>NC_133158.1:81392500-91392500 GCF_040802235.1 Manis javanica
CAATGCTCAATCTACCATTATCTTGATGACTTTGAGACAGAGTACCTGAGACCTTCTGTTATAATTTTGCTTTGGAATCTAATAACGTTAGTCAGGCCATCTCTAACAGGGATTCTACAGTTTGATTAATAGCATCTCCATTCAACTAGTTGTTCAATCTAGAAATATTACTGTCATTTTAAATCCTTCTTCTTTCTTATAATTCATATCTAGTTACTGAGTCTCATAAACTGTACATTCATAAGAATTTTCAGTTCTCTCCTCTTCTCTTTATTCCGGCTGCCACTGCCCTAATTAAAGCCAGGTGGCCTTTCTGGTCTATAGCAAAAATACCCTAACTGGTCTCCCAGTTACCAGTACTCCTGTACTTCAGTCCTTTCTTCATACTGTTGACAATAATATTTTCCAAGACTTGCATATAATTTGTTATGCCCCTATTTAATTTAATCAGTATTATTCCCTTAAACCAATCCCTTACTTGCTACAGAAATACCTTCAAATTTCTTGAAGTGCCACCCAACTACCTTCACAATTAAGGGCCCTTCCACTGCTCCTCATCCTCATTCCAAACTGTCTACATTTCTATGAACATGCTGTTCACTTTGCTAAATTTCCACATCTTTTTCTCTTCTGTTTGTTTCCTCTGTCAAGACATTTTCCCCTCAACAGTGTGCCTAATGAAACATTTTAATATTTGGTTCAAATATAACCCTTTTGTGAAGCCTTCTCCAAACCTCTGGTATTTGGTACATTCATATTTCTTCTTCAGACCTTTATGACAGTACTAATGCCCTGAATAGCAAGAAAGCATAGGCGTGCCTACCTTGTAAAAGGGTAAGCTCTTTGAAAGCAAGAGTTCTGCTATTTCAATGAATGTCCATGGTCATTATAAAGTCAAATAATCAGTGTATGATATTTTGCACCCTAGGATCCTCTAAGAAGTTAGGTGTTTCAGAGATTTTTGTTTTTAAAAGTGCTTTATATCATTTAATTGATACCTCTTAAATTCTGAGACTTATTTCTTAATTGACATACTCTATAGCCTTGAAGAGGTACTTTTTGAGTTGCAATATTCTAGTTACATAATTTGATGTTAATTCTGTAGTCACACTGAAATTAAAATAGCACTGTGCTAGGCCTCTCAGTCTCTATAATCATATATAATAGAAGAACATACCTGGAATTTGGATGTCAAATCTGATCCAACAAAACCTATATTGGCTTCAAAATTTGTGTCACTCTACCAATTTTATTTTATTAATGTCTTAAATTTAGTTATGAGCTTCCTGTTTTAAAAAGGAGTTAAAATATTATTTAATAAGGGATTTCAATTATATCTATATAGGCATATAAAAAGTCTAGTAGTTATTTCTTATTTTACTCTTTATATCTGTTTTTATTTTTTTAGTAGATCATATTTGTTGCAATTTTTATAAATATTATGCTGCATACTATTTATGTAGTAATTTTAAACACTCTTCTCCAAGGTTGGAAATAGTATGCATAATAAAAAATCTTATATGCATTATTCTATAACTTGAAAAGTTGCTTCAATATACATTTATGAAAACAAAATAGATGATAATTAAGGCCTTGAAAAAGGAATTGTGATATTTTCCAATTAGAAAATAGAGCTGAAAATGTTGTTTTTTCTAAAATGAACAATTTATTTTCAGACTTGATAGACTTATTCTCATGAAGCTTTTTCATAAAATTAAAAGATTAATAGATACTGGTACCTTATATGTCAGACTCAGAGATATTAATTTATTTTTTCTTAAAATTGTATTTCTTTGTTGAAGAAATAAGTGAAAATATGATCAATAAATTAATACAGAGCATTTCTACAAATCAATCAGAGTAAGGGTGTAATATGTTTCATTCATATTATTAGATTTGCATCCATTCTAGAATCATTGGATACAGTGAAATTTCCAAGGAAATCTCATAGAAAAATAAAAGCAGGCTAAATAATGGATGTGACTCTTAAAATAATGTGAAAAAAAGAAGAGAATAAAAACATCTTGAATTATAGTTTTCCAGATTTATTTTTCATTGAAGCTGACTGTCAAATAGTTAATGGTGAAGATTTTGTTTAAAAAATAACTGAATATAGTATAATTTTATAAAGTATTAGCTTTAATATCACTGAAGAGAGACTTTGAGACTGAACCTCTTGAAATAATAAGCAAATTGATGAGTTGGATGAATAGATTTGGGTCATTCATAAATGCTTAAACTATTTGTGAGTTGAGATCATGTAATTTACAGATGATAGTTTGGTTCTTAACATCTTAGCTTTTTATTTTTGCTCATATTTTCCCCAAGTATCATTCAGAAAAAGGTTGAGAGTGTACTTATACATCTTCAGAGAACCTATATTGTTCATTTTTAAGTATGACCAAATCATTTCATAACATTTCCTGCAAGGAAAAGGAAAAGGTCATTTCATAACCACTGGTTCTTCACTGTCACTTAACTGATTGCACTGTTGCCCTACACAGAACTGCATTCAAAGGAGGTAAGTAGTGACACATCAAAAATACCTCAGGCAAAGGCAGAATTGTTGTGAGGGGAGTCATGGTATGGACCTCAAGCATGATGTTAAAGTCCCAGTACAATGGAAGAAAGTCAAATACAAGGATTTTTGTGTTTTTTAACGAGGCACTCAGATAAGGCAAATACTTCTCAATTAAATAATGATGTTAAATTTGAAAAACAACAAATAAGAGCAGAAAAATTAGGAAAACAAAAACAGAATTACTCAAACAAGATTGAAAACAGTAAGAGTAAATAAACTAAATTGGAAAAGTACATGAAAACTTACAGTTGTTGTATAAGCAGCTTCTGGATCATCTTCCAGCACCCGGGAGAGACCAAAATCAGAAACTTTGCAAACTAAGTTGCTGTTGACCAATATATTTCTTGCTGCTAGATCCCGATGAACATAACCCATATCGGAAAGATACTTCATTCCTGATGCAATGCCTCGGAGCATACCGACCAACTGGATGACTGTGAAGTGGCCATCATGTTTCTGAAAGAGAATCATAATCATTTACGTTGATTTTAATGTCATGTGTATGCATGCATGCTGCATAAGTACACTAAATAAAATCCTTGAGTTACTTTTATTGGATCCAGTGAATATAAGCATCAATTCTGCTGACTGTTGACTATGCTCATAATGAAATGTAAGAATTTGTTTGACATTCAAAGGAAAGGAAAGTCTATCTGGAAATTATGAAGGAAAACAAAGGACTGATGGGGACTAACCAAAAACTTCTGGAAAAAAGATTACAAAAACTTTAAGTAACAAGAGGGAACAGAAGTCAAAAATGATAATAGCAATGGTTACCAAGAATATAGAATTCACTTTGCATAGCTGTGAGCTCTGAACCAGCTGTTCAGGTGGCACAAGAATGACAAAACCTAGAACTGGATAAAAGCTGTGTGATAGTTGGAAATGCAATAAAAAATGATCACTCAGGAAAAAGAAAAATTGATCGCATAGGCAAGAAACAAGTTTAGGGAAGCTGCAGGAGAAGGATAAAAACACAGGCAAACTATTAAATAACTATATTTTCCCATTCTTTTATTGTACAGCAAATAGAAAGGAGGCTGTTGGCAAGTAACTGAAAACAGTTAATGTAGCTCCCAGTTGTGAAGATTAAATGAAATAATATTAGTAACAAGCTAGGAACAATACTGGTATGTAATAGTCAATCCCTTGACTACTAATTCCTTTCACTTTGATTTAAAAATGATATGCTTTTTTAAAAAAGGTAAAAAAAACCCAATTATGATCCATGCAAAATGTGTGCACCAATGAAACCAGATACAAATAGTACCTTAGAAATGAAGAGAAAATAAAAATAAACATACTCTAAGTTTGAAAAATATGTGTATTTCTCTGTTTAGTTATTTGGAGATTATTGTCTTTAGTGGAGTTTTAGAGAAGCAAAATATTCTCAAATTGGTTTTATATATCAGGTAACATTTATTTATGAATGATGTTAAAATTAATATCTAGTAAGGGACTATAGGGCTATAATACCTTATGTTTTTGTGGTTATTATACAGAATCATAAATAATAGTATCTTAAACTTTGCAAAGTTGAAAAATTTTCATGGATATCTGATTTAAAACTATAGAGTAGTTTAACACAGGGATGATATGAGCATATCACAGTGACACAGTCTCCTACAACAATGATTCATTGGTCAGTTAGATGAAAAAGTTTATACTACAAATGAAATAAACTTTGTCTTACTATATCAACTTATCTTCCTGAGAGCTCTCTGACAATATCTCCCAACTCAAGTGCAGAGTAAGGAAAAGAACTCTCTTTTAAAAGAAACATTCTATAGAAAGTATCTATTTAAGCAGACTCTTCTGTATAATTAATGTATAAAAGACAATCTAGCAAAGAAAATGTTTGGTGTTATTAGCTCTTCATGTTTCTAATCCATCTTCTTAGACAGTGAACAATTAGTTGAAACCTGCCTCTTCTATCATGTACCCTACTACTGCTCCTCTATTAGGAATCTCAAAGACTTGGAGTAGAATTGAAAGTGCAAATTCTTTTGGCCTAGAAATGATTACACTGAATTTAAAGATTTGGTTCTTTTACCTATTATAAAATGAAATTGCCTGGTATCATAGCTCTTGTCAATGTAGAAATGTTAATGGATCAACTGAAAACCAAGGAATGCCTCAGTTTTCTTATCTGTTCAAAGAGAATAAAATAATCTAACTTGAGTAGTGACAATCGCATATGAAACACATAGTACAGCCTCTGATTTATTTTAATTATAGCTACTATTTAATAAAACTTGTTTTTATTATATGTAGTTTTTGTAATTTTAATGAGTCAGAAAATTCCTCTCTCCCTTTCCTGAAAAATCAGTCAGTAACATAAACTCTTATATCATGAAGAGAAATAATTGCTTAACACCAGGTTGAAATTCAATTATCCTATCTATTTCAAGGGTGGCACAAAATACCATGTCATGTCTTTTTTTAGAAAAGCCTTTATTTTGTTTGAGGCATTTTAGGTTCACAGCAAAATTAAAAGGAAAGTACAGATATTTCCCATACATCCTCTGCCCCCACAAATGCATAACTTCCCCCAGTAAGAACATCCCTCACTAGAGTCATACATTTGTTATAACTGATGATCCTATACTGACACACATTATTACCACCCAAAGCCCATGATTTATATTAGGGTTCATTCTTGGTGTGTATTTTTCAGGTTTAGGCAAATTTATAACGACATTATACTATCATGTAGTGTATTTTCACTGCACTAAAAATTCCCAGGGCTCCACCTATTGATACCCTCTATCTCTAACCCTGGCAGCCACTGATCTTTTCACTTCCTTCATAGTTTTGTCTTTTCCATAATGTCATATAGTAGAATCATATAATATGTAATCTTTTCAGATTGGCTTCTTAGACTTAATGATATGACTTTAAGTTTCCTCCATGTCTTTTCATGGCTTGATAACTCATTTCTTTTTAGTGCTAAATAATGTCCCATTGTCTGGATATACCACAGTTCATTGATCCATTCATCTACTGAAGTATGTCTTGTTTCAAGTTTTGACAATTACAAATAAAGCTACTATAAACATTTGTGTTTATAGCAGTTTATAGCTGTAGGCTTTTATGTGGACACGTTTTCAACTCCTCTGGGTAAATACCAAGGAGGGTGATAGCTGTAACATCTAGTAAAAGTATGTTTAGTTTTATAAGAAATTACCAAATGATCTTCCAAAGTGACTGTACCATTCTGTATTCCCACAAGCAATGAAGGAGCATTCCTGATGCTCCACATTCTCATCAGCATTTGGTATTGTCAGTATTACTGATTTTGGCCATTCTAATAGGTGCATACTGAATGTTTCTTGTTTCAATTTGCATTTCCCTGATGACACATGATCTTTTCATGGGCTTATTAGGCAACTGTATAACATCTTTGGTGAGGTATCTGCTAAGGCCTTTGGTCCATTTTTTAATTGGGTTATTTTCTTATTGCTGAGCTTTAACAGTTCCTTTTATATTTTAGATAATATTCCTTTTTTGGATGTGTCTTTGGCAAATATTTCCCCCCAGTCTGTAGCTTGTCTTCTCATTCTCTTGACATTGCCTTTTGAAGAGCAGAAATTCTAAATATTAATGAAGTCCAGCTTATCAAATACTTCTTTCTTGGATTGTGCCTTTAATGTTATATCTAAAAAGTCATTGCCATACACAATGTCACCTCGGCTTTCACATCTGTTACCTTCTAGGAATTTCATGATTTTGCATTTTACATTTAGATCTGCGATCCATTTTGAGGTTTCTTTTTTTTCTTTTGGTGAAGGGTGTAAGGATCTGTGTTTATATTCATTTATTTCTTTGCATTTGTACATGTGGATATCCAGTCGTTCTAACACCATTTGCTGAAAAGACTGGAGTTGCTTTTCATGGAATTGCCTTTGTTTCTTTGTCAAAGACCAACTGACTATGTTTAGTATAGGCTATTTATTCTGTTCCTTTGATCTCTTTGTCTATACCACACTTTGCCATACCACACTTTTAAGATTGCTGTAACTTTAGAATAAATCTTGATGTCAAGTAATATCAATCCTTTAACTTTGTTCTGTTCCTTCAATTCTGTGTTAGCCACTCTGAGTCTTTTGCCTCTACATATAACTTTAGAATCAGGTTGTTGATATTTGCAAAATAATTTACTGGGATTTTGATTGGGATTACACTGAAATTATAAAGTTAGGAAGTAGTGACATCTTAACAATATTGTGTTTCCCTACCCATGAACATGGAGTATTTCATCTCCCCATTAATTTAGTTCTTCTTTGATTTCATGTATCAGGTTTTGTAGTTTTCCTCATATATATCTTATACATATAAGATTTATACCTAAGTATTTCATTTTTTGGGGTGCTATTGTAAATGATACTGTGTTTTTTATTTCAAATTCAACTTGTTCATTGCTGGTATACAGGAAAGCAATTCATTTTTGTATATTAAACTTGTGTCCTGAAGGCTTACTATAACTGCTTATTAGTCAATTTTTTTTGTCAGTTTTTTAAGATTTTCTACATAGATGATCATGTCATCTGTGAAGAAAGTTTTATTTCTTCCTTTCAGGTGTCACTTTTTATTTCCTTTTCTTGTGTTATTACATTATCTAGGAATTCCAGTATAATGTTAAAAAAGACATGAGAGGCAACATCTTTGACTTGTTCCTGATCTTAGTGAGAGAGCTTCAAGTTTTTCACCACTAAGTATGATGTTAGCTTTAGGTTTTCTTGTACATAGCCTTTCTCAAGGTTAGGAACTGCTTCCACCCCCCAATCCCTAGTTTACTGAGAATTTTTGTCATGAATTGGTGTGAGATTTTGTCCAGTGCTTTTCTTCATCTATTGATATGATCATGTGAGTTTTCATTTTTGGTCATTTGATGTGATAGATGACATTAATTGATTTTCAAAATCTGAACCAGTCTTGAATACCTGAGATAAATTCCAGTTGGTTGGTATATAATACTTTTATACAGTGTTGGCTTCAATTTGCTAATATTTCATTCCAAGTTATGTTTTAACAGCTTTATTGAGATATAATCACATACTATATAATTTTTACTGTTAAAGTATACAGTTTTATAGTGCATTCATGTAACTGTGTAATCATCATAATCATTTTAGGATATTTTCATCATTCCCCCAAAAACTTTCTGCAATATAAAAGTAGTTATTATCTCTGTTTTATATATGGTCAAACTGAAGGACAAAGGGATTTAATAACTTAGGAAATGGTGGAGTCATGATTTGAATCAAGCAGTCTAATTTCAGAGCCTGTATTCACTTATCAGAATTTTCTGAAAAAGAGTTAGCTCAAACTCTGCCATAAAAACATGGTCTGGAATAGTTCTTGTGGCAAAATTTGGCTTAATAAAGCAAGGTATAAAAGACCTCTGAGACCATTAGCCGAAAACAAATAAACATTCCAGATGAATCAACAAATGAAGATCTATTTATCTATGGCTGAGAGAAACAGTTTCATTTATTCATACATGACATTTGTTACAAATATTTTTCTCTGCAAATGATGTAATGCTTTCCTTCAAACGAAGTCTGTATTTCTTTTTCTAGTTCTTGTCAACACTGCTTCCTCAAGTGTGGTTTAGCACATACTGGTTTTCTTAAATATGGTGGATGATTAATAATATTTACTGAATTAAATAACATTTGATACTATCTTGTGGTACAGTGGTTGCTACTGCAATATTATTCCTATTGTCTTGTATTAAAAAGACTGTTTTCTTAAGGTAGACACAGGTTTTCTCCATTTTATGTGACAGTCTATCACAGCATCCACTATCCTGCCATGGCTTGTGTCACTCAATAAATATTAATTCAGATTGAATTGATTGTTTATGAGGGGAGGAGAAAAATGTGAGAGCACCGAGATTTAATACCTTTGGGCTTCCTACTAGAGATTAATCAAAAAGAAACTGTGAATTTTTTTTTATGACACATGGTTTTTCCCAGGAAGGCAGATTCAAATGAAAGAGTAAATGTGGCATATTTATACACTGCTTCTCAGAGCTTAGTAGCTAGAATTCAGTTTGTCTTCATTCTTCTTTTTCTTTGCTCTCTCAACCCGACTGCTGAGAAGCATGGAGCTTACATGTAAGTGACAGAGGGGTGGGCCTGACTGGAAGGAGGTTTCTGAAAGCTATACATAATAATATCCCCTACTTCTAAAAACTGTAGAACTCCACCAAACCCTCTCAGACCTTAGAACACAACATCCACCAGATCCGAGTAGCCACTGGCATGCCACATAGTCTACAGTAATGAGAGAGCTCTTGGCAACAGTTTTCAAGGCTCTGTGTCATGGGTTGTGCCACATTAACACTTTAAGCCTCTCAATGTCCATTCATCTTAACTTGAACTCAAGTATTTGGCCTGTGATTAATAGAAATGCAAGATTTGATTGCTATGTTGTCCTGAAGTCATCACATTATTTTGTAAAACATTTTTTAATAAGTATATTCAGATTCTATGGAAACACAGGTATTGTCCTGTCACACATTTGTTTAAAACCCTTTAGTGAACTTCAATAATAAAGTGTAGCATTCAATACAAAGACATGATTCTTGCTTCTTTCTCTAGTTTCACATACTTATTGAGATTTATTTTTTTTGTGAAACTCACCCCTACCAAATGTCATTTCATATCTAGTGTGCTTTGCTCATATGATTCCTCCTTCCAGGAATGCCCTTGAGCCATTGTCACCTGAGTTTTTCATAATATGTGCTATCTCTTCTAGGAAGCCTGTGAATAATTTCCAGGATGTTCAAATGCCTTAAGTCAGTAATTTGGCGTGCTTGAGGAAGGAAAGCCAATGAGGCTGGAGCTTGTTGAGGAAGAGGGAGAGGAAGAGGAAGACTGGAGGGGTAGGCAAAGGCAAAATCAGGTGGGGCCTTGCAAGCCATGCTGAAGAGTTTCAATCTATTCTAAAAGTAATGAGAACTTAGAGAAGAAGTTTAACTGGGGAGACTCTGACTTGTGTGTGAAGAATGGAAGTAGAGAGATAAATTTGGAAGCTATTAAGAGTAACACACAAAAGAGCAATTGGTGGCTTGAATTAGGCTTGAGATCTATTTTAGAAGCAGAGCCAGCAGGACCTATAGAAGACTGTAAGCTTGGGTGACTAGTTAGGAAAGTGGAGGAATAAAGTTGGACCAAGTTTCTCCCTTTCTTGGTCTCAAATCATCTCATCTGCACCATCAGCTAAAACCATATGTGTATGTGTCTGTCTCTCCCATTGGCTTGAATATATGTTATCTATGGCAATGAGCATACCTTGTCTTGTTTCATCTTTGAAATCTCAGGGTCTAACACCATGCCTGGCACATAGTGGGTATTCAACAGATATTCACTAGATTGAAATGAACTGAATTTATTTTTCTTTTAATGGAGTGAAGTACTACATGTTTTTAGTCAGTAGCAGGATATTTCTTGAAATATTTTTCATGGAAACTTAGATTTCCTGTAAGAGATTCTCTGAGAAAACCACAGTAACTAAGAAGTATTGACTACACTTACACCCATCTTCACTTCTCAGGAAAAGACTCTGGTTTCACTCTGGTTATGACCAGTAGATTTTTATGTTTTTTCTGCAGATTGAGGGCCAAATATGTTATACAGATTTCTGCTATATTTCTTCCTAGCCCTTCACTGGGGAATCATAGTGATGTTAAACATACTAACAGATAGCCTTACAAACTATGAAAGGTCTGTAGACTCCAATCTAAAATCATTGTCCTCAAACTTTCTTGTTGAAATATGTGCAATATTCCTATATATACAGTAAATAATTATAGTGATTCAGTGACTAATGTTAAATATGAGTGATAAACAATACTATCCGAATAAATGAGAAGCTGCTATTCTACAATAGAATTAATAAAAGTTACATGTCATAATTCAACAAACATTTACAGAGAATCTGATTCCTCTTGTGTCTAGTTTACTTATAATAAATAAATTAACTTCCAAAGATTCCTGACAATTTGGTGGAATAAACACTATTGAATAATTAGAAATTTATGTTCTAAAATGAAGTAATGAAATTTTGCTTCATATGTATGTCAAAAGATGTATTTTTGGTTCACTAACTACAAGTTTTAAGAAATAGCATCATCCTTTCAAAACAGAATGGCAGAAATAGAAGGATTAGCCAAAGCCTTGTAAAATTATTACTTCCAAAACTGTTGAGTTGAGGTATAAGATGGCTACACAGGATATGTAACTTATTGAGTGGTTTACAAAAGATTGAGATACATGAACAGTGGATGCTCTGTGAGCTCCTTGTTTCCCTGCTTCTTTGTTGCTAGAGGCCATTCTGAGAAAACTAGATGTTGGAAATGCATGGGTTCATAGCAGACAAAAGATGAGAATCTATTAAGAGTTGTGACAACAGAGAGGAACTGACCACTGTGTTCCTCGTTGTCCAAAAATATCCTCACCCATACTGTCCGCACATTCTCACTTTGTTTGTTTTGCTACCTGAAATTCTATTTGGGCCAAATTCATAGAATCAAAGGGTTGTATGGGTGGAGGTGGATATGGACAGTTATAATCAATGGGCATAAAATTTCAGTTAGGCAAGATGAATAAACTCTAGAAATCAAGATCTCCTGTTCAACATTGTACCTATACTAATAATGCTGTATTGTACACTTAAAAAGTTGTCATGAGAGTAGTTCTCATGTTAATTGTTATTAACAGAATAAAATAAAATAAATTCTATTGGATTTAATAAGTTCATGTAAAAGATGCAAAACCATCTGGAGGAATTAAATAGTTTTCTGAATCATATATTGGGATGTATTAGTCTAAACTTCTATCTTGCTAAACTCTACAGCAATGAGAGAATGGGAGCTTAGATTACGGTGAGGTGAAAGTCCGGGTTACAGGTGATTCTATGAGGTGGAAAAAGGACCAGCCTGGGGATGAGAACAGTGTGCACCACATGGGATTTAATGTAGTAAATGCAGAATATTTGAGGACCTGGGACAAGGATGTGAAGAAATGTGTGGATGTCACAGAAAAATGCCCTTTGAAAAAGTTTTGCCCAAGGCAAATCATGTATAGGAGGGAAAGACACACACTTTTTATTTTTTGAAGAAAACTCCTTGTCCTCTTCCATATTGGAAGTTACATCCTTTAGCTGTAGTCTGCCTTAAAGAGGCTTTTATGGATCTGCCTAGGGACTTATGCAATATATTTAAAAGAAATATTTATGGGAAAATGCATTCTGAGTTCTCAACAATTGATTTATAAGTGACTTTGCAGAAAACAGTCCTTGGAGGATTACTTCTATAACTTAAGTTTAAAGTTAAAATTCAGTTTTTATATGTTCTTAAATCAGAAAGTTGACCATGCTATGACTTTTTAAAATGCTCTTGAATTTCCAAAGCAAGTGGCTAAGGTTATTTATGGATTTGAAAAGACCAAGTCATCCTTGTTTTAAAATAACCATTGAACAAATAAGAGTCAGTATCTCCTTTTTACTAAAGTCTTGGTTCTTATGGCCTCCCCAGTTGAAAATCTTATTATAATTTCCTGTACAGTATTTACTAAAGCCTTCAAGGCTTTCTCCTTTTTGGTCATCATGGATTTGGACTTAACATAGGCAGAGTTATGTTTTTAGTTATAGAAGGGACAGACCACCAATAGTGAAATCAGAAATTTCAATCATAAACTAAAAATGTAATTTTCTAATATACCTAAAAAATATAGGAAGAAAAGTGGATATGGATTTTTGAAACATGGCAGTTGGGTTTCAGAATTACATTTTAAGAACTTAGAGTGAATCTGAATATAATATAGCTTTAGCTTACAAGCTTACTACTGATTTTAGAGCTTGATTTTTTTGTGTGCTTAGGTTTATGTGAAGGTAATCTACACTATCTACTGTGTGCTGTACTTAAATAAAGCTAAGAAAATTAAAACATTTTTTTTTTTGTTTGGCACCTAAGGCAGAATGCCAGGGTCTTGATGAAACATCATTGGGGTGCATCAGAATTACCCTGGGGAAGATTTTGCAAAATGTATCTCTGTGGGTCTGCATATGTATTTTGCAAAATCTCTCTGGGATGACGATTCTGATTCAAAGACGTGATTGTGAACTGCACATTTTGAGTCTAATATTTAGTTCTGCAAATCTAATCTGAGGAATGACCAGAGGGGAGTTCAGGAAAATGTATGGAATTTCTTCTTTTGTATCTGTAATTAAAAACTACACATCAACTTAAAAAACTATGTAAAGTCCTGTATGCAAAAGCATATTGATATAGATTGATTAGTTTAATGGCTATATAGTAGGTTACTATATTGATATGCTATAATTTATCTATTCTCCTAAGTTGTTCTCAATTTTTCACAATAGCCACAATAAAAATCTTTGTGCTTGTAAAAAAAATGGAGAATTAATAAGGAAGATTATAAAATACAATTTTATGGTACCAGATACTACAAATGACATAACACATTTATAGCATTAAGATGTTTAAAGAAATAGATGGCAGCTTTTGGAAGTTGATGCTCTAAAGCTTAATTTAAAAATAAAAAAGTTCAGCAGACATATGCTTGATTCTAAGTACACCAAGCTTTCATATATTTGGATATTTATTGTTGCATTATTTTTAGAATGGTGTTTGGCATTAAAAGCTGGCACAGGAGTGATAAATAATATTTATCTACATGAAATTTCACATATTTTTTCCTGAAAAAAACGTAATTAAGGGGAGATGATTCAACTATAACTTTTTTGGTTTAAGAACAGTTATTGGTGGATAAATGCAACTTAACTTTTTTTCATTGTTGAATATAAATGAATGTGATGTAGATTAATTTTGTTCTCATACCCCAGAACAAATATAATTCCACACAACACAATTTACAAGAAAAGCATGCTAATAAAATACAGCTCTCATTATTAATATATAACTAGCATAAGGTAAAATGCCATCTTTACTAGATTTATAATTTGAGTACATAAATATTTAAAAGAGCCCTTTAATTTTTTAAATTAATATTTGCTTTGCATTTGTTCAAGGAAACTCTTCAAATGACTCACAATGCTTTTGAAATGCTGATATGTACTTATATGTATTATTTAAATACTCATATTCGTGAGCTATATCTAGATATTTTAAATGGTGAAAATTAGAACTATTTTTAAACACTAGAAAAAGCCAACCAAGAAGTAAAAGAAAAGCAATTAAAAAATTTTAATGGCACCTTCTGAAATATATAGTAATAATAATAGATAACATTATGGAGACCTTAATATGTGCCAGACATTACTCTGGGAGTTTTAGGTCTAATAGCCATTTAATATTGTAATACAGCAATGGTAGGAAGTAGTTACTGCCCATTATTGATGATATTTTGTGGATGACAGTTGTCTCAGAGTCTTCTCTTCACTTATACACTTTATCCAAACTACCAGCAAATCCGACTGGCTCTATTTTTAAAGTTCATTACATAATCTACCATTTTCTATTGCTCAAGGACAACTATTCTCATCTAAGCCGCCATCATCTCCCTATGTGGATTATCACAAAAGTCTCCAGTTGCCCTTTATCCTTACTGTAGTCTCTTTTCAATACAGCCACCAAAGCAATCCTTTAAACATAGATTAGGCTCTGCCTCTACTCCAAATCCTACAATAGCTTCCCATCTTACCTGGGGAAAACTGAGTCATTCCAAAGGCCTGCAAGGCCCCACTTCTGTAGTTTTGCAACTTGGTTGCATATTAGATTCACCTCGGGGAACTCTGAACAAATATTGATGCATGTGTTACACCCCAAGAGATTCTGAATTAATTCTTCTGGGGTGCAACCTAGAATGTGGTATTGTTAAAAGCTAAATTAAGTTATTATAATGTGCAGTCAAGGTTGAGAAGCATTTTCCTCCAAGATTTGAGCCCCTTTCTACCTCTCTCTACTTTCTGACTTCATCTTCTACCACTCTTCCCATTACATACTCTGGCCACAAGAATATGGTGGTTACATATCTTATTATCTTAACTGCAGTATTAAAGGGTCACTATTAATAATTATGAAGAGAAAATAAGTATGAATCAGCACTGTCCTAGCCAAAACAGGCATACAGTCATAGAGCATAAAGACTTAATGTGCAGTTCTATGGGTACAAAATGCTGCCATCTCAGAGCATTGTTGGTCTTACTCTGGAATATTTTACCCCAGGTATCCACTTGGTTAGCTCCCTCCCCTTCTTTTATCTTTACTCATATGTTACTTTTCAGTGAGAGCTTCCCTGTTCACTAAATCATTATTTGAAACCCACCCTTACTCCCACCTCCACTTCCCCTGCTTTTCCTCACTTCTCTGATGTACCATACATTTTATCAAATTCCTCATTTCTCCTCCAGTAGATTTTTATTTGTTTTGTTTAGTTCTATATTCCAAGCTCCAGCATGGTACAAGGCCTACTATAGTCTGTGAACCCATATATGTGCAAAAAAATGAATAAATGACTTATGAACTGTTTGACGTTGGGCAAGTTACCAATTTTGCTTTGTCTCAGTTTCCTCATTTGGTAAGATGAGGATAAAAGTAACGCCTACCTCATAATGCTGTTGTAAGCAGTAGGTGAGTTAACACATGGGATTGGAATAATGTCCGACTCAGAAAACACACACAAATGTTGTCCCCATTAGTTATTAGTTACTTTAATGAATAAAGATACTCATTTTTATTTTTACTTAGCCACTGATTCCTAGGCCCACACTTGGAAATTGATATTCCTAAAACTTCCTCACTTTAGAAACCTTAAATACCAATGTAGCGTGTTGGTGAACTGGCTCTCTGGAGAAAAACAAAACAAGCAATCCCTGATTTGGAGCATTTGCTAATTTCTGTGGTGTAAAAACCTTCATCATTGCCAATTTCAAGCTACTAAGAGTTTAACAACCAGCTCCTCAAATTCCTATTTCATAATCATCTCTTACAAGCTGGTAGGATCTAGCTCTAACAACCCAGTGCCTATATCCCTTCTGGCCACATGACACTGTGACTTGCAGACCATAACATTTCTATTTATTTCTGGCCAAGCAGCCTCTTTGTTTCCTTCTTTATCTAGCCTAGATTCATTGGTTGCTTACCTGAAAGATTCTTTCCCTACCACCCAATTCTGCTTTAATCCTGATGTTTTTCTCTTTTACCTGCTCTACAAACAGTAGCTAGCCTCTGTTACCTCCAGTATTCCACCATGCGGGTTGAGTGTTCTTGCGGATCATGGATGCATGCACACCCTGCCGGAACACAGGCATGCTCTCCAGCATCAGAAGGATGTCAGCATGATGAGCTAATGATTTTATTTTCTCCAAGACATGGGGTCTGGCAGGGATGGAGGAAGAATGTATGTAACTGATAAAATTGATTGGGCCAGCAGTCCAGAAGATCCTCTCTCTGGCTACTTACTCTTCGTATCATTAAAAACCTTGGTAAAAATTTTTCGCCAGTTGCCCTTGCTGGGGCCCAGGAAAAGATAATGTTCCTGGAGTAGAACCTGTTCCTGATGGATGGTGGGGCTTTGGCTATTTAAAGTCATTCCTCCAGCAGGGTCTTTGATTTTGCACTTTTCCATCTTCTGAGATGTTTTATCTTACCAATGTTTGTTCTTTAATTCCCTGTCCCTCCACGTATAAGTTGTTTAATATTTTTTCTAAAAAAATTCCTTTCATTTTTCTTTTTTCACCTAGTATCTGATTTGTCTGTTGCCTTTTTATCTCAGACACATTTTTCTTAACAAATAGTTTCCATCTACTAATTTCTATTTATCTTTCATTCCCAATTTGCTTTCTGCAGTCTGGCTTCTGACTGGGATCAACCCATTAAAAGTGCTCTTGTTGAGATTACTAAAACCTCTCAAGGGCTAAATCCCATAGATGCCTTTCAGTCTCTGTCTTTCAGAATTTTTCTGCTGCACTTGATACAATTGCTCACTTGCTCCTGGATGAAACGTGCTGTTCTCCTAGGTTTGGGGCTCCATGTCCTCCTCTCCCTCTTGCTCTTCATTTTTAGTTACCTTTAGAGATGCCTCCTCAGGGTGGCATGCCACAGAGTTTCAAACTTGTTCAACTCCTTTCCTTCCCCTAAAGGTTCTTTCTAGGAAATATAGTTCGGTTTAATAACCACTTTTTGCTACCAACTCTCAGATCTTTAAGATTTGTCAAGATTTTTCCACTGAACTTCAGATTTAAATTTCTAATTGCTGTCTGGACATTCTCACTACATGTCCTACAAGCATCCTGAATGTAACATGACCCAAATTAAAGTCATCATCTTCTCCCAACTTCCAGCAGGAAGTTCCTCCTCAGGATTTTCATTTCAGCTGGCAACACCATCTCCTAACATTTTCCTTCTCCCAGGCATCATTTCTTGAGCATATTTTGGACTATGATTTCCTTACTTAATCTGATCCTGTTTGTTTTTTCTTTATTAATTCTTCCCTTTTGTTGTTGTTGTTGTTCATGTAAGACACCTCTTATCTGCCCATGTAATTGCATTTTGCAAATAATGTATATCTATTTTTTCTCTCATGTCTAAGGATTTGAGGTGGGAGTATCATGAACACAATATAGCATCTTGACACCAGTGGATTATATTTTTGTATAGTGAATTCTGTTATAAGATACATAAATCTATATTCAACAAATGTTTTAAAATAAAGAAATAATTTTGGGGGTTGCCATATGACATCTCAAAGTTTTAAAACTTTTTATAACTATTTTTACTTGGATCACTAGTTAATATTATAAAAAAAGAGGTCCAAAGAATTAGGGACAAATAGTTGTCAGGTAAATGCCACAAAAAGTATTTATGAAATTCATGTGCAAGGTGGGTAAAATAGGTGAAGGGGATAAAGTGCAGTCTCAATCATATATAATTTCTATTATATATAAATTATAATATATATTTATATTATATATATGATTTATAATTATAATTTATATATATGATTTATATATGTTATATTTATATGTACTTATATATGTTGCATAATTGAAACCAATATAATGTGTATAACAACTATACTTAAATTAAAAAAAGAAAAATGTCCAAAAACTGGATTGTGGTGATGGCTACCTGATTTTGTAAATATACTAATAATCATTGAGTTGTATACTTAAAACAGGTTAATATATGGTATACAAATAAAAACTGTTAAAATGTAAAAAAGAGAACAAGTGAGCAGTATTATAGGAAAGACTTAGCATCGAATAAGGTAAAAATCTATGAGAAAAAAACGAAATCCATATATATAGTTGTCAAGAGACTATATAGAGATGATGGGCAAGATTACACTTATTCACACTAGTGTATTTCCTTGTTAAAGTTAGGAAAATCTGCACATCAGTGAGGTCATACCTTCTGGGCGGTCAGGCTGCTGCTCTGCTTGCTAAATCAGAATGCATTTCATTTTAAAATTAAAAACAGATAGTTATACATAGTTACATGCCCACCCACACTTGTTCTGCATAGATATGTACACACACACACAACCACACCACCCCCTGCCAGTATCTATCTGGAGGAACGTCCACAAGGATCCCAAACAGTAGGTTTATGAATCCAGTGCAGTATCATAGTCAGCCAGCTACGACTACTGGCCTTAGATTGTGATCCTATACTTAGCTTTGCTACTGCTCCTTCATATAAAACAGTAAGTTGAAATGATTTTCAAATAGTGTGGGAAACCAAAGGGAAATATTTTCTGCCTCTAGTAAGCCCAGAATGCTATTAATGAACCATGGATGGCTTCCCTACTATGAATGCACTTAGCTGCTTCCCCTTTCTGTGCTCATAGAAGCTTTGATTATCAAATTCTAAAGCAGTAGTTTGAAAAATGACTTTGCTTTGGAGAATTTATGGGATATAGATGTTTATATATTTCATTTCTGCCTGCCATGGAGAGTTCTGCTATTGACATAAAGCTTATAAAGCACTTCAACTTGTGAGATAAAATAGATAGGATTAGAAAGGAAGGGAAGAATATTAAAGAAAGATAAAAACAAAGTATTTGGCCCTATGCTTTTTCCCCAGTCATATAATTTTATTTTTAATATAAATTCTATGTGCAAAGGGGACATAAGACTGCAAGGGGAGATGACAGTGGACTTATATGAAGTAATTAGTAATTTAATGAAAAGAATTCATACTGTATAAAAACATGGCCTTTAGAGTCAGAGACTTGAGTTAGAATTCCTGTTCTACCACTTACAATGTGTCAGGCATTATTCTATAAGCATTACAATAATCAACTCAATGAATCCTTATAACAATTGTGTGAGGTAGATACTGTTAATATATCTTTTTTATAGATGAGTAAACTGAGGCACAGAGAACTGGTCACTTGCCCAAGTCACAAGATCACACAGTAAATGACAGAGCCAAGATCAGCTGATAATATAGGTTTCTCATAGGTGTAGCAAAGGTAATTACCATCAACTGAACATTTATTCTTTCCCAGACTCTGGTATCTTACCTACATGGTGCATAACAGCTGAAAAATAATAGTTAAAAAATTTTAAATCCTGACGTGTAAGACTTATAAACATGTAGCAGGATGCTTATAAGTAAATATTTTATTTATAATATATTTAATTAATTTATGGTTTAGCAAGTTAAAAGTATATCTCAAGCTAACATTTTTCCCTTAATTTGCTTGTGGAAGTCATTTGATCTAATTTTAAGCAGTAATTTAGATTGAGTATGTGCTACATTATTTGCCATTATATTCAGCTCTAGCATACAGTTGATACCAAAAAGAAACACCTATTCCAAGCATCATTAGAGAATAAGTCATTTTGATATGTAACCGATAAAGATGAGTTTTTGAATAAACATAATGGAAGAGGATAAGTACATATGCATTGCAAGAACTATAGGTGGTCCTGATAAATTATTCTAAAACAATTTAGCATATTTACAGAATAAATGAATGGAAGCTATAAAATAGCATTCTGAAAATGGCTACAGAAAAAAAACAAATAGTTCACATCCCTAAACGCCTATGAATTTCATTTTGTCTTAAAGAGTTACTTGGTTGAGAGTATGCACTGTGTGAGGGGCACTGCTCTATGGTAATGATGATGTTTTTGCTGAATTCAGCTTCTGGCATTGAATCTGGACATCAAGTGCAGTCACAGTGTGTAAGTATATCATTTCTGCTAATAGTGAAAGCAGTTGGAAGAAGCAGGCATGGAATAAAGGAAAATAAATGAAAATGAGATCAAGAGAGAAAGGTGAGTTGCACACAGAACTTGTCCAAATAACATGGAGCAAAAAATGAAATGAAGAAAGAATGCTTGAGTCTGTTCATTCACATAAAAATGAAGAAAAGTAATATAACACATTCTAGATAGCAGAAGTCCAGTCATGTTATAATGAAGAAAAATGGCCATGTCTCTGTAGATGTATATTAAAGAATACAGTGACATTCAAATATGTGACCTTTGCTGGGGATAAATAATATTTACTTGAGTGATTATTTTTTGTATTTCTGCTTTTTTCACTGTCAATAAATACTTTGTGGCATATGATGGCTTTTTAAATGTTAATGACATTATAAATATATTTTGAAGGATAACTTCATATACATTCTCAGCCCTGTTATTCTGTACCACTGTATAAAACAAACAATTTTTATATACACCATACTCTCAAGGATAAAGAGTACCTTAAAACTTTAAAAGAGTACCTTAAAACTTTTTTCTATAAAACAAATCTCTGCTAGTGTTTTATTCTTTCTCCTTTTGTTTTCTGAATAGTCAGCCAAATGAACTTAGAAGGCACAAAGTTGACAAAGCCAGTTTTTTATATGAACTCGAGTCATTATTGGTAATATGCCTCAATTTAAGAGGTTCAGCATTATAGATAAAATGTAAAATACCATACTAAATAGTAATGTGATAAAGCAAAATGAATGGCTATGTGAGGCAACTGAGTTTCATTTAATCTTTCTTTATAATGTCATTTGCAATATATATGTATATATGCTAATATTGCAAGTGAATTTATAGGAGAAATCAATTTTATTATTATGTGTATATTCTACCCCCTTAGTAACATTCTAATGTATCACAGTATCAGAGAAATGCACCTTAGAGAAAATGCTGCTATTCTTCATGGAAAAATCCATGAATACCATTATGCAAAAATTAATTTATGAAAAATGTTTTAAATCTAGATCTCAGAATAGCTTATTTAAATGACATCAGAAAAGAACACCTCACCCGCAGAAAGGAGTCTAGGGATCCATTCTCCATATATTCCACCACAATCATTACTGGCCTGCCTGCAAAAAGAGCAAGAGAACACACAAGGATTAGAGCAATTACAGAAATATGTGCTGCAGTTAGAGACTTCCAGCTGTGGCAGCTAAATTATTTGTATTTTATTAATAGGAACTTCATTTTCCAACATGCTTCTATAAAAGTACTCATACATAGGCATCTCTCCATTTCTTTATAAGATTATTTCCTTTGGTTTCACAAAAAGAACATGAATTAAAATATGAATTACAGAGGAATTAAGCATTTCCTTTAGTGAAGCCCTTTAAATCATTTGTCTAGATTATATACTTTTTGTCCTGAGCTTTTCCTTAAAAGATAGTCATCAACAAGCTAAAGTCGGGATTTAAGCAGCTACTGAAGCAGCTTGGATAGAACTTCTACAGTGGTGCACTAATTATGCCTGCATTACATTAGACTGGGCAATTCTGAAATATTCCTAAGGCAAAGCAGAAAGGAGAAATTCATAAATTCTCTATAAGAAATTATAAGCCATTTGCTTTTAAGGGCTTTTAAGTAGAAAAAAGCAGATTGATGAATGATACAAAGTTGTTGGGATTTGTAACAGTTCTTGATTTTCTCTTTATTGAATGTAAATTAGATCAACAAAACAATACTGACAGTACATGAAAAATAAGTAACTGATTTTGTAGTCTAGTGCAGAAACTAAAATCCGAAACTGAGCATCATTTATTTCTTTTTTATCATATATATTTGCAATTGTTACAGTTCCCAATATACCTCTTAGGTAGAATATTCAACATAAATAACTTTGATTTGTTTCAAAGAAGAGAATCTATTTGTTCTGCCAGATTGCCCAAGTTTAAAAGATAAATTCATTTCAAATGAAGGGAAAATTATATTTACCTGAAATAAACATATATGACATATTTACTTTTTACTTCTATATTTCTTGCTTTTCATTGAAATTTTTAGTAAATCATTCTAATCTCTGCACAGTTTTTTCCTCATGAGTACAAAGATCTGAAAAGAAATGATGTGTACCGGTGATGGAAATATTAGATCTCATATTATAATTCATGTCCCTTTTATGAACTCAAAGCCTCACAGGTTAGAAAGGATGACCGTAACAAATTACAATGCCTGCAAATGCTATATTTTACATTTGAATCTGTATTTTAAAGAAAGATGTGCTAAAGGTTAAATGTAGTAATAAAGTTTTCAATTTATCATGAACAGAATTAGAACCCAAAGAAGTTTTCCATTTTGATGGATTTTTATAATGTTTCTCAAAGTCATTAATTTCACCCAAATATAGATAAAGAACTTTTACCAGAAACTATTGAGGTCAAATGAACTGTTCAGCATTACTGAAGGCAAGGATCTAGAAGATCCTGGTTTTAAATCTGAAAGTTTGTCATGAAATCATTTATTTGGCTATTGGTTTTAGAAGAACCTGGCCATAGGGGCCTGATGCAAAAAACCTGATTAGCAAAGTAGGGAAAATAAAAGGTCATTTTTATACTTAAATATAAAAATTCTGAGACCAATACTTCAGTTTGAATTATAATGGATTATATCTGTTAAGGGGAAAAGTGGGGTTATTGCAGTAACTGCCTGTGTTACTCTCCTGCCTGTAGTCATACCTGCTCAGTCTACCTTGACTACTGCTGCCAAGCAGTTCCTAAAAAACATGTTGCAAAAATATTCATCCTCTTCCTAAGAAATCAGTCTTACAAATAAAAAGCTTGCAATCATTCCACTTGTATTGATACATACTACTAGTTAATACTTGTGTTGACACACACATACTATTAGGTCCATTACACAGGTAAGGAAATTGAGGGATAGAAAAACTACTTGCCCAAAGTCAAACAGCCATATGTGTCAGTGTCAGGCAGTCTGTCTCAGAATGTAAGCTCTTAACCTTTATGCCATAGATGCCTCTCCGACGTGTTTTATAGATCAAAGCTGTGAGGCTCATTATGCTAGTCAATCCTGTCCAGTGATGCACTTCATCTGTCCCAACTAGCCCGATCATCTCCTGCTCCACTAGTTGTCATGATCACCTAAACTTGTTTAATCTTGTCTCCTCCTACCTTTCTTTTTCTGGTATTCTTCTGACAGGATTATTTCTCAGCTTGCTTTCCTTCCTAGCCCAAACCCATACCTCTCCAGAATTTATACATTGCATCTTTTCCTTGAAAGTTCCCCAAAGTGATGTTTCCAAAGTTGCATTCCCATCACATCCACTGTCTGCAATAGGAAATGTTGTGCCTGGTTTTATTAGGTTGTTTTTCTTTCTTATCTTCTGATAGATGTTTGTAAACGCCATTCATTAGGCTTTTCGAAGTCAGATCCCACAGAGCTGAGCAGAGTAGGTGCTTCACAGAAACAAAAAATTGATACTTCTTGTGGATTTCACAATTCTTAAGAGAATAACACTGAAATATTTCAGCCAGATTCTGATCTATGTAAACGCAAAGTACTTTGAAATTAGTTCTATCTATAACTCGTTGGGAGATACTTTATGCAATCTTAAAATCCATCAGTGACAAGTTTCATCTCATTAAAGATAACAAAGTCAAATGAAGACTCCCCCACTTTCTTGTGAATTAGAAGTTTCACATCTGAGCTTTGTATCTTTTGTGTTTTGTGCAGTAGCATCAATTGTCAGCAGCTGTTATTAAACTAGAGTTGCTTTAAAAAATATTGTTGGCATCTACCCTGTAATTTGTTTCTTAATGCATTTCTATAGGGAAGTTCGTTATGCTGTTGGGATTATAAGCAACTCGAGTCCATGATTACATTTTATAGTCGAGATAAAAGATAAGTTTAAGGGAAATTATGAAAGTTAGGATGGCAGTCTTCAAATATGTGGTAGGCTGAGAGAAGTCTATTGGTACGAGTGTCTGTCTTATTTTTAAATATGTAAAAGTTATATATTGCATTATTGCTCTTTTGGAGGTAATTCTCTTGTATTTTCAAAATATTTCAGCTTATTTCCTTTTTAAAATATTAGCTGCTACCCCTTGTGACTTATGCCACAGAATCAATCTAGTATTTGTATTGTACTGAAATCAATGGACAAAATCCAGGATTCTTGAGTGTTAGTCAAGTCTCAGAATTCTTAGATTTTTTTTAGAAGCTTCATCAGTTTGATAAGAGATCTTCAAAATCACTTCAAGTCACACAAAAAGTGAACTTCTTTGGTTTTCTCTCATTAACAGACCAGAAATGGTTACAGATTTTTAAACTGTAATAGAAGCAAGATTCTGTAAGAAATCACTTATTTATATTATGAACACAATGAATCACAAAACCCCATATCATCCTTTTCTTTCAGAACAATTCTTTTCTTTAATCAGGACTTTTATGGACTACTAATTAGTGAATCTTTTTCAAATTCTCAGCTTCCCACTACTCAGATGATTTTGACATAGGTGGTATTGAGAAACCATGTGATGATAAAACTATATACTTTTCTTTTGCTATTGTTAGAGAAAACAAAAGAAAGGTATTGTCTAAATATTCCAGGGAAATCTTGGGTGAAATATTTTGCAAGGGAAATGTGGACTTTGTGTTTTTTTGGCCTCAGAGAAGATTTGTGAAAGTAGGGGATTACAGAGATTTAACATTTTCATATATGTATAATGAGTTTGTGCTAAATGTAGTATTTTGTATCAGTTTGGCAATTTCTAATGTATAGTCAGTAATATAAATAATATAAATAAATCTCAACAACCCCATCTAGCAGATTTAGATCAATTATAGTTTAATTTATATTATGTCTATATTTTGTCTACCACGTAATAAATTTTGTGGCCGTGACTTGGATTAACAGTCAGGTTGCTTGTATTTTTTCCCCCGCAGTTGCAATTTAGGACTTTTTGAGCCAGTTATTTAATTTAATCTATTTCTACCTCCCCCGTTTCTGCTGTAGAGATAGTAAATCATTATTATAGTCTCCAATGGGTTTGATAATAAATGAAATAATTTCCTTATCCTTCTAAAGCATTCAAAATCTGTAGATGACATAAATTTGAACAAAGTTTTAAATAATAATTTTTCTTCACGAGATAAGTACTAAAATTGGGAATTGTTTTCCTCTTAAAGTCTTGCCTGGTGATTGTCAGATCTTGTCCTGTCCCAAATGAATCTTTTCCTCAGTGAGTCTGAACCCAAAGTTTTAACATTTCCCCTGAACTTTCTTTTCCTCCCATGTTCCTGAAATGGTTAGAACTTCACCATTTATCTAGTTACCCGGTTTGAAAGCTTATTGTAATACTGGTCCTCTCATTTTATCAAACCCCTATTGGCCCATAAGTTAGGAAGTTGTGCTGATTCTATCCAACATCTGTTATCACTGTTCACATTGCACCTTTGTTTTCTCTTCTTGGATTTACTACTTGTTTACAAGTTGTACTTACTAATGCTTATATAACCGTCATTTTGAACATTCAGTAATACATCAAATATATATTTTTAAAGTCCTACTATGTATCAAGTACTCTTCCAGTTTCTGGAGAAACATCCTCAATCAATACAAGATTCCTGCTCTTATGGAGTGTACAATGAAAAGGGGGTGGGGCTATAAGAATAAACAAACAGTAAATTATTATCAAGGGCTAATATTTCATTCCCTCCTTTAAAGACTATTTTACTTATTGTATTGTTTGGTGCAGGTTTAAAGTCTAAACTGCTTGGCAAGTAAGTTCCTTCACAATTTTTCCTTTATTTTTGTTTCTAATGTCACCTTTTACCTCCCCCTATTACCCTACCTTCTGTTTTTCAAATTCTCTAGGGAACTCAGAATTCCCTAAGTATGACTTTACTTGTACCTTCCTCTCTTCTTTGGAAGACTGCCTTCTCTCTATCTCCACTTGATAAAAATCATATACTTAAAAAAAAAAAAGGCACAGCTTAAATACTATCCCCATTGTTAATTCTCCCATGAATAACTTTCCCTTCTAGAAAGACTTGATTGTTTACTTTCTCTTTCTTTTACATCTTAATTTTATAACACTTATAGCATGGTACTGATGTTAACTATATAGGTATCTCAGGTTTTTTGTTAGTTTTTGTTTTTTACCATAGGTAAAAACCCTTGTGGTTGGGACCTGTGTTTAATTTTCTGCAAGTTCACTATCAAGCACCGAGTTGGCACACAGTAGGTACGCAAATTAATTTTTTTGAATGGAAATGCCAAAAGGAACACACACATACAGATATTCTTTAAGAATAATATGGAACCAGAAATGAGTTCCTAAGATAATGGAATGGCAAATCAATAAATCCTAAATTATTTGCATTGAAAAATATGTGGTTTTGAAGAAAAAGTAGAATTCAAATCTCAGTTCTGCTACCTATTAGCTGCATGATATTGGGCATATTATTTTAGCTCTCTCAGTTTTGCATCTATAAGATGAGGATAATAATACATCCTGCATATGATTTTTCAAAGGATTAGATGAGAAAACATAATTAGCACAGTGTCTGGCAATAGGTGGCACTTAAAACACTATACATTTACTTTCCTCCCATTTTGTGCACAATTACATGCTTCCTTTTTCTTATTATATTTGTCCACTATGTAGCAAATAGTTTTATAAAAGTGGATCATTTCCATATTTTATAGTAGGTTGGTGAATTCTTTTATATAGTATGGCAAAGGAAAAATGACTGCTGGTTACATGTTTGATATGACATTGTAAAATCCCAGTTTTAGCACTAAATTTCTTGTGTCCCTGACCATTTGGGATGATTGGTTACCTTGTACCTTGTATGCTAAGCACAGTGCAGTTAGAAGTCATGAGGTTAGAGTCAGAGAGCATGATATTGAGGATATTTTCCACTTTGGGCAACTGACCTTTTATAATTTCCTTATCTTCCTGCCTTACTTCCCTCACTTGTATACTATATATTCGGTATAGAGAGAATATATACTACACATTCCTCATTTGTCAATTATATATTATTACATAATAACACCTCCTCCATCACATGAGATGGGAGACAAAATGAGATAATGTGTTTAAAACACAGAGAATAGTACCTAATACTAAATATTGAATTGCCCAATAACAACTTAAAGAATGAATGGATCAATGTAAGTATTACATTTTATCTTACTGCTTAAATGTTGAATCCTAAGCTAAGAAGTGGTTTTCAGAGTTAAGAAGCTTCATTACTGAAAATGACTAAGGTCAATATGTTTAGGAGCTCTCTTGATGGTCTCAGAGGTCCATTTAAATCCTCTATATCTGAAATTGATAGGTTTTAAGTTGCATGAAAGAACAAGATGGCTTCTCCTTGTTGAGTAGAATAAGATAATCAGAATTTTCTTATTTGAAATAATATACTATATAATTTATAGTTCCTTAGGAATAGCTTAGGTAGATTCTTATCACAAACTTTGTGTCTTCTGTACACTATTTATAGATTTGTACCTGTAACAATATGTTTTATGGTTAACCTGGAATTGATTTTAACCTTAGAGCTATTTGAAACCCTACAAATATATAATAACTATGTTGATTTGGTTTTATGCTTTTAATTTCTTTGTTTTGTCTTTTAAATTTAGAAGTGATCAAAATGTTCTTGTATAAATGCTGAAGAATATATCGTTTTATCCTGTGATAAAACAACTGAGCAGAAATTAGGAGGGGTTATGCATTTATGGAAATAGTAGCATTTCTTAGTTTAGATTTGTTTTAGTAAATGAAAGGTGTGAGGCTAAAGTAACAAAACATAATTTTCCTGCCAATTCCAGAGAGCAGTGGCATAGTATCTGTGTCAATTAACTTCAGTAATACTCAGTGCTGTCCTTTCTACTGGAAATTCCCACATAGGCTAAAAGATTTCTTAACTACAAGTGTCTTGTTGACAAGGAAAGTTACTGCCAAAGATGCCTGATGCTATACTGTTTTGACTATAAGACACTAACCATATTGTAAAATTTTAATAACATATGAGTTTCTAAGAATGGCCATCTTGATTTTATTTTACATCCATATTTATAAAATATAATGATAATGATAAAAGTAAAAGCACATTTTGAAATTATTTGATTTACAACTTTTTGCTTTCCAACTATTATGAAAAAAATAATTAATTACATAATAATCAAGAGTTTAATTACCAGTAGGTAGCAATGAACAAAACACATAAGAGAATTCATGACTTGAAATGAATTCGTGAACTGTGTAATGTCTAAATTCAAAACCAAATTAAATTGCATGTCAAATACATAAGTTTATGCTGCCTTTGTTCTTGGTTTCTTTCTGTGAAAGTCTTTTGTGTAGATAATTCTAGAATAGATACTACATCTAAATCAGCACGCATGTGACAATAACTAAATTAAAAAAAGTAAGTTCTTTAATTGCCAAGCACTGTTCTAAGGACTTTACACGTGTTAACACATTTAATCCTCATACTAACCCCTATGCTGAGTACAATTACTGGTTCAGTTTAACAGATAAGATTGCTGATGCACTGAGAGTTCAGGTAACTTGTCCAAGGATACACAGTGAACAAGTGGCAGAGCCAGAGTGCTTGACGGTCTTGTTATACCTTAAATAATACTTGGGACTTCAGTGGTAATTTGGAGAACATAAAATATTACCCTAAATCTCTGTGCCTTATCTTAGAAACACATCCTGTAAAGGCGTTATGGACTGGGCACTGGGTTGCTCCCAAACATGTTTTGTCCTTGAGAAGTTCTAGGATTTAAAGATCCGGAAGGTCCTATAATATTCTATATAAAGAGGAAATGCATGTTAATCAAACTTGCTGGAAGAGCCTTTAGATTTTACTTTTACCAATCTCGCAAACATTAGTTTATAATAATGATTTTAAGGTTCCTTTACAAAGGAATGTTTTAAGAAAGAGTCCCAAAGATTTTGGGAGAAGGTATCACATTTTCCAGTAGTGTTTCAAATGCTATACTTTACTTCTGGCTTCATAAGTAATCAAATGTTCAGTTTCTCTCTTTTATATTACTCACTACTCAAAAGATAATCAACAGAGAATTCAAAAATAAAACAAACCTTTAGACATGATATATTTGATCCTAACTACATGGTGAGATTGTAATTATAATGGAGAAAACATTTGTGATATGAATCATGTATATTATATAAATTAGTCTACCAACTACTTTTTTTTTTCCTCACAGGAAAGTTCACACTTATTTTTGAATCTTTTCTGAAATTCTTACAAGGGGCTTAATTTTTTTTAAGTTCTATTTTATTAAACATACTTTCTGTAAATACCTCTGTGAATAGAACTATGAAAAGCCAACATTGTGCCACAGGGCAACTTCCACCATACTTTGTTCCACAAAGCGAAATAATGAAGACTGAGATATGTTTTATCCCCACGTAGTTATGTTCATAAATGAGGGCATGCGTGCTGCCCTGTGGGAGAAAGCAGCATTTGAGCAGCTCAGTTTCTTTATTATGTTTCCAATTAAGGTGAAAACTTTGACACAATGATCCCAACTAACACAAAGATTAGACACTGATTCACATGGAGACTGAGCTAATTTAAGCAAACAGTATGAAGTTTTTCAGAAGTTTTTCTTTGTGAGGAGAAATTGATTCTTGGTTGAATCTTTTGAAAGTGTTGATAGTTTCTTTAAGTAAGACCAAAATAGATGGCATAATATATAATAATAAAACATGAAGGTTGCTAAGAGTTAGTTACATGCACTCAAATGAGAATTTAAACAGTCATATGTATAAGGTGCAGATTTTAAAAATTCAAACTTATTCAAATGTTATTAAGATAAAAGAAACATTTATGCTGTAAGAAGAAGGCACAGCTAAGGTTAAAGGCTAAAACTATTGAAATAATTGAAAATAGAGAAGTAAAAAGATCTGGTAAAAATACTTTAAAACTTAAAGGTTCTTTTATGATTTTTTTATGTCTTTCTGGCAGGAAAAAAATAGAAATTCTCTTTGTAAATGTTCAAGAATTTGATATCAAATACATCCTGCAGCTGTTTTTTTTCCTTCTTTTAAATGCACTGTCATTCTTACATAAAGATGATGATACTTATGTCAGTTAAACTAACTTTTATATAGAACACTGAATTTTTAAGAACCTGGGATTCTTCATTTATGGACTTTAGGGTGTCCAGAAACTCTCTGAAATTGTATCCATACATTTATATACATGATCATCCGTCAATTTTCTTGGGGAAGAGAGTCTATGTTATTTTTGGCCAAGAAATAAAGAACAATCCACAGGAATCCCAGTCTAAGTACAACATCAGGGCCATCTGTCCACAGGAGTCCTTAAACTCATACACTGCAAGAGATCCTAAAGGTTTTATAAACTGAATGTTTTGTGAAGTTCAAATTATACTTTCAATTTTGTATATGTTCCCATCCTGACTTTTCTTATTCTAAGTATTTAAGTTATTTTCCCTAAGTTTTAAACCATTTTATGATTTAAAGTTTATCATGAAGTTTAATGTATTTTCATAAATTTCTGTGTATTTTTCCTCAACCTCAAGACCCTTTGAGATGATGTACATGCTCTTTGGAACCCACTGACCTTCAGCAATAGAAGAATCAGATTGAATGCAACCTGAACTGGCTAGTCCCTCTTGCACTGGTTTTGGAAGCTGTAAGTGCATCCCAAATGGTGCGTTTAAACAACACTTTAAGCTAGCAATAACAGTGTTGCAAATTTTTAGAAGGGTTGTTTATTTGTGTATGACTAGAAACACAATCACTCATATCACCTTCTTTGTGTTTTTGCTGCCTGTGCTCTTTGTCCTTTTATTAGTGGCCTTTTCTCCACACCTCTCCTCAGTCCTGAAATAGAATAATCTTGGTCTCTTGCCCAGTCCTGCCCCAGAGTCTCCATCTTCATTTTTTAATAGTTGCAGTTCTTCAGGGTTTCGTTCTGAAGGCTGCAGCTGTACAAATTTGGAAGAAGGAGAGTTCTCTAGAAAGAACTGTGCAGGAAGTAGTGACTAGGGCCTATCAGGGCTTGAAATCACACAGACGGCAAGAAACAAAGAAGCCAGGAGTTAGGAATCCAGACGAAAGTTTTTCTTTTTACCATAGTTTACGTTTTGAGTCAATTACTCAAGATTTAAGTTTGCAAATTTATGCAGTTTTTCCAGTCCTTTTATAAGTAGCTTTTGGTTTAAGTAGGTACACTTGAATACTCATTCACACATACCTCATACAGAGAGTAACTGGCAATATTCTCAACTGCAGAAATGTATAAAATTCATACCATTAAATTGAAGAACAGGTGTTTTTTTTTTCCCGGAAGACCTCTTACTTAAAAAGTAAAATACCATCTGTTACTTTTTGTTTGTGTATTTATATAACAATCTTTGGTTAAAGATCAAGTAAGGCAAATTGTTATATATACTACAGAAAAAATATAAAAAGAAAAATCATCCTTAGAATAACTATATCCAATAGAAATTGTTTTGACAAAATTGATTAATTTTGAGATGTCAAATTGTGGATCTAAAACAAAGTTACTGACTTTTATAGAATGCCCAAACATATAGAGAAATGAAATGGTTTGCCTTGATTTTTCTGAACTGATTGTATTTAAAAGGTATATACTTTTCCACTGTTGATTTCTCTTGGCATATTGAGTTCATGCCTAATTTCCCTAAATCATTGTATATTCTTTCAAAATCTGCACCTTGTCACATATATTTGCATTATTGATTTTCTGCTGTGCTCTATATACATCAAAACCTAATAATATTATTCACTAGATCCTAGATTCTCTGCAGCTTCAACCTCATTTATCATACCTGGTTTATTTCTAACATCTAAGCTATATGCCTTCTGAATAAAAAAAATTTTTGACTGGATAACAGTGCATGCAATATTTGCCCTGACTCCATATCACATAGGATTTCACATGAAATATGGAAAAGAAAATATTGATAATCATTATAAATGGACTTTGAAGACATTTTAATATCAGCTCAGTACAGTAAATCCTTTGCTATAGAAGTGGTCTAGTTTGATCTGTTATAGGTTTATAGAAAAGTGTATTATGAATTCACTTCTTAACATTGTTAGGCAGGGGCCAGTAAAAGGGATAGGAAAAGATCTGGCTATTTGAGTACAAGGCTCATCCAAATCTCTTTCCAAAGGGTAAAAGAATAAATAATAGTAAACATTATTATTAATTATGTACTTGGTAATTGCATATCTGGTTTTGAGCCCCAATGTGTTCATATTTCTGTTGTTTGATTCAGAGTGAGCAGAGAGGGAGTCACATGGGACTGACAAGGCAAGAAGGTGAAGACAGCTATTCACTCCATGTTCACATTTACTTTGAGTCTAACAATGAAGAGAAGCTCAGGTAAAAACGTCAAAAGACTTGTGATATATATGGCACTGTATTTAAATCAGAAGTAGATAAAATGAGATGGTGTTTCAGAAGAACATTCCTTCAACAACTAAAGAGCTTGCAAGATTGACCACAAAGGAAGTATTAGGGAGATCTTCAACACTGATTTTTTTCAGAATTTATCTGTTTCTAAATCCGACATGCTGCCTGGTTCCTATGTTTTCCTCTTTCATAAACTTTGCTTATAATTAACAAAGTCTGTTAGTTTAAGGCATACATCTTAGTTGGGTCTAGAATGTGTGTGTGTGTGACTTCAATAGTGAAAAGTATTATCAAATTTCCCTCAACGGAAAGAAAATGTCAGAAAAATGTAGCTAGAATTTTGTTGACCTAGTCATATTTAACCTAAGATATTTTCTGAGTAATTATCAGATGATTAATGTGTCTTTATATTTTATAATTAAGTTTAATTTTTAAGATATAGTGTAATATTTGGATTTTGGGCAAGTTTAAGATACTACATAATAGTAATGCTGCGAAGTGACAGTGAAGACTGAATTAGCTGAAACTTCCATACACTACTCCATCATTATCATTGCCTAATTTTATTTATCAGTAACTTTACTGCCTTGTTTTTATTTGTGTAAGGTAAGCTTATGAAATCGCCAAAAATATAAAAGATTTGAGTAGAGGCAGAGTCTGTCGTAAGAGTCTGTCATTGTCAGAGTCTGACTAATAATCTAAGACCTTATGTATAATCAATGCTCAATGGCATATAAGAATGTTATATCTATACTGTTTTGCTACAGAATTAAATCAAAGAAAAAACTAGATGGAGCAAAGAGGGAAAGCTTATTATAATTTTAGAGTATATACGTGATGACATATTTAGAAGAAAGACACTAATTCTTTTTGAGGAGGCAGAATTTGATTTTAATAGGGAGAAAGATTTTAGTTTAAAAAATATAACTTCATTTATATCATTCTATTTTCTCCTCGCCCACCCTCTTCTCTTCTCTCAGCAGCTCTCCCCTCTCTTCTTCCCTTCTATCTCTTCTCACCTGCGATTTTCTGACTTTATCAAGTGGTTACTATACGACAGGCACTGCATTAAATGTATGAATACACCTACTATTCAACTTTCAGCCAATTGCTTCTTGGTGTTTTTCTTTATTTGAAACTAAGAATAATAAGCTTGTACTATGACCTTTCTAGAAATGAAAAGGTCATGTAAACAATATAAACAATTGACAACTGTTGCATAAATACTTATTTTAGGCTTGTCTGCTTTCTGGGTCTCATAATTCAGTGATTCTCTCATTATTGCAGTTAGTGTAAAAATAAGTAGTGTGGAAATATTGCTCCTTAATAGCACAGTGTGACATGAATGCAAAGAAACTATTTTATGCAAGACAGCATCACATATTTCACTTATATTTAAGATAAGTGACTGGAAACTAAATTAGTGAGATCATTAAAATAGGTTGTGTGATTCCTTGAGTGACACAGCAAATGTCCTATGAGACCCTCAAAGTACTGTGACATATAATCAATAGGTAGAAAGCAAATGAATTGCTGTCTAGTTGGCATACATCTTAGGCCAACTATTTGAAGTGCCTTTGTACAGGTAAAGGGATGAACTGCTTCCTGCCTTCAAATTGATGTTCTAAGGCTGAAGGGTCATCAGTTCAGCTATTAAATGGCACAGAAATACTTTAATTTTCTAAAAAAAATTAATTTATGATTATTGCTTCATTCCTTTTTACATAAAATTATAAAGGAATTCTTGGGAAATAAGCTATAGTTGAATGGAAGAGGATAAAAATAACTTCTGAATTTGAATCAGTCATTACTAAAAAGTACCAGAGAAAGTGTACAAGGATCACTTATCAAAGTGATAAAAGCCGGGGAGAGTGAGTTGAGTTAATTTCACTTGGAGGGAACAGAAACAAGTTTAAGTCTATACATTTTTTATGAAGCAATTTTGTTACACCTTATTTGTATGTAAGTCATGACAGCTGAACTGAGTATTTTCTCCTATGAAAGCTAGAGGCAAATTTGGCTTAACGCCTAGAAGAATAGAGTGCTTGAGTGCTCTTTCAGGTCCCTCTCTGGAAAGTTGTTTCTATGTATGCACTATAGAAACATCATCTTTCTTCTATCATTCTCTGTGGCTAAATGACAAGGGTTATTTTTTCACCAGTGATGTTGAATAATTCAATTTGCTACTGAACTTCATAATATCATTTCTGCCAAACATACCAAAATCCACCAAGATTTTTCATTAAGAGTTAAGGATTAAGCCACTAAACTACAAATCATCTGTTTACTTCCTCGATTCTAGTCATTGAGATAATAATATATATGAAAGGTACTTTTTTTATATTTGCAATTAATCTGAGAGCATAGTTTATATAGGTTTTTATTTCCAGTCTTTTGTAACATGACCACTACCACCACCAACTACAAAAGTTCTGTGCAGTTGATATCATTTTTGTCCCCAGGGAGAAAAAAGTTGGTAAACACTCAGAATTAAAATTGCTAATTTTTAATTCCCATCATTTTGGTTCCTACTCTATCAGTTGCATTGGTGGTGACAGAGCCTCCAATCATAGCAATAATTTTCCTATGATAAATTAAATGACATCAAAGTATATCTATAGTTTATTACTTTTTGTATGTTTTAGTTAAGTTGGTAAAAGTAATTGAAAGGCTAAAGAAAAATATCAGTGTAATAAACTTAGGCTTTGTTGGTATAATTTTACAAAGAAAAGCAAGAAGTGGGCATCTTGGGATTTTGCTTTCATTGGATTTCCCCATCTTTTCAAATGTCCCCAGAATACTACTGGCTTGGCCAGGCCTCCTCCACAATACATTGATATTGTCACCATAATTTGCAGCATAATTAATAATTAAGATACAAAGCACAGGTATTATTATTAAAAATTCCAAGACTCAATATCCTAATTCTATTTTCCTAAGACACATATATAAAATATAAGTGGGCTTATATCCTTCAGGTACAAGAGAGGAAGGCATCTGGATATTTTACAAAATTACAGGGACAAAACAATTTGTGATTTTAATAATACCATGGATAGCCCACAAAGTGATTTAGGTAAACTTTGAAATGGCATTTTATATGCTCAGTATACTGTATTTTGTTTCTCTCAATGAAAAAATATAGCTTTGGTTAGATTGGAATTTTTAGGGAGACTGTGCATTAATTTTAATTTTCAAAATGTTCCTCTAAATTTGCTACTTTCTGGCTTTGCTTCAAATAATTTTATTTTAGTGAACTGGGACTTTAGTTAATCTCTACAAACTCACCCAGAAATGGAATTACTCTTTCTGTTATTACTGTTTTTAAATTCTCTTATCTACCCAATTCTGTGTCACAAGTCACTTAAGTTCATCCTTGCTTTATTCTTGAGCTACGCATGAATTTGGGATCTGAAGTACTAATTCTTATCTATGTAAAAATTTTCCTAGAAGAAAAGGAAGCACTATGCTGAGTGTTCAGACAGCCCTTTTTCTGCTTCCTCTATACTGTTTTCATAGCATTAGCTACCATATCATGTGGTTGCTGCATTAAAAAATGCCACTTGCATTATTTTTCAGCAATGAATTTTAGAAATATTTATTTTTGTATTGTGTGTCTATCAACTATGAGCATAGTCCTACAGCCGTACAGGGTGGCAGAAAAGTTCACTTGAAATACCTACCAGCAGGAATCCTGGGGGGTAAAGTTCCTCCCCCTGGTACTGGATGCGGAGCCTGGATGCTATTTAAAAACCCCGCCCTCAGGAAGCTGGGGCAAAACGCCTCCACCCCAATGGCCGGGAAGGATCCTTTTAAGAGATAAAAATTGACATTAATCAAAATCTTCTTTGTGGAAAACCTTAATCAACAAAGATATCAAACCTCACAAGGAAGCTATAAAATTAAAAGACATGAAATGCATTTTTATTCATAAGTTTAAGAAAATCAACTGTGTGTTTGAGAAGAAAGCTACTCTTAACGGATTATAATCAAAAAGGATTTAAAAGTATCAGAATGCTAAGAAAAATTTTATAAACTTAAATTTGAGAAAGTGGATATAAATGCAAATCATTGAGGTTGTCTATTTGCAGAACTCATGTCCACATGAGTTACAAATATGCAGAAGATCACTACATTTGTATCTGAGACCTGTGCGGCACTGGCAAGAGCAGTGCTTTAATTACATTAATCAGTGCTTAATATGAGAAAAACGTTGGTACCATACAGTAATTATATATGTTTTTTGAAATAGTGGTAAGAAAATCAATATACACTATTTCTAATTTGTTCTACTTTTAGGGACAAGACATGAGAGTTTGCAAAGGTAGAACCACATGCTTTTTTATTTTTAAGAAGGCTATGGTGAAGCAAAAAAAAAGTATACTTGGAAGTTTATCCATAAAATTCTATTATGAATTATAGAATAAAAGAATATCAGGGCTGGGAAGGACATCAGAGATCATTATAGACCAGAAAACTGAGGTGTGGAGAGAGAAAGTGATGTCACAGAGCTGGCAGACTACTAGGACAAAAGCTTTCCACTGTAGATTAAAAACAAATGAGCCATTTCTTATTTGGGAGATTGCTAACCTCTGAATATGAATTAGAAACCCTGTACTCTGGAATAATAGCATTACAATTTGGTTTCTCAATGACCTGAAAGACACCTAAATAACTGTGCAGAGAGTTTAATATACATGCAATATTAGTGCATGGGCAGCACTGGTAATTGATGGTATATCTAAGTTTAAATCACAGTAATACTCTAAAAGCAAGTTACACTGTTGGCTGTAAGGAAGGCATCTCATTTCGGCCTTCTGAAACCCCATCAGGCCCAGAAGTTATGACATACAAAGATCTGGGATCAATCATCCCGTGTTCAGATTTAACAAGTCCTGTAGTTTTAAAGAGATTTCCCTGTTCTGACACAAATTTTGCACTCAAAGTTAAAATTTTAAACTTCTTTGAACTTTGACCAAGATTAAAGGGACCTGGTATATCATTCTCTATTTATCTTTCTTCTATGGAGGAAGTTGTTGCTAAAGAAAGGCCAGCATTTCTTTAGATCTTCAGAGATGTTTTTATGGGAGAGCAAAGTTACAATGTATGTTTCCATGGGTGAGGCCTATACATTGTGCACTGGATTAAAGCAAGCATAGGAAGAAAATCATATGCTGTGAATAAACTGGTTTTGTTGTTGATTTTATGAGGTTTTAGCAAAATGCTCTAGCAGAGCTGGAATCCCTTAAAAATTAAGTTGCATGACAAAAATAACAAATAGTAAGCCAGAAAGTGCTCTGGGTTAACTTGTTGAAAAGTGGAACAAATTTCTCCTTTGTTACTGAACACATGGTATATTTATCATTGAGCACAAAGGTAATATATGCCCATGTACAATGGTCTCACACAGGACATTTTCCACATTGCAATGTTCCATCCCTGCTTGACAATATACACATAGAAAAGGAGCTTCACCAGGCAGAGATAATTATATATTTATGTGGCATTGTTATTTAAAGTTACAAAAGAAATGGTGATTTAACAACAGGAAAAATAATTACAAGAAATTTAGATTTTATTATATGCTGTGAAAAACAAAACTAATCCAATTTTAGCTGATTATGGTTTACTGAAGCAAAGTAATAGGAAGCCTGGTTCAAGAATACTAGGACAAAAAGAAAAAGATAATAATCATGCACAGGAAAAAAAAGGGGGATATAAATGTAATTATCTTAAAGACAATTTGAAGGAAAACAAAAGCGTGTACAGCAGACTTTAAATAATGTTAATATGCTTCACTTTTAGAGACTTTTACCTGAGTTTTTGCTGTTTTTTACCACATTACTCAAAACTGTCAACTTGGAAAAGATGTCCATTATTTTTACTCCTTAAAGGAAACAACATATTCTACTTTATTGCTATTGATTGTAATGATTATTTTTATAGTTGTGACTGCTTGTCATACTAATAGTTTCCATTTTCCTAAACTTGCTGCATCATTCATAAGGGCTTTGTTGTGTTTCTTTACCATTGTTTAAAAGGTCTTTTCATTTATTGTGGCATCTCTTCCTTAAGGAACTATTTCTTTTTTTTATATCTGAAACACACAAACAGGAAAGCTGGTGTATATGAATATATATTCAGTTGAAATATCATATTATATGATAAGAATACCTTACCATTTTTCTCTTTAAGGTCAGTCATGTCAATAGAAATTGCATGAAAAACTACAGCTTTAAATTTTCAAAATTCAATCAGGAAAACTGAATTTATTCTTTATTATAATTACATTAAGTATTAATCCACAAGAAATTAAGTTCATGAACCTTTTGGGGTTTGATGTGAAATAATTATAGTCTAGTTTGCCCTACTGCTTGAGTTGCTGGCTTTTTTTTTCTTGTTAAGTAATTGTGGAATTTATTAATCAAATATATGACAGCTGAAGAACATATTCTAATATCCATAGTAGGAGAAATGTAAATTTCCATGAAATTTATTTTTAGTTACATTCAGTAGACTAAGTGCTTGTTAATAACAAGGAGATTTTTAGGTGATGAGAGGATTCCTCTAGCCATTACAAGTTTGAAATATAAGATATATTACTTCAGACATGCTTTTCCAAATCTCAAATACTCGAATTTCCAGTTTGTTAGTGATCTTGGGTTGATGGATTAAAGAGAGACCCGTATGTGGCATTAGCATATGTTGTCTATAATACAGAGTTGCACATAACTGGGCATCCTGTATTTTTATTTGCTAAATTGGCAATTCTAATTTCAAACACTTTTGGATACCAGACAGAACAAGACACTATTAACTACTGTTGTAATGTAAGTCAACAAAAGCCACTGACTGTAAGAATCAGTGATTTATGTATCTTTCATTAGTTTGGTGGTTTTCAATATCCCTTAGGAAGAACTGTAAATTATAACTGTGGAAAGACATTACTGATGGCAGATTTTGATTTTCATTGACTTGGTCTACCTACTTACCCATCTGTCTAATTTCACTCGTCCTTTGTCAGGCTGTTTCCCTCTGCTCCTTGTGTATTTCATGTTTTATCTCCTACATACTTCTCTCTTTGTTACAATAACTTAAAGTATTTTACATTCTTTCCTCCATCTTAGATAAGTACAAGAAAACTATAAGCCCACTTTATTTTTTCAGGCATATGCTTCCTACTTTCCTGTGATGGTGGATGAAACCTCAGACTTAACAGTTACATCACCATTGAAGGCAAACCAGCAACACTAAGAAGAGCCATTTTCATACAAGGATTGGAAGAGTACATCTTTTACTCCATGAAGACCTTTTAGGTCTCTTTTACCTAACAACACACTATCTAGGAAAGGCTAAGCTGCTCTGTCTCATTTGTTAGAGAAGATTCCTACCTCATTGTGATGCAATGAGGCAGGCTAGCTGGGAGACCAACAGGCCTTTTCTAACTTGATCAGAAGATGCACAGTGTAGGGTTTCAATGAATGCAAATTGAATAAGTGGATAAATAAATGATCAGATGAAAAGTGACAAACTGCTCCTTGGGCATATATATTGCTAAGATCTAAGGAAGTATTCTTCCTGTGCAATTGCTTCTTAGGCCAATAGCAACTTTCTAAATGATAAGATGAGAGAGAGTTAATTTTGAATTACACTTAGAAGATGAAAGAGAACCATTCCATTCATGAGCAAGTCATTCATTTCTCATTTTATCACTCATGGACTTTTTTCATTTATTCAGTAAATATTTATTGAAGTACCTATTTTTTTTTAACCAGGCCTTATAGCATACATCTTTAGCACAAAAAGAGGAAATCAAGTATTTTTATATGTGACATTATTACTTTCAGGAAATGATTCTAACTAAGCTATGTCAAAAATACAATTACAGAATTTTATCCATTTCCTAAATTCTTATAAATGGAAATACTACCATAATTAAGTTAGTATTTTCTTCTTCAGTTACCTGCCTAACTAATCTCCATGTAGATTCGTTAGTACCAAATACAATTAAAGATCATACAACCATTACTGTTTTATTTTTGACTTTTTTTTATTCTAGGGTCACTGCAAAATGAATTTTATAGATTTCTCATCCTGTTGTTCAATAGGTCACAATAAAAGTATTGAACCAAAAGGAGCAGTTTCATGGTTAGATTTTTATGAGTTAGTTCTTCAGTGCTTTTAAAAAGAATTTTTTAGCTTTCCTTGAGTTATTTTTAAACTTGTAGGTTATATATGATAAGATGATGGTTGCTATAGGTTATTATTTAAAACTATAGCAGTAGCAAGGAGAATTAAAATATTTTGAAGCTGATTAAGAGTAAGCCATTTATTGAAAAATGCATTTTAATTTACATTTAAAATAGAAGTTCTCTGACTTTTTAAAACAAATGTTTTGAGTAGCCTCATCTGTAAAGTGATGACCTTGGACCAGAATGTCCCTAAATTTCCTTTACAAAATTTTTATTCCATTTGCTACAGTGAATTAAAGCTATACTTTCCCCAAATGTAGATGATGTCCAGTGGTCTTACCTATGTTTATATTTGGTAGGACTTAGAATTTTAACTGCCAAAAAAATGTCCCGACTAAATTTGCAATCTGCTAATCCACCATCATGTTTAATAATGACAATGCTAGGCTTGAGCCAAGTAGAACTCTGATTCTACCATTCACTAGCTGATTAAACCTGAATGAGTTATTTACCTTCTCTTATACTCCCTTTCTCCATTTGAAAAATAGAGTTAATAATAAACACATCACATGTTATTTTTTTGCAGACCATATGAGAAGCACAATATTAGTGGCTGACACTAACTAGTGTTTAGGAAATGAGGGATCAATAATTCTCCTCCTTAAATCCCTAAATTTAACTTACTATTTCATGTCTCTATGCCTCCATGATATTTCCTCCTCTTGGAAGGCCTTCTGGCCTCTATCGAAACATACTGACACAGCTGTGGAGAACTCACTGTTCCCTTGCCTCCTATAATCTTAGCTTCTCTAATAGAGACAGAACACTATCATAGGTTCAGTATTAATTCATTTACAATTTTGTGATATCAAAGTCAAATGCTTTTAGGGACCCATCAGTTGCAATAGATATCAGGTTAGTGACAAATGAATTTAAATGTTTTAAAGAACACTGTAGAAACCAAACACACCTTGTAGCCAGCTCGAGTTGTGGGCTGCCCTCAGGTGACTACTGGATCCCATGTTTATAAGTTTCAATCCCTTAAGAACAGTTACGGGTCATGCACATTTTATTTTCTTATCCATGTCCAGTTCCAGAGCTCGCACTGAAAAGGAGCTCAATGTGATACTTATTGAGATGAATTAAAATCATCTTTATATGAATAGTTCAAGGTTGTTTGACTTTATCTGGATGAATAAGAGACTGAGTTTTGTCAATGTTTGAGCTGTTAAAAACCATGTATACTCTAATAATATAAATGTCTTCAAAACTGCATAATTATTAAAGTTCAATGAGGTTTATGAATTTCCATTTTAAATGCTTATTAAGAGTAAGTGTTCAGGAATTAGGGACAGACTAAAATTCTTTTAAAAGTCTACAATTCTAAGTCCTTTAAGAAGTGGTGAAGGGTGAAATGAACTTTAAAAGCACATCCTCCTGACTGAGCCACCATGAAGGGTATGATTGGCTGATTCCTACCCAACCTGTTCTTTCTGAGGCCAGACTTTCAAACTACATGTTTTTCAGAAAATGCTTTTATATCTCAGGTGCCAAGGAGTCAGCTAAGGAGCTGTTAAATAGCATTTATCAATGTGTATGAAAACTAGATTTATTTAGCTTCACAGCTAGAGTGTGCTATGTATTTAATATTTATGAACTATGGGTATATTTGTCACACTATTAAACAGAGGTTTGCACCTTTAGCACACTTGATAAAGAAGTCATGAGGCTGCATCTGCCTCTTTGTAAGTTTCCTCAGCTGCCTACGGATAAGACTGGCCACGTATCCTGCTTCAGGTATATCACATTGTTGTTCTCTCCTATAAAAAGTATGAAAAAAGAATATCTGGAGTTAGTTCCACTTCCAGGTATTGATGCTAACACCATGGGCAGTGTTATCTACAAAAAAAATATAACAAGCACTTCTTATTTAAGGCTAAGGTATTTAAATTCCTTTCAAAGATTTATTAGCTTTTTTTAGGTCATGATGTTACTCATTTGGTATCTATATGGTGTGGATTAGATGGCAGGATAATTTGGTTTAGTAATTAACATTTTGAATATTTGGTCTTGAAATAATCAGGGAACACAATTAGTCTTGAAAATAATTGAGAGCAGCTAACAGAGAACAAAACTAATCAAGACTCTAATGCCAATTCTAATACCATAAATGTATGACTGGGTAGAGATGGTGGCGAAGGCACACCCACTTTTCCAGGTAGCCACTATTTTTTTGAAGTAAGCATGTGGGATTTCCTTCCATACCCCTGCCTACAGATATGCATGATGAACACACTTAGGTAGACACCTGCCTGAGTCCTTCCAGTTCAGATTACATCTCTCCCCAGTTTAAAAATTTCAAAATCCCCCTACTGTTGAGCACAAACCAAAGACATAAGAATGGTTTCAGAGGTTGGTGGTCCAGGTCATGGCTGTCTCAGGTCCCTGGCCCTGCCTCCCTCTCCCATTGGCCCACAGTGCCCACATACTGGACCTGGGAGGAGTTCAGACACATGGCCAAAAACTCAACCTCACTGAGTCTACAAAGGGACATGCGGTTCTCAATGTAGGCATTCTGTTGGGAGTTTGTGTATTAAACACCCAACAGAATGACTATGTTTGGTGTGTAGAACAGACAAGCTCAAGATGCAAAGACTGGGAAATTCCAGTCAACTAATGTGACTTAAGGTAGTCAATGAATCCTGTGGTGTTGCCGTGGAAACGGACCTTATGGTTTGAAAAAGACTATCCTGTTCTTTGGAAGTTAATATCTTTTGAATATGAGAAAGTGTTGGGACAGAAAATACTTTATGAAACTAAGTGGGCTCTTCAGAAGCCAGGAGATCATTTTTTTGTACTTTGTTTCTTAACATTTACTTTGCAGAGCTACAAATGTAAATGCTTTCAGTTAGAAAGCCTTTATTTTATTTTTGGAAATGGAACAGAAGTAAAATATGTCTATCTTGGAAAATTTTTTCAGACTATTTTATTTGAGACAAAATATATAATCATTTATATAATTATCTAATATACAGTTATTCTAAATTTCTATCAGTAATTCAAAAATCAGATATCAAGAAAAGCCAATGCTTCCTTAAATCTAGTTAAGGTCTTTAAAGCATTAGAAGAAAATTAAATGTCACTATCTTTCTGGATTGATATATTTCTTTTGGAGCATAAGATTTGTGCTGTTGATGACTAACTATAAAAAATATGGTAACTGGAATTAACTGTGCACAGTAGTATACCTGATTCTATATAGTAGTGTGGTCTTGACATATTTAAAAGTAACACAAAAACAAATATGCTTTACATTAAACTTCCCAAATTTAAACTATATTTTTTAGAATAAAGAATTCATAGTATCATTAACCTGTTGAACAAAGGCTTACTCTGAATCTAGTTTTCAGCACTCAAAAACAACTGCAGCTACTTTAAATGCATGAACACAATGATCATGAGAGGACTGAAACCACCATCCTACAGAAATATTTGCCACATATTTCCAACCCATATTTTCTTAGAAGGGCTAAATATTACTTGAACTGTTGAATATTTGCATACCTCTACAACATCCCTGTCCATTTCTTTCTTTACTTAACCAAAGTGTTAACCATGACTATCACAATTGTTTTGTTTTCCATTAAACTGAAAGTATGATATTTGATAGTCATCTTACATTTGTAATCTAAATTTTACCACATAATTGTAATATTCACACATCGATTCATACATTAAAGTATTTTCGTTTTTGTTGGAAGAAAAAGAATGGTTTCAAAATCCTTCATATTTTAATCCAAACATATTAAAATATTCATTGTTGTTTGAATGTGCTGCTCACACCTTCTAGCACAGAGTGAGAATGCCCTGTCTTAGCCTGACCCATTCTAAATATCCTGATCAAGTGCCCCCTCTTTTAAGAGGCTTTTCATTTTGCCACAGCTAGAATAATCCTGCTCTCATCTGTGCTCCTTCAGGAAGCAGCAAGACTGCCATGGGAAGCGCACACGTGCTGGAGTCCGAGGGATCCATGTTTAAGGACTTGCTGTGCCATAGCTTGCTGGCTGACCATATGCAAGTGATTTCAACTCCCTGAGCTTCAGTTCCCATTTTAGTAACATGTGGAAAACTAACCTGTATGAGGACGCTTATATAGATAGTGTTTATAAAATGTGTCACAGAAAGTAACCAAGTAAAGTCTCCCTGCTCACCTTTCTTGGCTCTTTCTGTTGATTGTCTTGCCAATGGGTTTCAGCCCCAGAAAAGTTCACTATGGATTCACTGAAACCAAAGAAATGACAATGGAATGCTCTTGGGGTGAAAGGGTTTATATTCAATTTTAATCCCATGGTGGCAGATCAATCACTAAAATCCTGTCCATTCAGAGCGAGTCTGCACACAGCAAGCAGGTTTCTGCCTCTTGGCCTCTCTACCCTACAGCTGTCTCAGTCTCTGTCCTCAGCATTGCCACTACTCTGGTCTCTGCTCTCCTGCCACCGTGCTGCCCAAAGCACTGGAGGGAGCTCCTTTTTTTTTGAGAGGGCATCTCTCATATTTATTGATCAAATGGTTGTTAACAACAATAAAATTCTGTATAGGGGACTCAATGCACAATCATTAATCAACCCTAAGCCTAATTCTCAACAGTCTCCAATCTTCTGAAGCATAACGAACAAGTTTTTATATGGTGAACAAGTTCTTACATAGTGAATAAGTTCTTACATGGTGAACAGTGCAAGGGCAGTCATCACAGAAACTTTCAGTTTTGATCATGCATTATGAACTATAAACAATCAGGTCAATTATGATTATTCATTTGATTTTTATACTTGATTTATATGTGAATCCCACATTTCTCCCTTATTATTATTATTATTATTATTATTTTTAATAAAATGCTGAAGTGGTAGGTAGATGCAAGATAAAGGTAGAAAACATAGTTTAGTGCTGTAAGAGGGCAAATGTAGATGATCAGGTGTGTGCCTATAGCCTAAGTATTAATCCAAGCTAGACAAGGGCAACAAAACATCCACGGATGGAGAAGATTTCTCTCAAAACAGGGGGGGTGAGTTCTAAGACTCATCTCTGTTGATCCCCAATTTCTCACCTGATGGCCCCCCTGCGACTGTGCCTGTCTTAGGTTGTTCCAGGGAGCTCTTTATATAGAGTCAATAGCAACATATTGCCCACACGTGTGTAGTGAGCTAGCCAACCAGGGCCATAGGAATCCTGGCCATAGGAACCTTCACTTTATCCACAATGACATATTGTATAATAAGTTTCTTGAGAGTTTCTCATTTTTATATTTCCAATAGAATTTGGCATGCTATGTTGTTTACAGGGGTCAATTGTGAAGGTAACTTTTAAACACAGTAACCATAAAGCATATTCATATCTTCCTTACTCATGACAATGTTATTGGTGGTTTTGATGGCAACTCCTAAGACAAAATGACCAAATCTATGCAATTGGTTTAGGAAGTTAGCCAAAATATCATTAGAGTCACAAAAATGTCATGACATGTAAAGCCAATCTCACTAGCTCATCTGATTTTTCATTCCTAAACAGACAAATGGACAATTAATGACATAGACATGGGGCCTCCACACATATCCTCTCCTTCATTTCTTTCAGTTTTCTGTATGTGCCTTCTCATTTATATATTTAAGGAACAAAGAGAGAAGAGAGTTTGAGGGCAGAGCAATCTGGACTGGTTAAACCCAAGACAAACATGAGGGACAGAGCTAGAGATGCTGGCTCTGAGGAAGAGAAATGACTCAGCATTTGTTCTCTGTGGGCCTGATTCTCTGAGCTCTGAGCCAGCAAATTCAACTTGGCCTGAAGAGAACTAGCAGCATATCTGTGCACTATTTTTAAGTAAGATCATACATATGAAATGGGCATTAAAAGAGTCAGCTTATTCAGTCTACTGTATCTTCTAATTTTTATTGAGGCTATTCCTTTTCATAAGCTTGATGCCTTTGAGGCCTATATTAATTTAACTTTCAGATCTGGTTTAAGGCAACACTCATTCCTGATAATAAGGGAGAAAATGGAAAAAGATTCAAATACACCTGATTTATTATTTGTAAGCCACATGAACTGGGCATGTCAATACTGCTGCCTAAAATAATATCTCCATCAACAATCTTCCAGCCCCTCATTGTGCCACCATTTTTGCTGTTTGCAATTAGGCTAATATTGGCAGGCCATTTGTGGATAAAATGAAAGTTCCTGTGGCCAGGATTCTCACCTGGCCCTGGTTGGCTAGCTCACTACAGACATATGGGCAATATATTACTATTGACTCTATATAAAGAGCTGTGCCCAGTGCTCTGCGTATGACATGGTGGCCGGGCTACAAGGCTGCAGGAGAGCACAGCAGAGGCTGGAGTGGTGGCAGCACTGAGGACAGAGGCCCAGAGGACGGCTGTGTGGGCAGAGGGGCCCAGAGGCAGAGACCAGCTTGCTGTATGCAGACTCACTCTGAGTGAACGTGATTTTAGTGATTGACCTGCCACTGTGGAAATAAAGTTGGGTATAACCCTTTCACCCCAAGAACATTTTACTGTCATTTCTTTGGTCACATTGAATCCATAGTGAACTTTCCCCAGGCTGAAACCCATCAGCAAGACAACTGGTGAAAGTTGGCAGGGTTCATTTTTGACCAAGGAAAAAGACAGGCTGACCTTATGGGAGGGGTGCTTCAGGGGGCTACACCTATGAATGGGGAGACAGTGGATCATCCCCCAATGGGTATGTGGTCTGAGGTGGCTTGCCTTCTAGATGTCTGGGCCCCACCCCAGGACTGGAGGCAAGTGGAGGTGATACGTGAGGCAGTAGGAATAGCCCTTGGTATAGTAAGTAGGTCTTTTGAGAGATAGAGTGCCCGTGATGCAGCGGGAACTGTGGGTTGGCTGGTTCTCTCAGTATTAAAAAAGTCTGCAGAAGAGAGGGACAAGATCCTGAAACAGATCCAGGAAATGGCGACATGAGAATGTGAGCTGCAAACTGCTGTGAATTCAATGAAGAAGGAAATGGCATTAATACAAGTGGAGGCAGCATGAGAACACCGGCAGTGAGGTGCCACTGAAGAGGTAAAAGATTCCTTATAGAACGAGACAGCAGTGCTATCAGGTGCTCTGAAGGAGGAAAAGACCATTAAGGAAAAAGATGAACTCTGGAGGGAAGCACAGGCGGAGGTGGCAGGAGAACACCAGCTGCAAAACATTGAGGTGAAGGTAAGAGAACTGCTGAGGACTGAGCTAGCATTGCTGTGAGGCACTGTAGAAAAGGTAAAAGATGTAGCAGAAGAGGCACTCAGGGGAGGAGAGAGAAAGGTGCCATCAGCCCCAGAAATGGAGGATCTGGGGAAGGATGAAGGGATGGTTGTGGAGGCACTGGCCCCTCCTCTATTGAAAGCATGCCTAGTAGTTGTAAAGAAAATAAAGACCCAGCAGCCAAGAGTTCCCCAAGGAGAGAAGCAACCCCCTCCCCAGGTTGGCTATACTCAGGCTGAGTTGGTGAATTTGGGCTCCCGGTTTAGGCAGAAGCCCTCGGAGTCAATATCAGCTTGGCACCTGCGTCTGTGGGACTTAAGGGTGGATGGAATTGTTATGTTGGGATCATAGACGGGAAAGTTGGATTCCTTGATGGTTCAGCTCACCTTGTGGCAGCGGTTACAAAGAGCACATCAGACTCCTGGGAATAGCTTCCTCTTTGATTGGTTTATGGCTGTACTTCATGCTGTGTGGCCCAATCAGGGTGATCTACCATCCTCTCCTGCTACATGGCAGACATGTACTGAGCTCCAACAGGTGTTATAAGAGCTAGGTATAAGAAATGTCATATATAGTCCAGAGAATCATGGCCCAGATGAAGAGACTTTCACTACTGGGATGAGAAATATTGTGCTTCAAACAGCTCCCTCATCCCTCTTTGGGTCTATAGTGGCCATTCTTGCCCCTCACTTAGGGCAGCTCTTAAGTGAGGTAACATGTACAGTAGCAGACATAGGAGAGGCTGAAGCAATGAGAACATAGAAAGAAATATGGTCTGCTACTCACAGGAAGAATTTAAAGGGCCCCATGAATGTTACGAAGACACAGATGTGCATTAATTTAGTATGGGCAGGAGGAGACAGAAAGAAATTAGATGGGAAGTCAAATAGGATCTTAGTAGAGCTATGGCAACCACTGAAACCAGAGCAGCAGTTCCAGCCATTAAGACCAAAGGTCAGAGATAGAGCCACAATTCTGGCCTGTGTTTTTGAAAGACTTCCTGCTGGAGAGCGAGCCAACCTCACTCGAACCCACACAGGAAAATGACTGGGGCACATGGTTTGACTGAGGGGAAGGTCAAGGTACCTGCCCTGAGGGACTGGGGGTGCCTGGAGGCCATATGTTGAAATAGCTATCCACTGGTCCCTAGTGAACATACAACGTGTACTGGCTGTGGTGGACACTGGGGCTGAATGTTCACTGATTCATGGTAAACCTGAGCGGTTCCCTGGGACCCCCACTATTATAGATGGATATGCGGGTATGGTTATCAGAGTGAAACAAGCCCAAATCCCTTTGGGAATAGGGCATCTACCCCCCAAAAGAGTATACTTTGTATATATCTTCTATCCCTGAGTATATTATGGGGATTGATATCCTGCAGGGTCTGTGTTTGCCGACCACTGCAGGTGAGTTCAGACTGAGAGTATGTGTGGTGAAGGCAGTTCTGAGGGGACATGCTAGGCGCCCGCCTGTAGCTTTGCCTGTGCCTCGGCGGGTGACTAATACCAAACAATACAAACTTCCTGGAGGGCATAAAGAGATTGGAGAAACTCTCCAGGAGCTGGAAAAGGTGGATATTATAAAGCCCACCCATAGTCCATTCAGTTCCCCAATGTGACCAGTAAAAAAGCAGATGGCTCCTGGTGTATGATTGTGGATTACAGAGAACTGAATTAAGTTATACCCCCTATGCATGCTGCTGTCCTCTCTATTGTAGGCCTGATGGACACCCTCAGCCACAAACTAGGAACATACCATCATGTGGTAGATCTTGCTAATACCTTTTTTTCTATTGACATTGAGAAGGAAAGTCAATAACAGTTTGCCTTCACATAGGAAGGCTGGCAGGCAGTGGACTTTCACTGTCCTCCCACAGGGATACCTCCACAGCCCCACCATCTGTCATGGACTTGTAGCCCAGGACTTGGCTACATGGGAGAAACCGCCAACAGTGCAGCTGTACCATTATATTGATGATGTCATGCTCATGTCCGATTCTCTTTCAGGTCTAGAAGGTATAAATAACACCTAGAGTGCTGCAATATCTACAGGAGAAAGGGTGGGCTGAGAACAGCACCAAGGTTCAGGGACCTCGTTTGTCAGTCAAATTCATAGGGGTCATCTGGTCGGGTGAGACCAAAGTTATACCAGAAGGAGTTATAGATAAAGTCCAGTTCTTTCCTACCCCTCTACCTGTAGCATTGCTACAGGAGTTTTTGGGTCTTCTAGGTTCCTGGAGAGTGTTTATCCCGCACTTGGCACAAATTCTGAAGCCCTTATACTGGTTGATATGAAAGAGTGTCAGGTGGGACTGGGATGAGATATGTGCATCTGCCTTTACTACAGCAAAATAGGCAGTCAAGGCTGTGCAGGCCTTGAGTTTGATAGACACATCAAGGCCCTGTGAGCTGGATGTTCATGTTATACTGAAGATGGTTATGGTGGGGTCTCTGGCATAAGCTTGAACAAACTTACCAACCTATTGGATTCTGGTCACAACTCTGGAAAGGAGCAGAGGTATGAAACACTTTGATAGAAAAACAACTGGCTGCCATGTATCATACCTTGCTGGCTACAGAATGTATCATTGGAATGGCCATGATAAAGGTAATAATCACATATCTCATCTTGGGGTGAGACTGAACCCCAAAGCCAAGGAGTGGTGTGGCACAAATGCCCACACTGGCCAAGTGGGGTGCTTACCTACAGCAGCATAGTGCCCTCTCTTAGTAGCCCCTTGAGTGAAAAACTCCATCACCTATTGGGGCCGGTGACATATACTCGTGAAAAGCAGGAATAACTTGCTTTTGAACCATTAGTAACAGAGAGTACCTATAAGAGGGGAAGAGTCCCTATATCCGAAGATGCATGGTACACAGATGGCTCCAGCTGTGGGTAGCCCCCAAAATGGAAGGCCATAGCTTTCATTCTAAAACTGAGATAATATGGGTGGAAGATGGTGAGGGGAAGAGCAACCAATGGGCAGAATTGTGGGCTGTGTGGCTTGATCAGCCAGAAGCCCTCCCCTATAGTTGTCTGCACTGACAGCTGGGCTATTTATCGGGGCTTGATCCTGTGGCTACCAACCTGGTACCATGCCAACTGGCTGGTTGGTCACCGACTTCTTTGGGAGCAAGAATTGTGGCAGGACTTATGGGCCTGTGGCCAGACTAAAATAATTACAGTATACCATGTGATAGGTCATTTGCCACTGGCAATCCTAGGAAATGATGAAGCAGATAAATTGGCCCAGATACGTTCATTAGGAGGAAAGCCTGACTCTCATGTAGCCCAATGGTTACATCAGCATTTGTTGCATGTGGAACAAAAGACAATGTGGGCTGTAGCCTGTTGGTGGGGCTTTCCTTTGACAAAGTTAGTAGAGCCTAGCAAGAGTGTGTCATATGCTCTCAAAGGGACTTAGGCTGAGTTTCACAGCAACATGGGACAATAGCTAAGGGGACTATACCCTTCGTCAGGTGACAGATAGACTATTTTGGGCCTCTATCTGTGTCAGAAGGATATCAGTATGTCATGACTTGTGTGAACACAGCTACTGTACTTCTGGTTGCTTTTCCTACCTGTTGTGCAGACCAGCAGATGACCAAAAGAGGCCTGGAGCATCTCTTTGGTGCCTATGGCTGACCAAAGTTAATTGAGAGTGATCAGGGCACCTATTTTACTGGACATACCCTGCAAGAATGGGTGTGACAGCTGGGAATCAAATGGAAGTTTCATGTGCCGTACTATTCTACTGCAGCAGGTATGATAGAGAAGCACGATGGCTTGTTAAAATCTGGGATAAAGTCAGATACCAATGGTCTGTAAGGATGGACAGTCTGCTTATGGACCGTGCTACGGCGTTTCAACAAGAGACCCTGAAAGGGAGCCCTGAGCCCTGTAGACATATTAACATATATACCTGCCTCCCCTATACAGCTGCAAATACAAACCAAAAAAGAATCACTGAAGTTGAAGTTTTGCCACCAGAATAATATCTTGCTGCCAGCACCAACTGCACTGAACTCTGTAAACTACATTGAGTGGACATGGCCTTGGACCTTTCGACACATGGACCAACAATGGCTGGCTCTCCTGGTACCTTGGGGACAAGGCCTTGAAGCTGGCCTCCTTTGTACCCATGGAATAACAGCAGAGTGGGCACCAAAGATCACAGTAGTATATCCGGAATGGCCAGAAGGTAGGAGCATCTTACTGGGAGTTTTGTTTTATCATTATGGCCAGTGCCTGCACCTCCAGTAGCACTATACATAGGCCCTTCAGTAACTCCCCTGGGGAGAGGAGTAAAAGTATGATATACTAGTCCTGGACGGGGCCCCTTTCCTGCTACAGTCCTATCATAGGACCACTCTCTTGCATGCATCCTACTTGATGGACAAGATTTGCCTATTTGGTATCATTAAAATATGTGTCTTATCACCCCTAAAGTCTTTGTGGATTGGGAATCTCCTCTGGCTTGAGGATTATTATACTTTTTGTTACCTGTATCAAAATCTTGTTATATCTTAATTTTTGTTATTATCTCTAAATTATTGTTAGCCTCTGTTGCTGGTGTGGAATCTGATTACAGTGCTCCAGCTTTCTTGCACAGGGAACGCTGTGGAAGACTGAGAGCATGTAGATTGTAAGGAGAGAATCCTGGAGGGGTCGAGTGTGGGGAAGTTGGGGTTCCTATGGCCAGGATCCTCACTGAACTTAAACCACTTAATGTAACTGGTCTGTTGCTAGGCTACTGCTTCCACAACCAAAGGCAATAAGCTATTATTGCACTACATAGAGAGCTTGGCCCAGTGCTCTGGGTGGAGGCAGAGATGCTAGTGCTCGACCTACCACTGGAGAACAAGCTGGGTAATAAACCCTTTCACCCCAAAGAAATGTTCTACTGTCATTTCTTTGGTCACACTGAATCCATAGCAAACTTGTTGGGGCTGAAACCCATTGGCAAAACAGCAAGACACCTTTAGGCTGAGTTTCAAATGAGGATCCAAGTATATCTTATTTTGTGAGATTGTTAAAGGAAACTCATGGCTTTCATAAAGAGAAAAAGGGAGCTAGCAGGTGTAGTTTATTATTGAAAACATCCCTAGTAATGTACTCTTCAGAGCTTCTTCTAAGACAATTTCAGACTCTTGTATTGTCAGATTACTGGTTCACTTAATATACATGCTTTTTATGACATTTTAAATATTGGCTTGGATATAAATTTGGGTAGTTTGCTAAAACATTCTGCTAGTGGTAGTGAATGATTACAGCTTTTTGGATATAGTGACAGTGTGAGAGAAACAGTACTGTCTGACATGATATATGTGGCATGGAAAACATTTGGAAGCAGTTTGAGTGCATTTTATTTCTGAATGGACTTGTAGGGCATTCATCCACTTCCAAAGCATTATTTAACAAATTATGGCCCACAATAAGTATTTTATTCCGTGGATATTAATTTTCAAAAAAGGAACCAATAAATGTCTTGAGTTATGATCTAAATAAAGAACAGGACTGAGTTACAATTAAAAGAGCATTTATATTTGCAAGTGAAAAATAAAAACTTACTGCTTTAAAAGTATTAGATTCAATTTTATTGCTATATAAATAGACTAATTTTGTGTACATGTTGTGTGAATAAAGAAAAAGATGCTTGCTTTTTTGCTTATTTTCAAGGGGCCAAATCATTTTACTATTCAGTGGTAAATTAATCCTCAAATTTTACAGTTTCAGAGTTTAGGGAACAATGATGCATTTTTGTTTGTATTTGATTTATAAAAAATCCAAACAAAACAGCTCTCTCATTTACCCTTTAAACACTGTCACATGTGCTCTTAAATGGAGCAGATCATTGTGTAGTCTTATTGTCTGAGGCTGTGGGTAAATATTGTGTAATATGAATCACACTTTAGCATCAGTAAGTTTGGGCCAGTGGAGAACTGGGGTGAGGAAACTACTCCCTGGAAGAAAGCTGGTCACCCATGTGAGGCAAATTCAGTGTGTTGTATGAGGTGATTTACTAAATGGCACCCTGGAGCCCTAGAAGATTTAATTCACTTCAGCTGAATGAACAGTTGGAACAAACTCAATCAGTGAGAGTTACCCATTCATACTCAAAGGCATATAGATCTCAAATTGAATGTTCTTTAATTGGATGCATATAACTCCAGGGTAACCTGGGTACAGGATTGGAAAATATAAATGAGTGCGGCCTAATTAAAAGCCCCATTTAAACTTGCTTTTCAAGTCACATTTGCACAGCACTGAATGGCAGTGACCTAAGGAGATGAAGTATTTTCAGAAAATAAAAAACAAGTGAGAATATCATTGCTTAAACTGTAATCACAAACTCTGAGTTTGGAGATAGTCCCAGAAAGTTTGTATTTAAATATAGATGTAGCTATAATCTAGCAAACTATATTTATAGAGAAGAAGTGGTGGCAGAGATAAATATTGGATAGTGGAATAGTCTTGTCAAGAAATAAACAATGAAGAGGAGATAAATTTTGGGGTAAATGACATATTTGGATCAGAGAAAAATGGCTATATAAAGATACAGCTGTACATTTGTAAGCACGATCTCACACAATGAACAAATGTGTAAGACTTTTTCATACATTTGGTCTTAAAAAATTTCATTTTCTTGCGATTTTCTTTTTGAATTGTAAGGTGTATATCATGATAACACTTAAAAATAATCTCCACTGTGTGAATGTATCTCATGTGAAACACCTTTTAAAGGCTAGATCAGTCCCTTACAGCACATGCTGGGCATTCCACAAAAGGAACCACCTGAAGCTCATACTTGATGACTGAGGAAGGTCCTGCATCTCTGATCGTGATCTGACCTCATGGTGGAGGAGATTGACATAGCTCATCAACATGTGTTCCTTCTTCTTCCTACTTTTAGAACCCCTGATTTTGAGCTGGCATGTGGCTGGCCAGAAGAAGGACCACATTTTTCCAGCTTCCTCATGCATCCAGATGAGGCTATGTGATTAAGTTTTGACCAATGAGTGTAAGCGTATGTGTCCTTAAAGGAAGAATTATGACCCTGTCTATCCTTTCTTCTCTCTTGAAGCAGGGAGCTTAAGCAGCTATTCTGCGAAGTGTGCTAGAGTACAGTCACTCGAGGCAGGAGTGTGGATCTCGGAGACCAGCCATAGGCTGGTTATCTCTGGATGTTGCTTATGTCTGAAAGAAATTATTTTTATTTTTTAATTCACTGTATTTTGGGAATTTATGTCATTTCCAACAGAATCTAACACTAAAGTGATAGTCTGATTTGCCTGTCTTAACATGCCTGGTCCCTGAGTTAACTGCATCAATATCCTATAATAAATTTATCTCATACTTCCAATTTGAAACAGCCTTCTTAATTATCATTTGCTATTCTACACTATTCTACATCCCCACTGCTAGACTACTCCACGGTAACCTGGGTACAGGATTGGGAAAATATAAATGAGGTCAGTATTATCTGATCTTGTTCACTGTTTCCCTAACACTTAAAAATTGATGAATGACTGAATGAATCTTTCTTACCATATATTTTCAACCATTATTTAAATGTAAACCTTTTACTTTTGACAAGGATGAATCTTAATAGATGCAAACATCCCATGGGTCATTGCTAATGTAATTTTAATGTCACAGTTTTACACACAAATGAGTTTTTATTTTTATCTTTCAACAGTAAAACAAAGTGTGTAGGTTAAGTAAAGATGGTATGCTTTGAATTTAGAAAAAACAGTAGTCTGCCTAGTTGAATTCTTCTTCCACTTAAGTTCTGTAACTTTGGGATGAACCTGAAGGCTAAAAATACAGACCAAAAAATCCAAGCTTGTCAATATATGTCATTGTAAAACTTGGATCATTCTGACAAAAAACATTTCTCAAAGTTTTAAGTTGGGCTTCCACCTAAATTTTAGCCAGTCAGGCTGGTTGGTGAATGGGATGGAGGGAGGGATACATCTCTTTAGGGGATGAGATTGATATATTTTTTCCCACAATACTACTATTACTACATCACAGATTATATGTAGCTGTTCTCCGGATTACTCGAGAGAAAAATTCACTGAAAAATGTTTTGTGAAATGAAAGAAATCTGGAAACTTCTTGAAGCTTTATGGAAATCAGATATATTTAGGGGGAACTTATTTGCTATTGACTCCTATAGACAATGGGTATAATCTTTTCTTGGAAAAAAATATTTGACAGAAATTGAGATAGCTCTCCTATTTCAAAACCTCCAATTCCTCAGGATAGCAAGGATCTAAGAATCAGATTTCCTATAATTCATCCCCAACAAGGATACACACACACACACACACACAACCCCCAAAACAAAAACAAACCACGCCCCTCTTTATTCCTTAACTCAGTGAATGGACTTGACCACTCAGCTAATTGCTAAATTGGAAATCTGAAGGTCATTTAGAGTCCCTGCTTGCATTTGCCTTTCACTAAGGGGTAACGCCCTATAGATTCTATGTAGTAAATATTTTTCTTAGTCATTCCTCCTTTCCGTCTTCTTTCCATCTTCACTGCAACTGCACAAGCTTTATTTAAGCACATCAGTGTTTTTTACTCTAGATTACTGCCATTATTTTTTAACTGACATCCCTATCCTCAGTTTCACTTCCCTCCTATCCCTCTTATTTTCAGCTGGCAGAAAGATCTTACTAAGATGTACACGTGTTATGTGATTTGCCTGCTTAAAAACTTTAAAGGTAACCCACAGATTTTAGAATAATGCTTAAAAATTATATTGTAATGCACAAATATATTCTTATGGAAATTTAAACACTTGAGAACAATGAAAATTCCCTTTCATCATTCATGTAATCTTTGCCCCCTACTGTTACCATTTGGATAGGTACCCTCTTGGATATTTTTGTATGTTTATACACAAAGACATAAAAATTGATAGTTTTGTGAATTTTTTAAGTAAATAACTTTATATAATATATCTTGAATTTAATTTGATTTTTATGTTTAAACTTAGATACATATTTTGGAGATACTTAATGATATCAAATATGAAATGCCAAAGGAACCTGGTCCAGAGTAAAATTAATACAACTCCAGAGAAAGATTTAAATGACATGGACCTTATGACTCTTCCTGAAAGGGAGTTCAAAATAAAAATCATGAACATGCTAATGGAGGTACGGAAAGATATCCAAGAACACAGGAATGAATTCAGGTCAGAGATACAACGGCTGAAGAGCATGATGGAGGGTATTAAAAGCAGGTTGGATACAGTGGAGGAGATGATAAATGAAACAGAAACTAGAGAAGAGGAATACAAAGAAGCAGAGGCACAGAGAGAAAAAAGGATTTCTAAGAATGAAAGAATACTGAGAGAACTGTGTGACCAATTCAAACAGAACAATATTTGCATTATAGGGATACCAGAAGAAGAAGAGGAAGAGAAAGGGATAGAAAGTGTCTTTGAGGAAGTAGTTACTGAAAACATCCCCAGTCTGGGGAAGGAGATAGTTTCTCAGGCCATGGAGATGCACAGATCTCCCAACACAAGGGACCCAAGGAAAACAACACCAAGACATATAGTAATAAAATTGGCAAAGATCAAGGATAAGGACAGACCATTAAAGCAGCCAGAGAGAGAAATAAGACCACATACAAAGTAAAGCCCATCAGGCTAACATCAGACTTCTCAGAAGAAACCTTAGAGGCCAGAAGGGAGTGGCATGATGTATTTAATGCAATGAAGCAGAAGAGCCTGGAAGCAAGATTACTTTATCTGGCAAGATTATCATTTAAATTTGAAGGTGGAATTAAACAATTTCCAGATAAGCAAAAGCTGAGAGAATTTATCTCCCAAAAACCATCTCTACAGTCTATTTTGGAGGGACTGCTATAGATGGAAGTGTTCCTAAGGTTGAATAGCTGTCACGAGAAGTAATAAAACCACAGTAAAGAAAGTAGAACAGCTAATTACTAAGCAAATGCAAAATTAAATCAACTATCCCCAAAGTCAATCAAGGGATAGACAAAGAACACAGAATATGATACCTAATATATAAACAATGGAGGAGGAAGAAAAAGGAGGAGAAAAAGGAAAGAACCTTTAGATTGTGTTTACACAGCATATTAAGTGAGTTAAGTTAGACTCTTAGATAGTAAGGAAGTTTACCATGAACCTTTGGTAACCACTAATCTAAAGCCTGCAATGGCAATAAGTACATACCTATCGATAATCACCCTAAATGTAAATGGGCTGAATTCACCAATCAAAGGACATAGAGTCACTGAATGGATAAAAAAACAAGACCCATCTATATGCTGCCTGCAAGAGTCTCACTTTAAACCCAAAGACATACACAGACTAAAAGTGAAGGGATGGAAAAAGATATTTCATGCAACTAACAAAGAGAAAAAAGCAGGAGTTGCAATATTTGTATCAGACAAAATAGACTTTAAAACACAGAAAGTAACAAGAGAAAAAGAAGGACATTACATGATGATAAAGGGGTTAATACAACAAGAAAATATAACCCTTATAAATATCTATGCACCCAACACAGGAGCACCCACATATGTGAAACAAATACTAACAGAATTAAAAGGGGAAATAGAATGTAATGCATTCATTCTAGGAGACTTCAACACTCCACTCACTCTGAAGGACAGATCAACCAGACAGAAGATAAGTAAGGAGACAGAGGCACTGAACAACACAATAGAAAAGATGGACCTAACAGACATCTACAGAACTCTACACCCAAAAGCAACAGAATACACATTCTTCTAAAGTGAACATGGAACGTTTTCAAGAATAGATCATATACTAGGCCACAAAAAGAGCCTCAGTAAATTCAAAAATATTGAAATTGTACCAACCAGTTTCTCAGATCACAAAGCTATGAAACTAGAAATAAATTACACAAAGAAAATGAAAAATCCCACAAATACATGGAGGCTCCACAACATGCTCTTAAATAATCAATGGATCAATGACCAAATAAAAACAGATATCAAGCAATATATGGAAACAAATGAGAACAATAATTCAACCCCACAAAATCTGTGGGATGCAGCCAAGGCTGTGCTAGGAGGAAAGTATATTGCAATACAGGCCTACCTCAAGAACCTCAAGAAAAGAAGAACAATCCCATATAAGCAGTCTAATCTCACAATTAATGAAACTAGAAAAAGAACAACAAATGAGAACAACAAACTAGAAAAAAGAACAAAGTCAGTAGAAGGAGGGACATAATTAAGATTAGAGCAGAAATAAATAAAATTGAGAAGAATAAAACAATAGAAAGAATCAATGAAAGCAAGAGCTGGTTCTTTGAGAAAATAAACAAAATAGATAAACCCCTAGCCAGACTTATCAAGAAAAAAAGAGAGTCTACTCACATAAACAGAATCAGAAATGAGAAAGGAAAAATCACTACAGACATCACAGAAATACAAAGAATCATTAGAGAATACTATGAAAAATTATATGATAACAAACTGGGCAACCTAGAAGAAATGGACAACTTCCTAGAAAAATACAACCTTCCAAGGCTGACCAGGGAAGAAACAGAAAATCTGAACAGACCAATTACCAGCAATGAAATTGAACTGGTAATCAAAAACCTACCTAAGAGGACACAGATTAAAGATGGTGGCGTGAGAGGAGAGGCAGAGGCTTCCTCCTAAAACTGGATACAATTAGAAAATTTAATTGGCACAACTAATCCTGAGAGAGCAACAGGAAAGAGGACGTGTCAGACTGCACACACCTGGAGAAAAGAGCAGACCTCAGCGAACGGGGTAACGTTACACAGCTGTGGCTCTGCAGGACCTGAGCCCTTCCCCCACCCCAGCTCACTGGCGGGAGGAAGAGAAATGGAGCAGGGAGGGAGTGGAAGGCTTGAGACTGCTGAATACCTAGCTCCGGAGATCTGCGCTGGGAGCACAAACCTACATTACATGGTGCTTTCATGAGGCTCGCATGACTACTGGGTTGGAAAGTTAATACAGGCAGAGTTTCTGGGGAGACTGGGATTGTGGCTGCTTGTGGAAAGCAGGGATCCATAACTGGCTGCTCTGGGACAAAAACTTATACCTGTGTGACCAGCCCACTGGCTCAGGCAGTGGAGACAGGTACAGCAGCCAAGGGGCGGGGAACAGCTCTTTCCTATCCCCAGGCACCACTACAGCTCCCCTGTGACCCCCGACATTGCTTCAGGGGTGGAGCAGCTCCAGAATAGAGCTTCTGGACAATAGAGGGCACCATATACAAACATGAAACGCCAAAGGAACCTTGTCCAGAGTAAAATTGTTAATACAACTCCTGAGAAAGATTTAAATGATATGGACTTCATGACTCTTCCTGAAAGGGAGTTCAAAATAAAAATGATCAACATCCTAATGGAGGTAAGGAAAGACATTCAAGAACTCAGGAATGAGTTCAGGTCAGAGATCCAATCATTAAAGAACATGATGGAGGGTATTAAAAGCAGGTTGGACATGGTGGAGGAGACAATAAATGAACTAGAAACTAGAGAAGAGGAATACAAAGAAGCTGAGGCACAGAGAGAAATAAGGATCTCTATAAATGAAAGAATATTGAGAGAACTGTGTGACCAATCCAAGCGGAACAATATTTGGATTATAGGGAAACCAGAAGAAGAGAGAGAGAAAGGGATAGAAAGGGTCTTTGAGGAGGTAGTTGCTGAAAACTTCCCAACCTGGGGAAGGAGATAGTCTCTCAGGCCATGGAGATCCACCGATCCCCCTACACAAGGGACTCAAGGAAGACAACACAAAGACACACAGCAATTAAAATGGGAAAGAGCAAGGATAAGGACAGACTGTTAAAAGCAGCCAGAGGCAGAGATATGATCACATACAAAGGAAAGTCCATTAGACTAACAACAGACTTCTCAGCAGAAACCTTACAGGCCAGAAGGGAGTGGCCTGATATATTTAATGTCATGAAGCAGAAGGGCCTGGAACCAAGATTACTTTATCCGGCGAGATTATCATTTAAATTTGAAGGAGGGATTAAACAATTTCCAGATAAGCAAAAGCTGAGAGAGTTTACCTCCCACAAACCATCTCTGCAGTCTGCTTTGGAGGGACTGCTATAGATGGAAGTGTTCCGAGGGTTGGATAGCTTTCACCAGAGGTAGAAAATCATGGTAGGGAGGGTGGAGCAGCTGATTGCGAGGCAAATGCAAAAGTAAATTGACTATTCCCCGAAGCTAATCAAGGGATAGAGAAAAAGTATAGAATCTGATGCCTAATATATAAAGAATGATGGAGGAAGAAAAAAGAGAAGAAATAGAAAAGAACCTTTAGATTGTGTTTGTAACAGCATACTAACTGAGTTAAGTTAGACTCTCAGACAGTAAGGAAAGTAACCTGGAACCTTTGGTAACCACAAATCTAAAACCTGAAATGGCAGTAAGTACAAACCTATCAGTAATCACCCTAAATGTTAATGGATTGAATGCACCAATCAAAAGACATAGAGTCACTGAATGGATAAAAAAACAAGACCCATCTATATGCTGCTTACAAGAGACTCACCTCAAACCCAAAGACATGCACAGACTAAAAGTCAAAGGATGGAAAAAGATATGTCATGCAAACAATAGGGAGAAAAAAGCAGGAGTTGCAGTACTAGTATCAGACAAAATAGACTTCAAAACAAAGAAAGTAACAAGAGATAAAGAAGCACATTACATAATAATAAAGGGCTCAGACCAACAAGAGGATATAACCATTATAAATATATATGCACCCAACACAGGAGCACCAGCATATGTGAAAAAAATACTAACAGAACTCAAGGAGGAAATAGACTGCAATGCATTCATTTTAGGAGACTTCAACACACCATTCACTCTAAAGGACAGATCCACCAGACAGAAAATAAGTAAGGACACAGAGGCACTGAACAACACACTAGAACAGATGGACCTAATAGACATCTATAGAACTCTACACCCAAAAGCAACAAGATACACATTCTTCTCAAGTGCATATGGAACATTCTCCAGAATAGACCACATACTAGGCCACAAAAAGAGCCTCAGTAAATTCAAAAAGATTGAAATACTACCAACCAACTTTTCAGACCACAAAGGTATAAAACTAGAAAAAATTGTACCAAGAAAGCAAAAAGACTCACAAACGCATGGAGGCTTAACAACACGCTTCTAAATAGTCAATGGATCAACGACCAAATTAAAATGGAGATCCAGCAATACATGGAAATAAATGACAACAACAACACAAAGCCCCAACTTCTGTGGGATGCAGCGAAAGCAGTCTAAGAGGAAAGTATATAGCAATCCAGGCATATTTAAAGAAGGAAGAACAAACCTAAATGAATAGTCTAACATCACAGTTATCAAAATTGGAAAAAGAAGAAGAAATGAGGCCTAAAGCAGCAGAAGGAGGGACATAATTAAGATCAGAGAAGAAATAAACAAAATTGAGAAGAATAAAACAATAGAAAAAAATCAATGAAACCAAGAGCTGGTTCTTTGAGAAAATAAATAAAATAGATCAGCCTCCAGCCAAACTTATTAAGAGAAAAAGAGAATCAGCACACATCAACAGAATCAGAAATGATAAAGGAAACATCACGACGGACCCAACAGAAATACAAAGAATTATTAGAGACTACTATGAAAACCTATATGCTAAGAAGCTGGAAAACCTAGAAGAAATGGACAACTTCCTAGAAAAATACAACCTTCCAAGACTAACCAAGGAAGAAACACAAAATCTAAACAAACCAATTACCAGCAAAGAAGTTGAAGCAGTAATAAAAAAACTACCCAAGAAAAAAACCCCTGGGCCAGATGGATTTACCTCGGAATTTTATCAGACATACAGAGAACTCATAATACCCATTCTCCTTAAAGTTTTCCAAAAAACAGAAGAGGAGGGAATACTCCCAAACTCATTCTATGAAGCCAACATCACCCTAATACCAAAACCAGGCAAAGACCCTGCCAAACAAAAAAATTACAGACCAATATCCCTGATGAATATAGATGCAAAAATATTCAATAAAATATTAGCAAACCAAATTCAAAAATATATCAAAAGGATCATACACCATGACCAAGTAGGATTCATCCCAGGGATGCAAGGATGGTACAGCATTCGAAAATCCATCAACATCATCCACCACATCAACAAAAAGACAAAAACCACATGATCATCTCCATAGATGCTGAAAAAGCATTCGACAAAATTCAACATCCATTCATGATAAAAACTCTCAGCAAAATGGGTATAGAGGGCAAGTACCTCAACATAATAAAGGCAATGTATGATAAACCCACAGCCAACATCATACTTAACAGCGAGAAGCTGAAAGCTTTTCCTCTGAGATCGGGAACAAGACAGGGATGCTCACTCTCCCCACTGTTATTTAACATAGTACTGGAGGTCCTAGCCACAGCAATTAGACAAAACAAAGAAATACAAGGAATCCAGATTGGTAAAGAAGAAGTTAAACTGTCACTATTTGCAGATGACATGATATTGTACATAAAAAACCCTAAAGACTCCACTCCAAAACTACTAGAACTGATATCGGAATACAGCAAAGTTGCAGGATACAAAATTAACACACAGAAATCTGTAGCTTTCCTATACACTAACAATGAGCCAATAGAAAGAGAAATCAGGAAAACAATTCCATTCACAACTGCATCAAAAAGAATAAAATACCTAGGAATAAATCTAACCTAAGAAGTGAAAGACCTATACCGTGAAAACTATAAGACACTCTTAAGAGAAGTTAAAGAGGACACTGACAAATGGAAACTCATCCCATGCTCTTGGCTAGAAAGAATTAATATTGTCAAAATGGCCATCCTGCCCAAAGCAATATACAGATTTGATGCAATCCCTATTGAATTACCAACAACATTCTTCAATGAAATGGAACAAATAGTTCAAAAATTCATATGGAAACACCAAAGACACTGAATAGCCAAAGCAATCCTGAGAAAGAAGAATAAAGTGGCAGGGATCTCACTCTCCAACTTCAAGCTCTACTACAAAGCCATAGCAATCAAGACAATTTGCTACTGGCACAAGAACAGAGGCACAGATCAGTGGAACAATTAGAGACTCCAGACATTAACCCAAACATATATGGTCAATTAATATTTGATAAAGGAGCCATGGACATACAATGGGGAAATGACAGTCTCTTCAACAGATGTTGCTGGCAGAACTGGACAGCTACATGTAAGAGAATGAAACTGGATCACTGTCTAACCTCATACACAAAAGTAAATTCATAATGGATCAAAGACCTGAATGTAAGTCATGAAACCATAAAACTTTTAGAAAAAAACATAGGTAAAAATCTCTTGGATGTGAACATTAGTGACTTCTTCACGAATATATCACCACGGGCAAGGAAAATAAAAGCAAAAATGAACAAGTGGGACTATATCAAGCTGAAAAGCTTCTGTACAGCAAAGGACACCATCAATAGAACAAAAAGGTATCCTACAGTAAGGGAAAATACTTTCATAAATGACAGATCTGATAAAGGCTTGACATCCAAAATATATAAAGAGCTCACGCTCCTCAACAAACAAGAAGGAAATAATCCAATTAAAAAATGGGCAGAGGAGCTGAACAGACAGTTCTCCAAAGAAGAAATTCAGATGGCCAAAAGACACATGAAAAGATGCTCCACCTCGCTAGTTATCAGAGACATGCAAATTAAAACCACAATGAGATATCACCTCACACCAGGAAGGATGGCCATCATCCAAAAGACAAACAACAACAAATGTTGGCGAGGTGTGGAGAAAGGGGAACCCTCCTACACTGCTGGTGGGAATGTAAATTAGTTCAACCATTGTGGAAAGCAGTATGGAGGTTCCTCAAAATGCTCAAAATAGACTTACCATTTGACCCAGGAATTCCACTTCTAGGAATTTACCCTAAGGATGCAGCACTCCAGTATGAAAAAGACAGATGCACCTCTATGTTTATCGCAGCACTATTTACAATAGCCAAGAAATGGAAGCAACCTAAGTGTCCATCAGTAGATTTATGGATAAAGAAGATGTGGTACATATACACAATGGAATATTATTCAGCCATAAGAACAAATCCTACCATTTGCAACAACATGGATGGAGCTAGAGGGTATTATGCTCAGTGAAATAAGCCAAGCGGAGAAAAACAAATACCAAATGATTTAACTCATCTGTGGAGTATAAGAACAAAAGAAAAACTGAAGGAACAAAATAACAGCAGACTCACAGAACCCAAGAATGGACTAAGAGTTACCAAAGGGAAAGAGACTGGGGAGAATGGGAGGGTAGTGCAGGATAAGGGTGGGAAAGAAGTAAGGGGGTATCATGATTAGCATGTATAATGTGGGAGGTGGGGGAAAGAGGAGGGCTTTGCAACACAGAGAAGGCAAGTAGTGATTCTACAACATCTTACTATGCTGATGGACAGTGACTGTAATGGTGTTTGTTGGGGGAGGTTCTTGGGGTAGGGGAGAGCCTAGAAAACATGAAGGAAAAAAAAAAAAACCTACCTAAGAACAAAACTCCTGGACCAGATGGCTTCACCACTGAATTTTATCAAACATTTAGTGAAGACCTAATACCCATTCTCCTTAAAGTTTTCCAAAAAATATAAGAGGAGGGAATACTTTCAAACTCATTCTATGAGGACAGCATCACTCTAATACTAAAACCAGGCAAAGACACCACAAAAAAAGAAAACTACAGACCAATATCCCTGATGAACATATATGCAAAAATACTCAACAAAATATTAGCAAACTGAATTCAAAAACACATCAAAAAGATCATCCATCATGATCAAGTTGAATTTATGCCAGGCATGCAAGGATGGTACAACATTCAAAAATCCATCAACATCATCTACAACATCAACAAAAAGAAAGACAAAAACCACATAATCATCTCCACAGATGCTGAAAAATCATTTGACAAAATTCAACATTCATTCATGATAAAAACTCTCAAGAAAATGAGTATAGAGGGCAAGTACATCAACATAATAAAGGCCATATACGACAAACCCACAGCCAACATTATACTCAACAGGGAGAAGCTGAAAGCTTTTCCTTTAAGATCGGAAACAAGACAAGGATGCCCACTCTCCCCACTTCTATTCAACATAGTAGTGGAGGTCCTAGCCATGGCAATCAGACAACACAAAAAAATAAAAGCATCCAGATTGGCAAGGAAGAATTTAAATTGTCCCTGTTTGCAGATGACATGATATTGTACATAAAAAATCCTAAAGAATCCACTCCAAAACTACTGGATCTAATATCTGAATTCAGCAAAGTTGCAGGATACAAAGTTAATACACAGAAATCTGTGACATTCCTATACACTAACTATGAACTATGAACTATGAAATCAGGAAAACTATTCCATTCACAATTGCATCCAAAAGAATAAAATACCTAGGAATAAACTTGACCAAGTAAGTGAAAGACCTATACTCTGAAAACTACAAGACACTCATGATAAAAATTAAAGAAGATACCAATAAATGGAAACACATTCCATTCTCATGGATAGGAAGAATTAATATTGTCAAAATGGCCATTCTGCCTAAAGCAATCTATAGATCCAATGCAATTCCCATCAAAATACCAACAGCATTCTTCAACGAACTAGAGAAAATCATCCTAAAATTCATATGGGACCACAAAAGACCTCAAATAGCCAAAGCAATCCTGAGAAGGAAGAATAAAGCAGGGAGAATTATGCTCCCCACCTCAAGCTCTACTACAAAGTCAGAATAATCAAGACAATTTGGTACTGGCCCAAGAACAGATCCATAGACTGTGGACAGACTAGAGAGCCCTGATATAAACCAGACAGCCCTGATATAAACCAAACCATATATCATCAATTAATATATGATAAAGGAGTCATGGACATACAATTGGGAAATGACAGCCTCTTCAACAGTTGGTGTTGGCAAAACTGGACAGCTACATGCAAGAGAATGAAACTGGATTATTGTTTAACCCCATACACAGAAGTAAACTCAAAATGGATTAAAGACTTGAATGTAAGTCATGAAACCATAAAACTCTTAGAAGACAACATAGGCAGACATCTCCTGAATATAAATAAGCATGAGCAACTTCTTCCTGAACTCATCTACTCAAGGAAGGGAAAGAAAAGCAAAAATGAACACATGGGGCTACATCAAACAAAAGTTTTTGTACAGCAAAGGACATCATCAGCAAAACAAAAAGGCATCCTACAGTATGGGAGAATATATTTGTAAATGACATATCCGACAAGGGGTTAACATCCAAAATATATAAAGATCTTACACACCTCAACACCCCAAAAGCAAATAACCCGATTAGCAAATGGGCAGAGGATAGGAAGAGACGATTCTCCAAAGAAGAAATTCAGATGGCCAACAGACACATGAAAAGATGCTCCACATCACTAATCATCAGGGAAATGCAAATTAAAGCCACAATGAGATATCACCTCACACCAGGAAGGATGGCCAGCATCGAAAAGACTAAGAAAAACAAATGTTGGCGAGGATGTAGAGAAAGGGGAACCTTCCTACACTGCTGGTGGGAATGTAAGCTAGTTCAACCATTGTCGAAAGCATATGGAGGTTCCTTAAAAAACTAAAAATAGAAATACCATTTGACCCAGGAATCCCACTTCTTGGAATATACCCAAAGAATACAACTTCTCAGATTCAAAAAGACATATACACCTCTATGTTCATCACAGCACTTTTTACAATAGCCAAGATATGGAAGCAACCTAAGTGTTCATCACTAGATGAATGGATAAAGAAGATGTGGTACATATATACAATGGAATACTATTCAGCTACAAGAAAGAAACAAATCCTACCATTTGCAGCAACATGGATGGAGCTGGAGGCCATTATGCTCAGTGAAGTAAGCAAGGCGGAGAAAGACAAATGCCAAATGATTTTCCTCATTCGTGGAGTATAACAATAAGCAAAACTGAAGGAACAAAATGGCAGCAGACTCAGAGACTCCAAGAATGAACTAGTGGTTACCAAAGGGGAGGGGTGTGGGAGGGTGGGTGGGGATGGGGGGAGAAGGGGACTGAGGGGTACTATGTTTAGTACACATGGTTTAGTACACATGATCACGGGGAGAACAGTGTATCACAGAGAAGGGACATAGTCTATCTCTGGCAACTTGCTGCACTGATGGACAGTGACTGCATTGGTGTATGGGTGGGGACTTGATAATGTGGGTGAATGTAGCAACCACATTGTTTTTTCATGTGAAACCTTCATAAGAGTGTATATCAATCATACCTTAATAAAAAATTAAAAACAAAACAAAACAAAACAAAACAGGTCAATGTTATCTTAAAAATGTTACCTGGAACTAATCACAGTACATCAGATGTAGACTTTGAAAGGACTCTTTTATTCCTTAAAATTGATCCCTTTCTTGCATCAATGGAACCTAAAATGTAGTTAACTTTTTTTGCAACAGCCATGTCACACATTTGCTACTGAATTTGTTGCCAACCAAAATCCACTGGTGTTCTTTAGTTGATCCACATAAAAGCCTTATTCTACTTAATATAATCTGAAAGCACACTGCTCTGTATTTATTCTTTTAAGTACCTCTTGCTTGTTTTGATCCTTGTCAGGGATACTGAATTTCTTGTACACAATTAAGAAGATTAAATACCTTATCGGTACTCTCTACCTTTTAAATAGTCCACCAATTTCCAAACCAAGTTATCGGGAGGCACAGTAATTCAGAAGAGACACAGTTGTTACTAAAAAGCTATAGTAAGAGTTTGGTATTATTTTTTACTAGGAAACATGACTGTTTCTTGCCTTATTCTTAACTCAGATGTGTCATATATATAATGGTACAATATAACCTGTATGGATTTTGTTATGAAGATGTGGGCAGAAAGCAGATTTAACCTAACATAATTAGAGAGCATGAGCTTTAGAATCACACAGACATGGATCACTTCTTGACTTTGCCAACTAAAAGCTATGTGATATCAGACAAACTACTTAACATCTCTGAATTAAGCTCCATATTTGTGAAATGGGGAAAATAATTATTCTGTTGTATTTGCGAGGATTGGTAAAACAGCATATGGCACATAGCTGGCATACAACAGGCAAATGAGAAGGAAATCACATTAGGAAAGTTGTTCTCTCCTCAGCCAGCTATATAACAACACAGAGTAATCCTAAAATTAAAAGAAACCACATTTAAAAAAAATCTCATACATTTATACTTTCTGAAGGATAATCTAGGAACCAGATCAAGAACCCCATGTAGGGTATCATTTACTCTGATTATACTCCATTGCCTGGCTAAGGCCTTATAGTACCATGAATACCTTATAACCCAATAAGCATGTTAATGTATCAGCATAAAACAAAATCAGAAAACAGGAAAAGGAAGCAACTAAGGGATTAGTGTTTAAGGTAACACAGGCATTCATCAGAACCATATAGATTTTTGGTCCAAGAAAGCTTCTACTTTAAATAAATTGCCGAGATTAAAAGAATAATTTGCATATATATATAAAATACTGACCAAAGGAAAAAAGTAAAACTGAATCAAAATAACCTTATGGTTTTATGAACAGAAAGTGGCAGCAGAGGTAGCCTGAAAACATGCTAGTATGCTCTATACTGTAATGGTAGTTCTGAGTACAGAGCTCTTTGCAAGCAAGTTTCACTGACCTACATTTCACATTGACCTTGATGCTTATAAATACTGCAGGGCCTGGAAATTAGTCTTTTGTGAACTCAGAATTCAATTCTTTGTAGGTTCTTAATGTTCAGTCTCAATTAAAATCTTTTTAAAATAAATTCATGGTGAGCCAAAGTAACAGAAAAACTGGGGTCTAATGTGGTTCTGTTGTGAGTGTGAAACAGAGGAAGGTGTTTTATTATGAATTTCAAGGTAGACTTTCTTTCAGTCTTAGGGAAATAAGATTTATGACTTACATGTAATATTTGTCGTTTGAAGATTACATCATGATGAAATAAGAAAAACGACATTTGAAATGATCACGCAGTAGCCAGGTCACTGAGAAAATGACTTTTCTAAAAGCACAAGAATTTAGCTTTCAAGTCAGCTTCAGAGTCTATCAATTAGCATTTAAATTTTGGAGATATTGCCTGACATATACAATTGCTTCAAAAGAAGATTTGTGATCTTTAGAACTTTTAAAAAGGGACTGTTGTTCTCTTGAATCCTCTTTGTGTCAACCCTTACAATTCCTTTTCTACTACCTTACCTATGATCTCACTACACTTAATTTTGACTACTGCCTATAGGGTTCTAATTGGTCCCTTGGCTTCTACTCTTTCCCTAACTAAGGGTTTATAGACTTCCTGGGCCACCCTGGCCTCAGTATTTTGTAACAGGTGGGATTATTGCCCCAGATGACAACTCCCTACTGTGACATATGTGGTACATTTATATGTAATAACATAATCTGACTAGGCTCTGCCCACTGTGGGCCAGTTCTGTCCATCCCAGATTCTACTTGTGAATTTAGCCTCTCAGCTTCAAACTCTTTCTCTCCTACTCTATATGTAGACTATTTTAGTCTAATTTTTGTCTTTCTGCCTCTTCAGCCCTTAACAGAATCTGAAGATGACTTTTCTGTTGCCACATTCTGGCTTCTGGATGCTACAATTGCTGGTGGAAGGAGATTATTTCCTGGAATCTGGTCTGAATTTATCTGAGCAATTTTGTACACCATCCCCTTTAGGAAGGATTGTCATCTTCCTATTCTTCAAAGCTTTCTAATATTCAAAAAAGTCTTTCTAAAATTAAAATATTCTAATATTAAAATTAATCTAATATCATGGTTTAGCATTTAAGGCTTTCCATACCATGGTCTTACATACTTTTCCAATTTATATCTGAATTCCTCTCCTTTATAAGCTTAATGCTTAAAGCAAATTGAGGTGCTTCCTAGCTCCAAAATGCAGGAATGCTCTTGCCCTTGAACCTTTGCTCGCACTGCTTCCCTCACCTGGAATACCTTCCCTAACATCTCTGCTTTTTCATCCTAAGCACTTTCAACTCCCAGTTCAAGGTTGTTTCCCCATAAAGTTTTCCTGGCTATTCACTTCTATGAATCCTTCACATCTGTATTTGTATCACCAATTTAATTTATTTTATTCTACTTACTGTGAACTTAAACCATAAAATTGCTAGTGGCAGCCATAATGCAACCTAGTAACAGTATCAGTGGATTCTGCACACTAAAATAATTTTTTTTTCATGTAGAATTCAGCAGGGTTTGACTCAACAAAAGCCATGGTGACTCACTTAATCCCTTTCTGGTCCTACATCCTAGAACAGAGAAAAGCCACTAGCGGGGAAAGACTGATCACAGCAAGCATTTGCTTAACATGCAACAGAAAATAAAAAGCCTTGTTATTTTCAACACATGGGTATATATTTACACGTACATTGGAAAATACCAGTAGCTATAGAAATACTGTTTATAATGATTTAAGTTCAGAATTTTCAATATACACAGACAGAAAGAATAAGAATTCTTTCCAAATAAAATTTTTTTGCCTCTGATCTTTTGTAACTAGAAATATTTTTAACTATATGAACATTAACTATTTTCTCATATAATATTCATAAATACATTCTTAATACTATAAATATATATTTGGTTAATTTTCCTAACAACTGAATGAAGAAAGAACTATTACATCCATTTTTTTTGCAGAGAAATGACTTGCCCAAAGCCACCTAAATAAGTGGACAGAACAGGGACCCCACACAGCCTGACTCTAGAGCCTGTGCTTTCAACTACTTACCAATGCATACAAAATCAAGCATTTATTTATGCTTATGTGAAATATTTCATTGGAGGTCTGGTGGGCTCATTCTGTATTTACTCTTGTATTTTGTTCTTCCATTTATTACTTTACTTTTTCACTTCATTCACTAATTGAGCAGACAGTTATTAAGCACTCATTATGTGCCATGTGTGGAGATATATCATGGAAAATCCCTGCATCATAAGGTACCTGGGGAGACGATGTGTATAAAATAAGGGAAGTCTTGATTTGTCCCAAAAGTAGAAGTGCTACTGAGTTAGAGAGGGGCATTCCAGGCAGAAAGAGCTGGCAGCTCCCCATGGTGACCCCTGGGAGCTTTGAGTGGTTGAGTAGAGCTGGAAGACGCACAGCCATTGGCAAGGATGATCCTAGCAAAGAGGCAAGTGCCAGATCAATGTGGGTCTTAAATCCTCCGCTAAAGAACTTAGATTCTCTCCATCAATTTGTAGGAAACTTGAGATTTTTAAGAAAGGGAGAAATTTTATCTGTTTTGCATTTTATACAGCTCTCTCCAGCAGTAGCAGGTAGGATGAATCAGAAGGTAGCAAAAATGGGGCAGGGATACAAGTTACGTGATTCTCAATAATTCAGGAAGGAAATGATGAGAGATTTAAATACATTAGTAATGGAGATGAAAAGAAGGAGATTAATATGAGATTGATGAAGGCAGAAGCAAGAAGAGCAAGAGCAAGATTTGATGTCAAGAGTAAGGGAAAGGGACAATTTGTAATAACTTTTGAATTTACGATGAGGGGGGATCACATTTAGGGGAAAGATAATGACTTCAGTTTTGGAAATACTCTGAGCTATACATGTGACATCTAGATGGATAAGGACAACTAGCCATTGTACATTTGGAGCTCAGGAGATGCTGGCTGTGACTGAATTTGAAAACTTATGAATAGTCAGTGATGACCACAGTAAAAAGAGAAGAGGGTTGAAGGCCAGTTCTTATACACTACCAACAATGAAGGGAAGAGGAAAAGGAAGACATGATAAAGAGTGAAAATAGCTAGTCAGAGGAATAAGAGGAGAGCTGGGAGAGGAGGGTATCACGTAACATAAGAGAGGCTTCCTAGAAAGAAATAGGCAAAAGCGGCAAGTGTAAAAAGATGGTATAATTAAATGACCAATACCGATCCAATAATTGTTTAGTATTCTTTTTTTAATGTCAATAGACTTAAAATATGTAATACTATATTTTGAAAACACATAAAATAAAATGGTTTCAAATTTAAGTAGTCACGACTGACTGCAATGTGTCTGTATTAGTTTTTTACAGATGCTAAACAAGGTACCACAGCTGGCTGGCTTAAATCAACAGATTTAGATCAACAGTTCTGGAGGCTGGAATCCTGGACTAAGGGCATTGATATTTGATTGACACTGATTACTCCTGAGACCTCAAGGGAGAGCCTGTTCTTTGCCTTTCTCATAGATTCTGAAGGCAGTTAGCAATCCTTACTTCTCCTTGGCTTGTTAATACATCACTCCAATCTTTGCTTCCATCTTCGTATGGCTTTCTTCTCCCTATGTGTCTCTGTGCCTTGACATTCATTCTCCTCTCCATGCTTCTCTCTCCTCTTTTTATAAGGGCACCAGGCATATTAGATTAAGGGCCCAACCTACTTCAATAGGACCTTATTTTAATTAATTACATTTGTAATTATTATATTTCCAAATAAAGTAACATTCAGAAGTACTGGTGGAAGGATATCAACATATCCTTTTCTGGAACACAATTCAAACCATATCAGTAGCCAACACTATCCTAAACACTTTTATACATTATCATATTAAATCTTCATAGCTCTCTATAAAGAAGGTATTATTAACTCCACTTTACAGATAACACTGCTGGATTTCTTCTATTGCATCCTGTGTGAATGATGGCTTCTAAAGTTATACAATATAGCACACCTGGATTTATTTTTGGCATAGGAGCTTTTATTTACCAAGTTCTTTGTTCTTCATCAAATTATTTATAGAATTGCAATGATGAATGAATTTTTAAAATAATTTACATATGAAGAAAGTGAACTCAGAAAGGCTTGTTAACTTACTCAAGGTCACACAGTTAGGTCTTCTTGCCTCTATTTCCAATGTTCCTCTCACAACACTACAATTTTAAGAGTGCCAGATGCTATCATCTTAAGAATAAACTATGAATTCTGTTGAATATAGTGGGCATCTCCTGCTTTTGCTTGTCTGCATTTTCCTTCAGTCATGGAAGAGTACATTGATTTTTCTTAAAAACCACCCTTCTCATTCCATGTGGTCTCTATTTGGTAGAAGTAGAGCACAAATCTACCTCCTCCATCCTTATTGAGCTCCAGAGGTGAGACTATTGCATGTCAAGCCAATGAAGCTCAATTCCAGGACTTTGTTATAACTCTTAGGGAATAAAGACTATTATTTACTGGAGTTGAAGTAGGTAGAGGGTTAACCTCAATATATGGGGGCTGCCACATAGCAACACCTCACCCTGAGAGAAAAGCCATTATAGAATAAAGTAAAGCCAAGAGACTGAAAGCAATTAAAACAAAAATCCTAGATCCAGCCATACCTGAGGTTTAATGATCCTGGATTTCTAGTTATAAGAGTCAATACATTCTGTTTGGATTAATACAATATGACCTGTATTTCTGTGACTTCTCATGAAAACTGCCCTGATAAATATATTTTGCAACTAAACTTGTTGAATCAATGCATAAAGTAGACTTCTAGTCATCATTGTCTAAAATTGGATTTCAAATCAACACTATTTAAATAATCCCAGCTTTAGTGACAATTAAGTGTACAATTCTTAGCAGAATCATTGTTTAGAGTCTCAGATTTCTCATTGAAATTGAGAGGCTAAATAGATTTAGTACTGAGATTCTCTTCCAATATTTACTTGATAAGTTCTATAAAGGCTCTTCCTTTCTTCATAAGGTCTTCTAGCAGCAAGAACTTGGAAATTTAAAAATATTTTTCAAAATGTAGGAAATATATATTTGCAATCATAATATTTAAATTCTGATATTTTATTATATAGTCTAATCCATTCAAGTTACATTCTGATATTTAGTTATCACCAGAGCTTATTCACCTCAAGTGACAAGTCAGTTAGAATTATTTAGAAAATAGAAATAAAAAACTCTTCAGAATTTTTAAATCATACAAATAATTATTCCAACACATATTCCTTTCTCTTTGAAGGCTAAAATTATAGATTACAATGGTCATCTGTAATAATAAGACTGCTAATATCACCACAATGCATAATTACTAGTTTTAGAGCTAAGTTTCCTTGAATATAACATGCTTTAAAAATTCTGGCATCTGGTAAATGTAGGGGCTTCAAGGAGCTGTTCTTGATCAGATTCTTTTTGATATTTATTCAACTGATTTCTTTATATGTTTGTGAAATAAAAGTGTGTGTTTTTTTTTATGAATTTTGGCAGAAGACTCCGTAGGCTTGCTTCTGGTCTTTATTACTCTCTGTAAATACTTTTCACCTGGTGTTTAAATTGGATATCATGGATATCACTTCCATGCAGATGAGAGTCACCTCTATCCTTCATTTTCTAGTCTCTTTTTTGACATTGGAAATAGTAATTTTTTCTGCTGTAAGGTGCTGTTTATGCCAGACATTTACTTGGACCATGCCTAAGCTTTCGTTCTCTTATGACCTCTGATTATGCAGCCATTGGTTATAAAGAGTAGAATAGCTGCCAACAACATGTTCAGATTTGACATTAGCTTCTGAGACCTTTGCACATATAATAGTAAATCTCTATATTGATTTAATCTAAGAAAATGTTACTATTCTCTTCCATTATTTTTTTCTTATACATGATCCACTATGTATGTATTATTTACCTTTTGGTAAAATAAAACGTTAATGTTAAATGGCAATTTCTATCATAACTTACATATTACAGTTTTTAATACTTAATATGACTTGCAATTTTTTTCCTATGTTTTCTTTCTTTAAATGCCAATGATGCACCTTGCACCAAAGTCTTGGGCCTGGAAGTGCTGAGAACAATTTGAAAAATTTACCTTTATTGTAGCTGAATGGGCTTCATGGCCTGTTTTTGTGAATGCTGTTTTTAATGTTTGTTGTAATTACTAACAGTAAACAAAATGCACATAAAAGTGCACTATTTACCCAGTATTTAAAATGCATAATTTTGCCAATCTATTTAAATTTTATTGTGAAAAAGTTAAGTACAATATTTTATAATTTCAGTATCAGTAATATATGTTATAAAGCTTGTGTAATAGAATTATCATTATATTATAAAGCATGGCAAACACATAGTTAATAATGTAAATACTTCAAAAGGGTATTAAACAACAACAACAAAATCTACCAGCCTTCAGAGGAACTATTTTTTTAATACATTTCTAATATGTTTTTCTAGGGATTATAATAATTACAAGTAATATGTCTTTACTGGTATTCTTGATTATCTGATTTAAGAAAAATCAATTGACTCCTTACTAAGATATTGACTTTTTCTTGAGTTTTGCTACTGTTGTTAGTTTTTAGGTTTTTCTCTACAAATCATACCAATGACTTTAAATAACATTTAAATTTTGATTAATTTTTTCACCAACATTTTACTATGTGAGATGAAAAAATTTCATGTCCTTTCATTAGCCTCCACCTTCTGAATTGTCAGTTACATAATTACTTTTAAATTTATATAACTTCGTGTCTGTAGCTACTAATATGATTTTGTTTCATTCTTTGCTTGTAGATTGATTCTAAGCATTTGATACTAATAAGTGGGATTTATAATACTTTGCTTACATAAACATTATTATCTGCAAAACAAACTAATGTTATTAATTTGTGGAGAAGGAAGTACATGTAGTTCTATCACTAAACCTGCCCATTGAAGGAGAATGTTTCAGACCTCAGGATTGAAAGCTTAGTTTTTATACTCTGTTGATTAGATAGATCATTCCACATTTCAGTTTGCTTCATATTTGGATCAGGAACTTTCCTGTAAATATATTTACTTTTTCTGAAATTTTTTGATACATTTTCCTTTCACTCTTACATTTCTACAATTATATGGACATTAAAACAACTAAAGTGAAGGCTTTAAAATATAAATTTAATCATGTCACCTTTGCTTGAAATTTTCCTATTACTCCTAGAATAAAACTTAAGCCCTGACTCTGGCCTTTTTCCTCTTTGATCTGCCACCTGCTTACTTCTCTGACCTTATCTCCTGCTACCACCCTCCTTATTTGCTGATTTAGTCACAGCAGCCTTCTTGCTGTTCTGTGCAATTCAATTTTTTACCTCTAGTCTTTTCACTTGGTTCTGTTTACCTGGAACATGCTTCCTACAGATTTTTATGTGACTTTTTAACGTCATTGCTCTCAAACATCACATTCTCAGAGAAGCCTTCATTTACACCCAACTTGCAGCAGTCCCTTCCCCTCAACTTTCTCTGTCCCTTTACACTGTTTTAGTTTGTCTTTTAGCAGCTGTCAACCCCTTATATTCTGCATTATCTGGCTGGTAGGCTCTAAAGCCCCATGAGGACAAGGCCTTTGCTGTCTCAATATGGATGCTATATTCTCAGCCTGTTCTGTGCTTCATAAAGAAGCTGCTCAATGGATATTTGCTGGAGAATGAATGAAAGAAATATGGTCACCAGATCACCAAGATCAAAGCTATTCAACAGAATTTTCAGTGATGATGAAAATGCTCTGTATCTGTGCTGTCCAGTATAGCAGCCGTTAACTGCACATGGCTACTGAGTAGTGGAAATGTGGCTAGTAACTAAAGAAAAATTGTAATTTTGTAAATTAAAAACAAATAGACACATGTGTCCAAGGGAGGAGCCAAAATGGTGGCATGAGTAGGAAGTGGAAATCTCCTCCCAAAACCATATATATTTTTGAAAATACAACAAATACAACTATTCCTAAAAGAAAGACCAGAAGATACAGTACAACAGTCAGGCTACATCTACACCTGTGAGAACCCAGTGCTTCATGAAGGGGGTAAGATACAAGCCGCAGACCAGTGGGACCTGAGTGCACCCCCTACCCCAGCTCGCCAACCAGAGGAGAGGAGTCAGAACGGGGAGGGAGTGTAAGCCCAGGACTGCTAAATACCCAACTCTAGTCATCCGCACCGGGAGATGCAGACACACAGTGCGTGGTGTGCTGGATACTAGAGAAATGGAACAGTAAAACAGGGGAGTGGGTTTCCACAGCTGACACCCCTGGGACAAAAGAAAAGCAAGTGCTTCTTGGAAGTCTTAAAGAGACAAGAGCCTCATGGCTGAACGGAAGCATCCTGGTGCACTCAGCCCAGCAGCTGGGAACCTGGGGAACTCCAGGCAGCCTAACCCTCTGGGCAGCAGTGCAGCTCTGAGGCCCCTCACAGTGATAAACAGCTTCCTACTCATTCCCCTCTGGTGCGGCCCTGCCATAACAGAGCAGCAGTCTGAGACCAGGCACGCCCACAGCAGCAATGCAGAGCCTCCTCCGCAGCTGCCTAGGCCAGACTCAGAGGCCCCATCGGTGTGCAGCTGCCCAACACAAGCAGCTAGGGGTCGCCATTCTCACAGGAAGGGAAGGCAACAGGCAAGCAGGAAGGGACTTTGTTCTCCCAGCTGACACAGGCACCAACTGCCTACAACTACCTCTATCACCATGAAAAGGTAGAGGAATTTGATACAGACAAGAGTAACCCAGACATCCCTTGAAAGGGAACCTGGGGAGATATATTTAACCAATCTTCCTAAAAAAGAATTTAAAATAAAGGTCATAACCATGCTGATGGAGCTGCAGAGAAAAATGCAAGAGCTACTGGATAAAGTTGGGAGGGAGAATACAGAAATAAAACAATCTTTGGAAGGACTTAAAAGCAGAATGGATGAGGTGCAAGAGGCTGTTAATGGAACAGAAACCAGAGAACAGGAATGTAGAGAAGCTGATGCAGAGAGAGATAAAAAGATCTCCAGGAATGAAAGAATATTAAGAAAATTGTGTCACCAATCCAAATGGAAAAATATCCACATTATAGGGGTACCAGAAGATGAAGAGAGAGAAAAAGGGATAGAAAGTGTCTTTGAAGAAATTATTGCTGAAAACTTCCCCAAACTGGGGGAGGAAATTATTGCTCAGACCACGGAAGCACACAGAACTCCCAACAGAAGTGACCCAAGGAAGACAACACAAAGACACATAATAATTAAAATGGCAAAGAACAAGGACAAGGACAGAGTATTAAAGGCTGCCAGAGAGAGAAAAGAGGCCACCTACTAAGGAAAACCCATCAGGCTATCATCAGACTTCTCAACAGAAATCTTACAGGCCAGAAGAGAATGGCATGATATATTTAATGCAATGAAACAGAAGGGCCTTGAACCAAGGATACTGTATCAAGCACGATCATCATTTAAATATGAAGGAGGGATTAAGCAATTCCCAGACAAGCAAAAGTTGAGGGAATTTGCCTCCCACAAACCACTTCTACAGGTATTTTAGGGGGACTGCTCTAGATGGGAGCACTTCTAAGGCTAAACAGATGTCACCAGAGAATATAAAATCACAGGAAAGAAAGCAGACCAACCAAATACTAACTGAAGGCAAAAAATAAAATCAACCACCCACAAAAGCAGACAAAGGAAACACAAAAGAGCACAAAACAAAACACCAAACATATAAAGACTGTAGGAGGAGAAATAAGAAGGGAGAGAAATAAAGAATCATCACATTGTGTTTATAATAGTTCAATAAGTGAGTTAAGTTAGATAGTATGATAGTAAAGAAGCTAACCTTGAACCTTTGGTAAACATGAATCTAAAGCCTGCAATGGCAAATAAGTACACATCTTTCAATAATCACCCTAAATGTAAATGGACTGAATGCACCAATCAAAAGACATAGAGTCACTGAATGGATAAAAAAACAAGACCCATCTATATGCTGCTTACAAGAGACTCACCTCAAACCCAAAGACATGCACAGACTAAAAGTCAAAGGATGGAAAAAGATATTTCATGCATACAACAGGGAGAAAAAAGCAGGTGTTGCAGTACTATATCAGACAAAATAGACTTCAAAACAAAGAAAGTCACAAGAGACAAGGAAAAACATTACATAATGATAAAGGGCTCAGTCCAACAAGAGGATATAACCATTATAAATATATATGCACCCAACACAGGAGCACCAACATATGTGAAAAAAATACTAACAGAATTAAAGGAGGATATAGACTGCAATGCATTCATTTTAGGAGACTTCAACACACCATTCACTCTAAAGGACAGATCCACCAGACAGAAAATAAGTAAGGACACAGAGGCACTGAACAACACACTAGAACAGATGGACCTAATAGACATCTATAGAACTCTACACCCAAAAGCAACAGGATACACATTCTTCTCAAGTGCATATGGAACATTCTCCAGAATAGACCACATACTAGGCCACAAAAAGAGCCTCAGTAAATTCAAAAAGATTGAAATACTACCAACCAACTTTTCAGACCACAAAGGTATAAAACTAGAAAAAATTGTACCAAGAAAGCAAAAAGACTCACAAACGCATGGAGGCTTAACAACACGCTTCTACATAGTCAATGGATCAATGACCAAATTAAAATGGAGATCCAGCAATACATGGAAATAAATGACAACAACAACACAAAGCCCCAACTTCTGTGGGACGCAGCGAAAGCAGTCTAAGAGGAAAGTATATAGCAATCCAGGCATATTTAAAGAAGGAAGAACAATCCCAAATTAATAGCGTAAAGTCACAATTATTGAAATTGGAAAAAGAAGAAGAAATGAGGCCTAAAGTCAGCAGAAGGAGGGACATAATAAAGATCAGAGAAGAAATAAATAAAATTGAGAAGAATAAAACAATAGAAAAAAATCAATGAAACCAAGAGCTGGTTCTTTGAGAAAATAAAGAAAATAGAGAAGCCTCTAGCCAGACTTATTAAGAGAAAAAGAGAATTAACACACATAAACAGAATCAGAAATGAGAAAGGAAAAATCATGATGGACCCCACAGAAATACAAAGAATTATTAGAGAATACTATGAAAACCTACATGCTAACAAGCTGGAAAAACCTAGAAGAAAAATACAACCTTCCAAGACTGACCAAGGAAGAAACAGAAAACATAAACAGACCAATTATCACCAATGAAATTGAAGCAGTAATCATAAAACTACCCAAGAGCAAAACCCCCAGGCCAGATGGGTTTACCAAGGAATTTTATCAGACATACAGAGAAGACATAATACCCATTCTCCTAAAAGTTTTCCGAAATTATGCAAGAGGAGAAAATACTCCCAAACTCATTCTATGTAGCTAGCATCACCCTAATACCAAAACCAAGCAAAGACCCCACCAAAAAGGAAAATTACAGACCAATATCCCTGATGAACGTACATGCAAAAATACTCAACAAAATATTAGCAAAACGAATTCAAAAGTCCATCAAAAGGATCATACACCATGATCAAGTGGAATTCATCCTAGGGATGCAAGGATGGTACAATATTAAAAAAGCCATCAACATCATCTACCACATCAATAAAAAGGACAAAAATCACATGATCATTTCCGTAGACACTGAAAAAGCATTTGAGAAGATTCAACATCAATTCATGATAAAAACTCTCAACAAAACGGGTATAGAGGGTAAGTACCTCAACATAATAAAGGCCGTATATGAAAAACGCACAGCCAACATCATACTGAACAGCGAGAAGATTAAAGCTTTTCCTGTGAAGTTCAGGTAAAAGCCCACTTTCTCCGCTTTTATTCAAAATAATACTAGAGGTCCTAGCCATGGCAATTAGACAAAAGAAAGAAATACAAGGAATCCAGATTGGTAAAGTAGAAGTCAAACTGTCACTATTTGCAGATGACATGATATTGTACACAAAAAACCCTAAAGACTCCACTCCAAAACTATTAAAACTAATATCAGAATTCAGCAAAGCTGCAGGATACAAAATTAATACACAGAAATCTGTGGCTTTCCTATATACTCACAATGAACTAATGGAAAGAGAAATCAGGAAAACAATTCCATTCACAATTGCATCAAAAAGAATAACATACCTAGGAATAAACCTAACCAAGGAAGTGAAAAACCTATACCCTGAAAACTACTAGACACTGAAAAAGCATTCAACAAAATTAAAAGTCAATTGATGATAAAAACTCTCAATAAAATAGTTATAGAAGGTAAGTACCTCTTAGATAATAAAGGCCATATATGAAAAACCCATCATGAAAGGACTGAAAACTACTAGACACTCTTAAGAGAAATTAAAGAGGACACTAACAAATGGAAACTCATCCCATGCTCTTGGCTAGAAAGAATTAATATTGTCAAAATGGCCATCCTGCCCAAAGCAATCTAAAGATCCAATGCAATCCCTATCAAATTACCAACAGCATTCTCCAACGAACTGGAACAAATAGTTCAAAAATTCATATGGAACCACCTAAGACCCCGAATAGCCAAAGCAATCCTGAGAAGGAAAAATAAATTTGGGGGATCTTGCTCCCCAACTTCAAACTCTATTACAAAGTCAGAGTAATCAAGACAATTTGGTGCTGGCACAAGAACAGACCCACAGACCAGTGGAACAGAATAGAGACTCCAGACCTTAACCCAAACATATATGGTTAGTTAATATATGATAAAGGAGCCATGGACATACAATGGGGAAGACAGCCTCTTCAACAGCTGGTGTTGGCAAAACTGGACAGCTACATGTAAGAGAATGAAACTGGATCATTGTCTAACCCCATACACAGAAGTAAATTTGAAATGGATCAAAGACCTGAATGTAAGTCATGAAACCATAAAACTCTTAGAAAGAAACATAGGCAAAAATCTCTTGGACATAAACATGAGTGACTTCTTCATGAACATATCTCCAAGGGCAAGGGAAACAAAAGCAAAAATGAACAAGTGGGACTATATCAAGCTGAAAAGCTTCTGTGCAGCAAAGGACATCATCAATAGAACAAGAAGGTACTCTACATTATGGGATAATATATTCATAAATGACAGATCCGATAAAGGGTTGAGATCCAAAATATATAAAGAGCTCACACACCTCAACAAACAAAAAGCAAATAATCCAATTAAGAAATGGGCAGAGTCGCTGAACACAGACAGTTCTCCAAAGAGGAAATTCAGATGGCCAACAGACACATGAAAAGATGCTCCACATTGCTAGTCATCAGAGAAATGCAAATTAAAACCACAATGAGATATAACTTCACACCAGTAATCATTGCTACCATCCAAAAGACAAACAACAAGAAATGTTGGCGAGGTTGTAGAGAAAGGGGAACCCGCCTATATTGCTGGTGGGATTGTAAATTAATTCGACCATTGTGGAAAGCAGTATGGAGGTTCCTCAAAAAGCTCAAAATAGAAATACCGTTTGACCCAGGAATTCCACTCCTAGGAATTTACCCTAAGAATGCAGCAGCTCAGTTTGAAAAAGACAGATGCACCCCTATGTTTATCGCAGCACTATTTACAATAGCCAAGAAATGGAAGTAACCTAAGTGTCCATCAGTAGATTTATGGATAAAGAAGATGTGGTACATATACACAATGGAATATTATTCAGCCATAAGAAGAAACCAAATCCTACCATTTGCAACAACATGGATGGAGCTAGAGGGTATTATGCTCAGTGAAATAAGCCAGGTGGAGAAGATATGTACCAAATGATTTCACCCATATGTGGAGTATAAGAACAAAGAAATAACTGGAGCAACAAAACAGCAGCAGAATCACAGAACCCAAGAATGGACTAACAGTTACCACAGGGAAAGAGACAGGGGAGGATGGAAGGGAGGGATAAAGTGGGGGGAAAAGAAAGGGAGCCTTATGATTAGCATGTATAATGTGGGGGGCACGGGGAGGGCTGTGCAACACAGAGAAGACAAGTAGTGACTCTACGGCATCTTACTACGCTGATGGGTAGTGACTGTAATGGGGTTTGTGGGGGGACTTGGTGAAGGGGGCAGTGTAGTAAACATAATCTTCCTCATGTAATTGTAGATTAATGATTCCAAAATTTTTAAAAAAGTATGACTAAAAAAAAAATAGACATATGTAAGTACTAGTCACTACTGACTAGATGCTCTAGCTTACCTTCTCACTATCTGTTGAACAAAACCCATATCATTTTTTTATTTAAAGACGTTCTTTTAGATACTTAGGACTACTCTTCTGATTTTGTCCAATTGTTCTCAAAGCATTTCACATGGCTGTCCCCTTGTCATTTTTTTTCTTTGTTCTTATGAGCCACTTTTTTTGGAATCCAAGTCTTTTTATTTCATATATCTCTTTTTAAAAAAATGTCAATAATCTCAAAAAGTGCTTCTTATCCTTTTATGTCATAAGGAATATGTATTCTTTGTATATCTAAACAATTCTTTGTTTTTGACCCTCACTCTAGATAGCTTGGCTGGAATTTTTTTTCAGTGATGCCTTCTTCTTGTTCAATGTATGCAATAGCTTCTCTACTTTCTAAGAACATCAGATAGACTTAAAGAAAGTTTTATTATACTTTCTGAATAATTTTTATGGTCATTAGTCTCATTTTTTACTTCTTGTTGCTTCTGTTTGTGCTCTTGAATTTTCTCAAAATCAGGTAAACCTTGCTGTCCATTCTTCTCCATTTTGAGAGCTGTTCCCCTGACTGGGAGCAGACTAACAGCCGTGGACTAGCAGATTTCTAGGATGCACTGACGGATGAGAGCACACAAGTCTGCCCATGACTGATCTCATACAGAAAATAAGGAAGCTTCACAGGGGTGGCAGCACGTAGGTTAGAAGTTTAACTGCTTTTCAGAAGTCTTGCCTTACTTCCTCGGAAAGCCTGCTCCCTCCTTTAGCCTAGGGGTTTATGCCACCATTTTCAGTGGCTCTGCATACAAGCAAGTGGGGAAAGGAAGTGAGTAAGGAGGGTATCAGTGGTTTGGCAGAAATTTCTTCAATTTGTCATTCTGATTTCTGAGTGCCTGTCTACCTCCATTCTCTCTGCTGACACGAAACATCTTTGTTACTCAAGGAAGAGCCCCTAACAGTTTTTCTTGTGGATTTTTTTGAGCTGTATGCCCTGGCTTTTCATTAATCTATTTATTATTGTTTATTTATTCAAAAACTGTTTTCTAATAGCACATACTCATAAACAATTCTCCCAGTGCCGACTCACATTTATCCCCTCTTGTGCATTGTCACTGTCATTTCAGTGGAATTTGGGTAGTTAATTCAAGTTTTCATCTTGCTCTTATTAACATGTATTGTGTGATACTGGTGATAGTGGTATGTGTACTGTGAAATATTGCTAGTATTGGTAGTTTGTTTTCATTTTACCTGTTCTGGAATAATCTCTTTTGTCAACTTTCTGGATAATTTACTCTGAAGCTTCAAAGTCTACTATTCATCTTTATGCATGCCATGTACTATTTAAAGATAAATCCTAGTATTTCCAAAATTTTTAAGATTCTGCCATATTCTTTGACCCTAAATTAAGTCTGTGAATGTCTAAGACATATTGGTTAATTCACTACCAATTTCTACAAGTTATCATTAAGTACCATAGTATGTAATTCTATAAACAAATGGTTTTTAGTATATGTTTTTATATTTTATCTCATTGTTAGCATGTGTAGAAAAAATATCTAACAACAATATTCATATTTTAACTACTGATATTCCTTGTAAGTTCAAGGACAAAGTGAATCATTATACTTATTTAATTTAACATGTGTCAAATGTTACATGCATATTGCCCACAAATATCAAAAAACTTGTACTGCTTCCTAAATGGATTTAGTATTAAAGGCTTATACTTATTTTATCAAAGGCTTTTATTTTTCTTTTCTAAGATACATTAATATTGTCTTACATGTGTGTATGCTTACAGATATATACTTATATATGTAGAAGATAGAAGTTCAGCAAAAATACAAGAAAGAGGAGAAAGAGGTCCAACATCACCTAGTCAAATCAAGGCATTGGGGGAAACAGGAAATAAGCAAATGCAAGGGGTAAATACTTAGTGATGTCTAGGATTTACTCATTAACTGAACACAAAGTAGTCAGAGGCCTAGTAAAAGGCTCACCTTTCTGTAAAACCTGAGGTAAAGGCTGCCAATTCTGAAGCTATCTTTGGGAACCCAGCAGCTGGGTGAATGCTCTTATCACGAGAGGAAGTTCTGCTGCAAAGCTGCCTGTGGCTATGGGAAAGCCAACCACTCCTGCTTGAGATGAATATGCTTTTAATAAGCAGAAAAAGACCTCCCATCCAAGCTGTAGAACCCTGGGCATCCCGTGGTCTCTCTTTCTCCATTCCCTCCTATCTTTCAGTAGGCAAGAATAGAGAAGCTGATAAATATCTTACTGATTGCCAAGTCTAGTATTACTTGCCCTGAACCTGTGATGAGGGAACCAATCTTCTGACATGAATCAGTAAAAAATAGTTAAGTGGAGTTGAACAAAGGAGAGAAAGAAGAACCACTAGAGGAGATGGCTCCTCCAAAGAAGATACAGTTGATGAAATAGAAGAGTAATTAAAAATGTGTGATGAGAATTCTTAAGGTGATGCAATAAGATGCTGTGAAGGAAAAAGGGAAATGCACCAAAGAAATTTTTTAAAAAATGAGAAGGATACTACTGAGAGCAACACTCATTTTTTAAAATATGGAAAAACTGTCTTAATATCACATGAGAATAGAAAATCTTGAGTGAAGATATTAAATATAAAGGAGGATATATTCAAGACAGGTTATATTCAGGACAGTGAATATACCCTAGTGTGCATATCTGTGAGTTCCAGAAGGAGCAAAGAAAATGAGAAGCAATTTTCAAAGAAATAACTGAAGAAAACTACTCTCAAGTTGAGAAAAAAGTGAATTTTCAGTTCTCAAGGATACATTGAGAGTTAGTCAGGATTAATGTAAAGAAGACATGTTCTTGGATATATCTTAGGGTCATGAAGAGACTATCTTACACATTTCCTGACAGAGATAGCAGGTTAATATTAATGTCCCTCATTAATAATGAGCTACATACTTCAGGTTAATGAAGAGTTAGGGACATAAATAGGCTACTCTCAGAAAAGGAGATGAAAATGGCCATTAAACATAGCAAACAAAGCTAAAAAGCACATAAAATTAAATATATGCAAATTAAAACACAATAATGAGGCACTTTTACACCCAGTTGGATGGGTAAAAATTGAAAAGATGAGTAGCAGGTAGAATTAAGTAAAGTTCAAGGGGCACTCAATTAGGATCCAATTTAAGAGGATCCTAAATTGGTACAATATTTTGGAAAGTAATTTGCAGTATTTTTTATAAAAGAATATCATACACCATTTGACTTAAGAATTACATTTCTTGGAAAGTATCCTATGATAATAAAAGCATGATTTAGATATAAATTACAGCATAGTTCATAAAAGGAAAAAGAGTAAAAAAATCTAAATGTCTATTGTTAAGTGAAAGGTTGATTAGAACATAATATATCCATATAATATAAGGTAGACATGAAAAGAAAGGATATTTGAATGTACTAATATGGAACATGATACTGTTATAGCATGACTACCATCTTCCAATGTCCATTATTTTGACTATAACGAAACCATCAGTTTATTTTTATTTAACTTTTTTTACTGAGATATAATTCACACATCATAAAATTCACCCTTTTAAAGGGTTTGAATTTTGTGATTTTAGTATATTCAGAAAGTGCTGTGCAATATTGAGCACTATATGATACCCAAATAATTAAAATTAAAATATAACCAGGATTTGTCCTGATCAAATGTGATAAGATACACAGACTGGAACTGATGGTCATGAGGAAGACAGTTTTATACTCAAAGATCCCTAGGTGTAGGAGGCACAGTACACCACACAGGGCCATATGGGGAAGTGTCAGCACTGGGCTGGAGGAAGGGGGAGTGGGGAAAATGTGGACAAGACCCTTTTGTTGGGTTTTCAGCAAAACTTTCATGGAATATTCTATGTGACCAGTAAGCTGCATTCTCCCTCCTGTTGGCTAGGAGGTGGACAGGATTAGTCGTACATTGAGGAGAGTGGAGAAATTAGATAGAAGGAACCTGGCTCCCTTAATGATCATGGAATTATCAAAAAGCTCTTACTGTTTATCTAAACTTTTATATGAGGAAGAAATAAATTTCAATCTTATTTTAAGGCACCATGATTCAAGTTGTTCAGTTACTCATAGTCAAACCTAATCCTAAATAATATAATTGTTACATTAAAAAATTGAAACTAACTTGTATCACATGATTACAGTTCTGTTCATAAACTAATATTTAGAAAGGTATAAATAGACATGCCCCTATATACATTTATAGAAAATGAAGAACCCCATCTCTGGAAACTAATAGAGTTCAATTAATTCTAAAGGATGAGACTGGGTGGCAGAATGATAATCAGATTTTACATTTAACAATCATTTTTTTTTAATGGCAGGCTTATGATTTATTTTCACTCTATTTTTTTATGTTGTTCAGATGTACTAAATAGAAAAAAGTCCTTTTTTTCTTATGTTTTTATAAGCAGCTTTTGAAAGGAAACATAAATTGTAGTTAATGAACAACTCAATCATGCTTCCACTAAGTTATTACTGTTAAAAATGTATTTGTTTTCCTAAAATATTTGACTTTCTTCCCAGTCTGCTATTTCATGAACCACCCTGAAAATCTAATAGTGCATATTAACTGCTATACATAGATTATACATACAAACATAGAGTTATGCTCTTAACTATCAAAATCAAACAAATTACTTGTCTCAAGATTTTAACAAAACCGATATGGTGGACATCATTTACTTCTTGTTGTCTTTACTTTTGGAAAAATACCTCTTGCTCATCCAAGCTGTTCTTGTCAGTCTCTCCTTCCAAGGGGAGGTATGTGACACAGTCTGGACAGATCATCCCATCCACCTGGATACAATTACCCCAAAGATGGGCAAGTGGCCCAATGAGGGACACCTTAGTCACTAGATCTGCAGGGAACCATCTTTCCCAACAAGTGAGAAGAATATGCCTAAAAACAAAGCCAAAATGAGCATGAAGAGGAAATGTGGCAGCCTTTTTTTTTTTTTAGTCATGTCACTGTCATTTAAGACCCTGAGCTAGCTGTTCTTGAATTACTTTTCAACATATGTGATCCAATAAATTGTTTTTCCTGAATTAGAATGAGTTAGGTGTATGTCACCAATTTACTATTTTATTTGGTAAGATGTTTCCCTTAATTGTTTAGAAGGTTCATTTATTAAAAAAATGAGGCATACACATAACATTCCATTTGTAAGTTGTCTAACTCATTTGAAAATTGAGTTTATTAGAAATGAAAGCCAACTCCTGTGGGGAGGATTTTGGGAAGATGACAGAATCAGAGGTCACTATGATAATCTCCTCCCATGTATCCACTGAGGCAGCAAGTACATAGAATACAACTATGAAAATGACCTGAATCCTGGCAGAACAGACCTTCCACAGCTAATGAAAAAGAGGCCATATTGAGCAGGGTAAAGGCACAGAATTGCAGTTGACTAGGATAAAGGTAGAGCCATATTTTATCAGGATTCAAACCCTTCCCCTATCCCAACCCGTAAGTGGGAGTGAGGAGCAGAGGGGTGGGGAGGGGATAAACTCCCCAAAACCTGACACACCTGGCCCTGGGATCTGCACTGGGAAGACAAGCCACACACAACTAGCTTTGGAAATCAGTGGGTCTTAATGCCTGCAAACTGGAAGGCTGTGGGAGGTCGAATATTTGCTTTATGAGGACCAGTATACTGTGTCAGTCAGGCTGAGACCCAACAGAGATGCAGCAGTTTGAAAAGAGATTTACTAACTAACTTTGGGAAATGTGCTGGAGAGGCAGGGATCTGTGGGAGCTCTCTCTGGTGCAGGAGAGGCTGGAAGATGGCATTTTTTTAAGCCCTTCATCAGTCTAGCTGGACAAAAGTTTGTGGGAACTGTTTTGATAGTCTCTGTCTATTGTGCCAGCACTGCTCATTCTGCTCATGCATCCCCTGTGAATTTGTGCTGCCCAATATGCCCAGCCCAGCAAGCACCCCCAAAGTGACTATCACCCTGGGATAAGGAGAGGTAGTCTTACACAGCAGCACACTAGCAAGTCACAGTGGTCATTGCAAAGCCAGGCTAAGGCCTGCCCCCCAATGAGTGCATTAGAAGTGGCCCTGTTGAATCTTTCTACCAGTTGCACATGGAGTGAGCCTTACAAGCTAGCCCAATCACAGTAGCCCTACCAGCCACTGTTGGCCATCAGGCTGAGAGCTGGTCCCACCCACCACAGCACCAGCAACCACTTTGATTTGCCAACCATTGCTGACAGACAAGTGGAAGGCCAATCTAGCCCACCAGCCTGTCCATGGCAGTTGTGACTCAGCCACAACTAGAGGGTACATACAGTCCACATTGGAGTGCCTGGTTCTGGTAAGCAGGGGGTTTTATGCTCTGGGTACCCAGGATGCCTAAAATATAAAGTCACTGCTTTCAAGACCAGGAGACATAACTAACCTATATAATATAAAGATTCAAACACAGAAAACCAGACAAAATGGGGAGGTAGAAGTATATGTTACAAAGTGAAGAACAAGGCAAAAATGCCAGAAAAGTTACTAAATGAAACAGAATTAAGCGTCTGTCTGAGGGTTGTAAATATGCTCACTATACTGGAGAAAATGGATGAACTCAGGGAGAACTTCAATGAAAAGATAGAAAACATAAAAAAGAACTAGTAAGAGCTGAAGAATACAGTAACTGAAATAAAAAAATGCCATAGTGGGACGCAAAGCAGATTATAGAATGTGGAAGAATGGATCACCATTCTGGAAGACAGAGTAGTGGGAAGCAACCAAGCTGGACAACAAAAGGAAAAAAGAATTTAAAAAAAGTGAGAAGATGCTAAGAGGTTTCTGCAACAACTTCAAATGAAACAACATTTGCATAATTGGGGTCCCAGATGGAAAAGATAGTGAGAAATTGGCAGAAAAAGTACTTGAAGAAATAACAGCTGAAAATTTCCCTAACCTGGGGAAGGAAATAGACATTTAGTTCCAAGAAGCAGAGAGAGGTCCTAACAGGATAAACCCAAGGAGGTCCACACCAATACAAATCATAATAAAAGTGCCAAAGATCAGAGACAAAGAGAGAAACTTAAAGTCAGCAAGAGAAAAGCAACAAGTTACCTACAAGGGAAACCCCATAGACTATCAGCTGATTTTTCAGCAGAAATTTTACAGGCCTGAAGGGAGTGGAACTATACATTCAAAGTGCTGAAAAGAAAAAATCTACAACCAAGAATATTCTACTCAGCAAGGTTATTATTATTCAGAATTGAAGGAGAGAGAATTTTGCAGATAAACAAATGTCAAAAGAATTTAAATCCACTGAGAAATGTTAAAGGAACTTCTCTAAGTGCAAAAGAGAAGGTCATAACTACAAAGAAGAAAATTAGGAAAGGGAAAAAAAGTCACAGGTAAAAACAAACATAGAGTAAAGGTAGCAGACCAATCACTCCCAAAGCCAGAATGAAGCTCAAAAGACAAAAATGGCAAACTGAATAACAACAAAAATTAGTCAACACACACAAAATAAAAAGATGGAAATTATGATACCATATACATAAAATGTGGATGGGGGAATAATAAAACTGAAGTGCTTTTAAAATGTGATCAAACTTAAGGGCCCCTCAACCTAATATAGACCCCTATATGTATAGGATGTTATATATGAACCTCAAGGTAACCATAAACCAGATAATACATACACAAAAAAATAAAGAGAAAGGAGTCTAAACATAACACTAATGAAAGTTACAAAATTGCAAGAGAAGAAAGGAACAGAGAATGACTATTAAAACAACTAAATAATAAAATGGCACAAGTACATAACTATCAACGATTACTTTAAATGTAAATGGACTGTAAAAAGAAATAGGGTGACTGAATGAATAAAAAATAAGACCTGACTATATGCTGTCCCTGAGAGAATCACTTCAGACCTAAGATACATATAGACTGAAAGTGAAGGGATGGAAAAAAGATATTTCACAAACAGAGTGAACAAAAAGCTGGAGTAGCAATATCAGACAAAATATACTTCATAACAAAAGACAAGGCATTACATAATGATAAAGGGATCAGTCCAACAAGAGGCTATAACAATTGTAAATATCTATGCATTCAACATAGGAGCACCTAAATATATAAAGCAAATACTAACAGACATAAAGAGAGAAATTGGCAGTAACAGAAATAATAGGAACTTTAACATTTCACTTACATCAGTGGATAGATTACAGAGATAGAAAATCAATAAGGAACCAGTGGTGTAAACAGTGTATTAGACCAGATGGACTTAACAGATATATATATATAGAACATTCCATCTAAAATTAGCAGAATACACATTCTTCTCAAGTGCACATTGCACATTCTCCAGGATAGATCACATTAGGCCACAACTCAAGTCTCAATACATTTAAGAAGACTGAAATCATATCAAGCATTTTTTCCAACCATGATAATATGAAACTAGAGATCATTTGTGAGAAAAAACTGGAAAAATCACAAATACATGGAGGTTAAAAAACAAGTTTCTAAACAACAAATGGGTCAACAAACAAATCAAAGGAGAAATAAAAAAATACATCAAGACAATGAAGACAGACTCACAATGGTTCAATATCTGTGGGAAGCAGCCTATCTCAGGAAACAAGAACAATCTTAAATACACAGTTCAAGTTTATAACTAAAGAACTAAGAAAAAAAAAATAAAGCCCAAAGTTTGTAGTAAGAGCATAATAAAGACCAGAAATAAATGAAGTAGAGACTAAGAAAATAATAGAAAAAAGTCAATAAAACTAAGAATTGATTCTTTGAAAACATACTTTTGAACCTTTAGCCAGACTCATCAAGAAAAAAACAGAAATCAAATATACAAAATGAGATATGAAAGAGAAGTTATAATCACCACAGAAATTTGAAGAATTATAAAAGAATTCCATAAATAATTACATTAAAAAAATTGGACAACCTAGAAGAAATGGGCAAATTTCTAGAAACGTACAATCTAAGAATGCACCAGGAAAAAGTAAATAGACCAGTTACCAGTGACAAGATTGAATCCCCTAATAAAAAAAAAACCCTCCCAGTAAAGAAAGTCCAGAACCAGATGGCCTCATGAGTAAATTCTACCAAGTATGGAGAGCTAATACCCATCCTTAAACCTCTTCAAAAAATAGATGAGGAAGGAATGCTTCCAATCTCATTCTATGTGGACAGAATTACCCTGAAACCCAAATCAGAAAGACACTAAAAAAAGAAAATTACAGACCAATATCCCTAATAAACATAGATGCAAAAATATTCAGCAGAACATTAGCAAACTAATTAAAAAATACATCAAAAGAATCATTCACCATGATCAGGTGGAATTTATTCCAGGGATGCAAGGGTGATTCAACATCCAAAAATCAAAGTGAAGCACCACATTAACCAAAGGAAGGATACAAAACATATAATCATTCAATAGACATTGAGAAGGAACTTGACAAAATTCAACATCCATTAATGATAAAAACTCTCAGCAAAGTGAGTATAGAGGAAATATACCTCACTGTAATAAAGGCCATATATGACAAACCCATGGCTAACATCATACTCAATGGCAAAAAGTTGACAGCTTTTCCTCAAAGATCAGGAATAAGACAAGGATGCCCACTCTCATCACTTTTATTCAATACAGTACTGGATGTCCTATCCATGGAAATCAGACAAGATAAAGAGATAAAAGGCATCCAAACTGGTAAGGAAGAAGTAAAACTGTCACTATTTGCAGATAACATGATACCATATTTAGAAAACTCCAGAAGCTCCACCAAAAAACTATTACAACTAATAAATGAATTCAGTAAAGCTGCAGGATACAAATCAATGTACAGAAATGTTTTGCATTTATATATACACAAATAATAAAGCAGCAGAAAGAAAAGTTAAGAAAACAATCCCATTTGCAATTGCCTCAAAAATAATGAAATATTTAGAAATAATATAACCAGGAGGTGAAAAACCTGTATTCTGAAAATTATGACACTGATGAAAGAAATTGGAGATGACACAAATAAATGGAATGATATTTCATGCTCATGAACAGGAAGAATTAATTTTGTTAAAATGGCCATACTACCCAAAGGAATCTGCAGATTCAGTGCAATCTCTACCAAAATACCAATGGCATTTTTCACAGAACTAGGGCATATAATCCTAAAATTTGTATGAAACCACAAAAAAACTATAGCCAAAGCAACTTTGAGAAAGAACAAAGCCAGACTTATCATGCTTCTTGATTTCAAACTATATCACAAAGCTACAATAATCAAAACAGTATGGTACTGGCACAAAAACAGACATGAATCAATGTAATAGAATAGAGAGCCCAGAAATATACAACACTTACATGGTCAATTAATATATGACAAAGGAGGCAAGGATATAAAATGGGGAAAAGAGATTTTCTTTAATAAATAGTTCTGGTAAAACTGGACAGCTATATACAAAAGAATGAAACTGGATCACTGTCTTCCACTACACACAAAATAAATTCCAAATGAATTAAAGACCTAATATAAGAACTAAAACCATAAAACTCCTAGAAAAAGTCATAGGCAGTAAACTCTTGAAAATCAGCATTAGTATTTTTTTCTAGATATTTATCCCCAGGCAAAGGAAACAAAAGCAGAAATAAAAAAAGTGGAATTCCAATAAACTAAAAAGGTTCTGCACAGCAAAGGACACCATTAACAAAATGAAAAGCAACCTACTGCATGGGAAAATATATTTGCAAATGATATATCTGACTAGAGGTTAATATCCAAAATTCATAAAGAACTTGTACAATTCAACAACAGAAAACCAAATAATTGAATTAAAAATGAGTAGAGGACCTGAACAGACATTTTTCCAGAGAAGACATACAGATGGCAGACATATGAAGTTGTTCAACCATGACTAATTATTAGAAAAATGCAAATCAAAATCACAAGTTATAATCTTATACTAGTCAGAATGTCTACTATTCAAGACAATAAATAACAAATATTGGTAAGGATGTGGAAGAAAAGGGAACCCTCGTTCACTGTTGGTGGGAATGTAATTTGCTGCAGCCACTATGGAAAACAGTATCAGGGTTTCTAAGAAAATTAAAAATAGAAATGTCACATGACACACTAATTCTACTTCTGAGAATTTACCCAAAGCAAACAAAATCATCAATACAAAAAGATATATGCACCTTTATGTTTGTTTTGACATTTCTTACAGTAGCCAAGATATGGAAGCTACCTAAATATCTGTCAATAGATGAATGGATAAAGAGGATATGGCACATACATACAATGGAATATTACTCAGCCATAAAATAGAAAGAAATCTTGCCATTTGTGACAACATGGATGGACCTAGTGTGTATTATGCTACCTAAAATAAGCCAGACATAGAAAGAAACACACTATATGATTTCACTTACATGTGGTAACTATGCTTACCATGGTGAGCAATTCACAATGTACATAATTGCTGAGTCACTGTGTTGTACATCTGAAATTAATATAATTGGGTATATCAACTACACTTCAATAAAAAAGAAAAAAGAATAAAAACCAATTATAAGAAAAACCACCTAACTCTTAGGTAAAACAAAACTTCCAATGTTCAATAATTTTTGCCCACAAAAGTGGCAATTTCATAACATTATTCAATTTAATATGAATAAATTTTTCAATCATAGCTTAGAAATAGAACACCAACACAATGTTTGTTTAGGAAACAGACTATATGCAAAGAACAAAGATGAAAATGAACAAACCAAATTATTCCAAAGATGTAATCCAAAGATGAACAGTGTTATAGTTTTGATGTGTTCTCTTTCAAATAAAACTTGTTTTAGAAAATAAGTTCATTGAGCCAAAAATCTATTAAGTAATAGACAAGTTTGTTATTTTGGGAATCCATTCAGTTAAAACAAAATTCACCCTACTTTCCAATAAAATTAAGTTAAAAAAATGTCCTTCTTTAAACTTTTTTTTAAGGGTCATTTTATTAACTAATTTGCAAATAGGCCAATCTATCTAAACTGGAAAGACCTCTCTATAGTTCTCAACATATGCAGTGTCTGATAATTCCATTACTTACTACATAATCCCAATTTCAGGGTATTTATATTAATTCCAGACCTGGTTTATAAATAATTATAAAAAGGTAAGAATTCTATTATATCCAATTTGATATACAATAAAAATATTTTACAGAAACACACATAATTCTAGTCTACATTTTAAGTTTACACTGAATAATTTATTTAATTTTAACAATTTGTACTTGGTAATGTGTCAAAATAAAGGCATGCGTAGAACTGGGAATTCCAGAAATACTAATATGGTATTATTTTAATGATATCATTGCTTAAAATGGTCCATCCCTTTTAAAAGTAACTCTGTTGAGTGTTCACTTCTGTATAGGCTAGAACATTCCTTGTTGCAGAATATTTGGCACACATCGGAACAAAGCCTATATGATTTCATAGAATCATACAAGGGAATAAAATGGCACAAAGATATAGGATAAAGAAAGGGGGTGAGGAGGAGGGCTACATTAGATTTAGACAGAGTTTTCAGGTTTCAGAAGCCATTCTTATGATGATCTTAGGAAGGTCATGGCAGTCAATAAGGACTCCCAGAAGTCCTGGGGCAATGGTGAGGGTGGTGTGGCCAGGCACACAGCTGGTGTATTACGAGGGCAAAGAAGCAGGAGACAACATCCGAGAAGTAAGCAGGGTCCAGATCGCTACAGGACTTACAGGCTGAAGTAAAGATTGGATTTTTTCCCCCTAAGTTCAGTTTGCAAAATTTCTGTACAAAAATCATTGTGGCTTAGTATAAAGGAAGAGTTGTGGTGAGGACAAGAGTGCAAGCAGGAAGAACAGTTATGAGGCAATGAGGCAAGCTCACTCATCTAGGAGAGGTTGTTTAATTCAAGGTAGCAGAGAGTCACAAAGCACCTTTTGAACAGGTTCTCCAATGAGTTCATTTACCTTATCTAACCTGACCATTGTGAGCAATGTCAAGACAGGGTTCAATTTAGGGAAGAATAAAAGGTTATGAGACATTTTAAAAAGCTGAAGAAGTTCAGCTTTTACAAAGCAGAATACAGGTTTCCCCTGCTATGGCAAAGTAGGGCATTCCTGTGAAACCTATGGTAAGGGAAATGGCTTAAAGCAAAAAATATCCCCTGCTTTCTGAAAATTCACCATATGCCATTTCACTTTTTTGAAAAACCTACAGTAGTATGGTAATGGCATACAGTATTTACAACTAGATAGTCATTGGTTTATTATTTCTGCATCAATGAAGAGGTGCATTTTAGACAAAAATGTAGAAACTACAAAGCTAGCATGTACTGCAGTACCTACCTCTAATGTCACTCATTAAGGTTAATGTTTGAAGTAGGTTTGTCTTTCCAGGACTGACTTCTCAAGATTCAAAATTGTAGTGTGGATTTTCCCATAATGTATTCAAATGACACATTTTTTTTAAGAGAGCATTTTTTTTCCTATTGTAGAAGAGGTATCTTTAAGAAAAGCAAAATATGCCCTTCATTACATTAAATTTACAGTTAGGTTCTTTGTAAGCTGTTGAAGGGGTTCAAATTTGATTTTTATAGGGGTTTACTCCATTCATACTAGCTTCTCTACTAATCCTTTTATCTTTCAGTTTTCCAGTCAGCTCTCAATTCTTAATTAGTAAGAAAAGTAGGACCCTGTAATTAGACTGAAGGGTAGGCCTCCTTAGCAATTAAGAATTTCCTTGTTGCTAAAATCTGGGGAATATACCAAAGGACTAGTAACATTATTTTAGTTATAGGAACTGTTTTTGTTCCACTTTATAAAAAATAGTAATTTTAAGTTTCATATGGCATATAATTAAAATTGTAATCATTTGTGAGTGTAGTTCACTTGGAGATAGTGCGAATTATTTTTCTGAGTCTGCTATCAATCAGCTCTATGATCTGGTACATTGTTTCATTCAGACAGAAACATTTGAAGTTGGTGTAAGGGAAGCTTTTGTTTTTGCTGTAGTCAAAACTACATGACTACATGTAGAAGAATAATGTAAGAAATAATTATATTATTTATAAATTCTCTATTAGGAAAATAACTAGTTTCTCTGTTTTTTGAAACAACTAAGAAACCCCCCTCAACTGACCCTTGAATCTTCCTCAGCAGCTCTTTGAGTTCCCCCAGCAGCCCATATCTAGCCCTATTTTCCCCAGGGCATATCCCAGAGTTTCTTGCAATGAGATGTAATCTGTAGTAAAGAAATCATTAAATCCTGGAAACTCTAGCTAATGGAAAGCATTTTGTATACTTTCATTTCAGTATAATGGAATACTTCTGTGATTAGATATATGAAATAGTGACAAAGACACAGAGGTGCTATAGAGCTTTTTGTATTTATGGATTGCTGTACCAAATACAATAGCACATCCCATATAATATATGGCTATGCCAAAATGAAAACTGAACTTATTTCAACAGAATCATGCCATTAATGTCTAGGGGAAAGGTCAATGCATTATTTTCAGGGCTAATAATCCTGAAATAGCCATTGCCTTTGACTGAAAAGGAGAAAAAAAATCACTGATGTCTTTGGTTGACATTTGCCATGAGTAGAAAATGAATAAATTCACTCATAGTGATTGATGTAAACTAATAAAAATGTCAATAAATTCACATCATTCTGTTTCTGTATCTCAATCATAAGTAGACTAAGTTGTGCCTACTTTTATTTTTCAGGTGTAGGAAACTATTACATTTCTTCATTTTGGAGTTGGGATTGAGTGCTATAACATATAAGGTAGAGACTGACTAATGTGGGAATATGGGAAGATGGATTGGTTGTGGTCTTTCAAGTTGATTCTGTTCTATCGTAGAAAAACACATGTACCTATATAATTACAATGTGTAATATAGTAGTTAACATTTCAGAGGAGAAAAAAAGCTAAAATGTGATTGCTGTTCAGAGGAAGGAGAAATTACAAAAGCACAGAGAAGCACAATTAGGAGAAAAGCTGTAGATGTGACTGACATTAGAGTGTTTAAATTTAGAACTGGACTTAAAGTCCTTGAAAAATTAGGTTCCTTCTTTCTTTTCCTTTCTTTTGTCTTTCTATTGTTTTTATTCTACCACTATCTTTTCTTTCCCTTTTCCTTCATCCACATGTATTTAGTGCTCATTATATGCTCAACACCATGCTAGGCATCACAAAATATAAAGACTGTTCTCAACAGACCATGGCCTCCCCATATACCTATTCCAATATAACATAGGATTTCCCCCTCAAGTCCAAAGCAAGTAAGTGTAAAATATATTAGGGGGTATATACTGAAGATTTGGGAGGAGATTGAGGGGAGAGTGAGGTAGAGCTGGAATAGAAAGTTAAGATTAAGTGGATCAAATGAGTTTAACCCTTTATTATTAGGAAATTCAGGGTCATCATCATAAACCAAATGAAACTGTTCCAGAGAGATTTTTGCTGCTCAGAGTATCTTGGTATCTAAATGAAAAATTGAGACACCAAGTGGATAGAGGAAGCATATCTCCTTGCTTTACTCAGCACAGGGCCCAGCAAAATTCTGTTGTTTTGAAGACCCCAGATAAATATCCCTGAAAAGATAGAAGACAGTATAGATGTTAAACTGCTGCAGCCAACAGACTGGGTAGAGCTGCTCGAGAAAAAACTCAGGGGCATCTGAACTATGATAAGGTCCTAATATAAAAGGGTAAGGGCTATGAAAACAGCAACCTTTGGGCCATGCCTATAAATGGTATTCTAGCACATGTTAAGTGCAATATAGGTATCTAACCTAGTACAGATATTAGGAAAGGATGTTTCTTATAAGCTGAGTCATCCCTTATAAGTAAAATTTGCTGACTGAGTTAAGAGTGATGGAGATGAAGAGAGAGAGGGTTTTCCAAGAAGGACAGGTATGATCAAATATGTGATAAAAGAAACAGTACGGTATGTTTGGGAGATTTACTAATGATTTACTGTTAACAGAATATAGACTGAGAGGTACAAAAGGCAGGAGATAAAGGTACGTTGTGAGTGGAGGCCAGTTATATAGAACCTTGAATTTCTATGTTCAGTGTGAATTCCGTCCTGTGGGTGAAGGAACCCATTGAAGGATTTTAAGTAAAAAAAGGGAATGTTAAAATGAGGAAAAAGTTTTATATTAAAAAAAGACTCAAAAGTCTACATATTTCCATTTATAGAACATTCTGAAAGATAGCTCTTCCTTTAAGAAATATTCTGATTAATAAATACAGAAGTAATGAGAGAAACAGAATAATCACCATTAGAATGTAACTTAAAATGTTACAGGCAAGATCTACTATGAATGATAAAATCAGTGGGGAAAAGTTTGAGGTGAAACAGGATATATGCATAGTCTATATTGTCTTCCCCAGAATATGTCAATTACAAAAGGGGAAAAGTAACTTTATAATGGAGTGATCTAGAAGACACCACCTTAACCAAGTGATCCATGTTAACATCCCTGAATAAAGCATGTGGGCACCATGTTACCCACCGAGAAGGGTATATAACTTTTGTGATAGTCCTGCCAAAAATGCACAGTTACAAATCAAATCATGAAAAAACAATAGATGTACCCAACTTGAGGGATATTCTAAAAAATAACTAACTAGTAATCTTGAAAAGTGTTAAGATCATGAAAGACAAGAAATATCTGAAGAATTGTTATAGATTGAAAAATATTAAGTAGAGGAGAAAACCAAATGCAATGTGGGATCCTGGGTGGGATACTGGAACAGAAAAAGGACATTAGAGGAAAAGTTGATAACATCAGAATGAATCTATATAGTTTAGTACATTGTAATACTGATGTTTATTTCTTGGCTTTGATAATAGTCCTATGTTTATGGAAAATACCAACATCAGGGGAAACTGAGTGAAGTTTATATGGAAACTATATTATATAGTCTGAAATTATATCAAAATGAAGATTTAGGAAAAATCAGAGTAACATTCCAACAACAAAATAAGCATTAAAAAATGTATCATGAGATTATAAGGAGATTGCTAGATTTCCATTCATTAATTTTATGGATTTTTAAAATTAGAAATCACATATATAGGGGGCTCATAATCATTTTCCATGATTAAGACTTCTATTGGTCTTTCTCCAGTTTTACATTAAGACTATCAGGAACCTGGTGAAAGTTCCCAAGTAATGACTGATAGCCTTTACTTACAGCCTTAGCAGAATGGTTCTCATTCTGAGTTCATGGATGCAAATTCATGTCCATAATACAGGATTATCTATAGCCCTTTTCATATTTGGAGCCATTAAACTCTTTATCTGAACAAATTGCAACATGAATGATTTAGAAGAAATTTTTATTTTTGCAACAAGATTTCACCCTCTAGATGGCTCTATTCAATTTTATTTAGAGGACTTAAAAGGCAACATTATGTATGCATAATTGTATTTATATTCCCTTTTCTTTCCTACTTCTTAGAGTTTACAATGTTATCTTCATAATGAGCAACTTAGTACTAGAATTTTTTAACCTGTTACTTTTTATTATAGTCTACCCAATAATTAGCAGGCTGGTTTAGGAAAGGGAGAGAACCACAGGAAGGTTATTAAGTAGATTTAGGAAGCTGATTAGAGTGAATGACCTTGAGAAAACCCAGATACTCAAACACTGAAAGGACAAGAAATCATTCCTCCTGAATAAAAAAGAAGTTTGTTCTCTCTTGTAAAAAGGGAAGTACTCTCCTGCAGAAAGAAAATAAGCTGGTGATTCCAATTAGCCCCAGTGTTGCTTGAACAGAGTGTAATATACAGGGTCACCAGACTATGTCGTTTTGTTGCCATTTGTTACAGCCACACTTAGTTTATTTTTTTTTGTTTATGAATATATACATACATTATACTTCCAAACGGTAAATACTTTGCAGTAAACATCCTGAGAATACACTGAGATTCCAAAAACTGCATAAGAATCTTCAGTAACAGCAAATAGTTGATATTTAAGGATGTTAAAAGAAGAGAAAAAATACAGAAAATTATGATTTCTTTTCTTTTGCTGCCTCCCATTGTTTCTTTTCCCTCGAGTTGCATCTCCTAACTTTCGTTCTATCATACTTTGCCTTATTATCAACAGCTCTCTTTGGCAAGTAGCTTCTGTTATTATCTCCAGGTTTTCGTGTGTCCTCAGTGATACCCACAAGCTTTCTGACCTTTACTGATCAGTTTCCTTTCACACTTTGCAGGAGCTACTTCAAACATGCACCAACACCCCAAACCCTCTACCCATCCTTCAGCAAATGATCTTGCCTCTTATGTGATTGGAAAAAAGGAAAGTTTGGTAACTCAAGAGGTAGCTGGGCCTTGTAGGTACCAACACCATTTTCATATCATTGTTATCTATGTACCCGATTAGGGTCAGCTTTGTACATTTTCATCCACCTCCTTAGGGATTTATAAAAGAAAGAGACACATGAGAGTAAGTTTTGAAACACTTTTTCTCATTTTGCATGCATGCAATCTAGGATTCAAGAGAAGAGTGAAGAATGACACCCAAGCAGGTAGACCCATGATCTGGCCCAGAAGGGCAGGCATTGGTTTTTTTATTCATTGATACCGAATGCTTTGAAAGTGCCTGGCACACAGCAGTTAGGCAGATAATAAATATTATTTGAATGAATGAGTGACTGAAAGAATGCTAAGTATTTAGAATTTAAGAAACCAACACAAAAAGTGTGCATTTTAAAACCTATCAGCCTGATGCAATGTACAAACGCCTCACTTACTCACGTCTATTGCCATCTGACCTCCATTTCACAGTACAATCTAATGGGCTGTGCTCTCCTAACTGCTACATCCTATAGGTGCTTCTCAATTATTTCCTCCCTTGGACTTTCCAGGTCATTTTATTCTATTGATGTCTTTTAGAAATCTGCCCTTACACTTTTGGGTTGTTCCTTCTGTCCTTCCATAAGCTTTTCTTTTAGAGTCTGCTAAGGATGGGTAATCTCATCCTCCCTATACCTTTAACTACCAATGACCACCCACGTGGTGAGTACTCCTTAATATGTACCTGCAGCAGACGCTCACCCAGGTTCCAGAGGCTTCCTGGAAGGCTTTCAAGGTCCCAGCCTCCTCAAACATAACATGTTCCAATCAGAATTCATTATTTTCTCTCCAAATTTGTTATTTCTCCATAATTTCCTCTCTATTTCCCTATATGTAAACCAGAAAATTGGAAATCATTTGAAACTATTCCCATTCCCCACATACAATCAGTCACTAACATTTCTCAATTTAGCCTGGGAAATGGCTCTTGAATCTACTCCCTTCCACATATCTTTAACTTACTTAACGTATTTTCTCATTATTTTTCACTTGGCTTACTACACTAGCCTCCTTTCTGTTCTGGCTGCCTGTAGTTTTTTCTTTCAATATGTAGTCTGTATTGCTATTACTTGGCTTCTGCTGTTTTTGATACTCTCCCAATGTGGGAAATTTTTTCCCAGCACCAAGGGTTTAGAACTTCGTTTCCTCTGCCAGGAATATGCTAGAAACCTTGGCATGGTTTTGCTCTTGTCACTTCATTCAGATTTTTCTCTACTTGCATTATATTCATACATTTAAATTTGTTATTCTTGTTTCTTCCAGTAGATAGAAGCTCTGCCTTTTCATTACCATATTATCAGTGACTAGAGGACTGGGCACCCAGTAAACATTTGGTAAATGAATTAATGAAACATTTTTTTGTTTGTTGGGTTGGTTATTTTTATTCAAATATAGTTGATACACAATCTTTCTCTTTTAATTTTAATAGTTTTTTTATATCATTAATATACACTTACATGAACAACATTGTGATTATAGATTCCCCCAATTATCAAGTCCCCACCACATACCCCATTACAGTCACTGCCCATCAGCATAGTAAGATGCTATAGAATCACTACTTGTCTTCACTGTGCTATACTGCCTTCCCCGTGCCGCCCTCCAATACATTATGTGTGCTAATCATAATGCCCCTTTTTCCCCTTATCCCTCCATTCCTACCCATCCTCCCCAGTCCCTTTCCCTTTGGTAACTGTTAGTCCATTCTTGGGTTCTGTGAGTCTGCTGCTGTTTTGTTCCTTCAGTTTTTGCTTTGTTCTTATACTCCACAGATGAGTAAAATCATTTGGTATTTCTCATTCTCCGCTTGGCTTATTTCACTGAGCATAATACCCTCTAGCTCCATCCATGTTGCTGCAAATGGTAGGATTTGCCCTCTTCTTATGGCTGAGTAGTATTCCATTGTGTATATGTACCACATCTTCTTTATCCATTCATCTACCGATGGACATTTAGGTTGCTTCCAATCCTTGGCTATTGTAAATAGTGCTGCTATAAACATAGGGGGGCATATGTCTTTTTCAAACTGGGCTGCTGTATTCTTAGGGTAACTTCCTAGAAGTGGAATTCCTGGGTCAAATGGTATTTCTATTTTGAGCATTTTGAGGAACCTCCATACTGCTTTCCACAATGGTTGAACTAATTTACATTCCCACCAGCAGTGTAGTAGGGTTCTCCTTTCTCCACATCCTTGACAACATTTGTTGTTGTTTGTCTTTTGGATGTTGGCCATGGTAACTGGTGTGAGGTGATATCTCATTGTGATTTTAATTTGCATTTCTCTTATGATTAGCAATGTGGAGCATGCTGTCGGCCATCTGAATTTCTTCTTTGGAGAACTGTCTGTTCAGAAACACTGCCCATTTTTTAATTGGGTTATTTGCTTTTTGTTTGTTGAGGTACATGAGCTCTTTGTATATTTTGGATGTCGGCCCCTTATCGGATATGTCATTTATGAATATAATCTCTCATACTGTAGGATGCTTTTTTGTTCTACTGATGGTGTCCTTTGCTGTACAGAAGGTTTTTAGTTCGAAATAGTCCCACTTGTTCATTTTTGCTTTTGTTTCCCTTGCCCTTGGAGATATGTTCATGAAGAAGTTGTTCATGGTTATATTCAAGAGAGTTTTGACTATATTTTCTTCTAAGAGTTTATTGTTTCATGACTTACATTTTGGTCTTTGATCCATTTTGAGTTTACTTTTGTGTATGAGTTAGACAGTAACCCAGTTTCATTCTCTTACATGTAGCTGTCCAGTTTTGCCAACACCAGCTGTTGAAGAGGCTGTCATTTTCCCATTGTATATCCATGGCTCCTTTATTGTATATTAATTGACCATATATGCTTGGGTTAATATCTGGGCTCTCTATTCTGTTCCACTGGTCTATGAGTCTATTCTTTTGCCGGTATCAAATTGTCTTAATTTCTGTGGCTTTGTAGTAGAGCTTGAAGTTGGGAAGTGAAATCCCCCCTGCTTTATACTTCCTTCTAAGGATTGCTTTGGCTATTCAGGCTCTTTTGTTGTCCACATGAATTTTAGAACAATTTGTTCCAGTTCGTTGAAGAATGCTGTCGGTATTATGATAGGGATTGCATTGATTCTGTAGATTGCTTTAGGCTGATGGCCATTTTAACGATATTAATTCTTCATACCCAAGAGTGTCGAATTAATTTCCATTTATCAGTATCCTCTTTAATCTCTCTGAGGAGTGTCTTGTAGTTTTCAGGGTATATGTCTTTCATTTCCTTGGTCAGGTGTATTCCTAGGTATTTTATTCTTTTTGATGTAATTGTGAGTAGAATTGTTTTCCTGATTTCTCTTTCTGCTAGTTCATCATTAGTGAATAAGAGTGCAACAGATTTCTGTGTATTAAATTTTTATCCTGCAACTTCGCTGAATTCAGATATTAGTTCTAGTCATTTTAGAGTGGATTCTTTCAGGTATTTTATGTACAATATTATGTCATCTGTAAACAGTGACAGTTTGACTTCTTCCTTACAAATCTGGATGCCTTTTATTTCTTTTTGTTGTCTGATTGCCGTGGCTAGGACCTCTAGTACTATGTTGAATTAAAGTGGGGAGAGTGGGCAGATGTGTCTTGTTACAGATCTTAGAGGAATTGCTTTCAGCTTCTCACTGTTCAGTATGATGTTGGCTGTGGGTTTATCATATATGGTCTTTATTATGTTGAGGTACCTGCCCTCTATAATCATTTTGTTGAGAGTTTTTATCATGAATGGATGTTGAATTTTGTCAAATGCTTTTTCAGCATCTATTGAGATGATAATGTGGTTTTTGCCCTTCTTTTTGTTGATGTGGTGGATGATGTTGATGGATTTTTGAAAGTTGTACCATCCTTGCATCCCTGGGATGAATCCCACTTGGTCATGGTGTCTGATACTTTTGAGGCAGTTTTGGTTTCAGTTTGCTCATATTTTGTTGAGTATTTTTGCATCTATATTCATCAGGGATATTGGAATGTAGTTTTCTTTTTTTGTGGTGTCTTTGCCTGGTTTTGGTATTAGAGTGATACTGCCTTCATAGAAAGAATTTGGAAGTATTCCCTCCTACTTTTTGGAAAACTCGAAGAAGGATTGTTATTACGTCTTCTCTAAATGTCGGAAAAAATTCAGCCGTGAATCCATCTGGTCTGGGATTTTGTTCTTGGGTAGTTTTTTGATTATCAATTCAATTTAATTGCTGGTTATTGGTCTGTTTAGATTTCCTGTTCCTTCCTTGGTCAGTCTTGGAAGGTTGTATTTTTCCTGAAAGTTGTCCATTTCTTCTAGGTTATCCAGTTTGTTAGCATATAGATTTTCATAGTATTCTCTAATAATTATTTGTATTACTGTGGTGTCCATAGTGATTTTTCCTTTCTCATTTCTGATTCTGTTTATGTGTGTAGATTCTCTTTTTTTCCTAATGAGTCTGGCTAGGGGTTTACTTATTTTGTTTATTTTCTCAAAAAACCAGCTCTTGGTTTCATTGATTTTTTTCTATTGTTTTATTCTTCTCAATTTTATTTATTTCTTCTCTGACCTTTATTATGCCCATCCTTCTGCTAACTTTGGGCTTCATTTGTTCTTCTTTTTCCAGTTTCAATAATTGTGACTTTAGATAATTTATTTGGGATTGTTCTTTCTTCTTTAAATAGGCCTGGATTGTTCTATACTTCCCTCTTAGAACTGCCTTTGCTGTGTCCCACAGAAGTTCAGGCTTTGTGCTGTTGTTCTCATTTGTCTCTATATATTGCTTGATCTCTGTTTTAATTTGGTCATTGATCCATTGATTATTTAGGAGCATGTTGTTAAGCCTCCATGTGTTTGTGAGCCTTTGTGTTTTTTTTGTACTTTTTTTTGGACTTTTATACCCTTGTGATCTGTGAAGTTGTTTGGTACAATTTCAATCTTTTTTAATTTGTGGAGCTCTTTTTGTGGCCTAGTACATGGTCTATTCTGGAAAATGTTCCATGTGCACTTGAAAAGAATGTGTATCCCACTTCTTTTGGGTGGGGAGTTCTGTAGATGTCTGTTAGTTCCATCTGTTCTAATGTGTTGTTCAATGCCTCTGTGTTCTTACTTATTTTCTGTCTGGTAGATCTGTCCTTTGGAGTGAGTGGTGGGTTGAAGTCTCCTAAAATGAATGCATTACATTCTTTTTATCCTTTTAATTCTGTTAGTATTTGTTTCACATATATAGGTGCTCCTGTGTTCGGTGCATAGATATTTATAATGGTTGTACCCTCTTGTTGGATTGACCCCTTTATCATTATGTAATGTCCTTCTTTGTCTCTTGTGACTTTCTTTGTTTTGAATACTGCTTTGTCTGATACAAGTAATGCAACACCTGCTTTTTTCTCCCTACTAGATGCATGAAATGTCTTTTTTTCATCCCTTCACTTTTAGTCTGTATATGTGTTTGGGTTTGAAGTGAGTCTCTTGTAGGCAACATACAGATGGGTCTTGTTTTTAATCCATTCAGGGAATCTATGTCTTTGGTTGGTACATTTAGAGCATATACATTTAGGGTGATTATTGATAGGTATGTACTTACTGCCATTGCAGGCTTAGATTTGTGGTTACCAAAGGTTCAAGGGTAACTTCCTTACTATCTAAGAGTCTAACTGAACTCACTTAGTATGCTATTACAAACACAAAGATTCTTTTTATTTTTTCCCCTCCTTTTCTTCATCCTCCATTCTTTATATATTAGGTATCATATTCTGTACTTTCTGTCCATCCCTTTATATTACCTCTGGTGACAGCTATTTAACCTTAGGAACACTTCCATCTATAGCAGTCCCTCCAAAATACACTGTAGAGATGGTTTGTGGGAACTAAATTCTCTCAGTTTTTGCTTATCTGGAAGTTGTTTAATCCCTCCTTCAAATTTAAATGATAATCTTACTGCATAAAGTATTCTTGGTTCAAGGCCCTTCTGCTTCATTGCATTAAACATATCATGCCACTCCCTTCTGGCCTGTAAGGTTTCTGCTGAGAAGTCTGATGATAGCCTGATGGGATTTCCTTTGTATGTGATCTTATTTCTCTCTCTGGCTGCTTTAATAGTCTGTCCTTATCCTTGACCTTTGCCATTTTAATTATTACATTAAATAATATGATCTTGGCATTGTCCTCCTTGGGTCCCTTGTGTTGGGAGATCTGTGCACGTCCATGGCCTGAGAGACTATCTCCTTCCCCAGATTGGGGAAGTTTCCAGCAATTACTTCCTCAAAGACACTTTCTATCTCTTTTTCTTTCTCTTCTTCTTCTGGTACCCCTATAATACAAATATTTTTCTGTTTGGATTGGTCACACAGTTCTCCCAGTATTCTTTCATTCTTAGAGACCCTTTTTTCTCTCGGTACCTCTGCTTCTTTGTATTCCTCTTCCCTAATTTCTATTTCATTTATTGTCTCCTTCACCATATCCAACCTGCTTTTAATATCTCCTTTATGATCTTCAATGATTGGGTCTCCATCCTAATTCCATTCCTGTATTATTGAATATTTTTCTGTACCTTCATGAGCATTTAAATTATTTTTATTTTGCAGTCACTTCGAGGAAGATTCATGAGGTCGATTTCTTTGAATCTTTCTCAGGTGTATTCATAATTTTGCTTTGAACCAGGTTCCTTTGATGTTTCATGATTTGTCTGTGGTGCCCTCTTGTGCCCAGAAGCTCTACTCTCTGGAGCTGCTCAGCCTCTGGAGCAATGTCATGTGTCGCAGGGGAGCAGTGTTGGTGCTTGGGGGGAAGAAAGAGCTGTTTCCTGCTTCCTGGCTTCTATGCCTTTCTCCACTGCCAGAACCAGTGGGCTGATCACACAGGTGTAAGTCTCTATGCTTAATGTTTGTAGCTGTCATAGGTGGGGCTTTCCTCTGGCTGGCCTGATGCCAGGGGAGGGGTTGCTGATTGCAAGCGTGAGTCAGGTGCAGGCTAGCCATGAGGAAGACACAGCAGGCTGCATATCATGGTGGGGGGCCTTGGAGCTGCATAGCCAGTCAGGAGGATGGAGCACCTGAAGATTGTTTAAGCTCCCAACCTGCTGGGCAGAGTGCACCAGGACAATTTTGTCTTCCTGTTCTTTCTCCTGAGCAGTAAGCTCTGTGCAATCCTTGCCTCTTTAGCAGCCCTCTCACTTTTAGGAAGTCTGTCAAACTGCCCACCCAGATCAGCCAGATATGAATCCCTGTTTTTCACAAGCAGCTGGAATCTTTGTCTCTCCAGGTATTCCACCTGTCTTGGTTTGCCAACTGCACCAAATCACCAGAGCACCATGCAATGTAGGTTCATGCTCCCAGAGCAGATGTCCAGGGCTAGGTGTTCAGCAGTCCCCGGCCTCTACTCCCTCCCTGCTCTGTTTCTCCTCCTTCCCCTGGTGAGGTGGGGTGGGGGAAGGGCTTGGGCCCTGCCGGGTCACAGCTTTGGTACGTTACCATGTTCCAAGAGTTCTGCTCTTTTCTTCAGGTGTATGCAGTTCAGTGCAGTCCTCTTTCCTGTTGCTATTTCAGGATTACTTGTATTAAATTATATTTTCATATTATATGTGGTTTTAGGAGGAGGTCTCTGTCTCACCTCTCATGCCGCCATCTCTTTAAATCTGATATACAGTCTTATCTTAATTTCAAGTACTCAACACAGTGGTTCAACAGTTACCCATATTGTTAAATCTTCAACCCCTCTAGTGCAGTTACTATCAGTCAACATAGGCAGCTGTTTTAGGATCACTGGCTGTATTCTCCATGTTATACAACAATCCCTATGACCAATTTATATTATGATTGAGAATTTTTGTGCCACTTCATCCCTTCACCCTCCCCACCCACACTTCTTAAACCCTCTCCATAGTAACCACTAGTCACTTTTCAGTGTCTGTGAGTCTACTGTTGTTCTGTTCATTTTGTTTTGTTTTGTTTTATAGTCCACAAATAAGTGAAATCATATGGCATTTGTTTTTCTCTGCATGGCTTATTCACTTAGCATAACAACCTCTAGGTCCATCCATATGGCCACAAATGGTAGGGTTTCTTTCTTTTTTATGGCTAAATAATATTCCATTGCATATATGTATGACACCTTCTTTATCCATTCATTTATTGATGTACGCTTAGTTTGCTTTCATATCTTGGCTATTGTAAACAATGTGGCAATAAATATAGAGGGACATGTAACTTTTTGATTCAGGGATTTTGTTTTCTTCAGGTAAATTCCCGGGTCATATGGTATTTCTATTTTTTAGTTTTTTGAGGAACCTCCATACTGCTCTCCATAGTGGCTGCACCAATTTTCATTTCCACCAACAGTGCTGGAGGGTTCTCATTTCTCCACATTCTTGCTAACACTTGTTATTTCTTCTCTTTTGGATAGTGGCCATTCTAACTGATGTGAGGTGGTGTCTCACTATGTTTTTGATGTACATTTCCATGATGATTAGCCATGTGGAGCATCTCTTCATGTGCCTGTTCTCCATTTGTATTTCTTCTTTGGCAAAAGGTCTATTCAGGTCTTTTGATCATTTTTTAATGAGGTTATTTGTTTTTATGTTATTGAGTCATATGAGTTCCTTATATATCTTGGATGTTACCTGCTTATCAGATAAGTTGTTTACAGATACATTATCCCATACTGTAGGTTGCCTTTTTGTTTTGTTGATGGTATCCTTTGCTACACAGAAGCTTTTTAGTTTGATGTAGTCACACTTACTCATTTTTAATTTTGTTTCTCTTGTCTGAGGAGATGTGTCCAGTAAAAATTGCTCATGCTTATTTTCAAGAGATTTTTGTCTATGTTTTCTCCTGACTTCTATGGTTTCATGTCTAATGTTTAGGTATTTGATCCATTTCAAGTTTACTTTTGTGTATGGAGTCAGACATAATCTAGTTTCATTCTCTTGCATGTAGTTGTCCCATGCTCCCAATACCAGTTATTGAAGAGACTGTCATTTCCCCATTTTATATTCATGGCTACTTTATCACATATTAATTAATCATATGTGGGTGGGATTATATCTGGGTTCCATTGATCTATGGTTCTGTTTTTGTGCCAGTACCATACTGTTTTGATTACTGTAGCTTTGTAGTAGAGCTTGAAGTCAGGTAGTATAATACTCCCAGTTTTGTTCTTTTTCAAGATGGCTTTGCCTAATTTGGGTCTTTTGTGGTTCTTTATGAATTTTAGGATTATTTGTTCTAGGTAATTGAAAAATGCTATCAGTATTTTCATAGGGATTGCACTGAATCTGTAAATTACTTTAGGCAGGATGGTTACTTTGACAATATTAATTCTTCCTATCCATGAGCATGGGATAGCTTTCCGTAACTTTGTGTCTTCTTTAATTCTCTCATCAGTGTCTTATAGTTTTCAGAGTAAAGGTCTTTCATCTCTTTGGTTAGGTTTATTCCTTGTTATTTCATTCTTTTGGAATTGTAAATGGATAATTTCCCTGATTCCTCTTTCTGCTAGTCATTGTTAGATATAGGAATGCAACAGTTTTCTGTGTATTAATTTGGTATCCTTCAGCTTTGTTGAATCTAGTTATTAGTTTTAATAATTTTTGGTGGAGTCTTTAGGATTTTCTATATACAATATCATGTCATCTGCAAACAGTGACAGATTTACTTCTTGCTTATCAATCTGGATAGCTTTTATCTCTTCATTTTGTCTGATTGCTATAACAGGAACTCTAGTACTATGTTGAAAAAAAGTGGTTAGAATGGGCATCCTTGTCTTGTTCCTAATCTCAGAGGAAAAGCTTTCAGCTTTTTGCCATTGACTATGATATCAGCTGTGGTTTTGTTGTATATGGCCTTTATTATGTTGAGGTACATTCTCATTTTGTTTAGAGTCTTTATCATGAATGGATGTTGAACTTTGTCAAATGCTTTTCCAGCATCCATTGGGAAGATCATATGGCTTTTATCCTTCTTTTTGCTAATGTGGTTTATGACATTGACTTATAAATATTGTACCTTCCTTGCATATATGGACTAAATCCCACTTGGTCATGATGGATGACCTTTTTGATGTACTTTTTAATTCTGTTTGCTAATAATTTGTTGAGGATTTTTACATTTATGTTCATCAGGAATATTGGTCTACACTTTTCTTTTTTGTAGTGTCTGTCTGGTTTTGGTATTAGAGTGATGCTGGCCTCAAAGAATGAGTTTGGAAATATTCTCTCCTTTTCTACTTTTTGGAATACTTTAAGAAGGATGGATATTAGCTTTTCATTAAATGTTTGGTAGATTCAACTGTGAAGCCATCTGATCCTGAATGTTTGTTTATTGGGAGCTTTTTGATTACCAGTTCAAATTTGTTACTGGTGATTGGTCTGTTCAGATTTTCTGTTTATTCCTGGGTCAATCTTGGGAGGCTACACTTTTCTAGGAATTTTTCCATTTCTTCTAGGTTGTCCAAATTTTTGGCATGTAATTTTTCATAGAATTCTCTAATAATTCTTTGTATTTCTGTGGTATCATTGTGACTATTCCTTTTTCATTTCTGACTTTATTTTTGTCTTCTCACTTTTTCTCTTGATAAATCTGGCTAGGGGTTTGTCTATTTTGTTTACCTTCTTGAATAACCTGCTTTTGGTTTCAGTGATGTTTTTATATTGTGTTATTCTCTATTTTATTTATTTCTGCTCTGGTCTTTATTATGGTCCTCCTTCTCCTAGTTTTGGGTTTCATTTGTTCTTTTTTTGTTTCTTTAAAAATAATTGTGAGTTTAGACTGTTTATTTGGGATTGAATTTGTTTCTTGAGGTAGTTTGTGTTGCTCTGTACTTCCTTTTTAGAACTTCTTTTGTGGTATCCCACAAATTTTGGACTGTTGCATTTTTGTTTTAATTTGTCACCATCTTTTGCTTGATTTCTTGATTTGTTCATTGATCTATTTGTTATTCAGAAGCATATTATTTAGCCTCCACGTGTTTGTTGCTGTTTTGTTTTCCTTATGTAATTTCTAGTTTCTTACCACTGTGATCTGAGAAATTGCTGTATTTATTGAGGATCTTTTTGTGACACAGTATGTGATTTATTTTGGAGAACATTCCATGTGCATTTGAGAAAAATGTGTATCCTGCTGCTTTTGGGTGGAATGTTCTATAGATATCCGTTAAGTCCATCTGATCTGTGTTGTTCCTCTGAATGTGTTGTTCAATACTTCTGTTTCCTTATTTATTTTTCTGTCTGGATGATGTAAGAGGGGGTGTTAAACCCCCCTAATATATTGCATTGCTACCTATTTCTCCTTTTAGGTCTGCTAGTGTTTGCTTATATATTTAGGTGATCCTATGTTGGGTGTATAGAAATTTACAATTTTAATGCTCTCTTGTTGGACTGATTACTTGATCATTATGTCCTTCTTTGTCCTTCTTTGTCTCTGTTACTTTCTTTGTTTTGAAGTCTATTTTGTCTGGTATAAGTACTGCTACTCTTGCTTTTTTCTCCCTTTTATTTGCATGAAGGGATGTCTTTTCCATCCCTTCACTTTCCATCTTTGTATGATTTTAGGTCTGACATGAGTCTCTTGTAGGCAGCATATAGATGGGTCTTGTTTCTTCATCTATTCTGCTACTCTACATCTTTTGATTGGTGCATTTAGTCCATTTGCATTTAAGGTAGTTATTGATAGGTATTTACCTATTGCCATTTTATTAATTGTTTTTTGGTCATTTTTGTAGTTCCGCTTTGTTCCTTTTTCCTCTTATACTCTTCTCTTGCTATTTGATGGTTTTCTTTAGTGTTATGCTTGGATCGCTTGTTTTAATTTTTTGTGTACATTTTGTAGGCTTTAGATTTTTGGCTATCATAGGGTTCATAGACAGTTTCCTAAATATATAACCTTCTCTACTAAGTTGATGGTTTCTCAATTTTTAACACATTCTAAAAGTACTACTGTTTTATTCTTCTTCCTCCTCCACATTTTATATATGTCATAATCTACATCTTTTGTGCATCTTTTAACTGATTTGGTGTATAATTGATTTTACTACTTTTTTTAAACACCATATTTGCTTTGTGAGCAATTGGTCTACTAACTTTACTGTATGTTTATTTTCAGTGATGAAAAATATTTAGGCTTTAGAACATTTCAATCTGCAGAAATCCCTTTAACATATCCTGTAAGGCTAGTTTGATGGTGGTAAATTCTTTAGCCTTTGTTTATCTGGGAACTTTTTAATTTCTTCTTCAAATATGAATGAAAATCTTGCTGGGTAGAGGATTCTTGGTTGAAGGTCTTTCTGTTTCAATACATTAAATATTTCAAGCCACTCCCTTCTGGCCTGTAAAGTTTATGCTGAGAAATCTGCTGATAATCTGATGTGGTTCCTCTTATAAGTATGTTTTGTTGTCTTCCTGGGTTTCCTTTTGTTAGGGGCTCTCTGAGCTTCCAGGATCTGGGTGTCTATTTCCTTCTCTTGATTGAGAAAATTTTCAGCAATTATTTCTTCAAAGAGACTTTCTAACCCTTGTCTTTCTCTTCTTCTGGCACCCCTATTATGTGAATATTGTTTCATTTGGTGTTTTCACACAGCTTTCCTAACATCCTCTCATTTCTAGAGATTCTTCTATCTGTTCCTTAGCTTTGTTGTGTTCCTGTTCTCTAATTTCCATCTCATTGTTTGTCTCCTCTACTTGCAGCAATCTATTATTCATTCTCTCTGTTGTTTATTTCATTTCAGTTACTGTATTCTTCAGCTTTTTCAACTCTTCTATCTCTTTGTTGAAGTCTTCCATGAGATAGTTAGTACTTTTCTGTAGATAAGTGAGCATATTTATGACTGTTACTTTGAAATTTTTATCAAGAAGATTGGTGATCTCCATTTCATTTAGCTTTCTTTCTGGTGTCTTATCCAGTAGTTTTATTTGAATCATATTCCTCTGCATCCTCATTTTTTCAGGGTTTCTGTGTCCATTCCTTTTTATTAGATAGATCTGGTGTGCTTCCTGGTTTGGAGAGTAATGGACTTATGAAGAAGGTGTCTTGTGGTGCCCAGAAGCTCAAGACTCTTTATTCTGCATTCCTGGTTCTTTGCAGTGGAGCCCCATTTCTGTCTTTCTGCCCCAGTGGTCTTTCTCAGTCTGCTATGGTGAAAGCTGGCCTCAGCCAGCCCTTTATGAGCAGAACAGTAGAGTTTCTGCTTGGATTGCTTTGGCTGGGGCTTCCCTCTGCCTTCCCTGCAGCTATGGTGTTACTGCTGGATTAATGGACAGGGTGGGCAATGGCTCTGGGGAGGCCCATGGGGCATAGTGCTGGGCTGGGCCAGGAGGAAGGAGCACTCAAAGCTTGCTTCCATAGGCACCTCCCAATTTGACCTGAGGGATGGCTGGGAAAGCTGGGAAGGCCTCCCTTTTCCTGCCAGGCAGGAAAGTCTCTCTCTCTCTCTGCCTGCCAGGCAACAAAGTCTGATGTTGCTGGTTAGAGAGAGCAGGGTGGGTGTGTACACAGGGAAGTGCTTTGGGGCTGAGCCCCCAGTGATGGGGATGGAGCATTTGGGGCTCCCATGAGCACCTGAACAGTTAGGCTGTGAGAGAGCTGGGTAAGTGTCATCCACCTGCCCTTTCCTGGCTGAGAGAGCTCTGCCCAACACTCCCCACTCCGGCACCTACTTTACTACTACTGGTAAATCTTTCAAACTGCAGCCTCTTTGTTGGGTCACAGCAGAACTGATGGAGCATGCCTGTCCTCCACAAATGACAAGAGTCTTAGCTTCCCAGAGTGCTCCAACTCTCCCTGGTGTCCATCCCTGTTAATCACCAAAACCTGATGCAATGTGGACTCATGTTTCCAGAGCAGATCTCCAGGTATAAGTGTATAGAATTCCTGAATGCTTATCCCCTCCCTGTTCCATTCCTCTTCCTCCTGCTTGTGGGCATGGATGGGGGAAGGACTAGGGTCCCTCTCAATCATGGCTTTGTCACTTTACCCTTTTCTGTGTGGTCTTCTCTTCCTCACCAAGTGTAGATGGTCTGTTCTGCAGTCTTCAAGTCATTTTCAGTGTTAGTTTTATTTGCTGTAGTTGCTTCTTTGGTGTATATGTAGGAGATTTCTGCCTTGCCTCCCTACTTCCCCATCTTCCTTCCTTTCCTCCATCTGTACGTTTTAATCAGCAATGTCTGACATATGGTGGTGCTCAGTAAATGTTTCTTGAGAAAAAAAACTCAACCTATCTTAGCTAGCAGAGTAGATGAACTCCAGAAAAAAACTGTCTGATTTATTTAGTTCTGCAGAATATTTTACTCCCTACAATGTATATACCATATATCCAAACCTTGATTTTGCTTAGAGGAAAATTTTACCTATACTTTTCTAGTTCACAAATTGTTAAGATACAACTGTATTTAAGGCACCTTTTGTTTCTTCCTGAACCTATCTTCTACTTGGATTAGTGATAGGCACCTGAAATCATAAATAAGTTGGAAGTGGGGTAATAAGTTATCATTGGCACAAATTTTCTTTACCAACATCTTCTGATTCTTTTCCTTGGAATGAATACAAAGTATAGGATTAGATGTGACCTTTATTGTTTTCTAGTCCAGTCTGCACTTTTCAGTCTTTTGTGCACAGGGAAAAAGTGAGGCCTAAAAATGTTGAGTGACTTGAAAAAGCCTGTGGCTAACAGCAGGATATACAAACTGGTGGAGAGGCAGATATCATATTTGTAACAACAGTAATAGTCAAAATCTTCAGGAATCTATCACTTGACAAGTAGGATGCAGTTCTGAGACTGGAGGTGCAGTTCTTGCACATTTACTGTACAATTATTTGACTGCCTTGAATTTAGCCTCTGACCCTTCAAAACTGTCTGGAATTAACCCAAAATATTCTGGTGTATTTACCAAGGATTTGAGCAGCACCAGTGCTTTCTGTTATAGCTTCTGTGCTGTCCTACAGATTCTTTATTAACGACTCTCACAATGAATGAAGTTATGTTGGAGAGTTTGTTTACTGTTCTGATTGGCTTCTATGACTTTTCACTGGATTTATGATTTATTTGAGATATAGTCTGTTATCTAAATTAAGTTGTTACCTAATAAACTGGGAGATAGGCACTTCATTATTTCTCCTTTTGGTTCTTCCACCATCACAACTTCAAACTTCATGGTCTAGTCTTCTGGAGTGTGGTTACTGCACTAAATTTCTTCATCATTTAAACATAATTCTTATCTTCTTATAGAAGGGTAGTACTTTCTATTTTGGTTATGTAGTTAATGACAGTGGTGTATATATTAACTATTACAAATTGCTACTCTTCATGCTGCTTATGGCTACAAGGCTGTTCTCTAACTGACGGCTTCTATTTGCTTCTCGGAGAAAAAGTATGTGCTAAGCATGTGGTTTAGCTTTATTTCTTTTTATATCATTGTATCTTATCAGGTTAATGAAATTGAGATGTGTATCAAATAAATAGGTTCAGTTTTTATCAAATACATTTTTATATAATGCAGCTTTTAATAGTTTAACTTTCAAGTTTAAAATTAAAGTAGTTATGTGCCCAAATATGAAAGAGCAAAAAAAAGTGTTCCCGAGAACATTGTAATATGTATCTCAGAGATAAAACCTATATAGTAAGATAAAAAAGTACGCATATTAAAAATTTATAAAAGGCTCTCATGAAGATTTTGATCTATAATTTTGTATTACTTTCAACTGAGAGTCTGTACTTTATTTCTCAGAAGCCCAGGATACCCTACAAATGTAAACTGTATAAACCTATACTGCATCTTTGACAGTACTATCTTTTATGCAATACGGCAGTCCTTAGGGAACATTAATTGCTAGCTATCTTTTAGCTACTTAAGGGCAATTACCGTGTACTTATGGAATGAAGCATTCATTTATTTATTGCCTTTCTCTTACAAAATCCCATAGTACTTGAGTCAGGGAGATAACAGTGTAAATATGCCTACTTATTTTTGTGGGGATTATTCTTTTCTCCATCTCTACCATCCACCTCAGCAGCACTACCAAAACCCTTTTATGGGGCTTACTCATATTAGTTTAAACTAAAAGTTTATTTCTACTCCCAAGCATACTGAGTCTATCTTATTTTAAAATTATCTTTTCTCTTTTCATCTCTCCTTTCTCTCCTCTGCCTCTATCTTTCTTTTTCTTGAAATGGAGCAAGAACCTTAATTTAGGGATTTGGCTATGTAGAGGTCACTGGTCTCATTTTTAGATAAGATTGTTAGAGATGTAAAGCAATCACTGTGGCTGTTTGGGTGTTCATGAAAAATAAACTGAATATTTCAAACAGGCAAACAAATATTAAAGACTATCTTATTAAATCTGTTCAATTGATTCAGGATAAATCATTCCTATTACTCCATAGGGCTATACATCTTTTCTCCTCACATACTTTTGTGTGTGTGTGTACATTTATATGTGTATATATAGATAATATGTGACTGAAACACATAGAAATAAATGAAAAAATCACATAATTGTGATTTAGTGAATGGAGAAAATAAAGATATGGTATTTTCAATGTTTTAATTCATTTGCACACTTATTTCCAGATATTTCATGTATAAATACACATAAGAGGAATTTGACATCTTCCTGAAACTGTTTAAATGCTTGGCAAAGATTCATAACCCAACATTAAATTACCTTTTTCTTTCCAGAGAGATGCAAAACAGAAGGAATAACTTGAAATGTTCATGTTAAATAAATGACAAGGAAGTCAGAAGATATAAAAGAAATAATTAACATGTTTATAAATTCTTTTTTAGACTATAATGTTTACTAGCTGAATATCCCCAAATTTTACATTTTAGAGGTAATTTATTTCGCTAACCTAAATATCTTCCATATTTTAGAGAGTAATATTATGTTATTTTATTCATATTGTCATTCATTTAATGTTACTTAATTCAGATAAAGTATAAAACTCTGACTCATTCACTGTGATACAGCAAAAGTAAAATAAAAAAGAAAGAAAAGAAGAGGAAAGAATACTATGGGTTTTAGAGTCAGACCTCAGTTTGAATACAAGTTATGCCATTTATTATAGATTAGAGGTCCTTACATAGGTTAATTAACCTATCTGAGCTTCAGTGGATAATGATACTCATAACAATTGATATGAGGATGAATGGTAAGTTATATGCACAAAGTTCCTGGCACAGAGTACCAAAAATGATTACCCTTTAATATGGCTTACTCCGAACCACATACTGTGCTAAATGTGTGTACACATTTACACAGTTACAAATTTAATCCATACAACATCCCTATGGCATAGGAGTTATTTTGGCTCTGTTTTATAGATGTGGAAGTAAAGGACAGAGATACTAAATAGTTAACCCAAAGCTGCACAAGTCTTATGTGTCAGGAGCAGAATTCTACCTGGGGTTCATCTGTTTAATTATCTATTGCCGAATAATAAACCATTCAAAATTTAGTGGCTTAAAACAACAGTCATTTTATCTTCTCTCATGATTTTATGGGTTGACTGGACTATGCTGGTGATGCCTTTGCTCCACAGGAAGACTGCTGGTGGGTGTGGTAGAGGGGCGGGGTTGCAGTGTCTGAGATGGTTCCTCACGAGGGGGCATTTACAGCTGACCACGCTGCGAGCTCAGATAGAGCTGTTGCCAGAGATGGGACTTCATCTCCACTTTGCAGGACTGCGTGCAGCCTCAGCACTGGAGGCCAGTTATAGGAAGGAGAGGTGCGAGAGGATAAGCTCCAAAGTACAAATATGTAAGATGCCACTCCTTGCACCACACTTGCTGATGTTCTTTTGGCCAAGGCTAGTTACATGGGAAAGCACAGAATCAATGTGAGAGACAGCGATGCAAGGGCATGAAAAACTGGAAGGCTCCATTAAGGCCACTAAAGTAACAGCCCACCACAACAGCTGTCATCACAAGTGCTCTTTTGCGTCCTCCAAAGTATTATAGCTGTCAGTAATTTGCTCCCCGCAGGCAGCATGCTGGCCAGTGTCTTGCTGGAAGGACTGAAGAGTTTCAGACATAGTCAATTACATGTTTTCAATAAGTTTTTACACTTTCCTGCTTCCAAATATGACATAAAATTTCACTTTCATATAAATAATTTTTTAAAAAGATTTCAGTTTTTATGAGAAAAAAATACTTTCACAGATTTAAATTATTTTTATGGGTTTTTAAATGCCATTTTGCATTGGGTTTTATGTGTTGTAATTTATTAGTGAATGAAATAAAGAGAATATAGTTAAGCTTTATGTCCTATCGTTATTCAAATAAAAGTGGCTATACAGCAATCTATTTCTTAGAGTATATGACTAATTTTGCATTTTTAAGAAATTCTCTTTAAAGGAATGGCTTTAATTACACTATCTCTGTAGAAACAGGATTTTTCTCCGAAATTATAATTTTTTTTCATTTTATATAAATTAAAATAATTTAATTGCAATGACATTTATGTAGAGGGGTTCCATAGAAAATTTCTTGTTTAAAAGTTGTACTTCAGATATGGCGTTCTATATTTGTATATGAAAGTAACTTCTAAACAGAAGTATTTTCCCTTAATGATCCAAAATATGTTTCTTCCATTAATATTGAAATTTAGGTAGCTTTAGAAGTGAATAGCTCATAGAAATTAGGAAAAAAAATGTGACCATTTATTCTTGATTCATTACTTTAAGTTGAATTAGCAAATGACTTACAAGTAGTAAGTACCATTTTAAAGCTGTTTGGTGACCAATGCAAACTCTGATAGTGTCATAGCCTGATACCAAGACTCTTAAGGGTGAATCAGAAAATGATATCTGAAGTAATTGCCTATCCCCTTAAGGCTGTGCTATTGCTGCTAATTTTTTGTTTTGTTTTGTTTCAGGAACTGAGATAGATATGTAAAAGAAGTAATGAAGAAAATCAGTACTTACTTTTTGTGACAACACCTTCTAGGCGAATGATATTTGGGTGGTCAAATTGACCCATGATACTAGCTTCTCTTAGAAAATCTCTTCTTTGCCGATCCATGTGGCCACCTTTCAAAGTTTTTATTGCAACTGGGATTTCTCTTTTTCCAGGAGTCTTCAAGCGCCCACTACAGACTTCTCCAAATTCTCCTTAAAATATGAACAAAAGTAGTTGTTCGTTTAAACAGAATTGTATTTCAGAAGAACTGAATTGTCATGTAGTACCATCTTTTTGTTTTTTAACATGACTGTCAAATGTGTCATTTTTATATTCTTTCTTAAAAATTACATTTTTAATGGCGATATTCTTTTTTTTTTTGAGAGGGCATCTCTCATATTTATTGATCAAATGGTTGTTAACAACAATAAAATTCTGTATAGGGGACTCAATGCACAATCATTAATCAATCCCAAGCCTAATTCTCAACAGTCTCCAATCTTCTGAAGCATAACGAACAAGTTCTTACATGGTGAACAAGTTCTTACATAGTGAATAAGTTCTTACATGGTGAACAGTGCAAGGGCAGTCATATCACAGAAACTTTCGGTTTTGATCATGCATCATGAACTATAAACAATCAAGTCAGATATGATTATTCATTTGATTTTTATACTTGACTTATATGTGAATCCCACATTTCTCCCTTATTTATTTTTATTTTTATTTTTTAATAAAATGCCGAAGTGCTGGGAGATGCAAGATAAAGGTAGAAAACATAATTTAGTGCTGTAAGAGGACAAATGTAGATGATCAGGTCTGTGCCTATAGACTAAGTATTAATCCAAGCTAGACAAGGGCAACAAAACATCCACGGATGCAGAAGATTTCCCACAAAACTGGGGGGGGGGAGAGGTTCTAAGCCTCACCTCTGTTGATCCCCAATTTCTCACCTGATGGCCCCCCTGCGACTGTGCCTGTCTTAGGTTGTTCCTCCCTTGAGGAATCTTCCCCGTCTCTGGCTAACCAGCCGTCTTCCGGGGCCATACAGGGAAATGTAAAGTTGGTAAGTGAGAGAGAAGCAATATTCTTTGAAAGGTTAGCTTTTTACTTCTTTGCAGATTTATGCCCTGTGGCTTCTATGCCCAGCATTTGTCTTGAGGTATCTTTACCACTTGGAAGAATTATGATACTCAGTAATTTTCGATATGAGGCACGAATTCTACTAAAGGGCTGTAATTAGGAAGGAAGAAGAAAAGCTATAGAAGTAGCAGACAGAAGAAAACATGGGAAGATTGATTATTTCTTTGACATAACTTCTTGTAGAGTAACATAAGCATGTATAGGTTTTAACAAACTACTAATTAAATTGCATACACACATTAACAGAATAGGAATACAGCTACATAACAAAAGCAGACCTACAATTACCAGCCATATCCAGTGAAACCAAGAAAACCAGTTAGGTACCCTAGGCATTTGTGAAAACTTATCAATAATATGATGGATATTGTCTAACTCCTTCCCGAGGTGCTGGGTTCTCGCAGGTGTGGCTGTAGTCTGGCTGTTGTCCTGTGTCTTCTGGTCTCTGTTTTAGGAAGAGTTGTCTTTGTTGTATTTTCAAAGATACATGTGGTTTTGGGAGAAGATTTCCTCTGCTCTACTCATGCCGCCATCTTGGCTCTGTCTCTTAATGGCGATATTCTTGATCAGCATCATTTATAATGAATGACAGAATGCATTTCATTGTTGTAGCACAGGAACTACCATTGACAGACATCCCTGATCTGCTGAGAAATTATGACTAGCAGAATGGGAGATGCTAATGTAATTCTACAGAAAAGCAATCACTGCATAATGTTTCCTGTTCCTGTTCTCAATACTGTTATATGGGCCAAATGTCTGTTTTATTCAGGTAATCTATCAGGCATGAGTAGTTGATTTGATCCCATGGGCCATATGCTTGAGCTTTACTGCTATTAGAAATCAATGCTAGGGTCAACTGGTGTACAAACATATTGAAAAGACCACACCAAACTCAACTATAATAAGCAAATATGCAGACTAAATTGCAAGTCATGTGGTTGGAATACAAATTCAATAATATGATCTATGGTTCAGCAGGAGGCAGATTAAATAATAACCAAATATTTATCATGGATATACTACCTATATATCCAGTGAATGTCAAAAAAAAGTATAAGACTTTGTATCTGTTCTCAGAAGTATTAGTCTAATAGGAAAATTTAGATCAACATAAATAAAAGACTTAAGAACATAAGAACTAACACCGGCAAATGCTGTATTAGTTAAGTAACAACAGTGGGAGCTGCAAGACTTCTTGAAGGAGATAGAGATTTTGCTGGTTCTTGAATAATGGGTATGATAGGATTTTCAAGTGAAGAAGCAGCATTTCATTTCAGACACAGATACATGGAGGGAGGGAGGGAAGTGAAGACAGAGTCAAAGGTCAGAAACAGTAAAGAGACAACGCTGAATACAAGGGTTCCAGTGGGAAGGAAGGTCAGAAGCTTTCTTGGTACAATGCAATAAATTAAATAAAGCTTGAATTTCCAGATTTACATTTTCTAGGGCCAATTACCTTCATTTACTTAAGAGCATGATGCTTGATCCCCAACTTATTCATCTATAAAGTGAAGATAATGACGACACCTTCCACAATTCTATAATGTTCCTTCCTCATAAGGATATTTGGAAGCTCAAAAGAATACTATATGTGAAAGTGCTTTATAAACTGCAAAGTGCTGTTCATGTGTTTTAAGTCATATAAATCATTGGAAGGGTGAAAGGAATGAAAATTAAAATATGTTCAGCTGGTTTATGAGCTAGCATATCTGGTCAGTAGTTTGATGCAATGTAAGTTTAAGTGTAGAGAATCAAATTAAATTTTTCCAGTACCATCGACTTCCATTAACCATATTTTATTTGGACCAATTCATTATAGCCAAGTAAATGTTGACTATACATGAATATTAACTACCTTTGGAGTAGTTGTGAAGATTTTTTTTTTAATGAAGAAAAAAAAAATTTAGAAGGAAACCATCCAAAACTTTGTTTCTCACATTATGTGTAACATGCCCATTAGAAATAGAAAGAAGTCCGAGAATAGTTTATTCTACATATGTTAAACAAACAAATGAGCAAACAAAATACACTGACTAGAAGGTGGTCCCTAAGTTCAGTGCATATGATATTGGAGTTTTACAAATGTTGCATAATTTGACTTTAATCAAAGCAAGAATAACCTTTTTTTACTTAATGATGCTTTCAACCTATTGGGGTTAAATGTTCTTGCCCACAGGAAAAAAAAAGGCCATAGTTTTTCAGTTTTGTTTATAGTAATTTTTTTGAGTTTTTAAAGATTTTCCCTTCGATATAAACAAATGACAATTGATAGAAATGTTCAACATTTTTCTGTTGAGGTTTTGAACCTTGAGAGAAAAGGTATGTGCATGTGTATAAGTTAATGTACAAAACATCCAGACCTACTAAGATACTTGAAATTCCTCAATTCACTCTGTTTTGTTGTAAGGAAATCTAAAACAAACAAATATTTCCTTTTTTCTTCTTTATCTTAATAAATACACTAATACATGATTCAGCAATATTTTAAAACCCTTCACCTGCTATAAACTGATAATCCAAGTGATTTTCTGTTAACATTTCATAGTAAGTCAAAGCTTTGAATATAGTTAAATGATTAGAAAACTCTGTTGTTATTTGTTCAAGATAGACATAGTGGTAATTTTCTTTGGTGTTCTGTTGTCTGAAATTCACATATCTTATTATCACCAGGCAGGTGTTTTCTTCACTTCAAACTTTGCATGACTAAGCTGTTATCACACTTATTTCAGTGACACTAAATGCAGTTCCCTCAATTAAAGATCTGAGACTCCTAGTGCATTCTTTAGGCAAAAATTTAATCACAGAATGTATTAAAATCCTTATCCACAGTAGGTCTGGATGTATCAGACATTATCAGGCAGAGAGGAAAAAATATTTCAAATTAAATGCATTTTTCAGATATTGCCAAAGACTGATCCATTATATGATTTCCCTTGTGGCAAAAGTAGAGGCCCTGTATATAAATATAAGTAAGAGAAATCATTTCTCAATAAGATCTGTGAAAGTTTATACATACTGGTTAGTCTATTATTAACTCATTAACTATAGGAATATGGTGTTAACTACTTCATTTTTCTTTTCCAACACATTGTCACCATCATTATTAAAGAGATAGCACTTACTTAGTGCTTATCATGAGCCAAGTCTAAAAATCAAATATATATTTTAATCTTGACAATAAGCCTTTTAGGTGGAGGTCATTATTATCCCTATTTTACAGAGGAAACCGAGGCACACAAACTAAGTAACTTGTCCACAGACACATAACTAGAAAGTGGTAGAGCTGTAATTTGAACCCATGCAGTTTGACTGTACAGTCCATGCTTTTAACCATTATTCTCTGATGTCTGGGATGCTTATCATTGTTCATATTTTCTTGTATTAGTATGGTAAATTCCTAATTGGTAACAATGATGTCTTCAAATCAACTATTGTATAGTGTTGAAACAAGTCTACTGGATATGCACAGGTGGACTGAATGATAAAATCACATACTAGAAATCCTTCACTATAAAATATAAATGGACACCTCGCTCAGATATTCTGTATGTTAGATGGTCTGGAAAAAATCACTATAGTCTTTCTAGTTTCAAGAGAGCAAAGAAAATTATATCTAGGATAATTGATCTTTGGCCACTGACAGCCCATTCACTGGCTAACAACCCCATTTATCTCCTTGAATAGTGGCAAAACCCTTCTGTATAAGCAATTTTGTTGTGTAACACATAGAGCCTTAAAATACCAATTAGCATTGGATTTTCTTTATAAGTCTAAATAATCAAAGTAAAACAGTACACAGGATGGTGGAAATGGTAAGGGACAATCCATCTTGGAAGACTCTCATATCACCATCCCCTGGAGGCTTTCCGAAATATTTCTCCCCATGTTCCAAGATTTTGGTTTTCTACTATCACCAACTCCTTGTACATTTGCTCAAGCAAAGAGCCATGCTCCTGATGGTTTTCTATAACATACTTCTCAGATGTAATGAGGTATTTCTTCCCTTACACTTACTGCTTCTCTCCAATGGGAATGCTGCCCACAGGTCGTCCTCCTCCCTCCCTTGTCTCCACCCTCTCAGCCCTTCTTTATGTGGATGGCTCCTTATTAGCAAAGAAGGCCAACATCTGAGGTCCTTCCTTCAGAAACCTTTCTTTGATCACCCATCTAATTTAGTTCCTCACTATCACCAGTTCCTTACAAATGAGAAGGAAACTATAAGCAGCTCTACAATCAGAAGCCAGCCTTGTTTTCGGAGCTGAGCTATGTTATTCTTCTATCATGCATTATACCAGCCTTGACAAGGTTATTCTGAAACCACAATAAAATGAGACAGAGGAAGGCCACTGCATAATTTTTACTAAGCACAGACGAAGACAGGGTCACAGTGCCAAAAATACTTAACACCCTCTTCTCCCTTGGCTAGAATGAGTAACTGCTACTTCTTTGCCAATTATCCTTGTTCTAGTCTCCCCTCCCTGTGTGAGATTCAGTAAGAATACTGTGGTGTATGTCCTAAAATTAAGACCCAGTACTATATGCTACATTGACATCTGCAGTAGGGAACTGGAGGGCCTCAAATGGCTTTACCACAGGTTCTCCTCCCAACTCTGCTCCCACAGATAAGGTCTCATAGTCAAACAAGCCTCCTTATAAATGGACCAGATAAAGCTCTTCATTAACATTATGTCCTTTCCTGCCAACCTGTGAAATGATTCAAACAAGTCAATTGCATCTTCCTAAGGGAACCAGGGGGGCACCTCACCCTGTTGGTACTACAGAGCTTGTCTTCCATAGCCCCTGATTGCTCATTTGGTTCTCAAGTGTCACCCTCATATGGTCCTGGGTGGTGTGTGGTGTCCTCCACCTGGCTGTGAGCATATGTAATTAATAAGTAGGTGTCAAGCTCATCTGTCCAATAGGGCATTGTGTGTTTGGCCATCCCATAACCCTAGGATGGGAATCTGCACCTTACCAACAGAAAGATAGGAGGCAATTAAAACAGATAATCAGTCACAGATTTGCCTCTGCTTTCTGATAGCTGCTAACCTAGTGCAAACTCATTCCTGGTTCCTTAGACTTCCCAAATCACTCATCCAAAGCCCAAATTCTACAAAAGGCTTATTTAAACACCCTCTTATTGACACATACTATAGTTCCCCTTGCTGAAATGAGCAATAAACCCAAGTTTTTCAACTAAAGTGTGTTGCTGGGGTCTTTAGGTTGAACGAAACATATTTACTGTATAACACTTTTGATTACTTGAAATTACCTTTGAAATTCATTTTTAACTAGTTTACTTATATATTAACTATTGCTCCCTTTCAACAATTCCCCTTGACTATGTCCTGTCAAATATAATCTAAATCATTAAGGAATGGGCCTTGATAATCTTTATTTTCTATTGCATCCATAGTGTCAGGTACATGATAAACAACTCTTTTATATTTGTTGCATGAATGAAATGAATGAGTTAGGGGAAAAAAACAACTCTAGACCCAAAGTTGGGATATCTTAGAGTAGAGGTAGAGGACAGGGAATTTTCCAATATGATGTTTTGTTTTATATTGTTTTGCATAGTCTCTTTTGCTTTCCTTTCATTATGTACAGTTAAAACATGCCTCAGTATCTTCTGTATTCAGTTTTTCTTAAAAAAATTTAACAGTTTACAGTCCACTTTTCTTCCTGCGTGTAAAGGTAACAGGAAGATTATTTTTGAGTGTTGTATAAAGAAAGAGTTAAAAAAGAAGAGGGAAAATATATAACTGTGATATGTAGCATATTATGTACATATGAAAGAGAGCAACACTTTTTTAGGAATTTTTAAATCTTTCACCAGTTAAAATGATATTTGAATACTTCTTAGTCTCTCAGAAAGATACAACATGATGCGAGATTTCACATCTTAAGGCTTGTCAATAGGAGGAGTTAACTAAGACATGGGAGAAGACTGTTCTTAAAAGTTAGGACTTCTGTTTCTGACTTCATCACTAATTTGTTTTGTGGCATTAGAGGAAGTATATTACTTTTTTTTGCTTTCATATCACTGTGGGTGTGTTAAATACATACTACCTATCTCCTTCTTAAGGAACAAATATTAATATGTAAATATTTGCAAAGCTTTTTGAGTCTTAAAAAGGTTCCATGTAACCACTACATCTTTTTAAATTAAACTAATACCATAGAGGATATGTTAAATACGTCACTCTTAGTGTCCTTCCTAGGTTCTTAAAGTCTAGATCAGAAAACAGAATTTCTTTTGGACCTGAGAATGAGGTTTTCAATGTTCTTATCAAACAATAGGTAAGGATTTCTTTAGTGAGTGATTTAAGTAGCACATTATACCACATTATCCACTTTTTTCCATACCACATTCCAACACTAGACAGCTTATCTTTTTTTTAGTTGGGGGGCAATGTTTTTATTCTCTTCTGCTAAAACATGCTCCCAAATACAACAATGTCCTCAAAGACATTAAAACTTTCTTTACCTCTGATAGTATGATAAAGTCCAGTATACTACTTTCTTATTGAACACTTTTTTCAAAATTTGACTTTTTAAACTCACTGATACCTCTACCTCTAGAATACCTTTTAATTTGGTGTACCAGGCTCTACCAGATGGCCTCTCATACCACTTGCTTTCTTGTCTCAAGGTACCTGAAAGAGCTCCTCTTTAGACTAAAAGTTATTTACATTTCAAAAACTGTTTGATGTGCTATTAAAATTGATTCTCCATTCTGCCATCAAAATAATCCTGTTAGAAATAAAATCTAATTTTAAAAATCTTTGTGACCCAGAGAAAGTTACTAAATGTCTTCAAATCTCATTTTCCTTATCTATAAATTGTTACTGTTTTGTGGATTCATAGGAAGTAAAGGTACAAAGCACTGACTTCAGTAGCTCCTGTTATTGTACTTAACACACACTTGCACTTGCCCTTAGGCCACTCCAGCTCTGAAGTGAAACTTAGGACCAATCCAAACATCTGCCAGTTTCTCCTCCTACAACCAGGCTACTGAGCACACTACACTGGATAACAGTGTTACAGAAATGTATGGTCCTTTTCTTAGCTATATTCCTTTTTAAGTATACATATTACCTCAGAGTAACGTCTGTCACCACTAACAAATACTGTGTTTAGGCTGTTAAATTCCAGATCTACACTGGTAGCTCAGACTTCTCTCTTGAACTACAAACTTGTCTAAACACCTGGAAGTCTCCTAGAGGCCACCTTCTCACCATCTTCTGCATTAGTCTGCTTGGGATGCCATAAACAAAATGGTATTTACTGGGTGGCTTAAACAACAGAAATCAATTTTCTCACAGTTCTGAAGAGTGGGAAGTCCAAGATCAAGGTATGAACTGATTTGGTTCCTGGAGAGAGCCCTCTTCTTGGCTTGCAGACAGCTACCTCTACACGGTGTCCCCACATGGTCATTCCTCTTTTAAAGCTACCAAACCTATCAGATTGAGACTTTAACCTAATGACCTCATTTATCCTTACTTGAAATCTAGAAACCCTATTTTAAAATATAGTTCCATTATGGGTTAGCGCTTCAACACATAAATTTTTGAGGGACACAATTCAGTCCACAGCATCTCTTAAAACCACTTTCCCATTTCCCCTTACTTCATTTAGCAGCTATGGTTGGTTGAATTGCTCCCCCAAAATGTCCACTTTCCCATCTTCATCCCTAAATTCATTTAGTAGCTGTGGTTGGCTTACTAATTGCTCCTCAGAAATGTCCACATTTTAGTCCACAGAATTTGTGAATATGTTACCTTATATAGGAAAAGGAACTTCATAAATGCATTAAGTAAATGATATTGAGATATAATTATCCTGGATAATCCAGGTTGGCCCCATGTAATTACAGGGATTATAAGAGGGAGGCAAGAGGGACAGACAGAGAGGACAGAATAATGGATATAGGTAAGAGAGTCAGAGACAGATCTGAAGATGCAATGTTACTGCTTTGAAGATGGACACAAGCCAAGGAACGCAGGAGAATTTATAGAAGCTGGATGTCAAGGAAACAGATTCTTCTCTGAAGTGCCCAGAATGAATCAGTACTATCAACATCCTGAATGTAACCCCAGTGAGACTGATTTTGGACTTCTGACTTTCAGAACCATAAAAAAATTTGTGTGTGTGTGTGTGTGTTTTTAAGGTCTTAATTTATGATAAAACATGAACAGCTCTTAGCACAGGGTTTGGCACAGAGTGAATTTTCAAAAACTAGTTTCCATTTCATCTGGAAAATATCCTCCCTTTAGATATGATTTCTTACTGTTTTCCAATGTGCCTGCTTTTATAGTCTTTTATTAATAGGATGTATTAGTTTTAAATTTCTCCCCATATGTATCTCCCACCACACTGAAAGTTTTGATCACAGGGATTCTGTCTTTGTTTTAATCATACTGAACACCATGGGTAACTAACATTTACTAAATGCATGATTGGACAGACATCCTCATGATAAACACCTATATCAGTATTTAACTCTCTGTGAAAATATGGACTAAATATTTTCAAGAGTTATTTAAGAGGGTAACCGCAAGAGAATATCATTTACCCTGGTATGTGTGAATTCCTGCAGTAACACAAATAAGACATTTTAGAATTCAGTCAGGCAGTAAAAATGATCAGTATTCACAGTGGAGGACTTGTGTTTAGACAAGCATGACTATGAGAAACTATCAGACTGTTAACTGTAGTGGTCAAAAAAATATGGGAGATAAAGCATCATTCCAAATATACATAGATAATTATTTTGATTAAAAAAGCCAAGGAGTGTACTGAACTACTATTAAAAGTTATATTATATAAGTTTTTAATGGCAATAAAGACTTTGTGTGGCTTTAATATACTGATGTTTATAAATAAAACTATAATAGATCACTTTATCTTAAAGTAAATATGCATATATAATCACTACCACCTCTGTAAATTAAACCATGATTCAGAATTGTAGACATTTTAATGTGATTTTATTTACTCTCAAAGGATAACAGGCAGATGTATTAATAAAATAATAAGTATTAAAAAGTATGTTTTCATGTTAAAGCATTGCTTTCATAAATGTAAACCTTACTGTTTTAGGTAAAAATTTTATTGATTTTTGTCTTTCTGAAGACATTTACCATATTTATCTTTTAAAAATGTTTCTGCTTCATTATTTTATTTAAAAGATTTTTTTGCACCAAGTCCTACACTGTAATATATGCTATTGTTACATGGAACTTCTAGGAAGGAAATATTGCTGCCAATTAAGTTATGAAAGCTATCAGTTACAGAAGGAATTTAAATTCAGTGATATTAAAAAGAGAAAATTTACTATAGCAAAAACTTGAAGGAAAAAAAGAAATCATGCATAGGCCAATAACTATAATACAATCTCATTTTGCTATATAACCTTATAATCTATTTTCTAAGTATAAAGTTTGTTTTCTTTTCATAATGTTGTAGTCATAATTCAGGGTGTTTTTCTGTATATACTTAATACCCCTTTATATTCACTTACTATTAGAGTATATGCAGTTCCCATTGTATTATATATGACATAATTTATTTAAACAACCTCTTTTTAAAGAGCTTTTCAGTCACATTTTTTTCTATTTTATTAAAATCAGATTTTGCCATCAAACGTCATGAGTTATTATTATAAGAAATATAGAGCGATACGTATGGAGTTTAAAATTTGTTATAATTCCACTCCATTATACTAACAGAACAGTAAGCATTTACAACAACCTTATTGAAACAAAGCTAAACCAAGTAATGAGGTAATTTTTGTTCAATCATATGTTGAAACATAAGAAAATGCCCAGCACATACTTCATTAATTGCAGAATACAAATCAAACGTTTTTCAGCTCATAGTTTTGTTTGGGAAGTAAAACTTTAATATTCTTTGAAAGAGTTTGTGTAAAGATGGATTTATCTGTTTTTTGGACTTATGTGTTTGGTAAAATCTCAAAATTTGTTTTTAATTTCCTTTGTGGGAAAAAGCTGTTAAATACTAATAGAGCTTAAATAATAGATATAGAACATGTAGGCTCCTGTTCCTCTTGAATTTTTGAAACTTCTCTTTCAACCAATTCTTGCTTTTATTGTCTATATATTATATTTATAATATTTTCCAATTGGCTTGTAAATATTTGTTTTATAAGTGATTATATCTTCCCCTTTTTCTTTTTTTGTTGATATATTTTGTTTATTGAAATATATTTAATATACAATCTTATATGTTGGTTTCAAGTATACAACATAGTGATTTAACAGTTACATACATTATTAAATCCTCACCCCAGCTAGTGTAGTTAACATAGAAAGATATTAAAATATTTTTGACTATATTCTCTATTCTATGCTTTCAACTCTGTGACTAATTTCTATTATGACTAAGATTTTGTGCCCTTTTTGTACTCCTCACCTTTTTGATCCACACACTCCAACCCCTCCCTATGGTAACCACCAGTCACTTCTCAGTGTTTATGAGACTATTGTTATTTTGTTCATTTTGTTTGGTTTTGTTTTTAGATTCCATAAACAAGTGAAATCATGATATTTATCATTCTTCCTGGTTTATTTTACTTAACACAAAACTCTCTAAGACCATGTTGTCACAAATGGCAGGATTTCTTTCTTTTTTATGGCTGAATAATATTTCATTATGTTTATGTTCTACATCTTTAATGCACTCATCTATTGATGGACACTTAGTTTGCTTCCATATCTTGGCTATTGTAAATAATGCAACAATAAACATAGGGGGGCATATATCTTTTTTGAATCAGAGATTTTGTTTTCTTTGGGTATTTCCTAGAAGTGGAATTACTGGATCATATGGTATTTCTATGTTAAGTTTTAGAGGAACCTCCATACTGCTCTCCATAGTAGCTGCACCAATTTACATTCCTACCAATAGGGTAAGAGGGTTCCTATTTCTCTACAACCTTGTTAACACTTGTCATTTCTTGTCTTTTGGGTAATGGTCATTCTGACTGGTGTGAGGTGATATCTCACTGTGGTCTTGATTTTTTTTCCTGATGATTAGTGATGTGGAGCATCCTTTCAAATGCCTGTTGGCCATCTGAATGTCTTCTTTGGAAAAATGTCTATTCAGGTCTATTCTGATCATTTTTAATTGAGTTATTTGTTTTCTTTGTCTTGAGGCATATGAGTTCTTTATATATTTTGGATGTTAACATCTTACCAAAAAAATTGTTATGGATATATTCTCCCATACTATCCATATTCTTTTTGTTTTGTTCATACTGTCCTTTGTGATAAAGTAGCTTTTTAGTTTCATGTAGTCCTAGTTTTTTTGTTTATTTGTTTTGTTTCCCTTGCCCAGGAAGGCATGTTCAGAAAAAAATTACTCATGCGTATATTCATGAGATTTTTCCCTACGTTTTTTTCCTAAGAGTTTCATAGTTTCATGTCTTATATTTGGTCTTAAATACATTTCAAGTTTACTTTTGTGTATGGTGTTAGGGAGTAATCCAGTTTCATTCTTTTCTATGTAGTAGTCCAGTTTTCCCAAAGGCATTTATGGAGAGACTATCTTTTCTCCACTGTATACTCATGGATCCTTCATCATATATTAATTGAATCATATATGTGTGGGTTTATTTCTGAGCTCCCTATTCTGTTCCATTGATCTATGGGTCTCTTTCATGTCCATACCATGTTGTTTTGATTACCATTGCTTTGTAGTATATAGCTTGATGTCATGGAGCATGATACCCCCAGTTTTGTTCTTTCTCAAGACTGATTTAGCTATGTGGGGTATTTTGTGGTTACATATGAATTTTAAGATTATTTGCCCTAGTTCATTGAAAAATGCTATTGGCTTTTTGGTAGGGATTGCTGTTGGCTTTTTGGCAGGGAATCTGTAAATTGTTTAGGGCAGGACAGACACTTTGACAATAGTAATTCTTCCTATCCATGAGCATGGGGTAGCTCTGCATTTCTTTGTGTCTTCTTTACTTTGTCTCATCAGAGTCTTAGAGTTTTTAGAGTACAGGTCTTTCACATCTATGGTTAGGTGTATTCCTAGGTATTTTATTCTTTTGGATGCAATCATAAATGGAATTATTTTCATGATTTCTCTTTCTGCTAGTTCATTGTTAGTATATAGGAATGCAAGAGATTTCTGCATACTGATTTTGTATGCTGTATTTGCTGGATCCAGTTACTAGTTCTAGTAGATTTTTGGTGGAGTCTTAAGGGTTTTCTGCATATAATAGAATGTCTTCTGCAAATAGTGACCAACTTACTTCCTCCTTACCAACCTGGATGACTTTTACCTCTTTATCTCATCTGATTGCTTGTGATCACGAGGTCCTTGTGACAGGACCTCCAGTAGTACACTGAATAAGAGTGGTGAGAGTGGGCATCTTGTCTTGTACCTGATCTTAAGAGGAAAAGCTTTCAGCTTTTTGCCATCGTGTATGATGTTAGATGTAGGTTTGTCACAAATGGCCTTTATTATGTTAAATTATGTTCCCATTTTGTTGAGAGTTTTTATCATGAACAGATTTTGAATTTTGTCAAATGGTTTCTCAGCATCTATTGAGATGATCATATGATTTTTATCCTTTTTGTTAATATGGTGTATCACATTGATTGATTTATGAATATTGTACCATCCTGTATCCCTGGAATAAATTCTGCTCTATTGATATGGATGATTCTTGCGAGGTATTTTTCAATTTGGCTTGCTAATATTTTGAAGATTTTTGCATCTTATTCATCAGGGATATTGGTCTATACTTTTCTTTTTCATAGTGTTTTTGTCTGGTTTTGATATTAGAGTGATGCTGGCCTCATGGAATGAGTTTGGAAGTATTCTCTCCTCTTCTAGTTTTTGGGATATTTAAGAAGGATGGGTATTTACCTGTGAAGCCATCTGTGTCCAGATTTTGTTTGTTTGGGGTTCTTTGGTTGCCAACTCAATTTCATTCCTGGTAATTGGTCTGTTTGAATTTTCTGTTTCTTCCTGGGTCAATCTTGGAAGTTCGCACATTTCTAAGAATTTGTCTTTCCTTCTAGGTTGTCTATTTTCTGGGCATATAATTTTTCATAGAATTTTCTAATAATTGTTTGTATTTCTCTGGTATCCATTGTGACTATTCCTGTTTTATTTCTGATTTTGTTTATTTGTCTACTTTCTCTCTTTTTCTTGATAAATCTGGCTAGGGGTTTGTCTTTTTTGTTTATTTTCTTAGAGAGCCAGCTCTTGGTTTTGTTGATTTTTTTTATTGTTTTAGTCTTTTCTATTTCATTGATTTCTGCACTGATCTTTATTATGTTCCTCCTCCTAACTTTGGGCTTCATTTGTTCTTCCTTTTCTAGTTTCATTAATTGTGAGTTTAGACTATTTATTTGGGATTGTACCTGTTTCTTAAGGTAGGCTTGTATTGCTATGCATTCCCTCTTAGAACTACTTTTGTGCCATTCCACATATTTTAAATTGCTGTATTTTTGTTTTCATTTGTCTCCATGTATTGTTTGATTTATTCATTGATCCATTTATTTAGAAGCATGTTGTTTAGCCTCCATATGTTTGTGGGCTTTTTTTATTTCCTTTGGGTAATTTATTTCTAGTGTCATACTATTGTGATTTGAAAAGATGTTTGATACAATTTCAATATTTTTTAATTTATTGAGGGTCTTTTTGTGGACTAGTATGTGATCTATTCTGGAGAACATTCCGTGTGCACTTGAGAGAAATTTGTACTTGCTACTTTTTCGTGGAATGTTCAGTATATATTTGTTAAGTGCATCTGGTCTAATATGTTGTTCAATGCCTCTGTTTATTAGTTATTTTCTATCTGGATGATCTATTGATTAGCAGGGTGTTAAAATACCCTAATATAATTGTTGTGATTTCTCTTTTGGGTCCATATGTGTTTTAAAAACTTAGGTGCTCATATGTTGGGTGCATAAATATTTACAATTGTTACATCCTCTTGTTGGATTGATCCATTTATCACTATGTAATGTCCTTTTTGTCTCTTGTTACTGTCTTAGTTTTGATGTCTATTTTGTCTGATATAAGTACTGCTATTCCTGCTTTTTCTCTCCCCTTTATTTGCATGAAATAACTTTTTTCATCCCTTTACTTTCAATCTATGTATGTCTTTAGGTCTGAAATGAGTCTCTTGCAGGCAGTATATAAATGGGTCTTGTTTTTTCATCTGTTCTGCTACCTTGTGTCTTTTGACTGGTATATTCAGTCCATTTACAATTAAGGTAATTATTGTCAAGTATGTACTTATTGCCATTTTATTAATTTCTGATTGTTTTTGTAGTTCCTCTCTTTTTCATTCATTCTCTTATACTGTTTGCTATTTGATAGCTTTCTTTAGTATTATGCTTGGATTCTTTTTTAAAAACTTTTCATGTATATGTTGTAGGCTTTAGTTTTGTGGTTGCCATAAGGTCACAGATCATTTCCTAAATATATAACAGTGTACATTAGGTTGATGGCCAATCAATTTCAAACACATTTCAAGTGTACTATTTTTCTGTTCTTCCTTCTCCACGTGTTATGTATGTCATAATCAATGTTTTATGTATCCTTTGACTGATTTTGTGTATAGTTGATTTAACTACTTTTGTTATTTTAACTTCCTGTTTGCTTAAGGTCTACTACCTTAACTGCAGGTTTATTTTCACTAATGAAAAATATTTAAACTTAAGAGCATTTTCATCTAAAAAAGTCACTTTAACATATCCTGAAAGGCTGGTTTAGTGAGGGTCAACTCTTTTAACCTTTTATGTGAGGAACTTATAATCTCTCCTTTCATTCTGAAAGACAAACTTGCTGGGTAGAGAATTCTTGGTTGTAGGTTCTTCCCTTTCAGTACTTTAAATATTTCAGGCCACTCCCTTCTGACCATTAAAGTTCCTGCTGAGAAATCTGCTGATAGCTTTATGGAGTTTCCTTTATAGGTAACTGTCTGCCTCTCTCTTGCTGCTTTTAAGATTATATCTTTATCTTTAATCTTTGCCATTTTAATTATTATGTATCTTGGTGTTGTCTTCAACTTGTTAGGGGCTCTCTGTAGTTCTAGGACTAGGGTGTCTATTTACTTCCCCAGATTGGGGAAGTTTTCAGCAATTATTTCCTCAAAGGCACTTTATATCTCCTTTACTCTCTGGTCTTTTTCTGGTACCCCTATAATGCAAATATTGTTCCATTTGGATAGGTCAGACGGTTCTTTTAATATTCTTTCATTCCTTTATTTCTCTCTGTGCCTCAGCATCTTTGTATTATTGTTCTCCAATTTCTATTTCATTTTCCATCTCCTCTACCTCCTCTAATCTGCTTTTAATTCCCTCCAGTGTATGTTTCATTTTGGATACTGTATTTTTCAAAGTTTCTGTCTCTTTCTTGATGTCCTCTCTGAGGTCTTGAATATGTTTCTGTAGCTCCATGAGCATGTTTACAATTTTTATTTTGAAATCTTTATAAGTAAGATTGTTGATTCAGTTTCACTTAGCCCTCTTTCTGGTGTTTGTGGGATTTTGGTTTATACCAGGTTCTTTGGCCATTTCATATTTGTAATGATTACTATTGAATGATAACTTTGTGTAGGCAGCACCCTCCAGTGACCATAAGCTGTATTCTCTGGAGCTGCCCAGTATCAGGAACAATGGCTGGGGTTGCAGGTGAGCAGCCTGGAGGAAAGAGCTCTTTCCTGATTCTTGGCTGCAGTGCCTGTCTCCACTGCCAGGGCCTGTGTGCTGAACATGCAGGGAAGAGTCTTTATGTTATGCCCCTTTAGCTGCCATATGTGGGGTGGCCCACTGACTGTCCTCTTACAATGGCAGGGGCAGCAGGATTGCAAACTGATGCTGGCCAGGTGGAAGGAGCGGCAGGCTGCATATCACAGTAGGGGGCCTCGGTGCACATCACCAGCCAGGGGGTTGGATCACATGCAGTTCCTGACAGTTACCAACCTTCTAGGCTGAGTGTGCGGGATGATTTTTTCCACCTATCCTTTCTCCTGAGCAGCAAGCTCTGTGCAATACTTTTGCCCTTTTAGCAGCTCTCTTGCTGTTGGGAAGTCCTTCAAAGTGCCAACCTTTCTTTTGCCATGAAGTGGCTGGTTGTGGATACCTGTTCTCCACAAGCAGCTGGACTCTCAGTCTCTCCAAGTATTCTGCCTGTCTTCGCTTTCCAACCCCACTAACCTCCAGAGCACCATGTAATGAGGGTTCTTGCTCTGAGAGTAGATCTGCAGGGCTGGGTGTTTAGCAGTCCTGGGCTTCTACTCCCTCCCCACTCCATTTTTCTTCCACCCACAGGTGATCTGGGGTGCAGGGAGGACTTGGGTCCTGCCGTATCTCAGCTTTGCTACTTTATACTTTTTCGTGAGGTCATCTCTTTTCCTAGATGTAAGCAGTCTGTTGAAATCTTCTTTCTGTTCACTGTTTTAGGATTAGTTGTATTTGCTTTATTTTTGTATTATATATGGTTTGGGGAGGATGTTTCTGTCTCACTTCTCATGCTGCCATCTTTAATCCTCTCTCCCCAGTGAGTGAATGTCTTTAGGTTGTTTACTTTGAATTCATTATCAAGAATATCGATAATCTCCATTTCATTTAGCCCTTTTTCTCATGTTTTATCTTGTTATTTTATTTGGAACATATTCCTCTGCCTTCTCCTTTTGTCAGGGTATTTTTGATTCTTCCTTTCTATTAGATAGATGCACTATGCCTCTGGTCTTGAAAGTAATGGCTTTATGATGCAGATGTCCCGTGGTGGCCATAAGTTCAAGACTCTATGTTCACCTGTCTTGTTCTTTTTTGTGGCAGAGCTGCAGCTGCTGTTGGTGGTTTGGGGGCAGGGCAAGCTTTCTGCCTGTCTTCTGGCAGTGGCTGATCCCACAGCTTGCCTCCACATGCCCTTTATGTAACATGAGGCATTTCTGCTAGGATTTGTTGTGGACAGTGCCATCCTCTGCCTGATGGTCAGAAATGGTAGATTGTTGGTGGGCCAAGCATGCAGGGCAGTGTGCACATGCAAGAGAGTGCCACCATAGAGCTGAGACAGTAGTGAGCAAGCTGGAGTTTCAGAACTGGCTCTTGAATGTGTCTGGCCAGTTGGGCTGAGAGAGGGCTGGGGAAGCATTGTCCTACTGCCGTTTCTCCTTTGTAGAGAGCTCCTTCCAACACCCACTTCTCCGGCACACTTCCCACTGCTGGTAAATCTTTCAAACAGCTGTGTCTGTGTTGGGTCTCAGTGGGACAGACGGAGTATGCCTGTCCTCCACAAGCAACTAGAATCTCAGCTTCCCAGACTGCTTCTGCTCTCTCTGTTGTTCAGCTCATTAATCCCCAAAGCCAGATGCAATGTAAACCTATGTTCCCCAAGAAGATTTCCAGGGCTAGGTGTGCAGAGTTTTTGAGCACTTATTCCCTCCCAGCTCCATTGCTCCTCCTTATGCTTATGGGCTAGGATGGGGGACGGGCTTGGTCCTAACTGACTGTGGCTTTGTCATTTTACCCTTCTCTGTGTGGTCTTCTCTTCTCCACCAGGTGTAGATGGTCTCTTCTGGAGTCTTCAGGTAGTGTTCAGGATTAGTTGCATTTGTGACAGTTGCTTCTTTGGTGTGTATGTGGAAGGAGGTTTTGGCCTTGCCTTCCTACTCCATCATCTTTTCCACCACTCTCCTGCTTTCCATTTTTGGAATATGTTTTTATATACCTCATTGTTGAGAGATGTGAGGTGCTAACATCCAGAACTGTTATCCCTAATACAAAATGTCACCTTAGAAATTAAGAAAATATTGCTCACAAAGTGTTAGAATAGGTTACCCTTCAAGCCTGAGCCTCGCTATTTTAAAGCTATTTTAAAATTATGCTATATTTAACTATATTCATTACCTACAGTTAGTCACATGACGTGAAAATAATAATATACTTAAGCAAGTACTAGGCACACCATTTTAAGTATTTTATCTAAAATAATTAATTTTAAAAAGCAAATGACTATATTAGCTAATTATGTAATTTAAAAATGTACTAGAGCCTTCAAGCTTATTTAGATGAGCCCCTGATACTAATAGAATTAGTTAATTCAGTGATATCCAGGAGATATCCATACATTTTGGAATTTTAGTGGGAGACAAACGCATTCTTTTCCATAATGTCCACTAGTACATTCTCATTGTTGGGGTGGATTCATTGCTCTCATCCATATGATAATCCTATTGTCCTTAAGAATATTAATAGTATATGGAGTATGAACCTTGAAAGTTCTTAACAATCTGATAATCTAGAAACATGTTTCTTAAGCAGATCCTTAGATTTTTAACCCATTTGAAATTTATAATTTTGTTATGGTACTTACAACTCCCAATTTAAGACTGTGTTATTTTAGGCATCCTGAAATTAGTCAACAATACCAGTAGTCACCCAAGATTAGATAGCATCATTTATCATGTCTGAAAGTGAAAAAATGGTTTCAACTTTACTCCTGAGTTTTGCAAGAGTATATGCTAAAACCACATAAACGAGTCTTATTAGATTAAAAGCTCAATAAATGGCTGACAACTATAAATTATCATGTTTTGATTATTTTTAACCACATTTTATTTTGAAATCAAAAGAGTTAAAGAAAAAAGTGAAGAATTTAAAAAGTCAATAGTCCAATGGAAGACAGAAGAGAAATGCACTTGTAATAATGTGAATATATAACCATATAACTCCTTGAAATTGAATTTTAGAATTTTTGGAAATTTTAAAAAGCATTTGTGTAGGTATAGAAGACTGAAAGCAGAGTAGAGAAATATGCTAATTAATGTTTTCTTATTGTTTCTTTTTTTTTTTTTTAAATAATAGTACATCAAATGATTGCTATGGATTTCACTTCACAGAAAATCATGGATTAGGGAAAATATGAGTGCTCATTTCATGTTAATGGAATAAATGAAAACTGCATGTTGCTTGTCATGGATGCTCTGTTTCTTTTTAATTAGATAAGAACAACAATCAGAAAAAATATCACAGCCAAAGAGTAAAATATATTGCATTTAGTTTGCATATGCAGAGAAACTTTTGAGATGTTATAAAACTGGTATTTCATACACTAGCTGCTATCTTGAGATGAAAACAGATTCTCCTATTTCTTAACTCATTATTTGATTCTATGTTTAATCAAAAGTAATCATAAAATGTTCTTTAAACAAAATATTTTGAATAAAATAGATTAATAATAAATTTTTTATGTTAAGTATTTCAAGTTTATCTAGAAAAATACCTAAAAAGCAATTCTAGTAGTCATACTTCATATTGTGAAAAATGATACTGGAAGGGTTTAGGATTAAAAATAAAAGAGAAAGTCAGAAATCAATTAATAGAAGACACTATAAGAATGTATTTATTTTTGAGGTATCTCCAGTGCTTGTCTCATTTTGTAGACTATTGAAAACATAGCTTCTGGTTAAAGATAGTAATGAAAACATGTTTGTCTCCTTTTCCTCTCTGAACCCACGCTAATAATGGACAAGGAAAACACCAGGTGTAAACCCTGGAGGACACAGGACAAGAGATGGGATGCCAGTGGATGAGAGTCGGCAAATTCTTGAAGATGGGAAGTGATTGGGGAGTATTACTGGGTGAGTAGGGCACAAAAAATGGAGACACAAAGTTGGTTTTTTGAGAGAGAAATTCACCTGGCAGAACCACACATGGACTTCTGGCCCAGGTGCACCCATTATGGCAAAGGACAGGAGTGAGACATGGGCCCCACACAGGGCAAGGGTCTAGTTTGAAAGTTTTGCAAGGGAGAGTTAACCACTAATTCCCACAAAATATCACTAGATTCTTTTCTAGAAAAAAGTGAGTATTCCCAAGGAAAATACAAATCACCTACTGGCATTTTACTACTTCCAGTAAAAGTCTCTTAACCACCCAAAGTGATGCCCACTGTAGACATACACTCAGGCCTCACTCAGGAATCTGAATGGAAAGTCAAGAATCACTGGACATCTGAGGAGAATCCCCGGTATAGAAACAGAGGTAATAATAATAATAATAATAATAATAATAATAAAAAGCAACTAAAAGAAACAGTGACAATATATTTCATTTCTCAAGAAAGATATGGATGCTGAAAGAAAATAAGAAAATTAGAGGGATATCTGGAGATTAACATAATAGCAGAAGAAATGTTCAATAGAAGCTATGGAAGATATGTAGATATAGTTGGGAAGTCTGCTAGAAAATGAAACAAATCTGCACTGACAAAGAACAAATCCAAAAATCAAATATGAGTTTTGTGCTGACAAAGATAAAAACTCAGTCTAGGGGTTCCATAAATGACTATTAGTAATTCTAGAAAGAATAAAGAGTACTCAGGTGAAGAAAAATTGGACAGAAATAATAGGAAGATTTTTAAAGAGCTAATGTCTCCACATTGAAAGAGCCTGTATTGTGCAGCACATTAATACGTAATTCCAAGGTAGAAGCTTCCAGTCATGCAACTGGTCAGCAGCAGTGCTGCCTGCCAAAGACAGTAGAGCAGTGCCTTTAAAATTCAGAGGGAAAAGTATTTTAACTTACAACTCTATGCCCAGACTTATTATTTATTGTACTTATTGAAAAGACAATATCAGATATAAAGGAATTCAGAAAGTGTAATTCCTCTGGAAACTTTCCACTCTTGATTAGGATGCCAATGGAGAATTTGTTCTGGCAAAATGAAGATAGCAATTTGAGAGAAAGAAAGATCATGGGATACAGGAAATAATGGCTCCAACCTAGTCAACTGACCAGAAAAAAGGATGAGACCCATCCATCAGTCTAAATGAAGCAGGAGAGCAGGCTGTAAGAATGCAGTCACTCATACGGCAGTGTGGCTATACTAAATCATGCTGCAGTCTAGAGCAGCAGTTGGCAAACTCTTTCTATCATTGGCCAGATAATAAATATCTTAGGCTTGTGGAAATTTCCCTGCTGCAATGAACTACTTAATCCTGCAGTTGTACCACAAGAGTAGCTATAGGCAATAAGTAAACAGATGAGTGTGTCTGTGTCTCAATAAAATAGGCAATTTCGCCTGTGGGCCATAGTTTGCCACGCCCTGCTCTAGAGAAGCTCAGCCATGAATTATCAGCAGCATTGCCAATAGGATAGAGAAGAGAAAACCTATCCTGGAGAAGGTGGCATCATTAAAAAGGACCTACACCATTCAGCAATCAGGTTAAGAAAGGCTAAACCTTTCTCTCTGTCCACTTAGCAAAAGATGACATCTGACTAGCAGGAGCTCGCATAACAGAAATCTCAGCAGAAAAGTCCAAAACATTTTACAAACATTAGTATAGTACATTGAAAATAAGCTGTTTTTACGTTTCCATTTTGATTATAGGCAAGAAATTACTGTAAGTATAAAATATAGTGTCTATATTTGTTGAAAAAATGCACAAAGACTTAATGTTTAAAGTTATAAAGGTAACATCAGTTACAAGGATAACAACTAAATTCAAAGGAATGTGTTACAAGGAAGCTAAATTTTTATTTTTGATAATAGTAAGTCAATAGATAATGTCTAACATCATAATGGATATGGAAGTAACCATCAGAATTAAAAAAGAGGATCAATTAAAAAGCAATGTCAAAAATGAATACAACTTGGGGTCAGATGGGAGTTAAGGGAAGGAGTGATATGCTTGTGGTTTTCATTGTATGACATTCTATTTTCTTTATATTTTTCATATACGTACAAGTTACATTTGTTTTTAAAAATTAATATTTCTGACTATTGCTTTTGTGGAGAGTATTGTCACACTTCATGGAGAAAAGTCAAAAGTGCCACTCTTCTCCAGTACTTATGGACATTTGTTCCATCAATCAACAAGTGAACTTTAACGGGCTAATATATTATATGTAAGATAATTCACATTTATTGTTTTTTCAAATTTACCTTCTAAGAAAATGAAATTTAACTTTCTTCCCTCAACCTATTCATTCTTCTGTCCTTAGCCAGGTACTGGCTTCTGCATAACTGGGCCAACTACCCAACTAGAAGCTGAGCAAAGCTTTCTGAACTTTTTACTTAGAACTACCAAACAAGACAGTTCTGCCCACTCTTGGGAAGAACTCACTGTTCACATTCTATCACTGATCTAGTCACAAGATTCAGAAAATTGGCACTGTATTTTGCAGATTTGCTTTCCATGGGGCAGGGCTCTTACATTGCAGCTAATGTCTTTATAATACCTCAGTTATTTTATCTTCATAGAAAGTATAGATAAGGGAGTAAATAAGTATTATAGCAAGAGCACAGTGATTTTTACTTCTTATAGAACTTATTGCCATAATATCTAAACATAATGCACACACTTAGAAATGAATACTCTCTAAAATTGAGGATTCAAACTCTATTCACAAACAAAAGACAAAAAAAAGCAACAATGAAATAGTTCAAACTTTAATTTTTGACTTGGAAGCTTCTAGATTGTTTCTCATATATGTCAACATGTCAAATCTTCTAAATATCCTTGTGTTCTTTATCTTATTCAGGTCAGAAAACTTAGACTTGTTCAGTGTCTCTTGCTCTCATGAATTTCTACATTCTTACTGGTTTCTGTACTCCTAATTATTGTGCATTGAAATCCTTCTTCCACAAGACATGAGCTATCACTTTGATTGTAAATCTGTGTAATTCTCCTAACATTCCTCAGTTGCTCTCCAGTCTCTGCAGGATGCAGTCATCATTTGGGTCAGCCTTCCTTTGTTCTTACTTGCATGCCTCTTCTCTGAAAGGCTGATCCATCTGTCATGCCTCCATCATAACACTTAGCCTTGGGGATGTTTAAGGTAAATTACTATCTCATTCCCTTCACTCCAATCCTACACTAGGCTATAACCCTTTTGAGGATAAAAGTCATTTAATGGATGAATCAATAGTTCAATCATTCTTGTAAATTATAAATTCTGTATCTATTCATTTAAGTTCATGTAGCACCTACCACATGCCAAGTATTGTATAAAGGACTGAGGGTACAGTGATAAGAGAGACAAAGAAGAAGACAGTCGATAGAAAAAAAATATATATATATATCAGTTGGTAATAATTGCTGTAGAGAAAAGGCAGGGAAAGAGAGAAAGAGATTGTGGGAGGAAGACTGCTACTTTTTAAACACTCTTACAGGTAGGTCTCTGATAAAGCAACACTGTTCCAGGGTTGGATGAAGTGGGGCAGTAAGGAAGGAGTCCAAGTGTTCCTGGAGATAAGAGTGCTGCAGTCAGATGGAACATCAGCACAAAGGTCTTGAGATGTGAGTGCACAGGGCATGTTTGAATAAGAGCAAGGAAGGGATTCATTGTTCTCAAAGAGAAAGGGAGAGTTTGTGGGAGATGAAGCTAAAGAGGTAGCTGGGTAGTAAAAAAAACAGGTTTTTACTTGGAATGAGACAAGAAGTGACTGGAGGGTTTTGAGCAAAGTGACATAATCTGGTTTACATTTCAAGGAATCCACAGAGTGGCAAAGGTGGGTGAAGGAGAACAGGAGAGATTTTGGTGAGTTGGGCAGTGTTGTAGCTGTGAAGTAGTAAAAGCTGGGTGGATTCTGGGATATATTTTGAAGGCAAAAGCTGAAAGGGTTTGCTGATGGATTGATATACATATAACTATGTGAACTATGTAGCATATGATGTAACATATAACATGTGAACTATGCTAAAGAATGATGTAGAAACACATCAGCAACCACGATGCGGTCTTCACATCATGGAGCTGGGAATATGATGTAACATATAACATGTGAACTATGCTTTATATGAGGGAAATTTGTGATCTCATTCTAAAGAATAACCTCATAACAACAGTCAAATCCACATTAATGTTGTTCTGCTATCCATTTGTGATGCTTCTTCTTTCTGTCTTGTCCTTTCTGACTCCTTTTCCTTTCTATCTGCTGTATTATACTTCCCTTACCTTTCCTTTTGAGGCTGAGCTCCTTTATTCATTTGTGTAAACCCATAGTACCTAAACTAAGACAGATTACTTAATAGTCTCTAAATAAGGAAAACATGAATACCATTCACTATGAGTGTGAATGGTCTTAGAGAGAAAATAGCAAATAAATTCATAATCTGTTACCCATTCTAGGCTTGAAAAATAGTGATTTGCTTTTTTTTTTTGATCAGCTATGTGGTAGATTATAAAACACAACCACAAATTCTTCCCAACCCTGTATGCATGCCCCTTGCAATGTGACTTTGCTGTTCCTTTCAGGAGGTAGAATCTATTTCTCCACCGTGTTAAATTTGGGCTGGCATTGTGACTTGCTTTGACCAATGCAAAGTATCAGAATTAAGCTGTAGGAGTTCAGAGCCAAGGCCTGAATAGGCTTTCCAACTCTTTCTATCATCTGCTTAGAACACAGCCTTAAGACTGTTACGCTTAGCCTGTGGGTAGAGAAGAAGCCACATGGAGCAGATATGAACCATCACTGCTCAGACCCTATAGACCCACCACTTGACTGCAACACCATCCAGTTGAGCCATCATTCACAGGAGTGACCCCAGGTGAGACTGGAAGGCAAGACCCCCAGCTCCAGCTGAGCCCAGCCTAAACTGTTGATCCACCGAATCATGAGTAAATGAAATGAATATTACTTGAAGCCATTTTGTTTTGGGATGGTTTGTTACATAGCAATAGATAACTTGGACAGGCTACAAAGACAAAAGTCATTAGTTAAATACATAGGCAATTAGATTGAGAACACAAGTGTCACTATGGGAACAATCAACTAATTTCCTCATGCTAGACAAACTATAGTGTGACATAAGCAAGTCATATAATTTGATTTATGATCTCAATTCACATCTCACTGTTCACCAATATAGAATGCACATAGTCTCTCAGGCAGCATTACTGAATGTGTAGTATTATTATGTAATCATAGAGCATAAACAACATGTTGTTTCTTTAAAAGAGAAATTCAGAACTGTTTTCAATTTTTATCTGAACTCATTCCTCAAATCATATTTCTAAGAACCTTTCATCATTAATATATTCATAATAAACCTAAACCTTCAAATCAACTTCAAATTTGAAAAATTACTATATGTGGTAGGTGGATTTCTAAAATGGCCTGCATCCTAGTATCCATGTTTTTGTGTGATTCCCCTCCCCTTCAGTGTGGGCCGGACCTAGTAGCATACTTATAACTGATTATATGACAAAGGTGATGTGATGTCATTTCCATGATTCAGTTATAATAGACTGTGATTGCTGTCTTGCTAGTAGACTCCTTGCTGGTTATGAAATAAGCTACAGTTGTAGATGCCCACATGGCAGGAATCTGAGAGTATTCACCAGCTAACAGATAGTGAGGAATTAAGGGTTCAGTACAACACCCTAACAGCAGCCACATAAATGAGTTTGGAAATACATTCTTGCCCATTTGAGCCATTAGATGAGATCATAGCCCTTGCTCACATCTTGAGTGCAACCTTGTGAGCCATCCTGAAGGAGTGATGCCCTGCCTCAATTCCTGACCCATAGAAACCATGAGATAGTAAATATTCTTGTTTTAAGTTGTAGAGTAATTTGTTTGTAGCAAGAAAAAACTGATAAACTATAGTAATATAAAGGGCAAAAATTGCTGCTGCTGATGTGTAGGTCTCCTTTTCACTCTTAAAAGGGTGTATCATTATTTTTAACAATTTCTATATAAGATATACTCAGTCTTCCCCTATCTTCTTGGAGTACTCTCTTTGAAAATTGAAGTCAAATTTCCTTCATTTTGCCAAATATTTTAGTAATACAAAGATTAAAAGAAAAAGCCAAAGGGGAAAAAAATTTGGAAAATGAATAAGTTTTTGTACTTATAAAAACACTTTTCAGGAGGCGGAGCCAGGATGGCGGCGTGAGTAGAGCAGTGGAAATCTCCTCCCAAAAACACATAGAGCTATGAAAATATAACAAACAAAACTCTTCCTAAAATAGAGACCAGAGGACACAGGACAACATCCAGACCACATCCACACATGCAAGAACCCAGCGCCTTGCGAAGGGGGTAAGATACAAGCCCCAGCCCGGCGGGACCTGAGCGCCCCTCCCCCCAGCTCCCGGTGGGTGGAAAGAAACCGGAGCGGTTTTCTTCTTTTGGCGAGTGCTTTTTGGAAGCCTTAAAGGGACAGGGACCCCATTGCTAGGGAGGCAGGGCGGCGGGACCGGTGAGCGGTGCCTGGGACCGGCGCCTGAGGACAAAGATCGCGCGTTTTTCCCTATGGGACCTGTGGGCGGGTGCATGAGACCGGCGCCTGAGGACGGAGGAAATCGCGTGTTTTTCCCCGTTATTTATTCTCTTTTTGGCGAGTGCTTTTTGGAAGCCTTAAAGGGACAGGGACCCCGTTGCTAGGGAGGCAGGGAGGTGGAACCAGTGAGGGGGTGCCTGGGACCGGTGCCTGAGGACAAAGATTATCGTGCGTTTTTTCCTACAGGACCGGTGGGCAGGTGCCTGAGACCAGCGGCTGAGGATGGAGGAAATCGCGCACTTTCCCCCCTTTTTTTTCTCTTTTTGGCGAGTGCTTTTTGGAAGCCTTAAAGGGACAGGGACCCCAGTGCTAGGGAGGCAGAGCAGCAGGACCGGTGAGCGGGTGCCTGGGACCGGCACCTGAGGACAAAGAATATCACGCATTTTTCCCTGTGGGACCGGTGGGCGGGTGCCTGAGACCGGCGCCTGAGGATGGAGGAAATTGCGCGTTTTTCCCCTTTTTTTTTCTCTTTTTGGCGAGTGCTTTTTAGAAGACTTAAAGGGACAGGGACCCCGGTGCTAGGGAGGCAGAGCAGCAGGACCGGTGAGCGGGTGCCTGAGACTGGCACCTGAAGACAAAGAATATCTTGCATTTTTCTCTGCGGGACTGGTGGGCGGGTGCTTTTTGGAAGCCTTGAAGGGACAGGGACCCCAGTGCTAGGGAGGCAGGGCAGCAGGACCAGTGAGCAGGTGCCTGGGACCGGTGATTGAGGAAAAAAAAAAATTGTGTGTTTTATCCATCCTTTTTCTTTTCTTTTTTTTTTTTCTGCTCCCTCTCTCATTGTTGCTGTTGTTGTTTTGGTTGGGAGAGTGCTTTTTGGAAGTCTTAAAGGGGCAGGACAGGACACTTAGACCAGAGGCAGGGAATCTGGGGATCTCTGGGCACTCTAACCACCTGGGCAACAGGGAGCACAGAGGCCCCTCACAGAGAAAAATAGCCTCCCAGCCGGTCCCCCTCCAACGGGGCTCCACCACTTTGGAGGAGCAGCCCCAGCCAGGCCACGCCCACAGCAACAGCGGAGATAAAATCCATAGCAAACGGGCAGGTAGCAGAAGCCCTGTCTGCGCATAGCTGACAAGCATAAGCCACTAGAGGTCGCTATTCTCCCAGGAGAGGAAGGCCACAAACCAATAAGAAGGGAAGTTCTTCCAGCGGTCACTGGTACCAGGTCTGCAAACTATCTCTATCACCATGAAAAGGCAAAACTACAGGCAGACAGAGATCACAGAGACAACACCTGAGAAGGAGACAGACCTAACCAGTCCTCCTCAAAAAGAATCCAAAATAAAAATCATGAACATGCTGACAGAGATGCAGAGAAAAATGCAAGAGCAATGGGATGAGATGCAGAGAAAAATCCAAGAGCAATGGGATGAAGTCCGGAGGGAGATCACAGATGTCAGGGAGGAGATCACAGAAGTGAAACAATCCCTGGAAGGATTTATAAGCAGAATGGATAAGATGCGAGAGGCCATTGAAGGAATAGAAGCCAGAGAGCAGGAACGTATAGAAGCTGACATAGAGAGAAATAAAAGGATCTCCAGGAATGAAACAACACTAAGAGAACTATGTGACCAAACCAAAAGGAATAATATTTGTATTATAGGGGTACCAGAAGAAGAAGAAAGAGGAAAAGGGATAGAAAGTCTCTTTGAAGAAATAATTGCTGAGAACTTCCCCAAACTGGGGGAGGAAATAATTGAACAGACCATGGAATTACACAGAACCCCCAACAGAAAGGATCCAAGGAGGACAACACCAAGACACATAGTAATTAAAATGGCAAGGATCAAGGACAAGGAAAGAGTTTTAAAGGCAGCTAGAGAGAAAAAGGTCACCTATAAAGGAAAACCCATCAGGCTAACATCAGACTTCTCGACAGAAACCCTACAGGCCAGAAGAGAATGGCATGATATACTTAATGCAATGAAACAGAAGGGCCTTGAACCAAGGATACTGTATCCAGCACGACTATCATTTAAATATGATGGCGGGATTAAACAATTCCCAGACAAGCAAAAGCTGAGGGATTTTGCTTCCCACAAACCACCTCTACAGGGCATCCTACAGGGACTGCTCTAGATGGGAGCACTCCTAAAAAGAGCACAGAACAAAACACACAACATATGAAGAATGGAGGAGGAGGAATAAGAAGGGAGAGAAGAAAAGAATCTCCAGACAGTGTATATAACAGCTCAATAAGTGAGCTAAGATAGGTAGTAAGATACTAAACAAGCTAACCTTGAACCTTTGGTAACCACGAATCTAAAGCCTGCAATGGCAATAAGCACATATCTCTCAATAGTCACCCTAAATGTAAATGGACTAAATGCACCAATCAAAAGACACAGAGTAATAGAATGGATAAAAAAGCAAGACCCATCTATATGCTGCTTACAAAAAGCTCAACTTAAACCCAAAGACAAGCATAGACTAAAAGCCAAGGGATGGAAAAACATATTTCAGGCAAACAACAGTGAGAAGAAAGCAGGGGTTGCAGTACTAATATCAGACAAAATAGACTTCAAAACAAAGAAAGTAACAAGAGATAAAGAAGGATACTACATAATGATAAAGGGCTCAGTCCAACAAGAGGATATAACGATTCTAAATATATATGCACCCAATACAGGAGCACCAGCATATGTGAAGCAAATACTAACAGAACTAAAGAGGGAAATAAACTGCAATGCATTCATTTTAGGAGATTTCAACACATCACTCACCCCAAAGGACAGATCCACCGGGCAGAAAATAAGTAAGGACACACAGGCACTGAACAACACACTAGAACAGATGGACCTAATAGACATCTATAGAACTCTACATCCAAAAGCAACAGCATATACATTCTTCTCAAGTGCACATGGAACATTCTCCAGAATAGACCACATACTAGCTCACAAAAAGAGCCTCAGTAAATTCCAAAATATTGAAATTCTACCAACCAATTTTTCAGACCACAAAGGTATAAAAGTAGAAATAAATTCTACAAAGAAAACAAAAAGGCTCACAAACACATGGAGGCTTAACAACATGCTACTAAATAATCAATGGATCAATGAACAAATCAAAATAGAGATCAAGGAATATATAGAAACAAATGACAACAACAACACTAAGCCCCAACTTCTGTGGGATGCAGCGAAAGCAGTCTTAAGAGGAAAGTATATAGCAATCCAGGCACACTTGAAGAAGGAAGAACAATCCCAAATGAATAGTCTAACATCACAATTATCAAAACTGGAAAAAGAAGAACAAATGAGGCCTAAAGTCAGCAGAAGAAGGGACATAATAAAGATTAGAGAAGAAATAAACAAAATTGAGAAGAATAAAACAATAGCAAAAATCAACGAAACCAAGAGCTGGTTCTTTGAGAAAATAAACAAAATAGATAAGCCTCTAGCCAAACTTAAGAGAAAAAGAGAATCAACCCAAATCAACATAATCAGAAATGAGAATGGAAAAATCACGACAGACTCCACAGAAATACAAAGAATTAAATTATTAAAGACTCCTATGAAAACCTATATGCCAACAAGCTGGAAAACCTAGAAGAAATGGACAACTTCCTAGAAAAATACAACCTCCCAAGACTGACCAAGGAAGAAACACAAAAGTTAAACAAACCAATTACGAGCAGAGAAATTGAAATGGTAATCCAAAACTATCCAAGAATAAAACCCCGGGGCCGTATGGATTTACCTCGGAATTTTATCAGACACACAGAGAAGACATAATACCCATTCTCCTTAAAGTGTTCCACAAAATAGAAGAAGAGGGAATACTCCCAAACTCATTCTGTGAAGCCAACATCACCCTAATACCAAAACCAGGCAAAGACCCCACCAAAAAAGAAAATTACAGACCAATATCCCTGATGAATGTAGATGCAAAAATACTCAATAAAATATTAGCAAACAGAATTCAACAGTATATCAAAAGGATCATGCACTATGACCAAGTGGGATTCATCCCAGGGATGCAAGGATGGTACAACATTCGAAAATCCATCAACATCATCCACCACATCAACAAAAAGAAAGACAAAAACCACGTGATCATCTCCATAGATGCTGAAAAAGTATTTGACAAAATTCAACATCCATTCTTGATAAAAACTCTCAGCAAAATGGGAATAGAGGGCAAGTACCTCAACATAATAAAGGCCATATATGATAAACCCACAGCCAGCATTATACTGAACAGCGAGAAGCTGAAAGCATTTCCTCTGAGATCGGGAACCAGGCAGGGATGCCCACTCTCCCCACTGTTATTTAACATAGTACTGGAGGTCCTAGCCACAGCAATCAGACAAAACAAAGAAATACAAGGAATCCATATTGGTAAAGAAGAAGTTAAACTGTCACTATTTGCAGATGATATGATATTGTACATAAAACACCCTAAAGACTCCACTCCAAAACTACTAGAACTGATATTGGAATATAGCAAAGTTGCAGGATACAAAATTAACACACAGAAATCTGTGGCTTTCCTATACACTAACAATGAATCAATAGAAAGAGAAATCAGGAAAACAATTCCATTCACCATTGCATCAAAAAGAATAAAATACCTAGGAATAAACCTAACCAAAGAAGTGAAAGACTTATAATCTGAAAATTACAAGTCACTCTTAAGAGAAATTAAAGGGGACACTAATAAATGGAAACTCATCCCATGCTCATGGCTAGGAAGAATTAATATCGTCAAAATGGCCATCCTGCCCAAAGCAATATACAGATTTGATGCAATCCCTCTCAAATTACCAGCAACATTCTTCAATGAATTGGAACAAATAATTCAAAAATTCATATGGAAACACCAAAGACCCCGAATAGCCAAAGCAATCCTGAAAAAGAAGAATAAAGTAGGGGGGATCTCACTCCCCAACTTCAAGCTCTACTACAAAGCCATAGTAATCAAGACAATTTGGTACTGGCACAAGAACAGAGCCACAGATCAGTGGAACAGATTAGAGACTCCAGACATTAACCCAAACAAATATGGTCAATTAATATTTGATAAAGGATCCAAGCACATACAATGGCAAAATGACAGTCTCTTCAACAGATGGTGTTGGCAAAACTGGACAGCTACATGTAGGAGAATGAAACTGGACCATTGTCTAACCCCATATACAAAGGTAAACTCAAAATGGATCAAAGACCTGAATGTAAGTCATGAAACCATTAAACTCTTGGAAAAAAACATAGGCAAAAACCTCTTAGACATAAACATGAGTGACCTCTTCTTGAACATATCTCCACGGGCAAGGAAAACAACTGCAAAAATGAGCAAGTGGGTCTACATTAAGCTGAAAAGCTTCTGTACAGCAAAAGACACCATCAAGAGAACATAAAGGAACCCTACAGTATGGGAGAATATATTTGAAAATGACACATCCGATAAAGGTTTGACGTCGGGAATATATAAAGAGCTCACACGCCTCAACAAACAAAAAACAAATAACCCAATTAAAAAATGGGCAGAGGAACTGAACAGACAGTTCTCTAAAAAAGAAATACAGATGGCCAAGAGACACATGAAAAGATGCTCCACATAGCTAATTATCAGAGAAATGCAAATTAAAACTACAATGAGGTATCACCTCACACCTGTAAGGATAGCTGCCATCCAAAAGACAAACAACAACAAATGTTGGCGAGGCTGTGGAGAAAGGGGAACCCTCCTACACTGCTGGTGGTAATGTAAATTAGTTCAACCATTGTGGAAAGCAGTATGGAGGTACATCAAAATGCTCAAAACAGACCTACCATTTGATCCAGGAATTCCACTTCTAGGAATTTACCCTAAGAACGCAGCAATCAAGTTTGAGAAAGACAGATGCACCCCTATGTTTATCGCAGCACTATTTACAATAGCCAAGAATTGGAAGCAACCTAAATGTCCATCGGTAGATGAATGGATAAAGAAGAGGTGGTACATATACACAATGGAATACTACTCAGCCATAGGAAGTGGAAAAATCCAACCATTTGCAGCAACATGGATGGAGCTGGAGAGTATTATGCCCAGTGAAATAAGCCAAGCGGAGAAAGAGAAATACCAAATGATTTCACTCATCTGAGGAGTATAAGAACAAAGGAAAAACTGAAAGAACAAAACAGCAGCAGAATTACAGAACCCAAAAATGGACTAACAGGTACCGAAGGGAAAGGAACTGGGGAGGATGGGTGGGCAGGGAGGGATAAGGGGTGGGAAGAAGAAAGGGGGTATTAAGATTAGCATGCATGGGGGGGAGGGAGAAAGGGGTGGGTGTGCTGCACAACACAGAGAGGACAAGTAGGGATTCTACAACATTTTGCTAAGCTGATGGACAGTAACCGTAATGTGGTTGTTAGGGGGGACCTGATATAGGGGAGAGCATAGTAAACATAGTACTCTTCATGTAAGTGTAGATTAAAGATTAAAAAAAAAGAAAGAAAGAGTAAAGGGGGATTACTCCTTGATAGGATAAAACTATTGGTAAATCAAAGATCAACGCATGCTTTAAATATCAGTAATGTTGATCCCTTAAATGGTGTCAGATGATCAGCTATGGAGGTACTCTTTTCTGATAATATTCCTTTCTCTTAATTAAAAAAAAAAAAAAGAAAAAGCAGTTCCTGTGTGGTAACCTCCAATGAGTTCTGCACAGTGGTATAGAGGGCATGTCAAAGTGTGGGCAAAGGGTCTGCTTGTTTCTATGCAGAAGATCAAGGCCTAGCTTGGATACCCAGAAAATGAACTAAGATACGATATGAGGAGGAGCTTCTGGCATCAGCACTCTCTGGACGACTCGTGCCAGGGGGATGATCATCAAAAAGCCTCCACAGGGATCCGGGCGATGCTGCGGTTGTGGCTGCGTCCACCCCACCGTTTCCTGGACTTGCCATTGGAATGAGGAGGGAGATGTCTAGGCTGGCATGTGCATACAGTGAGACAACGAATTTGACTGGACCTGTACTGTTGGAACTCAACCAGGAGTTGGGAGGGGTGCAAGTTGTAGCACTCCAAAATCTTATGACTATAGACTATCTACGGTTAAAAGGACATATGGGAGGTGAACAGATCCCAGAAATGGGCTGCTTTAATTTGTCTGATTTTTCTCAGACTGTTCAAGTACAGTTGGACAATATCCATCATATCATAGACAAATTTTCACAAATGCCTAGGGTGCCTAAATGGTTTTCTTGGCTTCACTGGAGATGGATGGTAATTATAGATTTGCTTTGTTTATGTCACCGTATTCCTATTATGTTAATATGTGTGTACAAATTAGTAGTTTAAAACCTATACATACTTAAGGTACTCTACAAGAAGATATGTCAAAGAAATAATCAATCCTCCCATGTTTTCTTCCATATGCTACCTCTATAGCTTTTCGTCTTCCTTCCTAATTACAACCCTTAAATAGAATTCGTGCCTCATATCGAAGTTACCGAGTAGCATAATTCCTCCAGGTGGTAAAGATACCTCGAGACAAGTGCTGGGCATAGAAGCCACAGGGCATAAATCTGCAAAGAAGTAAAAAGCTAACCTTTTCAAACAATATGGCTTCTCTCTCACTTACCAACTTTACATTTCCCTGTATGGCCCCGGAAGATGACTGGTTAGCCAGAGACGGGTAAGATTCCTCAAGGGAGGAACAACCTAAGACAGGCAGGGTCGCAGGGGGGCCATCAGGTGAGAAATTGGGGATCAACAGAGGTGAGGCTCAGAACCTCATCCCCTCTGCTTTGAGAGAAATCTTCTGCATCCGTGGATGTTTTATTGCCCTTGTGTAGCTTGGATTAACACATAGTCTACAGGCACACACCTGATCATCTACAATTGCTCTCTTACAACATTAAACTATGTTTTCTACCTTTATCTTGCATCTACCTACCACTTCAGCATTTTATTAAAAATAAAAAAAATAATAATAATAAAGGGAGAAATGTGGGATCCACATATAAATCAAGTATAAAAATCAAACGAATATTCATATTTGACCTGATTGTTTATAATTCATAATGCGTGATCAAAACCGAAAGTTTCTGTGATGAATGCCCTTGTACTGTTCACCATGTAAGAATTTATTCACTATGTAAGAATTCGTTCACCATGTAAGAACTTGTTCGTTATGCTTCAGAAGATTGGAGACTGATGAGAGTTAGGCTTGAGATGGATTAATGATTGTACATTGAGCATTGACCCCCCTATACTGAATTTTATTGTTGTTAACAACCATTTGATCAATAAATATGAGAGATACCCTCTCAAAAAAAAAACCACTTTTCAAAATTACCTTTTCTGCTACATAAATTCAATACAAAATAAAGTATCAATGTCATCTTTTCTGTAAGATTGTTTCACTGTATATGCAAATGCATCTAACAAATTCTATAATTTTGTTCTAGTTTATCAAGTGAATTATTAATATAAAGAATTTTAACTACTGCAATTCAGAACTGTCCTCTGTAAGTTTGCTCTTGTCTTATTTTTAGGTTGTATGTATTAGACATTTGTTTTTGTATAATTTGCTGGTAACCAGACAAGCATAGTCATTCAAAATAATTACTTAGAAAGAATTCTATATTCTTTCATTCATTTAGTTACTCATTTGTTTATATATTTGACAAGTTTGTTTGTATATTTCTCATACAACTTCTATGAGGCAACTTGCAAAATTGGGAAAATGTATATGTGAGATAATAAATGTGTACTAAAAGCCCAAAGTAAGATGCAGAGTGCTAAAATGTAAGTAAATAAAATTAAAGTCTATTAAATTGATACATAGTTCTATTTCTGATAAATTAACCTACTGATTTGTTAGATATGCCAGGAATAAATTGGTAAGACTAGTTAATAATGGTTTCACATTAAGATATTAAAATAAATTTTCTTTTGCTAAACTGATATGGCTTAAGTTTAAAGCCAAATACATATGTAAATATAACCTCACCAGATACAAGAAAAATTAAGTTTTGAGTTTGTTTAATTAAAAAGAAAAAGAAAAAAGAAAAGAATTTGTGGATAAGGGTGTAGCTCTTAATGTACTGACAACAAATTAAGCTTAATTTTTCATTACTAATATTCAACTAACACTGAAAATCATAGATATCATTCCAGTTACCTACACATTGAAATTCTTCATGGGTTGATATTTATATCATGAAGTATTTTGAAAGTTGGCCATGAAATATCATTTTTCTTAGCCATCTCAACTAAATATAAAAACTCTATTTTTAACCTAATTGTCATGTTTCTACATTTCTTTGAGTGTCTCTTGAGTGACAGACCCTCAATATATGTCATCTTTAATCCTTACATAAATCCTGCAAGGCAGCATTTATTATACTTATGAATCCATTTTATTGATGAGCAAACCAAATTTCTCAAAGATTACTAAACTACTGAAGGTCACTGAGTGAATTAATAGCAAGGTTATTTTACAAGCTGAGTCTGTCTGCCTTCAGTCTGTTTTTTTTTGTTCATTTCAAAATGTCCAAGGGGAATAGATATAGCCCATCTTTCAATACACCGTTTGATTTAGAAAGTATGAAATTCTTGAGTAAAGGCAGTCTTGCTAGAATCTGTTGTTGATCCTATTTTCAGTCTGTAGGTTGGACAAAGGAGTTTTCAAAAATAGAAAAGGATATTAATCTGACCTGTACCACAAATCCTTTAAATTAATGGACAAGAACAAAACTTACATTTGATAAGATCATCTCATCTAAATATAGAGGTAAATGGGACATAAATACAAGATACAAGTTTCTTCTCATAAAAAGTGAACTATGAAACCATAGTTGGGATACTGACTACATATCTCACTGTCATATAGCAAGAAAATATAATACAGCTTTAGATGAGCAAAAAAAAAAAGGGACAAGAGAGTGTCTTTAATATAACTAAAATAGAATAAATTCTCGAGTAGAGAGGAAAGGTTCACCGGGGGATGGTAGGAGTATTTGCAGAGGCACATTAAGTAGGCATTTTGCCTTGCCCATCATCACATGCACCTCTGATCTCAAACAAGATGGCAGTAACAGAACCAAATAAATCACTGGTTTGACATTCACTTTCTATATCTTTTTTGTTGTCCTTTTGACTTTCTTTTACCTTCAGATGATTGCTGAGAGACCAGCAGTTAAAACTTCCTGCACTCTTCTAGGAAGAGAAAAAATACGGTGACACTAAGCCAGGAGAAGAGAAGTGGAGGCAATAATGAGTTTTGTATAGATAAAAGGATAGAATGTGAATGACAGGGAGATATGCATTTCCACTGAGACTAGGGAAAGAGGGAAGGTCAAACATAAGGAGGGTGCCCTATGGGCTTAGAGGCACAAGAATGATTTTTCAATGGAATAATGTTTTAAAATTACAGATACTCTGTTAGGTAAGTTTTTTCTTATAATGGTTTTAGGTTCAGCATGCCCTGAAAAGGGATAGCCTTTCAATGACCTTTTCCAGCCCATGAGTAAAATTCAGTTTACCAGTTTTCTCATGATCTCTCAAGATATATGTAATATAATGATTCTACCCTAATATGACTTGGCTCTTTGAGCCTAGGAATTTCAGTTTTACAGTCCTCTGGCCCCAGCATTTCATTTTATGATGCAATAAGTCAAAGGAGATAGATTTTGATAGTCTCCTATGCAACAGAGCTCCTCACTTCATTTAAATGGAAATGTGCATTTTTATGGAAATTCAGGCCTGTATTGATGAACAAAGATAAGCTGTCACCATTATATAGAATGGTGATCAAATGATAAAAGAAAGGTATCCTAGAAAACTCATTTTTAAAAAAAGTAAAGTTTACAGTACAAGGATTTTTAAGAATACGTATGTGTGTGTGTGTGTGTGTGTGTGTGTATGTATGTTCTTAGCCTCTTAGCCTACACATTGGATAAATTTAATTTTCTATGGATTTTTCACACTATATTTGGATGGTTATAAAGTTGAAAATCCCAGGACAAAGGCTGTGGCAGACAGACTGAAGACATATGTCTCTGATGAGATTTAAGACCTAATATGAAAAACTAATTAGCACAGTGCCTTTTATAAGTAGATATTAACTATCTTAATAAACATTTTTCAGTGTATGTGTTAAGAAATATCATGGATTAGGTGTGATATCATTTTCCATTCTTTTTCTTTCTTCACATTTTAATGTGGCCCTTTTGGAGTCATATTTTAAAAACTAATTTAAGAAATAGTTGATGGTTATATATTATGTCTTCCCAATAGAAACATGGAAATAATTCATTTTTAACAGAAAATATGCTACTTACTGTACTAACATCACATTTACTAATTTCCTCTGAGACAGTTAATGTGAATTACATTGATAAATTATTGCTCAAAGATACTAGTTACTGTGAATAATACCATTAGTTGAATTAGGGTTTTTAATATTCTAGCAAGATATACTTTTATTTAAGAAGGAGGGGGAAAATTTTAGAAAAGTAAATTCAAACAATAAGTGGAATTTGACAATATTGGCATTAGAATGACATCTGTTCTTTGGAGCAAAACCCAGGGAAGCAGCAGCAAATAACAGCTTTGCATGGTGTCAAGTGGACAAATCAAAGTCCTCCCCTCACCCCAACCCTCCTATCCTGTCATGAAAAATTCTTAACTGTTTGCTCTTTTTATTTATTTGAAGCATTATCTCTTTGGTCTCAGAAATAGCTTTGTACATTTTAATTTCAGGATTAAAAATTTTTTTTCATATTTGCAAATTCCTCATATTTATCCAATATTCTTACATTTTATGATTTGGGAGTTTGTGGGCTTTATATAATTTTTGAGCTCATATACAAAACAAATGTAACATTTGAAATCCTAAAAGAATATAAATGGACTTTTATGTCTACAAACTCTCAAACATTTTCATGAATAATAAAACATTAATAAAACTGTATTTACTACAGTTATTTCTAAATTGTGTATCTCTCTGTAATTTCTTCTTTAGACTTTGGTTTTCTTTTCTCCATAGAATACATTTATTCTCTAAATTTCCATCAGAATAAGATATTCAATATTCTTTCATCAAAATGATTTCCTGATTGTCTTTCAATTAAAATTCTGGTTTCAATAAAATATTTAATGTCTTTAAACAATAAGATATTTAAAATTGGGAATTGTTCATTTTTAAAGCACATTTTGATACCTTTTATGGACACAGAAAATCTTCTGGTTTGAGGAAAAATAAGATGAATAATAGCATAGATACAATATAACAGTGGTTAAGAATGACAGTGTGAGGAGTCAGTCACAACTGAGTTTAAATTCTAGGTCTCCTACCTAGTTTCATGACCTTGAGCAAGCCACTAAATCTTTCTTTACCTCATTCTTCATCTATAAATGGGGATAATACCCACAACATGGGGTTATTATGATGATTTTATGAGATAATATATGGTAAGTACTTAACATTGAGCCAAGCCAAGTAGGTGCTGAATAAAAAATAAGTATTCACCACCATCATCAGTAGAATTGAATAATCTCCAAAGTGAAGAAGTTAAAAAAAGAATAGGGTAAGCATTATCATTATTAAAGGTTGGAATTTGGTTTCACAAGTGTAATATCTATTTATATTAAGGCTTTAACAATAAAACACACTAAAGGGGAAAGGTCAGGATGCTTCATTTCATTCCTTGTACAGGATGCCAGGGATTTTTTTACACATAAATATCAGTTAAGCCTAACAAAAACTCCAGAAGGGAGGTGGTATATGCCACTTTTGCAGATGAGGAAATTGAAGCTCAGAGGGATGTAGTTTGGCTAAGATCATACATGTGAAAACATGCAGAATCACTCCTGAACTCCAATTCGTTTGACTCCAAAGCACTGTTTCAACCAAACTCCCAAATTAGAGTCATTCTGGGGACTATTCAAACTGGACTGTTCACCCTCAGCTGAAGTAGATCTGAATCAAAAGCATGAGCTTGTAGGTAAATCCAGGCTTTAAATCCTCAGCTTTTATTCTTTCATTCAAAATCTAATCACACCAAAGGAACCCCAGAATTCAGAAGGCTAGTAATCACACCTGCTGTCTTCATGTAACCTGACTCTGCTGGCCATTCTGTGCATGGAGTTAGAGATCTCACTACCCTGGACAGTGCCCAGGACAGCTCTTAATTACTTCCTTGCCAAAAACCATTTAGAGCTTGTAGATTTATCCTGAGCAATGAACTATGACTCTAGGTATTCCTCTCTGTTGCTACTCTTTATGCCCTAATCAAACTTACATATCTTTTACCTGACAATTTTTTAAAATTTTGGTATCATTAATCTACAATTACATGAAGAACATTATGCTTACTAGGCTCCCCTCTTCACCAAGTCCCCCCAACAAACCCCATTACAGTCACTGTCCATCAGCATAGTAAGATGCTGTAGAATCACTACTTGTCTTCTCTGTGTTGCACAGGGCTCCCCATGCCCCTCACCCCCACATTATTCATGCAAATCATAATGCCTCCTTTCTTCATCCCCACCCTTATCCCTCCCTTCACACCCATCCACCCCTTTCCCTTTGGTAACTGTTAGTCCATTCTTAGGTTCTGTGATTCTGCTACTGCTTTGTTCCTTCAGTTTTTCTTTGTTCTTATACACCACATATGAGTGAAATCATTTGGTACTTGTCTTTCTTTGCCTGGCTTATTTAATTGAGCATAATACCCTATGGCTCCATCCAAGTTGTTGCACATGGTAGGATTTGGTTTCTTCTTATGGCTGAATAATATTACATTGTGTATATGTACCACATCTTTTTTATCCATTCATCTACCAATGGACACTTAGGTTGCTTCCATTTCTTGGTTATTGTAAATAGTGCTGCAATAAACATAGGGGTGCATCTGTCTTTTTCAAACTGGGCTGCTGAATTCTTGGGGTAAATTCCTAGGAGTGGAATTCCTGGGTCAAATGGTATTTCTATTTTGAGCTTTTTGAGAAACCTCCATATTACTTTCCACAATGGTTGAACTAATTTACAATCCTACCAGCAGTGTAGTAGGGTTCCCCTTTCTCCACAACCTCACCAACATTTGTTGTTGTTTGTCTTTTGGATGATGGCCATCCTTACTCGTGTGAGGTGATATCTCATTGTGGTTTTAATTTGCATTTCTCTGATGAAAAGCGATGTGGAGCATCTTTTCATGTGTCTTTTGGCCATCTGAATTTCTTCTCTGGATAACTGTCTGTTCAGATCCTCTGCCCATTTTTTAATTGGATTATTTGCTTTTTGTTTGTTGAGGTGCATGAGCTCTTTATATATTTTGGATGTCAACCCTTTATCAGATCTTTCATTTATGAATATATTCTCCCATACTGTAGAGTACCTTTTTGTTCTATTGATGGTGTCCTTTGCTGTACAGAAGCTTTTCAGCTTGATATAGTCCCACTTGTTTATTTTTGCATTTGTTTCCCTTGCCTGGGGAGATATGTTCATGAAGAAGTCACTCATGTTTATGTCCAAGAGATTTTTGCCTATGTTTTTTTCTAAGAGTTTTATGGTTTCATGACTTACATTCAGGTCTTTGATCCATTTCAAATTTACTTTTGTGTATGGGGTTAGACAATGGTCCAGTTTCATTCTCTTACATGTAGCTGTCCAGTTTTGCCAGCACCACCTGTTAAAGAGGCTGTCATTTCCCCATTGTATGTCTATGGCTCCTTTATCATATATTAATTGACCATATATGTTTGGGTCTATATCTGGAGTCTCTATTCTGTTCCATGGGTCTGTGGGTCTGTTCTTGTGCCAGTACCAAAGTGTCTTGATTACTGTGGCTTTGTAGTAGAGCTTGAAGTTGAAGAGTGAGATCCCCCCCACCCCACTTTGTTCTTCCTTCTCATGATTTCTTTGGCCATTTGGGGTCTTTGGTGTTTCCATATGAATTTTTGAACTATTTGCTCCAGTTCATTGAAGAATGCTGTTAGTAATTTGATAGGTATTGCATTGAATCTGTATATTGCTTTGGTCAGGATGACCATTTTGATGATATTAATTCTTCCTAGCCAAGAGCATGGGATGAGTTTCCATTTGTTCGTGTCTTCTTTAATTTCTCTTAAGAGTGTCTTGTAGTTTTCAGGGTATAGGTCTTTCACTTCCTTGGTTAGGTTTATTCCTAGGTATTTTGTTCTTTTTGATGCCATTGTGAATGTAATTGTTTTCCTGATTTTCACCTGAATATTTTAGGACCCACTATCTTGCCACTCTCTCATCTCCCACATTCCACCCTACCTCTGTCTAGCATCTACACTGCCACCTAAGTCATTTACTTTACACTTCTAAGGGAATGCCTAATGCACACAGATGAGGAGGAGGTGGAGTCTGAGAAGAAACAATCAAGCACGTGGGGAAAAAATAAAGATTATGAGGTAACCTAAGGAAATTATAGTTAAAAGTAGGGCCAGTAACCAGGTGTGCATTTATGTTATCGATGTTATACAACTCCATAATTTTTCTTTAGTTTGACTTAGCAATGCTTTTTCCACACTGCTGCTAGTGGAAATATCCACACTTCTACTTCATGATAAAAAAATCTCTATTTTTCCACACACTAATAAGAGTCTTGGGAACATGACCTAGCAGGGTTCATTAACAGGGTAGTACTGGCCAGGGACACAAAGAGGTAAGTTATGTTACCACAGTTTTGTCTCACAGAGCATTTTTGTTTTAATGATTTTTCTCAAGAAAGACAGTAAAAGGACACTTATCATATTATGCCAAAGTTGAAATAGTCATAGAAGAAAAAATATAAAAAACAAACACAGACTTACAGCATTGACTACATGATTTAGATATTCTGTCTATGCCAAATGAGAGGATTTCAATTATGACTTATTAGGGGGAATATGATAATAAAATAATTTATTTAATGGTTACTGTTTGCTTTGTCAGTATCTCTTGTACTTCTAGGGTAAAATTTATATTTTGGTTAGAAAAAAACCCCAAAATTAAAGAAAAAAATTAATTTTTTTATATTTCAGATATTTGATATTATCTTTCAACATTGTGATTTCAGACTCTTGCATTTAATTTATGCACAAAAGGCTACAACAGAAAATGTTTCCACTGTATCTACATGCATATTGAACACTGAAGTGTAAAAGGGGAGACCACTTTTTCTTGGGGCCAGTGGAAGAAAGCCAAATATAGTGTGCAATGGAATTATTCAACCTCTTCTCCTCTCTGTCTCCCATCTTAAGTAAATGAACCCCCAAACTAAATGAATATAATGCTCACTTTTTAGAATTATGCTCTTAATGCCATTGATGTGCTTAATGTTCAGCAGAAGAGGATAGATAATCTGGTTTCATTCCAGGTTCTCAGTCTTTCTGGTAAAGCAGCTTGAGTGTGTCTTGGCTGTGACCATTAGGATTAAATAGGGCCCTTGAGTAAGTTTTTAGAGGGAGACCTGGCTTTGTAGGAGATGAACTGGTACACTGTGTATAAGGCATGAAGTCAAAATAGAATGATTGTCTTGAAATGTCCCTGGAATTCATGAGTTAGTTCTCATTCTCTTTGTACCTGGGGAACAGGGTGAGCTTAATGGGCCTGGACTTGCACGGCCTTGAGTTTATAAGGCCCTGCCACTTGTTTAATGCCCTGTTGTCATGGTCTTGCCATTCTTAACAACTTTTTACTAAGGTACTCTACATTTTAATTTTGCACTGGTCCCTGCAAATTGTGTAGCTGGACCTTCTGGTGATGAAGAGCTTTAGAAGGGACAAAGCATAATCAGTTGCTTTCTCTTAGCCTTTGCAAAGACATACCTGGAATGGTCATGCTTTGGTATGTTCTGCTCTGTACAAAGGATTACACAATAGACAGAATCTGGAGAAGGTGCATACCTGCCTTCATGACACAGTTTCCATTCTCTGTTTAGTAATACTTCCCCTTTCCCCTTTTTAGCTGCATATGTAGCTTCCCAGAGAGACATCCTATTTCCAAGCTCTCTTGCATGTAAGTGTGCTCATGTGGTTGTATTTGGACCATTGAAATATGAATAGACATGTTTGCAATTTCCAGGTTACTGCTTTAGAGACAAAGACAAGGAGACGGAACCTATTTCTTGTTATTTCCACAGGTGGAAGATGTGCTGGTGTCCCAGCTGTGACCATTCAGAGGAGGATGGCACACTAGGGGTAGGCAGAGCACAAAGTAGAAGGAACTCAAGTTCTTTCAAGACCTCCTGAATTAGAGCTCCTCTCAGCATGGTCTACTCACCTTGCATCAGGACTGGAGAGAGAAATGAATATTCTGCAGTTTCTTTGTTACACTGCCTAGTGCCTGCATACAGAGTGATATACAGTACAAATTCTTGGGAGTTGATTCCCAATAAACTTGTATTTATCCAGAATAGGTGAATAAAATAGTGTTCTTAGTGTTTGAACACTGTACATAGGGAAAATTACTAATTTGTATTAAAGTGATATAAAACTGTTTTGAATCTAATTTTATCCTCACTGATTCTCAGAAGATTTCTGGATCATGCAAAGCCTCAACATCATCAATATGAATACTAATTATCATGTATGTCTACAGATATTGGGGCTTGAGTAAATCTGTATTAACCTGAAAAACTCCTGAAGTTGCATTTACAAAATAAATTCCAGAATTACTTTAATTTCATTATAATTTATCTCTGTATTGAAAGAAGGCTACAGAATGTTAAAAAAACTTCTATGAATTTTCTCCATGTTTGAAAAATGAATTTAGGCACTTACAATATTTTTAAGAACAACATTTTATACATATAAGATAATTTTACTTTTCATTTCTTAAATTCTTTCAGTGATTAAAACTGCTAAGATTTAAAATATGTTAATAAACCAGTTATAAAACCATTAAGGAATCCTATCTTCAAAAGTGTATTATATGTTTACCTGCCCCAATGACTCTCTCGATGCGAATTCTTGAGGGATCAATCTCCTTTGCAAATTCATGGACTGCTAGTGATGGGTCTTCATATGTATCTGGATCTATGTAAGTTTTAATTCCTGGGAAGCGTACTGCAACAAAATGAAAGACTGATTTAGTTTAAAGGTATTGTAGTAATTCCACATCTTGTGAATATTTAAAATGGGGAATGACATACTGAAGTGGTCATTCTTATTAATTACTTAAATTCACTCTTTTCTCTTCCTGTCCTCTTCCTCTCCCCCACCTCCCAAACCCACTTCCACCACTAAAGTGTTGAGTACGTGGAATTATTTACTTGTTGATGTAAAATGACCTGGTAGTTTTAATAGAGAGTGAGTGGACAGGTTCCAGAAAACACAAGATTATTATATTTCTGTAAAAAGTTGAATCTGTTCACTTACCAACTAACAACCCATACACTTCACATCTGATCTAGCTCTGGGCATGGGGAAAACAACAGATAAACCACTCCCACAACAAACAAGCCCTTCAAGGTTCCTCCTGGACCCTTTGTACTCTAAGGCACGAGGTTTTCCTGAACTCATGCCTCAGTCCTGTGGTCTCTCCCTTTCCAGAAACTCTCAGGCAGTAAAGAACAGATCCCACAGCACAGTTACAGAGAATGACAATGGATAATAGCCCTTTCCGGTGTTTTTTTAGTTGCTCCATGGCCAGACTGTATACAAGGTCCTGGAGAGGACTCCCTGTCTGCTCTGGAGGGAAGGATGGGAATCAAAGACCCAAATCTGATCACTGGCTGTACAGCTGCTACTTCTTCTCTGATGGGGCTGGATTGCTCACATCCCATAGGCAGTTAGGATGATGAATAAGGATGGCTGGAAGATTTGAATATGTGATTGCATATTCATTTGCAACTTCTTCAATATCCAAAGAAGTCGCATACTGTCTGTGGATATTCCTTTGTCTCGTTCATTGGTTTCTGTTTTTCATGTTGAGAGTGGCTAACTCCTGGAGGACAGGGGATCATTTCTTACACATCTGTCTTTTAAAATACATTATCTTTACTGAGTGTGAATTAGTAGAGTGTGATTAAAAGATCAATGAAAATTTGTGGCATAGTGGAGGGGTATTGGGTTTTGCTGCTTCTTAGATTTTGGAAGCCATGCAATACCCTGAGTTAAGTGTTGTCCAGGTCTCCTCAGAAACATGCTTTTACAAGGAAACTCAAACGCAAACAAACAGAAGGTAATGAAGTGAGTTTAGAGGATGTGATGAAAAGCCCATTAGCAGCAGTAATTTGCTTCCTGCATTCTCAGCCTGTTGGCTTCTCTTACTACTTTTTTTTGCCTCCTGCCTCCTAGTACTGGATATGTACCTAGAAAAGATTAATATTTCTCAAAGTAGCACCAGGAAAGCATATTTCTGGGTATACTTAGACGTGACAATGATTCTGAAATGTTAGGCATTTCTTCACTTCCCCAAATTTAGATTGGAGGAAAGGAGAACAGATAACCTGTAATTCTCATTCATATTCTATACGATATTTTTGCAACTTAGTTGAAGTTGAAATTGTGATTTCAGACTGAATACTAAAGCTAAATCCAGTGCCTATTATTAGATTATTAGGGGTATCTAACTGGATATATGGTCATGTTAATAACATTACTTTAGGCACAGACAAAATATATCATTAATTAACTCATTACATGATTTGAACAATTCAACCTTTCAATTATTTAAGGTGAAACACATTTCTACAGAATAAATTGATTAGTTAATATCATTTTTTTCTTTAAACACAATATATGTAGTTTAGGGGAAAATAAATCAAGTTCCTATTTTGACTATCTGGTTACTTATTTAACTTATCCATGTCTTCTTGAACATCAGTTTTTTATCTTCGATCTCCTTGGGTGCCTCGGGTTATTTTCATTGCTTCTTGCTGGGCCCATCTGGTTTAAGTTTATACTAAACTCTAGCTGGAAACAGATGATAAATACCTCAGGAACATCTACCCCCACCCCACCACCGCATTTCAGGACTAAATGCCTGCAGTGAATCTTAAGGTTGCTTAGCATAAGTCATCTGTCCAGGTGTCTGGATCCCAGTCTCCACATCTGTTTACAGTGTTCACAGCTCATCCTATACCTGGTAGTGGCTGTTTCGGTTTTCTCTTCCTTCAGTGTAGTGAGCCTCAAATTTACTGTGCCGAATAACAACCTGGGAGACCTTACTAATAATGTGTATGTCTTGGCCCTACCCTGGACCTTCTGAGTCAGAACTTTGGTGAGTGAGGGTGGAACATTCTAGTGCAGATGCTCTCATACTTTGAGAAGTCATGTAAGCCTTAGAAAAAGCCCAAAGCCATCTGTCTAATGTATAATTTCCTCGCTTTAATTCTTTCCCTCTCCCAGAAGGTGATATAGATAGAAAAGTCTCTCATTCCTTTTGCTCAATTAGAAGCAGAAGATGAATTTAAATAGTTAAACAATTTGCCTCACATATTATCTCTATACTGCAGTTAATTAGAGAACATCCTTTTTTGTTAATTCAGCGTCTCATGACAAAGAAACTGTCTTGACAAAGTAGTTTGCCATTTGGAGGTGGAGGTGGAGGTGGGCGTTGGGGAGGAGAGGGTGGCAATTATCAAACCAACTATAGTGGTAATTATAACTTGCTTGGGAAGAGCTCCTTCAAATGAATATAACCTTGTAGTCAGCTGAAGGATTTCATACATATTCTAAGAGTTAAAGAGCTGATTTTCTTTTTTAGCATTAATGAATTGTAAATTGATTTGTTATATGTTTAAATGACAGTTCCTACAAGAAGGAAAAAGGATTCCTTAATATTTCTATGACTAATGCTCCACTAAATAAAACCAACTCACATTCTGGAACCATTGTGAGTGGTAAATAGCTAGATGTAATCAGTCATCGTTTGTTTTTAGCGTATTCAGTCTGTCGTGTTTTCCAGCAAGCAGCATTAGGGAAAAAGTAATATCATTTAATGAGAAGCAGGTGCAATTTCCACTAGCAAACCTGGAAACCAGAAAAAAAGTCATAATGCTGAAAGGTTGGAAGTGAATTGTGTTTGGGTTTTTTCAATTCAATGGATACAAGTTCAGAATGAACTCTTTAAATGCTGGAACAGATAAAATAATGGAAGAGACAATGCATTTACTTACAGTGCCCATTCTGTAAGTGGTTTCTTCTCTTTTCTTCCGATTTCATTTTGGCCTTTATGTACCATTGGCACCTTTTAAAAAGGGAAACAGAATAATATTTTTACAATTATGCTGGATGAGAACGAGAATCAATTAAGAACATTTCACCCATGGACAAAGTTCTTATCATAAAGACCACTTTGAAGAACTTCTTTATAACATGTGAAAATACCCCATAGCAAGTTTTTTGTATACACCAAAATTAACCCCAGATAAGAATAAAACTCTTAAGTGGATTGGTTGATACAAATGTTAGGAATCTTAGAAAATATTTTACAATCAGCAACAACCATCATGTCCTTCCTTACATGACTTCTAATAGCTATAGTTGGTGAAAAACATTAAAAGTCAAAATGAAAACTTTTTTGTCAGAATCGGAGGCATTTAGACAACTGTCTTCTAGTTTAAGTGCTAAACAGAATGGTTTTTTAATGTCAAATTTGGTGGAGGTATGTGTATTTTTTTCTCAGGATAATCACGTTCTTCAGAGAGGCAGGTGCTTCTCTCCCAGGACTCCTTCAACACAAATAAATCCATCAACATCCATGTGCTGGAACAGCTCATCAAACTGCTAATTATAAATGGCTAAACAGAATACATCTGTGGTACATAATCCATCTTTCAATGTCAATTTTTCCTCAAATCCTATAGCAAATTGAGTATTCAGAAATGTCTTACAGTTTTAATAAAATAATTTCCTATGAATCCTCCCATGCCAGAGTGCTTGCGAGATACTTCACAATGATTATTTTAATGTTATATAATTGAAATTGTCTTTACTAGGATGTCAAATGTTAAAGCAATTTCTGATGTTATATAAATTCATAAACATGGAAATTGAAAGCTGAAAATAATTTAGTACAAATTTTTCTTCATCACTAAATTCTCTTTTTCAGTGGTATTCAAAGTCAGCTTCAGGAATCCTAAATAAAGATAACATTTAACCCTCTCACATTTGAACACATGCCTCAAGTTTATTAGGTCAAAATTAGCCTAAAATGACTGTAATGTCTTCTTTTGTTTGTACCATTTATGTATCAAGATGATATTTTCTGATATTTTAGTGAAATGCTTTTCCATATGTGTATGTTCTACTTAAAATCATTTTGCTGAAATATTCTGAGGAAATAAGGCCTTAATTCACGTTCTACAAACTTAAAAATTACACCCAATTTTGCCATAAATTGATTCACTATCAAATAAAGCACCATTTAATCAACTTACATTACAAAGTTAGAGGCATTTTTTAAAATTGGGGATAAATATGACACTGCTGTTGAAATAAAGCCATACTTAAAGCACCCCAAACTTTTTTAAAAAAACTTTCAATTTAGAAAATGAGAATATTTCTCAATCAAATTACCATCATATCACAATTACCACAGTCTAGTTGACATGATACAATTTGTGTCTGTGGAGTTACTATCACCTTATACTTTAATAACTGAATAATCTTTCTAGGCTCCAAACTGATTGTCTTTAAATTATGTGCCCCAGGATAGAGTATTATCAAGATATCAATGACCCCAAATTCACAATATAGCACTTATGTTACAAATGGCAATGAAAATACAATATTATTATTCTACTTAACATTTTTCTAATAAGGTTTGCCAAACATGTAGCAACCCATGCAGTGTTGGCATTTTGAGTTTTTAAATTTAACCAAATTATCATTGTGACTTGTTATGTACCAAATGCTTTTGCTCTCTTCTTTCCTTTTACCAGACTTCACCTTTAACCCTCTCACACTGATATTTTTCTTTTTCTTTTTTTCCCTTTCTTTGCCATCACTCTTGTTTTAATCCCTGTTCTTGAAAGAAAGTCTTAGGATCAATCAGAACTCTAACCTTTTTTTTAACAAACAAGCTTAGACCTCTACCAGGATATATAGGGTTTTGTTTTTATTTTATGAACAGTTGTGTCCTGCTAGTGATTAAGGATTTGTAGGTCATGTTTGGTATTTGTAGGCTTTGGTACTGAGTATTTTGTTTTTGACCTAACTAATTAGTTGGTATAAAGAATCCAAAATTTGTCTTCTGTCCACTCTAAAAGTTGCATGTATCAAAGCTGTGATAGTGGCATCGAGTTGTCAGAGGTTAGCACGCGCAAAGGGAGAGAGAAATAGGAGAGGGTTGGGCAATAGTAGCTGCTGGTGGTGCCATGGTACACCTAAACTAATACTTGTTATTAGGATGAATTTATCATTATTTCTTGCATTTTTCTCTTATCTTTTTTTTATTACTATAGCTAGCAGTCTCCAATCAGCTAATCAGCTGCTCGAAGCAGGAGACTCTGAGACACTATTATATGACGATACCATGTCTGTTTATACACATGAATATTTTAAGTTAAAAGAGCGATAAATGTGCCTTTTATACAACTAATTTCATAAAGAAATCACCATTTCAACTCAACCATGCTAGAATATTCATGTGTTTCTTTGTTCCCTAATAAGTTCTGTAAAAGTGGGTTTGTTACAACTAAATCTGATATACCCTTAACAGGCAGCAGTTACATTTTGTCAGGGACACACCCTAGGTAAGTGTCTTGTAAGTACTTGTCAACTTACTGACCTATACCTTTAGTTTGCTGTCAAAATTATAGATAATAATTTTTCATACATGTATATCCTCCATAATTTTTTAATGAATTTTATAAAATATTGGAATGTAGGTAGAGATTTAAAAATGAATAAAACAAAGGTGCTCACTGAACGATTGTCCCTGAAAGTAGCTATTTGCTATTTCTGATCATTATCAGACATTGAGGTTTTCCAGTAGAGAAGGCATACATTAGCTGGTGTAGCCTGGATGTGTACTATTTGGCCAGCATTCTTACTACAGTTTCAAATCATGACATTGCTTATTTTGCAGTATGTATGTGCTTCCAATTATCCAGAAAATTCTCAAGCTATACTTTTGTGTGCCTATTGATAATCTAGAAGGAATATTTTTCCCCTTGTAGGAATGAAAATATGATCTGAAAAATATTCGTGATTTCTGACAAAAGTCATGGCCTAATGTTAAATGCTAAATAAGAAATAACACTTGCTCTTTTAATAATGTCATACATGTTATCTGCAATCACTTCTCTGTATTGTTAGTTACCTGGTCCCTGGTAACAATCCAATATATCTAAAAATCAATACATGGTTTTAATGCATTATCACACTAAATCTGTGTAAAAAGATAAATACAAGGTTTTGATGGGTGAAACATTTTGGTCAGCTAGTCAGGATTCATATCTAGATCTTTTGCTATGTTAAACTTTTTGTTACTTAAAATTTTTAACCCATACTACTTTAAAGTGGAGAAATATTGGATTTATAAACCAGGTTATATCATTCTAATATAGATACTTTCAATATTTAATGGATAAAAATGACACATATCTATAACACTAAGTTTATAAACAACTTCTATACAAATTGTTCAATATCTGTGTTGAATTAATTTTTCCCAGGAAAAATTTCTTTCATGGTGTAATTTAATTGTAGTAAGGATAAACTCAGGAGCAGTTTGTTGAGTAAGAATTTATCATTTGTAGGTTTCAAAGTGTTTTTATCAAGCGTTTGGCTGCTTCCATACTCAGGGACCTGTTGATACAGAGAACTAGCCATCAAGGTCCTGCTGTCACATAAAGTTCACTGTCAGAGCAGAACCTGCCCTGATCCTGTTTGCTCTCAGGTGTGCTTTGTTACATTTAAAAGCATTTGTATACACAGTATATAAAAAGAAATGTTTACTCATAATCTTGGAGAGAATGGGGCATGCTTCAGTTACCTCCCAGTGATTAAGAAGAACAAAGTAAGAATGACGAGGAGAGTGAATCCCCCAACAGCTGCAGTGGCTATCACGAGAATCTGCCCCTGCTCCGCCGCCATGTCAGAAGCTGAAACACAGATACAATAGTAAAATTTCTCTGGGTGACATTTCACTACTAAAGTTATTTTACATCCTAGTACATGCTTGAAAGTGCAGTAATGGATATCAAAAAAACCAACCACATTTGCCTTTTGTTTGGCATCTAGGATGCAAACCCAAAATAAGGGCTAACAATCCAGATCACAACAAAACCTTCTTTTTTTTCACAAAAATACCAATAAAGTAGGTGGGTCTTGCTAACTAATTTCCTTAAACATGCTGGCCAACAGACTTTATACACTGTTTTGTCTGTTTCTGCAAAGTGGGAGAAGATTGTTGTATAATTAGTTTTAGGAATGACCTTTTTTATATTTCACAGAGCTTAAATCAAACATTAAAGTTATGAATACCCACCTTTACAGCACAAGGGGATACGGAATAGGTGCGCAGATGTTTGACAGTTATTTTTCAAATGACATTAAAGATTCCTTTTTTGAATAAAAGAAAAGAACACATTGCTTCTTTCATTGACAAAACTGTACTGAAACTACATGGGCTGCATGCTTCACTAATTTTTTCCGGAATCTTTTAAAATATACTAGTTCAATTAGTTCATTAGCACTTCTCATTCTCTGTATTCTAAAGTTATGATCTAATACAATTTTTACTGGATGGAATATGGGCAACTGTGTAATAACAGAGGTAAGGAAACTGAGACCCAGAGAAGTTAAACTGCCCAAATTCACACATGAATATTGCCAGAATTTAGGCTTTAGATTTTTGTCTCATTTTTTCTTTCTTCAAGCTGTTACTTGAAGTAATAATTCAGTCAATTACCAATATTGTAAAACATCAAATCAATTAGTCCCTTATAATATCCCTTATCCTGAATAAACCTTGTTTTTATTTTGATTACTATAAAAACATCTGTTAACCTAACTATTATAAGCAGAAAATTGAGTCAAAGAATTTAACTGCAAAGCAAACCACTTTATTTTCATAATTTATTGGACTTGAGTTCTTTAAGACTTCCAAGAAGTACATCTTTTTCTGAGAATCAAGTATGCAATACACTGTATATAAATTTATATTCGCAGTAATAACTTCCTCATAAAAATCACATATTTACTAGAGAATATCAGAACCTTAAATGCTATTGTTGAGTCAGTAAGAAACTAGTTACAGCATTTAAGAGGCTTTTAAGAAATCCAAATGTAAATAAAAACAAAAGTCATTCATGCTCAGTTTTCAGTAAGAAATTTATTAAATCTTGGTGATTAGATTCTAATCACCATGATTTAATACAGGTTATTTCAACCATGTATTTCAATGTTGAGTTTTAGCTCAGAACCGTGCAGAGTCAAGTTAAATACTTGCATCTTATCCAAAAAACAGCGCTGAAGATTTTTTATTAGATCCTCACTGAATTTCTTAATCTTCAAAATAGCACTGATATCATGGGAATTAATACATACTCTGAAATGTCACATTTTCACATTGAAAATTATTGAATAACAAATTGCAAAGGATAGATGTTACAGAAAACATTAACTTTTTAAAGATAAAGAAGATGGCATTTAAAAATAAAATATTACTTACTTAGCAACTTCTGTATTTGTAAAATATGTAAAATACAACTCAAGAGTTTTAAACCTGGAACATATATTTTCAGAGTAGCCAGATAGCAAGTAATTTATTGAGTTCATGTATTTATGTTTGGATAGAGGGAAATTTTATGTAATCGCGTGCATTTTGAAAATCAGATTACCTTGTTATAAAAAATTGTGTTAAGTTAAATAATTGCTTAGTAAACTTCCAGTTCTACTAATATGTCTTTTTGCACACTTGTGATCACATATTTATGAACTTTGCTTCAAATAAAGTTTTAACTGGATAATAGACTGTTAAGTTGTTATATTTTGAAAAATACATTTTGTAAAATTGTTTTTAAACCTCTATACTAGTGATGCTAAACAGTTCTCCAGAGAATAATATATATATGAATATATAAGTCTTTTGAAAGAAAGAGTGTATAGTGTGATGCACTCTTATAGTGGGAATAAAATTGCCATGGATGATGGGGCTGAGATGATAATGAAAACATTATGAACATCATCATCATCATCAACACCGGCTATGTAGTAGTAAATGATCCTCTACTACTATGCTTGTTGCTTCAATTCATTACCAAAGTTATCTGCACAGTAGTCTTAATATTGGTAGGTACTATTATTACTCCTAACTTAAGGGTTATAATACCTGTCTAAGGTCATAACTCTTGTGTATAAGAAAGCTGGCAATCCAACCTTGATTTGTCAGATGTCAAGTCCAGACTGTCGTCAGCATTTTATACCACCGTTTTCACTAACAGAAAAACTGGCCGGACCCAGCTCTTCTGTGTGTCCTAAAACAATTGCCTGGTTTGACCTTGGTTTCATCTCTGCAAAATGAGAATGTTGAGCTAAGTGTCCTTGCCACAGTCTTTCAGAGCAGTTGTACTGGGGATATTGTCTTACCCTTAAAGGCTGCAATCAAATTGGGGAGAACAAGATTGCCATATGGAAATAAGAGAAACAGCCAGCACCTGTTCTGCAGTTACTGGCCCTGAGAGGGATAATTTCTTCTCATATTAGTGTTGGTCAATCACAGAGCTCTGACGCTATCTCAAGATAAAATTCAAAGCCCTTAACTTGTTAACAAGACTCTCTACAAAGGCTCTAACATGTATCTCCAGACTTATCTCTTATTGTTCTCTAACCATGCTCAATTTCTTCCAGTTCTTCAAATGTACCAAACTCTCTCTAACAGTCAATTCCTATTCAATCCTCCTGCATGAACGTCACAACATTTGGGACGTTTTTATCTAATTGTTTAGATTTGGTTAGGTCCCCAGACATATGTTTGCACAGACCCTTGCACTGTTTTTATCAATAAATTTCTACCATGTCTATTGAAATTACTATTGTGTAATCTATCTTTTTTGATTAGACTGAAAAATTCCATGAGGGTAGGAACTTTATACACTATAGGAGCTGTATTGAGTTGAATGATGACCTCCCTTCTACCCTTACCCCTGCCTCTCCCCTACCACAAAAAAGGAATTTGCCAGTGTAACTGGGTAGGCCCAAATCCAATGACAAGTGTCCTTACATAGAGAAGAAAAGACAAACAGGAGCAGTCCATGTGAAGAGAGAAGCAGAGACTGGAGTTAGGCAGTTAAAAGTTAAGAAATTCCTGGAGCCACCAGAAGAGGAAGAGGTAAGGAAGGATTCTTTCCTATCTTCTGGCCTCCATAACTGTGAGATAATAAATTTCTGTTGTTTTATATATGTGGTTATTTGTTTTATAGCCCTAGAAAATGAACACAGTATTCAACCTATAGGGCTTGATACATAGTATTAGCTCAATAAATATCTGTTTGAGTGAAGAGATTAAAGGATTACTTTGCATTGGAGGATTCTGGCAAGAAAATGCCATATTAATCTAGGAATAATCCACATCCTCACTTTCTACTTGATATGTAAAAAAGATTTACCCTGAAGGTAACTATTCTATATATGTGAAGTAACAACATGATGCATCAAAATAATCCAATTATTCTGTATGCTTGGAGATAATGCTTTTTGGAAGGCAGGTGCTACTAGTACAGACTTCTATATTTAATCAAATTAAGCAGATTAAGCTTAGAAATGTGAATCCAATGTTAGGAACTTATAAATTCATTCCACAGAGGTTTATTGAGCACCTATTACATGGGGGACACTAAGAAAGACACTGGGGATTCAGTGATGAACAAAAAAGACAGTTACTGCCCTCCTAGATTTACAATTCAGTGAGTAAGATAGACAATGAAAATAATTCCATGTGCAAGAATTGTTACCAAGGGGAATCTTCAGAGTGCTCTGGAAGAGAATAAGCCTCCCTGGGTGCTGAGTCAGCAGAGGGAGAGTCTGGAAATATAATGTATTAGACGGAGTAGAAGGAGGAGTTTTTCCTTGGGTAGAGGCTCCAAATAATTGATTAATTTAAACAGATACACAAACAAACCATAAAATCTACCAAATGGATTCCATAAAAATACAATATAGCTGCAAATTTCTCTGTTATGAAAACTTGTCTGTTAGCACCATCTATTCATTTTTCAATCCTGAGATTATTTCTAATCAGTTTTGTAGAAGAAAATGTATATAATTTACACACATAAGTAACATCACAGAACAAACCTGTCTTTAGAAAAAAATAAAAATAAAATCCATGGTAAGAAATAAAATGGTAAGAAAGAAATAAAATTTGTGACTAGTTTATTTGGAATGTCTCTTTGCTTAATGGAATGAGGTTGTAGTCTTAGGAAAATAAAAATATATTAAAATGATTATTTCATTGCATGATTTGGAAAGAGGCACTTTTTAAAGAGGAAGCAATTATCCAAAAAGGGTTGCACAGTTGTTACTGAACAGGAACTTAGCACCTAGCCAGTGCTTGGCATAAGTCAGGATGACATTAAGTGAGATTTGCTTTAGTTGTTTCTGTTTTTCTTAAAATTAAGTTCTTTACATGGCATCCAAATATTTTTTTAAAATAGATTTTTTGTCTTTAGAAAAGTATGAGAGAAAAGTAGTTTAACTATTTTTTAACCAAAGAATTTTCTTCCATAGACATGAATTTTTTTCTCTTTGTAATCAAGAGTATTCTAGTTTATATTTACATTTCAGAATAAAAACTTTTATTTTCTGTGTCACTAGCAGTGGAATCACTTTTTTAAATGAACTCTGTGTCATTTTCTGCAGAATAACTTTTTAATATTAACTCTTTTTTACTAAGAACATTTTTTTTAAAGTTACTAAGGCAGCAGTTACATTAATTTTTTTTTGGAATAAAATTTTCTCAAAATGCTATCCAGGAAAAGAACTGGAATATATATTTGATTTGTTTCATATTAACATGTTTTATTTATGAATCCTAATCTTTGTGAAATGTCAAAATTCCAAATGATATATCTCATCATTTGACTGATGTGATTTTTTAAAGCATAGCAGAAATCTAAACAAGGCAAAGGATTGACAGTAACTGGTAAATTAATCTTAAGGTTTACTGACAACCAATACAGGAAATCCTTAGCATATTTCCCGTTGACAGATGGCATCAAATATAGAGTGAATGTAAAAGAAACATGTTAATACCATGCCAATACCTTTTCCTCTAAATATCTACTTCATCAAAGCCTAGGCAGAGATATTTGAATAAAAGAATTTAAGTGACACCATTTCTATTAATCTATCTCAGAATATATTAAATATCAAAATATAAATATGTAAGGGATCATTTATGTAACTAGAACATTTTTGAGCCTGAGCACTACAAATACATCATATAAACATTTCAGGAAAAAAACATTCAGGAAAAGTAATTCCCTTCTCAAATCATATATTAAAATCAAGATTGGTTTAACTCTATGAAATGAGGGACATAGATAAAGATGTAGTAATATATAATGGAGACCAGTCAGTCTGTGAAATCTCAATATATATGGTCATGTAGACAGAAAAGTGTGTGTGAGACATGAATGAAAGCTGAGGAAATAATTCTCCTAGATGAACGCAATTCTGTGATTTTGTATATAAGGTTGTATCTTGACTACCTGGACTTGAAATGTGAAGTCACCTTTGGTTTACCTTTCCCTATAACTCTACGTCCACAGTTACATCTTTGTCATGTCTGATATCTTGTCATTATTATCACTGGCCGGCCTCACTTAACTAGGCCAGCTTATGATTTTCTATTAGATGGCCTTTCCAGTCCATCCCCCATTATGTGGCCAGACAGCTATTCTTCAAAATAATATTTAAAAATATTCAGTCTTCCCCATTGCCTAGAGAGTAAAATCCTCCCATCACAGTGGATGCGCCATTGTCAGAGATGTCCAGACCTGAAACTTAGACTCAGTACTCACTCATTCCCTCCTTTGCCTTACTGTTGATCGTCAATCCCATCATGCTTATGTTTTAAATATTTCTTAGATTAATTGTCATTATTTCCTGTCTCCACAGCTATGTTCTAGTTCAGACACCCATCTTACCACATGCATTTAGATTCAGCTAGATGGCAACTTCAGTTGTGTGTCCATCCTGTTTGCTGTGCTTGGTGCCACGGCAAACAGGATGGGCAAGAAGAGCCTCTGAAGAGACATCTGACAGCTGTTCACACTCTAAAAAATGTATAGTTTACTCCATACAAAACAGCTTCCATGCCTCACATTCTTACTTCAGACATGTTTATTAATTTACAAGTTCTCAAAATAATATAGTAGAAGGAAATTAAGTAAATTAAGTCTCGGGGGTAAATACTTAAAGAGAAGGAGTTGAATGACTGAGAATACTGTTAGGCTGACTGACACAAGAACTGGGAAAACTGAAAATATGACATAAGTTTCCAAAATATACACTACTCGGGAGCCAGGAATTTAAGATTAAACAGTTCTATGAAATTCAAAGAGTATGGAAGAACTCACTAAGTTATAACTTGAAATAGTAACATGATTATCCAGCAATGAAAAAGTGCTGAGACAAGTCCAAGGTATTTTATTTAAAATGACTGGAGTTTGTGGATGCATGATTAGAAAAATATTTCTGTTCAAAATATTTAAAAATTAAAATAATTAATATTTGAAGTCTAAACCTCTGTCTGAAAACTTCAACTATTAAAAATGACTCATTTTCTGAGGATTTCAGTATTTTGGCACATGTCAATTATAACTATCAGCTTTTTGAGGGCAGAAATAGTAGCCCTTTCTTTATTTCAATATCACATTCAATATCACATCAGATTAATATAGTGCCTTATACTGTATAAGGATAAATAAATACATATTTTCATGAAGAAGAGATAAAGAACACATTCTAGATATAAGGATTAAGTGTCCCTGGATAAAGAAGAGTTTTCATATGTGATGTCTTGATAATGCTAATGTTTAAATATGTTCCAGTTACATAGTTACATATAATTCCATACACATTTGTATTTCCATATTTAATCTGTTCAGAGATAAACTAATAGAAAATAGTGTGAGTTACACTTTTTATCCAAATGTCCTTGCTTAGATTTTGAATGAAGTAGGTATTTAGAGGAAGGTATATTGGCATGGTATTGTATTAACAAGTTTCTTTTATATTAACTCAATATTTAATGCCATCTACCAACAGGAAAAACACCTTTATAATTAAAGAAAGAGAGATATTGTCATGAGATTCTATGTTTCACTCAAGTTAGCCAGTTAGTGATTTCTCAGCTGGATGGAAACAAACCTCATGGATCATTTCTGCTGAAGTAGAGATCCTTAGCTGGGATTATACCTTTTTAGAAAGCGATTTCACAGTTTCACGTTCCTGCACTGGTCTGCTTCTTCTCCAGAAACAATGCAATTCAGTACATCAAACTGTGGCTACACTGGGACACAGAAGATTTCAAGATTCACTCTTCTTGATGATCTTAATTTACTTGTCAGATAAATATGCCAAATGACACAGGGATAATTGGAAACTGTGAGTTTGGAACAACTTGATAGAGAGAAAGAAGCAGAAGCAGGTAGTACAGCATGATGAAACACTTTTTATCTTTATTTTAAAAAGAGATTCTTGTGTCTATTAATAAATGGATAAATGGTCAAGATACTCTGACAGGTAGGCTTCATGTGACAAATATCAAAGAACAAAGAAAACATATTGAGGCATTTAAACACCTGGAACTACTGTTAACATTCTAAATGTCAAAGATTTAATTTGTAATTGTCTATATTTCATATTGTTACTAGCAGCTGAGATAGGTCTTTGATAACATTTTTTTGTAGTTGAAATACTTTTGTCTTCATAAATACATTTTATCTTTTTTTTAGATCCAGTATAAGATAGAATTTCCTTACACATTTCACAGATTCTCTGGATCACTGACCTACCATCAGTATTGTTCAGTTTCAAACACTACTCAACATGTACCACAATATTAAAATAGTAGGTATTTGCATATTGGGAGGCATATATATGCACTTGAGGTTATAGCTTATAATATAATTGTTAGTGTGATTTGAGGTAAATAGCTTTGTAACTAAATGTATAGCCATTAGAGATCAAAACATTTCATAAGACTGGTAAATTTAAAGATTTATTTAGAATCTATTTTTCATAGAAAATATATTTAAAGAGAATCATCCTGATTAAATAAAAACATAAATTGATTTTTTTTAATTCTGAAAAATTCTTGGGGAAATTTTCATTCATTCATTATTCATTCTGAAACAACAAAAATATGAATCATTTAGAATGTGTGGAACACTAATGTAGAGATTGGGAAACAAAGAAAAGTAAAGCATGGTTTCTTGTCCTTACAGTTGTTTTTCTTTAGTGAGGGAGATTGATATGCAAACGTTAACTGTAATATAGTCAAATTTTTGTTAAAATAGTGGTTTGTGCGTGGGTCATGAAGGAAGAGAAGGAGGGTGATAAGCTTGATGGGAAGAAGAGAAGGAAGGTTTATAAGGGAGGGTAGCCTTAAACTAAATCTGGGATGATTAGTGTAAATTGGCAAGTCACCAAGGTGAAGAGTAGATATTGGAACATTGTAGTTTGAAAAAGTGACATAAAAAAGATGGAGGCACAAAACAGCACATCTTCTGGAGTTATTATGTGTATTTTGAGATGTCTGAGACATAGATTAAGAGGCTGAACAGAAAGTTGGAGAGAGACAAGGGATGGATCATGCTGAAAGTGACATCAGTCAGCATGCTTATATTTTTCTCAAGTTACCATCCATACTCAGAATCAGGAGTAGAGTAACTGGTGATGTGAGTTCACTCAGAATTTTTGGGAAGAAACTGCCTGAAGATAAATCCAACAGAGAAGAAAGCAGAACTGAGACTGAGTAAGTATTGCAAGACATGGTTTGGAGAGCCTGGATTTGGCCCAAATCTCATGCTATTCCTTGACTTTTCAATTACATATGGCAATAATGTCCCATTTTTCATTAAGTCAGTTGGGTTTTTGTCACTTGAAACTGAGAGGCTTATTTAATATAAGGAGCCAAAGAGCATATCCTAATGTGAGGGGAAAGAAAGATAAATGGGAATTTCTATTTCCAAACTAGCTATGAATAACTTCTCATTGTTTACTATGTTTCTTGAGTGGGATGTTTTCTATCTCCATTTACTATTTAGAAGAAATATTTTTGATGCTGAACACAATCTTAGTCTGTTGCCCCATAAATGAATGGATGGGATGGGAAGGATAAAGTGACATGTGGTAGAAGGGGTTTACCTTTATAAAACAACCCTTTGTTATATAAAGAATATCAAATGCTCTGCCTGGAGAGATTCCACTTTTTTTTTCAGTCTAACTGATAGGTTCAGAGGGAAATCAGTCTTGTCTATCCTATACTGAACAGACCTCATTTATTGATTTAATAAATGGAAGTAAAAACACATAAACCAAAAATAAAGACAAATGAATAGACATTTCTGACAAGTTTAGGAAGACAGCGTCTTAAAATCAGATTATGGAAGAATCTGCCCAATTTATACCCATGTAATTATAAACTCAATAACCACCAAATCTGGAGCTAAACAAATTCCAGTGGAAGACCTTTAATTTTTAGTCAATGATAAAACAGATTTGAGGCTACAGCTGTCCCTTTTATGGCTTCAATAGAAATATTTATGGGAGCACAGAAACCAACAGTGTTGAGGGAGGCACTTCTCTTAGTTTTATGGACCCAAGAACAGTGTCCAGGTAATCTAGATCCGAGGCACCAAACTGGGTCCCGTTACTCCTTATGACTCATTTGATCATCTCCTGAAAATGAATAAGTTCTAAGGGAAGTTTTTGGATCATTGAAAATGGTTTAATCTATTCTAATACCAAATTATTTATCTCAACTTCTAATTGATCACTAAAATTAATTTTGGAGAGATTCAAAGAGAGCTTACATTATTTCTAAAAAGTGGGATCAGCCTTATGGTCCCACAAAATAATGGCTTCATCAATTTTCTCAATGTTCCTTTAATTATTTATGTTACTCTTTCCCTTAAACCACCTCTGAGGTTTCCAAGTTAAATATTTTGCATCAGAAGCAAGATTTCAGACACAGAATTACCCTACTATTTACTACTGGTACTTTCAAGAAAATAAGATTGTTTGCTTTGCATATTGATCTTTCACTACATTTTGACTTTATTGTCTAGGGAATCAACTAAAAAGTAAGGCTTAGCATTATGATTATGAAATTGTGGGAGTAAATATTCTTCTAAAAATGAGCTAAAGGGGGAGAATTTCCTGATAAACCCATTCACAATTTAATGTTATATAAAATAATATTGTGGGTTTTTAAAATTCATCTTTTAAACTAATATGTTCATGATATGATGCTGTTTATAGATAAACTGAGCATATGCCATTTTGGTAGGTAGAAAAAGAAGCCTCTTCCTATATGCTGATGATACGGGTTTAATTTTCAACAACCAAAGCTGATTTCTGCATACAAATAATTTTGCCATCCTACTGCTGCCAGAAAGAACTGAGCATCATCAACTTTATCAAAACTGAAATAATTTTCTTTGGCAGACAAACGACAATTGATCAAAAGTCTACAAAACAAGACAGCCCATTCCATTTTGTACAAGCATACTTTTTCCATAGTTTATTCTGGAAAGCAGGTTGCAGAACTATGCAGCTCAATATAACTTTTTCCATGGGAGCATTACTCCTCGGGTTTCTTCTTGATGACTTGGAACACCTGCTTTGAAAATTTTCCAGGCCAGAATCATCTTTTTTTTAACAGTAACCTGTGGTGTGGAATGCTGGGTTTTCAATCTGGAGTATGCCTAATTGTTGCAGCAGATTCAAATCTGTTTCCTAAAGACAATCTTTGCTTTGCCTCCAGCCTATATCAGTGCAAATGGGGGAAAGTTTTATTTCTGCATAGACAAAAATATTAGTTGGCTGCATCAGCTTTAACAGTAGAAAAATTTCTGTATCTCTTCACCATATTTTTAAAGCATTTGCACCATCTATTAAAATGAAAATTGAGAATTCACATTCTAAGCCCTCATTAAAGACTAATCCAAAAATATTTAGCAAGCATCTTCAGGGATCTCTGCTGATCATCTCTGAAAACTTTTTCCACCCCTAGAGTAGGCCCTTCGAAGACAGCTCTCTTTCTGGTTCTGTCATATGGACTGGATTAAGAATGGAGATCTGATTCAAACTGGGCCAGACATATTCTCTCTTTCAGGAATCTGGGATTAGGATTCAGTCAGTTGGGAAGTCTTGTGCATGGTTGAAGTGAAGGGGAAATGTGAATTTGCAAGCCATGGGGATGATAGATTTCTTTTCTTAAATGAACATAAACATAGGTAAAACTACATTTAAGAGAGAGAGAAACAGAGACAAGCACCTGTGTGGACCAAGAGAAAGATTGGTCTTCTTTCATCAAGAGCTTTTTCAGTTTGCTTGTCCGTTTTGAAGCCTAGGCGTACTCTCTGTATTTCCACTGCAGTCCTGTCTGGGACATTTGTGTATCTCTTTGCTTAATCTAGTTTATGATATATACTTGCAATCAAAGGGTCTTAGTGTATTCCAATTTGTAGTTCCTGACCAAGTAACAAAATATTTAGAAAAGAAATTTAAAGGGTGATTATTTTCAATCACTTTCCGGGTATATTTTCTCTTTTGAAGTCTGTGTGCATGGAATGTACTAAGGAACCTTTCTTTCTCCCTCATCTCCCTCCCACCATGGAAATTACCTTCAATCAGTAACACTTTACCTTGGAGTCTGCTTCTTTCAAAGACTGTGGTCAGAAAGTACCATATTAAAAAAATAAACTTTTGCATTTTTTGAAAAAATTCTACTTGAGGTCATTATTTTCAAATCCTTCTATTTTCAAATCCTTCAGCATTCATGCATCTTCTCAGAACTTGGAATTTTAGCTATACTTGTAATTCTGTCCCATCTCTTGTAAAACATATTAATGATTAGGATTGGAATATATGTTTGGGCATATTATATAAAACAAAATTCTTGATTAAATAATTCTGGATGATTAACAAAAGGTGTAATAGAGGTCATTTCTATCCTTTTTAAAACATATGAGAAGAATTTCTAAATTCCATATGTTACTATTTAGCTTGACTAATTCATGTGTTATGTTCCTTTTTTTTTCTTTTTCTGGCAATGGAGGTGCATACATCTAGCTTCAAGTGACTTTTTCTATACTGTTTCTCCTCTGAGGATTGACAAAGTATTTTTCCAATTGTTTTTTATTTTCCAGACAGGGCTTTACCCTTCTTTACATGTCCTGATCCCCCAATTTCCATGCAATTAACTACTTAACTCTTAAGCTAAGGGTGCATATGAGACTCCTTCAACTATCTTCCTAGTCATGGAGCAAATGGAAATGCTCCATCTCTCCTAACGTCTTTAGGTCCTTGGGACACAAAGGCCTGTAGAGGTCACTGATCAATGTGAAGGTAGAACACCCTATAATCATCTTATTTACTCGCTTTTTGCCTTCCTTTCCAGGACAGTATTTCTCCCTCCATTTTAAGCGGTAAGAATATTGGAGAAAAGGTGACAGAGACACAGTTTCATACACAGAAGTTATTTTTTAAAATGAAAATTCATTTATCTTATCTGCTATTAATAATGTCAAGGACAGGGTAGAATCTAATCATGAATGATATACCTCTATAATCCTTAAAAAATATTGCTGAAATCAAGCAAACAGCAACTGTAAAGGTATTTAACTTAAAAGAAATCACTGGATGTTAATTGAATATCTTAACTGCATGTTTTTAATTCAATTTGAAATATATTATCCCAGTGGACATTTAAGCAGGATGAAAGGGAAAAAATGACAAAAATACAGGTAGCTAGTTATAAAAAGGTGCAGCTTCTAAGCTTGATAAATACGAACAATGAGAAGTGGGTCTCTAATGGGCAAGAATCAAATGTCAATGATTTAGAAGGATTTAAAAGGCATTTTGAGCTGCAGTACAGAACATGAAAGAAGAAGAATGTGCTAAAGGCAATTAGATACCTCAAGTCTAGGTATATTTCCATTTGGTGTTCTGTTTGTATGCCAGGTAACTTGGATTAATTTGGAAAAGAACAAAGTAGCTCTCTTTCCAGTTGTTATGCAAAGTAAAAAAGTGATTTTATAAAAAGTCAAATGTTCTCAAACCTGTATCCATAATTTGAAAAAGTAAAATACTTTCTCAAACAAGATATTCTGTGTTTATGACTTATTGAAGGAATAATATAATTAATACTGTGAGCCAAAATGTAGTTTCAATATATAGGTAATTTTGATTTTCTTTGGATTGCTTATTCCTGTGAAAGAAAATCAGATAGTTAATTACTTAATTAAAAAATATTATAGTGAGGTAGGTGGCTATAGGTCCATAAGTCTTGTTCTTTCTATTTGATAACTGAAGAGGATCCACATAGGGTACCCCTAAGGGAGGTTTCTTCCCAGAATTACATTATTTTTCTTTCTTTTTAATTCTTTTTCTTTCTTCTTTATGAGTGGCCATTGATTCAAAGCAAAGGCTATTCAAAGGATCACATTGGACTCAGTAAGTTTTCCTCAGAAGAAGGGTAGTAATTATTATAACAAACACTTTTAGAGTGCTTAAATGTGTCATTTGCTGCTGTAAACACTTCACACATGTTAACCTATTGAATATTCACAACAATCAAGTGAGATAGCAGTATTGTTATCTCTATTCTACAGGTGGAGAAACTGAGGCACAGAAAGGTTAACTAACTTGCCATGGTTACACAGAAGTGGCAGAACCAGAATTTAAGTACCTATAGTCTAGCTACAGAGTTTGAGTTTCTACCCACTATGTATATTGTCTGTTGGCACTGAGACCTTTGACGATTTAACTATTTAAAAGGAAAGTGGTTCAACCCATAAGTAATTTGGCTGCCACAGAAATGGGAGGGACAGTGGTTCTGAGTCCACGAGGTGATGTTACTGGAATGGGGCTGATGGAGACCTTCTGACCTGTCTACTGGGTGTCTACTGGATGTTACTTGAGTATCTTAACTGCATGTTTTTGTTTAATTCAATTTGAAATATATTATCCCAGTGGACATTTAAGCAGGATGAAAGGGAAAAAAATGACAAAGAAGGTAATATTTGGTATCTCAGAAGTTCAAGTAGGGGGCTTCCTAGATGAGTCCAGTTCTCCAGTCCTCAAGCCCTAGGAGGTCAATGCACCTTATATGTCACCTATGAATTTTAACAAAAACTAACACCAACACTAGTCAACTAATCTCATGGGTAAGCTAATGGGCATGGAAAATAAATGTTAAAGGGAAGAATAAGAGAATGATTTGATTGCTCTAGTAGTGTGTCCACACGCAAGAAGACGAAGAATATTTTTTTGTTTTACTTTTTAAATACAATTTTGAAGTTGTTAGAATGGAATTTTAGCGTTGGAGATTAATACCAGTAACATCAATATTAATAATTAACATTCATTGTGATCTAACCATGTGAGTACTGGATACAAGCATTAAATCACTGCATACTCATGAGAATACTAGAAAGTCAGTGGTATTCTTATCCCCTTTTTCCCAGATGTAGAAACTGAGGCATAGAGTGGTTAATTGAGTTGCCCAAAGTCTGATATATAGAAGAGCCAAAATCTAAACCCATGGTTGAGACCAAAGCTTTACCTTTTAACCAAAATTCTTCTTCACTAGTTCTCTGTAGCTGTCTATTTATCTGTGATGTATATGCCAAATTGAATTGCATGAATCAGTGGTTCTCAAGAAAAATATCCTTGTTCTTTCTGCTTACATTTATCTTTCCTTCTCTTCTAGGCCAAGGTTAAGGTCTTCCTCCAGCATGAGGAGGTAGGACCTCCCTATCCTTCTTTTCAGCTTTACTCTCCTCTGGAGCAGCTGTCATTACTGGTCTTAGGCAGAGTTTCCTGGGACATAGACTCTTCAGGGAGCTTTGCATGCAGCAGGTTGATTGAGGAGTGGCCTCAGCATGGAGAGGTGGAGGAAGGAGGGGAGCAGAAGTGAAAGAATGGAGCAGTTCAACTGTGATATGGTCACTACAAAAACCTCGGCAGACCTCATAGAGTTCTGAACTGAGATGGCCATTCCGAGTCGCCCTGAATTTAACAATGGGACTCACACTGTACCTCACATTGACCAGCCGTGGATTCTGTCTGCCTCTGGGGCCAGGCAATGATTCTGGAGTATGCAGCTTCTTCTGGACAGAGCCAATGTCTGGATAGGAATTCAGCCATGAACCATGAGCAGGCATCACTCCCACTAGCTAAGAGAAAAGCTACTGGGTCCTGAAGGGGTGGTCTAAGCAACACACCAGAGCTCTGCATCACCTGACATTCTAAATCTTTTACTTATTGTTTGTTTTTTGTCTCTCTTCTCTCTAGAATGTAAGTTCTAGGACAGCAAGGATCTTCGTCTATTTCTGCTGTATCCACAGCATATAGAGAGTGGGTTCTCATAAATATTGTTGAATGAATCAGTCTACAAACAAAGGTATACATTTCTAGTTTTCTTATGTGGAAACCAAAGCTTAAATATACTAAATTGCTTTCCTTGGGTCCTAATATGTAAGGAGTGGCAGAGTTTGGTCTGTCCAAGTCTTTAATCACTTCACTAGGAGGTTTCCCATTCTTAGAGCAAGGGAACATAATTTAACACATTTCCTTTATTTCACTGATGAGAAATTAATGTCCAAAGTAGAGAATCCTCATGAGCCAAGATACCAAGTCCTCTGTTGCCTAATTGAATGTATCTTTTTACCTTTACCAATTAGCACATGCCACGGAATAACCCAGCCTGAGACAAGTCAGTGACATCTGTGTGTGGCATATGAGTCTTGGTGTCTAACTTTGCTTTACTAACATCACCTTTACCTCTATGATATCTAGATTCATGAAGTTTCCCAGATAATTTAATTTCCAAGACATCTGCAACTGACCAATTTTCGTTGAAGGTTTGGTATGGGATGTCTCAGCTCCAGTTTTCTCAGGAAGCTTGTAAGCAGGTCATAATTCACTGTGTCTTGAAAGTCCAGAGACCAAATATGAACTGTCAAGGAGAAATATGCAGGCTTACATGCTGGCAGAGAGCAAGCATGTGTTCGAATTTAAATTGATGATTCCCAAGGTTTCACAACCTTCAGTAGGTGAATTCTTAAGGCTAAAACAGTCTCTAGGGAATTTGGAAGTTATGATAGCTATAGGTGTGACAATGACAATGATATTTGGAAGGTTTTATTTTTAGTGTAGATAAAATGAAGGTGAGGAAATAATCAGATGTGTAAGCAATGGTTCCAGAATGTCAGTTATTGGAAGTTCATTCTGATTGGCTGACTGTCTCCAAACTACAGATAACTGGAATAAAAATTAAAATTCAGGAAAATTATAGCCTCAGGACAAAGATAAGGGACAGCTTGGTATGGCCCCTACCTGTGACATGAGCTGCATGTCATGTATTTCCTATACGGAGATAATCACCCCCTTCACTCCTTACCTCTTCCTGTGTACTTTCTGCTGTTTCTCTGACTAGGGTGTGCTTCACAATCCCTTGGAGGGCTTGTAAAAACAATGCCGGGTCTCAACCCCAGAGTTTCCGGTTCAGTAGTTACAGGGTAGGGCCTGAAAATTTGCGTTTCTGATGTGTTTCCAGGTGTTGCTGATATTTCTAGTGTAGGACCCAGACTTTTAAAATCATGGTTCTAGTCATACTGAAATTCTTTCGCTTACTAGAAGGTTCTATATTCTCTTTCATCTCTACACATGCACATATGTATGCGGGAGAGACCCGAAGCTCCCCATCTTTTATCCCAACCCCACCTTATTCTCCCTCCCCATTATCTTCATGGCCAAATTTTGTTTAATGTCTCCTTTAAGACATTACTTCTCTTTGGAAGCTTCCTCGACACAAGTTTGTTTGGATTTTTCTCATTGCACACCCCCCAAACATGACACATAATGCTGTATTGTAATCTTGTTTAATTTTTCTGAACCTCTCACTAGCTTTTGTGAAAGCAGGGAACAAGTTTATTCTTTTCATCTTTGAATCCCCAGTGCCTACTTCTATATCTGGCCCATCCATTAATATTTTTTTACTGAATGAGGAGTGAATGAATAAACTGAACAAACATTCTTCTGCTTGCTTTAGCTTTCGCCGTTTCCCTCAGTGCCCTTTGCTTTCTCCCTCATTACATCAAATTTAGGAACGAGCTTTATATCAAATTTGGAAATAAACTCTATTACTTCCAAAGGATAACAGCTTATGCAACAATATTGAAAACACTGCCAATTTCATTCCGTCATCTCAGGATGAGAATAGGAGTGCATATGAATGCAGAATATATGTATTATGTTCATACATGTATACATACATAGGTATGCTAACTTCAGTAAGTACTATTGCAATGTTTATTGCTTACAGAAATGACAAAATTGTTGAAAAAATAATTTAGTCTGCTATTTGGTTTTGTACCAGCAAATATACCTATTTAATTTAAAAATAACTACATTGCAAGAGCAGTTTTTAAAGGATGCTCAGTTTTCCAAAAGCGTTAAGAGAATATGAAATTCAGTTTGGTGTGAATCAACTATTTTATATCTAGCAGTAAGGGTGCCATATTCTGCTATTTTGCCTATCCTTATAGTATAGTAATATGCTCATGCATGTTATGCTCAGGTTTGTGCACACACAGCTAAATCTTTTAAAGGGCTCCTGCTATGTCAATAATTCTTGTTATTCAATTTAAATTCCCCAAACTACTGATTCCCCTGTAAAAGCAAGGTTTAACACAAATACTTAAGCTGCTTCTTAATTCTTCAAACAGGCCTTAGGAGAACTCGCTGGGTTTTTTAATAAACAGTTGACCATTCAGTATTGTGACTCCACGTATAGCTTAAAAACAGATGCCTTGCACTGGGTTAACATAAATTTAGAAGATGTTACATTAGATAATTTAAAATTATTTTTAAGGCACACTTATACTGTGCAAGTAAAAAAAATTCAAACTATACCTTTATGTTTTGATACAAGCAAATAAAATTTGGTATTTATATATATTATAGAAAATATTTTCACCCGACTTGGACATTTTGACAACTTTTTCATTCAACTCTCAAATTTTTTTCAGCTCTGAGAATGATAGATTACCATGTGGGTAGAATTTGAATGGGAAATAGGAAATAAAGCTTAAAAAAGGAACCAAAGCCCTGTGCAGCGTTATCCTTCCAGTCTATGATTTCCTAAAGAGCAATTTCATCCCAGTGTCACGTGTTTTCACTTTTCCTGTAAGAACCACACTATGTAACACCTCTATCCATGAATCACTCCATAGCTAGCTGGAACACCCATAATGCTTTAAAGCATCTTTCTAGAAGTAACTACTGAACAACACAAGACTCCTAATCCCATTTTAAGCAATGGCACATGATCACACAACAGATTGTGGGTGAGATGTCAACAATAATTTAGAATCATCCTAGCAGTTACATGCAGTTCTATTAAGAGATTGGGTTTTCTTCATGTTGCCCTTGATGCTTTTTTAATAACTAAACATGACATTAAAAAAAGCCACTTCAAAAATATGTAACAATAAAGCTGATTTGTGTAGCCTGAAGAATGGCTCTAAATCTTCCAGTATTACATAGGGAATATGTTTTCCACTTAAATTTGGAGCAATTTAAAATGTCTAAGGAACATTTTTGCTCTCTAGAAGAATTCAAGGTTGTAAAGTGAAATAGCTTGACAGAAAAATTCAGGTACTTCATATGATGGCTGATAGAAAAAAATCCATCTTATCTAAAATCAAGTCAAATTGAAATTAGTTTTTGGGAATGACATAAATAAGGAATTCTGTTATAAGAGTCCAGTGTGGTTTAGTGGTGAGCTTCCTGAAGATGAGAGAACATATATTATTTATGTTTTATTTTATCCATCACCTACAAAGTGTGTGTATATGTGTGGATGTATGTGTGTTGGAAACATTTAAGATTTACTCTTAGCAAATTTCAAATTTACTATGTGGTATTATTAACTATGGTCACCATGCTGTACATTGTATCTCCAGAACTAATTCACTCTACTGAACTGTAACTTTGTACCCTCAGACCAGTATTCAGCATCCTACCTGTTTACACAAATAAAAGATACTGAAAATATATAGGTAGAATAACTAAATATAAATACATGTAATTTGTTGAAAACAATAGATATATGGTCATTGAGTATTTACTAGATAACATCACTTTATCTGATATCCATTGAACGCCTTCTATTTGTCAGGCACATGCAAAGCAATATAGAAGGTATAAACATGAATAAGAAATAGTTCCTCATCTGAGAAAACTTCTAGTCAAATGATGATGGTTTATATCCCAAATAAATCATATTTTTGCATATGTTGCTATAGGTTATTGGCTTAAGATAAATCTATATTCTGTTTTAAGAAATAGATCCACTTCTGATTGTTAGTTCTGTTTGAGATATGAACCAAATTGTAACACTGCATGCTAATATGCACATTTTACCGTTTCTAAGTACCTGTTAATAATTAATGATTTTTTTCCAGTCCATTTAGCAAAGTTATGATTTTTAATATTTTCATATTAGGACCTTCAATTTGTCTCACAGTACATAAGCCTGGCTCCCATAATTTAAAATCTTTATTTGGTCTAGGCAAAACTGAAGCAAAATGTCTTTTTTTTTTAATCAATGCAGGCTTCTTAAAAGAGGACTTCCATTTTCTATGCAAATAATTGCTCTTCATCAAGTCCCTGCACATTTAAGGTAATCAGACTAACTAGATTATTTTGTCCCTTTAGAGTGTTATAGTTGGTCTGCTATGTGTGCACTAGTCCAGAAGTCTTTATTAAAATACATATAGGTCTCTGATCTTGATGCAAGATGATTTTTAGATAATTACAGTTGTTTGAAAATCTGTGTTTATATTCAAGTGTGTTATTTTGAGAAGGAATATAATTAGTTAAGGGAAGGTGAAAAATGGAGATAAGAATAAAAAAATAATCATGTAGAAGATTAGAAGTAATGTCCAAGCTGACTAAGAAAAGTAAAAACACTGAATGGGTAGAAAGGGAGCTCAGTCATGGTTCTGAGCCTTAGTGAGAAAAGGGCCTGATGCCATAATGTTCCCATTCCAACACTTACTAGCTGTGGGTACCTGGTAAGTTAATAAGCTTCTTTGTGCATCAGTTTTCTGATCCATAAAATGAATATGATAGTACCCATTTCAAAGGTTTTAAGTGCATTAGTAGTCAAAAAGAATAAAGTAATACTTGGAGCATAATTGGAACTCAATAAATATTACCTGATAGAATCTCAATGTTAGAAGTTACATAAGACTTCTATCACAGCCTCCTAAATAAAGCAGGGATTTCCTTTATGACATGCTAAATATGTATCTAGCTAGCTTTAGCACAAATTCTTATTATGAGGGGCCTTCATTATCCCATAAGGTAGGCCAATTTATATTTGGGCAACCTAACTGGTGGAAAATAGCTATGGCTGCCAACACTGAAAGTGTGCTATTGATTGGAGATTATTTCGAATTAAAATCTTATATACTAGAATTTGTCCTCCTCTGTGTAGGCTCATAAATATGAAATCTGCCTCCTGTTTGATTAATTAACTTTTTTTAATACTCTACCAGGATCAGCTGGTCCTCTTTCTGCTTCATGCTTCACCATTAATAATTATCCCCAAATTTCTGGTTGCAGTTAATAATAATGTAACTAATTTCATCCTATGTAACTGAAGCATTACAGATTGTGTTTCAACAACAGACTGGATCAATCATAACAGAAAGTTTTTAAAAAGGAATTTAAGGAGGAAAATATATTAAATAACAACAAAAATGTCATTTAACTCTACATAAAATGCCCCAAATTTTAGAGTTAACAATTTGTAATTAAAATTGCATATATCGTGTTTCTACACAATTCAAGCCAGTTACAATATATCTAAAATAAAGCAAACAATATTGTTTATCTGTGGCATAAAAATATTTGATTTTTCTCTTTTTAGATTAGTAGGCAAAATGCTATTCCATATTTTAGCCTTTTGAAAATAATATGTTCTTCATTTATTTGATTAAATATATATTAGAAGATAACTTTGTACAAGACATTTTAGGAGACACAAAGATACATAGGCTATCATTCTTGACTTCAAGGAGCTAATGACTTAATTAAGTCCTTGACCAATAAAATATTACAGGAAATTCAGAGTGATGATTCTGCACTGGACTGATCAAGAACATTTCAGGAGGGCTAGCATGTGAGCTGGACTGACGATTCATAATGTGTTAGAGTTCTGATTCTCCCAGTTGGAAGTCATACAAGAAGCTTAGAAATGAAGATTCAGAAAATTTCACATAGGGAGCTTCCATACATTTTCTCAGAGTACATATTAACTAGAGGGAGATGGGGAGGAACAATGTCAATTTAGATTAGGTTGGAGGGAGACTGGAATATTTGAGAAATAAACATTTTATTCAGTAGAAAATACCTAGTGATTTGGGGTTTTTAACTGTACACAGTAGAGTACAGAAAAGTTAGTCTAATGAGACATAAGGACAGATTGGGGAAAAAGGAACTAAAGACATAATTTTGAACTTTCATTTTCAGGATAATTTCCCATTTGTAAACTGTTAAAATTAATCAAATTGCTTAAATATGAAAATATACTAAAATTAGCTAAATCTTATGGATGTTTAAAAATGCATAAGTGGTTAAATTGATTCATTTGTATCTACCTAACAGTTTTTGTGTAACTTTGTAGACATGAGATAAGTTTCTGATTTGAAATACCCAGTGTGATTCAGCAATTTATTGTTTGGTTAGTTAATGTTGAACATGATGTTTTTGTATGGTTATTTATTTAATGTGATAAAAATCTAGTCCATTGTTACTATTTTTGATAAATAATAATTTTATTACTTATTTGATAAAAAATTATTTGATAAAAAACAGATGAAAAAGCAAATTTATGTGTTAAAATTTAAGGTATAATTAATTATTTCAGGGAAAGAAATGTATTGCTTGTATTCTCTTGGGTCATTTGGGTAACCATTAAGGTAATGGAAGAGGTAAATTGCTAATTATCACATGTAGAATTCCAGTTTTCTTTCAAAAGTTGGCTTTAAGCTGTGGATTCTGCTCTCTTTTGAGAGCTTCACAATATCTTTTCCAGTATCTGTGTAAAAGGTTCTAGCAAGATATATTTTATTATGATTTTGAAAATGCACATATAAAATTTTCTGTTACTTTAAAATATATTTGAATATTAGTTAAATCTTGGTGTTTTAAATAAAATGTTTGACTTCCTTGTATATTATTTTAAATTGTTTTTATTCCTTTTTAAAAATGTAGGTAAAATTTTAACAGATTTTTATTAAAACGAATCAAAATATTTTTTAAAACAGTTTGTAAGGATATGGATATATTATTGGTTATGTAGATAACTTTTTAGTTTTAATTCTCATCTCTTTCTCCATTGAAAAGAAGCATATTTCATTCAGAAAATACAGAAGTAATAACAAATGTGAGGTGGCTAAAAGTTCCTGTTGTTTAATCCATAAAGGCCAAAGGCCTATATATAAAACGTGTGTGTGTGTGTGCATGCATGTTTGTGATATTTGGGGCATAATATGAATTTTAAAATTGAGAAAATTATTACATTAGACAGCTCCTAAGCAACACTCATCTATTTTCCATCTATCTTTCAAGAAGATCCACATGGAATATTTCTATATTCTTTCTTATTACTAATTCTGTAGTTCATTGCAATTTTGTTATATCTAATTGAAAAAGGTGAGGGGATCAACTTCTACACCTAATAAAAAGGCCAGTACACAAAAGGTACTCAATAAATGCTGTTAGTGGACATAATATTTAGCTATACACTTTTTGTCCACTTAAAGATTAGTGCCCATATGAAATGATAGCATTAAAACACAAAAGGTACATCTTTTATGACTATATATTATATATCTACCTATTTATTTATTTATATATCTATCAGTTATCTATTTTTATCTGTCCATATATTCATCTGCCTCTCTCTCCATATGCACATATGTAATGAGGTTGTTCTATAGTCATAGTCTTAGGGAGAGAAGAAACTAATAGCTGTAGTTCAGCTAGGCTCTTTTCATAGTGCTGGCAGGTATAAGTAGTAATCTTTACATGTGTTAGCCAGTTTACACCAGAATATTCTGACTGTGGAAAAATATCCAACCTCTGGTGTAGAAGGTAAGCAGGTTCACTGAGTGTTCTTTTTTTTTTTTAAATGGAAGCATTGTTTTTTTTCTTTTAATTGAAGTATCATTGATATACAATCTTATATTGGTTTCAAATATACAACACAGTGGTTCAATAGTTACCCATATTATTAAATCCTCACCCCCTGTAGTGTGGTTACTCTGTCAATACAGAAACATGTTACAGAATCATTGACTATATTCTCAATGATGAACTATTATCCCCCTGAACAACTCATATTATGACTGAGAATTTTTGTGCCCTGTATCACCCTCACCTTCCCCACTCCCCCACCCTAACCTCTCCCTCATGGTCATTGTTCTTTAGATGCCATGTTTGTAGAACACAAATAAGTGGTTAAGAACATTATGATTTTGAAAAAGAATATTTCATACTTTCTGTTATTGCCTTGTTAGTTGTCAGCAAAGTAAAAGTTGAACCAAATAAAATTAGATATGGCTCAAAAGAATTAAATTGTAAATGACTTCATTTTACTTACTTTCAAAAATTTGAACCAGACCATCAAATGAGAGAGCACCTATTCTTTCTTCACATCTCTATGCATGTATTTGAAACTTAGTTAATTAAATAGAATACACAAAAGAGAATCTCATAATAAAGCTGAAATTACAGTAGTTCAGGCACTACTTGAGAAACAAAAGCTATAAAAGTTAATAGATGAGCTAGGAGGGTATGAAAAGAAAATGACTGATGCTGTAGACTGGGATCCATATCATTACATTCTTGAATTGGAGTAAACTTACCCATATCTTACTATGATATCATTCATTGAAATCCTCTCCTGGATATAAACAGCATGCTTTGAAAATGCAATTTAAAGCTAACCACATAAAAAAATGATGTTTTAAGTGATTCCCCTTAGGCTGTAAATTGACTTGGGAGCCTTTCTATGTAACCAAACCCCAGGTTTAGAAAAACACATTTTTCAGATTCTTCCAGACATTTTGTTTCTTCAGGGGTCTAATATAAGTCATTTTCATGGCATTTGCAAATCAGTAATTTAGAATATGATTTTGCTGTCAGCAGCTGTCAGTGTCAGTGGTTCTAGGGTTCTAATCCTGTACCTCTACTCATTGGTTACCAGATTTTGGTAAAGCCACATGATTTTCTAAAAGGAGATAGAATTTTGTCAGGATTAAAAAGAGAATCTGTGACTCAACATAGAGTCTTCCACATATTACTGGCCATGTTACCCTCTCATGGATTCTTCATTTCCTTTGAAGGCCCAATACTCCGAACACGGTCAGGAGAGTGCCTTCATTTTGCCCCTTTGTATGACACTGGCTCTAACACCCATCACTTTACCTTTCATATGTTCTCACTGCAGCGACACCTAATTATTTACTCTTCTTTAAATTTTCATGCCATCTCAGGCCTCATGCTTTTGCTGTTGCTTTAATATTCTTCTTTCAAGAATGACCCTCAGTTCTGCTACAGAAGCCTGCATTCATGCCTCTTTTCCATGCTTTTTGAGAACCCTTTACATATCTTTATTACAGTACATGCCATATAATCTTGTACTTTTAAATTAAATTTTCATTTTACTTCCACAAATTTAGACTATAAATTATGTGAAGGCAAAGGCTACAGGTCTTATTGTTACTTTTTTATCCTCAGAGCCTCACAGAAAGCTTGGCACATATTAAGTGTCCTATACATTTTTGTTGAATGAATAAATGTTGCAGTGAGTCATTGGTGAGTATGGGAAATTTCTGCTAAGGAATTTCAAAGTACTTTCTTTAATATAACATCTGAAAGAAATCTAGTCCTAAAAGTGCAATGAGTTGAAATTTAGAATTAAAACAAATTAAGTTTTCATTATTTAGATCAGAATTTTTTTTTTACTAGACTGCTTTCTCTTGAAGTCCCAGGAGAACACAAATGACCTATCAACTTGTCTGAGAGCATATTTTTCACTTAGTGTTGGAATGCTCAAACATGCCATACTTAAAGAAAGTTAGATGAACTTCATCTGTGAAAAAAGTAAGAGACCTGAGATGCAGGGATGCAATAAGCACAGCCTGACCAGATGATGACATGACTATTCCTATTCCCATGCATTCCTTGAAGGGCATCCTTTGGCTTTATGCCTAGGCTAAATCTTGATGTGTGGGTGGGGAAAAGAATAGCAAACAGAACAATGCAGTGACACTCCTTTGGATATTTTTATATTGTTTCTGATTATGGAGTTATTTTTTGTGATAATTACACACTACTTCCCAATAATTTCATGTCTTGCTTGATAAGTCCATAGTCTCCAGCAGGATTATAAATGACTATCACTGTTATTAAACATCCAGGTTATAAGCATTCTTTTTATTCATTACTTTACTCGCTCCCTAAGCCATTCTCCTTTTTCCTTATGTGTCAGTGCTTTTCTCTTTTTTAGATAGATATAATTGTAAAAGAAGTTATACATCTATATTGTTCGCAATGTAAAAATAACAACAAACATTCCTTCTTTCATAGAATTTGAACCCCAGTGGCTTCACTTTGAGGAAGTGATTAACTGGAAGAATTGCAGTGTATTTAGTGGCCTTACCACTAGCACTTTATAATAATTCAAATGAAAGAACTTGACACGATGGTGGAGTAGTGAAGAGCAGAGGCCTTGGAAGAAGATGGCCCTTAGTTTCAATTTTAGCTCAGCTTTTTATGAGCTGTATGAATCTGGACAAATGGTTCAACTTCTCTAGGTTTCTGTTTTCTCATAAGTAAGATTAGAAGCATAATACTGTCTCATTGAATGTTGAAAGGTCTACACGAGATAATACATGTAAAATACTTCACATCATTTCTGGCACTTAGTAGAGACTCAATGAATGGTAGCTATTTTAACATTATTCATAAACATTTTAATAATAAATTTTCTGTTCTTGAATTCCTATATGAATATATGTATTTTAGCAATGATGGGAAAAGATTTTTATTACAATTAATATATTTGGACATTTTTCCATTGAGGATCATTGCAAAAGCTACCCATATATAAGCCTTGCAAAGACAGCAGTAAGATGGATTTCTAAAAGCAAAAAAGAATTCAGTGGGACAGCAGGATTTACATTAAGACATTTCAAAGCCTACGTTACATAATGTTGGAATACCTTACTCTCTTCATTTCCCACTTTGGCTTTTAATACACTGAAGCTATGGAATTAATTTGAGTTTCTAAGTAAGCCCACGCATCTATATCTAAATTCATAATGAGCATTTCAATGGAGTCTGTCTCCTGATCACTGTTTTTATTGACCTGAGATAATAAGCCAAAGCTGTACAATTATGAACTAGCTGCTATGGCTTTTTGCTCATGGCTTTATTCTCTTCCAAGTTTTCATTAGTATCATATTATGATGCCAAGACTGGTGAACAATTAGACTAACACCACCCATTGAGACTCTTTATGTTATAATGTAAGCGATGCATTTTTCATAAAGAGACATATTTGGGCCACATTATAATTTTGATAGAGTAAGGCAGTTCATAGAGATATTTCATGATAGCACCAAAACATTAACTGAAATGACTATGAGTATTTACATGAACAGAATCCTGTTTGATGAGACCATTCAAAATTTGGGAATGTTTAATTAACATCTTACTTTATATCCCTGTGTGAAACTTACTTTCATCTCCAGTTTCAAATTCAAACTTCTGACTGTAGCTGCTGTATCCTGTTGCTGTCCTCACTCGGATATGAAATATGTACTTGGTGGCCGGCTTGAGACCTGTGATGATGACGCTAGGGGCCTTGGACCTCGTGGAAGAATAGGTGAGCTGCTCATGCTCCTGGAGAAAGAAAGAGGTAAAAGGAAATGAGCAGAGTTAATTGACTTTTTCCTAGAGACATTCCAAAGTTAAGTTGAGGAATTATGCTCTGAATATCAAAAGCATTGATTAAAAAGAAGTGTAAGCATGGTTTTCCATAATTTAGCATTTAGTTATTTATCATCATGATGCGTATGACATGGTCTTGACTGGAAATTTATTAAGGGAGATGATTTATCTTACATGAACTGCACTTGCATTTTTGGTAATTTGGATTTTTGCTTTAACTCTAAGGAACAGTGGTGGTGTGAGAGCACATTACACAGAATGGCAGTTGCACCTTGAGCAAATGGGCACATTAGGTCAGACACACCAGCAGACTGCAAGGAACAAGGGTGAGAGAATTCAAATACCCGCTACTCACTTCTACCCGCAGGTAGTGCCAAAATGCCGGCGCTATCCGTGGGTAGACCTGTGGGTGAAAGGAAAAATACATTAATTGTTTTTTAAAGCTTGAAATCTTTTAACCTGAATCAATTGTTTTGTTCCGAAACTCAGTAATTCCCCAGTAGTTACAACTGAAGTTGAGTCAACTTAAGACATAAATGATGAAAATTTTCCCTTGAGGGAGAATTGACTCCTCCCCCGGATACCACAGTTTATTTTTTAGAGATGTACAAGTTACATAGTCATTTGTGAGGTAGATTTTAAAATAGTCTGTTTGTGAAGGAGCAGCAAAGACACAGAAATATATGAACAACTTACCACACCTGTGGGATCAGTGGTGGGACTGGAGGCCTGGATCCCAGTCTCCAGTAGTTAACTGCCAAAATACCTCTACTCACTAACTGGAAATGAGTTTACTACAGATAAGTGAATGACCTAGTCAGTCAGGGCCTTTTAGGTGGGCTCTCTTGCCCACCACCTCAGAACAGGACAGTTCATTTTACCTGTGCATATAGGACTGTCATAATATGCTTATGGTGGGGACAAATTAATGTTGTTTTTGTAGTGTTATTGTTCAGTAACTTCATAATGATATTTTACTAGGGTACCTGAAAAAAAATTGTATTTGTATGAACAACTGTTCTAAATTCATAGGTCAAATTAGGCCACCGTGTCCTTAAGATAAATTCTCCACTATTTTAATATAAACATAGGGATTCTCAGGGACGTAAGTGACTTTCAAGATTAATTGAATCACTCATTTGATACTTAAATTCTATTTTTAATATTCCCATCAAGATTTCATTTAGTGTTTGCCTGAAAATCTGTGTTGTTCAGTAGACCTTTCAGACTAATAAACTATACATAATTACACATATGTAGAATGTGTCAAACTGCATTTATTTGCTGGTGATACTTTAAGATTTAGAACTATAAAAATCATTTCCATTAAGCAACTTTGGAGAAAAAAATCCTTATCTTAGAGATCATTTTTTAAACTTTATGGCCTTATTTGTCAGAACTTTATATGCTACACAGTTATTCTGTGTCTAGTTGAGAAATTGAATTTGCCACTTATATCCCAAATAGAACTGTTTATTACACACAAAGTACAAAAGGAAGAAATGAGTTAACAACAGCAATACTTAAAAAAGAAAAGAACAAATTTCAACTTATATTTATCTCTAAGTAAATTTGAGATTAAAAAGTAAACATCAACCTAGCATAAAATCCAAGGAAAGAAAAGTCTATTAAATAATTGATGGCGTTAATCATCTGTTGAGGGCTGAAAGAAGGAACTTTCTAAGATCAAGGCCTTTATAATTAGGATCTCCACATCTGCACTGAGGAAGAAAAAAAATGTTTGTGTACTATTAGAAGAGTACAAAACCTTCTGAATTGTTCAATCTTAAAATTCAAGAGGGGAATATTCCACCATCCACAGAATGTTCCGCAACATAAGAGTTACGATGTATTTTGAGTGGTGTTTCACAATATGAAATGATGACTGAGAGAAGAATTTTAAAGCCTTGAAAAAAATAATTTAGTCTTATCCTGAGAGAGAAAACACAGATTCAAATATTTACTCCTAGAATGATCCCATAATAATTACACAGTAGAACTTTGTTGCTTCACCAAAACATAGCTAAACAGTAATTTCTTTCTCAAGTTAAGTTACAGGTTGCAAAAGACACTTTTAGCAAACAGCTTTTAACATTTCTGCTGTTATATAAAAATTGCCCCTGTAGCTACGTGTCTGGAATAGAAACCTCAAGTAGAAAGTGTGCTTATATGGTTCCTCAGCCTAAATCTCAGCACTGTGGAGGCTGCTGCCTTGGGTTACAGGTTATCACCTCCGAGCATGCCAGAGATGAAGGCTCAGAAAGCAGCAGTCATGAGAGTCCCTCTTTCCAGTGTATGGCAGTCCTCTCTCCTCCTGGTGTTTCCAAGCTCTTGGAAAACCAAGTTAGCACTTATCTATGACAAGCACAGGGTACTATTGTCACAGAAGTTTGGCTAATTGCCTTTCTGCAGATCCATCGACTCCAAGTCTAAGTAGCTGTCACCTGGGCAGAGCCCATGCTTTGACAGGAGCCATCTAGATCTCTTCATTCATCTTGGCAGGCTGAATTCTGAGCACACTTGAATACAGTATGTGTGAAAGTTTATCTGGAGTTTGTACCCTGATGGAATTGCTGGTTGTAGGACATGTATATCATTAACTTTTTTGCTAATACATTCCATGGTTCATAAAACTTATGTTTTTCATCTTTACTAAATCCATAGTAAAGGCCTCTTCTCATTCTTAATGTTATTTATTTTTATATTTCTTTTTTCTTTAATCAAGTTTTCAGAGGTTAGAACCAACTTTTGGCTTTGTCTCTAATTGTATTTTTGTTGTCTTAGATTTAATAACTGCTTTTAACATAAATTATTTTTTTACATGTGTTAATCATGTCTTTTAACACATTGTTTCATGCTTAACTCATTAATTGTGAATATGTCTTTCAAAATAGGTATTTCAAACTTCACTCTAAGTACTGCACTGCTTATACTCCACGAGTTTTCATGTTATATATTACCAATCAGCTCTAAGTACTACTAATTTCTAAAAACATATGATTTTTATGTTCTTTGTAGCAGACTCAGGATTATTACCTGTACACTTTCATGGGTTAAAACAGGTTGTCAGGCAGTAAATAAATGGCATAAAGTGAAGCTCAAAGGCATAATCCATGGGTTGTAAGGCACACTGTGTGTGGATAATAGATCTAAGGTAACCCCACTGCGAGCACTGGCAGTCTTCTGCTCTAATGCCTGTTGCTGAAAGTGAAACTGTTTACACTGCCTCTCCTTGGAGGAGCTCATATAACAGCACCAATTGTGGGGAAATAACAGGAACAATGCACTTTAATATATTGTTATGTCTATAATTTTCTAAAATAAATATATAATTTCTATTTCACACTTTTATATTCACATATATTAAAATAATAGTTCAGAACCAAACAGTGTGAACACAGGACATTGTCAAAATATGCATGTATTAGTCTCTTGAGATATTGACCTTTGCTTGTGGTTCCTTTCCCATGTGCAAATCCTGCAGCTTAGACTCAGGCATTGCTCCTTCCTGCTGCTAAGAATCAAAGCTTCCCTGGGAGTTTAATCTTATTGTCATATTGAACTTTTCATTTACTTGAAATACTGAATCTAGCATTATCTCTACAGATGACAACTCTTCATGATAACTAGAAAGGATGTTCTTACTAACTGGAACCTGTTAGCCCTCAATCTGAACACTGTAACGTAGTGAAGAGAAACAGGCTCAGGTGCCCAGTCCCCATGGCTACATTTTTCTAAATCAGAGGTAACATGACCTTATCAAAAGAAGGCAGTATGTAGAGAATTTGGGGTTGGAATTCTGCCTTGGACTTGGTCTTGGTTCTATTTGTTATGCACCTTGGTAAGTCACCTTCAAGATTCTGATTTACTCATATAGAAAATTCATTCATTCCACAGACATTGACTAAAAAAACTCAGGATGTGCAAGTTCTGGGCACTGTAATAGATTTAGCTTACATAGTTAAAAAGTTCTACCTAAGCAACTAAATTCCACAATTATTTTTATGTCAGAAATACAAGTCCCCTCTTTTTTGCTGACTCATTCTCATCACATCTCAACTCACTCTCTTGGGTTTAACACTCCCACAAATGGAAGTCAATTGAATAGGCCCACAAAGTGGTCATCTTTTAGCTAGTTTGTTTCCTCTTAAAATCTTTTAGTCTAGTGAGACTTTTATAAGACTTAACTCTTTTCTTTAATTTTAAATTAATTGTATTACATGCATGATTAAAAATTATGTTTTAGATTTTATTTTCTATAGACATATAGATCTAAAGATGTATTAGCAATCATAACATAGTGTATGCAATGCTTTAAATTTACAAGGTGTTTTCACACACATTCTTTATGTAATGCTCATTATAACCTTCTGAAACAAGATAAACTGAGCAACATTTTATTCTCACTTAGCATGTGATGAAACTGGCCAAGAAAGAGTAAGTAACTTACTGAAGAAATGAATTTAACTAGTCAGTGGCTTCCATTTAGGTTGTGATTTTTTCACTACACTCAATTTAGGCAGATTATGTCTAGGGAAAGTATGCTTATAGATTAGACTTTGAGCCAAGGTAATTTCTTTCATACTTTGTTCTTGATCATCTAATCACTAGAAATAACTTTAAATTTAAAACAGCCTGTTACCTAGATAGTAATGATTTGATAGTATTAGAAAACTTTTTTGTATAAGTAGTTCCTCAATTGCAGAAACAACTCTCAATATCAAAAATTTTAACTACTTATTTCAAAGACAAAATTATTTTTTACTATGGTTAACACATCCATGCATTCTGCTTTTATTTTTATTCCTTTTTGATATTATGTCATACAGACAGATTCCAGGAAATACAGGGGGCTTATAACTCATCCAATCTTACATTAAATATAAAATATTCTTGTTTGGGGCTGGGAATATAATTTATTTGATAAGGCCTAGGAGATTCTTCCAAAATTTGTAATGTATGAAGTTTCCCAGAATGGTTTTATTCATAGAACAGTATTAAGAGGACAGATCAAAGAATCTTGTTGCCTAAATAATGGTATTAGCAAATCTGAAAATGAATGAAAGGAAGTTACTTCACATGACCGTAGGAAAAAGAAAGATTGAGGGCTTAACAATTGCTTCCCAAAGAAGAAAGGCCCTGAATCGGGTGAATTTCATTTTATTGATCATTTACAAGGGAGCCCTCCTTGGGACAAGTACTTATCATACCTTGGCTGAAAGAGTCTTAGGATTTTTCATAGCTTTAATTTGATGATGCGATCTTCTGATTACATGGATTCCCAAGTACTATAAAAGCAGACATAAATACATTTGTTCCTGGGGAGAACAGGCTTCCATAAAATTAGTACATAGACATTTCGAATGGTTTTCAGTTTCTTTCTGGATTTAATTAGAATGAATCAATTTCTGAGAGAGTTATCAACTCCTAGGGCACTCCAGTTGCAGGATTTGCAAAATAGAGTTCCAGAATGAACCGTGTGAGCCCAGGAACTGCAGTTAAGCATGTCTGTAGAGTAGGAATAATCATAAAAAGAGCTAATAGTATTAAAATGTCATCCACTTCCATTCTTGTATCAATTACCTTGATTCATCCCATCAAAGTGTTTTAAGTATTCCTTTTTTAGAGCTCTTAAGGGAGTGAGAGAATCTTATTCTATTTTAGCTAACCATAAGGTATACAGAAAGGTTCTTCCTACAGCATAACTTAATTATCTTGCTGAAATTCTAAAACAATAGTTTTTTTAATATGTGGAAAATGTTTCTCCTAATGACCTATCTGTAATAAACTATAATTTTTTTCTCTGTTACTTACCAGAAACTATTTAGAACTAATGAGAGAAGACAGTTATGTAGCCAAGATGCAATTATTATTGGCTTTCTTATACAGTAGCAATGAACACTTAAAATTATCTTTATAATATTCCATTTATCTTAGCAACAGAAAGCTTTTAATAATTATATGACAAAAAAATGTCCAAGACCAGTATGCATAAATCTATGACATTTTACTGTAGAAACCAAAATAAAAATCTTATTTTTCTTGTCTTACTGCAATACTAAGACCTTTGGTATAATATTACACAGTAGCAGTAAAAGCAGTAATCTTATTTTTGCTTTGCTCTTTAATGGAATGGCTATTTATGTGTAGTTGTTAAATATAATCATATTTAACTTAGGTTTTTGGTAGATACCCAGTTGAGGACTTTTATTACTTTTTCTTACACTGTAATTTTGTTTGTATTTTGTTTTTAAAATGTGAAATGGGTTCTGAATGTTATAAAATAATTTATCTGTATTTTACCAAATTAGTTACATGTTTTTCACCTTTATGTAGTACATACTTATGAAGAACTATCTTTGCATTCCTAAGATAAATGCTACTTGGTAATTCTTGTTCATAATAGAGTATTAAAATTTTATTGCAATTTTGGATTTAATTTGATAATATTTTAAATAGAATTTTTAACCTTATGTTTATAAGTCATCTTGGCCTAAGTTTTATTTTTCTCTTTTATTATCAATCTCTGGTTATAATATTTGGGTGAGGTTATATTCAGAGGATGCATTGTGAAACTTTCCTTTTTTTAATGTTCTGAAATAATTTATATAACATGGGAGTTAACTGTTCTTTGAAAACCTAATTGAAATGGACCATTCTCAGGGTAGATATCTAAACAGCTTTTAAAATTATTTCATCCTATAGCCAGATCTTCTTATTCAGTTTTTGCAGTTAACAGAACATTATCCTTTAAATTTATGTTTTACATTTATTGACATCTAGTCTTGTTCTATTATTAAAAATCTCTTCCATAAATAACATTTTCCACCTTTTGGGCAAGCTTATTTATCACTCTTTCATAAACATCATCTTTTACAAATCAATTTTCTTAATTTTTTATTTTATATTTACTCATTCCTTCTTTCTACCTCTTTTCCCTGTATTGGTTATATTACACAGGTTTGGATATATGTGTATTTCAATGTCTTTCATTTTAAAATAGTTGAATTTAAGTCTATCAACTTTAAATATGTATTAAGATAATTAAAAATTTCAAATAAATAGCTTTTGGGGTGATTTGGGGCAGTTATTTTTTTAATTCTCTGATTTTATTGCATGATTTTCAAAGAATGATGGAATAATTTCACACTATCTGGTCCCTTTCTCTAGTTATTTTACTGTATGTTAATATATATCTCCATATAGACTGTAATTTCCTAAAAAATGTGGTCTGTATTTCTGTCAGTAAACAAAACAAAAAAAACAAAAAAAAGCAAAAGAGTGCTAGATGTGTAGCTAGTGTTTAATAAAGGTCTTATGACTGACATCTACAAAGGAATACCTAAATCATTTAACACAGAGGATGCCTGGTGCAGCTATGGTTACCTATCACGGGGAAATGGACTACTGAAACTGCTGCTTCCAAGGAGCCCTCCAGCTCATGCTGATTTTCCTGTGACCAGATCTAAGGTAACCCCACCAGGTGCTGACACAGGGGCCTGGTCCCCCCGGAGATAAAGCAAGCTACAATGATTACAGATTTCTTCTCCTACAAGACTGAGTCCGTGATGGGAGATACAGAGAGAGAAACTGCATTGAAATTGAATAACCTCAGTTTTCCTGGTTGCTGCCTTCCTGAGGCTTGGATGTTCTGCTTTGTCTTACAGCTTATGTTTTGCCATCCTTAAATAATTCTCAGACTTGAGTTCTGTTGCTGATAGCCAAGAGAATAGCTCCGTTTTCTCATATATAACTAAGCAAGACACTTTCTCATTTGGGGAGAAATGGGGTTGAGAAACTACTTAGTAGGGTGTTCTCAGCTAGTGGGCAAGGTGTTCTGAAATTTCTCTATAGATAAAAATAGGCTATTGCTATAACAAAATTACAAATTATGCATAAGTAAGAAAAAATGTAGATGTAGATATTCTAAATACACAACTACTTTCTGACTGGAGAAGTACCATTTAATATACTTTGGCTATAATTTACTACAATCAACCGGTGATTATCCCCAGTAATCCAAAATAGAAGATAACCCCAAATCATTTTGAAATGCATTCACAATTTTTTCCTTTTATTCCTTCCAATGTGTATCGTGTATCACCTAAAATGAAAATTAGATGCATTCCGTGAACACTAAATGTTGAGCAATAGTAGGAAATGGCACAGAAGTACACCTGATAGTAGAATATTGATCTGAAATTAAGCACCTGTAATTGACCTTCAGACAACAGATAACTTACATGTAGATAATTAACTGTTTTGATATTGTTAAATTTACTGTTGGGAGACATGGCTAAATTATTATAGTGTGACCTTAAGAAAATATTGGTACTGGGAAGAGACCAATGGAGTCCTAGTTGCAGTCAGTCCATCTATGAAAACTGGGAAGGTTATAACACCTCAAGGGGTCAGGCTTGTTGTAAGAATAAAGCAAAAGAATGTGTAAAGCCCTGTTAGAGGTTCCAGAAGAAGTTTAATATAGCATTCTTTCTTTCTTTTAGGAGCTATTATTAATAAGTGGTACTTTTAATCCAGAGCAATTACAGGCTTGTGTACTGAGATAATTCTGAAGATGGTGTGAGAGGTCATCTTAAAATTTTTGTATTTGCTTTACTTGCCTTTTAAGCTCTACATGCTCACAGCTTCATGCAGTGTGTCTAGCACATTGTAGGCTCTCTTGATATATTAGCCAAATGATTGACTAATAAATTAATGAGTTGCTCTATAAGTTTGGTTTTTAAGTTCTATATATTACTATAGAAATTTAAAATTAGTTTACATAAATTAATGACAGTTCAAATGGGAGCTGAAAAAAATTGCTTTGCTGGCTAATAGTACTTCCATAATCAAAATGCAGTAATTTTATATCAGCTTAGCTGGTTTGTTTATTTAGGAACATTATGGAGAACATCCAACATTTTACTTGCCAAAAAGTATTTTACAAAACATCATACTTAAAAAAAACTAAGATTTGTGATGAAATATCTTTCAATACATATTTTTTAACAGTTTTAACTTTCCCACATGTCTTTGTGTAACCTACCTTCATATAGAAAGGCTATAGATTTTTCTTCTGTGCTCTTTTACTCTAAAAATATTTACAATGGTGTTCAAGTAGATATTAACTGTTTAAAGCTTGATACCTGTCCCTAAAGAAATGCCTCTATCCCAAAATTGCTTAATGATTTTCTTAAAAGTGTATCAATACAACTTCAAATTTGTCACTCATTCTTAAATTTCTGAAAATTTGTAAGTTTTAAAACTATGTATAAAATTGGTAATAAGGATAACATGCAGATAGAAAAAAGGAAATATACATAGCAGATAACAAAACATATAAAGAATTCATCTTTATTGGACTCTTAAGGATGAATAAAATTATTATACCTAAAGGGGAAAATGGAGAGGAAATATAATTATCATTATAAGAATATTTGAGGATTACATTTGGCTTAAACATTTATAGACAAGTTTACAAATTCCTGTTCATGTAATTGTTTAGGTTAAGTATTAAAATGGCTACATAAAACTAGATAAAAACTTTGACAATAAAATTAGAATAAGTTATCAATAAAAGCCACCAAAAGAAAAAAATCAGTGAAGTATTTTTAGAAAAATTAATACACATATGTTGTCTTCTTCAAATGTCAAAGGAATTTCAAATGTCAGTGTTAAATGATTAGAAAGATGGGTGAATGGAGTGTCATAAAATAGAAAGGTAACTCATGCATGTTGCTGTGATTAATTCTACTTAATTGTGGAATTTGGATTAAAAAAGTAAAGTTAGATGAAACAATATGTCTTTTAAAAAAGAAAAATATAGAGCAGTTAAATTTTTTCACAGAACTGCTAACTGAATTATATGATAGGTATGAAAAATAAAGGATAGCAGAGACTACTTTTTTGAAAATGAAATAACTAGAGAGTACATGCAGGTGACTGGCCTCCAAAACTCTCTTGGTTGCTAGATTTTCCTACAGAACTAAAGTGAATAATAAGGGAGGTAAGATGGGTAGAATGAGAGTGAGAATGCCAGTAGAATAAGAAAAAAAAAGTTTTGTATAAAAGCCTCCAATGAAAAAACAGTATTATTCGTGAATAGCAGGCAAAGCCTCACATTTTTACAAACAGCAAAAATATGGTGATATGAGAGCTGCTTCTTGAATTGGAAAGGAAGCAGAAATTCATTTAAATATACAGGCTTGAAAACTCCTTAGCCTCATTCAAGATAGGATAAAAAACACTTTCTGAAGATTTATTTTTCATTTCTGTATTTCCTATTTAAACATAATTTGTTGCCATGGTGAACTTCAACTTTTCTAGTATCTGTTTATGGATCTTAATTTTGATCTGATGAGAGCTATATTTGTTTTGTTCAAAATGAAACAAAGATCTGTTAAAACTGATCTACAAAGCTACAAAGCATAATTTAAATTTCAAGGAATGCAACCTCACCTCCCCAAAAGAGAGATTTTAAACTTTCTTTATAAGTGGTATCATCTTGACTTGAAAAGTATTCCATTATACTCTAAAATAACTGAATTTTCAGTTAATGACCTAACATAGTCACTCGTTTTGAATTTTCTTAGAAGACTGGTAATATTAAAATGTGTATTAAATGAATACCTCAAGATTTATAATAACATACAATAATATAAGTTTATCAAGATACTGTGACTATAAACCAAGTCATATCTCATCACTGAGAGAAAAAAGTACAATAATAGTAAAAAACAGATCATAGTAATTTACAGCTTCCTTCAGACCATGTAAACACATTCTTCTAGTTCCAGTGTTTGATACCAAAGGAATTTTTGAAATAGATGAATGCTACAGACAGTGTTAAAGGAAAGTAGAGGAATTAAAGGCAAAGCAAGCTCATTTCCCAGAAGTATTATTTTAATCAGTGTCATTAGCAGTGGACATATATTTCTTATTTACTAATATACATAAACTAGTTTTGAAATCAAATTAGAATGAAAGAATTACCTATAATGAAGCAATACACTAAATTTAGGGTAAAAGGAACTATAATCCCAACAACCATGAAGAGATCTTTGTTCTTTGGCCACAATCACAAATGTTGCCTGTTTTAAACATTCATGTTTGTATTTGGAGAGTTGGTGGCGCTGTAATGTATGCTTTTCCTTGCATGTGCAGAAATCTCCTTATTTGCAAGTTTGGATAATTTGATCTGTATAATACTATTTTATTTGTAATGAATACATTGGCACAACCCAATGCATAGTCCAGATTCAAAGAACTGAAGAAACATTTTGAGGAATTTTTTTCTTTCCTTATCCTCTTTCTATCTTTTTAAATTTATTTTTATGAATTAACTATTTTTTACCCACAATATTCCAAATATAATTATTTAAATAGACTTTGAACTTTTAGAATTTCAGACATATTCAAAATTAATAAATTTGCTTTGGTGTACTACTGAAGAATACTTATTTTTAAATTAGTGCAAATTAGAAGAAAGACATGATATTACGCAAACCCTAAAATCTTGTTGCATGGCAAATTGATGGCTGAAAATTCTTTTTACACTCTTCTCATTGGAAAGTTGGGTCTGCGCCTCCTCCCACTGAGTCTGGTCAAGCCTGTGACTGGTCTGACCAAGGAAGTAAGTGAGCAGTGATGAGCTGCAGTCACTGGCCTAACCCCTAAGAAAACTGGAAGATTACACTTTTGTCTTGGAGCTCTGTGTTGCAGTCTGAGAAGTATGACTAGCCAGAGATTGTCATATTATGTGGAAGCCCAAGATAACCTTGGACAGAAGTCATCCACTGGGGGAGGGAGGAGGAAGAGGACGAGGGAGGGAAGAGACGTGATGGAAGGCGAGGGGACGATCATGAGATGATGATTTGTGGCCAGTCCCCAGATGTGCCAACCTTTAGCCTATTTTCTGTCATCCCAATTGAGGGCCCTGAAATTGTGGAGTATAGATGACCTGCCCCTGCTGTGTCTGGTGCAAACACAAGACCCACAGATTCATGAAATATAATACTTAAAGTTGTTATTTTTAAGCCACTATGTTTTGGGACTAGTTTATTGTGCAGCAATAGGTAACTGCAACAAGTGGACTGAACATTAATATGCATCTAATATGAAATAGTTGATCCTATGTTTTGGTCACTAGATTTGTTAGTGATAGTTTGAAGGTTCTGTCTTAATACATAAAACTTTATCAACTTAGATATTCTAATTATCTGATTCTTTGGAAGGATTTATGACTTTTTATCTGAAATGACAAGTTAAACTAGTCAAGACAAATCATTGAAAGTATAAATAGAATATTATGAAGTTAAATTTTTTTGTTAATGTCAACACTTTGATAGCACTTATTATATTTCAGGTACTCCCAATACCCAGAAAACCCTCAAAACTACTCCATGAAATGGGTATTACAAATGACAAAACTGAGGTACAGAGAGGTTAAAAGGGCTCTTAGTAAGTTAGTGGTAGAACTGGGATTTGAATCAAGGTGTCTAGCTCTACTTTCTGAGCTGTTATTTATTATACACTGCATAGCTTCCAATATCAAGTACTGTAATACAGCCATATATTACTAAGAACTTCATATGTTCAGTATGTTAGATAACATATTCTTTTTATTAATATATTGATGAAACAGATGTAAAAAAACAGTTAACCTAGATTCTATACATTATAAATAATCCACAGTCCTAATCATGATATAAGAACCTCTGAAATTCAAAGTACTTAGTCTAACAAAGGTTGAAAGATTATATTTTGCTACTTTTTCATGGGATTTTGAGGCCTCTTAAAATGCCAACAATGGGCTTAAAACATGTATTCACCTACTCTTTTTACAATGAAAATCAACAGGCTTATTGGGAAGAATGAAACTGTTATTTCTTCCAGCACAAAATTAAATTATGTATCTAAGATCATCTATAAAGAACTAGGAAGAATTAGTCAAAACAGTTTCCTTTATTTTCACTTTCATTTCAATTTTTCTATCACTGTTAGCTTAAGAGGCTATCTATGCTGCAAATCAGAAGAGTAAGAGGATTTCAAAGTTTTAAACTGGGATTTTTAATTCTATTATAGTTTTAACAGGATCTTCTATATTTACTGATAAACTGAGTGATCTTCCTAATTAAAGCACTAGACTGGAATTCAGAGAAACAAGACTGTCTTTATGTGATTCACAAGACAGATGAATTTAATCATGTCATAATATTACTGAGCCACAGCATAATCAGATAAAAAATGAACATAAAAACCTCAGCTCCATCCATCTCACAGTGTTATTGTTGTGGATCAAATGAGAATGTGTATGAAAGTGATTCCTAACTGAAACGTCCTTTTCAAATATAAGATAGAATGATTATTGTTGCTGCTGCTTGTTATCAAAATGATGTCCATGTAGTTGCTGAAAACATTTGTCCTTTAGAATAAGATATAATATTTTAACAATGAACTATATTCTGAGTTACTGGAATGGGAATTGCATTGGTCATTTAGTAAATTCATCTCCTAGGACCAGAGAAACTTTCATCTTTCAATTCCATGTCATGATAAAATTAGTAGGTAAATCAGCCAAATGCCCTGGTTTCTGATGCCTTAGGTGACCAGGTGTGCATTGGAGACCTGTATGTGAGAATAATCAATGTCTAGAGATTTCTTCAGATGGAAGATAATCTTTTAGAGGAAGTTACTTGGGTTTCGAGTCACTCATATGTACCTGTGAGAATGACCAATTGAACAGTTGTGATTGTAGCCTTCATTGGTACAATAGCATTGTTCTGACATTAAAAATAGTGATTTTTAATAATCCTTGAATGTGACATGTTTCAGGAGTTAAAAGGAATTACACTTCTGCCAGCTACCTCCATCTTTTTGCCATGTTTTAGCTGGGCAGCAATAAAGTGCCTCCACTACTATACTAAACAAAATTGAACTAAGTCTTCAGAAGGACTACACTTTTTTTAAAAATATAAAGTTGTTAAATGTTCTAAGATAAAAATGTCATGATGCATAATTCACTAGATAAGAAGAAAATTACCAGGGAGTTGTTGATAACAGCAGTTGTAATAGCTACACATATTTGGACATAACTAAATTAGGTAGGGCAGAAAGATTTCATCCTTCCACCTGCTGTGATTTACCCACAAAATCACAAGAATCAAGGAACATATGGAAATAATCATTGCATTGATTGCCTGCTTTAAATGTCCTTGTGTGAAATAAAAGGTTCAAACACAGGTTCTGGGAGCAATTTGCCTTTGCCAACTGAAATTCAGCCAAAAACAATTAATTTATAGTACAGTCAACCATGAAGAACTGCAGAATACTTCTTCAGCTAAAACTGCATTTTCTCATTATAGACTTACCATTTTTGTATTACTAAAGATTTAAGGAGGATCTAAATTAATTCTAATAGTCTTACTTTTTCAATCATCCTCTGGAAGTGTTGGTACTTCAAGTAGTATTTAAACCATAAGGTTCAAATTAAAATATACAAATATATATAGGACTATAAACCTGTCTTTTCCAACATATATAAATTGAGACAACAAAATTTCATGATAATAATCTAAACAAATCCAAATAGCATATAAAAATTACCAAGAAAGTTAAAACCACCAAAGAAAAACAACTTTTCAAGTATTAGGACCCTTATAACCATTAAGTTATTTTCTAATTTTCCATTTATACTACTCAAGTAAAGGACAGATGTCTATTCCTGTTTTTTCCCCTAAAAAATCAGATCAGTATGGATTCTCCAAGGTCACTGCAAATACATGATATTAAAACACAGCCAGATTCTATAGCAACATAAATATTTTTATGAGCAGCAGGTGTATTCTTTGAAAGATTGTAAAGCTATTAGCAGCTCAGGCAGAAATAAGGAGTACATAATAATAGGCTGTTAACTCAGCCTCCCTTACAAGAGTATAGCGGAAGGACATTTTGAAACCATTAAGACAAATGCATTTTTAAAAGTATCCAATATGAATGCTTTATGAAGAAGGGTTCATTTAAACTTCATCTCATTGAAGTAATGAATTTAATCTTCTTGATTTGAATATGTCCATCCCAAAGAATTCATTACTGTGAATAAAACTCAAATCATAATTTTGAAACCAAATATGTTCTCACTGTAAGTACCTGAAAATGAATTTTAAGTCAGTTTTTTTTTAAGCTCCATGATTTAAGGTTTGCTCCAACAAAAATCTACACTGCCTTAGCACAGGTATCTGCCACCTAAGAGTTTAATATACCTCTTTTAAGAAATGAATGAATTATTTCATAAAATATTTATGTATGATTGACATTTTAGTTGCTCATCTTGGAAAATTATTTGTGTTTTGACTCCTATGCTAAGATCAATTCTAGGTATTTGGTTCAAAGTCAGGGACACTTTTGTTTTAGTAGTTATTGGAGCCGTTTTTCCATTGTTATTCCACTCACTAAACCGTTTAAAATTTTCTTTAAATTTAAAAAGAATGAGGCTGTCTTTAATGTCTCTAATTATAGGTTATTTGTGAGGCACAGGAAAATGTGTGATGCCCAATGAGCTATAACTACTTTGTTGAGTTTTTCATCAGTTTGCATAGGAATTTTATAATGATTTATTCAACTTGCTTTAGATATAAAACTATGTAGTATTTTTAAATTAACCAAAACAGAACAAAAATATTTACTTTTATTTTTTTCTTCTTAGAGCTCTTGCTTCAAATAAAGGATCCAGTGAAATAAACAAAACTATACATGAGAATAACAGTTATTTAATAAAGATATTGGAGTGATTTACTTGGGCACTGAGTATTATTTTTCCATAGCCCTCCATCTGAAAGTAAAGAACAACAAATTCAGAGGGTTAAAAAAAAAGACACATATATCATTTAAAAGTAGTATTTTCCTACTATAAAAGTATGAATGAGCTAAATAAAACATTTGTTTTTATAATTCCCTCACTTAGCAGCAGTAAAGTTTGGCTTAAAACAGCATTTTCCAGAGTTTAATATGTTTTTTTTCCCCAAAGAATATGTGCTGTATAGTAGGACAAAAAAGTATTTTTTCCAAAGAATATATGCTGTATAGTAGAAAAAAAAGTTTCACAACTGTGTAGTCTGGATCTTTTCGATAGCAGATTCCAAAAAAGGTGCTGAAAGTGAAGGTATTCATGGAGGAAAATGCTTTTGCAGGTAAAATGGGAAAGGAAACCAGTAGGCAAGAACTTTCACACCACTATGCACAATGCGGTCTGATTTTTCTGAAAAGAGGGAGGTGAAGAAACAGAATTGGGTAGAAAATGCCTCAGATGGCAGTGCAGTTCCGAGAGTCTTGCTCAGGCGTCAGGAATCACAGAGACAATGGTATCCCTGGAAGGGCTCTCCGTTTATCAGCAGAGGCCTGGCAGGCCCATGTTCTCCGGAAGAACAGGGCTTCGATGTGAGCACTGTGGTGGGTCCTAAAGGTGAAGCCCCTGGAGACCGTCCTCGCTGCAGGTTCTCTCTTGAAGAGACATCTACGTAGTGTGCTCTCATGACTGCCTTGGCAGACCCTAGGCTAAATAAAGCTAAGTAGGTTAGTTTACTGTAGGTTTTTCCCTGAGCATTTAATAATGCCCATGTGATCTATTAAACTCCAGAGATGGACTATACATACTACATTTTCCAAATTGATTTGACTAAGCAACCCTATGGTGATAAAAACATCCACTATTTTGCAAAACATTATTTTAAGATACACTAAATGTAAATTCTGGTATGAGCAGTACTGTACAAAGTATTTTCTGTCAAAATTGTACCTTAGTTTATTTCTGTGTTCCTTCTTTATCTAATCCCCTCTTTCCCAGAGGTTTTTACTACCCAGAATTTTGTTTATAATTTTAATTATAAAACTGTTGCTTAAGAAATAAGTGTTATCACATCTGTATGAGTGGATAAATAATATACAGTTTAGTTTTGTATGTCTTTGAGGTTTCTACAAATATTGTTATACTGTATGCCCAAGAGAACACAATATAACATGGGGAGACAAGCATGGCAACAAAATGGTCTGTAGTAACTTGCAATTTCCTTCTGTCCTTGCAAAATCTTTACTTAGTAATTGGAATATATGTTTAAAATGAAAACGATAACAAAAGAAATATAGGAACTATAATTGTTTTAAGATATATATCTAATCATGGATATACACTCATTTCCTGTTTTGAAATAATGTAACATTATTCTTGGATTCCAAGCTAAATTTTATGGGAAATAAAATTTATAAATCAAATGTACTAGTATTATGATTGCAAACATTTTAAAGAAAGATACTTATAAACAAATATCTTTATCTGAACATTTAAAAAAGAAAATAAGTGAATGGGAGGAATAAAACTGATTAGTTTCCTGAATGATGGATTGAGTAAAAATAATTGTAAGTGTAAATGGTATTAATGAAAGACATGAAGATATTCTATAATCATGAAAGGCAAGAAATTTTTAATGAGAGTTAATTATATCTTAAGCATATTTAACCAAATATTATAAGTACTCTTTAAAAATTTTAGTATCATTCTTAATATGAATCTGCAGTACTAAACAGTGTACATGTTGATACTTAACAGATATTTGTTGGATGAGAGAAAGAAGATAAGGAAGAGTGTAATTGGATTTTGTCTGCACAGTTTCAGCCTCATCTTCTCTTCCTCCTTTAGTATTGTGAAAATTAACTAAAATTAATAAACCTTACTGACATAGCACTGGGAGGCCTACAAGACAAACTCTCATGCCCATCATTCCTTGTAAATATCAGATACCATCAGAAGAGATGGATGCATACTGTTTCAGCTACTTTATCACCTAGCAGGATGAAGAAGGCTTCTACCTTCCACCTCTCCACTATAGCCCAGTCAATGAGAGACTGTCACAACTCAGTCAATGAGATACCACAATATATGGGACTCCTAGTTTACTGTAATAGTCTTTTTGCTTAGATACAGCCTTTCTTACTTGGCTCCTTCCTCTATAAAAGAGTATTCCTCTCCTTTTTTCTCTGGACATGCTTATGGTTCTGCTGCAGCTTGCATGTCCCAGATTGCAATTCTCTGCTATTCCTGAATAAACCTTTTTTTGCTGGTAAAATAACTTTTATTTTTAAGGTTAACACTACATATAATCAAGGCATAGTTAACTGTCTCTTCCTCGAACTTGCCAACTTTGAATTTCCTTTCTTTTGGGTTTTCACATCCTTTGCCCAGGATGCTCTTGTCTTCCTGTTTAGCCACAGCTGTTATTAAGTATCTCCCATTGGTGGGTTAGTGCCTAAGCCAAAAATGAAAATGTTTCATCTCTTTAATTATTTAAAGTTGTATCTATAAAGGATTTTTATTATAGAAATCCAGTTAACTCTAAATTGGAATTTTAAATTCGCAACTTTAGATTGCAAAAGATTCTTGGATCTAATTTTCAGGGTACAGCGTGGCATGAAGGAAAGAATTCTGAATTTGCTGTCAGACAGGTAGCAAAAATGTGTAGCTCAAGAGCATTTAATATATTTTAGCTTCTGCTATCTTTGTCTTCCTATCTTTGTTCTTCACTTTTTCCTGTATTAAAACAAAATATCACTACAAGGTAAAATGTTCATTTGTAAGAATAAAAAGGATTAAGTATTTTAGACTTTTGTATTCTACAGATTATATCATTTGAACCCAAAACTGGGTTCAAAAGTCCTGGCAATTAAATGAAATCAAGAAATATATTTTATTTTTGGCAGCAAACTATATACCAGTAAAGTTAGAAAATTAGACTTTTCCTCAAACAATGCTCAAGTAGAAAATACAAGTTCTTTTTAAAATAAAGGTTATTGAATAAATCAGCAAATAATCACTTCAACCAATGTTTTTGAAGGTGAAATACTGACATATTTTCTAATTTCAATTGATTTGGGATAATTTTTTCAAGGACCTTATATAATGTGTTACAGACACTTTGTTTCTGATCACCTAGTTTAACAAAGGGATAAAAAAACAGAGACTATACATGAATGTGTTTTAAAATGTCCATTTTGTGGTCTGCTACAAATCAACACCTTAAATGAATTTATCAAAAGTCCTAGATCTCATTCAATTCAAAGACCACTTCCTTAATAAGTTTCTCTATTAAAACCAAGAAAAATACTTCCTGTCTACAGACTTTGTCAAAAACCTAGTAATATTATTTTAATCAAAGAAAGGATGCACATGATCATGTTGGTGACCATTACACAGGACTAGTTCTAGTTTGTTTTGGTCCTTTCACAAATTCGTATTTTAACCTCCACATGTATAGTGCCTGGGATATTTTATACAATTTTACACAATTTGTCTTCATTTCAAAATTTGCCTTCAGCTGAATTTTCCTCTAGAAAATGTTATGAGCTTCAAGGTATCAAAGGAATAGATAAGACAGAATTATAAAACACCACACACATTGGGAGACTGATAAATATTAGATGATTATAATGGGACACTCATGGACTAATGAGAAGTAGAATATGACAAGTTAAGAACAACAGAGTTGATAAATGTAGATGGTCAAACCAGATTCACCTTAGATTAGATATAACTACTAATGGCTATTTTAACTATTTTTTTTTTTTTTTTGGTAAATTTTCAGTGACGGCAGCATTATAATACATTGCTTGCTTCAGTTTAAGACAATCAACATTTGCATGACAAATGGTGCTAACTGGAGAGGATTCTGAGTTACCTTTTTAGAGCAAAGTCACCTGGAGTATTCTGTTTTCCCCAGAGTAACCTTTCTCTTCTGCAAGAAAGACAATCAGGAAATGCTCTCCAGACCATTTTAATATGAAATACAAAAGCTTAGAAATCCCCTGTAAATAATTGAAGGCGACCATTAGGAGTATAGCCAACCAGTCTCTTAATGGAGAGGTCATGAGGGAAAATGGGCATAGAACGTCTCTGAAAAGTCCAAGGAACATTTGGTGGTTTATAATTGATTTTTCTGGGCAGATTTCCTTTTTCAAATTGTAATTATATGAGTGTCATTAATAATGGCTGTTACATGGGGCCTTGCTTTATTCTCCAAGGCAAAAATTATATCTGGTCAGAGAAGCCTCATAATTATTTCTACTTATTTGAAGCAGATAACAGACTTAGGTTTTTTCCCCCTCATTTGAGAATCTAAGACACTTAAGTCTTTCCCTGAGGAATAGGATAATAATAGCAGAGCCGGGAAATGAAGCTGCTTACTACACATCGCTTACTATGCGGGAATAAGCTAAAAGAGTTTTGCTGTAATAGTTTAACTCCCAGAGCACTTTTGTAGTAATTATTTTTTTTTTCTAAACTTTAAAGGTCTGATGCATTTCTTGAGGATGTTAAGTATCTTTGTAAATTAAGAAAATAAGGCATTTTCTCAAATAAATTTCTTTTTAAAGAGATGTGCTGATTAACAATCAGAAAAGATGAGAAAAATATCAGTTCAGTGAATTGGCTGAAGCAGGGAAATGCGTCAGCTTGTAGACATGCCTTTATTAAGGCAATTATTTCAATATATTCGGTAATGCAAATCTGTTAGGAAGGAAAGGACTTGGCTTGGTATCGCAGGGAAGTCAGATATAGTGAGACAGGAGACCAAAGTCAAGAAAGCGACGTAAGTTTTAATACACTCTGCATAGAGTAGCAGAGCGGGCCTGCCTAAAATAAGACAGGCAGGTGTGGACGCTCATTCTGAGGCTTCTTTTATGTGGTTTTTGGCAGGGCAGAGAGGTCCTTGATTGACAGCTGTCAGCTCTCTAGGCTTATTCTGATTGGTGAAATGGGGAAAGGGGCTGTGCTGTGCCTGTGCCTCTGATGTTTCTTATCTGGGGGACCCTGGACATTTCCTGAGTCACTCTTGACCTTTGTGGCTTCATCTGATTAACTCTTTGAGTCATTTCTGGCTTTCTGGTTCTATTTGATCAACTCCCTGAGTCATCTTTGGGGGGCCCTTTCTTCTTTCCATCCCGCTCATTTCTGTCTTTCTTCCTAACAAATCCAGATACACATTTCTTGGGAAATAGCCTTTCCTGATTTAATTTTCTATTTACACACACACACACACACACATTCCTTCAACTTTTTTCTTTTTTTTTGGTTAAAACCTCCATACTATAAATTCATGTATTAAACTTCCCTTGGCTCCTAATATAACTGTGCAGAATAACACTTTCTTGTTTTTGATACTTTAATAATTATTGATTTGGAAAAAGTTCAAGTATTTTATTTTGTAATGACCTAAGAAGGCACTGTTTGTTCAGATAATCAAGTTTAAAAATTTCTTTCATAAATTAAAATTTAAATTATTCACACAATAGTAACTAGTTTCCCACATATCTTTTCTATCTAAGAGAGATTATAAAGGGAGAGAAGACTTCTGTTGTTTCCAAGGGTGGCTTTATAGTTTTGGAAAAGTCAGGAAATTGTGCTTTCATGAGATCTAGTCTACTTTATCAAAAATTGTTAAGACTGCAAGAGTCAAAGAAACATAAATCTTTAGTTATAGCTGAACACAAGGCCAAAGATATAAGTTTTTCTGTTTAACCTTCAAAATGAGGGGTTGCATGGGATTGTTTACCTGGAAATGTAGCTAGGTTGTTCATTTTTTTATTTTAGAGAGAAAAATAACTACATGGGCTGTTTAAATAACATGACTAAGTAATCTGAATAAAAAGAGATTTGCTATGTATATGAAATTAAGTTTTATATGTTGAATTATGGAGAGCATATAATCCAGTCTTACATGAAATGGCCATAATACTGAACTACCTAGAATATCTTTTAAAACCAGGGACAATTCAGAATAGTTGCACAGCATTTCTTCACAGAAAATTTTTCTGCTGAAGCCAAACTGAAGCACCACAGATTCTTCCAAGAAACCTGATATTGTGACCAGCTTCCAAGATTGACCCTGTGGATTACCTGGCTTCTAGATTTATACCATTATGCAGTCCCTTCCAGTATTATGCCAGGGTTGGCCAGTGTGACCAACAGAATATGACAGAAGTGACAGTAACTTGTAAGATTCGATTATAAAAGATACTGCCTCTTTAGTTTTAAACACTATCTTTCAGATGTGATCAGGCCCACATAATGAGTAGCTGAAAGTTCTTGCAACAGTCACATGAGTGACCTTTAAAAAGTTTTGAGAGCCTCAGATGAGCTTTCTGCTGACTGCCCACAAAGCTTGACTGCAACCCAGTGGGAGACTTTGAGCCAGAATCACCCAGCTGGGCCACTTTTAGAGTCCTGACTCTCAGATGCTTTGAGAAATAATACATATTCATTGTTTTAAATAGCTAAGTTTTCAGGCAATTTGTTATGCAGTAATAGAAGACTAATATAGTTGATCTATAGATGGGGTTAATTTCAGTATCTTTTCATGCAAGGTTGAAAATTAAACAACATTTGTTAAATGACATCTTCTAAGTGGTGATTCTTTCTAAGAAGAGACAATGTTAGAAGATGACTGGCCTGTCATTCAGGACACCTGTATTGTGGTCTTGGCCAATATCACCCAAGCCACAATTATTCTCAGTCTAGCTTCCTTATACTTAAATCAGAGATTAAATTTGCCCTAATGGCTATTCATATTTTTAAATTATGCTATCTAAGAGGGTTCTCATGCTTTCAGTTTGTGAATTTTTTTGTACATGAAATCATTAATTATTTACCACAATATTGCCTACTTTTTGATATAGCTTTATTTTCATAAATGATTAATAATTAGAGAAGACTGTTATTGCAAAGATGGTAAATGAAAGAAAGAGAATGTTTGACCATCGTGTATCCTTTATGTAATCTACTTTGGCCTCTAAGGAATATGAAGAAAGACAAAGAAAATATAGAAACTGTGAGGGAAGACATGAAAAAGTAGACATGTTAGAATAATTTATCCCCACTACAGACTAATGAAATATTAAAATCCATGAAAATAAGTAGAACAATCATGTCTCCTGAATTGTTCTCATATTAAAAATATTTGTCATAAGTAGGAGCATAAGAACCTTATATAAAAGAAAAATATAGCCTGTGTTGTCACTATATCTGATATGTACTTGGAAAGTACAAAACAGTAAATTGTTTTTCCATGTTTATGGCCATACTACTGTATATTTATTTCTAATTTATAAGAAAAATTTATCTGTTATTTAATATCCAATGTTTTATAGTTCATAAACTATGTAAATTCATATTTTAAGAAATCAATTTTGTAACTTCCAAATCAGAATCTATTACATGAAATATTATAATCAACAAAAATAAGTAGAACAATCATGTCTCCTTACTTATACTAAAACTTCTTTGGTGTCAATAAAAGGATAAGCATGGTACTGATTGGTTAACATTGTTGTAGATGTCAGTTTTTAAATGTAGAAAATGGTTCTGCACTGTATCTTACTTGTTAGTTACTGTTTTTATACTATTTTGACTTGTTACTATGTCTTTATAGAGTAGAATTGTCCTTTTGAAGATCATGCTTACAGTTCGAGTAAGATGCCATTCTATTTGGGTAACAAAAATATTAAAGCACCTTCTGTGCAGGGACTGGAGCCATATTAAAACCAAGCTGACACCAATATTGAAACTAATACCAACTTTAGCAGGTTTTTTGATGTGGAATACTTACTCTTCCCATGTAGTAAGTGGAATGATTAACATGTGAAAGTTTTATTTAATCTATTCCTTGTATAGTTTTTATGGTTGTTAACATTTCTCTCCTAAAAGATAAGGAAATTTAGGCTTAGGGAAATAAAACTAGTTGCCTGTGGTCACACAGCTAAATAGCAGCAAAGCCTGAATTCTAAACCAGGTTTGTGAAAGTCACTATGACCAGATAGAACACTACTTCTTGATTCTCAAAGAGCTGAAAAAGAGTTTAAAAATGATATAATGTGCCATTTTCAATTTGGTTGATGGAAACTAAAGTAAAAGGAAGTTTAAGGGCTTGTCCAAGACAACTAGAGGCAGAGCTGATAGTAGAAATATCTGGTTCAGCTTTATTTCAAATGCTTTATGATTTTAAATTATAGTATATTTTTGTTCTTATAGGACAAATATTTTATTTCATAAATATCAATGTAAATTGACTAAAGAGCCACTAAAATTAAGAAACAGAAGAAAAATGAAGTAAGCAATAGTCTAGTCAGTTTTAATGATCCATCAATATCTAGATAGATTTTTATTACACTTTCTTATTAAGTTGTCAGTTGGAGGTTAAAATCTAAGTAGTAATCATGAAGTAGGTATATGTTGCTCATTAACTAGTATCTCATTAACTTCTCTTGAAATGAGTTAATACACTCAATAGATGTTAGTATTATTTTTGTTTTTTTCATAATCCAATTTAGATACTAATACCAACAGTGTATTCTCTATGTTCATTCAAGGTTGGAAAAGTAATTTGAAGGATCAGAAATAAGCAAACATTTTAGCTTCCAAGTCATTTTTATTTTTCTAATTTATCCAACCAAACCAAAACTTGGTTTTAAAGTAAATAAGGATTCCCTTGCTCCAAAAGGGCAGGTTTCCTAACTCTGGATGTGCTATAAATCTTGGATGTTAGATTACCCTTAGTAAAAAATCTGAAAATCAAGTCAGGCACAGAGCAGCTCACATATTTCTTAAGGGAAATTTTTATAAAAAGGTTGAATTTTTAAAATAGTATTATAATACTTTGAAATCTACAAAGCCTAATAAAAACAGAGCCCTAAAAATGCACAGTTTAAAAACACATACACATTATTCACAAAAGAATTTACTGGAGTGAACTATTACCAGGGAGGAAGCCTCACCAAAGTGTTGATTGGCTACCAAGAAAAGCTGCTACTCTGCCTTACCTTGTGGAGGGTCCATAGTTCCTCTATGAGCATTTCCTAATAAATCTCTGAAGGCAAATGGAACAAAACAATGAAGTCTGCAAAGAGCCTCCTCATCTTTTATAGGAAATCTCTCAAGATAACTTCACATGATATTTCTTATAATTATAGGCTTCAAAGTCCTCAGAAGAATTAAATGAATCTTTGTTCAATTAGAGATTTTTTCTTATTAAGTGCTGGATGGAAGAGAGTTGCAGTAGTCTATCAGAAGACAAAAAGTAAATTTATGAGTTGGTAATTATGCTGATACTTCTATCCCCAAATTGCAGTCATTTAAGGAATAGGAAAATATATGGTGTTATTTTTAACTGCATTTGAAATGAGCAAAGCTTACATTTCTTCCTAGGGAGTATTACTCAGTCTATACTTTAGTAATGCCAGTGATCGAGTGGAAATTTGCTAAGGGTCTGATAGTATAATCTAGTTGCAGCATTAGCTTAAAATTTATATTGGAAAAATATGACAAGATTTAATGGCAGGCATTATATGTTAGTATTCACTCTTGTATCACTTTAGAAAGTTAGATATCTGACTTTTATATCTGGCTTTCTAAAAAAGTAACAGTATATTTACATTTTTTGTTAATGGAAGAGTGGTTCTTTGAAAGATGACTGAATGCAGTCTGAACTCAAGGAATGTTACATTTGAATACTTGGTGCCTGTCTGTGATACTTTTGTCTGATTCTCACCAGACTAGGCCAAAGATTTAGAGGAAGTTTAAATTTGTGTCCTTGTTACTCTCCAGAAGGAATATTCTGAAAGAATTAAAGTTTAATAGAAAAATACTAATTTGCATACTTCAAAATTACACTAATTCTTGATGGTCATTAGCTCAAACACTTTACCTAGAATACTTTCTAGTATTCCTCCCCACTATCTTTTACCCCCCGACTTAGTGGGATGCTTGTGATCCTCTGACAATTTGATATTGTGGGTTCTATAGCCTTTACTCCAAGCCATGTTACATTGCATTATTTCTTCCCTCAAACAATAAGGTGGAAATTTATGTAATTAATAATTTTTAAATGGCCTTATATTTTTCTCGTTTCTTAGAAATGCAAAACTTGGTTGTATACATATAGATTTACAGATTAAGAAACAGAATTACTCCTTCATCCTTAATGTTTTTATGTATTTGTTTGTAATTTTTTTATATTTCATATTGTCATTGGAAACATCAAATTTCTCATTCTTTCATTACTCTTCTTGATTATTTATTATCACTTTGGGTAGCAAAGCCAAGGCACAACAAAAATAATAAGCTTAGGTAATCATGGAACTCTCGAACTGGAAAACAATTTAGTTTACTCTAATCTCATCAAAAAATAGATAAAAACATGGAATTCAGGAAAGTGATGCAGAAACAATTTAAGAAAAGTATGACCAAGAATATCAAAGCAACTGATTATGACTTTAGGATGTGGAATTGAATTAAAATGTTGTGGAATTTAAAGCTGATTGAAATACAGCAAATTGGCAGAAGTGTGATGAATGTGCGGCCTTAGCTAGCATTCCTGAGAACTCCAGGGCTAGGATAGCTCTTCTGGAGACTACATACCACCCGAAGAATCCTAGGCCCTTTGAGCATGGTGAAAAGGGTATTGTTTTATTGTTCTTGGAAACCAGAACATAAACTTTTGATACTCATTATACTTATAGCCTTCATTTCACTCTATAAATTTAAGTATTTTATAAAGCTTTAAATGAAGTATATTTAAAGTACTTTGTTCTACCAACTTAATTTTTTCCTGTTTTGGATGTACCAAATCTTCTACATACTAAATCCAGCTTCTGTAATTGTAAACAAATCCGTTTTTCAAATAAAACAAAAGAGAGTATAACTCTTACAAAAAGAGGAGAAAATTTAAAGCTAGAATATTTAGCAGACATTTGTAATTTTCATGTGTGTGCAGATTCTATGCTTGATGAGATTGTGTAAATGTTTGTTAATTTCTTTCTGTTCTGATACGTTCCTCCATACAGATGCTGCTGTTGATGCAGTCCTGGCACCAGTACCTTGCTATCCCGAGAATCTCTGCTCCAGGCACCACAGGGCCTCCCCGAGCTCTAAACCAGACAGGCTTCTACACAGTGTGGTATTTGCTGCACAACATGGAAGTTGGCTGTGAAATCTCCATAATGAGAGTTTGTATCAATAAATTCCCTTGCTGTCCATGTTCTATCAGGTAATGTTGTTTTAATTAGTGTCAAATGCTCATGTCCAATTTCTTTGTAGTGGACATTGCAACAAATGAGAATCATGAAAAGGAAAGAAAAAAAAAAGCAACACAAAACTTTATCATCTCAGCAATTTGCTGACTTCACTAGAAACACTCAATTGTATTTGAAACTGATTTGGTTCTTTATTTGCTGCATTTTGCTTCCAATTAATATATTAATTCTACAATCATATAAATCACTGAGCACATACAGAAGACCTAGCCAGTTATAAAGATTGTATAATATTTAAGTTCATCAGTATGTTTGCAGGGTTGTGATTATTTTTCCTCAATGCACACTTGATAAAGTGAGATAATGGAAGTAGGGCCTATACAGACATACAATTTAAAGTGTAGTCCTTGGAGCAGCAGTGCTAGCATTCCTGGGAGCTTAGCCCAAATGTAAATCTTCATCCACATTCTCTCTCCTCCTTATCCCACCTCCAATCAACTGAATCATAACCTGCACCTTCAATGAGCTCCTCATGGATCCAGTTGATCCATATGCCCTTTCCTCAATAACAGTTTTCTTAGTTCCTGTATAGTAACTACATTGAGATTTACATGCAAGTTCACATTTAGGTTGCAAAATGTAGAAGTTAGATGGTCATAGGACAAAAAGGATGCAAAGAGTGAAGGAGGTATGTTTCTGTACCTAAAAGTGGTAAGAAAATTCTCTTCTTCCCTTGGGCAAACACCTAAGTGAAGAAGGTACAACAAATGGGAGTGAGGAATGCATACTGACCATTTTATAAGGAAGGAAGGAAGGACATTTTTTTTCTTTTTTCAGTTGATTATTTCTATAATAATTGCTTCACATATTTTTAATCAAATAAAGATGCAGATGTACTGATCATATAGTTTTAGAAAAATGAGCAGTATTTATTACCTGGGGGAAAGCTATCTTGAAAAAGTAGAATAAGAGAGAAGGAAAGAAAAAAAGACTTACTGTGCAAAATTTGATATTGAGATATGTGACTTTCATAAAGGACACCATAAATTTAACTTTCTCTCATAAGAGGCAACTTTAAATTATACTGAGTGATTAAAATATTTCCCATAATGAAAAGCTTCCCACAAATCCCCTCACCTGTTTTAACAATACACTACTTTCATGACATGAAATTAAATATTTTTATATTAATTAATAGGTACATTATACTATATTTGGTGGACTAGGTGAAACAATGGCAAGTTAAATTAATTCAGTATTTTATATAAATAATTACTGACCATCTTGACATAAGAAATGCTTCCTTTCTCACAATGAGTTTTCTTGAATAAAATCTAAAAACTGCTGACACTGGTAAAAATCAACAAGAGAATTTGAAAGAAGAAACTTTACCAGCAGCAGTGTCTTTAAATACTGGATATAAGAATAATGAACTGTTATGGGAGATTCATGCTTGCAGAATGAGATACCAGTTGGTAATTAGTGGAACTGAACAACACCCTGGTGAGATAGTTATGCTTTACTGCTGCCATTTTACAGATGCAAAAATGGGCATCAGAGAGTAATGAAGTATTTGACCTCAGGGAACCTAAAAAATCAACATCAGCAGAAAGCAGTGACTTTCTGAGACATCCAGTTGTGACACAAGCACCAGGGCCAATGTTAACAGCCTCTTACTGGCTGTGTGATTGTGGTGAAGTGACTTAGCTTCCTTGTGCCTTAGTTTCCTTACCTGTAAAATGGGAAGAGTAATAGTATTTATCTCAAAGAGCTGTTATTGGGATTGAATTATTTAATCCATGCAAAATACCTTAAGAAGTACCTGGTATATAATCGGCCAACTATTCTTGTATATGATTATTAGCTATGTGCCTTAATAAGTGCTGGGTGTATGAAAGTAGACAAAAGAAATTCCTTCCCTCATGAGCTTGCATTCTAGTTATTAACAGAACCTTCTCTCAGCTGATGGACAAGGCTGTGAGTTTTCATACGAATGGGTAGATACAGGGAGTCCCAGAGGCTTTCTTTATTTTTAATTGCTAGGGGTAATTTCACAGTGGCTGGGTGACTTTTCTCAATTTCCTGTAAATGAATTATGAACAAAGAGATTTTACTAATTTCTCTAGAATTTGATTGAAAGCAAACAGCTGTGTTAGGCATTGATTGAAGGCTGGAGGACAAAGACAAACAAGGATTGATCTCCTTTCTTCAAGGGCTCACTGACCAGTGATAGCGTCAGACAGACACATAAATGACTGTAATCAAGACTAACTGATACACATAATAATATAATAAGATAATATAATGTAATAAAAGAATGAAGAAGTAAGAGAAAGAAATGTATTATGTATGGGTAAAAGAAAAAGGAGAAGGAAAATTAAGAATATGAACAAAAATGGAAAAGTAGAGACAAGGAAAGCGTATGTTTGATGTTTAATAAGATTTTTGATATTTTGTGACTGCAACAGGGTCTGCAATATTTTGGAGGTAGATGTTGGGGTTGGGAGCAGATTATGTCTGAGTTCTGTTGAAATAACTTTCTGGCCCAAGATGGAGCTGCTGATCCCGTGTTGCCATGTCAGTAAAGTAGAACTTAGATGGCTTTCATGGCCTGAAAATTCTCTGCTTGATCAAAAATGTTGTGTAGGTATCCCTCACTTTACAAAAGTTTGATTCTGGCACTTCATGATGGTCTTTCTTTTATGAAAGACCTATATTAGCACTGTAATGTTTTGGTTTGGTTTTGCAAAAGTGAAAATCCTCACTGGATTTCTTTTGGTTAGCAAAAGCAGGTACTAACATATGTCTTTTGTAGAGGAGAGTGGCATAATGTGAACTTTTGGGAGGTGGGAAATACTCTTCACTTTACACCATTGTAGCTTACAAAAGATGTCATAGGATTACTCCGCATTTGGAAAGCAGGGGAAACTTGTATATATAGTCAGCAAGTCCCAGATGCCATCCCAACTCTGGACTCTATACTTCTTTCCTTGCTCCTTCTCACCCCAAACAAGGTAGACCATGTGGCCCCAGGCAATCAGATATTTTGTTCGTCTCCTTGTTCTTTCTTTTTTATCCTATAAGAGTTTCTTGCCTTCTGCCCCATTTTGTAGTTCTCTGAAAGGAGACTGCCCATTTTAGGAAGTGTTAAATCAAGTTTGTTTGTGTCACCTACAATGTCTTCATTTGTCTCATTTTGGAGAAAAGCATTGTTGGTGCCAAACCTCTCATCTCACACACACACACACACACACACACACACACACACACACACACACACACAATGATAGCAGGGTCAATTTTTATATACAGTTATGAGGTGAAAAGTACTATTCCATGTGGTGAAGTAGTTTCTAAAATGTGTGTGTGTGTGCATTTAATTTCAGCATACATATTAGGCAGAAAAATAGATATGAGTGGGCTGGACAGAAAAAATAACTGCAGTAGAGCCCATTAAAAGGGACTCAAAATGTTAACTAGGTAAAAACAGATCCAGAAAAGACTCACAGAGTTAATGAGTTACTTAGTCAATGTTCCAAAGGCCAGGAGCAACTTAGAATATCTGGATATTTCCCAGCTAATGAAAAGTATCTGAGCACAGCCCATGTCTTCATTGTACTAATTAGATTATGCCACTATAAAATCTACTTAGCCTGCAAAAAGGTCCAACTTATTCTTCAACTTTATCTATATGCTACTTTTTTCCTCTTCTTCCAGCCCCTTAATCAAGTAACTTTGTAAACAGCACAGAAGACAGATCTTGGTACTGTAAATAAACCTATGTGGACAAAGAATGCTGAGATCCAGGTCAACACAGTCACCTAAACAACCCTATTCTTAAGACAAAATTTCAAAGGAATTATGAATCACCTGTGTACATCATGCCTTATCTGACTCCTACTCAAAAAGACATTTTTCCCCAGGCCCACAACCCTTAATAACCTTCTCTCTGAGGTTGCCCACACTCCCTTTTCTTCAAGTGTGTCACTGTCTCTGTTCTGCTCCAGATAAGTAAAGAGGGGCTGCTGAGAGCTCTGATTTAGGCTTGCAAATTCCCTTCACCTGGGTGACCTGGACAGAACTGCAGTTGTACAATCTTGCTTTCTAGTAGCCTGCCTGAAAATCTTTCTTTGTCTTTGGTAAGTTTTAAGAAAATAAGCTCACTTCATCCAGTGCTCTGTGGCTCCCCCAAATCCTGGGGTGGTAGGGACATAGTTCCCATATGGTGAGGATTCAAGTGGCCGCTGCATACCAGGTGACCCTGGCTTTAGGAGTTGGCAAAGGATATGCTTAAGGCTGAGCAGGAGTTTAATAAGCTTCTCTTTCCTCCCTCTGTTTTTCCTTCTTCTCTGCTTTATTCAAGTAAACTTGCCTTTGTCTACCTTGACTCTGGCCTGCTCCTCCCTTGGAGTGCATTCAAATAAAATCTTGACTCTGCTTCACTACTACTGCATCTCTGAGTTTCTTTACTAAAGCAGGGACAAGAACCAAGAACAAACTCAACCCCCAACAGACATAAAAGAAAAACTACAGTTATTTGAGGAGTAGGATAACATATCTGCATAACTGTTTAGACATAAATATACTAGCATTTGAAAATAGCTAGAACTTTAAGAGATTATCTTTCTAGACCCTTATCTAAAAGCTGAGAAAACAGGACTAGGAAAATTAAGGTCTGAGCCAAACTCAAACTTTGAACACCCCGGCCAGAGTCTTTTTTTAATATTACAAAAGGTCACTGGTAACAATAGTATGTACGTTGACATCAGAGATCTGTAAACATTTCACATTCTAAGCAGCTTAACTTCTTTCCTGATTTACAAAATAATGCTCTTAAAAAAATGAAAACTTAATAAAACACAGTTCTTCAGAGAATAGTGTAAATATGGATTGTGGATTATGGATTAGTGATAAAGAGTAACTTTGATTAAAAGGAAAGATAAGGTTTAAGACATAAAGACTGAGGCACCAATATTAAAGGCTGTGAAGAATATGAGTATTATAATGAGTAGAGGATTAAAATTCTTTCATAACTCTCTGAACATTGAGGTACCTTAGTAAGTAGTTAAAGCACCACCAGATCCAGTTGGAGATCTTTACCTGTTCCTGATCCCATCCCCAGCTTCTATATTTTGCTTTTTAAGGCTCATTATCTGCCACTTTCTTTAGAGACCGAAATTTGGGCTACAAAGCCCCTACAGAGAACCAGGAGTGCATATGATTTTTTTCTACACATCACATATGTACTTCCAGTAAAGCCTGTAGCCAATGATTGACTGGAGCCAGAGACAGATCAGCTTCTTTGTCTCCATGGGATGAACTTTGATACATAATTTAGATTAAGAGATCCCTTGGTCACTCTGAGTTTCATAATCCTTCTTTTTTCATAATCTTTCTTCCTTCATTTTCTTTACCAATTCTCCTGGGAGCTTTCTTAAGTAATCACTTGCACACAAATTCTTGTCTCAGGGTCAGCTTTAGGGTGACTTAATCTAAGACAGTTACCAAAGCTATTTAGGGCCCATCCATTCATCCATATTTATCTATACTTGCTTTCTCCCTCACTCTTCCTTGCCTCCAATGATGTACCTCCATCCCACAATCCCACTCCAACCTAATAGGCAACACTTGAAACAGCATGATGTGCATTCTAGAACACTCTATATTTTTCTGTATGTGTATAATCTCACACAAATACACACATATGGGGAAATATTTGTGTTACAAAAAGAGAACCATTAGCATATATACTTCTTTGTATCTTGCTTTTCTTACTGCACAATATTGAGGTTCCTAATAAAGAAGGCAATCAGCACTTTTAACTAAGGGTACTATTACAAGTTGTCCTACTTACAAGTCTCATAAAATTATTTGCTTGGGAGGAGAAACCACATTATAGATGCAGACATATAAAATGTACAGTTAGAATTTGACATCATACTTGGGAAAAGTTTTATGCAATCTGAAGGGTTTGATATTCTAACATCTTTGGTTGTCTATACATTGTATATTTATGTATGGGAAGATACAGATTATTTAGTTTGTAGACAATCCCATGCTATTTTATTCTGATTCTATGTGGTATTATAATATATGGAAATATTTCCCTAAAGCTTTCTACATTCATATTTAATAATGATTTAGGGTGTTTTATTTTTTAGATCTGTTTATAATTAATCTTTATAACCCACTAGAAGGGCAAATATCTTTATCTACATTTTTATAAATGTGGAGACTGAGAGACAGGTTGATTAGTTGACTTTTTCCTAGAGGTAAGCATAATGAGAGTCAGAGTCAGAACATGAATTAGGAATCCTTGGCTTCTAACTCCACATTTAATCATTAGCACTGGATCATTGTCATTTTCTTACAAAACAAACTCCTTCATGACATTATTTATTCCTTCATTAAAACATGGGATTTATGTCAATTACCAACTTTGAGAATCATTGATTTCTAAAATTCTGATTGGATGGATGTGGTTCTCTTTTTATGGAATCTGTATGGTTTGTCCATAAATGTAAATATTTTAAGTTATCTTCATCTTCAAACATATGAATTATAAATGACTATAAAATGAGAGATTTTCTGTAAATACTTCTATAAAACAGAAATACTTCCATACTGAAAGGTTGCTTGTGTATGTGCAGTTTGAATACATGAAGATTTATTTGATTTAGTGAATAGAAAATATATATATTCTTATGACCGCATGTTATAGGTTATAACATTTGAAAGGATAGCCCAACAGGGCTCCTGAATACATGACGGCCTGGCTAATGCACAGAATCTGTTATCCAATTAAAACTCAGTAAACTCCTCCTTTCTTAAGACTATGGATTTATCTGTGTTAGTTAATGATAATGACAGTTTTCATTGACTACATAATACTGAAATTACTAGAGTATCAAAAATGGATACAGCCATGCTAATGAGTCACCTCTCCCCTTTCCAAATTTACATTTGCTCAGAAGCAGGAGAACAGAAAAAGGTGAACTCTCTTCTTGCTCTATATTTCTTCAGAGGAAACCTAAATTTATTTGTGATATACCTTTGCTTCCAGTAAGTTTCAAAAATGCGAGAAGTTCTTTCTTATTTTAATATACTATTAGAAATTATATATAATTTTTACACTAAAATGTTTTTGTTTAATGTTCCCTTTATCAATATTCCAGAATAGTATTAGCACAATAACACATATCAGAATTATCTATGTGGTCTGTGTAATAGCTGTAATTGTACAGCAACAATAATATGATGGTGAGGAAAGGGAAAATTCTTAAAAGAGTGTGAATAACAATAGAGGTAAGGAAGCATATCATTCAAGAAAATACAGTAATTGAGCACATTTATAAATGGCAAAAATGGAAATTAAGGTTAGCAGTTGATTTATTAACCAGATTTACACTGCCAGCTTCTTATAAATAAAAGAACTGACCTGAATGTAGAGAAAATTTTTAATTCATCAGCTATTTCCATTTATCCTTATATCATCCTTTCCAACTCATAAGGTGGACTGTAACTTTGGCAAAGAATATGGGCTACACCAACACCTTTTAGGTTATAGTAATTTTATTTTACCATTTTTTCCCAATGAATTTTAGAAATAATGTTATATCAACTAAACTAGGAGTTGAAGGAGATACCACTTCCTACTACTGTAAAACTAGAGTAAGTCATGACAAAGATGAACATCATATGTCTTCTACTTTAATCTGACATAAAACAAGACAAATTAATTAAGAAAATACAAGAAATAGTAAATTAGAGAGTCTTCAAAGACATAGTAGGTATGAGGTTAGGCCGAAAAAAATAGGTTTTAAAGTAAAATAATAATATAATAACATGCTGAATATATACATATATATATATAAATATATATATATATACATATACATGTATGTATGTATGTATATGTAGTTTTTTAGGAAACTCCAAATTAGACCTACTTTCTCATAGTACTTGATCTCGTAGTCCAGAATGGCTCCATTGGAAAAAGCAGGTGCTTGCCATGAGAGGGCAATGCTATTTTGGGATGCCCAGTCCTTCCTTACCATACCTATCAGGGAAGGTGCTGAAAGGAAAGAAAATAACTAAGAATTAATTGGCAGGAATCATTTTCCATAATCCTTTAATATTTTGTCTTCAAAGGAAAATATAATTCTTACTGGAGAGGACATTAATTATTGAAGTCAGATTAATAGGATAGTCTTAGGATCTATTCAATCCAAATAAAGCAATACAATATATTTAGAAACACTACTAAGGAAACAGGAAAAACTCAAACAGTCCAAGAATTAGAGACAGAACTTAATCATCTTTGTTTTTGTCTGAGAAGGACATTTTTCTTGAAACTTGCTTTGGTTTTGAGCTATGACATGAAATACAATATACTTGTCTCCTATAGGTTATAAATTTAAGTCTGATTACAGAAAAATCTTCTGCAATTACAAGACCATTTATAGGATTTTCCTTCTTTTCCAACTTAGTGCTTTATACAGTTTTAGTACTTTACAGACATTAGTATCACAAACTTGATTACAATAAATTATTGCATAACAAAACAAGCATTATTTCTTTTTTTTTTTTTTGAGAGGGTATCTCTCATATTTATTGATCAAATGGTTGTTAACAACAATAAAATTCAGTATAGGGGGGTCAACGCTCAATGTACAATCATTAATCCATCTCAAGCCTAATTCTCGTCAGTCTCCAATCTTCTGAAGCATAACGAACAAGTTCTTACATGGTGAACGAATTCTTACATAGTGAATAAATTCTTACATGGTGAACAGTACAAGGGCATTCATCACAGAAACTTTCGGTTTTGATCATGCATTATGACCTATAAACAATCAGGTCAAATATGAATATTCGTTTGATTTTTGTACTTGATTTATATGTTGATCCCACATTTCTCCTATTATTATTATTATTATTTTTATTTTTAATAAAAGCAGCATTATTTCTTTTGCATGATTTGTGACATGTTAAAGAAATTGAACTATTAAACTTCTGAAGTCTATTTTCAGAATAATGTATTTTTTTCCTATATAACATTATTTTAATAACTTAACCCTAAACTAAACTTACATTAAACTTCCAAACTTTTCCTAGAATGTATATACAGTAGATTCTTTTCTTTAACAAAATACTTTCCATTTTTAAGTATTTTGATATTTAAAAACTAATTTTTTACATGGAAGTTTAAACTCATAAAAATAGAACTACAAATTAAAAATGCTGAGATATCATTTCTAACCTATCAGATTGGCAAAAAATTTAAAAAAATGATGCCAGGCTCTGTTGGCTAGACTATACGGAAAAGTGCATTTTGGTGGAAATGCAAAATCGTACCACTCTTATGAAGGGAAATTTGGCCATTTAAGGCAAATTATATGTTCATTTGCACTTCAGCTTTTTGGGATCTTTCCTAAAGATACACTGCACAAATACAAAGTGACATGTTTATAAGACTACTCACTGAGATTCACTTGCAAAGACTGGAAGCAATTTAAATGTCCATCAATAAGGGACTGGATGAAAAAACTATGCTACATCCACTGGAGAATTATGAAGTTGTAAAAAGGAGTTGTGACTATACCATATAAATACTACCATGGAGTTATTTGAGTTATTTTGGGATTTTTTTAAGTGAAAAAACTTAAGGTAGAGAGAAATGTATAGAAAACAATTTAAGGATAATCCTAAGAATAAAAAATAACAATGGTTACCCTTCTGGGATAGGAAGCAATAGGATGGACAGTACAGGGTTAGAAGATAGCTGTCTCAGAATATACCTTCCCTTGAAGATTTACTTTGGAACCCTGTAAATAGTTTAAATTATTAGAAAATAAATAAATATTTTAAAGAGCATTTTCAAAGAATTAAAATAAAAGTGAAAGAAATCTGTGTTTTGAGTCAGAGGCTTAGCCTCCTAAAGGAACTACTTAAGGTGACTTTAAAACATAATAACTTAGCATTCATCTGAATGTGGTATATTTCATGGATTTGTTAAAAGCTACAAATATTATTAAACTGTTTTTAGTGATGATATTGTATTGGTAGCACTGGTATTGTAATTGTAAACCTGTGTGTGTATTTTGAGGAAGGAGTAATTATATTGGTATTATTGAGAACTAGGACTTTTCCCCACTAGGGGGAAAGGTGATGCAGTTGTCAGATTAATAAGGCAAATAAAAACCCTATAGTATTAAATTCAAATTAGAAATATACTTATGGAATCAGTGTATCTTTTGAATTCATTTTCAGAAATCTATTCCAATATATCAATTCCAGTAAGAATAGAATTTGAAAAAAATGATTCTCTGTGATTAGGAAAATATACTTAAAACAATTAAGAAAGACTCAGAATTAAGTTTGGTATTTTATTTCTGAATGTTACCTTTGTACTACAGATAAAGTATTTTCTTAACCTTGTGGGAATGACAAGGAAATAGTTTAGAAATTGTATTTAAAATTCCACCTGTTCAATGAAAATATTATTCTTGGACTAAAATATATTTTTTAAATGAATGATAATTACAGCAATTGGTAAGTAATAATATATAGAAGATTTTGTACTATAAGTTAAAACAGGAATGGATAATGTAAATAAGAAAAAGTGCTCAGAAAATTCACTATTTAAATTGAGTCACATTCACCACTAATAAACTACCATTAATAACTTATCCTGGTTGGTAATTGCACTAATTTAATGTCTGTTAAATGATACTTCATGGAAAAATTATAACTTTAAACTGAATCATACAAATTGGAAGTTCATTTAAGTATATCAGTTTATTACAATTTTTTAAAATGTCTTCTTCATGTACACAATCATGGTTAATTTTCAGTATAGTGTCATAAAGCATATTACCTGTGTACTACATTTTGCCTCATATCTTTTTAGCACTCAAGGTCCAATGACATAATCTTTGCAAAATTTAAAATAAATTCAATTATGGCAGCATATTATAATGACTACTGATTAAAATATAGGTACTGCCTTTTCCATTTTCAGTTCTCCAGTGGTTAATTGTACATCACCTAAATTTTATGAGTCCTTTCCTATACTTCTATAGAATAGAAATAAAGAAAATCTGTTCCCTAACTACTCTGAGAATTACTATTAGCTCTCTATTCCTTACGTAACTAATCTAGTTACAGATTCTTCACCTGTACATGGACTTTAGGGTCCAAGGACAATCTAAACACTAAAATGTCTTTCACTTGTGCACATTCTTTTCATATGTAAATGTTCACTTTTTACATAGTTGTGAAATATATATGATTTTAGATAATTATGTTTTTAAGCAGATATTCTAACTGTATTCCATATTTTCATAGTCTCCATACTTACGATTTTAATGGCTAAAATATTCAATTATGTTGATATTATCATGTGATACCTCTAAAACTGAATGGTAAAGTTTCCAATATTGTCCTGTTAGAGTTCTCACATTCTATGCACACCTTTTTAATTTTGTTAAATTATTTTACATAGAAAATTGCTTCTTATCTTGGATTTTCTGAGGCATACCGTATTTTAGCCTACTTCTTTGAAAAGAGTTGTATCAATGTACACTAGATACACACTTTTAAACATTAAAGCCAAGGATGTGGGAAACAATTTATAGGTCAATATATACTCCATATGCTGAATTTTCTATTTTCCAAGAAGGCCAACACTACATGGAATTTCATTTTAAAATATGGCTTTAGTACATGAAACCTCTGTTTTAGATATATTTAATAGATTTGTTTTCTTATTAACACAAGTTTCTACAACATCTGAATTTGGCAAATTATGGCAACACTGTAGTATCAACAAATGTAAAGCGGAAAATCATTTATTCCTCAACATGAGAAAAATTGATTTTAGTAGACAGAAAGGCAACTACTGATTTTACTTCTGACGTAAAAGGTCAGAGAAGGAAAGAAAAAGGTCGGGAATAGCTTCTGGAGTTTGTCCGATCAGAGATTAAATGAAAGACTTGAGAGACTTGGAGACTCAAGCAACATTTCCTGAGTAAAGGATAATGTATTCAGTATAGTTTTCAGTAGCATTTTATTTATGATATTCGTCCTTTTTTAACTCTTCAAAATCTTAGCTTTGACCTTCAAAATAAATGATTATTGAAGATTACATTCTTGAAAATGGTTTTAATAGAAACCTTTCTGATTACTACATTTTCTGAATCTCAAATAGTTTACCAAAAACTATGTAACAACAACAAAAAATTGAAAAGTACATGGTGAGTTAGAGTAGGGACTTGGACAAGCATCATGATTAACTTTTCCTGCCTATGATGAAAAAATGCCAAGATATAAGCAGTATAATAAGAACAGGAGGGGCTCCATCTTAAGGCTAAAGAATAAGATACCATTTTAAAAACTGAGGAGTTAGGAGGTAAGATTCCTAACATATTTTATGGTAATCAGCCAATAACCTACACTATCTTAAGGCAGTGCAAGCAGTCCTAAATGATATGTTCCCACTGCTTGAGGGTGACCACTAGGGAAGAACAGGATTAAGAAATTTCTTGTGTTAAGTTTATCTACAGAATACAGAGAGGACTGACTATGGATAATGACATAATGCCTCTCACTGGAGATAGACATTATGAGACCACATGTCAAACCTATGCTTCTTGGCCCTTTGCCCCATTCTTGAAATCCTGAAAAGGCAGAATCCTAAGCCTTCAAGTCCACCTCCTCTCTGAGGTTGCCCACTCTCCCCTTTCTTCAAGTGTGTACTTTGCCTCATAAAGACTTCTTGCTGCTCAACTTACTGTGTTTTGTCTCTGTACTCTTCCAAGCCTCTTAGGAGGTTAATAGCAAACCCCTTTTACCTGTGGTAAGCATTTTTGTTACTTCACTATTTCATTCAATTTACTAGACTTAAGCACAAGTCTTCTCTCTCTGTTCTACTTCAAAAAAGTAGGGAAGATTTACTAAGATCTCTGATTTGGGCTTCCAAGTTCCTGTTGCCTGGGTGACCTGGACAGGACTGTAGCTGTAAGATCATTTTCTTTAGTAGCCTGCCCTAAAATCTTCTTTCTTTGACTTTGGGAAGTTTTCAGAACATAATCTCATTCTAGCCAGTGCTCTGAGGCTCCCGGAGATGCTGAGGTGGTAGGGGCTTAGTTCCCATGCAGTGCAGATTCAAGCAGACACTGTATGCCAGGCGACCTTGGCTTCAGGAGTTGGCAAGGGATCTGCCCTGTGCCAAGAAGGAGTTCAATGAACTTCCCTTTCCTGCCTCTGTTCTCCCTTGATCTCTACTGCCTGCATGGCTGCTGCCATTCACTACTACTCTCAGTGTAATGAATTCCTTCCTTATCTAAACTCCTCTGACCTGTTCGAGAATTCTTTCTCACCCAGAGTCAAGAACACCCCCATGTCCAGGTTGAGGTTTCTCCTTGTGCTTCACCTAGTGTGCAGAGAGAGGCCTCCCCAGACACAGCTTCCTGACAATAATAGCATAGATCATTAACCAACGAAATATTATTTGCATTTAGATAAGCATCATTTTTGTATGATTATGCAGATACATGAAGAACTAATTAATTATTCTAGTGAATTATTTTCCTAATTAAGTTTTAATCAATTTTCATTTAATATTTATTTTATACTATGTATATTATCTTATTTCATACTCAAATCTATGGGATGTAAGTTGTTTCTATTCTGAAAATGAGAAAGCTGAAGCTCTGAGGAGTGAACAATTGTTTAATGACAAGATAGGAAGGTGAATTTTGATATTACCTCAAACTGTCAAGAAATAAGTGGAAAATTTATTTTTTTGCTGCATCCAGCTTAAAATTAATTCTACTTTAGTGTTGTAATATGTTCAATATTAAAATATGTGCTGAAAACTAGAAGCAAGGAATGAAACATCACAAATATCCTGTCACTTTTAAATCTGTTATTTTGTGAATTTTTCAAAAATTAAACACTAACACTGCTATTCAAAGTAGCACTGGATTATTAGGAATATGTTTTTATTTTGAGGATGTAATAAAGATTTATTATACAGGCCATGAGGTGATGTATTTTTCTGACAGTCTATCAAATATTGCTAATTCACAGTCATCTGCTGAGCATAAAGTTTAAACATTAAGATATGCTTGTATCTTACAAGTGTGTGAGTGTGTGTTTGGGTAAGATAGAGAGGGAGAGAAAGCAAGAGCACACTCCTATGCACATGTGTTTGTAACAGAATCCTGACAGTGAATGCTAAATAACAGAATTTTAATATTAGGATAGTCCTTCAAGTCATTTAATACATTTTTTCAACAATGCAGAAAGTTCTTCAACACACCCCTGAGAGCTAATTACCCACTTCTTCCTTTAGCAGTTGTACTAAAGAGGACAGTATACTACTTCATAAGGCATTCCATTCCTTTTTGAAGATCTCTATTCAAAAGTTATCATATGGAGTCATTGTTTTCTTCCTGTAATTTCCACTTAGGTCTTAGTTCTGACCTTTAGCATAAACAAAATTAACTCTTTCACCTTTGCTCATCTATCATCCTTGTTCTTGTATTCCTTACTTCTTCCTTCCTTCTCTTCATTATTCATTTCCTTGTATGTATGTGTGTGTGTGTGTGTGTGTGTGTGTGTGTGTGTGTGTGTGTGTGTGTGTGTGTATGTGGCTTAGGTGAAATACAATCAATCATACAATGAAGTGTAAATAAGGCACAATAATAAACAAATAATCCAGACCAGAAAGTGTGAATCAGAACAGACTTTTAAGACTATATGAGTCATCCCTTTGCTTTGCTAATGAACCGATGGGTATAACAGCAATGCAAGACTATATAATAGTATTTCATTCAATAGATGTTCAGGAAGAGACATGTTAATCAATATCATGATTTCACTTGTGAAATTCTGTAAATGTGGTGTTTATCATCTGAATTGCCATTTTTGAAACCTGAGAGCATGTTTCGAACTATTTCTGAATGTTTTGTCTTGGAAGTGTTTATTAAATACATTGTTCTTTGGAAAGCATAATATATCCTAACAATATCTGCCTCATCTGTTTTTCTTTTGATGTTTTCCCCTGTAAATCAGACTTTAGTGGTAATATATATTATCTACTTTCTCTATGTGGTTGAAATCTAGTATGAGTTTGAAATATACTTCTGTACAGCAGGACTGATGCTTTATTTTCTCTCTAGTTTCTTTCTCTTTTCTGTACTGAAAATAACATTGTGGTATGTTAAACCATATATATGATGGCTGGGATTGGATGAGTAATGGCTGCCAAATACGTAGTTCTGAGAACTTGTGAATGTTCCTCTGTGCTGAAAGGGACTTTACAATTTTGATTAAGTTAAGGATTTTGAGATGAGGGATTATCCTGGATTATTCAGGTTGGCCCAGTGTAATCACAAGTGTCTTTATTAGAGAGAGGCAGGAAGAGACTTGTCTACAGACAAGAAGGCTGTGAGCCCAGGAATGCAGGTAGTCTGCAGAAGCTGGAAGAGGGAAGGAAGGGATTTACCCTGGAGCCTATGAAAGGAACCAGTCCTCCTGACACCTTTATTTTAGCCCTGTAAGACTGATATTAGACTTCTAACCCTCAGAACTATAAGATAGTAAGTATATGTTGTTTTTGAGAAAAAAAGTTTTTGGTGATTTGTTACAGTAGCAAAAGGAAACTTAACAATAGTTCAGTTGATTTATCTTTAAATACCTTTATTTCAGATATATTTACGGTTCAGTAGGGAAGGTGGGTAAGTTTTAAAAATTCAGTTTCTAAAGCAGTGATAAAAGACTTGTACTTTACCTTACTCATTTGATATATTTATTACTTTTAGAAATTAACTTCAAAAAATTATTCTGTTTCTTTTAAAAATATTTTGAATACTCTGACCCTACAGATTTTTCCTTTTTTAATCTACAATCTGTCAGGTTTGTCTTTTCCCTACCTTTCTTATTAGAAAAGGGAGCGATTTTTCTTCTTTTTGATTACATCACCTTAACTTATAGGTGATATAGGACTAGTTTTTTTCCAGCTTATCCAGAGTTAATGTTCTGTTTTTAAAAAGCCATTAGCTTTTAATTTCAAAGGTCTTTCACAGGAAATATTAACATTATATAACAAATATTGCTCACTCTTTCTACTTTTTCCTGTCATGCTAACTTGATGCTGGCAGGTGCTTGACAAAACATTAGTGAAAAATATGTGGAAATATTTACACAGAAAACTCTCACTATCTGTGGCAGCCACAGGGAAAAATCACTTTATTAATGATCAGTCAAAATGACACAGTACTTCCAGGACTTAATTACACAGTGACATTATCTTTAAAGTTTTTAATTCCTACTTTATTAGACTTATGAGTGGTTGATTTAATGTGCTACTGTTAAGCTTGTCTTCAGGCTGCTGTTTTCAGTAATTTATACCATACATTTCTACTGACTATTACATCATTCCAGAGGCATTCAATAAACTGTTTATATGACAGATGTTATAAAATGTAGTTTCTTTGACATAGGAAAGATAAGAAAACTATCCTCAAATTAGACCAGTCTGAGATTCTGCTGACCTTACTATTACGTACTAAGTTTCAGCAAAAAGATAAATGTTGTACCAGTATTTTCTAGGACATATTCTATTCACCAAAATCTCAGAAAGTTGGCCTAGTCCTAGAGACAAATCAAGAATGTGTCCCTTCTCAACTTCAAACAATTTCCTTATTTATAATGAGGCAGCAGACACATGGGATAAGCATCATGGTTAATTTTTCCCTCTATAATTAAAAATACTGAGATATAAACAGATAGGAAGAACAGGAGGGACCCCATCTTAAGGCTAAGATTCCATTTTCAAAGGAAGAGAGTTGAGAAGGATGATTCCTAATATATTCTCTGCTAATCAGACAATAACCAAACAGCCCACCTTAAGGCAGTGCTGGCAGTCTTAACTGATGTGTCCCCACTGCTTGAGAGTAAACACTATCTTGGAGAAGAACAGGATAAATAAATCCCCTTTGTTGGGTTTATTTGGCAAAACTGGCTGGAGGACTGACAATAAAGGAAAGGAAGCATAGTGTCTTACCAGAGATAAGCATCTTGAGACCACAAGTCAAGCCTATGCCCAACAACCCCCCATTTGCCTTTTGCCCCAATCTTGAAAGCCTTAAAAGACAGAATTCCCAAACTCTCAGTGCACCTCCTCTCTGAGGACACCGACACTTTCAAATAAAGCTTTGTCAGTACTCACATAATTGCATTTTGTCTCTTTGCTATTTGATTTTATTTTCAAATTTCACTTTGTCTCTGCTTTACTCCAATTAAGTAGGAAGGGGCCGTTAAGAGCTCAGATTTGGGCCTGCATGTTTCTGTCACCTGGGTGACCCAGATGAAACTGCAGCCATGCCATCTGCTCTTAGCAGCCTGCCTGAAAATCTCATTTCTTTGGGAAGTTCTCAGAACATCATCTCACTGCATCCTGTGTGCCGTGGCTGCCCCAAATCCTGGAGTGGTAGGGGCTATTCCCCATGCGGTGCAGATCCAAGCGGACACAGGATGCCAGATGACCCTGGCTTCTGAAGCTGATAAGGGAATCTGCCCTAGGCCAAGATTTTCCCACTACATTATAAAATCAAGAGTACTGGTTTCTAGATATTCTTCTAGGTAAAAGTACTAACTGACTTGTACAATTATATAAATTACATATGAAAATTTTATAAATAGATTTTAAATATAGTATCTTAGCTGTATTTGAATAAGTTTTGTAACTTCTGGGCCTCATCTGAGTCATTATAAAATTTGCCTCATCTTCCACGTATAGGAAAAAATGAGACAACTTAAGTTCTATTAAAATGACCAGGAAAATCACTTATAAGTAAATGACTAAAATCAACATAACTAATATGTGTCAAGGAAATACTCAGTGATAAAGCTTGCAAAAATATAAATCTTTAAAATAATGTACTAATGAATAGATACTGTTTTACACACAAATTTCATTACTGAATTAAAAAAAGTTTAGACCCTTAAAAGAAATACACACAATAGATTTAATGACAATGTTTTAAAAATGTTGTAGATATGTGCAGGCATGGAAAAATAAGTGTAATACTTAAAGTGAAAAAAAACAAGTTGCAAAACATGCATTACATGATTCAAATTTTTTTGGTAAACTTTAAATACCCTTAAATTGTATAAGTAAATTGTACAGCTATTGTATAAAAACATTGTATAACGATCAGGACCGTGATTTGAGGATAGATGATGAAGGAGATGATGACCCATTTCTCTACCAAATGTTAATTCAACACTATTAAAAAAGGTCATTCAGTGGTGCCGTTACCAAGAAGATTGACCTTCCTCCTGATTGACTATGAGAACAAAGAATAGTGAACAGATAACATGCCAGTTTGGGGCTAAGAATTCCTGAACATTGACCAAGCAACACTTTTTGAACTTATTCCAGCTCTACACTACTTAGACATCAAAAGTTTGCTTGGTGTTATGTGTAAGACTATTGCCAATACGATTAAGGGGAAAACCAGTGAGGAGATCTATAAGACCTTCATCTAATATGACTTTATTGAAGAATAGGAAGCCCATGTATGCGAAGAGAACCAGTGGTATGAACAAAAGTGAAAAGTTGTGCTTGACATTGAAACACTGTAAGGATTGTTCCAAATACTATTTGCACTGCTCTGTTTACAACTATTAATATTAGACAAACAGTAGACACATGTAGCAGTGAATGAACTGGATGATCAGAATATTGTCCTCATTGCATATGTACTTTGAGTACATATTCCAAACCTATGGCTGAGTCTCTTTTAGTGTGATCAAAATCTTCTTTGTACTTTGCTCTGAATAAAACTGAACTGTGGGTTGTCTATTTAAAAAATAATATAATGAATATATGTATATGTATAATATAACTATTTTTAAAATACATAACAAATATATGTATATGTATAATAACAGTATATATATTCATTCATACATATACATATATATATGAACAGAATAAAATGAAACTATTAATAGTGGCTTACCATGGTATTAGCCTAGTAAAAGTAGATGTAATAAGAGCAAAACAAATATAAATCTAACAATTGACTAAAAAATCTGTTTTAAATTACATGAACAAATGGTATTATTCATATATTTTAAAACATTTAAAAAGAAATGATTTTATTTCAAAGAGCGCAACTAATATTTGTTTTAGTTCATACAATGTCCTCAAGACTGTTTTCAAAAATATAGTGCAAAGTGTTAATAAATTTCAGAAGTTAAACCTAAATATGATATAAGCTCTGACCATAAAGTAATATCTGTGATTATGGAGGAATCATTAAATTTTACTTTTGACCTGTATTTTTGTCATCCTTTCATTCATATGATGATACAAAATTGCAGGAAAAGCTATCTGAGAAACCACTGGTTGGCTTCAAAAGTATTTTAAATAAAGAAGATTCATGAAAATTAGTCTTCTAAGTATTATGGATTTCTATATTGGATGTCTCAACAAGGAAATAAAAAAGCTTTTCTGTGCTGTTGAACCCCCAAGGTGCATAAACGGACAAGAAAATGTCAATCACATTTTGAGGCTGTGAAACAACCTATGATAACCTTGGCAATTTTAGAAGAGATATTAACATTTAAGGAGTTCCATCCATAATGTAAGATGAAAGAGCAGCAATCACCTTTTTCCCGTTAAGATAGAGCCTGGACTAGCTTAAGACTACTTTGATCATTTCAAATGGAATTGATTCTGATGTCTGAACTCCTAAAACATTTATTGTCTATTCTTCAGGACATCTACCAATTGACTGCATTTATTTATCTAAGCTCTTGCTCTTCCTCTTTATAGAATATAGAATAATATATTGTCCTTCACTTTTCACCTTCCCATGCTCTTTCACACACATTAAATCACTTAATATACACTGTAACTTTGTAGGTACAGTTATTCCCATTAAAGATGAGGAAATGGGATGAGATCTGAAACAATTTACTCACAGGTACCTAAGAGGTAAGGAGCAGACTCCAGAGTAAGTCTTGCACCTAAGGACTGTACTCAAGTGATTGTGACATTTCAAGATCTCAGTCTCCCAAAGGACCTAATACAGTGCCCCTTCCCCACCGACCCACACATATTAAGTACCTTTCATGTGAGTATCTCTTTTATTCCAAACTTGTTTAAATCTTGTTTAAAGGCTTATCAGACAATTGTCCTACCTTCTGGTTTTGTTCTATAAATCCTCTATGGCACCATATTAGCACTGTCCAATTGACTCATGTACTCCATATATATATTTGTCATTTTATGAGAGTAGAATTAATATAAGAAAATAATCATCTGTAGTTTATTATAATAACAATATCAGTAAATGAGGAAAGATTACTGCAAAGTGATGAGCTTGAACATATGGTGTTGATGAAAATAGACCTATAATTTATTTGTATAACATTAATATACATCTTGGGTTAGTTTCTTGAATTGTCAATATTTTCCATTTTTTAACTATCTAATTTGAAAATAAATATTTGTATTGAGAATTAAAAGCAAAATCCCAAATATTCTGAGTTATTTGACTATTGATTGAGAGTGATATCACTTGACTTTTCACTAATTCTAAACCCATTTTATCATTCCCACACGTGCTCCACTCCATAAGCTGTGCTCTCACTTTCCTTAGCTACAGTTTAACACCTCTTAATCAGTAAAATTCTGCTGGATTCTATAGTCTTTTAGGATATAATCCTGAAATTCTACATGTATTCTATATAATCTAGCTATAAAATATTTTAAAAGCTGTGTTTTTGTTTCATTTTTCTATTATTTTTTGGGGAGTTAAAGCTGTATTACAATTATATATATATGTGTGTGTGTGTGTGTAATGTGTGTGTGTGTGTGTGCGCGTGCGTGCGCGTGTATTTCCAGAGATACAGAAAGAGAGGAATTACTCATACTGCTGGCCACAGGAGGGAATGTTGAATGATCCTGTCACACTGATTCAGGATGATGCATGTATATCGCTGCCAATTCACCAGAAATGGAACTGTAAAATATCTTTTGTTCTCTCATTAAAGAAATAATGCAATGCAACAGCAGATTCATTGGCATTGTTTCTGGTTCAAGCTTGGAGGAATAAATCTTGATTCTTCCTTGATGGAAGTAGTCTTTGCCAGGTGTCCCACAGCTGCCTTCAAACATTCATGGCTTCTTGAGGATATGGGTGATTTTGTTCTCATCATTGATCAAACAACAGAGTAAATCACTGATGTGAAATAACACCTGGCTGAAAACTGTGTTATCCTCTCATTTTCTCTAGTTAGTAATTGTTGTTTACAAATCATTGACTACACATGGAAAAAAAACTTGTGTTTTCTCATATTGACTGCTAGCTTATAATTTCTACTTCATGTTCTCACAGTAGCTTCAAAGGCATTCAGTGTACATGTTACACTTTTCCCCCTGATTTTTGTGACTGCTTGATTAACAAGCCAAATGACATTGTACCATATCTGCTGCAGAAATTAATAGGACCGCAAAGATTTTAAAACTAAAATAAGATAACTATTATTCATAATGAATAATGCAAATCTTCGCCACATTCTTATACTTCATTTAAAATGTAATACAATGTGCTAAAGAATCTTGTTTATTTTTCCTAAATTCTATTTTTAGGGAAAAAGTATGTGAATAAATATCAATTTTTTTTGTCTAAACATTTGCAAGATGATTTATGCAACCAAGTAGTATTTGTTTTCTTAACATAACTTCTAATTAATTGTACAGCACACAAAAATTAATAAAATGTAATATTAATTTTGTGGGTAAAATTGTAGTATTTCCAGAATATCTCTCCTGGCTTTAGTGCATCTACATATCAACAGGTGTTCCTAGTGGGTGGAGAGTAGTAGTTCATCTCCACATTAATGGGTAATTACCTGGGTAACTGAAGGCTTATCTGTACCTGAGAGGTTGGTGGGAGGTCTTGCTTGCTTCTGTCAGAGCAGGAAAGAGAAATGGCACCAGACCGCAGTTTGTAAGCAATAAATGGGTTTTAAACTTTATTTCTCCTTTTGACTGACTTTGGTTTTAGCGGTATTTTGCCCTGGAATTTCCTTTCCCCAGAGTTACATCTGGCGGTAGTTGGCAAGACCTCTGAACCCAAAATCTGCCGTAATGAGCATGACCTTTGGGAGGGCTGCTCCTAGAGATGGTGGTGAGATGCCCAGAACCCCTACCTCATGGATGGTCCAGAGGCCCCAGTGGAAGTGGCAGCAGAGGGTGCAGCTTCAACTGTTATTGTCCCCCCATCTGTTGGACTTCCAATTTGGTAGTCCCTAGTGGGGAATTGGTCTAGGGTAAAGTACCTCCTAGAGGGGTGGGGCCTTCTCTAGAACTGGGGAAGGGTGGAGACACCAGAAGGTACAGAATTAGCCCTCCATGATATAGAAGGCTGCTTAGAGTGACTGTGTAGTGGCTGGCATTGTAGGGTCTCTTTTCATCGAGATAGTGAAAAATATTATCCAGGAGAAAGAGGATTATTGAGAGGGTTAGTGAGGAGAGAGAGGGACTTAGGCAGGAGAGAAATGCACTTCAGCATCACTTCCAAGTGCTGGGCATAACCTACAGGCCTCTGGTCAGACTAAAACTGTTACTATATAACATGTGACTGGCCATTAGCCTTTGGCATCCCCAGGGAATGATGAAGCAGATACATTGGTCCAGGTGTGCTGGCTAGAAGGAAAGCCTGCCTCTGAGGTGGCCCAATGGTTACATCAGTGTTTGTTGCACATGGGGCAAAAAATGTGGGCCGTAGCTTGTCTGTGGGGTTTGCCATTGACCTTTGAAGAAGTCAGTTGAGCTCAGGAGTGCTTTGTGTGCTCTAAGAGGGACTTACACTGAGTCCTGCAGCAACATGGGACAATAGTAAGGGGGCTGATACCCCTTGTCAGGTGGCAGATAAACTAGATTGGGCTCTGCCCATATCATAAGTATATCAGTATGCCACGACTTGTGTGGAAATGGCTACTGGCCTATTGGTTGCTTTTCCTGCACATTGTGCAGATCAGCGAACCATCAAGAGGGGCCTAGAGTGTCTCTTTGCAGTCTGTGGCTGGCTGCAGGTGATGGAGAGTTCAAGGCACCCACTATACTGGACATTCATTACAAGGATGGGTGCAGCAATTAGGAATAAAGTGAAAGTTTCATGTATCATATAACCCTACTGGGGCAGGCATGATAGAGAGGTACAATGGTTTGTTGACATCTGGCCAGAAGTTGGACACCTGTGGTCTATTGTGGCTGGTCAGTTCGCCTATGGACAGTGCTATAGTGTTTGAATGAGAAGCCATTTAAAGGAGCTTTGAGCTCTGTGGATATGCTAACACACCTTGCTTCCTCTCCTATACAACTGTATGTGCAAACCAAAGAAAAGTTTTTGAAGCCAGTATATGGCTAGCAGAGCAACAACCTATTGCCAGTGTCAGATGCATTAAACCCTGGGGACACTGTTGAATGGACTTGGCCCTGGACTTTTCAACACATGGACCAGCAATGGCTGGCCCTTTTGACACCTTGGGAAAAAGGCCTGGAAGCTGGCCTCTTGTGTAGTCCTGGAGTAACAGCAGAGTGGCCCCCAAACATCATGGTAGTGTACCCAAAACATTCAGGAGGTAAGAGCATCTTAGAGGGAAGTTTTGTTTTGTCTTTATGGCCAGTGCATGTAGCTCCTGCAGCCCTATATTGACCCATCTGTAACTCCCACAGGGAGGGGTGTGAAAGTCTGGTATACTAGACCAGGACAAGATCCCATTCCTGCCACTGTTCTGTCACAGGACCACTCTCTTGCATGTGTCCTACCTGATGGACAAGATTTGCTTATGTTGGTATCATTAAAACATGTATCTTATTGCCCTTAAGGTTATTTTCTTCTTGAGTCCTTGTGGCCTGGATGTGCCCCCAAGCTGTAGCTGCTATGTGATTATTGCTTCGAACTCTCTACCTCTTCAGCTACTATGTGCTGGAATGAATGAGTTTTGGACTAAATTTGCATAGGGCTTTGAACCTAACTGAATCCTCCATCTTGAGGATTATCATGACTTTATTACCATTGCTATTGTTATGTCAGTAGTCTGGTCACAATGCTCCAGTTCTCTCACCCAAGGGCCATTGTAGAAAAAGGGGAATGAGTAGATTGCAAGGTGAAATTTTTGGAGGGGTGGCCTGTTGGTAAAACTGTAGTATTTCCAGAATGTTTTGCCTGGCTTTAGTGCATCTACATATCAACAGGCATTCCTAGTGGGTGGAGAGAAGTGGTTTGTTTCCATATCAGTGGGTAATTACCTGGGAACCAAGGGTTTATCTGGACCTGAGAGGTTGGGGGGAGGTCTTTCTTGCTTCTGCCAAAGCAGGAAAGAGAGATGGCCCTGGATTGCAGTTTATAAGCAATAAATGGGTTTTAAACTTTATTTCTCCTTTTGACTGATTTCAGTTTTAGAGGTATTTTGCCCCGGGATTTTCTTTCCAATGCTAAATACCAGAATTCAACAACACATAATTTCTGAATATTCAGATTACATTAGATCAGTGATAGGAAAGTGAAGAAAGAGATGTTACATTGTAAAGCTGACAGTTAGCTGGTATGCACTATTGTGGCCATCATCAATGGCTTACAGCCAGCACTCCTGTCTCTGAGTAATACCTATGCCATAGAAGTTTTAAGTATTTTGAGTGTCACCCTGTATGTATTACCATCCTTAATGATTTTAGAATTATGTCATTTACTCTAAATTTTATCATGGTCTTCTGCTTTGATTTAAGAGATCAATTTCAACTGATGGGAAGGTTTATTTTACTACATATAAATTAATTGTATAGATTCACCTTTAATTTGTATTTCATAGCTTTTAGTTGCATAGTTTTGCCTGCTTCTTAGAGAATCCAAATCTTTGCTCAAAGAGAAATTGTTAGGAAGGAAGGAACTCGGCTCAGTGCCGCAGGAAAGTCATAAATAGTGAGACAAGAAACCAAAGTCAAAAAAACAAAGTAAATTTTAATATACTCTGCATAGAGTAACAGATTGGGCCTGCCTAAAATAAGACAGGCCCGGATGCTCATTCTGAGGCTTCTTTTATGTAGTTTTGGCAGGGCAGAGAGGTCCTTGATTGACAGCTGTCAGCCGTAGGCTTGTCCTGATTGGTGAAATGAGGACAGGGGCTGTGCTGTGCCTGTGCTTCTGGTGTTTCTTATTTGGGGAGACCCTGGAGTTTTCCTGAGTCACTCTTGGACCCTGCGGCTTCATCTGATTAACTCTCTGAGTCATTTCTGGCTCTCTGGCTCTATCTGATCAACTCCCTGAATCATCTTTGGGGGGCCCTCTCTCCTCTTTATCCCATTCATTTCTGCCTTTCTGCCTAACAAAATGGTCTATCAGGCTAAAATTTGGCCCACAACATAAATACAACATAAATACAAAAAAAAAAAAAAAAAACAACCTCTGCTTTCTGAACATTTTGCTTCCCAGATACCCTCAGTGATGTTTCTTTGCCTGAAACTGTGCTTCATTGAGAATAATTTGTTCAGATGAGCTTCCTTACTTCAGTCACTGTCTTCTCACATTTTGGGTTATTATACTGTCTTCTATATTTTATATAGTAGTCATCCTTATCCAGTTTCACTTTCCATAGTTTTACTCCCTATAGCCAACTGTGGGCTGGAAGCAAATGATCCTCCTGACATATGGCCAGAAGGTCAGCAGTAGCCTAACGCTATGGCAAAGTGCCTATGTCATTCACTTCGGTTTATCTCATCATGTAGGCATTTTATGATCTCTCATTATCACAAAAAGAAAGGTGGATATAGTACATAAGCTAGATTGACAGAAAGAGACCACATTCACATAACTTTTATTAGTCTATTGTAATAATTGTTCTTTTTTATTATTAGTTATTATTGTTAATCTCTTACTGTGCCTACCTTAAAATTAAACTTTATCATAGGTATGTATAGGAAAAAACATGGTATATATAGGGTTCAGGACCATCCAGGTCACAGGCATACACTGGGGGTCTTGGAACATATCTGCAGGGATAAGGGGAGACTACCATATATGTCACTGTCTACTTGAGTTTTGAAGGGATTCAGAATTTACCACTGGAGTGTTTTTTTTTTTTTTGCTTTTTTTTCTAAAATTCCACTCATCTGTCTAAAAGTACAGTCTCCCCCCAAGATTCAACTGTTATAAATTTCTTCCCCATGAGTTTTGTAACAAGGATGGTGTGGGTAAAATTTCAATATTTCCAGAATTTCTCTCCTGGCCTTAGTGCATCTCCATTTCAATAGGTAATCACAAGGGTGAGTGAGGGCTATCTGAACTGGAGAGGTTGGGTGGGTTCCTTTTCCAGTAGCCGGGTCATGAGTGACATAGGAGAGCAAAAGTGGACAACTGCTTGCAGGCAATAAACAGTTTCTCCCATTTTATTTCTCTCTTTGACTGATTTCAGTTTCAAAGGTATTTTGCCCTGGTATTTTCCCCCGGAGTTACAATTGGCTTCTTTCATCAGACAGAAGTTAGCACCAGTATGAGAAATAACTAAAACAGACATTTTCACAAAACCATCATATCTCCCGTATATTCTCCCAAGGGCCTATTTGTCTTTCCTGAAAGTCATTTATTTTCCTATAAGTACCCAAACCTCCTCCATTTCCCTGTGTAGATGTGTTAAAAGTCCCAAATTCTAACCATCTCTAAGTCATGTTTTTATGTAAGCTCTTTCGTATGTGCATGAATAAAAATCTGACCTTTCTGTTGTTAATCTGTTTTTGTCATTTAATTTGCAAACTCTCAAACAATAAATAAAAGAAAGTATAGGACAGGTTTTTCCTCTCTGAGAGTTTCAGTGCAGTGGGCCTGGTTTCCATGTTAGTAGTATAGTTGTGGATGGTATTGTTGGCTTGGACGCTTTCATGGGAAAGCTTGACTTAAATGCTTATATGCATCAATGTGCCATTTTACGGGAAGTTTAGATAAAAAGATAGCTACAGTGAATTAGAGGCAAATCCATACAGCACAAAGCATAGCGGCAAAGATCTGTACATAGTGGATCTTTGAAATAAACCTGGGTCTAACTTCTTCTCTCTTCTTTCCTATGGTCAGTCCCTTTGGGTTTTTCCCCACCTAACTGAGTATTATATCTTTTATTATAGATTCTTTTATAATGCCTTTTTGTGTCAGGAGTACATTTAAATAGTTATAGTTAGAATTATTAGGATGTAGGCAATCTTGATATGCATCTAATATTAGAATTTTAGAAGACAGCCTAAAGAGGTAGGGCAAGAACATGGGACAAGCCTCGTGATTAACTTTTCCTTTCCTATGAGGAAAATGCTGAGATACAAACAATATTGTAAGAACAGGAGAGACCCCATCTTAAGGCTAAGATTCCATTTTAAAAGGTAGAGAGTTGAGAAGTATGATTCTTAACATATTCTCTGGTAATCAGACAATAACCTAACAGCCTATCTTAAGGAAGGGCAGGCAGTTTTAACTGGTATGTCCCCACTGCTTGAGAGTTTTGAAGAACAGGATAAGTAAATCCCTAATCCCTTGTGTTGTATTTATTTAGCAAAATAGGCTGGAGGACTGATAATAAAGGAAAGAAGGCATAGTGTCTCACCAGAGATAAGCATCTTGAGACCACAAGTCAAGCCTATACCCAACAACCTCCCTTTTGTCCTTTGCCCCAATCTTAAAAGCCTTAAAAGACCGAATCCCCAAACTCTCAGTGTGCTTCCTGTCTGAGGATGCCCTCACTTTCCTTTCTTTAAGTGCATCCCTTCAAATAAAGCTTTCCCACTGCTCAGATTATTGTAGTTTGTCTCTTTGCTATTTCATTTTATTTCCAAGTCTTCACTCAGTCTCTGCTTTACTCCTAATACGTAGGAAGGGGCTGCTAAGAGCTCAGATTTGGGCCTGCATGTTTCAGTCACCTGGGTGACCTGGACAAAACTGCAGCCGTGCCATCTGCTCTTAGTAGCCTACCTGAAAATCTCCTTTCTTTGGGAAGTTCTCAGAACATGATCTCCTCCATCCTGTGCTCTGTGGCTGCCTCAAATCCTGGAGCAGTAGGAGCTAGTCCTCATGTGGTGCAGATCCAAGTGGACACAGGATGCCAGAAGACCCTGGCTTCTGAAGTTGATAAGGAAATCTGCCCTAGGCCAAGAACTTTCCCTCTTTTCCTCTGCACTTATCTGTTCTCTGCTGCCTGCAAGGCAGCTGCCATTCCCTGCTGCTCTCGCTTTAATGAATTCCTTCTTTACCTACACTCCTCTGACCTGCTCAAGAATTCTTTCTCATTCATAGTTAGGAACCCTCCCCTGTCCAGTCTGAGGTTTCTCCTAATGCTTCCCCTAGTACACAGAGAGAGACCCCCCCAGACACGGCTGCCCGGTAACACTATGGTCTCACAACCATATTGATAGTGACTTAGTCAAACTATGACTTTTCAAGTGCTTATGTCAAAAGTCCAGATAAAGTAAAGCTATTCAGATAAGAGCCTAAAATATAATCCTTAAAAAGCCCTCTTGACCTCTTCTGTATAATTGCCTCCATCAAGAGATGCCAATTCTGATGATGATGCAAAAGGAAATGTTAGATTTTGAAAAGACTGAGAAATATACAGTGTGAATCAGCTCTAATCAGCTTGCCAGAACCTATTGTGCCTAACCTAATGTGACTTAGTCAAAGTCAATGAATGTTGAATAGCAAAACACTATAAATTAGTCTTTTTTTTTTCTTTCTTGTTCTGGAAGCCAGTTTTTAAACACCAGCATATTATTGGTCATAACTCAGCATTTACTAAACTTAGAGTAGTTGTAACACTGTTCTTCAAGATGTTGACAGGTAAACATCTATCACCTATCTATCATCTAGGAAGAAGGTATTCTATTTTCAAGTACATTTGCAAAATGATAGATTAAATAAAGTTACTGTAAATGTATAAATAGGAAGAAATACTATGATATTTTTCTTATTTCATGGTATCTAAAATGAAAAACTTCTCCTGATCCCATATTCATAAACTATCCAAATGCTAGAGTGTTACTTTTGGAAATAATGTAAGCCTACCCTTTGAAAAGTTCATTCTGTTGACTCTGGCTCAAGAGTTTGTATTGACTAGTGCCATGTTGCTGGCATGTAAATATCAGAAGAACTTTAAAGTGTCTTAAGCTTCTGAAACAAGACTAGGTTTCCTCTTCACTAGTAACCACTGAAAGGTTAAAGCTACAGGTGAGTGGGGATGGTGGGAGGATCAAGAGAGTCTCAGCACAGGCTCTCATGAGAAGTACAGCACAGTACTGTGATTAAGCATAGGCTTTGGAGTCGGGTTGAATCACTGGTCATGTGACTGTGATCAATTTACTTAACCTCTCTCTTTCCCCCTTTTTTTCCTTCTAACAAGTGGAAATAATAATATCCACCACTGAAGGTTGTTGTGATGAGTTAGTATATTATTTTGTTTAAAGCATTTAATTCCTGACACACTGCAATCACTCAAAATTGTTGGCTATTGTTGTTGTTGTGGACAAAGACAACATTGAACAAACATTGTTATGGTCATAAAGGGTCATTCATTAATAAATCTTCTAGAAGATTTTGCAATAGTTAACATAAAAAATCTAAAAAAACCTTACATATCCCTCATGCTAAAAAGCCATGGAGAACACAACTTGTTTCTTCATATATGAGAGTTTTGGCAATTATTTCCTAAAGGATATCTGTTAAATTGGATTGTTTTTGGTAAATGCTTCCTTGGGAATCATTTTCCAGAAGATTATATGATTAAGATTTTAGTATGTATTGTATAGGAAAAGGATTTTATAGTTAAGTACATTTTGGGGAACACTAGATTGAAAGAAAGACAAGTGTTTTCTCATTGAGGGAATTATCAGAGCTCCTAATGTGTTACTATACTTTGTAAGTAGTGAAGAAGGTCATATAGTATGCACATTTCCTTAACTCAATTGACCAAAGAACCACTTTTGAAAAGCATGTTACAGGACTAATCCTTTGTGGAAATATTCTGGGGACTGTTTGATCTAGAAGAAAAGTCCAGGAAATTCAAATATTTATTCAAACTAATATACATTTTTGGAATTCTCCACATCATGTTAATTGAACATCAGTGAATATTCATAAACCTCATGTCATCCATTGATTCTTGACTAATTGAAAATACTAGCTTACAGATCATACCAATATGCTAGAATCCGATTTTCAGGACATGTGTTTTCAATGAACAATTGCAATAATATGAATTTGGCATTGTACTTGTTTTAACTCTGCAGGTACTTGTTAACCAAATACGGGTAATGCTCATGCAATGTTTCTGAGTGTGTCCAGTATTTTCAGTTGTGGCAGAAGATACATATAATTCTGTTAAGGGGCAAATCACTCCTTGTCCGGAACATGTGGACTTCATTAAAATATCTCTATTAAAATAGCATTTCACTTGACTTTACACGAGAGGGCATTATAAAAAGTTATAATGAATCCATGCTTTATTCCCTCCACCTATGTAATGAGATCCTAATTAATCTTTCAAGACCATAGAATAAAATCTTACCTTTGGGTAATGCCAGTAAGTACATTACTGATTAAACACATCAGTGACGTGCTATGACCACAAAAAATCAACATGGCACCTTCCCTTAGACCAGATGATACTTAACTGCTGAAAGGGTGTGGTGGACTAGATGTTTTTTCTTTTTTGTCAAATTTTTAAATCTTTGGGATACAAGCAGGTGGCTTCTTGTTCACCTTAACTACTACTATTTTTTGAATATACATCAGTAGAAAATAAAACTGTCTTTCTTCTCAAGGAATACAATAAAACAAAAGCTAGAAGGACAAATAGCAAAACTGCATCTAAATTGACCCATAGGTCATCTGGTTGCAGATTATCCAATTCATGCTTCCCTCTTTTGTTTTCATGATATTAAAAACTGTAGTATATTTGACTGATTTTATCCTGGTAAAGTTTTTTGTACATAACTGAGTTGTTGATCCATTTTTGTAAGAACCATCAGGTGGTTGACTGTATGACCAGTGCTGGTCACTAAAGTTAAAAATGCTTTAGTTATTTGAAAGAACCCATCAATTGAGCACTACTGTGTTTGCCAGGTCAGGGTAGATCCTAATTGCTTTGACAAATTTCCTGCTGGGAAATTGATCTTCAAAGATTTCTTAATGCCTTTTTTTTTAACCCATTTACTTTACTTCATTTTAAAACTTCAAAGTCTTCCTTTCTATTAATTATCACATACTAGTAAACACAAAGAACAAAATGCTATGTTTTATTCATCTAAGCAGGGCATTTAAACACTACGTTACAGCAAAGATGGGAACTTACTGAAGGCAAAGGTCACCTTCTGTCAGACAAGCCCAGAAGAGGCTTTTCTTTTAGTAGAGAATTCATGAATATTTTATCTAAGCATTTTCATGAACTTGCTGTAAAAGCTATGTTTCTTGGCATTTACTTAGGATGTCAAAAGTCAGTTACTGTAATTTAAGTCTTTTGTTAATATGCTTATCAGACTTTCATCACCCATATGATAATTCATCTAAAACACACATTTCTAAATAGTTAACTTTACAGACACATATGTTAGGTAAAATCAAATTGTGCTTTCTTTTACTTATATTTTTTATGTTTTATGTTATATTTGTTTTAATATAAACCTGACAGTCTACTAGAAAAATAATAATAAAACAATGAGTGACTTAATTCTCTTTATCTCAGTGAGATAGAATAAGATCAGAATTATTTTTATAATGCTTCTAACATTTAGGCTAAGTGCTAAGCAGTCTCTTTACCAATTTAAGTAAGGACCTTATATTGGCCAACGATAAAACAGTTCACAACCTATTAAATCTTACAAAATTTAATTAGGAATGTTTATTTGATGTTCCAGAATACTTTTAATATTTCTAAGTCTTAACAAAATGTTTCATTTGCATCTAATATACACATAAGCAAAATCTCTAAAATTGCTAGTTTTCTCACTTGCTGAAAAACAGAAAATGTTTTTTAGTATTCATATTTTTCTCATGAAGAAGACATGGGTCTCAAGTGAAAGTAGGATTTTATCTATTAACTTGACTATTCTATAAGTGTGATGTGGACTATTTAATAGGAGTATATAATGTAGGATTTTTAAAAGTCAAATCTAGAGTTCAATTTCCTAGAGTTCGAATTCTGGCTGAGCAGCTTAACATTTGGCAATTCACTTATTTATCTACTGTTTCTTTTTCATCTATTTACTGAGAATACTATTAGCATCTACCTAATAAAATTGTTGTAGTGAATTGAAGGAAATAATCTGTACAAAGTGACTGGCTCAGTACTTGGAATATAACAGGTATCAATAATAAAAATCAGCCATTACTCTCATTATTATGTTCACTAATATTTTCAGAAACTTTATGTTAAATAGCTATACTTTGAGAAAAATTTTTATCTTATGTATTTTATTTATCTCAAATGCTTTCAAGTATATTTCCCTCAGAAAATGTGTTTGGTTTTAACTGTTTATTTTGATTTGGTAAATATAAGCTAACTAAAATACCTATATTAGAGGAGAATTGGAAAGTGTTGAAAATTATTAGAATTCCTATATTGTATTAAAGCCAACATAGCTTAAAATTAATAATAATAAAGATCAGGAAGAAAATGCCACAGTTCTGCAAGAACAGTTGACTAGACTGAAGAGAAAAGCATCTGTATGAAGAGGAAGTTGCCTTTATAGTCATGAATAACACTATGTTAAAGTAAACCTAACACATCTTAGGTAGTAATCTCTGAAACTTCAATAAGTTATGAAGCAGATGTTGCTTTAAAGATGGGAGTTTCCAGACAGTACATATAAAAAGGAAATTGAAATTTTTTCACTAGCACAGTATTACCGAGATGGGCATTTTACTACTTAAATTCACTGGAATTATTTCCTTATAGTGGATTCTTAGACAAGTTACACTTTTTAAATATTCTGTGACTAGCCCACTTGAGGTTTTATATTCACATCATAGTTGATTCACCTCATAGTTGAAATGTGTCAGTAAGCAGTATTTTCCAAAAGACTATATGTGTAGCTGTTGAATATCTCAGGTTCTTTTCATTTTCTCCATATAAAAAACGTAACTTGTCTATATAAAAGTCTCTGTCACAGTATTTTCCCCTCAACACTTAGCATACTTTGAGGGCTAAGAAGTTCCATGGGTGCGCTTCAGGCAGAATGAGTTGTGAGCACAATTTTGTGCACATACATACATGCATACATGAATTTCTCAAAGTGGCAAGTAAGGTAAAGTATATATGAAGGGAGCAACTTCTAAGACTTTGTGGATAGGTTTTACTATCTTTTGTCAACATTTTTTTTCTATCACAAAGCTTGAAAGATAATTTTTTAAAATTATTGTGTTGAAGAAAGAAATACATAACCAAACATATTTCCAGATCATGTCTAGGCAATATAAATGCAGAAATTCTTTTCACTCAAGCAGATCAGGTATTAAATTTTAGGATGATTCTTTCAGGTGTGTCTTCAATTACAGCTTCTTCTCTCATCTTTTGGCTACATCCAACATGATAGAGTTGGTCTCTATCCTCCCCTGAATGTCTTTCTCACTTTTTAATCATTTTTCCATTCTTAAAAAATGTTGAATGAGCTTTGTAAAGTTGTGTGTCACATTTTCTATTGTTTGTCACTTCTACATTTTACTTCCTCTTGTCAGTTTTTATTCATTATCATATATTGCTTTTCCAATATCTTTAATTAGTACATCTACCTCTCATTTAATATCCAATTTTTTTTCACCTTATGCTTCTTTCCCCCATGAGATCAAAACACATGATTTTGAAAACCATAAACATTTTTCTATGTTTCTGGTTTCTATAGTAAAAAAGATCATCAGAGGTCCAAACACCCTTCTAATCATCTTTATTAATGTTCTCTTTCTTGGTACTGAAATATTTTAAATTGGTCATATAATTGCTTTTATTGCTGTTGTTAATTATCTTTCAAATGAAAGAAAGCCCTCCAATGTGAGCTTTGGCAACACATAGTACCAGACAATCATTTTTGTTCCACTTTTGTCCATGTGGAGGCTGGTGTTAGCTACTTAGAGCAAGAGGTAGACAACAAGTGGGTGTGCCTGGATTTTCAGATTTTAGACAGTTTTTATCAAATGTAATTCTACTAAATATTCTCTTACCTTCATCATCTAGGTATGTGGCAGCCTAATAATATGGAATCCATATCATGAGCTATTATATTCTTCTTGTCTCCTCTAACCTGCTTCCAACATAGCTCATCATTTCTTGGCCATTATTCTCTTTACTTCCTGATTTCCTGATGAGCATAGATCCCTCAATGAATGTAGAAAGTAATAGCACTGACAAGCAGTCTCATTGTCTCAAACAAAATGAGTATATCCACCAGTGCAGAAATTATTCTTCAACATTCTGGTTAGACCTTGCATTTCTGAATCAAAATAAAGAAAGTAGGCCTGGTTCCACATGTAAGAAGCTTGGAAGTCACCACTCAATCCTAATAAAAAGTAAAAATATTAACAGACTGAAACATCAACTCTTCTTGGATTCCTTTCTGGGAGGTGCAGTCACGGGGCAAATCTTTGCCAAGAAAAATCTACATCTAGGCATATCATTTCCAAACTACAGAAAATCAAAGGTAAAGAAAAAAATCACAAAAGAAGACAGAGATAAAAAAAACACCTTACTTATACAGGAACAAAGATAAAAATTACATTTGATTTTTCCTCAAAAACCCTGCAAGCAAAAGGAGAGTGGATTGAAATATTTGAGTGTTTAGGAAAAAAATCCCCACCAGCCTAGAATTCTGTACTCTATGAAGTTATCCCTCAAAAGTGAAAAAGAATTAATAACTGCCTCAGACAACAAAAACTGGTGTTTCTTGCCAGTAAACCTGCCTTGCAAGGAATGTCAAAAAAAGTTTAGAGAGAAAGAAAATAATATAGGTCAGAAACTCAGAGCTACATAAGGAAAGGAAGACCATCAAAGAAGGAATAAATGAAGGTAAAATAAAAACTTGTATTTTTCTTATTCTTAACTGATCTAACAGAAAAAGTTTTTTAAAATAATAATAGTAAGAAAGTATTCAATTCTGTAAGCTTATGTATATATGCTGTGTATATATCACATATATATGTGCTTATGTATGCTTATATACAAGTGAAATGAATGGCAACAATGATACAGGGATTGAAGGGAGAAATTAGGATTATTTTGTTATTATATAGTACTCACACTACCTTGAAGTGATATTGTGTTATTTGAAAGATCTGGATTAGCTTTAAAAGTATATTTCAAACCTAGGACAAACAATAAAAAAAGCAAAGAAAGAAGTATAATGAATATGCTAGGAATGGGGAAAAAAAGGAATTGTATGAAATGCTTAATTGGAAACAACAAAAGGCCAGAAAATAGTGGAAGACAAAAATTGGAACAAAGATTAGAAGAACAAGTATAAAACAGTAACAAACATAGTAGATATTAATCCAACTATACTATTGAATAACAACAGTCTTAATGTACCAATTGAAAGACAGATATTGTTAGGGTAGATGAAAGACAGTCTCTACTTTTAGAAAGGTGAACCAATGATAAGTTTATGAAATCGAGTTATTTCTGCCTTAGAGATTTAGAGACTTCTTCCAGATTTTTCCTATTTTTCTTAGTCCTAATTGACTGTACACCTGTGAATATTCCTTATTTTTATATGTGTTCTATAGGCATTGTAAAGAGATATTTGTAATATGTGATCAGCCAGTTCTACTAAACACATGATCTTTTAATCAAAAGCCTGATAATTTCAATTTACTCTTGAAAGGAGTTCTATACCTTTGTTTTACTAAAATTAGTATCTTTTTGGAAAAAAGTCTGGGTATTTATATTGGTATCTCTCTCCATTATTAAAACTTTCTCCTCTTACTTCATTGAAACACACCTTATATATAATTAACTGCATATTTTAAAATTATACATTTTGGTGAGTTTGATATGTATACACCTGTGAAACAATCACTACAATGGAGATACTGGATATTTTTATTACCAGCAAGTGTCCTTTTGTATTATTTGCAATCCATTCCCCCACTACTATCTCCAGACAACTACTGGTCTGCTAAATGAATCATACAGTATGAGTTTTTATTGGATGGTGTCTTTCTTTTAACATAATAAATTGGGAACCATCCATTTCTGTGCATACATTAATAGTTCCTTTTAGTTCCATTATTAATTTTTTAAGTATTAGTTCTGTATCTGTAGTAAGGGTTCAAATATTTAAAAAGAATTTTATTTATTAACATGACTTAAATTTTCTCAGGAAGTTAAACAGAAATATTACTGAGGTGATACACATCTGATCATTTTTTTTTCATAGACGATGTATTTAATTTCCTATAACAGTAGAAAAAACTGATTAATTTGCTTTGTGCTTAAGTAGAGAAGAAAATGCATATTCAGTAAATTTTACTCAATAGTTTTTATCACCTCACCCTCCCTCCTCCTCACCCTGACCCAGGAGTCAGTGAGAATAGAATGTGTTGAATTTACTATTTAGCTATACAGTTAAACATGCTAATAATTATGGAATTCATCAAATTCTTCTCATATTTTCTCGGTGATGTGAAATACACTAATCTTAAATTAGAAATAACAGAAGTTGGAGTAGTTTAATGATTAAGGTAACTTTTTTAAAAAAAACCTCCCTTTTTTTATGCAAGGAGAAAAATCAAGGCCTATGTAACAAGATGGCCAGTGTGTGCAGAAAGCACAGTACTGTTCCCAAGCTTCATGAGCTGTCAGGGTTTGTTAGTCGGGAAATGAGAAATACCTTTTAGTTGGTGGAGAAACAGAAAAAAATGGAGATTAACAACAGTGGTATAGAATGAACCATTTTGCCTTGTTCACTGTTCTGAAAACAGTGCCTGCATGGGTTTAACACATAGTAGGTGCTCAATAAATATTTGTCCTATAAAAGCACCAGATTTAATAAGAAGTGTTGTCCAAGACCAAGCAAAGTCTCAAAAGCCAGAAAACAAGAAGTTGTAAAATCTTTAGAGAACAGGGCAAATATTTAAATCCAATAGTGAAAAGTATGGAAAAAAGAGGGTGAATTATCAAGGAGAGAGAAGGCATCAAGGAGAACATTAGAAGACTACTGCAGTCATCCCAGCTTGAGGCAATGCCTGAGAAGGAAGGAGTATTAATAAGATATATACCAAGAAGGATGGTTAATCAGATTCCTGATTGGTAGGTAACAGAGAAGGATGTTAAAGGTAAGGGTACAAAAGGGTTAAGGCTTGAGTCTGGGTGGCTGGGAGAAGGATGACACCTCCTCCAACCTGAGAAAACAGACAGGAGTGGGGGAAGTACCTGAGGTTTGGAACTTTGCCTTAAACTTTTACTTTAGTTCTTAATGTAATGAAGTACTGAGAGAAATGGGAGTTCAAATAGCTATTATTTCACTAAGTAAAGGGCAATGAAATTAGAGAACATATTTTGTCTCTGGAAAAGCTTTGAAAAAGTTTACCTCTAATGAAAAATGAAAGCCATGGATTTAACAGTGAAACAATTTTAAAAAATTGTTTTTCTTTTGTTTTAAGATTCTATATCTAACAGATGCTTCATATAAATTATTTTTCAACAATTTTACACAGCAAACACAACGAATTTATTTTTTTTAAAAAAGGCAAATAATTTTTTGTAAAGAAAAGTGTTTATGTTATACAAGTGTAGAGAATGAGATAGTTGTACAGCTTTTTAACATGATGACAATGTATGAAGCCCTAATGATAAATAAAACAAGCGAGTACTAAAAAATAAGTTCAGAATCAAATGGTATTTTCTTTTTAAAATGATCATCTCTGTCTTTCAAATCACATTATAATATCTCAAAAGCAATGTTTCTTATTACTGTTACTACTTCCTAAAAGACTGAATAGTTACTGACTTTGTGGCTGATGAATTCAAATAATAAACCATTCTTGGATCAATTTTGACTTAAAAAGTAAATGACTTGTGAAATAATATTCTAATTTTACCTTAGCTTTTAAAATGACTTATTTTCCTTATTAACAAAGAAATAGATGTGATCACAGTAGCTGGGAACTTAAAAAATTTCATCTACTTGACTCATCAGAAAAGAGGAATGTCACAGCTTATTTCCAGTCTGTTGTTGTGATTGATATTTTATGACTAAGCTGCCATCAGAAAGGCTGAATTTAAGGAATGTGAGATCATAGACATAGTAAATTTTTTAAATTGCAAAAAGGATGAATGACTGTATGTCATTCAAAATGTTCTTAATTTTGTTATAAGCATTTAATATAAAAACATACATTTCAAAGAGCGATTGGAAATAAACTTTTCACTACAAAATTATATTTCATAAATAGAAATTACTAACAAAAAATGGAGGGACAAATCTCTTTTATAATGTAAATCACAAAATTGTTTCAAGGAGAGAATCTCAAATGCAAGCTTTGTGTTTCTTATGAAATTACTTATAAACAGAAAAGTGGAATAGTGTAACATATCCATATATTACCACTTAATTTTACAAATGGGAATGTTTGAAGGATTCAGCTTCCATCAGTTTTGTGTATTTAAAAAAAATTTTCCTGATAAATAAAAATCCCTTTTGTAAACTCCTTAATCAAATTCTTTTGTTTTTAGCTCAAAATTTAGCATTAACCTGGAGTTGGTATGTGTCTTTTTCATCAATGTTTTCATAGCTTACTATAAGTATACATAAATTTAAAATGTATAATATATTATGTGATATGTAAACAACTCAATGCATATCGTATAATATATAGTGTAAGATGAAATGTAGTATAAGGTAATACATTATTTTTTGGAATTTTTTTAAATCTTCACTTAAAATGAATTATTTTCTGTGTATTATGCCTTTAATTCAATGTTTCACTTTCCTCATTTTTTAATTTATCTATGTTAATACATGCACATGTGGTTCATTCACTTTAACTGCTGCATAATATTTCATTTTATGGCTATACCAAAAATTATTTATTTATTCATTTACTGATGAAAATGTAGGTCCTTTTCAAATTATTATCATTGAAGCCAACACTGCATTGAATATCTCTGTCCACTCTCCTTGGGCATATGTGAGGATTTGTTTAAAGTGTGAATCTAAAATAGAACTGCTGTATTTTAGGATGTACATATCTTTACACTATCTTGCTCTCCAAATTGATTGTACTAATTGATGTTCTCCCTAACAATGTAAAGAGTTTCCTTTTCCTTACATCTTTGTCTATATGCTTATTTTTAAGAAGTGAGTTTAAAAATTGGCATAAAGTTTGAATTTATTGTTCCTTTAACATAAAATGTATTAACTAAAATGCTATATTGCCTTTGATATAATGAAAAGACTTTAGGCTCCGAAGATTCTTCAACTAGGGGTCTTCTTACATGAATTAAGAATGTTTAGCCACAGTAAAATTCAGCTATAGAAAGTAGGAAGTTGTTTATCTCCCACCCTTACTCATGATTCCAGAAATAGAGGGACTTAGCATCTCTAGTACCCAAGAGAGGAAATATATTAATTGACTGCCTTATATTGCAGGCCCATCTCTCATTAGCTACATGATTTTGCAGAACTTACTCAAACTCTCCGAACTTCAGATTCTCTTCTAAAAAATGGTGATTATAATTGCAACGTTATACTATATATAAATATTCAGTGATGTAAATCAAGTAGTGTTTTTAATACATAGAGTAAGTGCTAGAAAATGTATTCATCATCCTATATGAAATTAGGCAAACTGTCATGTTAAAGCCAACAAAATTAAATAAAATAAAACCCTTTAATATACAAAAGCCACTATGTATTTCCTACTTTCCTTTAAAGTCCATATTATTTAAACTAATACCATACTATTAGTTAGCATTTAACAAATACTGTCTAACAAGAATCCTTAGGTTCACTTTTGTGCATACTTTGGCCTTACACAGTATGCAAATTACAAAGAACAACTAATTCACTGGATACATCCATAATACAGCAACACTATAAGAGTAGCTGAGAAAAAGGTAGCCAACATAGCCACTGGAACCTTACTATCTCCCTGTTGCACTATAAACTGTTTGGGGTCAAGAACTTTCCCTTATTCCTATTTATAGTCCAAAAATTGGCAGATAATCAGCATTCTTATATGCTAGATGAATGAATGAAGAAACAAGTATTAATATTTCTTGTTCTAATTTTCAGGAAAATTGAGACTTTTGAGATGGAAAGTATCCCTTGGCAAAATCAAATCACCTTTTACGTAAATGAAAACACTAAAGTTTATTTGTATACCAGTCAGTTGTCACAAGTAGCAAATTCTAAGTGTCAATCCTCAATGTAGTTTGAGTTTGCTACCATACAAGCTGCAAATGCCACTGGGGTGGGGGTGGGGGGTGCTGGGGGTGGGGAGGGGAAGCTGAAGGGATCACTCCAATGCTTTGCTTTCAATTCCACATCAATAGAGAGTTATCTATTTCTTATTCTGTCAGGCACTGTGGGGACTAGAACATTATACATGGTGCCTGCCTCCATAAAGCTACTGTCTTTATAGAGAGAACAGAATGAAAAATTTGATTTTTTCACCTGGTTGTTTGTTGTTATATATTTGCAGCCTGAAAATAAAAGTAGCATACTCCAAATATGGTAAATAAGTGGAGCTGTTACTCTAGGTATTATTTATAGCTTAAAAATATGTGAGACTAATATTGATTATTAGTATATAAATGTTATAAAGAGGAAAGAGAAATTAAATTGCAGCACTAAAATGTATCACTGCATCCATCACACGAACTCATGGATCACATAAAACATGGAAGTCCAAGGAGCAAAGACTGGAAGCCAAATAAGAACCATATAAGACTTCAGGCAAGAAGCTGATGCTAGTTACCCATGCCAGCTGGTCATTATCTGATGGTCCCCTGGTCTTGCCCATATCAATAACTGGAGCCACCCTTTACACAGCTGCTAAAGCCAGGAACTTGGGAGTCAACCATGATTCCTTGGTTCCACATTTCCAAACCATTGTCAGCAAGTCCTGTCAGCTCTTTCAAAATATATCTTAACTCCATTTCACTTCTGTCCATCTCCATTGCCACACTACTTCAAGCCACCTTTATCTCTTGAAGGCACTAATGAAAAAGTCTAATTTCTTTCCTTTCACACTTAACCCTGTCCAAATCCTTCCACACACTATAGCCAGACTCATCTTTTAAAGGCATAACTCCATTAATGTCATTCCCAGTTAGAAACTTCAATGTCTTCCAAAAGAACTGAAAATATAATCTAAACTTTCCATTTGCATGCTCTGGCTCCTAGGAGCTCCAAATTCTATTATGACACTTTTTTTCCTCATTCACTGTAGTCTAGCTATGATTGTCCTCTGTTAAGACATGGAAAATTATTTTACAGCACAGGGTCATTTGATTTTTCTTGTTTCTGGAATGCTGTTGGCACAGTTGGCTTATATTCATCCTTCAGATCTTAGTTTAAATATCAACTCCTTAAGGAGACTTCTGTGATTCCAAAATAATAGGTCAACCTATCATTTACAGAAACCAGGTTATTTCCCTGACAGTAGTAATCACAGTGAGTGAATATTTATTCATTTAATTACTTGTTTATCATGTGTTGTCCTCATCTGAATATACTGTTGATCATTATCCCAAGCACATGGGATTTTGCCTGGCATATACTAAGCACCCAGTACATGAATGTTCTACAATGAATGAATGACTGCTTATCTAGAGATATTTTAAAATGTTAACTGACAGATAAAGCTGAAATTTGGAAAGGATATTTTTTAAATGTATCTCTGTATTTCATTTCATTAATTAATTCATTCTAAAAACAAACCACCACTGAAGCAGGCTGAATTCTTCAATAGATAAAATGTAGGAAATATAAAACCATAAACATATTTTATTAGCTTTGACTAGTATACATAATTCACAGAATTAAAAAAGGAAATCCAGTAGATATGCAATATGGTTCATGAAAATAAAAATGCTCCTTATCCTTGCATAGGCATTTATATTTTTGAATACATATAAATATATTTACTGAATATATATATATAATATATATATATAAAGAAGCAAATGCATTTCAAAATTATACACACACTATATTTTAGAAACAGAAATGATACAGTCTTTCACTACAATCTGTCAATTTATACTAACTAGCCTGTTTTCATTTTTTCAAATAATAAAATGAAAAGAGACAAAAATTAAAATGTCAGGTTGAGATTAACTGGCATTTGTCTCAGAAAAACTGTTTTTGACATTTGGTTCTTTACAATGTTGTTAGGGACAGGCTGAAAATATCCCAGATGGGGTCACTGTTTACCAATATATGGTAATTTTGTCAAACAAAGAACATGTAAATTTTGAGGTTGGAAGTCAGTCTATTGAACTTGTGAAAGTGTATATGAATTATTTAAGAAGTGTGAAAGTAATGCTATGTTACATAAATATGTAAGTTATAAAGATCACAGTCACCATCAACATCATCCACGACATCAAAAAAAGAAAGACAAAAACCACATGATCTTCTCCATAGATGCTGAAAAAGCATTTGACAAAGTTCAACATCCATTCATGATAAAAACTCTCAGCAAAATGGGAATAGAGGGCATGTACCTCAACATAATAAAGGCCATTTATGATAAACCCACAGCCAACATTATATTGAACAGTGAGAAGCTGAAAGCTTTTCCTCTGAGATCGAGAACTAGACAGGGATGCCCACTCTCCCCACTGTTATTTAACATAGTACTGGAGGTCCTAGCCACTGCAATCAGACAAAACCAAAAAATACAACGAATCCAAATTGGTAAAGAAGAAGTTAAACTGTCACTATTTGCAGATGACATGATACTGTACATAAAAAACCCTAAAGACTCCACCCCAAAACTACTAGAACTGATATCAGAATACAACAAAGTTGCAGGATACAAAATTAACACACAGAAATCTGTAGCTTTCCTATACACTAACAATGAATGAACAGAAAGAGTAATCAGGAAAACAACTCCATTCACAATTGCATCAAAAAGAATAAAATACCTAGGAATAAACCTAACCAAAGAACTGAAAGACTTCTACTCTGAAAACTACAAGCCACTCTTAAGAGAAATTAAAGGGGACACTAACAGATGGAAACGCATCCCATGCTCGTGGCTAGGAAGAATTAATATCGTCAAAATGGCCATCCTGCCCAAAGCAATATACAGATTTGATGCAATCCCTATGAAACTACCAGCAACATTCTTCAATGAACTCGAACAAATAATTCACAAATTCATATGGAAACACCAAAGACACCGAATAGCCAAAGCAATCCTGAGAAAGAAGAATAAAGTAGGGGGGACCACACTCCCCAACTTCAAGCTCTACTATAAAGCAATAGTAATCAAGACAATTTGGTACTGGCACAAGAACAGAGCGACAGACCAATGGAACAGACTAGAGAATCCAGACATTAACCCAGACATATATGGTCAATTAATATTTGATAAAGGAGCCATGGACATACAATGGCGAAATGACAGTCTCTTCAACAGATGGTGCTGGGAAAACTGGACAGCTACACGTAGGAGAATGAAACTGGACCATTGTCTAACCCCATATACAAAAGTAAACTCAAAATGGATCAAAGACCTGCATGTAAGTCATGAAACCATTAAACTCTTGGAAAAAAACACAGGCAAAAACCTCTTAGACATAAACATGAGTGACCTCTTCTTGAACATATCTCCCCGGGCAAGGAAAACAACAGCAAAAATGAACAAGTGGGACTATATTAATCTGAAAAGCTTCTGTACAGAAAAAGACACCATCAATAGAACAAAAAGGAACCCTACAGTATGCGAGAATATATTTGAAAATGACAGATCCGATAAAGGCTTGACGTTCAGAATATATAAAGAGCTCACACACCTCAACAAACAAAAAACAAGTAACCCAATTAAAAAATGGGCAGAGCAACTGAACAGACAGTTCTCCAAAAAAGAAATACAAATGGGCAACAGACACATGAAAAGCTGCTCCACATTGCTAATTATCAGAGAAATGCAAATTAAAACTACAATGAGGTATCACCTCACACCAGTAAGGATGGCTGCCATCCAAAAGACAAACAACAACAAATGTTGGCGAGGCTGTGGAGAAAGGGGAACCCTCCTACACTGCTGGTGGGAATGTAAACTAGTTCAACCATTGTGGAAAGCAGTATGGAGGTACATCAAAATGCTCAAAACAGACTTACCATTTGACCCAGGAATTCCACTCCTAGGAATTTACACTAAGAATGCAGCAATCAAGTTTGAGAAAGACAGATGCACCCCTATGTTTATCGCAGCACTATTTACAATAGCCAAAATTGGAAGCAACCTAAATGGCCATCGATAGATGAATGGATAAACAAGATGTGGTACATATACACAATGGAATACTACTCAGCCATAAGAAGAGGGCAAATCCTACCATTTGCAGCAACATGGATGGAGCTGGAGGGTATTATGCTCAGTGAAATAAGCCAAGTGGAGAATGAGAAATACCAAATGATTTCACTCATCTGTGGAGTATAGGAACAAAGGAAAAACTGAAGAAACAGAATAGCAGTGGAATCACAGAACCTAAGAACGGACTAACAGGTACCAAAGGGAAAGGGACTGAGGAGGATGGGTGGGTATGGAGAGATAAGGGGGTAGAAGAAGAAAGGGGGTATTAATATTAGCATGCACGGGAGTGGGTGGGAGAAAGGGGAGGGCTGTACAAGACAGAGAAGATAAGTAGTGATTCTACAACATTTTGCTATGCTGATGGACAGTGACTGTAAAGGGGTTTATAGCGGGGACCTGGTATAGGGGAGAGCCTACTAAACATAATATTCATCATGTAAGTGTAGATTAATGATAACAAAAAAAAGAAATAAGGAAAAGGGGGATTACTTCCTGATAGGGTAAAACTAACTGTAAATCAACGATTAATGCATGTTTTAAATATCCTTAATTTTGATCACTTAAAGGGTATCAGATGATCGGCTATGGAGGTACATTTTTCTGATAATATTCCTTTCTCTTAAGAAAAAAAAAAAAGCAGTTCCTGTGTGGTGACCTCCAATGAGTTCTACACAATGGTATAAAGGGCATATCAAAGTGTAGGCAAAGGGTCTGTTTGTGTTTATACAGAAGATCAAAGCCTAATTTGGCTACCCAGAAAATGAACTAAGATATGATATGAAGAAGAACTTCCAACATCAGCACTCTCTGCAAGAGTCATACCAGAAGATGATCATCAAAAAAACCTCAACAAAGATCCACGCGATGCTACAGTTGTAGCTGCATCCATCCCACCGGTTCCTTGACTTGCCATTGGAATGAAGAAGGAGATATCTAAGCTGGCCTGTGCTTTCAGTAAAACAACAAATTTGACTGGATCTATACTGTTGGAACTCAACCAAGAATTAGGAGAAGTGCAAGTTGTAGCACTCCAAAATCTTACAACTACAGCCTATCTACTGTTAAAAGAACATATGGGATGTGAACAGTCCCCAGGAATGGGTTGTTTTAATTTGTCTGATTTCTCTCAGACTGTTCAAGTTCAGTGGGACAATATCCACGATATCATAGACAAGTTTTCACAAATGCCTAAGATGCCTAACCGGTTTTCTTGGTTTCACTGGAGATGGCTGATAATTATAGGTCTGCTTTGGTTATGTAACTGTACTCCTATTATGTTAATGTGTGTGTGCAATTTAATTAGTAGTTTAAACCTATACATGCTGAAGTTACTCTACAAGAAGATAAGTCAAAGAAATAATCAATCTTCCCATGTTTTCTTCTGCCTGCTTCTTCTATAGCTTTTCTTCTTCCTTCCTAATTACAACCCTTAAACAGAATTCGTGCCTCATATCGAATTTACCGAGTATCATAATTCCTCCAAGTGGTAAAGATACCTCAAGACAAATGCTGGGCATAGAAGCCACAGGGCATGAATCTGTAAAGAAGTAAAAACCAAACCTTTTCAAACAATATGGCTTCTCTCTCACATACCAACTTTAAATTTCCCTGTATGGCCCCGGAAGATGACTGGTTAGCCAGAGACGGGTAAGAGTCCTCAAGGGAGGAACAACCTAAGACAGGCACAGTCACAGGGGGGCCATCAGGTGAGAAATTGGGGATCAACAGAGGTGAGGCTTAGAACCTCACCCCCCCTGTTCTGGGAGAAATCTGCATCCGTGGATGTTTTATTGCCCTTGTCTAGCTTGGATTAACACATAGTCTACAGGCACACACCTGATCATCTACAGTTGCTCTTTTACAACAGTAAACTATGTTTTCTACCTTTATCTTGCATCTACCTACCACTTCAGCATTTTATTAAAAATAATAATAATAAAGAGAGAAATGTGGTATCCACATATAAATCAAGTATAAAAATCAAACGAATATTCATATTTGAACTGATTGTCTATAGTTCATAATGTGTGATCAAAACCGAAAGTTTCTGTGATGATTGCCCTTGTACTGTTCACCATGTAACTTATTCACTATGTAAGAATTTGTTCTCCATGTAAGAACTTGTTCGTTATACTTCAGAAGATTGGAGACTGATGAAAATTAGGCTTGAGATGGATTAATGATTGTGCATTGAGCATTGACTCCCCTATACAGAATTTTATTGTTGTTAACAACCATTTGATCAATAAATATGAGAGATGCCCTCTCAAAAAAAAAAAAAAAGTACAGACTTCCAATTGTAAAATAAATCAGTAACCGGGATGTAATGTATAGCCTAAGGAATATAGACAAAATATTTTAACAACTTTGTATGGTGATAGCTGGTAGCTAGAATTGTCATGTATATAAATGTTGAATCATTGGGTTGTACACCTGAAACTAATGTAATACTGTATGTCAACTACCCTTCAATAAAAAATAATTATCTACAAAAAAAAATCACAGTCAGGCTTTGGTTATACTTGAACATATTATATTGCTTTTTGATTTTGCTCTTGGATATTTTAAATGGACTAATTATTTAAGAGACTATATCTAAAGTGAAAATAGACTTTTCACTAGAATATTTTGCTGTTCTTCTTCTTTGACATAAGTGTGTTAGCTAATAGTTGTATGGTACCTGAAGCCCCCCAAAACACCACCCAAGAACAAAAGGTGTGAGCAGGGTGTAGGGGAACCACAGGGATAACGCAGAGCTACAGACAGAAAAACACCCCAAACCAAAAATAAACTGTTTTTGTCTTTGGGTCTAATAGAAGGGAGTCAGCAGTTAACCAGAAAACCAAAGGAAAGAATCAGAGAAAGAAGCCGCCTGGATAGGAGCAGTGTCCTTTCATCCAGAGACACAGCCAGCCAGAAATAACACTATAGGAAAGGAGCCAGGGAAGTTAAGCACTGGGACCTCACTGCTCTCGCATAGAGGTCTTAATAGCCAAGTCTGGGCACATGTGACCTGGTTTTAGCTGTTCACACTTTAAATAATAATATTATACTTTAGTGTATGTGATGCAAAGGTTACAAAGCTTTTTCATTTTTATTGTCTAATGTAGCCTCATAAAGGCATTCAAACATCCTGGGCTCAAACCTCAATCCCCAATATTTGGATGAGTGCTTTTTGACAAGTTTCTAATCTAGGTATCACCATTTCTTCACCTGTAAAAAGGGAATAGTAGTAATATCTTCTCCAGGGCTGTTGTGGGATTCAATGAATCACTATGCTCAAAGGGCTGAGAATGGTTCCTACCATGCAATATGCGCTTGTAAACGCTAGCTCTTCTTATTCTCATTTTACAGGGACAGAAATGAAGTTTAATCAGTTCAAGGGATTTAAGGCCATACAGTTTTCAAACAATGGTGAGAGGTAGATAGGACCCAAATTTTCTGACTTACAATACAATGCTTTTTATATCTACATAATTATAAAATCATAGTCTATTTTTTTGTTCAGTTTTTCTAAGCACACTCTTCCTGTTGACTTTGCTCACTATGATGTCCAGTTATTGCTTATCCCCACTCTTTGTTTACACTGGGTAGTGAAAAAGTCAGTGGCATATTTCATGGTAGTATGCTGTTAATTCCAGTCTGAGATTATTCTATTAACAATGAATCTATTAAAAAATATCATTTCCACACATGTACATATTATTCCAGTGCCATTGCCATTAGTTATCTAAAACAATCTAATTATTATTTTAAAAGAGTGCTTTAACAGTTTAAAATATTCCATAACTGAAAAATTGTAAACTGTTGTTTACTAGATTTATTCAGAGCACTGATGTCAGCACTGTGAGTATTGCCTGGTACACAGTAGGTGCTGAATAAATATTTGCTGAAGTTAATTAATTAATACAAGTGCTATTCACTGTGCTTAAAGTGACCTAAAGATAATTAAAGACTAACTGGAGAAAACAAAACCTAACACATTGCTTTTATTAATACACAAGAGTTTAACTGCCTAGAATATTAAAAGACCAGGAAAACAGGAATGCCTAGATTTAGATGGAGATGCAGAGGATCAATAAACCACATTGTAGAGTTATAGAGCTAGAAAGGCCTTCTATCAATGTGGCCTTTCAATACAAGCCAAAACAATGAACATACTGAATTTTGTCATGCTGATTTAGAGATAGTCTCTTGAATTCTCAGTATCTTTCCATAACTATTGTAAGAGAGATGTTGATGTTACAATGCTAGGTTTGGAATCCAGATTGTAGCAAGTAAGAATTTTATTTCATTGAGCAAATGGATCTTACTCCCCACAAAGATTTTCTTTATCTTATAAAACATAGTTGTTGAAAAACAAAACCAAAACCCTCACCTAAAGATAATTCAAGACTAACTGGAGAAAACAAAATCAAACAAAAAAACACTAAAAACAAAACTAAACTTAAAACTCTTTTATTTAAATACAGCCATGGATTCTTTATATGAAAACCATAGGAGTATAAGAGGGAGCTCATGTCAACTCCTAGAACTAGAGGAGTGAAAAATACAGTCCATTGAAATATCTTCATATTTTTTTCTATCATAATATGTAAAATGTTTTGCTAATGATGGCAAGGGTAGTGTTAGAAGTAAAACAGAACATTATAGAACCTGAGGCTCAACCTATTGCTGAAACTTCATTTGCTTTATTCCAATACCTTTATTCCAAGTAAAGGAATGTCTTTGCAATGTCTAAGTAAAGTCAATATGATACCAGTTCTAAATAAATACTAAGAAAGTTTTGGTTATATATATACAACTTAGATTATGGATTTGAAGCAGTTCTCCTTCTTCTGTTCCATTACACCTTTACTACCTCCCTACCTTTTTATAGTTTTTGTAGTTGAAACCTTATTATTCTTTGTATGATCTTTGTTAGAGCTCATTCTTCTGGGTAAATCTGTGGACCTCATTAGACTAGATTAAGTTTCCCTTCTATTTGTTCCAACAGAATCTTGAATTGCTCAAGACATATTACACTTGTGAACAACTTATATCCTTTACTGGTGTCTAAGACAGTGTCTAGCATATGAAGATTTGTATCCCTAGAATTAGCTAATTGCTTGTTAAATAATAAGTGCTCAAGTATTTGGTAACATAAAGTACCAATCTTATTTTATGATTTGTAACACAATATCTAAGAAATAGTTATTTGCCTTTTGACTCATTATAAAATGAATATATCTACATCTTTGCTTTTCCTTAAATGCATTCTCTATATCAAGGTTGTAGTAAAGTAGATACAGTTCCCAAGATATTGACAATATTTTGTTTTGTTAACATATAGTTTTCCTTTCTTTGTATCCAGTGGAGTCCTCTGAAGCCTAAATATGTTAATTTTGCCTTCTGTTTAAAGCCTACATCAACCTGAGTGAAGGTATTTTCTGGGAATGGAAAAGTTCATGATAGTTTAGTTAAGATGAACATACCAAATTCAGATTTTTAATTTGTGCTTCTTTGGTGTTTTGAAGTGATTTCCAAGAAAATCAGGCCTGTTTACTTTCAAAGGTAAACATCAAATTCCAAAATACATTGTACATTATTTAAAAGGGAATCTTTTTTTAAGGAATCAGTGCCTTTTGATTCTGCTAAGGGCAAATAATGATCAGTTTCTGGGGTATATTAATATTCACATAAATTTAAGGCACCAGAGTTGCATAGAAATTATGTTTTTATATGTAGCTGTTTTACATATTTTTTAAAAACATTATCCCAATTACAAAGATTAGTTTCTTTCTCTGAAATTTTGCTAGCTGTGGTATAATTCTAAGGAATTCCTGTAACATGAAAAATAGTTCTGTACCCTATTTTTTCTCACATCTCAAATTCACCTTACCTTCTTGATGCCTTCTGACATACTCATAACAGAGTGGGGAGAAAAACTACTGTTTAAGTCAACTGTGAAAGAAAAGAGACTAAAACTTGAAAAATTTAGTACAGGTAACACTAATAGGGTCCATCATATTAGAATACAATCCCTTCAAAGATACTAGATCCCTTCATAATTATCCTAATATTTTTTCTCAAAAATTTTCCATTAAATCAGGACTTATTTTTAATGTGGTAAAATATATAGAAAATAAATTCACAGTTTTAACCATTTAAAAATATACAGTTCAACGACATTACATACATTCAGACTGCTGTGCAACTATCACCACTGTCCACCTCCAGAACCTTTCATCCTTTCATCTGAAACTATGCATCCACTAAATAGTAATTTCCCATTCTTCCTTTTCCGGTCCTGTAAACTGTCATTGTACTTTCTTTCTCTACAAAGTCAACTACTCTTATAAGTGGAATCATGCAATATTTGTCCTCTTATGACTGGCTTATTTTACTTAGCATAATGGTCTCAAGGTTCATCTATGTTGTAGCATGTTTCAGAATTTCCTTCCTTGTTAAGGCCGAATAATAGTCTATTGAATGTTTCAGCATATTTTGTTCATCCATTCATCTGTTGATGGACACTTTAGTTACTTTCATCTTTTGGCTACTGTGAATAATGCTGCTATGAACACTGGTATACAAATACCTGTTCGAGTCCCTGCTTTCAATTCTTTTGGGTATATACCTGTTGGAATTGCTGGTTCATATGGTGACTATATTTTTATTATATTTTTTTAAGTTAACTGTTCAAAAAAAGAAAAAAATAAGTTTGTATACCCACTGTGAATTGTAGAATTTCATGCTAAAAGAGCCTTGATGTGAATTATTAACCTACTCCAGGTGAAATACAAACCCTGGTATCCAGATCTCAGGAAATTTGTGAGATGTATAAACCCTGGCATCTGCTTGTTCCGCAAGCCCACACTTCAATTTGGTGCTTAAAACTTTGTTATAATTTTAGAAAAAAAATATAAGCTTGGATAACCTATAGAAATAATTATTTTATGTCTTTGTAGCACCTAAAACTTTTCAGGTGTGTATTGCAGGGGTAATGTGGGATATTTTTGGTTTTTAATATCTTCTACTACTAAATATCTGGCACCAGATTAAGGACTGCTGTTGTCTGTAGAGAATTCTTAACTGTAGGATCAACACCTCTAAATTACTTCCTTTACTAAATAAATTACATGCACACAAAAAACAAAATCTATTAAGTGTAACCACAGTGAATTCTCCTTGAATGCTCTAAATAAGTAATTAAATTACTTCCATTTCAAAAACAGGTTTTGTTCTTTTTTTTTGAAGCATTGCAGCAACCCAAATGAACTTGCACACATCTCTCTACTAACTAGGACCACAAGCACCTTCACAGATTGGAGGATCTGATTAAAATAAAAATGAAATTGACACCTTGATTCGGTGGTTTGCATACTTCAATAGACTCTCCTTCAAGTTAATTAATGTGTGAATACTTGACTGTGGACTCAATTAACCATAAAATTCTTGTTGCTATATTTTTCACAAAATTACATGAAACAAGGTGCACTCATATTCTTAAAATACCCAGATACAACTTCTTTAAATGAAATTAACATATACTAAGGTTGCAAAATTAAAAAAATAGAAATGGTAAAAATGCAATCTTTTTTTAGCCTGCAAGCATAATATACAAATTACATTCTTAAATTACTATTTTGATCAAACTTGTGTAAATGAATGTGAAATGATAATTAGATCTTATGAAAACCTTAACTTTCTCATTTTCTAAATTTTGATTAAAATACTGCATGTGAAGGGTTTTATTTGTAATAACATCTTGGCTGTACTGTATTGTGATTTTATCATAGATATATGGCTAAAAGGAATTCTTGTAAAAATACATGTGGGCATGCTCATAAATAGGTTGGCAACATTGAATAATAAAATTATGTACAGCAATCTCTGTCAAACTCAATCATAACTTTTTCAGAATCATTAATTTCTGTGAAAATGAAACATATCTAAATCTCCAGTTAATTGGCCTCATTGAACATTGAAATATGCTTTAGCATCAGAGTTCCTATCAAATTATAATAATTATTTTTGCACATATTTATCTCTCTTCTTTACCAAAATGTACACTCTAGGCAAACAATGACCCTGTCAACCTTATTTATTGCTTTATCTTCAGTGTCTAGCACAGCCTGGCACCTCTTAGACATTTAAGATATATTTTCTGAATGAATAAAAACATATTTTTAGATCAACTGCCTGATTTCCTTCAGTCCCACTGCCTGATTTCCTTCAGAAATGGCATAATAACTTAAATAAAATCTGTGAGTAGTTACCTATGCTAAATCGCATGACTCATATTAAATTTCTGCTGCTATTCACGGCAACTGTTCCTTCACCTGGCATTCTACACAGCATTGAAGTTTACCTCTCAATGTTAAAAATAATTGATCATTTGATTGCTTTTGCAAAAGACTCAGGTTGTTAGGCCAAGATTACTTTGGGGATGCTATTAGAGCTAGCAGGTAAAAAAACAAAGCCATTTATTTAACACAGTTTCTTACTGATAGTTACAGCAGTTCTAGATGTGCACATTGAGACAAACTAATTTGTGCCAAAAATGTATACCTATGAAATTTTTGTGCTGTTCACACAAAAAGGAATGAAGCTTCTGCTAGATGTATGACAACAAAGCATTTCTTTCTCTCCATTGGATGGAAGACTCAGTATGGTGCATCACAATTACAGTATTGGGAAAACAACTCAAAAGGTCACATCTTATTGATGGGTGGGAGCAATGTCTCCTACAGAGACATTTGCCTTAGCTTCATTAAGCTAATAGGGCCAACATAAGCATACACAGAAGCATTTTAGTGTAGACACTAGCTAAGTAGCTAGAACATGCATAAAGGGAGATAGTAAAGATTGACAGGCAAATGAAATGTTATTGTTTGCTTAATTAATTAAATTTTTCCTTACACTATAAATTATACTGAGATTTTATGTCCTACATAGCTGATTCCTCTGATATCATTTAGAGTTACATATGTTATATTGTAAACAAATTTTCTCAAGTTACAACAACCAAATGCAGTTTGAATTAAATAATGCAGAGCAAAATTCATGTGGTCATAATCTTGCTATATTCACAATGTGAAACAAACACATGTGACCTTATCCCTTCTTCCAACTGCACAAAAACACAGAAAATTTTTTATGAAAATGTTGCAAAATGTCTGACCAACTTAATTTACAATATTTGAAAAAAATGAAAATTAATGTTCAAAGTCTAATTTTAGCAAATCTATAAAAAGATATTAAAAATTATTAATATTTTCCAGGGTATTATTTAATAACGTGTACAAATATAGTTGATGAACATCATACACATTTGCGAAAGTCTTAGTTTAGAAAATTTTTTTTCACTTAAACATTTTTTCCATTTAAAATCTCTAAATTGAAAGACAAGTCTAATATATGACAATTAGTCAATATGGGAAATTTACAAAACTCACTTTAGTACTTTGAAAATGGACTATTGTGGTCTGAAAATAATCTAAAATCATTTCATACAAATATATATATATCATACTCTTAAAAGTATTGACCTTTACGCTTTAAACAGTATAATATCTTATGTTTTAAGAGCTGGAAGGACAAATTCTACAATGATCTCAGTGATTCACAACCTTCTTATAACCCCCATACCTTCAGGTGTGGGCAAAACCTGAGACTTGCCTCTAGTTACAGAATACAGCAGACATGATGCGATGTCACTCTTGTAATCGCTCTGAGTTATATAAGACAGATCTTACATTAAGGAATAAATGCAGAACTTTTTAGACTTGTTATTATATGTAGCAATGTAGTATTTACACAGCATTATCTTAATAGTAAGAAACATACCCTAGTTATTTTGAGGAAGTTTTATTTCTGATTGTTTTCATTTTTAACTTAATGGAATTTCAGTCAAATCAGATCAGAGTTATATAACCAAGATTCCTATTTACCTAAATGACAGTCACACACTTGGAGGTGACAAGAACTTTCTACTTTCCAAGAGGGTTTATCTCAAGACAGCTCCCTTTTCTATTTATATCTCTATATTCTATCAGCAAGAATTAAAAATTAATTCTCCTGCATATAGAAAACAGCTAAAACAGTTCAATTTTTCTCGTGTTCTTGGTTCAGTGCTGAGATTTTTTTTTCTTTGTTTTCTGTGCTGGTCATTTGGTCACCTGTTTTGTCCTCATTCTTTCATATTTATATATTTGGTCACTGTTAATTGCCTAATTTTTCACATATTTCTCCATTTCACCCAAGTTGCTGAATGTTGTTGGCATAACATTGATTATATATTCTCTTGCTATTACCTCCTTAGTCTTACAAGATCAGTAGTGACAATACCTTTTCCATTCATAACAGAAATTTGTATTTTCACTCTCTCACACTCTTTCTAGCTAGTGGTGTATCAATTTTGCTGACCTTTTTAAAGAACTAGCTTTTGTTTTCTTAATTTTCTGTATTGTCTGTTTTCTATTTCATTGATTTCTGCTCTTATTTTATTGTTCCTTCTCTGTATTTGCATTAGTTTTATTTTGATCTTTTTCTATCTTTAGTTATTAATTCAGATATTTCTTCTTTTATGCTATAAGCATTTAAAACTCCACTTTTTTCTCTAAGAACTGCTATAGTTGTATCTCAGATTTTGATTTGATGTGTTTTAATTATTCACTGCCAAGTATTTTGTAATTCCCTTGGTATTTCTGTGGATTTTTTAAAGTGTGCTGTATACTTTCCATATGATTGGTTTTTTCTGAGTATCTTATTGCAATTGATTTCTAGTTTAGTCCCATTTTAGTCAGAGACCATCCGCCACATTACTTCAAACTAAAATGTATTGGTATTTGTTGTGTAGCCCAGCACACATGAACTATGTGCCAGTGCACCAAGATTTGACTTTCCTTATTTTTTTATTTATTCTCCTTGGAGTTTGTGGATGAATCATCTTGAACTATAAATTTATGTTTTCCACTAAATTTGGGGATTTTTTTTGCCTTTATTTTTTCACTTATTTTGTTTCACCTCTCCTCCTGAGATTCAAATATATTTTTGATATTGTCCCATGAGTCCTGAGGCTCTAGTTTTTTTTCTATCTCCCTCTGATCTTCACATTCAAATAATAGCTACTGATCTATTTTGAAGCTTACTACTCTGCTGTCTTTTACAATCTACTATTAAACCCATCCAGTGAATTTTTAAACTCATGTATTTTACTTTTATGTCTTATAATTTCTATTGGGATCTTTTTACATTCTTGAACATACTAAGAATAATAGCTTTAAAATGCTTATGTGCTAAAAATTTCAAAATCTGAGCCATTTTGGGATAACTCTTCATGAATTGTACTTTCTCTTGAGTTTGAGCTGTGCTGAGCTACTTCTTCTTATGTTAAGTAATTTTGGATTGTATCCTAGACATTGTGAAGGATATGTTGTAAAGCTCTCTATTCTGTTATGCTCCTCTGAACATGATTTTTTTTTTTTGCTTTTATTTGAAATAGATAACTAGGCTGAATTCAAACAGCAAAGTCTCTCCTTTATGATGGGTGTCATCTGAAATCCCAGAACAGTTCTTTTAGCCTAAGTATGTTGAAGTCTGCCCCACATATATGTACTTCAGGGATCAGCCAGAGATTAGGATGGTGTTTATACAAGGAAGTAAGGGCCTCCCCTCTGTGGCTCTCTCTTCTGGTATTTCTCACCCCTCACTTTCTAGTTGTTGTGGTTCCTCCAAACTCTGCTGGTTCTGGATGCTAGTAAGACTGAAGGTTTTCTTTCCCAATTTAGGTGACTAGCATAGACTAAGGACTGACCTCAAGCAAAAACTGTAAAAATGGAAACTTGTCCAATACAGTTCTCTCTTTATAGGTATCAACCCTCCCCAGTATCTGTCCCCACTTAGTAGAGCTCCAGAGCCTTCAGGTAATGGTTTATTATATACTTTATACAAAGTTTATGGCTATTTGTAGCCCAACTGGTCAAAAAAGGAGCTATTCAGCTATTGTAGAGGCAGATGTTATTATTGGTAACTTAAAAGTTCAATTAATGTGCATTATTTCTCGATTGATTGATGATTGACTAATTCATTCCTTCATTTCTTTCTTCTTTCATAAACACAGAATGTTGTTAGAAAAAAATAATCATTTTTGTAAATGTCCTTAATATTGAGTAAGATAGCTACTATCTGCACAGACATATAGTGTATTAGAAAATTTAGAGCAATTAAATTGACCTGCTTAGTATCTGACTGATGGATTTCTGATCATTGTCTTCATTAAGTCTACCACAGAATTCCAGACCTTTGTATTGTTCTATATAAGTTTTTCTTGTCAATCTTATTTTTATAACCTATTCTATACACAGTTCCAGCAATACTGGGGTCATGTTTATTACTAAATATTTCTTTCAAATATGATGATCTGTTTTTAGTTGTAATTGTAAACTAATATAAGAGATAACAGTTACACTCTATCGGTAATGGATAATATTTACTCCTATATTCCTTCCCCTTGTTCCCTATAACCCCAACTCACAGATATCATGAAGAAAGAAAGAGTTTTCTTCAACTACTTACAGGTTAACATTCTTTTTAAGAAAAACTAAGCCAAATTGTATCATATATAAACATCTTCTAAAAATTTGGAGTTAATTTCTAATCCCAGAATAGCTACTTCAATTACTTCAAGTTAAAGATCCACCTCTGTTTTTAATTTTAAACTCATCAGAGTAAATTGACCTTATTTGTCATTGAAAGCTATGAATCATTTCAGGAATGGAAGAAATGGTTTTAAATCAACCTGTTTTTTTTATTAATAAGTTCCTTCAATTTACATCTCTCCAAAAATTTAAACATGATAAAACTTAAGAACTCAATTTTTTCCAAAATTGATGTGTTACAATAGATCTCACTGGGATTGCTAATAAATTTCTATTGTAAGAAATAAAAGAAAGCATAACAAACAATGGAATTCCTTTATTTATAAACCATATGGACATTGCTCAGAATTTAGGAATTGTTTGATGGTATGTTGAGCTGCTATTTTATAAGAGTTAAACAATCTGATCTAGGTCACCTCTGAGTTGAAAGTTAGCCACAGTCTATTTTTAAAATTTGAAATCATTGTATAAGAGCTAAGTTGGCATGCCAGATAAGTTTTTCCAGCTCATTCCCACTGTATCAACTAACATCTTTTAATCGACAAATTACATTTTGGCATGAACAGAAGGGTGGACTTCTGTCACTTTTTTGGTCCCCACTAAAATAGCTATGAACATATGTAGTGTGTTGTTCATTTTTAAAGCTTGTGGAAGGTAGGTTTAATGGTACTAAAATGGCAGTGAAAGGATGGTGAGCTGAAGACCAAATAGGCTTAGCTGGAGATGGATGTACAAGGTCATTTAGGAGGACCTCTTTATGTCAGGTTGGAATTCTCTGGCATGTCATATTTCAGTTTCATCCCACGCAGGTTATCATTGTTTTCCTATGGTTAATCTTGCCCAATTATAACATATTAGCAGGAAAGAAGAGATTAGATTTTTTTCCCATAGGGCTTTCAATATGGAACCAATGTAGGGGAAACATCAGAGAGCCTGATTTGGAATGTACTGAGACACATTTTCTAATGATGACAGCTGTTCAAAAATGCAATGGAATGCCTTAGAGGTTATTAACCTCTATGCTATTCTGAAGCTGTACATTTGAAGAGTCTGTTACAATTAAAAAATGAAGCAAATTATGGAGATTACACCAGATTAGATGTGTGCAGATGAGGTATCCTTTAGGATATACCTGCTGCATACAGTAATATTTTCATAAAACATTAAACAGTTTTAATTTACTCCCTTTTTTGTAGCATTTCTACAATACTTTTTTGGGATCACTGTAATTGTAAAATAATCTAAAAAATGAAGTAAGAAAAGATTCAATATAACAACTGTGTTAGATCTTTTAGGACATTCTGCAGTAACTGATTACTTGGCTAATTAAACATAGGGATTTTTTAATCTTTCTGTTCCACTATTCCCAGTGTGAAGACTTTTTTGTGGTCAGGCTTTTTGCTTTGGAGTAGTAAGACTGCTACTAACTTTCATGATAGCCCATCCTCTATCAACAGTATCCAAAGTTGGAATTGTGGAGATGGATGTACAAGGTCATTTAGGAGGACCTCTTTATGTCAGGTTGGAATATTCAGGTTGGAGGGAGAAAGCAAACTCTTCCCTCAGTGCTCATGCCTTTTGTCACAAAGTAAAAAATTTATCAGAAGAATTTCCCTTAAGAATTACCTTTGTTAGGCAGAAAAACAGACATGAGTGAGGTGGAGAGAGAATAAAGCAAGTAAAGCCCACTACTAGGGACTCAAAGAGTTAACCAGATAAAACCAAAGAGTCAGAAAGAACTCCGAGTTAATTAGTTGAGGTTTCAAGGGCCAGAAGTGACTTGGAATGTCTAGACACTCACCAGATGAAAAACAACTTCCCAAATGAGAAGCTTCCACACATAGACAGTCGCCAGATAAAGAAAACATAAGAGGACAGGCACAGAAAACATCAGAGCACGATACACATCTCTATTTCACCAACCGGACAAGGCCACCAAGGCCAAAGATTGTCAATCAAAGACTTCTCTGCCCTGCCAAAAACCCAATAAAAAGAAGCCTCACAGTAAACAAGCTTTGTCTACCTTGACTCTGGCCCACTCCTTACTTGGAGTGTATTCAAAGAAACCTGCCTTTGTCTATCTTGACTCTGATTTCATTCTGTTTCAGTACTATGTCTCTGCCTTTCAATTCTTTATTGCAGTGGGGACAAGAACTGAGGAGAATGAACTCAACCCGTAACACCTTGATATAGTATCAGTGTGATATTAGGTCATGTGACTGCTCTTAGATCAAAAACTGTCAAAGGAGGACAGGATTCTGTGGGTTAAATAGCAGAATTCCAAGAATCTCCCACCTGGTCTTAGTTCATTTATGTATCAATTGGTGTTTACTGGCTGCAGCCACTGGTAGATCCAGGGAAAGGGGTGGAGAGAAAACAGCTATTCTCTTCTCCCCTCTGTTCCTGGTACATAATTAGTCTGACATCTGCCAGTTACCAAGGATCCACCAAAGGAGTTTCCCCTAGATGGGGCAGCAGGAGAGAGCTCACAAGGGCTGCAGAGAAACAGAGCATGGGATGGGTTTTGCTAGTGGGTCTGGGGAAAAAGGATTTGGGGAGAGTGTGAGCTGTGGCCAAGGGGAATGGACAGAACTGGACCTAGGTAGCAAATTCAAGCAAGCTGTGAGCAATAAAAACGTTTTTTTCCTTGCCTTATTTTGGTTCCACTGAATTCATAGGGGAATTTGTTACTGAGAAGGGACCACTTCCCCCTGGGAGCTATGGAATACAGTGATTAATTTTGACTATGGTGACTCAACACAGAGTGATACTATTCCCTAAAGGATGTTTGGACAAATTTGACAGCATTTTTTTTTTAAATTGTCACCCTGCCTGAGACATAAAGCTGAGCTTGAATTGTGAGGAGTAAGAATAAGAATCAAGATTCTAATGCCAGAAAGTTGTTCTCAATAAAATCTTTCTGCTTCAAAAGTCGCACTGAAAGCACTAATTTAGGCAAAAATGATACCTTCCCGTGGGCCTGGGCACATTATTGCCTAACAAAATTGCACCTGTGACAGTAAGAAAAAAGTTTGTTTTGTGTTAAGCAAGCAGTTGTGTCTGCCATAAAACAGAACAGAATTTGTCACCCCAAATTATGCCTCTTTGGCATAAGGATTATTTTAGGGTGATTATTTTTAAGAAACAGCAGACATATGAAAAGCTCCCAAAATCCAGTAAAAGTGAGACTTTTGTAAGAGACATTTACATTTATAAGGGAAGTCTTTATTTGTAAGAGTGTCTCATCATCTTGTACCAGGAAGAAGAGGAGGATGGCCAAATCTCCCGAAACTCTTATAAAACAGAGAAAAATTTGGACTTAAATCTGCATACAGCCATGTCGTTGTTTACTATGCTATCTCTGATAACCTCCATTAACTGGCTCCACCACCACCAAATCTTTTGTCTTTAGCAAAAGATGATATTTTAGGTGTTGTCTTGGGCCATTTAGGGGAGCTTTCTTGGGAATTCTCCCTTGAATAGAGGAGGTTTTTCTCCTGGGAATTTGTCTTTTATTATAGGAGGATCTCAGACAACAACCTAGAATGAGAAAGGGAAAATTATTTTTGTCTCCTATAGGATAATTTTTATGCTTTCTCTCCATGACTCATTCCTTTATTTTTATAAAACTCTGAAACTACAGAGGGAATGCATATATAAAACTGTAAGTACCTCATGGAAGGTATTATATATCACTTTGACTAGCTATTGTTTTGCACAGAGCTCTACATTTCTGCCTCAAAAAATATTGGTTGATGTTGTTGACAGTGGCATGTGCGAGGGGCTGTAGAGTAGCCTGAAGAGATAAGTAAGTATATCTACTGATTATGATTGTCAAAGCATTACTCATATTTGAAGTTAACTTTACCCAAAAGGCTTATCATGAGCCTGAACTTTAATTTTTTTCACTTACTGTAGTAGACATTTGATATTTTTCAAAACTAAAATCCTGATCAAATATATGTCTAAAGGCAATATTTCTTACTTTTATTAAAACCTTTTATAAGAGTAAAATGGAATTTTGATAAAAAAACAAATTGAAAGGGGATTTTAATAATGCACACAAACTTATACCAAGATGAATTTTAAGGCTATATGAAACAGTGATAGGAAAAATGCTTCAATATTCAGATAAGTACTAAGTAAATGTTAGGATATAAAAAGTATTTTTATAGGCAGTATAAAAGCACAATTGCTACAAAGTACCAAAAAATCTTCTAAAATTCTTAATTCATTTGTTAAGGGATTTTAATTATTTCTGATAATTGTCCATTTGGTAAAATTGTGTTACTACTGTAACTAAAGCTAAAAAGGACTGACAGGTTCACTCCATCACTTGCATAAATACCATTCTTTTAACCATCAAAGAAAAAATACATATAACTACTGCTCTGTAGGGATAAGCACTGCCCACTTGTAACCTTTTGTCCCAGAATAACCATGTGTCCACATGGTTCCCTCTTTGTGTAGTATGCTGAGTATATGTTATAGTGATGGCCTGGGACTGGCCAAATCCAGGTGTACTTTATCTATGGAAACATCTTATTGGGAGGCAGAACCCTCTGACAAAGGTTTTGTTCTTTGGGGCACTGGTCACAGAAGAATGAGTCCCTTCAAGGAAAGCACATAGTCTGTGACCCCTTGCCCCTAGCACAAATGTGGTCTTTGTTTCCTCACCCCACATAAGGAGTGTAACTCTGGGGGGAAAATCCCTTTGAAACCAAAATCAGTCAAAGGGAGAAATAAAGTAGGAGAAACCATTTATTTCTTCCATGGTCTGAGAGGCTATTTCCTCCCCCAGTTTGGGGAAGTTTTTAGCAATTATTTCTACAAAGACACTTTTTATCCCTTTTCTCTGTCTTCTTCCTCTGGTACCCCTATAATGCGAATATTGTTCTGTTTGAATTGGTCACATAGTTCTCTTAATATTCTTTCATTCATAGAGATCCTTTTATCTCTCTCTGCCTCACCTTCTCTGTATTCCTATCCCTGATTTCTATTCCATTAATGGTCTCTTGCACCTCATCCAGTCTGCTCTTAAGTCCTTCCAGAGATTGTTTTATTTCTATATTCTCCCTCCTGACTTGATCCCTTAGCTCTTGCATATTTATCTGCAAGTCCATTAGCATGGTTATGACCTTTATTATGATTTCTTTTTCAGGAAGATTGGTTATATCTATCTCCCCAGGCCCTCTCTTGGGGGTTGCCTGGGTAATTCTGGACTGGACCAAATTCTTCTGCCCTTTTATGCTGAAAGAGGTAGTCGCAGGCAGGTGGCGCATGTATCAGTTGGGAGAACAAAGTCCCTTCCTGCTTGCTGATCACCTTGCCCTTCGCTGCCTGTGTCTGTTACCCGTACACTGGGAGCAGCTTCCTGGTTAATCCCCTGAGCCACCATGGGCAGGGCAGCCCAGCACCCTGTGGGAAGTGGCAGGCACCCTGGGTGTGCTCTCCTGCAAGAATGGCACCCCTCTGCGCCTTGCCCCAGCTTCCTCTGCCTGCACCGGGCAGCTGAGGACCGGCAGCAGCCTCTGGGTATGGCCCAGGTGGCTGAGCCCTGGGGAGGAGACTCTGGGCAGTTGCTGCAGGCAGGGCTTCTCTCCAGCTGCATGGCTGCTGTGGCGGGGCTGTGCCAGTGGGGAGAACGAATGGCAGGCTGTTTATCACCATGAGGGCTTCAGGGCTCATTGTCACCCAGGGGGCTGGGGCGCCTGAAATCCCTTAGGATTCCCAGCTTGCTGGGAGTGTCCTGGGATGATTCCATCCAGCTGTGAAGCCCCTGTCCCTTCAGGACTTTCAAAAAGCATTCGCTTTTTTTTTTGTCCCAGGGGAGCTGGCTGAGGGGGACCACTCAAAGATTTTACTTTTCCATTTCCCTAATAACCAGCACACCATGCAATGTGTGTCTGCGCTCCCAGTGTCGATTACTAGGGCTGATTATTTAGCAGTCCTGCACTTCCACTGCCTCCCTACTCCGACTCCTTTCCTCCCAGAGGTGAGCTGGGGTGGGGGGAGTTGTTGGGTCCCACTGGGTGGTGGAAGGTATCTTACCCCTTTTGTGAGATGCTGAGTTCTTGCAGATGTAAATGTAGCCTGGCTGTTGTACTGTATCATCTGGTCTCTCTTTTAGGAATAATTGTATTTGTTGTATTTTCAAAAATAAATATGGTTTTGGGAGGAGATTTCTGCTGCCCTACTCATGCTGTCATCATGGCTCCTACCCCCTATTTATTTCTTAAAGGCAGGCATCTGGCATCTTTCATGACCCAGCTGCAGAAGAAGAGGCCCCACCCAACTTCTCCAGTCCAGATAAGCCATCGCTCACCCTTATAATTACCTATTGATGTGGAGATGCACTACTTCTCTCCACCCTTGGAAACCTATTACTATAGAGATGAACTAAGGCCAGGTGAGAGATTCTAGAAATACTGCAGTTTTACTCACAAGAAGTTTCCTCTTTGTCTATGATAGAGGTCATCCAGCTGGATGCAACCTCATCCAGCTGCCCACTCCTGGACTCCCTGTACGTAAGTCTCAATAAACCCTCATGTCTCCTATACCATCTCCAGGTCTTTCCTTCAGTCTCTTGAGCACTTAGCCACTTGGGCATGTGATAGGTCTTGTGGATCACCTATCAACTGAGTCCCATCGCACCTCTGCATGCTTCCAGGCTCTCCTGCGCTATGATGCACTTTATGATTAATTTATGGATGCATCTTTGATCAGTGCATGTTGAATACCATCTTGATATGAATACATTTACTTTTTTATCTAACTCAGGTTCCTGTATTAATGAAATTTCACAAATTATATATAGGTAACTATCTGTGCTCACTTGCCCAGTTATGCACAATTAGTTGCTAAATAAATGCTTTTTGAGTATTATAATGATAAATTGACTTTTCAAGTATCGTGATGATTCTCCAATGACCTGAAAAAGTTACCACATAATCAAAAATAATCCATTTTACTTCATATGTGAAATCAAGACTGTTTTTAAATAGCAGAAGAAAATAAGATTAAATCTAGAAAGATGTGATATTTATCTCTGCCAAGTTTTAATATTCATACACATTCCCTTGGTCTTAAACTTTAAAGTTAGACAAGAAAAAGTAATTTATAAACCAAATAGACCTGAATCAATATATGTATATCACAGTGTTAATAAAGAAACACTCCTCAAATAGAGTCATTTGCCCCCCATGAGAGAAAAACAAGCCTTAATTGCAGCTTAAACCTATGCCAGGAATGTGATCTTTTAACAGTCAATCTGAAATTTCCTGATCAGCACTAGTGAGGGAATCTGCATAACAAAAACACTGCCCTTCCCCTCCTCAGCAAAAAAAGTTGTCCTGACTGGAAACAATCCCTTCTTTCCTTTTGCTAATAATACATTGTTCCACTCTCCTTCATCTAAAAACATTCCATTTTGTTCAGCTTCCTCAGAGTTTCTCTCTACTTGCTAGTTGGGATGCTATCAGATTCATAAATCACTGAATACAATCCATTAGACTTTCAAATTTACTCAGTTGAATTTTTGTTCTTAACAACAGTTAACTAAATTTGCAATACATATGGAGTGATTTTTATTATCAGATTTACTATTTTTTAATTTTGGTATCATTAATCTATAATTACATGAGGAACATTATGTTTACTAGGCTCCCCCCTTCACCAAGTCCCCCCACAAACCCCATTTCAGTCACTGTCCATCACCGTAATAAGATGCTGTAGAATCACTACTTGTCTTCTCTGTGTTGCACAGCCCTCCCCATGCCTCCTCCACAGTATACATGCTAATCATAATCCCACTTTCTTTTTCCCCCTCCTTATATCTCCCTTCCCACCCATCCTCTCCAGTCACTTTTCCTTTGGTAACTATTAGTCCATTCTCGGGTTCAGTGATTCTGCTGCTGTTTTGTTCTTCAATTTTGTCTTTGTTCTTATACTTCACATATGAGTGAAATCAATTTGTACTTGTCTTTCTCCACATAGCTTATTTCACTGAGTATAATACCCTCTAGCTCCATCCATGTTGTGGCAAATGGTAGGATTTGTTTTCTTCTTATGGCTGAATAATATTCCATTGGGTATATGTACCACATCTTCTTTATCCATTCATCTAGTGATAGACACTGAAGTTGCTTCCACTTCTTGGCTATTGTAAATAGTGCTGTGATAAACACAGGGACACATCTGTCTTTTTCAAACTGGGCTGCTGTATGCTTAGGATAAATTCCTAGAAGTGGAATTTCTGGGTCAAATGGTATTTCTGTTTTGAGCTTTTTGAGGAACCTCCATACTGCTTTCCACATGGTTGAACTAATTTACATTCCCACCAACAATGTAGGAGGGTTCCCATTTCTCCACAACATCACCAATATTTGTTGTTGCTTGTCTTTTGGATGGTGGCAATCCTTACTGGTGTGAGGTGATATCTCATTGTGGTTTTAATTTGCATTTCTCTGATGACTAATGATGTGGAGCATGTGTCTCTTGGCCATCTAAATTTCTTCTTCGGAGAACTGTCTGTTCAGCTCCTCTGCCCATTTTTTAATTGGATTATTTGCTTTTTGTTTGTTGAGGTGCATGAGCTCTTTATATATTTTGGATGTCAACCCTTTATCAGATCTGTCATTTATGAATATATTCTCCCATACTGTAGGATGCCTTTTTATTCAACTGATGGTGTCCTTTGCTGTACAGAAGCTTTTCAGCTTGATATAGTCCCACTTGTTCACTTTTGCTTTTGTTTCTCTTGCCCAGGGAGATATGTTCATGAAGAAGTCGCTCATGTTTATGTCCAAGAGATTTTTGCCTATATTTTTTACTAAGAGTTTTATGGTTTCATGACTTACATTCAGGTCTTTCATCCATTTCAAATTTACTTTTGTGTATTGGGCTATACAATGATCCAGTTTCATTCTCTTACAAGTAGCTGTCCAGTTTTGCCAACACCAGCTATTGAAGAGGTTGTCATTTCCCCACTGTATGTCCATGACTCCTTTATCATATATTCATTGACCATATATGTTTGGGTTAGTGTCTGGAGTCTTTACTCTGTTTCACTGGACTGTAGGTCTGCTCTTATGCCAGCACCAAATTGTCTTGATTACTGTGGCTTTGTAGTGGAGCTTGAAGTTGGGGAGCAAGATCCCCCCCCACTTCATTCTTCCTTCTCAGGATTGGTTTGGCTATTCAGGGTCTTTTGTGGTTCCATATGAATTTTTGAACTATTTGTTCCAGTTCATTGAAGAATGCTGTTGGTTATGTGATAGGGATTGCATTGAATCTGTAGATTGCTTTAGGCAGAATGGCCATTTTGACAATATTAATTCTTCATATCCAAGAGAATGGGATGAGTTTCCATTTGTTATGTCCTCTTTAATTTCTCTTAAGTGTGTCTCGTAGTTTTCAGGGTATAGGTTTTTCACTTCCATGGTTAGGTTTATTCCTAGGTATTTTATTTTTTTTGATGCTATTGTTGAATGGAATTGTTTTCCTGATTTCTCTTTCTATTAGTTCACTGTTAGTGTATAGGAAAGCCACAGATTTCTGTGTATTAATTTTATATCCTGCAACTTTGCTGAATTCTGATATTAGTTCTAGTAGTTTTGAAGTGGAGTCTTAAGGATTTTTTATGTACAATATCATGTCATCTGCAAGTAGTGACAGTTGACTTCTTTACCAATCTGGATTCCTTGTATTTCTTTGTTTTGTCTAATTGCCATAGCTAGGACCTCCAGTACTATGTTGAATAACAGTGGGGAGAGTGGGTATCCCTGTCTTGTTCCGGATCTTTGAGGAAAAGCTTTCAACTTCTCGCTGTTCACTTTGATGTTTGCTGTGGGTTTATCATATATGGCCTTTATTATGCTGATGTACTTGCCCTCTGTACTCATTTTGTTGAGAGTTTTTATTATGAATGGATGTTGAATTTTGTCAAATGCTTTTTCAGCATCTATGGAGATGATCATGTGGTTTCTGTCCTTTTTGGTGATGTGGTGGATAATATTAATGGATTTTCAAATGTTGTACCATCCTTGCATCCCTGAGATGAATCCCACTTGGTCATGGTGTATGATCCTCTTGATGTATTTTTGAATTCGGTTTGCTAATATTTTGTTGAGTATTTTTGCATCTACGTTCATCAGGGATATTGGTCTGTAGTTTTCTTTTTTGCTGGGGTCTTTGCCTGGTTTTGGTATTAGGGTGATGTTGGCTTCATAGAATGAGTTTGCGAGTATTCCCTCCTCTTCTATTTTTTTGGAAAACTTTAAGGAGAATGGGTATTATATCTTCTCTGTATGTCTGATAAAATTCCAAGGTAAATCCATCTGGCCCGGGGTTTTGTTCTTGCATAGTTTTTTGATTACCGCTTGAATTTCTTTGCTGTTAATTGGTCTGTTTAGATTTTCTGTTTCTTCCTTGGTCAGTCTTGGAAGTTTGTATTTTTCTAGGAAGTTGCCCATTTCTTCTAGGTTTTCCAGCTTGTTAGCATATAGGTTTTCATAGTATTCTCTAATAATTCTTTGTGTTTCTGTGGGGTCTGCCATGATTTGTCCTTTCTCATTTCTGATTCTGTTGATGTGTGTTGATTCTCTGTTTCTTTTAATAAGTCTTGCTAGAGGCTTATCTATTTTGTTTATTTTCTCAAAGAACCAGCTCTTGGTTTCATTGATTTTTTTGTATTGTTTTATTCTTCTCAATTTTATTTATTTCTTCTCTGATCTTTATTATGTCCCTCCTGCTCACTTTAGGCCTTATTTATTTTTTTTCCAATTTCAATAATTGTGACTTCAGACTATTCATTTGGGATTGTTCTTCCTTCTTTAAATATGCCTGGATTGCTATATACTTTCCTCTTAAGACTGCCTTTGCTGCGTCCCACAGAAGTTGGGGCTTTGTGCTGCTGTTGTCATTTGATTCCATAGATTGCTTGATCTCTATTTTAATTTGGTCATTGATCCATTGATTATTAAGAGCATGTTGTTAATCCTCCATGTGTTTGTGAGCCTTTTTGCTTTGTTTGTAAGATTTATTTGTAGTTTTATACCTTTGTGGTCTGATAGGTTGTTTGGTAGAATTTCAATCTTTTTTAATTTACTGAAGCTCTTTTTGTGGCCTAGTATGTGGTCTATTCTAGAAAAATGTTCCATGTGCACCTGAAAAGAATGTGTATCCCGCTGCTTTGGGTGTAGAGTTCTATAGATGTCTATTAGTTCCATCTGTTCTAGTGTGTTGTTCAGTGTCTCTCTGTCCTTATTTATTTTCTGTCTGGTGGATCTGTCCTTTGGAGTGAGTGGTATGTTGATGTCTGCTAGAATGAATGCATTGCATTCTATTTCCTCCTTTAATTCTGTTAGTATTTGTTTTATGTATGTTGCTGCTCCTGTATTGGGTGCATATATATTTATAATGGTTATATCCTCTTGTTGGACGGACTCCTTTATCATTATGTAATGTCCTTCTTAATCTCTTGTTATATTCTTTGTTTTGAAGTCTATTTTGTCTGATATTAGTACTGCAACACCTGCTTTTTTTTCCCTATTGTTTGCATGACATATCTTTTTCCATCCCTTGATTTTTATTCTGTGCATGTCTTTGGGTTTGAGGTGAGTCTCTTATAAGCAGCATATAGATGCATCTTGCTTTTTTATCCATTCTTTTACTCTGTGTCTTTTGATTGGGGCACTCAGTCCATTTACATTTAGGGTGATTATTGAAAAATATGTACTTATTCCCATTGCAGGCTTTAGATTCGTGGTTACCAAAGTTTCAAAGATAGCTTGTTTAATATTTTACTGTCTAACTTAACTCACTCGTTGAGCTATTATAAACACAGTCTGATGATTCTTTATTTCTCTCCCCTCTTATTCCTCCTCCTCCATTCTTTATATGTCAAGTGTTTTTTTCTCTGCTCTTTTGTGTTTCCTTTGACTGCTTTTGTGGGTAGTTGATTTTATTTTTTGCCTTTAGTTAGTATTTGGTTGGTTTGCTTTCTTTGCTGTGATTTTATTTTCTCTGGTGACATCTATTTAGCCTTAGGAGGAGTGCTTCCAACTAGAGCAGTCCCTCTAAAATACCCTGTAAGGGTGGTTTGTGGGAGGCAAATTCCCTGAACTTTTGCTTGTCAGAATTGTTTAATCCCTCCTTCATATTTAAATGATAATCATGCTGGATACAGTATCCTTGTTCAAGGCCCTTCTGTTTCATTGCATTAAGTATATAATGCCATTCTCTTCCAGCCTGTATGGTTTCTGTTGAGAAGTCTGATGAGAGCCTGATGGGTTTTATTTTGTAGGTGACCTTTTTTCTCTCTCTGGCTGACTTTAATATTCTGTCCTTGTCCTTGATTTTTGCCATTTTAATTATTACATATCTTGTTGTTGTCCTCTTTGGGTCCCTTCTGTTGGTAGTTCTGTGTGCTTCCGTGGTCTGATTGAGTATTTCCTCCCCGAGTTTGGGGAAGTTTTCAGCAATTATTTCTTCAAATACACTTTCTATCCCTTTTTCTCTCTCTTCTTCTGGTACCCCTATAATACAGATATTTTTCCATTAGCGTTTTTCACACAGTTCTCTTAATATTCTTTCACTCCTGGAGATCCTTTTATCTCTCTCTGCATCAGCTTCTCTGCTTTTCTGTTCTCTGATTTCTATTCCATTAATGGCCTCTTGAATCTCATCCATTCTGCTATTAAGTCCTTCCAGAGATTGTTTAATGTCTGTATTCTCCCTCCCAACTTTATCCATTAGCTCTTGAATTTTTCTCTGCAGCTCCATCAGCATGGTTATGAACTTTATTTGAAAATTTTTTCAGGAAGAATGGTTATGTCTATCTCCCCAGGCTCCTTCTCAGGGGTTTTCTCTGTGATTTTGATCTGGTTCAAATACTTCTGCCTTTCCATAATGATAGTGGTAGTCATGGGCAGTTGGTATATGTGTTAGCTGGGAGAACAAAGCCCATTCCTGCCTGCCAGTTGCCTTCTTCTCCTGTGAGAATGGCAACCCCTAGCAGCTTGTGTGGGGCAGCTGTGCGCCAAAGCGTCTTCTAAGTCTGGCCCAGGCAGCTGCGTAGGCGGCTCTGCATGGCTGCTGTGGGTGCGGCCAGCCTCAGGCCGCTGCTCCACTATGGTGGGGCTGTGCCGGAGGGGGAACGGGTAGGTGGCTGTTTGTCACCATGAGGGGCCTCAGAGTTGCGCTGCTGCCCAGGGGGTTAGGATGCCTGGAGTTCCCCTGGATTCCCAACTGGTGGGCTGAGTGTGCCAGGACACTTCCATCCAGCTGTGAGGCTCCTGTCCCTTTAAGACTTTCAAAAAGTACTTGCTTTTCTTTTGTCCCAGGGGCGCCAGCTGCAGGGACCTGCTTGCAGGTTTTGCTGTTTGGTTTCCCTAGTATCCAGCACATCACGCAGTGTGTGTCTGTGCCCCTGGTGCGGATCTCTAGGGCTGGGCATTTAGCAGTCCTGGGCTCCCTCCCCCTCCCTGCTCCAACTCCTCTCCTCCCACTGGGAGCTGTTGTGTGGGGCGCAATTGGGTCCCACTGAGCTGCGGCTTGTATCTTATTCCCTTCGTGAATTGCTGGGTTGTCACAGGTGTAGGTGTAGCCTGGCTGTTTTACTGTATCGTCTGGTCTCTCTTTTAGTAGTTTTATTTGTTGTATTTCAAAAATATATATGGTTTTGGGAGGAGATTTCCACTGCTCTACTCATGCTGCCATCTTGCTGAACCCTCCTCCCAGATTTACATTTTTCAAGTATAAATATGAAATTGTAGAAACATTATTTGGACAAAGCATTACATTCTTTATAAGGAATCATACTTATTCTATGTTGTCATTTTCATACTGTTTCACTCCTTAATTTTAGCATAGAAAAATGTATATGAAATAGTTGTCTCATATACAAACACAAAAATATGATTGTTCCAAATTAAGTTGAAATGTTTATGAGTGTATTAAACAAATGGCGGAAGTTTTTTAGTAATGTAAAATTTTAGAAAAATCAGATAAGACCATAGTGATTAACTGTAGATGATTATAACTTGATGTTTCTTTAATTAAACATGTCTTGATATCTGGCTCTCAAGATTCAATTTTTATTTCAGTTCTCAAGTGGAAAAAATGTACTTGCCATAAAAATTCATTTCTGAAATACTGATGTTAATAGAAAAGCCTTTGTAATTGATAAGATACTTCAAACAAGTATACAAGGTTTTACCAAGGAGGTGTCACACCACTGAAAAGTGATCAAGGCAATGACTAACAACTACTTTCTCTAAGAATTACTTCTCTGGTTGTAGAGAAAATGGGAATTTATGACCAAGGTCTTTGCTTACATAACCCATTGTGCACATAAAGAGCCTGCTTTGCTTATATAAGGACAGCAGGATGTTTATCAGCAACAGAGCCTCCAGTCAGTCACAGGAGTAACCCGCCAGGGAAGTGGTCGAGAGGAAACACACTAGCACCTGGATATAATTGGTTGGGTGTTGCTAGTCACCATAGAGGCCTGCCCCCAGAACTCCTCTCAGTGCTAGAGGCAGGAAGGAAGTGGAAAGCAGAGAAGGGAAGGCTGAAAGGAAGAAGGAGAGATCAGAGGCTGGAAGAGGGAAGCTGCAGAGTCCTGGTGCCAGGAGCCAGGAAAGTTAGTGAGACTGAACTGTCTTTGCCTCTTGTACATAGTCGGGAAGTTAGGAAGCTAGGGTTCTATCTACTGTTGTGTGAATAAAGATGGTATGAGCCCCTTTTAGCCCCCAACTTGCTCGTCTTTATTTAGTCTCACAGAATTCATAGTAAACATGCCTGGAGAAGGGAAGCCCCTCCTCCCAAAGCAACACTGGTCTATAAACATAACTCATTTAACCACAACCCTTTCTGCTGCATTTATTTGCTTCTGCAATGCAACCTTAGTAGAGGAATCCTTAATTTCATTTTCATTGGTACCTTTGAGTCAGTTTCATATACTATATTACCCTTCCCAGAGTTATGTGGATACATTGCTCTTCCCTGCACCAAAAGTAAAAAATCCAAATATTCATGGAATGATTTTGTTTATTAAATTCATTTAGTAAATACCTGTTGTAAATTTACTCTATAGTGGGCAGTGGAGATGCAACAATAAGCAAAATATGGTTCTTACACTAAGAGATCTTAAATAGCTTATATATTTTATCTTATTTAAGAAAAAAACTAGTTTTCAATTGATAGCAATTTATAATGAACATATCCAAATTTAGAAAGATAATTCTCTCTAAAAATAGATAATTGATTGTAGAAAGGCCAAAATGGATATAAGGAAATAAATTATAAGGTCTTTCTTTTATGGGTCCAGGCATGTAGATTAGGCTTTAACAGGTACTAAAGATGAAGAGATAAGAAAGTAAAGTTTAAGAGGTAAAACCAACAAGATTTTGTGATGGTTTGAATCCAAGGAAGGGAATGGGGGCTATTAAAAAAAAACAGTCTAAGTATTTTATTTATGAAACTGGGTGGTACAGTGCAGAGACTACTAGTTATCCCTCCAGTTACCATTCTTTCTCTTTTCAATAGCTAAAATATGTAAGATAGAAATTTGGTATTTCAGCTAAAGAAGGCATTTTCCAGCTTCTTTTGAGGCTGTATATAGCTCTGCATGTAGATTTTGGCCAAAAAAATGCAAATGACTCTCATGTACTCAAGTTGAATCATGTTTGTAAACAAAAAGAGTATGTCCTGTGGACTTCCTTCCTTTACTCTCTAATGGAATGGGGATGTGATGGCAGGTAGATAGATGCTGAAGCAGTCATGTTGGACACAGAGACAAGTTAGGAGGATGGCAGAGTTACCAGAAAAAGAGTCTGTGTCCTTGACACTCTGAAACCACCATATCATATACCTGGACTGTTTGAGGGATATAAACTACCTCAAAGACACTTACATCTGGGTTTCTTTTCAATAACTTTGTGTAATTTGTTTCAAATATCTAGTTTTAAAATTATTAACTTGACACATTCATGGGGATATTGAGGTGCTATTTAGTTAATATCTTACCAGTCACCATTAATAAAGCATATTTGAGATCAATACCTGTCAGTGAACTCACTGGAATCCCATATTTCTGGATACCCTTTAACCCAACTAGAGTTGTCCTCAGTCTCTCATTAATTTATTTATGGAGTTGTTATATGTGTCAAGCCTTATATCAAGGCACAGGAGGGGAACAACTGTGACAGTTCCAATGAGAACCAAGGGTGGAGCAAGCCTAAACTCAGACAAAAAAAAAAAAAAAAAGCAAATTTGTTTCCTTAGGCACTTAATCCTATTTAGTGACTATTCATCTTCCTTTACATATAAAAGGCTCCCTATTGTTTCCTTGGCATGACTTCCTCTGGGTCTATAAATGCCCTACTCGCAGACATGTACTTTTTGCAGTTCTCTAAACTTTTATTCTCCAAATAAATTCTCAATACTCAAGTGCTTTTTGCATCTGTTATTGAAACGAGACCAAGAACCGTCTCTGGTAAGAACTGTACTCATGATGTGATTTCGGAGCAGTTTGCTGTGACCCTATTTCTAAGTGCCACACTGTCAAAATGTATGTTGATTACATTCAGTAAATAACTCTATTTGTGTCACTTTATTTTGACATATCCTTAAAATTATGTATAAGTGAATTATTTTACTAGTAGTATTCAAGTTCCAACATTTTTCCTCCTTGAGCATTCCTCCTTACTTTTCCTCACTTTTATGTTCGACTTTCCTGAAGAAAACAATCCAGAATTTATATTCTTGCTTAGGCTTCAAAAATTCACTCCAAACTTACAAGGTGACTTGAGCACAAAAATCCAGTCTTTTTCTTGTCTTCTTTCCTTTTCCTCCTCTTTATCTTATAGAAACCATGATATTCTTTACAACAAATAAATTTTTCAAAAGGTCCATACAACATCATTAGCCAAAAGGGAATGGAAATTAAAACCATAAGGAGATGCCATATAGCGACCAGAATAGTTAAAATGAATAGAGAAACTGGAATTCTAATGGACTATTAGTGAGACTATAAAAGGATAAAGCCATTCTGCAAAACAATTTGGCAATTTCATAAAAATACACACTTATCATATGATCCAGCAATTCCATTTCTAGGTACTTACCTAAGTGAACTGAGACTGAATAAAAAAAAACACTGTACTTGAGTGTTTGAATAATCAATATCTGTGTTTGAGTGTTTTATTATTCATATTATTTTTTATATTATGAATAATATTATTCACAGTAGCTCAATATTGGGGAGAAAACCCTCATATCCATTAACTGTTGAATGAATAACAAAATGTAGGAAATCTATGTAATAGAATACTACTCAGTAATAAGAAGAAATAAACTACTGATACATGCAATAACAAATATGAATTTCTAAAGCATCATAGCCAGGCCTAAGAGGCCATGCATTATATGACTCCATAGACTATTCTGGAAAAGGAAAAACTTTAATTAAAACATAAAATAAATTAAAACATTGGTTGCCAAAGCTGTTGTTAGGTGTAGGAGGCTGACAGCAAAGGGACATGAGGGAACTTGCCTAAGATGACAGAAGAATTCTGTAACTTAATTGCGGTAGTATTTATACAAATGTATACATTTGTCGAGACTCACTAACATTGTAAAATTAAAAAGGATGAATTTTACTGTATGTAAATTATGCATTTTTAAAAATGGGGATCAGAGTTAAGACTCATCAAAAAAACGCATATAAACTACATTTGCTCTGAGTGAATGACTTAATTGAGGAACAGTCAACTTGAGGCTTTTGGGAAATATTTTCACACTTTAAAAAGGACATGAGTAAGTTGTTATGGACTGAATTGTGGTTCCCTAAATTCACATGTTGAAGCCCTGATCCGGATGTGACTGAATTTGGAGATAGGGTCTATAAGGAAGCCATAAAAGTTAACTCAGAGAAGGACAGGCATTAATCAAATAGGTCCCATATCCTTGCAAAAAGAGGAAGACCCACCAGCTCTCTATCTCCATGTCAGCACAGAGGAATGCTGTGCAAGGAGGCACTGGCAAGGTGCATGTCTGCAAGCCAAGAAGAGAGCTCTCACTAAAAAACACATTTAACAGCATTTTGATCATGGACTTTTAGCCTCCAAAACTGTTAGAAAGTAAATGGTTATTATTTAAGCCACCTGGTCTTAAACATTTTATTATGGCAGCCTGAGCAGACTAATACTTAAGGGAAACATCCACTTTTTGGCTTTGGACACAGCTTGTGTGACAATGTGATGACTGGAATGTCTGCAGATACCTTGAGTTCATGAAGGGAAAAGCCAGAGGGCAAAAGTTGAGAGGCTGTGGATATTAGCTGTAGAGAAAGAATTTGGGTCCTTCATGATTTCAATGAACTTCCACAAACCAAGCCTGCCTCTCCCCAGCAACCCTGCTTGTCACTTAGTTGGATTCCTACCTGCTCATTTCCCACCTGACAGAGCTCCAGTGGTGGTGATGGGGATGACTCCAACTACAGGTGGCTGTGGGAGTATAGGAGCCACAGGGACTCTATATATACAAGGAGCCTTTGGTCAGGAACTGACTGAAAAGCAATTTTAACCATTGGAAAACTCCTAAAAATTTAACCTAGATCTTTCATGCTACCTTGTTTGGAATGAGTCTTATCTTTTGTAGCACTTGTCCTTCACAGATTATCTATTTCATAAATTCTTTATCTATTTTGAAATTTCATTTGGAAAAACATTTAGTCTATTGCTGTTTCACATAGACCCTAAGCCCTGTGATAAACTAAATGCTCTGGCCCAGCCTGTAACTTCTCTGGGCACAAAGGAGATTTGGTTCTTAAACAGTTCAATGCAAGCTAAGCTACCAGGGCTCTGCTCTGTTGTAGGCTCTTCCGGGACATTAGTGAAGGCAACCTGTCACTTGTTCAGGATTATGGGCAGGGCCATGAGCTATGGTGTGCAGGACCTAGATATGAGCTGCTATTTGTTTCTGCAATATGTGTGATCATGGGAGGACTGTGTATCATATTATTCTACTCCCTTGATAAAGTGAATGGTCTAGGAATGGATATTTTACCCAAGTCAGGGCAATCACAGACAGTAAATTCACTGAAGATAGTGAGAGGCCAGTAGGTAGCCATGTTTACAACTTCTTGAAAAGAGTGTATATACAGTAGTAGAGGACGGGTGGAAAAGATGAGAAAGCCAAACATTGAGAGACAATCATAGTGGCAACTGAGTTCCAACCCTTAAGATCTCTACAGAAGACCTGTTTCCTGTGGCAAGTCTTTTGATTATGTGAGATGCCCCAATATCTTTCACTAAGCCTTGCCTTCTGTTTTATGCATTTCTGTCACTTGTAACCAAAATTAATACTGACTATAGTAGGCTTCAAGGGCTGAGTAATACAGCTAACCCTCAGACTTCAAATCACAATTTCCAAAGTGATATGATAAAAGATGTAACCTGGGCAAATAACAAAATCTCAGGTATTTGGTATAATGTGTGTTTAAAAAGCTTCTGTACTTTCTAGGTTGTGGTGATACTTGGAGTCAGCTATAAAGGAGCTGACAGCATTAGTTTCTGAGATTCAGAGAATGATTCACTTGAATTGAAATAGAAGTCTAGTGTCCTCAGAGCTAGGCCTTGGCTGAACATTAGTGTTCAAGTAAGAGTTGTAGGGGTGCACAGTACAAAATAACAAAATAGCAATTGTGTGATCTGGGTAAATATTCAAAGAGAGGTTAGGATAAGGATGCTTTTCAGAAACCCAACAGGTGCCAAACAGTCAGTCTATCTTAGATAGATATGAGATTTGTGACAGACAGGATACCTTTCATGGCTTCATTCAACAACCTTTAATTACATGTCTACCAAAATTAGATTATGTGCGTATAACCAGGTTTGGTTCTGCCTGATATAAGTGAGTAAGTAGAATTGTATAATGTGGCAGAGCTATGTGGGCAGAGCTTCCAAGAGGATAGGCTTTCAAAGGCTAATAGGTTTTACTTGTTTGTGGGAAAAATAAACTCACTATCTCAGATTTCTTCATATTTCCCAGCTCTGATCTCTCCACTGGGCTTCAAACTCATATATTCATCTTATCTTGGAAATCTGAAAGTTATTTCAAGTTTAGCATAACCAAAGTAAAACTATTGCTCTGTCAGTCTTCTCTATCTCAGCAAATGGCTATACCACCCACTTACTGAGTTGCTCAAGTCAAATATCTGTGTCATCTCTGATTCCTCTTTCAATCTGACCCCATTTTCCTTTATCTAATTCATCATCAAGTCCTCCTGGGTCTTGAGCAGCTCAGCTATCCCAAGCAGAGGAGTCCATTCATACATAAGAAATCAAACCCTCCTCAAAAGAACTGAGTGATTTGACAAATTCGTAGTCACAAACATGATTACTGTGATACCTATTGGTTTGTTAATGAAATCTTGCCATTTTATTTTATTTGTATAAAACTTACCTCTTTGAACATTGTCCTTCTCATGTTTATTAGAGTAGAAATAATATAGTTTTCTGGGCTGACTGACTTATTTTCTTAATTATAATTCAAGAGTATTAAATATACAGCATTCCTGAAAGTAAGCTTCACCCCTTTCTATCATAGGTAGGAAAAGTTATGGCACAAATGTTGAATGAATGGCAATTAAATGTCTGTGGCAATAAATGTTAGTTTGTCATAAATCATTTGTGCTATATTACTTGAAAATATCACCTAGATAAACCCTGGTATGGCAAAAGTAAAATTCACTTTATTTCTTTTTACTCTTTTAGCCTCCTTAAATGGAGAGGAGGGGGAAAAGTGAGAATGATTATGAAAAGAAATAGATTGACTTAGTAAGTGAGTCAGGTCAATTAAAGTTTAGTGCTCCTCAAAATAATGAGTATCTGGGACTAATGAAAAGAATTTTAAGGGTCTTTAAACATGTAATTCACCATTTGAAAATCTTCCTTTGAAATAAGCAATGATTTTGAAGTTGAAAATTTCCTTTATGAGTCAGAGATCAGGTACATGACCTGCAGGTAAAAGTAGACCATCACAATGTGCTTACTTCATCTTCAGCAATGCTGATAAAATCCATCAATCCACAACTCCAAAACTCATGCCATGGTCATGATATGGGTTTCTTTCTTCATGTTTTACAAAGTTTTTTTTAAATATTTAGGGTCTGGCATTTTTAATATATTACGTGAGATGAGGAGGAAACAGTATGTAATAAGAAATCCTGTTAAATATCTATTTTTACTACTTACCTTCATCCTATAGTCCAAATGGCTTAGTAGAATAGCTGTTAAACTCAGTTGCAACCTAGATAATCTGGTCAAAAGAGCACATTTCCCAGACCTGAGTTAAATATGTGGCCTTGCCTCTTGAACATGTGACAATGAGGAATGAGGTCATCTTTTGTGCCTTAAGTTATCTGCCTACAGATAACTATTATCCCATGTAGATCATATGTTAACAGATCTCTGAGACATTAAGCTTCCTTAGACAAGAGAGTTGTAAAATACAATAAAACTACAATTCCTGGATGTCTTTCTTTCTCTCTAAAAATCAAAACTTTTGTAAGCACTCTAGGAAGGATAGGTAGGAGAAATAAACCCTCCAAACAAGGAAATGGAACGGCCTGTTTGATATCTATTAGAATGAAATTATTTATATAGGCATATGTAAGTACTATGTAATAGGACTAAAGTCCAATAAGGATAAAATATAAGACACAGTTCTTGTTTAGTTCATTCATAGTAATCAATGATTAAAAACAAACGGGTGCTCGCTTAGGCAGCACATACACTAAAAAATCAGAATGATACAGAGAAGATTAGCATAGCCCCTGTGCAAGGATGACACACAAATTCGTGAAGCATTCCATATAAAACAAACAAACAAACAAACAAACAAACAAACACTTGGACACATATAAAGAATACTCCACCTAATAACAGCAAAATATTCTTTATTCAAGTACCCATCTTTTGGACTGAATTATGTTCCCCCCAATATGTTGAAGTTGCCTAACCCACAGAGTCATGGTGTTTGGAAATATGGCCTTTAGGAGATAATTAGTTTTAGTTGAGATCATGAGGGTGAGGTCCTCATGATTTGATTAGTACCCTTATGAGAAGAGATCAGAGAACTTTCTAGCTCCCTCTGCCATGCTTGGCTTCATGGAGAAGGTGGCCACCTGCGAGTCATGAAGAGGGCCCTACCAAGACCCAAATCTGTCTTGATCTTGGACTTCCCACTTTTCAGAACTGTGGGAAATAAATGTCTGCTGCTTAAGCCTCCTGGTTTATGGTATTCTGTTAAGGCAGTCTAAGCTCAGTAATACAAACCCACAGACCATGCACAAACATACACTATTATCATAACAGATCCCCACAAATTTAAAAGAACTGAAATCATATAGGGTATGTTCTCTAACCATACTGGAATCAAATGAGAAATCAATAAGAGAACAACAACAAAATATCTCAAAACACAAGGAAATACAACACGCATTTCTCCATCATCTATTAAAGAGGCAGTCTCAAAGGAAATTAAAGTATACACAGAGTTGAATGGAAACAAAAACACAAGTCAAAATATATGGAATGAAGCTATAGCAGTGATGAGAAGAAATTTTATGGCACTAAAATGTTTATATTATAAGTGAGTAAAAGTTGTAAACCAATAATCTAAATTCCAACCTCAAAAAACTACAGAAGAAGAGTAAAATAAACCCAAAGCAAGCAGAAATAAATGAGAAAGATGAGAGCAGAAATCAATTAACTTGAAAACAGAAAAACAGAGAAAATCACTTAAGAAAAATCTGGCTCTTTGGAAAAAAGAAAGTAGACCATCATAATGTGCTTACTTTCTTCAGCAATGCTGATAAATCCACCAATTTTTATCCACCAATTTTAAAATACACCAAAAAAATTCCAAATTCAATAACTTGGAAGAAATGGACTAATTCTTCAAAGTCCACAATTTACCAAAACTCAACCAAGATGAAATAGATAACTGGATAGCCCTTTAAACATTAAAAGGTTTAATTCATGACTTAAATCTTCTTAGAAGAACTGTTCAAGCACAGATGTCTTCAGTGGGGAATGTATAAAAAATTAAAGAACTAACAACAATTTCACACAATCTCTTACAAAAATTTTTAGCTTTTAGAACAGGAGGAAACACTTTCCAACTCATCTTATGAGGTCAGTATTACCCTAATACCAAACTAGACAAATACAGTACAAAAGAGAAAAACCACCCAATATTTCTCATGAATGTAAATGCAAAAATCCTTAACAAAGTATTATACCAGCAAAATGAGTTTGGCAATGCACAAAAAGATGTATACACGATGACCAAGTGGGATTTATTCCATGTATATAAGACAGATTCAACATTTGAAAATCAGTGTCATCTACTATATCAAGAAGTTAACAAATTAAAATCACATGATCAATCAGCATAGAAAAAGCAATGGACAACATCCAACATGCACACATTACAAAAACTCTCAGAAAGACATGAACAGAGGGGAGTTACCTCAATTTAATAAAAAGCATCTATGAAAATATACAGATCACATCATACTTAATGGTGAAAAACTGAATGTGCTCCCCCTACTATCAGGAGCAGGGCAAGGATGTCTACTCTCACCATTCTTATACAAACATAATATACTGGAAGTTATAGCCATTGCAATAAGGTAACAAAAAGAGAGGAAGGAATACAAAACAGAAAGGGAAATACAATTATTTGTGGTTGATGATGACATAACGGACTACATAAAGAATCTTAAGGAACATACAAAAAAGAAAACCTCCTATAACTAATAAGTGAGATCATCGAGAGTTCAGTATATAAGATCAACACATAATATCAAGTGCATACTAACAATGAAAATATGGAAATTGAAATGAAAATCTCAGTGCCATTTAGAGTTCCAAATAGAACAAAATACTTGCACATACACTTAACAATACATGTAAAGGATCTGTATGTTGGAAATTACAGAATGTCAGAAAAAGAAATCAAAGAAGACCTAAATAAATAGTGATATATATTCTATTCTGGGTAGGAAGACAATATGGCAAAGATGTCAACTGTCTCCTTATTGATCTATAGAATTAATGCAATTCTTATAAAAATCCCAGTAAACTTTTTTGTAGGCATAGACAAACATCAACAATTTATATGAAAAGGTACAGATGCTAGAATATTTAAAACAGTTTTGATACAGAATAAAGAGGGAGGAAATAGCCTATTTGATAGTAAGACTTACTCTGGAGCTACAGTAATCAAGATGGTACAGTATTGGAGCAAATATAGACATATAAATCAATGAAACAGAGTAGAGAATTAAGAAATAGACCACATAAAAGTGCTCAAATGATTTTTTCAAGGGTTCTATAGCAAACCGATGGAGGAAGTATGTTATTTTTTAAAAATGACACTGGAACAAGTGGACATCCATATGTCAAAAAAAATGAATCTCCAGTTAAGCCTAATGCCAACTCAGTGTGATTACATACAAGTGCTCATGTAAATTTACTTGTGTAAAACATACAACTTCTAGGGAAAAAAACATGGGAGAAAATATTTAGGATCCAGGGCTTTGCAATGAATTCTCAGACTTGACATAAAGCAAAGCATGATCCAGAAGAGGAAACCTGATAAATTAGACCTCAACACAGTTAAAATCTTTTGTTCTGTGAAAGCCCATGTCCTAAGGAAGAAGACAAGCTACAGATGGGAGAAGATATTTTCAAACTACATATCTGACAGAGAAATAGTATTTAGAATATATAAAGAACTCTGAAAATCCAACAGTAAAAAACAAATTAGAAATATGGGAAGAGGACATCAAAAGACATCTCACCAAATAGGATGTACAAGTGGTAAATAGTTACATTGAAATGATGTGCAACATCATTAGCATTAGGAGAACATAAATTAAAACCAAAATGAGATGCAACTACACACTTAATGTAATAGCTAAATAAAAAACAGTGGTAACATCAAATACAAGGATGCCAACAAACTGAATCACTCATGTTTTACTTGTGAGAATGTAAAATGCACTCCGAAAATCAGTTTGGCAGTTTCTTATATTCCTAAACATGCAATTAGTATAGGGTCTAGTAGTTCCACTCTGTGTACTTATCCCAGAGATATGAAAATTTATGTTCACAAAAACCTGTAAGTGAATGTACACTGCAGTGTTAATGTGTAACAGCTAAGAAAATGGAATCAGCCAAGATGTTCTTCAACAAAACAATGGTTCAACACATATATACACCATGAAATATTACTTGGCAGTAAAAAGGAACATAATATTGCTAGAATTTGGATGAATCTCCAGGAGGAAATATGCTGAGTGAAAAAAACAAGTCCACAAAAGTTACATACTGTATGATTCTTTTTACATAATATTTTTGAATGACAAAATTTTAGAACTGGAAGAGAGATTAATATTTGTCAGAGGAAAGGGGATAGAGAGAGGTGAGTGTAATTACAAAAGGGCAACACAAAGAAGTGATCTTGGTGGTGTTAATACTATTTAGTATCTTGACACTCTAAACACAGGTGATAAAATATTATAGAACTTGACACCTAACCCCAAGCAGTCATACACACACATTCTCCCAATGAGGACAAGTAAAGGTGGGGAATGCTGAATAAAATTGGTGGGTTATATCAATGTCAATATCTTAATTGTGATATTATACTATAGTTTTGAAAATGTTTCTGTTTAGTAGAAAGCTAGACAAAGTATATAAGGAATATGCAATATCTTTCTATCATTTCTTAAAGCTGCATATGAATATACAATCATTTCAATAAAAATACCAATTAAAATTGTAAACCAAGACTACTTTTCTTAGTAAATCTTTTTTGGGGAGAGTTGGAAAATACAGTTATGCTTTTGTAAATATGTTGTTTATGTTATCATATAATGAGCTTACTTTTATTATTAAATGAACTCATAAATGTTTGAAACACAAACTTGGAAATTCTCTTAGTCATCATTTACTTTCTCCCCTGTTTATACTAAGGCATACTGTATATAAATTGTAAAGTAATTCTTAGGTATTTTTATTTTCACTTCATGTTTGCAAAATAATTCTGTTATTAAAAACAGAACCTTTTCTTATGCTAATACATACAAAGTGAAGCTGGAAATGCTTTTCAAAGAAGGCAATTGTTGAATTATTTTTCTAGAAAGTATAGGAATTGCACTTAAGAAGACCACATACAAACTTACAAGTGGAAATACATAAAATAGAGAAGGGTTAGTTACATTAAAAATAATTTTTTACATTTTATAATGTAAGTTACTGCTTATTACTTTTAGCAGTGAACTTTCCTGGTTCATTCAAAATGTAGCTGAATTTAAAAGTGACAGTAAGAAATATTCTGTGCTCAACTTGCCTCATAATACTAAGTCTGATAGCCTCAATGGCAAGAGTTGTATTCACAGTACTTGGAAGATTGAATTCTCCACTTGCCACTAAGAAGCTACTCTAAAATAGGGAAATTACTAACATAGTTCTTGTTTGAATTCATAAAACTTTGATATACAACGTTGTGCTAAGGAGCATTAGTAGGTTGGTTAGGCAGTTATAATGCAAATTAAGACATTTCTAGCATTTAATTTCAGAGGATCTGCAATAAGGCAAATCATATTTCTTAAAAACCTCATCAGATTTCCAGTTCTTTCTTCTACAATTACAGCAGTTCAACAGTTTCTTTAAAGTAATTTTGCCCTTTGCTCTGGGAAAGGTTTCTGCTCTTTCATGGTGTGTGCTTTCAATTTCTACCAATACCATTTGCTTGACTGAAGACTGCAAAACTGAAACTCCTGTAAAGAGCACACATTTTTGTTTCAAGTTGTAAAAGTTTAAGCTTCTTAAGTTCTAAGTGGTTTCTAAGGGAGTATCCTTACTTCACTTTTCTTCACAAATGGGCTGTGGACAGTTAAATCCCTGTAGATGGGGTGATTTTCACATCTTGGCCAGATTATTGTCCTGATTAATTTTTTTCCCCTTGCTTTATCACTACTAAGCTGGCTAAAACCATTTATTCAGAATAAAAATGTAAGATTTATATTGTTTGATGTGATATGCTGAAAATAAGAAAGCAGGGTGGCTGATTTACAGTGTCAAACTCAGATCACTCTAAATATTGTATACAATTCTGTAAAAAGCTACTAGCAACAGTTGCCTTTCCCTGTTTGTACATTCAATAAAATTCAGTCACTGGACATAATTATAACTGAAGGAAATTCCATGTGAATATTTCTAGATTGCAATGTCTGTGAATCAATTTTTTCATTTTTTTGTGCCATCTGGAATTCTCTGAGAGTGACAAAATATTCTGAATATAGTGACTGTTGGGTAAAATAACTTTTAGTATTTCACTATTAGCTCAAATCAGTAAGCCTTCTTGTATGATATAATGTACATGCAATATGTATGATATCTTATACCTATTCTTATCAAACTACTTGACTTTCTTATATTTAAGTTATTTTCTCCTGAATCATTCTGTGGTGATGGAAATCCTTTGCAACTTAACATGCAGTATATGCAGTAACGTTTTTAATAAGCAGAGTTGCGAAAATAGATTATTGGAAGCTTAATTTTTCAGTAAATAGGATAGAAATAATGAAATATTTACAGTTAGATTAGCAGACAAGTAAATTGTTTCTAAGGAAAATAGGCATAGGGAAGGTGGACACAGAAATCCAAATTTGAAATCATCTTTAAATTATAAAAAAAATAAAATATTCACTTGCAGAATAAGACAAAGATACCAAAAATGATCAGAAGCTAAAGGGAGCAAGGATGAAGTGAGAGATGCGAACTACCCCCACTACTAAGGTCACTTAGTATTAGGGGCCAGGTACTGTCCTACGTGCTTTACATGGATGCTGCAGAGTAAATCGCACCTCTCTAATCCCCACTTATGTATTGAAGCCCTAAGCCCCAGTACCTCAGAATGTGACTGCATTTGGGCCCTAAATCAATCTGGTGCCCTTGTAGGAAGAAGAAATCACTGAGAATGAAGGAGGGAGAAACACCAAGGCACAGAAAGGAAAGACTGCTCAGAGACATCTACAGGAGGCGGCAGCTGCTGTAAGCCAAGGGGGGGCCTCCACACCTGCCGACACTTCCTTCTTGGTCTCCTAGCATACAGAACCCTGAGAAATAAATTTCTGTTAATAAAGCCACCCAGCAGTTCTTTTGTTATGACAGCACTAGCAAACTAATACAATGGATTAACTAGTTTACTCCTGACATGGTCCTTATATTATTATGTTCATTTTACAGGCAAAGATATCAAAGCAAAGAGATGTTAAGTCATTTGTCTCAAATCACACATCAATGAGTATAAAAGCCTGGAATTCTACCTACCCAGTCCGCTTCTAGAGAAACATGGTTAAACATGATCAATACCATTTGCAATGGGGTGGCTCAGATTAGAAACCAATGAAATGTTAAAACTCATTTGTTTATATTTATTAAACATTTACTTAATCCACCCTATATTTTCCCTTCAAAAAACTTAGAATTTTGTAGCTGAGAAAAAAGAAATCAGTTAGAAGAAAGAATTAAACATGTCCCTAAACTGAAAAATGACTATGGATGTTTAAAGGAAGAGATAGCACTCTGCTCTTGGAGGTTCAGGAAAGTCTTGACAGTGGGGGTGGTATTTGAGTGGTCCTTCATAATACCGGTAGAGTCAGAATCTGTGAAGATGGGAGAACTGGCAGTCTATATGAGCACAGAGGGAGAAAGCAGTAAAGAGGAAAAGGGAAACGTCTGTGAGAGGACAGATTGGAAAATAAAGGTGCAGGTATGCAGTGGAACTGGATTAAAAATTCTTAGAAATTCCTGAAGCTTTCTGCTTGCTATGAAGGATAACTCAACCAACAGAAGCTTCATTTTCTCTTTTGTCTAAGTGGAAAAACTGCTTTCAGTTCATAGACAAAGTAAATGAGAAGTGACTACAGATTTACATTTCCATCAGTATCTTTCTCAATCTGATATTTTTTAAGAAGTAATTTTCAGTTGCTAAATTCTTTTTCAGTTCTATGTGTCTTTATATTTCCACTAAAATACTGTTATCTGTAATTTCTCTTGTGCTTTGAAACTGTATTTCTTTCTCCCTGTGGTACTACTGGGGGAAAGATTTTATTTTCTTTCTAGGTTTATTCTGCATAAAGCAATATTTTGCATTCACATTTTGCAATTTTATCAGACCTATTCTTGAAGTATTTTTTAATGTGTGGATTTGAATATAGAATTAAATACATGCCTTGGAGGACAGATTTCTGGAGCTTTCTCTTACACAAAGTACAAAATATTTTAAATTTCATGGAGAGTGGTTTTTTTTTTGTCCCATGATTTAGAAACATCTGCATACTGATTTATATAAACATGACCATTTGATACACAAACTAAACCAATGAGGTTTTTCCTCCTGATATTCCTCCATCCCTGTCTTAAAAATAAATGCTTATTCCAAACTCAACTCACATCAGTTTATTAATGTGTTTTTATTCATATACTTAATTTTTTCTTTTGTACAAATATCTTTTCCTACCTTGTATTTCATTTTGTTTTTCAATGAAATTATCTTATTAAAATGTTTTTCTTGTAATTTTAGAGCCAAAATTACATTTCAGAATTAATGTGTAATTTCTTTTCCTAAACCCATTTCATCATTTGAACTTTTTTAAATGAGATATGTATCTTGTCAGAGACATTTGCAAATGCATGGCAAATGCTTAGAAAATCTAGTGGCATGTGGAGTAGAGTATTTTGTTCAAATATGCATAGTTCTCGAAAGCTTTTTTTTTAAACTACAAGGGAAAATGATACCCTGAGGGGTCTAATTTTCTTTGTCATCCACCTGAATAACTTCAATTAACATTAATACACTTGCTAGCATAAGAGCATCTGCTTTGAATATGTAAAAGAAAGTAGTAAATGCTTGGACTGAAGGAAAAAATCTGGTTAAATAATACACTGAACAATGTCATTATGTAGGACAGCTGTCATTAGGAGAATTGTTCTTCACTGAATCAAATACCATAATTAAAATATTAAAGATTTAAAAAAATCCTACTTTTTCCATTCAATTAAAAGAGAAAAAAACATGCTACTAAAAATGTAATTGTATTTTAGTACAGTTACTTGGTTTCACATCATTGCAAACACTTAGAATTCAAGAATCATATGGAATAAATATCCTATGTTTTGTTTGTTTTCTTCAAGAAACATTTTTTTTTCTGGCCAATAGAAAATGGTTTCATTAAGAAATGAGATATAGTCATATTTTAATGCTTTCTTTCCTCTTAACTCAGCTATTACTGCTTTCATAGTCAGCGGTTGAGAACATGAAACCCAAATAGTTTCTTATATGCCACGGAAACCAATGTCATTTTGAGAATAGTGGGTAACTTTTAAAGGTCATCTTGTGTGTACTGTCATTTTCATTAACAGTACTTTACTCTGCAGATCTGCTGACAGATAGAGAGATACTTGAAGCTTCTGGTTTTGCCTTCAATAAACAGGAAATGTTAGCATAAGAATGATTAAGTGGAATTTCCTTTTATTTCATTTTTATTTTGTTTTTATTTTAGCTAGTAATACAAAATAAAAAAACGTCTCTAGTTCAGAGACTTAAAAAATAGTCAAGCAAAATGAAATTTTGCATACTTTAACATTAGAATTTAAAAAATACTTTAGTTAGCTAATTGTATTTTAGTGAGTTTGTACATGGATTAACCCATTCAAGATTGATTTCTTAGAAAAGAAAACCCGAGTATAAGGAGGTCAAGTTCTTCTTCATGAGCTAATGGAATTAGAAAGATAAATTTTCATGGATAGAACCTGGAAACAGTGACAGCTTCATGGACATGAAACCTATGCAGTCACATGAGTCCAGTACTACAAGGGCTTTGCACTTCATGTTTTCGCTGCTGTTGTTGAAATTCTCAAAACTTTTGAACAAAGGGCTCCACATTTTCATTTTGCACGGACCCTTGCAAATTATATAGCTGCATCTGCCTGGGAATAACATTCTTACATGCTGTTGGCTGGTTTGAAGCCAGTCTATAGTAACAAATAATTTGTTGACTCTTCTTCCCATTTTTATACTAATAAAAGTCAGTCTATTTACACATAAATTATTCATTGTTCAATTGAAGCCCTCAGTAAATTTTTTAACATACTGCAAATGTCATTTAAAAAGAAAGCTAGCAAGAGAGACATATTTTCAGATGATATTTTGATCACAGACCCCATTCAGTGTCTTTAAAACTTCATCTAGATTCTGTAACATCTTGCTGTGTTGACAGTACTGCACTAATGAGGGTGAGGATTTAACAATATGGGGAATTGGTGAACCACTGGGTTGTATGCTTGAAACTAATGTAAGATTGTTTATTAACAATACCTCAATGAAAAAATTAACAAATAAGTATGAGCAGTAGAAAAAAGCCCCAAAACAAAACACTTCATCTATCACCCATGATTTTAGGGGAAAGAAAACATGAACAGTCTAGTTTAAATATTTGGATAAGGCAAAACATTTATATGATAAAATTGCATTAAAAAAACTGATTACTGACTATGTCTAGAGTAACTGGTATTTGGAAATGTAGGGCCCTCATCACCTTCCCAACAGAAACTGCCCTGAATTTATGAATGTATTCATGCCCCACGGATTCCTCAAATTAAAAGTATTCATGGGTTTAGCGTTTTAAAGCCCAGTTACGAATTATTGACATCTAACACCCAAAATGACCACCCAATTCAGTTCTCAGGAGGAAATCTGGAAACTTCTGGAAAAATAAGTATGATAACTTGATGCTGAATCATTTCAACATTGATGAATCCAGCCTACTGCCTCTAATAGATAAGCAGCAAACCATTTCTAAAATTGCTCTTCCCAACAATAAAAGCACACCCTTAAACCTGACATTTCCACAGTGATGAATCTTAGGTGAAATCATATGAAATGTCAAAATAAAGACAGAAAAAAATCAATAGTTGTACAGATGAAGCTATGTAAGGTCAATAGTTTCATAATGTTTGTGACAGGCCACCCACGTTTTTTGTGTGACAGTATTTTTTAGTGTGCAATAACTCAAAAGCACTTAAAATTAATTTTTGAGATGGATTTACCTCTTGACAAGGATATAATTAAATTCATACTTTTTCCCCCCTGTGAACATAGAATGATGTGGTAAATAAGCTGCCCCTTTAAGGTCAGAATTATGTTAGGTTTCTAAAATCAGAATAAGAGAAGCATCTCTTGGGTCTAAAGGAGTGCCATTTCTCTCTCTTTTTCCTGTACATTCTCAGCTATACATCTCAGCTATACATCGGCAGGAACACAGACTGCGCTGGATCTTCTTCCAAACCTCCCATAAACATATGTACTTGGGTGCCTATCCAGTTGAAAGAGAATACAAAGTTTTGGGTGTGGAGACCTTTTTCCTCCCTTTGTTTCTGAAAGAGGAAGAGGGTGGGGTGATAATATGTTTCTCTCTAGATACAGTTTTGCTCATTGTCTCTCTAAAGGAAAAGATTCAAACCTTACTCCATTATAGAGAATACTGAATGCACCAGCCAGCAGGTTAGTAATTTAGTTTATTTCAGATGTCACATTATATTTCTTCATAATTTGCCTTCTACTTTGTAAAAATAAATTAAGGTTTTATGAGAGAGGAAAGATAATTACAAGTATAACTTCTTTATTACTTAAAATGCATCTGTTATCATAGTAGGATGTCAAGGAGGATAGAAATCACTAAAAATGCCCCGTTCTTAGTTAACCTTGAGATTTACTAATGAAATTTGTGCTACACTAAATATTTCTGTGTTCTCTGGCCTGGAATAAGAGAAAAGTTTATTTCCTGAGAGTGTATGGTTAATCTTATAAATCCATGCTGATAGGGAAAAATTTACAAGGACAGCAGTCTAGTCCAGGTGGCTCCCTTCTGCTTCTCTTCTTAGCAAAGACAACAGAAACTCCCTTCACTTCCCGCTCTGCCAAGTGCTCACTCCCTAAACTCACTCTCTAACCTCACTCCCTAAATTTACTCCCTACTGCTTGCTCGTTTGCCGTGCACGTAGAAATGTTGCAGATAGGGACGCAGAAAGATACATATTGCTCCGCTTGCCTTTGTTCAGAGCTCAGACCTTGGGAGATTACTTCCCTCTGAGCCCGCCAGGGTACAAATAAAATCTCAACACTCCAAGACCTCCAAGTAACGCTTGGTTCTTCTGTCAGCGATCCAGTCCAGGTTTTTCAGGTTTTTCCGTAACAGTGCCAATTTTGAATCAAAATGTTGATGGTAGAGAAGTAGAATAGGAAAGGGGTGGAGATGGAACTAAGAAGACATTTTAATCTTGATTTTAGAGGATTTTGGGAAAATAGTTTGATAACGCATAGGTATCAGAAGTTTTCAAATAATTAACTGCTTTTTGAATATTTAAATAGCCCCTAAAATCATGACAGAACTAATGATGTCAAATTACTTTTTGTACTTGCTGTTTAAAAGTTTTGTATCATTAATTTTACCAAATACAATGTAGCTTGTCTTTAGGCTGGCTCAGGATATGAAAATATTTTAAATAATATTAGGAAAAAAATACAGACTTTATATATAAAATATATTATTTTCCTGTTTTACAAAACTGAAGCAGTAAACAAATGTTTTCATTCCACATTTAAAAGGAAAACACTAAAAGTGTCTAGAATACTAAAATGATTAAATAATGAAAATTAGAAGTTATTTTAAAAAAATTTATGATATAAAAAAATATAATTTTAAATTGTCTTTTACCTTGCTTTATCATGAGGAAAGAATTAAAAGTCATTCTCCTTTTTCACAGAGGATGTAACTAGAACATAAGTCAAGCTTGAGTTGAGTTTTGAAAAAGATAAATAGGAGTTAATAAAAGGATAAGATGGTGAAATGGATTCTGTGAAAAAAGAATAGATATGTGAAATAGCAAGAGAATTGTGTTTGAAGTAACATCAAATTTACTCTGCATTACTTGTTTGTCAGGTACAAGGGATGAAAGAGCAGTAGGGTTTGACGAGAGAGGCAAATAGGAAATAGATTCTGGAGTGCCTTGTTTGCTACGCCAAGTACTCCAACCTTTCTTTTATAGGTGGTGGTTTCTACTGAACGGTTTTAAGGAACATAGTTTGAGGGCTAGAATTTCACGTTGGCAGTTGTGTAAGGGATAAGTTTGAGAGGCATAAGAATGGAAAAAGGGATTATAGTTGATTCTTACAATCATACAGATGTGAACTGATAAGATATGAGTAGCCTTTGAAAGGGAGAAGGCAGGGAAAGATTTGAAGAGCATAGTTTTTAAAATTTTCAAGAGGGGGAGACTGACGGGTTGTTGGTAGCAAGTATAGTGGAGAAAGCAATAAAGAAAGGGGAATCAAAAGAGATAAAAAGATCAGTCCAAGTGGAGAGAAGTCTATATAGTGAGTCATATTTTGGATATGCTGATTTTATGTTGTCTATGAGAAATACAAATTAATTTGAATAGTTGAATGTTTGGGTTTGTAGCTCAGTGAAGAGAGACGGGCTGAGATACAGATTGGGTAATTAGCAGATTCTCTGAGAGAGCCACAGACATACTGATTTTTAGTTACTTTACTCTGCAGAATCACATTTGGTATGGTGCTTATAATTTTTCAAAGCATTATCTTATTTTACTTCACTTCCTCAGACAATCATTCTTTGAGGCAAGCCAGGAGATTATTAGTATTTTCATTTATGACTTATGAAGTTAACTGAACTGCAGAAGACCATGAGCGAGTAACGGTGACCCAAGATTATTACTCGTATATGAGTCTGGTGCTATTTAGATTATAGCACCAGGAACTCTGTGAGGGTAATTAGGCTGCCATCTCACTCCAGAAAAATGGAACATTTCTGTACTTATTTATTATTCACTGATTTCATTGAACATTAAAAGGTAATTCATTTTTTGCCTTTTCAGCAGGAAATTTTGCTTCATTTTCTGTGAAACCCCCATGATGTTTGTCATACAGAAAGCATTCAATTAATGTTAATTAAATATACAAATTAATTATGTTATATTTTATTATAGAATTACTATTACTTTACCTAATTAGAATTGGAGAAATGATCAAAATATAATCTTCATGTTCATATATGGCTTTCAGCACAAATGTTTCAGTGAATGCTTTAAGAAATAGTTGAACTGCTTTAAGCAAAAATTTTGCCTTCCAAAGTAAAAGACTAGTAAATAGGTACATATTAAAGATATTCCAAATATTTTAATTAAAATATTATTGAAAATATATTTTAAAATTTATAATTGCCAATAATGTCAATTTAGTCAATAAATATTTACAAATAAAATATGTGATACAGAATTGCAGTAATAATGCTTTAAAAATGCTAGATGGGCAATTTCTGTATGTTTTGTTCTGAAATACTGTACCAAATACATGCATATTCCAAGGAAAAATTACATGTCATGGTTAAAAAATGAAACTTTGGAACTTAGCACAAAGTTGAAAAATCTGTTTATAACTTCCTATTTGATTAGTATGGGATACCATAACAAAAATACAACAGACTGGCAGCTTAAACAATAGAAATTTGTTTTCTCACAATTCTAGATGTTAGAAGTTTAAGATGAAGGTGCTGATAGTTGGTTTCTTTTGAAGCCTCTTTTCTTGGCTTGCAGACACCACCGGCTTGCTCTGTGTCCTCTGTGTACATACACTCTTGGTGTCTCAACCTCTTCTAATAAGGGTACCAGTGCTATTGGATTAGGGACCAACCCTTATGACATAATTTAACTTTAATTATCTTCTTAAAGGTCTTGTGTCCAAATATAATCATATTGGGTGTTAGCGCTTCAATCTATGAATTTTTGGAGGACACAATTCAGTCCATAGCATTTTGTATATGTTAGTTTTTATTTCTGCAAAGTAAATATTCTTCCTACAGAGGTAAAAAGGTCTGATACCACTAAGATAAGGCAATCCATTACTAGATAATGGCAAATTCACCTGAGAGAAATCTATAAGTAAACTGTCAGGCAGTCAAGGTTGAGGGCAATACTTGACTCTGCTAGCAAAATCTTTTAAAGGAGCATTTATATGTATCTTGCCATTACATTTTGCAGATATAATAAAATCCCAGGAAGTTAATGTGGTGAATGTGTATATCAGCACTCATCACAAACCAAAACCAAATTTATGGCATTGATTGTAATGTTGGTAATGTGTAGTTAAATTAAGACAGGATTTAGTTTATTTGGCAGAGGACTAAGATTGTGATGTCAGGAATAGAGTGGGTTTTCAGAGCTTTGAGAATTTCAGTTATGTGACAAGTTTTATATGATATTTCTCTTAAGTCTCTGGCTCCAAAGTCCATGGTAGGACCCTAAATGAAGTATATTCAAATAGCCCAATGACAATATTCAGACATATGCATAGACTTTTCAGAAATAAGTTATGTCATGTCATTCATGTTTAGTAGCAAAGCAGCAGCACTGGACTGGTCTAGAAAGTATGGGAAGCTAAAAACAAAACAAAGCAGAACAAAAATCCTGCATTTAAATGGGGCTTAATCTGTAGAAGAGTGAGAAGGTCCAAGGAAAATATCATCAAAACTGAGAGTGTACAAAAGGTATTCTGAAGCCATAGATCCTAAAATCTTGGATATAAGAAGATGTTTGTGAAATAAAATGCACAGCTAATAATATTCTGGGAAAGAGTTAATGGATGAGTGCTGACCCTAGAATCTCCTCCCAAAACCATATATGTTTTAGAAAACACAACAAATAAAACTATTCCTAAAAGAGAGACCAGATGATACAGTACCACAGCCAGGCTACATCTACACCTGTGAGAACCCAGCACCTCACGAAAGGGGTAAGATATAAGATGCAGCTTGGTGGGACCCATGTGCCCCTCACCCCAGCTCCTGGCGAGAGAAGAGTCAGAGCAGGGAGGGAGAGGGCGCCCAGGACTGCTAAATACCCAGACCTAGAGATCTGCACCGGGAGCACAGACACACAGCATGTGGTGTGCTGGATACTAGGGAATCGGAACAGTAAAACCTGCGAGCGGATCCCCATAGTGGGTGCTCCTGGGACCAAAGAAAAGCGAGTGCTTTTTGAAAGTCTTAAAGGGACAGGAACCTCACATCTGGATGGAAGTGTCCTGGCACACTTAGCCCAGCAGCTGGGAATCCAGGGGAACTCCAGGCGTCCTAACCCTCTGGGCGGCAGTGCAGCTCTGAGGCCCCTCACAGTGACAAACAGCTACCCACCCGTTCACCCTCCGGCACAGCTCTGCCATAGTGGAACAGCAGCCTGAGGCTGACAGCAACCACAGCAGCTGTGCAGAGTCGCCTATGCAGCTGCCTGGGCCAGACTTAGAGGACCCCTTGGTGCACAGCTGCCTAGCACAAGCTCCTAGTGGACGCCATTATCACAGGAGAAGAAGGCAACCAGCAAGCTGGAACGGGCTTTGTTCTCCCAGCTGACACATGCATCAAATGCCCATGACTACCACTATTTCCATGGAAAGGCAGAAGAATGTGAACCAGACCAAAATCACAGAGAAAACCCCTGAGGAGCTTGAGGAGACAGACTTAACAAATCTTCCTGAAAAAGAATTCACAATAAAGGTCATAACCATGCTGATGGAGCTGCAGAGAAAAATGCAAGAGCTAACGGATAAAATTGGGAGGGAGAAAACAGAACTAAAACAATCTCCAGAAGGACTTTAAAGCAGAACGGATGAGATGCAAGAGGCCATTAATGGAATAGAAATCAGAGAACAGGAAAGCAGAGAAGCTGATGCAGAGAGAGATAAAAGGATCTCCAGGAGTGAAAGAATATTAAGAGAACTGTGTGAAAAACGCTAATGGAAAAATATCTGTATTGTAGGGGTACCAGAAGAAGAGAGAGAAAAAGGGATAGAAAGTGTATTTGAAGAAATAATTGCTGAAAACTTCTCCAAACTGGGGGAGGAAATACTCAATCAGACCACGGAAGCACACAGAACTACCAACAGAAGGGACCCAAGGAGGACAACAACAAGACGCATAATAATTAAAATGGAAAAAATCAAGGACAAGGACAAAATATTAAAGTCAACCAGAGAGAGAAAAAAGGTCACCTACAAAATAAAACCCATCAGGCTCTCATCAGACTTCTCAGCAGAAACCTTACAGGCTGGAAGAGAATGGCATGATATACTTAATGCAATGAAACAGAAGGGCCTTGAATCAAGGATACTGTATCCAGCACGATTATCATTTAAATATGAAGGAGGGATTAAACAATTCTGACAAGCGAAACTTCAGGGAATTTGCCTCCCACAAACCACCCTTACAGGGTATTTTAGAGGGACTGCTCTAGTTGAAAGCACTCCTAAGCCTAAATAGATGTCACCAGAGAAAATAAAATCACAGCAAAGAAAGCAGACCAACCAAATACTAAAGGCAAAAAGTAAAATCAATTACCCACAAGAGCAGTCAAAGGAAACACAAAAGAGCAGAGAAAAAACACCTAATATATAAAGAATGGAGGAAGAGTAACAAGAAGGAAGAGAAATAAAGAAACATCAGACAATATTTATAAAAGCTCAATAAGTGAGTTAAGGTAGACAGTAAGATAGTAAAGAAGCTAATCTTGAACCTTTGTTAACCACAAATCTAAAGCCTGCAATGGCAATAAGTATATATCTTTCAATGATCACCCAAAATGTAAATGGACTGAATGCACCAATCAAAAGACACAGAGTAAAAGAATGGATAAAAAAGCAAGACCCATCTATATGCTGCTTATAAGAGACTCACCTCAAACCCAAAGACATGCACAGACTAAAAGTCAAGGGAAAATAGCAGGTGTTGCAGTAGTAGTATCAGACAAAATAGACTTCAAAACAAGGCCCAACAAGAGGATATAACCATTATTAATATATATGCTCCTAATACAGGAGCACCAACATATGTGAAACAAATACTAACATAATTAGAGGAGGAAATAAAATGCAATGCATTCATTTTAGGAGACTTCAACACACCACTCACTCCAAAGGACAGATCCACCAGACCAAAATTAAGTAAGGACAAAGAGGCACTGAGCAACACACTAGAACAGATGGACCTAACAGACATCTATAGAACTCTATATCCAAAAGCAACAGGATACATATTCTTCTCAAGTGCACATGAAACATTCTCCAGAATAGACCACATATTAGGCCACAAAAAGAACCTCGGTAAATTAAAAAAGATTGAAATTCTACCAACCAACTTCAGACCACAAAGGTATAAAACTAGAAATAAATTGTACAAAGAAAGCAAAAAGGCTCACAAATACATGGAGGCTTAACAACACGCTCCTAAATAGTCAATGGATCAACGACCAAATTAAAATGGAGATCCAGCAATATATGGAAACAAATCACGACAACAACACAAAGCCCCAACTTCTGTGGGATGCAGTGAAAGCAGTCTTAAGAGGAAATTACATAGCAACCCAGGCATATTTAAAGAAGCGAGAACAATCCCAAATGAATAGTCTAAAGTCACAATTATTGAAATTGGAAAAACTAGAACAAATGAGACCTAAAGTCAGCAGAAGGAGGGACATAATAATGATCAGAGAAGAAATAAATAAAATTGAGAAGAATAAAGCAATAGAAAAAATCAATGAAACCAAGAGCTGGTTCTTTGAGAAAATAAACAAAATAGATAAGCCTCTAGCTAGACTTATTAAGAGAAACAGAGAATCAACACACATCAACAGAATCAGAAATGAGAAAGGACAAATCATGGCGGACCCCACAGAAATACAAAGTATTATTAGAGAATATTATGAAAACCTATATGCTAACAAGCAGGAAAACCTAGCAGAAACATACAACTTCCTAGAAAAATACAACCTTTCAAGACTGACCAAGGAAGAAACAGAAAATCTAAACAAACCAATTACCAGCAATGAAATTGAATCGATGATCAAAAACTACCCAAGAGCAAAACCCCTGGGCCAAATGGATTTACCTCGAAATTTTATCAGACATACAGAGAAGACATAATACCCATTCTCCTTAAAGTTTTCCAAAAAATAGAAGAGGAGGGAATACTCCCAAACTTATTCTATGAAGGCAACATCACCTTAATACCAACACCAGGCAAAGACCCCACCAAAAAAGAAAATTACAGACCAATATCCCTGATGAACGTAGATGCAAAAATACTCAACAAAATATTAGCAAATCGAATTCAAAAATACATCAAAAGGATCATACACCATGACCAAGTGGGATTCATCTCAGGGATGCAAGGTTGGTACAACATTTGAAAATCCATCAACATCATCCACCACATCAACAAAAAGAAGGACAAAAACAACATGATCATCTCCATAGATGCTGAAAAAGCATTTGACAAAATTGAACATCCATTCATGATAAAAACTCTCAACAAAATGGGTATAGAAGGCAAGTACCTCAACATAATAAAAGCCATATATGATAAACCCACAGCCAACATCATACTGAACAGTGAGAAGCTGAATGCTTTTCCTCTGAGATCGGGAACAAGACAGGGATGCCCACTCTCCCCACAAAAAAAAATAATAATAAAAATCAAAAGCTATTATGAAAAACAAATAAATAAATAAGAAGCTATTATGATAAAGAGAATAACACAGGAAAATAATAAAGATTGAATTTATATCCAGTCTTTTCAAAAGTTATGAGTGTTTGTTATTCTGAATTTCAACTCTTGAGGTTTTATTTTATTTAAAATATTCTTTGGAACATTCAGAGTTCAAAATGTTACACATGTAGTGATGGAATTCTAATTTTTCTATTATACTGTAAGAATGAAACAGGTGGCTAATTACCAAGGTATGCAATCTGTTATTGATTAGATTCAGTTAAACCATGCTGTTCCCAAAAGGCCATGTTCTTCTTGAAATATGCTGAATAAAAAACTTCTTTTCTAACCTAGGCACAACCATTGAAAAGTAAAGATGGTAATTGCTTTTTATGGTTTCAAGGAAGCTATATGTAATTTGGCAAGTTATTAAGAAGAGAAAACAATTCCACAAAATAAATTTCCTTTTTAAGCAAAAATAATATAAAACCATATACATAGTTTGGTAACAAAATTATCAAATCATACAAATATATTGTATGCCCTTGGCTTCATCTTCTTGATCTCTCTACAATGTCTCTACTGCTGATGGACACTTGGTGCTCTTAATAATAATTCCATTTCAGATAAAACAAAAAAAATACTGATCTACTCTTCTCAAAGGACTGCTTCAGACCTTCTAGAAAGTTCTGTAATGTGAAAAGGTTCTTCCAACTTAAAAGTAAACAAAGTTTCCCTGTTTTACTTCCCTTTTGTGTTTGCTTTAGGTGAAGCAATGTTTTCCTATCTGTGGGGTTTCTGGCTCCAACCTAAACAGTTGTTGCTGCTGTTATTTCATGAGATTTGAAATTTAGGAAAGCTTACCTAAATAATAAGTGGATTTGCTTGCACATGATGACATAATCCTAGAATAGGAGAACTATGGGTTCTAAAATGCAAACATTCATAGTCACACATGCACACACACTCTGATCAGCAGTGAAAAACTATCAAGCCAAAGGATGGTTATTAGGATTTCAAGAGAGTCTAAAGTTTGTTAGATGATAGAATAAATTTGTGTTGATAATAACACCAAAATCTGTAATTTTTGTACTAACAAACATCCTATTCTGCAAACATTGAGAAAAATTTTGTAATATCATCAATTGCTAGAGTTTTAAAACTTCATGTTAAATAAATGAAAATAATCACTTCTAAATCAGAAAGCTGAGTAGAAAAAAATGCATTGACTTTCCTGTCAATCTGGTAACTACAATAAAGTTTGAATTCAGATTTCAAATTACTAATCATATACTATATACTTATTATGAATACATGAATTATTTTCCTGACATTCATAAAAAAATTTTTATGGTTGCACTTGTATTTATTGAGGTCTGGTGGAGAGTAGAATGATTTAGAAGCAAGTCAATCCAAATATATTGAAATATATATATATATATATATGGGTTATCATAAATAATGGTTACATTTATTCCTAAATAATAAGGACTAACTAATCTTTATGATTAAAAGAGAATTTGCTTCTTTTACTTATTAAATCATGTATTCCTAGAACATTTTAGGGAATTTAGATGTGTGTCAAGGTTAAGAAAACTATTTAAAGATGCACCCAAGAGTATAGTTCATTTTTAAAAGGAATTGTCAAGTGAGCTAGTAGCCTTCACACTGTGATCAATTATTTAGTAAGTTCATCCCATATCCTAGAAGCAAGCAACTAAGAGGGAAACAAAATGCTTAGATTCCTTTGGCACGGTGATGATTGGTATCTAACACTGGCCTGTGCTCATGAAAAAAAGTGCAGTCATAGCCACACTAAGATTGATTTGTGAGTTTTAACCTAATCATTTCTTATAGAATTAGCTATAAAACTTGGTCAAAACCCATCTCTGGGTTTGAAGTTCCCATTACTAGGGCAAATTCAGGAAATAATGATAGGAAATTTCCATTAATGGAAATATAATGCTTGGTAAAACTGAACTATCAAATATGACAAATCTGGTATTACATTTGACACAAAATCGTTAAAGAGATTTGGGAAAGGAATAAAAATAGAATATAGCAGTCTTTAAAAATGCCTTTAAAATAATTACTCAAATCATTTATTAAGATTTCAAAAAGGATACAGTAATGTTGATATGTAAATACATGAAGATGCTGTCATGGTAAGACATGGTGGGCTAAATACAGTGCTCTCTTATAGTTGAAAGATATGGACATGGAAAACAAACTTTACTGCTGTTTGCTACATTTTCTTGGTGGCTTCACATTAGTATTATGTGGAACCCCTGAGATTGTAACACTAAAAAAGCTTGACTTTTGAGGGGGGGAGCTAAGATGGTGGCATGAGTAGAGCAGCGGGAATCTCCTCCCCAAACCACATATATCTATGAAAATATAACAAAGACAACTCTTCCTAGAATAAAGACCAGAGGACACAGGACAACTTCCAGACTACATCCACAAATGTAAGAACCCAGCGCCTCACAAAGGGGGAGAGGAAGGCCACAAACCAACAAGAAGGAAAGTTCTTCCAGCCGTCACTTGTCCCAGCTCTGCAAACTATTCCTATCACCATGAAAAGACAAAATTACAGGGAAACCAAGATCACAGAGACACCAGAGAAGGAGACAGACCTAACCAGTCTTCCTGACAAAGAATTCAAAATAAAAATCATAAAGATGCTGACAGAGATGCAGAGAAATACACAAGAGAAATGGGATGAAGTCCAGAGGGAGATAACAGATGCCAGAAAGGAGATTACAGAAATGAAACAAATTCTGGAAGGATTTATAAGCAGAATGGGTAAGATGCAAGAGGCCATTGATGGAATTGAAACCAGCGAACAGGAATGCATAGAAGCTGACATAGAGAGAGATAAAAGGATCTCCAGGAATGAAACAATATTAAGAGAACTGTGTGACTAATCCAAAAGGAACAATATCTGTATTATAGGGGTACCAGAAGAAGAAGAGAGAAGAAAAGGGATGGAAAGTATCTTGGAAGAAATAATTGCTGTAAACTTCCCCAAACTGGGGGAGGAAATAATTGAACAGACCATGGAAATACACAGAAACCCCAACAGAAAGGATCCAAGGAGGACAACACCAAGACACATAATAATTAAAATGGCGAAGATCAAGGACAAGGAAAGAGTTTTAAAGGCAGCTAGAGAGAAAAAGGTTACCTATAAAGGAAAACCCATCAGGCTAATATCAGACTTCTCGACAGAAACCCTACAGGCCAGAAGAGAATGACATGATATATTTAATGCAATGAAACAGCAGGGCCTTGAACCAAGGATACTGCATCCAGCATGACAATCATTTATATATGATGGTGGGATTAAACAATTCCCAGACAAGCAAAAGCTGAAGGAATTTGCTTCTCACAAACCACCTCTACAGGGCATCTTACAGGGACTGCTCTAGATGGGAGCACTCCTAGAAAGAGCACAGAACAACACACCCAACATATGAAGAATGGAGGAGGAGGAATAAGAAGGGAGAGAAGAAAACAATCTCCAGACAGTGTATATAATGGCTCAATAAGTGAGCTAAGTTAGGCAGTAAGACACTAAAGAGGCTAACCTTGAATCTTTGGTAACCACGAATTTAAAGCCTGCAATGGCAATAAGTACATATCTTTCAATAGTCACCCTAAATGTAAATGGACTGAATGCACCAATCAAAAGATGCAGAGTAATAGAATGGATAAAATAGCAAGACCCATATAAATGCTGCTTACAAGAAACTCACCTCAGACCCAAAGACATGTACAGACTAAAAGTCAAGGGGTGAAAAACATATTTCAGGCAAACAATAGTGAGAAGAAAGCAGGGGTTGCAGTACTAATTATCAGACAAAATAGACTTCAAAACAAAGAAAATAACAAGAGATAAAGAAGGACACTACATAATGATAAAGGGCTCAGTCCAACAAGAGGATATAACCAACCATTCTAAATATATATGCACCCAACACAGGAGTACCACCATATGTGAAACAAATACTAACAAAACTAAAGGGGGAAATAGACTGCAATGCATTCATTTTAGGAGACTTCAACACACCAACCCCCCAAAGGATAGATCCACCAGGAAGAAAATAAGTAAGGGCACGGAGGCACTGAACAACACAGTAGAACAGATGGACCTAATAGACATCTATAGAACTCTACATCCAAAAGCAACAGCATATACATTCTTCTCAAGTGCACATAGAACATTCTCCAGAATAGACCTCATACTAGCCCACAAAAAGAGCCTCAGCAAAATCCAAAATTTGAAATTCTACCGACCAATTTTTCAGACCACAAAGGTATAAAAGTAGAAATAAATTCTACAAAGAAAACAAAAAGGCTCACAAACACATGAAGGCTTAACAACATGCTCTTAAATAATCAATGGATCAATGAACAAATTAAAATAGAGATCAAGGAATATATACAAATAAATGACAACAATAACACAAAGCCCCAACTTCTGTGGGACACAGCAAAAGCAGTCTTAAGAGGAAAATATATAGCAATCCAGGCACACTTGAAGAAGCAAGAACAATCCCAAATGAATAGTCTAACATCACATGTATCAAAATTGGAAAAAGAAGAACAAATGAGGCCTTAAGTCAACAGAAGGAGGGACATAATAAAGATCATAGAAGAAATAAACAAAATTGAGAAGAACAAAACAACAGCAAAAATCAATGAAACCACGAGATGGTTCTTTGAGAAAATAAACAAAATAGATAAGCCTATAGCCAAACTTATTAAGAGAAAAAGAGAATCACCACAAATCAACAGAATCAGAAATGAGAACGGAAAAATCACGAGAGACTCCACAGAAATACAAAGAATTATTAAAGACTACTATGAAAACCTATATGCCAACAAGCTGGAAAACCTAGAAGAAATGGACAACTTCCAAGAAAAATACAACCTTCCAAGACTGACCAAGGAAGAAACACAAAAGTTAAACAAACCAATTATGAGCAAAGAAATTAAAACAGTAATCAAAAAACTACACAAAAACAAAACCCCTGGGCCAGACGGATTTACCTTGAAATTTTATCAGACACATAGAGAAGACATAATACCCATTCTCCTAAAAGTTTTCCAAAAAAAATAGAAGAGGAGGGAATACTCCCAAACTCATTCTATGAACGCAACATCACCCTAATACCAAAACCAGGCAAAGACCCCACCAAAAAAGAAAATTACAGACCAATATCCCTGATGAATGTAGATGCAAAAATACTCAATAAAATATTAGCAAACCAAATTCAAAAATACATCAAAAGGATCATACACCATGACCAAGTGGGATTCATCCCACGGATGCAAGGATGGTACAACATTCGAAAATCCATCAACATCATCCACCACATTAACAATAAGAAAGAAAAAACCACATGATCATCTCCATAGATGCTGAAAAAGCATTTGACAAAATTCAACATCCATTCATGATAAAATCTCTCAGCAAAATGGGAATAGAGTGCAAGTACCTCAACATAATAAAGGCCATATATCATAAACCCACAGCCAACATTATACTGAACAGCGAGAAGCTGAAAGCTTTTCCTCTGAGATTGGGAACTAGACGGGGATGCCCACTCTCCCCACTGCTTTTTAACATAGTACTGGAGGTCCTAGCCACAGCAATCAGACAAAACAAAGAAATATAAGGAATCCAGATTGGTAAAGAAGAAGTTAAACTGTCACTACTTGCAGACGACATGATATTGTACATAAAAAACCCTAAAAACTCCACCCCAAAACTACTAGAACTGATATCAGAATGCAGCAAAGTTGCAGGACACAAAATTAACACACAGAAATCTGTAGCTTACCTATACACTAAAAATGAACCAATAGAACAAGAAATCAGGAAAACAATTCCATTCACAATTGCATCAAAAAGAATAAAATACCTAGGAATAAATCTAACCAAAGAAGTGAATGACCTATTGTCTGAACACTACAAGTCACTCTTAAGATAAATTAAAGGGGACACTAACAAATGGAAACTCATCCCATGTTCGTGGCTAGGAAGAAATAAATCGTCAAAATGGCCATCCTGCCCAAAGCAATACACAGATTTGATGCAATCCCTATCAAATTAACAGCAACATTCTTCAATGAACTGGAACAAATAATTAAAAAATTGATATGGAAACACCAAGACCTCGAATAGCCTAAGCAATCCTTAGAAAGAAAAATTAAATAGGGGGGAACTCACTCCCCAACTTCAAGCTCTACTATAAAGCCATAGTAATCAAGACAATTTGGTACTGGCACAAGCACAGACCCACAGATCAGTGGAACAGACCAGAAACTCCAGACTTTAACCCAAACACATATGGTCAATTAATATTTGATAAAGGAGCCATGGACATACAATGGCGAAATGACAGTCTCTTCAACAGATGCTGTTGGCAAAACTGGACAGCTACATGTAGGAGAATGAAACTGGACCATTGTCTAACCCCGTATACAAAAGTAAATTCAAAATGGATCCAAGACCTGAATGTATGTCATGAAACCATTAAACCCGTGGAAAAAAACATAGGCGAAAACCTCATAGACATAAACATGAGTGACCTCTTCTTGAACATATCTCCCCGGGCAAGGAAAACAACAGCAAAAATGAACAAGTGGTACTATATTAAGCTGAAAAGCTTCTGTACAGCAAAAGACACCATCAATAGAACAAAAAGGAACCCTACAGTATGGGAGAATATATTCGTAAATGACAGATCCGATAAAGGCTTGATGTCCAAATATATAAAGAGCTCACATGCCTCTACAAAAAAAAAAACAAATAATCCAATTAAAAAATGGGCAGAGGAACTGCACAGATAGTTCTCCAAAAAAGAAATACAGATGGCCAACAGACACATGAAAAGATGCTCCACATCACTAATTATCAGAGAAATGCAAATTAAAACTACAATGAGGTATCACCTCACACCAGTAAGGATGGCTGCCATCCAAAAGACAAACAACAACAAATGTTGGCGAGGCTGTGGAGAAAGGGGAACCCTCCTACACTGCTGGTGGGAATGTAAATTAGTTCAACCATTGTGGAACGCAGTATGGAGTTTCATCAAAATGCTCAAAAAAGACTTACCCTTTTACCCAGGAATACCACTCCTAGGAATTTACCCTCAGAATGCAGCAATCAAGTTTGAGAAAGACAGATGTACCCCTATGTTTATCGCAGCACTATTTACAATAGCCAAGAATTGGAAGCAACCTAAATGGCCATCGATAGATGAATGGATAAACAAGATGTGGTACATATACACAATGGAACACTACTCAGCCATAAGAAGAGGGCAAATCCTACCATTTGCAGCAGCACGGATGGAGCTGGAGGGTATTATGCTCAGTGAAATAACCCAAGTGGAGAAAGAGAAATACCAAATGATTTCACTCATCTGTGGAGTATAAGAACAAAGGAAAAACTGAAGGAACAAAACAGCAGCGGAATCACAGAACCCAAGAATGGACTAACAGGTACCAAAGGGAAAGGGACTGGTGAGGATGGGTGGGTATGGAGGGATACGGGGGGGGAAGAAGAAGGGAAGTATTAAGATTAGCATGCATGGGGGGGTGGGAAAGGGGAGGGCTGTACAATACAGAGAAGACAAGTAGTGATTCTACAACATTTTGCTATGCTGATGGACAGTGTCTGTAAAGGGGTTTATAGCGGGGACCTGGTATAGGGGAGAGCCTACTAAACATAATATTCTTCATGTAAGTGTAGATTAAAGATAGCAAAAAAAAAAAAGAAAAGGGGGATTACTCCCTGATAAGATAAAAGTAACTGTAAATCAACGATTAATGCATGCTTTAAATATCCTTAGTTTTGATCACTTAAAGGGTGTCAGATGATTGGCTATGGAGTTACATTTTTCTGATAATATTCCTTTCTCTTAAAAAAAAGAAAAAGCAGTTCCTGTGTGGTAACCTCCAATGAGTTCTACACAATGGTATAAAGGGCATATCAAAGTGTGGGCAAAAAGGGTCTGTTTGTGTTTATACAGAATATCAAAGCCTAATTTGACTACCCAGAAAATGAACTAAGATACAATATGAAGAACTTCCAACATCAGCACTCTCTGCAAGAATCATACCAGAAGATGATCATCAAAAAACCTCAACAAAGATCCAGGCGATGCTGCAGTTGTAGCTGCATCCATCCCACTGGTTCCTTGACTTGCCATTGGAATGAAGAAGGAGATATCTAAGCTGGCCTGTGCTTTCAGTAAAACAACAAATTTGACTGGATCTATACTGTTGGAACTCAACCAAGAATTAGGAGAAGTGCAAGTTGTAGCGCTCCAAAATCTTACAACTACAGACTATCTACTGTTAAAAGAACATATGGGATGTGAACAGTCCCCAGGAATGGGTTGTTTTAATTTGTCTGATTTCTCTCAGACTGTTCAAGTTCAGTTGGACAATATCCACGATATCATAGACAAGTTTTCACAAATGCCTAAGGTGCCTAACCGGTTTTCTTGGTTTCACTGGAGATGGCTGATAATTATAGGTCTGCTTTGGTTATGTAACTGTACTCCTATTATGTTAATGTGTGTGTGCAATTTAATTAGTAGTTTAAAACCTATACATGCTGAAGTTACTCTACAAGAAGATATGTCAAAGAAATAATCAATCTTCCCATGTTTTCTTCCGCGTGCTACTTCTATAGCTTTTCTTCTTCCTTCAAATACAACCCTTAAATATAATTCGTGCTTCATATCGAATTTACCGAGTATCATAATTCTTCCAAGTGGTAAAGATAACTCAAGACAAATGCAGGGCATAGAAGCCACAGGGCATAAATATGCAAAGAAGTAAAAAGCTAACCTTTTCAAACAATAAGGCTTCTCTCTCACTTACCAACTTTACACCTCCCTGTATGGCCCCGGAAGAGGACTGGTTAGCCAGAGATGGGTAAGATTCCTCAAGGGAGGAACAACCTAAGACAGGCACAGTTGCAGGGGGCCCATCAGGTGAGAAATTGGGGATCAACAGAGGTGAGGCTTAGAACCTTACCCCCCGTGTTTTGAGAGAAATCTTCTGCATCTGTGGATGTTTTATTGCCCTGGTCTACCTTGGATTAACACTTAGTCTACAGGCACACACCTGATCATCTACAGTTGCTCTTTTACAACAGTAAACTATGTTTTCTACCTTTATCTTGCATCTACCTACCACCTCAGCATTTTATTAAAATAATAATAATAATAATAATAATAATAATAATAATAATAAGGGAGAAATGTGGGATTCACATATAAATCAAGTATAAAAATCAAATGAATAATCATATCTGACTTGATTGTTTATAATTCGTAATGCGTGATCAGAACCGAAAGTTTCTGTGATGACTGCCCTTGTACTGCTCACCATGTAAGAACTTATTCACTATGTAAGAACTTGTTCACCATGTAAAAACTTGTTCGTTATGCTTCAGAAGATTGGAGACTGATGAGAATTAGGCTTGGGGTGGATTAATGATTGTGCATTGAGCATTGACTCCCCTATACAGAATTTTATTGTTGTTAACAACCATTTGATCAATAAATATGAGAGATGCCCTCTCAAAAAAAAAATTAACCTTATACTTGGGGTACATTAACCCACCTGCCTCCAAAAAACTGACAGCATAATTAAGAAGGTTCAAGTCCCCCTAGACTCCTAAATCCACGGCTACCTCTCAGCCTTCTAAAAGACGACCTCTGAGTCTGTATATATTCTTCCTGACTTTTTTCTATGCTTTTGCAACATAAGTGGGACTCCATTAAAACTATGTAGTATTAAAAATAAAAAATAAAAAGAAGAAAAAAAAAAAGCTTGACTTTTTTGCCTTTATATTGTACCTGTCTCCTTTGTAGACTTAATTTTTGGGTCAAAAAGAAGCTCCCGCTCCTGCTTGCAGCCCTGCACATAGGCTTGTTAATCATCAAACGGAATTCTGCTCATGACTTAAGATTGATACAATCACCTCCTGAAAATCACGTCCTCAGAAGAGATAAAGAAGTATGTACAACAGTGACAACTGGGTTGTTAAAGACTTGCGGGAACATCAAGGTCATGTCAATGAAATGGCTGGAGTCAACCAATCAAGGACAAGAAGTCTCAGAACCCTGCTCAGATCCCTGCTGACACCCAGATGTCTGAGGCTGATCATCACCTCTTGACCTCAACTTCCTCTTGCTCCATCCCCATCTCCCCTAATATAAAAGAAGCTTAAAATCAAGTTAAGATGGTGCTTTAGTACATCAGTGTGTCATCTTACTGGTCTGCTAGCTTTCTGAATAAATTGCTTTCCTTGTCCCATCTTATTTTTGTGACTTACTGGCCTATCATGTGGTCAGCGGAATGAATTTGGACTCAGTAGTAGGAGTAAACGGGATGATTTTCTATGTAAACTGTCATAATGGTCCTAATGGGAGGGGTGCTATGGCAGTTTGTCAGAACATAAACTTAATCCTAGCTTCCACACTCACCAGCTACATGATCCAGGTCAAGTAACTAAGATGTGCTGGTTGGGTTGATTTCTCTATGTCCTTTCCTCACTCATTTATGCCCTTGTTATATGCCCCAGAAAGCTGACCCATATGAACTACAACACCTGAGCCACCTTGCACTCTGGATTCTTGGTCGGTTTCACCTATGGGAGGCATAGGTAGGGAGCAAGGGGAGGGTCATTTAGAGCTATCTGTTCCCTTTTCCTCCATTCCTGCCCCTCCAGCGACTCTTAGAGGCTGCATTTCTCTTCAGGTAGAGCTCTAATGTTGTAGCTGCAGTCTGCAGAAGCACGGTTCCTTCCCCTTTCTCCTTCAGGCTCCTGAAGGCAATAGGTCCTTCTTATGCTAGTGCCTCAGACCTCACCATTTCTGTTCATTCTTTTAACCTTGCCTACTTGTCTATATTATACATAAACAGTTCTTTTGTGAAATTCTTTTTAGCTAACCCCTTTGAGTGTGAAGTCTGGTCCTTGCCAGAACTCCTATTTTAACAACTTCTTTGTGCCTCAATTTGTTCAACTATGAAATCAGGATAATGACTATTACTACACTGCACCAAGTTGCAAGGATTAAATGTGTTAACATAACTAAGGCCTTTACAACAGCATTTGGTCCATAGAAAGCTCTGAGTAAATCTAACTCATAATAATGATGATATTAATATTGTTATTACAATCTCAGTTTATTTCACAATCTCAATTTATTTAATTTGTCTTATAATTTGAACCCCTTCAGTGTTTTTTTGGGGGTATTCCATGCTATTTTCTATAGTATGGAATGAAAAAGATTGGAATCAGAGTGAGAGACAGGGGCAATAGGCACACTTGATTGGGGAGATGGAAAATTTGCTCTCCCTTAGCAATATGAAAAAATGTCTAAATTTACTCATACAAAGAGAAATGCAAATAAAAATATAAATAAAATTAATGTAAATTAAAATGAGATTCATACCTCTCTTTGGCATATATGTGCTTCCTTTTCCCCAAGAGAAATTGTAAGTTAATTGTATTTAAATGGATAATTCTAATAAAGCAGTTAACTTAAAAGACACACACACATACACACACTTAGAATGATTGCAATTTAGATAATAATTTTACAAACTGAAATACAACTCTTCTTTTTTTTATAACATTTCTCGAATGTCACTAATGACACCTAACTCAGAGACCTTTTTCTGCTACTGTGTATGGTGTCTTCAGGTTTGCCAAATGCCTTCATGTCCTCTGCCAAATAGAAGTATGGGGCATGTTCTAGGAATATCAGAGTCTTCATTTTGTTTATTGGAACTCTGATAGGACTTAATGAAAAACAGAAGTGGTTTGACCTTAGTCATCTCAACAATAATGCTCTGAAAGACCTAGTGTCTTTCCTAGATACTGGATTGCTTTAATTTGTATCCTTTCCTAGATCCATAGTTCATTTTTTAAAAAATTTCTGTGAAATCCCTTATGCAGTTCAAGTTAGTAAAAATCAACTTCTCTTGTTTACATACAACCCTGATAAAAATGTTTACTTAATTTTAAAATAGTGCAGAAATTGTAAAGTGACTAAATTATGTAATTAAAAATATACTGATAAAAGACAAAATTTCTATCATTTTTATGGACATAATTGCCAAATCTGGACTATATCATGTTAAATTTATTCTTTGAGGTCAGGAAATGTACTCAAATTACTTTTCTTACGAGATATGTTGAATATGCTTATAGTTACACATCTGAGGGCCACAAATTTAATTCAATACTCTGCCTTTGCAAGTGACTCCCACAATGTTTTTGGCATTGGAACTTGCCCTCATGTTTGTGCAATGTATGAAATTCACAACCTTATGAAGAGATACATATGGAAAGAAGAAAAACTACAATATTTTAAGAATTTGTATATATGATAGATCTCAACTCTATAAAAATAAGACTATTGATGTCTAAAATTATAAAAATTATAAACGTGGTAGAAGAGATCATAGAGATAATCTAATTCAATCTCTTGATTTTATAAATAAAGAATAAAAGCCCAGAAAAATGAGATGCTTTGAGAAAGATCATCCAGATGGAAGACTAAAGGCTGTAATTCTGATAATAGTCTCATCATGTTTGTTGTGTTGCAACCCTTGTTTGCTTGCTATTCCATATAAGTAAGATTCTACTGCTTTGCTAAATAATAAAAATAACGATGCTATTTGAGCACTTACTATAGGCCAGGCACTGACATGAGAATTTTATTTATGTCACTGCATTTAATATTCAAAATAATCCTTCAAGGGGGCACTATTATCAACTCTTATTTTACAGAAAAAGAAGTCCAGCAGTTAAGCTAATTTTCTCAATGTTTAGAAATACTACTTTCACAATTTCATCTTTAAATTATTTCAAAATGCTTGGGAGCACATAATTTATTCATGGTTATTTCTACTCCTTAACATGATTAACATCACCTATGAATTGGATACTGTTTGATCTAACATCTCTGACTTTTTCTTCTTCTAAAGAAAATTTGGCAGTGAAAATGTTATTCATGTCTCCAGCAAAAATCAACGTCAAACATTTACTCTTTGCTATCTTCTTACATCCTTGAATCCACCTTGATCATAACCAGTTTTCATTGATTCTCTGCTTGGCTTCCTGCCTATGATGTATTATGTGACTAGATTTGTACTTTCCTGAAAAGTGCCCTTTTGTTTTGCTTAAGCCTTACCTGATTCTAATTCTCACTTCCCCTTCTCTGACCTGTTTTGCTTTATAGATTTCCCTATTCTCTTCACTTGAGCAATCTGACAGCACTCAAAAGATGGTTATGATGGCTTTTTTTCTCCTTAGTCACACTTGTTAGAGTGATATTTTCTTTCAAAAATATTTTTCTAATTTCACAGTAAAAAAATGCTCAGAAATTATAAACAATATCAATTGATTAAAAGCAGCATATTTCTTCTTCTAAATAAATATTTTAAGAATATATTGAAGGTAATAGTTAAACCAAGATAGATATTCTGGCACTTTTTTACTTTGTGATTTGTGTGTTTTCATTTTGTGACTTAACTATGTAAGAGACAATCCCTGACAAAGGTCCACTGAAAACTTGTGTAGATATAAATTATCAGAGTAGTGCTTTAAAACTCAACCAGTTTAGAATCACTCAAATTTCCCTATCAAGGAACAAAAAACATTATTGGTAATGTATTCATGGAGAATGAACAACTAGCAAATTTTGCTTACCTTAATATTTTTGTTTCCAAACTTTAATTAGTGAGTAGAATCTTTTCTAGGGTTAGAATGAAACATATTTAACCTGGTAGTGACTCCTATTTTCTATTTCTTAGGATAATACCTAATTAGCATTGGAAAAAAAGCAGGGCTGAATTAAATTTGTCTTCCTCTGATATCTGATATCTAACTCCTAATTTCTATGGTTGCTGCTAGGACCAAAGACTGGGTGATCACCAAGGTAGAGGAGAATATTTTTAGGCCTGACTACATGAGTTAATGGCTATTGATAATGTGTAGTAAAACCCTTGACCATAAGCAAGCTAGGGATTCTCTGCTGCTTTTACCAACTCTCCAACCTGACCTACATTCTTCCCCATCAGGAGTCTCTGGCAGTTGGGCCCTGGAAAATCTATAATTTGAAGACTTCTATAGAGTGCCTGTTCCTCCCATTCTTTTGCTTCCTTCCCCAACTGCCCATCATCATTCAGCATTTTCAGAGTGTCCAAGTATCCTCAGTTGCTGATAGGCTATGTTAGAATACTCTGAAAATCATGGAGAAGCCCTTTTGGTGGCAGAAAGGATACAATCCTTTCTCTATCCCTACCCCATGAATGCAATGAGTCCTGGAGCCCTCTGTTTGAAGACTAGGATCTGGCTGCTTGACTATCTATTTGGCCATAGTAATAGGCCACTAAAAAGTGGAGGTGCCTGAATTGGTAGGTATTTGAGCAATTCTTGGGTCTGAATGGTGGCTATCTCCTGTCTTTTTCTGGTAACTTGTGAAGACTTTTCATCCACCTGTTTAGATTTGGCTGGGCTCAAAGAAACCATATCTATAGGAAAACAGTTCAAAATTGTGTAATATATGTAATTCTCAGAGAATCTGAGACTGGTAAGGAACTGTTTAATTTTAAACTTTAAAGCACATTTCAGGTATCTTTTATGTAAAAATTAAATAACTGTCTATAAATATTTAATTGTCAATTGAAGGGTCACCTGATGTCTTGGACACATCTCTATGTATAATGTTGGAGCATAAAATTAGTTGTCCTAAATTCAAAGTAGTGTTATTCTTTCATACAAAAAGACTTACAAAATGTAATAGGATATAGGAAACTAGAAGCCATTGGGTCTAAACTCTGATTTTCTCGTGATACCTTCTTTAAAGAAACTTATGAGAAATAAAAATAAGAGAGGGAGTGAAATGAATGCTTAATGAACATCCATTAAAAAGAGGCCAGTAATAATCTGTTACTTGTGAAAAACTGAAAGTATACATGACATTAATTGACTTTATTAAAATTATATAAAAACTTAAATATTGTATAAATTATATGAGAAATTCTGGAGGACTTTTTATCTTTAAAAACCTTTAAAGGAACTTAAAGACAGAAGGCACACAAAAAAGGCAGTAAAATATTTATTACGTAATAGTATTTATTGACTTGAATAAACTCAGGAGAGAAGTCACAGATTTCATGAGTAAGGCTGCACATTCACAGATATATCAATACAGATGCTTAATAAGTCCACTAGTATATCAAACTGTTTATATCTAGGTTTGCCTGGGATGCTCCATGTTAATTTCTGGTATACTGGTATGATTATAAATAGCTGCCTCTTTCTTTGCAGAAATGTCCCATTTTGGACTTATATTATATTGGCCAATTGAATTCTTCATCACCCACCATCTGGCCATTACTCTCTAATTTTCACAAATGAGGGACTTAATAAATTCCTGAATTCTCAAATATGAGAAATGCCCTGAAAGGGCTGTGTATGTCTTTTGAGTCCTCAATGGCCTCTGTACTTAGGCATCCATAGGGTTTGGGCAGATTAAACCATTAGTCACAGACTACTTTTTGACTCTGGGAATTCAGGAAATAATCTATAGGCTCTCCCTTACACAATGATATTTACTATAAATATTTGTAATATTGTTCACTTGTCTATGAGTGAAAAAGTTAAAAAAAGAAAAAATATTCTGACTCTGCACTGGAGATATTTTTCATAGGACTGCACTGGAGAGTATCATGAAGACTCTCTAAAGTTGGCAACCCTGCTACTGAGTTCAAATGGTTAGGAAAACTAAACAAAAGTAGTCAGTCTTCATTCATTTCCACCTTGTTTTGGCTGTAGTTGGATGACCTCATTCAAATATGCCATACTTTGAAAGCATATTTATCAAAAAGGCAGAATGAAATTGTTCAGAGAACTGTGTTGTCTATGGCAACTTGCTTAGTAAGAAGAACTATATTCTCTTTCAGCATGACAAATTACAAATGCAGTAATATACCCTATAGCAATCCAAGTGTACATGTATCATTAATTTTTGGCAAGACTACTAACACATGTTAAGCACAGGAAGAGGTCTTGGGAGGATAAAAATATTTCTTAGCCTGCAGGGGAAGAAATGATGAAAGTGATTCCCTGAAGAAGATTCTTTACCAACATATTCTTGGGCCCCTGTTTCACAGTCTAGAAAAGTAGAATATAATATAGAATATATATACTGGAGAAGTAGAAACAGTATTGGTAGTATCTGTATACAAGTCAATAGGAATAAAGATTTTAGCAAAATGTTTTTATTATGTTTCAAGTTACTGTTAGAGTAATTTTGATTTCTCTGTGAACCCAGTCTTAAATATTGATACTTTTTAATCCTATCATTATTTATGGTCCATTCTGAAAATTACACTCCTATTGACAATGCATAGGCAACCAAAACTCAAACTATGTATTCATAAATTCTATGTCCACATAACAGCTGGTTTGCTAAATTAACAGTGAATTTAAAGATCTACAAATTTTAGTAGCCAAGTATTTTAATAAAAGACAATTACACAAATGATAAAATATCTAAAATTATATATCATAAAAATATGTTAGTTGTCAGCTGAAGGTGTGAATTATCAGTTTAGGGTTTTTTGAATCACATAAATAAGTTTATCTGGTATTTCTTGTTTATATATTATGCTTCCTTCATCCAGCAGGGCATGTGAAGAATACAATGAAATAAAGTACATTGTTTATACCCTTGGCAAACTTGGCATTTGCTATGAGGGGGAACAGAACATGCCACTCCAAAATATGCCACTTTGGCATATTGAACGTTTTGAACTACAGGTGCCTGAGACTCAACAGCCAGGGCAGGAAGGGCCTTCTGGCCCACCCCCTTTGCCCTCCCTGAAGACAGGATATAAATCTCCAATGTGAAAGGTACCCTTGCTGCACCAGAGGGTAGAAGGAATTTTTACTACCAGAGATAGGGAATTTAGGGCCTAGAAAGTTACATAAACAAACTTTGTTACTTCATCAGTTTACCATCCCAAGCCCAAACCCCTTTGTCCTGTCATTCTTCATATATTCTTTGTACTTTGTCTAAAAGGTATAAAAGTTTCCCTATTCTACTACTTCTTTTAATCTATTTTAATTGGGATCCTTTATGTATAAAATTAAATTGGTTTTTCTCCTGTTAATTTGTCTTATGTCAGTTTAATTATTTGACCAGCCAAAGAACCTAAGTTCTTTGGTTCATCCAGCAGGGATGAAGGGGAGAAGGAAAAAATTTTCCTCTCCCACAAAACATAACAATTTATTTCAAAAGTGTTAATAATTAATTAAACCATCCTTTTTGTTAAATACTTGTTTTTAATTTATCTACCTTTCTGTGATTTTTTTTATTAGTAGCAAAATTATTGGGTCAAAGGATAGAATCACTTACAGTATCCCTAAAATATTACTAATACTTTTTTTAAATGGTGTAAACATATTTAAACTCCCATATCTACTTTTCTTTTCAGGCAAATTAAATTAATTTTAATTTGTCAGATATTGTTGATTTTCTATATTGTAGCAATTATTTATGATGGCTGCTCTAATTAGAATTATAAGACCCTAAGATGTTGTATACAGTTTACATAAATTGGACCAAAAAGGACTGTTTTAAAGCAAGCTTCTTCATGTAGATGCTGTACAACAGTTTCTTTCTGTACCTTTTTCCTTCATAACTTCTGAAGTCTTCATTTACACAGAACAAGTTATCCTGAGCAGCCAGAAGGAAGAGAGTTTTATTTGGCAATACCCTTACCAATATCAAATACTATGTACTTTTAAATCACTATTAATTGGATAGGTGAAAATTCCCCTATACAATTTTTGCATTTCTTTGCTTACTGATGAATGCAATTGTTTCAATAACTTTTAAGTAATTTTTATTTCTTCTTTTAAAACTGGTTTAAATATATTTTAGACCATTAAAATAATGATTTTAGTGGTTTTCATATTGATTGATTAATATTTACATATTAGGAAAAATTCATTTTCATGTTACAAAAAATCTACCTCTCAAATCATTTTATATTATTTTAGATATATTGAAATCTTAAATCTGTGTGTGTGGGGGGCAGCTAACATCTGTTCCTTTGCTTTTAGAATTTTTCTATTGCCTTTTGGATTACTAAAACCTCACTACCTTTACATCAGACAAAACTTGACTACATGTTCTTCAAAATTACTTAATGTTTTCATAAGAACATTTATGTTTAACATCTAAGATACGAAGTACAAACATACAGAGAGACAGTGAGAAGGAGAGAGAATACTTTTAATTCCATGGACCATAGGTTAAAACATGATTATGAAGAGGGAATAGCTACAAGACTAACATACAAAAATAATAACTATGATTGACCGATGTGATGGAGAAGTAAATTCCTGAATTTCTATCTAAAAATAAGCCAAATTCAAATTGTCATTTATGAATTTGAAAAAGTTTTTTTATGACCAGGCCTAATAATATATGGATTTAACTTAGCTATGTATTGTAAATTCTAAAAATGTAAAGCTCTTCCCAATCAGAGTAATGTCTTTGAAGTAGCCCACTGTACTTACTCTTCCCTTACCTAAACTGATGGATGTAGTACTAATCATATTGTATAGTTTAGTAAATTTTCAATATTTTATAAAGTAGAACTATTTACTCAATCAACATGAAAGTATAAAGTACTTACTAATTTCTCTATCATCATTTTCCTAGAAAATCTGTTTTTTAACCAAATATCTGATTGTAAAGTATTTTTAAAATATAGTCAAAATTTTTAAAAAGCTGTCATTTTACATCCTAAAAATAACCACGCATAAACTTTTAGTATTTAGCATCCTAGCTGCTTTCTCCAAAGAAATAGAACTATGATCTAAATATTGTTTTTAACTCATTTAGATATTCATATTAGTTAATTTTCTCAGAATCTATTATATAGTTCAATTAACAAACTTGCTAAAGATTATTGTGACAGACACTATAGGTTAGTCTATTCAATGCTCATTTTCAAGTGTTCTTTAATGTCCTTTTCTCTCATAGGGATTGAAATGCACCAAACTTGATAATTCAAGCCTACTCTACAGTTGGCCATGGGACCAACTTCTGACTAATGAAATCTAGCAAAAAGGAGTCTGCTAGTTATGGTTTGCCAAAAGCTTTTTCTTTTCTAATGAAAAGAGACAGAGAGGACTATTATTGCATTTTGTTGTATATCCTTTCTCTGTCTTGAAAACAGATATGTGGTCTGGAAGTGCAGCCAGCATCTCTGCAATGAGGGGGAAAGAAACCAACACTTTTTCTATGACAAAGCAGAAATAGAGAAAGATCTTAAAGCAATGAATTATTGCTGAATAGTGTAACCACCTCCAGCAGGACCACCTGTTTTTGCTGCATAAGAAACATAAACTCTTTTCTGTTGAAGGAACTCAATCAAATTTTTCTGTTACTTTAGCTAAAAGCATTCTTAATTGGTAGAGTTATTTAGTCATCTTTATTCTTTCTATTTTCAGACATAATTCCCTAGGAACCTCTCTACGGCTCTGGAAAGAGAGATAATGATTCAATATGTGTCTTTGTAAAGAGTAAAGAGGGATACTTCCACTAGCCTTTCATGGGCCTAGAATACCTAATTTAACCTTACCTCATGGTGTTCACATGTTTGGTGATTTTTAGTTTTCCATTTGGGTCAGAGAGAAAACAAAAACAAAACTTCTTAAGCCAAAATAAGTAAAATTCAAATGTAAAATATGAAATACAAGGATTCAATAAATATAAACACAAGTTTTTTTCATTTACTCATTTACTCATTTAGTCAGTCAACCAACATTTATTTGAAGGTTTATTACATGGCATATACCATATCTCAGGGAAGCTGTGGTGAATAATATTTTTGTGTTATTTCCTCCCTTCTGTTCTTTTTATTGATTTTAAACTATTATTCTAACATGAGCTGAACACTGATATGCATTACAAAAGCATATTTAAATTGGATTATAGTTCTCTATTTCAGTGGGTACCAAAAAGTATCTCAGACCACAAAGAACAAATGATATGTGTTTGGAAAAAACATTAAATGACTTCCTACCAATACAGAGCTCATAGAAAAATAATAATAATGAGGAAAAAGACAGAATATACTACATTTGTTTAAACTGACTTGATAAATTGTTTGTTACTTAGCTTCCTTGTGAAATCAACAGAATATTCACAGGAATAGCAACCTATATTCACAATCTGAATAAGCAAACATGCAACAAAAATATAGTCAACTAATTTTCACATAACTAGCAATTTAAACTCACATTTCAACATGAAAATTATAAATTGCCATGGTACAAAACATTAATTACAGTCTCAATAGTTCTGCTTCTGGTTCTATTTCATGATAACACCTCTTTATTACTATTGATTTCTAATGGTGCATGGAGTGTAAACTGACCTTATACATAAATGACTTTGTATGCAAATCATCTCATGGATATCTCTGATAAAATACCTGTGTAAAGATCTATCTTCAAAAAAAATAAAGCCAAATACTAAATTTTTAATTCTTACTTTTTTGTAGTATATCTGTCCACATTTTTAGCTCCTTCTTACTAGTTTTTCAGGATTTTGTGCAGTTCATCAAGACTAGGTTAAGAAAAATGTTATGCGGATCAAGGTGTCAGTCTTTTTGATGACTCAAATCAGTTCAGTGTTACATTCCTCTCATATTATACCAATCAATGATCAATCAAGGCTTTTTGCCAACAGCTCTTGCATTGGATTTATGAAGTTTTTAAGCAACACTTACATAAAGTGAAAGTTAAACAGCCAGAATAAGTTGTATTTGTTAGTAGTAATTCTTTTGTGAAATCTCCACAAAACTCCAGTTTTATTTTTCAATATAGAACCTCTGAAAATAATATTTGGGTGGAATAATTCCTGTTACCTTGAAATATTAGCACTTTACCTTCTCTCTATTAAATTAAATCAAATTTTATATTGTTCATCTTTAAATGCAGCCTGGAATTGGAAGAACTGAAGAAATATAAAATTTGATCATTCTAGTTGAGAGGATATTGTTTTGGTAATAATAACATTTCTTTAACTCACATTAATTTAACTATGTGTATGCATTATATAAAAATTGCTCATCATTTCATTTTTTCATTAGTTAAGATTAACAATACCTCTCACATTTTATGAAGACTTAAAAGCTTTATATCCTTTTTCATGTCCCTTTAAAATTTAAAAAGTAAAATCCTAATTATTTACTTCAAAATGTCTATTTTTAAATGAGAAACCATACTAAATATTTGGAGAATCTTTCCTTATCTTTTTTTAAGATTTAAAATTATAGGCATATTAATCAAAACCATCCTATTACTTTATATAAGAACAGAAATCTTTATTATCTAGGGCAGGGGTTGGTAAACTACGGCCCCTGGACTGAATTCAGCACAATGCCTGTTTTTTGTAAATAAAGTTTTATTAACACACAGATATACCCTTTCATTTAGGTATTGCCTAGGGCTGCTTCTGTGTTAGAAGAGGAGAGGTATCTGACAGAGATTATACGGTCTGCACGGATAAAAATATTTACTACCTAATATTTTACAGAAAAAAGTTAGATGTATGGGGATAATGAGCAGATCTGAATCTACCTACATAGAATCCTCACATTTTTAAAATTTGGAATATGTACTGGAAACAGTCCTATTTATGACATGAAAAAACTTTGGTACAGAAAACTACAATGATGTTCCAATTTCACTCAAACTTGTGGCCGAATGAGAAGGAGAACCAGGAGCTCTGGATCCTCAGTCTAAAGTCTATTTACCACATTAAACTCTCCTCTCCATTTATAATTTTTCATCTTTTAACTTTGCATGTTACAATTATACCAAAAAATGATATAACTTAGAAAACAGCTTTGATATAATCATGCAGAATTCTGTAACTTGTAGTTTTTTTATTCTACATATTTTACAAACATATTGATGAATATAAATTGTTAAATTCTTTATTGAAATTATTTCCTAAGTATAATATTTTATATCTTTATATATTTTAGTAAATTATTATGAATAAAGAAGAGTAATACTGTGAATGTTTTGTTAGTTGTACTGTGAAGACTTCTTTGCAGACCTTATTTGTCTAGGTACATATATTTCCTTTAAGTAGAAGGCATTTAGGAAAACATCTGAAAATTTAATTTAAAAGCAGATTCTTCTGTTTAATCATGTATTCCATTATTCAGCAATTTATGAATACTTCCTAGCTGCAAAGCACTGTACTAGGCCCAGAGGGTACAGTAATGAACTCATTTTATTTCAAATTACAAAGCCATTTAGACTGGCTGTGGCAACACCTTTAAACATTTTCTTTAAAATAATTTTGACATGTTTTATAGTTCTCCAGCAACAGATATATATATATATATATATATATTATATATATATATATATAAAAGCCATGGTCATTAATGAATATAAATTGATTCAGCTTAGCAGATAACATTGCCTTTTAAAACAAAATGCTGATTTTACAGAGTATTTTAATACTTGACTAGAGTTATAATTTCAAAATAAAAGTAGTGTACACTATAAATATTAGCTGTTTTAGCTGTAGGATTTTATATCAATTCTAATTCATAGTCTGATCAGAAAATGCTAAAATGAACAATTGCACAAAATGAATAAACAAACATGAAAAGGTAAATTTTCATGTTTGTTTATTCAGTTATTTATCCACTCACCCATTCAATAAACATGTCCTGGGTGCCTACTATGAGCAAGGTGCTATTCTTAAGACTGGAAATACAGCAAATACACATAACATAGCAGAAGTCCTGGTCTCCATGAAGTTCACATTAAAGTTAGTTGTTAGGAGACAGAAAGTAAACATTTGAGTAAATTGGGAAATAGTGATAAGTGTTATGGAAAAAGGGAAGGCAGAAAACGGAGTTAGGAATTGTGGACATAAAAAATTATAATTTTAAACAGAGTGACAATGGGAAGATCCTGAGACAAAACGTCATTTGAGCAAAGACCTGAAGGAGATAACAGAAAGTGGCTGTGAGTCAGGAAAGTGCCTGTAGCACCAGGACAACAGCAAGCAGTCTATAGTATGGCTGCGTGGAATGAGTGGAGTTTTATCAAATGTGTTCTTTGGAACTGACAGAATACATGTATAACCTGAGGTAATACCAGAAAATACATGCATATAAAATATTTTTATTCTTTCATTAAATGTATCTATTGTCTTTTTTCTAAAATTTATAAAATGCGTTGTATTACAAATATGGATATTAATGAACAGTAAAATACTTGTTTCAGGATCAAGATCAAATATTTTGAAAGACCTAAGAACATTTTCTTTTTTAAGGAAAGAAAGATAATTTTAATTATCAGTATTCTTTAATTATCGTCTCTTTCAATTTAAGGAAGGCATAGTGAGAGGCTGGCAAAGTTCACACAATCCAAGGACAGCTCAGAAGCCATTGGGAGTTTATATATTTACTTTGGTGGCTCACCATATTCATATTTTCTGCAGAATCTGATAAAAAGCTATTTTAATATCTGTGTTTAATCTTTATTTTCTGACTAAGATACATTTCTAATTTGTGATATGTAGAGAAGCAAAAAGACTTGTGTAAGTTGTGACTAATTAGAGTTTGGTAACCACTGCCATTCCCTCTAGGTCCAGGTTTCAAATGACAGAACATCCCAATGGTTAACTGGTAAAAAATCTTGGTTTATCATTGTCTTAAGTGGATGATATTGACATTTACGTAGTCCCTGTGTGTGTCAGTTTTCTCATCTGTAAAACAACCATAGTAATACCTTATTGAAGTGCTAGGAACAGTGTCTGACACAGTAAGCAATTTGCAACTTTGTCACTTTAAATGAAAGTTGAATTATATCTTTCCTAAGGTCCACCTAAACTTCAAAGAACAGACTCTTCCTTGAAAAATTTACTGTTAATTGTTTAATAGTAAATGACTGTTAAAAATCATTAAGTCCAGGAGGGGGTTACTTAAAGAAGAAGCTATTGTCCAATAAATGTCTAAAGAAAATGAGGGCCATGGAGTGCAGGTAAAGAAAAATAAATGAGGAACTAGGTGAGAATTCTGTGATAACTTCTCCAGGTTTTTAAAATCATGTTCACTTCAAGTGCAGTTGTTCATTTTAGCATTTCTGCCATGAGAAGAGTTGACAGGCATTCTAATTATCTGATCAGTAGTGGTAGAGATATACATACCTGTGACTTCCCCTCCCTCATCCACCATGTAGGTACAAGATTCTGATGTACCTGTGAACTCACTTCCTGTTTTAGCCTGTAAAGCTATTCTTCGAGGAAGTCACCGTTTCATATACCTGGACTCAGCTAACCAGATACACCCACCCCCTCCTATATTTTACCTGAACTAATCATTATTTGTACATCTCTATTTTCTAATATTACCTCTGGGTATGCTGTTAAGGTAAAACACAGCTTTATGATGCCCTTTCCAATCAACATCAGGCTATTTGTTTCAAGAGAGTAATTAACTTCCTGCTCAATTTGTCACACTTAATTTGAAATTAAGCATGCAAGGCTATTAAAAACTGCGATTGTGGTGGTGTTTGCATCTGGCTGAGGCAGTAGCCCTGGCAGTATTGATTTATCACTCTTCATTTAAATTCCTGTGCCAATGATTTTAGTTCCTAAATGCTATGACTGGCATTTATGGATTTCAAAATCAAAGTGAAAATAAGCTACAGTTAAGAACTCAACAGCTCAGATCAATGAAAAACGGTTTTATAACGTAACACACTCTGCAGTTAGATCCTAGGGGCTTGACCAAAAATGCTTAGTGCTCAGAGATGTTGCTGTAGGAAGACAAGTATCCTACTCTAATGGCTGTTTATAAATCACTATCATAACTGTGTCTTGTAACAGTGCCATGTAAATTTGCTCCCAGATGGAAACTATTTCTTGCTAAGACTGATTCCCTAAAAGAACAACCCCCCAAAAGTAAGCTTTTCCCTCTGGCAAATCTCATCTTTGATATTCAAATCTTTTTATCCAGAATTGTTCATTTTGAGGAAACAGAATATAATACTGTTCCTTAGACCATAATATCGTGGGCAAAATTGTTCCCTAAATTGAATGAGCATGACTCTGAAACTTTCTTATCAAAGACTAACTGTGGAATAAGTCTTGATTCAGTGAAGGCTTCAGATATGTATCTTAAGAATTAGACTTTTTTATAACCCTGCTAAGAAACAAATTGTGAAAGTCTGTTCTTCCTACGCAGACTCATAATCTCAAGGCTCAACTTTCATTGTATGGTCAATCTAAATGCTATTTTACCTTTAGGGTAAAGCCCAACCCAATTAAGCTTTCCTCCTTTGAACCAAAGTATTTGCAATTTGCATCTTATAAATTAAGCACTTAAAAATATTCTTTCTTTTATTGTTTGCTAGCCCTTTTCAGTCTGCTAATATTGTTTCCCATTAGAGTAAGTAAGGCACTAGCTTCTTCCTTTTTTACCTACACTATATGATGGAGTGAGGTACTGATAATGTATTACGGTTTAATAAATGTGTTATCACTCACTTATTGAACAAATATTTACTGAGCATCCACTTAATATCTAGTACTATTCAAGGCTCCAGGAATACAGCAAACCAACCAATAAAATTCAGTGAAAAAGTCCAACCATCATGGAGCATAAATTCAATTGTTGAAAAATCATAATATTTGGAATTTATTACATTATGGAGCTGAGTGGATAAACAACACAGGCAAGTCACTTTAAAAGAAGTTACTTAAGTATGATCTGGGGAAATAACCATATTTTCAAAACAAGTGGTATGCCAAAAAGAAAAAAAAGGAAGAAAAAGCTTAAGGTTAAAAATGACAGAGAGCAGAGTATGAAAAAAAAATGGCAAGAAGGTGGAAAGAAAAAGTGGAGATATTTTTATTTTGCTTAAATCATAAAAATTATTTTTAAATTTACATAGTCAGGTTTCTAATGTGATATCTATTTCTATATTCCAAAACCCATAAGGATTTTTGCTTCTTCTCACTGAGAATAAAGTGATATGGCCTAGAACATGAGAGGTAATATAACAGAGATACTTTTTCCTTACTTTCTGAAAACAACTGCACAACTTGAAGTCACCTTGGCAAACTTTGAGAATACTGAAAATATAACAGTGTAAGACCTATAGCAAGAGCTGTATGCCTGGAAAGTTACAATAAGATTTTCAGGAGGCAGTGTCCTTTTATTTTAGTGAAAGTGTCAAAAAGAATTTTGCATATTTATAAACTTGTTGTTTTCTTATTTTTATTATATCAAGTCTGTGGAATTGTGTAGAAAATGTATTATAAGTATGAAAAGACTATGTGCATAGAATGCTCATCATGTTATCCAACTCAATACTCACTTTGCAGATAAAGAATTTGAGGTGCAGTAAGATTAAATAATATGCCTGAATTCACAGCTGAATAGGAGCAGTTTAGGGACTAGAATTTAAGAGTTGGTCAGGTTCTGACCAGCTGTTTCCTGTCTCTTTATGTCTAAATTACTGGACATTTCAAAAGGAAAAAAAAAGAATGACATTGTGAGCTATAAATTCATGAATATGCAGTTGGTAAATAGCAGACTAAACTATGTACACAGGATATGAAATTACGGACCCTAGAGATCTATAAAACCAAATAGACAATAATCTCTTCTACATATTTTCAGGACATTCCTGCTTAGAGATTACACAACTGAACATTATGCCTTCTGTAGGTCTGTCCCAGGACAATGAGCCTATGAATAAAATGCTTATTGTCGATGTCTCTATGCCTAGCAAAAGTATTTTCTGGTAGTAAAGCTTTAAAAGGTTCACTTAGAGTACAGTAGAAATTCATGTGTACATACATACATATACATATATCCATACACACACATCTAATGCATTTACTTATTTAGTAAACATTTAATGCATGGATTTTATGTAAAAGGTGCTATGTTAGACTTTGGATATATAAACATTTATCTACGATCTAACAGAAAACATTAACATGCAATTTAATCCAGAGAATGGTAAGTATTGTGAAAAGATAAACATAGGAACTATAAAAGGATAATTAGGGCCAGATTATGAAGTACCTCACAAGTCAATTCAAAGAAATCATCAACCATAATCCCACCTCACAGAGAGAAACTGTGCCACATTTGAAAATTTTACTATTCATCTGCTTATGACTATATGCATAATCAGGTAATGATATATAAAATTTCCAACTGCAGCACTTAACAATATTGCTAGCATTATTCTTTTTCATTAAATTTCACATTGTTTTATTAGACACAATAAATAGAAAGGGTAATTCATGTTCATACATGCATATAGTTTTATCCACATGTCTTATGTTTCCTAGGTATTAATATATAATAGTGGATTTAAAAAGGATAATAATTTTAAGGTTCTAGAAACACAATGACATATAATTCTGAAGTTACTGCTGTAGTGGTATGAGAGTTTTGATGAAATCACACTGAAAACAGATACAACTGTTAGCATTTACCAAAGATAATTCCACAGAACAAAAAACAAAAAGCACATTCAATCTGATGAGAAGAAAATTACCTATTATTGTTTTAATTCTCATTTCCTTGATTTTTTTCAAGAATTATTTTTAAAACATATATTAGGCATTGCATTTCTTCTGAGAATTAATAGCTCTTGTCCTTTGCCCACTTTTACCATGGTCTGTTTATCACAAGTATTTTACCCAGCATATACTAATTTTCACTTTATTTATGGCTTTGATATATGAAATTTCTTTTAAAAGCATCTGTCTTTTGCTTTGTAATTAATTTTTTCTATGCTTCTCCACTCACTAGTCATATATTTACCTGTACTTACTTTTTCTTAAGATTTTATCTTTAATATTTGTCCGTTAAATTCTTTGGAGTTTGTTTCAGGGTATTTTCTCAGTTAAGGATTAACTTGAAATATTTTAAGTAATAATTTCCCTCAATAAATTTAATTCAATGAGGTATACTTATCCCACTGACTTTTTTTATGGATTCTTTATCTTATATTACATCTCTTTGTATATTAACAACTTTCTCCAAAGTCATCTTTTTCTGTTCCTTTGATCAGAAACTGTTTTTATCATCTCCTTTGAAAAATAAATTAATTCCTGAAGTGCAAGTTAATTATTTATAAGTGATTTTGATTAAGCATACTTTTCATGTTTTAAGAGGATACTCTTAGATGATAATATATTTTAAAAATGCCATACCCAAATGGAGTAGCACTACATTTTGCATATATGTAACACATTTTTCATCAAAGCAACAGATGACATTTTCAATGTATAAACACAATGGACTGAGTTTTTATAAGGAAGTATGGAAATCCACCATGTATTCACTAAGAAAACTTTTACACAGAAATGTAAGCAAAATTTCAATGAAGAAATGGAATCTTGAGAAAAGCAATTATTTCTTGAAAAGTAAGAATTTGAAAATAAAATGAAAGGGCTTTTAATGTGAAATTAAAATACTATCTGTTTGCCATGTTTATGCATTAAGTCTAGACACTGTAGAATGAGTTTTTGCTTGGTTGTTTTAAATTACAAATATCATTCATCTTAGCTATCTAAGTGTTGCTTTAAATCCCAACCATCACTTATCTTGGCTATCATACCATCTTATAAATCTAATAGATAAATAGGCAACAGTGATTTTAGCATCTTTTGATTCTCAAATTTTAGTTTTTCCTACAAAATCAAGTTTCTATTGGCCAATTTATGTCAAATAATGAATAATACTTCCCATATTTTGCCCAAGGTGCTTTTACCACACTGACAAATTATAGAGGGTTTAAAAGTCAAAGGAAGACAGGAATATGAGTTGGTTCCCTCATCTGAGACTGTGAGCCATCACAGGGGAAAAGAAAAATATACAGAAGTAGAACATGAAATTTAACTTAATATATTGAACATTTGTTAGAAAAATGTTTAGAGAAAGATTATCTCTACTTCTTTCATTTATAATACACAAGTGTATCATCCACAGACCAACTTCTTCCACGTTCTCCAGTTGTGCATTTCTAATAGACTGGAGAATTATTATGCATGAAGGCTCACAAATCTTAAAGGAGCCAAGCGAAAATTTCTGCTTTGAAAGGTCAATAAAACATGTCAAATTCTTTATGAGTACAGAAAGAGAGTATAATTCCTGTTTTAAGGATCTGAGTTGCCTCAGCTATAAAAGTGAATTCAAACTCAGTATTTGCTTATCATCAGTAACTGAACACTATTTAGAGTAGGTTATTTTTTTCTTAAATGAATGTTCCTTGAAGGCACCATTACTGTACCAGAATGATACGGTAGAATCACTCAAAATTTGAAAATGCATTTTTGATAATTCCATGACTCACATTCTCCTTTTGGAGATGAGTCTTCTCTGGAGCCTCATGTTGCCATAGCAGTCATTTAAGAGAATGAGAGGCTCTCGATTACCTTGGAAATGCACAGAGGAGGTACCTCTACAAGAATCCTTAAATCTGATATACTGTCACCACTCCCGTGACATATATTATATATATTTCTGACACTCAGTTCTTGAAAATATATACTGAATCAAATACGATATGTTTAATTTAGTTATTTTTACTTAGGCAAGCTCTCACTTCCGAATTATAGAGAATGTAAGACTGACCACTGGCTGCTCCACAGTAGGCACCACATTTCAAACTCTAAGGCAAGCATCTTTTCTCACTGCATGGCATACAGCATAGGACTTTGACCATCATAGCCACTGACCATATTTGTTTGCTGACTAACACACAATGATGAATAGGAAAAGCAACAACATTGCTATTATGTAAAATATTTTCAGGATCAGCTATGTGAGTGCCTGCTTTAGCTGCAGTCCTGGACCCTGCTTAGGGTTTAGTGCTCAGATATTGCCATCTTGAAATTCTTAATAATTTTATCTCTAATCTCGTTTTTTAAGTGAAGTGTGATAGGACAATGGAGTATGCGTGGGAGCTTGAAGCCCTGGCTCTGGGCAAGATCCAACCCCTGGCCATGTCCCCACACCTCTGGGATGTGTTTTCACCAGCACACTACCCTGCTACCTGCCATGTAGTCTTCCAGTCCCTGCCCAGCCCCTTCACTACTGCCGACTCTCCACCTGGGTTAGGTGACTGTGTTGACTTCTGAGGGAGAACCACATTTGTGCGTTGTTCACTGTCTCCAGCAAGGTTTGGACATGTGCCCAGGAAGGGATTAGGTTAGGCCCACAGGCCCTAAGTGTCGAGGTGTGTGTGTGTGTGTGTGTGTGTGTGTGTGTGTGTGTGTGTGTGTTTTGCAGAGGTGCAGACGCCGTGTCTTAGGAACAAGCATTTTACCCATCCCATGTAGGGAGCCAATAGTTTCCAGGGAGGGGGTTTAAAGACCCTCAGGGTTCTCCTTCCACTGTAGGTTGCAGGCCCTGGCAACCTGGTGGTGGTGGTGGGGTATCTCCATTCTCCCTCCAAGAATCCCTTGCAGAGGGAGTGCCCTGTGGCCTGCATCAGTGCCTGAGGAGATCCTCTGTGGAGACTTTTCCAACCTTTCTGAGTCTGGCTTACATTTGTCTGTTTTGGTCTACTTGAGACACCCTTGGAGATTGTGGATGGGGGAGGGACTATAGGAGAAGAACTGTTTGATTTTGATGGTTCTGCAGACTAGTTTAATGCTCTTAGATTACATTAAAAAATGGTATTGAGCAATAAAAAGATAAATGGTAAAGTTTATGCTAATAACACAAAATTGAATTTTTTTCTTTACTTAGAAGGACATTAGATGGCAAATAAGCACCATGACAAGTTCAGAGAGAGAAACTGTGAAAGGAAAAAGCTTTATATTTTAGTACCTTTTATGACCCTTTTTTCTTGCTTTTTGAACAAAGGGTCCTGCAGTTGTATTTTTCACTGGGCATCACAAATTACGTAGCTGGAACTGACTGTTTTAGAATCCAAACAAAATAGAAAAGTGCTGAGGAATACATGGAAGAAAAAAATGCTATGTAATCTAAAAATGCTATATGGTATTTCAGTCTGATTAAAAGATCAGCAACTAGTTTTCAATCTTTACAAATGAAAATTTTAAGTATAAAGACATTTCACATTTGTAATAGTGGTCAGAATAATGTTAACCTTGAAAATCTTTTATTTTAATTCCTATACATTAATGTTTTTTCCATCTCTTATCAGCAAAATAAAAGACACATTTGGAAAATATTTTTAAAAACCTAGTGTTTAATGGTAGGCACATATGAATTAATTACCCAAATCAGTAAATCTGTTTTGTAGGCAGAGTTTAGTTAATGAGATTAAATTGGCTTCCATTTTCAAAATGAAAGGTTACATTGTAAATGGGCAAACAATTGGCGAGACACATACCTAACCATTAAAGTAGAGCCTTACGTCTTATGATAGATACACAGATTATTCATAATACCATATGTACTTATCTTTACTGGTAACCAGGTTTATTTTTATACAGGATTTAAAATATTTTACTAAATAATCTCTGTGACTAGTTTTTAATTTGTATGGACAAATACCATCGAAAGTACTAACATGGTAGTAGAGACATCATAATAACAGTAAGATTTTATTTTTATACTAAGAAAGTCACCTTCCCTGCAAAATATGCAAATGAGAATTCCTCAGAGAAACAGCTGATGACTGTAAAAGCCAACTGCTCAAAGTCAAGTTTAAGATTAAACACATTTTTCTAGCAATGTATGATCACCAAGAAAAAAACTTAATTGCTATTAAAGGATGGGTTAGTATTGATTAAAACCTTTTGTTAAAAATCCTGTAAGTGCAGTAGCAGAAGACTTAGTAATCATGAAATTTAGTATATGATAGAGAGTATATATGTGATAATATTATCTTGTTACTTTCTAGACAGAGTCCTGCTTAAATTTATGGCTTTGCCCTTTTTATTCCCACTGCCTGGAATAGCCTTATATATTCTCAGGTTTTCTCTTCAACTCATGATCTGCTCAAGTTATCAGGAGAGGTGATTTTGGTGTCCCTATTTAAAATGTCCCTCTTCCCATTATTTCCAAATCTCACTCTGCTTTGTTCTTCATGGCACATATTGCTACTTAACACTAAAATATATTGTCCATGAAAACAGGAATGCTGTTAACTTTTTTGTTTGTTTTCTCCTTTATTTGCTACATCTCTAGTACATAGAACAGCTACTGGCTGACAGCAAATATGCAATAAATATTTTTGAATTAATGAATGAGTAAATTAATGAATGAAAGATTAACTCAAACCATCCCTGATTTCTGTTAATTCAGTCAAAGGAGATTATTAAGTTACAGAAAATGAAGACCCAGGATATTCTTAGAGAAATAACACATCTTTGTTTTCAAGAAGCCTACATGTTGATTGGGAAAGCAAAATATTTTAAAAAATATGATTATGGTCCATTGAGAGAGAAACATGTATGCTATTAGACATAACTGACTGGGAGCAGTCTAGTTTCTGTACTTACTGACTCAGAACTGAGCCACTGACTGACTTCAGCAAATCAGTTGCTAAGGCCTAAGGGCCTTTTCTTTATCATTCATTTGCTCAAAATACACATGCCACAAAAAGACACTGGACTTGGAAGTAATTTGATATTTCTCAGGAGTAAAAATAAAATTTATAATCATTGAGACACCACTGTAATTTAGTATCTGACTGGAACAAAAAGTTATTTAGTTATGATTAACCAGACTGACATTTAAATTATCTTCCATAAATAAAATATTCCATGTACTTTTCAGAAGACAAATGCTTTACCTTAGGAGATAGGAAATTTTATCCTTCAATATAAGGTGTCTGTAGCTTTTTAATGTGTAATTTTCTATTGTTGAAGAAATACAAAAAATACAAGTGGTACAGCATTTCTGTTGGTTTAAACTATGTTTACTTCCTTTAAAAAAGTACTTGTTATGCCACTGGTTGTGCTTAAGTGTATTTTTAGTAAGCATTTAAAACTTCTATGCTGACTTTTTTTGCTTTGAATAGACTTGCACAGATTTTAGAAGAAAAAGATACTTGCTGTCAAGAATTTTGAGAACACAATGAGGATTGTGAGAGACATAAATACATAAATATATTAAAATACAGATATAAAGACAAATGAATGTTTAGAGTGTCCCTAATTACCTACTCCAGCAATGTATAAATGGTTGACATTTGAAACAAACTGTATTTCCAAAACAGTGAACTGTAAATCAAGCAGACATCTCAAGCTTATAAGTAAATGGAGACTTTTGTTGATTTAAATCTATTTCAGTTCAATTAATTACTGCTGTTTGGGCAAGACATGAAATCTCCAATCAAAATGTCAGTCTAAGGCAAGACCTATGCAGAATAGTTACCCAATGGCAAAGACAGGAGTATACAATATGTATTTTAAGAAGCCAATGAATTGGACAACCTGCTTCTGACAATAATTGCTTTAGAGACCCATTAGCAAATATCAGCAGAATTGGTTTGTAATTTAGCATGCTTTCACTTTGAACATGTCCCCTAAAGGTTTTTGTGCCTGTCAAGATATCTACAAAGTTTGTTTCTGGTTGACTATCCATGGTTAACATTTTCCTTTACTGTGTATGACCTGAATAACTCCTCTTATTGAACTACACATCCTAGTTTTCCTATCTTGCACTGAAGATTAAAATCCAATGTTTTACAAGTATTGCTTTCTTGTTTTACTCTCTAAATGAAATACTTTTAAAGGCCATTTAAATAAACTATGAAAATAGAAGGTTGCAAATATAGCTTTCTGGGATTATACAAGTCAGTTAATTATGCTTTATTGCAAAGATTCCTGATTATGAGAGTCATAGTCTTAAATCTATATTCTTATTTATACAACTAGAATCAGAATAATCAAGGAATGTTTTTGCTAACTACAGCTAAGTGGTTCTAAATAATTTGTAAATTGTTGTTTCTTATTTGTTTAATTGTAAACAGATAAACAATTAAGTCAGGATTGCTTAATATGGTTTCCTTCATATTTCTTAAATATGAGGAAAGATATACACATATAGTCCACTACATGAGAAAATGCAATTCAATACAAACATCCTCTTTATTCTTATAATCCACACTGTACATAGGGAGTAGCAGAAACATAACACAACTGTTTATATTTTTTAATCTCTAATATTTTTCCCTTACTTATACAAGTATTGCCTCATAAACAGTTTTATTATTTTCTTACTGTGCTTGATTTGTTAGTCATCAGTACTTAATCCTTCATTTGTTCAACCTTTGATTACTTCTATTCAGAATTCTTTCCCTTCTCCCTCATTTTGCTGAGGCACATTCTACTCATCTTTCAGAACAGAACTTAATTTAAATTCCGCTTCCTCAGGAACACCTCTCAGAGCAACCTGTACTTCCCTTGTGGTGACTTACCACATAGTAATTACATATGTGTCAGATTGTTTATTATTTGACTACCCTCAAAAGTATAAGGTTCATAGGGCTCACTCATTATTGTATATATGTTGAATAAATTAAAGGTTTATGATTAGCACATTATCACTTTTTCATTTTAGCATAAAAACAATGATACATAACCTACAGATAATGAGACAAATAATTCACTGCGGTCCACTGGGTCCAGTTAAATTGTACTGTGTTATCAGGTAACTTTGGAAATTGCTTTCAAGTTGCTTCAAACAAAATTTCCAATGATAACCAACTAAGATGATGGGAAATCCCTTCTTCCATTTGTAATAGGGAAACAATTATCTCATTAAGGATAGAACAAAATGTTGACAGCTGAAGTTTGATTCTGGCACACTTGGTTTCTCTTAGCTCCTTTTTACCCAATGCTAGGTTCTGACCACTTTTGATGTGAAAGAGTAATGGATGCATCCATAGACTGACTTATTTCATAATGTGACACTTGACAGAAGTATTTGCATTTTTTAATGTGATTCTCTGAGATCAGAATTTCAGGCACAAGGAGAAAGGGTCTTCTTGGTGTCTTTCTAAGTTATGACATGGAGACTTTCACGCATTAAGGTTGCTTACAATATTGTACTAAGCATTCTATAGCAATATTTTAGTTTAGTTTAGGACCTTTATGTACTTTTCAATAAAATTTAAATATATTTTTTATTTTTATTATTATTTATATCTAAAACAAAGTTGAATTACATTAAAATTAATTATTTCTTAAGATTCTTCAATAAAGATAAATTTATTGGGGGGGATTATTTAATGGTATAATCTTTCCAGAAAGTATAGTATTATTGTATGGATACTATATCTCATTTTGTGCTTAATATACCTTTTGTCCTTAGAGCAATACAGTTTTAATTAATTCTCTTACTTTAAAAGTGAGAAATAATTTATATTCTGTCCTTCCACTAAATAGAAAAGTAGACAAAATGAACTCTCTTCTAATCCTAGAATGGAAGGCTGCTGTATGTATTATGCATGGAATTATGCAAACATATTTACATATATATATATTTTAAAGTGATATATTATTGTTATCCTCAAATTTAATTATTTCTACCCTATAATTAATAAAGGTTGTAGGACTCATTTGTATTTTTTGATTAGGTGGCAGCAAAACAGTCTTAGAAATAATCTGCTAAAGCAGAGTGGAAGAGAATATACTATTCTGCTTTATCCTGCAATTACACTGGACAAGATTTTGTTGATACTATGGGAAAGAAGAAATAGGAATTCCATTTTGAACAGCCATAAAGCAAATTCTATGATGTGGAGCTGTTTGATAAATGAAGGGGAAAACTGCATAGTAAATACAAAGATAGTGGTTATACAGTACTATCAGGCTTTGCTTTATTTATTTGATGTATTTCTGAAAATTATCAGCAAAGTGAACTAATATATAGTATTTTGAATGAAATAGCTACATGCATTTCAAATATATTTTCAGTAGAATATTGAAGTTTTCTTCCTGTATATTTGTATAGATTTAGCAATGCAAATAAAATTTTTATTTTGCAATAATTAGAGAAGCACAGAAATTTGCCAAAAAAATGTATACTGAGGTCCCATACAGTCTTTATCCAGTCTCCCCAAATGTTAACTTCTTGTAAAACTATAGTACAACATTAAAGCCTGGAAACTGACATTGTTAAAAATCCATGCAGCTCCAGTGTATGTATTTATGTGTATGTGCATGTGTATAGCTCTATGTAATTTATCACATATGTAGCTTCATGTAACTACCACCATGATCAAGATATATAATTGTATCGTCAACACAAGGCGCCTTCCAACTACCCCTTCATAACCACATCCCTTTTGCCCTAATCTCTAACACCTGGTCTCCAGTAATCTATTCTCCATGTCTATAATTATGTTATTTCAAGAATGTTATGTAAATTAATAATACAGTATGCATCCTTTTGAGAATGCTTATTCACTCAACACAGTGAGCTTAAAGTTAATCCAAGTAATATGTATCAATAGTGTTTCTTTTTATTGCTGAATAGTATTTCAACATTTGCAATATACTTTTATTTTAAATATCACCCTATGCTACCCTAGTGTATGATATGAGCCGAATTGCACTCCCCACCCCAATTCATATGTTGAAGCCCTAAGCTCAGTACCTCAGATTGAAGACAGGGCCTTCAAAGAGGTAATTAAAGTAAAATGAGATCATATGGGTGGGCTTTAATCCAGTATAATGGTGTCCTTATAACAAGAAGAGATTAGGACATGAACACACAGAGGAATGACTTTCTACAAGCCAAGAAGAGAGGTTTCAGAATGAAATCAAACGTGCTGACACCTTAATCTTGACTTCTAAGCCTCCAGAATGTGGGAAAATAAATTGTTTAAGCCACCTAGTCTATGGCATTTGTTATAGTAGAACTAGCAAACAAATATAGTGTATAAGAATGGTTTTATCTTTATAAATCTGTTTTATACGTATATGTTCATATACAACAATACTTTCTGCTATAAGACATGTGTTGGTGTAGCCACGTAATTTATGAATGCTCCTCAAAAGGAGTTTTAAAAATCTCTGAAGCTTTTCCTGTACAGAGCTCTACAATAAATTATGTCATGGGGAATTAAAAAGAATATACACATAAAAATCATAGGGGTATTCATGCCTAACTGTGTTGCAGTAAAAATCTATACTGTTTTAGAGAGCATTTAACTGAATTGGACTTTTTAAAGAAGAGAGTTTAACTACTTTTTACAAACTGCACTTAAAAAAATATTGGATACATGCCTGGATATTTTTGCTATTTCTTTTCAGAGTGGAACATGGTTAAACATTTTAGCTGCAATGTTTTTATAATATAGATATGAGTTATAATTAATATAAATAATAGTTTCTCTCTTTGATATGGAAACGATATGGCAGCATAAGTGGGGCAACTGAATTTCAATTCATTTAGCAACACGTTTTATGTCTGCTATTAAGTAATAAAGACTTGCTTATCAAGATATGTTGGTATAGGATTATACCAAAAACATAAATGCATAAACATTAGAGATAAGCACTATATCTAACCATACTACTAAGAAGTAATATCAAAAGTATCTTTCTGCACCTTGGGAAACAAAAATAGCAACCAAAAAATCACTTCTGTAGTGGAGAGTAAACAACTACACCCTAGCAAATATAGGTCCACCAAAAGGGAATTATGGGTCTGCTCTGAGAGACAGCAGTGGAACTTACCATCTTGATCCGTGGTCACTGTAACAGCTGTGAATGGCTTGGGAGAAAAACTCAACTCAGAAACTCCATTCATGGCTTCTATTTCAAAGGTGTAATTCACGTGAGACACAAAGTCAAGAACTATCACGGAATTGTTGATCAGGCCAGTATGTCTTGGGATGAAGCGGAGTCCTCCACCACAGTCCTCACACTGGCTGGTGTCTAAGCCACATTTCTTACAGATTACACTGTATGTGAGATCTTTTCTCCCTCCTGTGTCACTTGGTGGGCTCCATTCCAATATAAGGGCTGTTTCATTGATGTTAAAAACCACATTCCTAGGAGCTGAAGGTGGCCCTAGAGAAAAGCAATTAAAAGACAAATGTACACGTATAGGACAATGAATTATGGTGCTAACTTGAAAACTTCATCAACAAACATTTGTTGGTCTTTTATATTAGTCTGAGCTCTCCCTTCTGACAGGAACCAAGAAGAAATATGGTTAAAAAAATCTTATTAAACCTAGTATAAAAGATGTCTTAGAGGTGAAATGGTCTATATCTTAATTTTTTGGCATATGAATTTTGGTATTTAATATCAAAAGCTGCAGATCTCTAAAAGATATGGCAATTATACTTTAAGAACTTGACTTAAATATATATACTAACCAAACATTATATTAAATATGTGATGGTTTTAAATACATTATTAACAATTATATCACCATTTTTAGAATTTAAATAAAAATAGTAATATACATATACAAAACATATCATGTTTAGTCTTCCAGTCTTTACTATATACTTCATATGTAGATGAAACTCCCATTCATCATCTTTGACAATCCCTAGGATCCATTTCTCACAGGCTGAGAATAAATGACAATAAATTTGGATGGATCAAAAGTTTGGGAGAAGAGGAAGAGAAAGAGAAGTTGGAAGTGGCATTAAAGATTTTACTAGAGCTTTGCCAATTCCATAGCATAAAAGCATCATAGGGAAGAGATAAAAGGGGTGATACGTAAGATATGGTGATTAGAGTTTCATTTGGATTAACTTTACTAAACACAAGTAAATGCATTTTTTAGAAGCTTATAATCCTTATTTGTCATCAAGACTGCATTAACAAAGTTGGTTCCAAGAGTGCATGAGCATCTTTCCTTGGCATTTTTTCTCACTATTTTTTCATAGGGATAACAATACATAGAGTATTTAATATCCTTCAACTATTCTAGCCTCTTCTTAAAATTGTATCATAATCTTTTATACTTATCTGAGTCCTTCAAACCTCAATTTCCTATCATTCATTGAACAAGTATTAACTGAACAGTATCTTTACCAGGTGGAGATACTAGGCCAAGTTTTATATGTGAAATACTACAGAATCCTTTTTTAGACTTTGTTTATGATAGATATTTTGAAAAATAATCCATAAAAATAATGCATAAAAACAATATAGCATTCCTTTGGTATTTTGGAAGTGTCAGTTTTAAGAAATCTAAAACAATTATTTAAATTTCTTCCATCAAGATAATTTGCTTAGAAGGTGGGAAGGAATACTCTGACATTCTATTGATAGAAAGAAATTCGAGTTGTGATATAGTCTCCATCTGGATTTCAAGATACAGTCATTCATTCATTAAATATATATATATATATATATATATGTGTATATATTTAGTGATAACTAATTGTGCCAGATACTTCATAGATCTGGATTTACAGAGTGAATATAATAGATGTTATTCCTGCTTTCTTGTTGTTTACATTTTAATCAAAGGTATTGATAACACACAGATGAATAAAATTCAAATTATAGTAAGTGCAATTATGGAAATCAGAAGGAACGGAGCTGAGATAAAAAACTATCAGGTGGTTCAATCTGAGGAATTCTGAGAAAGTCCCATGGAGGTGGTAAAGAGGATGTGTACAGGAGTGGCAAGAATATTAGGGGCAGAGGTTCTTCAGTCAAGAAAGATTTTAAAATAGTCATGGAACTGGCAGAAAATCACTTTGCCTAAACGCAAAAGGTAAAAGCAAGAAATGAGTTTTAAGGAACAAGAAGAGATGAGATAATGCAAAATTGCTAGCCTCACTGGTTATTTTTCTGAGTCTGGTTATTTTTTTGTGATCAACAGGAAGAAACAGATTTTATGTATGGAAGTAATATGTTTTAAGAAAAACATTCTGACTGCAGTGTAGGGAATGAGCTTAGTAAGTACATAGTACAAAGTAGTGAGATCTATTATATGGTGTTAGAGTAGCATAACATTAGTCATAAATCTATATGACTGTGCATAAGGTTTGAGATATTAAGAAGTGTTATTAAATATTTCCTTCTTCTTTTTGCTGTGTCCTGATACCAGCAATCTGATGGGTAGGGGCCTCAGCCGCTTGTATGTATATCACCTAAAGCTAGACTTAGAACAGGATGGTTTTTCTAAAAGGCTTCTACATAACTTGCTTTATGGCATTTTGTGTCCTAGAGTTACAGAAACATCTGCCTTCAGAAAGGACAATATGGAAGGGATTACAAACTAGAGCACAGGGACAAGTGTAGCTTTTTACCTCCAACCTAGACTTATGACTGGGAGATAAAGATTCATTATCATTATCATAATAATATCTTCCTACAGAATGACATATTCATATTGTTGCCATTTTCTCTTATTTATAATGGAAAACATGAATTATTATTCATTTATATTCTTACGAATAGGAAGAATGTTATCAATTATGCTATGGGTGTCTGCAAGTATATTACTGTCCGCCTGGAGATACTTTCACAAAAAGGCAGACACCCTTCTTACTCAAGGGCCTTCATACCAATTTGCATGACGATTAAATAGCTCTTTAATTGCTGTTAAATTATGCCAGCTAAACTGTGATTTCATGCCAATATTAAGCTGTAATGACATGCAGTGAATCATTTACTAAGATTTAGAACTTGGAACAAAGAGAGACAATTAATTCTAATCCTCAGATTCAACTAAATTATGTGTCACTGGGCTTTTATGAATGTGGCCTGATTGCTTTGTTATCATTTATAAATTACACAAAGATTATGTAATACATTGGGGGAAAAACTGGCAGCTATAACCCTTTTGGAGACATTTGTATTGAAAACTCTAAGGGATATCCTTATGTTGATATATTTTTTTCTTTAAAAAAGACAAGTAATTCACATAGAAGAAAAGCAGTCTCTGCACTTCACCCTCCAGACTGACTTCATAAGAAAAGGGCAATTATTCTGATTTTCAACTAGCTTCTATTCAAGCCCATCATATAATAAACCTTACATAACAACTATAATTTTATTTTCACTAGTTTATCTAGAAAATACCTTTTCAAGTTTTCTTTTTTTTACTTCAATTTGTATTTTCCCTTCACACTTTTAAATAATAAAGGAAGAGTGCTCTAAGAGTAAATGTGGGGGAGACTTGTGGCAGTGCCAGCTCTTCCTTTCCCAGAAACACATCTGGCCCTGCAGTCCCCATCTTCTTCTCAGAGCAGCAGAGGTCAGGTGGGCTATGATTCTTGGTCTGTTTTAATTTTTTTTATGAAAAACGTTTTTAAGCAGAATTGTATTTACCAAAATATATCCTGTGCAATAGCCCTAGTCCCATATCACATAAAAAAATGAGTTCAGTGCCCAAATTAAGAATTCTCTGACCAAGTGATGCTGAAACAAAAGTAATGCAACTTGCTTCAGTTTGTAGAATCTAACATTTCCCCAACATTTGTTCATAAAACCTTATTTTCCAAGAAGCATCTGGAGGAATACCATCCATCCTTTGTCAGAACACCCTTAAATAAGGGTTGACACAGAAGGACAGCAAACTTAAGGGTCAGATTTTAGTTACTGTTAGTTACTACATTAACTGCTATAGATTTATATTTTATGTTAATAATTGTAGAAATATATTAATTCACAAGCAGGGGTCTTTTTCATATTGACTGTAAAATGACTATTTACCCATTAACTCTATAGCTAATTGTGATTAGAAGATGTATTTTTAAATTTAAGAACAATGAAAATTTGATTCAAATAACTGAGGATACCAAGTCATGAAAGACTATTGTCCATTAAACTATATTTTACCAATTCTTAAGTTATTACCTGGCAATAATTTAAATGTGTTTGTTAATTTAACAACTACCAAAAATGTAGTAGTACAGTTTCCTAATAAAAAGTAAATTTCTTTATGAGCTTGCAAATGAGAGAAAAATAGTTCTGTGTTAATCTATGTCAAAAAGAACCATAAAAAATATACTGAACCATCAAGAGATGTTTAGGTAAATGCTTTTGCAAATAAGTAAATTGTAAAATTTACTAAAGAAAAATACATAGGAACAAATGAAAACATGTATCTCTAGACTTTAATAATATACAAAAATTATGTTGTCAGATCTGCATATAGACATAATTTAAAACTCTAAGTCATCTCATTCTTTACATTATCCCTATTAATTTTAACTTTTATCTATATCCACATTGTTAATCTGATGTTCTTCCTATATAAAACTTGATAAGTATATTAATAAGAACATCTATAAACAGAATGTTGTATTTTCTTCTAAACCACTTTGTGCTATATCTGTTTCATAAAATGCTTGTATATTTGGAAATTGATGATGAGTAATCATAAAACTGGTACCTCACCCCCACCATTGGGAAGGGACTAAATAATTTTACTCAGACAAAGAAATGAGGCCCAGGAAAACATTATAATTATGTTGGGGTCATGCAGTGAATTAATGATAAGATAATACCTAGGTATTTTATGTTTAGATTTCTTTTAACTCTACTACATTGTAGTTTGCCTATAGGTAGAAAAAAAACCATGTAAATAGATATTAGAGATATTTTATAGTGTTTTGCTTAAAGGGAGTATTGTCAACTGCACATAATCAAAACATACATAATAGCAAGCAATGTATACAGTCTTCTTACAACAGATTCTTTTTAATAATGCTCTCTTGGAGCATTTAAAACACAGTTTTATATACAGAAGAACAACTGAAAATTAAATCTTCAAGAAAAATATTGCTCAAAATACAGTAGCATATGCATTTCAAATCCTTTGCAGCTCACAAATCTCATTTTCTTTAATGTTATTGCACCTACTTCAGTAGCTAAATTGATGTCTAAAATGAAGACTTGTTAGGCATTGTTTTCATAGTACTGAATGAGGATTCAGGTAATTCCTTTTAGATTTTCCCATTATTTCTAAAATTCATAGTTAAAGAAAATAAAAAATGGAATCTAATAAAGCAAATATTATTCACTTCCAGAATAAGATCTGAAACTCTAAACCTTGCCTTCATAGCCCCAACAACACCTCAGCCTCTTGTTCCCTTTTGCTGCATCTCAAGGCCTTGGCACATGCTGTTGTTCTTTACCTCTTTTTGATCTGTGAAAAATTCTTATTCACCTTTCATATTTAGGTGTTACCTCCTTTGTGACACCTCCTTATTGTCCTCAGGCAAATATGTCCACTTTTATACCTTGTGAGCATGTATTCAAAAATATAACCAACATTTTTAAGCACTCTATTCTTAAATATTTTGTTCTGAGGAGTGTACTTAATATTTCACATGATTTATTTCATTCAATTATTACAATAAACCTTTAAAGGATGTTCTTATTATCCCCATTTTATAGAAGAGGGGACTCACACTTAGCAAGTATACATATTATACTGAAATATTTGTGTTCATATATACAAGTCTATCTTGGTCCAGCTTGATCCAAAGGCAATGTGTGCTTTAACTAAGGGAATGAATAGATTGCACAGTTTTGTACAATCCTCCAGTAATAACTTTTCACATAGTACAAATTTTGACAAATATTGGAAGGCCAGGAGTTCAAGGTTATTGTCTTCATAAGAGCCTGGTGTTATTAAGGATAGATCCACATGATTTGAAAATCACTTGAGAAGTGGAAGGGGATGTTTATATTATGACAACTGAGATTACTAATAAAGACCCATAGCAAAATGGGCAGCCACCCAAGCCACCCATCTCTTTACCCACTGGGAAGGAAAATAAAAGCTCCTCAAAATACAGTGCTGTGGACATTTGAAAACCTGAAAAGAAAACATGTGCAGCCTCAAATTTCTATGGTATAGATTACAGATACATAAAATTCCAAAAAATAGTTATCAACCATTCTCATCAATGCAGAAAAACATATATAAGTGCATAGATTAACTAACTGTAAAAATGACAGAAATGTGTTATAGCTGAGCAGGTCAAGAGTTAAAGGGCAAAACCATATGTATGATAAAAGCACTTTAAAATAAAAATGAAATAATGAGAAGGCTGTTTTTAGGTTTTCAGAGTCAAATATCATCCAGTGTCCCTAATATAATGAAAAACAAAATTATGCACACCTACATACAGCTGTTTCTTTATTTAGTCAATTATTTTTAATTAAACACTTAGAAATAGAAAAGTAAATATGGAGACACTAAGCACTGCCATGATTTGGGAGTAAAAAACAAAACAATAAACAAACAGATTAAATCTAACAAACCTTTCTCAAAATGTATAACATTGTGAGAATAACTATGAACACTCTTTCCATTTATGAATGTTTCTTGATAACTGGTCTATTGTGTACAAGTAGATGATACTGAGTGAGACAACAGTAGGGGCCAGGTATAGATTTGCTCTGGCAGCAAGCAGTGACATAATTCTCCAAAAGCATCAGAATGAACTATTTAGTATCTCTTCCTATAGAGAAATGTCTCCCAGGTTAGTTGGTAAAAGAACTTCTGTTTAAATAAAAATAAACTATTTGTGTTTAAAAAGCTGCATGAAGCTCATGTGACATCTTACATCAGTGATCTGTATTTAGGAAACTGGGATTCATTACATACAGGTATCTATTCTATAATGTAAGGGTCATTTTAATTTTAAAAATACATCATGGTAATATACAGAGTGAATATTTAGAGTTATTTTCTATTATATGACAAATCCAGAATATAACACAGTCTTCTAGAAGTAATAAAATCCACCTTTGTAACCTCTCCTTTGATGGCCTCCTTCAAATTGTGGCTGTTACACTGTGTTTACAATGAGCCACCTAGCTAATCAGTTATGCTTTTGTATTTCAATTGTGAGACAGAAAAGCAAGGAACTGGATGGTTTTCTCCATTGAAAATGTGCTTAGAGAAGAGATGGAGAAAAAAGAGAGATAGCAAGCAGAACGGGGTACCTGGATGAGAGCATTCTATACTCACCCCAAAGTGGAAGACCTGAGTAGGACAGCAGAAATGAAGTAAAATGCCTCTTCGGCTACATCTCAACACACTGTTCTACTCAAAGTAAGGCTGAGAAAATAATGAATTTATCAGTTGGCCAATTATTTCAACAATAAATAAGCCGTGTTTTACAATTATTGGCCTTAGAGCAAAAGTAAATTCAACTTTTACACTTTCATTCAATCCCTGTCACTGTATGATAAATACAAAGACACTAAGACATGAAATTTGCCTTGTATTAAGAATAAAGTTGGAAAAAAATGATTTTACTTAAAAGATACTTATATATTTAGATGACCTGAAAAAGTGAAATTTTTAATGATGTGCATTAGGATTATGCACATATATGATTTAAATTTTACATTTTGAATTTTTCTAACTAGAAAAACACAAATGTTTATAGAATGTGTTATCTCCCAACTCCTATTCAGTGGCTTTTAAAAAATCCTATTAATTTAAGCACATGAGAAACATCAAAGTAAAAATTCCATGACTGTGGAATTATGTTTTGTCTAACTTTTCATACATCTGTACACTAGATCCTCACTTCATTTATCTTTATCCTGTCACGGTCTCTGCCTTTCCTGCTGACAAGTACTTTCTTAGTAACTCTTATTTTTCTTTGTTTCTTCAACTTCAGTGAGTGTTGTTCTCCTCTGGCTTGGAAAAGCCTTAGACAGTTATTTTGATAACTGACTCCTTGGCAGGCAGCAGGGTCTTGTATGCTCTGAACTGCTCTCAGAGGCGACCCTAACTGAGCAAGACTACGTTGTTGTGGAGTGTCCTCCACAGCTCACCCTTAATAACACAGAACATACATAATGAGTTAGCTGAAAAATAAAGTTAAGAATTTATGAAGTAGATTAAGAAATTAGAGAAAACATCTCAGTATTTCATTTTAAATTTCTTATTTATAATTTATTTTATATATTTTGCAGTTCATATAAAAAGGACACAATGAATTTTAAGAAATCAAGAATCCTTAATCTTGGAAGAATGCGGCTGATGTAACTGGAATTAGGACTGTCTGAGAGATCCTTATTATAGTTAAAATTGGAGAAGGAGAGACAAATCAGGGATGGACTTCGAAAGTCCTTGGATTAACTTTTACAATTTTGCCTAACAGGGGTTGGGCTTTGAAAGATGTTAGGCAGAAGTGCGAATATGATCAAGGTTTTGTTTTTGGTTAGATAATATTTTCTAATAGTTTGGAATATTTATAGGGGTAGAAGACTGAAAGAAGGAGACTAGCCAGAATATTATTAAATCAGTCCAAAGGGAAGTTGGAGGCCTTAAATTAGAAAGATAGGTCCAGGAATTGACAGGAAGAAATGGACAGAATAAATGCCAAGAAGTAGAACTGATAGGACTTGTGACTACTTGGACATGTCAAGGTCGGGGTGGGGGGTATGATTTCAAGCTTTCTGGCTTGGATTTCTGGGTAGATGAGTATACACTGAGAGAAGAAAATGAGCTAGGTGGATGAGCAGGCTGAGGGAGACAGCAATGAAACTGTCTTTTACAAGTTGAGCTTCAAATTATTAGTTTATTTATTCATCAAATATTTGGGGCCCAATATCTGCCAGCTACTATTATGCTAGAGATACAGTAAAGAAAGAACATCCATGATCCCATGGCTTTTGTAGTTTAGCATGGGGAGAATAACAATAAACTAAAAAGTGAGTGTACAAACCAGATATTTTCAGAGTGATATAATCCATAGAAAAAAACATGATCTAAAAAAGAATAATGAAGGGTGGGGGATGGGAACATTCTGTTTTGAATGGATGATCAGGAAGTGTCTGTCCTAAGAAATGACATTTGATTCTAAATGGCGGCAATAGGAGAACAGCCATAAGAAGATCTAGAGGTAAAACACTGCAGGTAGAAGAAGGGCTGGCACCAAGGATGTGAACAAGTACAGCATATTGGAAGTCCAAGGCAAATATGGTGTGACTTAGTTCAAAGATATGGGCAGGTTTCCAAAGGACATACATGTTATATATCCTATTATTAGCTGGTTAGAAGACTTGGGACCTCAGAAGACCAGAATATGGATAAAAATATAGGTATCATATATTTACGGGTGATATCTGAAGTCATAAAAATAAGAATGTATGGAAAGACAAAAAGGCAAAGAAAGGAACATGAGAAAAATTGACATTTAATAGCTGAACAACACAAGAGAAACCACAATGCCGACAAACACAATGTTCAAAAAGTTAAAGAGGGTGAAGAGGAGAATTCAATGTTTTAGAATAAGGGAGAACCAATAGTTTTGAGATAAAAGGAGTAATCAATAGAGTTAAAAATAATAAAGGCAGGAACAAAATGTTTCTGACACAAAATGGTAAAGACCATTGGTGAATTTTTTTCTTATTTGGTTTACTTGAAATGGTAGAAGAAAAATCTGATTGAAGTAGGGTGAAGAGCAAAAATCTGAATGCAGTAGAGTAAGAAGTAAATTAAAAATAAAGTAGTAGCCACAGCCAATGAAGACTGCTTTTCCAAGTTGTTTTGGAAGAGAGAAACTACTGGACTGGGAGCATTGTTTTTTAATAAAAGAAATCTGAATATACTTACAGGTTGTAAGGAAGGAAGTAGTGGAAACAAAATTTCAGAAAAGGAAATTAACAATAATAACCAGGACCAATAGAAGATTGAAGGATCATATCATACCTATTACCCTGACTACTGGAGGGATTATCTTTGAATATGAAGCACTTTTTAAAAATTGCAGCCATTTGAAACACCTAAAAATCTTTATGTAGACACCTCACTGAGGAAAATATACAGATGGAAAATAAGCCTATGAAAAGATGCTTCACATCACATATCATCAAGGAAAAGCAAATTAAAACAACAAGATACCACACACATCTATTAGAAATAGTCAAAATCCAGAACACGGATAACTTAATCCAGAACACTGGTAACACTGATAACACCAAATGCTGGCAAGGATATGAAGCAACAGGAACTCTTATGCAGTACTGGTGAGACTGCAAAGTCGTATAGTTTTGTTTTCTTACAAAATTAAACTTCCTCTTACCATGTGATACAGCAATTATGCTTCTTGGTATTTACCCTAAACAAGCTGAAAACTTATGTCCACACAAAAACCTGCACAGGCATGTTTATGGCACCTTATTCATAATTGCCAAAACTGGGAAGCACCAAAATGTCCTTCAGTAGGTGAATGGATACATAAACTGTGGTATATCTAGACATCTAGAAATAAGCTATCTAACCATGAAAAGACATGGAGGAATCTCAAATGCATATTACTAAGTAAAAGAAGCCAATCTGAAAGGCTACATATTATATGATTCCAACTATAAGATATTCTGGAGAAGAAAAAGTATGGAGACAGTAAAAAGATAAGTGGTAGTTGGAGGTTGGTGGGAGGGAGGTGTGAATAGGTGGGCACAGAGGATTTTTAGGGCAGTGAAAATGGTCGGTATGATACTGTAATGGTGGGTACATGTCACTTTGTCCAAACCCATAGAACATGCAGCACTTACAGTGAATCCTAATATAAAGTATGAGGACTTCAGGTGATTATGGTGTGTCAGTATAAGTTCATTAACTGTAACAGATGCATCACTCTGATGAGAATGCTGATTATGGGGGAAGCTATGAATTTTTGGGAACAGGGAGATATATGGAAAATTTCTATGCTGTCTCTTAATTTTGTTCTGAATTGTGAATCTAAAACTGCTCTAGAAAAAGAAAGTCTTAAAAAAAATCTTTATGTGAATGAATCATAAGATATTATTTCTCAGAATCATAAAATATAAAAAAGACACTATTTCCATAGTGAAAGCCCCCAAAAAGTATAAAACTCTTAACAGTGAAAACATATTTTTTAAGGGTGGTTGTTACTATGTGATTGTGGCACTAAGGAGCAGGGAAAACTTCTTGGGGTCCCTAAAATCATATCAATTATATGATCACATACCAGACCTATCTGTGAAATCTTTCCCAAGTAGGTGAATGTCCTTGTCTGTCATTTCTAATATTTTAGTCCTTCATTTTCTTTCTCATACATTCAAAATTTCACTGTCCATGACACTAAAAAAACAAGGGGGCTCTCCTTTTAAATCCCTGGAAGATTCCCTGAATGCATAGTTCCAAATGCTAAGACTAAGAACAACAAAGAACAAAGAATGATTGGTTTACTTGAGTCAAATTCTGACCTTTAGATTATATATTATTGGAATATAGGTGATCAAGAATGGTTAATTCCCAGATATATGAAGGAGCTTGTACCTATTAAAATTTGTCTATTGTTTGTGGTTAATCAAAGACAGGTAAGGTTGACTGCTTGTTTGATTGTTGGCCTCTAAAAAGTTCTATCTTGGTGAAATTACCCTTGTCCTCTTAGGCCTGATTTGTTCAGTCGCATCCTGACTTGCCATTTCCCTGATTTTTCTTCCCCAACAATCTAATCGTTTAAAAAATACATGATACTTTGAAGTTTAGTGTCTTACATCACATATATATGTGTGTGTATATATAAATCATAGTAGCTAGGGACTCTCACCTAGTTAGATACAACTCAGAATGCTTGACTGTTATCAGATGGACCTAGATCATGGGACTTAATATATTTTTGTGAAAAGGTCTTAAAAATTCAGTGTTTTATTTTTTCAGTTTGTGGAAATGCAGATGATAAAGGTTATAAGTCCTGTATAATAGTATCAACATAAAGTAATAGTTTGAATACTAGCTTTTCAGAAACTACTTCAAATACATTTTAAGAAATAGCTTTCTATATTAAATATGTGGCACATCTTATGTGCTAGGTATTACTGTGGCCACTTTAAAAATATTAATGTATTCAATCATTGTAACAACAGAATGAGACAAATCCTGTTATCACCACCATGAATGGTACAACTGAGGATAAGAGAGGTTAAATAATCTGCCCAAGGTTACATCACACATAAGCACCAAAACCAAAATTAAAGCTCAGATAATTTGATTCTAAAAGAGGATGAACTTACTAATACACTATACTATGTCTTTGCTAAAACAAAGATAAGAAGTTCTCAAGAAGTAGCAGAGGGGAGGCTCCTGGGGCTAGACTAGGGAGACCAGCTTAAAGTTGTCATTTTATTGTGGGTTTCTCTCTTTACATCTTTGATGGCAACATGATGTACTATTCCTTGTCTGTCTAAAGCTCTGCCTAACAATGACCAGAAGCAAACTTTTCTGCTTCCACTTAGTAGAGCTAAGTCAGGCTAGCATTTAAAAAGCATTATTAACAATACCAAGTGCAAAAAAAGGAAATTTTTTGACAAAGGAAGAAAATCCAAGACACATAAAACATTAAGCTGGTAAGCAGACATATCTGATTCAACAATGATTCACACTAGTTTACCAGATTACAGTTTCTGTTGCATCCCCATACTTATATCCTTAACTAGTCTCTCACTCCAAAGAAATGCAAACTTTCCCTATTACCTACTCTGCTACCTCAGTAAAGGGTTAGATTAATGGGAACCAATTTGTTCCTTCAATTTGTTAAATTGTCTATTTAAAGTCTCCTAAGAAAATAAAAAGAAGAGGTTCTCCTCTATCACTCACCTAGAAAGCTCCATTCAGTTTCTGATATAGGTTTTGAGGGATACTTTCCTGGAAGGACTATAGCCATCTAAAACACCACCGCTTACCTAAGCTGGAGTATCCTGTCCACAATATAATAATATATAGTGACTATGCAAAAGGATTACAGATACATAGAATAGCAAGCTTTTACAGTTCAAAACTACTTCCATACTTAAGTGAGAAATTATATTTAGAATTTTCCTTTTATATAAACTTAAAATATGTTCCTGGGTGGGAATATGTTGAGATAGTAATTTCAAGGTTAGTTTTCTAAAAAAGTGGTCACTCAACATCTACAATTAGAAAGCAAAAATTACATCTACTAATTAATGTGTTGCATTTTTATTAAATGTTTTATAAAAATATTTTATATTAAATTCTGTGGAAATGCAGTCAAATCTACAAACTGCATCAGTTAGGTTTAAAAAAAATGGACATCTTCACTGTCTCTAAGGAATATGTAGCATGACATAATTCAATTCTCAAACTATTTTTGCCTGTATGGAGTTATACAAGATAAACAATAGTTTGGCACCAATTCATCAAAAAGAAGGCAAGTTTTCATTATAATATCTTATTTTTGTATTTAATAAGACTCTTATAATTGTCCAAAAGGTGATATTTTACTTTTACATAGCTTAGCAATGTATTAATATATTCACTTTCATTTTTAAACCATACAGATATGCATTATATTTTATAACATTATACAAATAATCTAAAAGGCTGGACACATGCATTAAAATTACCTTCATATTTAGATTTAATACTGTATTGGGTCCAACCCCAAAATTGGAGAGAAAGAGAGGTGAAATGTGAACAAACTCAAAAATCCCTTTCTTTAAAGACAAAATGTCAAGGAAAACTTGAACATTTTTGCCTAACCATAGCACAGTGACTTCTAAAGTTTCGTCTGGAAGCTCCCCCACACGGTAAACTTGATGGCCCTAAGTTATCTGCCTTAAAATGGTCAACAGTGAAGCAAAGAACAGAAGTTTTTATAAATTCTCAGGTAGTCTTAAATTGCTTTCACTTCCTAAGGACAGATTACGGTTAGGGAAAATTTGCAGGGCCTCAAACCAGTGCTGGAATTTACATGTCAAGGATCAATGTGTATTTTAAGGAATAAACACATTCTTTGCAAGCAGTTGAAAAGCAACTATGAGGAGAAGAAAGAGAGAAACTATTTCCTTGACTTATCAAAGACAAAGCATTGATGATACAGGATTTTGTGTATCTCCTTTTTAAAATAATTTAGAATATAGTGACAAAAAGGGTTGAAAACAGGATTTCCAAATGCAAAATGTATACACTTACTAGTACATGCCATGGAAGGCGGGTCTTTTTCAGCTCGGAAATAGCCCTTTTCACATTGACAAATAGATGTTGCTTCCATGTAGGTTAAACTGTGTGGAGGGCATTTGGAACACTTTGTGTTGCCAGCAAATGCTTTATAGAATCCTGGTCTGCAAGCTGTAAAAACAGGAAAAACAGTATTTTTGTTGTTACTGCTAGAGGTATTTCATTTGTACATGTACTACATATTTTAGTACATACACACTTTGAATCACAGCTTTCAGTGTCATATAAGCACAGAAAAGTCAATATATGTTAATGAAAGAAATTAGTTTTTCAAAATTAGTAACACAATATTGACTTCACATTTTAGCTGAGATTGCTATTTTAAAAAGTATACCTGATACACACAGAAGCAAAATAACTGTTTACCAAAGTGAGAGGATGCCTATAACTGGCAGTATGGGAGATGATTTTGTGTAGTTCTTGGAGATGGTATTAAATAACATTAAATCACACTATTTAAAATGTATTTACACTCCATTTCTCCCTCAGTCTTTCTGAGCACTCAAGGAGAAAGTCCTTGTCTGGTGTTGTTATACCTTAAGACCTTTCTTACTAGCAAATTTTTTTTAGGGAGGAACAAAATAAGAGGTATCCTTAGGCTTAGAGAGAATTCAGCAAGATCTAGCTATAACCCTGATTTATTTTTATCATGTTTACTGTTACTTTTATGGAAAACAATTTTTCTGTTTATTACAATGTAAATCCATTTACAATTTTTGAGATAAAGGGTAGGTAGACAAAATATTAACTATATAGGACATATATGCTATGCATATATGGCAAAAATCATGAAAATTTTATGCAAATAACTAAATTTTCACAAAAAATCATGAAAATGAAATGCAAATGACTAAAGTTATATGAGCAAATGTTTTATTGAACCTTATTTTCTCTTTGCTAAAATCCATGTTGTCATTTTCAGTGTATATTTTTACAGGAATGGAAGACCTAGGGAAAAGGATCCTATGTTAGGTATGCGTCCATGGTCCTGAATGGTGAGGGGCTTAGCTGTTTCTGGTCTCAAAGAAAACAATACTGGCCACTTTCTCAATTAACAATGTATACAAAAAATAAACGAAAAGTAATTTTTCAGTGACATATATTATGTTAGAAAATATTTTAAGAAACTATTTATTTTAATCCAATATATTTTCACACAATGCTCCATTTAAAAATATACAAGAATCCTAATTTAACAATAATTTATCTGTTGGAAAGGCTTCTGCTTATATACTCAGGAAGGAAAGGAAAAAAAAATTCATTCAGTTTCTTTAGGTAAATTTACTTCCTACCTAAATGAGTCCCAAAACAACTATTTATCTTTCCTTAGGTAGATATGTTGATGAATGTTCCTCCAGATCTAAATGACTACATTTCTATTGATACGAGTATTATACCGTACACCACTGACTGTTATCCTCTCATAGTCTAAACCATGAAAGCTGATAAACATAAACACGTATGCCATAATTATTATTTTTGATAATTTGTATTTTCTTTTATAATTATACTTTTTAGCAATGATCAAGCAATTCAAGGGAAGGAAAATTATCAATTATGTAAAGTAAAATAAACATTAAAAAGTTGGTTATTCAATATCAATGAGGTTGTGAGTGATGAGACATAAATAACAATCATATCTTCTCTAACTGGCTGATAAATTGATTTACACTATCTAGCTAATCAGTAATAGAACTGTGTCATCAAAATATTCTCTTAGCCTATTAAAATTCAGCTTGTAAATAATACATAATTAACCCATTAACATCTTTGGAAATAAAATATTCCCTAAAAAATATTTAATTTCTAAATTTAACCTTCAGACATAGTAGTTATAAGACAGTGTATTATAGAATATTCAATAAATCTATCATATATATTTTGTCAATAAATTATTTTCTACTTAATGATGCAGTTTAAAATAACTGAATATATTCTACAGAATACATTTGTAATACTTTGCCAAAAAGTTTTAAATGTTGAACCCAGCTAGAAATTTAAATAATATCTTTAATCTATTAAACTATTTTTCAATCTAATAAACTAGTGAACTGAAAATCTAAATGGGGACTTTGCATTCTGTGCATTCCACTGTTATTTTGAATAAAATCAAAATATTATTATAAACCTTTTAAGTGACCTTTTAAAATAAGTTTGAAACAATTATGAATGTGTATGCTATAGAACTACAATAAAAGATTATTACATGCACAGATATAAAACTTATACAACATAGACAAGAGCTCTAAACATTTTGTTTTCTTCCTGTTAATGGCCATTCAAATCTCAGCCATAAATATTGTTAAGCATATAAAGCAGCTTACTTTTAATCTAAATTTGTGCAGCAAACCGTTTTGACCTTTTATTTATTTTCTTTGGTAAATAAAAAAACAAAAATATAAATAATTCTTTTCTGCCTGTTTTCAGTTAATTTGTCACCTTCTTTTAGAATATTCTTAGAATGCTTGGAATATTTCTTAAAATATTTAGAATAGTTTAGTGATATTTAAATTGTTGAATATCTGTTTCCTAACTCATCTGTCAGCATCCATTCTTGCCCACTTTAATCTACTCTGTCCAAAAGTAATATTAAACTATATATACATAAGCCATATATATACAATTTTTAAAGTTTATAGTAGCTGCACTAAAAAACTAAAAAGTAACATAAATTAACTTGATAACATCTATTATTTAACCCAACATATCCAAAATATTATCATTTCAACATGCAATCTAGCTATTGAAATATTTTATATTATTTGGGTTTGTTTGTACTAAGTATTTGAAATCTGATATGTATTTTACACTTACATCACATCTCAATTCAAGCTAGCCACCTTTCAAGTGTCCCATCACTTCATGTGCCCTGTGGTTACCACATTAGATAGTGCAGCTTTGAACACAAAAATCTGTTCATTATATACCCATGTTTAAAAAACTTTGATGACTTCCTACCATCTTATGCCACTCACATAAGATATACTACCCATCAAGTATTCTTGGCTTCTTTAACAAATATTAGTTGAATGTATTTGCAGGAGTTTATTTCTGGGTTCTCTTTACCGTTGTTCTGTGTATTATTTTTATATCATAGCAAACTGCTTTGGTTACTACAGTTTTGTTATATAGCTGGAAATCAGAAAGTATGATACCTCCAGGTTTGTCCTTCTTTTCTTATAATTGCTTTGGCTCTTCAGGATCATTTGTGGTTTTATACAATTTTTGTTTTCTATTTCTGTGAAAAATGCCTTTGGCATTTTAATAAGATTCTATTGAATGTATAGATAGCTTTGGGTAATATGGACATTTTAACAATTCTTTTGATTCATGAACATAACAAATCTTTTCATTTGTATCTTCCTCAGTTTCTTTCAGCAAAGCTTTCTGGTTTTCAATGTGCAGGTCTTTCACCTCCTTGAGTAAATTTATGTCTATATATCTTATGCCATTCACAAAAATTAACATGAAATGAATTAACAACTTGAACAGTAAAACTCCTAAAAGAAATCATAGGGAAAAAGCTCTTTAAAGCTGGTCTTAGCAATGATTGTCTGGATATGACACCAAAAGCAAAAATCAACCAGTGGGACAATTTCAAACTTAAAATCCTCTGAACAGTAAAAGAAGCAATCAATAAAATGAAAAGGCAAACCATTGAATGGATTTGCAAATCATGTATCTACTAATAGGCTAATATCCAAAATTTATAAAGAATTTATCCAACTCAATAACAAAAAAAGCAATCACATTTTTTTAAATGGGCAGAGGAACTGAATAGATATTTCTCTAAAGAAGACATAGGATGGGCAATAGGTATATGAAAAGACGCTCAACATCATTAATCATGAAAATGCAGATTAAAACCAAAATGAGATAACACTTTGCTCCTGTTAGAATGCCTATCATCAAGGAGACAAGAGGTAAGTATTGGCAGAGATTTGGAAAAAAGGGAGACCTTGTGTTTTATTGGTGGGAATTTAAATTGGTGCAGCCACTGTGAAAACAGTATGAAAGTTCCTCAAAAAATTAAAAATAGAAATACCATATGATCCAGCAATCCCACTTCTAGGTAAATATCAAAAGAAACTGAAGACAGGATATCAAAATGATATTTGAACTCCCATGTTTATTGCAGCATTATTCACAATAGTCAAGATATGGAAACAACTTAATGGTTGTCAACAGATGAATGGATAAAGAAGTTCTATAGTGATTCTATCTTTTAGTTCTCATACATAATACTACAGGATTTTTATGTAAATCCACATTTCTTAAGACTACTGCATTCTTCTCAGGTCTGCCCACCTCTGATTTCTTCCTACTCAAATCTACTCCACAGTTACTGCCAGTTATATTTCTAAACCATACAGATGACCATGCTACTCTGTATTGTCTGTATTAGAAGTTGGTAAACTATTGCCCTTTGGCCAAATTTGGCCCACTGCTTGATTTTGTAAAGCTTATGAGCTAAAAAACAGTTCTTATGTTTTTAAATGATTATATAGGTATGTGATATCTTTGGTTTTTACTCTTGGCCTGCAAAGCATAAAATATATACTATTTGGCTCTTTACAAAGGAAAAGTTTGCTAACACCTGGTCTCTAGCATACAGTCCAAATTTATTTTACCATTTAAATACCTTCATGGTTGAGCTCATACCTATTTTTCCAAACTCACCACCTGCTGCTACAGAAATTAGACTACTTACCTCTCCCTGTGTACACCATTATTATTTTTAAATAGCTTTTTTGAAGTATAACTGGCATGCAAAATTCTGCACATAAAGTATACAATATGATGTTTTGGCATATGTATACAACTGTGAAAACTTTACCACAATCAAAATAGTGAACCTATCTATTAACTCCAGAAGTTTCCTCGTGCCCCTTTATTTTCATCTATTTGCATTTTTATACTTAAAGCACATTTCCTGCAGGTGGCACACATCTGGTTCTTTTTTTTAAAATCCATTCTGATGATCTCTGTCTCTTAGTTGGATTGTTTAGACTATTTAAATTTAATGTGGTTGATGATGTAGTTAGGTTTAAGTCTACTCTATTATTTGTTTTCCATTTGTCCTATCTTTTTTGTTCCATTTTATTTATTTATTTATTTAAATTTTTGAATAATTGTATGCTTTCTATGATCTGATGTAATCTCCTTTGTTGGTTTATTTGCTTATTAGCAAAACACAGGTGAATACTCATAGAAAACTTCTGCAGCTCTCTGGAAGTAACTTTAGAGAAACACTTTCCTCTTACTCCTCTGTCTTGTGAAATTTAGCTATCATGGTATATGGGGACTCTCTATCAGTCTTCACAATCTATGGAGGGGGTCTACTGGCTTCTATCAGGGTCCTTCCTTCCTATACCATGACCTGGAAACTCTCTCAAGACACTAAGTGGGGACAGTTGTAGAGTTCTCCTTCTTTATTTACCATCTCTCAGGAAACAGTCTTTCTTTACCTAACATTTTAGGTCTTAGAATTTTTTCTCATATATTTTGCATGGGTTTTCTAGGTTATATGGCAGGCAGCAGATATTACTACATCTTGGCTACAAGTAAAAATCAGAACTTTTAGTCATCTTGAATTCTTATTTTTTTAAATAGCCTTCATATTTCACTCCCTTTTCTACTGTCCTTCTCCTAACTACTACACCTAGTTTCCCAAGGACATACTTTAAAAACTTATTTCAAAGTACAATGCAATATTATTATCACTTACCAGGATGCTTAAGGTGAAAAACACATACAATATTAAGTGTTGGTAAGGATATGGAGCAATATGAGGACTCATGCATTGCTGGAGCAGTTTAAATTGGTACTCCCGCTTTGGTGAACTGTTTGGCAACGTTTACTACAGATAAACATAGACATATCTTCTGACATAACAATTCCACCCCTTGGTATTAACCCAATAGAACAGAACAAAGTGAAAGGCACATCTCACCCTGCAGGCATTTATGCCAGATTCCATTGTAAGAGAGTTATCTATCCCTCGTCCATTTGATTTTCATTTTCTGCAATTTTGCTGACATGTTGCCCTTTTCACCTTATGTATTTTTTCCTTTCACTCCTTGCTTTGTCTTTATTAGTGTAAATCTTCTATATTCCATTAATCATTTTGATAAAATGTCTTGAGGGAATGGAGGTAAATTGATAGAATCAACTATGTTTAACAAAAAGTTTACACCTTGTTGTATTTTTAATCATAAATTTGGAGTAAATTTATTTAAGAATAATCAAATTAGAGTTAAACCATTATTTATTAAATAATTCTGAAAAGATTTCTTGATTTTCTGTTGTCATGTACCTACTTATAAAAGTATCAAGAATGCTAGAGGAGTATATACAATGTAATTTGACAATGGTGTATCTATCTATTAAATGTAAGATACAAAAATATTCTCATAAAATAACACAATAAATAACCTAAGTTAAAAAATAATTTTCTACTTCAAAAATACAGGATTTTGTGTATCTTCTTTTTAAAATAATTTAGAATATATTTTAAGGAACTTTAAATCATTGTTTGAAACAACAATAAAAGATGTGATATATATTATGAAGGTCAAAGTAATTTTTATAGAAAAGCATGTATTAAAGGCACATCAATATTAGTATAGTTTTCCAAATACCACTAATACTAATGAAATACATACCATGCAATACAATTCTTTCATAAATATTTGAAGTTTCATTGTCCTCTGAAAACTGAAGTCACTGGGTATTGATTGAAATATAGTTGGAAAATACTTTTAGACACACACACACACACACACACACACACACACACGCTGCTAAAACAAAATTAAAAAATGTATGACCTGTTCTACACATACCTTACTTTAACATTAAGTAGTTAGGCTAGATATTGTTAGCAATGCTTTTTATGTTTATCTTTATTGTCAGAAAACTCTAAGACAAAGGATCATGAGAAATTCTACTAGGCATGTCATACTGCTTAGTTCTCATCATTTGATTAAATGCTGAATTGTGACTTGTGTGACAGGAGCTGATAGTAATATAACTGACTGCCTTTTCTTCATCAGTGTTCAATAGTCTATAAGTAGATAAACCTGAATGACTTATCAGTGAAATAGGTAATCTGCATCATTTCTCAAAACTTTACAATTCATGAAACTTAAGAAACTGGGATAGGCAGTATTACTTTTTTCCTAGATACTGTTCCACAGTTATGAAAATTAAATTTTGCTGACATGTAAGCAGAAAAGGCAGGAGAATCACATAATTGGAAAATAAAGAGAAAAGGAGAACAAAACTAAAACTTAAGGGTAAATAAGCATAAATATTTTGTTTCTTCAGAATAATCTACTAGTTAGAAGCCAGGAAGAATCTCAAAACCAAATACAAATCTATTAGTAATAAACTTGCAGACTGTACTTCAAAATAACCTCATCTTCCTTACAGGGGGCTCCTATAAAGACCACATAAGATAATGTAGGTAAAAATATGTTAGTAATTCTAATTTCCATTGCCACCAAATAAATGTTGAAAGCAGACTTTCTTTTGAATATGCAAACAGAAAAACCACCAGACCTACAAAAATATACCATAGGTCACATGATTTTTACGCTAAAGAACCGGAGGAAGGAAGTCTGGTTCTGGAAAGGAGGAATAGCACTCTGCATTCTTTTTCTACTGAGTTACAAAATTAGAGCACAATATACACAGCAGACATCTGAGGACTCTGAACAGTAAGTAGAAGCAGGTATACTGGAGAAGACCAAAATATGAAGTACTACCAAGCTGGTGATGATTTACTATCCTTTTCTCCGTTTCCCTCCTCCACCTCCCCAATGATTGGGCTGGAGCCCAGACTAAATGAACTAGAAGTGGACCCCAGGTCACAGGAAGAGCTCTAGAACAAGCCGGCTCATCTTGGCTCGGAGTGGGAAATGAAACTCCTAATGCTCAGGAGGGAATGTGAAAGCCCATCCTCCTTTGCGTCTCCTTTCTTTTCTCTGTTCTCTCCTATGTAGCTCTCAAGTAACTGTGTCAGTGGTGGTAGTGGTGGCCAGTAATGGGCACCCATAGGAGCCAAAATTCTTAAGAAAGGAAACTTTCTCTCCATTCACTGAAGCTATGGTTCTGAGAGGGCAGAGTCAATCCCATTGCATTTCTATTTCTCTCTGTCCTCCTTCCACTTGGCCTAGAATGTAGATCTAGTAGAAGAAGTGCACAGCAGGGTGGAGTAAGTAAAGCCCTCGCCAGCCTTCCAGCAAACAGACTTTAAAGGGGAGACATAGGAAACTGGAAAGTACTGGGAAAAAACATGGAGAGGGAGAAGCTTTAGAAATCAATCCCATACACTTGTTTATGAATTCCTAGACTTATTTCTAAACTACACACATATGGATCTTATTCTATTTAACATCCAAAGACTTTGAGAACAAAAGCAAAAGACCACCACCCTGGTCTCAGACTAGCAGTGAGGTTTTAAACCTTTGGTTACATAAAGAAGAGGATAACAACTTAGAAACCATATGTTTTTTATTTAATTATATGACACACTAACGTAAAAAGTAAGCAGGGATATATACTGGGAAACTAAGTTGCCATTAGCAAGCATAAAGTAGGTATATCAGATCTTATTTTTATCTTTCACCACTTTTTCTCATTCATGTTCATAATTATGTCAAAGAGGATTTGAAAGAAGCAAATTCATTGAAGAGATGGACAATTGTCAAGAATAGAGCATTACTTGGAATGTAAAGTAGGTAATAACTGAGGTTGGTGACATGCAAAGTTAAAATTCTAAAGCTGCTTCTAATGTGAGGGTAAGGTGTTTGTATTCTAGAAGTTATTAGTAGGTATGGAAACAAAAAGTTTAACAATAGCAGTTTTTAGGTATAGACCTATTTTTATTTTTATTACGCATCTGAATGCTATCTGGTGATAATACTGGCATAACATTAAAAGCTAACCATATTTGTTCTAGAAACACAGATCACCTTTCCAGTGTTCCAACATGAATATTCTAATGTGATTTTTAATTAATTTCGTATTACCTGTTATATTTTAGTCAACCAAACCTAAGTCTACATTAATACTACTTCCTTGATTTTAGTACTGCCTTTAAAAAATGTGCTTATTGGATCCATGACTATATTTACAGGTGTGCTGAAGTAAGATGCTGTTTTTTATCCCCTAATCAGAGATTCTCATTCTCATTTCACAATTTTTTTCTAGATACACAGTAATGACAGTTTCTAACTTTTTCTTTCAATATTCCTTTCTTACATACTCCTTAAACTGGACTGAATTTACTTTTATGAATAAGTAAATCCATCCCTAAAGAGAAAACACCCAGTGATTCCCTGTAAGATATATTAGTAATAATGTAAGATATCACTAGTAAAAATAGCTTACAGAAAAATCATTTATAATTATTGAACATTCAGAATGAGCCAGACATTGTGCAAAGATCTTTGTATATAATTTTTTAGTTATTGTTATAAAAATCAGTTACAAAGAGTAATAAAAAATATGTACTTGGAACTAGATTTTATGTCTATGAGTTCTGTTTCTGTATTTTACAAACTCTGTCACTTCAGGCAACTTACTATCCTGCACATCATTATTTTTGCCTATAAAAGGGGGATAAATGATAGCAGCTAACTCAGAGACCGTTATGAGGAGTTAGTGAATTAATATGTGTAAAGTGATCATAAGGGTGCCTAGCATATTATTACTTAGATGAGGAAACTGAAGTTAAGTGATACTAAGTAACTTACTGTGGCAGACTGTGCTTTCCAAAAGTATCCTGGACAGTGTCTCCCATCCTACACACTATTCTGACAATATACTCTTTCAGCTGAGTTCCAGATTGTGCGATTTCCTAGATTAGGCCATAACATGCCTGTCTCTTTTGGGATGCTTACTTTTAGAAACTAGCCCCATGCCCACAAGGCCAGGCCAAACAGCCACAGAGAGGTCACGTGGAGAACTTAAGCCCTTGGCCCACAGCTCTGACTGAGCTCCCAAATGACAGTAGGAAATAGCTTGCCAGCCAGGTGAGGGAGCTACCTGGAAACTAGATTTAGGCTCCACCATTGCCACCTCAGCTAATGATGCATAAAGCAGAGATGAGCTGTCGTTGTTGAACCTTGCTCAAGCTATAGATTTATAAGTAAAAAAAGATAACTACATAAAACCAGTAGTGAAAACCATATCTGTCAATGTTTTAAGTCACTAAACTTGGGGGATATTTTCTGATGCAGTACTAAGTAACTGGAACACCTGTTCAAGGTCATATGGCAGGAGAGAAAAAGTTAAGGCCTAGGCCCCTTCAAATCCATAGGTGGAATTCTTATCACAGAGTACATTGGTTAGCCATGGTATGTGGAACAGCATACCTAATTTGTAATCTAGATCAGTGCAAGAATGAACTGTAACTTTTAAAGGACAATTGGTGATGTTCTTTGGATTATAAATAACAATTGCAATAAAACATGCTCTTTTGCAGGATTTAATTGACAGATACGGTTTTAACTACTGGTTTTATGTTCTCTTAGACACATCTCTTTTTTTAAGAAGCAAAATAAATATAGCTTTGTTTAGATAATCAGAAATAAAAATGTATTCTACAACTTTTATTCCATAAAAATATTTACTGTGACTACCTCATTTTATAGAAAAAGTGTGCAAAACATTTTATCTTTTAACCTAGAAGTAAAGAACAGACTCATCATAAAGAGGCTTATATGTATGATTTGAGCATTTTGACCAAACTCACTTATCACTGCTTGAAGTCTCACATACTCTGATACCTCAGTAAAGTCTGACAACTGTATCTTCTGCTGATTTAGCAACAAACTTATAACCCATTCTTCAATTTGACAATTGTGAATGTCCTACTGTCATGTATTGCTGGGATTCTGTAGCTGAATAGTACAGAAAGCTAATGTAAAAATTGTTGAATAATACACAAAATTTTTACCAAGAAAAGCATACCTTTTTTCTAGAGTTACTAAGCATATTGATAATACACATAATAATCACAATTTATTGGCCACTATAAATTGGTGTTATACCAACATTATTCTATTTAAGTCTTACAAATACCCAATGGTGTGGGTATTAATATCTTCATTTCACAAATAAGGAGACAAAGGCTTTAACAGTTACTCAAGATCATATAAGCAAGGTAGGATTTGAAGCAAGGTCTCTCTGATTCTTTAGCCCAAACTTTGAGGTATCTTGTCATTACGTAAATACACATGTATATACAAAAGTATGCAGATACACATATATATGTACATAGGTACATTATATAAATATATTTAATATATTATCATATTCCTGGCAATACTTATGTACATTCTCTCTTTCTTTGTAACCTACTATCACAGTTATAATCTGCATCCCACAATTTGACATGTATTATACCTTATTTCATATAAAGAGGTTTGTCTTTTCATTTACATGGTAAACTACTTAAAAATAAGGTTTTGTACATGTAATTACACTGGGACAATATTGAAGACATAGCAAAGGCTCAAATATAATCTGTACGTATTACTATATATATAATCAATATACTTGTTAGTAAAAATTAGGTGAGAATATTATAGAATGAAGCTTAGCAGAGCCAATATTCAAAATATTCATCATCTTCTTTTCTTAAAAAAGAAAATACTGCAATATGATTTAAAATTTCTAAGCTTTTTTGTAGAATCCATTGTCCTCATTAGTATTTAGATGTTTGTTCCTGTTTTCCATAAAAGCTTGAAGTGGTTACTTATATCATTGGCTGAAATATGAATGGATGTTTCCAATGTATGTTCACCATAAGTAGCCCTCTATTTTACAGTAACACTGTAGTGTTTGAATTCATAATGATACTTTGTTATGTTTTGTAGCCAATATCACAATTAATGTTTGTATGCTGAATAACTAAAGGTTTTACTAAACAGCAGGTTATATATCACACTTTCATTATGATTTTAAAATAGTTTATCAAAACCTTCGTTTACATTTCAATGGAATGTTCTGTACATACTGAATTGAGGTAAAGTGGAGTAGCATCTTCGATCCAGTACAAATAGAGTAGCTATAGTGATCCAGCATGGTTAGGGTATGACAGGTTATCATGGATCACAAGGACACATTCTAGGATGAAATGCTGTATACAGCAATAGCAGACACTCAAAATTCATAACTCTCAATGCATTGCTTGCAATAATTCTATGTGGCCATGTGATCAGCAGAAATGTGATGAAGGTTTCACAGATGTGATGTGTCTGATCATAATATGGTCTCTTGATTTGGCTTCTATCTATTTCCACACATGTAGAGCCATTTTCCATAAATTAATATGGTTGGCCTGAGACTCAATTTCCCAAAGACTATTTTACACCCAGGCACATCATCTTTAAGCTGGTGCTTAAATAATCCAATTTTCATGGCAAGCTGGAGCTCTTCTGAAAAACCAGTTGTAGCATTTCATGAACTCATAATAAGTGTTTATATTGGAAAACCTGGAACCTTAGAGGCAGTTTTCTATTACAGAGCTATAAATCCCATAAATCAGAAGCTGAGTATCTACAAAATTTTGTGTAAACTTTTTATATATTTACATGTATAAATATTTTAAACACAGTGGAGGAATTCTTAGCAGACCCTTCTTTATATAACTCCATACTCTCTAATTAATTTATTTTATACATCTACAAAACATATCTGTAAGTTGGGACATACTCTAGATAGTTAAGGTGAAATAAACTATTGGATCAAAAAATTCATTATCAACATACACCAATTTGTCTCTCATCTCTGTACCAACCGCATATTGCATGTGCCTCCACTGTATCAGGCATTTGATTGTTTTGCAGTATTTTGCTTCCATGGCCACTTCAACATCATTGTGTGAATACTTGTGAGAAGAAACAATCTTTATGTTAAAATTCTCATTTTCTAATTTAGTGTTTAATATACATTGTGTTCAATAAATGCTTGTTCAATGAATAACTATATAAATTAGTGGTCTTTGATACCCTGTTTCACAAAAACAATTTTTAAATATCCATTAAATATTACTGAAATACAAATATTCTGATATGTATCCTTTAAGGGGGCAGGAACAATTGCAAATGCACCCAGAACTAATATAATATTTTATAATATTTGTATTATATTTCAGCACTGTTTAGAAAATTAATACATGCTTTTATTTTTGAAGGCTGCAATTTTAGAACTTTTGTCTCAAATTACTATATTGATTAATATATTCAGCCAAATATGTTTGACTCATTTTAATATGAATGCATATGTAATTTTCCTTTTCTGCACCTATAAGCTGGATAATTAATATAAAAATACAAGTGCTACTGCAAAAACCATTTAGCTGATACTGCATTTTCAAATACAATCTCCTATGATTATTCTCAAGTGGAACAACTTTAGTAAACATGTATAATTGACTGCAGTTACTACTCATTTGACATATAATAGAGAAGTCAGGGGATATAGTTATATAAAATCCAGTCCCTGAAGAAGTAAATGAGTATACACCTCAAATTATATGACAATATTAGATACTACATACTTAAATACTTCATGGATGGTACAGATAACAAATGTCTGCAGTTTCAAGGAGCAATGCGTGAATATGGGGTGGAGTAGCTAAAATCAACCTAGAGATGTGGCATTTTAACTGGATTTTTTCTATGGAAAGGTGGGAAGAGAAATGAGGAAAACAAGATATGGAAATAAAAAAGAATGTTAAGAGCTCCTAAACACAGAGAGCAAACCAGCTGGGATAAAATGAAGAGTTGACAGTGGAAAGAGAGAAATATAAAGTAGTTAAAGGGGAACGGTTATCAAGAGTCTTATAAGACAGCTTAAAGAATTTTATATTTACACTAAAGGATACAGCAGTGTCTGAAACAAGGGAACACAAGTTCATTTAAATGGTGTCTGCTTACAGTGCACCAAATTTACTAAAGAGGTATAAGACAAGAAGCAAGGAGACCAGATGGGAGACTAAGGCATTGATCCCGAGAAGAAATATTTAACAGCTAAACAATGACGTGGTGGTGAAGAGAGAAAAAGGTCACATTGTAAAGAGAAATGACTTTAAAAATAGTGCAGACAAAGAACAAGGTAAAAATTAAGTGCAGGTTAGACATACTTATTACATATATTTAATATACAGTACTTAATGGTGTTGTCTGTATCATTGTGGATAGAATCTGGGGCTTTTGACATGGAAATCTTATATTAAAATCCAACTGGTTGAAATATATTGCCTTAGGTAAGTTATTGTATCCCAGGAAGTCTGAATCTACTCATCTGTAAAATGGAGATGAGAACACACCTACCTGTTGGGATGATGCACAATATAATTATATAATGTATTTAGTTGGTGCCTAGCTCATTGGGCCACTGGGGGATAATAAGTTTTAAAGTCAGTCAGCCCACAAAAATTCACCATGCCAAGAAAGAAACACTTGTACCCAAAATAGTCAGGAAAACAGCTGTAATGGTTAACCAAATATCCCAGTTAAGTATATCAGAAATGAATTGCCATTATCCAATAAACAGATTTTAAAATTCATAGCATAATACTATACCTATACTTAATAAAATATATTTTATTGTACATAGTAAAGTGTTTAAGGATTTAACAATCTTATGTTTAAGTTTTGCAATATCAGATTTTATCCAAATATTCATACTCAATACTTTTAACTTTTATATTCCTTCATAGTAAATCAAACCAAATGAAACCAAATAAAAAACAGTGGATTAGGTCTGCTATGTAGCCTCCAAACTGCCTCTAGCAGGCAAATTACTTATCAGTTCCTATGGCTCCAACTCCAAAATGATGCTAAATCTCTCTTATCTCCATCTCTACTGCTATAGTCAAGTCCACATTACCATCATATTTTGCCTGAATTACTGGAAACATTATTCTTGTTTATGACTTATCCCATGTGCCTAGAACAGAACTTGGCAATAGAAATTTACTCACTAAGTATTTGTTGAATGGGTGAATATGACTCCTATGGTCAATATAGGTTCAACTATCTTCCAGCTTAATTATCAGCAAATTGTTGCCACTATTCATAGAGAAGATATATTCTTTAATATTCTTTCTCCAACATACCCTCAGGAAGCCCCTGCCAGAGAGCTTGGACCTCAAATTTCTTGCATGTTCTCAATCAATCTCAATAGTTCTCTCTTAGTTCTACAGTAACCATGATCTCTGTTACAGAAAGAACCTATTTTGAGTATCATAAAGAAATTTCTTGCATGAAGCATATAATCAAGAGTTCTATCTGAGGGGCAATATTCATTTATGTCTCTAACCTTTCAGTAATTTTCCTTACTTCATAAAACATAATTTTCTCTATTACTCTGTCATCTCCATGAGGATTCTTCTTTTGCTCACATGGAACCCTCAGATCTAAAAGCAACATCGTCAGCATGTTTGGTTATGTGTGTACCCATTAGAGTGTGTAGTTAGAGTACCTTGCCAACGATTAGCAATCAAAAATTATGAGCTAGTGATGAAGATTCTGGTCCTTATGTGCCTGTGTGGCAGCATTAGTACAGGCAGTGAGAAATTTATGTCTTCACTGGGTATTGGGCAACGGGAAATTTAAGGGCTATGTGTTGCTGCATATAACAGCACTTTCTTAATTAAGATTGGAAGCCAGATTTAGCTTTACTCAAAAAGTATTGTCTTACAGATGAGAATACTGAGGCAGTGCGATGTGATGAAAGATGCAAGTAGTTTAATTACAATATCCCAGTGTTAAATAAAAAAAAAATTCTGTTCCTTTAACTTGAAAAAAGGTTATTAAATTATTGAAAAGAACTTAGTATTTACTTTTTGGGAATTTTCATTTCAAGCATATTTCCTAACTAAAGAATAATATTTTTCAGACATGTTTACTTTTCTTTAATAATAAATAATGCACCAATGATTGTATGTTTTATTTTCTCCAGGAGATAAGCTAATTAAGAATAGGATGGCTTGCATAAACACTACAGAAGAGTACCCCAATTAAGAATTCAAATTTTTGTAAAAACTACTGAGATTTAAGGCTTCAGGTAACTTTCAATTTCCTATATTGACTGTAACTATGAAAAAAATCTAAATATTTGATAAAATATTTAAGACTGAATAAGCAAACAAAACAGTGTTAATCAAAAGACTCCCTGTGATAATTCTTTAGTGTTGTCATTTTTATAGATGTGTTTCATAAGTAAACTACTTCAGTGATTAAAAGATGTTAGAAAAACTGACAAGGATTACTGCTTGATAATTTATTGGAGGAAATGAAATTTTCATTTACTGAATTCTATAAAACATATCTTGATATCTTGGACACACTCATGTTGAAATGAAGTACAGTTATCTAACTGATAAATTAGCTTTTGTTCACTTGGTTATTGAAAATAGATAAATTTCATAAACTGAGCAATTAGATATGTCTTCCTCTATTTCTTAAGATGCAATTTGATTACAATGTGTGTGTAGTTTCTGAATCAAAGTACTTAGGCTTTTTGCCAAATGTTTCCAACTTAAACCAGCCATTATACTTCGGCCTAATTAAAAAATAAGCTTCACAGGATTATCAGATTTTTACATCTGCCTTATCTCTGCCTTCACCAGGCCATCAATACTTTGTCCACTAGTACTCGATATTTATGAATATATCTGTTTCAACCACTGAACTGTAGGCTCCTGGAGTGGAGAGTATGCTATGTTCATCTTTATATTGTCTTTACACCTAACATAGGGCTTCCTAAATGGTCTACTGAGCATTAGTAAGCTTTCAGTAAATATCAATTGAATTGAATTGAATTGAATGAGAGGACTGAGAAATTATACTAAGAATCTGGGTAATGGAGATTGTCAGTCAGTGTGTAACTAAGCAGGACAGGTAAAAATGCTGTGTGCATGCTTGCACTGCTGCTGTAGGGAACACAGGCACAGAGACTTGCTAGAATGAAAGCACCACAGACAGAAGTGTATGCTTAAGCACTTAATATGTATTAGGCATGCAGTGAAATATCATACACACACTATTTCATTCAATCGATCAAAGCCAATTTATAAGGTAGGAAGAATTTATCTCGTCACAGTACACATGAGAAGCCTGAGGCAAATATGGTGTGAGTTAAGAACTCATGGATTCACCCATTCCTACATTTATGAGTGAAATCAAGAAAAATAATAACCAGATCATTGCCTTAATTTCACAATTACTCTAATCCCCCACCATGTCCCATTAAATGAAAAAATGGTCATAGCTAGAAGCCATGCCTCACTGAGGGTTTAACAATAATCAACATCAAATTCATTATTACGTTATTTTTCTCAGACAAGATGCTTTCCACTGGCTAATGTGGAAGAGAATTGGGAGAAATCTCTCCTCTTTCTCCCTTCTTGTATTTGCCTTTACCAACAACCCCAGTGCCTCAGGGCTCTGGGTGTTCTGCTTGGCCAGTGAACTCTGGCTTACTACAATTCAGCATACTCCTTTAGGAAAAAAGGGCACTAGACTTGCTTGGTCTAAAGTTCCTGAACTAAGGAGAGACTACACAATGACTTAAATTTGAAATGGAAAAAGGTAAATCTATGATACTCCTAAGCTTCTTTTTGATCAAATCCTAATAAATTCCCAAGTCCAAAGTGGAGAGGATATAAAGGCTAAAATTAAAGGACTTTGTGGTGAAAATTGGGAGGAGCAATACAGGACATTTCTAAGGTTACATTTATCTTTCTGAAGAGATATAACTAGAATCATATTCTATTTCACTGTACCTATTTCTAGCCTAAATTGTGACATGAAAAAGTTCAAAACACTTTAAAAGCATTGTAATTTGTTTAGAGAGAATGGTAAAAATTAATTACAGTAGGATTTTTCATAGTTTCCACACTGTCCTACATAAGTAACAATAACATTATTTTAGGCAACAACCCTCACCTAACCTGACTTTAGCAGCACCTGCAATTCTGCATTCTGAAAACATTCTTGTGTTTTCCAAAGTATATTTCTTAGATAATTTAAAAAATGTATTTAAAGAGCATTTTGTGATATTGATGATCTTTACTCATACTTGACACATCTCATACCATTGTGTCCATAAAGTCTGAAAACATAAATAATATTATTTATTTTTTACAGAAAGTAATTATCCTTGACAGTATTATATTGATATGTTTCCAGACTTCACTGGCATCTTGTAGCAGAGTTTCCAGCATCATTCTTAGCAAAATAAATGTAATAATGTCATGGTGGCAGTTAACTTTCACCACTGACATTTTTTCCCCCACAATAATGTTCTTAAAGAGTTATCCATGCTGATGTATGTGCAAATGTAGTTTATTCATTACAAGTGATGTTTAGCATACTATTACATGAAAATACTACTATAATTTTCCATTTCATTTGGCTTATCATTTAAGTTGTTTAAAACCATTTACTTTTCAAACAAATGCTATGATAAATGCTTGCACAGTTATCAAGTATACATGTAGGAAAATTTTACTGGAAGAAATATGGAATTTCTGGATCACAGACCATATACTCTCTAGCTTTATTAGATGTTACCAAATTTTTCTCAAAAGTGATTAAATGAATTTAAAGTTTCAACAGCAGTAATTAGGTCCTATTTCCCCACATCTGCAAACACTTGGCAAAGTCAACATTTTGGATTTTTGAGAATCAAATATGTGTGAAATATATCTCACTCTTGAAATATATCTTATTCTTGTTTTAATTTGCATTATCTTGATTTCTAGGGAGAGTGTAGATAATTGTACAATTATTTCTAATCATTTGCTGCCCTAACCATACGTAAAAGAGGACTGCACCTCCCCACCTGATTTTAACACTGAAGGTCATTTGTTATCACAAAACAACCTAGTTAAGGAAGACTTATTACATAAATTGGCAAAGAAAACACAGTGTTCTTTTAACAACAATAATAACAAAAAAAAACCTAAAATTATTTCCTAGTCCAGGTAAGAGAACAGTTATTGATGTGGGAAGATGGCAACCCATATTATACAGTGATGAAACATTTGATAAATTGATAACACACTAAAGCAGCCTGTAGTTTTAGATGAAAAGATTGTGAAACTGTATGTTACTGGAGTGTCTTAAGTGCTATTGGCTGTATTTGATAAAGATGAACTCACAAAAAAACTGGCTGTTTTTGCAAAAAGCAATAGAAGAGAGAGGGATCCTCTTCAAGATTCATGACCTGTAGCACTGAAAGAATCAACCATTTCTCATCTCCTTCCATTGAGGAACGTTTTGAAAAGCAAAGGCTGAAAAACCAATGTAAGAGCTAAATTATGCAACACTTTATTAAAACTTCTGAATTGAGTTGGACGAAATTGTTCAGGGAAAAGATATTGAAGGAATAACTCTTCTAAGTAGTCTGATAAGAGCTAGATACTAGTGGCTAAGTTGAGAGAGATTCATTATCTCAACAAGATTTATGAATTTAGCACATGGAACACATAAGAGTTAATAGATAACAAAAGCAAGTTTTTGAGAGTTGAACTATACTGCCATGAAAGCTACTAGTATGGATTAGAATAGTTAAAAATTTACAAATAACCATTGGATCCCAAATTCTGAAGATAGGAAGTGTGTGGACATGTCTGTGTTGTTCTTGAGGAAGGTGTATTTTCAAACATCTGTTTTCAGTTATTGGCAAGGAATATCCCACAGGGTGAAACCAAGAGCCCTGGAAGCTGTAGATTGGCAAGTTATTTCCAGGATGCAGAACCGAAGAAGCAAGGACAATCCCCTACTTTTAAAAACATAGTGCATTGTATTAATTGCCATTGCTTTAAAGTAAACCTCAATAACATCCTTTTTATTTTTTTCTAAGGATGATAATCTTAAGATGTTAAGAGAAAAAAGTTTAAGGGGTAGTTTGTAAAATAAAATATCATGGCAAAAGCACAGTTCTACTCTTCCAAAATAAATATACAGAAAAGTATTATTTCATGTATTTATCTTTGTAATTCTCAATATAAAACATATTTTTCATTGACACTTTTAAAAGCTTCAAATATTGAGGCCATTATATTATTTTGAGGAAAACAAATGATTGAATTTAAACTGTAAAACAGAACTGAGCAAATCCTGCTACTAAACTGCTGCCACAGGCATGTGAGCTGCAGCAGAACCCATCGATTGCCTTAGGCATGGATTGGTTAATTTAATGAAAAAGGAAGGTTTGATGTCTGAACAAATTTACAATGCTGACTGACAGATCTTATCTGAAATTATGGCCAGGAAAACACACACATCCATATGTGCACACACACACACACACACCACACAATCACCACTGCCAATAATGACTAACATCCTTAATATTATAAAATGAGGCCATTACTTTTAATTTAATTAATGAAGATAAAAGATATTGACAGAGTAAAATTCTATCTAGAATTATCTTCTTGTTTTTACATGAATTAGTAGAGAATGTAAGAATTTTTACGAGAGACTTCTTTGCTTTAACCTCAAAATAAACACCTAGAGAATTTGAATTTAACAAAAACATAAACAATTTTTTTAGAATATAGGCAATGCTCATTCAGGATTATTTTCCTAGGATAAATTCTTAATATGACTTAAGTAATGGCAAGCAATTACAGTCTTCAATATATTGCTAGCTTGCTAAGAAAAAGCACTACCAGCTCTATAGTTTTGTATGAATGATGTTTCTGCCACTTACTATCCCTACTAAATTTTTCAAATCACTTAATAATTCATAATGTAAAGTTCTATATCATTTTTTAACTTGTATTTCTTTGATTTATTGTGATAGTCCATATTTTCCTGAGGTTATGGAATTGTATTTAATTTTTACTTAAACTTGAGTCAGAGAATGCAATGATAATTGGAAAATTACATTGTTTGGCTACACTTCCTCTGAAAATGGGGTAACAGACACTCAGGTCAAACGTGAAAGTTAAAGAGATATATATATAAAGTGATTTTCAAATCCAAATTGTTATTAAACAAAATTAAGCTAAACAAATAAGATGAACACTATCACTTTCATTTAACCTTTAAAAACAAGATAGGCATTTTCAAATAATGTTGAAAACAATGTTAACCCCAAGTGAAGAAAAAAAAGTTTAATATGTATGTTCTTCCTTCATAAGAAACTAGGGGGAAAAGTATATGGGTTCAAACATTTTCATTATAAATTTTAATCTTTATTTCCTCTCGCTATGGGGTCCCAGGCAGCTACTCACTTTTCAGCAAAACAAAGGCTATATGTAGCCTTATGTTGATCACTCATATAATTCAAGCTTTCTTATTTAAAACAGACTGAATTAGACCTATATCGTTTCTTATATGAAGCTATGTGGGAAGTTAAATTGTTTGAAAATATCAGTGAACAAAATACCAACTCTCTTAAAAGGTTCTTTATTCTGAAAGTTTTCCTGGAGCTACTTTTTTCTGCACTTAATCATCAGGGCTGGTTGAAATTATTGTGATTTCTTGATGCTTCTGACAAGATTAAGATGCAATTAGACTTCATTAATTCCCCATAATGCAAAATGCTGCTTACGTACCAGCAGAGAATCCATGACATACTAACAATAAGAAATGTACAGTTTCTGAAGAGCCAATTGGTAACAACCAGTTTACAAAAATTGTAAAGCAAAATGGACAATTCTGTGTATTTCTTACATTTATTTTCAATATTCTTCCCATTTAGATAAGTAAATCTAAAATGTGGCATTATAGTCATAAATTTGTTGAGGTAGATGTCACTATATGAGAGAATTTTAGTGGGAAACAATTATTTGTCTCAGAAAATTTTAAATTGTGTTTTATGAGAATATATTAGAAACATATTTCAATGCTATTTAGTTGTAGGCAATATATCCAAACAAGCAAAATGAAATAAATGTGAGGTGCAATTTTTGAAAAACCACTGGGACATCCTATCCATGTTCTGGAAGGGCATGGGCCAAGGCACCTCCTGGGGACCTCTAGCAGAGGATTGTGGTTCTTTTCTCTGGGATATGTCCACCAGCATGATTCAGCTTCCACACTCTTGGCTGTCAAATTTCTCCATTTTAAGTTTCAGTTTAAAAAAGAGGGTTTCTAATTGGTCTAGCTGTGCATGCTCCTTGATGAATCACTATGTTCAGTGGTCAGGGTTAAAAGAACAGCCACAGCCTCTGGGGTAGCCACTCTGCCTTGGAACCATACAGAGGAGACTGAAGACAAAAAGCTTCAGGTTGGTTAAATAGATTTGGTGTCCCTTCCATAAATCTAGCTCTCCCGTTTTTCTTTTTAGGAAGTCATCAACCATTATGAGTCTACTACTGATAGTTCAAAATCATTTTATCAGGTATTCTAATGATTGTAAATAAGACTACTTTAGATAACTTCAAATTTATTAAAAAGAACTTAAAAACAGTAATTACTCTTGCATGGTACTTGCATGATTTATTTTGCATACCAGGAAGTGTCTATAAACAGAAAAATAAAAGGCTTAGAAAAGATAGATATATTATGTTTGTATTTACATGCATCACATGTGACTTTGGCAGGATAGTAAATAATTACAAATTTACACATTTAGTTCAGTGAACTTTATTTTCACATCCTGTTTCAACTATAGACTATATTTTCCCAAATAAGAAGAGACTGATTATTTCATAATAATAAGTATAAGAGGAAACCTGCTGGGAATGCTTGTAGAATTGTGACTAGTCAATGTTCTGTTTCCTGATACAATTAAACAGTAATTAAATTTTCCAAAAATTTTCCCACTCTGATATTCTGGCATATTTGGGGACTAAAATCCAAATGATCTGATTACAAGATCATTAATTTTAATCCTTTAATCATGACAAGGCAGTGGCCTCTTTGTCCACAATGGATTTACTAGATATGTATTTCATAATATTTTTTCCACATTTGGCTGAGCCTTGGACAATTTTTTTGATGAACAGAAATTTCTACCAATTTAGTTCATTGTTATGGACTCAATAGTTTCCCCAAAATTTGTATGTTGGAACTCTAAACCCCAGTATCTTAGAATGCAAATATATTTGGAAATAGGGCCTTTAAAGAAATCATTAAGTTAAAAGGAGGCCCTTACTTGGTGGGCTCTTATCCAATCTGACTGATATCTTTATAGAAGAGGAGATTAGAACATACAGAGACACCAGGGATGCACACAGAGGAAAGGTTAGCATGTCACTTTTGACATTTAAGTTGTAATACACTTTAAAAGTAGTTTATGGCATTTTAAATTTACATTTATTAACATTAGTGGATAATTTAACTTCTGAAAATTTCATTCTAGGTTTCTAGAATTAAAAACCTCTAAGATATTCTAAGCATGCTCAGTATATGGCATGAGAAGTAATAGAAAATGATAAAATCCAACAAATTAGACTACTCAAATATTCTATGGAAATCTTAAGGTTTTGAAATACAAATTTCAAATACAAAGTCAGTTGTTGACCACGAATCACTTTCCAGATCATCAGTTACCCAAGGTCAAAGCCGTAATTAGCATGCCCTTTGCTCAATAAAAATGTAAATATTCCTGATTCCCTGAAACTACAATAGTTTGTTTGTGCTACATAATTGGGCATTTGAGCAATAGGGCAAGCAATTGTTGCTATTATTCAAATGAATATAAGTTATTGATAGAGAATATAACATCTAAGTTTAGTACCTCTAAGTTTCACAGCAATTCCTTTAATTTAGGATATGACACTTTTGGAATGCTATGATCAAAGCAGGTATAAACAAACCTACAGTGATAAATATTCATGGTTCAGAAGCAACATTCAAAAATGAATCTAATTCAGTTCAATTAAAAAAAAACTATACAGTATTGTACTAGTCAGAGATTTTAGAGTAAGTATCACAGTGCAATTAGTTATGCTTAAGCTATCTTTCCTTTAGTAATTGCACATATAAGAGTTTTAGGATTCTGGATAGGAGTAAATAGCCTTCCAGCTGGTCTTCTTTCCAGGTCATTTATTTATTAATTAAACAATTACTTACTAAGAGTGTGCAAACTCCACAGGAGATATAAAATAGCCAAGATATAGTTCTTACTCCTGCAGTATTTTATATTTCTTCAATTTTATATCTCATTCAGCTTGCTACATACTCTCTCAAACCATTGTCTCAACCATTTTATATGTTATGTTCATGCCACCACCCACCATCTCCTTAGCCTATGACAACCTGGACGACACTTCTACCATTTCAGAAAAACCACATTCTTAAAGATTGCCAGTAAACAAGTTACCAATTGCCTTTCCCGATTCTCCACCTCAATAATGTATTGGGCAATATTTTCTGCACTGAATTGTATGATAGAACAGACTTTTTTTTTTGAATTTGAAATTTTTCTTTATTAAAATGTCATTGATATACAATCTCCTGTTGCTTTCAATAATACAACACAGTGGTTCAATAGTTACCCATATAATTAAATCCTCACCCCTTCTAGTGCGGTCACTATCTATTAATATAGTAAGATGTTACAGAATTACTAACTGTATCATGGGAAGATGGTGGCTTGAGTAGTTCAGAGGAAATCTCCTCCCCAAAACATATATATTTATGAAAATACAATAGATACAACTATTCCTAAAAGAGACACCAGTGGATGCAGTACAACAGCCAGGATACATCTACATCTGCAAGAACTCAGCATCACACGAAGGGGGTAAGATACAAGCTGAGGCCAGGTGGGACCCGAACACTCCCCCACACCAAACCTGGGGGGAAGAAAGGAGTCAGAACGGGGAGGGAGTGAAAGCCTAGGACTGCTAAACAACCAGCTCTAGAAATCCGCACCTGGAATGCAGACACAAGGTGCACAGGGTGCTGGATATTAGAGAAATGGAAAAGCAAAACCTGGGGCAGGTCCCCACAACTGGAGCCCCTGAGACAAAAGAAAAGCAAGTGCTTTCTGAAAGTCTTAAAGAGACAGGGACCCCATAGCTGGACAAAGTTGTCCCGGCAGCTGGGAGTACCGGGGAAACTTAGGCACCCTAAATGGAGGCAGTGCAGCTCTGAAGCCCCTCACAGGATGAGGCAGCCTGCCAGTCTTTCCTCAAACTGGCGCAGACCCCAACACATGGGCCCAGTAGCAGGAGAGTGGGAGCGCGAACCAGGGACGGAAGCGCTAGAAGGAACCAAGAGCAGATCTGTGCACCACAGGGCTAGCCCACAGTGGTGCAACTGAACAGCCCGGGCGTGGCTAACGTGCACTGGCAGCAGTGAAACCAGAGCCCAGTAGAAACCTGTGCAGAAAAGCCCCGCGCACACCGGCAGTGGAGGAAGAGGGAGCAGGCACGCTCCCACGAGCTGACTGGAATCCCAGCCCAATGCACAGCCATGCAGGCCAGACCCAAAGGCCGCTGGTGTTACACAGCTGCCCGGCAGGGTCGCCACTAGCATGGAGGAGCACACCTGGCATGCCTGCCACTCCCCGCAGGGCTCCGCGTTGCTCTGATGGACACCCCACCCACAGCACCTTGGGAGATTAACCCAGTGGCTGCTCCAAGAGTGCAGGTAGCTGTCACAGGCAGTGGAGAAGGGCAAGGCATCCAGCAAGCAGGAAAGGACTTTCTCCTCCCAGATCACACACCCACAACCTGCCTACAGCCACTGCAATCACAATGAAAAGGCAAAAAAATCTGGTCCAGACCAAGATAGTTACACCTGAGAAAGGATCTGCAGAGGCAGACCTAACCAGTCTCCCTGAAAAAGAATTCAAAATAAAAATCATAAACATGCTGACAGAGCTGCAGAGAAATATGCAAGAGCTAAGGGATGAAGTCTGGAGGGAGATTACAGACGTCCGGAGGGAGATCACAGATGTCCGGAGGGAGATTACAAAAGAGAAACAAACTCTGGAAGGATTTATAAGCAGAATGGATAAGATGCAAGAGGCCATTGATGGAATAGAAACCAGAGAACAGGAACGCATAGAAGCTGATGCAGAGAGAGATAAAAGGATCTCCAGGAATGAAACAATATTAAGAGAACTTTGTGACCAATCCAAAAGAAACAATATCAACATTATAGGGGTACCAGAGGAAGAAGAGAGAGAAAAAGGGATAGAAAGTGTCTTAGAAGAAATAATTGCTGAGAACTTCCCCGAACTGGGGGAGGAAATTGTTGATCAGACTACGGAGGCACACAGAACTCCCGAGAGATGGGATCCAAAGAGGTCAAGACCAAGACACATAATAATTAAAAGGGCAAAGATCAAGGACAGGGACAGAGTATTAAAGGCAGCCAGATAGAGTAAAGAGGTCACCTACAAAGGAAAACCCATCTGGCTATCATCAGACTTCTCAACAGAAACCTTACAGGCCACAAAAGAATAGCATGATATATTTAATGCAATGAAACAGAACGGCCTTGAACCAAGGATACTGTATCCAGCACAATTATCATTTAAATATGAAGGAGGGATTAAACAATTCCCAGACAAGCAAAAGTTGAGGGAATTTGCCTCCCACAAACCACCTCTACAGGGCATCTTACAGGGACTGCTCTAAATGGGAGCACTCCTAAAAAGAGCACAGAACACAACACCCAACATATGAAGAAGGGAGGAGGAGGAATAAGAAGGGAGCGAAATAAAGAATAATCAGACCATGTTTATAATAGCTCAATAAGCAAGTGAGGTCAGACAGTAAGGTAGTAAACAAGCTAAACTTGAACCTTTGGAAACCACAAATCTAATGCCTGCAATGGCAATAAGTACATATCTTTCAATAATCACCCTAAATGTAAATGGACTGAATGCACCAATCAAAATACACAGAGTAACAGAATGGATAATGAAGCAAGACCCATCTATATGCTGCTTACAAGAAACTCACCTCAAACCCAAAGACATGCACAGACTAAAAGTCAAGGGTTGGAGAAAGATATTTCATACAAACAACAGAGAGAAAAAAGCAGGTGTTTCAATACTAGTATCAGATAAAATAGACCTCAAAATAAAGAAAGTAACAAGAGATAAAGAAGGACATTACATAATGCTAAAGGGCTCAGTCCAACAAGAGGATATAACCATTATAAACATATAAGCACCCAATACAGGAGCACCAATATATGTGAAACAAATACTAACAGAATTAAAGGAGGAAATACAATGCAATGCATTCATTTTGGGAGACTGTAACATACCACTCACCCCAAAGGACACATCCACCAGACAGAAAATAAGTAAGGACAGAGAGGCACTGAACAACATGCTAGAACAGATGGACCTAATAGACATCTATAGAACTCTACATCCAAAAGCAACAGGATACCCATTCTTCTCAAGTACACATGGAACATTCTCCAGTATAGACCACATACTGGGCCATAAAAAGAACCTCAGTAAAGTCCAAAAGACTGAAATCCTAGCAGCCAACTTTTCAGACCACAAAGGTATAAAACTAGAAATAAATTGTACAAAGAAAGCAAAAAGGCTCACAAACACATGGAGGCTTAACAACATGCTCCTAAATAATCAATGACCAAATTAAAATGGAGATCCAGCAATATATGGACACAAATGACAACACCACCACAAAGCCCCAACTTCTGTGGGACACAGTAAAAGCAGTCATAAGAGGAAAGTATATAGCAATCCAGGCATATTTAAAGAAGGAAGAACAATCCCAAATGAATAGTCTAATGTCACAATTATCAAAATTGGAAAAAGAAGAACAAATGAGGCCTAAGGTCAGCAGAGGGAGGGACATAATAAAGATCAGAAAATAAATAAATAAAATTGAGAATAAAACAATAGAAAAAATCAATGAAACCAAGAGCTGGTTCTTCGAGAAAATAAACAAAATAGAGAAGCCTCTAGCCAGACTTATTAAGAGAAAAAGAGAGTCAACGCATATCAACAGAATCAGAAATAAGAAAGGAAAAATCACGATGGACCCCACAGAAATACAAAGAATTATTAGAGAATACTATGAAAACCTATATGCTAACAAGCTAGAAAACCTAGGAGAAATGGACAACTTCCTAGAAAAATACAACCTTCCAGGACTGACCAAGGAAGAAACAGAAAATCTAAACAGACCAATTACCAGCAAAGAAATTGAAGCGGTAATCAAAAAACTACCCAAGAACAAAACCCCCGGGCCAGATGGATTTACCTCAGAATTTTATCAAACATACAGAGAAGACAAAACACCCATTCTCCTTAAAGTTTTCCAAAAAATAGAAAATGAGGGAATACTCCCAAACTCATTATATGAAGCCAACATCATGTCACCCTAATACCAAAACCAGGCAAAGACCCCACCAAAAAAGAAAACTACAGACCAATATCCCTCATGAATGTAGATGCAAAAATACTCAACAAAATATTAGCAAACCGAATTCAAAAATACATCAAGAGGATCATACACCATGACCAAGTGGGATTCATCCCAGGGATGCAAGGATGGTACAACATTCGAAAATCCATCAACATCATCTACCACATCAACAAAAAAAAGGACAAAAACCACATGATCATCTCCATAGATGCTGAAAAAGCATTCGACAAAATTCAACATCCATTCATGATAAAAACTCTCAACAAAATAGGCATAGAGGGCAAGTACCTCAACATAATAAAGGCCATATATGATAAACCCACAGCTAACATTATACTGAACAGCGAGAGGCTGAAAGCTTTTCCTCTGAGATCGGGAATAAGACAGTGATGCCCACTCTCCCCACTGTTATTCCACATAGTACTAGAGGTCCTAGCCATGGCAATCAAACAAAACAAAGAAATACAAGGAATCCAGATTGGTAAAGAAGAAGTCAAACTGTCACTATTTGCAGATGACATGATATTGTACATAAAAAACCCTAAAGACTCCACTGCAAGACTACTAGAACTAACATTGGAATTCAGCAAAGTTGCAGGATACAAAATTAACAAACAGAAATATCTGGCTTTCCTATACACTAACAATGAACTAATAGAAAGAGAAATCAGGAAAACAATTCCATTCACAATTGCATCAAAAAGAATAAAATACTTAGGAATAAACCTAATGAAGAAAGTGAAAAACCTATACCCTGAAAACTGTAAGACACTCTCAAGAGAAATTAAAGAGGACATTAATAAATGGAAACTCATCCCAGGCTCTTGGCTAGGAAAAATTAATATCGTCAAAATGACCATCCTGCCCAAAGCAATATACAGATTCGATTCAATCCCTATCAAATTACCAACAGCATTCTTCAATGAACTGGAACAAATAGTTCAAAAATTCATATGGAACCGTCAAAGACCCCGAATAGTCAACGTAATCCTGAGAAGGAAGAATAAAGTGGGGGGGATGTCACTCCCCAACTTCAAGTTGTACTACAAAGCCACAGTAATGAAGACAATTTGGTACTGGCACAAGAACAGAGCCACAGACCAGTGGAACAGAATAGAGACTCCAGACATTAACCCAAACATATATGGCCAATTAATATTTGATAAAGGAGCCATGGACATACAATGAGGAAATGACAGTCTCTTCAATAGATGGTGCTGGCAAAACTGGGCAGCTACATGTAAGAGAATGAAACTGGATCACTGTCTAACCCCATACACAAAAGTAAACTCCAAATGGATCAAAGACCTGAATGTAAGTCATGAAAACATAAAACTCTTAGAAAAAAACATAGGCAAAAATCTCATGGACATAAACATGAGTGACTTCTTCATGAACATATCTCCCCGGGCAAGGGAAACAAAGGCAAAAATGAACAAGTGGGAGTATATCATGCTAAAAAGCTTCTGTACAGCAAAGGACACCATCAATAGAACAAAACGGTATCCTACAGTATGGGAGAATATATTCATAAATGACAGATCCGATAAAGGATTGACATCCAAAATATATAAAGAGCTCACATGCCTCAACAAACAAAAAGCAAATAATCCAATTAAAAAATGGGCAGAGGAGCTGAATAGACAGTTCTCTAAAGAAGAAATTCAGATGGCCAACAGACACATGAAAGATGCTCCACATCGCTAATCATCAGAGAAATGCAAAGTAAAAGCACAATGAGCTATCACCTCACACCAGTAAGGATCGCCATCATCGAAAAGAAAAACAACAACAAATGTCGGCGAGGTTGTGGAGAAAGGGGAACCCTCCTACACTGCTGGTGGGAATGTAAACTTGTTCAACCATTGTGGAAAGCAGTATGGAGTTTCCTCAGTATGCTCAAAATAGAAATACCATTTGACCCAGGAATTCCACTTCTAGGAATTAACCCTAAAAATGCAGCACTCCAGTTCGAAAAAGACAGATGCACCGCTATGTTTATCGCTGCACTGTTTACAATAGCCAAGATATGGAAGCAACCTAAATGTCCATCAGTAGATGAATGGATAAAGAAGTTGTGGTACATATACACAATGCAATATTACTCAGCCATAAGAAAAAAACAGATCCTACCGTTCGCAACAACATGGATGGAGCTAGAGGGTATTATGCTCAGTGAAATAAACCAAGCGGAGGACAAGTACCAAATGATTTCACTCATATGTGGAGTATAAGAACAAAGGAAAACTGAAGGAACAAAACAGCAGGAGAATCACAGAACCCAAGAATGGACTAATAGTTACCAAAGGGATAGGGACTGGGGATGATGGGTGGGAAGGGAGGGATAAGGGCGGGGAAAAAGAAAGAGGGCATTACAATTAGCATGTATAGTGCGTGGGGGACACGAGGAGGGCTGCGCAACACAGAGAAGACAAGTAGTGATTTTACAGCATCTTACTACACAGATGGACAGTGACTGTGAAGGGGTATGTGGGGGGGACTTGGTGAAGGGGGGAACCTAGTAAACATCATGTTCTGTCTGTAATTGTAGATTAATGATACCAAAAATAAAGAAAAATAAAAGCAACAATTGCCTAATAGAAGATCCAAAAAAAAAAAAAAGAATTATTAACTGTATTTTTCATGCTGTACTACCATCCTCTTGACCAACTTATAATGTGATTGTGACTTATTGAACAATCCTTTAATTTTAATCTGTAGCTCTCGAAGCTTTCTTCTTGTCTCAAAATTCTTTGTCTTCCAGAGTTGCTTCTTGGTGATTTCCATGTTTCAGCTTTTCACAGATTATATAGCCTTATTATAAATTGTCTTCTGGCTATCTTAGTAGATGAATATTTAAATCCATTATGTCCTGAACTGAAATGATCTTTTTCTTTCTCATGAACCACATGCTTGTCTAACTAAATCCATTCTCTAGTTTACTGTAATCCTGGTAAAGGAGTTATCATTCTCATAGTCACTAATGTTTGGATCTTGGAGTTAGCTATGGCTCCAAATTCACTGGGACACTGTATCAAAACAGTTCAAAGATCCACTGGCTCTATCTATCTTCATAATATTCTTTGCATGCCTGTCTTCCTCTACATGTCTGTTTTTTTCTATCTCCATTATTTCTTACTTATAAACATAGCTGACTGGCTTCCTGGCCATCATTTCCTCTCCTAGATTCTACCCACTGATAACAATTTCTTGCACATTAATCTTTTTTACTTATACCATGACTGAAAGACAGTTGAGCTTTATCTTCATTTATTAAATGGTAAATAATTTCTTTCTATGCCTTTGGAATAAATATATGCATTTAATTTTTTGAAATTCATTCATTTATTCTCAAACACTGATTTATAAACCTGCAACTGGTACTAACCTTTTGTGTTCTAATACTCTTTAGCTAAGACAGAATTGTTCCCTGGTTAGTTCATACACCTAATAGAGAGTTTATTACTCTTTTTTTTTTTGCACTATTCTCAAGGAAGAAAAAAAGGGCTCTCAGGTCCTCTAATCAGTAATATGCAGAATACCTACACTCTTGTCTCACCCACTCTCAGACCTAGCCCCATTTCTCCTACTCTTTTTTCAGCACAAGCCTTTATGTTAGCAAATTTATACATGATTGTAGCTTCAGTAAGGGCTCACTGAAGTGCTAAACGAAGTTTTGTTAGGTGGCCTCTAAGTCTATATGATGTGGATCTCTTGACTTAATTGTGAGTACAAAAGAAGTTGCAATAATGGTAATAAGTTTATCTAACTCATCACCTTCAGCTATAAAACTATTCCCTTTTTCAGCTCCATCGCAGGTAGGGCTCTCTCACTTTTTCTTGAAGTCCCTGATAGAAGTATTTAGCAGTACTTATAAATACCATCTGCATATTCTTCTACTTTGGCCCTTTTCGAGCCCTCTTTTCACATGTACATTCTGCATTGCATATAAATTTACCTTAGGCAAATACATAAGGGTTAAAATCTCTGTAACTTCACTTTTAGTAAGGTCAATTCATTTATTTAAATTAAGGTTCTAAGGCTAGGTGAGGGAAAGAGGGAAGATAAGAAGAGAATTAATATATACATATTAATATATAATATATAAAAAGTGCTTCATTTTATGAAGCACCAGTGTCTAAACATGTATCTCTGCGCTTACATTAATTTGATGGTAATTCTACACCCCTGCAAATTAAATGGGAAAATGTGTCAGACAATGATTCTGTCAAAGGGAAGCCACATTAAGCATCTAAAGAAGTATACAATGGAACCACATTATACATACAAGATATTAGTGATATTTAAAGTAGATGGGGAAAGGAAGAGAGATGGGGGAGAGAGGGAAGGGGAAGAGAAGACAGATGACTTAAACACTGAAGGTAATCTACTAGTCACTGCCCTGAATGCATGTGTATTCTAGAATGAACGTGAAGCAGCAGCAGATAGCCTGCTATTTCAGCTGCGTGTTTTATTAGCTAAGCTACTACATGCCTTTCACACATCTAGCCTCACCAAATGTAATTCCATACTGAATGTGATTTGAGCACTTGAAGATACACATATTTCACTCCATAGTCTCTAAACACTGGCATACAACTTCATCTGGAGCTCAAATGAAGAATTAACAACCTGTTTCAGTGTTGGAGGAAAATGCAACTGTGTTGGACATTTTTAGAGAGTATAAGGCAGTGCTGAATATATCACATAAATGTTGCTATATGTACGAAGCTGACACCAATGTAAGATGCTACTCCATGTATACTAGAAAAAGACTGTGCTTTAGAATAAGGAAGAACAGAGTTAAAATATTTGATTGAATTCAAAAGGTAGATGTCAGATTATACAAACAATATTTTGAGTCACGGTAAAACAAATAGGATAATTATTTTATGACTTTATACAAATTTACATTTCCAATTCTGCCAAAAATGCTATGAACAGAATTAATTATTTTGAGGGTGTATGCCATGATGTAAAAAAAGACTTTATTTACTTTAAAAGAGAAATCTAATGTGGATTTTCATGATTAAATCTATGCAAAATGTAATTCTATTAAAAACTCCAAATGTTACTTAATATTGCTATTCCTGAAATCAAGGAAAGTCTAAAATCTTAATTTGTATATTAATGAAATTAGTTATTAAAGATTTATAGTATTAAATTTGATGCCTTGTAACTAGTAATGGAAGCTGTGAACTGTCTCTTTCTTTTTTAAGGAAATTCTGTTCTCAATATCTGATAGATTTCACAACTTATCCACTAAAATAAATTATTAATAAAAATATTATTGATTTTGAGCAGATTACATACTAATATAAGTTGGATAAACTAGGCTGCTCTTTGTGAAAAGCATCTTGATGAACACTATTCTTAAAAATCTGATAACAAAAAAAGAACAAAAGTAATCATTTATGATACCTTATAACTTAAAGCAAAAAAAGTTATCAGCTGGCTAGCTTCATTATTAATATTCAGGGTTTTGAACTTCAAAGTTAATGAATATGTCCAACTCAGTTTTCCGGTTAACTTGGAAAGAGAGTGTTTTTAAATGATAAAAATCTGAATATTCATAACTCAACATATAGTAAGGTTTTTAAATAAATTATACTAAAATGAATGGATAGGGAAACTCCAAACATAAAAGTCCAGAGACTAAGTGAAATGCGAAACATACAGTTCTCATTCTTTCCTATGAATGGTGCCTCTGATAAATTATATTATTGTTCTCCAAAATCATCTGTTTTATCTTGTAGAGGATTATATATCCATGCTTTGGTGAATTGAGGTTAGTTAAATAATTATGTCCAATAAAATATAAGCAGAAGTTCATCTATTACATTTTTCTGAGTGGAAGCTTTAGGAGCCTGGATTAGCTTTACTATGCTTCCTTTCTCCCCTTTCATCATAAACAGAAATTCATAATCAAACATATGTATCTACAGCGTAGGACCTGCTTAAAGTGACATGTAGTGAAGAAGAAGCTGATTGCCAGTGGTCATACTGCATGAGCAAGAAAAAAGCTTTGTTGATATTCTATTCATAGAGACCATTTGTTTTTGCAAAATTACATAGCCTGTTCTAAGGTGTATGAGGCCCACGGAGTTAATGGAGTTCTGCAGTCTGCAGCATGAACACCTATGCATGGCAGCCCTGCCACAGCATTCTAATTCAATATTTTTCCAAAGATTATTTAAAAACAATGATGTAAAAATATCTGCCATATCTGAACAAGGATGAATTTTCTTTTAATCATGAGAAAACACTTCTCATTTCTATTCTAATTTGACTTTCCAACCTAACATGATAACAATCTACTCAGAATACATAGGATCACAGGCAGGGATTTTTTCTCCCTAAGAAGCCAATATCCACAAGTTTGTTGCTTTGATTTAAAAAAAAGTATGTTGTTCCAGCTTTCCTACCCTAACTACCAAGAGTGAAAGCATAGATGTTGGCTAATTATTATCAAACTTTTTAAAATTACATAGGTTTTTTTAAAAGTAAAGCTAATTGTGTAGAGTATATAAGTATTCATGACTAAGAGCTACATCTAGTGTCCTTCATAGCAGCACTTATATTTGCACATAACAACAGACGGTATTACCAAATGCTTATTCCATTAAAATTTAAAACTTCCTTTGGGAGAGTAATTGCTTTCTACAATAAAAAAATCACCCAAATTCAATATTAAGGAAACACAGAGGTCCCTTACAAGACAAGACTAATTTTAAAAGAAAAGGATAATTCCTCCTATTTTCACAGGTGCAAAGAAACCTTGTCTTTCAAATAGGAACGAAAAGTATCTGTATTTGTCAGACTGCACTGCAAACTTGCTTTGTACAGACAAAAACACAATTGCAATTTGTATTGAATATTTAAAAATACACTTTCAAATAAATAATTAATCATCAAAAGATAATGTCATTTCAACTTCCAATATAAAGCTCTTTACCTACTACTTTCTAGATAATTTGTTCCACACGCACTCAATGATTCTAGAGAAAATTTCATTCCCTTCTGCAGGAAACTTAACTGGCAGAGTCATAATGATCCCAGGCTAAAACAATCACTTCTAGTCTTTTTCACTTCAATCCACCTACCCTGACTCTTCGCTTCTCATTAACAGCCTCAGACATTTTGCATTCCATCTTAAAGTCAGACATTTCAAATTTATTTGCTCTGATTTCCATTGTTCATAATCATTATGTAACCTGCAACTCACCAAACACCTATATCAATGAATAAAATTTAAGAAGTATTCATTAAATGGCTTGTAAGTTAAAAATTATATATATATTGCATAAGATATAATATTGAAGATAATTTGTTAAAAATATATGTAATCTAAAAAATAAAACAAAGAAAACACATACAGACTCATAAACACTGAGAACAAACTGGTGGTGGTTATAGGGGAGGAAGGTGGGGAATGGGCAAAATAGGTGAAGGAGATAAAGAGGTACAAACTCCCAATTATAAAATAAGCAAGTCATAGGAATGAAATGTACAGCATAAGGAATATAGTCAATAATATTGTAATATCTTTGTATGGTGATAGCTGGCCACAACACTTATCTTGGTGAGCATACCTGAATCTAATATTGTACATCAACTATATCCAATTGAAAAAATATATTTTAACACACACACATGTAATCTGATGTTAGAAATGTGATACAATATATATCCTGAAGTAGAATTAGGCAAACACTTGAGAGATTTCAGAGAACAGGAATGTTATACTTTGTTGGGGAATTGGGAGACATCTGAGATCTTGGTGCATGGATGGTATCTCAAAAAAAGAGATTATAGGTCAAGAATAAGGAAACAACAGCCAATGATAAAGTCTAAAAGGGATAAACGTGAAAAACAAGGACACTGTTTAATTAATAATCAAATGACCCATTGTGCTCTAGCTCTGTATATATAGGAGAGCAGTAACAAATATGAGAAGGTGGTCTAAGGCCATAGTGTGGAGGGTCTTACATGTTAAGCTGTGGATTTCATATTCAGCTTAGCTGGCTGTGTTAAGAAATAAAGAGTACCGCTAAGAGTTCTTCTTTGCAAGATTAAATTGGCCTCAGAGAGTACTGGAAGCGGAAGTGATTGCAGAAAGGAAGATTCATTAAACAGAAGTTCCAGAAAGAGTTAACAGAGCTGTCAAATAGGATGGTGGTGGTAGGAATAAAAATATGTGAATGGCATCATGAAAGCGGAGCCAATAGGATCTGAGTACTCATTGGTTTGTGAAAGGAGAGAAAGTTAAGGGTAAAAGTTAATATACTTAATCATGAAGAAAAGACTGGCTTCTAAAATAGCATTTTGACCTCCAGGAACCATAAATGCCGATATTGAGTAGTATTTCCAATTTTCAATTTTAAATATTATTTAAACCAAGATTGTACTTCTTTTGTAATTTTAAAGGAAAAAAAAATGACATTAAAAAGGAAAGAGATTGGGGAAATGACAGCTTCTTCAACAACTGGTGTTGGCAAAACTGGACAGCTACATGCAAGAGAATGAAACTGGATTATTGTCTAACCCATACAAAAAAGCAAACTCAAAATGGATCGAAGACCTGAATGAAGTCATGAAATCATAAAACTCTTAGAAGAAAACATAGGCAAAAATATCTTGAATATAAACATGAGCAACTTTTTCCTGAATGCATCTCCTTGGGCAAGGGTAACAAAATAAAAAATGAACAAATGGGACTACATCATGCTAAAAAGCTTCTGTACAGCAAAGGACACCATCAGCAGAGCAAAAAGGCATCCTACAGTATGGGAGAATATATTTGTAAATGATGTATCTGACAAGGGATTAACATCCAAAATATATAAAGAACTCACATGCCTCAACACACAGAAAGAAAATAGCTCAATTAAAAAATAGGGGGAGGATACAGACACTTCTCCAAAGAAGAAATTCAGATGGCCAACAGGCACATGAAAAGATGCTCCACATTGCTAATTATCAGGGAAATGCAAATTAAAACTACAATGAGATATCACATCACACCAGTTAGGATGGTCAACATAGAAAAGACTAGGAACAACAAATGCTGGTGAGGAAGTGGAGAAAGGAGAACCCTCCTACACTGCTGGTGGGAATGTAAACTAGTTCAACCATTGTGGGAAGCAGTATGAAGGCTCCTCAAAAAACTAAAAATAAATACCATTTGACCCAGGAATTCCACTTCTAGGAATTTAAGAATGTAGGATCCCAGTTTGAAAAAGACATATGCACTGCTATGTTTATTGCAGCACTATTTACAATAGCCAAGAAATGGAAGCAACCTAAGTGTCCATCAGTAGATGAATGGATAAAGAAGATGTGGTACATACACACAATGGAATATTATTCAGCCATAAGAAGAAAACAAATCCTACCGTTTGCAACAACATGGATGGAGCTAGAGGGTATTATGCTAGTGAAATAAGCCAGGTGGAGAAAGACAAGTACCAAATAATTTCACTCATCTGTGGAGCATAAGAACAAAGCAAAACTGAAGGAACAAAACAGCAGCAGACTCACAGAACCCAAGAATGGGCTACCAGTTACCAAAGAGAAAGGAACTGGGGAGGATGGGTTGGAAGGGAAGGATAAGGGGAATAAGGGCATTAGGTTAGCACAGATAACATGGGGGGGGAGGCACAGGGAAGGCAGTACAGCACAGAGAAGACAAGTAGTGACTCTATAGCACCTTACTACACTGATGGACAGTGACTGTAATGGTGTATGTGGTGGGGACTTGAGAATGGAGGAAATCTAATAACCACAATGTTGCTCATGTGATTTTATATTAATGATACCAAAAAAAAATAACAGAGGAGAAAGAAAGCAAAACAAGAAAAGTAGTTTAAACGTAAGAGAAATCTAACAGTCTGTATAAAACACATAATAAATAAAATCATCCAAAATAATAGATCAACAATAATATTTATACAGATGTTTTTGCACAACTTTTATGAATGTGTGTAGAGTGGCCTTAGACAGTGCTATGACAGAATTTGGTTGATATAGGAAGGATATTATTTTATTCAAAGACTATAAATGTTGGGTAGCTCATGGAATCTCTGGGAGAGAGAATTGGATTCTGAAGATACATACAAAGCTGTGGCTCAGAACCTCTTCCAACCTTCCAGCTAGATCTGAACACTAGATGCCACAATGTGAACCATGGTGCCACCACAGTGCTAATGAATTGCTGCTTTTACAATCTCTGAAAATCAAAAGTAGTTGTCAGAGTCTGAAATGTTTGCTCAACAAAGATATTCTATTTGATATGTATCAGTGCCAGATCAGAGCTGCCATGGAACTAAGGCATATGTAGGTGAATAAATTTTAACAGTAATATATTTAATTGAGAAATAGAATAGGTATCTGTTATTATATTGCATTCCAAATTTGGATTAAATTGTATGGCATATTGTTTATACAGACAAAAAATACAATGACAAGTTCAGATTACTGTAAAATGTACGATTCCTGGGATGAGATCCACAAGAGGTACTAGTTATTTGAACCACTTTAAAATGCCTGAATTATGTCCAAAATGGCCATCTGTGGGTACATCAGCACTGAAGAGGATATGGTTAGATTTACATATGCTAATGACTCTATTTCCAATAGGAAAGAGAGCAGTGATTATGGCATGATCTAGAAATGAAAATATGCAAAAATATCTTCATTGGATACTCACAATCAATCACTTAAAAGAGGCAAGTACCTGGGTGGCTATGTATATGATACTTTGAACATTTTTAACAAAGTAACAAATTTAATGTGGTTGGTTAGTTACTCCTATTGTCATGGACAAAATGGGGAATGAAAAGGGTGAGCTGAGCTGAGGGATTCAAACTTCCTTCTCAAGTGCCACATAAAGCTTCTATGTGTGCCGTCAGAGGCCTTCTCTGAGATTACTAAAAATCAAATGCAGAATCTCATTCTGTGAAAGGTTGAATTACAATACAAGTTGAACTACCAGCCTTTATGAATGTCTACTTGTAAAGTGAGGGCACTTTTCTTGGTAAAATAACGGTGTGCTTTAGTTAGAATAGGGATATGTAGGTAGACCCTGATGAAGCTGGGGATACTGAGTCTCTAAATTCTAATGAGTTTTCTTTGCCAGTGGAAGAGGCCTCCCACTCTCACTGGGAGTATCCTCTCCACCGACATCAGGAGGGATTAACCCAGTACTGCCTGAGGACACTGTAATGGCCTTCCTTGAGGCAGTGGCTGTTCAAGACAATACTGAGTCTCCTCAGGACTCACCCTCACCAACCCTCTTTGCTTCTAGACCTTAACTTCGCTCAAGTCTCAGGAGGACCCTAAAGGCGAGGTGCAAAGTGTGACCCATGAGGAATTGCATTATACTCCAAAAAACTACTTGAGTTTTCTAATTTATACAGACAGTAATCTGGGGAACATGTATAGGAATGAATATTAAGACTATTGGAAAACAGTGGAAAATAGAGTTGGATCAGGCTAACTTTACTGCTATGGGCTTACCGAGCAGAAATTCTGAATGTAATTTTCAGCTCAGGAAGTTACAAAGTGCTCTGTTTGGTTGGTTGGTAAAACATGGAACAACAGGTGTCCCATCTGGAAATCCCAGACCTGCTTTGGTTTAACATAGAGGATGGGACTCAAAGGCACAGAGAGACTGGAATGTTAGAATGAACTTTTCACTTAAGACCAGTAGGGACCCATGCTAGAAAGGTCTAGAAGATGTACCTTTCACCATGACTAAGAAAATAAATTTGTGAGAGGAGCCCCAACATCCCTTAAAATGTTCTGTGATTGATCTGCTCAGTGGGCCAAACCTTAGAGTGGGAACTGCATCATGGAATGGGGAAAGAGAAATGCAATGGAAGTAATTGGATCCTGTAGTGGCAGGGGCCAAGTGGTAGCACTCAACTGCTAAGGCATGGTGGGAGTAGTTACTCTAATGGACAGCAGAGTCAAAGCAGCAAGCAGAATACACCAGAAAGGTATATATGCACTGAATCAGCACCCACTCTAGGGTGCTCTTTCTACCATAGCCAGAATTGCTGAGTCCAGGAATCGAAGGGTAGAAAAGGGTGAATTAACTCACTATTGCCCTTAGTGACCCATGCAAAAATACCTGTTTCCTTTTTCCACAACCTGATGCTTTGCTAGCCTAGACAGCTTAGTTTCAAAAGAGCAAATACTTCCACCAGTAGACAGAGCAATGATTCCATTAAACTGGAAGTTAAAACAGTGGCCCAGGCACTTTATGTTGTCATGCCTCTGCATCAACAGGCAGAGAAGGGATTTACTGTGCTATTCTGACTACCAAGGGGAAATTGTACTACTACTCCACAATGGAAGTAAACAAGAGTGTGTTTGAAATACAAAAGATCCTTTAGGTATCTTTTAGTATTAGCATGCCCTGTGATTAAGGTCAATAGAAAACTAAAATAACCCAATATAAGCAGGACTATTAATGGCCCAGACCCCTCAAGAATAAAGGTTGAGCCACTCTGCCAGGTAAAGAAGCATGCCCGGTAGAGGTGCTTGCTGAAGGCAAAGGGAATACAGAATGGGTAGTGGAGGAAGGCAGCTATAAACACCAGATATGACCATTTCAGCAGTTATAGAAATAAGGATTGTAATTGTCATAAGTACTTCCTCATTATTTTGTTATGAATACATGTATAACAAATATTTTTGTTTTCTTTAATGTCTTATTACCTTATGATGTAACATAAGATATGGTGTCTTTTTATCATAGTATTTAAGTTACAGGTTATAAAGGAGAAGAATAAATATCACTAAAGGACTTTACCCCCTGTTCTAAGTAAGTGGTTAGTGTATTTTGGGTAGTATGCAGGGTGTTAGGTGGAATTACAACCTCTTTATGGTCTGTATTTGGAGATTAAGTATAGTTTAAGAAAGTACACATAGGTACCAAGCTGACAATGGTTAATTTTATTTCAACTTGCCTGGATCATGAGGTGCCCAGTCATTCGGTCAAACAGTATTCTCTCTCTCTCCACACACACACACACATATGTATTTATAAATACACACACATACATCCTATTGTTTTTACTTCTCTGGAGAATTCTTACTAAAACAAATGTATATTAAGTATGGACTTAGTAAACTCAAGGATTGAAATATATGGTTAAATATTTATTTACATTGCTTAACAGAGAAGGTATTTGAGGTGTACATTGATAATTTTAGGAAATTATACCAAAAGAAAAGAAAATAACAAAATAGAAACTACCTCTGGAGATTCACTCTATACCAAATGCCTAAAATAGATATTATCTGTAAGCAATAAAATTTATAACTTCCTAATGTTTGAAAACTTCAGTAAGAATGTATGTTATTTCATAAAGACTAATGATCACTGTGATAATAAGGCAAAGTTTCTTATCCTCATGGTGATTATGTCAGTAACAATACTGTTAGGCTGAAAAGATTTCAGGACTTAATGAAGACCTTAAAACTTAAAGTTTTTTCTATAAATTGTAAGGTTACATAATGGATGCTGAAATATTCAAATTCATTGCAACCGAGATATGATTTTTATACTTCAAAAATAAGCTCTACTCTTTCTCAATAGGAAACTGTACTTCTAAGAAAAGTGATTAACTCTAAAAGCTGTGTTAAATATTAAGCACAAATTTAGTAATTTCATTACTAATTTTTTTATTTAGTAAAAGTCCTTCACTTTTAACAAAAAAAGTACATCTCAAATGTGTGTGGAATAGGGCTATATTTTGAAACACTGGAATACGTAAAGGAAATGGCCCTACTTAAGTCTCTTCCTAAAATAGAAAAGAATTAAACTGACATTAAAAACAACAAAAAGTAAAGCAAACAAAGTTCTTTAATAAGAAGTGCAGATGACCTTTTCCCTATCACAAAGCTTAACATATTAAGAATAATGCATCTATATTAGTGCCAGAGTAGCTAAAAACTGTATAGAAGCAAATTTGCCTGCATGTAAGTATATATATTAAGTTTTAACTATGACATATATTTGCTAATAAAGTTTATTAACATGTTCATTTCATTATACCTCTGCTACACAACTCTAACATCTTTAGCCTTACATTAATCAAGGTTGCCCTATTAAAGTAAATCATTGCAGGCAATAGATATGTTCATATTCATCTGTTTAATTAGGATTAATTTTATTAAATTACATTTTGGGGTAAATTTTTGTTAAGTATATATATTTGTATCTAGAATATTAAGAATTACCCTCCAAAATGGAATCTGCTTCATCTGTGGCCATTTATTCCACAAGTCCTCTTTCCTCTCAGCATTCTGATCAGATTTTTATAGAACTCATGTCCTATTAAAAGACATTTAGTCACTCTAATATTAACATTAATACCACCCTCTGATCAATATTATTAAAATTCCCCAAACTTACTATCCTATTTCCATTCACAAACTAATAAAATAGCTTCAAATTTGTATTACAGTATGTGGTAGACAGAATAATGGAATCCCAAAGATGTTGATGCCCTAATCCTTGGAACCTGCAAATATGTGACCTTACATGGTTAAGGAACTTTGCAGATAAAATTAAGTCTACAGACATGAAAATAAGGAGATTGTATTGTATTATCAATCCATCTGGGTGGGCCTAATCCAATCACATGAACCCTTAAAAGTAGAGAAGTTTCTCTAGCTGGAAACATAAGAGAGATGGAGTGGAAAAGGAGCAAGAGAATGGTGCCAGAAGGGCCAGTCAAGACAGCTTCCAAGCATAAGGATTTGACATGCTGTTGCTGGCTGTGAGATGCAGGACCTACATGCAAGGACCTGAGGGTTCTCTAGGAACTAATGGCAGTCCCCACCTGACAGAAGGCAGATTAATGAAATTTCAGTCTTACAACCACAAGGAATAGGATTCTGCCACAACTGGAATGAGTCTAGAAGCATTCTAGCCTTCCCAGAGCTTTACAACAAGACCTAAGCTAGTCAAAACCTTGGTTTCAGCCTTATGAAAATACAAAGGTGAGAATCTGCTTAAATCAATTGGACTGCTGATGTAAAGACTATGGAATAAAAACTGCTGTTTTAAGTTGCTAAATTCGTGATAGTTTGTCATGCCAGCAATAGAAAATGAATACACAGTATTACAGTACTTTTGTACTGAGCAATTTTCATATTTATTATGAAGTTTATTTCCAATTATCCAGAAATTTGGGAAGGGCATTACTGTGTCTCATTTTCAATGAGTAACATGGATCTCAGAGAAATTGAATGACTTCTGGAAGATTGAGTATAGTGCACAGGAACAGAGTCACCCAGGGCTTTAGGTTTTGGTTTACAGTCTTCTACTACAAGAGAAGAGGCCCAGACAGTATTGTAAATGAAGAACATTACAAGTTGGAACTTTCTTTCTTAATAGTCTTTCTTGACATTTTAAAGGAAACTTTACTTAATGTTTTACTTATTCTATTTTTAAGATAAGAAAAAAATTTAATCTTTAATTTTCCTTCAGCTATCATAAAAAGTTACCATAACATTAAATCCCCAAAGTATTGAAATTTTCAAGAAAACATAAAGAACAGAGTAATTCAGTAAAATGACTATTTCACTGACATTAGGTAAAGAATTAGGTTGATTTTCTTGTATTCAAATGGGTTCAAGTATGTGAATAAATTATGTATATTTTAGTTCAATTGCCTGAACTAATTAGAACGTTGTAGCAGTAGCATCATTCATCCCATGGGATATCAGGACTACGTTTTTTGAATGCCAATCTCGAGGACACCCAATATAGGATGCTTTTAAAGGTGTAGACAGCCTTTTCAAAAATAAAAGGAGAAAAAATAGAATGAGTTAAATGTTCATAAAAGTTGATCAAGTAGGTGTATATCAGTAGTTAATGTATTACTATAACTGTTACAGATTTATTTGACAAGAAACAAGAATTTCTAAAAAGTATATAGATATTTCGTCTACAAGATGAAAATGAATATAAAAATTTCATTTGCTATTTTGTAGGGAAAAGGACTAAACATATTTTTCCAACATGTGATCATTTACATGCATCTATGTCCTGAGAATTTCCATCAAAGCATGAATAATTTTTATGATATATTGGTACATTTCATTTTAGCACGCTGATTGATTTAATTAAATAATGGATATGATAAACTAAAAAAATCTTTTATTCATTGAAATACTTTAATGAAATAATGAATATCATAAACTTAAAAATATATATCAATTTTCTAAAAAGAAACTATTATGTAGGAGAATATAGTCAATATATTTTTAATATGTTCACAGTAAGATACTCCAATTACATTTTGGTCTTACATGTATTTGATATCTGAAGTAAATAAGCTTAAATCATGGTTTTACATAATTTTTTATTCTGTGTTTTAAGTAAATTTCTAATTTCTATTAGAAGAAATATCAGTGGTATATAACTTTCTGAGACACCATACTAAAATACACTAGGTTAAATTTGCAAACAGTTTTAGGAACTATCAGTGTTCCCCCAAATTGACCATATTGGAATTTATGATGTGCCCAAAAGTAGAAATTTAATGTTGATCATGTGCAGCATAACTTACAGAAACACAGTTTTTCCCATAGTTGCAAGAGTCCACATAATCTAATGAAATTCTACTTGGCACAATTAATCAAACTTTTGGTATAAATAAATATCAGTAGCATTTTATTAGATATCATTTCCTTCCAGAAATGTTAAGGAAAAACTTTCTTTTCCCTTTTGAATTCTATTACTAAGATTTGTATTCAACAGACATTCATCAAATACCAATTATGCTTGAAAATTGGGTCTTATCCAGGTTATTTGTTTAAAACATGCATTTTACAGAAGTGATTCATGTTCTGTTCACCAAACTTTTCAAAGGCACTACTTGGCTTTTGTATTAATAATAACCATTTTGAATATACAAGGTTGAATGATGACAAGGAGTAATTTCATTACACTGAGTGAAATGTAAGGAATGTGTTGTTTTTATTTTTGTGGTTAAACTAACCATTCAGTCATAATTTAATTGTCCAGGGTTGTGTTTCTGATCAGTTATTTAATGCCTGTCAAGTACTTAAAAAAAAAACTATGATATATGAAAGCTCCATGTTGATTATGATCTTATCAGAAATTACATTCATTGACTCTTTATGGAGAAGAGTGTAAATAATGGATTTTTAAAATAACTATCTGCCGGGAGCCATGTTACTCAAGCTGTGTAGTGAAGCTCAGGCTGGAAGAAGATCCCCATAAGGCAGGGGCCTTTGCAGCTGGCTCCCTCTATTACCCACCTTGATTTTGTTATTTTCTATTATACTATTGGCTTTGTTTTTACTTGCATTGTTGCCAAACACTAAGCTAACCTTTGCTAAGCAGCACGGAAAAGATGAGAACATAAACTTCCCAAAAGCTTTTCAGGACAGTGCTCCTGAAGAATAGAACACGCAGGGGCCAAATGGTGATCTTAGCATAAAGTACCGAAACCTGCTGTTAGTCAAACATTGACCACCCCATTTCCACTGAGAATGCCCCCCTTGTTTACAATGCTAGTGAAACTAGTGATGGAAAGTTTTATAGAAATAGAGTCATGAGAAAATATTGAATAGAATAACCCTGTTGAGACTTAATTAATCATCTCATGTTTTCTTCCCTCTACTACTTCTATAGTTTGTTTTTCTTCTTTCCTAATCACAGCCCTTTACTAGAATTTGTGCCTCACCTTTAGTAGAATTTGTGCCTCATACGTGAAATTGCCAAGTACCATAATTTTCCAGGAAGTAAAGATACCTCAAAACAAGTGCTGGGCATAGAAGCCACGGAGCATAAATCTGCAAAGAAGTGAAAAACTAACCTTTTCAAAGAATATTACTTCTCTCTCACTTAACAGCTTTACATCTCCCTGTATGGCCCTGTAAGATGGCTGGTTAGCCAGAGACGAGTAAGATTCCTCAAGGGAGGAGCAACCTAAGACAGGCACAGTCGCAGGGGGGCCATCAGGTGAGAAAAAGGGGGCCAACAGAGGTGAGGCTTAGAACCTCACCGCCCACCAGTTTTGAGAGAAATCTTCTACACCTGTGGATGTTTTGTTGCCCTTGTTCAGCTTGGATTAAGACTTGGTCTGTAGGCACAAAACTGATCATCTACACCTGCCTTCTTACAGTTCTAAATCATGCTTTCTATCTATATCTTGCATTTACCTACTATATTAACATTTTATTAGATTCACATATAAAGTATAAAAATCAAATGAATAATCATACATCATATTTGACTTGTTTATAGTTTAAGGTTTGCAGTTAAAACAGAAACAGTTTCTATGATATGAATGCCCTTGCATTGTTCACCACGTAAGAACTTTAGTCCCTGCAGTAGTGGAGTCATAGAGACCTGTGTAGCATATGTAAGAGAAATTTTGACATCCACACAGAAGAAAGAGAAATGTAGATAAGAAGGAGAAATTTAGTTTGCTGCCTACTGTGTCCTATAAAGAGGTATAAAGTGAAGATATGACTTTATGATTTTAGATTGATTATAAATTTATTAAAGCCTCTAAGAAAATTTTTGTGGGAAAGAATCCTAGCTAACTGTGGCACTAGGTGACCTGTATTTCACCCTGAGCTGATAGACTCCATAGTCGCTGCTATATACTGCACGCTCCTATGGTCACATGCACTACTTAGAAACTGCGTTGCATAGAAACGTGCAACACAATAGAGTACATGTTATAAGAAAAGTTTCAGTCAAAGAATAGAAAAACAATCACCTGTCTAATGTTTGACCAACCATGAATAGATTAGAAAGTAAAAGAAAGAAAAAAGCTTGCCTATACTTATTAACCAACTGCCTATACTAATTAATCATCAGAATAATAAAAAATAATCATATCCTTGTGCAAAATAGTATAAATAAAGCTGTCATCGACACTTTGTCGAGAGACCACCTCCATCTGACTCTGTGTCCTGTCTCTCCATGCGCCGACTCCGTCTCATCCTTTCAGGCTTCGCATCCCCCCACTGGAGCTGGACTCTGGCAACTATCCAATTGGCAGGCTCAATATTTCACTTTGTATCCTAGAGTTCATTAGTTCAAAATTTACTAGGTACATAACAGAGATGAATCTTTGATACCTGTGCCTATTGAGACTCTTAGAATGATCATTAGGTGCTAATGACTCCTTTTGCCTGTACAGTCTCTAAACATCTTGGTAGCATCATGAAATACAAGGCAGGTAAAGCAGTAATAGAAGAGAATTCATAGGAGACACTGAAGAAAACACCACCTAAGCATGATTTTGAATCTCAATCCCAGTATGTCCTCCTTTTATCTCAAATAAGGAGAAAAGGGCATTAAGACAGCTTCCCTTCTTACTGCCCTCTTATTGGAGAGGGACAGAAATGGGCTACAAAGTAATTATAGAGGTAGAAAAGAACTAAACCTTAAAACCACTTCTCATTGTTAGCTTTAAGAAACCATTAGTTAGTTGTGAAGTCAAACTGAAATAAAGCAAAACAAATATTGAGTAGACGTCAAATCACTGGGTCAAGGCAGTATGAAAAGTCTAATTTTACATACTGTTTTACATATAGTCTTTAACATATACAGTCTTCCTTTAGTCAAAACCAGAGACAACAATATTTTAATTTTGCTCCTTTATACATTTCAATGTTAGTTCTATATTATTTTTAACTTTCTGTTCAGGTATTCATAATGACTCATTTTATATATATATATATTTCTTCTTCAAGAATTAATTAACTAATACTCTTATGATTTGGTGAAATAGTTTTACTATAATTAACTTTTTTACATAATTAATTTTTATTATAAATGCTAAAGAGATAAAACTGTTCCAATATTAAATTTTATCAATCCACATTCTGTTAATCCAAACTCTATTATTATTTTTCTTCCCTGACTTTAAAAATGTTACAAGAAACACCCCTAAACAACCTTAAGACTCTTCTCCATTTCTCTTATCAAGGATTACACTTAATGAAACACAGCCTTTATAAGGGCACATAAGCCCCAAATAAAGCATGATTCTTATATCTTATCTCAGTCATTACGTACATTGAACTTCAAGGTTACTTATGCCCCCAGGCAAGTTACTTAATGTCTTTAGACTTGAATTTCTCTTCCCCATTACATGTGAATCAAAAATTTTTAATGCAAATATACTAAACATGATTATATAATATAAAATTACATATATATATGTATTACATCATTATGAAAATAATGCTGGTTAAGCATGATGTAACTAATATAGAATATTAATATAAGCTATAGTAATTTTAATAATGATGCCACATGTTTATGATACTGATTAAAATGGAAATAAATTATTTTGTTTTTAGAAGGAAACTTCATGCAATGATTATATAAATTTATGTTTCAGATTATTTATTACTTGTCAGGAGCTCTGGAGCTCCTCATACAGTAAGGCGCAAAATCTAATTACAATCTTTATTTAGTTCTAAAATATGAGGTCAATAAGGCCCAGACAGTGCTAAACTCAGACCAGTGGGCCTATGATTTGTATTGCTGGTGTTCAAATGGCCAGGTATGAAGAAAGAAAGTGAATCTAACATTTGCATTTGGCTGGTAGATGATAATAATTCAATTATATTTTTGGCTTGATGTGTAAGACTTTGAATGTTTCTCATATTTTTATTTAGTTTCTTACCCATTCCGATTTTACCGAGCACCTACGAAGCATAAGTGAATGTAAAACATAAAATATACACAAAATATTTTATTTCCTCAAGTAGCTATCATCTGGTATAAAATAAAGGAATAGATTTAATGATTACAATATAAGTGAGTATCATATTAATGGAGACAAATGAAAAGATCCTCTAAGTGGACTTAAAACACATTTGTAAAGAAATTGTTACTATAAAGGGCTGCAGAGCATGGACTGGTTTTTAACAGGTAGAAATCTAGGAGTACAGTATTTTAGATATAGGGATGAACAAAAGCATTGGGTTGGAAAATCATAGGGCCTATTTTGAGACTCAATACAGGTTGCTGAAGCATAGGTTCTTTGAAGAGAATAATGTAAAATAAGACAGGGAAAATACATTAAGCCAGTATTGGAGAGTTCCAGCTTAAAGCATTGTACTTGTCCTCAAGCTTCTAGGGACCATTTGTACAAGTAGCTTGTTCATTGTTTATTTCAGCTGCCTAAAAAGTAAGCAGTAAATACTTTAAATTTTTATAAATAAATAAATGCTTTAGTGAATTATTAAAGTTTGCATTTGATTAATCAATAAGAAATAGATAGCCATGAGATTTTGGTCAGAGGTGGACATTAGAAAGAATCATCAGACAGTGGCATACTATGGTGAATTAAAGAGGTTAGAAATTAAAACACACTTTTATGACTGAAGACAGAAGACTGTGAAGAATTGTGAAGGTTTACCCTATTTACAAGCTTACATATTAGTCTGCCACAGTTTCATGGATGCTGGCTGAAGATAAGAGACACCTGGATCAGAGACAAAGGACTTTAATACTCCCAGCTATAGGAGTAACCAAATATTAGCATTTGTGTCAGTTCCCCAAGCCCCAGTTCTCACAGAGGTAGATGACATATGCATATTCAGTGGGCTGCATTATAGAAGAGGAAACTAAACCTTTAATTTAACACAGTAGGGCTGCCAAAAGTTTGCCTAGAGTTAGATATTAACTTTATTATACTGGACAGTAAACAAACTACATTTTGCTTCAGAGTTAGACACTATCTTTTTTATCCAAGCTGTTAACTATTACAAATTTTCTTGAAAAAGTAGTCCAAAACAATAAATATGAGAGACCCATAGAGAACTGTTACTAAGTTGGAGGTGGCAGTGAAAATTTCATTCAAATAATCACTGTATTCATGAAGGTTTCTGTGCTTTTATTTAGTCTACAAATCAAATTTTTTAACTAGAGCAGGGGACAATTTCTTATTAAATTGCTTTTCCTCAATACTAGAGGAAAGATAATTACTTTATTGTTGCTATATCAAAGTTCATCATAATAACATAGGAGGGAAATGCTAAGTTCTTATAAAAATAAATTATAAGTCAGAATTGAATACTCCTGTACTTTGAAGATGGGAGTTAAATTAACAGAATTCAGCATGATTAGTCAAAATTTCTCTAAGGAGAGTTTTTATCATATTTAAAAATCTATATAATCTTTATAAAACATATATACATAATCAAAATATTATATATCTATATATGTCTTTATCCATCTACTCCATGGGCTGGAATTAAAAACAGTCAGAGTCAATATGCTTTGCTCTGAGCTATTGATATGGCAGTGGCTTTAAAAAAAGTGAGGTAGAACAACATAGCCACACACTTATTAGGCCCTGTGGTAAAGAATTTAACCTTACTCAAAATGAGATTTGGCCTTTCCCCTTGGGTTCTGAGAGGTAAATACCTAAGTCTTTGCACTGTCATGCTTGTCAGTAGTATCTTTGCTTGGGGGCCCTGGGCTAACCAGATAGTTAAAATGTGACTTAGGGTGTAGACTTTGAGCAATAATAAAAATGTAATGTAGGATAGCCTTTGGGTCAACAGCTATCAGTTGATGTCTGGAGGGAGTGAAGACTGAGATTAGTGACATGCATGGGAAATCAATTGTAACTATGTGGTAGAGGCTCAATTAAAATTCTGGACATAAAAACTTGGGTGAGCATCCATGGCTGGCAATTGATATTGGGTCAGTCATACTGTCTTGACTCCACAAGGAAAAGGTAAGTAGAATCTACATATTTGGAACTCTCCTACACTCTACTATGCCTTTCTTCTCTTGTCTGATTTGAATCTGTATCCTTTGACTCTGATGAACTGACCATGAGTATGGCAACCTTCAGAAATTTCTGTGAATCATTCTAGCAAATTTTTTATTCTGAGAGTAGTTTTTGGAATCTCTGAACTCAAAACTGGTATCAGAAATGAGGGTGATCTTGTGAGGGTTACATTCTCTCTAATTTCACAGGTGCCAACTCTTTAAAAAGAATTATATTCAAGAAGTATTATTTCATTTCTTTGAAGAACACATTATACATTTTTGCAATTTCAAAATTTCTACTTGCAAATTTTAATATGTAAAGAATAGCATTCCATTTTATTTTTTATAACAAAATATATAGGTGAGTGTGCATATATAATTTCATGAAAATCTAGAATCCATTAACAAATACATTATTAAACAGTTCTAAAAAATTTAACAAGATTGCCTACAATGCAGCTTTAAAAAGGCATATTAGTCTTTAAAACATGTCATTCTGATGGACTATGCACTTTAAAAATTAGGCCTATCATCCATGAATAACACATGGGACCAGATGGACTTCACAGACATCTAGAAGACTCCACCAAAAAGCAGCAAGATGCACATTTTTCTCAAGTGTACATAGAATGTTCTCCAAAATACATCACATACTAGGCCACAAAAAGAGCTTCAGTAAATTCAAAAAGATTTAAATTGCATCAAGCAACTTCTCAGACCATAACTGTATTACACTAGAAGTAAATTACACAAAGAAAACAAAAAGCCCACAACACATGGAGGACACACAAATGCTTCTAAATAATCAGTGGATAAATGAACAAACCAAAACAGAAATCAAGCAATACATGGAGACAAGTTAAAACAAAAATACAACATTTCCTTTATTTGTGGAGTATAACAATGAAGTAAAAGTGAAGGAACAGAACAGCAGAGGCTCACAAACTCCAAGAAGGGAATAGCACTTATGAAAGGGGAGGGGTGGGGAAGGGTGGGTGGGGAGGGAGGGAGAAGGGGATTGAGGGATATTATGATTAGTACACATGGTCTGGGGGAGATAATGGGGAAGACAGTGCAGCACAGAGAAGGCAAGTAGTGACTCTGTGGCATCTTACTACATTGATGGACAGTGACTGCAATAGGGTAGATGGGTGGGATTCGATAATATGGGTGAATGTAGTAACAACATTGTTTTTCATGTGAAACCTTCATAAGAGTGTGTATCAATAATAACTTCATAAAAAAATTGTAAAAAAAAATACAACAGCCCCAAATTTGTGGGATATCACAAAAGTGGTTCTAAGAGAGAAGTACATAGCAATACAGGCTTACCTCAAGAAATAAACACAATCCCAAAAAACAGTCTAAACTCTCAATTAATAAAAACAAGAAAAAGAAGAACAAATGATGCATGATCAAAGCTTATTTTCAAAGTTATTAAATGTGAAAAAATTCTAAAAAAAAATTAGCAAACCAAATTAAAAAATACTTCAAAAGGATCATCCATCACCAACAAATGTGATTTTATCCCAGTGATGCAAGGATGGTACAATATTCATAAATCAATCAACATTATACTCCACATTCACAAAAATGATAAAACCATATGATCATCTCAACAGATACCTAAAAAGCATTTGACAAAATTCAACAATTATTTACGACAAAAACTCTCAGCAAAATGGAATATACCTCAACAAAATAAAGGCCATATATGATCAATGCACAGCTAACATCATACTGAATGGCAAAAAGCTGAAAGCTTGTCTTCTAAAATAGGAAACAAGACAAGGATGTCCACTCTCATCATTTTTATTCTACATAGTCCTGAAGTTCCTAGCCATAGCAATCACAGAAGATAAGAGATAAAAAGCATCTAAACTGGTAGGGAAGAAGTTTAACTGTCACTGTTTGCAGATGAAATGACATTATATATGGAAAACCCTAAAGACTCCATGAAAAAAACAATTAGAACTTATATCTGTATTCAGCAAAGTTTCAGGATACAAAATTAATACACAGAAATTCTGTTGAGTTTCTATATACTAACAATAAACTAGCAGAAAGAGAAATCAGGAAAACAATCCTATTTACAATTGCATCCAAAAGAATAAGATACCGAGGAATAAACCTAACCAAGGTGGTGAAAGACCTGTACTCTGAAAACTGTGAGACACTAGTGAGAGCAATTAAAAAAGACACAAAGAAATGGAAATATATCCTGTGGCTCATGAGTAGGAAGAATTAATATTGTCAAAATAGCCATCCAGTCCAAAGCAATTAACAGATTCAATGCAATCTCTATGAAAATATCAATGGCATTTTTCAATAAATTAGACAAATAATCGTGAAATTCACATGGAACCACAAAAGACCCAAAAAAAAAACAAAGCAATCCTGAGAAAGAACAAAATTGTGGCATATTATTCCTTGACTTCACGCTCTACTAAAAGCAACAAAAATCAAAACAGTATGGTACTGACACAAGAACAGACCCATAAATCAATTGAACAGAATAGAAAGTCCAGAATTCAACCCATGCATATGTGGTCAGTTAATATATGATAAAGGAGCTTTGAATATACAATGGTGAAAAGACAGTCTCTTCAATAACTGGTATTGGTTGGCAAAACTGGGCAGCTACATGCAAGAGAATGGAACTGGATTACTGTCTAACTCCATATACAAAAGTAAACTCTAAACAGGTCAAAGATTTCAATGTAAGGCATGAAACCATAAAACTCTTAGAAGAAAACATAGGCAAAAATCTCTTGAATATAAGAATGAGCATTTTTTCCTAGACAAGGAACAAATGTTGGTTAGGATGTGGAGAAAAGGGAACCCTCCTACATTGTTGGTGGGATTGTAAATTGATGCAGCCATTGTGGAAAGCAATATGGAGGTTCTTCAAAAAAATAAAAATAGAAATACCATATGACCTAGTAAACCCACTTCTAGGAAGTTAACTGAAGAAAACAAAATCCTTGATTTGAAAATATACATGCACCCCTGTTTACTGCTGAGTTATTTACAATAACCAAGATACAGAAGCAACCAAAGTATTCATCAATAAATGAATGGATAAAAAAGATGTGGTATATATACACAATGGAATATTAATCATCCATAAAAAGAAATAAATTCTGCCATTTGTGATATGGATGGACCTAGAGTGTATTATGCTAAGTGAAATACATCAGTCAGAGAAAGACAGATACCATATGATTTCACTTATTTGTGGAATATAAAAACAAAACAAAACAAAGAGAAGAAAGTAGCAGTAGACTCATAGACATTGAGAAGTGACTGGCAGTTACCAAGGGAGAGGGACTGGAGTGGGTGAGTGAGGAGAGTGAGGGGGATAGAAGGGCACTGAAATTCTCAATCATAATATAAGTGGGTCACAGAGATGACAGTACAACATGGAGAATATGGACAATGATTCCGTAATATCTTCCTATGCTGACAGATAGTAACTATAGAAGTAGGGTGAAGATTAATAAATATGGGTAACTGGTAAACTACTGTATTTTAAACTCAAAACCAATATAAGATGGTATATTAATAATACTTCAAAAAATCATACCATATGAAAAAAATAGGCCTATCTTACCTAAAAATAAGTATGTATTTAAAAATTATCAAATTTAACCATTTTATAAGTACCAGAAGTTAATTCTTCCTTATTTCTAGTTTATGAGATTTTACTCTTACATACTTCCCAAGAACTATTACTTTGAGGAATTCAGTATTTTGAAGTCTTTTCACAGGCAATTCTTGAGTCTCCCACTGAGAAATATTATTAGCTATTGCATAGCCCTAAGGATCCTCATTAGTGGGCATGTGATTTCTTTATGGCTGATGGAAGAGTTGGAGACAGCTTTCTACAGAAAAATTAGAAGATCAAATCTACCACACTGATTTTATCATTTCTTGTTAAGAATATATTAGCTACAGTAGAGAAAAAATGACCAATAGACTCTTGCTGTCACAGTGTCCAGAAAGGCAACTTTTCATGCCATTATCATTAATAAACACTTATTATATGCCTACTGTGTGAAACTTGTACATAAAGCTTTGCCAACTCTCTTTCCCAGTAATATGGTTTGGATTATAAAACAAAAATTTTTAGCCTCAGAGTTTCAAATTGACTTGGGCTGGCCATAAGCATCAAAGTCCTCTGTGTAGCCTGTATGAGAAAATATGTTCTCAGTACTTCCCCTTAGCATTGTGACCTGGTGACAGTTCTTCTTTTAGTCATGGGCCAGAGGAAGCAAGCCAAAAAATCCTGTCATCTTCTGAATTCACAGCATGAGGCTCATTCCTTAAGGCTTCTTTTATTTCTGTCTCTTACTGCAAGTCTGACTGTCAAAGTTACAGCAGGAAATAAAAATGAAAAGAACCATCAAAAAAAAAAAACCTTGTGTAGAATTTTTTACAGGAGTTTTCAGCAAGAGGAGTTAAAAAAAAGTGGCTGCATTAAAATTTGCCCTCCAGCAAAACATTAATAAGAGGGTAAAACAAATGTATGCTTGCCCACTGCTTAAATATGTTCTGTGATATCAGAAAATGGATGTCTTACTTTTGTAATAGAAGAAAAGACCAATTGCTGAAACATATTTTGCTGTAAGAGATTTTAAAAGTACAAAAATTAAAATGGTCTATAATATTTGAGTAGAAAAAAGCCAATATAAATTTTTATTGATTTCAGCGTTAAGATTTTTAAACAAAAATTTTGACAAAAACATGTAAAAATAATGTCTTCAAATGCTAACATAAAACAGATCACTAACACTGTAGTATGTATCATGAAAGCATTTAGATCTCCTTAATTTAAAGTCAATCTTATGGCAAGTAGCATATAACAAAAGAAAATTTACATTTTTAACAATTATAAATTTCAATCAATTCTTTTTTAAAGATACGCATTTTTAATATTTGAAGTATACATTTATTGCAAGCATTCTTTAAGTGGACATACTATTTAGATTATTTGCATATTATAATATGTTAACAATTAAGTTACTTGGTGAGTTATAATTGTTTTTGAAGGTAAACTTTTTATTTTGGAATAAATTTAGTTTTACAGAAAAGTTTCAAAGAGACTACAAGAGCTGTTCTCATATGTCCCTCACCCAGTTTCCTTCGCCATAGTACATCTGTCAAACTAAAAAACTGACTTTAACATGTTACTATTAACTAAATTCCAGACTTTATTGGGATTCTACTAGTTCTTCAACTTCTTTTCCCAGATTCAATTTCAGGTGCCACAGTTCATTTGGTTTTCATGTCACTCCTGGTCTATAACAGTTTCCCAGACTTTTCTTGATTTTCATGACCTTGACAGTAATTATTTGAACAGTGCAAAATTACCAAAGTAGAGTATAATTTAGAAGTATTGTAGTCTTTCTCTGCCTGGCTTATTTCACTGAGCATAATACCCTCTAGCTCCATCCATGTTATTGCAAATGGTAGGATTTGTTTTCTTCTTATGGCTGAATAATATTCCATTGTGTATATGTACCACATCTTCTTTATCCATTAATTTACTGATGGACACTTAGGTTGCTTCCATTTCTTACCTATTGTAAATAGTGCTGTGATAAACATAGGGCTGTGTATGCTTTTTCAAACTGGGCTACAGCATTCTTAAGGTAAATTTCTAGGAGTGGAATTCTTGGGTCAAATGGTATTTCTATTTGAGGAACCTCCATATTGCTTTCCACAATGGTTGAACTAATTTACATTCCCACCAGCAGTGTAGGAGGGTTCCCCCTTCTCTGCAACCTCACCAACATTTGTTGTTGTTTGTCTTTTAGATGGTGGCCATCCTTACTGGTGTGAGGTGATATCTTATTGTGCTTTTAATTTACATTTCTCTGATGACTAGCGATGTGGAGCATCTTTTCATGTGTCTGCTGCCCATCTGAATTTCTTTGGAGAACTGTCTGTTCAGCTCCTCTCACCATTTCTTTATTGGATTATTTGCTTTTTGTTTGTTGAGGTGCATGAGCTCTTTATATATTTTGGATGTCAACCCTTTATCAGATCTGTCATTTATGAATATATTCTCCCATAGTTTAGGATGCCTTTTTGTTCTATTGGTGGTGTTCTTTGCTGTACAGAAGCTGTTCAGCTTGATACAGTCCCACTTGTTCATCTTTGCTTTTGTTTCCCTTGCCCGGGGAGATATGTTCATGAAGAAGTCACTCATGTTTATGTTCAAGAGATTTTTGCCTGTTTTTTTCTGAGAGTTTTATGGTTTCATGACTTATATTCATTTTGACCCATTCTGCATTTATGTTTGTGTATGGGGTTAGACTATGATCCAGTTTCATCCTTTTACATGTAGCTGTCCAGTTTTGCCAGCACCATCTGTTGAAGAGGCTGTCATTTCCACATTGTATATCCATGGCTCCTTTATCATATATTAATTGACCATATATGTTTGGGTTAATATCTGGCCTCTCTATCCTGTTCCACTGGTCTGTGGCTCTGTTCTTGTGCCAGTACCAAATTGTCTTGATTACTGTGGCTTTGAAGTAGAGTTTGAAGTTGGAAAGCGAGATACCCCCTGCTTTATTCTTCCTTCTCAGGATTGCTTTGGCTATTCATTGTCTTTTGTGTTTCCATATGAATTTTAAAACTACTTGCTCTAGTTCATTGAAGAATGGTGTAGGTATTTTGATAGGGATTGCATTGAATCTGTTGATTGCTTTAGTCAGGATGGTCATTTTGACCGTATTAACTTTTCCTAGTTAAGAGCATGGGATGAATTACCATTTATTAGTGTCCTCTTTAATTTCTCTTAAGAGTGTCTTGTAGTTTTCAGGGTATAGGTCTTTCACTTCCTTGGTTAAGTTTATTCCTATGTATTTTGTTCTTTTTGATGCAATTGTGATGGAATTGTTTTCTGATTTCTCTTTCTCTTAGTTCATCATTAGTGCATAGAAATACAACAGATTTCTGTGTATTAGTTTTGTGTCCTGCAAGTTTGCTGAATTCAGCTATTAGATTCAGTAGTTTTGGAATGGATTCTTTAGGGTTTTTTTTATGTACAATATCATGTCATTTGCAAACAGGGACAGTCTCACTTCTTCCTTGAGAATCTGCATGCCTTTTCTTTGTGTTGTCTGATTGCTGTGGCTAGGACCTTCAGAACTATGTTGAATAAAAGTGGGGACAGTGAACATCCTTGTCTTGTTCCCGATATTAAAGGAATAGCTTTCAGCTTCTCATAGTTAAGTATAATGTTGGCTGCGGGTCTGTCATATATGGTCTTTTTTATGTTGAGGTACTTGCCTTTTATACCCATTTTGTTGAGAGTTTTTATCATGAATGGATGTTGAATTTTATCAAATGCTTTTTCAGCATCTATGGAGATGATCATGTGTTTTTTGTCCTTCTTTTTGTTGATGTGGTGGATGATGTTGATGGATTTTCAAATGTTGTACCATCCTTGTGTCCCTGGGATGAATCCCCTTGATCATGATGGATGATCTTTTTGATGTATTTTTGAATTCACTTTGCTAATATTTTGTTGAGTGTTTTTGCATCTATGTTCATCAGGGATATTGGTCTTTAATTTTCTTTTTTGGTGGTGTCTTTGCCTGGTTTTGATATTAGAGTAATGTTGGCCTTGTAGAATGAGTTTGGGAGTATTCCCTCCTCTTCTGCTCTTTGGAAAACTTTAAGGAGGATTGGTATTAGGTCTTAACTAAATGTTTGATAAAATACAGCAGTGAAACCATCTGGTCCAAGAGTTTTGTTCTTAGGTACTTTTTTGATTACCTGTTCAATTTCTTTGATTGTAATTGGTGTGGTCATATTTTCTGTTTCTTTCTGGGTCAGCCTTGGAAGGTTTGTTTTTCTAGAAAGTTGTCCATTTCTTCTAGGTTATCCAGTTTGTTAGCATATAATTTTTCATAGTATTCTCTTCTAATTCTTTGTCTTTCAGTGGTGTCTTTAGTGATTCTTCCTTTCTCATTTCTGATTCTGTTTATGTGTGTAGATGCTCTTTTTTTCTTGATAAGTTTGGCTAGGGGTTTTTTCCTATTTTGTTTATTTTCTCAAAGTACCAGGTTCTGCTTTCATTTATTCTTTCTATTGTTTTATTCTTCTCAATTTTATTTATTTCTGATTTAATCTTTATTATGTCCCTCCTTCTACTGACTTTTTGCTTCATTTGTTCTTCCTTTTCTAGTTTCATTATTTGTGAATTTAGACTGTTCATTTGTGGCTGTTCTTCTTTCCTGAGGTAGTCCTGTATTGCAATATATTTCCCTCTTAGCACAGCCTTTACTGCATCCCACAGATTTTGTGTTGTTGTATCATTGTTGTCATTTATCTCCATATACTGCTTGATCTCTGCTTTTATTTGGTCATTGATCTATTGATTATTTAGGAGCATGTTATTAAGCCTCCATGTGTTTGTGGGGTTTTTCATTTTCTTTGTGTAATTTATTTCTAGTTTCATACCTTTGTGATCTGAGAAGCTGGTTGGCACTATTTCAATCTTTTTGAATTTACTGTGATTCTTTTTTTGGCCTAGTATATGACCTATTCTTGAAAATGTTCCATGTGCACTCAAGAAGAATGTGGATCTTGTTACTTTTGGATGGAGTGTTCTGTAGATGTCTGTTAGGTCCATCTGTTCTAATACGTTGTTCAGTGCCTCTGTCTCTTTACTTATTTTCTGTCTGGTTTATCTGTTCTTTGGAGTGAGTGGTGTGTTGAAGTCTCCTAAAATGAATGCAGTGCATTCTATTTCCCCCTTTAATTCTGTTAGTAGTTGTTTCACATATGTAGGTGATCCTGTGTTGGGTGCATAGATATTTATAACAATTATATCCTCTTGTTGGCCTGACCCATTTATCATTCTGTAAAGTTCTTCTTTGTATCTTGTTACTTTCTTTGTTTTGAAGTCTATTTTGTCTGATACAGGTACTGCAACTCCTGCTTTTTTCTCCCTGTTAGTTGCATGAAATAGCTTTTTCCATCCCTTTACTTTCAGTCTATATATGTCTGGGTTTGAAGTGAGTCCCCTGTAGGCAGAATACAGATGGTTCTTGTGTTTTAACCGATTCAGTGACTCTGTGTCTTTTGATTGGTGCATTCAGAACATTTACATTTAGGGTTATTATCAATAGTTATGTACTTATTTTCATTGCAGGCTTTCAATTCATGGTTAGCAAAGGTTCAAGGGTAACAATTTACATTTTTAACAGGATTTCTGGGTGACTTGAATGCACTTGAAAGTTTGATACACATGCTCTAAAATAGCCTTAAAATAGTTGGGAAATATTTTAAGAATGAACAAAAATTAGTTTGGGTGGACTACTTCCCATGTGTTTTTAGTAATTAGTGTCTACTTTCTATATCTTATTTGTGTGTCAGCAAAAATTTTTGAAGCAGAAATGATTTTTCAAAGTTTAAGGTGGAGATGCTTCAAAGAAAAATTACCAGGGTTGGATGCTGGAATACAATCTATAAAGTTTGGGGTTTTAGGACTAGAAAGTTCAAAGTTAAACTCAATCTGAAATATTAGATTTGCATGGATTGTGATTTTTCTTAACTTCATGCATCTCATTAATGAAAAAGTCAAGTTTTGACCATAGGTGCCCTCTTAAATCCAACATTGCACCATGATGCAATACCTTTGTAAGTGTTGGGCATAAGCCAAATAGATTGTGATGCTAGACTCCAGGAGAGGTGGAGTGTGGGAAAATGGGTGGAGGCAGAGTTGCAGGTAGATCATGGACCTGCAAACTACTGGATGCAGATGGGATTCTACTGCTCAACCTACCACTGGGAGAATAAACCAAGTATAGATCCTTCTACCCCAAGAATGTTATGTTGTCACTTTTCGGTCTCATTGAAACCGCAGTGAATTTGCCCAGGGCTGAAACCTTCAAGCAAGACAACTGGCATAGTTGGAAGGATTCATTGTAGACAAAAGAACAGAACAGGCTGCCCTCATGGATGGGTGCTTCAGAGTACTGCCCCTGTGGATGGAGAGTCATTGGAATGTCCCCCAGTGGGCATGTGGTCTAAGCTGGCTTGCTTTATAGAGGACTGGGCCCTGCCTCAGGACTGGTGGGAGGTGGAGCTGAAGCCTGAGGCAGCAGAGGTGGCCCTTGAAAAAATAAGGAAGTTCTTTGAGAAAGAGAGGGCCCACAAGGTGGCAGGAACCATGTGTTGGCTGTTTCTCCTGGTATTAAAGAAAGCCATGGATGAGAAAGAAGAACGTGCTTCTGCAAGAGACATGAGAAATGGCAGCATGACAATGCAAGCTTCAAAGTGTTGTGGATTTTTTGAAGAATGAAATGGTGTTGATAAGAGAGAAGGTAGTATGACAGAATGTGAGCTGTGAGCTCTGGAGGAAGTAAGATTTGTTAAAAAATGAAATGGCACTGCTGCAAGGCACTGTGGAAGAAGTAAAGGTCATAAAGGAGAAGGTCATACCTCTGATAAAAAGCACAAGAAGAGGCAGTGTAAAAACCCAAGCAATGAGGTGCTGTGGAGGAGGTAAAAGATTCTTTGCAGAATGAGGTAGTGGTGCTGCTTTGCTCTGTGGAAGATGCAAAGACCATGAAAGAGAAGGATGTACTCCTGTAAGAAGCACAAGAAGAGGCAGCATGAGAATGCCAGCTGCAAGGTACTGAGGTGAAGCTAAGAGAGTTGTTGAAGACTGAGCTAGTGTTGCTTTGAGGCAATGTAAAATAGGTAAAGGGTGTAGCAGAGAGGCACTGGGGGACTAACTGCAAGAAAGGTGCTTTCAGCCCCAGAAATGGAGGAGGAGCCAGTAAGAATGAAGGGTTGGTACCAGAGGCATTGACCCCTCCACTTTTGAAGGCCTGCCTGGTTATAAAAAAAATTAAGATTTAGTAACTGTGAGTTCCTCTGGGAGAGATGCAGTTCCCTCTCCAGGCTGTGGAACACTCTATGCTTCACCCCTATACTCTGGCTGAGCTGTTGGATTCAGGCTCTGGTTTTCATGGAAGTCCTTGGAGTCAATATCAGCTTGGCTTTTGTGTCTTTGGGATGTGGGGGGCAATGGAATTGTTCTGTCTGGATCACAGATGGGAAAGCTGGCTTCCCTGGCAGTTCATCCTGCCTTGAGACAGCAATTATAAAACACACTACAAGAATGGATTCAACAATTAGGGATCAAATGGAAGCTTCATGTACCATATAATCCTAGTGCAGCAGGCACAATAGAGAGTTACAGTGGTTTGTTAAAATTTGGCCTGAAGTCAGACACCAACAATCTAGAGGAATGGTTAGTTCACTTATGGACAGCACTCAGCATTTGAACGAAAAGCCCCAGAAGGAGGTTTTGAGCCCTGTAGACATGCTAACACATATTGCTGCCTCTTCTATACAACTACAAGTACAAATCAAAGAGGAATCACTGAAGCCAAGGTTTGGCCACCAGATTATTATCTTGCTGCCAGCACCAACTGCACTAAATCCTGGAAACTCTGTTTAGTTTATGTGGCCCTGGACATATCTACACATGGATTAGCATTGGCTCGCCCTCCTGGCACCTTGGGAACAAAGCCTGGAAGGTGGCCTCCTGTGTATTCCTGGAGTAACAGCAGAGTGGCCCCCAAAGCTCATGGTAGTAAAACCTAAACAGCTGGACGGTAGGAGCATCTCACTGTGGAGTTTTGTTTTATCATTATGGCCAGTGCATGTGCCTCTAGTAGCACTAGATATAGATCCCTCAGTAACCCCCACAGGGATAGGGGTAAAGGTATACAAGACCTGGATGGGACTCCCCCACCCTTTCCTACAACAGTCCTGTTACAGGACCACTCTCTTGCATGTATCCTACCTGATGGACGAGATTTGCCTATGTTCTTGGTGCCATTAAAACGTGTGTCTTATCACCCTTGAGGTTAGTCTCTAATGTCTTTGTGGACTGGGCAGACACCCTAGCAAAAATCTGCTACTCACTAGGCAGCATGGATATCCCTATCAACACCACAGTATGAATTATGAACTGGAACTGATTTTAGTATAGCTGGGATGACTGGTGGCAATCATTCTGCTTGGGCTTGAAGACAACTATTATTATTATCATTTGTTGTTACAAGGTTCCAGCTTTCTAGCACAAGGGCCATTGTAGATGATTTCTCCCATAGAAAGTGCAAGTCATGAACTCATCTGAGTAGAACTGGTTTGAATACAGCTGGGATAATCCTCAGGCTTGAGGATTATCATTTTTGTTACATGTATCATAATTTTTGTTGTGCAATAATTTTTGCTATATCTGTATGTTATTGTTACCCTCTGTTGCTATTGTTGAATTTGGTTACAATGTTACAGCTTTCTCACACAGGGACCATGGCAGAATATTGAGGGAGTGTAGATTGTGATGCGAGAATCCTGGAAAGGTGGAGTGTGGGGGAAAATTGAAGTTCCTATGGCCAGGATCATCACCTGACCCTAAACTACTTGATGATGTAATTGGCCTACTGCTAAGCTAATGCTTCCACTCCCATAGGCAATAGGCTATTAATGACTGAGTCACTATATAAAGAGCTGTAGCCAGTGATCCAGGCAGAGGCAGAGATGGAGGTGGACCATGGGTCCTGCAGACTGCTGGATGCAGATGTGATTCTAGTGCTCAATCTACCACTAGGAGAATAAAGCTGGATATAAACCCTTTACCCCAAGAATGTTCCATTGTAATTTCTGGGTCTGAGTCTATAGTGAACTTGCCCAGGGCTGAAACTTTCAGGAAAAACACCAGTGAGAGGCCTTCATTTGGATAAGTAAATACAGTGCATATGAAAAATAAACCTTACATCAAATCACTCATTTGTTTCTAACTGACACCTGACCACAGTCATTTTCTACAGTGTATTATATTTGTTTTTTCTTAACAGTTAAATTTTCTTAAGTTCAAACATTAGGGTACTTTTCTAAAATCACCCTCTGAGCTGCCAATAGAATTCTACATAACATATTCAGTACCATTAATCTATTATGCAAGTAATAGTTTGAGTTATGATGATAAGCTAAAAAGGATAAATTTAGAACTCCCTTGTGGGAACAAATTAAACTCACTAGGGAAGACACTTTTGACTTCTTTGATCCCCTAGGTGGTATAGGCATGCGTATTGTATTTTCATCACTTTTGTAATGTTAAAATAACAATTATTAATGTTAAAATTTTAACACAAGTTCCAAAAGGAAACACCATTATGTCATTCCAAGAATAGAAAACCGTCAATAATATAACATCTGATTTCTTAGTCTGTATATTTAGACATATTTTACAAAATCCACATGATTTCTATTTTGACATATAGCATTAGAAGTAGGAGTATTTCTTGATAATTATAACTCTATCTCCTTGCACTTTAATGTAAGCATTTGAAACCTGAAGAGTCATTCTTAATGTTTTTGCTAATTGTACTTTTTAAAAGAATAAATACTGGAGGATTCTGATAAATTAGTTTTTTTCAAGGAAAATAAGACAAAGTAAATATGGACAAATGACATATGAAAAGTCCACTACTTCATACTAATTTATTCATTCAAATTAAATATCTGATATCAATATCAAATAAATATCTGAAAGGAACTTATCCCTAAAGATATGAGCAACTTTATCAAAAGTTGAAAGCACCAAATATGTAAGACTTAACCCAGTATTCCAGGCCCAGCATAAATCACCTCCCTACTTTATTCACCTATTTATTTTAGCTACAGTAAGCTGGCTGCTCACTCCCACTGGATGTCAGGCTTCTACAATCTATGTCTACTATCTTACTATCTTTTAAGAGAAATACCAACCTTTACTGCTCACTGGAAGTCTTTAAGAACATCAGTTCTCTCCTATGGTCCATTCTATCAGTATTTATGGTCTTATTATACAATATTCTTTCAAAACTGTATATATGTGGCATTTTATAATGCTATTATGCTATAACAAGAGGGAAAACTGTTGCCTTGAGTGGCTAGCATATAATATCCTCAAGTACAAATAATATTTTCTGTTTAATTAATTTCTATCTATTGAATTTAGTAGCAAATATATCCCTGGGAGAAAGTATACATTGATCACTTTTTGTGAATTTACTTTGTCCATTTACCTACTTCTCTACATGAAAATGTCCTACTCAGACCCACAGTCTCCAGGTGATGTTTCATAATCTATAACTGTCTCTTTGCTCAGCTTTTTTTTCCCTAATTGGCTAACAGTAATCTGATTAACTAATTTCTTAAGAGACTGTAGAATACAATTGGCAATAGATTGATATGTTAAACCTGCAAGATATGCTGTAATTTTAGAGGGTACTTATCCATGATGCCATTTAAGGCAGGGAAATTAGCTGGAAAATAGTTTTGGGGAATAAAACATGTCAGCAACTCCTTACATTTCATCATGAAAGGAACCACCTACCTTGCCAAATACAGGGGCAGATTAAGATATTAAAAAAGACAATAGGTTGAGTGGATGATTTAACAGCTTTCCACCTCCCATAATTTGGGATTTCCCAAGAATATAATGATCAAAATATAAAAAGAACTTTAAAGATAGCATTAGATATGCAACACTTTAATAAACCTTGACTTCCTATTTTGGAAAGTACCATGTGCATATCTCAAAGACATTGAAACAGTTTTCAACACATGGCAAATGCTCATCAGTTATTTTTTATGAATGAAAAAATACATGCACTGATTTCAAAATGGATGAGTGTTCTGTAAAGCAAACCCTTGATTAGTATGTGAACTCTGTAACTAATTAAAAAAATATATATATATTGCTTTCATAATTATCAAATTCAAAGGCTAACTTGTTCGAATGAATGATTCAAAAAGCAGATTATTCAGATTATTGATATATAGGTAATTTTACATTTTTTCTAGTACCATGTAATTTATGGGTTTCAAACACTTTAAATATGCCTAACTTTTTTTTTTAATCTTTAGTGGAAAACATCCAGTTAGTATTAACCTGGCAGGTCATTTACACTATGACTGAAACCACCAGAGGCTGTTTCCCTCCAGAGGCTGGTTTACTGACAAACAGTTGTATAAAATGTGTAAGTAAACAGCTACAAACTTAGATCAAGATATTATCTTTGTTTATTATTTTTAGCAATAACAGTACAATAAGAGGAGAATATTCATTGCTCCACATGTCTTGACTGAAATGAGAACTTTTCTGATCCATCATCTGTTTGCTGCCAATATCCTGGCAGATTTCCTATATAATATACCAGGTATCAAGTTGGGTCATTTTTAGCTTTCATTTGCAAATCAGGTCATGTATTCACGATTTTCCTCTCTTGGAGGAAGGAAAGAACTGTGTTTCTGTGACAAATATTGTGCAAAAATTAAATATTATGAAAATTCACAGGTCTGTCCTATTTTATCTTTGACTATCATTTTACTATGGAATCTGGCACCAAAAATTTAGCACTATAATATTTTATATTTAATATTGCTGTATTCAATATAATCATTATTATATTATGGCTAAGGAAAACTCTTAAGTAGGCTTGATCTATTCCTATTCTTATTGAGTTCTCTGGAGATATATGTGTATCTACTTTTTCTCATTCATCTACCTATTCATCAATTTCTATATAAACCTATGTATATATTACTACATTTATTTATATTTTTAGAATCCTCACACATACCTCTATTGTATTCATATAGTATCTGGTTTTCACATATGTAGATCAAATACATTACTGACTTTTCCCCATGGAATGACAGAAGAATTAATTACTGAATGATTAAAGACCACTTTGTGCAAACTAAGTGGCACATGAATGGTTGCAATAAAATAATCATTGTAACAATAAATGTCTGCAGCAACATATCCTCTCAGAAACAAATTTAGCTCTTTTCACTAGAAAAAAAATTTGCCTTGGCTATAACCAGGGCAAATCACAAAGAGGCAACTTAAGTACTTTTCACTTTTAATGGCTAAATATAGGAAAGTAGACACTCCCGAAAATAGTTTTATTAGAAGCTTTACATAGTCATAGTGTTATTCATGTCTGTACTCCTTAATGTTACCATAAAATCAGATGAATTAATGTACACATATTGTCATGATAATAGTTAAAGAATTTGTCAGATGGGAATGAAACATGAAATACAAGGAAATGGATAAATTAAAGGAAATTCTGTAAGTTTTTAGTACAGTCTGATTAAAATCAGAAGCATATTTTACTAGGTATAGAAAAATGATAAAACTAACATTCAAGACAAAAATCAGAATATCTGAATCAGAAATACCTGTATAATCAAACAGGGCATGGATGTCAGCAGAACAAAAAAGTCAACAAGAGTCTATAAATATTATATCTGAATTACAGCTAATTGAATTTACAATAAAAGCAAATTGGATATAACTATCCATATGTAGAAGAGTTGTGAATCCGACTTGACAGATGGAAACTATGAAGGAAAAGACAAAAACTTGAGATATTAAGAGAATGTAAGAAGGGTACACAGAATGTGGCAGATATATGCACAACCTGAGAGAAAAATAATAAGGGCTGGTTTAGGAAATTAGTGATAGTTTCCATGCACCACCACTAAAGAAAACAATAAATAATTTAATTAACAAAATCCACTTTGACAACCACCAAATATTTATTTTGATCGAATGACAGACTTTGAAGTTCCACTGAATCCCTGTCCCTGCCCCTGGACTATTGTGGAGAAAGTGAAGGTTCCAATGGCCAGGATTCTCACCTGGCCTTCATCAGCTTGCTCACTACACATGTGTGGGCAATATGTTGCTATTGACTCTATATAAAGAGTTCTTCCCAGTGCTCTGGGCTGTACAGCTGCAGGAGACAGAGACTAGAGTGGTGGCAGTGCCGAGGACATACTGAGATGGCTGTGGGGGCAGAGGCCCAGAGGCAGAAACTGGCTTGCTGCCTACAGAATTTCTCTGAGTGGATGGTATTCTACTGATTGAACTGCCACAATGGGAATAAAGTTGGGAATATACACCCTGTAGGGACGCCTCCCCCACCAAGTTTCCCTACTGTTTTATGAGGACAGCTGTCTGCTGCTTCACCCCAAATATATCTGGCCTTGAGAAACGTGAAAACACAGAGTGTTGTATCCATGGGAAAGGAACTAGATGAGGTCCTTGAAGGCCAGACACCTGGCCATGAAGGCTACACACATGCATGTCTTCAACACTTATGTAACCATGAATTAGCACTGTAGCAATATAAGAAGTACAGCTTCATGCAGAATAAAGTGCCCTCTTTTGAGCACCATCCATGACAATTCCTACTGCCTTTGCTCTTCGCATTCCCCCCAAACCTCAAAGGCAACCCCCAGACCCCGACACACTCTTTCACCCCAAGAATGTTCCTTAGTCATTTTTTCGATGTTAATAAATCCATAGTGAACTTCCCCGGGGCTGAAACCCATTGGCAAGATACCTATAAAGTTCCACTTTTTCTTTTATTTGGAGGTGAGCCCAATTTCTCTTCCTTATCACAAAACCCCATTGTAGTAACCACCCCTCAGTATTCTTGTCATGACAGTTCTGCTTGAATAAAGTCTTACCATATTTAACAAGTACCATGAATTTTCTGCTTTCTCAAATATTTCTTAACATCTTTCTTATAATATCTAAATTCCCAGGAGAAAGTAATTTAGCACTGATGCATTACTTATTTATTTTTTACCAATGTCTGTTTATGAAATTAGTTAAAGGTAGTTTTGTGAAGTTGTATTATCATTTGTGCTGAGTGCCAAAGACAAAGCAATCTTTGATGAATTTTATATTTTTATTTTGTTTGTTTTCAGAATGAAACTACTGTTCAGAAAGGCAGGAAAATCACTGTTTTCTTCTGTCCTCAGGAAATGCAAGCCGAATCCTCACATCTGGAGTTAGCATTCTTGAACTATACTCCAAGCATGCCAGGGCTGCTGAGAATTCAGAGAACAGAACTGCAATCCCCTGGCCATTAGAATCAGGTGGGCGTAATAACTTGTTAATATGGCCACCAAGTCTAAATCAATAAGTCTCAAGACAGGGTCAAGGAAAGAAACTTCAGAGCTTTTCAAAAGTTTAAGAGACCAGCAATACTGTGAAGGCTAAAAAAAGGTGTCTTCTAAAGTAGCAGGAAATCCCATACCTCTACCAACACAGGCTTTTGTCATATAATCACACCCTTAGGATGCAAGCTTGCTTACCATTTGATCTTGAATAAGTCTCATTTTTGTAATCCATTCACTAAACCAAAGCACAGTGGGATGTGTGACTGATTGAAGTCATTTCTCAGACGTCTATAAAAATGATCTCTACATCAATAGCCTTTACTTATGTCCTTATTACAACTGAAATGAATCCTTTAAAACAATCTGAAAGCATTTATAACTGGGTTTGAAATTCAGTGAAAGAGATGTCTGTGTGTGTACATGACTATTTGCTATCTGTGATTCCATTAATAAGGAAAACTTAAGCATCTATGTATTTAATAGTGTCTGAAAATGTTTATTTCATTTTAATCATTTACTTATCCACATAATTATAAGGAATTTTGAGTTCATTTTTCTATTTCCTTTGGGAGAAGGAAATAATAATCTGGTACCTATTTTAAATTTAGAATAATAAGATATCAAAAAGTTATCTGCCTTAAATTCTTACAAACCCAAAGACAAATTATACAGGTTCATGTCATCTTTTAATGAATACCTGCCTATATTATTGCATTAATGGGAAAAAGTAACCCAAATAAATATAGTCATAATAGATGTGATCTTAAAATTTCTAGTTACTTTATATGGTAGTAAAGCATTTCAATTTCATACTAAAATAATTGAAAAAAAAAAAGCAGCCTTGTTGAACCAGGTCAGCTACTTCTATAGGAATCCTCCCACGTTCCATGCAGTATGCCAGAAGCAATCAATAGAAACATGTTTCAATATATATCTAAACTAAATATTTTCCCAGAAAAAGGCTAACACCTGCCCTAAAACATTGTTAGACTTTGAGCCCAAAGAGGAAAGTAATGGTATCCTCTGGTTGTGCTTTTCTAACTAAATACACAACAAGCAGGACATTGGTTTCCTCTATCTTTAAATCTGATCACTCAAAGGCTTTTACTTTTACAAGAGTCCTTTATGACATCCTGAATTTCTAAGCAATACAGCTAGACTCCTTCTAATGAGATAAAATCCTTCCTTTGGCACTCAGGGTGGGGGTAATATCAAGCTGCTCCCAATTAAGATTTGTAAAGCCCTAAAAAAGTGGGTCACTGTATTTTAGTAAAGATGTTTCTAGCAAGTGAAAAGATACATCTGGGACTGCTTATTCCCTTGCTGGTATTTGATACCTACCTTTAAAATTTCTGAGGTCAATAAAGACAGAACCTACAGTGGTTACTGATTTTTAGTAACTCCTAGGACTAAGCACATAATTTTGGATATGTCTTGCCAAGATCAATAGGACTTTCTCAGTATCACTGAATTTTACATTTTAACTGAAATAGAAGCTCAGGTAGGGTAGGATGGAACACAGAGAAGGGGGAGTGGTGGCCTTTCCTCAAAATACTGACCAAGAATAAGTCACAATATTTATTAACCTAACTTTGAAAGACAATAGAAGATGTGGTATGAAAGAAAGACTGGGCAAAATCCAAAAAAAGCAATCTAAGTTAGCATCATTCTTTTTTACTTTTTAAAATAAGGCTGACTCTAAATTACAAATCCAACTTCTCCTTATGCCTCTGATGGTAGAAATTTGCCACAGCTCTGTATTAAGAAAAACAAAGTCCCTAATAAAATACTCAAATATCTTTTAAAATACTACATTTATTCTCTTTATTCCTCCTTTCCTAAATTTCTTCTTGGTAATGTTCACATTAAGAATGAAATGCATACGAAAAAAGGTCTCAGCATGGTGCCAACACAGCTGTCATTTAATTTTAGTTGGAACTGTATCTAAATTGTATGGGTCATTAAAGAGGCATAGACACTTAAAGAGGTGTACGTATGAGATATTTCATATGAACATGATAAATTATAACCCTCACTTTCCTTATCTTCCACTTAATATTGATTAGAACTATGTCAATTAGTTAATTATTTGGGGGTGTTCTTTTTCTAAGGCTATCTTGGTCAAGATGTATCTTTGTGTATGTGGTGGGAACTAAGTAAACTTGGCATAATATAAATGTAGGGTTTATTAGGGTCTACAAAAGCACTTCACAGAAATAAAGCAAGGATTTAGACTTGGAAACTGGGAACGTGTTAGTAATCTGGGGACTACTTTCCTGCTCTTTCTATCTGTCAATGCATGCAGCTAAATGGATAACCAGCAGCTCTCAGAGATAGGGAAGCTCTGAGGTGGAGTGTCTCATAATATAAATGTACCACCATGGCACATTTCAAATTATCAACTGAAGTCAACCCTCCTGCAAAAATTGCACTGTTCACCATGTAAGAACTTATTCACAGTGTAAGAACTTGTTCACCATGTAAGAACTTGTTTGTAATGCTTCAGAAGATTGAAGACTATTGAGAAGTAGGTTTGGGGTTGATAAATGATTGTGCATTGAGTCCTGTATACATAATTTTATTGTTATTAAAAACCATTTGATCAATAAATATGAGAGATGCCCTCTCAAAAGAAAAAAAAGAAAAAAAAATTGCCAAAAATTTACAGGTCAGTTCCTGCAAAATGGAAGCTGATGCATACATTATTGCTCAAGGCCACCTTGGTCTGCTCACCCTTTCTCTATACTTGTTCACATTATCCTTCTGATTCTCTTTGAGCACTGCTTTTTATAATGATTTACCATTATGCATATGCCGGAAAATGGCTGTCTCAGCCCATCTCTACATGGGTTAACATTTCAGTGACTATGATCCTAACTTCAATTTTTCAGGTGTTAGATTATTGGCTTAGCCTATACCTCATCATGTGTTGCTAAATTTAAAGGAAGGAGGTGTTGATGACAATAAACCTGGGGATTACAGAGCCAAGACCTGAACTCCTTTTTAGGAACATAAGGAGAAAAAAGAAGATGAGAAGCCAGAGTATCATATACATGAATAATTAGCCATGGAAATACATTATAGTGGCACATATGAAATTTTAAATGACCGAATTTTTAGAGAGAATAATGCTTCCAAAGCAATCTGAGTAGCACAACTTACAGTACCAGCTACATGTGCTATTATTTTATATTTTTAAATGACCATAAATATTGCAATTTTGTCCCTAATTTATGATTTTAATTTGTCCTTGGATAAAAGATGAAATGATAATCACATACATTGTTTTTTATATCAAACACAAAAATACACAGGTTACTATTATTTCTAATAAGGTTAAAAAATATTCAGGGAGAGAGGATTAAAGATGATGGTGTGAGAGGAGAGACAGAGGCTTCCTCCTAAAACTGGATACAATTAGAAAATATAGTTGGTGCAACTAATCCTGAGAGAGGAACAGGAAAGAGGATGGTGCCAGACTGCATGCACCTGGAGAAAAGAGCAGACCTCACCAAACAGGGAAACATACCAAAGCTGTGACTTGGCGGGACCTGAGCCCTTCCCCCACCCCAGCTCACCAGTGGGAGGAAGAGAAACTGAGCAGGGAGGGAAGGAGTGGAAGGCTTGGGATTGCTGAATACCTAGCTCTGGGGATCTGCTCTGGGCGCACAAACCTACATTTCATGGTGCTTTCATCACACTCTTCTGATTATGGGGTTGGAAAGCTGGGACAGGCTGAGTTCCTGGGGAGGCTGGGATTCTGGCCACTTGTGGAAAGCAAGGAACCATATCCAGCTGCTCTGGGACAAAAGCTTATATCTGGGTACTCCACCCACTGGTTCAGGCAGTGGAGACAGGCACAGCAGCCGGGAAGTGAGGAACAGCTCTTTCCACCCTCCAGGCACAATTATCGCTCCCCTGCAACATCCCACATTGCTTCAGGGGCTGAGCAGCTCCAGAATTGAGCTTCTAGACACTAGAATGTGCCATACAAATATGAAACGCTAAAGGAACCTGGTCCAGAGTAAAATTAATATAACTCTGGAGAAAGACTTAGATGACATTGACCTTACAACTCTTCCTGAAAGGAAGTTCAAAATAAAAATCATCAACATGCTAATGGAGGTATGGAAAGACATCCAAGAACTCAGGAATGAATTTAGGTCAGAGATCCAATCGTTAAAGAACATGATGGATGGTATTAAAAGCAGGTTGGATATGGTGGAGGAGACAATAAATGAAATAGAAACTAGAGAAGAGGAATACAAAGAAGCTGAGGCATAGAGAGAAAAAAGGATCTCTAAAAATGAAAGAATATTGAGAGAACAGTGTGACCAATCCAAGCGGAACAATATTCGCATTATAGGGATACCAGAAGAAGAAGAGAGAGAAAAAGGGATAGAAAGTGTCTTTGAGGAGGTAGTTCTGAAAATATCCCCAGTCTGGGGAAGGAGATAGTCTCTGAGGCCATGGAGATCCACAAATCTCCCAACACAAGGGACCCAAGGAAGACAATACCAGGACATATAGTAATAAAATTGGCAAAGATCAAGGATAAGGACAGACTATTAAAAGAAGCCAGAGAGAGAAATAAGATCACATATAAAGGGAAGCCCATCAGGCTAACATCAGACTTCTCAGCAGAAACATTATAGGCCAGAAGTGACTGGCAAGATGTATTTAATGCCATAAAGCAGAAGGGCCTGGAACCAAGATTACTTTATCTGGCAAGATTATCATTTAAATTTGAAGGAGGGATTAAACAATTTCCAGAAAAGCAAAAGCTGAGAGAATTTACCTCCCACAAACCATCTCTACAGTCTATTTTGGAGGGACTGCTATAGATGGAAGTGTTCCTAAGGTTGAATAGCTGTCACCAGAGGTAATAAAACCACAGTAAAGAAAGTACAACAGCTAATTACTAAGAAAATGCAAAATTAAATTAACAATCCTCAAAATCAATCAAGGGATAGACAAAATGTACGGAATATGATACCTAATAAATAAAAAATGGAGGAGGAAGAAAAAGGAGGAGAAATAGATAAGAACCTTTATATTGTGTTTGTAACAGTATACTAAGTGAGTTAAGTTAGAGTCTTAGATAGTAAGGAAATTAACCTAGAACCTTTGGTAACCAAGAATCTAAAGACTGCAATGACAATAAGTACATACCTATCGATAATCACCCTAAATGTAAATGGGCTGAATGCACCAATCAAAAGACACAGAGTAATGGAATGTATAAAAAAACAAAACCCATCTATATACTACTTATAAGAGACTCACCTCAAACCCAAAGACATGCACAGACTAAAAGTCAAGGGATGGAAAAAGATATTTCATGCAAACAACAAGGAGAAAAAAGCAGGTGTGGCAGTAGTAGTATCAGACAAAATAGACTTCGAAATAAAGAAAGTAACAAAAGATAAAGAAGGACATTACATAATGATAAAGGGCTCTGTCCAACAAATGGATATGACCATTATAAATATATATGCACCCAACACAGGAGCACCAGCATATGTGAAACAAATACTAACAGAACTAAAGAGGGAAATAGACTGCAATGAATTCATTTTAGGAGACTTCAACACACCATTCAATCCAAAGGACAGATCCACTGGACAGAAAATAAGTAAGAACACAGAGACACTGAACAACACACTAGAAAAGATGGACCTAATAGACATCTATAGAAGTCTACATCAAAAAGCAACAAGATACACATTCTTTTCAAGTACACATGGAACATTCATTCTCCAGAATAGACCACATACTAGGCCACAAAAAGAGCCTCAGTAAATTCCAAAAGACTGAAATTCCACCAACCAAGTTTTCAGACCACAAAGGTATAAAACTAGAAATAAATTCTACAAAGAAAGCAAAAGGGCCCACAGACACATGGAGGCTTAACAACATGCTCCTAAATAATCAATGGATCAATGACCAAATTAAAATAGAGATCAAGCAATATATGGAAACAAATGACAACAACAACACAAAGCCCCAACTTCTGTGGGACGCAGTGAAAGCAGTCTTAAGAGGAAAGTATATAGCAATCCAGGCATATTTAAAGAAGGAAGAACAAACCGGAATGAATAGTCTAATGTCACAATTATGGAAATTGAAAAAGAAGAAAAAACGAGCCTAAGGTCAGCAGAAGAAGGGACATAATAAAGATCAGAGAAGAAATAAATAAAATTGAGAAGAATAAAACAATAGAAAAAAATCAATGAAACTAAGAGCTGGTTCTTTGAGAAAGTAAACAAAATAGATAAGCCTCTAGCCCATTATTAAGAGAAAAAGAGAAGCAACACTCATCAACAGAATCAGAAACAAGAAAGGAAACATCACAACGAACCCCACAGAAATACAAATAATTATTAGAGAATACTATCAAAACCTATATGCTAAGAAGCTGGTAAACCTAGAAGAAATGGACAACTTCCCAGAAAAAGACAACCTTCCAAGACTGACCAAGGAAGAAACACAAAATCTAAATAAACCAATTACCAGCAAAGAAATTGAAGCAGTAATCAAAACCCCCGGCCACATGGATTTACCTCGGAATTTTATCAGACATACAGAGAAGATATAATACCCATTCTCCTTAAAGTTTTCCAAAAAATAGAAGAGGACGGAGTACTCCCAAACTCATTCTATGAAGCCAACATCACCCAAATACCAAAATCAGGCAAAGACCCCACCAAAAAAGAAAATTACAGACCAATATTCCTGAGGAACACAGATGCAAAAATACTCAAGAAAATATTAGCAAGCCAAATTCAAAAATATATCAAAAGGATCATACACCATAACCAAGTGGGATTCATCCCAGGGATGCAAGGATGGGACAACATTTGAAAATCCATCAACATCATTCACCACATCAATAAAAAAAAACAAAAACCACATGATCATCTCCATAGATGCTGAAAAAGCATTCAACAAAATTCAACATCCATTCATGATAAATACTCTCAACAAAATGAGTATAGAGGATAAGTACCTCAACATAATAAAGACCATATATGATAAACCCACAGTCAACATCATACTGAACAGTGAGAAGCTGAAAGCTTTTCCTCTGAGATCAGGAACAAGACAGGGATGCCCACTCTCCCCACTGCTATTCAACATAGTACTGGAGGTCCTAGCCACGTCAATTAGACAAAACAAAGAAACACAAGAATCCAAATTGGTAAAGAAGTTAAACTGTCACTATTTGCAGATGAGATGATATTGTTCATAAAAAACCGCAAAGACTCCACTCCAAAACTAATAGAACTGATAAAGGAATACAGCAAAGTTGCAGGATACAAAATTAACACACAGAAATATGTGGCTTTCCTATACACCATCAATGAACTAAAAGAAAGAGAAATCAGGAAAACAATTCCATTCACAATTGCATCAAAAAGAATAAAATACCTAGGAATAATCCTAACCAAGGAAGTGAAAGACCTATACCCTGAAAACTACAAGACACTCTTAAGAGAAATTAAAGAGGACGCTAACAAATGGAAACTCATCCCATGCTATTGGCTAGGAAGAATTAATATCACCAAAATGACCATCCTGCCCAAAGCAATATACAGATTTGATGCAACCCCTATCAAATTACCAACAGCATTCTTCAATGAACTGGAACAAATAGTTCAAAAATTCATATGGAAACACCAAAGACCCCAAATAGCCAAACCAATCCTGAGAAGTAAGAATAAAGTGTGTCCATCAGTAGATGAATGGATAAAGACGATGTGGTGTATATACACAATGGAATATTATTGAGCCATAAGAAGAAAACAAATCCTAGCATTTGCAACAACATGGATGGAGCTAGAGGGTATTATGCTCAGTGAAATAAGTCAGCCAGAGACAGACAAGTACCAAATGATTTCACTCATATGTGGAGTATAAGAACAAAGAAAAACAAGGAAAAAAACAGAAGCAGAGTCACAGAACCCAAGAATGGACTAACAGTTACCAAAGGGAAAGGGACTGGGGAGGATGGGTGGGAAGGGAGGGATAAGGGTATGGAAAAAGAAAGGTGGCCTTACGATTAGCATGTATAATGTGGAGGGTGCATAGGGAGGGATGTGCAATACAGAGAAGACAAGTAGTGATTCTACAGCTTCTTACTATGCTGATGGACAGAGACTGTAATGGGGTTTGTGGGGGGGACTTTGTGAAGGGGAGAGTCTAGTAAACATAATGTTCTTCATGTAATTGTCAATTAATGATAAAAAATGAATAAAAAATATTCAGGGAAAAATCTACATATACATAAGAACAAAGATTTGTATACACAGAGATATATGATAATGCTTTTTAAGTACTACAATATCAAATAACCTAACATCCCTTTTATTTTCACAAATATAGACATACCTCAGAGATATTACAGGTTTTGTTCCAGACCACTGCAATAGAGCAAATATTTAAATAAAGCAAGTTAAATTAATTTTTTGTTTCCTAGAGCATATAAAAGTTATATTTACACTAACTATACTGTAATCTATTAAGTGTGCAATATCATTATGTGTAAAAAATGTACATACCTTAATACTTTATTGATAAAAAATGCTAACCATAATCTCATTTCAGTAAGTCAGAATCACTGACCAAAGATAATAATAAATATACTAATAAGGAAAAAGTTTGAAATATTGGGAGAATTACCAAAGTGTAATACAAAGATATGAAGTGAGCAAATGCTGTTAGAAAAATGGTGCCGACAGACTTGTCCAACGCAGGACTGCTACAAAACTTCAATCTGTGAAAAACACAGTATTTGCAAAGTGCTGTAAAATGAGGTATGTAGCAGTAGCAGGATTTGCTCGCTCTATCAACCTATCTATATACAGATATAATTTATATTTAACTATATTATCTTTATTATGGACTACCCACTTTCACAGGCTTTTACATGAAGAATTTCATATGATTAACACTCTTCATAAATGGCTTTTAAGGCTATTGGTGTCAAAAACACATATTCTCTATCTGGATACAGTCTCTTACAGTGTTACAGTTTTTTTATCACTGCTGGCTGTCCATCAATGAAATGGTGTATGCAAGCTAATACTGAATCACTCACTTTCTCTGATACTAGAATTTTGTCAGCCTAAAGATATTTGTATTGTTTCCTTTCTTCCCACTGAAATACATTTTGTTTTATAATAGGATTAACCACTTAGAAGAAAATCAGAACACATAAAATCAATTCTGAAAAACATTAAAGCAATATATTTTTAAAAATTGTGTAAATACACTTGGAGGGCATAGGCATCTTATTTTATGATAATGTGTCAGAAAGATTATTTTGTTCAGTATAGAGACACACAGAATCCAAGTTTATGCCTCCTTTAAGCCCAAAGCTTAGTGATATAAGAGATGCAATTGATAGAGCTCAAAAGAAAGATGACAAAATGAAGTTTCTACTCAGTTTCCTTTTTGTTTTTGTTTTTCTCTTCACAATGAGATCTTATGACTTTATGTGAATTTTATGATAATTTCTACATTATAGTGTAAGTTTAGTAATATCAAATATGCTGTAATTATTCCACCTGTTATTGAATATGTACCTGTAAACAGGTTCAGCTTCTAGTTTATGACATATTTTCACTGAATAAATAATAAAGAAATACATACAATATCTGTAAGCATTGAGTGGTTATAAACTCCCTGAGAAGGTATAGAAAATATCTAATGTATGAGCAGGCCAGACCAATACACTAAGATTCCCAGAGAGTCTGAAAAACAGAGTAGGCTGATGATTTGGTGTCCTTCAATATATTCTCAATATATCTGTCCAGCATTATTTCACAGTTAGAACAGATCACTCTGCTTTAGGGAAGTAAAGAAATGGGGCACTGGCAGCAACAATCATCCTTTGTCTTCTGTCCTGGATTTCAGCCCTACCCTAGCATAATCCTTCCAGTAAGAATTGAATCTCACTGTTAAGTTGATCAAATGTCTTAAGAAGACAGTTACTGAGCTTTCTGTAGCTACCTGAGCCTCCACTTTAGAGCAAGGTGTCTGTGATATCATCACAATGGCACCCAGCTAAAGACAAGTAGAGATGGAAAACCAGTGTGTATTTGGATTCCTGAAGTTGTCCAGCATGTCCAACTGGACCCACCTAGGAGCAGGAATGCGTCCCAAATTGCTAGACTTGGCCCAGATCTTTGAGTTTACCTCTCCCCTTCCTCAAGAAACTCAGGGAAATAATCCTTCCAGTTACATTTAGGATCACCCCTAACAAAAAGTCTTATAAAGCGTCTTTTTTATCTCAACATATTACTAATGGTATTTTGGTGCTACTCTTAGATTAGCACCTTGGATAACCACTCAACAGGCCACTGATTTACTCATGAATGTGTATTTGAGAATTGAACAAGGGTACACAGCTCTTTAATCAAATCTGCAAAGGTGTTAATATCTCAAAATAACTGGAAACTACTTCCTTGGGGTATTGTGTAGATGGTTCATATCATCAGGCCTCACTCTTTCAAGTGGAAGAAGGAAACAGGTTTGTCTCTCATTTGAAGCAATTTATTAAAAGAATATGGACTTCAGTTTAACTTCTCTTTTCTCTCAATACTTAATGTGATCTTGGTAGGACATAACATTCTGAATCTGTTTTGCCACCTAAAATTTCAAATTAAGAAGCATTTAAGGAAAGAGACTTATAATGGCAATTTAGATTAATCCTCTTTCCTGTATTATCTATTATTTAGAAGCTAGTGTTTATTTGCATTTATACTATAAAATTATTTGCAGCCAATATACTATGGTATGTTTATACTTACTTTTATTATACTATGAATGCTGAAAACTTTATTTAGTTCATGACAGAAAACACTAATAATTATATTCATGTATCCCACCAGACCATATAGTCATGATGTTATGATATAGAAAATAACATTCATTTAAACCCATTTGAATCACATAGGTCAGCTTAAGGATCAATTATGAGACAAAATTAAAGACCTATGATTGTTTCTAACATAAACATGGCAACAAGTAAAGCTTTTATATTAAGTAACCATGGTTTTTAACCAAGATATTTCACTTTTTAAACCCATTCCACATGTTATCATTTGCCTAGAAAATTTGAGTCAGTTCATTATCATTTTGTTTCTCTAAATTGCCTGGAAGTTACTAATCCTATGTTTCTGTACTTTCCTAATCATGCTGAGTGACTAAACCATATAACAACATCCATACAAAGTTTTATAAACCTTTTTTCAACAAAAACATAGATTACTACAACTTTTATAAAAACCACCTGCACCCAGCTTCTAAGAATTATTATTTCTAGGAAAACAAGAACTGTATTCTGATTTGTTTAAAAATATATACAAATTATAAACTAAAACAGAATGTTTACTTAATCAAACCATTAATTTTTATGAAATGAAAAAGAAATCTCTAAATCCATATTTTGCTTATCAGTAGAAATAATTGTTTAATAAAAAAGAGATAACAAATATATTGACAAAAAATATATTTGAATTCCAAATGGGCAAAAGATCTTAAGAAGATATATGGTTAAAGATTTTTTACACAGACTAATTACATTTCAGTGTTAGAGGGAGACTTACATGTAAGGCAATGATTATATCAAAGACTTTTGGGAAAACAGTGGGATTAGGACAACAACGCTGTAACACTGGAAGTCAGCAAATGAGTCTCAGCCTTCAGAAGGGAGGAAAGGGTCTATTTATTAAACAAGCTTTATATTGATCCTGAATGAAATTACATACTATAAATGGAGTTGTTAAAAGCTTCTGCAGAGGAAGGGTGGCAAACAAGAAACCAACATGGTCTGATCAAAAGCTACTTGACAGATTGAACACTTTCTCCAGCTTAAATGTAGAATTCATAATTAAAATAATACAAAAAATGTGGGAAACAATATATACATGTTCATTCTATTTATTTCCTTTTCACAATTTCCAAGAACACCATTTACACAGGCAAAGCAAAACTACTTCCTTTTATCCATTACAATCACTTGTAACCCTTCTGTTTTTCTCTCCATCTTCTCCCATTCATTTACTTCTTTGTAGCTACTGGATTACCCCCTGGATTCTAGCCCTGCTTTTGCACTTAGTACACTGTTTCTGTGGTTTTGACTTTTGATACCTCATAAAGGATCTGTTCTGGGCTCAGTTTTTGTTGTGCTTCTCCTAGTCTTCTTGGAGACACTGTCACCTATCACTAGCCTATTAATTGATGGCTCTGACTGATCTGTGTCCAGAAGAATGAAAATGTATAATAATTTTATGTATTTCAGTAGTACATTTGGTAGTTTTTCCTCATAATATTTTTATAGGCAACATGTAGCTAGAGAAATGTGATGGATGGTAGTAGGGTAAGATGGGTTGGAAGTGGATGCAAGAATGAAAGATGCAGATTAATCAGTCAGTGCATAGTTTCTTAGAAAGTTGGCTTGTGTGTGTGCTCCCTTCTTAGTTTTAGTATTTAATCATTAATTCAGAGGCAACAATTATCGATTTCACAAAAGACAAATTTGGGACTCTAGCCAACACATTGGCTAACTGAATAAAGTTCCAAAAAATAAAAATTGTTAACAAGATGGAGCTACAGGCAAGTTCTAATGTGAAATGTTATACCATTGATAATGTAAAAGAAAAAAAAGTGTGTGTGTGTGTGTGTGTGTGTGTGTGTGTGTGTGTGCGTAGATATATATGATGCGAAGGTTAGCAACTCTTACACAAAAATGACTTAAAATTTTACTTTGTGGCTCTTTGTAAGTAAACAGCACAATGAAACTGTCAAAAAGCTAACACAATCTTTGTATTATTTAGTCATATCAAAAATACTTAAGGTGATAGCATTGATCTACTAGTAACCATAGGAAGCCAGAAAAGGAAATGAAAATGTATTAAACTATAGGGTATTTTATGGGAATATTTTACACACTTTTTAATTTAATTGTCACAACCACCTCTATGGAATACTTGTTGCTAGTACATTTTATAGATGAAAAAATTGAATATTAGAGAAGTTAACCAATTTTTCAAAGATTACAAATACTAATTTTTAAATATTTTAAGCTATATTTCTGTGATTCTAAAAACATAAGGGCTTTACACTATACAAATTGTATTCAAACTGAAATGAACATGGTAAAGAAACTGGAAGTCACCTCTTATAAAAAAACAGAAAAGAAACTAATGTGTGAAGAATAGGTAATAGAAGATTTATACCAGACAAGATCGTTTTAGGGAGATGCTTCAAAAAAAGGGAACTACCAGTCTCTGGGAAAGTTAGCACAGTCTGAATGAACATTTGTCAAATGTAGTATACACTAATGTTAGGCAGGTGATTGGACTACGTAGTTTTGAGGGTATTTTTTAACTAAAAGAATCTCTTATTCTAGAATATGCATGACTAAAAAGGTTGCAAAACTTAAGTAGGATTGGGCTCAAGAAGGCAGAGTAAGAAGGAAAAACGGAAACCTCCTCCCACATACACACAAAGGAAGCAACTAGAGCTTCACTGCCATCACTGTAGGGGAGGCAGAGGGCAGCCTGGCCCACAACAATCCCAGCAGAAACAACTGCTTTGATCACAAAGGGCTGGCTGGAGCAAATTACCAGCCTCAGCGAACTGAGATTAAACACTGCTGGCAGACAGACAGAAAGGGGACCCTGCGCATTGCCCACCAACAGCAATTGGGGCTCCACAGCAAAGGAAAACCGGGTACTGGAGAGGAAAGAATCATGAGTTTCTGAGCACCACAGGAAGACTTCTTCATAAAGCCATTACTCTCTAGACCAGGAAGCATAGCAGATACATCTAATACAAAGGAAGAAACACAGAAACCCTGACAAAATGAGGAGTCAAATGAATATGTGTTGTCTCCAGATACAGCCAGCTACAGGATAAGCCACCAGAAAGAAGGCTAAATGAAATGGAGATCATCAATATTTTTTAAAAAGATTTCAAAGTAAAAGTCATAAAAATTCTCACTGATGTGCAGAAATGTACTAAAGATCTCAGGAAGACTTTAACAAAGAGAAACAAGAGCTGAAAAATATGTAACTGAAATCAAACATACAATGGAGGCAAGGAATAATAGATTGCTGCACATAGAGGAGACAATCAGTGAGGTGGAATTTAGAAAACATCTATAGGAATGAAAGTATGATAAGATAGCTGTGTGAACAATCCAAACAAAATAAAATTTCCATACCAGATATAAAAGAGAGAAACAAAGGGAATAATTTTAGGAAATAATTGCTTGCAAACTTTCCCAATCTGGGGAAGGAAATAAACATGCAGGTCATGGAAAATCAGAGAACCATTAACAAAAGGAACCCTAGAAAAACAGCACTGAGAAATAAAGTAACTAAAATGGCAAATATTAAGGATAAAGAGAGAATATTGAAAGCAGCCAGATAAAAAAAAAAAGATTACTTATAAGGAAAACCCTATCAGGCTATCAGCAGACTTCTCAACATAAACTCTACAGGCCAGAAGGGAGGTACATGAAATATTTAAGGTACTGACACAGAAAGACCTTCAAACAAGAATCCTCTACATAGTAATATTATCATTCAAATTTGAAGCAGGGATTAAATTATTTCCAGATAAATGAAGGCTCAAAGAATTTATAACAATTTATCCAGCATTCCAGGATATGTTAAAGAGACTGCTGTAGATGGAAATTTTCCTAAGGCTAAATAATTTTCAGTAGTGAAATTAAACCCACAGTAAAGGTAGTAGACAAATTAATTATAAAACAAGTATGAAATTAAAACAAAACAAAAGCAGCAAAACCATCTATACACAAAATCAATCAAAGGATATACAAAAAGTGCAGATTATAACATCTACTACATAAAGTGTGGAGGAGGAAGAAGAAAAAAAGTAATTTTAGACTGTGCTTGAAATAGAGCAATCATAGACTTAATAGACTGTTATATACTCAAGAAGTTATCCTTAAACTTTTGGTAACCACAAACCAAAAGTCTATAATTGACAAACAAAAAATTAAAAAAAGAGAAATTCAACCACAACACTGAAGAAAAACATGAAATAACAAGAGGAGAAAATCAGAAAGAAAGAAAGGAACAGAGGGCAGCTATAAAAAAAAAAAACAGAAAACAAATTAATAAAATAGCAGTAAGTATAAATGTATCAATATAATCACCTTAAATGTAAATGGACTGAACACATGAATCAGAAGACACAGAGATGCAGAATAGATAAGGAAAAAAGACCCATCTATATGCTTCCTACAGGAGACTCATTTCAGACCGTAAGACAAGCACACATTAAAAGTGAAGGGATAGGAGAACATATTTCGTGGAAATAATAGGGAGGAAAAAGCAGGAATAGCAGTACTTATATCAGACAAAATAGATTTTAAAATAAAGACAATAACAAAGAAGACAAAGAAGGACACAGCATAATGATAACATGGTGAGTCCAACAAGAGGATATAACCATTATAAGTATCTATACACTCAACACAGGAGCACCTAAATATGTAAAAAAAATACTATCAGAATTAAAGGGGGAAAAAGATTACAAAATGCTTATTGTGGGAAACTTTAACACACCACTCACATCAATAGATCAACCAGACAGAAAATAAATAAGGTAACAGAGGCACTGAACAATACATTAGAATAGATGGACTTAACAGACATCTATAGAACACTCCATCCAAAAACAGCAGGATACACATTTTTCTCAAGTATACATGGAGCATTCTCCAGAATAAATCATATACTAGACCACAAAAACAGACTCAATAGATTCAAAAGATTGAAATTCTATTAAGTAACTTCTCAGACCACAATGGTATGAAATTAGAAATAAATTGCACAAAAAAAAAAAATCCTACAAATACATTGAGGCTAACCAACATGCTTCTGAAAAATCAATGGATCAATGAACAAAGCAAAAAAGAAATCAAGAGATACATGGAGACAAATTAGAACAAAAATACAACCATCCAGTATTTGTGGGATGCCACAAGGGCCATTCTAAGAGGGAAGTACATGGCAATACAGGCCTACCTGAAGAAACAAGAACAATCTCAAATAAACAGTCTAATTTCATAATTTAAAAACCTAGAGAAATAACATATGAAACCCTAAGTTAGTATGAGGGACATAATAAAAATCAGACCAGAAATAAATAATATAGAGAAGAAAAAACAAACAAAAAATGAAACTAAGAACTAATTATTAGAGAAAATAAAATAACTTTGTAAGTGTAGTCACACTTACAAAGAAGAAAAGAGAGACTACACAAGTGAACAAAATCAGAAAAGAAGAAAGAATAGTCACAACAGATACCGCAGAAATACAAAGAATTATTAGAGAATACTACGAAAAATTTTATGCCAATAAACTGGACAACCTAGAAGAAATGGACAAATTCCTAGGAAAATATAACCTTCCAAGACTGACATAGGAAGAAACAGAAAATCTAAACTGACCAATTTATGGTAACAAAATTGAACTGGTAATCAAAAAACTCCCAACAAACAAAATCCCAGGTACCAATGGCTTCAAAACCAAATTCTACCAAACCTTCAAAGAAGAGCTAATACCCATCCTTCTTAAGGTATTCCAAAAAGTAGAAGAGAAGGGAATACTTCCAAACTCATTCTATGGGGCCAACATCACTCTAATACCAAAGCCAGAGAAAGACACCAAAAACTAAAAAGAAAAAAAGAAACCATAGACCAGTATCCCAAATGAACATAGATGCAAAAATCCTCAACAAAATAGCAAACCAAATTCAAAAATACATCAGAAAGATAATTAATCTTAACCAAGTGGGATCTAACCAGGGATGCAAGGATGGTACAATATTCATAAATTAATCAACATCATACACCATATTAACAAAAAGAATAAAAACCATATGATCATTTCAATAAATGGTGAAAAAATCAACATCTTTTCGTGATTAAAAACTCTCAACAAAATGGGTATAGAGGGCAAATACTTCAACATAATAAACAGCATATATGACAAGCCCACAGCTAACATAACAATGGCAAAAGATGAAAGTTTTTCCTCTAAGATTGGGAACAAGACAAGGATGCCCACTCTCCCCACTTTTATTCAACATAGTACTGGAGGTCCTGGCCACAGCAATCAGACAACACAGAGATAAAAGGCACCGAAATTGGTAAGGAGAAGTTACACTGTCACTATTTGCAGATGACATGATACTGTACATAAAAATCCCTAAAGACTCCACCAAAAAACTATTAGAACTAACAACTATATTCAGCACAGTTGCAGGATACAAAATTAATACACAGATATCTATTGTGTTTCTATATACTAACAATAAAATAGCAGAAATAGAAATCAGAAAAACAATTCCATTTACAACTGCATCAAAAAGCATAATATACCTAGGAATAAACCTAACCAAATAGGTGAAAGACATATATATACTCTGAAAACTATAAGACACACATGAGAGAAATAAAGAAGACACAAATAAGTGGAAATCTATCCCATGTTCATGGGTAGGAAGAACTAATATTGTCAAAATGACCATCCTCTGAAAGTAATTTACATTCAGCACAATCCTATCAAAATTCCAACAGCATTTTTCAAAACTGTAACAAATAGTTCTAAAATTCATATGGAACCATGAGAGACTTCAAATAGCCAAAGCAATCCTAAGAAAGAACAAAGTTAGAGCTACTGTAATAAAAACACAAAATACTACAAAGCTACAAACACAATCAAAACAAAGCTACAAAGCATCAAAACAATATGGTACTAGCACAAGAACAGACCCACAGATCAATGGAACAGAATATAGCTCAGACATAAACCCACACACATATGGTCAATTAATCTGTGGTAAAGAAGCCATGAATGTGCAATGGGGAAAAGAGAGCCTCTTCCATAACTGGTGTTGGGAAAAGTGCATAGCTATATGCAAGAGAATGAAACTGGATTAATGCCTAACTCCATACACAAAGGTAAACTCAAAATAGATCAAAGACCTGAATGGAAGACATGGAATCATAAAACTCTCATAAGGAAACATAGGCATAATCTCTTGAACATAAGTATGCGCAATTTTTTTTTCCTAAACACATCTCCTCAGGCAAGAAAACAAAATAAAAATGAACAAGTGGGAATACATCATACTAGAAAGGCTCTGTGCAGCAGAACAAAAAGGCAACCTACAGTATGGGAGAATATATTTGTAAAAGATTCATCTGATAAGAGGTTAACATCCAAAATATAAAAGAGCTCTTATGCTTCACACCAAAAGAAAACCAAATAACCTGCATAAAAAAATGGGCAGAGGACCCAAACAGACATTTCTCCAAGGAAGAAATTCAGATGGCCAACAGGCACGTGAAAACATGATCCACATTGCTAATAATCAGAGGAATGCAAGTCAAAACCACAATGAGGTATCACTTCATATCAGACAGAATGGTCACTATCCAAAGACAAGAAGTAACGTTTATTGGTAAGGATGTGAAGAAATGGGAACCTTTCTACACTGTTGGTGAGAATGTCAATTGGTATAGACACTGTGGAAAGCAATATGGAGGTTCCTAAAGAAACTAAAAATAGACTTACCTTTTGACCCAGTAATTCCACTTCTAGGAATTTACCTGAAGAAAACAAAATCCCTGATTTAAAAAATATATGCAACCCTATGTTTATTGCTGTATTATTTATTTACAATAGCCAAGAAATGGAAGCAACCTAAGTGTCCATCAATAGATGAATGGATAAAGAAGGTGTGGCACATATACACAATGGAATATTATTCAGTCATTAAAAGAAAAGAAATCCTGCCATTTGCAACAACATGGATGGATCTAGAGAGTATTATGCTCACTAAAATTAGCCAGGTGGAGAAAGACAAATAGCATATAATTTCGTTTATTTTTGGAATATAAAAACAAAGCAAAGCAGAACAGCAATGGACTCCTAGACATTGAGAAGTGACTGGTGGTTATCATGGGAGAGATACTGATGTGGGCAGGTGGAGAGGTTGACGGGGGATAAAGGAGCATAAAAATTCTTAAACATAATGTAGGATGGTCAAGAGGATAATAGTACAGCATGGAGAATATAGTACATGATTATGTAACATCTTCCTATGTTGACTAATAGTAGCTGTACTAGTGGGGGGTCAGGATTTAATTATATGGGTAACTGTTGAACCACTGTATTTTTTACTTGAAACTAATATAAGATTGTATATCAATTACACTTCAATTTAAAAAAGTATTATATGGAGGTTTGATGGCAAATAATTCATAAAAAGAAACTGAAGCAGATAACTTAAGTATGAGAAGATAAGTGATATTCCAGTACATTTCTTAGTGTTATCCAGACTCAGGCCATATACACATAGTCTTGTGAATCAGAAGTTAACAATCATTCTGAAATATGCTAAAATAAAACAGACTTTGAAATAATCCTTTGTATGTAAAATTTCTCTGGACCAGTAGCTTAAACCTTAATCCAATAAATCATTTACTGGTTTTATTCAAATTAATGAATTTGAATTCTTAGCTTAATTACTTGATACAATATTTGAAGAACAAAATAAAGTTTAAAAATATGTAATACTCCTTCCACTGGAAATTTTAAACAGACATTCATTATATTTTAACACTGCGCCCAACTCTAAAGTAAATGAACATAATATTAAATAATATGTAGTTCTTTTTATATGAAGTAACTACCAAATGTAGGGAATATACTTTGATGTCTTTTTTAAGAATAAAATAAATATGCTGTACCATTCTTCTTAATACTTAGTTTCTCCTTGTGACCAAGTTAATTTCTGGCATAAGAACTGTGTAGTTAATTGCAAATGAACATAGCCAGGTTTGCAACCTTGATTTAAAGAGCATGAATCTCTAATCTAAAATAAAATATTTAAAATTAGCTATCAGTTTTAAATTGGATACGTGCAAATAATTTGCCTCCTAGTGTTTGCCCTTTCTCTTTATATGCTCCCAATGCAGAAGAAATCTTCTTAGGTATGAAAGGAAATTAAGAAGAAAATTTACAGTGCTGACTTACCTGTTTGCTTTTGGTTCAAAGCTCAAAAACTCTTTACATAATTGAACATCTTTTGAAACTAGACCATTATGTACTGTGATTCTTTTTCAGGAGATGAGGTAATAGTGTGAGTCTGTTTAAAAGTGTCTTTTATAAGCAGTTATCTGATATGTTTAGATAAAATACAATGGCGGTTCCTCTAAAATATAGTTAAATACAGCATCCTAAAAGGCCTTTCATTCTATAACAAAATAAGAAAGTACTTAAGGTAGTATGTTAAAATAGTGTGTACAATAATTGCAACTACATAAAGGTCCCATAAAGAATCTGATATAAGTCCTGAACTCTTTTGTTCTCTGTTATCTCATTCCCTCTCTCAACTCTCTCTTATTATCTCTCTTTCTCCACCCACTGCCAATACTGCCTTCATTTCAATAATTTCAGCTGCTACATACATATTCATGTGCTGAGTTACAGATGCAAATTTCCAACTTTCTATAGAAAAAATAGATCTGGTTGTGCCAAAGTCAGACACGTGGTACAGTTGACAAAAATGAAAACATTTTAGAAGTGACTTAATATTTCCTACCACTCTCTGTTCTTTCTCCTGCATACTATATTTTAATTATGCTATCACCATCTACTCATTCAAGTTAGAAACTCCATTAATTCTCCACTTCTGTTCTACATTTTCTTCATCTACCTGGCACTAAATACCTGAAAATTTTCCCTGCCGTCATTCATAGTTCAACAATTTCATCCCTGAGTTCTTTAAATTGCCTCTCATTTAGATTTCTACTGATAGTCTGTCCTATATATACAACAAAAACTTGTTTTCTGAAATAAAGATATGATTAAGCCATTTTGTTCCTCAAAAAGCAATATAAAACAGAAAAAGTGCTTAAATACCTATCTATTAAATACAAAAGAAAATTAGTTTAAGGCACTTTAATACCTCACTTTAACTTTGGTACTTGTCACAATCTACTACCCATCATATAGCCTGTTTTCCAGTTCTTGGAAGTATTTTTCATGTGTACTTATGGTACATATCAGATATCAGGCTTATCTGTCAATGATCAGCTCAAATATGACCTCCTTCACTCACTTTATTTTTCAGTAAATGTCCTATCAAGAATTAGTTCTGTTTTCAGTGCTTCTAATAGCATTTTTAAAATAGTAACAGAGCATTTATACAATTATATCAAATCAGCTTATATATAAGTATCTTTCACCTACTTGTGAGGAAAACAAAATGTATCTTTTCCATTTTTGAATACCCTACATACACGAAAGGAGCTCCCCTAATGGTTTTTGAATGAGTGAGGGCAGTGTGACTGGGCAGAAGAGAAGTTGAACTGAGATGTGTTTGTGAAAGAGGTTTCACTTAACCCCACAGATTATTTCAGAGCTAAAAACGGCTATTCAGAGTGTCCCTAATTGAGACAAGGGGATCTTTTGGTCTGTCTCATCAATAAGTCAATGGTATGAGCTGCACAACACCCCTTTTGTGAGCAGGTCTCCCTCATTTCCTCTCAAGTTTCATTCCCACAGGACTCTCCAGAAAATGTCTGAATGTGAGAGAGAGAAGTAATGATTGTCATGTGAATCATTAAGAATATATGGAGGCTATCCTGTCAGTTACTGCTGATGATTGGGGGAAGATAGTGGTTAGCTCTATGGTGCGAACTTCAAGAGAAGAAAATAACAAATAAATATTTCCTATTTGACTTTGAAACTGAGTTAAAGCAAACTGAAAGGTCATGCATTAAGAAAGGAGACACAGATCCACTGTGAATTCTATGAACAAAGTCCTATGAAATATTGCTTGAGCAAACAAAGCTCCAAAATACTTATTAAAGGATCAGACTAGACCATAAGAAACTCCATCATGGTGTATACTGTTTCAGCCAGAAAATTAGACTTTGTTGATTAAGCTTCACAAAGTCAACTTCTTCATGTACTTAGAGGACAACAGAAACTATTATTACCTTTAAACCAATAAATTTCCCGAATCTTAAATAAACCCTGGAGAAAGAGCACTTAGCTTTTCTTCTCCTGTCTAATGTCCCCACATCTGATTAGTGTCCCAAATGTGATTAGTCTGATAGGCCTAAATACCGTAGAAATGCTTACCAGGGAAGACTGACTTATTTCGCTAATATTCTTTTAACTCAAATGACATTTTTCAAGTTCAAAATAGAAATAAATTTACTCAGAGTATGAAAGGATTCATGAATAGGTGTGCTCTTTTAGGAAGAAACAGCTTTCACATAAATTATTATCCCAGGCTAACCTTTTGAAAGTTTCAAAATAAAGACATATCAGCACTTTAAATACCAAAATATCACTTATGCACAGCAAACTGAGAGTAGGAAAAGACAGAGATTAAAATTTCTTCTTCGTTTGCTATTCATGCAAATCATCAAATGAATATTGTATCTTTACAAACCACATACTGTAAAATTAAATATTAATGAAGGAATTTTAAACTTCAGACACTAACACTAAAACACAAGCTGGAAATATGCATAGTTAGAGCACTCATGCCTTCAAGTGTATTACAATTGGTGATAAAATATAAAATTATAAAATGAAAAAAAAAACAAATAAATATTTCCTATTTGACTTTGAAACTGAGTTAAAATAAAGCATATTTAAAATACTGAGCCTTTCCTGAAAGCATGAGATCCTTTCTTACACGGCAGTCTACTACTTAGAGCCTCAATTCCCTTGCTTGCCAATCAGATGAATGTGGAAGAGCAAGATGTCACTTACAATGCTATGTACTGAGCAATTTTGTCCTTCAGGGATAAATTTTCACAAATATCATGGAGCTTTACTAAGAAATAAGTGCATATTGCTTGAATGGAGAAAAGTAACAAAAAAGAAAAAAAGCCAAAGGATTTTGGGAAAGTTGTAAATTGAGGGAAAATATGTTACAATAATATAAATAAGGCCTTTCTGTGTGCATCCAACTAGAAAAGCAATTACATTTTTGTTTCTAGGGAAAAATATAATTTTAATGATTCATTTAAATGATGGTGACCTGCCCACCCAGAAGCTGTTTTCCCTTCCTTCCAATTTATCTGTAGATGAAAATATGCATTACATATTGCCACACAGCTGTCACTCTCTACTTGGCAGGAAAATTGAAGCTATGATAGCACATATTGCTTATTATGCTAAAAACTGAAAACAAGTACTTAACTAGGTACATGTCAAATACAATTTTAAAAAATTCATTCACAATAAATGAACACTAATAATATATATCTTAAAAAGTTAATTCAAAGGATATATCATATAATATGCAAAGAAGAAACTCATGAATATAAACTAATTTTTTTCACATGAAAATCCCACATTTGTTGATGGATTATTGTTGTTGCTTAACATAACCTCTAAGACTGTACATGATGAAAAATCTCTAGGTGTAAAACTCAGAGTTTTCGATCTCTGGCAGTGTTTGGAGGAGTTTCCACTAAAAGCTGCAGAATCTCACTAAGTGGTATCATTTTCATATGTAAAACTCTCTCCAAACCTTCTTCTAAGGATTTCCAATAATAAAATTTCAAGGAAAAATATGGCCTCTTCACTAGCATACAAATTATTAGTTTAAATGTAAATATATATAATATCATATACTTTGCAGTGTTTCCTCTAAGTTATAACAAGTCTGGTCTAATCTTAGTAAGATTTTGAACAAGTCACATTATCTCTCTGAATTCCAGTTTCCTCTTCTATAAAATGAAGAGCTTATATTGGTGAGCTAACATTTCTGGATTTCTAAATTAAATCAACAACATCAGTAATGACAAATGAAATCTAGAACAATGTGGTTTAATATGGAAATAATTTTTGAAAAAAAAATGAAACAGGTTCAAAAAATAGAGTTGAGTTTGATCTCTGGCTGCCATTTAGCTGTGTAACTGCAGACAATTACCTGACATTTTTGCTAAAAGAGAGTTTTCACTAAGTGGCAAATTACCAACATGTAAGTATTATCATTACCATGTCTAAGTAATTTGTGCCCATTTTTCACCCCCACCCACAAATATTTTAATCACTTTAATCCATATTCATTAAGATGATTTCACTCTTTCCATTGTATGTCAACTTAAAATGCAATGACTATGTGAAGGGTCTATCCCATACAGGTAAAGATTAAAATAAAAAGTTAGTTTACCCTTTCATTTACCCAAGAAGTAAGACACATAGTAAGTACTTCTATGTTCTCTATTATTGCCTAGAATTTCACTTTCCATTGATCTAAAATACATTTCTCAATGTGTTGCCTCCCTTCCAGTGCCAATGATTATTTTCGTTGAAACTGTTAGCTTAGAATATGATCACTTCTGTATTTATCAAAACTGTCAGTGACAATTTGAATAATTATAACTTTTTGTCTGTCCTCCACTAGACCATATGCTTCAAAAGGTCAGGAGCATCTGTCCATCCCATTTACTGCTGCATCACCTGTCCCAGCACCTTGCCCTTGCTCAATAAATATTCTGCAGTTAATGAATAAATGACTGCTATCCACCTTCTTGACAACCCTTTGTTCAAGATTTCTGCTTCTTACGGTGTTGCTCCTAGCTTCTTTCTCTGGGCTCAAAAAATTTCTGTACTTTATAAAAGATGAAAAAATAGCAGCTTTTAGCATCTTCACTTTTTCACTACAAGTAATGGAGTTATTGACAGCTTTTTTTCTGAGTCTCTAAAATGTAACTTGAAACTATTCATGAAGCTGTATATTTGAGGCCCTGATAATGCTCTCCTTCTGTGGGAGGGGAGAAATTTTATTCTGTTTAGCTCCAATGGACTGAACTAAGCCCATGGGAGATAGTTGTTGTTTTACACCAAAACTAACTTTATGAATCTAGTCCCTATTCTATCTTAAGCCTATTAGAGCTTTCACCCTAAATTTGAGCCATGTGGGTCTACTAGGTGCTAGACTGCAAGAAGTGCATTTATACATTTGATCAGGCAGCCTTCCATGAGAGAACTCACCCAAAATGAATATTGCATAATTATAATTGAGAACAGAAGTGTAGCATTGCTCATTCAAAAAATATTTGCAATCTAAATAAAAAAATCACAGTGTTCGCTCTTAATCATCATATATTCTTAGTAGGAAAAGCTTGACAATAAATCAATAGTTCCTCCTTTGTAACTACTGTACCAAGTGTAATAGGACAAAGAAGTGGTTATGAAGATGGCCTATCATCTGTTTGCCCTATGCTCAGTCCAGGAATGTTATAATTACCACTGGAATAACTCCTGTACTTGGTGTCCACCAGCACCTTGGACATCAACATTGGAAACCAGAACAAGAAAGAAGAATGTTGACTGAAATATTGCAGATAGAAAAAGAATTCTAAGAGCACATTCATGTGAACCCTTTGAGATTTCCAGGAATAACTAGAGGCATATGGAGAACAAATTAAATTCTGAAGAGGATAAGAGAAGCACCAAAAATTCACTAGCTTGTTAATGTTTACCATGTTCACTCATTCTTAGGATAGATTGGGGAACACATATTTTAGAAGAAAATTATTTAAAAATGGGATAGGTTACCTTATAAGATTGTTAATTACCTGCATGTATCCTCTCAAGCAATGACTTTTGCCTGAAGTATATGGTTTGGGAGGGTAGACAGTGAAAAACACTCTCTTTACCTTTTAAATCTCATGAGTTTATAATGTCATACAGTATTACTCCTATGTACTGTCTTTCTTCCTTGTCAATGTGGTCATTTTGAATAGAATATAGAATCTATAAATGCAATAAAGGTTGTGCCATTTCTTGAAGCCCCTTCAGTGTTGTTTCCCTTCCAGTCCTATGCTACAGTTAGAATGCACACAATCTGCAAATATCAATGGTTCATGCTGATTAAGCTTTTCAGCATCTATTGATTGAGTTTAAATGGGCATACTTGCTATCCACTTGGTTTTAACTATTGATAATAACCAGCATACTGTTTTCATGTGTTCCTTTTCCTACTGAGCTCTCCACTAACTTTCCACTAACTCTCCATTCTCACTACTTCCTGTGGTGGATAACACCATGGCAGCTTTAAGCTAGCATGCAATTTACCTAGGTTTGCACCACACGATATGGGAAGTACCAGCTAGAGTTATAAAGGTTTTAGAGACAAGAAAAGCTATCCTGCTATGTTTTAAATGAGGCCAAACTTATTGAGGGAAACTTAAGTCTCATATGTACAATAACAGTTCTGGCACTTAGGAAAGTATCATGTAGTTTTATTTGAAAACCCTAGAATAAAAACTTTAAAATAAAAATGTTTGGGGGCGGAGCCAGGATGGCGGCGTGAGTAGAGCAGTGGAAATCTCCTCCCAAAAACACATAGAGCTATGAAAATATAACAAAGAAAAATCTTCCTAAAATAGAGACCACAGGACACAGGACAACATCCAGACCACATCCACACCTGCAAGAACCCAGCGCCTTGCGAAGGGGGTAAGATACAAGCCCTGGTCCGGCGGGACCCGAGTGCCCCTCCCCCCAGCTCCCGGCGGGTGGAAAGAAACCGGAGCGGTTTTTTTTTTTTTGGCGAGCGCTTTTTGGAAGCCTTAAAGGGACGGGCCCCCATTGCTAGGGAGGCAGGGTGGTGGGACTGGTGAGCGGGTGCCTGGGACTGGTGCCTGAGGACAAAGAATATCCCGCGTTTCTCCCTGCGGGACCGGCGGGCGGGTGCCTGAGACCGGTGCCTGAGGACGGAGGAAATCGCGCGTTTTTCCCCTTTTCTTTTTCTCTTTTTGGCGAGCGCTTTTTGGAAGCCTAAAAGGGACAGGGACCCTGGTGCTAGGGAGGCAGGGCGGCGGGACTGGTGAGCGGGTGCCTGGGACCAGTGCCTGAGGACAAAGAATATCGAGCGTTCCTTCCCTGAGGGACCGGTGGGTGGGTGCTTTTTGGAAGCCTTGAAAGGACAGGGACCCTGGTGCTGGGGAGACAGGGCAGCAGAACCAGTGAGCGGGTGCCTGAGACCGGCACCTGAGGACAGAAAAAAAGAAAAAAAAAATCGCTTGTTTTTTCCTTTTTTTTTTCTTCTTTCTTTCTGTTCCCTCTCTCATTGTTGCTGTTGTTGTTTTGGTTTGGAGAGTGATTTTTGGAAGTCTTAAAGGGGCAGGACAGGTCACTTAGACCAGAGGCAGGGAATCTGGGGATCTCTGGGCACCCTAACCCCCTGGGCAGCAGGGGGCACAGAGACCCCTTACGGAGATAAATAGCCTCCTGGCCGCTCCCCCTCCAAACGGGGCTAAACCATTTTGGAGGAACAGCCCCAGCCAGACCAAGCCCACAGCAACAGTGGAGATAAACCCCAAAGCAACTGGGCAGGAAGCAGAAGCCCTGTCTGCGCACAGCTGCCCAGAACAAGCAACTAGAGGTCGCTATTCTCCCAGGAAAAGGCTACAAACCAACAAGAAGGGAAGCTCTTTCAGCGGTCACTTGTACCAGCTCTGCAAACTATCTCTATCACCATGAAAAGGCAAAACTACAGGCAGACAAAGATCACAGAGACAACACCTGAGAAGAAGACAGACCTAACTAGTCCTCCTGAAAAAGAATTCAAAATAAAAATCATGAACATGCTGACAGAGATGCAGAGAAAAATGCAAGAGCAATGGGATGAGATGCAGAGAAAAATACAAGAGCAGTGGGATGAAGTCCGGAAGGAAATCACAGATGTCAGGAAAGAGATCACAGAAGTGAAACAATCCCTGGAAGGATTTATAAGCAGAATGGATAAGATGCAAGAGGCCATTGAAGGAACAGAAGCCAGAGAACAGGAACGTATAGAAGCTGACATAGAGAGAGATAAAAGGATCTCCAGGAATGAAACAACACTAAGAGAAATATGTGACCAATACAAAAGGAATAACATTCGTATTATAGGGATACCAGAAGAGGAAGAAAGAGGAAAAGGGATAGAAAGTGTCTTTGAAGAAATAATTGCTGAAAACTTCCCCAAACTGGGGGAGGAAATAATCGAACAGACCATGGAAGTACACAGAACCCCCAACAGAAAGGATCCAAGGAGGACAACACCAAGACACATAGTAATTAAAATGGCAAGGATCAAGGACAAGGAAAGAGTTTTAAAGGCAGCTAGAGAGAAAAAGGTCACCTATAAAGGAAAACCAATCAGGCTAACATCAGACTTCTCAACAGAAACCCTACAGGCCAGAAGAGAATGGCATGATATACTTAATGCAATGAAACAGAAGGGCCTTGAACCAAGGATACTGTATCCAGCACGACTATTATTTAAATATGATGGTGGGATTAAACAATTCCCAGACAAGCAAAAGCTGAGGGAATTTTCTTCCCACAAACCACCTCTACAGGGCATCCTACAGGGACTGCTCTAGATGGGAGCACCCCTAAAAAGAGCACAGAACAAAACACACAACATATGAAGAATGGAGGAGGAGGAATAAGAAGGGAGAGAAGAAAAGAATCTCCAGACAGTGTATATAACAGCTCAATAAGTGAGCTAAGTTAGGCAGTAAGATACTAAAGAAGCTAACCTTGAACCTTTGGTAACCACGAATCTAAAGCCTGAAATGGCAATAAGTACATATCTCTCAATAGTCACCCTAAATGTAAATGGACTTAATGCACCAATTAAAAGACATAGAGTAATAGAATGGATAAAAAAGCAAGACCCATCTATATGCTGCTTACAAGAAACTCACCTTAAACCCAAAGATAAGCATAGACTAAAAGTCAAGGGATGGAAAAACATATTTCAGGCAAACAACAGTGAGAAGAAAGCAGGGGTTGCAGTACTAATATCAGACAAAATAGACTTCAAAACAAAGAAAGTAACAAGAGATAAAGAAGGCCACTACATAATGATAAAGGGCTCAGTCCTACAAGAGGATATAACCATTCTAAATATATATGCACCATATACAGGAGCACCAGCATATGTGAAGCAAATACTAATAGAACTAAACAGGGAAATAGACTGCAATGCATTCATTGTAGGAGACTTCAACACACCACTCACCCCAAAGGATAGATCCACCGGGCAGAAAATAAGTAAAGACACACAGGCACTGAACAACACACTAGAACAGATGGACCTAATAGACATCTATAGAACTCTACATCCAAAAGCAACAGGATATACATTCTTCTCAAGTGCACATGGAACATTCTCCAGAATAGACCACATACTAGCTCACAAAAAGAGCCTCAGTAAATTCCAAAATATTGAAATTCTACCAACCAATTTTTCAGACCACAAAGGTATGAAAGTAGAAATAAATTCTACAAAGAAAACAAAAAGGCTCACAAACACATGGAGGCTTAACAACATGCTACTAAATAATCAATGGATCAATGAACAAATCAAAATAGAGATCAAGGAATATATAGAAACAAATGACAACAACAACACAAGGCCCCAACTTCTGTGGGATGCAGCGAAAGCAGTCTTAAGAGGATAGTATATAGCAATCCAGGCACACTTGAAGAAGGAAGAACAATCCCAAATGAATAGTCTAACATCACAATAATTAAAACTGGAAAAAGAAGAACAAAGGAGGCCTAAAGTCAGTAGAAGGAGGGACATAATAAAGATCAGAGAAGAAATAAACAAAATTGAGAAGAATAAAACAATAGCAAAAATCAACGAAACCAAGAGCTGGTTCTTTGAGAAAATAAACAAAATAGATAAGCCTCTAGCCCAACTTATTAAGAGAAAAAGAGAGTCAACACAAATCAACATAATCAAAAATGAGAATGGAAAAATCACGACAGACTCCACAGAAATACAAAGAATTATTAAAGACTACTATGAAAACCTATATGCCAACAAGCTGGAAAACCTAGAAGAAATGGACAACTTCCTAGAAAAATACAACCTCCCAAGACTGACCAAGGAAGAAACACAAAAATTAAACAAACCAATTACAAGCAAAGAAATTGAAACAGTAATCAAAAAACTACCCAAGAACAAAACCCCGGGGCCGGACGGATTTACCTCGGAATTTTATCAGACACACAGAGAAGACATAATACCCATTCTCCTTAAAGTGTTCCACAAAATAGAAGAAGAGGGAATACTCCCAATCTCATTCTATGAGGCCAACATCACCCTAATACCAAAACCAGGCAAAGACCCCACCAAAAAAGAAAATTACAGACCAATATCCCTGATGAATGTAGATGCAAAAATACTCAATAAAATATTAGAAAACAGAATTCAACAGTATATCAAAAGGATCATACACCATGACCAAGTGGGGTTCATCCCAGGGATGCAAGGATGGTACAATATTCGAAAATCCATCAACATCATCCACCACATCAACAAAAAGAAAGACAAAAACCACATGATCATCTCCATAGATGCTGAAAAAGCATTTGACAAAATTCAACATCCATTCATGATAAAAACTCTCAGCAAAATGGGAATAGAGGGCAAGTACCTCAACATAATAAAGGCCATATATGATAAACCCACAGCCAGCATTATACTGAACAGCGAGAAGCTGAAAGCATTTCCTCTGAGATTGGTAACCAGACAGGGATGCCCACTCTCCCCACTGTTATTTAACATAGTACTGGAGGTCCTAGCCACGGCAATCAGACAAAACAAAGAAATACAAGGAATCCAGATTGGTAAAGAAGAAGTTAAACTGTCACTATTTGCAGATGATATGATACTGTACATAAAAAACCCTAAAGACTCCACTCCAAAACTACTAGAACTGATATCGGAATACAGCAAAGTTGCAGGATACAAAATTAACACACAGAAATCCGTAGCTTTCCTATACACTAACAATGAATCAATAGAAAGAGAAATCAGGAAAACAATTCCATTCACCATTGCATCAAAAAGAATAAAATACCTAGGAATAAACCTAACCAAAGAAGTGAAAGACTTATACTCTGAAAACTACAAGTCACTCTTAAGAGAAATTAAAGGGGACACTAATAAATGGAAACTCATCCCATGCTCATGGCTAGGAAGAATTAATATCGTCAAAATAGCCATCCTGCCCAAAGCAATATACAGATTTGATGCAATCCCTCTCAAATTACCAGCAACATTCTTCAATGAATTGGAACAAATAATTCAAAAATTCATATGGAAACACCAAAGACCCCGAATAGCCAAAGCAATCCTGAAAAAGAAGAATAAAGTAGGGGGGATCTCACTCCCCAAATTCAAGCTCTACTACAAAGCCATAGTAATCAAGACAATTTGGTACTGGCACAAGAACAGAGCCACAGACCAGTGGAACAGATTAGAGACCCCAGAAATTAACCCAAACATATATGGTCAATTAATATTTGATAAAGGAGCCATGGACATACAATGGCAAAATGACAGTCTCTTCAACAGATGGTGCTGGCAAAACTGGACAGCTACATGTAGGAGAATGAAACTGGACCATTGTCTAACCCCATATACAAAGGTAAACTCAAAATGGATCAAAGACCTGAATGTAAGTCATGAAACCATTAAACTCTTGGAAAAAAACATAGGCAAAAACCTCTTAGACATAAACATGAGTGATCTCTTCTTGAACATATCTCCCCGGGCAAGGAAAACAACAGCAAAAATGAGCAAGTGGGACTACATGAAGCTGAAAAGCTTCTGTACAGCGAAAGACACCATCAATAGAACAAAAAGGAACCCTACAGTATGGGAGAATATATTTGAAAATGACAGATCCGATAAAGGCTTGACGTCCAGAATATATAAAGAGCTCACATGCCTCAACAAACAAAAAACAAATAACCCAATTAAAAAATGGGCAGAGGAACTGAACAGACAGTTCTCCAAAAAAGAAATACAGATGGCCAAGAGACACATGAAAAGATGCTCCACATCGCTAATTATCAGAGAAATGCAAATTAAAACTACAATGAGGTATCACCTCACACCAGTAAGGATAGCTGCCATCCAAAAGACAAACAACAACAAATGTTGGCGAGGCTGTGGAGAAAGGGGAACCCTCCTACACTGCTGGTGGGAATGTAAATTAGTTCAACCATTGTGGAAAGCAGTATGGAGGTGCATCAAAATGCTCAAAACAGACCTACCATTTGACCCAGGAATTCCTCTCCTAGGAATTTACCCTAAGAACGCAGCAATCAAGTTTGAGAAAGACAGATGCACTCCAATGTTTATCGCAGCACTATTTACAATAGCCAAGAATTGGATGCAACCTAAATGTCCATCGGTAGATAAATGGATAAAGAAGATGTGGTACATATACACAATGGAATACTACTCAGCCATAAGAAGTGGAAAAATTCAACCATTTGCAGCAACATGGATGGAGCTGGAGAGTATTATGCTCAGTGAAATAAGCCAAGCGGAGAAAGAGAAATACTAAATGATTTCACTCATCTGAGGAGTATAGGAACAAAGGAAAAACTGAAGGAACAAAACAGCAGCAGAATTACAGAACCCAAAAATGGACTAACAGGTACCAAAGGGAAAGGAACTGGGGAGGATGGGTGGGCAGGGAGGGATAAGGGGGGGAAGAAGAAGGGGGGTATTAAGATTAGCATGCATGGGGGGAGGGAGAAAGGGGAGGGTGGGCTGCACAACACAGAGAGGACAAGTAGTGACTCTACAACATTTTGCTAAGCTGAGGGACAGTAACCGTAATGTGGTTGTTAGGGGTGACCTGATATAGGGGAGAGCATAGTAAACATAGTATTCTTCATGTAAGTGTAGATTAAAAATTAAAAAAAAAAAAAAAGAAAGAAAGAAAGAAAGAAAAGGGGGATTACTCCTTAACAGGATAAAACTATTGGTAAATCAAAGATCAACGCATGCTTTAAATATCCTTAATGTTGATCACTTAAAGGGTGTCAGATGATCAGCTATGGAGGTACTCTTTTCTGATAATATTCCTTTCTCTTAATTAAAAAAAAAAAAAAAAAAAAGCAGTTACTGTGTGCTGACCTCCAATGAGTTCTGCACAGTGGTATAGAGGGCATGTCAAAGTGTGGGCAAAGGGTCTGTTTGTTTCTATGCAGAAGATCAAGGCCTAGCTTGGATACCCAGAAAATGAACTAAGATACGATATGAGGAGGAGCTTCCGGCATCAGCACTCTCTGGAGGACTTGTGCAGGGGGATGATCATCAAAAAGCCTCCACAGGGATCCGGACGATGCTGCGGTTGTGGCTGCATCCAGCCCACCGTCTCCTGGACTTGCCATAGGAATGAGGAGGGAGATGTCTAGGCTGGCATGTGCATACAGTGAGACAATGAATTTGACCGGATCTGTACTGTTGGAACTCAACCAGGAGTTGGGAGGGGTGCAAGTTGTAGCACTCCAAAATCTCATGACTATAGACTATCTATGGTTAAAAGAACATATGGGATGTGAACAGATCCCAGAAATGGGCTGCTTTAATTTGTCTGATGGTTCAAGTACAGTTGGACAATATCCATCATATCATAGATAAATTTTCACAAATACCTAGGGTGCCTAAATGGTTTTCTTGGCTTCACTGGAGATGGACGGTAATTATAGATTTGCTTTGTTTATGTCACAGTATTCCTATTATGTTAATATGTGTGTGCAAATTAGTTAGTAGTTTAAAACCCATACATACTTAAGGTACTATACAAGATATGTCAAAGAAATAATCAATCCTCCCATGTTTCCTTCATATGCTACATCTATAGCTTTTCTTCTTCCTTCCTAATTACAACCCTTAAATAGAATTCGTGCCTCATATCGAATTTACCGAGTATCATAATTCCTCCAGGTGGTAAAGATACCTCGAGACAAGTGCTGGGCATAGAAGCCACAGGGCATAAATCTACAAAGAAGTAAAAAGCTAACCTTTGCAAACAATATGGCTTCTCTCTCACTTACCAACTTTACATTTCCCTGTATGGCCCCGGAAGATGACTGGTTAGCCAGAGACGGGTAAGATTCCTCAAGGGAGGAACAACCTAAGACAGGCACAGTCGCAGGGGGGCCATCAGGTGAGAATTTGGGGATCAACAGAGGTGAGGCTCAGAACTTCACCCCCCCTGCTTTGAGAGAAATCTTCTGCATCCGTGGATGTCTTGCTGCCCTTGTCTAGCCTGGATTAATACTTAGTCCATAGGCACACACCTGATCATCTGATCATCTACATTTGCCTTCTTACAGCACTAAACTATGTTTTCTACCTTTATCTTGCATCTACCTACCACTTCAGCATTTTATTAAAAATAAAAATAATAATAATAATAGGAGAAATGTGGGATCAACATATAAATCAAGTACAAAAATCAAACGAATATTCATATTTGACCTGATTGTTTATAGGTCATATTGCATGATCAAAACCGAAAGTTTCTGTGATGAATGCCCTTGTACTGTTCACCATGTAAGAATTTATTCACTATGTAAGAATTCGTTCACCATGTAAGAACTTGTTCGTTATGCTTCAGAAGATTGGAGACTGACGAGAATTAGGCTTGAGATGGATTAATGATTGTACATTGAGCGTTGACCCCCCTATACTGAATTTTATTGTTGTTAACAACCATTTGATCAATAAATATGAGAGATGCCCTCTCAAAAAAAAAAATGTTTAAAATATACAACACATAATTTCACTTTAAAAGGAATGGCCTGCTAGCAACTAAAATGAGATCCGTAGGCTGAAAGAACTTACAATAACTATTTGAGGGTATAAAATAGGCAAAAACAATAAGGAATACCAAAAGATAACATACATTAAATGATAAATGATGTAGTGTGTACTCTATTTACTGTCTAGAAATTCAGCCTTCCTAATCTATCAGATCAAGGAAATCCTCATGGAAGACATAGGCATAAAATGGACTGTTAGTAAGATAGGTGATGTACATTACAGAACAGAAACAGCAAGATCAAAGGTACTTCAAGGGTTTAGGACATATGTGAAGGGAATAGACATGATGTTCATCCAATTTCAAAGAACTATCTTTATGGAAGCTGGAGAGAAAATAGGCTTAGTTTATGAAAGGACTTTTAGTTAAAGAAGACAAGTATAGACTTGATTCAGTAGGCAGCAGGAAAAAACATGGCCTTAAACAAAGGAATCAAATGAAGAAAGTGGTGTATAACAAACATATAAACAGTCTTGTCCAAGATGACTTTCAATAGTAGGGAACAGGAAGCAGGGAACCCAGGTACAAACCTAGTTTGAAATGATCAGATGAAACCATGCATATAGTTTCTCTTCTCATTACTTTTAAATTCCTGGATCTTTAGACAGATCCACATCCCCCAACTCCCACTCAATATAAAACACATCTCAATGACAGTGTCACTTAATTGTCAATACTCACTTACATAAAATATAGCATTAATTTATACAGATACCTGAAAAGTAAGTAGTATGGTATGAGACTAGTGCCTTCATTCATTCATCCATTCCTTCAACCTTTGAGTGCATAGGATGAGCAAGACATTTGGAAAATTTGGAGATAGAAGGATGGTGAGCTTTCTATACCCATTTCTACTACAGTTTTCTTTGATAACCCCAAAGGTTTATTTCTCACTCACTTAACAGTTCAATATAGACAGTAGATGGCTTCTGCTCCGTATCATCATTCAAGGATCTAGGCTAGTTCTATCTTATGCTTCTCCATATCCTAGGGATTTTGGAGCTCCTCACTGGATTTTCATAATCCAGGTGTGAGAAGAAATGTGGGAGAGAACTTGGCAAAGAAAATGGGAGACCTTTTAATGGGCCAGGCATGGAAGTGGCATATAACACTTTAATCTACATTCTTAGTGGCCAGAACTAAGTTACATGTTCCCCACCTAGCTGGGAGACTTGATACAAATGGGTGACAAAGAGGAAAGTAGGGAGATTAGATGCTTATGCAGTATTGTTTCTGCCATAATGTACTATCTAATTAGTAAGAGATATTTATTAAGAAATAACTAAGCTTTAATAAATGAACATGCTTGCAGAAAAAAATTGTGAAAATATTTGCAAATACCAAAACACAAATTATATGAATATTAAACAATTTTGGTAAAAATCAGTTCTTATTTTTAAATACAAACAAGTGCTTAACAATTTAAATTATCAGAGAAGCATTTCTTAGCTAGAAATTAGGAAGTTGGCAGAAAGAGTGTTTGAATTTTATGGTTGGCAAAGCATGATGGGAAAGCTGTGGATCAGCTTGATGAAAATAGATACCCCAACTGTGATTAACAATAAGGAAGCTTAAACTAAATTAATGAATATACATGTTGACTTTCAGCTTCAATTCACCAGAATAATTACTTGACATTAACATATCAACAAGCCAGTCATCAACAGTCTAAAGTCTCAGGTCAATGGCTACCTCTACAAATATATTTTTTTAATTTTTATTATTATACAGCCTCCTGCAAAATTTCTGTTCATATTGTTACATGCTTAATTGCACAGAATCTCATAAATTCTTACTGAAGGCATTTTCTTAATGTTAATTTTATCATTATGTTAATGAGAATATAATAGAACTTCACTCTGATAGTAATGCTAACAGCAGAAGCTACCAATTTGTTAGCAATCATCAAACAGCAGCAAACACATTTATCAATGGTGGACAGAAAAGCATAACAATTATATCTCTATTTTCCTGACATAGTAGATTGTGCTGACATAAATTATAATGCAGCCTCCAAAGTATTCCACACACACCCTTTCTTTTGTTGATATATAACAAAATTATTATTTTTTCAACCTTATAGATTTCTTTATCATAAGGTCCTAGAAACAGACATAGAGGCCCAACTTCTTTTTTGTCATAACTTAGGCAAAGATATTTCAGATAATATACCATAATCACATGACAATATCTGACTCACATTTCAAATATACTCAGAGCCCTCTGTTTTAATCAGTCTTGCCATACTTTGCTGGAATTATTTTGTTTCTTCCATAAATTGTGTTGCCTACCCAGCTCTAATGCACAAGCAAGGTTATGCAAACAATCAGAAAGTCTGACGTAATGCTACAAATGAAAAGTTAAGCCAATAATTTAAGTCTGTTGCTCCCAACAGTCTTAGAAATTGAATAATATCCAAATAATTTGAAATAATCAAATACAAAAAATAAAATGAGTTGTTCAGTTGTTCTGGATATCTGGAATAAAGTCCTGATTAGAGCACATACCCAGAAATCAGGGTTGATTGAGACCTTGGCTCCTTCAGTTACTAGTTGTGTAACCTAGATCTCCCTGTGCTTCAGTGGCTGTATCCACAAAATGAGGACAGTAATTGTGCCATCCCAAAAGGTTTTTGTGAGAAGTATGTTAGTGCCTACATATGAAGCACTTAGAAAAGTGCTTGATATACTGTAAATAAATATGTGATTGTTATTATTATTGCCCCCTAATTTCATGACTTGGATACCTAAATTCAAATTCCTTAATTTAAGATTTATTTTACACTGTTTTTGAAAAATTTTGATTTGACAGGAGGGGAAATACGACATTTTTAGCATTATTCATACCCACTTCCTTATTTGTGTCCATAAATATGATTTAATAACCACTGCTTACTTTGTATTCTCTGTTTAGATATATTAGCTAAATGTACTCTTCTGATTTATCGGCTGATTAAAATATTGGGAATTTATAGCATAAACTTTGATAATTAATCAATTACTAAAGAGCATTTATTTTAGTTATTCTATATATAGGTTTGACATATGACATTCATGAACAAAATATGGGACATTTTTGGTACTCAGGATCTTCCAGTCTGGCAGTGAAGATATAAATTTTTATCAAATAACCATGATATAAAGTAATATATTAAAAGTGTCACATGATAATTTCATTATAAAAAAGGGACCCATATGATTTTATCTTCACTGAGATGGTCGTTCAGCTATAATATTTTAACAGCCACAACATTTTTTTTTCTGTTTTTCAATTTTAATGTTTTTAATTCAAAAGCTTTTGTTTTGGTTGTTTTTTTAAAGAGCCAGTATATCTCCTTCATTCAGATAAAGGTAATAATAATTATGCAACTGGTTATCACTTTGCTTTGACTGCTAGGAAAACAAAATATAGCAATGATGTCACATTTGATAGTTCAATCATTTAAATTATTTTCTTACATCATTTTTTAAAAGTTTGTGCTTTTCTTTATATTTTTCCTTTTACATACTTTATTTCTCTTCTATTTGTTATTTCTATAAATTACCTAATAATCTTTAGAGAATACAATTTTAAATACTTGATATTTATATTTAAAAAATTCTTTTAGCTTCTTAAACTATATTTAATGTTTGTTCCCACAATATCAAAATATAACTGCTTTAATTAGAAACATTAGTAAAATGTCTGAAAACTGGATTTTTTTTCTATTGGAATCTGAATTTTCATTTAAATGATTATTTATGACTACATATTCTCAGGGAACTACAGTAAAGAAAAACATTAGATGTGGGAATTTAACCTTGAGTTACTTATGATTTAAAAAGTTGCTTAACAGATGATAAAGGTTTTATTTGATGTGTATTTTTCACAATATAGGTCTAAATTTGAATACAACAGCAAAAGCTTATCCTATATCCCTTATAAAGAATTAAGTACTAACTTTCAGTATTCAATTTACAATTAAAATGCACATTTTATCATTAAAACCACTTCTGATTATTCAAACTATAAAAGACTGTAAGAATTGTATAAGAAAGGCCAGAGTTTACCAATGATTTTAGCTTTAAGTACAAAATACCTATATATACTGACTGTTCTTATGTCTAACTGAGAATATAAATGCCTTGGTCAGCATAACCGATGACAGATTATGTTCTCCTTTAGAGTTATATTCAGTGGTTTAGAAAAATCATAAGGCATGAGGTGGAAGGCTAAGCACTCTCAACACTTACGATGTCAGTAAATACCATTATTAATCATTACCCTTGAACATGTTTATGTACTGATATGAAATGCACATAGACTTAGAGTATATGTACACAATTACACACTTTTAAAACACTCTAAAAAGAGCTTTGCTATAAAGACTCAGTACTCAAGAATAGGATATATTTGTGTTTCCTTAAGTTAAATATATACACACAAGTACACATTTCACAAATATATTCTCCTCCATATAGTCAGATACACAGCAAATCACTTTGTTAGACCACAGTTAGAAATAACAGGAATTAAAGCAAAACCCATTCCTCCAGCTCAAAAATATTTTAATAACTATATATTGAATTACATATTAAGGCCTCAATTTCTGACCAGGTAGAAGGCTTAAAATTCCCTGATGCACATAGGTGTTCAGTTAAAAGACTACTATAGGCCACTGGCAGAACTAGGTGTGGGCAATTGAGGCACATGGTGCTCCAATTTTATCTAATGCATTTGATCATTAAGAATTAGGTTTGAGGAAGGATTCATGATGGCAGCATGAGAGAAAAGATGCAGAATTCATCCCCAAATCACATATAATATGAAAATATAGTTAATATAACTAATCCTAAAAAAGCAACAGAAAAGAAGGCTGCACCAGACGGTATACACCTGGAGAAGAGAGCAGACCTCAAGAAACAGGGTAACATATCAAAGCCTAGATCCAGAGGGACCCAACCCCTTCCCCACCCCAGCTCACCAGTAGGAGGAAGAAAAAAAGAATAGGGAGAGGGTGGAAGCCTAGTAATGGTGAACTAGGAGATCTGCTTTGGGAGCACAAACATACATTGCATGGGGCTCTGGAGATTAGTGGTGTTGGAAAGCTAAGACAGGCTGAATATTTTAAGAGACTGAGATTTGAGTCATTTGTGGAGGACAGGAATCCACATCCAAATGCTTTGGGACAAAAGAAAGGTGGGCGGTCTGAGAGGATTCCTAGCAGTGAGAGGGCTGCTAACGGGGTGGGATTTGCACAGAGCTTGCAGTACAGGAGAAGAGATATGTGAAAAAGGCTTTCTGGGCATGCTCTGCCCAGCAGGATGGGAACTTTCAGGAGCTTCAGGTGCTCCATACCCCTGGCTGGCTACTCAGCTCTGAGGCCCCCCACTGTGATATGCAGCCTGCTGCATATTTCTACTGGCCTGCTGGAACTGTCTTGCAAACCAGCAGTCCCGGCCCTGGCATCAGGCCAGCCACAGGGAGGCCCCAACTACAGCAGCTACAGATGAAAAGCACAGAGGTTACACCTGTGTGCTTGGTCCACTGGTTCTGACAATGGAGATGGGCATAACAGCTGGGAAGAAGGAAAGAGCTCTTTCCTCCATCCAGGCACCAGTGCCAATCCGCTGTGAACCCCAACATCACTTCAGGGGTTGACAAGCTCCATAGACTACAGCATTTTCACACTAGAAGGTGCCACATACAAATACAAAATGTCAAAGAAACCTGGTTCAAACAAAAATCTCAAAAACACCAGAAAAAGGGCGAAATGAAACTGAACTAACCAACCTTCCTGAGATTTCAAAATAAATATCATAAACATCTCATGGGGATACAGAAAAATATTCAAGAACTCAGGTATGAAATTAGGTTGGAGATTCAATCATGAAGAAATTCCGTATCTGAAATGAAACATACAACTGAGGGATTTAAAAGCAGATTAGATATAGTAGATATAGATGTAGAAGAGATGGTAAATGGAACAGAAATTAGACAAGAGGAATAGAAAGAAGGTGAAGCACAGAGAGAAAAAAGGATCTCTAGGAATAAAAGAATATTGATAGAACTGTGTGACCAATCCAAATGGAAGAATTTTCACATCATAGGGTACCAGAAGAAAAACAGAGAGGAAAAGGGACACAAAGTGTCTTTGAGGAGGTAATTGCTGAAAACTTCCCCAATCTTGGGAAGGAGAGTCTCTCAGGCCATGGAGGCTCACAGATCTCCCAACACAAGGGACCCAAGAAAGATAACACCAAGACATATAATAATTAAAATGGTAAAGATCAAGGATAAGGACAGACTTTTAAAGGCAGCTAGAGAGAGAAAAAAGATCACTTACAAACGAAAACCCATCAGGCTATCATCAGACTTCTCAACAGAAACCATACAGGCCTGAAGGGAGTGGCACAACATATTTAATGCAATGAAACAGAAGGGCCTCGAACCAAGAATACTCTACCTGGCAAGATTATCATTTAAATTTGAAGGAGGGGTTAAAAATTTTTCAGATTAGCAAAAGCTGAGAGAATTTACCTCCCACAAACCACATCTACACTGTATTCTGGAGAGACTGATACAGATGGAAGTATTCCTAAGGCTAAATAGCTGTCACAAGGATAAATAACCCAAAGAAAAGAAAGTAGAAAAATTAATTACTAAGCAGATGCAAAATCCAATCAACTACCCCCAAATTCAGTCAAGGGATAAAGAATACAAAATATGATACCTAATACATAAGGAATAGAGGAGGAAGAAAAAGGAGGGAAAAAAAAGAACTTTCAGGTTGTATGTGTAACAGCACACTAAGTGAGTTAAATTAGTTGTTAGATAGTAAGGAAATTACCCTTGAAATTTGATAACCACGAATCTAAAGCCAGCAATGGCTGTAAGTACATACATATTGATAATCACACTAAATGTAAATGGTCTGAATGCACTAATCAGAAGACACAGATAGAAAAAAATACAAAACCACTCTATATGCTGCCTACAAGAGACTCACTTCAAACTCAGAGACATACACAGACTGAAAGTTAAGGAAAGGAAAAAGATATTTCATGCAACTAACAGGGAGGAAAAAGCAGGAGTTGCAGTATTTGTATTAGACAAAAGAGACTTCAAAACAAGGAAAGTAACAAGAGACAAAGAAGGACATTACAGAATAATAAAGAGAATGTAACTATTATAAATATCTATGCACCCAACACAGGAGTACCTACATATGTGAAACAAATACTAACAGAATTAAAAGTGGAAATAGAATGTAATGTATTCATTCTAGGAGACTTCAACACTCCACTCACTAAAAAGGACAGATCAACCAGACAGAAAATAAGTAAGGAGACAGAGGCACTGAACAACATATTAGAACAGTTGGACCTAACAGACATCTACAGAACTATTCAACTTAAAGAAAGCACAATACACATACTTTTCAAGTGCATACAGAACATTTTCCAGAATCGACCACATACTAGGGAGCAAAAAGAGCCACAAAGGCATGCAGAGAAAGAAAAATGCCAAATAATTTCCTTCATTTGTGGAGTATAACAATGAAGCAAAACTGAAGGAACAAAATAGCAGCAGACTCACAGACTCCAAGAATGAACTAGTGGTTACCAAAGGGGAGGGGTGTGGGAGGGTGGGTGGGGAACAAGGGAGAAGGTGATTGAGGGGTATTATGTTTAGTACACATGGTGTGGGGGATCATGGGGAGAACAGTGTAGCACAGAGAAGGCACATTGTGGTTCTGTGGCATCTTGCTGCACTGATGGACAGTGACTGCATTGGGGTATGGGTGGGGACTTGATAATATGGGTAAATGTAGTAACCACATTGTTTTCTCATTTGAAACCTTCATTCAATCATACCTTAATAAAAAGAAAAGCACCTATCTAGTCAATTGCTCTTCTTGCTGCACTTATGCAAATAATCAAGTCAAGTGATAATTATTTTCTTAATCTGGTTACTTCTAATAAAAATGAGGGTGGTTTTAGAGAAAAGTATTGTTACAATAATGTAGCCTTATCTATATTGAGTCCTAATACTCGTCATTGGGACATAAACTAGATCCAGAATTCTAGTTTCCCCAAGATATCTAGCTATGATTCTCAATTAGAGTTATACTATTTCTAATCCTCATATTCAGCAATGCATTCTTTAATCTCCTTGTCAAGTCTGTTCTTCCAGAATAGAAAATCCAACTCCAGATGTTGCTACTTAACCTAATAACATGATTTGTTCTATCTTGCCTAGAAGCCATAAAACTACAAATAGTAGTAGAAATAGAACCTGGAATAGAAGCGCCAATCTTCCAAGGCCCTCTCAACTGACCAGTGATGGAGACCTAGCTTCAGCCCTCACTGCACCCCCTCTCAGCATGAAGCAGCCAGAGAGGTCATTGCCCCGTTTTCCTAGCAGCAGCTAGGCTCTACATATGTAGAGGGGGGGAATGAGACAGGGACCGTGGGCTTAGACAGAGTGGGGTGAAGGCCTCTGGAAGAAGCGGGGCAGGATATTTACAGTCAGAGAAATGTAACTACATGAAAAGAAAACCCTCTGCTAAAAATCTGTGTTAAACATTCAGCTCTGGAGTCATTCTTCAGTGAGAAAACTTGGTGTACCCCAGATAAATAAAAATAGCACATGTTTATTTCATGTGTAAGATAAATTTATAATCATGTGTAAGATTCACTTTAACATGCTAAAAGGCCCAGGTCTATGTGCTCTCTTTCCTCCTTCAGATCTGATGAAGTGATTTTACAAACTGGGCAAACTAATTTAGCATGCAGGCTCAGCCATACCATAGTAAAAGGCAAGAAGGATTCCACCTTAAAGATAAGATTGCACTTACCTCAGCCCACCTTGGGAGCTGAGTGGGTGGCCTTGTTTCATATGTCCCCAGACTAAGATGCTGGTATCTCAAGGAGAAATCAACAGAGCAGGAGGTTAATTGTATCAATTTAATTGTAAATATCCTGGAATCACGTAATAAGTCCACACCCCTAAGCTTTCTTCATGTTCTCAAAAGATCTTCAACTACCTACAAAACCCCTAGACAATGCACCACTATGGACTCTCTTGTCCCCTCCTGGTGTGAGCCTCTGTACAGCAAAGGCACCATCAGTAGAACAAAAAGACATTCTACAGTATGGGAGAAAATATTCATAAATGACTTATTCAATAAGGGGTTAACATCCAAAATATACAAAGAGCTCATGCACTTCAACAAACAAAAAGCAAAATTCCCAATTAAAAAATGGATGGAAGATCTGAATGGACACTTCTCCAAAGAAGAAATTCAGATGGCCAAAAGACACATGAAAAGGTTCTCCACATCGCTAATCATGAGAGAAATGCAAATTCAAACCACAATTAGATATCACCTCACACCAGTTAGGATGGCCACCATCTAATAGACAGACAACAACAAATGTTGGCGAGGTTGTGGAGAAAGGGGAACCCTCCTACCCTGCTGGTGGGAATGTAAACTAGTACAACCATTGTGCAAAGCAGTATGGAGGTTCCTCAGAAAACTAAAAATAGAAATACCATTTGACCCAGGAATTCTACTCCTATAGGAATTTACCCTAAGAATGCAGCAGCCCAGTTTGAAAAAGATATATGCACCCCTATGTTTATCACAGCACTATTTATAATAGCCAAGAAATGGAAGCAACCTAAGTGTCCATCAGTAGATGAATGGATAAAGAAGAAGTGGTACATATACACAGCATCATACTGTGCTGATGGACAATGACTGTAATGGGGTATGTGGTGGGGACATGGTAATTGGGGGAATCTAGTAACCACACTGTTGTTCATGTAGGTGTATATTAAATCAGTGTGGTAAGGATTTGTAAAATCAAACCTATGCCTTTCCAGGGAAAAAGCTCTACTTATTTATTTAGTTACATGTTGTAGTGATGACATGTTAAAAAACAAAAGCAAAATAAGAGAAATCTTGTTAACTAAATAATACACTAAAAAGAAAAAAACATTTTAATTGAGAATATTCCTGAGCACCAAATTACCTATTATACTGATTCTTAATCCATCAGAATCAAGAGGACCTTTTTTTTATCCCCCAAGCACATCACACAACACTGTTAACTCAGAAGCTGCAGAGATGAGAACTGGACATTTCCTTTTTTAAACTTCTACATTTCCTTTTCTTGAAGTACTACAAAGACAACCAGACTGAGAGACATCTTTTTTTTTTTTTTTATTGAAGGGTAGTTGACACACAGTATTACATTAGTTTCAGGTGTACGACACAGTGATTCAACATTTATATACCTGATAATTCTAGCTACCAGCTATCACCATACAAAGTTGTTACAATATTTTGACTATATTCCGTATGCTATATATTACATCCTGGTTACTTATTTATTTTACAATTGGAAGTCTGTACTTTGTCTGTACTTTGTTTTTTTTTTTTTTTTGAGAGGGCATCTCTCACATTTATTGATCAAATGGTTGTTAACAACAATAAAATTCTCTATAGGGGAGTCAATGCTCAATGCACAATCATTAATTCACCCCAAGCCTAATTTTCGTCAGTCTCAAATCTTCTGAAGCATAACAAACAAGTTCTTAGATGGAGAACAAATTCTTACATAGTGAATAAGTTACATGGTGAACAGTACAGGGCAGTCATCACAGAAACTTTCAGTTTTGATCATGCATTATGAACTACAAACAATCAGTTCAAATATGAATATTCGTTTGATTTTTATACTTGATTTATATGTGGATACCACATTTCTCTATTATTATTATTTTTAATAAAATGCTGAAGTGGTAGGTAGATGCAAGATAAAGGTAGAAAACATAGTTTAGTGTTATAAGAGAGCAAATGTAGATGATCAGGTGTGTGTCTGTAGACTAAGTGTTAATCCAAGCTAGACAAGGGCAATAAAACATCCACGGATGCAGAAGATTTCTCTCAAAACAGGGGGGGTAAGGTTCTAAGCCTCATCTCTGTTGATCACCAATTTCTCACCTGATGGCCCCCCTGCGACTGTGCCTGTCATAGGTTGTTCCTCCCTTGAGGAATCTTACCCGTGTCTTGCTAACCAGTCACCTTCCGGGGCCATACAGGGAAATGTAAAGTTGGTAAGTGAGAGAGAAGCCTTATTGTTTGAAAAGGTTAGCTTTTTACTTCTTTGCATATTAATGACCTGTGGCTTCTATGCTGAGCATTTGTCTTGAGGTATCTTTACCACTTGGAAGAATTATGATACTCAGAATATTGGATATGATGCAGGAATTCTATTTAGGGGTTGTAATTAGGAAGGAAGAAGAAAAGCTATAGAAGTAGCAGGTGGAAGAAAACATGGGAAGATTGATTATTTCTTTGACATATCTTCTTGTAGAGTAACTTCAGTATATATAGGTTTTAAACTACTAATTAAATTGCACACACATATTAACATAATAGGAGTACAGTTACATAACCAAAGCAGACCTATAATTACCAGCATTCTCCAGTGAAACCAAGAAAACCAGTTAGGCACCTTAGGCATTTGTGAAAACTTATCTATGATATGGTGGATATTGTTCAACTGAACTTGAACAGTCTGAGAGAAATCAGACAAATTAAAACAACCCACACCTGGGGACTGTTCACATCCCATATGTTCTTTTAGTAGTAGATAGTCTGTAGTTGTAAGATTTTGGAGCGCTACAATTTGCACTTTTCCTAATTCTTGGTTGAGTTCCAACAGTATAGATCCAGTCAAATTTGTTGTTTTACTGTATGCACAGGCCAGCTTAGGTATCTCCTTCTTCATTCCCATGGCAAGTCCAGGAACTGGTGGGATCAGTGCATCTACAGCTGTAGCAGCGCGTGGATCTTTGTTGGGGCTTTTTGATGATCATCTTCTGGTATGAGTCTTCCAGAGAGTGCTGATGTTGGAAGTTCTTCTTCATATCGTATCTTAGTTCATTTTCTGGGTAGCCAAATTAGGCTTTGACACTCTGTATAAACACAAACAGACCCTTTGCCTACACTTTTATATGCCCTTTATACCATTGTGTAGAACTCATTGGAGGTCACCACACAGGAACTGCTTTTTTTTTTTTTTAAGAGAAAGGAATATTATCAGAAAAATGTACCTCCATAGCCGATCATATGACACCCTTTAAGTGGTCAAAATTAAGGATATTTAAAGCATGCATTAATCGTTGATTTACAGTTAGTTTTATCCTATCAGGGAGTAATCCCCCTTTTCTTTCTTTCTTTCTTTTTTTTTTGTCATCATTAATCTACACTTACCCGATGAATGTTATGTTTACTAGGCTCTCCCCTATACCAGGTCCCCCCTATAAACCCCTTTACAGTCACTGTCGAACAGCATAGCAAAATGTTGTAGAATCACTACTTATCTTCTCTGTGTTGTACAGCCCTCCCCTTTCTCCCACACCCCCCATGCATGCAAATCTTAATACCTCCCTTCATCTCCCCCCCCTTATCCCTCATTACCCACCCATCCTCCCCAGTCCATTTCCCTTTGGTACCTGTTAGTCCATTCTTGGGTTCTGTGATTCTGCTGCTGTTTTGTTCCTTCAGTTTTTCCTTTGTTCTTATACTCCACAGATGAGTGAAATCATTTAGTATTTCACTTTCTCCGCTTGGCTTACTTATTTCACTGAGCATAATACCCTCCAGATCTATCCATGTTGCTGCAAATGGTAGCATTTGCCCTTTTCTTATGGCTGAGTAGTATTCCATTGTGTACATGTACCACATCTTCTTTATCCATTCATCTATTGATGGATATTTAGGTTGCTTCCAATTCTTGGCTATTGTAAATAGTGCTGCGATAAACATGGGGTTGCATCTGTCTTTCTCAAACTTGATTGCTGCATTCTTAGGGTAAATTCCTAGGAGTGGAATTCCTGGGTCAAATGGTAAGTCTGTTTTGAGCACTTTGATGTACCTCCATACTGCTTTCCACAAAGGCTGAACTAATTTACATTCCAACCAGCAGTGTAGGAGGGTTCCCCTTTCTCCACAGCCTTGCCAACATTTGTTGTTGTTTCTCTTTTGGATGGCAGCCATCGTAGCTGGTGTGAGGTGATACCTCATTGTAGTTTTAATTTGCATTTCTCTGATAATTAGCGATGTGGAGCATCTTTTCATGTGTCTGTTGGCCATCTGTATTTCTTTTTTAGAGAACTGTCTGTTCAGTTCCTCTGCCCATTTTTTAATTGGGTTATTTGTTTTTTGTTTGTTGAGGCCTGTGTGCTCTTTATATATTCTGGACATCAAGCCATCAGGCCTTTATTGGATCTGTCATTTTCAAATATATTCTCCCTTACTGTAGGGTTCCTTTTTGTTCTATTGATGGTGTCTTTTGCTGTACAGAAGCTTCTCAGCTTAGTATAGTCCACTTGTTCATTTTTGCTGTTGTTTTCCTTGCCCGGGGAGATATGTTCAAGAAGAGGTCACTCATGTTTATGTCTAAGAAGTTTTTGCCTATGTTTTTTTCCAAGAGTTTAATGGTTTCATGACTTACATTCAGGTATTTGATCCATTTTGAATTTACTTTTGTGTATGGGGTTAGACAGTAAGCCAGTTTCATTCTCTTACATGTAGCTGTCCAGTTTTGCCAACACCATCTGTTGAAGAGAGTGTCATTTCCCCATTCTATGTCCATGGCTCCTTTATCAAATAATAATTGATCATATATGTCTGGGTTAATGTCTGGATTCTCTAGTCTGTTCCATTGGTCTGTGGCTCTCTTCTGGTGCCAGTACCAAATTGTCTTGATTACTATGGCTTTATAGTAGAGCTTGAAGTTGGGGAGTGCGATCCCCCCTACTTTAGTCTTCTTTCTCAGGATTGCTTTGGCTATTTGGGGTCTTTGGTGTTTCCATATGAATTTTTGAATTATTTGTTCCAGTTCATTGAAGAATGTTGCTGGTAGTTTCATAGGGATTGCAACAAATCTGTATATTGCTTTGGGCAGGATGGGCATTTTGATGATATTAATTCTTCCTAGCCATGAGCATGGGATGAGTTTCCATCTGTTAGTGTCCCCTTTAATTTCTCTTAAGAGTGACTTGTAGTTTTCAGAGTATAAGTCTTTCACTTCTTTAGTTAGGTTTATTCCTAGGTATTTTATTTTTTTTATGCAATTGTGAATGGAGTTGTTTTCCTGCTTTCTCTTTCTGTTGGTTCATTGTTCGTGTGTAGGAAAGCCACATATTTCTGTGTGTTAATTTGTATCCTGCAACTTTGCTGTATTCCGATATCAGTTCTAGTAGTTTTGGGGTGGAGTCTTTAGGGTTTTTTATGTACAGTATCATGTCATCTGCAAATAGTGACAGCTTAACTTTTTCTTTACCAATCTAGATTCCTTGTATTTTTTGGTTTTGTCTGATTGCCGTGGCTAGGACCTCCAGTACTGTGTTAAATAACAGTGGGGAGAGTGGGCATCCCTGTCTAGTTCCCAATCTCAGAGGAAAATCTTTCAGCTTCTCTCTGTTCAATATAATGCTGGCTGTGGGTTTATTATAAATGGCCTTTATTATGTTGAGGTACTTGCCCTCTATTCCCATTTTGCTGAGAGTTTTTATCATGAATGGATATTGAACTTTGTCAAATGCTTTTTCAGCATCTATGGAGATGATCATGTGGTTTTTGTCTTTCTTTTTGTTGATGTGGTGGATGATGTTGATGGACTTTCGAATGTTGTACCATCCTTGCATCTCTGGGATGAATCTCACTTGGTCATGGTGTACGATCCTTTTGATGTATTTTTGAATTCAGTTTGCTAATATTTTGTTGAGCATTTTTGCATCTATGTTCATCAGGGATATTGGTCTGTAGTTTCTTTTTTGGTTGCAGTCTTTGCCTGGTTTTGGTATTAGGATGATGTTAGCTTCATAGAGTGAGTTTGGGAGTATCCCCTCCTCTTCCATTGTTTGGAAAACTTTAAGGAGAATGGGTATTATGTCTTCCATGTATGTCTGATAAAATTCTGAGGTGAATCCATTACCTCTTCAATTTCGTTGCTGGTTATTGGTCTGTTTAGATTTTCTGTTTTTTTTATGGGTCAGTCTTGGAAGTTGTATTTTTCTAGGAAGTTGTCCATTTCTCCTAGGTTTCCCAGTGTGTTAGCATATAGGTTTTCATAGTACTGTATAATAATTCTTTGTATTTCTGTGGCATCTGTCGTGATTTTTCCTTTCTGGTTTCTGATTCTGTTGATTTGTGTTGACTTTCTTTTCCTCTTAGTAAGTCTGGCAAGAGATGTATCTATTTTGTTTATTTTCTTGAAGAACCAGCTCTTGGTTTCATTGATTTTTGCTATTGTTTTATTCATCTCAATTTTATTTATTTCTTCTCTGATCTTTATTTTGTCCCTCCTTCTGTTGACCTTAGGCCTCTTTTGTTCTTCTTTTTCCAATTTCGATAATTGTGACATTAGACCATTCATTTGGGATTGTTCTTCCTTCTTTAAATATGCCTGGATTGCTATATACTTTCCTCTTAAGACTGCTTTTACTGTATCCCACCTTAGTTGGGGCTTTGTGTTGTTGTTTTCATTTGTTTCCATATATGGCTGGATCTCCATTTTGATTTGGTCATTGATCCACTGATTATTTAGGAGCGTGTTATTAAGCCTCCATGTGTTTGAGAGCCTTTTTGCTTTCTTTGTACAGTTTATTTCTAGTTTTATGCCTTTGTGGTCTGAAAAGTTTGTTGGTAAGATTTCAATCTTTTGGAATTTACTGAGGCTCTTTTTGTGGCCTTGTATGTGGTCTATTCTGGAGAATGTTCCATGTGCACTTGAGAAGCATGTGTATCCTGCTGCTTTTGGATGTAGAGTTCTGTAGATGTCTATTAGGTCCATCTGTTCTAGTGTGTTGTTCAGTGCCTCTGTGTCCTTACTTATTTTCTGTCTGGTGGATCTGTCCTTTGGAGTGAGTGGTGTGTTGAAGTCTCCTAGAATGAATGCATTGCATTCTACTTCCTCCTTTAGTTCTGTTAGTATTTGTTTCAGGTATGTTGGGGCTCCTGTATTGGGTGCATATATATTTATAATGGTTATATCCTCTTGTTGGACTGAGCCCTTTATCATTATGTAATGTCCTTCTTTATCTTTTGTTACTTTGTTTATTTTGAAGTCTGTTTTTACTGATACCAGAATTGCAACACCTGCTTTCTTATCTCTGTTGTTTTCATGAAATATACTTTTCCATCCCTTGACTTTAAGTCTATGTATGTCTTTGGGTTTGAGGTGAGTCTCTTGTAAGCAGCATATGGATGGATCTTGCTTTTTTATCCATTGTATTACTCTGTGTCTTTTGATTGGTGCATTCAGACCATTTACGTTTAGGGTGATTATTGAAAGGAATGTACTTATTGCCATTGCAGGCTTTAAGTTTGTGGTTACCAAAAGTTCAGGGTTAGCTTCTTTACTATCTTACTGTCTAACTTAACTCGCTTGTTGAGCTATTATAAACACAGTCTGATGATTCTTTATTTTGCTCCCTTCTTATTCCTCCTCCTCCCTTCTTCATATGTTGGGTGTTTTGTTCTGTGCTCTTTTTTGGAGTGCTCCCATCTAGAGCAGTCCCTGTAGGATGCCCTGTAGAGTTGGTTTGTGGGAGGCAAATTCCCTCAACTTTTGCTTGTCTGGGAATTGTTTAATCCCTCCTTCATATTTAAATGATATTCGTGCTGGATACAGTAGTCTTGGTTCTAGTCCCTTCTGTTCCATTGCATTGAGTATATCGTGCCATTCTCTTCTGGCCTGTAGGGTTTCTGTTGAGAAGTCTGATGATAGTCTGATGGGTGTTCCTTTGTAGGTAACCTTTTTTTTCTCTCTGGATGCCTTTAATACTTTGTCCTTTTCTTTGATCTTTGCCATTTCAATTATTATGTGTCTTGGTGTTGCCCTCCTTGGATCCCTTGTCATGGGAGTTCTGTGTACCTCTGTGGTCTGAGAGGCCATTTATTCCCCTAGTTTGGGGAAGTTTTCAGCAATTATTTCTTCAAAGACATTTTCTATCCCTTTTTCTCTCTCTTCTCCTTCTGGTACCCCTATAATGTGGATATTGTTCCATTTCGATTGATCACTCGGCTCTCTTAGAATTCTTTCATTCCTGGAGATCCTTTTATCTCTCTCTGCATCAGCTTCTCTGAATTCCTGTTCTCTGTTTTCTAGTCCATTAATGGTCTCTTGCATTTCATCCATTCTGTTTTGAAGTCCTTCCAGAGCTTGTTTTATTTCTGTATTCTCCCCCCTTAGTTCTTGCATATTTGTATGCAAGTCCATCAGCATGGTTATGGCTTTCATTTTGAATTCTTTTTCAGGAAGACTGGTTAAATCTATCTCCCCAGGTTCCTTCTCAGTGGAAGATGTAGCAGATGCCAAAGCTGTCTGGGTTAGTCTTGTCTGGATCATATTTTTTTGCCTGTTCATGTTGACCGGTGCTATTGACTGTCAGCTGGGAGGGCCAAACTTTTCACTTGCTACTGGCCTTTCATTACTGGGACAACTGCGACCCCAGTGGCTTGTGTTGGGTAATTGCGTGTAGACTGGGTCTTTGTGTCTTGCCCGGCTGGTATAGAGGAATCTCCCTTTCTTAGTGCGTGGTCTGCCTTAGGCTGCTTCTCTGCTTTCACAGCACCCGGAGGGGTAATGGACAGTGGGGGCTATTTGGCTGTTTACCTCCGTGAGGGGTCTCAGAGCTGTTGCCCAGGGGGTTAGTGTGCCCAGTTTTCCCTGTAATTTCCAGCCACTGGGTTATGACCTGTGTTGTTTCCATCCAGCTGTTACGTCCCTGTCCCTTTAAGACTTTCAAAAAGCACTTGCTTTTCTTTGTCACAGGGGCATCAGCTTCAGAACCCACTCAGAGGTCTTGCTGCCCTGTTTCCCTAGTTTTCAGTCCTCTGCGCATGCACTGTGTCTGCGCTCTGGTGTGCTTGGCTGGGGCTGGGTGTTTATCATTCCTGGGCTCCCTCTCCCTCCCCCTGGGAGCTGGGGGAGGCGTGCTCAGGTCCTGCCGGGCTGGGGGTTGTATCTTACCCCTTTCACCAGGTGCTGGGCTCTCGCAAGTGTTGATGTAGTCTGGCTGTTGTCCTGTGTCTTCTGGTCTCTCTTTTAGGATTAGTTGTATTTGCTGTATTTTCAAAAATATATATGTTTTTGGGAGGAGATTCCCACTGTCCTACTCATGCCGCCATGTTGGCTCCACTTCCCAGAGGCATCTTTACAGAAACAATAACATGCAGCTCATTCAGTTAAAATATTGACATAATATCAAGTAGCTAACATTCAATGAGTGTGTAGTGGGCCCACTCTAAGCAGAATGGCCATTCTTTTCCTTTAATCTTCATAATAATCTCTTAATATAGATGTTAGCCTAATTTTACAAGATGAAAAACTTAAGGTTAGAGAGACAGTGTATTTCCCAAGGACACAGTCTTTAACTGTGTGACTGTGTGGAATGTGACTCATACATTCATCTTTTTTCTCTTGGATCCAGAGCATATGCTTTTAAATCTCTGCATGGCCTTCCTATGCAACAGAACACAGTTACACTGTTGCTCTGCATAGTCTAATTTGCTTAGATTCTTAGTGCAATACTGGTTTTGATTGGGCACATCCTAAAAAAAATGGTCCAGTGTACATAGATTTCCATAGAATTTGGTCTGTTTTTATGGTTACCAATGCTCTGATTTATAGTAGAAAATTTCTTAACATTGTTGGTTTCCATTATTTTGAATGGCTCCTTTTGAAAACAATATAAAGAGAGGAAAACGACAAAAACTTTTGAGGCTATTTTCCACATTTTGCAGTCAACATCAAGATGAAATGTATTTTGCAAATCACTCTACTGACTGAAAACTGGTCAGGATAGGAAACCATATAGCTCAGTTTTCTTAGAACAGGGTTGTTTGTGCTTGTCATCCCAGTAAAATTATAGAATAATGATATTTTAATCACAGGGCTGTTGTGAAGATTAAATATAATAAAACACACAAAGTTTTTGGAACATGGCTGCAAATACTAAGTACACTATAAATGTTAGATATTATTACAATTATTAGTGGCTATAGTCAGGCATTATGAGCAAATAGCTCTTCTATTCTCCACAACATAAAATTTTACATTATCCTTGGTTCTAAAAGTACAATATTTATAATTTCTCTGTTATATTCCCCATACTATCTAAGAAAACAATTTAATAAAGTAAATCTCAAGTCCCTAACTTTCTAGAAATTGTTTATACTTTTGGTAATTTTATTTAGCCTATGAGTCCATCATGAATCCAGTATCAGGTACAGAATATTTAAAATTGAGATAATGACTCCATTATCCAAGATGAAAAGCAGTATTTCAGCTTTATATATACTATATCAAAAAGAACATGGTAAATAGTTGTTTCCCTTGTGAAATGTAAACATATTAAACTTCGGTCATATGAGGCAATAAATTAAATTTTGATTTTTAGTTACTGTAGATGGCCTTTTCCCTTTCATTTCTTGAATTTTCAAATCTTACATATGCTATAATTTACATATTTACTGAACTGAATATATTGCCACAGATTATAAATTGAGAGTAAAAAAACTCACAATGTCTAACCACCTCTTTATACTGTAATGCCTACTCAACAGGAGGAAAAAATATATGAATTTATTGTGTGATCTACAAGTAAATGCATACAATGTTCAAAGCTATAATTCACATGCAAAGAAACCACACTATTTCTGTTTTTTTCAAAGGCTTGCATAGTATTTGTTATAATATATCCTGGTTAAAAAAAAACCTAACAGAAAAGGAAAAAGAAGTAGTAACGTTTCACTTTGAAATCAATGAAGCAGCAAATAACTTGTTTCAACTAAACTAAGATACATTCCTTATTCTGTTTTCTACCATGAGGGGACTATAATAATTGTATGAAAAAGGCCCTTGTTGTCTATTAGGACATAGGATATGAATAGCAATTATAATAATTAAATATAATTACATTAAGGTTATTAGTACTTAAACTATCAATTGCAGTGCTCTACTCAGCAATTAAACACACAAAATTTCAATATAATTTATATTGCTCTGTTCCTTACTCAGGAAATGAAAATAATGAAAATAATCTTCCTGTGTTTTTTTAATTAAACCAGCATTGCATCATTTTACATCAGTTTTTGAAGCTAGAGAGCTCATAAGACCTATAAATCACTGAACTTTCTAAGTGGTTTTAGTTTGAGTGTTTACCAAATACTCTGGAAAAGTCACTTTCCCACTTTTGTAAGGTGGAAGCTGGCCCTGTTGTGGAGTCTATGAATAGTGACAAATGATTTAATTAACATTTACTTTATATTACAGGGCTCAAGGCTACTGATACCCAGATCTATAGAATAGGTCTGCATATATTTGAGTTCAATTTTTTTTATTTCAATTTTACGGAGCTGATAGTCCATAATTAGAAACATCACTAGAATAAAAATCATTACAGAAAAATAAGCCTATAGACCAGTGTCTCAGGTACTATTATAATTCATAAAAATTAAATTATGATATCAATAATTAGAAAAGTGGACTGTGAAAAGATGTAATACTAAGCATCTCATTATCAGGGTTGATATTTATTAATTATTTTTAATAATTTTGAAATAGTTTGTTTTTCAGACAGTCAAGAGTAGGACCTTATGTTCAGCCAGTACTCACTAGTTCAACACCACAGGTTGTTAAAATATGAAAATACTTCTCTACCAATTGGTAAATGCCTGGTATCCAAACTTGCTGTTGCCACTCTGCCATACTGTCTCTATCCTGGTTTCCCTCTTCCTAACCTCTCCAAGATCCAATAAATAACCTTGGCATATAAGAAGGTGCTAAGGACTCTGCTTTTGTCCAAAGGCCAGCAAACCCTTTCCCAAACTTTCTTGGCATCTGGAGTGTCTCAGGTAGATGCTGCTTTTAGCTAGAAACTTTTCCACATGCAATGCTGACCAGAATAAGCTTTGGCTGAATGAGCTGTTGTTCAGCATCTGTGGGAAACCAGGAACACAGACAATGGGCAGAGATGATAGGGACTGACAATCAAAGCAAAAAGGGATGGGGAAAACCCACGGGCTTCCCAAGCAAGCAAGCACTGAGATATATGGTAGAGAATAATCCAGAAGAGGAGGAGTTGCAGGAAGTTAAAAGTGAAGTAAGTGGCAGAGAGAACATCAAACCCAAAGCATATTACAGGAAATCTGTGTCATCACATCAAACAGGGAAATGTAAGAAACAGGACTGACAAATGAAGCATGAAAGCATATGCTAGCCGTACAGCTGGAGTTTAGGTTTGCTTCACAGAGACCTAACAGACCTGGTATACAGAATAGCTGGAGGTATCGAAGAACAAATAGTGAGCCCCAGGAAGGATGAATCACATTCTCCTACGGGTATTCCTTGCTCAATATTTGCCAAAAAAGCTGGTAAAATCAATTGTTCAGGAAGTTATCATGACTAAAATTTAAGTATGGACTTTAAGGTCATAAACTACAACTCAAATCCTGGGACTTTCACTCACTAATTCTGTAACCTTGGCAAGTGACTTAACATCTTTGAATTTGTTTCCTCAAGTGAAAAATGTTCTAATGGGAAATAGAAGCACAGATATTTTTAAATTGCTTTGGACTAGCAGCACCCAATCAATAAAAGCTATGTGGATCATGATCATATTGAATAATAAGGTGACTTCATCAGGAATTTCTGATATCTTGCCAATTAAAACTCCTCTTCTGTCTGAGAGAATAAATAAAGGTGAGTGGCTACTCACTACTGTTACCTGAGATGAAGGCTAACTGAAGAAGCAGTTAGCACATGCCACTTTATGCAGACCTTTGTAATGAGTATAAATTCACTTCACATTACTCAGGTGAAATATAACTTATAACTTGCAGTTTTCCATTTTCTAAATCACTAAACCTAGCTCTAAATACCCATGTATCTAGCTGGCATTTCCTTTCTCCACTGTTAACATCATAGTGTCTCTGGCTTTTTATTTATATAGTCCAGAAATCTTAGGAAAAGAGATTAGTTTTCAGTTGAGTTTCAGTTTAAGTTTTCAGTTTTTACTAAGTATGCTCCATCTGATCATTATGCCCACTTTCCCATGCTAAATTTAGTCGATGAGACCTTTGCTGTTATTCCCAAGCTACTGAACCTGAAGCTTAGTCTTTAGGAAAACACCCCCATGAGAAATACCTCCATCAAGCTGCATCTGTGCACCGAAGCTACTGCACCACAATCATCAATTTCTAAGAATCCACCTTACCTAGGGCTACCACAATTATTGTGCTTTTAAGACATCCATGTATTTTTCTCCCCACAGGTTAGGCATTCCTAAAAATAGCCATTTAACTTTCCCTGGCAAAATTCCATAGTATTTAATTGCTCTTAAAATTATTTTAATAATATGCAACTTGATGACAGGTTAAATTGAAACTTTTTAGAAACCTACAAATTATACATTAGTATAAAGTTGTCCATTGAACATGGCCTTCAACTGCAGAAGTTCACTTATATGTGGATTTTTGTCAATAAATACATTTAATAATTTTTTGAGATTTGTGACAATTTGAAAAAACTTTTCTTTTCCCAAGCTTATTTTATTGCAAGACTACAGAAAGATGATACATATAACCTAAAAACATGTTGATCAACTGCATTAAAAACTTGGTATACTATACATAAAACTATAACAAAACTTGATATACTACAGATATTTAATATTTGAAATATAATATTCATTATCTTTTAAAATCAATGAATACCAAAATCATTTTTTAGTAAAAACAATACAGATAAATTGTAATTTGAGGAATGCATGCTTGGTACATATTTAAATTATAGTTGAATATAAATACTGAAGAAGATGAGGTCTTTGTTACAAAAGTATTAAGTTCAGCATGAATTTAATAATGATTTTTTTTTCAGCCATATATGTATGATCTGACATTTATTTATAAGGGGAGTTAGAGGCAATATTCTTGGCCTCTGAGGCATTTTCTCCAGCTCCCTCAGGGGGTCTGTAGATATTATAGTTTAAGATTTAAAAATAGTTACTATGTATTGATTTTGCACTAATCCAATAGTTTCCAGAGAATACTAAAGTAATGTTAATTTATGCCATCATATAAATAAATAGCTCTCAACTGGAAATTTTAAATTTTATCCCATCAGTTTCAAAGACAGGACTTCTAGATTTATTTAATTGATATGAGAGGGATATATTCAGTCTGGATAACTAAAAAGAGATGAAAAATATTTTAAAAAGTAAAAACAAAAATAAAATTAAAGCTCAGTTTGTTTCTGAGGCATACAATAAATAGTAAAGTGTAAATGAAACAAACAACAAATCCAATCATATGGTAACATTTAACTCATATTACCACTCTATTTTATCTGAGTGTTTAGTAAAATCTTTTTGATAACATTATAATAGTCTATAAATGAAATGTAAATCTGTGAAATGTATTATATTAGGCTATAAATAAGCTACTATAATATCTGACTCATATAAAGTATATATCACACATACTCCACTTCAGTACTCTCAAAGTAACTTGCTTAATTAAGGTCATATGCAGCCTTTACATCAAAGAAGCACTCTGCATGAACATGCTGCAATGTGCTCTGTTACTTTATGTTATAACAGCAGTACTTCAAGTTTGATATAAATTTTAAGATTCAGTTTGTCAAAGTTCTTTAACTCCATAACTCCATCAGTCAAACTGTGCTTTTCTGAGAGCAAAAATGAGAGTTGGCAAAGAGAGGACATATATTTCCTAAGGTTGAGTCTGCAAATGATGTTAAAAAACAGAATTCAGCTTTCATATTCTGGCCATACATATAACTTGTATAAGATGTTTTCTGGTGAAAGATATTTCTTTATAAAGCTTTAATTTACTTGGTAATACTATGCTAAGTAAAGAAGCCAGTTATTGGAAGTCATTTCAAAGACAATATTTTGAAGCAATCATATCTTTTGTGATCTTAAAATATTTTAATGGTAAACTGATACTATTCATAGAACTTTGAAGTGTTAAAAGTATTTCTATATAATTATTCAAACCATGAAATATAATTTGATAGTGATTCTGAAGACCTTTTTAAAATATTATCAAGCAGTCTTTTTGTTGAAGGTACAGTTTATGAATAGAAAGAAGACCTGGTAATTATGCATATAAATACAGCTTAATAAAAGCACTGAAGAGAAAGATTAGGTAGAAATAGATAAGAAGCTGTGTATCAATTTTGTCTTGCCATATATCATAAGTTTGTAGAAGTAGTGTAAATGATAAGCATAATAAGCATGTGACATGAAAAAGAAATAATTGCCCAGGAAGCAAATTTTCAAGTAAAGACAAAACTCACTGGTTAAAAATCTTCAATTTTAAAAGTTAATAATAGTGAATTACTATAAGTCAATAATCTTTATTTTTCACAAAAAGGTAGAGGGATACTGAATCAGCCACGAGACTGCTGTCACACTAAGGAATGGTGTTTTGTAAAAGACATGTGAGAAACATATAAGGAATGGCCAGGCAAAGATACAGAAGTGTAAGTAGTAGTATGTTTCCAAAAGAGTGTGGTAATGGTAGGGAAAGTGGATTTAAGACAGCAACAATCTTCACAAAAGACACTTGTTGAAATAAAATGAAGGAAGTTGAGCACAAAACAATGATTAATTCTTATGACAATTTAGCTGGGGTTGAAATGGTTTGCTCTTACATAGCACATCTGAGTTATAGAATGAACTGATTATATTAAAATGAGCAAAATTGGGATTTGGAGATATTTTATTGTTTATCATAAAGCCAAATCATTTTCTAATACAAATACTGTCACATAAGAAGAAAAATGGGGCTATAGGAAGTATTGAGGGTTGTTATATTTTATCAGACTGCTGTCAACATGCAGTTAGAGGCATCTATGTATGAACTGTAATGCTTATTATATTTAGAAAAGTGTAAAGAAAAGCTGTTGATCAATACTGAATAAATTTAATGGTATGTAGTGGCAGTTTTGACAAAACATAAAAGAAAAAAATATATATACTTATGTATTGTGACATAGGCCAAAGATGAGAGTAAGTATTGATATTTTAATTTTTACAGATGGTTGCATGCCAACCATTCTTCCAGGCTACTGGCAGATTCTGGACAAAGTTTATACATAAATAGTAGAATTTTATACTAATATGAAAACTAATAAATTCATAGAGTGAAAATTGAATACAGATTTTCTAAATTAAAGTTTTAAAAGGATGACCAATATGTACGCATGGCCAAAAAGTCTAACAACATGTGATACTGATGAATGAAAGGAAAAATTGGACATAGCTGACACATTGATGTTGGAAACAGTTTAAAATGGTAAAAAAAATACTTCACATTTTAGTGAATATTTTTATTTTAGTACTAGATATTTATTTATGAAAAAAGTATATGATTATATATACAACATATAAATGATATTAAAAATAACAGGTTATTTAGCACATCTTTTGCTTTCTATGTATAAATCCCATGTCTAATTTCTATATATTTTTGTAATAGAGTTTTTGTATTTTTCAAATATTAAAAGTATATGCTTATTTTTGAAAATTGGAAATAATATCTAAAATGTGAAACAAACCACATGACATCCCAATACCTAAAGAGAAATGTAATAATGTGATTAAATTTTCCTTTGGTATTGTTATGCAAGATTTTACATATTGTCCTGAGTTGCTAAATTTTGTTCCTGAAAATTTTCTTTCACAAATACGTAGTCAGCATTTTCTCATATCATTGCTTTTAAAACATGATTTTAATGGATGTGTGAAAATTTCATTGTCATAGCAGTATAACATAATGTTGATAAACAATCTCTATATTTGGACATCCAGATAACTTCTTTTCCTTTTTAAATAGTATTATAGTAAACATAAATTCTAAACTATATGTGTGTATATATCCTTAGAACAAAATGGTATCATACAAAATGTATAAACTATTGAATATCTCTTGCTATTCTGGCAAGACAAAACTATACTGCCTGAGGTGGTTATTTGAATGTATACTCATATTAAGTATATCAGAAGTATGAATGTATGTTAGTTTCAATTCACCCTGGCCAGAAAAAAAAGTAAAATCATTTTTAAAATATGCACTGATTTAATACAGAAGAGTTATCTCACTGAATTTAATTTATATTTCATTAGAGTGAGTTTGAATGGTTTTACTAGACATACTAAGCTATTTGTATTTTTAAATGTTTGCTTTAACTGCCAGTTTTGTCCTTTGTTTTTCAATTGGGAGACTAGTATTTTAAAATGTTAAAGGTTTTAAACCTTTATTTGTAAAGTTAAAATTTATTTTTTCTTATGATTTTTAGAATGTATTTAAAAAAATTTTGTATTTGTGTCTTATTTCAACACATTCATTCTATGTTAATATCTGTTAAACCCCTGATTAGACCAAGAGTATTTAATTCTGCTTCTTATACCATCTCTTTATTTCCAATTTGACAGAAACATTTTCTTTCTATGTATGTAATGGCATTTTATTGAGGTAAATAAAACTACAGCAAAACAACTCCTGTTTTTTAAAAAATGCATGCCATTATTTTTTAAAGTCTGTTTCTCATCTTACAGCATAAATATAACTATGAAAGTATATAATACATGTCTATGTGTTTTTATCACAAAAAACAAATTTAAAAAAATTAAGCCTGTAAATACACCATGTATGCTTTACACATACACACTATATATTCTTAAATTGACAGCTTGGAAGACCATTCATTTCTCACTGTAAGCAGCTTTTGTTGTTCAGTTTTTGAAATGTCAAAATTGTATTTCTAAACACCCAGTAATTTCTGTTCTTATTACAATTGCATGTTTTCACATAATCCTGACTTTAGATTCATTATACATTCTTAGAATATTCTCTTTTGGATGCCTCTTGCAAAAATAGTGATAAAAGCAATTTTAGAGAGTTCTCAAGCTTTAGATGAGGAAAACTATATTCTGAGGTAAATTTTCTTTGGAAAAATGGCTCATTACAAAAGAAAACAACATATGAAATGGCTTCCATAACCTGCCATTGATCCTTGCTCCCTCACCTCACACACAGAGTTGTCCCGCTTGAGTTATAAAGTTATCACTTCCAGTATCATAGAGATACACAATCCATTTTATGACCATGTCAGAAGGTCACATTATTTTATTAATTGTCATGTTATCATGGGTATAGATGGAAGACTGTATTACCTTTAAAATATGGTAGATAATCAGGACTGTTAAATTAATTAATTAACCTATCATAATAAAAGGGAGAAACACAATTTGCCATCCACTGTAAAGGTGTCATGTAGTGTGTTTTTCATGATAATATTATTATATCGAAAAATTTTATTAGTCGTTCAGGAATAGGAAATTAATTAAAATGCTACAAATTTTCTAAAAAGGTAAACATATCATTATTGCCTTTAAAAGTATGGCACAATACCTAGAAACCCCATAAAAATTTAAATTATTGGAGTAATAAAAACATAATCCACAAAAATAAAACTTTAAGTGAAAAATTGGAAAAAATATATTTGAAACATATAACATCTAATTACTCAGTTTTCCTAACATATATATCAATATGAATATTATCTTTGTTTTTAAATGTGCAAAAAATTCAAACAGACACAAACAACATAGATGTAAAATTTCTGTGTCATATTCCACTTTAAATTTCTTTCTGCCCTTTCAAATTTGTATAATTTAAGTGTCTCAGAATTGCTTTTATTTCCCCCCTTACACTTATATAATACCAAGTTCTGCCTTGAAGCTGCAGGCTTTCCTAGTTGTTGTAGAAAGAAATACTAGAAAAACAAGAGAAAAGTTCCTTTTGTTCCCCAGATAGCTGTAGAGAGGCAGACACCATTCTACATCACAAAACACATTCTGATAATATGGTATATTGAAACGATTCCCATAGGTGTTAACTGTACTCTCCAGTCCATTACTGAGATGTGTATGAGAATGTATAACCCTGTCTACCAATCATTAAACAGTACTTGGACATTTTATTTCAACTGAGGAAATTTCTATGTAGCGAGAGTTCAGAGAATGCTACTCTAAGTTGTAAAATGCAAAGAACAATTTCATAATGTTTGCAACCCTGCTTTATCTTCCATATTTGTTAATCCCAGTAATCATATCTATTTGCGTCCTTAAAGATATAAGAGAGAAATAAAAGTTTTGGGATTTTCTTTTCCTTCTTTTATGCATAAAATTAAAACAAATCCTGTGACTCTCTACTGGATTTGTTACTGGCAAAATGAATCATTGTAACTTCATCAAATGAGACATGGTATATATTATACATATTTGGAAGGGAGAACAAGTTTTAAATGTATGTATGTATATTATGCTCCATGTGAATAAAAAGATCATGTATTTTTCACATCTCAATGAAAAAAACTTCAATCAATAGCAGGCAGATGAATAAAGTGCATGAACAGGTCACTCAAAATGAAAAAATATATATGGCCAATAAACATGTTGAAAATATGTAATTTTGCTAGGATGTATTTAAATGTAAATGAATACAATAGGGATATACTAATTTTCCTTTTTTGAATCTGGAATATATTTTGCTTTAAAACAATAATTTATACTTCTAACAAAGGGGAAGCAAATGTACATACTCATATATGGGTTATAAATAGCAAAAATCATATACACTTAACATATGGATAGACTATTTTCCATAGGATATTCAAGGAAATATTAATGATTTTTATCTCTGTGAGAGTGTCACATGAAGTTGGAAAACTTTTTGTTTTAAAATATACCCTTCTGAATTGCTTGGATTTTGTTTTATAAAAGAGGCAATACTAATTTTTTAAATTTACTTTTGAAAAACTTAACTGGTTGCCAAGATAGTAACAGAAATTATTAGACATAACTTCCCCTGTGCAGTCATTCTAACATAATAAGACCAACTGTATAAATGATTTTAAAGCAAACTCTAACTCCAGAAATCTCTGAAGTTTCTTTTCAGGATTAAGAAGAGAATATTGTCCTTCTTAGTTCTCTTGCTGTCTTAATCATTTCAAGCTGTTAGAATCCCATAGATTTGGTGGCTCAAATAATGAACATTTATTTCTCATAGTTCTGAAGGATGAAATTATGAGATCAAGTCAGAATATGGTCAGATTCTTTGTGAGGGCCCTCTTACTGGTTTATAGAAAGCCACTTTCTTGCTGTATCTTAACTTGGCAGAAAAAGAGAGAGAGATAATCTCTCTCCTATCCCTTCTGAAGGCACTAATCTCATTCATCCTAAGCACCTAATTACTTCTCAAAGGTCCCATCTCTAAATGCCATCACATTGGGGATTAGGCTTCAACATTTTAATTTTGAAGAGAAACAAACATCCATTCCATAGTGATTGCCTTAAAAGATATTAATTCCTGGTTCTAATCTAAATATATAGTGAATTTAGGAAGTTGAATGGAATGGAATAATTTTTCTCCTTTCTGATATCACCTATGCATAGGTCTCTCTTAAGCAATATTTGCCTTCAAGTGAAGAAATCGTTCTAATGGTTAGAAATTCAGGATGACTGAAAGAGATGTTTGGGTTAGCACTGATTTGAAAAAATAATAACATATTCTTTTCTTTAAACCTCTTTTGTTTAAAAATCATTTTAAAAGTTCAGTGGGAAAAAAGAATAGGCAATATTCAAAAGAAATAAGATTATGGAAAAATTAGAGGAGAGAGTATAGCATTGCTTCAATATAGAAATTCTTTTTATTTCAGAGGGCATTGGTCAAAAAGAAACACCAACTAGGGAGAAGGAATGAGTTTGATGAAAGACATACATTTTGTTGGCAAGAATTCCCTGTCCTGATTTACTAAAAATTTTAAAAAGCAATCTCATAGAGCAGATGTAATATCAAACATCTACAGTTTCTTATTTTGACTGTAAATCTAAGTCACATGTGGTGTGGAATGCCATATGTAAGAAAGAACAAAGTCATTCCTCATAAAAAAGATAATAGAAGATAGAAAAAACAGAAGAAAGCACTTTGCTCTACCATGCTGCAAGCAGTTGCAGAATTTTGATATTAAAGGTAATACTGAAGCCTGGAATGGAACACCCAGATGCTGTGAGCAAAACACATACTGCAGTAAGCTCCTGAACCCAAGAAAAAAATTCATGGTTAATTTAAGTGCCAACTGGTACTGTGCCCAATGGGAAATATAAGGTTAGACTAAGAAGCATTTGATAATAGTTCACCTTCAGGCAGTAAGTTGCACTCACAGTGGGCAAATTATATTTCCTTGAATTCTTTTCAAATTATCTATAGTAATTTATATAAAAATTAAGTCCTTACAAATTACTTAAATCATTAATAAAGATTTACTTTTCTATGTACAGCCCTAGTAACTAAGTCAATATTTTAAAATTATTCCAATCAGCTCTTACTCTTTAACCCATGATTGTCATTTAGTTTTCTGTCCCTTTATTAAGGCTTCTGTAACAGAGTACCACAAACTGGGTAGCTTAAACAACGGAAATATATTGTTCCATGGCTCTGGACACTACAAGTCCAAAATCAAGGCATCTCTAGGAGTGGTTCCTTCTAAAGTCTGTGAGAGGGAATCTCTCCCATGCCTCCTTCCTAGTTCTTTGGCTTATAGATGGTGTTTTCCCTGTGTTATTCACATTGTCTTCCATCTGGGTGCCTATCTCTGTGTCCACATTCATTTTCATAAGAACTTAGATCTTATTGGATTAGGCCCCACCCTAATGACCTCATCTTAACTTGACCATTTGCAAAGACTTTGTTTCCCAATAAGGACACATTCAGGGATACTGGGAATTAGGACTTCATGATCTTTATAGAGGACACAGTTCAACATTGAACAGTCCCTAAAGGCTAGAGGGAAAAGACAACTCTTATAAATAAGATTGCTTACTTCAATTATTCTTATCATCAGAGAAGAGAATGAAAGTAGAGGGAAGGGTAACAACCTAAAGAAGATACAATGGCATGTAGGGATTAAAGAAGGTGGCATAAAAGTTGAGACTGAGGCTTCCACCCAAAACCACATATAATACAAAAATGTAGGAAACACAACTAATCCTGAAAGAGCAACAGGAAAGAAGGCTGCACCAGACTGCATATACTTGGAGGAAAAGAACAGACTTCACAGAATAGGGTAATGAATGACCCAAAGCCATTCTGGTGGGACCAAAGAGATTTCCTCACCCAAGCTCACCAGCAGAAGGAAGAGAAACTGAACCAGGAGGGAGGGGATGGAGGCCTAGGACTGCTGAATACTCAGCCCTGGAGATCTGCTCTGGGAGCAAGAACTTACATTGCATGGTGCTCTGGAGATCAGAGGGTTGGAAAGCTAAGATAGGCAGAATACTTGGACACACTGAAATTACAGCCGCTCTTAGAAAACAGGGATCTACAATTGGCTGCTCTGGAACAAAAGAAAGGCAGGCAGTCTGAGAGACTTTCTAACAGCAAGTGGCTGCTAAAGGGGCAAAGATTGCACCGAGAATCCTGCTCAGGAGAAAGGGCAGGTGAACAAAATTTTCGGGGTGCACTCTGTCCAGCACATTGGGAACTTCCAGGAGTTTCAGGACTCCATCCCCCTGACTGGGTAGGCAGCTCCAAGCAACCCCTCCGCTGTGATATGCAGCCTGCTGTGCTTTCCTACTGGCCAGCCAGCACTGGCCCACAAACCAGAAGCCCTTACCCTGTCATCAGGCCAGCCAGAGGGAGACCCTGTCTACAGCTGCTACAAGCTCAAAGCACAGATGCTTACACCTGTGCAGTCAGCCAACTAGTTCTGCCAGTGGAGACAGGTACAGCAGACAGAAAGCAGGAAAAAGCTCTTTCCTCTCCCCAGCAACCAGTGCTGCTCCCCTGCAACCACCAACATAGCTCAAAGCAGGTCTGAGCAGCTCCAGACAGTAGAGCTTCTGGGAAATAGAGGGCGCCAACTACAAATATGAAATGTCAAAGGAACCTGGGTCAACCCAAAATCCCACAGACACCAGAAAAGTGACAAGTGAAACTGAACTCATCAATTTTCCTGAAAGAGATTTCAAAATAAAAATCATAAACATGCTCATAGAAGTACATAAAAATATTCAGGAACTCAGAGAAGAATTCAGGAGTGACATTCAATCATTAAGGAATACAATATCTGAAAGGAAAGATACAATGGAGAGACTTAAAAACAGATTAGATGCAGTAGAGGAAATGGTAAATGGAATAGAAATTGGAGAGAGGAATCCAAAGAGTCATAGACAGAAAAAAGGAACTCTAGGAATGAAAGAAACTTGAGAGAACTGTGTGACAAATCCAAATGGAACAATATTTGCATTATAGGGATACCAGAAGAAGAAGAAAGAGAAAAGGGGATAGAAAGTGTCTTTGTGTTGGCAGCCGCGCTCAGAAAATAGCGCCCAATGCAGGGCAGCCGGAAGGCCCCGAACTTCCTAATGACAAATCATCCCACACCACTAAACTACATGCTAATTGCGCCTTGGCATAAGGACCAATGAGACCCACCAAATGGTTATGCTAATAAGACATATGGAGCCACACCAACCAGGTCAGAGCATGAGAACTATATAAGCAAGCCTCTCCTTCCCCTCTGGGTCCTGCCCAACTCATTTGTTTCACAAAGAGCTGAAGAATAAAGCTTTCTGAAGAAGAATCCTGCTGTTGTTGCATGCTGTTCTTGCCGGCGAGGACAGGGCACGTGACATCTTTGAAGAGGTAATTGCTGAAAACTTTTCCCCAATCTGGGGAAGGAGAGTCTCAGGCCATGGAGGTGTACAGATCTCCCAACACAAGGGAACAAAGGAGGACAACACCAAGACATATAATAATTAAAATAGCAAATATAAAGGGTAAGGACAGAGTATTTAAAGCAGCCAGACAGAGAAAAAAGATCACATACGAAGGAAAACCCATCAGGCTATCATCAGACTTCTCAACAAAAACCTTACAGGCCCCAAGGGAATGGCATGACATATTTAATGCAAGGAAGCAGAGGGGCCTCGAACCAAGAATACTCTACCCAGCAAGACTGTCATTTAAATTTGAAGGAGGGATTAAACAATTTCCAGGTAAGTCAAAGCTGAGAGAATTTACCTCCCACAAAACATGTCTACAGTGTCTTTTGGAGGGACTGCTATAGGTGAAAGTCTTTCTAAGGCTAAATAACTGTCACCAGAGAAAATAAAACCAAAGCAAAGAAAGTAGAATAAATAATAACTAAGCAGATGCAAAATCAAATCAACTACCTCCAAAGACAATCAAGGGATAGAAAAAGAGTACAGAATATGATACCTAATAAATAAAGAATGGAGTAGGAAGAAAAGCAGGAAACAAAAAAGAACCTTTAGGTTGTGTATGTAATAGCATACTAAGAGAGTTAAAATAGACTGTTAGATAGAAAGGGAATTATCCTTGAACCTTTGATAACCACAAATCTAATGCTTGCAATGGCCATAAGCAAGGAGACAGAGGCACTGAACAGGGTATTAGAACAGATTGACCTAATGGACATCTAGAGAACACTCCATCCAAAAGCAACAGGATACACAATCTTCTCAAGTGCACATGGAACATTTTCAAGAACAGATGATATACTAGACCACAAAAAGAGCCTCAGTGAATTCAAAAACACTGAAATTTTGCCAACCAGCTTCTCACACCACAATGGTACATATGAAACTAGAAATAAATTATGCAAAGAAAACAAAAAAGCCCACAAACACATGGAAGCTTAACAACATGGTCCTAAATAATCAATGGATCAATGACCAAATAGAAACAGAGATCAAGCAATATATGGAGAAAATGACAACAGTAATTCAACACCACAAAATCTGTGGGACACAGCAAAGGCGGTGCTAAGAGGGAAGTATAATGCAATACAGGCCATCCCCAGGAAAGAACATCCCTTATGAACATTCTTCCAAACTCACAATCAATGGAACTACAAAAAGAAGAACAAATGAGGCCCAAAGTCAGTAGAAGGAGAGACATAATAAAGATTAGAGCAAAAATAAATAAAATTGATAATAGTAAAATGATAGAAAGAATCAATGAAGCAGGAGCTAGTTCTTTGAGTAAATAAACAAAATAGATAAACCCATAGCCACACTTATCAAGAAAAAAAGTGTCTACACAGATAAACAGAATCACAAGTGAGAAGGAAAAATCACTACAAACACCACAGAAATACAAAGAATTATTAGAGAATACTATGAAAAATTATGTGCTAACAAACTGGATAACCTAGAAGATGTGGACAACTTTCTAGAAAAATACAACCTTCCAAGGATGACCCAGGAAGAAAGAGAAAATCTGAACACACCAATTATGAGTAATGACATTGAATTGGTACACAAAAAACTACCTAAGAAAAAAAACTCCTGAACTAGATGGCTTCATTGCTGATTTTTATCAAACATTTAGTGAAGACCTAATACCCATCCTTCTTAAAGTTTTCCAAAAAGTAGAAGAGGAGGGAATACACCCAAACTCATTCTATGAGGCCAGCATCACTCTAATACCAAAATCAGACAAAGACACCACAAAAGAAGAGAAGATAATTGCAGACCAATATCCCTGATGAACAAAGATGCAAAAATACTCAACAAACTATTAGCAAACTGAATTAAAAAAATACATCAAAAAGACCATCCATCCTGATCAACTAGGATTTATTCCAAGCCAGGAATGTAAGGATGGGACAATATTTGAAAACCCATCAACATCGTCCACCATGTTGACAAAAAGACAAAAACTACATGATCATCTTCATGGATGCTGAAAAAGTATTCAACAAAATTCAACACCCATTCATAATAAAAACTATTAACAAAATGGGTATAGAGGGCAAGTACCTCAACATAATAAAGGCCATATATGACAAACCCACAGCCAACATAATAACAGCGAAAAGCTAAAAGCTTTTCCTTTAAGACTGGGAACAAGACAACAATGCCCACTCTCCCCAGTTTTATTCAACATCATTCTGGAGGTCCTAGCCATGGCAATCACAAAACACAAAGAAATAAAAAGCATTCAGATTGGCAAGGAAGAAGTTAAAATGTCCCTGTTTGTTTTATGAATTAATATACATAAAAGAACCTAAATAATTCACTCTAAAATTACTGGATCTAATATCTAAATTCAGAAAAGTTTTGGGATACAAAATTAATAAACAGAAATCTGTTGCATTCCTATACACTAACAATGAACTACCAGAAAGAGAAATCAGGAAAACAATTCCATTCATAATTGCATCAAAAAGAGTAAAATACGTTGGCATAAACTTAACCAAGGAAGTGAAAGACCTATACTCTGAAAACTGCAAGACACTCCTGAGAGAAATTAAAGAAGATACCAATAAATGGAAACACATCCCGTACTCATGGATAGGAAGAATTAATATTGTCAAAATGGCCATCCTGCTTAAAGCAATCTACAATGCAATTCCTATCAAAATACCAACAGCATTCTTCATTGAACTGGAACAAATAGTTCTAAAATTCATATGGAATCACAAAAGACCCCGAATATCCAAAGCAATCCTGAGAAGGAAGAATAAAGCTGGGGGGATTATGCTCCCTGACTTCAAGCTCTACTACAAAGCCACAGTAATCAAGACAATTTGGTACTGGCACAAGAACAGACCCCTAGAACAATGGAACAGACTAGAAAGCCCAGATAGAAACCCAAGAATATATGGTCATTAAAGTATGATAAAGGAGCCATGGATATACAATGGAGAAATGACAGCCTCTTCAACAACTGGTGTTGGCAAAACTTCACAGCTACATGCAAGAGAATGAAGCTGGATTATTGTCTAACCCCATACATGAAAGTGAAGTTGAAATGGATCAAAGACCTGAACATAATTCATGAAACCATAAAATTCTTAGAAAAAAACATAGGCAAAAATCTCTTGAACATAAACATGAGCAACTTTTTCCTGACCACATCTTCTCAGGCTAGGGAAATAAAAGCAAACATGGGACTACATCAAGCTAAAAAGCTTCTGTACAGCAGCAGACACCAGGAACAGAACAAAAAGGGATCCTACAGTATGAGAGAATATATTTGTAAATGACATATGGAAATGGGGTTAACATCCAAAATACATAAAGAACTCACACGCCTCAACACCCAAAAAGCAAATAACACAATTAAAAAATGGGCAGAGGAGCTTAACACTTTTCCAAAGAAGAAATTCAGAAAGCCAACAGGCACATGAAAATATGCTCCACATTGCTAATTATCAGGGAAATGCAAATTAAAACCACAATGAGATGTCACCTCACACCAGTTAGGATGACCAACATCAAAAAGCCTAAGAACAATAAATACTGGCGAGGATGCGGAGAAAGTGGAACTCTCTTACATTGTTGGTGGGAATGCAAACTAGTTCAACCACTGTGGAAAGCAATATGGAGTTTCCTCAAAAAACTAAAAATAGAAATACCATTTGACCCAGAAATTACAGTCCTAGGAATTTACCTTAAGAAAGCAAGATCTCAGATTCAAAATACATGTATGTATCTGTGTTTCTTGCAGCACTCTTTACAATAGGCAAAGTATGGAAGCAACCTAAGTGTCCATCAGTAGCTAAATGGATAAAGAAGAGGTGGTACATATACACAGTGAAATATTATTCAGCCATAAGAAAGAAACAAATCCTACCATTTGCAACAAAATGGATGGAACTAGAAGATATTAGGCTTAGTGAAATAACTCAGGCAGAGAAAGACAAATACCAAATAATTTCCCTCATTTGTGAAGTAAAACAATGAAGTAAAACTGAAGGAAGAAAATATCAGCAGACTCACAGACTCTAAGAAGGGACTAGAGGTTACCAAAGGGTTGGGGTGGGAGATGGTGCGTAGGGGTTGGGGGAAGAAGGGGATTGATGGATATTATGATTAGTATGCATGGTGTAGAGGAGCTCACGGGGAAGACAGTATAGTACAGAGAAAACAAGTAGCGACTCTGTGGCATCTTTCAATATTGATGGGCAGTGACTGCAATGGGGTATGGAAGAGGACTCGATAATATGGGTCCGTGTAGTAAACACATGGTTTTTCTTGTGAAATCTTCATACGAGTGTATATCAATGATAACTTAATAAAAAAAAAGAAAAGAAATAGTGCCATGTATGTGAAGTTTGAAAGACTGGCCTAAGTTACTACCAAGCACAATACCCACTCAGGAAAGTCTCCCCACCTTGTTGGAATCACTGCCGAATAGTGGATCTAATCTCATTTTTCTATGGGAAATGCCTAAATTAATAATGGGTACTTTGGGGGAAATAATCACAATTATCATTCCTTAAAAGCCTAGACTACTAAAGTTAATTCTATAAATTGATAGCATGTATCTCTTATGGTCTTGTTATGTAACTTAAATCATATTGCTTATCTATTTTATAATCACTTCTATTATTTGACAGACAATTTTGAGATCATAGTGTTTCAGGCATTGTGGATACAAAGTCACATTTGTCATCTCTCCTCTCAACAAAATTATAATTTATGTTATTCAGCCTATTTGGAATATCTGTTTTCCTACAAAGTTAACTTTGAGCAGTAGTTCTCAAACTACTTTCTATTTTGATACACATACAAGATAGTCCTGGCATGTACAAAACACTCCCAGGTACATATACAGATTATCTTCAAAATGTCAAAAAATGTTTATGATAAAAACACTACAGTAATTCAAAATCATCACCATATTAACATGTCCTGAGATATAGTCACTGATACTATAACAATTATTTGTAATGCCTCTTCTCCCACACAGGAATATGTGAGTTACATTGCAGAGATAATGTTAGCTTTATAGTATTTTATAAGAAAATAATTCATAAACCTCAATCATTTACTATTAGTATTGCATTGTTTTCAATGTGCCTCACAATTAAAGTAGATAAATTAGTATATTAAGATGTCAAAGTTGAGTCCCTCTGGTTCAGGGAGTGCAACTGCTATTGGTAACCCCCATGACCTCCCTCCTCCAATTCCCCAAATCCCAAGTCCCCTTTCCAGACACAAGCAGCCCTTTTTTAGGAAAATGCTGTATGTCATGGGTGAATTCAGGCATTTGACTGCCCATGATGAATTACAAAATACATGTGTGATTTGTTTTTTTCTCATTCATTAATTTTTAGGCAGTATTTATTTAATGTTAAATTCCAGGCAGTCAGTATCTGTGCCCCTCAAATTACATGGTAGTCAAAGGATACACATAATAAACAGGCAAATGAATGACAAAGTAATATTTCAAAGACAAAAGTTGTGAGGAAAATAAAGAGCTAAAATAGAGTAAGTAGTGAGGTAGAGAAAAGCTCTTTTAGATCAGACAGTCATGGAAAGTGTTCCTGAAATATGGTCTGAGACAAGAATGATGACAGGCAACCATGCCACATCCATGGCAAAGCATTCCAGGAAAAGGCAAGAGCAAGAGCAAGACCACAAGGCCTGAAAGAGCTAGGGATGCCTGAGAAAGAGAAAAATGTTGCACTCCTTAGAAATGTGGTTATTATTACTATACATAGAAAATACATTTTATGTACTTTCTTTTCTCTGTCTTTCCTATTTTTTTATTACATGTTGAACTATAATATTTAATACCAATGGAGCATACCCTATTAGTAACAGCTTTAAAATGTTCAAACTCTAAGAATGAGCAATTTAAAAAAGCATATTCAGATCCATTTTTTATATTGTAATATATTTATTCTAAATAGATGTCTACTTTGCCAGAAACACCTTAATGTGCTTACAGCTGTTACATGGTACATCATTAGACTGCTAAATAAATATTATATGGGATAATCTTTAAATAGATTGTTTTGTTGTGAATAGCTACAGCTCTTTCCTATGAAATGTAGGAGTTTCCAGAATAAATGTTTCTTAAGTTTAGAAAAACTCATTTTCATCTTTTAATGACATCTAAAAAATTACATGGAAATACCTGTTTTAGAGTTGCAGTAAAAAATACTTCCCCTCCTCTCCTTTTATCTCTCTCTATATAAACATATACATATACGTGTGTGTATATATGCATATATATAGATGAGATGTGTGTGCATATATATATATATATATATATATATATATACATACACACACATACTTACATGCATATGTGCATATATGTATGCACACACAGTCCTGAAAACTGATTATCCTCAGGCAGGGAGTATTTATTTTTACATGCAAACTATTAATACTTGGAAGGCATATACCTACGTCCTGAGTAAATGCCTTTATTCATTTTTGGCTGGCTGACTATTCCAGTCTTACATCTGTGTTCCAAATCTTAAGCTCCTTTTTATAAGCCTTTATTATCATTGTCCTACTGCCTGGCATGTCACAGACCTCCGTTAGTTTCTCTCCTTTTACCTCCAAAGTTATGCACATCATACCTTTGAAGCTTCCTCTTGTCTCAGAAAGAGTTGCTCAAATTTTCCTTCACATCTCTGCTTATACTCTAGATACTGTTCCAACACCACCCTGCATCTTGTTCTGTCCTTTTATGGTTTTAATTTTCTTTCTACATTGGCTTTCACTCATTGCTCATAAAAATACTTGATTACAATTTTTCCATTAAATGAAGTTTCTTTTATCCATGACTCTTTATTGAGCTAATGTCACTTAACTTTCTTACTGAAACATTTCAGAAATCAGCCTTCTTGACTCCCACAGTCCATTCCCATTGCTAGAGAAGTGGTTGTCTCAAAGATTAATTTAATTGGCCTAAATTGCCAATGGCTTATTCTCAATCCTCAGAGTACTTTACCTCTCAGAAACAATTAAGAATGTTGCATCCTCTCTGCTTCATAAAAATATCTGCCCTTTTTAATAGTGTATCCTACTACATACTATCATCTTTTGGTTTGTTTATGTCACTTGGCTTGGGTTCTTTTATACCATTTCTTTCTGCATATATTTCTTGAGCAATTTCAGTCTTCATCATTTCTTTAACAATTACCCAGATCTTACTAAGTTCAAACTTTATCTTTGTTTACAAGCTTACCTTTTTAGCAGCAAATTTAACTGTCCAGAATTCATATACTAATTACAATCTTTATCACTTTGAAATTAAAATGTGTAAGATTGACAACTATTTTCAGGCTACTGAATTTGAAGCTCCTTAGATCATGAACTATGAGTTGTGTCTAATTTGTGTCTGTCTTTCTCATGCAACATAGTATCACCTTGTGCATGGCAACTAAACACTGGAAAAATATTTGAACAAATTTAATATTTAAGAGATTATATGATATAAAGTATGTTATTTAGATTTTTGCTTAAGTCAGATGGACACCGGTAGTCGGCATACACTAAATAATAGTTTTGAAATGTACTATTATCTACTGAAAGTAACTGAAGAAAAAGGAAAAGAATTCCAAAAGGAAAAAGTTTTCAGTCTGGAGAACTATATACTGTTAAATACCATTCTGGGAGGCCCTGGTACAAAATAACAAAGGCAAACTTTCCCTTTTGCCTAATACATTGCTTAAGTAGGTCTCTTTCTATCTTTTCTGACTTTTTCAATCAATTTGCATTCTCTGGTGATAACTCTTTACTTTTTAATCCCTGGACGAGTTCTATCTGCTCTTGCATTGATTTGCATGTACTTTGGGAAACATCAGAGCTCAGACATGTAAAAACTTCTTTTTTGAATTAGTTTCATTAAAACAAAAATAAAAACACATACTTGTAAATAATCTGTATCCTGAGATCTCTACAGTCCTTAAATAGCTGACAGATATTTGATGTGCTGAGAAGGCCCCAATGAGGCAGTTTACTGCAAAATACAAGAAAAGGCAGTAGCCACAGACATTTGTTTAGATAAGATAAAAGCTATCTCCATCTCTTGTGTCTTATCAACAGAAGCTCATCTCATTTGGAATACTAGTATGTCTTCTGTAGGACTTGCCTGGAAATATTTTGTGGATCGTCTATTCCTTAAGATTTCTAAAGCCTAGATATCCTAGGCATATAGTCTGTTTTATAACTGAAGTCAACAGTATAAGTAACTTTTTGATATAAAAATATATTAAAAAGTACATTTAATTCATATGCTAAATAATCTCTACATCTAGTTTTCATTATAGAAATTTGAACTGTTGGGATTACTTTGTAAACTCTGTGTTTTCTTAAGTCCTTCTTCTGTGTAGGTTCTGTAAGGGATATCCTGTCTGTAAACAACTAGTGTAGAAATTCCTGGAAAATGAGGTATTTTGACAATAGTAGATGGAGAAACACTCCTGATTAGAAACAAATTACAAATAATTAACTAGAAAAACTAGATATACTCCCCCCTGGATTCTAGTTATTAGAAAAATAAAGTTCTAAAAAGACATATTACTCTTTCATTTATTACTTCATTCAACAATTATTGACTGCTCATACATCAGTCCTTGAAAATCATTTCATACTTGTTAACATCTGTGTTCTATATGTGTTACTATAGCAAAAAATAAACAACTAATATCATATTCTCTGAATAGAGTGCAAGGCAGGCATATAAAATCAAAAATGGAACAAAATTATAAATTTTCATTCATGTACCACATAAACACATTTAATGTGATAGCAAAGACACAAACAACACTTTGAGAAATTGGGTCTTGGGAAATGTTATGGATATATAACACTGCCTTCAAATAGTCTTCTTTCCCCAATATTAACTATCGATTCTAAGTATCTTGACATCAGAAACTGAGTTTTATAAGTTTTTAAATTCCTTCGTCACAAACAGTGGATACACAATGTGCTAACACTGAGTAAACACTGAATAAACACACTTGTATCTTCTTTGAAAAGTGCATCTCACTCTTAAGGGATAATTTGATTTCTAAATAAAAGCCATCTAACATTTCATCTAAATAAAAATCATATATTCAGAAGAAAGTACCTTTGCCTTGATTTGGTAACATGCATATTTCATGGCTCTATTTTGAAAATGTAACCAAAAGATTCAATGTGATTATTTCAGTAACAAATCAATTTGAAATGTCAACTATGTTCAGCATTTAAAAATTAATAGCTAAATCCCTTTAAAGATCAGAGAAATTTTGTTGAGGCTCAGAATAATTTTATAGCTTTATGAATCACCTTGTATTGTTTGCATATTTCAAACTATTCTGAATAATGCACTCCCTGCAAAGGCCCATTAGTTCAAAGAATTTTGACAGTCACAGCTCAAGGTATTAATTTTCATACCTGATATATATTTTCAATTGGCAGTAAATTTTTCAAACTCAAATATACTTTACCTAAATTGTGAGTATATACATTTTGAATAGGTTATTGTAGTAAACAACCATGAAAAAAATTGAGAATTAATCAAGCCTTTTCTCCTTCCCCTTTATTTGCTCTCTTTTCCTGAAGCAGCAGTCATTGTAAAACAACTGTGGCTGGAGGAAGGGGAGTTATGCAGTGCAAAAGCTTCCCCAAAAGTGGAGATTACAACTCTGAAAATGAGAGGGAAAGATACTAATATGTAATTTTAAAAACATAATTAGGAGAACCTTTGACCAGCATCACTTGGTTGGTATCAGAAGCACTCCAGATTTAAATGAGATTAATGAATCTATTATTATTTTCAAATGGCATTGAGAAGGATAGATAGAATCTATACAAGACCATCTTAGTAAAATCTAACATGATTTGTTTAGCTATCCATTCAAGAAATATTTATTGTTGACATCATACTATGTGCCAGGTGAGTGCAAGGTACTCAGAAAGCAGGAACAGTCTCTGTCGTCTTGAAGAGTTTAGTGGGGGATACAGGTTTAATAAAATATTGTGGATTAATATATAATTCCAAATTATGACAAAAGTTAGGAAGGAAAGGGAGTTGACTCAGCATTTTGCAAGAAAAGAATCTGTTTAGGACTGTTGGTTAAGGGTGAGCTTCTCTGGAAATTTTTCAGGAGCACATCTTTAATCATTGTTCATTTTATTTATACTATTTGACTCAAGTGATGGCAAAATCTGATATTCATATTATGCCACACATGGTTCTCAGAAATTGAAGTTCTATATGAATTGATAGTTAAAGAAAAATAGAGTTAACTCCATGACAAATTTAGTATACAAGTTTTCTTCTTTATCTCCTTTTACCATAAACATATAGTGGTAGAGCTATTTCAATTTAAACGTATCACATACTATTCCTTGGGCATGTTTTTGAATTCTATGAGCATCCAGAAACATAGGGCCCTTCCTTGGAGCTTGTTGAGCTGTTTGGGATTTCTTTGTGGTAAAGAACAAGAGGAAGAAGCCTCTAGGCCTAAGTCCAGCTGGTGTTTTGTATGCCTGGATACAATCACTTACAGTGGCAGAGGCACCTTTCTTTGGCTCTCCACATCAGTGTTGTTGCTTTTTCCCCACAGCAAATCTTTCTCAACTACACTATGACCTCAGTCCTATTACTGAAAAGGGAACTTACACAGTTTCCATTCTTGTCTGTTTCCTGCTTCACATCTAATTCTTAGCCACCTTCAGGTCTACCTCCATCTGTTCTAGAATCCACATTCCACATCCAATTCTTATCACCTCATTTCTTGGTATTTGAGTACTAGAAGAAAACCTTTAGATACTTCTTTTTCATATAATTTTATAATGTCTGTTACCAAGATTCTGTAAGTCTTCATTCTATTGGAATACCTAATCCACCCAAGCCATCATTATCTGCTTTTCTACTCCAGAGTTTCTATTCTTGGGTTTATTGGCTAGGTGCTGGAAAGGAGTGTGAGCTGACTCTTAATGATGCAGAACACTAATCATTTTATATAGGTAATCCTTTGTTAAAAGAAAATTAGTGAATGAATGAAGAAATTTCTTAGACATTTTTCACTAGATATCTAGGTCATCCAAATCATTCACAAGAAAGCTTTAGTTAATTCTAGAATTAATTTATTTTCTAGAATTATTCATTGAACAATTTCTTATATATATTCATTTGATGAAATTATTTTCTGTAACTACACTTTTTAATACACTTCCTAAATTACAAAGCCACAGAGTATAAAAATGTGCTTAAGATAATTAATTGAGGTATTATTAATTCTATATTGATTATTTTACCTCACTTTTCTCATCTATAATAAGAGGATAGTATTTAATAGAGGATCAGATGACATGATGAAAGTACTGGACTTAATGCGTTGAACACAGAAAGTATTCAATAAATATTAGCTCTTATTTTACTATGGATATGCTCATCACATTTGTCTATTTTATGCAACTTGAGAAATGAATTTCAATAATTATTAATATTTGTTACAATGTAATTAATCTATTAATTATGTTTAGTTACATCTATAACAAATCTTGTACTAAATTCTAGATCAGGAGTAAAACTCCCAACAATCATATTGTTAGGATGAAAATATGAGCCAATTTAATGATCTAATTTGTTTTATAGTTTTAAGAAATGCATGTAGATGAAAAGTGAGGCTATCCTATATCCCCATGTAACATTCTTAAAGAGCATATTTCTAAAATAGTTTATTCATTTTAGTGACTAAATTCTCTATACTAGAGAAACATCTTGTAGGAATTCCAATGGATATTGCACTTTATCTAATTCCAAAATGATTATCTTCCCCAGGATAAAGGATTTCCCTATGGTGGCTGAGGTTTTCTTTCCAATAAAGGTATTTGAAATGCAAGAAAAAGAAATGTGTTTTCCTCTGAGACAGCTGGTATTATTTTGCACAGACTGTTATTAAAAGAATACTCATTTGAGAGGGAAAAGGTTATTCTCAGATATCAGGTTCAATGACTGAAAATCAGATATTTAAGGATGTTTATTTGCTTGCCTCTCTTCTGGGGTCTCTCTCGGTGCTCCTGCAATCAGAAAACAATAGTTTTCTTAGTCCCCACTGGCCTCACTTTGGTGTATTTTACTTAAGGCTTGTCTTTTTCTTTATCTACTATTCTTAGTGTTTGATCTAAAGACTCCATTACTCAGGCAGAGATAATCTCCCCAATCCCACTCCAACCCTCCACTTCTGCCATTATAGAATGAAAAGCCCAAACTCCAGAGGTTAGACTTCAGTTAAGATCAGAAAGACTTTTTCTTTACAACATTATTTGGAGACTTTTCCTTTTTTTGAGAGATCATTTCAAACATGAAAATATAAAACCATCTTACTGATGTATGTCACTAAGAATACTTGCTCAAGCTACTGCTATTCACTTTTTAAGTAAGTAGAACTGATTCACAGATCTTTAAATGATTTTTACAAGTCCACTCGGAGGCTAAAAATGATTAAGGAGAAATTCACTTCATATAAGAAAAGTTAAGCTACGAATTAAAAGCTTCAAAAATTATTCCTTAATCACCTTAATTTTCCTTGAATAATTACATTAAAAACAATGATAAAAGGACTTGGTAAAACTTCCCTACTCTTAAATCAAATTATACTAGATATATAGTGTTCCAAGTACAAGGCATATGTGAATTTGTATTGTTACATACTATTTATACATACATGCCTTCCTACATATAGATGTATATGGTAATGTTTTTGAGAACAGATTAGTGAATTTTAGAATGAGTTAAAATATTACCAATTTTTCTTCCACAATGCATTTGAATACTATACATTACTCCAATTTTATTACAACTAAAACATGTGGTAAAATATTGTTTAAACCAAAACAGGAAATCCATGTAAAAGTCATTATTATTTAGGACAAACGAGATTACAAAATGTAATAAGCACAAAGGCAGAATAAAACTAGATAATTCATCTTGGTTTCTGTACAGAGATAGAAACATTAGTGTTTACCAATAGCAAAGGATCAGGGTCTAAATTAAGGCTGCATTATAAGAGTGCTCAATTCTTCCTTCCATTCTAAGAAATACGAAGTTATTTCATGCCTGAAGTAGAGGAGATAATTAATATTTGGCTCAGTTATAAGCTTACCCCACTCATATATATATATATATATATATATATATATTAGTGGTATTTCCTTTTATAAAAAAAAATGACTATGTGATAGTTGGGATAGGTGCTTATATTAATGAATTTCAATGTATTAAACCTCCTGATACTTTAACCTTTTGTATTTTCATCACATGACTCTGGGTTTGGTCATGTGATTTGCTTTGAACAATGAAACATCATCAAATGTGACCTAAGTAGAGGCTTAAAATGTCCTTTCACATTGGGGCTTGACTTTTTGCAACGCTGCCATTGCCATATAAAGCTTTCTTGAGAAGGAAAAACCACAAGAAGAGGAAGACCCAGCTATCTTAGCCTCTTCAGCTGAGTCCAGACCCCCAGTGACCCACCTGTTGTATGCAGCTCAATGAGTGAGCCTAGGTGGGACCAGCAATATATAACTGATACAACTGAACTGCCTAATACCTCTTCACTAGGCAGGATGAGAAAAGATGTAGCTATTGAAGTTTTCTATTTTAATATTGATATACATGGGGAAATAAAAAGGTGGGAGGATAATTAAAAATAATTATGATAAAGTATCCTAGGAATCCACTTGAAAGGTAGGATGTTTAAAGTAAAATCATACTTAGGCCACTGTTCTTTTCCTTTTCATTTTTTCTATGCTCATACCAGTATGTATTTGTTGACTGAATGCAAGAATGGGTTTAACTTTCTACAATTTCTTATTTTTGAACAAAGCAATGACCGTGATAGTAATCACATATACCTTGTGGGGAAGTTGGGGTTCCTATGGCCAGGATCCTCACTGAACTTAAACCACTTGATGATATAACTGGCCTGTTGCTAGGCTACTGCTTCCACACCCATAGGCAATAAGCTGTTACTGTACTATATAGAGAACTCGGCTCAGTGCTCTGGGTGGAGGCAGAGACACTAATGCTGAACTACTGCCAGAAGAACAAGCATGGTAATAAACCCTTTTACCCCATGAACATTTTACTGTCATTTCCTTGGTCACACTGAATCCATAGCAGACTTGCATGGGGCTGAAACTCATTGACAAGACAATTGGCATAGTGGGCAGGATTCATCGCTGACCAAGGAAAAAGACAGGCTGCCCTTATGGAAGGGTGCTTCTACAGGCTGCCCCTATGAATGGGGAGACAGTGAATTATCCCTGAATGGGTATCTGGTCTGAAGTGGCTTGCCTCCTAAAGTGCTGGGCCCCACTTCAGGAATGGAGAAAAGAGGAGGTGATATCTGAGGCAGTAGGGGTAGTCCTTGGTATAGTAAGTAGGTCTTTTGAGAGAGAGAGTGCCTGGGAGGCAGTGGGGACTGTCGGTTGGCTGCTTCTCACAGTATTAAAAGAGTCTACAGAAGAGAAGGACATGCTCCTGAAAAAGATCCAAGAAATGGTGTCATGAAAACACAAGCTGCAAACATCTATGGATTCCCTGAAGAAGGAAATGCATTGCTGCGAGAGGAGGAAGCAGGAGAATGCTGTCAGCAAGGTGCCATTGAAGAGGTAAAATATTCCTTACAGAATGAGTCAGCATTGCTGCCAGGTGCTCTGAAGGAGGAAAAGGCCATCAAAGAAAAAGATGAACTCCTGAGGGAAGCACAGGCAGAGGTGGCACAAGAACACCAGCTGCAAAGCATTGAGGTGAAACTAAGAGAGCTGCTGAAGACTGAGCTAGTATTGCTGTGAGGCACAGTAGAAAAGGTAAAGGTTGTAGCAGAGGAGGCATTTGGGGGAGGGGAGAGAAAGGTGCCATCAGCCCCAGAAATGGAGGAGCTGGGAAGGATGAAGGGGTGGTGCCAGCACTGACCTCTCCTGTACTGAAAGCATGTGTGGATAAAATGAGAGTTCCTGTGGCCAGGATTCTCACCAGGCCATGGTTGACAAGCTCACTGCACACCTGTGGGCAATACATGGCTGTTGACTCTATAAAAAGAGCTCCACCCAGTGCTCTGGGTGCAAAATGGTGGCAGGGCTGCAAGGCTGCAGGAGCATAGAGCAGAGGCTGGAGTGGTGGTAGTGCCGAGGACAGAGGCCCAGAGGATGGCTGTGTGGGATGACTGTGCAGAGAGGCCCAGAGGAGGGCTGTGCAGAGAGAGGGGCCCAGAGGCAGAGACCAGCTTGCTGCATGCAGACCTACTCTGAGTGACTGGGATTGTAGTGACTAACCTGCCACCTGGAAATAAACTTGGGTATAACCCTTTCATCCCAAGAACATTTTGCTGTCAATTTCTTTGGTCACACTGAATCCATAGTGAACTTGCCTGGGGATGAAACCCATTGTCAAGAGGAACGCCCAGTGGTTGTAGAAAATAAAGACCCAGCAGCTGAAATTTCCCCAAGGAGAGGAGCAGCCCCCTACCCAGCTCATGGAGCACACTATGCTCTGCCCCTATACTCAGGCTGAGCTGATGGATTTGGGCTCCCAGTTTAGGCAGAAGCCCTCGGAGTCAATATCAGCTTGGCTCCTGTGTCTGTTAGACTTAGGGGTGGATGGAATTGTTCTGTTGGGATCAGAGATGGGAAAGCTGGCTTTCTGACAGTGCAGCCCACCTTGAGGCAGTGATTACAAAATGCACATCAGACCACAGGGAGTCACTCCCTCTTGGATTGGCTTATATGTCTGCACTTCGTGCTGTATGGCCCAATCATGGTCATGTACCATCCTCTCCTGTTAGATGGCAGACATATGCTGAGCTCCAACAGGTGTTTTGAGAGCTAGGCATAAGGAATGCCATCTATAGTCCAGCTAACTATGGCCCAGATGAAGATATTTTCACTACTGGGATGAGAAATATTGTGCTTCAAATGCTCCCACGTCCCTCTTTGGTTTTTTAGTGGCCATTTCCCCTCACTTAGGGCATCCTATAAGCAAGGTGACACATATAGTAGCAGACTTAGGAAAGGCTGCAGCAATGAGAACACAGAAAGAAATAAGGTCTGCTATTCCCAGAAAGAATTTAAAGGGCCCCATGGAGGTTATGAGGACCCAGATGTGGGTTGATTTAATAAGGGCATGAGGAGACAGGAGGACATTAGATGGGAAGTCAAATAGGATCTTACTGGAGATATGGCAACAAATGAAACCAGAGCAGCAGTTCTAGCCATTAAGACCAAAGAGGAAGAGGTCATTAACAGAGCCACAAGTCCTGCATGTGTGTTTGCAAGACTTTCTGCTAGAGAATGAGCCAAACTCACTCGAGCCCACACAGGAAAATGTTTGGGAAACATGGTTCAACTTAGGAGAAGGTAGAGGTACCTGCCCTGAGGGACCTGGAGGGACCAGAGGCCACCTGTTGAAACAGCTATTCATTGGTCTCCAGTGAAGATACAACGTGTCCTGGCTCTGGTGGACACAGGGGCTGAATGTTCACTGATTCATGATAACCCTGAATGGTTTCCGGGGACCCCCACTATCACAGATGGATACAGGGGTAAGGCTATCAGAGTGAAAAAAGCTGAAATCCCTTTGGGAATAGGGCATCTACCCCCAAAAGTGTATACTGTTTATCTATCTCCCATCCCTGAGTATATTTTGGGGATTGATATCCTGCAAGTTCTGTGGTTGCAGACCACTGCAGGTGAGTTCAGACTGAGAGTACGTGTGGTGAAGGCAGTTCTGATGGGAGATGCTAGGCACCCACCCATAGCTTTGCCTGTGCCTCTGCAGGTGACTAATACCAAACAATACAAACTACCTGGAGGGCATAAAGAAATTGGAGAAACCCTCCAGGAACTGGAAAAGGTGGGTATTAAAAAGCCCACCCATAGTCCTTTCAATTCTCCAGTGTAGCCAGTGAAAGAGACAGATGGCTCCTGGTATATGACTGAGGATTACAGAGATTTGAATAAAGTCATACCCCCTATGCATGCTGCTGTCCCCTCTATTGTAGACATGATGGATACACTCAGCCATAAACTAGGAACATACCATTATGTGGGAGATATTGCTAATGCCTTCTTTTTCATTGACATTGAGCAGGAAAGTCAGGAACACTTTGCCTTCACATGGGAAGGACAGCAATGGACTTTCACCATCATTCCACAGAGATACCTCCACAGCCCCACCATTTGTCATGGACTTATAGCCCAAGACTTGGTTACATGGGAGACACCACCAACAGTGCAGCTGTACCATTATATTGATGTTGTCATGCTTGCATATGATTATCTTTCAGATCCAGAAGGTACAGCGACTGCTGCAATATCTACAGGAGAAAGGATGGGTTGTGAACAGTAACAAGGTTCAGGGACGTGGTTTTTCAGTCAAATTCTTGGGGGTTTCCTGGTAGGGTAGTCAAGGCCATGCAGGCCTTGAATATGATAGACCCTTGAAGGCCCTGTGAGCAGGATGTTCATGTGACTGAAGACAGTTATGGCAGGGGTCTCTGGCAGAGACTTGAATGAATTCACCAACCCATTGGATTCAGGTCACAACTCTGAAAAGGGGCAGAGATACGATACACTTTGATAGAAAAACAACTGGCTGCCGTGTATCACACCTTGCGGCTACAGAACCCATAGCTGGAATGGCCCTGATAAAGGTAATAACTGCCTATCCCATCTTGAGGTGGGTACAAGACTGGACCCAAAAGCCAAGGAGTGCTGTGGCACAAACACCCAAACTAGCCAAGTGGGGTGCTTACCTACAGCAGCATAGTGCCCTCTCTAGTAGCCCCTTGAGTGAAAAACTCCAACACTTATTGGGGCCAGTGACATACACTAGTGAAAAGCAGGAAGAACTTGCTTTTGAACCTTTAATAGCAGACAGTCCCTATTGGAAGAGAAGAGCCTCTATACCCGAAGATGCATGGTACACAAATGGCCCCAGCCGTGGGCAGCCACCAAAATGAAGGGCCATAGCTTTCCATCCTAAGACTGAGACAATATGGATGGAAGATTGTGAGGGAAAGAGCAGCCAATGGGCAGAGTTGTGGACTGTGTGGCTTGTAATCAGCCAGGAGCCCTCCCCTATAGTTGTCTGCACTGACAGCTGGGCTGTCTATCGGGGCTTGACCTTGTGGCTACCAACCTGGTAAGATACCAACTGGCTGGTTGGTCACCGACCGCTTTGGGGGCAAGAATTGTGGCAAGACTTATGGGCCTGTGGTCAGACTAAAATAATTATAGTATACCATGTGACAGGTCATTTGCCACTTCTTTGGCATCCCCAGGAAATGATGAAGCAGATAAATTGGCCCAGACACATTGATTAGAAAGAAAGCCTGCATCTGATGTAGCTCAATGGTTACATCAGTGTTTGTTGCATGCAGGGCAAAAGACAATGTGGGCTGTAGCCCATCGGTGGGGCTTGCCTTTGACCTTTGAAGAAGTTAGTACAGCCTGGCAGGAATATGTTGTGTGCTCCAAAAGGGTCTTACACTGAGTTCCACAGCAACATAGGACAATAGCTAAGGGGCCCTCGTTAGGTGGCAGATAGACTATATTGGGCCTCTACCTGTGTCAGAAGGATATTGGTATGCTATGACTTGTGTGGACACAGCTACTGGACTTCAGATTGCTTTTCCTACCCATTGTGCATACTAGCAGATGACCAGAAGAGGCCTGGAGTGTCTCTTTGCTGCCTCTGGCTGACCACAGGTAATTGAGAGTGATCAGGGCACCTATTATACTGGACATACACTGAAAGAATGGGTGCAACAGCTGAGAATCCAATGGAAGTTTCATGTGCCATACAATCCTACCACAGCAGGCATGATAGAGAGGCACAATGGCTTGTTAAAATACAGACTAAAGTCAGATACCAATAGTCTGTGGGGATGATCAGTCTGCTTACGGACCATGCTACAGCGCTTGAACGAGAGACCTCTAAAGGGAGCCCTGAGCCTTGTAGACAGGTTAACACATGTGGCTACATCTCCTATACAAATGCAAGTACAAACCAAAGAACAATAACTGAAGCCAAGGTTTGGCCACCAGAATAACATCTTGCTGCCAGAACCAACTGCACAGAACCCTGGAGACTCTAGTGAGTGGACATGGCCTTGGACCTTTCGACACATGGACCAATGATGGCTGGCTCTCCTGGCACCCTGGGGACAAGGCCTGGAAGCTCGCCTCCTCTGTATTCCTGGAATAACAGCAGAGTGGCCACCAAAGGTCAGAGTAGTATATCCTGAACAGCCAGAAGGTAGGGGCATCTTTTCAGGGAGTTTTGTTTTATCATTATGGCCAGTGCATTTACCTTCAATAGCACTATATATAGACCCTTCAGTAACCCCCATGGGGAAGAGTAAAAGTATGGTATAGTAGACCTGGAAGGGACCCCCTTCCTGCTACAGTCCTATCATAGGACCACTCTCTTGCATGCATCCTACCTGATGGACAAGATTTGCCTATGTTGGTGTCATTAAAACATGTGTCTTATCTTCCCTTTGTGGATTGGGAACTTCCTCTGGCTTGAGGATTATTATAACTTTTGTTACCTGTATCAAAATCTTGCTGTATCTTAATTTTTATTATCTCTAAGTTGTTGTTATCCTTTGTTGCTATTGTGGAATCTGGTTACAGTGCTCCAGCTTTCTTGCACAAGGACCATTGTGGAAGATTGAAAACATGTATATTGTAAGGAGAGAATTCTGGAGGGGTGGAGTGTGGGAAGTTAGGGTTCTTATGGACAGGATCCAAACTGAACTTAAACCACCTGATGATGTAACTGGCCTGTTGCTAGGCTACCGCTTCCACACCTTTAGGCAGTAAGCTATTATTGCGTTATATAGAGAGCTCGGCTCAGTGTTCTGGGCAGAGGCAGAGATGCTAGTGCTTGACTTACCACCGGGAGAACAAGCTGGGTAATAAACTCTTTCACCCCAAAGAACGTTTTGCTGTCAATTTGTTTGGTCACATTGAATCCATAGCAAACTTGCCCGGGGCTGAAACCCATTGGCAAGACAAGTACCAATCTCGATTTTCTCTAAATAACTGAGATACTAGAAATGTGGTATTCTGCTTACAGTTATATCAACTGTCTTTTGTAGAAGGTTGCTAATAATACTGGGAAAATCATATTGTAAGCATAAAATATGTTTTATATTGCACAGGAAATTACATTTGCAAATTAAAATACCATATTTTATTGTCATATTAAAACTTTCCCTAGTTGAAAGGGCAAAACTGACTTTTCTAGAGTGCTATATTCTTATACTTTACTATATTTTTACATATCACACTTTTCATTATTGTCATTCCTTAGGAAAAACATTGTTTTTATTTAAAAATAGAGAAATCAAAAGAGCACTAAAGGAAAAATATGAGAGTGGTATTTATATAATTATAGTCTTCAAAAAAACCACATATATGATTTGTTATTATTAAAAATCATTTTGAAGTGTTTTATAAGGAAATAGATGCCTGGAGGACAGTTTTTCCCCAACATTACATTTTATCTAACAACTCATTCTGTTTTCTTAATGTCTCTTATGACACTCAAGCACTTAGCTGTTCATTTTAGTGTCAGTCAGCAAACCTGTATTTCCAGATGAATCTAATTCCTATAAGATTAAGCCTTTCTAAAAATTAATGACCCAGGAAAAAATGTGTCTATAAATGAATCATTTCTACTCATGAATCTTAATTAGCAGAGGTTTTTAAACTAATATATTCCCCAAGTTCCCTCTATGGGTGAAGAGGGATCACAGCTTTCTATTGTTAGCAACTACATCATAATACATTTGCAATACTCGCAGGATTTAAAGAAGGTAGGCTATATATAAGCCCATGTTCCCAAACTTCAATGTGAATGAGAATCATGTGGAAAGTTTGTTAAAAATGTATATGTGCATTCTCAGAGGCTCAGCTTAGGTAGGTTTGGCTGGGACACAGGAACTTGCATTTTTAATAAACAATCCAGGTCATTCTGCCCTAGAGTGTATCTCTGATTTGGTACTTTTTAAGAGTTAGTCTGCAACACTTTACAGGAAGAAAGTAAATTAAATGTGTTGGCCCAGTTCCCATTCAACTACTGAGAGTCATGTAAGTGTATGCTTCATAGATTCAGTTTTTCAAAAGCATAGCTAAGCAGAATCCTCATTATTTCCCAAAGAGGAAAACTCTTTTAAAGTAACAAAAATTTAAAATGGTGGAGAGGTCTATGGAAGGAGGAGATAAGTCTCATTATCCTTGGAAAGGTTTATGTAGAAAGAAGAAAAAACTACAGTAACCATTCAGTTACCTTGCATGCTGGAAACTAAGTACACACATGGACACACAAGGACATACATAGTGAACAGATTTTTTCGGAGACTGAAATATCCTTCTTGAAGAAATCTGTAGAGATCCTGTGGCCAGGATTCTCACCTGGCCCTGGCTGGCTTGCTCGCTACACATGTGTGGGCAATACATTGTTACTAACTCTATATAAAGAGCTCTGCCCAGTGCTCTGGGCTGCATGGCTGCAGGAGAGCAGAGACTGGAGTGGTGGCAGCACCGAGGACAGAGACAGATGGCTGCGGAGGTAGAGAGACCCAGAAGCAGAGACTGGCTTGCTGCATGCACTCATTCTGAGTGGACAGGATTCTACTGATTGACCTGCCACCGTGGGAATAAAGTTGGGTATAAACCCTTTCACCCCAAGGACGTTCCATTGTAATTTTTCAGTCTCACTGAATCCATAGTGAACTTGCCCGGGGCTGAAACCCTCAGGCAAAACAAATCATAAAGAAACTAAAATTAAATTTGTCAAATAAAGTTAGCTGATCAAGATAAAGGTCAGGTAAAAGTCAGGGAAGTCTTTCTTCTAAGAATAATACCTTTTTGAAGTAATAGAAGAAATATTTCTTTCACATTGTTGATAATTGTTACATTCAGATGTTTTTCAAAATAAAATGCAAACATTTTACTCTCTCTTTGGTGCATAATGATATAACTACTTGTAAAGTGAACATTTATTCCTCCCCTTAAACAGTTACTTAAATCAGTTTTGTCATATTTTATAACACTCTGTAATGTTGCACTTATTAAATTGCTTTAAAGGGAAAGCAAGTAAAGTGGAAACGGAATACTACTTTTTGTAAGCTATACATTCTTTTTTCCATACTTATATTTATTTTCACTAGTATCATAACCATTATGTATTTGTGAATAACATCTGGAAACTTAGTATTAGCCATCATGTAACAAATCATTCTAAACAAATATTAAATTTTCAGGTCTTGATGCAGTGTCTCTTTTTTTAGTGATCGAGGGAGCTTTCTTGTTGTGTTTGGTCATCAAATAGTTATGTCAGGAACTGCTGCTTTCCCTATCTACATGCTTTTTACCATATGCTGGTTGCTTAGTATTTTCTTATGTCATCTGTAGGGTGAGTACCGCAGGAACTGGCTACCACCTAACCATGAAAGACACAAAAGGCAGCCACTGGAAGCAAAGTGTTCTGGGAAGAACCCTGGATTTTAAGTTCCAGCCCCAAACAATTCCATCTAGGTTAGGTGAAGGGGAAACATAGAGGAAGATCAAGGTTTACTGGCCCTGAAATTATGTAATTTAACGTTTCCTTTAAGGTGAAGAAACCAGGGCCTGGGAAGGGACCCATGAAATGAGAGACTCTAAAGCTAAAGGTTTGCTAGCTATATGGTAAATCTGCCTCTGGACAGATACTCATGATTCTCCACTGTGATAAAGAATGACATGATGTCTGCCTAACCTACATTACCATATTAGTGTAAGGACTCCAAATCAATTAAGATATGTGGAAATACATTGAGTGTCTTGCAAACACAGGTTGCATGAGAAATATTAGCTCAGTATTAAGGCTGACTTCTGCTTGGGTTTTGCTACCCTGAACCCTAGCTCACTGGGATGCACTCACCCTTGCAAAACTTTTCTGGGTTCTTAGTTCCTTACTGTCCATAGTCTCCCTGGATTTCAACATCACTTGACTGTTCTATCAGTTCTAGTTTAATGAATTTATAAACCATTTATTAAGTGCCTACTATAATCAATTAACTAATTCCTATTTTCTAAGTTCAGTTCTGGCTCACTTATTAGTTCTAACTTAGAACTACACATGCTCCCCTTCCAAAGCATTCACTACTTCCTGGTCTTACAGCTCTTTTCAAATTTGCCTTCCTAGTCCTTCTCTGGTAAACCAGACTTACCAACATGTCAACTCTATACAAAATTCCTGCCCTTATCACAAAACTCTACTCCTAACTCTTCTCTTATGCATCCACCCTTGCCATTTATTCCCTGACATGACATTACTTTCAACCAATTCAACTTAAAAAGGCTGCATGAAAATATCTTTATTATTTCATTCAGAGGCTATTGTAATACCTTATGTAAAGCTCCTAACTGATGTCTGCTTTTAACTTTTCCAGTCTCATAACACTTTTTCTGTAAAGGGCTAGGTAATATTTTATGTTTGTGGGTTATATATGTCTCTGCTGCAACTCTCATTTCTCCACTGTAGCACAAACAAAGAGCCATAAACAATTCTTACTGGTTATGAGTCTATCCCAACAGAACAGTGTTTATAGTCACTTAAATTTGAATTTTGCATAATTTTCGCATGTCATGAATTATTGTTAAATTTTTTTTCAAACATTAGAAATGTAAAAATATTTCTTAGTTCTCCAAGTTACCAACCATTGCTCTAGACTATCTTGCTGTCAGGTTCACCTTCAGAAAATAATCTTTTCATTGTTAGCATTCACTCAGCATCAGCTATAAGTAGTCATTTTTCCTGGAAAGTTTCCTGGCTTCTGTTGTGACTTACTGTTATTTCTCTTGCAACACATGCCCTACCCTCCTGACCACTGTACTTGGAATTCCTTTTACACTTTATGGCTTTCTATTATCTTTTGGATATGGGCTTAGGTCTGTTCCTTAATTTCTCACATTTTCCTCATTTCTATCACCCACCACAAGTCAGTGTGTCTTTGGCCTACCTGGATAGAGGTAAAATTGTATCCAGGATGGTTTGGAATGTCAAGACTTGTTTACACAATTTCTCAGGTGGTCCTCCCACTTAAATCTCCATGGTAGAAACAAGATGTTTCATGTGACTTCCTTACCTAAAATCTTCAAAAATCCCCCACCATCTTCAAATAAAATCCAAATTCCACAGTCAGGAATTCAAACAGCTTTATAGTAGCTTCTTACCCATTTTTGGCTTTGCCACATAATTCAAGTAACCTATTTGCTTATGTGACCCAAAGTGCACTTTTGCTTCCTAAACATTTAGTGATGCATTCTACCATTTAAGTATTCACTTAGTCAGCAAGTACTGAATAGTATTGCAGGGATTATTAAGACAACTACAAAAGCATAGCCCACCCTTCCCTCAAGGAGCTCACACACTAATGTGGAAAGACCAAAGTTTTTTTAAAAACTTAAAAGACTTTGACTACTATATAAAATATCAGTTCTCAGGGTGGGGAAGTATGGAAAATATCCTGTAGGAGGGAACATTTGAACTTTGAAATGAAAAGGGTAAAAATTTACCATGTAAGAGATTAGAGGAAGGTAGCTCAAGACAGTGTAAACACATATGACATAGTTCAAGGATCCAAGGGAGGTGTTGGTGGGTTTATAACATGTGGGTGACATGGTATTAAGAGTATAGACTCTAGAGCCAGACTGCTGAGTTCAAAAGCCAACTTTGTTTACCAGCTGTGTGACTTTAGGCAAGTCACTTTAACTCTGTTTTTCATCTGTAAAATGGGAGCAACACCATCTTACCTCCTAGGGTTTTCATAAGGATTAAACAAATTAATATTCAGCACATAATAACAAAATAAATGTTTACTGTCACTATTATTTTGATCATCATCATCATCATTTGGAGTCTGCAAGTAGTTCACTATGGTTAGTAAATAAAGCATTAGATATATAGTATCATGAATACCCTCATAAACAGGCTATAACATTTGGAATATACCATCATCTGCTGTTGGGCTGTGTATAATCCCAATGTTCAAGCTGTAATATGGAAGAATATCAGACTCTCTGGAGGGGAGACCTAAGCACCAGCAAAGCTTTCCGATTAACTCCACTATGAAGCCAAGATTGAGAAACACTAACTGGTGAATTTTACTGCATTGAGGATAACCAACTGGACGTGGTCTTTCTCTGACAAACTAGTATAGCACTTAACAAATAACTTTGGGGTATCCTCTCTAACATCTAATATCCAGTGACCTTTAAAAATACAGATTTCTAAGCTCCATCCTAGAGTTTTTGTTTTAAGTCTTTAGATTGGATAGGGTAAAGGGATTTCCATTTTTAAAAAGTATTCAAGGTTATTCTGATGTAGGTGACATGCATATCAGATTTCCTATAACACTGTATGTCACTCATGACACATAGCATAAACTGCCTTGAATTTCAATTACTATGTACATTTTTTTTTTCTACACATGGTGAACAAATTCTTACATAGTGAATAAGTTCTTACATGGTGAACAGTGCAAGGGCAGTCATCACAGAAACTTTCGGTTTTGATCACGCATCATGAACTGTAAACAATCAGTTCAAATATGAATATTCATTTGATTTTAATACTTGATTGATATGTGAATCCTACATTTCTCCCTTATAATTATTATATATATATTTTTTAATAAAATGCTGAAGTGGTAGGTAGATGCAAGATAAAGGTAGAAAACATAGTTTAGTGCTGTAAGAGGGCAAATATAGATTATCAAGTGTGTGCCTACAGACTAAGTATTAATCCAAGCTAGACAAGGGCAACTAAACATCCACAGATGCAGAAGACTTCTCTCAAAACAGGGGGAGTGAGGTTCTGAGCCTCACCTCTGTTGATCCCCAATTTCTCACATGATGGCCCCCCTGTGACTGTGCCTGTCTTAGGTTGTTCCTCCCTTGAGGACTCTTACCCATCTCTGGCTAACCAGTCATCTTCTGGGGCTATAAAGGGAAATGTAAAGTTGGTAAGTGAGAGAGAAGCAATATTGTTTGAAAAGGTTAGCTTTTTACTTCTTTGCAGATCTATGCCTGTGGCTTCTATGCCCAGCATTTGTCTTGAGGTATCTTTGCCACTTGGAAGAATTATGATACTCGGTAATTTCGATATGAGGCACGAATTCTACTTAAGGGTTGTAATTAGGAAGGAAGAAGAAAAGCTATAGAGGTAGCAGACAGAAGAAAACATGGGAAGATTGATTATTTCTTTGACATATCTTCTTGTAGAGTAACATAAGCATGTATAGGTTTTAAACTACTAATTATATTGTGTACACACATTAACATAATAGGAGTACAGCTACATAACAAGAGCAGACCCACAATTATCAGCCATCTCCAGTGAAACCAAAAAAACCAGTTAGGCACCCTAGGCATTTGTGAAAACTTATCAATGATATGATGGATATTGTCTAACTGAATTTGAATAGTTTAAGAAAAATCGGACAATTAAAACAACACATTCCTGGGAACTGTTCACATTCCACATGTTCTTTTAACAGTAGACAGTCTATAGTCACAAGAATTTGGAGCGCTGCAACTTGCACTTCTTCTAATTCTTGGTTGAGTTCTGACAGTATAGATCCAGTCAAATTTGTTGTTTTACTGTATGCACAGGCCAGCTTAGGTATTTCCTTCTTCATTCCAATAGCAAATCCAGGAACCGGTAGGATGAATGCAGCTACAACTGCAACAGCGTCAGGATCTTTGTTGAAGTTTTTTGATGATCATCTTCTGGGATGACTCTTTCAGAGAATGTTGATGTTGGAAGTTCTTCTTCATATCATATTATAATTCATATTCTGGTTAGCCAAATTAGGCTTTGATCCTCTGTATAAACACAAACAAACCATTGCCCACACTTTGATATGCCCTCATACTATTGTGAAGAACTTATTGGAGATCACAAGACAGGAACTGCTTTTTTTTTGTTATCATTAATCTACACTTATATGAAGAATATTATGTTTACCAGGCTCTCCCCTATACCAGGTCCCCCCACAAACCCCTTTACAGTCACTGTCCATCAGCATAGCAAAATGCTATAGAATCACTACTTGCCTTCTCTGTGTTGTACAGCCCTCCCCTTTCTCCCACCCCCCATTATGCATGATAATGATAAAACCCCCTTTTTTCTTCCCCCCTCTTATCCCTCCCTACCCACCCATACTCCCCAGTCCCTTTCCCTTTGGTACCTGTTAGTGCATTCTTGGGTTCTGTGATTCTGCTGCTGTTTTATTCCTTCAGTTTTTTTCTTTGCTCTTATACTCCACAGATGAGAGAAATCATTTGGTATTTCTCTTTCTCCACTTGGCTTATTTCACTGAGCATAATACCCTCCAGCTGCATCCATGTTGCTGCAAATGGTAGGATTTGGCCTTTTCTTATGGCTGAGTAGTATTCCATTGTGTATATGTACCACATCTTTATCCATTCATCTATCGATGGACATTTAGGTTGCTTCCAATTCTTGCCTATTGTAAATAGTGCTGTGATAAACATAGGGGTGCATCTGTCTTTCTCAAACTTGATTGCTGTGTTCTTTGGGTAAATTCCTAGGAGTGGAATTCCTGGGTCAAATGGTGAGTCTATTTTGAGCATTTTGAGGAACCTCCATACTGCTTTCCACAATGGCTGATCTAATTTACATTCCCACTAGCAGTGTAGGAGGGTTCCCCTTTCTCCACAACCTCGCCAACATTTGTTCTTGTTTGTCTTTTGGATGGTGGCCATCGTAACTGGTGTGAGGTGATACCTCATTGTGGTTTTAATTTGCATTTCTCTGATAATTAGCTTTGTGGAGCATCTTTTCGTGTCTGTTGGCCATCTGTATTTCTTTTTTGGAGAACTGTCTATTCAGTTCCTCTGCCCATTCTTTAATTGGATTATTTGGTTTTGTTTGTTGAGCTGGGTGAGCTCTGTATATATTTTGGATGTCAAGCCTGTATCGGATCTGTCATTTACAAATATATTCTCCCATACTGTAGGGTACCTTTTTGTTCTATTGATGGTGTCTTTTGCTGTACAGAAGCTTTTCAGCTTAATATAGTCCCACTTTTCATTTTTCTGTTGTTTTCCTAGCCTGGGGAGATATATTCAAGAAGAGGTCACTCATGTTTATGTCTAAGAGGTTTTTGCCTATGTTTTTTTGTAAGAGTTTTATGGTTTCATGACTTACATTCAGGTCTTTGATCCATTTTGAATTTACTTTTGTGTACGGGGTTAGACAATGGTCCAGTTTCATTCTCCTACATGTTGCTGTCCAGTTTTGCCAGCACCATCTGTTGAAGAGACTGTCATTTTGCCATTGTATGTCCATAGCTCCTTTACCATATATTAATTAACCATATATGTTTCGGTTAATATCTGTAGTCTCTAATCTGTTCCACAGCTCTGTGGCTCTGTTCTTGTGGCAGTACCAAATTGTCTTGATTACTGTGGCTTTGTAGTAGAGCTTGAAGTTGGGGAGTGAGATCCCCCCTATTTTATTCTTCTTTCTCAGGATTGCTTGACTATTTGAGGTCTTTGGTGTTTCCATATGAATTTTTGAACTATTTGTTCCAGTTTCTTGAAAAATGTTGCTGGTAATTTGATAGGGATTGCATCAAATCTGTGTATTGCTTTGGGCAGGATGGTCATTTTGACGATATTAATTCTTCCTAGCCATGAGCATGGTATGAGTTTTCCATTTGTTAGTGTCCCCTTTAATTTCTCTTAAGAGTGACTTGTAATTTTCAGGGTATCAGAATTTCACTTCTTTGGCTAAGTTTATTAATAGATATTTTATTCTTTTTGATGCAATTGTGAATGGAGTTGTTTTCCTGATTTGTCTTTCTATTAGTTCATTGTTAGTATATAGGAAAGCCACAGATTTCTGTGTGTTAATTTTGTATCCTGCAAATTTTCTGTATTCCAATATCAGTTCTAGTAGTTTTGGAGTGGAGTCTTTGGGGTTTTTTATGTACAATATCAAGTCATCTACAAATAGTGACTGTTTAACTTCTTCTTTACCAATCTGAATTCCTGGTATTTCTTTGTTTTGTCTGATTGCCATGGCTAGGACCTCCAGTATTATGTTAAATAACAGTGGGGTAAGTGGGCATCTCTGTCTTGTTCCCGATCTCAGAGGAAAAGCTTTCAGCTTCTCTCTTCAGTATAATGTTGGATGTGGGTTTATCATATACGGCCTTTATAATTTTGAGGTACTTGCCATCTATATCCATTTTGCTGAGAGTTTTTATCATGAATGGATGTTAAATTTTGTCAGATGCTTTTTCAGCATCTATGGAGATGATCACGTGGTTTTGTCTTTCTTTTTGTTGATGTGGTGGATGATATTGATGGATTTTCGAATGTTGTACCATCCTGGCATCCCTGGGATGAATCCCACTTGGTCATGGTGTATGATCCTTTTGATATATTTTTGAATTCGGTTTTCTAATATTTTATTGAGCATTTTTGAATCTACATTCATCAGGGATATTGGTCTGTAATTTTCTTTTTTGGTGGGGTCTTTGCCTGGTTTTGGTATTAGAGTGATGTTGGCTTCATAGAATGAGTTTGGGAGTATTCCCTTGTCTTCTATTTTTTGGAAAACTTTCAGGAGAATGGGCATTATGTCTTCTCTGCGTATCTGATAAAATTCTGAGGTAAATCCGTCCGGCCCAGGGGTTTTGTTCTTGGGTAGTTTTTTGATTACCATTTCAATTTCTTTGTTCATAATTGTTTTTTTTAACTTTTGTGTTTCTTCCTTGGTCAGTCTTGGAAGGTTGTATTTTTCTAGGAAGTTGTCCATTTCATCTAGGTGTTCCAGCTTGTTGGCATATAGGTTTCTTAGTAGTCTTTAATAATTCTTTGTGTTTCTGTGGAGTCTGTTATGATTTTTCCATTCTCATTTCTGATTCTGTTGATTTGTGTTGATTCTCTCTTTCTCTTAATAAGTTTGGCTAGAGGCTTACCTATTTTGTTCATTTTCACAAAGAACCAGCTCTTGGTTTCATTGATTTTTTTCTATTGTTTTATTCTGCTCAATTTTGTTTCTTTCTTCTCTGATCTTTATTATGTCCCTCCTTCTCCTGACTTTAGGCCTCATTTGTTTTTCTTCTTCCAGTTTCGATAATTGTGATGTTAGACTATTCACTTGGGTTTTTCTTCCTTCTTTAAGTGTGCCTGGATCACTATATACTTTCCTCTTAAAACTGCTTTTCTGCGTCCCAGAGAAGTTGGGGCTTTGTGTTGTTGTTGTCATTGGTTTCCATATATACCTTGATCTCTATTTTAATTTGTTCATTGATCCATTGATTATTCAGGAGCATGTTGTTAATCCTCCATGTGTTTGTGAGCCTTTTTGTTTTCTTTGTAGAATTTTTTTCTAGTTTTATACCTTTGTGGTCTGAAAAGTTGTTTGGTAGAATTTCAATATTTTGGAATTTACTGAGGCTCTTTTTGTGGGCTAGTACATGGTCTATTTGGAGAATGTTCCATGTGCACTTGAGAAGAATGTATATCCTGTTGCTTTTGGATGTAGAATTCTATAGATGTCTATTAGATCCATCTGGTCTAGTGTGTTGTTCAGTGCTTCCATGTCCTTACTTATTTTCTGCCTGGTGGATCTATCCTTCGGGGTGTGTGGCATGTTGAAGTCTCCTAAAATAAATGCATTACAGTCTATTTCCTCCTTTAGTTCAGTTAGTATTTCTTTCACATATGCTGGTGCTCCTGTATTGGGTGCATATATATTTAGAATGGTTATATTCTTTTGTTGGACTGAGCCCTTTATCATTATGTAGTGTCCTTCTTTATCTCTTGTTACTTTCTTTGTTTTGAAGTCTATTTTGTGTGATATTAGTACTGCAACCCCTGCTTTCTTCTCTCTGTTATTTGCCTATAATATGTTTTTCCATCCCTTGACTTTTAGTCTGTGCATGTCTTTGGGTTTGAGGTGAGTTTCTTGTAAGCAGCATATAGATGGGTCTTGCTTTTTTATCCATTCTATTACTCTGTGTCTTTTGATTGGTGCATTCAGTCCATTTACATTTAGGGTGATTATTGAAATGTATGTACTTATTGTCATTGCAGGCTTTAAGTTTGTGGTTACCAAAAGTTCAAGGTTAGCTTCTTTACTATCTTACTGTCTAACTTAACTCACTTGTTGAACTATTATAGACATGGTCTGATGATTCTTTATTTCTCTCCCTTCTTATTCCTCCTCCTTCCTTCTTCTTATGTTGGGTGTTTTGTTCTGTGCTCTTTTTAGGAGTGCTCCCATCTAGAGCAGTCCCTGTAGGATGCCCTGTAGAGTTGGTTTGTGGGAGGCAAATTCCCTCAACTTTTGCTCTTCTGGGAATTGTTTAATCCCTCCTTCATATTTAAATGATATTCGTGTTGGATACAGTAGTCTTGGTTCGAGGCCCTTCTGTTTCATTGCATTAAGTATATCATGCCATTCTCTTCTGGCATGTAGGGTTTCTGTTGAGAAGTCTGATGATAGCCTGATGGGTTTTCCTTTGTAGGTAACCTTTTTTTTCTCTCTGGCTGCCTTTGAAACTCTTTCCTTGTCTTTGATCTCTGCCATTTTAACTATTATGTGTCTTGGTGTTGTCCTCCTTGGGTCCTTTCTTTTGGGAGTTCTGTGTATTTCCGTGGTCTGTTCGATTATTTCCTCCTCCAGTTTGGGGAAGTTTTCAGCAATTATTTATTCAAAGACACTTTCTATCCCTTTTTCTCTCTCTTCTTCTTCTGGTTCCCTTATAGTATGGATATTGTTCCTTTTGGATTGGTCACACAGTTCTCTTGATATTGTTTCATTCCTGGAGATCCTTTTATCTCTCTCTATGTCAGCTTCTATGAGTTCCTGTTCTCTGGTTTCTATTCCATCAATGGTCTCTTGCATCTTATCCATTCTGCTTATAAATCCTTCCAGAGTTTGTTTCAATTCTGTAGTCTCCTTCCTGGCATCTTTGATCTCCCTCTGGACTTCATCCCTTAGCTCTTGCATATTTCTCTGCATCTCCATGAGCATGTTTATGATTTTTATTATGAATTTTTTTTCAGGAAGACTGGTTAGGTCTCTCTCCTTCTCTGGTGTTGTCTCTGTGATCTTGGTTTGCCTGTAATTTTGCCTTTTCATGGTGATAGAAATAGTTTGCAGAGCTGGGACAAGTGACGGCTGGAAGAACTTCGCTTCTTGTTGGTTTGTGGCCTTCCTCTCCTGGGAAAACAGTGACCTCTAGTGGTTTGTGTTGGGCAGCTGCACACAGACAGGGCTTCTGCTTCCTGTCTGGCTGCTATGGAGTTTATCTCTGCTGTTGCTATGGGTCTGGCCTGGCTCGGGCTGCTGCTCCAATATCATGGAGTCGTGTTGGAGGGGTAGCGGCCAGGAGGCTATTTATCTCCGTGAGGGACCTCCATGCTCCCTGCTGCCCAGGGGGTTAGAGTGCCCAGAGATCCCCAGATTCCCTGCCTCTGAATTAAGTGACCCGGGACATTTCCATCCGGTTTTGGGGTCCCTGTCCCTTTAAGATTTCCAAAAAGCATGTGCCAAAAAAAAAAAAAAGACGCTAGTTTTTCTTTGTCCTTGGGCGCCGTCCTCAGGGACTCGCTCACAGGTGTTGCTGCTCTTTTTCCCTAGTATCCAGCACCTCACGCATGCACTGTGTCTGTGCTTTGGTGCAGATAGGCTGGGTGTTCAGCAGTCCTGACCGCCCTCCCCTCCCTGATCGACTCCTCTCCTCCCGCAGGGAGCTGGGGGGAGGGGCGCTTGGGTCCCACTGGGCTGGGGCTTGTATCTTACTCTCTTGGTGATGCGCTGGGCTCTTGCAGGTGTGGATGTGGTCTGGATGTTGTCCTGTGTCCTTTGGTCTATATTCTAGGAAGAGTTGTCTTTGTTATATTTTCATAAATATATGTGGTTTTGGGAGGATATTTCTGCTCTTCTACTTATGCTGCCATCTTGGCTCTGCCCCCCAATTACTATGTACATTTTTACCACTGCTACAAAATAGCTGAGGGCAGAGGCTAAGCTTTAAGTCCCAGAAACCCTGGGTTACACATAAATATACATTCTACAGTTCTTTAAAGTGGAGATTTAATAAGTATTTTTCTGTTCAATTTCTTAGACAAAAAGGAAAATTCTCTTGTGACACTTTCCAAACTCTACATGTCCCAGTGGTCATTTCTAAGATATTCTGTTAGCAGAAAAACGATTATTCAGGCTATTTAGTGAGAAATGAATGAGTGATACTTAGCTTATTAATTGTTTCACAGATTGCCTCCAGCAGAGTATCACCATTCTCAAGTTCTACAATTCTCAGTAGGTCCTGAAAAGCCTGCCTGAACTGGTATCATAGGACATGTTTCCTGGATAAATTTAGTCTTTCTGACAAGATCCATATTTTCAATCAATACAACCTCATTTAAAAGGATTCTCTATACCAGAACTAAGTAAATTCTTCTGTATTAGTACATAAATTTATTGAGTGAATTTCAAGGTTATGCTGGGCATCACATTTTTAAGTCTACTTTATTCTTAAAAAATAAAGCTGAAATATAGAATGCTGATGCCTACATGGTAAACTTCTCTGCATGAGTAGTACCCAACAGCAAAGCAACAGTCTTTTAGTGGTTCCTAAGGCTGTGCACAGTTATAAACAAACAAATCAATAAAGGGAGAATCATAAAAAGCAACAGCTATCACAATTTTTGTGCTCAAAATAATAAGTATCAGCCTCACAGTCATATAATTTTAGAATTGGGGAATAATAGAGAGACATTAACACTATTCCCTAAATCCTGCCTGAATTTCCACTAAACGAAAAAACTTATTCTCTCTGATATGGGCACCTCCCTTTCAGCTAAACAGTAATTTTTAATGTTTCTCAAACAATATACTCCATTTTGGAGAAACATATCCTTCCTGGTATGAAACTGAAATTTTATAATAACCCACATATTTTGGCTTTTACACTCTCCTCTAGGCTTACTACTGGCTGTGCCTTTTAACCTTCTGACACACATCCCAGCCTGAGTCACATATAGCCCAAGAGCAGATAAGAAAAGGTCCACTGAGTCTGTCTGCTAGTTGATAGGTGAATTACTTCTGGCATGTATTAAGTCTCACCTTTTGCTTCAAATCTCACTAAACAATATCTATTGGAAATGCTAATTGCTTTTGCAACCTGAGTCTCTCTCTCCTTGGTCTCACTTGGATTTAACACTTAACTTGAACAGTTCTCATGCATGCCTAGTGATGCTGTGGCTCAAACATGACCTAGACTGAGTCCACTGCCCTAGATCACCTGTCAAGGAGCAGAAGATTAGCAGGAGAAAGTATCTGATTTGTCTTCTGACACCTTTCAAATGACATAAAGATAGTTAATCTTAATGATCTTCTTCTAATTCTCTTGAAATTTCAAAGTTTTTTACTCAGCACATTTTCCAAATAATTTCTATACTGACCAATAAACTTTGGTCACAATGACTCCTAAATCTATTTATACACTTTAAAACACTGTCTTCACTTAAAATTCAACCTGACCCAATATCAGCATTATTTTTACCACAAATCTTCTTAATTTATTTTTTTGATTTACCCATTAACAGCCATACTTTTCCTCACCTTCTTCATATCTTCACTCAAGTATCACCTATATAGTAAGGCTTTTTCTGATCACCTTCTATAAGACTGCACACTTCCCTGGCCCAACAATACTTCCTAGTCCCTCTTCACTGCTTTGTGTCTATGGAATGTATTTTGTAATTCTTTATAATAATATTTTTGGTTTTTGTTCATTACCTATCTCTTCAGAATAGAAAAAAGCTCTTTGAGAGTAGGGGTTTTTGCATTATTTTTTTCACTGTTTATTTTTAATACCAATAGATAAATATTTGTCAAATGAATGAATTTCCCATGCACAAATAGAGTTCCATGATTTGACCCCTACAGTTTGTGTCCAATCATTCCCATCCATCACTGATGTCATAGCTTTTCTCCATATTACATTCTACTGATCCAATGCATCCTACAATCTACTGCAAGAATAATCTATGTGTTCCATTACCTTCAGTACCATTATTTGACAAAAAAGTTTTAACTCTATAAGGTGGCATTTAAGATTCTTTTACTATGATCCCTACATGTCATATTGAAGCCATTTGTGGATGTTTCCCAATTTACCACCTCTATTTGCTCAGTTTCGTCTACCTGCAACAGCCCTCACTCCAGTCCATTTATGAAATCCTACATTTCTGTCATGTCACTACTCATTTGTTAGATTTTCAGTGTTTTAGTTTCCCAGCCAAAAATAATTTTCTCCTTTCAACAGATTCAGCCAATGCACAACTAAATCTGCTTGTCTTAGCTTTCCTATTAATTTATAAGCTCTTGACCTAGACAGTCAAAATAAATCCTTATTTTAGGCAGTCATTATATTTGTTTTATTAAATCATTTATATGTTCCATATTTGCCTTCTTTCTGATTTTAACAAAAACATATTTAAATCTTTTCAACTGTATTGATCAAGGTAAAATATAATAGTTCTATGAGTGGAGCTGTATAACTAAGTTATTTAAATTATATTTCAGTTTACTGACATTCATGAAAAACATTTACATACTTTGAGGACTGAAGGTTCTCATCAATGAATATATTTATTTACTTAGGTTTTTGACCTCCAATAAGTTTTATAAGGATTTTCTCAAATTTTTGTCTGACTTTTATCTTTTTCCTAGGACCCCTATGGATTTTGATGATATTAAAAATGGAATCTTCCTCTCACTGATAATTTCTAATTGTTTCTTGTTGGTAGGAAGGAACACTACTGAGTTTTGCAGATTGATTGTGTGCAGTGATAACTTTGGGGCAAACACTGATTCATATAGAATAATGTACAATTATCTTGGATTTTCTATACAGATAATAATATTTCTTAATAATAGCAACCTTATTTCTTCCTTTCCATTCTTAAATGTTTTTAATTCCTTTGAATGAGAGCATCTAGCAAAATCTGGCTGAACAAAATAAAGACAGTGGGTATACTGTCCAGTCCTTAATTTCATCCAGAGTTTCACAATAAAGTATGTTTTCAATTCAAAATTCCTTTGTTGAGAAGAACAAATTCTAATTATTAAGAACATTCCATTTTATTCCTTCTATACCAAAAGTCATTATCATGAAAAAATAGGTGTTGAATCTTTTCAAATAATTTTCCTGCATATATTGAGATGATCATATTTCCCCTTTAACCTGCTAAGGCAATGAATCACATTAAAATATTTTATGTTAAAGTATCCTTGAACCCCTGAGATAAAACCAATTCCACTATGCTGTATGGCTTTCTATACATTGTTGTACTCAGTCTTCTGTTTTAAGACTGTGATGTCTTTGTTCAAATATGAAAATGGCTTGATTTCTTGTTTTTTTATACTACCCTTGTGTAGACATGGTATTAAGGTTAAATTAGCTTTATAAGTTAGAAAGAGCATCTTTTTTTAATCAATGGGGAGATTTGTGTTAACTAGAATTTACTGGGGTTTTTTTTGAAGACTTCAATGATTCCCAGAAATCATACTATGCTTCCCATGTCCATTTGTTTCCAGATTCCTAAATATCTTTTTCACACTGTCTGTTTTCAAATCCCCAACATTTCTGTCTCCCATCACTCACTCACCTTGCTTCCTATTTTACTGTGAAAATGAGATCAATCAAAGGAGACTATTCTCAAACTTCCAGCACTACAAGTATGCACTTATCAACATTTGTACCCATTTTGTTTCAAGAGAGGAAATAGTCAAAGATTGCAGGAAAGCACATGGCAGTTTTACCATTAAACCAATAAATATATCAACAAAACTTACTGTCTATATGTAATGGGACAATGCTTAATTTTTGTATTATTCTTTATTCATAAGATTTATATAAAGCTTATATATTCCTTTTTAAACCTTGAACAATAAAATTGAGCATTTAAAAATTTCATACTAGATTTATCTCTACTTTTCTGTGTTACTTGTGATAATATTGAGTATTTTACTACCTTATTGAGAAGAAAAATCAAGAAAGGCAAAGAAAAATGAGATGGATAAAGCATATTAGTGATCCACACCCTTCACAAAATGACTATGTCATATAAATGTTGACTAGATGATTTCTGCTCGATCATACTTATGGTAATTTATCATTTTGTGACATTTCAACCCTCCTTAATCATATTGTAATTAGCTTTGCATGTAGCCATCTGCCAGGGAAATATCTTGATTGAATTCTACAAGGGTATTAAATGTGAGTATCTGATATTTTCTTTAAAATGAGAAACACTTGAAAAAGAGATTCTATATTTTTTAAATATACATTACTGAATTTCATCTTCAGTACATTATAATTTATGTCACTTTAGATATAATATTAAATCTTAAAGATACTATAATTTATTAAAACATTTATATCCAAATTAAGCTACAGAATAAATTAAATGCCATTCATACAATATTAGATATTTAAATATATCCATAACTACCTAAACATCCACATATTCAGATTGGATAAAGTTCTTCAAAATGAAATATTCTTCTATAAGTTTATCCATACAAGGGAATTTCTTAAGAATTTTTACTGACTTATGAATTTTATTTGAGTTAGACAAAATTCTTGGTGTTTAGCTTAATACATACATTTTGATTTTTTAGTTGAGCCACCAAACTTTTGTAGTATACTCCACTTTTTCTTTATATTTACTGTGTCACTAAACTCTAAGGTATACTCCAATAGTTATTTGAAAGTCAAAAGTTGATTTAGTCTGTGTATCACATACAAGCCTAGAGATCTTTTGTTTAGTAATTTGTAGTGTGTTTGGCTTATTGACCCCTTTCTTTTTTCCTTCTTTTCTTCATTTCTACCTCCCTCCTCCCTTTATTCTGTTTATTCATTTATTCATTAAGCATTTTAATAGGCATCTTCATGGTAGTTTGTATTTTAAAGAACTGTCCTTATAAGGAGGTCATTGCCAGTTAAGTCTAAAAACATCCAAAGAAATCCATTCTTTATCACTTATCAGATTTTTCACCTTAGGAAAATGGTAGCATGATTTTTAATATATGCTTTCTCATGCAAAAATGGTTTTAAGATAGCCAACCTTAGACATTTTTAGAGAATTAAATTCAATTACATGTTTAAAAGCACCATACTTGGAATATAGAAGTTGATAATTGGAGGTTAAGTTCATTTTCTTACTAAGTGGTTGATTAATGAAGAAATAATTACATTCAGTATAAAATATTCTAAGACTGTGGTCTGAGCAAAATGCTAAATAAACACAGAAGAAGAAATGACCATATATTTCTGTAAAGAATAGGTTATGAATATTTGGCTGAATCCTAAAGGATAAGTAGGACTTTGCCAGATGAAGAAAGGTTGGGTGAATATTCCATACATCTGCAACTGTATGGAGCTTAAAACTATATTGAATAAATGGCAAGTACATGTGGCTGGAGAGTATGATGCCTTGGATAATTATGGACAGATGATATATAGGGAAATAGTCTGGAAAAAGGCATGAATGTTATGCTAAGGAACTGAATTTTCTACCTAGACCAACCAGCATGGGCTCTGATACCTTCAGCCATCAGGTCTTTCATCAGGACCTGAGACAGCCCTTTGGGTCAATCACCTCTAGAAAGAGAGGTATGTTGACCCCAGTGTGCTAAACACATGTATTTCTTCATGTTACAGGATATTAAAAAGGCTTGGAAGTGTCTATATAGACCTTATAATAAAGATTTGGATTTTTATACTTGCTAATTTTTAGATACTTCTTATATTGATTGGACATTGGAAAAAGCAACAGACACTGGGGAATCAGACAAGTCAAACAGTCATAACCAGAGAGTAAGCAGCTCACTCAGGGAGAAGGGTAGAAGTGAAGTGATCCAGTTGAAGAGTCTGCTTTGAAAAGAGGCATTACACTGTAGCCCCTGCAGTTTGGTCCAAGGTCATATAGTGCTGTCTTAGTGTTTGCTGAAGAGTATCAGTACAGGAAATGCCTCTGTTCTTGGAAAGGTGTTCCAGGGTTCCTGATACAAAATGACTGCCTACATTTTACAAGTATCTATAATACTCCTGGTCAGAGGATTAGGGTTTCTCTTTCACACATATGACTGAACAAAGTTCCAAAAGGGAGTGAACATGGGTCTGATTTGGGTATTCATAGATAACTGACATGTTCCTGCCAAGAGATAGTTGGACTGTCTATGGAGCAGCTGCTGAGATATTATCATCTTCTCTCTGGTTCTAACACAGGACTGAGGCCTGAGCTATCTGCCTTTGGCCTATGATTTCTAGAAGGTAAGACTCTTGGGTCAATTCTACATACATAGGAATTTCAAAAACAAAGAATAAAAGTCCAACCTGCTTTACCTAAAAAAAAAAGAGTTACAGGATGAGACAAAAAAGCATGAAATACAAAATCAAAAGAGTATTCAAGTGAGTCAGGGATTGCAGCAGAGAGATGCTGCTCTTTGCCACTCTGCTATTAGAGCTACCTTTCTGTTACCTAGTGTCTGCTCAGAGGGCTCACCTGCTGAGATCAAGCTGGCGGGTAGCTATACTGCTAGGCCAAGTCATCACACCAGGCACTCTGCTTGCCTGCTATAGGGAACATGAGCAGTAAAGGGATTGTCAGGATCTTAGTTTGATCTGACTGTACCCAGGGAAGTATGTCTGATCTTACTGCTCATCGTATTTGGATGTAGACAAGTGCTGCTTTTCTACTCAGAGCCTACTGCAAGATTAAAAATATCCATAGTCCTTCCTGCTGAGAAACCCTGCCTGCATGAAAGCAGGAACGTTTCTTAATGGTTGGACCCAAGAACAGATCTACAGAGGAGCAAACACCTAGCATTGCTTTTCCAGTCCTACTGAGTTCTGAGACATGGAGATATGCAACAAATACTAGCCACAGACATATTCCTCTTCAATGGTGGGACTGGGGTGGTATGAAACATCAAGAATTCAGAGAAAGAAGATAAGAGATCGACCAGTTCAGGAGAGGGACCCAGATCTTTGATATTATACCCTGGATAACTCAGACTTTTCTTATAGGTCCAAAGCCATTAAAGCTTGTGCTTCCTGAGGTGTAATATACCAATTCATACAGTAAAAACAAATGCAAACATCAGGACTGAATTAGAGTCAGATAAAAATGTAGAGGTTTGGCAACAGGCAATCACAAAAAAGGACATCTTTTTGTAGATCTGTATCTGGGTTATGAATGGCAAAATTCTCCCAAATGATGTAATTTACATTGCACCATTACACATACACCATTACAAGGGAGCAGCCAAGGTTTCCAGGAGCAGTGTCTACTAGATTTAAAATTCTGAGTCCCGTCTGGAACTCCCAGGCATTAAACTAGAGGAACAAGGATTGGCAATAACCAGGGAGGGTATCTGATTTCAAGGAAATTATGGTAAAGTGGCAATTATAACAACAACAAAAAAAACATGGAATAAATGCTCTAAAATAAATGTGAATTTAATACTGTAAGAATGCCGAGGAGCAATGAGAGTCAGCTCAGTAGTGGTGGGATAATCTATTTGGATGCTTTAGCCCAAGAATTCTTGGTACAAAGAAAAAAGAAGAAACTAAGGACAGAATGCTAATTCATCTCCACTTTGTATAAACAAGCAAAAAGAGAAGAGTTAGAGTACAAGGAAAAGAAAATGAGAAGGTTATCTAAAAAAGTTATCAGAATTCTTGAGTTAACAAGTGTTACATCCTCTGGTGTTACATTCCTTTCAAGCATCATAGGTACAATATACTTAACAAATATATAAAATTTATAACCCATGGTGATACATAAAATGCAGGTTAAGACTCAGAGAAACAATGGTTTATTTAATTTCCCCACTTCATGGTAAACAACTGTATCACTTTCCTGGTGTTACTGATTATAGAATAATCTCTGAAGGATTTGACATAGCCAAAGAATTAAATTATTTTATTACAGGAATCATCTCCAGGGAGAATAAGAATACTTGGATCATTATAGCTATGTTAAAATCAATTAAGATTGATCAGAGGAGGAAAGTTGAAATAATAATAATATAGAAAACACTCCAAGGAGTTCAAGTTTGCATAACACAAAGAATTCATAATAAGCTTTTCTATCCTTAAGAGCAAAGGCCATGATAAATTGAAAACAGCTTGCACACCTTAATCAAGATCTATTGTTTGTTTCTTCCTTTTAAAACCATTTTTATGAAACCTCAGACATAATAAAGTTATTTTGTTATGAAATATGATCAATATTTAGGAGATAAATTGAAAGTCCTTATCAAAATTCCCATTGTGTAATATTAGCTCATTTGTATGATGATTATGTTTTAATTAGTATCTCCCTATATTTATTTGAGGCTTGAGACCCAAATGGATAGTATCTGAAAATTATTAAAAATACAGTCAGTAACATTTGACAATGCCTGAATTCCCTATTTCCAAGTGGACATCAAGAATTAAGTGTTTACAAACATGTATATTTGTAATAAAACATTACTGTCATAATTATCATTAGCAGATGTGGTTCTCATTTTAACTACCAGTCCTTCCCACTGGAGTCTATACTATGTCTCAAACAGCAGACTGATAGATTAAGTTCTGGGTTGTACTGTTCTTTCTCTTTTCTGAATCACATTTCCTCTTCATTGTCATGTGCAGTTCTATTGAATTGAGTAGTATAAACATTACAAGGGCACACTCTGAGGCTGCAATTTGCTCAGTATCCAATTATATTACAAGGACTTACAGCCTAACAGCTTACTTCAGAATGTCCCCTGGCTGCAACAAAACAGCCAGGATCAAAAGCTATAAACCGGTAGCAAATAGCTACTACTTTTTTTCTTACCCCTTTACACTGTTACATGTAAATTTTATATAAACATATATTTTAAAACTATCTCATTTTCTTCAGGATATTTGAAACTAAAAACAATAAAATGCTCAAAACTAATAAATTTTCAAAACAAAAAAAAATGCATGCACCCATCATATCCTATTTCCAAGTTCTAAGAAAAAAAATTCTCATGACTCTCAGAATCCATTCCAACTAATTATTTCTCTTCTCCACTTTTTTCTATTAATATTATCTTTACTTCCTCAAATGCCATTCATTCTTCAATCTGTTTCAAGCTGGTTATGTCTCTACCACTCCCAAAATTTTATTTTAAAGTCACATGATCAAATTTGTAAGTTGAAAATTCATTCATCCCCAAATTTCATTTTAATTGACCTTTAGCAGCATTCAACAGGTTGAACATATTTGAATTGTTTTCTCCCTTCCCACTTTAGTGGCACCGTACTGTTTTCTCTTCTTCACTCTCTTCCTTTCCAGTCTTCTTCCTAAATTCTTCTAATTGCCAACTTAACTATTGAGTCTTAGACCATCTTCTCTTCTCTATACTCATTACCTAACTGAACACAACTATTTCCAAGTTTTAAAGAATATCTCTATGTTGTTGACATTTAGATAAATATTTCCAGTGTATCTAGGGTGCTACATACAACTCAGCATCTCCATTTTAATGCCTCACTACATTTCACACTTAACATGCCCATATTTAAGCTCTTTTCTCCTAAAATCAGTTTTTTTCACCACCTTATTGCCCTCATATCATTGATTTCTCCAATTTTCTTCTTTTACCTAATATTCAATCCACCCACAAATGCTACTTTTCACCCCCAGAACTACCACATTTACTTATCTGCAAATACTATCTCAGCTACATATCATTTTCCTTTTCTGTCACCACCCTTATCCTGTCCAATATGATCTCTCGCACAGTCTTCCTGGCTTCCCTGCTTCCTTTCTTGCCTTTTTAAATCACCATCCATTTATCAGATTATATCACTCTGCACCACCAACCATTTATAAAATCCCATAATGATTTCCTTTTGTATGCAGAGCAAAGTCCAAACTCCCTAGAATGGCATATAATCCTGTGTGATCTCATATTTTTTTTCAGTTTTATCTCTTCTCAGTCTTGCCATTACTACCATACTCCTGGCACATTGGCATTTTCTTAAAAAAGTAAAATATATGTTACCCGGAGACTTCTGCACATGATGATATTCTCTCTGCTAATGGACTCTGTTGGCAGCCCCTTTATATTCTTCAGATTTCAGGCAAACTACCACCTGCTCAGAGAAATCTCTCCTGACTACCCTAAATTTAGACCTCTCATTATTCTCTATTTCATGTTTTTATCCTTCATAGAAACTTTCATGAGCTATAGTGTTTTTCCTGTGTGTGTGTGTGTGTGTGTGTGTGTGTGTGTGTGTGTGTAACTCCCCCATAGAAATACAAGATCCTTGATAGTACGGACCATATCTGTCTCCTTTATCATTTTTTTTCTTATTAACTAGCACAGATCTGGCACATCGTGTGTGCTTTAATAAATTTGGTTAAGAAATATACCATTTCGTTTGTTTAAAAATAGTTTTTATTCCATTGTAGTTTAAAGTTTTTAATGACCAAAATATTTTGTGTATTTAAGAAATCTCAATATTGGAGGTGTTCTTAAAAACCTCCTGTTGATTCATTATGTTATCTTACAAATAACTGTTTACCTTGACATTAATGGCACATCATTTCAGATATATTTGTTTAGATCTATTTTCCAGAAACAAAGCCTAAGAAAATGATTCAGACATTTGTGACGTGCTGTGACTATGTTTTCAAGAGAAAAAATCAGGAGAGGATAGAGGAAAGAGCTATGCTAAGATGTGATCTCAGTTACAGTCTTGCTGAATCTCACAAGGAGCTATAAAATGTGAATTATACAACAGTTTTTCTTATTTTAAGAGAAGAGGCATGGCCTTATGAAATCCCATATCAGTCCATCAATGGGCCATGGACTTCTCCAGCGGCTGGCTAGTGACATAACTTCCTCGGCCAGGCAGCTCTCAGTCAAGAGCAAGTCTTGGAGAAGGTGAAGCTATTGAGCCATCAGCAGCCATACTCAGCACTTAAGGGATGGCATGCTTGCTCAGTAAATGGGATTTGGACAGGATATCTAGAGTGCCATTACACATACTTTTTCATTTTAACAGTCATCTAACAAGATTATTATCCCTACTTGATGATGATAATGTTAAATGTAAAAGATTAAATGGTTAGTTCAAGAGAAACTCCAGCACAGGGTCTGGCCCACAACCGAACACAGGATTTTCACTCTAAAAATCAAGCCTTTTATCCTTTGAGATCTGCTTTGCATATGTAAAGGAGATCATGTAGAAGTGAAAAGCTTCCAAGATGGAGGTCAGAAACAGTGAGTTCATTGCCACTGACATATTTTTAAGTAAGGTAAAGAAATTACAAGAAAAATTAAAAGTAAAAAACACTCAACTCAATTTTTAGTAATGATTTGTTCTGCTCATCCTGAAGATGATGAGAATCACCATATTCATAATGGTAACAATACTAGCTAGCATCTATCTGGGGTTTACTATATGCTTATAATTATGCTGAAATCTTTGAAATCTTTGAAGGTATTTTCATATTTAATACTTGCTATAGTCTGATTGAACAAATACTGTTATTCCTATCAAATACATGAAAAAGTAAGTCATAAAATCTTTCTATTGGTCAAAGTCATAAACTAGATAGTGGTATATTTAGACTTGAATCCAGGTCAGCCTGGTACAAGTTCTGTGTTACTAATCAACATCACTAACAAAATGAATTGATGTATCAAATTCTGCACATACCAAAATGATTCTATTTCTAGGACAAAAGACTTATGAGAAAAATAGAGCAAAAATATCTCAGAAAGTGATAAAAAATAATGACATATTTCATTCACATTGTATTTTTAAAATCACCCTAATTACAGAAATACAGTAAAGATTAAATCAAACCACCATCATATATTTTTGTCATAACAAATGAAGAAAAATTCAGAGAAGTAACAAGTGACTACAGAGGAGAAAAGCAGATATAATTCTAGAAGTAGAAATCACTCTGACAACAAATGAAGAAACATCAATTTTCATAGACAGGATATTGAAAATGTAAAGAAAATTATTTTGGAATATGGGTATTGCTACAAAAATCCTATAATTTTGAAGGCTAAATTTCTAAAAGTAGAATTATAAATAGAGAAGATTTTTATCATTAAAGTGCAATTTATTCTTTTAAATAAGTCCATTCCTTTTTAAAAATGAAATTAATGGCTGTTATCGTAAGATTTCTAGATACTTGAACCAAATATTAAATACCGAAGAGATAAGGAGCAAGGAATACAACACTAGAAGAGACATAACACTTTCAAAATATACTTGGGGAAACAGTAAGAAAGAGGATGATAAAAGGGCAACATGTAAAAAGTCTTAGCGGCTAGAAAAATTATGTACCATTAGAGCTTACTTCTCAACTGTGCATTCTACAAGAGAAATTTTATCTGCAAAGCATCTTGCTGAGGGATTTCCACTGCTGAAACGGTAAGGTGCTTGCGCTAGTGTAAGAAAGAAGAGAGGATAAAGGCAGGGAAAAAGCAACCTAGGAGGGATAAGCCAAAACAATAGTGAAAATTGTTGGAGTGCTTGCACCATTCTTTGAGAAATTGGGGTGCATTTCATCTACAGGAATTCTACACAAAGAATTCTTTCACTTATTTTTAGAAGGATTTTGTAGGCACTCTAAAACTTAATTGAGAGCAAAACAAGGAACAGGGTATGAAAAAGAAAGAACAAGACTTACATTACTTTTTAAAGGTTTCTTAGAAGTCACATTATATTCTGGAAATATAATTGCATGTGAAAACATGGCTGTAGTTTTGTTTCCTTTGAAAGGGTTTCTAACACTCATGTAGTTCAACAATGGCCAAGAACGTTTTCCAACTGCATTTTGAGGAACCTTAGTTGCTCTGAGGACCCAGAAAAGTTCAAAGTGAAGTACAAGAGGACCTCTGAAACAATTTCATATATTGTAATTCTCATCATGAACAATTCAATTTAGTGGTACTCTGTGTGTGTCCATTATTTTTAAGACTCCTTACATTGCTTTGATAATGACTGGTATAGGTAATACACTAAAAATAAGATCCACTGGAAGATTTTAAGCAATGAGGTAAAGAAAAAAGATCTGCTTTCACACAACTGAATAATGTTTTAAACCACACTTTATGGCTGAAGGTGACTTCAAGTAAGGGATAATACCTTTAAAATAATATATTTATTGACAGAAATTAGAAAGATTCTAACAGAAACAAACTTATATTAAAAAAGTGAACATAGTAAAGATTAAATTGTTCTTTCCTAAAGTCAAATCATAGCATCCTTTCAAAAATAATCAAATCTCCAGCAGCCTTCTCACACAACTGCTTGCTCAGGATTTTCCGTATTCTTTGGTGGAGTCATTGCTATACTCATAAGAACTCCTTAATTTTTCTTCAGTTTCTCAGTCCCTCCTTTTTCCCTGTATTTTTATAGTAGAGATAACCTAGTACACATAGTTCATCAGTATTCTCTAGCTCTTTGAATTTTAACTGACCACATCAAACTTTTTTACATTAAATAACACACATGTGCTTAATAAATTACACACACAATTCCATAATTTAAAAAGATTCAAAAACTCCCATTATGCTCTCATAACAAGTGAGATATATGATTCTTATGAAGTCATATTGATAGTTTATACAATTTTATATTATGCCTCTATTTCTTAAAGTTTAGCATAACCGTAATATTTCATATAGTAGATACTTTTCTAACTCATGTCTTCACCATTAGATATATAGTTTGTCACTTATATTTTATCACTAAATCTATCATGGTAATTTATGACATAATACTTGGGCACTATAAACATCTCCACACTCAAGATCTAAGTAGTCCAACTCTGAAAAGATTATACTAGATACTCAAGAAAGAGCATTGAGGTTAGGAGAATTCTTAAGGGGTAAAGAAAGGGAAGAAAAAATATTAGAAGACTGGAAGGGATTATACAAGTAGTGGGGATATAAGCCCTGTTCCATGGAACTAAATATGGATGAAAGAAAGATGTCAAAAGGGTAGCTATACAGGGTGCCAAATAGGCTAGTTTCCAAGAAGAGGGTGCCTCATTCTCCCCAACTGTGGCCTTAGGCAGAGAGTAGAAGGGAAGTAGCTGACCCTTGAATAGTACAGACAGGGTTACAGGCTAATGGCAGATTATTTGAGGGGTGCCCATGATTCACATGGATTGATTTAGGTTCCAGCACCTGGCATAATTCAGTGGAGTCAGTAACAATTACTCAGGTTGAATTCCTGCCTCTTCGGTAGTTTAAGAACAGAATTAGGTTGATTGGAGAAAAAGAAAAGACGAGGTATTTCTTGCACAGCTGAATATTTGGACTAAGATTAAAAACTATTAAATTAATATACTCTGAAAAGGTTTTCTTTATGTCACTTTATTTTTCTGGATTATCCCACTAACAAATTCTTGGTAGTGGAATTGATATGTCAAAGGCAACGGACATTTTTAATGACATGGAAATGTATTACTAAATTGCTTATCCAAAATTTGGCCAATTAATACGGCCACAATCATCACATCCTCACTAGATTGAAATAGCATTATTGTTTTTTGGCTTTTTCCATTTGTTTCTTTTAATCCAGTGGTTTAAAATAATAGTACCTCCACATTTTCTTACATTTACTTCAAAACTAGTGAACTATTATTCTTGTTCTTTTTATAAAAATCAACTTTAATGAGATATGATTTCTGTATAATGAACTACATCCAATTAAAGTGTGCAGTTTGGTGAATTCTACTGAAACTGCCACCGTAACAGAATTACAAACATGACCATCACCTCTGCCAGGTTCTGTGTTACTTTACAATTCATTCCTCCTGCCCCAGTTAGCCACCATTCTGCTCAGTAAGAATAAAATAGTTTATTCTTTCTAAAAATTGAGAATTTAGTATCAGTATTTCTCTTACAAAAATTACTTTGAGCCGTTTCTTCATTTATTTCATTTATCTCATTTTAAGTACCATTATTAAAATAAATTATTTAAGATAGTATATGGAATTTTAATTTCTTTTAAGTAAGAACTAAGATGTCATTATTTTATCCTTTTATAAAAACTAAATCCTAATTTAGAAGCCATAAGAATAGAATTTGGAAAACTTTATAAAACTTACTCTATAATATTTATGTTTAGATAATTCAATATTCACAGAAGTAAATATTCATAACATCTCCATTGAGTATAAAGTGGAGTAGTATGCTCTGTTCATAGTGGAGTTTTATTGCTGTTATTTCACAAGAAGTGTAATATAACTGCAGTGATGATGTATGGGAATTTGAATAAATTTTCTAAGCATTATTTTTGTTTTTACTTTATAAAAAACTATTTCATTTACTTATTTTTTAAATACTTGGGACTACAATAACTTAAATGAGGAAAAAGACATACTGATCTAATGCACAAGACTTGAAAAAGCATTTGTTAGTTCAAGAATTAAACGAAATTATCAAACAAAAAATTTTATATCAAATTGTTATTCACTAGAATGAAAATATTTTATTAATTGGTTGTGTTTACATATATGAGAAATTATATTTGACTTAAATTGTTTCCAATTACACCACCTTTTTCAGGAACTTCAAGAAACATCTATAAACAACACATTAAAAATGATTTTCTGGTTTTAATAAACTGAAAAATCAGCATCACTTTTGAAGCTCTTTTAGAAATAACTTTTAATTGTAAAGAGCACTGTAGTTGTTCCAGAAAAAAAAATCAATTCTTCACTTTTTTCTTTGAAGACATAGAATATTCCAATTAACCACTGTAGCACAAATACATGCTTTAAGTAATCACACCTATAATTTCCTATTGTGACATTCATAGTAATCTATAAAGAAGATGAAAGAAAGGTATTTTTGTTGAGCTAATAATATTACCAAATATTATATTCAACATGAAATCTATACTGTCTTATTTAAACTTCCAACAGTCATAAAGGAGAAACAATACCTTCATCTTGTACACTAAGAAACTGTTTAAAGTGAAGTAAGGTCCACAAATCCACCCAGAGAATACAAGTTACAATTTAGTTGTGTCCTCTATATAGCTAGTTACTAAATAAGTCTGTAGGCTTTCCTCCCATACAAAACACACCAGTTCATCCAGTCATTCCTTGATGGGCCAATCAAACATCATCACTCCTATCCTCTGTATCCTCTCTAAATTCTTTTTTTTTATTTTAATTTTTTAAAATACATTGGTTCAACAGTTACCCACATTATTAAATACTCTCCTCGACTAGTACATCTGCTGTCTGTAAACATAGGAAGATTTTATAGAATCATTGGCTGTATTCTCCATGCTGTACTACCATCCCAATGAACAGCCTTCATTATGATTGAGAATTTTTGGCCCCTTTATCACCATTAACTTCCCCACCCACCCAACGCTTCCCCCTGGTAACCACCAGTCACTTCTCATGTGTCTACTGATGTTTTGTTCAACAAATAAGAGATACTATGTCATATTTGTCTTTCCTCACCTGGCTTATTTCACTGAGCATAATGCCCTCTAGATCCATCTATGTTGTTGCAAATGGCATGATTTCTGTTTCTTTATGGCTGAATAATATTCCACTGTGTATATGTACCACATTTTCTTTATCCATTCATCTATTGATGGACAGTTAGGCTGCTTCCATATCTTGGCTACTGTAAATAATGCAGTGATAAACCTAGGAGAGCATATATCTTTTCAAATCAGGGATTTTGTTTTGTTCAGGTAAATTCCTAGAAATGGAATTACTGGGTTGAATGTATTTCTATTTTTAGTTTTCTGAGAAACCTCCATACTGCATTCCACAGTGGCTGCACATTTCCACCTACAGTGCAGGAGGGTTCCCATTTCCCAAAATGTTTGCCAACACTTGTTATTTCTTGTCTTTTGGATAATGGCTGTTCTTACCAGTGTGAGGTAATATCTCATTGTGGTTTTGATTTGCATTTCCATGACAATGAGTGATGTGGAGTATCTTTTCATATGCTTCTGGACATCTGTATTTATTCTTTGGAAAAATGTCTGTTCATATCCTCTGCCCATTTTTTAATCAGGTTATTTCTTTTTTGGGTGTTGAAGTGTATGATCTCTTTATATATTTTGGATGCTAACCCCCTATCAGATAAATCATTTACAAATATATTCTTCCATATGTAGGCTGTCTTTTTATTCTGCTGATGGTGTACTTTCTGTACAGAAGCTTTTTAGTTTGACGTAGTTGCATTTGTCAATTTTTGATTTTGTTCCCCTTGCCCAAGGAGATGTATCCAGAAAAAAATTGCTAATGCTTTTGTTCAAGAAATTTTTGCCTATGTTTTCTTCTAAAGGAGTTTTATGGTTTCATGTCTTACATTCAGGTCTTCAATCCATTTTGAGCTTACCTTTCTGTGTGGAGTTAGGCAGTAATCCAGTTTCATTTTCTTGCATGTAGCTGCCTTGTTTTCCCAAAACTAGTTATTGAAGAGACTGTCTTTTCCCCATTGTATATTCATGGCTCCTTCATCACATATTAATTGACCATATGTGTGGATTTTATTTCTGGGCTCTCTATTCTGTTCCATTGATCTATGGGTCTGTTCTTGTGCCAGTACCATACTGTTTTGATTACTGTAGCATTGTAGTATAGCTTGAAGTCAGGCAATGTAATATCCCCAGCTTTATTCCTTTTAAGATTGCATTGGCTATTCAGGGTCTTTTGTGGTTCTATATGAATTTTAGAATTCTTAGCTCTTGTTCATAAAAAAAGTGCTGCTCAAATTTTGATAGGGTTTGCATTGAATCTGTAAATTGCTTTTGGCACTATGATCATTTTGACAATATTAATTCTTCCTATCCATGAGCATAGGAGAGATTTCCACTTATTTGTGTATTCCTTAATTTCTTTCATGAGTGTCTTATAATTTTCAGAGTATACCTCTTTCACTTCCTTTGGTTAGGTTTAATTCCTAGGTATTTTATTCTTTTTAATGCAATTGTGAATGAATTGTTTCCTTGATTTCTCTTTCTGCTCATTCATCATTAGTATACAGGAATGCAAGAGATTTCTGTGTATTAATTTTGTAGCCTGAAACTTTGCTAAATCCCATTATTAGTTCTTATAGTTTTTTTGTGAAGTCTTTAGGGTTTTCTACACATAGTATCATGACATCTGCAAATAGCAACAGTTCAATTTCCTGCTTACCAATTTGGATGCCTTTTATCTCTTTGTGTTGTCTAATTGCTAGGACATCCAGGACTATGTTGAATAAAAGTGATGAGACTGGCTGGCCTTCCTTGTTTTGTTCCTGATCTTAGAGTAAAGGCTTTCAGTTTTTAACCATTAAGTATAATGTTACTGTGGATTTTTCATATATGACCTTTATAATGTTGAGGTATGTATTCTTTATGCCCATTTTGTTGAGAGTTTTTATCATGAATGGATGTTGAATTTTGTAAAATGATTTCTCAGTATCTATTGAGAAGATCATATGGTTTTTATCCTTTTTTTGTTAATGTCATATATGGTATTGATTCATTTGCAAGTATTATACCATCCTTGCATCCCTTAAATAAATCCCACTTGGTAGTTACGGATGGTCTTTTCAATATATTTTTGAATTCATTTTGCTAATACTTTGTTGAACATTTTTTCATCTATGTTCTTCAGGTATATTGGTCTATAATTTTATTTTTTCTAATGTCTTTGCCTGGTTTTGAAATTAGTGATCCTGGCCTCCTAGAATGAATCTGGAAGTATGCTCTCCTTTTCCACTTTTTGGAATACTTTAAGAAGTATGGGTATTAGCTCTTCTTTAAATGTTTCATAGAATTCAGCTGTGAAGCCCTCTGGTCCTGAGTTTTTGTTTGTTGGGAGTTTTTTGATTACCAATTCAATGTCATTGCTGGTGATTGATCTGTTCCTAAATTCTTTTTCTATTTTACATTTCTGGAATATCAAAATAAAACCTAGCTACTGACAGTTTTAATGGGAATTCTGGACATGCAATTTCACTTTGGAGGCCAGGAGATGGAAAGTAGGAGTAACTACAAAGGAAAAAAATTGTGTCTGCATTGCATATCATTCTTGATTAAGAACTTGTAGAAACAGAAATAGGTCATCAGGAAGATATTTTACTCTAACAACATAACAGTACTTATGGCCATAAAGGGATGTTAATAAAAATAGACTTTCTTTAAAGGCCACATACCATTGGGACTGAAGCTATTTCCTCACAGTTTACATTAAACATTAAACAAACAACTGGATTCACTTATTTTTTAAACAGAGGTTTCCTAGGTTTCATTAACCTCTTAATGTTTATTCATGCCAATTCTTAGAGAATAAAAATAGCTAAAATTCTACTGAGATCAGTACTGTTTAGGTGGAGTAAACACCTTTACTTGTGAGAAGTAGTTAAAAAGTTTTTCAGCCCAGTTTCAAACCACTAATGTCAGAGCTTCTTTTAACTCACTATTTAGTCTCAATTCAGTCAGTTGAGATCTCTCTCTTTCTTTCTCAGCCTGTCACTAGAATTTTAAATGTTTGCTATTTTTTTTTGTAGTTTTTCCATGGTAATAAAAGCACAGGGAATGCTTATAAGGTCAGAGGTGCTGTGCTAAATCCTTTATATACATCTTCTCTATCAATACTCTCAAAAACCTCATGTCACAGTGTACTGCATTCACCCCTGTTCTGTAGAGGTTGAGCAGCTTACTCTGTGAGTGACAGAATTGAGCTTTGAACTCAGCCAATCTGGCTCCAGAAGGGTGCATGCCTCATCATGAAACTATATTGCTTCCTCTTAAAATTGAACCTATAGAGGCAACATTTCCAATTCAACCATAACCAACTCCTTACAAAGGCTGTTTATTATACAAAAAAAAGTCCATTTGCAGTGATTTCAGAAGCCAGAAAGCTTATCATCAAATAGCAGTTTTTTGTTTGGTTTTTAATTATTTCTATAATTCTCAAATAAAATCAAAGTCAACAGTCACTTACAATAACCTATCACTAAAATTGAAAAAAGAAAGCAATTAGTGAAAGGCTTTGCAAATGTTAACTCCATTAGTGGTAGACTGTCTCATTCAATGTGGTATCTCTGAGTGCATCATGGCTCATAGAAGAAGAGAGTTAAATGAAATACGTATTTCTTGAATTCACAAAATTTGGACTAGATTCTCTTTATGATCCTCAACAAAAAAATAACACATATTCCTGTATTCATTTCATGCTTTGTTCAAATTCTTTATGTTTGAGGATATAAAATGTTTATTTTTAGAATTTCTTTCAGATTAATTAGAAATAAACTACATGGGATATGTGTGCTAATCCTAAGCCTTAAAAACTGATTTATTAATAATGCTTACAGTTTTTATCTATAAAAATGACAATGAATGTTCTTTACATGAAATCATAGCAAGCTGTAACAGAGACCTGCTAATCATGCCTTACCACCCCATCCCATGACTGGGATCAATATTTTGGCTCTAACAGTTTCAAAGTAAAATCTAAACATATGGTAAATACTTGTGTATTTTGACATTTGAATACTAGTACATAATAGAGTAATTAGGCTGTATTCTACAATCTACTGCCTTTTTCCTAAAGTAGGTCTCAGTAGAATGAGACTAGAAGATTGGATGATCATAGCATATGTTTATTTGCAACAAGACTTTGATATGCGAAATTTCTGTTCCAAAGTAATGATAAATGAACTGACCACTAGATATTTTCAAAGAGAATTGCTCTAACTATAAGAGAGAGGTAGAAAAAGAGAAAGAGAGACTATAAACTCTGAGGATAAGCTTTGACATTTTACTTTCCTATGTAATGCACTCAAATGCAAAATATTGCCTCCATTAAAATGCATAAGAATTCAATTACAGGATTTAAAGGGTAAAGGTTGCAGTAGATTCATTCTGTTGATCTTACAGATGATTCTTTAATCAGTCTGATATTTGTCTTTATGAATAATTAAATTTTATAACTCTTCAGCAGAGAAAATGAGATATTCTATATGAGGATTTTTATCCAAATGAATATAAACAGAAAATAATTTTAAAAGAAATACTTGCAAACCATTAATGGAAAGAAAAACCAAAGAGTTTACTTCTGAAAGTTATGTAATACAAAATTGAAACAAGTATTTTCCCAACAATTGTTTTAGGTGTCTTTACTTATATCTAATGTATTACCAAGTTAATGTATAGTCATAAAATCAAAACATGAAAAACAGATTTTAGAAGGCAAATTTTTAAACCAATGGTAAGTAATATAAGAATAAAGGCCTTGGATTAAAATGTTTAAGAGAGGAATAAAGATGGCAGCATGAGAGATGAGAAAGAGACCTGCTCCTAAAACCACATATAATACAAAAATATAATTAATACAATTAATACTGAAAGACCAACAGGAAAGAAGGCTATACCAGACTGGACTGGATACACCTGGAGAAAAGAACAGACCTCACAGAATAGTGACAGACCTCACAGAATAGTGTAACATACCAAAGCCGTGATGTAGCAGGACCCAAGCACTTCCCCCACCCCAGCTCACCGGCAGGAGGAAGAGAAAAACAGCAGGAAGGGAGTAGAGGCCTGGGACTGTTGAACACCTACATCTGGTGATCACCTCTGGGAGCACAAACCTACATTACATGGTGCTCTGGTGATTAGTGGGGTTGGAAAGCTAAGACAGGTGGAATACATGGAAAGACTGAGATTTTACCTGCTTGTGGAAAACAGGGATCCATATCTGGCTGCTTTGGGTGGGCAGTCTCAGAGACTTCCTAACAGCGAGAGGGCTGCTAAGGGGACAAGGACTGACAAAAGTGTCCGGGTGCACTCTGCCCAGCAGGTTGGGAACTTTCAGGATCTTCAGGTGCTCCACCCCCTGGCTGGCTATGCAGCTCAAAGGACCCCCACTGACATACACAGCCTGCCTGTGGGGCCTTCTTCCCAGCCAGTCCGCACCAAGATCACAAACTGGAAACCTCTGCCCAGGCATCAGGACAGCCAGAGGAAAGCCACGCCTACAGCAGCTACAAACACAAAGCATAGAGGGTTACACCTGTGTGTTCGACCCACAGGTTCTTGCAGTGGAGACAGGCTTAACAGTTGGGAAGAAAGAAACAGCACTTTCCACAACCCAGGCATCAGCACCACTCTCCTGAGATGCCCAACATTGCTCCAGGGACTAAACAGTTTCAGAGAGTACAGTTTCTGGGACCTAGAGGGCACCACATACACATATGAAAGGGAAAAGGAAACCGGTTGGAACAAAAATCTCTCAAACATCTGGAAAAGGATCAAGTGAGACTGAACTAATCAATCTTCCTGAAAGATACTTCAAAATACAAACCATAAACTGGCTCATAGAGGTATAGAAAAATATTCAAGAACTCAGGAAAGAATTTAGGGCAGAGATGCAACTCTCTTGTTAAGGAACACAATTGAGGGTTTTAAAAGCAGATTAGATATGGTGGAGGAAATAATAAATGAAATAGAAATTAGAAAAGAGGAATACAAAAAAAAGCTGAGGCACAGAAAGATAAAAGGATCTCTAGGAATGAAAGAAAATTGAGAGAACTGTGTGACAAAACCAAATGGAAAAATATTCATATTATAGGGGTATCAGAAGGAGAAGAGAGAGAAAAAGGGACAGAAAGTGTCTTTCAGGAGTAATTGCTGAAAACTTCCCCAGTCTGGGGAAGGAGATACACTCTCAGGCCAAGGAGGTGCAAAGATGCCCCAAAACAAAGAAACCCAGGAAGATGACACAAAGACATATAATAATGAAAATGGCAAAGCATTAACGATAAGGACAGACTATTAAAATAAGCCAGAGAGAGAAATAAGATTATGTACAAAGGAAAACCCATCACACTATCATCAGACTTCTCAACAGAAACCTTACAGGCCAGAAGGGAATGGCATGATATATGTAATGCAATGAAGCAGAAGGGACTCAAACCAAAAATACTTTACCCTGCAAGGTTATCATTTAAATTTGAGGGAGGGATTAAACAATTTACAGATAAGCAAAAGCTGAGAGAATTTAAATCAAACAAACCACCTCTACAGTGCATTTTGGAGAGACTCATGTAGATGGAAGTATTCTTAAAGCTAAAAAGATGTCACCCAAGGGATAGACAGAGTGTACAGAATATGATTCATAACATACAAAGGAAGGAGGAGGAAGGAAAAGGAGGAAAAAGAAAAACTCTTTAGGTTGTGATTGTAATAGCATATGAAGTGAGTTAAATTAGACTGTTAGATTCTAAGAGAATTACCCTTGAACCTTTCGTAACCACTAATCTAAAGCCTGCAATGGCAGTAAGTACATACCTGTCAATAATCACCCTAAATGTAAATGATCTGAATGCACCAATCAAAAGACAGAGTCACTGGATGGATAAAAAAACAAGACACATCTATGTGTTGCCTATAAGACACTCACTTCAAACCCAAAGACATACACAGACTGAAAGTAAAGGGAAAGAAAAAGATATTTCATGCAACTAATAGGGAGAAAAAAGCAGGAGTTACTGTACTTGTATCAGGCAAAATAGACTTCAAAAAAAGAAAGTAAAAAGGGACAAAGAAGGACGTACATAATGATAAAGGGGTCAGTCCAACAACAGGATATAACTATTATAAGTATCTATGCACCCAACACAGGATCACCTACATATGTGAAACAAATACTAACAGAATTAAAGGGGGAAATAGAATGCAATGCATTCATTTTAGCAAACTTCAATACACCACTCACTCCAAAGGACAGATCAACCAGACAGAAAATAAGAGACAGAGGGACTAAACAACACATTAGAACAGATGGACCTGATGGATATCTACAGAACACTCCATCCAAGAGAAACAGGATACATATTCTTCTCAAGTACACATGGAACATTTTCAAGAACAGATAATATACTAGGCTACAAAAAGAACCACAGTAAATTCAAGAAGATTGAAATTGTACCAAACAGCTTCTCAGATCACAAAGGTATGAAACTAGAAAAAAATTACACAAAGAAAATGAAAAAGCCCACAAACACATGGAGTCTCAATAACAAGCTCCTAAAGAATCAATGGATTATTAATAAATATTTAATAAATAATAAAGCAATATGTGGAGACAAATGATCACAATAATTCAACACCACAAAATCTGTGGGATGAAGGGAAGGCCATGATAAGAGGGAAATACACTGCAATACAGGCCATAATCAGGAAAGAACAATCCCAAATGAACAGTCTAAATTTACAGTTAAGGAAACTAGAAAAGGAAGAACAAATGAGGCCCAAAGTCAGTAGAAGGAGGGACATAATAAAGATTAAAGGAGAAATAAATAAAGTTGAGAAGAATAAAACAACACAAAGAATCAAGGAAAGCAGGAGCTGGTTCTTTGAGAAAATAAACAAAATAGATAAACCCCTAGACAGACTTATCAAGAAAAAAAGAGACTCTACACCATAAAGAGAATCAGAAATGAGGAGGGAAAAATCACTATGGACACCAAAGAAATACAAAGAATTATGAGAGAATAATATGAAAAATTATATGGTAACAAACTGGATAAGATAGGAGAAAGAGACAACTTCTGAAAAATACAATCTTCCAAGGCTGACCCAGGAAGAAACAGAAAATCTGAATAGGCCAATTAACAGCAAAGACATTGAATTGGTAATCAAAAAACTACCTAAAAACAAAAAGCCTGAACCAGAAGGTTACACTGCTGAATTTTATCAAACATTTAGTGAAGACCTAATATCCATCCTCCTTAAAATTTTCCGAAAAGTAGAAGAGGAAGGAATACTCACAAACTCATAGACCAATAGAACAGACTAGAGAGCCCAGATATAAATCCAAGCATATATGGTCAATTAATATATGATAAAGGAGTCAGGATATATAATGAGGAAATGACAGCCTCTTTAACAGCTGGTGTTGGCAAAACTGGACGGCTACATGTAAGAGAATGAAACTGGATTACATTCTAACCCCACAGGTAAACATGAAATGAATCAAAGACCTGAATGTAAGTCATGAAACCATAAAACTCTTAGAAAAAATATAGGCAAAAATCTCTTGGACATAAACATGAGCAACTTCTTCATGAACATATCTCCCCAGGCAAGGGAAACAAAAGCAAAAATGAACAAGTGGGACTATATTAAACTAAAAAGCTTCTGTACAGCAAAGGACACCATCAGTAGGACAAAAAGTCATCCCACAGTATGGGAGAATATATTAATAAATGACATATCTGATAAGAGGTTGACATTCAAATTACATAAAGAGCTCACTCACCTAAGAAACAAAGAGCAAATAAGCCAATTAAAAAATGGGCAGAGGAGCTGATCAGACATGTCTCCAAAGAACAAATTCAGATGGCCAACAGGCACATGAAAAGATGCTCCACATCACTAATCATCAGAGAAATGCAAATTAAAAACACAATGAGATATCACCTCACACCAGTTAGTTAAGATGGCCACCATCCAAAAGACAAACAATAACAAATGTTGGTGAGGATGTGGAGAAAGGGGAACCCTCCTACACTGCTGGTGGGAATGTAAATTAGTTCAACCATTGAGCAAAGCAGTATGGAGGTTCCTCAAAGTACTAAAAATAGAAATACCATTTGACCCAGGAATTCCACCCTTTGGAATTTACCCTAAGAATGCAGCAGCCCAGTTTGAAAAAGACATATGCACCCCTATGTTTATCACAGCACTATTTACAATAGCCAAGAAATGGAAGCAACCTAAGTGTCCATCAGGAGACAAATGAGATGAATGGATAAATAAGATGTGGTACGTATACACAATGGAATATTATTCAGCCATAAGAAGAACACAAATCCTAACATTTGCAACAATATGGATGGAGCTAGAGGGTATCATGCTCAGTGAAAAAAGCCAAGCTGAGAAAGACAAGTATCAAATGATTTCACTCATCTGTGGAATACAAGAACAAAGCAAAAACTGAAGGAACAAAACAGCAGCAGACTCACAGAACCCAATAATGGACTAACAGTTACCAAAGGGAAAGGGACTGCGGAGGATGGGTGGGAAGGGAGGGATAAGAGGAAAAAGGGGCATTATGATTAGCACACATAATGTTGCAGGGGGGTGCGACACGGGAAAGGCAGTATAACACAGAGAAGATAAATAATGATTCAATAGCATCTTACTGTGCTGATGAACAGTGACTGTAATGGGGTATGTGGTAGGGGCTTGATAATAGGGGGAATATAGTAGCCATAATATTGTTCAAGCATTTGTATGTTAATGATATTAAAATAAAATTTAAAAAACTACCTACAAAATATCCCTTGACCAGATGGCTTCACTGCTGAATTTTATGAAACATTTTGTAAAGACCTAATATCCGTCCTCCTTAAAGTTTTCCAAAAAGTACAAGAGGAGGGAATACTTCCAAATTCATTCTATGAGGCCAGCATCACTCTAATTCCAAAACCAGGCATAGGCACCACAAAAAAAAAGAAAATTTGAGACCAATACCCTGATTAACATCAATGCAAAAATGCTCAACAAATACTAGCAAACCAAATTCAAAAATAAATCAAAAAGGTCATACATCATGATCAAGTAGGATGTTTTCCAGGGATGCAAGGATGGTACAATGTTAGAAAATCCATCAAAATTCTCCACCACATCAACAAAAAGATGGACAAAAACCACATGATTATCTCCATAGATGCAAAAAAAGTATTCTACAAAATTTAACATCCATTCATGATAAAAACTCTCAACAAAATGGGTATAGAGTGCAAGTAACTCAACATAATTAAGGCTGTATATGACAAACCCACAGCCAGCATCATTCTTAACAACGAGAAGCTGAAGGCCTTTCCTTTAAGTTGGGAAAAAGACAAGGATGCCCACACTCTCTGCTTTTATTCAACATACTACTGGAAGCCCTAACCACGGCAATCAGACAACACAAAGAAATAAAGGCATCCAGACTGGTATAGAATAAGTTAAACTGTCACTGTTTTCAGATGACATATTGTACATTAAAAACTCTAAAGAATCCACTGCAAAACTACTAGATCTAATATCTGAATTTAGCAAAGTTGCAGGAAACAAAATTAATACACAGAAATCTGTTGCATTCCTATGCACTAATAATGAACTAACAGAGAGAGAATTCAGGAAAACAATTCCACTCACAATTGCATCAAAAAGAATAAAATACATAGGAATAAACTTAACAAAGGAAATTAAAGACCTATACTCTGAAAACTATAAGACACTCATGAGAGAAATTAAAGAAGACACCAATAAATGGAAACATATCCCATGCTCATGAATAGGAACAATTAATATTGTCAAAATGGCCATCCTGACTAAAGTACTTTACAGATTCAATGCAATCCTTATCAAAATACTAACAGCATTCTTCAATGAACTAGAGAAAGTAGTTCTAAAATTCATATGGAACCATAAAAGACCCCAAATAACCAAAGCAATCCTCAGAAGGAACAATAAAGCTGGGGGGGATTATGCTCCCTGACTTCAAGCTCCACTACAAAGCCACAGTAAACAAGAGCAGACCCATAGACCAATGGAACAGACTAGAGAGTCCAGATATAAACCCAAGCATATATGGTCAATTAATACACAATACAGGAGCTATGGACATACAATGGGGAAATGACAGCCTCTTCAACAACTGGTATTGGCAAAACTGGACAGCTACATGTAAAAGAATGAATCCCCATACACAAATGTAAACTAGAAGTGGATCAAAGACCTGAATGTAAGTCATGAAAGCATAAAACCCTTAGAAGACAACATAGGGAAAATCTCCTGAATATAAACATGAGCAACTTTTTCCTGAACGCATCTCCTTGACTAAGGGAAACAAAAGCAAAAATGAACACATGGGACTACATCAAACTAAAAAGCTTCTCTACAGCAAAGAACACCATGAACACAACAAAGAGGCATCCTACAGTATGGGGGAATATATTTGTAAACCACATATCCAACAAGGGGTTAACATCCAAAATATATAAAGAACTTATGTGCCTCAACACCCAAAAAGCAAATAACCCTATTAAAAAATGGATGGAGGATATGAACAGATAATACTCCAAAGAAGAAATTCAGATGGCCAACAGGGACATGAAAAGATGCTCCATATCACTAATTATCAGGGTAATGCAATATAAACCACAATGAGATACCACCTCACACCATTTAGGATGGCCAACATCCAAAAGACTAAGAACAACAAATGCTGGTGAGGATGTGGAGAAGGGGAACCCTCTTACACTGCTGGTGGGAATGTAAGCTTGTTGAACCATTGTGGAAAGCAATATTGAGGTTCCTCAAAAAAGTAAAAATAGAAATACCATTTGATCCAGGATTTCCAGTCCTACACAAAGAATATAATTTTTCAGATTCAAAAAGACATGCACCCTATGTTTATTCCAGCACTATTTACAATAGCCAAGATATGGAAGCAAACTAAGTGTCCATCAGTAGATGAATGGATAAAGAAGATGTGGTACATATACACAATGGAATACTATTTAGCCATAAGAAAGAAACAAAATCCTACCATTTGCAACAACAGGGATGGAGCTGAAGGATATTATGCTCAGTGAAATAAGCTAGGTGGAGAAAGACAAGTTCCAAATGATTTCACTAATTTGTGGTATATAACAGTGAAGCAAAATTGAAGGAACAAAACATCAAGAGACTCACAGACTCCAAGAAGTGACTAGCAGTTACCAGAGGGTTAGGGTGGGGGAGGATGGGTGAGGAGGGAGGAAGAAAGTGATTGATGTGTATTATGATTGGCATACATGGTGTGGGTAGGATCGTGGGTAAGACGGTGTAGCACAGAGAAGGCAAATGGTGACTCTGTGACATCTTAATACACTGATGGGCAGTGACTGACTGCAATGGGATATGAGGGGAACACAATAATATGGGTGAATGTAATAACTACATTGTTTTTTCATGTGAAACCTTCATAAGAGTGTTTATCAATAATACCTTAATAAAAAAAAAAGAATAAAGGCCTTGAACTCTAAAGTTCTGATTGTGAAGAATCCCTTCTGTAAAAATATAGTTGTACAACAAAATTATAGTGTAAATTAAAGCATTTAAAATACTTAGTATATAATTTAGAAATTAAAAAGCTGGGGAAAGTATGAAAATATTTTACATAACAATCTTACAAAACTTTGAACTATGAATGACAAGTAAGGTAAAAATAGAAAAGAAAAAAAGTAGAAAACTTTTTATGTAAGCTTCCCATTTTAGGTAAGATGCATATTAAAGCATGTTATGCTGTAAAATGGTACTGTAACTCAATGTTTAATGGACTTTTCCCACAGCCAGAAATTTCAATGAAGGCCCAGATTAAATTTATTCATTGTTAAGAGGGCAGAGTCAAGATGGCGGCGTGAGTAAGACAGTGGGAATCTCCTCCCAAAAACATATATATTTTTGAAAATACAAGAAATACAACTAATCCTAAAAGAGAGACCAGAAGACACAGGACAACAGCCAGACTACATCCACACCTGAGAGAACCCAGTGCCTGGTGAAAGGGGTAAGATACAAGCCCTGGCCTTGCGAGACCCGAGCACCCCTTACCCCAGATCCTGGCAGTAGGAGAGGAGTCAGAGTGGGGAGGGAGAGGGAGCCCAGGACAGCTAATCACCCAGCCCTAGCCATCCGCACCAGAGCACAGACACAGTGCATGCATGGGGTGCTGGAAACTAAGGAAGCAGGTCAGCAAGATCTTTGAGCGGGTCCTGAAGCCAGCACCCCTGTGAGAAAGAAAAGTGAGTGCTTTTTGAAAGTCTTAAAGGGACAGGGATGCCACAGCTGGACGGAAGCATTCTGGGTCACAGTTCAGCAGCTGGAAATTCAAGAGAACTCTGGGCGCATTAACCCCCTGGGCAACAGCTCTGAGACCCCTCACAGAGGTAAACAGCCAAACAGCCCCCAATCCATTACCCCTCCCGGACCCCGCCATAGCAGAGCAGGAGCCTGAGGCTGGCCATGCCCACAGCAAGGGAGCTTCCTCCATACCGGCTGGGCAAGATACAGACCCAGTCTACACGCAATTGCCCAACACAAGCCACTAGGGGTCACAGTTGTCCCAGTAAAGAGGCCAGGAGCAAGTGGAAAGCCTTAGCTCTCCCAGCTGACAGAAAGACAATAGCTCAGCACTGCACGTATCAACCTGAAAAGGCAAAAATATTTGATCCAGACAAGACTAACCCAGACAACTTCAACATCTGCTACATCTTCTCCTGAAAAGGAACACAGGGAGATAGATTTAACCAGTCTTCCTGAAAAAGAATTCAAAACAAAAGTCATAACCATGCTGATGGACTTGCAGAGAAATATGCAAGAACTAAGGAGGGAGAATGCAGAAATAATAAAATAATCTCTGGAAGAACTTCAAAGCAGAATGGACGAGATGCAAGAGACCATTAATGGACTAGAAAACAGAAAACAGGAACGCAGAGAAGCTGATGCAGAGAGAGATAAAAGGATCTCCAGGAATGAAAGAATTTTAAGAGAACTGAGTGTCCAAATGAAATGGAACAATATCCGCATTATAGGGGTACCAGAAGAAGAAGAGAGAGAAAAAGGGATAGAAAGTGTCTTTGAAGAAATAATTGCTGAAAACTTCCCCAAACTAGGGGAGGAAATGGCCTCTCAGACCAAAGAGGTACACAGAACTCCCATGAGAAGGGATCCAAGGAGGGTAACAGCAAGACACATAATAATTAAAATGGCAAAGATCAAAGACAAGGACAAAGTATTAAAGGCAGCCAGAGAGAAAAAAAAGGTCACCTACAAAGGAACACCGATCAGGCTATCATCACACTTCTCAACAGAAACCCTACAGGCCAGAAGAGAAAGGCATAATATACTTAATGCAATGAAACAGAAGGGCCTCAAACCAAGATTACTGTATCCAGCAGGATTATCATTTAAATATGAAGGAGGAATTAAACAATTCCCAGACAAGCAAAAGTTGAGGGAATTTGCCTCCCACAAACCACCTCTTCAGAGCATCTTACAGGGACTGCTCTAGATGGGAGCACTCCCAAAAAGAGCACAGAACAAAACACCCAACATATGAAGAAGGGAGGAGGAGGAATAAGAAGGGAGCGAAATAAAGAATCATCAGACAATGCTTATAATAGCTCAATAAGTGAGTTAAGTTAGACAGTAAGATAGTAAAGAAGCTAACCTTGAACCTTGGTAACCACAAACTTAAAGGCTGCAATGGCAATAAGTACATACCTTTCAATAATCACCCTAAATGTAAATGGTCTGAATGCACCAATCAAAAGACACAGAGAAATAGAATGGATAAAAAGGCAAGATCCATCCATATGCTGCTTCCAAGAGACTCACCTCAAACCCAAAAACATGCACAGACTTAAAGTCAAGGGATGGAAAAAGATATTTCATACAAACAACAGAGAGAAAAAAGCAGGTGTTGCAATACTAGTATCAGACAAAATAGACTTCAAAATAAAGAAAGTAACAAAAGATAAAGAAGGACATTACATAATGATAAAGGGCTCAGTCCAACAAGAGGATATAACTATTATAAATATATATGCACCCAAAACAGGAGCACCAACATATGTGAAACAAATACTAACAGAAATAAAGGAGGAAATAGAAGGCAATGCATTCATTCATTGTGGGAGACTTCAACACACCACTCACTCCAAAGGACAGACCCACCAGACAGAAAATAATTAAGGACACAGAGGCACTGAACAACACACTAGAACAGATGGACCTAATAGACATCTACAGAACTCTACATCCAAAAGCAGCAGGATACACATGCTTCTCAAGTGCACATGGAACATTCTCCAGAATAGACCACATACAAGGCCACAAAAAGAGCCTCAGTAAATTCCAAAAGATTGAAATCCTACCAACAAACTTTTCAGACCACAAAGGCATAAAACTAGAAATAAACTGTACAAAGAAAGCAAAAAGGTTCACAAACACATGGAGGCTTAACAACATGCTCCTAAATAATCAATGGATGAAGGACCAAATCAAAATGGAGATCCAGCAATATATGGAAACAAATGACAACAACAGCACAAAGCCCCAACTACTGTGGGATACAGCAAAAGCAGTCTTAAGAGGAAAGTATATAGCAATCCAGGCATATTTAAAGAAGGAAGAACAATCCCAAATGAATGGTCTTATGTCACAATTATCGAAATTGGAAAAAAAAGAACAAAAAAGGGCTAAGGTCAGCAGAAGGAGGGACAAAATAAAGATCAGAGAAGAAATAAAATTGAGATGAATAAAACAATAGCAAAAATCAATGAAACCAAGAGCTGGTTCTTCAAGAAAATAAACAAAATAGATACATCTCTCACCAGACTTATTAAGAGGAAAAGAGAGTCAACACAAATCAACAGAAACAGAAACGAGAAAGGAAAAATAACGACGGACCCCACATAAATACAAAGAATTATTATAGAGTACTATGAAAACCTATATGCTAACAAGCTGGGAAACCTAGGAGAAATGGACAACTTCCTAGAAAAATACAACCTTCCAAGACTGACCCAGAAAGAAACAGAAAATCTAAACAGACCAATTACCAGCAACGAAATTGAAGGGGTAATCAAAAAACTACCGAAGAACAAAACCCCCGGGTCAGATGGATTTACCTCAGAATTTTATTAGACATACAGAGAAGACATAATACCCATTCTCCTTAAAGTTTTCCAAAAAATAGAAGAGGAGGGAATACTCCCAACTAATTCTATGAAGCCAAAATCACCCTAATACCAAAACCAGGCAAAGACCCCACCAAAAAAGAAAACTACAGACCAATATCCCTGATGAATGTAGATGCAAAAATACTCAACAAAATATTAGCAAACCGAATTCAAAAATACATCAAAAGGATCATACACCATGACTAAGTGGGATTCATCCCAGGGATGCAAGGATGGTACAACATTTGAAAATCCATCAACATCATCTACCACATCAACAAAAAGAAAGACAAAAACCACATGATCATCTCCATAGATGCTGAAAAAGCAATAGATAAAATTCAATATCCATTCATGATAAAAACTCTCAACAAAATGGGTATAGAGGGCAAGTTCCTCAACATAATAAAGGCCATATATGATAAACCCACAGCCAACATCACACTGAACAGCAAGAAGCTGAAAGCTTTTCCTCTGCAATTGGGAACAAGACAGGGATGCCCAGTATCCCCACTGTTATTCAACATAGTACTGGAGGTCCTAGCCACAGCAATTAGACAAAACAAAGAAGTACAAGGAATTCAGATTGGTAAAGAAGAAGTTAAACTGTCACTATTTGCAGATGACATGATATTGTACATAAAAAACCCTAAAGACTCCACTCCGAAACTACTAGAACTAATATCGGAATTCAGCAAAGTTGCAGGATACAAAATTAACACACATAAATCTGTGGCTTTCCTATGCACTAACAATAAACTAATAGAAAGAGAAATCAGGAAGACAATTCCATTCACAATAGCAACAATAGCATCAAAAAGAATAAAATACCCAGGAATAAACCTAACCAAGGAAGTAAAAGACCTATACCCTGAAAACTATAAGACACTCTTAAGAGAAATTAAAGAGGTCACTAACAAATGGTAACTCATCCCATGGTCTTGGCTAGGAAGAATTGGTATCATCAAAATGGCCATCCTGCCCAAAGCAATATACAGATTTGATGCAGTCTCTACCAACAGCTTTCTTCAATGAACTGGAACAAATGGTTCAAAAATTCATATGGAAACACCAAAGACCCCAAATAGCTAAAGCAATCCTGAGAAGAAAGAATAAAGTGGGGGAGGGATCTCATTCCCCAACTTCAAGCTGTACTACAAAGCCACAGTAATCAAGACAATTTGGTACTGGCACAAGAACAGAGCCACAGACCAATGGAACAGAATAGAGACTCCAAACATTAACTCAAACATATATGGTCAACTAATATTCGATAAAGGGGCCATGGACTTACAATGGGGAAATGACAGTCTCTTCCACAGATGGTGCTGGCAAAACTGGACAGCTACATGTAAGAGAATGAAACTGGATCACTGTCTAACCCCATACACAAACGTAAATTTGAAATGGATCAAAGACCGGAATGTAAGTCATGAAACCATAAAACTCTTAGAAAAAAAAATAGGCAAAAACCTCTTAGACATAAACATGAGTGACCTCTTCTTGAACATATCCCCCCGGGCAAGGGAAACAAATGCAAAAATGAACAAATGGGACTATATCAAGCTGAAAAGCTTCTGTACAGCAAAGGACACCATCAACAGAACAAAAAGGTCTCCTACAGTATGGGAGAATATATTCGAAAATGACAGATCCGATAAAGGGTTGACATCCAAAATATATAACGAGCTCACACACCTCAACAAACAAAAGCAAATAATCCAATTAAAAAATGGGCAGAGGAGCTGAATAGACAGTTCTCTAAAGAAGAAATTCAGATGGCCAACAGACACATGAAAAGATGCTCCACATCACTTGCCATCAGAGAAACGCAAATTAAAACCACAATGAGATATCATTTCACACCAGTAACAATGGCTATCATCCAAAAGACAAACAACAACAAATGTTGGCGAGGTTGTGGAGAAAGGGGAACCCTCCTACACTGCTCGTGGGAATGTAAATTAGTTCAACCATTGTGGAAAGCAGTATGGAGGTTCCTCAAAATGCTCAAAATGGAAATACCATTTGACCCAGGAATTCCACTTCTAGGAATTTACCCTAAGAATGCAGCACTCCAGTTTGAAAAAGGCAGATGTACCCCTATGTTTATTGCTGCACTATTTACAATAGCCAAGATATGGAAGCAACCTAAATGTCCATTAGTAGATGAATGGATAACGAAGATGTGGTACATATACACAATGGAATATTACTCCGCCATAAGAAAAAACAAATCCTACCATTTGCAACAACATGGATGGAGCTAGGGGGTATTATTCTCAGTGAAATAAGCCAGGCAGAGGAAGACAAGTACCAAATGATTTCACTTATATGTGGAGTATAAGAACAAAAGAAAACTGAAGGAACAAAACTTCAGCAGAAGCACAGAACCCGAGAATGGACTAATAGTTTCCAAAGGGAAAGGGACTGGGGAGGATGGGTGGGAAGGGAGGGATAAGGGTGGGAAGAAAAGAAAGGGGGTATTATGATTAGCATGTATAGTGTTGGGGGGCACGGTGAGGGCTGTGCAACACATAGAAGACAAGTAGTGATTTTACAGCATCTTATTATGTTGAAGGACAGTGACTGTGAACTTGGTGACAAGTAGTGATTTTACAGCATCTTACTATGTTGATGGACAGTGACTGTGAACGGGGATGTGGGAGGGACTTGGTGAAGGGGGAGCCTAGTAAACATAATGTCCTTCATGTAATTGCAGATTAATGATACCAAAATAAAAAAAAATTAATCATTGTTAGAAATCTGTACTCCTAATTCACAAACTTTAACAGTTGGGGACAGCTAGGTCAAGGAATGGTTTATCATGTTCACCATTTAAATGCTTCAGTTATCACAACAGAGTGATGAGAGAGAATGCTGTCTTTTGGGATAAGGTGTAGGTTAAACAGTCTAAGAGTCACTCATAAATTTATAGTTGCTTAAAACATCCCCTCAAATTTGCTAAATCAGATCTACTTTCTCTTCCAAAAAGTTGGTGAGCCATTGGGTCCACAGATAGTTTAATGCTTGTCAGACATGAAAATAGTGACGAAAGTAGAGAGTTGGAAGAAGAGATGAAATAAGAAGCCCTCGTGGGTAACCAGTCCTCAAGTTATTTGATGAAGCAAGGGTGTGAAATTTTCATGGGTGGGGTGTGTATGGTAAGACTCCTAGACTAAAGCTGATTTACTACTAATTGCTCAAGTAAATTACTGGAAGGGAAAGGCACCCTAAAAGTATGCTTTGGGGGTTTAATGAAGAATAAAGAGATGGAAGACATAAAGCTGAATTTTAACCTGCCTCTTCAGTGATCCACAAAATGGGATACTAATTAGCTAACTCTAAGAGGAAAGCACACAGATAACACACAGAAGGAGCAAAGGCTTTGGGAGTCAGCTCCACAGAGGATATCTGGAGTGAATGTCAACCTAAGGAGCAACAATGAACAAAAAGAAGATAGCAGTCTCATTGAGTTTTGTAAGAAGAAGTTTGTCTGCTCTTGTCATATCACAGATGGAGCTGGCATCTAGAAGTTGGAAAGAGAAGGGGTGTCTGGAAGCCCACCCACACCCCAGCACTCTCAAAGTACAAGAGGTATCAGCACAGATGGTATATACAGAAAACCTTTGAATGGAATTTGAGATTGACATTTTAAAATGAATAAGTAATAGAATAGTCTAATAACCCAAGTTTCTGAAAAGTTATGGCATCTGTCCAAGAAAAAACTCAAGAAAGAGCCCCAAGTGAGAAAAAAGGGGAGAAAATTTCCATTATAACATATCTGGGGCCAATTATTGAAAAAGTTTTAAAGATATTTTATTTAAAGAATAATGGCCTGTAATTCCTCAGTAAACCACACTATTCAGTAGTATACTTAGAGAACAGTATTGTATTCTATTTTTCTTGAAATCAGTATGGATCATGAAGCTCAGGTATGCATCTCTGAGAATGGCACAACAATGTATTGTAAAAGTCTGTAGCACACCCAGAAATATCTATGCTGCCCCATCAACTAGACCATTGGAATAGTTCATTCATTCAACAAATGCCTTATATATGCCAAGCACAATTCTAGGTATAATAATCTTGGTAATGAATGAACAGAATCAAACATGTCCCTGGTCCAATAGAATAACTTTACACTGGGGATAAATTATAGTTAAGAAAGAACTCTCTGAAGAAGTGATATTGGAAATAAGACCTAAGTAATGAAGAAGAGTCAACAGCCATGTGATGATGAAAATGGTAGGGAAGAGAGAGAAGGCTGAATTGTATATGCCAAAATTCATAGGTTGAAGCCTAACCCCCAAGAGACTGTATTTGGAAATAGGGCCTTTAAGAACATTATTAATGTTACATGAAACCACAAGGGCAGGGCCCTAATACAGTAATACCAGTGTACTTATAAGAAGAGGAGAAAATGCCAGTAGGGGGTGTGCACAGAGGAAAGGCCATGGTGAGGACACAGCAAGAAGGTGGACATCTGCAAGCCAGGAAGAGAGTCTTCACCAGAAACCAACTTTTCTGGTACCTTGATCTTAGGCTTCTAACCTCTAGAAATGTGAGAAAGTAAATTTCTGTTGTTTCAGCTACAGTCTGTGGTATTTTGTTATGATAGCCCTAGCAAACTATTACAGAAGGAGAAATATTTAAGAGGAAACAACTAATGAAAAAGTCTTAAGGAAGGAGGAAGCTTGGGAAAGGAAGTTCTACAAACTGAAATGGTATGAGTAGGAATGTAGTTACATGAAGTGTGGGAGTACAGGAGATGAGTTGCAGAGGAAGGCAAGGGCTAGATCATAGCGGGGCAGAGGAGGGCTACTGGACCAGAAATAAGTTGAGATTTTGTTTTAAAATAACATGAAGCCAATAAAAGATAAAAGACAAGACCAGCCACTTTTAGAATGGATTGTTGGAGTTCAAATGTGGAAACATTAGGCTATTCTAGTCCAGATTTGACCTATGAAGATACCTATGAAGGGATCAAGAGGAGGGAACAGATTTGGGGTAAGTTTTGAAGGTAGAGGCTATGGAACTTGCTGATGAACTAATGAACAAAACATGTCAGCTACTTGGCTTTGCCAATTCTGGCTACAAGTCTCTTCATTCTCATATTCAGGGAACCCAAGATTTTAGATATCTATGCTACAGGTTTTTTATAATATGTGATTTATTAAAATGAAGAAAAGTTTTCTTGATAATTATTCTCATCACAAAAAATACATTTTTTGAAAAAAAACTTCCAAAATATTGAAAAGAATTAAATACCACCCAGTGCATTCTATGAGATCAGTATTACTATGATACCACCACAGAAAGAAATGTTCAAGAAATGCAAATGAAGGTCAATACCCCACATCGATGGAAAAAATCACTTAAAACATTTTTAGGAAATGAAATGCAACCATATTAGCATAAACTTATATGGAGATTATATTCAAATTACATAAAAATAATTTTTCAAAACCCCTAAAGATAGGTCTTGATAATACTTTAATCAGATCCCCTTCAGCAAGTAACTTCTTACCCATGGAACTAGAACTTGCTGTTTTAGACCAATGTTATCTCTTGTAAAATCTCTCCTGTATATACTGAACAGAGCTTTTACTCCATGAGCCTACATAACAGAATAAGTATTTCTCAAGTTACAACCCTAATGGCTGATCATAATAGTATAATTTTAAGTTTTCATCCTTGTTATCATTGGTTGTTATAGCTTCCATTCCCTATTTTCTGGAACCTTCATCCATGTTCCAACAGACCCAGGTACTATGAAGGCCTATTTCATTCAGGTTTTTGTAAACTGCCCTAGAAGTGATATATCTCTCTAGCCTGACTAGGGTTATATGATGTTATCCTGCCATTTTGATATAATGACCCAGACCCAGATCTGTTAGTTTTTGAATGCATTATTCATATCTAATTATTGTCAGGAGAATCAGTTATATTTGTCATCTCCTAGTATATGTTCTGTAGATGTGCTGGGGTCATCTTATCCAGCCTGGACTTGGCAGAGTGACTCTGACTCAATCTGTGGATCTGGCTGGGCTGGGCTTTCCATTATAGACTGGGCTCAGTTTGCTGCAACAAATACTAGTAAAGCCGTCTTATGATGTTGGCAAACAAAAACCATACTAGGCCTCTTGACATGCAGGCTCAGAACCAGCAATTCTAACTTAGGCTCTTATTCTGTTGGCTAAAGTAAATCATATAGCTAAGGCGAAAGTCAGAAAGTCTATAAAACAGTTGCCCTTTAGTGGGAAGAAATGAAAATCTGTGAGGGAATTTGAATATAAGAGGTAACGAGTTGGGTCAGTAATTCAATTTGTCACACGTATATTCAAATATAACACATATATTCATTTTTCTCTAATCACAGATTAAAACAAGTATAAAATAATCATGACAAATAGATACAAACTTATTAGAAAAAAATTAAATGTAATAACTATGTATATGTCTATATACATATATGTAATACAGACATATACATTATGAATACAGTACATATTACCGGAGAAGAAATTGATAAACAAAAGAAAACTCGGTTATGCAGAGGGCCCCCTAGAGTACTTAACTGAGTGCTGATCAGAATATGAATGCAACTAAACATTTAAAAAATAAAAAATACATTTTTTGAAAAAAAACTTCCAAAATATTGAAAAGAATTAAATACCACCCAGTGCATTCTATGAGATCAGTATTACTATGATACCACCACAGAAAGAAATGTTAAAGAAATGCAAATGAAGGTCAATACCCCACATTGATGGAAAAAATCACTTAAAACGTTTTTAGGAAATGAAATGCAACCACATTTGTGAAGAATATTAAATCATGATAAATAGGGAATTTATTTCATGATTCAACTAACAAAATATATCTTATTTTAAGATGGTAAATCTTTTTGAAGTATAATTAAAACATAACATTATATTAGTTTCAAGTGTATAATATAATGATTCTACATTTGTATACAATGAGAAATGACTACAATGAGTCTAGTTACTACTTCTCATCAAAGTTGCAAAAATTTTTTGGGTTGGGAACTTTAAAGATTTAATTTGTTAGCATCTTTGACATTTCTAATGTAATATTACTGACAATAGTCACCATGCTGTACATCACATCCCATGATTTATTTTGGACCAGAACTTTTGTTTGTTGGGAGGTTTTTGATTAGTCATTTAATCCTTACCAGTATCAGTCTCCTCAGATTTTCTTTTTCTTCATGATTCAGTTATGGAAGATTGTACGTTTCTATGAATTTATAATTTCTCCTAGGTTGTCAAATTTGTTGGCATATAACTGTTCACAGTAGTGTCTTATGATGCTTTGTATTCCTTTGGAATCAGATGTAACTTGTCTTCCTCATTTCTGATTTTATTTATTTGAATCCATTTTTTTCATTAGTGAGTCTAGCTAAAGGTTTGTCATTTTATCTTTTCAAAAAACTCTCCCCTAGTTTCTTTGATCTTTCCTACCATCCTTTTAGTTCCTATTTCATTTATTTTTGCTCTGATCTTTGTTATTTCCTTCCTTCTACAAACTTTGGACTTTGTTTGTTCTTCTGTTTCTAGTTCCTTTAGGTATGGAATTAAATTGTTTGAGATTTTTTGTGTTTGTTCAGATAGGCCATTATTGCTATAAAATTCCCCTTAGAACTGCTTTTGTAAAATAATATAGATTTGGATTCTTATATTGCCATTTGCATTTGTCTCAAGACATATTTTGATTTCTTTTTTGACCTAATGATTGTTCAGTAGCATGTTAATGTCTACACATTTGGGTTTTTTTCCAGTTTTCTTTTTGTAATTGATTTTTTATTTTATAGTCCTTTAGTCAGAATGATGCTTGATATGATTTCAGTTTTCTTAGGCTTATTGAGACCTCTTTTGTGGCCTAACTTATGACCTATTCTGGAGAATGTTCCATGTGCATTTGAGAAGAAAATGTATTCTGTTTTTGGGTAGGATGTTCTATATATTTATCTATTAACATCATCCTGTATAATTTGTCATTTAGGGTCAATGTTTTCTTGTTGATTTTCTGCCTGGATGATCTATCCATTATTGTAACTAAGGAAATTAAAGTCCCTCACTATTATTGTATTGTCAATTTCTCTCTGTATATCTATTAATATTTTCTTTATATATTTAGCTTCTCCTATGTTGGATGCATATACATTTACAAGTGTTTGTCTTGCTGGATTGACCACTTTATCACTATATAATGCCCATCTCTATCTTTTATTACAGTCTTTGTTTTAACAAAGTATATTTTGTCTGATAGTTACCTCAGCTTACTTTTGGTTTCCATCTTTTCATTGCTTCACTTTCAGTCTGTGTGTGTTCTTAGCTCTGAAAGGAGCCTATCTTAGGCAGCATATAAATGGGTCTTGTCTTACCCATTCAGCCACTCTGGAAGTCTTTTGTATGGAGAACTGAGCCATTTGCATTTAAAGTAATTATTGATAGCTACGTATTTATACCGTTTTGTTAATTATTATCTGGCTCTTTTGTAGTTCCTCTCTGTTTCTTTCTTCTCTTCGTGCTCTCTTACTTTGGTTTGAAGGCTTTCTATAGTGTTATGCTTAGATTCTTTTCTCAATTACACTTTTTAAGTTATTCCTCCACTACTTTGCTAAAATATATTTAACTTTACCACTGAGATTTTTACTCTCAGTTTTCTTCTTCCTAATTAGTGTTCTTTCTTTTGAGCTTAAAGAATTCTCTTTAACAATTCTTGTAGGACCAGTTAAGTGGTGGTGAAGTACCTTAGCTTTTGTTTGTCTGAAAAGTTCTTTATCTCTTCTTCAATTCTGAATGATAATCTTGCCAGGAGGAGTATTCACAGTTGGAAGGTTTTCCTTTTAAACACTTTGAATAGATATATGCATGCATTCCCTTGTGGCCTGCAAAGTTTCTGCTGAGAAATATGCTGACAGTCTTATGGGGGTGAAGGGGTCATCCCTTGTACATAAAGCTTGTTTTTCTCTTGCTGCTCTTAACAGTGTCTCTTAATCTTTAACTCGTGAGATTTTATTTACAATGTGTCTTGGTGTGGGTTTCTTTGAGTTTAACATTTTTAGGACTCTCTGAGCATCCTGGATCTGAAATCTGTTCTCTTCCCCAGGTTGGGAAGTTTTTAGACATTATTTCTTCAAATAAATTTTCTTCCCCTTTTTCTGTCTTCTCCTTCTAGGATCCCTATACTGCAAATGTCAGTCTATTTGATGTTCTGTAGGACCCTTAAGCTACACTTTTTATAATTACTTTTTCTCTTTGCTGTACTCTTTGAGTAAATGCCACTGCTCTGTCTTTCAGCTTACTAATTGTTTTATCTAATTTGTTGTTGAACCTGCTAGTGTATTTTTCAGTTCAGTTATTCTTCAGCTCTGTGACTTCTGGTAGCACTTTCTTATATTGTATATCTTTTTGTTGAAGTTCTCACTGTGTTCATCTATTCTTCTACCACCTCAACAAACAAAAAGCAAATAATCCAATTAAAAAATGGGCAGAGGAACTGAACAGACAGTTCTCCAAAAAAGAAATTCAGATGGCCAACAGACACATGAAAAGATGCTCCACATCACTAGTTATCAGAGAAATGCAAATTAAAACCACAATGAGATACCACCTCACACCAGTAAGGATGGCTACCATCCAAAAGACAAATAACAATTTTCTTTAAAATTAAGTATGCATTCATAATATAACCTACACATTCCACTGAAAGGATTTATCTGAGAGAAATAAAAGTACATGTCTAATTAAAGACTGCAAAGCCTATAGTAAATACACAAAAGATAATGAGAAAAGAATCTAAGCATAACACTATAGAAAGCCTTCAAACCAAAGGTAAGAGAGCAAGAAGAGAAGAAAGAAACAGAGAGGAACTACAAAAGAGCCAGATAATAATTAACTTTATCTGTAACAGCCAAAACCAGTAAATGATCAAAATGTCTATCAACAAATGAATGGATAAGTGATTTGTGGTATATTATTTTATGAGTCAGCAACAAAATAAGAATCATTGGTACATGCAAGTAATGGATAAATGCCAAAATAATTACACTCAATTAAAGAAGTTAGGCCAAAGAGTGTATACTATATGATCCCTGTGATATAAAATTCTAGAAATAATGAACTAAAGTATAGAGACTGATGTATTGAGCTACAGTGATTGGCTGCAAGAAGAACAAGGAGTGAAGAATTACAAAAGTGCACGAGGACATATTTGGGATGATGGATATGTTCATTATCTTGATTGTTCTGATGGTTTCATAGTCATATACATTCATCAAAACCTAGCAAACTGCACATTTTAAACTACACGTTATTATGTATGTCATTATACTTCATAAAGATGTTATAAATAAGTCATATATTTATCTCTTAATTTTTAATGATTTTACAGTAAACAAACTTTCATAATGTAAATAACTTCTGTGTTAAAATTTTTTATATCCAGTTTACTTCTTTTGTGAAATTAGGATATTCATATCATTAGGCAATAATATCTACAGCAAAGAGTTTATCTTTGTAATTCTTGATAACAATATGCTTTTTAGGCCTCTAAAAAAAATGGAAAGCCAAACAGGAAAAATAACTTCAAATGATCCAAACAAAGGAGATCCTAACAATAAAATGTTTCACAGTTTAACATATTATTATTATATGTTAAAAGTTTTGAAGTACAGATTTTGTTGAAAATACTGAGATTCAGAGAAATGACTTTGTACCAAAACTGTCAAAAATTCAGATTTTCTCAATTAATTAAAATTGAAAACACTGATATTATTGTTGGAAGATATATTAATTTTTTTAAATCATAATGAGCAGCTTGTATAATTTATATTTAAATGATTATTTGAATATGAAAAGTACCAAATATAAATAGGAAGAAAATAAATGACACAAATATCCAATAAGTAATAAGTAATATATAAATAAAAAGTAATAAGTAGGTAATAAGTAAATAATAAACAATAAGTAAGACCACCACTTAAAAGATGTCCTATACACAAATAATGAGAAAATAGTGCTATACAATTTTACAGCACAGAATTGCATTTAATCCTAATTCATTAGTATTATATTCTTTTTTCTTCAGTGTTACTGATCTACATTATTTCCTATCAAATCACTGTGTTTCTTATGTGACCATCACAGCAAGGAAACTTCTTTGAAAGACTATTTACAATAAGGTGCTTTAGTAAGACAGAATTCTTCAGTGTTTATTTCATTCACCACTTTGGGATTTTCCTTTTGTATTTTAAGATTAATCAAGCTGTTGGTTTTTAGGGGGGAAACAATAGACAAATTGCAAGATAGCCAAGTAGTGCAAATAACAGAGGAAAAACAATAAACAAAGTCATTCTGAAATTGAACGGTTGGATTTCTTTAAATTTTTCCCTTAATTAAAAATGTCACTTTCAATAGATCTTCTTCTAATAGTGAAAATTTTCAGTTTCTAATTTAAAAACAATCACCTGTTTCTGTTAGCAAGGGAAACCCCGCAATACTCTCAGCAATTGGGAGTCAGTTAAGAGCTACTAGATCTGGGACCACACTCTCTAGGACCATCCTTGCCAGCAGTGTCCACTTCTCTCTCTAGCCCCTTCCTTTCTACACATTTCATTTTAACTTATCCCGTTTGATTATCATGATTATCATCATGAACTCACAACCTTTCACAAATATATCTTAGTTTAATTAATTATATATTTCTTTCTTATTGACATTATAATTGTTTTGGAAATGTATACAGCTTTAATGACTTTCTTCATCCTTAAAACACACTTTTATTCTAAAAGAATCTTTATTTTGGCATTTAAGATGGTCCAGACAGATCCTGATGGTCCTCCTGTATTAAGACATGGAAGTAGCTGTAATTCAAATCCAAGCCCTCCCAGACCATTTGGGAAAGAAAGAATACAAATGTATGTAATATTTTTTTGGAGGAATTTCCACCACTGTTCTATGCCCTGTTTAGTGATACAGCAGGAGAAAAATCATTTCACATTTTTACCTTTGCCCCAACTTTTCCAATTTAACATATGTTATCCTTGCTTTTCTCATAACATGTGGGTTTTGTTGACCAGTAAGCCTTTCTTCTACAATACCTCTAAAGGAAAATGTTATGATCTTTTTTAAGTTCTAACATTAACTCATAATTTTCTATGAAAGGAAGTGAAAATGTACACTAACAATAGTCAATAATCAGCTTTTCCCCAATAATGAAATTTTATTCAATAATCTTCAGTTTAATTTACTTATCCCTGGAATTTTCATTAGACCTACCAATGAATTGGCATCACTTTAATTAGAATTAACACTTTCATCCTGCTTATGAACATACATAAGACAATCTTTGAGCTGCTGCCATCTGGAAAAATAGTCGAGCTGTCATAGCAAAATTATGACATATCTCATGAAATACCTCTCTAAGGCAACCAGACAGTAAATAAACATTCATTGTTATCACACTGAGGGAAATCTCAAAAAAGCATTGCTATCTCCTTCAGGAATTCTTACATACTTTGCTCATCTCTTTGAAGTAATATTCATTTAAAGATGCCTTTCATACACAGTGCTAGACTCTTAAGTGTTTCGTTGGCAGACTTGAGACTTACATGGTAAGTTTTCCATCTAGAAGTCAGACTATTAAAATATGTAAGTATCATTACTATCTAAAGTTCAAAGATCATAGTCCTTTTCTAAAGATGCCAGGTATACACATAAAAAGAATCATAAGAGAAGAGGTATCTTAAGCAATTATTTCTCCATTTCCATTTTGTGTATTTATTCCAGGACATTACAGGGAGAGAGGAAGAAAGGAAGGAAGAAAAGAGCTCTTCTATTTGAAGTACACGACTCTCTTCAAACAGTGAATAGCAGGAGGTACACTTCTTATGAAGGAGATGATAATGCTCATTGGGAAATACTGAAAATATAGTTTAAGATTAAATAAATATCAAGTGATTTTTCCAAAACCTTAGTCTGTGACAAATTGCAATGATTGGCTTGAATATCACCTATCTAAGAGAGTAAGGATGGCATAATCAGAATACTACAGGAAAGTTTAATCAGATACATAATGTAAGAAACTTCAAATATAAATGAACATAATGTTATAATATTCACCATATCCTAAGCCTGTTTTCAAAGGGCATAAGTAAGAGAGATGGGGGTGGTAGGAGGGAAAATATCAAGAAACATAAATGACAAAATACAGTAATAATAAATTTGCAAGGGGCCTCTACTGAAGATACATATCCCAAAAAACTCCTATGCATAAAAAAGTATCATTCAAAACATGCTCTATAACTTGAAACTATTATTTTGGCTGAAAACAAGGGTTCCTATTTATATTTAAACATGAACAATATACTGGTTATTTTAGAAACACCTCTGTAAAAAGAGTCTTGTTCAAGATTATTAACAATTCGGGGAGAGTCTTTTTAAATGTCCATCAAAATATATTTTATAACATTATATAAAATATATTAGTGTTTTATATAATAGCAATAGTGTTTTATATAGCAAAAAGTATATAAAAATTCTGGCCTCTATGTAGGTCTATGTCCCTTGATAAAAGCAATAGCACAATTATTTAAATTTTATTGCATGGCAAGGTCTGCAATATGCTGTGGGGCAGGGATCATCGTTATTCATACCAGTTCATAGTTTCCCAGGATGTGATAGGTAGGCAATAAATATTAAGTTTACAGCATACATTAATAAAAACATCTAGTACTGCAGAAAGTTCAGTATACCTGAAAGTAGTGGGTGGGGGGGAGAACGGAACCTACTGGAAATTGTTTTACAGCTCACATAAAATGTTTTCTTGTAATTTCTAAGTAAAAAACAATCTGAATTTTACTTATAATTTTCTCCTGTATCCTTTTATATAAGGAATATAAACTATTAACTCAATGGTTTTTAGGAAATACATTTTCAGCATTTAGTATGGCCACTAGTCAAAATGATGCTGAGTGAGAGAATTAATAAGCTTGTACCAGGCAGTCCTTGAGAAAGGTCTCAGGCAAATAGCCAGCACTGTACTAACACTTCTCTAATGAGAACACATATACTCATCCTACGTCTTTTACTAATTGATCTTTTCTCTCAGATATTTCTGCATTTTAATAAAAGCCTATTTCTCAAAACAGATCAATATAAAATCTTCTATTGAATGCTTTTGAAATTATATTCTTTAGCACAGATGCTTTAATAAATGACTGAATAAAACAATGACTAACTTCTGAGGAAAACTTGAGGTTTTATTCTTTAATTAATCATAAAAACATTGTACATTAATAACTGGCTCAATATATATCACATTAACTTGCACAGAGGGAGAGGTCTGCAAATATTATCTATAAAGAACCAGATAGAAAATATTTTAGGTTTATGAGCCATATGGTCTCTAAAGCAACTACTCAACTCTTCCATCGCAACTTGAAAACAGTGAAAGACACTAGGTAAATGAACAGACTTCTTTGTGCTTCTGAAAACTTTATTTACAAATACAGTCTGGGATGGCACACAGGCTACTGTTTGCCTACCCCTCTATAGGGTGGTATGTAACATGCACAAAGAGTCTTTTCTTGAACAAACTTATAAGCAAGCCTCTCTCAGTCCTCTGCTTGACTAGGCCCAAGCGTGGGCTTTTATTTCTGCTCCTGTAGAGTCCAGTTTAGGCAAGAATCTTACTAAGTCAGTTTAGAGAGAATCCCCTACCCTTAGTATCTGATCAACTCCTCATCTCCTACCATCTCCCAGGTGACACCTTATTACCTTGGTCTGCCATTAGCAAGAATCCTGTCAGGTTAGTTTAGCCAGATCAGCATCTTTTTGTTATAACTTTGTGTTAGGCTTCATTTCATTGAAACAGGAAATTCTCTGTGGAACTTCTCTTGCCCTCAAATAAATCTCTAAACTAAGGCACAATGGAGGCTAATTACCCACATTCTAAAGAAAGATGACTTTAATAGTGAAGGTAACTTCTCTGGGGCTTACTAAGAGGTGGCAGGGCTGACCCTATACCTAAATCATTATTACACTCTCCTTCCCAATATCAATCTCTTTAAAGAAAGAACAACTGTATTAAATAATTCATCTTACCATGAACTATTTCATGTAACTAAGCCCACTTTTTTCTTTCCTATTTCGTACCATGATATTTTTTTTGCAAGCTTATGTTTTAAATATTTCCCTCTAATATATTTTAATATGTGCTAGGGCTCTTTCTCCTTTATTGTTCTTTTCAAATAATTTATATGCTATTCCATTTATTTTTCCAAGTCAAAGTGGCAAAAACAGTAAGAATTTTGAGTTGTTTATAATTCTAAATTAGCATTTATATCTTCCAAATATTTATACTTATACTTCCAATATCTATATTTCTATCTCTCATCCAGGAACATAGTGCTTATCTTCTTTATATCATTCAAAACAAATCTGTAATTCACTTCATTAGGTGGAATATTTCCTTGCCAATTTTGAACAAATTTAAGAAAAATATATAATTCAACATTGAAATAAAAATGCATCAAGACCAAATTACTTGACATTATTTAAAAAAATGGGTCATCTAAAGAAATAATTAAAACATATCAATAGGTATATAGAGGAATTTTATAGTCCCCTCAATAAAGAACTGGAGAACTTTTAGAAAATTTAGCAACCATAAAGAATAAAAATGTCTACCTAATCAATGTATGCTATTTATTTTACAGGATAATCTTGAAAATTACATAATTCAGTATTAATACTTCATGTGCATGGCAAATTAGTTCACATTCATTAATCTATAATTATATGTGAATATACACACATACAATTAGACTTTAAGAGTATGATCATAATATAATTAGTAAATTAAGAGAATCTTTAGGAAACAGTCCATATTTATTGCCATTTCAAAGTTCTATCAATTAAAATTTATGTAGTTAATTTCATTAAAATATTTAATTGGTCATCATAGAGGTAAAGAATATAAGCTTTTTTAGTATGGTGGGGTAAAAACTAACTCATCCTGAATAGTAGTTAACTTTACAGCAAGAATAGAAATAAAACAAAGACATGAAGATATTAGTCATTTTAAGAAATGACAAAAAAAATACAATCATTCTATTTAAAGAACTCTATCCAAGAAAAAGGCTGTTTATCTCTGTCCAAAGGAAGAGGGTTCGCATCTTACAAAAGGTTTTCATGACTTTTTATAGATGTCACTTTTGATACTGTCCAATAACAGGAATAAGTCACACTTTTTCCTTGTCCATCGCTGAACATAAAGCAGAGCTTGTTTTTATAGTTCCACAGCTCCCTATTTGGGGACTGCCTGCTTCTTTATATGGTGATAATTCTCCTATAGAACAACTGACAACCGGAAATCTCTATCCCTTTAAATTTATCACCACTCCATAGTTTCTTGTAAAATTGAGACTACCATTTTCAGTAACACTATATTCTTTGTTTATTGGAACTTACTCTAAAAACAGTTTGTCCTACCTCAGATTGAAAATAGTAACTGGTTGTCAAAGTTTATTTTTTGTACAGAATCACGATGGGGAACTATTTCTAATGCAAAAATTGTCCATTATATCATACTATATGACAAGAAGGAAACCAAGTACAAAACAGAATTGCTTCTTTAAAAGGCTACATGCATAATTATGGACACCAATAATTTCTTTAGTTTCTATTATAAGTCTTTAGTTCAAAAGACTAAAAATTATAATGAATGTCCCCCAATATCGTCATTATGTGTATCTGAGTTATCACTACCTCCCAGGTAATCATAGTAACTGTTACTATAAAACAAATCAAGAATGCTTTTCTCACAACTGATAACAAGATACCTTAAACCAAAGTAAACATTTTAAATGTATTATACCAGATAACCCATTCTTCAATGCACTCACCCACTCCTGATGCTTGTTTTCCTTAGAACTATGTTGTGCTTTGAAATATGCTTCTTTAGAGTTTAGATATGTGAATATCCTAAAAATGTAAATTATTACATTTTTGTTCATTGGAGGATACATAATCATACCTCTGTAGTTCCAATGCTAACCCATTATATGTAATAAAAAAATTTACAGAATTATCCCCAAATTTAAAATGTGTGATATTATAATTTTAATATTTACAGTTATTATGATGTTACGGATATTATTTAACCTGAATTATGTACCAATTTATTGAATACAATATGTTTTTGTTATATTGTATTTCTATAAAAGTGAGATCCTCTTCTTCTCTGATAAAATTTTGCCATTGTATCTCCAATGTACTACCATAGTATTTCCAGAGGAAGGCTTATCCTGAACATTCTCTGTTGCTATTTGTGGGTGCTACATATAAATAATCATCCCTTCTTCAAAATAGTTGAATACTACTTATTTTTATAAAAGGAGAATAATGTTTGAATTTATAGAAATAAGTTTTCTAACATTTAATTGAGCTAATTCAGTTTATATCTAATATGATAGAGCACTGATACAAACACTGCTTGTTTGTTGATCAAAAAAATCCTGATTATTTACATTGGTTATAGTTTAATATTAAAGCTTACACTAAATATCCCTATGGATTATGTAATTTTGACAAGAGTGGTAATTGTAAGTAAACTGTACATGTCACTTCTATGCCAAATCTTATAAGAAGGTATGCACTCTATACTCTCTCCTTCTTCCACTTATTTGATACAGATTACTAAAAGGCCATATATGATAATGAGCTATAGATAGAAAATAACTCTCTTATTTTCTATATGAATATGAAAAAAGGCCCTCAACAATGAGGGAAATGTTGGACAGCAATGTAAATGAAAAATGAATGTCTACACGTGAAGGCTCTAGAATTTGGAATTTTATTTGTCTTCTCAACTTTTATATATTACCCTAACTCAAATTTATATGTATATGTAAATATGTATGGATATAGGTATTTACATGTATATGTATGTGTGTGTGCATATCTATCTATCTATATATCTATCTATCTATCTCTCTCTCTATCTATCTCTCTATCTATCTATCTCTCTCTCTATCTCTCTATCTCTCTATCTATCTGAAATAAAGTCAGGAATGTCAAGGGGTCCTAAAGTGGAGCCAGAAGTTAGTTTATGCTTGTCCACACCTAAATGTGGCATGAACTTTTCAGACTACAATAACTACAAATGGCTACATCCTGGTGCAGTTCTCAGAATTAGTTTTATTTTGCTGAACTGCAACCTGCTAACTAGCATAGCAACCTATCCTGTATAGACCAATATTAGTTATTTTTGTTTATACAAATGACAAGTATTTCAAAACAACTTACATACACCTGTGGTTTTTGCATTTATAAAGTCTATCATTCTCCTTCCCACTCAGAGCACCTTTCAGGTTTCTCTTGAATCTGGGTCTCCTGGATTCAAATTCCTAAAGACCCCAAATAAAGTTTTAGTTTGCTTTGTAGCCTCAGTTCTTTCTTGTTCAGCAATATACTTCAATCCGAATATACCCAAAACAAAACCCTAAAATATGTGGCAATACCTTAGCAGTCAGGGGGCAGGTGATGTGTAAAACTGTAATAGGAGATTTGGCTGGTGGAAACCTGTATTATACAGTAGTAAAAATCTTGGTAAAATTTTATCTTCAATAATTTGGAAGGCAGATCAAGTACTGCTTTCTTTGTGTTTACTACCACTTGATGCATTTAACAAGTTATTTCCAGAAACAGGTGAGCTCAGCAATAATTGGCTGGGTTCAAAGTTGAATTGAGAACAGGAGGGTGTAGAACTTTAGTGCTTCCGGGATTGGAAAATATGATTTCTTTCCCATCAAACACAGACAAAACTAGGAAAAAACATCTTTTTTACCAAAGATAAGACATTGTAGTTAGACTCAGACATATGTCTAAGATCTACCCAATAATATTGTTTAAAATGACCTGTTTAGTTGTCTTTATGTTGAGAGAGGCATGTGCATGAATGAAGAGGCAAGTAAATAAGTTAATAAATAAAACACACTCAAATATTACATTAAAGAAAGAATTTTGTGTGTAGACTTTTGTGTGTAGTTTCTGGCACATAGAATTGACAAATAGATTAAAAGCCCCTGGATTTTTTAAGAAATCTTATTGCCAAGAAATCATGAGTCTGGTCTAAAAGAGTCTGTAGCTTAGGTCTCAAAAGAGATGAACATGAAACATGTATGAAAGCTGTTCAGACACCAAAAACACTTCATAAACTGTCAGATTATACAGGAGCTCACAGATAGTATATCCAAGGGCCATTGAGAACAATGGATAAGAGTGTCCAACTGAATCAGTGTCCAGATTTGGTGAGGTTCTTCACACGTTTACCCATCATCGCTATGGAACACTCTTGAATCTGTGGTTCTTTTATTCTCCTTTCTAAATGGGAGTTTTCTATTTATTTCAATCACTGCATATTTTCTGCTAGAGGTAAACACTTTCTCATTCATTCAATTTGTGGAAGTCACCAGCTGACAAAAAGATAAATTTGAATATGATGGAGAAAACTTTGTATTATCAGATATTTGGGAATGAACATGTACATTTTGTGGGTGAAATGGTAGACTGTGATGTGAAGACTAAGTAACTACTAAAATTTGGGCTTCCTCTTCCATGATAGAGAATCATTTCTAGAAAGTGACTAAAATAGCCAGGGACAACATTTAACAACATCCCACTCTTATCTGCAGCTAGGTGTGGGATGCATGTTAGTGCACCTAGTTAATGCAGCTAGTTCTAATTGCAGGTATGTGAAAGGTAATGATGTGTCTGTTTAGATCTGAGTTGGTTAAAAAGCACAAGTGCTTTCTCCAAATCTCTGTTTATAATCTCTGAGCTGGACATAGAAATCTACAAGGCTCTAAAAGACAACTGGTCCACTAAATGCAAGAAGTCTAAATCCCTGAATCACTGCATGGAGCGGAGTTCCTGTCATCCAGGAATGCAACATGAATTATTTGGTAAATTTATCAGGGCTCTTAAGTTTTCTCTATATAAGGCCTCAGGGAGCAAGATTAATATAACTACAAAATTTCCAAATAAAAAAAAAAAAGATACAGTAAATACAGATAAAATGGAGTTAACATTGACAATGATACTAAACTAAAACAGAGTCAGGGGACCATTAAAGAAATCGGGCTATGCTTTAACTTCTTTCTGAAACTCTTCTCAGAGGAACATTATACTTTTCATTCTGCTAAACCTGGACAACCTGGACAAACATCTGCTTCTAGTAGACTTTTCATCTAAAGAATAACCTTAGAAACCAGTTACGTATATCTAAATGTATGTTATAAAGCCTTCAGCCAATTCTTTCAAAGCAACTGATAAGCCCCTCAGAGTTCCCCTTTTTGCCTTTAAAAACTCTGAACCCTTTCCTCTCTTCAGAGCATACATTTGAGTTTCCTTCCAAATCTATGTTCCCAGATTATATATTCTCTAACACCCCAAATAAACACAACTAATTGTTTTATACCTTTACATTTTTTGGGTTGACAACACAGAAACAGAACACAAGTTAGCCTATGAATTACAATTCCGAAGTATACCATTAGCAATAATGTTTACAAATAAAACCAATATACTAACATCAAGAGATTATTTAGACTCAAGTTCCTTCTAAATTAATTTAAATATGAGTTTAAGACCCCTAAAGAATAAAATAACATCCATAAAAAAGAAATCATGAAACAAAGTAGGAAGAAATGAAATAGTGAAAAATGAATAAAAAATGAATAACAAAAAAACTATGGAAGATAAAAACAACTCAAGAGATGAATAAACTCTTAACTAGATAAAGTCAGAGTGAAATTCATAACCTGGAAATTACTGCTGAAGTTGATATATTTTTCAAAAATATCAGAGTAAAAGAGGATAATATTGATAGTCTCCAACAAATATTTAATAGATATTCTAGAAATAAAGAACATAAGAAAGTAACACACGCACACAGAAACATACAGGTTAAAAACACATAAGGTGAAAGAGGAAAAAATTAACGTACCAATTACATTGTACTGCAATTGAAGACCAAAAATATGGTACCTATAGATAATCTCCCAAGTAATGACAACTAGACTATCAGAAGAACATTAGAAACAATATATTCTTATAGACAGGGAATCAATATTTTTAGTGTTGAGGAAAAATAATAAACACCTAGTACTTTATACCCAAATAAACAATCATTGAAGAGGGGCAGCAAAATAATGATACTTTTAGAAACCCCCTAAATAACTTGTAGAACCTTGCCAAAAGATCTACCAAAAGATATACTGCAGCAAATAGAATATGGAACCTATAAGTCAGGAGCTGATAAAAAAAATAGGAAGTATAAAAACCATTAGCATATCTTGGTATAACTAAGTGTTGACTCTATCAATCTATTAATTTTATTTCCTTAAGAGGCAGAACTTTTAAACTTTTAAAATTCTAGACAATATTGACAAGAAAGGTAGGAATTTCAGTGGGTGGCATAGTATGTCATTTGGATAAAAGACTAGAGATATCGAATAATTTTATTCCTTCTTAGAAATATCAGTGTTAAGAAAGGATTGCCTTTTTAAATTTAGGATAGTCCCAATAGGAATTTGATTTATAGCTTTGAAGTCAGAGAGTAAAATAGGGAGTAAAATTAAAGTTAAAATTTGGCTAATTTACTAAAAAAATCATTTTAAGCCTGTTTGTTTTAACCTACTTTTAAAGTTGTGACAAATTATAATACAATTATTTCACTTTACTCTGACTTGCTTGAAAATAATACCAAGATGCCTTTGAGCCTCTTGATATCATATGCTCAAGCTGGATGAAAGTCTAGAATGCTTCATGAAAAAGTAGTTTTATTTGGAACTGAAGGTTATATTGTAAGAGTTTATATTTAGCTTGTGAGAACTTTTAGAAAGTAAAAGTACTATTTGGGCCAATAAGTCTGCCCTTTGTTTCTGATCCCAAAATCTCACCTTTCAGCTTTTCATCATATCCTCAAACCCCCTTATTTAATGCCAGCAAATCCTGGTGTCTCAAAATTTCTCTATGCTCTCTGCTTCCACAGTCATCTCTGATAACATGATTAGTCAGAAGATCATATAGCAGAGGACAGAGCCATGAGGCCTTAATAACAACACTCTTCAGGGGATCAAATCAATAGCTGTGTCACCAAAGACCCTGTATATCTCATTCACATCAATGAACAATAATGCAATGGTCCAAGAATTGCCACCATCATTTCCTCCTGAATTTTAAAACAGCACTTAGAGGAAAAATAAAAAAATAAGAACATGTTTTTAAAAGGAGGAAAAGTTTTAAAAATCTCAATGTTTCAGAATTTCAATTTCCATAAGCCAAATGTTATTTTGTTATATCATGTCATACTTAGAGGCTTAAAGAAGATATCCTTGCAATATATGTATATATTCTCAGCAAGTATATAAATCTCAAGTCTTAACTAATATCTCTAAGTACAAGGACCACTGCCTTAATGAGGTTTATTCTAAATTAACATCCAAGAAATATTTACTGGGGATTCATGTAACTTCAAAACTCACACTTCAAAAATCTGTATTCAACTTTGTATGTTAATTGCTTCCAATTATTTATTTTATAGTGTTGAAGTATTCTTAGATATATAAGAGAAAAACTATTTGATATAAATGCTTTATGAATCAATGTTATTTTTTTATTTAAACCCTTAGTGGAATAAATTAAGACAAAAATTAAATCTGTAACATCAGAATGTCTAAATATGATAGTTATAATTATGAACCTATGCAATAAAAGTGAAAAATGAGTTGAGAGTTGAGCCAAGAATAAAATATTTCTTATTGTATATAATAAACTAAATTATTGTGTTTGCTCTTAAAATTCAGCGTATATGCTTAAAAAATGTCTATTTAAGCTTTATAGCAAGTACAAGAGTGCCTCTCACTTTTTGTTCTTCTAGAATTCAGATCTAGATATTAATAATAGTATAGAAAAATGAATCACATGTTCAAATATTCAGTAGTACAACTTTTAGGATAACACATAATAATTATTTAAATGCTAATAAATATATGTAATTCATTAGGTATTGACAGTAGGTGTAAATACAGATTTACTCTGTTCTAAACCAGCTTATTGTGTTTCTATAACATAGTTGACCAAGAGTTCTCAAATTCATTCAATTATGAAAATTCCTAAAACCTTATTATAATTTTACTTTTTATCATCTCTAACGGCAAGTTCCAGATATATCTGTATATTTTTCCATCATGCCTACAGAGTGGATATTAGACACTCTTCTAATAGTACCCATATCACACTCCAAAAAAACAAATGCAGGTCATAAAGGGCCTGATTAATGATCAGTAACTTTAAGCTGCTCTGCACTGTTTTGCAGCAGGAAAAGTTAAAGCATCAAGGTAAGTGCACAGATGCCTGGAATAAAGGAGGAAATAGAGAAAAGAAGGGAAGAAGTGAGGAGGGGAAGAAGGAAAATAAAGAAATACATGATTGAAAAACATCTAGGCTTTAGTTCTCAGTTTAGTATTAGTTACTGAGTGGTTCCAGGGAGCAAAATTCTCTATTCTCATAGCTTAGCATTCTGATTCACAAAATGAGGGACAAGAATATTTTCTAAGGCATTCCAGATCTAAAATACCATAACCCTCCCTGAAGAAGATTTTTTATTTCACAAACATGAGAAGAAACAGAGCATCCACTAGATATACCAAAAGTCTCTACCTTTAACTACTCAGTAGAACCTTGTTCTAAGCAGCTAGATAAAATATGACAAAAAGCAAGAGAGATGAAAAATACATTAATTGTTCAAAAGTAATAAACACAGATCAGAGAGAATTTGTTAAAAGTTAGAATGAAGAGGACAAGGACAAATTGTGAAGTCCCTTGAATACTGTGGTTGAAACAGGGAAGGAGAGGGGTGCAGCCCCTAGACAGTTAGAGCAAGATAAAGGCCCTGGGAAGGTCAAATGAGATGCTTACTAAGGACCCTGGAAATGTGAAAAACAGGAGACTTGCAGCTGAAATAATGCAACAATGTATAAGAAGGTTCTCACTGAACCTCTGTGATAAAGAGCCATTTTTTACTGACTATTAAGTCATCAAAGCTCAATAGCTTGACCAAGGCATACTAGTTAAAAATAGAAATGACCTTTAGTATAATTGGCTAAAATATAGTTGGTATTCTGACGGAAACCTATAGAAAACAAATGGTTTCTCTACCTAGTGGACGCAACAGGCATAAAACCCCTAGACTTGAGCCCATAAACAGCAGCCTTGTCCCTCCCAGTATACGCCTGGGAGTTCTGTATCTTCTATCAATAAAAAGCCTCTTTCTCGGTTGCCTACCTTGAGCATTTGAGAAATTTATTCTTTCACTCTGTAAACAAGAACCCCAGTACCATCCTTTTGGGGGCTCGCCCGGGATCTCTCCCTGTACTCAGCAATCTAGAGGGCAGCTACCATTCCCTACTCCTCTTGCTTTAATGAATTCCCTCCTTACCTGTACTCTTCTGACCTGTTGGAGGATTCTTTCTAGTCTAGAGTCAAGAACCCTCCCCCATCCAGGCTGAGGTTTCTCCTAGTGCTTCACCTAGAGCTCAGGGACAGACATCCCCAGATGCAGCTGCCCAGCAACATGGTGATTAACTATTTTCAGTGGATATACCAGAAAGAAAGAATAAAAACATAATAATAATACTTTCTTAAAACAACACACATAATAAAAAAAAACACATAAAATTCTTATCAGGATTTACATAGTAAGCAACCTTAGGGCCCAAACATCTCAGATGAAGCATCATATATGTGTGTAAAGCCATCTTAGATGTCTAGCCTCGTTAAACCTCCAAATAACTGTAGTAGATGAGTGACGCCAGGTTAGAAAAGCAGAAGAACCACCCAGCTGAGCCCAGTCCACATTTTCAGACTGTAAGCAAATAATTTGTATAAGACCAAGGATAGCAATAGATAACTGAAACATATGCCTATTTATAATCTCTACAACCTTCCAAAGTGATTAAGAGATAGTGCTAAAATATATTAATAGCATAAATGTTTTAGCAGAATACACTAGAAGAAAAGGAAATAATACATATTTTTTCTTTTTCCATTATACACATAGTCAAATTACTGTATATTATATATGTATACAGTATAATTATAGTATAAATATGTATATAGCTAATTATATACATAATATATAGTCACATTACTACTTTATAGTTTACTCATATAAGTTCCAATTTATTTGTCATTTAGGTGGTAAATAATTCAGATTTGGTTGTGAGATAAGTTGTTGATAGGCAGCAATAGAATTAGTGATAAAAATTATTATCAGAGTGTAAAAAAGGGCAATATGAAGCATTAAGAACACACACTTAAATAATTGCTCTAAAATGGAGACTGGTGGTAGTGTGAGATAGCTAGCCCTAAAATTGAGGTCTCCACATTCAATTTTACTTCCCTTGTATTTGTAAATAGCTATCATATTCAATTGGAACCAGGCACATATGCTTGATTTTAATAGCTTTCCATATGTTTTATCAGTAGTTGGTTATGACTACTAGTTCACTTATGGATAAGGAAAACTGTGATTTCAAAGTTAGTAAGCCATGGATTTAGAATTCAAGCTTAATTCCAATTTTTGCCACCCACTGTAAGAATATGATGAACATTTGTACTATACCCACTCTCATATTTCTGAGATCAAATAAATTATAATAAAGATAATAAGTCATAAAAACAGATTAGTCTAGCAGTATCTCTAGATAAGCTAATATTGATCATCAATTTGTTCAAAATCATCCTTGCCCAACAAATGAAGGACTTTTAAATCCTGTAATTAAGAGTGAAATTTCACAGAACAAACACATTAAGTAAAAAAGAAAAAGAAAAAATCTAGTTATCAATGATTGTCACTACCTCTAATTCTGTGGCCAAACCCACCATAAAAAATATAAATATTTAATAATAGCTAATCACAAAAATCCATAGGTAACTATTCTTTAAATATTTTAAAAATCTTATTAGTTCTATGAATTAATACCTAGCTTCTACCATATTTAAAATGTAGCAAAATTATTTGGTTAATATGTATATGTTTACCCTCAGTTCTCATTTCCTTTATCTCATTGAATAATTATTCATATATATGAATTTTTCTTTCATTTTCCAATTTAATATATTTCACAGAGCCCCCTCAAAGGGTCATTTGTGACATTTTTGTTCCACTCTAAATCCTTGTTATGGGTGAATAAAAATTTTGAATTCAATCTAAATTAACTAACTTCAATGAAACACTTTAATGAGCAAATAGTGGAGGAAAGCTGGCTCATGTTTATAAAAATACAGTATAGACTTCATGTAAATATTAACATTTTCAAGTGACTAAAATAAACATCACTGGAGGCTCTAGTGAACTTTCCAACATTCAAGAATCCAAGCATTTCATAAATAGATAAAATATTTTAAAATTCACATATATTACCCATGACCCTTCTGTATAAGTGTTTTTTCATACTTACATTCATTCTTTTTAGTGAATGTAAATATAGCACCAGGAAAGATGTAAAGAAACTTAGTATGTGCTACAGAAAACAACCCTATAAATAATTTACCTTTGAGAGGTTACTATTTACCAAGCAATAATTTTGTTTCTATATTTGTGTTTTGATTATGAGTTCTACATTCAAACACAATTTATATAAATTATCTTTATCAGGGAATTTGTAAAAAAATTTTAGTATATATACTTATTAGATTAATAAGCTCAAAAAAATTTGCATTAAAGAAAAAAATGGTTTCATCTTTAAAATTATTGGTATTTCATTTTCATAATATAAAAGGTATGGTTCTAAACTTAACTAACATTGTGTTGTGCTGATATTTCCTGAAAACTAGATTTTAGGAAAACACTGCTGTTAAAACAAAAAAGCAAATGTGTTAAATAGTGGGAAACTGTATTTAATAGTAGCAAAGTATAAATTAAGCTCTGATACAGTCAGTACTTGGTCACCAAACATATAACACACAGAATAAATGATCTGATATGTTTTTGAAACATATATATGATTGGTATGCAAACAGAATTTCTCACTTATTTAAATATAATTTCATCTTATTTAAGTATTATTCAATTATTAAAATTCAACATGAAAGAAATAATTATTTTCAAACTGTCTTTAAATATCACAATCTCTATAAACCATAAAAATATGAATGTCAAACAAATGCTCAATTTGAACTCCTTTTACCTTCTTTTGCTGTTATTCATGTTGCTTTCCTTTATAATAACTAGGTAAATACAGCACTTCATATTGCTTAACTATTTTACTGAGGCAAACAGAGGAACACTTGTCATGACTTTATTGAATTCATGACTTGTCATTGAATTTATTTTACATTTTCATATGCCATCCTCAGGAGGCAAAATTTCAGGAATTATACTTAATTTGAGTCCATGCCTTTCCCAATTAATTCTGCCAGTAATAGCATTAAAAAATTTATCTTTTGAAAATAATTTACCTTAAAATTTATCATTTAAATGCTTAAGAAATTATGTGAATATTTCCTTCTTACCGTGGCAAGAACCTTCAATTTCTTCATATCCTGTACTGCAGATACACCTTCCAAGAGGAACCAGCCAATCTCCATCAGCTCCACAATATAGTTTAGGAGTGTCACGCTCTTCTGCACTCTTCACGCAAGAGCCCCTTACTTCAACCAAAGAAGAAGAATCAACCCTTGGGATGGTGTCAGGAAACATGGCCAAGTTACGAACAGTGAAGGGGCACTTTTTGTAGAAGACACGGACTGAGACCAATGCAATGCATGCCCCAATGTCTTGAAAAGCCAGATAAAATCCTTTCCTTTCTATAGGCCCCACTTCACGAATTTCCGTGTTGAGTTTGAGGATGCGATCACCTAAATCCATCTGAGTAAAACTTTCATCAGCAGCAATTGTGTCAATCTTTGTATATTGGTTTGGCTTGAATTTAATTCCATGGGATTCATCTGATTCCACATAATACAGATTAAATGTTTCTTTGCAAGTCCCCAAGACCCATGGAATGCTGTTACAATCTCTTAGTGTGAATTTCATTTCCACATAAATTTTCTGAGCTGCATCACGGGAGATCCAGTTTGTACGAAGCCAGTTGTTTTGGTTCGGTTCCATTACATTGCATACCTGGTAAGTGTGAATGGGCCTATTGTGCTCATCCATTTCGGTGATAGCATCCCACTGCAGAAAGAAAAGAAAAGTTTAAATGATAGAAACTACAGTGGTGAAACAAATATAATTCTTTTTAAAAATTTCTGTGTTAGCAAAAGAAAAATAAATAAGAATACAAATGAAGCTATTCAAAAGAACAATGCAGAAGGAATTTCACCATGGTTAAGAGTATGGGCTCTGGGCCTACCAATTGTCCTCCTACATTAGCTGCATGAATAAGGGCTACTAAAAATAACCTCTAGTTTCCTTAAGTATAAAGTGGAGTTGATAACAATACCTGTTTCATATGGTCGTTATAAGGTGTAATTAATTAATATATATAAAGCACTTTAAATAGTTCCTGGTACACTATAAGATCACAAAATAGCATATATTATCTGACCAAAATAACTAGACTGATGACAAATGCACTCTGGTTACTCACCTGTCTTCATGTCCAATTTACCACAAATTGAGGTAATTTACCAGTATTAAATTAAATATTTACATGTCTATTTTGATAGAAAATAGATGTAGATAGGGCATTGGGTTTACTCAAGAAATATATAGCACGCACTATTCTGAACACTGGAAATTCAGCAGTGAAGTAGTCTTATTTCTTGATTTCACACTTTAGTGATTTGTAATAAAATTATTTAATGCATTTTGTTTGCATTTTCTCATAATTGGCTATAGAGAGGCACTTAATCAAGACTGGTTGACTTTCAATTGTATACTTCAAATAGAATGGTTACTTTCTTCAGTTTACAAGACTGTTATGACACAAAGTACTTTCAATTATCTATTGTAAATTTCCATAAATAAAAAATTTATATTACCCATCAAGCAAATTTAAAAACAATCTGTATTTAAATATTTCATTTGTAATTTTCTTGCTTGAAATTCAGGGAGTATTTCTAGGAAAAATAATGAGTTCCCATGGAACTGTGGATATAATTTTGCAAAATGCACCCATTGTTTATCAGGGGTGACCCAATAATTGCATAGAGACATTAAATTACCCATCTAAATGTCTTTTTTCCTGGCATATCATGGGTCTCATGTAACTTTTACATTTAAATTTAAAGGCAAACTAGCACTATCTAGCTCAGTTGAAGGGCAAACAAACCATCCAGAATATAAGTAGTGAAACAAGTTGCAAATAATAAAATTTGAGAACTGTCAAAATTAGTGTCTCAAATTCAAAGCATTTTACCCAGTGGGGAACCTGTAAAGGTACTCATCCAATGATTATTTTAGATAAATGGCTAATGAGAATTAATTTTGTTTACAGGAAATGCATGTAAATATTATCTATACTATGTCCCTTATAGAGAGTTACACTCTTAAATTCCGTTTGAATAATTACATTTTAACACCTTCAGACTGTATCCCTTCATATTAATAACAACTATTAACCATGCTCATCCAATAATCAATTCTAAAATATGGGATAAATTTAACTAAAGTATGAAAAACTGCCTTATAACAAAAAAAAACTCTGAAACCATTACATTATCTTTACTTAAAAAGATGTTAGGTTTGAGGAAAAAGTTAAGATGAAAAGGTCTGAATGAGAAGAATACATAACATTCATTCATTGAATCAGGACTGATTTGAACCAAATGATAAGGAAATGACAAAATACATTCAAATAATGAGAAATGTGGTCCTTCTCAAAGACATTGCGGAAGGATTCTTATCAAAATGGTACATCACTTTCTATGTTAAATTTTTGATGTTTGATTAACAACAGTGTTTCTTTTCACTTTGATTTTTTAAAAAGATGTCAGAATTAGATTCAGGTACCAAAATAGTCAAAACAGGTTTGATTGTTAAATTTCATCTTATACAAGAACACTGAAAGTAACTTATTATTAAAATTTGAATCTGATTAACAAAACCAAGAATATAAATTCAAGATTAGATTAAGATAAAAAACACTATGAAATTTACTAAAAAATATTAACATCAATAGATATAGAAAATATATTTTAGGCATAACATATCATTTAGAGTGTTACATTTACATATAGTTGTGTTTGTATTTACCCGGTTATATAACCTCAGTTATAATTTTCAAGTATTAAAATAAATAAGGTCTCTAAAAATCATGGGGACCTAGGTAAGAATGAGAGTAAGAGGACTCGCATAGTGTATGTCTAAATAATGGTAAATCATTCTTCAAAAGATCATGCTCTAAGTATGTTGCATTTGTCTACTTTGCAAATATACCCTCATACCTTCATAACAACACATGGAAGGGTAGATTCAAATTTAAAATACTTGAACTTCCCTGAATGCAGTACCAGCATATGAAATCTATAGTAAGTTAGCCCTTAACTTTAATTAACCCCACCTCTATTCCTTCCCTGACTCTACCTCCATTTCCTATCATTAAGGCATCACAAATGAACATATCTGAGTATCTCAGCCCTCATGTCCAGCTGTGCCCCTTCCCTGCTACAGAAAGCTTCCAACTTTGGCCCTCCATTCAACCTACATTGAGTATACCAGTGGCACAGTACACCCACTGGAGGACGAAACCCAACAAAGTCATGTAGTTCTTGAGAAAGTATTTAAAGCCATCTGAGCAAGGAATTCTGGGGTCTTACCTTCAGTGTGGTGCATAAAGAAAGCATAGAATCTAGGTGGCATATGTCCTTATCTTTCAAGGTCATTGTTTCACAAAAAAGAATTAGCCAGAGAAGAGAATAGGCAAATCCATCTAAACTCTAGGGACAGAGTAGTTCATGTTTTCACAAGTCTAAAGATGATAATGATAAAAAAATTACAATTTGGAATGTAAGATACTGGAATTACTCTAGGAGCAAAGATAGTTAAATATAATATCCAAAAGTCTTCTTTTTTCTACTTCATTATTAGGTGATTAGTATAAACAATTTACCTCAAAATCATTTGCCTTGTGAAGTACTCTGAATCCTATGTATCATGTGTTAATAAACAACAATATTTAGTGAATTTATAGTATATGTTCTGTTTTATAACAGAAATGAAAAAAAGAAGATATAAGGCGCACTTGCTCTTATTGGACTTATTGTAATATATTTAAGGTAAATTATGAAAACATAATTGATAATACAGATATGAATGCAAGAAACAAATGGTATATATAATAAATATATTAAGTGTTCAAAGGGTAGCAACACTCATTATGGGGGTGGGTGGGAGGGTTAGTGAAGTAGGAAGGACTTGATATGAACATTAAAGAATTATAAATTTCAGTAGGCAGAGGGATAAGAGTGAATAGAAAGAACAGAAATTAATGGATAACACTAATCTATGTGCATATATATAACTTGCAGAGCAACTTTAGCCCTGTACAATGTATGTTCTATGAGCTAAAGGGTTTGTTTTGCTCTTAAGAGAAATACATAAGTTATTCTCCAGATATACATATACAGAAATATTTAGATATATATAAGCTTAGCAATTGTAGAAATTATAAGATGAAAATATGTATCAAACCTATCATTAATTCTGCTATTAAGTTGGTAAGTTATGCCAGCTACTTGCTTCTACATCATAGGCATTGAACCCAAAATACTCTGACTCAATCTTCTATTTTTAATTTTTTTTAATGTGAACTTCAAATTAAATTACCAATTTTAGGGTGAATTGCAAAATTTTCAGTCTCCTGCCTGGCCTTAGACATTTACATATCAATAGGTGTTTATTGCTGAAGCCTCCCACAGTCTCCAGGGCAAGGGGTGGAGAGATAACAGCCATTCTCTCCTACCCTCTCTTCCTGGTACATAATTAATCCACTGTTTGCCAGTCACCAAGGACCTGCCAATGGAGTTCCTCCTGGAAGGGTCAGGTGGGAAGTAGAGAGCACCCCGTGGCAATTGAGCGCAAGCTGCGGCCAGAGGAGACAGACAGGGCTGGGCTTAGCTAGCAAATTCAAGCAAGCTGTGAGCAACAGAAATGGTTTCTCCCAACTTTTCCTTTCCCTTGACTTGTTTCCGTTTCACTGGTTTCATAGGGAATTTGCCCCAGGTCAGGAACAGCCTTCCCATGGAGTTACACCAATATATAAAACATTTTACCAATATATAATATATAAAAGAGCTCAATAAAGCAAAAATTAAGTGAATCATGAGGGAAATACCTGGGTTCAGAGAGGGATAGGTTTAGCCCAGTCCCCTAATGCCTTTACCCCCAGCTGTTGAGGTGTATTGTGGGCAGAAGCCAAGTAGCTAGGGTGGGACACAGCCCATGCCCATTCCAAGGTGTTGCTCCCTTCTCTTGTGTTGTAAGGAGCTCTCCTGCATTGGAACTTATTCTTCAGAGGGTTCTGGGCCCAAAGTGGTCATAATCAAGTGCTTCTGCTCTACTGGTCTGGTTACTGGGTCCTCACATGGAAGAGGGGATCCATGCTCTGCTTCCTTTCCCATACCTCTGGATTTGTTACTATTTTGCACTCTTAACACTTGCCAATAAAGACTGCCTACAATGAGACTAAAAAGAAAAAAAAAATACACGTTTCTGAAGAGTAAAATATTTTGCAAATTGTATCTGTTCTTATGGCCTGCATGAGTAGAATAGAGAGATTCATCTGTTACATGGTTGCTTTATTATCCCTTTCTTTGGATCACAGAGTGGATAAATGAATTACAAAATAATGAATGCAAAAGTTTTGTAACTTGGAGTATCCTGCTCAATGAGAAGTTTTGGTTAAACAAGTATCAGTTGTACACCAAAGGGTTCCTTCTTTCATAAACTTCAAGGGTACTGTAGGGAAGCCCCCCAACTTCGCCTATTGTTCTATGAGGACAGCTGTCCACTGCTTCATCCCAGATATGTCTGTCCTTGAAAAATCTGCTGCACCCATGGGAAAAGAGCTAGATAAGGGCATTGAAGGCCAGATGCCTGGCCATGAAGGCCACACACATGCACATCTTAAAACTTATGTAACCATGAATTAGCAGTATATCAGTATAAGAAGTATAGCTTTGTGCAGAATAAAGTGGACTGTTTGAGCACCGTCCATGACGACTCCCGCTGCCTTCTTTGCTCTCCATGTTGCCCTCAACCCCCAAAGGCTACCCCCAGACCTCAACAGATACTTTGGATATAATGATGCCTGAAGGCAACTACTGTATACCAACTTTATACTTGTCAAAGTTTTTTCAGAAATTTTAACTCATTTGTTCTTCTTAAATCCAATAAAGCAAGACAGTTATTTTCATTTTCCCATTACTGATAATAAATCCAGTACCTAGGAGTTAAAAGTAATTGCCCACTATCACATGAACCAAGGACTGGAACCAGGACAACTTAACTTCTTTTTCTGATGTTTACTTTCTACATGTTATGATGTTTTGCTGACAGATTCATTGGCCTGGGAGGCTGCCCCTTGCAGAGCTAGCCAATTCTTACAGATAATGAGCTACATGGCCTGGAGCAATTCTTTTATATGGAAATAAACCAAACCTGAGTCTACAGCCCCAACCATCTCCTTATCTAACTTTCACACACATGGCCAATATTTCACCAGTCCTAAATCACTCCAGAGCAAGGTATCAGGCAACTAGGAACTACCTCTATAGACCAAAGTCCACAGGAATTATTCAAACTAGCCAGTCCTAAACTGTTTATTCTGTGCTGTCTTGCCTTTCCCACAGAACACACCAATAAAGATTCTGGCTCAGGCTTTCCTCCCACTCTTCTGCCACTTGACCAAAACCTGTAGTTTCCCCTGTGCCTACAGAGCATGTGGTGACTCCCTTTCTGGGATCTGTGAGTATAATAAAATTCATTTTCCAAGTATAGTTCTTGTTCCTTCTTGTGGCTACACTGACATTATCATACTATGTTTAAACATTTATATTCTAGAACAAATAGCCTTTTGTGTGATGAGACCTTCTTCCTGGCAACCCCTTAGAGGGCAACTCATTCTTGCTTAATGAGAAGTTTTCACTGAGCAGAACACTCCAAGTGACAAAGCTTTTTCTATTCATCATGTGTAATTCATATATCTACTCCTTGATCTAAAGAAAATGACTCATAAAATGACTATGAGACAGAAGAAGCTCTCTGTTTTACTCATCTAGGCCATAAGAGCAGATACAGTTTGAGGATAGTCTTCTCTGCAGAAGCATGTATTAGAGTAATTCAACAAGAAAGCCATTAGACTGAGGTTACTCTAATGCCTTGGCAGACTATGTGAGTAAATTGAAACCAAACCTATAGCAAATTCGTATAAACACCCCAAGGTTAGGAAATCAAAACAAATAATAACCAATCAGAAACAGCCAACTAAGTTTTCCAATAAAAGACACCCACTTAAGCTATAGCCAATCAAATAACTTCCTTGCTTGGCTGCCATGTTTGCTTATAAAAGCCTTTCCCATCGCTCCCATTGGCAGAGTGACTAAAAGACTTAACGGTTTGATGATGCCTGATTCAAACTGATGTTTGCTCAGGTAAACTGATAGAAATTTTAATATGCCTCAGTTTGCTTTTTAATATATATATATGATTTGAGTTTTGCTTTACTGAGTTTTTTCTACATTGTATACAAGTAAATTATTTTATATATTAGTATTCTAAGTCATATAAAAACATAAGTAATTAAAATAAGCAGTATGAGATGGAGGATTTATAAATTTGGGTTTAGTTCCTATGATGTAAAAGTAAGTAAGCTAATAATAGAACTGACCAACTTAATAGCAGAAGTAATTACAGGTTTGATTATTAAATCATGCAATTTCTACAATTACGAGGTTTATGTACATCTAAATATTTCACACTGGAGAACGAACATTACATGTGTGTTTGTTTTGAACAGAGGTGGGAACTCTTACTCAATGGAAAACATTTGGTACAAAGCTAAAGTTGCCAAAAGTTTGTGCATACAGCTAAGTACTTTACAGAACCTAAGAATATTTCTCCACTGATGGATCTCTTGGGCAGTCCCATTTAAAGTGAATATTAGAAGTCATAGGAAGTATAAAGAGCTATGAACAGTACTTAATCCATTTGTGCCTGAGGGGTCTTTAAAAACCTATCTATACCTACATGCAGTGAATTTTTGTCTCCATAGCAAGTGAAAAAAACTAGGCCAAAAAGCTGGATTCCTTCTGAGCACAGAAAGTTAAAACAAGGAAATTAATTTCTCAAGCAACTTGCAGCCATTGTGGAATCCGATTGCTTTTTTTCTCAGAGAACAAAATAAAACAATCAAATCAGCTTTGTAGGCAAGAATATTCAGGTAATTTGCTGGAAAATTGACCCAAACATCCAAAGTTTTAATGTAAAGTTCTCAAATTCATACCTTCTTCCCTCTAAAAATTTTTAGAGTTCAACAGGCATATAAATGTGCATTTTGAAACTAAACTTTGAAATTTTAAAATAAAAGCAGTCTTTTTCTCAGCAGAAAAAGGGCTGTTGGAACACCAATTTTAATTTAAAATAGGTGTTTTAAGTCCTGATTTACTCAAGAAGTTTTAAGGCCTATTTTACTCCAGGCTATAGCTCAAGAAAACTTTTTTTAAGCAGAAGAAAAGAGAATTATTCTCCTACTAACATGCTCACCTCTTTATCTTCGGACAGAAAGAAGAAGGAACAAAATCATACCCTAGATATTTTTAGGACCCTAAACAACTTCAACTTCACAGTTGATCTAAGGGAGAAAACAAAAACTAGTAAAAACCAATGTTAAATGCTAAAGTAGGGACTGGGGGAGGAAGCACTCTAGTAACAGTGAAGTACGAGACAGCTGTAGAAAAATACTTTGGTTTTCACCTTTACCTGTGCTTCCCAAGTGAATAATGTATATATTTCATTACATGTATGTGGACTTTTCTTCCTCTCTTCCTTTTTCTTTGTCTGACTCTTAAGAAATCACATGCAATACTACTAGCTACACTATTAAAATCAGTAATCTTAAATTTATTTGTACCTCCATTTGTAATAGATTCTAGCTACAAGCTAAAAAGGAGATAAAAATGTGATGAAAACTATTTTTTCAAAATGTGTTTACAATAAATATGTAAAGGGGAGACATATAAAGTACTAAAATATAACAAAAGCGTATTTCAAAGATACAGAATCCAAAAAACCAAACACCTTTTTAAATTAGCTGGCATCATATTGGTAGATGATTAAGTAATAATGAGATAGACTATTGTTATTCAGATATTCTTTGCTAAGAGTAAAAAAGATAACTTAAAGAAACAACAAAATCATGACAAATCTTTAATTCCTAGTTAGGCTACCTGTATAACTTGTTACCAAATGTGTTGTAGTATGTAGCTGTAACTAGTTACTTCTCAAGATTAAACTAAATTTAAGTGAGAAAGGAACTGAGGTAGGGGAAGAAAATCTTCAACTTCATTTGAAGAATGAAAAACAGAATAGCTGAGAATGATGAGAAGTCTTCATTTGTCAAAATGGCTTATATCTGATATGTTCCAACATTCTACTTCTTACCTTGCATAATCCAAGTAAACTAAAGTTGAATGCACATAGGTATCTCATTATATAACATTGTAGTGGCTTAATTTTTAAATTGTAAGCATCTCATATTCTTTACCAATGAAAACCTTGTTAAAGCCTTCTTATTCTAATGTGATATTTTCCTCAGAACAACTTAAACATTCACTTTGAGTCAATATACTGGCACAAACTTAGAAAATTAGTGCCCTGAATTCTGCTGCTAGGCATGTAGTTAATAACATAAATCTATTTTTGCAGCAGAAAAGTGAAGGGTTTGCATTTAAATGATAACTAGTTTCAGAGAATAAAGCAAGAGGCAAAATACATCATGTGCAGATACATTTCTATTTCACTTTGGGCAAACATAAAACTTTTTTATTAGCACTACAAAGATACTTAATAAAAAAGAGTATGAATTCAATGGCATGTCTGGAAGACAACTGCTGAGACTAAGTTTTATAAATAAATTTATTACTTTTGGTACATTTGTCCTATTAACAGGATCAAAATATTAGAGCAAAAAGGATAATTTTAATTAAGAAGGATGATTCTATCCATTTTAAAAATTGTCATATATTCATGCAGGTTAAAAAATTTTAAGTTAAGTCAATCTTCTGGATGTCTGAAAGCCTTAATTGGTATAAAAAGTTGAGATTTCCCCTTAATCAATGAATAAGATCCTATAAATATCATCTTTGAATAGAATTTCTATAATAAAAATATGATGTATTCATCTTAGTTATCCTGTCTTATGCTCAACAAAACATGAATACCATGCTAGTTTATACAGTATTCATGAATACAGAAAAAATATAAAAGCAATTAAAAAGCCAAACTTACATATTAAATTAAATATTTAAAGTATTTGTATTTCTATAACATTTAATTTCATTCTTGTATGGTAGAGAGAATAAAGTATATTATCTTGGTTTTAAGGATGAAGAAACTGACTTAAAGGAGGGAATTGATTCACTTGAGTTCACAAAGAAAACAGAAGAATCAATAGCACAAGTATCTGAAAAGTCCTATTGGCCCATATGCAGTCTTTGAACTAAAATAAATTTAAGTAGCATGTAATGTCTGTGATGGCAGAGACTTTTGCTTTGTTTATCATTATATCCCCAGTAGCAGGGGTACAATACCAGGATCAAAGTCAGTTCTTATTACTTGTTGAATATACAAATGAATAATAAAAAGCTTTAATTTTAACTAAAATAATTCTGAATACTTCCACTGATGGCTGACCTACAACTTCCTAAGTCAGAATTCTAAATATCACCTATAATTGAGAGATACATAAACTTTGATCAATTCTAATCATCTTATTTTAAAGCTTTCATTATTTAGCTGGACAAAGAAATACCAGATGTCTTAAATGAAGCCTACAAATATCAGATGACTCAGCCAGCATTATGGTAGTGCACAAGATTTTAGGTTAGGATGAAAGCTCAGGTTTAGAACTGAGAGGTGTTCTGTGTGTGTGTATGTGTGTGTTTTCAAGATGGAGGGAGGAGGAGAGAAAAACAATATCAAGAAATGTGTCTGCATCTGGAGAGTGAACTAGGCAGGTGATTAAATACCTAGGCTCCTTGGAAGGTACCCTTTAGTAGTGAAGGTAGTGAAGGGCTTTAATACAAAAAGAACTTACTGATCCAATCAGATCATCTCTCTTTGCTCTAATTACTAATAAATTCTATAAGCCTTGACTCCAATTAACTTTCTACTTTAAAAAGTATAATATTTAAGTATATTAAATTATGAATTGGTAATTCTTGAAAACATAGAGTATAAAATAAATGAATATTCAAACTATACATGCTAATGCCTATTGGAAGAAGAAAATATCCAAGAGTGTCATATCTATACACATTACAGAAGAAAATGATTAACGAAGGATGAAGTACTTAAAACATATTAAATGCTGCTGAAAGGTCCCATAAAATATAGATGTTCCAATACCTACTGGATTTGTTAACAGAGAGGTTATGGCAACTATGACAAGGAAAGGGTTGGTGAAGTGCTTAAATGGGCAAAAGCACAATATTCATGCAAAATCTGGAAAAGAGTGCTGTCCTAATAAAGACATTCAATGTGTAAAATAAAGATTGTGCAGAGATTCTTTCAAGGTAAGATAATTCTGAACATATCTTACTTTATGTTTGACTCATTAATGTTGTTTACCACTTCACAAGGATATCTATCTTGACCCAGGCCTACAATTCCATGGGAATAGATCCTCGTAGGTCAAAGCTTGACATCAGAATCCTATGTATGAAGCTATAGCTAATTATCATCAGCCACTTCAATGGCTTCAAGGTGAGATTTGCCTGCATTAATTGACTTAAAGATATAAATTACATGTGCCATATATGAATGTCTGACTTGAATAAAATAGGATATCTTGTATTAATTAACTTTGTGTGGCATATTTGCATTTAATAATACAAATTATTAAATTAATAATTTATACACAGCATGTTAAGTGAGAAAATTATAAAAGCACAGGCACTATCCTTTACAAATAATTCTGGTACTGATTTCCAATTATTAAAAAATCACCTTAGAATATCAAGTTAGTAATAATTAGAAGGGAAGTTCTATACTGATGACCCAAGCTGGTAATTTTTCCCTAAATTTCATTTTTAATCTCACAAATTATTACCTAGAGAATAGGTTAGATACATTAGATTCTTTCTGTAAGACTGTTTAAGAGCACTGCATATTTTTAAATAGGATGTGACACAATCATTACTGTTCAATAAGCCAGACAATGCAATAAACTTACCGTTATTTCAAACAACCTTTAGAAAAAGTTTCATTAATCTTTTCTTGGACAAAAAAGCAAAATAATATTTGAAGCTAACTAAGTAATAGTGCTTAACAATCATTCACCTTGCAAACTTCAAGGGAAAAAAATTATTCCTGTATACTACATATTATATTCTACAGAATAATAAACTAAAATTGCTGTTGGCATAGTAATAAAACTTATGATACATCACACAGAGCTTTAAGGTCATGTTAGGAATATAAATCTTTCAGCTCTGAAATATATTACGTGGAACCAATAAATATAGGTAATTATGTATTTAGGTACTTTGTAACAGACAAAAATGAATGAATGTCAATTATCAAGCATCATCTGATGAAGCCAATATTTTTAACAGAAAGAGGAACATGATGGTATTATCAATAAATATTTATAAAATATTTTATATGATTATACTCTCAAATTACATGGAAAATATATGTCTCTGTGTATTTGCTTGTATATTTTTTCTATGAAAGTTTATAATTCATATACCAAAAAGCAAAACATTGCACATTTCCTAAGTAGCTAATAATTAAAAAGACATGGAATTAAGCTAAGTGCTACATATGCTTAAATAAATATGGTTTCCACAAGTTAAGTTTACATTCAAAATCACTATCACCTCTAACATACATTTAAAGGATCTAATATATCCCCAAAATAGTCAATATTTGGAGCAATAATTTATGCTAAATAATTTAAGTTAAATTTGCAAGTTATAGGAAAAAAATCAATGAATAGATATGTCTGAGAGAGTAGGAAAAAATCCAGAAAATCAGAAGGGTGTGAGAAAAAAATTACAAAAAAAACCTATAGTAGTTACATAATAGCTCATGACAGAAAACAAAATATACATGTCAGTTATATAACAACAACTGTTAAAATATTCACTTTTAAATGGTAAAGACTCCCAGGTATTAAAATGAACAAAATCCACTGCAACCCCCATATTAGCTATGGATCCACTCTCCATGTTCCAAATTTTCTTCAATCATATGAAATCCATCTCTTTTACTATTCAGTGTTCAGTCCCATTCTGTCTCCTTTGTTTCCAAACTTGAATACAAAAATCTATCAAAGTCCTTGGCAAAACAAAGGATCTTCCAATAATTAAAGCACATACACCCATGCACAAAAGAACAACTGTTCACAATTTCATTTTGTTAATAAGTACTAAGCAAAATAACCCAGAAAAGTTAAGAATAAAAGAACTTCGTAGAAAAAATACTGGTATATGATGACTCCCAATCATGAGAAACTTGACAATATATTTAAGAATTCTACGAAAGGATTTAAGCCACTGATCTAGTAAGTCCACTTCTAGAATTTTATCATAATAATTGTGAAATAGTGAAATGATAGAATGGAATTTAGTAATTAAAATTCATTTTGAAAAGGACATTTAATAGCTTAGAAAAATATTCACATATTAGGTAGAAAAACTGAATTATAAAACAATGAGTTAACTATATTTCACATTTTGAAAATAATATATGCACATATATTTTATATTATCTAATGAAATCTATATAACATATCACATAATATGTAACACATATTTGTGTATACATATACATACATACACATATATTCACAGAAAAAGTATAGATGTACACAGAGTTGAGGGAAGTTCTCATAAAAAACTGAAACAGTAGTTATTTAAGAGAGATTATCAGTAAATTTTACCTTTTTCAAGATTAGTGAATTTTTAAATATTCCATAATTTGAAGCTTATACAAGGAATGGAATCTATGTTCCATGAGTAAGCATAAAATTTTTATTAAAAATAGTTTTGAAGCACAGAAACACTAAAGCACTAAAGACTTCCTAATTAATTCTAGGAAACACATGTACTTCCGATAATAAAAAATGCAACAACCTTATGTACTACAAAAAAATCAACAAATTGTTACCCTAAAAAATAATAGCTACAGCAACAATGAAACGGATCAAACTAACTTAGCAGCAGAAATGTAAATATTCCAAATCTCTACTCCAGTGGATTTAAATGAATTCAACCAAACTTTTGAGGGACAGTTATTTTTTATCTGAACCATTAAGTTATTGTCTCTCAGCTTCAGAGGTCTCTCTCTGTACACTGCTTTACTTTGCTAGGACCAGACCTGGGAACCACATTTTTGCTTTGCCAGCTGGCTCCCTGTAAGGGTCTCAAAAGAAGTTCTGAATAAATGGAAGCACACTTGATGCTTTTAGATGGGATACTGTAATGTGTAATAGTGATGAGATACTTTAATACTGTAAAGATGTCCATTTTCCACACATTTAACTATAAATTAAATTCCACTATAAATACAAGCTCACTTTTTAAGTAACTCAGTTAACTTATTCTAAAATATGTAAGAAAGGATAACATTTCAAGAATACCTAAGTCATTTTTTTAAAATCCTGGAGTGATGACTTGCTCTATTGATATTACAATATACTATCATTCCACAGTAATAAAATCTTATATACTAGCATAAAAACAGGCAAATGGATCAATAAACAGAATACAGAGTTCAAAGACAGATTAGTGTATATGGAAAATAAGTATAAAGTAATAGAAGTATATAAAATCACAGTGAAATTTATGGGTTATTCAGTAGAAAAAACTGTCTCACTATATGAAGAAAAATAAAAGTGGATCTCTATATAATCCCTTATAACTAGGTTAATCCATAAAGGCAACTGATCTAAATATAAAAGGTAAAACTACAAAGTTAGTATATAGTATAAACAAATGTATTTGTGATCTAGGACTGGCAAAAGGCTTCTTAGTCAATCTGAAGTACAAAATATAAAGTGAAAATTTGGTGAATTTGAATAAAAAAATAAATATTTCTACTCAACGAAGGATAACATGGAAAAAATTTATAGGTAACAGATTTGGATATGGTTTTTGCAATGTTACTATCTAAAAAAGGAAAAACATCTAGACTACATAAAATATTCTTGCAAATCAATAACACAAAAACAGCAATATCAATTAAAAAGTATCCAAGGAGATAGGATAATGCCAGTAAGTATATGAAAAGATCCATAAACTCATTAAAGCTTCAAGAAACTGAAACAGCAATGGAATAAACATTTTAGACTCATTAAAACTGACAAAAATGAAAAAGCTTTATCTTTTCAAGTAGTGTCAGGTTGTAGGTAAATAAGAAGCTTCATACATTGTTGATGATGCAGCTTATATAGAAGGCAATCTTCTAGCACTTAAATTAAGCATTCATATACCCTATGACACGTATACAGAGAAATATCCAGTAGGTTCATAACTGTAAATATGTATAAGTATGTTCATCATAGCATGATTTATGGTAAATGGAAGTTGGAGGTAATCACTAGAGATAGTAAAATGTAGTGGAACCAAACAGTGAAATATTACATTCACTGAATGAGTAAGTAAATATATAAACAGAACAAAAACAGCTCCTAAAACAGGACTGATGAAAACATGGGATCACAATAAGATCTAAGGTACATTAGTTATGGAGACCAAATTTAACATATACACAACAAAACAATTTACATTAGTTAAGAATATATACAATTAGAAGTTTTAATCTCAAACACAACAGAATAGTTGTCTATGGTGAAAGAAGAGGAATATGAGTAGGAATTAGGATTAAACCAAGAAAGAGAGAACCTGCAGATGCTAATGATAATATGGAACTGTACGAAGGAATAGGTGGCTAGGATTGGTTCTTCCAGCCTTTAAGAGGTACCTGTCTTCCAGAAAGTGGAAAGACTAACTAGATCTCTATTCTTACACATGAGCAGACAATACTAGAAATTTGGAAATCTGGGAGAGGGCTACAGGAGAGAGCCATTAAGAAGAGTCTGATTTCTTCTGATCTTGGTCAACTGGGGAACAGGGTTGTAACATCTTGGGGATATGATGGTATTATTTTACCCAGAGCTCGAAGTTTGTATATATTGATTACCATAGGTATTATTAACTTTATGTAGACAAGTGTAGGAGAGATACAGTTTAAACCATGGGACTTAGTCCTACTACTGGATGTTTCAGCACAGCTCTTCACGTTTGTTTAACAAGACAACAGAAACTCTATTTCATAACAGATTATGAGTTTTCTGGAAATAAACTTAAATTGTCTCCACTGTGGACACAGAAATACCCAAGCATGCCTGGAAATCTGCTGCACCTTACAGAAGTCTTCTAACCGATTTGTTGAAATTATCTGGAAATACTGGTAAATAATTCCTCCAAAAGAAAGAAGAAAGCCAACCTGCAATTGAACCAATCAATACATATGAACCAGTAATAAAGTCCTCAATATTTAAAGGTTGGTAGAAGAGATTTTTGAGTATAAATCCCAGAAATAATGGAAAGTGGCCAAGGGTTTGTAAGGGATTAAGGTTTATGTGAGTGGGCAGACACCTCAGTTAGCCTAATATGAATTTGCCTATTATGTTCTATTAATTTACTAATGCTACTATTACTAGATTAATGATTAAGGTATAAAAACATTTTATTTTCTTAGTTTTTACTATTCTATTGCTTAGTGGGTTTCAGATTATTCCGAAAAGTGTTCCTTAGTACTTCCTACTTTTTCATTTGTATTTTCTTCCTTACACATCTAATTTCTGTTCCTTGTCTTGGGCAAACCACTACTAGGAATGACAAATTACAAAATGAGATTCAAAGGGCACATGTAGGTGACTGAACAAGTGTGACAGACTAGCAAATGCAGGCATGGACCATTAAGGTTATCGTGCCTGAATGAGATTAATTTGATTTAGCTAAAACAAGGTATTTAGACTTAAAATTGAAGGTGAGTATTTTACGTGAATCTTCACAATGTAATACAGAAAAGCAACCTGGGAAATACCAGCCTATATTCTAAGTTCCCAATTCTTTTGAGATTGGAATCTCTTTTTATCTGGAATATTATTGCTAAAGTATGCTCAGAATTCTACCTAGTGAAGACTTCCAAAAGTGGCTTAGTATTAGAACTGGGTACAGGTCTTAATAAGAACCAGAGATAAAAGAAAAATCATCATGTTACAATCCCTCTTAATTGTACTACCCAATTAGTTCTCTGTTCCCCAACCTATTCTATATACAAATTTAGCGTACTTTCTTGGCCAAGTGATAGTTAAGCTAAATACTTCCTTGAATAACATTCAGTGTCCTCCCTGACATTAAGATATTCATTCATTCATTTTATTTATATTTATTTAAAACATTTCATATTTATATTTAATTATTTTTTGCATAATTGACATATACTATGGTATTAGTTGCAGGAGTACAACACAGTGATTTAGCATTTATAAACATTACAAAATGATTATCCTAAGTCATCTACTTACTACTTACAAAGGTAATACAATCTTATTGTTTATATTCCCTATAATGTGCATTACATACCCATGACTTAGTTATTTTTACACCTGGAAGTTTGTACCTTTTGATCCCCTCTTGCCCATTTCACCCAACCCCCAATCTTCCTCTCTGGCAATCATCAATTGATTCTTTGTATCTATGAGTCTGCTTTTGTTTATTTTTCTTTGTTTTGGTTTTTTTAGATGCTACATATAAGTGGAAACACATGGAATTTGTCTTTCACTGACTGATATATTTCACTTCACTTAATACCCTCAAGGTCCATTCATATATCACAAAGAACAAACTTTCATTATTTTTTTATAGCTGAGTAATATTCTATTCTGTATAGATATCACAATTAATTTACCTGTTCATTTATCAATGGCCATTTAGGTTGTCTCTATAGGCTATTATAAATAATGCTGCAATGAACAGAGGGGTGCCTTTCTCTTTCCAAGTTAGTGTTTTCATTTTTGTTGGACAGATCCCCAGTAGTGGAACGGCTGGATCATATAATCTATTTTTAATTTTGTGAGGAATCTCCATACTGTTTTCCATAATGGCTGAACCAATTTAAATTCTCACCAACAGTGCATAAGATTCATTTTTTCCCACATCCTTGTCAACACTTGTTATTTCCTTTCTTTTTGATAACAACCATTCTGGTAAGTATAAACTGATATCTTACTGAGATTTTGTTTTGCATTTCCCTGATGATTAGTGATGTTGAACATATTTCCACGTGCCTCTTGGTCATCTGTGTTAATTCTTTTGAAAAATATGTATTCAGATCTTCTGCCCATTTTTAAATTGGATTATCTTTTTTGCTATTAAGTTGTATAAGTTATTTATATATTTTGAATATTAGACACTTTCAGATATATGATTGAAAAATATCTTCTCCAGTTCAGTAGGCTGCTTTTCATTTTACTGATAAATTTCTTCACTGTGCTAATTCTTTTTATTTTGAAGTTTATTTTTGTTTTCAATGACCTTGCATGTGGAGTTGCTACAGAATAAACATTATTAAGAGTGTAAAGGAGCTTATTGCCTTTTTTTGAGAAATTTAAGGTTTCAAGTATTAACCTATTTTGAATTCAAGCATTTAACACATTTTGAATTATTTTTTCTGTATGGTGTAAGATATATTTCATTCTATATGGTGTAAGTCCAACGTCATTCTTTTGCATGTAGGTGTCTAGCTTTCCCAACATCACTCATTGAAAAGTCTTTTCCTCATTGTATACTTTTGCCTCCTTTCTTGTAGAATTACTGATCATATATTCATGGGTTTATTTCTGGCTCTCTATTTTGTTCCATTGACCTACATGTCTGTTTTTGTGCTAGTACCATATGTTTTGATTACTAGCATTTTAGTATAGTTTGAAAGCAGGGAAATGTGTTAACTCCAGGTTTTTTCCCTCAGAATGCTTTGGCTATTCAGGGACTTTTGTGATTTCATACAACTTTTAAGAGCCCTTGTTCTAGTACTGAAAAAAATGCCATTGGAATTTTAACAGTGATGGGAAGGAATCTGTAGACTATTTGGGTAGTGAGCAATTTAACAATATTAATTCTTCCAATCTATGAGCACACAGTATCTTTCCATTTATTTCACTATGAAAATATCTTTTCCTTTAAAATTAAAGTATCATTGATATACAATCTTATGAAGCTTTCACATGAGAAACATCTTGGTTTCAACATTCACACATATTATCAAGTACCCCCCATACCCCATTTCAATCACTGTCCATCAGCACATTAAAATGTTACAGAGTCATTACTTGTCTTCTCCGTGCTATACTGCCTTCTCTATGACCTACCTATATGGTATGCTAATTATAATACCGCTTAATCCCCTTTCTCCCTCCCTACTCATCCATCCTCCCCAGCCCCTTCCCTTTGGTAACAGCTAGTCCCTTCTTGGAGTCTTAGTCTGCTAAGAACCTGTTCTTTCAGTTTTGCTTTGTTGTTATACTCCACAAATGAGTGAAATGATTTGGTACTTGTCTTTCTCTGCCTGGCTCATTTCACTGAGCATAATACCCTCTAGCTCCATCCACATTGTTGTAAAAGGTAGGATTCATTTTCTTCTTATGGCTGAATAGTATTCCATTGTGTATATGTACCACTTCTTTATCCGTTCACCTACTGATGGACACTTAGGTTGCTTCCATGTCTTGGCTACTGTAAATAGTGCTGCAATAAACATAGGGGTACATATCTCTTTTTGAAACTTTGATCTTGTTTTCATTGGGAAAATTCCTAGGAGTGGAATTCTTGGATCAAATTCTATTTCCATTTAGGTTTTTCAGGAACCTCCACTAGTTCCACAATGGTTGAACTAAGTTACATTCCCATCAACAGCATAGGACCATTCTCCAATCTCTGCATCACCACCATTTGTTGTTCCTTATCATTTGGATGTTGGACATCTTAATTGGTGTGAGGTGATATCTCATAGGGATTTTAATTTGCATTTCCCTGTTAATTAGCCATGTGGAGCGTATTTTCACATGCCTGTTGGCCAACTGATTTTCTTCTTTGGATAAGTGTGTGTTCAGATCCTTGACCTATTTTTGAATTGGTTATTTGCTTTTTGGGTATTGAGGCATTTGTGTTCTTTATATATTTTGGATGTTAACCCCTTGTCGGATGTGTCATTTATTAATATATTCTCCCATATAATAGGATGCCTTTTTGTTCTGCTGGTGGTGTCCTTTATTGTACAGAAGCGTTTTAGTTTGATGTAGTCCCATTTATTCATTGTTGCTTTTGTTTCCCTTGCCCAAAGAAATGTGATCAGGAAAAAGTTGCTCATGTTTATATTCAAGAGATTTTTGCCTATGTTTTCTTACATTTTTATGATTTCATGACTTACATTCAGGTGTTTGATCCATTTTGTGTATGGAGTTAGACAATAATCCAGTTTCATTCTCTTACATGTAACTGTCCAGTTTTGCCAACACCAGTTGTTGAAGAGGCTGTCATTTCCCCATTGTATATTCATGGCTCATTTATCATATATTTTTTGGACATATATGTATTGGTTTTATATCTAGGCTCTCTATTCTGTTCCATTGATCAATGGGTCTGTTCTTGTGCTAGTACCAAATTGTTTTGACTTATGTGGCGTTGCAATAGAGCTTGAAGTTGGGGAGTGCAATCCTCCCAACTTTATTCTTCCTTCTAAGGATTGCTTTGGCTATTTGGGGGTCTTTTGTGGTTTCATATGAATTTTAGAACTATTTGTTCTAGTTTGTTGAAGAATACTGTTGGTATTTTGATAGAGATTGCATTGAATCTGTAGACTGCTTTAGGCAGTATGGCCATTTTGACAATGTTAATTCTTCTTATACATGAGCATAGAATGTATTTCCATTTATTGGGGTCTTCTTTAATTTCTCTCAAGTGTCTTGTAGTTCTAAGGGTAAAGGTCTTTCACTTCCTTCATAAGGTTTATTCATAGGTATGTTATTCTTTTTGATGCAATTGTGAATGGAACTGTTTTCCTGATTTCTCATTCTGCTAGTTCATTGCTAGTATATAGGAATGCAACAGATTTCTGTGTACAAATTTTATATCTGCAAATCTGCTGAATTGTGCTATTAGTCCCAGTAGTTTTGGGTGCATTCTTTAGGGTTTTCTATGTCCAATATTATGTAATCTGCAAACAGTGACAGTTTAACTTCTTCCTTACCAATCTGGATGCCTTTTATTGCTTTGTGTTGTCTGATTGCCATGGCTAGGACGTCCAGTACTACACTGAATAAAAGTGAGAGTGGACATCCCTGTCTTGTTCTCAATGTCTGTGGAAAATTGAGCTTTTCTCTTTTCACTGTTAAGCATGATGTCGGCTGTGGGTTTGTTGTATATGGCTTTTATTACGTTGAGGTTACTGCCCTCTATTACAACAAAATGTGTATATACCTAAAATGTTCCTTGTGCACTTGAGAAAAATGTGTATCCTGCTGCTTTTGGGTACAGAGTTCTGTAGATGTCTCTTAGGTCCATGTGTTCTAATGTGTTGTTCAGTCTGTCTCCCTAATTATTTTCTGTCTGGTTGATATGTCTTTTGTATTGAGTATTGTGTTAGTGTCTCCTAAAATGAATGCATTGCATTGTATTTCACCTTTAATTCTGTTAGTATTTGTTTCACAACAAAATGTTGAGCGTTTTCATCATGAATAGATGTTGAGTTTTGTCAAATTCTTTTTCAGCCATCTATTGAGATGACTGTGTAATTTCTATTTTTTTTGTTGATGTGGTGTATAATGATGATGGATTTTCAAATATTGTAATATTGTTGCATCCATGGCATAAATCCCACTTGATCTTGATGATATGATGTTTTTTGTATTCAATTGCTAATAATTAATTGTGTATTTTTGCATCTATGTTCATAAGGGACATTGGTTTAATTTTATTTTTGGGGGCTGTCTTTGACTGGTTCTGAAATTAGAGTGATGTGGGCCTCATAGAAGAGTTTGGAAGTATTTCTTCCTCTTCTACTTTTTGGAAAAGTTTGAGGATGGGTATTAGGTTATCACTAAATGTTTGATAAGATTTAGCAGTGAAGCCATCTTGCCTGGGGATTTTGTTCTTAGGTAGTTTTCTGATAACAAATTCAATTTCATTGCTGATTATTGGTCTGTTCAGATTTTCTGCTTCTTCCTGTGTTGGTATTGGAAGTGGAAGGTTACATTTTTCTAGGAAGTTGTCCATTTCTTATAGGTTATCCAAATTGTTAGCATATAATTTTTCATAGTATTCTCTAATAATTCTTTGTACTTCCAAGGTGATTGTAGTGATTTTCCTTTATTATTCTGTTATGTGCATAGATTCTTTTTTTCTTTGGAAGTTTGTATGTCTAGGGGTTTATCTATTTTATTTATTTTCTTGAAGAACAAGCTCCTGGTTTCACTGATACTTTTTATTCTTCTCAATTTTACTTATTTCGGCTCTGAACTTTGTTATGTCCTTCCTTCTACTGACTTTGGGCCTCATTTGTTCTACTTTTTCTAGTTTTGTTAATTGTGAGTTTAGACTGTTCATTTGCAATTGTTCTTCTTTCTTGAAGTAAGCCTGTATTGCTATTGCTATGTACTTTCCTCTTATAACTGCCTTTGCTGCACCACACAGGTTTTGGGGTATTGAGTTGTTGTTTTCATGTCTCCATATATTGCTTGATCTCTGTTTTTATTTGGCCATTGATCCCTTGATTATTTAGGAGCATGTTGTTAAGCCTCCATGTGTTCATGGGATTTTTGTTTTCTTTGCACTATTTATTTCTAGTTTCATACCTTTGTGGTCTGAGAAGCTGGTTGGCACAATTTCAATCTTTTTGAATTTACTGAGGCTCTTTTTGGGGCCTAGTATATGATCTACTCTTGAAAATGTTCCTTGTGCACTGGAGAAAAATGTGTATCCTGCTGCTTTTGGGTACAGAGTTCTGTAGATGTCTCTTAGGTCCATGTGTTCTAATGTGTTGTTCAGTCTGTCTCCCTATTTATTTTCTGTCTGGTTGATCTGTCTTTTGTATTGAGTATTGTGTTTGTGTCTCCTAAAATGAATGCATTGCATTGTATTTCACTTTTAATTCTGTTAGTATTTGTTTCACATATTAGGTGCTCCTATATTGGGTTCATAGATATTTATAATGGGTATATCCTCTTGTTGGACTGACCCTTTATCATTATGTAATGTTCTTGTTTCATACTACTTTCTTTTTTTGAAATCTATTTTGTCTGCTATAAGCGAGTCTCTTGTAGGCCCATATAGATGGGCCTTTTTTTTTAACAATCTGTAACTCTGTCTTTTGATTGGTGCATTTAGTCCATTTATATTTAGGGTGATTATTGATAGATATTTAGTAACTATCGTTGCAGGTTTTAGATTCGTGTTTACCAAAGGTTCAAGGGAAGCTTCTTTACCATCTAACACTCTGACTTAACTCACTTATTATGCTATTTCAAACACAATCATTTTCCCCCCTCCATTCTATATGTTAGGTGTCATATTCTGTACTCTCTTTGTATCCCTTGACTGACTGGTTAGTTGATTAAATTTTGTATTTGCTTAGTAATTAATTGGTCTGCTTCCTTCACTGGAGTGTTATTTTCTCTGGTGACAGCTATTTAGCCTTAAGAGTACTTCCATCTATAGCAGTCCCTCTAAAATACACTGTAGACATGATTTATGGAAAGTAATTTCCTTCAACTTTTGCTTATCTGATAATTGTTTAATCCCTGCTTCAAATTTAAATGATAATCTTGCCAGGTAGAGTATTCTTGTTTGGAGGTCCTTCTGTTTTATTGCATTAAATATATCATGCCAATCCCTTCTGGCCTGTAAGGTTTCTGCTGGGAAGTCAGCTGATATTCTGATGGGATTTCCTTTGTACATGATCTGGGCACTAGAGAGTGCTACATACACAGTTATTATTCTATAGTAATCACTAGAAATATGAAAAGACTTTGTATAAATATCTAATAGACACCAGAAAGAGGGCTAAGTGAAACTGAAATAATGAATCTTCTTGAGAAAGATTTCAAAAGAAAAAGCATAAACATGCTCACAGAGCTACAGAAAAATATTCAAGATCTCAGGGATTCTTCAAGGAAGAGATAAAAACTTGAAAACTACAGTATCTGAAATGAAACATAAAATGGAAGGATTTAAAATTCGATGAGATGACACAGAGGAGACAATAAATGAAATAGAAATTAGAAAACAAGAAAACAAAGAACCTGAGGCACAGAGAAAAAAGAATTTCTAGGAATCAAAGAATAATAACAGAACAGCGTGACCAATCCAAATGGAGCAATGTTTGCATGATAGGGATACCATAAGAAGAAGAAAGTGAAAAATGGATAGATAGTGTTTTTGAGGAAATAACTGCTGAAAAGGTCCCCAATCTGAGGAAGGAAATAGTCTGTCAGGTCATGGAAGTGAAGAGATTTCCCAACACAAAATGGCTGTAAAAGTCAACATCAAGATATACAATAATTAATATGGCAAAGATCAAGGACAAGGAGAGAGTGTTAAAAGCAACCAGAGAGAGGAAAAAGATGCTCTACTCTCTGGAGTTGCCCAGTACCTTTAGCAATGGTGGGTGTCACAGGTGTGCAGCACTGGTATATGCTGGGAGGAAAGACCTCATTCTTTCCTGGCTGCAGCACCTGTCTCCACTGCCAAGTCTAGTGGGCCAAGCACACAGGGAGGAGCCTCTGCATTATGTCGTTGTAGCTGCCATAGGCAAGGTTACCCTCCAGCTGCCCTGGCACGATGGTGGGAGCAGGCAGTGCCTGCCTGGAGGAAGGAGTGGCAGTCTGCATCTTATATTGGGGCACTTCAGGACTACATTGCCAGCAGCGTGATGGACCATCTGAAGCTCCTGGAAGTTCCCAACCTGCTAGGCTGAGTGTGCCTGGACAATTTTGTCCACCTGAACTTTCTTCTGAGCAGCAAGCTTCATGTAATTGTTCCCCCTTTAGCACCCCTTATGCTGTTGGGAAGTCTTTCTAGAGTTGCCGGTTGAGGGTACATGTTCTCTTCAAGCAGCTGAAATCTCATTGTCTCCAAGTAGTCTGCCTGTCTTTGCTTTCTAACCCTTCTATTCTCCAGAGCACCATGTAAATGTGGGTTTGTGTTCCCAGACCAGATCTCAAGGGCTGGATGTTTAGAAGTGCTGGGCTTCTACTCCCTCCCCACTTTGTTTATCTTCCTCCCACCTATAAGATGGGGTTGGGGGAGGGCTTGGATCCTGCTGGATCATGGCTTTGGTACTTGAGCCTTTTCTGTGATGTCTTCTTTTTTTCCCTAGATGTAGGCAGTCTGTTTTGTGGTCTTGAGGTCTTTCAGGATTTGTTGTATTTGCTGTATTTTCATGTTATGTATGCTTTTGAGAGGAGGTTTCCACCTCACTTCTCACGCCACTATCTTCTCCCTCAACCACCGTGTATCCATCTTACTAATACCTTACAGAGGATTTTTCCATCTATGGTCATCAAGGATATTGGCCTATAATTTCTTTGTGTTGTTTTTGTTTGGTTTTGGTATCAATGTAATGCTTGCTTCATCATATGATTTTGGAAGAATTTCCTCCTCTTCACTTTTTTGAAAAAAAAGGTATAAAACCGTTGAATGCTTGGTAGAATTCCTCAATGAAGCTTTCTGGTTCTGGAATTTTGTTTGTTCCAAACTTTTGCTTAATGATTCAATTTCATTAGTAGTATTCCATCTACTCAGACGATTTCTTCATGATTCTTAGAAGATTGCATGTTTCTAGATATTTATCCATTTCTTCTAGGTTTTCCAATGTGTTGGTGTAAATTATCCATAGTAGTCTTCTGATCCTTTGTAGTTTTGTGGTATTACTTATAACTTTTCTTTCATTTATGACTTAATATATTTGGGCCTTTCTCCATGAATCTGGCTAAAATTCTGTCAATTTTATTTAGAGAAGCAGCTCCTAACTTCATTGGTTTTTTTTCTATTGCATTTTAGTCTCTATTTTATTTATTTCCACTATGATCACTATTGTTTCTTTCCTTGTAATAACTGGGTTTTGTTTGTTCTTTTTCTAGTTTCCTTAGGTGTAAGATTTTCTTCTTGTTTTCTATATGGCTACAAGTTCCCTCTGAGAACAGCCTTTGTTCCATCCTAGATTTTAGAATATTGTGTTTCTATTTTCATTTGCCTTATTTTTTATCTTTGATATTTAGTAACATGTTGTTTAGACTCCTAGTGGTTTTTTTCCCTCAAAATTTCTTCTTGTAATTAATTCCCAGTTTCACACCAGTCTGATATGATTTCAATCTTCTTAAACTTACTTAGATATTTTTTTGTGTCCTAACATGTCATCTACCTGGACAATATTCCATGTGCACTTGAGAAAAATATATACACTGTTGATTTTGGATGTAATGTTCTATATATATCTGTTAAATCCATCTGTTTTAATATGTCATTTAAGGCTGATGTTTCCTTATCGATTTTCTGTCTGCATGATCTATCCACTGATGTGAGGTCTCCTACTATTAAAGTCTCCTACTATTATTGTATTGCTGTCAATTTCTCCCTTTATGTCCATTAATTTTTTTATGTATTTAGGTGCTCCTATATTGGCACATAAATATTCACACATATTATATTCTCCTCTTGGATTGATCCATTATTAGTATGTAATGCCCTTTGTCATTTGTTACTTTGTTTTCAAGTCTACTTTGTGTGATATAATTACTGCTATGTCAGCTTTCTGATTCCATTTGCATGGAATATCTTTTCCACCCTTTCACTTTTTCTGTGTGTGTTTAGACCTGAAAGGAGTCACTTGCATAGAGCATATGGAGTTTCTCTGTAATCTGTTCAGCCACCCTATATGTGTTGATTGGATAATGTGGTCCATTTACATAATTATTAATCCTTATGAACTTACTGCCATTTTTCAGTTATATTCTGAGTTTTTTAGTTCTTCTCTGTATCTTTTCTTGCTCTCTTACCTTGTGGCCTGATTAATTTCTTTAGTATTGTGTTTAGATTCCTTTTGAATTATTCTGTATCTATTGTAGATTTCTGGTTTGTAGTTACCACGAAATTTATACATAACATATATATATTAATATATATTATGATATCACAGTCTATTTTAAGTTGATAGTTGATTGAGTTTGACTGCATTCTGAAAGGATATTCTTTTCCCATCACAAATTTTATGTTTTTAATGTCATATTTTATATTTTTCATTTTGTATATTCCTTACAAAAAATTATAGTTTTGGTTAATTTTACTACTTTCACAATTTAACCTTCATACTAGCTTTATAAGGGGTTCAGCCTCCTCCTTTACTATATATTTTCCTTTACCAGTGAAATTTTTTTCTTTAATATAATTTATTTCTAGTTACAGTCTTTTCTTTTAAGCTTAGCAAAGTCACTTTAACAATTTTTGTAAGGCTGGCTTAGTGGTTAGCATTCCCTTAGCATTTGTTGGTCTGGCAAACTTGCTCTTTTTTTCAATTCTGAATGATAATTTTGCCAGGTAGTGTATTCTTGAAAATGTTTTTCCTTTCAGTATTTTTAATATATCATGCCACAACCTTCTTGCCTACATATTTTCTACTGAAAAAAGATCAGCTGATAGTCTTATGGAATTTTTTATGTTTGTAACTATTTTTTTTTCTCTTGCTGCTTGTATTAAGAGTCTCTCTCTTCAACTTTTGACATTTTAATTATCATATGTCCTTCTGTGGATCTCTCTGCGTTCATCTTGGTTGGAACTCTCTATTTTTCCTAGACTTGGATGTCTGTTTCCTTCCCCAAGTTAGGGACATTTTCTGCCATTATTTCTTCAAATAAATGTTCTCCCCCTTTCCCTCTCTTTTCTCCTTCTGGGACACTATAATTCAAACCCTAGTTTTTCTGATTTCCCTTGCTCTAGTTCTTGGTTGTCGCTTGAGATGTTTCTCCCCATTGTCTCAGACCTGTTGGGTACAGTATTGTAATCCTCCCTAACGACATGAGTCTGGCACTCAAAGGGTGTTCCCTGTGTGGGTTGTATGCGCCTACTGTGTTTGGCAGGGTTGGATGAGTGGATAAAAGGAGGAGGGACTGGACTGCTCTTTCACTGCTATTAGGTTTTTAGAATACAGTTGCATATCATGCCCACCAGCACCAGTGCTAGCAAGGTAAATAGATCCCTTCAAGATGGCATTCACCAGCTTTCCATCTCTGGAAAGAGATTAAGAGATTTCTGCCCCTGTGGCAGATGCTTTCAGTTTTACAAGTGAAACTCCTTCGCTTATGGTCTAAGCCCTTTTCAAAATTCTGCTTTCTGTGGTAGGTCCAGGGCAAATAGAACTGCATATGAACCCCTTAAGAGCAGAATCTTCATTCCCTACAGCCCTATGTTTCTCCTAAATGCAATCTCATCATTTTAAAGGCCGGACATTTTGGGGTCATCTCTGTAGTGCAGAGTTGAATGTTTGGGCTGCCTAGTGTAGGGTGCAAACTACTTGCTCCTTAGGGAAAAGATTCATTTATATTTGTTTCTTTTTTTTTTGAGATCCCTCCTGATTGTGGGTCACTGCACCAGGTGTGGGGTGTTGATGAAAGCATACCTCTGCTTCTCCCTACTGTTTTGGTGTGGTCCTTTTTATCCTTTGTTGTAGAGCAGGTATTCAGTTAATTCTCAGATTATTTTCAAGGGGATTTTTCCATATGTTGTTAAACATCTGTTGTGTCTGTGGGAGGAGGTAAATGAAGGATCTTCCTATGCTGACACCTTGACCCCTGACATTAACTAAACTTTAATTTTGCTTCCTCCATTTAGCAGATACTGTCAGTGTTCTTTTCATTTCTTCCAACCTTTCAGGATGCTCTAACAGCAACATGGTGAATGAGGACTATTTTTTTATTCCCCCAAACTGCAGAAGTCTCTGTGCATACATGACTTCAGAAGAACTGAGGAATTAATATCTCTGGTGGAATGCCCTCAACAAATATTTCATGGAATTTAGTTTATGAGATGTGTTTTACACCATTTCCCTAAACAACCCAGTGGGATTAAGCTCCAGCTATCTATGGTAGTAATAATTGAAATAAAGCACCCTTTATTGCAGCATCCCTTTTCTGTGACACTTTCCTCTTCAACCCATGGTACCTTAATCTCCAAAATAAACTACCCAAACTTTTATCTAAGTATCAGTTTACAAGGGAGCTGTGCTTAATCCAGTTGGTACCAAAAGACAATTCTAGGAAGCAAGTGCCCCAATAACTGGATCACTCCCTTGTCCAATGTCAACAGGACTCCAGTGCTGATAGTAAGTGGAATAATGACAAGGTCTTGCATTATGAAGTATCTCAATTACTAACATTCTTACCAGTAGTTAAGTGAGATATCATGTGTTGGAGGGGTTGCACAGGTCTATATGGTATCTCTAGGATTTGAGAGAGTTACCCTGCTACAGCAAAGGTAATTATAAGAACAGTGGTTACTGTTAAATGCCATCAACGCATTGAAAGAAAAAAAAATGACATGGTTCAGTCAACACCCAACCCAGGGCCTGGTATAAAACAGAAGGCTTTTTTTTTTTTAATAATAGCATTTATATAGATACTGATCTCCTGTAGTCAAAAGGTACTTAGGGATGAAAACAAGCCCAGGATCTGACTGTGTAAGGAACCAAACTGTAGGGAAGGATGAATTCACAGCCCTGTTGCATATTTTACATAAAGTCAAGCCACAAATAGGGAAGGATATAAAACCTAGAATGGAGTGAGAGGGATATATATGATAACTTGAATTCTCAGATTTCCTTAAAATCTGTGGACTTGCAGAAATGGCTCATTCATGCTTGCTAGAGGACAATGGTCTCCCTTTGCCTGGAGGTCATGCAGTGGCCTTGCCTTAGACAGATACCTGACAAGACAAAATCTGCCCTCTTTAAGATCTCACCACCTCCTTCAAGGATTCTAGGCTAACAACTTTAGTCAATTCTCAGTGTAACCGAACTGTGTAAGTACTCTCCCTTCTTTAGGAAGGACAGGATTATTGATCAAAAGAATTGTAGGCCCTGGTTAACATGTACAGCAACTGTGAAGCAATGCTTAGAAATGGCTCCCAAGACTACTGGATATGGGAGGGCAGAATATAAGGCCAGATGAAAGAGAGTTGATTGATGTGGGACAACTTACCTATGATCCAGAATTTAATGATACCTGTAGTCATTATATGCTGTTAGGATGTTAGGATACTTCCTTGAAGAAGGGCTTGGGGGCTAAGGGGTGACAATAACCTAAAATAAAAGAGGTAAAAATGCCTATGCAAAGTTTTGATAAAGGGGTCATAACCTCAGATAGATGAAGTGCTACACTGGATTTATTAAATAATAGTAGAAAATCTATGAAATTAGTGCATTCTTGGGATGGCTCTGAAGATAACTCTTCCCTAAAGCTGAAAGAAATGTGCTAATGAGAATAGCTCCATCTTGAGAAATTCAGCTGTGGTTGTCCTTGATAGACTTGGTTTAAAGGTGGGGGTTGGGGATCTACTTATGAAACTGGTTGTCTAATTTTAATAGCAATGATGGGATTTTGGAATAGCAAAGGCTGTATGACAACAGTTAACTGTAAGAGGGAAGGTGGATATAACTGGACAAAATGGGCAGCCAAGCTTGAAAGGCAACTAGGGGGGACTGACACATTGATTTGTGGCATTGACTAACAGATCATGTGCTGTTCCCAAAAATGAGATAAACAAGAAACCAATAAGGGTACTGTTGGACCTACAAAGCCAGAGAATTTTAAGACCAGGAGACATCAAAGCTAAAGTTACCACTGACAATTAACCCTACCACTGACATTATCCCTGACCACTTTCTGCACTGCACTAGTTCTTGTACTCCAGGCCCATCAACTGAAGAGCAGATGAAGTCCCTTTGAGGAAGATATCCATAATGCCAGAGGAGGCCATAAGTTCTGGGGAGTTAACATAACTCCAAAGCAGGCCTAAACCAAAGAACTCTAGAGAACTGGCTTACAAACACAAGACCTCACTTGCCTCCATCAGGGTATAACTCTCAGGAACTTCCTGAAGATATTTTTTGTACTTGAACCATTTTATCAGGGTCTGTCTATTTTAGTTTCCAGGTTCTGTGCAACCCATGTCAGAGCCAAAATGAAATAAATTATTTTAAATGTTTTGCTCCTCTTCTCCAACTATGTCTATCATTTTCTTCCCTAGTACTTCTCTATCCATCCAAATTCTATTCACACACTAGGAAACTCTCAAATGCTACGTATTAAGTAATGCTTCCCTAATCTCCCCAAGTAGAGTTTTTCATGCACACTGTATTTATTCCTGAATACAAAATAACATTCAGGACAACTGGGTATTTACAAGCAAAAGAATGAAGTTAGATCTCTTTCTTACACTGTTCACAAAAATTAATGCAAGATTGTTCATAAACTTAAATGTAAAACCTAAAGCAATAAAAATCTTAAAACATAAGAGTAAATACTTGTGACTGGATTAGCCAATCATTTGTTAGATATGAAACTGAAGGAAGAAGTTACAAAAGGAAAAAAACAGATTACTTGGACTTCCAAATTAAAAACATTTGTGCTGCAAATGGTATGAAGAAAATCAGAAACTACAGAATGGGAGAAACTATATGTAAAATCATATAGCTGAAAAGGGACTTGTATCCAGTGTAAAGAATTCTTCCAACTAGTTAACAAAATGACAATGCAATTAAAAATGGTCAGAAGACTTGAATAAAAATTTACCCAAAGAAAATAGACAAATGGCTAATAAGGACAGGGAAAGTTTTCAAATCATTAAGTGTTTGGGAAGCAAAACCAGAACAAAACCAAATGTGAAACCACTTCACACCCACTAGGATGGCTATAAACAAAACAGCAGACAATAATCAGTGTTGATGAAAATATGGAAAAGTTGGACCCCTCATAGATGGCTGATTGTAGAGTAAAGTGGCATAATCACTTTAGAAAAGTGTTTGGCAGTTATTCAGAACATTAAACATACAATTACCATGTGACCCAACAGTTCCATTCCTAGGTATATACTCAGGAAAAATGAAAACATACTTCCATATAAAAACTTGAAAATGAATGTTCATGGCATCATTGTTATACTAGCCAAAAATGGAAACAACCTAAGTTACCACTAACCAATGAGTGGGTAAATGAAGTTCATATACTTGAATAGCATGTGACAATAAAAAGAAATAAATAAATTAATGCTAAATGAATAAAAAGAAATTCATGTTACAACATGGGTGAATCTTCAAAACATTATGCTAAGTGAAAGAAGGCAGTCACAAAACACCACATATATTGTATGATTCCATTAATGGAACATACAGAATAGTCAAATCTATAGAGGCAGAAAATAGACTGTTTGCCTAGTGCTGGAAGATTGGGTGGGGTGAGGTGGAAGATTTGTGGGGTATTGCTAATGGGTACATCATTTCCATTTGGGGTAATGAATAGTTGTAAACTTTGTAGTGATGGTTGCACAACTCTGTGGATAACCAAAGTCATTGAATAGTGCACTTCAAATGGGTGATTTTATAACATGTGAATTATATCCTTATTAAATAACATTTATTAATACATACATTAAATAATAATATTCATCTATTTTTCTGTTATATATTGTGACTGTATTATTTGAAACAGTCTAACTGCAAGTTGAATGACTGTAAGTAAAAAGGTGGAACTAACTGGTTTTTATAGTACCTAAGAAAAGGGGATGGAGCTAGTCTCAGGGAAATGATTGCAAAACTCAAATATTGTTAGAATTTTCAGTCCTATTCCTTAATGTTCAGCTTATTAGATCTTCCACCATACAGTATATGGAATTTGTTCATTATGCAGGTTCAGCATGGTTATAAGCAACTGAAGGCTTAAATCCTTTTAAATTTTTCTTCTTAAATTTAGACTTTGAAATTATGTAGGCTTGTTTTCAAACCCCAACTCCATAATTTACAATGTGTGTGATCTGGGAGATTAATTTTGTTCCTTAATTGTTAATCAATGAAACAAAGTTAAAAGGACCTATCTCATAGTTTATTTCAATCATTTAATAACACATGTACAATGGACAGCATACTATCTTATTCAGTATCTATTGAAAACACTGGTTCCTAATCTACAGAAAAGTCATTCATATTAGTGAAGGAAAATAAGCCCCTAATTTAAGTCAGGAACTATTAGGTTGAGTAGGTCGATCAGACATTCCTTTCTAGATATTTGAACTAAAAAACATGGGATAGGGGTGGGATGAAAGTACCAGTTAGGATTTAAACTAAATCTGAAAGATTACATAGAGTGACTGTAAAGACCATGAGGTCAGTGTGAAAGTTCACTGTATGAAGGAATTAGACACCAGAAGTAACTAAGAACATGAATTAATCTCACCACTTTTTTAAGTCTACATTCTCTCACTAGGTGATTTCAGTCTGATGATACTAAATGGCATCCTCATGAGATAATTTCTAAATTTATATCTAGAGCCCTGACCTCTACCCTGAACTTCAAACTCATATATACAACTTTTTTGACATATTTACATAGAAGTCTAATTGTTATCAAAAAACATGGATGAAACAGAACTCTTGATTCTATCCTTCCACCCTTCTGCTCTTCTACCAGTGTTCTCCATCTTAGTAAATACACCAAAATCTACCAAGTAATCAAAGCAAAAGTCTAGGAGTGATCCTTCATTTATTTTCTTCCCTCATATCTGACACATGCTTAAAAAGACATCATATTAGCATTACTTAGCTAACATATCCAACATACTATCAATTTCCTCAATCTGTGTTGCCAACAACTTAGTTTAAACTATCATCATCTCTTACTGGTACTATTTCAATTGCCATTCAACTAGTCTCCCTACTTTCACTCTTGCCCCTCATGATCCATTTAGTAATCACAGTAGAGCAAAAGTAACCCTTTAAAAATGTAAGTAAGACAGTTGGGAAACTCACCAATATAAATATGAAAGCTGTGAATTTTTGCAATAGAAATAACAAATGTGTGCTTATGTTACTGGTCTGTTATCATCCATCTGTGCCTCCAACAAACGCACAGTAAGAATGTCACGCAAAAGCCAGCACAAGAAAATCTAAATCATTCAATAAACAACATCACCAATATTATTAAAAAGTTGATCTGTATTATTAATAGTATTTATTGAATGAGTACAACTAGTGTTGTTAAGACTTTATATGCAATATCACCATTAGACCTCACGAAGACTATGAAATCCGTACTATTACTATCCCTATTACATATAAGGAGTCTAAGTCTTATGGACATTGAGTCACATATTCTAAAGTCAGAGAACTAGCAAATAGCAGAACTGAAAATCAAAATCATAAAGTAAACATGATAGTAGAGCATGAAGAAACCAATATTCAATGAGTAGTTGAGTCATATTATTAGAGAACAACAGAGTACAGACCTATAAACTTCATTGATGAAGCTTCAGTGACTCTTGAATTAGTGGCTATGAGGTGAAGCTTTACTACATTTCCTCTACTTCTTGTGGTCTTCAGTTTTGGGAAGAGAGCCCATGCAAGTATATTATTTAGAGGTTTCTTTAGTTTAAATGAAAATTAACATAACTAAATTGTTACTTTTCCATCTCCCTTACTTAACTGAGAATTCCAATGTAACTTGGTTATTTGTTCAAAAGGATTCCTAATTATTTTCACACCTTTCGGTGCTACATTGACAGAAAATATCAAGTGATTAAACTTTAGTAACTTTTATTATTCTGTTCAGTCTCTGATTTATTCCAAGTGAAATATTTTTTACATTATGAAATAGGAAAGTTTCATTAAAAATGAGTAAATCATGCTTCTGCACATATGAGAAGATTTCCAGATGTTAGAGGCCTCATTTTGTATATTTATATGGTTCCAGTTTTGAAATTAAATTGAGAACCTTGGTGTTTAATATGGTACAGTCCTTATCCATCCATCATTGTCAACACTTCTTTTTTCTCCTTTTTATATTCTCCAAATGCTCTTAAACTTCATAGATTTCTCTCCCTTTTTGGTCTTATGTTTTGATCCACTAATACCATTGTATTACTGTTATCCAAATTCCTTTCAGTAACTCCTTGTTACTTTCTAAATCACTCTGCACATTATTCCTGCTCTGTTCAGTATAGTTACAGTTAAGTCCCCTAAGCATTTTATTTCATTCAATTTTTATCTTACCACTGTGATTCAGATTTTCTATACTTATTTTCTCACCTGTACTGAGTTTGCGGAATTATCTCAACTTTTTCTCTCTCTTAATTAAACTTTATTATAATGACTTCATGATCACAGGAGCTAATTAATTCACTTGGTCTTTGTAAAACATTTCTTCTATCTTGTCAGGAACCTGTATTTATGTAATTCTAAGCTCTGAAACCCACTGTTTACTTCATGTATCTTTTTTTCATTCCAAAGTTGTAACATTCAACTACAAGGAATAAAAATACCAACAGAGTCCATCAGATTTCCTCCCAGAACCTCAAAAACCTGGTAGTTGTTTTCCAAGTTTGGGATAAGTGCTTTATTTGTCTTCATTTGCATTATGCTGGGTTAGCAGTAGTGTACTTAGTTCTATGGATCATAGCTCTCTGGATTTGCATAAACTTTCTGATTTACTCATTCCGATTAGTTACTATCACCTATGTGCTTCTTATTAGCAGTTTCTCAATATCCTTCTGGGAGAAGGGAGAATGCCAAGGGAGAATTTTCTTCTAATTACCACTCTCTAAGCCACTTCTCTGTGTATGGATTGACTTCTTCTTCAGGCTAGGAATATACTTGTAAAGAGATTCCTATGTATTGAAAAATGTTCTAAAAAAATACATTTCATTTTCTTTTTACACCGAACGTTTGTCCATTTAGCAACCTTCAGCTGGCCTGCTGGAACAGTTGCTCAAGAATGCAGAAGTATGTTTACTCCATTTCCTACTGAATCCTGATTCACATACCTATAAAAAAAAGGCATGTGTTTTAAACATTTTTATCCCCCAGAGCTACCAGCAAATGATTTTTCAGTTGATTTCTTCAAAGCACTTTTCATATCACACAAACCATGGTTTATATTTTCTCCTACTTGTAAGACTTTCCAAGTGACTCTTATTTTTTCATTAAAATGCATTCATCTGAAAAAGTCATTAGCACAGTGTGTGAGAAGGTAGGAAATATTAGATTTACTGACATGGATAATACAATGATGGTTGTTCATTATATATATTTTAAAATCATTGAATTCTGTCTGTGAAGGTTAAAATTAAGATTATTCAATAAAAAGCACCAACCATGACCCTTCTTCTTTTTCTTTTTTGGTATCAGCCAGCTTCTGTAGAGGCACCACTATCTTTTCTTTAGATCATAGACTTCTTTTTGCTACACTGTCTTGAAACTTACCAAAAATGAGTTAAGGAAAGACTGGGAGTACTGATAAAAATACTGAACAGAACCAACCCTAACTTCTAAAACTTTAGTGGATATTCTTCACACACCAAAAAATGTTTTCTTTCTGTCTCCTTGGAAAATATGTATTACTAAATACCTTAAATATTTCTTGTATAGACATTTAAAAACCATAAACAATATGAATAAATATCAAGTTTGTTCACACATATGAATAAAACTCATTGAAATACATGGGAACCTGCATATATGTAAAAGATATAATACACCCATGGACAAAAACACACAGCATTGTAAAGATACACATAATCCATCTTTTTGAAGATACCGTGTCAGTACATATCATATATAAATTTTATACCATTTGGTATAATATTTCTACTAGAAATATGTTCTACAGAAATATATCACAAGAAAGTTCACTGAGCAGTACTTCCAGTAGTGAAAAATTAGAGATAAATGAAGTATCTACAATAGGTCAATGGATAAATTATGGTTGATCTATATTTTAACTATCTATAGATGTAAATATAGGTCATTAATCATTCAAATCATTCAACAAATACTTTTTAAGAACCTGTTATGTGCCAGAAAGTGTTCTACTTAGGGTACATATCAGTGAAAATATAAGACAAACTCTCTGCTTTCATAGAATATTTATTAGGTGATTGTATAAAAGAAAATAAATAACAAGAAGCATAAAATATCAGTGGTGAAAAAGGCTAAAAGGAAAGTAACGTATGGTTAAGGAGCTGTGAGTGAATGAGGGAGGCGTTCTTTTATAGGAGATCAAGTGATATTTGAAATTTAACTGATGGGGCAAAACAAAAAGAAATCTGGGGGAAGAGCATGAAAGGAAGAGGAAATAGATCAAAGGGCATGAGTTAGGAGCAAGCACAGCTCATTTGAGGAACAGCAAGGGTCCAGTGCTACTACAGTTCAGTGTGCAAGGGTGAGAGTGGTAAGAAATGAATTCAGAGTGATTGCTGAAGAGAAAAGTTCACTAAAATTCAACTAGTCTATAGTGAGAATTTTGCTCTTAATAAGATTTCAAGTGACTGGAAGGTTTTGTCACAAGGACTGGAAAGATCTGGCTTACATTTTATAAAGTCACTCTGGTTGCTATCTGGATAAGTTGATATAATGCTGAAGAAGACAAGAGAGGAAGGGACATAAGTTAAGATGCTACTGAAATAGTTTAGATGAGAGAAGAGACAACCTGGATTAGGAAAGTGAATGTAATAAGTCTGGATATATTTTAAGGTTGACCTGATAGGACTTGCTAAAGATTTGGAGACAGGGTATAAAAGAGGGAATGGCAAGTATGAGATGGATCAGCATGTGCTTATATAGAAGGTTGCCCATGATATATTGTTAAGTGAGATAACATAAATCTGCATTAAAAAAAAGGACTGGAAACATATTAAAACTTGGTTAGGTTCTAACAGTAGTTATCTCTAAGAATGGAAACAGGAGATAGAAACTTCCACATTTTACTTCATGGACTTTGGGGTTGTTTTGAGTATTTTACTGCTAGCATGTATAATTTCTGCAATGCTTTAAGCAATTTTAAAATTGCTTCTTAGTAGAAGAAAGGAGATAACATAATAAGTCTTTGAGTTAGAAGTAAATGTGGTTCTGATAATTAACATAATTTTCATTATAATTACCAAATGAATTTCTAAATATAACTCTCGATGCTGATTTAATAATTGGAAATGTAAACCTTATACTTTATTTTTCAATAATATAAATATTAAATTGAATTTCCAAACATGATTTATTTAAAAAATATAAAATATTTGATTGGCATACAACAAAGCATGGCAAACCTAATTTAGATGGTATGGTGGAAAACACAGGTTATGGAAAAATCCAGAAAATCCTGAACTCAAATATTGACCCTGACATTGAGCAACAGAAAGCAAGTTTAAAAATATATCTGTTACATACTAGTCACTCTGCTCAGTGGTGCTTATCAGGTCATTCAACGGAAGGTTAGACCAGAAATAGCTCACGCTCTTGTCTGGATCCATGTATCAGGGATGCTAAATGATGATGGTCTCTTCCTAGTATAGCATGGAACATGGGGCAAGTGTCCAGCTTGGGTATAATAAAGTATTAAGTTCTCCAAGAATCCTAGCTGCCAGGATTAGGCCTAGCCACCTTCTCTCCCCTTAGCTCAAACCAAGTAAATTAAAGTCTAGATTGCTGAGAAACAGTAAGTCAGCTCTTCTCTTTAATTCCGAGTTTTTTCTCCTCCATAGAGATCATTCTACTTCTCATGACAAACCCTTTATATAGGTCATAGAGAGCTCTTCTTTGCGAGTGTTTGGTATGGACTAGCACGCATTTATAATGCTCAGTACACTGTTTTCTGTCTTTGTAAATAAAGGAAACAGTGCATATTATAACCTGGAAATTCCTATCAGAAGATGTGATTTCAACCCTAGGCTTCAACACTTTGAATAAATTTAATTACTTGAACTTATTCAATCTTCAAGTTGTACATCTGTACAATAAATAACATGATATGACTTCACAGGGTTGATATAAGGATATTTTACCTCAATAAGTGAAGATATTTGATAAACTATAAGATACAATATAAAACAGAATTATGATAATTATGATGATGCTCTATACACGTTATAGTCTATTTTATATCATAAGCATCTTGATGTCAGAATTTGTCTCTTAAGTACCTGAATTCTCTCATCAAAGAATTATGTGCCTTTTTACTGGGAGATATTAATAATTGTGAAATTGGTAATGAGTACTTTTCAATTCCATTGATTCAACAAGTAGGTTCATCTTCATGAAAACAAAAGATAAAATTAAAATAGGTATGTTTTGATTACATCACAAACGTGATAAAGTACATTAGAAAAAAATTAAATCAAATGACAAACAGTAATGCAGGACAGGAAACTAGATGTTATGGTACTAGTATTATGGAACTAGTATCTGCTTATGAGACAAATGTTGCCACACTGGAGAAAATTTGCCTTCTACCAGAGAATTTCTGTTATTTTCTTCTTCGAAAATGAGATATAAAACAGAGAAGCAATTAAATAAGAAATGAATTTCTTCACTATCATAATGTCACTGCCCACATTGAGTATCACTTATTAACTAAATAGGAAAAAAATGCCAAAAAGTCAACAATGTACTTCAAAACAAAGGAACAGTAAAAGAAAAAATAAATGTGGACTAAATTATAAGAAAATGATAATTAGACATCACCACCTCACTTAGATAACTAATTGAATTGAAAAATATTTCAATGTTTAATGAAGAACTAGACATTGTAGACATTGGTAGAAAATATATATCATCAGGGAGAATGGCAACTATGAAATGTAATGCAATAAAGGTAAATAAAGTAATGTAAAGTGAATTAAGTTGAACTTGGACATACACACTAAAGCAAAACTGACTTCACAGAATCAGGAGGCTTGAGAGTAAACAAATAATTAGGTATTAAGGAGTAAAGGTGTCTTGAAAGGTTATCTCTCATGAATAGTGATGACTGGTTGTTTCTGTTTAATTTCTATTGTTCAGTTGTTTCAATTCTAAAAATCAATTACCACAGTCATTTTTCCGTGAATATATTACAACTGATAATAGACACAGCCTTTGACTTCACAGAGTTGCACCTCCAAGAGGGAGAGAGCCACAACGCAGTACACCTCAGAAAAGCAGGGGTAATACAGGTTATACCTGCATTTGTGCACAGGGTTTTTACTACAGGGTCCTGGGATCAAGTGACTAACTCTTGCAAAAGAGGTCCTAGGCTTCACAGACCAGGCATGGCATCAGTATTTCAATTAGGGAGTGAGCAGTTTTAGCCAAACCAAGAACTGGAATATAAGATAATTCTTTGTAGGTAGATAAAAGCACATTAAGAAACTATGCCTACAAGAGCATTAAGAGGTCCACTGTGGTTGGAACATAAGGTTGATGGACAGAAGGGATATGGAGCTGGAAAGGAAGGTACACAATAGGTATCCAAGAACCTATAAAACTTGTTAAACATACTAATTTTAGATAATGACAAGCAAGCCACTGAAGGTTTTAAAACTGAGGCTGGCGTAAAAGGACATATTAGAAGACACTGTAAGGAAAAGACATATTTTTGCGGAGATGAATGACAACAAGAGTTTAATGTTAAACTGTTGAGCTAGTGGACATAAAATGTTTAATTTAAAGATCTGAATATCCAGTAGTCAATTTGGATTATGATTGTAGGTAAAAGTGCAATATTTCCAGAATCTCTCACCTGGCCTTAATCTATCTTCATATCAATAGGTGTTTACAAGGGGTAGAGAGAAGCTGTTCTCCTTTGACTGTCTCCATATCAATAGGTATTTACAAGGGGTGGGGAGAAGCTACTCTGCCCTGAGTTGAGCCAGGACAGAGAAACAAACGGGGAGGAATGAGAGAGGTGGCCAGAGAACTAACGAAGCCAGGTTTCTTGTAAGCAATAAACCTGTTTTTTTCTTTTGACTGAATTCGGTTTCAGTGGTTTGTGATTTATTTGCCCTAGGCTGGGAACACATGTTCCCTCTTCAACCACCCTCGCCAGAGATACAATGATACTGGTGCTCAGAGGAAAGATTTGGCCTATAGAAACTCTTTTGATTATCTAGCCCTGCATGGTTATGGTAGCCAGAGATAAGATGTCCCAGAGAGACTATGTTTAAACAACAGAGGGAAAATGGAGGAGAAAGTGGTAGAAACACGAACATTTAAATAACAAAGAGAAAAAGGGAAAACTGCAATTTAAAATTGTATTTGCAGATTTGCAGATTAAAGATGGCAACATGAGAGGTGAGATGGAGAACTCTGGCCAAAACCACAAATAGTACAAAAATATAGTTAATTAATACAACTAACCCTAAAAGAGCAACAAGAAAGAAGGCTGAACCAGAATGCATACAGACCTTATGAACAGAGCAGACCTCATGAAACAGGATAACATACAAAAGCTTTAAACCAGCAGGACTCAAGCCCTCCCCAACCCCAGCTCACCGGCAGGAGGAAGAGAAAAGGAGCAGGGAGAGGGTGGAAGCCTGAGACTGCTAAACACCCAGTCCTGGAGGTCTGCTTTGTGAACTGAAACCTATATTGTGTGGTGCTCTGGACATTGGGGAGCTGGGACAGGTGGAATGCTTGAGAGACTGAGATTCCGGCCATTTGTGGAGGAGGAAATCCACATTCTGCAACTCTGTGTCAGAGGAAAGGCAGGTGGTCTGAGAGGCTTCCTAGCAGTGAGAGGGCTGCTGAAGGGGCGGGGTTTGCACAGAGCTTACTGTGCAGAGGAGGGGAGAGCTAGACAAGGTTGTCTGGGCCTGCTCGGCCCAGGTGATTGGTAAATTTGAGGAGCTTCAGTCACTCTATCCCCCTGGCAGCCTTCTCAGATCCGAGGCCTCCCACTGTGACACGCAGGCTGCTGTGCCTCCCTCCTAGCCTTCCAGCACTGGTTTGCAAACCGGCAGTCACTGTGCTGGCATCAGGCCAGTCACAGTGAGGCCTCACCTACAAATGCTAGAAAAGCAAAGCACAGAGGCTTACACCTGTGTGCTTGGCCCACTGGCTCTGACACTGGAGTCAGGCACTGCAGACAGGAATCAGGAAACAGAATTTTCCTTCCCCTAGGCACCAGATCCACTCCCCTATGACTCTCAATCTCACTCTAGGGGCTGAGCAGCTCCAGAGACTAGAGCTTATGGCCACTAGTGGGCACCACACAGAAATATGAAACATTAAAAGAACATGGTTCAGACAAAAATCTCAAAAATCCCATAAAAAGGGCCAACTGAAAGCTGAACTCACCAATCTTCCTGAAAGAGAGTTCAAAATAAAAATTATAAACATGCTTATGGAGGTACAGAAAAATATTCAAGAACTTAGGAAAGAATTTATATTGGAGATTCAATTATTAAGAAATTCCATATCTGAAATGAAAGATATAATGGAGGGATTTAAAAGCATATTATATGTAGAAGAGACAGAAAATGGAATAGAAATTAGCGAAGAGGAATACAAAGAAGCTGAGACACAGAGAGAAAAAAGAATCTCTAAGAATGAAAGAATATTGTGAGAACTGTTGGGACCAAACCAAACGGAACAACATTCACATTATTGGGGTACCAGAAGAAGAAGAGAGGCAAAAAGGGATGGAAAGTGTCACTGAGAAGGTAATTGCTGAAAACTTCCCCAATTTGGGGAAGGAGATAGTCTCTTGAGCCATTGAGGTACATAAATTTCTGAACAGAAGGGACCCCAGGAAGACCACATAAAGATATATAATAATTAAAATGGCAAAGATCAAGGATAAAGACAAACTTTCAAAAGCAGCTAGTGAGAGAAAAAGATCACATACAAAGGAAAACCCATCAGGCTATCATCAGAGTTCTCAACAGAAACCCAACAGGCCAGAAGGGAGTGGCATGCTATATTTAATGCAATGAAGCAGAAGGGCCTTGAAACAAGAATACTCTACCCAGCAAGGTTATCATTTAAATTTGAAGGAGGGATTTAATAATTTTCAGATGAGAAAAAGCTGAGAGAATTTAACTCCCACAAACCATCTCTACAGTGCATTTTGGATGGACTCCTATAAATTCCTAAGGCTAAATAGATGTCACCCAAGGGATAGACAAAAAGTACCGAATATGGTTCATAACATACAAAGAATGGAGGAGGAAGAAAAAGAAGGAAAAAAATAAAAAACCTTTAGGTTGTGTTTGTCATAGCACACTAAGTGAGTTAAATTAGAGTGTTATATAGGAAGGGAATTACCCTTGAACCTTTGGTAACCACGAATCTAAAGGCAGTAAGTACATACCTATCAATAATCATCCTAAGTGTAAATGGTCTGAATGCACCAATCAAAAGACACACAGGTATGGAATGAATGAAAAAACAAGACCCATCTATATGCTGCCAACAAGAGACTCACTTCAAACCCAATGAAATACACAGACTGAAAGTAAGGGGATGGAAAAAGATATTTCATGCAACTAATGAGAAAAAAGCAGGAGTTGCAGTACTTGTATCAGACAAAATAGGTTTCAAAACAAACAAACTCACAAGAGACAAAGAAGGACATTACATACTGATAAAATGGTCCATCCAACAAGAGGATATAATGATTATAAATACCTATGCATCCAACACAGGACCACCTACATATGTGAAACAAATACTAACAGAATTAAAGGTGGAAATAGAACACAATGCATTCATTTTAGAAGACTTCAATCACCACTCACTCCAAAGGACAGATCAAGCAGACAGAAAATAAGTAAAGAGACAGAGGCACTGAACAACATATTAGAACAGATGGACATAACAGACATCTACAGAACACTCTATCCAAAAGCAACAGGATACACACTCTTCTCAAATGCACATGGAACATTTCAAGAATAGATCATTAACTAGGCCACAAAAAGAACCACAGTAAATTCAAAAATACTGAAATTGTACCAACTAGCTTCTCAGATCACAAAGGTATGAAGCTAGAAAAAAATCACACAAAGAAAATGAAAAAGCCCACAAACACATGGAGGTTTAATAACATGCTCCTAAATAATCATGGATCAATGAACAAATAAAAACAGAGATCAAGCAAAACATGGAGACAAATGAAATAATAATTCAACAACACAAAATCTGTGGGATGCAGCAAAGGCCATGCTAAGAGGGAAATATATTGCAATACAGGTTTACCTCAAGAAAGAAGAATAATCCCAAATGAACAGTCTAAACTCATAATTAATGAAACTAGAAAAGGAAAAACAAATGAGGTGCAAAGTCAGTGGAAGGAGGGACATAATAAAGATTAAAGGAGAAATAAATAAAATTGATAATAAAACAATAGAAAGAATCAATGAAAGCAGGAGGTGGTTCCTCGAGAAAATAAGCAAAATAGATAAACCCCTAGCCACACTTATCAGGAAAAAAAGAGAGTCTACACACATAAACAGAATCAGAAATAAGAAAGGAAAAATCACTATGGACACCATAGAAATACAAAGAATTATGAGAAAATACTATGAAAAATTATATGCTAACAAACTGGATAAAGTAGAAAAATGGACAACTTTCTAGAAAAACACAACCTTCCAAAGCTGACCTAGGAAGAAACAGAAAATATGAATAGACCAATTACCAGCAAAGAAATTGAATTCATTATAAAATGACTACCTAAGAACAAAATCCCTGAACAGATGGCTTCCCTGCTGAATTTTATCAAACATTTAGTGAAGACCTAATACTCATCCTCCTTAAAGTTTTACAAAGAGCAGACGAGAAGGGAATATTCCCAAAATCATTCTACGAGACCAACATCATTCTAATACCAAAACAGGGAAAAGACACAACAAAAAAAGAAAATTACAGACTAATATCCCTGATTAACCTAGATGCAAAAGTACTCAACAATCTATTAGCAAACCAAATTTGAAAATACATCAAAAAGATCATCCATCATGATCAAGTGGGATTCATCCCAGGGATGCAAGGATGGTAAAACATTTGAAAATTCATGAACCTCATCCACTACATCAACAAAAAGGCAAAAACCACATGATCATCTCCATAGATGCTGAAAAAGCATTTGATAAAATTCAACATTCATTCATGAAAAAACTCTCAACAGAATGGGAATAGAGGGCAAGTACCTCAACATAATAAAGGCCATATATGACAAACCCACAGCCAACATTATGCTTAACAGTGAGAAGCTGAAAGCCTTTCCTTTATGATTGGGAATAAGACAAGGATGCCCACTCTCACCACTTTTATTCAACATATTTCTGGAGGTCTTAGCCACAGCAATCAGACAACACAAAGAAAAGGCATCCAGATTGGCAAGGAAGAGGTCAAACTGTCCGTTTACAGATGGCATGATATTTACATAAAATATCCTAAAGAATCCACTCCAAAACTACTAGATCTAATATCTGAATTCAGCAATGTTGTGGGATACAAAATTAATACACAGAAATCTGTTGCTTTCCTATACACTAACAATGAACTAGCAGAAAGACAAATCATGAAAACAATTCCATTCACAATTGTATCAAAAATAGTAAAATACCTAGGAATAAACCTAACTAAGGAAGTGAAAGACCTATACCCTGAAAACTACAAGACACTCTTAAGAGAAATTAAAGAGAACACTAACAAATGGAAACTCATCCCATGGTCTTGGCTAGGAAGAATTAATATTTTCAAAATGGCCATCCTGCCTAAAGCAATACACAGATTCAATGCAATCCCTATCAAAATACCAACAGCATTCTTCAATGAACTAGAGCAAATGGTTTTAAAATTCATATGGAACCATAAAAGACACAGAATAGCCAAAGCAATCCTGAGAAGGAAGAATAAAGCAGGCGGAATTATGCACCCTGACTTCAAGCTCTACTACAAAGCTACAGTAATCAAGACAATTTGGTACTGGCACAGGAACATACCCATAGACCAGTGGAATAGAATAGAGAGTCCAGATATAAACCCAAGCATATATGGTCAATTAATATATGATAAAGGAATGATAGATATACAATGGGTAAATAGTCTCTTCAACAGCTGGTGTTGGCAAAACTAGACAGCTACATGTAAGAGAATGTAACTGGATTATTGTCTAACCCCATACACAAATGTAAACTCAAAATGGATCAAAGACCTGATTGCAAGTCATGAAACCATAAAACTCTTAGAAAAAAATATAGGCAAAAATCTCTTGGACATAAACATGAGCAACTTATTCATGAACATATCTCCCTAGGCCAGGGAAACAAAAGTAAAAATGAACAAGTGGGACTATAGCAAACTAAAAAAAGCTTCTCTACAGCAAAAGACACCATCAGTAGAACAAAAAGACATCCTACAGTATAGGAGAATATATTCATAAATGACATATCCGATAAGAGGTTGACATCCAAATTGTATAAAGAGCTCATGCACCTTGACAAAAAGAAAGCAAGTAAGCCAATTAAAAAATGGGCAGAGGAGCTGAACAGACACATCTCCAAAGAAGAAATTCAGATGGCCAACAGGCACATGAAAAGATGCTCCACATCGCTAATCATCAGAGAAATGCAAATTCAAACCACAATGAGATATCACCTCACACCAGTTTGGATGGCCAACATCCAGAAGGCAAACAACATCAAATGTTGGCGAGGATGTGGAGAAAGGGGAACCCTCCTACACTGCTGGTGGGAATGTAAATTAGGTCAACCATTGAGCAAAGCAATATGGAGGTTCCTCAAAGTACTAAAAATAGAAATACCATTTGACCCACGAATTCCACTTCTAGGAATATACACTAAGAATGCAGGAGCCCAGTTTGAAAAAGACATATGCACCCCTATGTTTATCGCAGCACTATTTACAATAGCCAAGAAAGAGAAGCAACCTAACTGTCCACCAGTAGATGAATGGAAAAAGAAGAGGTGGTACATATACACAATGGAATATTAATTCAGCCATAAGAAGACACAATGGAATATTAATTCAGCCATAAGAAGAAAACAAATCTGCCATTTGCAACAACATGGATGGAGCTAGAGAGTATTATGCTCAGTGAAAGAAGCTAGGCAGAGAAAGACAAGTATCAAATGATTTCATTCATCTGTGGAGTATAAGAAAAAAGAAAAACTGAAGGAACAAAAGAGCAGCAGACTCACAGAACCCATGACTGGACTAACCGTTACCAAAGGGAAAGGAACTGGGGAGGATGGGTGGGAAGGGAGGGATAAGGGGAAAAAAGGGGCATTACAATTAGCACACATAATGTAGCGGGGAGGGGGGGAGGACACAGGAAAGGCAATATATATAGTGCAGACAAGTAATAATTCTATAGCATCTTACTATGCTGATGGACAGTGACTGTAATGGGGTGTGTGTGGGGGGGGACTTGATAATAGGGGAAGTCTAGTAACCATAATGTTGTTTAAGTAATTGCACATTAATGATACAAAAATATTGTATTTGCATTAAGTTAAACATTTCAGAAATTATATTAATCCCCCACATTCCTCATTCTTACCTTTTTTCTGTCATTAAAAATGTTACCTATTTTAACACTATGTAAATTTTTTGTAATCCCTATAAGTGATTGAGATTTAATTTCAAGAATAATAACATCCTGTAGTATTTAACATGCACTTTTCATAAATTATGTCATTTAATTATCAAAACAATCCCATGAAGTCATTAACTATTATTAGCCTAACTTTACAAATAAAGAAACTGAGGCACAAGATGGGTAATGTGACCAAAGCTAAATAGCTAATAATGCAACAGAGTTTCGACTTCATAGCCCACCTCCTCACAAATATATTATACTTTTTTCTATTTACTTCATACCTTTTAATACCAGTAGTTACTTTTGTTTTATCATTTTCATTTTAATAACTTCATTTAAATTCTGTAGTATAGCTAAATTTAAAAGAAATGAAAAACAACTGACAACTCCTACTCTATTTATTAGTAACGTAGACAGATTCTCATTTGTTTTGGACTTGGTATATGCCTATAAATACGCAGCAGTGTTCTCACTTTTGATTTAACAATCAAGTGCAACTGACATAATAATCTCACACCAAAGCTTCATCTAGTACCACCTTTGTACAGTGTTATGAAAAGATATATGGAACACAACAAAATTCCACACACAGGAGTAGGCAAAAGCACAACAGAAGACTCTAAGGCACGGTTTCCAAATGTCCCACTCAATCAGATTTTAGGATACAGTCAAAATAGGCAATGTACAGTGCATGAACAAAACTTTGTTTCAGGAAACCCATCAGCTTTAGGACTGCTTAACATTTAATACCTTGCTCCAATCCTCTGTTGTATCAATACTGGTTGATTACTACCCAGTAAGCCATCTTGGTAAGTAGGTATAAGTGTTTGGTTCAATAAAGAGTCAATTGGCGAGATTCTCATTTATTTTGGATCTGGTATATACCTATAAATTCCTTGAATTTCTGATATAAGGAGGCATGTCCAGATATAGAGAAATATTCACTAAACCAGATGTTAATACTTTCTCATCCACCATGAGTTTACATTATAATGTGAAACCACTTTATCTAATTTTCATTAAAATGTAATTACATTTTAAGTACTTGTTGACTTTTTTTACCCTAAAATTAATTTTTAAAATACCTAATATCTGTTTTCCTAACTTTCAGGAAAACAAAATAACAGTAAGATTTGCAACAACTTCCTGCAGCTTAAAGAATGCACTAACCATAAACTTTAAAATATATTTTAAATACACTTAAGTAATTAAAATATATTTAGAGATATTCAAATGTATCCAAAATTAAACCAAGGTCCAACATGACCTGCAACAGAATACAGATTGAGTACTCATAGAATTTTATCTTCTATGACAAATAGTCATACAAAGTTTCCTTGATGGCTTAATAGGATGTACAAAGCATATAAAGTGTATAAGAAAACATCTGATCTATGAAATGGTATATTCAGTGTGCAAACAACTGATCTATCCAATGGTATATCCAATTCTGCTCTCAAACGTATTTTTAAATGGTTAGGGAAAATATCTACCCAAAACATGTATAGATCTCTACTTTTTAAAATCACATGAAGGATTTTTATAGAGAAAATGTTCATTTATTACAATTTTACCATATTTCTTCTTCTTCACATATATTTTGATATTATTTCCTGTGCAGCAAACCATAATATTTTCTGTTTTGTTTTTTTATTAAGGTATCATTGATAATCTTATAAAGGTTCCACATGAGCAATATTGTGGTTACATTCACCCATATTATCAATTTCCCCCACCCCCATTGCAGTCATTGTAGTAAAATGCTATAGACCCACTACTTCTCTTCTCCATGGTACTTGCTTCCCCGTGAGCCATGTACATTATACATGCTAATCACAGTGCACCTTAATCCCCTTCTCTCTGCCTCCCTCCCTCTTCACCTATCCTCCAAAATCCCTCCCTTTGGTAACAGCTAGTCCCTTCTTGGAATCTGAGAGTCAGCTGCTGTTTTGTTCCTTCAGTTTTGCTTTGTTGTTTTACTCCACTAATGAGTGAAATCATTTGGTAATTGTTTTTCTTCTCCTGGCTCATTTCACTGAGCATAATATCCTCTAGCTCCATCCATGCTGTGGCAAAAGGTAGGATATGTTTACTTCTTATGGCTTAATAATACTGCATTCTGTATATGTATCACCTCTTCTTTATCCATTCATCTACTGATGGACACTTGCTTCCATATCTTGGCTATTGTAAATAGTGCTGCAATAAACAGAGGGGTTCTGTCTTTTTGAACCAGGGATAGTGTTTTCTTCAGGTAAATTCCTAGGAGTGGAATTGCTGGGTCAAATGGTATTTCTACTTTTAGTCTTTTGAGGAGCCTCCATATAACTTTCTACAATGTTTGAAACAATTTAAATTCCCACCAACAGCATAGGAGGGTTCCTCCTCCTCCACATCCTCACCAGCATTTGTGGTTCCTTGTCTTTTTTATGTTGTCCATCCTACCTGGTGTGAAGTGGTATCTCATTGTGGTTTTAATTTGCACTTCTTGATAATTAATAATGTGGAGCATCTTTTCATGTGCCGGTTGGCCATTGAATTTTTTCTTTGGAGAAGTGTCTGTTCAGATCCTCCGCCAATTTTTTAATTGGGTTATTTGCTTCTTGGGTGTTGAGTGAGGCAGGTGAGTTCTTTATATATTTTAGATGTTAACTCCATATTGTATATGTTATTTATGAATACATTCTCCCATACTGTAGGATGCCTTCTTGTTCTGCTGATAGTGTCCTTTGCTGTACAGAAACTTTTTAGTTTGATATAGCCCCATTTATTCATTTTTGCTTTAGTTTCCATTGCCCAAAGAGATGTGGTCAAGAAACAGTTTATGTTTATATTCAAGAGATTTTTGTATAAGTTTTCTACTATGAGTTGTATGATTTCATGATTTACATTCAGGTGTTTGATCCATTTCGAGTTTACTTTTGTGTAGGGGGTTAGACAATAATCCAGTTTCATCCTCTTACGTGTAGCTGTCCAGTTTTGCCAACACCAGTTGTTGAAGAGGCTGCTCCTTTAAAATATATTAATTGCCCATATATGTGTGGGTTTATGTCTGGGGTCTCTATTCTGTTTAATTGATCTATGGACTGTTCTTAGAGTGAGCTTGAATTTGGGAAGCATAATGCCCCCAGCTTTAACCTTCTTTACCAGTGTTGCTTTGGTTATTTGGGGTCTTCTGTGGTTCCATATGAATTTTAGACCTATTTGTTCTAGTTCCCTGAAGAATGCTGTTGGTGTTTTGAAAGGGATTGCACTAAATCTCTAGATTGCTTTAGGCAGGATGGCTACTGTGAAAATATTAATTATTCCTATCCAGAGCATAGAAGAAGGTATTTCCATTTATTGGTGTCTTCTTTAATTTCTCTCAGGAGTGTCTTGTAGTTTTCATATGTGTAGGTCTTTCACCTCCTTGGTTAGATTTATTCCCAGGTATTTTATTCTTTTTGATGCAATTGTGAATGGAATTGTTTCCTGATTTCCCTTTATGCCAGTTCATCATTAGTATATAGAAATGCAACATATTTCTGTGTATTAATTCTGTATCCTGCAAATTTGCTGAATTCAGTTATTAGTTCTAGTAGTATTTGGGTGGATTCTTTAGGGTTTTTTATGTTCAATATCATGACATCTGCAAAGAGTGACAGTTTAACTTCTTTACCAATCTGGATGCCTTTCATGGCTTTGTGTTGTCTGATTGCTGTGGCTACGACCTCCCCTACTATATTGAATAAAAGTGGGGAGAGTGGGCATCCTTGTCTTGTCCCCAGTCTTAGAGAAAAAGCTTTCAGCTTCTTGCTGTTAAGTAAAATGTTGGCTGTGGGTTTGTCATATATGGCCTTTATTATGTTGGGGTACTTTCCCTCTATGTCCATTTTGTTGACAGTTTTAATCATAAATAGATGTTGAATTTTGTCAGTGATTTTTTAGCATCTATGAAGATGATCATGTGATTTTGGCCTTTTGTTGATGTGGTACATGATGTTGATGGATTTTTGAATATTGTGCCATCCTTGCATCCTGGAATTAATACCACTTGATAATGATGGATGATCTTTTTGATGTATTTTTGAATTTGGTTTGCTAATATTCTGTTGAGTATTTTTACATCTATGTTCATCAAGAATACTGGTCTATAATTTTCTTTATTTGTGGTGTCTTTGTCTGGTTTTGGTATTAGGATGATGCTGGCTTCCTCAAATAAGTTTGGAGGTATTCCGTCCTCTTCTCCTTTTTGGAAAACTTTAAAGAGGATGGGCATTAAGTCTTCTCTAAATCTTTGATAAAATTCAGCAGTGAAGCCATCACGTCCAGGGATTTGTTCTTTGGCAGTTTTTTTATTATTAATTCAATTTCATTTCTTATAATTGGCCTGTTCAGATTATTCCTGGGTCAGTCTTGGGAGGTTGTATTTTTATAGAAAGTTGTCTATTTCTTCTAGGATATCTAACTTGTTAGCATATAATTTTTCATAGTATTCTCTAATAATTCTTTGAATTTCAATGGTGTCCTTAGTGATTTTTCCTTTCTCATTTCTGATTCTGTTTATGCATATTCAGTCACTTCCTTTATTGATAAGTCATTCTAGTGTTTTATCTGTTTCATTTATTTTCTCGAAGAATCAGCTCCTGGTTTCACTGATTCTTTCTATTGTTTCATACTTCTCAATTTATTTCTGCTCTATTAGTTATTATGTCCCTCCTTCTACTGATTTTGGGCCTTATTTGTTCTTCTTTTTCTAGTTTCATTAATTGTGAATTTAGACTGTTATCTGGGATTATTTTTGTTGGAAGTAAGCCTGTATTGCAATAATATACTTTCCTCTTAGAACTGCCTTTGCTGCATCCCAAAGGTTTTGGAGTGTTGAGCTGTTTTCATTGGTCTCCATATAGTGCCTGATCTCTGTTTTTATTTGGTCATTGATCCATTGATTATTTAGGAGCATGTTGTTGAGCCTTCATATGTCTGTGGGCTTTTTTGTTTTCTCCACATAATTTATTTCTAGTTTCCTGGATTTGTGGTCTGAGAAGCTGGTTGGCACAATTTCAATCTTTTGCATTTACTGAGGCTCTTTTTGTGGCCTAGTTAGTGATCTAGTCTGGAAAATGTTCCATGTGCACTTTGGAAGAATGTGTATCCTGCTGCTTGTGGGTGGACTGTTCTGTAGATGTCTGTTAGGTCCATGTGTTCTAATGTGTTGTTTGGTGCCTCTGCCCCCTTACTTATTTTCTATCTGGTTGGCCTGTCCTTTGGAGTGAGTGGAGTGTTAATATCTCCTAAAATGAATGATTTGCTTTTTATTTATCCCTTTAATTCTGTTAGTATTTGTTTCACATATGTAGGTTCTCCTGTGTTGGGTTCATAGATATTTATAATCATTATATCTTCTTGTTGGACTGACCCCTTTATCATTATGTAATGTCCTTCTTTGTCTTTTGTTAGTTTCTTTGTTTTGAAGTCTATTTTGTCTGATACAAGCACTGTAGCTCCTGCTCTTTTCTCCCTATTATCTGCATGAAATATCTTTTCCATCCCTTCACTTTTAGTCTGTATATATCTTTAGGTTTAAAGTGAGTCTCTTGTAGGCAGCATATAGATGGGTCTTTTTTTTAATCCAGTCTGTAACTCTATGTCTTTTGATTGGTACATTCAGTCCATTTACATTTAGGTTGATTATCAATGGATATGTACTTATGGCCATTGTAGGCTTTAGATCTGTGGTCACCAAAGGTTCAAGGGCAGCTTCTTTACAATCTAACAATCTAACTTAAATCATTAATTATGCTATTTCAAACAAAATCTAAAGGTTCTTTTTTCTCCTTTCTTTTTCTTCCTCCTCAACTCTATATGTTAGGTGTTATATTCTGTACTCTTTTTATATCCCTTGACTGACTTTTTGGGTAGTTAATTTTGCATTTGTTTAGTAATTCATTGGTGTACTTCCTTTACTGTGGTTTAATTTTCTCTGGTGACAGCTCTTTCCTTCTTCCTGGTTGCAGTGCCTGCCTCCACTACCAGGTCCCGTGGGCCCAGTGTGTGTGGGGAGCCTTTGCATTACAACTCTGTAACTATTGTAGGTGGGGCTGCCTTCCGGCTGGCCTGGCATAATGGCATGATGTGCAGACCAGGGCCTACCTGAAGAAAGGGGCAGCAATCTGCATACCGCAGTTTGGGGGCCTTGGTGCTGCATTGCCAGCAGGGCAATGGATCATCTGAAACTCCTGAAAGTTCCCAACTGCTGGGCTGAGTCTGCCAGGATGATTTTGTCCACCTGTCCCTTTTCCTGAGCAGCAAGCTCCATATAATCCTTACCCCTTTAGTACCTCTCTTGCTGTTGGGAAGTCTTTCAAAATGCCTGCCTGTCTTTTGTCCAAGAGTGGCTGACTATGGGTACCTTTTCACCTCATGTGGCTGGAATCTCATTCTCTCTGAGTATTCTGCCTGATTTTGTTTTTCAACCACTCTAATCTCCAGAGTACCACGTAATGTCAGCTTGTGCTTTCAGAGCAGATCTCCAGGGGTGTGTGTTTAGCAGTCCTGGCTTCTTCTCCCTCCCTGCTTTCTTTCTCTTCCTCCTGCCTGTGAGCTGGGGTGGGGGACAGGCTTGGGTCCCACTGGATCACAGCTTTGATATTTTACCCTTTTCTGTGAAGCTTCTCTTTTCCCCAGATGTAAGCAGTCTGATCTGCAGTTTTCAGGTCACTCTCAGGATTAGCTGTTTTTGCTGTATTTTCATGTTTTATTTGGATTTTGGAGGTGGTTTCTGCCTCCCTTCTCATGCCATCATCTTTTTCCCCACCCAAAACCATAATGGTTTCAATTATTGCAAATTTGCTCTCCTTCACTTTTCTGTGGCTTTTAAGATATACTTAAAAGTTCTCAACTTCAACCTATCAACTTAATTGATAGAGATTTATGCTATTTTTCATCATTTAATTATATATATAAATCTATTAAAATATTTGTACTTCACTAAATGACTAATTTTTAAAATTTAACCCTCAAAAATCTATGAAGTAGGTGATGTTAGTTATTTTGCAGATGAGGAAACTAGATATGAAACTTAAGTATTCTGATCAAAGTCATACATGTCTATAATTTTGGGGAGCTAGGAATAGATAGAACTTTTTAGATTAAGTTGGAAACCTGTTATTCTCAGTTATTCCATTTGTGCAGATATACAATTCAGACAGTACAGAGTGAGTGAAGACTACTTCATTTCAAGGAACTCTTCCACTTTGGCACTCCATACTATGGTCATCACAGGCTAAAATATTGCCAATAATGGTGTTAAAAGGCAACCAAATTCTGAATATATTTTTAAGGTAAAGCCACATAAAATTGCTGTTGAGTCTATTATAATGTTTTGGAAAAAGTGAAATCAAATATAACTCCAAGGTTTTATCTACAGTTACCAGAATGCTGTATTTTCCCTTTTTTGTGTATGATAGTGATGATTACAGAAGGATCAAGTTGAGGTGGGTGAATTAGGGGGTCAGTTTTGGATATATAAGACATCTGACAGACATCCAAGTTGAGCAGGTACAATTCTGGGTAAACAAGTCTGAGTTCAGAGGAGAACTCCAGGATGGAATATAAATTCAGGATTCATTAATATAAGGTCTTCTAAATTAGACCTATGGAAAGTAAATGGAATATAAGAATCAAATTATTGAGCCCTGTAGTAGAAACCAGACAAGAAAGTGGAAAACATAACAGAACAAAATGTTACAGAAGCTAACCCACACAACTGTTTCAAAAAAGAGGTAGCTATTAAATCAGATAAATGCTGCTGATAAATCAAGTAAGAAAAGGCTAAAAATGGACTTCTAAATTTGACAATGTGAGTATGAGAAGTAATCTTGAGTTGTTTCAGAGAACAGCTGGACAGAGGTCTAACTGAGGTGGTTTTGTGAGAGAAGATAGGGAGTACACAGACCTCTTTCATGGAGAGGTAAAAGCAACATGATAAAAGCAATTTTCAAGTAACTTTTTAGAAAAATGTGCAGTAGCTGAAGAAGGATGAACACACTGCAGCATATTTATATGCTGATGCATATAATACAATTGATGATGCATTAGAATAACACTGTTAATATCAGAGAATATATATCATGGACTACACAAGTTATCATTCTTACATTTCAATGTTAATTTCCAAAATTTTAAATTCACTTTCTTTGTTATCTCCCTTATTTTCAATTATTAGATAATTTTTATAATTTCTTTCTTAGGAAAATGTAGGCTGCTAGCCTTTCACCTACAATTTTTAAGATGATTGTATATGCATATGTGCATATTCATACACACATATATGTATATGTACACACACATTGATATAAATATAGTCTCTAATATAAGACAGAATGAGAGGGTTGAACTAAATTACCTTTTAGTTCCCAGATTGTTTCTATGGGACTACAACCCTTTTTATAGTCTCTCTGGAAACTTGCTTCATTCATTAGGAGAAGGTGTTTGTAGACCTACTGTTTAAATTGGCCCACGGAACTCCTGAAACTAATCTACTATGACCTTTTCTTCTTCACTAAAATCTGTGTGTTTAAGTCATTATATCAACAGGTTAATGCAGTTGGTTTTTCTCTATCTCAATCCATTAGAATATTTTCTTTCTTGGTCCATTTTCCTCTTGTTAATTGTTGTCTGTGTTGTTTCAGTTTTGCTGATCCATACAATATGGAACTAAGAGCAGCCAATTTTGTCAATGATGTGCTCATTACAAAAAATACAGAACCCTACAATGTTTCTTATTTAATGTTTATTATAACTTACTTTATGTAAGCTGATAACTGGCCACTTCAGTCTCATTGAGTGTTTACTCAATACAAAATGAGAATGATAGAATTTTAAAATATAATTTCAACCACCATTCTAGTTCTGTCCAAATCAGCATTGTGTTAGGCCATTAAGAAAGAGAGTAGGCACATATATCAGAGTTGCTTTACAGTTTTCAGGCAGATACAGTCATAAATGCTTTTAAAATTAATAAATACAAAATGTTGGAAACTGATGGCTTATTTTCAAGCAAGTTAATAAAGCACATTTTCTGACCAAATATTTATTTTAATGCCTGACTTTTTACATTGAATTCTATCAACATACTTTCTTACTAATTACTACTTTAAAATCAATTTATTAGAACTCATAGAAGACAGAATCATAATGGTATATTGTGATATGACCACTTCTCTCGACAAGTTTACAATTTAATTGGTAGAGAAAGAAGAGGAAAAAAATAAAACATACTCCCATGAAACAGTAATTATAATACAAGGCAAATGTGATAAAGGGTATAAATGAAATATAGATTATTGTTTTTTGGGGTGAAAATGTTAGTGAGAGGATTCTAAGCAATTAGAAAAGATGTCCTAAACTTTAGAAGTACCATGCTTGGATGAAGAAGACATGTAGATACATGCTATTTTAACTTTAGCATATATATATACATATATGTATTAGATAGATGCAAAAATATATGTATTTGCATATATCATATTTTATATATATATATATATATATATATATATATATATATATACACAAAGATAATTCCTACTTTAATGCAATTATTATTTCAGAATTTACATGTCAGGGATATTATTTACTACTTTTCTTATATTTTACATTTAAAAATTAACTTTATTTATTAGTTATTTTTGTTCCTATAAGTCGAACTCTTTTTTCATTCTCATTTATATATTTTGATTATTGCTGGGCAATTATATCTTTGAAGTCTTAACTATGATTTCTTTAAATACATTATTTATATCAGTAATTGTTATGTGCAACCTCTATTCATAGAATTACTATCATCCCTCCTTATTGCAAAACATTTCAGTATTCTGAGAGGATATACATTATATTTTTAAAATATATAAAATCTGAAATTTAGATTTTGAGATTAGTCTTAGAAAAAATGCCTTTTTAAGGTCATTTTGCTAATTCACTGACCTGTACCTCTAAAGTCATCCCAGGAACAGAGAATTATCAATACCACATAAATATTTATTATTTTTAAACTCTCAATATCAGGAGAAAAAATATACATTGAGCTGGAGATATAGAAAAAAAGAGCATTATAGACACTACCTACTGCCATTTATGTAGTATACACAGAAGAGCTTGAAAAAGTTGATACAAATTTATATTATTTACCTTCATATGCTATTATTATACTGGATATATAGCTTGGTTTTTTTGAGAGTTTGTTTCTAAAAAACAGAAGCATGATGTTCTTTAGTTAGTTAAAGTTTCATGCTTAACAACCATCACATTTCAAATATATTTTTATGAAGCCAGATGTTTTCATTTATATTTTTAAAAATTAGCAATTAAGAGATAAATGTTCAAACTAAAAATATGGACTTTTTAATGAACTTAACTCTGGGGCCTAAAAAGACAAACTGCTATATAAAAAGAATCTTTCTACTTAAAAAATATATATTATTAATGAATATATTGTTTTCCTAGAAACTTTTCCAACCTGGCTCCTATGGAGCTGCAGCATGTACATCCAGAGGAGAAGTAACATCAGGGTCTGGTGAGGTGGTCTCTTCAGTGCCTTCTTGAATTTTCCCCCCTTTTAGCAGTGTTGAAAATAGGTCTGGAAAAGCATAGGAAAGCTATATCAAATTTTCCTTAGGAGGTTTTTCTGTACTGTTTTAGCAACTTTGCATGGTGAAGGTGTTACATGATATGGCATTACATATTCATTTTCACTAATGAGTTCTCCTTATGTAAAATTAACAATATCCTCAACATAAATATAATTATATTGTATTAACTAGCAGCAGCCTATATTTGAAAATATGTATGTGTGAGTCAGATCAGAAGTATTATTAGAACTACACATACATAAAAATTATTTCTAAGGAAAACACAACTATTTAGGTGGTATCCTTTATATAGACTCATTCTGTATAATCTAAGTCTTTTAATATGCTATCTTTATAAGTTAGAGTTTCAAAGTGTTTATATATTATATTCTCTTATACAGTCTACAAAACATGAAATACATTGTTTAATGGGTATAAAGAAGAATTGTTTCCAAGCATACTACAGAGGATAGTTTATACACACACACACACACACATACACACACATATATATACATATATGTCATATATGTATATATATATATGTTTACAAAAATTAAAATGTCACTACCTACATTTCTAACTTTGAATAAAAGAGAATAAGACTGCATGCATGTTGACAGATACATATTATTCTTAATTTGTTCAAATGATCAGTATAGTTAGTTACAACATAAAAAATATACTTTGATTTGATTTTTCCCCAGTATTGACTATCTGACAGATAGTAAAGTTATTTCTGATTCAGTTACAATTGTTTTCTAAAATCCATAAAAATGTTGTTAATATGTGTATTATCTTCAGGTTTAGTGAAAACGAATATAGAAGAATACTTACAGAAGAGAGGTTGCTGAAACAGTAACCATTATCTAAATGTTTTTAGTGTTACTGTATCATTTAAATTTGTATAAGGATGGGATGGACATTAGAGAACCAATATTATTTGAATTCCTGTGTTAGATTTAAAGTGGCTATAAACTGTAAATGGTATAACCATTCTTTATGGTAGAAATACAAGTAATGGAGAAGATTAATTTTTGTAATGCTATGGGCAAAGATGTCATTTAAAGCTATCATACTTAAAGGACTTTTACCTAACCCATGTGTTAATATTTAGGATTGACAGCCTTTAGGAAAAAGAGATTTAAATTATGTTATTCTATAACTTGAATTAATATTTATTTCAATTTCACTTGCCTCCCTACTTTCCCATCCTTAAGTTTATAACATTATGCCAACCTAATATTTGAAAAAATGGTAAAATAATATAAATACTATAAATTAATTCATACAAATATTCTTATACCCACTTACTTTGTGACTATGACATAGTTTAATTTTAATACATAGAGTAAGATTATAGTTACTTTGGCTAACAAAACACAAAATCAGTAGAAACATCTATTTCTGCTTCATGCATTTTGTATGATTATTCTAGAAATCTGTATTTGGTTATTTCAAAGCCACTGCTAGCATATAATAAGGTATGCTGAAACAATTTTAAAAAAACAATGATAATTTACAACTAAGATTAGAAAACCCAAAAGTGTTGTATAATTTCCTTAAAAATAATGGCAGAATAAGATAAAACTAATCTTTAAGAATAAACTTGAGAGGCAGAGCCAAGATGGCGGTGTGAGAAGAGCAGCGGAAATCTCCTCCCAAAACCACATGTATTTTTGAAAATACAACAAATTCAACTCTTCCTAAGAGAGAGACCAGAAGACACATGACAAGAGCCAGACCACATCCACCCCTGCAAGAACCCAGCACCTTGGGAAGGGGGTAAGATACAAGCTGCAGCCCTACAGGACATGAGCGCCCCTCATCCCAGCTCCTGGCAGGAGGAGAGGAGTCAGAGCGGGGAGGGAGAGGGAGCCCAGGACTGCTAAACACCCAGCCCTAGCCATCTGTACCATGCGTGCGTGGGTGCTGAAAACTAGGTAAACAGGACAGTAAGACCTGTGAGCAGGTCCCCACAGCCAGCGCCCCAGGGACAAAGAAAAGCAGGTGCTTTTTGAAAGACTTAAAGGGACAGGGACCCCACAGCTGGACAGAAGTGTCCTGGGACACTTAGCCCAGCAGCTGGGAATCCCAAGGAACTCTAGGCACCTTAACACCCTGTGCAGCAGGGCAGCTCAGAGGCCCCTCATGGAAATAAACAGCCTCCTGGCTATTTCCCCTCAGATGCAGCTCCGCCATATAGGAGCAGCAGCCCGAGGAAGGCCACACCCACAGCAAATGTGGAGATAAACTCCATAGCACCTGGGCAAGAATCAGAGGCCCCCTTCACAGCTGCCCAGCACAAGCCGCGAGAGGTCGCTGTTCTCCAAGGAGAGGAAGGCCACAAACCAACAAGAAGGGACATTCTCCCAGCCGCCAATCTATCTGTATCACCATGAAAAGGCAGAATCTGAGACAGACAAAAATCACAGAGACAACACCTGAGGAGATATACCTAACCAGTCTTCCTGAAAAATAATTCAAAATAAAAATCATAAACATGCTGACAGAGATGCAGAGAAATATACAAGAGCTAAGGAATGACATCCAGAGGGAGATAACAGAAGTGAAACAATCTCTGGAAGTATTTTTAAACAGAATGGATAAGATGCAAGACGCCATTGATGGAATAGAAACCAGAGAACAGGAATGCATAGAAGCTGACTCAGAGAGAGATAACAGGATCTCCAGGAATGAAACATTATTAAGAGAACCGTGTGACCAATCCAAAAGGAACAATATCTGCATTATAGGGGTACCAGAAGAAGAAGAGAGAGAAAAAGGGATAGAAAGTGTCTTTGAAGAAATAATTGCTGAGAAATTCCCCAAACTGGGGGAGGAAATAGTTGCTCAGACTATGGAGGCACACAGAACTCCCAAGAGAAAGGACCAAAAAAGGACAACACCAAGACACAAAATAATTAAAATGGCAAAGATCAAGGACAGAGTATTAAAGGCAGTAAGAGACAGAAAAAGGTCACCTACAAAGGAAAACCCATCAGGCTATCATCAGACTTCTCAACAGAAACCTTACAGGCCAGAAGAGAATGGCATGAAATATTTAATACAATGAAACAGAAGGGCCATGAACCAAGGATACCATAGCCAGAAAGATTATCATTTAAATATGAAGGAGGGATTAAACAATTCCCAGACAAGCAAAAGTTGAGGGAATTTGCCTCCCAAAAAACCACCTCTACAGGGTATTTTAGAGGGACTGCTCTAGATGGGAGCACTCCTAAAAAGAGCACAGAACAAAACACCCAACATATGAAGAATGGAGGAGGAGAAATAAAAAGGGCGAAAAATAATCATCAGGCTAAATTTATAACAGCTCAATAAGTGAGTTAAGGTAGACAGTGAGGTAGTAAAGAAACTAACCTTGAACTTTTGGTAACCACGAATCTGAAGCTTGAAATGGCAATATATACATATCTTTAAATAATCACCTTAAATGTAAATGGACTGAATGTGCCAATCAAAAGACACAGAGTAATACAATGGATAAAAAAGCAAGACCCATCTATATGCTGCTTACAAGAGATTCACCTCAAACCCAAAGACATGCACAGATTAAAACTCAAGGGATGGAAAAAGATATTTCATGAAAACAATAGGGAGAAAAAAGAAGGTGTTGCAATACTAGTATCAGACAAAATAGACTTCAAAACAAAGAAAGTAACAAGAGATAAAGAAGGACACTACATAATGATAAACGATTCAGTCCAACAAGAGGATATAACCATTATAAAAATATATGAACCCAATACAAAAGCACCAATACATGTGAAACAAATACTAACAGAATTAAAGGAGGAAACAGAATGCAATGCGTTCATTTTGGGAGACTTTAACACACCACTCACTCCAAAGGACAGATCCACAAGACAGAAAATAAGGACACAGAGGCACTAAACAAGACACTAGAATAGATGGACCTAATAGACATCTACAGAACTCTGCATCCAAAAGCAACAGGATAAACACTCTTCTCAAGTGCACAAGGAACATTCTCCAGAATAGACCACATACCAGGCCACAAAAAGAGCCACAGTAAATTCCAAAAGATTGAAATCCTACCAACCAACTTTTCAGACCACAAAGGTATAAAACTAGAAATAAATTGTACAAGGAAAGGAAAAAGGCTCGCAAACACGTGGAGGCTTAACAACATGCTCCTAAATAATCAATAGATCAACGACCAAATTAAAATGGAGATGCAGCAATATATGGAAACAAATCACAACAACACAAAGCCCCAACTTCTGTGGGACGAAGCAAAAGCAGTCTTAAGAGGAAAGTATATAGCAATCCAGGCGTATTTAAAGGAGGAAGAACAATACCAAATGAATAGCCTAATGTCACAATTATCAAAATTGGAAAAAGAAGAAAAAATGAGGCGTAAGGTCAGCAGAAGGAGGGATATCATAAAGATCAGAGAAGAAATAAACAAAATTGAAAAGAATAAAACAACAGAAAAAAAGTCAATGAAACCAAGAGCTGGTTCTTTAAGAAAATAAACAGAATAGATAAGCCTCTAGCCAGACTTATTAAGAAAAAAAGAGAGTCAACACACATCAACAGAATCAGAAACGAGAAAGAAAAAATCACGATGGACCCCACAAAAATACAAAGAATTATTAGAGAATACCATGAAAACCTATATGCTAACAAGCTGGAAAACCTAGGAAAAACGGACAACTTCCTAGAAATATACAACCTTCCAAGACTGACACAGAAAGAAGCAGAAAATCTAAACAGACCAATTACCAGCAACGAAATTGAATTGGTAATCAATAATCTACCCAAGAACAAAACCCCCGGGCCAGATGAATTTACTTCAGAATTTTATCAGACATACAGAGAAGACATAAAACCCATTCTCCTTAAAGTTTTCCAAAAAATAGAAGAGGAGGGAATACATCCAAACCCATTCTATGAAGCCAACATCACCCTAATACCAAAACCAGGCAAAGACCCCACCAAAAAAGAAAACTACAGACCAATATCCCTGATGAACGTAGATGCGAAAGTACTCAACAAAATATTAGCAAAACGAATTCAAAAATACATCAAAAGGATCATACACCATGACCAAGTGGGATTCATCACAGGGATGCAACTTTCGAAAATCCATCAACATCATCTACCACATCAACAAAAAGAAGGACAAAAACCACATGATCATCTCCATAGATGCTGAAAAAGCATTCGACAATATTCAACATCCATTCATGATAAAAACTCTCAACAAAATGGGCATAGAGGGCAACTACCTCAACATAATAAAGGCCATATATGATAAACCCACAGCTAACATCATACTGAACAGCAAGAGGCTGAAAGCTTTTCCTCTGAGATCGGGAATAAGACAGGGATGCCCACTCTCCCCACTGTTATTCCACATAGTACTGGAGTTCCTAGCCATGGCAATCAGACAAAACAAAGAAACACAAGGAATCCAGAAGAAGTCGAACTGTCACTATTTGCAGATGACATGATATTGTACATAAAAAACCCAAAAGACTCCACTCCAAAACTACTAGAACTAATATCGGAATTCAGCAAACTTGCAGGATACAAAATTAACACACAGAAATCTGTGGCTTTCTATACACCAACAATGAACTAATAGAAAGAGAAATCAGGAAAACAATTCCATTCACAATGGTATAAAAGCGTCAAAAAGAATAAAATACCCAGGAATAAACCTAACCAAGGAAGTGAAAGATCTATACCCTGAAAACTATAAGACACTCTAAAGAGAAATTAAAGAGGACACTAACAAATGGAAACTCATCCCATGCTCCTGGCTAGGAATAATTAATATAGTCAAATTGGCCATCCTGCCCAAAGCAGTATACAGATTTGATGCAAACCCTATCAAATTAACAATAGCATTCTTCAATGAACTGGAACAAATATTTCAAAAATTCATATGGAACCACCAAACACTCTGAATAGCTAAAATAGTACTGAGAAGGAAGAATAAAGTGGGGGGTTCTCGCTCCCCAACTTCAAGCTCTACTACAAAGCCACAGTAATCAAGACAATTTGGTATTGGCATAAGAACAGAGCCACAGACCAGTGGAACAGAATAGAGACTCCAAAAATTAACCCAAACATATATGGTCAATTAATATTCGATAAAGGAGCCATGGATATACAATGGGGAAATGACAGTCTCTTCAACAGATGGTGCTGGAAAAACTGGACAGCTACATGTAAGAGAATGAAACTGGATCACTGTCTAACCCCATACACAAAAGTAAACTCAAAATGGATCAAAGACCTGAATGTAAGTCATGAAACCATAAAACTCTTAGAAAAAAACATAGGCAAAAATCTCATGGACATAAACATGAGTGACTTCTTCATGAACATATCTCCCCAGGCAAGGGAAACAAAAGCAAAAATAAACAAGTTGAACTATATAAAGCTGAAAAGCTTCTGTACAGCAAAGGACACCATCAATAGAATGAAAAGGTATACTATGGTATGGGAGAATATATTCATAAATGACAGATCCAATAAAGGGTTGACATCCAAAATATATAAAGAGCTCACACACCTCAACAACCAAAAAGCAAATAATCCAATTAAAAACTGGGCAGAGGAGATGAACAGACAGTTCTCCAAAGAAATTCAGATGGCCAACAGACACATGAAAAGATGCTCCACATCATTTGTCATAAGAGAAATGCAAATTAAACCACAATGAGAAATCACCTCACATCAGTAAGGATTGCCATCATCGAAAAGACAATCAACAACAAATGTTGGCGAGGTTGTGGAGAAAGGGGAACCCTCCTACACTGCTGGTGGGAATGCAAATTATTTCAACCATTGTGGAAAGCAGTACGGAGATTCCTCAAAATTCTCAAAATAGAAATACCATTTGACCCAGGATTCCACTTCCAGGAATTTACCCTAAGAATGCAGCACTCTAGTTTGAAAAAGACAGATGCACCCCTATGTTTATCGCTGTACTATTTACAATAGCCAAGATATAGAAGCAACCTAAATGTCCATCAGTAGATGAATGGATAAAGAAGATGTGGTACATATACACAATGGAATATTACTCAGCCATAAGAAAAAAACAGAGCCTACCATTTGCAACAACATGGATGGAGCTAGAGGGTATTATGCTCAGTGAAATAAGCCAGGTAAAGAAAGACAAGTACCACATGATTTCACTCATATGTGGAGTATAAGAACAAAGGAAAACTGAAGGAACAAAACAGCAGCAGAATCACAGAACCCAAGAATGCACTAATAGTTATCAAAGGGAAAGGGACTCGGAAGGATGGGTGGGAAGGGAGGGACAAGGGTGGGGGAAAAGAAAGGGGGCATTACGATTATCATTAATAGTGTGGGGGGCACGGGGAGGGCTGTACAACACAGAGGAGACAAGTAGTGATTTTACAGCATCTTACTACGCTGATGAACAGTGACTGTGAAGGGGTATGTTGGGGGGACTTGGTGATGGGGGGAGCCTACTAAACATAATGTTCTTCATGTAATTGTAGATTAATGATACCAAAAAAAAAAGAATAAACTTGATAAACAGAAATGAGAACCAAAGTTGGAAGGAAAAAAAATTTCAAAGAAATTAATACTAATCTCCATAACATTTAAGTTAAAACTAAAAAGAGTCAAGTAAGAACAAACTATTATATTTACAAACAACATTCTTTGCTGTTTAAATATGTGCAAATTCATTTCTGCCTGTGAAAAAAACTAATAAAAACAGGAAAATGTTTCACATTTTGAAAGAGAAACTCTTTTAATAATTTATTTAAGATGAACAGTACAATAACATAGAAAATAAACCATAATTTAATGATAGAAACTTCTGAGTTAGATGTGCTCCCAAAAATGGTATTTCAGAGATTTAAAGAAAATACTTTAAATCGAAAAGTCAGAAAACCTGCTGAATTGATAATGTGCTCAGAGACAGCTGGATGTGACAAAAAGTTTACAAAATAGGAGTTGGGATGTCTATAAGGGCAGTTTTAACAAGGAAATGAAATCCTTCAGGTCACCTTGGAACAAAAAGAAGAGTTCACAAGAGTTCATAAGGATTATTTGTTAAAGTACATCTTTTAATTTGAAGATTAAACATACAATAATAGTAAAATTAGTTTGATTTTTTGTAATTGAGCCATAAATTTTCACTTTGTAGAAGCAAGCAGAGTTCAAAAGACTGAAAAGAGCAGACTGTAAAATAAAGAAAAATAGAAACGGAAAATTCTGTTGCTGAACAGAAATACAAAAAGTTATGACAGATAAACCAGGCATATTGTAGAGGAGAAACAAGTGAAAACTTCATTTTCCATGATTTAGTAATAAATACAGGGTACACAAGCTACAGATGCTGTAACAGGAGGAAAACAACAAATGCCTTTTTCTCTTTGGAAGATTACATTAAACAGACATGGCACAAGTGTACTAGTTGATATTTGCAAAAATTTTAAATATTATAAAATGTCAATTGTCTCAGGCAATTTAAGTCAGAATCATATAAGAGATGGAATATAAGCTGCAGTTTAAAGGAAAGGTGATATTTGCTAAGCATTCTGGATCCTCAAATATTAAGATGAGTAAACAAATGAAAGGAATGATAGCAAATCCATGAACACTGTTAAATTATAGACTTCATTAAATAATCTAATCAAGATTCATACAATTATCCAGTTATTAAAGTGTTTTCAAGTTCCCAGTGAGTGTCTGAGCTTAGAGGGAAATAAAGAATGAATAGAAGACAAAGGTTACATGCAAGAACTGAGACCAACCTAACTTTAATAGTGACATACAGAATAATTCTGCACAGCAGCAGGTACAAATAAGAAAACTGCAATAACATAAAGGGATTCCTTGGTTAAATAAATTTTGGCAAACTTGAGGTAATCAGATTTCAATGTTGTGTGTGGGTTTGTCTTGGGTTATTTTTTAATTGAGAAACAGTTTCGTTTTTAAAATGCTATTTTAACTTAGGAGTATCTATCATGGTATATGCTATATGCTATATGCCTCCACTCCTGGTGGAGTGCATTGTGGGACATCTATCTACAATTTATACTTTAGATAACATTGGCCTGCAGTGAAAAATATAATACTTGATAATGAGAGAAGCTTATAGTCGAAAATGGTAAAATTTTCTGTTTAGTTGACATTGCAAATGGGAGTCTCTCAGTAAATTTCCAAATCTAACTCAGTACATATATTCTAAGTTTAGCAATGGATAGGGGTAAGAGACGATCAAAGTGCTTGCTAGTTTTTGAGATGCTTTCAGGTATTCATAAGGTCCTGAAGTCTAGGGCTTAAAGGGACATAAAATGCATTCTCCTCCCTCTGACCTCATCAGGAGAATGCTGAAAGGGTGCAACAATACACCTTAAGGTCTGAAAGCTTCTACCCTAATTGTTCCATCCTAGAGTGATAACTCTGAGACACTCCTAGCTAACTGCTATTCTGACCTAAAAATGAAGCAAAACATGTCCTAAGATGAAGTTTTGTTTAGTTGTATGGCACAATCCTAGAGATACTCAGAATTGCCATAAAAGAAGAAATCAAGGATATAAATAAGAGTATCTACATGTAATATTGGCAGAAGGTGAAGGTAACATGAAGCCATGATTAGGATGGCAACTGTGGAGGAGGGAACACCTCAAAATCAGAGCTAAATAAATCTTAATATTAAATAAAATTTCATAGTTGTGGTTTTAAATGTTACTATTAGTTATTAGTTATTTTAAAGGACTGTCGAAAAAATTCAACTGGGATATTTTTAGCTTCTGTATAAGTAGAATAGCTTATGATGGACTCCCATCTGCTAATAAACTCTGGTAGGGGGATGAGGGAATTAGAAGAGACTTAAAGGAGTCAGAAATTAAAGGAGATAAGACCCTTGAAAGGAAAGCAGCACACTGGTGGAGGTGCACATTTTAGACTCTCCATCAGACTGAGGACACTCCTCAGTCTAAATAGAGGGGATGGGGCGGCTGGAAGGCACTAGAAAGAACTCAAGCAGAAAGCTGCAGCTTTATTGAGCCCCTACTGAGGAATCAGGTTGAACTCTTTGACTTTCAGAGAAGCTGGGAATTGGGGATGAAGGTTATAAAATAAGCAAGTCATTGGGATGTAATGTAGCTCTGAGAGCTGTATCATAGGGATAATATTTAATGTATAAAATATCTAAGTTACTGTGATACACATAGGAAACTGATACTGTATGTCAGTTATACTTCAATAAAAAAGTCCTGGAAAATATTAGAGATCTGAGTAATTTGAAAGTCTAGGACACTGAATTAAAATAATAATCTTAAAGCACTTCTTGGAAACTTTAAATACTACAATTAACCAAGTGATGTTGTAAGGTGGCTTCTGCTTTTCTTTTGTACATTACACAACTATATTTAAAAAATATAATTGTTGGCACTACACTACTCCTCCTTCAGGGTTGATTGTAGATACTCTTTTTTATCTCCACGTGGCAGAGCAGGATAAAGATATGCAATGTGGTCATAGGATGAAATACTTAGCTAATGATCATTAAAATTGAAGTACTGGAGTTCAAAGACACACATGGGAAACATCTAAAATGTAAGGCCATGGAGAATTTCTGAGAGCTAGGAAAAGGCATGATCAGATAATTTATCAGAAAGAAATAACATTGGTCAATTCCAAAGACCAACTGGCAAGCAAAGTATTGCAAATCAAAACTCCTTTAGCTCTTAAACTGTTCAACATAATAAAACCCAATATTAATACTATAAGTTCAAAAAAAAACAAGCAAGAAACATGTGAGGTTGCAGCATTAACAAGTTTATAAAAGTTTGAGTGTGAGCTTGATGTATAAATGGTAACCATTTCCCCAATGTGTAATATCCATATTTGCATTATTTTGAGAATTCTTACTGCAGGATTTTACGCTAATTTTTGTTTTAATTACTAGCTTTGGCAAAGCAGACTCTCATATGTTGCTGATGGAAGTGTAATTATTAATTGCATGCTCACTATTTGCCAAGGAATTTTTGGGTACTTTGTATAGTTGTGAGCAAAACATAGAATAATCTCTGCTCTTATACAACTTAATTCTAGCAGTTATTGATATCAAAGCTTTACATCTTGCAGATTATTTGGATGTGAATAAAATTTATTTTAAGTCTTATATGGGAGAATATTTTAAATTATCTCGATCCTTAAAACAGTAGACCTTTATTTTGCAAAAGTTCATTCCTTGAAAAAACCACTTGCGTTAAGTTTTGCTAACTGCTTCGAGAAAACCAAACTAGTAGTTGAGGTTTGTGTGTGTAAATGTGTGTGCATGGTGTGTATGTGTGTATGTGCTGGCATGGAATGTATGGGAAAGGAAAAATGCAACAATATTCAGATATTTGTAAAAATATAAGTCAAAATATCATTTGTTGTCTATATTAAAATACTACATCATCTCAACTCACTTCAGAGCCTTTTTCAATTGCTATAAAATTTTTATATTAAAACACGCTAGTAATTAAGCCATTTCTTCAAATAATGACAACTGTTGTCTGTTCATTTCCTGTTAAATGACAGGATGATGATCATAGTATTGTTTATCATAGCCCAAAATAGAAACAAATATATATATTCTCTTCCTTGTCTGACTTCTCAATCCACAAGTAGCTGTTTTACATATTTAACTTTCTAGTATCAATTTGAAATTTATAATCATAAACTTACTCTATATTCCTATAATTTTATACTAATTCTTCTCTTCCAAAAAACTTTCCTATGCCCTAAATCACGATGATCTGTGACATGATAATAAATCTTTCCTGTTTTCCCAGTTCTTGTAAGGTGCTGATGAAACTGCAGAATTATAAAATAACTCTCTTACAACTAATTTAAAGAGAATTTTCAAAATCAAAGTAGAGCTCGGAGAAGCCTAAGAAGCTGGACTATTTTCTTTCTAGATATTTGTGGCAGTGTGCACTCTAAAAGAATGAAATATTTAAACTAACGTTTCATAAACATTTTTAGCTAATCATTTAACAATAAATGAATAACACAGGAAGGCTCTGCAACTTTGGAAACTTGAAGACGTAATAATTAAATATACCATTAGTAGAAGGGAGATATACCAAGGCAATTTAATTTTCTTCTAAATACTGTAGATTAATCCTATTGAAAATTCATCATTTTTTTCATTATTTCCAATTTGTGTGGTTTTAAGTAGCGTAAAATATGTCAAATACTAGGAAAAAACGTTTTCTGTTCATATCCTTTTGATAAAGTAATAATGCAAGGGGGTAGGCTGGATAATTAATGTTCATCCTATAATAGTTTTAAAAATATTTATTTGAAAATTTTTATAAAAAATAGAAAAGGATACAGAAGGGTATGAAGTTGGATGAGCTGTATCACTTAGATTTAATTACAAATATACATTTTTATTTTAATAATTTTTAAAGCAAATTTAAGACATCATAATCTTTTAATTGTAAGTACTTTAGCCAGCCTCTTTGAAAAATACACTGTATCATATTAGCATAATATCATTATCATACTTAATAAAATTGACACTGATTATTTAATGTTATCTAAAAATGTAGTTTATTTTCAAATAAATACCCAATGAAGGTATACATTTTATATTCTGTTTCTATTTTTTTTTTTTTTTTTGAGAGGGCATCTCTCATATTTATTGATCAAATGGTTGTTAACAACAATAAAATTCAGTATAGGGGGGTCAACGCTCAATGTACAATCATTAATCCATCTCAAACCTAATTCTCGTCAGTCTCCAATCTTCTGAAGCATAACGAACAAGTTCTTACATGGTGAACGAATTCTTACATAGTGAATAAATTCTTACATGGTGAACAGTACAAGGGCATTCATCACAGAAATTTTCGGTTTTGATCATGCAATATGACCTATAAATAATCAGGTCAAATATGAATATTCGTTTGATTTTTGTACTTGATTTATATGTTGATCCCACATTTCTCCTATTGTTATTATTATTTTTATTTTTAATAAAATGCTGAAGTGGTAGGTAGATGCAAGATAAAGGTAGAAAACATAGTTTAGTGCTGTAAGAAGGCAAATGTAGATGATCAGATGATCAGGTGTGTGCCTATGGACTAAGTATTAATCCAGGCTAGACAAGGGCAGCAAGACATCCACGGATGCAGAAGATTTCTCTCAAAGCAGGGGGGTGAGGTTCTGAGCCTCACCTCTGTTGATCCCCAAATTCTCACCTGATGGCCCCCCTGCGACTGTGCCTGTCTTAGGTTGTTCCTCCCTTGAGGAATCTTACCCGTCTCTGGCTAACCAGTCATCTTCCGGGGCCATACAGGGAAATGTAAAGTTGGTAAGTGAGAGAGAAGCCATATTGTTTGCAAAGGTTAGCTTATTTTTTTTTTTTTGCAGATTTATGCCTTGTGGCTTCTATGCCCAGCACTTGTCTCGAGGTATCTTTACCACCTGGAGGAATTATGATACTCGGTAAATTCGATATGAGGCACGAATTCTATTTAAGGGTTGTAATTAGGAAGGAAGAAGAAAAGCTATAGATGTAGCATATGAAGGAAACATGGGAGGATTGATTATTTCTTTGACATATCTTCTTGTATAGTACCTTAAGTATGTATAGGTTTTAAACTACTAACTAATTTGCACACACATATTAACATAATAGGAATACGGTGACATAAACAAAGCAAATCTATAATTACCATCCATCTCCAGTGAAGCCAAGAAAACCATTTAGGCACCCTAGGCATTTGTGAAAATTTATCTATGATATGATGGATATTGTCCAACTGTACTTGAACCATCAGACAAATTAAAGCAGCCCATTTCTGGGATCTGTTCACATCCCATATGTTCTTTTAACCATAGATAGTCTATAGTCATGAGATTTTGGAGTGCTACAACTTGTACCCCTCCCAACTCCTGGTTGAGTTCCAACAGTACAGATCCGGTCAAATTCGTTGTCTCACTGTATGCACATGCCAGCCTAGACATCTCCCTCCTCATTCCTATGGCGAGTCCAGGAGACGGTGGGCTGGATGCAGCCACAACCGCAGCATCGTCCGGATCCCTGTGGAGACTTTTTGATGATCATCCCCCGGCACAAGTCCTCCAGAGAGTGCTGATGCCGGAAGCTCCTCCTCATATCGTATCTTAGTTCATTTTCTGGGTATCCAAGCTAGGCCTTGATCTTCTGCATAGAAACAAACAGACCCTTTGCCACACTTTGACATGCCCTCTATACCACTGTGCAGAACTCATTGGAGGTCAGCACACAGTAACTGCTTTTTTTTTTTTTTTTTTTTAATTAAGAGAAAGGAATATTATCAGAAAAGAGTACCTCCCCTCCATAGCTGATAATCTGACACCCTTTAAATAATCAACATTAAGGATATTTAAAGCATGCGTTGATCTTTGATTTACCAATAGTTTTATCCTGGTAAGGAGTAATCCCCCTTTTCTTTCTTTCTTTCTTTTTTTTTTTTTTTTTAAATTTTTAATCTATACTTACATGAAGAATACTATGTTTACTATGCTCTCCCCTATATCAGGTCCCCCCTAACAACCACATTACGGTTACTGTCCATCAGCTTAGCAAAATGTTGTAGAGTCACTACTTGTCCTCTCTGTGTTGTGCAGCCCACCCTCCCCTTTCTCCCTGCCCCCATGCATGCTAATCTTAATACCCCCCTTCTTCTTCCCCCCCCCTTATCCCTCCCTGCCCACCCATACTCCCCAGTTCCTTTCCCTTTGGTACCTGTTAGTCCAATTTTGGGTTCTGTAATTCTGCTGCTGTTTTGTTCCTTCAGTTTTTCCTTTGTTCCTATACTCCTCAGATGAGTGAAATCATTTGGTATTTCTCTTTCTCCGCTTGGCTTATTTCACTGAGCATAATACTCTCCAGCTCCATGCAGCTCCAGCTGCAAATGGTTGGATTTTTCCACTTCTTATGGCTGAGTAGTATTCCATTGTGTATATGTACCACATCTTCTTTATCCATTCATCTACTGATGGACATTTAGGTTGCTTCCAATTCTTGGCTATTGTAAATAGTGCTGTGATAAACATAGGAGTGCATCTGTCTTTCTCAAACTTGATTGCTGCGTTCTTAGGGTAAATTCCTAGGAGGGGAATTCCTGGGTCAAATGGTAGGTCTGTTTTGAGCATTTTGATGCACCTCCATACTGCTTTCCACAATGGTTGAACTAATTTACATTCCCACCAGCAGTGTAGGAGGGTTCCCCTTTCTCCACAGCCTCGCCAACATTTGTTGTTGTTTGTCTTTTGGATGGCAGCTATCCTTACTGGTGTGAGGTGATACCTCATTGTAGTTTTAATTTGCATTTCTCTGATAATTAGCGATGTGGAGCATCTTTTCATGTGTCTCTTGGCCATCTGTATTTCTTTTTTGGAGAACTGTCTGTTCAGTTCCTCTGCCCATTTTTTAATTGGGTTATTTGTTTTTTGTTTGTTGAGGCGTGTGAGCTCTTTATATATTCTGCACGTCAAGCCTTTATCGGATCTGTCATTTTCAAATATATTCTCCCATACTGTAGGGTTCCTTTTTGTTCTATTGATGGTGTCTTTCGCTGTACAGAAGCTTTTCAGCTTAATGTAGTCCCACTCGCTCATTTTTGCTGTTGTTTTCCTTGCCTGGGGAGATATGTTCAAGAAGAGATCACTCATGTTTATGTCTAAGAGGTTTTTGCCTATGTTTTTTTCCAAGAGTTTAATGGTTTCATGACTTACATTCAGGTCTTTGATCCATTTTGAGTTTACCTTTGTATATGGGGTTAGACAATGGTCCAGTTTCATTCTCCTACATGTAGCTGTCCAGTTTTGCTAGCACCATCTGTTGAAGAGACTGTCATTTTGCCATTGTATGTCCATGGCTCCTTTATCAAATATTAATTGACCATATATGTTTGGGTTAATTTCTGGGGTCTCTAATCTGTTCCACTGGTCTGTGGCTCTGTTCTTGTGCCAGTACCAAATTGTCTTGATTACTATGGCTTTGTAGTAGAGCTTGAAGTTGGGGAGTGACATCCCCCCTACTTTATTCTTCTTTCTCAGGATTGCTTTGGCTATTCGGGGTCTTTGTTGTTTCCATATGAATTTTTGAATTATTTGTTCCAATTCATTGAAGAATGTTGCTGGTAATTTGAGAGGGATTGCATCAAATCTGTATATTGCTTTGGGCAGGATGGCCATTTTGACGATATTTATTCTTCCTAGCCATGAGCATGGGATGAGTTTCCATTTATTAGTGTCCCCTTTAATTTCTCTTAAGAGTGACTTGTAGTTTTCAGAGTATAAGTCTTTCACTTCTTTGGTTAGGTTTATTCCTAGGTATTTTATTCTTTTTGATGCAATGGTGAATGGAATTGTTTTCCTGATTTCTCTTTCTATTGATTCGTTGTTAGTGTATAGGAAAGCTACAGATGTCTGTGTGTTAATTTTGTATCCTGCAACTTTGCTGTATTCCGATATCAGTTTTAGTAGTTTTGGAGTGGAGTCTTTAGGGTTTTTTATGTACAGTATCATATCATCTGCAAATAGTGACAGTTTAACTTCTTCTTTACCAATCTGGATTCCTTGTATTTCTTTGTTTTGTCTGATTGCCGTGGCTAGAACCTCCAGTACTATGTTAAATAACAGTGGGGAGAGCAGGCATCCCTGTCTGGTTCCCGATCTCAGAGGAAATGCTTTCAGCTTCTCGCTGTTCAGTATAATGCTGGCTGTGGGTTTATCATATATGGCCTTTATTATGTTGAGGTACTTGCCCTCTATTCCCATTTTGCTGAGAGTTTTTATCATGAATGGATGTTGAATTTTGTCAAATGCTTTTTCAGCATCTATGGAGATGATCATGTGGTTTTTGTCTTTCTTTTTGTTGATGTGGTGGATGATGTTGATGGATTTTCGAATGTTGTACCATCCTTGCATCCCTGGGATGAACCCCACTTGGTCATGGTGTATGATCCTTTTGATATACTGTTGAATTCTGTTTGCTAATATTTTGTTGAGTATTTTTGCATCTACATTCATCAGGGATATTGGTCTGTAATTTTCTTTTTTGGTGGGGTCTTTGCCTGGTTTTGGTATTAGGGTGAGGTTGGCCTCATAGAATGAGTTTGGGAGTATTCCCTCTTCTTCTATTTTGTGGAACACTTTAAGGAGAATGGGTATTATGTCTTCTCTGTGTGTCTGATAAAATTCCGAGGTAAATCCGTACGGCCCCGGGGTTTTGTTCTTGGGTAGTTTTTTGATTACTGTTTCAATTCCTTTGCTTGTAATTGGTTTGTTTAACTTTTGTGTTTCTTCCTTGGTCAGTCTTGGGAGGTTGTATTTTTCTAGGAAGTTGTCCATTTCTTCTAGGTTTTCCAGCTTGTTGGCATATAGGTTTTCATAGTAGTCTTTAATAATTCTTTGTATTTCTGTGGAGTCTGTCGTGATTTTTCCATTCTCATTTCTGATTATGTTGATTTGTGTTGACTCTCTTTTTCTCTTAATAAGTTGGGCTAGAGGCTTATCTATTTTGTTTATTTTCTCAAAGAACCAGCTCTTGGTTTCGTTGATTTTTGCTATTGTTTTATTCTTCTCAATTTTGTTTATTTCTTCTCTGATCTTTATTATGTCCCTCCTTCTGCTGACTTTAGGCCTCCTTTGTTCTTCTTTTTCCAGTTTTAATAATTGTGATGTTAGACTATTCATTTGGGATTGTTCTTCCTTCTTCAAGTGTGCCTGGATTGCTATATACTTTCCTCTTAAGACTGCTTTCGCTGCATCCCACAGAAGTTGGGGCTTAGTGTTGTTGTTGTCATTTGTTTCTATATATTCCTTGATCTCTATTTTGATTTGTTCATTGATCCATTGATTATTTAGTAGCATGTTGTTAAGCCTCCATGTGTTTGTGAGCCTTTTTGTTTTCTTTGTAGAATTTATTTCTACTTTCATACCTTTGTGGTCTGAAAAATTGGTTGGTAGAATTTCAATATTTTGGAATTTACTGAGGCTCTTTTTGTGAGCTAGTATGTGGTCTATTCTGGAGAATGTTCCATGTGCACTTGAGAAGAATGTATATCCTGTTGCTTTTGGATGTAGAGTTCTATAGATGTCTATTAGGTCCATCTGTTCTACTGTGTTGTTCAGTGCCTGTGTGTCTTTACTTATTTTCTGCCCGGTGGATCTATCCTTTGGGGTGAGTGGTGTGTTGAAGTCTCCTACAATGAATGCATTGCAGTCTATTTCCCTCTTTAGTTATGTTAGTATTTGCTTCACATATGCTGGTGCTCCTGTATTGGGTGCATATATATTTAGAATGGTTATGTCCTCTTGTTGGACTGAGCCCTTTATCATTATGTAGTGGCCTTCTTTATCTCTTGTTACTTTCTTTGTTTTGAAGTCTATTTAGTCTGATATTAGTACTGCAACCCCTGCTTTCTTCTCACTGTTGTTTGCCTGAAATATGTTTTTCCATCCCTTGACTTTTAGTCTATGCTTATCTTTGGGTTTAAGGTGAGTTTCTTGTAAGCAGCATATAGATGGGTCTTGCTTTTTTATCCATTCTATTACTCTGTGTCTTTTGATTGGTGCATTAAGTCCATTTACATTTAGGGTGACTATTGAGAGATATGTACTTATTGCCATTGCAGGCTGTAGATTCGTGGTTACCAAAGGTTCAAGGTTAGCCTCTTTAGTATCTTACTGCCTAACTTAGCTCGCTTATTTAGCTGTTCTATACACTGTCTGGGGATTCTTTTCTTCTCTCCCTTCTTATTCCTCCTCCTCCATTCTTCATATGTTGGGTGTTTTGTTCTGTGCTCTTTTTAGGGGTGCTCCCATCTAGAGCAGTCCCTGTAGGATGCCCTTTAGAGGTGGTTTGTGGGAGGCAAATTCCCTCAGCTTTTGCTTGTCTGGGAATTGTTTAATCACACCATCATATTGAAATGATAGTCGTGCTGGATACAGTATCCTTGGTTCAAGGCCCTTCTGTTTCATTGCATTAAGTATATCATGCCATTCTCTTCTGGCCTGTAGGGTTTCTGTTGAGAAGTCTGATGTTAGCCTGATTGGTTTTCCTTTATAGGTGACCTTTTTCTCTCTAGCTGCCTTTAAAACTCTTTCCTTGTCCTTGATCCTTGCCATTTTAATTACTATGTGTCTTGGTGTTGTCCTCCTTGGATCCTTGGGGTTCTGTATAATTCCATGGTCTGTTCGATTATTTCCTCCCCCAGTTTGGGGAAGTTTTCAGCAATTATTTCTTCAAAGACACTTTCTATCCCTTTTCCTCTTTCTTCCTCTTCTGGTATCCCTATAATACGAATGTTATTCCTTTTGTATTGGTCACATATTTCTCTTAGTGTTGTTTCATTCCTGGAGATCCTTTTATCTCTATGTCAGCTTCTATACGTTCCTGCTCTCTGGCTTCTATTCCTTCAATGGCCTCTTGCATCTTATCCATTCTGTTTATAAATCCTTCCAGGGATTGTTTCACTTCTGTGATCTCTTTCCTGACATCTGTGATCTCCTTCCGGACTTCATCCCACTGCTCTTGCATTTTTCTCTGCATCTCATCCCACTGCTCTTGCATTTTTCTCCGCATCTCTGTCAGCATGTTCATGATTTTTATTTTGAATTCTTTTTCAGGAGGACTAGTTAGGTCTGTCTCCTTCTCAGGTGTTGTCTCTGTGATCTTTGTCTGCCTGTAGTTTTGCCTTTTCATGGTGATAGATATAGTTTGCAGAGCTGGTACAAGTGATCGCTGGAAGAGCTTCCCTTCTTGTTGGTTTGTAGCCTTTTCCTGGGAGAATAGCGACCTCTAGTTGCTTGTGCTGGGCAGCTGTGCGCAGACAGGGCTTCTACTTCCTGCCCAGTTGCTTTTGGGTTTATCTCCGCTGTTGCTGTGGGCTTGGCCTGGCTGAGGCTGTTCCTCCAAAATGGTGGAGCCCCGTTGGAGGGGGAGCGGCCAGGAGGCTATTTATCTCCATAAGGGTCCTCTGTGCTCCCTGCTGCCCAGGGGGTTAGGGTGCCCAGAGATCCCCAGATTCCCTGCCTCTGGTCTAAGTGACCTGTCCTGCCCCTTTAAGATTTCCAAAAAGCACTCTCCAAACCAAAACAACAACAGCAACAATGAGAGAGGGAACAGAAAGAAAGAAAGAAAAAAAAAAAGAAAAAACAAGCGATTTTTTTTTCTTTTTTTTTTGTCCTCAGGTGCCGGTCCCAGGCACCCGCTCACTGTTCCTGCTGTCCTGTCTCCCTAGCACCAGGGTCCCTGTCCTTTCAAGGCTTCCAAAAAGCACCCACCCACCGGTCCCGCAGGGAAGGAACGCTCGATATTCTTTGTCCTCAGGCACTAGTCCCAGGCACCCGCTCACCAGTCCCACCACCCTGCCTCCCTAGCACCGGGGTCCCTGTCCCTTTTAGGCTTCCAAAAAGCACTCGCAGAAAAGAGAAAAAAAAAGGGGAAAAACGTGCGATTTCCTCTGTCCTTGAGTGCCGGTCTCAGGCACCCGCCCCCCGGTCCCGCAGGGAAAAACATGGGATATTCTTTGTCCTCAGGCGCCGGTCCCAGGCACCCGCTCACCAGTCCCGCCACCCTGCCTCCCTAGCACTGGGGTCCCTGTCCCTTTAAGGCTTCCAAAAAGCGCTCGCCAAAAAGAGGAAAAAAAAGGGGAAAAATGCGCGATTTCCTCTGTCCTTAGGCACCGGTCTCAGGCACCCACCTGCCGGTCCCGCAGGGAGAAACGTGGGATATTCTTTGTCCTCAGGCGCCGGTCCCAGGCACCTGCTCACCGGTCCCGCCACCCTGCCTCCCTAGCAACGGGGGCCCGTCTCTTTAAGGCTTCCAAAAAGCGCTCGCCAAAAAAAAAACCCCTCCGGTTTCTTTCCACCGGCCGGGAGCCGGGGGGAGGGGTGCTCGGGTCCCGCCGGGCCGGGGCTTGTATCTTACCCCCTTCGCAAGGCGCTGGGTTCTCGCAGGTGTGGATGTGGTCTGGATGTTGTCCTGTGTCCTGTGGTCTCTATTTTAGGAAGATTTTTCTTTGTTATATTTTCATAGCTCTATGTGTTTTGGGGAGGAGATTTCCACTGCTCTACTCACGCCGCCATCCTGGCTCCGCCTCTCTGTTTCTATTTTTTAATGCAATTTATTTCCCCAAATATTTTACTTAGTGATATCAATATCCTTCTACAATATTTACTGAATTAATTATTCCATGAAATTTTGAAAAATGGTGATTTTTCTAACTCTAACATTCATTCCTTATTTAATAAGAGGCACTTTTCTGTAATGAAAGCTGTCCTTCATGAACTGAGACCATCTGGTTACCCAGAAATAGAGATGCTACTGGAAAATAATTATAAATGCTTAATTCTTTTCTTAAATTACAAGTTTTCAGAGTGAGGATTTGATATCATTATCAATGATAATAAGACTTTTTTTTTTTCTGTGCACACTCTTCCCCTCTCTAACACCAAGGTGGACCAATGGGTTTTAACTTACGTTTCAATCAATTTCAGTCACTATTCTGTTTGATGTTTAAATTTTCACAATTTTAGCCAACAGAAGCTCCATTAACCTGACTTCTATGTTATCACAATTATATACACAGTGCATTAAAAATGATGACTTTTCAATGAATTTAAAAATTATTTCTGGAGGGAGCCATGATGGCGGCATGAATAGAGCAGCAGAAATCTCCTCCCAAAACCACATTTATCTATGAAAATATAACAAAGACAACTCTTCCTAAAATAGAGACCAGAGGACACAGAACAACATCCAGACCACATCCACACCTGCGAGAACCCAGCGAATTGCAAAGGGAGTAAGTACAAGCCCCGGAACGGCGGGACCCGAGTGCACCTCCCCACGGCTCCCGGCGGGTGGAAAGGAGTCAGCAAGGAGGGTTGGGGAGCCCAGGACTGCTGAACACCCAGCCCCAGGATTCCGGTCCAGAGCGCAGACACAGTGTATGCACGGGGTCTTGGATACTAGGGAAACAGGGCAGCAGGACCAGTGAGCAGGTGCCTGAGGCCGACGCTGGAGAACAAAGAAATTGGGAAGCGTCTTTTTTTTTTTTTTTTTTGGCGAGTGCTTTTTTGGAGCCTTAAAGTGACAGGGACCCCAATATTAGGGAAACAGGGCAGCAAGATCAGTGAGCAGGTGCCTGAGACCGGCGCCTGAGGACAACAAAAATTACACATTTTTCCTTTTTTTTTTTTCTTTCATTCTTGCTGTTGTTGTTTTGTTTTGGAGCGTGCTTTTTGGAAGTCTTAAAGGGGCAGAACAGGACACTTAGTCCAGAGGCAGGGAATCTGGGGATCTCTGGGCACTCTAACCCGCTGGGCAGCAGGGAGCAAAGAGGCCCCTTACGGAGATAAATAGCCTCCCAGCTGCTCCCACTCCAACGGGGCTCCACCATTTTGGAGGAGTAGCCTGAACCAGGCCACGCCCACAGCAACAGCAGAGAAAAACTCAATAGCAACCAGGCAGGAAGCAGAAGCCCTGTCTGCACACAGCTGCCAAGCACAAGCCACTAGAGATCTCTATTCTCCCAGGAGAGGAAGGCCACAAACCAACAAGAAGGAAAGCTCTTCCAGCTGTCACTTGTACCAGCTCTGCAAACTATCTCTATCACCATGAAAAGGCAAAACTACAGGCAGACAAAGATCACAGACAACACCTGAGAAGGAGACAGACCTAACCAGTCCTCCTGAAAAAGAATTCAAAATAAAAATCATGAACATGCTGACGGAGATGCAGAGAAAAATGCAAGAGCAATGGGATGAGATGCAGAGAAAAATGCAAAAGCAATGGGATGAAGTCTGGAGGGAGATCACAGATGTCAGGAAGGAGATCACAGAAGTGAAACAAACCCTGGAAGGATTTATAAGCAGAATGGATAAGATGCAAAAGGCTATTGAAGGAATAGAAACCAGAGAACAGGAACGTATACAAGCTGACATAGAGAGAGATAAAAGGATCTCCAGGAACAAAACAATACTAAGAGAACTATGTGACCAATACAAAAGGAATAATATCCATATTATAAGGGTACAAGAAGAAGAAGAGAGAGGAAAAGGGATAGAAAATCTCTTTGAAGAAATAATTGCTTCCCCAAACTGGGGGAGGAAATAATCGAACAGACCATGGAATTATACAGAACCCCCAACAGAAAGGATCCAAGGAGGACAACACCAAGACACATAGTAATTAAAATGGCAAGGATCAAGGACAAGGAAAGAGTTTTAAAGGCAGCTAGAGAGAAAAAGGTCACCTATAAAGGAAAACCCATCAGGCTAACATCAGACTTCTCGACAGAAACCCTACAGGCCAGAAGACAATGGCATGATATATTTAATGCAATGAAACAGAAGGGCCTTGAACCAAGGATACTGTATCCAGCACAACAATCATTTAAATATGATGGCGGTATTAAACAAATTCGCAGACAAGAAAAAGCTGAGGGAATTTACAGGGAATCTTACAGGGAATCCGCCAGATGGGAGCACTCCTAAAAAAGAGCACAGAAGAAAACACACAACATATGAAGAATGGAGGAGGAGGAATAAGAAGGGAGAGAAGAAAAGAATCTCCAGACAGTGTATATAACAGCTCAATAAGCAAGCTAAGTTAGGCAGTAAGATGCTAAAGAAGCTAACCTTGAACCTTTGGTAACCATAAATCTAAACCCTGCAATGGCAGTAAGTACATATCTCTCAATAGTCACCCTAAATGTAAATGGACTGAATGCACCAATCAAAAGATGTAGAGTAATAGAATGGATAAAAAAGCAAGACTCATCTATATGCTGCTTACAAGAAACTCACCTCAAACCTAAAGACATGCACAGACTAAAAGTCAAGGGATGGAAAAACATATTTCAGGCAAACAACAGAGAGAAGAAAGCAGGGGTTGCAGTACTAGTATCAGACAAAATAGACTTCAAAACAAAGAAAGTAACAAGAGATATAGAAGGACATTACACAATTATAAAGAACTCGGTCCAACAAGAGGATATAACCATTATAAATATATATGCACCCAACACAGGAGCACCAGCAAATGTGAAACAAATACTAACAGAACTGAAGGGGAAATAGAATGCAATGCATTCACTTTAGGAGACATCAATATGCCACACACCCCAAAGGATATGTCCAATGGGCAGAAAATATGTAAGGACATGAAGGCACTGAACAACACACTAGAACAGATACACCTAAAAGACATCTATAGTACTCTACATCCAAAAGCAACAGGGTATACAGGATATACATTCTTCTCAAGTGCACATGGAATATTCTCAAGAATAGACCACATATTAGCTCACAAAAAGAGACTCAGTAAATTCCAAAATACTGAAATTCTACGAAACCAATTTTCAGACCACAAAGGTATAAAACTAGAAATAAATTCTACAAAGAAAACAAAAAGGCTCACAAACACATGGAGGCTTAACAACATGCTTCTAAATAATCAATGGATCAATGAACAAATCAAAATAGAGATCAAGGAATATATAGAAACAAATGACAACAACAACACAAAGACCCAACTTCTGTGGGACGCTGTGAAAGCAGTCCTAAGAGGGAAAGTATCTAGCGATCCAGGAACACTTGAAGAAGGAAGAACAATCCCAAATGAATAGTCTAACATCACAATTACTAAAACTGGAAAAAGAAGAACAAATGAGGCCTAAAGTCAGCAGAAGGAGGGACATAATAAAGATCAGAGAAGAAATAAACAAAATTGAGAAGAATAAAACAAGAGCAAAAATCAACGAAACCAACAGCTGGTTCTTTGAGAAAATAAACAAAATAGATAAGCCTCTAGCCAAACTTATTAAGAGAAAAAGAGAATCAACACAAATCAACAGAATCAGAAATGAGTATGGAATAATCATGACAGACTCCACAGAAATACAAAGAATTATTAAAGACTACTATGAAAACCTATATGCCAACAAGCTGAAAAACCTAGACGAAATAGACAATTTCCTAGAAAAATACAACCTCCTAAGACTGACCAAGGAAGAAACACAAAAGTTAAACAAACCAATTACGAGCAAAGAAATTGAAATGGTAATCAAAAAACTACCCAAGAACAAAACCCCGGGGCCGGATAGATTTACCTCGGAATTTTATCAGACATAAAGAGAAGACATAATATCCATTCTCCTTAAAGTTTTCCAAAAAATAGAAGAGGAGGAAATACTCCCAAACTCATTCTACGAACCCAACATCACCCTAATACCAAAACCAGGCAAAGATCCCACCAAAAAAAATTACAGACCAATATCCCTGATGAATGTAGATGCAAATATATTCAATAAAATATTAGCAAACAGAATTCAACAGTATATGAAAAGGATCATACACCATGACCAACTGGGATTCATCCAAGGGATTCAAGGATGGTACAACATTCGAAAATCCATCAACATCATCCACCACATCAACAAAAAGAAAGACAAAAACCACATGATAATCTCCATAGATGCTGAAAAAGCATTTGACAAAATTCAACATCCATTCATGATAAAAACTCTCAGCAAAATGGGAATAGAGGGCAAGTACCTCAACATAATAAAGGCCATATATGATAAACCCACAGCCAACATCATACTAAACAGCGAGAAGCTGAAAGCTTTTCCTCTGAGATCAGGAACTAGACAGGGATGCCACTCTCCCCACTGTTATTTAACATAGTACTGGAGGTCCTAGCCACAGCAATCAGACAAGACAAAGAAATACAAGGAATCCAGATTGGTAAAGAAGAAGTTAAACTGTCACTATTTGCAGATGACATGATATTGTACATAAAAAACCCTAAAGACTCCACTCCAAAACTACTAGAACTGATATCGGAATACAGCCATGTTGCAGGATACAAAATTAATACACAGAATTCTGTAGCTTTCCTATACACTTACAATGAACCAATAGGAAGAGAAATCAGGAAAACAATTCCATTCACAATCGCATCAAAAAGAATAAAATACCTAGGAATAAACCTAACCAAAGAATTGAAAGACCTATACCCTGAAAACTACAAGTCACTATTAAGAGAAACTAAGGGGGACACTAACAAATGGAAGCTCATTCCATTCTCATGGCTAGGAAGAAATAATATCTTCAAAATGGCCATCCAGCCCAAAGCAATACACAGATTTGATGTAATCCCTATCAATTTACCAGCAACATTCTTCAATGAACTGGAACAAATAATTCAAAAATTCATATGGAAACACCAAAGACACTGAATAGCCAAAACAATCCTGAAAAAGAATAATAAAGTAGGGGGGATCTCACTCGCCAACTTCAAGCTCTATTATAAAGCCATAGTAATCAAGACAATTTGGTACTGGCACAAGAACAGAGCCACAGACCAGTGGAACAGACTAGAGACTCCAGAAATTAACCCAAACATATTTGGTCGGTCAATTAATATTTGATAAAGGAGCCATGGACATACAATGGTGAAATGACAGTCTCTTCAACAGATTGTGCTGGCAAAACTGGACATCTACATGTAGGAGAATGAAACTGGACCATTGTCTAACCCCATATACAAAAGTAAATTCAAAATGGATCAAAGACATGAATGTAAGTCATGAGACCATTAAACTCTTGGAAAAAAACATAGGCAAAAACCTCTTAGACATAAACATGAGTTACCTCTACTTGAACATATCTCCCCGGGCAAGGAAAACAACAGCAAAAATGAGCAAGTGGGACTATATTAAGCTGAAAAGCTTCTGTACAGCAACAGACACCATCAATAGAACAAAAAGGAACCCTACAGTATGGCAGAATATATTTGAAAATGACACATCCGATAAAGGCTTGACGTCCAGAATATATAAAGAGCTCACACGCCACAACAAACAAAAAACAAATAACCCAATTAAAAAATGGTCAGAGGAACTGAACAGACAGTTCTCCAAAAAAGAAATACAGATGGCCAATAGACACATGAAAAGATGTTCCACATTGCTAATTATCAGAGAAATGCAAATTAAAACTACAATGAGGTATCACCTCACACCAGTAAGGATGGCTGCCATCCAAAAGACAAACAACAACAAGTGTTGGCGAGGCTGTGGAGAAACGGGAACCCTCCTACACTGCTGGTGGGAATGTAAATTAGTTAAATCATTGTGGAAAGCATTATGGGGTTTCATTAAAATTCTCAAAACCGACTTACCATTTGACCCAGGAATTCCCCTCCTAGGAATTTACCCTAAGAATGCAGCAATCACGTTTGAGAAAGACAGAAGCACCCCTATGTTTATCGCAGCACTATTTACAATAGCCAAGAATTGGAAACCATCTAAATGTCCATCGGTAGATGAATGGATAAAGAAGATGTGGTACATATACACAATGGAATACTACTCAGCCATAAGAAGAGGGAAAACCCTACCATTAGCAGCAACATGGATGGACCTAGAGGGTATTATGCTCAGTGAAATAAGCCAAGCGGAGAAAGGGAAATACCAAATGATTTCACTCATCTGTGCAGTATAAGAGGAAAGGATAAACTGAAGGAACAAAACAGCAGTGGAATTAAAGAACCCAAAAATGGACTAACAGGTACCAAAGGGAAAGGGACTGAGGAGGATGGGTGGGCAGGGAGGGATAAGGGTGTGGGGGAGAAGAAAGGAGGTATTAAGATTAGCATGCATGGTGGGGGAGGGAGAAAGGGGAGGGCTGTACAACACAGAGTGGACAAGTAGTGATTCTACAACATTTTGCTATGCTGATGGACAGTGAATGTAATGTGGTTTATAGGGGGGACCTGGTATAGGGGAGAGCCTAGTAAACATAGTATTCTTCACATAAGTGTAGGTTAAAGTTTAAAAAAAAAAAGAAAGAAAGAAAGAAAAGGGGGATTACTCTTTGATAGGATAAAAGTATTGGTAAATCAAAGATTAATGCTTGCTTTAAATATCCTTAATTTTGATCACTTAAAGGGTATCAGATGATTGGCTATGGAAGTACACTTTTCTGATAATAGTCCTTTCTCTTAAAAAAAAAAAAAATCAGTTCCTGTGTGGTGACCTCCAATGAGTTCTACACGATGGTATAAAGGGCATATCAATGTGTGGGCAAAGGGTCTGTTAGTTTTTATACAGAAGATCAAAGCCTAATTTGGCTACCCAGAAAACGAACTAAGATACGATATGAAGAAGAACTTCCAACATCAGCACTCTCTGGAAGACTCATACCAGAAGATGATCATCAAAAAACCTCCACAAAGATCCAGGCGATGCTGCAGTTGTAGCTGCATCTATCCCACCATTTCCTGGATTTGCCATTGGAATGAAGAAGGAGATATATAAGCTGGCCTGTGCATACAGTAAAACAACAAATTTGACTGGATCTATACTGTTGGAACTCAACCAAGAATTAGGAGAAGTGCAAGTTGTAGCACTCCAAAATCTTACGACTACAGACTATTTATGGTTAAAAGAACATATGGGATGTGAACAGTTCCCAGAAATGGGTTGCTTTAATTTGTCTGATTTCTCTCAGACTGTTCAGGTACAGTTGGACAATATCCATCATATCATAGACAAATTTTCACAAATGCCTACGGTGCCTAACTGGTTTTCTTGGCTTCACTGGAGATGGCTGGTAATTATAGATCTGCTTTGTTAATGTAACTGTATTCCTATTATGTTAATATGTGTGCAAAATTCAGTTAGTAGTTTAAAACGTATACATGCTTAAGTTACTCTACAGGAAGATATGTCAAAGAAATAATCAATCCTCCCATGTTTTCTTCCATATGCTACCTCTATAGCTTTTCTTCTTCCTTCCTAATTACAATCCTTAAATAGAATTCGTGCCTCATATCGAATTTACCGAGCATCATAATTCCTCCAAGTGGTAAAGATACCTCAAGACAAATGCTCAGCATAGAAGCCACAGGGCATAAATCTACAAAGAAGTAAAAAGCTAACCTTTTCAAACAATATGGCTTCTCTCTCACTTACCAACTTTATATTTCCCTGTATGGCCCCGGAAGATGACTGGTTAGCCAGAGACAGGTAAGATTCCTCAAGGGAGGAACAACCTAAGACAGGCACAGTCGCAGGGGGGCCATCAGGTGAGAAATTGGGGATCAATAGTGGTGAAGCTTAGAACCTCACACCTCCTGTTTTGAGAGAAATCTTCTGCATCCGTGGATGTTTTATTACCCTTGTCTAGCTCAGATTAACACATAGTCTACAGGCACACACCTGATCATCTACAATTGCTCTCTTGTAACACCAAACTATGTTTTCTTCCTTTATCTTGCATCTACCTACCACTTCAGCATTTTTTTAAAAATAAAAAAAATAATAATAATAAAGGGAGAATGTGGGATCCACATATAAATCAAGTATAAAAATCAAACAAATATTCATATTTGACCTGATTGTTTATAGTTCAAAATGCATGATCAAAACTGAAAGTTTCTGTGATGACTGCCCTTGTACTGTTCACCATGTACTTATTCACTATGTAAGAATTCATTCACCATGTAAGAACTTGTTTGTTATGCTTCAGAAGATTGGAGACTGACGAGAATTAGGCTTGAGATGGATTAATGATTGCGCATTGAGCATTGACTCCCCTATACAGAATTTTATTGTTGTTAACAACCATTTTATCAATAAATATGAGAGATGCCCTCTCAATAAATAAATAAATAAATAAATAAATAAATAAATAAATAAATAAATAAAAATTCATTTTGAACAATTAAAAAAATCATTTCTGGAAATGTATTTATTTATGATATTCTTAAGTTATTCTAATTGAAGAGATTTATAAGGTACTGAGAGATAAGCCTTTGCCAATTCATGACAATCATGAATATTTTAACAACATGTGTAGGGGAAAGAACACTCATCATAAAATACATGATTTTAAAAATTACACATTTAATCTTCTGGATATTTTTAAGTTTTAGAAAATTAATCAAACATATCTATTTGAAAAAATAGTATTACAATACAAAAAAGTAAACATGTAAAATGATTTGTGTAGTTAACTAAATTCTTCTAATTGTATCTGGAAAAGGAATATAAGTGCTTACTGATTTTCAATTATTACATGATTTAGTGACATTTCAAAAATAATATGTTCTCATTGTAGTGCTAATCATGAAGAAAATTAAAATCACATGTAACACTATCACCACTGAATTTGATGTATAGTTTTCTATGTAATTTATATGTATAATCCTTAAAATAAAGCATAATTACTCTGAACAAAGTATTGCTTATCTGTATTTGAATTAACTTATTATCATTATACAGTTATCCTGGGTAGGAGATGGCTGATGTTAATATTCTTTGGTAATCCTTAAAGTATTAAATAAAACTTTCCAAATATTATTTTCTTAAATCCAAAATTTATTTGAATTAAATAAAACTTTCATATTCAAAGACTACATACACTAGTATTTCAAATTCTACTCAAAACTGGAACAAATCATCTTTACAATATCCACAAAGATTTAACTATTTAAATTTTCACTGCAGAAAATAAATTTTATTTAAGTTGAAGCCATTTAATTGTAGGAAGATGTGTCATTAATAAAGAAAATGATAAAACAAATCTTTAATAAAAACTTAATAAAATTTTTTTCACATAATAAAAAACTTTTTGGTAAATTTTAAAAATATTTTCCTTCACTAACTATGTACCATAATGAAAAGCAAAAAATAAAATCGACTTCTGTTGCCTTTTCCTTGTTGTCTTAATTTGAAATGCAAGTATTTTGGATTATATTTAAACCTTTACCTACTTTTAGGCCATATAGTCTCCTATTGTGCTAGTTTCCTAGAATCTGTATGGTTTTAGTTTTATATATGCTACTACTGAAAATATTACTTTGAAATGATTTTTCAATCAAATATCTGGGTAACTAGTCAAAGACAATTTTGTAAATTATCGATCTACATCTGGAAATGTAGTATGATTTTTACACACTTTTTCTTCTTCTATAGGATAATGCATTGACAACACAGAATAGGAAATAAAGAAAAAAATCTACACTGTACTTATTAGCACAAAGAGCTTGAAGCAAAGTGATCTGTCAAATGAAAAAACATTAAGATAAGTATTATTAGAGATAGACACACATTTCTACTTTGGCCAAAGGCGTAGGTTTTTACATCTAAGAAACTTTAAATAGTATCCAATACCTAAAAGTTATTACAGTCAATTATAATCCCTGCCACAGTACACTGAAGAAAGTTTCTCTTATTGAAATAGATATATTAAAAAAATATTCCCTAAAGCGAAATTAAATGAAACGCTTAACTGAGTCATTTTTAAGCAAGAGACAACATTCCTTTGTAGATAATATTAATGTACTTTTATGATTTCTATAAAATCTATTATCCTGTCACAAACTGTAATTGAATTCTTCCTAAAACTTCTTTTATTAGGTATTTTATGTATAGATGTGTAAATTTAATCTTTCCTCTCAAACCTAACTCTGTGAGCTTTTATCATTCCCAAAAAAGATTCTCTACTTTTAAAGTTCATGATACTTCATATTTTCTCTGGTTTACAGAGTAGTATTCTAACAGGTTATCTAATTATTTGCTGTTGATATTAATGTTCAAAAATACAAAATATCCTTAAAGCTTACAAAGAATAGACATTTTTTCAATTACATTTACTAAAAATGGCTATATTCTACTGTTGCCCACATTTTATCTAGGAATAATTGAGTGAATGAGGGATAAGTTAGATTTGGTTTTATGCTAACTGTAAAATTTGCATACTTATATTAAGAAATTGTGACATGGGTTTTTTAAGTAATATTTACTCACTTATGTATTTATTTTAAAAATTAATTGAAGAACATATCAAATTCATTATGTAGTATTATAACTTAAGGAAATCCCTTTTCCCCCACAGAAACTTGTTTCTTTGTTAGAAATTTAGGTATATAAGAATATGACATAAAATAATGAGTCCAGAGCAATATAATATGCTCTCAAATCACTACAATTGCTCTTGGTCATCCCTTACATATGAGCTGGAATCTAAACACTTTTTGAACAAATAAATATTATTAAGTAACTGGTTATATAATTAGAGTACTGTTAAAAATTACTGAGTTAAACTATCTCTGAAAACACTAATTCTGAAAACACCATTTCGTAAAATCAAAACATCTATGCTTAACTCTATAAAATACTCTATTTTCTAAGATTCTAAAATATTCAATTAACTTTCTACTTTCTCTGCTACAGATTTATAAAATACCATAGTCTCATTAATACAATAATAGCTAACTTAAAAGTTTTACAGCCATAAACATTTTTTCCTAGTAGGGTAGAGCTGAATTCTCATGGTAGAATGTTTTGGTCATTTGCTTTATAAGATCAAACATTAACTTTGATGGGAACTTGTACAAAAAGCTCTCTGTTCTTTAAGATATTTCTAGAAACCATAAACATACCTCAAACATCAGATTTAAAAAAAAATTAGAATGCTGATTGGATTAAAGATGGCGGTGTGAGAGGAGAGACAGAGGCTTCCACCTAAAACTGGATAAAATTAGAAAATTTAATTGGAGCAACTAATTCTGAGAGAGCAACAAGAAAGAGGATGTGTCAGACTGCACACACCTGGAGAAAAGAGCAGACCTCAGTCAACTGGGTAATGTACCAGAGCTGTGGCACCGTGGGACCCAAGCCCCTCCCTTACCCCAGCTGACCGGCGGGAGGAAGACAAATGGAGCAAGGAATGAGTGGAAGGCTTGGGACTGCTGAATACCTAGCTCCGGAGATCTGCACTGGGAGCACAAACCTACATTTCATGGTGCTTACATGAGACTCGCATGACTACCAGGTGGGAAAGTTAATACAGGCAGAGTTTCTGGGGAAACTGGGATTCTGGCTGCTTGTGTAAATCAGGGATCCATATGTCGCTACTCTGGGACAAAAACATACCTGTGTGCCTGGCCCACTGGCTCAGGCAGTGCAGACAGGCACAGGAGCCAGGAGGCGGGAACAGCTCTTTTCTACCCCGAGTACCACTCCCCTGCGACCCCTGACATTCCTTCAGGGGCTCAGCAGCTCCAGAATAAAGCTTCTGGACACTAGAGAGAGCCATATACAAACATGAAATGCCAAAGGAACCTTGTCCAGAGTAAAATTGTTAATACAACTCCTGAGAAAGATTTAAATGATATGGACCTAGTGACTCTTCCTGAAAGGGAGTTCAAAGTAAAAATAATCAACATCCTAATGGAGGTATGGAAATACATCTAAGAACTCAGGAATGAATTCAGATCAGAGATCCAATTGTTAAAGAACACGATGGAGGGTATTAAAAGCAGGTTGGATACGGTGGATGAGACAATAAATGAAATAGAAACTAGAGAAGAGGAATACAAAGAAGCTGAGGCATAGAGAGAAAAAAGGATCTCTAAAAATGAAAGAATTTGGGGAAGGAGATAGTATCTCAGGCCATGGAGATCCACAGATCCCCCTACACAAGGGACCCAAGGAAGACAACACCAAGACACATAGTAATTAAAATGGGAAAGATCAAGGATAAGGACAGACTGTTAAAAGCAGCCAGAGGCAGAAATAAGATCACATACAAAGGAAAGCCCATCAAACTAACAACAGACTTCTCAGCAGAAACCTTACAGGACAGAAGGGAGTGGCATGATGTATTTAATGCCATAAAGCAGAAGGACCTGGAACCAAGATTACTTTATCCAGTGAGATTATCATTTAAATTTGAAGGAGGGATTAAACAATTTCCAGGTCAACAAAAACTGAGAGAGTTTACCTCCCACAAACGATCTCTGCAGTCTATTTTGGAGGCACTGCTATAGATGGAAGTGTTCCTAGGGTTGGATAGCTGTCATGAGAGGTAGTAAAATTATGGTAGGAAGGGTGGAGCAGCTGATTGTGAGGCAAATACAAAACTAAATTGACTATCCCCAAAACCAATCAAGGGATAGAGAAGAAGTATAGAATCTGATAGCTAATATATAAATAATGAAGGAGGAAGAAAAAGGAGAAATAGAAAAGAACCTTTAGATTGTGTTTGTAACAGCATACTAAGTGAGTTAAGTTAGACTCTTAGATAGTAAGGAAAGTAACCTGGAACCTTTGGTAACCACGAATCTAAAGCCTGAAATGGCAAAAAGTACATACCTATAGAAAATCACCCTAAATGTAAATGGACTGAATGCACCAATCAAAAGACATACAGTCACTGCATGGATAAAAAAACAAGACCCATCTATATGCGGCTAACAAGAGACTCACCTCAAACCCAGACATGCACAGACTAAAAGTCAAGGATGGAAAAACATATTTCATGCAAACAATAGGGAGAAAAAAGCAGGAGTTGCAGTATCAGACAAAAATAGACTTCAAAACAAAGAAAGTAACAAGAGATAAAGAAGGACATTACACAATGATAAAGGGCTCAGTCCAACAAGAGGACATAACCATTATAAATATATATGCACCCAACACAGGAGCACCAGCATATGTGAAACAAATACTAACAGAACTACAGGAGGAAATAGACTGCAATGCATTCATTTTAGGAGACTTCAACACACCATTCACTCCAAAGGACAGATCCACCAGACAGAAAATAAGTAAGGACACAGAGGCACTGAACAACACACTAGAACAGATGGACCTAATAGACATCTATAGAACTCTACACCAAAAAGAAACAGGATACACATTCTTCTCAAGTGCACATGGAACATTCTCCAGAATAGACCACATACTAGGGCACAAAAAGAGCCTCAGTAAATTAAAAAAGACTGAAATCCTACCAACCAACTTTTCAGACCACAAAGGTATAAAACTTGAAATAAATTGTATAAAGAAAACAAAACGGCTCACAAACACATGGAGGCTTAACAACACGCTTCTAAATAGTCAATGGATCAAGGACCAAATCAAAATGGAGATCCAGCAATATATGGAAACAAATGACAACAACAACACAAAGCCCCAACTTCTGTGGCACACAGCAAAAGCAGTCTTAAGAGGAAAGAATATAGCGATCCAGGCACACTTAAAGAAGGAAGAACAATCCCAAATGAATAGTCTAACATCACAATTATCGAAACTGGAAAAAAAAGAACAAATGAGGCCGAAAGTCAGCAGAAGGAGGGACATAATAAAGATCAGAGAAGAAATAAACAAAATTGAGAAGAATAAAACAATAGAAAAAATCAATGAAACCAAGAGCTGGTTCTTCGAGAAAATAAACAAAATAGATTAGCCTCCAGCCAGACTTATTAAGAGAAAAAGAAAATCAACACACATCAACAGAATCAGAAATGAGAAAGGACACATCATGACGGACTCAACAGAAATACAAAGAATTATTAGAGCCTACTTTGAAAACCTATAAGCTAAGAAGCTGGAAAACATAGAAGAAATGGACAACTTCCTAGAAAAATACAACCTTCCAAGACTGACCAAGGAAGAAACACAAAACCTAAACAAACCAATTACCAGCAAAGAAATTGAAGCAGTAATAAAAAAAACTACCCAAGAGAAAAACCCCTGGGTGAGGTGGATTTCCCTCAGAATTTTATCAGACATACAGAGAAGATATAATACCCATTCTCCTTAAAGTTTTCTGAAAAATAGAAGAGGAGGGAATACTCCCAAACTCATTCTATGAAGCCAACATCCCCCTAATACCAAAACCATGCAAAGACCCTGCCAAAAAAGAAATTTACAGACCAATATCCCTAATGAACATAGATGCAAAAATACTTGATAAAATATTGGCAAACCGAATTCAAAAATATATCAAAAGGATCATACACCACGACCAAGTAGGATTCATCCCAGGGATGCAAGGATGGTACAACATTCGAAAATCCATCAACATCATCTACCACATCAACAAAAAGAAAGACAAAAACCACATGATCATCTCCATAGATTCTGAAAAGGCATTTGACAAAATTCAACATCTATTCATGATAAAAACTCTCAGCAAAATGGGTATAGAGAGCAAGTACCTCAACATAATAAAGGCCATATACAATAAACCCACAACCAACATCATACTTAACAGCGAGAAGCTGAAAGCTTTTCCTCTGAGATCAGGAACAAGACAGGGATTCTCACTCTCCCCCACTGTTATTTAACATTGTACTGGAGGTCCTAGCCACGGCAATTAGACAAAACAAAGAAATACAAGGAATCCAGATTGGTAAAGAAGAAGTTAAACTGTCACTATTTGCAGATGACATGATATTGTACATAAAAAACCCTAAAGGCTCTACTCCAAAACTACTAGAACTAATATCAGAATACAGCAAAGTTGCAGGATACAAAATTAACACACAGAAATCTGTAGCTTTCCTATACACCAACAATGAACCAATAGAAAGAGAAATCAAGAAAACAATTGCATTCACAATTGCATCAAAAAGAATAAAATACCTAGGAATAAAGCTAACCAAAGAAGTGAAAGACCTATACCCTGAAAATTATAAGACACTCTTAAGAGAAGTTAAGAGGACAGTAACAAATGGAAACTCATCCCATGCTCTTGGCTAGGAAGAATTAATATTGTCAAAATGGCCACCCTGCCCAAAGCAATATACAGATTTTATGCAATCCCTATCAAATTACCAACAACATTCTTCAACGAACTGGAACAAATAGTTCAAAAATTCATATGGAAACACCAAAGACCCCGAATAGCCAAAGCAATCCTGAGAAAGAAGAATAAAGTGGCGGGGATCTCACTCCCCAACTTCAAGCTCTACTACAAAGCCATAGTGATCAAGACAATTTGGTACTGGCGCAGAAACAGAGCCACAGACCAGTGGAACAGATTAGAGACTCTAGTCATTAACCCAAACATATATGGTCAATTAATATTCAATAAAGGAGCCATGGATATACTATGGGGAAATGACAGTATCTTCAACAGATGGTGCTGGCAAAACTGAACAGCGGCATTTAAGAGAATGAAACTGGATCCCTGTGTAACCCCATACACAAAAGTAAATTCAAAATGGATCAAAGACCTGAATGTAAATCATGAAACCATTAAACTCTTAGAAAAAAAACATAGGGAAAAATCTCTTGGATGTGAACATTAGTGACTGCTTCATGAATATATCTCCTCGGGCAAGGAAAACAAAAGCAAAAATGAACAAGTGGACTATATCAAGCTGAAAATCTTCTGTACAGCAAAGGACATCATCAATAGAACAAAAAGGTACCCTACAGTATGGGAGAATATTTGCATAAATGACTGATCTGATAAAGGCTTGACATCCAAAATATATAAAGAGCTCACACTCCTGAACAAAAAGCAAATAATCCAATTAAAAAATGGGCAGAGGGGCTGAACAGACAGTTCTCTGAAGAAGAAATTCAGATGGCCATCAGACACATGAATAGATGCTCCACATCGCTAGTTATCAGAGAAATGCAAATTAAAACCACAATGAGATATCACCTCACACCAGTAAGGATGGCCACCATCCAAAAGACAAACAACAACAAATGTTGGTGAGGTTGCGGAGAAAGGGGAACCCTCCTACACTGCTGGTGGGTATGTAAATTAGTTCAACCATTGTGGAAAGCAATATGGAGGTTCCTCAAAATGCTCAAAATGGACTTACCATTTGACCCAGGAATTCCACTTCTAGGAATTTACCCTAAGAATGCAGCACTCCAGTTTGAAAAAGACAGATGCACCCCTATGTTTATCACAGCACTATTTCCAATAGCCAAGATATGGAAGCAACCTAAGTGTCCATCAGTAGATGAATGGATAAAGAAGATGTGGTACATATACACAATGGAATATTATTCAGCCAGAAGAATAAAACAAACCCTACCATTTGCAACAACATGGATGGAGCTAGAGGGTATTATGCTCAGTGAAATAAGTCAAGCAGAGAAAAACAAATACCAAATGATTTCACTCATCTGTGAGTATAAGAACAAAAGAAAAACTGAAGGAACAAAACAGCAGCAGAATCACAGAACCCAAGAATAGACTAACAGTTACCAAAGGGAAAGAGACTGAGGAGAATGGGAGGGTAGAGAGGGATAAGGTGGGGAAGAAGAAAGGGGGTATTATGATTGGCATGTATAATGTGGGGGTGGGGGAAAGGGGAGGGCTTTGCAACACAGAGAGGACAAGTAGTGATTCTACAACATCTTACTATGCTGATGGACAATGACTGTAATGGGGTTTGTGGAGGGGTGGAGGGGGGACTTGGGGTAGGGGAGACCCTAGTAAACATAAGGCTCTTCAAAAAAAAAAAAAAAAAAAACAAAATAGAATGCTATCTTCCTCTGTTTTATTCATACTTCAAAACTGTCCTGCAATGTGAAACACAAACTTTTTTCACTAAAAGAACACTGAAGCCCACTATGAATTATTTAATACTTTTAAAATAGAATTTCAAAAACCTTATACAGTAGTTCCAAAAGTATAAAGCTGTACTATATGTAATTTTTTAAGCATTTCCTACTCATCATTCTTTGCTGCCTTGCTATTGAGTTCCATCACTAAATGGGTAAAGAACTCTATAATATGAAGAAATTCTAACCATCAAGCAATACCTTTATACATTAATTATCACTTATAGTGCAAATTCCCTTAATTTATTATAGCACAATCCTTGAAATCTTAAAGCTAAGTATTTAAAATGATATTTTTTCCTGTTTTATTAGTATGCAACTATAAAAATTAATATGTAAATGTAAAATGTAATTTATCTAGTTGGAAAAGTATACCATAGTTGTTTTTCCTTTCAAAACCTATTTTAACTTCTAGCATAGGGTAAATTTAGTAATAATTACCTATAAATCATAATTTTTGTGTATATTCCTATCTCTTTGCACTGTAAATCCCAACCATGATTGGATCATCAAAATAATGTAGTGTGTCATGCATTCCAAGATTGCCAGAAAGAAAAGAATAGAGTGAATGGATGATATGGAGTGGAAGATGAGGACAAGAAGAGACTAGGAAAAAATAAAATAGGAAATAACAGGGATGAGTATTATTTTCATGATTTTCTAAAATCGGGTTGTTATGTAAAAATTATTCTCTGTCAAGAAAACTTTAAAAGATACTATAGAAAATTAAGTTCTATTGGAAAAAAGTTTTTTAATTGTTATAAAACTAAAGACTATTAATGGAACTCTAGTGATACACAAATATTTAATCATTTACACTTTTGGAGATTACTAAACATTAGGTTACACAAGTTGATTAATAAAATGTACTGATTTCTCATTTTACAAATTATATTAAGTTATTGGGTCTGCAATTTGGGAGGGACTTCTTGTATTTCCTCATTGCTCAGTATTTTGATCTCATTGACCCCTGTTCTAGAAACGTATAGTAATAATAATGATCTCCTTGGGTAGTAATTGGCCATTTAATAAAAAAGACAGTCTTCTGTGCATTCTGCCATATTAGACCAACTTACTTTCCACCATGAGGACAGCTCTTTCAGTCTCATTCTCTTACTCATTCTCCATTGGAGTCCCTATTTCTTCTATCCTTCTTCCTGTAGTTCATTGTTTTGTCTATAGTCCCTTCAAGACTACTACATTTTTTTTTCTCAGACCTTTAGTAACTACAGCAGAATCTTTATTAAACTACCAAGTAATGCCAGCAATACTATGTTATTCTTACCCAAAATGATAAAGATACCAAAAAAAAGGGAAAGACTAAAAGAGGATTCCAACTACTTCCTGCATTTACAATTATGAAAATTATCAATTATGCTTGTATTCCTTTCTCCTCTACACAGATCAAAATCACTATCTCCATTTCTATCTCCAGTGAGAACCTCAATACAGACAAGAGGTAAAGATCAGTTCCCTAAAGCCCTGTTCTCAAACTCCCAAATAAAAAAAGTAAATTAATTATGCTTTTTGGGTAACTCTGGAACCAAGAATTACAAATATGCCGACATTATTCCTTATACATCCACAAATATGGATAGGGTATTTTACAAATTTTATTAGGTCTTGAATACCTCATAACCTTCTCGGAACTCAGTTAACAGCATTTTAAATTGTAAATTATTAAAGGATGGCTGGCATATATTTAAAACCATACTGAAATACAAAACTACCTACTATCACTAGAACCACACAAACTTATACATACCCATATAATCATAGTTTCTTCTATTTCCCAATTTCTTTTTCTCCCCTATAAAACTAGGATAAAACAGTGTATGTTTCATAGGGCTCTTTTCCAAATTAAATGGAATTAATGTATATAAAGTGCTTGGGATAGTGTCTGGAACACTAAGCACAGTAAGTCTGTGCTCTCACCATTATTATTACTTTTCTTGCTGCAATTGTATCACTATCAATATCTGGTGAGAGGCCCGTGGCAGTATAAAGGGAATAACATTCGCTGACTTGAGATACATTTTTAATTAAATTTTTATTCCCTGAAAAAGGCTGGCATTAATGTAAAATATTTTCTTATACCTTGTAAGCTTCAATTTCCTTACTATAAAATGAGAATAACACTAATGAAATAATTTTTGTAAGAATTAAATTTTTGTAAAATAGTAGAAATACATTAGGTGTTCCTGTAATTTATTCCCTTCATCACTACCCATAATATCCAAATAATAATTCAACTACTTCTATGCATTAAGCTAGTAATTGCATAGCTTCCACTAGAGAACAATGGTTTTCTTCAGGTATAAAAGAATTGGAGTAGCCTAAATTACTTTACATACCACTTACAGAAAAGAAGCATCTTATCATCATTGAAATATAAATAATTAATATATATGAATAAAGGAATGGACAATTTGAAAACAAGATAAACAAGTATTTGATTATATATGGCATTTTCCTTACATTAAATTTTAACTGTTAGCTGATACGTTTAGCTTAAATTCCCTCTTCTCTTATTTTCTTTTAAAGAAGACATATCTTATTTTTTACAATACTTTGTTTCTAAAAAGTCTGTGTCTTGATATGCTAGTAATTTTATAAACTTTAAGACTCAATCCAAAGTACCATATGAATATTTAAATATTGACAAGAGACTATTTAATTGAATTACCTATCAAAAGGTTTTGTTTTTTCTTAATACCGTTTTTCACTAACTTGCATACAAAATTGAAATATGATTACTTTAACTCACAATTTTCTCACAATCTTATGAAAGAATTTAGATGACCTTCTTCAATAGACTTTTAATTTTTATTTCACAACAATAGAAATGTAGAGGAGAAAAATCAAACTAAATAACATCATAATATGCATAAGCCTTCATATTTTCCTGGCAAAGAAGATTCTCCCAACTTTTCTCTCTGATTAATACTTTTATCCTTTAATAAACTGACATGTTGCCATTTAGCTCACTCAAAGATAATGACATTTTCTTCATACACTGCATAAATTTAACTGAGTTGGGTGCTCAGGAACTACTGTTCTTTTCAAATCTCAAATGGTCACTTTAAGAGCTGAAAATAATTTTGGCAAATTTTTCAATGTAATAATTGCTTTGCAGGCCCAAATCCTAAATAGACCCTTTTGAATTCAGGTACTTTTATCAGTACAGTTGCAGCTACTTTTCATAACTAGAGTAGCTTTTTTAAAAAAATGATTACCAACAGTGTCTAAAATCATATTCACTTTTCCAGCTAAAAAATATTTTATTTTTACATAACTTAAATTTTTCTAAATAGAGAAGCACCCACCTATCATTGATCAAGAAAATTAATTTTTAAGAATAGCAAAAAGCTATCTCCAATTCATCAAGATCTCCTGATCTTTTAGGATAATATTTTACTTTTGTTAAATTACTAATAGCAAGTCAGTTACTATACTTTAAAAGAAGCTCTACTCAGGGGATCCTTTCTGTGTTAGCATAAAAAAATCATTTGAAAGTTGACATGAAGCTTCAGGAATACAAGAGATACATAAAAGATAAAACATTTTTTAAGTTGTAGTAAGAGGACAAAATCCATGTCTTTAGCAGCATAATTAATATTGTTATTTATGCCTCTTCAATATACCCTACTTGAATTGTAGCCATTAACTTTTAGAATATTTTTCACATACCATATCACTTATCTTCCTTACTTTCTATTGTAGTACTTGGCATAGGAAGGCCTTCAATAATTGCTTGTTAAATGCATTCAAGGAAGTAAGGATGAGAAAGAAAAGAGATCAAAAGCAATAGTAATTTTCTGTAATCTTTACCTACATTAGTTAATGTTCAAACATTTCATGGTACTTAGGTCCCTACAGATCATTCAATACTTAATTACTGAGCACCTACTATATAAAAGACACTGAACAGTGCTCAAGATACTGCAATAAACTAGACAGTTTGGTCTCTACAATCTCAGAGATTATGACCCAGGAGGAGAATCAGAACTGAACATCTAATCTCACAATTATTATTTCATTATAATTATGACATACACTCTGAAGGTGAAGTACAAAGTGCTAAAAGAACATATACAAGGGGGATATGGCCAGGTTTGGAAAGTTAGGAAATTGTTCCCTAATAGAAAATTTTAAATGAACAATACATAGTAAAATAAACACACATTCTTTAACTTGTGGCATACACAAGATCTTTCAGAACTCCTCTTGGATACTTCTCTAGTTCCAATTTACATGCCTTTTCCTCTCTCAAAAACCATGCTGTCAGAATATTCAATTGTGTTTCTTTTCTCTAAGTCACTGTGCACTCTCTTGCTTAAGAACTTGTGATTATGTCTAAAAAACTTGCTTTTCCACTTTGCCTGGCTAAATCCTACCCACCCTTCAGATCTCCAGTTACATGCTACTTTTCCTAAGGAAATTTTCTTAACCTGTATGATTGGGGTAGGTTCTTTCTCTAGTATTTCACAGAGTCCACTATTTTTTACATCAACACACTTATCTCACAATATTGGAATCTACTTTTTACTTTTCTGGTATATATGTTGTGAAACAGTGAAAGATACTTAACTGTTGATTGGCAATTTGTTCTGACTTACACATGGAGAAATTGATGATGTAGAGAGAACAGTATTTGCATAAACAAAATTGAGATAAAGAACCCTATGAATTTTTCTAATAACAAGTTTTATCTATATAAATTTCTTTGTTCCTTCCTTCCTCCTTTACTTCCTTCTGCCCTTCTTTCTTTCCTTCCCTCCTTTCCTTCCTTTCTTGCTAGAAAATGCAGCCATCAAGATGGATCAGGACTTTGCAAGGCATAATTAAGTTTCTGTGATGTCCTTGTTTGCATAATGGAGAAATGTTGACTGAACCACAAGTACAATTAATTGAGTACCAAACTTGGCACATTTATGAACAACAGAAAACTTAGGAGGACATATTTTAGCTCAGTGTAAGAAAGAATACTGGCATTTAGGAATATCCAGAGGTGGACTGAATATCCTCAGTAATTAAAAGCTAACTATTTACGGGAATGTGCAAGCAGAAATAAGCTACTCACAGACACCAGATGGAAGGGGGTGGAAGCTTAGATTATATCTAGACCAACTCCCACATTGTATAATTGAGGAAATATATGCCCAAAGCATATGTAGGACCTTGCTCAAGGTTAAGCATAAATTCTGTGACAGTGATCACTACTCCCGTCCCAACCTGCCTATTAAGAAAGTTGAAGTTTTAGGCCACAATATTCTAGTTACTCATAAAACATAACTATTGAGTAATGCAATTCGCTGAGATTTTTCATGTCTTTTGACTTCATTCATTCATTAATACAAAAAGCCTATATTGAGCACCTTCAACATGAAGGGCACTGTGAAGACTTTTTAAGATGTAGTATTTAGATTATACTAAAGTTAATCTTTAGTTTCAAAGTTATATATTAATTTACACAGAAAGTACAATGTTATGATCAGCTGCGTCATATTCTTTCTGGGAAAGTTTAAAATATAAATAAACTTAGTAAGGGAAGCCACAGATACACTATTTTTATTATATACATTGTATAAGTTAGTTTAATATCTCATATGTGGATATTAGCCATTCCCAAATGCCAAGAGGGAGATAGCAGAAAAGAATAAAAATTAATTCAAACAAATATTGAAAGATGTCTGTGAAGCAAAGTTCATATTATATTTGTCTTTCTTTATACCATATTTTGTCACTGGTACTTATTTTTGAAAAATAAGTCAAAGATTATGAATCTAGTGGACTATCTTAATAAATTACAATAAATTATTATTTTTTCATTATTTAAGAGGTATGCCCAGAAAAATTCTCATCTACACTAATTATATTAGCATCTTAATGTAAAAGGTACCACTAAGCTCTTTACTGATAAACCTCTCCTAGCTATTTTATTTAAGGACAGAACAAAAACAACCAGTTAAATGAACATGAAAAAACATATCTGTCATTAAAAGACCCATGTCTACACTTCTCTACATCTATTGCTGAAACCTTAAAGAGTATATTGATCACCAACTGAATCAATATAAAGTAAAGAAACTTTGGCTTCTGTTCTTTATCTGTTGCAGCTGCTTCAATTACTTTACAAACTTCTGAAAACTTTATTTTTGGCTCATAGTAGATTAACATCAGCAAAGTAATCCCCTTAAAACCAGTTAAGATGATAAAAAAATCAGTTAAGCTTTCAAAGTCATCAACAGTTTACAATAACAATACAGAAAATGTTTTCTTTATTTGTAAGTTTAAAAAGAACTTGTACTTGTTTAAAAAGAACTTGTACTTATTTCTCTCTCTTTTCAACAATCATCACATATCCAACCAGCTCTCCCATCCAGTTGCTCTTAGATTCCATTGCACTTCATTGACTCGCTCAGTTAATAATAGATACTATTATCTCAATATGAAGTGAAAATTGCTAAAATTTGAGTAGAAAAAGAAATATAATTTTCATCCTACTTACTGATCTCAGATAAGAATAATAAGCTATCCAAGTACACAAAATATGAGATATGCAACATAAAATTCAATCTTTTTAAAAAAAAAGCAACACAAGTCAGTATTTCATTGTGGTATATTTATCATTAGTGATAAGATATGGAAAATCTCTGGTGAAATATCTGCAACTTTTTGAAAAATTTTGTGGTTATTCAATTTTACTCTTGTACTGATAAAAAAGTCAGGAGTTATTAAATAAATGAATAAATAAGATTAACTTGGCCTTTGGAATGGAATTATATATTGATATATACTATGGGTAACAGGAGAAAGCAACAAAAACACCAAAAACAAGAAACTTATCTTAACCAATTTGTTTGAATGCTATTGAACTTTAACACTTTCCCAATGTTGTATATCCCAGGATATACTGTAAATTATTTTATTAAATTAACATCAAATTTATGACTTTGAGGAAGGAATATCACATTTTTAAATCAATAGTAAAGTGATCATTAATTGCAGAACATCATAAACAAGAACTGTCCCTGTATCTTCTCTAGAACCTGGTATCTTCCACTGAATATTAAAGATACTAGAGATGTATACAAAAGATGTAGTACCTATGCAAACAAAAGATGAAAAAAAAATAAGGCAACTGCAAAACGACAGGAGAGAAATATCAAAATTTTCCATTGTTATCAATAGGTAAAGATCTATAAATAGCTGCAAGAACTCAGAAACTAAGAAATCTTATTTGTAACTTTTCCATATCATAATGAATAATCAGAATAATCAAAAGAACTCAAACATTTTTTAATAAAGTACATAATAAATAACACCTATAACGTCCCTTGAACAGACATACTTGGTGCACAATAAATATTAAAAGGAAATAATGTAAAATATTTAAGTAGTCAGTCTTAACATATTTGCATTCAAGTTATCTATAACAAAATGTTCCAGAAAGTGCTAAACTTAGTTTAATGAATTACATATGTGTGTGTGTGTATATATATATATATATATATATATATATATATATATGTAGTAGAAATCAAAGGCATACTTTATAATTTTCTTTTAAGAAAAATTTCTTCAGCGCCTTTAGTTATCACCTTTCAGGATATTTCATCAAGAGTAGGACAAGTGGCAGGAAGTCATCTTTTATAAATCCAAATGGATCTAGTTTTGTCCATTAATATATACATTTCCTTAGCATCCAATTCACTCCTCCTTTGCTGCCTATCACTCCCCACTAAGATTCCAGGCATTAGTTATCTAGAAACCTAATGTCTTACAAACCTAGACCTGATAATCTTATCCTTGTAGAGCCTATGTCCTTTGTCATATATCTATCCTTCCCCATGTCCTGGTTACTCCTAGTTATTTCCAGTAACCCAAATTCTGCACTACATTTTCTTACTCTCATCTAAACTTTCTAGAGAAAAGGTACCTTGAAAACTCTACCTCCTAACTCAGTGGTTGTCCTAAGTTAACTATTGTGGGATTTTGCTACTGCTATGTAGTCTCGATGGACCACAAGAAGCAACACAGACAATTAAGACAAAAAACATATGATGTAACTGGAAATTTCAGGCAAAGGTGCAGAGGCACAAAGATAAAAGGGTGTGACAGGTCAAAAGGGCACATGGCAGATCAGGATGTCTGAATGGAAACAGGTGTGATACAAGTTCCCTTGTTTGAAGAGTGTTCAAGATGCTCCACAGATAAGTAAGTGAGGAAAGAAGGTCTTATTAATACTTTGTGGAACAGGTGTTAGAGCATGAGGAACAGGGCTCTAAGGGTAAAGTAACTAGGAACCAGGAAAGACAAAAACCTAGACTTAAATGAAACTTACCAAACATGGCTGACACTTGACCCACTTCAAATACACAGTTGGTCTGAGAACAGAGTGGAAATCTGAGACTGCAGGATCTGCAGAAATAAAAAGTAAAAACAACGAGAGAGAGAGACAGAGAGAAAGTAGGGGAATTGGAAGTTATCTTGCCTGCCACCTCTCTCTTGCAGCTGTGATTAGCAATTTCTTGGTAAATGAATGAATCTGGAAAATTCATGTTTTTTTAAGGAAAAAGAAAAAGAAAAATAACATTTTTGCAATTCATTGGGTTTCTCAATGATTGCTCAATATGATCTGAACTCAGCAGACCTTTCACATTCAGATTTTGAACTACTAAACTATATACTGTGTGTGAGTGTGCATGTGCATGTGAACATTGTCATTCTAATAAAAAATCCTAAAATTTTTTTAGCTAATCTATGACAAAAGTCATTACTCTTATAGCCTAAAAATTTACTATATTTAAAGGACCCATATACAAATTAAAACCAATTTATTTTCTCCAACATCTATAGATTGTCACTCTTGGTGATTCCTTCAACAGCAAGAAAAACCAGATGAAAATAATACTCTTCTTTCCTACATCCTACAACCTTTTTCTATAAGCCACAAGTTCTTCTACCAGTGACAAAACAAAGGAGGTATTTCAGTTCAGGCACATTTACCATTCTAAAATCCAGTGTCACAGAATCATGAAACTTAGTTTGGCTTAGATAACATTACTAACTTTTAATTTAATTTGCATTCATTTTCTTTTCAGAAAGACAATACACCATATAATTTTTTAAATCTGTATTTTCACACAGAATTAGATTAATTCAGGATGTTGATTAAACCAAATGCAATGGATTGAGTAAATGCAATCTCAGACTAATAACTCTAAACATTAAAATTACAGTAAAAAAGAGTCAAACACAGGAAGAATATTCTACATCCTATTTAAAATGATTTTTAAAGAATTTAGAAACAAAACATTCCTATAAAATTATTCACAGAACAGCAAAGATCTTAAGACCTTGGTGTTCTTAATAGACCGAAGTCACCATAAAACATCTATGACTTAGTGATACAAGTTGCAGTATCATAAATATTAATGAACTTTAAATTCTAAAGCCATTTTTCTTTGTTCTCTTAGAAATGTTAAATAAGTCGGCAATTAACATCTTCAAGCACATGTCACATGTTCTTTATACATTCCCTAGGCATGATTCTCATAAATGGTAATAGTAGGAAAAATGTTGGTTTTATGGTTTGTGGTAAATATTTGCTTCCTGATATATACAGTGCTACCAGTATGAACAAGAACACTAGTTCTTGCTCTGGTTTAATGCTCGTTTGTCAGTGTTATTGTCTGTTTACAATTTATGACAAGTAAAATATTATAATTTTTATTTCTTTGAGAGCTAATTTTATTTGGCAGGAGATTCATACATACCATCCTATATGTCAAACTTAGTATTGCCGCTGCTGGAAACCTGGTAAATCTCTAAAAATTTCTGCTGTAACTTTTGAACAGTCTCTCAAAGAAGGTGCCACAGAATATATGAGCCAAATGAGTTAATTGTGATTAATGTAAGACAGTGGCGAAAGTATCTCTTTTTCCTCACCTTCTACAACTCTTTGTTCCCTTTGCACTAGCCATGCTGGTTACATTTTTCCTCATACCTGTCTATCATCCAAGCTTAAAAGGCTCTGCACTAGATGATATTTCTCGCAAGAAAACTCTTCTGATAACCAAGTCCCATTTTTTTTAGAGTTTTGCTCAAATATTACTTTATTAAGATCTCCCCTGAATTCCAGCACAATTTCACCATTATTTATTTCTTCTTAGCACTTAATCACTACTTTACATTATAGTCATGTGCATAGGTGACTATTTTCTTTCTTTGCTAAAATGTCAGCATCATGGAGGCAAAAGTTTTGTCTGTTTTATTCACTTCTGAGCCCCAAGTGCTTAAAGTGTATCTGGCACACAGCAGATGTTAATACATACTTGTTGAATTAATGAAGACAATTAGTACATGTAGTGGCAATTTCCCAGTCCATTGCTGCCTAATTTTTCAATCAGGTCCTGTCAATGAGAGAAACTAGTGGGAGAGTAATAGCAGGAGGAGAAAAAGCATTTTTGTTTCCTTACTCTGCTCTGACTCTGACAACAGAAGCAGGACCAGCTCTGCGGTCTCTCAGCAGCACAGCCTTGCTGGCTATGGCTCCAGGCAATGCAGCCTAAGATACTGAGGTGGATTCTAGCCCCTCAGAAATTTGTTGGAGAGCTCCCACTGGACTGGGGGCTCCAAGGCTCCTGTAGTGGGGTGTGTGACTTCTGGCTTGCTGACAAATGGAGGCTCAGTAGTTTCAACAGCAGAAGTAGTACTACATCGTGGTGCTCTGAATAATCATTTCCTTTTGCCCCTCCAGCCCTAAGGGTAATAGTAGTTTCCTGCAGTTACTGATCTTTAGCTTATTTCCTTTCTCCTCTTACTACTCCAGTACTTCTAACACATTTGTAAACAATTTCCTGGTTTAGTTCCTCTAGTTCAATTAACTACAGAAGTTGTTTCCAATTGGATGAAACTAACCCAGTGCTTTAAAAATAACTTTTTGCTAAATTATTAAGTTATAAATCTGTTCAATCAATCTAATAGCAAGTATGGCCATCCTTCCCAATGCAAAATCCCACAAGATGTTAAATGATGGCGAGAGGTCTCCACTGCCCTAGCCCCTTCCATGGTCTTTTTCCATCTTTTCATTGCCTTTCTTATTGGCAATATACTAGTCTGGTATATTAAAATTAGCAGTATGTTTTGTGACATTGGCATAATCATCTCTCTGTATTAAATCATAGCGATGTCTTTAAGTCCTCCCATTTTATCTGTTAAATGCAATAGAGAATAAATACTTTCTAGGGCAATGCTCAACCTTTCTTTTGGTACTATGAAGCCAGCATATTTAATAGATGTTTGGCAGAATTACAAATTGATGCATAATTACTGAATACAACTGTATATCCAAATAGTTTATAATACCACTATTTCTATGACTTGTTGGAAGGTGATCAGTTGTCATTTGAAAAACTCTTAAAGATTATAATTATGCTTGTAGACTTGTAGCCAGAAAATGAAGCCTGTATCCCCTTGTTCTTGGCAATAAGGATTTGTAACACATTCCCCTCCCTTATTTTCCCTAAGAAAGGGCCAAGATACCATCCATTTGGCAACACAGGAAATTGTTCCTTTAATTTGAGTTTAAGTTATAAATCACAGTTTTATTTTTATTCTGTTATGACAGATAAAATTTTAATAATTTTGTCCCTTTTGAGAAGTACAAGCATTTTCCTTGCTCATTATAAAAGCATAAAAACATGAATAACATCAATAATTCTATTTTTTTATAAAAGAATATAAAGCAAAAAAAAAAAAGTCATCTTCTTTGAGTCCTTTCAATTTAATCCTGAATCCAGAAGGTAACTGGATTACTAATGCATAACCACTTGGAAGTCTCTCGCCAATATTTTTCTCTGTTTGCATATTGTGCTAGTATATATATTAGTATAAATAAATAAATAAATAAATAAATAGTTCTAAATAGATTTTTTTCATATGACCACATGTATCATGGCTATCCTCAGGAACCTGCACATATATACTTTTTCTTCCTTCACAGCCAATATATGCACTGTTTCCTTCTTTAGCATATTCAAATATTTAGGTCTACTGCAAGTCCCATGAATACACTTGGATTAACCTAAAGTGACCATAGAGTTTCAGAATCTTTTGGCTGATGGAAGTCTCATGAATTGATGAAAATTGTCTTGTCTTAATGAAGTCAAGACTTGTCTTGTCATTCTCCATGAGTTTTAGCCTCTCCTAACATGCTGCCTTTAGGCATCAAATGTTACAATTTATGCAACAGAAGTATTGATTCTTTCCTACTCCTAGCCAAATATATAGTTAGAAACAATACTGATCACTGCTTCCTATTTAGCCAAGCAGTCAATTTTATCTTCAACCTGTAGCCTGTTATATTAATGCATTTTGGGTTAAACATTCAGAATGTGGACATCCAAAGAAATTCTAGTTTTTCAATTTTGTTCACAAAAACACTGTAGGTTTTGCATAATAGCTACAGGACTCAGTAATGATGCCATAAATCACTTGTTCTTTCAAATGTTTCCATATGTACTTCCTCTCATAACAGGCAATTCTTTGAAATCAGTCTTTGAAGGGCCATGACTGACAGAGATGAATAGGATGCTTAATCGCACTGGCACATGCCAGAGCCTATTCCTGTGGCAAAAACTTTCCATGCAAAGTCTTGTTCAGTAACATTCCATAGATAATTATTTCCAAAACTAAACATCTCTTTCCAAGTTTGCTACCATAGACATATTCTCTGTTCCCCAAAAGCCCCTTCTTTCTTTCCACATTTCCTATATTCTTGTACTTACTCTATTCACTATCTTCTTCCTTCCTCCTGTTTTTCTCTGCTTTTCCTTATAACTGAACACTGAAAAACATATCTTTAAAACATATATCTTTCCACATATCCTCTATTATAAATGAGCCTCAACAAATAAACTTTTATAACTGCATTGGCAGTTATTTAAAATTGAGGACCCTAAAAAGGAAATTCTGATCTTTTTTCCCCAAAAAAGTGTCACCAAGATTATTGGAGCTTTAAAAAAAATGAGTCTCCTTTCAGAAAAGTTTTAATGGTATTCTGATGATATGTAATATCATTTAACTTCATTTTCAATAATCCAAGCATCTTGGATAAAAAAGACAAAGGAACAAAAATATTTAATTTGTTACATGTGAAATTTTAGATTAGACAGTAGCTTTTACATTTTCCTCTAAATTACATATGTTTCTGCCCTCTGTGAGATTATGTAAATCAACTAACACCAGTTTACACAATCGTCTTATTGAATTAGTACCTTCCTCCTCCTCAGTTCAATGATTATGAAACATTAAACATGACTGGGAGAAGCAATGTCTGATCATTAGGTTTTCCTTTGTTGAGGCATGTAAGAGATGTAACTATTCCAATTGCCAATAAAAAAAAATCAGTAAATTGGTAAATAGCTAGCAGGGCTGAAAGCTCTTGTTGATTAATACCTACTGTCCCAGAATAATTATCAATACTGTTCACTCCACGTTCAAAAGAAGTAAGTGTGAATAGTAATTTACCTTAATTACCATTGATTCATAATACAGAACAGACCAAAGCCTGACCATGGCAAATACCATTAAACTACTAAAAGTAAACAGGAAATTATTACATGCTTCCATCATTTGAGAAATTTTTCATGATCTATATATGGGTTGTTGTATCTAAAAGTCATATCTAAACTGAAATAATAATATTTTCCTAAAGTTAGAAAAAATATGGAACTTGCCCAATCCCTTTGTTTCCATTATTCTCTATATTGTATGTAGCAGCATTTCTTTGCCTTTCACTGAAGACATCTTTCCAAAAGACAAAAGAACAACTGTTTGACCAGCACACAACTATCAAATATTTTTAAACTATCAGATAATCTGATATAATCTGATAGTTTAAAAATATTAGTACTTATATGTTTAACTCCTTAGCTTTCCAACTGCTCCTTAGTAAAAATCATGTCAGATGCTAACCTTGAGGAGACAGACATTGAACAACAGTACACACTTAATGTTGAATCAGCCCACGTATTTGCCATATTGTTCTACTTTACATCATGAGTATACCTTTTATATAACAATAAAAATTAATATGCTGACATGTAGTGGGTTGAATAGTGTCTTCCCAAAATTCATTTCCATCTAGAACCTGTAAATGTGACCTTGTTTTGAAATAGGATCTGTGCAGATATCATCAAGTTAAAATAAGTTTATAATGAATTAGGGTAAAACCTAAATCCAGTGAATGGTATCTTTGAAAGAAAGCCAAATGAAGACACAGACATATGCAGAGGGAAAACAGTCATTTGAAGACTCAAGCAGAAAATGAAGTAATACAGCTACAAGGTAAGGGATGCAAAAGATTGCTGGCAAACATCAGATGCTTGGAAGATGCAAGGAAGGATTCTTTCCTAGTCTTCAGAGGTAGCTTGGCATCGTCAATACCTTGATCACAGACTTCTGGCCTCTGAAACATGAAAGAACGGATCCCTGATGTTTTAAGCCAAACAGCTTGTGGAAATGTTTCATGACAGCCCTAGCAAACTAATACATGATACAATGTATGAAGGTATATATAGTAAAAATCCCTAATTAGACTGTATTTTTAACTAGTCATAAGTGGTTACTGAAATTATCTAGAAATTACATCTCTTATGTGTATACATAAAAATTCACTGGTCACATATATTATTATTTTTTTATTAAGGTATCATTGATACACACTCCTATGAAGGTTTCACATGGAAAATATTGTGGTGACTACATTCACCCATATTATCAAGTCCCCCACATACCCCTCTGAAATCACTATCCATCAGTGTAGTAAGATGCCACAGAGTCATTATTTGTCTTCTCTGTGCTACACTGTCTTCCCTGTGACCCCATACACACCATGTGTCCCCATCATAGCACCCCTCAATCCCCTTTTCCCTCTCTCCCCACCCGCTGCCACTCACCCCTCCCCTTTGGTAATCACTAGTCCCTTCTTGGAGTCTGAGTCTGTTGTGCTTTGTTCTTTCAGTTTTGCTTTGCTCTTATACTCCACAAATGAGAGAAATCATTTGGTAACTGTTTTTCTCTGCCTTTATAAAACTGAGGATAATATGCTCAAACTCCATTCATGTTGTTGCAGATGGTAGGATTTGTTTCTTTTAATGGCTGAATAATATTCCATTAATATATATGTCACATCTTCTTTATCCTTTCATCTACTGATGATGGACACTTAGGTGGCTTGCATATCTTCACTGTTGTAAATAGTGCTGCAATAAACAGCTGTGCATATGTCTTCTGAATCTGAGATCTTGCTTTCTTTGGGTAAATTCCTAATAGTGGAATTCCTGGGTCAAATGCTATTTCTACTTTTTTAGTTTTTTGAGGAACCTCCATATTGCTTTCCACTATGGTTGAACTACTTTACATTCCCACCAGTAATGTAGGAGGGTTCCCCTTTCTCAGCATCCTTACCAGCACATGTTGTTCCTGGTCTTTTTGACGTTGGCCATCCTAACTGGTGTGAGGTGATATCTCATTGTGGTTTTAATTTACATTTCCCTGATAATTAGTGATGTGGAGCATCTTTACATGTATATGTTGGCCATCTAAATTTCCTCTTTGGATAATTGTCTGTTCATACTCTCAGCCCATTTTCAATTGAGTTATTTGCTTTTTGGGTGTTAAGGTGTGTGAGTTCTTTATATATTTTGGATGTTAATACCCCTTGTTGTATATGTCATTTACAAATGTATACTACAATACTGTAGGATGCCTTTTTGTTCTACTGATGGTGTTTTTGCTGTACAGAAGCATTTTAGTTTGATATAGTCCCATTTGTACATTTTTTATTTTGTTTCCCTTGCTTGAAGAGATGCATTCAGGAAAAAGTTACTCATGTTTATATTCAAGAGATTTTGTCTATGTTTTCTTCTAAGAGTTTTATGGTTTCATGACTTACATTCAGGTCTTTGATCAATTTCAAGTTTACTTTTGTATATGGGGTTAGACAATAACCCAGTTTCATTCTCTTACCTCTCTTACATGTAGTTGTCCAGTTTTGCCAACACCAGTTTTTGAAGAGGTGGTCATTTCCCCATTGTATGTATATCTATGGCTTCTTTATCATATATTAATTGACCATATATGCTTGGGTTTATGTCTGGAATCTCAAGTCTGTTCCATTGGTCTATGGGTCTGTTCTTGTGCCTGTACCAAATTGTCTTTATTATTATAGCTTTGGAGTAGAGTGTGAAGCTGGGGAGTGTAATCCCCCCAGCTTTATTCTTCCTTTTCAGGATTGCTTTCACTATTTGGGGTGTTCTCTGGTTCCATATGAATTTTAGAACTATTTGCTCTAGTTTGTTGAAGAATGCTGTTAGTATTTTCATAGGGATTGCATTGCTTTATATAGGATGGCTACTTTGACAATATTAATTCTTCCTATCCATGAACACGGGATGTATTTCCATTTATTAGGTATCCTTTTTAATTTCTTTCATGAGTGTCTTGTACTTTTTAGGATATAGGTCATTGACTTTCTTGGTTAGGTTTACTTCTAAGGTATTTCATTCTTTTTGATGCAATTGTGAAAGGAACTGTTTTCCTGATTTCTCTTTCTGCTAGTTCATTAGTATACAGAATGCAACAGATTTCTGTGTATTGATTTTGTATTCTGCAACTTTGCTGAATTCAGTTATTAGTTCCAGTAGTTTTGGGGTGGATTCTCTAGGGGTTTTTTTATGCACAATATCAACATCTGCAAAAAGTGACTGTATAACTTGGGCCTTACTAATCTGGATGCCTTTTATTTCTTTGTGTTGTCTGATTGATGTGGCTAGGACCTCCAGAACTATGTTAAATAAAAGTAGGGAGAGCGGGCATCCTTATTTTGTTCCTGATCTTAAAGGAAAAGCTTTCAGCTTCTTGCCATTAAGTATGATGTTGGCATTGGGTTTGTCACATATGGCCTTTATTATGTTGAGGCACCTGACCTTTAATGCCCATTTTATTGAGAGTTTTTATCATGAATGGATGTTGAATTTTGTCAAATGATTTTTCAGCATCTATGGAGATGATCATGTGGTTTTGTCCTACTTTTTGTTGATGCAGCATATTATGTTGATGGATTTTTTAATATTGTACCATCCTTGCATATCTGGCATCAATCCTACTTGATGATGATGGATGATCTTTATGTATTTTTAAATTCGATTTACTGGTATTTTATTGAGCATTTTTGCATCTATGTTCATCAGGGATGCTGGTCTGTAATTTTCTTTATTTGTGGTGTCCTTGTCTGGTTTTGGTATTAGAGTGATGCTGGGCTCATAAAATGAGTTTGGAAGTATTACTTCCTCTTATACTTCTTAGAAAACTTAGGTCTTCACTAAATCATTGATAAAATTCAGCAGTGAAGCCATTTGGATATGGGTTTCTGTTCTTAGGTAGTTTTTTTAATTACCAATTCAATTTCACTGCAGTTTATTGAACTGTTCAGATTTCCTGTTTCTTCCTGGATCAGTCTTGGAAGGTTGTATTATTCTAGAAAGTTGTCCATTTATTCTAGGTTATCCAATTTGTTAGCATACAATTTTTCATAGTATTCTCTAATAATTCTTTGTATTTCTCTGTGTCTGTAGTGATTTTTCCTTTTTTTATACCTGATTCTATTTATGTGTGTAGACTCTCTTTTTTTTCTTGATAACTTTGGCTAGGGGTTTATCTATTTTGTTTATTTTCTGGAAGAACCAGCTCCTAGTTTCACGATGCTTTCTATTTTTTTTATTCTTCTCCATTTTATTTATTTATGCTTGGAACTTTATTATATCCCCCCTTCTACTGACTGAGGGCCTCATTTGTTCTTCTTTTTCTAGTTTCGTTAACTGTGAGTTTACACTATGTATATGGGATTGTTCTTTCCTGAGGTAAGGCTTAGCACACTTAGCACAGCCTTTGCTGTGTTCCACAGATTTTGCAGTGTTGAGTTGTTTTCATTTGTCTCCATATATTGCTTGATCTCTGTTTTTATTTGGTCATTGATCCACTGATTATTTAGGAGCATGTTATTAATCCTTCATGTGTTTGTGGATTTTTATTTTCTTTGCATAATTTATTTCTGGTTTCTTAGCTTTGTGGTCTGGGAAGCTGGTTGGTACAAGTTCAACCTTTTTGAATTTACTGAGGCTACTTTTATGGCCTAATATATGATCTATTCTTGAAAAGCTTTCATGTGCACTTGAGAAGAAATATGTTTCCTGCTGCTTTTAGGTATAGAGTTCTCTAGATATCTGTTAGGTCCATCTGTTCTAATGTCTTGTTCAGTGCCTCTGTCTCCTTACTTATTTTCTGTCCAGTTGGCATGTCCTCTGGAGTGAGTTGTGTGTTGAAGTCTAAAATGAATGCATTGCATTCTATTTCTCCCTTTAATTCTGTTAGTATTTGTTTTACATATGTACGTTCTCCTGTGTTGGATGCATAGGTATTTATAATGTTTACATCCTCTTATTGGACTGAGCCCTTTATCATTATGTAATGTCCTTGTCTCTTGTTACTTTATTTGTTTCAAAGTCTATTTTGTTTGACACAAGTACTGCAATTCCTCCTTTTTTCTTCATATTAGTTGCATGAAATATCTTTTTCCATCACTTCCCTTTCAGTCTGTGTATGTCTTTGGATTGGAAGTGAGTATCTTGCAGACACTATATAGATGAATCAATTTTTCTTTTTCCATTCCTTCTAGGTCTTTTGATCGGTGCATTCATGCCATTTACATTTAGGGTGATTATCGGTAGGTATATACTTATTGTCACTGTAGGCTTTAGATTCATGGTTACCAAGGATTCAAGGGTAACTTCCTTATTATCTAACAGCCTAATTTAACTCAGTATGCTATTGCAAACACAATCTATATGTTCATTTTTCTTTTTGCCTTCTGCCTTCTTTTTCTTCCTCCTCCATTCTTTATATATTACGTATCATATTCTGTACTCTTGACTTACTTTGGGGGTAGTTGATTTGAATTTGCATCTGCTTAGTAATCAGTCTACTTTCTTTGCTGTGGTTTTATTTCCTCTGGCGACAACTTAGGAACACTTCCATCTATAACTGTCCCTCCAAAATACACTGCAGAGATGGTTTGTGGGAGGTAAATTCTCACAGCTTTTGCTTATCTGGAAATTGTTTAATCCCTCCTTCAAATTTAAATGATAATCTTGCCGGGTAGAGTATTATTGGTTTGAGGCCCTTCTCTTTCATTGTAGTAGATATATCGTGCCACTCCCTTCTGGCCTGCTGGGTTTCTGTTGAGAAGTCTCATGACAGTCTGATGGGTTTTCCTTTGTATGTAATCTTTTTTCTCTCTGTGTCTGCTTTTAATAGTTTGTCCTTATCCTTGATCTTTGCCATTTTCATTACTATATGTGTTGGTGTTGTCTTCCTTGGCTCTCTTGTGTTGGGAGATCTGTGCACTTCTATGGCCTGAGAGAGAACCTCCTTACCAAGATTGGGGAAGTTCTCAGCAATTACCACCTCAAAGACACTTTCTATTCCTTTTTCCCTCTTCTTCTTTTTCAGGTACCCCTAGATTAGTCACACAGTTCTCTCAAAATTCTTTCATTCCAAGAGACCCTTTTTTCTCTCTATGCCTCAGCTTCTGTTCCTCTTCTCTAATTTCTATTTCATTTACCCTCTCCTCTACTTCATCTAATCTGCTTTTAAATCCTTCCATTGTATGTTTCATTTCAGATATTGAATTCTTCAACATTTGTGTTTCATTCCTGAATTCCTCCCTGAGTTCTTGAATATTTTTCTGTAACTTCATGAGCATGTCTGTGATTTTTATTTTGAAATCTCTTTCAGTAAGATTGATGAGTTCAGTTTCACTTGGCCCTCTTCCTGGTGTTTGTAGGATTTTGGTTTGAACCAGGTTCCTTTGGTGTTCTATTTTGTAGGTGGTGCCCTCTAGTGCTCAGAAGCTCTACTCTCTGGAGCTGCTCAGCAACTGGAGCAATAGTGGGGGTTGCAGGCGAGTGGCACTGGTGCTTGTCAAGAGGAAAGAGCTGTTTTCTGTTTCTGGTTGCAATGCCTCTCTCCACTGCCAGGGCAGGTGGGCTGAGTGCACAGGGAAAAGCCTCTATGCTTTGCACTTGTACCTGCCACAGGCAGGGCTGTCCTCTGGGTGGCCTGGCAGAATGGCAGGGGCAGACTGTTTGTGAGATTGTGCTGGTAGGAAGGCACAGCAGGCTTTGTATCATGGTGGTGGTCCTTATAGCTGCATAGCCAGCCATGGGGATAGAGTATCTGAAGCTCTTGAAAAGTTACCAACTTCCTCAGCAGAGTGCACAGACAATTTTGTACACCTGTCCTTTTTCCTGAGCAAGCTCATGCAATCTTTGCCCCTTTTGCAGCCCTCCTGCTCTTAGGAAATCTCTCAGACTTCCTGCCTTTCTTTTGTCCTGGAATGGCTGGTTGTGGAGATGTGTTTTCCACAAGCAGCTGAAATCTCAGTCTCTCTAAGTATTCTGCCTGTCTTAACTTTCCAACCCCACTAATCTACAGAGCACCATGTAATGTAGGTTTGTGTTCCCAAAACAGATCTCCATGGCTGGTTGTTCAGCAGTTCTAGGACTCTACCCCCTCGCTGCTGCATTTCTCTTCCTCCTCCAGAGTGCTGGGGTAGGGAAAGACTTGGGTCCCTTCGGATCATGGTTTTGGTACTTTACCATTTTCCTTGAGGTCTGGTATTTTCCTCAGGTGTAGGAAGTCTGTCACAGCCTTCTCCCTGTTGCTCTTTCAGGATTAGATGTGTTTGCTATATTTCCATATTATATGTGCTTTTGGTAGGAGGTTTCTGTCTCACTTCTCATGCCACCATCTTTAATACAATCTCTCTTCAGTCACACATATTATTTATAAGTCATTTACAAATGGGAAAACACTAGGCATTGAAGGGTCCTTTGAAATTCAAATGATTACTCTAACTTGTCAGTGAGATAAGTTGTAGTGAGAGTGGGGGAATGAAAGCAGGAAGGTATTGCTGAAACAAGAAACTAATCCTTCTCAATTATTCATGCCATGACAGACGTCTTTGATTGGCTGTTTTTCCTATTTCGATATGCCTACATCTATCCTTAGCATGGCTCCTATTAACAATATTTAAGTCACATCACAAATATTAAATAATTATGTAGGCAGAGTTTATTGCTTTACTATTTAAAATATTTTGGATAATGAATACAAAATGATAACATATGCTATGGTTGCACTTTGTTCTAGGCTCTCCTTAGTTAAGTGTCAAATTTCAATTATGTATCATTAGTTTCAATAGATGTTTTCCTTCTTTAGCAATATTTACTCCAAAAAAGGTAACTTTGCAACACCATTGATTTCTCTAATGTAAAACATCATAAAATCAATAGTTTTCCTTTTCATTCATTTTTAGGTTTTAAAGTCTCAGTTTTTAGGAATAAAAAAATTATATATTGAGGGATAAAATATTTTGTCTTGTGAACTATCTGTGACTAAGGGACAGCACTGGCTAATTCACCAATGAAGTCTAGTTCATTCTCCCATACTATAATTCCCATGGGCAAAGTGAGGAATCACAAAATCATATATTCTGAGGTGTCCAAATTTGTTGTGATGATTGTCACATCATTCACATTGTCAAACAGTACACTCACAAAGCATTTACGAATTTTGGAACCCATTTGAAAAGTCTTACATAAAGAACATGAACTACACTTTAATTTTAGTTAGCACCCCTCCACCTTTATTTTTCTGGTTTCTCTATATATGTAGCTACATTAGAATTTCTGATATATTTGTTAACATCTGCTCAGGGACAAATAACCCATTTCTTTTCTACAATAGGAATTGGCTATAGAAGATCATGTTTTGAAAATATTGGATGTAAACTGCTTTCCTAAACATAGAATGTGTTTCTGAACAGAAGACCCAGTCCAAAATCAAGAATAAACTGTATTTGTGATTAATATCCTCTCTGCTTCCTAGGTGTAAACTTGAAGAACCAGGTAGCTGTCCTCTGCCTTTATTTGCTGTTATCTAGTGCTAAGTCTACTGGGGAGCATTAGTAAATAGCTGCTGTGAGAAGAAATTTGGTCTGCTAATACACATAGAAAAATCACTAGTTGGCACTGAAAACCTTGACAGAGAGGTGTGTGTGTGTGTGTTTAAATTCCCTCTTTCTATGAAGTTCCACCTATATGAGATCATTGACTAAAGTTACTGAAACAAGAAACTGACATAAGTGTTTTTAAGAAAACATTATTTTCAAATAAATGTTATATGTATCTGCAATGGGTAAATCTTTTCAGCTCTAAAGCAATCTGTGGGCCCCCAAAACTATACCAGTAGACTATAAAACCTGTACATATCACAAGAAAAACTCTCACTCTAAGACTCACCTCAGTTGAGGTTACAGATGAGAAAAACCTTTCTCATAGGCAGAACTAGAGGTCACAGAACAAAACAAATGGGAGAGTTTCTCCCAAGGAAGAAAATAAAATTTACAGATCAAAGAGTTTTTCAAAAAGTATATAGTCAGTCCTATGTAGCCATTATCCAAATCAAAAATAAAACATTACGAGCATCTTAGATGACCTTCCTCTACCTTCTTCCAGTCACTATCATCCTGACTTCTAATATAATGGATTAACTTTGTTTTGAATCCATATGTATGGAATCACACAGTAATACTCCCTGGTTGTAATTTGTTTCATTCAACATTGTAATGGTGGCGGCAGAGCCAAGATGGCAGCATGAGTAGAGCAGTGGAAATTTCCTCCCAAAACCACATATATTTATGAAAATATAACGAAGACAACTCTTCCTAGAATAGAGACCAGAGGACACAGGACAACATCCAGACCACATCCACACCTGTGAGAACCCAGCGCCTCATGAAGGGGGTAAGATACAAGCTCCGGCCCCGTGGGACCCTAGTGCCTCTCCCCCCAACTCCTGGCAGGAGGAGAGAGGTCTGAGCGGGAGGGAGAGGGAGCCCAGGACTGCTGAACACCCAGCCCCAGCCATCCGCGCCAGAGCACAGACACAGTTTATGCATGGGGTCCTGGATACTAGGGAAATAGGGCAGCAAGAACGGTCAGCAGGTACCAGAGGCTGGCGCCGGAGGACAAAAGAAAAGCGAGGAGCCATTTTATTTATTTTTTTATTAATTTTTTTTTTTGTGGTCGTTTTGTTTTGGCGAGTTCTTCTTGGAAGTCTTAAAGGGACAGGGACCCCAATACTAGGGAAACAGGGCAGTTAGACTGGTGAGTAGGTGCTTGAGGCTGGCACCAGAGAATAAAGAAAAACGAGCGGCCATTTTTTTTTTGTGGTAGTTTTGTTTTGGCGGGTGCTTTTGGAAGTCTTAAAGGGGCAGGGCAGGACACTTAGTCCAAAGGTAGGGAATCGGAATCCGGAGATCTCTGGGCACTCTAATCCCCTGGGCAGCTGGGAGCACAGAGGACCCTAACTGAGATAAATAGCCTCCCGTCCACTACCCCTCCAATGTGACTCCACCATTTTGGAGCAGCAGCCCAAGCCAGGCCACACCCACAGCAACAGCTGAGATACACTCCATACCAGATGGGCAGGAAGCAGAAGCCCTGTCTGCATGCAGTTACTGAGCACAAGCCACTAGAGGTCACTGTTCTCTAGCCGTCACTCATCCCAGCTCTGCAAACTATTCCTATCACCATGAAAAGACAAAATTACAGGCAAACAAAGATCACAGAGACACCAGAGAAGGAGACAGACCTAACCAGTTTTCCTGACAAAGAATTCAAAATAAAAATCATAAACATGCTGACAGAGATGAAGAGAAATATGCAAGAGATATGGGATGAAGTCCGGAGGGAGATCACAGATGCCGGGAAGAAGATTACAGAAATGAAACAAACTCTGGAAGGATTTATAAGCAGAATGGATAAGATGCAAAAGGCCAATGATGGAATAGAAACCAGAGAACACGAATGCATAGAAGCTGACATAGAGAGATACAAAAGAATCTCCAGGAATGAAACAATATTAAGAGAACTGTGTGAACAATCCAAAAGGAACCATATGCATATTAGAGGGGTACCAGAAGAAGAAGAGAGAGGAAAAGGGATGGAAAGCATCTTGGAAGAAATAATTGCTGAGAACTTCCCCAAACTGGGGGAGGAAATAATCGAACAGACGACAGAAATACACAGAATCCCCAACAGAAAGAATCCAAGGAGGACAACACCAAGACACATAATAAATAAAATGGCAAAGATCAAGGACAAGGAAAAAGTTTTAAAGGCAACTAGAGAGAAAAAAGGTCACCTATAAAGGAAAACCCATCAGGCTAACATCAGACTTCACAACAGAAACCCTACAGGCCAGAAGAGAATGGCATGATATATTTAATGCAATGAAACAGAAGGGCCTTGAACCAAGGATACTGTATCCAGCATGACTATCATTTAAATATGATGGTGGGATTAAACAATTCCCAGACAAGCAAAAGTTGAGGGAATTTGCCTCCCACAAACCAACTCTACAGGGCATCCTACAGGGACTGCTCTAGATGGGAGCACTCCTAATAAGAGCACAGAACAAAACACACAACATATGAAGAATGGAGGAGGAGGAATAAGAAGGGAGAGAAGAAAAGAATCTCCAGACAGTGTATATAACAGCTAAATAAGCGAGCTAAGTTAGGCAGTAAGATACTAAAGAGGCTAACCTTGAACCTTTGGTAACCACGAATTTAAAGCCTGCAATGTCAATAAGTACATATCTTTCAATAGTCACCCTAAATGTAAATGGACTTATGGACCAATCAAAAGACACAGAGTAACAGAATGGATAAAAAAGCAAGACCCATCTATATGCTGCTTACAAGAAACTCACCTCAAACCCAAAGACATGTACAGACTAAAAGTCAAGGGATGGAAAAACATATTTCAGGCAAACAACAGCGAGAAGAAAGCAGGGGTTGCAGTACTAATATCAGACAAAATAGACTTCAAAACAAAGAAAGTAACAAGAGATAAAGAAGAACACTACATAATGATAAAGGGCTCAGTCCAACAAGAAGATATAACCGTTCTAAATATATATGCACCCAACACAGGAACACCAGCATATGGGAAACAAATACTAACAGAACTAAAGGGGGAAATAGACTGCAATGCATTCATTTTAGGAAACTTCAACACACCACTCACCCCAAAGGATAGATCCACTGGGCAGAAAATAAGTAAGGACATGGAAGCATGGAACAACACAGTAGAACAGATGGACCTAATAGACATCTATAGAACTCTACATCCAAAAGCAACAGGATATACATTTCTCTCAAGTGCACATGGAACATTTTCCAGAATAGACCATATACTAGCCCACAAAAAGAGCCTCAGCAAAATCCAAAATACTGAAATTTAACCAACCAATTTTTCAGACCACAAAGGTATAAAACTAGAAATAAATTCTACAAAGAAAACAAAAAGGCTCACAAACACATGGAGGCTTAAAAACATGCTCCTAAATAATCAATGGATCAACGAAAAAATTAAAATAGAGATCAAGGAATATATAGAAACAAATGACAACAACACAAAGCCTCGACTTCTGTGGGACGCAGTGAAAGCAGTCTTAAGAGGAAAGTATATAGCGATCCAGGCACACTTGAAGAAGGAAGAACAATCCCAAATGAATACTAACATCACAATTATCAAAATGGGAAAAAGAAGTCAGCAGAAGAAGGGACATAATAAAGATCAGAGAAGAAATAAACAAAATTGAGAAAAATAAAACAATAGCAACAATCAATGAAACCAAGAGCTGTTTCTTTGAGAAAATAAACAAAATAGATAAGCCTCTAGCCAAACTTATTAAGAGAAAAATAGAATCAACATAAATTAACAGAATCAGAAATGAGAATGGAAAAATCACGACAGACTCCACAGAAATACAAAGAATTATTAAAGACTACTATGAAAACCTATATGCCAACAAGCTGGAAAACCTAGAAGAAATGGACAACTTCCTAGAAAAATACAACCTCCCAAGACTGACCAAGGAAGAAACACAAAAGTTAAACAAACCAATTACAAGCAAAGAAATTGAAACAGTAATCAAAAAACTACCCAAGAACAAAACCCCGGGGCCGGACGGATTTACCTCGGAATTTTATCAGACACACAGAGAAGACATAATACCCATTCTCCTTAAAGTGTTCCACAAAATAGAAGAAGAGGGAATACTCCCAAACTCTTTCTATGAGGTCAACATCACCCTAATACCAAAACCAGGCAAAGACCCCACCAAAAAAGAAAATTACAGACCAATATCCCTGATGAATGTAGATGCAAAAATACTCAATAAAATATTAGCAAACAGAATTCAACAGTATATCAAAAGGATCATACACCATGACCAAGTGGGATTCATTCCAGGGATGCAAGGATGGTACAAGGATTCGAAAATCCATCAACATCATCCACCACATCAACAAAAAGAAAGACGAAAACCACATGATCATCTCCATAGATGCTGAAAAAGCATTTGACAAAATTCAACATCCATTCATGATAAAAACTCTCAGCAAAATGGGAATAGAGGGCAACTACCCCAACATAATAAAGGCCATATATCATAAACCCACAGCCAACATTATACTGAACAGCGAGAAGCTGTAAGGTTTTCCTCTGAGATCGGGAAGAAGACAGGGATGCCCACTCTCCCCACTGTTATTTAACTTAGTACTAGAGGTCCTAGCCATGGCAATCAGACAAAACAAAGAAATACAAGGAATCCAGATTGGTAAAGAAGAAGTTAAAGTGTCACTATTTGCAGATGACATGATATTGTACATAAAAATCCCTAAAGACTCCATCCCAAAACTACTAGTACTGATATTGGAATACAGCAAAGTTGCAGGATACAAAATTAACGCACAGAAATCTGTAGCTTTCCTATACACTAACAATGAACCAATAGAAAGAGAAATCAGGAAAACAATTCCATTCACAATTGCATCAAAAAGAATAAAATACCTAGGAATAAATCTACCAAAGAAGTGAATGACCTATACTCTGAAAACTACAAGTCACTCTTAAGAGAAATTAAAGGGGACACTATTAAATGGAAACTCATCCTATACTCATGGCTAGGAAGAATTAATATCATCAAAAGGGCCATCCTGACCAAAGCAATATACATATTTGATGCAATCCCTATCAAATTACCAGCAACATTCTTCAAAGAACTGGAACAAATAATTCAAAAATTCATATGGAACCACCAAAGACCCCGAATAGCCAAAGCAATCCTGAGAAAGAAGAATAAAGTAGGGGGATCACATTCCCCAACTTCAAGCTCTACTACAAAGCCATAGTAATCAAGACAATTTGGTACTGGCACAAGAACAGAACCACAGACCAGTGGAACAGAATAGAGACTCCAGACATTAACCCAAACATATATGGTCAATTAATATTTGATAAAGGAGCCATGGACATGTGGAGTATAAGAACAAAGGAAAATCTGAAGGACAAAACAGCAGCGGAATCACAGAACCCAAGAATGGACTAACAGGTACCAAAGGTAAAGGGACTGGTGAGGATGGGTGGGTAAGGAGTGATAAGGGGGTGGGGGGAGAAGAAGCGGGGTATTAAGATTAGTGTGCATAGTGGGGTGAGAGAAAGGGGAGGGCTGTACAACACAGAGAAGACAAGTAGTGATTCTACAACATTTTGCTATGCTGATGGACAGTGACTGTAAAGGGGTTTGTGGGGGGGACCTGGTATAGGGGAGAGCCTAGTAAACATAATATTCTTCATGTAAGTGTAGATTAAAGATAACAAAAAAAAAAGAAAGAAAGATAAGGGGGATTACTCCCTGATAGGATAAAACTAACTGTAAATCAATGATTAATGCATGCTTTAAATATCCTTAATTTTGATCACATAAAGGGTGTCAGCTTATCAGCTAGGGAGATACATTTTTCTGATAATATTCCTTTTTCTTAAAAAAAAGCAGTTCCTGTGTGGTGACCTCTAATGAGTTCTACACAATGGTATAAAGGGCATATCAAAGTGTGGGCAAAGGGTCTGTTTGTATTTATGCAGAGGATCAGAGCCTAATTTGGCTACCCCGAAAATGAACTACGATAGGATATGAAGAAGAACTTCCAACATCAGCACTCTCTGGAAGACTCATATCAGACGATGATCACCAAGAAACCTCAACAAAGATCCAGGTGATGCTGCAGTTGTAGCTGCATTCATCCCACCGGTTCCTGGACTTGCCATGGGAATGAAGAAGGAGATATCTAAGCTGGCCTGTGCATACAGTAAAACAACAAATTTGACTGGATCTATGCTGTTGGAACTCAACCAAGAATTAGAGAAGTGCAAGTTGTAGTGCTCCAAAATCTTATGACTACAGACTATCTACTGTTAAAAGAACATATGGGATGTGAGCAGTCCCCAAGAATGGGTTGTTTTAATTTGTCTGATTTCTCTCAGACTGTTCAAGTTCAATTGGACAATATCCACCATATCATAGATAAGTTTTCACAAATGCCTAGGGTGCCTAACTGGCTTTCTTGGTTTCACTGGAGTTGGCTGGTAATTATAAGTCTGCTTTGGTTATGTAACTGCATTCCTATTATGTTAATGTGTGTATGAAGTTTAATTAGTAGTTTAAAACCTATACATGCTTAAGTTACTTTACAAGAAGCTTTGTCAAAGAAATAATCAATCTTCCCATGTTTTCTTCCGTCTGCTACTCCCACAGCTTTTCTTCTTCCTTCCTAATTACAACCCTTAAATAGAATTTGTGCCTCATATCGAATTTACCGAGTATCATAATTCTTCCAAGTGATAAAGATACCTCAAGACAAGTGCTGGGCATAGAAGCCACAGGGCATAAATCTGCAAAGAAGTAAAAAGCTAACCTTTTCAAACAATATTGTCTCTCTCTCTCTCACCAACTTTACATTTCCCTGTATGGCCCCGGAAGATGACTGGTTAGCCAGAGATGGGTAAGATTCCTCAAGGGAGGAACAACCTAAGACAGGCACAGTCACAGGGGGTCCATCAGGTGAGAAATTGGGGATCAACAGAGGAGAGGCTTAGAACCTCACCCCCCATTTTGAGAGAAATCTTCTGCATCCGTGGATGTTTTATTGCCCTTGTCTAGCTTGGATTAATACTCAGTCTATAGGCACAGACCTGATCATCTACATTTGCCCTCTTACAGCACTAAACTATGTTTTCTACCTTTGTCTTGCATCTACCTACCACTTCAGCATTTTATTAAAAATAATAATAATAATAATTATAATAAGGGAAAAATGTGGGATTCACATATAAATCAAGTATAAAAATCAAACGAATATTCATATTTGACCTGATTGTTTATAGTTCATAATGCGTGATCAAAACTGAAAGTTTATGTGATGACTGCCCTTGTACTGTTCACCATGTAAGAACTTATTCACTATGAAAGAATTTGTTCACCATGTAAGAACTTGTTTGTTATGCTTCAGAAGATTGGAGACTGATGAGAATTAGGCTTGGGGTGGATTAATGATTGTGCATTGTGTCCCCTATACAGAATTTTATTGTTCTTAACAACCATTTGGTAAATAAATATGAGAGATGCCCTCTCAAAAAAAAAAAAACAATAAAAATGATTGTAATGGTGAGGTCAGTCTATACTGCTGCATGAAGACTACTAATTTTCATTGCTTTGAAATATTGCCTTGTGTGCCTAGACCACCATATATTTATATATTTTACTGTTGATTGACATTCATGTTTATCTATGTTTCTTGGTGAACACGTTATAAAATTCTACTGTACACGTATCTAGATGTAGAACTTCTGGGTTGTAGGAAATGCATGTGTTAAAATTTAGAAAACAGTTCTGCAGAGCAGTTACAACATTTTGCACACTTACTAATAAATATAATAAGAGAATTCCACTTGCTCCAAATCCTTTCCAAAACTTTACATTTTTCGTTTTAGCCATTGTTATAACATATTTTAAAAATTATTCTGTTAGTATTATTATTCCAATATTTCTATAATATTACATAAAAAAGCTCAAAGAATTTTACAATGAACATGAATATATATCAAACTTAGATGCTATAATTAACATTCTACTATACATTTTTAAATCAAATGTCTGTTAAACCTTCTATCCATCCCAAATTTATTTTTTGATTCATTTCAAATAAATTAAACTTCTTTTTATATGTTTATTGACGTTTTGGCTATCTTCTTTCTCTTACATCCATCTGCGTTTTTTGCCTATTTTTCTATTATATCTTCTGTTCATCTATCTTCTCCTCCTTGGTAGAGGAAGTTTTATAAATACATATTCTGGATATGTATGCTTTGTCAGATAACTGTATTACAAATTTCTTCTTCCAACCTCAGCACTGTCTTTTCCCAACCATGATTTTTTCAACAAACAAAAGTTCTTAATAGTAATATAGTTCAATTTACATTTTTATGTTTGTGTATTATATTTGTGGTCATGTCTAATAACTATTTGCCTACTGAAAGCTCATGAAGATTTTCTTCTGAAAGCTTTATAATTTTATCTTTCACACCCAGAGCTCCAATTCATGGTTTTGCATGTTGTTAGAGGTCAAGATAGATTTTTTTTATACAGATAAGCAGTTGACTCCACAATCATTTATTGAAAAAATATTTTTCTCATATTGCTGCAATGTCACTTGTTATAAATCAAGTGACCTAATATATGCTGGGTCATTCTCTAGTCTGTTCTATTTGTCATTTTGTCTACGCTTGCACCAATATCATACTGTATGAATTACCATGTATCATAATAAAGTTTGGTATTTTGTGCTATAAAAGCCTCAATATTGTATTTTCCAGATTTCCTTGGTTATTCTTTGAATTTGTACAAGATGTTAGAATGGGCTTGTCAATTTCTACATACACACAAAAGAAAAACAAAATGATAAATAACAAGTGTTGGTGACGATGTGGAAGAACTGGAACCCTCATAAACTGCTGGTGAGAATGTAAAATGGTTCAGCCACCGTGGAAAACAGTTTGGCAGTTCCACAAAAAATTACCATATGATCTAGACATACCACTGCTAAGTATATACCCAAAAGACTTGAAAACTAATACTCGAATAAATAAATGTATTTGCATAGTAGCACTATTAACAATTACTAAGAAGTGGAAACAATCCAAATGGCTATCAAAGAATGAATGGTTAAACAAATTGTGGTATATACTTTCAATGGAATATTATTCAGCCATAAAAAGCAATGAAGTACTGGTTACATGTTTCATGGATGAACTTCATGAATGAAACTCAGAAACATAATGCTAAGTGAAAGAATCCAGACACAAAAGATCACAATATGGTATGATTACATTTATATAAAATGTCCAGAATATATAAATCCATAGAGACAGAAAGCAGACTGCTCACTGCCAATGGCTGGAGGAAAGGGAGATTAACAAGGAAACCGTTTGATGGGTATGGGGTTTTCCTCTTGGGGTAATTAATGTTTCAAAACTAGATAGAAGTGGTGGTTGCAAAATACTGTAAATGTATTAAATGCCACTGAATCATTCATTTTAAAATGGTTAATTTTATGTTATGCCAATTTCACTTCATTTTTTTAAAGAAGGAAAAACAAAAGAACTAGATGAGATATTTATTTGGACTGAATTTATTAAATCTATAAGGTACTCTGAGAGAATTCACTACTATACAGTAGTGCTATTGGTTCAATCCATGAATATAGATACTTTTGATTTCTATAAATCTTTATTTTCTCTATGACTACTTAAAGTTTCCAAAGCAAAGTGTTCTTGAATATACTTTCTTGCATTTATTTTTAAGTATAATGTTTTTTGTGATTAAAAATACTTTAAAAATTTTTATTTTTTGATAATATACATAAATAAAATTTATTTTTATTATTTATTAAATTGGTTTATTTCATATTGACCCCACCATATCCAATATTATGTTAATTGATTTTTATCTCCATTTTTTCTGTAAATGAAAGCAAAATGCTGAAAATTGAATTTTAATGAGATAAGGAAATATAAACTATCTTTAAGTGCCATATTCATAGTTTCCATCTAAGGAAAGTTTTATCTGCTTTTTAGGTTTTCAGTAAAGTAATAAAACATAGTTCTAAATGATTTAAACCCAATGATAGATAATAAGTCAGGACTAAATTAAGCAAAATGCTGATGACATATGAAGTGCACTGTAAGTGAAAATTTATGAAGTGTATTTTTCCATAATAATACTAATACTCTAAAATAATGAACCTGTTCATTCAGTTTTTCACTTAATAAACTAATATTCATTGACTGTTTACTCTGTGCTAGAAATTAATATTAGATACTGAGGATAAACTAGTAACAAGGTAGACAATATTCACAAACGTTCCCTTTACAGGTTTTTCATTTTTCAAATGTTATTCTGACTCTCCTGTAAAGGATTATAATTGAGTGCTTAGAGGGTTCAAATCTTAAAAAGCTACTGGAAACCACCACATAGTACTATTTTTAAGAGAGAAGCCATTGTTGCAATGCTATTATCTAAATACAAAAATTACAGCCAGGAGGTGCATGATAGTATTTAATAGCATTAGATCATGCACAGTATCACTGCACTGAAACTAGTCTATTAAGTCTCCAACCCTGGACTGAAACTAAATACTTTGCCTGAGTTATCTTTTCAAAATTCAAGTCTAGGATAATGATAACATACCTTACCATGCCCTACAAGGCCTTGCTTGTTAATATGCTAATTTCCTCTTTCTCCATCTGTCTCTTCTTGACCTCTGTTGCTTCTTTTTGCTTGACCACCTTCACTCTAGCTCTCACTCTCACTCTCTTGCTCAAGTTCATTTGCTCTCTCTTCTCCAAATATAGAGAATTCTGTCCATTCATTTTGTTTCATGTGCCTTGCAAATTTTGTTTCCACTTTCTAAGAAGTGCTTTCTTTCCTTTTCTCCTGCCAGTACATATTTATTCTGTATCTCCCCTCTATAGTCACTATGGGAAGCTCTCTTTTTATTTTTCTGACCAGATTAAATCCCTTAATTTAAACTCCAGTGGCATCTCTTCTCCATAAAATTTATACTTACCACATTTGCAATTTTACACTTACTATATTATATGATTATTTGATTAATGTCTATCTCCCATCACTGATTTTAAGGACATGGGCCATATCTTTGCTAATTATTTTAGTCTTACAGGCAAGAACAATGAGCTTTTAATAAATAATTGGTGGATGCATGGATAGATCAATAAAAGGACAAATTAATGACTCTGTTGAATATACACTGATAATTCTTTTCTCCATGAATCACAATTACCATTTGAATTAAGACAGTCTTATTTTTTATAACAATTGTAAGTAATATCTTTTAAATATATAATAAAATCAGATTCTGCTTATTCTTCTTTCTAATATCAGGAAGCATGTAATAGATTTTTAAGGTATTTTTCTACATATATCTAACACATATTAACTTTATATATTAACTCCTGATTCCAAAGTTTCCTTGAAGTCATTTTCTGGTAACATTTGTGACTGTTGGGAAAATATCAGCAGTAAACCACTCTAAATGATTTTAAAATTACACAGTAATAGAGAAGTGATTGTGGTTACCAAGGGGGAGAGGAGTGGGCAGAGGATTGGGGACAGAGGGAGGGTGCCTGCTGAACCACTGTGATGTACATTTGATAAATTTTTTTAAAAAATTACAAAGTAATTACAAACTAATGAAATACATGTGAAATATACATTTAGTAAATGTTTCTTTTTAAACAATAAATATATCCATTGTGGAGAATTTGAGTAAAAAAAAGAATATATGAGCAAAAACACAAATCACATTCTTAATATGTGGTTTTACTTCCTTTCATGCTTATTTGTTCTAGCACAAACATTTTAAAAATAAAGATTAGAAATGTTTTGCTATTTATTTCACTTAATATCATACAGGGCAGTATTTCAATACTATTAGAGCCTATAGTATAATAACAATTTTAATAGTTGTATAATATGCAACTCTATCATCCTAGCATGATCTCATCCTCAAACTCACCTTAGGGTTCAAGGTGGCTGTTGATGCTCTAGATACCATATCTGCATTCTAGATAGTAAAGGGGGAATGTATCAGTCAAAAAGGTTAGGCCTGTAGTCCACAGAGTTCATTTTAAGCAGCCTTCCTGGAAATTCCACAAAACACCTCCATTTATTTCTCATTGGTTAGAACATAGTGTTTTATCACACTATTAGAAATATACTAGAAACTGTAGGGGTTTTTTTGTTGGACACACTGCTGTATCAAAATCAAGGTTCTGTGAGAGAAGAAAAGGAGAATGCATATTGGATAATGACTAGTAGTTTAGTTCATTCAGCTAAAATCCATTTCCTCCTCTTCCCAGGCTAACCTGCATTTCCTGTCTCCCTTGTAGTTGGGTGTAGTAATGTGAATGGGTTGTAGCCGGTGAAATATGGGAAGTAATATGTGTCACTTCTGAACTTTTAAAAAGGAAGGTTATCCTCTTTATGGAACCTAGAAGGAGGAACTTCTGCCAACTAGGAATACTTACTTAGGACTATTACAAGAGTGAGAATAATATTCTTTAGTGTTTGAATTTTTATACATTTGGAGCTTATTAGTAATGCAGTTAACATTACGTGAACTAAGATCAGAGTGACCATACAATTTATTAGCCAAATGAAGATACTTTTAAAAATTAATAAGGCAGAATTAATAACCATTCTAGGACTACAGCAATAAAACAGGACTGTTCTAGACAAAACAGGACTTACGGTCATCTAAACAATTAGCATTGTCTTTATAAATAGAATAAAAATAACTGTAATATGTTTGCTGTATCTATTTATCTAGAACAATTCTCAATAGGAACCACAAAGAAATCCCTTCCAATGTGTATCAGAAAACATTGCATTGAAGATAATCATATAATTTGATGAGTAACATGATTAAATTGAGCTACCTAAAGCAACAATACAGATTATATATATACTATATATATATACACATTTTATATATACATATACATACACACACTTTAAATATATTTTTATGTGTGTATATATATATATTTTTTAATTCCTACTTTAATGATTTTATTTGAAAGACTTTTTAAAATTTCATTGAAATATTTTGGTATACACTGCTACCTAATTATTGGGGAGATGAAGACTAAGTTAAGCATTACATTTATGAGAACAACAGGTTTTACTTTGCTAAAATAAAACAAAGCCAAACCATTTTAAGAACCTATTTTGTTTACTATGGTACATTAGTTCAAAATACTAATTGCATGGAATACAGATTACAAAAACCTATTTAACATTTAACGCTGACCTATGCTTTTTGAAAGCTTGACTAGTTAGTATAATTCTCTCAAATTTGCAGTCCATCTATCAACCATTAAAAATCCGTATGTTCTTTATTTTTATCTTCATCTTAATAACAAGGTGCAGAATTAATAACCATCTGGGGTTAATATTTCTCAGATGTGACTAAGATCATCAACTGTTCTAACTAAACCAGTCATTAATTCTTTGGAGGTGTATTATGTCTTGATTGGTGCTGCTTAGATGGCTTATAAGCTGTTTTATAGGCTTTATTTTATAAGTAAATATCTTTCCCACCCACTTTTCAACTTTAATTTTAGTGAGAAAATGGACTGTACCGTCTAACATACAAAAATGAGAGTATATGTATAAACTTTTCTACCTGTATTCAAGAATGCTGTAAAAGTCCAGTTTTCACAACCAAATCATGTTTCACAACTGATTCTACCCAAAGTTAGTATCAAACTGCTCCAACTCCAATGAGAGTTGTAAAATACAGACTTTTACCAATATCTCCTAAAATAATTTCTTACTTGTACATCTATTTGGCTATTCAACCAACTTTTATTGAACACCTGTCAATAGCAATTACTATACTGCCTAACTCATATATAGATGACATACCCAATCCATTCCTCCAAGAGTTCACAATCTAGTAAGAGACAAACATTCAAATATTGTGAGATAAATGCTGATATGTGCACAGAGTTCTAGTTGTCCCCAAAAAAGGAGTTTCCTAATTCAACTTTCAGCAGTATAAGTCTTCCCAGAAAAGATGGAGAATCTTCTGTGCTTTAAAAGACAAACAGGAGAAAGCCAGAGAAGGTGAACTTCAGATAAACTCAACAACATGGTCTTATATCCAGAGATAAGAGAAAAGCAATTAACATGGAAGAAATTACAAAAGTTTATTTAGAAAAAGCTGAAAGGTGGGAGTGTTTAAAGGTCAGAAAATATCAGAAGATGAAAATGGAGAAGTAGCTGTGGTTAAATGTAAGGGGAGCAGGGGTAAACTAGGGTAGGGACAGGATTAGATCTTCAGATTAGGAGATCACTTCCTGCAACAGGATGAAGGATAAATTGGAAAGGCTGGTGGAAGGGGTTGGAGAAAGATGCAAACCAAGTGGGAAATTGAAAACCACAACCATGGCAATTTGGAGAAAAAATCATAAAAAGTCAAAATGATGCAGGGATGATAGAGACTTATTTGAAAGAACTTTAACAGGTAGAATCAACAGGATTGGGTGACTGGTTGTGGGACATAAGAGTAGCTATTCATTCATTTACTCAATCACTTAAAATAACAATTTATAGAAATATTTGGCCTACTATAATTCACCTAGTCATTAAGCATTTTACTAATAATCTCTTAGTATTTTATAAGCAAATTTATTAGCATTTGTAGGTATGTTCTTTGGACTTAGATGTAACTCTTTCCTTTATAAGTAAAATGGTTTTTAAATATTTTGAATGACTCCAGTTAAAAAAATTAGAACTTTCTAATAAAACCAGAATTTTAGCTTACTTATACAATGCAGGCATTCATTTTTACAAAGAATAACTGGAAGCTTCTCTTGAAAGCAGGAGACAAAAGTTAAAGCTCTATAAGTAACAATGTAAAAAATAAAGAGAATAAAGACTATATTATGTAAATCAAGGATAACTAGCTTAAAAAACCCATACCTTTAAAAATATATATGCTTACAGAAAGACATCATCAAGACTATATATTAAATAACAGCAGAGATATTGGAAAAATGAATTGCATACTTATTTGTCAGATGCCCAAAGAACATGAAACTAATCACATGTTCACAGATATCAGTAAATATTTCACATCTAATTTCCTAAATTATTTTCACTTGCTTCTCTTACTTTTTTTCCCTCACCATAGAATTCATATCATCATTATCCAATATTACATGTTCTTTGAACTGTTAAAAATAAGGCAGTCATTCATTCATTTACTCATTCCTTCACTATTTTGCCAATGCTCCTATACAGAAAGGAATATTCTGAGAAAATGCAGAGAGAAATGGCACAGATCATAGTTACTTAGGTATTAAATATATAAAAATTTATGGGCTCTAATAAGCTATGCATATCCATTTGCCTGTTTCCCTGCATTGCCTACATAAAGGGAGGTCATTTGTTCATATATGAGTTGATAAAAGAAGGTCTGTAGCTCTGGATGATTCATATTCCCACGATCCCCTCCTCCAGGAAATTTTACTTTCCATGCCTTTTCATGTTTCCTGGTCTGCTTCAAATAGTGCCAGTATTTCACTGCCTTCTTTTATTTTTTCTGTCATCTTCATCATCATCATCATTAACAGTTTTACCATCTGCCTTTACAATCTGGTGGCTCACATACAGGGAATTAATTTTAGGAATGGCAAAAAACTGGTTCTGGAAATTTGGCAGCAACCTGGTCATCTCTATGTGTGCTGATTGCCCGGCTCTTTCCTTTTCTCATGGCTTTTTCTCTGCATGTATTATGTTCTTTTATTACTTACTAGTTGCCCTTTAACTACTGTTTTTTCCTGCTCTTTTAGAACGTTTACTTGCACATGACTTTGGTTTACACAGCCTCTCTGCTCTAATCCTTTTCCATGTATCTTTCAGTGTATCTTTATGGCAGAAATTTCTGATTGCTTTTTTCCCTGGTCTCTGAACTTAGAAATTCTAAATTCCTTAAAAGTAATCTTCTTTAGCCATTTATAGAAATCATATGTGAGAAGTGACAAACAGCCAATTTGGCAATTAATTAGATGTCTTTCAATCAGGTGTCCACCTTTGTCCCAATAAGATATGGTTTAGGTAATAGGGCGTCTTGACATTAAACATAATGGATATCCTTCAACCAACCTCTTAGTCAATTTACTTAAAAGATGATGTGAGAATGACAAACTCTAAGATTTCTCTAATTTCTTTTGTAATTCCTCTAACATCTCCAATATGTTTATTTCTGAAGGGGTATTTTTTTGGGGGGATCAGACTACTTTATATTTTACACTGAATTAGCTTATAGCCATTAACAGACATGTATGAAGACATAGTTATTAAAAATGAGAAAAAAAGAGGAAATACACTAAAGGAATTTATTTTAGTTCTTTTCTAAAACAAAAAAATATCAAAACAATCCAAACATGCATAGTATTTATTCTTACGGCATTAACTAAACAACTGTATTTAATAATTAACCAGGATGGATGGTTAATTATTAAATACAGTTGTTTAGTTAATAATTAGGCAATCTTTTTATACCAAATCTGTGTCATACTAACAACACTTTAACTAGGTTAAGACTGAACTTGAGCACCCTTTTAGGTTTTACTGAATCCTCCACAGCATAAATCACAATGTTGAAAATCAATCCATGGTCACAGGAACACAGAATAGCTACCAATCTTAGCTTTGTGATGGAGATGACCATGATTTTATACCAGTTCCCTTAATTAAATCACCACGAACAGATCATGTAACTTTTCTCAGGTTCAGTTTTTTCATCTATAGAATGGTGCTCATAGTATTTACTTCCTATGAATAGTATTTTAAGATTAAATGGAAAAGCTACATAAAATGCTTAAGCAGAGTTCTTATTGCCAGACCCATAACATTAATAATTTGAATATCCTGAGGCAGAAATTTACATTGGGTGTTCTGCAAAGCCAAGATATGTGAAACTAAATTTCTAAGAGTTCCTGGGAGTGGCCATGATCTACTACTCAACCTGCACATCACAGGAAAGCTCTGAATATTCCTTTATTAATTTATAAAGAACAACAATGATGCCATGTAAATAAAAGCATACAAGTTCGATTATTTTTTTATTAAATGGGCTTGAAAATAAAATAAGTTGCAATTAATATGACTGAAGTGGAAAGAATGTAGGAAAATGAAAGAGAACAGTTCATTGCATAAAAACAGAAGGTAGGGATAGCTAAGTAAGTCATAATTTGTGAAACTGTTTAAGCAAAAGTTCCAGCCAGTTATGTAATGTCTCTGATAGTTGAAAATGTAAAGGAACCACTTTGAAATATGTCAGAGCTTTCAGGTTTTCTTAACAAGGCCTACTCTCGGAGAAACTATTTCACCAAAGTCTAGCCTGCTGAGTTTTTATTGAAGTTTAACCTATTTGAGGGAAGGAACAGCTCCAGGCTGCTCTAGCCTTCCATGTAAGGGAAGGAAAATCTCCTGTTCCAGTTCTCTAGCCATCCTGCCCCACCTAATGTGGGAAAAGAAAACAGAAGTATTGGTGAAGTTCACAGTCCAGGGCCACAGACTTACCAAAAGACTGAGTCTTAATTACAAGACTGTAGAAGGATTTCCCTCCCACCCCACCTTTCCACTCACTCTACATTATGTTAGTCTAAAGGCCTAATACCTCAGTTCCTTTTACCCAGACCTTAAGTCCATCTTTCAATAAAAAATTACAAGATGTACTAGAAGGCAAAAAAAAAAAAAGAGAGAAACTGTTTGAAGAGATGAAAGCATCATCAGAACCAGAGTCAGGTATTGCAGGAATAATGGAGGTATGAGACAAGGAATTTTAAAAAACCATGACTAATAAGCTAAGGTCTTTAATTGATAAAGTAGACAACATGTAAGAACTAATGGATACTGTAAGTGCAGAGATGGAAATCCTAAGAATAAATCAAAAAGAAATGCTAGAGTTTAAGAAGAAGGTAACAGAAAAGAACAATGTCTCTGATGGGCTCATTAGTAGATTACATAACTGAGGAGAGAATCTGAGTTTGAGGAGGTAACAATTAGAAAATTCCAAAACTGAAAGTAATGTCTTTCAAATGTGAAACACTATGACTGAAATTAATATAATGGATATTTAGAAAAATGACCACATGTGAGGTTTCTTAGAAGAAAAACTATTTAGATATCAATTTTGGAAACAATTTAACTAAAACAATCCATTTTTAACAGAAATTATCACTAAAGTTTATACTTTTGTAATTCAAACACATATATATTTATAGTTTTGGATAATTTTGATGTATTATAAATGAATCAAAATGCAGTACTAGTCTGCTACTATAATAAATTGGCTCTTTTTATATGAAATATAGAAATTGCAATGCAAAAACAAAAATTATTACTAGTATTCTATTTTCCATTATAAATATATTCCATCTTTGATTCTTCAACTCTGCAACAATATTGGGAAATGATAGGCTCTAATCAATGGAATAAAATATCTTTCTATACAGTTTAATTGTAATATAAGTCCCTTTTATTCTAAAAATCAATGTTTTACTATAAAAATCATTAGTAACTGAATTACTAGATTTACTTATAGCTTTTATTTAGACTGGAATTACTTATATTCCTAGTTTTCTAATTATCTCAGGGTAAATTTCCAAATACCAATTCACTATATCTAACAGATAAAATCACATTATCTTGTATGATCTTGCATTATTCAAACCCTAATGATCATCTAAAGTCACAACATACAAAACATTCATATGTGATATTCGAAGCCAATATCTGGTATTGAGAAACACAAAGTTTTGTAATCTCTGATTGTAATTAATATAAAATAACACTTAATATCCAATCGCACTTTTTTTGCTACTAACTTTCAGTTTTTTCTTCATATTTTTGTTAAGGTGTATCTCATTTTAAAAGAAAAGTTTAATTTTGAATATAGGAGTGCCTAAATCTATGTCCACCACAGCTTTGTAACAAAGCTCTGACCTACTATTATACATTAGCAGCCAAAAGAAAAGAGTGGGGAAAAAAAATATGTGGGACAAGCAAATCTTACACTTTCTTGCTAAAAGTACAATTATGAATAAAAATAAGTGGTGAAAATCTCTCAGGTGACTTGATGCGAGTGCTTAAAAATCAACTCCTTTCCATCCTGTTAGATAGGTATAATTGTAGGTATAAATCAAATAATATCTTATGGAATTACTATTATTATAAAATGTTATGTTTTAACTATCAGGTTTTATTCAGCTGTAAGTACCTTTGAAAACAAATATGTGACTACCCAAACAAATCACTTATCTTTTTCAAAATTACAGTATTGAAAGAAAAAAGTGACAAGGCTATTAAATTTTAAGAAATCTCAAATATAATTATTAAAGCTTAAAGGAAACACTGTTTGTAATCATGAAATCCCTTTTTGGTATTATGAAAACTCTTTTATTTTTTCTGATTAGTAACAGTTACTCAGTAACTGAAATCTTTTTTTTTTTCTGTTTAGTTGCTTAATCAGAGTTAATATGAACCACAATGCCCCAATATGACAGATTCCCACTGCTGTGTAGCATTGAATCAGGCCCAATTTATATTAAGGATTTTGAATGTCACATTTGACTACAGTCCTTTTTACTGTATTTTTCTCTTTCATCTCCAATGTTATATATAGGCTAAAAATAAACTAAATAAATAAAAATATCAAAGGAAAGGAGTAAATATGAGTTAGGTTTCAAAAAAAATTATAGTTTTTTCATACAATTTCATATCATGAGAATAAATTCAGGACATATTTTTTATTGTTTTGTACAGTTATTGCAGTGTCTACTGTTTCTTTTTTTCTCATTAGCACTTAACAGCATGACTACTTAAAAACTAGCTATCTCCTTCCCAGGAAATTTTCAATATTAAAATAGGTTCTCCAGATCGCTTGGGAAGGAGCCAACATGGGGGCGTGAGTAGGACAGTGGGAATCTCCTCCCAAAAACATATATATTTTTGAAAATACAACAAATACAACTAATCCTAAAAGAGAGACCAGAAGACACAGGACAACAGCCTGAGTACATCGACACGTGCGAGAGCCCAGCGCCTGGTGAAAGGGGTAAGATACAAGCCCCGGCTGGAGGGACCTCAGCATACCTCCCCCCAGCTTCCGGAGGGAGGGAGAGGGAGCCCAGGACTGCTAAACACCCAGCCCCAGCCACCCGCACCAGAGCGCAGACACAGTGCATGCGTGGAGGGCTGGAAACAAGGGAAATAGGGCAGCAAGACCTCTGAGCAGGTGCCAAAGCTGATGCCCCTGTGACAAAGAACAGACAGTGCTCTTTGAAAGTCTTAAAGGACAGGGATTTAACAGCTAGACGGAAACAACACAGGCCACAGCCCAGTGGCTGGAAATTACAGGGAAAACTGGGTGCACTGACCCCATGGCCAACAGCTCTGAGAACCCTCACGGAGGTAAACAGCCAAACAGCACCCCCCGCCAATCCATTACCCCTCCCGGCGCTGTGAAAGCAGAGAAACAGCGTAAGGCAAAACACGCCCACAGAAAGGCAGAAAGGAAAATTCCTACACTTCGGCCTGGCAAGACACAAAGACCCAGCCTACACGCAATTACCCAACAGAAGCCACTAGGGGTCGCAGTTGTCCCAGTAAAGAAAGGCCAGTAGCAAGGGAAAAGTTTGGCCCTCCCAGCTGACAGTCAATAGCACCTGTCAACATGAAAAGGCAAAAATATATGATCCAGACAAGACTAACCCAGACAGCTTCAGCATCTGCTACATCTTCCCCTGAGAAGGAACCTGGGGAGATAGATTTAGCCAGTCTTCCTGAAAAAGAATTCAAAACAAAAGTCATAACCATGCTGATGGACTTGCAGAGAAATATGCAAGAACTAAGGAAAGAGAATACAGAAATAAAACAAGCTCTGGAAGAACTTCAAAACAGAATGGACAAAATGCAAGAGACTATTAATGGTCTAGAAAACAGAGAACAGGAATGCAGAGAAGCTGATGCAAAGAGAGATAAAAGGATCTCCAGGAATGAAAGAATTCTAAGAGAGCTGAGTGACCAAACTAAAAGGAACAATATACACATTATAGGAATACCAGAAGAAGAAGAGAGAGAAAAAGGGATAGAAAGTGTCTTTGAAGAAATAATTGCCAAAAACTTACCCAAACTAGGGGAAGAAATGGCCTCTCAGACCGCAGAGGTACACAGAACTCCCATGACAAGGGATCCAAGGAGGGCAACACCAAGACATATAATAATTAAAATGGCAAAGATCAAAGACAAGGACAAAGTATTCAAGGCAGCCAGAAAGAAAAAAAAAGGTTACCTACAAAGGAAAACCCATCAGGCTATCATCAGACTTCTCAACAGAAACCCTACAGGCCAGAAGAGAATGGCATGATATACGTAATGCAATGAAACAGAAGGGCCTCAAAACAAGACTACTGTATCCAGCACGAATATCATTTAAATATGAAGGGGGGATTAAACAATTTCCAGACAAGCAAAAGTTGAGGGAATTTGCCTCCCACAAATCACCTCTTCAGGGTATCTTACAGGGACTGCTCTAGATCGGAGCACTCCTAAAAAGAGCACAGAACAAAACACCCAACATATGAATAAGGGAGGAGGAGGAATTAGAAGAGAGAGAAATAAAGAATCATCAGACCGCGTGTATAAGAGCTCAACAAGCAAGTTAAGTTAGACAGAAAGATGGTAAAGAAGCGAACACTGAACCTTTGGTAACTACATACTTAAAGCCTGCAATGGCAATAAGTTCATACCTTTCAATAATCACCCTAAATGTAAATGGACTGAATGCACAAATCAAAAGACACAGAGTAATAGAATGGATAAAAAAGCAAGATCCATCCATATGCAGCTTACAAGAGACTCACGTCAAACCCAAAGACATGCACAGACTTAAGGTCAATAGATGGAAAAAGATATTTCAGGCAAATAACAAAGAGAAGAAAGTAGGTGTTGCAATTTTGGTATCAGACAAGACAGACATCAAAATAAAGAAAGTAACAAAAGACAAAGAAGGACATTACATAATGATAAAGGGCTCTGTCCAACAAGAGGATATAATCATTATAAATATTTATGCACCCAATACAGGAGCACCAACATACCTGAAACAAATATTAAAAGAACTAAAGGAGGAAATACAATGCAATGCATTCATTCTAGGAGACTTCAACACACCACTCACTCCAAAGGACAGATCCACCAGACAGAAAATAAGTAAGGACACAGAGGCACTGAACAACACACTAGAACAGATGGACCTAATAGACATCTACAGAACCCTACATCCAAAAGCAACAGGATACACATTCTTCTCAAGTGCACATGGAACATTCTACAGAATAGACAATATACTAGGTCACACAAAGAGCCTCAGTAAATTCCAAAAGATTGAAATCCTACCAACCAACTTTTCAGACCACAAAGGCATAAAACTAGAAATAAACTGTACAAAGAAAGCAAAAAGGCTCACAAACACATGGAGGCTTAACAACACGCTCTTAAATAATCAATGGATCAAAGACAAAATCAAAATGGAGATCCAGCAATATATGGAAACAAACGACAACAACAACACTAAGCCCCAACTTCAGTGGGACACAGCAAAAGCAGTCTTAAGAGGAAAGTATATAGCAGTCCAGGCATACTTAAAAAAGGAAGAATAATCCCAAATGAAAGGTCTAATGTCACAATTATCGAAATTGGAAAAAGAAGAACAAATGAGGCCTAAGGTAAGTAGAAGGAGGGACAAAATAAAGATCAGAGAAGAAATAAAGAAAATTGAAAAGAATAAAACAATAGCAAAAATCAATGAAACCAAGAGCTGGTTCTTCGAGAAAATCAACAAAATAGACAAGCCTCTAGCAAGACTTATTAAGAGGAAAAGAGAGTAAACACAAATCAATAGTATCAGAAATGAGAAAGGAAAAATCACGACGGATCCCACAGAAATACAAAGAATTATTAGAGAATACTATGAAAACCTATATGCTAACAAGCTGGGAAACCTAGGAGAAATGGACAATTTCCTAGAAAAATACAACCTTCCAAGACTGAGCAAGAAAGAAACAGAAAATCTAAACAGACCAATTACCAGCAACGAAATTGAAGCAGTAATAAAAAAACTACCAAAGAACAAAACCCCCGGGCCAGACGGACTTACCTCAGAATTTTATAAGACACACAGAGAAGACATAATACCCATTCTCCTTAAAGTTTTCCAAAAAATAGAAGAGGAGGGGATACTCCCAAACTCATTCTATGAAGCTAACATCACCCAAACACCAAAACCAGGCCAAGACCCCACCAAAAAAGAAAACTACAGACCAATATCCCTGATGAATGTAGATGCAAAAATACTCAATAAAATATTAGCAAACCAAATTCAAAAATACATCAAAAGGATCCTACACCATGACCAAGAGGGATTCATTCCAGTGATTCAAGGATGGCACAACAATCGAAAGTCCATCAACATCATCCACCACATCAACAAAAAGAAAGACAAAAACCACATGATCATCTCCATAGATGCTGAAAAAGCATCTGACAAAGTTCAACATCCATTCATGATAAAAACTCTCAGCAAAATGGGAATAGAGGGCAAGTACCTCAACATAATAAAGGCCATCTATGAAAAACCCACAGCCAACATTATATTGAACAGCAAGAAGCTGAAAGCTTTTCCTCTGAGATCAGGAACTAGACAGGGATGCCCACTCTCCCCACTGTTATTTAACATAGTACTGGAGGTCCTAGCCACAGCAATCAGACAAAACAAAAAATACAAGGAATCCAGATTGGTAAAGAAGAAGTTAAACTGTCACTATTTGCAGATGACATGATACTGTACATAAAAAACCCTAAAGACTCCACCGCAGAACTACTAGAACTGATATCAGAATACAGTAAAGTTGCAGGACACAAAATCAACACACAGAAATCTGTGGCTTTCCTATACACTAACAATGAACCAACAGAAAGAGAAATCAGGAAAACAACTCCATTCACAATGGCATCAAAAAAAATAAAATACCTACGAATAAACCTAACCAAAGAAGTGAGACTTATACTCTGAAAACTACAAGTCACTCTTCAGAGAAATTAAAGGGGACACTAACAGATGGAAATGCATCCCATGCTCGTGGCTAGGAAGAATTAATATCGTGAAAATGGCCATCCTGCCCAAAGCAATATAAAGATTTGAAGCAATCCCTATGAAACTACCAGCAACATTCTTCAATGAACTGGAACAAATAATTCAAAAATTCATATGGAACCACCAAAGACCCCGAATAGCCCAAGTAATCCTGAGAAAGAAGAATAAAGTAGAGGGGATCTCTCTCCCCAACTTCAAGCTCTACTATAAAGCCATTGTAATCAAGACAATTTGGTACTGGCACAAGAACAGAGCCACAGACCAATGGAACAGACTAGAGAATCCAGACATTAACCCAGACATATATGGTCAATTAACATTTGATAAAGGAGCCATGGACATACAATGGCGAAATGACAGTCTCTTCAACAGATGGTGCTGGCAAAACTGGACAGCTACATGTAGGAGAATGAAACTGGACCATTGTCTAACCCTATATACAAAAGTAAACTCAAAATGGATCAAAGACCTGAATGTAAGTCATGAAACCATTAAATTCTTGGAAAAAAACATAGGCAAAAACCTCTTAGACATAAGCATGCGTGACCTCTTTTTGAACATATCTCCCCGGGCAAGGAAAACAACAGCAAAAATGAACAAGTGGGACTATATTAAGCTGAAAAGCTTCTGTACAGCAAAAGACACCATCAATAGAACAAAAAGGAACCCTACAGTATGGGAGAATATATTTGAAAATGACACATCCAATAAAGGCTTGACGTCCAGAATATATAAAGAGCTCACACGCCTCAACAAACAAAAAACAAATAACCCAATTAAAAAATGGGCAGAGGAACTGAACAGACGGTTCTCCAAAAAAGAAATACAGATGGCCAACAGACACATGAAAAGATGCTCCACATCGCTAATTATCAGAGAAATGCAAATTAAAACTACAATGAGGTATCACCTCACACCAGTAAGGATGGCTGCCATCCAAAAGACAAACAACAACAAATGTTGGCGAGGCTGTGGAGAAAGAGGAACCCTCCTACACTGCTGGTGGGAGTGTAAATTAGTTCAACCATTGTGGAAAGCAGTATGGAGGTACATCAAAATGCTCGAAATTGACTTATCATTTGACCCAGGAATTGCACTCCTAGGAATTTACCCAAGGAATGCAGCAATCAAGTATGAGAAAGACCAATGCACCCCTATGTTTATCGCAGCACTATTTACAATAGCCAAGAATTGGAAGCAACCTAAATGTCCATCGATAGACGAATCGATAAAGAAGCTGTGGTACATATACACAATGGAATACTACTCAGCCATAAGAAAAAGGCAAATCCTACCATTTGCAGCAACATGGATGGAGCTGGAGGGTATTATGCTCAGTGAAACAAGCCAAGTGGAGAAAGAGAAATACCAAATGATTTCACTCATCTGTGGAGTATAAGAACAAAGGAAAAACTGAAGGAACAAAGTAGCAGCAGAATCACAGAACTCAAGAATGGACTAACAGGTACCAAAGGGAAAGGGACTGGGGTGGATGGGTGGGTAGGGAGGGATAAGGGAGGGGGAGAAAATGGGGGTTATTAAGATTGGCATGCATGGTGGGGGTGGGAGAAAAGGGAGGGCTGTACAACACAGACAAGACAAGTAGTGATTCTACAACATTTTGCTATGCTGATGGACAGTGACTGTAAAGGGGTATATAGGGGGGACCTGGTATAGGGGAGAGCCTAGTAAACAAAATATTCATCATGTAAGTGTAGATTAATGATAAAAAAAAAAAAGCAGTTCCTGTGTGGTGACCTCCAATGAGTTCTACACAATGATATAAAGGGCATATAAAAGTGTAGGCATAGGGTCTGTTTGTGTTTATACAGAGGATCAAAGCCTAATTTGGCTACCCCGAAAATGAACTAAGATACGATATGAAAAAGAACTTCCAACATCAGCACTCTTAGGAAGACCCATGCCAGAAGATGACCATCAAAAACCTCCAACAACGATCCATGCACTGCTACAGGTGTAGATGCACTCATCCCACCAGTTCCTGGACTTGCCATGGCAATGAAGAAGGAGATATCTAAGCTGGCCTGTGCATACAGCAAAACAACAAATTTGACTGGATCTAAACTGTTGGAACTCAACCAAGAATTAGGAGAAGTGCAAACTGTAGCACTCCAAAATCTTACAACTACAGACTATTTACTGTTAAAAGAACATATGGGATGTGAACAGTCCCCAGGAATGGGTTGTTTTAATTTGTCTGATTTGTCTCAGACTGTTCAAGTTCAGTTGGACAATATTCACCATATTATAGATAAGTTTTCACAAATGCCTAAGGTGCCTAACTAGTTTTCTTGGTTGGGATGGCTGGTAATTACAGGTATGCTTTGGTTACGTAACTGTACTCCTATTATGTTAATGTGTGTGTGCAATTTAATTAGTAGTTTAAAACCTGTACATGCTGAAGTTACTCTACAAGAAGGTATGTCAAAGAAATAATCAATCTTCCCAGGTTTTCTTCCACCTGCTACTTCTATAGCTTTTCTTCTTCCGTCCTAATTATAATCCTTAAGTAGAACTCGTGCCTCATATCGAATTTACCGAGTATCATAATTCTTCCAAGTGGAAAAGACACCTCAAGACAAATGCTGGGCATAGAAGCCACAGGGCATAAAATATGCGAAGAAGTAAAAAGCTAACCTTTCCAAACAATAAGGCTTCTCTCTCACTTACCAACTTAACATTTCCCTGTATGGCCCCGGAAGATGACTGGTTAGCCAGAGACGGGTAAGATTCCTCAAGGGAGGAACAACCTAAGACAGGCACAGTCGCAGGGGGATCATCAGGTGAGAAAATGGGGATCCACAGAGGTGAGGCTTAGAACCTCACCCCCCCTGTTCTGAGAGAAATCTTCTGCATACATGGATGTTTTATTGCCCTTGTCTAGCTTGGATTAACACATAGTCTATAGGCACACACCTGATCATCTACATTTGCTCTCTTACAACACTAAACTATGTTTTCTACCTTTATCTTGTATCTACCTACCACTTCAGCATTTTATTAAAAATAATAATAATAAAGAGACAAATGTGGTATCCACATATAAATCAAGTATAAAAATCAAATGAATATTCATATTTGAACTGTTTATAGTTCATAATGCATGATCAAAACCAAAAGCCTCTGTGATGAATGCCCTTGTAATGTTCACCATGTAACTTATTCACTATGTAAGAATTTGTTCTCCATGTAAGAACTTGTTCGTTATGCTTCAGAAGATTGGAGACTGGCGAAAATTAGGCTTGGGGTGGATTAATGATTGTGCATTGAACATTGACCCCCCTATCCAGAATTTTATTGTTCATTTGATCAATAAATATGAGAGATGTTATGCTTCAGAAGATTGGAGAACTGTATCAAAGTTATTCCAAAAAGTAATCTATTCAGAGAAATACCAAATATACTTTACACAAGAAAATTGCCAGATGTATCATTCAGTTTTACTCTCTATCCATGGGTCATTGTGAAAATAAGGTGTAAAATATTTTAGTGCAATATCTGACAAATGGAAAACTTGAGGTATGCACCACTTTTCAAACAATTCTGCCTTCTCTTTCTGTAACTAACAAACCAGAAGTGGTAGGAAAAAATCTCCCTTTTAAAACAACCATGACAAAATGATCGCAAAAGTGATAGCAGTAAGTTTATTTGTAACACTGCAAGTCCCAGTGTCTCCTGGTTAACAGTTTTCTTTGAAATGCAGCCTGATAAAGACAAACACAATCTCTGGGGCAGAGGCATATCTCCTTCTATTCCTCACCTGGTTCTTTGACAATGACTACATGAAGTCAGTGGTAAAATAACTGCTGATATTTTGTTTTTTCTTTTCCAGAAAATGGAAGAAGTAGAGCTTATAAACTAATTATTTGTAAGTTCTTATAAGCCACTTTAATACTGAGAAGGGAAATACCTATTTCTTGGAAGGGTATTCAAGAAAAAAAGGTTAATTTGCTTCTTGAAATTAACTGATAAATGTGACATAATACATTCAACAAATTGATATTTATTCATTTCACTAGAAATAAGATAATGACAGTAAAGTATAATCTCAGTTTAAAAGACTTATTCTGAGAAATGGTTGGATACGAGTCTGTAAGAATATAATGAAAATTTCAGAAGAAACAAAACCGCAGTCTATAAGACAAACAAATCTTAAAAACAGCCTGTTAAACAAAGATAGGAAGATTTAACTCTTCATGGGAATTTTTAGTTGAAAATACACATTTAATGAATAACTTAATATACAAGGTCAATTTTATAAGGCAGTATTTGAATGATCTAAAAAATAAAACATTTTTGGATCAACTTCTTTCAGGTTTGAATTTATTAATGTAATAGAAAAAGCAATGAAAAAATGTCAACTAAAAATGTGATGAATGAGAATAACACAACTTCTAAGAAAAGGAAGAAAAGCCAACTCAAGTATATCTGAAAACAGTTGACTATCTCCATTATTGAAAATTTTATTTAACTAGATAAAATGAAAACACAGCTTCACAAACCATCCTTTTAGTTAAAATGAAAAGAGAAGAAAAATTGCAATATGAAAATGATGCAAAACATTTCAAAATATATAAAAAGCCAAGTATAACCATAGCCAACTGATGTCAGTACCTGAAAAACTACTTTGTAAATTATACATCTTTGTATGCCCTTCAAAAGCAACTATTCTCAGCTAACAAAACCTAGTCATAATATATATCTTTCTGCGAAGTTCAAAAAGCACATCCTGCTTTAGCAGACTCATATTTTCTAATAAAACACAAATTGTTAGGATCTGTAAAATCCACTTATGTTAAGATAATCTTAAATTTGTTTGTGCACAAATACTTTGTGAGGTTATCAAATTTAATAAAAATACATATAGAGAAAAAAGTGTCTTGAACTTACCCATGGACATTTATTTCTAAAGAAAATACTCATATGGGAGATATTCTAATATTACTATATATAAACATCATATTAAAGAACACCTACTAATTTAGAAGCAAGGATGTTTTACATGTAATTCCTGTTGATTACCAGCTCTAGATATATTTTGATCTTTTCTATGGGATTTAAATTATATGTTAAAATTCATCTAACAAAATTGTTCCTTTAATTAAAACAGACCCTAAAAACCTAGCGAGGATAACAATTTAAAAAGATATTTAAACTTACCCCATTTAATGGATATGTTTTCCATCCTAGCTCTCCCAGCACAGTTGTTGTATCAAGCAAAACAACTGGAATTAAATAAATAAGAAAATGAATGAATTTCTAAATTGATGCAGAAATATATGTTATTTAAGATCACTATGTCAACCAGCTTTACTATTATTCATTGCTTTAGCTTTAATAAGTTACATCATTTACTTTAAATTATTCATATATACTAAACAATGTATCATACTTAATATTAAGTGATAACACATATAAAGTGGTTATAGTTTTAAAACATGCAATTTGCATTTAACATTGCTAAATAAAATGCATAACTGAATGACAGAATTACCTAAGTCAGTTTCTAATAGCTGCCTTTTAAAATTAACAAATGTTGGAGGAGGTAATCAAGAGGAATCAACCACTGGTTGACACTTGAGCTGGACATGGGCAATTGGAAGCTGCTTGGCTCTCTCTCCTGTCCTTGCAATGTACAGTCTGCCTACCTTTCCCAAAGTGGGAGATGTTACAAGAACACAGCCTTGAGAGAGTAAGGTGGTGTTGAGAACAGCAGAAGGTATTCATGACTGAACCCAGTTAAGGCATCTGTATGAACTTTAAGATTCTGTTGTGCCAGTGTGGAGATCTACATATCTTACAGCCATACAAGACAAGCCTTGTTAAGTTCCCTTGCTTATTAAACCTGCCACCTGCCAATATAGAGTGGTCTGCCCCTTTCTTCAGTCTTTTTTCTGCCCTGCATGAGTACAGGAGCTAGTTTGCAAATCAGTAATATAATAAACACCTTGCTTTTCTCCCTACTTCCATATATGCAGTCTTTTTACACTGCATTAAAGTAAGAAAACCTGCATTAATGCAGGCTTCTGTATTTTCTCTCTGTGTTATTAAATGTCCTAGCATAAGATTTACAAAGTATGAAAATAACTTATTCTGAATAAACTTACTATCTTTGAAGCAAAGATTACATTATTATTATATATGCTAGTATATTTTCCCTGACCAAAAGTTATCTCATAATCTGGACAAAAAGGCAGACATATAAACAAATAATTAGAACAGAGTCTCTTAAATTGCAGACTAGAAGATTATATAATCTCCTAGCAATTAAGTTAGTCTATGGCTTCAGAGGGTAAATCTGAGAGGATTTCAGAAAGGAGATGCAAGCTGAAGACGGTGTCTTGAATCAGATGTGATGAGAAACATTTTCTTTTATACTATCTTTTATAAAGTAACTGAACTATATCTAAATCCGTTCTTAGTTGCTGGAGTCAGGACTAGGAGTGGGAATTATGTGGGTGAACTAGGAGATTAGAAATGAGATGGAAAGATATGTAGATACACGGATGATTTTTGTAGTGTTCTCAGCAGGTAAATGGCTAGAGTCCATGATTCAACAGAACTTTATTTTTAATTACTACCCGCAAGTTCCCGAGATAGCAGTAGGCCATGGACCACACACTGAAAAATAATCCTTTGTATCATGAGTTTTAGTTCTCCATCTACTTAAGAAAGTGAGTTTTTTTATTTGTAATTTTAAAAAATACCGTTAGGAGTATGTTATTGGACACCTGCTATATAGTGTCTGTCTAAAGATTCAATGTATTTTTCTTATATGAATCACTGGTACATTTTATTGATTTTTAAGTATTAAACCATGCTTATATTTCTGGGATAAATTCTACTTAGTCACTGCAGAATATTCTTTCAATAATGTTAAAAATCTATTCACTAAACAAACATCTGTAAAACTGAGCTATAATTCTTCAATTCATATTGTAGAAATTCTAAAACACATTTTAAAATGTAGAGAAAACAGTAAAATAAACCTTCATGTACTCATCACCCAGCTTCAATAAGTACCAACTTATAGCCAATCTCATTCCATCTAACATTGTTACCTATTCTCCCCACTGCAAGATTTCTTTGAGGTAAATTCCAGTGATACATCATTTCATCTATAAAAATTTCAGTACATATTTCTAAGACAAAGGCTCCTTTTAATATAGCCACAATATCCTTATGCACTACTATAAGAGGTAATTCTTTAATGTCATCAAATATACATCGTGTTTAATATTTCTATTGTCTCAATTTCTTTTAACAAAAAAATTAAGATCCAACTAAGTGCTATACATTACAGTGAATTGACAGTCCTCTTCAAGTTTTTTTTAAATCTATAGCTTCCCCCATTATCTTTTTCTTAGATGTATTGAAGTATGACTTATTTACAGCAAAATTCACACAAAAATTTTAAATGTACATTTCCATCAATTGTGACAACCCCCTGCATCAATGTAACCACTGCCACTATCAAGCCATAGAGATTTTTCATCTCCCACAAAATTTCCCTTATGATTCATATGGTGAATTCCTTCCACCATCCCAGTCCCTGGCAGCTACTAATCTAATATCTGTCCCTATGGCTTTACCTTTCCCAAAATGTCAGATGAACGTAATCATATAGCATGAAGCCTTTTGAGTCTGGTTTCTGTCACAAAGCATAATGCATTTAATATCCATCTATGTTGTTGTATGTATCAATAGTTTCTTTTTGCTGAAAAGCATTCTATTGCATGGAATTCTCTAGTTGATGGAAATGTGGGCTATTTCTAGTAGGAGACATTATAAATAAAACCACTATAAATGCTCATGTACAGATTTTTATATGAGTCTATCCTTTCACTTATCCATGGTAAATAGGGGTTACTGGGTTATACGGAGAATGCTTATTTTTGAAGAAACTATTAAACTGTATTCCAAAATGGCTATGAAATTTTGTATTCCCATTAACAGAATGTATGGTTTTCCAATCACTCCACATGCTCACCAGGAATCAGTATTTTCAAGTTTCTTTTAAGACATTATAATAGTGTATCATAATTGTTTAAATATGTATTTCCCTAATGCCAAGCCAGTTATCTTTTTCACTACTTGAAATCAAATTTACTGTAAAAAAAAAAGGTTATTTTGTCCCACGTTCTAGATTCTTCTGATTGTCACGTATCACTAAACATTTCCCCCATTCCCTGTATTTTCTTTAAATTGGTAGATATATTTAGTGGCTTGATCAGATTCAGGTTTTATTTTTTGTAAGATTATTTCATTGGTGGTGTGTACCAGTTCAGGGGAGATATCAATGTCTATTGGGGTCATGTCAAAAGGATTCGGGAACAAACTTGCATAGACTTCTACTGGCCAAAAATGGCTAATTTGATCACACAGAAGGTTAATGATTGTAAGGAACTGAAACACTTCAAGTACGTTTAATTTATGTATTCATAATGATAAATACACCTACTGATAACTTTTTCAGAATACTAGGAAATCATTATTTTTAAAACTGGTAAATAATCTGAAAATAAGATATATATTTTAAAGCTTTTTTCTATATGAACTACTTAAGAATAAAGAAATAATGAAGGACCATTTCTCTTATTGAAATATTTCAGTTCATAAATGAAAAAGGAATGACCAAATCAGGCTATACCATTTTCTACTCTTAATGAATTAATATATTTAGCTAATGGTTTCCAGTGGCTGTTAACATCACATAAAGAGATAAAAGGATACATTAAGGGCTAGAACTTTTAAAAGGCTTTCTTTATAGTATCATTTACCTCATATTAACATACTATTCAGCAACCCTGGAAGCAAAAGAAAGCACAATAAAGATGGTGTGTGTGTGTGTGTGTGTGTGTGTGTGTGTGTGTGTGTGTGTATCAAACACACACAAATACACAAAATGATATTTGATAGTATTTGGGTTCATTCAGAATAACAAAAATTACCTCATACTGAACTCTATCAACAGAGATTTCTTCTTTACAGATTTGAAAATTAATTAATTGATTAGTCAACAAGATTATTTTTTCGGAAACATATTTAGGTTGCTTGGTTCTTAGTACTTGTAAACTGTAAAGTATATTTATGTCAAAACAAACACAAAAAGAAAATATGTATATACCTACAATAGCATATATCCTTAGGAAGAATTATTTTTTTCTCTGTAGCTTCAAAAAGAAAGATATACATAATTATTTTATTTTCCTCATTAAACTGCAATGATACCTTTTAAAATACATAAGTACAAATTTGCATTTCTGACAAGTGCAATATGCTGATCTTAAAATAAAACAGACTTTTTGAGATTTTTCTAATGCTGTCATGTTTTAAGTATTTATATGTAATCATTTGTTTCATATGTAAAACCCCCACAAATTCAGGTTTTTCAGGCACACTAATTGCATTGAACCCAGCAATGTGAGAGCTCCTCCTGCTGGCTTTAAAAAAAAGTTATCTACGGATGCCGAAGATTTCTCTCCAAAACAGAGGGAGGTGAGGTTCTAAGCCTCCCCCCTGTTAGATGCCCTCTAAAAAAAAAAAAAAAAGTTATCTAGCCTTTACCAAACTGCAAAAATATTGGAAACTTAGAGGGAAAAAACATTGTATCAATGTCAACATCAGTGAAATGTCAATACTTTTTTACTTTTAATTTAATGACAAGGTTTTATGTATAGCAAGATTAATACCTATAATTTATTTATGGAGTCCATGTGAAAATATAATTATTCAAATTATAATAAATGAGAAATTGAATACACCAAGAAATAACAGAAGTAGTAGGTTGATGGTAACAAAGTTTTGAAAATATCTGTTTTGTTTACTAAGCAACATAATGCATAGAATACGTTTGTTGAACTACATAGAATTTTCTCTTAACTTTTAGAAATAAATTTCCCACATATTATATTTCTCTCTGAAAATATTTCATTGGTACTCCTTTTAATCATTCTTTTGGAAACTAAGAACACTTCCCCGTGTTCTAAAAGAAGATATCAAATAATGAAGACATGGTTGATATTTTTGGATTAAATATGAGAGTAATGAGTACCTTAAGAATAAAAAACTCAATGTTAATTTTTTGTCTGACTAATTTATCAAGTCTTAGTTCACATCCTTTTTAGTAAGTTTAAGAGATATTAGCTTTAAAACAATTAACATGTAGATTCATAGTATAAAAAATTGAAGATCATCTATATTTCAACTCCACAATAAAAAAAGGATGAGATTTTACATATATATTATTTTGAAAAATTAAACAAGGAAGAGATCAATCAACCCATTAAGAAAGTACTTATTCTTTCAGGATAATTATGTTGTAAAAATGCAAGTTAATGGCACGTGAATGAGTTCAAAGATTTACCAATATTTTTTAAGGTTCATACAGGCAGTAAATACAGATTTGGGATTTTCTCCAATAGACTTTATGCAAAAAAGGACAAGGCATTTCTTCTTCGAATCATTGAATGTGGAGCCTTTATTTTACAAATAGGGCAGGAAAGGTAAAGTAAGCTACTAAGTTACTTAGTAACAACACAGTAGTGGAAAAGTTTAATAGTTCCATGTTCCACTGACTGTAACATATCCTACCCTACAAACCCCCATATCTTGAAACAAAGGGAATACCTCTGATGAAAAAATGAGATATAATTAGAGAATACACAAAATAATAGATATATAAATAAACATGCACATATATATATTAGCACACACACCCATAAAATATATTCAATATATGTAAAAGCAGTAGTCTACTGAATGTCATCTTGTTTAGTTTCTGCTTTAAACTGACACTGAGGTGATGACATTAATCTAATTTTTACATAATTTTATATTCTTGAATGATGAAAATCACAGCTTTAAGTTCCAGATTTATATACTGTGGGTATCTTTCCTCACATAGAGTCAGAATCAGTATCTAATTCCTCAAAAATAAAACAGAGATTGCTTTAAGTAAATATGGGATTATTATGTTTACCCCTGATATGTGCCTCTGTACACTGATATTATTTCAAGACAACATTTTTCAGAGTATCACTCCTTCTTAAAAAAAAACAAAACTACTTTTATCTAGAAAGAGATAAATATTTGTTTATTAGGTATACTTTCAGCATTTTGTTTTGTCATGGCATTCTTACATTTGTTATTGCTTGTTTTTAATGTAGATGTTGTTCATTATTTTTTTCTACTCCAAGTGAGAGTTTGTAAATCCTATTTGAAAGATAAGGTCATATGAACATAGTGCTGTTAGCTTTCTCAAAATAAGAGAAAATCAAATCTAGAACTTTTGAAGTCACACCCTTCAGCTTTCTACTATCAGAAAATGGTATCTTTTTCAGCAGTACTTTCACACCTCTGTCTCTATCCCTTCTGAAAAACAGATCACTTTCTTTTTAGTTCTGCAAAAATATAAGCCATATTAACCAGAAATTATTTTCCTTCACTATCACCTTAAATTGAGAAAAGGGGCAAAAAATTCAAGCTAGTTTGCTACTAGAAGGCAAGTTATACCATACAGTAACAACTGCCACTGAAACCCGTATCCCAATAATGAATGGATTATAGTTACTAATTGATTAAAAATATAACTAATAATGTTCATCCTCACTTCTACATCTTCTTGTCTTGCTCAAAAGCCTCTCTTTATCATTTTCCAGCTTGATACAGCTTTATTTGCTTTAGCCTCATAATCACTTCTGAAGCCTGCCTTAGACATGAGGGCTTACCACAGAGACCCAAGGAGAACCCAGGTGTGGATGTGATTCATCACAAGGTCACTAAATGATAGGTTCACTCTCGGACTCCTGGGCAAGGTCATTAAAACGTTCCAATGAGTCACCTCACAATTTGTGATTTCCTCATCACACTGTTTGGTTATGTCTATGGTTGAAAAAAAGGAAAGAAATTTGGCATGCTCCTAAATAGCAACACATAATTCTTTAATTTTGACATTTTCAGCAACTTGATCTATAAATAAATTGAGGGGCTTCTTTTAAGACCTACACTGTATCCATTTGTTAGAATTACACAGAGTTTAAATAGGAAAAAAAAAAGACTTTCACAGGCTTTAGTCTTAGGTTTGCTAGTCTTATATTTAATAAGTGTTGTGATTTTCATCCCTCCAGAAACTCACGTTTATTAGCTCCACCATTTAGCCGAAACCATTTACCCTCCTCCCTTTCACCTACATAGCAATAGAGATGCTGCTTGCCTTTCTAGTTCATTCCTTTCTTATATTGCTCACTTGACTTCCATGGGCTTTGAACACTTTACATTACTTTGTAGAATATTATGAAATCAAGGCTTGAAATGCACTTAAAGCATTGTTTTTGTAAGATTGGTAAGAGATTATGACTAATTTGACAATCTTATCTACAATATAATGGCCATCTCAATGTGAAACCATTTCTATATAATAGAAGACAATTTAAGAATAACTACTGAAACCCTAACTTTAAAAAGCAGATTTTCACTGGGAAGCAAAAAATGATTTTTACTAGAATCTAAGAAAAAATGTGAAAAAAAGAGAATCATCTTTGTTATTAGCAAAACTGAAGTAACAAAACAGCAGCAGACTCACAGACTCCAAGAAGGGATTAGTGGTTATCAAGGGAGGAAGAAAGGGATTGTGTGGTATCATGATTAGTGCACATGGTGTGTGTGGGGTCACGGGGAAGGCAGTATAGCTCAGAGAAGACAAATAGGGACTCTGTAGAACCTTACTACACTGATGGACAGTGACTGCAATGGGGTAAGGGGGGGCTCGATAATAAGGGTGAATGTAATAACCACATTGTTTTGTCTGTGAAACCTTCATAAGAGTATATATAAATGATACCTTAAAAAAACATCCTCAGGTGGAGCCAAGATGGTGGCATGAGTAGAGCAGCAGAAATCTTCTCCCAAAACCACATATATTTTTGAAAATACAACAAAGACAACTCTTCCTAAAAGAGAGACCAGAAGACACAGGACAACAGCCAGACCACATCCACACCTGTGAGAACCCAGAGCTTCACAAAGGGGGTTAAGATACAAGCCCTGACTGGCGGAACTGGAGCACCCCAAACCCCAGCTCTGGGTAGGAGGAGAGGAGTTGGAGCGGGGAGGGAGAGGGAGCCCAGGACTGCTAAATAGCCAGCCCTGGCCATCCACACCAGAGTGCAGACACAGTGATTGCGTGGGATTCTGGATACTAGGGAAACAGGACAGTAAGACCTGTGAGCTTGTCCCCGCAGCTGGTGCCCTGGGGACAAAGAAAAGAGAGTGCTTTTTGGAAGTCTTAAAGGGACAGGGACCCCACAGCTGGACGGAAGCATCCTGGGACACTTAATCTAACAGCAGGGAATCTGGGGGGGATCTCTGGGCACTCTAACACCCTGGGCAGCAGGGAGAAGGGAGGCCCCTCACGGAGATAAATATTCTCCTGGCCGTTCTCCCTACAATGGGGCTCTACCATATCGGAGCAGCAGCCCGAGGCAGGCCATGCCCATTGCAACAGCAGAGATAAATTCCATAGCAGCCACGCAAGAATCAGAAGCTCCATCTGTATGCAGCTGCCCAGCACAAGCCACTAGAGGTCACTGTTCTCCCAGGAGAGGAAGGCTACAAAAAAACAAGAAGGGAAGTTCTTCCTGCTGTCACTCATCCCAGCTCTGCAAACTATCTCTATCACCATGAAAAGGCAAAATTTTAGGCAGACAAAGATAATAAAGACAACTCCTGAGGAGACAGACCTAAACAGTCTTCCTGAAAACGAATTCAAAATAAAAATTATAAACATGCTGACAGAGATGCAGAGAAATATACAAGAGCTCAGGGATGGAGTCCAGAGGGAGATTACAGACATCTGGAGGGAGATTACAGACGTCCGGAAAGAGATTACAGAAGTGAAACAAACTCTGGAAGGATTTATAAGCAGAATGGATAAGATGCAAGAGGTCATTGATGGAATAGAAAGCAGAGAACAGGAACACATAGAAGCTGACACAGAGAGAGATAAAAGGATCTCCAGGAAAGAAACAATATTAAGAGAACTGTGTGACCAATCCAAAAGGAACAATATCTGCATTATAGGGGTACCAGAAGAAGAAGAGAGAGAAAAAGGGATAGAAAGCGTCTTTGAAGAAATACTTGCTGAAAACTTCCCCAAACTGGGGGAGAAAATAATCGAACAGACCACGGAAATACAGAACATCCAACAGAAAGGACCCAAGGAGGACAACAACAAGATACATAATTATTAACATGGCAAAGATTAAGGACAAGGAAAGAGTTTTAAAGGCAGCTAGAGAGAAAAAGGTCACCTATAAAGGAAAACCCATCAGGCTAACATCAGACTTCTCAACAGAAACCCTACAGGCCAGAAGAGAAAGACATGATATATTTAATGCAATGAAACAGAAGGGCCTTGAACCAAGGATACTGTATCCAGCACAACTATCATTTAAATATGATGGCAGGATTAAACAATCCCAGACAAGCAAAAGCTGAGGGAATTGCCTCCCACAAACCACCTCTACAGGGTATTTTAGAGGGACTGCTCTAGATGGGAGCACTCCTAACACTAAACAGATGTCACCAGAGAAAATAAAATCACAGCAAATAAAGCAGAACGACCAAATACTAACTAAAGAAAAAAAATAAAATCAACTACCCACTAAAAGCAGTTAAAGAAAACAAGAAAGAGCACAGAATAAAACAACCAACATATAAAGAATGGAGGAGGAGGAATAAGAAGGGAGAGAAGAAAAGAATTTCCAGACAGTGTATATAACAGCTCAATAAGCGACCTAAGTTAGGCAGTAAGATACTAAAGAAGCTAACCTTGAATCTTTGGTAACCACAAATCTAAACCCTGCAATGGCAATAAGTACATATCTTTCAATAGTCACTCTAAATGTAAATGGACTGAATACACCAATCAAAATATGTAGAGTAATAGAATGGATAAAAAAGCAAGACTCATCTATATGCTGCTTACAAGAAACTCACCTCAAACCTAAAGACATGTACAGACTAAAAGTCAAGGGATAGAAAAACATATTTCAGGCAAACAACAGAGAGAAGAAAGCAGGGGTTGCAGTACTAGTATCAGACAAAATAGACTTCAAAACAAAGAAAGTAACAAGAGATAAAGAAGGACATTACATAATGATAAAGGACTCAGTCCAACAAGAGGATATAACCATTATAAATATATATGCACCCAACACAGGAGCACTAGCAAATGTGAAACAAATACTAACAGAACTGAAAGGGGAAATAGAATGCAATGCATTCATTTTTGGAGACATCAACATGCCACTCACCCCAAAGGATAGGTCCACTGGGCCAAAAATAAGTAAGGACATGGAGGCACTGAACAACACACTAGAACAGATAGACCTAATAGACATCTATAGAACTCTACATCCAAAAGCAACAGGATATATAGGATATACATTCTTCTCAAGTGCACATAGAACATTCTAAAGAAGAGACCACATACTATCTCACAAAAAGAGCCCCAGTAAATTTCAAAAGATAGAAATACTACCAACTTTTCAGACTACAAAGGTATAAAACTAGAAATAAATTCTACAAAGAAAACAAAAAGGCTCACAAACACATGGAGGCTTAACAACACACTTCTAAACAGTCAATCAATCAAGGACCAAATTCAAATGAATATCCAGCAATTTATGGCAACAAATGACAACAACACAAAGCCCCAACTTCTGTGGGACACAGCAAAAGCAGTCTTAAGAGGAAAGAATATAGCAATCCAGACACACTTAAAGAAGGAAGAACAATCCCAAATGAATAGTCTAACATCAAAATTATAGAAACTGGGAAAAAAAAGGAACAAATGAGGTCTAAAGTCAGGAGAATGAGGGACATAATAAAGATCAGAGAAGAAATAAACAAAATTGAGAAGAATAAAACAATAGCAAAAATCAATGAAACCAAGAGCTGGTTCTTTGAGAAAATAAACAAAATATATAAGCCTCTAGACAAACTTATTAAGAGAAAAAGAGAATCAACACACATCAACAGAATCAGAAATTAGAATGGAAAAATCACGACAGACTCCACAGAAATACAAAGAATTATTAAAGATTACTATGAAAACCTATATGCTAACAAGCTGGAAAACCTAGAAGAAATGGACAACTTCCTAGAAAAATACAACCTTCCAAGACTGACCAAGGAAGAAACACAAAAGTTAAAAAAAACAATTATGATCAAAGAAATTGAAATGGTAATCAAAAAACTACCCAAGAACAAAACCCCAGGCCAGATGGATTTACCTCAGAATTTTATCAGACATACAGAGAAGACATAATACCTATTCTCCTTAAAGTTTTACAAAAAAATAAAAGAGGAGGGAATACTCCCATACTCATTCTATGAAGCCAACATAACCCTAATACCAAAACCAGGCAAGACCACACCAACATCCCTGATGAATGTAGATGCAAAAATACTCAATAAAATATTAGCAAACTGAATTCAAAAATATATCAAAAGGATTACACACCATGACCAAGTGGGATTCATCCCAGAGATGCAAGGATGGTACAACATTTGAAAATCCATCAACATCATCTACCACATCAAAAAAAAGGACAAAAAAAAACATGATCATCTCCATAGATGTTGAAATAGCACTGACAAAATTCAACATCCATTCATGATAAAAAATCTCAGCAAAATGGGTATAAAGGGCAAGTACCTCAACATAATAAAGGCCATATATGATAAACCCACAGTCAACATCATACTGAACAGTGAGAAGGTGAAAGCTTTTCCTCTGAGATCAGAAACAAACAGGGATGCCCACTCTCTCCACTGCATAGGGAGGGATAAGGGGGGGAGAAGAAAGTGGGTATTATGATTAGCATGCATAAAGTGGGGGGTGGGAGAAAGGGGAGGGCTGTGCAACACAGAGAAGACAAGTAGTGATTGTACAACATTTTGCTATGTTGATGGACAGTGACTGTAATGGGGTTTGTTGGGGGGGGACTTGGTATAGGGGAGAGCCTAGTAAACATAATATTCTTCATGTAATTGCAGATTAATGATAACAAAAACAAAGAGAAAGAAAAGGGGGATTACTCCCTGATAGGATAAAACTAACTGCAAATCAACAATTAATTCATGCTTTACATATCCTTAATTTTGATCTTTTAAAGGGTGTCAGATGATCAGCTATGGAAGTACATTTTTCTGATAATATTTCTTTCTCTTAAAAAAAAAAAGCAGTTCCTGTGTGGTGATCTCCAATAGGTTCTTCACAATGGTATAAAGGTCATATCAAAGTGTGGGCAAAGGGTTTGTTTGTGTTTATACAGAGGATCAAAGCCTAATTTGGCTACCCAGAAAATGAACTAAGATACTATATGAAGAAGAACTTCCAACATCAACATCCTCTGGAAGAGTCATTCCAGAAGATGATCATCAAAAAACTTCAACAAAGATCCTGGTGTTGTTGCAGTTGTAGCTGCATTCATCCCACCGGTTCCTGGACTTGCCATTGGATATCTAATCTGGCCTGTGCATACAGTAAAACAACAAATTTGACTGGATCTATACTGTCGGAACTCAACCAAGAATTAGGAGAAGTGCAAGTTGCAGTGTTCCTAAATCGTGTGACTATAGACTATCTACTGCTAAAAGAACATACGGGATGTGAACAGTTCCCAGGAATGTGTTGTTTTAATTTGTCTGATTTTTCTCAAACTATTCAAATTCAGTTAGACAATATCCATGATATCATTGATAAGTTTTCACAAATGCCTAGGGTACCTAACTGGTTTTCTCGGTTTCACTGGATATGGCTGGTAATTGTAGGTCTGCTTTTGTTATGTATCTGTATTTCTGTTATGTTAATGTATGTGTGCATTTAATTAGTAGTTTAAAACCTATACATGCTTATGTTACTCTACAAGAAGATATGTCAAAGAAATAATCAATTTTCCCATGTTTTCTTCCATCTGCTACTTCTATAGCTTTTCTTCTTCCTTCCTAATTACAACCCTTTAGTAGAATTCGTGCCTCATATTGAAAATTACCACGTATCATAATTCTTCCAAGTGGTAAAGATACCTCAAGACAAATGCTGGGCATAAAAGCCACAGGGCGTAAATCTGCAAAGAAGTAAAAAGCTAACCTTTTCAAACAATATGGCTTCTCTCTCACTTACCAACTTTACATTTCCCTGTATGTTCCCGGAAGATGACTGGTTAGCCAGAGACGGGTAAGATTCCTCAAGGGAGGAACAACCTAAGACAGGCACAGTCGCAGGGGGACCATCAGGGGAGAAATTGGGGACCAACAGAGGGGAGGTTTAGAACCTCATCCCCATTGTTTTGAGAGAAATCTTCTGCATCTGTGGATGTTTTGTTGCCCTTGTCTAGCTTGGATTAATACTTAGTCTATAGGCGCAGACCTGATCATCTACATTTGCCCTCTTACAGCACTAAATTACGTTTTCTACCTTTATCTTGCATCTGCCTACCACTTCAGCATTTTATTAAAAAATATTAATTATAATAATAATAAGGGATAAATGTGGGATTCACATATAAATCAAGTATAAAAATCAAACGAATAATCATATCTGACTTGATTGTTTATAGTTCATGATGTGTGATTAAAACCGAAAGTTTCTGTGATATGACTGCCCTTGCACTGTTCACCATGTAAGAACTTGTTCATTATGCTTCAGAAGATTGGAGACTGTTGAGAATTAGGCTTGGGGTTGATTAATGATTATGCATTGAGTTCCCTATACAGAATTTTATTGTTGTTAACAACCATTTGATCAATAGATATGAGAGATGCCCTCTCAAAAAAAAAAAAAAAAAAAAAAACACCATCTTGTTTTTCTTAAAAATTGAAACAGGAAGTTATGAATTTTTTTCCTGCAATGCTTTTTTCCTTCATTATACTTACATGGACATAATGGAAATAGTTTTTATCTTCCTTCACTAGGACATGTAAAATCATAAAAATATTACTTGATTTTACATTTGGACATTTTTATATCACTTCAACAAAATTTTATTGAGTTTGTTATAGTAAAGATTCTGTATTGGCTATTACCAGGTATGAAAATTTATGATACTGTGTTTACCCTCAAGGAGTACCTGGTGGCAGTTTTTTACTCCTATTCTTAGAATTTTCATGTCAACTCACATGCCATAGTTCATTCAAAAATGTAAATAACAAAACAGTATAAAATACCCATATTCAGAAGGTACAGAGAAAAGGCTACAGCTATTTAGTAGACTGCATATAGTCAAATTGCTATTCCAAAAAGTCAGACATCCAATAGAGTGCCAACATCACCATTGGAACTGTCAGTAATTGGACCACTTATCTGTTTCTATACAAGTGCCAAGGAATGAATAGACTGTACAAAATGCATCCTAGTAGTAAACAGGAAGGGAAAATAATTTTCTACTTGAACAATACCCTCTAAAATACAAATACAAGAAATACTAACTCAATTTGTCAAGGGAAACAGTGTGTTACTCAGAGTTGGAGATTGAAAAAAGTTAAACATTACCAGAAGTAAACAGTTTTCTAATCCAAGCTTTAGTCATCAGAAATAAAATATCAGGTAAAAATCTTCATTGCCAAAATCTTGAAAAATACATATATGCAACACTTTTGAAAGGACAAAAATTCTCGTTTTCTTCACTGAAATTACAGACAAATCAAAATCAATTATATTACTTTAACAATTAGTTCTGCCAACATAGTATGAGTTCTTCAAGGGCTTGGTCTGTGCATGCGTGTGTGTGTGTTTCTGTTGAATAAAAAGAATGAATGAATGAATGAATGAATGAATGAATGAAGTGAATGGATGGGAACATGGGCAAGAAAGTCATTCTTGGGAAAAAAATTCTTATTGTAAAAGCAGTGCAGGATTAATGGGAAGGCAGGTACTGGACAAAATTTACTTAGCCATTGTGCTTACCTTGTAATGAAGAACATCAAAGGCTATTCACAAATGACCTCTTTAAGATGTGGTTATGGGACAGATTGGTCTTTGGTAAAAATGAAATCAAAGTAGGCATTTGTTTTGAGCACAGAATGGATTGAGAGAAGACAAACATTTTCTGTACATACCTTTTGGAGGCTTCTCTGCTATACACCCAGTCCCAACCTTTTCATCACAGAATGCCATTAGGCTGCTCACTCTCAGTACAAACTCCACACATGTATCCCTATCTCTGACCAGTGATCAGTGTTCAAATTATCCCCCTTTCATCTGCTGACCCACTGAAAACATTCATCATATCAAGAACACATCTGAACTATAATAGCACACAAACGTGCTTATGCACACTTATTTCCCCTTATCCCTTCCTGCTTGCTTTCTCTCTCTGTCTTTCATTCTTTCTTTAACCAAGTAAAATCTGAATGAATTACAGTGCCTTTTGGGTGACAGTGACTTGAGACTTTTTCATGGCATGCCTAAGATCACTCCATATAAGCAGTTCTTCAGAGGATTCCTAAAACTCTAACTTCAATCATGTCCAAAGAAATTACCTGCTGTTTAGATTACATCTTCCTCTATCTAATTCTTGGGTTCTACACTTGCATGTGAAGGTTCTATATATATATGTGCTTGTATAAACTATGCAAGTCACAATTTGTATACTGTCAGTTGGGATTGCTCTGCTTTAAACCAAGTAATTCTCTAAGTCAGTATCTACCCCAACCTGGTTCTCAACAGACTCTGATCTTGTTAGCCATTCTTAAAGGGTAGCATGGCTTAGTATGTAAAAATAAGAACAGCAAACAAAAGTTCACTTAGTGTGTCATGAGTCATGATTGTCTCTTTGTTGCTCTTTTAGTTTTTCCATTCAAAGAGTTTTCAAGAAAGATCTAAGGTCAATGCTGTCTTAGATTTCTCCATCCTGTGTTTACAGCTGATTTCAGAAATATTATCCATACTCTACTTCTTTAGCCTCTAAAAAAGGTGGAGTCATACTGACAGTATTGAAAACTCTTCTCTAAGGCAGTTAACTAAACTGTTCATAAACACTTAGATTTCACAGTCATCTGCTTATAAAACATGGTTGTCAACCTGTGAAACTGAATAATCTGTTGATACAATAAAACACATTCTGGAAAGATGCTACAAAAGAATGATTTAAATAAAAATGCAAATTTTTAACCCTTTTCCCATAATTGCAACATCCTTGACTGCCTAAAGAATGTCTACTGTCTTCTGAATCACTCAATTGAATCGTGTCGAGCATTTTGTAAGTAATATTGTCTGTGGAACAGCATTGTCTATAACAAGAAAAATGGGCATCTATAACAAGAGGAATGATGTAAAGACAAATAAAATATTAAGACAACCAGTTTTCATATCATTTACACATTTAACAGCTTTTAGAATAACTACTTGATAAAAAGAACCCATGGGAATTATGTAGGACAACTTCCCACTGGAAACTACTAAGGAAATGACAGAACAAATGTGATACCAGATTTAGAGGTGCATGAACTGCAAGACAGTTGATCTTTTGTGACATGTTTCTGTACTGCAGAGGAGTCAGGAGGAAGAATAGTTCATAAATGAAACATTTACAAACTTGACCTGTGCCAAGAGCAGTATGGCTTCAGTAAATACAACAGAATGTCAGATAGAACCTTTACTGTTGGCAGAAAAAAAAAAGAAAAAAAAAAACAGGCATTATCATCACCACCCTGTAGGGAAGGTAAGACATTACGTACTATTGTCAAAATGTTTATCACCAGCAATTTGTGCAATAAAGTAAACCAATAGAAATGATAATGGCATTTAAACAATTAGACAAATGGAGACTATTTTATCCAACAAGGGTTTCCCAAGTATTACTTACGTAAGAAAGCAGGTGAAGACTTTCACAAGGCATTCATCAGTTTTAATTTATTGATCACCAAAGACACAGATTATGGTAAAACAAATAAAATGTTGAGAAACTCTTTTGGTGAAGCTATCAGGATTCCAAGTCCATCCTCAGCTTTCATGGCTGAGAAGTTTAATTTTTATCCTTCCAGAGGGGAGTGATCATAGTTTAGAAGACTGATTCTTGCTAATTAGACATACAGGAGACTACTTTATAAATGAGAAGGATGATTTATTCACTTACGGTTTGTCTCCCTAGGGAATCTCCTTCCCTGCAGGTAAACACATTCAAGGGACCACATAAAAGTTCAAAGATTTCTTAGAAAGTACTAAATTACTGAAAAGGAGTAACCTCTTTTACTGTTTTTAATTCTCTAGGTCTCTCTATTTAAGGAATAAAGAATTTTATTTACTCTTTACATCTTAAGCTCTTAACTTTGAATATTGATGAAGAAACACTGAAGAAGTCCTCTACTTGAATTGTTTTTCAAATGTTTTGCCCACAACTTTGGCATTTCAAACACATATATATAAGGCATATTATAGTTTCCATAGTCATAGCCTAACTATTACTGGGTAAACTTTAGAAAGCCTACTTTTTACGTTTTGAAAAGAAAATTGGTTCTATCTGTCAACTCTTTAATTACAAAACAGTATGTATTTTTTTTTTACATGTAAGTAAAACTAATCCCAATTGCTGAGTTGACTTTATACAGTTTCTATTTGGACCCAGAACAACAATTGCTGAACAAACTACATGATTTTGGGAAGAATCTAAACTTCTGGGAGTAGAATCCATACTTAATTGACCAGACTGTTTCTGTATTTGGTTGCTTTAAATACACTACAGTTTTTTTTTTGAGTAAAAATTAAAATTTTTTTTAAAAAACACTTAAAAACACTGATTTCTCAATGTAAATAGTTTATGAGCAATGTAATAATCAATGGGAGAAGAAATAGAATAAGATATTGCTTAATTATTTTTAACTCATATTCACATCACATTTTTGACACTAAAACCTCTTTCCCATTGAATATGTATAACATTTTATGATGAAATGATCAAGAAAACACAGATAGCAACTGTTGCCTTACAAGATATACTCTGAATTCCTTGCAACTATATGCAAAACACTTTCTGACTTGGTCCTATCTACCTGCCCTAGTTGTTCTTCTGCAGTATCCATTCCTGCCCTACATTACTCTAATATACTGGTAATGTTCAAACTCACCTTGTCCTCTTACTTCTTCACATGTCATGCTATTCATTTCTGCTTGTAATACTCACTACTCACTTTGTTGCTCTTGCAAGAAGCCTCCTAGTCATCACTTATGGCTTAGCCTAATGTGATCCTAGAGAACCTTCCCAAATTTAGCTCAAAAAGATGTATATGGATTTACTCTTATGCCCCATCTAACTTTATTCTACCACAATGTATGTATTTCTTTGTGTAACTCTTCTTCCATATACTAAAATTCCTTGAAGCCCAGTAGAGTATATTTCAATCCCCAGTCTCTTTCCAAAGACTGAATATTAAAAAAATGAATAATTGAATGGAATTGCAAAATGAAAATGAACAGGTGAGGAATTTAGAATAACTACATACATTATACACCACAGTTAGTAAATGGCTCAAAATGTTGATCAAAATGGTTAACTCAAAGCACACAAGCAAATATATAGTGTACCTTCAGAAGCTTCAAAGTATTAAGAAGAGTACACTGTAAAGAAAGTGGTTAAGGTCTTGTGATTATAAATTCAGTGTTCCAAGAGCAATAAATAATAAAAGAACTTTGTGTTTTCCTATCACATTGTGTCAAAAGAAGTTAAAAGAATTAAAGCACAGGCAAAGCAACAATAATAATACTGAAATTCAGATCATATGGGGAAGAAAAAAAACTATTGGAATGACATCAAAATGATTCAGTAGCTTCAACTACTTAAGGAAAATAAGTTTCAGTGGGAACCCAGTTGGAGAGATTTTATATATAAAAAGAACATTTGAAGTAGTCTTGGGTATTCTTTCAGATTATATATACACATATATATAAAGGAAAAATATGGAAATAAATACCTATGAACAAGAACCATCTACCCAGAATAAAACAAATCACTTGGTGCACTTTGCAAAGAATATAGCCCATGTATTATATCCACTAGAATTGGAGAAAAGCTAAGAAAAAGAACATCGATAATATTAAAAAGCATTTAAAAAGACCTATTGAAGTGGTTACATCTCTGAAGTTAAACACAGGGATCCTACTGATTTGACACTTTCATCTTGAAGTAACCAGAATATCTTTCATAGAGTCATATTTGGTTTGTTTTTATATAAATTCATACTTTTAGTAAAGCTATTTTTATAACAGACTAGATTACTGAAACCCTAGAAAATAAGATAGAATATTAATGTATCACCATACTTAGTACTGCTGTGGGACATATTTACAAATTTTGATGATATGCTTTTGTGCCTTAGTGGGACAAATCATGAATACAGGGAAGTATGGAAGCTTCTGCAGAGTCCAAATTTCACATTATTACTGGGGAAAATATCCTCTCCTTTCTAAGCAGGGAAGGCAAACTGATAATAATCAGGAGGATGTAGGTTACTCTGATGGTGGGGTCAGTGCTAATTATCTTGTATATACTCTATTTTAAGGACAATGATATCTTAGTCATCTTATTTACAGAGAAACAGATGAAATATTAAAACAGCTTTAATGCAAAAGAATTCCATAAAGCACCTGTAAGAGAAACCAGTCAAATAAATAGTTCCAGGTAAGGAAGCTGCAGATATAAGCAATACAGAAGTAAGTGGTCACCTGAGTCTTCATTATCACTTACAAACCATCCACTGCGTGCTTAGAAAACTCAGGAACTGTGTGAGGTGTTCAAGTAAATGTGGAAAAGGAAACAAGCTGATGTGCAACAAACCATTTTGTATTAGGAAGTGCTTTTTGAGATGAATAGGAAACTTCAGAAACTACGTAATATACTATACCATGTAAAATCCTTATATAGAGGGTGGCTAAGAATATTTAGTAAAGTAACCCAAACTTATGAAACTGAGTAACTTGAGAAAACAATCTTGAATTCTTCCTGTCCATAAGATTAAACTTTGATGAACACTCTCTTGAAATAATATTGGATTCATGTTAGTAAGAATAAGAATTTCTGTTCTTTTCTAGAATAAAAACCAAATAACTCCAGTTCTTCCAGCCAACTCCAAAATGTCACACATATAAAGAAATGTTCCTACTATAGCACCATAAATAATGATGAAAATAAGCTAAAACACTTGGTCAATTTAAAAAACAAAACACAATAGGCAAGTATATATTTATTCACTAAGCCCTTCTTTACTTATATTCCTCTTGAAAATGTTTTTTTCCCTAGTATAACCTAAAGTGAATAAAAATTCTGACCAATTCTCAAGGGGCTGATGGTATGTTTTATGCATCTCTTAACCTTTTTTTCTCAGTACTTCATCCCTCAAACTCAGTGCTCCAGACCTCCCTGAATTCATTTCACATTCTCAAAAATATCGAACCCTTTGGGCCTTCTCACAAACTAGTATTCTCATCTTGGTGAAGACCTACTCAACCTTGGTCTCAGTTTACATGGCAGTCTTTGGAAATCTTTTCTGCTATCTTTTATCTAATGGCAAGGAAATACGTTTAGTGAGCCTTCCTAGACTAATGCATGTTCCATAGCCAAAAAGCAGGAATTTACCTTAACTATTCAATCATTAATCTCCCAGAAGACACTAATAAGTTTCATAAGTTTAGGAACCTTAGTCACTTTTTTAACCAACTTTTTTCTAGGACCTAACATAGTGGCCTATCAGAAGGTTATGATAAGAGTCCAGATAAGAAATGAAGGCAGCCTTGGCTGAAAACATTCTCCCAACTGATCAAGGCCACAGTGGACTCTTTCTTAAATATACTTAGAATGTCCAGCTAATTTTTGTTTCTTAATGGAAAATTATCATATATCAGTTTATACTATTTATATATAACTTCACTTTATATTTGAAAAACATGGGACCCAGAAATTTTAGAAAACTTAGTAAAGATTACTCAGCTTGTTAGCATTACAATAAGATTAAAATTTTTAGCTCAACTGAGGATCAAGACGGTGAAGTTGGAAGATCTTAAACTCACCTTCTCCTACACCAAAACTACAACTCCATATACAACAAGTCTCTCTGAAAACAACCTGAAGACTAGCAGAACAGCTCTTCCACAACTAAAGATAGAAAGAAAGAGACACATCAAGATGGACAGTAGGGGCAGAGACACAGTCCAATCAGGACCCACACTCCTCATGTGGTAACCCACAAGTGGGAGGGATATCACAGGTATGGAGGCATTCCCTGAGGAGTAAAGAATTTAAGCCTCACGTTGGACACCCCTGGCTCCGGAACCACTACTGGGAAGCCCAGCCCCGACAAGTCTGGCTTTGAAAAATCACTGGGGCTTAACTGGGACAGCTGGAGGGCCATAGGAAACAAACTCTGCTCTTAAAGGGCTCACATTCAAACTTATTAACTCTAAGACCCAGCATAAACACAGACGTTTGAAAAGCACCTGGGCCATATGTGAAGGAGATCTGCTGAATAATTCTGGAGTGTACATAGGGCAGGAATCTGTAAGCACTTTCTCCAAGAACAGAAATACCAGCTGACACCATCTTTATTATTCTCCTTCTACCTAAGTTGAACTAGCACTGTTTCAGAGAACTCATAAAATATCACAATTTCTGACAACCTTCAGCTACCCAGTAAGCATTGCTTGCCCCACCTCAGTGTTTCCCTGTGGACTGACCCTGCCTAACCTTCCTGCCCCCCCAATACCCAGTGGGCAGCCTCAGCCAAAACTGGCACTCCCCCAAAGCAGCTCTATCCTGCTGCACTGTACCTGGCAGGCAGCCTCAACCAGGACCAATACCTGCCTAAAGCAGATCCCACCCTGAAGTAGGCATCCAGACCTAAAGACACATAGAGACTGAAAGTGAAGGGATGGAAAAATATATTAAGCTGGGGTGGCAATACTTACAACAGACAAAATAGACTCTAAAACAAGGACTGTAACTTGACATGAAGACAAGTACTATATAATGATGAAGAGATCAATCCAATAAGAAGCTATAATATTTGTAAGTATCTATGTACCCAAAACAGAAACACTTAAATATGTAAAGCAAATGATAACAGACATTAAGGGAGAAACTGACAGTAATCCAATAATAGTATGGGAATTTAACATCCCATTTACATCAACAGATAGATCATTCAGACAGAAAATCAATAAGGAAACAGTGGTCTTAAATGACACATTAGTTCAGATGGACTTAGTTCATATACACTGATCATTGCATCCAAAAACAGAAGAATGTACATTCTTCTTAAGTATATGTGGAACATTTAGATCGTATGTTAAGCCACAGAACAAGTCTCAATAAATTTAAGAATATTGAATTTATGTCAAACACCTTTTCTGAGCACAACATTATGAAACTAGAAATCAATTACAAGAAGAAAAACTGGAAGAAATGCAACAAGTTGTGGATAAACAACATGCTATTAATCAACCAATGGATCAAAGAAATAAAAAAGGAAATTAAAAACAATTCTTAGGTGAGTGAATATGAAAACATAATGTTCAAATTTATGTGACAAAGAGAAGCCATTTTAAAAGGGGGTTTAGTGTTCAGGACCACCTCAAGAACAAGAAAAATCTCAAATAAACAATCTAACCTTACACTTAAAGAAAGTAGAAAAGAAGAAAGCCCAAAACTAATAAGAGAAAGTAAATAATAAAGATTAGAGCAGAAATTAATGAAACAAAGACTAAAAATTAAAAAAAAATACGTAGAATGACCAATGAAACTAAGAGTTGGTTCTTTGAAAAGATAAACCAAACTGATAAACCTTTAGCCAAATTCAACAAGAACATAGAGGACCCAAATAATATCATAAATAAAAGAGAAGTTTAAAGCAATACCACAGAAATGCAAAGAATTATAAGACATTACTACAAAAATGATTACATGCCAACAAATTAGACAACCTAGAAGAAACTAATAAATTCCTAGAAACATATAATCTTCCAAGACTAAATCAGGAAGTAATAGAAAATTTGAACAGATGGATTACTACTAAGACAATTGAATCAGTAATCAAAAAACTTAGAGCAAACAAATGTCTAAAACCAGACAGTTTATAGGTGAATTACATCAAATATTTAAAGAAAAATTAATATCTATGCTTCTCAAATTATTCCAAAAATTGAAGAGGAAGGAACACTCAAATTTATTCTATGAGAGCAGAATTGCCCTGATATCAAATTCAGACAAATGCACTATAAAAAATGAAAATGTTGTCAATATCCATGACAAATATAGATACAAAAACCTACAATATAAGCAAACTGAATTTAACAACATATTAAAAGAATCACGGACAATGATCAACTGAGATTCATTGCAGGGATGCAAGGATGATTCAATGTTCACAAATGAAACAAAATGATATACTACATTAACAAAATAAAGGATAAAAACTGTATGTTCATCTCAATAAATGCAAAAAGAACACTTGACAAAATTCAACACCCAATTATGGTAAATGGACATAGAGGAAACATAAAATAATAAAGGCTATATATGACAAACCCACAGATAACAGACTCAATATGAAATGCTGAAAGCTTTTCAACTAAGATCAGGAACATTGCAAGGAAGGCCACTCTCACCACTTTTATTTAACAAAGCACTAGAAGTCCTACCCACAGCAGTCAGACAAGAAAGAAATAAAAAGCATCCAAAGTGGTAAGGAGGAAGTAATACTGTCACTGTTTGCATATGGTGATACTAAATATAGAAAACCCTAAAGATTCCACCAAAAACCTGGTAGAACTAAGAAATTAGTTTAGTGAAGTTTCAAGGCACAATACAAATATACAGAAATCTGTTGTATTCCTATATAACAATAACCAATTAAGAGAAATAGAAACCAAGAAAAAATTCCATTTACAATTGCATCAAAAAGCACAGGATATGTAAGAATCATTTTAATCAAGCAGGTGACAGATTCTTACTCTGAAAAATATAAAATATTAATGAAAAATTGAAGAGAAAACTAATAAATGGAAATATACCATGCTCATGGATAGAAGAATTAATATTTTTAAAATGCTCCTACCAAGCAATCTACAGATTCCATCCAATTCTTACTAAAATACCAATGGTATTTTTCACAGACCTAGAAAAAATAACCCTAAAATTTGTATGGAATCACAAAAGAACCTGAATAGCCAAAGCCATCTTGAAAAATACAACGCTGGAGGTATAAAAGTGATATTATAAAGATATAAAACAGTATGGGGTTGGCACAAAAACACACACATAGATCAGTGGAGCAGAACAGAGAGCCCAGACAAAAACCCACACTTATGTGGTCAATTAATATACAACAAATGAGTGAAAAATAAACAATGGGGAAGAGACACTCTCTTCAATAGATGATTCTGGAAAAACTGGACAGCTACATGCAAAAAATGAAAGCAGACCACTTTCTTACACCATTTACAAAAGTAAACTCAAATGGATTAAAGACTTAATTGTAAGACTTAGAACTAAAAACTTCTAAGGGAAAATATAGGTTGTAAACTCACAGATATTAGTTTTAGCAATAATTTTTGGATCTGTCTCCTCAGGGTGGGCAATAAAGCAAAAATAAATAAACAAAAAAGCTTTTTTTGCATAGTAAAGGAAACTACCAATAAAACAAGAAAGCAACCTATTGAGTGGGAGAAGACATTTTTAAATCATATATCTGATAAGTGATTAGTATCTACAATATATAAAGAACCATACAACAAAAAAAAAATCCAAAAAATCCAATTTAAAAAATGGGCAGATGAACTGAATAGACATTTTTCAAAAAAAGGCATACAGATGGCCAACTAGAACATGTAAAGAGGCTCAACATCATTAATCATTAGGGAAATGCAAATCAAAACCACAATGTGATATTACCTCACACCTGTCAGAATAGGTATTACGAACAAGACAAGAAATAATATGTTTGTGAGGATCTGGAGAAAAGAGAACACTTGTGTACTGTTAGGGAATGTGAACTGGTACAACCACTGTGGAAAACAGTATGGACTTTTCTCAAAAAATTAAAAACAGAACCACCATATAATCCAGTAATGCCACTTCTTGGTATTTACATGAAGAAAACAAAAATACTTACTTGAAAACATATATGAATCTCCAGATTCATTGTGACATTATTTACAATAGTCAAGATACAAAAGCAACCTAAGTGTCCAGTGATGTTTGGATAAAGAAGATGTGGGGTATGTGTGGAATATCACTCAGCCACGAAAAAGAATGAAATCATGCCATTTATGATAACATGAATGGACCTGGAAGGTATTATGCTAAGTGAAATAAGTCAAAGAGAGACAAGCACCACATGATTTCCTTTACATGTGGAATCTAAAAAGTCAAATGAACAAATAAAACAGAAACAGACTCATAAATACAGAGAACAGACCAGTGATTGCCAGAGGGGTAGTGGGTGGGGGGATGGAAGAGACAGAAGAAGAGGATTAAGACATACATATTTTCAGTTATAAAACAAACAAGTCATGGGGATATAAAAGTACAGTATATGGAATATAATCAGTAATATTTCAATAAATTTGCATGACAACTAGAGTTATTATGGTGATCATTTTATAATGTATATAAATGTGGAATCACTATGTTGTACACCTGAAGCTACTATAATATTGTATGTCAACTACAATCCAAAAAAATCCATTATCTCTCTCCAGATATATTGCTTCTCCTACTACACTATAAAATTTTATTTCCGTAACTTGCATTCATGCCTTCAGAAGGCAACAAGGTATGTATCTCCTGTAATTAGGTCACATTATTAAGGGCATATGTGATTATATTAATTGATAATTTTATCAAAAGAATTGGACTTTAATTTTATTTATATTTTATGTATTCATTCACTTTATGTTTGTTTTAATTTTAATTTTCTGCCATTCTCCCTTCAAAAAATATCTCTGTAAGCTAGTATCCGCTAGGGAAATCTCGGGTAGGTATTATTATTTTGCCATGCCTTTTTAGTCATAACATGTTGTAATTCTATTTTTTAAAATATTTAGTTCAAGAATATAACCAAAACTCAAAATTAATGCAACTTCACACTTCACCACCAATCTGATTTTTCTTAAGACCTGTAATCTTTCAGGGTGGAAGGATTATGTTTATAGAGTCTCCTTATATTTTGCCACTCAGTGGCAGCTATTTCTCACCCACCGGGGTAAAGCTGAGTAATTAAGTAAAGAGGAGTACAATTTTTCATGAATGGTCAGCCTTGATCTGGTTTTGGTGCTCTCTAGGATTGAAAGATGGCCAAAGTTGACTTTATCTTATGTGACCATTTTAAGGAAATTCTCCTGCTGAGAAAAACAAACATTTGACCCCTACACACTGTCTCATTTTTAAATGCTCTATTGTGATATATTTTTTGTTAATATTTTCTTGAATGACTCCTACATTACCTTATTTGCTATTTATTTCAAACTCTTTTCTTTAACGTTCCTATTACTACCTCCACTTTGCCAGTTAAGAAAGCAAAGTCTTGAAGAGGTAATGAAACAAATGTACTACAGGAAACAAAGCTAATAAGAGGAATAAGCACTTGAATTTAATGCCAGGAGATCTCCCACTAATACCCAATAACCTTTATGATAAGGCCTCTATGATATTGTGAAGGAAAAGAGAATATGAAAGTTTGAGAGGGAAATAGAGCATTCTGTAGTATAAGAAGAGTGAAAGGGAGAAAGTTATTTCTAATACATGAGATTTTTTAATTTTTAATAAAGTATCATTGATACACAATCTTACATTAGTTTCAAATATAACAACACAGTGCTTTAACAGTTACCCATATTATTAAATACTCAACCCTCTAGTGCAGTTACTATCAACATAGTAAGATGTTAAATAATCAAATTGTATTGTCCATTCTGTACTACCATCGCAGTGACCAACTTATACTGTGATTGAGAATTACTATGTCCCTTTATCCCCTTCCCCCCTCCCCCTTCCTACCACAACTCCTCCCCCATGGTAACCACTAGTCCCTTCTTGGTGTTTATGAGTCTATTGCTATTTGGTTCCTTCTGTTTTGCTTTGGTTTTATACTCCACAAATAAGTGAAATCATATGGTATTTGTCTTTCTTCGCCTGACTTATTTCACTGTGCATAATACCCTCTAGATCCATCCATATTGCTGCAAATGGAAGGATTTCTTTTCTTTTTATGGCTGAATAATATTCCACATGACATGAGATTTTAAAGGTATCTTGAACTCTTGATTTTCTGATTAAAGGATTCTAATAAAGAGCTATAAAAAATTAACACAGCAAAACATAAAAGTTTACATTATTTTATATGGGTCTTTTCCTAACATAAAACCAACAAAATAATTACCTTAATATTTATTTACAATTTTAGAAATAAAATACCATGAAACTTGATGTTAATTTTAATTGATTTTATAAGAGGCCCCATTCTCTGTATAATCTCTCACAGTATGAAATGAATACCAAACCAGAATCATCCATATTTCTATTGAACAATAACATACTTAAGCTAGCACTTTTTAAAGCATTTACCTTTGAATTTTAGAATATTTCACACCTAATCTGAGCAACTGAACCAAGATAATAAACAAATCTTATGACAGAAGGCTACGGGCATTTGTATTTGGTCAGTGGTTTCTGAATCGAAGCCTGCTAGGAAGCTAAATTTCATGTGCTATTTACTTCAGCTTTGATGGCTGCTCAAGGAGACAGCTCTAACTTTTGATAAGCATCCCCTAGGAAATTGCTATTTTTTTTTTCAAATTGTTCTGGGAAAAGCAGTTACTCTGTGTTGTATAGGCCAGAAAGCAAAATTATAGTTATATCACTACAAACATCTGGATCCCAATATTTTCATATGTGTACAAACAGGATTACTAATCTTGGAAAGTATTATAAGAAATATGAGCACAAAGCTATTCATATGATCTAAGAATATGGAAAACAAATGCAATACAGTCTGGCTTAAAATCTAAATTTTTAAGGATATAAACATGGCAAATTTACCTAACAGTGTAGCACAGAGAAGGCAAATAGTGACTCTGTGGCATCTTACTACACTGATGAGCAGTGACTGCAATGGGATATGGGGGGGACACAATAATACGGGTAAATGTAATAACCACATTGTTTTTTCATGTGAAACCTTCATAAGATGTATATTAATAGCTTAATAAAAAAAACTCAAAAAAATTATTGAACACTTTTTAAAAGCCATTAAGTATTATATGATACAATAAAGTGTGTCAATTGGACTTTCAAATAAGACTTTTAAAATATGAAAGTTTAGATATTTTATAACAATGTATTCACTAATAGTCTTCATAAATCTCTTCTTATCATACATTTGTGGGTAGTCTTAGAAAAAAATTTAGACTTGCCCGTATTTTTATTTAAGACAAAATATTAAAAAATAATTTATAACTCCATCTAGGACCATTATCACCTATTTAGAATTTTAATATATTAGCAAAATTTCATTATGGGAAAAAAGCATATGAAAAACTAATAGTAAAATCTGACTTGCAACATGAATTTAATGAATTAATTTAATATATATCCATGAGAATGTCAACCTATACCACACAAACATAAAACCATCTAGAAAGGTGATTTTTTTTAAATAAGCCTATGTGGAATGAATGAATACTTACTTAATGCTAAATAGTAGTCCAAGTGACTTTTTATTGCTATTACATTACAAAACATGTCTCAACAAATTTTCCCATCTTCTAAACACTGGCATTGGTACAGTAACTAATAAGCAGTCAATAATGTATGTTGAATGAATAAATGACTCTTTTTATTATACTTACCCCTAAATTATCTGACCAAATAAAACTGCAAGTGACTTGCAATGACTTTATTGTATACCTTTTCGATAAAATTGTACTTTGGCTTCCTGTTATATTACACAGTTCTTAACTGCCCAAAAATACATAAATACTTCACTTTTTCATATAATTTAGCCCCTAATCTACTTAGCAAAAATAATTTCTTGTACAATTACCTTCTTAAAGATGGCAGTCCTAGAATCTCAAGAATCTTTTGTTAAATGTTTCATCAGTTCATGCATTGTATTTCATACTATTATATTTATTTGAGTATGACATGTCCACTCAGTTCTAAGAGTGTTTCTCCTTAAGAAAAGCATTGCACTATTTTGCAGAACAATTAAAACATTAAAATGTGCTTTGATTGTAGGGGATTCCTAGGAATTCTCTTTATTTCACCATCTCAAAAGAGAAAAGAACTAAAGTATCTATGTTTTGATAAATGCCCAATACTATTTTATAACTATCTCTCTACAAGAGCAGGAGTGGGAGGGGTGAGTAAATATAAGAAATTGCTAACCATTTAGTATTAGTTCTTGATTGTATTTTTGGCTAATAATACATCAAAAATCAGATAAAATTTTACTAATTAACAGCACCTAGCTATAACTGTATTTTTTATATTTACAAAAAGTATCAAACACTGTTTTCTAATACAATAAAAAAATAGTTGAGGCAAAAATAAGGAAATTCACTCTACTGGTTGTGATTTTAGAGAAAAAGAATTGTTAACTCAGGCTTCTGAGAGGTGCCAGTTAGCAAGTTCTGATGGACAGAAGCCACTGAGTAGGGTCCACCATAAGAGCTGCACCAGAATCAAGGAAGAGAGACTGTTACAATACACATGAAACATAAAACCCAACCTACTTCCAAGGATTCTCCCATAACTACAAGGCAAGCAACCAAACATGGGGCTTCCTGGGGGCAGTCTGGACATGGTCTAAAAACAGTCATTCAGATTGTGTTCTTTTCCAACTACAGCTATGGTAAAGAATAATAACTGCCTTGCAAACAGAGATATGGGATAGGGTAAGGAGTGCCTGAAATAAATTTAGAAAGAAATCTTGTTTCTTGCTTGCTTCTACACCACATCCAGTAAAATAGTCTTCTCTTGGTTTAAGTTTGGTTTTGGTTGAACCAACTGGAAAATCTAAACTTAATTTCTCAAGCTACTAAAGGAATTATTATATATATCAATTCTACATATCAAAGCATAAAATTATTGATACAACTTCATTTTTTTCCAAATATGTTTGATGAAGCACAAAAATTAGAAAAATGAATATTTTCTTTAACATCCACAGAAGAAAGTTCTAGGTGCACTGATTTTCCTCTATTTCCAGGAGCACTGATTTTCATAATGGGACATGAGGACCACTACATTAGAGTCTCTCTGTCTCTGTCTTTTTCCCTCTCCCTGTTTGTTTTTAAACAAGCTTCTTCACAAAATTCTGTGTACTACATTTTGAGAATCAGTGCTATGGGTCAATGGCTTTGAACCACAATGGCTACCCACAATCAAAACAGAGTTTCATTAGGAACAAGTAAATATAGAAACTAAGCAAACTTTCATAAAACAATACTTCCTTCTAATGTAATTCTCTATTTCTTTTTGTCTTATTATAAAATATATTTTATTTAGTAATCTACTGGGTCACAACACACAGTGAAAAACACTGTTTAACAGATATAATAAGCTTTGTGATTTTGTTTTCTTCAAGAACCCACAGAGCTATAACTTTTAACTCTATAATACTACTCTCAAATATTAGGATCCATCACTCATATTTCAAATAGACATTTGAATACATTGTCACTGCTTATGACAAGTTTAGTGAACCATCCTGGAATTCACAATATATCTTAGAACTGGAACTGTAGAGCCAGTTCTGCATCAGAACACAACAAATGCTACAGAATGTGACCAACAGAATGCTACCCTTTACACCAAAAATTTCTTAACGTGTGACCTATTAAAGATAAATAGAAATGTGCCAAGTTCCCCTTTTCTAGTTACATAAATCAAGTAAGACCTGACAAAGTGATTACATAATTAATAAATTAGTTTTCATTGTGGGTAAAGATTAGAAATTCACTCTTTGAATTCATTTATGGTGCTTAGGAAGTTAGGGCAGTTAAAACGTAAGGAAGTTAGGGCAGGAAAAACAGCAGGGAACTAAGACAGAAAATTCTTTAGTAATCTAGTAATATTAATCACAAAGACATTTGGAACAACACCAGCAAAGAGGCATCATCAGTGTTAGAGATGTAAGGAGTTTATTTTCATTTCCAGCCAGATACTATCTTTGTATTATAGTATATGAGCTACACTACTGAATGAAAGTTAACTGGGCACAGCATGAGACTAATCCTCACATCGCTGCTTACAAAATTCATTAGTCTCCTTTAAGCCCCCTCTTTGAATTCTTACAGACTGGGTATATTTGGAGAAATATAACATTTTTTATAGGCTGACACTTAATTATACTATCTAAAGAGAAATCCATTAAGATCTGGAAATTTTCTTCTTTGATCATAAAAGCTACTTTCCTAGTCATTCTGTCCTCATTTTAAAAATGTAACTCATTAACTGGAAAATATTTGTCTTATCTTTGTAGTACTTTCTATGCTAAGTTCTGGAATACAGTAGAAAATATAACAAATGCATCTTCATTGAATGTACATTTTATTTATTTTACCTACACATGTCCAAAGATGGCCTTAATTAACCTATGATTTTTGTTTCATTTAATTATTTGGTCTCTTATAGACTGGATGAATTGGGGATCAGCATTCCTTAAAATATTATTATGCATGCTAGAATTATCTTGGTTAACTTTTTATTTCAGCTGGTGTTCCACCTTTCTTACCATCTGTCTTTATATCTCCCATGCTCCCTACCTCTTTCCTCCAAGTACTCTTATATTTGTCTCTTACTCCCTCATAGGTGAAGTTCTGTGGAATTACCATCAGATGTATGTATCCCACAACTGCTTACCAATATTATTTATTTTTACTTATTCCTCATGGAAAGATCTGAGACTCTTACATTTCATCACAATTTTATTGTTCTCTGATAAAAAAAAATGTGTCATACTTCTGAACTGGCTATTCATAGCTCCGACACTTCCTAAATTTAACCTTAAAAAAATAAACACAACAATAATAGCAAAATGATTTTTAGCATAGTAATAATTCAGGATTCATATAAAAAGATACTTTAGGGTCACTCAGAATTCATAGACTTAAAAAAACATTAATCTTTTAAGTAAAAATTGTTTTCCAAATATCCCAATCTTCTAGAGACATTTTTCATTAGTCCCATGTAAACTCAATTTGCATAATCTGAAATGCTTCATCATATCTGACATCTCTGTAAGATAAACCAGATAAAGCAAGATCTAAATCTTTGGGGAGGTAAAAACAATGAATGTCAGACCATAATTAAAGAGAGCAGTGTATATCCAGAGGTTAGTCTCAATCTAAAGATGAGTAACTGAGAAGGGTAAAGGAATAATGTATGACATCCATTTTCATACCTAGTCAGTCAGTCAGGCTGTTTAACTCTAGGTATTCAGGGCAAACCACAAACACTGGCTGAAAATCAAGTTTATAGTAAAGAGTCAGGCAGAGAGCTTCCATTCCTAGACAAATCACAATTTGACCTCAGAGAAAAACAAAGAAACCTAGAGATTAGAATGATTATACCAGATTAGCCTAACACCACAATCCTCACTGCGGTGTTAAAGAATGCTGAAACTTTTTCTGTAAGTCAAGACTTCTCTACTCTCCAGCCTGGATAGGAAGTGTACCTGCCTATATGTGGGACTCAAATGGGTCGAGGTTCGAACAAAGAAGAGTGAATGGGTAAGAATGATATGCACAACGTACTTTGTACATTTTATGTAAGTACAAATATATTCAAATAAAGCATGTCTATTGAAAATTACTGGTTTCTGGTTTTTAAAATGATGAAAAGTACAAGTTAGAGACATAGACAATAAAATAAAATTTCCTATTATGTTTAAGTATTGTTACTGTTAAAATGAAAACATTTTTATCAAAGTGTCATATAAACAAAGGCAGCTCCAGGCTATATTTAAAGTGAAAATTCATTGCCCTTAACATAGTCTGTTTTTGGCTGGCTGTCAATCCAAGTGATAATTGTGCTCATTAACATCCCTTGTTCCTTATGCCAATATAATCCGTTTATTCTGAGTACTCAGAGCCAAATTTCCCTTGCTAGAAAAAGGAGTTCATGATTTCTGTAGGCTGAAACCCAACTTCATTATTACCCTTTCTACCTGTTCATTGACACCTCTCTGACAGAAGTGCATCACAAAATTAACAAACGTTCTTCTCTTCCTAACCAAAATTAAATCGTTGTTAGAGTTAACGTTCCCAATCTATAATTAAAGTATAAATTTGAGTTTTAAATGAGCATGTGTTTCAAACAATATACACCATACAGATATTTATGTTTTCACATACTCTTTCAGCTATCAAGTCTCAAAATATTTTCATTTACAGTTATTTCCACATCAAACTAAGCCCTAAGTCCTTATTTTTGCAAGATTTAAAAAGCCCTCAAGTACAAAGGTAAAAAAAATGGTAACAGTTTGAGTAATAGTATTTTTTCCAATTGAACCTCTCCACACTGTATTTTCGTTAATAAAAAATATGACATCAGTGACAATCCTGGGTGCTGACAGCTCTACTATGACAAGTTGAAAATAAAAGGATATGTATCAACTTGCATGAAGGAAATCCTACACAAAGACAGAGGCACTTAGTAGAAGCTACGTATGAATTCTGCTATGATGACAATACTTCCATCTGTTTTTTTAAGCTGGGGTTCTGAATGAACATCAATTTAAATTTTCTGATTGCACCAAAATTTAAAGACATTGTACTGAAAAACTGTAGCTGGGAGAAAAGCTGATATAAATATTTTAAAATACATATCAAGAATAAACAGCCATCACATGCAACCCATACCACAACTCAAGATGTTAAATAAATAAATAAAGACGTTTGAGCTGTAATATCCAACCTGCACAAAGTGATGCTGATGATTTTATTTTCTGGGGAATTCTCTCTGCTTATATTGAGAGAGGGTAAGACATAAGGAAAGTACATCTTGAATAAAATTAAAGAGTTTGTAAGAGGGAAAGTAAAACCAATTAAGGTGCAATAAATCCTTAGAGGTCCTAACAATCAACATCATATGTAATGGATTAATTACTGAGAAAATGTTAGCATAAAGTTGAAATTTATTATGTGGCTTAAAGGAATAAGGTAACAATCTAAGCCTGTTTATAAGATTAGAATTAAAATGTAGTGCTAAAGAAACAATTAGAAGTTAGGAAGAGATGCACTACTTTGCAGGAAGGCTAACCCCTCAGAGTCATCTGTAGAGAAGCTTCATCACCGTTTTTATTTTTTCTAACTTTTGTCTTCCCACAGCAATTACCAAAATATAAAAGACCAGGGAGGAGGAGCCAAGATGGCGGCATTAGCAGGGCAGTGGAAATCTTCTCCCCAAACCATATATATCTTTGAAAATACAACAAATACAACTATTCCTAAAAGAGAAACCAATGGATACAGTACAACAGCCAGGCTACATCTACATCTGTGAGAACTCAGCACCTCACAAAGGAGGTAAGATACAAGCTGTGGCCTGGTGGGACCTGAGTGCTCCCCAGATCACAGCTCCCCAGCAGGAGGAAAGGAGTCAGAGCAGGGAGGGAGTGAAAGCCCACAACTGTTAAACAACCAGCTCTAGTAATCCACACCAAAGCACAGACACACAGTGCACAGTGCACTGGATTTTAGAGAAAAGGAAAATCAAAATCTGAGAGCAGATCCCCCCAACAGGTTCAACAGGGACAAAAGAAAAGCGAGTGCTTTCTGAAAGACTTAAAGGGACAGGGATCTCACAGCTGGATGGAATTCTGCTGGCAAACTTAGCCCAGCAGCTGGGAAACCCGGGTAACTCCAGGCGTCCTAACCCCCTGGGTGGCAGTGCAGCTCTGAAGCCTCTGACTGCGATAAGCAGCCTACCAGTCATTCCCCCGGCTGGCGTGGCCCCCAACACAGTGGCTGAATAGCCTGGGAAAGGCAGCGAGCTGGTGGAGGCGGTGGCAGAGTGGCGCGGGAGTGGCCACGCACACCCGGGGAGTGGCCGTGCATGCCCACGGCAGCAGCCAAGCAGCCTGGAAGCAGCTGTGCCCCAGCAGCTGCCCAGAATCTCCTCCCAGCTCACAGCCACTCAGGCCAGACCCAAAGGATGCCGCTAGTGCACAGCTGCCTGGTGCAGGCAGAGGGGTGCCACACTCACAGGAGAGCACACCCAGCTTGCCTGCCACTCCCTGCAGGGCTCTGAGCTACCCTGATGGTGACCCACCCACGGTAGCTTAGGGGATTAATCCAGAGGCTACTACAGGAGTGCGGGTAACTGACACAGGTAGCAGAAAAGGGCAAGGAGACCAGCAAACAGGAAAGGACTTTGTTCTCCCAGGTGACACATGTGCTACATGCCTATAGCTACTTCAATCACCATGAAAAGGCAGAAGAATTTGTTCCAGTCCAGAATTACCCAGACAACCCCTAAGAGCGGGCCTGTGGAGATAGATTTAACAAATCCTCCTGAAAAAGAATTCAAAATAAAGGTCATAACCATGCTGATGGACCTGCAGAGAAATATGCAAGAACTAAAGGACAAAGTAGGGAGGGAGAATAAAGAAATAAAACAATCTCTGGAAGGACTGAAGAGCAGATTGGATGAGGTGCAAGAGGCCGCTATGGAATAGAAATCAGAGAACAGGAATACACAGAAGCTGAGGCAGACAGAGATAAAAGGATCTCCAGGAATGAAACAATATTAAGAGAACTGTATGACCAATCCAAGCAGAACAATATTTGCATTATAGGAGTACTAGAAGAAGAGAGTGCAAAATGGATAGAAAGAGTCTTTGAAGAAATAATTGCTGAAAACTTCCCCAAACTGAGGGAGGAAATAGTCTCTCAGACCATGGAGGACCACAGAACTTCCAACACAAGGGACCCAAGGAGGACAACACCAAGACACATAATAATTAAAACGGCAAAGATCAAAGACAAGGACAGCATATTAAAGGCAGACAGAGAGAGAAAAAGGTCACCTACAAAGGAAAACCCATCAGGCTATCATCAGACTTCTCAACAGAAATCTTGCAGGCCAGAAGAGAATGGCATGATATACTTAACACAATGAAACAGAAGGGCCTTGAACCAAGAATACTGTATCCAGCACGACTGTCATTTAAATATGAAGGAGGGATCAAACAATTTCCAGACAAACCAAAGTTGAGGGAATTTGCTTTCCACAAACCACCTCTACAGAATACTTTAAAGGAACTGCTCTAGATTGAAGCATTAAGGCTAAATAGGTGTCACCAGAGAAAATAAAATCACAGCAAAGAAAGCAGACCAACCAAATACTAACTAAAGGCAAAAAATAAAATTAACTACTCACAAAAGCAGTCAAAGGAAACACAAAAGAGCACAGAATAAAACACCTAACATATAAAGAATGAAAGAGGGGGAATAAGGGGAGAGAAATAAAGAATCATCAGACTGTGTTTATAACAGCTTAATAAGAGAGTTACGTTAGACATCTGGATAGCAAAGAAGCTACCCTTGAACCTTTGATAACCATGAAACTAAAGCCTGCAATGGCAATAAGTACATATCTTTCAATAATCACCCTAAATGTAAATGGACGGATTGCACCAATCAAAATGCATAGAGTCACTGAAGGGATTAAAAAAACAAGACCCATCTATATGCTGCTTACAAGAGACTCACCTCAAACCCAAACACACACACAGACTAAAAGTCAAGGGATGGAAAAAAGATATCTCATGCAAACAATAGGGAGAAAAAGCAGGTGTTGCAATACTTGTATCAGACAAAATAGACTGCAAACAAAGAAAGTCACAAGAGATAAAGAAGGACATTACATAATGATAAAGGGGTCAGTCCAACAAGAGGATATAACCATTATAAATATATATGCACCCAATACAGGAGCACCAAATACGTGAAACAAATACTAACAGAATTAAAGGAGAAAATGGAGTGCAATGCATTTGTTTTAGGAGACTTCAACACACCACTCACTTCAAAGGACAGATCCACCAGACAGAAAATAAGTAAGGACACAGAGGCACTGAACAACACACTAGAACAGATGGACTTAACAGACATCTACAGAACTCTACACCCAAAAGCAACAAGACACACATTCTTCTCAAGTGCACATGGAACATTCTCCAGAATAGACCACATATGAGGCCTCAAAAAGAGCCTCAGTAAATTCCAAAAGATTGAAATTCTACCAACCAACTTCTCAGACCACAAAGGCATAAAACTAGAAATAAATTGTACAAAGAAAGCAAAAAGGCTCACAAACACATGGAGGCTTAACAACATACTCCTAAATAATCAATGGATCAATGACCAAATTATAACAGAGATCAAAAAATATGTGGAGACAAATTACAATGACAGCATAAAGCCCCAACTTCTGTGGGACACAGTGAAGGCAGTTCTAAGAGGAAAGTATACGGCAATCCAGGCCTATTTAAAGAAGGAAGAACAATCTGAAATGAATAGTCTAAAGTCACAATTATTGAAACTGGAAAAAGAAGAACAAATGAGGCCCAAAAGTCAGCAGAAGGAGGGACATAATAAAGATCAGAGGAGAAATAAATAAAATTGAGAAGAATAAAATAATAGAAAAAATCATTGAAACCAAGAGCTAGTTCCTTGAGAAAATAAACAAAATAGATAAGCTCCTAGCCAGACTTATTAAGAGAAAAAGAGAATCTATACACATCAACAGAATCAGAAATGAGAAAGGAAAAACCACAACAGACCCCACAGAAAAAAAAAATTATTAGAGTATACTATGAAAATCTATATGCTAAATAAGCTGGAAAACCTAGAAGAAGTGGACAGCTTATTAGAATAATATACAACATTCCAAGACTGACCAAGGAAGAAACAGAAAATCTAAACAGATCAATTACCAGCAATGAAATTGAATCAGTAATCAAAAAACTAACCAAGAACAAAACCCCCGGGGCAAGATGGATTTGCCACTGAATTTTATCAGACATATAGAGAAGACATAATACCTAAAAGGCTTTCCCTGCAACCCGCTAGGTGGCGCACAGAAGAGACAGCAGGCACAGAGCTCGCAATGGGGTTTATTATCTGCAGAGACAAAAGTGGCTGCCTCAGAGAAAATGAGAGCAGCAGCTGGGTGGGAGGGGGCTCTCTGGCTCATATACTCTCTTGCGGAGAGGAACTGGGTCAGGTGTTTTCTGAGAAATGTTGCCTTACAGGGAAATGGAAACATAAGTTCGTTGGAGCTGTTTTTCTTGGCAGGTGGCTCTTGGATGTGGGTTGTCTAACATTCCCACCTTTTTAGTTTTATTTACTGGGCAGGGGGCAATGGCATTTTCTCTCTCTGGCTACTTCCAGTGGGACTCAGGCAGAAGCTGTTGTAGGGATTGGGGTGCTGAGTGAAAGAGAAAAAGAATAAAAAGAAAAAAGGGTATATCTGTGATGTATCTGTGATGCAGAGGCATCTGCACTCAAGGGGTCTTGTCAGCACTCGGAGGTGATGTCTGCATTTGGGTTCAGGTACTTTTGGTCATCCCTTGGGTTTCTCAACAGCTCGTAGTCTTGGACCAGCATCTGGTTGAGGTTTGATTGGTGATTCTGGAAATTTGGGTGTGGAGTAGAGTCCAGAAGCAGTTGAGATAGCTAGGGGCTAGTAGGAATAGGGCACAGATAATCAACAAGGGTGAGAGAAGGGGCAGAAGGAGGTTCATGAGATGTTCAGAGAAGGGCCATCTCAGGCTACTATTGGGATTTCTTCTCTTATGAAGGAGTTCTTTTGAAAGGTTATTAAACCACTGGAGATGTATTCAATTTTACCCTATCGGTTGACATAGTAGCAACACTCTTCTTGTAAGAAGAGGCATATTCTGCCTTTTTCAGCAGTTAGGAGATGTAAGGCCCTCCTATTCTGTAGGGTAACTTCTTCTAGAGAGGAGAGTTGGAGTTGGAGAGATTGAATGGATTGAGCAGTGACTTGCTTCTAGAGTAGTTGCTAGTTTGTCGGTGAGGTCTAGGAGGTCCTGAGTGAAACAGTGGGGGGATAGTAATGAGTGGGCTAGACTCCCGGATGCTAGCCCAGCGGTTGCGATAGCTGTGATGAGGCTGGCCCTGACTAACACTGCTAGAGAGGCAGCCCGTCGCTGCCTGGGGGATGAGGACAGGATACTGATATGGAAGTGGTCACTAAGTTCTCTTTTGGTGTATACTGTCATGCGAGGTATGAGGGTGATAGAGTAGCATGGATTTGTGTAGTTGTGTGGGAGGCAGGCATATAGGAAGGAATTTCAGAGGAAGAGGGCTCCAGGTGGAAGGGTGCTGTTTGGGGTTAGGTTGTGATGTGTAGAAAAAGTGGGGCAGAGAGTAGTGTTATGTGCCCAGCAGTTAGTAATGTTGAAAAAGGATGGAATAGGGTGTACGGGAGAAGACAGTAGTGGTTGGGGGCAACATGCGTTTGAAGTGGTATTACTAGGGATAGGAATGGGGATGGGCAGCATTGAAAACATGAGGAAGTGTTGAGAGCAGAGTATTTTTGTAGTAGGGTGAGAGATGTAGAGAGGAGATTGGTGAGTGAAAAGTGGAGGGAGTAGTTTAAGTGCCACAGGGAAGGGAGAGTGTGCAGTCTGGTTCAGTTGAGGTTGGTTATGGCAGTGTCAGTACGTGACTGCTGCAGGGTTTTTGTGATGATGATTTTTTTCTCTCCCGTCACAGGGGTTGATGTTGTGGAGGCCCATTGCTGCGATTTGGTGTGAGTGCTAGGATGTGGGGTTGTTAATGGTGAAGGTGATACTGGGTTGATTATTGGATGATAACAGGTAGGTGGGATTTATTCCCCAGGCTCTGGTTTGTTTTGCAGTGGGGTAGGAGCAGTGGTATTTACAGCTCCATGAGGGGCACCCTACCCACTTGTTGGGATCACTTTTGCAGGAGGCCGAGTCTTGGTCTTCTGCAAAGCAGAGATATTTGGCAAAGACGTTATGGGCAGAAAGAGAACAGTTATGGTTTATGCAAGTTTCAAGGGCATTAAAATTCAGGGAGATGGATGGGCAGATTGAGAGGGGACATGAGGAGGAATTCAGGAGTTTAATAAGTTTCTCTCCACTGTGAAGTTTCCAGACTTCAAAGGTGTACTGGCACAGGGGGGCAGAGGGGGGAAGTACAGTCTTTTGAGAGGGATGTGTGAATGAAAAGAGCGAGAAGGAGGGATGGCTAGAAAGTATTTTTAGGAGGGAGTACAGGAGTGTTTATTTTCGGCAATGGGTGCAAGAGGTGCAGAGTGGATCTTCTTGAGCTTGAAGGTCAACAGTCTAGTAGAGGTAACTGAACACTGGTCTGTGGGATGAGAGTCGGGTGGAGAGGAGTGGTAAGGCTTGATGTGAGAGTTGTGGAGCTAGTAGGGAAAGTTAGCCAATTTTACTGCTGTGGAGGTTGTGAGTATGACTTGCTAGGGGCTTTGTCATTTAGGGGTTAGGGGGTTATGTTTTTTATGAGGAGGGGAGATGAGAACTTTGTCACCTATGTGATAGGTGTTTGTGGAGTGCTGCGATGGGGCAGGAGAGAGGAGGTTGGCATGAAACTAAAGGAGGTTTCTTATAAGCTGGAGTAGAGGTGTCATGTAGGTAGGGGGTAGTTGGGGGCACTGGAAGGATACCTGGAGGGATGATGATTGACTTTCTATATAGGAGCTTGAAGGGAGATAGAAGGGTTGGGCACTATTGGGTGTATGGGGATAACTGTGGAGTTACTCTGGCGGAGGTTTTGGACCAGCTGGTAAATTCCATTGGATTTTTTTACTGCTAAGACGGGAGTATTTTAGGGTGAGTTAGAAGGTCTTAGAAGGCATTTGCGAAGGAGATCTGTGATGATGGGTTGTAGACCTAGGAGGCTTCGGGTTGGGAGTGGTTACTGCGGTTGTGAAGGAAAGGAGGAGGGGTCTCTAAGTTTGATACGTACAGGTGGACATTTTGCAAGGGATGGATGGGTTGTGTCTCAGATTATGGGGTCTACTAGGTTGGCGGGTAGGGGATATGGGGGTTCTGGCAATGCTGGGGCAAGGGATAGGATGAGAGGGGCTGTAGGCCAGCTGGGGTGCAAGAGTGTGGATGGGTGGAAGGTGATTGAGGCGTGAAGTTTTTGCAGCAGATCTCTCCCGATTAGAGGAGTGGGGCATCATGGTAGTACGAGGAACTGGTGGGAGAAAGCATATTGCTGGAGGGAGCAGTAGAGCAGGGGGTCATAAGGGGGTGGCATGGAGAACTTGTGACTCCAATTATGTAAATGATGGTGTGGTGAGTGGGACCCCTAAAACTGCACAGGACAGAATAAGTAGCTCCAGTATCTAGGAGGAAAGAGATGAGTTGCCCGGCCATGGTAATAGTCACCCTAGGCTCCTCTGTTGTGATGATGGTGGCCTGTGGTAGAAACTTTGGGCCCCGTCAATCTTTGGCTGCTAGGCTGAGGAGAGCTATGTCTGCAGTGTATGGGGAGGTTGGCTCTGCACCTCTTTGGGTGCTGGGACAATCTACTCCCCAGTGACCGTGCAGTTGACACTTGAGGGAGGGCCAGGGAGGTTTCCTCGGGTTAGGGCACACTCGAGCTCAATGGCCGATACTACCACACTTAAAGCAAGGTCCGGGTGGGCCTGGTTTGGCTGATGGGGTGACAGATTTTTTCACTGTGGTCGGGAAAGCTTTTGCTATCAGCTGATATTTCTGCTGATATTTCATTTTGAGGGCTTTCTCATCTCTCCCATTATATATTTTGAAAGCTACTACTAAAACTTCTGCCTGTGGAGTTAAAGGTCCTTGCTCAAGGCGTTTTAGTTTTGCTTTTATATTGGGGAAGCTCTGGAAAAAGAAGTAATTCATGAGGAGCTGTTTTCTATTGGGTGTTTTTGGGTCTAGATTGGTGTATTGGAGAAGGGCTTTAGTAAGCCGTTCTAAAAAGACTGATGGGTTTTCATGTTTTTCTTGAATAACCTCTTGGAGTTTCTCATAATTAATAGCTTTATGATCACTCTTCTTCAGTCTGGCAATGAGACAGGTGGTGAGTTGATCTCACTTGACTATATTGCGAGGATCATTATAGTCTCAACTAGGGTCTCTGTTGGGGACAGCTTCAGTTCCCATAGGATGTGTGAGGGTGGTAAGATGTATGTCATCATCATGAGCCCTGGCCTGTTCCCAAACTTGCCTGCACTCCTCTGGGAGGAGGGTACTTGATAAGATTACATGAAGATCGTGGAGAGTTAGGTTGTAGGACTGGGTAAGATATTGGAACTCTTTAATGTAGGTGGAGGGGTTAGCAGCATATGACTCTAGTTTTTTCTCAATCTGTGAAAGGTTAGAAAGAGAAAAAGGGATATGGACTCTTATAACTCCTTCAATTCTGGCAACTTCTCATAGGGGAGCTATAATATGATGTTTTGTTTTGCTTCAGGTGGCTGGAGGACCTGGAGGAAGCGGAATAGCAGAGGGGTCAGGAGGAGAAGGGGGAGGGGAGATAGAAGGGGAGGAAGAAGGGGAGGTTGGGACAGGGATGGAAGAGATGGGTGGCTGTGGTTGGAGGGGTCTATGTGGGGGAGGCTAGTCAGCGGGGTTGTGGTCTGAAACAGAAGGTGGGGGAGCTGAGGGAGTTTTGAGGATGGTGATGAGATGCTTTGGGGCACACAAAACACAGAGAGAGGGTTTGTTGCTAAGGAAGTGAAAGCTTGGACATAGAGGATTTCTTTCCATTTGCCCAAACGGTCACAGAAGTTGTAGAGGTCTCTGATTACCTTAGGATCAAGTGAACTATTAAGGGGCTAAATTGTTTGATTATCTAGGGGGTATTGAGGTCAGATGTTGTTACAGAAATGAATGAGTTTGAGAGGTTTGAGGTCGGGAAGGAGGTGTAGGGTTTTAAAGTTATTGAGTAGGCACCCCAAGGGGGAGTTGGTGGGAACAGAAGACTGGTTCCCCATTGCAACTCAAGTGAGAGGCTGCGATCTGAACTCTAGGGCATCCCAAAGAGGCAGAAGGGAGGCTATGATGGCAGTCTCAGGCAGAGTCATCACCGTGCATAGAGGCTGCCAGTGTAGAGCTGATCAGAGCGTGGTACCAGGACTTCATAGTAGAAAACGAGAGAGAGGGTCTGAGTCAGCAAGAGGAGTTGCAATGGGGAAGGGAACTAGGAGGAAAAGTGACGTGTGGAACAGGGGAAAGTGAAGGTAATGAGGTGTAGAAGAGTGGGCTAGTGAGAGGGGTACAGGTGTAAAATCTGACTGTAGGGATCAGCCATGACCTAGGGGGTCTGCCATTCTGGACGGTCTATGGGAGTGATGGACAATCAACGGTCATCTTGAGAGTCTAGTCACAGAACTTTTCAGTCAGAAGAAGGGGTGACACTCCAACTGGCGCATGGTGCATGCAGGTGGAGCATTTGGGGAAATGAAGAGGTGAGCCTGGCTGGGCAACCAATGAGGGGTCACAGAGGAAGACCTCACTGCGGCTCAAATTCCCAGGGGGTAGGAAGAGCCAGAGCAGTGAGGGTCTTCCATCTGAGTCACAGCACCAATAAAAGGTTTTCCCCGTGACCCCCGAGGTGGCACACAGAAGAGACAGCAGGCATGGGGTTTATTATCTGCAGAGACAAAAGTGGCTGCCTCAGAGAAAATGAGAGCAGCAGTTGGGTGGGAGGCTCTCTGGCTCATATACTGTCCTGTGGAGAGGAAGTGGGTCAGGTGTTTTCTGAGAAATGTTGCCTTACAGGGAAATGGAAACTTAAGTTCTCTAGGGCTGTTTTTCTTGGCAGGTAGCTCTCAGATATGGGTTGTCTAACAATACCCATTCTCCTAAAAGTTTTCCAAAATATAGAAGAGTAGGGAATACTTCTAAACTCATTTTATGAAGCCAGCATCACTCTAATACCAAAACCAGGCAAAGACTCCACCAAAAAAGAAAATTACAGACCAATATCCCTGATGAACATAGATGCAAAAATACTCAACAAAATATTAGCAAACTGAATTCAAAAATACATCAAAAGGATCATACACTATGATCAAGTGGGATTCATCTCAGGGATGCAAGGATGGTACAACATTAAAAAATCCAGCAACATCATCCACCACATCAACAAAAAGGACAGAAACCACATGATCATTTCCATACATGCTTAAAAAGCATTCAATAAAGTTCAACATCCATTCATGATAAAAACTCTCAACAAAATGGGTATACAGAGCAAGTACCCTGACATAATAAAGGCCATATATAAAAAACCCACAGCCAAGAGCATAATTAACAGTGAGAAGCTGAAAGCTTTTCCTCCAAGATCAGGAACAAGACAGGGATACCCACTCTCCCCACTGTTATTCAACATAGAATTGCAATTAGGCAAAACAAAGAAATACAAGGCATCCAGATTGGTAAAGAAGCAGTTAAACTGTCACTATTTGTAGATGACATGATATTGTACATTAAAAACCCTAAAGACTCCTTCCAAAACTATTAGAACTAATATCTGAATTCAGAAAATTTGCAGGATACAAAATTAATATACAGAAATTTGTTGCTTTCCTACAGACTAACAATGAACTGAGAGAAAGAAAAAATCAGGAAAACAATTCCATTCACAATTGCATCAAAAAAAAATACTGAGGAATAAACCTAACCAAGGAAGTGAAAGACCGATACCCTGAAAACTACAAGACACTCTTAAGAGAAATTAAAGAGGACACTAACAAATGGAAACTCATCCCATGCTATTGGCTAGAAAGAATTAATATTGTCAAAATGACCATTCTGCCTAAAGCAATCTACAGATTCAATGCAATGCCTATCAAAATACCTACATTCTTCAAAGAACTGGAAACAAATAGTTTTTAAATTCATGTGGAACCACAAAAGACCCCAAATAGCCAAGGCAATCCTGAGAAGGAAGAATAAATTGGGGGGCATCTCACTTCCCAACATCAAGCTCTACTACAAAGACACAGTAATCAAGACAATTTGGTACAGGCACAAAACAGAGCCACAGACCAGTGGCACAGAATAGAGAGTTCACATATTAACCCAAACATATATGGCCAATTAATATATGCTAAAGGAGCCATGGACATACAATGGGGAAATGACATCCTCTTCAACAGCTGGTGTTGCCAAAACTGGACAGCTACATGTAAGAAAATGAAACTGGATTATGGTCTAACGCCATACACAAAAGTAAATTCGAAATGCATCAAAGACCTGAATGTAAGTCATGAAACCATAAAACTCATAGAAAAAAACATAGGCAAAAATCTCTTGGACATAAACATGAGCGACTTCTTCATGAACACATCTCCCCGTGCAAGGGAAACAAAAGCAAAAATGAACAAGTTGAACTATATCAAGCTGAAAAGCTTCTGTACAGCAAAGGACACCACCAATAGAACAAAAAGGCATCCTACAGTATGGGAGAATATATTCATAAATAACAGATCCGATAATGGGTTGACATCTGAAATACATAAAGAGCTCAAGCACCTCAACAAACAAAAAGCAAATAATCCAATTCAAAAATGGGCAGAGGATCTGAACAGACAGTTCTCCAAAGAAGAAATTCAGATAGCCAACAGGCACATGAAAAGACGCTCCGCATCGCTAGGCATCAGAGAAATGCAAATTAAAACCACAACAAGATATCACCTCACACCAGTAAGGATTGCCACCATCCAAAAGACAAACAACAACAAATGTTGGTGAGGTTGTGGAGAAAGGGGTACCCTCCTACACTGCTGGTGGGAATGTAAACTAGTTCAACCATTGTGAAAAACAGTATGGAGTTTCCTCAAAGAGCTCCAAATAGAAATACCATTTGACGCAGGAATTCCACTTCTAGGAATTTACCCTAAGAATGTAGCAGCCCAGTTTGCAAAAGACATATGCACCCCTATGTTTATCCCTGCACTATTTACAATAGCCAAGAAATGGAAGCAACCTAAGTGTCCATCAGTAAATGAATGGATAAAGAAGATGTGGTACATATACACAATGGAATATTATTCAGCCATAAGAAGAAAACAAATCCTACCATTTGCAACAACATGAATGGAGTTGGAGGGTATTATGCTCAGTGAAATAGGCCAGGTGGAGAAAGACAAGTACCAAATGATTTCACTCATATGTGGAGTATAAGAACAAAGAAAAAAACTGAAGGAACAAAACAGCAGTAGAATCACAGAACCCAAGAATGGACTAACAGTTACCAAGAAGAAAGGGAATGGGGAGGATGGGTTGGAAGGGAGAGATAAAGGGGGGGAAAGAAAGGGGGCATTACGATTAGCATGTATAATGTGGGGCTGTGCAACACAGAGAAGACAAGTAGTGATTCTACAGCATCTTACTACAATGATGGACAATGACTGTAATGGGGTTTGTGGGGGAGACTTGGTGATGTGGGTAGTCTAGTAAACATAATGTTCCTCATGTAATTGCAGATTAATGATTCCAAAAAAAAAAAAAAGACCAGGGAAACCTATTCTTGGTTTACTAGGCATAATCTTCTTGTTGGTGTAAACATTAATTCATGCTAAGCCCTGGGAAAAGATTCTCCATTTACCTGTATGAGATTGATAGTATTTCTGGTTCTCTCATACTGGAATATTTTCAGATGATATTTTTGTACCTATGATCTCAGACCTGAGTAATGGCCCTGCCTGAATCACATCTTTCTTTTAGGGAGTAATTGAACAAACCAAAGTACTCAATGGAATGTTCAGGCCCAGGATTTTTAACCTGGAGTGAATGATAAGAAGCACAGACAGAATTAATTTCAGTGTTGGTGGCAAAAATAGCAGATTCAGTGTTTCACGGTACTGCTGCCAGTGTCTGCTATTAAACCTTCATCAGAAATAAATGCGAATTAATACACTGTGATACAAACTTTTACTCACATATTAGAAAGATCTAAAAGTTTGCCAACATGTACTATTAGGTATATCAAAACGGGTTATGTATGTTATAGGGAAACCACTCCAAAAGCTTAATGGGCTCCACTGTGGTCTTGGAGGGAGGCTGTGCTCATGGTAATTACACAGAAACCAAGCCTGTGTGAATGAGAAGCCACCAATCTGATTATTGCTGATCTCTATGGAAGAGAGATAATGAGCCTCTAGAGAATGTTACACTGTCACTTAATGTAATACATCTTTCACTTCTAATCTAAACCCATTAGATATAACTAGCCACATGTCCTCACCCAACCCAAAGGTGGCTAAGAAATTCAATCCTATCTTGTGCTTGGAAAACAGCCAGAAATATTATGCAAATGATATTAATTACTGTGATAATTTTTGTTTTTACTCAGATAGCTCTGGTTTTCTTGAAACTTTGAAACAAAAATTAAATTATTTTATAAAATTCAGTATTGCTGATTCACCTGAATGCCACAGTGAGGCCTTGGGAAGCACATCTACTCCTTTCTCTCCTGAACACTCCAATAATTCAACTTTAATAAATTCTAGTTTTGTCCCAATCAAGATGCTGTCCAGAAATCAGGGCTCAGTATCTCCTTTGATTTGAATTGTTACTTTTCCTGCCCTTCCCATGATTCCACCTTTACCCATAAGAATACCATCAAGTCTATTAGAAAAAGAAATCACATCACACCAACATCCCACACACAGGCAGTAGTCAGCCAGTAAGCAATTCATGCCCCTAGTCATTTGTCTACCACCATTCTCTCCTCATCTTCTGCTCAGATGTGTAAAACACTATTGTGCAAAACAGTGGGTCAAATGTCCAAAATAACAAAAGCATTTAAAACTTCCTGCAAGAGCAGTTTGGACCACTGACACACTCTAATAAAAGTGAAAATAACAACACCTTTGGGGAGTCTCCTTTGACTCCAATGGTCAAAAGATAAGGAATAAATCTGAATATATTAAGAGTAGTTAAATAACAAGTTTCTCCACCACAAGGTAAGTGTGCATTTTGTCAATAAAAGACAGAATGAGTTGGGTATTTGGCTATCAGAAAGGCAAACAAAGGAAGTCAATATTGCTGCTCAGAGAACATAGATCTCCAACTTCCAGGCACATAATACAGTTGCTTTTCTTAATCCCCTATGGTTAGGTCCTAATATGTGATTAAGTCTAGTCAATCAGTTGTGAACTAAGTCACACATTACTTCTGAACTGGAGCTTTCAATGTCTACTGTAGGATCCCCTCAACTCCACTGCCACTGCTGTAGTCCAAATCACCATCATTTTTTCCCTCAATAGTGATAATGGTGGTCTAAACTGGTCCCCCATAATTGGTCATCCTGGGACCAGAAAAATCATTTATAAAAAGAAATTGGATTATTTAATCCTTCTCTCCTTTAACACCTGCTAATAGTTTCACCGCTGCACCAACAAAAGCCTAGTTAAGTACCTCCATCAACAACAATTAGGATAAGAAACATTACTTAAAGTTACAAGGTTCTTAGAAATCACTGCATCCTATTCCCTACTCTATTGTAATCATTTTTTAACTGACATCCCTGACTCTATTATCCACAACATTTTACGCACATCCAGAAAGAACCTTCTAAAATATTAATTATATCATATACTTATTTCTTAAAATCTGTTAATAGTTTCCAATTACAGTGTTTCCTAACTAGTATCATCTAAAACCCTGGGATCTCTGAATCTAAGTATTAAATGTAAAATGAAAACTTTATTTTAGCTTTACAGTTTCTTTTTTTAATCAATAGATAAAAATATTCCAATATTTACCTTTTAAAATGGAAGCCTCAGAATCAAACTGTTTTGTAGAGACAAAGCAAGCAATCAGTCTTTCAGTCAGGCTCCACTAGCTCCATGAAATTGCTTGTTCTCACTCATATAATATTAAATATTTACCTATAAATGACCACCAATTAAAGTAGGAACAATGAAAAAAACTGATGTACAGTTACATTAAAAAGATAAAATATGGAGGACGGCGGCGTGAGTAGAGCAGTGGAACTCTCCTCCCAAAACCAGATAGAACTATGAAAATATAATAAAGACAACTCTTCCTAAAATAGAGACCAGAGGACACAGGACAACATCCAGACCACATCCACACCTGCGAGAACCCAGTGCCTCGCGAAGGGGGAGAGGAAGGCCACAAACCAACAAGAAGGAAAGCTCTTCCAGCTGTCACTCGTACCAACTCTGCAAACTATCTCTATCACCATGAAAAGGCAAAACTACAGGCAGACAAAGATCACAGAGACAACACCTGAGAAGGAGACAGACCTAACCAGTCCTCCTGAAAAAGAATTCAAAATAAGAAACATGAACATGCTGACAGGGATGCAGAGAAAAATGCAAGAGCAATGGGATAAAGTCTGGAGGGAGATCACAGATGCCATGAAGGAGATCACAGAAGTGAAACAATCCCTGGAAGGATTTATAAGCAGAATGGATAAGATGCAAGAGGCCAATGATGGAATAGAAACCAGAGAACAGGAACATATAGAAGCTGACAGAGAGAGAGATAAAAGGATCTCCAGGAACGAAACAATACTAAGAGAACTATGTGACCAATCCAAAAGGAATAATATTCGTATTATAGGGGTACCAGAAGAAGAAGAAAGAGGAAAAGGGATAGAAAGTCTCTTTGAAGAAATAATTGCTGAAAAGTTTCCCAAACTGGGGGAGGAAATAATCGAACACACCACGGAAATACACAGAACCCCCAAGAGAAAGGATCAAAGGAGGACAACACCAAGACACATAATAATTAAAATGGCAAGGATCAAGGACAAGGAAAGAGTTTTAAAGGCAGCTAGAGAGAAAAAGGTCACCTATAATGGAAAACCCATCAGGCTAACATCAGACTTCTCGACAGAAACCCTACAGGCCAGAAGAGAATGGCATGATACATTTAATGCAATGAAACAGAAGGGCCTTGAACCAAGGATACTGTATCCAGCACGACTATCATTGAAATATAATGGCGGGATTAAACAATTCCCAGACATGCAAAAGCTGAGGGAATTTGCTTCCCACAAACCACCTCTACAGGGCATCTTACAGGGACTTCTCTAGATGGGAGCACTCCTAAAAAGAGCACAGAACAAAACATACAACATATGAAGAATGGAGAAGGAGGAATAAGAAGGGAGAGAAGAAAAGAATCTCCAGACAGTGTATATAACAGCTCAATAAGCGAGCTAGGTTAGGCAGTAAGATACTAAAGAAGCTAACCTTGAACCTTCGGTAACCACGAATTTAAAGCCTGCAATGGCAATAAGTACACATCTCTCAATAGTCACTGTAAATGTAAATGGACTTAATGCAACAATCAAAAGACACAGAGTAATAGAATTGATAAAAAAAAAGCAAGACCCATCTATACGCTGCTTACAAGAAACTCACCTCAAACCCAAAGACAAGTACAGACTAAAAGTCAAAGGATGGAAAAACATATTTCAGGCAAACAACAGTGAGAAGAAAGCACGGGTTGCAGTACTAATATCAGACAAAATAGACTTCAAAACAAAGAAAGTAACAGAGATAAAGAAGAACACTACATAATGATAAAGGGCTCAGTCCAACAAGAGGATATAACCATTCTAAATATATATGCACCCAACACAGGAGCACCAGCATTTGTGAAACAAACACTAACAGAACTAAAGAGGGATATAGACTGCAATTCAGTCATCTTAGGAGACTTCAACACACCACTCACTCCAAAGGACAGATACACCAGACAGAAAATAAGTAAGGACACACAGGCATTGAACAACACACTAGAGCAGATGGACCTAACAGACATCTATAGAACTCTACATCGAAAAGCAACAGGATATACATTCTTCTCAAGTGCACATGGAACATTCTCCAGAATAGACCACATACTAGCTCACAAAAAGAGCCTCAGTAAATTCCAAAATATTGAAATTCTACCAACCAGTTTTTCAGACCACAAAGGTATAAAACTAGAAATAAATTCTACAAAGAAAACAAAAAGGCTCACAAACACATGGAGGCTTAACAACATGCTACTAAATAATCAATGGATCAATGAACAAATCAAAATAGAGATCAAGGAATATATAGAAACAAATGACAACAACAACACTAAGCCCCAACTTCTGGGGGATGCAGCGAAAGCAGTCTTAAGAGGAAAGTATATAGCGATCCAGGCACAGCTGAAGAAGGAACAACAATCCCAAATGAATAGTCTAACATCACAATTATCGAAACTGGAAAAAGAAGAACAAATGAGGCCTAAAGTCAGCGGAAGGAGGGACATAATAAAGATCAGAGAAGAAATAAACAAAATTGAGAAGAATAAAACAAGAGCAAAAATCAACGAAACCAAGAGCTGGTTCTTTGAGAAAATAAACAAAATAGATAAGCCTCTAGCCAAACTTATTAAGAGAAAAAGAGAATCAACACAAATCAACAGAATCAGAAATGAGAATGGAAAAATCATGACAGACCACACAGAAATACAAAGAATTATTAAAGACTACTATGAAAACCTATATGCCAACAAGCTGGAAAACCTAGAAGAAACAGACAACTTCCTAGAAAAATACAACCTCCCAAGACTGACCAAGGAAGAAACACAAAAGTTAAACAAACCAATTACGAGTAAAGAAATTGAAACGGTAATCAAAAATCTACCCAAGAACAAAACCCCGGGGCCGGACAGATTTACCTCAGAATTTTATCAGACATAAAGAGAAGACATAATACCCATTCTCCTTAAAGTGTTCCAAAAAATAGAAGAGGAGGGAATACTCCCAAACTAGTTCTATGAAGCCAAGATCAATCTAATACCAAAACCAGGCAAAGATCCCACCAAAAAAGAAAATTACAAAACAATATCCCTGATGAATGTAGATGCAAAAATACTCAATAAAATATTAGCAAACAGAATTCAACAGTATATCAAAAGGATCATACACCACGACCAAGTGGGATTCATCCCAGGGATGCAAGGATGGTACAAGATTCGAAAGTCCATCAACATCATCCACCACATCAACAAAAAGAAAGACAAAAACCACATGAACATCTCCATAGATGCTGAAAAAGCATTTGACAAAATTCAACATCTATTCATGATAAAAACTCTCAGCAAAATGGGAAAAGAGGGCAAGTACCTCAACATAATAGAGGCCATATATGATAAACCCACAGCCAGCCTTACACTGAACAGCGAGAAGCTGAAAGCTTTTCCTCTGAGATCGGGAAACAGACAGGGATGCCCACTCTTCCCACTGTTATTTAACATAGTACTGGAGGTCCTAGCCACAGCAATCAGACAAAACAAAGAAATACAAGGAATCCAGATTGGTAAAGAAGAAGTTAAACTGTCACTATTTGCAGATGATATGATACTGTACATAAAAAACCCTGAAGACTCCACTCCAAAACTACTAGAACTGATATCGGAATACAGCAAAGATGCAGGATACAAAATTAACACACAGAAATCTGTAGCTTTCCTATACACTAACAATGAACCAATAGAAAGAGAAATCAGGAAAAACAATTTCATTCACAATTGCATCAAAAAGAATAAAATAACTAAGAATAAACCTAACCAAAGAAGTGAAAGACTTACACTCTGAAAACTACAAGTCACTCTTAAGAGAAATTAAAGGGGACACTAACAAATGGAAGAATTAATATCGTCAAAATGGCCATCCTGCCTAAAGCAATATACAGATTTGATGCAATCCCTATCAAATTACCAGCAACATTCTTCAATTAATTGGAACAAATAATTCAAAAATTCATATGAAACACCAAAGACCCCTAATAGCCAAAGCAATCCTGAGAAAGCAGAATAAAGTAGGGGGGATCTCACTCCCTAACTTCAAGCTCTACTACAAAGCCATAGTAATCAAGACAATTTGGTACTGGCACAAGAACAGAGCCACAGACCAGTGGAACAGATTAGAGACTCCAGAAATTAACCCAAACATATATGGTCAATTAATATTTGATAAAGGAGCCATGGACATACAATAGAGTAATGACAGTCTCTTCAACAGATGGTGCTGGCAAAACTGGATAGCTACATGTAGAGGAATGAAACTGGACCTTTGTCTAACCCCATATACAAAGGTAAACTCAAAATGGATCAAAGACCTGAACGTAGTCATGAAACCATTAAACTAGGAAAAAAACATAGGCAAAAACCTCTTAGACATAAACATGAGTGACCTCTTCTTGAACATATCTCCCCGGACAAGGGAAACAACAGCATAAATGAGCAAGTGGGACTACATTAAACTGAGGAGCTTCTGTACAGCAAAGGACACCATCAATAGAACAAAAAGGAACCCTACAGTATGGGAAAATATATTTGAAAATGACAGATCCGATAAGGGCTTGACGTCTGGAATATATAAAGAGCTCACATGCCTCAACAAACAAAAAACAAATAACCCAATTAAAAAATGGGCAGAAGAACTGAATAAACAGTTCTCTAAAAAAGAAATACAGATGGCCAGCAGACACATGAAAAGATGCTCCACATCGCTAATTATCAGAGAAATGCAAATTAAAACTACAATGAGGTATCACCTCACACCAGTAAGGATAGCTGCCATCCAAAAGACAAACAACAACAAATGTTGGCAAGGCTGTGGAGAAAGGGGAACCCTCCTACACTGCTGGTGGGAATGTAAATTAGTTCAACCATTTTGGAAAGCAGTATGGAGGTTCATCAAAATGCTCAAAACAGACTTACCATTTGACCGAGGAATTCCACTCCTAGGAATTTATCCTAAGAACGCAGCAATCAAGTTTGAGAAAGACAGATGGACCCCTATGTTTATTGCAGCACTATTTACAATAGCCAAGAATTGGAAGCAACCTAAATGTCCATCGGTAGATGAGTGGATAAAGAAGATGTGGTACATATACACAATGGAATACTACTCAGCCATAAGAAAAGGGCAAATCCTACCATTTGCAGCAACATAGATGGAGCTGGAGAGTATTATGCTCAGTAAAATAAGCCAAGCGGAGAAAGAGAAATACCAAATGATTCCACTCATCTGAGGAGTATAAGAACAAAGGAAAAACTGAAGGAACAAAACAGCAGTGGAATTACAGAACTCAAAAATGGACTAACAGGTACCAAAGGGAAAGGAACGGGGGAGGATAGGTGGGCAAGAGGGGTAAGGGGGGGAAGAAGAAGGGGGTATTAAGATTAGCATGCATAGGGTGGGGAAGGAGAAAGGGGAGGGAGGGCTCTACAACACAGAGTGGACAAGTAGTGATTCTACATTTTGCTATGCTGATGGACAGTGACCTTAAGGTGGTTTTTAGGGGGGACCTGATATAGGGGAGAGCATAGTAAACATAGTATTCTTCATGTAAGTGTAGATTAAAGATTAAAAAAAAAAAAGAAAGAAAGAAAAGAGGGATTACTCCTTGATAGGATAAAACAATTGGTAAATCAAAGATTAACACATGCTTTAAATATCCTTAATGTTGATCACTTAAAGGGTGTCAGATGATCAGCTATGGAGGTACTCTTTTCTGATATTATTCTTTTCTCTTAATAAAAATTAAAAAAAAAAAGCAGTTCCTGTGTGCTGACCTCCAATGAGTTCTACACAGTGGTATAGAGGGCATGTCAAAGTGTAGGCAAAGGGTCTGTTTGTTTCTATGCAGAAGATCAAGGCCTAGCTTGGCTACCCAGAAAATGAACTAAGATACGATACGAGGAGGAGCTTCCGGCATCAGCACTCTCTGGAGGACTCATGCCGGGGGATGATCATCAAAAAGCCTCCACAGGGATCCGGGCGATGCTGCGGTTGTGGCTGTGTCCACCCCACCGTTTCCTGGACTTGCCACTGGAATGAGGAGGGAGATGTCTAGGCTGGCATGTTCATACAGTGAGACAAGGAATTTGACCGGATCTGTACTCTTGGAACTCAATCAGGAGTTGGGAGGGGTGCAAGTTGTAGCGCTCCAAAATCCTACGACTATAGACTATCTACGGTTAAAAGAACATATGGGATGTGAACAGATCCCAGAAATGGGTTGCTTTAATTTGTCTGATTTCTCTCAGTCTGTTCAAGTACAGTTGGACAATATCCATCATATCATAGACTAATTTTCACAAATGCCTAGGGTGCGTAAATGGTTTTCTTGGCTTCACTGGAGATGGCTGGTAATTACAGATTTGCTTTGTTTATGTCACCGTATTCCTATTATGTTAATATGTGTGCGCAAGTTAGTTAGTAGTTTAAAACCTATACATACTTAAGGTACTCTACAAGAAGATATGTCAAAGAAATAATTAATCCTCCCATGTTTTCTTCCATATGCTACCTCTATAGCTTTTCTTCTTCCTTCCTAATTACAACCCTTAAATAGAATTCGTGCCTCATATCGAATTTACCAAGTATCATAATTCCTCCAGGTGGTAAAGATACCTCGAGACAAGTGCTGGGCATAGAAGCCACAGGGCATAAATCTGCAAAGAAGTAAAAAGCTAACCTTTGCAAACAATATGGCTTCTCTCTCACTTACCAACTTTACATTTCCCTGTATGGCCCCGGAAGATGACTGGTTAGCCAGAGACGGGTAAGATTCCTCAAGGGATGAACAACCTAAGACAGGCACAGTCGCAGGGGGGCCATCAGGTGAGAAATTGGGGAACAACAGTGGTGAAGCTTAGAACCTCACCCCCACACCCCCCGTGTGTTGAGAGAAAGCTTCTGCATCCATGGATGTTTTATTGCCCTTGTCTAGCTTGGATTAGCACATAGTCTACAGGCACACACCTGATCATCTACAATTGCTCTCTTACAACACTAAACTATGTTTTCTACCTTTATCTTGCATGTACCTACCACTTCAGCAGTTTATTAAAATAAAAATAATAATAATAATAAAGGGAGAAATGTGGGATCCACATATAAAGCAAGTATAAAAATCAAACGAATATTCATATTTGACCTGATTGTTTATAGTTCATAGTGCATGATCAGAACCGAAAGTTTCTGTGATGAATGCCCTTGTACTGTTCACCACGTAAGAACTTATTCACTATGTAAGAATTCGTTTACTATGTAAGAACTTGTTCGTTACGCTTCAGAAGATTGGAGACTGACGAGAACTAGGCTTGAGATGGATTAATGATTGTGCATTGAGCATTGACCCCCCTATACAGAATTTTATTGTTGTTAACAACCATTTGATCAATAAATATGAGAGATGCCCTCTCAAAAAAAAAAAAAGATAAAATATGGTTAAGATTGTATGTAACTAACCATTTATTTGGGGGTGGCTTTCAACACACAAAATATTATTTGCAGATAAGTACTTGAAACATCAGTTTGATCTATTTCATCATGCAGAAATAGGATATGAACATTAAAAAAATGAATGCCTCAGAATTTTAATGTTAATTTGATAAATTTCAAATGCCAAAATATTAAGAAATTTTTATCCCATCATCAAGTAGATAACATATTAATTGGTATATTAAAATATGCTTCTGAATTATAGGAAAATGATAATATTCCTTAATTTTAAAGTATGTATTGTGAAATTAAAAATTGCAATTCTGCCCTCTATTTTTACTTAAATTAATTGTATTATAATTTATATAATCAAAATAAAATACCTTACTCCAAGTTGTCATATTACACCAAAAATAATGAAATTAGTTATTATTTAATGGTGTTAAAGACATATCATAGTGAAAAGGATACAGAAGTAAAATATTATTGAAGCATGCTGACCCGAAAAATAGTTCAGGATCACTTCATTTTTCAATCTCTCCTTTGTCTCCAATCCCTTCTGGCCCCCGCAAAAGCCAACGTTTGTTCTTTCACAGAAATGCCAAGCTCTTTAGCTCTCTGTGTGTCTTGCAATGGCCTCTTCAATCTTTTAGAAAAGCCCTTCACTGCTGACTCTCCCTCATCATAAACAATGTCATTCAAGACTCTGCACATACAAACAGACACATAAATCAGTGGAAGAGAATCAAGACCCTACAAAGAAACCCATGCATACACAGCCAACTGAATTTCCACACAGGTGCCAAGAATACAAAATCAGGAAAGGACAGTCTCTTCAATAAATAGCGTTGGGAAACCAATATACAAAAGAATGAAAGTGGACCCCTATCTTACACCATAAACAAATAGACTCAAAGATTAAAAACATAAATATATGACCAGAAGCTGTAAAACTCCTAGCAGAAAACACAGAGAAAAAGCTCCTTGACATTGGTCTTGGCAGTGATTTTCTGGGTATGACACCTAACACACAAGCAAAAATGAACAAATGGAACTACATTAACTAAAAAGTCTCTGCATAGCAAGGAAACCATCAACAAATGAAAAGGCAAACTATGGAATGGTAGAAAACATCTGCAAACCATATATCCAAAAGGAGTTAATATAAGAAATGCTTAGAACTCAATAGCCAAAAAAAATCAAATTAGACAATTAAACATATAGGTAAGGGACTTGAATAGACATTTTTACAAAAAAGACACACAAATGGCCAACGGGCATATGAAAAGATACTCAACATCACTAATTATCAAGAAATGCAAATCAAAAGCATGAGATATCACTTCACACCTGTTAGGATGGCTTTTATCAAAAAGTCAGAAGATATTAAGTGATGACAAGGATGTGGAGAAAAGGGAACCTCTGCAACACTACTAATGGGAATGTAAATTGGTACAGCCATTATGGAAAACAGTATTCAGGGAGGTTCCTTAAAAACTTAAAACCAGAACTACCATATGATCCAGCAATCACATTTCTGGATATATACCTCAGGGAAATAAAACCACTGTCTCAAAGAGATTTCAACACTCCTTTGTTCACTGCAGCATTACACACAATGGCCAAGATATGGAAACAAAACCTAGATGTCTGTTGATGGATGAATGAATAAAGATGATGTTGTGTGTGTGTATATTATAAGTGTATAAATATATATATAATGTGTGTTATATAGAATATATTACAGAAGTTTATATTACATATATATGTATATAGTATACATAATGGAATAATATTTAGCCTTTAAAAAGAAGGAAATCCTGCCATTTGCAACAACATAAATGAACTTAGAGAATACTACCCTAAGTAAAATAAGCCAAACAAAGGCAAATATTACATGATCTCACTTACATGTGGGAAAAGAAAGTTGAACTCATAAAAACAGAGTAAAATGGTGGTTACCAAAGGATGAAGCAAGGATGAAAAGAGATTTTTAAAAAGAAAAAAAAAAGGTAGATAGTAGAATGATAGTTTTCAGAGACTGCTGGAAGGGGCCCTGGGGAGTTAGTTTAATGGGTACAGAGTTTCAGTTTTGCAAGGTGAAAAGTTCTGGAAATAAAGGGTGGTGATAGTTGTAAAATGTATCACTTAGTATCACTGAACTGTACACTTAAAAATAACTGACATAGTAAGTTTTATGTTGTATATTGTACCGCCAAAAAAAAGGTTGAATAAGCATTACCTCCTATGAAAAGCTTCTGCTGATTCTTCCATGCAGAGTAAGTCATACCACCCTTCCTAATTCTTCAGGAAATCCTATGCATATTTCTACTAGAGAATATCAACCACATTCAATTATAATTAAGTTTAATATCTCTCCACTTTGTGCTCAACAAATTGAGGTGAGAGAATCTATTTCCATCTGTTTCTAGAATACAACTTGAGGATGCAGAGCACATTACTATTTGCTGAACAGCAGTTGATATGAAATGTGAGTGCTATCTCTTATATCAGCGAATTCCTCTTGGCCTTCTCATCTTATATTGTCCAATCTAGATGCCTTCACACATTACTGTTCTCTTTCCCTGTTCTCAACCTATCTGAGTGGTTCTGGGTAAATCACTTGACCTCTCAATAACTGAGTTTCCTCATTTACAAAAAAGCGTGTAGTAATGACACCTACCTCTTAAGAGTTCATAGGTAATTAAGTTTATAAAATCTACATAGAACAGCAGATTTTCCTTCCTCTTCTTGCCCTATTTCAACTTGTTAACCCAGGCTATTTGCCTTGACAGCACAGACCAAGGCACACTGCCATATGCTGCAGCTAGACTGATGGGTGCACAATCACAATCACAGTGATACCTGGACACAACTACACAACTGGCTCACCTTTCCTTCTTCCCCTCGCCCATTCTTTTCCTCCTTCATCATTTGACAGGGAAGCAGGATAGTTCATCTTTTTAATACCAATATGAATCACAGTTTCTGGAATTCAATTAATATTTATTCAGTAAATGTAGAATAAATAATTAAATGACTTAATGTTTAAAAGTATTCCAACATTGCTGAGAGACAGTAATATAATAATATAAGCAGCACTTCACAATTTTCAAAACATTTTGACATTATTCTGTTGCAACAATCCTGTAAAATGAAACTTCAAAGACCTATCAGCACTTTACGAAGGATAAAATTGTGGCTCAAAAAAATTGAAATGTTTGCCCAAGGCCACAAAAGACTAGTATCACCTAGTTAACCTAATTAGTGTTATGTGATGCCTGGGAAAAGGATTTTTACTTCCTTAAGCTTCTTCATATGTTTTCCCATGATTTCAATAAATTAGCAAAATTTGGGTTAAATATTAATTGCCTAAATGGTTTTGCCTTTTAGTTATTCATACACCAGAACCATGGCTGAGAAAAGGAATTTTGTAATTTGAGGGAATGAGAGAGGGAATATATGACCATCCTGTTAATGAAAAAAGTCCGTGTTTAAAGTTACTTGTCAAGTGCTGCATAGCTCATATAGTACAAAACTTTAATTTATACAACCTCTAGATTATAATTGACTTTCTTCCTATGGAATTTACCTGCATCACATAGAATGAGATACATTGTATACAAGCAGTGTACAAAATAATCATTATTGAAACTTACTGCCTCTTAATACTGTGAAATTCTTGGCATTATTTTCTGCATAATTATCATTTCCAAAGTTGTATAACTAATTTAGAAATGACAAGGTTTATCCCTTGTTAGGAAAATCAATGAAAATCCATTTTCTATTTCAGTGTTTTGCAGAGGTTCTAGTATTCATTTTGCCAATAACTGCTAAGTAACCATGGATAACTCATTTAATATTTTTTGCTCTCATTTCATTCAAATAAAAATTATAAAGTTTTGCTAGTACTCTCTACCTTTCCACCTACCTTTAAATTCTTACTTTATACACCCAGTTTCCCAAATAAATCAATACAAATAGAAATAATACAAAGAAAGCACAGCATTACATTAGGAAATGAAAATATCAGTTACTTCCATCTTTCCATGATTAGAGTAACCAAAAAGTCCAATTTCAAAAGTCTTCACATTGGAACTACATAGAAGATTTTATATTTTAATATCAAAATGTAAAAATGAGTAAGAATACTTTGGCTCAGAGAGAAAGCTTTTTTAAAGTTTTTTTTTTTCTATAGAGGTGTAACTGATATATAATATATTGGTTTCAAGTATACAAAACAGTGATTCAACAGTTACACACATTAATAAATCCTCACCCCAATTAGTGCTGTTACTGTCAAGGTAGAAAGATGTTATAGAACCACTGACTATACTCTCCATGCTGCACTTCCATGCCCATGAACAACTTACAACTGAAGATTTTGTGTCTCGCTTATAAACACCAGTTCCTTCTCTATGAGTCTACTGCTATTTTGTACATTTTGTTTTTAGATTTCACATATAAGTGAAATCATATGGTATCTGTCTTTCTCTACCTGGCTTATTTCACTAAGCTATTTCACTTAGGTGCATCCGTGTAGTCACAAATAGCACGATTTCTATTTTATGGCTGAATAACATTCCATTGTGTATATGTACCACACTTTCTTTATCCATTCATCTATTGATGTATACTTTGGTTGCTTCCATAATTTAGTTATTGTAAATAAATGGCAATATTTTTTTTAAATCAGATGTGGTTTTCTTTGGGTAGATTCCTAGAAGTTAAATGACTGGATTGTATGATATTTCTATTTACAAATTTTTGAAGAACCTTCATACTGCTTTCCATAGTGGCTATACCTATTTACATTCTCACCAGCAGTATAGGAGGGTTCCCTTTTCTCCGCATCCTCAACAATACTTACTATTTCTTGCCTTTTAGATAGTGGTCATTCTAACTGGTGTGAGATGATATCTCATTGTGGTTTTTATTTGCATTTCCCTGATGACTAGTGATATGGAGCATCTTTTCATGACATCTATTTGACTTCTTTTGGAAAATGTCTGCTCAGATGCTCTGGCCATTTTTAATGTGATTGTGTTTTTTTGGTGTTGAAGCATATGAATTCTTTACATATTTTGGATGTTAACCCCTTACCAGTAGATCATTTCAAATATATTACCCCATACTATAGGGTAGGCTATTTTTTTTGTTGATGGTGCCCTTTTCTCTAGTTTGATGTAGTCCTACATGTTCATTTCTGTTTTGTTTTGCTTGCCAGGGGGTAAGTGTCCAGAAAAAAGTTACTTATGCTTATGTTCAAGAGATTTTTGCCTATGTCTTCTTTTAAGAGTTTTATGGTTTCATGTCTTATACTTAGGGCTTTAAGCCATTTTGAGGTTACTATTGGATGTGGAATTAGACTGTAATCTAGTTTCATTCTCTTGTATGCAGCTGCCAGTTTTCCCAACAACATTTATTGAAGAGACTGTCTTCTCTCCTTTGTATATTCATGGTTCCTGTATCATATATTAATTGACCATATATGTACGGGTTTAATTTCTGCAATTTCTATTCTGTTCCATTGATTTATGGGTTTGTTCTTGTGCCAGTACCAAACTGTTTTGATTACTGCACCATTGCCGTATAGCTTGAAGTCAGGCAACATAATACCTTCAGGTTTGTTCCTCTCTTTTTCACCTATGCAATTTTTTATTAAAGTACCATTGATATACAATCTTATGAAGCTTTCACATGAACAACACTGTGGTTTCAACATCCACCCATATTATCAAGCCCTCACCACTATCCCCTACCATTGCAGTCACTGTCTATCAGTGTAGTAAGAAGCTATAGAGTCATTACTTGTCTTCTCAATGCTGTGCTGCCTTCCCCATGACCTACCTACATTGGATTGCTAATTATAGTGCCCCTTAATTTCCAGTCCTCCCAAGCATTCCCTTCAGTAACTGCTAGTCCCTTCTTGGAGTCTGTGAGTCTGCTGCTGTTTTGTTCCTTCAGTTTTGCTTCGTTGCTATACTCCACAAATGAGTGAAATCATTTGGTACTTGTCTTTCTTTACCTGGCTTATTTCACTGAGCATAATATCCTCTAGCTGCATCCATGTTGTGGCAAATGGTAGGATTTGTTTTCTTCTTATGGCTGAATAATATTCCATTGTGTATATGTACCACATCTTCTTTATCCATTCATCTGTTGACAGACAGGTGGCTTCCATATCTTGGCTATTGTAAGTAGTGCTGTGATAAACATAGGGGTGCATAAGTCTTTTTGGATCTTGTTTTCTTTGGGTAAATTCCTAGGAGTGGAATTCCTGGATCAAATGGTATTTCTATTTTTAGTTTTATGAAGAACCTCCACATGGCTGTCCACAATGGTTGGAACAATTTACACTCCCACCAACAGCATATGAGAGTTCCCTTTTCTCCAAGTCCTCACTAGCATTTGTTGTTTCTTGCCTTTTGAATGTTGGCCATCCTAACTGGTGTGAGATGATATCTCATTGCAATTTTAATTTGCATTTCCCTGATGATTAGCGATATGGAGCATCTTTTCATCTGCCTGTTGGCCATTTGAATTTCCTTTTTGAGGAAGTTCTGTTCTGAATCTCTGCCCATTTTTTAATCAGGTTTATTTTTTGGGGGGGGTGTTGAGGCATGTGAGTTCATTATATATTTTGGATGTTAACTTATCAGGTTAAGTCATTTATGAGTATATTCTCCCATATTGTAGAATGCCTTTTTGTTCTGTTGATAGTGTCCTTTGCTGAACAGAAGTTTTTTAGTTTCATGTAGTCCTGGTTGTTCATTTTTGCTTTTGTTTCCCTTTCCCATGATGTGTTTAGGAAAAAGTTGCTCATGTTTATTTTCAAAAGATTTTTGCCTAGGTTTTCTACTAATAGCTATATGGTTTCATGACTTACATTTAGGGTTTTAATCCATTTTGAGTTTACTTTTGTGTATGGGGTTATACAATAATCCAGTTTCATCCTCTCACATATGGCTGTTCAGTTTTGCCAACACCAGTTGTTGAAGAGGCTCTTATTTCCCCATTGTATATCCATGGCTCCTTTATTGTATATTAATTGGCCATATATGTGTACATTTATATCTGGGCTCTCAATTCTGTTTCATTGATCTATGGGTCTGTTCTTGTGCCAGTACCAAATTTTGATACTGTGGCTTTGTAGTAGAGCTTGAAGTTAGGGAGCGTAATCCTGCCAGTTTAGTTCTTTCTTCTTAGGATTGCTTTGGCTATTCAGGTTCTTTTATGGTTCCACATGAATTTTAGAACTATTTGGTCTGGTTCATTGAAAAATGCTGTTGGTATTTTGATAGGGATTGCATTGAATCTATAGATTGCTTTAGGCAGGATGGCCATTTTGACAATATTAATTCTTCTTATCCATGAGCATGGGATCAATTTCCATTATTTGTGCTTTCTTTCTCTCCTAGTTTTTATAGTTTTCAGAGTACAGGTCTTCCACTTCCTTGGTTAGGGTTTATTTCTAGATATTTTATTCTTTTTGATGTAATTGTAAATGGAATTTTTATCCTGATTTCTCTTGCTGCTAGTTTATTGTTAGTATATAGGAATGTAACATATTTCTGTATATTGATTTTGTATCCTATGACATTGCTGAATCCAGTTACTAATTCTAACAGTTTTTTGGTGGTGTCTTTAGGGTTTTCTATATATAGTATCATGTCATCTACAAATAGTGACTTTTATTTCTTCCTTACCACTTTGGATGACTTTATCACTTTATCTTGTCTGACTGCCATGGCTAGGACCTCCAGTACTATGCTGAATAAAAGTGGCAAAAGTGGATCCCCTTGTCTTATTTTTGATCTTAGAGGAAAAGCTGTCAGCTTTTCAGCATTAAGTATGATGTTAGCTACGGGATTGTCATATATGGACTTTATTATGTTGAGGTATATTCCCTTTATACCCTTTTTGTTAAGAGTTTTTATCATGAATCGATGTTGATTTTTGTCACATGATTTTTCAGCATCTATTAAGGTAATCATATGGATTTTCTCCTTTGTTTTGCAAATGTGGTGTATTATATTGCTTGATTTATGAATACTGTACCATCTTTGCATCCCTGGAATAAACCCCACTTGGTGTTGATGGATAATCCTTTGATGTGTATTTGAATAAGGTTTCCTAATAATCTGTTAAGGACTTTTACTTTTATGTTCATCAGGGATATTGATCTGAAATTTTCTTTCTGGTGTCTTTGCCTTGTTTTGCTATCAGAGTTATGCTGGCCTTATAGAATGATTTGGAAGTATTTCTTCCTCTTCTATTTTTTAGAACACTTTAAGAAGGATGGGTATTAACTCTTTAAATGTTTGGTAGAATTCAACTTGAAGCCATCCGGTTCTGGAATTGCTTTTTGGTTTTTGATTACCAGTTCAATTTTGTTACTGTCAATTGGTCTGTTCAGATGTTGTTTCTTCCTGGATCAGTCTTGTAAGGTTGTAGTTTTTTTAAGAATGTGTCCATTTTTTCTAGATTGTCCAGTTTATTTGCATAATTTTTCATAGAATGCTCTAATAATTCTTTGTATTTCTTTTCTGTCAGTTGTGACTTCTCCTTTCTTGTTTCTGATTTTGTTTGTCTCCTCTCTTCTTTTTCCTTGATAAATCTGGCGAGGGGTTTGTCTAGTCAGTTAATCTTCTCAAAGAAGAGCTCTTTGTTTCCTTGTTTTTCTTCTATTGTTTTCTTATTCTCAAATGTATTTATTTCTGCTCTGATCTTCATTATATCCCATCTTTTACTAACTTAGGCTTTCATTTGTTCTTTTTCTAGTTTCATTAGTTGTGAGTCTAGATTGTTTACTTGGAATTGTTCTAGTTTCTTGAGGTAGGTCTGTATTGCTATGTATGTCTCTTGTAGAACCACTTTTATGGCAATCCACATTATTTGGAACAATTTGTTTTTATGTCTCTATGTATTGTTTGATTTCCTTTGATTTGTTCATTGATCTGTTGATCATACTGAAGGATGTTTAGCCTCCATGTATTTTTTGTATTCTTCATGTAATTTATTTCTAGTTTCATACAGTTATGATATGAAAAATATGCTTCATGCCATTTCAATCTTTCTGAATTTATGAGGTTCTTTTCATGTCATAATATGCGATCTATTCTGGAAAACATTTCATGTACACTTCAGAAAAATGTGTATCCTGCTACCTTTGGGTGGAACATTATGTATCTGTGAAGTGTATCTGTCTAATGTGTTGTTCAGTGTCTCTATTTCCTTATTTATTTTTCTCTTTGGATCATCTGTCAATCGATGTAAGTGGGGTATTAAAGTCTCCTAATATGATTGTGTTTCTGTTTATTTCCCCTTTTAGGTCTGTTAGTGTTTGTCTTAAATATTTAGGTGCTCTTATGTTGGGTGCATAGGTATTTATAATTGTTATATCCTTTGTTGGATTGATCCCTTTATCATTATGTAATGTCCTTGTCTCTTACTACTCTCTGTTTTGAAGTTTGTTTTGTCTAATATAAGTAGTGCTGCTACTGCTTTTTTATCCCTATTATTTATATGAGATATTTTTTTCCGTTCCTTCAGTTTCAGTCTGTGTGTAAGTCTTTAGGTCTGCAATAAGTCTCTCATAGACAGCATATAGTTTGGGCTTGTTTCTATATCCATTTTTCCACCCTATGTCTTTTGATTGGTGCATTTAGTCCATTTACATTTTAGGTAGTTACTGATAGGTATGTACTTATTGCTGTGTTATTATTTTCTGGATGTTTTTGTAGTTCCTCTCTGTTCTTTTATTCATCTCATATTCTTCTTATTTGATCATATTCTTTAGTATTATGCTTGGATTTTTTAAACATTTTTTATGTATCTATTATAGGCTTTAGTTTTGTGATTCCTATAAGGTTCATAGTTTCCTAAATAATAACAGTCTGTATTAAGGTGATTGTTGCTCTATTTCAACACAATCTCAAAGTAAAATATTTTGTTCTTCTTCTTCCTCCATACTTTATTTACAAGGTGTAATAATCTACATCCTTGATATAGCTATTTTGTAAACAGCTGATTTCACTATTTTGTTTTTTTAACTTCATATTTGATTTAGTAAGTACTTGGTCTTCTACCTTTACTATAGTTTATTTTCACTGGTGAAAAACATTTAGACTTAAGAACGTTGCCATCTACAGAAGTGCCTTTTTAACATATCCTGCAAAACCAGTTTAGTTGTGGTGTATTCTTTTAAGTTTATCTGGGAAACTTTAAATATATCCTTCAATTCTGAATAATAACCTTGCTGGGTAGAGGTTTCTTGGTTGAAGGTTCTTCCATCTCAATACATTAAATACTTCATGCCACTCCCTTCTGGCCTGTAAAGTTTCTGCTGACAAGTCTGATAGCTTTATGGAGTTTCCATTACAGTTAGATGTCTGTCTCTCTCTTGTTCCTTATAAGATTCTCTATTTATCCTTAATCTTTGCCATTTTAATTATTATATGCCTTGGTGTTGTCTTCCTGGGTTTCCTTGTGTTTGGGCCTCTCAGCACCTCGAGGACCTGGGTGTCTATTTCTTTCCCAGGTCAGGAAAGGAAACTTTTAAAATAAAAATATAAACTTTCCCAGTTAGTAATTTTATTTTATAAAGTAAACCACATCTCAGAAATAACACATAAATATGCATTTGAGTATATAGAGGCAAAGATAAAATGCTTGAAATAAAGTAGTTTGTCATCAGGTCTATGTAATAATTTGTGCCATAGGTCAATTACTCTGATTTCAGTTTTTCTTTGTTTAGTATTTTATCCTCAGTTTTACTGAGTCAAAATGAAAAATTGTAAGGTATTTACATTTTGATGATTTGACATATGTATACATTGTGAAAATATTCCTCTCTCATCCCATCTACGTAACACCATCCATCACCTCACATATTTCTTATTCTTTCTTTTTTTGGTGAGAACATCTTAAGTCCTCTCAGCAAATTACAATCATGAAATTCACTGTTATCCTCTACAGTCACCAGTTATACATTATATCCTCAAACCTAATTTATCCTATAGTTAACAGTCTGCATCCCTTTATCAACCTGCCCCTATTTCACCCACCTTCCCACCTGTAGCAACCACTTTTCTTCAGTCTTTATTTCTGTAAGTTTTGCTATTATTTAGATTATACATATAAGTGATACCATGCAACATTTGTCTATGTCTGACTTATTTCATTAGGCATAATGTACACAAGGTCCATCCAAGCTTTTGCAAATGGTAGGATTTCCTTGTTTCATGAGAAACATTACATATAATAAATATCACATCTTCTTTGTCTATTCATCAGCTGATGGACATTCAGGTTGTTTCCATATTGTGGCTATTTTGAATATCAGTGCAATGAACAAGGCAGTGAAAATATTAGTATTCTGTTTTCATTTCCTTTGGATATATTCCCATAAATGGGATTGCTGGATCACGTGGTACTTCGATTTTCAATTTTTTGAGGAATTTCCACACTGTCTCACAACGTACATTCCCAGAAACAGTACAGAAGAGCTCCCTTTTCTTTATATTGTTGCCGTACTTGTCATCTCCTCTTTTAGCTGATAGCCATTCTAACAGGTATAATGTGATATCTCGTTGTGGTTTTGATTTTTCTTATACTGATAAGTAGTGAACAATTTCTCATTTATTTATTGACCATTTGCATATCTTCTTTAGAAAAATGTGTATTTAGTTCCCCTACCCATTTTTAAATTGGGTTATTTGGATTTTTTTCCCGATTGAGTTGTGTGAATTGTTTGTACATTTTGGATGTTAACTAATTATCAGGTAAACTATTTGCAAATATTTTCTCCCATTTGACAGGTTACCTTCTCAAAACACCAATTTTGTTGATGGTTTCCCTTTGCTATACAGCTTTGATGTAGTCCAACTTCTATATTTTTGCTTTTGTTACCTGTGCTTTAGGTGTCATGCCCAAAAAATGATTGCCAAGACTTATGTCAAGGAGTTTTCCCCATTTTTTCTTCTAGTCAATCAGTTTCAGATACTACATTAGGTCTTTAAACTTTGAGTTAATTTGTGTATGGTGTAAGATGGGGTCTACTTTCATTCTTTTGCATGTGGTTATTAAATTTTCTCACCATTTACTGAAGAGTCTGTCCTTACTCCATGGTACATTGTTAGTTCTCTGTCATAAATTAATTGACCATATGAGTATGGGGTTATGTCTGTGCTTTCAATTCTGTTCCATTGATCTGTATGTCTATTTTTATACCAGTATACTACTTTGTTTACTAAGCTTTCACAATACAGTTTGAAATTAGGAACTGTGATTCCTCCAGATTTGATCTGCTCTCTCAACCTTGGTTTGGCTATTCAGGGTCTTTCATCATTCCACACAAATTTTAGGATTTTTTTTCTGTTTCTGTGAAAAATGCTATTGGAATTTTTTTTTTTTAAGGGGCTCATACCAAGCTTTATTCTCACAGTGGCAGGTCAAACGCTAGAATCACCTCCACCACTGCCTGCAGCAAGCCCGGCTCAGTGTCCGCTTAGGCTATAGCCTCTATCCCAGGCGCTGCCTGCGTTCCAGGATCTGCCTCTGATCCCCAGACTCCGCTTTCTTCTCTAGGCTCTGCTCTTAGCACCAGGGGGATTCTTTTACAGCAATACTAGCAGTTATGGCTTATTGCCAATATACAAGCATGTGCCCACACAGTAGGCTGTGCTATTACCTCCTTTCACTACACAGTGGGTATCAGGTGAGGATCCTGGCCATGGAACTTTCATTTTCCCTGCACCCAGATGCAGGTTTATGATGAAGCTGATCACCTTCACTTGCATGGGCCTCTCCAGGGTCCTGTACCTAATTTTGTATTATAATTTGTATTATTTTTCTTAAAGCACCCTCCCCCAGTTAAATAAACTGCAGGTTCCACAAAACCTGGATCCTCCCCTCATAGGCAGGGAACTTTCTGGGTCTGAGACTGAAGCCCCAGCAGGTTTTTTTTTTTTGAGAGGGCATCTCTCATATTTATTGATCAAATGGTTGTTAACAACAATAAAATTCTGTATAGGGGACTCAATACACAGTTATTAATCAACCCCAAGCCTACATCTCAACAGTCTCCAATCTTCTGACGCATAACGAACAAGTTCTTACATGGTGAACAAGGTCTTACATAGTGAATAAGTTCTTACTTGGTGAACAGTGCAAGGGCAGTCATATCACAGAAACTTTCGGTTTTGATCACGCATCATGAACTATAATCAATCAAGTCAGATATGATTATTCGTTTGATTTTTATACATGATTTATATGTGAATCCCACATTTCTTCCTTATTATTATTATTATTATTATTATTATTATTATTATTATTTTTAATAAAATGCCAAAGTGGTAGGTAGATGCAAGATAAAGGTAGAAAACATAATTTAGTGGTGTAAGAGGGCAAATGTAGATGATCAGGTCTGTGCCTATAGACTAAGTATTAATCCAAGCTAGACAAGGGCAACAAATCATCCACAGATGCAGAAGATTTCTCTCAAAACAGGGGGGGTTGAGGTTCTAAGCCTCCCCTTTGTTGGTCCCTAATTTCTCTCCTGATGGCCCCCCTGCGACTGTGCCTGTCTTAGGTTGTTCCTCCCTTGAGGAATCTTACCCGTCTCTGGCTAACCAGTCATCTTCCGGGGTCATACAGGGAAATGTAAATTTGGTAAGTGAGAGAAGCAATATTCTTTGAAAAGGTTAGCTTTTTATTTCTTTGCAGATTTATGCCCTATGGCTTCTATGCCCAGCATTTGTCTTGAGGTATCTTTACCTGGAAGAATTACGATACTTGGTAATTTTTGATATGAGGCACTAATTCTACTAAAGGATTGTAATTAGGAAGGAAGAAGAAAAGCTATAGAAGTAGCAGACAGAAGAAAACATGGGAAGATTGATTATTTCTTTGACATATCTTCTTGTAGAGTAACATAAGCATGTATAGGTTTTAAACTACTAATTAAATGCACACATACATTAACATAACAGAAATACAGATACATAACAAAAGCAGACCTACAATTACCAGCCATATCCAGTGAAACCAAGAAAACCAGTTAGGTACCCTAGGCATTTGTGAAAACTTATCAATGATATGATGGATATTGTCTACCTGAATTTGAATAGTTTGAGAAAAATCAGACAAATTAAAACAACACATTCCTGGGAACTGTTCACATCCCATGTGTTCTTTTAACAGTAGATAGTATATAGTCGCACGATTTTGGAGCACTGCAACTTGCACTTCTCCTAATTCTTGGTTGAGTTCCGTCAGTATAGATCCAGTCAAGTTTGTTGTTTTACTGTATGCACAGGCCAGATTATGCACGGTTCCAATGGCAAGTCCAGGAACCGGTGGGATGACTGCAGTTACAACTGCAGCAGCGCAGGATCTTTGTTGAAGTTTTTTGATGTTCATCTTCTGGAATGACTCTTCCAGAGGATGTTGATGTTGGAAGTTCTTCTTCATATCATATCTTAATTCTGGGTAGCCAAATTAGGCTTTGATCCTCTGTATAAACACAAACAAACCCTTTGCCCACACTTTAATATGACCTTTATACCATTGTGAAGAACCTATTGGAGATCACCACACAGGAACTGCTTTTTTTTTTTAAGTAAAAGGAATATTATCAGAAAAATGTACTTCTATAGCTGATCATCTGACACCCTTTAAAAGATCAAAATTAAGGATATGTAAAGCATGAATTAATTGTTGATTTGCAGTTAGTTTTATCCTATCAGGGAGTAATCCCCCTTTTCTTTCTCTTTTTTTTTGTTATCATTAATCTACAATTACATGAAGAATATTATGTTTACTAGGCTCTCCCCTATACCAAGTCCCCCGCACAAACCCCATTATTGGAATATTTATAGGGATTACAATACTGAACCTATAGAGTGGTTTAGGTAGTATGGACATTTTAACATTAATTCTTCCAATCCATTCACATGGAATATTCTTCCATTTGTCTTCTTTAATTTTATTCATCAATGCCCTATAATATTCAGTGGTCAGATATATCACCTCCTTGGTTAAATTTATTCCTAGTTATTTAAAATTTTTGATGTAACTGTAAATAGGATTTTCTTAATTACCCTGAGAGTTTGTTGTTAATGTAAAGAAATGCAACTGATTTTGTATCCTGTAATTTCACTGAATTTGTTTCTTAATCTCAAACAGTTTTTTGGTGAAGTCTTTAGAGTATTCTATATATAATATTATGCCATCTACCAACACAAACACATATTTCTTTCTTTCTTATTTGGATCTGTTTTTCCTTTTCTTGCCTAACTGCTCTGGCTAGGACTTCCAGTACCATGCTAAGTAAAGATGATAAGTGCAGCATCCTTGTCTTATTTCTGATCTTAAAGAAAAACTTTTCAGCTTTTCTCCATTGAGTCTGATATTAGCTGTGGGCTTGTCATATATGGCCTTTACTGTGTTGAGGTATGTTCCCTCTATACATAATTTGTTGAAATTTTTATTATGTATGGATGTTGAATTTTGTCAAATGATTTTCCTGCATCTAGAGAGATGATCATATAATTTTTATCCTTTATTTTGTTAATGTGATACATCACAGTGATTTGTGCATATTGTACCTTCCTCACATCCCTGGAATAAATCCCACTCAATCACAGTGTATTATCCTTTAAAGGTACTGCTGAATTCAGTTCACTAATATTTTATTGAGGATTTTGTATTATGTTCATCAGGGATACTGGCTTATACATTTTTTGCAGTGTCCTTGTCTGGTTTTTGTATCAGGGTAATACTTGCCTCATAAACTGAGTTTGAAAGTATTCCCTCCTTTTTTATATTTAGAAGAATTTGAAAAGGATTGGTATTATCCTTTAAATTTTGGTAGAATTCATGGTGAGGACATCTGGCTCTGGACTTTTCTTTTTTAAGAGATTTTTGATAACTGGTTCAATCACCTTAGTAGTAATTGATCTGTTCAGAGTTTCTATTTCTTCATGATTCAGTCTTAGTTATTAGTGTGTTCTTTATATTCACATATTTTGGGACTTTCAAGCTATCTTTCTATTATTGACTTCTAGTTTAATTCCGTTATGATCTAAGTATAGAGTTGGTATCATTTCTATTAAGTCTGTTAAGGTATTTTAAGATACAGAATTGAGCCTATCTTGGTCAAAGTTCCATATGGGCTTGAGAAGAATATGTATTCTGCTGTTTCTGGAGGATGAAGCCTACTGATGTCAATTATATACAGGTGATTGATGGTTTTATTGAGCTCAACTGCATCCTTGGTGATTTTCTGCCTGCTAGATCAGTCCATTTCTTACAGAAGAGTGTTGATGTCTCCAACTATGGTAGTATATTCATCTATTTCTCTGGCAGTTTTATCAGTTTTTGCCTTACAAAGTTTGATGTCTGCTGTTAGGCACATGTCTATAAAGGATTATTACGTTTCTTGGAGAATTGATCCCTTTATCATTATGTAATGAACTTCTTCATCCCTAATAACTTGCACTGCTATGAAGATGTTCTGTCTCAAATTAATAAAGCTACTCATTTTGTTCAGTGTTAGGATGATAGATTCCTCCATCCATTCACTTTTAATCCATGTTTCTTTATATTTAAAGTGGGTTTCTTGTAAACAACATATAGTTTTTTGATCCACTACAGCAATCTCTTGTATTTTAGATGGTCTATTTAAATCAGTGATGTTCAATGTCAATATTAATTATATTAATATTAATAAATACATTAATATCTAATATATTCATGTTATTAGATGTTAATATCTAATATATTCAATGTTAATAACTAGATTAATATCTAATATATTTATTAGCATTTTCTATTTGTTGCTCTTGCTCTTTCTTCATTTTGTCTTCACTCTATACCTGCCTTTGTGGTTTTAAAAATTCAGCTTTTACATTATTCCATTTCTCTCTTTCATTAGTGTATCATTCAAACTTCCTTTTTAACTTTTGTGCTTGCTCTTAAGTTTTCAATACACATTTACAACAACTAGTGCAAGTCTACTTTCAAATTACACTCAACCTGTTGGTATGTATAACAAAATAATCCTACTTGCTCCCATGTCCCAGTATCAATGCTATCATTCATATCACTTATATGCAACCATAGAGAAATATATATATATGTGTGTGTGCCCATTTACATACACAGAATATACTGTTGCTGTAATTATTTTGAAAAAAAAGCTGTTGCCTGTTAGATTAAGTATAAAAGAAATATAAGTTTTTACTTTTACCTTTACTTATTACTCTTTGATGTTCTTCCTTAACTTTATGTAGATCCAAGTTTCTAACTTACAGTATTGTCTTCTCTTAAAAACTTCTTTTAAAATTTCTTAAAAGGCAGGTCTACCAGCAACAAATTCCCTTAATTTTTGTTTGTCTAAGAATGTCTCTATTTTTCCTTCACTTTAGAAGTGTAAGTTCACAGGGTACAGGATTCTATGTTCGTAGTGTTTTTTTTCCTCAACACTTTAAATATTTCACCCTCCTCTCTTGTTTGTATTGTTTCTGAAAAGAAGACAGATATAATTCTTATCTCTCTTCCCCTATAGGTAAGGTGCTTTCTCCTTCTGGATTCTTCCAGGACTTTGTCTTCAACTTTGATTTTCTATAGTTTGAAAATAATATACCTAAGTGCTATTTTTTTTTTTTGCATTTGTCTCACTTGATGTTGAGTATTTTGGGGAAGTTCACATACATCATTGCTTCAAATATTCCATCTGTTCCTTTCTCTTTCTTCTCTTCTGGTATTCCCACTGCATGTATGTTACATTGTTTGTAGCTGTCCCATAGTCCTTGGATATTCTGTTCTTTTTTTCAGTCTTTATTACCTTTGCTTTATGTATGTGTGTATGTGTAGATTCTACTGATACATCCTCTGGCTCAGAGATTTCTTCCTCATCTGTATCCAGTCTAACATATAAGCCCATCTACGCCATTGTTTATTTCTGTTACAGTGTTTTTATTTCTCACATTTTTTTGTTTCATTCTTAGGATTTCCAGCTCTCTGCTTACAATGCACATCTGTTCTTGCATGCTAATTAATCCATTAGAGCCATTAGCATATTGATTATAGTTGTTTTAAATTCCCGATCGGATAATTCCAACATCCCTGCCATGTCTGGTTCTGATGCTTGCTCTGTCTCTGCAAATTGTATGTTGTTTTTTTCTTTGCCTTTTGGTATACTTTGTAATTTTTTCTTGATAATCAGACATAATATACCCAGCACTGGTTCCTGTGGATGTTTCTACTTGTGAGCCTCTGCTCTGAAAAGGAGGGAGTCCTGTATTCACCTCTCTGTCTTTCCAATATTTGAGGGAGCAGTTCGTTTTGTGTCCTCCTTCTCTCATGGATTCAAGAAAAGTTAATTTTTCAATCTGTTTAGTTTTTTATTTGTTCTTAGGACCAAGTGGTGACTTACAAGCTCTTTATGTGAAGCCAAATGGTTTTTCTTTTTATTCCCAGATAACATTTTTAGATTAGTTTTATTCATTTCTGCTTTGAAGCACTAATAAAAAAATTCAAATCTGCATGTACTATTATTTTTTTTTAATTCACAGGTAATTCATTCCATATTAAAAACTGAAACAGAGAAATAGCTAGACTTCCAGTTTCCAGATCATGGGAAAAATGCAGTCCATGTGCCTTATAGTAATGCTAATACAATATGAGAAGGAGAAGAATAGTGAATGTACTGCTCACCAAACAATACACCCTTTAGCTATCAGTAAATCATCAATAAATATATCAGCATAACACATTTGTAGCTATTGGGTCATCATTAACTTAATATCTTTTGTTTATATTCCAGAACGTTCTTATAAAAATGTAACTTTCAATAACGAAAAAAAATTTCCCTCACAACACTCACTGAAGTAACAAATAATTCTGAAGAACTAACAAAAGCTATCTACTGAGTTCAGTCAACCAATATTTACTGAGGATCTACTACATTCTTAATAGTCTTAACAAGAGTAAGAAGAAAGTTGTTCAAAATCCACTACAAAAAAGTATATTTATAGAGGTAGATCTGGGTTGGACTCAAGTACAAATATTAAAAAAAAAAAAAAACCAATATGATTTTGATGTACAACCAGAGCTAAGAATCTCTAGCTTCTTATGATAAAGCACAAACAACGTAGAAGAGCATTCAAGACTTTTCATTGTCCTAAATCTGTTTTTCTTCCTTCACCTCCTGCCTCACTCTCATAGTCACTATGTATTCCTATTTACCTGACCCCCACACCCCCCCAAAAAATGCTATCATATGTATTTTCCATGCCCGTATATTTGTTACTTCACTTTTCTAGAATGATTTGTAATCACCAGTCACCTGATAAATAGACATATATTTCAACACTCAGGTCAGGCTTCATTTCCTATATTCCTTTATTTCCTATAAAGTCTTTTATGATACCTGAAAGTAGAAGTGACTACCTCTTCTTCCTTCAAAGCCATTGGTAACCTGTACGTTTCCATCACTGTACCTACAAATTGTCTCCAACCCATTTAACATTCTCTTCCCATTAGACAGTATGTTCATGAAGAACTAATTTTACTCATATTTGTATCTCTGATACAAGACCACTAGTAATATATTTAATAAATGTTTGTGTTTTTTCAAAGGTAGTGATCTAGGTTTGATTTCAAAATCTATAGTTAACTTACTAGCTTGTGATCTTAAAAGAAAACTCCTCAAACTCTCTATAACTAAGTTTCTTCCCTTACTGAATGGAATAAATACAACCTACATCCCAGTTCAAATGAGAAGACTGAATGAAATAATGCACTGAAGTCCATGAAACAGCAATAACTCAATTAATGGTAACATATTACTGTTGTTATTTGTTGTGGCCAGGTACTTCTACATATATTCCATCCATAAATTCTTAAAATAAAACAGAATAGGTATGACTTTTGCTATTTTATAGATGATTAAAGCAATGCCAAGATATTAAACCATTTTCTAAAAAACTCATCCTAACAAGACATAGAACTGGGATTCAGTCCCAGGTGTATTTGATTATGCAGCCCTGAGTGGAGTGAAAATGGAAGAAATATAAGGAGATATAACAAGCCCCTTACTGACCAAACTTTAATAGTAAGATATCTCTACTTTATAAATTACCATATCCTCAAATGGAATCCATGAAGAAAATTCCCCAGAAAATTTCTCATCTTTAATCTCTTAGAGCTGGAAGGAAAAAAATTCAGGACTTCCAGACTTTTCACTCTCTATCCTCAGCAATTCAGAGCTATTCTGACATTTCAAACTTTTCATTACTGCTTCCAGTATTTCAGAATTGAAGTATGAATACACCTTTCCTTTCTCATCTTGCCTTTCATTCCAGTTGTTTTTGAACAGTTGAAACCTAGGTTATGCATGACTTTTCCTTTATTTCACAGCTGTCTTTTAATTAGAGAAAGCTGTGGGCAGAAGGCCATGCAGATTCTCTGGTATGGTCTTTGTGTAGTAAGATTCAGATTTTTCTTCTACATTTTCTCCTGTTTAATTCACTACTATTCAAGGTCTGAGTTTATTCAAAGGTTATGCCCTCTATAAACTGAGATATATATAAACAGTCATCAATCACACAGGAGCCACAGAGATATTCCTGAAGGTTTTGTATCTTTCTCTACAGATTTACTAAGGGAGGTACTTTTGATACTTAAATAAACCTAATTTATATAAATTTATAACTTATGGTTAAATTGTCAGATTATAATTTTTTCCAACCACATTTAGTCAGTTATTTTGTTATTTTAAGTTTTGGAGGAAAGTAATACTTTAGGCTCCTTTCTCATACAATGTCCTATCAAAAAAGCACTTCAAGTTACAGAAAAATGTTATTAGCTTTCTCAGTCTAGATCTTTTTCAAATCCTAAGAGATGATGAATTTGTTCAATTATTTTACCTTTAGGGATACAAGATAGTATGTTGGTTAACAACATAGGCCACCTATATGCAGTTTTCCATACTTTAGGGATGAGTTTTATCATAACAAGGGATGTTTTAAATTGTACTTGGGTGAAAGCAAATATATGCTATACTTTTGGGAGACTGGTTTCATGGCTCTATTATAATATGCCTCCAAAACTGCTGATACTCAACTGAAAGTAGTTGCAAAATTATTCCTAATTTCCCTGGGCTGAACCAGGAAACACTATACATTCTAATTATAAAAAGTCATATTCACCTCATAATTGTTAGTGGTAGGTCTGAAATCCTAAAAGAAGTCATCTAGATGATTATATTATATGATCACTTATTAGACATGTGCTGGGTTTGGGCCATCTATTACCCATTCTATTTGTTTTAAGGACAGCATTTTTAAGGAATCACTTGTCCTACATAGTGTCCAGTCAAAGTAAGGTTGTCAAACTAGGGGTCTTACTCTTGCTATAACAAAGGGGCTCAGGACCCAACCCACCCTAGGCCAATCAGGCTCATTTTTGCAGGACTGAGATTTTTACTTGAGTATTACAATTACAGGAAGGAAAGGGTGAAATCACTTTAGCCCAATGAAACTGATGATTAATTCCAGATGCTTAGATCTGTGCTGGTTCCCATCCTTTCTAAAGTTGGTTCTCTAGGATTCTCTTTGCTTGTGTGGATTATCTAACATCCTAAAATTTCTTTTCTGCTTATTTTAGCTAGCTTTAACTCCTACTGCTTGCAAACAAAAACTAGAATTGATACAGATGGGGATCTCTAAGTCAGGGTTTCTCAAACCATCTGCACCTAATTTTGCAGAATGCTTATTAAAAATGAACAATCCTAACACTATCTCAAATATACTAAACCCAACTCATCAGTAGTGGAGCTCAGCAGTCTGTCATCTTAACAAGGTCTGCGGCAATTTTTAAAGACAATGTGACTTGATAGTAGCTATGTTAGATCTAAATAGAGGGAAAATCAAAAGTAGCCCACATGAAAGAGAGTCAGGGGCAGAAGACCCAAACTTATGGCCTCTCATGATGTACTGAAGTTGTCATTATTGCTCGTGAATCAAGACTGCTTGTACAGAGCCTAAGTTAAACATATCAGGACAAATTAGTAAATGAATAGGAGGTAAACAGGGAAGCAAAAGCATGTAGAAAAGGGTCTCACAGTCACAAAAAATAATGTGTATAAAGAAAATGAGTGAAAATGGCAACATTGTTTAAAGTCATGCTGTTACCTGATAATAAAAATAGCTGTATGATCCAAGGAAATAAATTTTTTTTTACAAAGCTTTTTTCCAAATAATTCTATTCTTTTGAAACAGATTATCATTATTTATAAGGGATATAGGTTCAGTGTTTTGAAGTTTTCAAGACACTAATATAAAAGAAAAATATTTAAATTCACTATCTTTATATTTTCAATATTCTAGAAGTTGCATGAATTTCTCCTTCCCATTTAGAAAGTACATTGATCTAAAAGACTTAAGAACTGGCTTGTTTTTCCTTTGTGGTTACTTATCTGTTCTATCATCTTTGCCAAGTAATGTAACATCTATATAAATTCTATTACTAAAATAAGTGCAGTAACTTATGATGCTTACTTACCTTAAAGAGATGGAATAAAAAAGATAAAGTGGTAGAATTAAATTAATATATACAGTTGAAAAGCATTTAGTCTTTTTCCTTATTTTTCCTAATATGACAAATCCTCCCACAACTAGAGATACATTTTTTATATGTGCAATGATGGGAGCAACTGCTGAGTATAAAACACGTTTGAGTTTTTCAGAGAAATATCCTCTTTAAGCACAAAGATACTATCCATTTATTCTGAACTTAAATTAGAACTGGTTTTCCTAATAACTATAGGCTCAAGCAAGTTATATTTGGACTACTTAATGTAATATGACCTGAAATACAGTAGGAAAAAAAACACACACACACTTCCAATTTATAGTTCTTTTATCATACTAAAATGAGATACTTGGGATTATGTGAACCACGGCAAACTAGCGAAAAAAAAACAGTTTACAGAGCAAACAGCATAGTGTTTTCAGACTGTGCTTGTGTGTGTTTTTGTGTAGACAGTGAAGTATTAGGTCAGAGTGGAAATGTCTCCTAAAAGGTTCCAAGATCTAGGTAAGCTATTTTAAAACTTTTGCACAAAATACAGTAACTCAAGCTTAACATAGAATATTTATTTCAAATATATTCCATTTTCTATGTATGAGAGTCATAAGCATTTAATACAGGATTCAATTATCAAATCAGAATGTTGTAAAGAACAAGAGAACAGGAAGGAGACACTACCTCTATTTCCCATGAGATGGGAAGATAGCTTTTATGCTGCAATAGGTTGCTATATACTTAGTTTTATGAAGAAATAAACATTAATTGTTGAAGACCAAAATATTTCAAAATTATCAGTTTTCAAGAATAGGAGAGCAAGGAAATGACCATATTTCTTTTCCTCTGAGTACTTCTAAAGAGCACAGACTCCTCCTAGTCTATTTCTAGTACACTTTTATTGGAAAAGAAACATCATACAGTACTTGAGAGCTAAACTGCCTAGAGTAAAACATGATTGTTTTTCATTGTATTCCTTCCTCTTTGTACTATGTAGGCTTATTTTTTCCCCTTTATATATTTTTCAAAAGAGCAATGATCCCACTACCCCCATCAAATTTTTTTAAAAGAAACTTTCATATCTTTGAAGCAAAAGTATTCTTGATAAATGGATGACACTTATTAGTCTAAGATAAAGTGGTCTGAATACCACAGTATGCCCTCTTTTACAACCATTACGCAGTTGAACTGGGATAGCTTCCAACCTCCAAAACACGCAAGCAGTAAATATAATATGAGTCTGAAGCTTTGCTTATGAGATAATGGATCTAGTTCCTGATCCTGATGACCCAATCAGTTTGTATGAACCAACAATTTTTTTTCCAACAAAAAAATGTTGCCAATCAAAATATACTATTAGGAGAGATTCATCAGTGATAACATGTAACTGCTAAAAGTCAGGGATGATATAAAGTCTGGGATGGATATAAAGCAGCAAGGAGAGTCTAGGATTGCTTGCTGTTGCTGTCATTGCAAAATCTGTATAAAACTCACCATGAAGGACCTATGGAGGTACTGGGGAATGAGATGCATTACTACCCAGGAGAACGTAGAGAGGCAGACAAAGTCCTGCTCCTTCACTTTTACTAAGACTTTCCCCCGTTTTCACTCTGGCTGCAAACTATGCGAAGTCCCTGACTTCAGTACTCACTTCCATGAGCACAGGATAGGTGGCCACACTATTCTATACATTCATAAAAATGAAAATGAAGCTACTGTGTTTAAAGTATATGAAACAGGATTTCAGATTATTAAAGTTACCACTTTCCCTTTTATATCTTTAAAATCTATCTCTTATACATTTGACCTCGCTTCCTGTTTCTTGGTAAGAGAAACAGCACACGTAGTGTACACATAATCTTTATTTCTTTCACTTTTTTTTTTTCAATTTCTTGCTGTCTGTAAATATTGTATGGGAATGCTTTCATGTTAGATACATCCATGTTACCTCCTCTGAAAGGATTAGGAATTCATCACAGGACCAGATGAGAACATAATTCCTAACCCACCTGTGTTAATGAACAGCTTATAAGGATAGGGCAAAGTTTCTGCAGAATCCCACGTAGCTGAATAAACTCTGATATTTTCAGAAATATTTGATGGTGGGATAATCTAACTGGGCTTCTCTCCTCAGAAAAATTTTACTCCTATTTTCTATCTCTATTTTTCTGGAGTATGAATGGCCTTGATAAAATTTTGGAGATGAAGACAGGAAGAATGGTTAACATCTCAGTCATGCAAACAACTTCAAGTAGAACAGTCACAATCATTTTTAAGTTGTCATCTTGACTATTCTAAACTAATTCCATAATATGAATCAGACTTCTCGTCTTTCAAGCCTTCCTTCCTGTTTTCCTATCATCCTTCTCATTTTCTTAGTAGCAAAACAAGTTTTTCCACTGTCTTCCACAGAGGAATTTAGGAAAGCTCTTGATGCACATGCACTCATTCAAGGAATTTTTCCAACCAAAGGCAGTTATATCTCTATGAAGACTTTCCTGTTTTGGTGTATTAACTTTAATTCAAATTCTTCAGTTTTATAAAAAAAATAAAATTAAAAATCCTTGTATATAAATCTTGTCTGTATTTACCTATGCATCTTCCTATAAATCCATGAAAGTAAAATTAATGGATCTAAGTGTGTCAATATCTTTCAACATTCTGCTTAACTGCTATCCAGAACACATCTTCAAAAGAAATATTTATTGTCATATCATTCTCTGAGGCATGATACATTAACTTCAAGCCATACAATATCTAGAAAATACAGTTAAGTAGGATATGCAAAGATTCTCTAGACATTAGAACACACTCAGAAAATTAACTGAGAAAAAGATCAATAGACATGATCCCATAAACTTGTAAAGTCCTCCCAAAATATTAAGCATTGAGAAATGAAAGCTGGGGAAACTTTCTTGCTTTCAGCTAGATATTCAGTTTCAGTTTTTACTCAAATTCTTAACCCCCTCTAACTCTTTCTAGCTTTTCCCACCCAAGGAGAAGTTTATCAGAGCCATACAATATTAGAAGACTGTGTATGTGTGTGTGCATTCAAGATAAAGTCATACTTCAGTAAAGCCAATTGTATCTGCTTTTGTGTTGGCCTTATTCTATGCAGCAAACACTTCTACACTTGAATTTACCTTTCCTCCCCCTCTTTTCCCCCTAAAATAGATAGGTATCAGTCATCTTATCCTTGTGGATATTAAGTAAGTACATTTGGGATGGTTTAGATTTAAACTGAAGGTAAGAAACTTCACTTCAGAATAAGTTACATTTTTTTGTAATTCTACAACTGACCTTTTGCCAGAGAGCTTATCATTGGAATACATTAGATTGGTAAATGGGCATTTTATTTCCCAATAGCCTATGAACTAGTGTGTGCATGTCTTCAGAAGCAAATCTTAGATGGGAAAAAATTATGAGTGAGAAACTTTGGAGGTTGAAGCTAACCTTGATATGCAACATATTAAAATACAACTTGGGGAAAATTCTTGGAGTTAACATGATGTATGTAAGCAATATATAAAAATCTTACATACAACAAAATCATCATCACTCTGATTTAAGAATAGCTAAAGGAGATAAAAATAACCAATTCACATGAAATAGTTCCTAATTTCACAATGAAATAGAAGTGCAAATTTTTAAATCAAAAGTTGAGTGTAACTGCAGTGAACAAGACACTCACTCTCTTGAACTTGGAAAATAAATACATTAGTGACAAATATACCAAAGAGGAAATTCGCAGTTTTTTCCTTAGTTTTATAGGTACCATATAAGCTTCCTGAATTCTGGTGCAACATCAGGAGCAGGACTTTCAACCAAACTTTTGGAGAGTGGGATCCTTATCATACTAAGTGTGTGTGCGTGGGGGGGGGGATTGTATATAAAATCATAATCCTTTACAATTAAGATATCAAATTTCAGAAAATATCAATCTAGTAAAGTTTGGCAAGAAGTCAGACTCTGACAGTCTAGGTAAATCACCTGCTGTGGGAGAAAATAATTTTAAAGACATGTGAAATACACTCTGGCATAGAATTAAAATAATTTTTATGACATAGCATTAAATGACCATATTCTAGGTATTGTATAATGATTAAAGATAAACATTGATCCAATCATAATACATCTTATAAAAAGATTTATTTTTATAAATTAGGATTAATCCCTGAACCAGAGTGTTGTAATAATGATAATAATAACATCAACAAACTCAGATGTATACAAAGAGATAAGTAATCCATTAGATTTGTTGGCAGATCTGTAATTTTTTCAATTAATCAACTATTCAAAGTCTAGTTTGTCAGAAAATCTAATTATCTCAATTCATTTCTTAAAATTTACATCTTTATATTACAGGGAGGATGAGAACCATAGCAGGCTGGATTTGAAAATAAAAATATTGTAATTTAGAAACTAAACTGATACTTTTCAGTGCTTTTTAAAATGACATTCTAAATGTTCTCATCTAAATGTCAACAGCTAATCATGGGTAATCTGGTATTGATTTTTTGTTTAAAAATGCCAAGCTTGGCAGAAATTTCTCTCTCTACATGTTTCTACAGAGACATTTCTCAAATATAAAATATAGGATCTCTCAAACAGTAATTTACCAAATTTATCAAGATAGACAGTAAAAGATATCTGCAATTTCAAAGTTATGAAACTGCTAAAAACAAATCTTAAATAGATTTAAAAAAGGGTAGTACAATAACACAAGAAATTAACATGGTAGGAGATGGCAAGCAACTGTAGAAACATTTTTAATCTTTAAGTTAAACATAATGTAAAGCATACGGGTATTGTCAATTTAACCTTCACCTAAAATAATCAGAAAATAAATATGTATAATGCAGCAAAATTTAGGTTTTTGTGGTGCTGTATTTTTAAAAGCAGCCAACACCATTAAGTATAATATTTCTTAAAGAACATGACAAAATGTTAATGAAAAAGCCAAGTCATACTACTTACTTAAAAGGTCTATTTTCAGTCTAAGACTTTATTAGCTTGGATATTTATTTTTTATTTATATGCATGATTTTTAATCTTCAAGTGCAGAATAACAAATTCAAAGAAAGTTAAAAATTGAGGTCTCTGGAGGAATCAGTCTTTATAATTCTCTTATTATTTTAATATATTCATGATGATCAATACTGATAAATGTTGATTTTCATTTCCCATGTGTAACTCAGGCTTATTTGCTTGTAAAATTTTGTATTATTTCCCTTCACTTTATCTTTGGTATATTGCTAGTATTTCACAGTCAGGTATATCTCCTGAATTTCATAACACTGTCCTTAAGGTCAAGGGAGGGAAGAGCAGATCTTATTTCATTCCTAGCAGTCATACAAAGTAATGGCCAATTTATGATCCTGGGCAATATATTGAATGAATAATTATTTTTGTTATCTGCATATATTAATTCATAGATCCCTGAGAAATGTACTTTTATTTTTTTATTTCTTTGAATGATAGTTCACAGATGTGAACTTCTTTATGGAACAGCTAAATCCATATAAGCCAAATATATAAATTAATTTTTTAATTAGTCACTGACATATAAATAGCCTCATTTATATCTTAGATTTGCAGAGGTTAAGGGCAGTGGCCTGTCTTTTTATTTCCTGTGCTAGCACAGTGTAAAACATAGGAAGTATCTATATATTTCATTTAAAAATCAGATGAATATATACTTACTGTTGAACTACTTAGAATTTTCCTACTCTAGGAAAATATATATGAACAATATATTAAGAACTGAAGTGTTTATATATAAGTAATAAAAATAAAAATGAACAAAAAACAAAGGTAACTATAGCTGTATTGGCTATATATTCCAATGAAAAAGTATTTGAGAACTTAATAGTAGAAACAGTCTAACAATTTTATCTGATTTTAAAGCCTTGGTAACATTTTTGGGAAAAAATTTTTCATTAGTTTTAACAAGCATATTAAAACTTTAGAATACTAACCATTAAAATAAATTCTTAAATTTTAAATATGCTTTAGTAGGTAATAGGGCCCTTGAAAAATCTAAAAACAACGTATATAGATAGAGTTCTGATAAGACAAGTGAATATTATAAAGATTCTTACACATGTAACTTCTGCTAAACTACCACTGTTATTTTAATAATGGGTGAAAAATGAATATAGTTCATTTTTCAATCTATAAAATGAACTTATTATAACACTCTAAAACAGTATTGTACTGTAACTTTTTGTTCTAATATAAAAATTACAAAAAAAGCATTTGGAACAAGTTTTAGCTATTTTAAACCATACTAAGCAATATGCTATACCAACAACATACACTTGTGAGATTTTGTGCTTCTTTTCCAAATAAAAATGAGGTCTCTGACAGCACCCTCATTAATATGAGCACATAAAATAGCCAAAGTAACAGTGAACTTGTCTGATTAAATGTTCTTGTATCCTAAAATTGTCCTTGCTATTACAATCCCGCCTTTATGGTGAGGCATTATACTAATTGTTAGCAAGTGGACCAATGTAGATTTTCATTTTTGAATAGACAAAACTTACGATTTTGTGCAATGCCATCTGCTAGTCTGCTCAGCTGTTTCCTGTCATACTTAACAGCAACTACTAATTATTTTTAATGCAACTACTTGCATTCACAAGATAAATATTATCTAAGTAAACTTTAAATTTGGAGGGAGACAGGAAGGACATTTTCAATGTTTTTATATTAATTTTTAGCTAAGATTATTTGTCCTCAATAAACACTTCTATACTTGTAGACATTAATGAATCCAACACAGAGTATTGTTAGCTACTTATAACGAGACTCCATAAAAAGCGGTTCACTTTTAAAGTAGCGTAACTCAGCTTTTCCGTCCTCTCCCTGTTTTTAATTTTGTTGCAATGCCACTTAGCAACAGCATTATATTTAAAAATAAATCACAGTGTATGAGATATAAATTCTTAGAAAAAATTTATTTGTTGGCCTCCTTTAGAGTTTAATTCTCTTTCTATACATTTAATTTCTATTATCTTTAGAAATATTAAAGTATCATAACAACATAAGGTACAAATTTCTGCCTTTAAAAGTAAAAACTAAGTTTATATTAAGACATGATTCAACTCAAATTTGGGGACCATCATTTCAATTAGTTTTAGATATTTCTTATTTGAAATACATACCAATTTAATGCCTTTATTTCCTAGAACACAAAATATTTCTATTAACTTGCTTAAAATATACCTATTTATAATCATCATAGGTAGGCAAATTTCTACACACTGAATTTTTTTAATAATAGGCAAATGCTTTTCCTTATTCTAGATATTACACTTCACATACTATCTAAATATTTCTCTTTGCAATGGTCATGTACCACATAAGTATAATACAGTACAAACCTGAAAGAATACATAATTATCTACTGTTATGTTATTAGTAAATTAACACAATAAATTTATAAATTATATATACAAATATTTACATATAAGGCTTACTTTTTATTGTTTCTAGATATCCACAAAAATACCTAGCATTACAAGAGAAAAATAATAGATTAACTGTTTCTATCTCCTGAACATCCAGTTTCTAAAGACATGTTATGTTTTATCTCTTATGACCAAAGAATAGGTATGACTTTTTACACCTCAGGTTATAAAATAAAAAAAGATGGAAGAGTGATGACTTCTCTATTATATCTACCAAATACAGGTAATCACACAGGCCAACAGCTAGAAGACTCGGCAATATCCTGGGAAAAGCTGCTGAATGTATTTTTCAGGACATGGACTGAAAATACATACTTTCATCCCAATTCTTGCTCCAAAGTACAGTTAAAAGGTATGCTTGCAGCTATTTGAAACTGGGAACTTGCATCTTCAACATGAATTACAGTTTATTTTAATAATAACCCACTGTAAATAAATATACCAGAATAAGTCAGTCTAATATCCTCTGAACAAAAAAGGTCACTCGATCTGTCTGTGGAAAGCCATTACATATGTGAAATATTTACTTTTTGCACGCATGAACATGTTTTTTAAGACAGATGTTTTCTTTCCATGTAATTAAACAGAACATATACCTATCCATAAAACATTAAAGATTCTTGTGAACCACTTTTACAAGTGAAACACAGAAAAAGATTGGTAATTTTTTTATTCCTTTACCCCTCTCTTTCATAATTAATCTGCAATTACATAAAGAACATTATGTTTACTAGGGTCCCCTAGTAATGATAAAAAAATTGTATATTATGAAGTTGATCATAAATATGGTTACATACTATCATATAATAAAATGTATTTTTCTAATTTATTGTGGATCTAATTTGAAGGAAACAGAAATTTTCTGCCAGACCTGGAAAGACACTGTAAACTCTTCATTAGATCATATATATTCTGAGAGGGAAATTTGTCTGGGAACGCTTACATGTGGTAAGTACTACCAATCAAATAGTAGGCCTTCAGCAAATAACTGTCTAAAAAATGTATGTCTTCATTAAATTTTAGAATATTTATCATTGAAAACTGAAATTGTATAAGTCATATGTTTATCTAAAGGGAGTAATTATAAATATAGTATTTTCAAGAATATTCTAAGCACTAAAATAAAATGTAAGATTTACTAAGTTTGAATATATGTTTTAAAATATTTGGAAATGCTTAAAGGAAGCATCTCCAGAGTATGGATTTTCTAAATACACACAAAGTATACAGAACTGCTGTTTACATTAGGACTTTTTAACACTTCTATATATTTAATAATTGCATCCACATTAAATTACTAAAAAGCAGTTCAAAGTAATGGATAGTTAACTGGTCAGGGAAGGTTTTAAAAATATATGCAATTTACTGTCATTTGGTAGTAAGGCTAAGAGTTTCTTCCCTCATCCCTGCCCCCAAGAATATCATATACCCTAAAACCTCATTTTCTGGGTTTCTTACAAGCTTTCTGAACATTTGTTTCTCTTAATAAAGAAATGCAAAGAGAAAAGAAGACTAATAGAAAATATCTGAAAACACCTATCTTATAATCTAGTATCACTTAGATTTTTTGTTTTCAGTAACAGTAATCTGATCATACCTAAGATGAATAAAACTGGCACATAAACCAAACTTTCAACTATTACTCTTTATTTGCAAAAAATTAGACTCGGTTGGACTACTATACTGATTTGTGAACATATCCCCTACCCACTTGTGTCATTAACCATCCTAACAAAAATAACTATGTATAGAAACTTATGTCAGAAATGTATTAACAAATTTTATCTGTTGATCAAATGAGTATACATTATGTACAATGGTTTGAAATAGCAAAATTGTACTTTAAAAGTATTTTAAATCATAGTTTGAGCTGAATAATGTAGAAAACTGGCATCTCAGCCTCATCTCTCCTATCCTGTCAGTTATCAATCATTACATAGCAAGACCATTTTTATGAGGAATGGAAAATTTATCTGGGTCTCTTGGGAAAAAATGATATAAATATTGAATAACTACATTTATTTTTCTGTAACGATAAGATGGTCCCATATGTTCTACCTCCAAAATATATCAAATCTATCTTCTCTCCATCTCCACTAACACCACTTCTGGCCAGGCCACCATAAACCCTATCCTAGACAACAGCAACAGACTCCTAATTTTATTCTTGCCACCTTCCAATCATCTATGCTCATTAGTCATAACACTATTAAGTGCAAGCTGGTTAAAATTTTTTCAGCAGCTTTCTATTTTCCCTAGAATAATATTAAAACACAACTGTTTATCATGACTCCTTTTCTTTTCTGTGGGCTCTGGTTCTTATCTTTCAAACCTACTTCATGCTACTTTCTAGCTGAATAAGCTCCAATCACCCTGGACTCAAGTTTTTCAAGAATGTCAAGCTCATTTTACCTCAAGGTCACTGTCTGGGCATTCCCTCTTCCTAGAATGCACTTCTCACTCTACAATTAGTTCTCCTTCCTCCACAAGAATCTGGCTTAAATGTCACCTTCCCAGACAGGTCTTCCAACCATCACATTTAAAACAGCAGGTCCCTCCTATTATTCTCTTGAAATGTTTTTATTGCTTCCTTCATAGAATTTCTAAAGACTTTTATCACTTTATTTAATTACTTATTATTTTTTGGTCAGTTTCCCTTACTAGAAAATAAATTGCATGAGGGCATAGATGATAGCTGTATTACTTATCTTTTTTCTTCATCATCTAAATATTAAATTCTAGAAAACAGTAATAAAATAAGGCAAAAGCAGAATTTCCATTTTTTAAGGAAAAATGTCAGTTTAATAAAATTGCAAGTTAATCAGAATGTTGTAGATGCAGTATATCAATTTTTGTTGCACACCTTATATATACATTTTTTAAAAAGCACACCTGTAAATGCATAAACAATGTAATGCCTCTGCATTAGTCTGATTATATGACTGACAACATACATTGGACAAAGTAAACCTATTTTGATTACTTAACTGTATTGATCTCCACCATATATATACTCCCAAAAAATCCTGAGTTAAGGACACAGTGAAGAAACTTCTATTACTGCTGGGTTTAGCTGGTATACAGTGTGAGTAGGATCTATTTTTTCACCATTTGGGACAAACGGAGTGTAGTTCAAAGTATTTGTATGTGTGAGGAAAGAGAGATTACGATATGGTTCCTATGATAGGGAAAGAGGACTGGTAGAGGGAAATACAGAAAAATCTATGATCCCTTTTGTATTTAAGTAGTTTATACTAGCAATGATTAGGGAAGAAATCAAAGGATTTATACTCTAATATTTTTCTTAATATTTAATTTTGTAACATAAAAGTAACACAAATTCCTTACAGAAAAGCTTGAAAATATTCAGTAAAAATATGTAACAATAATTAATTTTGGCTTGTACCATTAGATACATATGACACCCTTTAGGAAAATCCAAATAAAACTGCTTTATTCGTTTTGCTTGGAAGAAGAGAGCCTTTAAGAACACTATAATTTTGTGCAAGAGAGCGTTTTTAGATATGGTCTTATCCGAAACTCAGAATAACACTTAATCAATGCATAATAATGACATTTTATCTCTCTACTTTGAATATTAATCATAATGATTGCACAATGCCTTAATTCAATGTGTAAATGTACAATAAAATTACCCTCTAGGTTGGTTTTATACTTACAGTTTTCATACTTACGGCATGTGATTACAATCTCTTGCACCTTTACAACTTTATAACATTAAAAAAACTCTATAGTTTATCCAGGAAAATGAATTTTAGCTAAGTGAAAGGTCTTTAAGAAACATTGTAAATTATGCAGTTTTCTTTAACAAAATTTTTAATATCTTCAGTAAAGCTCACTCGAATTTTCTAAAAAAATCAATTTATCCCCTTGTATAGATAAATGAACAGTCAGATTTATAGTTTGTGAATAATACTTACAGCAGTCTGACTAATTTTAGGCTATGAATTTTATTAAGCAGATATTTTTCTGCTCAGGTCTGTTCACCTGTATTTACAAAAACAGTGGATTTTGCACTCAATTCATTCAAAATCATAAGTTCACCTTAACTAACAAATCAGACTACTGTTTTACTTGTTTATTTCATTTGTCACTGAATTCCCTAGGGGGAAAAAGACCAATTTATACAATCTTGGTAATAAAATTAACTCACTAGACTCTAATATCCAAACCATATTTCCATTTAATGATTTGAATATTTATTTTCAGAAACATGAGTCACACCCTAAGCAACTCTTTTAGACTATACAGTACTGTTTGCCAAAGCAGAGTAATCTTTGACTAAATGGACCCCTGGTGGCTACTAAACACTGTAATTTATATACATGGAGTTACTTACATATGAGACAAGATTGTGTTTCCTATTTACCTAAGTGCCCAATACAGAAATATGAGTTTTTATATATTAAAAATTACCTAAATTTTTCAATAAAAATTACCAACACCTAATAAATACTATGGCTTTAAATAAAGGGAAAATTGATGGAATAAGAAAAATTTGAATATAAGTCATGTTTTCACTTAATCATATAAAGTAGTCTAGGAAGCAACTCTACTTTTTGATCAATTCAAGGAGGTTTGGGTAATAGGAAGAAAGAGTCAAATTGATTTATTTTGCCTTTATAGTGCAGAGCCTCAAAACAAGTTAAAAGACAAAAGTTGCTTCCTATAGTCAAGTTACTTATAGCACCATATTAAGCAACATGTTAAAAATGAAGTAGTTTACTTGCTGTTATTATTCTTCTCTGCCTAAGTATGGAAAACTAGGAATGGGGAGGAGGGTCAATCCATTCATTTTAACCTTGAAGGATTCCATGTTATTTGGTAAAAATATATAAATAACATTAAAAAATTACTTTGTGAATATCCTTAATCAGGAGGAAAGTTATATAAAAATGTATATATAACAAATTTTAAAAATAAAACATGAGTTCCAGTAGTTTTTAAGATGAAAAATTACTAGGAAAATGAACGCCATCTCTTTAAAATGCTAATTATTGCTGATATTTATTATTATGTGTATAAGAAATCTAGTTTACATTTTTACATTAATCTTTCTATATTGCATACTATAATAATTCTGTAATGCTCAATGTTTTTAATGTTTAAATATTGGTAAGATGTTTTGATTCATTTTCTCTATTTATAAAATAACAAATTAATAAAATATTCCAAAATATTCATAATTTTGAAATTTGATATTTTTATTAACCATTTAGTGTGATGATTTCGGTATTCAAAATTTATCCCAAGGTATTATAAAGCATGATTTCTAATTACTATAAATTTAGGCTGTAAAAGCATTTTATAAGCACTCATTTGTGACTAATGAAAGAACCTGAGCATATTTTCTCTATAGTATTCTCTTGAAAAATACCTTTAAATTTGACCCTTTTTAGCCTTTACGTACTATATTATTCAAGTGTAATTTCATGCATAGCTTGTGTTTTTAGTATAATAATACAAATTCAAATTCAGAGTTTCAGTAAACTACATTTAATGAGCCTATTTAACTTACGGGTAAAATGAACAATACTCATTCACTGATAGGAAGTTAATCTAATTGATAAGAACACACATAATTTACGTATATTTGGTAGTTTAGGTAAAATGTCTTTTAAAAGTATGAGAAAGTCATTCAAATAAAATTTGCTACAAAAAATTGCCAACTCCTCTATGCCCCCAAATAAGAATATCTGAAAGGTCATATTTTAACACCACACATTTTGATAGAATGGCCCTTTAGTCACTTGAAGATCCTGATATATTTTTATGTATGTTAGTGTCCCCAAGGCCTAGGATGGTATTGTTGTATTGTAGGCACTTAATGAAAAAAGAAATGTTGACTTAGGGAAATTATTACATGGAAAATAACTGTTAAATATTTCTACAAACTTGACTGTGAAAGTACACATTTCTCTAGTATCCGTAGGTACTAACATACAGTACATTAAAAATGTCTGACTTTGCAATTATTAAAAATTGGTTTTCTCTCCTGAAATAAAAAAAAGCCAACTAAATAATCACATATGTTTTTAAAATCTCCTGTTTTCAATGAGATAGCTAACTAACTACCGCTTCAACATTTAATGCCAATAGCCTTTAAAAACATGGAAAGGATGTGTGCAAAGGTGTGCACTGCCATGGGAGAGTGGCACCACAGGTGGCACTTATTCTGTGCTACATCTTCAAAGGCATGACTGTTAGAATTTCCAAAATTTATATGTGCATTTGTGATTGCAGTCTGTCAGGTAAAAAAACAGAAATAATTAGGAAAGCATGTCACAAGTACCAGTTGTATAAACAAAAACTGAATATTAATTCTGAATTATATTTATAAATAAAATAAAAAGGTCCTGTGTGTCTATGACTAAAAAAAGGCTGTTGTTTTATCTATCTGCCTTCTCTCTTAATCTTCCCACCCTCACAAAAACTGTGCACACTTTAATGTCACGGGGCCTTCACTTTTATATCTGCAAATTATTTCAAGGCCTTATATGTTATATGAGAACTGTAATTGAAGTTTTATATTTGAAATCTTAGAAAAAAGTGTGGCATAACAGGTCATATATTGGTGGTCATTGCAGCACCAAAAGAGTATCCAGCCAGGTACTTGCTAGAAAACTTTTATGTTTGTTCGCTGCTTAGTCTAAAAGGATTTAGATTATGCAGCCAATGTTTTTTTCATAGATCCTTAAATGTGCATAACAGAAAGACGGTGAGATATGTCTCGTAAAGATTTATGAACAGAAGTAAAGGTTCAAAAATTCTCAGTGCTTTCTATTTGGCAAACCTGACGTTCACTTTTCACACACTATTCAGCTTCATTCTACCACTTTACCTACCGAAATGAAGTCTTCCTCTAAAAAACCTGCCAGTGACTCGACTTTATGAATAGGATATTCACAACTTGGAAATCACACTTAGTGCTTATCTTCCCCACCTGCTTTCCAGTGTCTCTAAGAAAGAGAAACCACAAAAGATCTGTGGACATCTGGTCCAGGAATAATTTCGAAAGAGTCCATATTTTGTCTGAATGGGGTAAGGGGGCCGCGGATCAGCAAGGGCGACGCAGCTACGAGGCAAAAGGCATTTGGCCACAGGGTCGAGTAGAAGCGATCTGCTTTCATGAAGGCCTGTGGGAGAACCTACAAGGTACCGTACTGTGAGCCACCGCCAAAAGCCAGGGTCTCCATTAAGCCTTCGCCGTGGAGCCTGACCTCCTGCGGAGACAGCGCGACGGGGAGCGGCTCCGCGGCCGGCTGTGGGACCCAACTGCGCCTGATGCTCACGCATCCGCTTAAAAGCATTTGGAAGCAGAAGGGACCGCAACTCGCGATGCCGCCAGTCCCGGACGAAGTGGACAGGGCACCCTGATGAGGGGACATCCTCGACCCTCCCGTGTGGAGAGCCCAGAGAAGCCTACGGCAGGACAAAGTTACCTGCAGGAGGCGACCAGGCTCTGGTCCTCGGGGCACCCGCCTTCTCCCGCCCCTCCCGCTTCTCCGCCCCGTCCCTTACCTTGGTTGTTGGAGACGTGACTGCAGTCGCCCGGCCAAGCTGTTAGCAGAGGCAAAAAGAAACCTAATTGCAAAAAAAATTCCCGGACTTCGCAGCCCCTCATGGCTCTCCGCGTCTCTCTCCGCCTCCCCCTCAAAGAGAAGAGGCAGCAGCGCAGCCAGGTGTTCTGCGTAGAGTAGGGGTTCGGATCCACGTCTTCTTCCTCCTCCTCTTCCTCCTCCACCCGACCCGCAGGGGTTGTCCCGGGGCGCCCCCCGCGCGAGGCCCCAGGGGCAGGGTACGAAGGTCCAGGCTGCCCAGGTGCCGGCGCAGCTGCTTCGGAGGAGGACGCTGCCTGCGGCGCCAGGGAGCTCCTAGCGGCTGAAGGCGAGCGGAATTGCATCCACCACCGTGTCCCGCTCGCGCAAGGACTATTCACTTGGGCCCGGGAGAGCGCGCGCGCAGGAGCGAGCTCGGGCTGTGCTTGGGGGAGGGGAGCACGGGGCGGGGGCGGGCGCCTCCCGGCGGGGGCTGGGGGAGGGACGACCAGGTGCGGCGGGCGGCTCCTGCGGCCCGAGCGCCTCTCCGGACCCAAGTGGGCACTTGCAGAGCCCAAGCAGCGGAGGCGCAGCAGCTGTGAAACGGCTCGGATGCCGCGGGAACTTTCCTCGGGCCAGTGCGGCGAGAGCCAAGCGAATGAGACGGCTCGGCAGGGCTGCAAGTGGTCCGAGCCAGCTACCGAGCTGCGCCCCGGCCCCTCGCCTAGGTGTCGACGGCAACGGCGGACACCGCTAACTCGGCCGCGTCTGCGCTACACCTCGGCCTTGGCAGCCGCTTTTCCGGGCATCGGTAAGGCCACACTTAGTTCCCCAAGCACTTTGCTCCCCATTCCCGGCAGCAGCGCCGAGCGTCTCTGGGCTAGTCACCTCCTGACAACCGCTTTCCCGACTTCACATTTCCGCCGCTCGAATGGGTGAGTTCTGCGGGCGGCGCCTGAAGGCGGTCCGGGCGCGAGCTGGAAGGCGGAGGGCCAGTGTGACCCTCAGCGCAGGTCCCCCAAACTTGCCCACCAGGGCGAGCGTTTCAGCTTTGCGGCCGCCGCCTCCGCTGCTTGGAGTCCTAATAAAGCTGAGAGGGAGCGAGCGTCTGAGGAGTGTCACATCACGCTGGAGACCGGCGGGGCCCTGACGCCGGGGTTCACTGAGGGCTTCGGGTCGGAGGTCACGAGCACTGTCGCAGTCTTGGGCGCTGGGATTCCTGGAGCCCAGAGCACCCGCGGCATGGCGGCGTCGGACCGCGAGCTCAGAGAGCCCAGGGGCTGAGCCGCGCGGACCACCTCAGCCACAGCGCCGGGGGCGCGGCGAGCGAACCGCTCTCCCGGCTCAAGTGCCCCTCGCGGTGTCCACTCCCTCCCAGCGCTCGGGTGGGTCAGAAGCAGCCTTCCTGGCTACTCGGTAGGACCAAGAGCCCTCGCCCCACGGCCCGGGCACCGCGCGGTGCTGGCAGGGAGGCGGGGCTCGGCGCCGCAGCCCCCACGCTCTCGCCCCGCGGCTGGCGCGGGCGCGGAAGGCAGACCGGGCGCGCCAGTGCCGCTGAGCTCCGCGGGGCCCGGCGCTCGGCCGGCCGGCAGCCGCCGCTCGGCTGCTGCCATTTGGGCACTAGAGGGGGTTAGTCGACAACAAAATGCCTCCTCTGCTCGTCGGTGGAAGCGGCTCCTCAAGCAGGAGCCAAAGGAAGGAGGAATGTGCTCAGGCTAAAAGCATGGTGGGTTTGTTAAGGGAGCGCCGAACACTAGTACATCGCTCTCGTGGGGGTTCTGCAATCCTTTATTCGCTTTATTATCCTCGTCGTTTTCTTCTTGAAGGAACTTGGGCTATCGCAATCAAGTGAAGTTCAGAGTACCTCAAAACTCAGTGTTCTGAGGTAATATTTATGGCAATGGAGAAAAGTGAACCTAGAAGAGAAGACAGCGGTCTATAAAGGCTTTAGGACATTTTCTAAGTGGGCAGAGGGCACGGGAGGGAAATGGCACAGTGGCAGGAGTTGGGGGAGTAGTAAATGAAGGAGCAAAGTGTCAGCGTTGAACGCTTTTGCAGAATTCTGGAAGAGAGAGGACCCTGCCATTCGATGCGTTTCGGCGCTGCATGTTTGTCATACACGATAGTTAAGGGGTTTCAATTATTGCCTTATTATATAGACACTTGGAGACAGAAGAGGAGAGCCAAGGATGCCCACGTCCAATTCGGCTGCGTGGAGACAAATGCTAAAGTCAAGTGATTTTGAGAATGTAAGAAAGGTTTCTGATTGGTGACTGTACTTCGCTCTTATTACTCAAACACTGCATCTCTTTAAAGATGCCCACGCCAACTTAAATGTATGCAAATCACTTCAGAAAAAAATAACCAAGTATTGGAGTTATATATTGGTACTCAAAGGAGTAAAATCTGACTTTGCTACTGATTTTAACACTTTACTGGTATTGACTGGCTGCATGGGCATTTGCAAACTCAGTTTACAATTTACAAACTGTAAAAGCCTACATTTTGATATATAAATAGCTATGTCTAAATGTTCTTCAAATATTCATTATACTGATGTTTTGATTCTAAATAATCTTTATTTGCTGTCAAAGAATATATTCCCATGATCGTTTTGTAATTAAATTTGTATGTTTAAATATTTACTTACAGTGAATAATTTTATAGACTTCGTTAAAAACACACCAGAAGATTTTCCAAAGACGACACTCCTTATAAATGTCTAGGATGTACTATTTTATTCTGATAAACTGAAGAAATGTATAATACTATTAGAAATATAAACCAAGTTAATCCATTTCCAAACTTCTAGTTTATAAAATAACTAGACTTTCAAGGAGATGTTTTAAGTGGAACACCACTATAAAGTAATTCCAAAAAAATCCCTAGAGTAAAAATACTTTAATATTAAAGTTTTAACTTAATTTTTTTTTTTTTACTATTTTGCTTGAGTATTACATTTTTAGAAAGTACATTAAAAATAGAACACCAAGAACATCCTATTATAATAGACTGGAAGAGAACAGTTTTAATAGATGGAAGGAAGGAAGGAAAATAGGAAGGAAGATTGGAGAAGGAAAGGAATAAAGGGAATGAAAAAAATGAAAAGCTAAGGTTCTTTTCTAGGGCTAACAGTTATGAATAGTGGTTCAATAACCAAAACATAACTGTTACTTCACAGTAGCAATATCAGCTTAATTAAACTGGATTTCTATCTCTGCCCTTACCTACAATTCACAATTTTTGTCTGTTTAAGTAATTAATATCACTTATCTGGTAAGATAATAGTCATCTGGATTTAGTTTTTAAGAAAAAAATTACAAAATTTTCCTCTTAAAATGAAACATTTCATGTTTAGTACTGTCTGTTGAATGTCTAGAAGATACCTCTTAAGTAAAAACTCAACTAGAAGAAAATGAATTGAAATGCAATTATCATGATCTTTGACTATAGTGAGATTCCGTGGGTGTGACATGCTTATCAATTTGAAAACATGATTGTAAAAAGAGTTATCATAACCATTTAACCATTTGTGTTATATACATATATGTAAATATATGTATATTTACATACACAGAGATATACATCCACAGTGTGTATATGCATATTCATTCTAAAATATCTGTTGAGCTCTTTTTATGTGCTTAGTTGTCTTCACTAAGAGAGGAGATGATGGTAATATGACTAAAAATAATTTGTTTTTAAAAGCTAAACTTTTTAAAAAATATATAGTTGTGGTTATCTTACGTGAGCTAGGAGCAATTGCACTTCACAGAAATGTACTTCCTTTTTTATTTTCTAGCAGTGTAGATATGTGATAGTTTCAAAATTATAAGCCACTCAATGAACCAGATGCAATATTCATGTAGATTTATCTGTACTTGTCTGTTTGAATCATACCCTTATTCAAAAAAAATTCATGTCTCATTTTTCAGTATAGTTCAGAATTCTTTTCTAAACTCTCAGACCATTGTTCTTCATGATATATGCGATCTGAATTCAGGTAAGAATGATTAATTTTTTATTAAAATTAAGAGTATAAAACCCTAAAAATTAGTCTAAGATTTAATTTGTAGTAGAAACATTAGTATTCACAAATACTATTTGCCTTTTAAAATGATTAGAAAAGGAAAGACTTAACCTGCAAATAATTCCTTTCTGGGAAAAAAAAGGCTTTAAATGTTTAATACTCAGCATGTTTGAAGGTTTGAGAAAGTCTTAAGTATTTTGTTCTGGTGGAAGAGTAAATTAATCCATTTATATCTGTAATTTGCTTTCTCTAAAGTCAAGGTAGAAGCAACATAAATAAAAAGTGTTGATCCTCAAGCATGTCAAAACATCAGAGCTTAAAATATTAGTTTATTATTTTGAATAGATACAATTATCCAAGGATTTTGTTAATATGAAATTTAGAGACATGCTGCAAAGAGTATTATCATGTTATCAACTTTAAAATATAAATTAATTAAAAGATTGAGTTGTATGTTTTAACATACAGACAGCAGAAGTAAAAAAATACACAAAGGCAAATATAGTTATTTTAAGGTTCTTTCTTATAAGAAAATATGTAATCAGTAGAAAAGCACAAACCTTATTTATTTCAGAAATTTTTTTTTTGTTAGCAGATAATATTTTTCTGGAAGAAGACATTCAAAACACTGCTGGGTATTTTAGTTTATTGTTAGCACAGCAAATCTTAACCTCACAGAAAAAAATGCTACACAAAACATACTATATAGTTTATTCTATGTACTGTGATATTGCATTTTCTTGTATGACATTTTATAGTAAAAGAAAATATATAAATATGTCATATATATATATAATATATATGTGTATTTATACTTCAATGAAAAAATTCTCTCTAGTAGTTTTCTATTCAGTACCACTTACCAAGCAAGATTTTCATATTCATTTGTGCTGAGCATTATAGGGAAGCTACAAAGATTATTTGAATTTAGTTCCTAACCATCAGATGTTTATATTATATTGAAGGCACAGAGATAGGAACTATTCCAATATAAATCAATCTATGTTACCTCATAATGGAGTTCCAAATTATAGTTACATAAGAGGAAAGGAGTCATACACTCACCCTGTAAGGCATGGATCTCTGCAGTTACTACTTTTGCTTGAGTTAAACTTACTCTTGGTATGGATTGATTCAGCCTTTGAAAGCTCGTTCATGAAATTTTATTGACATTTAATACAAATAACGTTATGTACAATGACCAAATAATTCAACTGTATTCAACTAACTTGGATTATTTTAATGAAATGTATTTCATTATCTGGTATCAAGTACCCACAAAAAGTAATTTTAACAAAGTCATGTAACTAATTTTTTACATATATATAAATATATGATATATATAAATATATAAATAATGATATATTTAAATTTATTTCAATTTTGCAAGTAACTTAGTATTCAGTTTATCATTCATGCCCCAGAATGACCAGTTATGTCAAAACAACCTTGTTTTCATTGAATTATAATTAATATCACTAAAGAGTATATTCTAAATGTCACACAGGGAACAACTAATGATAGAAGTAAAGCTACCTTTAAAAAAGCCTCTGTATTTTGAAATAGACCTATTTCCATCATAGCAAATAAGAACGATTTCACAGGAATACTGCTCTTAAATTCTATTCAAGGAATAAAATCAGTCCTTCAAAATAGACTGAGTATTTATCTTGTATTATACCTGCATTAAAACACTCTATGGCCTGCTTCAGGAAAAGGCAAAGCTACATTTTGCAATAAAAATACTTGGATATGTCAGATAAAGGTTATATTTATTAATAATATTATTCATGTTACTAACCATTGTCAACTAAACATTTTAATTATTTTGATAATGAATAATGTAAAACGTGTTCTTTTACTACAAATTGAGATAGATTAAAAGTATCAGATGAAGAGAAGTGATTACTAATGCATCTCCTGAGCTGGATTTTGTGGGTATAGTTCTTTTTTATAAAAATGTTTCTTATAATATTTCAGTATAGTTTGAAATCAGGTACCATGTTTGCATTTTTGAAGTTTGGCACTTTTTGGTGCATATTAAATTTGATTAAAAAATAAAAGAACAAGTCTTGAGTGACATACCATTTTGTTTCCAGGTAAGCTGTTACTATAACCCAATAAAAACTTAATATGCCTAATGTTTACATTCTATGTCAGGGTTCTATGTCATTTTAATCACTCAATGAGCTAGTGTGTTTCTTTAATATGACTGTTAAAATGTTTGCATGGAATATAAACATTTCTCTTATAATTATTTATAAGAACATCATCTTATAATTATTAGATGATTAAAAATTCTATATAACTCATTACACCAGGTACTTGACAATTAACATATGGTTAATATGTAACATATGGTTAATATAAATATCCAGTCTTCCCTTGGACCTTGAAAAATCTTTAAAGAACAGAGAATGTTCTTTTCATCTCTACAAAAAAAACATTTTAAATATTTATGTGTTACATACTATTTTACCTTTTTGTTCAAATTTACCATCCTTATTAACTTTTTCATAAAAGATAATTTAATATTTACATATTTCAACTGAAAAAAACACCTGCTTACTCGTTTTCTATTTGTCAAACATCTTTAAATACTTCAATATAACTTTATAAATTATTATATATAAATAATATGTATTTCATATATGTTATTAGGAGTTGTTATAAATGTGCTGTTTTGCAACTTGGGGAACTAAACCCTACTACAGAGCCTATATGAGACTCTACTATTTCAGTGTTAGATTCCATTCATGCTGTATAGTACTAAAAGCACACTGAAATTCATAGCATTTTTAATTTGGTTGTACTGTCTTTGCTATTTGACTCGTAAAAATAAAATTTTCTGAATTAATGAACACTAGGCTGACTAGGTCAAAGGTTATTCTTGATTAATGTGCTCCTGATTTAGTTTGCATCATAGTTTGAAATATGTAACAAATGGGAAATATATTCATGCTTGTTTTTGAGTATTTTTATCCAATGATAAGAGTATAAGAAAATTTATCACTTACTGAAAGCATATACAAATTTCAAATAAAACATTAAGGTTATGTGTTATTAATCTAAAACAAATGCTGTACATTAATACTGCCCAATAGAACTTAACTGCAATGTTAAAGATGTTCTTTATTTGTGCTATCCAATATAGTAGCCACTAACTACATCCATTTATTTTGCATAATACAAGGTAAACACTATTTTGATGGACTAATTTAAATACTTAAAAAGAATTTAACAGCAGTATTCCTGTGATATTGTTATCTTATTTGCTCTGAAGGCATATTTTAATATAGAGAAGTTTTTTAAAGGCAGTTTTACTTCTATCATTAATTGTGCCCTGTTTGATATTTAGACTATACTCTTCAGTTATACTAATGACAATTCAATGAAAACAAAGTTTGACATAGTCATTCTGGGACATGAAAGATAAATAATGGTATGTTACGAGCAAAATTGAAATAAATTTAAGTATATCATTTAAAAATTAGCTACATAGACAAGTAACTTTTGAGTTTTTTATATTAGGCCTAACACAAGGCCTATTTTATAATAAAGAGTCAACTATCTCATGTAATTTATTGAATACTATACTGAAAGTGAAAAACAGAATGGTTGTATGGATGCAGAATGATTTTAAATGTATCAGTTGTTTATCCCCATGCTTGGCTGATGGGGAGTGACGCTCACTGCCTCTGTCCCACATCAAGAGAGAGTATCCTACTGGACATGCCTAGGCAGGGAAAGATCAAAATTCAAAATTCAAAGTATGATGTTTGCTGAATGTGTATTGCTTTTGCACCATTGTAAAGTCAGAAAACCCTAAGTCAAACCATTGTAAGTTCATAACCCTCTATTTTCATTTCATAAACCAAAATGAAAAGGAATTTTTTGTGTGCGTGAAATGGAAGCAATAGGAGTCAAGTCATTCTAGACAGCACCTTTTCAGCAATGGCCTACAATTCAACAATAGACAGTGATAAGTGACTGGTAGTTACCATGGTGGAAGGGTTAGGGTGAGTGAGTTGGGTGGGTGACGGGGATAAAGAGGCACAAAAATCTCGATCATAATGTAAGTTTGTCACAGGGATGGAAGTGCAGCATGGAGAACATAGTCAGTGGCTCTGTAACATCTTTTTATGCTGACAGATAGTAACTGTGCTAGTTGAGGTGAAGGTTTAATAATGTGTATAACTGTTGAACCATGATGTTGTATACTTGAAACAATATAATATCGTACATCAAATACACTTCAATTTAAAAAAATGCACTTAAAAAATAAGAAATAGCATATAAAATAACTAAATAAAACAATAACAATGGTGATAGTATGTATTTGCAAATGTAAAGCTTGGAGAATAAACTACCCAGAATTCCTCAGGTAACTAATTGCTAAGTATTTGCTCAGACTCTATGTGGTCAACCTGATTTCTGGCCGACCAAATGTTTTCTGGATAATTAAATCTATCATTACTAATTCATGTGGTGTTAAATGAAATGAATAAGCTCTAAAAATTAATAACTAACATTTTTGTGGGAAGTTTAAATTCTGTTGATTATTAATTTTGAATTATATTCACTTTTGTTATTTTAAAAGTCTAGTAGAAATACAAATCTAAACTCTCCAATTGTGTTTAAAATTTAAATGTGTTTAACAATTTTCAACTCCAAGACCCAGTCCTTAGAATAAACCCATCTTAAAAATTTGCTTTAGTTTTCTAGTTGTTATCATTATTTTAGATTGATGTTGTCCAATAGAACTTTCCAAGATGAGAGAATTGTTCTATTCTGCATTGCCTAAAAGAGTAGCCATTTAGCTAAAGAATACTTTAAATGTGCCTAGTGTAACCACAGAAATATATTTTGATTTTATTTAATTTTAACAAATGTATACTTATAATTAAATATCCACATGTGGGCTAGTGGCTACTGTGTTCGATAGTGCAGCTATAGATAAAATGTAGTTTTTGATTTATCAAGTTTAAACTGTATCTTCTCACTCTGCTATGAAAATGTGGAATCAATCTTATCTACAATAATTTCTATTTTCCTCTGTCTCTATATGCTGTTAAATTATCTAATTTCACATTGATCTTTAATTCTTTATTGGCAGTATCTCTTGACTCCAAATTTTAAGGTTTCAAAATGAGTGAACTATATTTACATTTCTCTCTCTCCTTGACATAACCTTGTTAAATATAACAGTATTCTTATCATTATCATCGTTTTATAACAAAAAGGCTTACTTAAAACATATATATTGTGTTCAGTAACTGTGATTAAGTATTCCATATTTTGTCTATGGTTTACACCATAAACTGTGTCCATTATATTTTACTTATGGAAACATTAGTGATTACATCTACGGAGAATGAAATTCTGTGCAAGCATAATGGTCTAATGGCTCAGATTAAACAAAACTTCTCTGGACTTCATTAATTTACAGCATCATCCTATGTATTAACTTTGCCAAATACATTTAATACACATTTGTTTTACTATTTTTTTCAAATTACTAGGTTATTTTCTCTTTTTAATAAAAATTGTCTTCTTTAAATTGTAAGCTTTATCTAGCACTGATTATTTCTGGTATAGATAAACAATTGTTAAATTGGACTTTCATAACCCTTAATTTAATATTTAAATTTTCTGTAGCCCGACATCATCTTAGTTTATTTCTTTAAAAAGAGCATTTGGCATAAAACCCAGACTAGTTATGTTTTAAAAATTTACTACAGTCTAACAAGTCTGAAAATTTGTATTATTCTCTTACAGTAAATTAATAGTTTCAGTGTTTAATTCTAAATTGAAAATTATTTGTTAGCAAAATTTTGAAATCATTCTCCATTGTCATCTATCACTGATGAACAGATGTTTGATGTTAGTGATTTTCATTTCATTTAAAAGTGGATCTGGCCTCCACTTTTCTAGAAGCATAACTATTATACTATATAAAAACATCTCTGTTTTCCAAGGTTAGTTGTTTATTTAATTGACGTACTGCTCTGGCAGGAGAGTGTTAAAGTGGGCATTTACTTTCCCTAAAAGACTGATTATCTTTGCTTTTCATTCATTTTTCTAAATGAAGGACTAGACTAATTGAGAAAACAAGCTAGTGCATACCTTCTCTGTTATATCACATTTCTCTTTACAGATTAGGCTTCTCTTCTGCACTGAAGTGCTGACTGAAAGTTTACTTTAGGCTGCCTAGGCTGGAAACAGTCGGGCTACTTAGGCTCCAATCCATCCTAATGCCAGAATAATGAATTTGTTACTCTTGAGGAAAACAAAAACCATTTCAGAACCTTTGTCCTCCAGAGAAATGCAGTTCTGTTTCTTTAGAGGTAGGCCCTTGAGTTTGTCCTGGATCATATATTGTTGCTGATTGCTCTGTGGTGCACAGCTTGTCTCCAGAGCCCCACAGGAAGGATACCCCTTATCTGTGCTCCATACTTCTATGGATGCTAATGTGTGTAACAAATGTTAAAATTTACGTTTTGATGGTGAGCAAATATCAAGATGTAGCAAAGCCAGATTACTATGTGCATTTACAAAGGAACTTAACATGATCTATTCTGTGTGTCCCCTGAACACATCTTCTACAAAAGGATTAGAATTTAGAGGGGAAGGATTATTAAGAAACTTCCATGAAAATATCCGTTGTCTTGCTATAAAGATTAAATGGCAATTACATGTTGGAAGGGATCCATCAGACCACTTCAAGCTCAAAATGTATTTGCTTCATGTGGAAGACATAGAGGGCTGGCACATGATTCATTCTTGATAATCCAGTTTTTATTGCCTTTAATTTAGAAACATAAAACAATAATTTTATTTAGAAACATAAAACAATAATTTTATTATACTCATGGACTCAATGGGGCAGGAATTCAGACGAGGCACAGCAGGGAACAGGACTCACCTCTATTTCAAAATGTCTCTGAGATTTCAGCTCAGAAGACTCAATCGCTGTGAACAACTCAAGGCATCTTCTCTCACATGTCTGACAATTGATGTTCACTGGTACCTCAGCTCAGAAGGTCAATCAGAACTCCTATTTTTGACCTCTCCTGTGGTCTAGGCCACCTCAGAGAACACAGATCCCACATCTCAATGGGAGGAATATGAATATCATATGCCAAGAAGAGTATTGTGTTTTGTGTTTTGGGAGATCTTGTGCTTATTTTGGAAAATAAAATCTGTCTGAGAAAGCCTAAGTTATTTGTGAAAATAAGTTAGGGGTGACGGCAATGGGAGTAGCCTGAACATGAATTTGCTGAGCAAGGAATGAGTGGGATGTAGATGAATATCCCATCAAGTCATTTTGAATTCTCATAGGGACAGTAAAAGACTGAGAAACTCCAGCAGTAAAAAAACAGGAGGTTTGACATCAGGGCAATGCAAATTAAACCAGCACTGAGATACCACCACATATTGATCAGAATGGCCCAAATCCAGAACACCAAATGGTAATGAGGATAAGAGGCAAGAGGAACTCTCATTCCCTGCTGGTGAAAATGCAAAACGGTACACTTTGGAAGATAGTTTGGGAATTTCTTACAAAACTGAGAATACTGTTACCATATGATCTGGCGATCATGCTCCATGGTATTTATCCAAAGGAATTGAAAGCTTATGTCCACACAAAACCTGCACACATATTATAACTGCTTTATTCATAATAGACAAAACTGAGAAGCAACCAAGATTTCCTTAAGTAAATGAATGGATAAACTGTGATACATCCAGACAATGGAATATTATTCAGTGCTAAGAAGAAATAAGCTGTCAAGCCATGAAAAGACATGGATGAACCTTAAATGCATATTACTAAGTGAAAGAAGCCAAACTATAAAAACTACATACTATGAGATTTCAATTATATGACACCCTGGAAAAAGCAAAACCGTGGAAACAGTAAGTAGAACACTGGTTGCCATGGATTAGGGGGCAAGGAGGGTTGAATAGATGGGGCACAGAGGATTTGTAGGGAACTGAAAATACTCTATATACTATAATAATGGATGCAAGCCATTATTATACATTGGTCCAAACCAAAAGAATGTACACCAAGGGTGAACCACAGTGTAAACTATAGACTTTGGGTGATAATGATTTGTCAATGTAGGTCCATCCATCATTTGTAACAACAGTGGAGGGGGATGTTGATAATAAAGGAGGCTAAGAATGTGTGGAGGCAGGGGTATATGGAAATCTCTAACTTCCCCTCAGTTTTGTTGTGAACCTAAATCTGCTCTAAAATATAGTCTTAAAAAAAAACAACAACTAGGAGATAAACTTTAGGTTTGTAGAGAATATAAAATGAGGCATAAGAGTTCAGTTGAAACAAAGATACATCTTCTCAGGTCGAAGAAACTGCATGAGAAATATTACCTCAGCTGCAAATACCTGAAAATTTACAATACCAGCTCATGAGACATGAAAAAATTAAGTGCCAGAATCAGAAGCAGAGAAGCCATCCAATCCAAGTAAAAGTTTTCTTATCCCTTTAATTCTCTTTTATAAGATTAAAAATATATATATTTAAAGAAGGGTTTTTTTACACCTACACCTACAGTGGAAAGCCTTGAATATGTATAGAGTAGATAGATCAGCTATGTCACTGAAACTAAAAGCAGTTAGCCTCCTTCAGAGTTAAACAGAGCTGGAGGAGGAAATGTTTTAAGAAATCATAGTCCTGAATTAATTAGTGTTTAGTTAATATTTTGGTGAATATGCTGTATTCTAAATTGAGTCTGATTATGAGGTTGACTATCCATTGTCTAAAAGAGAATGCTCATGAGATAGGTCCAAATTTATATTCAGTGCTGGAGAAGATTTCCTACCCCTTTGGAAAAAAATTTAAAGGGACAGGGAAAAAGCAAAACAGATTTTCACTTAAATGACATACCATAAGTCAGATATTTACTGCACCAGTTACATGTGGCTTACTTGTTCTGATCTATCAGTCTTCCAGAAATCCATCTATCTTTCCATCCAGCTAATGGCCTGCTAATAGCACTTCTGTGAAATTACACATTTTATACTTTACTATTGGCAAGGACAGAAAATATGCATCCTCAGATGAACCTCAATCCCAGAGAAATACCCAAAGTCAGACTACTAAAGAATATTGAGCACCAGACTTTCCAACAAATTTGGTTTTGAGTCATTGTAACTTCTTTTTCAGAAGTGTAACTTCTGCTCTCATCTTGCTGATTTTCAGTTGAAATCCTTTCCTCACCATCTTAATGCCTTGTAGACAGTAGTAGCTAACTCCAGATGTAACTGGTCCACATACATTCAGGAGATCACTTTTTGCCAGTTGATTTAGGAAATATGGAAGGAGCTTGAGAATTCCCTGACCAGGCACTGAGGTTATATATGATCTATGTACCCTTGGTCAGAGTCACAGGAGCACAGGTGTGACGTTATCTTGTTGAACAGTATTCCTCAGGTGGTAACTTGACAACAAAAGCATCTTAAGACTATCCAAAGCAATCTAAAATTATCGCTTCTGGGAATTCACTCAACTGGTTTGCAAAATGAAACTTTCTGTCTGCTGAAGTGGGTCATTTGTAATTTATAGGAATGATTTGTATTTAATAGACACAACAACAATATTAATATGCCAATAAAATAAGAAGAAATATTAACTAGTCACATAAATTAATAATAATGGTGGTGCTGATTTGCATCTTAAGGATAGATAAATTTGTTGATAATAAGAGGGAAAGTATGAGCATGAGCAAGTAATATTTGAAGATGTGTGAGAAGGTAAGCATGTTGAAAATATTCCTGGAGGAGTATTCTAATAAGATTACTTATCAAAAACATTTTCTTGTAGAGACTTATGCTGTTCTTAATAATAACTCATAAGACCCTGAGCCCAAATGATGTGAACCATAAGATATTGTGATTTTCCATCAGTGTTTGGAAGATAAAAACATTAATATGGACAACAGATCTTCAAGATAACTAGGCAAAGTGTGTCTTGATATAACTGAAGGTATTATCTACCACTTGCTGGGAAGCTGTATAAAATATGAAGTTCTTAAAATACTAATGTAACAGACTTTCTGTCACACACAACACTATTGTACTTCATATTATTTCTAGCTTTATACACAGAAAGAATTCAGATAAACTTAGTAGAATGTGGTAAATAAAAACCATATGTGAAAAAAAGGATATGCATCTATCTATTCATTTTTAATATCTGTGTGTATAGAATATATGCTTAATATATCTTTTTCAATGATAGTTTTATGTCTACTAATAATTGTCTTGACAATATTCTTGTAATTTAAAATAATTGGTCAATAGTGAAAATGTAAAGGTAGTTCAAAAAAATGTAACAAAGAAAAGTTTTAACTATTAATTGATTTCTGCTTCATTTCCACCATATAGAATAATACTGAGGTTCTTCTCGAAAGTGAAAATAAATGTCATGTAAGCACATGTAAGTACATATGATTTTTAAAATATGCAGAGTAAATTTACATATTTACTCTGGGTTCCTTAGAGTGAAGCTCATCAATGCTGGGTGCATCTAAATCATAAATTTACACGAACAGATCCAAAATGACTTACTGAAAAAATATTTTAATTTGTCCCCTGTTACCCATTCCCATGCAGCTGTGGGATGTTTTCATCTATGTGAGGATTATGGTAGGGCTTTTTTTGGCACATAATAACCAAAGATGGCTGCTCTCAATTCCTTCCTCCTGGAATACACATGTGCTTCCTCTCTTCAAAAGATGGGGCTTAATTCCCCATTCCCTTGAATCTAGACTGACCATAGTAATTTGTTTGAACTAGAATGAAGTAGAAGTGATATTCTGGAACATCTGAGGTTAGATTATAAGAAGCCTTTCCCTTTCTTTCTTGGCCTCTTAAAAGGCTTGGGGTTCTGCTTCTTGGAATGTGGCCTACCATGCTGTAAGAAACCCAGACCACACGGAGAGAACACTGTAGGTGTGCTCGTTGATAGCTCACAGCTAACAGCATCAACTACCAGTCACATGAGTGAGATAAGTTGGTTGTTCAGCTAGTCGATCTGTCAGAAGATTCCAGCCCTAGCTGCATAAAAGACCCTGAGAAAAAAATTACCCAGTTGAGCCTGGATAACCCATAGAACCCTTGATAATTATGGATAATGACCATAGATAAAATTACAATTTCAATACATTGAAAGCTGATAATAAATTGTATCAAATCAGTAAATTTTTTTTACATATTATGCAGCGACAGGAAACCGGAACAATTCTCAGTGAGCATTGTTTGGTATCCAAACATACGACTCTTCCTTCAAACACAAACAGGTATAAAATTGAGAGTTATTGGTCAAACAAATATGACATACATCACGGTTTTAGCCCTATTCAACTGTCAGCAGATTACTGCTGCTTACATAACTTTACAGATCACAGGCAAAACACACTATGTTTTTCATTTGATAAGTATTTTAGGAAGAAATTAAAATTACATTAACTAATAACTTGTTTCTCCTAAATCCAGAACCCATACTGATTTAGGTCGTGAACCCATTTTGGGCATTTAGGTCTTGAAACACCAATCTATTTTAGGAAATGTAGCAAAAGAGGTAGGAGTGATTTTCTTTGTTTCTCTAAAGGTCTGGACAACTATACTTTGTCATTCTTACTACTTAAAATATACCTGTGCCAATAATCCTGAAGGAAGATACATGTTCTGCTTCATTTTAAAGTTTTTATTTGAATTTGGGGCTATGTTTATTTTTCCCAGGAAAGCTGCCAAGACAGTAATATTTTCACCTTATGGTGAATTTTTGACTGTTGCATTCTTTAAAATTTTATGTTTAAATTTTGAGAAAACTAAATTTAAATATCCTTCCTAATGTCTTCACTTCTTTTTAACTCATTCCTTCATTTCCTTCTCTTCCTCCTTTCCTCTATTCCTGATTTTCTAGTTTGTTACCCTTTATTTATAATTCACCTTTTAGAAATATGACATAATTAAAGCAAAGTACTAGGATTCAGGTGACCTGGTTTCTAATTTAAATTCTGCAAGTAACTAGATACATAATGTTGGTTAGATTATTTACAGTATGGAGGCCTAAATTAATCCCTTTGAAACTTTAAGGAATTAAAATGTATTATCTTTCTAACCCTTGCTGCTTTAAAATTACACAACTCAAAAACATGTGTAAAACAAGGCAATTACAAGGTAAACATCAGAAACTAATTTAGAAAAGTTACAAAAAATGTATCACACACTTCATGTGAGTTACTACAATGAACTAAAATCACTGAAAAGGCAAATTTCTTTAGGCTATCTAGTTCTCATAATACAGTAAAGAAAACATATAATTTCTCTATGGAAATAAACATTTTTTATTGACTTCTAGGAGAAATAAATATAATTCCCATGTACAAGGGATATTGGATAACATAATTGAAACTGTATATATTTACATTATTAAGTGACCCATCTCTGTACTCCCATAGAACCACAGACATATCATGACCCATGCATATCCCAAGTTGTGTGTTTATTATATATTTTAATAATTTATGTGTCCATTCATCTAATTAAACTAAAGTTTCTTAGGGGCATGTGACTTTGACTTGTTCTATCTGTATTCACAACCACTAAACAGTGTATAGTCATTCAATAAGCCCTCGATAAGTTTTTGTAGAATAAAGAGATACAAAATCAATCTTCAAATGCATATTTCTTGTATCACCACATAAAAGAAACCAAAGACATATAATTGAATTATAAGTTAGGGCAGGTGTGTCCATATAACTGATAATACAGTCAGGAAGCAGTTTTGTGTTGACCTAACAATATATTTATCAAGATCCTAGCACAATACAAGAAAAAATGGCCCTCAAAGAGTGTTTTTCCAACAGTGAGTATTTCATGTGAGTTTCATGACAAGTCTGTCAGTCCAGTATTGTAATTGGCACTAATAATTTGAGTGCCGTGTTTCACATTGACTACAAATATGATTTAGGTAGTAGAATTAACATCTTACCATGTCAATTTAAGAGTCTAACATATATTATCTCAAGTGGGGACCTGTACTGTTCTTTATCAGGTTGGATCAGAAGAGTTCTTGAGGCAGGGTTTTTCCCAGAAAATGGTTTAAAACATTTCCAAGCATTTGAACAAATAAGTTAATTAAGATAAGTTTGGATCAAAAGCAGCAAACTGAGAGTAAATGTCATCAGTTGGCCACAATTTATTAAGCTGTGACTTCCATAGAGAACCTGTTTATGATAAGGCCTACAAAGTTATAAACTGCAGCCCTTCCTTTGTCTTTTTCATCTCTAGTCACTGAAGGAGCTGACACACAGGTGACAAAATTTAAAGATTAAACTATTAGAATTATCGGTAAAATTTAAAGATTTAGCTATGATATTGATGATGCCATATGTGTATTTCAGATTGTGCTTACCTAATCCTTTCCACAGCTTTTTAGGGAGAAATATGTATAGCAATGTGATCTTCGAATTCTAGATTTCCTATGGATGCAGCATTGGCAGAGTTCTGACATTTAAGTTTCTAAAAATTATTTTCAGCTAATGGATTCTTGGAATATGGATATGAAGTTTAGAAGCTGCCAAATTGGTTCTAGACATCTGCTCTCTGCTCATTAGTGGAGTAAACAACCCTTTTATAGATAATGGGTATAGAATATGTAACCAGGCAAAAGTGTCAGAAAGTTTCTTGAGGCTTGAGAAGAATAGGTGCTTGTTATTTAAACCAAAATATTTTAGAATTTGGCTATTAATAACTGAAATTATTGTAATTGTCTTTATCCTTGTCCAAAGCAATGTCACTTATTTATTTTAGACAGAGCTTGTAAAAGCATGAATGGAAGTTTAGAAGGTCATATTTTTTTTACTCTAGGTTCACCATTGCGCTGCATCCCAGTAAAGGAGCTAAAGTGTTGGTGAGTTTAGTAAAAAAATTGACTCTCAGGAATGTAAAATAGAATATTTTGCCATTGAATCTTTAGGTTGTATGGTCCTACAATGATTTCTTGTTAATATAACCAAGTTAGGATACTCTTAATTCACAAAGATAATGGCAAAGTGTTTGTTCCTAGAGTGGAGGAAAATATGGAGTCTTCATGGTACATTAAAAAAGGTTAATTGATGATGAAAGTGATATAACTCATGAATGATGAGATTGGAATCAAATGAGGTGTGCGTAAGTGTAACTCGGGTAAAAATAAGTTCCCAGCCAGGGACAAATTACCTTTGAAGCAGAAATCAGTCAAAGGGAGAAATACAGTGGGAGAAATCCATTTATTGCTTACAAGCAGTGGTCCACTTCTGCTCTCCTGTTCTCTCATGACCTGGCCGTAAAAAGGCTGTAAAAACCTCTCTGGTCCAGATATACCCTTGCTCTCCCCACCCTTGCAATCACCTATTGATATGGAGATGGCTACTTCTCTCCACCCCTTGGAAACACCTATTGATATGGAGATGAACTAAGGCCAGGGAAGAGATTCTGAAAATATTGCAGTTTTACCCATATTCAACAAAAGACTGGATTGCCATAGGGAGAAGGTTTTCAGGTAAATGCCAATGAATTAGGAAAGAGAATACTGTCAGTAATGTTAGTTTTTTAACTTTCATCAAAGTAAGCATCTACCATTGTCTGGGTTAATCAAGTGAAAGTTGAGCAGAATGATCCTGTAAATTGTGAAGTCCAGATGGTTGAAATGTCAGAAAGTTCAAAATGCCTAATAAAGTTTTGATCTGTCAAGTTATTCAGTATTTTTACCCAAAGTTTGTCCTAACCAATACTATTCTATTTTGTTTATCCTTACTGAGCTGTATAGAATAGTCTCAGATACCATGCTCAATTATTCCTCAGTATTTCAGATATGCCCTTTTGGGGTGGTAGAAATGTAGTTAAGCAGAATACTTTCTTTATTAATAAATTCTTGTCAAGGCCTTGCTATTAAAGTTACCTATGATAGCTGCTATTCTAAACTTAGCAGATGTGTATATTATTCCATAAACTCAGAAATACAACATTTTCTTATAAGTCAATTTCAATTTCAGATTTTCATTTTATCAGAAAAATCATCTCATTTATTTCAGGGAGCCACACACTCCTTTCTCCAGGATTACGACTGTTTGTGAAGAGATTTTGTTATTGTTGTAGTATTGGTGGTGTTATGGATATTGAATGTCAGTGTTGGGGTTAGGGTTATCTACTCTCATTGTTATGTATTCACACCAGCTTCTGCTGAGAGACCCACCATCATATGTTCTCCTCATTTTTCCATTCTGGTTTCTGATCATCCATTCCTTATTGTCTTCCTCAAGGTATGGTACTCTAGGTCCATTCTGGAACATGGAAAAACTATGAACATGTTTAAGGCATTTCTGAATTAATGTTCCATAGCATGGAATGTATACCACACAAAGTATCTCCGTTGATTCAGTTGAAACCTTCCAGCATGTTTAGGTCTCTAACCCAGACTACAGGCATAATAGCTCTTTAGCTTTGTATAGCCTTTACACTGCCCAGAGGTGCCCAGCCAAGAAAGTAGGTGGAGGCTGAACCTGGGTAGTCTATATCTTAGGCTGAAATCATAGGCTTTTGCCTTGGCACAGGGGAGGAGGATAACTTTTACTATGAAGAGTACTTTTTGAATCATGAAATGACATTGCATTTTGTCAAATGCTTTTTCTTTGTCTATTGAAATGATCTTGTGGTTTTTCTCCTCTATTAAAATGGTAGATTAGATAAACTGATTTTCAGATTTTTAAACCAACCTGGTATCTCTGAGATAAGTCCCACTACTCATGATGTTTAATTCTATTTATATATTGCTGGATTTGATTTGTAAATATTTTGTTGAGGAATTTTGCCTCTGTATTCATAACAGATATTGGCTTGCAGTTTTCTTTTTTTGTGATGTCTTTGCTTTAGGGTTCAGGGAAATACTGGCCTCATAGTTTAAGTTAGGATATATTCCTTCTTCTATTTATTGGAAGAATTTGTGAAGGATTGTTATTATTTCTTCTTTAAAAGTTTTATAGAATTTACCAGTGAAGCCTTCTCTGCTTGGATTTGTTTTGCAGGAAGTTCCTTCTATAGTATCTTCACATGTTATTGGTCTATTCAGATTATTTATTTCTTCTTGAGTCAGGTTCTGTAATTTGGGTCTTCCTGAGAATTTGCCTATTTAATATTGTTATATAATTTATGGGCATATGGTAGTTATATTCTTTCCTTGTAATCCTTTTTATTTCTGTAAGGTTGGTGCTAATGTCCTCTATTCCATCCTGTTATTACTGATCTGAGTCTTTCCCTTTTTTTTCTTCGTCAGTCTAGCTAAAGATTTGTCAATTTTATTAATCTTTTCGAAGAATGAATTTTTGGTTTTATTGTTTTTACCTACTGTTTTTATATTCTTTATTTCATTAATATCTGCTCCAGTCTTCACTATTTCCTCCCATCTGTTTTAGGTTTAGTTTGCTCTTCAGTTTTGATGTGTTTTCTTCATTTTCATTCATCTCAATACATTTTCTAAATTTCAATTTCTTCTTTGATGCATTTTTTTCATTTAGGTATGTGTTGTTTGATTTCTGTGTATTTGGAATTTCCCCCATTTTTTTTACTGTTTTGAATTTGACCCTAGTGTGTTTGGGAAACATTTCATGTTTTTCAATTCTTTTAAATTTATTGAGGCCCATTTTATGGCCTAATATATGGTCTATCCTGGAAAATATTCCATGCTTACTTGAGAAGAATGTGTATTCTGCTACTATGGTTATTAGATGTTTGTTAAGTCTAATTGGATTAAAAGGTTGTTCAAATATTCAATTTTCTTATTGATCTTCTGCATAGTTTTTCTGAACATTATATAAAAGGGGGCACTTTAATTATATTAAAGTCTCCAACTGTTAATGTTGAACTCTCTATTTCTTCCTAAAATTCTGTCAGTTTTTCCTACTTGCTTAATGTATTTTGGAGCTCTGTTATTATGTGCATATATATCTTTTTCATTGTTACGTCTTCCTGATGGACTGATACTTTATCATTATAAAAATCCCCTTATATCTTATTAACATTTTTTAACTTAAAGTTTACTTTCTGATATTAGTGTAGCCATTCTAGCTTTGTTATAGTTATTATTTGCATGATACATATTTTTATAACTTTTTACATTACACTATTTGTAGCTATGAATCTAAAGTATCTCTTGTAGACAACATATAGATGCATCTCTCTTTCATCCAGTTTGACAAGCTCTGACTTTTGATTGGATTGCTTAATCCATTCTCATTTAATATTACAATTAACATAATTGTATTTACAGCCACTATTCTACATTTTGTTTTCTAAATGTCTCATATCTTTTTTCATTCCCCTATTGCTCTTCTTTTGCAATAAGTGAATATCTACTAGTGTAGCATTTTTATTCCTTTAATGATTATTTAAAAATTTTTTTTGTTATTTTCTTAGTGTTGCTCTAGGGCCTACCATGTACATCCTAACTTACTAGAATCTACTTCAGATTTATAGTAATTTAATTACAAAGAAATTCAGAATCATTATTTCCATATATTCCATTTCCTCTTCCTCTTTATTGTGTTATTATCTGTATACATATCTATGTGTTATAAATCCAGTAAGACATAATCACTACATTATATCATTCTGTCTTTAAATAATAAAGGAAAATATAGGAAAATAAATAAATATTTTTAGAGCTATTAATTTAATCTTCTCATTTATGTTTTAAAATCATTTATTCCTCAAGGTTCAAATTATAATTTGGTGTCATTTCCTTACTCTAATGAAGTTTTGCTCACATCTGCTTCCTTTGTGCTATTAATGTCAAATTTATTACATTTGTATGTGTTATAGAATTAATAATACATGTTATTTTATACAATTGCTTTTTAAATCAGTTTAGAGGAGAAGAAATATATGTTAATACTGTCTTTTCTAATTTTTTAATAACTTTTCATTTTATTTTTTTGTGTGCTTTTTATATGTTGCATGTGAATTTAAATTCTGTCCAGTGTCACTGTCTATTGGCCTGTACACCTTCCTTTAGTTTTTCTTATCAGGAAGGCTTGTTAGTAATGAATTGTCTATTTTTGCTTATGGAAATGTCTTTATTGACCTTCATTTTTTGAAAAGAAAGGTAGTTTTACTAGATATGAGATTCTTGGTGGGTAGTTTTTTCTTTTAGCACTTTAAATATGTCATCCATTGACTTTGCTTTTGCTGTGGTTTGTTATAAGAAAACTGTTAATCCCATTGGGGTTCTTTTGTATGTAACAAGTCATTTTTTCCCTTGCTCCTTTCAAGATTTTTCTCTATGTCTTTGTCTTTCAGTATTGTTAGTCTGATGTGTCTGAGTGTAGATCTCTTGTGCTTATTTTACAGGGAGTTTGTTGAACTTCCTAGATATGTAGATCAATGTTCATCAAATTTGAGGTGTGTCAGTCATTCTTTAAAAATTTTTTCTGTTCTCTCCCCTTCTCTGATTTTCCCATTAGCTCTTTGTGCTTTACTTAATTGTCCCACATTTCTCTCTAGCTATATTCATTTTTTCATTCTTTTTTCTCTGTTCTTAATGTTTTATCAGTCTCTATGTTTGGTGAATGTTTTTCAAGCAGTTCAATTCTATTATTGACCTTCCTAGTGAACTTTTCATTTAAATTATTTTACTCTTCAATTCCAGAATTTTCATTGGATTATTTTTTTATATGATTTCTATCTTTTCTATTGTTGAACTCTATATAATGAGATAGTGTCATTATGTCCTCTTTTGCTTTTTGTGAGTGGTTTCTTAGTTCTTTGAACATAATTTTAATAGCTCCTTTGAAGTTTTTGTTTTCTAACTCTAATGTCTCGTCCCTTTTCTAGGAAGTTCCTCTTGCCTGCTTTTTTCCATGATTATGGGTCACATTTTTCTGTGTCTTTGCAGTACATATTTTGTTTGACAACTGGACATTTTAGATAATATATTGTAACAACTCTGGCTGCTGATTCTCCTACATTGGAGAATTGTTTATTTTTTTAGTAGCTTGGCTGGACTATAATAGTGAATTTTATTTTCCTTTTAGTGTGAAACTTCAAATGTCTCTCCTAAGAGGGTCTAGTCACCATGAAGTGACACTGGTGTTAGCAGAGTTCTCTTTCTCAAATTTCTCTGTTAAGCTGTGTACCTCATTTAGTATCACGCCCAACTGTTAGGCTATACTAGTTGTTACTGATTGGTTTATTATATTCAACAGTGTCCTAGAGCATGCATTATTCTACAGTGTGATGCAATTAAATATAGCTGCTTTGCCAGGGAGTTCTAGAAGTAATTCTTTGTTCTGAGATTTGTTCTGACATTAAGAAGGGTTGTCTTAGTTGTCTCTTTCTCTGGTTCATTCTGGAAAACTAGCTGGCTTAAAATTTAGCATTTTGTTTTCATGGATCTATTAGATACTTCTTAATTATTTATCACCAAAATATCTATTGATTTTGAGATCAACATTAAGTTTGAAATTCCCCACACTATTTTCCAAATAAACTCAGTTTCCTTGGGGAAAGATTTAAACTGTTCATATGGTCTGCCTTTCCCATTGGGCAAAATCTCTAGGCCACTGATCTGGAGTCCTGGGCAGGGACAGTGCCCATTTCTAATAGAGTGACTTTAAGACCTACTATAAATCAAGAGAGTGTGATATTGACATAAATATAAACAGAGATCAATGGAATAAAATATACAGTCCATATATGTGTGTGTGTGTGTGTGTGTGTGTGTGTGTGTGTATAATCAATTGAATGTTGACAAAGGTACCAAAGTAATTCAGTGGGGAGAAGAGTCTTACTATTTTTTTAAAAATATTGCTGGAACAAGTGAATACTCATATGGAAATAAATAAATTGTGCCCTTATTTTATATACAAAGCTTAATTCTTAATTGGTCATAGATATGAAAATAAAATTCAAGCCTATAAAATTTCTAGATGAGATGACATCCTAAAGATTTGATGTCTAGGGACAAGATTTGAAAAGGTAAATATTTTCATAGAGGACACAACAAACATCATGAAAGAGAAAAACCTGATATGTTTTTTTCAAAAAAACTGCTGCTCTTTGAAAACCATCCTTAAGGAATGAAAAAGTAAGCCAAAAACTAAGAGAAAAAAATTTAGAGTTCTATATATGACAAAGGAATTGAACCTAGTATGTATTAAAAACTCACTAATAAGAAGAAAATGCAAAAATAAAAGTAAATAAACCTTTGAAAGGTTCTTCTCAAAAGATATGAGTGAATAATAAGCTTAGAATGAGTCTCAAAATCTTTGAAATTCATCTCAAGTTAAAAATACTCCTCCCCAAGGGTGGGTTTGTTTAAACTGGAGACTGATTGTCTTTATTTTTCCAGCTTACACAGCCCTTGGCCATCACTATTGTACAAGTAGTAGCTTTTAACACATGCAGTTTGAGGAACATAAAGGGAAAAAAGTAAGGGGCAGGAGGTTTTCATCACTATATTCTGTCAAATGTATGCAGAAGCAAATGAATGGAGGATTCAAAAACAGAAAGATTTGATGATCTTATTGGAAACAATAACCTGGTATCTACAAGCTGAGAGGCCTGCTGAAGCAGCCTGGGTCAGCAGAATAAAGGCTAAGATTGGAAAATCTCTGTACTCCCCAGGATAGCAAGCTAACAGTGAGCATATCCCACAGTCAAAGAAGAAAGAAAAGGCCTATCTTGGTTTTGGATCATGTCTAAAATGGCCACCTGGATGGCCTGGGAGATGACTGCTGAAAGAGGTTGAGTAGTAATGGTGAAGCATAGGAATTGTCTGCAAACAGTCAGAGAAGATGCACATCACATCAAAGACACTTTAGGGGAAAAATTCTCAGCAATGTAGGCTCTCTATGTCCTATATTGTTTATGCCTATGAAATACTCTCAAGGGGAAGAGTTAGCCTTTAAACATCTGTCACATCCAGGGAAAATGTACATCAGTTCTCTTCCAGTCAAATGAAATTTTGTTGTTAACAGGAGCTAATTCCCAAGTCTTGTTTGAGATTTCACCCCCAGCACAGAGAAAGTACTAGTATTGCAAAGGTAGATTTAATTAGGTAGTAATATGGAAATGCTAGTTAGTTTTTCATTGCCTGAAATAAAGGCCAGTTTGGGGGCATACTAGTAACAGTTGGCAATGGGAAAATATTAAATTTGCTTTTATATGCATATGATATTAAAATATTAAGCAGATGTAGAAACAGGAATACTAAAATAATGATAATTGTCAACATTTTGATTATTTTTTTTCTGGGAAAATTAGTTTTCCCAATCTCCCATGCATCTATACTTTGTGTTGGTTTCTTAACTAAAAAACAAGATTATGTTAAGAATATCCTACTATAGAAATTTTGATATTTTCTATTCTGGTTCAGGTTGATATTACTATGAATTTCAACAGAAATCAAAATATGAGTAATCATCATAAATACAATAAGCTAAATGCTCAAATTTAAAATTTTATTTAAAAATGAAGTAAACTACTTGTAATTTACTGTTCAATAATACATTATCTTTTTACAAATAAAAATGTGTGACAGTGAGAGAGAGCAAGTTTAATTGCATAAGAATTCCAGAAATTTTAAAACCTCCTTTTGACCCATTCACCTTCTTATAGCTTAGTATTGCCCTTCTACTTGTGAGTATAGAATTAGCTGTCAAAATTTCCTGATTACATGTCAGTCTTTCATTTTTAAGCAGTTTTATCTTAAGTGGAATACATAGTAAAAAATGTCTTAGATAAAACTGTGTTTGAATTCCTTGTTCTGTTACTAATTAAATGTAACATTATTTTAAGTTTTATTTTCTTTAAAGTAGAAATGATAACATTATTTTGTAAGCCCAATGCAAATAAAATTAAATAAATTAATAGATAAAACACCTAGCACAAATAAGGTGCTCAAAAAACACATTCCCTTTGCCCCATATCAAACTGTCCCTTTCAAGTGGGAAAATGTCATCTTATTTATCAGTTTTAAATCTAACATAAAGAATAAATATATATCATATCAGAGCAAATTAATATTATAACAAATAAATGACTGATGGTACCATCATTTCTAAATATCCACTTTATTAATAAATTTTTAAATGTCTTAATGTATTCTTTAAGCACTAAGAAAAATAGTAACTTTTTATTTATGTTACAAATTTCACATCAGATGCCACTAGAGGGACTTGTATTATCAGAAGTGTCTTTCAGAAGCATCAGTAGGAAGTGTAAGAGGAAAATATATTAAAGTAAAAATGACTGGTAATGATTTAGAATTTCAACATTTTATGAAAAATAAAAACTATTTTCCTGCTTTGATTCATCTCACTTCAATAGACTTTATTTCACAATAGTTGATAGTCAATGTACTATTAAGAATTATGGTCTTGTACTTAATTTTAAGTAATTAAAAATAATGTATTAAGAAACAATCCTTCAATAGTTTGTATTTTGTAAGATCTACTTTAAAAAAGGAGACTCGAGTAGTTTAAGCTTTGCCTTATTTTGTCAGTTTGGAGGCACTGTATTGTCAAAAGAAACTCTTTACATATTTCCATAGTTGGTTATATGAAGACTAAATCAATAGTTCTGTTAAGGTTATATGTAATGGAGTAATATGTTCATCTCAAGGTGATATCCAGTACAATTCATTTCATGTTTATTAATCATCTACTATATTGAAGAAACTCTGCCCTTTTGGTTACAAACTAAAGAGATACACAAGGCATTGTTTGTATCATCAAAAGAAATTACAAATTCCTAAATAAGTTTATCATTCAGAATATAAACAAGAGACGACATATTCAAATTAGGATAAACTGGTGTTTAATTCACAAACCTGCTTTTAAGAAAGCAGTGGGCCTAATATAGGGAAATCTCAGAGTGAGTAACCCAGGACTGCAGAGGAAAAGAGGAAACAATTTCAGGAAGAACGGAGTCCTGTGGAAGAAACTATCTGGAGAGGAGTAGTGATCTTACGTCAAGGGATGCAGGCCGACTAAAGTGACCTCTCTCCATAGAGGGAACCAGGAGGATGAATATCTCTCTTCTCTTTCTTTTTCCTCCCTGTTATGCAGTTCACTGATGGAGCAGCCTTCAGGGCAGAACTCAGTGTAGACAAGGGTGAACTGTGAATATACAGGACAAGAAGAAGCTAAGCAGCAAAGGAATAAAGACTAAATTGCTATACAAAGCATGCTGAATTCTAAATATAGGTGTAAGCAACTATCTATGGTAGTTTATAGAAAAAGTGATTTGTATTTGGAAGATCCAGGAAAATTTGAAGAAAAAAGATGGCATGGCATGAGAGAGAGCTGACTGGTAAAGTGTAAATTGTTAAAAATAAACAGAGGGAATACATAAAAATTGTAGTTCGCTTGATTACAAAAATATGAGCTTATCTACATGTTTTCTGTTAAATAAATATGTAGAAAGAAAAAATAAAGAAGGAAGGAAGGAAAAGAGGCAGAAAAGCAGGCAGAGAAGGAAGGACAGATGGTGTGTGTGTGTGTGTATGTGTAACTTTTTCAATGTAGTTAGAAGGGAATAATTAAAATAATTTATTGTGAGCCTGATTTTTTCCCTAATTTTTTCCAGTTCATCTTTTTGAGGTGCCAGTTGAATAGAGAAAAGATGTTAAAACAAGACATAGGACCCACATGAAGAGAATTTAATTTTCCTTTTAAACTTTATTTTGTATTAATTTTATCAAAGTAATAGATGTGTCTAGTTTAAAATGCCAAATAGCACTAAATAGAGTAGATTTTAAAGGTACTCATTACTAGAAAAAAAATTGTTAACTGTGTGTAGTGATGGTTGTTAACTAGATTTATTTGGAGATCACTTTATAATATGTAATTATTAAACCATTATGTTATACACCTGAAACTACTATAATGGTATATGCCAAACATATATCAATTAAAATCCAAAATGAGACTCTTAAATAAATAAAAAATCATGTAAAACCTTCTTTCTCTATTCCCAACATTCATTTTCATGGATAGCGCTTGAAGTTTTCGTCCCCATTTGGATCACTATTCAGGGTACTTTATGTAAGTTTAAGTGAAGTCGAAACATAAACAGCTGTTTTATCCCTAGTCCAGGTAAAATCTCTCTAAGGCTTTTTGATTCCCAAAGAATCTGGCCTGCTAATTATTTCTCCAGTTTTCACTCTCCATTCAAATGAAACTGCATTGTTAGAACATAGGTTTTCAGCTTTTCTGGGAGAATACAACCTTCTCATTCCCACAAACAACCCCCAAACAACAATGAACAGAATTCTCTGATCACCTTGACCTGCTATATTCCATTCCCTAGAGACACATGCTTTCATTTTAAGGCATTTTTGATATTTGCCCTGAGAGAGAGAGAGAGCACAGATATATATGTTATAAAGAAACTGTACCTTTTATTTTTCAATCTAATATCTTCATATGTGAAAATTACATAAAAGGAATCATATCACACATGCTGCTTTGGTATTAGCTTTTTTTTTGTTTTTACGTTATCTGTACCTCTTTTTTTCTTTTTAAAAACTATCTCCCCTGATAACCTCCACCTACTCCAAGCACAACCCCCACACCCTATTAATCCCACCATGTCCCCTTACCAAGCTCTAACCCATGCTAAGAACCAAGTCCTTATTTTTTCCTTTTATTCTTTTGACTCATATAACCTTATGCACGTGTGTGTACACACATATATACATATACACACATATATATTATACATATATATCATATACATGGGGTGTATATGTTTTTTGTCATTAAAAATTTTTTTAGAGACTAAGATGATATTTTTCACTTTAATCTGCATCTTTCCATTTGCACTCAACAATTGATGGAAAAATTTAAAATCAGCTGGAATTCTCATTCTTTTTAGTAGCTTCATTGTGTTACATGTCTGAAGTTACCCATCATTAGCTTAACCATTCTCTTATGGGAGGACATCCACTTTGTTTTTTCTCACTATAGAAAAGTGATACAGTTTATATCTTCATGCATATATCCTTATGTACTGTTGGTTTGGTATCTGTAAGATATAGTCCTTGGATTACATTGTCACTAAATTATGGTAAAAAGTCTATTTATATGTTGCTTAGGTTTTTATTGCATATATCTTTAGTATAATCAAATGTCATTTTGGCACAATTTGTGCAACCATGTTTTCTCTCTTAATTTATTAATTAAATGAATCTACTGATAGACTGCCAACAATTTTAGGATATTTGAAATGTTATAAACTGCTTGTGTCAGTCATAATTCTAACTTGCAAAGAGCACTTCTAAACAGTTTAGAACCTCTAATAAGTAGTTTAAGCAGAAAATGAATTTATTATAGTATAGTAGCAATTCAGTATATCTCCAGTAGAATTTAGGGCTTTTCAGACTGATATATTTGCACAAATCTCATCAACATACTGCTGACAGGTACAAGTCCAATGCAGCTGCGCACAGACACATAAGGAAAAGAATGTTCTGAAGATACTGGACAAAGGAACTCACTGATAGGACTTCAGCCACTTTAGACTCTAGAACTTGCAATCTCTCTCCTCTTCTCCACTGAGTAAAATGGACTCTGTATGCTGACCCCTCCTTTTATGTAGAAGCAAGGGCGGTTAATGGGTAAGTTCAGTTTTCTAAATGGAAATATTGGGATATGCCATATGAGAAATACCCAAATGGAAGACACATATTCTAAAGGTGCTATCTACTATTAATATGGACACTGTCTCTGAGAGGGTCTTAAGAATAGTATTCTTTTCATGAATTACTATATTCACTTTTCTAATGTTTTGCTTAGTATTTTTTACATATGTTCATTGATAAGATTGGTAGCTTTACCTTTGTACTATTTTAATTAGGTTTTGAATTAAAGTTATAGTAGCTTCTTAAAATAGTATTTAAAGTAATGTGATTATTTGTTATAGAAGGTTAGAGATATATCAGCAATATCAGCTCTCTATATTTAAAAGGAAATTGGAAATTTGCATGTGTGTTATACTTGAAATTCCTTAAGAATTATTATACATTTTTCCTCAAATTGTTCTCTCTCCAGTAGTTCGATTCTATTGTGGCTATATTCTGATTGTTTATATTGTTTTTTTTTCTCTGGATGTTGGACATTTATGGATATGGTGCTATTTCCCAGGAATTGTTATTATATATTTTAATCAAAATTTTAGGCTAAAATTTTCAGTGCAAAGTCTTAATTAAGGCAAAAATTTACACAGTTTTGGGTACTTCTTCAACTTTGGGGCTCCTTTCAGTCAAAAGAGAATTTTCTTTTTGAAGCCTGCCACATTTTATTAGAAAGCTATGTGTATAAAATTTTTAGCAGATTTTAAACATATTTCCATAAATATACGTTTGTAAAGATACTTCCATTGTGACTTTTTATGCCACCAATCCAAACTTAAGCCCTTCTTCTTGATATTTGTCCTGAAACAAATTATATTAAGAGGCAAATTCTTGAATGGCCTTTAACAAAAATGAGTGTTTTCACTCACTTTTCAGTAGTAGGACTAAAACAGATTAAATAGGATGCTCCTATGTGCTTATTAATGTTATTATTATTTCTTCAACAGAGACTATAAAAGTTGTAAGAAATATTACTTTCCTATACAATATCTGAACTAGCCTTAATTAAAAGGTGTGAATATTAATTAATTTCTGGTGGCACAGGTGTTTGTATGAACAATGTTCTAGTAAAAAATATATTTGAAATTTAATTGGTAGGATCTTAAAGACAAGAACAAAATAGAGTGGGGCACAGCACCATTCCTAAGAATACTAAAATATGTTACCACTATAAAGTTTAATATTCTAAAAAGAAAGAACAACTTAAAGAATAAATTTTTAAAACTATGATAATCAGAATATCAATTGAAAATATTAAAAAAGAACTGCCACAGCCAAGAGGAATGCAAAGAGACAATTAAATGTAGTGTGACATCTTGGATAGGATCCTGGAATTAAAAAAAATATACATTAAGTTAAAACTAAGGCAATCTAACTAATCTATATACTTTATTTAACATCATGTATTAATATTGGTTTCTTAATTGTAATAAATGTACCATGTTAATGTAAGATGTTAATAATAGGGACAACTAGATGTGGGATATATAGGATCTATCTATCTTCACAATTTTTCTGTAAATCTAAAACTGTTCTAAAATAAAATGTTTATTAAAAATTGCCTTTAATAATATAAATTTTCCCAACACTTACTGTGCCCTTAATTTAAGAGCATTTAAAAATTTGATTCATTGTTTTAGGGTTTGCAATCTGGTAAGAACAACTGATAAGTTACAATTTCAATGTATTGAATTGACCCAAGTCAGAGAACTCTAGTGAAATAAGTCATTTTTTTTTTTTTTTGAGAGGGCATCTCTCATATTTATTGATCAAATGGTTGTTAACAACAATAAAATTCAGTATAGGGGGGTCAACGCTCAATGTACAATCATTAATCCATCTCAAGCCTAATTCTCGTCAGTCTCCAATCTTCTGAAGCATAACGAACAAGTTCTTACATGGTGAACGAATTCTTACATAGTGAATAAATTCTTACATGGTGAACAGTACAAGGGCAGTCATCACAGAAACTTTCGGTTTTGATCATGCAATATGACCTATAAACAATCAGGTCAAATATGAATATTCGTTTGATTTTTGTGCTTGATCTATATGTTGATCCCACATTTCTCCTACTATTATTATTATTTTTATTTTTAATAAAATGCTGAAGTGGTAGGTAGATGCAAGATAAGGGTAGAAAACATAGTTTAGTGCTGTAAGAAGGCAAATGTAGATGATCAGATGATCAGGTGTGTGCCTATGGACTAAGTATTAATCCAGGCTAGACAAGGGCAGCAAGACATCCACGGATGCAGAAGATTTCTCTCAAAGCAGGGGGGGTGAGGTTCTGAGCCTCACCTCTGTTGATCCCCAAATTCTCACCTGATGGCCCCCCTGCGACTGTGCCTGTCTTAGGTTGTTCCTCCCTTGAGGAATCTTACCCGTCTCTGGCTAACCAGTCATCTTCCGGGGCCATACAGGGAAATGTAAAGTTGGTAAGTGAGAGAGAAGCCATATTGTTTGCAAAGGTTAGCTTGTTTTTTTTTTTTTTGCAGATTTATGCCTTGTGGCTTCTATGCCCAGCACTTGTCTCGAGGTATCTTTACCACCTGGAGGAATTATGATACTCGGTAAATTCGATATGAGGCACGAATTCTATTTAAGGGTTGTAATTAGGAAGGAAGAAGAAAAGCTATAGATGTAGCATATGAAGGAAACATGGGAGGATTGATTATTTCTTTGACATATCTTCTTGTATAGTACCTTAAGTATGTATAGGTTTTAAACTACTAACTAATTTGCACACACATATTAACATAATAGGAATACGGTGACATAAACAAAGCAAATCTATAATTACCATCCATCTCCAGTGAAGCCAAGAAAACCATTTAGGCACCCTAGGCATTTGTGAAAATTTATCTATGATATGATGGATATTGTCCAACTGTACTTGAACCATCAGACAAATTAAAGCAGCCCATTTCTGGGATTTGTTCACATCCCATATGTTCTTTTAACCATAGATAGTCTATAGTCATGAGATTTTGGAGTGCTACAACTTGTACCCCTCCCAACTCCTGGTTGAGTTCCAACAGTACAGATCCGGTCAAATTCGTTGTCTCACTGTATGCACATGCCAGCCTAGACATCTCCCTCCTCATTCCTATGGCGAGTCCAGGAGACGGTGGGCTGGATGCAGCCACAACCGCAGCATCGTCCGGATCCCTGTGGAGACTTTTTGATGATCATCCCCCGGCACAAGTCCTCCAGAGAGTGCTGATGCCGGAAGCTCCTCCTCATATCGTATCTTAGTTCATTTTCTGGGTATCCAAGCTAGGCCTTGATCTTCTGCATAGAAACAAACAGACCCTTTGCCCACACTTTGACATGCCCTCTATACCACTGTGCAGAACTCATTGGAGGTCAGCACACAGTAACTGCTTTTTTTTTTTTTTTCTTTAATTAAGAGAAAGGAATATTATCAGAAAAGAGTACCTCCCCTCCATAGCTGATAATCTGACACCCTTTAAATAATCAACATTAAGGATATTTAAAGCATGCGTTGATCTTTGATTTACCAATAGTTTTATCCTGGTAAGGAGTAATCCCCCTTTTCTTTCTTTCTTTCTTTTTTTTTTTTTTTTTAAATTTTTAATCTATACTTACATGAAGAATACTATGTTTACTATGCTCTCCCCTATATCAGGTCCCCCCTAACAACCACATTATGGTTACTGTCCATCAGCTTAGCAAAATGTTGTAGAGTCACTACTTGTCCTCTCTGTGTTGTGCAGCCCACCCTCCCCTTTCTCCCTGCCCCCATGCATGCTAATCTTAAAAACCCCCCTCTTCTTGCCCCCCCCCTATCCCTCCCTGCCCACCCATCCTCCCCAGTTCCTTTCCCTTTGGTACCTGTTAGTCCAATTTGGGGTTCTGTAATTCTGCTGCTGTTTTGTTCCTTCAGTTTTTCCTTTGTTCCTATACTCCTCAGATGAGTGAAATCATTTGGTATTTCTCTTTCTCCGCTTGGCTTATTTCACTGAGCATAATACTCTCCAGCTCCATGCAGCTCCAGCTGCAAATGGTTGGATTTTTCCACTTCTTATGGCTGAGTAGTATTCCATTGTGTATATGTACCACATCTTCTTTATCCATTCATCTACTGATGGACATTTAGGTTGCTTCCAATTCTTGGCTATTGTAAATAGTGCTGTGATAAACATAGGAGTGCATCTGTCTTTCTCAAACTTGATTGCTGCGTTCTTAGGGTAAATTCCTAGGAGGGGAATTCCTGGGTCAAATGGTAGGTCTGTTTTGAGCATTTTGATGCACCTCCATACTGCTTTCCACAATGGTTGAACTAATTTACATTCCCACCAGCAGTGTAGGAGGGTTCCCCTTTCTCCACAGCCTCGCCAACATTTGTTGTTGTTTGTCTTTTGGATGGCAGCTATCCTTACTGGTGTGAGGTGATACCTCATTGTAGTTTTAATTTGCATTTCTCTGATAATTAGCGATGTGGAGCATCTTTTCATGTGTCTCTTGGCCATCTGTATTTCTTTTTTGGAGAACTGTCTGTTCAGTTCCTCTGCCCATTTTTTAATTGGGTTATTTGTTTTTTGTTTGTTGAGGCGTGTGAGCTCTTTATATATTCTGCACGTCAAGCCTTTATCGGATCTGTCATTTTCAAATATATTCTCCCATACTGTAGGGTTCCTTTTTGTTCTATTGATGGTGTCTTTCGCTGTACAGAAGCTTTTCAGCTTAATGTAGTCCCACTCGCTCATTTTTGCTGTTGTTTTCCTTGCCTGGGGAGATATGTTCAAGAAGAGATCACTCATGTTTATGTCTAAGAGGTTTTTGCCTATGTTTTTTTCCAAGAGTTTAATGGTTTCATGCCTTACATTCAGGTCTTTGATCCATTTTGAGTTTACCTTTGTATATGGGGTTAGACAATGGTCCAGTTTCATTCTCCTACATGTAGCTGTCCAGTTTTGCCAGCACCATCTGTTGAAGAGACTGTCATTTTGCCATTGTATGTCCATGGCTCCTTTATCAAATATTAATTGACCATATATGTTTGGGTTAATTTCTGGGGTCTCTAATCTGTTCCACTGGTCTGTGGCTCTGTTCTTGTGCCAGTACCAAATTCTCTTGATTACAATGGCTTTGTAGTAGAGCTTGAAGTTGGGGAGTGAGATTCCCCCCTACTTTATTCTTCTTTTTCAGGATTGCTTTGGCTATTCGGGGTCTTTGGTGTTTCCATATGAATTTTTGCATTATTTGTTCCAATTCATTGAAGAATGTTGCTGGTAATTTGAGAGGGATTGCATCAAATCTGTATATTGCTTTGGGCAGGATGGCCATTTTGACGATATTAATTCTTCCTAGCCATGAGCATGGGATGAGTTTCCATTTATTAGTGTCCCCTTTAATTTCTCTTAAGAGTGACTTGTAGTTTTCAGAGTATAAGTCTTTCACTTCCTTGGTTAGGTTTATTCCTAGGTATTTTATTCTTTTTGATGCAATGGTGAATGGAATTGTTTTCCTGATTTCTCTTTCTATTGATTCGTTGTTAGTGTATAGGAAAGCTACAGATTTCTGTGTGTTAATTTTGTATCCTCCAACTCTGCTGTATTCCGATATCAGTTCTAGTAGTTTTGGAGTGGAGTCTTTAGGGTTTTTTATGTACAGTATCATATCATCTGCAAATAGTGACAGTTTAACTTCTTCTTTACCAATCTGGATTCCTTGTATTTCTTTGTTTTGTCTGATTGCCGTGGCTAGGACCTCCAGTACTATGTTAAATAACAGTGGGGAGAGTGGGCATCCCTGTCTGGTTCCCAATCTCAGTGGAAATGCTTTCAGCTTCTCGCTGTTCAGTATAATGCTGGCTGTGGGTTTATCATATATGGCCTTTATTATGTTGAGGTACTTGCCCTCTATTCCCATTTTGCTGAGAGTTTTTATCATGAATGGATGTTGAATTTTGTCAAATGCTTTTTCAGCATCTATGGAGATGATCATGTGGTTTTTGTCTTTCTTTTTGTTGATGTGGTGGATGATGTTGATGGATTTTCGAAAGTTGTACCATCCTTGCATCCCTGGGATGAACCCCACTTGGTCATGGTGTATGATCCTTTTGATATACTGTTGAATTCTGTTTGCTAATATTTTATTGAGTATTTTTGCATCTACATTCATCAGGGATATTGGTCTGTAATTTTCTTTTTTGGTGGGGTCTTTTCCTGGTTTTGGTATTAGGGTGATGTTGGCTTCATAGAATGAGTTTGGGAGTATTCCCTCTTCTTCTATTTTGTGGAACACTTTAAGGAGAATGGGTATTATGTCTTCTCTGTGTGTCTGATAAAATTCCGAGGTAAATCCGTCCGGCCCCGGGGTTTTGTTCTTGGGTAGTTTTTTGATTACTGTTTCAATTTCTTTGCTTGTAATTGGTTTGTTTAACTTTTGTGTTTCTTCCTTGGTCAGTCTTGGGAGGTTGTATTTTTCTAGGAAGTTGTCCATTTCTTCTAGGTTTTCCAGCTTGTTGGCATATAGGTTTTCATAGTAGTCTTTAATAATTCTTTGTATTTCTGTGGAGTCTGTAGTGATTTTTCCATTCTCATTTCTGATTATGTTGATTTGTGTTGACTCTCTTTTTCTCTTAATAAGTTGGGCTAGAGGCTTATCTATTTTGTTTATTTTCTCAAAGAACCAGCTCTTGGTTTCGTTGATTTTTGCTATTGTTTTATTCTTCTCAATTTTGTTTATTTCTTCTCTGATCTTTATTATGTCCCTCCTTCTGCTGACTTTAGGCCTCATTTGTTCTTCTTTTTCCAGTTTTAATAATTGTGATGTTAGACTATTCATTTGGGATTGTTCTTCCTTCTTCAAGTGTGCCTGGATTGCTATATACTTTCCTCTTAAGACTGCTTTCGCTGCATCCCACAGAAGTTGGGGCTTAGTGTTGTTGTTGTCATTTGTTTCTATATATTCCTTGATCTCTATTTTAATTTGTTCATTGATCCATTGATTATTTAGTAGCATGTTGTTAAGCCTCCATGTGTTTGTGAGCCTTTTTGTTTTCTTTGTAGAATTTATTTCTACTTTCATACCTTTGTGGTCTGAAAAATTGGTTGGTAGAATTTCAATATTGTGGAATTTACTGAGGCTCTTTTTGTGAGCTAGTATGTGGTCTATTCTGGAGAATGTTCCATGTGCACTTGAGAAGAATGTATATCCTGTTGCTTTTGGATGTAGAGTTCTATAGATGTCTATTAGGTCCATCTGTTCTAGTGTGTTGTTCAGTGCCTGTGTGTCTTTACTTATTTTCTGCCCGGTGGATCTATCCTTTGGGGTGAGTGGTGTGTTGAAGTCTCCTACAATGAATGCATTGCAGTCTATTTCCCTCTTTAGTTCTGTTAGTATTTGCTTCACATATGCTGGTGCTCCTGTATTAGGTGCATATATATTTAGAATGGTTATATCCTCTTGTTGGACTGAGCCCTTTATCATTATGTAGTGGCCTTCTTTATCTCTTGTTACTTTCTTTGTTTTGAAGTCTATTTTGTCTGATATTAGTACTGCAACCCCTGCTTTCTTCTCACTGTTGTTTGCCTGAAATATGTTTTTCCATCCCTTGACTTTTAGTCTATGCTTATCTTTGGGTTTAAGGTGAGTTTCTTGTAAGCAGCATATAGATGGGTCTTGCTTTTTTATCCATTCTATTACTCTATGTCTTTTGATTGGTGCATTAAGTCCATTTACATTTAGGGTGACTATTGAAAGATATGTACTTATTGCCATTGCAGGCTTTAGATTCGTGGTTACCAAAGGTTCAAGGATAGCTTCTTTAGTATCTTACTGCCTAACTTAGCTCACTTATTGAGCTGTTATATACACTGTCTGGAGATTCTTTTCTTCTCTCCGTTCTTATTCCTCCTCCTCCCTTCTTCATATGTTGTGTGTTTTGTTCTGTGCTCTTTTTAGGGGTGCTCCCATCTAGAGCAGTCCCTGTAGGATGCCCTGTAGAGGTGGTTTGTGGGAGGCAAATTCCCTCAGCTTTTGCTTGTCTGGGAATTGTTTGATCCCACCATCATATTTAAATGATAGTCGTGCTGGATACAGTATCCTTGGTTCAAGGCCCTTCTGTTTCATTGCATTAAGTATATCATGCCATTCTCTTCTGGCCTGTAGGGTTTCTGTTGAGAAGTCTGATGTTAGCCTGATTGGTTTTCCTTTATAGGTGACCTTTTTCTCTCTAGCTGCCTTTAAAACTCTTTCCTTGTCCTTGATCCTTGCCATTTTAATTATTATGTGTCTTGGTGTTGTCCTCCTTGGATCCTTTCTGTTGGGGGTTCTGTATAATTCCATGGTCTGTTCGATTATTTCCTCCCCCAGTTTGGGGAAGTTTTCAGCAATTATTTCTTCAAAGACACTTTCTATCCCTTTTCCTCTTTCTTCCTCTTCTGGTATCCCTATAATACGAATGTTTTTCCTTTTGTATTGGTCACATATTTCTCTTAGTGTTGTTTCATTCCTGGAGATCCTTTTATCTCTCTCTATGTCAGCTTCTATATGTTCCTGTTCTCTGGCTTCTATTCCTTCAATGGCCTCTTGCATCTTATCCATTCTGCTTATAAATCCTTCCAGGGATTGTTTCACTTCTGTGATCTCTTTCCTGACATCTGTGATCTCCTTCCGGACTTCATCCCACTGCTCTTGCATTTTTCTCTGCATCTCATCCCACTGCTCTTGCATTTTTCTCTGCATCTCATCCCATTGCTCTTGCATTTTTTTCTGCATCTCTGTCAGCATGTTCATGATTTTTATTTTGAATTCTTTTTCAGGAGGACTAGTTAGGTCTGTCTCCTTCTCAGGTGTTGTCTCTGTGATCTTTGTCTGCCTGTAGTTTTGCCTTTTCATGGTGATAGAGATAGTTTGCAGAGCTGGTACAAGTGACCGCTGGAAGAGCTTCCCTTCTTGTTGGTTTGTGGCCTTTTCCTGGGAGAATAGCGACCTCTATTGGCTTGTGCGGGGCAGCTGTGCGCAGATAGGGCTTCTGCTTCCTGCCCAGTTGCTTTGGGGTTTATCTCCGCTGTTGCTGTGGGCTTGGCCTGGCTGGGGCTGTTCCTCCAAAATGGTGGAGCCCCGTTGGAGGGGGAGCGGCCAGGAGGCTATTTATCTCCGTAAGGGGCCTCTGTGCTCCCTGCTGCCCAGGGGTTTAGAGTGCCCAGAGATCCCCAGATTCCCTGCCTCTGGTCTAAGTGACCTGTCCTGCCCCTTTAAGACTTCCAAAAAGCACTCTCCTAACCAAAACAACAAGCAACAATGAGAGAGGGAACAGAGAGAATGGGAAAAAAAAAAAAAAAAGGAAAAAGCAAGCGATTTTTTTTTTTTTTTTTTTTTGTCCTCAGGTGCCGGTCCCAGGCTCTCGCTCTCTGGTCCTGCTGCCCTGTCTCCCTAGCACCAGGGTCCCTGTCCTTTCAAGGCTTCCAAAAAGCACCCACCCACCGGTCCCGCAGGGAAGGAACGCTCGATATTCTTTGTCCTCAGGCACTGGTCCCAGACACCCGCTCACCAGTCCCGCCGCCCTGCCTCCCTAGCACCGGGGTCCCTGTCCCTTCAAGGCTTCCAAAAAGCACTCGCCAAAAAGATAGAAAAAAAGGGGAAAAACGCGCGATTTCTTCCATCCTCAGGTGCCGGTCTCAGGCACCCACCCACCGGTCCCACAGGGAAAAACGCGGGATATTCTTTGTCCTCAGGTGCCGGTCCCAGGCACTCGCTCACCAGTCCCGCTGCCCTGCCTCCCTAGCACCGGGGTCCCTGTCCCTTTTAGGCTTCCAAAAAGCACTCGCAGAAAAGAGAAAAAAAAAGGGGAAAAACGCGCGATTTCCTCTGTCCTCAAGTGCCGGTCTCAGGCACCCGCCCACCGGTCCCTCAGGGAAAAACGTGGGATATTCTTTGTCCTCAGGCGCCGGTCCCAGGCACCCGCTCACCAGTCCCGCCACCCTGCCTCCCTAGCACTGGGGTCCCCGTCCCTTCAAGGCTTCCAAAAAGCGCTCGCCAAAAAGAGAAAAAAAAAAAAAAAAAGGGGAAAAACGCGCGACCTCCTCCGTCCTCAGGCACCGGTCTCAGGCACGCGCCCGCCGGTCCCGCAGGGAGAAACGCGGGGTGTTCTTTGTCCTCCAGCGCCGTTCCCAGGCACCTGCTCACCGGTCCCGCCGCCCTGCCTCCCCAGCAACGGGGGCCCGTCCCTCTAAGGCTTCCAAAAAGCGCTCGCCAAAAAAAAAAAAAAAAAAAAAAACCGCTCCGGTTTCTCTCCACCCGCCGGGAGCCGGGGGGAGGGGCGCTCGGGTCCCGCCGGGCCGGGGCTTGTATCTTACCCCCTTCGCAAAGCGCTGGTTCCTTGCAGGTGTGGATGTGGTCTGGATGTTGTCCTGTGTCCTGTGGTCTCTATTTTAGGAAGATTTTTCTTTGTTATATTTTCATAGCTCTATGTGTTTTTGGGAGGAGATTTCCACTGCTCTACTCACACCGCCATCCTGGCTCCGCCCCCTGAAATAAGTCATTTTAACACTGGCTTTCTACAAAGAAATCAATGCAAATGATTAAATTATTTAAACATTATTGTTTTGGGAGGTATTCTTATGAGAGAACTAACATAACACATTTATAGAATTATACTTGAATTTAAAGCAATTCCCTTAGAAAAAGAATTTAAATATAAGAATCCCTTTATAACAGGTCAGTTCTTAACAAGTTAAGTATAAAGGAACTTTACAGTCATTACATTTAACTTGTTAAGTTACATTACACTTATGGACTTCTAAGATGTCAACATAGAGCTTGAACCCACTTCATCCCAACTTCACACCCACTCTACAACTACACACTGAGAAATTAATCTTGAGAAAGAGTTGAGAACTGAGTGCTCACCAAACATGAGAGATGAGTGGAGAAATTCAGTGAGAATTTCTACAAAGAGTTAGAAATTATAAACAGAACCAATCAGAGACAAAATAACAACAAATGAAATATACATTAGAGAGAATCAACAGCAGAGGATGCAGAAGAACAAATCAATAATTTGGAAGAAAAAAGTAATGGAAAGCACTCAAGTTAAACAACAGAAAGAAAAGAGAATTAAAAAAATTCATATAGGTTAAGAGAGCTCTGGGACAATATCAAACATCCAAACATCCACATTATAGGATCCCAGAAGAAGAAAAGATAGAGAATGGAGTAGAAAACTCACTTGAAGAAATAGTAGAAGAAAACTTCCCTACCCTAGGGAAGGAAACAGACATCCAGGACCAGGAAGCAGAGAGATCCCCCAAAAATGTTCACACCAAGACACAGCATAATTAAAATGTCAAAGATAAAAGACAAAAGACTATTAAAAACAGCAAGAGAAAAGCAATTACCTACAAGGGTGATCCCATAAGTCTATGAGATCATTATTCAACAGATTCTACAGGTCATAAAGTACTGGTATGACATATTAAACATGCTAAAAGAGAAAAACCTCCAACCAAGAATAGTCTACCTAGAAAGGTTATCATTCAGGATATAAGGCAAGATAAAGATTTCACAGTTAAACATAAGTTAAACAAATTTGCCGCCATTAAACTAGCCTTAGAAGAAATGTTACAGTGTTTTCTTTTAGAGGAAAATAAAAGATCTTAACTAGAAGCAACAAAAATGTGAAAGGAAAATTTCACTGGAAAAAGCAAATATATCAGAGATAGCAGAACAATCACTTAAAAGCTACTGTAAAAGTCAAAAAGAAAAATGTAGTGTAATCAATTATATAAAAAACTTGTTAAAGGAATCACTATATACAAATATGTAAAAGAAGGCATCATATACATAAAATGTGGACGAGGGGGAATAAAAAATGTAATATTGTGAGGCAGAGCCAAGATGGTGGCATGAGTAGGACAGTGGGAATCTCCTCCAAAAAACATATATATTTTTGAAAATACAACAAATGCAACTAATCCTAAAAGAGAGACCAGAAGACACAGGACAACAGCCAGACTACATCCACACCTGCAAGAACCAAGTGCATGGTGAAAGGGGTAAGATATGAGCCCCGGACCGGTGGGAGCCCAGTGCCCCTCACCCCAGATCTCAGAGGGAGGAGAGGACACAGAGCGGGGAGGGAGAGGGAGCGCAGAACTGGTAATCACCCAGCCCTAGCCATCCGCACCAGAGCGCAGACACAGTGCATGTGTGGAGTGCTGGAAACTAGGGAAACAGGACAGCAAGACCTGTGAGCGGGTCCCAAAGCCAGTGCCCCTGTGACAAAGAAAAGCAAGTGCTTTTTGAAAGTCTTAAAGGAACAGGGACGCCACAGCTGGACAGAAGCATCCTGAGTCACAGTCAAGCAGCTGGAAATTCCAGGGAACTCCGGGCACACTAACCCCCTGGGCAACAGCTCTGAGACCCCTCACGGAGGTAAACAGCCAAACAGCCCCCCATCCATTACCCCTCTGGGGCCCCACCATTGCAGAGCAGCAGCCTGAGGCTGGCCATGCCCACAGCAAGGGAGCTTACTCCATACTGGCCGGGCAAGACACAGAGACCCAGTCTACATGCAATTGCCCAACACAAGCCACTAGGGGTCGCAGTTGTCCCAGTAAAGAGGACAGAAGCAAGTGGAAAGCCTTAGCTCTCCCAGCTGACAGAAAGCCAATAGCTCACCACTGTACCTATCAACATGAAAAGGCAAAAAAATTTGATCCAGACAAGAATAACCCAGACAGCTTTGACACCTGCTACATCTTCCCCTGAAAAGGAACCCGGGGATATAGATTTAACCAGTCTTCCTGAAAAAGAATTGAAAACAAAAGTCATAACCATGCTGATGGACATGCAGAGAAATATGCAAGAACTAAGGAGGGAGAATACAGAAATAAAACAAGCTCTGGATGGACTTCAAAACAGAATGGAAGAGATGCAAGAGACCATTAATGTACTAGAAAACAGAGAACAGGAACGCAGAAAAGCTGATGCAGAGAGAGATAAAAGGATCTCCAGGAATGAAAGAATTCTAAGAGAACTGAGTGACCAATTGAAACAGAACAATATGCGCATTATAGGGATACCAGAAGAAGAAGAGAGAGAAAAAGGGATAGGAAGTGTCTTTGAAGAAATAATTACTGAAAACTTCCCCAACCTAGGGGAGGAAATGGCCTCTCAGACCACAGAGGTACACAGAACTCCCATGACAAGAGATCCAAGGAGGGCAACACCAAGACACATAATAATTACAATGGTGAAGATCAAAGACAAGGACAAAGTATTAAAGGCAGCCAGAGAGAAAAAAAAGGTCACCTACAAAGGAAAACCCATCAGGCTAAAATCAGACTTCTCAACAGAAACCCTACAGGCCAGAAGAGAATGGCATGATATACTTAATGCAATGAAACAGAAGGGCCTCGAACCAAGATTACTGTATCCAGCACGATTATCATTTAATATGAAGTAGCAAATAAACAATTCCCAGACAAGCAAAAGTTGAGGAAATTTGCCTCCCACAAACCACCTCTACAGGGCATCTTACAGGGACTGCTCTAGATGGGAGCACTCCTAAAAAGAGCACACAACAAAACACCCAACATATGAAAAAGGGAGGAGGAGGAATAAGAAGGGAGAGAAATAAAGAATCATCAGACCGTGTTTATAACAGCTCAACAAGTGAGTTAAGTTAGACAGTAAGATAGTAAAGAAGCTAACCTTGAACCTTTGGTAACCACATACTTAAAGCCTGCAATGGCAATAAGTTCATACCTTTCAATAATCACCCTAAATGTAAATGGAATGAATGCACCAATCAAAAGACACAGAGTAATAGAATAGATAAAAAAGCAAGACCCATCATACGCTGCTTACAAGAGACTCACCTAAAACCCAAAGACACGCACAGACTTAAAGTCAAGGGACAGAAAAAGATATTTCATGCAAACAACAGAGAGAAAAAAGCAGGTGTTGCAATACTAGTATCAGACAAAATAGACTTCAAAATAAAGAAAGTAACAAAAGGTAAAGAAGGACATTATATAATGATAAAGGGCTCAGTCCAACAAGAGGATATAACCATTATAAATATATATGCACCCAATACAGGAGCACCAACATATGTGAAATAAATACTAACAGAATTAAAGGAGGAAATAGAATGCAATGCATTCATTCTGGGAGACTTCAACACACCACTCACTCCAAAAGACAGATCCACCAGACAGAAAATAAGTAAGGACACAGAGGCACTGAACAACACACTAGAACAGATGAACCTAATAGACATCTACAGAACTCTACATCCAAAAGCAATGGGATACACCTTCTTCTCAGGTCCACATGGAACATTCTCCAGAATAGACCACATACTAGGCCACAAAAAGAGCCTCTGTAAATTCCAGAAAATTGAAATCCTACCAACCAACTTTTCAGACCACAAAGGCATAAAACTAGAAAGAAATTGTACAAAGAAAGCAAAAAGGCTCACAAACACATGGAGGCTTAACAACATGCTCTTAAATAATCAATGGATCAATGACCAAATCGAAATGGAGATCCAGCAATATATGGAAACAAATGACAACAACAACACAAAGCCCCAACTACTGTGGGATACAGCAAAAGCAGTCTTAAGAGGAAAGTATATAGTAATCCAGGCATATTTAAATAAGGAAGAACAATCCCAAATGAATGGTCTAATGTCACAATTATCGTAATTGGAAAAAGAAGAACAAAAGAGGCCTAAGGTCAGCAGAAGGAAGGACATAATAAAGATCAGAGAAGAAATAAATAAAATTGAGAAGAATAAAACAATAGCAAAAATCAATGAAACCAAGAGCTGGTTCTTCAAGAAAATAAATAAAATAGATAAGCCTCTAGACAGACTTATTAAGAGGAAAAGAGTGTCAACACAAATCAACAGAAACAGAAACGAGAAAGGAAAAATCACGATGGGCACCACAGAAATACAAAGAATTATTAGAGAGTACTATGAAAACCTATATGCTAACACGCTGGATAACCTAGGAGAAATGGACAACTTCCTAGAAAAATACAACCTTCCAAGACTGACCCAGAAAGAAACAGATAATCTAAACAGACCAATTACCAGCAATAAAATTGAATCAGTAATCAAAAAACTACCCAAGAACAAAACCCCCGGGCCGGACGGATTTACCTCGGAATTTTATCAGACACACAGAGAAGACATAATACCCATTCTCCTTAAAGTGTTCCACAAAATAGAAGAAGAGGGAATACTCCCAAACTCATTCTATGAAGCCAACATCACCCTAATACCAAAACCAGGCAAAGACCCCACCAAAAAAGAAAACTACAGACCAATATCCCTGATGAATGTAGATGCAAAAATACTCAACAAAATATTAGCAAACCGAATTCAAAAATACATCAAAAGTATCATACACCATGATCAAGTGGGATTCATCCCAGGGATGCAAGGATGGTACAACATTCGAAAATCCATCAACATCATCCACCACATCAACAAAAAGAAAGACAAAAACCACATGATCATCTCCATAGATGCTGAAAAAGCATTTGACAAAATTCAATATCCATTCATGATAAAAACTCTCAACAAAATGGGAATAGAGGGCAAGTACCTCAACATAATAAAGGCCATATATGATAAACCCACAGCCAACATCATACTGAATGAGAAGCTGAAAGCTTTTCCTCTGAGATCGGGAACAAGACAGGGATACCCACTCTTCCCACTGTTATTCAACATAGTACTGGAGGTCCTAGCCACAGCAATTAGACAAAACAAAGAAATACAAGGAATCCAGATTGCTAAAGAAGAAGGTAAACTGTCACTATTTGCAGATGACATGATATTGTACATAAAAAACTGTAAATACTCCATTCTGAAACTAGTAGAGCTAATATCGGAATTCAGCAAAGTTGCAGGATAGAAAATTAACACACAGAAATCTGTGGCTTTCCTATACATTAACAATATACTAATAGAAAAAGAAATCAGGAAGACAATCCCATTCACAATAGCATCAAAAAGAATAAAATACCTAGTAATAAACCTAACCAAGTAAGTGAAAGACCTATACCCAAACATTAACCCAAACATACATGGTCAACTAATATTCAATAAAGGGGCCATGGACATACAATGGGGAAATGTCAGTCTCTTCAACAGATGGTCCTGGCAAAACTGGTCAGCTACATGTAAGAGAATGAAACTGGATCACTGTCTAACCCCATACACAAAAGTAAACTCAAAATGGATCAAAGACCTGAATGTAAGTCATGAAACCATAAAACTCTTAGAAAAAAACATAGGCAAAAATCTCTTGGACTTAAACATGAGTGACTTCTTCATGAACATGTCTCCCTGGGCAAGGGAAACGAAAGCAAAAATGAACAAGTGGGACTATATCAAGCTGAAAAGCTTCTGTACAGCAAAGGACACCATCAATAGAACAAAAAGTCATCCTACAGAAAGGGAGAATATATTCAAAAATGACAGATCTGATAAAGGGTTGACATCCAAAATAGATAAAGAGCTCACACACCTCAACAAACAAAAAGCGAATAATCCAATTAAAAAAATGGGCAGAGGAGCTGAACAGACAGTTCTCTAAAGAAGAAATTCAGATGGCCAACAGACACATGAAAAGATGCTCCACATTGCTTTTCATCAGAGAAATGCAAATTAAAACCACAATGTGATCTCATCTCACACCAGTAAGGATGGCTACCATCCAAAAGACAAACAACAACAAATGTTGGCGAGGTTGTGAAGAAAGGGGAACCCTCCTACACTGCTGGTGGGACTGTAAATTAGTTCAACCATTGTGGAAAGCAGTATGGAGGTTCCTCAAAATGCTCAAAATAGAAATACCATTTGACCCAAGAATTCCACTTCTAGGAATTTACCCTAAGAATGCAGCACTCCAGTTTGAAAAAGACAGATGCACCCCTATGTTTATCACTGCACTATTTACAGTAGCTAAGATATGGAAGCAACCTAAATGTCCATCAGTAGATGAATGGATAAAGAAGATGTGGTACATATACACAATGGAATATTACTCAGCCATAAGAAAAAAACAAATCCTACCATTTGCAATAACATGGATAGAGCTAGAGGGTATTATGCTCAGTGAAATAAGCCAGGTAGAGAAAGACAAGTACCAAATGATTTCACTCATATGTGGAGTATAAGAACAAAAGAAAACTGAAGAAACAAAACACTAGCAGAAGCACAGAACCGATGAATGGACTAATAGTTACCAAAGGGAAAGGGACTGGGTTGGACGGGTGGGAAGGACAGGATAAGGGTGGGAAAAAAGAAAGGGGGCATTACGATTAACATGTACAGTGTGACGGGGGGGACACCGGGAGGGCTTTGTAACACAGAGAAGAGAAGTACTGATTTTACAGCATCTTACTATGTTGATGGACTGTGACAGTGAACAGGGATGTGGGGGGGACTTGGTGAAAGAGGGAGCCTAGTAAACATAATGTCCTTCATGTAATTGTAGATTAATGATACCAAAATAAAAAAAATGTACCATTGTTACAATGCCTTTGAACTTAAGCAACCATCAATTTATGATAGGTTACTATATATCTACAATGTCATATAAGAACCCCATGGTACCTGCAAGCCAAAAACCTATAAACCAAAAGCAAAGAGAAGAGAATCCAAAACACCGAAGAAAGTCATAATGAATGAGGGAGAGCAATAGAGAAAGAAAGGTCAGAGAATAACAACAAAAACAACCAGGAAACTTAACAAAATGTCAGCAGTTACATACTTATCAATGATTATTTTAAATGTAGATGGGCTAAATGTTCCAATAACAAAGAGGTAGGGTGGCTGAAGGGATAAAAACACAGGATCCATCTATGTACTGCAAACAGGAGACTCACTTTAGACTGAAAGACACACACAGACTGAAACTGAAGGGGAAAAAAAAGATATTCCATGAAAATGCAAATGAAAACAATAGCTAGAGTAGCAATACTTATATCCTACAAACTTTAAAACAAAGACTGTAATAAGAGGCAAAGAAGGACATTGTTTAATGATTAAAGTCATAATCCAGCAAGAAGAGAAAACAATTGTAAATATCTGTGTACCCAGCAGGGAAACACCTAAATATATAAGGCAAATAGTAACAGACATAAAAGGAGAAATTGACCATAACACAAAAATAGTAGGGGACTTTATCACCCCACTTACATGAATTGATAAATCATCCAGACAGAAAATCAATAAGGAAACAGTGGATTTGAGTAACACATTAGGTCAAATGGAATTAACAAATATATACAGAACATTACCTCCCAAATAGTAGAACACATTCTTTCCAAGTACACATGGAACATTGTCCAGAACAGATTACATGTTAGGCCACACAGCAAGTATCAATAAATTTAAGAAGATTGAAATAATATCAAACATCTTTTCTAACCATAATGGTATGAAACTGAAAATAATTTTTTTAAAAATGGAAAAAGCCCAAACATGGAGGCTGACCAGCATGCTACTAAGCACCAATGAGTCATCAAAGAAATCAAAGAAGAAATCAAAAAGTACTTGGAGAAAAATTAAATACATTATAAAAATAGAAGTATGAGTCAAAACCTGTAGGATGCAGGAAAAGTGGTTCTAAGAAGAAAGTTTATAGCAATAAAGGTCAACTTCAAGAAGCAAGAAACATGTCAAATAAACCATCTAACCTGACACCTAAAGAAAATAGAAAGAAGGAAAATAAACCAAACTTAGTAGAAGAAGGGAACTTAAAAAGATCAGAGTGGAAATAAAGAGACTAAAAAAAATTATACAAAAAGGTCAGTGAAACTAAAATTGTTTTTTGAAAGGAAACAAAATTGGTAAACCTTTAGCTAGACTTACTGAAAAAAAAAGGACTAAAAAGAAAATCAGAAATGAAAGAAATTACAACTGACAGTGCAGAAATACAAACAATTATGAAAGTATTATGAAAAATTATATGCCAACAAATTGGACAACTTAGAAAGAATGAATATATTCCTAGAAACATGCAATCTTCTAAGACTGAACCAGGAAGAAATAGAAAATTTAGGAAGTTCAATTTACTAATAATGAAATTGAATCAGTAATAAAAAAAAACTCCCAACAACATCCTGAATCAGATGGCTTTACAGATAAATTCTACCAAACATTAAAAGAAGAGATGATACCTCTCCTACTCAAACTATTAAAAAAAAACTGAAGCAGAAGGAAAGCTTCCAAATTCAGGATGAAGACAGCATCATCCTGTTACCAAAACCAGAAAAGGGAATTGCAAAAAAAGAAAATTACCAGCCATAATCCCCAATTAACATAGATGCAACAATCCTCAAGTATTACTAAAGCAAATTCAAAAATACATTCAAAAGATCATTCACCACAGTCAAGTAGAATTTAATGCCAGGTATGCAAGGATGGTTCAATATCTGCAAATCAATCATTGTTATCCACCTCATTAATGGAAGGATAAAAATCACATAATAATCTCAAAAGATGCTGAGAAAGCATTTCACAAAGTTCAACATTCACTCATGATGAAAACTCTCACGAAGTGTATATTGAGGGTACATATCTCAACATAATAAAGGCCATATATGACAAACCCACAGCTAATATCATACTTAATGTTGAAAAGCCAAAAGCTTTTCGTTTAAGATCAGGAACAAGACAAAGATGCCAACTTTTACTATTTCTATTCAACATGTTTCTAGCCATAGCAGTCAGACAAGAAAAATAAATAAAAAGCCTCCAGATAGGTAAGGAAGTAGTAAAATTGTCACTTTTTGCAGATGACATGATACCATATAGAAAACCCTAAGACTTCACCAAAAAAATTATTAGAATTAATAAATGAATTCACTAAAGTCACAGAATACAAAATCAATGCACAAAGATCTGTTGCATTTTTATATAAAAATAATGAACTAGCAGAAGAGAAATTCCAAAAACAATCTTTATAATTACATCAAAAAATATAAAATACCTAGGAATAAATCTTACCAAGGAGATGAAAGACCTGTACTCTGAAACTATAAAACATTGATGAAATAAATTGAGGATGACACAAATAAATGGAAAGCTATTCCATACTCATGTATAGGAAAAATTAATATTTTTTAAATGGTCAAGCAATCTACAGATTCAATGTAATCCCTATCAAAATACCAATGGCATTTTCTGTGAACTAAAGCAAATAATCCTAACATTTGTATGCAACTACAACAGACCCTGGATAGCCAAAGCAATCTTGAGAAAAAGAACAAAGCAGAGGTATTGCACTCACTGATTTTAATGTGCTACAAAGCTACAGCAATCAAAACAGTATGTTACTGGCACAGGAATAGAACCATAGATCAGCAGAACAGAAAAGAGAGCCCAGAAATAAACCCACATGTATATGGTCAATCAATATATGCCAAAGGAGGCAAGACTATACAATGGGGAAAAGACACTCTCTTAATAAATGGTATTGGGAAAACTGGGTCATTGTCTTATACCTTATGAAAAAATAAACTCAAAATGGATTAAATACCTAAATATGATACCTGAATCATAAAATTCTTAGAGAAAACATAGGTAGTATCTTGAGTATCAACATTATAAATTTTTTTTCTATATTTGTCTCCCCAGGCAAGGGAAAGGAAAGCAAAAATAAACAAGTGGGGCTTCATCAAACTCAGAAGCTTCTGTACAGCAAAGAAAATCATCAACAAAACAAATTCTCCTAAACTGCATGGGAGAATATATTTGAAAATGATATATTTGATAAGGGGATAATATCCAAAATACATAAAAATTCATACAACTCAATACCAAAATACTAATAATCTAATTTAAAAAATGGGCAGGGGACCTAAAGAGATATTTTTCTAAGGACACACAGATGCTAACAGATACATGAAAAGAGGCTCAAAAAGTCAAAACTACAATAAGATATCACTCCACACCAGTGTGAATGGCTTTTATCAATAAGTCAAGAAATAACATGTGTTGGTGAGGATGTGGAGAAAAGGAAGCCCTCTTATAATGTTGGTGGGGATGTAAGTTGGTGCAGCCACCATGGAAAACAGTATGGAGGTTCTCAAAAAACTAAAAATAGAAATACCATAAAAACCAGTAATTCTACTTCTGGGAATCTACCCCCAAAAAGTGGAATCATTAATTTAAGAAGATATGTACACCCCTATGTTTATTGCTGCATTATTTACAATAGCCTAAAAATGGAAGCAACCAAAGTGTCCATCAATAGATGAATAAAGATGTGGTACATATACAAAACAACATATTATTCAGCCATAAAAAAGAAAGAAATCTTGCAAACAACATGGATGGTCCTAGAGGATATTAAGCTAAGTAATAAGTCAGAAAAAGATAAATACCATGTGGTTTCACTTATATGTGGAGTGTGAAAAACAGAACAAGTGAACAAACAAAATAAAAATAGACCCATCAACACAGAGCATGGATAGTTGTTTACCATGGTGTTTGGTGTTGGGAGATAGGTGATATAGGTGAAGGGATTAAAGATGTACAAACTTTAAAATATAAAATAATCACAGGGGTGGAAGTATAGCATAGGGACTATAACTCATAATATCGTAGTATCTTTATATAGTGACAAGAAACTACAGTTATCATGGTGAGCATTTAATAATGTATATAATTGATGAATTACTAAGTTGTTCATCTGAAACCAATAAATATTTATATAAACTATATTTCAATTTAAAAAATGATAAATTTTTTTAAAAGAGCTAATTTTATGTAATAGTTGCATAATACTTAATAATACGAATTTGCTATTTTATCCAATCACTCTACTATAAATAAATATTTGGAATATTTCTTTATTTTTAACTACTAAAATACTGCAATACATTTAGCTGTAAACCAATATATGATCTTATCTTTAAATATTTAATCACTGTTATAATTGTATACTATGTTTGCAATTTCTACTCTTGGCCCGTTTTGATATTTTGTACTTTCATGTCAATAATCCATATCATCTAGATTTTATTTTACTTTGTTCTCTTTAAAATTACATGTATTAGTCTCTCATAATTTGTATAAGCTCCTCTTTCATTACTTTGATAGTATTTCATTTCTCCTGCACACATGTACACACACACTTGTATGTATGTGTATTTTTAATTTGATTCTATTTTTCACTTCTAATCAGTTTTAAAGAGGATTATTTATTATATCAGTTATTTTCAAAGAAAAATAATTATATATTTCATTTATCATTTTTTTCCCATTTCATTATTTTCAGCATTCACCTTTATTAATTTTTCTTTTCCTATTTTTGGTTAACTTCTCTTTCTTTTTCACTTAGTGCACTGTCACAAGGACTTCCAGTCATTAAATTCATGTTCCAGTCATCAATGAGAGAGAGAAAGCAAAGTAAGCCTTGCAACCCAGTTATCAACAATTTAGTAGCCTTCCAGTCACCGTACAAAACCTCCATGTATATCCATTTATTGCATAACACTTGGTCACATAGCTCTTCCATCTACACGACATGGCAGAAAATGTCATGTTTTATTTGGAATCATTGTTGCCATGAAAAGTATAGAATTTCTATTACTGAGGAAGAGAAATAAAATAGGTATCTGGTAGTAACTAACAGTTTGTTGTGTTTCATTCTTCCAGATGTTACAGTTAAATACTCTTAATCCTTTTCCATTTTTTATAGTTCAACATGCTAGATTTTGTTGAAATCTAATTTTAGGGTTTCCCTCACAATTTGTCTCATTTTTTTTTAAGAAACCTTATTTTACAACATTATTTCAGTTTCCCAGTCAAAATGACATTACCCATTTAGAGTTAATTATGTAAATCATAAATCATTATTTAACACTCTTTTGAAGTATAAGTAATTTTGAAGATAAGTAATTGATTAAATGATTCTCATATTATACAATATATTTTTTCAGATTTAATTATCATTTGGCTATTGTATTTTCATGATTATTTTCCTCAGAACACATGGTTTATATATACTCTGAATTTATTTCTCAAAATGTCATTCCTTTTCTGACAGATGAATACTAAGTTGAATCTAGCTCCTTTGGTCTCAGTAGAATATATTTCATTGACTGCTAAGTTTTAATATTATAAGTCAGATTTAGTCATATTCTCTTTCCTTTAAGAGTTACTTGCTCTTCTAGAAGCTTATAAGATTTCATATTTACAATTATAATTCAAAATTTTCACTAGGGTATCTAAGTAAATGACCTTTTTTATTAATCCTCCCTAGGATTTAGGGAACCTTGTCAGTCTCTGGCGCACATCTTTCTTCAAATAAAGGAAAATTTCTTGATTTGTCTAAGTATTACCTGTATTCTTTTACTTCCTTTTTAGAAAAAATTTCAGAACTCCTTTTATACACATGCAAAGTCTGTTATCTATGCCCTCAATAACTCATTTTTTCATTAGTGATTTCCACAACTTATCGTTTATATTCTTTCTACTATTTTGTATTTCTTGTCAAAGATCTTTCTGGCCAACTTTCAATTATAAATTTGTTTTTTGTTTAGCTGTTAAACAATGTAAATTGAAAATCTATTTTGCTTTGTAGTTGCTTTTCCACAAATTGTTTTATATATGATATCTTTTACAGATCTTATTACCTTATTTACCTCTTCTGACATCTCCATTAGTTCCACTTCTTGTGAGGTGGCTCTTTTTTTTGTTTCCTTCACTTTTTATTTTCTTGCTGGTTTTCTTTGCTTGCTCATGCTTTCAAACACAGTGACATCATAGGCAATAACCACTCCTGGTAGCATACATCAGCCATCACAGAAATTGGGAACAACTCAGTCCACCAAGGCAGCTTTATTCATGGTCTTTCTGATTTCTCAAGGTCAAACCAAACTTGTTCTACACTGTTTAAGAATTATCTCTGATTTCTGATGCACAGTATTCATTCACTCTATTTCTGGTAACAAACTGTTTTGTTTGTTTCAGTCCAAGTAGTTTGGAAGAAAATAAGACCCCACACCTATGTTCAGGGGAGGGTATTTGAATGAAACCAGTTATTAGCATATTCTATTCTGGGTAGCTTTATTGATAGACTCAAAGTATTTTCATTGAGCTGAGTATAGTCTGTTTAGTCACAGGGCATTTATGAAATTAGAAGTTTATTTATTTAGCATTTCTACTTGAAAGAAAAGACCTAGTATGACTTGAAGTCCTTTTCACACCATGAATAGACTTTTAAATCAATACAGATGAGAAAAGAGCTGAGAAATGGGCTCATTTGTTTGTGTATCTAAGGAACAGGTTGTCTGAAGCCTATGTTACATCTGAAGTTTTTAATTATGTGAGACAATAAAAACCTCTTTATTGGAGGAGGTCATTGAGAGGACATGACAGGATTGATGGAAACAAGATGGTGGCCTGAGAAGTGAAGCAAAAACCTCCTCCCAAAACCACATATAACAAAAATACCACTAATCCTGGAAGAGTGACTGAAAACAAGACTGCAACAGATGGCCTACATCTGGGGAAAAGAGAAGACCTCACAGAAAAGGATAGAGTAGCAAAGCCATGATCTTGCAGGACCCAAGTCCTCCCCCACCTCCAGTTCACCAGCAGAAGGAAGATAAATGGTGCAGGGAGGGAGTAGAAGCCCAGGACTGCTAAATACTCACCCCAGGAGATCTACTCTGAGGGCACAAACCCACATTACATGGTGCTCTGGAGATTAGAGGGTTTAGAAAGCAAAGACAGGCAGAATACTGGGAGAGACTAAGGTTCTACCCACTTGTGGAGAACAGGTACCTACAACTGGCTGCTCTGGGACAAAGAAAGGCAGGCAGTTTGAAAGACTTCCCAACAGTGAGAGGGCTGCTAAAGGGGCAAGGATTACACAGAGCTTTGGTGCTCAGGAAAAAGGACAGGTGAACAAAATTGTCCTGGCACACTCAGCCAGGCAGGTTGGGAACTTTGAGGAGCATCACATGCTCCATTCCTCTGGCTGGCAGCAGTGCTGAGGCCATCCCACAGCAATATGCAGCCTGCCACTCCTTCCTCCCAACTGGCATCAGTTTGTAAATCTGCTGCCCCTGCCATCACCCTAGGCCAGTCAGAGGGCAGCCCTGTCTATGGCAGCTATAGGGGTATAACACAGAGGCTCCTCCCTGTGTGCTTGGCCCACTGGCCCTGTCAGTGGAGGCAGGCACTGTGGCTGGGAAGCAGGAAGGAGCTCTTTCCTCCTGGCAGGCACTGGTGCCATGCCTGTGGCCCCTGCCATTGCTACAGGGGCTGGGTAGATCTAGAGAGTAGAGCTTCTGGGCACTAGAGGGTACTGCCTACACAAAGTTGTTATTCTATATTATATTATATTATATTATATTAATTATATTAATTATATTATATTATATTATATTATATTATATTATATCATATCATATCATATCATATCATATCATATCATATCATATTATATTATATTATATTATATTATATTAATTATATTATATTATATTTAGTATATTATATTATATTATATTATATTATATTATATTATATTATATTATATTATATTTATTCTTCATTAGAAATGCAAAAGGGCAAAAGAACCTGGTACAAACCAAAATCCCTCAAACACCAGAAAAAGGGCTAAGTGAAACTTAAATCACCAATCTTCCTGACAAAGATTTCAAAATAAACATCATAAAATGCTCATGAAGGTACAGAAAATATTCAAGACCTCAGGAAGGATTTTAAGAAAGAGATAGAAACTTTGAAAAATATAGTATCTGAAGTGAAACATACAATGCAGGGATTTAAAAGCAGATTAGATGAGGTAGAGGAGACAATAATGAGATAGAAATTAGAGAATAGGAATAACAAAGAAGCTGAGGCACAGAAAGAAACAAGAATATCTAGGAATGAAAGAATATTGAGAGAACTATGTGACTAATCCAAACAGAACAATATTTGTATTATAGGCCTACCAGAAGAAGAGAGAGAAAAAGTGATAGAAAGTCTCTTTGAGGAATTAATTGCTGAAACTTCCCCAATCTGGGGAAGGAAATAGTCTCTCAGGCCATGTAAGTGCACAGATCTCCCAACACAAGGGACCCAAGGAAGACCCACACCAAGACACATAATAATTAAAATGGTAAAGATCAAGGACAAGGACAGAGTATTAAAATCATCCAGAGAGAGAAAAAAGATCACATACAAAGGTAAACGCATCAGGCTATCATTGCACTTCTCAGCAGAAACCTTACAGGCCATAAGGGAGTGGCATGATATATTTAATGCAGTGAAACAGAAGGGCCTTGAACAAAGAATACTCTGTCCAGCAAGAGAGGACATGACATCCAGTTGACCCCAGAGCTAGACTCAGACAATTGGAGTTCCTTCCTCCCCCATCCCCAGTCCTTGGAATGTACACCTTACCCACCTTTCCCATAGTAGGAGTCATATTTGAAGACACAACCCTGAGAAAGTAAGGTGTTATTGAGACCATCTACACTGTATAGGTGACATGACAAAGCCCAGGTAGATCCTCTATCTAAACTTTTAAGATTCTGATAGACAAGTGAGGAGATCTGTTCATCTTGCAGTAGTTTAAGACAAGCCTTGCATGTAAGTTCCTTTGCTTGGTAAAACTGCCACCTACCAATGAGAAAGGCCTGCCTCTTTCTTTGTTTTCCCCTTGCCCTCTGTTTATGGTGACCAGTTGTGAACCAACACTGTTTTGCTAAATAATTTTAAAATCAATTTTTAAAAAATCATGAGTAATGAATTTTCACAATCTGAACAAATTTGTGTAACTCAAGCATAGGTCAAGAAACAGAACATTACTATTGTCACAGATTCTTCCCTTATGCTCTCTTCCAGTCAGTAACATCCAAGGGTAACCACTATCCTGTAGTCTAACAGTGTGGATTAGTTTCCCATTTTTTAATTTTGTATGAATGGAATGTATATGATTTTTTGGCTCAGTACTTTGTAAAATGCATCAGTGTTGTCATGTATGGTTACACTTCATTCCTGTTGATATTCTGGATTCCATTGTGTGAACATGCCACAATTATTTACTCATTTTTCTTCTGATAAGCATGTGGGCAGTTTCTGTTAGAAGGTATGATTTATAGTAATGCTCCAAATATACTGGAGCCTGTTTTTCAGTGAACGTATGTATGCATTTCTGTTGGGTGCATACTTAAGCATACAATCACCAGGTCAGAGGATAGGCACATATTCAGCTTTAGTAGATTCTGACACTTTTCCATAATAGTTATAACAATCTACACTCTTAACAGCAATACATGAGAGTTCTATTTCTTCCACAGTTTTGCTAGCAATGGTATTTTCATAAAGACTTTTAAAATGTTGAGTTTTCTGTCATTTGCAATAATTCATTTTATTATTAGCCTTCTTGTTTTATTAGTTTCTTTCTCTAGCTATTGTTTTATGTTAAGAGGAAATTGTGAGGAAAGATTCATGTCAAACTCAAGCCCCCATCTTTCTGAAAAGTTCAAGTACTATGTTCCTTTCAGTATAAAAATATATATTCTATATTATATACTCATCTGTCATTTTCAAGTAATAATAACTATAGAGAGTCCTATTTTTGCTTTAGTTTTTTCTTGACCCAAAATAATTAATCTAGTTGTGGAATTATGTGGTTAATTGATGAAGGGAGGTTTCATCAAACATTGACTCTGTTCTACTTTTGACTGGGGATAAATTTACACAGTGTATGCATTCTATTTTAAAAAGATAAAAAGGAAGATAATTGTGTCATAATTATCTCTTCCAGAAAATCATGATAGTAAAGATATATTTTTTGAGTATAGATAATGAAAAGAAAATTAAAGACATTATTCTAGTGTAATTTTTGTCTTTTGGATTGAAATGACATTGCAAATGTTCTAAGTATTATAAAATAATGTATAGTTTCATTATTGTTAAATGTGTAAAATCACATGTAGATTTTAAAATGTATTGCCTATAATTGAAGTTAATGGAATTTTCAGTAGGACATGAATGTTTTTAAGGAAATTCTGAGTAAACAATGAATATGAAATCGAATGGAAATGTCTAGCTAAGTCTTTAGCTTTCTTATCTACTGTTTCAGGCCAAATAGGAGGTTGGAACAGTGGTCAGAAAAACTACCTCCTAGTTTATAGTTGGTGCTAAGTGTATGTTTGAAACCAACAGATAGAATACATACCTTTATTTTGTAAAGACAGAGATGCCAAGGAGTTGAGAGGATGGACACTTTTGCTCCTGGCCAAATAGTTCTTGTAAAAGTTTTTCAGTTATGATAATCAAACAAGCATCTTTACTGTGTCTTGAAATTTACTGACTTAATCTGTAGTGCTGATATCTTCCCAGAGAGTCTAGTAAAATTTAAATGAATTTTATCAGATATCATAGGCTCAAAGGTTTTGAAGTAAACCTATTCTTGTAAGAAATAAAGGAATTATAAAAGAGACTTAAAAACAACTCAAGAAAATTTAATTTATTAAGACTAAGAGTGGGAAAATCTTAGCAAATTTCTAACAATAGTGATTACAGTCTAGACAGCTAAGCCCATAACTCCTTCATGACAAAATCTGATGTTTTCAGATATGGTATTATTCATGTTTACTCTAATCATGTTCAATATGTAATTTAAAGACTATGAGCTCTTATTTTAATGTATGAAACATTACATTTTCATTTGATGTTATAAACAATTCCATGTCATCTTTTTAATTTATGGTAAATATTCATTAATATTTGAAACTATCCCGTTTTTGTGTGTCTTTCTGTGGCATAAGGAAGACTGTTTATTTGGTATTTTGGTGTTATGTAAGTTAATGTGCCCACTTATGAAATATATAATGAAGGCAAAAATGACATTTCATCAATTTTTCTGACTGAAACTAGTGTGTCTGCCATTAATTGAAATTCTGGAGCTGTAAGATCAAAACGAATTTGTTGTATCATCTAATAGAAGACAGTTGGCCTAGAAAGCTACCTGAGCCAGTATGTTGAAAATTCAAGAATCTTACTTTTGGTTACTTTATATAGCCCATGATATTTTGGGTTTTGTTTCAACATATTTTATACTGCCCTTCACTAATAAATAAGTCAACCCAATAGGTAGAATCATTAATAACTTATTTTTTCCTTATATTGAGATTTTTGCCCAGTGTGTAGCCCAGTGAAGTTCACCATTTCTCCAATTTATTGTTAACATATCATTGTATTATTGATGATACAGTAGTCAAACTAAGAAAGTTTTATTAAATTCCTTTGGTGGGACATTGTATTTTTATTGGTGAAATTTTGGGATATTTGGATTCATATTTATTTTAACATTTTATCTTATTGAAAGGGCGTGTCTTACGTTCATATTGTGCAGAAGTGCAATGAAGATTCTCTATATGGTATAAAATTTTTATAATTAATTAGAAACAATGATAATCATAATAGTTAACATTTATTGTGTAAGCTAAATAACAGGCCCTATTAGTGCTTTACATATAGTAGCTCATTTAACCCTACTCTGTGATGTGCATAGTATTAGTTCTATTACAGAAGGGGGAAACTGAGGCACACAGCTATTAATCTACTTACTGTTATAGACTGAATGTTTGCCACCCTCCTCCACCCAAAATTCATATCAGGCAATAAGGTGATCAAGTCATAAGGGTAGAGCTCTCATGAATGAGATTACTGCCCTTATAAGAAAAAGAGAGAGCTAGCTTGCCCTCTCTCCAATATGTGAGGATACAACCCAGAAGTCAGCTGTCTGCAGTCTGAAAGAGGGCCTTCATCAGAGCTTGACCATGTTAGCATCATGATCTCTATTTCCAGCCTCCAGAACTGTGAGAAATAAATTTTTCTTGTTTCTAAGTCACTCTATATATTTTGTTATAACTCTCAACTGAGACACCCAAGTTCCACCATTAAATAGCAAAGGTAGAAATCACGCCCAAATTCCAGAGCCTAAGATCTTATATGTTCTGTCAAGTCCCTAAAATGACCACAAAAAGCTTATACAATTATTCAATAAATAAATAAGTTGCTTCTTGCTTTTTTTCTCCCTATTTTACCAGTTAGCATGCATTGCATTGCAAGATACAGAAAACAAGACTCAGATTTATCAACTCAGATAACTTAAAAGTCCAGGAAGACCTTTTAACTTCAGGTAAGCTTTTATTCGTATTCAAAAGATATGACCAAGCCTATTTTTCTCTCTGTTTCTTGGCTCTGTTTTCTCTGGGTTAGCTCCATTTTCAGGCAGGTTTATCCTGGGATCAAATAGGGACACTCCAGGCCATCTCTTATTTCCTACTTCCCATACAGTGAGAGTCTATTCCAGTGACTTCCTCAAAAGAAGGAAATTTTTCTCTCCCAGAAACATCAGTAAGGATTTACTTGGTTGCATTAAAAGCATGATCTGCTGATAGGTTGAAGCCACTCAATAGCCTCACTACCTCCCTCTCTGCAGCTGAGGATGGAGACAATATTCAAACCTGGTAGCTAAGAATGAAAGAATGAATTTTTCAATAGGATATTTGAATATTATTCATGGGAGAGAAAAGAAGTAGATGTCAGGGATGAACCAGCAATTATCTATCCCGACATCGTGCTTGATTATAAATCTTATTATCAACACTTAACAAATTAAATTGATAGATAATCACTTTAAAAAATGTGTTTTAGGCTCCTGGCTAGAGTTTCCATTTCAATTTTATATCCATTGTTTACTCACTGTATCATTTAAAATATTCTAAATGACTTAAGATTTTAGTGTAAAGTGCCAGAAAATGGAATACTTCAAAATAAACATCCATGTGTGCATTTCTAGAATGACTGTTACATTGGCATTTAAATATAGGGATAGTTTTCTTGTAACTTTCTTAAGAATCCTGATATCCCAAATTATTCATACATGTAAGACAAGCCAGAGTAATTATATCAAAAATATATCCAGACAAGTCTAACGAAAATTAAGCTAGAGATATCAAAATGATTAGGTGTGTTCTCCCTCTTCTTGTGGGAACAAAATAATATATATAGTCATAATACAGATAGTAACACCTAGTGCTATTTTCTTTAAGCATCAAAATAGCAGTAGGATAAGTGGGTGGGGTGGGAGGACCCAGCATTGATTGAATAACTGATGTCTTCCAGATCCTATGATATGTATTGGGATATGCATATTCACATATATCTCATTATATCTTCACACCAGCTCTTTGGAAGTTGGTATGGTTATTCCTGTTTTATAGTTGGAAAATAATATCTCAATGAGTTACACAGTCTGCTAAAATGAACCAACTAAATACCTAATAGATCAGACATTTAAAAGCAAGTCTATGAAAAAAACAAAGTTCTTTTAAATTCTATTAAAAAATTAATTTATCTGTTATTATTAGTGTTATTTGGTCAGAATCTAAAACAAGTTAGAAAAATTGGTTGTTGAACTCATTCCTTTGTAATATATGCTATTGGAAAATTATTTTTTATGGGAATAGTACTTATAAACATGAATACAGATGTTGTGGTCAAGGTTTATCAACACACTACAGTTTGGCAAAAGAAGAGATGAAACGATGTATACTAATTTAATGGCTCAGCTTCTGAAATGGATACTATTCTAAAATAGCCATCTGTTGCAACAATATTGCCACATGACAAGCCATTCCCAAACTCAGGTGATTTGAATACTCATCACTTAATTTTTACACATTGATCTGTGAGTTGCTTGCAATTCAACTCATCTAGGTTTGACTAGCTCAGCTCCAAGCACTAAGTTGGGTCAGGTCTGTTCCATGTGTGTCTTATTTCTCTGGAACCAATACTACCTGTGATATATACAGGAGAGGTGAATGAAAACACTTAATGACTCTTAAGGCATGAAAGGCATGAAATCTCAAACCTTGCTCATTAAAGAAAACCTGTTGCTCACTAATTAGAGATCAAGCAAAGGCTTCACATGAAGTGGATAACTTGCAAGATGATATTTGTATCCCTTGTGTGTTACCTCCAACTGTCTTCATTGTTTCTAGTACAATGACTAGGTTAAATCTTTGTAAAGCCTAAAATGAGGGCTACTATTCCTGTTGTTGAAAGAAAGTGATCATTCAATGAAAGAGCTGTTACATCTGGCTAATGTACTGGCAATAACCAATATAACACATCAGGGAGTATGCCTTATGGATACTGGACCAGAGAGAAAAGAATATACAATTGTATAAGAGATTTTTTAAATGGGAGTAGCCTCCCACAGCTCTGGCAAAGGAACATGTTGTCTGTTTATGCGCTGTTGGCTGTTTAAATGGGACAAATAGAAATTTAAATTGGAAACACAGGTGAAATTGCCAAAACTGTTTTGGTATATGAGGAAGGGCTGAAAATGTTCAGAAAAGTAGACGATAGAATTGATTTATTATATAAGGTCAAAGAATATGTCAGTTGACTATGTTCCTTGGGCAGGCCCAAGGAATACTCCTCTGACTAAAATGATAAAGCATGTATGAATGGAGGGGAACACCTGCATTGTTGAGTAGCTCAGTGGTGTATTTCTGCTGTAGGTGAGGGCTGATGATAGGAAATGCTGTTATGGAACTAATCTCCCATTGTCATTGTAAGTTATAAGTTTACAGAATAGTAGAGGCTGTTTGGCAGCATTTAATTCAGTGGCAAGGTGAACATATGGTGGGCTATTAGGTCTGAAAGGACTTGACAGTAGCTAATAGGCCATAGGGTTCCTAAGGACTAGGTGAAAAGTCATGGAGTATATATTGTTTAACTTAATGACCCAAAGTGATCAAAAGCAAGCAAATAAGAGGTTGATGTCAGATATCAAAATGGAAAATCAAAAATTCTCTCTTAGTTATCAGACCTAAGTCTGTTTTCAGACAAGGCCCATTGATTGAAAGGGAAGCCATGACCACTGAGGTAGAGCCTGAAATGCCATAAAAATACATTCAGTAGTTATTCACCCAATGCTTTGCCAAACAAGCCTGAATATATTTATAAGAAAAACTATAACTATGTAAGGGAAGGGAGAATACTAGTATCTTTTAAATTTCTTTAGTTACTGGATCTTAGTTGACATTGACCTCAGAGACACAAAATGCCATCATAGAGCCTTGTTAAAGTGAGTTTGTAAAAAGTCTTGATTATAAATCCAAACTGGCCCCATTTCTTCTCGTGGTGTGTATGATAGGCCATGGATTCATACTGTGGTAATTTCTCTTGTTCTTGTTCCTGAGTATAAAATCAGGCTGGATATAATTGTTGGCTGGCAGGATACTCATACTGGCTCTGCCTTATAAAGTAAGAGGCATTACAGAAGGAAAGTACAAGAGGAACACCTGCTTTGCTGCTGCTAGACAAGATAGTAAATAAGAAGCCATATTGAAACCCAAGTAGAAGCAGAAAAATATATGGCATACTCAAAAATGTTAAGGATGCAAGTGCTGTTCTCAATAATTTAAAGATGGCAGTCCTCATAAAAATCTTAATTCACTGTTATGGGTCCTGAAAAAACCACAAGGACCAAGACTGATGCTGAATGGGTTATCATAAACTGGACTAAGTAAAGTGTAATCATAGTCTCTGTGAGGAGGTGGTGTCTTTATTAGAACAGACCAAATAGCCTCAGGTACTTGGTTTGCCCTGTTGATCTGGAAAATGTGTTCTTTTTGACACCATTCAAGGAAGATCCAATGCAGTTTACATTTATATCCAACACTTAGCTTTATAACTATGCTAATTTGCTCTCTAATATAGTAGACACACAGAAGGGATCTTAAATATCTGTACATTCTAGAGAACACCATGCAAGTCCACCGTTTTGCTGACAGTATTTTAATTGGATCTGTACACCAGGAAGTGGCAAATACTTTTTTGGACAGCCTATGTCACAGACATGCCAGAATGGAGACATCAACTCTAGATTCCAGGACATGACACATGAAGTTTTCCAAGGCCACTTACAAGGGCTTGTCAGGACATTCTACGTGTGCCAGCTGGGGAGTTCTACTTCATGCTGCTGTTTGGCTGAGTTTGCATACTACCGTCCTTATCCTACTACTTTCATCTTATTCCCTGGGTCTAGGACTGATGGTAAAACTCTATGGACATTTTCTTTTCTCGGTAAAGGTTAGAAGTTCTCAAAGAGGTGCCAAAATAACTTTTAAGGCCTAGGCTTGGGAATGATACATTGTTACCTCCACCTGTACTCCACTGACCAAAGCAAATCATATGGATAAACAGTATGGCTGCATCAGACAAGCCTGTTTCTCCACTGGAGTCAAAGGGAGGAAACAAACATTTGTTGAATAATTTATATACCACACCCCAAAGTAAAGGAGTTGCTGCATCACATACCTCCTCATACTTGTAAAATGATGTCTTCAATTTTCTATTTAAAAAACCATATATTCTATATGTCTATGTGCTGTTTGGGGATATCATATGCTATTTATATACCATATAAATGGTATATACTTAGCATATACCACTCCTCTGAGCCATTTATTAAATTCAGAAAGTTACCAGTTGTGAAAGTAACCCAGAGCAAGAAAGCAACATATGGCAGATTTAAGCAGTTCTTGAGTCATAGGACCTGATAGAGTCAATGTAGGTAAAGATGCTATGTGAAATCGCTGGCAAGCTCCAGTAGAATAGTGGAGCAGACCTCTTGGATTCCACACAAGGAAGTGTTATCTGTAGCAGAGAATTACTCATCAGCTTTTGTTTTATTATACTCTCCTAATAGAGCCTAGATGCCTGAGTGTGGGTTACAATGTGACTATGTTATTAGAGTTGTTCATTTGGTAGTATTGTCAGCTCGACCAAGTCATGCTTTGGTGCCACAGCAGCAATACACTGTATGATGATAATGATACGTCAAGTTAGGGCATGAATAAAGTCAAAGTGTATAAGAAGTTACACTAACAAATAGACTCCCATACACCATTGCACCAATGAATCTTCCTCATTTCATACCATAGGAATTTTAGGACCTGCCTTATGGCCACGTGTGACAGAAGGAATTCAGGTTGTTTCAAGGGCATGTTGGTGCTATGTATGCTTGAAAAATAAAAATGGATTTTTACTGCACAACTCCTGTCAATCAGTCATAAAAGATAGTAGTAAGAGGAAATCCTTCCATTTGGCAGATCTTTCAGCAGAGTATGTGACCATCAATTTTGAAAAAAGGAGAAGTGGTTGTAGATAAGTGGTTTTCAGGTTTGGGGACAGTGTTGGTTAGTTTGGCTGGTTGGTTCAGGAGCCTGAAATGAATATTCTTAGAAACTCACAGAAAGGCTTAGGGAGGAGGTATATGATTGAAATTATGGGAGGAGCTTGAGAGTGAATATTTGTGCGTCCAGTGTTCAACAGTGAGCACCCACTGGAAGGAATAGAGCCAAACAAGTTGGATAAGTTATCTTATCCAGCATGTGTCAACCAGTATTTGTCCTTGGTCCATATTGTGGTTGCAAAAGTAGAAGCTATAAATGGGTCCAATTGCATTAGATCCTTCTCACCAGAGATGGTTTAGCTCTTGCTGTTAATGAATAGTTAAACCATAGTAGCAGAGACAGAAGCTGATTCCTCACTGTAGTACAAACTCTTATGGAGACCTACAGCCATATGTTGGCAATTGATTATTTTAGACCCTTTATGCCCCAAAAGAGTAGCTTTTTATTGTTGCTATAATTGATACATATTTCTAATGTGGTTTCCCTTTCCTGTTGACTGCCTCAGCCAAGACCACTATCTGAGAGTGCAAAGAATGTTTTATTTACCTAATGGATTTTGTGTAACATCATCTTAGAACTAGGAACACAATATATGGTAAAGAGCATGTAAAAGTGGGATTAATAATAATCAAGTAATGAACCTCATCATCATCATCCAAAATCTGAAAGCCTAATAGGACATGAGAATAGCATTTTTAAAGGTGCAGCTAGGATGCCAGTCAGAACGTAATACCTTCTGAATTCAGGGTGCAAGTCTTCAAAATGTAGTATATCTACTTGGAACTAACAGCTATTATATAATGCTGTATTCTTGATGGCTAGAATTTGGGGCTAAATGCTCTGTCCTTTTCCTAGAGGAGGAGAAGGCACAAGGTTCTGCAATAATGCTGGATATGGGAATTAGCCTCTTAAGTAGGGTAGTGCATTACTCAGTTCAGATCTGTGAGGAAGTCTAGCACTCCAGATCAAAATAAGGATGAGGAAGCATTGATACCAGCTATCAATACTAGTGTTAATAAAATGATTTGCTAGTAGTATCTAGAAAGTATGGTAACACTGGCATCCTTTGTAATATGGAACTTGGTAAGTGGAGAAAGTGGTCATGTAAATGTAATTAAGTACTTGGTTACCTTACCAGCTATGCTATCCTTCCTAGGCAAGTTACTATTTTTGTCTTAGTTTCCTTTTTTATCAAAAAAGAAGGAAATAACTTTAATTCCCTTGTGATTATTTTGAAGATTAAAAGAACTAGTACTTGTAAAATACTTAGCATAATTTATGCTGTAGAATAGGCATTAAGTATATTTTATTTATGTATGTATGTATCATCATCACCAATACAATTTTTCATACTTTTAGGACAGTGCTAGCTTTGTTTTATTAAATGATATTGAGATACTTTTTTAAAAAGAGAAGAAGTTAATAAAATGTTTTATAGAATTCCAGAAATCACTACTGAAGATTTGGAGCTATTTAACTAAAAGTTCTTAACTTTTAAACAAAGTCATAAACTATTTCTCTGTACTATGACTTAAGTATCTTATAATAATTCTTTAATATACACTAGCTATATCACAAATATGTCCAATATGATGACTTTGAAACATCTTTGCTCTCCTAATGAGCCAGGATAAAATCATTAAAAGTAATTGTGATCACATTTTACACACAGGTCTCTGTTCTGGTTAAGGCAATTCTGATTAAAATAAAAAGAACAATATTTTTGAGACTAGTCTGTGCTTTCCTTCCTTCTTACTTAATGGCCCACAGATAGTTTAATCAAGGAGTTAGATTGCCAAGCAATATACATGCTCTAGAAGTTTTGACTTTATGTTCTCCTTTCTTCTGTATAATGTTCAGCATTACTCACATGGATAATGTAGAACTTTGATCTAATAAATGTTTTAATACAGGGTAGAATTTTGGACATCATTTTAGATAAAGAACTCATCAAAATAATTATTATGTTAATTTGAATTCATTAGCCTATAAAAATACATGCATTGTTATTATTGTGCTTAAGGCATCTATTATAAATTAATAGTAAATAATAGTATTTGGTGTTTAGTTGGAAAATTGATTATTTGCCTCAGACACATGTGTGTAAGCTATATTACATTCATGAAAATCAAAAGCAATTTTTTGAAGTAAAAACATACACAATGATACATTGAAACGTGCTATAATTTTAAACATGCCATACTTTAGTGTAGCTTTCTATCACTGACTTCAGAATAAAAATGTAGTTAGGCTTCTAAGATTGAAGAGGCAGAACCTTGGAAAAATCTCTTGGGATTTAAGCAAATATTGACCATTAGTTAAGCTGAAAATTTCATTATGACTATTCAAGTCATTTTTATTAAGCTATGTAGTTATTAAAGCAACACTGAATAAAAATGTCCTAGGGAATAAAAGTCTCTCACTGATACACTTGTAATTTCTTCTATGTGCCTGTATCACTATGAGCTCTTGTGAGAACAATAGAAACTAATTCTGTCTGAATTCAGCAAAAAATAAATTTATTGAAGAGATATCAGGTAGTTCAAGGAATCAATAGAATGTCAGGAGAATTAGTTTCAGAAAACCACCAGGATCGTAGAATCTAGTTAGTGCAAATAGCCAAGGAATAGTGTGTTTTGGATGCCTGGGGCAGTCAGTATTGCTGAACTCTGAATTCTGCTCTGGCCAGACTCTTGCTATGGCCACCATACTGATTCTTTCTTTGACTGTCATTTTTGTTTTATGCATTATTTCTTCAGTATACAAATTCCTTGGTGGCTTCTCTAAGTAGCTTAGACATGTTCTGGCTGCCATAAAATGGGAAGAAGGAGTATATGGCAAAATAAATTATGGGCATACCTCAGAATTATTGTAGGTTTAGTTCCAGATCACTACAATAACATGAATATCACACTAAAGAGACTCAAATTAATTTTTTTTGTTTCTCAGTGCATATAAAATTATATTTACATTATACTGCAGTCCAGTAAGTGTGCAATTGCAGTATGTCTAAAACAAAATGTACAAAGCTTAATTTAAAAGTACTTTATTGCAAAAAATCTAACCATCATCTGAGATTTCAATGAGTTGTAATCACTGATCACTGATCACCATAACAAATATAATTCTAATGAAACAGTTTGAAGTTTTGTGAGAGTTACCAAAATGTGGCACAGAGATATGAAGTGAGCAAATGCTGTTGGAAAAATAGTGCCAAAAGATTTGCTCAAGACAGGGTTGTCACGAACCTTCAATTTGTAAAACTTGCAATATATATGAAGAGCAATAAAGTGAAGCAAAATAAAACTAGGCATGTCTGTATAGAGCTATCAGATCTTTTCAAAACATCAGCTGAGATTGAAAGAAAATGATAGAGGTCCCTTTGATTTCTGATGTATCAGAAAAGAGAATTTTGCCACCCAAATAATTCAAGATAGTTGGCGTTATGTTCTGAATGACATTCCTTGCATGTTTAGAATTGTCTTCTTGATACTAAATACCATTTGTATTTGTGGCACACGGAAACTGGTTATCTTCATGAGGTCTGATGTTGTGAATAGATCACTTATCTGGATATCGAGACAAGAAAAATTGACAATTTATTACATTACAGTTTGGACCAGTATAATTTTATAAATGAGCTTATGTGCTTGACATCATTTGTGTTCTCTATTTTTGTAGACCATGTTGATTTTTGCATTAGTAACTAATGGTATTATTTTGAATCTCATATTAATCTTCTGAGTCAATATTAAATCTTAAACAGATATTCAAATAATTCTTAATAAGAGGTATTATAGTGAAGATTTACATCTAGATTTATATTAATACAATTATTTTTGTTTTTATTACTGCTGTTTCCTATGGGGATTAAGTAAGGCATTGTGAGCTACTTTTTATTTTTTTTAATTGAAGTATAGTTGATATACAATATTATATTGGTTTCAGGTATTCAACACAGTGATTCAACCGTTATCTACATTATTCAATGCTCACTCAACTAGTGTAGTTACTACCTGTCAATATAGACAGAAGTTACAGCACTATTGACTGTATTCTCTATGTTATACTTTCATCCCTATGGCTAATTTATATTGTGATTGAGATTTTGTGCCTCTTTATCCCCTTCACCTATTTCACCACCCTCCTCAACCCCTCCCCCATCATAACCACCAGTCACTTCTCAGTGTCTACGAGTCTACTGTTGTTTTGTTCATTCTGTTTTGTTTCTGTTTCTAAATTCCACATGGAAGTGAAATCATATATGTCTTTCTCCATCTGGCTTATTTTACTTAGCATAATACCCTCTTGGTGTCCATCAGTGTTGTCCCAAATCATAGGATTTCTTTCTCTTTTATGGCTGAATAATATTCCACACTTTTATCCATTCATTTATTGCTGGACACTTTGGTTGCTTCCATATCTTGGCTATTAAATAATGCAGCAATATACATAGTGGTGCATGAATCTTTTCAAATCAGGGATTTTATTTTCTTCAGGTAAATTCCAGAAGTGTAATTACTGGGTTGTATGATATTTCTTTTTTTAGTTTTTTGAGGAACCTCCATACTGCTTTCCACAGTGGTTGCACCAATTTACATTCCTACCACCAGTGGAGGAGGGTTCTTTTACCCCTACATCCTTGCTTACACTTATTATTTCTTGTCTTTGAATAGTGCCCAGTCTGGCTGGTGTGAGATGATACCTAATTATGGTTTTGATTGGCATTTCCCTGATGATTAGCAACGTGGAGCATCTTTTCACATGCTTATTGGCCATCTGTATTTCTTCTTTCAAAAAATATCTCTTCAGGTCCTCTGCCCATTTTTTAATTTGTTTTCTTGGTATTGAGTTATATGATTTCTTTATATATTTTGGTTGTTAGCCTCTTATCAGATGCATCATTTATGAATATATCCTCCCATACTGTAGGATCCCTTTTTGTTTTGTTGATGGTTTCCTTTGCTATACAGAAGCTTTTTAATTTGATGTAGTCCCACTTGTTTGTTTTTGCTTTTGTTTCCCTTGCCTGGGGAGACATATCCAGAAAAAAATGACTAATGCTTATGTTCAAGAGATTTTTGCCCATCTTTTATTCTAAGAGTTTTATAGTTTCATGTCTTATATTTAGGTCTTTAATCCATTTCAAGTTTACTTTTGTGTATGGTGTTAGTAATCCAGTTCCAGTCTCTTACATGTAGCTATGTAGTTCTCCCAACACCATTTATTGATGATTTCATTATATTAATGTAAATCTGCATAAAGGGAATGACCTAAATGAAAGTTGCTATGCTATTTAAAGCTTGTCTATATGGGAATTTAGACCATGTATTCTGTGCCTACTTAGTAAGGGTAAATATTCCATACTTCTGTGAAACAATGGTCCCAGATGGAACATACAGAACATTAATTCCATCAGCACAGGTGATGCACAATGCTGCTGGCTGGGTCCAACGCTATCACATATGGTTGTGCAGTTTGTTCATAACACAAGGGCACCTGGCTGAGGGAGATAGCAAGGACCAACTTATTTTACTTGTTGCTTCTACTCCAATATTGTTGCCTCCACCCAGAGCACTGGGCCGAGTTCTCTATATAGTACAATAATAGCTTATTGCCTAAAGGTGTGGAAGTGGTAGCCTAGCAACAGGCCAGTTACCTCATCAGGGGGTTTAAGTTCAGTGAGGATCCTGGCCATAGGAACACCAACTTTCCCACACTCCACCCCTCCAGGATTCTCGCCTTACAATCTACATGCTTTCAGTCTTCCACAATGGTCCATGTGCAAGAAAGCCGGAGCACTGTAACCAGTAGCTCACTGTTCACAGAGCCATGACCCTCTAGGGAACACTCATCTGCTCCAAAGTGGAACATGTTGAAATCATTCCAGAATGCTCTATGTACCAGTGGTACACTGATAACTTAGGCTCCTTCCCAAGTTATGGTCTGATTTCATGTGTTTTGTGGGTGGACAAATACATGTGTCAGGATTTCTTCTCTCTTTACATAGTGTTGATGTTTGACAGAATATCCAGGGTAAAAATTTCATCCGAAGTGACTTCTTTGACATTTAGCAAAAAAGTTCTTCTGCAGTTGATCCTTTCCAAATGAGGCATTGATAGAATGATATTGATTTATGTAAATGAAAGCATTTTCATGATCCTAAAGAGGTATTTTTATTTTACTTGTTGCCTCTACTCCAAGACATGGGCACTCGTATTTTCCTTTTCATGGTTCTCCTAAAAACAAAGTAACAATTCCAAGCCAAGTCAAACAGGAGATAATTGTGGAGTTTTTTAGTGTAAAGGCTATTTTTTCAGCAGGAATAACTCAGTGAATATATAGTCTTGGATTTTGTTGGTCTTTACAGACCAGAAGTATAGTTTTTTCCATTGTTTAACATTGCTGCCTAGCTTTCTGTGTTTTCATATCTGGATTCAAGAAATGATGGGTTGTCTAATTGTAAATGAAACCAAAATCCATATCACAGATCTTGACTCTAGTACTTTCTTCGAAATGTGTGCCACTGTGTGCCACCCACACATGACTGTCAAAATCAGCTATATTTCCTCCTCCAAATATTAGCAACCAAAGAGGGGAGCAGTGGTGAAATTGTCTGTTGCTCGACTTTTGTGAAGAAAGAAAGTGTTGATACTACACATAATTCTGGGAGATCAGGAAAACAAAACAAAACTATGAGGAAAAAATGCTTAAGTTATTTCATGATTTTTATTTTTTGCTGAGACATCTGACAAGGGCTATTTTGTTTTTTTTTTATCACCTGTGAACCAGGTTTTTTAATTCTTAATAGGGTAAAGAGTGGGTGATAATGTCATGTAGTGACACTGTGTATGTGGGGGAAGAGTTTTGAGGATTTGGAATATGATGTATAGATAACTCTAACAAGGAACCAACTTACTCTAAAAAAAAACTTTTCTTCTTATTTTGGACTGGCAATAATGTGAATAAATATCTCTAAATTTAACAGTAATATGAGGTAAAGAACTTAACTTGGAATTTCAAATGCCTAACTCAGAGTGAAGCATACATGGAAGTATTTGCAGATAATTGCAAACACATGCATTTCTGGGACACAGCTTTCTACAGCAGCAAATTATGAGATGAATATCTCACACTGAAAATAAACATCTTAACTATCTTGCCAATGGGTTTCAGCCCCAGGCAAGTTTGCTATGGATTCAATGTGACCAAAGAAATTGACAGGAAAACGTTCTTTGGGGTGAAAGGGTTTATTACCCAGCTTGTTCTCCAGTGGTAGGTCGAGCACTAGCGTCTCTGCCTCCACCCAGAGCACTGGGCAGAGCTCTCTATATAGAGCAATAAAGCTTATTGCCTAAAGGTGTGGAAGTAGTAGCCTAGTAACAGGCCAGTTACATCATCAGGTGGTTTAAGTTCATAGAGGATCCTGGCCATAGGAACCCCAACTTCCCCACATTAACTCATGCAACTGTCACAGATTTTCAAGATTGTTATGCACATTGAGCTGACTTGAAGAATTCAAAATACTCAAAATGAAATACTTGACCTCTTAGAACTTACAATCTAAAACAGACTACTGAGATAAATTATAGAAACAGATGTAAATACAATTCAAACTATAGAAAAATATTAAACATATTAGCACCATGTAATATTAGCATACTTCTATAAAGGTGTAGTCTCTTGATACATGTGTGGTTAAAATGAAGGTTCCTATGGTCAGGATTCTCACCTGGCCCTGGTTGGCTAGCTCACTACACATGTGTGGGCAATACGTTGCTATTGACTCTATATAAAGAGCTCTGCCAAGTGCTCTGAGTGACATGGTTGCGTGGCTGCATGGCTGCAAGAGAACAGAACAGAGGCTGGAGTGGTGGCAACACTTAGAACAGAGGCCCAGAGGCAGAGACCGGCTTGTTGCATGCAGACTCCCTCTGAGTGAATGAGATTTTAGTGATTGACCTGCCACCGTGGAAGTAAAGTTGGGTATAACCCTTTCACCCCAAGAACGTTCTATTGTCACTTCTTTGGTCTCATTGAATCCATAGTGAACTTGCCAAGGGCTGAAACCCATTCGCAAGGCAATATGCTTATTAATTTCTTTTGAAAAAAAATCTAGAAAAGTCATTTTCCTCTAAAATACTTCCTTTTTTTTTTGGCTGTGCCAAACTTTTATTTTTTATTTTGTTTAGTTTGGAATTTTTGATACCAAAAAGTTTCTTTAAAAAAAGGTTACCTTTCTCCTTTCTCTCTTCTGCTAAGGTCAGAAGTAAATGGTTGTCATAAAAAGCTGCTGACAAAAGATTAAGGGCATATTTCTTGACTGACCTGAGATTTCACATACCTCATTTTCTCCTAACAAATTAATCCTTCCCATTTACTTTCTTCCTACCACTTGGGTGATAAATAATGTTCAATCCTGAAAGCAAATACCACAAATACGAGCTATTATCAACATATCGTAAGTATAAAAGCTATTACTATCACAAGCATCGCAGATGAATGCAGGGTCCCTTTTTAGAGACTGCAGATTCTCAATTTTCATTTATCATCTTTCTTACCTCTCCACATCACTATCACACAGTTACAATAATGAAACTGGTTTAAATGAATATCAGGATCAAGAGAAGAGGAAAAAGTATGAAGCAGGATTTTACGGCTAAAGAAGTGAAAAGTGGTGGAGGTTTTGGCTTTGTTTTTTTAGCAATGAAAATGAGTGAATATTTTCAAATAGTCAGTAATTGTTTTTGTAGAGTTATTATGCTGTCTCCTCTCCATTTCATGCAGACTTGTGCCATTGCCCTGTCTGCTTTTTGTTCTAGCATTACAATTGATGGGGAAAATAAGGTGAAGGAATCACAAATATTTAGGATCTATACTGAATAAATTGAAAATGGGAGCCAAAATGTTCTTTACTTGACCTTCTATTTCCCATGTCTCTGAAATTAAAACTCAGAAGGTGAAAAGGAAACCCTGCCTATATTTAATCAATTCCAAAAGTGTGCTCTGCTCCATTTGTTTCCCATAAAACAACAGTTAAATGTTATTTTTCAAAAAATTCACGTATTTTCAGAAGGAATTAAAAAATTGTATAAAATGCAGATTCAGTGTTTAAATGTTAAAATTCTGATTTCTATCTTCAAAAGAATGGTGACAAAATTAATGAAGGTAACCATGGATGTTACTGGGTTAGATTTGTCTGTTCATATATTAGCAAATTATATTCCCTTAACCATTTGGTGTGGTCATAATTTAGGGAAGGTTACAGCTAAAATTATTCTTTGCAGTTATATGAATACATAAAAGGTCTTGTAAGCTGTTATATGCAGTCTCCCCAAATATTGTCAACATTATTTGTTCATAAAACAGATTTGAGTTTATTGTTTACCATGGTAATAAAGAAGACCATCCCAACAGAATTTGTAAGTTGTCTCATAGCTGCATGGGCAAGATTCAGTTTTATTGAGTATTTGCAAATTGATTGAATGTGCATATTTCAGTGTGGAAAGTGAGAGGGGTTGATTTGGATTAAGTAAGAATCAGGATGTAACAAACTAGGGTTAGAAGAAATAGCAAAGCAAGACTTTTGAAACTAAGGGTTCAAAGAAGTCTTAAGATATTATGGTTGATGCTTTATATTGAACAGTTGATAGGGATGAAGTTCCTCTAATAAAAATAAAATTGTTTGGGTAAGAGTTTTCTGGAATAGTAAAGGTATGCTAATGAATGCAATAAAATAATAAAATCATGTTATTTTAGAAAACAAGGTATGTGCGAGAGTGGGTGGTTTCAGTTTTCAGTGTCCAAGCTATAATTGTACCCATCATTTCTTTACAAATGTTTCATTTTATTTTCCTAATATGTCAGAATAACTCTTATTGTTACAGTTGAAGCTGGCATTGACCCACATTTTATAAGGCCTGAAACTTATATGATTTTGCTAGCTCTATTATAGAAAAAGAACACAAATTTATGGAAAATAATTAAGCACATGGTTTTGAAAAGTGCCTTTACCAGTAATACTTATACGTCATTACTGTAAAGGTAAACCAATTTCTAAGTAGAATTATATAACACAGCAGTTAGAATTGTCCCGTGGGTTGCAACTTCATAGACATAGAGTTGAGAGCTCCAACTGGAGAGAAAGGAGTATGTTTGGAAACACAGGACATGTATTAGCTTTGGGAAAAATTAATCCAGGTAGTACAAAGATGCAGAAAAATATGGTAAAGCTGGAGTTCAGGAGCAGTTTAGAGTGTATTGGTCCCATGATCAGAATTGATGAAGGATGAAATCCAGTTGACAATCAAAATGTCTACACACCTGTATGTCAGAATGAGAAGGCAGTCAAGATGAGAAAATCTTAAGAAAGGTGGCGATAATAAGATTGTCATTTGGGCAAGCATTGTGAGCTGTGAATGTTGAGGAAGAGGAATTAGAAATTCCTTCTAGGGCAATCTCTTTGTTGTTTTCATACACCATTATGAAGAAGACCTTGACTGTAAGGTCAAGCTCTAGCCTTAGTAACTCCATTATTCTTCATGACAAATAATGAACCAATGTTATCTCCTTGGACTTTAATTGATAATTCCCAAGTTTCGATCTTTTTCATATCATGTTTACAATCATAATCATGTCCAGGTGTTTCCTATCTATCATGTTTTAGTTTTGAATAAATCAACTGACTTTTCAAAAAATAAATTTTTTTAACTTTGTGTCATTATTTTAGAAAACATTATCACTTACTATAACAGACAATAACAATGCAAAATTAATTTAAATCAAACAGGGTTTTAACATTCTAGCCAAATATTGTTGCCTAACAAAAGGTTCTAATAACAAGGCCTCCTTTGTCTTCCACAAAAGGAGATTAGCAAGTGTACATGAGGAGTAAAAGGCATAATAAGAGCACGTTGACATTATCCTTGATTTAACCAGATGATTGATAGATGCTTGAGTAACTTTTGTCTATGTGTTTCAGTGTTATTTAATGCATGTCAATCTTATGCACATTTCCTTCATTGCAGGGAACAGTTTTGTAATGGGGCCTCATTATTAAGCAATAATGACATAGTAAAATTTTAACTTCTCCACAAAATGTTGTATTTCCTTTCATGCTTATAGACCACATGGCTACCTGAGACATGATAATTTTGGGGGGACTAACAAAATAAGTGGCATAAATCAGAGACATAAATTCTGATTTTACATCTCCTATACAAGTTGGCTACAAGAAATATAAATTAAATTCATGATAAAATATACATATAAATATAATTATATATATACATAATAAATCAATAAGTAGAAAATAATAGTAAATATAAATACAATAATGGATGCCACCTCTGATACTGTACAATATCATCATATTCTTCCATTGTAAAGACCAGTATCTACCCCCAGACAATTTTTTATAATCTGCAGTATTCTGAACACTATCTTTTATTAGCCACATTCTAATCATTTTGCATCTGATTGACATCATCTGCAAAAATTTTTGCTTGTGTGGTGCTCAGAATATTTACTAGATTTTGCTGCAATTACCTTTCTGGAAAGACAATGTATAGTTGAATCTATGTCCTAATAAAATCTTAGAATCTTCTTTCATCTCCCTCCATCTCTCAGGATTCCCTGGAATCTTAGCTCTCTTTAAGGAAGAAGCTCTTTTTCATATTTATTCTCTTAATAAGTAGAAAATAAAGTTCTTGCCACATTTTAAGTCATTAATAATTGTCTTTGAATAAAGGATTGAAGGAAGGATAAAGATCCATATCATTTGAATGAAATGAAAACTTCATTATCGCCAAATAGAGTAAACTAGTTAGACTTTACTAAACTCCTAATGCCCAGGAATGTTATGAAATGGAATGATTTTCAGATCCAAATGTCCACCTCAGAGCCTCTGAACTCATGGAAACATCATCCTTGAAAACCAAATATTGTGTTGCCTAAGGTCAGAGTGTTTCCAAAGCAGTTGGTAATCATAGCATGCTTTTATCTGATATGCTAGAACATGCTTTTAATTTGAGAGAAAATAAATGTAAAAGTGTATGAATCATAGGTCTATAGATAAGACCTACCATAGAAAAAATACATGCTCTGGGACTTGTAGCCCTTGTTAGGTCTTATTGCTTAAAATCAAAGCATTGGTCAAGATGTTTTGCTTACTTTTTGCATGATTATACAGCTCAGCATATTAACTAAGGACTCAACACTACAGTTGAGTCACTTCTTCTAAAATGTGCCTGTTCCTATCTGACTGTGACACTGAGATGTAACTACTCACCATGATCCTAGCTTGAAAGTGATGCTCTAGTGTGCTTGATGATTCTTGCCTCTTATGTCCTAGTTGCTTCTCTCCCAACTCCATATCTGAATGCTTATCTTTGCTAATCTTCAGCACTTTCATGTTATAAGAGCCTGTGCTTCTACTTGAAGATGGCAGCACAGGCAGAGGATTATGTCTTTTGGGTATTCATAGAGATCTGATTTCTTCTTGCAGCTGACCTTTATTAGTCAAGGATCAATTAGTGTGGATTTTCCTTGGTTCTAATATCCTTGATGTTTTGCTGGAGTTAAGAATGATGATTTGAGGTTAATAGTTGACTTCAGGATATGTTTGCTTCCTAATCCCATACTCAGAGACATCCTTTGTAGATTTGATTGCTGAAATTTATAACAATCTTTCAACTCTGGTGATGTTAGATAAAAGAATTTATCATTAGATCCTGACTACTGAGAATAAGTTTTTTGGGGGGCTTTCTTTTCCTATAGATCATAGCCACAAAGTTTTAACTATCTGCCTCAAAACAGAGAAAAATTTTTTTGTTTCTATAGGAAAAAAAAACTTTTTGCTATCTTTGATCTCTGCCCTAACAACTTGTTTTTTCTGCTAAGAACTTACTGTCAGCCTTTATAAATTTTCAATATATACACAATATAATAGGTATGTTATGTTTACATATAATATATATTTATAAATTTATATATATGAATATATTTTTTTCATTTTCTTGATATTTATTATTTTCTCCACGGAAGGACAATAAATTGATAGAATAAATGAATAGTAATAAATGCACATAACTATAATATTCACATACAATATCGGAAATTCCTTGGTGTTTTAGAACAGAGAACCCACATGGCAGAGCATGAAGTGATTAGACAGGGAAGAAAGGATTCTGAGCTGGAAGAAAGGATGTGGTCTCTAAAGGGCCAAGAGTGCAATATGGTATGATGGGATTAGAAATTATGTCAAGTTCAGTCATTATGGATAATGACAATATTAACGGATATGAGCCGGCCAACTCATAGACCAACAGTTTATGGAGAGAAAGCAGAGGCACTGTTTGGCTAATATTTATTGAGAGGCAATGAGCTCAAAGTTTCAGTTGAATACTGGTCTCCATATAGTTTTTTTCCCTCTACTGGGCTTTCTCACTGATGGCAGCATCTGATACAGAGGCTATGAAGTAGCAAGGACTCCAATATTTCTGTATAGGAGAGTATTATGTGTCCCCATCTGGCTGGGGCCAGTAGAGCACCAGTCTTGAATCATGTATACATGATAAATATACCAGTTTTTACTTATGTTCTTTATTTGCTTGGGTACTGTTGTGTGCTTGGGTGTTCTTTTGAGGCTTATGGCAAAAACTAAATCACCTGTAAATTAACCTTTTATTGGTAACACTGCTGAACCACCTGATCAGTCAAGGAGGGAAGCACTCACTGCCAACATAATTTAACATCCAGCCTACTTCTGTTGCAGTAAATACAAAAAGTTCTAGCTTTTCAGTTTTAATATGAGCAAATTTCATTTACCCAGTTTAAATAACCCTAGTTTCCTAAAAGCATGTTCAAATTTTAGTTGTTACAGTATATAACTCTGAACAGTCATATAAAGTACAACTTCGCTACTACCTCTTCGGTGCACAAATCTCTGTGTGAGCAGAAACACACATCATAATGACCAATCCTGTCACTTCTTTCAGGTCTGTCAGCAGTTGGTCATGGTGTGTTTGTCACTCAGTTCACACACAGAAAGCAAGGCTTTAGTCACGTTGCCTGTTTCCCCTGACAAACTCAGGTGATATTTTACAAAGATGGATTATCAAAACAGGGAATTGGCTAACAAAGATGAAACTGCAGCAAAGAAACAAAAAGTGACGATACTGGAAATAGAATCAGAATCTCATGAAAATGAAATTCTAGAATAGCTTGAGAGATTCTAGAGGAACTTAGTGAAAGCAAACTTATCAATGTAAATGTTAAAAGTGGTTATGATATAAAGGATGAAGATATCTTAGAGGAAGTCGTGCTGGCAAAAAACTTCACATTAAAGGAACTTTGGGGATATTTCATGACATTGAAAGTGGAAAGGATAAAACGTTGGAAGCTGATGAAAACTCAGCAAAGAGTGACAACTCTCCAAGGCACAGAAAAGATACTTGCTCCAAATTATGATACACGATGAGAAGAAGGCAAGTGCTGTTCAAATTACACTAGATTTGATTTTTACAAAGAAATGAAACAGTATAATTTTTAATGTTTCTAATGTTTGAAATTACAGTATACAGAATAAATATTAGTCTTAATATTTTTTCATTTCCCTATGCATATATAACCAAGATAAGAAAGTTTTTAATGTTTTGACAAATATTTTAAAGGTCATGGTATTGTGTATTGTAGTTTTTCCCATTTTTAATAGGATTACTTTGCACAATTCAGCTTGTACAGTTATTTTTGTGGCATTGTGTTATTAAGTATAGTGAGGATTGCTTAAACTTTTAAAAATGTATTAATATTGGCTAATATCCAGTTTAAATTATATTACAAATTAAGACTTTGCTGCCAAATCAAATATTAGTAACTAGCATTAAGGATTGACAGATAAATGTTTGGAAGAAAACCTATTAGAAATACCCCTATGTATTACAAGTAGTGAAACAAATTACTATGCTTTGCCTTGGAGAATACATTAAACAAAACATAATTATGTTCTTTTTTTCCCCCTCACCTTTTCCCAACACAATTTGGTTAAATAATTTACTTTTACTTATGCACAATTTGAAAGCACTGATCATCTTACAGAAACTACAGTGACAAATGCATGCACTTAGTAATATTTTTCCCTTTGTACTATAACATAAGTTCTAGTGGCAAAATATAATTGAGGGATAAATACAAAAGATAGCAACTTTTGTTGCCTTCTGAAAATCATCCTATTCTACCACTTTCACTAATACCACTATTTTCTGTGCCATTGCTCCAGCTCGTCTCTCTCTTTCTAAAATGGTTGATAATTAATTTTTTTGTTCTCTGTATGTAATTCTGTTAGGAATACCAAAACTGTCATCAGAAAAATTCCAAATGGATAAAATAACAGAAACCATCGAAACCCTGAACTCCTTTCTCTACAAAGGAAAGGGACTGACTTCAGCAATTTAACCCTGTATCAGTGCTGTACAGTGCTTTTCTTTCTCCCATGATGGAAATAAGGGAACAGCTAGAATTAGAGTAATGATTTTGTAGACAACCTAAGAAGCCTCTGTACCTCTCATAATTGTTCCTGACCTTTGGACCTGTCTTATAGTAATAGGGGACATTCACAGAGGTTTCTCCATGCTTCTTGTGCCATGGTAGACTTTGCCAGAAGTCATGTTAAAAATTTAAAATATTTATGAGTTCACAGCAAATAAAGATACCTGAGCTTCCATGCATATATTCATTAGAATTTGACTAAGCCCTGACTTGGTGTAGGACCTTTGGCTCTTATTTCATATTCTTAGGTGTGCATAAATGTCACCTAATTTTCTAAGTAAGTTTTCAAGTCTGATCTAGTCTTATCCTGCTAAGATAGAGCTATCACATAAACAACAGACCATCTAGTTAAATTTGGATTTCAGATAAACAACAAAATATTTTAAGGATAAATGTCTTATGAAATATTTAAGACATACTTATGCTAAGACTTCAGGCCTCTTTTCACCAAGCCCTAGATTATTTGAGTGAAACAGATTCATACTTTTTTGAATCACCTTATTCTGAGCAGCTTGTTCATTTGAAAACACAAACATGCAAACTAAGGTGAATTTTAGATAAAATAAATGTACAGGATCTCTCTGTCTTTCTCTGTATGTAAATATGTGTGTACAACATATACTATATAAATAGAATTAAAAGTATAAATTTTCTTTAAAGCAATAAACATTTCAGGATATTTTTAATTGTATTAGCATTTTAAAGAATATGCTACAAATCATGTAATTCAAAAAAATTTAAATTATTGAAATCTTTTTATTCTAAAGTGTACTCTAATTAAACTAGTATAAATCTAATTATAGCAAATAATTAAATGCATTGTTTAACCATCCTACTTTCTAAATAATTGCAGAGGTTTTCATCATACTTTGTCCACAGAATAGGAGTTAAACTATTACACATCACCAAAAGTATTAAAAAAAGACATAAGACAATATTGTGTCTTTCTTTGTCCTTTATCTTTTTCTGTTTCCACATTTCCTCAAATTTTGTCCTATCTGAAGTAAAGGTTCCATCTATTACTCAAAACAGTATAAATGAAAGTAGAGAAAATTAAAGATTTGCTTATGTTCCACCATTCTGAAGTATATTTGGATTATTTAAAAAGAAGACCTATATTAAATAAAAGGGAAATATAAATAATGCTAGCATTATGCAGTAGTAAATGAAAAGATAAAGTAGGTATATGGATGAAATGTACATATCAAAAACTTAGCCATAATGTGATATAAGAAGGAAAACAAGTTTCACTTTATTCTTGGAATATATTACCTAAAATACAAGCATATTTTATTTATTTGTAATGTTTTGAAAATCTAGGTAGTAAGCTAATGAATGCAGTCATAATTTTTATATGTACATGCTATTAGAAGCTATTTGGAAAAGAGTAAAAACAGGGTGATAGGATCAGGGTAATGGCGATCAGGAGGAAGTGATGTGTCTCTGAGTATATCATTGCTTAGTTATAAATTAGAACCATAGTAATGTGTCTCAGAACTCTTTTCACCTTCTCAAATAAACAATTAGAACCAACTAGGATGTTGAGTGAACAAAAGCAGAGTATAAACACCAAAAGATAAACCTAACTAAATTAAAAATTAAAAACATCACCATATTGCAGTAGGTGGAGGAGAAAAGAAATAACCTTATTAAATTTGACTGGAAACCTAAATACAAAAACAACTGTATTATTTTTACATAAATACTGTAATCTAGTTAGTAAATATGTTTTGCACAAATAGATGGACAGGTAGATAGATAAAGAAATATAGATGTGTGCTTATGCATGAATTAGTATAGATACATACATTTCTTGGCTATATCCACTGAATGGGCATAGAAGCAATGACATCCCAGTAATAATTAAGCATACCTAGCACCCTGATCTTGGTTTTAAACTCATTTTCCAATAAAAAGAGTCATGGATTCTTTAAGAATTAATTGATTCCAGGGTTGGCACAGGGAAAATATAATATGAGTTTGGAATATCTTGACCAGAAAGTATGGGAATGCTCAATAAAAGATGTACCCTTGTTGATAACACAAGAGCCAATCACAAGGAGCTCCTAATGATAAAACCTGAAACAATTTGAGCAGTAAAATACAAAATGATGGAATTTGATTTTATCCCATCAAATAAAATGATTATCATGAATGCATTCATAAAATACAATGAATATGCATATATATATATAAAAGTAAGTGGACTGGGTATCTCAGCCACTCAGCCAACCAATTAAGTTTTCCTGTTTTCTTGGGGAGAATCTTTGTTAATTATTGTCTCCAATAGTCATATCTGAGTAGAATAGTGGAAGTGTCTTAGAAATAACACTCTGGATTTTTGGGTGAATACATGACTGAAATATCTGGTCATATTTTCTTTAACATGAACCATTACTTGAATACATACAAACATATATACAGGGTTAACTTAAGAACCAAATTATCTATTGCCTTTAATCACTGAGACATATGACACCTTTATCTCCAGAAGTATACAATATAATTTTATAATAAGTAAATATAACCTCTAGAACAGTTATATATCACATATTGCATGAACTGAATATTGCCTTTCTGAAGGACACTGTAATTCAGGCAGCTGCCACTGAATGGGGAGGAGGTGTATGGACATAGAGACCAAGTAACCAGCATAATTTGTTTTCTGTAAGGAAACTTAAACTACTATATTTGTTTTAACAAAAAATAAATTCAATCTTACAAAAATAAACCTTAGGAGATATATCATTTAAAACCAAACTCAAAATAAAAAATACAAAAAAATAACTCAGCTGGATCTATATTGTCACTTTCATATTCATCTGCTTTAGCCATAAATCTCACAGCCAGGTCAAAGTCATACACTTTTTGTACTATTATTCAGAGTCAGAAGAAACTTGAGACATTTTTAGGTTCACTCTAGGAATCTGGATTTCAACAAACACTTGAAATCTCTGCTGTACCTTAACAACAGGAGCTGTTTTGGGAAGATCATATGCCATTTTGGTTATTGTGAATAACCAAACCACAGAAGTGTGTCATACTTCTGGTCTTGCTATGTCCCTGTTACATTTCCCATTCTTAATTTATTTTACTGGTCTCATATCTCAACTTCTTAAAGGCTTGTGACAGATTGATTGCCATCATCAATATCCAGTCTTCCTTTTTTCCAAAGTAACAGTTAAAACATGCTAAATGTTGACCAAACACTTCATTTCTCAGCTTCCCATGTATTATGGGAAAATGATGCATTTTCCATAAGCATTCCATAAGAATGAAGTTCTGATAAGCAGAAATGAACAGAAGTGCTTTAAGCCATCATCAATTCTTGCCCTTAAAAGAAATAAGCATGTGCTTCTTCATTTGTTTCTCCCTTTTCCCTGGTTGGCAGGTGATAAAAATGAGTAGTTTGTTTGGATCCATACATAGAAGTCACCTGTTGAGGATAACAATGTCATTTTACTATGCCTGGTCTACTTACTGCCAAACTCTAACATTAGAAATAAACTAGCATTTAATTGAAGTGATGAGTATATCACCTCTCTTTAAAGCAGCCTACCCATTACCCTAATATATGCACCAAATATCTAAGTATAACTTTATTCCAGTACTTGAGTAGATGTCATGTGCACACCTTCTGGGAATACATGGAATATGTAGTACAGAAAGGGAAATTATTTTTCAGTATATACTATGTTTCTTAATACTGTTCTTGGTCTGAAGATGGTGGAATTGATGGGTTGATTAAATATTGTCAGCTCCATAGTAACTGCCATTTAAGGTAGTTTCTTGGGGTTTAACAGTTCACCCTTCTTCCCTTTGGTACCTCTGGCAGCCACATTTGTGTTAATGTGACCCATCAGCCAAGTTACAACAGAATGACCCAGCAGAGGACTCCTGACAAAACCTCCTTCACTCTCTTTCCTGGTAACATGAAATTGTGAATAGAGATCTGAAATGAGGTATCGAAGCTTGGTTTGTGCAATATATCCTTGGATTAGTGAGACACCTGGGTCATCTCCCACTAAGTTTCTTGAAAACCAAAAAGAAAATGAAAATTTTCAACAACCAATTCTATTATTTGTGATGTTTAGGAAATCCTGCTCTTTGCATGATATTTGTTTTCTGTAACAATGGCAATCTACCTCTAATGTACTCTCATATTCCATCTCTTAAGAGGGAAAGGCTATCCAGACAAGTATCCAACTATGTTTACATTCTGCTGCATTCCCTCATCATAAAGAAGATTTGTGTTCTTCCTCTGGTCCCCCTCCCCCCTTTAGGGGTTCTTTTATTTTATCTATCTTGTAAGTTTTTTAAAATAGACACTGGAATTTCATTGAAAAATGGTATGAAAGAATAGATATGTTTAACTTTCAGAATAATAATTTCATGACATCAAATACAATGTTTTAATCCTAGGCTATAAATTATTATGTGTAAGTGAATACATGTGAAGGAATATAAATAAATGCAAATATGTTACCTTATATCAGTCAAAATAGGAAATCAAATACCTGGCACTTAAAAGGGACTAGTTTAAATATCATTGTTAACAAAATGATTGGGAAAATATTTTGTGACTTCCTATGTTGTTTTTGTTTCAATTATGGGACCACCTAAATTTTGAGTATTATTACAAAGTAAGGATATATATAAAGGGGTGTGATGTGAAAGGATTCTAAAGAAATAAATATTAATGAACAACATTAACCAGAGATACCTCATGTTATCTTGGATAAGAACAAGGCTTCCTTTTCATAGCGTTTAGTGTTTCCCATATAACATATGTCAATTTTTCAATTAGCTGCTTTAATTTTAATTTTGAATACTTATCAATCTTTTATTTTTTTGTGGTATGGGAGTCAAAACAATAAAGTAGCAGTAAATGTCTATCTTTATATTCCATGGCAATGGTGGTATAGATGATCAGAATAATCACTTTATTTAAATTGTCACTACACTTCTGGATTCTTATTTTGTACAAATAATTAAAAACTAACTATTAGACCATATTTTTGTAGTTTACATATTTCACCCAGTGCTTAAATTCCTTATGTAACACTATTGTAACTACCAAAAAGTGGAGGAAACTTCTCTAACAGAAGTGGAAACTACAGTTTAGAAAATTTTAAGTAATTTAATTACAACCACACAATTAGGAAATGGCTGAATCAGGATTTGAACATTTTTTCTTGCTGCAATGACCATAGGCTAGTATGAAATGACAGCTGACAGAATTTTAAACAAAGAACTACATTCCTCTTTCTTTCTAAGTTCAGAACAATTATTGTCTATTACTCACCATTTTTATCCATTGTACAGTAAAATACTTAGTACTTTGCTCAATTTATATGTATTAAATGAATGTATGAATGTAACCTTGGATGCACAGATCAATGAATGAATATGTGCTTAAATCAGAATGGGTCATTCTTTTCAGATTATGGAAATACTTATTAGATATTTTGTCATATTTTAAAAGTGATATCTATTAAGCCCACTTACCTTATGTTTAAGACATTTTCTAATACAGTGAGTGTAATAAGATTTGCCAAGGTCACTATAAAATTACATTTGTGATCTAGATTCTGAGAGCTAAGCAGGAAAACTCTCAACTCTATGTAATTCTATTGGATGTAAAATATAAACATGGTTATGATTGTTGTTAAATTTCTATCAGTTACACAGAATGAAAAACATGTTATATAGTCAATATAGGGATTAAATCAAGATTATTTTATGGTGTTGGTACAGCTTGTTCTTATTAAATAAAGCACATTTCCAGTTATTATAATAAGAGTAGTGAGGAAGTATGGTGAAGAATATTTTATACTTAGAAAAACCATGCTCTCACAAAATGTTCAGATGATTTAGATAAGCAGTCTAAATTTATGAAGTTGTATATGTTTTAATGATTAAAAGCATTTCTTAGAGAAAACTATCTTTCTCAAGTTAAACTTACTGGCTGCCAAGCTTCTCAGTTGCTTGGGAGATTATTAAAAAAATGTATTTATAAATTGCACTAGGTAAATATTACAGTTTTTATATTTTAGCTATCTGAGTGCTACTGAAATGTCACTAAAGTGTCCCTTACTGGATACTTTAATAAGTACTTAGCAGATGCTTCCTAAGCCACCAGCCCTAGAGAATTACACTGAAGGTGGTTATGAGTATGTTTTGGCCAGTGTCTTTCATGTTGTTGTTTTCAACATTGGTGCTTTGATTATGGCCAAACCCTTACAAGATGAAAAGCCTCTCTCTGTGGTTTCAGTCCTGCTCAATGGTGAAAATAATACATTTTTCCTCTTGTGCCAAGTATGAAATGGGCATCCTCACTATTCATTTCCCTTTCCCCAGTTTCTAGCTCTCTTAGGTCACTCCAGGGTAGTGACCACTCCTATTATTTCCTGTGAGTAAAGTGGAACACCCAGGGATTTTCACACCAGTCACAGTTACTTCTTATTTCTATTTATGCCTGTGTCAATCAGGGATACAGTTCATTATTTATCTACATTAAGATTGTACTCCTGCTCTGCTATAAAATCTTTGAAGGTTTAAAAAATTATTATTCTTACATATAGTGATTCTTGGAAATGATGTTAGGATTGAGTAGTGTTTTAACTGAATATGTGTACTCTAATGTGGATGGGTTTTGAGTGTGTGTGTGTGTGTGTCTTTAAAATGTTGCCTAAAACTATTTGGGACATTATAAGTGAGTTGAAATATAGGATGTCTTTCCTATATTTCACTTTATTTGTCCCCTCCTACTTTCATGGGAATTAATCCTTCATGAACAGGCTTCAGGGAGAGATGAGAATTTTAAATTATGTTATATGTATGTCTCTTATTTCTAAAGGAGCATGAGTAAAATATCAGTTTCTTTTGAGGAATTCTATGGATCTTTCTGGAAATGAAGGGATGACTGAAGGCATCTGTGCCTATAAGGACTGATTCCTGGCATTTTCCCTCAGGTTCATACCTCAGATTCATTATCCAAATGATTAGAAATAGGTTCTTCTTCCTGTCTGGAAGAATGCCTCTAAGTCCTTGAATAAGTCCTTTGGTGAGTCCCATGTGCTCTCAAGCGTGGAAGAACACACTTTTTCCAATAGTTGTATGAACAGTAGAATATTTTAAAGAATCACCCTCTCTGACTAGGTCATCATTATCTCTCAAGTACATACAACAATGCGTGGTTATAATAGGCACTGAACATTAAATTAATGAATAAGTGAATTAATGGAATCAGAGCTAAGAGAAAGAATCACAAGATTTGAATATTTATTGGTATCTTATTGTGATACTATACTCCATTAAAAAGACATAGCAGGTAGCATGCAAAAACCAAGAGATCTTCCCCATTGTGAAATTCTAAGCACTAATATAAAATATTTTCTCTGATTTCTTCCTTATTCCCTACTTCTTCCTTACCAATTTCCCATTCTGTTGATAAACGCACTTTGTTTAGGCCTGTTATCACTCTATATTAGAATAGTTTCACACTCATTTTCCTTGAGCAAGTCTGTCTCTCTGTTTCATCTGTTTGTTCTCACTGACTAGTTCATTAATTGTTCAATAACCTATTTAATCTATCTGTCCTTTATTGATAACTAGAGAAGCAGCATATGACAGTAAAGAGCAGATCTCCTGGAGTCTAATTGTTGCTGGTTCAACTCCTAGCTCCTCCTTTTACTAACTGTTTAGAGTTGGGTTAAATTTTTGTACCTTAGTTTTCTCATGGATAAAAATGGAGATAACAATAGCATGTTACAACTAAATGAGTTAATATGTATAAATCCCTTAGAATAGAGCATGAAACTGCAAGTCAGTAATGTTAATTACATCTGTTTTCAGTTATCTGATATTATTAATGGTAAATTGCTTTTATAAATTAATTTCAGAGATTTGGGAAAATTACAGGCAACTCTAGGTATTGCTTTAACATTTAGAAATGTTAAGAACAGTCATCATAATACTAACTGTATATGTCAGACCTTGTGTAAAGTTCTGTACCTTGTGTAGTTTTCCAGTTAATCCTCCAAAACACCTTATGAATTAGATACTATTTTTTATACTTTAGTAAGGAAACTGATGCTTATATAACTAAGTTCATGATGTATCTGAAATTTAAACTCAGATCTGTCTTACTAAAAATGTATACATTTAAGCATGCTAATATATGCTTAATAAAATACATGTTTTGATAAAGAATGAATGATAATTTGTTAAGGTTATTTTAAAGAAAATTTCTCCACTGTAAGGTAGATTGGAGCATAACCTGTTAGTCTCTCAAACTTTAAAATTCTATTGTCATAATCCAGTTTATATATAGTTTTCTGTATACCTATAGACCAAATTGTATACTGTTTTCAAAATATAAACACACAGAATACAATTTCTATAACATGATACAGTCCTTTTTATTATCTGATGCCATAACTATGATCAAATTCCATTTTTTTAATGGTCAGTGTATCTATCTATATGTCTATATCTTTATTTGTCTACTTATCTATCTGCATCTTATCTTTTATTATAATTGTATTTCAAGTACATACAATAATGCCTGGTTATAATAGGCACTAAATATTAAATTAGTATGTATTAGTGTTAGTATGTCCCATAGATCAATATTTTTAAAAATAATTTCCTCTTATTCATTGGTTTTTGCAACTTTACCTTAGTATTTGCTTATAAATTACACATAATCAACAGTATGCATCTGGAGTGTTCTTTCCTAAGGTGTGTGCTGCAAGTAACATCAAATAACTCTCAGAAACTTTTCAGGTTCACAGAATATATAACCATGTTGAAGACTTTGAGAAGTACTGCAAAAAAGAAATATTCTATCCCTTAACTTTCAACATTTCTTAACCTTCAGACTGTTCAGAGTTTCATGGTCAATAACCTATGGAATCTTAGGGAAATTTTGTTCATATATTTGTTAACAAGACTATATTGTCATCATAAATTAACTTGAATATTTTTGATTTTGTAATAACTTAAGTTGATTAAAATCATAATTTTGAGTTTTAATGATATAACTAAATCTTCAATTTTATTTTTGCTCCTTGGCATATGAAAATATAATAAAGTGAGAGGTGTTTGAACCAAGTAAAATCTATCACAGAAGGATCATAGTTCTCAAGGTATAAAACTATAAATCATTAAAGCACAGGTGAAAATTATGTTAATGTCAAAGCATGAATTATGATATTTTGTCTACTTTAAAAACAGTCACTGTGGTTTGAATTTATAAACAGACCAGAGAAGCATTTTAAGGTAAAATCAATGTTTTCTTGATGTTCAGTTTATGAAAGATATTATATATTAAAGAGATCTTAGAACTATCAACTTTGGTAGATGTGCTATTTCCCAGGTATTGATTTTCTTTTATTTCATATATTATTTATATATTCACCAGAAGTTTTTTACAGCTAGGTGCTGAGGATACTTCACTTCCCTTGCTGAAGATCTCACAGTAACCTCACTAAGGCAATTTCTTGGCAAGGAGAGCACATATTTTTTCTTACAACTATCCATTTTTTGTGCCATTTAACTAATAATTGGGGTCACATCTCAGTATGCTTCAGGATAACAACTGTAAATTTTGATTCAGGAGTATAAGGTTTAACCTCCAAAATAATTGTGAATATGAACATACTTAGTTCTATGACTTAAAATATCATCTATAAGCATATTATTTGCAAATTTTTGTTTCCATCCTGGACATCTCTCCTCAGACACAACTGTGTACTCATCATGTCCACCTGGATGTACATCAAATTTCTCAAACTTAACATGTCCAGAACAGAACTAATCATGTCATTCACCACACCTGTTTCTTCTGTAATTTTTCTCATCTCAGTTTATGGGAACTCTTTTCTTCTGGTTGGCAAGAGGGGGGATAAATCCCCTCCAGTCTTGGCTCCCTTTTTTCATACTTTTTCATTAATCCATTAGCATACCCTGTCTATATCACCTTTATAATTAATCTAGAATTGCACTACTTAGCGCTATTAACACTCCTACAATTTTACCATGTCACATTGCTTGAAATGTTGGACAATTCTGCTAACTTGTCTCCTTGCTTCCATCATTTCTTTCTTTCAGCCTATTTCCAACAATTGCCAGAAATTTTCTTTAAAAATATGAGAAAGATCATGTCTTTTCTTAGATTAAAAACATTCATTGCTTTTTCATCTCACTTAAAGTAAGAGACTAAGGGCTTGGAATGGCTATAATATTCTACACAATGTGCCCTACTGCTCCCCACCAGCCTTCCAAGGGTTGCTAAATTAACAAAAACAAAACAAAGTAACAACAATCACAAAGACTTTCAGTTAAATTTGAGTTTTGGATGAACAAGGATTTTTAAAAAACATATAAATATGCCCTATGTAATACTTGGGATATACTAACACTTCATTTATTTGAAATTCAAATGTAACTGGGTGTCTTACATTTATTTGACAACACTGCTCCACCCTATACTTCCCCTAAAACACATTTATCTGATCTTATGACCCTTGAAAAACATGTATTTGAACTGCTTGGGTCCACTTATATGTTAATTTTATCAATAATTATATTAGAAAATTTTTGAAGGTTTACGGTTTGAAATAAGATTTTCACTTCTTCAGCTGACTTTATTGTAAGAATACAGTATATAAAACATACAACATACAAAATATATGTTAACATTTATGTTACTGGTAAGATTTCCGGTCAACAGTATTCTATTAGTAGTTAAGTTTTTGGAGTGTCAAAAGTTATACATGGATTTTTGACTGTATAGGTGTCTGTGCACCTAACCCTGGTTTAACTAAAGGGTCAGCTGTATTCTCTCCTTTGATCACTTTACTTCTTTATATAGCTGCAGTGGCTGTGATGGGATTATTTTCCTCTCCATAATCTGTGGGTCTTACTAGGTCATAAATCCTATGTTGAACAGGGCTTTCAGAAAAATTCAAAGTATTAGGGTTTAGGGAAAATTTATTTATGTTTTTTGAGAAGTCTAAATGAAGAGATATATTTAGCCTCACACAAAGCAGTATTTTCTGACATCACCAGGAGTGTACTTTCTGACTGAGGGCTGTAATCACCACATGGCTGCAAGCCCCAGAACTGTGTAGTTAAGTGGGTTTGGGTCAGCCTGTCTCTCCCACAAACAAAATGAATGGAAGCAAAATGATGGAGACAATAGAAATAACAGAATTTATTATTTGAGGCGGAGGAAATACAATCTTCTACTCCCAAAACTTCTACTTTCTCTTAAATTTTTCAATAAATGTTAAAGTCATCATAGAAGAGATTGTCAAAACACTGAAATTTGTTACTAGTACTTACAAAGACAACAAATCAACAGAGCCTTACTTTTGGTTAAGGTATTATGGGATGGAATTGATACCTAGTTGTACCAAGTTTTGAAGTAAATATGTAAGTCATCTTTATTTAAAATTATGTCATATAACAGCCACAAATATCAGTGGCATATGAAAATAAGCCTACTTCCTTGCCTTGAGGAGTGACAAACTTCAAAATGCCAATTTATGCAGAGTTCCCATGACATTGGGCTGAGTCTGAGACTTGAAATTGTACACTTCTTGGTTTTTGTCCATTTCCTTATCATACTTCCTGTCTTATTGCCAGTTTCTGCTGGAAGCACTTCCTTGATAAATAGTTTATACCTGAATCCTTAATTTACAATTTGCTCTATAAGTAGCACCACTTTAATTCTTTTAGAAAGGATGGACACACCACCTTTGATTTGAGCTATATCTTCAGTTGCATTTATTAGACTTACTTAGCCCCCAGTATTTACATTAAATTCAATCTTTTATTGGATTTGGGAAACTTTTTTATTTTCCAACCTGCGAAATTCCAGATCGTCACGCCTTTCTATAGACCATTTCGATTTTGTTTGCAAATGAATATTTTTTTCCCTTGAGCTTGTTCCTTGGAAAAAAAATAAATTACCAAATGTAGCTAGTAGGAACCAGCTTTTAGCATTCTTCCTGGTAGCTTCTTTCCCAAGGCCACAGATCATTATGTATATTTCCTATTTTCCAATTTGTTGCAGGTGATGGTTGTTACATGTTCGTACATGTTCTAGCGCTAGTGGCTATTGTCTTAATCTCTTTTAAAAGTATCGAAATCTAAGTTTTCAATTTCCTATGACTATTACTTTTCCCCTTACTGGCCCCGCAGAGAATGCTACATATTTAAAAAGTTTGGTGTGACATTACCCCAATTCTGAATTCCAATTTTGTCATTGCCATCTATATTCTTAATAATGCTTTGTAAGAAGATACCCCAAATGCAGTAGCATACAATAAAAGTCTTTATTTCTCACTCATATCTCTGAGTTTGGCTGGGGTAAGGCAGATATGAACTAGGTTCAGTGGGATTATCTTCAAGTCATGGGGTTCTGTCTTGGTTATTTGCCTGTAACCAATGGACTTTCTGGTGTATAATGTCATGATGGTGACAGAAGCACCAGAAAGCAAGCTTAAGTAGACACACACATACCAATCCTTTGTTTGAACTATGTCCACTAACATGCTACTGCCCAAACAAGGCATATGGCTATACCAAGTTAGCGAAGTATGGAATATATTCTGCTTCAGGTGATCTGAAAAGTTACACAACAAAGGGCATGGATAGAGAAAGAAGTATAAAAAGGAAAAGAATTATAAAAGTATGTAGTCTACCATAGCAGACTACATTTCAAATTATATTCAAACAGGAATGATAAAACTTAGACGATTATTCAATCCCTTGGGTTACAAAACTCTTTTAATAGGAGCACTGTTAAATTGATTCAGTCCAGAAAAACATCATGCCCATGCCTATCCCAGCTATGGATATGGACGACAGTGAATAAGGGCTATTCTCCCAGAAAGCAAGATTGGAAGCTGTGAGACTGACATACCAAGGAACTCACTGTCAGGACAGAGCCCTTGCATTACTGTCTAGTTATAATATGTGCTATGGCTAATGGACTCTATATATTTTATTCAACCCTTCTCATTCCCAAAGGTGAGCTATTATTTATGTAATTATTACTATGGGATAATGTATTGTAGGAAGATCAACCTTCATTTAATTATGTATCCCTAGGCTATAAAGAAGCTCATGAAGGGATGACCAAGAAAATGAAATCTAGATTTAAGCATGTAGGCATAGGTATTTGAAACTTTGTGTTATCTCCATTTGGGGAGAAATGCTTTGGTTTTATAATAGCTCAGGGATTTCTACAGGCTAATATATATTCCTATGAATTTTGTGTACCTTAGTACCTTAATAAACCTTCATTGGTTTATTAGGTACATATAGATGTTGGATTATTTCAGCAATTTACCCTACCCTAATATATTAGCTAAACAATCTGGGCAGAATTAACCCCACCTTCAACTTTAGAGTTGGAGCCATTATTGGTCTAAGTCAATTAGGGTAATACTACCCACCTTGCCACAATACTAAATCACAGTAGGCAATATCACAGAGAATTCAATATAGATCTCAGATCAAACTGTGCCTGAAACCCAATGTATGCCTTGTGTTTTAATTAGTAAAACCAATAAACACCCATGACTTGTTTAAGTATTTGATTTTTTCCTTCACAGCAGCTAAAAATGAATAAAAATAAGTACTTATATTTTTATGATTTATAAAATAAAATGTTCTCTATTTAAGAATTCAATAATTGAGGGCAATGTGGAAACAGTATCAAGAACAGGAAAAATTATTATGAACTAGTTAGCCACACAAAATAGAGAAAATACAATTCTATGTTTAAGATCATGGATTAGCTAAAATCTTGAGTGGAAAGCTGACTGCATGGATACTGTCTTTTATGTCCTAAGATGTAACCTCTGAGTGATGTTAGCAATTATGATGACATATTGGTATGAAATCAGGAAATGAGTAGCAAATTCAGTCAGCACAGCAGGTGATCAGGAATAGAGAGACGTAAGGAAATGTCAGGGAAGGTTTGGAGAGACTTCACATCTCCATTATACATAAGCTAGACTCCCTACTGGGTCATGAAATCAGGACCTAATGGCAGCTGGCTACAGACATACATTTGTTGATGTGTAATTTGCTATTAGAAATGACTCTCTAGTCTGTGCGGGGCAACAGAGAAATAGTCTATGATACTGTTTGAAGTGATACTAGTTATTCAGAAGCAGCATATTACTTTCCTCACTATTAGTTGGTGGGATTCAAATCTGAACATAGTCAATCCTTTAAATGTATATCATGTACTATGCATTTTCTAGAAGATATTTCTGCTTCAAATTTTCCTATTGATAATACATATGTCTAGTTCACAAATCATTAACACAGAAATTAATTTTGTATTACTTATAGACTATATAATATTCTCAGGCAAATAAGATAATTAAATGTAGAATTTATTTATTTTAAATAAATAAGCTTGTATATTGTCTTAGATTTTTTCCTCTTTATTATATTTCTCCAGTAATTGAATGACTTACATGAGGGGAAACATTAATTAATTTAAATAAATTAACTCTAACCACAAATCTTTTCAAGTTAACTAATTTTAACATATCCGAAGCTGTGGCTGTATTGAAATATAAGCCCTCTTAGGTTTGCCATGACATGATCTAAAGTGCAATTTTTCAATCCTGACAATATATGGGTGTATATTACTCCAGTGCTTTGTTACTTAAATGCAATGCTAAATGTGGTATTAGATTGCTTTCATGCTAGGGGATCCTGTTCACTGCTTTTAAATAGTCTTCTATCATAGGAAGCAGATAGACTAATGAGATTACCAATTTACTATGTGAAATAAAATATATTTAATAATCACATTGTTATATCCAAATAACATATTCTAAGTATCTGTGCTTTTCCACCTTTAAGAAAAAGCTCTGTTGGATTTATGACATGACAGTTAATAATAATCACTATTTAGTGTACTAAATTAAAAATCACAGGCCACAGGTATGTAAAAGTATGACAGTGTTTTTATGGAAAATATCTAATTTTCATCAATTCCAGGTAAACTTGGTCACTTCAGATGTATACTGTGTCTATTACATGTATTTCCCTTTAGTTCCAATAAACAGGTTGGCTTTTTAAGATCTATTGATCTAAGAGAACTTTATAACATTATGTTGGTGAAAAATTTAATCATTAGCTATGCTTACAAATTTATCTGATATTGAGATACATCTGTTCTCAATCAGCCAGAAATCAGGGATATTTGATTATACTCTAAAACTACTCTGTACTCCCAGGATGTTTACTAGGACAGTTTCTTCTTGCCCCAGCCTCAGCATCCCAAACAGCCTGTACAGGAGAAGCTTTATTTTAGTTCCCTTGTGAAGGCCCAGGGACTACAGTGAAACAGCTGCCTCCAAAGGGTCCATATTGAAAATCAGGCACTGGTTCTCTTTAATCTCAGGCCCCCAAAGACTTTAGCAGACCTCTAACATTTTGCTTTCTCTCCAACTTCTTTTCCTATCCAGTCTCAATGTGAGCCTTTACTTCCTTTGAGGTAAGAACACTGGTATAGTAAGTTCTCTTTCAAACTCCTTGTGGTCTTATATGGGCTGTGGCTTTTAATAATTTATGTTAAAGTACAATAATTTGGTGCCTTTGCTTTGGTCTACTATGTCAGGACCTCTTTAAGATAATAGTTATCAGAGCCTGAATAGGGAGATTTCAGAGAGTGGGATTGTTATGGATAAGTTGATAAATATTTCAAAAAAAGATCTGGCCTGGAGTGTTTCCTGTGTGCTAGGCACTGTGCTAAGCATTTTGTATTAATTGCCTCACTTCTGACAACTATACTTTATGCATGTTGGAGGAGGTCATCAAGAGGACATGACCTCCAACTGACCTGTGAGCTGAACCTTCGCAATCAGATGGGAGCCCCAATTGACTCCTGACCTGGACCCTGCCAATCCTCAAGCTGGACCCACCCCTTCCTCTGACTTGGGGTGGTACCTTCTGCCCATTGTTCCTGCTCTAGGAACCATTTAAGGATTCAGCCTGGATAGAGTAATATGCTATTGAAACCATCTGGACTGTTTACACGACTGAATCCCATTAAGGCCTTTCTGTAAACTCTTCAGGTTTTGGCTGGCAGAGGTAGAGATCTGTGTGTCTTGCCATGGCAGAAGATATGCCTCCTAATATGTAAGTTTCCTTGCTTATTAAAACTACCAGTTTGGAGTGGCCTGCCTTTTTCTTCAGTCTCTTCTTGCTCTGCATTTACAGGGGCCAGTTTCAGATTACATCTTGGGGAGTATCAACAATTGTCAAGCCATCCAGGAGACCCTGAATAAATGGGTCTTGGGAAAGAGGCATATGTGGGGAATACCAACTTGGGAGAGGTGGCCTATATGTTATGCTTGTAGACTGCTGCGTGTATACAGGGATGTCCACAAAAAGGTCAGCTGGTGTGGATAAAATGAGAGTTCCTGTGACCAGGATTCTCATCTGGCCCTGCTTGACTAGCTCACTGCATACCTGTGGGCAATACATGGCTGTTGACTCTATATAAAGAGCTCCACCCAGTGCTCTGGGCACAACATGGTGGCAGGGCTGCAAGGCTGCAGGAGAGCAGAGCAGAGGCTGGAGTGGTTGCAGTACTGAGGACAGAGGCCCAGAGGACAGCTGTGCAGGATGACTGTGCAGAGAGGCCCAGAAGACAGCTGTGTGGGATGGCTGTGCAGACAAAGAGGCCCAGAGGATAGCTGTGCGGACAGAGGGGCCCAGAGGCAGAGAGTACCTTGCTGCATACAGACTTGCTGTGAGTGAACAGGATTTTAGTGACTGACCTGCCACCTGGAAATAAGGTTGGGTATAACCCTTTCACTCTGAGAATGTCTTATTGTCATTTTCTTTGGTCACATTGCATCCATAGTGAACTTGCCCATACAACAGGGCTGAAACTCTTTAGTAAGACAATTGGTGAAAGTCGGCAGGGTTCATTGTTGACCAAGGGAAGACAGGCTGCCCTTGAGGGGTGCTTCAGTGGGCTGCCCCAGTGAATGGGGAGACAGTGGATTGTCCCCCAATGGGTATGTGGTCTGAGGTGGATGCCTCCTAGAGCACTGGGCCCTACCCCAGGACTGGGGCAAGTGGAGGTGACACCTGGGGCAGTAGGGGTGGCCCTTGGTATAATAAGTAGATTCTTTGAGAAGCAGAGTGCCCATGAGGCAGCAGGGACTATGGGTTGGCTGCTTCTCATAGTATTAAAAAAGTCTACAGAAGAGACCCAAGAAATGGTGGCAGGAGAACGTGAGCTACAAACTTCTGTGGATTCCCTGAGAGAGGAGATGGCCTTGATGCGGAAGGTGGCACGAGAGTGCCAGCAGCAAGGTGCCATTGGAGATGAGATGGCAGCACTGCCAGGTGTTCTGAAGGAGGAAGAGGCCATTAAGGGAAAAGACGGACTACTGAGGGAAGCACAGGTGGAAGTGGCATGAGAACATCAGCTGCAAAGCATTGAGGTGAAGGTAAGAGACCTTCTGAAGACTGAGCTGGCATTGTTGTGAGGCACTGTAACAGAGGAGGCACTTGGGGGAGTGGAGAGAAAGGTGCCATCAGCCCCAGAAATGGAGGAGCTAGAGAAGAATGAAGGGGTGGTGCTGGAGGCACTGGCCCATCTCAAAGCACACCCAGTGGTTGTAAAGAAAATAAAGACCCAGCAGCTGAAAGCTCCCCAAGGAGAGGAGCAGCCCCCTCCCCAGGTCATGGAGCACTCTATGGTCCACCCCTATACTCAGGGTGTGCCGGTGGCTGGGGGACTTAGGGGTGGATAGAATTGTTCTGTCGGAATCAGAGATGGGAAAGCTATCTTCCCTGACAGTGCAGCCTACTTTGAGGCAGTGATTACAAAATGCGAGGTGACATTTACAGTAGCTGAAGCAATGAGAACCCAGAAAGAAATAAGACCTGTTACTCACAGGAGGAATTTGAGGGGCCCTATGAGGGTTATGAGGACCCAGATGTGGGTTGATTTGATACGGGCAGGAGTAGATGGAAGGAAACTAGACTGGAAGCCAAATAGGATCTTACTGGAGCTATGGCAACAGCTGAAACCAGAGCAGCAGTCAAGCCATTCAGACTAAAGAGGTATAGGTCAGAGACAGAGCCAGGAATCTGGCCTGTGTGTGCAAGACTTTGCTGGAGAGGCTGGAGAACAATGTTTGAGCTTCCTTGCACAGGGACCATTGCAGAGGACTAAGGGCACATAGATTGAGAGGAGAGAATCCTGGAGGAGTGGAGTGTGGATAAAATGAGAGTTCCTGTGGCCAGGATTCTCACCTGGCCCTGGTTGAGACTAACTCACTGCACACCTGTGGGCAATACATGGCTATTGACTCTATATAAAAAGCTCCACCCAGTGCTTTGGGTGCAACACAGTGGCAGGGCTGCAAGGCTGCAGGAGAGCAGAGCAGAGGCTGGAGTGGTGGCAGCACCGGGGACAGAGGCCCAGAGGACAGCTGTGCAGAACGACTGTGTGGGATAGCTGTGCAGACAGAGAGGCCCAAAGGACAGCTGTGTGGACAGAGGGACCCAGAAGCAGAGACCAGCTTGCTGCATGCAGACTAATTCTGAGTGAGCGAGATTTTAGTGACTGATCTGCCACCTGGAAATAAAGTTGGGTATAACCCTTTCACCCCGAGAACGTTTTGCTGTCATTTTCTTTGGTCACATTGAATCTATAGCAAACTTGCCCAGGGCTGAAACCAGCTGGCAAGACAGCTGGTTTAATGGATTTGCTTGAGGAACTGTGCCTTGCATGCTGTAGCATAAGGGAAAGAATGGCTGCCTCAGTGGGCTGGCCTCTAATGTGGGCAGTGCTGCTGGCCACCTATGCCCAACCAGTGGCTGAAACTCAAGTTATGAAAGTTGGAAGAAGACCTGAGGCTAGAGAAGACATTTAGTTGTCCACTACTTTGCTAGCTTTGGGTCTGGCAAGGTAGGAGAGCAAGATAATAAGTTGGAGAGTTTAGTGTGCTGTTTGCAAAACTAGGAAGGTGTGAAATGATATAAACTAAGGTATGAATGCTTGTGTCAGACCCTGACAGACACCAAGAGGTGTAATCCCTGGGGAAGTGATGAGCATGAGGAGGAGGATATTATGGTAAGGCTGTGGTTGATAATGGAAGAGACAGAGTCCCTATGCTGTCAGACTGCTAATACAAAGGAAAGCAACAGCACAGCCACATAAACTCTAGCCAGTGGGGCAGCCCCAATGCAGGAACCATTCATGGGGAGAGAATACATGCCTAGTGAGCTGGTTGATATAACTGCCCCTTCAGTAGGTCCAGCAAATTAGGTGCATAGGAAAGGCAGCCACTGAAGAGCAGCCGTGGTCCTCTGGGATGGATGAGTTACCTCATACTCCCGGGTGATGGAGGCTACTCAGTCTCCACTGGGATCCTTTTGTTCTGCTCCAAGCTGGCCCTATTGAAACACTCTGTACAGAAATGGAACACACAAAATTGATGGAGGGGAGAAGGTGGGAGTCCTGGTCTGACATATCCTGCCCATGGTGTATCTCCTCATGCCTGACATGGCTGCATTCCCTGGCCACACATGTTGGCATGAACAACTAGGTCAAATTCCTAAAGCTGTAGCCACACTAACATCTAAGGATCAGGTCATGAATTTTTCTAAAAGCAGAACTTCCTATACAAATTTCTATTGAATATCTGTCTTTCCAACCTAGATTTCTGTTATTTCTGTGGTGTGCATTCATGGGTTGGGCACCTGAAGGAAATACCTTTCTACAGTTGGCCAGTTTGTATGCCTGACAAAAGAATCAATCAAGCTATTGGGTGTGTGGACACCTACACCTCTCTAGCTTGTCAGGATTGCTATGATGGTCCTCACCACTCCAGGGAGGAGGCTGGAAGACCCTAAAGTGGTACAGTAAGGAAGAAGCTTGGGCTAGTACTCCTCATTCATCTGACCCAGAAAACTGGCCTGTGGCACACCTACAATCAATAATGTTGGGCATGGGTATTCTTTTTTTGTCCATCAAACTGCTAACTGACAGGGTCCTAAAAACACCACTACCCAGAGCCATGGGTGGCTACACTCATATATGAGATAGGCTCATGTGACTTACCCCAGGTTATTAGGCATTTGAGCGTTTGTGCACCCCCATGTTGGGAATAGAAACATCAATCTAAAAAGAACCAACCTAATTGTACCAGGGACATGGGATGGATATCTCTGGAACTATGCAGCCATTCTGTACCATTAAAGGAACAGTGACTGAAGCACTTCTGAAGAGTCACATTTTGAAAACTACTCTTTACTAGAATGATTCTTTATGAGAAAGAATAAAATGTCAAATAAATATAATTCACTGAAACAAATTGAAAGCATAAGCCAAATTAACTGATATTTCCCTCAGTATCAGTCACAAAATAAATTCTAAGAATGTATGGTAGGAAGAAATGAATATAGTAAAAATAAAAGCATTGACTTAATTTCCATTAGTGATATAACCAGGAATATAGTTCATTATCAGCAAATTAAGTAAACCTCAAGAAAAACTATTTTCTGGGGTGGGGTGGAGCCAACATGGTGGCGTGAATAGGACAGTGGGAATCTCCTCCCAAAAACATATATATTTTTGAAAATACAACAAATACAACTAATCCTAAAAGAGAGATGAGAAGACACAGGACAACAGCCTGACTACATAGACACGTGCAAGAGCCCAGCGCCTGGTGAAAGGGGTAAGACACAAGCCCGGGCCAGCAAGACCCCAGCACACCTCCCCCCCAGCTCCCGGAGGGAGGGAGAGGGAGCCCAGGACTGCTAAACACCCAGCCCCAGCCACCCGCACCAGAGCACAGACACAGTGCATGTGTGGAGGGCTAGAAACTAGGGAAATAGGGCAGCAAAACTTCTGAGCGGGTGCCGAAGCTGATGCCCCTGTGACAAAGAAAAGACAGTGCTCTTTGAAAGTCTTAAAGGGAAAGGGATTTAACAGCTAGATGGAAACAACACAGGTCACAGCCCAGTGGCTAGAAATTACAGGGAAAACTGGGCACAATAACCCCCTGGGCAACAGCTCTGAGACCCCTCACGGAGGTAAACAGCCAAACAGCGCCCCCCCCAGTCCATTACCCCTCCCAGCGCTGCAAAAGCAGAGAAACAGCGTAAGGCAAAACATGCCCACAGAAAGGCAGAAAGGAAAATTCCTACACTTCGGCTGGGCAAGACACAAAGACCCAGCCTACACACAATTACCCAACACAAGCCACTAGGGGTTGCAGTTGTCCCAGTAAAGAAAGGCCAGTAGCAAGTGAAAAGTTTTGGCCCTCCCAGCTGACAGTCAATAGCACCTGTCAACATGAAAAGGCAAAAAACTATGATCCAGACAAGAATAACCCAGACAGCTTCGGCATCTGCTACATCTTCCCCTGAGAAGGAACCTGGGGAGATAGATTTAGCCAGACTTCCTGAAAAAGAATTCAAAACAAAAGTCATAACCATGCTGATGGACTTGCAGAGAAATATGCAAGAACTAAGGAAGGAGAATACAGAAATAAAACAAGCTCTGGAAGAACTTCAAAACAGAATGGACGAAATGCAAGAGACCATTAATGGTCTAGAAAACAGAGAACAGGAATGCAGAGAAGCTGATGCAGAGAGAGATGAAAGGATCTCCAGGAATGAAAGAATCCTAAGAGAGCTGAGTGACCAATCAAAAAGGAAAAATATACGCATTATAGGAATACCAGAAGAAGAGAGAGAAAAAGGGATAGAAAGTGTCTTTGAAGAAAGAATTGCCAAAAACGTCCCCAAACTAGGGGAAGAAATGGCCTCTCAGACCACAAAGGTATACAGAAATCCCATGACAAGGGATCCAAGGAGGGCAACACCAAGATACTTAATAATTAAAATGGCAAAGATCAAAGACAAGAACAAAGTATTAAAGGCAGCCAGAGAGAAAAAAAAGGTTATCTACAAAGGAAAACCCATCAGGCTATCATCAGACTTCTAAACAGAAACCCTACAGGCCAGAAGAGAATGGCATGATATACTTGGCCTCGAACCAAGACTACTGTATCCAGCACGAATATCATTTAAATATGAAGGAGGGATTAAACAATTCCCAGACAAGCAAAAGTTGAGGGAATTTGCCTCCCACAAACCACCTCTACAGGGCATCTTACAGGGACTGCTCTAGATGGGAGCACTCCTAAAAAGAGCACAGAACAAAACACCCAACATATGAAGAATGGAGGGGGAGGAATAAGAAGGGAGAGAAATAAAGAATCACCAGACCACGTGTATAATAGCTCAACAAGCGAGTTAAGTTAAACAATAAGATAGTAAAGAAGCGAACCCTGAACCTTTGGTAACCACATACTTAAAGCCTGCAATGGCAATAAGTTCATACCTTTCAATAATCACCCTAAATGTAAATGGACTGAATGCACCAATCAAAAGACACAGAGTAATAGAATGGATAAAAAAGCAAGATCCATCCATATGCTGCTTACAAGAGACTCACCTTAAACCCAAAGACATGCGCAGACTTAAAGTCAAGGGATGGAAAAAGATATTTCAGGCAAACAACAAAGAGAAGAAAGCAGGTGTTGCAATTCTGGTATCAGACGAGACAGACATCAAAATAAAGAAAGTAACAAAAGACAAAGAAGGACATTACAAAATGATAAAGGGCTCACTCCAACAAGAGGATATAACCATCATAAATACATATGCACCCAATACAGGAGCACCAACATACCTGAAACAAATATTAACAGAAATAAAGGAGGAAATAGAATGCAATGCATTCATTCTAGGAGATTTCAACACACCACTCACTCCAAAGGACAGATCCACCAGACAGAAAATAAGTAAGGACACAGAGGCACTGAACAACACACTAGAACAGATGGACCTAACAGACATCTACAGAACTCTACATCCAAAAGCAACAGGATACACATTCTTCTCAAGTGCACAAGAAACATTCTCCAGAATAGACCACATACTAGGCCACAAAAAGAGCCTCAGTAAATTCCAAAGGATTGAAATCCTACCAACCAACTTTTCAGACCACAAAGGCATAAAACTAGAAATAAATTGTACAAAGAAAGCAAAAAGGCTCACAAACACATGGAGGCTTAACAACACGCTCTTAAATAATCAATGGATCAATGACCAAATCAAAATGGAGATCCAGCAATATATGGAAACAAATGACAACAACAACACTAAGTCCCAACTTCTGTGGGACACAGCAAAAGCAGTCTTAAGAGGAAAGCATACAGCAATCCAAGCATATTTAAAAAAGGAAGAACAATCCCAAATGAAAGGTCTAATGTCACAATTATTGAAATTGGAGAAAGAAGAACAAACGAGGCCTAAGGTCAGCAGAAGAAGGGACATAATAAAGATCAGAGAAGAAATAAATAAAATTGAGAAGAATAAAACAATAGCAAAAATCAATGAAACCAAGAGCTGGTTCTACGAGAAAATAAACGAAATAGACAAGCCTCTAGCCAGACTTATTAAGAGGAAAAGAGAGTCAACACAAATCAACAGTATCAGAAACGAGAAAGGAAAAATCACAACGGACCACACAGAAATACAAAGAATTTTAGAGAATACTATGAAAACCTATATGCTAACAAGCTGGGAAATGTAGGAGAAATGGACAACTTCCTAGAAAAATACAACCTTCCAAGACTGACCAAGAAAGAAACAGAAAATCTAAACAGACCAATTACCAGCAACGAAATTGAAGTGGTAATAAAAAAATCTACCAAAGAACAAAACCCCTGGGCCAGATGGATTTACCTCAGAATTTTATCAGACATACAGGGAAGACATAATACCCATTCTCCTTAAAGTTTTCCAAAAAATAGAAGAGGAGGGGATACTCCCAAAATCATTCTATGAAGCTAACATCACCCTAATACCAAAACCAGGCAAAGACCCCACCAAAAAAGAAAACTACAGACCAATATCCCTGAAGAACGTAGATGCAAAAATACTCAACAAAATATTAGCAAACCAAATTCAAAAATACATCAAAAGGATCCTACACCATGACCAAGAGGGATTCATCCCAGGGATGCAAGGATGGCACAACATTTGAAAGTCCATCAACATCATCCACCACATCAACAAAAAGAAAGACAAAAACCACATGATCATCTCCATAGATGCTGAAAAAGCATTTGACAAAGTTCAACATCCATTCATGATAAAAACTCTCAGCAAAATGGGAATAGAGGGCAAGTACCTCAACATAATAAAGGCCATCTATGAAAAACCCACAGCCAACATTATATTGAACAGCAAGAAGCTGAAAGCTTTTCCTCTGAGATCGGGAACTAGACAGGGATGCCCACTCTCCCCACTGTTATTTAACATAGTACTGGAGGTCCTAGCCATGGCAATCAGACAAAACAAAAAAATACAAGGAATCCAGATTGGTAAAGAAGAAGTTAAACTGTCACTATTTGCAGATGACATGATACTGTACAAAGGAAACCCTATAGACTCCACCCCAAAACTACTAGAACTGATATCGGAATACAGCAAAGTTGCAGGATACAAAATCAACACACAGAAATCTGTGGCTTTCCTATACACTAACAATGAACCAACAGAAAGAGAAATCAGGAAAACAACTCCATTCACCATGGCATAAAAAAAAATAAAATACCTGGGTATAAACCTAACCAAAGAAGTGAAAGACTTATACTCTGAAAACTACAAGTCACTCTTAAGAGAAATTAAAGGGGACACGAACAGATGGAAACGCATTCCATGCTCGTGGCTAGGAAGAATTAATATCGTCAAAATGGCCATCCTGCCCAAAGCAATAAACAGATTTGATGCAATCCCTGTGAAACTACCAGCAACATTCTTCAATGAACTGGAACAAATAATTCAAAAATTCATATGGAAACACCAAAGACCCCGAATAGCCAAAGCAATCCTGAGAAAGAAGAATAAAGTAGGGGGGATTTCACTCCCCAAGTTCAAGCTCTATTATAAAGCCATAGTAATCAAGACAATTTGGTACTGGCACAAGAACAGAGCCACAGACCAATGGAACAGACTAGAGAATCCAGACATTAACCCAGACATATATGGTCAATTAATATTTGATAAAGGAGCCATGGACATACAATGGCAAAATGACAGTCTCCTCAACAGATGGTGCTGGCAAAACTGGACAGCTACATGTAGGAGAATGAAACTGGACCATTGCCTAACCCCATATACAAAAGTAAACTCAAAATGGATCAAAGACCTGAAAGTCATGAAACCATTAAACTCTTGGAAAAAAACATAGGCAAAAACCTCTTAGACATAAACATGAGTGACCTCTTCTTTAACATATCTCCCCAGGCAAGGAAAACAACTGCAAAAATGAACAAGTGGGACTATATTAAGCTGAAAAGCTTCTGTACAGCAAAAGACACCATCAATAGAACAAAAAGGAACCCTACAGTATGGGAGAATATATTTGAAAATGACACATCCGATAAAGGCTTGACGTCCAGAATATATAAAGAGCTCACATGCCTCAACAAACAAAAAACAAATAACCCAATTAAAAAATGGGCAGAAGAACTGAACAGACTGTTCTCCAAAGAAGAAATTCAGATGGCCCACAGACACATGAAAAGGTGCTGCACATCGATAATTATCAGAGAAATGCAAATTAAAACTACAATGAGGTATCACCTCACACCAGTAAGGATGGCTGCCATCCAAAAGACAAACAACAACAAATGTTGGTGAGGCTGTGGAGAAAGGGGAACCCTCCTACACTGCTGGTGGGAGTGTAAATTAGTTCAACCATTGTGGAAAGCAGTATGGAGGTACATCAAACTGCTCAAAATTGACTTACCATTTGACCCAGGAATTGCACTCCTAGGAATTTACCCTAAGAATGCAGCAATCAAGTATGAGAAAGACCAATGCACCCCTATGTTTATCGCAGCACTATTTACAATAGCCAAGAAGTGGAAGCAACCTTAATGTCCATCGGTAGATGAATGTATGAAGAAGATGTGGTACATATACACAATGGAATACTACTCAGCCATAAGAAAAGAGCAAATCCTACCATTTGCAGCAACATGGATGGAGCTGTAGGGTATTATGCTCAGTGAAACAAGCCAAGCAGAGAAAGAGAAATACCAAATGATTTCACTCATCTGTGGAGTATAAGAACAAAGGAAAAACTGAAGGAACAAAATAGCAGCAGAATCACAGAACTCAAGAATGGACTAACAGGTACCAAAGGGAAAGGGACTGGGGAGGATGGGTGGGTAGGGAGGGATAAAGAAGGGGGAGAAAAAGGGGGGTATTAAGATTAGCATGCATGGGGGTGTGGGAGAAAAGGGAGGGCTGTACAACACAGACAAGACAAGTAGTGATTCTACAACATTTTGCTATGCTGATGGACAGTGACTGTAAAGGGGTATATAGGGGGGACCTGGTATAGGGGAGAGCCTAGTAAACAAAATATGCGTCATGTAAGTGTAGATTAATGATAAAAAAAAAAAAAAGCAGTTCCTGTGTGGTGACCTCCAATGAGTTCTACCCAATGATATAAAGGGCATATAAAAGTGTAGGCAAAGGGTCTGTTTGTATTTATACAGGGGATCAAAGCCTAATTTGGCTACCCCGAAAAGGAACTAAGATACGATATGAAAAAGAACTTCCAACATCAGCACTCTCGGAAAGACTCATGCCAGAAGATGACCATCAAAAAACCCCAACAAAGATCCATGCACTGCTACAGGTGTAGATGCACTCATCCCACCAGTTCCTGGACTTGCCATGGCAATGAAGAAGGAGATATCTAAGCTGGCCTGTGCATACAGCAAAACAACAAATTTGACAGGATCTAAACTGTTGGATCTCAACCAAGAATTAGGAGAAGTGCAAATTGTAGCGCTCTAAAATCTTACAACTACAGACTATTTACTGTTAAAAGAACATATGGGATGTGAACAGTCCCCAGGAATGGGTTGTTTTAATTTGTCTGATTTCTCTCAGACTGTTCAAGTTCAGTTTGACAATATTCACCATATTATAGATAAGTTTTCACAAATGCCTAAGGTGCCTAACTGGTTTTCTTGGTTTCACTGGAGATGGCTGGTAATTACAGGTATTCTTTGGTTATGTAACTGTACTCCTATTATGTTAATGTGTGTGTGCAATTTAATTAGTAGTTTAAAACCTATACATGCTGAAGTTACTCTACAAGAAGGTATGTCAAAGAAATAATCAATCTTCCCAGGTTTTCTTCCACCTGCTACTTCTATAGCTTTTCTTCTTCCTTCCTAATTATAACCCTCAAGTAGAATTCATGCCTCATATCGAATTTACCGAGCATCATAATTCTTCCAAGTGGTAAAGACACCTCAAGACAAATGCTGGGCATAGAAGCCACAGGGCATAAAATATGCAAAGAAGTAAAAAGCTAACCTTTTCAAACAATAAGGCTTCTCACTCACTTACCAACTTAACATTTCCCTGTATGGTCCCGGAAGATGACTGATTAGCCAGAGGCGGGTAAGATTCCTCAAGGGAGGAACAACCTAAGACAGGCACAGTCACAGGGGGGCCATCAGGTGAGAAAATGGGGATCAACAGAGGTGAGGCTTAGAACCTCCCCCACCCTGTTCTGAGAGAAATCTTCTCCATACGTGGATGTTTTATTGCCCTTGTCTAGCTTGGATTAACACAGTCTACAGGCACACACCTGATCATATACATTTGCTCTCTTACAACTAAACTATGTTTTCTACCTTTATCTTGTATCTACCTACTACTTCAGCATTTTATTAAAAATAATAATAATAAAGAGAGAAATGTGGTATCCACATATAAATCAAGTATAAAAATCAAATGAATATTCATATTTGAACTGACTGTTTATAGTTCATAATGCATGATCAAAACCAAAAGCCTCTGTGATGACTGCTCTTGTAATGTTCACCATGTAACTTATTCACTATGTAAGAATTTGTTCTCCATGTAAGAACTTGTTCGTTATGCTTCAGAAGATTGGAGACTGACGAAAATTAGGCTTGGGGTGGATTAATGATTGTGCATTGGGCATTGACCTCCCTATACAGAATTTTATTGTGGTTAACAACCATTTGATCAATAAATATGAGAGATGCCCTCACAAAAAAAAAAAACGTACACACTTCCAATTGTAAAATAAATAAGTAACTGGGATGTAATATATAGCATAAGGAATATAGTCAAAATATTGTAACAACTTGGTATGGTGATAGCTGGTACCTAGAATTATCATGTATATAAATGTTAAATCACTGTGTTGTACACCTGAAACTGATGTAATATTGTGTGTCAACTACCCTTCAATAAAAACAAAAACAAAACAAAAAAAACTATTTTCTGCAAATTCTTTGATTTTTCTCCAGTGATTGCTTTAATCATGGGATACAGTAGTATTTATGCTGTGGTATTCATGAAAACCATGCATTCAGAATGTCACAGTTCTTTCTGAATGAATGTAATGTTGTATGGAGTATTGTGTGTGTGTGCATGTAATTCATACACCAATACTACAAATAGCATTTATTGGTACTATCTCTTGGAATAGTGGTTAATGGAGTTATTAGATGAATCTGAGGGCATGAGATTATTTATTGGGTATTACACCCCATTTTAATCATAATCATAGATATTATAATTAATATTAATTACAATATTCATGGTAATTAATAGTGATAGAAAAATGCCTCTGAAATTAGACACCCTTTTCTTGCTTTTTCTCCTTCAGCCTTTCCTGTCTTTTAGCTTTAGCTATGAAGCTGAAGTCAGGGAAAGAAACCATCCCTTTTACTTCTAATGGATTAAGAATACAAATGTTATTGAAAAGTAAAAAAGGCATATATATTAAAATTTGAGGGAAACAATGACAGATGTCTCTGCCTTTATTCACATCATGGACTGTTGGAAGATATGACATTTTGAGTCTCCCTGCTAATACCTTCCATTCCAATTCAGTGTGAGGAGTACCTGAACCAAAATTTTGTCCTTGAACCATTGGAAAACAGAGGGAGAGTTTAACTTTACCAAATTTCTGAAGCATGGCTGAGCAGGGGAAGATAGCAGAGTTAAATGCTGGTAGGCCTTCCTTTGCACCACATCGCAAACCATGAAGTGACTGCAGAAGAGGCTGTGAAAAATTTCCATATTGAACCTTGGTCCAGAACTGCATTGAACCTGAGTCAGGAGGGGATCAATTTCCGACCCTGGACAAGTTTTGGAAGAAAACATTAATTCAACCAACTTTCAACTTGGGCCATCGATATCAGCAGAAAAAGCTGAGTTCAGGTGGAAAAGCTGATTACCAAAATGTTGATAGGACACATGCTTACTTACAAAGTACTTACTGTATTTCATTTGTTTTTATGACAATCCTAAATTACAGGTACTATTAATACTTCTATTTGATTGATGAGAAACATGACTTAGAAAAACTGACTTAAGTAGATGGATCAATTTCACATAGTAAGGGAGGCCAACGTTTGAATTCATGTGAGTTACATATAAGTAAAGTTTGTCTTTGTGAATTCAACTAATAAGAGGCTTGAAGTGGGGAAAAAAGAGTGTAAAAGAAAGGGGAAATTAGTTTATTTTATTTGTATTCAAAGCTGAAGATTCTTTTTAGTTTACGAAAATAGAATTTATAATATATATTCTGATTTCATCTTTAAAAACTTAATGATTGCATTAAATTTAAGTATTGCATAATAAACATAATTATAATCTGCTAATTGTGCATTAAATTTTAAAACACTTCAAGTGACAAATTTGCCTAAGGTCTGCTGAAACTTAAGGCATCCGGAAACTCTTAAGTTTTCAAAGGAAGTCATTTGTAAACTGATATCTAAGAATCTATCTGTGCTATATTTAAATAAAATTAGCAAAATACTTTCTTGAATTTTGGAAAATAAAATGAAAATATATCTTTGAACACTTTAACCGAGTATTTTGTGATATGTCTCCTTTGTTTAATTATTACAGTTTCTGCCTCTTATGCTTCTTGAAAGCAGTGTCGTGACCTATTTTCCTTAACATTTTGAATAAGCAATTCAATATGCTCCTTATTTTCACTTTAGACAGGTCATCACTGTCGAAGTTTGACTCTCTTCCTGCTTTCTGATCGCATTATGAAATTTAGTGACAGATATATCAAATTTTAGATCACTAGTCCCTAGCTGGAAGCAGTATCTTTCTAAATCTGGAGTGCCAGCCTCTCTAATTATGGGGATTCACAGAAAAGAGAGATGTAAGGAAAATAGTGAGATACTCAACACATTCTATGTTTATTTAATTTATAAGCAGCCCTACTATTCCAAGATTAAAGATTTTAAAAATGAAAGATTTTCCTTAGAAAACAGCTCTCCGGCATCTGCTTCTTATCAAAATTCTAAAAAATAAAAATCCCCAGAGCGAAGACAGTACTAGTTTTCTTGATAAATGGCAAGGGGAGCTCTGGAAATGCACTTTCCTCTTCCACTTGAAAGGTACATTCAACTTTCTGTCACTGGGATGAACTATGTGAGTAACTCTGTCTGACTATTTAAATTATGCTGTAAGCATTATGATTTCAATTTTGGTTCATTTTTTTCTTTAGACCTTACTTTTATTTCTAATTATATATTGTTTTAAAAAAAGAAGCAAATGCCCTTATTCTCTCTGTGGTAAATATTACACAAATTTATGTGTTAGATAAAATGTTATATAAATGTCATTTAAATTTATTCCAGTGTGACTAGATCTATGATTATTTCTCAGTCAAACCAAGATCTCTCTCACTTTGATTGAAATCGTCTAATTTAAATATGAGTTGGGTATGTGTATGTAGGTAAAGCAGAGTTTTCCATCTTTATTTTGGGCATATATCTCTTTGCTGCGGGGCCAGGGAACTGTCTTGTACATTGTAGAATATTTAGCAGCATACCTGTCTTCCGCCAACTGTACACCAGGAATACTGCCTAAACCAATTCTGATAACCAAAAATGTCTCCAGACACTGCCAAATGTTCCTTGGGACACAAAATCTCCCCTAATTCAGAACTACTGATAGATGACAATAGTTGTACCATGTCTATATATATATCTGTATAGTATACTATTATATTATCTCCAAGTTCTCTCCATAATCTGCTGTGACATACAGTTTATAGGCAGGTCTCAGCAGACCTGTGAAATACTGATGTGTGGAGTATGCCAACATATACATTACTTTCAAATTCCAGTTGTTTATTGCTGGCATATAAAAATACAGTTCACTTTTGTATATTAACCTTGTATCCTCCAAAATTGCTATAATCACTTTAGTACCAGGAGTTTTTTGTGGTTCTTTGGGAATTTTTTTTTAAATAGACAAACATCATCTGACCAAAGACAATTTTATGTCTTTCTATAATCTGCATACCTTATATTTTATTTTCTTGTCTTACTGCACTAGCTAGGGCTTCCAGTACAATGCTTAAAAGTAATAGTTAGAGGAGTTATTCTTTATCTTTTCTTTCCTAACCTTACAGGAAAGTATCCACTTTTTTCACTAGTAAGTATGCTGTTCACAGTAGGATTTTTGTATATATCTTTTACGAAGTTGAAGTTCCCTCTAATCATAGTTTGCTGAGTTTTTATCATGAGTGGGTATTGAACTTTGTCATGTTTTTTTCTGCATATGATCATATGACTTTTTCTTTTACCTATTGATATTGTGAATTACATTCATCAATTTTTCAAATATTGAACTAGCATTGCATTATTGGAATTAATACTGGATGTTCATGAAGTATAATTCTTTTAATATATTATTGCTTTCAGTTTGCTAATATTTTGTTTAGCACCTGTGTTCATGAGATATATTGGTCTGTTGTTTTTCACTCATGTAATATCTTTGTCTAGTTTTGTTATTTGGATAATAGTGACCACATAGATTAAGTTAAGAAGTGTTCCCTGTATTTCTATTTACTGGAAGAGATAGTAGAGAATTGTATTTAAATATTTGGTAGTATTCACCAGTGAATCCATATGGGCCTTTTTTTTTTTTCAGGTTACTAATGATCTTTAATAGATTGAAACCTATTCAGATTATCTATTTGTCCTTGGGTGATTTTGGTACTTTGTTTGTTTCTTTCACAGATCATCAAATTATCAAATTTGTGGCCACAGTATTATTCATAGTATTTCTTAATTTTCATTTTGAAGTCAGTGGATCAGTACTGATGACCAGTCTTTCATATCTAATATTGATAATTTGTGTCTTCTCTCTCTTTTTCTAGGTTAGCCTGACTAGAGATTGATTATATTTGTCTTTTCAAACTTTTTGGTTTTGTTTATTTTTCTCCATTGTTTTTTGGTTTCAGTTTCATTGATTTCTACTCCTTTATTATTTTTTTTTGTAATTTCTTTAGGCTTAACATGATTTTCTTTGTCTAATTTCCTAAGGCAGGAGCTAAGATGATTGATTTTATATCATTATCACTAATACATGCATTTAATGCTATATTCCCTCTAAGGCCTGCTTTCACTGCATCCTACAAATTATGATAAATTCTATTTTCAAGTAATAAAAAATATTTCTAAACTATCTTGAGACGTTTTTGCTATGTTATTTAGTAGTATTTTACCTTAGCTCTAATTATTTGGGAGAATTTTGACTATCTGTTATTGGATTTCTAGTTTATTTACACTGTGGTATGAGAAGATAATTTGTAAGATTTAATTTTTCAAATGAGTTTTGTGACCCGAAATGTGGTCTCTAGTTCTGAATGTTCTATGTGAGTTTGAGAATAATATTATTCCACTGTTTTGGATGAAATATTTTATAAAGTTTAATTAGGTCTAGTTGATAGATGCTACTGTTCTATTAACCATATCCATAGTGATTTTCTGACTAATTGATTTATCAATTATTGGAAGAGGGGTGTTGAAGCCTTGTTTATTTATCTTTGCAGTTTTAGCTCACATGTTTTGACACTGAATAATGTGTAAGTTCGAAGCATACCTATTAGGGATTGTTAAGTTTTCTTGGAGAATTGACCTCTTTATCCTTATGTTATACCTCTCTTTATCCCTGATAATTTTCCCCTATTATGACATTTGTCTTTAAGAAATGAACATAGCTACTTCAGTTTCCTTCTAATTAGTGTTAGCATATTATATTTTCTTCCATTCCATTACTTTTAACCTATCTGAGTTTTTAAAGTCAGTTTCTTGTAGACAGTTAGATTTGTCAATCTCTGTCTCTCCATTTATATTTTTAAACTAATCACATTTCAAATGATTATTGAAATAGTTGATTTAGATCTTCCATGTAACTGCTTTCTATTTGTTGTTCTTGATTTTTATCTTCCCATTTTATGCATTTTTGCTTTTGATAGAGCATTTTATACAATACCATTTTCTCTCCTCTCTTAGCATATAAGAAAAACTTTTTAAAATTATTTTTTTTAGTCACCCAGAATTTGCAATATAAATTTATAACTAAGTCCACTCCAAATAACATTATATCTTTTTATGGGTACTGCAAGTATCTTATAATAGATTATTGTTAATTCCTCCTTCCTGTCCCTCATAGCATTGTTTTTATTCATTTCACCTATAGACATGCTATAATCACTCAATATATGGCTACTATCATTACTTTGAATGAATATTTACCTATTAGATGAACTAAGAAAAAATAATTTACCTTCCTTTATTCCTTCTCTGATGCTCTTTCTTTATGCTAATCTGAGTTTCTGACCTTTATTACTTTCATTCAACACTTCCCTTCTTATAGGGCAGTTCCTCTGGTGATGAATTCTACTATTTGTCTGACAAAGCACATTTATTTTCCTCTCACTTTTTGAATTATAATATCACTGCATATAGAATTCCAGGTTAGTCTTTTTTCTTTTAACACTTTAAATATTTCACTTCAGTCTTCTTGCTTGCATGGTTTCTACCTAGAAATTATTGTAATTCTTATTACTTTTGTCCCTTAGATAAGATGTTTTGTTTTCTGATTGCTTCTAAGATATTTTTTCTTTATCTTTGGTTTTCTACAGTTTGAATATGAAACACCAATGTTGAGATTTTTATCCTGTTTATTGTTCTCTGAGCTAGCTTCCTATTTTGTAGTTTGATGTTTGCAATTAATTTTGAAAAATATTTTTTCCATTATTTCTTCAAACATTTCCTTAGCTCAATTGTTTCTTTCTTTTTCTGTTATACCAATAACATGTAATTACACATTTTAAAATTGTTCCACAATTTCTGAATATTTTTTCCTTAGTTTTTCTCTTCACATTTCAGTTCAGGGAGCTTCTATTCACCTATCTTCAATCTCATTGACAATTCCCTAGTGAACTCATGACAATAATTCCATTCCTATCATACTGTTTTTGATTTCTAGTATTTTCTCTAGATTCTTTCTTTGAGTTTCCATTTCTTGGCTTACATTACCCATCTATTCCTGCAAGTTGTCTACTTTGCATACTAGAGCCATCAGCCTGTTATTCATATTTATTTAAATTTCAGGTTTCATAGATCCAATATCTCTGTTATATCTGAATCTGGTTTTGATTCTTGCTTTGTCTCTTTAGACTGCATATATATGTATATTTTTCTTGTCTTAGGAGTTTTTTGTTGAAAGTCAGGCATGATATATCAGGTTATAGGAACTGAGCTAAATAGGCTTTTAGTGTGATGTTTTATATTATTATTGTTAGAAACTGGGCTGTGTTTACTGTTTGCTATAGTTTTAGGTATCAGAGGATTCAATTCCCTTTAGTGCCCTTGTTTTATTTTTAAATCTCCCCTGTGGTTTTTGGGTTTCCCTAAAGACTTCTTCTTCAATAGAGTCAGAGCTTTATGGCCCTTTTAGTTAAAAATTCAGTTTTATTATACTGGATCCCTACTGATGTGGTAGAAGATGTGGGAGGAGGAGAAGCATTCTGCAGTCTTCTGAACGTCTTATTTCTGTAGTGCTTCTGTGTCCCTGGTCTGTGATCTCACAAATGTTTGTCAGCTTTTTTCTTTTTCTCTCTTAGGTGAGACAGAAAGACTAGAGGGGCTGTAATTACATAATCTCCCTTCCCCTATGTCTGTCTTTGGTAAAGTATTCCTCTTGCTGGGTAATTTTTTGTTATGGAGAAAACTCTGAGAGTATATCAAAATGGTTTTCTTTTCCCATCCTTGTCAGAAGCATGAGTATTGTTGTCTCTTCATCATGGGAATCTGGTTGGGTTCCTGGATGTTAAAACTGTAAAAGTGTGAGGGATACTTAAGACTATGAAACCTAGGATTTTTATTCTCACACTAATCTACACTCTGCCTCTAGCAATTTGTCAAAGTTATCATTTAAGCATTTCTACCAGTTTATGGCTCTAGTGGCTTCTAATCCTGGTAAGGTGATGTAGGCTGTGCTTCTCTGTATTTGCCTGTGTCTACAGATTTGGGGATGGGCTTTATTCTGTCACTTCAATTATCACGTGAGTCTAATTAAAGTCACTGATTTTCAGTTTGTTTAGCTTTTGCTTGCCATAGGAAGGGAGTGACAATTTCCAAGATCTTTACATGTCAGAGCTAAAAGCAAAAATCAATACTATTTGTTTCTGGGTGGAAAAAAAAATTATATTCTGCTGAAGCATGTAGTCTGAAATTATAATTTAATATTACTCTAAAATAGAATTCTTCCTTGAAAGAGACCAAAGAACAAAAGTGCAGCTGGGTCTGTTAAAGCTAATGCATAATCTTCAAAAGCCTTTGGTCATAGATTTCTCAAAGCTATAAATTGAACAAAATGCCTATATAATAAGTCATCTGAAGTTTGAATATACTTTAAGACAGAATTAAAATTTGATGTCTAATACCTTTTAAAAAATTATAACAATGCCTATGTTTAACTGAATCATTCATTAATCATGTTACAGTATTGTTTTTTGTTAATAAACATAAAAATAACTAGTTCATTTTTCTATTTTAAATGATTAAAAATAGATTGAACTGAATTTTGAAGTCAACATATTAATTATTTGTTATAAAATGTTATTTGTTAGTATTGCTATTGCTGTGTAAAATCATATTATGCTTATTAAAAATCTTTTAACAAAGGATTGCTTCAGCTTTCATTTGTCTTACTCTTTAATTCTGAAATCAACAATTTAATTTTACTGGTTTTATATGGATATCTCTGAAAATCATTGTGTTTATAAATATCCTAGCATTATAGAGTATTTTTAACATAAAGCATTTGAGAGAGTAACTTTGGTAAACATGGTAGAAAAATAACTGAAGTAAACTGAATTTAAAGCACTGAGAAAGGCATTTGAAATTGTATTTCTTCAAGCTTTGACATTCAAGATATATAATTAGATAACATTTCCAATAATAAAATATATCATTGTTTTATCAGAGAAAAAATTCAGCTTGATGTATTTTCACTGTATAACTGGTGTATACAAATTACTTACTTGCCCAAAGTTAATTACTGGTGTGAGGTAGATGTGGTCACATGTTTTTCTGGCTTGATTGCCTCATGGAGCAGATTAAGTACAGCACAATGTAAATTTATGTTTTTATGCTTATGATTTACAATAAGTTGAAATTCTGCTTTTATGAAACCCTCTTGAAATAGTTTTTTTTAATTGTTGCACAGTGATATCTATTGCAGTATTGCCTATATAAAGGTCTTGAAAGTTTTTTTCAAAGTTAAGATAGATCATACCAGTGAGCATAAGAAAGGGAATATTTTGCTTATTGTATTCACTTGAATGAAATCTCAAATAAGAGAATGACAACTGCAACAATTTCTTGAAATTGTTATGAAAGTCTTTTATAAGATGGAAGGCACCATAGCAAGGATTCTATATTGATTAAGGAAAAAAAGCCTTCACAGATTTTCAATACCTTCCTGTTCTGAATAAGTCAAAAACAGGAGGCAATGGAGAGAAAGAACAAGAGAGATTTGCACCCAACACAAATAAGATATACATTTACCTTTATCTTGCAATAATATGACTATGAGTATTACACAAAATAAGTAACCCAGCACATGGCTGTGATATCATGAATTTAGCAGTGTAGTGTATGGATTACACAATTTTAGTAGGATTACAGCTTCACTATTGGCATAAGAGAATACAAATGAAAATGGTCATATAGTCCACCATCATAGACAATGCTAGAGGCTGAATTATGAGGGTTTTCTTCTATACACTCAAACATTCATTTATATAAGGAAGTCTATAACTTAACTAACCATGAAATTCATGTTTTTCTTGTTAATTGAATTAATGAATTTATACAACATAATTATTGAGTGTTAACTATATTCTTGATCATACTGTGCCCTCATCATGCTTATATTTTGGTGGGAGAAGAGATAATATACAAGCAAACACAAAAATATGCAGGTTTATTTCAGTGCTATAAGGGATGTATAAAACAATGAACATGGTATACATGGGTTGAAGGCAAGATATTTTGGCATCAGTACCATAATCTTCCTCTCTTGTTTAGATTTCCACCATTTCGGGATGCTTTCATCTTTGTGCATTAGAAGGGTTTAAATAATCATGACTTACTTCAGTTCACATGATTCTTCCAACGCAGAAAGAAATGGTTGTGCCAGTTGGTTAGTTATGCCATAAGTTTTAGAGGGATTCTTTCTTTTTTTCTCATTTGCTTTCCCTTTCCTCATACTACTTTTACTTTTGCTCATGTAACTTTGTCATTTGTGCAGTAAGGATTGTGAGCCTGGGAGTAAAGGACAGGTGATGCTCAATCATGTTTCATCTTGGCAAAAGATGTTCCACATATCCTCTAGAAAAGAATACCAGGGACTTCGGGAAAAGAATATCCTCAGCTAAGCAATGATACAATGCCGTATAGGCATATATTGTTACAACTGGAGTCTTGGTGGTAGTAGACACCTGGACTAATTGTCCTGGGTATCTTAGATATGAAATGTCATCTCAATTGCAGATATTTGACAAAAAAATGTAGCAACATATTGATTATATTCAATGTTTCTTTTTAAAATTTTATATTGTATTAGAGAATTAATAAATTTCCCATCCTTTAACTTACTAGAACACATATTTTCTTTTTGAAAAAGGTAGTATTTGCCCCTTAGAAACTGCAAAACGTACCACCAAACCAAAAAAAAAAAATTGAACTCATAATTCTACTACCCTATATTAAGCCTGGGGTGAATTTTAGCAAACATCTGTATCTGTTTATCAGGTTGAGTTCGAATGTTAGCAGATTGTTTTATAATACTTTTTTTGCAAGGAAAAAGCAGGAAGGCATGCATGTCTCCTGTTGGTCACCCAGGAATGTCCTGAGTTTCTCCTTGGCCTGACCAGCCATGCTATATGTAATATCCCTAAGGAAAATAATTATTTGTTATTTAATGAAGTATTTATTTCATTTTATTATGTCCAGAAACTCTTTCAGAAATGGAAACAAAACAATGATAAAAATGAAATGAATATTTTATTGGAAGAAGACATAAAGAACCAATAAATATATGCATATAGAAATAGGAAATCAAATGGAAGTAAAATTAATATTTTATTATCTGGGTTTTGGCATCAAGCGAGAATATGGAACTCTATTAACCTGAACTATTGGACGACTGCACTGTCTCTCTAATATAGCTTGTTCTAAATAGTCCTCTTTACAAGTAATAAAGCAACATTTATTGAGCACTTACAGTATGCCACTATTTTAAATACACGGGTTTCATTCTCACAATAATTCTGTTAGGAGGGTAAAATAGAAAAATTAGATGTTTGTTTTTAGAGTTTTGGCTTTTCTCCACTGTGTATTAGATCTCTGGATAGTATACGTGTTGAGTAATAATGTTCAGAAGGTGAGACAGTTATATCAGAAGAAAAAATTGTATCAAGATCAGTCATGTAAAGTATAATACTGAAGCTTAAATAAAACATAAGGGGATAAGAATGATGTGGTCAATAAGATTGTCCTAGTAAATCAGAATCCAAAGAAGTCTACATTATTTTTATGTGTCCATGACCAATAGGGTGGTATCAGTGTGCTAAGTAGATTTGCAAGTCAAAGAATTAGGGCAAACATTTTACAATAATAGACCTACAGGGCACCATTCTTAGTTATCACAGCAATAACCTGCCTTAAGTTAACAGTGGGGAAGAGTAAAGTAAGATGGGTCACATCACTAAAGGGTTACATACTTATGAGCTAATCTTTTAAATTATTGGTAATTTCAGATAGAATGGATTAAAGGCCTTTCTCTCTAAGGGTTGTTTAGTATATTTTTTATAATTTCAGATATAATCGATTCAGACTGAGAATGAGTGTTTAATATTTGTCAGAATGAAGGGAATTGAATTAGATAGCAGTGTATGTGGGATTTCATCTTCAAATAGTTTTTATTTCCTTTTTCAGTAGAAATATAATATAAAATAAATATAAATATTAGTAGAAATATAGTAATTTTATAGAAATTATAGAAACATAGTAACTGGTATACTAATTTTGGGCTTCAGCTATCCAGCATATATTAACTGAACATGTTAACTCAGAGTTAACAATGGCCAATGCAGTCTAATAAATAGGTGTCGAGATATGTCATGTGTGCAAACACATATCCTTTAAGATGGCTAATATAAATTAAAGCCCCACTTCTCTGTGTTTTAGAGGCTAATGAACAAATGAGTGGAGATCCCCATGTTTCTGCCATAACAACATTTGGGAAGGGGTACCAGTATGAAATTAGCCATATTGTAATTATGGATGGTGCTGTCAAGTAGAGGGTACCATAAAAATTCTGTTCTCTGATATTGTACCTGTGCTGTTATTGTTGGTAATTAATTTATCCAGTAAGAGTACAGTATTGAGACTTGAATTATTTCTCTGTGTTTTCTACCAGGATGAAAGATTAGGTCTTTGAAATTGAGCCTAAGGAGACATTATTTCCATGGAATTTTAGCTACATCCTTTCTGTTGGAGAAGAATGTTTAACTAGATGAGACTGGAGTCAGCTAGAGGTAAGACACTGCTTAGAGTTTTATCTAGAACAACTTCTCCACCTACTCTTCCTCCTCCCCCTTCCACTTCTTTTCCTCCTCCTCCTTTCTTCTTTTTGGTGCACAGAAAAGTAGGTCTGTCTTCAATTTTAAGTGTTTAAGGACTTGATGTTGAAAAATATGTGCAAATTTTAACATGTCTGTAAATCACTCTTTGTCTAAGAAGTCATCTAGCACAGATGAAATGAACCATGGAGCATGGGTTTTTAAAAGCTTGAAATGACTTTAATTTACTCACATTTTAGTAAGTTCAAAGTGGACTTAGTATACCTATAATATTGCAATTTATAATAAGAAATATGTATTTGGTCTTTATTTGTGTTTCTGGCACAGAGTTCCTAAAACCTTTGGAATTGTCCCAGGTGATGATGAGACTGACAAAGTTGTCTTTTGTTTTGTTAACTAGGTAACTTTTGGACTGTACCTAAGAATAAGGGGGTTGGTGTAAGGGGAACCAACCCTGTGGATAGAGAGTGGGAACTTTCAATCCCGCATTCCCATTTCCAGTGAGGGAAAGGTAGTTGTAGGTTGATCCAATCACCAATTGCCAATGATTTGATCAGTTGCGGAGTGTAAGCAAGCCTCCATAAAAACCCAGAATTGTGAGAGTTTGGAGAGTATCCAGGTTGGTGGAGAAAATGGATGAGTGGCTTACTTGGGGAGAGCATGGAAGCTCTCTTTTCTCATACCTTGCTTTATGCATCTCTTCTACCAGGATGTTCCTGGGTTGTATCCTTTGATGATAAACAGGTAATCTAGTAAAATTAAAATGTTTCTCTGAGTTCTGGGAGCCATTCTAGCAAATTTAATTGAACCTAAGTAAGAAATTGTTGAAACTTTTGGTAAGTAAGACCAGGTGGCAAATGAACTTGTGATAGGCATCTGAAGTGTGTGTGTGGGGGTGTGGGGGCAGTCTTGCAGAACTGAGTTCTTAACCTGTGGGATCTAATTCTGTCCCCAGGTAGGTAGGTTCAAAATTGAGTTGAATTGTAGGACACCCAGATGGTATTGGAGAACTGCTTGATGTGGGAGAAAAAACTTTCCACATGTTGGTCTTGGGTATAGAGCCCTTAATACCCTAACCATATTTAGTTCTTGGGCTATTTCAGCAAGAGGGTAAACACATGCCTACACACACAGTCACACAAAGACCACTTATATTTTGAACACAGAGTCTAGAATATTTAAAAAGGAAGGTACTTTAAAATTTATTTGTACAATTCTCTCCTCCTAACTTTAAAATTGCGAAAAGTGAGTCTTAAAGAGATTAGTATGAAAGGATTACCCAAGGCTGATTTCCTGACATCAGTCCATTATTTTCTTCCACAATAGGCCCTTATTGCCTATGATTTTTTTCCTCTCAGTCCCTATGGGAACAAGCGTACTGCTTGTTCTGTCCACTTCCCCTTTATCTGTACCACTTTGTTTCTTTTATCCACAACTTACTATTAGATTTTTCAGAAAGAAAATCCATGATACTCCAGCAGTTCTTGGGCCACTGCTCTCAGACTAAATAGATGTAAGGAAAAATAAAATCATTTCTGTAATCATCTCTAGGGAGTAAAGATGATGATAGTTAAATCTCTGTGAATGACAGCTATAATTCTACTTCATTGTTTTCTATTTCTTGCTGCTATGAATCCATGTGAAGATTTGTCAGTGGATCTTTTCTTCCAAGTAAGGATATGTTAATGCAAGAGCCTGGCTCTAGATAATTGACCTTATTTTTTCTACATCTGTTTTATAAATGAAAGATTGTCAAAGAATTCTGTTTTCAACTTCATTTATTTACTCACAATGCTAAGATTCATTATATTACACTGACTTACTATAAATCATTAGTTACTCCCTTTTCCTACTACTTCGTTTTTCATTTTTGCTTCATTTAATCTACATGACTATATCAATATTCAGTGTTAGTTCTCAAAACTAATAGCTTTGTGTTTATTGCAAGAATTTTTTCACTCCAGGGTAATTTTAAACAATACTACTCTCTACAGTTTGGTTCATCTAAATGAGATATGCTGTTATGATGGAAGTAGTCAATTATCTTTCCAGAAATTTAAACACATTTTCAAAGATTATGTAAAAAGCCTCCTGAATCTATTACGAAGACCTAAACATGTCTTATACTTAGGCAACTTTAGAATGAATGATTTAGTTGTTTGATATCCTTCTATGTGACAGTAAAATAGCTATGTCTAGGATTTGAATACACTTAAAGGATCCTAAAGCTTATGTCTATGTAAGTTTTGTGGTACTACTATGTATTACAAATACTGAGGTAAAAATTGCAGAAACATTCAAGCTGAGCAAAGAATTAATAATCATCTGATTGAATGGCTTCCAATCATTTCTTGACTTAGATACTGAGTAAGAAAGTGGATATCCAATTTCTTTATGACTTCTTGTCACCTATGAATACCAAAAGTTTGAATGTACTCTAGGTGTAACCTAATGCAAAAATACTCTACATATCTTAAGAGAAGGAAACATTCAGCTGCTGTTTGAAAAAAGCTCAAGAACAGAGAAGTCTGTTTCTCAGTATGATTTATTCCATTGTTTTAGTTGGTGAAAAGTTCTTCACATCTTTTCTTATTTCTCCGTAAGTTTAGGTTAAGCGTAGGCCAGAGAAACAATGATAATATTTGGTTGTAAAAGATAAAATATTCCATTTCTTTAAAAATGTTAGATTAGTAACAGCTGTTGGTTTAAATTGAGTGAAAACTTAAATACAATACTTCACATAAATATCTTAATGACAATAAAGATCAATTATTTCATAATTCATAAACAAAGAAGATTTGGTATGTTTATACATATTTGCACTCAGAAGTAAGCTTTGTTAAGACAAAATGCAGACATTAATGGGGGATTAAGAAAAAAAAGTTTCCATTATTAAATAAGTTTGTGGGGCACACATACTCTTGCTAATGTACTGTACCCAGTAATTCAAAACTCATATTAACATATAAAAGCTTTGAGAATCCATATGGACATGAAGTTTCTCTAATTTGTTTAACCCAAGTTTCCAAAATGCATGTTACCAAAAACCTTATTTAAGATATAAATAATTATCAATAGCTGGAGGGGTACCCATTACAATTTGAGAAATGTTGCTTTGAATATATGCTTATTTGTTTGTTTGGTCTGCCCACTCCAGTCACCAGTATCTTGACTTCATCTGTTAGTCCTAATTGATAGTTCAGATCTCTTCTAAATGCTATATGAGAAGAGGCTGCTTAAATTGGAAAACTGAAGATTAAAAAAAAATCAGTTGAAAGTGATTGGTCCTGCACATAGATAGAAAACAATGTATGATTTTCTATTTTATTAATGTAACATTGAGAAAAGGTAACAAGGATGTAGTCAAATTAAAAAAGAACTTTATTAAGGAATTGATGAAATCCATATCTAGCTATACTAAAGTAATTATTTCTGTTCCATAGTCTATTTTCATAATCTCTACACTATTTGACCAGCAATGCATAAGCAAGTGTCACGTTTGCTGTCTCTTTTAATTTCCTTAATACATCCAGTTCGATAAAAATATGCTTTATTTTTCTACCAGTAATAACCTGTACTCTTGTACATACTTATGTTTATGTTTGTATGTACTTATGTTAATAATCTGCTCTTATGTTTGTGAGATTTGCTTATGTTTATACCTATATCTCTGGTTCATTTATTTTTCCTACTACATAGTATTAAGTTGTATGTTTATGCCAAAATGTATTAAACTATATTCTTCTTGATGATCAGTATGCTTTATTTAGCCTTTTACTGCATAATTTTATTTTTTATTTGTTTATATATATAGTTTTGCTGTTTAAAACATTGCTGCTTTAATATTCTAATGCATATCTCCTTGTTTACATGTGTGAGAGTTCTCTTGTTTATAGAGTAAATTCTGTAAGGTATGTTTTCAAATTTGCAACATATATTCAAATTAGCAACATTATTGTTAAAATATTCTGTATGTGATTGTATTTTATATTGCAAATCTAAAATCTGTATTTTCCTCAGAAGAAAATAATTCATAGTAGTCCTCTAACTCATACCTTCCCTACTTGGACATATCTACAAGACTGAATAACCTCAAGAAGCCAACCTTGTAAAATACCAATGACTTTGACCAGCAATCATTAAAAACAATTTAATAATATATATTACACTAGATTAGCAGCATATATTTATTCTGAATATACTTTTTATCAATAAGACAAACATTCATGAACTTATAGTTATGGATGGCCAAATTACTTATCTATGTATCAAGGGAGGATACAACAGATGAGCCTCTAGACCAAAACGACCATCCTTGAAAACATTTTTAACAGACATTGTTTTCAAAACTGACTTGTCATTCCAAAACCAAAATACAATATAATGCAGGAGAAAGAGAACATTTTTGTAAGTTGCACCAGATAGTTTCAACTTTCTTCAAAAAGAAGTCTGGTATTTGCCTATGTTGAGCTCTTGATAAAGTTAGGTGTTGATAAAATCTGATTCGTGTGAGTTCACTTTGACTATTTAGTCTTTGCTGTTAACACAAATCTAAATCTGCTTTTTATTATTTCTGCTGTCTTTTGAGCATAGTGGCTTACACTTTCTAGAACATCTGAATAGTCTTATTTATCTTAACTATATTCAATCCATAATTTAAAACTGCAAAACCAAAACTAAAAATGAAATAAAGGCCTAGATGGATTCTGTTATGGACTGAATGTTTGTGCCTCCATCCCCTAATTTGTATGTTCTGTTCTATCACAACCTCCAAAGTGATGGTATTAGAAGGTGGGACTTTTGGGAGATGATTAGGTCATGAAAGTGAATGCCTCATGAATGGAAATTCGCACACTCCTAAAAGAGACCTGAGAAAGCTCTCACTCCTTGTGACATACAAGGACAGAATAAAAGGAAACCATCTATGAACCAGCAAGCGGGCTCTCACCAGTCACCAAATTTGCCATAGTTTTGATCTTAGACTTTTTAGCCTCCAGATCTATGAAAAATAAATGTTTGCCATTTAGCCATCCAGTCTGCGGTATTTTTGTTATAGCAGGCTAAATAGACTAAGGCAGATTCCCTTTGAATTCTTCCTGATAAGACTAGATTCAAAGCAAGAAATGAGACTAGACTCCAAAACTTCATAATTTACAGAGAAATTTGCTCCAGTACTGGGACATAACTAGGCCTCAGCTAAATTCTGTTCAAGTCCCTTTGGACAAGTTTTAAAAGCAAGAACTAGACAAGTTTTTTCCAAGTAACTTATCTACAAAGCAGAATACAGTTCAATAATATTTATATGAATACAAAAATACATAGCATCCAACAAAGTTAAGATTCCCCTTGTCTAACATCCAATAATGGTTGCCAGACATACAAAGCAGCAGTAAATACAAAAATAATCAGTCCCAAATCAACTAAAAACTGAGAACTGACAGATATTAGAATCAGCAGATAAGGACATTTAAACCTAACATAATTAAATTGCGTATGTTCAAAAAGTTAGGTGATGCCATAGAAGATAAAATATAACTTCCAAATCCAACTTCTGCAGATAAAAGCTACAATATTTGAAATGAAAATAAACTGGATAGAATTGGTGGCCAATGTGACATTATAGCATAAGAGATTATTACATTTAAAGACATAGCAACAGAAACAATGCAAACAAATATGTAGAGAAAACAGAAAAATGAAGAGCATCATTGAGCTCTGGGATAATTTCTGCTGAGCTAATGTATGTGTAATTGGAACCGAGAATAGTGAGGAGGAACAGAAAAAAATGGTTAAAGAAATAATGCTGAACTATTTTCCTAACTGGTGAAAACTATAAACCTGCAAATCTAAGAAGCTCAGTGAATCCAAGCACAAAAAAAGATACATCGTAATTAAGTTGCTTAAAACCAGTAAGAAAGTCTTATAAGCATCTAGAAAATAAGAGCATCTTAGAAACAGAGACCAAAGATAAAGAACGGCAGCAGATTTCTCTTCAAAAATAATGCGTCAGAAGTTAGTTATTTAAAGTATGAAAAAAACAAAACAGAATAAAACTCTCAGCCCATGGATTCTTTATAGCAAAAATATTCTTCAAAAACAAAGGTGAAATACTTTTTCGGACATACAAAAGTGAAAGAATTTATCACCAGCAGATCTTCTGCACAAGAAATGGTAAGGAAAGTCCTTTAGAGAGAAGGAAAATAATCCTGGATGGAAATGCAGTTTTTGATTCTTAGGGGTATTGACTAAAATGAAGCATGACATGAGTTACTGAGGTGAGGTGATCCTGGGTGGGATTCATTGACCTCCAAAATGATTTTTTGAAAATGTGGCTCATTCTTTGTTCTGTGAAATCCTGGGTTTTTACAAATGCATAGTGTCATGTATCCACTACTACAGTATCCTACAGAATAGTTTTCACCCCCCCCCCAAGAAATCCTCTGTGCTTTACTATTCACAATTCCACTCCTACACCCCTGACGACCATTCATCATTTTATCATCTCCATAATTTTGTTTTTTCCAGATGCCATGTAATTGGAATCAAACAGTATGCAGCCCTGGGATCTTCTCTAAGCAATATGAATTTATTATTGATGTTAATGATAAGATTCATTAATGATGTCACATAGATTGATAGCTAATTTATTTTTATTCCTCAATAGTAGCCCACTGTATGGGTATGGCAAGTTTATCGATTCAGCTGATGAAGGATATCTTTATTGCTTACAGATTTTGGTGATTATGAATAAAGCTGCATTCACATGCAGGTTTTAGTGTGCACACAAGTTTTCAAATCAGTTAGGTAATTACCTAGGACTACAATTGCTAGATCATATGATAAGATTATGTTTAGGTTTATAAGCCCTGCCAAACTGTCTTCCAAAGTGACTGCACCATTTGCATTTTCACCGACAATGAATGACACTTCCTGTTGCTTGGAATTCTTACCAGCAATTGGTTTTGTCAGTTTTTTGGGTCCTAGCCTTTTTAAGATGTGTGTAGTGATACACTTGTTGCTTTAATTTAAATTTCCCTAATGACAAAGAGTGTTGAGCATCTTTTCATATGCTTATTTGCCACCTGTACAATTTCTTTGATGAGATATCTATTCAGATCCTTTGCCCAATTTATAATTGAGTTGTTTTCTTATTGTTGATTTTAGAGAGTTCCTTGTATATTCTGGATACAATTACTTTTTTTCAGACAGGAGTTTTTCAAATATTTCTCCCAGTGTGTGGCTTGTCTTTTGATTCTCTTAAACAGTATCTTTCACAGAGCAAGCACTTTTAATTTTAATAAAGTTCAACTTATCAATTTTTTTTCATAAATTGTGCCTAAAAATTCATAACCAAATGAAAGGTTACACAGATTTTCTCCTGAATATTCTTCTTGAAGTTTTATAGTTTTACATTTCACATTTAGGTAAATGATTCACTTCTATTTTTGTAAGAAAATGTAAGACACAAGGTTCATATTTTTCCATAAGAACTTCATGTTTCCAGTATCATTTATTGAAAATACTGTAAGATAAATTCTAGCCAAAATAAGCAGGTGAAGAGAGGCAACAAAGGGCCAGGTAGTTTATTTGAGCGCAGTTTCTGGGCGATGTTCCCCAGTCTACGGAAATAGAGGCTGGGAAGTCGCGTGTAACTAGACAGGCAGTGAGTTTTTAAAGAAGGTAGCAGGAGACAGAGCTTAGATTTACAGCAGCACGAGGAATGCTAGCCTAAGGCACATTTTTCAGGTTGCAAGGGGGCAGCAGCCAGGGACTTTGTCACATCATCAGTGTCCAACGTGCTCACCCCTCTCCCCAGTGCATCCAACCTTACAAATACTATTGTTTTTCCTGTGTGTATTTTATACTTAAATAAATTTTCTAAAAAGCAGTTGAAATATAAGCAAGAATTCATTAATTTAACATTTCCAGATTTTTATTTAATAAAGTACACCACTAACATCATGGAAAAATTAAATATGTAGATGATGGCAAAAAAGGTATTTATGTTGTGTAAAACTGACAAAGGATTAATATTTGTAACTTAAAAGGAATTCTTACATATCTTTCTTCTTTAAACTTGTGGCTCCGCTTTCTTCTTTAAACTTGTGGTCCTGTATCCTCATGTTTCAGTTCATCATCTCAAACTCACTTACTGAATATTTTCAACATCATCATTTCCAATCTTTGTCCCTATCCTCTACCTCTTTATCTGCTACTTCTGTCAGTGTAATCTTTCAAGATTAGATTGATTTTTAATTATAGTGCTTTAAAAGTCTTCTCTTGTTTCCCATTGCCTGTAAAATGAGAACTGAACACCTTGGTATGGCCATTCAAAGGCCTTCCTAATTTGGTCCTTATGTAACTGTGAGCTCATCTACTATGTATTTTTCTTTATACACAGAAACTCAGCACAGCAGTTGTTGTTTTTTTCCCCCTGAGCTGCTTTCTACTGTTTATTTGTGCTATAATACTATGGTTTTGTTGCATGAAATAAAATCTCAAAGTTCAGCAACCTTTGATTTTAAACCTCTATTTCTCACATATGAATTGGTGGGTTTAACTTGGAACCTCTAGGCTGCAGGTATCTCAGGTCTGGGTCTGCTCTGCAAGTCTCCATCTTTTTTCCACCAATTGCAGCTATGGTATATTCTAATGGAGAAGTTGAAAGCATTTGAGAGGGATTAAAAAATATAGGATGCCTGTTAAGGCATAAGTATTATTATTTCATCTGATATTTCATTAGTCAAAGCAATTTCACATGGTCAGGTCCATAGCCAAAGACTGGAGTATTATCTACTGCCTAAGATGAAGCCATAGCCAGTGTATTCATCAGGAACGGGTGAGAAACTGGGCCAAGAAAGTGGCATATGCTCTCCTACCTCTGTTCCTTTGCATATGCTGTTTTGTTTTAATAATTTTCTATTGCTACCTTTCTAATCTTGTAAACTCCTAATCATCATTCAAAATGTAGTTAAATATCATTATCTGAGAAGTTTTCCCTTTTAAAACACATGAAGTTCCTTTTTCTTGTTACTATAGTACTTTATACAGGCTTCTCCTTCTATATTTTAACTCTCGTTAAAGTATAGAAAGACTATTACTATCCATGTACCTGAGCCCATAGAAGATCCTTTAGATTATGGGACAGATATTCCCTTTGCTGGTCCCATGGTATACACTTCCAAAAAACTGTTGAAAGATTAGATGAATTTAACTCCATCTGAATGGCTGGACAAGATCTCTGCTCATATGTATGAAGTATAAAAACAACTTTGGATAAGAAGGTAACAGGAAAAATAGAGAAGAACTATTTTTTTTCCTACTACAGATTGATTGTATTATCACCTATGAGTAAAGAATATGTAGTGTCTATTGGCTTTAGGCCTTTCAAACTGATACATCAATCTCAGAGAAGAGGATGCATTGCACAAATGCAAAAAGGCAATTTATGGAAGATATAGATAGAATACTGTATCTATCAAGTATAGATAGAATACTGAGCAGAAAGACATGTTAAAACACAAGAGACAGATAATTGCTGAAGCTCATGTTGAAGCCACACCCCTCTCTTCATTATTCATTAATTCCAACTTTTCTTACTTTTAATCTTTATTTGATGTCCAAAATAACGTCAGAAAACAGTCAAACAAAATTGGTAAGGAGCTCTGAAATAAAGAACATTTAGCAATTGTATTTCACATTTGTTTAAATAGAGAACTGCATCTAGGTTGGGTTCCTTTGGGAACATTATTTCTTCTATTATAACAGGGATAAAGAATGAAAGTGAGATGTGTAGTGCAAGTACATTTATCACTGAGATAATCAACTGGGCCTGTAATTAAGGTGAATACTAGTTAGATGCATATGGGAGAAAATCCAACAAAAACAAACTATTGCATGTATGCTATGCAGATATGTACACTGGATTTTACTTTTATTTTTAGACATAATTTAGTCTCATGCCTTAAAAACTCTACACTCAAATGGAGTGATATAAAAAGTATACCAGGCTTCCAAAGATCCTCATTAGCAGTAATGGTATTAAGGAGAATATGAGGTATTTTTAAGTATATTCACTATTTTAAGTCATTTTGTTTACTGCTTTTACTAATAAGGCAACAAAAATTTCTGTTTTCAAGTTTTAAGTAGAAAACTAAACATTTGCATCATATAAGCTGTTTTATTTGAATATTGAATCACTGACTATGACTAAATATATTACAGTCATACTACAAATCTATCAGTAAGTAAAATCAATTAGAACCATGAAGTTACCAGATTTATGGTTCCAACTAATTTATAATGGTGAGCAGGCGACTAGTTGCTATTGTAAAGTATTATATTTACTCATTATAAGATGAATATATTACAGTTAGTTATTGATTTAGTGAAACTTTCATCCATTATTTTATTTTGTTCCAAAAGGGACCTATTATGATCTTTCTCCTTTCCCCAAACCCATATATTATATTCTTAATCTTCAACATATTGTTCCCTCAAAAAATTTTAGAATAAATGGGGAGCAAGGAATTTTTCAGAATAAAATGATGAATAAAACTTGCAACTCATCATAACTACTAAGACAATTCTATTTCCTAAGGCAACTGAAGGATCGATGCAAAGCAATAGCATCTCATTAAATGTAATTCTGAGGTTAGTCATTTGCTATGATAGTTACTTTTAGGATCACCATCATGCTTGCATAGGCAAAATTGTCTAATTCAGTGAGAACTGACAGAAGCAGCTAAAATGTTGCACCTTCAAATATAAATGAAAAACAAGACAAACATGGTGAATAAGACCATTACATTGGTCAGCATCCTTGAAGTTTTACTGAACCTCACAATTACTTTCCTGTGAAATAAAAGACATTCCTTTGAAGAAGCAGTTTTATATATATTACTTCAAATTTATTACAGTTGAAAGGTTGAGAGGAAAATTGGCCTTGTAATAGAAAAAAACAATGCTGGCTATTTCTTCCTGATACATATGATTCCTGTAATGATGCTTGCTATTCTGGGTAGGTCATTTTAACTCAAACTTCATGTAACTATGTTTGCTATACAAACTTAGTTTTTGTTAGCCAAAATTTTACATGGTCTATTTGTGTCAAATACTTGTATTTCATTTGAGCATATTACAGTCAAATAAAAAAAATGACTGTTGTTACTGTTGCTTTAGATCTTTTGTTTGTTCTTTTCCTTTTTCCTTTCAGTGGTCTTATAAATATTTAGTTTTATTTTTAAATTCTTAGAACTGTTTTTTAAAATATCACAGCATGTATAGTTTATTCTTAGTATTTATCAACAATAGTTAATGAATTAATACAACTGTCTAGGAAATAATTAAATTTAATTTATCAAGGCATATATAAATGTATTCCCAAGGAATAAAGCAATACCTTCATAATAATTTAGAAGCCCAATATTCCAGATATTTTTAATTTATGTAAAACTAAGCATTGAGAATGTGAGATAATATGAAGGTACAGACTTTACTAAATTAAAATTGTTCAAAGTATTCAGTTATTTAGAAAGTCATCTGATACAGGCCCTTGCCTCTAAATAAGCCTGAATTTTACAAACACAAGGTGATATTTGTACAGTGTCTTGAGCCTAGGATTTTTGCCAATGGCAGTTATTATCATGAGACATCTGATTGTAATAACATACACTATACCCTAGAATTACTCAGCTTGCTCTCTGCTTCTGTATGGCCTAGTAAAGATAAGCTACCAGTTGGAACAAGACTAAATTTCTGCCATGAGGATTGGGGAAAGGAGGAGAAATGCTTCATAACACTGACTATCCCAGAACTACGTCTTAAACTGTTCAGCCATTGGATTTAGTGACTTCCTGACACCACCACTCTGTCTCCCTGAATATAAAGAAACTCTGCCCAGCCTGACAAAATGCCTCTGAGGAAGGGAGCTGGGACAGATGGCACTGTAGTCCTGATGGCCAATGATCTTGTATGTTCTGTCTGTATAAAACACCTTGATATATTTCCCCAGAGTTTAACTCCCACAAGGTGTAGTGCTGTCAAATGATAATTAGTGCTGTTTGTAAGAATCACAAAGTTTTAAGCATTTGCTCATTTAATATTTAAAAAACTAATTCATAATTTTTTTACTGATAATAAGTACATGAACTAATTTGTATTTAAAGTATTTATCCAGAGAAATGCGAAGGAAGTAGGCTGGATTGTGTGATGATGCTTACCATTTTTGATCAGGTGTGGAGTCTCACTTCCACTCATTTTCCACTGTTGAAAACAAACATAGGCAAGCCCCACTTCACTGGGGCTGGAAAGAATTCTTCTACTACAAGTCTCATGGCAGTGGGTCAAAAAACATCACACAGTTGTGCTTGTATTCAAATGGGTGGAAAATTGCAAATACTCTTGGGAAAAAAAGAACTGGATATTTATGAACAGATCAAAAATTATTAGGCAGTCTTTGAGTTGATGGAAGAAACTTTTGGTTAAGGACAATAGTTGAAATTGTGGCAAGACAATGATTTAATATTATTGGGAAAAAATAAAAGAGCATTTTCATACATAAATTAGTTGTGCATTAAAAAATGTGCCCAAAGCTTATCTTATTCACTGGAATATTTGAAACTTATTCCTCATAAATGAATATTTTATATAAGTATATGTACTTTGAAATGACCCAGTAGTTTCTTCTCTTGCAGTACTTTTGCTAGACAATCCAGGAGCTAGCTATTCCCAGCATCTCAATTGCTAATCATTAAGTATTAAGGAAAAAACATGAGTAAATATATTCTCATCTGAGTTGTAGCTAAGGTTGGCCATGGTTCCAGTTCTGGCAGATTAGATGGATATGTAGGGGGAAGTCAGCTTGAGAGGCCTATGTATACATTTCTTATTCTCATTGATAAATGAGATCAAAGTCCAGTATACTTCTGTCCTCCTCTACTGCATCCCCCCCACCCCCATTCCTGGTTCTGAATACTTTCATCAGTCACTGTGCTACCATCTGGAGGAGCCAATTTGCAACCATGGAACAAAAAATACTGGAGAAGAAGACAGAGAAAAATCTGATGATATTGTTAAGAATTTTGATATTGTTAAGAGGCAGCATGAATGCTTGATAACAGCCAAATTCTTTTTATATGAGGAAAAAATCTCTCCTCCAACCTAGTTTAAAACACTATTGCCTTTATTAACTTTTATTCACAAACATTGCTGTTCTTAGAAACTATCAAAATTAAAATTATCTTTGTATCAATCAAAATCAAAACCATCTTTGTAAGCATCTGGCTATTTTGCAGAAACAAAATCATGATTTCTACCAATTTCTAAGAAACTATAGTTCATTCCCATGAATCAATAACTTCTTCACATATTTCACTCTGTCACAAATTTTCATATATATACACATATATAAATTATTGGTCATATCAAGCCATTATTATATAGATAATAGTAAGTTAATATCAAAATATTTCTGTTAGGGGGTTGAGTTTATTTTCCTCAGTTTTGTCCCTGCCACAACAAAGAATTGAAAGGCAGAGACACAGTAGTGAAGCAGAGTAGAAGTTTTATTTGAAGTTATGCACTTAAAGAGAAAAAAAGTGTGGGCATGCTCAGAGAGGAAGCTCCCTGAAAGATTAGGGGTTCCCTACTTTAAGGATTTTTCAGGAATGTGACTAAGGGCTAGGGGGTGTAAACTTGTCAAGTGGTCTCAAGATGCTTACCTCTGGTGAGATACACCATGTTTCCTCTATTATCAGTCTTCCAGGTAATTCTGAAAAATTAATTTAACACAAGAAATTTACTGATCCAGTTTCTCCTCAGGATAGTAGCTTCCCTCTGGGAACATATCAATCAAGACCATCTTCTCTGCCCCCAAGGTGGGCTGAGTTATCCTCTGCTCTTGTCTCCTGTCCTGGTTACAAAATTACTTGATTAAGGGCTGAAGGAGCATAAAACAGCATATAGGTTAAGTTAAAGAATAAGCTGGGCCTTTTAGGAGGCTAAAGTAAATCTTACAATGGTATGATCTAATTGACACAAAAAAGACATGGGCTGTGTGCTTGGATACTTTTCTTTATCTGGGGAATATTCAGACATTCCAAGTTACTCTGGCCTTTAGAGCTTCAACTGATTAACTCATTAACTCTGTGAGTCTTTTCTGGCTCTCTTTATATCTGGGAGTTTTATCTGGTTAATTCTTTGAGTCCCTTTTAGTGGGCTTTACTGTCCTTATTTTCTCTCCACACTATTCACATCTGTTTTTCTGCCCAAGATTTCCATTCACAACCCACCCCACCTCCTGGTCAGATATGCAGTGTTCAGTCTCCATCATAGTACCTCAGGAAGCTGCACATTTGGGTATACCTGTGATGAAGGTGGCATTGAAGGCCTCTCTTTCTCTGTCCACACTCAGGTGCTAAATTCCACTAATTGCCTCCTGATTGCTCTATTGTTTTCAACAATGCAGGCGGATATAAATTTCTCTCTGTACTAATTCAACAAAATTCTGGCTTCTTTGAAGAAATAGTTTCTGAGATCAATGTTTGATTTTTGTTCTGACCCAGGAGGGCTCCTCTCATCTGTCTTATTCCCTGAAATATGTTCTGGAAACTGACCCACTTATACTTTAGGCTGTATCTTCAATCCCCTTTGAATTGCCTTTCATAATAACCTCCGCTATTATTAAGAATACTTTTGACTTAAACTTCTTCACTCTCTGTTGCAAATGAAGTCAGTTCCTTTGCAAGACATTAGGAGCATTTATATTCTATGGTCTATTTTTCCCTCTAGGGAAAATCTCTGAGCCACTAGCTTCAGATGGGGACAACGGCAAGCTTCTCTCTGAGTGACACCCCTGCTCTAGAAACACAATGGAGTTGAGGGACAGGGGCAGGATCCTGAGTCCTCTGCGCTTGCCTCCCCTGATAGAGCCTAACCTCAGGAGCCAGGGAAAGGGTGATTAGGGCCCCCATATTCTCAACATGCCACACACAAAGTGGAGCCTCTGTTCTAGAAATCTTCCATCTCTCAACTTCAGTCCCCCAGAATTTAGATTCAGCAACTGATGGATGGGAGCAGAATAAGAAAAGATGATACCCATGTTCTCCATGGAGAAAAATCCATCTGGGTGCTGGGGTGTGGGTAAAATTGCAATATTTCCAGAATCTCTCACCTGGCCTTAGTGTATCTCCATATCAGTAGGTGTTTCCAAGGGGTGGAGAGGAGTAGTCCATCTCCTTATCAATAGGTGATTACATGGGGGAGTGAGGGCATATCTGAACTAGAGAGGTTAGGTGGGGTACCTTTTTGAAGCCAGATTGTGAGAGATGCAGGTGAGAAGTAGACGACTGCTTGTTAGCAATAAATAGGTTTCTTCCACTTAATTTCTCCCTTTGATTGATTTTAGTATCAGAGGAAATTGCCCCAGGCTGGAAAAATATTCCCCCCCAAGCAGATTACATCTGCTAGTAGTAGGCAGGACATCAAAACACAAAATCTGTCTTTATGGGTGCAACCCTTGGGCAGGATGCTCCTAGAGATGGTGGGGAGATATGTGGAAATCTCCTTCAGATTGTGGGGAGCCCCAGTGGCTGCAGTGGTGGAAGGTGCAGCTTTGCCGAGAGCCCCATATCTGTGGGGCTTCCAACTGGGGAGGTAAAACTGAAGTTATCCCAGAAGCAGTAATAGACAAGATCCAGGCTTTCCCTACCCCTACTACTGTGGCAGTATAACAAGAGTTTTGGGGTCTTTTGGGCTACTGGAGAGTGTTTATCATGCACTTGACACAAATTCTGAAGCTTTTATACTGGCTGGTATGAAAGGGTATCAGGCAGAACTGGGATGAAACATATGCAGCTGCCTTTACCGCTGCTCAGCAAGAAGTCAAAACTTGAGTGTAATGTAAATCATCAAGTCCCTGTGATGTAACTGAAGACAGTTATGGATGGGGCCTTTGGTAGTGGCTTGAAATGACACTCCAACCTGTTGATTTCTGGTCACAACTATGGAATGGAGCAGAGGTCTGGTACACCTTGAGAGAGAAGCAACTAGGGACTATCTACCATGCCTTGCTGGCTACAAAGCCTATCACGGAAACAGCTTTGACCAAGGTAATAACTATGCCATTGCAGGGTGGGTGCGAGACTGGACCCAAAATCACAGAGTAGCATGCCACAGATGCTTACACTGGCCAAATGAAGCACATATTTATAGCAACATAGTACCCTCTCTACTAGCTCTTTAAGTGGAGAATTCCAATGCTTATTGGGGCCAGTGAAGAACTTTATTTTGAGCCATTGGTAGCTGAGAGTCCTTATCAGAAGGGAAAAGCCCCTATACCTGAAGACGCTTGGTATATAGGCAGCTTCAGTCATGGGCAGCCTCCAAAGTGGAGGGCTGTGGCTTTCCATCCCAAGACTGAGACAATGTGGATGGAGGATGGAGAGGCGAAGAGCAGTCAGTTGGCTGAGTTGTGGGCAGTATGGCTCATGATCATGCTGGAGCCTTCCCCTATAGTTTACTGCACTGACAGGTGGGCTGTTTAATGGGGCTTGACCCTGTGGCTACCAACATGGTACCATGCCAATTGGATGGTTGGCCATGTGCACCTTTGGGGGCAAGAGTTGTGCAAGACCTATGGGCCTCTGGTCAGACTAAGATAGTTACCATATATCATGAGACTGGCAATTTGCCGTTGGCATCCCCAGGGAATGATGAAGAAGACATTTTGACCCAAGCTAGATGGAAAGCCTGCCTCTGATACAGCCTAATGTTTAAATCAGCATTTGTTGCACATGGAGCAAAAGAAAATGTGGGCTGTATCCCATTAGTAGAGTTTGCCATTTACCTTTGAGGAAGTCAGCAGAGCCCAGAAGGAGTGCCTTGTATGCTCTAATAGGGACTTACACCAAGTCCCACAGCAACATGGGACAATAGTAAAGGGGCTGATACCCCTTGTCAGGTGGCAGATAGGGTATATGGGGCCTCTGCCCATATCAGATGGATATCAGTATGCTATGACTTGTGCAGACATGGCTACTGGACTGTTGGTTGCTGTTCCTGCATGTCGTGCAGATCAACAAACCATCAAAAGGGTCCTAGACCATCTCTTTGCAGCCTATGGCTGGCCGTGGGTAACTGAGAACGATCAGTGCACCCACTTTACTGGACATGCGTTACAAGAATGAGTGAGGCAATTCGGAATTAAGTGGAAGTGTCATGTGCCACTTAACCCTACCAGGACAGGCATGATAGAGAGGTAAGATGGCTTGTTGAAGTCTGTCCTAAAGTTGGACACAGGTAGTGTACTGGGCTGGTCAGTTCATTTATGGACAGTGCTATGGCATTTGAATGAGAAGCCCTGAATAGGAGCCTTGAGCCCTGTGGATATGCTAACACACATTGCTGCCTCTCCTGTATAACTGTATGTGCAAACCAAAGAGGAGTTGTTGAAGCCAGGATATGGCCAGCAGAGCAACATCCTGCTGACAGCCCCAAATGCTTTATACCTCAGAGGCAATGTCGAGTGAACATGGCCCTGGACATTTTGACCTGTGGGCCAGTGATGGATGGTTCTTCTGGCACTGTGGGGAAAAGGGCAGGAAGCTGGCCTCATCTCTGTTCCTGGAGTAACAGCAGAATGCCTCCCTGAGAATACGGTAGTGTATCTAAAGCATCTGGGAGATAAGAGCATCTTATGGGGAAGTTTTGTTTTATCTTTATGACCCGTGTGTGTACCTCCTGTAGCCCTATATTATGGCCCATCTGTAACTCCCACAGGGAGAGGGGTGAAAATCTGGTATACTAGACCAGGTGAAGATCCCATTCCTACCACTGTCCTATCACAGGACCACTCTCTTGCATGCATCTTACCTATGGATAAGATTTGCCTATGCTGGTATCATTAAAAGATGTATTTTACCACCCTTACAGTTATTTTATTCTACAGTCCCTGTGGCCTGGACACACTGCCTGGCTGCCACTGCTGTGTGATAATTGCTCTGAACTCTACCTGTTCAGCTATTGGCTGCCTGTTGAATGGTGGGCTGTGGACTTAATCTACATAGGACTTTGAACCTAGGGGAATCCTCTGGGTTGAGGATTGTCCTGATTTTATTACTGTTGTTATTGTATGTTAATAGCATGGTTATAATGCTCCAGTTTTCTCTCACAGGGGCAGTTGAGGAAGATGGGGAGCAAGTAAATTATGAGTGAGATTCTGGAGGGATGGACTGTGGAAAAAATTGCAACATTTCCAGAATCTCTCACCTGCCTTAGTTCATCTCCAGTAGGTGACTACTGCCTTAGTCACCTCCAATCAGTAGGTGATTACATGGGGGAGTGAGGGCGTATCTGGCTCAGAGAAGTTGGGTGTTGGCCTTTTTTGCAGCCAGGCTGTGAGAGACAAGAGCAAGCAAAAGTGTACAACTGCTTGTAAGCAATAAATGGGTTTATCCCACTTTATTTCTGTCTTTGACTGATTTTGGTCTCAAAGGTAATTTTACCTGGGCTGGAAAAGTATTTCAGCCCCCCACCCTGGAGTTACACTGGGATGGGATAGTGTAACTTTCCTGCCTGTAGCCATCTGGAATAGTGGCTCCACATCACTTACTGGGAGGAAGGAGAGGGAAAAATCTTGGTTCAAATACCACAGAGTCTTTTCTTTCTTAATAAATTTTCATAGATGTTCATGAACAGATACTTCCTCACTGATTACCCTTAGGACCACTGCCAGAAACTTTAAGTGGTTGTATTTGTAGGGGCCAAGGGCAGGCCACCCCAAGATGTGCCGCTTTGGCATGCATATTATGTTAGAGCTGGTAACAATTAAGGCCCTGAGGACAAAAAGTTCATTAAAATTTTTATTGGTTGAGTGTATTGTGTTTTCTTGCCCTTGCCTTCTCAAAGGAAAGAATTCAATCAAGAGACTTAAAACAGTTTTAGGTGGTAGGAGTTTATTAAACAGAACAGAAGTACACTCTCAAGAAGGGAGGTGAGTGGGTTACATGGAAACCAGAAGCAGCCCCATGATTAGGGTTGGTTTTTATTTCCTCTGAAATGGTGGCAAGTCCTTACCTATGTCTTATGTCACTTACTTGACATGTTGATCGACAGATTCAGGTTATATAATCTTTTTCCTACCATGCAGGTGCTTATTCATAAGTACCCAAGTAAATCTGTGGAAGCGGGGAACCACAATGTAAATTTATTGTAATTATGATATAATGAACCTGAGGTAACCTCTGGTCACCTCCTCGGTCTTGGTGTGGCCTGTGTTGAAGTGTGGTGGTGGTCTGGCAGCCCCTTTGGGCTTTTTGCATCTGGTTTGGCCCCAGTAAGGTGAGACACTGAACATAAACAGGAGGGGTTTTGTAGGTAAGTGGAGAGGGGTAGGACCTTGTCCAGGACAGGGTGGGACCTCCTCATGTCTGCCTAACTACTGAAAAAATCACCTTGCCATACAGTTTTATTTAAGCCCAACTAAGGACTTAAACCCAGGAATATTAACTCCCATGAGAGGAGAAATGTTTTAAGTTGCCCAAGTCATAGAAAGTTTTTTATATCCTTGGGGAGATAGGCAAAAAAGATAGCATTCTAAAGGTGTACATCCATTTACATAACATGTGATGCTGAAACAAGCGAGAGTTGGGGTCCATATATAACTTGCAACCAAAGGGTCTTAAGGGAAAGGGCAAACATTCTTGCTTATCTTATCTTAGCTCCTTGAGCAGGAATCCAGGTGATAAAGGAGAATAGATGTGATGATACATACTTTGTTTAGTTTTCAATTTGGTTTTAATAACAGATGGTACTATAGAGTTAAGAAGTTTAAGTTTTCAAGGGTGGCCATTTTGACACTCCCAGAATTAGTGAAACTTTCAATACTTAGGCCTTAGGAATCCTTTTGGTGGTGCCTGGTATGGTGGTCAGCTTTCCTTTATTTTACAGTCCAAAAGACTCATAAACTTTGATCTTCCCTCTAACTGAATGAAAATAGTTCAGATAGAGGGCCTGATAACAAGAAGTGGGTAATATGTTGCACATTGAGTTTGTTTTCCTCGGATCATGTCCCTGCTGAAACAGAATTGAAAGGCAAAGATACAATAGCAAAGCAGAGTAAAAGTTTTATTTCAATACATTCCAAGGGAGGAGTCAGCCAGAGTCAAGGTTGACAAAGGCCCTAATCTTTTAGGGTAGGGTCTATTTATCATGTCCTAGGTGGGAGGTGCCTCTTTGATTGACAGGATGAGGTTATTTGATTGACAGTTCATTTATACACCCATTTCTCTTGGTGTGCATGTCTTTTCTGAAAATGCACACAGAATAGCAGGGAGCTTGGCAGGGGACTAGAATTTTACTTTAATGAGATTACAATGAGGTAGGTGGTTTGTAGTTTTGTTTGATTGTGCCTGCATTGTGATCTGGTTGGGACCAGTTTTGCCTGGTCCTGATAGGCAAGAAAATGATCTTCCTGCAAAACCTTTATTATCTTTAAGTGGGACCTCCTAACTGGGCAGATTTTTCCTTGAACCTTATCTTCCCCTTCCCCAGCTCTGCATGTCTGTCTTTCTACCCAATATCACCATAGATAAGTCCGTTGTACTAGAAGTAGGTGTGGTAGATAATTTAGTGAAGTGTTAATATTCCTCTCTATTTTTTTCTGGGTGGTCCAGCAAACATTTGTTTAACAAACATTTACTCTTTCATATTCCTGCAAATTGCCTTCCTTTCTTCTGATGTCCCAGATGCCTACCCCTTCCTCTTGAGTTCAGGACTGCATATATGTATCTCAGTTTCCCTGTCTTGGAATCACATGTCTTTGTGGATTTTCCTGTACATACCTAATGAAATTTGACTTTTACCTGTTAATCTGTCTTGTGTCAGTTTGAATCTCAGGCCACTAGGAGAGCCTTGGAGGGTAGAGGAAAATTTTTCCTTTCCAACTTTTTTTTTTTTTTAATTTTCACCAGTTTCACTGAGTACAAATATGTCAACATCACTTCTTCATACTGTCTGGCCATAAGCTGATCACCTCTACAATAATTTGATGTTTGTTGTAGATAGGTCTATAATAAAATGAAAATTACTAATTTGATTAGTTAGAGGCGTAAAGCACTGTAAATGAGTCAGAGGTTTGCATATAGTTCTGGTGTGAATGATGTAATTTATTAACTTAGATATGTTTCTATGTTTTCCATGCAAATGAAAAGATGTGAAAATATAAATAGATGTTGAATCTCTGATTGTAAATATAAATATGCAAATGTCAAACTGTGGAAATTTAAATATCCTATAATTTTATTTTTGACAGAGAATCATGACTAAGTGAGACAAACCATTTAAATATAAATATAACCTAGCCACAATGGGCTCCTTTGCCCTCACACATCGGAAGATCAGTCACAGGTCTTTTGCAGAGAAAAGTTTATTGTCAGGCAGTCTCACAAGGAGACTGGAGGTATTGTTGAAATCTGTCTCCTCCATGGCTGGAAAGAAAGGATATTTAAGGCATTTGGGCAAGGTTATGAAAGGGGCAGTTCACGGAAGGATAAAGTTTGGTTGAGGTTTGGAAAATTGTAGTTCTCCTTCATTTCAGGTCTCGAATGCAAATTTAGTAGCACGTTGCTTCAGGTGTCTCCCTTAATTGCTGGAGCTGAACTTCTTAGCTCTGTTCCCTGGAGGATCTTTGTATGGGGATAGGGAAAAGGTCATTGACCAGACAGGCAGATCCCTGTGTGTAGGCTCAGGCAGAGGTCTGCAGACTAAACCAGCTTGGGTTGGTATAGCTCCAGGGGTCCTGTAAAAAAAACAAACTTGTGACTTCTTTGCCTTAGAAATGACAGGAAAGAAAGTGATAACAAATTTTAAAAATGTAGTGAATAACAGGCAGGAAATGACTTTTGGCTTTTTAATTAAAAGGCCATGGTTTCAAAAGAAATCCTAAATCACAGGAGATGTAAAAATCAGGATTTTATGTATAAATTTGATATTTTGCCTTCTTAAACTTCTACCAGTTTTTTACCTTTAACTATGATAAATATAATACTGAAGTACAATCACCAGAATAAGGTCAGTTTAGGATTTTGGAAAAGATGTATTTGGTATAGATTAAATCCATTTTGTTTGATGTTCAAAAAGCTTCTCTTTTGAATAATTAAAGGCAACAAAAACTAAGAGTAATCTCTTAAAAATTATTCAAGAGAACAGTAGGATCTGATTTTCTTATAATTTTCTAGATACAAACTATTTTTATAAATCAGTGTCTTAACCCTATTTTAGATGCTATAATAAACATGTTATAAGCAATTCCATCATGAGAATGATGTGTAAAAATTATTTTCCATAAGTTTTTTCTATTCTAGTTTTCATTTGAAAATCAACTGAAAATATTACATAAGAAATTAATTGTAAAAACTGTATAAATTTTACTTTCTATTAAAGATTTTATTTATATAATCTTATTTAAACTTATAATTATATTAAAGTGATATTATTATGACATATATTTTGTTTATTTGACATACATGAGATATTTTTCAACCAAGAAAAGGGATGGAACATAAAAAAACACAGGTCTTTTATTTGGTATCTCAGAATTGCAGTTTGGGGAGCACAGAGCCAGGTAGATACCCAAATAATGGCCTGCTTGTAGGCTGAAAGAAAAAGTTTTTATAAGGAAAAGGAAGGGGTGGCAATTACATAAGTTAAGAAAAGAGTAAAACGTTTTTTACTGGCATTTTAACAAGCTATGCTATTCTGGGTTATATGTTGGTTGATTACTGACTCTATTTTCAGACACTTCACCCATCAGAATTGTGTTCAGGATGTCCATTCTCCTGCTGACTTCTCAAACAATTAATTACAATAATTGCCATTTTTCACAGTCCAAAGGTTTTGGCCCAGTTCAAACAAAGGTAAGAAAGGCAGTTTCTCTCCAATGGCCAATTTGACTCTGGTTGGATCAATTTTTCACACTACTGTTCATAAACTAATATGTAATTGAACAAGTATATCTTAAAGAGAGAGTATGGTAGGTGCCTGGAAAAAAAGTATTTTCGAATACCGTAACCCCCTATAACTCTGGGGAAAAAATCCCAGAGCAAAATACCTCTGAAACCAAAATCAGTCAAAGGGAGAAATACACTTTATTTCTTAAAAGCAGTTGTTACCTTTTGCTTGCCCAAGTCTCATGACCAACCCGGCTGCAGAAGAAAGGCCCTACCCAACTTCCCCAGTCCAGATACGCCTTTGCTTGCCCTTCTAATTACCTGTTGATAGGGAGATGGATTATTTCTCTCCACCACTTGGAAACGCCTACTGATACGGAGATGCACTAAAGCCAGGTGAGAGATTCTGAAAATATTGTAATTTTATTCACAGTCCATTCCTCCAGAATCTCACCTTCCAATCTACTTGTTCCCCATCTTCCGCAGTGGCCCCGGTGTGAGACAACTGGAACATTGTAACCAGACTAATAACATCCTCACGCCAAAGGATTCAGCTAGGTTCAAAGTCTTATGCAGAGTAAGTCCATAGGTCACCATTCCACAGGCAGGCAGTAGCTGAACAGGTAGGGAGTTCAGAGCAATCATCACACAGCAGCTGCAGCCAGGCAGTGTGTCCAGGCCACAGGGACTGTAGAATAAAATAACTGTAAGGGTGATAAGATACATGTTTTAATGACACCAGCATAGGCAAATCTTGTCCATTAGGTAGGATGCATGCAAGAAAGTGATTCTTGATAGGACAGTGGCAGGAATGGGATCTTCACCTGGTCTAGTATACCAGACTTTCACCCCTCTCTCTGTGGGAGTTACAGATGGGTCAGTATATAGGACTACGGGAGGTACATGCACTGGTCATTAAGATAAAACAAAACTTCCCCATAAGATGCTCTTATCTCCCAGATGCTTTAGATACACTACCGTATTCTCAGGGAGGCATTCTGCTGTTACTCCAGGAACAGAGATGAGGCCAGCTTCCTGCCCTTTTCCCCACAGTGCCAGAAGAACCATCCATCACTGGCCCACAGGTCAAAATGTCCAGGGCCATGTTCACTCGACATTGCCTCTGAGGTATAAAGCATTTGGGGCTGTCAGCAGGATGTTGCTCTGCTGGCCATATCCTGGCTTCAACAACTCCTCTTTGGTTTGCACATACAGTTATACAGGAGAGGCAGCAATGTGTGTTAGCATATCCACAGGGCTCAAGGCTCCTATTCAGGGCTTCTCATTCAAATGCCATAGCACTGTCCATAAATGAACTGACCAGCCCAGTACACTACCTGTGTCCAACTTTAGGACAGACTTCAACAAGCCATCTTACCTCTCTATCATGCCTGTCCTGGTAGGGTTAAGTGGCACATGACACTTCCACTTAATTCCTAATTGCTTCACCTAGTCTTGTAATGCATGTACAGTAAAGTGGGTGCATTGATCGTTCTCAGTCACCTGCAGCCAGCCATAGGCTGCAAAGGGACACTCTAGGCCCCTTTTGGTGATTTACTGATCTGCATGATGTGCAGGAAAAGCAACCAACAGTCCAGTATCTGTGTCTGCACTAGTCATAGCATACTGATATCCTTCCATATGGGCAGAGGCCCCATATAGCCTATCTGACACCTGGTAAGGGGTATCAGCCCCTTTACTATTGTCCCATGTTGCTGCAGGACTTGTTGTGAGTCCCTCTTAGAGCGTACAAGGCACTCCTTCTGGGCATGGCTGACTGCTTCAAAGGTTAATGGCAAGCTGCACCGACAGGCTACAACCCGCATTGTCTTTTGCCCCACATGCAACAAATGCTGATGTAACCATTGGGCTCTATCAGAGGCAGGCTTTCCTTCTAGCCAGTGCACCTGGGCCAATGTGTCTTCTTCATTCTCTGGGATGCCAAAGGCAAATGACCAATCACATGATATATGGTAACAGTCTTAGTCTGACCAGAGGTCTTACCACAGCTCTTGTTCTCAAAGGGAACAGTGACCAACCATCCATTTGGCATGTTATCATATAGGTAGCTACAGGGTCAAGCCCTGATAGACAGCCCAGCTCTCAGTGCAGACAAGTATAGGGGAGGGCTCCTGGGTGATCATGAGCCATAATGCCTGCAACTCAGCCCATTGACTACTCTTCCCCTCTTCATCCTCCATCCATATTGTCTCCATCTTAGGATGGAAAGACACAGCCCTCCACTTCAGGGGCTGTCCACAACTGTAGCTGTCTGTATACCAAGTATCTTTGAGTATAGGTGTGTTTCCCTTTTGGTGAGGATGCTAGACTACCAATGGCTCAAAAGAAAGTTCTTCTTGCTTTCTGCTGATATATGTCACTCCCAATAAGAACTGGTGTTCTCCACTTAAGGGGCGAGTAGAAAGGGCGCTACACTGCTGTAAATATGTATCCCATTTGGCCAGTGTAGGCGTCTGTGCCATGTTGCTCCATGGCCTTTGGATCCAGTCTCGCACCCACCCTGCAATGGGATAGGTGGTTGTTACCTTGGTTGGAGCTCTTCCGGTGATGGGCTCTGTAGCCAGGAAGGCATGGTACACAGCAGCCAGTTGCTTCTCTCTCAAGGTGTACTGGACCTTTGCTCCTTTCCGTAGTTGTTACCAGAATCCAGTTGGTTCATGTATCCATTCAAGTGGCTGCCAAAGGCCCCACACATAACCATCTTAGGTTACATGAACATCTAGCTCACAGGGTCTTGATGAGTACATTACCCTCAAAGCCTGTATAGCCTTGACTGCTCACTAAACAGCAGTAAAAGCAGCTGCACATGTTTTATCCCAGTCCCACCTAAAGCCCTTTTGTACCAACGAGTATAAGGGCTTCAGAATTTGTGCCAAGTGCAGTATAAACACTCTCCATCAGCCCAAAAGACCCAAATACTCTTGTAATACTGCCACAGTGGTAGGGTTAGAGAAAGCCTAGACCTTGTCTGTGACTGCTTCTGGGATAACTTTAGTTTTATCTGACCAGACAACCTCCAAGAATTTTGCAGACAAACCATGTCTCTGAACCTTGATGCTGTTCACAGCTCATCCTTTCTCCTGTAGATGTTGCAGCAGTCTAGGAGCTGCCCCTTCTAAATCTTCAAGAGAATCATATGTGAGCATGATATCATGATATCATGATATAGTGATACAGCCACACTGTTTGTGGTTTCTTCCATGTGGCCAAGTCCTGGGCTACAAGTCCATGACAAATGGTGGGACTGTGGAGGTATCCCTGTGAAAAGACAATGAATGTCCCCTGATGGCCTTCTCACATGAAGGCAAACTGTTCCTTACTGTCCTGTGCTATGTGAATAGAGAAGAAAACATTAGCAAGGTTCACACAGAAACAGAGGAATTTTAACAAATTTAGCGACACCCCTCCCTGTCTACCATACCTGTTTTACATTATAATATTGTTATCTATGGTGATAGTCCTCTGGAGCAGTTCCTCCATCTAAATTCTTTTTATGAAGTTGTGTGTGCATTGTGTGTGTGTGTGTGTGTGTGTGTGTGTGTGTGTGTGTGTGTGTGTGTGTGTGAAAATGTCTTTGAGTCTTGGGCCTTGATTGTGTTCAGCTCACATGTCACAGTGGCACACTTGGGGGCAGCCTACCTTTGACTCCTACATAGACATATAAATTGTAATATGACTTGATATATATATAACTGTGGCAAAGCTCTTACAAGATGGGGTAACATAAAGGTAATCTCCTGTTGGTGAGATGGGAAGATCTTTGGAGAGGAAGTTATGTTTATATTGATCTAGTTATATTTATATTGATTCTTTAGCAATATTAGTTATTTTTCTCTTATTCAGTGGCAAGAAGAAAGGAAAGTTTCTAAACAAAACATTGTTCAAAATCGCTGAATATGAAAGGATAACTGTAGAGACTGGTGCAGGTACAGTGTGACTGAATATGAGGATTGGGGAAAATTGCAGGGGAAAAGATGCCCTGAAGATTTACTGGAACAAATTTTGACAGGGCCCAAGTGCCTTATCTGGAGCTCAGGTTGGGTGGGAACCAGAGAACTGAGCTGTCAGGTGCCTGGATAGTTGGATAAATAAATAAAGCAACAAACCAAAGAAGAAAGAGTTAAGCCTTTATTCACTTTCTGTGATGGTATAATGTAACTTTGGAGGGAAAATAAGTTCCCAGCCCAGAGCAAATTACTTTTGAAGCAGAAGTCAAAGGGAGAATAAAGAGGTAGAAACCTATTTATTGCTTACAAGCAGTAGTCCACTTTTGCTCATCTGTGTCTCTCAGGAGCCAGCTGCAAAAAGGGACCCCACCAAACCTCTGCGGGCCCTCCACCCTTGTAATCACCTATTGATATGGAGATGGACTAAGGCCAGGCAAGAGATTCTAGAAATACTGCAATTTTACCCATATATAAGACAGAAGCTAAAACTGGGGAAACCACTGACTTCCTCTGATTTTCCCCTGTAGGAGCCAAGGACAGGCTATCACAAAATGTGCCATTGTCACATGTAAGATGAAGACAAGGCCTATGGGTAAAGTTATAATATTTCCAGAATATCTTACCTGGCTTTAGTGCATCTGCATATCAATAGGTGTTTCTCAGGGGTGGAGAGCAGTATTTCATCTCCGTATCAATGGGTAAATTACCTGGGTGGCAGAGGGCTTATCTGAACATTGGAGGTTGTGGGGAGTTCTCACTTGCTTCTGTTGGAGCAGGAAAGAGATGGCCCCAGGACCACGGTTTATAAGCAATAAATGGGTTTTAAACTTTATTTCTCCCTTTGACTGATTTTGCTTTTAGAGGTGTTTTGCCCCAGGATTTCCTCTCCCCAGAGTTACAAGGCCCTAAGACTCAATGAAACTTTGATAATCCCCCACACCCCACAACTGCATAAAAATAATTTAGATGGAGAAACTCCAGGAGGAGAACTATCACCATAGATAACAATATTATAATGTGAACTAGGTATGGTAGGCAGGGATGTGGCTCAGTCTATTAATATTCTTCTCTGTGTCCCACTATTTCTGTGTGGCCCAACAAATTATTTGTTTACCAAACATTTAATCTTTCATAGTCCTTTGAAACCTCAGACTCCTCACCTCTTGCCCTTGATTGAGGATAACATATATACTTCATTTTCCCTGACTGTCTCTATTATTTGTCTATAGTTTCCCCTTAGGTATATAATTAAATTTGTTTTTTCCTCCTGTCTCTTTTCAATTTGATTCTTAGACCAGCTTGAAGAACCTTGAAAGGTAGAGGAAATTTCTTCCTCCCAACACCCCTATGGACAGTGCACAGGTTAAAGGCAGATGGATCAGGACTGAGACGGGTGGGAGTCCTCTCACTATTGAGGGAGCCCCAGCAAAAGGCTCAGGCAGTTTTATGGACCCTAAAGTCAGGAGAAGGGTAATGGGGAAGGGTTTGGAGTAAAAAAGTACTGGGTATTGGATCTGAGTGGGGAAAACTGTTTTCTAGGTTTTCCTCTACTCTCCCTGTAGGAAGGTGATGCAAGTGGGTCAGGAAGTATAGATCTGCAGGGTGGTGGAGTAATGAAATTAACACTTATGGTTGCACAAATCACAGTTTATTTTGCAATTTCCTTTCACACAACACTCAAAGGGGGAATCACACATATCTGAAAATCACACATGTCACAGATCAGTACCTCTCATACTGGTCATGATGGATGATTCGAGTCCAGGCTGTCCCAGTCAGCCTTTGCTTTCCCAAGGGGAAGGAGATGAAGCTGAGACAGTTCAGTAGAGTGACAAATCTGTGACAGAGCAGGAGCATGGGCAGATGAGCAAGAGCCAGCCTCAGAGCACACGTCTGTCATCTAGTGTTGGGGACCTCTGAGATGAGCTTGCCACAGGGGCTCTGTGTCTGGCCCCTTATATAGTCCAGTCCATCCATCTGGGGGTTGGAAATAAGAGGGGACAGTCCACATGTGGTGTTGTCCAGCTTGAGCATTCACTGGCATGCCTGACATATGGAGTTATCTGGTTTGGGCTTTCACAAGCATGCCTTTTAGGGTGGGGTATGTTTACAGAGGCAGACAGCAGCGAAAGCAGGTAAGCCTGTCATAAAGAACTCCATATTGGAAGCCTGACAGAAGCAACTCCATATTGGATGCTCACATCAGAAGGCCTCTTCAGAGGTGCCTGAAAAGGATCTGACCCAGGGCCTCAGACAAAGAGATCTAGAAATGAAGATATCTGGGTTAGGGATGCAAATATTCAAAGATCATGACCAGCCAGGGGGGTCTGAGTCCTTGAGTACAACTCCCTTTAAGATACTGCAATGCTTTGTCTGTATACCAAGTCTCATATATATATATGTATATATATATATATATATATATGTATGATTTTTTGAGCCTGAAAAATCACAGAGGTTTATAACCAGAAGCTGGACTCCTCACCATGGTAAAGACAGTCTATATATTATGATGTAGACAGTGGGAAAGTAGGAGCAATTTTGAAATGTGGAAGTTGCATGATTAGATAAAAGCTTCAGGAAAACAACCCTTACAACAATGTGAAAATTTACTAATTGGGGAGTGTTATAGACAAGAAGAATGGTTAAAGTATGTACTTTTAAACCTTGGGAAGACCCTTTGTCCAGTGAAGAAGAGCCCCTCCCCCACAACAACACCCCCAGAAATTCTGAAGGCACTTACTTGTCACTGAGTCATTAGACCTAAGTATTCTAAGCCACCATTTTTTCAACTTCTTTTGGTTAAGTAACAGGACACTTAGAATTCCATAATGGGTTTGCTTCTTTGCCCAGGTCCATGCTTGTTGCTGCCTCCTCTTTTTTATTAATTATGGTTGAGAAGTGGAGATTGGGGTCCAGACGGCTTGTGTATTTATTAAAGATTCCTATGTAATATTTATTTCTTGAACATCCCAGAGCTCCTTTTAATACCTGACATGAGAAAGTAGTTTCAGGAGAGTTTTTGTATAATATCAGGACTCTTGAGATCCATTGTACAACTGGCTTTCTAGAAACTTGTTTTAGCAGTTGACATTATTAAAAGTATTTGGATCAGGATACTGTATTTTAAAAAGTAGCAATGTTATAAATGCTACAACCTAATTTATCATGAATCAGTGTGTTTAATCCTGAGTTGATATACTTATACATATATTCATATTTGAAGAAATATTATTAATGACTGGTAATAGTCTAAAAGTGTATCATATTATTTGGAAGTTGCTATGGTAACTTGTTTTCTTGGAAAATCCAATAGATGTGTGGAAGCCTTTAGTGGTTGTTTATCAGCTATTGGAGAAATAGTGCTGCATCCTATTTTTTAAAAGGTCTGTTTATTCATTGACTTTATAACAAATTATCAGACATTTTTCAGTATGAAATATTTTCAATTAGCATCACTTGAAAATGCAAAGCATTAGTAATTAATGTCAGTAAAAAGCAATATTAGAAAATCATATTTTCCCCAGTTATTTATAAAATATTTCATGTTAAAATATTTTTGCATGAGTAAGTCTGAAAAGATAGAAACTATGTAATATACAATCCTCCCCACCCTCCACAAAGGTAGAAAGCTATTCTCTGATTGCAGTTATTGTCAGGGTCATACTAAACTGTAGCCAAGATAAAATATAGTTTGGGTTACATCGGGTAACTTTTGATACATAGCAAAGTATCTCCAAATTTAATGGCTTAAACCACAGTCATTTGTCACCTAATAATTCTCTGGTTTATGAACTCAGTCTGAGCTTATTAGGGTCATTCCTCTGCTGGTATTGCCTAGCTCATTTGTGCAGCTGTAGGTAGCTGCTGGGTGAGCTGGGGGCTTGTTAAGGGACCTCAATAATGTGTTTTATAGTTGCCTTGAGCTATTTCACAGGGTGAATACCTTTCAAAAGCCACAAGAGAGGACAGGTCCTAAAAGAAAACACTCTTCCTCTCCTTATTACATTCGATATGGTCCCATTGGTCAAAGCCAGTCACATGACCAATCTCAAAGTCTGTGGGAAGAAGTGCTTCAAAGCATAAATGCAAGAAGCAGGGGTATGATGGCCTTCATGCAAATAATTTGTCTTATTTCACTCTCTGGCTGCAGTAATTACATCTCTTTCATAAGGAAAATAGACTCGCCTTGCTCTAGAAGTTGAATCTCATAATTTTATCATTTAAATCAAGTCCAGATGCAGATGAGATTCTTGGATGAGGCTCCTCGGTGAGTTTTTCAGGTGTGGCTACATTTCACATGGTGACTTATTGTTGAAACACCAGTCAAACAACTTTATGACGGCGCAGCCCTTAATGTAGCAGAACTTTCAAATTTCTCCTTAAGGTATATTTGCTAAAGTCCCATTGCCCAAAGACCACATGAACAAACCCAGAATTAATGTAAGAGATGACTCTCCAAAAATGAAAATAACCAAGAGTAAGTTATGTTAACAATTTTACAAACACTTGCCATGGTGAAGGAAAAGTAGAGGAAATCAATGGAGTAAAATCATGATCTTGGGAGACTGTATTGTGAGGATCTTACGTATTATCATTTTAATGCATTTAAGATATTTTTACACACTTTAGATTTCTATAAGTAGCCTTAAAAATAAACAAATTGAATCTATATTTTCAAGGGGAATTTTTAGATGGAAAAGAACACCGCTTTTTCAGTATTGTGTGATGGGAGATTTACCTTCTTTGAATATTATTATTTCTTGCTGACCTCTTGTATTATTGCATAGCTTCAGTGACACTGTATGTTACATTTAGTGGAAATATTCTCCCAAATAGTTTTTTTTTCATTTTAAGAGACCAAGTGACATTTATTGATCAAAAATAACTAAAATAATAATTGCAAAGTAATTGCAAAATATTCCTTGTCCTAGTTATTCAATGACCCTACTTCAAATGCATATTTTCTCAAAATTCTTGTTTACAAATGACAGTTAAAATGAGTATTTCCTATCATTATAATTAAATCCTTAGAGTTATAAAATTATTGATATAATTATCAATAATGAAACAGTTACATGTATTTATATTTATATTCATAAACTAAATCTATGGAACACTCATACAATTTCAACTACTTAATATTCTTAATAACTCCGAAGAAACTCTGACTCAGAAAACTAAACGATGTTCCTTAGGGTATTTGAACGCTGCTCTTTTTTTTTTTTGTCTGTTATCATTAATCTACAATTACATGAAGAACATTATGTTTACTAGGCTCTTCCCTACCCCAAGTCCCCCCCACAAACCCCATTATAATCACTGTCCATCAGCATGGTAAGATGTTGTAGAATCACTACTTGTCTTTTCTGTGTTGCACAGCCCTCCCCTTTCCCCCACCTCCCACCTTATACATGCAAATCATAATACCACCTTTCTTCGTCCCCACCCTTATCCATCCCTACCCTCCCATTCTCCCCAGTCTCTTTCACTTTGGTAACTGTTAGTCCATTCTTGGGTTCTGTGATTCTGCCGCTGTTTTGTTCCTTCAGTTTTTCCTTTATTCTTATACTCCACAGATGAGTGAAATCATTTGATATTTGTCTTTCTCCACTTAGCTTATTTCACTGAGCATAATACCCTCTAGCTCCATCCATGTTGTTGCAAATGGTAGGATTTGTTTTCTTCTTCTGGCTGAATAATATTCCATTGTGTATATGTACCATATCTTCTTTATCCATTCATCTACTGATGGACACTTAGGTTGCTTCCATTTCTTGGCTATTGGAAATAGTGCTGCAATAAACAAAGGGGTGCATTGGTCTTTTTAAAACTGCGTTCTTAGGGTAAATTCCTAGAAATGGAATTCCTGGGTCAAAAGGTAAGTCTGTTTTGAGCATTTTGAGGAACCTCCATACTGTTTTCCACAATGGTTGAACTAATTTACATTACCAACAGCAGTGTAGGACGGTTCCCCTTTCTCCACAACCTTGCCAACATTTGTTGTTGTTTGTCTTTTGGATGGTAGCCATCCTTACTGGTGTGAGGTTATATCTCATTGTGGTTTTAATTTGCATTTCTCTGATAACTAGCGATGTGGAGCATCTTTTCATGTGTTTGTTGGCCATCTGAATTTCTTCTTTGGAGAACTGTCTGTTCAGCTCCTCTGCCCATTTTTTAATTGGATTATTTGCTTTTGTTTGTTGAGGTGCATGAGCTCTTTATATATTTTAGATGTCAAGCCTTTATTGGATCTGTCATTTATGAATATATTCTTCCATACTGTAGGGTACCTTTTTGTTCTATTGATGGTGTCCTTTGCTATACAGAAGCTTGCCAGCTTAATATAGTCCCACTTGTTCATTTTTGCTTTTGTTTCCCTTGCCCAGGGAGATATATTCATGAAGAAGTCACTAATGTTTATGTCCAAGAGATTTTTGCCTATGTTTTTTTCTAAGAGTTTTATGGTTTCATGACTTACATTCAGGTCTTTTATGCATTTCGAATTTACTTTTGTGTATAGGGTTAGACAATGGTCCAGTTTCATTCTCTTAGATGTAGCTGTCCAATTCTGCCAGCACCATCTGTTGAAGAGACTGTCATTTCCCTATTGTATGTCCATGGCTCTGTTATCAAATATTAATTGATCATATATGTTTGGGTTAATGTCTGGAGTCTCTAATCTGTTCCACTGGTCTGTGGCTCTGTTCTTGTGCCAGTACCAAATTGTCTTGATTACTATGGCTTTGTAGTAGAGCTTGAAGTTGGGGAGTGAGACTCCCCCCACTTTATTCTTCCTTCTCAGGATTGCTTTAGCTATTCGGGGTCTTTGGTATTTCCATATGAATTTTTGAACTATTTGTTCCAGTTCATTGAAGAAAGCTGTTGGTAATTTGATAGGGATTGCATCGAATCTGTATATTGCTTTGGGCAGGATGGCCATTTTGATGATATTAATTCTTCCTAGCCATAGGCATGGGATGAGTTTCCATTTATTAGTGTCCTCTTTAATTTCTTTTAAGAGTGTCTTATAGTTTTCAGGGTATAGGTCTTTCACTTCTTTGGTTAGGTTTATTCCTAGGTATTTTATTCTTCTTGATGCAATTGTGAATGAAATTGTTTTCCTGAGCTCTCTTTCTATTGGTTCATTGTTAGTGTATAGGAAAGCCACAGATTTCTGTGTGTTAATTTTGTATCCTGCAACTTTGCTGAATTCCGATATTAGCTCTAGCAGTTTCGGAGTGGAGTCTTTAGGGTTTTTTATGTACAATATCATGTCATCTGCACATAGTGACAGTTTAACTTCATCTTTACCAATCTGGATTCCTTGTATTTCTTTGTTTTGTCTAATTGCTGTGGCTAGCATCTCCCTTACTATGTTAAATAACAGTGGAGAGAGTGGGCATCCCTGTCTTGTTCCCGATTGCAGAGGAAAAGCTTTCAGCTTCTCACTATTCAGTATGATGTTGACTGTGGGTTTATCATATATGGCCTTTTTTATGTTGAGGTACTTGCCCTCTATACCCATTTTGCTGAGAGTTTTTATGATGAAGGGATGTTGACTCTTGTCGAATGCTTTTTCAGCATCTGTGGAGATGATCATGTGGTATTTGTCCTTCTTTTTGTTTATGTGGTAGATGATGTTGATGGATTTTCGAATGTTATACCATCCTTGCAACCCTGGAATGAATCCCACTTGGTCGTGGTGTATGATTACTTTGATATATTTTTGAATTTGGTTTGCTAATATTTTGTTGAGTATTTTTGCATCTATGTTCATCAGGGATATTGGTCTGTAGTTTTCTTTTTTGGTGGGGTCTTTGCCTGGTTTTGGTATTAGGGTGATGTTGGCTTTACAGAATGAGTTTGGAAGTATTCTCTCCTCTTCTATTTTTTGGAAAACTTTAAGGAGAATGCGTATTATATCTTCTCTGTATGTCTGATAAAATTCCTAGGTAAATCCATCTGGCCTGGGTTTTTTTTTTCTTGAGTAGTTTTTTGATTACTGCTTCAATTTCTTTGCTGGTAATTGGTTTGTTTAAATTTTGTGTTTCTTTCTTGGTCAGTCTTGGAAGGCTGTATTTTTCTAGGAAGATGTCCATTTCTTCGGGGTTTCCCAGCTTCTTAGCATATAGGTTTTCATAGTAGTCTCTAATAATTGTTTGTATTTCTTTTGGGTCTGTCATGATGTTTCCTTTCTTATTTCTGATTCTGTTGATGTGTGTTGATTCTCTTTTTCTCTTAATAAGTCTGGCTAGAGGCTTATCTATTTTGTTTATTTTCTCAAAGAACCAGCTCTTGGTTTCATTTATTTTTTCTATTGTTTTATTCTTCTCAATTTTGTTTATTTGTTCTCTGATCTTTATTATGTCCCTCCTTCTGCTGACCTTAGGCCTTATTTGTTCTTTTTTTTACAATTTCGATAATTGTGACATTAGACTATTCATTTAGGTTTGTTCTTCCTTCTTTAAATATACCTGGATTGCTACATACTTTCCTCTTAAGACTGTTTTCGCTTCATCCCACAGAAGTTGGGGCTTTGTGTTGTTGTTGTCATTTATTTCCATATATTGCTGGATCTCCATTTTAATTTGGTCATTGATCCATTGACTATTTAGAAGCATGTTGTTGAGCCTCCATGTGTTTGTGAGCCTTTTTGGTTTCTTTGTACAATTTATTTATAGTTTTATACCTTTGTGGTCTGAAAAGTTGGTTGGTAGGATTTCAATCCTTTGGAATTTACTGAGGCTCTTTTTGTGGCCTAGTATGTGGTCTATTCTGGAGAATGTTCCATGTGCACTTGAGAAGAATATGTATCCTGTTGCTTTTGGGTGTAGAGTTCTATAGATGTCTATTAGGTCCATCTGTTCTAGTGTGTTGTTCAGTGCCTCTGTGTCCTTACTTATTTTCTGTCTGGTGTATCTGTTCTTTGGAGTGAATGGTGTGTTGAAGTCTTCTAAAATGAATGCATTGCATTTTATTTCCTCCTTTATTTCTGTTAGTGTTTGTTTCACATATGCTGGTGCTCCTGTGTTGGGTGCAAATATATTTATAATGGTTATATCCTCTTGTTGGACTCACCCCTTTATCATTATGTAATATCCTTCTTTATCTCTTGTTACTTTCTTTATTTTGAAGTCTATTTTGTCTGATACTAGTACTTCAACACCTGCTTTTTTCTCCCTATTGTTTGCATGAAATATCTTTTTCCATCCGTTGACTTTTAGTCTGTGCATGTCTTTGGGTTTGAGGTAAGCCTCTTGTAAGCAGCATATTGATGGGTATTGTTTTTTGTCCATTCAGTCACTCTATATCTTTTGATTGGTGCATTCAATGCATTTACATTTAGGGTGATTATCATTAGGTATATACTTATTGCCATTGCAGTCTTTAGATTCGTGGTTACCAAAGGTTCCAGGTTACTTTCCTTACTATCTAAGAATCTAACTTAACTCACTTAGTATGCTGTTACAAACATAATCTAAAGATTCTTTTCTGTTTCTCCTCCTTTTTCTTCCTCCTTCATTCTTTGTACATTAGGTATGAAATTCTGTTCTTTTAGTCTATCCCTTGATTGTCTTTGGGAATAGTCAATTTAATTTTGCATTTGTCTCACAATCAGCTGCTCCACCATCCCTACCATGGTTTTACTGCCTCTGGTGACAGCTATCCAACCCTAGGAACACTTCCATCTATAGCAGTCCCTCAAAAATAGCCTGCAGAGATGGTTTGTGGGAGGTAAACTCTCTCAGCTTTTGCTTATCTGGAAATTGTTGAACCCATCCTTTAAATTTAAATGATAATCTTGCCGGATAAAGTAATCTTCATTCCAGGCCCTTCTGCTTCATGGCATTAAATACATCATGCCACTTCCTTCTGGCCTGTAAGGTTTCTGCTGAGAAGTTGATGTTAGCCTGATGGGCTTTCCTTTGTATGTAATCTTATTTATGTCTCTGGCTGCTTTTAACAGTCTATCCTTTTCCTTGATCTTTCCCATTTTAATTACTATGTGTCTTTGTGTTGTCTTCCTTGGGTCCCTTGTTTTGGGAGATCTGTGGATCTCCATGGCCTGAGAGACTATCTCCTTTCCCAAATCGGGAAAGTTTTCAGCAACTACCACCTCAAAGACACTTTCTATTCCTTTCTCTCTCTTCTTCTTCTTCTGGTATCCCTGTAATACGAATACTGTTCCTCTTCGATTGGTCACACAGTTCTCTCAATATTTTTTCATTTTTAGAGTTCCTTTTTTCTCTGTGCCTCAACTTCTTTGTAATCCTGTTCTGTAGTTCCTATTTCATTTATTGTCTCCTCCACCATATCCTACCTGATTTTAATACCCTCCATCATGCTCTTCAATGATTGGATCTCCGATCTGAATTCATTCCTGAGTTCTTGGATGTCTTTCCATTCCTCCATTATAATGTTGATTATTTTTATTTTGAACTCCCTTTCAGGAAGAGTCACGAGGTTCATATCATTTAAATCTTTCTCTGGAGTTGTATTAATAATTTTACTCTGGACAATGTTCCTTTGGCGCTTCATGTTTGTATATGGCACTCTCTAGTGTCCAGAAGCTCCATTCAGGAGCTGCTCAGCCCCTGAAGCAATGTTGGGGGTCGCAGGGGAGCAGTACTGGTGCCTGGGGGGAGGAAAGAGCTGTTCGCCACCTCCCAGCTGCTGTGCCTGTCTGCACTGCCTGAGCCAATGGTCCGGTCACACAGGTTTTTCTCCCTGAGCAGCTGGATATGTATCCCTGCTTTCCACAAGCAGCCGGAATCCCAGTCTCTCCAGGTATTCTGCCTGTACTAACTTTCCAACCTGGCAGTCATGTGAGTCTCATGAAAGCACATGAAATGTAGGTCTGTGCTCCCAGAGCAGATCTCTGGAGCTAGGTATTCAGCAGTCCCAAGCCTTCCACTCCCTCCCTGCTCCATTTCTCTTCCTCCCGCTGGTGAGCTGGGGTGTGGGAGGGGCTCAGGTCCCGCGAAGCCACAGCTCTGGTACTTACTCCATTCAGAGAGGTCTGCTCTTTTCTCCAGGTGTGTGCAGTCTGATGCAGTCTTCTTTCCTGTTGCTCTCTCAGAATTATTTGCACCAATTAAATTTTCTAATTGTATCCAGTTTTAGGAGGAAGCCTCTGTCTCTCCTCTTACACCACCATCTTTGATCCCCAAATAGTTTTATTTGGAGTGCCCATCTGGTTATAGTCCCAGAACAGAGTTTCTTTACTAACATTCTAGCAGAGGCAGCAAAATCAGTGCAGCATTTGCCTAAGTAAAATGAAAAGACAACCTGTGAAATAGGAGAAACTTTTTGAAAACTGTATATCAGGTAAGGGGTTAATAACTGAAATATGTGAGGAACTCTTACAACTCAATTGTAAAAACAAAAAGTCAAGCAAACCTACAAATAATCCAATGGTCAGAGAACCTGAATAGACACTTTTTTCCAAAGAAGATATCCAAATAGACAATAGGTATGTGAAATGATGTTCAGTATCACTAATCATCAGCAAAATGCAAATCAAAACCACAGTGAGATACTACTTCACAAATGACAGGATGGCTACTGTAAAAAAGGCAAAAGAGATTACAATGTCGGTAAAAATGTGGAGAAAATGGAACCTTTGTGCACTATTGGTGGGAATGTAAATTGGTACAGCCGCTATTGAAAACATTACAGGGATTCTTAAAAACATTAAAAATAGAGCTACCATGTCATCCAGTAATCCCACTTTTGGGTGGTAGTCTGAAAGAAATGAAAACACTAACTCAAAAAGGTATCTTCTCCATGGACATTACAGCCTTATTTATAACAGCTAAGACATGGAAATAACGTAAGTGTCCATCAATGGATGAGTGGACACAGAAAATGTAATATATATATATATATATATATATATATATGTACACGCACAGACATACACATATATATGTATACACACATACACACTGTAGCTATTATTCAGCTACAAAAAGAAGAAAATCTTGCCATTTGTAACAACATGGGAAGACCTTGAGGGTATTATGCTAAGTGAAATAAATCAGACAGAGAAAGACAAAGCATGATCTCACTTAAATGCAGAATCTTAAAAAAAGTCTGAACTCAGATACAGAGAACAGATTGGTCGTTGCCAAAGGTGGGAATAGGGGATAAGCAAAATAGGTGAAGGTGATCAAAAGGTGCCATTTTTCAGTTATAATATAAATAAATTCTGGGGATGTAATGTACAGTATGGTGACTATAGTTAATAATACTGTACTGTTTATATATATATTTGAAATTTGCCATGAGAGTAGATCTTAAAAGTTCTCATCAGACAAAAAAATTATAACTATGTTAGTTGATGGATGTTAACTTGACACTGGGTGATCATTTTGCAATACATACACACACACACACACACGCACACATATATATGAAAAGGTGTTCAAAATCATTAGTCATCAGGAAAATACAAATTAAAACCGTAATTACATACTGTTTCACAACCACGAGGGTGGGGAAAAAAAGCAAAAAGCAAGAAAAAACTTATAAATAAACTTGCACAATTTTGAGGAAATATTTTTAGCAGAAATTTACAACAAACATTCTATTTGTCAAATAACTGAATCACCCTCACTAAAGTCTGGAATATGAAGAAGTTGCCACTATTTTTGTTAATATTCAAGATAATAGTAGAGTTCCTAACAGATACATTAAAGGAAGGAAAAAGAATATGAGCTATAAATATTGGGAAGAGAGGGTTAAAATTTAAAAACCTCACTATTTGCAGATGCTTGTATCCATAGAAACCACAATCAGCTAAAAAAAAAATGTGATTTAAGGTAGTCCAGGAAGGTGCCCAGAAAGATCAAAATAAGAAAATCAATAATTTTTATACAAGATTAACCAGATAGAAAACATAATAGAATAGATTTCTCAAAACAACTGAGAAAAAATTGTTAAAAATATTTAGTAATATACTTAATAAGAAATGCATAACACCTCTATGGGAAAAATTATAAAATGCTATTGAAAGGTGTATAAGTAGTCCTAAATGAATAGAAACATAGACCAATTTCATGCCACAAAACTCTAGAATTTAGAGATACTAATTATATTCTATGTTATTCTACAAAGTTATTATTCTCCCAGTCAAAATTGCAGCAGTTTCTGTTTTGGAAATTGAATGGAGTCTTAAATGCTTCTTACATTCGTAGACAGAAATGTGATCATGAAGATACAAGGCAAACTTTAGAGAGAGAAAATGTAGGCTAGAAATGGGGGACAAGGGAGACTTGAACTTGTCCTCCTAGATATCAAACATTTTTTTTGAAGTATTGTAATGAAAATAATATAATACCGAATTGAAGGACAAATGAAGAAGGGTAGCATTATGGAAAATCAAGAAATAAACACATGATTAGATATACATTAGTATATAGTGAAGGAGGCTTTCAAATTGAGGTAAATGGTAGAATATGTAATTAGTAAAATTAGAATAATTCATAACCCATTTGGAGAAAAATTAAAGTGACATCTTCAAGTATTAATGCATAGATATAAAAAAACTAAAGTATTGAAGAAAATTTTAGAATATATTTAAATCCCTTTCTATTTTTTCTATAATTTCAAAGATTGAAAAATAGATTATTTCCTCTGTGATAGGAAAGGTCTTCTTACATAAGACAAAATTTATAGAAAAAATTTGAAAAGACAATATAACATGGAGAACAATTCATTTTTGGAGCTGAGTAAGTCTTGACTTAAGGCAAGAGGCAATATTTGAATTAAGCCTGATTTGGATTTTGAGCAGAAGGTATTCTGGAACAACTTAAAAGAATAGAGGTATAAAATTGAATGTCAGATTTGAGAAGTCATCCAGAATGGATGGAGGTCAAAATGTATAGTAAGAATCTACACATTAGGAGTTTAGTAGTGGAAGAAATTCCATTCAATTCCCCATCTGATTTCTCTACTAAAGTTTTAAGACTATATATATTCAATTTGTCTTCATATTATTACTCTACAATAATACACTGTTATTCATTGTAAAATGAATCCATTCATTTAAACTGTGTGTTTAGAATGTTGTGCCTAAAAATTAAAATAAAACCGAAAAAGGCAAACAGATGGTACATGATTTTATGTGGCTTTGTTGTATTCTATTGAATATATTCAGAATATTTATTTAATAGCCTCAGAATATTCCACTGATCTTAGTTTCTAGAACTGATTAGCTTCTCTTCAGCTATTGTTAGACAGCTACAGTCTCTGTTGGATACAAAGAGCTGTCTGTGATTTACCTTGATTTTAAGAATGGCAAACAAGAACCACCTTCAAGCTGATTTCATTTACCATTGCTCCCTTCCTAGTGATCTCAACCCTATTCAATTTCAGTTATGAAGGTAACAAAATACTGTTTAATTCAGCCCTGTCAGCCTTGTTAATTTGATAGTGCATAAAAGTGAGGTACTCAAAGCCTTAAATAGACAATAAATCTTAATGCAATGTTTTCTACTATGTGATAAATATGAGTATTATATCAACAGGATAAATGTTTGATTATTATAGACCTCAAATTCCTTAGAAATTAGTGTAACTAGACAGAACGCTTAGTGATAAGTTAAGATTGGACTTGTTTACATTTTAATATGTGCAACGTGTTAGCCTTGTTACTCTTATGACTCAGCTAACTTTTCTATAGGCTTTTGGCATTCTGATTCCCTGTATCACATATATTTAGGTAATTGATTTAAACTTAATTTTAATTTTTTCGTGGTCTAGCAAAGCATACTTAAGTCACATGTTGCAATGTAAATTGTGTATTAAGTTGTAGCTAAAATTCTGCACAATATTTCAATATAATAAATTTATAGATATAAAATCTGGTCATCACGAGAAACAGTATCTGAATGACATTTTCTTGCAGACTTTTTGGCACTATTTCTATTCATCTATTTATGATTGTGTATTTAGGCATAATTAGTAATATTAATCTTAAGTTTTATGTACCCAAATACATCAATCGTCATATGCCTATAATTATTCTAAGCTTTTCACAAATATAAACTTAGATAATTATGTGACATACTCATTTTCTGATGAGGAAGCTGAAGTAAAGAAAATTAAGTACTTTGCTTAATTCATACTACACTGAAAGTGGTGGAGCTTGGATTACAACCTAACCATGCCGACTATCTAGAATCTTCTTACACCCTACAATGCTCTGCAATCTTTTATGTTGTGATAGAAAATTTGTCAATTAAAATAATTTGCCAAAAAAATCATACATTTTGAGGAAATATCCATTATACTATCTTGTTTTACTCCACAGTAAACTCTTCTACTTTTTAAATTTAAAGTTATTATAGAACTTTATTTCACTGACTCTTTAGATAGGGCTAGTAAGATAGGGCTAACTGCATTATCTACTGGATGCTCTAGAGCTCACTAAATTTTCAATTTAATATAAACCTAAATATAAATTTATAATAACAATTTATAAAATTAAAAAATTGAATTTAATGTAACTGAAAAATATACAAATTTATGTACTAATTTCATCTTTTAGATAGTAAGCTATGTGGTAGAATGCTTTAAGAAAATTTTATTTTCCATTTAATATTCTTTCCTTTCTTCTGATTTTATGTATCGACCATGTTAAAATCAAATTTAAACATGTTTCATATGTGATTATAATATAAATGCAAAAACATATAAACTGCAGATGGCCTATAATGTATCTTTAAAAAAGTTTCACAAGATCTAACAATTGTCAATGCTGAAAACAGTGCTGAATTAAAATTAATTCAAATTAACTTTGTTTTAAAGGTTGCATTCTGAGAAGACTTATACTGTTTATAAATCAGTAAAGCAGATTCACCAGAATCAGTAAAGCAAAGGAGAAGCCACTAGATAAGTAGTCCATTCCAGAATCTAATTTTTACTTTAAACTTTGAGGTATCCATGAGGTTATTTATATAGCTATAGGAAAAGACAGCAATAAACACTTGGGGAGAAACAGTAGTAAAATGTATATTTGAATATTTTTTTACTTTATCCCACTGAGTATAGGAAGGGTATAGAGAGTGAGCACTTTGTGTGTGTTATAACTGATACCATATCTGGATAAACAATCTATTAGTCCTCCTGTGCTCTCTAAGGAGGAGATACTAAATGAAGAAAGATAGCAGAATAGAGGCATCAGTGGTGTTTCAATCTCTGGAGGGACAGTGTCTGCTATAGAAAATGTGTTGAAAAAGGGAGACTCCTCATTAATCAAGGAGAAACACTGCTAAATTTGATATAGTACTTTACTGGTTTGTGAGGGAGATAAAAATAAATGAGAATAATACTACCAAGTATATTTTTTGTCAACTGTGGACATCCCCAGAGAAGAAATGGAAGTAAGCTTACTTTTATAATCAATATGTGACCACTAAAAATTCAATAAGATTAATCAGCTATCTACTGAACTGATAATATTTAAATATGTTATTAAGAATCAGGGCCACCTACATAAATTCATGAGATGTAGTGAAAAATGAAACCACAGGACCATTTTCTAAAAAATCTGGAAAAACTGTCATTAAAAATATTAAAATATGAAACTTAAAAATATCTTCCAGCATCTCTCTCTTGAACTATATTGGTGATTTTATTTAATTGCTAAGTAAAAAAAAAAGTAAATTGTTAACATGAATTTTACCATTGATCTTTACAGTGTGAAACTACAGTTTTAAATGCAAATATTAGAATATTGAACTCATATGCAGAATTACTGAAATTACATAATTTGTATATCATATCTTGTGCATACCTAAATGTTTCATTCCTACCAGAACAGTGGATAATGTTGCCCCAAAACTATTTTTCATTTCACTTCTTAATATGCACAGATTTTACTAAAAATCTCTACCTTCAGCTTACTGGTAAGTAAGTAAGGACTGAAAGGAGAAAGAACTATGGGTTGTGTTATCTTTGCCTTTCTTCTCTGTGATCATTTTCTGTATAAGTGGTTGGCTAATTACAGAGAACTAACACAACTAAGATAGTATATGAAAGGATTCCTTTGTCATTTGTATTCCTTAACATGCCATTGGTTTTCTATAGTTTGAAGCAAGTTCTTGTTCTAATGGGAAAGTGTGGTTTCACTAGTTGTCAAAGCCTCAGCTTACTCAGTTACAGACAAAACAAGCTTATGAGGCACTCACTTTGAGTTTCACTGAACTTCCATGTAGGGTCCTGTGGAATCCTGTGCTCTGGGGACCTCAAATACTATATGGGAATAAAGCAAGAAAGGAAAGTAGACACACATTTCTTGCAAGTAACTTCTCACCTCATGTACATGCTCCATTGTCTATTAGAAATCACTTCAAAACATAAGTTCAGAGATGAAATCATTAAGAATTTCAAGATGGTGACAGCAGAGCATTAAACCAAGCGTGGAGTCCTTCTCATCATGGGGCTCTGTGTGACTGCCTAGGTTGCAGACCCATGAATCTAGCTGAGTTAAAGACAGTATTACCATTTCCATAACTGTATGAGATTGGATTGCATTACATTTTTAGGATAGGTGTCTTATTCTAATATATATTATTTAGGAAAATAATTAAAAATATTAAGTGAAGACACAGTCATAGTATCTGTGCTAGTTCAAAAAAATGCAAGTATAAATCACAAATCAGATGAAATTTCTCTTGAAACCAAAGCAAAAGAAAGTGGCACAGTGATGGTGGCTCATCAGCAACACTAGGGAATTGAAAGGGAAACAGCCAGCAGCACAGGACAGGCACGAGGACATGGAGCAGATAGTACAAAGCACAGAGAAGAACAAGCCACCCCTGGAATTGGGATGGACAACCTTAAATAAGGTAGGACACACCAGAGGCAACTCTAATTGGTCATCATTGGGAGAAACATACGGAGAGACAGTGATTCCCAATGGATCCACTCTTTAAAAACGGATTCAGAGGCAAAAGTGGGGATATCAAGACAAAACCGAAGCACTGAGGGCAAAAAGCTAGTGGGAAGTAATTGAAATACCTTAGCCCTATACCTGGAGAGTGACTGGAGCACTGGGCAGAATAACCAGATTGTCAACAGGGTGAAGATATAGTATAAAATTGTAATTCAGAGGAATGCATGATGTGACAAAGGAAATGTGGAGAACTGCAGCTGGGATGCTGACCTAGGGACTCTTGCTCACTAAATGAAGCAGGGTGGTCTGAGGCCAATTTTGACAGCCATTCAGGAGCCTTAGAGTTACAGCTAATTTATAGGTTCTCAACTTTAGGGAATATACTTAAAATGTAAACCTCAAAGTTGGTGTGTATGAGATTGTCTTTTGTATCCTGCTTTACAGAGTTAGTTGTCTTAAAACTGGAAAGTGCTTGATCTACAAGTTATGTTACCTGTGGAAACTGTCAAGAGAATCAGAAGACAGACATGATGGAAAAAAGATAGGATGTGCTATTGCATATTACAGTTAGATTCTTATGAGATTAAATTATTCCTTTATGTATTTCTTCCCTTTTAGGAGTAGACCTTGATGCCAGTATACCTAATATTCAATTGAATAAATGAAAATAAGAAACAACCAGTTCAATTACTGACTCTACCAAACAAAATGTTTTAGAATGCGCATATAAAATGTGTGAGAGTTTTATAATTCATTTAAGGAATTCTTCCAGAAAATCATTAAATAAACATAAGTAAGGAACTTTGGTAAAGGAAAATGTTTTAATATACACAGATACATACATTGTCTGGCTGTCTGCTTAGCTCCTGTGAAACACCAAATTACAGTTACAGAAAATTAAATTGCAGTACAGTAAGAAGTTCTTACCTTCCTAAATGTTCTGGTCATTCAAATAAAGATATTTGCACATTGTAAATGTTTCCTATTTATTTTTCATCAAATGAAGCACTTAGAATATATAAATTAGCTAATATGTAAACCCTGTTGTAATTATCTGCAACTAACATACTGTATAAGACTAAATATTCATTTATATTTTATTTTATATGAATATTGCAGCTTACCAATAAGGAAGCTGAGGATCAGTTATATAATTATCAAAAACCAGAAATGGTATTTATTTGTTCTAGATTTATATTGATTCTAGAACCTCATAATTGTTCATAATATCATACTTCTCCTATTTTATAATAATAGGTGGTACGAGTTTTCAGGTTCAATTTACATGACTTTTTAAAATGAATATAAAATGTGCACTCAGTGATGTAAAATTCTGTAAAGAAGTTTTCCCATCTGCCTTGTCTATGTGAAATAGGAGAATGTGCTAGCCGTATTGAAGCAGAGTTTATTGCACCATTAAAGATCCCTGGTTTCCTTCCCTCTGCCATGTTAGCGCAGAAAGTATTTCTGGTCCAATGCTTAGGCTATATGCCAGTAGTCTCTTCATTATTTAAGATGCAGAGAGGATGGCTATTTTAACTGCAATTAGTAGAGGGTCATGGAACTTTGAAGTGTTTGTTCAGGACAACTGCAGAGGTATTTTTCTGAGTCACCTTCTGATACAAATTCACCACATATTCTTTCCAAGCTTCTGTGCCACTCATTTGAGGGAAAAGGCAAACCATTTTAATGGTTTAGATTAGAAAAAGCCAATATTATAGTGGGGGAAAAACTCTATATAGTCAAAGAGAACAGTTTGGAAGAAGCATGTTCCTGGAATATCTCTAGGGGAATATATTCCATTTCTGAGATACTGCTGCACAAATTCATATATACTCTCAAAACATTGTTTTCTTTTAATACATTTTCTAATATGTAGCCATAGCCAGAGAAATATCCCAATACCCCAAAATTCTTACCCATATTTAAGGAATTGGGATTTTTAACTCAATATCTTTACAAGTTCATTTTCAGAATAATTGATTATAAGCCTTAGAGATAGCCAAGGGAAATTTGCAACTTCCCTAGAAGTCAGACAAAGCTAACTGTAAAGGAATCACTATTTTTTAGTTCTAGTGTAAGAATATGTGTGTTAGAAAGTAATCTATTTGACAAATTCTATATGCTGTTCCATATACATATTTTACACTATAGTAAGGTAGTCAATTTTCTAGATTATTTTGAGAGGTTGAGAAAGTCAACAAATATTCTAGAAAAGATTTATTGGATACTTTAAAAATATTTTACTAAGGGCATATACAATGATTAATGCCCTATTTAGAAGTTATATATAAGAAAAATCCTATCTCCAAAAAAAATGATATGGGGAAGGAAATAATAGACAGGAAATAACTAAGTTATGTTGGGAGTTCATGAATATTATGATGAAAATACTTGCTTTTAGGATATATTCCAAGCATTAAGGTATTTAATCTAATTCTTGAAAACTCATTTTTACTCACTAGGTGAACGTCTGAATTTTTAAAAATATGAACAATTTTAAAGTAGGAATTCAAAAGTACATTTTCCAGAATATGTGAAATTAGAATATAGTGAAATATATCTGATATAAAATACATGCCAATGTAGTCTGGCAGTTTTGGCTGTTATTTCGCTTCTCTGATGATACAGTATATATGGTATTTGGTAAAACACTAATAATATACACTAGAGCTTAAATTTCTTTTAAAAACAAAGCCATGATAGCTTAGTACCTGAGAGATACACAACTTTGAAGGTTTCTACTATCAATACTCAAGAACTTTAGCATCTATGGCAGATCTCTGTGAAGGAACCATTTGATGGGCTTGTGTTTGGAGTCGGCACATCCCCAAAGCACAGTTGTGTTAGAACAACTTAAATTTTGGTGTACACATTAGCATGGCCACAGTGATTGTTAAAATATTGAAATATTTCAGTATTAACTCCAAGTCATGTGGTCCCTCTCATAGAAATACCTTTTCATCCAGCAATGAAAGAATTCATGCTAGAAACCTCTTTTCTATCTCTATGGCCTAGTTTCCCTATTTGGTCAGCATCTGTGCTGGGTTTTAAATACAATTTTATCTCTGGAATTCACTGTCCCTGGAAATCTGTGGAGATAATTCTAGGAATTTCCTCTAAGAGATCCTAATTTGCAGGAATGAAAGTTGGAATCTATCTGTGGAGTAGATCTAGTTTGACCAATTTTGAGTCAATTACTTTGCCACAGAATGATGTATTTTCGAGATCATAAACAATGGCAAGGTTGGTATTAAAAGTGCATTAATTTTTTTATCTTTAAATAAAATAATTTGCATGTTACTTATTTCCTTTAATTTTAATGTTGCCATTATTCATATTTAATTTTATGATTAAAAGTAATTAAATATCAATTCAAATTAGTATAGAAGAAAATGTATTTACTGTATTTAAACCCTTTTTTACTCTTTCATCCTGGAATGCTATAACTTGAATTATAGCAAAAATGCATTGAATATACAGTTTAACTTTATTGGATTAACAGTTGTGTATTGAGATCAATTTATGCTTGATTCTGACTGAAAAGTTATCAATGACAATGAAAATTTAGCTTAAATCACACTTACATTTTAATTATCATAAAATACATGGCAAGTTGTAAGAGAATCAATATAACTTTAGAAAAACAGTGATTTAAATATAAATATCCATTTGATTGAAACTAATGACAAAACATTATTTCATTGAAATTAGGTTTATTCCAAGGAAGAATATCTAATAATTGATTGCTCTAAATGATAGAACATCGATAAATAATGAATACAAATTGTAATGAGAAAATAGTAATGAAAGGATACTGATTTCTTAAAGTAAAACATGTACTAGTATCTCTGCAGATAATTTTTAATAAAAATCGGCTTTCCTAGGAGATGAATATACCTATTCTTGCTTTTGATGTATTTTTATAGTTGGTTCACATCATTGTTCCCAGGTATCATATTTTCGATTATGTTCATAATGCTGACCTTAAGTGAATAATATGTTTTAACCACAAGAGAGGGTTAGAAAGTTATGATATTTTGACTGAGAATTTATTAGGTTGTTCTTCAAAATTCCAGGCAGGGAAAGATGTTGGAAGAATAAACACTAGAGAGATCTTGCAATAAAAAAAATCACTAGAAAACTAATCTTTAATAAAATTCACTCAGCAACTATTCTTCAGGGCCCGCTTATTCAAATTCCATAGAAAAAGAAGTCATGACTTGACTTTTGTTTGACTATAATAGTAACCTTTGCTCAGTGTAGACACAACCATAGAATGCACCATAGGATTTATCTATTTTCCAGTATGGGCCTTAAATTCCTAAATTCAAATATTAGCTAGAAAAGAGATAAAAAGAATGATCATTCTTCTGAAATTTGTTATATCTAGGGAAATGCTGTTAACTTTTTAACAAATCACCCTAAAATAGTATCTTAAAAAAAATAAATAAAAGCTATTGGAAACACTGCCAGTGTTCCTATTATGAGGTAATTTTATTGCATATTCCTGGTATTCTGCTCTTTATAGTATTTATACTATATATGAGTATACATATATAAGAGTTATGTATAAGAATTTTCTCTCTCCATTTCTGCCTCTTTCTGCCCCCTAGTAAAGATGTAGGCTCTCTAACTTTAGGTATGTGTAACTCGGGGAAAATAGTTTCCCAGCCTGGGGCAAATTACTTTTGAAACCAAAATCAGTCAAAGGAAGAAATAAAGTGGGAGAAACCCATTTATTGCTTACAGACAGTCATCCACTCTGCTTGCCCGTGTCACAATCTGGCTACAAAAAGAGCCACCACCCAGCCTCTCCGGTCCAGGTGGTGCCCTTGCTTCCCCACTTAATCACCCACTGATATGGAGATGGACTGCTCTCCATCCCTTGGAAACACCTATTGATATGGAGATTAATTAAAACTAGGTGAGAGATTCTGAAATATTGCAATTTTACCCACAGTATGTTTTTCTTATAATTTGCAGCTGTTTTCAGCAAGCAATTATTGTATTTATCCCTAATCTTTTTGAACTGTGTGATACACTTGTTAAGAGCTGGAGATATTCAGTGACATCCATAAGTTTGATCCTTGTTTTGTCCTCTTGATAACTAAAAGAACAATTTGATATTTATATGATTTTTCATTTGTTTTGTCAACTTTATATTGATTAGGCATTGTCTTGATGATGAGTTTCAGCCTGGGCAAGTTCGCTATGGATTCAGTGTGACCAAAGAAATTGACTGCAAGACTCTCTTTGGGATGAATGGGTCTTACAAAACTGCCATCCGGCCCATCTCTCTCTCCTTCTCCAGCAGCAAGCACACTGGCCCTCCCCCTCACCTCTCAGGTACAGATAAGTCCTCTGTTGCCCAGGTAATTACCCACTGATATGGAGATGAAAGATGCAAATGCACTAAAACCTATTTCTTTACAACTCTGAATGCCTGTTGATATGCAGATGTACTAAAGCCAGGCAAGATATCCTGGAAATATTACAATTTTACCCACATGCATGTAACACTATAAAATGTAGGATCATTTTCAGTTTTAATCATCACCTTTACACCAATTGAGAAGATATACAATTTTCTATGTTAGGCTATTTTTGCATAAGAGCCAGTGGTTTAAGATAAATGTGCACATGTGTTTCGTTAAAAATTTTTAAGGAAAATAGGCCCTTTTTGCTGTAAATAAAAGAACCAAAACAAGAAGTCACAGTAGAAATAATAAATTATAATTATAACTTCAAAATCTCTGTGACCAGTGTATAATTGATCACTGTATATCTGTACCATCCAAAAATGTAATAGCTATATGTAACAATTTACTTTCATATTAATAAATTTAAAATAAAATTTCTTAGTCATACTAGCCATCTTTCAAATGCTTAAGAGTCTATATAGTGCAGAGTTAGGACATTTCCAACATCTCAGGAAGATTTATAAGTCATTGTTATGTGAACTTTAGATGCATTATTAGGTTGGAGAAGATAATTTTAAAAAGTCCATATTAATAAGAAGAAATCATAGTATATTAATATAGTTTTATTTTAAAGTAGCTTTATAGATTTACAGAAAAATTACAAAGATAGTACAGAGCAATCACATATACCCCACACTCAATATCCCATATTATTAGCAACTTGCGTTAGTCGGGTACATTTGTCACAGTTAATAAACGAATATTGATACATTATTATTTAATAATAATAATGGACCATACATACATCATCCTTTTCTCAGATTTCCTTAGTTTTACTGTATGTCCTTTTTCTGATGCAAGATCCCATCCTGGATCCTACCTAACATTTAGTCATGTTTCCTTAAGTTCCTCCTGACTGTGACAGTTTGTCAAACTCTCCTGGTTTTTGATGACCTTAAGAATTTTGAGGTGTACTGGTCATGTGTTTTGTATAATGTTCCTCAATTGGATCTTTTCTGATGTTTTTCCTATGATTAGTGTTATGGGTTTTTGAAAGGAAGACACAGACTTTCATTGTATCATATCAAACGTACGTTCTATTAAAGTGTCTGATACTGTTGTTGTTAATATTGATCACCTAGATGAGGTAGTGTGTGTCAAGTTTCTCTGTTCTAAAATCGTGGTCCCCCCATTTCCATACTATACTCTTTGGAAGAAACTTACTATGCACAGCCCACATAAGGAGTATGGAGTCATGTTCTACAATTTGAGAGCAGAGTATCTACATAAATAATTTGTGAACCTTTTGGATAGAGATTTATCTAGACTATCACAATGCTTTAACCTTTTATAAATGAAAATAAAAATATCAACTTTGATTTTTATTGGCTATGAGGTTTCTTAAGAAAAATTTGCCTACTTGACTATAGGCCCTTATAAGGGATACACCTGATTTCATGAATATCAAACACATTAAATATGGAAATATTTATAGGAATCTCTTCCATTTTTCTTGGATCAAATTTCCAGTGAAATAGTGGGGGATACAGACCATAAATAATTAAGTATAATACAGTATGTCAGATGGTGTTAAGTAGTATGGAGAACATACATCACAGAACAGAAGTAGAGAGTTTTGGGTTACTATTTTAAATAGGGTGTGGTGAGGTTAACATTTGTGCAAAAAATGTATGACAGTGTAAGCCAGAGACTGGAGAAATTTGAAATAGAGCAGTAAGTACAATGACCCAGCATGTTTTATCATTGGCTAGGTGAAAGTATGGCTACTGCAAACAAGCATATGAAACAGACAAAGAAACAACGCCAGAGACACAGTGGGAAGGTGGTGGTAGCTCTGTCATCTAGGCCTTTAGACAATTATGAGAATTTTGGATTTATATCTGATGGAGATAGGAAAATGTTGGATGATATTGAGCAGAGTAGAGACGACCTGGGTTCCATTTTGGGAGTGCTGATTGCTGATTAAATATAGGAGTAACAGAAATATCAATTAGGAGGCTATTGAAACTACATTGGCTAGAATTTGACCTAGAATAACAGACTCTGACCAAAGTGACCTTTCGTAGAAGAGTCCCAGTTTATACTTGTTTTTCTAATGAGTTATTACTTGCATCTTATTTCTTAAGGTGCACCATTTGAGTAACTTTATGGTGATCTTATATGGATTAGTGTGGTAGTGTTGGAGGTGATAAGAACAAGTTATGATCTGTATGTATTTAGAAGATGATACCAAAAGAATAGGCTGATGGCATTGGCAAAGGCTGTGAGAGAAGAAAAAAGGTAAAAAATAACTTCTGGATATTTGCCCTGAGCAACTGAAAGTATAAATAAATAGCAAATTTGTAGTTCCTGTAAGTTGGAAATACTGGAAAGAGAAAAAAAATTTTTTAAAGGTTTTAAAATGCATTTGTTATGTAGTGAGCCATGCAAACTCTGTCTTTCAATGAAAACCATAGTAAAGATCCATATTACTCAAAAGTTTCAGATGTTGCCTTTTAATTTTTGCACCCAACTCTATGTGAGTGATATTGAGAAACTTATATAGATATATCCAATGTATTATCTACTTCATGAAAGAAATTCCTGTTTCTTTTTTCATCTCTCCATAGAACCCTTATGCCTATCAGAATGTGCTAGCACACAGAAAAATATATTAATATTTTTCAATGAAAAGTTAAATGGGTAAGCAGCTCCTTCCTGTCATCTAGCCTCCCTTTCAAATAGACGCTCTCTGAACAGAAATCACTATTTATAATAGAACGTTAGGGTGTTTGTTCAAATTAAAAATAGGAAACTATATATTCAGAAAAAATGTGGAACACTTAAATAAAATTTTGGGTCAAACAGTTGTGCCAAAATTTCACCGAGAAAAGAAGAATATTTAAAATTCCAAAGTGAGTTAACAATGAGTCTATCTCACAGTATTATATTTCCTTATTAAAACATAATTAATTTATCAGTTATTTGTAATGCCTTCAAAAACACCTTGGACATAGTATTTGTGTAGGATAAAGAAAGCCAGGTTGTAATGTCTTCATGGCATTTATTGCATCCATGGGTTTTGGGATATTATTTATGAAGTTGAGAATCATTACAGCACAATGTAATTGTGATATTTCTTGTGGGATACTTGATAATCCGGATTTGCTGAATCAAGTGTAAAGTTGCAAGTAGCTATAAAGCAGATGACTTAAAAATCTTTGCATATCATAACTTGATTTGAAATTCCCAGAAGTAATGGCTTTTGAAGAGACTTGTTCTACACTCAATCAGTGTGTACATGATTCAGAAATATTTTTGACAGAAGAAAGTCCCTTTGAAGCATTAATTTCCATGGAGTGCATTCATTCAACAAGTATAATCTGTAGTGTTCTAATAAGGAAGTATAAATTATATTTACAACTCTTAATTGGTGCTAAAGCAAGAAAAATAGAAGCTCAAAATATCTAAATAGCTAATAAGGAATTAAAGCACAAGTTTTATAAAGTTTTATATAGTCCTAGGAATCAACCTAGACTTCTTTATAAGTTAAATTAAAAGTAAAATGGAATTTACATTGGATAGACTAATAAGAAAATAATGAAGAGATTACTGTCTATTAAATATAAACAGTTTGTTTACTGTTTATCACTGAAGATGTGCTAACTTGTTAATATCCTGCTTTTTTTACCACTGTCACTACATTGTTCTAAGTGAATATTTAGCGTTAGAATAGAGAATTCCTTGCCAGAGGCTAATTTAAAGAAAGATATACATTCATATTTAAGTAATTAATTATCAAATATACTTTAAAAACTTCTGAATAGTTTCGGAGATCCTCTACATATGAAGAATTATTGTAGCAACACACCTTAACCTAGACTGTTCAAAAGGTTGTGCCATTTCCTCAGAAAGAAAAATAATTAAAGCAATAAATATCTGAGTCCTAGAGAAGACTATGTGCCACTTATGTTTCCTTTCTGTGCTTATTTTTGTTTCTCAGAGTTTTAAATCTTATCATGAGGTTAATTTAATACTAAGGGAAGATTTAGTTTGTAAATAAATACTTGTTATTCAAGAAAGAAAACAAATGTCCAATTTGAAGTCCAACTAAAAATTTCAGATTATTTTTCCACTGCATGAAATCAATGTTACCTTTTTTATTTCTCAACAGTGTAACAAAATCCATTTAATTTCTTTTTTCTTCTCCTAGAATTCTTTTCCAGATAAAAGTGGATAGTTTTGGTTATTGAGCTTGGGAACAATGCATAATTTGAAGGAATCTTCAGGACCAGATCAGGGCTATGTTGCTATGGTGATTTTACTAACAACGTAAGCACTCTCATAAGCTCCAGCAATCTCCAGTGTCTTAGAAAGTGCAAACTATACACATCGCTCCTATGTGAAAGGCCAGCAACTTGGGTTTGGAGTACTAGTATTCATAAGACTGCCTAATGTGCCTAGGCTAATGGAATGAGTTTGGCAAATGGTTTTAATTCCTCTAACTCCTCTAATCAGAGGTGTTTTTTGATTTAAGAGATAGAAAATGCATTGTCCTTTGCATATATATGAGGGGAAAATAAAGATTCTGAGCGGCTTGAGGAAAACTTGGAAAATATTCAGTAAAAATGTCTTAGTAGGTGAGGAAATAGTCATAGGGACTTAAATGAATAATTTGAACTCAAGCATATGTATTAGTTAAAATTCTCTGTGTTACAGCAGTGATAGCAACTCAGACCACTTAACCATAAATTAGCAATATAATAGAAAGATGCTGAAGAGGTCTTATACATAAAGAAAGCATTGAAAAATGAGGATAGCATGAAATACCTTTCTGGAATGCTGAGAATTAATTTGACATATTTCTAAAAACTCCTAGTTTCCTTTTTTTTTTCTTTTAGGATTCAATAATTTTAGGATAAAATTTTCAATATCTATAAAGGTAAAATCTCAATCATCATATAAGTTGGTCTCAGGGATGGAAGTGCAGCATGGAGAATATAGTCAATGGTTCTGTAACATCTTTCTATGTTGACAGATAGTAACCGTACAAGTTGGGGTGAGGATTTAATAATGTGTATAACTGTTGAATCATGGGGCTGTATACTGTATATCAACTGTACTTCAATAAAAAAGATACAGTTAGAAAAGATATCAGCAATAAAGAAGTTAAGGATTCATTTTGGAGATGCATTATTATCTTTATGATTTGAGTATATATAGTTTAGCACTCCATTTATTTACTGAGGTCTTTTTTATTTTCTAAAAATAATTTTATTTATAAAGATCTTGGCTGTATTTTAGATTTATTCCTATATACCATATGGGATGCTGTTTCTGTGAGTTGAATTTTTGAAAACTTCATTTCAAAAATAGTTTTGCTAGGCAAAAATACTATTGATTTTTATATTGATTTTATATGTTTTAATTTTGTTTATTCATCTTATTGTATTATCTGTAGTTTTCCATGTGGATAATCATTGCAAAAATATTTTAAAGCCTTTCTTTCCAATTCCTGTATGCTTCTTTATTTTTTCTACTTTTTTTGCCCTGGATAGAACATCTAGTTGAATAGAATCTATGATAGTAGGTAATTTTTTTTTGTTTCTTGCTTTAAGATATTTTTATGTTTTTTATTACATTATTTGTTGCTGATTTTTGATAGATAACTTTTATTAAGTTAAAATTTCTTCATATAATTCTGTTTTACTGGAGCATTTGTCATAGATGAGCTTTCAATTTTGTCTAATGCTTTTTCTTCTGGCTACTGCTAAAATCTTTTTAAATTTGTTTAAAAAGTTTTTTCTTAAAATTAATTCATGTGGCAAAGTTCATAAAAAGATGTCTTTACATTCCTAGGGATAGTCCCACTTAACAATGGTGTGTGTGTGTGTGTGTGTGTGTGTGTGTGTGTGTGTGTGTGTGTGTGTAAATAAACATATATGCATCCATATTACTGGAGTTCTATTATTTTGTCTATGTTTTTGCAATTCTGTTCAGAAAGAGAATTGTCCCACAATTTTCTTTTCTTTCATTGCTACATTACTTTGAGTTTTCGAGACATAGAACTATTAGCAGAACCATCTGTCCACCCATCTATCTATAAAAAGAGATTTATTATAAGAAATTGGCTCCTGTGATTATGGAGGCTGACAAGTCCTAAGATCTGAAGGGTGAGTTGGCAAGCTGGAGACCCTGGAAAGCCAAGAGTGGAGTTCTAGGCTCAAGGCCAATCAGCTTGAGACTGAAGAAGTTCTTATGTTTCAGTTTGAAAATGAAGATAGGAAAAAGCTGATGTCCTAATTCAAAGTCAGGCAGGCAGGAGGAATCCTCTCTTACTTCGGGGAGGGTCAGCCTTTTTATTCTTTCCAGGACTCCAAATGATTGGATGAAGGCCACCCATATTAGGGGGCAGTATGCTTTACTCAGTCTACTGATTTATATGTTGATCTCACCCAAAAAGAGAGACACACACAGAATAACATTTAACCAAATGTCTGTGCACTCTGTGGCCCAGTCAAATTGATATAAAAAATTATTCACCTAAATGCCTTTCTCTATTATTACTATAACATTAAAATGGATAATAAAAATAGTAGCATTTTTGCCTTTTAAAATAATAAATCAACATCTTCCATAAATTAGGGTTTATCAATTTCTTAAGCTTTCAGTGTCACCTCTAAAATATATTATGTAGTCATGGTGTTATCTTTGTGACTAGATTTTTGCTAATGTTACAATTTCTAAAATTACTTGTATTTTTTAGGTTTTCTTTCTTGACTATCAAATCTGCTTATTTATGAGTCTTCTCAAAGAAGTAGCATTTGATTTTGTTGATAGTGTTGAAATACATTTCTAAGTCCAAGATGGAGCTGCTCCTGCCCAGGGTACCACATCAGCAAAGTGAAACTTCATTAATTTTCATGTTTCTATAAATGTTCTGCTTGACCAGAAATGCAATATATCCAGTCAGCCAATCTCCAAAAGTCAAGCCAACTGTGGGCCTCCTCACCCCAAAGAAAGTTGACTGGCCCCAGCTAATTGTATATTTTGTTTGTCTCTTCCTTGTTCTTTCTTCTTTATCCTATAAAAGCTTCCTGCCTTCTGGCCCATTTTGCAGTTTTCTGAAAGGGATATCAGTTTCATGAAGTGTTAAATAAAGTTTGTTTGTATCACCTAAATTGTCTTCTTTAATCATTTTTTATAAACAGCCTTTTGGCAACAAGGAGTGGTATCCAAAGCTGACTGCTTAATGGTGTACAGGACTTCTAGACGCACAGGTGAGACACCTGCTGAACCCTTGGAGTTCACTGTTCCTCTCATCGTTACCAAAGGGTATGAGTAAGTCACTCTTGGATTTGAGCTGTGCCCCACTGTGTCAGCACTCTGATCCAAACTTTACTTCGTGTATGTATGTGTATGTATGTATTATGTATATATATTGTTCCCAGGGAAGTTCTGGGCCCCTGGAAAGTTTCTGGAGTTTATTGAAGTTCTCAAAAGGTTCTGGGATCCCTTTGTTGGGGAGAAAGAAATTTCCTTTATACCTCAAGGTTCTCCTAGCTGGTCTAAGAATCAGATTGACATTAGACAGATTAACGGGAGGAAAAATGAAAGTTTAATTATGTATGTATGAGGAAGCCATGGAAATGGGTTTCAAAGACAGTCAGGAAGAGTGAGGTGTATGTATCATCCTGAGCCAAGGAGAAGAGGGTACAGGTCTGAGACTTCAAAGGAAAAGGGAAGAAATTCACAGGAATATGAAAAGAGTAAATGTTTGTTAAACAAAATATTAAATGGGCAACACAGAAACAATGAGGCACAGACAGAATTTTAACAGACTTAACCACAGCCCTCCCTGTCTGCCACACCTAGTTTACATTATAATATAGCTGTCTAAGGTGAGAGTTTTCCTCCTGGAGTAGTTTCTCCATGTAATTCTTTTTGTACAGTGACGGAAGGATGTCACAGTATCCTCCTGTATTCTTTTGGGCCTTGATGGTTTTTCAGCTCAAAGTAATCTGTATGGCAAAGTGGCACATCTTAGGGAGGCCTGCCCTTGGACCCTTCCCCTTAAAGGTTCCAGAGAAATAACACTGGTAGTGTGCAATGAGTGGAAGCCATTTGCATACTCAAGAAGAGATTCCAGTGTCCACAGTGGGTGGCAGTTGTTAGGGGACTCACAAAACTGTGGAGTTAGTCCATGGCATAAACTATTGGGGAAACTGGGAAAACAAGTTAAGACAAGAATTTCAGACTATTTTGACTATCAAAATCAAAATCAAAACAGGCACAAGTCAAACTATTAAAGACCATCAGTTCATATGCCTCTTATAAAGAAATCTTGTGAAAAAATAATGTATTTATTGCTAGTGGGAATCTCAAAAGCCAAAGATGCAAAATTAGTAGGAATGGGTGAGCATTTAAAAGCTGTTAGAGGGCTTGCCACCAAGCTCTAAGACTCCTGTGCTAAGATAAGTTGGCCACAGACTAAGTTAAACTGACACTAAGTCACTGGCCAAATTCAAGTAAATGTCCATGCACTGAAGCACTGAAGCAAACTGTAAAATACCACAAAATCCCAAACCCAGTGGTACATCCCTTTCAGGTATTAATTTGGTTCTGGAAGACCCAAGGCTTAGCTGAAGAAATGGGATTCTCAGATTTCAAAAAATTGAGTGCTCTACTTTCTGGCACACCTGCTTATTTTATGTCAAAGAACTATGGTCCTGAAAGATAGAGATATCTATAAGAATGGCAAGATCTAACCAAGACAACCGAGATTTACAATAGCCACCATGGGAATGTTCAAATTAGACAAGATTCTTCACTTAAAAAGTGTACTTGAATACAAGGTTTCCCAAGTTAACAAACAGAATGGGATATCTATTTTAATTCATATCAGAGGCTAGAAAAAGGCTTCAAAAATTCCAAAATAGATTTCCATAAAACCTTCATTGCAAAGGTGACATAAAACTTAAAAGACACAAGAGGTACCTAAAACAAAAGACTCTAAAACTGGTGTGACTCATACTACTTCCCTCTATCCTTCTTTATTCGAGTGTTCAATCTGCTACTTCTTTCTCTGAATTGTCTTTCCACTCTGAAGAGACTAGCAGACTGTAAACAAAAGTCCAATAAGTTAATGGCCTTACAGTTCTATTGTTTCAAGACCAGAAACCTAAAACACTCGGACTTCACTTCTTATACCCTCCTTGGGGTCCATCATCAAAACACTGGCATAGAAATGGGTGTCTTTGCAATTAAAGTGGAACACTAGAGAAAACATTGTACTTGAAGGTTTCATCAAATGTTTTCACACTAACTCAAACACACCCCCATATACACCTTGAAAGGGGGTCCCCATATGGGCCCTTCCCAGGGTTGGCAGAAATTCAGGAATTCTCTGGCAAACTCATTCCAATTATTTCCTTAACATCCAGGGGGAAACTAAAATTAAAATTAGTGGAAAACCTTGCAAACTGTGGTAAAACCTGAGCTCTACTCTTTACTTTAAATACACCTGCTTAGAAGCCTGCAAATGGAATCCTTGGAAAACTGGCAGAAACCAGTGAAAGGTAAGAATTCTTACCAGTCGGTCTCCTGATGTCAGAGGTGGCAGGCTGAGAAAGGAAAGTAAAATCTCATGTCACTTTCCAAATCCAGACTCTTACAGATTTGGTTTTGGGGTCTTCATTGTTTGTTGCTCTTTTCTCTCCCAGGGACAGCTGTTTCCTTGTTGTTTGTGTTGTTCAGTGTCCTGGAAACTTGGATCCACATTCTGTTTGCCTGGGACATACAGGTTGTCCGTTCTTGTGTACACAGGCAGCTCCACCCTCAGGTTGGGGGTCCCAAAATATGGCTGGACAGAAATGTGTGTTGCACTACATTTGTAGTTAGGGTCCTACCAACTGTTGCCAGCTCTCAAGGGAATTGTCTAAGTCTTTCTTTCTTTTGCCTATTTTTGGAAGTGACTCTGGATCTTGGAAAGGGTAGAATATTTTGGGTTGCTCAATATTGCCGGAATATTTGCTGTTTGTCCTGGTTGAAAGTTGACAAGATATTTGAAAAGTTTTTTTTTTTTTTAAAGAAACTCTATGGTTAGAAGTTGGCCAAACTGGTAGCTAATATTCAAAGCCTGGCAGGAAAGTATTTTTGGCCTTCTCCTCTAAGGGAAAATTAAACTATACACCCCCAGGACAATGAAAACATTCCAAAGACAACCAACTTTAAATCTGGAACATAGGAATATTTTGATTTCTATTTAAATATCTTCTCTCTGGTGTAAAGAAGCAAATTGAAGATAATGTAGTTAGTTGTATGGGTGGGTCAGCAACCTTGGTATCATTCAGGTTACAACCCAATTCTTTCAGGAATTGAAAACAACTGTCCTGCGAATTGAGGACAACTTGTCCTACAAATTGAGTCTTTGCAAGAGTAGGAAAAAAAATCAGTTTTTTTTAACTGATCACAAAACCTCCTCTTTTCATTTCAAAAGGTTTATAGCTATCATAAAAATTCTGGCCTTGGGAAACTGGAAGAACTTGAATTCTTGCCCTGGGACTTTGAGATACAAATGTTCTATTTGGTTTCTCAGAACTTAGGTAATGCTTATCAAAAGGGAAAAAAAGTTTGTTTTCAGGGCTATTATTAGGAAACTAGACAAAAAAAAATCTTAAAAAACCCCACATATATTACTAAAAAGTTTTAGCCATCTGAGCAAGTAATCTTAATTTATTCCATCTGCCAGAAACATGATCTGGATCTAACTATTTCTAAATAAACTGGTGAGTTTTGCATTATCATAACTGTCTCATGGCTAAAATTTTTAAACAAAAACTGCAAGATGTCTGTTTGCATCCATCTGTATGTTTAAGTCTATGTATGTATGTTATGGATATGTGATATTTTTCTAGCTCTGGATGGTATTGCCGAAATTAATTTGTAAAGAGTTCCGTTTAATTGGGTTAAATAAAATTAAACATTTATATAAATCAAGTATATTGTCTGAAATATAGAAAGTAATCCAAATTAGTTCATGTGATCTAGGATAATTTTAGAGGAAAAAAAAACTATGTTAGTTTAATTAAAGCAGTCATGTATTTAGAATTATCAATATTAAGTATAATACAGATGTTTAACTTGTAGTCTACCTAGGTGTACTAAAAGTCAAATAAGCTCATATTATCTCTGTTACAGAATTCATCAACAAGAAAGATAACTTAAGATGATGGTTAACTGTTTAATGTCTCATGAGACTTTCATGAGTAATCTAAACATAAGAACAAATAAGTAGGTGTATGTAAGATCAAAGTTTTAAATGAAATTTTAAATGATAATTAGTTATGCTTTATGGTATGTCTACTTAAAAATTATTTGCAAAATCCTTCTGGTAACTTGAAACCTCAAGGTTTTACTAAGATAAGTAAAATGATGGTTATTCATTGACTCGATCATTTCCAAATAAAATACTGAAACATTAATTACTGGACATAGGTTTATCTACTTTGGCTTCCTTTTACAAAGGAACTAAAGATATTTGGGTCTGTTAGTAAACATGTTTTGTGCCACATTTATTTTGAGAAAAATTTATTATGAGAGAACATGCTTCTAGAAATGATGAAATGTATTTATAATTTCCAGTCCACAAAATGATGGTGTAACAGACAGTCCACAATTCCACTAGGAATTAAGGATTCTAAATGTTAAGAATTCTAAGAAATTAAAACTACTTAGAAATAACAAGGATGAAAAGTGCGTCTAAGTATATAAGAAAAACAGAATGTGGTTTTGGATAAAGAAAGGCATGGAGAACTTTTTTATTTGGTAAGAGAAAAAATAAAGTAATTTTGTCCTAAAGTAAAATACTTGTTCCAGAATGAGAGAAATAAAAGAAATAAAAAAAGAAAAGTATGAATGGATATCAAAAAAACTGTAGAAAGTTTGTGGAAAAGGAATGTTGAGAAAGGGATTTCATGTGTGGTGAAGTTGGCTGAGACTATAATGGATTTATTTGTTTCTTTAATAAAAAGTGAGTTTAAATATCAAGAGTATACTAATGCAAAATTAGATTCTGGTTTTCTCTTTCTTGAATGGACAAAATTTTCTTAGGTTATTAATCTTCTGTTAATGAGAAATTTTAAACAAAGGTTTTTCTTCACCTTTTAGATAATCCTGGAAAGCAGATTTGTGTCTTACCAAAGTAATTCACTTTGCTACATGTTGACTTTATCAGGTCTTTGATTACTTAAGAAAACCCAATCTTTTCAATAGTAAAAGATTTAAGGCTTTTTTTTTTTTTTACCACTATGTAACTTTCTGTATTTGCCTTCAAAGTCTTTCATTGTCACTTTAGTTAAATGGATATTTTTGACAAAACTTTCCAAAAGTAAAATTCTAAAATATTTTTGACATTGAACTAATTTTGGGATTTTTTTCAGAGGGTCCCTGGAACATCTTAAAAGGTTTGTTTTCTCTCCTTATGAAATTAGAAATGTCAAACTAATTAGATTTATTTGGTATGTTAAATTACATAGAAACCATTGTTAAATAAGAAGTGATTTTAACCTTCCCAAAATGTCAGATCAAAAACACTTTTTTCTATTCCTCCTTCCCTCTCTGACCATCCTTTTTCTGATTGTTACACCAGGAAATTCTTTATGATTCTTTTTTCCATCTATTGCCTTGTCCCAGCTGGGATAAATAATGCCACTGTTCACATATCTAAAGCCATTGTAAGAAGGGTAATTAACTCCCAATGACTGTTGTATTTGTTGTGATGCTGGTGATCCCGTAGTTCTCTCTGCCCATTGCAAACTTCTCCCTGATTTCCAATGCCTCAGTTTTACTGAAACAAGCTCAGGGAGTGGACACTTCTGGGGAAGTGGAGACACAATTACATGAAATATATAGAGACCAAAGGGCTTAAAGAAGATCCTCTTTGCAATCATTTCTAGGCATATTTCATTCTCACTGGTTTGGGACATGGGGACCCCAGCCCAGGAACACTTTCCAAACCATGGGCATTGTCTGTTGCTACTAATTATTATTCTCTCCTTATTATGTTACATTCTCTAAGAAGCTTTGGGTGCAGGTGGACAGTCATTGACCTGTCCACAGTTGGTCTCTCTCCAACTGAACCAAAAAAGATAACAGAAAAACATAAGCAGCTCCAATAATAGGCACCTGGCATAGTCTTTTGTAAATACTGCTCTGATACCTCAAAGAGCAATGTTAAGGAGAGTCACACTAACTCTGGTATTTTTGATCAAACCTTTTGAATGGTCAAGAGGATTAACAGAAGAGGGGAGTGTTGAAATGAATTTTGATGCCCAAGATATAGCTGCTCCTGCCTAGGGTGCCATATCAGCAACCCAAAATTTAGTTACTTTTTATGTCTCTATAAATGCTCCACTTGATCAGAAATAGAGTACAACCAGTCAACCAATCCCAAACAATGAGTCAACTCTGGACCTTCTCACTCCCAAGAAGAATGACTGTGTAGCCCTAGCCAATCAGATATTTTCTATTTGTCACTTCCTTATTTTTTATTCTTTACCCTGAAAAGCTTTCTTCCCCATTTTGCAGTTCTCTAAAAGGCAACTGTCCATTTAAAGTGTTGAAAAAAGTTTGTTTGTATGACCTACATTGTTAATAATTTTTAAAGCAATAGTATCTATTATTTCTTTGCAATCTAATCAGTTTGTTTTATTATTATTATTTCTATCCTTTTTAAAATTTCCATGATATTCTTAAATTGAATACTTAGCTTATTAACTTTACATCTTTAGTTTTTTCTGATGTGAGTATTAATGCTATTATACTATATCTCCTGTATTTCTCAAATTTTTATAGATTTTCATTTTTCAAGTGTAATTTTAAATTGCAAATCATAAGGCGCTTTTTCTGTTCTTTGTATCAGAGAAGGCTTAACTGCATTAAGAGGAAAGTCAAAATCCAGTGTTTCCAATTTATAGTAGATTAGTTCTTGCTCAGCTGGGGTCAGTGAACTCTCCTCCATTTGGTGATCATCTGAAAAATTCTTCTCCTAACATCTTCTGTCTAAAATGTCTGTTAGGGCCTGATCGTAACCTTCATTGTGCCAGTAGAAGCAATAGGATCATAGAGAAGTGTTCATGGTATAAGCCTGAATATGACATTTGTTACTTATGCTCACATTGCAAACTACTTAGATGCCTGGCTATATCTAACTACAAAGAAGGCTAGGAATGTAGTTTAGTTGGGTGGCCAAAGAAGGGGAAAATTATTGGAATGGAAGATGAGCTGCAAGTCTCTACCTGTTATGGCTCTTTGTATTTCCTTTTTCTCCAGAGTACATTGTTTATATGGTTTAAATATTTTGATTCCTGGTAAGAATTACTTTGTAGTGTAATGAAGTTCAAATTTTGTAAGTGTTATATCATGATTCTTTAAAAGAATATAATTATTCTTTTGCAGGGTACTTTATGCATCTATGAGATATAGTATATTTTGGTAATATGCATCTTCTATGTATAGTTTTTTTTTTTGCATTTGTGTACATCTTGAGAATGATGTTTAAAATTGTCCTGCAATGAATGTGGATGTGTATCAATTTCTCTATGGTATTATTTCACTTTCCTTTATATTAAAGTTATGTTGTTAAGAACAAGTATGTTCTATTTTATTTTGTTATTCTGGAAAGAATTTTCCTTTCAGTATTAACTCATTAGCCTCTTTATCTCTTTTTCACTTTGTCTAAATTCTCTTTTGGCCAATATTGATAATGCTACACCAGTTTTTTTGGATAGTATTTGTGTGCTCTGTATTTGTTACCCTTTGCTTTCAACATTTCAGTTTCATTGTGTTTATAAATTAAAGAGAAAACAGCTAGATTTTTTAAATACAGGTTAAGGATATGTTTTCCTCAAAATTATTTTTATGAATGTAAAACATTTTGATTAATATTTCACATGGACTACTGCCTACTATCTTACTGTGAGCTTATTTTGTATTTTCAAATACCATGCTTTTTTGGTTGCTTTTACTGTGTTGGCTTTCCATTGTAGTGGTTGTATTCTTTATTTATTCCTCTGCCCTGGTATAATTTACATTTTATTTATGTTATTTTGCTCTATATGACTATATTTTTATCATGTTTACTTGACTTAAAATTCTAAAACAAATTAATTTAATGATCTCTCTGTCTTTAGTCAATAGAAGTGCCTTAGAAAACGTGAAATTTGTATCTGTTTCTCCCATGTTACATGAAAAGGGATCTACTGTTTTGTTTTATCTTGTTTTAAAATTCCAAACATTAGCTTTTTGTTTAATTATAACATTGCTTCTTATTTTATTTAATTGCATATTTAAAAAATTTTGACTAATCCTACTTTCAGGATTTTATGCCTTCCTTCTTGGTATATTTTCCTTCTTATTAAGTATATCCTAAGTGTTATTTTATTTTGTTTGTTTTCTTTCAAGGTATTTCAATGTTCCTGTATTTTGAAACTGATTCTAAAGGTTGATTTTGCTTTTGTTTATTTTTGGGCCTCTGAGGGCTCCTGGTTCTGTTCTGTTTTTATATTAATTTCTCATATCATGATCTGACCCCTGAAATGTCACAGATTTCTCATTTCTTTTTTTTTCTGCCAGTTTGTCCCTTAACACTTACCTAGACTGGTGAGTCAAGAGGTTCTTACTACTTTTATTTGAAATTATTGCCCATCCAGAATTCCATCGTCATGTATAGCTATTAATTCCAGCTCCCTCATATACACAGACCCAAGTGCATGTCTTCCACTTTCATATGGAGGTCAGAACCCAAGTGCTTGCATCTCATTGGTTATATTTAGGATTGAAACTCTTTACTGCTTTGTCTTTGTATTTCCCCTTCATTTCTTGCATAGAATAAATTCATTTTCTTAAGTATGTGATTTTTTTTAATGTTATACAAATCTGTTTTTTTTTAACGTGCTGGCAATGGAGAAAAATTGGAATTAGCTGTATCCAACATATTTTCTTTTTCAAGTTCTACATTGATTTCAAAGGCAAAATTATACTTTTGTTTTTTATATGGTGAGCATTTCTAACCTCATCTGTGTGTAGACCTTTTAATGAAGTGATTTAACTCAGTGGTTCTAAAATTGGTTAATATTAGAACTTAAACAAATTGAAACAAATAACAGTGTCTAAGCATCTGCCCACCCCTGACACAAATTCTCATTTAATTGTTTAGCATGGAATATGGAAACTGGTGTTTTTAAGAACTGTTCATGCATTTCTAAAGTGAAGCAGGTTTTGAATCACCAGTTCTGCTGTTTTCAATTTCATACCAGTTATGTATTGTTTCTACAATGGAGATAATATCTAATTATGAAGAAATAAATTCATGTAGCCAAATTTGATTCAAGTCTAAAAAGGATTGTATTCCAGTTTATTATATGTCACACAGTAGGAGATAAGAAACTAATCTCTGAGGAAAAAGGAAAACCAAGCTGTGTGTCACTGTGGATTCTTTCTGTTGGATATTTCACTAATATGTGTTCCTCCATACTGTGTTTTATAAAATGTTCTGTTTGTAGTCAAATATTTCCTTTTTTCTTGTAACTAGTGGTATAATAAATAGCATTGTATTTTTGGGCAGCCCAATCTGGGGAGATATCTCTAAATGGGATATCTTAGGAGAGTGTTCAAATTTCAAAAACAAAAATCTTGGGAGAGAGTGTTCTTGGGAGATACTGAAAGAGAAAATATTCACCAGCAGGTTGAGCAGGTACAAGCAAAGAGTAGTTTAATAATGCAAAAATACATGATCAAGGAGGGAGTACAGTTATGCTCCAGAGAAGAGAAGCATAGTGGGGCTTGGTGGTTTTATAGATGGAATTTAAGTGGGGTGGTGAAATATTCATCGGGATAGGTGGGGTTTTCTTGGAATAAGGAGGGGATTTCAGGGAAATAGAATGATATCTCTCTTTATCCTTGGATGGTCTGCTTGGGAGCTGTCATGGTGCCAAGGGGTGTGACTTTGAGTATGCTAACAAGCATATGGTGCATTTTTAGGTCAAGTTAGGGTCAACTTTTCTATTTTGGAACCAGTCAGTTTTGGCAGGTCCATTGTCTATACCATCCATCCCCACATTCTGTGAGAAGAGTTTACATTGATTGTTTAGAATCTAAACAAACATTTAACCAAATGTAACACTGCTAAAGTCCTCAAACCCCTCTCTGATCATGTCTGGCTATCTACCTACTATAACAATAACAATTGTACTTCTGGCCTCCGATAACTGTGTCTTCATTTTTGAGAAATATTCTTAAAGATGTTATTACTACAGCAATGATCTTTACTTTTTAAATTTCACTAGATACTGCTGATCAAATTTTTACTGACAATGAATGGGAGTGTTCATTTTCCTTTAGCATCTGCAACAACAATGGTAATGCAATTTCGGAGGTTAGAACTTCTGAAAGGTGAGTTTTCTGTTGTCGAATTTTGTGTTTCAGTTTAGTGCCCTGTAAGAGAAAAATTCTGAGTAATGAACGTATATTCTCCTTTATCGTTGACCCTAACAAACTGTCTTACAGTAAAAAATGTTATTTGCCCTCTGCCTACGTCTCTGATCTAAATCCTTTTACTCTTCCATTTTGCTCAATTTAGTTCAGCTACAGAGATCTTGTACTGCCTCTGAGCCATTGAATTTTCCTGTTTTCTGCTAAAATGTTACCTCTCCAGAGAGCCCTTCCCAGATCATCTCTATTATTTTGCTAGGGTTGCTATAACCACAGTGGCTTAAACAACGTAAATTTATCTTCAACCTAAATTTATCTTACAGAGACTAGGGGTCTGAAATCCAGGTGTTGGCAGTATTGGTTTTTGTGAGGTCTCTCTCTCCTTGATTTGTAAATGTCCATCTTCCCTCTTATCTTCAAATCATCATCTTCCTATGTGTATCTGAGTCTAAATACATGTTTCATTATAAGGATCTCTTTATAGACAGTCGTATCTGAGTACTGACTCAGTACTCAGTGTTATGTGATACATAACACTGCCGTTTAAAAATATAGTGCCCCTGTCATGCGCTCGTCCTCCATTTTTCATTACATTTAGTCACTTCTTAACATTTATTGACTTGTTTATTAACCATCACCTCCACCAGTATATAGTGTTTGAGGATACCAGCTTTTACTGTTTTAGTGACTGTTGTGTACCTAAAGTCTAGAAAAATGCTTTGCAAATAGTTTCCTGAGTAATTAATGTGTCAAATGATGAATATATAAATTATAGATGGCATGAGAATACGTAAGATACAATGTTGTTATGAGTTAATACTGTTATCCAACTGAGTTTTCCAACTCTGTTAAGAATTTAACTCAAAGTATGTTGCTAAATGAACAACTGCCTTACTTTTGTACATCGTTCATTTAAAACAAATTTAATTATGTCTCTACTTTTATTTCTTTTGTATACTTTCTAAATTTGATCAAGGATGATGAGTTTGTCTTAATCCATTTCATAAGCCCTATCAGTGGTGCTGATAATTAGACAATTTGATTTAATCCTACAAGTTGACTCAAGTCCCTTGGATATGGAAGGTGCAATTCGCATAAGAGATACTTCTCCAAATTGCAGTAAGAATGGCCCTTTGCCTGTCTAAGAGCTCTGTAGGACTCTGCTGTCTTAAATTATATGTATTTTTTACAATGGCCTATTTCTCTCTCAAATTTATTTGGATTTTCTGAATTATACTAATTTATTAAAAAATAACATTATCATTTTTTTTCTTAATGTCATTTTACTACCTCTATGTTTATCTATGTACCTATCTCTCTGTTTATCTGTATTAGTCAGCTAGGGCTGCCATAACAAATATGGACAGACTGTATAACTTAAACAGCAGAAATTTATTTTCTCACAATTCTGGAAACTAGAAGTCTAAGATTAAGGTTTTAACAAATTTAGTTTCTTCTGAGGCATCTCTTCTTCACTTACAGATGGCCACCTTCTGCCTGTGTTCACATGATCTTCTTTTCTCACTATATAGGTATCCCTGGTGTCTCTCTATGTGACCAAATTTCTTATATGTGCACCAGTTAGAATGGCTTAGGGCCCAACCTGAAGGTCTCCTTTTAACGTAATCACCTCTTTAAAGGTCCTGACTTCAAATGCAGTCACATTCTGCCTAACACTGTGGGTTAAGGCTTCATTTGACATGTGAATTTTGAGGAAGACATAATTCAGTCTATAATAAAATCTATTTCTACCTCAAAGTTACATTATTTTTTCTATTTTTGTTTTTGTTTTTTTATAAAACAAGGATGATACTTTTAATACCCATTGTGAGAATTAATTGTTCAATATTTTTCTTATAGCTCAATAGTAGCTGTGAATGGACTGTAGCCTTTTTTTTAATAGTTTATAAACTTATCATATTTATTTGGATTATGGATAATGACTATATTATTAAATATATTCATTGATTTTATAATTTAAAAATGTGCTTAATTAAACATTCATTTACATATTGTATAACTAAGAGTTGCAAATCATAATTCTATAGCTATACTTATAAAAATTTAATTTTTTATGATCATGCTCTGGACTGGCTAGAAAGATAAGATTTTCTATCTTGTTGGAGATATTTTGGACTGGATGGAAGCTGACTTTGAAATTATATTAGAAGTTTCAAAGGGTCCTTCTATGTCTCAGAAATGATCATTTTATTTATGCTTCTATTTCCATAATTCTAATTTAATATGTGTATAAAGTGACAGTTTTTCATTTAATAAAGATGAGCTAAATTTCATGGTAAAGTCTGTTAATGTCTATCCATCAAAAAAAATCATCTGTAGAATTTAAGTTTTCAAAATATTTTGGAATATTAAACAAAACACATATTCACATGCACAATTATTTACATAAGTTTTCCTGATACTTAAAATATAGTTGAGCTCCTGTTCATGTCATAGGTCATGTATTATTCTCAAATATGAAATAAATTTTTATGATTTTAATATGCTGCATGGTTATTATACTGCCTGAAAATAAATGGCATATTGCTAATTTTATACTTGTGAGGAAAATATCTAGTGCATTGTGAGTGGAATTCTAATTGAATAGATAACTGTTACAGGTGAAGATTAAGTAATGAACAAATATTTTTCCATGTTATTGAAGAGGTTTATGCCACAATATTTGCTTAAATTACTCCCAAAAAGCAGAAAACACTTACAAGTATATACCTTTAGAAATTTCACAAGCAGCTTTTATTATGTATAAAAAAATACTAATCTCTTAATCACTCATTCATTCAGTTCATTACTGGCAAAATTCTGTAGTCAATTAACATAGCTAAAATGAAGTGCTTATCTCTCAGCAATCATTGCATTGCAAATAAAATTTTAGTACAATTCAATTTGTGTAAGAGTTATTGAAAATCAAAGTCTTATTGACTAAAGTATCACTGTCATCTCAATTACTTTTTTTCCCTTTGCTGATATGAATTAGACTGTTTATAATGTTATAGATAAGAGAAAAATAGGTTATGGAATGGTTCATTTTTCTGTATCTTTGAGTAGTTCACTTTGAATAAATTTGAACTTAAATATAATCTTATATTGATGTCTGGATGGTCACAAATATATAATAATCATAGAATCCTTTTATGGTAAATCTATTACAAATAAAGAGAATATATATCATAATTTATATCTTAACCCTGAGAAAGCCTTATAAATATATGCTGCATTGAACAAAATCATACTGATGCATTTAAATCACTTAATCTTACTTTTTTATGGTCAAATTCTGAATTATGATCATTTTGAAATTGTAATTTGTGAGTAGAACAGATGTGTAAGGCTTAGTTGGAAATGAAATGTCCATAAAAATAATCTCAGTTGTAAGTGGTGGTTCACCTACTAAAGGAGCAGTAAATTTAAAACCAAGTTAAAGTACTTGAAGAAGCACTTTAAGTACATGTTCTTAAAGCGTGAATATAAAGTCAGGAGATTTTCTGAGAATGGATATATTCTTTCAGAAGCAGCATTCATTATTGACCTGAGAATGAAGGAATTTATGAGATAAATATGAATGCAAATAATCTCTTAGAGCTGAATCTTCTTTCACTAAAAAATATTTTACAACTGGACTAAATAAGAAATACAATTTAAACAACTTTGAAAGTAATCTTTATTAAACATCCTGTCCTATGTGCTTTTAAAAACTTGATTAAACACAAATGATATTGACTTTAATATCTAAGAATTTTTCAATGAACACATTTTCAATGACCTTATTTTGCTAGATGAATAATGAGAATTTTTTTAAAAAGCCAATTAATTTTACTTGAACAATCCATGCAATTTTTTAGTGATTAAGTCTGTTGGGAGTCTTACATCTAACTTTAAAATATGCAAGGAATATGGAAGGAAAGGAAAGCAATTTATTGCATACTTTTTTGGAGTATTAAATAGTTTACATATTTTTAACTTATCTTCAAAACACTATGTGAAGAAAATAAAATCCAAAGTAATAGCCAGGATCCGAATTTGGGATTCTGACTCTAAAGGCTTTGATTTTTTAAAGAATACATACTTTATAAAATAAGACAGATTAGGGAAGCATATTTTGTCAAGAAAGTTATAACGTTGAATGACTTGAGGCTTCAAAAAAATGTTTAAAATTTTTTCAGTAAAATCAAATGGTTATTTAAGGATTTATTTAAGGAAGAGAAGAAAGAAAAACTCTACACAGGTTGGAGTATCTGATATATTAGCAGATAACAAAAAACCATCTTTAGTTAATAGTTTGCTCTTTTGTATAGAAAATTATGATTATTAATTCCTTAATGTTTAAGTGAGGAAAAGGCCACCTAATCCTGTTTGTATTCCCCAATCTTTCTATTCAGTTTCCATTCAGACCCTGCAGGTAATCAATTTTATTAAATTCTTCTTGTCATTTTTTCTTTATGTCTTTGCACTAGTGAGCATATGCACATGTGTTTTTTTATTTCTCCCTTTTTTTCTCAAAGCTAGGACATTACACATATTAATTTGTATTATTGTTTTCTATTTAGCAATATATCCTTCATATCACTCATCTTTCTATATAGAGATATTTCTCATTCCTTTTATAGATGCATAATATTTTATGTGTGGGTTCCATAGTTCATTCAACCATTTTTCTAGGTTTGGGCATTGGCATAGTTTCCCTGGATTTGCAATTACACATAATGCTGCCATGGATAGCCTTCTACATATGCATTTTTACCTCGTTGGAAGTGTGTGTAGTCAAAGTAAATCCCTGGAGAGGACAATTTTAGATAAATATTATGTGTATATGTATGTAGTTTTGCTAGTTTATTGGAAATTTCCCTCCAGAAGGGTTCCAGAGTTTGCCTTCCCAGCAGCATGAGAGCGCCAGGCTTCCCACAGCCTTGAGAAAAAGAACAGAAGGTCATTCTTAATAATTTTCACCAACCTGATGAAAGAGAAATGCAAATGCTATCTTAATGAAATTTTTATTTTTATTTCTCTAATTATGAGTGAGATGAATATTTTTACACATATTTAAGGGCTATTTTTATACCTTCAGTGTGAATTTTTTTCATGTGGCTTTTTCATAATTTTCTATTAGGTTTTTGATATAGCATTCCTAATTTTTAAGAGTTTTTAAAAGAATATTAGCTTTCATCTTCAATATACAATACAAGTTTTCAACACATCCTTTTAAGTTTGCCGGTTGTATTTTGATATTTTTGTGGCTTTTTTTCTGTAAAATTTGTTGTTATTTCTAGGTAGTTATCAATGGTAGTTTATTGTCTCTGGCTCTTGAATTACAGTTAGAAAGCCTTTCCCTGACACCAAAATTAAACAGGAATTCATATATATTTTCTTCTAGTACTTACATTGTCACATTTTTTTAACATTTAAATCAGTGATCCATTTGGAATTAAGTTCTTGAGTATGGTGGTGAAGTATATACCTAATTTTATCTTTTTCCAAATGACTAACCAATTGCCCCTGCATCATTTATTAAAATGTCCTTCTTTGTCTTATTAATTTTAAGTGCCACCTTTATATATGATATGTGATAAATTTTTGTATGTACTTAGATTTATTTCTGGATCATTATTCCAGTCCAATGATATGCTTGTCTTTTCATGTACCAGCACCCCACAGTTTTAATTAGTAGTGCACTCAGTTTATTTTTTATATTGATCCAGTTTGTTGTACATATCAATAGTTTGTTCTTTTATATTCCTCATAATATTTCATTGTATGAATGTATCACAATTGTTTAACCATTTTCTTCATAATGCATACCTAATGAATTTCCAGGTTTAATAATTTTGAATAAAGCTCTTTAGGAACTTATTGTAAAATCTTTTTGAACATATATGTTTCAGTTTTTTTTGAGTAAATACCCAGGAGTGGAATTACTGTGGTATGGGATAATAATTTTTTTAGTTTGTTTTGCTTTAGAGTTTTTAGAAAAAGTTTTAAATATGAAATATTTAATATGTTTGGGCATTTTAAGTAAAATTAAAGTAGGTAAATCATAAGATTTGATGGAAAAATGGAAAAAATAAAAAGAGGTATGAAAGCATGTAAGAGTGAGTTATTTTCTCCAAGTGACCCTTGTCAACTGTACATACAAGATAAATAGTTGGAGATTATTAATTCCATTAGCAGTGAAATATATTTATATGATCATATTGATTGATATAAATACATGAAAAGAGTGGAGGTCATAAAATAATAGTGTAAAATAATAAAATTTAATCTATCATAATATATAATGACTAACACTGATATATTAAGATAAATATATAATTTAGAAATATGGAAATAAATAATAGAAATAGCTGAACTGTTTAAAAAATTATCTTCATTTTGAGAGGAGAACTAGGGAAAGAGGTATGGTCAAAGACTATGGGTTTTTCCTCTATATTATTGATAATATTAGATTTTTAAATAACTTTTAACTTATTTTGCGTATGTTTTTTCAGTAAACAATAGAAGGAAATACTTAAAGATGAAATACTTTATTTTTCATAGTTACTATTAAATTCTGATTATATTTAATGTTCAAGTACTGTTATAAAGAACATATTATCAATGAAATTATTAATAAATTCCATGAAAATATGAAGAAAACTGAGCCCTAACTTTCCATAATATCTTATTAAATATTTTATAAACATTTAATCTATTACTCAACATTGGTACCTGATAGTAGATGAACATATGACAATGGAATAAAATATAGAGATTACAAAAATAACTGAAAAGAAAAGAAAAAAGGTGCAATAACAAAAGAAACAAGAAATATTAAAGCTAATCAGAACTGTACTCATTGCCCAGCAGATTCAAATCAGTAAGTACATGTTTTCTTCAATATTGATTTATCAAAAGTTTAAAAGACCCAGTTTTTCATATAATCTATAAATTTAGGTTCACTTATATTATTTGTCATGACTAACGGTTTTCAGATTACTTTAAAATACACAGACCATTATTTTTTTCAAGTTTAGAGTACTCAAAAATAACCTCACAGAGCAAATATAAACCACAGTATTGTGTGTTTCTTAAGCAATATACATATCTTAAACTTTATCAATGGACCGTAGTGTCCCACAAAAAGATATGAAAAATACTGACTATAATTTTTGTGTTTATAAGCATATTTATAATCATTATTAACAATTGAAATATTTTAAGAAGTCCACGAGTAAACAAGCTTATTAATTTTTACCCCAAGAATCCCAAATTGCTTTTTTGCAGGATAATATTTTATTAAACTATTAAAGAAATGTTAATCCAATGAACAAGTCATTTGAAAAACTTGAAAGCTTTGACACAGGAGTAGATTAAGGCATGCACTGACCACTGGTCATGCAGTTTCTGCAATATAAATTTTAATTTGTATTTTGAGACTTCATATTTTACTGACACTGACTAAAATTTTTCTTGCTTACATATATTTGAATTATAACAGAGAGCAATGAGTAGGAGTCTGAAGAAATATTAAGTGATCCTGTGAGATCTTGTAATAGGCTGAATTATGAGGGAATTCAGAAAATTCTTTGATGTGGAAGAAGCAATTGAACTGAGAGATGCAGGGTGAAGTCATAGATAATTATTTGAGTGTTTAAGCACAGAAGTGCATTCTAGGCAGACAAATCAGCATATATAGAAATCCTGAATGATGATTGGAGCAGTCAAGGAACTAAAAGAAAATTGTGATTATGTGTAAAATATAGGTGGGACCCACCAAAAGATGAATTAGGAGTAATAGACAAGGGCCAGATGCTACAAGATTTTTTGTGATGTTAAAGATGTTAAAAGGTTTGTGGTATAAGGAAGGGAGTGAGGAGTGAGGATGGTGAGATAATCCAATTTAAGTATTTAAATGGCTTCCGTATGGATTAGATGTAGAATGAATAGAAATATCTAATTAGGTTGCTATTACTGTGGACCAGGTAAAGGATGGTGTGGCAGACGTATATAATGAGAGGCTTTTATCAGTGAGATGGCAGTGGAGAAGAAAAGGGAATCAATTTTAAAGATGTTTTAAAAAACAACTGAATTTTAAGCAAAAGCAGGATATTGGCAGGGGAAAGGAAATACTTTTTTTAAGAACCATTTCTTCATTTCTGTCTTGCAAAATGCATATGTGATGGTGGTGTGAATTGAGATAAGGGAGCATTGGAAGAGGTGACCTTGAGTGAATGCTTTGTGTGTGTGTACATATACATGGCTAGTGTTTGGGAAGAGGAATTATATGTTTATATTTTAGGAGTGCCTCAGTGAGGGTCCAGTTAGGAGACAGAAATAATGCCAGTTATTTTAACTCAGACCATGTCTGAGAGGCTAGCAGTTGGTACTGTTCTCTCTGAGTGGTCCCAGTGAGACTTTTTCTGCAAATCTTAGAAAGACAACAAACTGAGATCAACTGCTAATGCAGGTTTCAACTGTCAGTACCAGGAAGAAAAACCATTGCTAAGCTGACAGTTAGGAATATGAAGGAAACAGCCTGATGCTGCTTCTTCCTTTCATCTTCCCATTCTGTCCAGAATTCCCAACTCATAGAGCCCAGTAGAAAGTCAACTGTTTCTTTATAGAAAGTCAACTTTATTTCTTTATGACATTATAGTTGTCAGATATTATATTATATATTTATATTTGTTTATTCAGTGTCATGTAAGCCCAATAAGAATGTGTTTTTTGTTTGTCTAATTATTTTTCCTTGAGAAATGTAACACACATAATATTCACTCAATATATAATTGTGTATTAAGGAATGAGTGGGTCCCCTATGGCACTCTTTGATGCCAGTTTTTCATTCTGGGGTCCTGTCTTTTGCTTATGATAGAGTATCTGCCAATATAAATGTCTACCTGTTGCTGATTTTTGGCTTCATATACCATCTTATTTCCATAAGTGAAGGTAAAAATATCTTCCATGATCTCATTTCACTTTCAGGCAGTAGTTACTTCTTATGAGATCCATCTTACCTGTAAAGGCTATGTAAGGCTGAGTAAATAGTGAATTTTTATGTATATAGGGACTATCAACTGTAACATTCTTCAATTACAGCATCTTAAGGTGGTTAAGATAATAAAAATAAAGGACTTTTTCTAGATTTAATTTTTTCACAAATTAAAACTTGGTGGTTTGGGATTTTAAATTTTGCACTGTTATAATAAGCTCATATACATTTAAATATGTTAGGAGAGAATGAATCTATTACTTTAATAAATGAACCAACTTTCTGCCAAAAAGGCAGAAAAACCATAATTTTGTTTGTAGTATTAGAAATTTTCTCTTGAAATATAATTTGTACTCTGAATAATAAACCAAGTACTCCCCCTGAAATACTCAATATATACTTCTCTACTAGTCCTAAAATGTTTTGACAAGTACATGTTTTATGAACTGAAGTGAGGCCACAGTGCACCAGGATCTATAAAGGAAAACATCATCTGTGGGGGTTCATATATTTCACATAATGGTGGCATAATTTATTCTTTTCTGTTGTGAAAAGATATCCTGGCACAGCTACTAGCCAATGTATAAAACACTGAAACAGGAAAGTTGACATTTTTACTAGAGTTCTATGATCCCATAATTTTTCTCCTTGGCAGTACTTCCACTCCAGATCTTTAAAAGGTCTATTTTTTTTTCTTAAATAGTTGATTTATCTTAACTTAGTACTAATATTGGAGCATTAAATAATGGATACATAATTTTGACCTTTTCTTACAAGGTCTGGTTGCACTTGGCAAGCTGTCCTAGAGTTAATAATGTTACATTTCTTAAGCAAAGTGGTAATAGGGACCCTTTTTCCATTTCCAAAACTTGTGCATTTTGGGGAGCTGGTATAAGCTATTGGATCTAAGTAGAAAATTTTCTCTTATATTCCCTGGAATTTGGTTCAGAGATGCAGGGAAGTCAAATAGAGTGAGACAAGAAACAAAAATTAGGAAGGCAAAGTGAATTTTATTTTGCCCTGTACAGCAGAGCGGACCTGCCTAAGGTTAGACAGGCACAGGCAGTTTACTCTGAGGCTTTTTTTATGGAGTGTTGACACAGAAGTCCTTGCCTGATCAACGATCTTTGGTCAGGAGACCTAATAGGTAAAAAGAAGCCAGGGGCTGCTCTGATGGTTTCTGTGCCTGCCTTTGGATGTTTTATTTGTTTCTTATCTGGGGAGAGTCTGTGCTTAGAAACTTCTCATTTGGGTATGTTGTTTTTTCTTATCTGGGGAATTTATGGACATTCCAAGTAACTCCTAGTCCTTGAAACTTCAACTAATTAACACTGTGAGTCTTTTCTGGCTCTCTGGTTTCATCTGGTTAACTCTTTGACTCCCTTTTAGTGGGCTTTACTGGCTTTATTCTCCCTCTACCCACTTATGTCTACCTTTCTGCCTAAAAAGCCTATCAGATTACAGTAAACTATATTACCACCAAGGATTATCAATGAGAAATATTTTAAAATTGGAGATATACCACTGATAAAGTCAATTCTCTAATAATCATTGCTTAAATTGCATACTATGGAATATTAAGGAGGCTGTTTTAAAAGTATTTTAATATCTCCTGCTGTTGGCCTTACATTTTCTTTCTCAATTGTAAGTGGTGTAGTTTAGAGAATTCATTTCAGCTCAAAATGTGTGTTAAGTATCTAATAAGTTCAAGGTATTGTCAATTACATTTTCTGCCTTCAAGAAGATAAATATATGGTGGACTTCATAATAAAACAAGCAAGCAAAACAGTGTAATATTGGATAGAAAAAAGACTTATACACCAAATAGATTCTGAGTGATTTAATATTCCATTTGGTTAAGAGAGGATAGAGCATTGAAAGGCCAAATTGTGGGCTGAAGGCAATGATGTAGGACACATCAAGAGTAAGGCATTAAGACAAGAATAGTTGAGCACAGAGAGGAATAAAGCTGCAGTAATATAGAGCAGGACATAAGGCCCAACTATGATCAGGTAGAGTGTAAATAGAGGGAAAGTGAATTTCAAGTGTTTGAATATAGAAAACCATATATTATAGAAAGTAAATGATAACAAATTGGTTTTAAGTCAGTTTGACTGGAAAAACAGTGGTGTCAGTAGCAGGGAGAAATGTGATATGAGACATGGTTAACAAGAAGTTGGAAATTACACTCAGGTTTGAGAGAGATCAGGAATTGATTTAATTCCTACAAAGTTCATGTTTAAATTCATGAGACTTGTTGCGATTGAAATTTAAAGAGAAGATTATATATATTTTTGGAAGATTGGTTTTTAGTTGTTCTTTATTCCCAAACTAGATGTGTTCTATTTTCTTTATTTCCTACATCACTTTGTACTACATTTACTGCACTTACCTTTGCTTGTTTTGTTTGATAACTATTTATGAATTTAACTCTCACCATTCTATTTGTTTGAATGTTCCTTGGGGGAAGAAACATTTACTCAACTTTCTATTCCCTTAGTGCCTTTAGGAATGCTTTACTCATAAAAAGAACACATATTTGTAGAACCTAATGGACTAGAATACAACGAAAACATTCCAAGATGGAAATTCAATGATAAACTGCTTAAATCTGACTCACCTTACATTTACCAATAAAATCTTCAGGATACCAATGATTTTATTTTGACTGTACCAGACTGAGAATTAAAAGTAGGACAACTTAAAAAAAACTGAACAAAAGTGGAAATAAGAGAAAGCATAAAATAAATGTGTAGTTTTTCCATTCCTCATCAGCACTTTATCATTCACAAGTCTACTTGGGCTGGTTGGGGTGGTTCATAGTCCAGGTGTCAGATTTTTTCTTTTGTGTACCACTCTGCTTCTGTTAGATAGGGAAGTGCTATCTAACAGAAGCAGAGCTCATCTCTTACTCCAGTGATGCTCAACTTTGTACTTTCACTTCTCTCACTACCACCAGACCTGGTTACCTAGTACCCACTGATCTCCAGGAAGCACTGCTGACACCCTGAACACCTAATGTGGAAAATAGGCATTAATCTGCATCAAAGTGACAGGTTGGTGTGAAGCTAGGTTTCACCAATACCTGTGTTATTTTCTTCTTTTTTTGGACTCATGGGAACACTTGCTTTTCCAGTTTGCCTGCAGTTAGGTGAGACAAGGTGATTGAACTAACGGATTGAATAATGAGTGGAAGTGACATCAGGCACTTTTGGGCCAAGGCAGTTAAGACCTAGTATGCTTTACTGAGGCTTCCCTAACACTGTGCCCCCAGGAGATCATGAGAGCCAAATATTCTAGCCATAAATTGGAGAAAGACTTCCCAACTCACATCAGACTGATTTCTTTATTTATCTGTTACATAGCATAACCTAGCTTATCTTGAAAGATGTATAGGGAAGCATTCTTTTTTCTTTTTAGTTACATTATTAGAAAGACTTCAAAAAAATTCTCTGTATACCCAAAAGTTTTAAAGAGTTCAGCACATAATCTTTTTCAGTTTTCATTTCTGTTTCTGCCAGCCATAAGACTGAGAGAAAACTCCATTTTGGGCTAAGCCATGTATTAAATCTGTGTGATAGCTATTGTATACAAAATTTCTCTTTAACTCAGAAAAATAAGGCTTAATATTAGGTCAATTCTGTGTCTGTCTCCTCCTACCCTAAGACCTGTAAGGTAAACAAAAATTTCCTTAGAGTTAATCAAACATGTCCAGGAATGTCTGTATCTTAGTGGCAAAACAGAGCCTGGGCACAACTCATCATTTTAGTGTCAGAAAGAGGAACTAATTTACAGACATGAACATGAGTAAATGAAAAATTTGAATAAATTGCATAATAACTAGATTCAGTACTTGTGAAATCAGAAATTGCATATTAAAATATTCATAATTTCTTGGCTAGGATAACTTGAAAAATATTTTTCCATCATACTTTGAATAACACAGTAAATGGAAAATACTGAAAATAAAGTGTGACATATATGTTCTAGAATTATAAAGATTTTGCTAGTAGTTTTTATAGTATGTGTTAGCATTTAAAATTGAGTTAAATCTATTCCCAGATATAATCTTATAATTTTCCTTATCCATTTGTGAGAATGTGAGTATACATGGAACTTAATATTTAAAATTTTTGTGTCAATGTCTGTGCAGCACATTGCGCCTTGTTAATAACCATTGAATATGATATTAATCAGAGTAGTTTCAGTGAGTTCCTTGATTAGGATAGTTTTCCGATAGTCAAAGCATTTTCTTTTCTTGATGATTAAGAGGATTATGGGCTTGATCTTAATTGGTAGTTTTAAAACTCGTCCTTAAAATATTTTTCTGGAGTAAATATCTATTTTCTTTCCTCTCTTTTCCTCCAGTTACTTTAAAGAATGGATCTTCTCTGATATCCTTTTCCAAGCTTTTACTCTTTCATCTTTCTCTCACTGTGTCTCATGTCTTCTTTCATAATAATACCCATAATATACATTTTTATTTTTGAGACAGAGACCAGGTCATATTAATTTTCATATCCCACATATATATAAAAATGCCTGAAAATACAGACCCTTAATATATATTTTTTAAACAATGGGTGGGTGAATTACCACATACATAAATGAAACTTTAAACACTGGTTAGGGGGTCCTTGTGTCATTAACAATTACCTCTATATTTCTAAATCTATGACTGGAAAACAGAGCTTGAGGAATCTAGGGCTAGATCAAATTCTTTTCACCAACACTCAGAGAACTGTTCAGTTACAATATTCATTAAACTTGGACGAGCCAGAGAAGACATGCTAAAACTTTCAGGACCAGTTAAGTTTGAATAATCTTTATTCACATGTCCCTTCAGCACGCTCATTCTCACGGTCACAACACATAATTCATTTCCTGAAATCTCTTCAGCTTTGAACTCAGTGTTACATTCTTTGAACACACTCTCCTTCTCCTTTTCCTGCTGTATCACTCTTTCAATATCTCCAATTTTTTCAATTTCAATGTCTCCAGTTCCTTTTCTATGTGTTAATTCACTTTAAACTTTTTTTTTCTTCTGTCCAGCCCGGATCCTATCATGTGTGACATCAGTAATCTCTTGTTGTTATACTCATTTCTACTGCCCTTTCTATCCCTCTGCAAACCCCTGTTAAACAAGCATACTGCATTTCCACTCCATGGTAGTAACTTTAAATTACTTTTGGATAAAGCAGTATAACTGAGATACAACTAAAATTTTGTTTTCCAATTTCAGGAAGGCTACCAACTCCATCCTTTAATGACCTGGTTTCTTAGTACCTTTCACTTTCTTCAAGGTTTTTGCCTCATCATTCCTCTTCACTTCCATTATGTGACCTTTCTTCTTGTTTAGGTCAGTAGTTCTGTAAGTCCTGCTTCCAACCAACAACTTTCTCTATGTTTATCCACTACCCTATCATCAATAAAAGAAATGTCCCTCTCCGTTCTAAACTTGTAAATTAGAATGTGTGAATTTGAAAGCTAGGTATGTATCATTTACAGAGACAGAAGTTATTTTAGACAATGACCATATATGGAGCACATGACTATCTTGAAAACATGAATGGAAAACTAACTGAACATGTAGACTTTTGGGAGGAGATGGGGTAAAAGGAATAGAAATTTTATTCTTGGTGGCTCAGTGAGAGGAACAAGAGTTTGAGCCTGTCTTAGGTCATTCTTAACCTTTTCTTGAGTCATTTTATATTAGTCATTTGGAACTAAAAAGGAATTCACTAATATAGTGAATGCTATAGTGAATAGTACGTAATGAATGCTCATTTGTAATTGAAATTAATTACTGATTATTTCAGTTGAATCTAATTAGGAACCATTTCCACTCAATTTTAATTACTGTAATTTTCAATATTTTTATGGTATGATCCTTTTAAAACATTAAAAAGAGCAATTTCCTGGCTATTTACAAATATTTATTTTATTAGATAAAAATTCATACTAATCTATTAAGTTTCCAAAATCCAGAGAAACAATATAAAAGGTCAAGGAAGCTAAGCAAAACCAGAAAATAAACATGTGAATTTTGGTAAGGATCACAGGGCAGTTCCACATTAATTTACTAGGAATTTATGTTTCCATCTTTGAAATAGATTACAGAATAATTTTTACCTACCTCTTTTAGCTTTCTTTATGTCTTGCAGTAGATTTTTATGATATCTCTCCATATAGTAATATAGGCATTCATATTCCTACTTAATTTTGTTCTTACCTTTTTCATATAAATGTTATTGTAAATGAAATAAAGTCAATTATTAAATGATTGAATTTAGGAAAACTGGGATGAGTAGAAAGATACAAGAAAATATGTGAGAGTAAGTGGATGGGAAGCCACAGTATGGCTTCCCAACATAGCTGAGATCCCATGTGAGAGGACTTAAGAATATAGTGTCAGTTTGCAGTGTAGAGTGGAAGGCTCAGCTAAAACAGACTCGGTCATGAGTTCCCTCATATTAGTGATATTATATTGAGCAAAACTGCTCATTACTCAAAGGAATAATGGAACCAATGGTGGCTAACCCTATATTGGGCAGTGTTGGGATGGGTGAGGTATTTTATTGCTTTTCATTGGAAAAAGGATGAGATCAAGTGGGAATGGGTGTGAAATGTATATAACTGAGATCATACCAATTTTGTGAGCCTGAAAATTTAAAGGTACAGCAGAACTCCAGTTCCTCTCATTGCTATTTTTTGTGCTTCTGCAAATAAATTAGGTTCTCATAATTTCATTCACTTTCCCACCCTGTCTTGTCTTATGAAAATAAATAAATATTGGAGATGCTAGCGGTAGGGGGCTGGAGATCAAGCGTTTCTTACAAATTCGCAATTTGTTTTTTAAGGTATTTTATGTATACCATTTTTGAATAGTCAGTATTTACAGATATGTAGGTAATAGAAATTAAAAAAATTATAGAAACATAAATGTGAAATATGATATACTTATAAACAGTATGATCAACAGAAATTTTACATATCAAATTCCCACCCCCATATATGTTATTGGCTGTTTTTATCCTAATTTCCTAAAAATTAAAGAAAATAAACTGGAAGTTAATGCATCAAGGATGTCTATTATATAAGAAAACTCAAATTTACATTGATTAAATTTCAGTGATTCATGAAGCAATGATATTTTGAATAAAACAAATATCATTACACAATTCATCTTGATTTGAGCTTGGCTACATTGATACTGATTTTTAAAAGCATATTTACCTTGCTAATGGAACTATTAAATCTAGTAAATTATAGATGTTATGTTATTTTTTTTCTAGATTATTTTATTTCTATCTTATTAAGGTAGGTAATTTCTATTATTAAGGTAGAAAATCTGAGAAATTTCTTTTGAATAAAGACAATATTCTGATTTGAATTATCTCTTGGCTTGCAATAGAAATAACCTTTAGCACAGTATGATCTAATGTGAGACATATTTAATATGGTAATTTTATGTGTATAGGTTAAAAAGGTTTCTTCTTAAAATTTGACTTTTTCATTTTCTGTGGCTTCTGCATTCAGATTATTCCTTTATCTTGAATTTTGAGTACAAGAAGTATCTTGTTGCAAATGGGAAACTTGTCTTTTACTTTTTCACATATAATAACCAATTTGTCCAAATTCTCAATATTTCACCTTTTTATTCTCTGAGTGAGTGAGCCTCAGGCACTTTTCTTAGCAAATTCACAACAACATAACAGAGAGACTACATTGGGAAATAAACATTTCATCATGAAATACAGCCTTTAGAATTTCAACATAGTGTAGCAACATGTTATAGAAGTAATTTTCTGATTTTGAGGTAGTAAATATAAAAGAAATTTTAGTGAATAGAGTACATGAAACTCAAATTATTGTGTTTCTGATTTTTGAAGCTTGATTCATAAATGTAACTGTCCAAAATAAATTGAATTCATGCTTTATGATATATTAATATAACCACTTCTGCCTTTAAAAAAAATTAATGTTTGCTTGGTATCTTTCCCATCCTTTTATTTCCTTTAAAACAGACACATTTCAGGACAGTTTTTGAATTACAGAAAAGTTAGGGAGACAGTACAGAGAGTTCTCATATATCCTACACCTAATTCTCCCTATAATTAACATTTTGTATTAATATGGTATATGTGTTATAATTAATGTGCTAATTTTCATGTTATCATTAATTATACTTGATATTTTATGGAGATACTGTTAGTTTCCCCCTAACGCCCCTTTTCCTCTTCCAGGATCTCATTTAGGATACCATATTACATGCGGTTTTCATAAACTACTTTGAGTTCTTCTGCATGAAAATTTATCTTTCTATCTCATTTTTTCCCCCTCATTTGTGCATATCAGTTCATTGTGAACTTAAGGATATTTATTTTATACTTTGGATTATATTGGTTCAGTATTGCTTTGCTTTGTTGCTCAAATATTCCAACTTTGGCCATTGGGAGATGCTTCTATCGGCTTCTGTGTCTTTTTACACTACATCAAGGTAGGTTATGTTTATTTATTTTTTATCTGACTAAATAAGAAGCTCCAGTCTCATCATGTGTATGCCCTGCTCAAGTCCTAGAGTCAGCCACTTCTCCAAGGAGCCTGGATTCTTTTATTGGGGAATGATGTTAGAAACAAGGATATTGATATTAGGTGTGTTCTTTGCTATTGGGGTGTCATTGCTTATAGTCCAGCTCATCTGAAGGAACAAGGAAATGTATGTGTGTATACTAATGTGTGCATATACACATACCTATAAATATTTATTTTCATAATCATCTGCATGTATATTCAGCTGCATATAAATTCATACTGACAGTAAAAACTATGATCTATTACAACATGGGTTGTTCTAGGCTCCTCTTGCTTATCTATAAACTCCCACTTCACAGTGAAGACCTGACTTCCTCTATCCACCATACATTTGCTTATTTGTGCAATTCCAATATACATATAAAACGGTATAAAAATTACTTCCCTGTGGGGAAAAAACTTTATCAATTAGTGTATAGTGCTTATTTACAGTTCCTTTTTCCTTTAAACTCCTTAGCTGTTTCCAAAGTTACTTAGGTCAGCACATTTCCCTGCTCTATCCCCTTCAGTGAGGTTTTTTTATAGATATGCAATATACTTCCATTGTTGTGCTACATTCTACATTCTATCCTGGGATCCCCTTGACATACTTTTAGGCTCATTCTTTATGCTGTGAAGTTCTATGGGTTTTGACAAATGCATAATGTCATGCATTCACCATTACAGTATCATACAGAATAGTTTCACACCAAAAGTCCCCCGTATTTCACCTATTCAACTCTCTCCTACTCCTACCCCCAAATCCCTAGCAACCACTGATTTTTGGCTATATCCATAGGTTTTGATTTCTGGAAGTTAATGTAATTAGAATCATATAGTATATTATCTTTTCTGACTGGCTCTTTTCAGTTAGCAATATGCATTTAAGATTTATCCATGTTTTTCATGGCTTGACAGCTCATTTCTTTTTATCAGGGAATAAAATTTTATTATATGGAGGTATAATCTTTTACTTATACATTCACTTATTGACGGACAACTTGGTTGCTTCCAGCCTTTTGCAATTATGAGTAACGTTGCTACAAAATTCACATTGGTTTGTGTGAACATGAATTTTCAATTCAACTGGTTAAATACCTAAAAGGGTTATTGCTGGATCATTTAGTAAGACTATATTTAGCTTTGTAAGAAAGTCTTCCAAGTTGACTGTGTACCATTTTGTATTTCTTCATCAATGAATGTAAGTTCCTGTTCAGATAATTTGCCCATTTAAAACACTGAGTTGTTTTCTTATTGTTGAGTTTTAAGAGTTCTTTCATATTTTGAATTCAGGTCCTTTAAGAGGGATCTGGCTTGCAAATATTTTCTTCCAGTCATTGGCTTGTCTTTAAATTCTCTTAACAGTGTTGTGGCACAGCACAGAAGTTCTTGCTTTTAACTAAGTCCAAAAAAGTAGATTGTGCTTCTGATGTTGTGTCTAAAAATTTATTGTCAAAACCAAGGTCATATATTTTTCCCTGTTATCTTCTAGAAGAATACATTTTGCACTTTATACTTAAGTCTTTGATCCATTTTGAGTTAATTTTTGTGAAAGGCATAAAGGCTGCATTTAGATTCCTTGTTCTTTTTCCTTTTTTACTGGTTCCAGCATAATTTATTGAAAGGACTATGCTTTCTCCATGTAATTGCCTTGTTCTGTTGTCAAAGATCAGTCGACTGTTTCTGGGCCTTCACTCTGTTTCATTGATCTATGTGTAGCCTTTCACCAATACCATACTTTGATGATTACTATAGCCATATAATAGGTCTTGAAGTCATAGAGTGTCAGTGCAACATTACTATTTTTTAGAATTATGTTGGGTATTCTGGGTCTTGTCCCTTTCCATATAAACTTTAGAGTCAGTATTTCAATATCTACAGAATACTTTGCTTAGATTCTGATTGGGGCTGCATTGAATCTATTGATCAAGTTGGAAAGAATGACAATCTTAGCAATATTCTGCTCCAATCAATTATTATGGCATTTCTCTCCATTTATTTAGACATTCTTTGAATTCATTCATCAGTTTTATAATTCTCTAGATTCTATACATATTTTGTTCAATTTCTCTGTAGGAACTAAGAATTTCATTTTCTTGAGCTCTTATAAATTGTGTGCATGTTTTTAAATTTCAAAATCCATTGTTCATTGGTGGCATATAAGAATGCAACTGACATTTGTATATTACCCCTGTATACTAAAACCTTGATATAATTATTTAATAGTTCTAGGAGTTTTGTCTTTGATTCTTTGGGGTTTTCTGCATAGACAATCATGTCATATGAGAAAAAAGATTTTATTATGCCATTCAAATTTGTATATTTTTATCCTTTTCTTCCCTTATAGCTAGGACTTCCTATGATAGTGAATAAGAGTAATGTGAAAGGAGATCCTTGCTTTTTTCAGATCTTAAGGGGAAAATGTTCAGTTTTTCACTTTTAAATAATGATTTAGCATTAGGTTTATTATAGATGTTCTTTATCAAGTTGTTGAAATTCCCCTCTATTCTTAGTTTTCTGAGTTTATCATGGGTGGACATTATATATTCTTAGATAATTTTCCCTGCATCAATTGATTTGATCATGTGAATTTTTTTCTTTAATTTGTTGTGGTAGATGACTTTTGGATGTTAAATGAAGCTCGCATATGTTGAATAAATTTTACTTTTTATGCCTTCTTTTATACATAGAAGTTCTTTCATATATAAAATGAACTTATACATAATTCTTTTTATATATTGTTGGATGTGATTTGCTAATACTTTGTTGTGGAGTTTTGCATCTGTGTTCATGAGACACACTGGACTTTAGTTTTCCTTCCTTACAATGTCTTTGTCTGATTTGGTATTAGGATAATGCTGCCCTCATAAAATGAAATGGAAATGTCCCTTGTGCTTCCATATTATAGAAGAGGCTTTGGAGAATTGGTGTCATTCCTTTCTTATATATTTGGTGAAATTCATCTGAAACCCTCTGGCCTTAGTGCCTACTTTTTTAGGCTATTAGTATCAATTCAGTTTCTTTATTAAATTTAGGCCTATACAGTTTAATTATAGTCTGAAAATCCATTCTAATTCATATTTTTCACTTTGCTCATTTCTGTTTCTCCCCTTTTCATACAAACACAACAAATGTGCATATGCATGTACACATAAATAAAAAGATTGTATTACATCATTCCAAATTTGTATACTTTTATCCTTTTCTGCTTTATTATTTCATTCCAAATTTGTATATGAATAAAAGAAATGCCCACATAGCAATGAATCTCCCTCATGTATCTCAAATATGTTCATCATATTCCAAATATACATCAGACAATTGCACCAAAAGCTGTTAGGTCAAAGTTTTCTTAGTCTAGGATTTCAATGTTTTTTCTGTTTTTGCTTTAGTTTCCTTGTGATTGTTCTAATTTTGAAATTTTGATAAATTTGGAACTCCAGATTTCTTTTTTGGAATTCCAGATTTCTTTTTGGTTCTCTCTATATATGTAGTTCTTATCACTTTATTTATACTCTATTTGATGAAACATTGCCATCACACTTTTTCTTTAATTCTTTTACTTCTCTGAATATATTTATAATAGATGCTTTGTAGTCTTTGTCTGCTAAGTCCAATATCTGGGCTTCTTTAAAGGCAGTTTTTATTGTCTACTTGTTTTTCCATGAATTAGGATAATGCTGTATTTTTCCTTGCATATCTCAAGAATTATTTTTTTACTAGACATTTTAGATATTTTGTAGTAATATATACTGATATCACCCCTCCAACTTGGGGTTTGTTATAGTTGTTGTTTTTGTATTTATTTTTTAAAATTATTTTGCTGGACTATTTCAGCATTTTAATTTCCACTGCAGAGTGCAGCTTCATTCCTTACAAGCATAGCATTAGACACATGCAGAGTTTTCTTGAATTTCAGGATCAGTGTGGTTTTGGCTCAACTCTCTTTGGTTGTCTCTTTCCTAAATCTTCATTAAGCTTCTGGCTGATCTGCGTGAACTGGTATCATGCCTAGTTGTTAGCCTCCACCAACAGATATCTGACTGATCTATGTTGTCACAATATCCTGGGCATTAATTGCTCCTAATGGGTCCTGATCATCCAATTCCAAAGTATGTGTGGGTAGGTGGAGGAGTTTCTCACATATCCACCAGGCAATAAAGAATTGTATGCCTTTTCTTTCTTTCTTTTTTTTGTTTCCTTGCTTAATTACATTGACTGGGACCTGCAAACAACATTGATCAGACTTCATGAAACATAACAACCTTGCTTTGGTTCTGATTTTAGAGGAAAGGCATGATTTAATCTTTCACAGTCAAATATGCTTCCTGTAGGTTTTTGTATTTGCCTTTTATCAAGTGTAGAAATTTCCTTCTCTTCCTATCATGCTGAAAGCATTTAACTTAAAAGGGTATTTTAATGCTTTTTTTTCCTACTAATATTATGTGGTTTTTCTTCCTTATTCAGTTAATATGATGGCTTATTTTTTTTTATGTTTTAATGTCAAATCAACTTTCTGCTCTTGTGGAAATCCCCACTTGTTGAAATGCATTTGCCTTTTCATAAGGTGGATTTTATATGGAATGTTTCATTAAAGGTTTTTGCATCTATGTTCATGAAATATTTTGAATTGCTTTTTCATTTCCTTATGAAGATTTGTTGGTTATGTTGCCACTTCAGATTATGTATTTTCACATTTTTAGCCTCATATCAATTTAGTAAATTTTGATGTGAATCAATATAGGTTAATATGTTCTTAATAATATTAAACTAAATTCTTAGTGGTTTAAAATAATGAAAGTTCATTTCCTATTCATGAACAGTCCATTGGATATCTTCTCCTGAATTGTCCTCACCCGGTAGTGGCTAAGTGATCCTGGCTCTTTCCGTCTAGTGACTCCTCAAAGCCCACTGTCTCTGGGGAGTTTAACCTGAGATGGTCAACTTCAAGATACATAATTAAAACTTTTGGGACTTAAAGGCAAAGATTTAATTTAGTAGGTTGGTCAGGGTGAAAAGTTGTGTTAATTAACAAAGAGAAAGTCAGGTTGGTATAAAATTTTTGACAGCAGTATACAACACTTAACCAAAATGGAGATGCATTTTCAAGAAGCCCAAGGAGACGAAGATGTAAGTCAAGAATTTAATAGCCATCCAAATGTTCTTATTTAATAAGTTTCCAGAAGATTTTTTTTAAAATCAGGGAAACAAGAATCCTCTTACCTTTTCAATATAATCCTGCAGAAGATGAGCTTTCTTCAACCGAGAAATAAGAAGAAAGGAATAGTGAAATAATAGCTGTAATAGGATCCTCAATTTTCATCTTGGTATTTAGCCATATGGCCTAAGACTACATCTTCTAGCTTTCGTTATACATAGGTGTGGCCCTGTTTAAGTCAGTGGGATATAAACAGAGGCAGTGTTCTATACCTTAGTAATGTCTTTAAAGTGACTTTGTCTCCATTATTTCTTCTTTTTGTCTGCAGTGCTGGGGTGATAGCTAGAACTGGAAGAGCTTTTTTGGACTAGGTGGGCAAAGAGGTCATGTATTATGAAGAAAAACGTCAGAAGGAACCTAGATAAACTGAGAGTACAGAATTTTACATGTAGACCATAGAGTGGTTACATGAACATGAGAATTAAATACATTTCTATCTTTTTAGTAATTTTGGGTTTCTGAGACAAGAAGTTGAATCTAACCCGAATTAATACAAAGCCAGTCCTTATAGTCCTTGGATTCATTTATATCATGAGAATATCCTAAGTGTAAGCAGAAGTTTGCATGGTTTTGATGGAAGGAGAAGCTATTTACTTGGCCAGTAAGCAGTGGAAGTGTATTAGAGCAATTGTAGGTGAGTTCATGTTGTTACTTTGGGTATGCTTAAAGGCTTTATCTATTGAACTTTGCCAAATGAGAAGGGCCATTGGTTTACCCAAATTGCTGCAACTGACAGTTGGGCATATTGCATGGTCAGAATGGACACATTTCATTGTCAAATAATTATAGTAATAACATCTTTTTTATTGGAACTTTACATATACCTTTTAATATAAATCTCATGGTGTTCTATACATACATATGTATATAGAGACTGAAATGCAAAAAATAAGAAACAGAGGAAGATTCTTTTAGTTTTAAGGTTTGCAAGCCTTTTTAATATAAATGTATAATGATGAAAATGAAGTACCAGAATCTTTCAGGGAAAGAGTTTTAGCAATTCAACTTTAGAAGTTCTTTTTTAAATAGCAAACTTCATATTAATAGTAACCAAATTTTTATTTGTTATTGTTTTGTTTTAATTAAATTTATTTTCTGTAATTTTCTGAGTTGTCCTGCTTGCAATATGTGTTTTAAAATAGTCTTCTGTGATGTTTTCCAACTTTGCTATTAAAATATACTGAACAGTAGATGAATGGATAAAGAAGATGTGGTACATATACACAATGGAATATTATTGAGCCATAAGAAGAAAACAAATCCTACCATTTGTAACAACATGGTTGGAGCTAGAGGGTATTATGCTCAGTAAAATAAGCCAGGTGGGGAAAGATAAGTACCAAATGATTTCACTTATCTGTGGAGCATAAGAACAAAGCAAAAACTGAAGGAACAAAACAGGAGCAGACTCACAAAATGCAAGAATGGACTAACAGTTACCAAAGGGAAAGGGACTGGGGAGGATGGGTGGGAAGGGAGGGATAAGGGGAAAAAGGGGCATTATGATTAGCAGACATAATGTAGGTGGGGGGCACAGGGAAGGCTGTATAGCACAAAGAAGACAAATAGTGATTCTATAGCATTTTACTATGCTGATGGGCAGTGGCTGTTAATAGGGTATGTGGTGGGGACTTGATAATAGGGGGAACCTAGAAACTAAAATGTTGCTCATGTAATTATATATTAAGGATACCAAAATTAAAAAATAATAATAATAATAATGAAACATACACTAAGCTACCAGTAAGAATTCCAGTGAAAGAGCATACTAGATTTAAGTGAATTTACATGTTTTTCTAATCTCATGCTGTTAACAGTTACTTTAGGCCAAATCGAGGTTCTACAAAAAGCCAACCAAAGGATGGAAGTTCCTTTTTTCCTGAGATCTTGGAGAAGCATACATGGCAAAGCTCTTAGAACAGAGGTCTTAAACGTAACCATGAATCCAATGGGTTAGACAAGTGGATTCTGGAGAGTTCCTAAACAGAGAGTAACATTTTTATTCTTTTGTTTTTTCTATTTTGTGCCATTCTGAAAACAAATATTTATATCAAATGTTAAGATGTTATTTTAAACCAACAAAGTGATGTAATTTGTTCCTGTATAATCTTTATGCCTATCATCTTACAATGTTTGGAATATTTTCCAACTGATAACCTTTTGAAAATCATGCTATGCAATTATAATTGTAGACCTTTTTGTTCAAATAGGATAGACCAGGCATAAATTGTATTACACTAAACAAAAGAGTTTTATAAAGATTACAAGTTCAGTTTTCATAACTGAATGTGATAGAAATGCAAAAATCCTGGTACTTTATCATTGTCAGGATTCTGACTTGTGGACATTTGAAATTGAAGAGCTAATTACAATAGCTTTTTTTTTCTTTTGCAGAAGAAGAGAGATTGATCTGAAATTGTTAGAATTTTAATAAAATTTAGAAATTTCAAACCTAAATAAAGACCAGAAGTAGTTTTACATGTCAGTAAAACATAATGAAAAAGAAACAAATAACAAACAGATAACAAAAAAATAACCTTGTTCTCTGCAAGGCTGGAAACCTTTAATGTTGACAATAGATATGGTTTTGCTTTTCTGGAATTGAAAGGAGCTTCATATACCACCATGATACGGTGTTTCTAAATTCATGTTAGCAACAAAATCATACACAAATTATCAACAAAATCTTGCATTTCATCCTTTCCCCTCCCCAAATTTTTATTGTCATACTGTCTTTTCAATAAACTTTGTCAAAATATGGTAGCTAAAAGTACTATTGTTTCATAAAACTTATTTGTTGAATATTTGGTGGGGAGCTTGCTTCATTACTGTTTCCTGTTACTCTGCATGGTTAATCTCTATGAACGGGAGTGTCAGATCTTCACATGCCATTTTGAAAATAAAATAAAATACATCTTTCTCCTTTAAAACACAGTTTGACCCTGGAAAGTGACACTACTTTTGGGGCTAAAATATTGATGCATATTCAAAATGAATTATTAAACTATACATTAATAGGAAAAAAATTAATTTTCCTCATATTTTTATAACTGGAGTATACACTTGGCTGATTATACAGTGCATCTCTTGATTTTTAAATATATATCCAGGTACAGTATAGAGTACCTGCTTTTGGCTAGTCTGTAGAGTACAATATAGCATAATGAGTGTTTTCCAAAATCCATGTGTTATCTCTAAGGTAGAAGGCATCACTTGAAAATGGAAATCTTCTTCACACAGTAAGATGAATCTTTCTCACAGACCATAATCATAAAAGAACTAATTTTGTGTTGTATATAAGGTATATTTATAGCAGGACCATATATTTTAAAATACAAGAAATGTACTAAAATATTTATAGAAAGCAAACTATTCTAATTTCCTGCTACATTAGTATTTATAGATGGCTTACCTAAAATCCTCTAGAGTTTTGGAACATGAAACAGAACAGTGCTATTTTATACATAGTACTTTATTAAGAGGAATAGCAACTTACTATAAGAATTATTTCTATCAGCTTATTTTAAACTACTTTGAATTTATTTGAATTCCTAATGTCATTATGGGTAAAAAAATAAAAGCCAAACACCCTAAATATCTATTCTTTTTTTATGTGTTTTTTTTATTGAAGTATAGTTGATATAAAATACTATACTGGTTTCAAGTGTATGATACAGTCATTCAGCAGTTACATACATTATTAAATTCTTACCCAAACTAGCATAATTACTGTCAGCATAGAAAGATGTTACAGAACCGATAACTATATTCTCCATGCTGCTCTTCTATCCCCATGACCAGCTTCTATTATGATTGAGATATTTGTGCCTTTTTATCCCCCTCAACCACCCAACTCACCCACACTAACCCTCCCTCATAGTAACCAGCAGTCACTTCTGTGTCTATGAGTCTACTGCTGTTTTGTTCATTTTGTTTTGTTCGTTTTTATATTCCACATATAAGTGAAATCATGGTATCTGCCTTTTTCTACCTTATTTCACTTTGCATTATACCATCTAGGTCCATTTGTAGTGTCACAAATGGCAGAATTTCTTTCTTTTTTGTGGCTGAATAATAACCCATTGTGAATATTACAGCACCTTTATCCATTCACCTATTGGGGGACACTTTGATTGCTTCCATATCAGCTTTTGTAAATAATGCAGCAATGACCAAAAGGATGCATATATCTCTTCAAATCAGAGACTTTTTTCGGGTGAATTCTAAGAAGTGGTATTACTGGGTTGTATGGTATTTCCATGTTTTAGGTTTATGAGGAACTTCCATTTTGCTTTCCATAGTGGCTGCACCAATTTACATTACCACCAACAGTGTGGGAGGGTTCCCTTTATTCCACATCTTTGTCAACACTTGTTATTTCTTGTCTTTTTGATAGTCGCATTTCTAACTAGTGTGAGATGATATCTCATTGTGGCTTTCATTAATTTCTGTGATGATTAATAATGTGGAGTAGCTTTTCATGTGTCTATTGGCCATCTGTATGTTTTCTTTGGAAAAATGTCTCTTCAGATCCTCTGCTTGCATCCAATATTTAAACTGAATTATTTGTTTTTATGGTGTTGAGTTATATGATCTCAGAGGCTAAGCAGAGTCAAGCCAGGTTAGTACTTGGATGGGAGACCTTCTTGGAATACTGGGTACTGTGGGCTTAGTCCATGGCCATACCACCCTGCACATGCCCATCTTGTCTACTCCAATTTTTTATGTAAGAGAGAACTAGGAAAAATGGAAAATATAAAGCCTTTTCAACTGATGATTTTTCTGAGTTTTCTCCAATGATGCAACACTTATCTAAAATATTTATGTTTAAGGAAGAAATCATGAATAAGATCTTTAACCAATTGTTAGCCTGCTTATTAAAATAATTTAGGATAACCCCAATAAAATGTTTAAGACAAAGACCTCTTTCTCATGGAAATTCTAAGTTATAAGTGAAATGCTTATCTACTAACTACATTCAGAGCACTCTATTTACACATTCAACATTGCATTCATGAAGATAAGAGATAGTTTTTATTTTGCCATCAGTGAATCACTTATCATCACAATTCAGACCAACAATTTTTGGGAGAACAGTTATTGCTATCTTGGGAAAATTCTTGACATGTCATATTTGAAACCTGCTGATTCCCATTGAACTGAGCTGACTTATGATGTTAGGTTTTCCGGTGCTATCCCATTATGGGTTTTCAATAGGATTTGGAAGTATAAATAATAATGACTTCATTTACAGTAGTACTAGCTATTTACATTCAATCTAGAACTTCCAAATAAATGAAGCCTATAAATATCCTTAAATGTAAAGAAAAAGTTATATTTCTTTAATTATCATATGGTAAATTTCATTCTATTTCAAACATGTCTTCTTTTATAAGGATAAATTATTAAATTTTAATGGAAGAAGAGATATGTAATAATAAGTAATAACATAAAAAATTGAATAATGTGAAACCTTATCAGACATTAAATATTATAATTAATCTAACCGAATCAAAACATGAAGATACTGTATTATGAAAAGAAAAGTAGATGAAGAATATAGAAATGAGTCCACTGCCCTTTTGATCTGATTATATATGAGAATTTAATATGTGATCAAGACTGTATTTCAATTGAGTTGGGAAAAAAGTGAATTTTCTTAATAAATGGGACCATAATAACAGGATATTGGCTTGGAGGAAAAAATTAATGTCTACTAGAAATCACACACACACAAAAAATTTTAGATAAATAGTTTAAATTGTCAAATTTAGTTAATGAGTAAGTATAAAATAAACATCTGAAATTTTAGTAGTAATGGATAAATTTAACTAATACATGCAAATCAGGAAGATAAGTTTGATAACAAAATTATTTGGAAATTTATAATATAAAGTAATTCAGAAACTTATGACAAATTGAAATAACATCTATGCTTTACAACAGAACCTTACAGATTAATTATAAAAGGACAGTAAACAATAGAAGAGGGGGCAAGTTATAAATATGTATCTAAAGAGACTATATGAATATACTAAATATGTGAATAAATGCTCAAACTCACTAGTAATCAGAGAGATTATTTTTCACTCACCAGACTGGTCAAAATCCTAAACAAATGCATGAGTGAATGAATGAATGAATAATTAATATTAAAACACAATGTTGAATAGAATGACAAAAATGAATAAACTCCACATCAATTACTATTGGGAATACAAATTCATAGTGTCATTTTGGAAAACACCATCTTAATACATACTAAATTACAAACGTGTATTTTTGACACAAAAACCACACTCCACAAACCCAAAATCTGTTTCATAGATATGTAAACACCAAAACATAAGAATATATACCCAACAGGAGGGAGAAAAAGATGGCACTATGAGATGTGAGACAGAAATGTCCTCCCAAAACCAAATACAACATGAAAATACAGCAAATACAACTAATCCTGAAAGAGCAACCTGAAGATTGCAACAGTCTACCTACTTCTGGGGAAAAGAGAAGACCTCACAGAAAAGGGTTAAGTAGCAATGCTGTGATCCAGTAGGACCCAAGTCCTCAGCCTACTCCAGCTAATAGGCCAAGGAAGAGAAATGGAGTTGGGAGGAACTAAAAGCCCAGGATTGCTAAACACGCATCCCTGGAGATCTGCTTTGGGAGCATGAACCTACATTACATGGTGCTCTGGAGATTAAAGGGGTTGGAATGCAAAGACAGGCAGAACACTCAGAGAGACTGAGATTCCAGACACTTGTGGAGAACAGGTACCCACAACCAACTGAAAGGATAAAAGAAAGGCAGACACTTTGAAAGACTTCCCAACAGTGAAAGGGATGCTGAAGGGGCAAAGATCACACAGAGTTTGCTACTCAGGAGAAAGGACAGGTGGACAAAATTGTCCTGGCACACTCAGCTCAGTAGGTTTGGAAGTTCCGGGAACTTCAGATGCTCCATCCCCCTGGTTAACAATGCAGCACAGAGCCCCCCAACCCCACTACAGTATGCAGCCTGATGCTCCTTCCTCCTGGCAGGCACTGGTCCACACACGTGCTGCCCTGGCCATTTTGCCAGGCCAGCCAGAGGGTGGCTCCAATTATGGCAGTTACAGGGAATTCATTAGAGGCTCTTCCCTGTGTGCTTAGCCCATTGGACCTGGCAGTGAGAGGCAGGCACTGCAGCTGGGGGGCAGGAAATAGCTTTCTCCTCCTCACAGGCACTGGTGCCACACACCTACAAACCCCTCCATTGCTCCAGGTGCTGGACAGTTCAAGAAAGTAGAACTTGGGGCCCTAGAGGGCCCTGCCTACATAAAATTAATATACCATAGAAATCACTAAAAAAATGAAATGGCAAAAGAATTTTGTCTAAACAAAACTACAAGAAAAGGTGCCAGAAAGAAGGCTAAGTGAAACTGAAATCACCAATTTTCTTTATAAAGATGTCAAAATCAAAATCATAAACATGCTCACAGAGCTACAGAAAAACATTCAGGATCTCGGGGGGGACTTTAAGAAAGATATAGGAACTTGGGAAAAAACAGTATCTGAAATGAAATATAAAATGGAGGGATTTAAAAGTAGATTAGATGAGGTAGAGGAGACAATAAATAAAATATAAATTAGGGAACAGGAAAACAAAGAAGCTGAGGTACAGAAGAAAAAGGAACTCTAGGAATGAAAGAGTAATAAGAGAACTGTGCAACCACTGCAAATAGAACAATATTCACATCATAGGGGTACCAGAATAAGAAGAAAGAAAAAGGGTTAGAAAGTCTCTTTGAGGAAATAATTGTTGAAATTTTACCCAGTCTGGGAAAGGAAACAGTCTGTCAGGTCATGGAAGTGCAGGCATATCCCAACACAAGACACCCTAGGAAGACAATACCAAGGCATATAATAATTAAAATGACAAAGATCAAGAAAAAGGAGAGAGTATTGAAAGCAGCAAGAGAGAGAAAAACTATCATGTAAGGACAGCCTATCAGACTTCTCAACAGAAACCTTACAGGCCAGAAGGAAGTGGCATAATATATTTAATGCAATGAAACAGAAGGGCCTCTAACCAAGAATACTCTAACCATCAAGATTATCATTTAAATATGAAGTAGGGATTAAACAATTTCCAGATAAGCAAAAGTTTAGAGAATTTACCTCCCAGAAACTGTCTCTACAGTGTATCTTAAAGGGACTGCTGTAGATGGAAGTGTTCCTAAGGCTAAATAGTTGTCACCAGAGAAAATAAAACTACAGTAAAGGAAGCAGACCAATTAATTACTAAGCAAATGCAAAATTAAATCAACTACCCACAAAGTTAGTAAAGGGATACACAAAGAGTACAGAATATGTTACCTAATATTTAAAGAGTGGAGAAGGAAGAAAAAGAAGGGAGAGAAAAAAGGAATCTTTAGATTGTGTTTGAAATAGCATAATAAGTGAGTTAAGTTAGACTGCTACATAGTAAAGAAGCTGCCCTTTGAACCTTTGGCAACCATGAATGTAAAGTCTGCAACAGTAATAACTACATATCTATTGATAAGCAACCTAAATGTAAATGGACTAAATGCACCAATCAAAAGACATAGAGTTGCAGAATGGATAAAAAACAAGACCCATCCATAGGTTGCCTACAAGAGACTCACTTCAAACACAAAGACATACACAGACTAAAAGTGAAAGGATGGAAAAGGATATTTCATGGAAGTAATAGGGAGAAAAAAACAGGAGTTTCAGGACTTCTATCAGATAAAATAGATTTTAAAACAAAGAAAGTAACAAGAGACAAAGAAGGACATTACATAATAATAAACAGACCAGTCTAAGATATAACCGTTATATGTATCTATGCACCCAATATAGGAGCACCTAAATATGTGAAACAAATACTAACAGAATTAAAGGGGTAAATAGAATGCAGTGCATTCATTTTAGGAGACTTCAACACCCCACTCACTCCAAAGGCACATCAATGAGACAGAAAATAAGGAGACAGAGGCACTGAAAAACGCATAAGAACAAATGGACCTACCAAACAGACATCTACAGAACCTTCCACCCAAAAGTATTAGGATGCTCATCCTTCTTAAGTGAACATGGAAGATTTTCCAGAATAGATCAAATACTAGGCCACAAAAAGAGCCTCAATAAATTCATAAGAATTGAAATTGTGTCAACCATCTTCTTAAACCACAAAGGTATGAGAACTGTGTGACTAGTAAACACTAAACTAGAAATAAATTATGCAAAGAAAACAAAAAAAGCCCACAAACACATGGAGGCTTAACAGCATGCTCTTAAATAATCAATGCAAAAATGACCAATTAAAAACAGAGATAAAGCAATATATGGAGACAAATGAAAATAACTACTCAACACCCCCAAAAACCTATGGGATGCAGTGAAGGTAGTTTTAAGAGTAAAGTATATTGCAATACAGGCTTACCTCAAGAAAGAAGAACAATCCCAAATGAACAGCCTAAACTCACAATTAATGAAACTAGAGAATGAAGAACAAATGAGGCACAAATTCAGAAGAAGGAGGGACATAACAAATATCATAGCAGAAATAAATCAAACTGTGAAGAATAAAACAATAGAAAGAATTGATGAAACCAGGAGGTGGTTCTTTGAGAAAATAAACAAGATAGACAAACTTATCAAGAAAAAAGTGTAGACACATAAACAGAATCAGAAATGAGAAAGGAAATTTCACTAGAGACACCACAGAAATTCAAAGAATTGTTACCAAATGCTGTAAAAAATTATATGTTAAGAATACACCCCAAAAGTGTGAGACCAATAACTGAATTGAGCAAAATGGCAGGGTATAGTATTAATACACAGACATATGGTGCATTTCTAGATGAACTAACAGAAAGACATATCAGGAAAACAATTCAATGTGCAATTGCATCAAAAATAATAAAATACCTAGGAATAAACCTAACTACAAAGGTGAAACCTATACCCTGAAAACCATAAGACACTCATGAGAGAAATCAAAGAAGAAACCAATAAATGGAAATACATCCCATGCTCATGGATAGGAAGAATTAATGTCATCAAAATGGCCATCCTGCCTAAAGCAAATTAGAGATTCATTGCAATCCCTATCAAAATACCAACACCATTCTTCAATGAACAAGAAAAAATAGTTATACAATTCACATGGAACCACAAAAAACCCTGAATAGCCAAAGCAGTCCTGAGAAGGAAGAACACAGCTTGAGTGATTATGCTTCCTGACTTCAAGCTCTGATACAAAGACACAGTAACCAAAACAATTTGGTGCTGGCAAAAAAACAGAACCATAGATCAATGGAACAGAATAGAGAGGTCAGATATAATCCCACACATGTATGGCCAATTAATATACAACAAAGGAGACATTAATATAAAATGGGGAAATGACAGCCTCTTCAATAACTGGTGTTGGTGAAACTGCAGAGCTATATGTAAGAGAATGAAACTGGATTATTGTCTAACTCAATACACAAAAGTAAACTCAAAATAGATCAAAGACCTGAATGTAAGTCATGAAAACATACAACTCTTAGAAGAAAACTTAGGCAAAAATCTCTTGAATATAAACATGAGCAACTTTTTCCTCAACACATTTCCTCAGGCAAGGGAAACAAAAGCAAAAATGAACAATTGGGACTACATCAAACTAAAAAGCTTCTGTACAGCAAAGGACACCATCAGATGAAGAAAAAAGCATCCTACAGTATGGGATAATATAGTCATAAATGATGTTTCCAATAAGGGGTTGACATCCAAAATATATAAATAACTCACATTCCTCAACACCCAGAAAGCAAGTAACCCTATTAAATAATGGGTGGAGGATTTGAACAGACACTTCTCCAAAGAAAAATTTCAGATGGCCAACAGGCACATGAAAAGATGCTCAACATTGCTAATCATCAGAGAAATACAAATTACAACCATAATGAGATATCACCTCATACCAGTTAGGACGGCCACCATCTAAAAGAAAAACAACAAATGTTGGACGATGTGGAGAAAGGGGAACCCTCTGCTGGTGGGAATGTAGATTAGTTGAACCATTGTGGAAAGCAGTATGGAGGTTCTTCAAAAAACTAAAAATAGAAATACCATTTGACCCAGAAATTCCACTCCTAGGAATTTACCCTAAGAATGCAGGAGCCCCGTTTGAAAAAGACATATGCACTCCTATGTTTATCAAAGCACTATTTACAATAGCCAAGAAATGGAAGCAACCTAAGTGTCCATCAGTAGAGGAATGGATAAAGAAGAGGTGGTACATATACACAATGGAATATTATTCAGCCACAAGAAGAAAACAAATCCTACCATTTGCAATAACATAAATGGAGAAAGAGGGTTTTAGACTCAGTGAAATAAGCTAGGCAGAGAAAGACAAGTGCCAAATGATTACACTCATTTGTGGAGTATAACAAAGCAAAACTGGAAGTTATCAAATAGAAGGGGTTTAGGAAGGTGGATGAGAAGGGAGGGGGAAGGGGATTAAAGAACATTATGGCTAGCACACATAATGTAGGTGGGTCACAGGGCAGGCAGTATAGCACAGAGAAGACAAGTCGTGACTCTATAGCATCTTACTAAGCTGATGGACAATGACTGCAATTGGTTGTGTCAGGGGGTCTTGATAATATGGGTGAATGTTGTAGCCACAATGTTACTCATGTGAAACCTTCATAAGATTGTATATTAATGATACTTTAATTAAAAAAAGAATATATACCAAACAATGATTATTGCAGCATTATTGATAGAGGCAAAATCTGGAAAAAGAGTAAATGTCCGTCCATTGACAGATGCTTAAATAAATTCTGGTTCAACTACTTAGTGAAATTTCATGAAACCAGTTAAAACTGCAAAATGTGAAGGTGCAAAAATGATCTCATTTTTGTAAAGTAAAAAGTGACACAAATCTGTACAGATATATGTTCACATGCTCTAGGATTATAAGTAGAGTTGTTTCAGATTTAAATATTTAAATTCAAATACATACATATACATGCATGTACATTAAAATATACAAAAGGTTTTTTTACAGGATGGTAATATGAATGTCTTAGTATGATGGCATTGCAAAAAATGTTAACTTTCATGCTGAAATTTTTTGTAGTAGTTGAGCTCATGTAATACAAACAGGTAGTATATGGAACATTAGGAAAAGTGTTTATCTCAAAAAATATATCTAATAGGTAAATCTAGTCTCTTTGGAGCTGAGAGTGACTGTGAGAACTTAAAAGCCATAGACGAGCAGTAAGAGAAACACCTGCAAAATAATGAGTTCTATAAACAGGCAGAATTAAAGGGGATGCATAATTGATTATTAATGCTGAAGAGTTCATTTTATATATTTGCCTGTATAAACTGTCTCTAGTTTTAAAGGTTAACTCTTAAATTGCATAGTTTAAGTTAAAGGGAAGGAGAATAGATGTTTTTAAAAACAGATATAAAATAAACTTTAGGAAACATATAAGAAAACAGGCTATTTTTATAATGTCTCCCTCCTCTGCATCCTAACAGTCAGGCCATGATAGATAAGGTCAGTCAAACCAAACAATCAATCAGCTGGGAAGCCATGGTCATAGCCATGGTCACAGAAAACCCCGCTTAACAGTGGGTCTCTTTTATTACCTAGAAAAGCATTTATCTTTCCAGTTTAAACAGAGAATATAGTTCTCATCACACATTGAGCGTCTATCTAAAACAACATGTAAAATAAAACAAACAGGGAAAGTTGATATTAAAAAGTTCAAATCGATTTGAATAAAAGTCAAGAATTACTCTGAAAGATTCATGCCCAAATTTCGGATTTTAAAGTTTTATTAGAAAATTATAAAAATTTCCCTGTATAACAAGTGGCTTGTGTTGTTCTGAGATGTTTATATCTTTAAGAAATAAATTTATTATTATTTTTGGAATGCAATATGCCTAACACATCTTATCTTAAGCAACATTTGAACATTATTCATGGTTTCATATATTAATAATGTTAAAATATGCTAAACATTTTCAAACATTGGAGGCTAATAAAAGATAATGCCATTTACCAAGAACATATTTAGCTTTCCTTTTATTTGAAGACATATTAAAATAAGGTATGTAAACATATAATTCTGTTTGCTTTCAAACAAATTATATATCAAAGAGAAAAATCTCAATGATTAGAGGAGAAAAGAAGATGGTGTAAGTTGTAAAAAAAAAAAACTCACATAAGTTATTTAGCCCTTCTGTGAGGTTCCAACTTTGTAAAATTGAATGTAATAATAATGTTCTATTTCTAGTTTAGAAGGTTATTATTTGCATAATGAAGCTCTGCAAAGTGTTGTACAAGCGTAAGTATGGTTAAGAAGGCATAGAACTGTGGTTTTGATCTCTGACTTTAGAGTTGGAAAGATCTTACCAAGACATTTTGACAAGTTATGTATTTATCTTGGCCATTTTCCTATATGCAACATTGCTGTAAATGAATAAAAGGGTAATATAAGCATAGCACAAAGTCAGAGCCAGTAAATAAGACTTTCTTCCTCTTCCCTTTTCTTAATGATATGAAATATTGCTTTAAAATAATCTTAAAATGCAGAGATATATTATGTCCATGAAGTTAAAATATATTTATTAGCCATAACTGTTTACTCTGTTTAATTTGAAGGATTGTCCCTGTTACCTATATATTGTTATTATCCATTTCACATTTATTTTTTATATATAAAGTAGAAAATGAAATAGTTTTTTAATTGGTCTTTCAACCTCTCGAACAGGAAGATTAAGTAGAAGGGATCAAAATTAAAGAAGTGATAAGATTTTAATTTGCTTGAATGTTTAACAGTTTCTTATGCAATGGCAAAAAGTATATATGAATATAATTTGCTAATTTTTATTGTGATCATATGTAATCAAGTATGCATGTTGATGTCTTTTTTTAGCATTTGCATTTCTTAGGCTCTTAGAATTCTGAAAGGAAACAATATAATGCTACTTTCCAAGACTCTTAAAAAATATATCAACATTTAAATATGACCTGAAACAACCCTGAAAGATTCAAAACTTTGAAGTATTTTGTTGAATAATTAAAAACTGTCTAATTCAGTTTATTCATAAAAATCACCAAATAAACTGATTAAAGATTATCTGGTTTATTTTATTTGTATATATATAATAGAAATCTTTTCGTTGCTTGGCATGTGACTGTTTTCTTAGCTGAAAAACAAAAAGAACTCAAATACTTATATTTTAGGTAAAAATGTACCTATGTTTGGATATAATCATCACTATATTTTTATTATCATGAAATTTTATACCTGATGAGGCATTTCGTTGTAAAAGCGGTGATTGCAGAGTTTTGCTCTCTATAAAAAGCTAACTTTATTCTAGATTTTTAAATTTACATGCAGATTATCTGTGAAATAATGATTGCCTAAAATCCTTCTAAGCTATATAGCACCTAGTTTGTAACTGAACTGTGGAAATTTGCATAAGCTTTTGTTTTCTTATAATTATTCCAACAAAACTGTTTTTTAAAGAGCAGAAGCTTGTCCTTTGTTCTTTGTTTCAAGCTCAGAAAGAGATTGGTCAATAAAGTTTGTTAAGTTGATCTCTCTTGCTTGAACATACGTAGTTTTAAAGACTTACTTAAAGAAAAATAATAAGCAAATTATTACATATACTAAATAAGAGATGGCATGTGTAACATGTAACAAATATTATCTAATTTCCATAATAATTCTTTGTGGAATTATAAATCAAGTTAAGATTTTGTGTAGCTAAAATTTACAGAAAACTAAAAGTAACAGTAGCATAGTGCAGAGGGATACTTCTTTCAAAAATAAATGAAGGATTTACATGGTAGTTCTATTCCCCAAAGTCCTCAGAGATTCAGGCTCCTTCCAGCTGCCGTTTTCACGGTGATGGAGTGGGTGGTTCAGTTGTGCCGCTGAGGCTGGGAAGGAAGAATAGGAATAAAGGGATGAGGACAGAGCCATAAGGGGATGCACCAGCAGATATCCAGAAATACATGACAGCTTTCATTTGTCAGACTTAATTCTTTAGTCAGACTTACATTTACTTAGCCACATAAGTAAATATAAATAATGGAGAGAAAAAAAATGTAGCCTTCATTTCAGAAGATTATATACACAAACAAAATTCTCTCTATGGAAGGAATAAATAAACACTGATGGACAACCAGCATATTTATTAATATATTTTAAGGGGGTATAATCAAGAAAATTTTGATTGTAATTTCCTAAATTTGATACAGTTAGTAAATGGTGGAGTGCATTCAAATATAGAAAGTTTCTCTGCAGATAGAGGTTTGCCTTAAAATTTTAATATAGAAATTCTGATTATTTTGCATTGGATGTATTTTTATACTATGTGTTTATGGTTACCAGAATTATAATCAGAAAGAATGTCAACTATAAAAAGTGAAGCACAGGAAAACATCTGAAAGAATAATATCATTCAGAAATGACAATTGCTATTGATTTTTGGGTGTCTTACCCTTTAATCTGTTTATTTGCCCCTCTGTGTATTCTTCATGCCCTATCAAGAGTAGACAGAAATAAAAGCTTTAGAGAATCAAGTCATAGTTGCACTACATAATTAATTTATGGCATATATCCATAACATGTACATAGACCTCTCAACATGCTCCGTTTGTATTGCTTAAATCAATAATCAGTAAAGAAACGTCAACTACAAAAAGGGAGACTGCTAAATGATAGATGAAGTGGAAAGGACAAGTAGTTGAGCTAAGTATTGTTTAATTTATAAAGACTAAATTTATTTTGTAATCCAAATATTTTGTTACATTTTCTACATTCAGTAAAAATGATTTGACATATTTTTACTAATTCCAAAGAAATCTCAGTACATGCCTTACTCACCAAATCTGAATAAATGTATTTTGCAGCTACTTGACAATAGTGCTTACATAATTTCAAGGTCGTTGTGTCATGATCTACTTGTTCCAATAATACCTCCTTGAAAGAAGTGTGTGGACAGTAAATAAAGAAATTGATTTATGATATAATTGTATTTCAAGGCATTCAGTTTAAACAAAATGCTTTAATTAATTTTAGTAATGATGACATATTTATGGTTGCCACCCTAAAGTCTGATAATTAAATTATAGTCCTTAGTAATTTGGCATATGTATTAGATGTCACTAATGCTTGTGACTATCCAGAATTCCTTTTCTTCAGCATATGGAATATGAATATTTTAAGTTTTCTTGCAGTGTGGGAAATGTAACTATTTCTGGCCAATGGGCTAGAAAAAGTTTAGTAGGTTTCATTTCTAGGATGAATTATAGAACAATAATTGGGAGTTTGCCATATTCTCTCTTCCCAAATTGTAGCAAATGACAATCATATTGATGAATCCCAATCAACCTGTATTTATGAATAACTGCTTAGAGCATTGTTCCCAACAGTTTTCCAACTTTTTTACACTGAATATTTAGTGTGGATGAGAAAGAAAAAAAAAACTTCATTGATTTAAGATGCTGAAATTTTGGATTGTTAACTCTTCTGGAAGTGAAACTAGCATGTTATGATTACTACAACTTGGAATAATCGAAGGTTTAAGTTATTTTCTTTTTATTTAGTCTCTGAAATCACAGGAAAAAAAGAATTTTGAATAAATACTACTTTATGTACAGTTTGTTTCAGGTATGGATCCAATAATGTCCTTATTATTAGTGTATAAAAATGTAATTAGAAATTGAATTATAAGTAACTATCACTTATATACATTTTGTTGTTCTAAATGTAGCTCCTAATACATTTGATGTAATATTTTTGCAAAATGTTTAAGTTACTTTCATGGAAGAAAAACTCATTATTGACTCACCAAAATAGGCTGAAAATTTAGTCACAGGTATCTTCAGCATTCATACGTGCACCTGAAATTCTTTTAACAGTATCTATGGCATTGTGTTCCTCATTCAAAGTTTCTGGTTAACCAGTTTATACAGATAGTTAGAAAAGCAGAAATCAAACAGAAAAACAAATTTCTCATATGTTGCACAATTTTCAAGGGAAAAATAACCCAACTTTCAATTCACAGCCAAAAATTTGAATTTAAAGTACTAAATTTGAACATCATTTATAAAACTATGTTTTATATTTTAGTTGTTGCTTTGAAGGTTAGATGCAGAATTTAAAAAGGAAGAGTAGATATGAACTCTTTCCTTGTTCTTTCAGGCATTACTGCAATCTTTCATGACATATAAGATGCTTTTGTTAAGAAGTTTGATATAGTGTCTCAAGTAGTCTATTTTGATCCTTTTTGTGAACATGAGAGAAGGAGAAGTATATTGTTCCCACTCAGTTTGATTTTAACTTCAAAGAATCCAAGTGTAAATAACAAGTGGTATACTTAAAACCAAGCCTACCGTCATCGTCATTATAAAACTACTCAGCTTTTCTCAAATAGGTTTCTGGAAGAAGTAGGCCCTCAAGTCCTTAGGCATCCATGAAATATAATACATCTTTCCTAAACTACTTTCCTATGCATCTAGAATGGTACAGTTCTGAACTATCCTTGAAAAAATTTGACAAAATAGTCATTTTCTCTTGTTCAGTAGAGTTGAGAAAGCCTTTAACGATCACTCCATATAGCCTGCAGGATAAAATCCAAGCTTCATAAAATGGCATATAAAATCTTCATTATTCCGGTTTTGGATACCTTGCCCAGATTTGTCACCAGCCTCTGACTCCAGCCTACAAGTAATTACTTACAGCTCTTTCCACACAGTGATGCTTTCTCACTTCTTTGAAATATTTTTGTCAGTTCCATTGAATAGCTTAGTATGTATTTATCTCTGCCATGAAACTATCAGTGATCTTCCTCCCTAAGAGGAGGCTAGCTTACTGCCTGACTGTTATTCTTTCCCCGCTAACATCAGTCAGCTCCACCATGCTTTTAGTTTTTAATGTCTCATGTTTTCCAAGTGCTGGAGAATTTGTATAGGCCAGTGCAGCTTCTAGCTGTACTTCACCCCTGTCTACCATAGTGGTGAAAACTTTGCTCGAAGTTTTCAAATAATTGAGAAGTTGTACTATGCCAGAGGTTAGCATCATGCCAGGGGTTGTCATCATCCCACTTACCAACAATAATGTGTTCCTGTTAACATCTGACCAATACAGCTCATAAAGCCCATTCTGAAGCTGTCCTTTAATACCACCTCTGATTCCAAATCCCTGTAATCCATTCACCCACCACCCAAAGTGAAATAAAGCCTTGAGCTCCAGTTTATTAATATGGGAAGTAGTTTAGGAAGTACTGAGTAGGAAGTGTGAGTAGGGAGAGTGAGGCAATGAAGTAGGGAAAAGGCTGTGTGCCACTGTAGGAAACAGGGACTGAATAAAAATGGGGGCACCGTGTACGAAACACACATCCCAGTGGTCTCAATAGAAAACAGGACCACCAGTGCCAACTGTTGGCTAAAAGCTTCTTCTAGAGCTTTTCCTGTTTCCACCTTGAGCCTACAGTGGTGGGTGTAGTAAACTTCCAAAATGTTGGCAAGTTTTCAAGCAAATGGTTGCAGGTGAAGCTGGATACCTTGGACCATAGCTATAGTTGAATTCAGTTGGGTAAGCTGATATAAGACATGATATTAGCACTGTCTGCTGTATTGCCTCAAGACTAATTTGCTTAAGTCACATATTTATAACTACCTGTGTTTATATTTTCCATGCTAGACTGGGAGCAAATTATGTATCACGGTCCCTGGCACATTTGTTCAGTGTGATAACTGTCAGCAAGTCCTACTGATGCTTTTTCCCAACTGGTTCTTGGATTTGCCTTCCAATCTTTCCCTAGAACTCTGCACATTCCCCTTTTTTGTTTTCCATACCTGAATACTAGATTACCTTCATAATTAACTTTCCTATCACTTGTCTTGCTTTCCCTGCATCCAACTTCTTCATGGCTGTGAAGGTAATCTTCCTAAAGACTCCACTGCTGAGTTTTTAAAATAATGTGAGACTTCATGTTGTATATTAATAGCTGCCATTTATCAAGTCTGTAGGTATAAGACCAATTCAAAGCCCTTTAGAAAAGTCATCTTCTAATCTTACCAACTGAAAAAAAAAGTATTTTCTTAAGAATATGTCTGCTGAGAAGTAAACGTTATAAGGGCTATTGCTCTTTGAAATGTTTATACGTAACATAGGCCACACCAGACTTTAGTAAGAACTGAATTTTTGTAGTACAAGTAACTCATATTTCTCTGGATCTAATTCCCACCTTCTACTTTAGGACCTTAGCAATATGACACCTGACAAAATTCTCTCCACTATTTCTGAGCATTTGTTAGGAGTGATTCATATGAGTTTATGATTAATCTGCCAGCTCCTATGGGATGCAACAGACCCTGTAGTTGCTGCTGATGAATTAAGACTTAACAGTGTTCACTAAATGTGACAATATATAGAGAAATTATAAATAAATAGAATATTTATTATTTTTTATTTTATTAAAAAAATAAAATTATTTTATACTTGAGGATTTTATAGCAATTTTACCTTAAAATATAATCCAAGTTTTTATTTATAGGCTTTCTTGCTCTCTATAAAACCCATTAACCTGTGAGAGGTTGACTTTGATCCAATGTGAGAGGCAGAGCTCTGAATCAAACCTTCTGTGCCCTGCTGAGGATGTTGTGACTCCACCATACTCTTCCATGTGCCTCTCAGGAGGCTCTGAATTGGTTGGTCCACCAGTTTATATGATGTGGTCATATCTGCATCCCAGAGAACATTGCAACTAAATTTCAATCATAGTTCAATTCCACTGAAGATATATGTTTTTTATGATTTTTTTGCTATACAAGGAAACAAAAAGTGACAAAGTACAATATCTCAAAATATCATAATTTTCATATTATCTTCCAATCTGTATTTGAATATCTACAAAATACAAATAAATTGTTTAAAGCTAAAAAGGATAGAAGTTTTAGGAGAATAAGTTGATTTAGTTCCCATACATTTGAAAGTCTGTTCTGAATGTATACCTTTCTTATAATGAATAATATGCTATATGAAAAGTACATTACTCCATGCTGATGTGAACCCTGGGACGGTCATGTATTTTTTGAAGGAAAATGTTCTAAGGGTACATGACTGACTAAAGATCATTTCAGGAACATGTGTTCATTTTGAAAAGATTTAAGAGTCCTGCTTGAACAATGGCTTAACCTCTTCAATAGAAGCTGTTCACAGAAACCTTCAAAGCCATATTTGCTACATTTCTACCAGGGGTGGCAGAGATTTTAGAAGCTGGGATTGTGTCTTTTAGAAGTCAAGCTCTCTACCACAGTTAATAGATTATTACTTTTTGAAGTTGCCTCATCCTATTATGGAATAGAAAAGATATTGTTCAAAGAGAAAAACTATAATAGTCCCTTGTCAGGAGGTCATGGAGGGGATTTTTGCTTTAGAATACATAAACCCCAACATCCCTTACTGCCCTAAGTTTCTATGAATTAATACTATTTTAGTTTCCTGTCCATAACTTTGGTTTTTAACATGATTTGTTTTCAATTTACCTTCATGTTTTCTATAGAACTAGCTCTGGGTTACCTTCATTAGAAGAAGAGTCATTGGATAATCAGGTTAACATTACAATGAGATTTTTTGACACTGAACACTGACCCCATCAAGAGAAGAGAATATTACTGAGTCTAGCTAGAGAGGTAACCATGTAATAGAAAACCTGCAGATTGGGTAACTCACAGCAAGGTCGTTAAAGCATTACTAGATTGAATCTTGGCATTTCAATACAAGGATGCTCAAACTTGAGTACAAGTTTGTGTGAACGCTTTTATGTTATTTTATGATTTGTCTCAGCAATGTGTATGTGAAGCAACATGTATGTGGGAAATGAATCATCTGGATTCTGTGTTAGGTCTGTGAAATCCAAATTTCTATCAAAATTTGTAGGCACTTTTCAAAAATAATAGGAAATGTCCTCACAGCTGGAGACACTTAAGGGAATATTGGATTGAGAGTAAGCAGTCATGGTTCAGTCATATTTAAAATGCATTACTTTAAGCAACTGATGTTATCTCCCCATCTGCAAAAGTAAGGTTATTATTACCTAGCTTACTACGCCTTTACAAGGATTTCAGTAATTAAATGTGGAAATGCCTGGTACATGGTAGGAAACTCAGTAAGTCTTAAGTCATCCAGAAACTGTTAGCTAAAAATGAAAAGTATTACTGCTTCATAAAGAGGAACTTTTGAATCATTCTTGGCACATTGCTTTAACATAAGCACCAGGACATATTGACTCCATAAGAGGAAAGGGTTCTTATTTACATGAAGGTAGCTCAGCACCTTTATTTCATCTGTGCATCTTGTGATATATTTAGCATTACCATATCTCCCTCCTAATTGTTACCACAATTCTCTCCTAAGGCTTGCAAACCATCTGATCCTGTTTCATTTTTAACCCGAGGTACATCCTACATTTAATCATCTCTTAACTCATCCATAAACCTGGCCACAATCTACCCTGATTCATCACATATGTGGAAACTAAAAGATGGAGATGGAGAAATGGGGTTTGGCACAAGGATAAAATGGGATGGGATTCTGAATTATGTGAAGTATAGGTTTAGGTTTGGGCTAGGGATTGAGTTTAGACATTGTTTTGCATATACCACTTGATGTGACCAAAAAAAACTAAAAGAAAAAAAAGAAAACTCTCAGCATTCTTATATTTATAAGTCTCACTAGACTTATAAAATCTTCCTACATTATTATACATGCAGCTTTTAGAAGGCAGGTTGAAAACAATTGACATTGAGGCTAGGATATGGATAGCTTATCTTCCTTTGCCATCATTTTTCTCCCTTTTTGCAGATGATAAATTCTGCCTGTCAGTGCCACTTGGTGGAACAAGTAAATACTAATTAGCTCAAGGCTTTTGGGGTTTCTTGACCTGAAGTAGACTTTCCTCAAGTGAACTTATGAATTTTTATTTTATGTTCAGGTAAATACTGCCATTCTTTTAAAATGAAATTCATGTTGAAAAGGGCATATTTTGGAAAAAGGGGGTGATTCTTCATATATACAGAATATACACACATGGACTTTCATGAAGTATGAATGATACCTGATTTATGCATGGACTTCAGAGTCTTAAACTTTATCTTCAGTAGGTTGTATATGACAAGTTTATTCCATTCTGATTAATAAATTAGTGAGACAGAACTAGAACTCTCAGGACTTTTACTTCAATATCAGAGAATTCAAATTCAAAAGCAGGAATTCAAATGTAAGTCCTGTATCTCATTAGTTATGTTTCTTTGACAAACTACTTATTCCTCTGAATCTCAAGTTCTTTCATCTCAAAATCGATAGTGATAGTTACCCAAACAAACTTTCTAAGTATTTGTGTAGAGAATAAGTAAAAAGGCCTAAGAAATAGGAGGCACTGGGCATATTATTAGAGTCCCCCAATCGGCAGAGATTAATGAGAATGCTTTTTATAACTACATTGAATTAATGTTCATCAGCATGTTTTAAAAAGTGATATATTATAATTTTAAAAGTGTTGACAACTTTAAAAGTGTTGACAATTTTAAAAGTGTTGACAAAATTAATGCTAAATTTATTATAGAGCTTTAATGTATATCCAGTGTACATTGTTTCACTTGATTCCTAAACAAAGCTTATGAAGTAGTAATATAAAAGTAACTACATAATTTTACAAATGAAAACCTAAAGTTCATAGTGACTTGACTAAAAGCACAATCATATTGAATGACAGAGTTAGGAGAAGAATACAGGTATTTTGTCTTCAAATTTTAATATTCCCATCAAAATAGGTTATAAGTTGCAATAATTTTTTAAGTTTTGGAGAAATAGTTCTTATAAACTAAGTTTCTTTCACTACATAAAGGTTTGTCAAGAAGTTTCCATCAGTCATCAGTTATATATCTTCCTTGACTTTTGATGGCATTACATCCTGATAAACCATTTTAAGTAAAAAATACCACAAGAGTTGAAAATGCTTTAATAACCTACCAAATATCATAGCTTAGCCTAACCTACCTTAGATGTGCTCAGAACACTTACTTAGCCTACAGTTGGGCCAAATCGTCTAACATAAAGCCTGTTTTATAGTAGGTGTTGACTATCTTGTTTAATTTATTGAATAATGTGCTGAAATTGAACAACAGAATGGCTGTGTGGATGGAGAGTGGTTCTAAGTGTACGGTTGTTTACCGTTGCGGTCCTGTGGCTGACTGGACCTGATACTGCCCAGAATTGGAAGAGACTATCATGGTGCATATTGCTAGCCCAGAAGAGGTTCAGAATTCAAATTTCAATGCATGGTTTCTACTACATGTGTTACTTTAGCACCATTGTAAAACTGAAAAGTGGTAAATTGAACCATCCTAAGTTGTAGAACACCTGTGTAAAGAAATATTGCCAGTATACCTAAAGACGAGCCTTCTTTTCTTATTAGTATTCTATACTAACCAGGAAATATGTTAGTATTTTTTTCAGTTCTATATTCTGACATGGATTTGTTCCATAGACAACCTAAGAAGTTGGATTACTTTCTAATAAATAATAATATTTACATATTAATTGGTATTTACTTTAGAAGTCAGCTTTTTATGTTCATAATAGGTCAGTTTGGTAACTGAATCAGAGCTCACAGCCTGAAATGGGTGAAGTGATTTGAAATGAGATGTTTTATTTTAAGAAAGAAAAATTGAAATGTGGGTGTATATTGAATGTCTACAATAGAAGAGTCAACTCATATGTACATAATCAATGAGATCTGGTTCTTTTGAACTATATTCTATTATTATAATCTATGTATGGTAATCAAATGGAAAAATAACAGCTGCTTTACATGCTTTGAAATAAAAGTAGATCACAAAGTCAAAAAACTCAATATAAAATTTTCCTGAACTTCCTTATCCTCAGGAGAGGTTATTACAAAATTGGAAAGGCATACTTTTTTGTACCTTGTAAGTATTCATATATATAATGCTTTGCATATAAATGTATTATTAGAATCCCAAATTAAATTCCTATTAAAAGCTCAATCATTATGCAACCTGACAATGGCCAAGGGAATTCTTAGTAGTTTAAAAACAAGTGCAATATTAGTATAACAAAATTTGTAAAGCATTCTATTAAGTAGACAAAAACACAAATAGACAAAAACAATAAATAATTAATATTATACATAATATTTTAGTAGTAGTAGTTTTAATTTATTTAGCAGTAGTTCTCTTTAGAAGGAAATTTTACCATTAGAATATTTTTCTCTCTTCTAGAAAAAATACATTTTTTTCTGAGCATATGTATTACATCATTAGTATTGAACATGATAATAGCTTATTAAAAAACCACAGCTGGAAGGTAATGGTGTTCCCTGTTCTATCGGGAATATGCTTTTTATGGTAATCGGAATTGTAAGATGTCCTCCAAGAGTCCTGTCCTGTTGCACAAGTGTGGTTGGAACCTGTGACTATGATGGAATATATTTATGGAGTTTCAGAAAGAGATGAGAGTGTGATAGAACAATTTTAAAATAATGGCTGAAAATTTCCTAAAGTGATAAAGACAATAAACCATATGTTAAAGAAAACTTATGGCTCTGAAGTGGGATTTGAAAAAAATCAATCTATATTGTAATACAACAGAGGAAAATTGCAGAATAGTAAAGTCAGAAACATGTTGCTAGAGAAAGAGAACATGATACCTTCATAGAAACAGCAGTACAATTTGAATTGTTTTCTCAACAATGATAAAAGCTAGAAGACAAATTGCATTTTAAGGTGTTGAAAGAAAGTAACTGCCAATATGTGATTTTAAAGCTAGAAAAAATCCCTTTAGGAGGAAGATTTAAAAAGGCATTTTCATACACATGAAACTTTAAATAACTTACCATGCATTATACAGGTGAATTAATGGAAGCACAAATATTGTTCTTTAAACAGTAAGGGTATAGAAACCAGGCAATAAAGGCAGAAAACAAGGGTAAACAAGTTGGTATTCTAAATAAATAATTGCTTTTATCAAATAAGTAATAATAATAAAGTGTTGAGAATTTTAAATATACATTTAAAATGCATGAGAACAGTGCATAGAAATTTGGATAGGGTTAAAGTTAAAGTACCTGAAGATTCTTGTTTTCTCTGGAATGAAGCACATTTAGGGTTAACATTAGAACAGAATAAGATTAATGTTTTCACTTCTGCAATAGCCATTCAAACAACGGTAAACGAGTATATAAGCTTTGTGCAGTTGATTCTGTTTGCCATAGTCTGGATAGCTGAATCTCTATCATTGTTTGCCCTGTCTTTATTCTGCAGGACTGATATTACCTAAATGTTCTTTGACCTCTGTTAGCTTTGACTGGTGGTTCCCATAGTACATGTCCCTCATTTTTTTCTTTCTGGTTCCCTCAAACTAGTACACAATAAAACAAATTCTTTCACTAAAATATTTTCAAATTCCAAACCTTGTTTCTGCTAACACACTGATAAAACTTCTAAATGAATAGAAAAATAGAAAAAGGTAAAAAAGAAAGTAAAATAACATAAATATTGGCCAAATAGCAAATATATTGTAGGATGAGAGATACAAATACAAATATAGATGTAATTAGATTAAATGTAAACTGATTAAATATTTACAGTAAAAAGAATAAGATTATCAAAAGTAGTAAAAACAACCAGTGAGCAATCTATAAAGACTGATTGATCCATATTACTGGATTCAAGTTGCTGGAAAGACTTTCAGTTATATACTTGAACAAGTAAATATACATATAAGTAACTGAATTCGTGTATTTGCAGTAACTTGTAAAAATGAGCACAAAATCTCGCTTCCCTGCATTTTCACCATTGAGAAGTTGAACCTCTCATCAAGGAGTAGATCTATCTTCCCACTTTCTGGATTTGGCCTTGACATGTGTTTGGGGCAATGGGACATTGAAAAATATGATATAAGCAGAGATTTGAACAGCGCCGTGCTTTGAGGTTTGCTCTTTTTCTGTTCTTGGGAACCTTGTGAACATGCGTGAATGAGCAAGTCCAAGTGAGCCTGCTGGAAGACAGGAGGCCCTACAGAGAATAGTTGTTCCTCAAGGGCCATCAACCAAACTAGGAACTGACTGCAGATATAAGAGTGAGCCCTGCTGAAAACATCTGAGCCTGGTACAGCCCAACAGTACAGTGCTCTGCTGAGCTGAAGCCAAATTACTAACCCACAGAATGATTAGCTAATAAACATTTCATTTCTAAAGCCACTTTTAGAGTAGTTTATTATGAAACAAAAGTAGATGGTAGAAAAATGAATAATACTTTGCATAAGCACATTAGAATCATTATGTTAGTAAAAAAAAGTGAAGAAGCTCTGTTGGAGCCAAGATGGCGGAGTGAGTAGGACAGTGGGAATCTCCTCCCAAAAAAATACATATTTTGGAAAATACAACAAATACAACTAATCCTAAAAGAGAGACCAGAAGACACAGGACAAAAGCCAGACTACATCCACACCTGCAAGAACCCAGCGCCTGGTGAAAGGGGTAAGATACAAGCCCTGGCCCGGCAGGACGTGACTGCCACTTGCCCCAGCTCCTGGCGGGAGGAGAAGAGTCGGAGCGGGGAGGAAGAGGGAGCCGAGGACTGCTAAACACCCAGCCCTACCCACCCGCACCGGAGCACAGACACACAGTGCATCCGTGGGGTGCTGGAAACTAGGGAAACAGGGCAGAAAGATATTTGAGCAGGTCCCAAAGCCAGTGCCCCTGTGACAAAGAAAAGCGAGTGCTTTTTGAAAGTCTTAAAGGGACAGGGACGCCACAGCTGGATGGAAGCTTCCCGGGTCACAGTCCAGCAGCTGGACATTCCAGGGAACCCCGGGCACACTAACACCCTGGGCAACAGCTCTGAGACCCGTCATGGAGGAAAACAGCCAAACAGCCCCCCACCCATTACCCCTCCGGGGCCCCGCCATAGCAGAGTGGCAGCCTGAGGCTGGCCATGCCCACAGCAAGGGAGCTTTCTCCATACCGGCCGGGCAAGATACAGAGACCCAGTCTACATGCAATTGCCCAACACAAGCCACTAGGAGTCGCAGTTGTCCCAGTAAAGAAAGGCCAGGAGCTAGTGGAAAGCCTTGGCCCACCCAGCTGACAGAAAGTCAATAGCTCACCATTGCACATATCAACATGAAAAGGCAAAAAAATTTGTTCAGGACAACACTAACCCAGACAGCTTTGACATGTGCTACATCTTTCCCTGAGAAGGAACATGGGGGATACATTTAACTAGTCTTCCTGAAAAAGAATTCAAAACAAAAGTCATAATCATGTGGATGAACTTGCAGAGAAATATGCAAGAACAAAGGAGGGAGAATACAGAAATAAAACAAGCTCTGGAAGGACTTCAAAACAGAATGGACGAGATGCAGAGACCATTAATGGACTAGGCACAGAGAACAGGAATGCAGAAAAGCTGATGCAGAGAGAGATAAAAGGATCTCCAGGAATGAAAGAATTTTAAGAGAACTGAGTGACCAAACGAAATAGAACAATATCCGCATTATAGGGGTACCAGAAGAAGAAGAAGAGAGAAAAAGGGATAGAAAATGTCTTTGAAGAAATAATTGCTGAAAACTTCCCCAAACTAGGAGAGGAAATGGCCTCTCAGACCACAGAGGTACACAGAACTCCCGTGACAAGGGATCCAAGGAGGGCAACATCAAGACACATAATAATTAAAATGGCAAAGACCAAAGACAAGGACAAAATACTAAAGGCAGCCAGAGAGAAAAAAAAAGGTCACCTACAAAGGAAAACCCATCAGGCTATCATCAGACTTCTCAACAGAAACCCTACAAGCCAGAAGAGAATGGCATGATATACTTAATGCAATGAAACAGAAGGGCCTCAAAACAAGATTACAGTATCCAGCACGATTATCATTTAAATATGAAGGAGGGATTAAACAATTCCCAGACAAGCAAAAGTTGAGGGAATTTGCCTCCCACAAACCACCTCTTTAGGGCATCTTACAGGGTCTGCTCTAGCTGGGAGCACTTCTAAAAAGAGCACAGAACAAAACACCCAACATATGAAGAAGGGAGGAGGAGGAATAAGAAGGGAGAGAAATAAAGAATCATCAGACCGTGTTTATAACAGCTCAACAAGTGAGTTAAGTTAGATAGTAAGATAGTAAAGAAGCTAACCCTGAAACTTTGGTAACCACAAACTTAAAGCCTGCAATGGCAGTAAGTACATACCTTTCAATAATCACCCTAAATGTAAATGGACTGAATGCACCAATCAAAAGACACAGAGTAATAGAATGGATAAAAAAGCAAGACCCATCCATATGCTGTTTATAAAAGACTCACCTCAGACCCAAAGACATGCACAGACTTAAAGTCAAGGGATGGAAAAACATATTTCATGCAAACAACAGAGAGAAAAAAGCAGGTGTTGCAATACTAACATCGGACAAAATAGACTTCAAAATAAAGAAAGTAACAAAAGATAAAGAAGGACATTACATAATGATAAAGGGCTCAGTCTAACAAGAGGATATAACCATTATAAACTTTTATGCACCGAATACAGGAGCACCAACATATGTGAAACAAATACTAACAGAATTAAAGGAGGAAATAGAAGGCAATGCATTCATTCTGGGAGACTTCAACACACCACTCACTCCAAAGGACAGACCCACCAGACAGAAAATAAGTAAGGACACAGAGTCATGAAACCATAAAACCATAAAACTCTCAGAAAAAACATAGGCAAAAATCTCTTGGACATAAACATTAGTGACTTCTTCATGAACATATCTCCCTGGGCAAGGGAAACAAAAGCAAAAATGAACGAATGGGACTATATCAAGCTGAAAAGCTTCTGTACAGCAAAGGACACCATCAATAGAACAGAAAGGTATCCTACAGTATGGGAGAATATATTCGAAAATGACAGATCCCATAAAGGGTTGACATCCAAAATATATAAAGAGCTCACACACCTCAACAAACAAAAAGCAAATAATCCAATTAAAAAATGGGCAGAGGAGCTGAATAGACAGTTCTCTAAAGAAGAAATACAGATGGCCCACAGACACATGAAAAGATGCTCCACATCGCTTGTCATCAGAGAAATGCAAATTAAAACCACAATGAGATATCATCTCACACCAGTAAGGATGGCTACCATCCAAAAGACAAACAACAACAAATGTTGGCGAGGATGTGGAGAAAGGGGAACCCTCCTACACTGCTGGTGGGAATATAAATTAGTTCAACCACTGTGGAAAGCAGTATGGAGGTTCCTCAAATTGCTCAAAATAGAAATACCATTTGACCCAAGAATTCCACCTCTTGGAATTTACCCTAAGAATGCAGCACTGCAGTTTGAAAAAGACAGATGCACCCCTATGTTTATTGCTGCACTATTTACAATAGCCAAGATATGGAAGCAACCTAAATGTCCATCAGTAGATGAATGGATAAAGAAGAAGTGTTACTATACGCAATGGAATATTACTCAGCCATAAGAAAAAACAAATCGTACCATTCGCAACAACATGGATGGAGCTAGAGGTTATTATGCTCAGTGAAAGAAGCCAGGTGGAGAAAGACAAGTTCCAAATGATTTCACTCATATGTGGAGTATAAGAACAGAAGAAAACTGAAGGAACAAAACAGCAGCAGAAGCACAAAACTCAAGAATGGACTATTAGTTACCTAAGGGAAAGGGACTGGGGAGGACGGGTGGGAAGGGAGGGATAAAGGTGGGAAGAAAAGAAAGGGGGCATTACGATTAGTATGTATAGTGTTGTGGGGGCACGGGGAGGGCTGTGCAACCCAGAGAAGACAAGTAGTGATTTTACAGCATCTTACTATGTTGAAGGACATTGACTGTGAACTTGGTCACAAATAGTGATTTTACAGCATCTGACTATTTTGATGGACAGTGACTGTGAACGGGAAAGTGGTGGGGCCTTGGTGAACGGGGGAGCCTAGTAAACATAATGTCCTTCATGCAATTGTAGATTAATGATATCAAAATTTAAAAAAAAAGTGAAGAAAATCTAATTTTGAGAAACCAGAAGTTATTTTCAAAATGAAATTTTTTTTGAGTAGGTTGTAGCTTAAGTTTAATATACTTAAGATTAAGGTTGTGCCTTTTGAATAATTAAAAATCTCTTTATCTAATTTTTCCATTTTTTATATATAGAGAGGTTAAAGTAGGATTATCATCACCTCTAATATTCCATGGCAGTTTTATGGCACAAATTCACTATACATGTTGATTTTTGTGATGAAATTCTAGATCACAATCCGTGACAAGAATGTACTAGAAAAAGGAGCAATGTTTCTCTTTCTAGAATATAACTGAAGTGTCTTACCAAAATTTATGGTTAGAATAATTCTGCATAACTTCTATCTTTCTGCTAGAAAAATAAGACTCTACCTTTTAAAAATTTGTACCAGGTTTTTGATTCCAAATTATTAGAATTCTGTGGCCTTATTAAGATATGGTAATGTCATGGGTAAAGAAAATTGAAAAGAGAAAGTAGGAAGGTACCAAATACTTCTCAGAGTTTCCAGAAATCTTTGTTGCCCTGTTAGTGTAATGAAAAAAATGTATTCCATTGATTACTTGTATTAGAATCACTAGGATGTTGGAAGTAATGTAGATATCTAGCCTTTCTTCAATTTTTGGAATTTTTGATGCTACCATAGTGTTTCTGAACCTATAGCATGCTTTTGAATCACCTGTATTCTTGGATTCTAACACTAAAATTCAGACATCCTAAGTTTAATATGTGACTTTAGTTGAAATTTTTATAAATAATTACTAATAGTCAAAAAACCATATTATGAGAAATATTGCTTCAAAGAGCTTTTTTATTAGTTTCATTAAATGATGGATGGTTATATGCCTAGTACAGTGCATCATTATAAGAAGTGCCTAATTGATATTTGTTATCTAACTGATGACTCATTTATATACATTCGCTTTTAGAATGGACGGGATGATATTATTTTTATTTTTTAACATGAAACAATTTTATAACAGATATTATGTCAAGTATATATATATGTGTGTGTGTGTGTGTGTGTGTGTGTGTGTGTGTGTGTGTGTGTGTGTGTATTTCATGTACTTGTTAAAGAAAAGCTATTCATTGACACTTGTTAAACATAGTAGAGCAGATTTTATTCAGGACCATCACAATCAGTATAGGACCACTTCAGTGGGATTTTACAGTGGGGAGACAGATTGGGCTCATCTCTGAATACAGCATGGGAATTTATAGCCAAGGATCACGGTGGCAAGGGTGGTGGTGGTGACTGAATGGAAAATTACTAACAGTAAACATCAGGGATGAGAGGGATTTTGGCTAAACTGACCTAACAAGATTAGTGAACATACATCACCTGGGGGATGATGGAGGATGAGGAACCTAATTGGATATTGAGGGTTATCAGATAGGAAGGGTGAGAGGTTCTGGTTAAACCAACTTAGCAGGGTTCTTGCTCTAACTAGGGTTTACATGGAAGTGAACAGTTGCACCTAGTAGAGAAGGTTCAGGAGCCTAACTAAAGTTTGGTCAAACAAAGAATCTTTGTCATAATTCAGATACATATAATTATGAAGAATAATAGAACATTAAATTTTATTCCATCTGGTGTGTGGTGTGATGTAATGTGAACTAAATGACACATGTAAAGACAACACAAAATTATAGACCAGTCTTATTGAAAGATTAAGAATAGCTAAAACTTTAAGAATTTCAAAGAAATTCAAATTAAGAATTTATTTAGGAGGACAGTTAAGTTGTATCTATAACAATAGAATATTCATTTTTCACTCTTTACATTATAGTGCAAAATCTCTACTTAATATATACTCAGTAGGTTATGTATTCCTTGTTGACAAAAACAGGGATAGCTACATTAAATAAAAACATATCTGGGGAAATTTTTAAATGTTACCTAAATTTGTAAATCATGTGATTTTACTGTTTACAAATTGTTAGACTCTTATCCTCATAATTAAAAAAATGTGGCATAGCCTCACTTTATTTAAGAAATGTGATATCCTTATTTTGCTATGTAAAAATTCCTTTAATAATGCTTTCTTCATGGCCTTAGATTTTTAAGCTGCTTAAGATAAAAAAATATCATGGGGATCAGCTGGTTATTTACAACAGTGTGTAATAGGTCATCTCTTAAATAAATAGCACCAAAGATGGTGTACTCTCAGCTAACAAACTGCTAATCATATTTAATATGTAATTTAAAAATCTAAATCTTGAGAAAAGAAAGCCCCTACTGGAAGGTAATAATAAATTGTATCAGTGTACTTACTCTCATACCTTTAGAAAATTCTGCTATTAAAAAACAGACTTGACCTTTAACTATAGAGGGTTCTCACTTATTTTTTACTGTAATACTACTTTTTTATAGGTGTCACAGAATTTAGTAAATCTCATAGTTTTCTTCCTCATAGTGTTCTATTAGCTAAGGGCTATTACAGTGTATATGAAAAACACATGACTAAATCTGTGCATCTCTTAATAGAATTTGTGTTATTTGGATTATCCTTCTATAGGAAACTCCAAGCAAACTGTGAGGGGGAAATGATGAAAGATATGTTATTAACAATGGCCAAGATTTCCTGTCATTCACAATTTAATATGGCTATTTCACATTTTTACTATAGAAGGGATAGGGTCAGTGGAATAAGTAAGCAAAGTACATATCTGAGAAATGGGCTTGAATTTATCATCCAACATTTCCTTGACCCCTAAAATTTAAGTAAATTTAAGACAAATTAACATAGTATTATTGGATTCTAATACCATCTAAATAAGAAACAAGAGTTCTATAGCTTCCTATAATTTGTGTTTTATTTTTAATATTAAATATTTGCATCTTTGCATGAACTATTCTAAGTATCTTACATATTTCAAAACTATATCATTATTTCAAAAACTAAATCAAAGATTCATTCGATGCTTTCCATGACAATTCCTCAGTATCCTAAGTGTAAGAGTGGAAGGTTAGTTGCTTTATCCTGTGTACAGGTGAAGAAAAGGTGATTTAATAAGTTATACATTTTCTTGAAGGACTTTTCAGATACTAAGTGCTGGAGTTGGATGTATTAGATATTGCTAGGATGTGCTACAAAAAAATAAAGAAACTGGAAGTCCTTGGTGGATAACAACATTAAATAGTTATTTCTCTCTGTCATTTTTGTCTCCTATGACTTCACCACTTTGGGATGAAGTCCAGGCTTCAGGTCTGCACAATATGTCTTCATATTTTCTTACCCCAAGGTATTTCTGGGAAATATTATTCCCTTAGCAAAAGGCACAGGAACAAAAGAGCAGGTAGAAACTTGCAATGCCTCTAAAACTCCTGCTTGATAGTGGCATACATCCCACTCACTCACATCCCATTGGCTAAAGCAAGATAATCGTTCAAAAACAGAGGGAATTAATGACTGAAGTAATGAGATGAGATTGTATAACATGCCTAGAGAGAAAGAAGACTGAATAATTGAGGACAGTAATACAATCTACTGTTCAGAGTTTCATAAACATAGTTTTCTTCTCTTTTTCATATACTCATCATCTGTTCTGTCCACTGTGAGGTATGTAGAAAAAAAGATTTGGAAATTCTAGGAGACATTTTGATTTAGTTTTACAAGTATCTGTAATGGAATTATCTAAGAAAAATTAAAAGATGGGACCAAGCAACTTCCAGAGAGTGGTAAAGTGTAAATTCCCTAGGAATTCTGAGAAAGAATAAATTAGTTTGTGGGAGGGTTGAAGAATCTACATTGAGAAAGTGGACATTGAAATAAATTTTTAAGGAGTGATAGATTTTTATTGATGAAAAAATAAGAGGACATTGAATTTCAGGAAAGAACATGGACATGGGTGAAACTGATGAGAAAATACTCAGAAAGTTCTCAAATCCCTTCCTCTCTTGGCAAGTGTGGTGGAAAGCCAAGGAAGTCAAGGAAACAGGGTTTCTGTTAAGGCTTCAGGAATATAGAGGAATCACAAGGGGCTTGGGGGCTTGGGATTGAAACAATGTAACAATGTATTCCCTCCCCGCCCAACTGGGACCCAGTGGTATGGAACAGCTTGTTGATCATAGACATAGAAGCCACTAGTTTATAATATGGTATCTGGGTAACCTTTACAGAAATGGATTAAAATACAACTAGCATCCTGAATATACCTATAGTGACCTAATAGCTCCCAATGCAATGGTTCCTGGGTGCTGACTCCCCCTGTAGCTTTGTAATAAATGTTTAAAAGGCATGGCCTTGCTGTACTCCGGGCTCAGATTTTTAGAGGTAACTCTCCTCTGAGCCTGCTGGTGTAAAATAAATCTCCACTGTCCAAGACTTACGAGTGCTGCTTGGTTCTTCTGTCAGAGATCCAGTCCAGGTTTTCTGGTTTTCCATAACAATGACCTTGATAGATGTGGATAGCATGATGGAAATTTACTTGACTTAAAAAGGTTTCTGTTGTATAATTAAGACATGTGATTGGTTAAAGTAAAATCAGTTACTGCAGAACCTTCAAAACTGAAAGAAATGAGATGACTTAATTCATAGGTAATAGACTTTCTTCCTAAAATTATAACCAAAATTATGAGATAGTTTACAACAAAACATGTCAGGATGTTCATATCTTAATATTTGTTATCCTTCATTATAGTTGTGGGTAAATGCCTCTATTTTATGTAATATTTTTCAAAACTAAAATTAAAACAAAAAGATTTAATAATGAGCTGGTGATATTGAAATACAAATATTTGTCTCTTTAAAGCAACATTACTGAAAAATATCTGCAACACCCATCACAATTCTTGCTGACTGACTTTAGTCCATATTCAAAAATCAAGTGGTCTTCTCACATTATGCATTCTGAACGTTTTCTACCTCTGAAGATAGTAACACCAAAATATGTGACCTGTAGATAATTCTAAATATAGTTTCAAATCCTTTGAAGCTGGTTAGTGATCAAACTCCAGAGTCCTTAGAATCTGCTTCTTTGGAGCATTCCTGTACCAACTATCTTTGACTGTGTTCCCTAGCTGTAGGGACTAAGACAAAGATTCAGGGGTACAAAATTTATCAAGGCTTTGCTCATAGGAGAAAGGTTTACATAAAATGGGATGATGGAGTGCAGGCTTATGCAAGGAGTCTAAATTGCATGAATTGCTGCACAAAGTTGATCCCATCTTGAGGGAAGAGGACCAGAGTTTTTTTCCCCTTTTTAGTGTATCCTTGGCTGTGGCCTTCCCCTGGGTGGGCAAAACCTCTCTGAGAGGAAGCTTTTATTTTGCTAAAGGCAGCTTCCTAAAGAAGGGGGAATCCGGAGCCATTAGAAGTCAACACTCAGAATAGCTAGGGAATGGGTGCACTGGCTCAGAAAAGGGGACTGAGAACCTTGCTACAAGTGAGTTATGGTAAGAATGAACAGCTAAATTTTGAAATTGATATATAATTTCATAATTTACAACCTACCTGGTAATTGATATTTCATTTTATCAAGAAGTGACAAAATATTTGTATTGGACATATTTTATTATACCTCAGTTAAGAGCTGACTAGTGAAATAAAGATACTTTATAATGGTATTGCATAATTTTTCCTTATAATACAAGATTTTTAATGTATTATAATTAGCAATTAGAGAATATTTAATTCTAATAAGAGGCTAAATTATTGCTGAATTTAAGTCATCTTGAAATTGACTTGAAATCATCTATTTTGGGTAAAAAACCAAATACTATACATACTGATAAAAAAAAGCTATTGTGGTTTGAAGGGAAAATATAATGTCATATTTGTATAATATTTGTTATCAATCTTCCTTGAAAATGATATTCCATTTTATCACAGGTTAATGTTAAGATAAATACCTATAAAACATAGTATATAAATGAGGATACATATAAATTCTTTGGAAAATTTTTCTCAAATAACTAACAAAGAGGCAGATTAGAGTCTGGGCTTTTATAAACTCATCAATCAGGCTCAGCTGTCTATGGGCAGGAGTCCCTACTAACAGCTTCTGTCGGTATCCTGATGGATTTCACTGGATTTGTATGTAATGAGAGACTAACAAGATGCTCCATTGTGAATGAAGGTCCTCTTTTTCCACTAGATTTATCAAGTAGGCACTCATTACCAAAAATCATAGCACTCATTATTTCAGACATATATTGTTTGCTGATTTGTGTCCCTAAGAGAGGATAAGCACTTTCTAACAATAAAAGAAAGCCAATGAAAGTGTGATAAAAATGTACATTTTTATAACACTGAACAGTCTTTCAACCACTGTCACATTTTTCCTCTCATTTGATTTTTGCACTATGAAGTTGGCAGGGCATACTATGTCTGGGTTTTTGGTCTGTTTATTTTATGCTTTTTTTTAATGAAAAACAGACATTCAAACATATCCAAGGTAATACAGAAAAAAAGTGTTAGATTCAAAACCAGACTCTTAGCCCATTTCCTGACATCTCCAGTTTAACATTTATGTTGTTATAGTGTTTTCCTTCAATACATAACAAAGTGTTTTATAAGAATATGTTTATAAAAAATACATAGCATTATTTTCACTTTATGAGTGAATTGTATCAGTCACATAATCCTAGAGGCTTAATGACATTAACTTAAGTAGACCCCATTTGTTACTTTCCTGTATTTGGAGAATGACAATTTTACTAATTACTGCCTTTTCAGTTGTTAGCAGCAGGATTTAGACTGGCTGAGGATTTTAGCAATGGGATAATGCTTAGTAAAGTAACCTAAATTCAGGAAGCAAACTGAAAAGTGTGGCAGTGCAATGCAAAACACTTACCCAACAGGAAACAGTTTAACATTTGCTCTGTTCAATTTACTGTGCAGTGCTGTTATGTCAGCAGCTTAACTCAAAGATATCCCAAGAGCTTCTCCCCTTCTCTCTAACGAGGAGGAAGCAGGTGCAAAGATCAAGTTCGTTTCCTGATGTGGAAACATGGCATTCAGCAGAGTAGATAGGAAGTCATATCTACTATATGTAGATATAGGAAGCATCAGCCCTACAGAATAACTGCGAACCTCCTATCCTCCTCAGAATCCAGCCTCTTTGCCTCCAACTTTTTCCATCTTCCTGTGCTATTTGATCTTTAGGAATTATTTCAGCAGTGGAAAACAAAAAGGAAGCATTCAAGAAAATAAAGAAAATGAGACATATTGTTACTGCCAATTTAGAAATCTGTATGCACTTAAAAGTGTTCTATTGGGCAGTGTGCAACAAGGCAAAAAGGGGCAATCTGAAGGGGCTAACACTAGCTTCATTATGTGACAGCTAGTTTATATCTGAAGCTTTGTGTTAGTGCCAGTCTCAGACCTAGGTAATTTATAATAGCCTAAAGTTCCAATATAGAAAGCACATAGCTGCAGGGAGATGTGTCAGCTTCCCTTACATAGCCTGTCATTTCCTTGGAAACATAATAATTAAGATGTCTGGTATAACTGCTTCTGCCAGAAGTATTTTTAGAACTCAGCCCATTTCAAGAAACTCTAAATTCGAGGAGAGAATTATTAAATACTGCATGACAAACTAAGGAGAGTACTCTTTCTTACAGGTTTGTTCTGTCAAAAGGAACAGATGCTTCATCTAAATCTCTTAACAGTAAGTAGAGGAATACCTAGATTTGAATTAGAAATAAAAGGATTGGCAAGGGTTTGATTAGAGCAAAAGCATATGAGATGAGAGAGAAATATGCACTCTTAATCAAAAGCAGTTTTTCACTCCAAAAGACTGAAACAATTTTAAAAGAAGAATGACATTGTCCCCTATCCTCAGATTAATGCAATTGCCTCTTTTGATTGTCATATTATTCATAAACAAGCTACTTATCATAGCATGGGGGCATGATCAAGCATGTTATTCAGTATCCATTTGCTTGCAACTATCAGTGGAGCCAATGCATGACATTTGTATGGTGAATTAATTTCCTGGAGGTATGATAAAATACTGCATTAAAATAATTTACCTTGTAATGTGTTTAACTTAAAGAGGAATGCTGTTAGATAGTTAAAAGGAACACTTACATTCAATAGGTTAAAATTATTTAAAAAAAGAGGCTGAAAAGCATTAACAGTCAATGCTATTTTTCTGACCTCTTTCAGATTTGTTGAATAAAACTTTTATTATGGACTGAGGCAAAGCCATAAATTCAATTACAATAAAGCAGTCAATAGTTGTGTGATAATAGCAAAGATTATATTCTATTTTTATGATAAATTTAGAAGAAAGTAATTAAAAAGACATTTAGATTTAAATAACACTTGTTTAAAACCTAGTATGTTCCAAATAATATGCTCAGTTACCACCCCCACATATGTTATCTCTTTAAAGCCTCACAACTACTCTACAGAAGGATCTGTGCTGTCCCCGTCTTTAAGTAAGGAAATCAAATTTCAGCATATCTTTCTTTATCACATTTAGTGACTCTTTTCTTTTTGAGTTACATTTCTTTAAAATTTTCATATCTGTTTGTTTTCATGGGTAAACATTAAACAGTGCATGCTGAGTTCTTTCTTTTTTCAAAAATAAGTATTTAAAATTGTAACTACCAAATATCTGTCATCACTCATTGCACAGAAAAGTCCTTTGAGAATGAGTAGAATTCATTTGAGGAGCAATTTAAGTTACAGGTTATATACTAGGTTATATGTATAATACTAGGTTAAACAGACTGCTATTAAAAATATGGCTTAAAGGCTTATGTATACTTTTCTAACATGAATCAAAGAAGTAGAACCTTAATAATGTAACGCTCATTCTCCTAATCTTGCTCTATTTCAATTCATTACCTCTCTATCTCTAGCTCTACTTCTATTTCTATCTTTATTTGTGTATCACCATATATATGTATCCATTCTATCATCTGTCTATATTTGCTGTTCTTCCTCCCAGTCCAATAAAAAGTAAGCAGCATCTTGAGAGCAGAAGATTTTTATATTCAGTTCACTGGAATTTTCCTTCACCAGATTCATAGTAAGCTCAATAAATATTTGTTGGGTGAAGAAATGATGCACTTATTGACTGCCTTGTAGGAATGTCTGACTTATAGGTGTAGTGGATTGAATAGCAGTGTCCTCTCAAAATTCATGTCCACCTGGGACCTCAGAATATGATCTTATATGAAAATAGAGATTTTATAGATATAATTAGTTAAGGATCTGGAGATTAAATCATCCTAGAGTTAGAGTGACTTTTAAACCAACTACGTGTCCTTTTAAGAAGAGGAAAGGATACAGATACAAAGAAGAAGGCCATGTGAAGACGGAGGCAGAGAATGGAGCTATGCCACCACAAACTAAGAAATGCTCAGGGCAACTAGAAGTTAGAAGAGGTGAAGAAGGATTCCTCCTTAGTACCTTCAGAGGGAGTAGGGCCCTGCTGACACCTTGACTTCAGACATCTCGCCTCCAGAGAGAATACAATTCTCTGCTTTAAGTCAATCAGTCTGTGGTGCTTTGTTATGGACAGCCCTAGGAAACTAATACCAAGAAATCCTTTTTGTATTTCAGCAATCTGACCAAGTTTGGCTACAAAGAGAACTTGTCAAAGCCAACTCCCAGAGAACTAAACAAGGCAGGTGGAATGCTGAGATGATTAAGTGTTAATAGAGGAATTTCTAGTTTCCTAGGAAAGACAGAAATGCATGTAACAATTACAAATCACAAAATTAAGCAAGTTTAGACTAAATGACAGAAGCAATGAAGTGAGATGTGAGAAAATCAGTATTTTATTGGTTGTGAAAATCTGAGAAAAAGTTGATTTCACTCTTACATGTATTCTGATTGCTATCTTAGGATGGTATAATTGCCATAAACACATCTGTGTGTGTACATATATGTATGTGTGCATACATATATATGTGACAAGATTATTGCACTTCTCAGTTGTCTATTATGTTTGTATTTATGTGTGTATATATGCACACACACACAGCCATACATGTGTAATACATAGGAGTATATATAGGTAGAGATAGATTACTAGAATGTCTGGGATAAAGTAGAGATTTAAAGTGGAGAACTGTTTCTTAGTTCTGATTCACTTTTTAATTGTCCTAATTTTAAATTACTCTGTTTTTGTATTAATTATTTACTTCTAGGTCCTCAATGGATTAACCATCTGCTGACATGTGTACCAAAAAGTGCTTTGTCCTTCTGTCTCTAACTTGCAATGATCAGTCTTAAAATTGCGGCATAAATGTTTGACAATTCTCTTCATTTCTATTCACTATTTTTATTTTCTAAGTTCTGCTGAATAAATCTGTGCAGAGTGCCAGTCTTGTCAATTGTACTGTTCTGTAGTTGTTGGCAGGCTCCCCGCCTTGGTCAGAACTAGAGGTACTTCCTTGACTTTTATGGCCTCTGCGAGGCATTGTCACATTCTGGCTTGACTGCCGCTTTAGACACTATTTTCTAAAATACCTTTCCTTTCTAGTGTTTTACCTCTTTCTACCAATTGCAAACGTTCTGTCTTTGGGCCTAAGTCTAGATTCTTATCGTCTTATGTGGCTTCTTTTGCCAAATATGTATCATCCCTTTGCACGGAGGTACATAGCAGTGCATGCTTAACTTGAGTAGATAAAAACAAGTAGCTGTATTCCACAGAGCTGAATCCCTCACGAAGAGCCTTATGGAAATCTTTTCCTTTGTTTGTCAAAAATTATTTCAAAAGCACACTTGACATGAGAGGCACTAAGTGAGAATGAGAAGATAAAATAATTAATTGGAATCAGAATGCTTGCTTTCCTAGTCTAGAGGATGTAATTCTGATGAGGAACCTTGGTTGTTCAGGTTCAATTTGGAATAGTTTTTCATCTAGAAAATGAGTGGGTGCGTCTTAGACTGTATGTCAGATTACCAGTAGAGTAGTTGGGATGGTGATCTATCAGTATTTCAAATTGATAAAAATCAAAATTATTTTTTTAATCTATCTGCTCACTCTAGCCAGTCTTTACATGTTCTAGCATCTTCACCACATCAAACTAAAACCTACCACAATATTATTTACATTTAAATTTGTTTTGGAGCTGGGAATAAAATAGTTAAACCTTATATTAGAAGCTCCTGAGTTAATGAGGCCTTGAAATACAATATTAAACATATGTTTGTGTGTTTTTTTTGGAATGTAATTTTAAATTATAGCTACAATGTATATTCTGGGGAAATTATAATTTATTAAGTTATTTCTGTGAGGTCATTATGTTACTTGGGTTTCAAAGATGCACTGATATGATTCCCTGACAGCCACTGGCCCAGTACAAAATCCGTTCTTTGCTATACTCACCCACACTATTGCCAGCTGTACCTCATAATTCTCCTTTGGATCACATTTCATTTCCTTTGTACAGATTCAGATCATGTCCACCATTTAAGAACTAAGTCAACTGTCCCTCTTTTTGATAGTTTTTAAAAATTATAAAGTATAGACACATTTTTAGACCTGGAAATATTTGTCAAAATGCAGATTATTCACCACAGTAATGAAGTTATTTGAATGAACTAGCTGATGATGGTTAAACTCTCCCTAATTGTTAAGCATTTACCAAGACAGAACTAATTGTCTTCAATAGATAGTATTATTACACATATGCTTTGGCTGTAAAAATAGAGCCTGATGGTCGTACCTAGAATACAAGCTTGTGTATTTGAGAGGGCCATTGCTAAAAAGGTCAAAGTATCATTGCATAGGTTTTGAAATATGTAGCAAATTTGCAATCATATTCTCATTAAAGGCAAAAATATCACCAATCCTTTTGTAATTTAGAAGCATTAGGTTGTATGCTATATACATTATTATACTTTGCTTTCACAACTCTTTGATTACACTTTTTAGCTTAGACTGCACACTGGACTGTAATTGTTAGTTTACATCTCTGCCATTCTCCAGTCTGTAAACAGCATAAGGGCAAACTCTGATTTATTTATCTTCAGTCCTTAGTAACAGGCACAGCTACAGAGTTCAAGTAGACAACCTTTGCATTTTATAAAGATGTTTGAGTTTAAAGAGGTTAAGTAGTTTGCCTCAGAAAATAAAATTGCCTCTTGATAACAAGCTAGACCTTTGCTTTTTTCTAAACTAAACATTATAACAAAGACATTGACAGAAAACTATGAATGCTTTTTCACTTATTAAAGTTGAAATTTTGCCTAAGATAGACATCACTCTACAGTATTTAATAAAATTTGTATCTGCCACCACAGTATCCACAATGTGGATTATCCATAATAAATTACTCTCCTGACAACCTCTATATTCTAATTGATATCATCTTGCCATCAATTGCTATGTTAGAAGAACTGATTAATTTTAAATATAGAAATACTAAATATAATTACGGAGCTAAGTTTCCTTCCTTAAATTCCAGGCATAGGTAGGGATGAATGTTGAAGGAAGCTATACAGGTGGATTATCATTTGATACTTTTCTCTGAAATTTCTGCTGCCTACTTCAGATGTTTAAATCTGATTAATCCATCGTTATTTCATGCAAAAGCCTCAATTTAGACAATTCTACAGACCCTAAATATTCTCTTTTTTCCAACTGGCAGCAACCAGTTTAGAAAGTACTCCTTATGTCATTTATCTATAAAACTTTGATGCTACATATTAGTTTTAACCAAGGAAATATAGAGATGGATAAATTTCATTTTGCAAAAATGTAGGTATGTCTGTACACTAAGCTCGTCTGTACCAGTTCTTACAAGGATTCTAGCACTGGGTAAGGATTATGGAGGAAGTGGGACATCTCAGAATTGGTTTTACTTTATAACTCACCTCCTGTCTACTTAGATCAGTAAGGATGGTATTGTATTCCATTAAGGAAAAGACATTTTATTTCCCATTTTGACATTGCCATTTTCACACTGTTGTTCCTTTTTAGTCCCTTGAGACTCTCTCTGAAACTGGAAGCTAGACTAACTATGGACGTGTCTCTGGCTCTGCCCTTCCCCCTGACTTTCACAAACTAAGTAGATATGCTGATTAATTCCCTTCAAATAGACATCGAACATTGCCATTAAAATCCCATCAATGAAATAGTTTTTAAAATTGCTTTTGTTCCCCAGGGTTTTCCCAGGGGGCTTTTCAATAAAAAGGAAGGTTTCCTATTTTAAAAAGATTCTAACATTGTCACAATCTTCAACTCCCTGATGACTTTAATCTAAATAAAGGTCATGGCTACCCTATTACAATAAAGTTGCTAAGAGAAAACAAAATTGGCAGTAGAATTTCTGGTCATAAATATATTCATAAAACCTTTTATTACTTCAGTTGAAAGTCAAGGATATTACTATTTCAGTTATGTCAGTTGTTATTGGCACAAATAGAAATTTGAATTGGTTTAGGTCTATATCTTGTCAGCACCTATTTGGCAAGACATGAGCTTTGTAGCTTTTCCAAAAACTGCCAAAAAGCAATAACAATAAAGTAAATACGTATTTCTGAAAAACCAAGATTATGCTTAGTAGGAAAGTTCAACATGACCAAACATCCCTTCAAATGATTATAATTACTTAGAGCAATATTTTGACCACATTACAAATGTTGCAAAATAAAATATGCTTTAATAATACTCTCAAGGATAAAAAAAGTTCTGAAATAAAATTAATACAATTTTATGAGAAAAACAAATGCTAATGCACCCATTTTCATATACCTTAGATTCCTATGAAACTGTAGAGCTAAATTTAAAGAAGTTTAACCAGTTTTGTCAGTATGACTTTGCCTACAAACTTTAAAGATCCTTGAGGTGGTTAAAATTGCATCCCATGGCATAATTCTGACTCTGGAGCTCCAAGAGAGTGTATTGGAAAAGTAAAATCTTGAGATAAGTTCTTTCTTCATTAACAAAGATTATGTCCTTTATTATGCTTCTTACACAGTTGTGTTAATTAGCACTTTAAAATTCTATTCCTAAGTTACCCATATTATAGTTACTCTATTTACTGTATGTTGCAGAACAAATTGTGATCTTGATGTGTATTCTTTTGTAAACAATAAATAGAGTAAATATTCATCACATTTTCATGCCTTAAAAAAATACTTGCTTTTCTGTCAGTTACAAATGTTGAATCTGGATTTCTTCTTCCTGACATTTGTATTTCTCACACAGTGCCATCATTTGAGCTATGTCATGTGAATGATTCATTTTAGAGGGAAATAGATTTAAGAAAGCAAGTTTGATGGTGAATATTACATTCACTCCTTTTCTAAATCAAGGAATAGAATAACTATGAAGTATCTGAAACATTTTCCTTTAAGTGCCAAATTTACATTGGCATTTTTCTAAAACTGTCTACACTGTTTAGTGCCTTCATGGAAAGAATCTCGTGATGCTCATGGATATAATTATGGATGTTATTGCATTCTTTTAGATAAAATAATTTTTAAATTAATGAGATAAATAAAATTAACCACCCCTGCAATTAAAGGCCATAATTTTCTATGATTTGCAAATTCTGTACTAGTTTTTCAGAATCTCTGGCATATTCTTCAATGAGAGAATGCTAAACTTTCTTTTTGTAACTAAGAGTTAGTATCCAACAGTCATTAATGTAACACAAGCTTTGCTTTAGAAAATCTAGGTTTGAGTACAGGGTATACTATGGAACTTGGTAAAGTAACCTAATGAAGCCTCAGCTTCACCATCAGTAAAATGGTGACAACATGAGAATCCAGCCCATAGCATACTGATATTTGCACTGAGATTTAACTAAAATAGAGCATATAGAGCTACTAGAGTAATAATAAGCAGCAATAAAGGTAATCTATTGCTAATACTCTGACTCTAAAACCAGTATGTATTCACTCAAACACTTGAGCTGAAATTGAGAGTTGGAAAGTCATCCATGCAAAGACAGTAGTAAAGATATTCTGAGCAAAGTTGCAGTTGAGAAGTCCTTGAGGTGACAAGAACATATTTGAGCCACAGAGATGAATTCAGTATGCGTTTAGTAAAAATATGAGATTAAGTTGGAGAGGTAATATAAGGACCATTTACAAAAGGCCTGTAGAACACAGTAGAAAACAAGAAGCATTGCATGAGTTAGTGGAATGGTCATGATTTGAATTAGATTTTTAAAAATATTAATCTCTTTGCTTTTTGTACAGGAAACTCTATGTAGACAAAAGTAAGGAGACAACAAGAGGTGTAGTATAGTGAAAAAATAATGGTGACACAGATCAGGATGATTTTCAAATAGATTAAGAGAGACATATGTTTCTCTCATGTTTCATTGCTTGGATTCCATAAAATTTGATTTCTGATTCTCTACGGAAAGTATAGGCCTGTTCCCATTTTCGTGGCATTTGCTTTCCATGTGCTAATATTCTCCTATATAAATATACATATTCACATATTACCACTTTCTGATTACAACAACCCCATGAGTTTGTTGTGGGTTGAATTGTGCCTCCTATTCCCCCAAATTCAGGACTCGAAGTTTTAACTCTCCCCCTCAGAATGTGACCTTATTTAGAAATAGGTTGTTGTGGATATAATTAGTCAAGTTTAGATGAGATCATTCTGGAGTGGGATGGGCCCCTAATCCATGGATGATTGGTGTTCTTATAAAAAACAAATGCTATGTGAAAAGATGTATAGGCACACAGGGAGGACACCATGTGCAGAATGGGGTTATGCTGCCACAAGTCAAGGAAGAAGAGGAAGCTACCAGAGAGGCCCAGAACAGATCCTTCCTTCGAGCCTGCAGAGAAAGTATGGCTCTTCTGATCCCTTGATTTCAGACTTCTAGCCTCCAGAATTATGAATCCAATTTTCTGTTGTTCTAAGCCACCTAGTTTGTGGTGCTCTGTTACAGTCACCCTAGCAAAACAATGCTGAGTTATATGGTAATACTGTCATATTGAGGGAACTAAGGCTGAGAGGTTATATAATTAAGATCACATGGTAGTAAATAGTAAAGCTGAAGTTTAAGCCAACAATCTGATTCTGGAGACAGAACTCTTACTGGAGCAAAACAGCCTCATATGTGACCTTAAGATCCCTCAGGGATCTTCTCTCTTCTTTTATTTGATGAACTGAAATTAAGGTTCTTTTTAATGGAAATATTTGCAAGAAACTTATATTTGAATCAATTGATTTAGCTTTAAATATAAAAATAAAAGTTCATTAGTTGGAATTTATAGTAATCTTAAATGATAACTTTTATATTTTATGAAAAAGCATATAAGTTTTATTTAAAATATATTTTTGGGTAGATAATCATGAATTAAGTGTTAGATACTCTTATAACTTGAGAAGGTAGTCACTCTCCAATCAACCTATTTTTAAAGGTTTTTGACATATTCAAATTTAAAAGAAAGCCATTGCTTAGCTTTTTATCTCTTAATATATTTGTGTAACAACTCTAATATGACATATTAATGTGATGTACCAAATAAATGTACTTAGTTGCCTATATTTTTAGTCATAGTCTTCTATTCTTATGACTATTAAAAGTTTAAACACAAAATGCACATCTTCCCACCAGTATTGCTTGTAACAGGGAAGATTTAAACTGAATTTAAAAATAGCTTAAAGGGACATTATAGTGGTCTTGCACAAAATGTGCTTGCTTTAGGGCTGTCTTAATCCTTAATCATCTCCTCATACTGCAGCTCTGTGCTAAAACCGTAAAGATCATGTTATAGTAAATTATATAAGTTGTATCTTATAATTATTTAACTTTTAAAATACTTTTATCTAAAGAATTCAAAAGTGGTGTTACTTAATACTAGCTTAATCAGAGGAAAAAATGTTCCTATTTTAGTGACAAAGGCATCCATAAAGAAAATAATCTCAGAGATCATGAAGTTATCTACTTCCACCATTTATCCCATACAAGAGGAATTTGAGGCTCAAAAAGGTGGAATTCTGGGCTAAATTCCAGAATGAGTTAGTGGCACATAGAATAATGGTTTTGCTTTCGTGACTTCCAGATTGTGCACTTGCCACTAAATTATGCTACCTGTCATGACTTCACTATATTATGAAACAATTTTTGAAGATATTCTTGTTCTATGTATCCTGTCGACTTGTACCATGTCCTAGTTACTACTTGAAGACATTTTTTTATTTAGTTATGATTGATAAACACTCTTATGAAGGAAGATTTCACATGAAAAAACAATGTTTTACCCATATTATCAAGTCCCCACCCATACCCCAATGCAGTCACTGTCCATCAGGGCAGCAAGATACCACAGATCAACTAGGTGCCTTCTCTGTGCTACAGTGTTGTCCCCGTGATCCCCCACACAATGTACTAAACATAATACCCCTCAATCCCCTTCTCCCTCCCTCCCCACCCACCCTCCCACACCCCTCTCCTTTGGTAACCACTAGTTCATTCTCGGAGTCTCGGAGTCTGCTGCCTTTGTTCTTTCAGTTATACTTCATCATTATACTCCACAAATGAGGGAAATCATTTGGCATTTGTCTTTCTCTGCCTGGCTTATTTCACTGAGCATAATGTCCTCCAGCTCCATCCATGTTGTTGCAAATGGTAGGATTTGTTTCTTTCTTATGGCCGAATAGTATTCCATTGTGTTTATGTACCACATCTCCTTTATCCATTCATCTACTGATGGATACTTAGGTTGCTTCCATATCTTGGCTATTGTAAAAAGTGCTGCGATAAACATAGGGGTGCATATGACCTTTTGAATCTGAGAAGCTGTATTCTTTGGGTAAATTCCAAGGAGTGGAATTCCCGGGTCAAATTGTATTTCTATTTTTAGTTTTTTGAGGAACTTCCATACTGCTTTCCACACTGGTTGAATTAGCTTACATTCCCACCAGCAGTGTAGGAGAGTTTCCCTTTCTCCTCATCCTTGCCAGCATTTGTTGTTCTTAGTCTTTTTGATGCCAGCTATCCTTACTGGTGTTTGGTATTATCTCATTGTGGTTTTAATTTGCATTTCCCTGATGATTAGTGATGAGGAACATCTTTTCATGTGTCTGTTGGCCATCTGAATTTCTTCTTTGGAGGACTGTCTCTTCATATCCTCTGCCCAATTTTTAATCAGGTTATTTGCTTTTTGGGTGTTGAGGCATCTAAGTTCTTTATATATTTGGGATGTTAACCCCTTGTTGGATATGTCATTTACAAATAAATTCTCCCATACTGTAGGAAGCCTTTTTGTTCTGTTGATGGTGTCCTTTGCTGTACAAACTTTTTAGTTTGGTGTAGTCCCATGAGCTCATTTTTGCTTTTGTTTCCCTTGCTCAAGGAGATGCATTCAGGAAGAAGCTGCTCATGCTTATATTCAGGAGATGTTTGCCTATGTTGTCTTCCAAGAGTTTTATGGTTTCATGACTTATATTCAAGTCTTTGATCTATTTCAAGTTTACTTTTGTGTATGGGGCTAAGCAATAATCCAGTTTCATTCTCTTGCATGTAGCTGTTCAGTTTTGCCAACATAGATGTTGAAGAGGCTGTGATTTCCCTATTGTATATCCATGGCTCCTTTATCATATATTAATTGACCATATATGGTTTGGTTTATTTCAGGGCTCTCTAGTCTGTTCCATTAGTCTATGGGTCTGCTCTTGTGCCAGTACCAAATTGTCTTGATTACTGTGGCTTTGTAGTAGAGCTTGAAGTTGGGGATCATAATTCCCCCTGCTTTATTCTTCCTTCTCAGGATTGCTTTGGCTTTTCGAGGTCTTTTGTGGTTCCATATGAATTTTAGAATGATTTTCTCTAGTTCATTGAAGAATGCTGTTGGTATTTTGTTAGGAATTGCATTGAATCTATAGATTGCTTTAGGCAGGATGGCCATTTTGACAATATTAATTCTTCCTATCCATGAGCACGGGATGCGTTTCCATTTATTGATATCTTCTTTAATCTCTCTTAAGAGTGTCTTGTAGTTTTCAGGGTATAGGTCTTTCACTTCCTTAGTTAGGTTTATTCCTAGGTATTTTACTCTTCTTGATGCAATTGTGAATGGAATTGTTTTCCTGATTTCTCTCTCTGTTAATTCATTGTTAGTGCATAGGAAAGCCACAGATTTCTGTGTATTAATTTTGTATCCTGCAACTTTGTTGAATTCAGTTATTAGATCTAGTAGTTTTGGAGTGGATTCATTAGGGTTTTTTATGTATCATATCATGTCTTCTACAAACAGGGATAGTTTAATATCTTCCTTGTCAATCTGGATGCCTTTCATTTCTTTGTGTTGTCTGATTGCCATGGCTAGAACCTCCAGTACTATGTTGAATAGAAGTGGGGAGAGTGGGCATCCATGTCTTCTTCCTGATATTAAGGGAAAAGCTTTCAGCTTGTTGCTGTTAAGTATTATGCTGTCTGTGGGTTTCTCATATATACCCTTTATTATGTTGAGGTTCTTGCCTTTCATTGATAGTTTTTATTATGAATGGATGTTGAATTTTGTCAAATACTTTTTCAGCATCTATGGAGATGATCATGTGGTTTTTGTCCTTTTCGTTGATGTGGTGGATGATGTTGATGGATTTTCGAATGTTGTACCATCCTTGTATCCTGAAATAAATCCTACTTGATCTTGATGGATGATCTTTTTGATGTATTTTTTAACTCGATTTGCTAATATTTTGTTGCATCTATGTTCATGAGGGATATTGCTCTGTAATTTTCTTTTTTTGTGGTGTCTTTGCCTGGTTTTGATATTAGAGTGATGCTGGCCACATAGAATGAGTTTGGAAGTATTCCCTCTTCTTCTACTCTTTGGAATACTTTAAGAAGAATGGGTATTAGGTCTTCACTAAATGTTTGATAAAATTCAGTGGTGAAGCCATCTGGTCCAAGGGTTTTGTTCTTAGGTAGTCTTTTGATTAACAGTTCAATTTTGTTGCTGGTAATTGGTCTGTTTAGATTTTTCTGTTTCTTCCTTGGTCAACCTTGGAAGGTTGTATATTTCTAGAAAGTTGTCCATTTCTTATAGGTTATACAGTTTGTTAGCATATAGATTTTTCACAGTATTCTCTAATAATTCTTTGTATTTCTATGGTGTCTGTCATAATTATCCCTTTCTTGTTTCTGATTCTGTTTATGTGTGTAGACTCTTTTTTCTTGATAAGTCTGGCTAGGGGTTTATCTATTTTGTTTATTTTCTTGAAGAACCAGCTCTTGCTTTCTTTGATTCTTTCTATTGTTTTATTCTTTTTGATTTTATTTATTCCTTCTCTAATCTTTATTATGTCATTCCTGCTACTGATTTTGGGCCTCATTTGTTCTTCTTTTTCTAGTTTCATTCATTGTGAGTTTAGAGTGCTTATATGGGATTGTTCTTCTTTCCTGAAGTAGGCCTCTATTGCAATATAATTTCCTCTTAGCACTGCCATGGCAGCGTCTCACAGATTTTGAGGTTTTGAATTATTGTTTTCATTTGTCTCTATATATTGCTTGATCTCTGTTTTTATTTGGTCATTGATCCATTGGTTATTTAGGAGCATGTTGTGAAGCCTCCATGTGTTTGTGGGATTTTTCATTTTCTTTGCATAATTTATTTCTAGTTTCATACCTTTGTGGTCTGAGAAATTGGTACTGGTACAATTTCAATCTTTTTGAATTTACTGAGGCTCTTTCTGTGGCCTAGTATATGATCCATTCTTGAAAATGTTCCATGAGCACTTGAGAAGAATGTGTATTCTGATGCTTTTGCATATAGAGTTCTGTATATGTGTGTTAGGTCCATCTGTTCTAATGTGTTGTTCAGTGCCTCTGTGTCCTTACTTATTTTCTGTCTGGTTGATCTGTCTTTCAGAGTGAGTGGAGTGTTGAAGTCTCCTAGAATGAATGCATTGCATTCTATTTCCCCTTTCAACTCAGTATTTGTTTCACATATGTAGGTGCTCCTGTGTTGGGAGCATAGACATTTTTAAAGGTTATATCTTCTTGTTGGATTGACCCCTTTAACATTATGTAATGTCCTTCTTTGTTTCTTCTTTCTTTGTTTTGAAGTTTATTTTGTCTGATACAAGTACTGCAACTCCTGCTTTTTTCTCTCCATTAGTTCTATGAAATATCTTTTTCCATCCCTTCACTTTTAGTCTGTGTATGTCTTTGGGTTTAAAGTGAGTCTCTTGTTGGCATTCCCTCTTACAGATGGGTCTTGTTTTATTATCCATTCAGTGACTCTGTGTCTTTTGATTGGTGCATTCAGTCCATTTACATTTAGAGTGATTATCGATAGTATGTACTTATTGCCATTGCAGACTTTAAATTCGTGGTTACCAAAGATTCAAGGTTAACTTCCTTACTAATCTAAGAGTCTAAGTTAACTCACGTAGTATGTATTACAAACATGATCTAAAGGTTCTTTTCTTTTCCACCTCCTTTTTCTTCTTCTTTCATTCTTTATATATTAGGTATAACCTATCCCTTGATTGACTTTGGGGATAGTTAATTTAATTTTGCATTTCCTTAGTAATTAGCTGTTCTATTTTCTTCACTGTGGTTTTATTTCCTCAGGTGACAGCTATTAAACCTTAGGAACACTTCCATCTATAGCAGCACCTCCAAAATAGACTGTAGAGATTGTTTGTGGGAGGTAAATTCTCTCAGCTTTTGCTTATCTGGAAATTGTTTAATCCCTTCCTAAAATTTAAATGATAATCTTGCCGGATAAAGTAATCTTCATTCCAGGTCCTTCTGCTTCATTGCATTAATACATCATGTCACTCCCTTCTGGCCTGTAAGGTTTTTGCTGAGAAGTCTGATGTTAGCCTGATGAGCTTTCCTTTGTATGTGATCTTATTTCTGTCTCTGGCTGCTTTTAATAGTCTGTCCTTATCCTTGATCTTTGCTATTTTAATTACTATATGTCTTGGTGTTGTCTTCCTTGGATTCCTTGTGTTGGCAGATATGTGGATCTCCATGGCCTGAGAGATTATCTCCTTCCCCAGATTGTGGAAGTTTTCAGCAATTTCCTCCTCAGTGATGCTTTCTATCCCTTTCTCTCTCTCTTCTTCTTCTGGTATTCCTATAATGTGAATATTGTTCTGTTTGTATTGGTCACACAGTTCTCTTAATATTCTTTCATTCTTGGAGATCCTTTTTTCTTTTTGTGCCTCAGCTTCTTTGTATTCCTCTTCTCCAGTTTTTCTATTTCATTTATCGTCTGCTCCACTGTATCCAATCTGCTTTTAGTACCCTCCATTGTGCTCTTCAACAATTGGATCTCCAACCAGAATTCATTCCTGAGTTCTTGAATATCTTTCTGAACCTCCATTAGCATGTTCATGATTTTTATTTTGAACTCCCTTTCAGGAAGAGTCATGAGGTCCATGTCATTTAATTCTTTCTCGGGAGTTGTATAATAATTTTACTCTGGACCAGGTTCCTTTGGTGTTTCATATTTGCATATGGCACCCTGTAGTGTCCAGAAGCTCTACTCTCTGGAGGTGCTCAGCCTCTGAGGCAATGTTGTAGGTTGCAGGGGAGTGGTATTGGTGCCTGGGGGTTGCAAAGAGCTATTTTCTGCTTCCCAGCTGCTGTGCCTGTCTCCACTGCCTGAACCAGTGGGATGAGCACACAGGTATAGCTTTTGTCCCAGAGCAGCCAAATATGGATCCCTGCTTTCCACAAGCAGCTGGAATCTCAGTCTCTCCAGGAATTCTGCCTGTCTTAGCTTTCCTACCCCATAATCATGAGAGTATCATGCAAGCACCATGAAAAGTAGGTTTGTGTTTCCAGAGCAGATGTCCAGAGTTAGGTATTCAGCAGTGTCAGGCCTCCATTCCCTCCCTGCTCAGTTTCTTTTCCTCCTGCTTGTGAGCTGGGGTGGGGGAAGGCTTGGGTCCCACTGGGACACAGCTCTGGTACATTACCCTGTTCCATGAGGTCTGCTCTTTACTTCAGGTGTATGCAGTCTGGCGCAGTCCTCTTTCCTGTTGCTCTCTCAGGATTAGTTGTATTAATTGTATTTTCATATTATATGCAGTTTTAGGAGGAAGCCTCTGTCTCACCTCTCATGCTGCCATATTTAATCTCAAGTGGGTTAGTTGAAGACATTTTAATGGTTGGCATTGCTATTTGGAAACACTCAATTTCTTAAACATTGTTCTTGCATCTACATTGCAATTTTATAGTTTTGTTTTTATTGACAATTTATTTTTCTCAAATAAAAAAATTAACCTCTAAATAGTAAAAATATCACCTTCCCTCTATTTCCATTTCAATAGCCATTGCCCTCAAAATATGCTCCATAATTAGTCAAATGGTTGTCACCTAATTCACTGAAGTCTAATTTTAATCTGTCTACTCACTATCTTCTTGAGTGAAACAAGCCCTCAGGATATGAAAGCTTGTCATTGTAATTTCTGACTGTGAAGGGTTGTAGTTCACATAATCACTGAACGTTTTATTTGTCATTCAGGCTGTTCCTTGCTTCTTGCTGGGAAAGTACTAATTGCTGAAAAATACATCTGCCTTAACCTTTCTGACCCAAGCCAGCTCATAATTGTCCAAACTAAATCACAATCACAGGTGTACAGTTTCTGTGTTAAAGGCAAAAACAGATATTGCAATTTTAGCCTCTCCATACTATATGTATTTAAGGAATAAAGGACAAAAGAGAGATTTGGGGGCATCCCTTTTTCTCAATCATTTTTAATGATTCCAGCCTTATTGGAAAAATATATCCAAAAAGGTGGACATTTGTTTGGGTTAACTGTATTTGGATGGTTGGCCATAAATTCAGTGTTGGAGCTACCTCGGTTTCAGTCATGCTGCTCATTATCTGAACCTATTTTTCATTATTTGATTTGAGAAGTGTAATCACTTTAGGTATAGTGTCTCTCAGCAGCAACACAGTTCTCCATCCCTTGTCAGACTGTGTAAGTTCATAACTAGAAGTACATCAATTGAACTTTCAGGTAGTGTCTGTGAAGTATAAGCCATCTGAATGTGGGTAGAGATGCTGAAAAAAACTGCATTTGAATAATTATATATTTTTTATAAGTACTTGCTTTTTTCCTTCATTTTTACTCACGTGCGTGGCTGAGTGGGTTCTTTATTTCTTTTTTCAGAACACAACTGGCTGGCATCATCTAAAGAGATGGAGACAATATATCTGAATAAATGTCCCTTAAACAACATAATTCTTCTGTAGAATAATGCATTTTCCTAAACAATACCTAAAATCATAGAGATTATTTCAGCAATTGACAGATATTTTAGTATTATTTAATGCATACCAATGTACATCTTGGGGGAAAAACTCCTTGCAGGTCATATAACCTTAAAACAGAATCCTCATCAGAGAGAAGTAGTAGTTTGACATCAAATCATATTGTATTCTGCAAAGCACTTAGCAACACAAGTAATTTTCAGCAACCTTAGGGCATGCCTCCTCTTGGATTTCAGAAAAACAGTGTTTTCATGGCAAAGTAATGAACACCTAATAAGCATTCAGAAAAATCTTAATGGTTGATTAGGTGATCTGTCTTTATGAGTACCATTCTTCCATTCATTAGTATATTTGATGACTACTCTCCCAGTAAATGAAGGAAAATTGTTTTTGCCAATTAAGGCATTAGCTAACCATGTGATTAAAATGCAATCCAAAAAGCAGAGTCCAATTAAGGTTTTTAGTAAGCATATCAAGATCTACCAAAAAAAAAAAAAAGAGAAATCTCCAAAATTTTTGCTCCTATATCCTTTCCCCAGCTAGCTAGAATTCACAAGATCGAAGAGATGGGACATTGAAATCATTTAAATATTTACTCTTCTGTTCACCCTACATACTATTACTCAAGACTCAGCCATTTGTTATATTAAAGAATAAATCAGGAAATACAGTTAAGAAACCCAAAAAGAAAAAAAAATCATCCTAAATCCGATGCACCAAGTTAAGAAGCACTGCTATCAGTTTGTACACACTCTTTCAGATGTTTTTCCCATTATTTTATGTTGATATACTATTGGCATCACAACACTCTTTATTCTATAATCTGCATTTGTTACTAAATATTTTTATTACTCTTTGTCTCAAGTATATATGTTCATTTTATAGGGCTATATATATTTTAATAGTCTTGATGTTGCATAATTTTGAAAAACAGACTATTACTGTGGACTTTAAATTATTTCCAAATTTACAAAAATATTTACAAATAGCCTTCTTATATATGATTAATTAGATATTCAAAATTTTTCACATGAAATTGTCAGTCATTTCAAGAACAATGGTGTTATAGAAAAGAGTTTATGTATTTTATGAATTCCTCCCGTTTCATTACCATAGATTATTTAAAAAGATGTCTACTAAAGGGCCCAAATTGAATAAAATTAAGGATGTTGTTTCATCAAGGACATTTAAAAAGTGAAACTGGCATTTATTTTCCTATGAGCAAATGGCTTTGAGAAATATAATAACTATGAATAGAGTTTGGTGCCACTTACAGAACTTTTACCCCCATTGCTTTTGGACCATCAGTGCAAATGTTAGCATTGTGAAAAAAAAGGGAAATAATGCCTTAGTATTATTATGAAAATAGTTTCTAATTTGGCTTTCCCCAAGAGAAATTTGGAGTCATCCACTGACCCACTGAGAATGACCTAGTCATGAAGTGCATGTAGTCTGTACAATTATTCTTATGCCAAATATCTGTTGAGCACATTTCTAGTTTGTGGGGATATATAAGTGAACAAAACAGGAATCAGACTCATTGCTGTCTTTTAAAAGTGCATGAATAAATCATATGTGAAAACATTGAAAACATTGAACAGAAGCTGATCAAGAATATTTTAGAAAATGATAGATGTGATTTCCAATAAATTGATTTCTATGGGCACTCCTATTGTAAGTGTGGATTAAAAAAAACAACTTGTTAGTTGGCTCATTACTCATTAATTTTTCTAGATGAATAAATACTCTGGTATAAACTTTGTTTAAATAGATATTTCAACTTTTAAGCCCACCTGCACCTGAAAACTTATTTACTAAATTAATTATTTAGAATATATAATCATATATTTCAGTAATGCCTATTTTTTGGTAAGCTAATATTCATGAAATTTTTCCAGCTATTATAAAGCAAGTAAAATGGTTTAATAAAATGCCATAAGGATAGTGTTAGAGAAATTTCAAAAAATGAAGCTCACTCAGTGGATTAGAAGATATTTTTATAAATTTCTACTGTTTTCAATATCCCAACAAAATACCTATTTAGCAGGGAAAATAGATCACAACCAAAAATCATACAATTAAATCAATGAAAAGTAAGACTTAATGACCAACCTATTTATAAATTTCAGATTTTTCTTCAGGTTAAAAAAGAAAACAAAACAAAACAAATCTGGAGGTATACCAGAAACCATAATTGGTGATTCAGTCATGTTATGCTAAGTTCATCAGGCAAGCATGGTTTGCCCTGTTAATAGCTAAGAAGACTCAATCAAGCCTTACAAACAGATCACTGCTTGCTCTATTTTATGAACTATAAAACCTGGGTAACTAGAAATAAACTTTTCATCCTTATAGGTTTATATCTTTCCAAAAACTTTCTGAAATTTCTCACTTATGTACAATCTGTTAGAATGCTGAGTAGGGACTGCTTGCTGGCCATGGTTTTATTCTGGAGGTTATGGCTCCAGCACAAAAGATTTATAGGCAAAAACAAAGTTAGAAGGAGCCATAGGGCAATATGTTTTCAAATTAAAATATCTAAAAGGCAGGCCTTAGGGAAGCAATAGCACCCAAGTCTAGGAAATTTGTCCTGTATAAAGGTGCTAAAGATGTCAGGCTTTATGTTAAGAGATGAATTCATCCATCTCAGGCTGTAGATTGGAGAGCAGAATGCTATAAGCACCCAGATGAATAGTGTCAATAGCAAAGGAATAGTCCTATATTTTCTTCCTTGGCAAATATTGGGTCTCTTTGGGCATACACTATCAAAAATAAGTGAGCAAAAAACATATGTATAAGAAATCCAAAATGTGGAATATATTTTGAAAAACAAGACAAAAGAAGTATTATATTATGGACTAGTAGGAAAAGCTGCCCAAAATTAATCAAATAAAGGAAAAATATTTAGAAAGATTAGATTTATTTCTTAAAAAGATACAAGAAAATTTCACCTCTATGAAATGAAAATGAGAAGTCCTAAAGCAACATCTGGAAGAATGATAGCACACCAAAGATTCCTAATACTCTAGTGAGATACAAGAACTCAAATGAAAGTGAAGAAACTAAAAGGTAATTGAAATGTAATAGCAAAATTGTGGTCCGTTCATTTAGGTTAGTAGGAACACATTGAGGAAAATTGCAACCGTGATTCTCAGGACATTTGAGAAGCTCCATTAGAATATCAAGTATAAGACCAGTAACACAACTTTCTAAAGAATGAGATGTTTGGCATTGGAGTTAAAGACTGAAAAAGACACAGACTTACAATATTGGCTTACTAGAACTGAGGAAAAAAACATTAATCAAACTTATAATAGAAGAAAGTCAACTTCCTGATTTGACAAATTACCTGAGTAGCTACCTCCAAAGTGCTTACTGAATCTAGATGAAATTAGGGAAAAGAGAATCATGCGGTATATTTTGAGTAACAACGATAATGAAAATGTAGTCAACATAAATCCACACGACAACTGCTAGTTTTCTTAGAACCCCAAGTAAACAAAACAGGAAAATCATATCATATATTCAGACTTCATCTCTAAAGATTAAATGTCAGAAAAATTTGATCAGTATTTACAGAATTTAAAAACTTTGTGTTAATTTGTCACCCAATAATTCTGATTCCAGATACAACCCAAGAACACAGAATAATTTCAGCTTCTTATTCAGTAATCACAGAAGAAAGAAAGCTGAGATTTTCAATACAAAATGTGGGCCAAAAATATTGTGTCCTGGTCTAAGAATCTGACCTTTATGCTTGCTGTGGCAAATTCATTCTGATTCTCCAGATGGATGCCTCAGAATTTATAAGCCTGATGATATTAAAATTTCAGATTATTTTACTCTCTTCATATCTTCAGGTTCTATTCTCACCAAATTTTTTTGCAAAATGTCTACCAATGTAAGATACCTACAAAGAGAAAATTTTCTAGCAGAAAAACTTGTATCCAGTTTTCCTTTGAAATTATAACTTTGCAGTTCTTGAGTATATTGGCATATGGCTTACATATCAATCCAGAACATTTTTTTAAACAAGTGAATTCATCCTCTAATTTACACATGTATTCTTAAATACTTTTGTGAGAAAAGTTTGTATCTAAAAAAGTTAGAACAAAACTTTGGACTGTGAAATATTTACAGTATTTGTATGTACTGTATGGATGTATGTACTGCTGTGGACCCAATTAACTGGGTTTTCCTTTCTTATTTAAAATTCTACTTTAGACATTAGGTTACAAACATTCATTTCTTTAATTTTCATAGTAACTATAGGGGAAAGTTCTACTTTTTTTTCCTGTTTCATGTGAGGTAATTGAGGAAAAAGAGGAAAATTGACTGTATTTATAGTTTGTTGTCTTGAAAGTTTTCCTAATTAGAGTATTTTATAGACATTTGTGCAATATGCAGACAATAGAAATTCATTTTAATATAAATTCCACCATCACCTTTAAAATCTTGATTTGGTAAATTGAAATCACTGTGCTCATTCTAATTACTGGCATTCATCTACAAAGCACATTTTATACACATTATAAATATTTTTAAATGTTATATCTTGAAGCAAATGATATGGAGATTCCTGAAATCTGATGTGTAGTGAAATCTTATGAATCCTAGGTCATTCCAGCAACACCCTTATAGAATCTTCTTCTAGACATACTCAAAGATAAAAATTTAAAATATTAGAAGTTTCAGTTTTGTTACTTGTGTCACCATTAAGGCATCTATCATGTGTTAAAAAAACATGAGAAGCACAGATTTCTTATAATGTAGGAGTACAGTTCATTTTGGGGATACTGCAGCAATGAGAAGGATAAAATGGGAATGCTTTTCTAAAAGCAGCATTTTGAAAATGCCAGTTCCTTGATTAGGGCTCAAAGTCTGGGAATGATACACTGTGACTCTAGTATCTGGCCTCTGAATAATTTCCCCTTTTTCAAGAAATATAGCCCATGTTTGCAGAAGAGTGACTTTCTTTTTTGATTTTTGTTGATAGATATTTGACGAATCTGGTATGTTTAACTAGAAAATTAGTGGAGGCTAGAGGTGCCTACTATTAAAATCCATTGAGTCACATTTTAGAGGATATGGTTACTAGAATTGTTATATTTTATTTGGAAAGAAAATAGAACTGAAGTTGGATACACATCAGATGCTTCCTGAAATTGAAGTTTTATATAAACCAAGGAAGTGAAACTGGCCATCAAATATCTTTATATATTTGAAATAAGGGATTTTTTTCTTGTGATGGGAATGCTGAAGTCAGAGAAAAGTCTTCTGCCATATATATAATAGTTTTCTAGTATGAATTGTATTTCTTTTATGTGGTAAATAGAATGGAATTGGTTACTTGTGTGCATGTACAAGGACTCTTTGGTGAAAACCATTATAGAAAATAAAATTACCCTTTTTCATCTTAAGGCAAAATTACATGTATCAGTTATTTATATCTGCATAACAAATCATCCCAAAATCACTGACTTAAGATAATGATAAATTTTATTGTCCCTCATAATTTTTATGGGTCTGAAGCATCTTGGGTTGAGTAACTTGCTAACAGATATTAACCAGGACTGCAGTATTCTGAAGTGCTGAAGGGGGCTGGAAGATCCACTACAAAGTTTAGTTATATAGATGACCAGCAAGCTGGTGGTGATTGCTGTTAAGAGATCCTACAAGGGGGCCTGTGTAGAGAGCTGCTTCAATGTCTGTATAGCATGTTGGATAGCTTCTTCCAGAGCAAGTGATACAAAAGATGAAGGCAGAAGTTTCAATGTATTTTTTGACATAGCCTCAGAAGTAGTCATATAGCATCTTGTCTGTAATGTCTAATTGGTCCACAAATCAGCCTTGTTCAATTTGAGAAGGAACTACATAAGTGTGCAAAGACGAGGAGTTGAGAGTCAATGGAGAATAATTAACTCAGTCTTTTGGCCTCCAGTGATTCATGCTTTCATGCCCACCCCCTCATGCAAAATCTACATCTTCTCTTCAAAGGTTCTCCAAATTCTCATCCAATTTTCAATTATCAGCTCAAATGCAGGATCCTGTCTTTGAAATCAGGTTCGGGTGTGAGTTAGACATCTAAGATCAGAAGACTTGTGACTTAAAGACACAAGTTATTTGCCCCACCACATCTTCACCCCCCGTAAGTTCAACAGGCAGTAATAGAATAGGCACTGATCCCTTATTTCAAATATATAAGGATATTTGATGGCCAGTTTCACTTCCTAGCTTCTTTTTCGTTCTGAAATTAGGATATAATTGACATATAACATTGTGTAAGTTTAAGTTCTGTGTAAGTTTAAGTTGTGCAACTTGATTTGATACATTTATATATTGCAATATGATTACCACTGTAGATTTAGTTAGTACCTTTTTTACATCATGTAATTATCATGCTTAGCATGATTCCCTAAGGTCCATCCTGTTGTTGCAAATGGCAAGATTTCCTTCTTTATCATGGCTAATGTGATAGTCCATGATATTATATGTCCCATTGTATTATGTGTGTGTGTGTGTGTGTGTGTGTGTGTGTGTGTGTGTGTGTGTGTGTATACCCATACCACATCTTTATTCATTCATCTGTTGATAGACACTTAGGTTGTTTTTACATCTTGGCTATTGTGAATAATGCTGCAATAAACATGGGAGTGCAGATATCTTTTCAATGCCCTGTTTTCATTTCTTTTGGCTATATATCCAGTAGTGAGATTGCTGGATCCTATGGTAGTTATTTTTTTTTAATTTTTGGAGGTACTTTTATACTGTTTGTAAAACTCCTAGAAGAAAACATTGGGAAGTTCCTTGACATTGGTCTTGATAATGATTTTTTGGATATGATGGCAAATACACAAGCATCAGAAGGTTTTTTTTTTTTAACATTTATTGTTTTATTTTCATATTATTAAAACATGGGTCAAATACAATTTTGGGAGAATGATTTGGAATATTTACACTTCTATTTCAGATTTTGCAATGAAATTAATGCATTTAAATAAATGTTTAACTTAGTAGGAAATGGACAAGGAGAAGAGACACAGAATAACTCATATATGCCATTTCTTGAATGACATATAGACCCCAAATCTGAAGCTTTAAGAGGATACTAAGTATATATAAAAACCCTAAAATGATGTATTTCCATACTTTAAAATTGTCCTTTTTAATCTTGAAAGCAAAAGATCATATTTAGAGAATGTTTTGTTTAATCTCTTAATAAGCTTCAGAGTTGAGATTGTCTAAACATGGGACTTTACTCTCCTGAAGTCCTCCATCTTTTAACCTTCAGACTTTTTCTGCCTTTTGTAATTAAAGAAAAACAAATTTGTTGTCAAAAACTAGGATGGAATGCCTTTTTTTAGTAGTCCAAATAGGATATGACTTTGGAGGGAAGTTTGTTATACCAGCAGCACCATGCTGGACTATAAAGAACAGACCTGCTTAGGAATCAAAGCAAACAGAATTTCTCTTATATCATAGTTTTGGTATATTTTATTTCACTTTTAAATGTAGTTTGCAATTCAAAATAGCATTTACCCATTATTTTAGCCAGAATATATATCTCGATTTTTCAAAATACATTGTCAGTCCACATTAAGTAAATCATGGTTTTAAACTCTACCATAATTCCTTCTCAAAGGATCAGAATGCAGATATCTTTAATATTTTATTTTGGAATTATCTTACAATTCTAGTTGATTGATATTATTTTTAATGAGTTTCCACAAAGAATCCATGACATTTAGCTGAATCAAATCAAAGTTTTGAAGTTCACATTTTGAGTCTATTGTCTTTCAGTTGGGAGCCAACTAATTTGGCAATTCCAGTGCGATGGGCATAGAAAACTTCAGATCTTCTAGTATCAAAAGGTTTTACCTTTGTTTTGTTTTGTTTCACTTTTGTCAAAAAAGTGGGACTATATCAAACTAAAAAACTTCTGAATAGCAAAATTGTCAACAGAAAGGTCTTGACATGAAGATTACACTGAATTGTCTAGGTGGGCTCAATGTATTACAGGGGTCCTTATAAGACATAGAGTAGAGTCAGAGTCAGAGAAGGCAATGTGATGACATACCCAGAGCACGGAATGATGTTTGCCAAATACTGTGACAGCTCTAGATGCTGAAAACAGAAGGAGCAGATTCTCCTCTAGAGCCTGCAGAGGAAATACAGCTCTGGTGACACCTGATTTCAGCCCTGAAAGATTTATTTTGGACTTCTGATCTCCGAACCTTAAAATACTGAATTTGTATAGTTTAAAGCCTCTATGCTTTCAGTAACTTGTTATAGTTGAAAAAGGAAACTAATGAAACTGTTTTCCTGAATATACCTTGGATTTAGTTTTGCCTGGAAGACATTACTTAATTTTAACATATTTTGCTACCTGGAGAGGCTGATAATTTTTAAACACAGAAGATCAGTACTCTTTTATGTTCAAGAATTCTTTTTTTAAAAAAAAATCGTTCTCATATATTTTGCTAGAAGCATCAAGAAGAAACTAGGTGGCACATTCAACACTCTTCTTGAAAATATCCTGATCTAGATCACTGGTATATTAAGTATTTTATCTCCTTTTCAGATACAACAGACACACTTTCTGCCACCACACAAGTTTCTGCTTTCTCTTGTTTTTGACATTTATCATGAATAGATCACTGATATTTATGTAAATATTTTTCTGAATAAGTTAAATTTTGTAAGGAACAGTTAGTTGCAGAACAATGGGACTAAATATGCACTATAGATTTATATTTTTTTAAACCAGTGAAATAACAAAGAATTCAAACTGATTGTTTAGGCAATCCAATTTCAAAACTGAATTATTAAGATTCAAGAATGAAAATTAGATTGACAAATATAGAACTAATTCATATGATGGTTATGTTGATTTTGTCATGATAGCTAATCAATTTATATTTATTCTATTTTGCTATAATGAAATTTTTATTTAGTTAAACAGCATTTGCTTTCTTCAATACTGTATTGAATTACATATACAATATATCTTAAAGGTATAGTTAAATCATTTTGATTTGCATAGTGACAATATTTACAGTATTTCCTAAGACAATGTAATGCGTTTTTCTATAGAGTATTGACATACAATTTTATTTTATTCATTCAGTTATATATGCATGTGTCTCAGTGCTGCTTTATTATGTTATAATAGTTTGGAAAAAATAAACTCAGAATTATATGCTTGCCTGGTAAATAAATAGTTTCTATGTAAAATATGATTTCTACTAAAACAACACATTTGAAGTAGAAATGAAGCTTTTCTTGAAAGTTCTGCATATAGATGTTCTCTAGGAAAATACTAGTCCTTTCTCTTGCTTTGTTTCTCATATAATTAATCTCACTACTGATAGATTATCTATTCATAAAGAACTAATAAATTATATTTTTCCTAAAATAGTTCTTAATTGCACAGACACACAGTAGAGCATGATGGTATTTTATTGGTTACTTTTATGCATACGTATATTCAGCAAACACCCAACTAATGTAATTTCTGTATTCTCCAAAAGTTAACCTGCTACAGGTAATCTTGCCTGCTGTAGACTAACTTTTTGTTCCCCATTTACTGCTCTAATCATCGTTCTTTAAGACCAGTTATTTTGTCTCTGTATATGTGAAGTGAGATTCAAATATGAAATTTAGATCATTAATACATCCGGTTATCAGCAACAATGAGTGTACTTTCCTGAATTAGTTAGTCATGAAGGGGCCAGTCCTGAATGAATGTAACACAGGGTAGGTAAATTTGCTGTGCCAGTTATGGAGTGTTAACCAAAAATTGCTGACTTGCATGGACACAGAGCAGGGAAAGAGGTCAGGGTGAGGACGCTGAGTGCTTCAAGCTGGATCCAGGGATGCTGGGAGGAAGGTGAGAGGGTGCTGAAAATGAACTCAGCCTATTTAAAAATTTTTCTACAGCTGTAATACACCTCTGTAAATATTTTCATTATTGATTTGTGCCTGTCACACCTGTCATTGTCACACATCATCATTATATTCTACATCTCTTGCATGTGAAACCTGGTTGCTGCTAACTGCCCATCCTGAGGTTTTTAAAAAGGCTCTTTCATTTCGTTCCTCATATCTGATTTTCCTCTGTGTTTCTTCCACTTAAGTGCATTAACATTTTTTAAATCATTTTATATTATTAATTTATATTCTTTTTCCAACTAGCAACTCTCATTTCTCCCTCGTGCTTCCTCACTTAGTATAAAATAGCTCTTGGCCCCTGTGATTTCTCCTCATTTGAATCCCAGAAAAAAAGTAATAATCTAAAGTTAAATGCAAATTTCTTAGAGCCATTCAAATACCAGTAATTAATGGAAAGAATCATGTGACTGCTGGAGGCTAAACATAAAATACTTGAGCACACAACTGAAAAAACTTGAAAGATCTATGTCACTTGTATATACCTATGTGTAATTATTTTCAAGCTAACTCAGATATGCTAATTCAGATATGAAAATTCCGTTAGAATGAATCATCCATATGATGGTAATCTGAATGTATCATTGTAGCAGATCATGTTGTTCTCATTCTGATTATTTTAGGATGCAGAAAAATAAATTATCTCATTTGCTCCTCAAAACATATTTCTTTCCTTTTTTCTATTTTACTTAAAGAAAATGTCAAATAAAACTTTTTTTCCTTTTTTAATAGTAAGAATTAATTTTAAATAGGACTCAATGTATGGAGAAAACACATCATGTGTCACCACACAATTGTTCACCACAAAAGTCTATGAGTCACTCTTGTTTTTCTTCTCTCATCTCCACATCCAGCCCATTAGCAAGTCCTTTGGTATTACTTCTGAAATACATTTTAAATCTATCCTTTGTATCCATTTCTAGTGCTCCTTTCATAGGCCAAAGCATCATTATCTCATTTCTCATGTGCTATGTGGCAGTCTTACAATGCTTTTTGTTGTTGTTTGTTTTGTCTTTTGCTGTTTCCATGTTTCCATTTCTCCAAACTCCTAATTCATCCAGGCAGGATTAATATTTCTCTTGAAGTCTGATGAAGCCTATGGGCTACTTCCCAGAATAATTGTTTCTAATATAAAATATTTTTAATTACAGGGATGATATTACATTTAAATATCCCCTAAAATGTTTGTAAAATGTAAATCAGTTCATGTCACCATTTTGCCTGTGGATTATTACTGAATTAAAAAGAAAACCTGAACTGCATGTCATGATCATCAAGATTCAATTGACCTATTTCTCCAATATTTATCATCTCATCCCTTGTTTACCATTCTTTAAGTAGATATGTTTTATTTTCTATCAATACTCAAACTCTGTCTTCATGTTATATGAATTTGATGTTTCCTATTTCTGTCTCACATGTCACTTTATATCCTCTGCCAGTCAGTACTCTTTTTTATTATATACTCAGTTTCCATAAAATAAAGGTGCATAAAGTGTTGGTTCTGATCTTACTGATCAAATCAGTGGCATTAAGTTAAAGATAGTCATTGTGTTCCAAGGCTATTTGTTGAAAGCCTCATTTCAAGGAGCTTTACATATATATATATATATATAAATTGTTATTTATATTGTGTGGAAATGTCAACATTATACAACCCCATGTGTCATACATTGAATTTGGACATGATAAAAATGCTGTATTTTTTCTTGATAAGAAATAGGTGAGAATGGAGTTTTTATTAACCTTTTGAAGTTGCTTTGTCTATATTCCTGCAAGATATAAAGGAATGAACATACTGTCATCTTTTACAATATTAAAAATCCCAAAACTGAAGTATTAAAACACTACTTTGTTGTCTAATGAAGTATACTTAAAAAGAGGCTATCCTTTAGCATATGCTCTGACTGAAATTAGTGATTCATGAAAATATATCATTACTTAATTGGCTAAGCTCAGCAGTACGTATAATCATCAGTGACAGAAAAAGTAGTTAAAGCCACTAACTGCCTGCAAATTATTGAAGGGAAGTTCAAGAAATGAGATTAAGCTTGGCAAGAGTTATTTATGAAAAGAGCCAATTGAGAAAAAGTGCATAGCAGTCATTAAACTAATGAAGGGAAGCTCCTAAAATCACATTTTAAGGGCATATCCTTAGGGTCAGAATATAAACAAATGCGATTTTATTTTGCAGTTCATTGAAACTTAGTCTGGCATTTAAAACATTGTGCATTGTATGTTTAGGAATAGCAAGTGTCTATGAGTTCCCTATCAGAAAATTACAAAAACAAGTATGAGGTATGTTCAATAATTTAGCTCAGGCAAAAATAATGTATGTACAGTTCAACATACTATCTTCATACTCCAACATTAGTCATTTAGAAAAATGTTTAAGAAAATATCTAATTGCTAAATAGACATTGATGGGGGGCTATTTAACAAAAAGTAGATGATGCTGATTGTATGTGCTAAGGTGGGGTTAAGTAAGACAGAAAGCCATTTTCATTCTTAAAAGGTCACAGTCATAACATATAGCCATTTCTTGTATTAACAAAACAAGAGTTGATAATTGTAATTCAAGGATTTTGAAAACCAGCAATACATTTCAGGGCTGTATCTGTATATTACTCAGCAGATTTTGAAATCCATATCATGTATGTTTAAAATGAAGACATTATTAGAAATACCTCTATATATGCTCTGTTGGTAGTATTTTATTTTGTGTTTATATTCTCAGGATTCTAAAACTTGGTTGATTTCATACAATCTGTTATTCTCAAAATAAGTAAGTAAGTAAGTAAGTAAGTAAGTAAGAGAGCTTCTTGACTGGGTAACAATATCACCTATCACAATGACATTATGATAGGCTCATTTTGCTTTAATTTTATTTGAGTTAAGACCACTCCGTAGTTGGCTTGACCACTTTATGATTCCCATGTGCTGCTTTTCTGAAATTTGAGTACATTTTGGGTAGCATAGACATCCTTTTTGCTGGTTGCTCAAAATGAAAAGATTTTTTAAATTAAAGTTGTTAATAGTTGCTCTCATTAAGTGAACCAGGTAACAAGTTCTGTCAATACTTTCTAGGGTAGAGGGTTCAAAATCATGATGGTGGGTGTGTAATTGCAAGTCTGAATGCACCCCCACCTGGGCCTGTTGCAACGGATATAGCTGCTTGAGAGACCTAAAAGAAATGCCTAAGGACAGTGAACAAAATTTATTAGAGACTTAGGTACAAGGAGTCCAGGAGTGGCGGCTGGATGAGGCTGCTCCTGAGTTTAGGGAAAGAACTGATTGTATGGAGTAAGGAGACTGAAGCTACATGAGTGCCAGAGGCAAGAGGCATGTGTAATTGACGGCAAAACCTTACAGGTTTTGCTGGGAGGAATAATTCTATTGTGACCAGCACTCCAAGGAACAGACCCTGTATCACAGGGGTCTGCATTCCTTTGCCACTGGATGTTTCTGCCAATAAGGGCTGGGGTTGCTTCCAGCCAGGCCCCAGCTATTATACAGTAGCCTGGTAAGTCTAGGGAAGGAGAGGGTCATGTGGATACATGGTTATTATTGGACACGGGGTTATAAGCATGTAATTCTGGTCCCCACAGTGGGGTCCAGGGTTCTCAGACTTTTCACCACCATGCTCCAGTCTTACGACAGTGAAACCTTTGTGCCCAGGACATACCAGTTAGGAGATAATAATACACATTTTTCCTAGGAACTTGTGGCTATGACTCACCTGTGCATCATGATCTAGTTTTCTTACTTGCCATGTTACATGTTTCTCCTACTATCATAAGAAGAGCATTCTTATGAAACCTTTCATAAGCTGAAATGGTTTAAAGTGAGGAAGCAATTGCCATTGATTTCTATGGAAAAAATATTTTTAACAAAAAAATATTAAAAAAATGAATTTTTTTCCCGGACCCCAAAAATAATCCCTTAGGCTTTTCTGATACCTTAGAGCACATCTTACTAACAAATGTACAAAATAAGTCTAGATAAAGCACAGATGCTCACAGACAGTTGAAAGCCATGAAAGTGCAGGGCCAAGATGCTGAGCGTGGCTCCCTGGGGAAGTAACTTAGTGGGGCTGCCCTTGCTACTTGGCATAGGCACTGCCTTTATAATGGTTTGCCACAAACAAATGCTGAATGCCATTTTTGCTTTTTGCCTTTTTTTTTGTAAAGATGAAAATCCTCCTTTGATTTCTTTCAGATGGTGAAAACAGGTACCAGTGTAGGTTTTCATCAAAGCAAAGTGGCTTTACATGAAGTCTGGAAAATGGGTTACCTGTGTACCTGTCACTTTTTAGGTCTCCTGTTTGAGGCCATTGGGGCATAAGATTCTTTGTGATGTTAAAGTTGATGTCAACTATGGCAGCAGAGCCATGAATGTCCGTTTAAGGTAGCAACGTAGCTGTTTCCTCTTGGTGTTGAGGATGCCAGTGCCTGAGTTTAGAAGATGTTTTCCACAGGTGGTGAATATATCAATACCAATAGTGCTAATGTATCCATGTGCCAAATTTTGTTTTCCCCTGCTTTTATTTTATTTCCTTTTGTATGAGTTTTCTTACATTGTGACTGCAGTATGAGCCTGTGAGTACTTATCTAGAAAACAATCTTTGAAACAGTAAAATTCTCTCTCTAACTTTGACATCATGACCACAAATCAAATTTGTGAGGCTCTACTCACTTCTTCCTCAGGGTGCCTTCTTTCACAGGTGGCTTCTCATATCCTCTTGGCTAGACCAGCTTGACTTTTAAGCTCTGGACAATGTGGTTTCTGTAACTCTTCAGCAACAAGAAGGTGGGGGGACAAGCAGGACCAGCCTGTTATTCCCGGGGCTGAGCGAGAGGGCAAGTGTCGGCGGCTTGGACACCCTCCCCTGAGATCCAGGGAAAAACAAAACCACACCAAGCCGGGAGATGTGTCAGCCTCAAGGGCGCAGCAAAACTCAGCTTTATTCCATCAGAGGCTTAGTTATATAGGGAAAGATAGGGAAGTAACAGAAACCAATGGGAATTGATTATCTCATCTGTCACTAGGGTCTTTAGGCAGGTTTTGGGTTAGGTGGGGAGGCAGAGTTAGGGCCAAGAGCACATGCGCGGGAAGCTAGTTAGGCCACGAATGCGGAAGTAACGAGGGAGGATGGAAGCCTCCAGTCTGCGGCCATCACAGGCCTAAAAGAGGCAAAAGTTCCCAACAATTCCCCCTTTTTATTTTATAAATGCTCTGGGATGTCCTGGCAGGCAAGGCCCCTGTCTTAGGTTGTCCCCCTCTGGGGATCTTACCCGTCACTGGGTACCTTGCAGCTCTTTGGTTGTCCCAAGCTTACTCATCCTCTGTGGCCTGTCTTAGGTTGTCTCCACCTTGGAGATCTTACCCGTCATGGGTGCATGGGGAGATAGTCAGGGGGAGTCAACGGACACGGCCTCATCATAAAGTTCACAGTGATCGTAGGGGTCACTGGCTTCTGTGGCAAGACTCTGGTAATGTACCTGCATGCACATCAACTGAATTGATTCAAATCTTTTTTGGACAAACTCAATAATCTTGTTAATAATGCAGGGCCCAAAAGTGAAAAGTAGGAGCAAAAGAAGGATAGGACCAAGGAGGGGCAGAAGATAGGGCAACCACCCATGTAACTCAGTCCAAAGAAAACTGGCTTGTAATTCTTTTTGGCGTCTCTCGAGGTCTTCTAGAAGTTGCTTGACCTTATTTTGGACTATGCCGGAGCGGTTCGCATAAAAGCAGCACTCTTCCTGTAAAAAGAGACATAAGCCTTCCTTTTCAGCTGTGAGGAGGTCAAGCCCCCTACGGTTCTGTAGGACTACTGCCGCGAGGGAATCTAATTGTGCTTGAAGGCCAAGAATTGTGCTGGCCACAGCTTGTATGTCATCGATCATCTGTTGAGAGAGGGCTTTATAATAATGCAGAGAGGTCCCCAATCCTGCTGCCCCAGTGGCAGCTCCGGTGGCCACCTCAAGGCCTATAAGCAGGGGGATAACTTGAATGGCCCTTTTTGATCTACCTCCAATGTGGTCTAAAGCAGGAATAGGGAGGCTCTGATTATTAGGGACCACTCCAATGTCAGGGAAAATTACAGCTGGAGCACAAAGCCCCGTCCAGTTTGTCGGGAGAAAGCCAAACGCGTCTTCCCCACAAATGAAGACTGTTCCATTAGGGGGACAGAGGAAGGTATTGTTCACAGTAATACTTTGTTGGCAAAAAGAATAGTGGATTCGACCTACATCTATCCTACTAGTATTATCAGTATGGGGGTCAGCTTTGAAGCATGGGCCTTTAGGGGAAAGAGGGTCTAGATAGACTCTAGAACTTGGGGGTAACAGCTGGCACTGGGGCTCAGCCTGTGACAGGTTAACAAGAAGAGCATTGGCTTGTAATGGTCCTGGCCTCAAGCACAGCCCGCAATCCTTCGCTAAATTGGGATTGGTTCTATTGAGTAAGGTAAAAGCAGCCTGTATCATTGATTGTGTCTCAAGAAACAATTCTCCCCTGATCTCCGGGAGGCTAAGAGGGTGGTAAATCAGGCGATTTAGGTCTTCAATCAGCCTGTCTGCCCTTTCTTTAATTTTGGTACTGTCGAGCCTGATCTTGGACTCCGCCCCCATCAGAGGCACCTATAGGGGTATATTTATTCCAGCAGACGTTCTCTCCTGTATTCTTTCGACAGTCAGCATATTCATCCTTGCCTTTTATCAGAGTTGCATATCAGTATGTTTTGTTCCAGTGAGTGCAGGGGATAACCTCCTGATAGCATTGAGCATGAACGGAGGCAAGAAAAGTGGTGCAAGGACACTCAGAGGGGGATTTCCCTTGGGCAGGTGAAAATATTCTGGGGCCTGGCCAACAATGGTGAGAAAGAACTCTTCCAGGGCATCCATTTTCTGTCCCTTGCATAAGTACAACTGCCCATTGCCCATTAGGGCAGGTTTTGGTAGAAGTATAACATTGTGTGGGAGGAGGGGCCTTGGAGTGAGCGCAGGCTATGCAGGGGTCTCCGATGGTTTTTCATAGTATGGCTCTTGCTTGACTGGGATCTCCAAATCCTGTCCTAGCTAATGGGAGATTTATTGCCATTAACAGGAAGACCAGCATCATTGGGTTCGTTGCAGACCCTGAAAGAGAGAAAGAAGAGAGATATCCTCAGGAGGCAGGGGGCCTTCTGGGTCATCATTGACATCAATGAACTCCCCCTCCTTAGGGGGTTAATACTTGAGATCCCTTGCAGGGACCCAGATCGACTTTTTCTCATTGGTCGGAAAGACATAGCCGAATACCCTTCCAGCTGTAATGAGGGGGTCTGGGCCCCTCCATTCTCCAGTAAGGGAGTCCTTCCATTGGGCTCTAATCATCCAATAAGTAAGGGTTGTTGTCCAGTGCTTTTGGAAGGGTGAGAAGTGTTCGCCTTTGGCAAAATTTAAAATATTTAGAGTAAATAATGCCATCTTTGGTTGATCATGGGGGGGAAGTGTTCCCCCTTTTTGTTTTATTAATTGACCTTTGAGGATATGATTGTGTTTTTCTATGATTTCTTGTCCTTTAGGGTTATAAGGAATTCCAGTGGCATGAGATATTTGCCATTTACTCAAGAATTCAGTAAAAGACCTACTGATAAAGCATGGACCATTATCGGTTTTGATTTGATCTGGCAAGCCAAGGACGGCAAAGCACTGGAGAAAATGGCTTATGGCATGTTTGGATTTTTCTCCCAGATGGGCTGTGGCCAAACAAGCATGGGAGAAGGTATCAACTGTTAGAAATATGTATCTAAGCTTCCCAAAAGGGGCAAAATGTGTGACATCAGTCTGCCAAAGGTTATTGGGTCTCAGGCCTTGAGGGTTCAGTCCACCCTTTTGAAGTGGAGGAACCTGTAGAAAGGGCTGGCATGATTTACATGTTCTAATGATCTTTTTTAAGTCTCTGATGGGGACCTGAGGGAACTGATGGTGTAGTCCCCTCCAATTAGGGTGTGTAAATTGATGAAAAGAGGTAGTCTCCTGTACTGTGTAGGCTGAAGCTAGTCAGTCTGCAAGAGCATTGCCTCTCGACAAAAGCTTGGCAAATCTTGATGTCCCCTTAGATGTTGTACAGAAAGGGGAACTAGTCTCTGTTTTAACAAATTGCAGGCTTGAATCATTGAAGGAGTGATGGGATTATCGTCAAGTGTGATGTGTGCGTCCACAAGGTTGGGCAGTAGATTGACAAAGTAAAGTCTATCTGAAAACAGATTAAGAGGGCCTTGGATCTCTGACAGAGCTAAAACAACAGCATAAAGCTCTTTAAACTGGGCAGAGCCCTGCACCTCATGAAAGAGGGTTATGGCTGGAGGGCACTCACTTGTGCCTGGGGGGAACATTACCATAGAGGCTCCCCATTTACCCCGTCAGTAAAAACAGAGGGGAAAGAGGGGTCTGTCTCAGTGAGGAACATTTTTGGCAGCTGCCATGCCAAGTGGCTAAAAGAACTCATCCACTTATAGGGACCATAGTGACAGTCCACTATCTCTGGAAAGCTTTCCATGGCCATTGCCAATCTGGAATTATTTCTCTGTATCCACGAGAAATCATTGACCCAAAAAGGGACGATCAAAGAGTGGGGTTCACACCCAAAAAGACGGACAGAAAGATCTCGGCCCTTGACAATGCAGTCGGCCATTTGATCCACTATAGAGTACACTCGGGGTGCCCCTCCCACAGATAGATGCATCCAATGTACGGGATCTCCCTCCTGAGCCAAAAGGGCAGTGAGGAGGGTCTCTCCCGCCATAATATAGAGGATTAGTGGCAAGTTTGGATTATATCTTTTTAAGGCAGCCTTATCAATGGCATGTTGAACTTTTGTCAATGTGTCTCTATGTATAGGGGTTAAAGTCACTGTTGAGGCTAGGTTAAGGCCTTTTAATAGGTCAAAAAGAGGGATAAGATCAGCTGTGGTTATAGGAATCCAGGGCCTCATCCAATTGATTTCCCCCAGCAGTTTCTGGAGCTGTGGTAGTGTATACGCATCCTGAATACATAACTGGGGCTTAACAGGGGAAACAACATCTAATGTTAAAGTAGTCCCCAAAATTTTAAAAGGAGCTATCTGTGGAACTTTATCTGGGGCAATTTGAAAGTTGTAGTTTTTGAGCAGGGAAAGGCACCTTTTAAAGAGGTTGTCTAATTTGTAGGAACAAGTGGCCCCCAAGATAATATCATCCATATATATGTAAAAGAGTATGTCAGATTCCTCTCAGCTTGTTGCTGGCATTCCTCTTTATACAAAGCACACCACTTAATATAAAGCGGGCCAGGGAGAACCGCCCAGGCAAGAGCCCTCCAATCTGCGGTGGTGCACGGATGGTGAGCAAGTCCCTGGAGGATGGTCTCAGTCCAAGAAGCATTGGAGCCATCCTCAAGAATGGCCTTCTTTAATTCCTTAAGGTCACCTGGCTCCCAAGGGTACCAGGGGGCAGGGTGGTTACCTCCTGGATTAACATTGACAGGAAATAGCTGACATGGCCCTAGGTTAGGTTGTGGGTGGAACAATGGATTCTCTTGGGGTTGGCAGCCAATGGGAGTGCATGAGTCCTTATATGGGAGAGGAGCTGGAACCTCTGCTCATTGGTATGGAGGAGGGGGGCTGATGATGATTTGAAAGGGTTAGAATAGGAACTAGTACTAGGAAGTGGTGGGTACAAAGGAGCCGTGGATTTGGGAGGCCAGGGAGCGGCATCAAAAGGGTCGAGGGCACCATTGCCATGATTCTCATCCAGCTCTTTATGGCTTTCTTGTCCTGCCAGTGTGGACTCAGCCTGAGGAAGGGGATCAGAATCTCCCTGGGAAGGGGCTCCCAACCCAGTGGTTTCCCTGTCTATTAAGTTCTTGGCAGCTGGCTTCGATGGCTGAGGAGGGAAGCAACTCTTAAGGGCTGCTAAAGTGGGGAAGGTCCCCAGAGAGGGGATATCACCCTGATTAACTTGGGCTTTGCGTAGGAGTTGCTCCACCCTGTCCCAAGTTTCCCAGTCAAACAAATTACTTGCAGGCAGCCACGGGACGACCTTAACTAAGGTCTCCCAGGTTTTGATAGCTTGGCTGTCAGAGAGCTCTAGGCCTCTACTTCAGAGGAGGACCCTAAGGGATTCAAGCGAGGGATCAGGCTTGGAAGAAAATGTCCCATATTTTATGGGATTACACTTACCCTTAGTCCGATTAGCTCGTCAGCGAAGTTCCTTGTTCCTCACACGGAGCACCAGTTGTTGCTCTTCAGCAACAAGAAGGTGGGGGGACAAGCAGGACCAGCCTGTTATCCCCGGGGCTGAGCAAGAGGGCAAGTGTCGGCGGCTTGGACACCCTCCCCTGAGATCCAGGGAAAAACAAAACCACACCAAGATGGGAGATGTGTCAGCCTCAAGGGCGCAGCAAAACTCAGCTTTATTCAATCAGAGGCTTAGTTATATAGGGGAAGATAGGAAAGTAACAGAAACAAATGGGAATTGATTATCTCATCTGTCACTAGGGTCTTTAGGCAGGTTTTGGGTTAGGTGGGGAGGCGGAGTTAGGGCCAAGAGCACGTGCGTGGGAAGCTAGTTAGGCCACGAACGTGAAAGTAATGAGGGAGAATGGAAACCTCCAGTCTCCAGCCATCACAGGCCTGAAAGAGGCAAAAGATCCCAACAGTTTCAAACTTGAATACTTGATGCTCTGAGCTACACCAGCCAATTTCATTAATTATGATATAGAAAAGGACATAAAACATTTTTTGAAACAAGAAAGCCTGGGATATATCCTGTTGAATATTGCAGTATTGGCACAAAAAGTGTGTTATTATTCTCTATTTCCCTTTTATAACCAGAATCAATATTCCCAGGGCACTCCCCTTCAAAGACACACTAGTGTGTATTTTTTAAGCATTAAATGCAGGGCATTTTTTTTTTTTTTTTTTAGTATTTATTTGCTCCCCTGAGAGAATAGAGGGAAGGGAAGCAAAATATTCTAACAATTCCTTGTTCCATAAATTAATCTGCTGGTCTGTGTATTTATGCATCTATGTCTGTGTTTAAAGTAATATCAGGTACTCTTTCTTAATGTTAATGAAAAAAGTTAAAGTGAATTATGATTATTGATCTTTAATTTGTTATTATAGCTGTTAAAATAATAACAAATCAGTCTAAACATATGGATAATTTTTTACAACTCAAAGGCCAATTAAAAATATATTCAAAAGCAGAAGTGTTATAGTAGGTTTATTTTATTTTTCTTTTTGGATAAAGATGTTTAAGATATTTTTTTAGACTTTTTACGCATTTCTCCCCACCCTGACCCCCATTCTGGCAACCAACCAGCTGTTCTCTGCATCTATGATTTTATTTTTTTTAATTACACGTATAGGAGAGATCATATGGTATTTGTCTTTCTCTAACTTATTTCACTTAGCATAATACCCTCTAGGTCCAACCATGTTGTCACAAGGCAAGATTTTTTATGGTTTAATATTCCATTGTATATAAGTGCCACAATTTCTTATCCATTCACCCACTAATGGACACTTAGGTTGTTTTTTCATATCTTGGCTATTGTAAATAATGCTGCAGTGAACATGGAGGTACAGATATCTTTTCAAATTAGTGTTTTTGTTTTCCTTGGATAAATACCTACAAGTAGAATTGCTCAATCATATGGTCTATTTTTAATTTTTTGAGGAACCACCATATGGTTTTCCATAGTGGCTGCACCAATCTACATTCTAACTAACAGTTCCCCCTTTTCATTTAACACTTGCTATTTCTTGTGTTTTTGCTGCTAGCCATTCTAACAGATGCAAAATAATATCTCATTGTAGTTTTGATTTATATTTCTCTGGTGATTAGTGATGTTGGGCATCTTTTCATGTGCCTGTCGAGCATTGATATGTTCTCTTTGGAGCAATGTCCATTCAGATCTTAAGAATGTTTTCATTTTTCAATCAGATTGTTTCCTTTTTGCTACTGTATTGTGTGAGTTCTTTTTGTGTGTGTGTGTGTGTTAGCTGATTTTCAGATATATGATTTTATGAATGTATTCTCAATAATTCAATCAAATTGTTCAATAAAATAATCTATTAGTGTGTGTATCTATACCTATGTTTTAAGGAACTCTGAGTATTCTTGAATGGAAAATCAACAAGAAGAATAAACATATAATATCATAGTAAGAAAATTCTCTATTCATTTTGCTATATTATTGAAACAATTTTAAATAAAGTTAGGTTCAGTGCTTTTCTCTTATTGAATGTATGCATTTCTCCTGCAAAATAAATGAACTATAGTCAATAATATTATCATTGCAACAACAAATGTAAAATAGGAAATGCTAATATACTGCTATGTCATTTATATTGTACATCTATTCTATGCTTTTTGGCCTAGATTTGCTCTGTTAATTACCAACTATGTTTAGTCCCTCTTAGACTAAGCATTTATTGGGGCTTCTTCAATATAATCTATCAATTTTGGCTCCCAAGACAAGTTACAAAGTAAAAATAAAATAAATTCAACCATCATATGCTTCTTGTTTCCTTAGGATATGAGATTTATCTCCATCTAATAGATCTTTTGTTTTTCTAATAACTGTGTAACAATTGATTCTCCATCTGATTTTAATAGCATAAATTCTTTATTTTGTTTCTCAAGGGTAAATGTCATAGTAATTTTTCATCATACCTATCTTTTTAAATATTCAAATTTACATTATTTCTGATAATGAGTAAATACCTATTTTTTCAAAGCACAAGATAACTTATTGCTTATTTCCAGTATTAATTTTCATATTTAAAAAGAAATTATATAAAATATTTATACTCTTAATACTTTAGGTTAATGGTGTTTAAAATTACAATTTTAAGAAGGCTAATTTCTTAGTGAGTTTATTATTCCTATGTAGTTGATTTTAAAACATTTAATAGAATGTAACTACTTGTTGTTTTAGGCACAGATGCTGAAAATCAGTGTTAAAAATTCTATACCCTTTTGAAATCTGATCATTAACACAGGCATACTTTCTTCTTTGTGTGGAAGAATATAGGAATTTCCTTTTATTTTTTGATTCTGCATTTAATCTGTTATGCCTAATGTTGATATTTTTATATTCACTGTCCAAGCTACACAGAGCTTCTTAAAAGTTCATGCATTTATTCTATACTGTAAATTAATTTTCATTATTTATTCAAGTAACTGTCTTCTCCCTAGTCTCTGTTCTCCCTGAAACATCCTTTAGTTTTCTCATTTAGCACTTGAGAGATGTGCCATTTCCTTTCATCTCTCTGGTAGTACTTTCTGCCTGTTTCTAACCCCAAATCTGCTGTTACTTGAATTGCTCCTCCTCAGTTGACAAGGTGTCATCCCTGTCTTGTTGCATTCAACATTTTTTTTTACTTTAGTTTTTGTAAGTTTAACTATGATGTGCTTTGAATTATAATTGATTTCTTTGGATTTACCCTGTTTGAGGTTTGCTCACTTCCTGAATCTGTAAATTTATGTTTCTTACCAAATTTAGAAAGTTTTCAGCCATAATTTACTCAGGGCTTTTTTGGCCCTGCCCTATTTCTGCTCTCTTTCTGGGATTCTAATGACCAAATGTTAGATTTACTGATATGGTTCCACAGATCCCTGTGTCTCTATTCATTTTTTCCTTGTTTTTTCCCTATCTTTTTTGCTCAGATTGGGTAATTTCCTTTGTTATAGTTTCCAATTTATTTGTTATTTATTCTATCCTCTCCATTCTGCTGTCAAAACTGTCATTTGAGTTTTTAAATTTCATTTATTTCATTCATTTCATTTTCCAGTTTCTTAATTTTCATCTGGTTCTTTTTTATATTATCCACTTCCTTGCTGAGATTATTTCCTCACTTGTTTTTAAGCATGTTTCTAATTTCTTATGGAATCATTTTTATGATGACTGCTTTAAAATTTTTGTCAGATGATTTTAATATAATATTTGTGTTCACATATAATTGAGTATATTTTTCATAATAGAGGTCATATTTCATTTTTAATATTTTTCAGTTTGAGATCTTCCTGGTTCTTGTTACTATAAATAATTTTTAACTAACATATGAACATTTAGGTATTATGCTATGAGGCTCTGGATCTCATTTAAACTTTCTGTTTTGCAGGCTTCCTCTGACACCTCTCTAGCAGGGGCCACCACCTCATTAAAGCCATGTTGGGGCAGAAGTCCAGGTTTCCCACTTGGCTTCCATTGATACCTTAGAAAGGGGGCTTCCTCATAATTGCTCAGTGAGATGGGAATTCTGGCTTACCACCAGGACTCTTCGGACATTTCCCTCATTGGAGGGGTAGGAGTGCCTCGTTACAGCTCCCTGTATGGCCTCCACTGACACCATTGGTGGGAGTACTTGGGGGAGAGAGGTGGCTTGCTTACTGCTTGATAATGGTGAGGAGGCCTTCTCTAGGCCACTCTGATATGACACCAGAAGAAGAGGGAGGTTCCTCTTCTTATTGCCAGATGTGGGTGAAAATCCAGCTTTTCTACACAGTCTCCACTGGCACCCTGGGAGCTTGTTATAGTCCATTGGAATGGTAGTCCCAGATTGCTACTGAGCCCTCACTAACACTGCACCTGGAGGTGGGGGGATTGGGGCTCCTTGTTACAGCCTGGCATGTGTGGAAATCTAGGCTACCTCCTTGGTCTTTACTGGTGTGGTTAGGGGTTGGGACAGTTCTTCCCTCCTGTGGTGTTCAGCTAAACAGAGCAGTTATTCCTAATTGTTTTCTGTTTCCTTATGCTGTACCCCTTCCGTGGGCTTGTGTTAGGGCTTTATAATTTTTTGGTTTGGGCCCCATTCTGTGTTTCTAGTTTCTTCATCATCAGATCTAGAGCCTAGGAGGCAGAAGAAAACCCAGGAAACTTACTTCCATTTTGTTCTTGGGGTGTGGGAATCCTAGCTCATTGACATCTTCTCTCCATGTCAGTGTCTTCTTACATTTGTCTTATATGTAATATCATTTTTTGTTTGCACTTAGAGGATAGATTAGGAAAAATTATATTAGCTTCTTCTTGGAAATGGAAATCCTTATTCTATAATTTTTTAACTTTTACTGACCTGTTCTTAAGATCTAATTTTTTTTTGGTTCTCACTGTTGCTTCACTAGAACATTATTGATTTTGTGTGTAAGGTCAACTTATTCTCCTTTAATAGAATGGTATTAGCTCTACATTTATTTATATTTTTATTTTCCTTTCTACATTAACTATGTTTACTTAGAATTCCATTGCCTCTACTTGTTGTTCTCTTTCTTTTCTATTAGAGATATTCCTCAGAGAGTAGACTCTCCTTGTCTGTCCATTTTAATTGATGTTTCTATGAGAAGCTAACCAGATGTTCTAGTAGAGTACACAGGCTTGTTAACTGATTAGACTAAATATAGTGTGACTGGGCAGGGACTCATCCATTTCACTAGTGTCCTCTAAATACAATGATTTGTAATTTCTTGTTTGGACAGATGACAGAAATAGTTGAGACATTGCAATAATGATTTTACAGATAAAGAGAGAGAGAGAAGAAAGAAGGAAAGAAGGGAGGGAGGGAAGGAAGGAAAGGAAGTAAGGAAATTTTGGAGAAAAACTAAATATATACTTACTCAGATTACAAAATTTGAAACAAAGTGATGGAAATGAGAGAGGAGGAAATGATGGCAAACAGGGCAGAGGGAGCCCAAATTAAGCCACTTTCTATTGGCATAATGGACCAACAACAATGAATGCATAGTAGAAATGCATGGAAAACAAAATATTAACCATATTCCAGGGGAAAAATCATGAAAATAGACTAAATCCAAACACAAACTAGGAATAAGTACATGTCTTGCACAGAAAAAAACCAAACAGCTATTTGTCATCAACCCATGAAAATACAATCAACAGGTTGGTTCTGTATCTCTCTTCAGCAAAATTAAAATATATGAACCATGGATGTATTACTTTATTTTATTTTCATGCAGAACAGTTATTTGGGATACAGCATATCTAAAAATGCATTTACATTTCATCCACACATGTCACCATTTGGTTGGGTAGAAATCATATCAAAAACCATAGTGATTATGACTTTCTTGCCAAGAGTCTATGTATTTAAAGAAAAATCACAGTAGATAAGTATATAGAGATAGTATTTCACTTCATTTGGACCTACTTTTTAAAATAGACTTTAATTTAGAACAGTTTTAGATTCACAGAAAAATGGAGCAAAGATTACACAGAATTGCCATATACCTCCTAATCCCACACATTTAGAGCCTCCCCACTGTCAAGAACCCCGACTAAAATGGTACATTTTTTATAACCGATAAACCTACATTGACACATTATCACCCGCAGTCTACAGTTCACATTAGGATTCACTCTTTGTGTTGTACATTCCATGTGTTTTGACAAATATGTAGTAACATGTATCCACCTTTATATAAAGTATCACTGCTCTAAAAATTCTCTGAGCTCTGCCTTTTCATCCCTCCCACCCCTCTGATTCATAGAAATTAATTATCTTTTTACTGTCATCATAGTTTTGCCCTTTCCAGAAAGTCATACAGTTGAAATTGTACAGCATGTAGCCTTTTGGATAGGCTTCCTTCACTTAGTGGTGTGCAATTAAGGTTCTTCCATATATTTTCATGGGTTGGTAGCTGACTTCTTTTTGATATTGAATAATATCCCATTATCTGGATGTGCCAAAATTTGTTTATCCATTCACCTACTGAAGGACATCTTGGCTGTTTTGTTTTGATGTTTAGCAATGATGAATAAAGCAATGGTGTTAAATATCCCTGGGCAGGTTTTTGTGTGGACATGTTTCCATCTCACTTGATCAAATATCAAGGAGCATGATTGCTGGATCATATGGTAAGAGTATGTTTCATTTTGTAAGAAACTGTCTTCCAAAGTATTTACCGTTTTACATTCCCACCAGCAATGAATGAGAGTTTCCGTTGCTCCGCATCCTCATGACTCATAGTAGTCACTTTATAGAGAGTGAACCTTTTTAGAATAATTTTTAGAATAGATGCAAAGTAAAAGAATGCTTGGTTAAATGTCACTTAGCTAATTGGGTGCTGGGAGATGGATATGTGGGTATGTAACTGGTTGCCAGTTACCTTTTAATTCTGTGTATTTGATTATATAGCCCTACCTCCCAACCACAACGCCCACCCCAAACTCCCACATTACTCCTTACTTGAAACTGAATTCCTTCTTTTGGTCAATCTGAACCTTGATTTTCTTTAGGAGCCAGAAGGAAATAATTGTTGTCTCCTTTGAACTCTTTTGAATTTCTTTAGTGCATACAGCCTACACACTGTCAATCACTTTTCTATCATTTCAAAATTGCTTTCATATTGCTCCATATATATGGTTATTTTCTCATCTTCTAGATGCACATTTCTTCAGGGCAGTACAAGAAGACTCTTTTACTAATTTTCACATTTTATTGCAGCCATATTGGGTTAAGATATGAAATCTGAGCCTGACGTAGCCAGCAGGTGTCAGGTACTCTGCAGGAAAGGAAGGATGGAGAGGAGCTTTGTTCCTGTTTGTCTCACCAGGACCCCTTACTCTAAACTGGGTAAGGAGATGAAGAAAGAGTAAAACTTAAGGGGCAAATACACAAAGTGCTCTTTTAGGAGACAGGGACAATAAGGGAAAGGGCAATGAATACATAAATGAATACACCGACTCATCAAAGAAAATAATTGGGAAGAGGAGGAAAAATAACATTTTTGTACTAATTTATAAATGATGGATCATTTTTAAAAAGGCGAATAAGTTGTGGTAAATATTGCTGTGGAGGTAGTTAGAACTTAAGGAAGGGGAAGTTGCCCATTCAAAGAAGAAACTTGTTAGATCGGTCAAGATCCATTCAGGAGAAATGGGAGTACTCTGTGTATGGGAAAAAGAATTAAATTAGGTAATTTGTTTTTGTTACATGAAGGAATATCTGAATATACAAAGAATATGTAGTGAGGCCACACAGAAATTAGAATTAGCAGTGAATGCTTAATTTTTATGCCAAATTAACTGGGCCACAAAGTACCCAGATTGGGTCAAACATTATCCTGGGTATTTCTGTGAGGATGTTTTTGGATAAGATTAACATTTAAATTGGAAGATTGACTAAAGCAGATTGACTTGCCTGTTGTGGAATGGCATCAACTAATGAATTGAAAGCCTGAATATAAATAGAAAGGCAGACCCTCCCTTAGTAAGTACATTCTTTCTCCCTGACAGCCTTTGATTAAGACATCAGCTTTTTCCTGTATTTGACTAAGATTGAAACCTCAGCTCTTCCTGGTTTTCAAGCCTGCTGACCTTAAGACTGGAACTGCACTGTGGGCTCTCCTAACTCAGGCCTTCAGACCAGACTGAAACTACAAGATTGTTTCTACTGGGTCTCTAGCTTGCCAATTCACCCTGCAGATCTTGGGTCTTGTCAGCCTCCATAGAAACATACACACACACACACACACACACGTGTGTACCATATATTGTAGATATGTATATACAAATCATACATATAATTTGCATATAGATATCATATATACAGTATATGATATGTGTATATATCTAAAATATATGATGTGTGTATATATATACATCATATATATACACACCATATGATATGAATATGTATATATGTATATGTATATCATATGATATATATGCATCCCATTGGTTTTGTTTCTCTGGAGGACCCTAACTTATATAATCAGCAAGGAAGCTATCTTCATTCCTATGGCTGGAAGAGCAAATGGAGCACGTAGTGTTAACAGAGATCAGGAGCCGGGGCCACACAGCTGAGCTTGGAAACCTAGCTGGCAGAAGGTGCGACTATGGTGGAGTGCTTGATATCAGAAACTAGAGTCATGGAGAAAATTCATTCTCTGCCAAACATCTATCCAACGCAGTGAGTAAGAAGAGTACCCTAACTTCTTTCTTCCTCTCATGCTCCAAACATTCATCAGAACTTACATTGACTGAATAGACCTGGAAGGTAGTTTGCAAAGGAGTCAAAAGAATTATTTCCTAGCACCATGCAACACAGAAAGAGAGGGGTGGAGAATGAATCAAAAAGCAAATGTAGATGACCTGTTCATCTAAGACAGAATACAAAGTACTGATTTTGAAAATTTATATTTTTTCTGAAATTCATGAACTTAGAGAAGTAAACACTGAAAATATTTGGAGCTATTTTCAAAATACTATATAGTTCAAAAGTTATAAGTAAAAATTTCCCGGATAATACATACCTTGTTATTTCATTATTTTATAATGTAGACCTTGTACTACCATATTGCATTATAAAGAATCAGAGGAAAGCATTACAGATTAAAAGCATTTCAGATTAAAAGCATTTGCAATGATATAAATGAGCCTGGCTAAACGGGAAGGCAGGTAGCTATTGTGTAGTGATTAAGCAAGCAGGAACATTAGGTGAAGCATGAGATTTTATGCAGGAGTCATATTATGCAAAACTATGTTAAGAACTATGAAATTTGTCCTAAATGCAAGGCAGCCTGTTGAAATGCTTTAAGCAGGAAAATATGGTCAGATTTTTCTTTAATGAGACCAGTTGTGGCCACTAAATGGGAAATGTACTTGAAGAGTGCATAATAGTGATTAGAAATCAGTCAGGAAGTTATTCTAAGAAAGGGCGGTGGTATCTTGGACTTGGAAAATGTAAATAAGGAGAAAGGAGGAGAAATTAAATAAATGTTTTGGAAGGACACTGTGGTAGGTTAAATAATAGCCTTGCAAGATGTCCACATGATAATTCTTGCAACCTGTGAATACAGTAGTTTACATAGTAAAAGAGACTTTGCAGATGTAATTAAATTAAGGTTCTTAAAGAGGGGAGATTATCTAGGTTATGCTGGTGGCTCAATGTAATGACAAGGGTCCTTGTAAGGAAAAGAGGGAGGCAGAAATCAAGTCAGACGATGATAAGGCAGAGGAAAGAGAGATAAATTTGAAATGTTACACTGCTGGCCTTAAAAATACAGAAAAGGGTTACCTGCCAACGATTGCAGGCAGCTTCTTGAAGCTGAAAAAGACAAGGGAATGGGATTCCCTAGGAAGTCTTCAGAGGAAGCACAGCCTTGCCGACACCTTGACTTTAGACTTTTGGCCTCCAGAACTCTAACATCACATTTTTGTTTTGTTTTAAACCTTTAATTTTAGGGTTAATTTATTAAAGCATAATAAGGAAGAAATATAGAAACTTAAGGGAAGGTGGTAATGTTTTGAATATGGGGGATAAAGGAGAGGAGAGGTGTCAAGAAAATGTCTCACTGTCTGGTAGATGGAGCATCTATGTGAAGTGCGAGAAACTGAAGGAGAAACATTTCTAGTATGTGGACATGTTAAGTTTGAGATATTAATGAGATGGCCAAGTGGTGACATCAGGTATGCTGTTGTGTTTTTGAGTATGGAGCACCAAAACAAAGGTAATTCTGGTGGTAGCTAATTCTAATATTAGAATTATCCAGTAGATGGAATTTAAAATTTATGACAATAAATAAGACTTCTTATGAAGGAAGTGACATGTGAAAAGAGGAGGCCCATGATTGAACTCCAGGATTCTTCAACCATTGGAAATTAGGTAAAGACAGGACTAACACATCATAGTAAGAATTTAATCAGGAAGGAAGAAGGAAAAGCAATATGTTGCTTTTTTGTAGAACCTAACATAAGAGAGTTTACGGTAGAGAAGATAAATTGTGAAAACAATATTAAGATGTGAAGGAAACAAAATGAATATCTAACTCTTCAAGAAAGTTGACCATGAAGGAGACATATTACTTTATCTCCTCAGTTTATCTCATATGAGGGAGGTAAGACAAAAATGCAAGTCCCAGTGTGACCCAAAGAAAGATAAGATAACCAAGTTGCCCTGAGGTACCTTCTCTTTCTTTCAGGCAATTAGAACTGAAGATATAGTAGCAACACTTTTAGTTTTCTGCTTTTACGTGTTTTGAGGGCTTGAGTGCTTAGGATAAAGCTAAAGTACACTATTTTAGAAGAGTAATGCTCAATTATATCCTATATCTGCTAAATAACTGATCAAATTCCCATATGCATACAACTAGCCTTGATTCTGAAAGATAAGAAGTGGAATAAGATGAGAGTGATAGTTAATTTTGTGTGTTAGCTTGGCTGAGGCACTGTGCTCAGATATTTAGTTGGTATTATTTTGGGTGTCCTTGCACCACTTTTCATGCCTCCGTTAGGGCCCAATGCTATAAGGAAGTTAGCCCCTGCACTAAACAGAACAAAACATACTGGTGTGCAATTCTGACAGAAGGCAAGACTGAATATGCTGACTATTGAGAGAATAGGGGAGCTCACGCCTGCTGGAATCGAGTTGCCCCTATAGGCATCTCTGATGGGGGCGGAGTCCAAGATCAAGTTTGACAGCACCAAATTAAAAAATTGATAGACAGGCTGGTTGAAGACCAAAATCCCCTGATTTACCACCCTCTTAGCCTCCAGAAGATCAGGGGAGAATTGCTTCTTGATCCTGAGACACATCAATCATACAGGCTGCTTTTACCTTACTCAACACAACCAATCCTGATTTAGCTAAAGATTGCTGGCTGTGCCTGAAGCTGGGACTATTATGAGTCAATGCTCTTCTTGTTAACCTGTCACAGAATGAGCTCCAGTGACCGCTATTGCCCTCAAGCTCTGGGGTCTATCTAGAACCTCTCTCCCCTAAAGGCCCATGCTTCAAAGCTGACCCCCATTCTGATAATACTAGTGGGATAGATGTAGGTCGAATCCACTATTCCTTTTGCCAACAAAATATTACTGTGAACAATACTTTTCTCTGTTCCCCTAATGGAACAGTCTTCATTTGTGGGGGAGACGCGTTTGGCTTTCTCCCGACAGGCTGGACGGGACTTTGTGCTCCAGCTGTCATTTTCCCTGACATTGGGATAGTCCCTAATAATCAGAGCCTCCCTATTCCTGCTTTAGACCACATCAGAGGTAGATCAAAAAGGGCCATTCAGGTTATCTCCCTGCTTTTAGAACTTGGAATGGCCACCGGAGCTGCCACAGGGGCAGCAGGATTAGGGACCTCCCTACATTATTATAAAGCCCTTTCTCAACAGATGATCAATGACCTATGAGCTGTGGCCAGCACAATTCTTGACCTCCCAGCACAGTTGGATTCCCTCGTGGCAGTAGTCCTACAGAACCACAGGGGGTTGACCTCCTCACTGCTGAAAAAGGACGCTTATGTCTCTTTTTACAAGAAGAATGCTGCTTCTATGCGAACTGCTCCAGCATAGTCCAAAATAAAGTCAAACAACTTCAAGAAGACCTCGAGAGATGCAGATATGAATTACAAGCCAATTTTCTTTGGACTGGGTTACATGGATGGTTAGTTACCCTATCTTCTGCCCCTCCTTGGTCCTATCCTTCTTTTGCTCCTACTGTTCACTTTGGGGCCCTGCATTATTAACAAAATTGTCCAGTTTATCCAAAATAGAATTAAATCAATTCAGTTGATGAACATGCAAGTACAATACCAGAGGCTTGTCACAGAAGCCAGTGACCCCTACAGTCGCTGTGAGCCTTATGATGCAGCAGTGTCTGTTGATTCCCCCTGACTAGCTCCCCATGTGCCCATGACGGGTCAGATCTCCAAGGTGGAGACAACCTAAGACAGGCCTTGGAGGATGAGTAAGCTTGGGACAACCAAAGAGCTGCAAGGTACCCAGTGACGGGTAAGATCCCCAGAGGGGGACAACCTAAGACAGGGGCCTTGCCTGCTGGGACATCGCAGAGCATTTATAAAACAAAAAGGGGAAATTGTTGGGACGTTTTGCCTCTTTTAGGCCTGTGATGGCCGCAGACTGGAGGTTTCCATCCTCCCTTGTTACTTCTGCATTCGTGGCCTAACTAGTTTCCCGTGTGCATGCTCCTGGCCCTAACTCTGCCTCCCCACCTAACCCGAAACCTGCCTAAGACCCTAGTGACAAATGAGATAATCAATTCCCATTGACTTTTGCTACTTCCTTATCTTCCCCTATATAACTGGGCTTCTGATGCAATAAAGCTGAGTTTTGCTGCGTCTCCAAGGCTGACACATCTCCTGGCTTGGTGTGGCTAATGTTCCCCCTGCCTCAGAAGGAGGGGGAGGATCAAGTCGTCAACACTTGCCCTCTCGCTCAGTCCCAGGGAACAACAGGCTGGTCCTATTCATCTCCTTCGCACCATTGTTGCAAAGAGCAACAGCCTACCATGTACATTGTGGACGTGTCAGCCTCCACAACTGCGCACCTTAAAGTAAAGTTCTCTGTCTCTGTGTACACACATGCACACACATCCTACTGGTTCTTTTCTGGAGAACTCTGACTAATGCAGTGTAATAATAGGGGTTGGAAACAGGCACATCAGGATACGGAGGGAGTTGGAAGTTTTTGTATGTGTAATTAGAAACAACTATCCTCTCCAAAAGCCAGATTTTTCCCAATGCCACTGTCCTTCTGCTTATTCTGCATTTCTGATAAAATACTAATCAATTTTTGACAGTCCATGATGACAGTTGTTTTCCATCCTGATGGAAAGAGAGGAGGAGTCACAGGTTGGTATCACCAGGAATTTTCAAATGCATAGCAGGAATGTTAGAGAAAGAACACATATGCTAGATAATCGTTGAACCTCTTAGGAACTTGCAATTCCATGATTCTTAGAAACAACAGGAAATCACAGAAATGTCTATGTAGTGTCAAATGTTTCAAAGTTATTTTTTCTATCATATCATATCTAGTTCCCTTTTTGATTTTTGACACCTCTTTCTATTCTTTTTTTCATATATCCTTTCTCTGCACTGGTGGTAGCTGTATCTTGCTTCAAACCTTGTAGCCCCCTATCTTTGTATTTATACTACAGGCCTTAGATCTATACATATGTGCACATACATGCACATACACCAGACCAGAGCTCTAGAGTGGGCAAGGCACAGTCCTCAATTGAGGGGAAATTGTTCTACCTCAGTGACTGATTTTTCAAATTAACAGTTTCTTTTGCTTAAAATTAGTTTTTAATTTTTCTCTTTTAAATGTTTAAAAAAGTGAACAAGGTCTAGGTCAGATTAGAAATCCAGCTTATTTGTATTTTTCTCTTATTAATTCCAATATCCAGTTAAATTGTATTTCTCAGGGTCATAGTAAGGTAACATGTATAAATGCATTTATTTGATTATCCAAGTTAAACCCGCAGCACATATTTCTATCAGACATGCTCGAGACTTTTGGCTTCTTGATCTTTTAAAATCAAATATACCCTTCATTTCCACAGACATTGAAACTCCATACATTTGGATTACATTCAAAGAATTGCCATGTTTTATATTTATTATTGGAATGATTGGTTAATCAGCTTTATTATTCAGTGGAAGAGTATTTAATCCTCGTGTTTCAAATTGCCATTAAAAGAGAATAAAGAGGTCACTATTAAACATGAATAGTGCTCTAGTAAGAATAAAATGTGCCTGGGAATAATTTCCAGTGTAGTAATGATTGAACTTTAAGTTTTTCTGCTTCCATTAGATTTGCTGAGTTTCCACCTCCACATCTGTTTATTCTTAAATAAATGTTTTTCTCTAACAGCATAATAAATAGAATTATACTTGATTCTATAATTCGTTTTTTCTTTTTTATAGTTGTGATTTTGAATTTCTATTAGGCTTGACAACTTTATTCAAGATTGGAAATTAGAGTCACTTTCTGTAATTAACATTTTATTCAAAATTTATTTGATACTTTAGTTCAAATCTATTTGTGAAAATTAATGTGTTCTTTAGGCAATGCATGTATTCCTTACCATTGTCATTTTGTGACAACCACTGATAAATCTCAATACTACTCTGTATCCCTAAAGAAAAGATACTTATTCAGTGACCTAGATTTTTTTCCAATAATATTTGAAGGCTGCTTGACTGTGACTTGTTTGTGTGTGTGTGTGTGTGTGTGTCTGTTTGATTTTGTTTTTTCTCTTTTACCTACTTCTGTCAGATCTCTTAGGAGCTATTCGGCTTCTGAAAATTTAAGAGAAGTTGACGTTTGAATGGCTGTTTCTGAGTGCCAATATAATGAATTCTTGCAGTTGGAAATATACTCAAATTGATGAGTTACATAAGTAAATGCACTATATGTGTTCCATGTCAGTACCTGCTAGTATATATTATTATGTATTTTCTCCAATATTCATAAATTGAGTTTGATAAGTTCACTTCCACCATAGGTGGACAATAATTTATAACACAAAACAGCTGTTTAATATCAATTGTTAATATTTGAAATAAATGAACTCTAGCAAATATATATGACACAGAAACAGAAGAAACAGGGTTTTATAGATGAATCATTTTTTTTATCAAACATTAAAATTTAGATAGTTAATGAAGAGGTGATGATAATTAAGCATAAAATTATGCATTTGGAAGTTAGAAATAATAAATAGGAGCTTCTTTTTAGAAATAGGTCATATGCATGAAGGTAGTATTAAAATGCTAATTACATATGCATTTAATTATCAATTTAATATATAGAATTAAAATTCACAAAATGTCATTAAAGAAACAAAATTCCCATGTTAAAAGTATCCAAATCTGAAGACTGAAGTATGTTCTACTATGTGTCCAGTTTATGACATATACAACAATAGATATTATAGACATCTTTCAGTGCCTCTTGATCACATTAGCTGTATTATAAGTGTACCTATGTAAATTTATTTAGACAAAGTGACATTTTGAAAAAATCATTCTTCATCTCAATTCTAAATGCTTGACCTCATATGAACTATCCCAATGTCTGTTTTGATATCTTGCTCAGAATTTTGGTTTATGCCATTTTTTAATGTGAATGCCTAATCTCCCCATTTATAGATGTTTATGAGAATCAATAAGGTAATATACATGAATATGAAATAAATACAAGTTACATTAATAAAAGAGAATCTATTTAAAGGAATGTACCTGAAAATTCATAAAATAACTGTTTTCTGTTAACACTACCCTTTTGTTTTTATTTATGTTTTATTTATCTAAAAATTTTATTAATTTATTTAGGTAAGGTCTTTTCTTATTTTGCATACAGCATAAACTGGAACAAATTCTGAAGAACTCTCTCTACCTCTTATGCTCTCTCTGTATCCCAGGAAAATATGATCATAATAATACTCCCATCTTCTCAAAGTAAATAGTCAGATATTTTTAAGTCTATAATAGTGAGTAAATATTTTAATTTAAAGGGTTTTTTCAAAACTTATTAATCTAAATATTTTTATAAAAAGTCTATTGGCATTTCATGGAATTTGAGTTCCCAGTATGATGCAATGATATATAAAGCTGTAGAAATTACTTGACTTTTTTACCTATAACAGCCTTTATTTCCTTCTCATTCTATAAGCTAAAAGTCACTCAACTGCAATTTCCAATTTGGATATAGAAACTTTCAAGAGATTATTGCTGCCACCCTACATTCAAGAACAAACTGGATAAGTAAAACACCAATTTTTTTCAAGCCTATTACTTAGCTGAGCATGCAATGAAACTTAAAAGAATTAAATACCAGGATGTAAGGTATCATTTCTAGGAAAGAAGTGATTCCCTCTGGCTTCTTCCTTGATAGAATAATGGAATACACGATAGATAGGATTAAGGCAAATCTAGTTATATTTTAATCATACTAGACTATCCTCAATTGACTAGAATAAAAGATTAAAATCTGTGGGTGCCTCAGCCCGAGTGTATCTGTATCCACTGGCCAGTGCTTTCCATGGGCCTTTACCAAGTGCTCAGAGGCAGTAGGCCAAAGAAATCTGGGCAGGGAAACTGAGAGGTCTAAACACATCCTCTGGAAGTAAATGGCAATGGCCTGGTACAGCTGCAGTCAAGAAAAGAGAGCCAGAGGCATCATGTAAAAAATATGCTCCCTGTGTGAGACAGGTTTTGGGGGGGCCAGTGCCCCTCAGTTCTTCAGAGGAATAGAGAGCTGTTGCTGGGACATTCAACAAAGAGAGCTCTAGAGTGACCTGTAAATCTGGTATTCACACTGCAAATCAAAAGGCTGTCACATAGGAGAGCTGGTGTCATGGATGCAGATCATATTGTGAACACCAGAATCTTCACTGCGCTCTACAAAAGGATAAATCCTGATGCTGCCTTCAAAATATTTGAAGCTAACCATGAGCTGAATTGAACTAAGGCAATAACAAAGCCAAAGTCAGCTCAAATGCAAAGTTGATTGACTCAGTTACTTACACTAGCTACCTGAAAGAAACAGGCATGGCTTTTCCTGGGTTTTTTTCTTGGAGAATAATATCCACTATAGTCTTTGAATTTTTTAAAGCAAAAATCTAGCATATAATTAAAAAATAAGAAGCAAAGCAGAAGAATTTGACCCATTGTTAAGAAAGAAAAAAGTTAACAGAGGCATACTGAGAGATGACCTAGATGTATGAATTATCAGTGACAGAAATAGGCAAAACTATTCTTAACTGAAGAAAAAACCTCCACTTTTTCCCTGAATCACATAAAATTTACCTTATGATGGATCATATAGCTCTTCATGTGAAAGTATTACTTCAGTAAGAAGTTATCATTATTCATAACAAATATTTACTTCTATGTAATGTGTTCACTTTGAGAACATAAAAGATGATCTTTTTATTACTGATTTTCAGTAATTTTACTGTGTTGTACCTAACATAAAACCTAGGAGATACCATTTATTCAATCATAGCCAGAAGCTCACTCATTTTATATATATCCTAACTCTGAAACTCACTTTCAAATGGGTCAGTCTACCTATATACAAATATAACCCAGATAGTCATTATGTATATTTGTATGTATATATATAAAATATCAGTTGATCTTTGTAGCAGTCCATCAGCTTTTCTATATATTTCAATTTTTCTCATAATAAACATTGGACAACAAAAGAATGTGACAAATTTTTTTCAAGGAACTATGAACTTGAGATAAAGTAAGCTTGAGATAAATAAGAACAATGACAAAATAGTGCAAAATAACCTACTGGAAATAACATTTAACCTTGTATTTGATGGAATATGAATGGACATGGCTAAAAAGATGTAATCTTCTGTCTCCATGGTCTCCATTATATATGGTCTCCATATATAATCACCAACTTAGAGATCACAGAAAATGTGCCTAAGTACTCTGGTTAAGATCTTGTTTTGTAATGAAATGAATACTTCAAAACATATTTCAGTTGTGTACATACTTTTTTTCAAACTGGAGTGCTGCATTCTTAGGGTAATTTCCTAGAAGTGGAATTCCTGGGTCAAATGGTATTTCTATTTTGAGTATTCTGAGGAACCTCCATACTACTTTCCACAATGGTTGAACTAGTTTACATTCCCACCAGCAGTGTAGGAGGGTTCCCCGTTCTCCACAACCTCGCCAACATTTGCTGTTGTTTGTCTTTTCAAGTTGTGTACATATTTTATATTATATTTAAGGGCCATTTATGTGTTTTTCTGAATGATAAAACCATATGAAAATATGCATTATGTTATAAATAATGTCAATAGCTCTGTTTATAGACTAGAGGGCTGTGATAAGCCCAAGTACCAATTTCAAAGAGATTCTATATTTCTAGTTGAAAATTTTCAAAATATATATGGAAAAAAAACAAAAAATGTAGTACAAAAACAACTATTACATAAATATTATGGATAAAAAATGAAACAAATGGCAAAAAAAGAGACATGGTATAAATACATGAAAATACATCATTATATGAGAAGCCATCAGTTTTATTTTCATAAAATTCATAATACCAAAAAATGAACAGTACCATTTGAAATTTTTTAACTAAAGGCTGTCCCTTAATCTAAATTCTTTTACATTTCCACCTTCCTCTGTTGTTAGAGCTAGCATACTATGTTTTGAAAAGAAAGCAAGTCTTTAGAGTTCACAAACAACCAATTTCACACTATAAGTAATCATAAATAGAACTAAATTCCTTTTAGTAATACACTATTTATCTCTGTACTTCACTGAGTTCAAAGAAAGCATTTTTCAGAGTTTAAGCAATTAACATCCCAATTTTTTTTCTATTTTAGAAAGGACATTATCAGAAAAGCACGGGATTAGGAAGCTACAAACCTATCAGGACTGTTCTTAGTGTATGAAATTTCAATTTAGCAAAACATGTAAAATGCTAAAGGCAGTTAAGACCCAATACAGGGAAACCATTTTGTTTTCACAGTGTATTTATTTTGCATTGACTCTGACCCAGCTGATTTTCTGCTGAATTGCAGTGAATAGATATTAGCTTCAGAAATTAGTCCATGCTTTATATTCATTACCAAATCAATGCTATGGTTTACCTAGAAAATTTCCTGGAAAATCCTGTCAAACTAACTGTATTAAACAAAGCTCATAGTGCAAACATTTCATACATCTGACATTCAGATTTTACTTTCAAAAGAAGCTAAAATGGAGTAAGCTTATTAAATATGTGTCACATATCCTTACAGAAGATTAGAAATTGATCTGTTATCAAATGACCACCCATTGGGATAATTATAATATTTTCCCTATGATTATTGAAAAATGTATCTATTTTAATAGATTATAAGATAATTTATAAAATAATTCAGAGATGCAAAACAGTTATATAAAAAATGGGATTAAAATAATTATAAGAGAGGGTTTGGAGAAGATGGTGATAGAATGGTCACTGTTACTACACCATTTTCTTTCTCTAAATTCTCCAGTTAAAACAGTTAAAGCTACTAGCATAGCAAAACTAAATACCCTTTGACAATATTGACAAATAAAACTGGTTGGCAGAATAGCGCTACAAACCTAGAAATACAACTGAGTGGAGACAGCCCTGGCAGCCATAAGACAGATTGGGTCAAGATCTTTATGGGAAGAGGTACAAGGAAATAAATTTGGCTTCTGATGAAATATTCAGTTATTGAAAACATGTTAGGATAGTCTGAAAGAGCAATAAGAGCAATGGAAACAGAGTTGTTCAATATTAATTTCATGAGTAATACAGGACTTACAGTGCAGGAGTAGACTGAACCCTATAAACACTCTAAACAACATGACTCACAGCAAGCCAGGATGAAGCTCCACACTATGGAGACACAGTGGAGAGGAGATTCCACACTGAGCAAGACAGGGCCAGTGGGACAAAAGAAATATGAGTTCTCTATTAAAAAGCATGAAAGGAAGCAGAAGTAACAAATTTCGTAAAGTATGAAGCTCTAAATAGAATAATTTTACTGTGACACCATAAATGAAGGAGCTGGTATGAAAATGCAATTATATAAAAATGTGTTAGGATGCAGTTAAAACAGTGCTTAGAGGAAAAGCAGTTATAAATGCTTTTATTAGAGAAAAATGTTCTAAAATCAATAATCTTTTATCGTATCTTAAAGTAGAATTTTAAAAGTATTCTACTTTAAGATACAATAAACGAGAGAGATAATTAATACAGAAACAGGTAGAAAAAAGAAAGTAATAAAAAGGAGAGCTGAAACCAATGAAATAAATAGAAGACTGAAAATAGAGAAAATTAACAAAACTACAACTTTGTTCTTCAGAAATATCAACAAAATTGACAGTCTCTTCCCTTAACCTTGGGAAAAACAGAGAACACAAATCAACAGTAGCAGAAATAAACGAAAGAATTGTCAGCAGAAATTCTACAGACATTAAAACTTTATGCCAACAATTTGACAACTTAGACAAAATGTTTAAATTTGTTGAAAATATAATTTTCTATGTAAGAAAATAAAACCTGAATAGATATATATCTGTTGATAAATTTAACTTATTATTAAAAACCTTTCCAAAAGAAAACTCAAGACGCAGAGGCTTTTACTGATGAATTCTATCAAATATTCAAGTCAGAAATGGTATGGTAATAATCTTAATTATTTTTCTGCAAGTGGAAAGAAGGGATCATTTCCCTACTCAGTTATAAAGCTAACAAAGTCCTATTAGAAAAATCTGATATGCCACTGAAAGAATAAAATTGTAGACCAATAGTCCTCATGATTGGCATAATAATCTTTAAAAATATTGACAAATTGAACAAGCTAGAGAAAAGATAACCATTACTGAGAAGCTTGCTTCTCCTGCCCTTCAAACTCTTGGAAGCAGCCATACCATGCCTTAGCTCTGTATTGCACTGACAAATAAAAATAATATTTTGGAACATTAAAACAACTTTTTCCCCAGAAATTCAAGTTTGGCATAATAATAAGAGATCAATAAAAATTAGTGAAAACTTTTAGGTTTCCAGACAATACTGTAAGTGCTTTACATATATGAAATATCACAATAAATATTGAGAAAATTGTGACGTAACTATTAAATGGTGAAAGAGTAATACAAATGGAGATAACTTAGTTCCAGAATGTTAATCACTACACTATGTTGTGACCAAATGACTATTGGACAAAATACATCAGATTTTACCTTCCTTCATTGTTTAATATTTAGTTTTATATAGATGCTGTAGATTTAGGGCTCACAATGTTCATATGTCCACATGATACACAGAGTATCTGGCTTGTTTTTTTGACATTTCAAATAATTAAGACAATATATAAAATCAATCCAGTAAGAGGAAATTTTCAAAAGAGAGCAAATATAGTTTGTATAAATGAACCTCGTAAGAGGAAATTATTTAAGAAGAGCAAATATACTTTATGTAAAGGAATAAAATTCAGGATGAATACCCACAATTCTTAACATTAGAAATAATGATAAAATATCTTAATTTCAGAGGAAGATATAATTCCCTAGCAACTAGCCAAGACATCATTGATGAGATAACTCCAAATATCTAGAAATACAATATATCTTTCCTGGGAAATTACAGTTGTAGTCTTGATGAATATGAGTGCAAAGGTAGTAAAGTAGGAATAAAATTGAAAACAAAACTCTAGTCAAAAATACAGTAACCCTACTTTTTTCTGTTTTCTCATTTCACAATTTTTGCTTAAGATAGTATGTTGGTTTTCTTCATGTGCTCACTCATCACTTGAAAATGGTTTTCATGGATGCTTTGTAAAGAAGGATTCTGAGACTGTGTCTGAGCTATTCAGGAAAGATTACTTTGATGAATTCAGAATGTTTCCGTTTATGTTATCACTGCTATAGAACCTAAAAACTGAATATAAAAAGTCTTTAATTCCACATGTCTAACCCACAGAAAACTGAATAATATTACTACTCTTCAATATCTTTTAGTTCAAAGAAAAAAGAAAATCTCATCTTAAAAAATCCTATTATCATATTGAATTATAGATAGTATATTTATTGTTATACATTAATATTTTTCTATCAGGGATACATTTTAAATGAAGCATTTTTCCTGTAACCTGAAATAGCAATAATTACATTAGCATGTTAGTGTCCTATGGCTGCTGCAACAAATTACCACAAAATTGGTGGTTTAAAGCAAATTAACTTTATTCTAATAATTTTGGAGACAAGAAGTCTGAAATCATTATCTTTGGGCAAAAATCACGGTATCAGAGGATTGGGCTTCTTCTGGAGGCTCCAAGAGAAAATCTGTTCCTCACTCTTGCATCTCCTGGTAGCTGCCACCATTCCTTGACTTGTGTGCACATGATTCTGATCTCCTTTCTGTCACGTTGCCTTCTCCTCTTCTGTCTGTGTGTTCTCTCTGTGCAAAATTTCCCTCTGTAGCTTTCTTGTAAGGACACATGTGATTGAATTTTGGGTCCACCCAAATAATCCAGGATAATCTCCCCTCTCAAGATCCTTAATTTAATAACTTTTTTTTTGCATTTATGTATAAAGAAATAGTCACAGAGCCTGGAGATTAATGCCTGGTATTTTGGGGGTACATTTTTCATCCTACCACTAATGGTAACAGTAAAAGTAAAAGTAACGATATCTAACATCTATTGGGTGATTACTGTGTAGCATGATCTGTGCTAAATGTTTCGAATACATTGTCTAATTTACATATATATATGTCATTTAAGAGTAAATATGTGTATAAATGAGATAAACATATTATCCCATATAAATATATTATCTCATTTAGCTTCACATGAACCCAGTAAGATCAGTTTTTTTTTTTAATGGATCACTATATTGGAGCAAAAAGTAGAAATTTTAACAAACTTAGAAATAAGAGAATGAATGCAATACTGAAGATAGTTATTGGTAATAGAATAGACCCTTTGACCAAAATTAGGAGATGTGTAAAAAATGGTGAAATTTAATGGCAAATAAGGAAAATATAACAGAAGTGTATTATATGCAAAATACAAAGAAACATTTTTAGAAATTTGAGATAGAAGTATTTGAATTTCAAAATAGATATGTAGTCAAGCATGTCATTTTTTTGAGCAACCACAGTATAATTTAAGATATTAAATGTCTCAGAAAAATATGTCATTGACATATATTTGTTTTAGATTCAGTTCAAAATTTTACATAAAAATTTAGGGTCCAAAGAAAGTACCCAAATATAGAAAATTCAGAATTAAAAGAAAAATTACAGGAATCATATCTTCAATTATTACATAAATAGTACATAATGTGTATTTTAATTTTTCAAACAAGGAAACCCACTTAAATATAAAATTTAATAATGAATGAAGAACTAATGTCATTCAATAAAAAATAATGAGATATGAAGCAAGAACTAAAAAATGAAGGCATGCAGAAGAAAATAACATTACATATATTTGGTATCATTAATGTCTTAAGTGCACTATTCTTGGATTTGATAGTCAAATATGTAGTTTTTACTGTAATACATGCTGCAACAATGTCTTCTTCACATAAGTTCCCTAAAACCTGGCTTGAGGAAAAGCTAAATGCTTCTTTACTAGTTACAATCTGGTGAAGCAAGAGTGATTGGAAAAAGAAAGGATAATAAGCTAAGAGGGAGAGCCTCATCCCAGCCTCATATAAAACTTGGTTGTTTTTGTGGTCTAATTTGTCATTCTGCTAAGACTTCAGAACCATCCATCTGGGTCAGAAGAATGAGCAAGTAATATGCTAGCTCCTTATCTCCTGTCATTCAATGTTAGACATTTACCACATGACACTTTAACTTCACCGTGTCTGGTTTATGTTATCTAGCCCCTCTTGGCAGACAGATTCCCTCTTATTTAGGATTATATCATTCAGTATTTCTGTAAAACTCTGGTCTCTGTGAATTGGTTGGTCAGACTTTGATACTGGAGTTTCTGTAACTTCCACCTTTGTTACTATAGTGAGAGGTATACTGAGACCTGACTCTTGCCATAGAAAGAATATGAAAGCAGTAGTGGTATTAAGTTAGAAGCAGTGACAATGACAATGATTTCAGCTGTGGAATTGGCCATCAACCAAGAAATACCAAAAGGCCAAGGCCAAAAGGAAAGTACAGCTGACCAATTTTGAGTGGTGCATGAATACCCCTGCACTATTCAAATAAACTAGCACCTTCTTATACCTGAATGTTCTATGGGAACTTGCTGCCATCATTTTCTCAAGTGTGGAGGTGCAATTCCAATACTTAAAAGAGTGACCTGTGGAATTCTAGGAAGGTATTTAAGAAGATAATCAAACCAAGCTACTATATGAACTGAAAGCTGTAACTGGTCCTTTAACCTAAGCTAATATTCATACACTTCCTTCTCTGTCACCTATTTTAGTTTTTCCTACACCCAGCCAACAAGTCAAATAGTCTGTACTACTTCTCTGGTATAGTAACTCAGATATTTCATCCATTCATTGCTTTAGAATCCTTTTCAACATAGTATTCCATGAAACTATAGGAAAATGGTTGGATTCAAGACATGAGAAGAAATAATTTCTTATTAGTAATAGAGAGCATATAACAAAGATGACAAAACAACAGACTGTATGTATCAATATGGCAGAATATTAAACATATAAGCCAAAAGAATATCTGTAATTAATGTAATTAATAACTATTAAATCAGTGACTTGGCTTGAGTTAAATTTATCTAAGTACACTTTTCAAGAGAACACATCATAAAAAGAAAGGTCAAATATTACAATATGGGCAAAAATTTATCAGGCAAATGCATTGACATAAAAAATAATGTTATAATGATACTAAAATACAGTGCAATAATCATTAAACAAATTAGATGGTCGATTTAAGAAAAGCTCAGTTACATAAATATTTATTTTCTTCAGGAACCCTTTATCATAGTACAATACATAAATCAAAACCAACTAGAACTAAGGGGCATTCTGGATATTTAAATAACATTAATAATCATTCATAGATTAAAGAGAGCAAATACCTATTATATAGAAATATTGAATGTTATTCTCATACAGTTGAATTAATAGTTATTTATTGAATTTATTAATATAAAATAAAGAATATATCCTATTTCCAACATCAGAGTTTACAAACTTGATTATACATGTTTTTCCTAAATTGTATAGGATGAAAATGAATGGGAAGAAAAGACTTATTTCCAAATTGAATTTAAAGGGAGAAAAGATAATAGTGTATTATTTCAGATTTCAAGGTTCATAGGTATTTCATGCTATATTTATTTTCCAAATTACAGAAAACAAAGAAAGCTCTTGAATATATTTTACAAAAAAAGTTTTAAGACTTCAAAGAGGTATAAAATTAAGCCATGTATTAATATAATACTTCATATCTTTAAGTCAATGAGAAAATCTGATGAACTTCTTTGTAAATGTCAGAAATAATCTTGATATAAGTGATTACAATTTATGATAAAATATTCAGATGGAATGAACGCACTGATAAACTATATAATATTTTAAAGAATTATTTATATTTATTAAATATGTGTGACACAAAATATGCAAAACATATGCAAAAACAACATAATGAATCTGTATAATCAAAATTTAGCTCAATAAATAATACCAAATCAAGTATTATATGCCATGGATCAGAACTTATGCATGGCAGATATATTCTGTCATTCAGTGTCTTGTTTCACTTCAGTATTATCTAGAACAGGTGTTTTAAGTTAATGGGATCATATCTTTTAATCTTTTCCTCATGCATTTGAACTTTTATATATTGTTTAAATAATGCATTCCTATGCAGTTAACAAATGTTTTCTTTTAAACAGTTAAAGTTTTGCTCTTCACATTTGGTCTTTAATGTATTTGGTAATGCTTTTAGGGCATTATTCACAGCAAAGTCCAATTTGATTTTTCTCATATAAATTATCGATTGGTGCAGAACAGTCTACACATCTGCAAGGCAACATCAAACATCATTGAACCATATGTGCCCAGTTTTAGTCCTAGAGTCTCCTCTGTTCTGTTGATCATCGCAAGTTCTTCACAATATCGTATTATCTTAATTACTATGAGATTACACTAATCTTGATATCTAGTAGTGGAAGTCTTATAATCTTGTTACATTTCTTCAGAGTTATGCTATTTGTTCTTAGTTTTTCATATTCCCATATAAATTATAGAATCAATTTTTGTCACATTTTATGTATAAAACAAACAAAACTCAGTAAGACTTCAGGTTTGATTTGCATTTAATTTTTAGATCAATGTTACCTAATTGTCATCTTTAAAATTGTGAGTCTTCATTCATGCTTATGGTATATCCTTTCCTTTATTCAGGTCTTCATTAATATTGCTCAATAAAGTGCTAGGTTTTTCATAAGGTATATTCTGTATTTATTACAATAACTTTTACAAATATTGGACATTGTGTCTTTCTGAAAGTCACCATGTGGAATCTTCGTGGTGATATAACTGCTCTGTATCTTGTGATGATATGACTGTAATAGTGAATGCCTGATTGTGGACTCCCATTAATATGCAATCTGAGACATATATCATGAACTGTGTATTTTGTCAAACATTCAAACCATAAGTTGAATATGCTAATAGCATGCATCATCAAATGGGTGTTGTATGGATTAGTTTGAGTTTAAGCAAGAATTGAAGGCTCAAGATCAAGATCAAATTCCTGCTACATTTCCTACTGCCTCTAGATTTATGGAGATCAATGGTCCTGAATGATTTATTGGTAATATGTGAAAGTGGGCAGCTAACACACTGAAGACTGTGCAGAAGCGGCTCTGGTAAGCAAGATCCTCTCAGTGGGTAGAACACCCAGTAGTACAAGGTGTTTATTTTCCATGGAAGATGAGATGGTCAGAGATGTGGATTTACACTGACTCATATACAGTGGCTTATGGTTTGGTTGAATGGTCAGGTATGTGGAAGCAACAAAATTAGAAAATTAGGGAAAGAAATATGTAGGTAGAACTCTCCAAATGCACACAGAGTATGAAGATATTTGTGTTATGTGAATATTCATCAAAGACCGATTGCAACAGACAAGGATCTTAACAATCAAGCATATAAGATAACCTTTTCTGTAAGTATCAATAAGCCTTTTTTTCCCCAGCCAGCCTCGTCTATGCCTACTAAATTTATGAATGAAGTTGTCATGGCAACAGGGATAGAGTAGGCCCATAGATGAGCAGCATGGACTTCCAGTCTTTCAGGTTTTTCTCATTAGAACCACTGATTATCCAACCTGTCAACAGAAAAGACTAAAAATGACTTTTCAAAAAGGCAAAATCTGGTGTAAATGGTGGCAAACTAACTCAGCACTTCCATCCTCAAGGATTAGACCCTTATGTGATATGATTTATCTTCACACTCAATTCTTCTTATCAAACCACTAACTGTGGATCTCTAGAATGTTTTACTCACAATCATGGTATTTCACACAGTATGACTTCTGACCATGGAACTCATTTTCTTTTTGGTATCATTAATCTATAATTACATGAGGAAAATTATGTTTACTAGACTCCTCCCATCACCAAGGTCCCCCCACATACCCCATTGCAGTCACTGTCCATCAGCATAGCAAAATGCTCTAAAATCACTACTTGTCTTCTCTGTGTTGTACAGCCCTTCCCGTGCCCCCACCCACATTATACATGCTAATCACAGTGCCCCCTTTCTTCACACATCCCTTATCCCTCCCTGCCTACCCATTCTCCCAGTCCCTTTCCCTTTGGTAACTGTTAGTCCATTCTTGGGTTCTGTAAGTCTGCTGCTGTTTTGCTCCTTCAGTTTTTTCTTTGTTCTTATACTCCACAGATGAGTGAAATCATTTGGTACTTATCTTTCTACACCTGGCTTATTTCACTGAGCATAATACCCTCTAGCTCCATCCATGTTGTTGCAAATGGCAGGATTTATTTTATTCTTATGGCTAAATAATATTTCATTGTGTATATGTACCACATCTTCTTTATCCATTCATCAACTGATGGACACTTAGGTTGCTTCAGTTTCTTGGCTATTGTAAACAGTGCTGCGATAAACATAGGGGTGCATAGGACTTTTTCAAACTGGGCTGCTGCATTCTTAGGGTAAATTCCTAGAAGTGGAATTCCTGGGTCATATGACATTTCTATTTTGAGTTTTTTGAGGAACCTCCATACTGCTTTCCACAATGGTTGAACTAATTTACATTCACACCAGCAGTGTAGGAGGGTTCCCCTTTCTCCACAACCTTACCAACATCTGTTGTTGTTTGTCTTTTGGATGGTGGCAATCCTTACTGGTGTGAGGTGATATCTCATTGTGGTTTTAATTTGCATTTCTCTGATGGCTAGCGATGTGGAGCATTTTTCCATGTGTCTGCTGGCCATCTGAATTTGTTCTTTGGAGAACTGTCTGTTCAGCTCCTCTAACCATTTTTTAATTGGATTATTTGCTTTTTATTTGTTGAAGTTCATGAGCTCCTTATGTATTTTGGATGTCAACCCTTTATTGGATCTGTCATTTATGAATATATTCTCCCATACTGTAGGATGCTTTTTTGTTCTATTGGTGGTATCCTTTGCTGTACAGAAGCTTTTCAGCTTGATATAGTCCCACTTGTTCATTTTTGCTTCGGTATCCCTTGCATAGGGAGATATGTTCATGAAGAAGTTGTTCATGTTTACATCCAAGAGATTTTTGCCTATATGTTTTTCTAAGAGTTTTATGGTTTCATGACTTACATTCAGATCTTTGATGCATTTCGAATTTACTTTTGTGTATAGGGTTAGACACTGATCCAGTTTCATTCTCTTACATGTAGCTGTTCAGTTTTGCCAACACCAGCCATTGAAGAGGCTGTGATTTCCCCATTGTATGTCCATGGCTCCTTTATCATATATTAATTGACCATATATGTTTGGGTTAATAGCTGGAATCTCTATTCTGATCCACTGGTCTGTGGGTCTGTTCTTGTGCCAGCACCAAATTGTCTTAATTACTCTGGCTTTGTAGTAGAGCTTGAAGTTGGGAAGTGAGTTCCCCCCTACTTTATTCTTCCTTCTCAGGATTGCTTTGGCTATTTGGGGTCTTTTTTGGTTCCATATGAATTTTAACACTATTTGTTCCCATTCATTGAAGAATGCTGTTGGTATGTTAACAGGAATTGCATTGAATCTGCAGATTGCATTAGGCAGGATGGCCATTTTGACAATATTAATTCTTCCTAGCCAAGAACATGGGATGAGATTCCATTTGTTAGTGTCCTCTTTAATTTCTCTTAATAGTGCCTTATAGTTTTCAGGGTATAGGTCTTTCACTTTCTTGGTTAGGTTTATTTCTAGGTGTTTAATTCTTTTTGATGCAATTGTGAATGGAATTGTTTTCCTGATTTCTCTTTCTGCCAGTTCATTGTTAGTGCAAAGGAATGCAACCAATTTCTGTTTATTAATTTTGTATCCTGCAATTTTGCTGAATTCAGATATTGATTCTAGTAGTTTGGGAGTGGAGTCTTTAGGGTTTTTTTATGTACAATATCATATCATATGCAAATAGTGACAGTTTGACTTCTTCTTTACCAATCTGGATGCCTAGTATTTCTTTGTTTTGTCTGATTGCTGTTGCTAGGACCTCCAGTACGATGTTGAATAACAGTGGGTAGAGTGGGCATCCCTGTCTTGTTCCCAATCTTAGAGGAAAAGCTTTTAGCTTCTTACTGTTAAGTATGATGTTGTCTGTGGGTTTGTCATATATGGCCTTTATTATGTTGAGGTACTTGCCCTCTATACCCATTATGTTGAGAGTTTTTATCATGAAAAGATGTTGAATTTTGTCGAATGCCTGTTCAGTGTCTATGGAGATTATCACGTGGTGTTTGTCCTTCTTTTTATTTCTGTGGTGGATGATGTTGATGGATTTTCGAATGTTGTACCATCCTTGTATCCCTGAGATGAATCCCACTTGAACTTAATGTATGATCCTCTTGTACTTTTGAATTCGGTCTGCTAATATTTTGTTGAGTATTTTTGCATCTATGTTCATCAGGGATATTGATCTATAATTTTCTGTTTAGGTGGGGTCTTTGCCTGGTTTCGGTATTAGAGTGATGCTGGCTTCATAGAATGAGTTTGGGAGTATTCCCTCCTCTTCTCTTTTTGGAAAACTTTAAGGAGAATGGGTATTATGTCTTCTCTGTATGTCTGATAACATCTGTCTGATAAATTCATCTGCCCTGGGGGTTTTGTTCTTGGTTAGTTTTTTGATTACAGATTCAATTTCGTTGCTGGTAATTAGTCTGTGTAGATTTTCTGTCTCTTTCTTGGTCAGCCTTGGAAGGTTGCATTTTTCTAGGAAGTTGTCCATTTCTTCTAGGTTTTCCAGCTTGTTAGCATGTAGATTCTCATCGTATTCTCCAATAATTCTTTGTAATTCTGTGGGGTGGGTCATGAATTTTTCTTACCCATTTCTGATTCTGTTTATATGTGTGGATTCTCTTTTTCTCTTAATAAATCTATCTAGGGGCTTATTTATTTTGTTTATTTTCTCAAAGAACCAGCTCTTGATTTCATTGATTTTTTTCTACTGTTTTATTCTTCTCAATTTTATTTATTTCTTCTCTGATCTTTATTATGTCCCTCCTTCTGCTGACTTTTGGGCCTCATTTCTTCTTGTTTTTCCAGTCTCAATAATTGTGACTTTAGACTATCATTGGAGATTGTTCTTCCTTCGTTAAATATGCCTGGATGGCCATATACTTTCCTCTTAGAACTGTCTTAGCTGCATACCACAGAAGTTGGGGCTTTGTGCTGTTGTTGTCATTTGTCTCCATATCTTGTTTGATCTCTGTTTGAATTTGGTCATTGATCCATTGCTTATTTAGAAGCATGTTGTTAAGCCTCCATCTGTTTGTGAGCCTTTTTTTTTTTTTGTACAATTTGTTTCTAGTTTTATACCTTTGTGGTCTGAGAAGCTGGTTGGTAGAATTTCAATCTTTTTGAATTTGCTGAGGCTCTTTTTGTGGCCTAGTATGTGGTCTATTCTGGAAAACGTTCCATGTGCACTTGAGAAGAATGTGTATCCTGCTGCTTTTGGGTGTAGAGTTCTGTAGATGTCTATTAGGTCCATCTGTTCTAGTGTGTTGTTCAGTGCCTCTGTGTCCTTACTTATTTTCTGTCTGGTGGATCTGTCCTTTGGAGTGAGTGGTGTGTTGAAGTGTCCTAGAATGCATGCACTGCATTCTATTTCTTCCTTTAATTCTGTTAGTATATGTTTCACATATGTTGGTGCTCCTGTATTGGGTGCATATATATTTATAATGGTTATATCCTCTTGTTGGACTGAGCCCTTTATCATTCTGTAATGTCCTTCTTTATCTCTTGTTACTTTCTTTGTTTTGAAGTCTATTTAGTCTGATACAAGTACTGCAAAACCTGCTTTTTTCTCTCCCTATTGTTTGCATGAAATATCTTTTTCATCCCTTGACTTTTAGTCTGTACATTTCTTCGGGTTTGAGGTGAGTCTCTTTTAGGCAGCGTATAGATGGGTCTTGCTTTTTTATCCATTGTATTAGTCTGTGTCTTTTGATTGGTGCATTCAGTCCATTTACATTTAGGGTGATTATTGAAAGATATGTACTTATTGCCATTGCAGGCTTTAGATTCGTGGTTACCAAAGGTTCAAGGGTATCTTCTTTACTATATAACTATCTAACTTAACTCTTTTATTAAGCTATTATAAATACAGTCTGATGAATCTTTATTTCTCTCCCTTCTTATTTCTCCTCCTCCATTATTTACATGTTAGGTGTTTTATTCTGTACTCTTTTGTGTTTCGTTTGACTGCTGTTGTGAATAGTTGATATTATGTTTTGCCTTTAGTTAGTATTTGGTTGGTCTGCTTTCTTTGCTGTGATTTTATTTTCTCTGGTGACATCTAGTTAGCCTTAGGAGTGCTTCCATCTAGGGCAGTCCCTTTAAAATATCCTATAGAGGTGGTTTGTGGGAGGCAAATTTCCTCAACTTTTGCTTGTCTGGGAATTGTTTAATCCCTCCTTCGTATTTAAATGATAATCGTGCTGGGTGCAGTATTCTTGGTTCAAGGTCCTTCTGTTTCATTGCATCAAATATATCATTCGTTTTTCTTCTGGCCTGTAAGGTTTCTGTTGAGAAGTCTGCTGACACCCTGATGAGTTTTCCTTTGTAGGTGACCTTTTTTCTCTCTCTGGCTTCCTTTAATACTCTGTCATTGTCTTTGATTTTTGCCATTTTAATTATTATATGTCTTGGTGTTATCCTCCTTGGGTCCCATATGTTGGGAGATCTGTGGTCTCCATGGTCTGAGAGACTATATCCTCCCCCAGTTTGGGGAAGTTTTCAGCAATTATTTCTTCAAAGACACTTTCTATCCCTTTTTCTCTTTCTTCTTCTTCTGGTACTCCTATAATGCGAATATTGTTCCATTTGGGTTGGTCACACAGTTCTCTTAATATTCTTTCATTTCTGGAGATCCTCTTATCTTTTTCTGACTCAGCTTCTATGTATTCCTGTTCTCTGATTTCTGTTCCATTAATGGTCTCCTGCACCTCATCCAGTCTGCTGTTAAGTCCTTCCAGAGATTGTTTTATTTTTGTATTCACCCTCCCTACTTCATCCCTTAGCTCTTGCATACTTCTCTGCAGGTCCATCAGCATGATTATGACCTTTATTTTGAATTCTTTTTCAGGAAGATGGGTTAAATATATCTCTCTAGGTAGTCTCTCAGGGGTTGTCTGGGTAATACTGAACTGGACCAGATTCTTCTGCCTTTTCATGGTGATAGAAGTAGTTGTAGGCAGGTAGCACGTATGTCAGCTGGGAGAACAAAGTCCCTTCCTCCTTGCTCGTCTCCTTGCCCTTCTCCACTGCCTGTGCCTGTTACCTGCACACCTGAAGCGGCATCTGGGTTAATCCCCTGAGCTTGCCGAGAGCCCTATGGGAAGTGGCAGGCATGTTGGGTGTGCTCTCCTGTGAGAATGGTGCCCCTTCACACCTTTTCCTGGCTTTCGTTGCCTGCATCAGGCTGCTACGTGCTGGCGGTAGCCTCTGGATCTAGCTTGAGTGGCTGCACACTGGTAGGAGGCTCTGCGCGGTTACTGTGGGCATGGCTGCTCTCCGTCTGCTCCACTGCTGTGGGCACAGCCGCTCTCTGGTGCTCCACCACTGTGGGTGGGGCCTCACTGGCCGGGGTGAGTAAATGGCAGGCTGCTTATCGCCTTGAGGAGATTCAGAGCTGCATTGCCATACAGGGGCCTGGCATGCCTGAAGTTCTTCAGGATTCCCAGCCTGCAGGGCTGAGTATGCCGGGATGATTCCTTCCAGCTGTGAAGCCCCTGTCCCCTACAAAAAGCACTCACTTCTCTTTTGTCCCAGGGGAGCCAGCTGTGGGGACCCACTCACAGATTTTACTTTTCCGTTTCCCCAATATCCAGCACACTATGCAATGTGTGTCTGCACTCCCGGTGCAGATTACTAGGGCTGGGTATTTAGCAGTCCCATGCTTCCACTCCCTCCCCACTCCAACTCCTTTCCTCCCACTGGTGAGCTGGGGTGGGGGGAGCACTGAGGTCCTGCCAGGCTGTGGCTTTGTCTTACCCCTTCTTGAGATGCCGAGTTCTCCCAGATATAGATGTAGACTGGCTATTGTACTGTATCCTCTGGTCTCTTTTTTAGGAATAGTTGTATTTGTTGTATTTTCAAAAAATGTGTATGGGTTTGGCAGGATTTCCACTGCCCTACTCACACCACCATCTTGGCTCCTCGAGGAACTCATGTTTAACAAACACATAACAGTGGGCTCCTGCTTATATGGGTTTTACCAGTCTTGCTATGTTCCTTATCACTGTGAATTAGCTGGCCTAATAGAACCACAGAAGGGCGTTTTTTGTAAAATAAGCTTTTTATTAGGAATATTTTAGATTTACAGAAAAGTTGCAAAGATAGTACAGAATCTTCCCATATATCTTTCACCAAGTTTTAGTTAATATAACATTCAGTTGATGTAATCGTGTTACATTACTATGGTAGACTTATCAAAACTAAGAAACCAATATTGGTGTATTACAATTAACTAAACTCCAGACTTTATTTGGATTTCCTCAGTTTTTTTCCTTAATGTTCTCTTTCTTTTCCAGTCTCCAACACAGGACATGACACTGCAATTTATGTCATGTCTACTTAATCACCTCTGGTCTGTGATAGATTCTCAGTTTTCCTGTTTCATGACCTTGGAATTCATAAAGAATACTAGTCACTTAGTTTGAAGAATTTATCTCAATTTGGGTTTGTCTGATGTTCTTGTTATGATTAGATTGGGATTATGGGTTTTGGTAAAGAATGTTACAGAAGTGCCCTTGTTATTTTTGCATCATATCAGGGACACATGCCATCCATATGACATCACTGGATGTTACACCTTGATCATTTGGTTAAGGTAGTGTTTGCTACATTTCTATCCTGTAAAGTGAGCTTTTCCTTTCTAATATTGTAGCTTATATCCAGTCCATAAAAGAAAGGTTCAGAGAGATAAGGTTTACCTTCTGAAGGAAAGACTATCTACATATATTATTTTGATTTCTTTGTAATCCCCATTTATCCATTTAGTCATTTAATTACAACAGTATGAACTATCATATATTTATCTAATATTGTAGGTTATAATCCAGCAATGCATTTTTCATTTTGCTTTTTAAATTATTACAGTTCTGTCCATTGGGAGGTCTTTTGTGTTAACTCCTGGGTGTCTTTGACATGCCCATATCCATTTGTATTCTTAACACTTCCTTTCTTTCTCATACTTTAGATGCTTCAAACTTATCTTGTATTTTTGCTGACTCAGCCCTAGAACCAGCCATGAAACAACTTAATAAAAGCGCAGTTACAGCACTAGCTGTATGGCAACCCCTTGAGGGGCTGTGTTAATAAACATCACTGAAGATGTATAAAGGGATTTTGAATATTCTTTTAGAAGAGAGTTACCTTGTTTTTGGAAGTAACAGATAGTTATATCAGTGTTATCTGGAATATGATTTCATTCTCTTTATTTGGAAGTTTAGTATGTTTTGCAAATGAGTGTAGATAGTATATTGGAATAGCACCAGCTGTGATGGATTTGAATATGTCAAATAAACTAAAACTGAGTTTTCCAGAAATGATCTTTGCTACATAGTTTCATGGTAGTATGGACCACAAAAAACATTCTGTGCATCATTTGAAATATAAAGAACAGCCCTATTCTTTTTATGCTTGGAAGGTTGGTTCTGGGCACATAGTTGTTACATCTGTGCACACTGCCTGGCGCATCTGCTGACATGTTTGGTTGTTGTGCAGTAGAAGCTCATCTTAGAGCTCCTCCAGTTACAATGGGATTTATTCCTTCAACTTTTCTAAGTCCTAGGCCAGCACATGTAACACTGGGAAGCAATAACCAGGTTCTCAGCTTATCCTGCTGGATCTCTTCCTTCATTTTCTTTGAATCCTGCTATAGGTGCTTAGATCTTGTGAGGAAAGTTTCTCCTGCAGGTCACCTGCAACTTGAGGTTGGAGGCTAAGAGGCAGTATGAGACTGACAGAGGTTCAAGCTCCTCCTTGTATGTTCTATTTATCCTTGTTCTTCCCCACTTTGCATGCACTTTTCTCTTATAGCCATTTGCTCAGCTGAGCTGGGGCCCAGCACCTGATGGGGAGGCAATGACTGTATGTAATCTGTGTAAGGATTTGAGAGGCCACATATTTGTAAGGTCCTATCTCTGTAGTCAATCCTCTGTTATATTATTTCTCATATATTATTTCTGTGATCAAATCCTCACTGAAAAACTATAAATATTGACTAGGAGAAGATGTAGTGATCCACGTATTTCTAGCAGCTGTATGAGCCTTCTCCTACTTCCGCACCCTCAGTTGCATCTTGGAAACCCTGAACCAGCATAATAAGTGGGAAAAAAAAGGATTTAAATCTATGTTAATTCACTGTAAGATTGTATCCTTAACAATTGCATTAGAATAAAAAAATATTCTCTTGGTAAATGAGGTAATAATCTGCCAAACATATTAAGAAAAAAAACTTACAATTTATCTAGTTACCATAATCACAGTATTTCTAATAGAAAATAAACATTTAAAATATCAACCTAAATCTTAATATTAAACAGATGGGTATGTTTTTTATAGTGACTATATTTTATGAAGCAAGAGTTGAAAGGATAGAGAAAAATACTCAATTTTTGTTAGAAGACATAAAACAAATCCATGGACATCTAATGGATATACAGAACAATGTGAAATATTAACTCTGTTATGAGAATGGCCAGGTACAAACCATTTATAAAGAAATTTATTATCTTCAATATGGTTTAAACTAGTATTTCAGCAACATCCATGAGTGTCTGCATAAATGTGTGTTTATGTGTGTGTGTATGTGTGTGTGCGCATGTGTGAAATTACCCAGTTGAATAATCAAAGAATAAAGAAATGTAGCTACAGATCTGCCTGGTGGAAAGAGCCCAAAAGAAATTAATCTTGAAATTTCCCTTATCATATACCCACTCTGGGCCATAGGGTACAGTTGGAACTCTTCTGCAAAATGTGAAGTGCCAATGTTCCCTTTATTCTCCTAACTCTCCCACCAGTTTTTGGAGATACCTATTCCAAAGACCAAAAACTTCTTTCTCCCTCTGGAATTTTTGGAACAGTTTTTTAAAGAATAATTGCTCTCTACTTTTCTAAGTGGTGGATTCAAGGTCAAGACAGCTCTTATGGGTATTGAAAGTCACACTGAGGTTAAAGAAAAAGATGTTTCTACAGATAGTTGCAGACCTTAGACCCAGCATATAAGGTTATAAACCACAGAGTGGCCCAATACAACAGTGTTTTAAGGTTTTTACTCTTTGAGGATGTTTACCTCAAGTTATGAGGGTACAGTAGACACCTCATTTTTCCCTGGTGACATCTCACATTTTACATATAATTTTAATTCTTTTTCTCCTTTGAGTTAAATGTTATATGTGAAATCTGAACACCTGAATAAATTTATATACCCATGGAAGGAAGAAATGTAGTTATAAAAGTAGGTGTAACTTGCTCTAAATCTTTTCTTCTCCAATCTCGGGGATCTTCTATAGGTAGTCACATTGAGCCTGGTAGGCATTTAGTCCCTGTGTCTGTGTGATAGCAAACATTGGAATCACCAATGATCTCTTGTAGAAAAAACAGAGGTCTGGAAAACATCTGTCTAATAGATGATACCATTTGGGAACTCCTCCCTTTCTAGGCATATTAAGTGGAGATGGCCTTTGATAGGCATTTAAGTTGTGTATAAGACAAAAAAAATAACAAACAAAACCAAATTTAGCTAGTACTATATCTAAGAAAATTCATAATAGGAGAATATGACAATGATTCACTGAATATATGTACTTGAAAATAAAAAATTTGATGGAAGTTATGGTCTAAAATATATAGTTGATTCACATATAATTTTTTTTAGAATGATGAACCAGAGAAGGCAGGATTTTCACTTACAAACTAGAGATAAGAATGATTATTTCCTATCAACTGCACAGAAATGTGTGGATCAATTAGAGATTGATTTCACTTGAGGGAAAAAAGCCTATAAAGTCATTAACTCCTTTGAGATGTTCTGGGTGACCTTTAAGTCACTTTCTTAACTTCTGATTCTGTTGTCATCATTTTATCCTGAAAATTATCTTAATTCTATAAAAGCTTTCCTTAGCTAAATCGCCTGGTTTTGAAATAATAAAGTTTTTTATTGACTAATGGACAGACAAATTATTTCTTACTGGAAACTGTCAGTTATATTGGGACAATGTGTTTCTACTATAAAATAAACTCAGTAGGAAAATATGTCTAAAATATCTATTATATTTTATAGAAATGAATTAAAGTAGTGAAATTATAAGAAGTCAGGGATATTTTGCATAAGGTTTGTGTCAAAATTTTTCAGCCTTCCAATTAAGACACCTGAGGTATGTAATTTTTGGTAAAACTATACAAATTCTAAATAGGCCATGCTACATTTAATTCATGTTCACAGCTTTTACTTTCCATTCTTTTTAAAGGCAGCGAGGAAATAAAAACAAATTACATTAGAATGGTTTTGAGTATATGAAAAATGTCAATTCTATAATCATTCCAGAAATGGATCAAAACAAAAATCTAAAATTCTAAAAACTAACTTTGTATTTACTAATGGCCATTTTCTGTCAAAGTTTATGTTTAGAGATATATAACTTTAAATAAATCAACTTAATACTTTTTATTCAAGTATTTAAGGGGTAAATTACCTATATTAATATGTACTACTAACGATTCATTTTTAAAAGGCAGAAAATTATACTTCTACCTCTTTGTACTCTAAAGCAGAGACTTTGATATCCTATACAAATTGTTGCTTTGCAAAATGTCATCAGTTGATTAATGAACTAAATTAATCTAATTTTAGTTGGAAAAGAATGAGTTTGACATTTAGAAAGACCTTTCCACATTTGTTTCATATCATTTTCAACATTCAGCAAGTTCTCTGTTTTTGAAATTCAAATCTGACATAAATAGAATTCATTTCAGACTGTTATAATAGCGTATTATAATCTGTACTTACAACATATTATACAGCATATTATAATCATATTTACAACCAAACAGAATAATGTTGAAAAACAAAATATTTTGTTTCCTTCTACTTTCAAAGCTTTACATTTCAAATATAGTTTAAATACTGCAAGATCCTTTCTACTAGTTTATTTTCCACTTATTTCCAAAATAAACTAAGGTGGTCTATAGTTAAACTTGAACATAAGTCTGACCTAATAATATGGATAAAGTAAAGGGACATTTAATAAAGGAGAACATTGAAAAATGGTTTTGAAATTTACTTATTTTTAAAATATAAAAGAATACATCATTTATAGATTATTGTGATAATTAAAATCCATTAAATAATAAAAGTATGATACTATATTTCTTGTAAATCTTTCAAAGATAATTCACTTAATGGTAAAAGAGATAGATTTAGGTAAAATTCTATTGCTATATTTTATTTTTCAAAGTAAATATTAGGAAATGTTCAAATAAATAAGTACATAGAAATGAAAGGGGTTTCATCATAAGCAACATCACATATTTCTTTGCATTTCTTCCAAGACTTTTGTCAAAATCACATATTAGTTTATAAATGAATGCTATTTTTTAATATTTTTAGTTGAGGTGTAATTTGGAGATTGTACTATTTCACGGGTCTTAGTGTCCAATTCTGTGAATTTTGAAAAACACACACTGTCATATGACCACTACTAAGTGTTATAGAACAACTCCATTCCCACCCCGCACCCCCAAAATTCCCTGTGCATTCTTGTGGATATATCATCCTCCTGCCAATCAGAACCTCTGACAAGCACTAAACTGCCTCTTTATATAAAGTTTTGCCTTTTTCTAAATGATATATAAATGGATCATACCATATACAGTCATTTTTAGTCTGACTTCTGCCATTTAGCTTAACATATTTGAAATTTAACTATGTTGCATATATCAGTAGTTTGTTGTTTGTTACTGAGCAACCCCATTTTATGGATGCACCTTAATGACTTATCCACTGGTCGGTTGAAGTGTATTTGTTGCATCTTTAGTTTTTGGCAATTATTACTAAATCTGCTATAAACATTTTTCATACAAATTTGTGTTATCATAGAGTTTCATTTGACTTGGTAAATATTGATGAGGAATTGTTTCATCATGTATTAGGTGTATGTTTAACTGCATAATTAACATTCACATTTTCTCCAAAGTGGCCATTATTATTTCCATTCCCACTTGTAATGTATGAGTTTCAGTTACTCTGCATCCATGCCAGAATTTGGTAAAATTGCTGAAAATCAGTTGACCATATGTGTGGATTATTTCTAAGATCCTTATTCTATTCTGTTCTACCAAACATTCAAAGAATATTTAATACCTAACCTTAAACTCTTCCAAAAAATTGAAGAGGAGAGATGCTTTTAAACTCATTTACAATGCTAGCATTATCCTGATACCAAAGCCAGACAAGGACACCACATACAAAAAATAAAAAAACATTACAGGCCAATTTCCTTGATGAACATAGACACAAAAATCCTCAACAAAATATTAGAAGTTCAAATTCAAATATATAATACAAGGATTACATACCATGATTAAGTGGGATTAATTCTAGGGATAGAAGGACAGTTCAACATTTACAACTAAGTCAATGTGATACACCACATAAACAAAATGAAAGACAAAAAAAAATATGCAGAAAAAACATGAAAGAAATTCAACATCCATTTATGATAAAAACTCTCAACACAGTATGTATTGAGTGAAAATACCTCGGCATAATAAAGGCCATATTTGACAGAGCTACAGTTAATATCATACTCAATAATAAAAAGATAAAAACTTTTGCTCTAGGATCAGAAACAAGACATGTATGCCCACTCTTATCACTTGTATTCAACATAGTATTGGAAGTTAGTCATAAGATCAGACAAGAAAAAGAAATAACAGACATGCAAATTAGAAGGGAAAGTAAAACTATCACCTTTTGCAGATAACATGATACTATACATAAGAAAACCCTAATTACTCCCCTCCAAACCTGTTAGAACTAATAATTCATTGAAGTTACAGAATACAAAATTAAAATACAAGAATATGTTGCATTTCTGTACACTAATAACATACTATTAGGGAAATGGAAACTATACCATTTATAATCACATCCAAAATAACAAAATATATAAGGATAAATGTAATTAGGAAGGTAAAATACTTGTACAATAAAAACTAAAAGACACTGATGAGAGCAATTGAAGAAAATGTATGTAAATAAAAAGATACTCTGTTCATGAATTGGAATAATTAATATTGTTAAAATGTCTATACAACTCAAGGCAATCTACAGATTCAATGCAATCTCAATCATAATTCTAATGGAGCTTTTAATAGAATTAGAACAAATAATTCTTTTTGGAACCACAAAATATACCAAATAGCCAAGGTAATCTTGGGAAAGAAAAGGTGGAGGTATCATTCCTCCTGATTACAAAATTGTAGTGATCAAAACAGTATGGCATAGTATTAGCACAGTAATCAAAACAGTATTGGCACAAAAAACAGACACATAAATCAATGGAACAGAATAAAGAGTCCAGATTTAAACCCATAAATATTTATGGTAAATTAATTTCAAACAAAGGATACTAGATTGTAGAATGGAGATGACAGTCTCTGATAAATGGTATTGAGAAAACTGGACAGCTATACGCAAAAGATGAAACTGTGTCACTGTCTTAGACCATATATGAAAATAAACTCAAAATGGACTAAAAACTTGAACATAAGACCATAAACCACAAAATTTCTAGAGAAAAACATAGGCAGTAAACTCCTTGATATCTGTCCTAGCAATGCCTTTTTGGATCTGATTCTAAAGGCAAGGGAAACAGAAGCAAAAATAAAGGGATTACATCAAAGCAAAAATATTCCTGCACAGCAAAGGAAATCAGCTACAAAGTGAAAAGGCAACTTACTGAACAGCAGAAGGTATCTGTATATCATATATCTAATAAGGGGTTAATACTCACAATATATAAAGAACTTATGTAACCCAATAACAACAACAATAAAAAACAATAAAACAATTTAAATGGGCAGAGGACCTGAATAGACATTTTTACAAAGAAGATCTATAGATAAAAAATAAGTATATGAAAAAAATGCTCAACATCACTAATTATCAGGGAAATGCAAATTAAAATCACAATTAGTTATCATCTCACACCTATTAGAATGGCTATTATCAAAAAGAAGAAATAACAAATATTGGAAAGTACGTGGAGAAAAGGGAACCCCTCGTGCACTGTTGGTAGGAATGTAAATTGGTACAGCCACTAAGGAATATGGAGGTTCCTCAAAAAGTTAAAAATAGAACTACCATATGATCCAGCAATTCCACTTTCTGGTATTTATCCAAAGAAATAAAAACACTAATTTGAACAGATGCATTCATCCATATGATCATTGCAACATAGTCAAGATATTAAAACAATCTAAGCATTCATCAATGAATGAATGGATAAAGAAGATGTGTTATATATACAATGGAATACTACTCAGCCATAAAAAAAACTTGAAATCTTGCTAATGGAAACAACACAGATTGACCTTGAGGGTATTATGCTAAGTGAAATAAATTAGATAGAAGAAGACAAATGTCACATGATTTCAGTTATATGTGGAGTCTAAAAAACAAAAAAAAAAAAAACCCCAGATTTATAGATGTAGAGATCAGATTGTTGATTGCCAGAGGGGAGGAGGCAGGGGGATGGCTAAAATGGTTGAAGGGGATCAAGAAGTACAAAATTCCAGTTATGAAATAAAAAAGTCATGAGGATGTAATTTACAGCATGGGGGATATAATATTGTATTACCTACTATATTGTATTAACTTTGTATGGTGACAGATACCAAATAGACTTATTTTCTTGGTCATTTTACAATGTATACAAATGTTGAATCACTATGTTGTACAACTGAATCTAATGTAATATTGTATGTCAATTAAACCTCAATAAAAAGAAACTAAGAAAATTTTAAATATTTTTATGTATAAGGCTTCTATTCTTCATATAATGTTTGCCTCTGCAATCACGATGTGTTTGAGTCCAGTAGCTAGCTATAATCACTTGTATTGTCTAAAGCATATAGTTAAGCTGCTTATTGAATTTGATCCATTTTTTCTTTAAGAGCCACACAGCTTCGCCTCTCTAGGTTCCAGTTCCTTGTATTGGGTCATTGATGTGCCAGATATCTAGAGTCAACCATTCAGTGACATTTTAGATGGAGAATAAGAGAGATTTTCTGATGTGAATTTGTTTGTTTCTATGTTTATCTTCAGTACACCACTAGCTTTGAATCCTCTGGCTTTTCCTTGTGCTGGAAACAGCACGGGATGGTTGCTGGAGAGTTTTACTTAGTATTTCCATTTTATTCTTTGCTTTATGAGCCTTCTCTTTAGAAGATTCTCTTTATTCTCTTGTCTTGCCACTAGTTGCAGACTGCTGTTGTATGTTTCCTGGTGCTTGGTAGACATTTTGGGGTAGGAAAGGAGGATAGAATATTTTCTGTTGTTTCAATAGCCTAAATTGTAGTCAGAGTCTGTTTCTCAGAGTTTACAGTGGGGCTTTTTAATTAATCCTGCACCTGTACAATGGTTGAGTGTCTCCAATTCTGGTCCAAGGAGCAGAAGTGCTTTATTTTATTCCTCCTTCTCTCAGTTGCAATAGATCTTCCCCCTTTGCCTTTAGAGTGACAGTTTGCTGTCTAGTCATTTTAGGCTCTGTCGGAGAAAATAGGGGAAGAATATAGGTTGCAACTTGCTTTTCCCCGCTATTGGCTGGTGCTTTCCTCTCCTGTGTCTGCACCAAGTGTGGACTTCTCTCCCTGTTGCCTCCAGTGTTTCTCGTGAGCAAGTGGTGAAGTTTGTGGAGAAGAGCCTGGGAATGAGTATGATTTCCCTTTTGTCTGTGACTCCCAGGGTTTCTAGAACTTAGCGATTTGTTAGCAATTTTAACTGCATTATTCTTAGTAGCTTTTATGGTGCCTGGCATTTCTTCTTCCAGTGCTTTGCCCCAGATGAATAAGAGCTTGCATCCCATCTCTCATTGACAGGATATTTATTTTTATTTCAATTTCACTATGAATCGCTTCCTGTGACTTTAACTCTTTAATAGGTTAAAGAGAAAGCATGATTTTGTTGAGTATCTAACCTCTTGTGTGTGTGATGGAAGAAATGAGCTTTCCAGTACTCATTATTTTTAATAATCCATTAGCTGAAAAGTTCTTAGGTCTCCTATCAAAAGTTTTTGAAAATAATAAATGGATGTCATGTGATTTGAAAAAGTATTTTAAATACTTGTTTACCATCAATATTCTCATTTCTTAATATAAACATCAGTATTTCATAAATATTTTTTTGTGAACCACTGTAGGGTTAATGGTCAGTGGCAATTTCAGCTTTTTTTCATAATGTGGAAAAAGGCAATTGTGGAAAAGGAAAGAAGGTAGGGGAGTAGTGTGAGCATAGACATATAAAAATATATAAATTTTAGGGACTATTTCATTTGAAAGTTGTGTACCTGGAATTGAGTCCTTTAAAATTCTTTTAGAAATCTTTCATATCTTTGGAGATGAAACAATCCATTTGGAGAGTCACAAGTTAGTTAATGCAAACATTGAGCAGAACAGCTGTCGTATTATCAGTTTTCAATAAATATTTGCTATTTTTACAATCAATAAGACCATCCAATGGTGGATTAGAATGTTGAGGATTGAGAAGGTGGAAACAGAGCAAAAACATAGTTACACAGCACTAATGATGTGGATTAATTAAGTTACCGTTTAACACAACAGGAGACATAATCGTTGAATTTCCATCTTTTTATATCCTTCCTAAGTATTCAGAATAGGCTCCTAGAAGATAAATCCTACTTGATGTTACCAGAAGGTAGCAAAACCAAATATGTTCAATATGGTTCATTGAAGTGATGTTCATATTCTTTAAGTAACAGGTATTAGAAAATTCAAGTTTCTTTAAGAAAAATCAAGAGTCCTGAATTGCATGTTTTACTAAAATACTATTTCATTTATTCATAAATATGGGGCACTTGGGTATCTTCAAAGGACTAAAATATTCTAAAGTTATTCTTTATTCATGAATGAGTTCAAGCAATTACTTAACTGAATCTCTGAAATAATAACCATAAATGATGAAAAAGTCGACCTTGGAGTAGATTATGTTGTGAACAATCATGAAACTGTTTTCCACCATTATATGGCTCTTATAATTGGATCAGCTTTGAGTAAGTCTACATCTGAGAGAATGATCATGGATAAGTTAACTGCAAATATGTATTCAAACTAAATACTAATATATAATTGATAGAATTGTGAAGTACTCTCTACATGTTCACATAAATCTTTCAAAGACAGTGATTTTAATATGGACATAATACATTTATGATCCAGTTCACTTGTTTAATGAGATAATTTCTGCATTATGTGATTAGGGATGCATCACTGGCTTTTAAAGGGCTGCATGTCTTTCCCAAACACTTAATTACCATGACCCAGTGGTCTTTCCATAAATCCCTGTAAGAAAATATAAGTATGATTCTAAATTATCAACTACTTGCACCTCTTCCTTCTCATATTATAATCTAGGTTTATGGCAAACCAGTTAGCCAGTTATGATTTCTGCCCCTTAGAGATAAATTTAATTCCTGTATTTTGTGTTTTTGTCATAGTTGGTATGTATATTTATTTTAGCAGATTCTACTTCATATTACATTTAGGCTATGAGATCTTGAGAAAAAAACTCCTTGTTTTCATTTTCAGTGCAGAACAAAGAAGCTAATACAAAGTAATCATTTCATAAGTGTTGAATTTTATGAATTATTTAATAAAATAATAGAATTTCAGACTTAGAAAGAATCTGCCTCTTCCAACACAAATGTGAGTCACACATTACTTGATTTCAATCTTACTATAGCATTTAAATATTCAAGACCCTGTGGTATTGGTGTGATGATAGACAAATAGAGGAAAGGAAAAGAATTGGGGTTTGTCAAGAACTAAACCACACAATTGAGTGTTGATAGAGTTCTAAGGGAAAAGGGTCGTCTGTATGTTTCAGTAGATGGTGCATAAACAATAGCTATCCATATGGAATAAAATGAATTGTGACCTTAACCTCACGACAACACAAAAACTTGCACTGGCACATAGAGATCTAAACATAAAAGCTAAAATTAAAAAACTTACAGAAGATAACATAACATATACAAAAAGCTTAGGAGACCATGAGATCATGGCTGGGGATAGGAGGTCAGTGAGCAAAGATGAATAAGAAAATTGCTGGGAGGGATAGAAATGTCTTATATCTCAACAGTAGTAGTTTCATTGGGTCATATATTTATCAAAAGTCATTCAGCTGTACACTGAAAATGAATGTACTTCATTACATGTGCAGTTGTTTTGCATATATTTTATTTTAATACATTTCTAAAAGAAAAATTTCATGATGAGATAACAACACACACTCTTAAATAGCAAAAACGAAGAAGACTAACAATAACATTTGTGTGGAGCATTCAGAGTAAACAGAACTCATACTTGCTGATTGAAGTATAAAATGAAAAAGAGTGTGAAAGTTTATTTAAAATTAGGCATATGTTTACAATATGACCCAGTAATTCAAACCCACTTGTAGATATCTAATATACACACATACATATACAAACCCACAATTCTCATTATTTGTGGATTCTATATTTGAAAATTTACCTACTCATTAAAATTTATTTGTAACTTCAAAATAACACTGTAGCACTTCTACTCTCATTTGTGGATATGCATGGAGCAGCAAAAATTCAATTTACTCAGTATGCATGTATTGGTCAACTCTGGTTGCCGTAACAAAATACGATATGCTGGTGTTTAAACAACAGGAATTTACTTCTCACAATTCAGGCGTCTGGAAGTCCAATATTGAGACAGTAGTAGGGTCAATGTGCAGTGAGAGCTTTCTTTTTGGGTTGCAGACAGCCCTCCTGCTGTACATCCTCACATGGTCTTCCCACTGTGTCTGGGGGTAAGAGGAAGGAAGCAAGGTCTCTGACATCTCTTCTTAAAGTTGTGTTAATTCCCTCAAGAAGTCCAGCATCTCCTAGCTGAGGTCCAACAAGGGGATGTTTTACCTTCTTGTTTCAGCTCTCATACCATAAATAAGTATCTTTTTCACAGTCTGTGTAGTGCCCCACTGTGCTTTTTCTTGGTGACTTCACTTTTTAAATTGGTCCTTAAGTGTAGGGCTGAAGTACTGTCTAGTGTTCTTAAGTCCAGAAAGATCTGAACACAGCAATTTATGACAATTTAATTCACAGTAGCCTGAAACTGCAAACAACTCACATTTCTATCAAGATGTGAATGGAAAACAAATTGTACTATAGTCACACAATGCATTACTATCCTGCAATAAACATAGTATCAGTGATCAAGTGGGACAAATCTTGAACATTAAGCTGAGTAAAAATACCTGGACATAAAAGAGTATTTTATGTATAAATAATTTACATATTACAAAAGAGACAAAGTAATTTAATAGACCATTTAATAGAGAGCAAATTAATAACTGCCTCGGTTGAGGATTGAGAGATGGGATTGACTGCAAAATGTCCATGGGGAACTCTTGGGGATGGTGAAAATGGTCTGTATCATGTTTGTGGCAGTTTGAAGAGTACATACTTTTATCAAAACTCATCCAATTCTATAACCCAAATGGGTACATTTCATTGTACAGAGAGCTCAAATGCACACACCCACCTTTATATACCCTAGTATCTAACAGAGTGATTAATGTAGAATTAGTACTTAGGGTTTGTTGAAATGAATTTTCTTGAACTTCGGCCACTGCCAGCAAGATTTCATGAAATATATTTATTCCAAAGTAATCAGAAAAATGTATTTTTCCTGTGGAATGTCTTAGAGGATTTTCTGCACAGGTTTGGTGTCCACTGCTTTTGCTGTAATCTTGGGATACTTGCAAGTTTGCTTTAAGGATAAGCAGTCATGGACATCATGGGCCAGACTGTTGATTCAAGTTCCCTTAGAAACATTTTAGCTTTTGATCTGTTAGCCACCACTCACTGGCACATGAAAGTAACCACAAAAAAATCTTGTGGATAGAGTTTTTAAATCAGAAATCTCATTTGTTTTATTTACTAATTCCAATACCCAGTTCAGCACCTTCTCAATTTATTTGTGGCTACCTTCAAGGCCTTTGATACAATTAGCTTGGTTCCAGTAGAAACACCTTAAATCTGATCTGTTCTGCTCTGTGTGGCCAAAATGTCTTAATGGGCGATGTTTGAGAAATGCTTGAAATATTGTCTTCTGCAAAGGCTGTTCTTTGGTCATTTAAAATTTTTCCATTTTTATCTTTCTTTGTAGGTCTTTGCTCAAATCTGCATTCAACAGCCAACCAACACAATATCCACTTTTTCCCCAACCAAGTTGACTATTGTTAGTGTATGTTGATATGGAGTCTCTTTTTAATTTATCAAAGATTATAGTTTTGAAAATGTGTTGTGATGGCATAACAAAGGTCAGCAAAGATGAGGGTTCAATGCTGAAGACAGAAACTATTCTTGATATTAACTGCAGGAAGTGATTTAATAAAAGATTAAATGATTACACAATCGGACAGCGGTTGATAAGCTAGAAGCACATAGGCTAATAGAGTTTACCTGCTATTTTGTAAATAAAGACTTATTGGGACACAATCATGCTGCTTTCACACTGGTGAAGTTGAGTAGGTAGTACAGAGACATCTGACCCATAAAGTCTAGAAGTATTTCTTACCAGGCCTTTTATAGAAAAAATACACTGACCTTGGATTTAAAACCTTGCTCTGGAAACTAAGGCAAAAAACTGACCAGACTGCTTCTTGAAGGAATGGAGAGGGCTTTTCAATTTTTCATTTGCAATATTGGATAATTATAAAATAAGGTTTTTTTTAATGGTAACTTTCTAAAAGTCACTTTCAGTTAGGCCTTTCAGGGAAAGCAGAAACACAGTAAACATGAGTTTAGTTCAGTTTTTTTAGAAGAACTTAAGTGTAGTCCAACATTTTCCCTGAATGCACTCTAGTGATCTCTAGGAGGACAATAATCTTACATACCATCACCTAATAATAGTGGGCAAATCAATTTCTCCAAAATGACAAGTATGTAAATACACACTCACACACACACACACACACACACACACACACACACACATGTGTAAGCACACAGTCACACATGCATTCACATACAAATACACACACACAGAGGCATATTTTTTGCTTATCAAAAATAAGCCCTAAGCAAGTCAGCCCTGTGTATTCTTGCCTTTTACTCAGTTATCATGACATCCAACAAAAGCACAACATCCCAAAAGAAATGAGAAAGTTAAATCAAACTTGATCCTAACCAGAGATCTCCATCCACAGAGTATTTAATTTTCAAGACAGAAAGAAAAATGTTTATAATTTCTGCATGAGACTCAGAGACCCCCCCCCACCGTGAATTCAAATCCAATCTTTCTAATTTAATGCAAATGTGGGTATCTAAAATGCTATGTGTTTAAGTGGTTTTGAGTTAAGTAATGAAAAGTTTGAGCATTGTTCTCAGAGGAAACACTTTTGGCAGAGCTTCAAGGAAAGAATATGTGATTGTGGGGAGATTAGAAATTCCGATTGCATTAAGTTTTCATCCTTCTGTGGGATTGGCCTGTCGTCAATGTTGTGTCAAGATGAGTGACAAACCTGTATCTATAGCTTTTGTGAAAGCGTAAGATGGACAAGCTTGTACACTTTTAGTAATGTTTTATTTTCTTAGGTATCAGCTACAATAGCAATATTGAAACCAAATTTTTTACCCATTTTGTGTTCTTAGTTAAAGCACATAAAACTTTTATTATTATTTAAATAAATATTGACTACTTTCCAGTTTTTTAGTGAGATTGGTGAGTATAAGTAGAACACTAAGTTATTTTCTTTGCCTTTGAAAAAGATATAGTTTTGCTTTTAGTTTTTAAAAGGCAAACACTTTCAATTACTCAATTAGCAAATAGACCAATGTAGATGGTGCAATGATATTCTGTATCTGTTTTCCCAACTGCAGTCTGAGGGACTCTAAATTGAAAGCATGTATCCCAAATGATTTTACAATTAAAGGAAATAATTACATATGTAGACAAATAAGGGTTCCTCATTATATGGTATTTTTAAAGAATAATTCTATCCATTTTATGTAGAGGAACACTTTTGGTGGTTTTAAATACTATTATTGTAAAAGAGATAATAAATGTGTAACATCTCTAACATGCAGAAACTCAGTTTTCTTCATATTTCTATTTGATCAGTTTTATATTTCAGGTTTATGGAAGAAATACCGCCAAGGCAAAGAGACTACTTTTATGAATATAGTGTGCTTACTGAACTTGAAGTTTCCCAACAAAGAGCACACACAGATACTATGAACGTTTAATTTCAATATGAGAAATAAAGTCTTTAAAAATGTCACTGTTCTAAGAAGTGTCAAAAGAGAAAGGAAGAGGGTACTGTTGCCTATTTGCACCTGACTTCTGGAACTCTTCAGAAAAGTGATTTTGAGCCTTTGTGTCACGAAGCAAAAGTTGGAGTTCAGCCTCTAGTGAATCAACGCTGCATGTCTCCTGGTTCTCTGTCTACGTACCTGTTGAAGTATGTACGGTGGAGTGGCTTCCAGTAGTAGCATGGTATACAAAAGGGCAACCAAGTTGCCCTTTTCTCTATCAAACAATACTTAGGCTGACCATTTTACAAGTATGGCAGAGCAATAAAGGTGAGGAGTTTTTAATAAAAGGCAATATACCTACTATTGGGATTTCATTATCTCTGTAATAATTTCTAATTAATTTGATTCTCTACCTCTGATCTGCGTTTGATCGGTAAGGGTTACTTTTACAAAAAGCAAAGTTGACAGGAAAGGTAAAGAGGTTGTGATAAGGAATCTATACACATCTTAACAAGGATACTAAGCAACACAAAACATATCTGACAGAGTGAGAAAAGAAAGTATTGCCATTGATAATGGAAAATCAGCTGAATTCATCCAAAAGAAAAGTATTTTGACCAATCATTGGATTATGATGAAGGAATAATATGACTGAATAATATGGCCCTTGAATTATACTTGTATAGTACATATGCCTAGAGAACTTAAAACAACAAATAGAAAGAGAAATTCTTTATTATGGAAATACAAATATAAATTATGGAAATTGAATTGCTGTGGCCAAGTATAACAATGATTTCAGTGTATGTTACCAAAGTTTCCCTGAGAAATATTTTACTGATCACATTCTAATCACCAGTGATGCTGATCATTTCCAAAACATGTTGCGTACTATCTCATTTAATTCTTTTCTCATTCCATTTCATTTTCTTTCTTTCAGTTATATTGAAATATAATTGACTTTCATAAATATATCTTGTTTTAAATATTAGAACATGAAAACAATGTTTTCATACTTTTGTATGTATTGCAATTTCCTTTTTCTTAAAATTACCTATTCATATAGTTTTTCCATGGGAATCTTAATATTTAGCCACAGACTTGCAATCATTTTTATTTTTAAAAGTACCTTTTATTCTCATGCATATTAATTTTTAAGTTTACCAAATTATGAAGTAATATGAATAAAGTTATTTTAAAATTTCTGTGGTGCAGAAGTCAGATAGAAAATAATGATGCCTTTATCTATATTAGTATTAATTTTGTCTACATACATCAGAAATAACTTCAAGTCACATTGGTTATAAAGAGATATAGTTTGATTTTTCTGTCATATAAAACATAGTGACATAGACATGAAGTCATGGCAGTCACACATGTTTATAAGGGACCTAGATTAAATCCAAGTTCTGCTCTGCTGTTTAAAGGAAGGAACCCACACCCTATTCATTGAAGATATCTTTTGGGGACTTCACATTAATACTTTGGTGCGTTATATTACTTAATTTTCACTACTTTGTATGAGCTTTATTTGGTCACACTATATTTTCTTTACATATAAAGTTGCAATTAATTTGTTAATATTAAAAAAATTGTAGACTCATGAGGGAGAGTAGTCCATTTAGGGGGCTTATATAGGGGTTGAAGTGACTTGGACCCCATACTAACATTAAATGTCTTGTTTCTTTTACAGTTTACCAGAGTGATCTTTCACAGGATTGAAAAACAAAATTTTCCTATGTTAGAAAAGCTGACCCTCCTGAGACTAATATTATCTTGTTTAGTATGTCTTCTGTCCATGTATGAATTGTCTCTCCAAGTCCAGTCCCCTTTGTCTAGTCTCTCTCTACACATTGCTACCATTGTCCTTCTGGATCCACTAATCCTACCCCTAAGACATTAATTTCTTTGAGTGGACATAGTCTTGTGCTTCTACCATACTTTTCCTAATCAATTAAGATTTTTTTTTGATTTATTGAAGATTTTAGGTAGATTTTTTTACACAGCTCCTTTTACTTATTATTAAGTCTTGATACTAGAAACTCAGAGTAGGTAACTACTATAAACCAATGTGCCCCTAAAAACTCAGCTTTTAGAATCTAGTTGTACTGTTATGTTTCTAAAATGTTAAAGAGCTAACTGATTAATTCTTCTATGTGGGTACTTCAGTTTGTTCCTCTTCCTGAACAAAAAGTTCCCATGAAAACATTAAGCAATTATGCATGCTCAAAACCCAAACTGAGGATATGTTTAAATCATTTTTCTTTAGCTAGTTAGTTAATATTTTGAATTATAAATTCAAATATTTTTAAATAAATATTTTGTTTCTAATTCTAATAATTAGTATTCTGCTCTCAAATTTCTCCTTATACCTAACCTTTGCTTGCTTCTTACATTTATACTGAAATCTCTTTGTGTAGGATTTCATAATCCCACACAGGGAGCTTTGTAAAAGTCTCCTAATCACTACTTAATTATGACTTTTCTCCCTGACCAGTTCTCTTATAGCTCTAGAGGGCTGAAGTCTGAAGTGGGTCAGCAGACTTACATTTCTTCCCTCAGCTTAAGGGATAACACGCTCGACTACACATTCCAGCTTCTCCAGGCTGCCTGCATTCCTTGGTTTGTGTTGCCATCTTCCATCTTCAAAGCAACAAGAATAGCATCTTTCAATCTTTTTTTCTGCTTCTGTTGTCATACTAGCTTTTCTCTAATTTTAACCCTCTATCTGCCAAGTCTTTTTTTACATGTAATGTAGTATACATACAGATTTTTGGGGTCGTTCATGGCATCTTTTGAGTGTAAGGATATTATACAACCTACAACAAAGAGCCAATACTTATCAGAATGGTAAAGAATAATCTCTTTATCATCCTGCAACAGTGTTATATCTTGTTATATTTATTGTGTAGTTCTATTTATCTTTCCTTATTCTATCTCACTTTTATAGTGTGAGATGTTTTTCTTTTTTCAAGAAAGTAAAGATTCAAAGAACCTATTAATCTTAGTGCCAGAATAATAGTCTTACCAGTGAGATTGTTTTCCCCTTTGGGGATTTGAAATAAGATATTCCTTGGAAAAGTAGGCAAAAGAAAGCAAAACGGCCCCTAGAAACACTTGGAAGAGGAATGGTAGGGCAAGGACATTAGTGTCAGAAGGGTAAAGGAGATCAGAGGATGATGTATTTCTGAATTTTGCCTATACTTTGCCTCACCAACAGTTGGTCCAGAATCCTGTATTATTGTAAGTACTATTAACACAAGGTTAGGGGCTTTGGATAATTTGTGCATATATGGGTGTATATAAAGACTTACAGTGATTGCAGACCATGAGGCAATTAGGCTAATCCTTGGGCAATTCTTCTGTGACTAGGAACAATGTTGGACATGGTATCATAGATACAGAATCTTTTAAGGTTCTTAAATCAATGCACTTTCTGATTTTATGTCCCAATATCTTCTCACTCCAATACTCTATTCCAGCAATATTGTTATGTAACAGTTCTACAGAGGGAGAAATACTCATGTTCTTTTGAATAAAATTTAACCTTGAACAATGTGAGGGTTAGGGATGTCTATACACTATGAGGTCTAAAATCCATGTATAACTTTTGATTCCCCAAAATTTCATTACTAATAGCCTCTTGTAGACCATAAATCTTACCGATAATGTAGTCAATCACCATGTTTTGTATGTTACATGTATTATACACTACACTCTTAAAATATAGCTACAGAAAAATGTGTTTTTCAAATTGTTGCAATTCTCTAAAAATTTTTCAAATATATAACTGAAAAAAATCCATGTATAAGTAAATCTGTGCATTTCAAACCTGTGTTCAAGAGTCAACTGTACACATTTCCTCATTATTTTTTCCTCTTGTCTCAATACATCCATCCTCCTACAAGAATGATTATAAGTCCTAGCTTTTCATTGATGGTTTCTCTAATGGTATAGTTTATTTCTTTTTTCTAAAATGACTTGATAACCAATCTATAACCAATCCAACTATTTCATGACAGAATGGGTAAGGAGAACATAGTGGAATATGTCTAAATCTAATAATCAAACATATTTATCTTATCCTTAGCTCTGCCTGGATGCTCCCAAAAAGAGTATTAATAAAATTGTTTCTATATATGAATACGATGACATAAAGAATACCTGTCATCATGATAAAATTAACTTTAATGAAAATTTAGATTATTAAACATATAATCAATAAACTTAAATTATATGTTAAGGATCATTTTGGAATAGTCATATTCACTTGGCTGTAATGATGGTTGAGGGAGTTAGATCTAACAAAAAGTTAAGTTAAAATAATGCAGCTAAAATATGCTAGAGCTGATACAATACTAAATAATTTAAAATGGCATTGTTGCTTTTTTACTATAAATTTAACAATTTTGCTGTTTAGAAGGTGAGCTTTAGTGCCATTTTTAAATTCATTAAAAAAAATTACTTCCAGAGAGATACATACATATAATAGTTTAAAAGTATCTAGATGATAATCATACTAGAAAACTAGAAATATATATTATCTAAAGTCTTCATATTAGAAGATATATGCATAAAACTGCCTATCCTTTAGTCCCACCCCACCAAACTTTTTTTTCATGCACTTCCTCTCCTAGTGTGCTACTGTTTCTTTAATTGCTAAATCTCAAGCTTCTTATATTTGGCTCTTCTATTCATATCCAGTCATCAAATCATGTTCATTCTAGTGCATAACAAACCCCTACTCTGCCTTTCCACTCTCTCTTAAAGAAAGTCCTTATTGCCATTGACTTTAATTAAATTGATATTCAAGCAATAAATGCCTGATTTCTAGTTATAATTCTCTTTTAATTGTTAATCCACATTTTCCTTATAAATTCACTGAATTTATTTCCTAATATAAAGTCAAATTGAAACATTTTTCTTACATAAAATATTTCATGATTACTAGTTGTCTTACAAGCAAGCCAAAATCTGCAACTGAATATCATTATAATCTTTCATAAAACCTGGCTAAGATATCATCTCTTTAATTCTTACTCAACCCATGTTCCCTACAGCTGGAAGTATTACAACTAATATTTATTGAGTCTTCACAGTGTACTGTATGTAGTTATGAATACTTAACATGATACATTTCCAGTCATATCTAGAGTCGATGATTAAGTTCTAGCATAGTTACTTTAAGTTACTTGCCCAAAGTTGTACATCTAGTCTATGGTAAAATCTGAATTTGGTTCCTGGCATCTGGCTTGAAGTCCTCCTGTGTCTGTAATTACTAATGCAACTTTATAGGAACTATTAGACACATTCAAACTGCATTGAGACTATAGAACAAAATTGCTTCATAAGAAAAGCATAATATGCAATTTTCTGTACTTCCTGAAGCACCTTGTTTCATTAGGTATACAATTTTAACTATTACAATACATGATAAAAACTCCAATTTAGTCTACCTATTTTAGCTTTTTAAAAAAATTTTATAGGCTGATACTAAGTTTTAAACATATGCCTTCCTAAAATTGTATCTATACTATTTCGGGACACCTGGCCCATTCAGTAAAAAACTCAAAAGAAATTGAAGCTGCATTAGTATATACACACTACTATTTGACTGATTGAAGTTTTTCAATTTTGAGAAAATTATAATGTGTGGGCATAGTATCTTGTCACTCTGCCATTAGGTTTAATGATATTACCACAGAGAGTTTGATACCTGGAGAATTATCGTACCAATACCTATTTCTTAGGTCTTAATGTTCATCAAGGTATTCCAATTTATGTTCCTTTTTATTCCCATAGGATGAAGTGGAACAGCTGATGCCAATTCATAGCATATGGTCTTATCTTTTTTATTGCAATATATTTCCATTTGAGTACATTCAAAGCTCTTACAATGAAGTGTTTTTATTCATAATCCAAATAACTGGAACATGAAAAGATTTACTATAAATTGTCAGTTTCATTTCCTTAAAATGTTCTGGATTTGCAAATGCTTAAAAATATGTAGTAAGTAACTACCGCTGTGTTTTTCCTTGATGCTTTAGAGAAAAAAGTTAATTACATATTTATATGGCAAAGCCATATGTTTGATAGCTGACTTTCGGCATCAAAAGGAAGGCACTTAATATCAATGATTGCTTTGTGGAAGTTTGGGAAAAACCTGCATTTGAAAGATTGACAAAGGAAATCAATGTTAAGCTCTTTATAGTGAAAGAATTTTTCTTCAATTTTATTGTCAAGAAAATCTTTAACAATGGAGTAATAACACAACTTTTCTTTTTGTTAGGTGATCAATATATTTTTATAATTTATCTGTTTATTTCAGACATTCTTTGTTAAATTTTCAGTTACTTGAGTTTAATAAATTACTAGAGAATGCTACTTTAGTGACATAACCTTTCATGGCTACACATAAAAATGTTTGACATAGCAAACAAATGATAACAAAATATGCAACTTTAGTTGTTTCAATATAAAATGCTAAATTAATATTATTTGACACCAGAATAAAAACATTGTGAGAGCAAGAATATTTAATTACTGCTATAACCTAAGATACAAAATGAGATATTTCAAGAATATAAATAAATGTTGCATGATTTGGAGAAGTATCAGGAATACCATAAAGAAAAGTTAGATTTTGATTGGTGAACAATAGGCATTTTTTCCTTCTCCAATACTAACAGCACTTTGTCATTTATAAGTTACAAAAAGGACCTCTTAATGTATATTTTTACTGGGTGTTGAATTTACCAATTATTAATTAAAGTCTTTAAAATCATTAAACATTTTTAAATGAGGGGATAATTCTAATTAGTATGATGTGCTTTGAAAAATTGAGTATTTTCAAAATATTTTGTAAATATACAATTATTTATTTTAGTCAGGAAAACTAATCATGATTATTTCTGAGGAAGTTAAATGGAAAAAATATAATAGTAATTTGAGTGTTGGTAGAAAAAAGAATATAGAATATTTCTGGGTAAAAATAAGGCACCAATGGAAAATATAATGTCTTTTTATGAGCAAGCAGAGCTGTAAAAGAAAAAAATTAAACCAAACTGCTGTAATAAATACAACAAAAATAGCTTGCCTTATCCTGTTTTAAAAAGTGAAACTTAATCAAATGCCTATAAGGCAGATGCTCCTGAATAGACGTTGAGCTCCTGGAAAAGGAAAGCACAACAGTTCAAACCAGGTACACATGCAACTCTAACCATGAAGCCAAGAGAGAGGAAATGTGTTTTTGAAAACTGGGATGGGTGGTGACAGGAAACAGGAGCAATCCCTGAAGGCTTCTACATCAGCCAGAAAATGGACAGATGCAACAACGGTTGTGGTTCAGATGAATAGCTTCTGGAAGGAGAAATCATTAAGGACTTATAAACACATCCTAAAATCTACACAGCCAATGCATATTTACATTCTATTTTCTGCTATGTCTCTTCATTTTAATATCATCTGTTAATGATTGCTTTTGCTGTTGCAGTTGATTTCAAGAAGAAATGGGTAAGATCATGTCAAGGTGAAACTATTTTTTGAAACTAATAACTTGGATGGAGAAATATGAATTAAAATGCCAATATACAGACATTATGCTAAGTAATTATTACCTATTTTATAACTAAAATAATACTTCAGCAGTTATATTAGTGATACTGAATATATTAACTTACTGGAGAATAACTTACACTTAATATATTAAGTGTACTGAATAATATTTACTAAGTAGTTATATGACACTGTCTATATGTCATACTGAACTGAAAAAGTGATCTATATATCATTTGAAGAAATAAAGGTGTGGGACTCTGAATAGACCATAAGATTTGGAATGGGGGACAAAAGTTACTTCTACTTTATTCATATCACTTCATCAATTTTATTAAAAATCCTCTATGAAGCAAATATAATAAAAGTTTTAAATGGCAATTTTAGGTGTCAAAAGCACCACTTTTATATTCTTTACTATACCTTTACTTTAATTAAATAAAACATTTAACTAAATTATAAAGCTAATATGCCATTTTGTAAAATAACACAAGATAGTATGATTTTTAAGTATTTTTTGTGTGCTAACGACTTCTAATCTTTTATCTCCAGCAAAATCCTCTTTTTTAACTTATAAATTCATGGATCCTGCCTCCTAAATCTCTATGTGTATATGTGTTTGGTATTTTAAATTTAACATGGTCAACATTGATTCCACGAATTTTCCCCCAAAACCTGCTCCTGCAGTATTTTTCCTTCCAGATAATGACAACGCCATTTTCCATTTGCTTAAACCTTAGACTATAATATTGATCTATTCTTGACCTCTTAATTCATATTCCAGATAGCTCTGTCAGGAAATCCTATAGGTATTATTTTCAGGAAAAAAAATTAGAACCCAACATGTCTTCATCAACCCAAATGCCACAACCTTAGTTCAAGCCACAGGTACCTCTGGCTTGGAATATTGCAGTAGATTCCTAACTGGCATCAGCATCTTCTCTTTGCGGTTCTCCTGTGTTTTGTCTACACAATAGCCTGAGGGTCTGCTAAAACTGAGTACATATCACTCATGTTCACAATGGCTTCTCAAATCACTTAAAGTAAAAGCAAAAACTCCTTAATATGAACTTTCCCTGCATGATCTGCTCCCCATTATCTCTCTGACCATTTGCCAGTCTCCCATGCACTAATTCTACTCCAGCCACTGCAGGTTCCCTGAAGCTCAAGCCACTTTCTCCGTGAGAGTCTCAGTGGACACCCCATCCAAACCCTCAACCCCACTTCCATCTCGCGGTTTATTTTGGCTTCTTAGCAAATATTATTGATAAATATGCTATGTACTTAATTTAGTTCTCATTTATTATCAGTTTCCCCTATTAAAATGAGGACTACATTAAGAAAATGTTTATGATTTCTGCCACTGCTGTGGTTTCAGCCTCTAAAACAGTTCCCAGCACATGGAATATTCTCAATAAGGATCTTTTGCAATGTAATTAGGCACCTACCCTGACAATGAACATTGAGAGACTTTTAAAAAAAATTTTCCTAAAGTTTTATAATTACGTAATGTTGGAAATTTCCCAGTTGTCTTTACTATTCAAACTGACTCTCAAAACCAACTTAGATCTGGTGAATGTTCATTTCAACACTGCCCTCTGCTTTCCACAGATAGACACACTAGGCTGCATTGTTTACACAAAAATGTCCATTTTCTGAACACTAGTTAGGGGACATTAGTCATTCCATTTTTTTTGTATTATGGTGAAAATTACATAATATCTAAAGAATAATACCATAGAAAATTATTATGAATGTCCTTTTGATGCAAATAGAAATTAAATAGTATGAAAAAGAAAATACACATGAACAGTTATCCTTCAGAAATACTTTATTAAGGTACTTCCTAGAGCAGACAATAAGTAGTAAGGCAATAAGACAGTATCCTAACATTTTAAAGGTATTCATTCCCATATATAAGCAAGTAATGTGTCTGCCTTAAAAATACAAAGAAATTTTAAAGCTGCCAAGCAGGAAAACAACAAAAAAAAAAGTGCTTAGGTACATACAAAAAAATGACAAACAAGGAAGCTATTATTAAAGTGGTTTTCTGAGAAAAGAGCCTTAATTTTATCGTAAAGATCATACTACATTAGCCAGCTTCTTTATGTAATTAACATTCTGACAATGTAGGTAGAATACATTGAGTTTTTTATTGTCAATATTATTAGCAGATTTTACCAATTCAGTATTTATTAGGCTGTATCCTTTCAACTTTACCTGTTGGTCTGGAAATTTTAAAATTTCTGTGCATTTGTTGCTATATTTAAAAACACACTTAAAGTGTTGTTCTTAAAATGATATGCAATCTTGAAAAGGTTTTATCTATGAGACATTTTTTTCTTCCTTTGGGATTTTGAAACATGGAGGCAAAAGAGAGTTTCAGGCAAAAGTTTTAAAAGAAAGAAGAAAAAAGGAGAAAGAATGAAAACAACAACAACAAAAAACCTGGATTGTCAGTATCCTCTATTGCTTGCATCTATAAATATAAAGAACATGACTAAATTTCTACATGATTCCGGTAATTCCTATGTATTCTCATTTGTTGGGAGTGTAAAATTAAAGTGACTTAATATAATCACATTATTTTATCGGGATATTTTATATTTGAGTTAATGAAAACTTTTCTTTTTTATTCCATTCATTATCCTGTTTCTGAATATATTATCTATGTTACTATTCCTTTCACAATTATAAACAAACTCTAAAAGTTGTTTATGTGTGGAAGAATGCAAAAATATCTCCCCTGACAATAATTTATTTTATTTTATCTAACACTTCACAATTTCATTAGAAATAGTTTAATACCTCAGTATTTAGATGTGGTTCAGTAAATAATCCATAATTAAAATATTATAAAACTGACCTCTGTTTTATTCACCATTGCAAGAAGATTAAAATGTATACTCTTTTATTTTGTATATTTAATATTTTCTAATTGATTTCTGATATTTAATGTGGGTTTCATCTATTACTAGTATAAAATTATTTGTACCAATGATCTGGTAAATAAATACACTCTCCTACTCCTTTTGCTTGCTACTACAGCAAAAAATACGAGCATTATTTTTCAGACATACTATAAAGGAAAACTGAGAACATTCTTCTAATACTCTTAAGTTTTCACACTTAATATTTAGTTTAAATATTTTTTTTATTAGAAAAATTTTTCTTCCAGTGTATTGTTTTTCCCTTTTGAAAATGTTGCTTGATACGTACTAAAGTACCTGTGCTTATAGTAATTTTACAGAGATGGTGGTCATATAATTTCTGGAAGTGGGTTCACTGGGCTTTGAAAACTACAATTTGTGCTTTCCCATTAATGCTAAGAAGACTACATCAAATGTAGAGTCGATGTATAGGTTACTTTCCTTTCCTATTTCAAAACTATTTTGATGCCTGTAGAGAATAAATAGATTTATGAATAAGTTTTATGGATTTGACACATTTGATCCATGATTTTTTTTCCTTTTTAATAATAATTTTTAAATTGAAACATAGTTTATATACAGTAATGTTGGTTTTAGATTAACAATTTAGTGATTCATCAAGTACATATATTATTAAATGCTCCCCATGATAAGTGTAGTTACCATCTGTCACCATACCAAGTTATTACATTATTATGAGCTATATTCCCTATGCTATACTTCCATCCTTTTGGTTAAATTATTTTGTAATTTGAAATTTGAACCTCTTTATCCCTTACACCAATTTTACCCCCCACCATTGTAACCAACCATCCATCTTCATATTTATGAGTCTATTTATGTTTTGTTTTGTTTTTCAGATTCCATATATATAAGTAAAACTATATGGTATGCATCTTTCTTTGACTGCCATATGTCACTTAGCATAATACCCTCACAGTCCATCCATGTTCTGGCAAGATTTCTTTCTTCTTTATAGCTGAGTAATATTCCATAGAATATAAGTACCACCTTTTCTTTATCCATTTATCTGTTGATGACACTTTGGCTTCCATATTTTGGCTACTTTTTTGTAAATACTGCTGCAATAACTATATAAACATTGAAACAATATATGGGTGTGTATATATTTTCAAATTAATGAATTCATTTTCTTCCTGCAGATTTCCAAGAGTGTTATTGCTTGGTTGTATGGTGTTCCTAATTTTAATTTTTTGAGAAACCTCCACACTGCTTTCCATAGTGGCTGCACTAATTTACAGTCCTACCAGCAGTATATGAAGGCTCCCTTTCCTCCACATCCTTGCCAATACTTGTTGTTTTGTGTCTTGTTTATTTCAGCCATTCTGACTAGTGTTAAAATGGTTTTGATTTACTTCTCTGATAATTAGTGATATTGAACACCTTTTTATGTGTCTGTTGGCCCTCTGTAGGTCTTGGAAAAAATGTCTGTTCAGGTTCTCTGTCCATTTTTAAATCAGACTATTTTTTTTTGTATTGATTTGTATGAATTCTTTACATAGTTTGGATCTTAGCCCCTTATCAGATATATCACTTGCAAATATATTCTCCTTTATGGCAGATTGCTATTTGTTTTGTTTTGTTCTGTTTTGTTGATGGTTTCTTTTGCTGTGCAAAGCTTTTTAGTTTTGATGTATTCCATTTGTTTATTTTGCTTTTATTTTCCTTGCCTCAGGGGTCATATCTAGAAAAAAATTTTTCTAATGTTGATGTTCAAGAGTTTACTTTTGGGAGTTTTATGGTTTCAGATTTAATATTTAGGTTTTCAGTCCATTTTGAGTTTATTTTTGTGTATGGTTACAGACAGTGATCCAGTTTCATTCTTTTGCATATAGCTGTCCAGTTTTCACACCACCATTTATTGAAGAGATTGTCTTTTCCCCATTGTACCTTCTGGCCTCCTTTGACCATATAAGCATGTTTTGACCATATTAATTGACCATATAAGTATGGCTTTTTTCTTGACTCTTTATTCTGTCACATTGGTCTAAGTACCTGTTCTTTTGCCAGTACAATACTGTTTAGATTAAACTAACTTTGTAGTACCATTTGAATTCACAGAGCAAGATACCTCCAAATTTGTTTTTTATTCTCAAGATTTCTTTGGCTATTTGGGGTGTTTTGTGCTTCCATACAAATTTTGGGATTATTTGCTCGAGTTCAGTGAGAAATATCTTTGATATTTTGATAGGGATTACATAGATTCTATAGATTGCTTTGGACATATATGGCCATTTTAACAATATTAATTTTTCCTATCCATTCATGAGATAGCTTTCCATTTATTTGTGTTGTCTTCACTTTCTTTCATTAGTGTTTGCAGAGTACAAGTCTTTCACCTGGTAACTCCAGAAAATCCCAGGACAAAATACCTCTGAAATTGAAATCAGTCAAAGGGAAAAATAAAGTTTAAGAAATCCATTTATTTCTTACAAGCAGTTGTCCTGTGTCTCTCTTGACCAGGTTACAGCAGCAGAGAGCTCTATCCAACCTCTCTGGTCCAGATAAACCCTTGCACACCCTTGTAATTACCTATTGGTATGCAGATGGACCACTTCTCTCCACTCCTTGAAATACCTATTGATATGGAGATGGAAAACTCTCTCTACCCCTTGGAAACACCTACCGATATGCAGATGCACTAAAGCTAGATGAGAGATACTAGAAATGTTATAATTTTAGCCACACACCACCCCTCCAGATATCTCACCTCACAATCTGCACATTCCCCATCTTCCACAATGGACTCTGTGTGAGACAACTGGAGCAGTGTAACTAGGCTAATAAAATAAAATAGCAACAGCGATAAAATCATGACAATCCTCGAGTCAAAGGCTTCAGCTAGGTTCAAAGTCCTAGGCAGATTAAATCCATAGCTCTCCCATTCTACAGGCAGGCAGTAGCTGAACAGTTAGGGAGTTAAGAGCAATCCTCATGTGGCAACTGCAGACAGGGAACATGTCCAAACCATAAGGACTTTAGAAGAAAATAACTGTAACAGCAATAAGATACATGTTTAATAACACCAGCATAGGCAAATCTTGTCCAACAGGTAAGATGCCAGCAAGAGAGTGGTCCTGTGATAGAACAGTGGCAGTATGGGATCTCATCCTGGTCTAGTATACAAGATTTTCACCCCCCTCCCTGTAGGAGTTACAGATGGGTCAACAATATATAACCCTATGGGAGGTACATGCACTGGCAATACAGATAAAACAAAACTTCCCATAAGATGCTCTTACCTCCCGGATGTTTTCGGTACACTACTGTGATCTTTGGGCACCACTATGCTGTTATTCCAGTAATACATGCAAGGCGAACTTCCAGGCCTTTTCCTCAAGGTGTCAGAAGGGCCAGTCATTGCTGGTCCATGTGTTGAAATGTCCAGGGCCATGTCCATTTGACAATGGCTCCAGGGTTTAATGCAGTTGGGGCTGGCAGCAGGATGTTGCTCTGCTGGCCATATGCTGGCTTCAATAACTCCTCTTTGATTTGCACATACAGTTGTATAGGAGAAGCAGCAAGGTGTGTTAACATATCTACAGAGCTTAAGACTCCTTTTTGGAGCTTTTCATTCAAACTTCCCAGCACTGTCCTCAAGCTAACTGACTAGCCCTGTCGACTATTGGTGTCTGACTTCGGGCCAGATTTCAACAAACCATTGTACCTCTCTATCATTCCTGCCCCAGTAGGGTTATATGGTATATGAAACTTCTACTTTATTCCTAATTGCTGCACCCATTCTGGTAACACATGTCCAGTAAAGTGGGTGCCTTGATCACTCTCAATCACCTGTGGCTAACCATAGGATTCAAAGAGATACTATAGGCCCCTCTTGGTGGTTTGCTAATCTGCATAATGTGCAGGAAAAGTGACCAATAGGCCAGTAGCTGTATCCACACAAGTCATGGCATACCAATATCCTTCTGATATGGGCAGAGACCCAATATAGTCTACCTGCCACCTGACAAAGGGTATTGGCCCCTTTACTATTGTGCCATGTTGATACAGGACTCAGTGTAAGTCCCTCTCAAAGCACACAGGGCACTACCTCTGGGCTCTGCTGACATCATCAAAGATGAACAGCAAGCCCCATCAACAGGCTACAGCTGACATTTTCCCCTTGTGCAACAAATGCTGATGTAACTATTGGGCTACATCAGAGGCAGGCTTTCCATCTAACCAATGCACCTGGACCAATGTGTCTGCTTCATCATTCCCTGGGGATGTCAAAGACAAATGGCCAGTCCCATGATATGCAGTAACAGTCTTAGTCTGATCATAGGCCCATAGGTCTTGCTACAACTTTTGTCCTGAAAGGGCCTGTTGACCAACCATGCAGTTGACATGATACCATGTCGGTAGCCACCATGTCAAGCCCAGCTGTCAGTGCATACAAGTACAGGGGAGGACTCTTGGGTGATCACGAGCCATACCACCCACAAATCAGGCCATTGACTACTCTTCCCCTCTCCATCCTCCACCCATATTGTCTCAGTCTTAGGATGGAAAGCCACAGCCCTCCACTTTAGGGGCTGCCCACAACTGGAGGCATCTGTAAACCAAGAATCTTCAGGTATAGGGGCTTTTCCCTACTGATGAGCATTCTCAGCTACCAATGACTCAAAAGCAAGTTCTTCCTGCTTTCCACTGGTATATGTCACTGGCCCCAATAAGCATTGGAATTCTCTACTTTAGGGGCCAGTAGAGAAGGCACTACACTGCTGTAAATATGTGCTTCATTTGGCCAATGTAAGTAGCTGTACCATGCTACTCCTGACCTTTGGATCCAGTCTTGCACTCATCCCACAGTGGATCAGGTGGTTATTACCTTCACTGGAGTTGTTCCAGTGATGCCCTCCATAGCCAACAAGGCATGGTACACAGCAGACAGTAGCTTCTCTATCAAGGTGTACCAGACCTATGCTCCTTTCCATTGTTGTGATCAGAAGACAGTGGGTTGGTATGTCCATTCAAGTGGCTGCCAAAGACCCCATCCATAACCATCTTTGGTTACATGAACATCTAGCTCACAAGGCCTTGATGAGTCCATACACTTAAGTCCTGTACAGCCTTGACTGCTTGCTTAGCAGCAGTAAAAGCAGCTGCACATCTATCATTCCAGTTCTACCTAATGCCCTTTCATATCAACTGGTGTAAGGGCTTCAGAATTTGTGCCAAGTGTGGAATAAACATTCTCTAGTAGCCTGAAAGTCCCCCAAACTCTGATAAAACAGCCACAGTGATAGTATTAGGGAAAGCCTGGACCTTGTCTATGACTGCTATGAAAAAAAAAACTTTAATTTTTCCTGAACAGACAACCTCCAAGAATTTTAGAGATAAACCAGGTCACTGAACCTTGGTGCTGTTCACCTCCCATCCTTTCTCCTGTAGATGTTGCAGCAGTCTAGGAACTGCCCCTTCTAAATCTGTAAGAGAATCAGGTTTGAATCTATCATCAATGTAGTGAAACAGCTGCACCATTTGTGGTTTCTTCCTTGTGGCCAAGTCCTGGGCTACAAGTCCGTGACAAATGGTGGTACTGTGGAGGTAACCCTGTAGAAGGATAGTGAATGTCCACTGCCAGCCTTCCCATGTGAAAGCAAACTGTTCCTGACTTTCTATACTATGTCAATAGAGAAGAAAGCATTAGCAAGGTCCACAACACAATAGTACATACCCAGTACATGGCTTAGTGTGTCCATAACTGGTGCTATAAAGGGACAGCAGCATGGAAAGGTTTGTGACTTTATTCAATTCCCTATAGCCCCCAGTTATATGCCAGAAGCCATCTGGCTTTTTCACTAGCCACACTGGGGAATTAAAAGGACAATGAATGGGCTTTATGATGCCCACCTTCTCTAACTCCTGTAGAGTTTCTACAATTTCTTCATGTCCCCCAGGCAATTTATACTGCTTAGTATTTGTCCCTCACCTAAGTACAGGCAGAGCTACAGGTGGGTGCTTAGCATGTCCTCCCAATACTACCTTTACCACATGTACCCTCAGTCCAAACTCACCTGCAGTAGTCTGTAAGCACAGGATCTACAGGATATCCACCCCCAAAATATATTCCAGAATAGGAGAAATGTACATAGTATACTCTTTTGTGGGTAAACTCGCTATCCCCACAAAATTGGTCCCAGAAAAATGCTCAGGGTTGCCGTACATCAAAGAACATTCAGCTCCTGTGTCCTTCAACACCAGGACATGTACATTCACAGGGGACCAATGAATTCTGTGGCCTCTGGTCCTGACCACGACCCCCAAGGGGGGCCTAGGCTCTCTCCTCAGCCATCAAATCATCATCCTGTGGGGGTGAGGGCCAGGCAGAGCCAATTCTGGGGAATGCCCCACCCCTCTAGGAGGTGGTTTACCCTAGACCTTTTTCCCACTAGGGGCTCCCCAATTGAAAGCTTCACATATAAGGGGATCCTGAGTAAACTGCACTCTCTGCTGCTGCAGCCACTGGGGTCTCCCCACCATCTCAAGAGGCAGCCCACCCAAGGGTCACACCCATGTATTCAGATTTTGGGTTCACAGATCCTGCTGACTACCACCAGATGTAACGCCAGCGCGAAAATCCCGGGGCAAAATATCTTTGCAAACAAAATCAGTCAAAGGGAGAAATAAAGTTTAAGAAACTCATTTATTTCTTACGAGCAGTCATCCTGTCTCTCTCTTGACTAGGCTGCAGCAGAAGAGAGAGCGCCACACAACCTCTCTGGTCCAGATAAACTCTTGCTCACCCATGTAATTAAGTACTGATATGGAGATGGACTACCTCTCTCCATCCCTTGGAAACGCCTATTGCTATGCAGATGCACTAAAGCCAGGCAAGAAATTCTGGAAATTCTGCAATTTTACCCACACCAATCCAATTTCATTACTAATAATTGGTCTGTCCAAGTTTCCTATGTCTTCATATAGTCTTGGAAGATTTCATGTTCCTACATTTTATCCACTTCTTCTAAGTTAATTTGTTGACATAATTTTTCATAATAATCACTTATAATAATTTGTATTTCTGTAGTGTTGGTTGTAACTTCTCTTTAATTCCTGAATTTTTAAATTTGAGTCATTTTGTTTTCCTCATGAGTCTAGCTAAAGGTTTATCAATTTTGTTTATCTTTTCAAAGAACCAGCTCTTAATATCATTGAACTTTTTTTTATTCATTTTGTTATCATTAATCTACAATTACATGAAGAACATTGTTTACTAGACTCCCCCCTTCACCAAGTCCTCCCCACAAACCCTATTACAGTCAGTGTCCATCAGCATAGTAAGATGCTGTAAAATCACTACTTGTCTTCTTTGTGTTGCACATCCCTCCCTATGCCCCCCCCACATTATACATGTTAATCGTGAGGTCCCCTACATTTTCCCCACCCTTATCCCTCCCTTCCCACCCATCCTCCCCAGTCCCTTTCCCTTTGGTAACCATTAGAACATTCTTGGGTTATGTGATTCTGCTGCTGTTTTGTTCCTTCAGTTTCTCTTTGTTCTATACTCCACATATGAGGAAAATCATTTGGCACTTGTCTTTCTCCACCTGGCTTATTTCACTGAGCATAATACCCTCTAGCTCCATCCATGTTGTTCCAAATAGTAGGATTTGTTTTCTTCTTATGGCTGAATAATATTCCATTGTGTATATGTACCACATCTTCTTTATCCATTCATCTACTGATGGGCACTTAGGTTGCTTCCATTTTGTCACTGTTGTAAATAGTACTGCGATAAACAGGGCTGCATCTGTCTTTTTCAAACTGGGCTGCTGCATTCTTAGGGTAAATTCCTAGAAGTGGAATTCCTGGGTCAAATGGTATTTCTGTTTTGAACTTTTTGAGGAACCTCCATACTGCTTTCCACAATGGTTGAACTAATTTACATTCCCACCAGCAGTGTAGAAGGGTTCCCCTTTCTCCACAACTTCGCCAACATTTGTTGTTGTTTGTCTTTTGGATGGTGGCGATCCTTACTGGTGTGAGGTGATATCTCATTGTGGTTTTAATTTGCATTTCTCTCATGACTAATGATGTGGAACATCTTTTCATGTGTCTGTTGGCCATTTGAATTTCTTCTTTGGAGAACTGTCTGTTCAGCTCCTCTGCCCATTTTTTAATTGGATTATTTGCTTTTTGTTTGTTGAGGTGCATGAGCTCTTTATATATTTTGGATGTCAACCCTTTATCTAATCTGTCATTTATGAATATATTCTCCCATACTGTAGGATTCCTTTTTGTTCTATTGATGGTGTCCTTTGCTGTACAGAAGCTTTTCAGCTTGATATAGTCCCACCTGTTCATTTGTGCTTTTGTTTCCCTTTCCCAGGGAGAAATGTTCATGAAGAAGTCGCTCATGTTTATGTCCAAGAAATTTTTGCCTATGTTTTTTTCTAAGAGTTTTATGGTTTCCTGGCTTACATTCAAGTCTTTGATCCATTTCAAATTTACTTTTGTATATGGGGTTAGACAGTAATCCAGTTTCATTCTCTTACATGTAATTGTTCAGTTTTGCAAGCACCATCTCTTGAAGAGACTATCATTTCCCCATGGTATGTCCATGGCCCCTTTATCGTATATTAATTGACCATATACATTTGGGTTAATGTTTGAAGTTTCTATTCTGTTTCACTGATCCTGTGGCTCTGTTCTTGTGCCAGTACCAAATTGTCTTGATTGGTATGTCTTTGTAGTACAGCTTGAAGTTGGGGAGTGAGATCCCCCTACTTTATTCTTCCTTCTCATGATTGCTTTGGCTATTTGGGTCTTTGGTGATTCCATATGAATTTTTGAACTATTTGTTCCAATTCATTGAAGAATCTTATTGGTAATTTGATAGGGATTGCATCGAATCTGTATATTGCTTTGGGCAGGATGGCCATTTTTACGATATTAATTCTTCCTAGCCAGGAGCATGAGATGAGTTTCCATTTGTTAGTGTCCTCTTTAATTTCTCTTAAGAGTGTCTTGTAGTTTACAGGGTATAGGTCTTTCAGTTCCTTGGTTAGGTCTATTCCTAGGTATTTTATTCTTTTTTGATGCAATTCTGAATGGAATTGTTTCCCTGATTTCTCTATTAGTTCATTGTTAGTGTATAGGAAAGCCACAGATTTCTGTGTATCTTGCAATTTTGCTGTAATCTGATATCAGTTCTAGTAGTTTTGGAGTGGAGTCTTTAGGGTTTTTTATGTACAATATCGTGTCATTTGCAAATAGTGACAGTTTAACTTCTTCTTTACCAAAATGGATTCCTTTTTCTTTGTTTTGTCTAATTACCATGGCTAGGACCTCCTGTACTATGTTGAATAACAGTGGGGAGAGTGGGTATCCCTGTCCTGTTCCTGATCTCAGAGGAAAAGCTTTCAGCTTCTCACTATTCAGTATGATGTTGGCTGTGGGTTTATCATATATGGCCTTATTATGTTGAGGTACATGCCCTCTATGTCCAATTCATTGAGAGTTTTTATCACGAATGGATGTTGATTTTTTTTTGAATGCTTTTTCAGCATCTATGGAGATGATAATGTGGTTTTTGTCCTTCTTTTTATTTATGTGGTAGATGATGTGTGTGGATTTTCATGTTGTACCATCCTTGCATCCCTGGGATGAATCCCACTTGGTCACTTGGTCATGGTGTATGATCCTTTTGATGTATTTTTGAATTCGGTTTACTAATATTTTGTTAAGTATTTTTGCACCTATGTTCATCAGGGATATTAGTCTGTAGTTCTCTTTTTTTGGTATTGGTAGTATCTCTTTTTATGGTATTTCGCCTGGTTTTGGTATTATGGTGATGTTGGCTTCATAGAATGAGTTTGGGAGTATTCCCTCCTCTTCAATTTTTTGGAAAACTTTAAGGAGAATGGGTATTATATCCTCTGTATGTCTGATAAAATTCTAAGGTAAATCCATCTAGTCCAGGGATTTTATTCTCGGTTAGTTTTTTGATTATCAATTCAATTTCTTTGCTGTTAATTGGTTTGTTTAGATTTTGTATTTCTTCCTTGGTCAGTCTTGGAAGGTTGTATTTTTCTAGGAAGTTGTTCATTTCTTTTAGGTTTTCCAGCTTGTTAGCATATAGGTTTTCATAGTAATCTCTAATAATTCTTTGTATTTCTGTGGGGTCCGTCATGATTTTTCCTTTCTCATTTCTGATTCTGTTGATGTGTGTTGACTCTCTTTTTCTCTTAATAATTCTGGCTAGAGGCTTAATATTTTATTTATTTTCTCGAAGAACCAGCTCTTGGTTTCATTGATTGTTTCCATTGTTTTATTCTTCTCAATTTTATTTATTTCTACTTTGATCTTTATTATGTCCCTCCTTCTGCTGACCTTAGGCCTCATTTGTTCTTCTTTTTCCAATTTCCATAATTGTGACATTAGACTATTCATTTGGGATTAATCTTTCTTCTTTAAATATGCTGGAATTGCTATATACTTTCCTCTAAGACTGCTTTTGCTGCGTCCCACAGAAGTTGGGGCTTTCTATTGTAGTTGTCATTTGTTTCCATAGATTGCTTGATCTCTATTTTAGTATGGTCATTGATACATTGATTATTTAGGTGCATGTTGTTAAGCCTCCATGTTTTTGTGGGCCTTTTTGCTTTCCTTGTACAATTTATTTCTAGTTTTATACCCTTTGTGGTCTGAAAAGTTGGTTGGTAGGATTTCAATCTTTTGGAATTTACTGCAGCTCTTTTTGTGTGGCCTAGTATGTGGTATATTCTGGAGAATGTTCCATGTGCACTTGTGAAGAATGTGTACCCTGTTGCTTTTGGATGTAGAGTTCTATAGATGTCTATTAGGTCCATCTGTTCTAGTGTGTTGTTCAGTGCCTCTGTGTCCTTACTTATTTTCTGTCTGGTGGATCAGTCCTCTGGAGTGAATGGTGTGTTGAAGTCTCCTAAAATGAGTGCATTGCATTCTATTTCCTCCTTTAGTTCTGTTAGTATTTGTTTCACATATGCTGGTGCTCCTGTGTTGGGTGCATATATATTTATAATGGTTATATCCTCTTGTTGGAGTGAGACCTTTATCATTATGTAGTGTCCTTCTTTATTTCCTTTTACTTTCTTTGTTTTGAAGTCTATTTTGTCTGATACTTGTACTGCAACACCTGCTTTTTTCTCCCTGTTGTTTGCCTGAAATATCTTTTTCCATCCCTTGACTTTCAGACTGTGCATGTCTTTAGTTTTGAGATCAGTCTCTTGTAAGTAGCATATAGATGGGTCTTGTTTTTTTATCGATTCAGTGACTCTGTGTCTTTTGATTGGTTCATTCAGTCCATTTACATTTAGGGTGATTATCGATAGGTATGTACTAATTGCCATTGCAGGCTTTAGATTCATGGTTACCTAAGGTTCCAGGTTACTTTCCTTACTATCTAAGAGTCTAACTTAACTCACTTAGTAAGCAATTACAAGCACAATCTAATGGTTCTTTTCTGTTTCTTCTCCTTTTTCTTCCTCCTCCATTCTTTATATATTAGGTATCATGTTCTGTATTTTTTGTCTATCCCTTGATTCACTTTGGGGGTAGTTAATTTAATTTTGCATTTGCTTAGTAGTTAGCTGTTGTGCTTTCTTTACTATTTTTATTTTATTTTTACTGTTTTATTTATACTTTACTATTTTATTTATACTTTACTGTTTTATTTCCTGTGGTGACAGCTATTCAACCTTAGGAACACTTCCATCTATAGCATTCCCTCCAAAATAGACTGTAGAGATGGTTTGTGGGAGGTAAATTCTCTCAGTTTTTGTTTATCTGGAAATTGTTTAATCCCTCCTTCAAATTTAAATGATAATCTTGCCAGATTAAATAATTTTGGTTCCAGGCCCTTCCACTTTATGGCATTAAATACATCATGCCACTCCCTTCTGGCCTCTAAGGTTTCTGCTGGGAAGTCTGATATTAGTCTGATGGGCTTTCCTTTGTATGTGATCTTATTTCTGTCTCTGGCTGCTTTTAACAGTCTGCCCTTATACTTGATCTTTCCCATTTTAATTACTATGTGTCTTGATGTTATCTTCCTTGGGTCCCTTGTATTGGGAGATCTGTGGATCTCCATGGCCTGAGAGTCTTTCTCCTTCCCCAGATTGGGGAAGTTTTCAGCAACTACCTCTTCCAAGACACTTTCCATCCCTTTCTCTCTCTCTTCTTCTTCTGATATCCCTATAATGCGAATATTGTTCCATTTGGATTGGTCACACAGTTCTCTCAGTATTCTTTCATTCTTAGAGATCCTTTTTTCTCTCTGTGCCTCAGCTTCTTTGTATTCCTCTTCTCTAGTTTCTATTTCATTTATCTTCTCCTCCACCATATCCAACCTGCTTTTAATACCCTCCATCGTGTTCTTCATCAATTGGATCTCTGAGTTCTTGGATGTCTTTCCATACCTCCATTAGCATGTTGATGATTTTTATTTTGAACTCCCTTTCAAGAAGAGTCATGAGATCCATATCATTTAAATCTTTCTTGGGAGTTGTATTAATAATTTTACTCTGGACCAGTTTACTTTGTCCTTTCATATTTGTATATGGCACCCTCTAGTGTCCTGAAGTTCTATTCTGGAGCTGCTCAGCATCTGAAGCAATGTCAGGATTACAGGGGAGTGGTATTAGTGTGTGCGGGGGAGGAAAGAGCTTTCCCCCGCTTCCCAGCCTCCACTGCCTGAACCAGTGTGCCATGCACACAGGTATAAACTTTTGTCCCAGAGCAGCCGGATATGGATCCCTGCTTTCCAAAAGTGGCTGGAATCCCAGTCTCTCCAGGAACTCCACTTGTCCCTGCTTTCCAACCCTGTAATCAGAAAAGTATGATGTAAGCACCATGAAATGTAGGTTTGTGCTCCCAGTGCAGATCTCTGGAGCTAGGTATTCAGCAGTCCCAATCCTTCCACTCCTTCCCTGTTCAGTTTCTCTTCCTCCCACTGGTGAGCTGGGGTGGGGGAAGGTCTTGGGTCCTGCAGAGCCACAGCTCTGGTACCTTACCCTGTTCTGTGAGGTCTGCTCTTTTCTACAGGTGTGTGCAGTCTGACGCTATCCTCTTTCCTGTTGCTCTCTCAAGATCAGTTGCACCAATTATATTTTCTAATTGTATCCAGTTTTAGGAGGAAGCCTCTGTCTCTCCTCTCATGCCACCATCTTTAATCCTTTTTTGCCATATCATTGATCTTTTTGTATTGTTTTTCTACTCTCCATTTATTTCTGCTGTGATCTTTGTTATTTCTTTTCTTCTACTAACTTTGTGTCTTGTTTGTTCTTCTTGTTCTAGTTCCTTTAGGTTTCAGGTTAGATGAGTTATTTGAGATGTTTTTTGCTTCTTGATGTAAGGCTGTATTGCTATAAACCTCTCTTTTAGGACTTCTTTTGCTGCATCCCTAAGATTTTGAGCCATTATACTTATATTTTTATTATTCTCCAAGTTTTTTTATTTCTTCTTTGATGTCTTTGATGACCCATTGGTTGTTTAATAGCATGCTGTTTAGCCTCCATGTGTTTGTGCCTTTTCAAATTTTTTTCTTGTAATTGATTCCAGTTTCATATGATGTGGTCAAAAAAGATGTTTTATATAATTTCAAATTTTCTTTAATTTATTGAGATTTGCTTTGTGGCTTAACTCATGAACTATTCTGTAGAATGTTCCATGTGTGCTTGAAAAGAAGGTGTATTCTACTGTTTGGGATGTAATGTTCTGTATATATCTGCTAATTCCATTTGGTCTAGTGTGTCATTCAAATCCATTGTTTCTTATTGATTTTCTGTTTTTATGAGGTATCCATTGTTGTAAATGGGGTGTTAAGGACCCTGCTATTATGTATTACTGTCAACCTCTCTCTTTATGTCTGTTAGCATTTGCTTTATATGTTTAAGTGCCCCTTTGATGGGTATATAGATACTTAGAATTGTTATATCATCATACTGAATTGTGCCTTTAATCATTATATAATGTCCTTTTTCTTTTCATATAGTCTTTGTTTTAAAGTTTATTTTGTCTGATATAAGTATTGCTAATCTGGCTGTTTTTTATTCATTTTTGCATGGAATATCTTTTTCCATCCCTTCAGTTTCAGTCTGTGTGTGTCTTTAGATCTAAAGTAGGCAGCAAACAGATAGGTCCTGTTTTTTTATCCATTCAGTCACCCTGCATCATTTAATTGGAGCATTTAGTTCATTTGCATTTAAAGTAATTATTGATAGGTACATAGCTATTGCCATTTTGTTCATTGTTTCCTGGTTGTTCCTGTTGTTCTTTGATCCTTTCTGCCTCTCTTACTCTACCCTCATGTATTATAAGTAGTTACAAGTTACTTATAATTTGCCCCTGTCAGTCACAGAGCTACTAAGTATGACTCTGTCTGGACCCATGTGAAGATATTTGACTGTAAACCTCATGTGCTTTGCCCTTAAGACAGATTGCTTTATCTGAGTTATTCTATGTTAAAGTAGCTTAAAGGGTTGGACACAAAGACAAATAGCTAGGGCATGGATTTAAAAGGGATTCTTAAGTATTGCAAACATACTGGAGTTATGGTGCCTGTTAACTGAGGTTTTCACACAGAAACTCCTGTATAAATGGCTGAATGTACATTAATAAAATTCCTACAGATTCATACAGCTATATAAAAATTCTTTTTCACAAATGGGAAAATATCTGTTGATATTTTTTACAGAATGATTGTGAACACATAGGTTGGACTGAGGAATATGAGAACAATTTCTAACAGCTGTTAGCAAATGAAGTCAGAAAACAGATAAAAACCAAATTATATATATAATATTTGTAGTTAGTAGGAATAGCTTGTTCTGTTACTTAATTTAAAAAGGGTTAGGAAATGTTTCCCACATAGTTATTTGGTTAAAAAAATATACTGAACTTTAAATAAATATTTACTTAAAATATAAGGCAAAAGGGGAGGATCACAGGAAGATGGCGGCATGAGTATTCAGTGGAAATCTATGCTCATTAACATATATATTTATGAAAATACAATAAATATAACTATTCCTAAAAAAGACACCAGCCAGGATACATTTACACCTGGGAGAACTCAACATCAAACGAAGGGGGTAAGATACAAGTTGTGGCCAGGTGGGACCCAAATGCCCCCCAACCCCAGAACCTGGTGGGAAGAAAGGAGTTGGAACAGGGAGGGAGTGAAAGCCCAGGACTGCTAAGCAAACAGCTCTAGAAATCCGCACCCGGAGCGCACACACTAGGTGCATGGGGTGCTGGATATTAGAGAAACAGAAAAGCAAAACCTGCGGGCAGGTCCCTATAACCAGTGACCCTGAGACAAAAGAAAAGTGAGTGCTTTTTGCAAGTCTAAAAAACACAGGGACCCCACAGCTGGACGAAGTCATCCCAGCACACTTAGACAGTAGCTGGGAATCCTGGGGAACTTTACTTGCCCTAACCCCCTGGGCGGCAGTGCAGCTCTGAAGCCCCTCATGGCACTAAGCAGCCTGCCAGTTGTTCCCCCAACTGGCGCAGACCCTGACACACTGGCCCAGTAGTGGGAGAGTGGCAGCATGTGCCTGGGGTGGCAGAGCCTGAGGGGACCCGGAGCAGCTTCTGAAAATCTACCATGGCGGTGACCGAGCAGCCCAGGAGTGGCCTGTGCACGCTGGCGGCAGCGGAGCCAGAGGGGCCTGGGAGAGATCCGTGCGAGCCCACGGCAGTGGCCACTGAGCGACCTGAGAGTGGCCCGTTTGTGCCAGCGGTGGCAGCACCAGAGGGCCACGGGAGAGTCCCGTGCACACCTGCAGTGGTGACAGAGGGAGCAGCCATGCTCCCAGCAGCCTACCAGAATCCCAGCCCAAAGCACAGCCACCTGTGCCAGATACAAAGGCCACTGTTGGCACACAGCTTCTCAGCAGGGGGGGCGCCGATATCATGGAGGAGCACACCTGGCGTGCCTGTGACTCCACACAGGGCTCAGTGGTGCTCTGACTGAGACCCCGCCCACAGCAGCTTAGGGGCTTAACCCAGTGGCTGCTTCAGGAGTGCAGGTAACCAACACAGGCAGTGGAGAAGGGCAAGGCATTCCAGCAAGCAGGAAAGGACTTTCTTCTCCCAGCTGACACACCCACAACCTGCCTACAGCCACTGCTATCATCATGAAAAGGCAGAAAAATTTAGTCCAGTCCAAGATAGTTCAGACAACCCCTGAGAGAGGATCTGCAGAGACAGACCTAACATGTCTTCCTGAAAAAGAACTCAAAATAAAAATCATAAACATGCTGACAGACCTGCAGAGAAATATAAAAGAGCTAAGGGATGATGTTCAGAGGGAGATTACAGAAATGAAACAATCTCTGGAAGGATTTATAAGCAGAATGAATAAGATGCAAGAGGCCATTGATGGAATAGAAACTAGAGAACAGGAACGCATAGAAGCTGACGCAGAGAGAGACCAAAGGATCTCCAGGAATGAAACAATATTAAGAGAACTGTGTGACCAATCCAAAAAGAACAATATCCACATTATAGGGGTACCAGAAGAAGAAGAAGAGAGAAAAAGGGATAGAAAATGTCTTTGAAGAAATAATTGCTGAAAACTTCCCCAAACTGGGGGAGGAAATAATTGATCAGACCATGGAAGTGTACAGAACTCACAACAGAAAGGACCCAAGGAGGACAACACCAAGACACATAATAATTAAAATGTCAAAGATCAACAGCAAGGACAGAGTATTAAAGGCAGCCAGTGAGAAAAAGAAGGTCACCTACAAAGGAAAGAAAACACATTAGGCTATCATCAGACTTCTCAACAGAAACCTTACAGGCCAAAAGAGAATGGCATGATATATTTAATGCAATGAAACAGAAAGGCCTTGATCCAATGATACAGTATCCAGCACAATTATTTAAATATGAAGGAGGGATTAAACAATTCCCAGACAAGCAAAAGTTGAGGGAATTTGCCTCCCACAAACCACCTCTACAGGGTATTTGAGAGGGACTGCTCTAGATGGGAGCACTCCTAAAAAGAGCACAGAACAAAATACCCAACATATGAAGAATGGAGGAGGAGGAATAAGAAGGGAGAAAAATAAAGGGTCATCAGACTGTGTTTATAATAGCTCAATAAGCAAGTTAAGTTAGATAGTAAGGTAGTAAAGAAGCAAACCTTGAACCTTTGGTAACCACGAATCTAAAGCCTGCAATGGTAATAAGTACATATCTTTCAATAATCACCATAAATGTAAATGGATTGAATGCAACAATCAAAAGACACAGAGTCACTGAAGGGATAAAAAAACAAGACCCATCTATATGCTACTTACAAGAGACTCACCTCAAATCCAAAGACATGCACAGACTAAAAGTCAAGGGATGGAAAAAGATATTTCATGCAAATAAAAGGGAGAAAAAACCAGGTGTTGCAGTACTAGCATCAGACAAAACAGACTTCAAAACAAAGAATGTAACAAGAGATAAAGAAGGACATTACATAATGATAAAGGGCTCAGTCCAACAAGAAGATATAACCATTATAAACATATATGTACCCAATACAGGAGCACCAACATATACGAAACAAATACTAGCAGAACTAAAGGAGGAAATAGAATGCAATGCATTCATATTGGGAGACTTCAACACACCACTCACTCCAAAGGACAGATACAACAGACAGAAAATAAGTAAGGACACAGAGGCACTGAACAACACTCTAGAACAGATGGACCTAATAGACATCTATAGATCTCTACATCCAAAAGCAACAGGATACACATTCTTCTCAAGTGCACATGGAATATTCTCTAGAATAGACCACATACTAGGACCCAAAAAGAGCCTCAGTAAATTCCAAAAGATTGAAATTCTACCAACCAACTTCTCAGACCACAAAGGTATAGAACTAGAAATAAATTGTACAAAGAAAGCAAAGAGGCTCACAAATACATGGAGGCTTAACAACATGCACCTAAATAATCAATGGATCAACGACCAAATTAAAATGGAGATCCAGCAATATATGGAAACAAATGACAACAACAACACAAAGCCCCAACTTCTGTGGAACTCAGCAAAAGCAGTCTTAAGAGGAAAGTATATAGCAATCCTGGCATATTTAAAGAAGGAAGAACAATCCCAAATGAATAGTCTAATGTCACAATTATAGAAATTGGAAAAAGAAGAACAAATGAGGCCTAAGGTCAGCAGAAGGAGGGACATAATAAAGATCAGAGAAGGAAATAAATAAAATTGAGAAGAATAAATAATAGAAAAAAATCAATGAAACCAAGAGCTGATTCTTTGAGAAAATAAACAAAGTATGTAAGCCTCTAGCCAGACTTAGTAAGTGAAAAAGAGAGTCAGCACACATCAACAGAATCAGAAACGAGAAAGGAAAAATCACGACGGGCACCACAGAAATACAAAGAATTATTTAAGATTACTATGAAAACCTGTATGCCATCAAGCTGGAAAACCTAGGAGAAATGAACAACTTACTAGAAAAATACAACCTTCCAAGGCTGACCCAGAAAGAAACAGAAAATTTAAACAGAGCAATTACCAGTAACAAATTTGAAGCGGTAATCAAAAAACTACCCAAGAATGAAACCCTCGGGCCAGATGGATTTACCTCAGAATTTTATCAGACATACAGAGAAGACATAATACCCATTCTCCTTTAAGTTTTCCAAAAAATAGAAGAGGAGGGAATACTCCCAAACTCATTCTATGAAGCCAACATCACCCTAATACCAAAACCAGGCAAAGACCCCACCAAAAAAGAGAACTACAGACCAATATCCCTGATGAACATAGATGCAAAAATACTCAACAAAATATTTGCAAACTGATTCAAAAATACATCAAAAGGATCATTCACCATGACCAAGTGGAATTCATCCCAGATATGCAAGGATGGTACAACATTTGAAAATCCGTCAACATCATACACCACATAAATAAAAAGAAGGACAGAAACCACATGATCATCTCCATCGACAAAATACAACATCCATTCATGATAAAAACTCTCAACAAAATGGGCATAGAGGGCAAGTACCTCAACATAATAAAGGCCATATATGATCAACCCACAGTTAACATTATATTGAACAGCCAGAGGCTGAAAGCTTTTCCTCTGAGATCGGGAACAAGACAGGGATGCCCACTATTCCCACTGTTATTCAACATAGTACTGGAGGTCCTAGCCATGGCAATCAGACAAAACAAAGAAATACAAGGTATCCAGATTGGTAAAGTAGAAGGTAAACTGTCACTATTTGCAGATGACATGATACTGTACATAAAAAAACCCTAAAGACTCCACTCCAAAACTACTAGAACTAATATCGGAATTCAGCAAAATTGCAGGATACAAAATTAACACACCGAAATCTGTGGCTTTCCTATACACTAACAATGAACTAATAGAAAGAGAAATAAGGAAAATGAATCCATTCACAATAGCATCAAAAAGAATAAAATACCTAGAAATAAACCTAACCAAGGAGCTGAAAGACCTATACCCTGAAAACTACAAGACACTCTTAAGAGAAATTAAAGAGGACACTAACAAATGGAAACTCATCCCATGCTCCTGGCTAGGAAGAATTAATATCGTAAAAATGGCCATCCTGCCCAAAGCAATATACAGATTCGATGCAATCCCTATCGAATTACCAACAGCATTCTTCAACGAACTGGAACAAATAGTTCAAAAATTCATATGGAATCACCAAAGACCCCGAATAGCCAAAGCAATCCTGAGAAGGAAGAATAAAGTAGAGGGAATCTCGCTCCCTAACTTCAAGCTGTACTACAAAGCCATAGCAATCAAGACAATTTGGTACTGGCACAAGAACAGAGCCACAGGATCAGTGGAACAGAATATAAACTCCAAACATTAACCCAAGCATATATGGTCAATTAATATATGATAAAGGAGCCATGGACATACAATGGGGAAATGACAGTCTCTTCAACAGATGGTGCTGGCAAAACTGGACAGCTACATGTAAGAGAATGAAACTGGATCACTGTCTAACCCCATATACAAAAGCAAATTTGAAATGGATCAAAGATTTGAATGTAAGCCAGGGATGTATAATGTGGAGCGGGTATGGGGCGGGCTCTGCAACACCGAGAAGACAAGTAGTGATTTTACAGCATCTTACTACGCTGATGGACAGGGACTGTGAAGGGGTATGTTGGGGGCACTTAGTGAAGGGGGAAGCCTAGTAAACATATTGTTTTTCATGTAATTGTAGATTAGTGATACCAAAAAAAAGATAATACATTAATTATATATATATATGGCAAAAGTATATAATTTGTGTTTAGTAAAACATGTAGTTCTTTATGCTTACATTAAACAAATATTATACATATACTGATAGAATATAACTTGAACCAGGATCCATACACAAGTATCCCACATATTTCAGTCCTGCCCTGAATATGTGTTTACTCTTTGGAACTATTATTATGTTTAATTATGACATTTGTTTATACACTAAATTGACCTCCAAAATGCCTATATTCCTTTTTAGTCTTTCCTCCTTCCTTACTGTCAAGGTGTCAGCTTTCATTTTCTCTACCTTCACTGTGACTCTAGCAGTTAAATAGAATTTATCATTTGAAACTTGGTTATCCAGCCTCTGAAAATGCTTCTTTACAATCTGATGTACCTTAGATTCCAGATAACAAGTTATATAAAAATAATATAAAAATTATAAACATATTGAACTAAAGAAAATGCTGAGGAATTTTCTTTAAAAATTGCATGAGTTTAAGTGTTGAGCTATTAAATATCATTTTGTGTTCTCAGAAAATTTGTTTCACTTATTTGTAATTTATTTGTTGTCTTACATATTTTTGTATGTATATGAGGTTTAATTTGGCTTTGGACAAAATTTTTTTATGCACGTTACCCTGCATGGTATATATAGGGTTTAATTTAAGTGTTTAATAAATTGTGGAATGGATAAATTAATGTATTATTCTATTACAAATTTCTATATTTAACTCAGCTTTGTCTATAAAAGGGAAGATACCAATATCCACATTCGATAGAGATCCAAAATACACAGAAGGTGGATATATTTTAAAGGTCATACAAAAAATAACCGGTATACGCTTTGGAGTAGTTTGTATACCAGTTTCTCAACTAATAAACAATCGGTTGCCTTGATAAATATAAACAAAGAATGACTTTTAAGAGTTTAAAACACAGAGATAAACAAATTCTCATATGTGGACTCTAAAAACAAACAAAAACTCATAGGAAAAGAAATCTGATCTGTGATTACCAGAGATGGGGAGTGAGAGCAGGAGAAATTGGAAGAAGGTGTTTAAAATGTACAGCATTTCAGTTATAAGAAAAATAAGTACTAGGGGTAAAATTTACAACACGATGGTCATAGCTAAACTGCTGTATCACATATAGGAAAGTTGCTATGAAAGTAAATCCTAAGCATTCTCATCATAGAATTTTTTTTCCCTTTTCCTTTTCTTCTTTCTTTTCCTTTTATTTATCTATATGAAAATGTGACTGTTAGCTACACCCACTGTGGTAATCATTTTATGTTTGTAAATCAAGCCAGCCTTATATATGCCTTAAACTTATACAGTGATATGTGTCAATTATTTCTCAGTAAAACTGGAAAAAAATAAAAACAGAAAAACATTACTTTTTCAGAAAGCAGTATATGGAGGGTAATAATAGCATGTTTAGGCAATTTGTTATAAGACATTTAACTTTAAGAATGCCTGTCAGAGAGAGTGCAACCTGCATAATTCATTATATACCAATACAATATGTAACTTGTTTATAAGATTCTAATATGAAAGATAATAGGCCTAGCTTAATGCATAGGCATGCCTTTTTTCCTATTTAATAATGTTTTCTGCTTGTAATTTATTTTCAACGTGCTTTTGAAAATATTATTTTACTATATATTCAATGCATAACAAGAAAAAAATCCCTTCCCTGAAGTGTGTATGTCAGTTTATAAATCACTCTTTTAAGAAGAGTTTATAAATTCTGAGGAAGCACAGCACACATAAACATAAGTTTGAATATATATGCATAATAATAATAATAATAAATAATGCACATCTAGCTACAAGCCCTTTTTATTCAAAGTTATGCTTGGTGATACTGTGACAAGCAGGGCCAACCTGCTTATATGTAACTGAAGTAACAATATTCAAATAGGCAAGAATTCCCCCCTCCCCATCATAATGGAATATATTATTCTTTACCTTCCCTAGGATTTAAATTACACACTTTAGGACATCTATATTAGAGAATGATATCATTTAAGAAAATTACTTCTTTTGTGTAGTTTGTGACACAGTCCTGTTCTTTCAATGAGGATTGACAGTTATAGAAGTTGTGACCTCCATATCAACATATAGTTCAATTAACATTTCCTTATCATGAATTCTGGAAGGAGGACTATCTATAAAAAGGTAACACAACTTTAGGAGATTAAAATCATAAATAGAAGCTATCATTATAAATCAGCATATTAACTCTCATTGGTATTTTGCAAGGATTTTAGTAGTTAATTAAGTTTTATGCTCCAGTCACAAATATAATACACTATCAAATAAAAATACACAATTCATAACATATGGAACATTTTAGAGAATAATACAATCATTGTGGAAGACTTGCTCATAATGTTTTCCTATCTTTTTTATAATAATAGATAAGAAACACATCTTTAAATATTAGTTTCAAGGAAACTTTAAAATCATTTATTCTAACTGAATTATTGCATTTCCTTTATTTGAGACTCATTTGATTTAACTTTTAATATATTAAAATTAATATAATTAAATTATGATCAAATTATAAATATGATTAAATTAATATAAACTTTAGTTTTCAGTTTGTTTTAATTTAAATTTTAATTCCAATTTTGTATTTCAAATAATATACTTTTAGTATATAAATGATATTATAAATTGAACCGCACTTTTTAAAAAATAAACAAATAAATTAATAAATGATCTTACATTAAATAATATTAAAAGATGAAAATGACTTGTTATAGAAACATGAAAAACAACTTAATTATGATGAATGCTAAACAGTCTATAGACAACATACATCTGTAAAATAATTAAGGAAGGTTCTCTTTATGTAAAAGTTACAGGGTGACAATTTTAGGAATATCCCAAGAGATATGGTGAGAGTCAATTTTTTTTTTATTATCTATAGCAATAGAAAAACAGTACCTCATCCAAAAAAAGGTGATCCTGGAGAACTGCATTACAGTAACAATTGTGTTGGTTCAAAGATATTGTCATGACTGGGTACATGATCTGCTTTAGCTTGTTTCCATAACTAGAAGGAAAACAATAAAATGCAATTTTGTCCTTAGAGCATAGGGCTTTTAATGATACAGTTTACAGGAATCCATAGTTTGGAGTTAAAGATTATTTAGGTAAAAAAGATAAAGTTTATCCTATAGGACTGTGAGTCAGAGGTGCCAAGCTCTGTGTCTGCGACATATTTAATTCCCAGGATTGTTACAAAGAGTAAATGAGATAATTTCTTCGACCCGAATATTACATACTTGCATGAAGGTAATATTAATAAGTTTTAGCTATGATTCTTCTTCTTACTATAAGTAGTCAAGATAGAAATATATTTTAATTATATTTTCCAGTCTAGTCAATTAAAAAAAAAGTTCCTTTGGAATGGATTTATAGTTGTTTATCTACTATTTGTTGTCTTTTTTTCTTACTAGAAAAACTGCGTTTTGTGGTATACCAGTGTGCTCAATTAAATAATGATAAGTCCATTCCAGATCAAGATATCTAATGAAATTCAAGAAGAAGTTTTTGTGTGAGAAGAGAAAGCTCATTGAAGAGTGTCAGTTTAGCCTTTGCTCTTTATCCTTCCTTTTCCTGCCTGTTGAGAGAGGATGCGATGGCCAGAACTTAACAGTTATTTTGACCCTATGAGAAAGACCACCATATGGATTAATAAGCTTCCAATCCTGACATTTTCACCAGCTGCCTACCTCAGACTTGTTATTGCATAAGAAAACTAAACCATTTTGTGTTTAGTCCGGTAGAGTCATGTCTTTGTATTTGAAATTGCATCCAGTGCCTCATCAATTTACCTTGTGGGAGGGAAAAAACGTTAACATGTTCATCATCTGCAAATACCAGAAACATTTTTTGAGTAAAATACTTCTTTTCCTCCCTCTTAACATAATAGCATCCATTTGAACAGACATGATGATTTGAGAAACAATATGAAATCTGCCTTGCTATTTCACGAAAAGTAGATAAGGTTTCTATTCATAAAATTTATATTAAAAGAGCATTGTGAGATTAACTTTGGGAGAAACAAAGTAATGAATAGTAGCATTCACACTGATGTCTAAGGATTCACAAGAGGTCTAGCAGCAAGGATCTAAGCCTCTGCTATAAGTAAATACCAAAATCTACAATTAATTTTCAGAGGGAAGTAAAGATAGTTCCACTGGGATCTTGTACCCTGCAATGAGAACACTGAATTAATAGATGCATCTTTCCTCAACTTCACTGCCGTTAAGAATAATAGCCAATGGTACATTGCCTTCCCATTAGAGTTAGTAACCTCCAGAGAGACTGTGAAGGCAAAGAGCATTCCATAAAGTTGCTATTTGGTAAGGGTCATTGGTGAGTATATCGAGTTTCTTCTCTGATTTCAGAGGGAAATTTTACAAAATGTTATGGCTGCTTATTTGCCGTTGAGAGGCTGAGCTGGAGGTTTCATTTATGGATATGTTAGAAGCTCATATTGCTGCACTGTAGCTGATATATTTTAAAATTTAAGGAAGAAAAAGCCCAAGATGCAACACCCGCTCTACCCAGGGGAGGACTGCCTATCATGTAGGTTGATTACCTGAGTGAATAACAAGAACTGTTCGGCTTCTGTGTTAAGGTTGATAAGCCAGCCCATTTATTTTGAAAGTTCAAATACAGAAGATATACTACAACTTCTTCTAATATTGCAAAAAGCACCCTTAGAATGATGATTTCTGAAGTATATACTATCTACACATTTGAGGCAGCATTTTATATGCAGAATTGAATCACACAATCACACACACACACACACACACACACACACAGAAACCCCATCTTTCAACCTCAGAAGACCGTTTTTGCTATCTGATACTGTAACAGAAAAAAAATATTGCTGACTTTAAAACTGTTGATAGCATTTTGGGAGAGCTTCAACAATGTTCACATTAAAAATGTGTATATTAAGAGCCATTTAACGCTGAGAATCTGGCATCTGTTTCATGCTACCTTAAAGCTGAAAGCAGTAAGACATCATAGACTGTTTATGTTATTAACATATTTTTGATATAGTTTGGAATAAAAATTTTAACAAAGGAACTTGATGTTTATTTATAGTATTCTTACTAGTAGGTGGGAAAGTGAACCCAGTTTTACTTATTTAGTTTATAATTATGTCAGTTATTGTTTACTCCCATTATCCCTTCAAGCAGGAGGTTTTCATGTGATAGTTTACCTGCTTTTATATAAACATGTAAAAAAAATAAGGTAAATGTAAAATAAATTTTTTTTTAGTCTTCAAATAGTTTGATTTTGTGAATGAAATCACAAATATATATATATATATATATATATATATATATATATGTTGGCAGGGAGAGAGACAATAGCTTCTAATCGAATGCCCAAAATATGCTCTATCTCTTGTCCACCTCTATTATAAAATCACTGGTGTAAAAATCTATTTCAGAATCTTTCTCTAGTACATTACTTTTGTTATTGCCATTGAACCACCACTCCATAAGAATGGGCTAGTGGTGGAAAGTAAAGACCCCTTAGAAAAATTTGTGGAGGATGATATTGAAAGAATCACCGTTAACAAAACTGTCTTTTTTTGGGATCCCAGGCACTTCATGGACAGCTTCCAAAGTAGGTATACATTCATGCAAAGTGCCTATGTCCCCAAAGACTGAGGCCCATCAGTCTTATATAATACTTACATATTTAATCCTCATATATTTTTCAGAATTTAATTTGAATATATAAGATTGGAAAGACTATGTGAAAGCATTTCAAGGGGTGGAAGAATATAAAGTATGGTAAAAGTAGGACTTTAGAGCTCAAATAAACCATGACTGTGTTTACAGAGAAATTAAAGGTCTGGGTATAAGGAGTGTGATTCAGAGGGCTAGTAGCCGTTTGCACACATCTGAGATCTTTCAGGAATGAGCAAAGATGAATGGAAGAACTTGAGCATTTTGCCTGGCCTCAAGCTTAACTACATTTGAGTTATAGAAACTATTTATGAAGTTACTTTATTAAAAATTTATAAAATTATTCCAAGTATTAATGTAAATCATGGTTAACAGAGATAACATTATTAGATCCTAGTCTGAGTATATACAAAGCTATAGTAAAATTTTCCAAAGACTCTTACTTTAAATTTGTTTCTATTGATAAACATTACTGATAAAAACTAAAAAGCATATAGTAGGTAGTGCAGAAGTGAGAAAGAGGCTGAATTTAGAAATGATAAAGTCCTTGAAATTAATGTGAAGTCTATAACTTCATTCTTGCAATAGGATGTAGATTTGATTATATTTTCAATTAACTAAGAAATACATTTATCTAATTTTAAAGCTAAAGTAGAATTTTCATATTATGCCATGCCCTTAGACCATATAAAATGTGTTGGAACTCTTTCAAAGCATTTTCTATTCTTGTTGCTGTGGCTATGGTAGAAGTGTGCAGTCATATTCCTATTAAGCCTTGGTGGAAAAAGACTATTGTTCTGACAACCAAAAAATTTTGGAAGGAGCGTTAGCTCTTTTGGCCATCAAGGTATTATCTAAATTACTGAAGCAGTACTTATTAAATAGTAAAATACTGTCTATTTGGAGTTTAACCACCGTTGGAAACTGTATCAGCTGTTACAGGTCACTAGGATAGTATTAAGTTACTGCTTCAGTGCCCTAAATAGTACTTGCTAGCCTGAAAAGTAGAGGCAGCTTCTAAAGGCTCTGACTTATGACTAAGGATGAGGATGCAAATAGGATGAATCAAGTTCAACTAGGGAATATTTACTTTAGAACTACAACTTAGTTGACAGGACTTTGGAGCCCATAGTCATTTTATTAAATGGATAATAAGCTTTTCTGTTCATGTGAAAACTAAAATGTAACCATTTTGAGTCTCAAGCTGTTCTTTTTTACTGGTTTTCTTCTTTTAACAGTAAAAAATACAGTATTTTTTCAGTAGCTTTAGCATTAATAGCATTCACAGCATGCTGCTATGTGTATTTAATAATAGAAAAGAATTATTAAATTTCTGGTACTGTATAGTAGGTTTCAAATTAACTAAAATTAAGTTCTAAAATAGAGCCTTTAATGGTATTTCGTTTTTATGAATGTGCCTCTTTCTGACTGAGTTATATGAAATTAGTTCTTCTCTATACTTATATAATACCTCTGCATAGTGATTTTAAAAGCAAAATACATTTAAGAGTTAATAAGGAAGACAGATAACTGCTATATAGTCTCACTTACATATGTGCTCTGGCAACCCAGCTCAGAGTTACAGAGAATGGATTGGTTGTTATCAGATGTGGGCATGGGGATTCAGTGGGAATGGCTGAAGGGGGGGGGCAAAAGGTACAAACTTCCAGTTATAAGATAAACAAGTTTTGGGGATCAAATGTACAGCTTGTTGACACGAAAAAAAGTTTACCTATACGTCATCTAAGATAAATGGGGATCTGCTTCTGAAACATTGTGAGATGAATGACAAGTAGGTGGGCTGCAGCTGCCTAAAAATTTGGATGTGGGAGAAGGCTTCATCATCTCAGTAAAAGGAGGCTGTTTGACCAAGACTAATGACTGATTTAAGCTGTTCACTCAAAGCAGGACAGGCACTTATTAGTAACCATATTAGCTAACATTTACTGACAGTTTCTATCGGCCAGAAGTTTCCAACTGTTTTATGAGCATTAATATTTATAATACTCACAAAACCCATAAGATAGGCATTATTATAAATTATATTAGACACATGAGGGTACCAAGGCAAAGAGAAAGTCAGCCATTGCCCAAGCTCACACTGTTCTAAGTTGTAGAGTCCAGAGCCCACGGTTTTAACCTATATGATATTTTTGCCTTGCTTGTCTACATATTTAGGTTATTTATGTAAAGTCTGCATATTTTATACAGAAAATATTCATAAAGTATAAACCAGATATCTATTTGCTAAAGTACAGGAAAACATACAGAAAAATATCTTTGAAATCATGTCAAACAGGACATCACTAAATTTTGTGCAGATAAAAGCAGGGCTGATTTTATTCTCTTCTCTTCTGGCAATACTGGAAGTTAGTCATGTATTGACATTCCCTGAACAGAAATTAAGGCACATCTTCCCCTTTCCAAATTTCCTTGTATTCTTTTAATATAATGGTAGATGATTTTATTTTTTGCTAATAGATTTTAATTTGAATATCATTCAAGAATGGACACAGAAATAGATTTCTGCCTCTATTCTCTTCTTGTTTATAATCATTGTCAGGGATCCAAGGTAAATGGAAATAATCACAATAGAGTTGTTTATCAGATATCGGTTAGTGTGTGAGATATTATTGAAAGTGAAATGTTTGCCTTAACTGTCCATTAATTTAGGCAAATGATAGATATCAAAATGTTTACACAGTGTTTGGAGCCGACATATACCATGAATTTTGTCCTAAAAATACTAGCTGCTGACAGAAAGAATTCCTGAAAATAAATGTGGGACAATGACAGAATTAGAAAATCACTGTCTTGGAACTTCTAATAAAGTGATTCATTCAGGCCATGATCACTGGCAGATGAAACATTAGAGGGAAAGTTGATGGGTGTTCAGTCCATAACAAGCCCCCTCAAAGTGTAGGGGCTAACAACAAAACTCCACTGCTGTCCCACAGACTCCGCAGGGCTCGGCCGGGCGGGTTTCACCGGCGTCTCAGACAGTTAGGGTCAGATGGAGCTAGGGCTGGAGTCACGTCATCATCACCTCCATCCACCATTGTTAGGAACCATGCCTCAGCTGAGATAACAAGAACAGTGGGGCCTGGCAGGGGATCACTCCCTTACTGTGTGACCAGCCAGCTTGGGCTTCTTCCCAGAACGGCAGGCTCAGCGTAGTCCGACTTCTTGCATGGCAATGGGCGGGGGAAGCTGAGGTCTTCTTATGACCTCGGAAATCACAGTGTCACTCTCGCCACCTTCTTGGGTAGAAAGCAGATCACAGAGCCAGCAAAATTCAAGGCGGGGACTACATGAGGGCATGAACACTGGGAGACGTGGTTCATCGGGGGAGTCTGTGGAGGCTAACTAACCATAAGGAACCTCACTGGAGTGGGGCAGACTGGGCCCCACCACTGGGACATACAGATCATTTCTAACGTCACTGAAAGAGGGACAAGCTGACAGTGTGCGCCTCCTGCTGTGCAGTAGGAAGCCCAGGATGGAGTGCACTTGTAAGAAGAAAAGTGGAACCTAATTCTGATTGAGCCTCCAATGCTAGCATCCATTTCCAGAAAGTATGGGGAAAGAGGTCATCAGTGGAGGACCGCAGAAAGTGGACCAGTGCTCGGAGAAAGGACTCGACTTCTACAGTAAGTCCGTGACATTATATTAAAACAGAGGAGGGAAAGGGTCAGTCCTAGATGGGAAAGGCCTTAAGAGGCAGGGAAACAACACCCCGCACAGGGGCCTTTTCCAGATCCAGATACCACCAAAGCAACTATAATATAAAAAGACACTTTTGAGGCAAAAGGGGAAATTTGATTATGGACTGGCTGTTAGATGATTCCAAGGGGTTATTATTTATTATTTTAGGTGTGATCATGCCTTTGTGGTTATCTAAGAATATGTGTATGTGTGTGTGTGTTCAGAGAAATATATAGAAGTAGAGGCAAAAAAATAATAAAATACATGAATCCAAGGCAACACCTTCATTTGAAAGACCTAACACGAAATAAAAGGCATAGAACATGAACAAAACTTCTGGGATACACCATTGCTCCCTGATGATTCCATGCTGTAACACAAAATGTCACAAAAAAGATAAATTATGCCTTTTAATGGCATTTTTCTTTAATATAAATTAACATTCTTCATATCTGATTAGAGGTTGAACATAGATTATTCCACTAAAATATTAGATTTTAAATTTATTACAAATTTAATTGAAGTAGTTTAAGTTTAGTATAGTAGACTTTGAAGAAGACACTATTAACAAGGCAACTGAGTGGCATTTGAAAGCAATACTTTTTCCATTTCTAGTGGACTCATGGTCAGTGACACAGAGGCTAATCTGCATATTGGGTCTGGAAACAAAAATTTGCCTATGAAGATGATGTCTTTCCAAATGTTAAGGATAAATTTGAAAGTATCTGTGATATCTGTTTTTAATTTTCTCCAGGGGTGTGAATTAAAATTTCTATTAGACATTTTTTGTCTTTTGCTTTCTGCATACTAATGCTTAGCGAAACATTTCCTCTTCTTGAATGCATAGGCTTGGCGTATGTATACCTCCCATGTTTTGATTTCTAGTCTCACACTATATATCTAATTGGATGAACCTAAGTCATATCTGGAATACAAGATTCATCAAAAGATTGTGAAAATACAGATATCAGATTTTCTACATGCACAACCAAGAAGGGCACTTCAAAAGGAGTTACTGTAAGTATTGAGCAAGTCAGTCTGTGGTACCTGCAAAAAAAATTACAAATATTTTTTCTTAAAAATAAAAACTCAAAAATGCCATGTTTTATACATCAACCTAATAGCAAATATATTTAATAGTTCAGTATTTCTGCTTTAAAATCACTTTTTATGCAGCACCAACAAAAATATATATAAAATGCCCTTGTGTTTTCTCAGTACTTAGTTTTCCTTGTATATAAAGCATTTCCCCTTAACTCAATACCTCGATCTAAGTTGTATTTAAAATTCAGTATATAAAAGGGTAGATGAAATGAACTATCTAAAAGCCAAATGGGGAAAATAATCTCAAATAGAGATGACAAAAGTTAAAGGGATAAGAATTCTTGAGAAAGAGCTAATATTTCAACCAATAATATTTCAGAATATATGGAGTATATAAAGTCATACACTGAGTATATAAAGAAAATTAATAATCCAACTTAATTTCCATGGTGCATAAAAGAAAGAATTAGTATTGTAGCAGGCCTTGGCTTCAAAGAACCCACTGGTAAAAGGAATAATGGTCATTCTCAGAATGGGTCCAAACCTCATTTCATTAGAATGCAAGTGTATTTATCATTATGAAAACTACTCTGGCTAATTTCAAATTCTCAGTCATTACAAAATGATATTAGCTGTAATAAATTTCTGAGCATAAAATGTTGCTTTCTAATAAATGATTTTAGCTTTATTTAATTTGGCATTACAGTATTAATTAGTATCAGAGTTATAAAATTACAGTTTTATCCCTGGGCATTTTGCCACTCCAAGTGCTACTTTTTAAAATAAATCTAGCTAGAAATAATTATTTTTACAATATGGGAGCTATGATTCTTTATTATGAATTAGATTTGGGAGATGCTATTTTAAGAGCTGTTTGTGCCACAATATTAGTAAGTTAACCATTTACAGACCCTCACAGAATTAGAAGTATGGAAATGAATAAATATTCCATATGTATACAAAGAGGGTGGTTTTACATTATCTTTCATTTTAAAACACTTAATCCCAGGAACTTCCACATATTGACACCCTTGCTGGTATCCCCCCAGAATGATAACTGGCTCTCCTGCTCCTACTGAGCATGGCAGTGTCTAAAATAGAGACTATACCTTCATATCACTTTTTCTTTATTAATGCATTGTGGTTCCAAAATTTCTCTTTTCTGTTTTTTTATGTTTTTTTGTTAATGCATGTGTATAAAACACCTACCTACCTCCTATTTTAAAAAATCTTATTTCAAATGCTTACTCTGAAAATTGGATTTATTAATATATTTCATACATTATATGGAGAAAAGGGAAACCTTAATTTTAAATGAAATTAGAACAATATACTGCTAGTGCCACCAACGTCTCATGGAGCCTTATGTGATTTTCAGAGTTCTCAAAGAAACTGAATCCTTCATTAGTTAAAAATGCTTTTGCAAAAATGCCAACAATTATACATAAATTGTCATGTCAACATATTTGATTCTCTGTTCTGTATAATTACTACATTACAGTGGTATTTCTATATAATTTTAATTGTGAAATTTTAGCTTTTAAAGCCAAGGAAAAATAAGAAAAAAAGAAAAAGAAAGAAAAGATGTAATATAGGAACATATTCAATATTTAGAAGGTTGTTCATAACATTTCCTTGCATTTCAAACAAATGGCATACAAATGTACTTCAAATGTATAAAATTCTATATAAATATTGCATTCATGTATGGTGTTTTTAGACACACTCTAATTTGAACACTGTCATAAAGTTATCTATTTGACAGAGCATGCATGTAATGTAGAAGTATACTTCTTAAACTGAGATCATCATTGTTTTTAGATGTAAATTTGTGTTTGTGGGCAAAATATAATGACTTTTTTACAGCTATAATTTTAATTTGCTAATGTTTTAATTGAACTAAATCATAGCAGCTGTAAGTAGACAGAAAAAAACCAAAATTTCAAAATACTTCCAGCAACATGAAACTTCAGGATATTTTCCTGCTGATCTCTAATATAAATACTTATCACCAAAATCTGTTACTACTTTATATAATTTTATGGCAATTAAAGAAAATCTAATAAGACAGATCTCCTTCACTAGACGCTGTCAGGAAACAAATTGCTGTTGAGCTACATCATCTCTAATATCATACATATAAAAATCTTTCTTCCTACTTGCCTGAAACTTACTAATGCTTTGTTCTATTTATAGTGGAAACATTTATTTAATCTAATGAGAAATCAAAGGGACCATGTTAATCCTTTCATTTGGCTCATTTCAATAATGGGGAAATTTTGTTTTATATGGTAAATACTTTAATTTGAGTAAATTGGTGTAACACTCGGAACAAAGGGAAAGAGTCATAAGGTATTGTCTGATTTAAGACTAAATCAACTGTCTTTATTTTCTCATCTAGCAAAAAGTATATATCTTTCTTATAATAAACAATTCAGACTTATATCAGGTCATTTATGTCCAATTGCCAACAGATTAATCAAAAATTTTACCTTTTTCTGAATTGAACTCTGACAAAATCATCAGCCATCCTGATGACAAAATAAAGCTCTTGTGTATTTCACTTATAACTGGAAAACTTTAAAACTTTGTGATTATAAAATATCACATATTCCAAACAGTATTATTTCCCTTTGGTCTCTACAAGACTTCTGATTTGGAGACTGTATTAAAGGAAACATAAAATTGATGTGATTTGTTATGGGTCCAACTGTGCCCCCCTCAACATATATATAATTATATATTATTAATATATATATGTATACATATATATGTGTGTATATATATTTATATGTATATATTAGTAAAAGAGGGAGAGAATAAGAGAAAGAGAAGGGAGTTCATTTTTTTGCCCTAATTTCCTACATTTTGTCTGTAGTCAGAAACTAATCATCAAACTTGTTTGAGTGCTCTGCTATTATAACACATATAAATGGTCAAAATAGATCTTTATCAACACAAAATTTACATTTTGTAGTCATCTATCCTTAAAGTTGATATTGTGCCTTTATACAAATGCAGAGGCACAATGGTATCTTCAACTGATTAAATATATATAATATATATGTATATATATTACATATATTTTTTATTATACATTATTATATATCTATCTTTAAAAGGAGGAAAAGAACTCTCAACAGCCCCTGCTGCTCACAAGGTCCTCGTGAATATAAACATATTTGGAAATAGGGTCTTTGCAGATGAAATTAAGTTAAAATGAGGTCAAACTTAATGAGGGTGGATCTTAAATCAGTAAGACTGGTGCCCATATAAGAGGAGAAGAGACAAGGAGAATGTCATGGGATGATGAGGGCAGAGATTGGAGTGTTGAGTCTACAAGCAAAGGAACACCAAGAATTGCTAGAAAACTCCAGAAGCCAAGAGAAAGATACTGGCAACAGTCTTGACATCCTGTAGTGTCTGAGTTTGCAGTTGTGATGGTTGGAATTACTGGATCATTTTTGAGGTGCTTTTACTTCTAATCCAACGTACTCAAACCTCTTAATTTCTATATTCCCTTTCATTTTGCTTTTGGAACCCTAGTGTTTACTAGCAATAGAATCTAGATCTCTTGAGAGAAGAAATTCTTGGATTTTTACTCCCTTTCCAGAATTGCTTAGGCCTGAGAAACTGTTTCCTGTAGGCAAACAGCGCTTGTGTCCACCATCCCTCCCAGTGTACAAGACTTTAGCAGATTATTGAAATGAACTTGTTGTTAATGTTTCTGAAGCCTGGGCCCCTGAGAACCTGCTTAGGAATAATACTTACCTGTGTGCACATGGGAGTGCTGCCTGGAACATTTGATTGTCCCAGGCCATGGATAGCATTTCTTTTTTTAATGTCATATTTTCTTCTGCAGTTAGTGGGATGTGACTCAAGTATTTCATTTCCAACTGTTATGTCTGTATTCCTTTCAGGAAGGCATAGGTGCTTTCTTAGTAGTTTATCCCACTCCTTAAGTTCGTTCTTCTTCTTTTTTTGTCAGTTTATTCTTTTTTAAATCTACTTTTTATTTGTATAGCTGATATACAATATTATATTGGTTTCAAATATACCACATAGTGATTCAACAGTTGCATACATATACAAATATACATATTTATAATCATATACACATATACATATTTAATTGCTACTAAATAAATTTGGCTGGTCCAGGAAGGTGGGCAACTCTCCTCTTAGCACCCAGCTCCTACTCACCATGTTTGGTCACAGGGACATTTACTGTATCTCTCAAATTAGGCCTTAATATTCAGTCAACAGGAGTAACAGAGTCCCTGTAGCTCTGGGATGCTACATAGGATGTATTCTTCACAAGGCCCTCCACCCCTCTGTTCTCACAGTATCTTGGGAATCAAAGCTCTGACCAGCAGTCCAGCCATCCTCACTTCTTCTTGATACACAGAAGCCCCCAGGATTTCTACTTTTTCATCTCTGTTGGTCTGTGATAATCCTGACATCAAACAAGCATACCTATAGATTGAGCTTTTTTGACTTTAAATGCATTCCAAGTATCTATTTCTTCATGGGACATATTCCAGTTTCAATTTGTATTAGTCCAGACTCTGTCCTGCTCTTTTCTGAGTCTTCTTATTCTTCTTCCTTGAGGATGAAGAAGTATATAGAAAAATACCTTACCCATTCTCCAGGATTTTAGTTTTGTTTAACCCACCAACCATCCCACCACCACTGAACTTACATCAGCTTTTATTTTTTTCTTTATACCGGGACCCCGCAGACCTCTCTTTTGATTACATTTTAAATATGTATATTTGTTGTAAATAAAGTATCAGTCATTTTTTCTATGTGATTAGTCCGTTAGAATAAACTCCACATTGATGGAATTATGACAAAAATGCTTTCTTATAATCCAACAACACTGCAATTTTTTGTTCACAGTGAGTGAAAAGTAAATTCTGTTCCATAGTAAGTGTAAATGGTTAAAGACACTCCCCATAATGCCAGTAACTGCTGACATTCTTCAATTCTAATATGCTAGTGGACCATCACTGGCTTTCTCAGAAAATGAATGTTCCAAGGAGCTTAAGAAACCTGTGTACATTTTTTATGTAGTATTAGAAAATTAAACTTCTAATGAAGAAATAGGACTATGATATAAATTTGAAAATATATAAATGTGGAGCAAATTAAATAATATTTAGAGCAACTGTATATAATATTATGTAATATAGCGAGAAGTTTTGAAGTTATAAAACGTTCAAGAAAACAATTGCTAAAACAAAAATCGAAGGTACTGGAAACCAGCATTGAGTCTGAAAGATGCAAACTGGTCAGTTATATAATCTTCAAAATAGAATTAAAAGTAGTTCTTGTGGTATAGCAATTGTAAAAGGCTTTGATGATAAAAGTAAAGAAATTAAAAATGTCTTACATTTAGAATTTTTTAAACTATAGAGTGCGATAACACAAATGCCATTCACTAATATAAGTACATTTCCCTAACAATATAGCTACCAATAATTACTTTAGCAAATTACTTCTTAAACTCATATTAAAGTCTTAATTTTGTTTCCTAAATTATTGCCATCATTAGGGAATGTTTAGATGAAGATGCCATTGAATATTATCTGAAATTATATTTTCAAGACTATAGAAATTTGGAGGAAAACCTACCAACCTGAGAAAATATGTTCCCTGTCACTTTTCAGAGATGCCTTATAAAATTACAATAGCTTCAAAGATACAAATATAAAAGCTGTAAGTTGGCTAAAAATATCTTTCAGTATGGTGTGATTTTTCTCATCTTAAAATGCACTGATTTCACTGGGATAAAATTAAAGAAAATTTTTAATTAGTATAATATTACACAGCATGCCAAAATAAAACCACACTGTGACTTTCTACATAGTTATAAAAGCTGCTATCTAAAAAGACTTTTATTATAAATCAGCATGAAGTAAATGGATTATTCATATTGTGTAATATTAGGTAGTTTCAACAAAAATCTAAAGTACTGGGGATATTTATTATTTGAAATTGTTTCTATATAATAAACCTCTTAACAGAAATTTATGAAATAGAAAACCTATAATTCTCTGAGCCATTCAGGTACTTTGGGGATACATAAAAGAGGTATAATTAGTTAATTACTAAAGGTTTACAGTTTTACATATTTCCATTCTGTTCACAAGAAAAATATTGACAGTATATTAAAAAGTAACTATTTTTCAGTTACTTTTATTGTGCTGGGAATTTTAATGTTTGTGATTTATGTACTGGAATACAAAATAATAGCTTGAAGGTATTTGATCTAAGCTTAATGACTTAGACTGTAGTTTCAAAGAAGTCCCTGGTGTTAGAGAGATCTAATTTTTTATTATATCATATCTAGCATATACATTCTGATATAAGGAATACAATTAGCTTATTTTCTTACCTACTTAACTCTTTAAACTTACCAGGAATGTGTTGTAGTTGTTAGGATTAATGCCAACAGTTTGACCTTAACCAAAGTAATTAGACTCCTTTACACCTCCGTTTTCTCTTCAACAAAAGTGGATCATGATAATAGAAAACTCCTTCAGCTGGAGTGAATTAATTTTATACATGTAAATAACCTAATGAACTGTTTGTATGTGATATTCAAATAATGATCATTCCTTTCTAGATTTGACTCTCAGGTGTTTAAAGGCTGATCAACTGACATTCCTCAGAAGATATCCTAAAATTCATCTTCCTAGAGCTATTTATTATTTCCACTTTTCATTAGTTTCTCCCCCTAATTTTCTGTGTTACTGAACAGCGGTTTCCTTAGAAAGGTCTCTTTCATTTCACTGACCCACGATACCTGCATTGACGTCCTTCCGATCCTCATTTGTAGACTCTAAAGACCACTTTCCCACTGAAAATTATTCTTATCTTACCTCTTTGGGTCTCGTAAAAATTTATTTCCATGTCCTGCTTGGCATCTTTACCTTATAAAATTAAACATATTTTTATATGTCCCACAGGGATTTAGGCTTTTGAAGGTAATATATGCTTTTAATTCATTTTCATGTGCTACTGTCCCTAAGTGTTTAAACACTTTATTGATGGATGTTCTATTCAAATGTGAAGAATGGAATTATCTTCCTATGCATAGCATAAAATCATCATAAATGATAAGCAGTATTTATTATCAATCTACCAAGAGTGATTTTCTAGATAGTAAGCAGTAGAAGCAGATGGTAGATAGTATCTCTATGACCTTCCCTTGTCATCCGCCTAACCACCATCTGTGTCTCCTGTGCTGAGTCAATGGTGAGGCGAACAGCCACGTATAATCAAACATGTGAGACTCATGAGGCCTTGGGCTTGGGCTCTAGTCAGGGTACAGACAGAGAAAGCTGGAACAAAATGCTGTCCCAAGTGAAGTGAAGTCAAGAGAGGTATGTAGTTCTTTCTCCTCCTAAGATTGTGAGAGCTTTTGGTAATCTAGTGAGCAGAGAAATTTCCTTTCAGTGCTCTGAAATTAGGACTAGAAACTTATCAGATGCTCTGGAAATTTATCAGATGCCTAACATTTAATGGATGGTTTTTCCTCACATAGACATGAACTAAATGAATAGGCAGAGGAAAAACAAAACACAACAGAACAGCAATGTGGGGCATCTTTTCATGTGCCTGTTGCCCATCTGTATTTCTTCTTTGGAAAAATGTTCAGGTCCTCCACCATTTTTTCACAGGGTTGTTTGTTATTTTTTGGTGTTGAGGCATATGAGCTCTTTATATATTTTGGATATTAACCCCCTATAGGATAAGTCATTTGCAAATACGTTCTCCCATACTGTAGGTTGCCTTTTTGTTCTGCTGATGGTGTCCCTTGCTGTACAGAGCTTTTTAGTTTGATGTAGACACACTTGTTCATTTTTTAGTTTCCCTTTCCTGAGGAGATGTGCTCAGGAAAAAGTTGCTCATACTTATGTTCAGGAACCAACCTAAGTGTCCATCAATAGATGAATGGATAAAGATGTGGTATATATACACAATGGAATATTATACAGCCATTAAAAATCCTCCCATTCACAACAACATGGATGGATCTAAAGGGTATAATGCACAGTGAAATAACTCAGGTGGAGAGATAAATACCACATGGTTTCACTTGTTTGTGGAATATAAATATAAAGCAAAACAGAATGAACAAAACATCAGTAGATTCATAGACACTGAGAGGGGACTGGTAGTTACCATGGGTGAGGGTCTGGAGTGGGTGTGTGGGAAGTGTGAGGGGGATAAAGAGGCACAAAAACTCTGTCATAATGCAAGTTAATCATGGGGATAGTAGTACAGCATGGATAATACAGCCAATGATTCTGTAACATCTTCCTATGTTGACAGTACCTGTACTAGTGGGGGTGAGGATTTAATAATATGGGTAACTGTTGAACCATGATCTTGTATACCAATATAGGATTGTATATCAATTAAAAAAAAATAACAGAACAAAAACTGAAGAGGCAGCTCTTTATATTCCAACTGTTGGAAGAAACTAAAAATAACTTGAGTATGATTTAATAAAAACACGCAAAGAAATTCATATATAGCCACATGAAAAACTTTCTGAAAAGAACAAAAAATAAACTCATGAAAACATGACATTTCTACCACCACAGTAATACAGAAGGTTATTTTAAATATAAAATAATATAAACATGCATTAGATAATAAGATTAAGTAGAAGAAATTACCACAGGGAAGACTAAAAGAAAAGGGTTGAAAAATATGAGGAAACCTCAATAATCAATTTTGTGTGCTTTTTTAAACTTTTAGAAATATTTATTTTTTCAAAGCTTTGTTGCTATTGTCTTACCTATATATTCTTGTAATATATTGTACTATCTTTTTCTCTCACTCTCTGTCCCTCTTTCTCTTGTTCATCCATCACTATCCTTAGAATTGTATTACATTAGCAATATAATATTTCCTCAAATTATTAAAATTTATAACATGTTTAAGGCTAATATAGTTTTAAAAGGAATGATTTGAGCTTTAAACAAAAACACATTAAAAATGAATCCTTTTTTATCTTTTGAATCAATGATTGTTATCTGCCTTGTCTGACTTTTAAAGTATTTGTGATATTATTTCACTATTCCATATGGGAACATTGACTTCTAACATACTGTGATAAGAGCAAAAGCAAGTATTAGAACAACTTTTCATTTTTCATAATACATTTGTGTTATAATTGAACCATACTTTCTGATTATAAATAATAATTTATTCTAATTTAAAATACGAACATATAATGTTGGAATTGTGCACTATGCTTTCTATTTATTTATAACTAGATTTTATTTTTGGTAATTTTCCATGGGCCAATTTTTAAGAAGATTATATAATAAGTCATTTATGCACTTTCCTAGCTGATGGACATGAACATATCTTTTTAAACAATGTATTTATACATATTTGCAATCCTACTTAAATAATATTAAATATACTTGAAAATATTTATTTTCACTAGTTTGTAAGTAGACATTATTATAAAGAATTAAATTACACTTAGATGGCTATGTTGTTTGCTGAATCAATTCTTTTGGCAGAACTCTAAGACCTAGATGATTTATTTATTTTAGAAAAATATTACAATACATATTGATTAAATATCCATTGGGTAGTTTTTAAGATGAAGACCAAAGATAAAGCAAATTAGAAACTCTGCACTCCACTAACTTATACTCAGGTAACAGGAATGTGGTTTCATAAGGGATCTGACAAAGTATTCTTCCTCTGCAGCTACAAATAATGTATAGACTGTTGGAATTGTTAGAGGTTTGAAGCATTTCATGTTGGATCAATATCAATTTTGAGGATGTTCAATGCAACTCTGAAGTTTTATTATGCCCAGCACACAACAAATAAAACAACCATTTTTCTTTATTATTCACAGAAGTTTATTGTCTCATTGCCTCAGCTTATTGGTTTCAAATTATGTTCTGAATATATCTTTACATAATTAATAGGTTCATTAAGGAGCTCTTATTAAAAAATTGTTTTCACATGAACCCCGCTTCTCCTATAGAATATAGAAACAGCTGAAAGCATCTTTTAGACCTGCACCTTTTTTCTCTTTTTAGGTGGTTAGAGTCCACATCATTAGATAAGATTAAGCCATGGGTATAAATCATCCCGGGAGGTGTCAGAATGGCCCAAATGTTAAGAATATAAAATTTTAAACATTATGATTCTTAAATGCAAAAAAGTTCAAATTTTATTTTATGAATCATTTATTTTTCTCATTAACTGCTATCCTACTATGTAGTGTGTGTGCATATATATAGGGGGGTTGTTTATGGAGAGAGAGTATGATAATTAAAACGTGCTAATTCGTGCTATCGAAATCTTTTCAAGTTTAAAGAAATTTCTCACAGTTATACACTTACTCATTACAGAATTCAACTCTACCTCATTATTGTTCCTTTTATTGCCTTTTTCCTTTGTAAGATGGGATCCAGATATATGAACAAACTAATCATATGATTTTTGGAGATGATGTTATGTTTGACCTTATCTTTGTTGTAAATCAGCAAGAAAATTTAAAACTTAACATTTTAAAGTAAAAGATCTATTGGCTCAACATTATGCAGACATGATCTTTTTATGGACAGAATTGATAGACTTTGCTACCAAAAATATCTAGTATTTATTTTTATTTTTTATTCTGGTATCATTAATCTACAATTACATGAGGAACATTATGTTAGTAGACACCCCCCTTCACCAAGTGCCCCCCACAAACCCCAATACAGTCACTGTCCAAAAGTGTAGTTGTTGGCAGCCGCGCTCAGAAAATAGCGCCCAATGCAGGGCAGCCGGAAGGCCCCGAACTTCCTAATGACAAATCATCCCACACCACTAAACTACATGCTAATTGCGCCTTGGCATAAGGACCAATGAGACCCACCAAATGGTTATGCTAATAAGGCATATGGAGCCGCACCAACCAGGTCAGAGCATGAGAACTATATAAGCAAGCCTCTCCTTCCCCTCTGGGTCCTGCCCAACTCATTTGTTTCACAAAGAGCTGAAGAATAAAGCTTTCTGCAGAAGAATCCTGCTGTTGTTGCATGCTGTTCTTGCCGGTGAGGACAGGGCACGCGACAAGTGGTGCCGAATCCCGGGAACCAGAACATCACCGGCACAGGGAAGACCCTTCAGACATCTGGAGAGGATTCAGAACTGCAGGTCAGAAGAAATCCCGGAGGGGTAAGTTCCGAGAGGCCCCTGCTTTTTAGGATGATGGTTGATGGTTCTCTGTAAATAAGGAGGCACCATGGGGAATGCACCGTCATTAGTCACGGCGCTGCAGACAGCTCTCAAAGAGCGAAACTTGAAGGTCTCCAGCAAAGTCTTAGGATCTTTTGTGAAGGAGATAGACCGTGTGGCCCCCTGGTTCATTTGTTCAGGGTCCCTCTCAATCCCGAGCTGGGACAAACTGGGGAAAGATCTTGATAGAGAGGAGGAGGAGGGTAGCCTGAGGGGAGGCACCAGGCCCCTCTGGAAACTGATTAGAGCTTGTCTGCAAGATGAGAGATGTGAAAAGGTAATAAAAGAAGGTCAGAGAGCATTGACAGATATCCAAGAGAGCATGTCAGAAACGGAACGGGAAACAGAGAGCGCGCGTGGCCGAGAAAAGGCCACAAAAACGAAGGTAAAGAAACCTCAGAGTGAGGGAGAAAGCCCGCCTAGGGCAAAAGCGAAAGAGCCCCGAGAAGCGAGTGACGATCGCCTCGGAGAAAGTAGTAAATACCCCTGGAAAGAGTTGAGGGACCTCCAACTTTTCAATAGGGAATCTGAGGAGGAATTAACGTCCGCAGAGGAAGGGGAAGAGAATAAAACCGCAGAGTGCAGAAGTAAGGGAACCAGCAAAGTTGAAAAGCGGACCAAGGAAAAAATGAAAGCAGGGTGTCCCCCAAAGCCCATTGCCCCGCCACCTTATGTGAGTGGCGCACTCTCCTTTTGCCACCCAGATACTCTTCAGGCAATTAGACAAATGTTTCCTGTATTTGAGGATAATGGCGTACGCTCTCACCAGCCCCTGAGCCATAAACAAGTTAAGGAGTTAGCAGAATCCGTTCGGGCTTATGGAGTCAGTGCTAACTATACCATAGCACAAGTTGAGAGATTAACAGAGACAGCCATGACACCCACAGACTGGCAATATGTAACTAAGGCATGCCTTTCTAGTATGGGGCAATACATAGAATGGAAGGCATTGTGGCATGATATCAGTATGACCCAGGCACGCGCAAACGCGGCCGAAGGACAGCCTGCGTGGTCATATGATATGCTGACGGGCCAAGGACAGTGGGTAGCCAACCAGACCGCCTTCCCCTTACAGGTATACGCACAAATAAACACGTGCACCGCCAAGGCATGGAAAGCCCTCACCAACAAAGGAGAAGTGTCCGGCAATTTGACAAAAATTATTCAAGGGCCGAGCGAGCCATTTTCTGACTTTGTTGCTCGTATGATGGAGGCCGCAGGCAGAATATTTGGAGATCAGGAACAAGCAATGCCCCTAGTGGAGCAATTAGTATTTCAACAATGTACCAAGGAATGCAGACAGGCGATAACACCCTGGAAACAAAAAGGGATACATGCCTGGTTGAAAGCCTGTAGAGAAATAGGAGGGCCACTCACCAATGCGGGCCTAGCCGCGGCCATATTACAGAGCCACAAACAAGCCAGGATCACTAACAGAAGTATCAAATGCTTTCAATGCGGGAAATTAGGACATATAAAGAGAGAGTGTAGGAGCCCAGCTTCAGAACAAACAACCCAAAAGACCCCTGGGTTGTGCCCTAAGTGTAAGAAAGGCAGGCATTGGGCTAATGAGTGCCGGTCTATTAAAGATATAGAAGGGAAACCCTTAGAACTGCCAAAAAACTCCCAAAGGGGCCCCTGTCACCAGGGCCCGCAAATATATGGGGCAACCAGCACGCAAGTGTCATTCGGGAACAACCAGGCCCCCCAAGGAGAGCCACTTCAGGTTCCGCGGGATTGGACATCCGTGCCACCACCAGAATAGTGTTGACTCCACAGATGGGAGTTCAGCCTATCCCTTCAGACTTTAAAGGCCCCCTACCACCAAATACCATTGGGTTACTCCTAGGGCGCTCTTCTGCTGCATTGAAAGGCCTGGTAGTTCATCCCGGAGTCATAGATCAAGATTATGAAGGACAGGTAAAAATCATGTGTTCGGCCCCTAGAGGAATCTACCCTATATCTCCGGGAGACCGCATAGCCCAGCTCTTAGTTTTACCTAGTCTCCACGCCAATTATCCTGCTACCAACACGGAGAGGGGAGAAAGGGGCTTCGGCTCCTCTGACTGGGATTCAGCCTTCATAGTATTAGATTTAGCAGACAGACCAAAATTAACTCTTCAAATAGAGGGAAAGAGCTTTGAGGGAATCCTAGACACTGGAGCAGATAAAAGTATTATCTCTGCAACCTGGTGGCCCTCCAAGTGGCCTGTGACCCAATCCTCACATTCATTACAAGGTTTAGGATATGAGTCAAGCCCTTCAATTAGTGCCAAACCATTGAAATGGCGAGCCCCTGAAGGACAAGAGGGTACAGTCACCCCTTATGTATTCCCTCTACCGGTCAATTTATGGGGGAGGGATGTCATGAGAGACTTAGGCCTCAAACTCATTAATGAATACTCCACCCCCGCCCAAGGCATGATGATGGACATGGGATACATCCCTGGCAAGGGGCTGGGGAAACACCAACAGGGACACATAGAGCCCATCCTGCCCAAAGTAAAGAATGACCGTCACGGCCTGGGTTTTTCATAGGGGCCATTGAAGATGCCATGCCCATACCTTGGCTCACAGAGGAGGCCGTATGGGTTCCTCAGTGGCCCCTATCCTCTGAAAAATTAGAAGCAGCTCATTGCTTAGTGCAAGAGCAGCTCCAAGTGGGACACCTAGAACCCTCTGTGTCCCCATGGAACACACCCATATTTGTAATCAGGAAAAAGTCAGGATCATGGAGGTTGCTTCATGATCTGAGAGCAGTAAATGCTCAAATGAGAATGCTTGGACCCGTACAACGGGGACTGCCACTCCTCTCTGCCTTACCCAAAGAATGGAAAGTGCTCATAATAGATATTAAAGATTGTTTCTTTTCTATACCTCTAAGCTCCAAGGACAGGGAAAGATTTGCTTTTACTTTGCCAGCTATTAACCATGAACAACCCGATGCCAGATTTCAGTGGAAGGTCCTCCCTCAAGGAATGGCAAATAGCCCCACCATATGTCAACTGTACGTTCAGCGAGCGCTAGACCCAATTCGTAAGACCTATCCCACGCTAAAGATCATCCATTACATGGATGACATCCTTCTTTGCTCCCCACAACCAGCGGAAATAGAAGAAGCATATATAGATCTCACTAGATCCCTAGAAAATTGGAGACTGAATATAGCAAGCGAGAAGGTCCAAAAATCTAGTGTTAGCAAATTCCTAGGAGCAACCATTTACACAGATGTAATTTGCCCCCAAAAGCTTGAGATAAGACATAATCAATTGCGAAATTTGAATGACTTCCAAAAACTCCTAGGAGATATTAATTGGTTGCGCCCATACTTAAAGATACCCACCACTGAATTGACTCCACTATTTAAAACCCTAGAAGGAGATGCACAACTAACGTCACCGCGCTCCCTCACACCTGAGGCATTACAAGCCATTCGCAAAGTAGAACAGGCTTTGATGACAGCACAATTAAATAGAGTGCAATCGAATGAACCCTTTGAGTTGTGTGTGCTTCCCACCCCGGAGCTGCCAACAGCAGTTTTATGGCAGCACGGCCCACTGATCTGGATCCATCCCCAAGCCTCTCAGGCTAGGACAATAGAGAACTATCTGGCAGCCGTGGCCAAACTTGCTTTGAGAGGAGTAAAAACCTCCATGACACATTTCGGAGAGGCTCCAGCTAAAATTATAACCCCTTACAGCGTAGAACAGATACAAGTATTATGTGCTATGAACGATGATTGGGCCATACTTGCTTACAGTTTCTCAGGAACCTTTGATAATCATTTCCCTAAACATCCCCTCATCAACTTCGCCAAAAATCATCTCCTAGTATTTCCTCGGGTCACTAGCCTAGCCCCGCTGCCTCATGGAAAAACAGTTTACACGGACGGGTCTAAGACAGGCACAGGTGCCTATGTCCATGATGGCAAAGTTGTGACAAAAGGCTACACGCCTGACACTCCACAAATAGTGGAATGTCGCATTGTCTTAGAGGTCCTACAAATCTTTCCTGAACCTTTAAATATTGTGTCTGACTCCTGTTATGTAGTTAATGCAGTCAAATCTCTAGAAGTGGCCGGGCTAATCAAAGCGTCCAGCCCAGTAGCCACTTTGTTCAAACAGATACAATCAGCACTACTTCATAGGCAATCTCCTTTGTATATAACTCATATCAGAGCACATTCAGGCCTTCCCGGGCCTATGACCCAAGGAAACCACCTGGCAGACCTCGCAACCAGAAATATAGCTTTTCCCCTGCTAGACCCTATCACCACAGCTTCAAAATTCCATACACAATTTCATGTCACTGCCGAAACACTGCGCAAGCGGTTTAGCATAACCAGGGCCGAAGCTAGGAACATTGTCCTTAGCTGCCAACATTGCTGCAGCTTCCTTCCCACACCTCATGTTGGGATCAACCCCAGAGGTATTAGGCCTTTACAAGTTTGGCAAATGGATGTGACGCATATTTCGTCTTTTGGGAAACTGAAATATGTACATGTATCCGTGGATACTTGTTCAGGAGTCATCTTTGCCTCCCCATTGTCAGGAGAGAAAGCTTCCCATGTCATCCAGCACTGCCTTGAGGCTTGGAGCGCATGGGGGTTACCACAGATTCTGAAAACAGACAATGGCCCAGCCTATACCTCTACAAAATTTGCTCAATTTTGTCATCACATGGGGATAAAACATATCACTGGCCTTCCCTACAACCCACAGGGTCAAGGGATTGTGGAACGCGCGAACCGCACGCTCAAATCCTATTTACTTAAACAAAAAGGGGGAATTGAAGATATACCCCCCACACCAAAAACTGCCATAGCCCTAGCACTTTTCACTATAAATTTTTTGAATCTGGATGCTCAAGGCCATACAGCAGCGGATCGCCATAATCAGTGGCCAAAAGACCCACAAGAACTAGTAAAATGGAAGGACGTGTTATCTAACCAATGGAAGGGCCCGGATCCAATCATAATCAGATCCAGGGGAGCTGTGTGTGTTTTCCCCCAGGGTGAAGAAAATCCCTTCTGGATCCCGGAGCGCCTAATGAGGAAAGTCCTAAACAAAGGAGATGACTTCGCTGTACCTCCTGACCCTGCTCCTGACACTGGAGACCCCGACTCAGGGAGTATTGAGATGGGGAATCCTGTCTGCCTTTCCTAAGCCTATGCCTGTCCATTTCAATGCAGCCGTTTTTCCGCGCTTTTTCACTACCAATGCCAGTATGAATTTACCCTACTTAGTTAAAGACACCCTAGTAGCTCCCCTGGGAGAAAACCGATCCTTCGTAACTAATGGGTCATTATGCTTCACCACTCAGAATCTAGCTGGCTGTATCTCCCTGAAACGGAGGAAATACGGATGGTTCAGTGACATAATTCTAGAGGCCAGTAGCCTCCCCGTTATGTCAGCTAAATTTGAAGGGCCTAATAAGGAAGGGAGCCCGCCCTATAAGAACATGACTATCCACCAGATGGTTCTCTGGATCAATGGCACATTTGTACACTCTCCTAGGAACAATTCCACCGACAGGCCTCGTCAACCCAAATATGCCTCCCATTGTGTGGGCGACTATGAGGGAGAGCTGTGGCCCTGGACTGACTGTCAGTCAACTGTAGTAACGTGGGCAACTGAGAGGCAGGAGTTTACCATCTCCCCAGATATGGAGGGACGGCCAGCCAATGAGGCTTGGTGGCCAGTAAAGGTGCTCGAAGGCGAGTTTCGTCAGCAGCTGAGCATGAACCCCTTCCATAAATGGATGCTGTGTGGAGTCAATGGCTCGTGTACCGACCTCTCCCCCTTTTCTGCCCTCCAGGGTGGGGGAATCGGTGTAAAAAATATCACCTTTTGGTGCGAGAATAACCACATGCGCGCACACTGGAACATGATCATGACCCATAACAACGAGAACTACACGTGTTCAGCAAAATCAGGTCCAGAGTCACCTAATTCCCTTTTTCCACCTTCTCCAGTATGCGTATACCCCCCATTTCTGTTTATCTTATCCAATAGTAGCTTTGACTCCTGCTCCAATGAAACCTGCTTTCTGTCTCAGTGTTGGGATGCGCGTAACTTTACCAATGCTTTGGTAGTCCGCATCCCCCGTTGGGTCCCTGTTCCCATAGACGCCCCTAACACCATGACTCTGTTTCGAGAAAGGCGCGATTTCGGTGTTACAGCCGCCATAGTGCTCCTGATCTCCGCGACTGCGGTCGCAGCCACCGCCACTGGTATAGCTTTAGACACCTCCATCAAATCGGCTACAGAGCTCAATAACCTTGCAGCCTCAGTAGCTTCTTCCCTGGACCAACAGTCCACACTTGATGGCAAACTCAAAGGAGGAATAATGATCCTCAATCAACGCATAGATCTCGTGGAGGAACAAATAGAGGTGCTCTGGCAAATGGCCCAATTGGGATGTGAGCGGAAATATCGTGCCCTCTGCATCACTAGCATTCAATATAAAAATTTTACACGGGCAGCTAATCTGTCACGAGACCTGTCCCAGTATCTTTCAGGAAACTGGTCCCAAGACTTCGATGGGACACTAGAAGAGCTGCGGCGAGAAATTATCCACATCAACTCCACCCGTCTAGATATCTCCGTTGCGGAAGGACTCTCTTCCTGGTTCCTCAGAGCTCTCTCCCACGTCAAGGAGTGGGCGGGCATGGCTGGGATGGGCGTGTTCCTGCTTGGAGGTCTCATGCTCTTACTCTGGTTGTTATGCAGACTCCGCAACCAACATAAGCAGGACAAGGTGATCCTTGCTCAAGCCCTAATGGCGATAGACGTTGGCGCCTCTCCCCAAGTGTGGCTCAACATGCTTAAGAAGGAAGCTCGGCTTTAGCTTGAGGTAGCTCTTGCACCCTGAGCCCATGTGGCACTGCACCAGGCCCGAGTACCTCAATGCTTAATCACAGCTTTCTTTAAGAAGCTCATGGTGCAAGAGGGTTGAGAAAAAGGGTCCAAACCCTTTGTACCAAGCGGTCCCAACGCCAGCCAGAGGATGCGAGGCAAAGCACTGCAAGAGGTCTTGGACCCCTCTGAGAGGCATGCCTGACTGCATAGGGGTAGATGCCCAGAACCCCTCTCCAAAAAGGGGGCATCAGGAAGTATGATGGAGGTCAGGCCTCTGTCTCCGCCTCTGCTGGCAAGTTCCGCCTTGAGCTTCTGTTAGACAAAAAAGGGGGAGATGTTGGCAGCCGCGCTCAGAAAATAGCGCCCAATGCAGGGCAGCCGGAAGGCCCCGAACTTCCTAATGACAAATCATCCCACACCACTAAACTACATGCTAATTGCGCCTTGGCATAAGGACCAATGAGACCCACCAAATGGTTATGCTAATAAGGCATATGGAGCCGCACCAACCAGGTCAGAGCATGAGAACTATATAAGCAAGCCTCTCCTTCCCCTCTGGGTCCTGCCCAACTCATTTGTTTCACAAAGAGCTGAAGAATAAAGCTTTCTGCAGAAGAATCCTGCTGTTGTTGCATGCTGTTCTTGCCGACGAGGACAGGGCACGCGACAGTAGTAATATGCTTTAGAATCACTACTTGTCTTCTCTGTGTTGCACAGCCCTCCCTGTGCCTCTCCCCACATTATACATGCTAATCATAATGCCCCCATTCTTTTTCACCCTCTTATCCCACCCTTCCCACCCAGGCTCCCCATGCCCTTTCTCCTTGGTAACTGTTAGTCCATTCTTGGGTTCTGTGATTCTGCTGCTGTTTTGTTCCTTCAGTTTTTTCTTTGTTCTTATACTCCACATATGAGTGAAATCATTTGGTACTTGTCTTTCTCCACCTGGCTTATTTCACTGAGCATAATACCCTCTAGCTCCATCCATGTTGTTGCAAATGGTAGGATCTGTTTTCTTCTTATGGCTGAATAATATTCCATTGTGTATATGTACCACATCTTCTTTATCCATTCATCTACTGATGTACACTTGGGTTGCTTCCATTTCTTGGCTATTGTAAATAGTGCTGCTGCATTCTTAGGTTAAATTCCTAAAAGTGGAATTCCTGGGTTAAATGGTATTTCTATTTTGAGCTTCTTGAGGAACCTCCATACTGCTTTCCAAACTGGTTGAACTAGTTTACATTCCCAACAGTAGTGTAGGAGGGTTCCCCTTTCTCCACAACCTCCTGAACATTTGGGGTTGTTTGTCTTTTGGATGGTGGTGATCCTTAACTGGTGTGAGGTGATATCTCATTGTGGTTTTAATTTGCATTTCTCTGATGCCTAGTGATGTGGAGCATCTTTTCATGTGCCTGTTGGCCATCTGAATTTCTCCTTTGGAGAACTGTCTGTTCAGCTCCTCTGCCCATTTTTAAATTGGATTCTTCACTTTTTGTTTGTTGAGGTGTGTGAGCTCTTTATATATTTTGGATATCAACCCTTTATCGGATCTGTCATTTATGAATATATTCTCCCATACTGTAGGATGCCTTTTTGTTCTATTGATGGTGTGTCCTTTGCTGTACAGAAGCTTTTCAGCTTGATATAGTCCCACTTGTTCATTTTTGCTTTTGTTTCCCTTGCCCAGGGGGATGTGTTCATGAAAAAGTCAGTCATGTTTATGTCCAAGAGATTTTTGCCTATGTTTTTTTCTAAGAGTTTTATGGTTTCGTGGCTTACATTCAGGTCTTTGATCCATTTTGAATTTACTTTTGTGTATGGGGTTAGACAATGATCCAGTTTCATTCTCTTACATGTAGCTGTCCAGTTTTGTCAACACCAGTTGTTAAAGAGGCTGTCATTTCCCCATTGTATATCCATGGCTCCTTTATCATATATTAATTGACTATATATGTTTGGGTTAATGTCTAGAGACTCTATTCTGTTCCACTGGTCTGTGACTCTGTTCTTGTGCCAGTACCAAATTGTCTTGATTACTGTGGCTTTGTAGTAGAGCTTGAAGTTGTGGAGTAAGATCCCTCCCACTTTATTCTTCCTTCTCAGGATTGCTCTGGCTATTTGGGATCTTTGGTGGTTCCATGTGAATTGTAGAACTATTTGCTCCAGTTCATTGAAGAATGCTGTTGGTAATTTGATAGGGATTGCATTGAATCTGTAGTATGCTTTGGGAAGGATGGCCATTTTGACAATATTAATTCTTCTAGTATTTTTTTAATGTCACAATATTATTTGAGAGGAATTTACAGAATAATCTGAATATCAAAATGCCGAAAACTCTGTTTAATTTTACCTTTGTCTAGTAACAAAGCCACACTGTTGGTGTTTGAACTATTTGAAGTCATTAAATCATTAAATTTGTTTTGGAGTATTTTGAAAGATATTAGTACTTTTTCATCTTTCTCACAGCAACTCTTCTGAAATGAAAATGATAATACAGTTTTTAATTATAATAATAAAACAACCTTACTTTCTTATTCAACTGGACTAGTCTTCTCTCTTGACAGCCCAGAGGTGTATGTTCAGGAGAAGAATCTATCTGGAAATTGAAGCCAACATCCTCAACTTTTCCAACCCCTAGCTTTCTGAGGCATCCTCATCTGTTTGAGTCAATCTCATCCATTGAGTATTCCCATCATGCAAAGTAAATTATCTCTGTTATGTTGTGTCCAAATTCTTGATCAATAGACATTTAGATTAGCCAAATGATTAGTTTATGCTACTAGTTTTGGGTAGTTTATTATGCAGCAATAACAATCAGGAAAAAAGTACATTCATAGTTTGAGTTAACATTTGTGTAATGTTAGATGGTATGCAATTATTAAAGCAGAGGTTTTTTTCTTATTAATGAAATTCCTTTGTCCTTTTAAGAATTTGGAAACTTCCCAGATCTTACAACTCAGGTCCTCAAATCATGATTTGTTTTTTAGCATTGAGATTTCTTTTCTATATTATCTATTGAAGAGTATGGTAAGAATATTCTTATGTATTCCACTGCTTTGTAGTTTAATATTTCATCCTAGTTTTACTGGATAGTAATCTTTCTTACAAGAGCAAAATAATTTCCCAGTTCCAACTTGTATCAAAACTATATTTATATGATGGATTTCTTATGTGCCAAATACTTCATCATTTTAGCACACAAAAGTTTGACTTAAAATGCTGGTGACTAAACAAATAGCAGTAGTTTCTATTCATTGCTCTCCTGATCCACACTTTCATAGGCAAATAAATATTCAGCATTTTTTTAATAACAGAAGAACTCTTTTTGCTTAATAGAACAGTTTATTTCAAGAAAAGAAAAATAACAATATAAATCAAATGCCCAATATTGGACATATATTTTATTGCTTTACTCTTAGAAATTAGTATATAGAAGTTCATATTAACTAATTATTTTTTGGTGAGATTTTTATTCTCTATCTATCTCTCCATATACCTAGCTGCATACATATGCATCTAACACATACACACACATATGTAACCAAATATATGTACAATGAATCCTATATTTCCATAGAATTCATGCATAGAAATGAATTGAATGTTATTAGAATGATTACTTATTCCTATTACTTGCTTATATGCATGGGGCAAACCATTAATGCACAATTATACATAGCATATAATTCCTGCCCTCAGTTAAGTATATGCAGCAAAATCATGAATAGAATGGATACCTTATACATTAAAAAGGCAAATGTTTCACGCTAAGTAAAAATGAGATGCTAGAAATTCCTGGGAAAACGATGGCAGAAGGATTATAAGGCTCAGGAATGTCAGAGAGCTAGAATCTCATCTAGAGATGTATATAATTTGCTAGAATGCATATACTATGTATACTTGGAAGACTCACCAGAAGATTATATTCTAAGAGAAAGACAAGACTACAAACACACCATTTTACAAGATTATAATGAATGTGCTGGTGAAAGGGATATCAGCATCTCTTATTAATTAGACCAAGGCTGTAAGGCCAACGTTGACAGAAAGTGAAGCTGTTACAAAGGTTGTCTGATAGAAATGGGTGTTCAGTGTCAGAATAGTAGAGAGTAGATTATAGTATTTAATTGCTAGAGTCAGGGAATTATAATCATTATAATAACTAGGAAGGTACAAGTAGTGACCAAGGGGACCTGACACAGAGAGTTATGGAGATGGTTAATACAACTATCTCCAACCTAAGAATAAATAAATGACTAAGATGTACCACTGGAAAAAATCAAGGACAGACAGCCAGAAGCCTGAGGACATTCACTCAAATAAAGATTCCTGGTCTCCTTCCAAGTTTTCATACCTGAGCATCCAATCACACCCAGAATCCTTGGACTGGCAAGGATGACATCTCTGGCAAGGACTCTGCAATCCTAGTCAGTTATACATGGGGATGAATCCATCAGTACTTCCTCAAAGGATCCTATAACAATTTATATGGGTAACTGCACTGTAGAACAGAGAATAGCCAAACACTGTTAGGAACGTTGGGTAGAAGCACTCAATTGTTATTGATACCCAGACACCTGAAGTGTTATCATGATCATCCTCCTAGTATAATAGCACATAGAAGGGCCAAATAATAAATTAAGTCTTAGCCAAGGTTTGGCTTACTTTTGGCTAACATATAGTTTATGAACCCAACTGTCATTTTCCTGATCTCTAAATATATACAATAAATGGGATTAACATGGTTGATAGTTTGCACGACCTCTACATTTTTGATCTGTGGGACAGGAGTTATCAAGAGGGAAAAGCAAGATGAGAACCTCTGAAACTAGGCCTTTTTCCAGCCAAGATAATAAGTAAAAAATAATATCACATGTTAGGGCCATAGGGAGATTAGGGTCACCTTATAGTCCTAAAAGATGCAAAGGTAGTAATCAGTCTCCATATAATTTAATAGTTAACCTCCTATGGAAACTAAATGGATCATGGAAAATGACTGTAGACTATTACAAAAACAGCCAAGAAATTAAATGTGGTATTTTTGCTGAAGCTGATTAATATATGCCAGAGACATGGTATTTGGCCATTGATTTAGCAAATATGTTACTTTTTATCTAAATCAAAAAAGAAAACCAGAAACAGTAGGCACCCACATGATAGGAACTATATTGATTTAATTTTATAGTTATGTCAATTATTCTGCTTTCTATTACAAGATAGTCAGAGGACATCTGGATACTTTGGGCATACTGCAACCATCACGTTGATTCATTATATTGATGTTATTATTTTGATTGAGTTTTATGAGCATGACATGACAAGCATGCTGGAAGCTTTTGTAAAACACCCACATTTCAGAGGATGGGACAGAAATCCTGTGTAGATTGAGAAACCTGGCATGTTCAAAAACTATTTAGGAGCCCAGTTACCTGGGAGCATGCTGGGACACATCTTCTCCAAAGTAAATATGAAGTTATTGCTCCTTTTTTTTTTACTTACAAAACAGCACAACTCTCAAGGCACTCAATGGGTATACAAGTATCTCTCCAGCTCATACCTGTCCCTAGTGGGGAATTACACATGACCTCAGTCAGGAATAAGGAGAAAAGTGCCTGAGCTTAGTTCATAGATGAGCCAGTTCATTGTATAAGTGCATGTAAAAAATGGATAACAATACTATTTACAATAGCCAAGAAATGGAAGCAACCTAAATGTCCATCAGTAGATGAATGGATAAAGAAGATGTGGTACATATACACAATGGAATATTATTCAGCCATAAGAAGAAAACAGATCCTACCATTTGCAACAACATGTATGTAGGTAGAGGGTATTATGCTCAGTGAAATAAGCCAGGTGGAGAAAGACAAGTATCAAATGATTTCACTCATATGTGGAGTATAAGAACAAAGAAAAACTGAAGGAATAAAACAGCAGCAGAATCACAGAACCCAAGAATGGACTAACAGTTACCAAAGGGAGGGATAAGGGTGGGGAAAAAGAAAGGTGGTATTACGATTAGCATGTATATAATTAGCACATGGGGGGGCATGGGGAGGGCTGTGCAACACAGTGAAGACAAGTAGTGATTCTACAGCATCTTAACTATGCTGATGGACAGTGACTGTAATGGGGTGTGTGGGGGAGAGTTGGTGAAGGGGGTAGCCTAGTAAACATAATGTTCTTCATGTAATTGTAGATTAATGATAACAAAAAAAATGGATAGCAATTATAGCCTACTTGGGGGTGAGCTTGAAAGTAAGAAAATTCTTTGGATAATGCACCTGATTTTCTACTACTGTAGAAAAAAATGAACCAAGGTTTGAATATAAACAGTTTCAAGGATAAAGACAAATCTCCTATCAGCTGGTCACAGACTTGGAAGAAAAAGATGGGGAATCTGAGTGGGGGGTGTATTCTGAGGTGAATGGACATATTAGAGTAAAAATGAAGTGTACAGAGGTTTCTATCACATAGTATTTCCCACCAGAGAGTTTTCATTATAGAAGAGGCATTAAGCTCTTAAGTAAACAAAATTAACTGGCTGTCTGGGGCTGGCCATGCTATGTCAATGGCCAGACTGGTGCTTTCATGAAAGGATATGACAGAAGTGGCTGTTGTGGCAGAAACAGAGGCCTAACAGAATGAGCTCATACTTGTCAAAGATGGTCCAAACTGCCTGGAGTAGATGCTAACAATGAGGCCCCAGATTGTACCATTCCAAGAGGATACATACTGGACATTAGGTGGCAAATTTATTATGATGGGTTCCTTTCATTCTGGTTTGCTCTCACAGGCATAGACATGTATTCTGGGTGTGGATTTGCCTGTCTTGTCAGCAGAGCATTGACCAGTCCCTACATCAGCAAGCTCATGGAACATTGGATCTGCTGACATGGAATCCCCTATATCATATCAGACCAAGGGGCACATTTAAGTCAAGGATATTGTGGTAGTGGGCCCATTTCCACAAGATCCAATATTTCTGTCACATATTGCACTACCCAGAAGACACTTGCTTGCTGAAGACACATCTGACACAGAAGATCTATGGAAATATTCGTTAAGAATGGCATACATCATCCAGAATGCATAATATGCATTGAAAAATACATTTACTTTGCACTGTTTCTCCAAAGGAAGAATATATTGGTCCAGGAAGTAAGGCATGGAGACAAGAGTTATTATCACTTGTAATGAACTATAAAAGAATTTTATGATTTAAATTTCCACACATTTGGACACCGCCGGATTACAAGTTCTATAACCCAAGGGGTCACAGTTTTGTCAGAGGAAATGAAAAAGACTCATTGAACTATTATCTATCTGCTACTTGGACACTTCCAACTTCTTGCATCCAGAGAACAGCAAGCAAGAAAGAAAGTCACTATTCTTTGCAGGTATAATTGACAGTTGGCACTGATCTTAAGGTTGTATATGCTCAGGCACGTTGAGGGTGAAGTTTTGGGTCACACCAGTGAGTAAGCTGTCAAGGACAAAGGAGGTAGGAACTGAGGGCAAGAGGAATCTAGAATAAACAGTGGAGGATGGTGATAATGAATATTAATTGAGGTATGAGGGCTATCTGCATTGGCAAGGGCTCAGGTTCATCCCACTAACATCCCTCTGTTAGGTCTCCTGTCAGAAAGAAACCTTAACAGAATCCTAAAGGAGTTGCTCCACAAACATTTATAGAGCAGTGAATCCAAGTAGCATAAGCAGTAGAAAGAGGTGGATATGGCGATGTGCCACACAAATCCAACTGTCTCCAGCTATCAACTTCGTCAGAGTCTGCTCCATCTGCAGAGACTGGCCTCACCTGAAGTCAGTGGAGCCTGCATCCAGTGACTAAGCAAGGCCGGGATATAAAGGCCTGGCTGTTTGCTCAGATCAGGTAAAAACTGATGGATGCCACTCTCAGAGCTCCTCTCAGGCTGGTTGAGGCTCTGTCCAACCTTCATCACAGGTTAACTTGCTCCTGTCCTATATCCTGATTCTTCCCTCTTCTTTTCATGGATGCTGATCCCTAATAAATAGGTGGCACCTCAGTCTCCATCTCACGAGTGACTTTCAAAGAATACTTTGTTTACACAGATCAGTACATAGAAAGGGAAAACTTGAAAGTAGTTCCACTGTGCTATTTCTGGTACTGTAATCGGGTTCTGTGTGCAACCTGTAGTGGCCATTTGAATAAATTCTCAACTTTCCTGTAAAAGATTGTCTTAAATAGCCCTCTGTAAGATGGCTCTGGCTATTATTTGTTCTAATTAAGTGATCTGAAGACCATTCTGAATATCTAATAACAAAACATGATTTTAAGTAGATTTTCGGCTCTCTTTGTGCCTCTATAAAGAACTTTTATATTCCACTATCCCATCTTAATTCTTTCTCACTCTAGGGCTGTTTAGTTTCTGCGTCTTTGACATGTTTAATGATTATAACTTCAACATTTTTGAGCTGAATAGTGAAACTTCATTAAACAACTGCTACTGGTAACATATTTATCTCTGTGCAGAATGTTCACTGTACATTCTAATTTGATATAATTTTGTAGATTAAATCATATGTAAATAATGTATTATAAAATGGAATATTTCATTTTCAAAGGGGAGTTGTTATTTATATCTGGGGTTCTGGTAAACTAAGCAACTAATTTATATCTAGTATTTTAATACTAGTATTTTAATATCTATAATAGTTGCCATGTTTTCTGTTGATTGCCTTTAAATCATTTTCAATAATTCTAATATATTCTATTAATATATAGATTAGAAATTAAGAGTTATTGTTTATGTCATACTGTAAAGCAATGAAGTGATGGGTCCCCTCATTCTCAGTACCATACAGTTTTCAGCATGTTAAACTCTCTAACATGTGGGTATTCCTTTGTAGATTAATAACATAATTTTTACTTATGTTTTATATATATGTATAAAGAAAAATGAAAAAATTAAAACTGAGTTATCATTAACTGTGCAGCAACATATATAGCCAGCTATTAAGCATCCAGATTTGTTCATGAAACACAGTATTAATAAGACTAATGGAAATTATAATTGTGAGACTGTAACCAATTATGAGTTATGACAAATCTGCCAAAGTAAATAAGATAACAGCTAATTCATACAAATACACCACACATGTGTATTTGTTATTCTGCAAAATGCTTGCTCTACAGTTTCTGTACTCTCCCTCTACCAACATTTTTTTTGATTAGTGGGATATAGTTTAATATTTGGCTTCCTGGTTAACTTTTTCTAGATATGGTGTCTACATATAATTTTAGTTGATACTTGCATAGTTGATTTATCACCACAGTGCCTAAAATGATCAGAATAAATCTGAAGGTTATTGGTTGTTATTTTATAATCCAAAAAATAAGAATGCTTCTATTTCAATAAATTCAGCTTCATTTATTTATTTATATTATTTTATTGAGGTTTAGTTGAAATAGAATATTATATTAGTCTCAGGTGTATGACATAGTGATTCAACATTATATACATTATGAAATGGTCACCATGGTAAATGTACCTACAATCTGTCACCATACAAAATTGTTACTCCCCCTTTACATCTTACAGAAATGAATTATATACACTGTCTAGAATGTTCTTAAAATAATATAAATCGGATAGATTATGACACTCTTACTGAAAGCTCTTAAGTAATTGACTCTCACACTTATAATAAACTAACCCCTTAGCAAGCATATTAATTTGCTAGGGCTTCTTTAACAAAGCACCATAGACTGGGTGGCTTAAACAGCAGATATTTGTTTCTCACAGTTATGGAGGCTAGATGTCTGAGATCAGGGTGTCAGCCGGGTTGTTTCTTCTGAGGCCTCTCTCCTTGGTTTGTAGATGGCTATCTTCATGTTCACATCTGTGTCCTAACTTCCTCTTGATTTAAGGATACCAGTCCTACTAGATTACAGTCTACCCTAATAACCTTATTTTAACCTCATTACCTCTTTATAGACCCCAATTTCAAATAGTCACATTCTAAAGTGGTTGAGGTTAAGACTTCAACATATGATTTTGGGGAACAGAGTTCAGCCTAGCGGTTACCAAAGGGGAGGTATGGGGGAGGGCAGGTGGGGAGGGAGGGAGAAGGGGATTAAGGAGTATTATAATTAGTACACATGTTGTGGGGGGGATCATGGGGAAGACAGTGTAGCACAGAGAAGACAAGAAGGGACTCTGTGGCATCTTACTACACTGTTGGGCAGTGACTGTAATGGGGTATGGTGAGGACACAATAATACTGGTGAATGTAGTAACCACATTGTTTTTTCATGTGAAACCTTCATAAGAGTGTATATCATAAGAGTGAAACCTTCATAAAATGCCAATTTCATTTATGATTGTCAGAGGCATTTACAAGAAATAGCCTAAGCTTTTCTTATGAAGCTTAAATGGTTTTGTCTGCTTGAGGGGTCTTCAAGCCTGGTCTCCATTTTAACATCCTCTATCCACTCTGTTCCAGGCACAGATATACTAGACATTTGTTGTTTGATTTTTTAAAACCTCAAGCCTATCCCTCCCTTGACGCCTCTTCCTCTGCCATTTGAAGATGCAAGATGGGCCACAAACCAAGGAATCCATACAGCCTCTATAGGTTGGAAGAGATCAGGGAATTCGTTTCTCCCCCTGGAGCCTCCAGATTGAGTGTAGCACTTTACAAAAACTTGATTTTAGTAAGAACATTTTAGATTCTGACCTCCAGAACTCCAGAACTATAAAACATTTTTTTTTATTTTAAGCCATTAAGTTTCCCAATATGTGTTTAGGGAAAACTTGCTCGAAACAATCAGTTCTGATAGAAAGTTTATTTCTCTCTCTCCCTTTTGGATCAAATAGGTTTGATGCCTATGCAGGCAATTTACTATAGGTCTTGTCCTCATGTTTTATATCTAGCATGTTTGAGGAATTTGTCCATCAGAGTTAAGATATGCATCCTGTTTAAAATTATTCAACTAGGAAACACTTTTCTTCTTTTTCTCTCCCCATGTCATTTGCAACTAACAAGTTAAGTGTTGCTGGGAAGCTGTGGCTTGGGGGTTACTTTCTGCACATTAGGAGAAACTTCCCCTTGGATGGGGGAAGGTTCTTGACTCTGAAGGAGAAAGAATTCTCAAGCAGGTCAGAGGAGTGTATGTAAGGAAGGAATTTATTAAAGCAAGAGTAGAAATGAATGGCAGCTGCCAGGAAGTGCCAAAGTTTAGGTCATGTTTTCTTGCTAACTCTTAAAGCCAGGGTCATTGACATCCCATGTCTGCTTGGCTCTGTATGGCATGCGAACTAGCTCTTACCACCCCAGGATTTCAGGGAGCTGCTGAGCGTGGAATGGAGTGAGATCATCTTTTGAGAACATCTTAAAGAAAGAAGATTTTTAGACACTCTAGTGCAGCTGTAGTTACCTCTGGGTCACTTAGGTGATGGGAACTTGCAGGCTCAAATTTGAGCTCTTAGCAGCCTCTCTCTACTTACCAGGAGTAAAGCAGAGACTAAGTGAAGAATTGGAAATATAATGAAATAGTAAAGAAACAAAGACACTTACCACTGTATAAGTACAGAAAGACAAAACACAAGTAAGTTGAGCAGAGAGAAAGCTTTATTTAAAATTACACACATAAAGAAAGGAAAAGTGTGGACAACCTGAGAGACGAGGTGCACTGAAAGGCTGGGAATTCTGTCCTTTAAGGCTTTTAAGAAGGGGCAAAGAGCTGGAGGAAGGGTTGTTGGGCATAGGCTTGACTTGTCTCATGATGTTTTTCTCTGGTGAGGGACACTATGTCCTCATCCACAGTCAGTCTTCAAGATAATTCTGTATGATAAACTTAAACACAAGGAATTTATTGATCCTGTTCTTCTCTAAGATAGTAGGTACCTTCAAGCACTGGGAACATTTCAGTTAAGACTGCCTGCCCTGCCTTAAGACTGGGTGGGCTATTGTTCTGATTACTAAAGAATATGTTAGGAATTTTACTTCTTAACTCCCTGGTTTATAAAATGGAATCTTAGCCTTAAGATGGAGTCCATCTTGTTGTTACTGTACTGTTTATATCTTGGCATTTTTAATCATAGGTTGGAAAAGTTAATCATGATGTTTGCCCCATGTCCCTGCCTTATATCATAAGAAATACATATTTTAAAATTCTTTCTAAAATTCAGTGGTGCTTTCACTTTTTCTAGAGCTTTTCATGACTGAGATCTATATATTATTAGGTAAAATGGATCCTACCATTTCCCTTTTTTTTAAACCAATTTTTAAAAATAATGGATGGCACAATAAATAGCTTATGGCATATAATATAAAAAGATTTGAAAATTCTTTGAACTTTTTATTTTATAGTTCAACTGAAGTTGTTACTCAAGCACAAGCCAAAGGAGGATTTCCTTGCTTATTAAAACTTTCCAATGCATAACCAAATAGCTTTATGACTATTTTTCATGTGTTTTTTGAAGTGAATTTCTCTCTGTACTATTGTTCTAAATTTGATAACCTTCTATTATTTGCATGCCATCACAAAAAAATCTGTTATATTTTTTCAAACTTCAGATTAAAATGAAATTGGCCTTATCCCTGAAAATGCTCAATTAGTATAATTTAATTTAAAAGTAATTAAGTCAATTTTGTATTTTCTACCTTATACATATTTGTACAGAGCAGAGAAGCAATTGTAGAATTAAAAAACTCTTTTGGAAAAGATGCTCATTTTAACTAATTGATATAATCAAGTTTTAAAAACTCAACTAATTGTGCTATTTTGGTTTTCAATCAATTACATATTGAGTGGAATAAATTATTTGTATTCTTTTTCAGAGTACTCCAGGAGGAAAAGTGTTTTTCATTCATTACATTTTTCTGTTTGCAAGGGAAAAAAAATCTGTTGAAAAGAAAGTACAATTGGTTTTAGGATTTTCCTTACGCTCTATATGTATTAAGACCAAAAGCCAAGAAAATGTAAAAATAGTATTTTTTTGTTGTTGTGCAGGAAAATTTTTCATCCAGATCATATATAGTCTGGTGAATGGAACACTTTCTTTTTCACCTGCTTTTAAAGGAAATTCATAAAACTGTTGTGTGCCCTGAGAAGTGAGTTTGCAATCATATTATATATTAATTTGTACTTTTCTTGTTTGTCTCACTAATTAAAGAGTGGACATTGTTAGTATTAGAACTGGATCAGAGTCATGTTTGTTAGGGTAACATATAATGGCACATATTAAGTTTCTAGTAAATGATTGTGTATTGAGTAAAATGGATTTATTTCCTCTTACAGCAAAATTTAATAAAAAATATATTCAAAATAAAAAATGTTACTTTTTCATGGGCTTCAGGTTTTGTTAATGCCACCCTCTTTCTTAATTGGTAATTTGTAGTTTTGGGTTTTTTTTGTACATCATTTTTGTGGATTTTAAAGAAATATTCTTTGTATATATAGCATACAGTCTTCATTAGTAGAGCAAGACCCAAATAGAGTTAATATAAATGATCACACACATTAAAAAGTAAACAGAGAGCTTCAGAATCTATCAGAATAGTCCAATTTTATGCAATTATCAAATATTTTTAATATATTAATATTTTTTAAGTACACTTAGATGGCAGAACTTAATTCAACCCTGATCTGTTCCATTTTCATATTCTTAACTATGGCATTTTATTATCATGGAATTCAAGCTAGTTCCTGGAGGCACTGATTATATTATTTTCCCTAGTATAATTCTCATGAGCAGTTGGTCAATATGATCCTCCTGAACATTCCAGAGGAGTGTTAGGAATTGAAGTGGGTTCTGTCAGTTATTGTTTTGACCTGTTTTTCTGCAGGTATAAAGTGATTAACATGAAAACTCAGATATGTGAGGGCATATTTGTGAAATTTATCTTATATTTGTAATTTCTATGGAATGTTGAAAAAAAATCCTGATGTCTCTATATCATAGCTGCTCTTCTCCTTTTGTTTTACTCTCTCAAATTTAGCACGGGTCAGGGATGCGCTCTGCTGGGGAAGACTTTTTCCACATTATTTCTAACCAGAAAAAAATAAAAGACTTGTTTTATTTACCTATATACCTATTTATTTCCATTTCTATATCTCTAAGCTAAATATCATCAATGATTATGAAGGAAGTATTTTTTTTTTGAGAGAAGTGAGTTTCAGTATCATATTTTGAAGTATAGGTAACTTCACTTCGTTCTAGTTATACAACATACTATATAATGTCATCTTGGGTCAGAGTCTTTATGGGAAAGGTAATTTGCGGAAGTCTTTGGGAAAGGAAAGAAAGTTTTTCTTATTGATATAAATTCAGCTTTTCGCAATATGAAGTATGATATTAAGTTTCAAGAGTGCTTCTTGTTACACACTTGAAAATCAGACATGAAAATAAGAGTGAGAAAATGTGATTTCAATTTTCATCCTTCTATAAAAATTATTGACAGTGGAAAAATAGTGGAATGATTGAAACGGGCATGTCAGTATTTTTTATTCTTTCTAAAGGCAGAGTTTATGGCCTTAAAAAGGTTCAAAATTTAGAAAGATTGGAAAGATTTAGAGTTCCACAAAATAATTTTCATCTACTATATTCCTTTTATATAAGCCCCATATATGCAGACAGAAAGAGTGTTTTGTAGCTACATCAAAGAAAAACTTACTGGTTAATATCCAAATGTTCTTTTCTTCTTTTTTCTCTTTTTTTGCTGTATGGAAAAATAATCCATTTGATTTATTACAAATTAAGAAATGTTTTACAATGAATAAAACTGAAGAAAGCTGATACAGCTCCGGGGGGAAAATATTTTCCCAACCCAGGGCAAATTACCTTTGAAACTGAAATCAGTTAAAGGGAGAAATAAAGTGGGAGAAATCTGATTATTGCTTACAAGCAGTCATACACTTCTGCATGCCTGGGGCTCTCATGACCAGGCTGCAAAATGGGACCCCACAAAACCTCTCTGGTCCTGATATACCCTCACTCCCTCCACCCTTGTGATCACCTACTGATATGGAGATGCACTAAGGCCTATGAGAGATTCTGGAAATACTGCAATTTTACCCACAGCCAACCCTCCAGAAATCTTGCCTTGCAATCTACTCATTACCCATCTTCTGCAGTGGTGCCTGTGTGAGAAAACTGGAGCACTGTAACCAGACTAATAATGTACAATAACAACAGCAATAAAATCATGATAATCCTCAAGCGAGAGGACTCAGCTGGGTTCAAAGTCCTATGCAGACTAAGTCCATAGCTTGCCCATTACACAGGTTGTCAGTAGCTGAATGGGTAGGAAGTTCAGAGCAATCATGAGAGACAGCAAAAGGTGTACACAAATATTCACAGCACTTTTATTTGTAATAGCCAAAAAAAACAATGTAAATTTTCTTCAAGAGGAGAATAAATTGTGATATATCTATATAATGGGCTAGAACTCAGCAATAAAAAGGAACAAGATTATTGACTCACACAAGAAATTTGTGACTCTCAAGTGCATTATGTTGAGTAAAAATACCAATCTGAAAAGGTTACATATTGCTTGGTTCCTTTTATATAACTATCTCAATGTGACAAAATTGTAATGATAGAGAACAGATTTCAGTTTGACAGTCTGTAAAGGTGGGGAAGGGCAATGACTATTAAAATGAAGTAAAAGGGGGTTTCTGATTGATTATTGAACAATTTTGTATTCTGTGTTTGTTATACAAATGTATACATGTGATAAATTTCATGTAAATATACAGAGTAAAAGAGTACTAGTTAACCTGGTAAAATCTGAATGAGTTGTTGTGTTTTGTTAATATTTTTGAAAATGTTAAATTCATAATTTTAATAATGTAATTTTTTTCAAGATGATCCCATTGGGGAAAGACATAAAAAGTTTACAAATGAACTCTCCTATTTTTGCTATTTCTTTTGAGTTTAAAGTTACATTCTTTAAATAATAATTTAAAAATAAAGTACAAGATTCAGATGGGAATTAATAGTATTGAATTAAATTTATAAATTTATTTCAAGAGAACTGACATATTTATATTATGTTATTTTTTTCCAAATAGGAGCATAGTATCCTAGTATTTCTCTCCATTTATCCATTTAGTTAAGTCCTCTTTCTTTCTTGTCATTTAAGTTTTAAAATTTATATATATATATAATTTTATGTACACATATGTATTCTATGTATATATGTATTTTCCAATTATAATTCTTTTCATGTTTAATTCTGTTTATATTTTTATATTCTGGTTATAAATTTGAAAATATATTTCACCATGCAATATCAGATTGGTTATACTTCTTGTCACAGACATTTTTTTTGTTGTTTCTTCTAACGTTTGAAGTTGGTCACATAATTTAATTCACTCATGTTTGATTAGCTTTAGGTTAATTCTCTTACTTCTTCCTTGTGTAAATCAAAATTATTTCTAAAAATATTAAATCCTAATTAATGATTATCTTTTTCAGTATTTTATAAATAATACCAAGTGAAAGAGAGGGAAAGTAACAGGCTAGGAAAAATATGTGCAAAATACACAACTAATAAAACACTGTTATCTAAATTAGACAAACAACTCTTAAAACTCAACCATAAGATAACAAACAACCTGATGAAAAAAGGGCCAGAAACCTTAATGGACACATCAGCAAAGAAAATATGTAGTTGGCAAATAAGCATATGAGAAGATAATCCACATCTTATTGCCATCAAGGAAATGCAAATTAAAACAAGAATGAGATATCGCTGCACACTTGTTAGAATGCCCTAACAGAACACTGGCAGCACCAAATGCTCCTGAGGAAACAACAAAAATTCTCATATATTGCTTGTGGAAATATAAAATGAACAGCCACTTTGGAAGACAATTTGGCAGTTTCTTACAAAACTAAACATACTTTTACCATATAATCTACCAATTATATTCCTTGGGTTTTACCCAAAGAAGGTGAAAATTTATGTCCACACAAAAGCCTACATGTGTGTATATAGCAGCTTTATTCATAATTGCCAAAACGGAATCAACAAAGGTGCCCTTCAGTAAGTGAATGTATAAATAAACTGTAGTAGATCCAGACAATAGAATATTATTCAGCACTAGAAAGAAATGAGCCATCAAGCCATGAAAAGATATTGTTTTCCATAAAACCTTAAATGCACATTACCAAGTGAAAGAAACCAATATTAAAATACTATACAATTGAAAGTACTACAATACTATACAATTCCAACTTTATGACATTCTGGAAAAGGCAAAACTATAGGAGCAGTAAAAAGACCAGTGGCTGCCAGTGGTCGATACAGGAACAAATGAATAGACAGAGCTCAGAGTATTTAAAGTCAGTGAAAATATTCTGTATGATACTATAACAATGGATACGTGTCATTATAAATCTAATATTTGGACAAACCTACAGAATGTACAACACCAAGATTGAGCCCTAAAGAAAACTGTGGAGTTTGAGTGATTGTGTTGTGTCAGGGTAGGTTCATCTTTGTTAAAAATTGTACCATTCTGGTATATGATGTTGATAATGTGAGAGGTACATATGTGGGGGTGGGAGATATATAGGAAATATCTGTACCTTCCTCTCAATTTTGTTGGAAACCTCAAACTTCCCCAGAAAGTTAAATCTTTATTAAAAAATAAATCACAGAAGAATGAAGTTATCTCCTTAACTTGATAATAGGCCTAGTTGCTTTGGGAGATATCTCATTATACCTCAAATATGTGTAGAAATACTGGAGCACAAGAGAAAAATCACTTTTTTCTCTTAATTAATATAATTTTTATAAGAATGAAGTTGGTCAGAGCACTTAGTTATAATCTTCCCAATCAAAAGTTGACTTCAGTAATAATTGTAAGAAGAAATGAGATTCATCTAGAGACATGAAAGTAGATTTAAAGAAAACCTCAAGAAAGAAAAAAAATACCTTGTGACAATGAAGTTAGTGGTAAACTTGATAAGAAAAGAAATATCTGCATATAACTGCAAGGGCAATTTTTTAATGGAATAAATCTGTTGCTATTAGAATAAAGAGATCCATTTCAAAATTATTTAACATATGATGCATATTTCAAAGCCACACTAAACTCAGCAGCATCTGAGTTTTAAAAGATGGATTGTAAAGTACTGTCAGCTCGTTCAGGACTCCAGTAGAGCAGTGACATTGAAAGCACACTTTTAAAGTTAATAAGGGAAACACAACCTGATTTACCTGAAGTTCATTTTTTTTATTAAAGTATCATTGATATACAATCTTATAAAGGTTTCACATGAACAAAATTATAGTTTCAACATTCACTCCTGTTATCAAGACCTCACACCTCCCCATTGCTGTCACTGTCTGTCACTGTAGTAAGATGCCGTAGAGTTATTGTCTCCTCTGGGCTATACTGCCTTGCTTGGGAGCTACCTACACTGTGATTGTGAATTATAGTGCCCCCTAATCCCCTTCTCCCTCCCCACCCACCCTCTCAACCCCTCCTATTTGGTAGTTACTAGTCCCTTCTCAGGGTCTATGGGTCTGCTGCTGTTTTGTTCCTTCAATTTTGCTTTGTTATTATACTCTAAAACTGAGTGAAGTCATTTGGTATTTGACTTTCTCTGCCTGGCTTATTTCACTGAGCATAATAACCTCTAGCTACATACATGTTGTTGCAAATGGTAGGATTTGTTTTCTATTTGTGACTGAATAATATTCTATTAGGTATATGTACCACATCTTCTTTACCCATTCATCTACTGATGGACACTTAGGTTTCTTCCATTTCTTGGCTATTATAAATAGTGTTGCAATAAACATAGGGGTGCATATGCCTTTTATAATCTGGGATCCTACATTCTCAGGGTAAATTCCTAAGAGTGGAATTCCTGGGTCAAATGGTATTTCTATTTTTAGTTTTTTGAGGAACCTCCATACTGCATTCCACAATGCAGGTGGTCATTTCTGTAGATTTCAAGTTGATTTCAGGCCTACTTGTATTTGCTGTATTTTTGTGTTCTATGGTATTTTGGCAGGAGGTTTTTTCCTTGCCCTCCTACACTGCCATCTTTTTTTCTGTCTCTTCCCTGAAGTTCTTAACAATAAGTAAAATAATCACAACTCACTGTACGGTAGAATTAAAGAAGAGGGAAAATTTCATAAATTTGTATCTGCCTTGTTTTTCAAAATGGAATAGATATGGTATGATAATTGAATATCAACTTCACTGAACTTAATAAAAGGGTTTTTTTACTATGTATGAATCAACAGGATGGTTTTAATTTTAGTGAAAGAATGCAAGAGCTAAACAAAGGAGTAAGTAACTCACAAGGAAAATGACATTTTTAAAAAATTGCAGATAACGAGCAATAAAAATGAAGAAACTAAATATTTGATTTCAATCAGTAGTTTCAATAGTTACCTATATACAGATTTGCCCTGTTGGTCTTAAATGGGGGCACTTAAGCATTAAAGGAGAAAACCAATGAGTGAATATAATTTATATAGTAGACTGTGTCTAATTGACACAGCTGTTCATTTACAATTCATTTGGAATGTAATAGTGGTTGCATTGTTGCTTTCATCATGTTTATAGTTGTCTTTGATTTATTCTGAGATTTATCTGTTCATAAGATTTTGTTATGCACTGATATGGGTTATTTATTAAGTATTATACCCTTGATTTTACATATTAAGTATTTCAAAACTGAATTATAAGTAAACTCACATTTAAAAATTTCCCTGGTATCTAAGAATGAGTTAATCAATGAAAGATATTAAATAAGATTCCATATTTTTTTGGTTAATATCCCATTTTACAACCTATAATGTCCTATTTTACAACCTATAAATGTCCCATTTTATAACTACAACATAGTTATTAATATATAACTGTATAACTATATATTATTATAGATTAAATTGACATTTTTTATTTTTTTGTTTCTATCATTAAGCTGATATTTCATGGAATTCAGTCAAAAACTCTTGCTGAAGATAGGTTCAAAACTGATCTTCAAAATTGACATTTATTTACCATGCTTCTTATGAGAGGTAGTAAAGAATTTTAAAAAGTTAATTGTTTCATAGTAAAGCAATGAACATTTTATATATATGCATATGGAAAAAATTAATGACATATTTTAGAGTGACATGCCATTTTTCAATACAAATCAATCAAATCCACTAATTTCCTTTTGTCTGAAATTTTTACTAAAATCCCTAATTTATTTTGCTGGAAGCTTCTCTTACATATATGTACACCCTATACATTAGGCAATTTCAAGCCTCACCTGAAACTATACCAAAATCATAATTTATCTATAGTGAGTGCACCACTGATTAAATTATCAATCAGTTTAATTCCTTTGGCTTTACTTTTGTGGCTCATTTTGCTTGTTTCTGTCAATTATTTCAACATCATTACTACACTGTTCTATACAATGGGATGATGACCCTGAATAGGTTTATTACCTTCCTTCTAATAAATGTGCATGGGTTTTTAAAATAGAAGCTTGCTTCTGCTTCCCCCAGTAGTTATCTTTATTATTCCCTTCCTACAATTCCCAGGGGATATTTAATGTATCATTCTGGACATTTCTGGAATTAAAACATTTTATATTTGAGTCAATATCAGAGTTTTATAAAATGGTATACTTCTGGTTGCTGTTTTAACAGCCACTCAGGTTTTCTATGTAACAGTGTTTCAGAGTTTCCCTTATTAAGTGTCACCAGCCAATACCATCATGTAGCAGGTTCACACTGAATCTCAAAAGAATACATGGATGTTTTCAGTATTAACAATTTGAAACTCTTATAACTTCATCTGTATTATGATAAGAAGGGCTTCCTAGAATTCACTATTCAATTATTGATTGAGTCCCCACGGTAAAACTAGTGAAATCACTGGGTTTAAGTATTTCCAATAAGTGTGTCTGTGTGTATTGTGTGTGTGTGTGTGTGTGTGTGTGTGTATGTGTGTTGCTTTTGAGCACATCCACACATCCACAGATAGTAATAATGTTGTAGATACACATTCAGCATATACTTATGTGGTAATTGTAATAGTTTAATCATTTGGGAAAAATAGCTTCTTTTATATGATCTGTGAAAGGGAAATTTTAAGTATGTTATATTCAATCATTATTAAATATTTGTTGAATTAATGATTTGTTGCACTGCATAACATTGTGACTGCACTATGCTTATGAATTTAGGTGTGTGTCCCTGTTGACTTTCTCAAAAATAAAGTTAAGAAAATAAAAACCAAAACTTTCTATTCATATTTAGTTTTGAACTCTGTAGTTTAGTAGACTTTTAAAATCACAGAAAAAATTATTTACTCCCTAACGTATCTTCCAATTTCCTATGACAACTGAGACATTCCTGTATAGCATATACAAATAAAAAATATTACATCAAATTATTGAGTACAAACTTTATCCCTGATATTCCCTAAAACTCTAGTGATCTGTGGATTTTTTCTTTCAATACAGTTATTTTTTAAATTTACATAGATTGAAATGCACATATTATAACTGCACTTTGATAAGCTTTGATGATGAAGATTTTGGTGTATAGTCAAGGTATAAAATTTTCCATTACCTTAGAAAATTTCCTCATGCCTTTTCTAGTAAATACTCTCTATATAGTGGCATTCTTTCTCACGATTTTTCACCATAAATTAGTTTTTCCTATTATGGAACTTATAACTGGAATAATAGAGTAGGTACACTCTTGTGTCTGTTTTCTTTCTTAGAGATGAATTCATGTGGCATCATGCATATATTAGTAAGTCATTTTCTTTTTCTTTTTTGCTAATATTTCATTCAATTAATATAAGCCAATTTGTTCATATTCTTCTCTTAATGGACATTTCAGTTTCCTGTTTGGGACTATTACAGATGTGGCTGCTCTAATCATTATGGCAGCAGACTTTTTATGGGCACATATCTTAAGTTACTAGGGTAAATATCTACACTTAAAGTTATTTTGTCATAGGGTAGGTCAATGCTTATTTGTAGAAGACATTTCCAGATTTTTTCCAAAGTGGTTGTAACATTTTACAGTATCGTCAACATATAGGGAAGTTCCATATCCTTGCCAACATATGATCTTTCTAAATTTAGCCATTCTATTGGTCTTTAGTGGGATATTACTGGGATTTTTAATTTATATTTTCATGACTAGTGATACTAAATCTTGTTCTCGAAGACTGAATATTTAAAATTGTATTATTTATTTATATGGTAATTTAATTCCTGAGTAAAAGGATCTAGTTTGCTTTATTTGTATATGTATATGTGTGTGAAATTTGTAAAAAATAGAGTATATATGTGTAATAATTACGAATTATTTGAGTTTTTGTTTTGCTTATGTTCCTTTTGGAAAGTTTTGCCTTTCAAAAAAATTGTGAATTTCTTTTAAGCAGTCAAGTCTATTGGCAAATAATTGTCAATGTATTTCCTTGGCACCCATTTAACATCTGTAGTATCCACATAGTCTCCTCTTTCTTTTCTTATATTGGTATTGCATGTTTGTAAGCTGTTATCCTTAGTAAGTCTTATTTGATTTCATGAATTTAAATGATATTTTAAAGGAACTCATTTTGGGTTTGTTTACTCTCCTTTTTAAACAGTTGTATTTAGATTGCCCCAACGTTTAGCAATAGTCTCTATTAAAGCTGCGCAACTTGGACTTGATGTTTTTGTATATATGTAAAGATTGTAAAATATTACCACAGTCAAGCTACATAATTTATATATCACCCTTACAGAGTTACTCTTGTTGTGTGTGTGTGTATGTGTGTATATGTGTGTTGAGACTTAATTTAAATTCTGTCCTCTTAGAAATTTCAAGGATACACTTCTATGATAGTTACTGTGGTTAACTATTATCACCATGCTGTACATTAGATTTCCAGAAATTATTCATCCCATGCTAAACCTTTGTACTCTTTACTTAACATTCCATTTCTCCCATTCCCCAGATTCTGACAACCACCATTCTGCAATCCATTCTCATGAATTTGACTTTCTTTAGATTTCACATATAAGTGAGATCATGCAATAGTTGTCTTACTATGTCTGACATTTCACTTAGCATTATGCTTTCTACTTTATTTTTGTTTCACTGATTCTAAACTTATCCGTGTTATTTCTTTTCTACAACTGAATTTTCAAAAATTTGTTCTTCATTATTTTTGTTCATAAAGCAGAAATATATGTCACTGGTGTCTCTTAAAACTTTGTAAATTTTTCTCCAGGCACTGTTTGAACTTCTTTACACAAATTTTGATTGGTTGTATTTTCATAATTGCTAAATACAAAATATCTTCTAATTTCCCTTGTGACTCTTCTTTGGCCCATGTTTTACTAAGTGGGCTGTTTAATTTTCACATCCTTTTTTCATATATGTTTGCCGTTCACATATATTGGACCAAATATTTTGTGGTTATTCTTAACTGGTTTTATTATTTTATAGGTAGAGATCATCCTTTATAATATTTCAATCTTTATAAATTCATTAACATCTGTTTTATGGCCCAGAATAATGTCTATCATCATTATACTCTGTGTATAGTTGAAATGAACTCTAGAGTTGTTGGTCATAATATAAATATTAATTAGGTCAATGTGGCTGATGAATATGAACAGTGTGTATAAATTCTTACTGATATTTTTGACTAATTTTCTATCAGTTATTGAGAAGGGTACTAAAATATTCAAGTGCGATTGTGTGTTTGTCTATTCCTCTATTTATTTTGGTCCATTTAGCCTTCATGTATGTTTAGATAAATCAAATGTATTGCTACAAAATTTATACATAACAAAATTCACAAGTTTTAAATATTTAGTTAATTGAGATATGACATACATGGAGCCAACATTTCATTTAAAGTAAAGGACATATTCATAAACACAAAAACTTTGTGTCCCTTTGTTGTCAATCACACCCAGATGCCCTGAATCCAGACCACAAAATATTCTGTCTTATGTAAATTTTTCACTTGGTTTGCTTTTTTCTATAATTTTATAAAAATGGAGTGAAATAGTATGTGTATTCTTTTGTGTATGTGTGTTTTTTTTTTTTTTTGCTTAGCACATATATATTAATTTATTCATTCATGGTGTTGTCTATCAATGTGCCATTCATCATAGCATGATTTGTTTTCTATTACTTGACCTTGGGTATTTGGTATTTGCCAGCATGAGCTGCTCCAAGTTCAGCTACTATGAACATCCATGTACAGGTCTTTTTATAGAAACCTGTGGTATTTTCCTTTGGTAAAGATCTAAGAGAATACTTGTATGATGCTATTATATAATAAACATAAATGAAAGTGGATAATTAACTTTATACAGCCTATCAAACCCTTCTACAAAATGGTTGTGCCATTTTGGTACCTATCAGCAGTTTTGAGAGTTTCAACCACTTCATATAGTGGCCAATATTTGGCATTTTTGGTCTTTCTTCAAATTTTTGCCATTCTAATAGTATATGTTAATACCACATGTAGATTTAATTTTTATTTCTTTGGTGCCTAGAATGGTTGAGAGTTTTTATGTATTTTTTGACCATTTGAATTTTTTTTGTAAATTGTTCAAATGTATTGCCCATGTAATTGGCTTGTCATCTTACCACTGAAGAGTAAATTATTTATATGTATATATATATATATTTTTTATTATGGTATCATTAATATAAAATCAAATAAGCAACATTGTGGTTACTAGACTCCCCCCATTAACAAGTCTCCACCACATACCCCATTACAGTTACTGTCTATCAGCATAGTAAGATGCTATAGACTCACTACTTGTCTTCTCTGTGCTATACTGCCTTCCCGGTGCCCTCCCCTACCTTATGTGTGCTAAACATAATGCCCCTTAGTCCCCTTATCCTGCCCTTCCCAACCATCCTCCCCAGTTCCTTTCCCTTTGGTAACAGTTAGTCCATTCTTGGGTTCTGTGAGTCTGCTGCTGTTTTGCTCCTTCAGTTTTTACTTTGTTCTTATACTCCACAGATGAGTGAAATCATTTGGTACTTGACTTTCTACACCTGGATTATTTCACTGAGTATAATACCCTCTAGCTCCATTCATGTTGGTGCAAATGATGGCATTTGTTTTCTTCTTATGGATGAATATTTCCATTGTATATATGTACCACATCTTCTTTATCCATTCATCTGCTGATGGACACTTAGGTTGTTTCCATTTCCTGGCTATTATAAATAGTGCTGTGATAAACATTGAGTTCATATGTCTTTTTGAATCTGGAATCCTGCATTCTAAGGGCAAATTCCTAGGAGTGGAATTCCTGGGTGAAATGGTATTTCTTCTTTAGTTTTTTGAGAAACCACCATACTGCTTTCCACAATGGTTGAACTAATTTTCATTCCCACCAGCAGTGTAGGGCTGTTCCCCTTTCTAAACATCTTCACCAGCACTTTTTGTTGTTTGTGTTTTGGATGTTGGCCATCTTAACTGGAGTGAAGTGATATCTCATTGTGGTTTTGATTTGCATTTCTCTGATAATTAACAATGTGGAGCATCTTTTCATGTGCTTGTTGGCCATCTGAATTTCTTCTTTGGAGAAGTGTCTGTTCAGATGCTCTGCCTATTTTTTAATCAGATTATTTGCTTCTTGTTTGTTGAGGTATATGAGCTCTTTATATGTTTTAAATGCCAACTCCTTATCAGATATGTCATTTATGAATATATTCTCCCATACTGTAGGATGTCTTAATTCTACTGATGGTGTTCTTTGCTGTACAGAAGCTTTTTAGTTTGATATAGTTCCACTTGCTCATTTTTGCTTTTGTTTCCCTTGCCCTGGGAGATATGCTCATGAAAAAGGTGCTCATGTTTCTATTCAAGGGAGTTTTACCTGTTGTGTTCTTAGAGTTTTATAGTTTTCATGACTTACATTCAGGTCTTTGATCCATTTCAAGTTTACTTCTGTGTATGGGATTAGACAATAATCCAGTTTCATTCTCTTACATGTAGCTGTCCAGTTTTGCCAACATCAGCTGTTGAAGAGGCTATCATTTCCCCATTGTATATCCATACCTCCTTTATGATATCTTAATTGGCCATATATGCTTGGGTAAATGTCAGGAATCTATATTCTCTTCCCTTGGTCTATGGGTCTGTTCTTGTGCCAGTACCAAATTGTGTTGATTACTGTGGTTTTGTAGTAGTGATTGAATTTGGGAATTGTAATCCCCCTGCTTTATTCTCAGGATTGCTTTGGCTATACCGGTTCTTTTGTGGTTCCATATGAATTTTTTAAAATTTTTTATTAAGGTATGATATACATTCTTATGAATGTTTCACATGAGAAAACAATGTGGTTACTACATTTACCCATATTATCAAGTCCCCACCCATATCCCAATGCAGTCACTGTCCATCAGTGCAGCAACAGTGTATCACAGAGAAGGGACATAGTGGATCTCTGGCAACTTGCCTTCCCACTAAGCAAGAGTTGCCTCGGAGCTCTGGATTTAGTGGGACCTTACCAGTGTGCTCCTACTTACGCCTTTTTGGGAGCTTCCCTAGTTTTCTCTGCATGAGCTTTCCTTGAGCGTTCCCTGCCTGTCTGATAAGTGCAGGGACTGTGTGACTTCTTGCTGCCAGAGCCCTGATCTAAGTCACAAGCCTGTTTGCTTTTCTGGGACTGCAGAAAAAGAAATGCCTAGCCTCAGGACGACTGCCTCTAAGGGAAAGGAGATCAACAGAATAGAGTCATTTACATGTTGGTCTCAGGTTTCAGCTTGATTACTTTACAGACTTCATTTACCTTACGCAGGCAGGAGAAAGTGGCGCAGGCCTGAGAGGACTGCTTTGAATGGAGAGCAAGGGAACTTTTTGCTAAGGCCAGAAATAAAATTCAGGGGCTGCCACGAACATTTATGGGGTAGGAGCTATACTCTCAAACACCAGTTTCTGCCACTGCCTGGAAATTATCTCTCCAGTCACCCACTGTAACAAATCTGATCACTGAGACAAGAGCTCAGGTGTCATCTGCGACTCTCGCATAGGCAGCAGCCTAGCCAGAGGTTCACTCAGTGCCGTAGGATCAATCAGCCAGAGCCGAGATCCAAGGACCACTGTCTACTAGTCCGGTCTGCCCTTGGAGTCCACACATTAGGATAGGAAAGTAGGAAATTGGCTCAGCCACTCCCCAACATTCCCGTCTGTCTGGAGGCGGGGGATCAAGGAGCAGAAGACACCGGAAACCTTTCACTTGAGAGATTTAAGACTGGTAGCCAACACTAATCGTCTATTAAGTGGCTAATGGGTGCCCAGACACATTTTTATGAGATAAAAAGTACAGCATTTAGTTAGGAATAAGAGCAGAGTGTGGATCTCCTACCTTGTGGTGGTGAGCACCAGGTTCCGTGAAACCGATGAAGTTAGAAGGGAGTTAGGAATGCCCCCTGCCTCACTGAGGCCAGGGTGGCCTGAAGAAGCAGGTTGGAAGTCAGAGGCAGAGACAGAGAGGCACTCCTCATGGATACCCAATTGGGCTGTCGGGGTCTGATTCCGGACACGCAGGCCTTTGAGAAGCCGCTGAAGTGTAGCCTCAGCCTAGACTGTTGCAGTTGCCCATGGCCTTCCTCAGTCCCTCGCATCCAAGGAGATGCCTCTGAAAGGGAATCCTGGCCTCCACTCAGCTGACATTCCCAGCTCCCAAGGGAAATGGGGATCCACTGAGGGAGACGCAGGGGAACCTGTCACTTGAGACTTTGAGATCGGCAGCCAGGCTAGTCCCATTTAAGTGGCTGACAAGTGCCCAATTTTGTGTGCCACAGACGGCTTCCTTCTATAAGGACAGCAAAAGAAAAGGCAGGCTTGAATGCCGATATTCACCTCCAAAGTTATCCCAGATGAGCCCCCAAAGATGATGCCGGGGTTCCTGTTTGCAGAGCCGAAGAATGAACTTCACAAACAGTCAAGGTAGGAGAGCAAGATACAGGCTTTCATTTAGAGATACAATGAAAGGACAGAGCTCCCAGCTCACACCAGGAGGGGACAAGAGAGTCCATAGTGGTGCGTGGTCTAGGGGGTTTTATAGGCAGCTGAGGATTTTTCGAGAACATGAAAAAACTTAGGGGTGTGGACTTGTTAAGTGGTCCCTGAATATTTAGAATTAACTTAACGCAAGTAACTTCCTCTGATGATTTCTCTCTGAGATACCAACATCTTGGTCTGGGAGCATATGAAACAAGGCCACCTGCTCAGCCTCCAAGGTGGGGCCGAGGTATTGTTTGCTAAAGAGTAAGTTAATAATTTCTAACATCTTAACTTCTTGGTTATTAAAATGCAATCTTATCTTTAAGGTGGAATCCTTCCTGCCTTTTACTGTGTTGTTTATGCCTGGGCTTACTTGCTAAATTAGTTGCCCAGTTTGCAAAATCACTTCATCAGATCTGAAGGAGGAAAGATAGCACATAGGCATGGGCCTTTTAGTATGCTAAAGTGAACCTTACACATGATTATAAATGGTTAGCATAATAAAGCATGTGCTACTCTTCTTTATCTGGGGAACATTAACTGATTTCACTGAAGAATGATTCTAGAGCTCAATGTTTAACATAGAGTTTTAGTAGGGGGGTTTCCTTGCATGTAGTTACATTGCTCTGACTGAAAATATCCTGCCCCCTCCAGAGGCCCTCACCTTACTCTGACTACATCCACAGTCCCTGTCTCAGTTTGACATCTTCCTTACCAATCCAGATGCCTTTTATTTCTTTGTATTGCTGTGGCTAGGACCCCCAGTACCATGTTGAATAAAAGCAGAGAGAATTAGCATTCTTGTCTTGTTCCTGATCTTAGAGGAACAGCATTCAGCTTTTCACTGTTAAGTATGATGTTGGCTTTGGGTTTGTCATATATGGCCTTTATTATGTTGATGTACTTTCCCTCTATACCCATTTTGTTGAGAGTTTTTATCATGAATGGATGTTGAATTTTGTCAAATGCCTTTTCAGCATCTATGGAGTTGATCATGTGGTTTTTGTCCTTCTTTTATTTGTATAGTGGATGATGCTAATGGATTTTTTAATGTTGTACCATCCTTGCCTCCCCGGAATGAATCCCACTTAATCATGAGGTATGGTACCTTTTATTCATTTGTCCCCATATATTGTTTGATCTTTGTTCTAATTTTTGAATTCAGTTTGCTGTTTTCTATTGAGTATTTTTGCCTCTATGTTCATCAGGGATATTGGTCTGTAGTTTTCTTTTTGGTGATGTCTTTGCCTGGTTTTGGTATTAGAGTGATGGTGGCTTCATAGAATGAATTTGGAAGTGTTCCCTCCTTTTTTTTTGAATACTTTAAGGACAGTGGGTATTATGTCTTCTCCAAATGTCTGATAAAATTCCATGATGATCCCATCTGGCACAGGGTTGTTGTTCTTGGGTAGTTTTTTGATGTTGGATTCAATTTCATTGCTGGTAATTGGTCTGTTCAGATTTTCTTTTTCTTCCTGGTCACTCTGGGAAGATTGTATTTTCCTAGAAAGTTGTCCATTTAATCTAGGTTATCCAATTTGTTAGCATATAATTTTTCATAGTATTCTCTAATAATTCTTTGTATTTCTATGGTATAGTGATTTTTCCTTTCTCATTTTGATTCTGTTTATGTGAGTAGATTCTTTTTCTTTTCTTGATAAGTTTGGCTGGTGGTTTATCTGTTTCATTTATTTTCTCTAAGAACAAGCTCTTGGTTTCATTAATTTTTCTATTGTTTTATTCTTCTCAATTTAAATTTTTTCTTCTGTGATCTTTGTTATGTCCCTCCTTCTACTGACTTTGGGTCTCATTTGTTCTTCTTTTTCTAGTTTCAATAATTGTGAATTTAGGCTATTCATTTGGGATTGTTCTTCCTTTTTTAAATAGGCTTGGATTGCGTTATACTTTCCTCTTAGGACTGCCTTTGCTGAATCCCACAGAAGTTGGGGCATTACGCTCTTTTATTCATTTGTCCCCATATATTGTTTGATCTTTGTTTTAATTTGGTCTTTGATCCAATGATTATTTAAGAACATGTTGTTAAGCCTCCATGTGTTTTGAGTCTTTTTGTTTTCTTTGTACAATTTATTTCTAGATTTATACCTTTGTGATCTGAGAAGTTGGTTGGTACAATTTCAATCTTTTTGAATTTGCTGAGTCTCTTTTTGTGGCCTAGTATGTGGTCTATTCTGGAAAATGTTCCATGTGCACTAGAGAAGAATGTATATCCTGCTGTTTTTGAGTTCTGTAGATGTCTGTTAGATCCATCTGTTCTAATGTGTTGTTCAGTGCCTCTGTGTCCTCACTTATTTTCTGTCTGGTTGGTCTGTCTTTTGGAGTGAGTGGTTTGTTGAAGTCTCCTAAAATGAATGCATTGGATTCTATTTCCCCTTATAATCCTGTATTTGTTTCACATTTGTAGGTGCTCCTGTGTTGTATGCATAGATATTTATAATGGTTATATCCTCTTGTGGGACCATCCCCTTTATCATTATAATGTCCTTCTCTGTCTCTTGTTCATTTCTTTGTTTTGAAGTCTATTTTGTCTGATACAAGTACTACACCACCTGTTTTTTCCTCCCTATTGTTTGCATGAAATATCTTTTTTCATCCCTTCACTTTTAGTCTGTGTATTTCTTTGGGTTTGAAGTGAATCTCTTGTAGGCAGCATATAGATGGGTCTTGCTTTTTTATCCATTCTGTAACTCTGTGTCTTTTGATTGGTGCATTCATTCCATTTACACTTAAGGTGATTATCAGTATATATGTACTTATTGCCATTGCAGCTTTGGATTCGTGGTTACTAAAGGTTCAAGGGCATCTTCTTTACTATCTAGCAGTCTACATTAACTCACTTTTTATGCTACTATACACACCATCTGATGATTCTTTTATCTCTCCCTTTTTATTCTTCCTCCTCTACTCTTTATATGTTAGGTGTCATATTCTGTACTCTATGTATCCCTTGAATGGCTTTGTGAGTAGCTGAATTACTTTTACATTTGGTTAGTATTTAGATGGCCTACTTCCTTTGCTGTTGTTTTATTTTCTCTGGTTGTAGCTATTTAGCCTTACGCACACTTCCATCTAGAGCAGTCCCTTTAAAATAGACTGTAGTGGTGATTTTTTGGAGGTAAATTCCCTCAACTTTTGCTTATATGGGGATTGTTTAATCCCTCCTGCAAATTTAAATGATAATCTTTTATTTAAAGATTCTTGGTTTGATGCCCACCCTTCTGTTTCATTACATTGAATATATCATGCCACTCCTAGAAAGATGGGAGTGGTCACTGGCAAGTGGCACAGGGAGGACAAAGTCCCTTCCTACTTGCCAGTCATCATGCCTGTCTCTGTTGTTGGTGCCAGTTAACCGCACACAGGGTGAGGCCTCTGGGTTAATCTCCTAAACTTCCATGTGTGGGGCAGCCCTCTGGATGGCCTAGGGCACTGGTGGGGCTAGCAGACAAATGGCGTGGGTTCTGCCATGCAAATAAAGCCCCTTCTTAGCTCCTAGTCTCAGTGCCTGTCTACGCTGCTAACCGCACACAGGTAGCAGCCTCTGGGTCTGGGCTGGTTAGCTATGGAGTTGCTGTAGGCAGGGCTGCCCTATTGCTGTTCTGTAGCAATGGTAGGGACATTTGTTTGTATGCAGGTGCCAGTGCAGTGAAAGGAATGACAGGCTGATTATTGCCATGAGGCACCTCAGGGCTGTGTTGCCAACCAGGGAAATGGGGCCCCTGAAGCTCCTGAAATTTCCCAGCCTGCTGGGCTGAGTATGCCAGGACAATTTTGTCCACCTGTTAAACTCTTGCCCCTTTAAGACTTTTAAAGCACCTCTTTTTCTTTTGTCCCAGAACAACTGGTTGTGGGGAACCTGTTCGCAGTCTTAGTCTCAGACTCTGCTTTTCAGCTCCACTAATCTCCAGAGCACCATGCAATGTGGGTCTGTGCTCCCGGGGTAGATTTCTAGGTCTGGATATTTAGCAGTCCTGTGCTTTCACTCCCTCCCTGCTCTGATTTTCTTCCTCCTGCCTGTGAGCTGGGGTTAGGGGAATGCTCAGGTCCTGCCAGTTTGTGGCTTTTTCCTTTACCTTTTCCTTGAGATGTTGACTTCTCCCAGATGTAGACTGGCTTGTGTACTGTTACTTCTGGTCCCCCTTTAGCAATAGTGGTATTTGCTGTATTTTCAAAATATATGTGGTGTTGGGAGGAGATTTCCACCACACTACTCACACCATCATCTTTTCCTCTCCCCTCTCCTGCTATTTTTATATGTTCTTTTTATCACTCATTTTGCAGAAAGTATTCACTCAGGTCTCAGTTCTTCTTTAAGATGAACTGCTTTGTGTGTAGGTGTGGATTTACTATATATGGGAGGCGAGCTGGCTTCAGGATCTTTCTCTGCTACCATATTGGACCTGCCTCCTATTTATCTCTCTTTAGTACTCTGTGTACCCAGTTGTTTTGTTGTTTCTAGATTTTCATTTCTATTTCTACATTTCAGGGAAACCTTAGCTCTGCTTGGTTTCCCCTACTGGCAAATGGCTAGGAAGGTCTTGTTAAGGAGTAATTTGGGATAATAGTGCTCATTCATTTATTTATTTTTGTTCCTCATAAATCATTGACATTTGTTACTGATGTTCAATACTATGGGAAGCATGTTTCATATACCTTTTTTTCTCAGTTTTTTGTTTTGTTTTGTTTTGTTTCTTTTATAGGAAGGTATATCTGATCATTCTCTTCTTGTTTTACCCATAAATGGAAATTTCCATATGGTACCCTTAGCCAATTACCTGTATTCAGTTTTAAGATAAAATTTATTTTCTCCTTCTGTAATATATTATGCATAAGAATTCCAAAATGAGTTGTCTTTCTCTGAATTTTAATTTTTGCTACTACCTATCTGTCACCTTCATGTGCAGTCTAAAATTAGGCACTGTGCTAGGCACTCAATTCATCATCTTAGATAAAAGATGAACTGTATTAATATTTAATGAGTATATTCACCCAATAACCATAATCACTAAGCAAGATTCCAATGAGTATTATTCATCACACTATTTAGTAAATACATATTCCTTTTGGCTTCCTGATAATAACAGCTATCTTAAATGTACAGTGAAAAGGGATGATTTTTGTGAGCTAGCAATAGTTGCAAGCTAGTACTGGAATGGGTTTGAATAGCAGCACTTTACTGAATTACCTCACCAAATACTGAAAAACACATTAAGATGTCATCTGTGCATTTGAAAGTGAAGAGGGAAATTCATTTCTAATAGATTTCAAACTAGCTTTCTTTCTGTTCTGAGATGCAGAATCACGATGATCATGTCATTGCATCTTCCAGTGAGCTAATAGAGAACTTCGAACTTAGAGCAGGAGAGTAGCTGATAGGATGTAGGGAGTGGGGTGGAAATACACATAATAGGTTTTTTTTAAGTGTATATCTCCACCTAGTCTACTTCATTCTTAATAAATGCAAAGAAGATTTTGGAGTCAAACTGGAATATTTGAAAACCACACTAGTCTGCAAATATAACTCTAGGAGCAACAGTTAGGAATACCTGGGTAATTAAAGTAAAAATTATGGGTAATACACCATTGGGAGCCATCAGGAGCCTGGTGATGTATTCTTGCATTGCCAATCCTGGCTGATTCTTAACAATACTCCTTTATCATTACTAGGTAGTAGTTTGAGTTTTTCTGCAATTAATAGTTCTCTTTTAATAACATATGAATTCTTTTAATCAATTCAGGACCTCAGAAACAAGTTAAAGATTTTAGAGAATCTAGCGTAAGTTTATTATCAAATAATGAGTCATTTTAAATATCCTTTTAAAACATATTTGTAACTGTTAAAGATACTGATTAATTTTAAACCATCAACAACTCCAACATAAGGAATGTAGAAAATAGTCAATGTATTAATTTAGAAACAACATGCCATTTGTGTGTCTGGACAGCGAAATCAGTTTGATCATTTTCCTTGGACTAATGCATACCATAGCCTACAGTATTATTTAACTGATCTGCAGTCTTTCATAATAGGAAATCACTAGACTAATGACTAACATGTGCAAGGAACCTACTGCACTAACTAAATGTAGTTTAAATTACTGTGTTATTGAGTATCTACTGCTAGTATTCTATTGCTGTTACTTTTAAAAATGTACTTTACCACCAGATTTTTGCAATTGTATAGTTAGTAATGACTGGTTATCTGCTGCATCCTTTACTTTTTGTAAAGTAAAAAGCCTGACCTTTTGGCTCCACTAATCTGAGCTCACAGTTATATTTTTGTATTTATTCTTTTCAAGACTTTATTTTCTCTTTGATATTATTTCAGATCCTATATTCTCCAATCTCTTCCCACTCTACCTAACTCATTAAAGAAATCATTGTATCTCAGATGCACAATGTGAGACCCCATTCTTTTCATGATCTTATTTCTTGGGTTTTTCTAGTCCTGGCTACACATACGGGGAGCCATACTGAACTGTATAGTTTCATGACAGATCTGTCTTTTACCACTTTGTCTTCTTGGACTCTTATTTCTTAATATGTTTTGTGCTTTGTTTTCCTCTCAATCCCCAGTGATCTCCCTGGCTCTCATCATGAAGGAATTATTACATTTGCATTGCGGATTTCTCTAGAAAATTAAGTTTTTATGCTATGTCTCTAGTTAGTCCATAGCAGAGAGATAAAACACATGCATTTTACTGACAAAATGGTAAGGTTTGAAAACATTGTCTAACAGTTTGGAGAAATTAACTACTTGAACCCTGAGTTTATTCATCTAGAAAATGAGAATATTGGAAGAATTTCATATCTGTTATGGGGTGAGTTGCGTCATTCAAAAAAAAATATTAAAGTCCTAATGCCCAGTCACTCAGAAAGTGTCCTTATTTCTAAAAGGGTCATTATAAATGCAATTACTGAAGATGAGACCATTCTGAAATAGGGTGGATCCTTAATCCAATATTACTTGTGTCCTAATGAAAATAAAATATCATGTAAGACAGAGGCACACAGGGAGAATGTCGTGTGACCATGTAAGGAGATGGAAGTGCTGAACCTACAAACCAGTGAGCACCAGGAGTTACCAGCAAACCACCAGAGTAGAAAGAGATGAGGAAGATTCTTAGAAGTTTCAGAGGGAGCATGATTGTGCTCACACTGTGATTTTGTGCTTTTCACTTCCAGAACTGTGAGACACAAACTTCCCATTGTTTTAAACCATGACACTTTGTGCTAATTTACTGCAGCATCCCTAGGAAACTAATAATAACATATTACCTTGCAGTGCTGTCATGATTATAATGAATAATCTATGATAAGCTTCCACACAGTCTGTCTCATAAATGTCCTCTAGAAATATTAGAATATTAGATGTTGTCATTATTATTATTCCTAATATTTGCCCTTACAAATAAAAACTCCTTTTTATGACTCTTTTCTATTTCAGCTATGAAAATTAATATTTAATGATTGTCCTACATGAAATAAAATACTCATATTCAGTATGCAAAAGTTTGAGTCCCATTTAAACTGGTTTTATTGCATCATAAAAATCTCAAAATATTTAAATATTTCCTGCCAAAATGCAAGTGGGTTGTGACTCTGTTTTGTATTTATATATTGAGAATTCCTAATTTTTCCTACAAAAATATTTTGGATTTCATATAAGAGTATGTTGTGGGGAAAGACGAAAGTAAGGTGAAAAGCATAGGTCTTTTTCTAATGTAATTCCTTAGCACTGTTATGGGATCTCCTAGTCTGCCTCCCTAATAGCTACTGTATTCCACTGTGTCTGTCCTTGCCCAGCCATTCCCTTAGATGATCCTATGCTGAGCAACCAATACAGGATCCCACCAGTTGGAGAAAGGAAGTAAAGTGCCAGAGGAGAGGCTGAAGAAATCTGGAGGATCAAAGACATGCAATTAGCAACCTGTGGATATGTCAATGAAAACTTAATACAACTATTTTGATAAATGTAAACTTTTCAAGTCATTATAAGAAAGAAGAATGGGCAGTTTCACTCCTAAGGATGTATCTGCAGCAGCAGTCATGGAAATAGTTAAGATTAAATAAATAATTTGAAAGTCATTTAATTCATGTTAGGGTAATGAAACAATTCTCCTAAGGCTAAAATTACTCCTTGGGAGTGAGTTAAGCACAGAGGAATGCTGCATTAACTCCACCACACTAATGTGCTATCCCAAGTCATCAGAGTTCCTCTCTTTCCACTAGGAAATCATACCCTAGGAGAATTTGACTTACTATACTTAGATATATTCATTATGTTATGTAAGAGAAAATGATCCCAGAAGCTTAATTTCTCATGATATATACATGTAGAATTTGCCACATGTACACATAGCAATTTTGTCTTTCATAATATTCTTATTGTTTATGATTTTAGAATGACAACCACTTATCAGGAAGCAAATCGATTTTACAAGGAAATATATTCTTTAAGCTTTCATTTAGATTATTCATACAAAAATAATTTGAGAGAAGAAGTTTGGTCACAATCAAGTGTGGTCTTATGAATTTATCCCACCACACTATTACTAGTTATATGTGCTCATTAGAGAAGAAATCAACACCAAAAAAAAAAAACAATAGAAGTAAAATTAATCTTGTTTTTTATATGACAAACTTGAAAATATCCTTTAGTCTACTGAGAACATTCAGGCCATCATATCTTCCACTGATGGAATTTTAAAATAAAGGCCCATGACTTTATTCTTCATAGTTTTTCCAAATTAATATTCATGGTCCTAAGGAAATTTGCAATAAGTCTTGAAAACTATAAAATACACTCTGCTATATGGAAAAGTGTTATTTAGATGAAAATAATTTTCTTAAAATAGACAACAATATTTCAAATGAAGGTACTACAAATATGATTACCTGTGTTTCAAAGTTACTAACTTTTGCATTTCTTAATCATTATTTAAATTACTAAATTCTGTTCACAAAACTCTGTTGACAGTATTTTCCAAATCAGCTCTAATCAGTTGTTATTCACTTAATATCAATCAAAACAGATCTTTAGGTTTGTCTCCATATAGAGGATTTCTAGATGAATACGGATATAACCTAGCGTTAAACAATTAAGAATTATTATTATGAAAATGTTCTTATAAAACATGCTGAATCAACATAAGTACAACACAAGGTTTTTCTAGCTAAAATTTGTAAATAATTCATAACAAATTGTAAAATTCGACTTTGGAAGGATATATATTAATTAAAAGATGATATAAAAATATGAATTTAGATTTCTAAATTCCTTCAAGGCTCAGCAAAAGAGGTGCTTTCTAGAACCATTTGAAATTAGAAGACAATTGCAATGATTATATATTTTTCAAATATAAAAAATTTTTTAAATCATTTAACATCTCAGAATACTGTGTTATATAGATGACATAGCAACTAGCCTGTTTGCTTTGCTAAGTAGAAACACTCATTCAACTGAGAGGAATTTGTTAAATAAGTAATTTGGCATCGTGTAAACTATTTATTTAAACAATTAAATAAATTTCTCAAATGCTCTCAGGTTTGGCAGTTTTTTGCTTTACAGTAAACAGCATAAAATGCAAAGTGAATTAAATGTTCAAAAACATAAATGTTAAATTCAGTGTGAGTCTTCTCCCATTAAATAAGAAATGAAATTTTCTTCATTTGGAGGTGAGAGGAGCAGAAATGAAGAAGCAAAAATATATCTGACAAAAAACCTATCTTATGCATTAATGATCATATACTTGTATTTTCTACATTATTGACAATAACTTTATGTATATGTATATTATAAATATTTATCTTTATGTATAACATTATGTTTATATACATATTTATATAATTTACATGTATATTTAAAATCACATACCCTCTCATATATATAGTTTTTATAGATGATAGAAATATCATTTATTTTGTAGTGATTCTAGACATTTTATTTAGAATATTTGTAATTTCAATTAATACATTTGATCTTTTTAATTTCAAAATTATTTTGAATAATAATCCTTAAATCACCAAGATCAAATTAGTACAGCTTCAAATATTGATAAAATTCTGTTCTTTTTAGAATTGTGTAACATGTTTAATGATTACCCATCTATTACATGGAACTGTACCAACACCATAATTTTTATCATTTCTAAATCTGTGTTTCTATGTGCTTCTCATACACCATGAGGTTTCAGATTTGTAATAACACATTATCATTTAAAAATAGACAGTATTTGAACTTCTTTGAATGATATTTAAAATCTTATTTTGAAATATTTCATAGATTGTTAATGCCATGCTTTTACCATGTTCACAAGCCCGAGTCCCCCCAGTCCTCTTCTTCCGTGACAAGACCAAAGAACCTGAATGACGCTAATCTAGAAGGGCATTCACAGCTCATGAAAGAATCATCACTGTCAATCAAATCACAGAGAAAACCCACCACTCTGCACCACTGGAGATATTTCCTGTACTGAATATTTCATAAGTAGGGGGCTCTACCTGAAGCAGAAATTCTCAGCAGCTTCAGGTTGCGTGCAAACATTTACTTAAACATTCTAGCACAGTCCAGTTGGTGTGCAGCAACATCTCCTGTGAGCCTGGAGTGATCCTTATAAATTATGGTAATTCCATATGACATGATTTTTGCTGGGTCACAGCAGCTTGCCTTGGTCCCTCTTGCTTTGCCAGCAATTCCCCTACTTGCATGATTAAGTGGGCAGGGTGCCATAGGAAATCGGATGCAAACACAATGACAAATGCCTGTTTTGACTGCTTAAAATTGAACTCAGTTGTTGATTTGCAAAAACATCAAAACACAATCAAGGACTGAAATGAAGCCGCTGAGTCAGGAGAATTGGTGTGGGTGTAGAATTTGACAGCCTTGGAAAAGACCATGCCAGTTGTCAAAATTTGCAGCATCAATTCTTTGTTACAATGATATACCATGCCCTGCTATATTTTTCTTTACCCATTTAAAAAATATATTTGGGGCATGGGGAGGGCTGTGCAACACAGAGAAGACAAATAGTGATTTTACAGCATCTTACTATGTTGATGGACAGTGACTGTGAACGGGGATGTGGGGGGGACTTGGTGAAGGGGGGAGCCTAGTAAACATAATGTCCTTCATGTAATTGTAGATTAATGATACCAAAATAAAATTTAAAAAAAAGAATATACTTGCTTCTACCTGAATATAGAATAAAAATATTCCAAGATTCAAAGAAAATAAAACAATCATGTTGTTTTCAAATATTGTTTTTGCCATGTCCTGTTGAGTGCTTTGAATGTTGAATATAATCAAGGATTAAAATATGAAGATTAACTAGGAATGAAGCATGATAACTTAAAAGAATTGTAAGTTGAATAAATTCATTTGCATGAACATTGACAAACCAGTCCATACATTATTGTTAAACTTGAGAGTAGACATTACTTCTAGATACCTTCTCAAACATTATTTTACTTTTTGAGTTGATTATGGTACTTCTCTTTATCCTCAGAGTTTCCAAATAAAGTTTTTATATCAGTTCTTTAACTATTTAGCAAGTAAAGGGCGGTTTCCTTTTAACATTTTTGTATATCCTATTATCTTGCATTAAAGTGTTCTTATTTGGCATCCAGCTTAGAAATAAGCTTTCAAGAACTAGTAAGAAGTACTGATAAGTTAATGGTACAGAGAGAGGAAAATAATGTAGTGAATGGGGTGTAATATCAGGGTATAAATAGGGTAAGTTAACAATATGTTTGATAGTTGAGTGAAGATAAAAGAATGACAAATCTCCATAATTTGATGCATATTTAAAAATACACAAATACATAAATGGAAATGTTAATTGGTAATTCTCATTGATGGCTCTTGAATTTCAGATGTGACTGAAAATAGTGTGAAATGTGAGGGTGTAAATTAAGATTAAACAAAATATTTCCTTGTGGGTATGGCCAATATCTTGTATCAGATCAAGGCTTCCTATGAGGGCAACTATGCATTATGCATAAATTTATTTTAAATGTTGTTCACTGAGATGCCTCATAGAGCTTCCAAGGCACCAGGACTTAAAGACTAAAGATCCAATAGATAAAGAAAGCTCAGGATTGAATCACCCCCACTGAAATCAGAGGCGGAGTTTGATGTTATTACCCAACCAATGGAAAAGAGCCTCTGTAGAATGCATCCTGGGTCCTGGCATTCCTCTTCCGTGTATGTTATCCCTGAGATGATTTTGTGTATATTTACTAGAGAAATGGTGAGGTGATAAACAGATCTTTGGTTATAAATTTACTCTGTAGCATTCAATATGTCTAAGCTCTTGAGTTCCTCTCTCTAATATACTAGAAAAATCTTGTCATTTCACTGCATTTATCATAGACCAACTATACCTTTCTATTTCTTCTAATCTGATTACATTCCCTTTCAGTCACTTCTCACATATATTTCCCATGTTTCTATATATCTGATTTGGTGAAAATTTTTTATTCTCTTGGCATGCACTATGCCTTCGAAGGTCACATTTTGTAACTCACCCTATGGCAACTGGTGGGATTGGAGTACGGTTATAGATGTAGAAGCAATGAGATACGATATAGTTATGTTCTTACCAAGTTCATCAGCTCTTGCAAGGTAGCTACTTCAATGGAGACCATAGATTCTACAGACAAGGGAAAGCTAACCTCTTCAACACAGGGATGAAGGGATGCTTCTAGTAGCAAAGTTTATGGTTTCAGTGTCTCCAGTTTCATCTGATTCATTCCATGTAACTCCATCCCAATTTTTAGTGTTTCACTTTTCCCAAAGTTTTAACTTTCAAAATAAGAGACACTGTAATATTAGGAATCAAATTTGATTTTTATATCATCTGTCAATATTAATAGACTCTGGAGTTGGTTTTCAAAAATCATATCCTTAAGCTATAGGAGATAAGAGTTTATGTTGGTGTTGTATTTTTGTTATTGTTTTATTTCATTTTTTAAATGATCAGTCATAAGAAATGTTAGGTTTCTTATGCAATTCTTGAACTTGCAATTTAAAGCAGTGAACTCACCTGTTTTCCTAGATTCTCCAGCACATTTAAGAGGTAACCAAACAACTCCATTAGACTCACTACATAAATTTACTAAAAATTTTATGGCAGAAAATACTTATTACCCAATGCCTTGCCTTCCATGTACATTTGATTGCAGGGGCTACAGATGAAATTTTGAGTAGCTTCTTCTCCACCACATTCTGTAGATCAACAATGTTCCTTTTCTACTAGAAACATGGTCATTAATGTTTTTAAAAGTAAATCAAATATTTAATTCCACATAACTCATTTTTAAAGTTCTTTTCATGAGAAACAATGTCTAGTACCAATTTTTAAATCTGTCTTACTCTAGTTGTTATTTCAATACTCACTGTCCTCTTCCCTTTCTACGCAATGTCTTTGGAACAACTTACTACAACTGCCGCTTATATCCTAATGACTCACTCCAACACTGATCTTTCTTTGGAATTCTGCAGTAATGTGCTTAAATACTTAAAATATTTACTTTATGTAGTTTTCTTATAGTTTCCTGTGACCACAAACTCTCAGTAGAACACGTCATAGTCATCCAACTCTTAAATTACTGAGGATCATAGCTTTATAGTTTTAATAAAATAAATTATTGAGCATCATAGTCGTTCCTTATTTTAGTGTAATTCCTATGTGGGAGAAAGCAAATGGCATTTCTCTAAAATAAATCTCATTGCTTTACCTAAAATGCATAGTAACAATTTGTAACAATGTTGATGGTAAAGCTTGAATGCTTTATGTTAACTCATAAGACACTTCATGACAGCCCAGAGCCTACTCATCAGTGTCATCTTTTGCACCTAGCTTCTTTATTTTCTATGATCTAGCTATACAAATACAGTAAGTAATATTTTGAGATAGTAATAGAGATTTCTTTGCCCAGTCAATTTGTTTACTGATTGTTCTTCCCCTACCCTTCACACAGCAGTGGATTTGCACCTCTCCCTCTAGCCCCAAGGTGAGAAATTATATTCTTCATGTTGAGTTTCTTGAATCTTGTAATAGACATAGCACTCTTAGAAATATGGGACTTTGTTTACAGCAGCTAGTTTTATTTTTTTTATTTTTTATTTATTTGGTGTTGGTGTTGGTGTGTGTGTGTGTGTGTGTGTGTGTGATACAGTGATTTCATGTCTTCGTATCTTCTTAAGCTACTGTAACCGAAGTTTAGATGATTGGAGTCAATATTCTACAATGCTGAAAGATTTAGCCATATGTTCTGGGGATGGTCTTGCTCAATATTTATATTAATGACTTGCACAAATACATAGGCTGTTGGACAGTAAGATATGCACGTGGCATAGAACAGATGCAACTGGGCTAGGTACAAAGACTGTGATAGCACACACAAAAAAACAAAACAAGGAACAAAACAAAACAATTATCAAAAACTTTTCAAACACAAGGAAGGATAAACTCAAATAATATTACATTCCACAAGATAACTGTAAACTTCAGCACGTTGTTTATAATAATACATTGAGTACTTTAAGAATGATAATGATGCTGAAAGAGTTCTTGTGACAGATACCGGTTAATGATCCTTTTTGGATTATGGCCTAGCAATACTATACATCTGCTTTTAATTTTTTGCCTTAATTTTACAGGAAAAATTACCAGTGTTGACCCTGGTCTTACAGCATCAGCTAACAAAGAACACCCCACCATGATCATCTGTTATTAATCTACTTGTATAGGCTTTTCCACCCACCCAAATCTATTTGTGATTAGACTGAGGACTACTCTTAATTGGTCATTCTACTTCCAGGCTGTTACGTCAGAATCAGAGGCTTGTTGCTCATTGGATTATTTCCTTACTGACTATTTAAATTATAGAAGATATATTTATTTTGGGGAAAAACTAAAGTAAATATCTTTGTGGTCCTGCTAACCAATGTAACTTATCCCTGATTCACATTATCCAAAGTGCATATATAAGTGTAATCATAGTTTTATAACTGCTTTAGTCTTTCCATGGGCAAAATATATTAACGTTATTACGTTAGAAATTTTCTTAAGCCATTTCATACCTCTTTCTTTGTGCTCCCTTCTTATATTAAGTAAAAGAACTACAAACAGAACAGATAAACTTCCTCATATAGTATTTGTTTTCCAGTATGTTTTTAGAAAGTAGCAGTTAGAACTGTAACTTTTTCTGTTTTATTCATTGTTCTGACCAGTAGGACCACAGCGTTTCTAAGACTATCAAAAAAGATATAAATGAAGATAATTTTCTCATCTTTAGCTGCTCTCCTTTGTCAGTGCTGAGGGAATTTAAGAGAGAAACCTCTTCTGTTGGGAAACTGTAACACTAACATACTATTGGAAAACAGAATAGTAACATTCTTGACGTAGGTAGTTTGTTATAATCATCTACTACCCATGACAATTTTATGAACTATGAGTCTCCATTACACATATACACATCCATACACATGTATCACAGATTTTATATTCTCTTATGTAGAAATTTACAGGATCACAAAGTAACATTTCATTCAATTTGTAAGAAAAATAGCATATACTCTGGGCCTAGATTATCAGACTATTAAATGGTTTTTCTTTTTTAAAACAGCTTTATTGAGGTATAAGTATTATACATAAATCTTAAAATTTTTGTTAAGATAAAAATATAGAAAATATGAAATGTATACCGATTCAATATGAAAAATAGTTTTTTTATTTGTCTTTCCAATCTGTCTTTATATTGCTGGAAGCAAAATGGTAGGTCTGAGAAATATATCAAATCAACTTGCTTCCAATTACTTTAAGGAAATTTTTTTTTCTAGGAAATAAGTATTCATCAACTTCATGGTCTTAAAAAAATAAATGTCCCATTCAGAACATCTGAAACCTTAACATTTCTTCTCCTACAAATCAGTACTACTCAATAACTATTGTCTATTAGAAAAAACACACAATGTTCTGTTAGTCACAAAGATTTACCATCTACAGGTCAATACAAAGCAAGTGAGAAAATACCCTCTATTTCACTTGCAAAAGGTCTACTACCATGTTCTGTAAGTTGCAAGACCCGTGGAAGGAGACACCAGTTTATTGTTTTATGGAGATTAAAGTAATGGTAGAATTATATGCAATATAATGAATCATAATCTACCTACCTTTTATTTGCACTCATTGTCACAGTCACATGCATTTTTTTGAAGCCCGAGCTGAACTTTCATGTTTTTGAAAAACTTCGTTGACCCTTTAAATTTCATTTTCTTGAAATTAAACCAAGCTTCTTTAATCAGTCCTCATTTTTTTTTCGGATTTCCTTACCTTTTCAAATTGTAGCCCAACTTCTCTGTATGGTTTGTATCCTAGAACTTAAGGGAAGTCTCCAAATGTTGCTGATAGCCAGAGAACACAGTGGGTTCGTTAGCTGCTCTATTCTTTAGTTTATTTTTCCATTATTTTGGTCTAATCAGGCATTCACTGTTGCATCAGTTGTGATATGCTGACTTGGGAATTTAAGTTGATCTTAATATGAACTGCTATTAATTTAGATTTCTTTCATCTTCTGCCTGGTATACAGCTGATTTTTAACTAAATAGAATATTTTGTACTTATCATAATAACCTTCATTCTGTTGATTCAGGTTGTTTACTTCATATGTGTTTATCTAATGTAAGTAATATATTAGATATTCATCATATCGAATATATACAGTTGTACAATTGTATATATATATATTTGAATAATTATGCAAATATTCACTTGATATTTTATCTCTGAACCATTTATATCACCTTCAAGTTGGATAGGCTTTCTATAATTTGAACTAGGCACAGAGATTTTTAATAAGGTTAAGTCTGAGTTCTGTGATACACTACCAGAGCTCTAGCTCAAATTACATCATACTGTGGTCTCTGAACATAGTTAATCACCAACCCAAAAAAAAAAAAACACACTCCATCCAACTTCCCAATATCTGCCACCAATTCTCTTGTGCAGACATACCTAGAAGAAATTTATGTTCGAATACTGCTGCTTTTATATGTCTGGGTTAATAATGAAAAGGAAAACAAGCTTTATTCCTTATCTGTTCTGTAGAATAGTAAAGATAATGCCCACCTCACATGCATTAATAGTATTTAATAAGTAACTGTTAATAAAGCATAGAACCCATAGAAAAGTAGGCATTTGATAAGTAGAATATTATAAATTTATTTCTCCTGAAATGTTATTAAATATGGGTTTAAATATATACAATGTCTCTGCGATAGTCTAATTAACAATCAGGTCATTAAAATCAGATATATGAATATTTTTGAATTAACTAAAATTTGGGAAGCATATAGTATTTATTAATTAAAATTTATTGGCAATTATTATTAAATTACTATAGATGCTTTTATGATATTAGTACCAGTTTTATAGGATATTTTAAATATCTTGACTCATAATCATTTGCTAATATACCTTCTTGAACTATAGATTCCTTATGTCTCAATGATTTTGGACAACGGTACTTAAACTTTCTTTTAAATGATAATATGTTATTGAAGTCAGTATGGAATACCTAGATGCAGTCTTTTCAAATATTAGTGATGATAGAAACAGGTTGATATACTAGGTGATTTTAATTACAGAATATAAGTAATAATGTATCAATATATATACATATAGCCAAGCAATATGTGCTCAAAGGGGATCATTATTTCCAACAAGTATAAAATACGAGGCCCAGATTTCACTGAGATTCACAGGTAAAAATTTCAGGTTAAAATTGATTTAAAACAGAATAACAGAAACAATATTTCCAAAGACAGTAAACATAGTTGTATGACTGCAACCCAAATGTGCATATTTTAACAGTTGTGTAAAAATATTAATGGCTTTAAAATTTATAGTCTATGTGCTATTTAAAAAACACAGCTTTTAAAAGTTCTAAGAAATAAAAGTTTATTGTGAGCTCATGGGCCTTATTTAATGTTCTTGTAGAAGGTTGTGAAAAAGGAGGTTTACATAATTTTTTTCTTTTGCTTAAACACCTGTACTGAGGTATACTGGATATACAAAAAACTGCACATGTTTAATGTATATAATTTAGAGAGTTTAGACATATGCATACACCAGTGATACTCTCATTACAATCAAGGTAATAAACATCCATCTCCTCCAAAAGTGTCCTTGTGTCACTCTTTTTTGTGTGGTAAAAATGCTTAACATCATATCTACCTCCCTAACAAGTATTTAAGTTTACAATATTGTGTTGCTAACAATAGGCACTATTTTGTGCAGTAGATCTATAGAACTTCATCTTGAAACTTGATACCCACTGAACAACAGTCACGGGCAACACCATTCTACATTCTGCATCTATGAGTTTGACTGCCTTAGACTCCACACATAAGTGAGATAATACAGTTGCTGTCCACTGAGATGGGCTTACTTCACTTAGCATAACAGTCTCGAATGTCATTCACGTTGTTGCAAGTGGCAGGATTTCCTTCTTTCTTAAGGGCCAATAACATTTTGTTCATTGCATATACCACATTTTCTTTATCCATTCATTGCCAATGGACATTTCAGTCGTTTCCCTCACTTGGCTATTGGGAATAATGTTGCTGTGAGCATGGGGGTGCAGATATCTCTTTGAGATCCTGATTTCAATAAGTGGATATTGTTGGATCATATGGTAGCTCTATTTTTAATTTTTTGAGGCACTTCCGTACTGTTTTCTGTCGTAGCTTCACACTATTCTACATTGCTTCCAACAGTGTACAATGGTTTCAATATCTGTACATCCTTGCCAACACTTGTTATCATTTATATAACAGTCATTCTAACAGTTTAATGTATTTTTAAAGGTAACAAGCAGCATAAGCAGTATAAGAAACAGAAGTATAGATAAAAATAACAAAGCTGACAACTTACAGAAGAAGTGTTTGTTGTCATGGGATTTTATGGTACTTAATACTCAAGTAAGTCCATATGCATGTGCTTAAGGTTAAATACAAATCAAAAGAGAAAAAAAAATGTCCCCTGTTGAAAATAAGAGATTCCTCCCATTACTTTTTCTTGGAATGTTTTCTTTAGAAAACTTCTAATTGCAAGTTCTTTCTCTGCTTGAAATGTATGTAAATCTTTTAAAAAACTAACTGAGCCTCTTAACAACTTTATGACTCAGGAATGACTTTTTCAAGGATCTGGGTACCATCTCTTTGAAATGTAATCATCAAGGATGATAACACCCCTATCTCTCAGTTCCTATGAGAGGGTAGGAGGCTAACTTCCCCTGCACCTTGCTTCAAATTGTAAAACCAACTCCTGTAATGAAGAGATGAGTAGTTTTTTTTTTGGCCTTTGGAAAAAACCAATTAGCTACACAGAGGGATATCTCAATTGCTAAGTAAATTTAGGATGAACTATGTGTGACAAATTGTGTTGTCAAGTTCTCTTACTTGAGGACTGCTTATTGTTTATCATGAAAACATGTATATAACAGGTTGCATCTGCTTGGCTATAAAAAAGAGTGAGATTTTGTTCTATCTTTGCAATCTCTGCTCAGACTGCTTTGATGTGCATGACATTCTGGTTTAATGCTTATTGAATATGAAAATTTTCACCCCTACATTTGTGGAGAGGTTTTCTGGATTGGGAAGAGGTTTTATTTTTAATTACATTTCCCCAGCAGCCTCCACCTGTGAGCTTCAGATACTAATTTGCAAGCTGGATCACCACATATACACTGACTTTCAAAAAAATATTCCTTAACTTATTTTCTTTTCTTGTAGACATTGTAAAATGTATTTATAGATATGAATTTCATAACTGTGATCTCCTTTTATATTTTTGAAGTAAATAAGGAAATAACATTTATTAATTGCAGAAAATTTAAATTTATTTGTAAAACAGTAGATATATATACCTTCCAATTAGATTACAATTGTTGTGCTGTTAAAAATGCTTTTGCAAAATTTAAGAATGATATATATAAAGCAAATGCAAAGTGTTCACTATAAAATATTTTAAAATAATTATTATATACCAGTCATACAAAGAAAACCACTGATAATAATTTGCTTTTTCAGTTTTATCCATTCTAAGGTTTATTCTTGTTTTGCTAATAAAATTTTAAGTACATTTATATAAATGATTTTTGCACTCGTTTTCTGAATGAAAACCATTTCAAGTTCATTTACAGTTGGCCAGATGCAAACTCTGGATATATAGTATGTAATGTTGAATTTAAAAAATATATTAAAGTACAAAGATTTTAGAATTGGGGATTGTCCAGGTAATTTTGAATCCGTTAACTTGAAATTTAAGAATATACACATAAAGATTGCTTGATTTCTGGACAGAGCTATTTGTTCTTTTGAAAATTATACAACTTTCATATCTTGCTATATGTTAATTATTTTAAAAAACACTTTTTTTGATACTTCAATTACAAAAATATAATTTTTGCTCAAAATCTTGCATTTTATCACTAGCAATAAATATTGACAATTATTTTTTTGATGTGAGAGGCTGACTTTATTCACTTTTGAGAAAAAATCTGCCAAATACCCATTTGAAAAAAAAAACCTTTCAATTTAAATTCTTTGTGTATCATAAAAGGGATAAAATGTTATTTATCCCTTTACATATATAATATAAAATATTTAAAATCTGTGACATTATAGGGATAGTTTTTTTTGGTGCTTTTCATATTGTAATTCATGTCTACCATTCAAATTTTGAAAACCATTCAAAATATGCCAGAAGAGTATAAATGTGGTAGAAAAACAGGAGACAGAAAAATGAAATTTATACTTGAAGTTCTACCCTGGGCATTTCACACTGCTTTTTATTTTTGTTTATCCCTCTCTACCTCCCAAGATTGTCAGAAAGTAGGGGGGGGTGTTATTTTTATGAAATAAAGTAATTAGTATAAATGTTAAATTCTCTTTTTCAATTCTCTAGATGATCACCACATATAGGCTTAAAAGAAAGTGATGTCCTATCATGAGAAATGCCTTCTGTGCCTAAATAACACTTAATAAAAGTTTGAAACAAATACTGGTTTGAAAATACTCCAACTTTGCTGTTCAAGTTGATACTCAAGAAGACTTGTAAACTTCTGTTTCTTTTTAGTAAGACTTGTTTTCTTTATTTTCTGACTGTGGGACTCAGTTGTGCCCTTGGGTCTTTCTTCTAAGATAGTTTGTTTCTTTCTGAGAGTCTGCTATAATATACAAGAAAAAGATGTCAAAGGCATTATTAAAACAACTTAAAAAATACCATTTTCCTCTAAAACAATTTATCCTTTTGTGACATGTGCAACTTAATCTTGGTTTCCTGTTCACAGTGAAGCAATTCAAAACCACAACGAGCTATCACCTCACAACTGTTAAAATGGCTATCATCAAAAAGATAACAAGTGTTGGCAAGAACCTAAAGGTATTAGAACCTGTGCGCTGTCGGTGGGAATGTAAATCGGTGTAGCCATATGGAAAACAGCATGAAGGCTCATCACAAATACACACACACACACACACACACACACACACACACACACACACACATACAGTGGAGTATTATTCTATCTTTAAAAAGACAGAAATCCTATCAATTGTAATAACATTGATAAACTTGGAGAACATTACGCTAAGTGAAATAAGCCAAACACTGCATATCATTTATGTGTGGAATACAAAATAGTCAAACTCGTAGACATTGGTGGCCAGGCACTGGTGGAGCTGGTTGGAATGGGAAGATGTTACTCAAGAGGTACTAGTTTCAGTTATACAGTGATACTTGAATTTTGCTGAGAAGGTAGATCTTAAGTGTTCTTACCACACACACACAAAAAAAGAAAATGGTAACTAAGTGAGGTAATGGATAATGTTAATTAGCTTGTTTGTGATGATCATTTCAGAGTGTATACATATATCAAACCATCAAGTTGTATACCTTAAATATGCATAATTTTTATTGAAGTAATATATATGTAATTTTTATTTATCAGCTAGAACTCAATAAAGCTGGTAAAAGTAATTACCTATGGCTGACAAGGTAAATAGAAACATTTATTTCATAATCACTGTCACATTCCATTAAAGAGGAAAATACACCCTTCGAAAAATCCTAAATTTGTACTCCACATTATGGACTAAAACTTTCCCAATAAATTGCAATAAAAAATACTGTTCTCATAATATCCTGATTTTCTATAAAGAGAATGACATAACCATGTTTAAGTTTCAGGTTCTATTTGAATCTTCCCCAAATTTGGCACTTCACTTTATGTTAAACAAAACTCTTTTCTGAAAAGGATTTTGCTGTTGCAGAATTGTTTACTTCCTCTAAACTAAGTCATCGGTAATGTTTATTCTTTGTGCTGCTCTAGGGTCATTTTTCAAAGAGAAACATCGTATAACATTTTCAAAGTTATGCTCTGCATGACAAAGCACAGAAACAAACAGCATTCATTGTTCTGTGGATTTTGTACAATTGGTCAGGGTTTAACGTCATTGTTTTGGGCCAGTTGGCACTGTTAACATTTTTATACACAGTTTAACCACCATTGAGTTCGTTTTCTGTAGCTACTTTACTTTTCAAAAACCTTGAGATTCCCTACTCAAAATTTTATCCTTGCCAACCTTGTGAAGGTAACTGAAATAAAATTTGGACAGATTTCCCCCCTCAGATTTTGACTGAAACATTAATAGTAACATTTATATATTTTCCCAAAACCTTTGGATTCTATCTTTAACAATGCATGAAATGTTTGAAATATTTTAGTTAAAACTTTTATTTGTGCCTGTGTGTACTTTCAAGTTTTACAGTACCACAATTAAAAACTAAATACTGATTAAAGGGAAAATGAGTAAATGTTTATGATTTCATTACTTTAATAAAAACATTCACTTCAATGTAATGTTGGTAATACTGAGAATATTGGAGTATATATTACTGGTGCACAGTTTAATTAAAATAATAGACATAGTCAAATCACTGTAGTGATTGTGGTTAGCTGGTTGTCTTATGATGTGTGTGTCAGGGAGAGAAATCAGACTGAAATGCCTTTCCTTTAAAAAAATCATTATGTATTTTCACTTTAATGATCATCACTACCCATCAACTTTCCTAAGACCCATTTTTTTTTCAACCATCAAGTTTTCTTTAAATGCCTCCTAATAAATACCAAGTGGGTATTTCAATAGTGCTGGTGTCGAAAAGTTTCACAGAATCCTATACTGATCTCTTAAGCCCTTGGCCAGTAATTATTTGACTAATAAATGTTCTAATTCTATGTTCTTTTCTTCTGCAGTTATTTTGGACAGTATCACATCTTGATCTATGGTGATTTCTCGATCATATATTTAGTAGTCCAGAGATACTTGTTACCATTTGCTCTTTTATAATTTGCTTTATAGCTCCAGGACTTTTCTTTGGTCTTCAAATATAACACATTTCTTTCTGAATGGATACGATTTTTTTTAGTGACCAGTGAAGTTATTTTACATTTGTTCCTATTTTGAGTAGGAGAAAGTGAATTAATAATTTAAAATGTTACCTAAGCCATGTGCTTTGTTAATGAAAAAGTTTTCCCCCTCTTAATACTTTTCTTGTTGTTCTCAAATATACCTTCTCTCCAGAAATTTTATAGTTAGAACCAGAATAGAGTATTTAATATAGTATTAAAAATTCATTTCAAGCCATTTCAGTGATCTTTTCCAGGTTAGACATACTATGAGCAACTGCTTATAGTAGTTCTAATACATTTTTACATAATTTGTTTTAATTAAAAAAAGAACACCAATTCCATTCTCTTAAACTAAACATTATCATAAAAATAGATAAAAGGGTTAAATAATTAACTGGAAGTTTATAAAAGATTATCCTTTTCAAATAGACTGTCTTTGGAAGGATTAATGGAGAAAGTTATCTGTGGCATTTTATGGGCTTTGGGTGACCAGCATGACATTAAACAGTTGTTTCAACCACTGAAACAGTCATGTAAGAAAGTTTGTTAAGGAGCCAGATCATTGAAAGGTAGTATGAGTTAAATAGTTATTACCATAAAGGGCCATAGGAAAACCCTTAAAAAAATCATGACAAGAGAATACTTATTCCACATTACTGAGGGAATTTGTTCTTAATTTGATATTTCTAATGGAGTAACTAGTTAGGATTTAGTAAAAAAGATAAGAAATGGAATGAATAGAAATAAACATTTGTTGAATTTGTGTTTTTAATAACTATTCCAGGACAGTTAATATGGAAATTGAATTTCTGAAAAATAGAATTTTTCCTGAAATATTTAGTGTAGTTCTCCCTTTGGTAATAATATATGGGTTGTTTCTAGGGACAGAATGGTTAAACAATACATCAATATATAGAAATGAACTGTTAAATAGTGAAATAAATTATTAGATAATAAAGATGTCAAAAATCTATAAAATTTTCAATTATCAGAAGTAAATTTGTAGACTATAGATAAAAGCACTTTATGTTCACTTGGAAGTACTGTAGTGTAGCTATTTTTATTGTCTATATTTTATCTCAATCAATTTCAAACTGAAATTTTTTTATTATACAGCAATCATTAAAAGCAATTTTAACTGGCAGATGATTTCAGGCAGGTCAATTTAAAAGAGGAGGATAGCTGCCCTTGATGCCTTTATTTCACAGAATTTTAAATTAAACAAGATTATTTAGGACAGAGGATCATAGAAGGGCATCCAATGTCATTTTGAGGTATCTTTTGAAAAGATTATAATATCACATTTTATTCAACTTAACTAATGTGCTTTGGTTGGTTTTCTTGATCTAGATATTGTACATTGAACAATAATAGTAACCATTTGTCTTCATTTTGAGTATATAAATGTTGAGAGTTAGAAATATTCTATTTATAGTTTTAGTACAAGGTTGAATGGGCTTATCACACTTCGTTGGTTGCACATTTTATATTAGAAAAAGTGTTAAGAGTCTCTTTTATTGATTCACAGACTAAGCAATTTCATTTTTTGTTTTCATACTTTGACCTACAACCCTAGGATCCATTAGGGCACTACAATAGCAAGGTGTAGACACATCAACTACAGAGAAATAGAACTAAAATGACACTGTCTCCAGCCAGGGATACATTAATAGACCTGAGAATTCAAACGTAGGAAAGGCAATTTTTTCCTGCTGGGAAGTTGAGTCCCCAAGAGAGCCATCTTAGACTGAAGAACATGATATGAAAATCAATAAAGGCCCTATTGTGCTGCTGATGTGTCCGGGAAGTGTCATTTTATATTTTGCTAGTGGATATCTAAAGGAAGTTAAAGCTTTGCTCATAGTAATTGGATGAATCTTCTTTCATCAGTGGTCTATTTTGCTGCTCAAAGTAAAAGCAAAATATACCATGGGGTCCAGTTTGAAATGAGACACCATGAAAATGAATTAATATGAAAATTGTTAGTTTTTTTCACAGATGTGAGAATGGATTCAATGATGTTCTCCACTCTCAAAATTCCTATAATTGCACATGAATTTAGACAGATAACTGTAAACACTAGTCTAAGTGGCAGAAAACTTTGGTGCAGAAACAACATATTGGCTAACTAGAGAAAGAAAGTTTAAGGCATCATTGAGAACATTAGAATGATATGCAGACATTGAATAGCTGATTCAAAAGATGTAATTTCTGAAATACATATGGCATTAAAGCTGGAAGAGTTATTTGATTGGAAATAATCTAGATATTAATTCCTGGAATCTCTATTATTTATGCTGCTAAATACATTTTGCCCCAGATCACTATCATTAAAAAGTTGGAGAATTTTATAGGAATGGTCTTTGGTTTCCCCAGGAACCATTTGTCAATTATTTAATTATTTCCCCCTAAAGTATATTCATCTTATGGAAAGTCTATATTATTTTATTGCTGCTATATGATATTTGAAAGAGATTGACTAAGGTGAGAGCAGCTACTGAAATTTGAGGTTTATATTTTTTATTCTATAATCATCATCTCTTTTTACTTTTGCTTTATTCCACAAAGAATTTGAAATGGCTAAGACCCTTAAATTTATAAAGGTATCCTCGGAAATGTGAAAACTTGTGAATTTGAATGTTTACTTAATTCAAATGCACTTGATTGTTTATTGAGAAACTCTAGGAGTAAGAATTGATTGATTGACTTAACAAGCAATTTTTGAGAAATGACTACATATGAAAGTCATTGAGTCTGGGGCCCCTAAAAACAAGTGTATGACCTAAAACGTGGAAATTGTTGGGCAAAAGCAGAGGAGGAAAGATAAAGGGACAAAACATGTTTCAATTGAGAAACAGAAGAAATGAAAGGATCCAAGGTCCATTTACAAACAAACACAGGTGTAATATTGGCTTCTCCACCATATAAAGGGAGCAGTGGAAGGGTTTCTGCCCCACATCTCTTATTTTTGGAAAGCCTGTCCTTCACTTTCTGGTGTCTCCAAACCTATAGCATCTTTTATTAATTCACAGTATGTGTGTTCTTCAAATGAACTTTATAAAAGCAAAATGTTTTTTGAGAAGAGCTGAACTCATAAGATAATAAATGTATTTGATGAAAGTAAGATGCATTTTTTTCTCTTTATTATCTGTGAAGTTGAAATCCATTCCATTGTCAATGACAACTTAGCACTTTGCAATAGCCAAACTAGTGATTCATTTCTCTTAAGCAGCAACACCAAATAATGAGTTAATATAATTTATAGCATCTTAGAGTTGATATATAGAATCTAATTGTAGACATGGCATTTAGAACCAATGAATAGTCATGCTTACACTGTGGTTGTCCCTTTTTGCTCTTTTGCTTTTGAATATTGTATCTCCATTTCCAAAAATCATCTAATGGAAAAAAAAAGCTTTTTCAATATCCATTCTCCTACATCCTCTCTATCCTCTCTACTGCCGATAGTTGTATTTCTAAAATAAAAATTTGATCATACCATTCTCCTGATTACATTTTCTTGATCCCTCTTTAGCATCGTCAGGATAAATTTCCAACTCCCAAAATAATATACAGAATCCATTATGATTGGAACCCCTTTCATCCCTATCTTTCATTTCTCTCCACTTTCTATATCCATCCCTGTCTGTCTTTACAGAACTATTTGTATATCCATTTTTGTGAAACCTCTATATGATAGCATATATTTTCTTCCTGGGTACACTTTTTGTATAATTATTGAATATAGTATAAAATCAATAGCTTTTCATGAATGATTAAGTAAATAGAATTGGCAATTAGTGATTGATAGTTTGCATGTATCAAAAGCTAATTATTTATGATATTTCTAAAAAGGTTGAATTCACTTGTACAGATATTATTTAAAAATTGATTTCTCTGTTGATTCCTTTACTAGTTTATACTCGATACATGTTAATACAAAAATGGAGAATATTTTATTCTTTACCAAAAAAATGTATTTATTCTGACCTTTCCAAAAATTTTCCAATGCTGCATTACCTGTTCATATCTGTTTTATTATGTACCAGTATGATTTTAGTGCCAGTTTTGATGAGAGAAAGAATAAAACATTTTACGTTGAAGCTCTTAATTTCTATTTCTATTTCTCTATCTTCCGCTAGACTATAAATTCCAATCTAGCATAAGCCAAGTGTGATTTCTTTGCAGTTATATCCAATTTCTAGGAAACTTTCTGGTTGGCTGAATTAATGAACTGTATGTTTTAGCTTTGGTAGATTCTAAACTATAAAGCTGTTACTTCAGTAATAAACACATTCTTCTGTAGCTGATATTTTTAAGGAGTTAATAATTATTTGAAACATGCCTTTTACTGGCAAGGAGAGTAAAGGGGATTTTTCTTTTAACCATTGTTTAGTAAATATAAAATATTTAAGATAGATAAGTAAACTGATTCTGAGTGAAAAACCATATTTTGTTATTATTATATGAAAGTAACTTGTGAAACCCAGTAAGTTAACATTGAACTTGTCTGTTTATTTCATCTAAAGACTGAGATTAAGATATACCACTCTTCCATGAAAAGGTTACATTTTAATAAGTTACATTTTGACAGACACTTTCAAGAGTTATTGGGCCAGATGTTCTGTCATCTTGAGTAGTAGTAACCATGATCATGTTTTTAATAGTGTTCAGTGACCTAGTTTTTGCTATAATCATAATTTTTTATGCTTTCCTGTCTAAAATGCCTTAGTGTTTGGTTTACTGACAAATCAAGAGTATTTCACAGTAAAAATAAAGAGCAAGAGGGCTATAGTGAAATATTCACTCTAGAGTTTTCCTCATTTTCTTTAAAATTCAAAGTAAAAAAGAAGTGAAATTGTCATTGACATATTAGATCACATGTTGAAATAATCATCTAAGTATTTTTGGACCGACGGTTCTCCAGCAGTGCTCTGCCGTCACCGAGTGATCATGAAGTGTAAGTCATCTGACGTGAGGAATGGGATTGTTTGCCACAGGAACTGGTGTGGTTCTCAGACATTTAATTGATAGTAATTTTTCTACAGTTCATGGGAAAGTACCATGCAGGGATTTAAAACTGAGAATAACAATGCATTTGGAACTGAAACTAGTTCCATTTTTCAGATTTTAATATGGTTTAATAAAAGTTTTATAGAAGGCAACAACCAATTAAGTTAAAATTATGAGGGAAATCTGCATTTCTTCTGTTAGATTTTATCAGGAGTTGTTCATAGTTTCAAAAAATCACAAGCAGCAGATGAACTTTTGAGTTACCAATATAATATAAGTGTATCAATCTACACTTTGATTTGTACTTGCAAGATGATTCTACATGTAGTGTATAAACCTGTCTTTATGTTTTCACTAATAATGTGAACCAGCAGTTATCAATTAAGCTACATATGATTTTACTAAAATTAATTTTCTTTCTTTGTTCATTATCTTATAAAGTTCATTATATGCATATGCATGTACATTTACAAATTTAGATTTAAATATGTACATTATAGAAAAGTTATCTTTGAATTAGTATAGAATGTGTTTTACAATATTTGCTAACAATGAAAAGATGTTAGTTCCAAAAGTGTTAAGCTGTGCTGAGGTGGCCTATGAAATTTCAGGTAGGCCTCATAGCAGAGTAGTAAGAAAGTCACACTGTATATTAAATTTTATGTGTTTGGCTGTATTGAAATTTTATTTCTGTAGTGGAGTCCTTCATTAAAAATACATAGGCATGAATAATAAGGATCCTCTAAAATCTAAGATGTACTTCCATCCTTTTCCGGTTCTTCTTCTCTCTTCCATTATTTGAACACCCATTCATATACTGATTGGCCATTAAATTTAATATGAACTTGTATTTCATGGCTATTAATTGCCAAGAATTCGAGACTTAGAGTCAATTTCTCCAAAATAAACTTGTGATTATTTCCAATATGTAAGGATTTTAGTTTTATTAACTGGCTTCAGATTTCAAATATAAAGCCTGTAGATAGAGAGCACTTTTGTGTCAAATGTTCAAGATACGCAGTGTTGTCCACCTAGGCGGCTCCATTCAAGAGAGAACTGCTTCTTCGTATGTAGTTTTTGAAAGCAAGGTTTTTGGTTTGTTTTATTAAATCGTTTTCCCTTTGACTGAGATGGCTGCACTTTGAGTGTTCTAGCATTCTCTGGGCACTCCAGCCACAATCCACCACATTGGGGTTTTCCTTTTTCCTCTGCTCCTGGTTAAAATTTAGGGCTCTTAAGCTCTTCATGGCAGCTTCTGCTTCTGAGGTATTTGGGCACTCACCTTTGAGTTTCTCTTCATTTTTGGTCTCTAATAATTTTTGGTCCATCTAGTAAAATGCAGGGTTTTAGTTACAGTTGGGTTTTGTGGTTTTTTTGTTGTTGTTTTTGCCTCCACATAATATCTAATTGGCTAAACTTCCAGTTGTTCAGTCCCAACATGTGCATTTTCCTTCCAAAAGCCCTGCTTTCTCATGACTAATGCAGATGTTTGCAATGTCGTTGGATAGTATTTTGTTACATAATCTGTATTAAATAGTCTCTTCTAGAACTGTCTTCTAGACCTTATGTGTGTTATTCTCCTGTGTATTTTAATAGATAACTCTGACCCTGAACCTACCACATACCTTTGGCTAATGAATATTTGATACTATCTTTTTCTATAGCTTGGAATCTGTATTTGAAATGTCTTCCAAAATAGCAAAGTCTCAGATGTTCTGCCCTTTAAACTTTTCCTAAGGTTTTTAAAGGGCAGCACCTGATTTTCCTCAGGGTAGTTATTCATTTGACAATGTCTCAGTCCTAAAAGGGGAGAGACTAATATTATTTTCAAGAATGGAAGTCATATGTAGGAATAATGTTTCCCACCTTTCATAAAGATGAAATTATTACTGAATTTTTCACTTAGTATTGGATCCCTTGTAAAAAAGAAAGTGAATTTGTTTGTTCCATAGATAGTAAAGAGATTCAAAGTGTTGGAAGCTGAGGAAGTAGGTCTAAAATTCTGGAACCACAAAGGTGGATGTAATTTCAAAAATCATGGTAATTATGATAGCATCCTGTATCTGGTATTATTCCAAACATTTTGTAGGTATTAATAGTTCCATTCTCTTAACAACCATGTAAGGTAGACATATTATTATCATCACAATTTTTAGATAAACTGTGGCACAAGCTTCACATGTGACTTGCTAATTGTCATAGAGCTATTAAGTTATGGAGCTAAGTTTAACTCTGAGCACAAGCTTCAGAATCACATGTATGCCTACACATAGTAATACATGAGAGTTATTATTTTTACTTAGCTAGGACAAAAAAGAGATTGAAAAAGGTGAGAGACCCATTTGTAAGATTTACCAAGAAGCTGGCTCTTGAAGAAAGGGTAGTTAGTATGTTACAATGGAGTGAAGTGAAGTCTTTGCAAAAGGCTGCATACAAATCCCAGTTGTGACATTTGCCAGCAATATTTTTATTTTGGACAATTTATTTAGTTGCATTGACCATGAATTATATATTCTTCACATTGGATACAGCTATAACAACTCCTCAGGTCTCTTGTAAGTATTAAAGATTGACAAACAAAAATATACTATAAATGACAATCTTTTCCATTTTTTCTTTTTAGTATCACTAATAAAGCAATATTTTTTGAGATGGGGAAGTTTTGGGAGCAGATAATAATTGTATAAAGCTCAAAATACTCAGTACATTATGTGGAGCATCAAGATTAGTCTGGATAAGTAGAAAATGTCCTAAGGGCGACATTGATGATAATAGACTCAATGTTATGTATTAGGTTAGTGATGTTCACTTTCCCTTCTAGAAAACAATCTATCAATGTGCATCTTTAAAAAAAATTGCATCTTTTAATGTAATAATTTCACATCTAGAAATAAAATTGGAGACAATAATCCTAAACTTGCTAAAGGTTTTTGTGAAGTTCTTTCCAGCTTTTAATAATTAAAGGTAAAAAACTTAAACATTAATTGCAAGTAGGAGAATTAAATAGATGATAAACTAGGATGCATGAAACTGTTTTTGAAAGATAAGATGTCTTATTACTGTCAATTTAAGGAAGTCTTTAAATTATGTGGACATGATTATTACAGTTATTATAAAGAAAACCAAATTAAAACTATAGAAAAGTTTAGGGAAAAAAGGCAAAGATTATTGTTGGCAAAAATGAAACGTTGATTAACCAGTTTTTGTATCTTTTCTGCTTCTATCAATAATCTTCATATTCTCTGATCTAAAGTGAATTGTTCCTGCTGAGAGTCAGGGAATATCATCCAGATGCCTGTGTATGGGACTGAATAATCATGAACCTGTTTTAGACTTCAACTGGTACTTCACAAATATAAATATTTCATGCTTCCCTTTGTTAATTTGATTTTGCTTAATCAAAACACTACCAGTGTAATGATAAAATCCATATTTGGTTTACTTAAGATTTTATCACATATAATCCAGTTTAGAGCACCTTTTGATTCTAGCACTAATGTTAAGATGATATGGCATTTCTGTTTTATTCTACTTGAAAAGGCTCTTTAAAAAGTTTCGCACTGTGCTTTTTGTGATGTTATTTTTGGGTTTTTGTCAGGTCTTCAAAAATTCCCTTGTCATCTTACAATATTCCAGGAGAAGACTAAAGTGCTGTGGGTTTTGCATCTGAAATAAATGGGCTCTGTACTATTTGACAAATCAATTACCATGGCTAACGGTTACTCAGAACTAACCTTGAAAGAATCTCTCAGCTTTACATGCCACAAATTGTTGTATACCAAAGATTTTCAGATTCTGGAAATAGCTGAAACCTTAAAGAGATTATTCAATTGGGAGTACGAGAGTGTCTACAGTTAAGGACTCTGGAGAAGTGTACAGAACAGATTTGTTTTTATTCATATGACAAACACTGACATGATTGCAAGGTACTCAGAATAACACTATCCGAGTGAGATAAAAGTTATACTTATATATATGCTTTATCCTCATGAATTTACAATAGACTGGGAGAGGAGAATATAAACAAATAAAGGTGATACTAATAATGACTATCAGAACTTCTCTTTCGGTTTACTATGCCTCAATCAACTCTCTGATTAGCTTTTTAAAGATAACCCAAACATATTTTCTAATCATTGTGTGCATTTTATCATGCCTGTTCATTTTTCATTAGAAGGATAGCTATTATACAATCAATTTTATGCCACCCCTGAAGTAATAACAGAAGCAATTAAGAATGTGAGTTCTATGTTCCCACCAGTATTTATGAAATGATTGTAGTAATCATTAATATAATTAGGTATTGCCAAATATAATTGACAGAACAAAATATTCCAAAATAGAGAAAAATATAAGTAGGAACATAATTTTTTAAGTTCTCATTTAGATGCAAGGAAAAGCTGACACTAGTTAAGAAAGGAAACATTGAGTATCTCAGACAATTATGAAGGCAAGAAAGCCAAGGTCCATATACATTTCTAGGAATAAGGTCCAAAATCGTATGCAGAAACACCTTTGTAAAATTTTAGTTACTGCTTCATTCCTACCAAATATCAGAAAAATGACTTGTCCACAAATTGCAATTTTGTACTAAGAAATTGACTTTGTAAACATGGCATTTCCTCAAACTCAGCTACCTTTGCTGAAAACTTCACAAGCAAAATGAGTTTCATGTCAGCCTTGTTCCCTCATGGATGCCCTTCACGCATACATCATTTTGGTGCTGCCTACCTAACATACTCGCATTCTGACTAAAAGGCAGTAAGGCAGTATGATTTTTAAAATTCTGGTTTCTACCTTGATGGCCAGGGAATACTTCAAAAGATTTATAAAACTCAAGATTTCTAAATATGCCTATAGTGTGAAAAATTTATAGTACAGTTATAAAATCTGTCATTCACAATATTACTTGATTTTCTTGAATTAAAATCATTAAATCCATCTGATAAAACCATTTATAAATGAAGGACTACTCAATGATTTTTTTTTTGTGAGGGCATCTCTCATATTTATTGATCAAATGGTTGTTAACCACAATAAAATTCTGTATAGGGGGGTCAATGCTCAATGCACAATCATTAATCCATCCCAAGCCTAATTTTCGTCAGTCTCCAATCTTCTGAAGCATAACAAACAAGTTCTTACATGGAGAACAAATTCTTACATAGTGAATAAGTTACATGGTGAACATTACAAGGGCAGTCATCACAGAGGCTCTTGGTTTTGATCATGCATTATGGACTACAGTCAGTTAAAATATGAATATTCATTGATTTTTATACTTGATTTATATGTGGATACCACATTTCTCTCTTTATTATTATTATTTTTAATAAAATGCTGAAGTGGTAGGTAGATACAAGATAAAGGTAGAAAACATAGTTTAGTTGTAAGAGAGCAAATGTAGATGATCAGGTGTGTGCTTGTAGACTATGTGTTAATCCAAGTTAGACAAGGGCAATAAAACATCCACATATGCAGAAGATTTCTCTCAGAACAGGGGGGGGAGGTTCTAAGCCTCTCCTGTTGATCCCCATTTTCTCACCTGATGGCCCTCCTGCAACTGTGCCTGTCTTAGGTTGTTCCTCCCTTGAGGAATTACCCGTCTCTGGCTAACCAGTCATCTTCCGGGGCCATACAGGGAAATGTTAAGTGGGTAAGTGAGAGAGAAGCCTTATTGTTTGAAAAGGATAGCTTTTTACTTCTTTGCATATTTTATGCCCTGTGGCTTCTATGCCCAGCATTTGTCTTGAGGTGTCTTTACCACTTGGAAGAATTATGATACTCGGTAAATTCGATATGAGGCACAAGTTCTACTTAACGGTTATAATTAGGAAGGAAGAAGAAAAGCTATAGAAGTAGCAGGTGGAAGAAATCCTGGGAAGATTGATTATTTCTTTGACATACCTTCTTGTAGAGTAACTTCAGCATGTATAGGTTTTAAACTACTAATTAAATTGCACACACACATTAACGTAATAGGAGTAGAGTTACGTAACCAAAGCATACCTGTAATTACCAGCCATCTCCAGTGAAACCAAGAAAACCAGTTAGGCACCTTAGGCATTTGTGAAAACTTATCTATAATATGGTGAATATTGTCCAACTGAACTTGAGAAATAAGACAAATTAAAACAACCCATTCCTGGGGACTGTTCACATCCCTTACGTTCTTTTAACAGTAAATAGTCTGTAGTTGTAAGATTTTGGAGTGCTACAATTTGCACTTCTCCTAATTCTTGGTTGGGTTCCAACAGTTTAGATCCAGTCAAATTTGTTGTTTTGCTGTATGCACAGGCCAGCTTAGATATCACCTTCTTCATTCCCATGGCAAGTCCAGGAACTGGTGGGATGAGTGCATCTACACCTATAGCAGTGCATGGATCTTTGTTGGGGTTTTTTGATGGTCATCTTCTGGCATGAGTCTTCCCGAGAGTGCTGATGTTGGAAGTTCTTTTTCATATCGTATCTTAGTTCATTTTCGGGGTAACCAAATTAGGCTTTGATCCTCTGTATATACACAAACAGACCCTATGCCTACACTTTTATATGCCCTTTATATCATTGTGTAGAACTCATTGGAGGTCTTCACACAGGAACTGCTTTTTTTTATCATTAATCTATACTTACATGATAAATATTTTGTTTACTAGGCTCTCCCCTATACCAGGTCCCCCCTATATACCCCTTTACAGTCACTGTCCATCAGCATAGAAAAATGTTGTAGAATCACTACTTGTCTTCTCTATGTTGTACAGCCCTCCCCTTTCTCCCACACACCCATGCATGCTAATTATAATACCCCCCCTTTTCTCCCCCTCCCTTATCCCTCTCTACCCACACAATCCCCCCAGTCCCTTTCCCTTTGGTACCTGTTAGTCCATTCTTGAGTTCTGTGATTCTGCTGCTGTTTTGTTCCTTCAGTTTTTCCTTTGTTCTTATACTCCACAGATGAGTGAAATCATTTGGTATTTCTCTTTCTCTGCTTGGCTTGCTTCACTGAGCATAATACCCTCCAGGTCCATCCATGTTGCTGCAAATGGTAGGATTTGCCCTCTTCTTATGGCTGAGTAGTAGTCCATTGTGTATATGTACCACATCTTCTTTATCCATTCATCTACCAATGGACATTTAGGTTGCTTCCACTTCTTGGCTATTGTAAATAGTGCTGCGATAAACATAGGGGTGCATTGGTCTTTCTCATACTTGATTGCTGCATTCTTAGTGTAAATTCCTAGGAGTGGAATTCCTGGGTCAAATGGTAAGGCTATTTTGAGCATTTTGATGTACCTCCATACTGCTGTCCACAATGGTTGAACTAATTTACATTCCCATCAGCAGTGTAGGAGGGTTCCCCTTTCTCCACAGCCTCACCAACATTTGTTGTTGTTTGTCTTTTGGATGGCAGCCATCCTTACTGGTGTGAGGTGATACCTCATTGTAGTTTTACTTTGCATTTCTCTGATAATTAGCGATGTGGAGCATCTTTTCATGTGTCTGTTGGCCATCTGTATTTCTTTTTTGGAGAACTGTCTGTTCAGATCCTCTGCCCATTTTTTAATTGGGTTATTTGTTTTTTGTTTGTTGAGGCATGTGAGCTCTTTATATATTCTGGACGTCAAGCCTTTATCGGATGTGTCATTTTCAAATATATTCTCCCATACTGTAGGGTTCCTTTTTGTTCTATTGATGGTGTCTTTTGCTGTACAGAAGCTTTTCAGCTTAATATAGTCCCACTTGCTCATTTTTGCTGTTGTTTTCCTTGCCTGGGGACATATGTTCGAGAAACAGTCACTCATGTTTATGTCTAAGAGGTTTTTGCCTATGTTTTTTTCCAAGAGTTTAATGGTTTCATGACTTACATTCAGGTCTTTGATCCATTTTGAATTTACTTTTGTACATGGGGTTAGACAATGGTCCAGTTTCATTCTCCTACATGTAGCTGTCCAGTTTTGCCAGCACCATCTGTTGAAGAGACTCTCATTTTGCCATTGTATGTCCATGGCTCCTTTATCAAATATTAATTGAGCATATATGTCTGGGTTAATGTCTGGATTCTCTAGTCTGTTCCATTGGTCTGTGGCTCTGTTCTTGTGCCAGTACCAACTTGTCTTGATTACTATGGCTTTATAATAGAGCTTGAAGTTGGGGAGTGAGATCCCCCCTACTTTATTCTTCTTTCACTGGATTGCTTTGGCTATTCAGGGTCTTTGGTGGTTTCATATGAATTTTTGAACTATTTGCTCCAGTTCATTGAAGAATGTTGCTGGTAGTTTCATAGGGATTGCATTAAATCTGTATATTGCTTTGGGCAGGATGCCCATTATGACGATAATAATTTTCCTAGCCACGAGCATGGGATGCATTTCCATCGGTTAGTGTCCCCTTTAATTTCTCTTAAGAGTGACTTGTTGTTTTCAGAGTATAAGTCTTTCACTTCTTTGGTTAGGTTTATGCCTAGGTATTTTATTTTTTTTTTGATGCAATTGTGCATGGAGTTGTTTTCCTGATTTCCCCTTCTTTTGGTTCATTGTTAGTGTATAGGAAAGCCACAGATTTCTGTGTGTTGATTTTGTATACTGCAACTTTGCTGTATTCCGATATCAGTTCTAGTAGTTTTGGGGTGGAGTCTTTAGGGTTTTTTATGTACAATACCTTGTCATCTGCACATACTGACAGTTTAACTTCTTCTTTACCAATCTGGATTCCTTGTATTTTTTTGTTTTGTCTGATTGCTGTGGCTAGGACCTCCAGTATTATGTTAAATAACAGTGGGGAGAGTGGGCATCCCTGTCTAGTTCCTGATCTCAGAGGAAAAGCTTTCAGCTTCTTGCTGTTCAATATAATGTTGGCTGTCGGTTTTTCATAGATGGCCTTTATTATGTTGAGGTACTTGACCTCTATTCCCATTTTGCTGAGAGTTTTTATCATGAATGGATGTTGAACTTTGTCAAATGCTTTTTCAGCATCTATGGAGATGATCATGTGGTTTTGGTCTTTCTTTTTGTTGATGTGGTGGATGATGTTGATGGACTTTCGAATGTTGTGCCATCCTTGCATTCCTGGGATGAATCCCAGTTGGTCATGGTGTACGATCCTTTTGATGTATATTTTTGAACTCGGTTTGCTAATATTTTGTTGAGTATTTTTGCATCTACGTTCATCAGTGGTTTGTAGTTTTCTTTTTTGTTGGGGTCTTTGCCTGGTTTTGGTATTAGGGTGATGTTAGCTTCATAGAATGAGTTTGGGAGTATCCCCTCCTCTTCTATTTTTTGGAAAACTTTAAGGAGAATGGGTATTATGTCTTCCCTGTATGTCTGATAAAATTTTGAGGTAAATCCGTATGGCCCGGGGGTTTTGTTCTTTGGTAGTTTTTTGATTACCGCTTCAATTTCGTTGCTGGTAATTGGTCTGTTTATATTTTCTGTTTCTTTCTGGGTCAGTCTTGGAAGGTTGTATTTTTCTAGGAAGTTGTCCATTTCTCCTAGGTTTCCCAGCTTGTTAGCATATAGGTTTTCATAGTATTCTCTAATAATTCTTTGTATTTCTGTGGGGTCCGTCATGATTTTTCCTTTCTCGTTTCAGATAGTGTTGATTTGTGTTGACTCTCTTTTCCTCTTAATAAGTCTGGCTAGAGACTTGTCTATTTTGTTTATTTTCTCAAAGAACCAGCTCTTGGTTTCATTGACATTTGCTATTGTTTTATTCTTCTCAATTTTATTCTTTTCTTCTCTGATCTTTGTTATGTCCCTCATTCTGCTGCGCTTAGGCCTGATTTGTTCTTCTTTTTCCAATTTCGATAATTGTGACATTAGACCTTTCATTTGGGATTGTTCTTCCTTTTTTAAGTATGCTTGGATTGCTATACACATTCCTCTTAAGACTGCTTTTGCTGTGTCCCACAGAAGTTGGGGCTTAGTGTTGTTGCTGTCGTTTGTTTCCATATACTGCTGGATCTCCATTTTGATTTGGTCATTGATCCATTGATTATTTAAGAGTGTGTTGTTAAGCCTCCATGTTTTTGTGAGCCTTTTTGCTTTCTTTGTACAGTTTATTTCTAGTTTTATGCCTTTGTGGTCTGAAAAGTTGGTTGGTAGGATTTCAATCTTTTGGAATTTACTGAGGCTCTTTTTGTGGCCTAGTATGTGGTCTATTCTGGAGAATGTTCCATGTGCACTTGAGAAGTATGTGTATCCTGTTGCTTTTGGATGTAGAGTTCTGTAGATGTCTATTAGGTCCATCTGTTCTAGTGTGTTGTTCAGTGCCTCTGTGTCCTTACTTATTTTCTGTCTGGTGGATCTGTCCTTTGGAGTGAGTGGTGTGTTGAAGTCTCCTAGAATGAATGCATTGCATTCTATTTCCTCCTTTAGTTCTGTTAATATTTGTTTCAGGTATGTTGGTGCTCCTGTATTGGGTGCATATATATTTATAATGGTTATATCCTCTTCTTAGACTGAGCCCTTTGTCATTATGTAATGTCCTTCTTTGTCTTTTGTTACTTTCTTTATTTTGAAGTCTGTCTTGTCTGATACCAGAATTGCAACACCTGCTTTCTTCTCTTTGTTGTTTGCCTGAAATATCTTTTTCCATCCTGTGACTTTAAATCTGTGCATGTCTTTGGGTTTAAGGTGAGTCTCTTGTAAGCAGCATATGGATGGATCTGCTTTTTTATCCATTCTATTACTCTGTGTCTTTTGTTTGGTGCATTCAGTCCATTTACATTTAGGGTGATTTTGAAAGGTATGAACTTATTGCCATTGCAGGCTTTAAGTTTGTGGTTACCAAATGTTCAAGTTTAGCTTCTTTACTATCTTACTGTCTAACTTAACTCCCTTGTTGAGCTATTATACATGCGGTCTGATGATTCTTTATTTCTCTCCCTTCTTATTCCTCCTTCTCCCTTCTTCATATGTTGGCTGTTTTGTTCTGTGCTCTTTTTAGGAGTGCTCCCATCTAGAGCAGTCCCTGTACAATGCCCTGAAGAGGTGGTTTGTGGGAGGCAAATTCCCTCAACTTTTGCTTGTCTGGGAACTGTTTAATCCCACCATCATATTTAAATGATATTCGTGCTGGATACAGTAGTCTTGGTTCGAGGCCCTTCTGTTTCATTGCATTAAGTATATCATGCCTTTCTCTTCTGGCCTGTAGGGTTTCTGTTGAGAAGTCTGATGATAGCCTGATGGGTTTTCCTTTGTAGGTAACCTTTTTTTTCTCTCTGGCTGACTTTAATACTTTGTCCTTGTCTTTGATCTTTGCCATTTTAATTATTGTGTGTCTTGGTGTTGCCCTCCTCGGATCCCTTGTCATGGGATTTCTGTGTACCTCTGTGGTCTGAGAGGCCATTTCCTCCCCTAGTTTAGGGAAGTTTTCAGCAATTATTTCTTCAAAGACACTTTCTATCCCTTTTTCTCTCTTCTTCTTCTTCTGATACCCCTATAATGTGGATATTGTTCCATTTCGATTGGTCACTCAGCTCTCTTAGAATTCTTTCATTCCTGGAGATCCTTTTATCTCTCTCTGCATCAGGTTCTCTGCGTTCCTGTTCTCTGTTTTCTAGACCATTAATGGTCTCTTGCATTTCGTCCATTCTGTTTTGAAGTCCTTCCAGAGCTTGTTTTATTTCTGTATTCTCCTTCCTTAGTTCTTGCATATTTCTCTACAAGTCCATCAGGATGGTTATGACTTTTGTTTTGAATTCTTTTTCGGGAAGACTGGCTAAATCTATCTCCCCAGGTTCCTTCTCAGTGGAAGATGTAGCAGATGCCAAAGCTGTCTGGGTTAGTCTTGTCTGGATCATATTTTTTTGCCTTTTCATGTTGACAGGTGCTATTGACTGTCAGCCAGGAGGGCCAACGTTTTCACTTGTTACTGGCCTTTCTTTACTGGGAAAACTGCGACCTCTAGTGGCTTGTGTTGGGTAATTGCGTGTAGGCTGGGTCTTTGTGTCTTGCCAGACCGAAGTGTAGAATTTTCCTTTCTGCCTTTCTGTGGGCGTGTTTTGCCTTAGGCTGTTTCTCTGCTTTCGCATCCGGGAAGGGTAATGGACTGGGGGATGAGGGAGGCTCTTTGGCTGTTTACCTCCGTGAGGGGTCTCAGAGCTCTTGCCCAGGGGGTTAGTGTGCCCAGATTTCCCTGTAATTTCCAGCCACTGGGCTGTGACCTGTGTTGTTTCTGTCTAGCTGTTAAATCCTTGTCCCTTTAAGACTTTCAAAGAGCACTGGCTTTTCTTTGTCACAGGGGCATCAGCTTCGGCACCCACTCAGAGGTCTTGCTGCCCTATTTCCCTCATTTCCAGCCCTCCACGCATGCACTGTGTCTGCCCTCTGGTGCGGGTGGCTGGGGCTGGGTGTTTAGCAGTCCTGGGCTCCCTCTCCCTCCTTCCGGGAGCTGGGGGGAGGTGTGCTGGAGTCCCGCTGACCGGGGCTTGTATCTTACCCCTTTCACCAGGCGCTGGGCTCTCGCACATGTCGATGTACTCAGGCTGTTGTCCTGTGTCTTCTGGTCTCTCTTTTAGGATTTGTTGTATTTGTTGTACTTTCAAAAATATATTTTTTTTTGGGAGGAGATTCCCACTGTCCTACTCATGCTGCCATGTTGGCTCTGCCTCTCTCAATGATTTTTAAAAAGTAAAATCGTCGAAATTCAGTGAATCTTTTTTGTTGTTAATTCTGACAACCTCTAAGATTGTATAATACTTTATTGATTTTACCTCAGTAAGTGAAATTTCATTTAAATAATCTGAAATAAAAGTAATAACTTTAAGGGTTCTGAATATAGACAAATCTATTTATATCAGTAAATTTGTCCTGTCCTTTCCTTACAGTCTTATAATACTGTGTTTCCTTTCATATCCAGGTATAACTATGCAACATGAGAAATACTTATGATCAAGTAAAAAATTTTAATACTTTATATTTTATAGTTTATCTTTAGTATATAAAAGCATATGTGCATTACATTAAGAAAGGTAAAAAAGGATCTGTAAAACATCAGCCCATGAAACATCATTACCTATGAAAATTCAAATTTAAAATATTAGTAAATCATTAAAACATTTGTGAAATAATTATTTGCAGCGTTTATTCCAGCACACAGGAAAAAGGCCAAAAATATCTCAAATATTCAATAAAATGAAAAGGGGTTTGGTTTTGTGACAATAGAGATGGTTTTTTTAGATTAGCCCTTCTAGTTAGTTAACCATCTTTGGTTATACCATTACTCTAACATTATAATACCATTAGCCTAACAGAATTAGGTTTAAAACAGTCAACTGATGAACTTTCAAAATACAAATCAGAGAAAATATATGTTGATATTGCAAGTTAGGGAAAAAAGGACTCCAACCAAATTTATACTGCTTAATTCTGATTGTATACTATGAAAGGCAAATTTGAGGGAAAAAATCCAGAAACCAGAGATAAAAGGCAAAGAATCAATATGATTAAAGAGAAGATTGATTAATCATGTATTCATTCTTTGATATAATCAACAAACCTATATCGAACATTTGTTGTTTGCTCAGAAGTATTGTAAATACTGAGAATAAAGAGCAAAATGAGAAAGGTTACATTCCCCTCTGGATGGAGCTAACATTCCAGAAGGAGACAAAAAAGAAAGAAACCATTGAATATGCGGTATAAGTTCAAATAAGTGCCATTGAAGAGAGTTGATAAAGAAGACTGAGAATGGTGATTGATTATTTAAAATTACTATGGCCAGGGAATACTTCAAGGAGTACACCTTAAAATGAATGTCATGATAAGGTATGAGGAAAGTGCATTTCCAGCAGAAGCAAGCACTGTGTACCATTCCTGCTTATTTTAGTGGTTATGATAAATGTAAACATACTCACTTGTAATCTCCAAATTTAATCAGTATCACTATCCTACTCTGGAAAATATACAAAGTGTACTTGACCTCCATAGTTGTCTTATATTTTAGTTCTGCATTGTTCCAACTTCCATGAAACATAGTTATTACTATTTCATTAAATTTCCATACAAGTTAACTAACATTTGAATCAATATTTTGCTTTTTTCTTTCATTTGCACTTATTTCCTTTGGATGGCCATACAGTAGATTTTTGAACGGTGGGCTTCTGTGGGACGTTGTTGTGGATTTATTTCCTTGACAATGCAATGACTTCTTTGTTTAGCCTTCTTAACTGCTTGAGATTCTCCATAATGAAATAATCTCAGTTAGCCATTTTCCTTCGAGCTAACTCTAAGAGGAACATTGGAGAATATGATCTAGATAAGAGTTTGTTGATATGATTTATGTTAATTCTTGTGAATATGGTTGGTTAATCCTTAGTCATTTGATTGGGAGGCAAGGGAGACTAAAGTTCTTAGAAGGTACAGTGCTACAGAATCCATGATATAGATAGACCCTACAAATTGAAAGCATGAATCAATGTCTAAGTGAGACTAAAGTATGTTCAAAATACAGATACAAATACATACCAGTATCATCAAATATGTGTATGTTATTTGATGCAGTCATACTATATAAAAATTAAAGGACTAGTCAGCACATTTATTTTTATTTTTTAGTGGTGAGTAAACAGAGCTTTCTAAATGTCTAAAAATATGGCAGAAATCATTAAGCAAAATTTTAAATATTACTTTTATGGAACATTTTACAGCTATCAAAATAATCATTCAGCAAATGTTTTAAGGAGTGGGCATATAGATGGTAAATTTTAATAAACAGATTGTAAAATATTACCAACAGAACAATATCCTTATAAATAAACAATTAATCTCTAAGATAAGTCATGGAAAATAGTGACAAAGATTTAAATGCTAAGATATTAACAATAACCAATTCTGACTTTGGGAATAATGTTGATTTTTACTTTCTCTATCTTTTAATTTTATTTTTAAAATTGTATTTGTTTTGCATTTGCTAAGTTTTCTATATTGGATATGAATCATTAATGTAAAAGAGCCCAAAGCAAGAATTGTAATTTAAAACTTTTAATATTTAAACAAATTCCCCCTGCCCTTCTTCTTGACAAAGGAGCATAGGAAGAGGTCAAGAGTGAGTCTTGAAATTTAACATTTTCTGTGTAATCTCTGAGCTAATGAACTAATGGAATTCTATCCCCTTGAGATTCATGCATCTTCCAGAAGTTTAATGGCAAGAAACAAGAAAAGCTAACCCTCCTCTCCTGGTTTCACAAACACACATTCAAGGTAAATACAGCGGAACTGTTTAATGGGCCCAATAAATTCTATTATATTCTATTTATACCTCTATACTTAGAAACAAGGACAGACACTCCTCCCCCCCAAAAAAAACCCCAAATCTCAATTATTAATTATATCAAATGATGTACTTTAATAACTATATGATCTCCTGAAAAAAATATTACTTCATCTTGAACATTAGAATTGGGTTATTTAGGAAGAAATGAATGCTAATGTATTATTCAGTTTCCATGCTAAACAGAGGCTAATTTTAATTATGAACATATGTTTGAATGAATCCTTGCTGTTTCAAGAGAATGACTTTTAGAGCTAATACTCTAGTGAGATAATAGCATAGTTCATTTTCCAGTCAGGCATAATCTTTTGCTTTCAAGTAGATATGGCATAAAAGAGTTTAAACCTGAAAACCTGGCTAAAACCTATTTCATGATTAATTAGTCCCTTTTAGAAACTCAATTAAGTGCTGGTGCCACACATTAAAATGAAGAGATAATGACTGACAGAACAGAGAAACATGAGCGTACATAAATTGTCTCTGACCTGATTTAAAGACTTAAACTGAAAATTTAACATCAAAATGAATATTATAATAATGTGTCATGTCCATCATTCTCTTGCTGGTGTAACATCATCAGGTTTTACCACAGCATGAATATTGACATTGTTTCATTAAGTTTAACATTTGTTTTAGTCAAAGTACACAGTTTCTATGATGAAATATAGTTCTCTTGAGAAATTATCAGTTTTCTTAGTACTGTGTAGACTTTTTCACTCTTGGCTAAATTTTACTTTCAGATATTTTCAGGATGATACTGGTGGCTATCATCACCAGACTACAAAATGACGGCTTTTGAAACTATTGGCATCATGAGAGCCTTAGCATCATCTGGTCCAACTTCTTAGAAGACCGAGCTCACAGGAAATTATTTGTAATCATGGTCACACAATACCACTCAATGGATTTATTATAATATCTGGATATCTGACCCTAGATTCAACCAATTTCATTTTTTTAAAAGTCTTAAAAAGTTCTTTGGTTACTCCCTTCATAGAAATAGAACCTTACAAAGAACAGTAATTGTCATGTGCCAGATAAATTAATAGTTTTAGCTTATTTTACTCAATACACTAACATAAAAGTGTTTTATTTCATTTTTAATCTTCCAATGTTGGACATCAGTCATTTTTTGAATTTATTTTTAATAAAGCTTAAATATGTGAACCATGTATATATGTCCTGTCTTTTTAATTTTTTTCACTAGTAACTAAAAATAATGTCTTCTATAACATTTAATTTGATTAGAAATTATAAAAATGATGATGATATCAAATTTGGGAACATAGAAAAGTAAAAATAAAAACAGTCACCATAATATTTCATTGCTTACTAAATGAATACAATTAAAATTAATTCTGTGGTGAATTTCTTTTTCTTTCTCTTTCCTTCCTTGCTTCTCTCCTTTTCTTTGTCATCTATATCTATCAATCTATCATCAATCATCCATCTGTATGTATATCTCTTTTGACCTTTTACTTTCATTCATTCCTCAAAAAAGCATTATTTGAATAATAGTTCATTTTACAGTCAATCATATTCAAAACAGAGAAAATTATACATTTTATTGGAATGAAACTACCAGGAAAAAAATGGCATGAAGTTCTCCAATATGAAATATTAATGAATAAATGAAAAATAATGGAAGAAAATATAATTATTGTGGTAAAACTGAAAGCAATGAAACTTATGAACATCTAATAAGTAGTATTAATTTGAAAGAAATATTTTAAAAAACCATTGGCTTGAACATAATATTTCTGGCTGGAAATGCATCCTTACTATGCAAAGTTAAATTTCATTAGACAGAGAAAATCTCTGAACCAGAAGATCCTCATTGAATGAATGCATTTGGCATCCATACTGGACATACAATTGTCACTAATGAACATTAGTCCTGCTTTGTGAGACAGAGATTACCGTAGCAGATACTTTTGGAAGATCATTTAACTTAGAGCTCATAAAACAATTTAAATACCTTTAGTGACCATAAGACAGAGAATACTGGATTAGATGGATCATTAGTCTCATCTGATATACTTGTTATATTTTTTAGCACACTCTTGGGAAATGTCACTTTAGCTTATGAACAATTCCCATGATGTCACTTATATAATTTATACTTTACAAATTAGCTAAGGCCTCAGTTGTGACTATCCATAGCAAATAAATGGTTCTAAGAATTCAAGACAACATTTTAAGGGGAGAAACAGTGTTCAAAAAGATATCCTTAATATTTTTTGTGATAAGATTTTTTTCATGTGTGTGTAAATCATAATTATATAGGTTGGTTTGAGTCTTATTTCTCAAACTGAATATATATTCAATTGGATATAAAATTATAGCTCCGATTACACAAAAATAACAAATACAAATAATTAGTATCTTTGAAACCTCACGAAATTGTAATTCGGCAGGAATATTTGGCAGATATTACAATCAGGTAACCACTAAAAATATAAACATGGAATATAGAACATTTCCCTTATTTGCCCTTATTTGTGTTTATATCAACATGCTATGAGAAAAAAATGCTTTGGACATTTTCCAAGAAATGTTTTTCCTAATTGTTGTTGGATTGTTCAAAGGAAATCATTAAAATACAAAATCTTCAAAAAGAAAGAAAGTTCTTTTGAATTTAGCTTAAAGAACTTAAAGACTGGTGACAAAAATAAATTATGCTCTTTACTCTAAATTGCTTTTCTTTAAGTTTTTGTATATAATGTGAGTGATCACTACATATGCCACATTAAATGACTTGGTAATTGATAATCACAAAGTATTCATTATTTTGTGTTTCTTCTAATTAGAATACGAACCCTAGAATAATGTTGTGCATAAATTCAATACAAATGAATTCACTGAATCCATCATGACATTTAGGACAGTTCACTGTGTGTATGCTGGTAGCTTAAGAAATGACCAGCAGCCCAAAAACTGCAACTTAAGGTTTATTTGAAATGACACATTTATATGTACAATATAGTTTTTCTTAAATGCATAGGAAAATATAAAGTGCTCATGAACCATAATATTCCAGTGGTGTCATAATTGATAATTTTGTAGAGTATAGAATAAATTCTCATAAATAATGTATGGAGTAAATTCTATTATTTAATAATGTGAAATGTTAATTCACTTTCAAAGAAGTAACTCAATCAATCAATCAATAATAGCCTTTGCTTCAAAAGATAGAAACACGTGTAGACATTTTTATCACTGAAAAAAACTGCTAATAGTTTGAGTTAATTTAAAAACCATATGTGTTGGCTATAATTATTAATTATTAAAATCAATTTTTTGTGCTTCTAATTAGATCACTTTTTTTGGCCACTTTTGTTTTTATATTTTTGTTGAAATATACTTTATATACAATATTATATTGGTTTCAGATGTACAACATGGTGATTTTACAATTATCTATATTACTAAATGCTACCATGAGAAGTGTAGTTACCATCTGTCACCATATATAGATATCACAATATTTTGCATTACATTCCCTATGTTACACTTCTATCCCTGTGACAAATATATTTCATAATTTGAAACTTGTATCTATTTATTCCCTTTGGCAACTACACCCATCCTGTCGCCACCCCGCTTGCTATGGTAACTACAAATCTGTTCTCTGTGGTTATGTCTATTTCTCTTTCATTTTGTTTGTTCATTTATTTTGGTTTTTAGATTTCACATGTAAGTAAAATCGTATGGCATTTGTCTTTCTCTGTCTGACTTAATAATATCCTCTAGATCCACTCATGGTGATGCAAATAGCAAGATTTCATTCATTTCATTTTATGGCTGAGTAGTATTCCATTGTATATATGTAGCACATCTTGATCCATTCATCTGCCAGTGGACACTTAGGTAGCTTCCATATATTGGCTTTTGTAAATAATACTGAAATAAACATAGGAGTGCTTTTATCTTTTCATATTGTGATTTTGTTTTCTTTGGATGAATTCCCAGAAGTAGAACTGCTGAGTCACATTCTACTTCTATTTTGAGTTTTTTTGTGGCATTTCCATACTGCTTTATAGTGGAATTTACATTCTTACCAACAGCATAGGAGGATTTCTTCTTCTTCACATCCTCATCAACACTTGTCATTTCTTGTTTTTTTGATACTAACCATTCTTACTGGTTAAGGGTAATATCTCATTGTGTTTTTGATTTGCATTTCTCTGATGATTAGTGATGTTGAACATTTCATGTGTGTGATGGCCATCTGTATGTCTTCTTTGGAAAAATGTTGACTCATGTCCTCTGCCAATATTTTTAATCAGATTATTTGTTTTTTTGGTGTTGAATTGTATTAGTTCTTTATATATGTTAGATATTAGCCCTTTATTAGACAAATATTTTGCAAATATATTCTCCCATGTAGTAGTTGTGTTTTGATTTTGTTGATTTTAATTTTGTTTTTTCTTTGCTGTGCAGAAGCCTTTTAGTTTGATATAGTCTCACTTGTTTATTTTTGCTTTTGTTTCTTTTGCCTTGGAAGACATATCCAAAAAAATTACTAATGCTGATGCTCAATTGTTTACTTGCTTATGTTTTCTTCTGGGAGTTTTATGATTTCAGGTCTTACATTTAGGTGTTTAATCCATTTATTTTTGTGTATGGTGTACAACAATGTAGATCATTTATTCTATTATTAAACCATGTATGTCCCAACTCATTTAGAAAATGCACTCTTTAAAGTCTGTGAATGTTCAGACTAGTACAAGTAGCACTGAAATATTTTAATTAATACATTGGGAAATTATAAGTGTATGTTATAAACTTCAAGTATACTAAAAAGTGTTCCATGCTTAACTAGTATATTTCCTGCCCCTATTGTAGAATTGCCCATTTCTCCAAGAAGCTTTGGTTCCTTTTATTGGAAAATATTACTAGAAACTAACATATATGCTTGCTATAGTACTAGTTGTTATTAAAGCATTGTTGTTTTAAGGCCATTTGGCAAATAGGGCAAGCAAATATATATGTATGTGTGGTAGCCCTTGTGTATATGTACCTCCACATTTATATGTAATCATCTGCATCTGTCCGAAGCTAAACATAAATTGATGCATTCAGCTCTAATCTTCTATTACAACATGGATCTTTCTAGCCTCTTCCCCTTATTTATCTGTAACTTCTCCAATAGAGAAAAACCTGGTTTTCACCATATGTTGTCTGTTTGCTTAATTGTTCAGATCCAGTATAAATATAGGGTGATTTCAGAGTTGGTAAGCTTTACCCAATGGGAAAAAACTTCATTACCTAAAATACAAAACTTCTATAGTCTTTCTTTGCTCTTGGCCTTACTTAGCAGTTCTATACATTTACAAAGTAATTTCACTCAGTATCTTTTCCCTCTCTGCCTTCAATAAAGTTATTTCCTATATTTCTAGCACAGTTAGACTCTTTTGTCACATTCTGTATTCCATTCTGAGAAGTCTTGATCTGCTAAATGATTTTTTAATTGAATATATTAAGGTTCATTCTATGTGTAGTAAAGTTTTATTGGTTTGGACAAATGCAATATCATATACCCATCATGACAGGTTTATATAATAGCTTCACTATCTTAAAAATATTCCCTGCTCTTCACTTATTCCATTCCCCTTCTCACCTTAAACCTGTGGCAACTACTGGTCTTTAAAATGTATGTATAGTTTTGCCTTTTCCAGACTGACACAATATAATCATGTGAAATGTATTTTTTATATACTAGCTTCTTCCACTTCCCAATATTCAGTAGAGAGTCAACTGTCCTTTTGTGGCCTGAAAAAGCATTTCCTCTTCTCACTAAATAGTGCACATTGTAACAATGTATCATTGTTTATTTATTCATCATCCACTGAAGGAAATCTTAATTGCTTGCAATTTTTGGCCATTATTGATAAACATTTGCTTGCAGACTTTCGTGTATAGACCTGTTTTTGGCTGTAATATAAATTATTCTACCTGATCACTTGTTTTCAACAAGCCCTTGGGGATTGAACTTTTTCCAGGGAGCTGATCTTGAAATAAGATAAAATAGCCACGAGGTTGGAAATGGGGCTTTTCAAAAGAGATCAAAATATTACCTATTTTCTCATGATGGGGCTTTAAACAACCTCCAAAAGAGCTAAGTTCTTTTTGTTGACTATGACTATGCCAACCCTCCTGACTACACCACAGAGCTGGGGAGGACAGTGGAAATAACTCCAACCAAAACGTCAAAGACCTTACTGTTCTTACCAAGGTTCCATAGTTTAACTTGAATAAATGTTTTTCAGTTTTTTTTCTGTGCTTTCAGTTAATTGCAAAAGTTCTAAAATATTTGATTATCATGGCTTGGCAGTATGTGAGAGTGAATTCACAGATGTCATCAATCCAACTTCTAAAAGTCTCACACTATTTCGGTAATCTCTTTTCTAATATCTCGACAAATCTAGCTGCCATAAACCAGACATATGCAAAAAAATTGTTTCCTAACCTCTTTTCTTAGATATATTAATTCATTAATCACACATTCTACCTCCAAATTACTTTGAAAGATGGTTGAAACATTTCTCCACTGGCTGTTACGGATTGCCATCTTTCCAGCCTCTGAAAGCCACTTCACAAGCCACCACCTGCCAGCAACTGAGTTAAAGTCATAACTTTTAGTTATAATTGTTGTTATTGTTTTTAATATCAACAATGAACTCCTGGCACCAGTTTCTGAATTGGTTATGATAGACTTGGTGCTAAGTTATTTTCCTTAACAAATGAGACCCAGTCTCAATGGAACAAAAGAGTAACTTTTTTGTTTGTCTTTTACTCTGCCCAGGGTATACTGTCAAGGGGAGTCCTCATGGAAGTCACTCGGATTCAGGTTAATGGAAGCTCCATTGCAACACGTTAATTAAGAATTGATAAAGGTGCACACTTACTTGCTCAGAGATATATACCACTTCTTAAAATATATTTCATTAAGCAAAAGTAAGGCATGTACATGATCAACTTCAAAAGAAGCAGGAAGTTGCAATCCTACCATATGCTCCTCAGAAAAAGAGAACTTACAATAAAAATAATGGAAATACACTCTCAGAACTCTAACAATCCATGTATTGAATCATTCATGCTAGGAAGTAGGCCATAAGATTTGCATTCTGATGCCTTTTCTGAGCACATCTTTTATCTGTACTGCTAAGTCAGGAGAGTAACTAGTGCTGTGGATTTGTAGCTATAGCCTTGAGATGGAAAAATATATTCCATTTTCAATGTTGGCTTAGATAAATTGATGACAGTTGCCCAGGATGGTGTGTTGAGAAGTACTGTGAAGCCTCTTCAAAGCTCAGTGGAAAAGATTGCTATGATTGATTAGTATGTTTCAGGTAAGCAAAACTATTATAGACGTCTGAAATAGGTAGTTCAATCATTCTACACTCTAGAGCTCTAAGCATACAATGTGAACACCCAAACATTCACTCTAGAATGATAGAAATATTTTAAATGAAACATCATGTCAAGTACATTGAATGTATTTTTTTAATTTTAAGATAATTGTAAAGGATAATTACAGGGATAGAAATATATGGCATCTCACTGTGAATAAATAGTATTTTCATGTCAATAGTAAAGTACTAATTTCAAATATTACATACAGTTTTCTCCATATGCACACATATATATTTATTAAAACATGAGCTTTGACTTCAGAATGAGAGAATGTTTAACTATGTGGAATTAGCAATCATCATTTGAGCCATATTATAAATTATTTGGCATCATTTGAAAAAAGTTTCCAGTAACTATGTTTAATCAAACCTGTCTGGAAAAACATTCCAAGGACAACATTTCACTTGGAACAAAAGATCTTGTTGAAAAAGAAGGTACTTCTCTGGGCTCTATTCCTCCAGCTGTTTGTAGTTATCTTTGTGGTAATACTGGATGTGCTTTTTCTAAAACATTTACAAAGGTATCCCTGCCAATATTTGTCAACTGAATCCCTTCCACCACTGCAAGGGAAAGTTTGATCTCCTATTTGATAACTACTACTATTACATGGTGGCTAAATATGTAGATGTTTGGGTAAAACACCTTAAATGGTATTGAAAATTCCTTTCCCTTCTAACAATGGGAAACTCAGATGGAACCACCTGGACTCATTTGGTAGAATGAATTATGATGACAAAATGTTTTATTATCCATTTGTCAAAAAGACCTTTGTTCAGGCCAATCCCAGTCTCCCTTGCCTGAATCATATGATGGATATAACCTAGCATTAGTCTGTATCTTTTGAAGGATCTTAAAAGAGTCTTAAAATGTTCATTCTCACTACTTATATGGACATAGTCATGGTCTTTGGGTTGTCTATGATTGAAATAGTTTCTTTAGCTATATATCTATGACCTCGTTTACAAAAAATTTACCTGCAGGGTTTTATATAAATTGTTACTTGCCATAATAATAGGTCAATTACTTCACCTTTGGCAATCACATGTTCTTAGCAAATATTATTCATGTTTTGCAGTGTTCTACTCCATAAGGGAGTACAATGTTAAACTTGAAAAACATTTTCCATTTTACTAAGAAACATCCATTGCAGAAAAGGTTCTAGGAATTAGCTATTATTCATCCCATATTCTTGCTTTTTACAGAAAAGATAGCAAAACCTTCAAAATTAAACAACTTGTCCAAGGTTGCAAGTTATGTAGTGACAGGATACACTGGTACTGTCTCCTGACTGCTGATTTAATTCCAATATTCCCCTGATAATTGACTTAAATTTAATAAATAGTTTTATTATATTTATCCTAGATTTATGATTAAAATAATTGGTGTTCTGTGTTACATGTAGTTGTATGATACAAAATGTCATCTCATGAGGTTGTGAGTTAGAAATTTTGACTGATAAAGTAATGAGACCTACTTTACCATGTCTAGTGTCTCAGCTAGATATCTCAAAGCATGGCTCCCCACCCTCCCATTCTCCCAGTCCCTTTCCCTTTGGTAACTGTTAGTCTATTCTTGAGTTCTGTGATTCTGCTGCTGTTTTGTTCCTTCAGTTTTTCCTTTGTTCTTATACTCCACAGATGAGTGAAATCATTTGGTATTTCTCTTTCTCTGCTTGGCTTATTTCACTGAGCATAATACCCTCCAGGTCCATCCATGTTGCTGCAAATGGTAGGATTTGCCCTCTTCTTATGGCTGAGTAGTATTCCATTGTGTATATGTACCATATCTTCTGTATCCATTCATCTACTGATGGACATTTAGGTTGCTTCCAATTCTTGGCTATTGTAAATAGTGCTGCGATAAACATAGGGGTGCATCTGTCTTTCTCAAAGTTCATTGCTGCGTTCTTAGGGTAAATTCCTAGGAGTGGAATTCCTGGGTCAAATGGTAAGTCTGTTTTGTGCATTTTGATGAACCTTCATACTGCTTTCCATAATGGTTGAACTAATTTACATTCCCACCAGCAGTGTAGGAGGGTTCCCCTTTCTCCACAGCCTTGCCAACATTTGTTGTTTGTCTTTTGGATGGCAGCCATCCTTACTGGTGTGAGGTGATACCTCATTGTAGTTTTAATTTGCATTTCTCTGATAATTAGCGACGTGTAGCATCTTTTCATGTGTCTGTTGGCCATCTGTATTTCTTTTTTGGAGAACTGTCTGTTCAGTACCTCTGCCCATTTTTTAATTGGATTATTTGATTTTTGCTTGTTGAGGCATGTGAGCTCTTTATATATTTTGGACGTCAAGCCTTTATCGGATCTGTCACTTACAAATATATTCTCCCATACTGTAGGGTTCCTTTTTGTTCTGTTGATGGTGTCTTTTGCTGTACAGAAGCTTTTCAGCTTAATATAGTCCCACTTGTTCATTTTTGCTGTTGTTTTCCTTGCCCGGGGAGATATGTTCAAGAAGAGGTCACTCATGTTTATGCCTAAGAGGTTTTTGCCTATGTATTTTTCCATGAGTTTAATGGTTTCATGACTTACATTCAGGTCTTTGATCCATTTTGAATTTACTTTTGTATATGGGGTTAGACAATGGTTCAGTTTCATTCTCCTACATGTAGCTGTCCAGTTTTGCCAGCACCATCTGTTGAAGAAACTTTCATTTCACCATTGTATGTCCATGGCTCTTTTATCAAATATTAATTGACCATATATGTTTGGGTTAATGTCTGGAGTCTCTAGTCTGTTCCACTGGTCTGTGGCTCTGTTCTTGTGCCAGTACCAAATTGTCTTGATTACTATGGCTTTATAGTAGAGCTTGAAGTTGGGAAGTGAGATTCCCCCTACTTTCTCAGGATTGCTTTGGCTATTCAGGGTCTTTGGTGGTTCTATATGAATTTTTGAATTATTTGTTCCAGTTCATTGAAGAATGTTGCTGGTAATTTGAGAGGGATTGCATCAAATCTGTATATTGCTTTGGACAGGATGGCCATTTTGACAATATTGATTCTTCCTATCCTCGAGCATGGAGTGAGTTTCCATTTGTTAGTGTCCCTTTAATTTCTCTTAAGAGTGACTTGTAGTTTTCAGGGTATAGGTCATTCACTTTGGTTAGATTTATTCCTAGGTATTTTATTCTTTTTGATGCAATTGTGAATGAAATTGTTTTCCTGATTTCTCTTTCTATTGGTTCATTGTTAGTGTATAGGAAAGCTACAGATTTCTGTGTGTTAATTTTGTATCCTGCAAATTTGCTGTATTCTGATATCAGTTCTAGTAGTTTTGGGGTGGGGTCTTTAGGGTTTTTTATGTACAATATCATGTCATCTGCAAATAGTGACAGTTTGACCTCTTTACCAATCTGGATTCTTGTATTTCTTTGTTTTGTCTGATTGCTGTGCCTAGGACCTCCAGTACTATGTTAAATAGCAGTGGGGAGAGTAGGCATCACTGTCTAGTTCCCAATCTCAGAGGAAAAGCTTTCAGCTTCTTGCTGTTCAGTATAATGTTGGCTGTGTGTTTATGATATATGGCCTTTATTATGTTGAGGTACTTGCCCTCTATTCCCATTTTGCTGAGAGTTTTTATCATGAATGGATGTTGAATTTTGTCAAATGCTTTTTCGGCATCTATGAAGATGATCATGTGGCTTTTGTCTTTCTTTTTGTTGATGTGGTGGATGATGTTGATGGATTTTCATATGTTGTACCATCCTTGCATCCCTGGGATGAATCCCTCTTGGTCATGGTGTATGATCCTTTTGATATACTTTTGAATTCGGTTTGCTAATATTTTATTGAGTATTTTTGCATCTACATTCATCAGGGATACTGGTCTGTAATTTTCTATTTTGGTGGGGTCTTTGCCTGGTTTTGGTATTAGGATGATGTTGGCTTCATAGAATGAGTTTGGGAGTATTCCCTCTTCTTCTATTTTTTGGAAAACTTTAAGGAGAATGGGTATTATGTCTTCTCTGTGTGTCTGATAAAATTCCGAGGTAAATCCGTCCGGCCTGGGTGATTTGTTCTTGGGTAGTTTTTTGATTACTGTTTCAATTTCTTTGCTCGTAATTGGTCTGTTTAACTTTTGTGTTTCTTCCTTGGTCAGTCTTGGAAGGTTGTATTTTTCTAGGAAGTTGTCCATTTCTTCTTTGTTTTCCAGCTTGTTGGCATATAGGTTTTCATAGTAGTCTTTAATAATTCTTTTTATTTCTGTGGAGTCTCTTGTGATTTTTCCATTCTCATTTCTAATTCTGTTGATTTGTGTTGATTCTCTTTTTCTCTTAATAAGTTTGGCTAGAGGCTTATCTATTTTGTTTATTTTCTCAAAGAACCAGCTCTTGGTTTCATTGATTTTTGCTATTGTTTTATTCTTCTCAATTTTGTTTATTTCTTCTCTGATCTTTATTATGTCCCTCCTTCTGCTGACTTTAGGCCTCATTTGTTCTTCTTTTTCCAGTATCAATAATTGTGATGTTAGACTATTAATTTGTGATTGTTCTTCCTTATTCAAGTGTGCCTGGTTCGCTATATACTTTCCTTTTAAGACAGCTTTTTCTGCATCCCACAGAAGTTGGGGCTTTGTGTTGTTGTTGTCATTTGTTTCTATATATTCCTTGATCTCTATTTTGATTTGTTCATTGATCCATTGATTATTTAGAAGTATGCTGTTAAGCCTCCATGTGTTTGTGCGCCTTTTTGTTTTCTTTGTAGAATTTATTTCTGGTTTTATCCCCTTGTGGTCTGAAAAATTGATTGGTAGAATTTCAATATTTTGGATTTTGCTGAGGCTCTTTTTGTGGGCTAGTATGTGGTCTGTTCTGGAGAGTGTTCCATGTGCACTTGAGAAGAATGTATATCCTGTTGCTTTTGGATGTAGAGTTCTATAGATGTCTATTAGGTCCATCTGGTCTACTGTGTTGTTCCGTGCTTCCGTGTCCTTACTTATTTTCTGCCCGGTGGATCTACCTTTTGGGGAAAGTGGTGTGTTGAAGTCTCCTAAAATGAATGCATTGCAGTCTATTTCCCCCTTTAGTTCTGTTAGTATTTGTTTCACATATGCTGGTGCTCCTGTGTAGTGTGCATATATATTTAGAATGCTTATATCCTCTTGTTGGACTGAGCCTTTTATCATTATGTAGTGTCCTTCTTAATCTCTTGTTACTTTCTTTGTTTTGAAGTTTATTTTGTCTGATGTTAGTACTGCAACTCCTGCTTTCTTTTCGCTGTTGTTTGCCTGAAATAATTTTTTCCATCCCTTGACTTTTAGTCTGTACATGTCTTTGGGTTTGAGGTGAGTTTCTTATAAGCAGCATATAGATGCATCTTGCTTTTTTATCCAGTCTATTACTCTGTGTCTTTTGATTGGTGCATTCAGTCCATTTAGATTTAGGGTGACTATTGAAAAATATGTACTTACTACCATTGCAGGCTTTAAATTCATGGTTACCAAAGTTTCAAGGTTAGCCTCTTTAGTATCTTACTGCCTAACTTGGCTCACTTATTGAGCTGTTATATACACTGTCTGGAGATTCTTTTCTTCTCTCCCTTCTTATTCCTCCTTCTCCATTCTTCATATGTTGGGTGTTTTGTTCTGTGCTCTTTCTGGGAGTGCTCCCATCTAGAGCAGTCCCTGTAAGATGCCCTCTAGAGGTGGTTTGTGGGAGGCAAATTCCCTCAGCTTTTGCTTGTCTGGGAATTGTTTAATCCCACCATCTTATTTAAATGATAGTCGTGCTGGATACAGTATCCTTGGTTCAAGGCCCTTCTGTTTCATTGCATTAAATATATTATGCCATTCTCTTCTGGCCTGTAAGGTTTCTGTTGAGAAGTCTGATGTTAGCCTGATGGGTTTTCCTTTATAGGTGACCTTTTTCTCTCTAGCTGCCTTTAAAACTCTTTCCTTGTCCTTGATCTTTGACATTTTAATTATTATGTGTCTTGGTGTTTTCCTCCTTGGATCCTTGCTGTTGTGGGTTCTGTGTATTTCCATGGTCTGTTCAATTATTTCGTCCCCAGTTTGGGGAAGTTTTCAGCAATTATTTCTTCCAAGATACTTTCCATCCCTTTTCCTCTCTCTTCTTCGTCTGGTACCCCTATAATACGGATATTGTTCCTTTTGGATTGGTCACACTGTTCTCTTAATATTGTTTCATTCCCGGAGATCCTTTTATCTCTCTCTATGTCAGCTTCTATGCGTTCCTGTTCTCTGGTTTCAATTCTATCAATGGCCTCTTGCATCTTATCCATTCTGTTTATAAATCCTTCCAGAGTTTGTTTCATTTCTGTGATCTTCTTTCTGGCATCTGTGATCTGCCTCCTGACTTCATCCCATTTCTCTTGCGTATTTCTCTGCATCTCTATCAGCATGTTTATGATTTTTATTTTGAATTCTTTGTCAGGAAGACTGGTTAGATCTGTCTCCTTCTCTGGTGTCTCTGTGATCTTGGTTTGCCTGTAATTTTGTCTTTTCATGGTGATAGGAATAGTTTGCAGAGCTGGGACTAGTGATGGCTGGAAGAACTTCCCTTCTTGTTGGTTTTTGGCCTTCCTCTCCTGGGAGAATAGTGACCTCCAGTGGCTTGTGGTGGGTAGCTGCGTGCAGATAGGGCTTCTGCTACCTTCCTGGCTGCTATGGAGTTTATCTCCGCTGTTACTGTGGATTTGAACTGGCTCGGGCCACTGCTCCAAAGTGGTGGAGTTGCGTTGGAGGGGGAGTGACTGGGAGGCTATTTATCTCCATAAGGGGTCTCCGTGCTCCCTGCAGCCCAGGGAATTAGAGTGCACAGAGATCCCAGGATTCCCTATCTCTGGACTAAGTGTCCCACCCTGCCCCTTTAAAACTTCCAAAAGGCACCCGCCAAAACAAAACAATGACCACAAAAAAAAAATGGCCACTTGTTTTTCTTTATTCTCCAGGGCCAGCCTCGGGCACCTGCTCACCGGACTTGCTGCCCTGTTTCTCTAGTATTGGGGTACCTATCCCTTTAAGACTTCCAAAAAGCACTTGCCAAAACAAAACAACAAAAAAAAGAAAAAAGAAAAAAGAAAAAAAGGTGGCCGCTCGCATTTCTTTTGTTCTCTGGCACCGGACTCCAATACCCACTCGCCGGTCTTGCTATCCTGTTTCCCTATTATTGTGGTCCCTGTCCCTTTAAGACTTCCAAAAAGCACTTACCACAACAAAACAAGAACAACAACAAAAAACAAAACAAAAAAAACAAAACAAAAAAAAATGGCCACTCGCTTTTCTTTTGTCCCCCGGCACTGGCCTCCGGTACCTGCTCACCATTCTTGCTGCCCTGTTTCCCTAGTATCCAGGGTCCTGCACATGCACTGTGTCTGCGCACTGGTCCGGATGGCTGGGACTGGGTGTTCAGCAGTCCTGGACTCCTTCTCCCTCCCACTCAGAGCTCTCTCCTACCACTGGGATCTGAGGAGAGGGGCGCTCGGGACCAGCCGGACCGGGGCTTGTATCTTACCCCCTTTGCGAGGTGCTGGGTTCTCGCAGGTGTGGATGTGGTCTGATGTTGTCCTGTGTCCTCTGGTCTCTATTTTAGGAAGAGTTGTCTTTGTTATATTTTCATAGATATATGTGGTTTTGGGAGGAGATTTCTGCTGCTCTACTCACGCTGCCATTCTGGCTCTGCCCCTGTTGGGGATCTTTTGATAGCTGCTTCTTTATGGAAAGCTTTCACAGTTACCAAATTGACACACTGAAAAGAGCTGGCTAAAAATTCAAATATGCCATTCTGCACTTAGAAGAAAAGACCAGAGGATGCATATATTATGTCTGCAATAGGAGGTTAGGGCCTGCTGTGTTCTCTCCATTCCTACAGAAGAGTCCTTGCTTCCTGTCAAAGAGATCTGTCCTCTGACGCTCAGGTGCAATTTACATCATAAGTACAGTCTGAAAAACATTTAGTGGTAATGCGGCCCCAAGAATTCTTGATCTGGTGGCACTACTTGTCCTAGAACCTTAGACTAGTCTCCACTACTCACACAGTTCTATAAAGGACTATGCTGATTTAAAAGCATTTTGATTCACTGTAGTCAGAGTAAATGCAGATACTTCAAGTCTTTATAATTATGATGATGCCATAGTATTATGCTAGTAATTAGCTGGTGACCTGTACTTAAGTGTCAATACAAGAGACTGACGATCTTATAGCATTGAAGCTCTTTTTCTTAGTGTCTTCATTTGAGGACAAGAGCAAATATAGGAAAATGTGTTTATATTCTTCATGTCACACAATTTTGTAAAATCTAAGCAGCAAAAGTATATATTAAATAGTTAAATGTCATTCCAATTACTCTTTAAATGGCCAAGACATCTATACTTATAATGATTAATGCATAAATTAAGTTGTCTTATATTTACATCTAATTAATCTTTGCAATTTAAACTACTTTTTGAAAACTAAATATTTTAAGATCAAAAAGGAAAAAAAAAAACCCCTCTGAAAGTTTTGAAGTACAACTTTGTACTATTGATAAAACTTTTATTAGTTGCCTAACAAATATACTTTGTATATAAATAAATTTCTCAATATAACAAATAAAACTGACTTAGACAAAGCAGACTAGTGTGAGATCTCACAATCTTATACTTTGTTTGATATGAGGTGATATGCATAAATCTATCAGTAACTGTGGAATTAAATATCATAGAACTTCCTACTTTATATCAGATCTAAATTTTCATCATCAATTAAAAATTAAATTACTTCTGCCATTCCAAAATGATGTGTTTGACAATGAATGATTAATCTAATTGATGAATGTACTCAATAAATAAATCAACAACAGAAATCTATTTGTTTGCATCACATAGACACGGATTCACAAGAATTATCTTCTTGAAATGTGGAAGAATTTGGTAGCTAGTTTATACAATGTAACAAAGGCTTTTAACTATTTTTATTATGGACTTTGGTGGTAATTATGTCTATTTATTAAACATCAAAAAATGACATTGTGAAAAAAACAGATTGAAAGCAGGTGTATATACAAATAGAAAAAATTTAATGGTATTTGCATAAAACAAGATAAAATCTTGAAATTTCACATTCATATATCATCATAACTATAGAGATGTTAGTTCTTTTATTTAATATGTTAATTCTTTTATCTAATATATTAAATTTATGCTTATTTTTAAAAAGCATGAATTGAGGACAATATTGTAAAGCTTTTATGGAACAGAGCTGAAATTTGACTTCAGTTATCCTTAAAGTGACTTAGTGCTCTTACTGCTCTATGAAATTTCTTAGTTCTACTTTTAAATCAACAGTTAAAAGATGTCCAGGGACTCTTTCACTGAAAGAAATGGTCAATGATGAAAACAGTCCCCAGTAGTTGATTTACCAATCAATGGGATATCCTTTGAACTAGGTGGATATGTCAATTTTTTCCTGATAGTCAACATCTAACTATGATATTTTTTGTGTTGTTTTCACCTGAGTTGGAAACACAAAGCGAGCTAATTTTCTATTGCTTTACACACCTTAGAAAATGCCCGTTTCATTCTAGTATTTGACAGTGTAGTAGAGACTTTCAGTGACATCCAAATAAATCATGAATTGAGTAAAATATTTAGTTATTTCTAATGTGTTTAAACATTTTCAAATTTCTAAGAAAATGTGGAAGGATTCTTTCTTACATATGGAAAATTATGAAGCTAAATTTCTTAGCTGTAATATAAGAAATTTAACTACAGAGTAATAATTATAAATAAGGTGAACACATATAACAATGTAACCCTTTATACGTTTTTAGCAGACAGAATTAACTTGCAAAGATATCACTTTTCCATTTAATGTGCAGTAGTGTGGAATCACAAGTTTATTAAGATACAAATCATGGACCAGAATATATCATATCAGAAGCATAATAAATATAAATTCTTTGTTTTTATTAAATATTACCATTAATCTTGTAATTACTTGTAAGCCTGAAAAGGCAATGCATTTTAATGTACTTATTTACAAAGAAAACTTTCATGGCCACACACTACTTTTTTTTAATCAGAAAAAGTAGTTTTAACACAAGATAAATTTTGAAAAACTGCCCCAAACACAAATGCATAAAATGTATTTTAAACGATCTTTATGCTGTCTTCCTATTACACAAATATTTTTCCTTAAAGAGAAGTTCTATTTCTATAAACTTAATGGTCACTCATTTAGCCATCTTCAGAGAGCAGAAAATACTTTTAGAAGAATAGTTTTGGAAACAAATGAAAGAATTAATTAATATCTTTCACTATGACCCTGTCATCTGTTTGTCTCTCCCTCTCTCTCTCACATACAAATACATACACACACCATAAAAATAACACAACTCTACCCATGTAAACACATGTTTAAAATGAACATCCCAGAGAAACACAGTTAACAATGAATGTTAACACTTAGTTAAGATTTAGCTGTGGTATTATTTTAATAATAATAATAATAGTGAAAACTGGAAATAATTTAAGAACACAAACCAAAATCAGTTAAATAAACATCACTGTTTACTAAACCAATATTAAAACAACTCTGTGTAAATATATGCATATAATGGTCATATTCATGATATCAGTTTAACAGAGAAACCCCACTACAAGATGAAATGCAATGAATGAACACTTTTTCATAAAAATGTGCACACACAAAGGTATTTATAACAAGTTTCACCTATAATTGAGAATTGATAAGACTGTGGTAAGGTCGCAAGTAAATATCTTATTATTGACTATAATAACTTTTCCAGTAACATTTTCATTATATCTAACTGAATATATGTAATATTAATAATTTATTACTATAAAGATGTAGAATAATTAAATCCTTGAAAGAAATACATGACTAAAACTTTGAAATACTCCAGGTAGAAAATTAAAATACAACATTGATGATAATTTAAACAAAAATTTGGTAACAGTATTTACTATATGACAATTTACTTGTTGTAAATCAAAATGAAGTGACATTTTTTACCATACCATCACTTAGAAGTACAAGATTCATTTTCAGAGATGACTTTTGATTTATCTATGTCCAGTTATGTTTCAGAATATATTCATTGATTTTACTATATTTAAATGTTCACATACTAGTATAATGCTTATGAAAACATTTTGATTTACATTTAATTATATCCCATAAACATTCATTTTTTTCTACATCTATTAAATATTTTAACTTACTAAAGGAGAAGTTATGAGAGGCCTGAGATTGGAGATAAAATAAAATTTAAATGAGTAATATTAATCTAACATTTCAATACATGCTATCAATATATAAGATGCTATTTGTTTTAAAGTGTTTACCAGATGATTGCTCACTCTTCCTGAACCTTCTTTTGTTAAGAGAAACACTGAAATGTTCACACACACAAAGACATGTAGAAGTTGTGTCTCATAATTTTCAGGACACTCCAACTGTTTAAAAATTGGGCTATGTAGAGAGAAATATTTACATCAAATTTCAAATATAATTGTTTTATAAAATTTTTGTTAGTAAATAAAATAGGTATGTTATATATAAACATGCAGAAGGGGTTAAATGCTTCTACCACCAACTTTAAGAAAATAATTATCGTATTTGTAATTGAGGTAAAAAGAATAAAATATAAAATTTACCTTCTAGCCAGCAAAGTGTATAGTTCAGTAGAATCAAGTACATTTACATTGTACAACAGATCTCCAGAGGTTTTTCAAAAGTTGCTTGCAAAAGAAACTCTCTACCCATTAAACAATATCTCTCCAGCTTCCCCTCCATCCAGCCCCTAACAACATTTTATAAAACTTTTTTTGGCTCCGGCCTTGGATTTTTTATTTTTTTATAACATAATTCAAAACCTTCTCTACAGGCATAAGCAATGTCTTTCCCGTTCAGTCTGTCTTTTCAATACCTTTATCCATATTCTTGTCATTGGTTGGAGCACTTCTTCTTCACCCACCCCTCATATGGTTAACCATTTCTCTCCAGTTCTATTGAGAAATAATTAACATATATCATGGTGTAGACATAAGCTGCACAACATGATGGTTTGATTTATGTATAGTGTGAAATGATTGCTACAGTAGGGTCAGCTCACACCTTCTCATACAGATATAACAAAAAGAAAAAGAGAAATAAAAAAAGGAAAAAAATATTTTCTTGTGATGAAATCTCTTAGGATATATTCTCCTAACAAATTTCCTGTACATCATACAACAGCATTAGTTATAATAATCATGTTTTACATTACATCTCTAATGCCTACTTATCCTATGTTGAATAGGAATGGTGAGAGTGGGTATACATGTTATTCCTGCTCTTAGAGGAAGTTTTCAACCTTTCACCATTAAGTATATTAGCTGTGTTCTTGCCATATAATGACATTTATCCTGTTGAAATATGTTCCTTCTATGCCTAGTTTATTCAGAATTTTTATCATAAATGAATGTTAAATTTTGTCAAATGTTTTTTCTACATCTATTAAGATGATGCTATGATTATTTTGTTCAATCAATTGATGTGCTATATAGCATTGGTTGATTTGCACAGGTTGAATCATCCTTGCATACCAGGGATGAATCCCACTTGATCAATATCCTTTTAATGTGCTGCTGACTTTGGTTTGCTAGTATTTTACTGAGAATTTTTGCATCTATATTAATCAGGGGTATTTGCCGATTTCTTTTTTCTCATTAAACTTTTGTTTTGATGGGTCTCAAAATTCTGTGTGGTAGTTTTCTGATAGTATCTTTTTCTGGTTTGGGGATCAGGATAATGCGAGCCTAGTGAAATGAGTTTGGGAGTGTACCAGCTCTTCAATTTTTCGGAAGAGTTTGAGAAGGATTGCTATTACTTTCTCTAAATGTTTGGTAATATGCACCAGTGAAGCCATTGGGTCCTGGAATTTTGTTTGTGGGGAAATTTTTAATTATTGATTAAATGTTGTTACTAGTAATTGGTCTATTCAAACTTTCTATTTCTTACTAATTTAGTCTTGGTAAGTTGTATATTTCTAAGCATTTTTCCATTTGTTCTTTGTTTTCCAGTTTGTTGATATATAGTTGTTCATAGTAGTTTGTTACAATTCTTTGAATTTCTTTGGTATCTATTGTAATGTCTCCTTTTTCATTTATAATTCTATTGATTTTCATCCTTCCATTTTCATTCTTGGTTAGCTTAAGAGTTTGTCAAAATTGTTTATCTTTTCAAAGATTCAAATCTTAATTTGGTTAATATTTTTCTGTTCTTTATTTCATGTATTTATGCTTTAATCTTTATTATTTCCTTTCTTCTGCTAACTTTTTGCTGTGTTTCTTCTTTTCTAGTAGCTAAAGGCAGAGTCAGGTTGTTTATTTGGGATCTTTCTTGCTTCTTAGTGTAGTCTTCTATTTCTATGAACTTCCCTCTTACAACTGCTTTTACTGCATCTTATGAATTATGGTATGTTGTGTTTCTATTTTTGTTTGTCTCAACTTTTTTTCTTCCCCTTAATGATTTCTTTGATCTTTGCACAAAGTAAGTGTTGTTTAATTGCCGTGTTTTCATGAATTTTTGTTTTCCTCTTATTGATTTCTAGTTTCATGCCATTGTGCTTAGAGAAGATACTTGGTATGATTTTAATCTTCTTGAATTTGCTAAGACTTGTCATGTGGTCTAAAACAGTCTATGCTAGAAAATGTTCCATGGTGCTTGAGAACAAAGTGTATTCTGCTCTTGTTTTATATTTCTGTTAGGTCCATTGGATCTATAGTGTTGCTTAACATCACTGTTTCTTATTGATTCTCTGGATGATCTATCCATTGTTGAGAGTGTGGAATTAAGGTTCCCAACTATTAATATTTAGCTGTTTATTTCTCCTTTTAGCTCTGTTACATTTTACTTCATATATGTGGATGACCAATTCTTGGGCTCAGAAATATTTACAATTGTTGTATTTTCTTGATGTATTGACATGTTTATCATTATAAAATGACCTTCTTTCTCTCTTTTTACCATTTTTAGTTTAAAGTCAGATTTATCTGATATAAGTATGTTACCTCTGCTTATTTTTTGGTTACCATTTGCTTGAAATGTCTTTTTAAATCACTTCACTTTCAGTCTATGAGTGTCTTTAAACCTAAAGTGAATCTCTTGATAGATTGGCTTAAAAATGGCAGCATAAGAGTTGAGAGAAAGAAACCTCCTCCCCAAACCACATATAATATGAAAATATAGCAAATACAATTAATCCTGAAAGAGCAACCAGAAAGAAGGCTACAACAGACTGCCTACATCTGGGGAAAAGAGCAGACCTCATGGAAAAGGGTAAAGTACCAGAGCTGCTATCTGGCAGGAACAAAGCCCTTCCCCCACACCAGCTCACTGGCAGGATAAAGAGAAGCAAAGTAGGTAGAGGATGGAGGCTTAGGACTGTTGAACACTCAGCCCTGGAGATCTGCTCTGGGAGCATGAACCTACATTACATGGTGCTCTGGAGATTAGTGGGGTTGGAAAACTCAGGTGTAATACTTGGAGAGACTGAGATTTGAGCCACTTGTGAAGAACAGGTACCCACAAGTGGCCTCTCTAGGGCAAAAGAAAGACAGGCACTTTGAAAGACTTCCCAACAGTGAGAGGGATGCTAAAGGGGAAAAGGGTGCACCAGGCTTGCTGCTCAGGAGAAAAGGCAGGTGAACAAAATTGTCCTGGTGCATTCAATCCAGCAGGTTGGGAACTTTCAGGAGCTTCATGAGCTCTATTCCTCTGGCTGACAACACAGCTCTGAAGTCAACCACAGTGATATGCAGCATGCTGCTCATTCCTCCTGTCCGGCACCGGCTCACAAAACTGCTTCACCCACCATTGTGCCAAGACAGCTAGAGGGCAGCCTAGCGAGGGCAGCCTAGCCTTATGGCAGCTAAAAGGATGTAGCATAGAGGCTCCTCCCTGCATGTTGATCCCAAGACTCTGTCAGTGGAGGCAGGCACAGCATCTGGGAAGCAGGAAACAGCTCTTTCCTTCTGGCAGGCACCAGCACCATTTGCCTGTGACCCATACCACCACTCCAGGGGCTGAACAGCTCCAGAGAGTAGAGCTTCAGGCACTAGAACATGCTGACTACACCAAGTTATTACTGCAAATATGAAATGCCAAAAGCACCCGGTACAAAACAAAATCCCACAAACAACAGAAAGAGGGTCAAGTGAAATTGAACTCACCAAACTACCAGAAAAAGATTTCAAAATAAAGATCATAAACATACTCATGGAGCTACAGAAAAATACTCAACACCTCGAGGAGGAATTCAAAATAGGCATAGAAACTTTGAAAAACATACTATCTGAAATGAAATATACACTTGAGGGATTTAAAATCAGATTAGATGAAGTAAAGGAGGCGGGAGTGAAATAGAAATTAAAGAAAAGGAATAAAAAGAAGCTGAGGCACAGAGAGAAAAAAGGATCTCTAGGAATGAAAGAATATTAAGAGAACTGTGTGACCAATCCAAACAAAAAATATTGATATTATAAGGTTACCAAAAGAAGAAGAGAGAGAAAAAGGGATAGAAAGTGTCTTTGAGGAGTTAATTGCTGAAAATTTCCCCAATCTGGGGAAAGAGATTGTCTCTCAGGCCATGGAAGTGCACAGATCTCCCAACACAAGGGACCCAAGGAAGACAAAACCAAGACATAATAATTAAAATGGCAAAATCAAGGATAAGGACAGAGTATTAAAAGCAGTCAGAGAGAGAAAAAAAGATCACCTACAAAGGAAAACCCATCAGGCTGTCATCAGACTTCTCAACAGAAAGCTTACAGGCCAAAAGGGAATGGCATGATAAATTTAATCCAATGAAACAGAAGGGTCCCAAGCCAAGAATACTCTACCTGGAAAGATTATCTTTTAATTTGAAGGAGGGATTAAACAATTTCCAGATAAGCAAAAAGCTGAGAGAATTTACCTCCCACAAACCATTTCTACAGTGTATTTTGGAGGGACTGCTATAGATTGAAGTGTTCCTAAGGCTAAATAGCTGTCATTAGAGAAAATAAAACCACAGTAATGGAAGTAGATGAATCAATAACTAATGAAATGCAAAATTAAATCAGCTACCCACAAAATCAGTCAAGGGATACACAAAGGTACAGAATTTGATACCTAATATATAAAGAATGGAGGAGGAAGAAAAAGAAGGAAAAACAAGGACCTTTTGGATTGTGTTTGCTATAGCATACTATATGAGTTAACTTAGACTGTTAGATAGTAAAGAAGTTACCCTTGAACCTTTGATAAGCACAAATCTAAAGCCTGCAATGCCATTAAGTACGTATCTATCGATAATCACCCTAAATGTAAATGATCTGAATGCACCAATCAAAAGATGTAGAGTCACAGAATGGTTTAAAGAACCAGACCCATATATATGCTCCCTAAAAGAGACTCACTTTAAACCCAAAGACATACACAGATTAAAAGTGAATGGTTGGAAAATGATATTTCATGCAACTAATAGGGAGAAAAAAAGCAGGTATTGCCATACTTGTATCAGACAAAATAGACTTCAAAACAAAGAAAGTAACAATAGACAAATATCATTACATAATGACAAAGGGGTTGGGCCAACAAGATAATATAATCATTACAAAGATCTGTTTACCCAATATAGAAGCACCTATATATGTGAAACAAATACTAATAGAATTAAAGGGGGAAATGGAATGCAATGCATTTATTTTAGGAGACTTCAACAAACCACTCAATCCAAAGGACAGATCAATGAAACAGAAAATAAGTAAGGAGACAGAGAGACCCTGAACAACACGCTAGAACAGATGGACCTAACAGACATCTAAAGAACACTCCACCCAAAAGCAGCAGGATATACATTCTTCCCACATGCACATTTTCAACAATATGTCATATACTAGGCCACAAAAAAAACCCTCAGTAAATTCAGAAAGATTGAGATTGGGCAACCAGCTTCTCAGACCACAGAGGTATGAAACTAGAGATAAATTATGCAAAGAAAATGAAAAAGCTCACAGACACATGGAGTCTTAAAAACATGCTTATAAATAATCAATGGATCAATTAGCAAATAAAAACAGATCAAGCAATATATGAAAACAAATAAAAACAATAACTCAACTTTATTTTTTTTCATGTTTGGAGGTTTTTTATTTATTTTTATATCTGAGCTGGCTGAGAGCATCAGGGTACAGCAACAGCTCAGGAAAGGGAAGGGTGGGATTATCTGCTGGTCCTCAACTCCCCAGGTCAGGGAGGAGGAGGTTTCAATGCAACAGCTGTAACTCCTCTCAGCTTCCAATCAATGCTCATGGCTCAAGAAGGAGGAAGGGTGGAAACGGGTGGGGGAAGCTCCCGAGGCTCAGCCACTGCTTGCTTCTCACTTCTCCCTTCTCCCCATTCCCTTTACTTCTCAGTAGGGCCTGGCTGGTCTGGGGCAGAGCAGAGGACCATAAGCAGTTGGAAGGAGGTGGATGGGACAGAGCACCAAGGGAAGGGCCCAAGGGGGAAAGAGACCTAGCACTCCCCCTACAGCTCCCCACTGAGTTCACAGCACAAACAATACCTCTAGTCCAACAACTCCACATGGAGGTATACCAAGTCCAGGATCCAAAGGGGCAGGCAGGTGAGAGATGGGCAGGGGCAGTGAAGTTATTGTTTTTACTGCAAAATCTGTGGGATGCATCAAAGGCCATGCTAAGAGGGAAGTATATTGCAATACAGGTTTATCTCAGGAAAGAAGATCAATCCCAAATGAATAGTCCAAACTCACAATTAATAAATTAGAAAAAGAACAAATGAGGGCCAAATCAGTAGAAGGAGGGACATAAAAAAGATCAGAGCAGAAACAAATAAAATCTAGAAGAAAAAAACAATAGAAAGAATCAATGAAAGCAGGAGTTGGTTCTTCGAGAAAATTAACAAAATCGATAAACCCCTAGCCAAACTTGTCAAGAAAAAAAGAGATTAGACACACATAAACACAACCAAAAATGAGAAAGTAAAAATCACTATGGACCCCACAGAAATACAAAGAATTATGAGAGAATACTATGAAAATTTATATGATAACAAATTGGATAACCTAGGAGAAACGGACAACTTTCTAGAATAATACAACCTTCTAAACCTGACCCAGGAAGAAGCAGAGAATCTGAATAGACCAATTACTAGCAACAAAATTGAGGTGGTAATCAAACACTACCTAAGAACAAAACTCCTGTACCAGATGGCTTCACCGCTGAATTTTACCAAACATTTAGTGAAGACCTAATACCCATCCACCTTAAAGTTTTCCATAAAATAGGAGGGAATACTTCCGAACTCATTCTATGAGGCCAGCATCACTCAAATACCAAAATCAGGCAAACATACCACAGAAAAAGAAAACTACAGACCAGTATCCATGATGAACATAGATGCAAAAATATTCAATGAAATATTAGCAAACTGAATTAAAAAATGCATGAAAAAGATCATTCATCATGATCAAGTAGGATTTATTCAAGGGAAACATGGTTGGTACAATATTCAAAAATCCATCAACATCATCCACCACATCAACAGAAAGAGGGACAAAAACCACATGATCATCTCCATAGATGCTGAAAAAGCATTTGATAAAATTCGACATCCATTCATGATAAAAACTCTCAACAAAATGGGTATAGAGGGCAAGTACCTCAACATAATAAAGGCCACATATGACAGACCCAGAGCCAACATACTTAACAGTGAGAAGCTGAAAGCTTTTCCTTTAAGATAGGGAAAAAAACAAGGATACCCACTCTCACCACTTTTATTCAACATAGTACTGGAGGTCCTAGCCACGGCAATCAGATAACAGAAAACAATAAAAGGCATCCAGATTGGTAAGGAAGAAGTTAAAACTATCACTGTTTGCAGATGACATGATATTGTACATAAAAACCCTAAAGAATCCACTCTAAAACGACTAGAACTGATATCTAAATTCACTAAAGTTGCAGGATACAAAATTAATACACAGAAATCTGTTACATTTTTATATATTAATGATGAACCAGCAGACAGAGAAATCAGGAAAACAATTCCATTCACGATTGCATCAAAAAAAATTCAATATCTAGGTATAAACCTAACCAAGAAGGTGAAAGATTATGCCCTTAAAACTACAAGATACTCAAGAGGGAAAATAGGACATGAATAAATGGAAATACATCCCGTGCTCATGGCTAGGAAGAATTAATGTCAAAATGGCCATCCGGCTGAAAGCAATCTACATATTCAATGCAATCCCTATCAAAATACCAATAGCATCAGAGAAATGCAAATTAAAAGCACAATGAGATATCACCTCACACCAGTTAGGAGGCCAACATCCAAAAGACAACCAAGTACAAATGCAGGTGAGGATGTGTAGAAAAGGGAACCTTCCTAAATTGCTGATGGGCATGTAAATTAGTTCAACCATTGTGGAAAGCAGTAAGGAGGTTCCTCAAAAACCTGAAAATAGAAATACCATTTGACCCAAGAATTCCACTCCTAGGAATTTACCCAAAGAAAACAAGATCCCACATTCAAAAAGAGTAATATACCTTTATGTTTATCACAGCACTTTACAATAGGTAATATTTGGACAACCTAAGTGTTCATCAGTATATAAATAGATAAGGAAGAGGTGTGCATATATATACACAATGGAATATTATTCAGTCATAGAAAGAAAATAAATCCTATGTTTTGCAACAACACTCATGGAGCTAGAGGGTATTGTGCTCGGTGAAATAAACCAGGTGGAGAAAGACAAGCACCAAATGATTTCCCTTATTTGTGGAGTATAACAAGAAAGCAAAACTGAAGGAACAAAACAGCAGCAGAGACACAGACTCCAAATGCTGGGTGGGGGTGCTGGTTGTCCCCCTTTTCTCACAGGAGGATGTGAAGGCTCTTGGGAGACCTCTATTTGTGATGCTATGCTGGCCTGGGGGAAGGGCAGTAGGGTCAGCATGTAGCCTCTTCTCCTACCCTTCGGATGCAGTCTATCTTGGTCTCTGAGGTACAGGGGAACGCTGCATTCTCATCCCATAGGATTCTCTCAGTGATATCTTATTCTTGAATAGTTATTAGTTGTTGTTTCTGTGAGAGAGATCAAAGTCAGGTATGACCTATGTCACCATCTTTGGGATGGCACTCGAGCTTTCTTTTTTAATCGTTTTATTGAGGTTTGACAGATAAAAAGCTGTATGTCAAGCATAGCAGCTGGGAAGCAGGAAACAGCTCTTTCCTCCCCCAGGCACCAATACCGCTCCCCTAAAGAAAAAAAAAAAGCTGCATGTATTCAATATATTCAACCTGGTGAGTTTGCAGGAAAGTATACACTCATGAATCCATTACATAATCTAGGATATAAACATTTAATTCCTCAATTTTTATTTTTAATTATATAATTTGTGAAAAACTGAACAGCTTTCCAAGAAAATAATACTTACTAGATCATCTTTCTCCTTGGCAATTGATCATTAGTACCACTGCATTTGGTAGTTTACTGACATACTCTCTTACTGAATTATTTAGTCTTATAGATTGATACTGTATTATTATTTTTACTTATTATTTTAGATGTGCTTCTACTAAATTTTACTTTAAATTTACAGTAGTTATTCATTTACCCAATTTCCCTCATGTTCACTCCTTAGTAAGAAATACTAAACATGCATATTGGCAAATACCTGTTCTTAAAATTATATTCTTTCTGTGAAAGAGCTTGGCTTCTTAAAGAATACTACTATACATAATTGCCAGCTCACTTTTCATCTGTAATACTTCATTGTATACAATGTACTGATTTATTTCATGTAGACCTAAAATTTTTAAACAATTTACAGTAGATATTATTTGCATACTTATAGCTCAAGGTAATATAATTTGAAAAAGCAAATAAATATGATGTGAAATGTTAGGTTCTTTTTAGCTGTAAACTCTTATCTTTCTATAACATAAACACTATGTTACCAGCAAAGGATGATAAAATATGGAGGGAGTTTGGGGAAATTTCCTATTCCTTTCTCAGGAAATCAGTTGATAAAAGTTGGGGAAATTTTCTATTATTTTCTCAAGAAATAAATCAATACATTTTTAAAAAATGCTAGAATATTTTAATTTAGGATGTCTTAATGATGGGAGCTAGCCTCAGCTGCCATTGACCTCTATAATCATGCCATCTCTCTTTCTCTTGGTGTTTCTATAATTATTTCCTAGAGGAGTGAGGGTCCAATACCTTAAGCAAAAGTTGGATCTTCACTCTCTGGGGAAGGGCTGTTCCCACCACAGAGCTGCTCCGGTGTTCCCTGCAGGCATATTTAATTGGTGAACTCTTAAAAAATAGTATTCTGATAACTGAAATGTTTCTAGGGTTGATAAAAAGTGAGAGTGAGGATTTTCACAACTAGGAACATGTAATGAATAAAAAGATATTTTTGCTCCAAGTTTTTCACTTAACTTTCTCTCACTTTTCTAACCCATTAACATTAATATGACCAACCTATATGTATATAATATTAAGTATATGTTCACATTTAGTATATATTTTGGGCAATATTTATATGCTATAAATTGCTGTTCTATTTCAAATAGATAACAATGAAACTTTTATCTTTCAGACCGTTTTTAAAATGGCTTCATCTTTCAGGCCCAAAGAACAATTCTGAGGTAATTCATTCTGCTTGTCAATGCTATCAGAGGACACAGGTGTCTATAATTCTTACATGGCTTGTTCAGTAACAGACTCAACCATTTGTAAACAATGGCCCTAGAAAAATGTACTGGAATAAAATGCTTTTTATAATAGCATATAAAATATGATAGCACTTTTTAATGAGAACCTCTTTGAGGAAAGTTCAGATGTTCAAATATATTTTTAGAACAAAACTATAAATATTTATGATGTCTTTAAAGAGACAGAATAGTTAATTTTTCTCTTGTTTTATTGTGCTATAATGGCAAATGTTAATGCAATGACATTAATTAGCTGTCATGAATATAAAAAAAATCCTTTCTCATTTTTAATAGAATGCTTATCTGTTTTGAAATATAACCATCATAAGGCCAATGTAAAATATCTCTGTTTCAAAAACTCTTCTTTGGGTTCAACAAAAGCAAAGAAGCCAATGAGCAGAAAAATTAAAATAGTAAATGGTAACATGTATTCAATTAGTTGAAAAATATAGATCACAATTTTTTTCACTTGCTATTGCTGAGCGTAAGTGATTTATCTCAATACAATGAATTATTAAAATTAAAAACACATTGCTTGGGCAAACACAGAATTAGTGCTTATTGAATTTAGCATTTCCATTTGTATTTAGTTTTGTTTTCCAATTTCTTCTATAGTTCTCTAATTCTCATTAATCATCTGATAACTATTTTTACTTGAATTTTTGCATGTCCATAAAAATCAATCTTCAGACCTGAGATGTGGGTGGGTTCTATTTACCCCTCTTCTTATCACATATCAACTTTCTCTACTTTCTCTGTTTACCAATCTTTCTGTAAATAGAAACATTTCTTTTTCTCTTCAGTTGCCTTTGTGTATTTTAGAGTACAGGTTAAACTGCTATACAAATAGCCCCTGTCTCAGACAAGACACAGTTTTATTTCATTCTCATTTAGAAGTTGGGAGGTGAGGGTTCAGGCCAATAGGGAAGCTGGGCTTCACATGATCATTCACTCTGGAGCAGGAGGGATGCTTCCTGTGCATGAGTTAGCAGGGACTGCCATTGTGCTGGCCTTTCAGTCCACAGGAAGGAAGAGTGAAGTCCAGGGCAGGCAATCTCTTTTAAAGCAAGAGATCATGCAAGTTGCACCATCACTTCCCTTCACTTTCTATTTACTACTTAGCAAATGGATATAAAAATCTTTGTGTAACAGAAACCAGGAAATAGTGTTCAGATGAGTGCTCTCATTATCACATATAAAGGGAGTAACGCATTTTGGGTGGACGTTAACAATCTGCTGGATTAAATTAGAAAATTTTGAATAATATAGTATTGATTCTCTTATGTAAGCATTAGATAAATAGTTTGAATTTCTTCTATCTGTGGGTTCAATTGAATATTTCTCATTACCTCTAATCCTCTAGATTTTCTTAATGACTGTTAATGATATTATAATCATGTTTAACTTGCTTGAATACTTAGGTATGTTTAATTTTTCTACAGGGTAACTTTGGAATGTGTTGACTATCTTAAAGAAGAATTTCAAAAAGATTCAGAAAACTTTGATCCATCTAAATGATTAAATATTTGGTGCCAGTGTAATCCTTCTACAATTTGGCACCATCAAATTTCATGGTTTTATCTTATATTGTTGACAATCTATATTTTAAATCCAGATGTTATATGTCTACCTTTGTAGAAACAGACTTTGTTTCTACTGTTCTCTTTGCTTAGAGTATTTACTTTTACTTTTATTGAAAAATTTCCAAACCTATAAAACCTGGAAAAAATGTTACTTTTTATTTGGCACTTTTCCTTTGCCCTAAGTAAAAATGAATCTCTGTGCTCTTAAACTCCATAGTATTGCTGTCTTGCTATTTATTTCATTGATATTCCCTATCCTATGATAATATCATTGATGCAGGGAATATAATATAGAACAGAAACTTCTTTTTAACAAATTTTTTTTTTAATCTTCAAATTTTGCTTCAGGATAGGATGAAGTAATTTGCTCTGGACCAATATTTTCATGAACAATAGAAAAGCTAGAAAAATTAAGACATCATAAATAAAGAGGATGAAAGGAGTTAAGTTTCTGGAACCAAATAGTGGCAAGCTAACAATCTGTAGCCACATTTTTTCCTGAGAATACATACTGATGCTGGACTTTGTCAAGATCTTAAAATATGGATTTACATAAGCAGAGTAAAACTATTGTGCAAGATCACACTATTCAGAGTGTTGTTGATTTCATGGGCTAGAAGAGAAAAGTAAAGGGAACTTCAGAGGCTTCCAATACAGAGTGGTACGTGTCACCCATAGGACATTTGCCAAATCCTGAATTCATGTAGTCGGAAAATACATTTTCACTTAAACTTTTAAAAGTAGAGTAGAGTTTTCTGAAGTCTTACCATATTGAGGAAACACATATTTGAGAACAAGGCCAGACAAATATTTAGGACTTTGAAAAAACACATAAAGCTCTCAACTAGAATCTTTGGAGGTCTAGTTATCTGGAAGAAGACAAACTAGAGGGACACAGATTTATCAAAACTTCTATTCAAAATCAATTCAGCTAAATCTTGGACCTGAATTACCCCAATTTTTCTGTCTTTCAGAAGAAGGAGTCAACTGTCTTTGAATGAAAATAACATAATCTTTAGCTTCTGTAATAGATGATATTTTGGTGCCAAACAATCCTTAACAAGTTGATGTCTACATCCCTAGCTGCTGATAAGATTACTTGGTAATAGTTAACAGAGATCTCAAAGGATTTTCTAAAATATTTCACTCTGCTAATGAGATATTTGTTTATTGGGAAGTTACATTTTCCTTCCTAGGAAGTCAAAATATAACCAATGACTATCTTTTCAAAGATACAAAAAGCAGGCCTGTTTCCTCAAGTGGCTCTAATGGTATTATTCAATGTATACTTCTGAGACCCACCCCTGTGTATCAATATAGGATTAAAAATCACTGGAAGTCACATATTTGTTCAGCTATCCCTTTCCCTAATCTGCATCATTGCTTTCCTATGGGATTTTCTTGACATGCACTCTATTTCAGGCTTTATTTCTAGAGAACTCTTTCTATGAAAGGCTCTAAAATTATTTTTAGACATAGTCCTGGATTTTCTTAAAAGTCACCAAAAGAGTGTAAGACATAGTGTGATACAAACCAAAAACCAAGAGAGAAAACAATGGGATCCAGTTATTGAAGTCAGTAAACAGAAAATTTAAAATAAATATAATTGTGTTAAAATAGAAAAAAAATGGGACAAAATGAATGAATGTATGAACTATTTTACCAAAGAATTAGAATCTATTAAAGAAATCAAAAATAACTTCCAGAAATATAATTAAAAGATTCAAAGAGCAGAAGATAGAATTACTGAACTGAAAGACAGTTCAAAACAAAATATGCAAAGTGAAGCATTGTGTTATGAGTTAAACTGTGACCAACTGCCCCCCCCCCAAATACAGGAGGTGTTGAAGCACTAATCCTTAGTACCTCAGGTGACCTTCTTTGGAAATAGGATTATTGCAGATATAAGTGGTTAAGATGATGTCATATTAGAGTATGTTGGATTCTCAATCCAATATTACTGTTGTCTTTCTAAGAAGAGAGGAGACACAAGGGGTCACAGCCATGTGAAGACACAGAGTTACAGGGAAGATGCCACGTGAAGTGGAAGCAGAGATTGGAGTGATGTATCTATCAGCTAAGTACTGCCAATTGTCACCAGAAACTAGATGATGGGAATGAATAGACCCTCCCTAAGAACTATTAGAAGGACTCAACCCTGCTTACATCTTGACTTTGGACTTCCAACTTTCAGAACTGTGAAAGAATAAATTTCTGTTTTAAGCTACATAGTTAATGGTAATTTGTTTCAGCAACCCCAGGGAACTAATACACATGATAATTTTTTTTTAAAGGAAACTAAATAAAGGAGAATAAAAGACATAGAACACTGTAAAATAATCTAATATATACATAACTGCAATATGTATATATTCCAAGAGCAGAGGAGAGAGGATTGAATAATAAATTATATTAGAAGAGATAGAGAGTAACTCAGATTCAAGTACTGTGCAAACCCTAAGTGTTATAAATTCAAGGAAATAACGTTACAAGAATTTCTAGAAATCACAAACAAATATTCTTAAATGCAGAGAGAAAAGAAACAGTACATTAAAATAAGTGGTAATGCCAAAATACAGCCAAAACACAATACTAAAACTATGAAAAGAAATAAATGCCAACCTTGTCTTTTCCATCCTGTGAAAATAGGTCCTTAAAATGCCAGAAAGAAATCCTTCATTTATATGTAAGATACAGTAGGCTATGGAAAACCAATGATTCTGTTGCAACAAATCTAAAAAGTCTGGGAAAATCACAAAAATATATCTTGTAAAGGTGTTAGAAACATTGAGGACTAGATGAATCAAAATTGCAGAGAAGACTATAAACTATTTATATATATATCGGTGATCAACAGATACTTTCTCTGGGGATATTTGCATCCTCAGTGTAGAGGTTTTGAACAGTGAGAGGACATTAGTTCTCTGAAAGGAAAATGAAGAAAGCTCTCAACAATTTTGTGGCATTAAAGCTACAAATTAGAAGATTAAAGATTAAATGTGCACAACCACATTTTTCCAGTAAGCCTTTGCTGAATTCTGTGGTTGCACAGGAGACTAAACCATGAAGTCAAATACATCTTAAAAATCACAGTAACATTTCAAATGTCTTTTAGTATCAGGGAAACTAAAAGCATGGTGTCCTGACTCAAAAACATTGACAATTTTTGCCTTAAAATATTTGCCACACTTGAAGCTATATCAGGCAGGAATTAAAAAGCTCTGAAGGTTTAACACGTAAAGTGTTTGAAGTCATTACATCCATCCTGACAAGAAAAGTACTGTACAACTAAAAAGCAACAACTCTTCTTGGATCCATTGTAGAATTGAGGTCACGGAGCAAGCCTCTACTCCTCAAAGAGGAGGTACAATCACAAGGTATCACAGCTAACTGGACACAGAAGTTATTGCTGGAGCCTGGTAGGAACACAAAGGACAACTGACTGTTGGAGACTGAATGTGGACTGACTTGATAGATAGAACCTTCTGAACTCATCTTTGTTGGGAGGGTGTACAGTTTTATGAATTTTACCTTCAGGAGCCCCACCAGGCTGTCTGGGTGATTAGAGAAAGGTCTTCTTGTATTCTTGCAAGGGTGGGACCAGAGGGACCCATTTTGAAATATGCCCAGAGTCAAAGGAAAGTATTTTGCCAGAATATGATTTCAATCTTACCAGAGCCCAAATGGTGAGGATATGGAGGAGCAGAAATTATTATTCACTAAAAATGAAATGAGCTATTAAGCCACAAAAAAACATGGAAGAAACAAATGTATATTGCTAAGTGTAAGAAGTCAGTTTAAAATGCCCATATACACTTTGATATATGATTCCAACTATATGATATTCTAGAAAAGTCAAAGCAATAGCAACAGTAAAAAAATATCAGTGTTTATCAGGTGCTTAGGGAGATAGAGGGAGGGATAAACAGGTGGAGCACAGAGGATTTTTAGGGTAGTGAAACTGTTCTGTATGATACTATAGTGGTGGACAGATGACAGCATATATTTTTCAGAACCAAAGAACTCTACAACACAGTGAATCCTAATGTAAGCTATGGACTTTAGTTAATAATAATGATCCAAAATTCATTTATCAATAAAAACAAATTTACCACACTGATGCAAAAATGTTAATAATGGGGGATGCAGTGCACTGAGGGAAGAAGAGGTATATGCTGGCTTTCTGTACTTCCCACTCAATTTTTCTATAAACCTAAAAGTGTTCTAAAAAATTGTCTATTAATTAATCAAAAACAAAAAGACCTCTGAAGGGAAGAACTGAATTGTCCTAAGTCTTTCAGTGATGAGGATACAAGACCCACATGGCTCTCAATGAAAACTCTGAAAGGTCAGTGTCCTAGAAAAAAAGATGAACCAGATTTGTGCATTGAATGATAAATCATAGATAAATATATATATGTAATAGAATTGTATTTCTTTCTTTCTTTGTTTATTTAAAATAAATTATAACAAAGCCATAATCCCTCACAATGTGTGGTTGGATGAGTTTCTCCACTTCATTCCATTTGCTTCATAGAGGAAAGGGAGTGCACTGGACACAAGACTATGCTATCTGGAGGCTTTACAGTTCTTGTGTACACAATGGCCAAATACCATAAAATTTACTTTACATGTAAAAAAGCAGGAGAGTATGACTACTCATGAAGAAAGAAGTTAGCCAGTTACTGAAGATATCTGGAGACCACTGTTCAGACAGATGCTGTTTTTAACATTCCTTAACTCCTCTTCCTGATTTTGCTTTCATTCTAGTGTTCATGACCCCCAACTTAATTCCTTTGTCAGTTTTGTCAGGAAGAGATTTTATTAAGAGCTTAAAGTCCAACATTCAAAGAGCTTTAAGTTTCATTTTTATCTGTCAGTGCACCTTGTGATCACTTCTGAATGTCTACACAGGTCATCAAGCTCAGTGTCCTCTACCCTCCAATCAGTGGGTTTGTCTCAGCATCCTCACTGTCCTGGATCTTACAATCTATTTAATATTTCCTGATTCTATCTCACACAAACTGCATGTTGCATAAAATATACTTCCAGCACTGGACATATTTCTATAAATGACAAAGGGCAATGCAACAAATCATTATTTTCAGTCTGAATTTTGACACTACATTTACACTGGAAACTCCCATTGTTGTGCACAGGTCACGAAGGTTATAATAACTGATCCAGGATCACTGTAAAGTTTAAAGTCCTTTGGCTGCTGTTCATTGGACTCCTTGGCTGTCCTTGAATTTAATGTTTTATATTATTTTGTGTTATATCTTGGCTTTTCTCTTGCCTATAGAACTATCATACCATGTGTGCTTTTATTAATCTGTCTGCTCTTTATGGAGGTTTGGTCTTTGGACTTTTCCCAGGTTGGTTCTATTACAAATTGTTTTGTTATGGACATTCTGTTAAATGTCTTTTAATAAATATTCATCTGCAATTCTGCAGGATATATATGAAGCAGTAGAAATGTTTGAGGTATCTGTCATCTATCTTTTATTTTTAAATTTTTTATGTTTTGATCATCATGAACTAATTTTTGGGTATGTTAGCAGGTAGATGTCAAGGTTGGCTTCTTTTTACTATGGATACCCAAGTTACCCAATATCATTTGTTGATATTTCCTGACCCTTTCTTCTCTAAACTGCAATGGAAGCATTGTTGTAGATGAATTGACTGAAAAGCTAAAGGTTTGTTTCTGAATTATGTATTCTATTACATTGAATTGTTTGCCTATCAAGCACCCATGCCACACTGTCTTAGTGTAATAATAAATACATATTGTATTTATTATAAATAAAATACCTTTATTTATAACAAAATTTTATATAACAGAAAATCTTAGGTAAAGAGAAATCTTTCTGCTTATTCCTTTTCTTTAAGCTTACTGTTCTAGGTTTTTTGAATTTCCATATATATTGTACAATTAACTTCTCAGTTTCCACAGAAACACACTCAGGATTGGATGGACTCTATTATCAGTAGATGAATGTCTAATTTAATCCTAACAATACTGAGTCATCCATGAATATAGTATTTCCCTGCATCTATTACGGTCTTCTTTACTTTCAGTAATACATAGGTGCCATTTTTACCAGAGAGTTCTTTGGCATCTTTCAACAGATTAATTTCATGTTTTTGGTCTTTTTGGCGCTATTGTAAATTTTAATTTAATTTTTAACTTGTTTGTTATTAGTATGTAAAAGCATAATTGCTTTCTCTATTTTTGATTCTATTCAGCAAATTTTCTAAAATTACATTGCTTTTCTAATAAATTGTTGATTCTTTAAAGTTCCTATGAACCTATTCATGTCATCTAAAAATGAGGTTTTTCTTTTTTCTAGTCTTAAGACTTGCTAGGGCTTTTTGTTTGTTTGTTTTATTACATTTCCAGAGTTATCCAGTGTAGTTCCATTGTAATACTGTACTGAAGCATTGTTAAATAATATACTAGTTCCCAGTCTTGGTGGGAAAGATATCAATATGTCATTGTTAAGTGTTGGCTAGTGATTTTTTGAAGATACTTATTTTATTAAAGATCTTTCTTTCTATTCCTAGTTTGTTGATAACTATTTTTTATAGGAATATTTGTTCATTTTTTTCAAATACTTTTATAATATATTGAGATTATTTTATTGGTTTTCTATTTTATTTTGTTAATGTGATGAATTTTGTTTTCTAGTTTTCAAATTTGTGAACCAACTATGCATTCCCAGAGTAAATGACCCAGTCTTAATATATTATGCTCTTTAGATATCTCTATATTAAACTTGTTAATATTTTGTTTAGAATTTCACTATCTGAATACAAAAGATATTAGTGTAAGATTTTCATTTCTTGAAATATGCTGGCAAGGTTTTGCTATCAGACTCATTCCTAACCAAATACTAGTTGGGAAGTGATCTCTCTTTTTATATTCTCTGGAAGAATTTCCATAATTAGTTATATTTCTTCTTTAAATGTTTGGAAGGACACACCTAAAAATCTATCTGGGTCAGAAAATTGTTGTTGGGAAGCTTTTTAATTATGAATTCAAAATTTTTAATAGATATAGAATTATACTCAGACTGCCTACATCTTATTGTATTAATAGTTATGAGTAATGTTTTTCATTATTTTCCATTTTGTGTGTTTAGAAAATTTTTTGGACATAAGTTTCTTTGTAATATATTCTTATTTCCTATTAATGTTTGAAATATATAAAATAATGACAGCTCTTTCACTGCTGATATCAATACTTTATGTTATCAGATATCATTTTATGGATTATCATTATTTCTTTATCAATTTTTTTGGTGTTCTTCAAAAATTAATTTTGTCTTTATGATTTTCCTTATTTTATGTGTTTATATTTACTGATTTCTGCTTTTATTTTTATCATTTTCCTCCTCCTCTTGGATTTTAATTTACTTTTCTACTTTTTCTCTTTAGCTTTTGAGTTGGGAGTTTAAGTAATTGATTTTCACCATTCTTCTTTTGTAATACATATATTTAGATCTAATATACAGCTAATCTACTTCCAAGCTGCTGTAGCCACATTCTACTGGTTTTTGTAACTATATTTTCATGAACATTCAGATTATAATGTTTTATAATGTTATATGTTGCATTATAATTTCCTTTTGAGTTATTTAGAAGAGAGCTGAATACTTTTCAATCATTCAGGGATTTTCTAGTTATCTTTTTATTATATGCTCTAACTTAATTGTGCACCCAGTTGACAAACAACATATACATGTAATTTCAACCCTTAGAACATTTTTAGAATTGTGTTATGGCTCAAAACATGTTCTACTTCTGAAGTATGAATGTAGGTTTGATGATTAATCAATTTAAAAAAATAAAATTTGAAGATGTGCACAGGTCCATAAAACTGCGGTTCTTATATCTTCACGTTGATCCTTTACCATTTGGTTATGTCCTCCTTTACTTTTTTTGTTTATAATAAACAGTCTTTTGCCTTAACTTTGTCTTATAGTCCTTAATCAGTTGTTTTCAAGGAATATCTTTGCCATGCTTTTATTTTCAACATTTCTGTGTCCTTAATTTAAAATGTGCATCTTGTAAACATCATATGGATTGTTTTATGTTTTTTTCAATCTACTCTAAAAGATGACAAAAGGCAGTAAGAAGGAACAGTTGGGTGATATTTTTATCTAAAATAACATAAGAAAAAATGTAAGAAAATTCAGACTTCAATTCCAGGTCATTGATTTATCTTATTTCAATAGTTCAGGTCTCAACTGAAAATTTATTTGCAGCATTTGGATTCATGTGAAATTGAAAGATATAATAAGAATGATTTCTAACCATGATTTAATAGCATATGTGTTTTCATATTTAAAATTACCTTTTTTACATTGACATATGCATTATATAGCTTCTATTCTCTAAAGCCTTTTACATCTTCTAAGGGAAACCCAGGCTATGACTGTCAGTGCCTCCAGTGACACTATAACTCTGTCAGTGCCTTATCTGGAGAAAACCATATAATTGATTATTGTTTTCTATAATTATCTATTATGAAAGCTTGTTTCATAAAGAAGGCACATTTTCAAATTATATGAAATTGTGCATCTTACTATTAACTAAATCTCTGACATATATTCTGTTACAAAAGCAATGCTGCACATGCTGGCTAGGATTTTGTACATTATTTTTTAATAACTTACATCAAAACTTCAACAGATTTATTTAGCCAGAGGAAAAATATATTGCTTATATCTATGTACCTATTAAATTTATGATAGTATTAGATTAATACATAATTTCTAAACATTTAATTCAAGAAGGTAGCATTTCCTGACACCCTTCACATCTTGCCTTGATTTAATTCAGTAAACTAGTTCTTCAAATAGCTATTTATATGTCATTTAAACAAAGTAGTATATGTTTCAGGCACATATTAAATTTAAACATGATCTATGAAAAGCAGGTTTCATTTGTTATATAAATATCTTCTAATAAGTAACATTTCCCTTTAGTAAAATATTCACGTCTAACTTAGTGAACTAACAGCCATTTAAAGAATACAACTTAAACTCCTTTACTTACTGATGGTAGCAATAAAATGCAGTCTGCTAGCTATTTTTTTTAATTAAAATATAATATTCAACACTGTGTTATTTCTGGAAATTGAAGATAGCAAAATGTACCTTAAAATATCATAACAAGGAGACTGATCAGCTTAAGGGTTCTCTTTGTGTTTGTCTGCCTCTCCTAACTACATATGCTATTTCCATTTATGTAAATGAATGTCAAAGTGAAAATCTTCCTACTTTCTTAAGAAATATAAATCTGCAAGTAGATATGTTTTATTTTATTTTAATTAAATTTTAACTGTGTTTTGTCAGTTGAGAATTCGCATGACAAACAGGTAAAGAATAACTTCTTATACTAACATTACTAATACATATATCATTTTATACACACATATATGTATATGTATATAAATCTTTATTTCTGTCCATCCAAATTACTTAAAAAAGATATTAAGAAATATATTTAGGTTGGATATGAAAAATGTATTAATTTAAACATATTTAAGAAATAATATTTTAAAAAGTTTACATGGGAACATACATTAGTGGTATTATTTTTTTTGAGAAATTGTTTTTCATCCCAGTACTTCCTCTGCTCATCTGCTGGAATCTTGATCTCATCTGCTGGAACCACCTGCCCCTTTTAGCATCAAGCCTGAAATATCTCACAGTACTGTTTGTGTTTGGAGAGACTGAAGTTTTTAAAGAGGAAGCATTCCAAACCTGAGAATTCATCTATTCAAGATGCTCAGGTGCAGCCTGCCTTCTGAGTGTGTGGGAGAAGGGAAGCAGTTTTTTAAGAAAAGGCAATGTCATTGAGATAGAAACACATTGACTCAACACAGAGTTTGGGGTGATGGTGGAAGAAGCAAAGCTGAAGACGAAGTGTCTGAAGATTCCACCTGATAGTGAAGCTTGAAGTCAAGAGCCTGGGGCTTGTGTATGCCATCAGCCACTTGATTTTACTAGAACTATGATCCTATGAACTTAAATTTCCTCACCTTTGAAAGGAGCTATAAATGCCTGATCCACCTCCTTTAGAATTAATATCAACATAAAAGGAAAATATACATGAATTACAAGTCACTATATACAATTCAGGCATTTCTTCTTTTGTCTATCATGGCCATAAAGTTTTCTTTCTAGGCTTTTAAAATGCTTGTCTCTTTTAATTGTTATTTCCATGATAATCAGTGATGTTTGAAAATAGAGTTAATTTGATATGTGAAGTGAAACTGAAGCATAAAATAAAATACCAGAATGGTGCGTGTGAGAGTGAGTGTGTGTGTGTGTGTGTATGTGTGTGTGTGTGTGTGTGTGTGTGTAGAGAGAATAAGCGATAATATAGATAATATAGTTTCTCAGGAGGTTATTTACTTCAATTAATCAATAATTATTATTGAAAATATGTCAGGAACACTTCATTGTAATTACCTTCAGAAGTGTTTTGATATAGATATGGGTTAAATAGTGGTCTCCAAAAAGATATGCTGAAGTCTTAATCCCCGAGACTTGTGAATGTGAACAATATTATTTAGAAACAAAGGGTCTTTGAAGGTATAATAAGGAACTTGAATTGATATTATCCTGCATTGAGGGTAGGCCCCAAATCCAGTAACAGATGTCATTATAAGGGAAGACCTAGAGAAATTTTGACACAGAGATGCAGAAAAGAAGGCCTTGTGAAGAATGAGGCAGAAAATGGAGTTGTGTGGCCATCAGCCAAGGAATGCTTGATGCCACCAGAAGCTGGAAGGGGCAAGGAAGCATTCTGCCTTGGACCCGTCAGAAACAGGGCAGCCCTGCTGACACCTTGTTTTCAGACTTCTGGTCTCCAGAAATTTGAAGTAATGAACTTATCTTGTTTCTAGTCAATATATTCTGATACAAATCAGATAATTCAATTCACAGTTATTTTATTTAAAATGTATTGATGCATAGGGGCTACATTCATCCACCTTGGCTAAGTTACGAACAATTGGGAGTGAAATGAGAAATAATAAATTCCTCTCTAGCTGTAAAAGATAATGAAGAAGAATGGCTCCTACAGAAGGAGAGAATCATCACATTCTGAAGAAAGGGAAAGGCATCCTGATTGAACCAGGGGAGAAAGGGTTCTTTAGCCAAATTGACAACTTCGCAGTGTTTGGGAATTTGAAACAAATACCGGTGAATTTCAACCAGTATTATTTTCATAAGATAATTAAGAGTCATCTGCAAAATATCTAGTAAGTGAAGAGCACACCTAAATTATTGCTAGTCCTTTTGGAATTTCTAATTAAAGTTTCTTTCCATGTTGTTTTATTTAGCTTTCGGAATATATGAATACTTAGTGAAATTTTCCCTTAAGGTTTTAGTATCCCAATACTAACTTTTAAATGAGTCTACTTAGAATAAATAGTGCTTCTTAAAGTAGGTAGGGAAAAACACAAACAAAAACCAAAACAAACAGAAGTAACAGAAAAACAATAGTGTGTGTTTAAAATGAAGATTTCTCAGTACCAGTACCCGTCAGATGAATCACGGATTTTTTAGAACCACAGCTGTCTGAATGAGGCTTGTGATCTCACAGTGTTGCAGGCTACAATGACTACACTTTCAGGTTCTTCTAGATGCAGGGTCACTTGGGAATAATTTAAAGAGGTTAATATTTGACATGACCGTTTAAGGGTGCATAGGAGTGCATGAGGCAAACTGCGCTCTCTATGGTTTATATAAGGAGCAAGACTTTTACTGAGTTACAGATTTGACAATACAATAATGAGAATTGTATTTGCTTGGATCTGAATTTTCACTTGTAAACAAAAAAGACTGGATTCTAATTGTGAAAGCACTAGTTTACCAATCTAAGGAATCTAGACTTTATCCCTCAAGAAAGTGAACTTTGAAGTATGCAGCATTGTTGAGTTGGTTTTCCTACAGCACTATATGCAATTAATGTATGGTACCATGAAGTGGTAACTCTGAGTCATGTGCTTTTCACTGTAAGTCATACTGAGTTTGTGTTTTAGAACTTTGATTGAAACAAACTGAGGGGGAGTCTGAGAACAATGCAAATAAGGCTCCTTAAGAAAATTCATATATTTAAAATATAGTTGTTGCTATCAAGTCCATCCTTCTGTAAAAGATTTAGAATTAAAATGTGTGATAAGACTGGACAATAAACATCGCATAAACATCAAGCACTCCATGTTCGGCTTCTTGGTTCTGTGGTGTTCCATGCACGTGGTGGTGGTTCTGCTCCCAAAGGAGAGTCTGGTCCGGTTATGGCCCTTACAGATGAGAGGGTGACAGGGGCTCAACCGTTGCCTCCAAACCCCTTGCTGTGAGGCAGCCTTTGGATATGATGTTTATCCTTACTTAATATTGCTGATAAATTGTGTCTTCTCCTGCAATAAATGTCAGATCTTTAAGCAATGTCATTTTGGATCCTGTATGTCTTCTGCAACAATTGCACTCTGTGATATCACTAAAACAAGTATGAGTGTTTTTTTAACATTCCTTTTCAAAGTTTTATTATTCATCGTATGTGAGTCTTAAATTGGGCTTCAGAAAACGAACTTAAAATATTACCTTTAACAAAAGTAAAAGTAAAATGTGTTTTCTTTGGAAAATAACCCTTTTAATAAGCACTTCCAAAATGTATTTCATAAGCTCTAAATTCCTATAAAGAAAAACTTGATGAACTTTAAATTTGCATTACTGAAGTACTTTTACATGTTTATTGAACTATAATCCACATACAATGAAATTACAAATAGTTTAATAGTTTGTTTTGGTAAATTTAGACATAAGTATATACCCTTAAAACTATCATCACAATCAAGATAGCATAATCTCTCCTCTCCATGACCTCTTTGTAACACCCCCTTCCCTAAAAAACCACTGATTGAATTTCTGGCAATATAAATTATTCATTTGCATATTTGCAATACAACTGGAATCATAGAATAGGTAGACATTTTTGTTTGCTTTCTTTATGGATCACAATTATTCTTCTATGGTTCACAATTATTTTGCTATACATCCATGTTGTAAAATGCATTAACAATTCTAACAATTCTTTTTTTTTTTGGTTAACTGTATGTTCAAATATTTTCCCAGTGTATCTGTTGGGTTGTTTGGTTTCTTGTTAATAGAGTTGGACAGTTCTTTATATATTCTAGATGCAAGTCCTTTATCAGATGTTTGATTTGCAATTATTTCCTCCCAATCTGAATTTTGTCCTTTCATTCCCTTAACAGTGTCATTCTCTTTGTAAGTGATATGATCATATAATGCCTCGGGACTTACAGCATCAAGGTTCCAATTATCATATTGTATCATGTGTCTGAGAACTTTTATGACACATGCAAACAAATTAAGCCAGTAAATAATTAGATCTCACTGCTTTCAACTCATTATTCATAACATGCTACATATTGTAACTTATGATATATTTAAACCAACAAAGAGCAATTGGGTAATGTGTTCTCCTCTTTAAGAATGATTTATTACCCACAGACCATTTCTAAGGATAGTGTATAGTGATTATTGCTCTTTTAAAAGCCCTTTATTTCATCAGATACTCATTTAAACAGGTTTCTATGCACTTACTGTACATATTGGCATGAAAAATTGCTTAAGTTGAGGTAATAACTATTGAAAGCTTGAGTTAGGATAGTCTTTGGGCTTGGAGGAAAAAGAAAATGTGCACTTTTATCTGCTACTGTTATTAAAACAAAGCTTTCTAAAGCTTCTCTCAGTGCCTAATTATAAAATATTCAAAGGAAAAATGAGTCAAAATGAATTTTGAAGAACGTTTCCATTTTGACTTTATACTTCAAGACATTTCCTAGCTTCTTTTTTTCTATATTCATTTTGAATTATAGGAAAAACTTTATGAAAGAATTTTTTTCTCTTTTAAATTTGTGTCTTTATTTCTAAGAACCAAAATTAATATTGTAGGAATTTGTTTTCTAATGAACAAAGAAAGAAAAATAGGTATGGGATATTGACTCTGTGAAGTTTGTATTTGTTTCATTTTCTTTAAAAATAAGAATATGCTAGTATAGGAAATACATGTTTTCTTCAAATCATCCATTTATTTGTATTTTGAAACTTAAATGATTTGGATTTTCCTATTTCTTCTGGGAAAGAGTATTCAAATAAACAGCTTAAGATGCATCAGTAGTTCCTATATGAAGCTCCAACATTTGTCCTTTTATAACTGTTTTATATTCATACCCAAGCCTCTTGCCCAAAGTTTCTTCAAGTTTCTCTGTGAGTAGAGCAAATCTGAATTCAAACATCTACCTCAAGTCAAAGGAATTTCAGATAAAAGTTTAGTCTTTTGCTGGAAATGAAGAATTAAATGATATTGAAGAAAAGTTTTCTAAGCATTTACAAGACTGGGATAATTTTAAGCTTAAGGTATGATGAAATTGAATATGGCCTATAAATGGAGCAGTGGCCTAGAAAAATAACTAGATGTTTTGTATTTATAAAATCACTCAGAACAGAGTCGGTCTACTATAATAAGCATTTTCATGGGATATGCAACACTGTAAAGACTGACCAATGTCTAGTCATATCAGCCTCAAATATCTTTCAAAGCTATAGAAATATTGGAACCTATTTGCTCCTTCAGAAATAATTAAGAAAATACTTCAAATATATTATACCATCCAAGGGATAGTTTTATGTCCAAGAATTTTGCACTTGAGTATGTCCCTTTTTTCAAAAGAAGTTTTATTATCTCACTATTAATATTTTTGATAATGTAATATAAAACATTTCACCAATGAAATTAGAGGAATTACCCATTTTTGTTATTAAAATATGTGTTAGATGCTGTATATCATTTTAATAAATCATATTGAATGCTTTATAATATTATGGAAGTCATTCCTGCATATGTGGGGGCACATATATATTATAGCTATGAGAGGAGGAAAAGAAGGATTGACTATGTTTTGTTTTATAATAATCTACTACATAGTTAATTTAATAAGGGGTAATAAAGATAGTTTAATTGTATTTCTAGATCTGTTACTCACTTCCTGTGTTACCTTAGACAACTCAATTTCCCTTAATATTTCTTTCATTTTGTAAGGCTAACACATTTTTAAAATTTCCAGGTCATGTGTGATATTTTGAAGTGTGTTAGCTATAAATACATTTTGGTCTTTGGGTAATTTATTGAGGAAATCAACAATAAAGTAATATCTTTACAATTAAGAAAACATCTAAACAAGTCACATGACTTCATTACAATTAAATAAAAAACTATACAAAATCTAAGAGCAGAGGTTTCTAAGTACTGAAAATGTGGGTCTTTCCTGCAGGAAATAATTCACAGGTGTTTTATATTTATGTTTAGAAATAATCATAAAAGTGAAAATGTATCAACAGCCAAAACCAATCCTTGAAGTCTATGAAAAGCAGCTCATTTTAATTTTAGATTATTTACCTAAACACAAATGTTTTCTTCACTTGGTATTCTCATCCACATAGGAGCTGTGACCATTTAACCAGTTTGGAGTTAGAGAATTGTGAGCCTCTCGACCTTGTAAAAGACTAATTACCATTAAATTGGCCGCAATCAACTTCAGTATAATTGAAGTAGCACCGGTTCTCTGCATAGGTGAACAGTTATTGAATACTTATTTTGTTACGTCAAGCTGAAAATGTTAAATGAGAAGCCAAAGTACTCCCTGAATCAAAATGGGACATGTCTCAATTATTAATGGTGAGACTTTTCAAACTGCATTGTTGACTTTTGTGTGTGGGTATAACTAACTCTGCATGGGTTAATAGCCCACTAAAAATCAAACCTGTATGGAGTTTTAATTTATCAATAGATAGTTGCAAGGAAGGATGATTCAAATCTTTTTAAGGATTGGTTCTATTTTTTTTAATGGTTTTAAATATTTGTTGCAGTATCACTAAATAGTCAACCCCAGATTTTTAATAGCTGGGTAGAATTTCATAATAAAATTCTTGATTGACATTTCTATAATTGTAGTATAAATTCAATATTAGAGAGCTCACCAATTAAATTGCAATATGCAGAATGTGTTGGAATTTTTATTTTGAGCTATCCCAGTTTAACTGGGAGTTGGATTGAATGTTTTTCATTTTAGTATCTTCCATATGTTCAAAGAAGCCATTGCCCACTGTAGAGTTTCATATACTACCTAATATTCAGTGAAAATACCAAATATAATGATTTTGAAGTTAAATAGTTCTCAGGGAAAGGGTTCTTATATTTTAAGAGCTGTGTTGAGATATAATTCACATATTATGCAATTCACCCATGTAAAGTACACGATTGAATGATGTTTTTAAATATTCACATGCTTTTTGAATCAGAGATTTTGTTTCTTTGGAGAAATTTCCAGAAGTAGAATTACTGAGTCAAATGGTATTTCTATTTCTAGTTTTTTGAGGAAACTCCATTCTGTTTTCCACAGTAGTTGTACCAATTTACATTCCCACCACCAACAAAGGAGGTTTCGCATTTTTCCACATCACAACAGTAAGATGGTAACAAAAAGTCTGGTTACCATCTGTCACCTTACAATGTTAGTACAATATTATTGACTATATTCCTCACACTGCACATTACATTCCCATGATTTATTCATTTCACAGCTGGAAGTTTGTACTTAATCCCCTTCACCCACTTCAACTCCCCTACTACCTCCCTCACCTCTGGCAACTACTGATCTGCTCTCTATATTTGAATCTGAATTATTTTTGTGTTTTATTGTTTGTTTTGTTTTTAGAATCCACATGTAAGTGAAGTCATGCCATATTTTTCTTCTTCTGTTCATCTTATTTCACTTAGCATAACATTCTTGAGGTGCATCCATGTTGGCACAAATGATAAGATTTATTTTTTTTAATTGCAAAGTAGTATTTCATTATACATACACCATCATATATATATGCCATATTCAATTTCATCATACCTTAAGCTTAAAATTATCCCAGTCTTGTAAATGCTTAGAAAACTTTTCTTCAATATCATTTAATTCTTCATTTCCAGCAAAAGACTAAACTTTTATCTGAAATTCCTTTGACTTGAGGTAAATGTTTGAATTCAGATTTGCTGTACTCACAGAGAAACTTGAAGAAACTTTGGGCAGGAGGCATATATATATATGCCAATCTTCTTTACCCATTAATTGATATTATTTACTTTCTGTCTCTATAGATTTACCTATTCTGGATATTTAATATAAATTGATTTGATTGCTTACCCTAGTATACTGGATTTAGTATTTATTTATGCCACAACATGTATTAGGACTTCATTTCTGATTATTGGTGAATAATATTCTAATGTATGGTTATACTAATTTTTAAAGATCAATTCATCAGTTGATTAACTATCAGGTTGTATCAAATTGTGCTATCATAATTAATGTGGCTATGAATTTTTGTACAATTTTTTAAATGGATGTACATTTTCATTTATCTTGTCTATATACCTAAGAGTGGAATTGCTCCTAACTCTATGTTTGTCAAGTTGAGGAACTTCCCAGGCTATCTGCAGTGGCAGCTGTACTATTTTACATTCCTATCAGCTAAGTATGAGGTTTCCAGTTTCTCCCAATACTCATCTAAATTTAACATTTTTTTCATAATGAAATTAGATTACGATGCAAATGCCTTGCTTAACTTATATATTTTTCAGCACTACCAAATTTTAATATAACATCAACCAAGATTCCAGATGAATGAAAATCAGGAAATTTTCATAATAATTATTAGATATGATATTACATTTGCCCAGGTTATCTTTAAGACACATCTATGTTTGAGAAAGAATAAAGATTATCTATCTTTATACACATATATATATTACATATATATATAGGTACACACACATATCCGCATTCATTTTTAGTCACAGGTAGTATTTTGGAAAGGTAAACATAAGTATATTTTGATTTTGAAGGATTGACCAACTGCATTATGTATGTAAATATATTATGAAATAATGAGATTTTTCTTTCCTATGACTCCAATGAAATTGTAATATCTCTTTTCTCCTATACAGATAAACATAGACATTTTATAAGAAGCACTGTGCTTTTATTTTAGATCTTAATTTTCTTATGGCAATTATAATAAATCAAAAGATATGTATATAAATTTTGTTGAATTTAAGGGTTATTGAATATTAGTGGTGAAATTAAATAGGACCAAGTTACATTTTAAAAAGCAGTAAGTGCCATTTAATAAAAAAGATAGGAATGACCAAATATAACTTTGAATGTTTATTTATTACTTTGATATTTCCTGAAGAGAAAGTATTTTATTACACATTTTATGCTTTCATTATACCCTTTTATTTTTCTATTTGTTTGATGTGCCACATCAAGATTTTTAAATATAGAATAACATTATTGTGGAATTATACCAGAGAAGCTATTTCATATGACATAGGGCATCATTAAATATCTCTTACCTGTTAATCTCTTTTAATGTATGTTAAATAGTGGATGTTTTGCCTTAAGTATAGAGTGGGAATAAAGACAGTATTTCACAGAGAATATTTCAGTTCAGCTTTCTGTTCGAACACAAATCCATTATTGCTACTATATGGGTGTTCACAATTAGTAAAATAGTAAATTATATTATAATATAACTGTATGTCTAAGTAGCTAAAACAAGAAATTGCTTTCCAAAATTTATTTCTGTTGCTATATGTAATATAATTTTACTGTATTTTAAATTGTTTTTTATGTTTGATGTATGTTTGTATGTAAGGAGTAATTTCCCTAAATTCTCATATTGACCATAACTTAATGCCATATTTTGAATATATTTTGAAAATCTATATAACTGAATAATAATTTTGACAAATTTTGATTGAAGACATTTTATTATATTTATGGTCCACATCTCTACTGTCTTAATGCTATTTAAAATAATGCTATTTAAAATTTCAAAGTTCAAAAATACTAGTCATAGTATGACAGCAAGAATAATGTTTATTTCAAATATATATGTAAACATTTATGATATTTAGAGGAGTTCAGTTTAAAATCTATACAACCAATTGAATAATTTACATATTTTATGAGGCCTAAATCTTGCAAACAAAAAGAAACCCAGCTTAAATTATTAGGTGTCTTTCAGAGTTTATCCAGAGCCTCCTGGAATGTTTGATGATCATTGAGTATCACAATGAGTACAAAAGAACAATGCAGTTCTGGAGATTCATCACAACAAAGAATGATACAGAAGATATCTGTAATTTTTTGTTGTCCAAATAAGCTTTAAGCTTTTATTTCTTTTATCTCTTCCATGAAGAAAGAGGAAAAGAGATTATCTAATACCATCTTCAAAATTCCCTATTTTGAAATTATAAAATCTATGGAATTTGAAATTTACTTGCTTTTATCTAAGCATAATCTAACATGACCTAAAATTATAATTGTAAAATAATTAATAAACAATCAGCATGGAAGAGTTAAAATTGATTTCCAGATTTTTTATGCATATCTGAAATCCAATTATCTCTGTATAGTATTCATATAAAAGGTGTGATTTACTATAAAATGAGTGCTGATTCTGTACATTTAAAGCATTAGTAACATTTAACATTATCTGAAATTTCTCCCAGTTATTCTTCAACGAATGAGTTTCTTCTGAACCTAGATTACATACACACACATATATTACTCTGTCAAAAGGTCCATAAAGTTAAAAACTTAGAAAATGTAAGAGCAAGATTTCTCTCAGCATCTTGGGTACAAATTTCTCAAATGTAAGAAGTATTATTAGCAAAAGCCCCTAAGAATGAAAAATACTTTTGTTTTAATATTCTTAAAGATATTTTGTTAAGAAACAAAAAAATGATTTTGGTTTATATTAAAAAACACAAATGGAAAATGCTGACAGTCCTCCACAGAGAGTTGGAAGACTGTGGAGGACTGTCAGCATTTTCCATTTGTGTTTTTTAATATAAACCAAAATCATTCAGAGAATGAGAAATAAAAGCATGGACTTTTATTATATTTTGGAGAACTAAAATAAAACAAAAACCATAAAGACAAAATAGGTTTTTTTTAAAGTTTCAGAAAGCATTGAAAAACAGACAAGTAGAAAGTATGAAGGTGAAAGAAAAATCCACAACTTCAAATCATAAAAGGAGCCAAAAAGTACACGTCAATGCTAAATGGTATTCACACAAATGGAAAATCCACATTCCTTATTTATAACAGCAAGAATAGAATGTTATGGCTAACAGCAGGTGCTTCCCTAGATCTAGATGGAATCATACATTTATCAAGCCACATTTGCATAAACTAACCTTTCTCAGTGGCTATGGGTCATGAAAGGAAGTTTCCATTGTGAAAAACTCACAGCTTCTTTCTTCATTTGGTAGTGAGGTAGAAGGTAAACAAATTCACACGAAAAAAAGTGAATTTTGTAAAGTAGTTGCATGACTTGAACACTGTTCTGTGTGTACACTCCCAAAATAAATTTACCCTTAATATCTCTTCCAGAAAACAAAAATGTTCCTCTTCTAAGATAAACAATTGAGTAGAAAAAAGAAAAATATGAGTATGAAAATAGAGGGGAAAAAAATGAGAACAAACAAAAAAACACAAATCTAAAAAATTAGCTACACCCCTCCCCAAATACTGCTACCAAGCCAATGAAAACAGCTACTATGTGTTTTTCATATTTAAAATTCTAATGAAGAGATGTAGGAATTAAGAGAAAGGAAAATGGGACGGTACATGTCTTAACAGAGTGTTGAAAAAGTGTAGAAAGAATAATTAAAATATTAAAAGAGTGAAGGAAACAGTTGGGGGTGAAGGGTCCCCACCAGTAAGATGGCTAACTTCCGGCTTCTCTTCGGGGTCCTCAGTTCCCGCCGGCGCCACCTGAAGCCCAATCACCTCTCGCCCCCCTCCCAATCCCAGCACCTAGCCAACAGCCACCAGCCCCGTAGAAGTGACACCTCAATCAATTCATGCCCCCTCCTATATAACCCAGCACCTTTCCCTAATAAAGCAGAACTCTCCGGTGAATTGCTGTTGTCTGTCGCTCCTTTCCTTTCGTTGGTGCCGAAACCCAGGAGACGGGACACCCCAACTGGGCCCCATCTTCCCCCCGACACCAGCAGCAGCTTGCCCTCGTCCTCTTTTTCCGGTGCTGGCTCATCATACTCACCACTCCTCTCTGGCCTTTAGGTAAGTTTTCCCCCAGGAGTGGGCCACTCTTCCCCGAGCTATCGCAGTGCCATTGACCGTGATCGTCTGGCAAGGCCCTGACGCTCAGGGATGAGGAGGGAACTCTCCCCGCCTCAGGCCTTCACGGCTGCGGCGGACCCTCAGGCCCCTCCCCTAACAGCCATAAATCCGTGCCTCAGGCCTTCACGGCTGCAGCGGACCCTCAGGCCCCTCCCCTGACAGCCATAAATCCCCGCCTCAGGCCTTCACGGTTGCAGCAGACTCTCAGCCCCTCCCCCCTCAAAAAGCCATAAACGAGGTGACTCCTTTGCGGATGAAAACGCTCCCTTCCCCACCCCCTCCTCCTTCTGTTCCATCCACCAAAACCTGTTCTGTCTGCCGAAAACGCCTAGGGCTAAGTACCTCGTGACTCCGGCACTCTGCCTTCTTAGGGAAGTCTGGGTGACGACCCACACTTCCCAAGAAATTCCGACTCGTATACGAGTTTCCGCAGACCACCAAGGATCATCGGGGACGCCCTTTATCTCCTTGTGGTCTGCCTCCAGTCCGAGGATCTCCGTTTGTCTTCCCCTGTTTGTCTCCTTCTCTGTCCTTTAGCCATGGGAGCCTCCTCATCCCTCCCTGAAAGTTCACCTCTTGAATGTCTGCTTAAGCATCTAGCTACCCTCTCCCTGACGCCTGATATAAAACCAAAACTTCTCCGTAAATATTGCTCCCAAGACTGGCCGACATACCCCCTAGACAATAACAACCAATGGCCCGCAGGGGGAACTCTTGATCCTAACATCACTCGCAATCTCTTTAACTACTGCCAGCGCCTGAAAAAATGGAAAGAGATTCCCTATATCGAAGCTTTTCGCCTCCTAGCTCAAAATCCCAGCCTCTGCACCACCTGCTCCCCGGCCCAAGTTCTCCTAGCCTGCAAGCCGTCTCCCTCCCCTCCACACACTTCCAGTCCCTCTTCAAATACCTTTGACCTGGCCGATGAGCCTCCGCCATACAGACTTCCCCCTTTGGCCCCTCCCCCTCCTACAACCCCTCCACCCTCCACCGCCGCTGCCGCCTCTTTGCCCATGGCAGAAGCCTCCCATCCACTCCCTTCCCCTTCTTCTCCTACAACAGCCCCTCCCCCTTCCTCTACCGCCACCACCGCTGCCGCTTTCCCCGCGGCAGAAGCTTCCCATCCTCTCCCTTCCCTTTCTCCTCCTACAACAGCCCCTCCCCCTTCCTCTACCTCCGCCACCGCTGCCTCGTTCCCCGAGGCAGAAGCTTCCCATCCTCTCCCTTCCTCTTCTTCTCCTACAACAGCCCCTCCCCCTTCCTGTATCGCCGCCACCGCCTCCACCCCCGCAGAAGCCTCCCATCCTCTCCCTTCCCCCTCCTCCACCATCTCCTCCTGCACCTCACCACCTCCTCCTCCGTCCCCTTCACTTTCCCCCCTCCCGCAAATCGAGCCTGAGCCTTTCAGCCCCCCTCTAACTAAGTTCCAAGAGCCTCATCCGTCTTTGCCCCCTCAGATTCGGTCCCGAGGGCCTCCCAAAATTATCGCGGCTTTGCCCCCATCACCTGTTTCCCCCGCACAGACTGAGCCAGAACCCTTCAGTCCCCCTCAGACTCGGTCCCAAGGGCCTCCCAAAATTATCACCCCACTCCGGGAAGTAGCAGGATCCGAAGGCATCGTGCGCGTTCACGTCCCTTTCTCCTTAGGAGATTTAGCCCAACTAGAGAAACGCCTAGGTTCCTTTTCCACTGATCCCACGACCTATATCAGGGAGTTTCAATGGACCCTCCAGTCTTACAGCCTCACACATCATGACATTTTCATGCTCCTGGCCAATACTCTCCTCCCTGAAGAGCGTAGACGAGTTTAGGACTTCGCCCAAATGCAGGCTACTGAAACCCACAGGACTGACCCCACCTATCCCCCTGGCCCCACTGCTGTCCCCGAACAAGACCCACACTGAAATTGTAACACCGCCATGAGTCTCCGCTCTCGAGATATTTTTGCCTCCTGCTTAATAGCAGGTCTGAAAAAGGGCAGCTTGTAAAGTAGTCAATTTTCAAAAGCTCCAAGACATAATTCAAAAGAGAGATGAAATCCCCTCCGAGTTCTTAAACAGACTCACTCAAGCCCTATTACAGTATACCAGCCTGGACCCAGAAACACCTGAAGGAAGACATGTCCTTATGACATACTTCCTAGCTCAAGGCTACCCCTACATTAAAGCTAAACTCAAAAAGTTAGAACAGGGCCCCGCTACCCCACAGACTGAAATCCTAACAGTGGCCATTAAAGTCTTCCATAAGCGGGAGGAGGAGAAAGAATGCCGTAAACAAAAGGCTGATCAGGCCAATTTCCAGATGTTGGCCCAGCTGATAAAACCACAACCTGGGCGCCCCTCTACAAACAAGCCCCCCCAAGAGCTTGTTTCAAGTGCAGAAAAGAGGGACATTGGTCAAGGGCGTGCCCCTCCCCCAGATCTCCTACCACCCCATGCCCCAGATGCCACAAAAAGTGCCACTGGGGGTCTGATTGCCCAACCACCTGAAGGGGAGGCTGGACGAACAACCCCCATCCTAAGCCCGCTGTAGTGGGGCTGGCAGAAGAAGATTGATGGGGCCTGGGGGCTTCTCGCCCAACCATTTCCATCACCAAACAGGAGCCCAGGGTTACTTTAACAGTAGACAGTCACCCCATCTCCTTCCTCCTAGATACAGGAGCCACCTTCTCAGTCTTGTGAGAATACCGGGGCCCTACCACGCCAGCCATTACTCGATAGTCAGAGTAGTAGGAGGTAAACAGATTTTCCCATTAAACCCCCCACCCACCCTTTTATGCACAATCCTAGACAGTCCCATACCTTTCTCCCACTCCTTCCTAGTTATGCCCCAGTGTCCCATCCCTTTACTAGGACGGGACATCCTTTCCCTCCTCCACGTTTCCATAACTATATCCAATCCCACAGCCCCCAGTACTCCCTTTCTGATGGCCCTCATAGCCGACAACCCCCCTCTACCCAATGAAAGCTCCGGTTCTGCCCTTATACACCCTGTAAATCCCAAAGTTTGGGACATTACAAGCCCCTCCATGGCCCTATGTCCCCCTGCCTCTATCAAATTACGTGACCCCTCTCAGTATATCTGTCAGGCCCAATACCCCCTAACCACTTCAGCCCTCATAGGCCTCCAACCCATCATTCAAGATCTCTTAAACAAAAACTACCTCAGACCCACTCACTCCCCATTTAATACCCCCATATTAGCTGTTAAAAAAAACAACGGATCTTTCCGCCTTGTCCAAGACCTTCACTTCATCAACATAGCCGTTGTCCCTATCCATCCCTTAGTTCCAAATCCATACACCCTTTTATCGCAGATCCCTGCTTCCGCATCCCACTTCTCAGTCCTAGATCTCAAGGACGCATTTTTTTCTATTCCTCTAGACCCCTCCTCCCAAGATTTTTTTGCCTTCACCTGGACGGACCCATACACCAGACATTCTGTACAACTTACTTGGACAGTTTTACCACAAGGCTTCCGAGATAGTCCCCATATTTTTGGACAAGTCCTAGCTCAAGACCTCAAACAGTTTCACCATGATCACCCCGAGTCCACTTTATTACAATATGTAGATGATCTTCTGCTCTGCAGTCCCTCGTGGGAACAGTCTCAACTTGACACTGCGTCTCTACTTAACCTTCTAGCTTCCAGAGGTTACCGAGTATCCCCTGTCAAAGCTCAAATCTCTTCCCCTTCTGTCACTTACCTTGGATTCCTTCTGTCTCAACAAAGAAAGTCCATTACCTTAGACAGAAAACGACTCCTCTCTGACCTGCCCGTTCCCAAAACCAAGACAGAAATCCTTTCCTTTCTGGGTATTTTAGAGCGTGGATCCCTAACTTCTCCCTGTTGGCAAGACCCCTATACGACCTCAGCAAGGGCCCCCCTGAAGAACCATTATCATCCTCACCCCGACACTCCTTCATTAAGCTCCGTCAAGCCCTTGTAGAAGCTCCAGCTCTCCATCTCCCTGATTTGTCAAAACCCTTCTCATTATACATTCATGAGAGGTCCAGTCAAGCTCTAGGAGTCCTAGGCCAATATTATGGCCCATCCTTTGCCCCAGTAGCTTATCTCTCCAAGCAATTAGACCCCACAGTTCGGGGATGGGCCCCCTGCCTATGGGCATTAGCCGCTGGACAGCTCTTGCAGAAAGAAGCTCATAAACTAACATTCGGAGCGCCCCTTACCATTCTGTCCCCAGATCACCTAAAAGATCTCTTAACCTACAAAAGTTTACAGACTCTCCCTCCCTCCAGACTCCTGACTTTACTGTCCTCTTTCCTCCAAAATCCAAACATTTCTTTCCTCCCCTGCCCGCCCCTGAATCCGGCCACTCTTCTTCCTCTGCCCTACTCTCCTCATACTCCCTCGCATGATTGCCTGGAAGCCCTTCACAACTTCCTTCCGTGCCACTCCACGATCTCCAAAGGAGCCCTCTCACACTCCGACCTCATCTGGTTTACTGATGGGTCCTCCTTTAAACATGAGGGCATCCACTACTCAGGATATGCAGTAGTCTCCCTCAAAGATGTCATTGAAGCACGAGCCCTACCCCCTGGTACAACCAATCAGCAGGCTGAACTCATTGCAGCCACCAGAGCTTGCACTCTGGCCCGAGACACGTCTCTCACATTGTACACTGACTCCAAGTACGTATTCCACATTCTCTTGTCCCACGCGGCAGTATGGAAAGAACGAGGCCTCCTCACCACAAAAGGGAATTCCATAACTAATTCAGCCTTAATTACTAAACTTCTAGAGGCTTCACAACTCCCACACCGACTAGGCATAGTCCACTGCAAATCACATCAAAAAGATGACTCCCCCATTGCAAGAGGTAACAACAAGGCCGACAGAGTAGCCCGGTCAGTTGCCCTATCAGAAAACACACCAGACAACAATCCGTCTGCCCTTGCAGTTTTAGCCTTATCACAAGATGCCCTCTGCTCTCAGGACAAAGAGTCTCTCTTCAGCCTCTTACATGACCTGTTCCATCCCAGCCCCCAATCCTTGATCCATTTTTTACAATCTTTTTTTCCTCTCTCTCCTGAAGACAAAACCCTACTTAACCAAATCACCTGCAAGTGCACCATCTGCCAACGCACTAACTCTAATACCCCCCTCAAAGCCCGACCCTTCCCGGCTCATCAAGCAAGGGGTAATGTCCCCGCTGCAGATTGGCAAATAGACTTCACTAACATGCCCCCTGTACGACGTACCAGATACCTACTCGTGCTGGTAGATACATTTTCAGGATGGGTCAAAGCTTTCCCCACCACTAACAAACGAGCATCCGTAGTTGCCTCTATCCTCCTCACCCAGATCTTTCCTAGGTTCGGGATGCCCACTTCCCTCCAATCAGATAACGGCCCTGAGTTCACTGCCCAAATTATCCAGAACCTCTCCAAGTCGCTCTCGCTCCCCTGGCTTTTACATTGTCCTTATCGACCACAAGCTTCAGGAAAAGTAGAAAGAGCCAATAGGACTCTAAAAGACATCCTGACCAAACTATCTCTAGAACTACACCTTGACTGGGTTCACTTACTTCCCTTAGCTCTACTCTGCATTCGAGCCCTCCCAAAGAAACCTTCCTTCTTGTCGCCCTTTGAGATCATGTACGGCCACCTGATTCTACCCCCGGGGCTCCCTTCCCACAAAGGACCAATTCCTCCCAATATAGCCCTTCCACTACTCTCTCTCCTCCGCACTGAATTGTGGAAATATCAGGATTGGCTCCTTCCTGATCCATCCGCCTCCCAAAATCCTCCTGTCTTACAGCCCGGCCAACTAGTGTTTTATAAGCCATCAGAGGATCAGCCCTCTCTCACCCTGAAATGGGAAGGTCCACACCCAGTTATTCTCTGCACCCCCTCGGCCACCAAGCTCTCACTGCCTGATAACTCTGTCACCCCTTGGATTCATATCTCCAGGTTGAAACCAAATACCCAAGACCCACCTTCTCTGGACACCCAAGACCCATCAGTCACAATCCAGAGTCCTTCAGATACAGCCCAAGACGCTGTCTACTCTACCACGCCTCATCCCTCTGATCCCTTGAAGTTCCGCATCTCCCGTGCACCCTCTTTGCCATCCATACGTGAATCATGACTTTTTCCTCCTTTACTGCTCTCTCGCTTTTTTCCCTCATTCCTATTGTCTTCCCTGCCACCCCACCCTCCTTTGTATGGCGATTCAAAGTCAAGCAGACTTACACACAGCATCAAACAAAAGTTACTGCCCTCATTGCCACATCTGACTGCCCTCTGAAAGGCTGCTCTGAGCCTTTGTACCTCCACTTTCCTCCCTCCACCAAAGTATTCATTTACAGCTACCTTTATTCTTCCTACCTCTGCTTCCTCTATGACCAAAGACAAGCCTATTGCAGGTGATGGCCAGATACCTACAGGAGATGTCCCTACTAGTCTTGCACCATTCACTACATAGGTAACTTCCAGTACCCAGAGTATTACTCCTCCAACCGTTTCATGAAATATCCCAATGGCTCATTCTCCTTATCAATCCCAGATCCCTGGGACTCTCGATGGGCTGCCAGAGTCACAGCCTCAGTTTACTACGGGGGGTCCTCGACCCCACACAGTACCCTTCATATCTCTCGAAAGTATGTTCCTTCTCATTCCCAGATCTCTCAAGTTGCATCAGATAGCAGACATTCCGAAAAAGTCATTATCCAAACTCTTGATAGTGCCTGTTCATCTTCTTATCCCCACCCCTCTTCCCATTTCTCCTACTCTTCATTACAGCTCATTCAGGACACCACCATCTTTCTCAACCACACCCTTAACACAGCCAATTGTTTCTTGTGCGCATCACTACAGCGCCCACTGCTGGCCGCCATGCCCCTTAATATTTCCAACTACTCCTTCCATGCAGTAAGACAACCCCTCTGCCCCCTGGCAGACATACCCCTATGGGAACCAGAATACGCAGATAATCTCACCATCCACCACTGTGTAAGCCCAACTCCACCCCCTTCCAGCGCACTTCACTGCCTCTCTATCTACACCCCTACCTCCGGCTCTAAGACTTTTATGCAACCGGGACACTTATTTTAGTGTAATAGCAGTCTTTTCAACTCACTGCCTCTCAACTCCGATACACCCTGCATTCTCGTTACCCTAATCCCACAGTTAACACTTTACAGCATGGCAGAATTCCTTGAGCTCCAACCTCCCTTGCCCTCGTGCACAAAAAGAGCTGCTTTCCTTCCCATCATGATCAGTAGCTCTTTGATCACCTCAGCCATTGGGGCAGGGTTTTCGGGATAAGCCTTGGGTCACTCTCTATAGGCAGTTAGAGATCTCAATGCCAAACTTGAGGGAGCCCTGACATCCACTGCCGATTCTCTAGCCTCTCTCCAAAGACAGGTCACTTCGCTAGCTAAAGTCACCCTTCAAAACTGGCGGGCCCTAGATCTGCTTACAGCCGAGAAGGGCGGCACCTGCGTCTTCCTCTGGGAAGAGTGCTGCTATTACATCAACGAATCTGGCATTGTAGAAACTGACATTACCAAACTCACCGACCTTGCCTCCAGTCTCCACTCTGCTTCCAATTCCAACCCATTCTCGTCAATACTAACAAACCCCCTCCTCACCTGGCTCTGCCCCATTGCAGGCCCCATAATAATCATTCTTCTTGCCTGTCTCTTCTTACCCTGTATAATAAAGTTCATCAAATCCCAAGTCGGAAAAATCTCTAATCAAGCTTTCAACCAGCTTTTACTCAGGAACTACCAGCTTCTGACCACAGAAGATTCCCTCACCCTCACATGACCTCCTCACCACACGCTGAGATGGACCCCTCTCTCCACTGGAAACTGTTCCTGGAAACAATAGCCGCAGACGCCTGGCTCCTGACACCCATATCCTCTTGGCCAACCTATGGTTACAGGGAACCTTCATTGATTTCCAAACCTGAAGAAGTCCACATCTACTCGTCCTTACTGCGGGGAGTCCTATCAACCCTTTCCTCCAAATCCTCAAGCCCTCACTCCCTTCTCCGTCCCTGTTCAGCAGGAAGCAGCCAGAGAGAAAGCAACGTCCACAAACCCATAGAGGAGAAAGGGGGGAATGAAGGGTCCCCACCAGTAAGATGGCAAACTTCCGGCTTCTCTTTGGGGTCCTCAGTTCCCACCGGCGCCACCTGAAGCCCAATCACCTCTCGACCCCCTCCCAATCCCAGCACCTAGCCAACAGCCACCAGCCCCATAGAAGTGACACCTCAATCAATTCATGCCCCCTCCTATATAACCCAGCAGCTTTCCCTAATAAAGCAGAACTCTCCGGTGAATTGCTGTTGTGTGTCGCTCCTTTCCTTTCAGGGGGGACAAAAGGAAAAATAGGTACTAATGAAAACAGTAAGAGAAATCTACAAAATAACAGAAACTGGAAGAGTAATAAACAGCAAAGTAAAAAGGAATGTGGAGAAACAAATATATGTACACAAAAAGTTTATCCAACATCCATACAATTTTTCTTTCCAAAGAAGTAAAATTTAAAAATGAGAGAGAACAAAGTTTGGGAGGCTTGAAGTCGGAGATCAAGGTGCCAGCAGGCCTCTCTGTCTCGCAGAGGACAGCTTTCTCAGCCCTCCTAACAGAACCTTTCCTGTTCCTGAGAACGAAGAGAGAGACCCGTGGTATCTTTTCCTCTTCTAAAGCAACACCAGTCCGGTAGGATTAGGGTCCCCTGTTTATAATCTCATTTAACTTTATTACCTACTTAATGACCCTATCTCCAAATGCAGTCACTTTAGGGGTTAGGGTGTTAACATATAAATCTGAAGGAGATACAGTTCACTCTACAGTCTGTAACAGAAGGGAAAGAAAAATTTTAAAAAGAAACATGACCCTTGTATGATGTCTTTTAGGAAAAATAAACATGGTGGGGAAGATGATGGCTGAGATTCTTACTGGTAATGCCCATGATATGGAAGCATTAGCAAAGCACAGTTTGGTTGCTGTGCAGTCAGAGGCACTGTTTACAATGTCTACAGGGTGAGCTGTATGAAAGGGAAAATAAATAAGTTACCAGTCATTGCAGAGAATACCAGCAATTTAAATATCAAAACATGGTTATTAATTTGTACTGGTAGCAGTATTATTTGTTAAGAGATTGCATTTTAAAATGGCACTGAAGTTTTACTTTATAAATTGTTTTATTTTGAAATGTTTTATTTGCTTTTTATGTGCAAAACCAACAAGACCCATGCATATACATACTGGTGCTATATTAAAATTTGTTTTTGATACAAAAATTATTAGGGGAAATTTCAACATGAAATTTAATGATATCTCAAGATTTTTCTTATTTAAATAACATCTATTATTAAACAGAATTTATGTTCAGATTTTACCACTGAATGAATAATTCTTAATATGTTTTCTACCCCAGCACATCTGAGAGTTATACTAATACCATTTTAGTGTATCTGAAACAGTGTAACAGGCATGGTACAAAGGGAAAAGAAAAAGAGTTATCTGAATTTCTTTAGAATGAGAGGAAATGAAGAGTTTGCAAAGGTGATTGAAATATGATTTGCATCCTGGTTGTGGGTAAAATTACAATATTTCCAGAATCTCTTGTCTCTCCTTCCATAATTTCCATATCAATAGGTGTTTTCAAGGAGTGGAGAGAAGTAGTCCATCTCCATATCAATAGGCAATTTCAAGGGGGAGCTAGGGCATAAATGGACAGGAGAGATTGGGTGGGGCCCCTTTTTCTGCAGCTGGGTCTTGAGAGACATGGGAGAGAAGTGGATGACTGCTTGTAGGCAATAAACGGATTTCTCCCACTTTATTTCTCTCTTTGACTGATTTTGGTTCAAATGTATTTTGCCCTTGCCTGGGAAAATATTTTCCCCCCAGAGTTATACTGGTTGAGAATAATCAAGTAGACATATTTTCATGTTTGCCTTATTTTTGTAAAATTATTTTAATTGGTTTCCATTCATTAATTGCTCAAATACAAACAATCTTTTATAAAGTAGAAGTGATATATCTCCTTTCCTTTCCTGGTTAATTCCCTCAGTTTCTTGTGTTTTGTCGATTTTCTTGAGAATATCAGGTTATATGTTACCATTGCTGCTTTTAGTGAAAATTAAGTAGGATTTATCCTACTTTGTAAGTCATGATACAAGTAATTCCACTTGAACATGTATGGCTCTTTACCAGCAGCTTATGTTAGTACTTCAGCTGCTCTATGTTCATTTTCTGATTCTGCAACTCTACAATTACTCATTCCTTAAGCTTTTGATTCCAGAGAAGTAGTCATAGCCCCAACATATGAGCTTGTTGCAAAAAATAAGTTCAGTTAAAAATATTGTGAACTTAGCATAAACAATAGACAAAAAGTACTAAGTTTTCAAAGCAATTAGTTGTGTGTGTTTGTTCATTTGTTTTTTAAGTGGTTCGTATCCAGAGGACTGGCTTCTCCAGGGATGGACTGGCTAAATCAATGTAAATTCATCCATGCAGACAGGGTGAAATAGCTGAGTACCTGATTAAATTAAATGATTCCTATTGTACTTCAGCAATTGAAAGGGACCTCACAATGCTGAAAGTAGGTATGTGTTAAAAGAAGCAAAATGTACATGTGATATTTACAAACTGCATTAGTACCAGCAGCTCTACTCATCATTTCTTTGCTCAAATGCAAATTCAAGTGTTATCTAAGAAGCCAATGTCAGGAATTCTGTGAGCAAATGATGCCGAATAATGAAATCATTGTTTTTCTGAGAGTTATTCAGCAATTAAGCATAATGAAGCCTGTGAAACTGTCACCAGTGATGACTGAAAGGGAATCTAACATGAACTTGGGCTGTTGGTACTTTGAATAATTGAAGGTTCACTTGAAAAAAGTATACAATATTAGGGAACCTTTACTCATCCTGTATAGTTGAAATCAAAATATAAAAGTAGATTAACTATATCTCACAGCTATTTTTGTTGCTTCTTTAAAAGCTATTCTGCAATAATATTAATATTAATACAAAAACCATATAACATTTATTGAGCAATTACCAATTCCCATTATTTGTTCCAGTGATTTTACTTCTATTAATTGATTGCTCCTCAAAATAGCCCCATAATATGGTCATTGTTACCATCCTTCTTTTACACCTGAAATAATCCTGAAGAATAGAGAGGTTAAGCTGTATGCCAACATTACAAACTAGGAAGTGGCAGCTTCAGGATTCAAATAATTCATGGTGCTAGTAACTCACTCTGAGTACCTAGAGTTCCTTTAAATACAGTTTACAGTAATACTTTAAATACTCTGTTTCCAAACCCCTTGGACTGCTATGTATATGGCCTCTGAATACTCATGTGCAATGTATCTATGCTATATTATTCATATATGTCATTTATCTATGTGTTTATTTAAGTGTTTTTCTGAGACAAAAATTGATGAATAGAATTGTAAGATATTTAAGGTGTACAATGTGATTTGATGTACATACACATTGTAAAGGATTCCCCTTATAGAGTTAATGAACAACTCCATCATGTCATACATTTACCTTTTTTTTTTTTTTTTGGTAAGAGTATTTAAGTTCTATTTTTTAAGCAAATTTCAGTTGTACAATACAGTGTTATCAACTATAGTCACTATATTATACATTATTTCCTCAGACCAAACTTCATAACTGAAACTTTGTACCCTTTTACTGATCTCTCCCTGTTTTCTTCATCTTCCAGCCTCTGGCAACCATTTTTCTACCTTTTTTATTTTAGGTTCCTTATGTAAGTGATACCATGCAGTATTTGTCTTTCTCTGTCTGGCTTATTTACTTCACTTAGCATAATACCCTCCAGCTTTATAAATGCTGGAAATGGCAGGATTTCCTTCCATTTTAATGTTCTAGAAGACTGTCATAAATAAAATTTTTAAAAACATATTTTCTAAATCATATTGTAAGTCTTAGTTCCTGTGGAATTATATATAGACACCAGTTTAGAATAAACACATATTATCTCATTGCACTTAAATGTAAGAGTAATAAAGAACTTTCTGTTCTGACTAATAAGACTTAAATCAGAGTCATTACTGATATAGTATTAACAAAGGAAACCAATAAATTCATGCATTTTTTCATTTTATCTGCATTTTTGAAGCTCAGCAGATAAGTAAATGGCAGGACAGTTCACTTTCCCTTTTTATCAATACCAAAGTAAAGTGGAATTCAAAGTAGCTTTGAAACTTGAAACACAACTGAATGTTGTTTAATCAATATTAGGCTATTGACAGAACAGTCATTTCAACCAAAGAAGAAATAACTATTGTTTACTTTAACAATTTTCTGTTTATTCAACAGTATTTTTCTTTAATACCAAAATCTATATGGCAAATTTGTCAAATCATCTAAGTTATATGCTAATAGATGAAACATGGTTTTTAGTTCACATTTTTTTTATGTACTCATTATAAATAATGAAAGAATTGATGAGAAATAGTTTGGTAGCAGTGTATTAAAGGTTTAACATTTAATAATTCTTGAAAATATTTATTTTTATTGATGATATTATCAAAGTTCGTCATTGTTGGTTAAGTGTTGCTGAAAACGCAAGGACAAATTAATCATTTCTAATAGTTTTTTAATGAATTGAATTTGACCTTAGGTCTCTCATGGATGTTCCCACAAAATAGCCTTCTGGGCACAAAAATTCTCAGTCATAATTTAAATTGGTCATGTAAATAGTAGTACAACATGGAGAATATAGATGACGATTCTGTAACATCTTTTAGTGTTGACAGGTAGTAACCACCTAGATGGGGGTGAGGATTTAATAATATGGGTAACCACTGAACCACTGTGTTGTATATTTGAAACTACTATAAGGCTGTATCTCAATGATACTTCAATAAAATAAGGAGAAAATAATAATCTTCTTCTATAATATTAGCTATATTCTATGAAGTGTTAACTATTTTATCATAGTCTGTAATATTCTGTGAAATGTTAACTATGGTTTTTTTTAGCAGTTTTCTACACATAAGTTACAGTGTAGCAAAAGGAGCATTTAAACCTTAAATTTTCTTCAGTTCCCTTTCATCAAGATTATACGGAGCCACATCTGGTTTGTGGGAATACTACTTCAGCCAAAGAGTTGTTCATTACAGAACAATTGTCTACAATTTTTTTATTCTCATGGCATTTACTGGGGGCATGTATACTGTATAATGGCAGCATGGACTGATAGACATACTTTATTAGTTAAATTATTGAATTGACCAAGGGGCCCTTAATCTCCTTTATTCCATTAAAATAGCTTAAAAATAGCATCACTTAGTGTATTTCTAAATAATGAATTATTATAAAAGATACACATTTTTAAATACAAAATACGGAGTGGAAATAAACCATCTCTATTATCACCTCTCACTACTACGATAGTGTTTTGTTTCATTTCTCTTGCTTTGTGCATATTGAGAGTTAAGTGGTATGATTTTCTTTCCAAAGCACTATTTTAGATGGATTGGGGATGGGGTTGGGTTGTTGAGAAGGAAGCAAGTTGCCTGGGTCCATCACGGGTATCCCTCAGAAACCACCTAGGGTGTCTGAGTGGTGACTGGAAAGCTGGATGTTGGGGCTCCTGAGGTGTATGTGTGAGGCCTGTCACCATGGGCAGCCCTGGACCAGTGCCATTTTGCTCTGGCTGCAGATCTCAGCTCCAGGTCCCAGGGCTGTATGGAAGCAGGCACAGTCCTCAGAAGGTATTGGATCAATCTTTTTCTCTCTTTTTTAATTGAAATATAGTTAATGTACAATATTAGTTTCACATATACAACATTTTCTGGGGATTTTTTTCTGTCATCTTTTGTGTGCTGAGCTTAAATTTTAATCCTAAAACATCTATAAAAAACTAATAAGCACTATATATAGATTAAAGATGGCAGCATGAGAGGAGAGACGGAGGCTTCCTCCTAAAACTGGATACAATTAAAAAATTTAATTGGTGCAACTAATCCTGAAAGAGCAACAGGAAAGAGGACACATCAGACTGCACACACCTGGAGAAAACAGCAGACTTCAGTGAATGGGGTAATGTACCAGAGCTGTGGCTCCATGGGACCCGAGCCCTTCCCCCACCCCAGCTCACTGGCGGGAGGAAGACAAATGGAGCAGGGAGGGAGTGAAAGGCTTGGGACTGCTGAATACCTAGCTCTGGAGATCTGCGTTGGGAGCACAAACCTACATTTCATGGTGCTTTCATGAGACTCGCATGACTACTGGGTTTGAAACGTAATACAGGCAGAGTTCCTGGAGAGACTGGGATTCTGGCTGCTTGTGGAAAGCAGGGTTTCATATCTGGCTGCTCTGGGACAAAAAAATAACTGTGTGCCCAGCCCACTGGCTCAGGCAGGGGAGACTGGCACAGGGGCCAGGAGGTGGGGAACAGCTCTTTCCTACCCCCAGTACTGCTCCCCTGTGACCCCTGACATTGCTTCAGGGGCTCAGCAGCTCCAGAATGGAGCTTCTGGACACTAAAGGGTACAATATACAAACATGAAATGCCAAAGGAACCTTGTCCAGAGTAAAATTGTTAATACAACTCCCGAGAAAGATTTAAATGATATGGACCTCGTGACCCTTCCTGAAAGGGAGTTCAAAATAAAAATAATCAATATCCTAATGGAGGTATGGAAAGACATCCAAAAACTCAGGAATGAATTCAGGTCAGAGATCCAATCATTAAAGAACATGATGGAGGGTACTAAAAGCAGGTTGGATACAGTGGAGGAGACAATAAATGAAATAGAAACTAGAGAAGAGGAATACAAAGAAGCTGAGGCACAGAGAGAAAAATGGATCTCTAAAAATGAAAGAATATTGAGAGAACTGTGTGACCAATCCAAGCTGAACAATATTCGCATTATAGGGATACCAGAAGAAGAAGAGAGAGAAAAAGGGATAGAAAGTGTCTTTGAGGAGGTAGTTGCTGAAAACTTCCCCAATCTGGGAAAGGAGATAGTCTCTCAGGCCATGGAGATCCACAGATCTCCCTACACAAGGGACCCAAGGAAGACAACACCAAGACACATAGTAATTAAAATGGGAAAGATCAAGGATAAGGACAGACTGTTAAAAGCATACAGAGGCAGAAATAAGATCACAAACAAAGGAAAGCCCATCGGAATAACAACAGACTTCTCAGCAGAAACCTTAAAGGCCAGAAGGGAGTGGCATGATGTATTTAATGACATGAAAAAGAAGGGCCTGGAACCAAGATTAGTTTATCTGGCGAGATTATCATTTAAATTTGAAGGAGGGATTAAACAATGTCCAGATAGGCAAAAGCTGAGAGAGTTTACCTCCCACAAACCATCTCTGCAGTCTATTTTGGAGGGACTGCTATAGATGGAGGTGTTCCTAGGGTTGGATAGCTGTCACGAGAAGTAGTAAAATCATGGTAGGGAGGGTGGAGCAGCTGATTGCAAGGCAAATGCAAAATTAAATTGACTATCCCCAAAGCCAATCAAGGGATAGAGACAAAGTATAGAATCTGATACCTAATACACAAAGAATGAAGGAGGAAGAAAAAGGAGGAGAAATAGAAAATAACCTTTAGATTGTGTTTGTAACAGCATACTAAGTGAGTTAAGTTACACTATGAGATAGTAAGGAAAGTAACCTGGAAAATTTGGTAACCATGAATCTAAAGCCTATAATGGCAATAAGTACATACCTATCAATAATCACCCTAAATGTAAATGGACTAAATGCACCAAACAAAAGACATAGAGTCACTGAAAGGACAAAAAAACAAGACCCATCTATATGCTTCTTACAAGAGACTCATCTCAAACCCAAAGACATGCACAGACTAAAAGTCAAGGCATGGAAAAGATATTCCATGCAAACAATAGGGAGAAAAAAGCAGGTATTGCACTACTAGTATCAGACAAAATAGACTTCTAAACAAAGGAAGTAACAAGAGATAAAGAAGGACATTATATAATGATAAGGGGATCAGTACAACAAGAGGATATAACCACTATAAATATATATGCACCCAACATAGGAGCACCAGCAATCTGAAACAAATACTAACAGAACTAAAGGAGGAAATAGACTGTAATATATTCATTTTAGGAGACTTCAATACACCATTCACTCCAAAGGACAGATCCACCAGACAGAAAATAAGGACACAGAGGCACTGAACAACACACTAGAACAGATGGACCTAATAAACACCTATAGAACTCTACATCCAAAATCAACAGGACACACATTCTTCTCAAGTGCACATGGAACATTCTCCAGAATAGACCACATACTAGGCCCCAAAAAGAGCCTCAGTAAATTCAAAAAATTGATATCCTACCAAGAAACTTTTCAGACCACAAAGGTATAAAACTAGAAATAAACTGTACCAAGAAAGCAAAAAGGCTCACAAACACATGGAGGCTTAACAACACGCTTCTAATTAGTCAATGGATCAATGACCAAATTAAAATGGAGATCCAGCAATATATGGAAATAAATGACAACAACAACACAAAGCCCCATCTTCTGTGGGACGCAGCGAAAGCAGTCTTAAGAGGAAAGTATATAGCAATCCAGGCATATTTAAAGAAGGAAGAACAAACTCAAATGAATAGTCTAACATCGCAGTTATCAAAATTGGAAAAAGAAGAAGAAATGAGGCCTAAAGTCAGCAAAAGGAGAGACATAATAAAGATCAGAGAAGAAAAGAAAAAAATTGTGGACAATAAAACAATAGAAAAATCAATGAAACCAAAGGGTTGGTTCTTTGAGAAAATAAACAAAATAGATAAGCCTCTAGCCAGACTTATTAAGAGAAAAAGAGAATCAACACACATCAACAGAATAAGAAATGAGAAAGGAAACATCACGACAGACTCCACAGAAATACAAAGAATTATTAGAGAATACTATAAAAACCTATATGATAAGAAGTTGGAAAACCTAGAATAAATGGACAACTTCCTAGAAAAACACAACCTTCCAAGACTGACCAAGGAAGAAACACAAAATCTAAAGAAACCAATTACCAGCAGAGAAATTGAAGCGGTAATCAAAAAACCACCCAAGAAAAAAACCCCTGGGCCAGATGGATTTACTCAGAATATTATCAGACATATAGAGAAGATACAATACCTATTCTCCTTAAAGTTTTACAAAAAATAGAAGAGGAGGGAATACTCCCAAACTCATTCTATGAAGCCAACATCACCCTAATACCAAAACCAGGCAAAGACCCTGCCAAAAAAGAAAATTACAGACCAATATACCTGATGAACGTAGATGCAAAAATACGCAAAAATTATTAGCAAACCGAATTCAAAAATATATCAAAAAGATCATACACCAAGACAAAGTGGGGTTCATATCAGGGATGCAAGGATGGTACAACATTCAAAAATCCTTTAACATCATCAACCACATCAACAAAAAGAAAGACAAAAACCACATGATCACCTCCATAGATGCTGAAAAAGCATTCAACAAAATTCAACATCCATTCATGATAAAAACTCTCAGCAAAATGCGTATAGAGGGCAAGTACCTCAACATAATAAAGACCATATATGATAAACCCACAGCCAACATCATACTTAACAGCAAGAAGCTGAAAGATTTTCCTCTGAGATTGAGAACTGGACAGGGATGCCCACTCTCCCCACTGTTATTCCACATAGTACTGGAGGTCCTAGCCACAGCAATTAGACAAAACAAAGAAATACAAGGAATCCAGATTGGTAAAGAAGAAGATAAACTCACTATTTGCAGATAACATGATATTGTACATAAGAAACCCTAAAGACTCCACTCCAAAACTACTAGAATTGATATCAGAATACAGCAAAGTTGCAGGATACAAAATTAACACACAAAAATCTGTGGCTTTCCTATACACTAACAATGAACCAATAGAAAGAGAAATCAGGAAAACAATTCCATTCACAATTGCATCAAAAAGACTAAAATACCTAGGAGTAAACCTAACCAAAGAAGTGAAAGACCTATACCCTGAAAATTATAAGACACTCTTAGGAGAAGTTAAAGAGGACACTAACAAATGGAAACTCATCCCATGCTCTTGACTAGGAAGAATTAATATCGTCAAAATGGCCATCCTGCCCAAAGCAATATACAGATTCAATGCAATCCCTATCAAATTACCAACAACATTCTTCAACGAACTGGAGCAAATAGTTCAAAAATTCATATGGAAGCACGAAAGACCCTGAATAGCCAAAGCAATCCTGAGAAAGAAGAATAAAGTGGGGGGATCTTACTCCCCTACTGCAAGCTCTACTACAAAGCCATAGTAATCAAGACAATTTAGTACTGGCACAAGAACAGATCCACAGACCAGTGGAACAGATTAGAGACTCCAGACATTAACCCAAACATATAAGGTCAATTAATATTCGATAAAAGAACCATGGACATACAATGGGGAAATGACGGTCTCTTCAACAGATGGTGCTGGCAGAACTTGACAGCTACATGTAAGAGAATGAAACTGTATTACTGTCTAACCCCATACACAAAAGTAAATTCAAAATGGATCAAAGACCTGAATGTAAGTCATGAAACCATAAAACTCTTAGAAAAAAACACAGGCAAAAATCTCTTGGACATAAACTTTAGCAACTTCTTTATGAATATAATTCAATTAAAAAATGGGCAGAGGAGTTGAACAGACAGTTCTCCAAAGAAGAAATTCAGATGGCCAACAGACACATGAAAAGATGCTCCACATCCCTAGTCATCAGAGAAATGCAAATTAAAACCACAATGAGATATCACCTCACACCAGTAAGAATGGCTACCATCGAAAAGACAAACAACAACAAATGTTAGCGAGGCTGTGGAGAAAGGGGAACCCTCCTACATTGCTGGTGGGAATGTAAATTAGTCCAACCATGTGGAAAGCAATATGGAGGTTCCTCAAAATGCTCAAAATAGACTTACCCTTTGACCCAGGAATTCCACTTCTAGGAATTTACCCTAAGGATGCAGCACTCCAGTTTGAAAAAGACAGATGCACCCCTATGTTTATTGTAGCACTATGTACAATAGCCAAGAAATGGAAGCAACCTAAGTGTCCATCAATAGATGAATTGATAAAGAAGATGTGGTACATATACACAATGGAATATTATTCATCCATAAGAAGAAAACAAATCCTACCATTTGCAACAACATGGATGGAGCTAGCGGATATTATGCTCAGTGCAATAATCCAAGCAGAGAAAAACAAATACCCAATGATGTCACTCATCTGTGGAGTATAAGAACAAAAGAAAAACTGAAGGAACAAAACAGCAGCAGAATCACAGAACCCAAGAATGGACTAACAGTTACCAAAGGGAAAGAGACTGGGGAGAATGGGAGGGTAGGGAGGGATAAGGGTGGGGAAGAAGAAAGGAGGTATTATGATTAGCATGTATAATGTGGGGGGTGGGGGAAAGGGGAGGGCTTTGCAACACAGAGAAGACAAGTAGTGATTCTACAACATCTTACTATGCTGATGGACAGTGACTGCAATGGGGTTTGTTGGGGGGGATCTTGGGGTAGGGGAGAGCCTAGTAAACATAAAAAAACCCTAATAAGCACTAGTAGAGATTTTTTTTATTTTTTAATAAACAGAATTATACAAAGCTGTAAAACTTAATGCAACTATCAAATATATTTTAATAAAAAGGTGTGCTTAGCACATTGCAGAGGGTCATAATGACATCAAGTAATGAGATTTGTAATATTTTTGGTTTGTTTATTTTTATTGAATTGAACAAATTGCTGTTTGTTTTGGTTCTAAACAAATGAAGCTTGAGATCCTACATTTAAATTAAAATTGAAAAGTAGTGTGTAATTTTAATATAAGTACACCTTGAATATATGTCAATAAGATTTCTTTAAGTAATTTATTTACTGATGTTCAAAAGATAAAACTGCACACAGTGTGTTCAATATTTTTTTCTAATTTGTAGAACCTGCTGGAGGAGATATGGAAACATATTAACTAGTTTTATATATTTTTTATAATTTGTAATTTTGAATTAAATTTTATGCTGAAATTTAAGTGTCAAATTATCAGAGAATGTATTAAGTACATAATCATTATTGGAATCTTAAGCTCATTTTATTTGGATGTTTCCAGCCACCATATATTTTTAGAGAATGTCATTTATTAAGATAAGGCATTTTTTTTCTCTAATTGATACAGATTTCTCATGGTGGCCTCACATTTGCAGTGACATTGTACATATATATTTTACACATACAACTAATTAATCACATTATTTTTCTTCAGAACGCTTGCATCATACATCCAATTGTTTATGTTTATCATGTTTCTTTATTCAAAGTTTACTTCACATGAAGTTTTCACCATTGTAGACATGGGATTAAGTAAGTTTTCAATTTGATGGCATTCATTGCATGCTTGCTAAATTAGTTTCATGATTGTTTTGTGCAGGAAATAGTGTGTGAAAATACCTTGGTTAGATTCACATTCTCAGGCTAAGTTCTGAAAATTTATCATTGAAAAGATAAATTTACATTTAAATGTTCTCCAGCTACAGCTACAAGTTAAATTCCAATTTAGCCCTGTCAACAAAAATTAAGTTTATATGTACAAAAGTCTGATCTGATCGAGTGACCATCAGGTATGATATATATGTGTTTGAATTTGATGTTAGTTAATGCTTTCTGAATAGGCAGATATAAGTTATGCACTAAAGGCTTAGGAACTTAAAGGTTGTTATATAAAAGTTCTAAGTTTCTCAAGTTTGTGATGAAAAGGTGCATTTGATTAGTTTGTGAATAATGTAAAAAGGTTGAAGAGAAAGAAAGGAAATGATCAGTAATGAAGGGAAGGGAAGGTAAATATGTGACTGAATTACAGAATTTCAGGTTAATATTCCCACTAAACAGTATACTTTCTGTTTATAAAATATTTTATATTGTTTTTAAATGTTTATTTCTTTTGAATTATTGCATCGTCAAATCTTTCAGAGAGGGAAAGTCCTAAAGTTGTTATTTGTAAAATGAATGAGTACTCATAAAAAAAATGTGTTCAGCTGTGTACTCTTGTCTATACTTTGCACACAGACTATATTACAAAAGTGAAAAACAACTATAATTACAGAAAAGCCTTTTCTAAAAACTCAAGGGAGGCCATTAGTGATTGATCATCTGACAGAAGTAGTTTTGTTAAATTTTAACGAACAGATTATCTACTATAGGTATAAAAGACAATAAATAGCAAGGAACAGAAAGCAAATGATGTCCAAACAAAAATTACTGAACGAATACTTGAAGTTTGAGCTAAAATTCATTGAATATATTTTAGAAACTGCCTTTCATTGATCCCATTGTTCTGCTTTGATTTATTGCAAGTTTGTGGCTTATTGTTGGGGTTTGTTTCCTGAATCAAATGTTTATGTTCCAGTGATTTGAAATACATGAGAGGAAATAAAACTGGAGTGGGAAGGACTGATAAACATGGCAGAGGGAATGAAAGCATCCAGGCTTCAAATAATTTTTTCGGTATGATGGCTGTGCTTATTGAAGTCCACGTTCAGGGGACTTGACTACAGGAAGCCCTCGGGATGTTAAATTGGAACAGTGAATTAAAGATAGAAAGTATATAATGCCAAGAGATTAGGAGGGGATTTGTGAACTATTCTTAGATCTTAACTCTATAGGCTCCATACAGAGTCAGCTGTGTAATGTGTGGACTGGGTTTGGAAAGTGAACTTAAATCTTGTCTTTAAATTATATACAAAGATGGAGTGTATATATGTATCACCTTTTATGACTGTGATGCAAATTCTGGTGATAACCTAGCGCTCAGTACACAATTCATTTTGCTAGTTGGTTATAGAAGTGTCCTAATGTTCAGAGTTTAGTTGACTATTCTCATTGTTTTTGTGATTCTCACTCATTATGCAATTTTTATAAATTTTCACTTGAAAAGTTTTTATGCTACTTTCTTTGCAGTTGAAAAACTTTTAAAATATATTGGTGTCTGGTAGGGATTCTTTTTCCTTCTATCCTACTTTACAAATCTGGAGAAGAGCCTTATTTCAGCTAATGTATTTACTGAATTAAACTACCTATTAAGATAAAGAAAATAAAGATATATTTAAACATACAAAGATATAAAAAGCTACATAAGTGCAAATATTTTTAGTATATTTTTGAGATTGTATCTTTAAAATTGGGGAAATAAAAAAGAAAGTACATGATTCATTAAGAAATTGAAGACCGGGAGCTTGGGAGCAGGGAATGTAGGTTATGTGGAGAAAGAAGTGCAGTAGGCCAGGGGCCACACTGACCAAGGTGGGCTGCGGAACACAGACTTTGAGGGAGGCTGTCGGGGAAGAAGGAGAATTCCCAGGTAACAGAAGACGGTGAGTCAGAAATGATAAAATTTGAATACATATAAACAGCAAACAGTGGATGGAAAAATGTTCAGTTTTTTAAGGTAATATTAGAAAGTTATGACGAGTGCCACTGGAGTTCATTTCTAAGCAAAACAGAGAGATGATGAAATCAAAAGAAAGATAAACAAGATAGTAAAAATGAAATATGGAAATAAAATACTCTGTGTGAATAAACTACACAAAGGAGGCTGAAGAAAATTAACTAGAAAATAAATCCCTCCCAAAATAAACAGATAAAACACGGAGATGGAAATAGGCAGAATATGAATGTAGAGAAGATTATTTTATCTATATATTTATACATTGTCATAATTCCTTCAGTTTCAACAACCAGCTTGCATTAATATTGTTTTCTAAAATGGACCTCTAAAGTATTTGTAATCAATATTAGTGATATTATTGATTTTTAAACTTTTAAATTGAACAATTTCTCAAATTAACCACATTTGTGCATTTCACTGTAGCCTGATACATTCAGCTTGACTTCAAGGAAAGTAAGAATATAGTATGCAAATTCAATACCTAGAAAGAATAAGATATATGAAGTTTTTAAAGGTTGAAATTAGAATGTGTCTCACATAGTAAAATACATTAAAAATTGAAACAAGGAGCATTCTTTTCACAGATGCAAAGGGAAAATATAGTTTATTTAGAGATGCATTATCATAATAGAAGTACAGTTTTAAAGATGAAATGAACATTCAGACAGAACTTCACTAACTGCTACCTGTTCTTCAGTATAATGTAACTATGCAGTTGGGATGTTTTGAAACCTGTAGTAAAATATTAAATATACTAATATAGTTGTAAATTCACTTAATGTTTACTCATTATTCCCATAATTGAGAGAAAATAAAATTTTATTGAAACTCACCAAATTATCTATACCCTTTATATTTAGGAAATGCATATAGTTCAATACTTTAGCTTTAGTATGCACAAACTTAATATTGAATAATTATAAATATGGCATAGTTATAAACATGTCATAAAATCTTTAGGATATTTAAATGTGTTATGTTTGTGTTCACCACGATGCTCAGTTCAGAGCTTTTTTGTATTGTCTGTTTCCTTTTCTCCTTCTCTTCCTTTTGGAATTAATGTCTTTTTTTCACATTTCTAGTATATAAACTCTCAGACATTATTAAAAAGTCTAACTGTGTAAATCATCTAGGGAAGTGACAGCATGCTTTATATAGTTGTATTCCCCAATGTGACTATCTCATATGTTTCACATAGTAGGTGCTCAATAACTATAGATTAAATGCAGATAATTTGGGATATATATATATATAAATTACATACAAATCTACTTCATGCTTCCTACTTGAATGGAACAGATTAGGATATATTTCAAACAAGGCAGGTCAATTCCTTTTGTTCATTTGTAATCCCGATGAAGTTAATAGACCCCATAAGTCACTCTCTGGGAGTAAGTAAGTCAACTGAAAAGATGTATTAACTCTTTTGATACACAATGGAACCATTTGTGTTTTGGATATTGGATTACTACAATAAGTCACTTACACACTTGTGATCATAATGTTTATAAGGAAGTTTCATACACTGAACTGACACCAAATAAACACTATTTCATGTTAACATACAATATAAGAGAAAATAAAAGAGCTGGTATTATACTAATAGCTCAATATTCTTGAGAAAAATCTGTCAAATTTTAAAAGAACTTCTGTGTTAAGCCATTCATTTCTCACACTATTTTTTTGGAGTATATGAACTGGTTTAAAGACAAAGCAAAATACATGCAAGATGTCCTTTATTTATCATTAAGGAAAATATGGCCTTGTAATGAAGTAAGAATAAATCCAGGATTTGATAGATGACCTCCCCACTCCCACAGAAAGACAGAGAAAGTTGTGGTGGTGGGGGAACACTCTGTTCCAGAGCAGTTTAAGATGCTACTCAAATGTGTGTTTTACAAAAATAAGAGAGAAAAGGTAATAATTTATTCTTTTGTCTTCAAACCTTGAAATTTTACTTTCTTCTTTAGGAATATTTCATTACATACAGAATACATAGAACTCAGCAAAGGTGAAGCATACACACATCATACTGCATCTGCAAAAATAAAAATTTAACAGTTTGTTTTTATGTAACTTTAATGCCATATTCTTGGTCTTATGGTCAAAAATAAATAAAAGCATATGGACTTTATCCCCTAAGAAATGATGCTGACTTAAAAATTAATATAAAAACATCTATTGTTATTTTAAGCTCACATGACAGGAAAAGAATTTGGCTTTCTTATTAACTTTCAGTAATAAAATCCTGAATGACTTTTTTTCTCATTTGCTCTCTGTCTCTTATTTCCTGTATTTATATAGGTGAGTGAACTTGGAAAAATAAGAGGTTGTACATTTTAAGTATCAGTCTAGGAGTCAGGGTACACAAGTCAACTTTTCACCATGTCTCTAGATATGTGCATGTCCAACTTTACTGCTAGTTGGATCAGACAGCATCTAGTTTCACGCTGGGCTACTCATATCACAATAACTTGGGGCCAATGGTTATTCCTTGTCTACTAAAGCCCAGAGGCCAAAAGCTATTTCTCAAAAGGAGAGTAGTTGTCCACAGAGGATGGTTGGAATTTGTCCCCAGATCTTAAGCGTCTGTGCTGCGATTTAACCACAGGGGCTCTTTATTTATGTTATATAAGTGCATTTGATGACAAGCAAACGTGGCCAAATGTATACAATAAGTGCATGTGCTTAAAGAGTATTCCTGAGTTTCCTGTATTACTGCTGCACCTTTTCTTTAAGTTTAAATTTATATCAACATGTATCATTTATTTTCTCTGCTCATTTCTCTTCCATGTGAAATTGTTATTTACTTTGAACTTGGTTCTCTTTCTTGAACATTGTAAACACTTAATATTGAGTATAAGATTTAGAAGTAGAGAATGTTCATTTAAAGAAGGTTCTGTGTTTATCCACCCATAATATACATTAAAATACATGTTTTCCTAATAGTTACTCATCTAATTTACAAAAATCATATTTTCCTTTCTTTTCATTTAAGTCATGACATCAAAATTTGTTGTGTTTCAAAGGTAGTTTTATCTAAACCCTCAGTTGGCAAAATTTTTTGTTTTATTTTTTCATCAAATGATTACTACTTTTTGGAATTCACCTTTTTAAATTTCCAGACCAGCCAATATGTAGGAATGAATTTGTTTTTACTCTCTTTAAAATATTTCTGTCATTCATAAATATAACTAGGGATGCACATTAAGGAAAATACCTGTAACTAGCTTGAGTTTTCCAAATTCAACTTGTGGTCTGCTAACATGTGTGTCTATTGTTAAGTGACTGCAAAATATTCCTTCTATGCTTATCTGAGTGTAAACATGTAAGCACTCAGGATATTTGCTTATGAAGGAACCCATGTAATTAGGCTCATTCTGTATCATAATCTGTTTCTTTAATCAACATATTCTGTAGGCTCCTATAAAGGCTCACTTTCTCTTTCAGGAATAGTTAAGTTTTATTTTCTTAAGCAATGAAGAATATGTGGAGAATGAGTAAATAGTTAAGTGAATAATGTTTGCATTGTGCTTTAAGTTAAAACATCATTTAGGTGTGTCTATTAAATTGAGCTTTTTTGTTTGTATTCCACAATTCTCAATATTTTTATATATAATATTGTAAATATTCATTGACAGTCTAATGTGTGCACAAGCATATGATAAGTTAACCAGACCTGACTGATTGAGGTTATGTGTGTTAGAAAATAGAGGAATCAAAGGTATCTCTTATGTTTTTGTATGACTGGTTGGTTGGTTGAGGGGTGGAGATTATTGTGAGGAACACTGAGGGATCAGCAAGGGTGGTGAGTGGGTGACTAAATGTATGTGTGTGTGCATGAATAGTGGCACTGCATATGAATAAAATACGAATAAACTTTTCTGGTTTGGACATGTAAAATTTATGTGCCTATCAGGAATCCAAGTTTTATATATATATATATATATAGACTAGATGTAAGAAGTAAGGTCAAGGCTGAGGAAACCATCATTTGGGCAAAGATTTGCATTTATAAGATTGTATATAGCATTTTAAATCCATTAGACTAGATAGAATTTCTTAAAGATAATTTATAGAGAACAAAAAGAGGTCTCAGACAACCACCAACCACATTTAAAGGTTCCAAAGGAGAAGGGGAGGCATGAGGACAAAACAATGATAGTCCAGTCAAGCTGGAGCCTGGGATGTCCCAGTGGGAAGGGGAGTATGCGCTTCATTAAGGATGTAATGAACACTGGGGTCAAATGTTGCTGAGATAAGAAACTAGATGAGAACAGAGAAATGGTCTTTGCATTTTACAATTTGAAGGTCATTTTTGCTTTTGACAAGCGAAGATTCATCATAATGATCAGAAAAAATTTACTTGAAATATTTAAAGAGCATATGAGGATAAGTAAGTATATAATGAGCATAGAGAACTTTTTTTTAGAAGAAGCAAAATAGACAAAAAAATGGATCAGTAGTCCAGGGGGATATTAGGACAATAGTATTTCTTCAGAATTTCACAGAAACAAAGCCTATGTTAACATTTATTTATCCCAAGGATGCCTGCTTTCTCTTAGTTTGGGAGCTGGTGGTTTATAATTCCATACTGTTGTCATTGCTCAACATTCTTTTTAATCCAACAATTTAGTTGTTTCAATAATAAGAGTTGTTCAGGTCATTTAATCTGGCCTATGGTCTATTTCCCTGCATAAAGTTTTATTAGAACAAAAGCTACCCATTTCTTTTAGTATCATCTGTGCCTGTTTGTATTCTCCAATAGCAACACTGACATGTTTAATAAAGACCTTAAAAATCAAAAAACCTAAAATATTTACCAGACAGTTCTTTAAAGAAAAAGGTTTCTGCCTCCAATCAACCTATCAAATTGCTGTAAATTAAGTCCTCCTTTTACTTCATCCTTTTTAGTAATATTTATCAGTATATCTCTTATAAATAACATGACTGGATTGGAATCATTTTTCTTGTCATTTGACAAAATCTACTTTTCAGTATGTAATTATTTCATTTATGTATTTTATTGTTAAGTGTATACATGAATACACTTCTACCAACATATTTTCTTACTTTTATACTCCTGCTTTATTTTCCCTCAATTTATTGTTTCCTTTATTGAATAATGTTTTGTTTTAATTGAATAATGTTTTGTTGTTTCACTGATCTGAAAGACAGAATTTATTTTTGTTCCTATGGTGTGCATCCTTGAAATGTTAACATGTAATGTTTAATTAACAAAGTTAAAAATGTATCAATATCTTTATTAACCTCTCCAAAAACATAAGGGCTTTAGAATAATATGTTTTGCCTCCTTTCACTTACATGCAATTACTTTCCATTATTTTTTGGAATTGTAATCTAAGAGAATAGTAGGGTTATTGCCAAAAAAGTAGCTCCCAAGTATTGAATAATATTTCTTTACTGCAAATCCTAACCAGAAAATTTCCTGTAGGGACATAATTTGTTTATGAACAACTATTTCAGGTTGATGTGCCAAGTGAAGATACATTTAATTTACTTGGACTTTGAGTAAAAGTGTGTTCAATGTAATTATCTTTCTAATATTTGAAATATTATCAAACATTCATCATGGAGAATTCTATTAGTTTCTAATGTTGAACCACTTTTTAAACAAATCTGATGGTGGATTTATATTCACTTACATCATTTTATTGAATCTGATTGATTGCTAGAACCTGTACATAAGATACTAGTTATGTTAATGAAAGTGAAAATATATATACAATTAAAATCATTTGCCATTATTCAATGAGGCCTTGTAATTTAAGACATTTAAATCTAAATATAAGACTATTTAAAATTACTTATTTCCTTCATTAGAATTTCTAAATACAGTAATTAGTAATTGATAACAGATTCTGAAATTGTTTGTGACAAAATGAAATCAGCAGACCCCAAATTAAGCATTTTGTATTCTGCTGCCTGAATCATCACCTAGTTAATGGTTATTGCATTTCAATGTCAATCTGCATGTGAATCAGAAGACAGTATCTGAGTTAGGAAACACAAGTATACAAACACACATGTAAAAAGCTATCCTATGCCTTTAAGGAGCATGAACAAAGGAGAAGCTTGAAGAAACAAAACAAAAGATCTGGTGGTCAGTTTCTTTTGAGATTATGAGTTTTTATTATCTCAAAGTGGTTCTGTTGAGAACTAGAAATGTAAAATCAAAAGTTCCATAGAAAAAAGATGAAAGGAAAATATGTAAGTGCTGAACAAAAATTGCAAATAAATTTAAGCTGCTTGTCGCTATTATTTCTAGTAATAAAACCATTAGTGTAACATTGTAAATTTGTTTCTTTTATGCATTACTTTTGAAATAATGTTTCAGTAAGAAAAAATATTTATTTAAAAAGATCAGTGAAAGAGATAAAAGATAAAAATAAGTTACATTACTGAGGAGAACTTAAATGTAACCATTGATACTACTGACATTCAAAAGACTGTAAGAAAATACTATATATAATTATCAGGACACATCTTTTAAAATCAAGAGAAAATAGTTTACAAGCAATATATAAATAACCAAAATTAGTCCCCAAAGAAGCAAACAATTCAACATCCAAATAACACAAAAGAGACTAGAAAGACAATTAAAGACTACTTATTGAAATGAAGACACCAGGACCACATAGTTTTAAAAAAAAGGCTAATTCAGCCACTTTTCATAACATATATTCTGTAATACTTTCACTATTTTAGAATAAAATCCATAATTAAAATGTTCCTATATACAACAACCAAAAAAATCAATACAGTATACTAACTGTAATATAAGGAATAAATGGTAATTAATTGATAATAATACAAAACTTCACTAAAAAACAATGTTTGGTGTATGTATTCAGATTCAGATGTCTTTGTCTATATAAAGAATCACAATTAATATATAATTTCAAATGTAGAATCATAGAGTTGGGTTGGACTATTAGTTAAACTTTACTATTCATATTAATGAAGGGATTTTAGCAAATGATTGACACCTTTGTTAAGTTTGAACTTAATAACTTAAAGTCCCTCAATTCTTTGAAAATGCAGTTTATTCGATAATTTCTCCACTGAGAAAAATAACTATAGAAGGCTTCAGCTACAACTAGATGCATAAAGTTTATTGTTATGTATTAAAAGGACAGTACAACAATATAAAACAAAAACGTTTCAACATTAGAAAATATAGAAGTGAAATTTTTTTAACATGTTAAATGAACTGATTTTAGTAATAAGTGTTAAAATGTAATTTGAGTAATTAAAACAGAGGAGTTATGAAATGATAAAGGCTATTTGCAATATGAACAAAAATTATGATTATAAACAGTGAAATCATTTTCAAGATATGAAAAATAAACTTTGACATGTATTCTTCCCATATTTTTAACATTGAAATAGATGAAATGTAGAATATTTCAATTAGAGAACTTTGGGAGGAAAGATCCAGATTACATGCTGGATTTATCAAGCAATGACAAATCAAATAATAAATACTAAGCATTTGTTTTACACATATATTTTGTACAAAAATAATAGACATTTAATGTACATCAGTACAAATGTCACATTGGCAGATGGATATGAAGTGTGGTGTTCAGGGGAAAATTCTTTAGTAGCACAACCGTAATGTCATTCATGGCAGTAATGTGCCTTGCTGGGAAATTTTGAGTTTCCAACTTCTGAGACTATTTGGTTGCCCTTGAGATTAGGTTCTGCTAGAAGATGGTTACAGAAATGGCTTGCGGGAGATCTTCTTAAAAAAGGAGGGTCTACTTATTTATATAAAGAGCCCATTTTGCCCTTTCCAAGTTTTTCTTTTTCTGCCTGGAACGCAAACATTATGGCTAAAACCGTAATAGCCGTTTTCATCTAAGGCAGCCTTGAGTATGAAGGCCACACACAAAGAATGGAGAGGTAGGAAGGCCAAGGAAATGGGATCCTGACTAACAACATGCAAATGCCAGGGTAGCTGTGGACTGGCGTACCTTCTGACTTCATTTTATTTGAGAGAAAAACAATTTCTTCTATTAAAAATTCACTTTTTGGCTTTCTCCTATTAGCAGCTGAACAACAGAAAGAGCTTACTCAGTATACTTAACATGTATTCAACACCTCCACAATATTTGTTTCTTTCTACATTCTATTTAATTGTAACAAGTTAGAAAACTTGCTACTTTTCCAGATTTTCCCTTCAATCACTCCTAAATCAAATCAATTATGAGGGTCTATTGTTCTGCTAATTCTACAACTAAATTTTTCAAATATACAAAACAAAACAAAATCAAATGTTAAAATGACTGTTTAGTCTTATAAACAGAAGTTTCTGATTATCCTCTAAGGACAATTTACTATTTCTCTTTCACTCTTTCTCATCGTAGTAATTAGCTATTAAAGGTGCTAGAGAAATAGTGAAGTTATATTTAATTTCCATTCATTTCATCTTTTCAGTAGTAGTCCTGTTGTATCTGTCTCCAAAATAGACCCCATCCTATTTTTCAAGATCTTCAATTTTATTTATAGCACTTACAGAATATTTTCTGAATTTGTCTTACTTATTCATCTGCTTTCTTACTTCTTTCTTGTCTCCTTTCCCAAATAATATGTCTTACTAAATTAAGATCTGTGACAGTCTTGTTAACTTCTGTATCCCCAGTTCATTATTAGGTGTTTAAATTTTCATCAACATGTGAGTGTGTGTGTGTGTGTGTGTGTGTGTGTGTTTGATATACTCTTTACTGTTTCTACTTCATCTTAATGTAAACCATACAATTGTTCTGTATTGTTAATTATTCATATTAAGTAATTAAAGGTACAAAAATAAGTTGATTTCATTGATGTGGGGCAACTTAATGTCCACTCTAAATTGTCTGCCGTTTGTTCCTGTCAGCATACACACACACACACACACACACACACACACACACACACACACACACACACACACACACTATGGAAGAGAGGAAAGGAGAAGATAATTGAAAACCTGAATGACATTTGTACCTGAATATAACTCATTTACAATCCTGAGATGACTGAGTAATCACTGAAATCAGATTGTTATTTTCTGTAAGTTCCTTATTTAAATATCCAAGTAAGAAGAACAGTAGTTCAAGGCAGAAAACAGGATTAGGTAGAGAGAAAACTAAAATTATGATTTTTGTTTGTGACTGAAAAATTGATACATGCAATATATACCAAATAATTTCGTTCAGGTGCCTCATCTCCAGAATATATTCAATATCTTGAAAAATCGGACTTTTCAAATGGGCTAAAATACAATGATGTTAGAGTAAAACATTAAGATTTTTTTTTAAAGACTAAGTAGTGACCCAAAGTAATACACATGATTTTCTTAGTACTTGATATTAACTTGATTGGAGGTAAAAAAATTCATATATGTGCCAATCAATGTCATTTGGCCTATTAAAAAATTATATATTATTGACACTACAAAGCATAGATAATATGTGTTTTTTAGACTCAAAGAAAATTTTAATTGAAAGTCCATTAGTCACTATCTTGCAACTTCAAACATTCAAAAGATTATGCTGCTTGAATTAAGATTATTTGCTGAAAGTAAGAACAAATCTCTCCATATTATTAGTTTGGTTTGAAGATCCATAGTCCTCTTCCCGTGTCGGCTCACTCTTCTATCTTTTCCAGTGACCCACAGTTATGAGTTGAGATATTCTATATACTAAATGTCAACTATATGTAAAAATAGAAACCTAAATGTGGAACTCACAGTAAAGCTTCAGGTGAATGTAGATAGTTGATAAAACATTATGAACATTGCTTCCTGTTTATATTATATAATAATAATAATTACTACTATTCATTATATATTAAATTTCATTAATTATATATTTACATTTCAATCATATTTGGTGAAAATACAAGAAAGAACAGGTGAAATACAAAATGCAACCATTATAATTACATAGTGTTCTATGAAAAAAGCATATAAGGGAATCTTTTAGAACTGTTATAAAGAAAATGTAAATCCATTAGGATACAAGCTTGAAATTGTGTACTGCTAAAATTGTAAATCCTATTTAAGTTTCTTCTTTTGAAGTTATATTAGCAGATATTAAATTATTACTTTAACTTAATGAGTTTAATCCTGAATCCAGGTACTTAATCATGCTGGATAAAATTCATTATACCTTACCTTTGCTTAATTTATAGCATAGATTAATGAAAATGTCACAGTTAAAAATATCTCAATGATGCATTTGGAGAAATTATTCTGCATTTTGGTATGGTTTATTATTTACTCACCAATCTCTTCCAAACAAAATTAAAAGCTTTAGCTCAGGGAATTATATTAATCACTTATTATATATTGATAATTCAATATTAACAAGTTTTATTCCTATGTATAAGAATTTTTCTCATTCTAATTTGCCACTGAATATAGGATCCCTTTGCAATACTCCAGACAGATGTTCATCTAATGTGTGATTGAAAATATTCAGAAGACTAGATTCCCCTTCTTTTTTAAGGGATTTTTTCCCATATTTGTAGTTTTGTACTAATTACTGTACTATAAATGGACCAGCACTAATTTTCAGGCATTTATCTTACTACAGACATTCCAACTTTAAAAGAAAAAGACTATTTTTTTTACAACAGTTTTAAGTTTAGAGCAAAATTGAGAGGCAAGTACTTGCCTCTATATATATATCAGGGGATATATAGGTACTTCCCATATATCCCCTGATCCCAGACATGCATAGTTTCCCTGTAATCAACATCACTCACCAGAGTGGTGTATTTGTTATAATTGATGAACCTTTATTGATGTATCACAATCACCCAAAGTCCACATTCTAACTTAGGGTTCACTCTTGATATCACTGTGTGTTGGAACAAATGTATAATGACATGTAACCATCATTATAGTATCAAACAGACTTTTCACTGCTCTAAAATCCTCTGTGTTCTGCTTATTCATCCCTCACATCCCCACCCTTAGCAAATACCAAGCAGCATGATTGCAGGATCATATGTATGGTGAGATATGTTTAGTTGTGTAAGAACCTGCCAAATTGCCTTCTAAAGTAGCTGTAACATGTTACATTCTCACCCATCAATGAATGAAAGTTTCTGTTACTCCACATCCTCGCCAGCATTTTGCATTGCAAGTGTTCTGGATCAAGAGGAAGAAAGTATAATCACATAGTACTCTCTTAAACTTCACTCCCTGAAATTTCACAGTGTCATTTCTGCCATAGTGTATAGTCAATGTAAGACAGGCTAAATTCACATCTAGATGTATGAAATCCCACAAGCGTAAGAAAAAGAATTGATAATTACATCTTTGTACTCTATCAACCACAATATATTATGCATCAAATTTTAATAAATCAAGCATTATTTCATTATTTTGGTAATAGCTAAATACTTGATTAATCAAAAAGACATCAAAAGGATAGAAAATGGAATATAAAGTAACTGATATAAATGAAACTCAAAGGTAAATTAATATATATAAATCCCAAATATATCTGTCATTACTTTAAATGTAAATGGACTAAAAACTATTATACAGCTAAGAATTTCAGGTTGATTCAAAGAAATACATGCTGTTTACATGATGTGCATCTTAAACATAAATAGTGGTTGAAAATACAAGGACAGAGAAATACACTTCATAAAATCTCTGCAGAAAACTTGATTAAGTAGACTTTTAAGACACAATGCATTTCTTGAAATAAACAGACTGCCTGATGACATGGCATACATAGGGAGACCTTGACGGCAAAAGAATCAATCAACCTGGAAAGCATTATATTACAAAACTTGCAGTGATTCATTACAACCTCAAAATATTTAAGAAAGAAAAATCAATAAAACTAAAAGTAGAAAAGTGAAAAAAAATTCACAACACACCTGGAGAGACTGAACAAGCAGAAAAAAAATCAGCAAAGTTATAGAACTTCTGAATAACACAATTAATAAACTTTGACATACATAAAATACAACTGACAATCTTCCTGTGATGGCATAGTAGATGGTGACTTTCAAAAAATTTGAAGCCTCAAGGCAAAATCATTAATAAAATGGTCAATGGCAATAAAGAAATTGAACCAGAAGTTTATAACATGGTAAATGAACAATCACTCATGCTTAAATATTAAACAATGCATTTTTAAATAGATCAAAATCAAAAAGGAAAGCCCAATGGCAATTTAAACTAAATTAGGTAATAAAAAAACATAAAAATTTGTGGCAAACTGAGGAAATGGATAAGATAGAAAAGAATGTCTTAAAAAACAATCTAGATATCCATCTCAAGAAGTTAAAAAACACAAACTGGAAATTATACCTACTGTATACCTACTATATCCTAGAGGATTCATAGAGAAACAAAGTAGTCACATTTGACCCCTTGAAAAGACTGAAAACTTTCACAGAATTATCAGAAAAAAAAGCAAGAGAAAGCAAGAAAAAAATATCAACTACAAAAAGGAAATATCACCAAGTATAAAAAAATATACACTAAATACAATAATATATTTGAAATGGTTTTTCTAATAATTTGAAAATTTATAAGAAATAGAAACATTTTTAGAGATATATAACTTTTAAAAACTTTTAAAAACAAGTAACAGAATATCTGAATTTTCCTTACTGATTAAAAAAAAATCCTAATTATAAAACTTTCCCAAAGAAATCTCCAAGCTCAGATGTTTTCCTTAATGACTTCTAAAGAATTAATATGGATCTTAAATAATCTCTTTTAGAAAATAGGAAAAGAAATTGTTAAGGGTTTCATGAAACCTGACAATCTTTGATTTCTCAAACCTATAAGTGCGTTAAAGAATAGAAAGGTAGCCTAAGAGAGCCAGGAGATGACCTTGCATTCCAACAAGGCTTTAGTGGTACTAAGAACTTGTATGGCACTCACAGCTGTGCCATGGTTTTCTTCTTTATAATCATTTCAACGTCAACATCAGATAAGACCTCTCTAGGAAGTCAATAGACCAAGAAAAACAAAACCACTCCTCACTATTTATATACAAATTTAAAAAAACAATAATAATATGTCTGAATTACAGAAATACTCAAGGCTGATATAAATTATTGCTGCTTCCTTATCAATGACAACTTTAGCCTCACATTGTTTTCCTATAATCTAAATAAGAAATATTAAGATGCCTAATTATAGTAGTATCTCCACTTCTTGGCAGTATCCAATCTAGGGCAAAGCCCTGCTTCTTTAAATCCTCAGTAAAATTCCCTAACACAGAACAATTGCTATATAAACAAAGACTAAGTAGCCACTCAGTTCCTTTGTGTGCATTCACCCTATTAGCTAGTCAACACACACAACTTTATTCAAATACAAGTGTATTCTTCTTGACTATTTTTTTTCTTTTCGGAGGACATTGTCACATCTTACAGATTTGAGTTTAGCGTTTTGAATGCACTTGTAAAAGGTGTGAGGGCATGTGAGATGAGATTGGGGAATTTGGAGAAGGAGATTGCCAGTAATCAGGAGCTCCTGGAGGATTTTAAGAGGGTGGGGTGATGATTGCTTTTGAGTTTTTATTATTTTAATCACCCAAACCCAGATACAGTGCAGATTTCTTGTGCTAGTTCAAGAATGAAGCAAAATTCATGTATTACAACTTGATCTGACTCTAAATTTTGTCTACTAGTTTAATTATAAGACTTACTAGAATCACTGAATGGACATATTATCTGGGTAAGGCAATTTTATAACAATCTGCTTTTTGGATATTTTATCTGTAATCTTATTCATTCCAAACTTGCTCTGCCATTGAAAAAATTTCTATTAAAAAAAGAAGTATTTCCTCAAAAAACTCAAAATAGAAATACCATTTCATCTAGAACTTCCACTTCTAGGAATTTACCCTGAGAATGCAGGAGCCCAGTTTGAAAAAGATAGATGCACCCCTATTGTTATCGCAGCACTATTTACAATAGCCAAGAAATGGAAGCAACCTAAATGTCCATCAGTAGATGTACAGATAAAGAAGATGTAGTACATATACACAGTGGAATATTACTCAGCCATAAGAAGAAAACAAATCCTACCATTTGCAACAACATGTATGGAGCTAGAGGGTATTATGCTCAGTGAAATAAGCTAGGTGGAGAAAGACAAGTACCAAATGATTTCACTCATCTGTGGAGTATAAGAACAAAGAAAAAAACTGAAGGAACAAAACAGCAGCAAACTAATAGAACCCAAGAATGGACTAACAGTTACTAAAGGGAAAGGGACTGGGGAGGGTGGGTGGTAAGGGAGGGATAAGGGGGAAAAAGGAGCATTATGATTAGCACACATAATGCAGCAGGGAGGTACACGGGAAAGGCAGTATATATAGAGAAGACAAGTAATGATTCTATAGCATCTTACTATGCTGATGGACAGTGACTGTAATGAGGTATGTAGTAGGGACTTGATAATAGGGGGAGTCTAGTAACCATAATGTTCGAGTAATTGTACATTAATGATACCAAAATAAAAAAATAAAAATAAAGAAGTAATTCTCACTAAAATCTAACACAAAATTTTGTGTATGGTAACAAGACACACATTACTTCTCCATTCTAATCCCTTCCCACTCTTCTCCCTGTTGGTTTTTTGACTACTCACCAAATGTGTCAATTATGCTGCAATCCATGACCTTGCTCTTGCTGTTCCCATTGCTCAAAACACTCACGGTAGATCATCTCATGTCTAAGTCCCTCATTCCAGGTCAGGTTTCTGCTGGAATGTGACCTGTTCTGCCTACTTTACCTGCAATTCCCCTCACCTCTGGTCACTCGCTGGCTCCATGACATGCTTTGCACTTCTGTATTCCATGTATCTGTATACTGTCAGCTTCTATCCTCGCAGGTTTTGAAACCTTACCACATATTTCCTCATAAATAAATTAAAAAGAAAAAGTTGGAAATGTTTATCACAAACAAAAGCTGATATCATTCTGTTTCTGTTCTCCTCTACTAATCCTGAAATTTTTTTTAAGTTTGAGATAAGTGAAAACAAAAACTAATTAAGCATGAAACCTGCTCCCTTTAAATGTTACTCATTTTCATTTCATACTGGGCATGGTACATGGTTGTTAATTAATAGGTATGACCTAATGTGGGAATGAAGTACTTTGTAAAAAATATTTCTCTTCTCAAACTTCAAAGGTTTGCTGATATCTGGAGGTGGAGCAGCTATTGGAATGAAGGTTCATTTCAGCATGGTAAATGATCTTGAACATTCATTATAGTTTCTATTTACAGAAATTTTTACTCTTTTATGAGTTAATGAACAAAATAGCAACCTGCCACCTTATACTATATCACAAGATAAATTGAAGGAGATGTGCTGTTTTCACCTTCTTGATGAAACTCAAATGTGATAGATGAAATGTCAGAGCATTATAATAAATGCAAAGGATAATAGCCTATTAATCCTACTTGATATGTGATGTACCAAATTAAGAAAGATTATTTCTGCACTTCATCTACTTTTAAGTTTTCTTTAGCATCCTTGCCAGTTAAAAGCAATAAACTTACAGTTTGGAATCCACAGTTTATTTAATATAGCAAACTGATAGACATAGGTAGTGGAGGGGGTAAGTGGAACGATTTAAATCAATCAAATATTCCATGTTGTTTAGAGAATAAAGTATAATTAACACATAGATATATCTATGCTATAGATATGTGCTTCTATGTTAAATAAATATATTCATATATATTATGTATTTCTATGTTATACATATTTTATTTTACAAATACAAAGAAAGGGGTGAGCTTGATTTAAATATTGCTGTGAGATAGATATTAGATTGAAGATTATGATTTTTAAAACCTCAGCTACTACTACATTGGTCATTACTTATAAATTGTCATATTATTATGGTATAAAAAGTTGCTTTCAGGTTTCTCTAAAGAAGGATGCTCCTTCTAATTGATTATATTAAACATAATTATACCTTAGTTCACACTTCTATTTTATAGTGCTTGTGTGTTCCATAAGTACACACCATTATATTCACTGTAACATGATATGTCTTCAATATTATACATTGTGCATTTGAGTACGTTCATTGGCATGAGCAGGTAATTTGTAATACAGTATATGTACTCTGGTATTTAAAATAAAGAGCAGATGTTCTGATGTTCAAATTTAACTTAAAAAAAGAAAAGTAAAAAATGAGAGTGGGATATCTCTTTGTCTCAGATGTTTAGAGTGCTCCAAAAAAATGAAGAATATAGTTTTAATTTAAATGTTTTAGCTATTACTACCATCTAATGTAGTAAGAATTTATGTTTTTTAATATTTCCTAAATACTACAGTAGATCTAGTAATTAATTCAATATATATAATCCCACAGAATAATAATCATTTTCTGATGTGGTGGATGTATTTTCTGAAAACAGAAATACATCCTAGGAATAGTATGCTTTTCTTATTACTAATCTAAAAATGGTTGAATCAGAATTTCCATTATGAAATTATTTCGGAAGTGAAAATTAAGTTGATTAAATTTGTCAGTAATTATACACTGTTGCATATTTCAAATCTTACAGTCATAGAAATCGTATTATTTTTCTCTGTAAAAATCTTATTTTCTTTCACCTTTGCCTTAGTCATTTGACAGGCTTTTGTGTTTTTATGATAGCCTAGGCCACATTGAAATTTCCATTATGTTCAAGGTTTTAGAATTCTTTTACATTTTTGTACTCAATCTGGGGTTCCCCAGACAAATATTGTCATTATTATAGAGGCAATGGATTATTTCTGAGATTTAAACTTAAAATTCATGCACCAGTATGGTTTGCCATCCAATTGACAAAATAGGAGAAATTTAAAGTCTTGGCTTCTCAAATCTCTAATCAAAGTGACCTAATTTTAATCTTAAAGAGTATCATTAAAGTGTGATTATAACATCACATAGGGAAATTGAATTTATCCTATTGAACCCTGATGCAAAGATTAATACGTAATTAAAATAAATTTGTTTGAATCGTAGAGGATGGAAGGCTTATGAGTCAAAAAGGGATAGTTTATTCAGCAAAACCCAGGATAAAGAGACACTGTGTTCTCAAGAAAAGGATGGAGCTAATTTAATAAGCCTCTTAATTGCCTGGGTGGAATATTTCTCCAAAGCAATATTTTTTCTTGCTGTAGATTGATACTTTATAAGGATCCTACTAATTATTGATTTTATTTTCCATATAGAGCGATACAAGAAAAAGTTGCCAATCTGGACAATTATAAGCATTGCAGTTTGTGAAAAAGTTTATTTTTACTTGTAAATGAATAAAATACCAGTTGTAGTTATGTACTTCAGTCTGTTAATGTGCTCTATTGTTACACTTCCTTTCACAAGATACCCAAACTCACTACTACCGTGGCTTCTCAAATTTTAAAGAAGTGGCTTACATTCAGGGATGTTTCACTGAACTTGATCTTGGCATTGTAAGAAACTTCAATGTGAGGGATATATACAAAGGAAAGAAAAGAAGAAGATGAACTTTTAGTGTTAGTGAAGTGTACATGTTATATACTAACAGGTCATTTGAAATTGAACTTTTGAAGTGACCTTGGTGGACAGAAAAATAAACAAAATTTCATAGTGCAGCACAAACTGTCATCTTTCAGTGCTAGTCAAACAAATACTCAAATGAGGGACTTAAGCCTATAATATAGTTTCTGTGAACAGCTTATATTGATGGTGTGCAGCATGTCATTTACATTCCATGATAAATAATAAAATATCTTTGGTGGCATAGGACTTCTATTATGCTCTCTATTATAGTCTGCGACTAGGTTGAAACTGAATTTCAACTTTAAAATCTACTTTGGCGTATTGCAATTTTACAACTGAACTTAACTTATTTAAACTTTTTTCATAGCACTTTCAGAGACCACAGACCAAAGTTTAATTGTTAACTAATTAGGTAATATGCCTGAGTAAAATATATATATTGAAACAGGTGAAAAGTTAGAACATTGCTCTGATAAAGAACTGATGGATTAATATATTCTTTACCTATAATACATTCAATATTTCAAATTATCAGTAAAATTGGTTTAATAATTATATTGAATACCACATTGAATTTTGTTCTTTGATGCATAAAAAATGTTTCTTTCTCATTCTGAGTAATATTTCACCTTTCATCAAATTAGACCAAGAAATTTGTGTGATTCACATAAACTAGCTGCATAAACAAGCAGCAGAATTTCAAGAGGAGTATGTCCTCAGTGATCTGTCAGATAACCTTGTTAACTTGTAAAGATGATTCATAGGTTGCCACACTTTAAAGCAAAGCAGAGCATGTGAGAAGAACCAAGTAGAGAGGCTGGATTCTGGATTTGTATTGACTTTAGTAACTATCAACACAACTCCTTAACCTCTTTTACTATGAAGTCTTTGTGGAATATGCCACTGTACCCTTGTCTCACAGTTAATGACTTAACGACCTAAAATCTGGTTCTCATGAATTTGCTCTTTATTTAATACTAATTGTTAGTATTATTGCTCTAGTTTTGTTGTTAATATTTAGTAAACCCATTATTATATCACAAGCATATTACTAAAAATGTCACAATCTTAATGCATTAGAATTTCACAGCAACACAATAAGGCAGTGTTCTCATTCTCATTATTTGCATTTCATGTGTAAGTAAACACAGGTTTATGGAGGCTAAGATAAAACAGATAGAGAAGCAGCCCATCTCCCAAACTTTTTCCCCACTGACTTTATATTATTATGTACTATGTGGTTTCTCATTTTACATGCAGATAATTTCTACCTTCAAACCCAGATTACAAGTGTATTAAGTAATAAGGCCACATTTTATTTTATTTGATTTACTTTTCCTACATCTCCTATGGGTAACACTCATAATTGCTTGATTAATCATTTTTTAATATTGTTACGGGTTGAATTGTATTCCCCTCAAAACATATGAAGTCCTAACCCTCAGTAACTGTGAATGTGATCATATTTGAAAATAAGGTCTTTGCTAATGATCAGGTTAAGATGAGATCATTCAGTTAATATGAAGAGATTTGGACACAGAGAGGCAAGCACACAGGGAGAATGCCATGTGAACACAAAGCCAGCTATCAGAGTGATGCGTTTACAAGCCAAGAGAAATAACCCAAGAAAACCGATACTAATATGCTATGTTATTTTCCTCAAAACAGGAAGTATACTACATGTAAATATGGCTGATAAAATCTGTGAATGTTACTCACTGATATATTTTGTTCAAAATGGCAAAGTCTAGGAATCTAAAAATTAAAAACACAGTATGTACAAATGAAAGGACATGTTTTTAAAATCAAGAGACTACTAAATGTAAGATATAGAAGTTTCATATTAAAATTAAATTTCTATTCATTTCTTTCATTTTGGAAATGAAACACAATTATGTATTTAATGTAAATATTTTGATTTACTGAACAGTAATGAAAAATTAGTTGTATAGAATTCCCTAACTATACTCTTTCACAGTTAGATTTGGTCCTTTCCAAATATCCAATTTTTAAGGAGATTTTCAAATAATGACCTGACATACAGATATACCAAACATTTTAATGTTCACTCAATACAGATAAACAATTATGCTTCTGGGAATATCATTTTAAGAATTGACAAGTAATTGTAGAAGAAACTAGACGTTCATTTGGGCATAGGCTGTTTTTTTGTCCAGGTCCACAACAAAGCTTGTTTTCACAGTCAACTTGAATTTGGAAAAATTCAGGCTACTGTCCAAAAATGAGTTTTAAGAAGAAACTTCATCTCTGATCTTGGATTTCTTAAAAGAAAAGTTCCTCTGCTTGTTATTTTCTATGGGATATTACTACCAGTTTTTGATCAGCTGTGTTGTGGTAAGAATCCATACATTAAGAACCATTTCATAACTTTTCTGAAAATAGTATGGAAGAGAGAACTGCATGCAGTATGGAAGATACTTTACAAAAGTCATTATGAAATATATAATCCAATCATTTTCATATTGTGGACATTGTCATTTCAATTTGTAAGAATAAGTTCCCCTCAATTAATTCTAATATAAAAATGTTAATGTTTATGCCCTTCTTTTGCTTAAACTAGTTGTTTTATAGAGAATCTTACTTACTTTAATTACAAACGCCCTTTTCAATATGAAATGCTGAACTCACACCCGATTTGCTGGAATTTCATAGAAAATATTTATGATAATAATGGTAATTGGTCACTCACGAAGATAGAATGTTTATTATTTGTCCTACTGAATATTTTCAAACTTAATTAAGGTCCTTCACCTCTAATCCAAAACTTCTCACCTGTTAGCTTTAAGACCTAATTAAAAAAAATATTGATGAAGAAGGATTTTAAATGTCTTCTAATGCATTATGAATTTTCATTTCCATGAGCATTCTAGCAAGTTTCTTTATGTATGTAATTCATTTTTTGACAACAAAAGTGTATTGTGTAGAAATTATGCAACTATTAATATTTTGCATTGAATATTGTTTAGTGTACTTCCAATAACATATGTAAAATATGCCAGACTTAACTCATTTTCATTTGATAATTTCAATCTTCCTCTATATTGTCATGCAAATTAATAGTAATTCACAGCTAGCTATATCACGAAGATATGCCTTCACGATTATGACAATACATGTCATATACTTGTGACTAAAAATATATATTATTTCCATACATATTACATGAAAATCTATTTTTTTCCTCATTTCATTTTCTCCACATCAATTTAGAAGTCCATGAGAAGCTTATAGATGTAAGGAGAATATGGAGAAATTCCAACATGGTCCAGTTTCTAAAAACAGCCCTTTCAGACATTACACATTCTACCTGTCCGTCTGCTTTCTGCCTTTCTCTCTTTTATTCCAAGAGATATAAAAATTACCTGAGTGTATAGTTTGCTTGTTTTGTCAAGATGGAAAAATCGCTTCTTCTGTATAAACATCAATTTCCTTGTTAATGAAGTAGATGGGCTAGATTAAATACTTTTAAAATATTTTCTACCTATCTTTGGTAATTCCATTTTTACAGGAAAATATGGACTCCATTAGAATTTCCTGGTGCCACAGCCCAGTAACAGAGACCTGTAGGGTTCCAGACTAACAGTTAGATACTTTGTAAGAAGTGACCACATGCTCATTATCCATGAACCGGTTGCACAGTCCCAATTAAATCATAAAGGATGAGGAGGTGCACCTAGAAATAGAGGTTTTGCTTGGACAAGAGATGTCTCCAAAATAAACCTTATTATTATTTCAACTTCACAGGTGAAGGAAGAAGGAATCAGAAAAGCTAGTAACCTACTCAAGGTTGGGAAATACTTAATGAAAGAAATCTTGGAAGGTGTACATTTTTAAACTTCAATTACTGCCATGCTCTGTTTGTTTCAAGGGCCAAACCTGAAATACGTGTTCCACTGTTGTTGAAATTTATTCCAATATGATTAAGGACAGGGTGTTATATATTTCAAATGATATATTTATTCATTTACTTACGTACTTATTTATTTATCGAGAGAGAGAGAGAGAGAGAGTTAGAATCATTTCTTCTGTCCAGGACTAATTACAGTAGCTGCAGATACTGGCATCACATGACAGTTATGATGACTCCTGCATTTCCTAACACCATGGAAAATAGGGGAACAGAAGTTTAAAAAGGTATTGATATGTATTTTTAAACAAGTGTGCTGTCTACACACACATATATATATATTTATATATATAAATTTACCTAATAAAAATCATAGTCCCAGAATATGAATTTTCTTGGAAAGTGACATGCTTTCATACAATTTGATTACTCTCTAATCTGTGTGAATGTGGACAAAGATTAAACATTTCTACATGGTAATTTGAATGGTGATTTGAATAAAGGTACAATTAATTATATGTGAAATTTTTCAATATTTTTAAAGCTTCCCAATTTAATAGAACAAGTAATTTTATGCAATTTAAGTAAAAAAGACAATAACCGTATAAAACTGGAAATTTCTACTTCACTTGATTTGACAAAATAATTTTGCTTTATACTTAAAAAATGTCAAAAGCTAAAACCAATATATAATTCTTTACAGGATTATGTCTATAATTAGAAAGAATTAATTTTTAAATTAGAAATCCTGGGTCAAAAACTTAAAATGATGTATAGTTTTCATTCTTTGTGAGAAGATTCCTACTTAAGATAAAATCGGCCATAATCATGGTAAACGCTCGGTTGTCCTAAGTGAAACAACCGGTTTGGTTTTTTTTATGTCAACCTGCACACACTGGTGTAATTGAAACCCCAGACTTCAAATGTTGTTGCACACAGTGATTTTCCATAAATTTTGTACCCCTCAGAAACACTAACTTTTTATGCTTGTAACTATTTCTTTTTCTATTTCCATATTTCTTAAAAACAAGCCTAAACTGTAATTTATTGATTTCTCAGTTTCAAACAATTGCAGTTGAATATCTATAGTGACAAGAGTATTTAATTACTTTTCTTGTCTCCCAACAAGTTATACATTCCATTGCCCTCAACCAATATTAATATATCACAGCTAACTCAAATATTTAATGTTTGTACTATCATGATCATGATCATGATACACACTTTTTTCACAGAGACATGTTGACAGCATATTCTGAGGTACACCATTCAGTATGGACAACAATGTCCATACTAGTTTGTACTTATCAGTTAAGTTCTAGAAAGTACTCATTGAATTAGTTCTTTGTTGCTGTAGACTCTGCGTTTTCTCTGTTGTCTCTTTTTTTTAGAATTCCTTTTATATTGATATCAATTTGTTTGTTTTACTGGATTCTTATATTGCTCCACTCCCCCAAATCATTGGTTGTGTAGCTAAACTACATTTCCAGTCTTGATTCTAAATGTGGCCTTCAGATAAAAATTTGCCAGTGCAATGTGAGCAGAAGGAATGTCTAAAATTGTAGTTCCACTTATTTGAAAGACACCTGCCAGGGACTATTTGTTTTTCCCTTAATATGGCTAGAAATGATAAGCAGCTTTGAAAGCCACATAATTTAGGATGAGAACATTACTCTGCCACTCTTGGTTCCCTTGATGGAGCAAAGCCTGTTGGTTTTTCTTTTTTACTATAGTTAGGATTCTACTTTGACCAGTAATACATTTATCAATAGATACTGTGTTTAAAAATCATTGACCCTTTTTACATTGCTTTTTTATTCCAATCAGGAATCAGACTGTTATACTTTTATTCCTGCTATTATATTTTTTATGAACTCTTACTTGTTCTTGAAATATATCTTCCAGATTTTTTTACCCTCTTTTTAAATAAATACACTACTTTATCTTATATACCTTGGTATATTAGTTTGAAAGTCTTTCTATATTTGCCTTTGCTTAAGATATCCTATTAAGAATTCTAATAATGAAATTCTGAGTTAGGTTATGAGTGTTTGATTTAGATTTGACTAGTAAATGAAACCAAAATCTAATAATATTTTATATTTTAAAACATTTACTTATTCCTATTAGTAATACAAACACATTGTTTGTATAAAATTTCCTCATTTAAATGACTTTTTGCATTATGTTCATATGAACTGCTACTTTATAAGTTTTTTGATTATCCGCCTTTGAAATTGTAGGACACATATCAGAATATTTTAAATTAATTCTGTGTAGTCTATTAAGAATTAACTCCCCTTTGGTATTTTTAACTTCTATGTGTTCACCGAAGTTTCACTAATACTATTATGGTTATACTTCCTAGAAATTTAAAGTATTATTTAAATTATTTAATATCTCTTTTTGGAGAAGGTGTTGTAGGATATTTGTGAATGTATCATCTGAAGACCTCATTTGAACTTTTAAAATAAAGAATCATTAATGCCAATTTTCTTAACCCTAGTTCATATTCTCTAGATGTTATATATACATATATATATATATATACATTTGAAACATTATTCTTGAATCTCAAAGAATTAAATGAATATGAATTAATCTTACAAACAACCATTTGTAATAAATTATATATGAATTGTGATATTTTGCAGCTCAAACCCAAGGGATAAACAAATATTTTAATCATTATTATATAACCAAATATTCTCCTTCATTATCAATGATGGTGGCTGAGTAGTTTTACTGTAGGGTGTTAAACATTTGACACCTTTCATCCAAGAGAAGGAAGAAACTTCTAGCAGAATATTAGGAAGCACTTGAAGACAATGATGTTTTTCACCCCAGGCCCAGTTATTTGCAATTCATTTACAATTCTGTCTTTGTAAACCTTCAGACATTGATATATAGCATCTATTTAATGAGAACTTATTAATATAAAAGGGACCAACTCGGCACTTGAATTTCAAATGTTACCTTAATTAAATTGGTGTACTTGTACTACATGTGCCTGGGGGTCTGAGAAATAGATGAGTTCTGTAAATCAAAATATTAATAATGCACATGAATTTTAGTTTATGGATCTACAGTTATAGAAAGACCTATCTTAGTATAGTTTGTATTGTTCATTGGGGGCATTTTCCCATCAGCTGCCAACTTCCTGGACATTGCTCATAATTGCACTAATCTTTTGATTTTGTTAGTTCACGATAACTACAATCAAGTATTTCTTATGGTATGGAAGTTACATAAAATATATTTTACTATAAATGATGTAAATAGATATGTGTTTATGTGGGTATGTAGACATATATATAGATGTACATATAATTCCTTCTTAAAAAATGCAGATTTCAAAATATTTAAATTCTCATGGAAAGTGTATCCATTTAATTTTTTTAATGGATTTTGGGTTAAATGATTCTTTGTTTTCCAAATGAATATTGGTATTTGTTCATTTCAATTATTTTCTTCCTTTCTCTTTTACATAAATGTTAAAGCATTTGTCAAAAGCATAAATTCCTTGATTAGTGATTTTGTATTCCATTTACTCAGGGCCTATGGGATTTTCTGTTTCATATTTCAATGTCAAAAATTAAAAATGTAATTATTTCAAGATAATAATACTTTTTTATTATTTATGTACATGGTATTAACTGGGTTATGGATATTTGTTGTCTGTTAATTGGATTACTGAGTGCTGAAAAACCCTAAATGTAAGAATACAAAGATACTATGAATGTATATATGTCTATTAGATATATAATATGTACATATATTAACTCTCTCTTCTCCACAAAATCTAATCAACAGTTAGTTTGCCTAAGGTATCATATAAGATTATATATAAATCAATGTAAGTTTAACCTTTAGGTCATATATCTCAATAGCCATTCAGTGTTTATGGGTAGTAAACATATTCCTCCAATAAATGTTTATTAAGTGCTTATAAATGAACATTGTGTTGTTATATAGGAGACAAGTCAGAAAATAAACTGTTCATGCCAATATGGAGATTATACTCTGGTAAGAAAGATGACTTTCACAAACTCATTTAGTAAAAAGTAAGTAGTATAAGACTACACATGGATTGGATATTCCAAATTATAAGAGAATACTATCAGTTGTGTGATCAGAAAATCTTCATAAAGTAAGAGGCATTTCTGCTGCCTTTGAAAAATAATTAAGATTGAAGAAGTAGAGAAAAAGCAGATGCTGAAACCATTCACTGTACACAAAATATATTCTGGAGAAATGAACTATTCAGTTTGATGGTACATGAGAATCTCATATAAAATAATTTCAAAAATTCACATAGAATTAAGAAACATAGAATTATTCTTTATTCCATAATACCATATTGAATGCTATAGGGAAAATGTAAGTTACCATGGCCAGGATCCTCACCTGACCTTAAGCTAATTGCCAGCTGCACTCATGAAATGGTCACAGCCTCAGGCTTGCACATGTGTTGGCAGTGAGCTATTGTATTGACTGTGTTGTTATATAAAGAGCTCCACCCAGGGCTCAGCGGCAGAACAGCTGCAGGAGAGAAGAGGCTTGAACAAAGACGGCTATGGGCGTAGAGAGACCTGAAGGTGGAGACAGGAGGGTTCGACGACTTGCCAGGTGGTGACACTTGACCTGCTACTGTGAGAATAAAGCTTGGTATAAACCCTTTTACCAGCAATGTTCCTTTGTTGTGATTCGGTCTCGCCGAACCCAGAGTGAACTTGTCCAGGATTGAAACCTCTTGCAAGACAAAAGCGTTTACCCAAAAGTCATATGTTTTGATGCATTTTAATGAATATTCATATAACAATGTATAGCATACATAGCAGACTGATAAAAAATTGAACAAAATCTGTGTGTATTTGTCATTGCCATCTTTGTCATAGCAGATTATAAATTATCCAAGGACAAAGATTTTATGTTTTCTCTTTCTCACACCATCTCATTTAAAAAAATAATGTAATAGATTTTTGTCTCCTATCTGGAATATTCTATTTCCTTACTAAAACTCCTTTCTTTCTTATCTAATTGTAGAGAAACTGAAAGTTCCTATGGCCAGGATTCTCACCTGGCCCTGGTCGGCTTGCTTACTGCACACATGTGGGCAATACGTTGTTACTGACCCTGTATAAGGAGCTCTGCCCAGTGCTGTGGCTGCAGGGCTGCAGGAGAGCATAGGCTGAAGTGGAGGCAATGCTCAAGACAGAGACTGAGATGGCTATGGGGGCAAAGAGACCTAGAGGCAAATACTGGCTTGATGCATGCAGACTTTGAGTGAAAGGGAATCTAGTGATTGACCTGCCACCAGAATAAAGATGGGTATAAACCCTTTCACCCCAAGAATGTTCCATTGTCACTTCTTGGTCTCTCTGAATCAAGAGTGAACTTTCCTAGACCTAAAACCCACTGACAAGAACAGTAATTATGAAATCTCATTTCTCTTTTAAAAAAGTAATTACCAACTTAACTTATATAGTTACATCATCTTGTGAAATAATAGCAATTCAGTTCACAAGTAAAAGTAAATTAGTTTGTCTAATGTATCTGATTCTCATTGCAGCAGTAATTTTTTTATTAAGGTATAATTGATATACACTCTTATGAGGGTTTCACAAGAAACACAATGTGGTTATTACATTCACCCTTATTATTGAGACCCCCCATACCCCATTATAGTCACTGTCCATCAGTGTAGTAAGATGCCACATAGTCCCTATTTGTCTTCTCTGAGCTACATTTTCTTCCCTGTGACCCCCCACACACCATGTGCACCAATCATGATACCCCACAAATCCCTTCTCCCTCCCTCCCCACCCGTCCTTTCCCACCCCTCCCCTTTGGTAATCACTAGTCCCTTCTTGGAGTCTGCGAGTCTGTTGCTATTTTGTTCCTTCAGTTTTGCTTCGTGTGAAGCTCTACAAATGTGGGAAATCATTTAGTATTTGTCTATCCCTGCCTAGCTTATTTTACTGAGCATAATACACACTAGCTCCATCCATGTTGTTGCAAATGGTAAGATTTGTTTCTGTCTTATGGCTGAATAATATTCCATTGTGTATATGTACAACATTTTCTTTATCCATTCATCTACTGATGGACACTTAGGTTGCTTCAATATCTTGGATATTGCAAATAGTGCTGTGATAAACATAGGGGTGCAAATATCTTTTTGAATCTGAGAAATTATATTCTTTGGGTAAATTTCTAGGAGTGTACTTCTATTTTTAGTTTTTTGAGGAGCCTCCATATTGCTTTCCACAATGGTTGAACTAGTTTACATTCCCACCAGCAGTGTAGGAGGGTTCCCCTTTCTCCACATCCTTCCCAGCATTTGTTGTTCCTAGTCTTTTTGTTGTTGGCCATCCTAACTGGTTTGAGGTCATATTTCATTGTGGTTTTAATTTGCATTTCCCTGATAATTAGCAATGTGAAACACCTTTTCATGTGCATGTTGGCTATCTGAATTTCTTCTTTGGAGAAGTGTCTGTTCATATCTTTCACCCATTTTTTAATAGGTTTATTTGCTTTTTGGTTGTTGAGGCATGTGAGTTCTTTATATATTTTGGATATTAACCCCTTGTCAGATATGTCATTTACACATATATTCTCCTATACAGGAAGATGCCTTTTTGTTCTGCTGATGGTGTCCTTTGCTGTGCAGAAGCTTTTTGAGCATGATGTAGTCACATTTGTTCATTTTTATTTTGTTTCTCTGGCCTGAAGAGATGCATTCAGGAAAAAGTTACTCATGTTTATATTCAAGAGATTTTTGCCTATGTTTTCTTCTAAGAGTTTTATGGTTTCATGACTTACATTCAGGTCTTTGATCCATTTTGAGTTTACTTTTGTGTATGCAGTTAGACAGTAATCCAGTTTCATTCTCTTGCATGTAGTTGTCCAGTTTTGCCAACACCAGTTGTTAAAGAGGCTGTCATGTCCCCATTGTATATACATGGCTCCTTTATTGTTTATCAATTGACAATATATGCTTGGGTTTATATCTGGGTTCTCTAGTCTCTTTCATTGGTCTATGGTTCTGTTCTTCTGCCAGTATGAAATTATCTTGATTACTGTGGCTTTGTAGAAGACTTGAAGTTGGGAAGCATAATCCCCACCACTTTATTCTTCCTTCTCAGGATTGCTTTGGCTATTCAGGGTCTTTTGTGGTTCCATATGAAATTTAGAATAATTTGCTCTAGTTCATTGAAGAATGCTGTTGGCATTTTGATAGGGATTGCATTGAATCTGTAGATTGCTTTAGGTAGAATGGCCATTTTGACAATATTAATTCTTCCCATCCATAAGCATGGGATGTGTTTCCATTTATTGGTATCTTCTTTAATTTCTCTCATGAGTGTCTTGTAGTTTTCAGAGTACAGGTCTTTCACCTCCTTTGTTAGGTTTATTCCTAGGTGTTTTATTTTTTTTAATGTAATTGTGAATGTAATTATTTTCCTGATTTCTCTTTCTGCTAGTTCATCGTTAGTATATAGGAATGTAACAGATTTCTGTGTATTAATTTTGTATCCCACAACTTTGCTGAATTCAGATATTAGATCTAGTAGTTTTGGAGTGGATTCTTTAGGGTTTTTTATGTACAATATCATGTCATCTGCAAACAGAGACAGTTTAACTTCTTCCTTGCCAATCTGGATGCTTTTTTTTTTTTTTTGAGAGGGCATCTCTCATATTTATTGATCAAATGGTTGTTAACAACAATAAAATTCAGTATAGGGGGGTCAACGCTCAATGTACAATCATTAATCCATCTCAAGCCTAATTCTCGTCAGTCTCCAATCTTCTGAAGCATAACGAACAAGTTCTTACATGGTGAACGAATTCTTACATAGTGAATAAATTCTTACATGGTGAACAGTACAAGGGCAGTCATCACAGAAACTTTCGGTTTTGATCATGCAATATGACCTATAAACAATCAGGTCAAATATGAATATTCGTTTGATTTTTGTACTTGATCTATATGTTGATCCCCCATTTCTCCTACTATTATTATTATTTTTATTTTTAATAAAATGCTGAAGTGGTAGGTAGATGCAAGATAAAGGTAGAAAACATAGTTTAGTGCTGTAAGAAGGCAAATGTAGATGATCAGATGATCAGGTGTGTGCCTATGGACTAAGTATTAATCCAGGCTAGACAAGGGCATCAAGACATCCACGGATGCAGAAGATTTCTCTCAAAGCGGGGGGGGGGGTGAGGTTCTGAGCCTCACCTCTGTTGATCCCCAAATTCTCACCTGATGGCCCCCCTGCGACTGTGCCTGTCTTAGGTTGTTCCTCCCTTGAGGAATCTTACCCGTCTCTGGCTAACCAGTCATCTTCCGGGGCCATACAGGGAAATGTAAAGTTGGTAAGTGAGAGAGAAGCCATATTGTTTGCAAAGGTTAGCTTTTTACTTCTTTGCAGATTTATGCCCTGTGGCTTCTATGCCCAGCACTTGTCTCAAGGTATCTTTACCACCTGGAGGAATTATGATACTCGGTAAATTCGATATGAGGCACGAATTCTATTTAAGGGTTGTAGTTAGGAAGGAAGAAGAAAAGCTATAGATGTAGTATACGAAGGAAACTTGGGAGGATTGATTATTTCTTTGACATATCTTCTTGTATAGTACCTTAAGTATGTATAGGTTTTAAACTACTAATTTGCACACATATATTAACATAATAGGAATACGGTGACATAAACAAAGCAAATCTATAATTACCATCCATCTCCAGTGAAGCCAAGAAAACCATTTAGGCACCCTAGGCATTTGTGAAAATTTATCTATGATATGTTGGATATTGTCCAACTGTACTTGAACCATCAGACAAATTAAAGCAGCCCATTTCTGGGATCTGTTCACATCCCATATGTTCTTTTAACCATAGATAGTCTATAGTCATGAGATTTTGGAGTGCTACAACTTGCACCCCTCCCAACTCCTGGTTGAGTTCCAACAGTACAGATCCGGTCAAATTCGTTGTCTCACTGTATGCACATGCCAGCCTAGACATCTCCCTCCTCATTCTTATGGCAAGTCCAGGAGATGGTGGGCTGGATGCAGCCACAACCGCAGCATCGTCCGGATCCCTGTGGAGGCTTTTTGATGATCATCCCCCGGCACAAGTCCTCCAGAGAGTGCTGATGCCGGAAGCTCCTCCTCATATCGTATCTTAGTTCATTTTCTGGGTATCCAAGCTAGGCCTTGATCTCCTGCATAGAAACAAACAGACCCTTTGCCCACACTTTGACATGCCCTCTATACCACTGTGCAGAACTCATTGGAGGTCAGCACACAGTAACTGCTTTTTTTTTTTTTTTTTTTTAAATTAAGAGAAAGGAATATTATCAGAAAAGAGTACCTCCATAGCTGATCATCTGACACCCTTTAAGTGATCAACATTAAGGATATTTAAAGCATGCGTTGATCTTTGATTTACCAATAGTTTTATCCTGTTAAGGAGTAATCCCCCTTTTCCTTCTTTCTTTCTTTCTTTCTTTTTTTTTTTTTTTTTTAAATTTTTAATCTACACTTACATGAAGAATACTATGTTTACTATGCTCTCCCCTATATCAGGTCCCCCCTAACAACCACATTACGGTTACTGTCCATCAGCTTAGCAAAATGTTGTAGAGTCACTACTTGTCCTCTCTGTGTTGTGCAGCCCACCCTCCCCTTGCTCCCTCCCCCCCATGCATGCTAATCTTAATAACCCCCTTTTTCTTCCCCCCTCTTATCCCTCCCTGCCCACCCATCCTCCCCAGTTCCTTTCCCTTTGGTACCTGTTAGTCCATTTTTGGGTTCTGTAATTCCACTGCTGTTTTGTTCCTTCAGTTTTTCCTTTGTTCCTATACTCCTCAGATGAGTGACATCATTTGGTATTTCTCTTTCTCCGCTTGGCTTATTTCACTGAGCATAATACTCTCCAGCTCCATCCATGTTGCTGCAAATGGTTGGATTTTTCCACTTCTTATGGCTGAGTAGTATTCCATTGTGTATATGTACCACATCTTCTTTATCCATTCATCTACCGATGGACATTTAGGTTGCTTCCAATTCTTGGCTATTGTAAATAGTGCTGCGATAAACATAGGGGTGCATCTGTCTTTCTCAAACTTGATTGCTGCGTTCTTAGGGTAAATTCCTAGGAGTGGGATTCCTGGGTCAAAAGGTAGGTCTGTTTTGAGCATTCTGATGAACCTCCAAACTGCTTTCCACAATGGTTGAACTAATTTACATTCCCACCAGCAGTGTAGGAGGGTTCCCCTTTCTCCACAGCCTCGCCAACATTTGTTGTTGTTTGTCTTTTGGATGGCAGCTATCCTTACTGGTGTTAGGTGATACCTCATTATAGTTTTAATTTGCATTTCTCTGATAATTAGCGATGTGGAGCATCTTTTCATGTGTCTCTTGGCCATCTGTATTTCTTTTTTGGAGAACTGTCTGTTCAGTTCCTCTGCCCATTTTTTAATTGGGTTCTTTGTTTTTTGTTTGTTGAGGCGTGTGAGCTCTTTATATATTCTGGACGTCAAGCCTTTATCGGATGTGTCATTTTCAAATATATTCTCCCATACTGTAGGGTTCCTTTTTGTTCTATTGATGGTGTCTTTCGCTGTACAGAAGCTTTTCAGCTTAATGTAGTCCCACTTGCTCATTTTTGCTGTTGTTTTCCTTGCCCGGGACGATATGTTCAAGAAGAGATCACTCATGTTTATGTCTAAGAGGTTTTTGCCTATGTTTTTTTCCAAGAGTTTAATGGTTTCATGCCTTACATTCAGGTCTTTGATCCATTTTGAGTTTACCTTTGTATATGGGGTTAGACAATGGTCCAGTTTCATTCTCCTACATGTAGCTGTCCAGTTTTGCCAGCACCATCTGTTGAAGAGACTGTCATTTTGCCATTGTATGTCCATGGCTCCTTTATCAAATATTAATTGACCATATATGTTTGGGTTAATTTCTGGGGTCTCTAATCTGTTCCACTGGTCTGTGGCTCTGTTCTTGTGCCAGTACCAAATTGTCTTGATTACTATGGCTTTGTAGTAGAGCTTGAAGTTGGGGAGTGAGATCCCCCCTACTTTATTCTTCTTTTTCAGGATTGCTTTGGCTATTCGGGGTCTTTGGTGTTTCCATATGAATTTTTGAATTATTTGTTCCAATTCATTGAAGAATGTTGCTGGTAATTTGAGAGGGATTGCATCAAATCTGTATATTGCTTGGGCAGGATGGCCATTTTGACGATATTAATTCTTCCTAGCCATGAGCATGGGATGAGTTTCCATTTATTACTGTCCCCTTTAATTTCTCTTAAGAGTGACTTGTAGTTTTCAGAGTATAAGTCTTTCACTTCCTTGGTTAGGTTTATTCCTAGGTATTTTATTCTTTTTGATGCAATGGTGAATGGAATTGTTTTCCTGATTTCTCTTTCTATTGATTCGTTGTTAGTGTATAGGAAAGCTACAGATTTCTGTGTGTTGATTTTGTATCCTGCAACTTTACTGTATTCCGATATCAGTTCTAGTAGTTTTGGAGTGGAGTCTTTAGGGTTTTTTATGTACAGTATCATATCATCTGCAAATAGTGACAGTTTAACTTCTTCTTTACCAATCTGGATTCCTTGTATTTCTTTGTTTTGTCTGATTGCCGTGGCTAGGACCTCCAGTTCTATGTTAACTAACAGTGGGGAGAGTGGGCATCCCTGTCTGGTTCCCGATCTCAGTGGAAATGCTTTCAGCTTCTCGCTGTTCAGTATAATGCTGGCTGTGGGTTTATCAAATATGGCCTTTATTATGTTGAGGTACTTGCCCTCTATTCCCATTTTGCTGAGAGTTTTTATCATGAATGGATGTTGAATTTTGTCAAATGCTTTTTCAGCATCTGTGGAGATGATCATGTGGTTTTTGTCTTTCTTTTTGTTGATGTGGTGGATGATGTTGATGGATTTTCGAATGTTGTACCATCCTTGCATCCCTGGGATGAACCCCACTTGGTCATGGTGTATGATCCTTTTGATATACTGTTGAATTCTGTTTGCTAATATTTTATTGAGTATTTTTGCATCTACATTCATCAGGGATATTGGTCTGTAATTTTCTTTTTTGGTGGGGTCTTTTCCTGGTTTTGGTATTAGGGTGATGTTGGCTTCATAGAATGAGTTTGGGAGTATTCCCTCTTCTTCTATTTTGTGGAACACTTTAAGGAGAATGGGTATTATGTCTTCTCTGTGTCTGATAAAATTCCGAGGTAAATCCGTCCGGCCCCGGGGTTTTGTTCTTGGGTAGTTTTTTGATTACTGTTTCAATTTCTTTGCTTGTAATTGGTTTGTTTAACTTTTGTGTTTCTTCCTTGGTCAGTCTTGGAAGGTTGTATTTTTCTAGGAAGTTGTCCATTTCTTCTAGGTTTTCCAGCTTGTTGGCATATAGGTTTTCATAGTAGTCTTTAATAATTCTTTGTATTTCTGTGGAGTCTGTCGTGATTTTTCCATTCTCATTTCTGATTATGTTGATTTGTGTTGACTCTCTTTTTCTCTTAATAAGTTGGGCTAGAGGCTTATCTATTTTGTTTATTTTCTCAAAGAACCAGCTCTTGGTTTCATTGATTTTTGCTATTGTTTTATTCTTCTCAATTTTGTTTATTTCTTCTCTGATCTTTATTATGTCCCTCCTTCTGCTGACTTTAGGCCTCATTTGTTCTTCTTTTTCCAGTTTTAGTAATTGTGATGTTAGACTATTCATTTGGGATTGTTCTTCCTTCTTCAAGTGTGCCTGGATTGCTATATACTTTCCTCTTAAGACTGCTTTCGCTGCATCCCACAGAAGTTGGGGCTTAGTGTTGTTGTTGTTATTTGTTTCTATATATTCCTTGATCTCTATTTTGATTTGTTCATTGATCCATTGATTATTTAGTAGCATGTTGTTAAGCCTCCATGTGTTTGTGAGCCTTTTTGTTTTCTTTGTAGAATTTATTTCTAGTTTTATACCTTTGTGGTCTGAAAAATTGGTTGGTAGAATTTCAATATTGTGGAATTTACTGAGGCTCTTTTTGTGAGCTAGTATGTGGTCTATTCTGGAGAATGTTCCATGTGCACTTGAGAAGAATGTATATCCTGTTGCTTTTGGATGTAAAGTTCTATAGATGTCTATTAGGTCCATCTGTTCTAGTGTGTTGTTCAGTGCCTGTGTGTCTTTACTTATTTTCTGCCCGGTGGATCTATCCTTTGGGGTGAGTGGTGTGTTGAAGTCTCCTACAATGAATGCATTGCAGTCTATTTCCCTCTTTAGTTCTGTTAGTATTTGCTTCACATATGCTGGTGCTCCTGTATTGGGTGCATATATATTTAGAATGGTTATGTCCTCTTGTTGGACTGAGCCCTTTATCATTATGTAGTGGCCTTCTTTATCTCTTGTTACTTTCTTTGTTTTGAAGTCTATTTTGTCTGATATTAGTACTGCAACCCCTGCTTTCTTCTCACTGTTGTTTGCCTGAAATATGTTTTTCCATCCCTTGACTTTTAGTCTATGCTTATCTTTGGGTTTAAGGTGAGTTTCTTGTAAGCAGCATATAGATGGGTCTTGCTTTTTTATCCATTCTATTACTCTATGTCTTTTGATTGGTGCATTAAGTCCATTTACATTTAGGGTGACTATTGAAAGATATGTACTTATTGCCATTGCAGGCTTTAGATTCGTGGTTACCAAAGGTTCAAGGTTAGCTTCTTTAGTATCTTACTGCCTATCTTAGCTCGCTTATTGAGCTGTTATATACACTGTCTGGAGATTCTTTTCTTCTCTCCCTTCTTATTCCTCCTCCTCCTCCATTCTTCATATGTTGTGTGTTTTGTTCTGTGCTCTTTTTAGGGGTGCTCCCATCTAGAGCAGTCCCTGTAGGATGCCCTGTAGAGGTGGTTTGTGGGAAGCAAATTCCCTCAGCTTTTGCTTGTCTGGGAATTGTTTGATCCCACCATCATATTTAAATGATAGTCGTGCTGGATACAGTATCCTTGGTTCAAGGCCCTTCTGTTTCATTGCATTAAGTATATCATGCCATTCTCTTCTGGCCTGTAGGGTTTCTGTTGAGAAGTCTGATGTTAGCCTGATTGGTTTTCCTTTATAGGTGACCTTTTTCTCTCTAGCTGCCTTTAAAACTCTTTCCTTGTCCTTGATCCTTGCCATTTTAATTATTATGTGTCTTGGTGTTGTCCTCCTTGGATCCTTTCTGTTGGGGGTTCTGTATAATTCCATGGTCTGTTTGATTATTTCCTCCCCCAGTTTGGGGAAGTTTTCAGCAATTATTTCTTCAAAGACACTTTCTATCCCTTTTCTTCTTTCTTCCTCTTCTGGTATCCCTATAATACGAATGTTTTTCCTTTTGTATTGGTCACATATTTCTCTTAGTGTTGTTTCATTCCTGGAGATCCTTTTATCTCTCTCTATGTCAGCTTCTATACATTCCTGTTCTCTGGCTTCTATTCCTTCAATGGCCTCTTGCATCTTATCCATTCTGCTTATAAATCCTTCCAGGGATTGTTTCACTTCTGTGATCTCTTTCCTGACATCTGTGATCTCCTTCCGGACTTCATCCCACTGCTCTTGCATTTTTCTCTGCATCTCATCCCATTGCTCTTGCATTTTTTTCTGCATCTCTGTCAGCATGTTCATGATTTTTATTTTGAATTCTTTTTCAGGAGGACTAGTTAGGTCTGTCTCCTTCTCAGGTGTTGTCTCTGTGATCTTTGTCTGCCTGTAGTTTTGCCTTTTCATGGTGATAGAGATAGTTTGCAGAGCTGGTACAAGTGACCGCTGGAAGAGCTTCCCTTCTTGTTGGTTTGTAGCCTTTTCCTGGGAGAATAGCGACCTCTAGTGGCTTGTGCTGGGCAGCTGTGCGCAGACAGGGCTTCTGCTTCCTGCCCAGTTGCTTTGGGGTTTATCTCCGCTGTTGCTGTGGGCTTGGCCTGGCTGGGGCTGTTCCTCCAAAATGGTGGAGCCCCGTTGGAGGGGGAGCAGCCAGGAGACTATTTATCTCCGTATGGGGCCTCTGTGCTCCCTGCTGCCCAGGGGGTTAGAGTGCCCAGAGATCCCCAGATTCCCTGCCTCTGGTCTAAGTGACCTGTCCTGCCCCTTTAAGACTTCCAAAAAGCACTCTCCAAACCAAAACAACAACAGCAACAAAAAGGAAAAAACAAGCGATTTTTTTTTTTTTTTTTGTCCTCAGGTGCCGGTCTCAGGCACCCACCCACCGGTCCCACAGGGAAAAACGCAGGATATTCTTTGTCCTCAGGTGCCGGTCCCAGGCACCCGCTCACCAGTCCCGCCGCCCTGCCTCCCTAGCACCGGGGTCCCTGTCCCTTTTAAGCTTCCAAAAAGCACTCGCAGAAAAGAGAAAAAAAAAGGGGAAAAACGCGCGATTTCCTCTGTCCTCAAGTGCCGGTCTCAGGCACCCGCCCACCGGTCCCGCAGGGAAAAACGTGGGATATTCTTTGTCCTCAGGCGCCGGTCCCAGGCACCCGCTCACCAGTCCCGCCACCCTGCCTCCCTAGCACTGGGGTCCCCGTCCCTTCAAGGCTTCCAAAAAGCGCTCACCAAAAAGAGAAAAAAAAAAAAAAAAAAAGGGGAAAAACGCGCGACCTCCTCCGTCCTCAGGCACCGGTCTCAGGCACCCGCCCGCCAGTCCCGCAGGGAGAAACGCGGGGTGTTCTTTGTCCTCCAGCGCTGTTCCCAGGCACCTGCTCACCGGTCCCGCCACCCTACCTCCCCAGCAACGGGGGCCCGTCCCTCTAAGGCTTCCAAAAAGCGCTCGCCGAAAAAAAAAAAAAAAAACCGCTCCGGTTTCTCTCCACCCGCCAGGAGCCGGGGGGAGGTGCGCTCGGGTCCCGCCAGGCCGGGGCTTGTATCTTACCCCCTTCGCAAGGCGCTGGTTCCTTGCAGGTGTGGATGTGGTCTGGATGTTGTCCTGTGTCCTGTGATCTCTATTTTAGGAAGATTTTTCTTTGTTATATTTTCATAGCTCTATGTGTTTTTGGGAGGAGATTTCCACTGCTCTACTCACACCGCCATCCTGGCTCCGCCCTCCAATCTGGATGCTTTTTATTTCTTTGTGCTATCAGATTGCCATGGCTAGGACCTCCAGAACTATGTTGAATAATAGTGAGGAGGGTGGGCATCCTTGTCCTATTTCCTATCTCAAAGGAAAAGCTTTCAGCTTCTTGCTGTTAAGTATAATGTTGGCTGTGTGTTTGTCATATATGGCCTTTATTATGTTGAGGCATATGCTCATTTTGTTGAGAGTTTTATCATGAATGGACTTTGAATTTTGTTGAATGCTTTTTCAGCATATGTGGAGATGATCATGTAGTTTTGTCCTTCTTTTTGTTGATGTGGTGGATGATGTTGATGGATTTTTTAATATTGTTCTGTACTTGCATCCTTGGAATAAATCCAACTTGATCATGATGGATCATCTTTTTGATGTATTTTTGAATTCGGTTTGCTAATATTTTGTTGAAGATTTTTGCATCCTTGTTCATCAGGGATATTGGTCTGTAATTTTCTTTTTTTGTCGTGTCTTTGCCTGGATTTGGTATTAGAGTGATGCTGTCCTCACAGAATGAATTTGGAAGTATTCCCTCCTCTTCTACTTTTTGGAAAACTTTAAGAAGGATGGATATGAGGTCTTCACTAAATGATAAAATTCAACAGAGAAACCATCTGGTCAAGGGATTTTGTTCTTAGGTAGTTTTTTGATTACCAATTCAATTTCCTTGCTGGTATTTAGTATATTCAGATTTTTTGTTTCTTCCTTCCAATTGTAATTTTTTAACATCTGCATCTATACATGTTCATTAAATTTCTCTAGTGTTATAAAGCCAAAGATATCAACAGTCCCTAAAGATCTGGATAAAACAGAGGTTACAAGATATTTATTTGGCTTTTGTAAAAATGTTTTAGAGCTGTATTTTGTATTTGTACTTCCATAAAATAAAAGAAAAAACTCTAGTGAGTAGCCATCATCAACTTATTGGGTCTTTTATTTTTAGAAAGAAGATAACTCTTGAAACTTAAGGTGGCATTTGGCACTGTTTACACCTAATTGGAGGTAGGTTGCCCCAAATTTCACATCTACCAGGATTGTACTCAGGAATGAATGAGCATTTCTAGTTAGTTTTTGTGTTTTTCAAGACATAGAAGGTTTTCCTGACAAAGTTTGAAATATCAGATTTCTCTTTTTTCCACTACATTATTCTTGTGGATGAAGATTTGTGTCATGATATTTCCCTTCAAGGAAAGATGTGGCTCAGAAGTAAGTTCCTTCAGGGTTCATTTTAGATATAGAAAGCCACCTTACCTGAGACTAGGTCCTCCTGAGAATGGCCTATATCCAGTAGCTTCTCAAAGTAAGCTAAAATCCCTGGCGATTTAGTCCCTAGTTAGATATTTTAAATTTCACTATTTACTCCAGAGCTCTGTGTAGTTTTGGCCAATGAGTATATCATGGGCACACATCATAATTAGACTTCTCCCTAATTATGCTTCTCTATTCTTTCTTCCTTTGTTGATCCCTAAAAACACACTGCACACCAAATGCGAGTTCAGTGTCTCTTCTGAAAAACCCAACTCCTCTGAAAAACTGCAACAAGGCATCTCCCACACCTGGAGAACCGGATGAAATACTACCAGTGCTGTTTGTTGTTCTGTCTCATCCATTCACAAAGAGGTATTAGGCCATATACTGGGCCAGATTTTATTACACTGTTTGTAATAAAAGACATGTTAAAAATAGGAAAAGATGCAAAAAGTGCTTAATGCATAAGGGTATGGACACAAGCTATTCAAGTGATGGAAGGTGGTAACTTCTCTGCTGTCTGTCTCTTGAGGCAGCTTTTCAAGGTCCCTTGGTTCTGCTGTAATAGATCACCAGAAAACCCATTTTTTAGCAGCTCTTAGGAGGCAGTTCTCATTGGAACAAGTGAATCAGCTTGTCTCTGTGCAGAGACAATGATCGTTTAACAGTTTAAATGTACCATTTACTTAAAACTTACTTACATGAAATATATTGAGCAGCATTTGACAGGCACCCAACTAAGGACTAAATATACTGTGGCCAAAATGTTTAAGGTTCTCTTAATACTGAGGCACCTAAGAGGCTAATGCTGAGGACTAGTCAGTGAGCAAATAAGGTAACTGTTGTAAGAGAAATCATTACAAGGTACAGTAGAGACATGATGGAGGGAGCAATTATTGTTACTTTTTATATGTTTATTGATCTTACTCCTTCAACTGTGCTACTTCTAATATGCTCTTAATTGGGAAAACACATCAGTGTTTTTTCTATAACCATATAAAAAGTTAACAGCCATGAACAGTATCTTGTTAAAGCTCACTTCTGAAAAATATGACTTTTATTGGATATAATGAGTGACACATTCTAAGTATTTGAGAAAATTTTAAAAATGACTTCCTAGTTTTTCATTTCTATTTCAGTTAGAGGATTTGCTGGAAATCTGAGTTTCATCTGTGTTATGTACCCCTGCATCATTCAACAGATTGTGAAGACGAATCAACTCAGCTTGTCTAGGATATTAATTGTTAAGCCTAACAATTCTAAGAAAACAAAGAGCTGGAGAATGTGAAGGGAATGCTTTTTCAAGCTCTGCTAGCTTCTGTGATGAGGGATTTTCTTACTACATTCCTGAGATTTTGCCTGACGTCTTTCTCTTTCCTGCAGAGATGGAACAAATTACCCTAATGGCCAGTGTGGAGAAAGAACCATGCCACTTTATTCCATCTTCCTTTCTTTCACTTTCCCTCCCTCCCTCCCTCCTTCCCTCCCTCCTCCCTTCCTGCCTTCCTTCTCCCTCCCTCCCTCCCTCCCTCCCTCTCTCTCTCTCTCTCTCTCTCTCTCTCTCTCTTCCTTCCTTTCTTTTTTTTGAGAAATGGCTTACCTCTGAAAACTTTTATTCATTCAGCAAGTATTTATTTAATATGTATAATTTGCCAAATACAGTATTTATTATTGGGAATCCTGCATTAAATAGAGTGGACAAAAATCCTACTCCTCATAGACTACATGCTTTAGTAAGCTAGAAAGACAGCAACAGAATAAGTAAAATATAAAGTACGTTAAACAGTGATGGGTACAATGAAGGAAAAATAAAGCAAGAAAAGGAATTGGATTCATAGGCATGTGAAGAGGTTGTAGCTACTTAAAATGTGGTGGTTAGGGATGTTCTTACTGAGAAAGTGGTTTTTTGTACTGAAAGGTTAAGTGAAGGGAGAAAAGCATTTGCACAGCTACTGGAAGAATATTCCTGGTGAGGAAAGAACAATTACAAAGGCCTTCAAGTAGAATCCTACCCAGGGAATTCAAGGAAGATTGATATCAGGCTTCTTGTTCATGGAGTTGAAGAATGAACTTCACAAATGCTCAAGGTAGGCAAGCAAGAAAAAAAAAGGCTTTTTATTTCAAGAAAGCAATAGTACAGAACTCCCAGCACCCTCTGGGACTGGGCAAGAGTGCCCGTGTCTGGGCTGTGTCTAGAGGTATATATCTCAGATTTAGCTGAGTTGTCTCATATTTATTGGTTCCCCCAAAAATGCGGTTCCTTGTTTTGACCAATCTTGTTGAAGGTTGTCTATATTTCCAGATTTGGCATGCTTGGAGACTAGCAGCTGGCTTACAGAAGCAAAAAAGGGAAGGAACAGCTGTATTTCCCCTGTTGGCCATTAGAACAACAAGAGGTTTATTGAATTCTGTGATTCAGTGTTAGGAATATATATGTTACTTTCTGTTAAAGGCATGTTTGAATAATTAGTATTTTTATTGAGATATAATTGACATATAACATATTAGTTTCAGGTGTATATCATAATGATTCAATATTTGCATATACTGCAAAATGATCACAATAAGACAAGTTAACATCTATCACCATATATAGTTATAAAAGTTTTTTATCTTGTGATAAGGACTTTTAAGATCTACTCTCTTAGCAACTTTTTAAATATTTGATATAGTATTATTAACTATAGTCACCATGCTGTACATACATTACAACCATCCATATCACTTATTTTATAACTGGGAGTTTGTACCTTATGACACCCTTCACTCATTCCATTCCCCAAACCCCACCTCCCTGCTGCCTCTGGCAACCACGGATCTGCTTTCTATATCTATGAGCTTGTGTTTCGTTCTATTTTGTTGTGTTGTGAGATCTTATGGTATTTGTCTTTCTCTGTCTGATTTATTTCACTTAGCATAATACCCACAAGGTCCAACCTTGTTGCAAATGGTAAGATTTCTTCTTTTTAAGGCTAAATAACATTCCATTGTGTATATGTGCCACACCTTCTTTATCCATTCATCCATTGTGACACTTAGGTAGTTTCCATATATTGGCTATTGTAAATAATGTTTCAATGAACATGGGATGCATACATCTTTTAGAGTTACTATTTTCATTTTCTTCAGCTAAATACCCAGAATTGGAATCTCTCAGTCATATGGTAGTTCAATTTCAAATTTTTAAGGAAGCTGCGCACATTTTTCCATAGTGGCTTCACCAATTTACATTCCCACCAACAGTGTACAAGGGTACATTTTCATTCTCACCAACACTTGTTATTTCTTGTCTTTTTGATAATAGCCAGTCTAACAGGTATGAAGTAGTATCTCATTATGGTTTTGGTTTATAATTTCCTGGGTGATTAGTTATGTCAATCATCTTTTTAGTGTGTGTGTTGGCATCTTTTCAATGTGTGTTTTGGCCATCTGTATGTCTTCTTTGGAAAAATGTCTATTTTCTTTGTTCTTTTTCTCTTGAATTACATGAGTTCTTTATATGTTTTGGATATATAATCAAAATTATATTACCCATATTCAGTATATGGCTGTTAAATACTTTCTCCCTCTCAGTAAGTTGCCTTTTCATTTGGGTGATGAGCAGAAGCTTTTTAGTTTAATGTAGCTCTCTTCTTTATTTTTACTTTTGTTGTTGTTGCTTTGGGTGTCCAATTCAAAATATCTTTGCCAAGAATTGGTGTAATATTTCAACTTTTCCTCTGCTATTGTATTTTACTCAGTCAGATTTGAACAAAGGCAGGGAAGGGGGTTTTATTTTATTGATTCATGTAAATCCTAATACTTTTTAAAATTCAGTAATCTAGACATATAAGTGTAACATTGTAAGATAGCTCTTGAAGCTAATATCTAAGAGTTTTTAGAGCTAACCTTTATATGAAATACTTGTGTTTATAATTTATATTTTTATTAAGACAAAAATATTGAAGGTTTAAATGGCTTTTATTCCACAATTTTGTTTCTTCTGCCTTTGTTATTCCCCCCCTCCTTTTTCTTTCCTCTTTCTCTGTCCCATTCTCTCTTCTTTCTCTTCTTTTGTAAGTACTCCACCTATAATATTATGAAAGTGAATATGATAAAGTTCTGGTAGTCAGCAACTATGTAATTTCAGTTAAAAATAATTTGAGAGGATTTTGTTTTTAAGCATATAAGGATGCTGGATGAGTACTTAGCACTTTGTGTATCACTTAGGAAAAATGGCTGCATTGTTTTAAAACAACTATTTGATTAAAGGATGAGTCAGGTATAATCATCCATTCTATTGGGTAATAGAATGGAGACAATATAATTAAACATGAATCTCCCAACCGTTTATGGACGCCACTAGTTTGGGCCTATTCTGTTAGGTTTGTGGATAAATATCCTGACAAACACTGGCATAGGCATTTTATTCTTGCACCTGTTTCTGGAAGATTCCAACAGACATAAAAATCCTACTACAGGTTGGAGAAACAAGAGATTGAGTGGCAAATACTCATAATATTTTTGATTTGATGTTTCTATGTATGTGTGTTCAGTTAAATGCATTGAGTTAAAAAACTAATACCTTTTAGCATTGTTCTAAGTATAAGTTGACTTGAAAAATTCTTGTATCTACTCAATCGGTTGTTCAGTAAACTCCTGTGATTTTCCACATAGTAAAGGAAGCATAAAAGAAGTGTAAGATAGGATACCTAACTTTAAGATTTGTACAATCCAGTTATGTAGTCATAAACAAACAAACAAACAAACAAACAAATAAATAAATAAATAAATAAGAAGCAAGCAAGAAAGCCATTTGTTTTGATTTGTCTCACATTACCATCTATCACTGTGGATATTCCTTATTTGTTAAAATTGCTTTTAATTCTACATTAGTGTAATCTGTTTAAAGTGCTGCATGTTGACCTAGCCATGTTGTCAAACCACTATACACTTCAACAATTTACAATTACTTCCTCAAGGTAAGCTAAGCTTAAAAGTGTTACTTGACTTGATATTCCCATTAACCAGCTGCCTTCAGTGATATGCTCACTGTGAATTAAAATTGGCAGATTAGGTCTGAATTAAACTCACTCTGCCTTCTTTGCATATTTTTATCACAGACTTAATTCATAACTGCTCATCATTTTTTTCCCATTAAGTACGTTAGCACATTGCCACTGCACACTCTTGCTTTGCAACAGATTGAATGACATGCCTTTAAATTTTAATTTAATTAACCTATTAAGAAGTGGCACAAAATGATGCAAAATTTTATCAACTTCTATCATCCTAACCAAATATAATGCCTGGCATTCACAGAATAATATCATAAACTTTAATTACCATTAGTTATTTAATTCTAACAATTATATATCTAGCTCCTATGAGAGTTACTGCTAAAGAAATTAAATGGCCCATCCATGATCATCCTGATAATTAATGATCAAAACTTATATTGATCCCATGTTGTCTGTTCTAAGTCATAGCATTTATGAAGATAGTATTTAAAAAGTGTAAAAAAAAGTGAAGGATAACAAATCAGAGAATAGATAATAAACAATTTGCATAAATTTACAACTAAAAAAGACCTTTGATAATAACAACTCAAAGGAGGTTATCGTTGAAGAAGATGAGTTCTAAGTAAGTCTCACCCGCTTCAAAAACCAGTAATGTTCTAAACTCTGGGGGAAGCATGTCCCCAGCATCACCAGGCAACTCAGCCTTTACTGAAATATAAACATATTTATATACAGGATCCTGTTTGTAACCATATGAACACCTAAAAATAGAATTGACCATATCTCATCATCCAAACTCAGTCACTCTTGAGAGCATGGGCAGTACTATAAATATTTACTACAAAAGCAACTGATATAAACTGAGACAAGCCTCAGCAAACCAGAATATGTTCACCCTGATGATAAAATGGACTTTTTTGAGTCTTAAACTAGGTTGTTAGATAAAGATAGTTTATGTACTAGTTCCTCTACTAACAGGAATAACACCCCATAACCTCTCTAACTGAGGCCTCAACGTAAGACATAGCATCTTGACAAATTTCAAAGCTTCAGGCTCTTTCCCTTCCTTTATTTTTCTTGCATCATGGTTGTCAAACGTTTTTGTCTTATGACTCCCTTACACTCTTAAAAATTATTGAGGACCCTAAAGAGATTTAGATTCTGTGAGTTATGTCTATTGATGCTTACATGTTAGAAATTAAAAATGATAATTAAAAAATATTTAACCATTTACTTATTAAAAATGATAATAAGCTTGTTACATGGAAACAATCTTACTTAAAACATAATTATATTTTCTGAAAGAAAATAAAAATATATGAGAAAAGTGATGTTTTGTACTTCTTTGTTTCTTTATGATTTGGCTTAATAGAAAATAGATTCTCTTATTTCTTTCTGCAGTTAATCTATTGCAATATGTTAATTGGCTGAAATATAAGGACAGTGTCCAGCATCACACAAACATATAGTAGGAAAAGGAGATATATTTGAATAGTCTTTTAAAATATTTGTAGACAATCTTTGATACTACACAAAAAATATTTAATGTTCGCTTATTGAAGGTTAGTTGTGATGGTTAATATGAAATACAATGAATAAAATTTTCATACCTCAGTGAGTTAAAATGCATTGGTTTGAACTTTGAGTGGAACATTTACCTGTGCATTATTTTGTAATATCGTGCAATGGTCATTTGGAAAATACTGCTTTATTGAGTTACATAGGTCTTACACAAACTACATATTTCATAATGTAATGTCAAAAAGTCATCTTTTTAAAAATACCGATTAGAAATCTCATAGAGCTTTTTAAGTAGTGTCTGTCAGGCCAATGGTGGTGGATATGAGTTTTCCAAAAATCTAACTTTCACTTGAAAGCTCAAAGTTTGTCATTGGCAACAAATTCTATCTGTTTTTAAGCAACAGATTTATTTTGTTATTTATTTTTCAGGTAAAACAATCTGCCAAATACAAAAGTATGAAAAACAAAACAAAACACTCTTTATCACTCATTCTTTCAGAAAAATGGTATCTCATGGAAAAAAAAAAGCTAGTTGAACTGGGAATACAAATAACCAAACAAATACTTTTCATGCAGGACAGTCATCATATTTGTAATACAGGAGAAGTGTTTATTTGTATTTTCCATTTTAAAGAATATTAAAAATGGGTATACTAGGTTAAGATTTAATAAAATAAATGATTTTACTACCTCATAAAAGATATTCTTAAGTGAAACTGTCTTTTTTTCACTGTGAATATGTGCCATTAAAGAATATTATGACTACGAGGATACTTTAGTGTCCCATCCTTGATCTGTCCCATGCATCAGCAGTTTAACCCACAGCTGTTTGTGTCTCATCCAGGCAAATGTGAACATAATAAAAAGGGCAAATAACATTACATCACTTTTTGAAAAATATTTTTATTTAATACTCTGTAACAATATTGCTCCTGATTGCCTGATGAGACACCTGGACCCAATTCACTGTTTTACATAAAAAGTAGATTTCTAGGTTCCATGCTCTACTAACATAATCAGAAACTCTGGAGGAATATAAATTTTAGCAAACTCAGAGATGATGGTTATGGGCACTATGGTTTGAGAAGCACTGCTCTAGGAGTGCCCAAAAGATTGATAGTCAGACAAAAATTTCAAAAGCAAAGTTACCACTAAGACTTCTTTCTGCTTTTTCTATTTCTTAATCACCTCTAGGATGGGTCACTAACAAGGTGGTACAGACCTACCTTTAGTGTTTGAATCAATACACCTATTCCAACAAATTCATCACTTTATGTACATATAATTGCCCAGGTCTTCTGCGTCTTCCTATCGCTGACTCGTAGGAGGATATTTTCTTGTTCTAGTGGTCTGCTCTTATGGAAGACAGGCAGGGATGACATGAAGGAGGAAACCAAAGAGCAGGGAACGCAGGATTTTTTTTCATCATGTCTTCCTGTTCTTCCAGGATTCCTAAACTTTAGAGGACAAGCTAGGAGAGAGCTGGAAAAGGGGTCATTCACCGCTTTCCACGGCTCCGTGGACCCAGTGGGGTTCCTGGTGCTGAACATCCTGTCTGATCGGACGTCATCCTGACAAGGTCATTACTTTTTTGTTTTCTTTCTCTCTTCCTTCCTTCCTTTCTCCTTCCCTCCTCCCACCCCTTACCCTCTTTCTTTTTCCTTCCTTTCTTCTTGCTTTTTGTCTGTCTGCATTTCTTTCTTCCTCCATCCTTTCTCCCTTCTTTCCTTCTTCAAGGGCTCTTTCCTTCCACCCTCCTTGGTATACAAGACCGTCATTTCAAGGAGGACACTTTCCAACTCTTTTTCCCTTATGCTCTCTGCTACTACCATACCAGTCTATGGTTAACAAATTCCAATGTCCTCATCATCTTTAATAACTAGAACTTTTATTATTAATTCTTTAGACTTCTTCATGTTTTCTCAAGGCAGGCTCATTTGTACTCAGGGTTTCAAAAACAACCCATGTGCTGATGTTAAGCCCAAACATTCTCTTGATTTCTGGGACCATATACCTAACCACAATATTCAACATTCAGATACTTGTTACCTTCAAAGAATATTTGTTTCTTAACTTGATTAAAATAGGTTAAATGTCATTCATTCATTCATTCATTCATTCATATTCATTTAGCAAGGATATATGAAGTACTTACTTTCAGCTATGTCTTATTCTGGTGATAAGGAAGTAATACTCCTTGCACTTAATAGGTTTAACATAGTACAGAGAATGATTTCTGTGTAAAGAATTAATTGCAATATAGTGTTACAGACTCAGTGAAAGACAGGATACTATTAAGTTTTTAAAGAGAGGAGTATTCATTATACCTAGACGGAACAGAAGAGTTTTATGGAGGAGAATGGATCTTGACTGTATTCTAAAGCATGATTAGTAGCCAAATAGATGGAAAGGGGCAATTGTGGAGCCACAGAATTGTTTAAGTTGGCATTGTCACGTCAAGAGCATGCTTCCATCCTCATACTTATTAAGATATATCATGTTTGTTCTCTTATACTTCTGTCCTCATGAAAAAGACTGTACCTTTATTTTTTTAATCCCTGTGTGTGGTACAAAAAAAATGACACAGGTTAGGCATCCAGTAAATGAGAACTAGTGACTTCTGGTAGTTTATACAATCTTTTAATAGAAGAGCCAACACCAAAACTTGTCTCATTACCTCAGTTGATTTTTTTTTAAAATTATATTGCACTCTCTGTATTTACTAGAATGTTGATAAAACTATATATGATGTAAGTGTAAGCAGTCTATTTGGCCTTGAAATGGAGGTTTACAAACTTCCACCAGTAGATGAATTCCAAAGATTTTATACTTGTGGATTTTAACATATTCTTTGCTATTCCTCGTATCAGTTATTGATGAAATGGCTGAGCCACATAAAAGGTGGAAGGTACACCCCAAAAAGGGATTTTTATCATTGATGGGAGACCCTTATCCTGTAAGGAAAATCTGTAATGTAAAATATTACATTACATGTGATATTTTCTGATCACATTTTTAGTTGCATTTATAAACATTTAGGAATAGAATGCTCTTCAGCGTTTCTTTATTCCATGCCTGCTTTCATAAATGGTTTTCATTTATTCTCTGTCATGTACCTTTGGCTTGTGGTGATATTTATAATGAGTCAATCAGCAAAGGTGACTGACTGAATTGATTTATGCCATATGGACCTATCCCCTTCACATATAAATGGCATGAACTCCATAAATCTAAGTTCGAAAGGTGTTAGCCAGCTTTAATGAAAGCAGAGACATTCAACAAATAAGAGTGAGCAATGCCTTTTATCTCTGCTCCTTTATTCTGTAAAGAGCAAAAGGAGTTCTAAGATGTAGCTGATACAACTTTCCATTATTCACTGGTTGCCACTTGTGTTATATGGCTTATATATATTAAACTTTTGAATTTATAAATATTTCTCAGAATTATTAACATTAAGAAACTCTCAAACATTTATCAGTAGGCATAAATAATCAGACTAACAGTTATTGAGTAACCACTTTCAACCATGCATTGAAGTGAGAAATTTGCATTTTATTTATTTTTTACCAAAACCTCCTTTGGTAAGTATTAAAAAGGTCAGTTCACTTAGCACTAGAAGAAACCAAAGCATTAAGGAAGTTAAGTAAGTTGTGCACAGTCATATCACTGCTAAGGACTGGAATAAGAATTTAAATCTTTATTGTCTAATTCCAGAGCCCAAGGTTTTTTACGTGAACTCTCATCTACCACAGTCAGAACACTGTGTGCATAAATGGACATATATTTATAAGCATCTCATACTGTATATTAAAGGTAAAAATATACCTTAATATGAACCTGTTAAAGACATATATGTGTGTATATATATATATATATTCAAATAATCACTGGAATTTTAGAAAGGATGGACATTAATGGCAGAAAAAGAATTAGGAAAATATTGAAATAATCAAGGCAAGAGATGAAAAGCATATTTTAGAAGACAATGAAACTTTGCAGAAATTAGTTGAAAATAGATGAGCTTTACCAAGATACTCATTCTTATGACAAATACATATGACTTGTTTTGTTTAATTTTGTTTTCTAAGAAATGTAATATTGGGAAATAATTAAAGCAATGTTTCATTACAGCTGTTGGTATCAGGAATCTTTTCCTTACGGCCATGTCTCATAAGTCAGTTAAAAGAGAAAACAGAGACAAATATGACTTAGGGAATCTTAGAGGCAGCACATTGAGAAGTGTCCATATTTGCAAAATGTTATATAGAGTTCTTCTATTTATTAAAATTTCATTTTGTCTTCCCAAAGTATTATTATCTTACTATAACAGTTCATTAGCCCTAAAACTTTCAGTTATTGAAATTAAATACATATTCATATTACATTATTTATTTATATACATTATATATAATGTACATATATGTATATTTATATACATTTACATATAATATACATTATATTATATTACATTATTTATATATAAATAAATATATATATATGTATGTATGTATATATGTGTATACATATATTCAAAAGAGAAACTTATGCCTTTTGGTATTGCCTTTTGGTAATTATGAACAATTTTATAGTACTTATTAATGAAACACAACCTAAAATAACACTTAACAAAATGCCCTGAATTGTCATCCCATTCTTCAATCCCTTTGAAGGCTACTTAAAATATTTTAAGGCCATAAATGTTTTCCCTAATGTTAGCATGTACAAGAAAACTGAAAATTATTAGTTTTTAGCCTTTGTCTTATAATGACTCTAACAAATGGGAATATAGAATATACACATATTTTCAGACTAGGGCTTCCCATAGAACTATGCAGATTTTGCAATGGCTAACTCCAGGAGGTGTCCTCACAGTATCATCTATGTGATGGACCCACTCCAGACCCAATCTTCATTTACACCAGAATGGAATTTAAGAATAAAGGGCCTGTTAGGAAAATTCAGACTTGGGGAAAAGAAGAATGGCATACTTAACATGCTTTCACATATCAGACTCAAACTTTAATTCTTTTAAAAATTTGGGCATTTTATGTAATGAAACTTATTCTGTCTGATACAAACCATAGATGTTGTAAAACTGAGCACCCATTCATGGACATAGACCTATGTCAGCCTTAAAATTCTCAAGGTGTGTAAGATATATATACAATAATTTATGAGAGTGAAGAAATGATAGAGCATTTTATGACTCAAAGTATTAGGTACTTCTGAGTGTGTTTTATTCCTATACTTTCAGCAGTAAGTAATATTTCCCCTTCATTTTTTGTGCCCTTAATATAGCTGTAATGGGTAATGAAAAAATGTTTTTATATTTTATTAGGGAACTACTAGAGACTATAATAATTAGTCTTTTAATTTAAATCCCCCAGAAAAAGAGTTGCTGGTGGGGGGGTAAAAAAAAGCAGTTTTTGGAAAAAGTTACCTTCAAATTATATGGTGAAAAATGTAAAATATCTAGAGCTATATTCAACATTTACTAAATGCTTCCATAGAAAAGCAAATCACATCTCTCAAAGCTCAAGAGGGATATAAACCACAAACATAACTTTCCTTGTATTCATCTTGGCTAAAAGTATGTCATTGGAATGGCTAGTTAAATAAGACCAAATAATTACTTTACATCTGAGTTCGTATCTGTCAGCCATTCATTTATGTGTTTCACACTAAAGTCGATTTAATGCTTGGTTGTCGATTGCTGCCGTTTTACTTGAGGACATGAGCTCACAATTGAAAGGATCATTTTAGAGTAATATAAAAGCGTTTCAATTATGTGAATAATAGGATTTAATATTTTTATTTGAATAAATACAATTTCAAAGTAACAAATAAAAGACCTTCATTACATGAGAAAAAGTGGTGCATAGCTAATCACACTAGCATTAATTATTTCTATTATATTTCATCATTAAAAACCTGAAATTCCTATGTACAGAGAATTTAAATTAAGGCAAAAATGTGTGTTACAAAATTTCTTTCTTTGGCATATTTTCTGTGTGATCGCTTATCGTTTCAGTGTGCTGGGTGCATTCACCAGGGATTCTACACAGAGAAGGGATAGGAGGGATTTTTGAGAGAAGACAAAATGTGATCTCATTTGACAGCTTTAAATAATGCATGTCAAAATAATATCTTAATTCAACTCCAGCTCTCTCCTACAAAATGCATGTGGCATGCTGGGTACTTTATCTTGTTAGGTTTTGCCTATAGCAGGTTAATACATTGTTTATTTTAACAGAACAAATCTTAAAAATGGAAAGTGAGGTTGAGTTTAAAGAGTCATTTCTATTCATTATCTTTTAAAAAATCTTGCCTTTTGAATGTTTTATTTTAGAAAGTAGATATTACTATAAAATGTTGATGAAGTAGAGGACAAGTCAAGACTTTGCTTGGAAGGCTTTTCTTGTTTTCTTGGCTTTTTACTGCTTTTTTCATTGTTCCAATCCCCAACTCTGTCAGATCTCCAATTTAAGAAAATGGTGACTCCTTTAGATTTGTGTACTAACTATGGGGAAAATAACTAACTGAACTATCACATTACATATAATTCATTTATTTATTGTTTAAAAGACAATTGTAGAGCACTTAAATGAGTCAGATACTCTACGAGATGCTACGGAGACAAAGTCCCTTGCCCTTCAGAGCTGACACTCTAGTAGGGAAAGCAGAGAACATGTTCAGTATGTTCAGTATTAAGCTCATAGTGCTCTGATAGAGTGACACAGTGTAATGGGAATCAAGAAGGATGGCACCAAAATAAAACAATAGAATCCAGGCAGGATCCAAAGAATAGATGGAAATTTGAAGAATAGAGGTTAGATTCAAAAGATGGATTGAAGTTAGTCCGATGAAGATGTGTTGCAGAGAGTTGTAGCGATGGAGGATGAAGGGTTGACACATTTTAGTGAGAGGCAATGTTGTGTGCCATCTTACCTATGGAACTTGGAACTGTAGGCCTGTGTAGCAGGAATGCATACCATACTATATGTAGGAATCATGACATCAGGGAGATATTTTTCCATTTTACAGTTGTCCCAAGTGCAATGATATGGATAGGTTAGGGGAAGGTTCTAGGATGATTTGATTTAAAGATCCAGTGAGACATTAAATACAGAATCTCAGATAAGAAACAATAAGGTTCTGAACTATGAGATTGGCTTTTATAATACTAGGGCCAAGAAAGAATTTGAAAGGTAGACTCCTCTTTCAACAGAGATTGAAGAAGCAGGAGAAAAAATGGATAATAAAGAAGGGTCACTTAAGAGATTGAAGAGCACTGACTGCAAATGAAAACTAGACAATAGCAAATAGGAGGGACTCCTCTTTTAATTACTTGATATTAAGGAAGGTGAAATGATTGTAGATAAAGTCTAAGGAGTAGAATAGAAAATTAAGGAAAATTTCACTAATAGTTTTCATTTTCTCAGCTAAGTAGAAGGTAAAATTAATCCATTGTAGTCAAGAAAGGGATGGGAAAATGTGTTAAAGGACATTGGTAAATATTTAGAATGACTGATAAAAGGAGTGGGAGAAGGAGATAAGTAGGTATTGCTGAGCATTCTTTAGCTCTCAGGATTAAAGTTATTTTATATATTTTAGTTTTTGTTTTTAAAAAATGTGGTGTAGTACTGAGTAAGAAGTAATCTAAATGTAACTTATTGGCATGGATTGCAAATGAAAGGAGGGGTGGCTACTGGATTTGAAGAAGCACAGGAATTGTAAGGATAGAGTTTTGAATGAGTCATTCAGTACACATTTACCTATAGTCTGAAGAAATCATTAGTTCATAAAAGTGCTCATTTGTTGAGCACTTACTGTATGCTACACATTTATGTAAAGATGAGAGAGCATGAGCTCCTCAAAATGTTTAAAATATAAGGAATATGTTCTGTACTTATAATATCAAAGAATTAGACAACATTTGAAGTTATAATAATCATTGTTATTATTATAGTCATATCTAAAGTACTTGTAAATTCACTTTACTTTTCAGTGTTATTTTTATTAATAGACCCACATTTATCATGTTATGTATATATATGTATATTTGTATGTATAATGTGCACACATATGGATGTATGTATGTATATATATATATATATATATGATATATATTTTGATTTGCTAAGTCATTCTGTAATGAGATGTGATATTACTGGTATTTTATATTGATTTAATAGAAAAATTAGTATCTGTGCTTCTGTTCTTGCCCATAAATATTGAATATTCCTACTTGCAATAGAAAGAATTACCACTAAGTAGTAAAATAATTAGAATGGACTGGGAACAAACTTTCTTCCAGATTATTCCTTAATGCTCAATAGGAAAAAAGGAGATATATTGGAAAAATATTTATCCTGTTTTTCATAAAATGGACGATGATCAACAAAAACATTCCTAAAATATCATGATTAATATACTAAACCAGAAGTGACTCAAATGAAATATAACATGAACCTGTATTCTTAGCATGATGATGTACCATTAGATTACATTGTAAATTTTAAATAATGCTTATATTCTAGAGGAAACAGAATTTGAGTAATAGAAAAAAGTGTCTATGTCATCATTTTGCTTAATATGAATTTCCAAAAGAAATCTTTTTATCTCAAAAGAAAAGGGCTTTCTACCATATTCCCAGACAATATCTATGACTATTCTAATGGTTGTAGGTAATTTTTTTCATGTAGTACCTGAAAAACCTCCTGCAGTCTGAACAAATCTAGCCACATCTTCACTCTCAAAAGGATCAAATCCAAAACGAACATAGAGGTGAAAGCCTGGAAAAAAAAATGTTATTTTTTTAGGTGTAATTCTAAACCACCGACCTAGTTAATCCTGTGACTGGCATGTAATAACCACTCAAACATTTGTTGCATGAATGAATAAGTGAAAGAAAGGAGCACATAAAGGCCTCTCCTTTAGTATTAAACAAATTTGGATGACTATAAAGCTCAGTACTGGAGAAAATTAAAGCAGAAGCACTCTTTTAATTTATAAAATGGGAATAAAGATACCTTTCATGAGACTGGCAAAAGGTACAACTGAGACTGTTATGCATATCACCTAGGAGGTTTGTCATTTTTTTTGGTTTTGTATAACAGGAAAATTGATCACTAAATGTTAATCCCTTCATTCTTCTTCTTCCAACTCATTTCTGATAACTTGATACATAATTTCATAAGGGTAAGTTTTTCATTAACTACGGAAACAGGATTTGGGTTTTCTTTTCTGTATGTAAATTGTGTTGCAGTAAAAACATTTTAAATTTTCTTAGTTTTTGAATTCACAAATATTGGGAGAATCCTACATATACAACCAGAACAACTAGGAAAAGAACCAAAATTATATAGGGTTAATTGCTTTCTTCCAAGATTACCAGTTGGATTTTATTTTTAAACAAACCTATACAGAAATCCAATTTCCTAAAACATTAAATCTCTCTGAAGAAATGGTAAAGGTTAAAATCAGGTTTGCTCAAAATGCAAGTAAAATGCCATCTTACTCGAGCAGAAATGAATTGAATTGGGGACCTGCATGCTTTTGTGGGACTTACAGTAAACCCTTTGATAAACTGGGTTTATTTGTAGAAGTTAGAAACTTGAAAAATTAATAGGAAATTAGGGCATATCACTGAAATAGTACAGAAATAGACATTTTCCGAGGCAGAGAAATGCTGGTTTCCAAGCCAGTACATAATGGTCAAACTGTAGGAAGTGTTTGGACTTCAAAAAACAAAACCATTCCATTTGTGAATTGAACTGCTTTAACTGCCCAAAAAAGAGTTTATGACAACATGGACTTCCACCGTTATTTATATGCTGAAATTTATAACTGCATCTATTGAGGTGAAAAGTATTTTACATATATGTTCATACTGGAAGAAGTATCCCCCAAGTCCTTCTCTGAATATAGGTAGACTTAGAATGTCAGCAAGAGCCAGGATAAAGTTTGTAGGGGACCAATTTATAACCTGGTGGCTCAAACAACCATAAACATCACCATTAGATTCTCTCTCTTGGTGAAGTTGGTCAGCATGAAAATGAAAAAGTGACAGCTCTGAATGACTCCCTCTAGAGTAAAAATATATTTATATGGTCCAATTCCTAAATACAATTGTAAACTTGGGTAGCCGGAAATGAAGCAATTATGTATGCTGTTAAGTGGACTCTGACAATGAACTCCTGGTGAGTTGAAATACTAATTTCCCCAATCACAGCCTCTCCAGTTTTAATGCTCACATAAATAACTTGGATATCTTATTAAAAATGCAAATTTTGATGGAGTAGATTTGATATGAGGCCTACAATTCTGCATTTCTAACAAAATCCTAAATGATATGAGTGCTGCTTGTGTACAGAGATAATTGAATAATGAGATGTGGTCAGAGCCAGGCTTGGCTTCAGTTTGGTGTCTGCAACATTTAATTGCTTTCTAGTGAAGCAGAATGTGCCTGCAGTTAGACTTCTGTGGTTACCACAAAATGGAATATAATATTTACCTCAGATGACTGAAAAGTATCATGGTTCAAAATAACACCATGTTCTGCTAGTGTCAGCAACCTTTCAATGGCAACCTTTGAAGCAGTTTTTCTGTGGAGCTTTAAAAACTAATGATAAGGGAGCCCTATCCTAGGTTAGTTAAATCAGAAATTCTATAGTGTATTTCAATGAAAAGTCAATCTGGGTTAGGATCTAGTGACTTTATTCACCTTCCTAGAGCCAAAAATTTAAAGGAAAAGAGAATTAGGATCTAAGACCTCTGTAATTTTCTCAAGTTTCAAGTTAGTAAAAGGAACACCAGTGGGCACAGAGAGACAGGGTAGCTGAGTAACAGTGTGATCATCCACATAGAAGAAGAAAGAGGTCTCAAGGCCAAAATAAAAAATCAGGAGCCACTGTCCCCCACCAGCAACTTGATCTGTATTACTGAAGGGAAGCTACAATAAGGATAAAAGAAAATATATTAAATTATAAGCTTTTATTATATTTCTTTCTTTCTCTGCCAGCTAAAGAAAACTTTCTTTGGCAGCTCTGGCTTTATTGGAACCCCTCTCCTCCGGTCCTACAAAGAGAGGCATTAAGATGGCTATAGTTTGCTTACTGAACAGAAAATAAGGCAAATGAAATAAAACTGGAGGAACAAGATCTCTGGGGTATATTCACATTGGAAGGACTCAGTGGTAATGCTAAGTCTCTTTGCAAGCTCTAGGAGGCTAGAGCAGACAAACAAAAGTTTACAGAAATTTTATTCAATGAGGAAGACTTTGATTTTCTGAACTAACTCATACTTGCTTTTATAAATAAGACCTATACTTTTTTTATTTAGCAAATGATTCTTCCTCAAATTAAAAGTGATAACAGAGCTCTAAAATGTGATTTGTTCATTTTTTCTGTTATAATTATTAAATGAAGTGTCATTTTTTTCTTGATAAAATTTGTTAGTATATTACAGTTCATGTTAATATCTACACCCCACTAAACTCCAGTCATTGTATTCAGATATTTAATAGTCTCAGGTTTATAAAATCTTACTAAAGATTAAATAAATATGGAGGTTTCAAATTGAGCTCTACCGATTTAACAAGTAGTTAATCAGTTAAATGCTGAATTATAGATACAGGCTATAGATACAGGCTAAGAGTTAAGGGAGTTAAGGATGCACATTTTTTAAAAATATTCTTTTGGGGAGCCAACATGGTGGTGTGAGTAGGACAGTGGGAATCTCCTCCCAAAAACATATGTATTTTTGAAAATACAACAAATACAACTAATCCTAAAAGAGAGACCAGAAGACACAGGACAACAGCCGGACTACATCCACATGTGCGAGAGCCCAGCACCTGTAAAAGGGGTAAGATAAAAGCCCCAGCCTGGCAGGACCCGAGCACCCCTCACCCCAGCTCCCGGAAGGAGGAGAGGAGTCGGAGAGGGGAGGGAGAGGGAGCCCAGGACTGCTAAACACTCAGCCCCAGCCATCCGCACCAGAACACAGACACAGTGCATGCATGTAGGGCTGGAAACTAGGGAAACAGGGCAGCAAGACCTGTGAGCGGGTTCCGAAGCTGATGCCCCTGTGACAAAGAAAAGCGAGTGCTTTTTGAAAGTCTTAAAGGGACAGCGATGCAACAGCTGGATGGAGACAACACAGTCCAGCAGCTGGAGATTACAGGGAAAACCGGGTGCACTAACCACCTCGGCAACAGCTCTGAGACCCCTCATGGAAGTAAACAGCCAAACAGGACCCTGTCCATTACCCCTCCGGGGCATGGTGAAAGCAGAGAAGCAGCCTAAGGCTGGCCACACCCTCAGAAAGGGAGTTTCCTCCATACTGGCGGGGCAAAACACAAAGAACCAGTCTACATGCAATTACCCAACACAAGCCACTAGAGGTCGCAGCTGTCCCAGTAAAGAAAGGTCAGTAGCAAGTGGAAAGTTTGGCACCCCCAACTGATAGTCAATAGCACCTATCAACATGAAAAGGCAAAAAAATATGATACAGACAAGACTAACCCAGACAGCTTCGGATTCCACTACATCTTCCCCTGAGAAGGAACCGGGGAGATAGATTTAACCAGTCTTCCTGAAAAAGAATTCAAAACAAAAGTCATAACCATCCTGATGGACTTGCAGAGAAATATGTAAGAACTAAAGAATGAGAGTACAGAAATAAAACAAGTTCTAGAAGGACTTCAAAACAGAATGGACGAGATGCAAGAGACAATTAATAGACTAGAAAACAGAGAACAGAAACACAGAGAAGCTGATGCAGAGAGAGATAAAAGGATCTCCAGGAATGAAAGAATTCTAAGAGAGCTGAGTGACCAATCGAAATGGAACAGTATCCACATTATAGGGGTACCAGAAGAAGAAGAGAGAGAAAAAGGGATAGAAAGTGTCTTTGAAGAAATAATTGCTGAAAACTTCCATAAACTAGGGGAGAAAATGGCCTGTCAGACCACAAAGGTACACAGAACTCCCATGACAAGGGATCCAAGGAGGGCAACACCAAGACACATAATAATTAAAAAGGCAAAGATCAAAGACAAGGACAAAGTATTAAAAGCAGACAGAGAGAAAAAAAAAAGGTTACCTACAAAGGAAAACCCATCAGGCTATCATCAGATTTCTCAACAGAAACCCTACAGGCCAGAAGAGAATGGCATGATATACTTAATGCAATGAAACAGAAGGGCCTCGAACCAAGACTACTGTATCTAGCACGAATATCATTTAAATATGAAGGAAGGATTAAACAATTCCCAGACAAGCAAAAGTTGAGGGAATTTGCCTCCCACAAACCACCTCTACAGGGCATCTTACTGGGACTGCTCTAGATGGCAGCACTCCTAAAAAGAGCACAGAACAAAACAACCAACATATGAAGAAGGGAGGAGGAGTAATAAGAAGGGAGAGAAATAAAGAATCATCAGACCATGTTTATAATAGCTCAACAAGGGAGTTAAGTTAGACAGTAAGATAGTAAAGAAGCTAACCCTGGACATTTGGTAACCACAAACTTAAAGCCTGCAATGGCAATAAGTACATACCTTTCAATTATCACCATAAATGTAAATGGACTGAATGCACCAATCAAAAGACAAAGAGTAATAGAATGGATAAAAAAGCAAGATCCATCCATATGCTGCCTACAAGAGACTCACCTCAAACCCAAAGACATGCACAGACTTAAAGTCAAGGGATGGAAAAAGATATTTCATGCAAACAACAGAGAGAAAAAAGCAGGTGTTGCAATACTAGTATCAGACAGAAGAGACTTCAAAATAAAGAAAGTAACGAAAGATAAAGAAAGACATTACATAATGATAAAGGGCTCAGTCCAACAAGAGAATATAAATACATATGTACCCAATACAAGAGCATCAACATATCTGAAACAAATACTAACAGAACTAAAGGAGGAAATAGTATGCAATGCATTCATTCTGGGAGACTTTAACACACCATTCACTCCAAAGGACAGATCCCACCAGACAGAAAATAAGTAAGGACACAGAGGCACTGAAAAACACGCTAGAACAGATGGACCTAATAGACATCTACAGAAAACTACATCCAAAAGCAACAGGATACACATTCTTCTCAAGTGCACATGGAACATTCTCCAGAATAGACCACATACTAGGCCACAAAAAGAGCCCCAGTGAATTCCAAAAGTTTGAAATCCTACCAACCAACTTTTCAGACCACAAAGGCATAAAACTAGAAATAAACTGTACAAAGAAAGCAAAAAGGCTCTCAAACACATGGAGGCTTAACAACATGCTCCTAAATAATCAATGGATCAATGACCAAATCAAAATGGAGATCCAGCAATATATGGAAACAAATGACAAGAACAAGAAAAAGCCCCAACTACTGTGGGATACAACAAAAGCAGTCTTAAGAGGAAAGTATATAGCAATCCAGACATATTTAAAGAAGGAAGAACAATCCCAAATGAATGGTATAATATCACAATTATCGAAATTGGGAAAAGAAGAACAAATGAGGCCTAAGGTCAGCAGATGGAGGGACATAATAAAGATCAGAGAAGAAATAAATAAAATTGAGGAGAATAAAACAATAGCAAAAATCCGTGAAACCAAGAGTGGTTTCTTTGAGAAAATAAACAAAATAGATAAGCCTCTAGCCAGACTTGTTAAGAGGAAAAGAGAGTCAACACATATCAACAGAATCAGAAACGAGAAAGGAAAAATCATGACGGACCCCACAGAAATACAAAGAATTATTAGAGCATACTATGAAAACCTATATGCTAACAAGCTGAGAAACCTAGGAGAAATGGACAACTTCCTAGAAAAATACAACCTTCCAAGACTGACCCAGAAAGAAACAGAAAATCTAAACAGACCAATTACCAGCAACAAAATTGAAGCGGTAATCAAAAAACTCCCAAAGAACAAAACCCCCGGGCCAGATGGATTCACCTCGGAATTTTATCAGACATACAGGGAAGACATAATACCCATTCTGCTTAAGATTTTCCAAAAAATAGAAGAGGAGGGGATTCTCCCAAACTCATTCTATGAAGCCAACATCACCCTAATACCAAAACCAGGCAAAGACCCCAACAAAAAAGAAAGCTACAGACCAAGATCCCTGATGAACATAGATGCAGAAATACTCAACAAAATATTAGCAAACCGAATTAAAAAATACATAAAAAGGATCGTGCACCATGACCGAGTGGGGTTCATCCCAGGGATGCAAGGATGGTACAACATTCGAAAATCCATCAACATCATCCACCACATCAACAAAAAGAAAGTCAAAAACCACATGATCATCTCTGTATATGCTGAAAAAGAATTTGACAAAATTCAACATCCATTCATGATAAAAACTCTCAGCAAAATGGGAATAGAGGGCAAGTACCTCAACATAATAAAGGCCATTTATGATAAACCCACAGACAACATTATACTGATCAGCGAGAAGCTGAAAGATTTTCCTCTGAGATCAGGAACTAGGCAGGGATGCTCATTCTCCCCACTGTTATTTAACATAGTACTGGAGGTCCTAGCCATGGAAATAAGACAAAACAAAGAAATACAAGAAATCCAGATTGGTAAAGAAGAAGTTAAACTGTCACTATTTGCAGATGACATGATATTGTACATAAAAAAACCCTAAAGACTCCACCCCAAAACTACTAGAACTGTTATCGGAATACAGCAAAGTTGCAGGATACAAAATCAACACACAGAAATCTGTGGCTTTCCTATACACTAACAATGAACCAACAGAAAGAGAAATCAGGAAAACAACTCCATTCACAGTTGCATCAAAAAGAATAAAATACCTAGGAATAAACCTAACCAAAGAAGTGAAAGGCTTATACTCTGAAAACTACAAGTCACTCTAAAGAAAAATTAAAGGGGACACTAACAAATGGAAACTAATCCCATGCTCGAGGTTAGGAAGGATTAATATCGTCAAAATGGCCATCCTGCCCAAAGCAATATACAGATTTGATGCAATCCCTATGAAACTACCAGCAACATTCTTCAATGAACTGGAACATAATAATTCAAAAATTCATATGGAAACACCAAAGACTCTGAGTAGCCAAAGCAATCATCAGAAAGAAGAATAAAGTAGGGGGGATCTCACTCCCCAACTTCAAGCTCTACTATAAAGCCATAGTAATCAAGACAATTTGGTACTGTCACAAGAGCAGAGCCACAGACCAGTGAAACAGACTAGAGACTCCGGACATTAACCCAGACATATATGGTCAATTTATATTTGATAAAGGAGCCATGGACATACAATGGTGAAATGACAGTCTCTTCAACAAATGGTGCTGGCAAAACTGGACAGCTACATGTAAGAGAATGAAACTGGACCATGGTCTAACCCCATATACCAAAGTAAACTCAAAATGGATCAAAGACCTGAAAGTAAGTCATGAAACCATTAAAGTCCTGGAAAAAAACATAGGCAAAAACCTCTTAGACATAAACATGAGTGACTTTTTCTTGAACATATCTCTCTGGGCAAGGAAAACAACAGCAAAAATGAACAAGTTCGACTATCTCAAGCTGAAAGCTTCTGTACAGCAAAAGACACCATCAACAGAACAAAAAGGAACCCTACAGTATGGGAGAATATATTTGTAAATGACAGATCCGATAAAGGCTTGATGTCCAAAATATATAAAGAGCTCACACACCTCAACAAACAAAAAGCTAATAATCCAATTAAAAAATGGGGAGAGGAACTTAACAGACAGTTCTCCAAAAAGGAAATACAGATGGCCAACAGACACATGAAAAGATGTTCCACATTGCTAATTATCAGAGAAATGCAAATTAAAACTACAATGAGGTATCACCTCACACCAGTAAGGATGGCTGCCATCCAAAAGACAAACAACAACAAATGTTGGCGAGGCTGTGGAGAAAGGGGAACCCTCCTACACTGCTGGTGAGAATGTAAATTAGTTCAACTATTGTGGAAAGCAGTATGGAGGTTCATCAGAATGCTCAAAACAGACTTACCATTTGACCCAGGAATTCCACTCCTAGGAATTTACCCTAAGAAGGCAGCAATCAAGTTTGAGAAAGACAGATGCACCCCTATGTTTATTGCAGCACTATTTACAATAGCCAAGAATTGGAAGCAACCTAAATGTCCATCGGTAGATGAATGGATAAAGAAGATGTGGTACATATACACAATGGAATACTACTCAGCCATAAGAAAAGGGCAAATCCTACCATTTGCAGCAACACGGATGGAGCTACTGGGTATTATGCTCAGTGAAATAAGCCAATCGGAGAAGAGAAATACCAAATGATTTCGTTCATCTGTGGAGTATAAGAACATAGGAAAAACTGAAGGAACAAAACAACAGCGGAATCACAGAACGCAAGAATGGACTAACAGGTACCAAAGTGAAAGGGACTGGGGAGGATGGGTGTGTTGGGAGGGATAAGAGGGGGGAGAAGAAGGGGGGTTTTAAGATTAGCATGCATGGGGGGATGGGAGAAAGGGGAGGGCTGTACAACACAGAGAAGACAATTAGTGATTCTACACATTTTCCTATGCTGATGGACAGTGACTGTAAAGTGGTTTATAGGGGGGACCTGGTATAGGGGAGAGCCTAGTAAACATAATATTCTTCATGTAAGTGTAGATTCATGATAACAAAAAAAAAAAAAAGAAAGAAAGAAAAGGAGGATTACTCCCTGATAGGATAAAACTAACTGGAAATCAGTGATTAATGCATTCTTTAAATATCCTTAATTTTGATCACTTAAAGGGTGTCATATGATCGGCTATGGAGGTACATTTTCTGATAATAATCCTTTCTCCTAAAAAAAAAAAAAAAGCAGTTTCTGTGTGGTGACCTCCAATGAGTTCTACACAATGGTATAAAGGGCATATCAAAGTGTGGGCAAAGGGTCTGTTTTTTGTTTATACAGAGGATCAAAGTCTAATTTGGCTACCCAGAAAATAAACTAAGATACTATATGAAGAAGAACTTCTGACATCAGCACTCTCTTGAAGAGTCATACCAGAAGATGATCATCAAAAAAAACACAAGAAAGATCCAGGTGATGCTGCAGTTGTGGCTGCTTTGATCCCACTGGTTCCTTGACTTGCCATGGGAATGAAGAAGGAGATATCTAAGCTGGCCTGTGCATACAGTAAAACAACAAATTTTACTGGATCTATACTGTTGGAACTCAACCAAGATTTAGGAGAAGTGCAAGTTGTAGCACTCCAATATCTTATAACTACAGACTATCTACTGTTAAAAGAACATATGGGATGTGAACCGTCCCTAGGAATGGGTTGTTTTAATTTGTCTGATTTCTCTCAGACTGTTCAAGTTCAGTTGGACAATATCAACCATATCATAGATCAGTTTTCACAAATGCCTAGGGTGCTTAACTGGTTTTCTTGGTTTCACTGGAGATGGCTGGTAATTGTAGGTCTGCTTTAGTTATGTAACTGTATTCCTATTATGTTAATGTGTGCATGTAATTTAATTAGTAGTTTAAAACCTATACATGCTTAAGTTACTCTACAAGAAGATATGTCAAAGAAATAATCAATCTTCCCATGTTTTCTTCAGCCTGCTACTCCTATAGCTTTTCCTCTTCTTTCCTAATTACAACACTTAAATAGAATTCGTGCCTCATATCAAATTTACCAAGTATCATAATTCCTCCAAGTGGTAAAGATACCTCGAGGCAAGTGCTGGGCATAGAAGCCACAGGGCATAAATCTGCAAAGAAGTAAAAACTAACCTTTACAAACAATATGGCTTCTCTCTCACTTACCAACTTTACACTTCCCTGTATGGCCCCGGAAGATGACTGGTTAGCCAGAGACAGGTAAGATTCCCAAGGGAGGAACAACCTAAGACAGGCACAGTCACAAGGGGGCCATCAGGTGAGAAATTGGGGATCAACAGAGTGAGGCTTAGAACCTCACACCCTCTGTTTTGAGAGAAATCTTCTGCATTCGTGGATGTTTTATTGCCCTTGTCTAGCTTGGATTAACACTTAGTCTACAGGCACATACCTGATCATGTAAATTTGCTCTCTTACAGCACTAAACTATGTTTTCTACCTTTATCTTGCATCTACCTACCACTTCAGCATTTTATTAAAAATAATAATTATTATTATCATTATTATAATAATAATAATGATAATAATAATGGAGAAATGTGGGATTCACATAGAAATCAAGTATAGAAATCAAATGAATATTCATAATTGACCTGAATGTTTATAGTTCATAATGTGTGATCAAAACTGAAAGTTTCTGTGATGACTGCCCTTGTACTGTTCACCATATAAGAACTTATTCACTATGTAAGAACTTGTTCACCATGTAAGAACTTGTTCTTTGTGCTTTAGAAGATTGGAGACTGACGAGAATTAGGCTTGGGGTGGATTAATGATTGCACATTGTACAGTGAGTCCCCTATACAGAATTTTATTGTTGTTAACAACCATTTGATCAATAAATATGAGAGATGCCCTCTCAAAAAAAATATTCTTTTGAATCAGTTAAACTATATGTTATTAGGTTACTGAACACATTTTATTAAACGAAATCCCGTGTTTTCATTAATTCATTTATTTAAAAATCTTTAATATGTGACTTTCTCTGTGTGAGTTTTATACACACATAACATTGAGGAAGAAAACTGTGGCTGGCTATACAAGACTGTTTTGCAAATGTACATATAAGATAGGCTACTAATTTCTAATTGCAAATATGCACATTATTTTCTATTGTAACTTTATGTTCTAGACACCTGCTTGCTCCTTGTTATTGAGAGTGAATTTTAATGACTATTGCCTCTTACATTTCTATTGTACTGTATGCTCTGCTAGTAGGAACTATCACTTAGTTTTTTCAAGTAAATTGAAATTGGAAGTTTTGCAATTTGCTTCAAAATATCATGTAATGAACTGATTTTTATTATACTAATAAAACATCTAAGGAGATTTTTAAAGACTACAGTTCTTTGGCATTTGCTTAGTTGCTTCATCACATGCTGCTGTCTTACTTGTCACAATGCAGGTAATTAAGCAGAAAGGGTGTGTAGGAGTCTGGATGGTCCAAGAAAGGCAGGTTAGCCTTTGATAACAGTCTTGCAAAGCATTTCTATGGAAAGTGACTGACAATAGGTCTCAGGATATTGTTGCAACTATGTGGATAGATCACGACAGAAAAATTAATTCTTTAATGGGAAATATTACAATGGACAAATGACCACCCTTGTTTATATCTTGTTTGAAAGATATTGTGGTCAGGATATAATATATACTTTAATCCTGTTTTAAAAATAAAGATAATCTGTTTATCACCTAAAGATAGTTGATCTAGAATACTTTAAATTCAAATCTCTAGATTGTGTTTAGTTAGATATTTTCCACTTTGAGAGTGAATTTAAACCTTTCCACAGTATTACTAATATATGTAATTAGTATATATGTATATATTTATACTAGAACTGCTATTTTCAACTTTTGTTTCTAAAGCTGTCAGGGGTAGGGGTGTAGAACGATGTAATCACACTCTTTCATTTTTTAAATAAATCTGAGACCTAAAGAACTGAAGTCACGTTCTCAAGATTACACAGAGACAAGAAGAAAAATAACTCACCTTGGATCTACTACCTACAGACAGGTTTTACATCTTTCGTATAGATGTATATGGTTGACTCTTATTTGATCATTCCTTGACTGTGCTACCAAGTTTATTTTACAGGCACTCAATTAACAAAAGTGTCTCCACTTTCTAATATGAAGCACATACAGCTGGGCCCTAAGTAAAATGATATGAAATATCACTTTATATAAAACTTATTTTGAGTATGTACAATAGTCATTTACATTATGGGAATACACTAACGCATCCCAAACCAGATTGCATATTATGAATCATAATCATTTCTGAAGATTTTAAATAGTGAAAACAGTCTTCTGTTATTGTTGTTAGTTTTTTCTTTGAAACATACGTTTTTGGAATCTAACAGGCAGTGAGTTAGTTAATGGTCATACTACAATATGCTTATGTAGAAACAAAGGCAAAAAATAATTATACCACACACACTCACCCCTCAAATGTTTATGTGAAACCATGTGTTGAAACATAACTGATACATTCTGAATGGTAGGCTAAAGAGGTTAAATAAATATTATCAAATACTATTTCAGTCAGACTGCATTGAATAACTACAAAATTCATGTTGTTATTCACAACCAGTACTTATAGCTTTAGAACTCTGTCACCGTGTTAATATAATTATACTGTTACTGCTGTCAATAAAGGATAATCATTGAGACAATTTTGTTCAAAAAAGTATTCAGGCAGCATTCATATCAAAATAATGTAAAGCTCCTAAGGAGACACAATACCAGTGCATTTCATCTATAATAAAAACAATAAGACAAACTGAATTTCAAAAGATTATTTTTGTACAGTACTGGGAGTAAATTATAAAGATATTCATATTGTGTAAAATTTTTAAAACTAGTGGAAAATTGGGATTGTAATGGCTACTTTTCTCTTTTATCATATTAAAGGAGAAATTTAAAAAACTGTAAGAGCTTTTTGCTTATTTTGTTGAAAGTAATTTACATCTGTATTCAAGGTAACATCATTTATTCCTGTGATCCAAAAATAAAAGTTATTGAAATACCTAAGGGCTTCCTCACCATTTGTAATGGTCCACACCGTTACAAATCTATTGTTACTTTCTGTGCTATAACTATTATGACATCATCCAAACTTGAATGGCTGCGAGTCAATGTTTTATCTATGTGTGATGTCCCATTAATTTTAGATGCAGGGAAGGAAATAAACCTGGTGTTTTGTTTGTTTATATCATTTTTCTTTATATTGATCTCAGCTACTTTTATCATTCTGTCAAACCCTAGTCCAATATTCTAGGCAGATCTATTTCATGTAATACCTTGGCATTCTACTTGTGAATTTTTTATTACAACAATTTGTGCCAAATAAGTGGGAAAATCTTTTAAAAGAAGATGCTTCTATGCTCGTGAACTGGAGGAATTAATATTGTTGAAATGTCCACATAGCCCAAAGAAATTACAGATTCATTATAATCCCTACAACAGACATATACATCACACTAGTACATTTAGTATCTAAGGATGTAATAAGAATAAGATTTTAGTCTTCAATGTACATATATATTTTTAAACAGCTACTATGTTGTTAAGACATAAATACATATTTAATTGTTTAGAACCAAGTACTTAAAGAAGAGAATTAGAGTTTTTGTTTTTTTTTCAGTCACAAGTACCCTGTAAAAATTATCAAGATTCTAAGGGCACTGTCACCTAAGAGAGATTGAAAACTTTTTCTAAAGGTCAACTTTCCATAAAAAGGAGGCTTATAAGTCAATTTCTTACTTTTTGTAGACTCCACAATAGAAACAGGCCAAAAATGGGGTGGTGGGAGGTATGGGGGGTGGATTATCTGTTGTTGCCAGCTAACCTTCCATGTATACCTCAATCCTATTTTCCTATTCATTACTCTATAAAATTCACATACTTTATAAAATCTCTATTAGCAAATTTGTACAGTAAGCAAGAGAGAAAATATCCTGTGTAGCATGCTGGACATATCATCATTTATCAAAAAGGATATTTTTGTCACTGAAGAATAAAATGGGTTTTTTAACAATGACCAAAAGATATTCTGTATGCTTGAAGAATTCATAGTTGTAAATATTTGCTTAATAACAAACATTTTTGTTTTATCGTAAAAAAATATGTAGCAATTCATTTTAATTCACCTGAAAATACATTCATTTGTATATGGAACATATCACTTCTTTGAGGGAACATTTACTTTTTTCATGTTTTAAAAGTAATGGAAATTCATTTTAATAAATATCTAATAGAAGAACCAAAATAGCAAGGGTCAAGCACATGATGAGCACTTGATATTTCAGTGTTCTGGCAACTACATCATAGACCTATTCAGAAGCTTTGGTTGCACTCCACACTGCTCATTTTTCCATTTGTTTTCATAATGGTAGACCATAAGGTTTTTATTTAATTTTATCTGTTAAGCTCAGAAAATTTGTTTACATTTCAAATATTTCAGTAAAAATGCCAATTAGTATATTTGCCATTTTCTTTCCTAGCAATATAGTTTTCAGAATTGAGTAAAATATAATGTGCTTTATCTGATTTATATTTTATAAGAGAAGAACTAGATTGTGAAACTTCATTTTGCAGTTACCATAATTCTCATTTAAAGGGCTTCTGTATGCAGAAATGACAATGACATATTCCTAAAGAGGACTACATTTTTGAATAAAAATTAATGTTCTTATCTAGTCAAAGAATACTCTTAACTACTGTGTAGTTGCTTTAAAGATGGGGATAATGGTTTTAATGAGTCAGATAAGTTGAAGTAACCTAAATAATATTACCTTACTTTTACATGGTGTTTTCCAATGTGCTTTTTACAGATTCTTTCGTATTTTGTCATGTTATTTTTCATTATGAAATACACTTGTGCATTATACATATTTACCTCCTTGTAAATATTTTTCATCATACTTTAAAATTTCCAAAATACTTCAAATACGTATTTTGTTATTTCAAAGTATTTATATATTCAATAGCATCTCTTCAACTCTTTTAGCTTATTACAGAATGGATTAGTAATAACTATCCCATGATGAATGTTAAGCTATGCTAAATATTAAGATGATCCAAAAATAGTCTTTCGATTTATATTTTCCAGTTGCAATAGACATGACTCAGATCTCAGATCTCTGGTTGAACCCAGTGGAGAATATGTAAGCCTAGGTCTTATCATGCGAAGGTTTGCTCTTGCTTATGGTGCTGTTCTTTAGCTCCTGATAGAGCTGCGATCCAGGAAACTGGAAAAGAAGTTTGCCCAGATCAGACCTACAAGAGACTCTGGTATAAAGTAGAAAACAGTGAATATATGTAAAACAGCAAACATAAGTTTTTTCAAAGACTAAAATAATATTAGACTTATTGTTGACTGATCACTGCATTTTCTTCATGTCAAAATGCAAACACACATGCTACATTATCATTAAATGTTTACTTATCATATCTAAAATCAAATAAAGAAGAGTTGGTTACATGGATTCAATCAGCTGATCCATCAATTGCTCTACTAGGGAAATGATATTCTTTCACCTGATGAGCACCATGAACTCCTTGTAGGACTTTGATTGATTTGATACTCACAAACTTTGTTCTTGTTTTCCTCCTTATGGTTTGCATAAGACTTAATCTTTTGCCAAGCTTTTTTCTTTTATTATGATAAGAACTCAATATGAAACCTATCCTCTTAGTGCTGACTATAGGCACAATGTCACACAGCAGATCTCCAGAGCTTATTTATCTTATTTAATAAAACTTTATGCCTGTTTATTAACAATTCCCTATTTCCTCCTGTTTCTAGCTTGTGGTAACCACAAATTCTAGTCTTTGATTTTATGAATTTGACTATTTTAGATACTTCTTATAAACAGAATCATGCATACTTGTCTTTCTGTGTCTGGCTTATTTTACTTAGCATAATATCCTCAAAGTCCATCCATGTTGTCACATGTTGAAGAATTTCTTTGTTTTTTAAAGCTGAATAGTATTCCATTGTATATATATGCCACAGTTTCTTTGTCCATTCATTTGTTGGTGGAAACAGGCTGTTTCTGCATCTTAGATACTGCCAACTCTATTTTTAAAAAGATTACATTCAGTGGTATGTTGGAGCTGGCTGAGACTGATTCTGGAGAGCAGATTGTCAATATTCAGGAATTTTAAAATGAGTTTGTTAAACTATCTTGAAATCATCCATAATAGTATTTATACCACAGAAATTGGCAAATGCTGTAAGGCAGGGATTTTTCTTTCCCCTTTGGAGATCCAGTTTATCAATAACATTGCTACATTACAATACTATTGATTAAGTATAGCTTAAATATCTTAATACAATCAATTTTATGACTGTAACTTGAAGTCAATTGCATTTTGGATTTTCCTGAAATATGTTCAGCGTACATTTGTATCACTTGTGATAGGTTAAATCTTCATATTTCATAGACCTCAGTCCTAATATGGCATGATGATTGACTGCAATTTTATTCTGAGAGGGCAAGTTTATCAAATTTTGGGGATATATTTTTACCATGTATTTACTATAAAAGTCACCTAACCAAGCTATAAAAAAAGGGCAAGAGTTCATTTGCCTTTGTGTTACAGGTTATAAATTCCTTCAACTATTGTAGTAACTTTCTACTTAAGTCTTCTTCCAATTCCTTCAATTCTATTTAACAATTTTTTTTCATGTTAGCTCTCTTGAAATAGAATTTTTACCATGTTACTTCTTTTTTTAAAACTTGCCTCCTGATGCTTACAGAATATATAACTAAACCTACAGCATGGCTTTCAAGGCTCATATGGTTTGCCCCAAATATATGCATCTCTAACTTCAGTTTTTCTTATTCTCATTCAATAACCAACTTACTACCTAACCATTAACTAAAAAAATAAGTAAGTAAATAAATTTAAGTTTGAGGAATATATTAAACACACTATTTTTATACACACTCATTCTCAACAGTGCTTTGAGGTACCATGTTATCTTGGCTGCCTGCGGAGATGGCTGAGTTCCTAGAAGCCCTTTAATTTAATTCAGAACTGTGCAGCACATTCATAACATATATTTTTTATTAAAGTATCACTGATATCCAATCTTATATTGGTTTCAGATATACAACAAAATGGTTCAACAGTTACCTATATTATTAAATCTTCATCCCTCTTAGTGTGGCTACTATCTGTCAATGTAGAAAGATGTTACAGAATCATTGACTATATTCTCCATGCTGTACTACCATCCTCATGATGAACTTATATTGTGATTGCAAATTATTGTGACCATTTATCCCCCTGCTCCTTCCCCACACCACCCCCCAACCCCTCCTCCTCGTTAACCACTAGTCACTTATCAGTGCCTATGAGACCACTGCTGTTTGGTTCCTTCTGTTTTGCTTTGTTTCTATATGCCACAAATAAGTGAAATCATATGCTATTTGTCTTTCCCTGCCTGGCTTATTTCACTGACCATAATACTGACTAGATCTTTCCATGTTGTTGAAAATGGCAGGATTTCTTTTCTTTTTATGGCTGAATAATATTGCATTGTGTATATGTACCACATCTTCTTTACCTATTCTTCTATTAATGGACATTTATGCTGCTTCCAGATCTTGGCTATTGCAAGTAGTGTGGCGATAAACAGGGGTGCATATAGCTTTTCAAATCAAAGATTTTGTTTTCTTTGGATAAATTCCTAGGAATGGAATTACTGGGTCAAATGGTACTTCTGTTTTTAGTTTTTTGAGAAACCTTCATATAGCTTTGCACTGTAGCTGCATCAATTGACAATCCCACTAACAGTATAGGAAGGTTCCCTTTTCTCCATATCCTCGGCAACATTTGTTATTTCTTGTCTTTTGGATAATGGCCATCTGACTGGTGTGAGGTAATATCTTATTGTGGTTTTAATTTGCATTTCCCTGATGATTAGCAATGTGGGGCATCTTTTCATATGCCTATTGGCCATTTGTATTTTTTCTTTGGAGAAATGTCTGTTCAGTTCCTCTGCTCACTTTTAAATTAGGTTATTTGTGTTTTGGGTGTTGATGCATGTGAGTTCTTTGTATGTTTTGGATGTTAACACCTTTTCAGATGAGTCATTTACAAATATATTCTCCCATACTGTAGGTTGCCTTTTTGTTCGACTGATGATGTCCTTTGTTGCACAAAAACATTTTAGTTTGATATAGTCCTACTTGTTCATTTTTTAATTTGTTTCCCTTGCCAGAGGAGTTGTATCCAGGAAAAATTGTTTATACTTGCATTTAGGAGAATTTTGCCTATGTTTGCTTTTAAGAGTTTTAATGGTTTTATGTCTCACATTCATGTCTTTGATCCATTTTGAGTTTACTTTTGTGTATGGAGTTAGACAATAATCCAGTTTCATTCTCTTACATGTAGCTATATAGTTTTTCCAACACCAGTTGTTGAAGAGGCTGTCTTTTCCCTTCATATAATGAATTATATATTCATAATCTCTTGGAAAGGTTGATAATTTGCAACTGAATATTTTGACTTAAGTTGTTTTGAGGTTCTAATACAATGTTGAGTAGTTAAATACTTAGCTTTCTTTTTCCTTGCCATGCATTTGGCATGCATTTCTGATTTTTAGCATCTTTTGCGACTGGAGAGGAATAAAACTTTCCAAATCTTCCAGTACTGATTCTTTTTTTTAAAAAAAAAGCATATTTCCCTCACTTCACCTCAACTTACATTTTATTCATTCCAGATTGAACTTTCAAAACTACTTGAAAATCTCCTTAGCTATATATCTAAGTTGCTAGTTTTCAGTAACTATTTTCCACACAGCTGTGGGGCACAATTTTGCAAAGTTGTCTGTCACTACACACCTAGAATCTCCCTTCTTCAGTTTACAATAACATGGTCCTTTTTTCCTTCTGAGCCCTCACCAGCCATGTCCTTAAAGTCCCCATTTCTATTAACAGTTTGTGCAAGGCTTTCTCTGACATGACTTAGCTCTCACTCTCATGGTCTCGACCTTCTTCCAGTCTCCCCAAACTCCAGTACCAAAGCCATGCCGAGATCTTTGTATATTTGTTAAAGCAGAACTCCGCCTTCAGTACTGAAATGTGTATACATTTCCTGTTGTTCCATCATAAATTCCACAAACTTTGTAGCTTAAAAAAACACACATTTATTATTTCATAGTTCCCTCGGTTTAGGAGTCCAAACATAGGTTAGCTGGGTCCTCTACTCAGAGTTTCACCAAGCTGAAATTGTCATCAGTTAAGTCCTTATATGGAGGCTGGACCCTTCTTGCCATATTATTTAACAGAACATAAAATCACAGAAGTGATATCCTCTTTTATTCACAAGTTCAGTCCCCATTCAAGAGGATGAAATGTACAAAGCATTCACACCTAGAGGTGGGAAACCTGGGGCCTATCTTACATTTCTGCCTATCACATGGAATTATGAAATTCTTCCTTTTACAGAAAAGGAAATGGAGGAATAGCAGGGTTAACTGAATCATATCGGTACTAATTGCAAAAAGCAAGATTTGAAATCTAGAATAGCTGGCTCTAATATCCTAGTCTTAACTACTATATAGTACTGTCATTATCAACCAGAAGACAAAAACAAACAAAATTATTTAAAAAATTATTCCTCTCTGGCTTCTCTGTTTCCCTACTTCCATGGTTTGTTCTTGTCCTTAGTACAAAACTGAATGCGCTTCCTATCTTCTCCATATACACAAATTACATTGCCTCAAGACTTTCCAGCCTGACGTATATGCCATTTTTTTCTCTTAATATTTTCCTTTCTCGTTTGTAAGGGATAAAGTCTTTCTTTTCTCTATTACTTTCTATTCTAACATGCTTCACTTTATATCTGGTATTGCAAGTATTTGTGCTTGGGTTTTATTTATTGTTTTACTAGACAGGAAAAAAGTATACGGAGAAAAACCCATATTTGGGCAGCAGCAGCTGGTATCTTCATGAGTGTAGTAAACACAATGGGTATAGCATATATTCAATGATTATTTGATAAATGAAGAAATAAAAAAATTATAATTTGATGAGAAATGCCACATAAAGACCACTCAGTTCATTTACCATTATACTTTACACAAAACCTATGTTGAGTCTTTATCTGATCTTATAGGATCCTGATTTTATTCACTGTGTGACTATACTCACACACAGAGACAACATATTTTCTTCACCTTTGATTACATCATTGTATGTAATTACTCTGGTGGCACTTTCATATCTGTAGCATACATAGGCTGAAATAAGTGGCATTGACAAAATATATAAAGGCTGTTGCTTCCCCTTTTCTCATTCTGGATTATGAGATCTTTACTAGTATATATGGATCTCTTGGTCTAATGGTCATAGTGAACCATCATTCAAAAGGCTTTTGATCTTGGGATTTGTGCATATCCCAAAAAAGATGGTTGAAAAAGACTGAACACATTCATGTAATGAGAAATTCCATTTTATGTATAAGGAATTATAAATATATATTGCTTTGACATAAATCTCTTTTTCCCTCAGTAGAGACCTAGTGATTATCCTTAACCATGGTTGCTTAATCCTTACTTGCCCCGATCATCAGAACTATGGCTTTCACTTATTATTTGAGGCTCTTAAGCTAAACTGTGTTGTCTTGACTTAAACACTTACTCAGAATAGTATTAAATTACTACAAATCAGAAGTCATTTTTCCCCATAATGTTATTTTTAAATTTGGTTTCCTGCTTAATTAAAATAATTGATTTGGTACCTCTGTTTCTTTAACCTTCGAACTTTATTCCTATATGTCCTTTATTATCTGGTCTCTTATGCACTCAAATTCTCCTGTGTGTTGAAGAGCCTGGGAGTAATTATTAAAATAATCTTTGACTGGGAGAGTCATATTACATGTTGATTACAGGTGAAAAATTGATCCCTCCCTTGCTAGCCCATGTCAATAGTCATGTGATACCACATAACATTCCAAACAGGCAACTAATTAGTGGTATTAATTTATTAATTAATGACTTCAATAATAATATCATGCAAAAGTTCAATATAAATAATAAAGCCATACATTGATTATAATTTTTTATCATAATTCAACATGTAAGAATTAAACACTTGATTATAATTTTAGTTAGCTCAGGCTGCTTTAACAAAATACGTGGACTTAATTGGCTTAAACAACAAACATTTATTTCTCAGAGTTCTGGAGGCTGGAAAGTCTAAAATCAAGATGCCAGCAGATTCTCTGTCTGGTGGGAACCCTCTTTCTGGCTTGAAGACGGCTGCCTTCTTACTGTATCTTTACACGATGGAGAGAGAAGGACTCTGGTTTCTCTCCCTCTTCTGATAAGGACACTGATCCATTAAGGACACTCTCCCCTCATCAACTCCTCTAAGGCTGGTTAGCTCCAAATGGCCCTGCCTTCTCATACTGTCCCATTGGGAGTCACAGTGTCAGCATATGAATTCAGAGGACATAAATATTTAGTCCACAACAATTATCACAGGAACATACATAGGAGAATGTGAAAAGCAGGCAGCCCTGAGGGCTGCTGGCTTGTCTGGCACTAACAGGTAGGCCATGGGGTTTTCTTGCTGAGCCAAAAAACCCTTCACAGAACATCAGAGGAGGGCACAAGATTGTTCTGTGAGCATGTCTGTTCCTTCACACACATAACAATCTTTTGCAAACTACAGAAATAACCAAACAACTTCTTGTTTATATAAGAAGCTAACTTTATATAACCCAACTGACTTCATTGGTACTTCTTTATCAACTACAGCTTTAACCTAACTCCATTTTTCCCATCCACAGAATGAAATCAAGATACCTGAATATAGGGTCATTCTTACTTCCTGAAAGCATTCAATTCAGAAAAAAACACCACTTTGTTGAACAATCTTCAAAAATCATTTACCACAGGCTCAAATCATTGATAAAGAAGCATGGAAGGACCTCTCACTGAGGTTCCCCTCTGTTCCCTATGGGATGAAATCCTTCTTGTTGCAGAAAGTAATAAACACAGCTGTGTTTGGTTAAATGTGTGGCCCTAGTGATCTTTAGTTGAAGGGCACAACACTGATACATAAATCATTTATTACACGTATTATACTAAATTTAGTGCAATGTAGAAACAATTAAGCCCATTTCTTACACTTTTCTCAAATTATTGTTACGTAATGGCAGAATTAACCACTTGGGAAAAGGTAGTGTGAAATGAAACAGCTTCCAGCCATAGAAAAGAGCTGCATAAAGTAATCTTACTTCCTTTTTAGTTTACCCCCCAAAAAATCAATATTCATTTTAAAACAATGACTTGTCACTTCTGTTATGATAAAAGGCCTTAAATAATGAAGCATATACATAATCCCCTTTTTAAGAAACTATAAAACAAAGTGGGGTAATTCAAAAATATATTGCACTGGAGGCTATTTGAAATATATTCTCTTGTGAAATATATTTTCCTTTAAAAATTTTTGTAGCTAAGACATTAAACTGATACAAATAAATAGCTTATTTGTCTCAAGTGTCCAAATGAAGTATATACAAAATCAATTTTGGCTAAACAAAGAACAGATGGTAAATAATGTGATTATATTAAAATGACTATGAGAGTATTCACCACAAAAAAAAAAGCACTATGTTTCATTTTCTTAAGTCTGAATGTGATAGACTAGGGAAAAGAATTATCACAAAGGAATGAGAGTAAGTCTCATATAATTTCCCTTTATTATCCTTGGAAAAACCAGCATTATGATTATCATAAGCAGATGAGTAAAAATAGAGCTCCACAAAAAGTCTTAATAGAAGAAGAGCATTTAGAGAAATCATTAACATTGTCATTTTCTTTGACATCCTTGAATGTGAATGAAAACAAAGGAGGTCTAATGAATATTTTAAATGAATAGCTTATTTAGTTACCTGAACACAAAAGATCTATTATCCTATGGCTTAATTGACTGTGTGTGTGTATTTTTTAACAGCCCAGCATAGTGCTTCAAGCATTCTGCAGAGTTGAAGTTGTATTCCTTATAGTCTTTTGATTTGATCCAAATCACCAATGTCTCACAACTTTAAGCAGAAAAAATAACTGTTTCTCAGTAGAGCAAAATGAATACAAGACAAAATACTGTCATAATATTTATCGCAGTATGCTTTTCTATATTCTCATAGTTGCTTAGGGGACTATTTGGGCTGAGAATTTAACACAAATTTTAATTATTCTGAATAGGCCAAATTTTAATGAGTTTTTTTTCATATATCAAATTGGTAAGATACCCCTACATTTCTGAACTTCTTTTTACCTTGGATCATATCAATTTTCTTCTGTTTCACCTTTCACCTCTTCTACTTCCTAAAAGAGAAAGAAAAGAAGGAAATGAGGTACAATAGGGACATAGGACAAGCATTATGATTAGTTTTTCCTGCCTGTGATGAAAAATGCAAGATATAAATAGCATAGTAAGAACAGAAGGGACTCCATCTTAAAGCTAAGATTCCATTTTAAAAATGAGGGAGTTAGGAGATAAGATTCCTAATATATTTTATGATAATCAGCCAATAACCTACCCCATTTTAAGGCAAGGCAAGTGTCCTAAATAATATGTTCCCACTGCTTGAGGGTAACTACTGTCTTGGAAAAGAACAGGATCAATAAATTCCTTGTGTTAAGTTTATCTTTCAGAATATCAAGGGGACTGACTATGAATGAGAGACAGGGACAATGTCTCTCCCTGGAGATAGATATCAAGAGACCACATGTCAAGCCTATGCATGCTTGGCCCTTTGCCCTATTCTTGAGATCCTTAAAAGACAGAACCCTAAACCTGGAAGCATGCCTCATCTCTGAAGTTGTCCACACTCCTCTTCCTGTGAATGTGTACTTTGCCTTAAGTAAAGACTTTTTGCTGCTCTGCTTATTGTTTTGTCTCTGCACCCTTCCCAGCCTTTTGGGAGATTAATGAGACCCCTTTTCCCAGTGGTAAGTGTCTTTGTTACATTGCTATTTCATACAGTTTTCTAGACTTAAGCACAAGTCTCCTCTCTCTGTCCTATTTCACACAAGTAGGGAAGGGCTATTAAGAACTCTGATTTGGGCTTGCAAGTTCCCATCACCTGGGTGACTTGGACAGGACTGCAGCTGTACAATCATGCTCTTTAGTAGCCTGCCTGAAAATCTCCTTTCTTTGCATTGGGATGTTCTCAGAACATAATCTCACTCCATTCAGTACTCTGCAGCATCCCCAAATCCTGGGGTGGTAGGGGCTTAGTTCCCATCTTGTGCAGATTCAAACAGATACTGGGTGCCAGGTGATTCTAACTTCAGGAGTTGGCAAGGGATTTGCCTGCCCTATGCGAGCGGTGTTCAGTGACGTTCCCTGTCCTCCCTCTGTTCTTCCTTGCTCTCTGCTGGGTGAATGACTAACTGCCATTCGCTGCTATTCTTGCTCTAATGAATTCCTTCTTTACCTACACTCATCTGACCTGTTCAGGAATTCTTTCTTGAACATAATCACGAGCTCTTCCCAATCCAAACTGAGGTTTCACCTAGTGCACAGGGATAGACATCCCAGACACAGCTGTCCAAAAACATTAAGACAGAGAACGATAAAGAGAGGAGCAAGAAAACTAAAAGAAGAAAGCAAGGAAACCAAAGAATAATGAAACAATTTTCCTTACAAAAATTTAAAAATGAACTAAGTAGTAGGACTTATTATACAGGGAAATACATTATAGGTAGTGTTATATAATACCATATATATGTGTGTATATATATATATATATATGTTGGTGTATATATTAAAGATAATGTATATCTTTCTCATATATTCAACACTTTGTTATGGAGGGAACAAGAACAGAGAATACATTGAATCCATAACATCTTCACATCTATTTTTCTGAATCTCCCCATTTTAAACACCTATATATCCTTACTTTTGCTACATGCTACGTAATTCTAGTTATTGCTACAAAACTCTTTTTTGTCCCATCTTTTCTAAATGTCTACTTTCCTGATTCTTTTTTTACTCCATATCACAAAAATAATATAATTACAAAATAACTAGCTACTTATCTAGATCACAAAGGCAAGAAAAACTATACTTATTAAGGTTTACTCTAAAACACTCTTCAGTCTAAGTATTCCAAGATTCAAATTAACCTTTGGAGAGTTGTTTGAAGTTTAGTATGGAAGTTCTTCAGTAATAAAGTTCTATAATCCATAATAAAGTGAATAGCTAAGTCACAGATACTGAGTAGAAATGTCATATTGTTGTGTTATGTGTTGAATGAAATCAACACGCCCATTGTATTTTAGAAGATTACTCTGTGTCTCTCTGAGGACCACAGCCTGGGAACAATCTGCAGTGTGCTCATGTAAACTGCTCCAAAGCCCCTTTGTTTGGAAACATGTTAAATGCTGTTTCTACAATGGGGGCGAATGTAGGTAAACAATTATGTCAGTCAATACATCAGGCCTGTATCCTAAAAGGACAGACAATTAATATTCTAATGCCATCTATGTGTGAGAGGAAGGAAGATTAAGATTTTTAATTATTCTCCTAAAGGATTCTATAAGGGACACAATAATCAGAACAGTTTATCTTTTTTTTTGAGGATTCCATGATGTTTATTTCTGATCATGGGTGAAGGGTGAAGGTTGAGGGGCTTTGAGTCTTGTGACTCAGGCAAGAATGGCTGTATGGCATCATGGAACTACATGGCTGACTTGGGCCTCTGCAGCTTGCATAGCCCCTTGTCTGTAGGACCACCATGGGAAACCACAAAAACTCATTTTATTTCACATATGCAGATCTCTTGAGGAAACATCTATCTACATTTGATGAGAGGAAGATGATGACATGATAAAATCACAAAGGGAGGCAAGGCAAAGATGGCAGTTTGAGTAGAGCAGCTGAAATCTCCTCCAAAAACCATATACATTTTTAAAAATACAACAAATACAACTCTTCCTAAAAGAGAGACCAGAAGACACAAGACAACAGCCAGACAACATCCACACCTGTGAGAACCCAGTTCCTCGCAAAGGGGGAGAGGAAGGCCACAAACCAGCAAGAAGGGACATTCTCCCAGCCATCACACACACCAGTTCTGCAAAGTATCTTTATCACCATGAAAAGGCAGAAGAATTTGATACAGACCAAGATCACAGAGTCAACCCCTAAGAAGGAGACAGACCTAATTAGTCTTCTTGAAAAAGAATTCAAAATAAAGGTCATAACCATGCTGATGGAGCTGAAGAGAAATATACAAGAGCTAAAGGATGACGTCCAGAGGGAGATTACAGAAATGAAACAATCTCTGGAAGGATTTATAAGCAGAATAGATAAGATGCAAGAGGCTATTAATGGAATAGAATCCAGAGAACAGGAATGCACAGAAGCTGATGCAGAGAGAGATAAAAGGATCTCCAGAAATGAAACAATATTAAGAGAACTGTGCGACCAATCCAAAAGGAACAATATCTGCATTATAGAGGTACAAGAAGAAGAAAGGAGAGAAAAAGGGATAGAAAGTGTCTTTGAAGAAATAATTGCTGAAAACTTCCCCAAACTGGGGGAGGAAATAATTGATCAGACCACAGAAATACACAGAACTCCCAACAGAAGGGACCCAAGGAGGACAACACCAAGACACATAATAATTAAAATGGCAAAGATCAAGGACAAGAACAGAGTTTTTAAAGGTCACCTACAAAGGAAAATCCATCAGTCTATCATCAGACCTCTCAACAGAAACCTTACAGGCCAGAAGAGAATGGCATGATACATTTAATGCAATGAAACCGAAGGGCCTTGAACCAAGAATACTGCATCCAGCATGATTATCATTTAAATATAAAGGAGGGATTAAACGATTCCCAGACAAGCAAAAGTTGAGGGAATTTGCCACCCACAAACCACCTCTACAGGGTATTTTAGAGGGACTGCTCTAGATGGGAGCACTCCTAAGACTAAATAGATGTCAACAGAGAAAACAAAAATCACAGCAAAGAAAGCAGACCAACCAAATACTAACTAAAGGCAAAAAATACAATCAACTACCCACAAAAGCACTTAAAGGAAACACAAAAGAGCACAGAATAAAACAAACAACATATAGAGGATGGAGGAGGAGGAATAAGAAGGGAGAGAAATAAATAATCACCAGACAGTATTTATAACAGCTCAATAAGCGAGTTAAGTTAGACATAAGATACTAAAGAAGCTAACCTTGAACCTTTGGTAACCATGAATCTAAAGCCTGCAATGGCAATAAGTACATATCGTTCAATAGTCACCTTAAATGTAAATGGACTGAATGCACCAATCAAAAGATGCAGAGTAATAGAATGGATAAAAAAGCAAGACCCATCTATATGCTGCTTACAAGAAACTCACCTCAAACCCAAAGACATGCACAGACTAAAAGTCAAGGGATGGAAAAAGATATTTCATGCAAACACCAGGGAGGAAAAGCAGGTGTTGCAGTAATAGTATCAGACAAAATAGACTTCAAAACAAAGAAAGTAACAAGAGATAAAGAACGACATTACATAATGATAAAGGGCTCAGTCCAACAAGAGGATAAAAACATTCTAAATATATATGCACCCAACACAGGAGCATGAGCATATATGAAACAAATACGAGCAAAACTAAAGGAGGAAATAGAATGCAATGCATTCAATTTAGGAGACTTCAACATGCCACTCACTTCAGAGGATAGATCCACCAGACAGAAAATAAATAAGGGCACAGAGGCACTGAACAACACACTAGAACAGATGGACCTAATAGACATCTATAGAACACTACATCCAAAAGCAACCAGATACACATTTTTCTCAAGTGCACATAGAACATTCTCCAGAATAGACCACATTATAGTCCACAAAAAGAGCCTCAGTAAATTCCAAAAGATTGAAATCCTACCAACCAACATTTCAGACCACAAAGGCATAAAACTAGAAATAAATTCTACAAAGAAAATAAAAAGGCTCACAAACACATGGAGGCTTAACAATATGCTACTAAATAATCAATGGATCAATGAACAAATTAAAATAGAGATCAAGAAATGTATGGAAACAAATGACAACAACACAAAGACCCAAATTCTGTGGGATGCAGCGAAAGCAGTCTTCAAAGGAAAGTATATAGCAATCCAGGCATACTTAATGAAGGAAGAACAATCCAAAATGAATAGTCTAACATCACAATTATCAAAACTGGAAAAAGAAGAACAAATGAAGCCTAAAGTCAGCAGAAGGAAGGACATAATAAAGATCGAAGAAGAAATTTAAAAAAATGAGAAGAATAAAACAATAGAAAAAATTAATGAAACCAATAGCTGCTTCATTGAGAAAATATACAAAATAGATAAGCCTCTAGCCAAACTTATTAAGAGAAAAAGAGAATGAACACCCATCAACAGAATCAGAAATAAGAATGGAAAAATCACGACAGACACCACAGAAATACAAAGAATTACTAAAGACTACTATGAAAACCTATATGCTAACAGGCTGGAAACCCTAGAAGAAATGGACAACTTCCTAGAAAAATACAACCTTCCAAGACTGACCAAGGAAGAAACACAAAATCTAAACAAACCAATTACCAGGAAAGAAATTGAAATGGTAATCAAAAAACTACCCAAGAGCAAAAGCAAAACCCCCAGGCCAGATGGATTCACCTTGGAATTTTGTCAGACAAACAGAGAAGACATAATACCTATTCTCCTTAAAGTTTTCCAAAAAATAAAAGAGGAGGGAATACTCCCAAACGCATTCTATGAAGCCAACATCACCCAAATATCAAAACAAGCCAAAGACCACACCAAAAAAGAAAATTACAGACGAATATCCCTGATGAATGTAAATGCAAAAAAACTCAATAAAATATTAGCAAATCGAATTCAAAAATATATTAAAAGGATCATATACCACAGCCTAGTGGAATTCATCCCAGGGATGCAAGGATGGTAAAACATTCAGAAAACCATCAACATCATCCACCACATAAACAAAAAGAAGGACAAAAACCACATGATCATCTCCATAGATGCTGAAAAAGCATTCAACAAAATTCAACATCCATTCATGATAAAACTCTCAGCAAAATGGGTATAGAGGGCAAGTACCTCAACATAATAAAGGCCATATATGATCAACCCACAGCCAACATCATACTGAGCAGAGAGAAGCTGAAAACTTTTCCTCTGAGATCGGGAACAAGACAGGGATGCCCACTCTCCCCACTGTTATTCAACATAGTCATGGAGGTCCTAGCCACGGCAATCAGACAAAACAAAGAAATACAAGGAATCCAGACTGGTAAAGAAGAAGTTAAACTGTCATTATTTGCAGATGACATGATATTGTACATAGAAAACCCTAAAGACTCCACTCCAAAACTACTAGAACTAATATCGAATACAGCAAAGTTGCAGATTACAAAATTAATACACAGAAATCTGTGGCTTTCCTATACACTAACAATGAACCAATAGAAAGAGAAATCAGGAAAACATTTCCATTCACAATTGCATCAAAAAGAATAAAATACCTAGGAATAAACCTAACCAAGGAAGTGAAAACCTATACCCTGAAAACTATAAGAGACTCTTAAGAGAAATTAAAGAGGACACTAACAAATGAAAACTCATCCCATGCTCTTGGCTAGGAAGAATTAATATCGTCAAAATGGCCATTCTGCCCAAACCAATACACAGATCTGATCCAATCCCTATCAAATTACCGACAACATTCTTCAACAAACTGGAACAAATAGTTCAAAAATTCATATGGAAACACCAAAGACCCTGAATAGCCAAAGCAATCCTGAGAAAGAAGAATAAAGTGGGGGGGATCTCACTCCCCAACTTTAAGCTGTACTACAAAGCCATAGTAATCAAGGCAGCTTGGCACTGGCTCAAGAACAAAGCCACAGACCAGTGGAGCAGATTAGAGACTCCAGACATTAACCCAAACATATATGTTCAATTAATATACGATAGAGGATAGTGGACATACAATGGGGAAATGACAGTCTCTTCAACAGATAGTGCTGGCAAAACTGGAAAGCTACATGTAAGAGAAGAAAACTGGATCACTGTCTAACCCATACACAAAAATAAATTCAAAAGTGATCAAAGACCTGAATGTAAGTCATGAAACCATAAAACTCTTAGAAAAAAACATAGGCAAAAATCTCTTGGATGTGAACATTAGCAACTGCTTCACGAACATAACTCCCTGGGCAAGGAAAACGAAAGCAAAAAAGAACAAGTGGGACTGCATCAAGCTGAATAGCTTCTGTACAGCAAGGGACACCATCAATAGAACAAAAAGTACACTACAGTATGGGAGAATATATTCGTGAATGACAGATCCGATAAAAGCTTGACATCCAAAATATATAAAGAGCTCACGCACATCAACAAACAAAAAGCAAATAATACAATTAAAAAATGGGCACAGGAGTTGAATAGACAGTTCTCTAAAGAAGAAATTCAGATGGCCAACAGACACATGAAAAGATGCTCCACATCGTTAAATATCAGAGAAATGTAAATTAAAACCACAATGAGATATCACCTTACACCAGTAAGAATGGCTACCATTCAAAAGACAAGCAACAACAAATGTTGGCGAGGTTGTGGAGAAAGGGGAACCCTCCTACACTGCTGGTGGAAATGTAAATTAGTTCAACCATTGTGGAAAGCAGTATGGAGGTTCCTCAAAATGCTCAAAATAGACTTACCATTTGACCCAGGAATTCCACTCCTAGGAATTTACCCTAAGAACGCAGCAATCAAGTTTGAGAAAGACAGATGCACCCCTATGTTTATCGCAGCACTATTTACAATAGTCAAGAAATGGAAGCAAGCTAAGTGTCTATCAGTAGATGAATGGATAAAGAAGATGTGGTACATATACACAATGGAATACTACTCCGCCATAAGAAGAGGTAAAATCCTACCATTTGCAACAACATGGATGGAGCTAGAGGATATTATGCTCAGTGAAATAAGCCAAGTGGAGAAAGACAAATACCAAATTATTTCACTCATATGTGGAGTATAAGAACAAAGAAAAACTGAAGGAACAAAACAGTAGCAGAATCACAGAACCGAAGAGTGGACTAACAGTTACCAAAGGGGAAGGGACTGGGAGAATGGGAGGGTGGGGAGAGATAAGGGTGGGGAAGAAGAAACTGTATTATGATTAGCATGTATAATGTGGGTGTGGGGGAAAGGGGAGGGCTGTGCAACACAGAGAAGACAAGTAGTGATTCTACAGCATCTTACTATGCTGAAGGACAGTGACTGTAATGGGGTTTGTGGGGGGGACTTGGTGAAGGGGAGAGCCTAGTAAACTTAATGTTCTTTATGTAATTGCAGATTAATGATAACAGAATAAAAAAACAAAATAAATAAATAAATAAATACAAAATCACAAACGGTAATTTCTTCCTCACTCTGTATATTCTTTGTAGTTTGGCTAGAAGGTTTAATCTGTGTTCCCCCATCTCCACATGCGGGCTGAGGAAATAGCCACTGGTTAGATCACTGTAGAGAGAAAGAGAAAACATGGTGATTCATACGTGGTTCCTAAAGCTTCCACGAGGGAGAATCACATTATATGCATACTCACATTTTATTAACTAAAGCAAATGGTAGATCTATCCAAGTTCAATGGGGAAGTATAATCCTACCATTACCAAAATGGAGATTTTGAAATATGTGGTGTTATGTAAGTTTTGTCCATGATTAAAAGTTCCTTGATATGAAGCAATTTAAGGATATGTCTAAAGAAATTTTGTTCTGTACAAACCTAGATTTAACATGAGATTACCCACTAAGGGAACCCTCTTTTTTACGTTTAATGTGTAATACATGTTCACTTAGGAATTTCAGAAGATCCAAAACATATAAATACTAATGCAAAGATCACTGACAGTTTCATAACTAAAAAAACTGATGTTAACTGATGTTGACATTTGGCACACACTCTAGAATTACTTAACACATGCATATATTTTTATGAATTTTTTTCATTAATGGCTCAGACTCTACTGTTTTTTTTAACCTGCTTTTATTCATGTGATATCTTCCTATGCTGCATGAAGTTCTCTTAATAGCAATATAATAACTAAGCCTTGTCATTTAAGTGGTTTCTAATAAAAATAAATTACACAGTGGTGGAAAATTTAACCCCCAACATGATGGTGTTAGAAGGTGAGACTTTGTGTAGGTGATTAAGTCAGCAGAGCCCTCATGAATGGCATTAGTGTCCTTATAAAAGAGACCCCAGAGAGCTCCTTCGTCCTTTCCCATATAAACACACCGTGTATCTATGCATCAGGAAATGTGCCATCACTAGACACTGAATCTGCCAGTGCTTTGATCATAGATTTCCCAGCCACTAGAGCTATAAGAAATAAATGTCTGTTGTTTATTAGCCCCCCAGTCTATGGTATCTTGTTATAGAAGCCTGAATGGACTATGACAGAGTCTATGGTTGAATTTTCTAATCTGTTTCCTGATCTCTTTGTCTAACTTCACACCAATGCCTCACTTTCTTGTTCAATGTTGCTTTGTATTAAGTCTAAAAATTAAGCAAGGTGAGTTTTCTAATTTAGTTTTTCTTTTTTAATAACAGTTTGTCTACTGCAGTCCATTTGCCTTTCCATATAAATGTAGAAATAGTTTGGAAAAAATCCTTCTGGGATTGTGGGATTGTGTTGAATCTTCAGGCTCTTTGTTTCAAGAGGCCAGTCAAGGAGGGCATGGTTAAATGATTGCCTGTCAGGGTCAGGTAGGACTATGTGACATAAAGGAGACAGAGGACAATATGTTAGGTACCCATGTGGCCCATGGAGTACCTCTTGGAATTTCACTGGCCAGTTTTGATAGTTAATGAACAAGGGCACCAGCCAAAGCCTGAGAAACGAATAGTGATCAAGGGCTCCTGACAAACAAGGATCTGGGGCAAGTCACCATACAGGCTACCACCTAAGCCAGCCAAGGTGCTGGTTGATGTCAAGCAGAATCTGGAATGGGTAACAAAAGAAGAATATGATAAATATCACTGACATTTTACTGCTGGCTTCTGGAACTGAGGCTGTAGTTTGTCTCACTATTCTTCTCCTTATAAATCTCCCCAGGTAGGAGATGAACCAGAATATTGGAGGGCCTGTTCCAAAGGTCACCTTACTGTAAGAACAGAGCCACACAAAGGTGCATGGTGATAGATAGCTGTGCAGTGCTCCTTAGCCTCCTTAAGGACCCAGGAGGATCTGACTTATTATGAATATTGTCAGTTAAAACTTAGCAATGTCATACTTCCCAGGAATTGCTCTTAGTCAAAGCTAATAGCCCACCCTAGAGTAACTCCTACCTGAAAATGGATGCATGTGGGGATAAAAAGGACTGGCCCATTGCTCCAGTTCTGAACATATCTGAATAGCACTACTTGCTTCACAACTACCTGTTGGAAGTCTTAGTTGCAAATGCATCACAGAATGATTGTTTTCTCAATGCATTCCTGCTGTCCATATTCCCTTATGCTCCTGTGACACTTTGCAACAATCTCTCTTCATGTGTATCTTGATTTCAAGAAGAGTATTTTCTAGGGAATTGGGTCTAATGTAATCTTCTTTTCCAGTTATTTTGAGGACTAGTCAAAAAGTGTTTGAGGTAACATACTTAGCACATTTCTAGTGCATAGGGTCCACAAGGGAGATGGCAGGTAATATGGAAAAAAAAACTATACATATACATGCTCATACACATATTAAAGTTAATTTACTCTCATTAATTTTATTCATACTTTTACCTAGATATATTAAAGCAGCTCATCAATATTTGAAATATCTATTGCCCACATTAAAGCTACAATGTCTTGAGTTTTATAGAGTATATTGCCGTAAAACATTTATCAAAGGCCAACATTGACCAGTTTCCTCTACATATGAAGACATTCACAATTGTAAATCCATATGTTTTCACAATGACCCTGTGAGGCAGAAACTATTAGTGCCCCTATTTGGCAGCTGATGAATCTAGGACATCGAGAGTTTGAAGTAACTCACCTAAGGGCATACACTTAATAAGAAGTCTAACCTTGAACTAACACACTAACTAGATCAGGAGTCAGCAAATGTTTTCTGTTAAGGACCAGACAGTAAATATTTTAGGTTTTACAAGCTATATACGGTCTTTATCACATAGTCTTTAAAACTTCTTTTTATTAACCTTTAAAAATGTCAAAATCTAAATTCTCAGGTCACACAAAAGCAGGCAGCAGGCTGATTCTGTCCTGCAGATTATTCTTTGTTAACTAATACCTGTTCTAGACTGAAAGAAGCTATTTTCCTTGTCCTTGGTTACTTGTGATAGCTCCTGAAAAGAATATTCTTGAAAGTTCTTGCGTGAGTTATTTGTAGTCTCTGTACCTAGAAATAACAGTACTATCGAGTTGGCTTCTACTTATTGTTATAAATATCAAATATTCAACCACATAGTTCCAAAATGCAACGTGAAGTTCTTAGGAATAAAGATTAAATGTTTGTTTGAAAACAATTTTCTCTGAATTAAAATGGAAATATGTACCTTAATATCAAAATATTACAGTATGTAGGTGTTCTCTTTCTACTAAGGAATAACTGGATATTAAAAATATAAGATTTACAATACTATCTTATGTCTACACAGAGATAGATTTTTAATCAGAGAAATCAGCAGTCCTTCAAATTAAGTGCTTCGATTAGTAAAAATACTCTATAAGTATCCAATTAAATCTCAGTTAAATCTTTATTTGAAATACTAAGTATGATAGAATGCCCAGTAGGTAAGATGTAATATTTGCATACTTTAAAGATTTCTGTTGGAGAAAAAAAAGTAGCTTTGTGCTCAGAAAAACAAATTTCGTTTTATTAATCTGTGATAGGTATATAAATTGTGTATACTGCTAATTAATGCATAATAACCAAAAGTACAATCAAAAGAATTTCCATATTTAAAATACATATTTTTGTATTTATATATACATATACACTTATATATATATATATATACTATATGTAGTTATATATATGTTTATACTTTCCATAATGTATTAAGAGAAAGACTTGAATACAAGGAAAGGAAGCCAGTAGTTCATTATTTGTCATAATTTGATTCATCTGTGAACTGTGTCAGGTAAAGAAAGCAAGCATTAGGCAGTAATACAGTCAAATGGCAAGTGAGTTGGTTTTACTAGCATGTATCTAAAGAAAGATCTTATAAATCAGTGTTAAAAAATATACTGGTGAAATGATAATACTGTGTTTGGAGAAGAAGTTTGGAAGTTACCTACTTTTACCTAATATCCAAGTGAATCCTTACAATCACCCTCCTCTGCATATTCTAACTTTTATAGTCCAAACCAAAACAATTCACTGAAAAATATATTGTGCAATTCAGACAGAGATTATTAAATACTGGGAGACAGTAGAACAAGCCTATTCCCTTCATATCACTATTTCTTCTAACTTCATTGCTAATATCTAGTAATGAAGAAAAACATAACAAAAGAATAAAATGTATACATTTACATTTTTATTAATCACAATCTCAAGAGGTGCTGTAAAATCCACACAATATTAAAATTTTGATGAATATTGTGTCACATCACAATTCATATACAGGGAATGGAGAAATCCAAATTCTGGGAGTACATTGTAGTTTTATTAGCTACACAAATCCCATCACACCTACTTGATGAATCATCATACATCTTGACAAGTCTTAAAATTCTCTAAACATTGACTTTTCATCTATGAAAAGATCAATGAGATAAGAGGGTCTTTATACAGTTATACAGTTTTCCAGCTCAGAATTCCCATGGATGTAGATCTGATTTAAAATCACAAGCAATTTTCTAATGGAGAAAACTCTCAGTTTAAATGGAGGGGTAATTCTGTGTGAACTCCTAGATAAAAGGTGAATCTAGGTATCTGCCCTTTTTGCATCAGCTGATCAGATCCATACAGTCTTACCATAATAGGCAAATAAGGGTGATCATGTAAAAAACATTTCTGGCTATGACTCACCCAAAGGTTAATTCATACCATTCACATGTCTGAAGAGCTTATTGACAACTTAAATTTCTGTTTGGTAACCTCTAAATGTATCACCTTAATATATTTCTATTAATATAAACTGTGAAATGAACACATTACACACAACTATTATTCAAATCTAGGATTTTTATTTCTATAGCCTAGAAACCAGTATACCACCTAATGATTCCTTAATGGTTTTCTACACCATCCCTGCCTTCAGTATCTCTGACTCTTCTTTATGTGTGAGACTAATTTTCTATTTTAGAGCAATAGGACATGCTTAAAGCACAGTTTTTAAGTAACAATTATTTTGTCAGATAACACTTTCAATCAACTCAATCACATATCATGATTGATAGGAAAAGCATAAAATCAAGGTTTATGTAAGAAAACCATGAAAGTCTTGAAACTTCAATGTTTAAAGGTTAAATGACAGCTACATGGTGAATTAGAATTAACTTTTCATTGTGTTCATTCTCTGAATGTAGGCATTCAAAAGGAATGCCTACAATACACATCACTGTTTTTACAGAACAATGTATCACTTCTCATTCATATTTTGCACCTATCCTAAAATATGTATTTTATTTTCCATTTCTAAATAAAAATAAATCATTAAAATTTTAAAGATATTAAAATAAGTTTCTTTTCCAAAAGACTGAAACTAATCAAAAGAATTCTAAAAACTTTACCTAGACATTCCTATAATTTTACTCTAAGTATTTTCAAAAGTTTTCAATCTTTTGCTTAGATTATGCTGAGTATTATTCCAGTGAGATAACAATTTTCTTGATTGAAATAATGTCATTTGTGATATTTAAAAGGGGTTATATTTTATTCAGGAGGATATGACTTGCTTCTTCTTATCTTTTGGTGCCCATTATAATCAGACTCACTGGTGCCATCATTTATAAAATATTTATAAACCTACCTAAAAGCAAATCCAGCAAATTCTGAATGACTACTACAAGATAATGTCATCCCCCCAAAAATCTTCTAACTAGTTATTAACCCCATAAGTGGGATTGGAAATAAGACAATGACCAAGGAAAAAGATAATATGGTATCTCTAAGGTATTTATCATAATAAGTTTTACTCGTGGGTTATTTATTGAGTGATAACAAAATGGTACATTAAACTGAGGACTTTCTTTTCATGAAATCTTTTAATGAAGAAGAAATTTATCATTAAAATATTGTAATAGAAAATTTTATATTTTAAGTGCTTCAGGATTTTAGGGAATTATATAAAAATTATGTTAAGAAAATAGGCAAATTGGGCATTATTATACTACATGTTAATGTATTAATGGGTTATATAATTATTATATAAAATGTAGTATTGCTAACAGTGGCACAGATTCTAACACATTTAAATCAGTTATTTGTAGCAAAGAGCCTAAAATAAGACTTGAGTTGATGTTTTAAAGTTATTTGTGCAATATTAAGGTTTTCTGTTCTGTGTGTTAAAATAAGGCTAATATATAATAATTTATTGATTATGTGTTTAAAATAAATTAACTAAAGTTGTTTAGGTAAGGATAAAAAGAGAAAAAAAGTTCCTCAAAGGAGAGGTATCAGATACCATAGTTCTGCAGCACTAGATACCATATGCAGTAAATCAGTGACTAGAACGGGGGGCAGGTTGGCACAATTCAGGGGCAACCAAGAATTAAGACTTCTAGGAGTCTTAGAAACATAGTATTAAGGCCCTGGGGAGACTGGCTCCTGGCGAAAAAACAGTGTGTCATTTTTCAGGCCTAACATTAGGCAGTTAAAAAGCCTTTTCCTGGAAGGCTTCAGAGAGGGGAACCACCCTTCCCACAGCAGATATGGTGCATAGCCCTCACACTGCAGTCTCTGAGCAGAGTCAGGATTCAGGTCCCCCTGGCTGGCCACGCTCATGTGCATTCTGCATTCCAGACTAGAAGCGTCCATTCAGAGACTTCATAAAAGGGGAAGCAGTCCTTTGCCAGAGGTCTTACTCAAGCACCTGTATCAAGGCTTCCTTACTGGGGAGAGAGGAAGAACTTCAAAGACACTTCTTTATGCTGATTCAGAACTTAGTAGCTTTCTACTCCTTGCCTTTCTCTGTCTCCCTTTTGCTAGCCCTCAGGTCCATGAAAGCACAGGAGCCTTTCGGAGTTCCTTCTATGATGAGAGGACGCCCATATCCTGTCTGTGCTGATTCAGTTGAACTTTGGCTAGAACCGGTGCCATGGTGAAAATGGAATGAGGGGAATGGAGTTGGAACTCTCCCCAGTGCACCTTCTTGCTTATATTATTATAGTAAGTGATTAAAGCCTTGGCAGTTATTTTTATGTAGGCTTGTCTTAATCAGCTACTCTAATACCTGCAAGGTCAGCTCTATTCAGCTCAGCTGAGCCTTGGACAGGCATCTAAGCAATAAGTTTTTATCAAAAAATATATGCTGCTTGGAAATTTTCAAATAAGATGCCAGAGGAAAAATGAAAACAAAAGCTCTGATTATTATGTAATTGTGCTTAGGAAACAAGGAGCTTGATATCAGAACAGCAGTGTATTTGTCAATGATGCAAATGCTGCTAATATGTCATCTATCTCAGCACAGGACAGATGACATAGTATATGTGGACCACAGAAAAGCTACTATGCGACATGGAGTCAGGATGGAAATAAGAAGTTTCTTTTCAAACAGTCTTTCATTATATAAAACCAAGTGAAGCACAGCATAAATTAATCTGGGAGTATTAATACATTTAAATATAGACTTGTGTTTTTTGAATACCAAAAATGATTCAAATATATCTAACGCCTATGAAATATATTTATCTTTGCAATACTCTGATTAACATTTTTATGAGCAATGTTTCCTTTAGTTTTTCATAAGAATTACAGAAATTTGTAAGTAAATTATGTTGTTACTCTAAACTGCTTTGATATTAAACTACTATCTGTCTCATATTCCATATCCTAAACAAAACACAAAAGACAAAGTACAAACAAGTATGAAATCATGCTTGTACTATTAGACTAGACATTCACAAGTAATTGAGTATATCCTTTCTTTGCTTATTGTTCCTCAGATTTTAACAGAATTTACACATAAAGTCAACTTAAAAATTCGGTATTTTAGATCACTTTTATTTATTTTGATATCATTAATGTACAATTATTTGAAAAACATTATGGTTACTAGACTGCCCATATTATCAAGTCCCCCCCACATACCCCATTACAGTCACTGTCCATCAGCGTAGTTAAGATGCTGTAGAATCATTACTTGTCTTCTCTGTATATACTACCTTTCCTATGTCCCCCACACCACTACATTAAGTGTGCTAATCATATGACTTTTTCAATCACTGTTAGCTAAATGGTAGGATTAAAAAAAGGATACAGAAATAGCTGTGTAGGGAAAAGGAAGAAATTGATGAATTTCAGTCTAGTCAATATAAATATGATCTTACTTTCTATCTCGTCAGGAGTTTGCAGAGAAAAGGAAAATAAAGGAGGAAAAGGAAAGCTAAAGAAACGTAGCATTCATTGTAACTGTCAATATTAAATTGTAAGAAAATGAATAGGCAGTAGGGAAAAAAAACATGATTTATCTTCATTCTCTAATGCTCACCAAGAGTTTGATGACAGATAATGAATAAATGTATAGGTTATAGGATGAACTATGATTAATTCAAACTGAGTAATATTTTAAAAAGTAGCTACTAAAGTATTTAATGTAGTCATAAAATGAATTTGAAAATAAATAATTTATTGCCTTTCTCTCAAGCCTGTTCTCCTGCTTGGTCTCTGCTTCAGTCAAAGTGGCCATCTTCAAACCTGCTATACAGCTTTTAAGCAAATTTGGAATTTAATGCCATTTGATCCTGCAATTTCTTTTCTAGTCACAATCCAAAAGAATTCTCACATGCAGTCAAGGTGGTTCCCAGCTTTTCTCAGCCCCTAGTGTTCATGCCTGCATAATCCCTGGAATTCTGAATCAGATGAAGTTACTACCTGGTTATATCATGGTATTTGATACAGTTTACCTGAAAATAGGAAGACAATCCAGGTGGACCTGACTTAATCACATAAGCCCTCTAAAAGCAGAGAGTTTTCTCCAGTTGGTCAAAGAAGTCTTAGAGACTCAATTCAGCTGGCCTGGAAGAATGCAAACGTGAGTGTTAAGAGCTGTTGGAAAGAGGAGGCCTCTGGAAGCTGCCTCTAGTAGACTGAGAGCCAGCAAAAGCTGGATTTTAACCCTCAAACAAGTAAATGAATTTTGCGAAGATGAAAAAGTTTTAGAGTTGGGAATACCCAATTCTACTAAAGGAATGAATGAATAAGTCAATAAACCAAGCAAGGGGCTTTTGGAGGATCATAATAATGTGCATTGAACTGAATTTATATGAAGGTAATTTATGTTAAGTTAATCATGATGATGATGATCTCAACCTCCAACATATAAAATGGGGAAGGAGAGTAAAAAACAAGAATCCTACCTATTCTTTCCTTCCCTTGGACTTTTACTCATACCCTGGGTAAGGATTTCTGAGCTTTTGTTTTGTATTATATATATATGCCACCCCTTTCCTGTATATGGTATCTAGTGTCGCAGAACTTCAGTATCTGATACCTTTCCTTTGTTGAACTCTTTTTCTCTTTCTATCTATACCTAAACAACTTTAACTAATTCACTTTAAATAAATTATTATGTCAGCTTTATTTTAACACATAGAACAGAAAATCTTAATATTGCACAAATAACTTTAAAACATGAACCCACATCTTATTTAGGCTATTTGATACAAATAGTGTTCCTCTGAAAATCTCCTATTTAACTTGCTCCTAAGGATCAACTTAAATGTTACTTTCTCATAGAAGCTTTCCTGTATGTTGGACTTGAAATAACATTTTTCTCGGCAAATATACATTCTGTAGCATCTTATGCAAAACACACTTGTAATAACTTTCATTTAATATGATTGTTTTATATCGCCACTCTTCAGTAACATCTATGAGGGAGGAACTGTATTTCTTTTGCTTAGTAGTAAACTTCCTCTGCTTATCAATCATGGTGCTTGAAAAATATATTTAGAATGAATTATTGACTCAAGAAATGAATTACTATAGGCTGGAATGAGTCAAAACAATGTCTACTTCCCCTTTCTAGGAGAAAGTGACTTTTTGAGCCTCAAAGAATGAATTTCACATTCCTTCTGCTCTCTGTCTAATTTTACCTTGGGAAAACCTTCCTCTGATGGACAAATTAGAGTTTTGAATCTGAAGATCTAAAGCTGTAGCTAATAAGGGGCATTAAACCATGGATGCCCACATGAAGTAGTGCTTGGTCCCTCATCTATATGATGGCAATGATTTGGTATCTCAAAAGACGACTTCAGGTAATTGTGTTTAAAATTTCAAGTATATTCTCTTGAATATTATTCTAGATCTGTATCTTTTCTTTTGTTTTCCAATTCCTTACAATTCCTCATAGGTACTTACATCATTTCTGTCTGGGATTAACAAGAGTTCTGACAACTCTAGAAATTCATTTCTTCTAGAAATGATGGTTGCATAAAAATTTAAAGGATGTCTACCATATATAAATGTTTCTATTTAAAAGCTCTGCTATAGTCAACATTGGAAAAAATCACTTATGCAGTTGATTGCATTATTATGCAGTCGATGCATTATTTATTATGCCAGAAATATTTTTATTAATATACTTTTTTTCTTACTATCCCATTTATAATTATACAAATGCTTATTTTTTTCCCATAAAATCATTTAAATGTTTCAGGTTCAACAAAATAAAAGAGATAAAATCTGGTTATTAGCACCTGGCTCCAAAAAAATGAACATTTATTTTGTTTCTTAATTAAGAATGTGAATGTAATTGGATGTTAGCACAAAAATAATGAGAAAAATTTCTCAAAAGACTTACTTTTTTCCTTTTAAAATTAAAAAAATAGTAATGTGATTGAATTTCTGACATACCTTCCCTCTTTAAATGCTGGGAAATTAGGTATTTCTTTTTACAAGATGTTATGTTTCTTCCTCAGCAAATCATAGAAAGCAAACTAATAAAATAAAACAAGAAAATACTCAAAATAAAGCAAATAATGATATTTTGGAACATTCTATATTCTATTCTAACGCATCTTTGAGCACTTTAAATTCTATTTTCTACCGCATTATAAAGAGATTTCAAAATTACTATAAACGCCACCAACAAAGATGGAAATTCATTTAAAAACCTTAAACCCTAAATGAGGAAAGGAGCTATTATGAAGTAACTATTCCACCAAATGCTCTGTATTCTGTGTCAGTTTATCTTCCCCCAAACCTCCCTGCCTTATAGACATCCTCAACCCATATTTCAAATGAAGAAAATGAACCCAAATTATTTCATTTCTTCAAGTTAAATGGAGCTAGAAAGTTTCAAGTTCACCACTGGTCCAAGAAGTATGAAGTATGTGCTTCCTTCTCTGCTGTTCATATCTTAGTCTCCTTTGCAATTATGGATCCAGTCAACAGATGTTGTAGTTCAGCCACTGTGTTTAATGTACTGTTCTGGGCATCAGAGTGGCAGAGGTGGCAAGGGATTCAATTTTTAAGCCCATCTTCTCTCTTGAAATCGCAGAGCATTAGGTAATTCTCCTTTATTAATTACCAGGCTCCCTCAAATTTGATTCCTCTTCTGGACAACTACGGCCTTCATGTAGTCAGAATTGCATAAACAGGTGCATATAATAGTTAGTTTTCTTTTATTATATATATTTTATTCATGCTTTTAGAATAAATCAGATGATTATCATTAAAACAACTGACTCTCCATCGTTTGTGGGGCAGATGTGGATCATTAGACACCTCTGTAATTTTATGTCTGTGGATAGCCACAATTATATAACAAGCACTCTCTATTTCTAGAAATGTTAAAATATGGCTCAGAAAGCAGCTGGCTGAGGGCTTTCAGGCTGCAAATTTAGATGACTTTCTCACTGTTGTTGAAACTGTTTTCAAGTTTTAAATGAAATAGAAAAATAAGAAAAAGAAGTTCACCCTTAATAACATAATATTTAAAAGCCTAATGTAGCCACCAGATACTATTGCCAAAAAGCCTTATGCCTTCTGTTTCTCTGTAAATCATCTAAGTGGTGCATCTTTATATAGTATACAGCACAAAATAAGTGCAGGACAATGATCTGATTTTTAAAATGGGCATAGGTCAGTTATATGATGTATTTAAGTTGTAATTCTCATTCAAGCATGAAAAATAAAATATCTACCTGGATATTCAATAAGAAATCTTTGTATTATAACCTCAAAACCAGATTTATATAAAGCATACAGTTTGTTTGGAATCTAATTACCCATGGCTTAAATAAAAAGCCAAATCTAGACAGGATTCATTGCTTCTCAAATTATGTTTTTAACTGTTTCCTTATTTCATTTCTGTCAGTTTACTATGAGGAACCACATTGCAATTGAAGATAAGCAACTTATTTTCTAGATATAAAACAAGAACATATTTTTGCATATCTTGAAGATGTTTGTTTCTCTTGTTATTTTGATGATTTCCTTTAACATGTTACAATGCCACAAGCAAATCTATAGCTACATAGCAGAACAATGTAACAATGACAAAATATTTTAAAAGTGAAAAATAAAATGGATTTTATAAATACTATGGCAACCATTTCCACAACATTAAAATGTTCAGCCACATTTAGAAAACCAAACTCTTTTAAGACTTTCCCAACACCTCTCTTCCTATTGGAATTGATAAGACTGTGTGAAATTCTCCAAATGAGTTAATTATAAAAGGAAAAGGAGGAATTTATAAATATAGGACTTGACTGATCTTAAGTACCCAATTAAACCCATAGCAATTAAATTTAATATCTGTTCATGTTCCCAGAATTTATGAGTAACCAAAAGCTGCTACATAAACTCTTTAGCTGTGTGTGGGTTTACCCATATTTTTCAAAAAACAATGTGTACATAATTATATCTCTGTTCTAAAATTAGTTTGAGATATGCCCGAGGAAACCTCTCTCTATATTTCTGTTCCAGATCTCTGAGACCCTACTGATTCATATTACTAAACATAATTTTAGGTAACTTCACCCTCACTTCCCTTATGTTTCTATTTCTATTAACCCCAAATTTTGATTTCATAAGTATGTAAGTACATCAGCAATAATTACAACACAGCTCTCAGTATTTTTCTCAGGCACAAATGATGAACTATATTCTAAGAACAAGAACAATAACCAATGTATAGTGACAATATTTTTCAGTGATACCTGATGATTCTTCATTAAGTGTCAAATTAATTTCATTTGATGATTTGGTGATGGCAATGGTTGTGGTAGTAGTACTAATAGTACTGGTTATAAGTTTAGTGTAGAAAAGAAGAGAAAGATGAACTGGAAGATGAATAAAGAAAAGAAGAAGGAGAAGAACAAGAGAATGGAAAGAAGAAGAAGACAAAGAAATGGAGTAGTAAAAAACAATTAAAATGCAATAACAATGAATGCCTTGTTTAATAGCCATTAAAAAGCAATAGGTATGTATTTTTTAGAATGTGTAAACATTTAAATGATCAAAAGTAAAAAGATATTGATTCATTTCATTCAAATTCAAGACAAATGCCCATGCTGTATCATATGCTTTCCTGGTTGATTAAATTTTATGTTTGAATTGAGTATTTAAAAATGGTTAATATATGTCTTATAGACTTTATTATTTTTTTATCAGCATATTAGACTTGTACTTCTAGTTCGTCCATTTCAATGCACCTCATTTTACAAAGGAAGGTGTTGGAGATTGTAAATCTCACTAAGCGGGACCTTGTCAGTGCCCCGCCCTTATCTGACAGGCTTCCTTTTACTGTACTGTGCCTGGGTCCTCTTTGGTATGTTTTTATCTCCAAGGGTCTCACCCACTATTCCTCTTAGGAGAAATTGCCCTTGTTCTACCAGAGTAGCAGAAAGCTAGAAGAATCTGAAAATTAAGTTCCCCTGTCGTCTGACTCCTTTGTGTTTGATTAAAACAAGCTCTGAGGCAAAACTCACATTCCAGAGACCCCTGCAGGAGCCCCGTGTCCCTGTGCCTGCTCTGTTTCCCTTCCTTACAAATCCTTTTTCTTCATCTTTTTACTGCAGCCTCTCTGAAGTACTTTCTTAACAAATCTCCTGCACACAAATCTTTGTCTCAGGTCTGCTTCTGGAGAACCTGACCTAAAACAACTGTAAAATAAATAAATGAATTGAGTGAGTTTTGGCTTTTTTTGTGGAAATCACAAATTTAAAAATTGTATCACCAAGGAGAGAAAATGCTTAAAATGAAAACATGTAAAGCCCAAATTGATTTAACAGTTTTTCCCACTACGATGGCCTGGGTGTTTTAGATCTGAATATGTTTGTGTGTTTCAATGGCTCAGAGATAGAGAGGAGGTTGTTAACTTTTATTATTACCATAAAAACATCGCACTTGGAAACTGAGAGTAATGAAAAAGTTGGTGTGATTATTATATGGCATCAATGAATTATAATTACATTATACAAAGATAATCATTTTAAAGAGTTGCATGTAATATATGTATATATAATACAAATGAATAGGTCTGTGTTCACACCATTCAATATGTCATAACTTTTACATATAACTTTATTATACATATTTCAATAGGGAAAAATTAAAGTGAACTTGCCTGCTCATGGAGCCAGAAGCATTGAAAATTTCTATCTCCTTAGTTTCTGACTTCAAAGTCTTTATAAATTATATTTTAGCAAACATATTCAAAAATATTCTTAATATTTGCATTGGGCACAATCTATAAAAACAGTTATTTGGATTACATAGTTCTGTATTCTTTATTAGGAAACTTGGCATTACATGGCTCACACAAGTTAGTTTTTAGTCAGGAATGGCGGAGGATAGGATCCCAATTCTTCACTAGAATTTTATAGAGAGTGAGCACACAAAATTATTTACCATGTGTGATAAGAAAGCCCAGGGGTAAAGCTAACTTCAAACATAGCAGGATCTGGAACTTAATATATGTTATCAGAACAGTATTCTTTATATCCCTTAGCTCTGCTTCCACTACCCAGATTCCCACTCTTTTGACCTAATTCTCAAGCAGGTTGTCTCTATTCAGTAGTAAAAATGGTGACAGACAGGAGCAATCTTATATTCTATTGCTTAAGCAATTCTGTAGAAAATGTGTTCCTTTTTCCTACAAGCTCAACATAAACCCATGTATGATTTTATTAGCTCGGGTCACATAGAGATCTAATCACTGTAACAAAGGGGATGAACGTACCTAACCTAACCTGAACCACATACATTAAGAGATGAAGAAGCTTTATAATCAGAGGAAGGGGAAATTGATATCACATAGATAAAAGCAGAAGAATAAAAGTGTCCTGGATAGTATCAAACCTAGGATGTCACCAGGTTAAAATCCTTTCTTAAAATTACCATGTAATAGTGTTCTCACGTATCCAAGAAATTGATTGGAAGGCAAGGAGAAATCACAAAGGAGAAATCCAGGAAATGGAAGAAAATAGTCAATGTATATTGACTCTCTCCAAGTTGGTATGTTCAGGATTATGGAGAAAAAGTGCAGCAGAGGGAATTGAAGGCTGAAGCAGGGCTTTTTTTTCCTTATCTTTCTTTACTTTTAAACTTCAAAAATAATACTCCTTATCACGTCTTCTCCTAATCTTTAACCTCATTTTCTTTATGTATATCAATGTTGGTTGTAACTTACCTATTTTCAGATTCACAGCATTTATAATAGATTGTGAGATTATTCTATAATATAGATTATGAATTATAATAGATTGTGCACATTAATTCATTATTTTATTTATCAATTCCCTTATCTATTTGGCCAATATATATTTATTAATTGCTTGCCAGGTGTCAGGATTTATTCTTGAGGTAGGGCATGCAAAATTATTAGCACTATTTTCTCTTCTTGAAGGTCTCAGTAATGAATAGATACATTTAAACTATCTGAGCAAAGACTGTATTCCACCATTTTCTCCTTAGTAGTTCATTTCACACAGTATCTGGCACACAGTAAATGCTCCAAGTATTTCATAAGTAGATAAAAAATGAGCAAATGCATATTATTATCAAATATATTTTCTCCATACATGAATCATTGAAGATATGCACAAAACCAGAAAAATACATAAAAAATACATATCTATGAAGTCATCTTTTTCCTCAGATTAAAAGGTCAGATTTTACTCATTATGTACTTAATCAAATATTTAATTAACCATGATATGCTTTTCTTCTTATTCTTTAGAAGGAATTTCATGGGGTGTTTAGATAGCTCTTATGACTTCAAAAATCTGTACCCATTTAAAATGATGAAATTGTTTTTCTAAGAAAATATGTTTTAATGGCATATTAAAATAATGTTATTATTATTTTGTAGAAATCATTACTATAACATCTACTTATAGACATCATTAAAACATTTCCTTTTAAGCACAGATAGCTGGAATTTCACAATTTGGTGTTGAATTTCCCTTTATACCATTTATTTAATGTAAAAAAAATGATTTTACAGAGAGAGAAAAGGAGGGACAGAGAGAGAGGGAGAGAGAAGAGGAGGGAGGGAGGGAGGGAGAGAAAGACAAAGAGAGAGATGGGGCCTAATACCTCAGTTAACTAACTCAGTTACTTCCTTAAAATCCTCATCTCCAAATTTAGTCACACTGGGGGTTAAGGTCTCTACCTAATAACAAGATACTCTATTTAGTTGTGTTCCTGTTTGTCCTTTCCTGTAAATTCTTCTTAATGTGTTTACTCAGTCTCAAATTAATTAAAGAAAATCAAATTTTCTGCAGTCAGCGTGGTGACTACAGTTGATGGTGTATTGCATATTTGAAAGTTGCTAAGAGAGTAATTCAAGTTCTCAACAACAGATAAAATTTATAACTATTTGTGGTGGTGGATGTTAACTAGCCACACTTTGTAACTTATTGTGTTGGCCATTTTGTAATATATATAAATATCAAATCATTACATTGTACATTTGAAACTAATATAGTTATGTCAGTTATACCTCAATTAATAAAAAGAAAGTTTTATTTATTTATATTTTAGCACTCTGAATTAAAAACTACAGTTTTAGGCTATTTTTAAATCAACATTGCAATAGAAAATATTATTAATTCATCTATAGAATAGTATTTAAATCAATTGCAGTTTGTTTTTCCTTAAAACTGTCCTCAAAATATATTAGTAAACTTCTACAAAAACTTTGAATCTGGGCACAAGATAGTTAACTCAGTCCACTGTGAGATAATGGAAAATACATGTTTGTCACTGCCTCCAATTACAGAGCTTCTGAAACCCTTGTAAATTCCTTGCTGATAGGATTGTCTTTCATCCTAGTGAGGCAACTCTAGGTGGGCTGCTGGATGGATCCTGGATGGGGACCAAGCCATGATTTAGAAGCTTGGAATTTTCAGCTCTGACCCCCATTCTCGTAAGAAGGGTGAAGGGCTGAAAATGGAGTTTGTGAATAGTCATGCCTATGTGATGAAGCCTCCATAAAAATCCCAGCAGTAAAGGGTTCTGGGAGCCTCCTGATTGGAGAACATGTACAGGGTTTGGAAGCTCCAGTGCCCATTCCCACATGCTCATCTCTTCCATCTGGATTTTCAGCTGTATCCTTTACCATATCCTTTTATGATAAACTGGTAAAGTAAGGAAATGTTTCTTTAACTTCTGTGAGCTACACTAGCAAATTAATAGAAACTGAGTAGGGGGTTATAGGAACCCTGGGTGAAGGGCAGTCTTGTGGTACTGAGCTCTTATCTGTGCGGATCAGACACTCTGCAGATAGGCTGTGTTAGAGTTGACTTAAATAAGAGGACATCCAGCTCATGGCCTACAGAATTGTGTGGGAGAAAACTCCATGCATTTGGTGACATGAATTAAAGTGTTTTGTATGAGTAGTAAAGGAGAGAGACACATAAGAAACATATAGTAGAGAAACTTTTGTTTTCCTACATGGGAAGGAAAAATTGAGTTTTTCCTTTTTATCTGTAATTTCAACTTCATACAAATTTAGAATCATTCCATGTTCTTGGAAAATGAAGGAATTGTCTATGGTTGTTGCACAGAACACTTAAACTGAGAATCAATAAATACAATTCATACCACTGGGTCTTATACCTTGGAAAAATCATTTGATTTCTCAGTCTCCTCATTTAAACAAAGATATTGGACGTACAAGGTACATTCTCTAGTTGTCTAAAATAAAGTCATGAATTTACCTCAGCTCCTGCTTTTTCACTCTTCTCTGCCTTGCTCTGTTTCTCAAAATTGCATATTCTGAAGAAAATTTCTTATGGGTTTAAGTCAGCCTTAACTTTTAAAAGAATTTAACAAGTAAGCCTAACTGCCTACTCAGTTACTGAGAACGAACTGATATTTCTTGAATTTGAATTTAATGGCTCAGCTACTGATCCTGGTTTTCCATTGAACTGAACTGTTTCTTTCCTATATTTCCTTTCCAAACAAGCCATTGCACTTTTATTTGTTCCTTAAGTCTTTTAAAGGAGAAAACAAAGATCAAAAAGTGTAAATATTCACTATAAACAATGATAACCACTCTAAACAAATTTATGTAATTTTCCCTACACCTTTTACAAAGTAGATTGTAGGTGAGGAGTTTGAATATCACAAATTCATCAAGTGTCAGGATAAAAACTCAAATGTTCCTAACCAAAATTCACGCTCTCTCCTCAAACCATGTTAACTTCCAAAATCAAATCTTTTATAATATGCCTTTTTAAAAAAATAAGCTGATTTTTACATTCTCTCTTTAGTTTCTGTTCCACTGCTGACCACTGGAGGTCTCCCCACTTTCTAGAAAACCAAAAGCCTGCCTCATTCTGCCTGACACTTGATCTTTCTTGTTATCTCCATTCTCAACAGTACAGAAGCATGTGGTGACCCGAACCTCACTGTCTATTAGTATTTCTTCTGACTCCAGTGATCATATGGGTTCCCTGCATCTGTTTTATTTTCTAAGCCTTGAATCCTACCCAGCTAGCAATGATTTTTGGATCCTGGGATCAGCAGCCATATCTAGGACCCTTTCATGCAGATTCCTCCAGTTCTTAAATAAAATCTTTGCAAACAAGGCTTTACCTCTTCAGAGTTATTGTTAACCTTTTCTTAGAATTTTTCTAGGTGTAGGCAGTATCCCCAAACATAAATATATTCAACATGATGCTATATAAACCCAAGAAATATTTGACTTATTAAAATTTTTGTATTGATTATTAGTCTTTTATAGTTACCAACCTAATGCTATTGTCTGTTTTGTTTTCTTTTGTTTCTTTCTTTCTGGAATTGTTGTTTGCTTAGTAAGTGGTGAGAAAAATGCCTTCACATTAGAAAAGTTAAAAAATTCTTCATCTATAAAAATCATAATTTTTAGAAAAAGTCTTGGTTTTAGTGCTTTTATTCACACTGATCCCTCTAGATTTCTTTGAACTGTTTTATGATGTGTGGTATAATTATAGGTAAAATATATAAAAATCAATTTTCACTTATTCATATAACCTTTTTCTTTTTTTTTTGAGAGGGCATCTCTCATATTTATTGATCAAATGGTTGTTAACAACAATAAAATTCTGCATAGGGGAGTCAATGCTCAATGCACAATCATTAATCCACCCCAAGCCAAATTTTCGTCAGTCTCTAATCTTCTGAAGCATAACGAACAAGTTCTTACATGGTGAACAAATTCTTACATAGTGAATAAGTTCTTACATGGTGAACAGTACAAGGGCAGTCATCACAGAAACTTTCGGTTTTGATCACGCATTACGAACTATAAACAATCAGGTCAAATATGAATATTTGTTTGATTTTTATACTTGATTTATATGTGGATACCACATTTCTCCCTTTATTATTATTATTATTATTATTATTATTATTAATAAAATGCTGAAGTGGTAGGTAGATGCAAGATAAAGGTAGAAAACATACTTTAGTGCTGTAAAAGAGCAAATGTAGATGATCAGGTGTGTGCCTGTAGACTAAGTATTAATCCAAGCTAGACAAGGGCAACAAAACATCCATGGATGCAGAAGATTTCTCTCAAAACAGGGAGTGTGAGGTTCTAAGCCTCACTCTGTTGATCCCCAATTTCTCACCTGATGGCCCCCTTGTGACTGTGCCTGTCTTAGGTTGTTCCTCCCTCGGGAACTTTATCCGTCTCTGGCTAGCCAGTCATCTTCCGGGGCCATACAGGGAAATGTAATGTTGGTAAGTGAGAGAGAAGCCATATTGTTTGAAAAGGTTAGCTTTTTACTTCTTTGCAGATTTATGCCCTGTGGCTTCTATGCCCAGCACTTGTCTTGAGGTATCTTTACCACTTGGAGGAATTATGATACTCGGTAAATTCAATACGAGGCACGAATTCTATTTAAGGGTTGTAATTAGGAAGGAAGAAGAAAAGCTATAGAAGTAGCAGGTGGAAGAAAACATGGGAAGATTGATTATTTCTTTGACATATCTTCTTGTAGAGTAACTTAAGCATGTATAGGTTTTAAACTACTAATTAAATTGCACACACATATTACCATAATAGGAATACAGTTACATAACCAAAGCAGGTCTATAATTACCAGCCATCTCCAGTGAAACCAAGAAAACCAGTTAGGCATCCTAGGGATTTGTGAAAATTTATCTATGATATGATGGATATTATCCAACTGTACTTGAACAGTCTGAGAGAAATCAGACAAATTAAAACAACCCATTCCTGGGAACTGTTCACATCCCATATGTTCTTTTAACAGTAGATAGTCTGTAGTTGTAAGATATTGGAGTGCTACAACTTGCACTTCTCCTAATTCTTGGTTGAGTTCCAACAGTATAGATCCAGTCAAATTTGTTGTTTTACTGTATGCACAGGCCAGCTTAGATATCTCCTTCTTCATTCCCATGGCAAGTCTAGGAACCGGTGGGATGAATGCAGCTACAGCTGTAGCAGCGCCTGGATCTTTGTTGAGGTTTTTTGATGATCATCTTCTGGTATGAGTATTCTAGAGAGTGCTGATGTTTGAAGTTTTTCTTCGTATCGTATCTTAGTTCATTTTCTGGGTAGCCCAATTAGGCTATGATCCTCTGTATAAACACAAACAGACCCCTTGCCCACACTTTGTTATGCCCTTTATACCATTGTGTAGAACTCATTGGAGGTCACCACACAGGAACTGCTTTTTTTTTTTAAGAGAAAGGAATATTATTAGAAAAATGTACCTCCATAGCCAATAATCTGACACCCTTTAAGTGATAAAAGTGAAGGATATTTAAAGCATGCATTAATCATTGATTTACAGTTAGTTTTATCCTATCAGGGAGTAATCCTCCTTTTCCTTCTTTCTTTTTTTTTTGTTATCATTAATCTACCCTTACATGAAGAATACTATGTTTACTAGGCCCTCCCCTATACCAGGTCCCCCCTATAAACACCTTTAAAGTCACTGTCTATCAGCATTGCAAAATGTTGTAGAATCACTACTTGTCTTCTCTGTGTAGTACAGCCCTCTCCTTTCTCCCACACCCCATTATGCATGCTAATCTTAATACTGCCCTTCTTCTCCCCACCCTTTATCCCTCCCCACCCACCCATCCACCCCAGACCCTTTCCCTTTGGTACCTGTTAGTCCATTCGTGGGTGCTGTGATTCCACTGCTGTTTTGTTCCTTCAGTTTTTCCTTTCGTCTTATACTCCACAGATGAGTGAAATCATTTGGTATTTCTCTTTCTCCGCTTGGCTTATTTCACTGAGCATAATACCCTCCAGCTCCATCCATGTTGCTGCAAATGGTAGGATCTGCCCTCTTCTTATGGCTGAGTAGTATTCCATTGTGTATATGTACCACATCTTCTTTATCCATTCATCTACCGATGGACATTTAGGTTGCTTCCAATTCTTGGCTATTGTAAATAGTGCTACGATAAACATAGGGGTGCATCTGTCTTTCTGAAACTTGATTGCTGCCTTCTTAGGGTAAATTCCTAGAAGTGGAATTCGTGGGTCAAATGGTAAGTCTGTTTTGAGCATTTTGATGAACCTCCATACTGCTTTCCACAATGGTTGAACTAATTTACATTCCCACCAGCAGTGTAGGAGGGTTCCCCTTTCTCCACAGCCTCACCAACATTTGTTGTTGTTTGTCTTTTAGATGGCAGCGATCCTTACTGGTGTGAGGTGATACCTCATTGTAGTTTTAATTTGCATTTCTCTGATAATTAGCGATGTGGAGGATCTTTTCATGTGACTGTTGGCCATCTGTATTTCTTTTTTGGAGAACTGTCTGTTAAGTTCCTCTGCCCATTTTCTAATAGGGTTATTTGTTTTTTTGTTTGTGGAGGCATGTGAGCTCTTTATATATTTTGGACGTCAAGTTTTTATCGGATCTGTCATTTACAAATATATTCTCCCATACTCTAGGGTTCCTTTTTGTTCTATTGATGGTGTCTTTTGCTGTACAGAAGCTTTTCAGCTTAATGTAGTCCCACTTGTTCATTTTTGCTGTTGTTTTCCTTGTCTGGGGAGATATGTTCAAGAAGAGGTCACTCATGTTTATGTCTAAGAGGTTTTTGCCTGTTTTTTTCCACGAGTTTAATGGTTTCATGACTTACATTCAGGTCTTTGATAAATTTTGAGTTTACTTTTGTATATGGGGTTAGACCATCATCCAGTTTCATTCTCCTACATGTAGCTCTCCAGTTTTGCCAGCACCATCTGTTGAAGAGACTGTCATTTCCCCATTGTATGTCCATAGCTCCTTTACCAAATATTAATTGACCATATATGCCTGGGTTAATGTCTGGAGTCTCTAGTCTGTTCCACTGGTCTGTGGCTCAGTTCTTGTGCCAGTACCAAATTGTCTTTGTTACTATGGCTTTATAATAGACCTTGAAGTTGGGGAGTGAGATCCCCCCTACTTTATTCTTCTTTTTCAGGATTCTTTTGGCTATTTGGGGTCTTTGGTGTTTCCATATGAATTTTTGAATTATTTGTTCCAGTTCATTGAAGAATGTTGCTGGTAATTTGATAGGGATTGCATCAAATCTGTATATTGCTTTGGGCAGTATGGCCAGTTTGACAATATTAATTCTTCCTAGTCATGAGCATGGGATGAGTTTTCATTTGTTAGTGTCCCCTTTAATTTCTCTTAAGAGTGACTTGTAGTTTTCAGAGTATAAGCCTTTCACTTCTTTGGTTAGGTTTGCTCCTAGGTATTTTATTCTTTTTGATGCAATTGTGAATGGAGTTGTTTTCCTGATTTCTCTTTCTGTTGGTTCATTGTTAGTGTATAGGAAAGCCACAGATTTCTGTGTGTTAATATTCTATCCTGCAACTTTGCTGTATTCTGATATCAGTTCTAGTAGTTTTGGGGTGGAGTCTTTAGGGTTTTTTTATGTACAATATCATGTCATCTGCAAATAGTGACAGATAAACTTCTTCTTTACCAATCTGGATTCCTTGTGTTTCTTTGTTTTTTCTGATTGCCGTGGCTAGGACCTCCATTAATATGTTAAATAACAGTGGGGAGAGTGGGCATCCCTGTCTAGTTACCACTCTCAGAGGAAAAGCTTTCAGCTTCTCGCTGTTCAGTATAATGCTGGCTGTGGGTTTACAATAAATGGCCTTTATTATGTTGAGGTATTTGCCCTCTATTCCCATTTTGCTGAGAGTTTTTATCATGAATGGATGTTGAATTTTGTCAAATGATTTTTCAGCATCTATGGAGATGATCATGTGGTTTTTGTCTTTCTTTTTGTTGATGTGGTGGATGATGTTGATGTACTTTAGAATGTTGTACCATCCTTGCATCCCTGGGATGAATCCCACTTGGTCATGGTGTACGATCCTTTTGATGTATTTTTGAATTCGGTTTGCTAATATTTTGTTGAGTATTTTTGCATCTATGTTCATCAGGGATATTGTTCTGTAGTTTTCTTTTTGGTGGGGTCTTTGCCTGGTTTTGGTATTAGGGTGATGTAGGCTTCATAGAATGAGTTTGGGAGTATCCCCTCCTCTTCTATTTTTTGGAAAACTTTAAGGAGAATGGGTATTATGTCTTCCCTGTATGTCTGATAAAATTCCGAGGTGAATCCATCTGGCCCAGGGGTTTTGTTCTTTGGTAGTTTTTTGATTACCGCTTCAATTTTGTTGCTGGTAATTGGTCTGTTTATATTTTCTGTTTCTTTCTGGGTCAGTCTTGAAAGGTTGAATTTTTCTAGGAAGTTGTCCATTTCTCCTCGGTTTCCCAGATTGTTAGCATATAGGTTTTCATAGTACTCTCTAATAATTCTTTGTATTTCTGTGGGGTCTGTCGTGATTTTTCCTTTCTTGTTTCTGATTCTGTTGATATGTGTTGACTCTCTTTTCCTCTTAACAAGTCTGGCTAGAGGCTTCTCTATCTTGTTTATTTTCTTGAAGAACCCACTCTTGGTTTCACTGATTTTTGCTATTGTTTTATTCTTCTCAATTTTATTTATTTCTTCTCTGATCTTTATTATGTCTCTCCTTCTGCTGACCTGAGGCCTCATTTGTTCTTCTTTTTCCAATTTCGATAATTGTGACATTAGACCATTCATTTGGGATTGTTCTTCCATCTTTAAATATGTCTGGATTGCTATATAATTTCCTCTTAAGACTGCTTTTGCTGTATCCCACAGTAGTTGGGGCTTTGTCTTGTTCTTGTTGTTTGTTTCCATATATTGCTGGATCTCCATTTTAATTTGGTCATTGATCCATTGGTTATTTAGGAGCATGTTGTTAAGCCACCATGTGTTTGTGAGCCTTTTTGCATTCTTTGTAGAGTTTATTTCTAGTTTTATGCCTTTGTGGTCTGAAAAGTTGGTTGGGAGGATTTCAATCTTTTGGAATTTACTGAGGCTCTTTTTGTGGCCCAGTATGTCATCTACTATGAAGAATGTTCCAAGTGCACTTGAGAAGAATGTGTATCCTGTTGCTTTTGGATGTAGAGTTCTGTAGATGTCTATTAGGTCCATCTGTTCTAGTGTGCTGTTCAGTGCCTCTGTGTCCTTACTTATTTTCTGTCTGTTGGATCTGTCCTTTGGAGTGAGTGGTGTGTTGAAGTCTCCTAGAATGAATGCATTGCATTCTATTTCCTCCTTTAGTTCTGTTAGTATTTGTTTCAGATATGTTGGTGCTCCTGTATTGGGTTTATGTATATTTAAAATGGTTATATCCTCTTGTTGGACAGAGCCCTTTATCATTATGTAATGTCCTTCTTTATCTTTTGTTACTTTCTTTATTTTGAAGTCTGTTTTGTCTGATACTAGAATTGCAACACCTCCTTTTTTCTCTCTGTTGTTTGCATGAAATATCTTTTTCCATCCCTTGACTTTAAGTCTGTGCATCTCTTTGGGTTTGTGGTGAGTCTCTTGTAAGCAGCATATGGATAGATCTTGCTTTTTTATCCATTCTATTACTCTGTTTCTTTTAACTGGTGCATTCAGTCTATTTACATTTAGGGTGATTATTGAAAGATATGTACTTACGGCCATAGCAGGCTTTAAGTTTGTGGTTACCAAAGGTTCAGGGTTAGCTTCTTTACTATCTTACTATCTAACTTAACTCCCTTGTTGAGCTATTATAAACACCGTCTGATGACTCTTTATTTCTCTCCCTTCTTATTACTCCTCCTCCCTTCTTCATATGTTGGTTGTTTTGTTCTGTGCTCTTTTTAGGAGTGCTGCCATCTAGAGCAGTCCCTGTAAGATGTCCCTCAGCGGTGGTTTGTGGGAGGCAAATTCCCTCAAGTTTTGCTTGTCTGGGAATTGTTTAATCCCTCCTTCATATTTAAATGATATTCGTGCTGGATACAGTAGTCTTGGTTCGAGGCCCTTCTTTTTCATTGCATTAAGTATATCATGCCATTCTCTTCTGGCCTGTTGGGTTTCTGTTGAGAAGTCTGATTATAGCCTGATGGGTTTTCCTTTGTAGGTAACCTTTTTTTTTCTCTCTGGCTGACTTCAATACTTTGTCCTTGTCTTTGATCTTCGCCATTTTAATTATTATATGTCTTGCTGTTGTTCCCCCTGGATCCCTTGTCATGGGAGTTCTGTGTACCTCTGTGGTCTGAGAGTCCATTTCCTCCCCTCGTTTGGGGAAGTTTTCAACAATTATTTCTTCAAAGACACTTTCTATCCCTTTTTCTCTCTCTTCTTCTGGTACCCCTATAATGCGGATATTGTTCCATTTCGATTGGTCACTCAGCTCTCTTAGAATTCTTTCATTCCTGGAGATCCTTTTATATCTCTCTGCATCAGCTTCTCTGTGTTCCTGTTCTCTGTTTTCTAGTCTATTAATGGTCTCTTGCATCTCGTCCATTCTGTTTTGAAGTCCTTCTAGAGCTTGTTTTATTTCTGTATTCTCCTTCCTTAGTTCTTACATATTTCTCTGCAAGTCCATCAGGATGGTTATGACTTTTGTTTTGAATTTTTTTTCAGGAAGACTGGTTAAATCTATCTCCCCCAGTTCCTTCTCAGGGGAAGATGCAGCTGAATCCGAAGCTGTCTTGATTAGTCTTGTCTGGATCATATTTTTTTGCCTTTTCATGTTGATAGGTGCTATTGACTATCAGCTGGGGGTGCCAAACTTGCTACTGACCTTTCTTTACTGGGACAGCTGTGACCTCTAGTGGCTTGTGTTGGGTAATTGCGTGTAGACTGGGTCTTTGTGTCTTGCCCAGCCAGTATGGAGGAAGCTCCCTTTCTGAGGGTGTGGCCAGCCTTAGGCTGCTTCTCTGCTTTCGCCTCGCCCTGGTGGGGTAATGGTCAGGGGGCTGTTTGGCTGTTTACCTTTGTGAGGGGTCTCAGAGCTGTTGCCCAGGGGTTTAATGGGCCCGGTTTCCCCTGTAATTTCCAGCTGCTGGACTTTGCCCTGTGTTGTTTCTGTGCAGCTGTTGCGTCCCTATCCCTTTAAGACTTTCAAAAAGCACTCGCTTTTCTTTGTCACAGGGGCACCAGCTTCGGGACCTGCTCACCGGTCCTGCTGCCTTGTTTCCCTGGTATCCAGGACCCCACGCATGCACTGTGTCTGCGCTCTGGTGCTGATGTCTGGGGCTCGGTGTTCAGCAGTCCTTGGCTCCCTCTCCCTCCCTGTTCGGACTCCTCTCCTCTCACTGGGACCTGGCAGGTGTTGTGCTCGAGTCCCGCTGGGCTGGGGCTTGTATCTTACCCCTTTCACCAGGCGCTGGGCTCTCGCATGTGTGGGTGTAGTCTGGCTGTTGTCCTTTGTCTTCTGGTCTCTCTTTTAGGATTAGTTGCAATTGTTGTATTTTCAAAAATGTATGTTTTTGGAAGGAGATTCCCACTGTCCTACTCACACCACCATGTTGACTCTACCTCAATATCACCTTTTTCTTATTTTAAACATACAGACATTACTTAATTGTGTGTACATTATTACAATTTTTCAGTAACATTCATATTATTGGAAAGGTATAGACCCAGTGATAAGAAATATTTATCTCAAGATAGTAGAATAATATGTGATAAATAAATTGTCAAATTTGTATCTTTCTCTAACTTCCAATTTTCTACATTGGAAATAGTTTTGCTCTGTAATCAGGAAATAATATATAATAATATTCCAAATGTGAAAAACAGGATCACATAAGAAAATACTTTGGGAAAGAATAACATGTCATAGTAAATATGAGTATTTAGGATTAAGTAATCATCATGTCATAACAAATACTTTTAATCTTAATTATATCCTAGCCTAGTAAAAGATGAAAAGACAAAAATATTTGAGCTGCTTTAATAGATGAAAATGAAATGTAAAACATAACTTTGCAAAGCACATTTATCTTCATTAGGCACTGATTCTTTATTCCATGCCCCTTTTGATTCCTTTGGAATTTTTTTTCAATTTTCAAGCAAGTTGATTTTGTATTTTCCAAAGTCATAAAGGATTTCATATGGAACACCACAGAATGAATCCATGATAAACCAAAATAAAAAAATAAAGAAATCAAAAGATGACTTGTATCTCCCTATGCCACAAACACAAAAGAAATTTATTTTATGCCACAGTAAGGATCATATTTTGAACAGGGCATGTGAGATTTGGCAGAGCAAACAGAATTGTAGAATGGCATGAAAGTGAAATTACATGGAATGCTCACAGAACCTAAACATTTCACAGCTTTGAAGCTTAATATAATACAGTTTTATTGCTAAAGCATAGGCTTCTGGTTTGCATAAATAAATATTACAGATCTTATTAATTGAAGAAAGAATTCTAATTTTTCAATGAAGAGGTTTAGTTGAGTAAGTGAATTTAATTGCTGACAAAAGTATTTTCTAAATTCTTAAGTCACTTAGATCACGCAGATAATAAGAAAGGACATATCAGCATCCTGAGGATTTAAAGAGCTGAATGAACAGAAACAGTAAGCAAAATAGACTGAGAAAGTAGTCTTTAGTTAATGTAGAAGCTATTTGGGCAGAAAATAATGTCTGAAAACCAGAGAGTTTCAGGAATATGAGTCAACAGTGTTTTACAGGCAAAGTAGGTACACATTTTCAGCATACCACACATATGAATGTGCTGTATATTTGCTATCCCATCAATATTAATAATTCATATTTTACTTTAAATACTACCCTACTGAAAATAATGCAAAGTGATAATTGATATATATTTTATATAACATTTAGCCCAGAATGTTAGAAGGTTCTAGGAACCTTCTTGGTTATCCACACGGAAGAGTATCATGGCCAGCTTCTACATGTGAAATAACCCATCACCCAGGAACATAGCTAAAGCATCATCTCTCACTATCTACCAGCAAATGTATTTCATGAAAACTGGGATTCAGAATTCGTCTTCCAGTGTCATTAGCTTCAGAGCTAACTGTACTGCAGTGGAGCTCTGGGACACAAGCTGTGCTGGGACCCTGGGTGGGTCAGCATCATTGTGCAGGGTGGCAAGTTCTCAGGATCAAATTAAATTCTATATGCACAGTAAAATGAAAAGTTATTTAAATAACCTAAATTTGTTTTAACCAGCATGAATTAGAAAAAAGGAATTGCTGTATAATCAAGGAAAAAGCCGCATGGTATATAATTTGTTCAGACTTGCAGCCAAGTCATGGGCAGTCTACACACCTTTACAACAGATGCATCTATGGCTGCTCCTGATGAATCCTGATGAATATGTGGATTTGGGGAATGTAATAAATGAGAAGCTATCATTTTAATGAACATTCCTTGTTTTTACTTCATTGTTTATAGGTTTAGAAAACTGATATTTCACAATTCTGTTGGAATCAATTAAAGCACTGGCTCAGCTACTGCGATTATATCCTGGATGGTACAAACAAGTGTTGATGTCCTTGAATGTCAGAAGTAAAAAAAACAAAAAGGATTATCAAAAGAAAAAAAATTGATTTTAATGATCTTTCTTCTTTTTGAGATCTATAATAAAAATCACAGCTTAGTTTCCCCTTCCTCTTTTACTTGAGGTTCCCTTATAAAAAGCAATTAATACGTGGAGGTTAACAGATGATGGTGCTCCAGGGAGCAAACAATAAAGTTGAAAAAAAATCATTTTTCTTTTGATAGCTACATATACCTATTTTCAAAGCTATACTTTTTCTTGCATTGACTATTTTATGCATTAATTATTGTATTGATTTAAGAGTCAGTTTTTAAGGTCTTTGGAGATTGCCCTGAGTTGTACAAAAGCTCAAAATTCAGGTGCCTCATGGAAGACATGCATGTGCATGAATGGAAGAGTTTCACTATGTCCATTACGTGGAAGTGATGGGCATTGCTTGTTACAGACCACAGCTCTTTCAAATGCCAAGAACCCCAATCTGGTTGTTAGACACACTTATATTGGATGGGGGAAGTTAAAGACTGTGGTTGTCACATAGTTCACAGGGTTTAATTATTCTAGGGACACAGGTGTGTTATAGTAAGTAGGCAGCCAAACATGAGCAGGGAAGGGGGAGGAGGACTTCCATGTCAGTGTTTACATTCAACTAGATGCCTGTTTATATTCTACAAATTCTGAGTAAGCTGTTTTAGAGGGATGAAGAGTGAGAATATAGACAACAGACTGGCCAAAACTGGCTACTTCCAACAAGGAGAAATTAACCCAAACTTCTCCCCAAAATCCATTACTAAAGTAAAACCTCACACCTTCCTATACCATGACAGTTCTGATAGAGACCAAATATAGTAAAAAAAAAAAAATCCCTCCACCAACATGAGGGTGCAGCAAGCCTGAACTTCAGGAAGACTCCACCTGTTCCTTTTGAAACCTAATCTCACTTAGTGAGTATTCATCTCCCTTTAAATAAAAAAAAGGTCCCTATTGTTCCCTCCGCACCATCCTCCCTGGGTCTCTCCGTGCTCAAACTCTCTGGGCATGGAGTTCCTCCTTTCTTTCATTCCTGAATTCTTTCTCAGAACAGGACCAAAAATCTATATCCAGTAATAGATAGACAGAGCATTGGTTGAAAGGACTCAGTGTGCTATAAAAGTAGTTGTTGACATCCTATGCCAGTTAGAACAACACAGGAGTCTTTCCAACAGAGGTTACAGGCATGTTCACTCTAACAGGAAAGAGGATTTTCTGGCATCAGCTCAGGAGCCACACTGCTCTGAAACCTGGTATCCTGTAGCCTTGTGGATGCTGGCTCCCTCTACTACAAGGGCTGCTCTTGATCTCTTCTTCCTCCAGGTGCTAATACACTCTCCTTACATCAAATGCACAGCTAACCCTAACCCCCTGGGAGCTAGGTGCCTGGAGGACTTTTCCCTTACTTTCTGTTCAACCTGTTCATATGGTATCTCCTCATTTTTCTGCTTCCTTTGGGATTATTTATTCTTTTCCTGGAAAATCAAAAAAAAATTCAGCCTTTACAATTGCCATTCTGCTTTCAAAAACTTATTTCTAATGTTAAAGAAGGTAACAAAGTGCTGAATATTTGTTTCTCTCTCTTTGATTTCCTGATAAAACAATTCTGTTTCTCTGGGGAGGTGCATCTGATAATCGGTACATCTGAACTACTACATCTGCAGTAACTTCCTTGGAGGACACTTGGAACATGTGTGAAGCGGCTAGGATTGCTTAAATGACTAGGGCTTCCATTGGCATTCTGTGAGTGAGGGTTAGGAATTGTCTAGATCCTGAAGTGTGGACCACAGAAGGCAGAAACATTGTCCCAACCAGAATAACAATGGAACCATTGTTAGGGAATATTGAAAAAGAAGGAGCTGATTATAGGAATTATAGCAAAGAAAAACACAGCAGGAAATATTTTGAAATATTTTCCTATCTATCATAATTGTAGTATAATGTGGAAAACTATAGAAATCATTGTAGATATGATAATTTGTAGAGATTAAAAGAGGTAGGTAGAATTTCATCCACTTCATCTAGTAAAGCAGTGGAAAAGCTCATGGAAAATATAGATTTAAACTGCTGTTGGTAAGTAGAAAGTATACTTATTTAACACTAGATCAGTGTTGAGAAACTGTGAATATGCTTTATAAACAGAGATCTGGCACAGTGCTGGTTGTAGATAATCTATAGTTTTTAAATACAAAAATTACAAAAATAAAAATACTATTAAGAATAAGTTCTGATATATACATATACCAATGAAATGTTTCTAAGTTTATAAGACATTGGAAAACATGTAGCATATGGAAAGTTATTCCTCATTTTAATTGGACATTCAGTTTTCTTGCCACAAAATGTAATTCTGTAAATTTTCTGCTGAAATTTCTTTTCTCCTCTTTTCATTTTTCCTCTTTCAGAGAAGATAATCCAGCTCTTTCTTTTATTGGGGCTAGCTTCCAGGTTGAATAGTCAGTTAATTATTCAATTAGTTGTTCCTCATTTACTCTAACATGTTTAAATAACACTGAAAGAACTCCAGAGCATAAGTTAGATTTGGAACTGGCCAGATCAAAGCTTCACAAATTAAAGAACCATTTAGAGCTATTAAAAATAAGTGAGATGCCAAATACACTTTTTTTTTTTTTTTTTTTTGAGAGGGCATCTCTCATATTTATTGATCAAATGGTTGTTAACAACAATAAAATTCAGTATAGGGGGGTCAACGCTCAATGTACAACCATTAATCCATCTCAAGCCTAATTCTCGTCAGTCTCCAATCTTCTGAAGCATAACGAACAAGTTCTTACATGGTGAACAAATTCTTACATAGTGAATAAATTCTTACATGGTGAACAGTACAAGGGCATTCATCACAGAAACTTTCGGTTTTGATCATGCAATATGACCTATAAACAATCAGGTCAAATATGAATATTCGTTTGATTTTTGTACTTGATTTATATGTTGATCCCACATTTCTCCTATTATTATTATTATTTTTATTTTTAATAAAATGCTGAAGTGGTAGGTAGATGCAAGATAAAGGTAGAAAACATAGTTTAGTGCTGTAAGAAGGCAAATGTAGATGATCAGATGATCAGGTGTGTGCCTATGGACTAAGTATTAATCCAGGCTAGACAAGGGCAGCAAGACATCCACGGATGCAGAAGATTTCTCTCAAAGCAGGGGGGGTGAGGTTCTGAGCCTCACCTCTGTTGATCCCCAAATTCTCACCTGATGGCCCCCCTGCGACTGTGCCTGTCTTAGGTTGTTCCTCCCTTGAGGAATCTTACCCGTCTCTGGCTAACCAGTCATCTTCCGGGGCCATACAGGGAAATGTAAAGTTGGTAAGTGAGAGAGAAGCCATATTGTTTGCAAAGGTTAGCTTTTTACTTCTTTGCAGATTTATGCCCTGTGGCTTCTATGCCCAGCATTTGTCTCGAGGTATCTTTACCACCTGGAGGAATTATGATACTCGGTAAATTCGATCTGAGGCACGAATTCTATTTAAGGGTTGTAATTAGGAAAGAAGAAGAAAAGCTATAGATGTAGCATATGAAGGAAACTTGGGAGGATTGATTATTTCTTTGACATATCTTCTTGTATAGTACCTTAAGTATGTATAGGTTTTAAACTACTAACTAATTTGCACACACATATTAACATAATAGGAATACGGTGACATAAACAAAGCAAATCTATAATTACCATCCATCTCCAGTGAAGCCAAGAAAACCAGTTAGGCACCCTAGGCATTTGTGAAAATTTATCTATGATATGATGGATATTGTCCAACTGTACTTGAACCATCAGACAAATTAAAGCAGCCCATTTCTGGGATCTGTTCACATCCCATATGTTCTTTTAACCATAGATAGTCTATAGTCATGAGATTTTGGGGTGCTACAACTTGCACCCCTCCCAACTCCTGGTTGAGTTCCAACAGTACAGATCCGGTCAAATTCGTTGTCTCACTGTATGCACATGCCAGCCTAGACATCTCCCTCCTCATTCTTATGGCAAGTCCAGGAGACGGTGGGCTGGATGCAACCACAACCGCAGCATCGTCCGGATCCCTGTGGAGGCTTTTTGATGATCATCCCCCGGCACAAGTCCTCCAGAGAGTGCTGATGCCGGAAGCTCCTCCTCATATCGTATCTTAGTTCATTTTCTGGGTATCCAAGCTAGGCCTTGATTTTCTGCATAGAAACAAAGAGACCCTTTGCCCACACTTTGACATGCCCTCTATACCACTGTGCAGAAGTCATTGGAGGTCAGCACACAGTAACTGCTTTTTTTTTTTTTTTTTTTTAATTAAGAGAAAGGAATATTATCAGAAAAGAGTACCTCCATAGCTGATCATCTGACACCCTTTAAGTGATCAACATTAAGGATATTTAAAGCATGCGTTGATCTTTGATTTACCAATAGTTTTATCCTGTTAAGGAGTAATCCCCCTTTTCTTTCTTTCTTTCTTTCTTTCTTTTTTTTTTTTTTTTTTAATTTTTAATCTACACTTACATGAAGAATACTATGTTTACTATGCTCTCCCCTATATCAGGTCCCCCCTAACAACCACATTACGGTTACTGTCCATCAGCTTAGCAAAATGTTGTAGAGTCACTACTTGTCCTCTCTGTGTTGTGCAGCCCACCCTCCCCTTGCTCCCTCCCCCCCATGCATGCTAATCTTAATACCCCCCTTCTTCTTCCCCCCCCTTATCCCTCCCTGCCCACCCATCCTCCCAGTTCCTTTCCCTTTGGTACCTGTTAGTCCATTTTTGGGTTCTGTAATTCCACTGCTGTTTTGTTCCTTCAGTTTTTCCTTTGTTCCTATACTCCTCAGATGAGTGACATCATTTGGTATTTCTCTTTCTCCGCTTGGCTTATTTCACTGAGCATAATACTCTCCAGCTCCATCCATGTTGCTGCAAATGGTTGGATTTTTCCACTTCTTATGGCTGAGTAGTATTCCATTGTGTATATGTACCACATCTTCTTTATCCATTCATCTACCGATGGACATTTAGGTTGCTTCAATTCTTGGCTATTGTAAATAGTGCTGCGATAAACATAGGAGTGCATCTGTCTTTCTCAAACTTGATTGCTGCGTTCTTAGGGTAAATTCCTAGGAGTGGAATTCCTGGGTCAAATGGTAGGTCTGTTTTGAGCATTTTGATGCACCTCCATACTGCTTTCCACAATGGTTGAACTAATTTACATTCCCACCAGCAGTGTAGGAGGGTTCCCCTTTCTCCACAGCCTCGCCAACATTTGTTGTTGTTTGTCTTTTGGATGGCAGCTATCCTTACTGGTGTGAGGTGATACCTCATTGTAGTTTTAATTTGCATTTCTCTGATAATTAGCGATGTGGAGCATCTTTTCATGTGTCTCTTGGCCATCTGTATTTCTTTTTTGGAGAACTGTCTGTTCAGTTCCTCTGCCCATTTTTTAATTGGGTTATTTGTTTTTTGTTTGTTGAGGCGTGTGAGCTCTTTATATATTCTGGACGTCAAGCCTTTATCGGATCTGTCATTTTCAAATATATTCTCCCATACTGTAGGGTTCCTTTTTGTTCTATTGATGGTGTCTTTCGCTGTACAGAAGCTTTTCAGCTTAATGTAGTCCCACTTGCTCATTTTTGCTGTTGTTTTCCTTGCCCGGGGAGATATGTTCAAGAAGAGATCACTCATGTTTATGTCTAAGAGGTTTTTGCCTATGTTTTTTTCCAAGAGTTTAATGGTTTCATGACTTACATTCAGGTCTTTGATCCATTTTGAGTTTACCTTTGTATATGGGGTTAGACAATGGTCCAGTTTCATTCTCCTACATGTAGCTGTCCAGTTTTGCCAGCACCATCTGTTGAAGAGACTGTCATTTTGCCATTGTATGTCCATGGCTCCTTTATCAAATATTAATTGACCATATATGTTTGGGTTAATTTCTGGAGTCTCTAATCTGTTCCACTGGTCTGTGGCTCTGTTCTTGTGCCAGTACCAAATTGTCTTGATTACTATGGCTTTGTAGTAGAGCTTGAAGTTGGGGAGTGAGATCCCCCCTACTTTATTCTTCTTTTTCAGGATTGCTTTGGCTATTCGGGGTCTTTGGTGTTTCCATATGAATTTTTGAATTATTTGTTCCAATTCATTGAAGAATGTTGCTGGTAATTTGAGAGGGATTGCATCGAATCTGTATATTGCTTTGGGCAGGATGGCCATTTTGACGATATTAATTCTTCCTAGCCATGAGCATGGGATGAGTTTCCATTTATTAGTGTCCCCTTTAATTTCTCTTAAGAGTGACTTGTAGTTTTCAGAGTATAAGTCTTTCACTTCTTTGGTTAGGTTTATTCCTAGGTATTTTATTCTTTTTGATGCAATGGTGAATGGAATTGTTTTCCTGATTTCTCTTTCTATTGATTCGTTGTTAGTGTATAGGAAAGCTACAGATTTCTGTGTGTTAATTTTGTATCCTGCAACTTTGCTGTATTCCGATATCAGTTCTAGTAGTTTTGGAGTGGAGTCTTTAGGGTTTTTTATGTACAGTATCATATCATCTGCAAATAGTGACAGTTTAACTTCTTCTTTACCAATCTGGATTCCTTGTATTTCTTTGTTTTGTCTGATTGCCGTGGCTAGGACCTCCAGTACTATGTTAAATAACAGTGGGGAGAGTGGGCATCCCTGTCTGGTTCCCGATCTCAGTGGAAATGCTTTCAGCTTCTTGCTGTTCAGTATAATGCTGGCTGTGGGTTTATCATATATGGCCTTTATTATGTTGAGGTACTTGCCCTCTATTCCCATTTTGCTGAGAGTTTTTATCATGAATGGATGTTGAATTTTGTCAAATGCTTTTTCAGCATCTATGGAGATGATCATGTGGTTTTTGTCTTTCTTTTTGTTGATGTGGTGGATGATGTTGATGGATTTTCGAATGTTGTACCATCCTTGCATCCCTGGGATGAACCCCACTTGGTCATGGTGTATGATCCTTTTGATATACTGTTGAATTCTGTTTGCTAATATTTTATTGAGTATTTTTGCATCTACATTCATCAGGGATATTGGTCTGTAATTTTCTTTTTTGGTGGGGTCTTTTCCTGGTTTTGGTATTAGGGTGATGTTGGCTTCATAGAATGAGTTTGGGAGTATTCCCTCTTCTTCTATTTTGTGGAACACTTTAAGGAGAATGGGTATTATGTCTTCTCTGTGTGTCTGATAAAATTCCGAGGTAAACCCGTCCGGCCCCGGAGTTTTGTTCTTGGGTAGTTTTTTGATTACTGGTTCAATTTCTTTGCTTGTAATTGGTTTGTTTAACTTTTGTGTTTCTTCCTTGGTCAGTCTTGGGAGGTTGTATTTTTCTAGGAAGTTGTCCATTTCTTCTAGGTTTTCCAGCTTGTTGGCATATAGGATTTCATAGTAGTCTTTAATAATTCTTTGTATTTCTGTGGAGTCTGTCGTGATTTTTCCATTCTCATTTCTGATTATGTTGATTTGTGTTGACTCTCTTTTTCTCTTAATAAGTTGGGCTAGAGGCTTATCTATTTTGTTTATTTTCTCAAAGAACCAGCTCTTGGTTTCGTTGATTTTTGCTATTGTTTTATTCTTCTCAATTTTGTTTATTTCTTCTCTGATCTTTATTATGTCCCTCCTTCTGCTGACTTTAGGCCTCATTTGTTCTTCTTTTTCCAGTTTTAATAATTGTGATGTTAGACTATTCATTTGGGATTGTTCTTCCTTCTTCAAGTGTGCCTGGATTGCTATATACTTGCCTCTTAAGACTGCTTTCGCTGCATCCCACAGAAGTTGGGGCTTAGTGTTGTTGTTGTCATTTGTTTCTATATATTCCTTGATCTCTATTTTGATTTGTTCATTGATCCATTGATTATTTAGTAGCATGTTGTTAAGCCTCCATGTGTTTGTGAGCCTTTTTGTTTTCTTTGTAGAATTTATTCTACTTTCATACCTTTGTGGTCTGAAAAATTGGTTGGTAGAATTTCAATATTTTGGAATTTACTGAGGCTCTTTTTGTGAGCTAGTATGTGGTCTATTCTGGAGAATGTTCCATGTGCACTTGAGAAGAATGTGTATCCTGTTGCTTTTGGATGTAGAGTTCTGTAGATGTCTATTAGGTCCATCTGTTCTAGTGTGTTGTTCAGTGCCTGTGTGTCTTTACTTATTTTCTGCCCGGTGGATCTATCCTTTGGGGTGAGTGGTGTGTTGAAGTCTCCTACAATGAATGCATTGCAGTCTATTTCCCTCTTTAGTTCTGTTAGTATTTGCTTCACATATGCTGGTGCTCCTGTATTGGGTGCATATATATTTAGAATGGTTATATCCTCTTGTTGGACTGAGCCCTTTATCATTATGTAGTGGACTTCTTTATCTCTTGTTACTTTCTTTGTTTTGAAGTCTATTTTGTCTGATATTAGTACTGCAACCCCTGCTTTCTTCTCACTGTTGTTTGCCTGAAATATGTTTTTCCATCCCTTGACTTTTAGTCTATGCTTATCTTTGGGTTTAAGGTGAGTTTCTTGTAAGCAGCATATAGATGGGTCTTGTTTTTTTATCCATTCTATTACTCTATGTCTTTTGATTTGTGCATTAAGTCCATTTACATTTAGGGTGACTAGTGAGAGATATGTACTTATTGCCATTTCAGGCTTTAGATTCGTGGTTACCAAAGGTTCAAGGTTAGCTTCTTTAGTATCTTACTGCCTAACTTAGCTCGCTTATTGAGCTGTTATATACACTGTCTGGAGAGTCTTTTCTTCTCTCCCTTCTTATTCCTCCTCCTCCATTCTTCATATGTTGTGTGTTTTGTTCTGTGCTCTTTTTAGGGGTGCTCCCATCTAGAGCAGTCCCTGTAGGATGCCCTGTAGAGGTGGTTTGTGGGAAGCAAATTCCCTCAGCTTTTGCTTGTCTGGGAATTGTTTAATCCCACCATCATATTTAAATGATAGTCGTGCTGGATACAGTATCCTTGGTTCAAGGCCCTTCTGTTTCATTGCATTAAGTATATCATGCCATTCTCTTCTGGCCTGTAGGGTTTCTGTTGAGAAGTCTGATGTTAGCCTGATTGGTTTTCCTTTATAGGTGACCTTTTTCTCTCTAGCTGCCTTTAAAACTCTTTCCTTGTCCTTGATCCTTGCCATTTTAATTATTATGTGTCTTGGTGTTGTCCTCCTTGGATCCTTTCTGTTGGGAGTTCTGTGTAATTCCATGGTCTGTTCGATTATTTCCTCCCCCAGTTTGGGAAAGTTTTCAGCAATTATTTCTTCAAAGACACTTTCTATTCCTTTTCCTCTTTCTTCCTCTTCTGGTATCCCTATAATACGAATGTTTTTCCTTTTGTATTGGTCACATATTTCTCTTAGTGTTGTTTCATTCCTGGAGATCCTTTTATCTCTCTCTATGTCAGCTTCTATACGTTCCTGTTCTCTGGCTTCTATTCCTTCAATGGCCTCTTGCATCTTATCCATTCTGCTTATAAATCCTTCCAGGGATTGTTTCACTTCTGTGATCTCTTTCCTGACATCTGTGATCTCCTTCCGGACTTCATCCCACTGCTCTTGCATTTTTCTCTGCATCTCATCCCACTGCTCTTGCATTTTTCTCTGCATCTCATCCCACTGCTTTTGCATTTTTCTCTGCATCTCATCCCATTGCTCTTGCATTTTTCTCTGCATCTCTGTCAGCATGTTCATGATTTTTATTTTGAATTCTTTTTCAGGAGGACTAGTTAGTTCTGTCTCCTTCTCAGGTATTGTCTCTGTGATCTTTGTCTGCCTGTAGTTTTGCCTTTTCATGGTGATAGAGATAGTTTGCAGAGCTGGTACAAGTGACTGCTGGGAGAGCTTCCCTTCTTGTTGGTTTGTAGCCTTTTCCTGGGAGACTAGCAACCTCTAGTTGCTTGTGCTGGGCAGCTGTGCGCAGACAGGGCTTCTGCTTCCCGCCCAGTTGCTTTGGGGTTTATCTCCGCTGTTGCTGTGGGCTTGGCCTGGCTGGGGCTGTTCCTCCAAAATGGTGGAGCCCCGTTGGATGGGGAGCGGCCAGGAGGCTATTTATCTCCGTAAGGGGCCTCTGTGCTCCCTGCTGCCCAGAGGGTTAGAGTGCCCAGAGATCCCCAGATTCCCTGCCTCTGGTCTAAGTGACCTGTCCTGCCCCTTTAAGACTTCCAAAAAGCACTCTCCAAACCAAAACAACAACAGCAACAATGAGAGAGGGAACAGAAAGAAAGAAAAAAAAAAGGAAAAAACAAGCGATTTTTTTTTTTTTTTTCCTCAGTTGCCGGTCCCAGGCACCCGCTCACTGGTCCTGCTGCCCTGTCTCCCTAGCACCAGGGTCCCTGTCCTTTCAAGGTTTCCAAAAAGCACCCACCCACCGGTCCCGCAGGGAAGCAACGCTCGATGTTCTTTGTCCTCAGGCACTGGTCCCAGGCACCCGCTCACCAGTCCCGCCACCCTGCCTCCCTAGCACCAGGGTCCCTGTCCCTTTTAGGCTTCCAAAAAGCACTCGCAGAAAAGGAAAAAAAAAAGGGGAAAAACGCGTGATTTCCTCTGTCCTCAAGTGCCGGTCTCAGGCACCCGCCCACTGGTCCCGCAGGGAAAAACGTGGGATATTCTTTGTCCTCAGGCGGCGGTCCCAGGCACCCGCTCACCAGTCCCGCCACCCTGCCTCCCTAGCACTGGGGTCCCCGTCCCTTCAAGGCTTCCAAAAAGCGCTCGCCAAAAAGAGAGAGAAAAAAAAAAGGAAAAACGCGCGACCTCCTCCTTCCTCAGGCACTGGTCTCAGGCACCCGCCCGCCGGTCCCGCAGGGAGAAACGCGGGATATTCTTTGTCCTCCGGCGCCGTTTCCAGGCACCTGCTCACCGGTCCCGCCACCCTGCCTCCCCAGCAACGGGGGCCCGTCCCTCTAAGTCTTCCAAAAAGCGCTCGCCAGGAAAAAAAAAAAAAAACCGCTCTGGTTTCTCTCCACCCGCCGGGAGCCGGGGAGAGGGGCGCTCGGGTCCCGCCGGGCCGGGGCTTGTATCTTACCCCCTTCGCAAGGCGCTGGTTCCTTGCAGGTGTGGATGTGGTCTGGATGTTGTCCTGTGTCCTGTGGTCTCTATTTTAGGAAGATTTTTCTTTGTTATATTTTCAAAGCTCTATGTGTTTTTGGGAGGAGATTTCCACTGCTCTACTCACGCCGCCATCCTGGCTCCGCCCCCCCCCAAATACACTTTTAAGGAGGACTATTAACAATTCAATTGTCAAGCAAACAATGAATCCTTTAGAAGGTAGAACATGTGAATAGTTTTTGTTTGTTTGTTTGTTTTAGACCAAAAGAACACCAACAAAAAAACCTTTCTGGGGGATCACGGGAAGAAGGCGGCATGAGTATTTCAGAGGAAATCTCCTCCCCAAAACATATATATTTATGAAAATACAATAAATGCAACTATTCCTAAAAGAGACACCAGTGGATGCAGTACAACAGCCAGGATACATCTACATCTGCTAGAACTCACCGCGGCCAGGCAGGACCCAAATGCTCCTACACCCCAAAACCCAGCGGGAAGAAAGGAGTTGGAATGGGGAGGGAGTGAAAGCCCAGAACTGCTAAACAACCAGCTCTAGAAATCCGCAACCCAGAATGCAGACACAAGGTGCACGAGGTGCTGGATATTAGAGAAACGGAAAAGCAAAATCTGTGGGCAGGTCCCTGCAACCGGCACCCCTGAGACAAAAGAAAAGCGAGTGCTTTCTGTAAATCTTAAAGAGACAGGACTCGATAGCTGGACAAAGTTGTCCCGGCAGCTGGGAATACCGGGGAAACATAGTTGCCCTAAACGGAGGCAGTGCAGCTCTGAAGCCCCTCACAGCACTAAGCAGCCTGCCAGTCATTCCTCCAACTGGTGTGGACCCTGACACATGGGCCCAGTAACAGGAGAGTGGCAGTGCGCACTGGGGATGGCAGCACCGGAAGGAACCAAGAGCAGATCCGTGTGCCGCAGGAGAGGTTTGTGCTAGCCAGGAGAGGTTTGTGCTAGCCCGTAATGGCGCAACTGAACAGCCTGGACTCGTGTGCACCAGCAGAAGTGAAGCCAGAGCCCAGTAGAGGCCTGCGCGGAAGAGCCCCGTGCGCACCTGCAGCGGAGCCAAAGGGAGCAGGCGTGCTTCCAGCAGCCGACCAGAATCCCAGCCCAATGCACAGCCGCCCAGGCCAGACCCAAAGGTCGCTGCTGCCACCCAGCTGCCTGGCAGGATCACTGCTAGCATGGAGGAGTGCACCTGGCGTGCCTGCCACTCCCCACAGGGTTCCGCACTGCTCTGACAGACACCCTGCCCAGAGCAGCTGAGGGGACTAACCCGGTGGCTGCTCCAGGAGTGCAGGTAACTGTCATAGGCAGCGGAGAAGGGCAAGTCATCCAGCAAACAGGAAAGGGCTTTCTTCTCCCAGCTGACACACCTGTAACCTGCCTACAGCCACTGCTATCACCATGAAAAGGCAAAAAAATCTGATCCAGCCCAAGATAGTTACACCTGAGAGAGGATCTGCGGAGGCAGACCTAGGCAGTCTCCCTGAAAAAGAATTCAAAATAAAAATCATAAACATGTTGACAGAGCTGCAGAGAAATATGCAAGAGCTAAGGGATGAAGTCCAGAGGGAGATTACAGATGTCCAGAGGGAGATTACAGACATCTGGAGGGAGATTACAGAAGTGAAACAAACTCTGGAAGGATTTATAAGCAGAATGGATAAGATGCAGGAGGCCATTGATGGAATAGAAACCAGAGAACAGGAATGCATAGAAGCAGATGAAGAGAGAGATAAAAGGATCTCCAGGAATGAGACAATATTAAGAAAACTGTGTGACCAATCCAAAAGGAACAATATCCACATTATAGGGGTACCAGAGGAAGAAGAGAGAGGAAAAGGGATACAAAGAGTCTTTGAAGAAATAATTACTAAGAACCTCCCAAACTGGGGGAGGAAATAGTTGCTCAGACTACGGAGGCACACAGAACTCCCGAGAGACGGGATCCAAAGAGGACAACACCAAGACACATAATAATTAAAATGGCAAAGATCAAGACAAGGACAGAGTATTAAAGGGAGCCAGAGAGAGTAAGAAGGTCACTTACAAAGAAAAACACATCAGGTTATCATCAGACTTCTCAACAGAAACCTTGCAGGCCAGAAGAGAATGGCATGATATATTTAATGAAATAAAACAGAAGGGCCTTGAAACAAGGATACTGTATCCAGCACGATTATCATTTAAATATGAAGGAGGGATTAAACAATTCCCAGACAAGCAAAAGTTGAGGGAATTTGCCTCCCACAAACCACCTGTACAGGTTATCTTAGAGGGACTGCTCTACATGGGAGCATGCCTAAAAAGAGCACAGAACAAAAACACCCAACATATGAAGAATGGAGGAGGAGGAAAAAGAAGGGAAAGAAATAATCATCAGACTGTGTTTATAACAGCTCAATAAGTGAAAGAGGTCAGACACTAAGGTAGTAAACAAGCTAACTTTGAACCTTTGGTAACCACAAATCTAAAGCCTGCAACGGCAATAAGTACATATCTTTCAATAATCACCCTAAATGTAAAGGGACTGAATGCACCAATCAAAAGACACAGAGTAACAGAATGGAAAAAAAAAGCAAGACCCATCTACATGCTGCTTACAAGAGACTCACCTCAAAACCAAAGACATGCACAGATTAAAAGTCAAGGGATGAAGAAAGATATTTCTTGCAAACAACAGAGAGAAAAAAGCAGGTGTTGCAATACTAGTATCAGACAAAATAGACTTCAAAATAAAGAGAGTAACAAGAGATAAAGAAGGACATTACATAATGATAAAGGGCTCAGTCCAACAAGAGGATGTAACCATTATAAACATATATGCACCCAATACAGGAGCACCAATATAAATGAAACAAATGGTAACAGAATTAAAGGAGGAAATAGAATGCAAAGCATTCATTTTGGGAGACTTTAATGCAAGACTCACTCCAAAGGACAGATCCACCAGACAAAAAATAAGTAAGGACACAGAGGCACTGAACAACATGCTAGAACAGATGGACCTAATAGACATCTATAGAACTCTACATGCAAAAGCAACAGGATACACATTTTTCTCAACTGCACATAGAACATTCTCCGGAATAGACCACATAGTAGGCCACAAAAAGAACCTCAGTAAATTCCAAAAGTTTGAAATCCTACCAGCCAACTTTTCAGACCACAAAGGTATAAAACTAGAAATAAATTGTACCAAGAAAGCAAAAAGGCTCACAAACACACGGAGGCTTAACAACATGCTCCTAAATAATCAATGGATCAATAACCAAATTAAAATGGAGATCCAGCAATATATGGAAACAAATGACAATAACAACACAAAGCCCCAACTTCTGTGGGACACAGCAAAAGCAGTCTTAAGAAGAATGTATATAGCAATCCAGACATATTTAAAGAAGGAAGAATAATCCCAAATAAATAGTCTAATGTCACAATTATAGAAATTGGAAAAAGAAGAACAAATGAGGCCTAAGGTCAGCAGACAGAGGGACATAATAAAGATCAGAGAAGAAATAAATAAAATTGAGAAGAATAAAACAATAGGAAAATATCAATGAAACCAAGAGCAGGTTCTTTGTGAAAATAAACAAAATAGATAAGCATCTAGCCAGACTTATTAAGAGAAAAAAATAGTCAACACACATCAACAGAATCAGAAACGAGAAAGGAAAAATCATGACAGACCCCACAGAAATACAAAGAATCATTAGAGAATACTATGAAAACCTATATGCTAACAAGCTGGAAAACCTAGGAGAAATGGATAACTTCCTAGAAAAATACAACCTTCCAAGACTGACCAAGGAAGAAAAACAAAATCTAAACAAACCAATTACCAGTAAAGAAATTGAAATGGTAATCAAAAAACTACCCTAGAAAAAAACCCTCAGGCCAGATGGTTTTACCTAAGAATTTTATCAGACATACAGAGAAGACATAACACCCATTCTCCTTAAAGTTTTCCAAAAAATGGAAGAGGAGGAAATACTCCCAAACTCATTCTATGAATCCAGCATCACCCTAATACCAAAACCAGGCAAAGACCCCACCAAAAAAGAAAACTTCAGACCAATATCCCTGATGAATGTAGATGCAAAAATACTCAACAAAATATTAGTAAACCGCATTCAAAAATACATCAAGAGGATCATACACCATGACCAAGTGGGATTCATCGCAGGGAGGCAAGGATGGTACATTAACAAATCTATCAACATCATCCACCACATCAACAAAAAGAAAGACAAAAACCACATGATCATCTCCATAGATGCTGAAAAAGCATTCAACAAAATTCAACATCAATTCATGATAATAACTCTCAACAAAATAGGCATAGAGGGCAAGTACCTCAACATAATAAAGGCCATATATGATCAACCCACAGCTAACATCATACTGAACAGCGAGAGGCTGAAACCTTTTCCTCTGAGATCGGTAACTAGACAGGGATGCCCACTATCCCCACTGTTACTCAACATAGTACTGGAGGTCCTAGCCATGGCAATCAGACAGAACAAAGAAATACAAGGAATCCAGATTGGTAAAGAAGAAGTCAAACTGTCACTATTTGCAGATGACATGATATTGTACCTAAAAAACCCTAAACACTCCACTCCAAAACTTCTAGAACTGATACTGGAATTCAGCAAAGTTGCAGGATACAAAATTAACACACAGAAATCTATACACTAACAATGAACTAATAGAAAGAGAAATCAGGAAAACAACTCCATTCAGAATAGCATCCAAAAGAATAAAATACCTAGGAATAAACCTAACCAAGGAAGTGAAAGACCTATACCCTGAAAACTACAAGACACTCTTAAGAGAAATTAAAGAGGTCACTAACAAATGGAAACTCATCCCATGCTCCTTGCTAAGAAGAATTAATATAGTCAAAATGGCCATCCTGCCCCAAGCAACATACAAATTCGATGCAATTCCTATCAAATTACCAACAGCATTCTTCAATGAACTGGAACAAGTAGTTCAAAAATTCATATGGAACCATCAAAGACCCCAAATAGCTAAAGCAATCCTGAGAAAGAAGAATACAGTGGGGGGGGAACTCACTCCCCAACTTCAAGCTCTACTACAAAGCCATTTGGTACTGGCACAAGAACAGAGCCACAGACCAGTGGAACAGAATAGAGACTCCAGACATTAACCCAAACATATATGGCCAATTAATATACAATAAAGGAGCCATGGACATACAATGGGGAAATGACAGTCTCTTCAACAGATGGTGCTGGCAAAACTGGACAGCTACATGTAAGAGAATGAAACTGGATCACTGTCTAACACCATACACAAAAGTAAGTTCGAAATGGATCAAAGACCTGAATGTAAGTCATGACACCATAAAACTCTTAGAAAAAAACATAGGCAAAAATCTCATGGACATAAACATGAGTGACTTCTTCATGAACACATCTCCCCAGGCAAGGGAAAGAAAGGCAAAAATAAAGAAGTGAAACTATACCAAGCTAAAAAGCTTCTGTACAGCAAAGGACACCATCAATAGAACAAAACGGTATCCTACAGTATGGGAGAATATATTCATAAATGACAGATCCAATAAAGGATTGATATCCAAAATATATAAAGAGCTCACATGCCTCAACAAACAAAAAGCAAATAATCCAATTAAAAAATGGGCTGAGGAGCTGAATAGTCAGTTCTCTAAAGAAGAAATCCAGGTGGCTAACAGTCACATGAAAAGATGCTCCACATTGCTAATCATCAGAAAAATGCAAATTAAAACCACAATGAGATATCACCTCACACCAGTAAGGATCGCCACCATTGAAAAAACAAACAACAACAAATGTTGGTGAGGTTGTGGAGAAAGGGGAACCCTCCTACACTGCTGGTGGGATTGTAAAATAGTTCAACCATTGTGGAAAGCAGTATGGAGGTTCCTCAGAATGCTCAAAATAGAAATACCACTTGACCCAGGAATTCCACTTCTAGGAATTTACCCTAAGAATGCAGCACTCCAGTTTGAAAAAGACAGATGCATCCCTATGTTTATTGCTGCACTGTTTACAATAGCCAAGATATGGAAGCAACCTAAATGTCCATCAGTTGACGAATGGATAAAGAAGATGTGGTACATATACACAGTGGATTATTACGCAGCCATAAGAAAAAACAGATCCTACCATTCACAACAACATGGATGGAGCTAGAGGGTATTATGCTCAGTGAAATAAGCCAGGCGGAGAAGGACAAGTACCAAATCATTTCACTCATATGTGGAGTATAAGAAGAAAGGAAAACTTAAGGAACAAAACAGCAGCAGAATTACAGAACCCAATAATGGACTACTAGTTACCAAAGGGAAAGGGACTGGGGACGATGGGTGGGAAGTGTGGGATAAGGGTGGGGAAAAAGAAAGAGTGCATTACGATTAGCATGTATGTTGCGTGGGGGGCACGGGGAAGGCTGTGCAGCACAGAGAAGACAAGTAGTGATTTTACAGCTTCTTACTACACAGATGGACAGTGACTGTGAAGGGGTATGTAGGGGGGACTTGGTGAAGGGGGGAACCTAGTAAACATAATGTTCTTTCTGTAATTGTAGATTAATTATACCAAAATAAAAAAAAAAACCTTTCTACCTGGTTATGTTTTCTTCCTATTCTAAAAGGTTAATGTTCCTAATTGTATTACCGTATTGTAGCACATTTGAGCAAACACAGGAAAACAGAGAAAAACAGCAAAAGTCTATGTCTAGACTTTGGTGTAATATCTATACTATAAGTTCTAGGTCAGTACCCGAAATAAGGAAACTTAAAACAACCAAAAATTGAAACAGTGATGGACAGAGTAACAGCATGGAGGTAGAGAAGCACGTATCTACTGGGAATCAAGAAATTTGAGATCTTCCAGCTTAAGCAGTAACTGCAGTCTTGACTTCATGTTTCTCTTTTGTAAAAATACATTGAATCTAAAATCATATCAGGATGTTTTATAAGACTGAAAGTTTATGGTTTCATATTTTTAATTAACTACAACTAATTAACTAAAAAGAACTTGGGTCTTGTCTCATATTAGCTGGATTTTCTGGAGAATGATAACACATATTCATGAAACAATCCATTGATTAAATTCAGTTTATTCTTCTGGCCACTTTATTGCTTTATAATTTGAACATCACATGTAGTATGTTAAAAATATTTTTACATGTTCATTTACTCTCAATAGACTATAAATTGCTTGAGGACAGAGATAATCAGCTTCTAATGTCTTTTGTCTAGTACAGTGGCATATAGTAAGGGCTTAATCAAAACCAACCAGACTAATATTCATAGGAACTATAATAAGCCATGGGTAACAATAAAAATTTGCTCAGGTAGAGAATTTAAATATTCCTTTGATGTTGACCAAAATTTGCCTACAGTCATGGTATCTCATATTATCAAGTACCACATAGAAGCACTGTTTCTATTTGCTGGTGCTTTATTTGTGTTTTTGAAGGAATAATTCAGCATTTATCATGTCAGCAGTTCCAGAACAGTAATGAAAGACCAAGATCAAGATAAAAGTGGTTAAGCTAAGGAGAAGACTACTGTGTCAAACATAGAGATTAGGATTTCTAATTGATACACCCATTGGAAGACAGGAAAAAGGCACTGAGTATCTGGCAATGGTTTATGTATTTATTTAAAAATATGGAACGCTTCATGAATTTGCATGTCATCCTTGCACAAGGGCCATGCTAATCTCCGTATTGTTCTAATTTTAGTATATGTGCTGCCAAAGCCAGCACTGGCAATGGTTTATTTTAAAAGCCATTTCCATAACACATAGACATTTGTTTACACATCTCATTTTCCTTCTTTTCCTAACCCCCCAAATTATATATCAAAAGCAGAATATTGCAGTATCAACATATTGCAAATCTTGCTTTCAAGTTTTTGATAATTGTAGGACTGATTTCTAGCTAATTTTACCACAGCAACACTGTCACCTGGCAGGAATTGCCCCTAGGCAATTCACTCTGGATTCGATGAAACTGAGTAACAACAGAATGTCAGGGTTTATACCTTGCTTTATTCTCACGGTGGTACAATCACATCTGCATCCAGCAGTCTGCAGGTCCATAATCTACCTCCAGCTCAGAGCCTGCCCAGAGCACCGGGTGGAGCTCTTTACATAGTGACTCAGCCAATAATAGCTCATTGTCAATGGGTATGGAAGTATTAGTCTAGCAGTAGGCCAATTACATCATCAAATAGTTTAGAGTCAGGTGAGGATCCCAGCCATAGGAACTTCCATTTTCCCCACAAACTTCTATGACCAATTTCCCAAAAATGGAAATAGAGTTTGGATAATGTTCACATGTAATTACATTCTTCTACTGAATGCACTAAACAAAGCCTTACATTTTTAACGGCTGTAGGCTTATTATAATTTTATCAAAGTTGTCACAGAGATACTTTGATATGTGAAGATCTTGATGCATGACCCCAAAATTGAAAAATATGTTCCAGCTGCAGTAAATATTCTAGTATCTTCTTAACTTTAACTTGTTAAAACACCTCTTCCTTGGAGACTCAGATTGGAGATCCTCCCATGTGTGTTAAGATAGAGTAGAGGATGAGGGGTGTGAAGCAAAAGGGATTGTGTGCCAACACTAAGCAGGTATTTTAAGAGGTATTGTGTATTTTCACCAGATCCTTCTTCCATAAGAGGATCCTCTCCCATAAGAGGGAACTTCTCTTTGACCCTGGACCCCAGGATAAGAAGACCCACTGAACAGAGTAGCCAGCCTGCAGCAACTGATTTGCCACATAAGAAAAGTACTGATCTTTGTGTAAGCCACTGAGATTTTGGGGTTGTTCATTATTGCAAAGATGATACTGACTCAGAGTCTGGATTCCTTAATTATTGACAATAGGGCTTAATTTAAATTGTATCAATATCTCCCTCAACTTCCACTAGAAAGAACAACAAAGAAATGAATATTTTTCAAGATTTTTCTATTTCTATCTTTTAAAAAACATGAAAAGTAAACAATGAAAGTTTGAAGTTCTGATGGTTAAACTAATAAGGAGATAGAAATATGGGACTTACTTAATATGCAAGGCAAATACAAGATTTGTCTTCCCTTATGTATATACTTTCAATTTTTTTCAATTATTTTCTCATTTCCTTTTATCCTTTTTTTCTCCTAACTTCTTTTGTTAGGAATAGCTTGCTTATTTCCTAATATTTTGAACTTTTCTAAATATTTTACAGATTTTGTTTTTCTAATTTAATTCGTGGTGTGATGATAAAAGAATATTTCAAACATTTGAAATTTGTTTTGTGACCCTGGGGAAAGTCTGTCTTGGTGAATGAACAATGCATGCACTTGAAAAGTGTGGATTCTACAATGGTTGGGTGTAGTAGAATAAATACAAATGAAATACAAATATAAATGTAAATATAAAACCTATTGTGGATAAAGTGAAGGTTCCTATGGCCAGGATTCTCATCTGGCCCTGGTTGGCCAGCTCACTACACACATGTGGGCAATACTTTGTTATTGACTCCATATAAAGAGCTCTGCCCAGTGTTCTGGGTGATGCAGTGGCACTTCTGCTGCAGGGCTGCAGGAGAGCAGAGTCTGGCGTGGTGGCAATGGTGAGAATGGGGACTGAGATGGCTGCAGGGGCAGAGAGGCCCAGAGGCAGAGACAGGCTTGCTTTATGAAGACTTGCTCTGAATGGACAGGATTCTAGTGATTGACTTACCACCCTGGGAATAAAGTTGGGTATAAACCCTTTAACCCCAAGAACATTCCACCATCATTTCTTTGGTCTCATTGAATTCATAGTGAGCTTGTCCAGGGCTAAAACCCACTGGCAAGACATCTATAAATATAAGTTAGATTAAAGCAGTTGAGAGTGTTCATATCTTTTATACTTTTCCTCCTCCATCCTTCTTATTTTTGCTAAGAGGAATGCCAAAATCTCTGAATGTGAACTTGCTAATTTCTCCTTAAATATTTTTCCTTTTTTGTGGTGCATGAATTTGGAGGCTCTGTTATTAGCTACACACACATTTATGATTGCTAGTCTTTCTGATGAATTGGCTCTTTCATCACTATGAAACATTCCATTTATCTCAAGCATTTACTCTCTGTCTTGAGCTTTTTATAAGATTTAATATTGCCACTCCAGCCTTCTTAGGCTTATTGTTTGCCCAGTATATCTTTTTCCAACATTGTATTTTCAATTTATGTTTTTTCTATTTAAAGTATATATATGTTGTGTATTTAAAGTACATGTTTTTAACATTGTTGACTGCTTTGCCTATGTTTTTTTCTTGAAGAACACTGTGCTTTACAGTCACTAAACTAATGAAGTTTGAGCATAAGGTTTAATAGTTTACTCTGAAATATTAAAGAAATGATAGTTGCAGGACAAAAATTTCAAAAATAATCAGAAAGTATTAGTGTTCTTTCTCTTTTCTGTCTCTCCCTCTATCAGTCTCTTTCTATGTCTTCTTCCCTTTCTCTGTCTCCATCTCTCACTATCAATATGATCAATTTCAGAAGCTTATTGAACTTAGAAGAAATTCAGGCCTTTGAAGAGAATCATATTCATAAATATTTTGGCATGCACTCAAACGTCACTGGTTGGTAATGTGTTGATTTTGACAATGGACTTCTATAATTTTGCTATTTTCCTTTTCCTTCATAATAAGTCTTGTGAACCTGAAGAATTCAACAAAAGATTATTTGTGTATGTATATATGCACATATACAGATATACATATACATATACTAGATGGAAGTATATAAATATATTTTAATGATTATGTTATTAAAATTATTTCTGAATTTACATTTATTAGCCTAGATACTTTATTTTGCTGAAATGAAGGCTTTTTTACTCTGACATTGAATTGAGATCAAAGCATATTTCTAAGTAATATTCATGTGTTAAAATAATGTGCTAATATTTCCACTTACTATTTCTCCAATTACATGTTGCTAGATGAATATGTTTGAACGAAATTTTCATGTTGTGAGGCTTTATGCAAACTATGCATTGATTTTGGAAACACTGTCTATGGAATTACTCATTAGCTACTTTATAACATTATTTACTGCAGCTACAGCCTCAGTTGAATTTACATTTAGCTTGTTATTTCTTAGTAACAAATATATATATATATATATTCAAATGTTTTCTTCTTTAGATGCTTTAAGTAAAATTTTCATCATGTAGTTACTGCTTAGTTCAAATTAAAGATTGGTTTTTAAAAATATTTTCTTTGAAACAGTATCTGCCATGCCAGGGAATGTTTTCTATTCTGGTGGTATATTTGTATAACTGATTTGGATTTAACAGCTCTGAATATAAGCCAAGAAGTGCAAAATTTTATAGGCAACTAAGCATTCCTGACTTCCTGAGTTTTCAAAAGTATAATCTAGTTCCTATTTGCTATTATTTTATTTTTTTATAGATTAGTAATAGCATCTTTTCATGTACCTATTGGCAAAATGTATGTCTTTTAAAAAATGTATTTTTGGGTCCTCAGCCCATTTTTCAATTGGGTTGCTTGTTCTTATGTTATTGAGTTTTATAAGTTCTTAATGTATTTGGATAATAATCCCATATCAGAAATATTTGCAAGTATTTTCTGCCATTCAGTGTGATGGGGCCTTAGCTGCTGCAAGGGGACAATCAGGCTAGCCTGGTTGTCGCTGGGTCTCAGGGCTGGATAGGTGGGGTTCTGAACACCCACCCAGGCCAACTGAGGCTTGGCTGCTAGACTGAAACTGTGTGGTTGGGGTGCTTGCCCCTCCCAGTTCTGTGCCAAGAGGTGTGGTCAGGGCACTCTCCAAGCTTGGCTGTGGCTGGCTGCTTTGGGTAGGGCCTGGCTTGAGGCTGGTGCATCCAGGTTATGGGACAGGTTAGGCCAAGCACTCCCTTTGGTGCTAGAAGGCTAGAGGGAGGGCAATAAAAATGGCATCCTAGGCTCCAACTCCAGCAAGTTAGAAAGAGATTGCAATAAAGGTGTGGGCCAGCCCTGACAAAGTCCTTGCAGGTTCCTGCTTGTCCAGTAGCCACTTAAATATTAGCAAGGGGTTCCCCCTTGCTATGGTCTAGGCATTTTTCAAATTGTTGCTTTTGCACTGTATTTTGGGGGAGTGGTTTTGCACATGAGCTCTGTAAGAGCTGGATCTTCATTCCTGATATTTCTATGATTCTCCTGGTCTTTATTGGTGGCGATTTTCAAAATCAGGTGTTTTGGGGGCTCTTATTTCCAGTGCCTGCCCTGGAAAGACTAGGGTTGCCTGATGTAGGGCACAACCCTTCACTCCTCAAGGGAGAGTTCCCTATGCTTTGGGGGAGGATCCTTCCATGATGAGGGTTGCATTATCAGTGAAGCTGTGTTTTTGCCTCCCTGACTTCATGTATCTCTTTTGACTTCTGTTGTGGAAACACAGTTCACCTAGTTCTCAAGTCCTTTTCAGAGGAAAATTATTCCATATACAGATGTAAATGTGTTGTGTCTGTGGAAGGAGGTGAGATCAGAGTCTTCCTACACCTCCATTTTTAACTCCCTTGGTCAAAACTGAATAAAATTTTCTTTTGCAAGCTCAATTATTTTTTATTCTTAGATCCAACAGACATAAAATTAATCTGTCAAAATACTATGAAATTTTTAGTTTCTGTATATATCTTCTTCAAACATGAATTAACAACTTGTCCATTGGTCTTTGAGTAGCTCTAGGATATAATCTATAAGTCTGCCTGCCAAATTCTCTAATCTAATCTTAAATAAATCATCTCTTAATATGGGTTTTTAAAAATGTTTAAGCAAAAACATTATTTATGCTCTAAATTATAATATCATTTTTCTTATAGATTGGGAGTTTTTATTCAGAACTTCCAAAATTACTAGTATCTAAAATTGAGTTACCATGTTTTCATCGTGATGATCCTTAATACCAAAATAACAATATTGTCCTACATTCATTCCACCAACAGTGTCTATTGATGTACCAACCTAACATTGAGTCATGTATAAAAAAAGCAGAATTGCTAATTGCTGATTTACTTCTCATGAGAATAATGAGTCCAAACTAATTTGAAAAAAATGCTGAGTTCAAAGCCTGTATTTTCCAGGTGATCTGGCTTGGTTATTAGTAGGATGGAGGTGCCCTTCAGATTCCAGATAATGAAATGTAATTTCCCTTGGATTAAATAGACAAATCCCATAAAGAAGGCCAAATCAAAAGAGTTGGACCAAGAATTACAATATTGCTATAAACAAGTGAAGAAAATGCAAAGAATGTTCATGTGAGTTTGCATTAAAGGATAGAAGGTGGTGTTTGGGAAATTTGTTGAGTTGCTGGAGTACATAAAGGTGTGGAGAAGCATGAGTGGGGGCAATTCATGGCAGGGAGAAATTTGTTTATAGTCCACCTGAAATTTTCTTTGAGTTAGGAAGATGTTAAGAACCATAACTTAATTTAGAAGTAGACAAAGTCATAATTTAACCTAATGCATCCAAAAGAGATTATAAATGCATATTCTCCTAAAGGATTAATATGAAGCCTGTTGCTAAACTCAATCAATCCTCAGAAAAGTTTCCTCAAAAACTTTCCATAATTTCTTCTTAAAACACATTTGTGCGTTTTTGAGGATATTGTTTTTGGGATGTGATGTGTTTACTTCTGAGTTTAATCCTCCAATGTTCATTTAAATAACAAATGGAGTTATATGTGGGTGCAGAAATAGAGGATGGAAGCCACAATGGAGAAGCATTTTTTTTTAAGATTTTTTTGTTTGACATTTAAATAAACAGTCCTATGAACAATATGCAACATTCGACTTTGGGTCAACAGATCAGAAAAGAGAAATGAAGAAGTCTTTAAGTATTCCAGCTCCAAAATGAGTTATTATACTTCTAGGTAGAACTAAAATGTCAAAAAATATTTGATTATGTATTTTTAAATAATCCCAAATGGATGCCAGAAAAAGTCAGACTTCTTTACAATGTCATGGCATATCTTAGATTTTTGAATAAAAGTAGTTTAGAAAAATAACAATGCAAATAGAAAAATTTATAATTATGTATTTCAAGCAAACTTCACTTCTTTAGTTACCTTTTCTACTAAATTAGACTTAAGTAGACTTTTAATTTAGAATCCTCTTGTATAGTGCAATGTGTTAAAAGAAAACCACCTTTGTAATAAAGTAGTATAAACTCACTAAAAGGAACAATGTATTTATATCATTCTAAGTAATCATGTAAACTGTATCACAACATTATCTGAATATATTAATGATAATAAAGCTATTATTAGCAGTGACTATTTTATTTTCAGTAAAAGTGCCTGTGAAGGCCATTGATAAAAATGGCAACTACCAGTATTTCATATTAAGAGGATGAACACTGATGACATAAAATTGAAAAAAGAAATACCCCAAATATAAAGTAAATTATTTCTCTCTTACAAACTAATAACAGAAAATGACTTTTAAATCACCCTGAACCCTTAAATTACTTTTCAGTGTCCACTTCCCACATTACATTATAAGTTCATTATCACTGAGACATGTGCTCTGCTAATTGCAATATTAACATCTAGGAAATAGCCTTTTAAAATTTATGGTGGAAATTGTTTGATGAGTTACTGCGAATATTTTACTAACAGATAATATAAATCTAATGGTTTTAAAGAAGTACAATTTCTAAGTAGCAGTTTTGATGATATTTAAAGCAGTAAAACTTTAATTAAAGAAGTTCTTAATAAAAACTTATTTTATACTTTTTCAGATTTCAGTATATTGCTTTTTCCTTACTATTGGGAAAAGTAATCCTTATTTTTAAAGAACTTGTTCACACTGTCCCTAAACCATAAAATTAATGTTGAAACTTTCTCTAATTGCCAAATGTCATATTTTAGCTTTATAAAAATATTATTTACCAAGTAATATAATGATATAAATTTATATATAACACTATGTATGTAATAATATAAAATAATGTGACATTATTAAATATTAAATTGTCATATGTGAGTCCTTAGGAAAAAAACAACTATTTAATTTTTCCCATTTATACCTCTAAGAAAAAAATGGAAAATGCCATTATCTAATATTTGTCATCTAGCATTATTATCTGCATGTTTTAGAAAGGTAATTGGTAATATCAATTAAATAAAGTTTCTTTTTCACTATGTTTGCAGTCTGGATGCATATATTAGAAGCAGAATATCTCACATACCTATATAAACCTTGGTAATATTAAAGAAAATGTTGGAATTTCTCCAAAGTGCCTTGGTGATTATTTTGTCAAGTTACATAAACATTCACTATAGATTTATGTGTTAGCATTCAATATAACATCTTCTTCCCTAAAGGAATTTATATTTTGCTTAGTAACATCCTGAATGCTTGAAGAGTGGGTATTACAGATAAATTTCAGTATTTGACCTTAAAAAAGCAATATACAATAATTAAGGATTATTTTTAACTGAAGAACATCATGAACTAAAGTGATAAACAGTGAGTGTCAGAAGATATTTTCAAAGTCCAAAACCAACAAATAATTAGTTTTCTGGAACATAAAGGAATTGTTGAAAATCAACAAGAAATAAAAATTGCACATGAGTAGGGGATTTCTAAAAGCAAACACTAAAAATGCTGACAAAATGATCCAAATCATCGCTGTAGTGGGATGAATAGTGGCCCTCCCTCCAAAAGATAGTTCCATGTCCTAATTCCTGGAACCTGCAAATATGAGCTTATTAGTTAAAAGGGTCTTTGCAGATATTATAATTAAGATCTTGAGATGAGATCACTTTGGATTATCTTGTGGTCACTAAATACAATGGCAAGCATCCTTCTCCAAGGAGAAGACACAGCAGAGGAAGAAGTCATGTGAAGGAGATGAAAATTGGAGTGATTGGAGTGATTGGAATAGCCTCAAAGTAAGGAATGCTTAAGCTACCACAAAATTCAAGAGCAAGGAGAGACACCCCACTAGAGAATTCAGAGGAACTATGGCCTTGCCAATACTTTGATTTTTGTACTCCATATGAAAGTATTTTACCCTCCAGAATGGAGAGAACAAATTTGAAATAAAAAACAAGGAATAAATTGTTTTAAGAGACACCGTTTGTAGTTATTTGTTACAGAAGCCCTAGGAAATGAATAAATCAGTAGCCAGAAAAACTAAAATGTAAAATGATTAATTATTTTATACATATTAGACTGAGAAAAAGAGAAAATCTAGATAGTTCCAAGTGTTGCCAATAATATGAGAATATAGTAATTCTCCAGCATAACTGAAGGGAATGTAAACTTGTGCAACTATTTGGAGAGTAATTTACTATGTACTTGATGATCCAGATATTCCACTTCTGGTTGAATATCCCAGGCAATTTTTAACATATGTCCCAAACTGGACATCTGCAAAGAGGATTTTTATAGCACTGTTTACAGTGGTGAAGAGGGTGAAGAATTGGAGGCAACTTGAATATCCATTAAGAATAGAATGGAAAGAAACACTGTGGTGTAATTTTGGTGGATGCAAATAATGAAAATACAATTATTTCTCTAATATATATACATACATACATATATATGTGTGTATATATGCACACAGTATAATGTATATGCATACATATGTATATACATATTTACATATATGTATGTATGTACATTTATACTTATTTAGGCAATATAATATGCAATAACTGAAGATTATGAATAACTCCACCTTCTGCTCATCACCTCTTTCCCAAAATATTCTAAGTAAATAAATAAAATTCATTAATCTCTTTATACACAAAGCATTAATGTGTAGGTTATGGATACAAATACCAAATAAATATTTTCTTGCTTTGCCAAAGCTTAGAATCCAGTTGGAGAAACTGACATAACAGGGATATATTAGGGAGTAAACTATGATGGATGTGCAAGCTAGGTGTTATGCAAGTAAAGGAATAGAGAGATTAATTTTTAAATGGTGGTTTGGAAGGTTTAAGGAGGAAATGTAATTTGAGCTGCACCGTCAAGGTAGGAACAATTTTGGCAGGTAGAGGAGGATGAGAATGAGCACATGTTGGATATAGTTACGTGTACACTGAGTCGAGGGGTAAGAATATAGTAGTGGTTACCAGCTGGATTGGAGGAGGGATCAGAGCAGAACTGAACAAGGAGTAGGGGGTGAGCAGGAAGGGTAGTTAGTGTTGACATCTTATTTGAGAGGTTAGTGTATGTTGGCCAAGAGCATTAGATATGATCACTTTTCTGAAATTATCAGCCAGAAAGTCTTGGCTGGATTGAGACATATTTATTCAAAGATGTCATAAAGAAGAATGTTGAACAAAAATCCAAAACGGTAATTTTGTACTAAGAATTAAATTCAGAATGAAAGACAATGCAAAAGGGAGAATCAAAGCAAAAGAAAACCAGATGGGGATGCAATATCAGATATGTTTTAAATATGGGCTGTTTTATGACTGAGGCCAAACAGGACAGATTTAGGATCCTACATTTTAGCTATATAATTTTTGGGCATGTCCTAATACCTATAGAAGCCTGGGATATTTGAGACTACCAGGCTTCAGTATTAAACAAGAGGCAAAAGTGGAGAACTGCATTGTGACCATAAGAAGAAGACAGTGTCTGTGTTCACTGTGACCATAAGAAAAAGAGAGTGTCTGTGTTCACAAAGCCACATGCTGGTGGTCCCTGATCCAGTCTAGTACTGCTTGAATATCACTACTCATATTGTAGCCTTAAAAATCACAGATTGCCAGTCTTTGGAGATAAACTGGAGTTGTGAATTTCCCACCAGGCAAAATACCAACTTGCAAAGATTTATAAAATGGGTTTTCTGGAAATAAACAGTTTCTGTCTCAGAAAACTATTTTTAAGTGTTACTATATTCTATCACTAATACCAACAGGTAGAGATGAAATAATAGGCAAAAAAGAATATTCACTTTAGTGTAATTCAACTTAGAAAACTAATAAAGCCCCTGATGGTTCATTTTGTTTAAATTAGTTTTTACAAGTTTCACTGAAGAAAGAGAAACGAAAAATAAATTTTTATGGAAGTATTTTTGAAATACAATCATACTGATTTCAAGTATACACCACAGTGGTTCAACAGTTACCAATATTATCAAATGCTCACCCCTACTAGTGGAGTTACTATCTTCAACATAGGAAGATGCTACAGAATCATTGACTGTACTCTCCAAGCTATACTACTATCCTGTGACCAACATATTATAATTGAGAATTTTTATGCCCCTTTATCCCCCTCACCATCCCCACCCACAACCCTAACCTTTCCCACATAGTAATCACAAGACACTTAACAGAGTCTATGAGTCTACTGCTATTTTGTTCATTTTTGCTTTGTTTTGCTTTATATTCTACAAATAAGTGAAATAATGTATTTGTGTTTCTCCACCTGTCTTATGGCATTAGCATAATACCCTCTAGGTCCATCCATATTGTTACAAATGGCAGGATTTCCTTTTTTTATGGCTGGATGACGTTTCATTGTGTATATGTGTCACATCTTCCTTATCCACTTAGGTTGCTTCCATAACTTCGCTATTGTAAATAAGGTGGTGATAAACATAGAGTTGCATATATTTTTTTGAATCAGGCAATTTGTTTCCTTGGGGTAAATTCCTAGAAGTGGGATTATTGGGTTGTATGATATTTCTATATTTAGTTCTTTAAGGAACCTCCATACTGCTTCCCACAGTGGTTGCACCAATTGACATTCCCACCAACAGTATAGGAAGGTTCCCTTCTCTCCCATCCTCACCAACCCTTGTTATTTCCTGTATTTTGGATACTAGCCATACTGACTAGTGTGAGGTAATATCTCATTGTAGTTTTGATTTGCGTTTCTTTGATGATTGGTGATATGGAGCATCTTATGTGCCTGTTGGTCATCTGTATTTCTTCTTCGAAAAAATGTCTGTTCAGGTCCTCCACCCATTTCTTAAACAGGTTAGTATTATTATTATTGATGTTGAGGGATATAAGTTCTTTATATATTTTGGGTGTTAACTCCTTATCAGATAAATTGTTTATGAATATATTCTCCCATACTGTAGGATGCCTTTTTGTTCTGCTGATGGTGTTCTTTGCTGTACAGAAACCTTTTAGTTTGATGTAGTCCCACGTGTTCATTTTTGCTTTTGTTTCCCTTGCCCGAGGAGATGTGTCCAGGAAAAAATTGCTCATGCTTATATTCAACAGATTTTTGTTTATGTTTACTTCTAAGAGTTTTATAGTTTCATAATTTGCATTTAGGCCTTTGATCCATTTTGTGTTTACTTTTGTGTATGTAGTTAGACGATAATCCAATTTCATTCTCTTACATATAGCTGTCCAGTTTTCCCAACACTAGTTATTGAAGAGACTGTCTTTTCCCCATTGTATATTCATGGCTCCTTTATCTTATATTAATTAACCATACATGCTCTGGGGCTATATGTGAGCTCTCTATTCTGCTCCACTGATGTATGGGTGTATTCTGTGCCAGTACCATACTGTTTTGATTACTGTACCTTTGTAGTATAGCTTGAAGTCAGAGAGTGTAATAACCATAGCTTTGTTCTTTTTTATCAGATTGCTTTAGCTATACAGGGTCTTTTGTGGCTCCAAATGAATTTTAGGATTATTTGCTCTAGTTCATTGAAAAGTGCTCCTGGTATTTTGATAGGGATCTCATTGACTCTGTAAATTTATTTGGTCAGGGTGGTCATTTTGACAATATAAATTCTTCAAATCCTGAGTATAGAGTAGATTTCCATTTGATGGTGACTTCTTTAATTTCTCTAGAGTGTTTTATAGTTTGCAGAGTACAGGTCTTTCAACTGCTTGGTTGGGTTTATTGCTAAGTATTTTATTCTTGTTTATGCATTTGTAAATGGAATTGTATTTCTGATTTCTCTTTCTGCTAGTTCATTGCTAGTATATAGGAATGCAACAGATTTCTGTGCATTAATTTTGTATCCTGCAACCTTGCTGAATCCAGTTTTTAGTTTTAATAATTTTTTGGTGGAGTCTTTACTGTTTTCTACTATAATATCATGTCATCTACAAATAGTAACAGTTTAACTTCTTTCTTAACAATCTGGATGCCTTTTATTTCTGCTTGTCTGATTTCCATGGCTTGGATCTCCAGTACTATGCTGAATAAGCGTGGTGAGAGTGGATAACCTTGTCTTCTTTCTGAACTTAGAAGAAAAGCTTTCAGCCTTTTGTCATTGAGTATGATGTTGGCTGTGGGTTTGTTGTATATGGACTTCATTATATTGAGGTACTTATCCTCTGTAACCATTTTGTTGAGAGTTTTTATCATGAATTGATGTTGAATTTTGTCAAAAGCTTTCTCAGTATCTATTGAGATGATCATGTGGTTTTTATACTTCTTTTTGTTAATATAATGTATGACATTGATTGATTTACAAGTATTGTACCATCCTTCCATCCCTGGAACGAATCCCACTTGCTCATGATAAATGATTCTTTTGATGTATTTTTGAATTCTGTCTGCTAATACTCTGTTGAGGATTTTTGCATCTATGTTCATCAAGACTATTGGTCTATTTTTCTAGTGTCTTTGCCTAGTTTTGATGTTAGAGTGATGCTGGCCTCATAGAGTGAGTTTGGAAGTATTCCCTCCTCTTCTACTTGTGGAATACTTTAAGAACAAAGGGTATCAGTTCTTTAAATGTTTGGTAGAATTCAGCTGTGAAGCCATCTGGTTCTGAGTTTTTTGGGGGGAGTTTTTTTTATTACCATTTCAGTTTCATTGCTGGTAATTGGCTTGTTCAGATTTTCTGTTCCTTGCTGGATCAGTTTTGGAAGGTTATATTTTTCTAGGAATTTTTCCATTTCTTCTAGGTTGTCCAATGTACTGGCATATAATTTTTCATATAATTAAAAAAAACTGTTTTTGGTGATATCTTTGGTGACTATTCCTTTTCCATATCTGATTTTTGTTTGTGTTCTCTCTCTTTTTTTCTTGATAAGTCTGCTCAAGAGTTTGTCTATTTTGTTTGTTTACACAAAGAACCAGGTCTTGGTTTCACAGATTTTTTTTCTGTTGTTTTATTATTCTGTATTTTATTTATTTCTGCACTGATCTTTGTTATGTCCCACCTACTAACCATGGGTTTCATTTGTTCTCCATTTTTAGTTTCTTCCACTGTGTATTAGATTGTGGTTATTTGGGATTGTTTTGTTTCTTGGGGGTAGGCCTGTATTGCTATGTACTTCCCTCTTAGAACCACTTTTGAACCTTCCCACAAATTTTGGACTGTTTTATTTCTGTTTTTTATTTGTCTCCTTGTATTGCTTGATTTATGTTTTAATTTGTTCATTGATATATTGATTATTTAGAACCATGTTGTTTAGCCTCATATGTTTGTAGAGTTTTTTTGTTGTTGTTTTCTTTGTGTAATTTATTTCTAGTTTCATATCACTGTGGTCTGAGAAGTTGCTTGATGCAATTTCACTCCTTTTAATTTATTGAGGCTCTTGTGGCCTAGTATGTGATCTATTCTGAAGAATGTTCCATGTACACTTTAAATATGTGTATCCTGCTGCTTTTGGGTGGAATGTTCTGTAGATATCTGTTAAATCCATCTGATATAATGTACAGTTCTCCTGTTTCCTTACTTATTTTCTGTCTGGTTGATCTATCTATTGAAGTGAGTGATGTGTTAAAATCTAAAATGAGTGAGTTTCAGTCTCTTTCCCCCTTTAATTATGTCAGTGTTTGTTTAATGTGTACAGGTGCTCTTATGTTGGGTGCATAGATATTTATAATGGTTTTATCCTTTCACTGGACTGACCCCTTTATCATTATGTAATGTCCGTCTTTGTGTCTTGCTACTTTCTTTGTTTTGAAGTATATTTTGTCTGATACAATTACTGCTCCTGCTTTTTTCTCTCTTTTTGCATGAACTATCTTTTTCCATCCCTTAACTTGCAATCTGTGCATGTCTTTCTGTTTGAAATGAGTCTCTTGGATGCAGTATATAGGTGGGTCTTGTTTCTTTATCCATTCTGCCACCCTTTGTTTTTGATAGGTGTACTCAATTTATATATTAGGTAATTATTGATATTGTGTACTTATTACCATTTTATTAATTGTTTTCTGGTTGGTTTTGTTTCTTTTCCTTCCTTCCTCTCTTATACTATTCTCCTATCATTTGATGGTTTTCTTTAGTTTTATGATTGGATTTCTCTTTTTTAATTTTCTGTGTATCTATTATAGGCTTTAGGTTGTGGTTACCATAAGGTTCAAGGATAGCTTTGTAACTGTATAACAGTCTGTATGAGTTGATGATTGCTCTATTTCAAGCATGATCTAAAAGTACTTCTTTTTTCTCATTATTCATCCTCCACACTTTATGTATTAGAAGCCATAGTCTGCATTTTTTGCCATATCCCTTGACTGATTTTGCATATATTTGGTTTTACTACTTTTGTTTTAATTTCATTGTTGCTTGGTAAGTAATTGGTCTACTACTTTTACTGTGGGTTGTTTTTTACAGTGAAAGCTATTTAGCTTTAGGAACATTTCCATTGCTGGCAGTCTCTTTAACATATCCTGTAATGCTGATTTAGTTGTTGTAAATTCTGGAACCTTCATTCATCTGGAAATTGTTTAATCCCTGCTTCAAATTTGATTGATAATCTTGCTGAGTAGAGGATTCTTGGTTGAAGGTCCTTCTGTTTCAGTACATTTAATGTTTCATGCCACTCCCTTCTGCCCTGTAAAGTTTCTGCTGAGATGTCTGCTGATGACCCAGTAGGGTTTCCCTTATAAATAATCTTTTTCTCTCTCTGACTGCTTTCAATACTCTCTCCTTATTCTTAATATTTTGCATTTTGTTTATTATTGTATGTTTTGGTGTTGTCTTTCTGCAGTTTCTTTTGTTAGGGGCTCGCTGAACTTCCATGACCTGAGTATCTATTTCCTTTCCCAGACTGGGGAAGTTTTCAACAGAACCCAATATAATGTGGACTCATATTCTCAGAGCAGATTTCCAGGTTTATGTGTGCTCAGGACAGTTCCTGGGCACCTGTCCCCTTCAGGACCCATTCCTCTTCCTCCTGCTTGTGGACTGAGATTGGGGAAGGGCTTCAGTCCTGCTTGATCATGGCTCTGCCATTTTACCCTTTTCTGTGTGGTCTTATCTTCTTCACAAGGTGCAGGTGGTCTTTCCTGCAGCCTTCAGATCATTTTCAGGTTTAGTTGTATTTGCTGTAGTTACTTCCTTGCTGTGTGTGTCAGGGGAAGAGGTTTCTCCTTGCTTTCCTACTCTGCCATCTTTTTTTACCACCCCCAAAGATGGATAATTTGATTTGAAAAGATCAGGCAAATGGATTAATATATGGGGTTCCATGTATTTAACAAAATAATCAAATCTATAAAAATAAAATTTATTTCATTTGTTTTAGTCCCAAAGAAGTTTGACTTATTGAAAACATCTCCATTCAGTAAAGTTTTAAAAATGGAAAGCTTTCAAAAGAGAAAAACTTATTTGCAAAAATAGACTGCAAAAGTAACAAATTAAAGGGTAAATGGTCCATACCTAGGCACATGTAGTTGTTTTCATTATGGATCATCTTTTATGACAGATCAATAAGTTTATCTGCAAAGAGTTTCATGAAATTATCAACCATCTACCTATCCATTATCTATCTATATCTATCTATATCTATTATCTATCTATCTATCTATCTATCTATCTATCTATCTATCTATCTATATCTTTCATCTATCTATGTCAATCCATCATCTATCGATCATCCATATCATCCATCAATCATCTATCATCTATCTTCTACTTATCTTCACACTAATAAAAATCTTCAAATTTAACAAAGATGAGAACTCAAAGCTTTTCTTCATTTGCTGAGAACTGTTTAATCTGAATCATAATAAATATATTATTTCTTTTAATAAAATTAGTTTACAGGTGACAGTTTATCATAATTGTATTGTTTTTACCCTTTTTATCTTTACACTTTATTTCTCATTTTATAAATTCTTAATTTAGGAGCCAAATTTAGGATGTTTTATTTCCTTTTGACATGGTAAATCTGTGTCTGGCAGAAAAGTAACCTACCTTTGCAAGCTATATAATCTTAACTCCAAAATATTAAATAATTATATTAAATATTAAGTATATAAATATTAACCAGATTCAATCTGAATACATAATTACTTCCCAGATTCTCTTTGCATTAATTTAATGAATATAATGATGGCTTTGTTTATATAAATGCAATTAGTAAATGTTTTTTTCTGTATTTTTCCAGAGAAAGTTTGTAGGACAAATAGGTAGAAACCAAGAAGATACTCATTAATTCAGTCATTCAGATTCTTTTATTGGGAAATCTTCTGGACACAAGAAGTAGGAAAACAAATTAGTTAAGGCCTTTAAATCCAGGAATTTATAATAAAATGCAATTAAAATTATTTAATATTTAATGACATATCTTTATGTTAGTTGTCTGCTTGTACCTGGAAATACACAATGTTGTTATGATGGAGTAGACATCCAATTTATATTTGTTTGGCCTGACAGATGAAAGATAAGCTTTATTGAATTTTTATTTAGGCTGAGACAAGTGACATATGTATATCTCACTGAGATGTTTGTGTGTGTGAGTGTGTGTGTGTGTGTGTGTATCAATGCTTTAATGTAGATGTATTATGCATATAAGGCAAGTTTGCTTATTATGATCATTTAATAAATGATGAAGTTGATGATTAGATATATTAAGTAACATCTAATAGGTGATAACTCAGGATTCCAAAGTTCAAAGTTTAAGCATAACGTTATTCTATAAATTTCAGTCCTCAACAGTAAATTAAACCTAGGTAAAGGTGTAATTTGATGAGTGTAATATGATTTGTAATTCAGTTTGACAACAGATTAAAGATGGTCACATACTTTAAAAACATTCTGAATTACAATCAACATATTTTGTGGTCTAATTTCTTACTATATATGCACTCTAATAAAAATCTAATAGAAGTAAAAGTAATTAAATATGTCAAAATGAAGTATAGTGTATTTTCACATTGTGGTATTAAATTAACAATCTCATTTGAGCAAAGTGTCCTCAAATACCATTAGTAAAATTTTAAAAATGTTAATTGTAGAAATTATTCATTGTATTTTAATTTTTATAATACTATTTTGATTTTAAATGAATCTTCAAAATTTATGTCTATAGCACTTCTTAATCTTGAAGTATTAGATGTGTTCAATATTTTCATGATACATATTTTTCAAGTAATTCCCTTGAAAGCAATAATATCAAACTTTTCTTCAAGGATAAGAATTATATTCTGCCCATATTTGCAATATTTGTCAATTAGAAATGAACCAAGAATGTTATAATAAAATTGTATTTGTATTGTTCTATTTCACATATTGAGGCATGACTTTTGAGTGATTATACATAAATTTAAAGTATTATTGTATTTTCCTTGTATCTCATACACTGAATTTCTGGTGAATAACGTAACTGGAGCTGTTTGTGTGTTTTATGGGTTTGGGTTATAAATTAAACTTATTTACAATAACAGAAGAAATGATTAAAACAAATACAAAATTAAAGTAAGAGCTAATAATATGCCAACATATGATCTTATGATATTTCTTTCTAGAAACTGTACATTCCCCAAATATACAGAATCATTCCATAAACAAGAAGAGAATGATATGTTAGTGATCATCACATTACATTCATAAATAGCTTTAATCATCACAATTTTTTGGCCTGACTTTCGTATTAGTTAATCACAACCAATTGCTAAAAATCCAAACAGGGATCAGCATTTGATAATGATTTGTTGCCAAATTTAGCCATCTTTGCAATTTTCAGTTATTTAAGCATAATTTTTTGGAATATTCCTAAAACAATCTCACATTTATCTTGTGTTTGCTTTCTTATCTTTACAATATTACAAACTATGGTGACTCAAAACATTAAAACAAAAGTACACTAGTTAGTAGGACACCATTACAGATGACTGAAAGAAGAAACAATTGCCAATGCTTTAGAAAGCTGAAAGGAACTGGACTTACATGTGGTTTATTTCCTCAATTCACCTTTAGAGACATTTTCCTTAGAAACATGTTAAATCCATTGATTTTTAAAAATTATTGTAGTCTATAGTTTTTGTTCTGAAGATAGCTTAACCAATATACTTAATGACTAAGTGACAGAATATTTTTCCTCTGTATTTCACTTTCAAAGAGCCAATATCACCCATTTATGCAAAAAAACCAAGCACAATGGTAACCAAAATTTTGCTCAGTGAGATCTATGCTTCAACCAGTTTATTCATGTATAGAAACTTTTTACATTTCCAATTCATGAACGTCAACCCCATATTTGAAAATGCTATGTAATAAAAGGAAGTATATTTTATGAAAATTTTTAATGAGCATCTTTCTGAAAATATCTCTGAAGCCATCTGTAATACACTTATCTTGAATTTGTAACCTTAAGGAGAGCAATGATACTAAATGTGCTTCAGCACACAATTACTAATCATTCTAAAGTGTGGTGACATCATTATAATTCTGCATTTTAATACTATATATACAGCATCTCATTAATTGCTATCAATTCACATTAATTACATGTCAAAAATGAGCACTTCTAAAAAAGTTTCCTCCATTTTAAAGTGCAGTAAGATCACCTAGGAAACTTTAAAAGTAGTTATAATTAGGTTCCACTCCAGATTATTAAAATTAAAATCTCCTTGGAAGTTGGACAATATCACATTTACTTTATCTATGCCTTAATAACTTTATTGATTTTGAGAGTGTCTTTTCGCTGTAAACATTTTTTTCCCAATATTACACACATTAAAATGAATAAGGTATAGTTTATTTAAATTTTGTTTCTATAATGAACTTTCATCATAGATGCAATGTGATAGTTTTGATGAGTATTCATGTATTTGTAAAAGTAGTTAACATCAAAAACAATTTCTCATTCAAGCTTTAAATTTCTACAGGGTAACTTCACACAGGTATGACAACTAGAACTACTGGTTCAGAAGAATAGTAAAAGGCTCATAATAAAAATAGTAAAAACAGCAAAAAGCCTGATTACTTACTGACTGCTTCCAAAACTATTTGAGGCAACTAAACAGGTCTATCCATTAGCAAGATTTTTTTTTGTTAGTTTATAAAATAAAGCCCTTTTGAGTACCTCATAAAATTTAAACTAAAGAACTTTCTGCTGTCTGAGTTCATATCACCTTTAGTACATGTTTTGGTCCTTTCAAGACATTCCTTGGGAAAGTTAAGTATTTATAAATAATTTTAACATTGGTGGAAATAAAAAGTGCATTCTTCCTCATATTTTAAACCAAAATGAATTCAAGTAGATAAAATTTTCATTTAAAAAATAAAACAATGAAATTTGTAGAAGAAAATAAAATACGTATAATCTTGATGTGAGGAAGAGCTTTCTCAGCATGATTACAAAAGCAGCATAATTTCCAGTTCTGCAGAAATGCCCACACACACCAGTTCCCCTTGCATCATTGCTCATTTCTGTTGGACAGTGACAAGGCAGCATAATAGTTCAGAGTAAGATATTTAGTCAGACCATTTGCACAGATCCTGGTTCTTTCATTCACTCGCTTGGGACTCTGGGTGTGTGGTTTAGTGTATCATCTCTAAGGCAAGAATAATAAAAGTATTCACCTCCTACTGTAGTTTTAAGGGGGAAAAATAGATATTCCATGTCTGACACATCTTAAGTGCCCTGTAAATGTTGCTATTGTTATACTAGGACTGGATGAATTTATCCATAAAGATAAATCTCTGAATTCTATTTCCAAAATAGTATTCCAACTATTTATGAGGCCTTTTGACTAAGTCCAATATTTTGATGGTAACCATTTTTCCTGTTTCTAACATTTCATATTTAATTTTACTTCTTTGAAACTTATTACTGAAGTATTTCATAGGCAGATTTTCAAAGTATCAGTGAATAGAGAGTAAAACCATCTACATGCTTTATAGTAAATTAATATAGATTTCAACACATTGTCCCTTTTAATTGTATTTAGATAATTAAGCAATGAGACAGAACAGAATGTAAATCATGTGGCATTTATTTGCACATGGTAGGTTATTACAGTCATAAGGCTGAAAGCCAAATGCTCTCAAATGAGTGAAGTGTGAGTTAGGCATAGCAGCCCTGGGCTGACATGTCTAAATACATTATGAAATGTGACTCATAAAATCAAGTTAACATATGTGGAAATGCTTCAAAATAATAAGGTGAATCAATGTCAGCAAACCCACAGCTGAAGTTTGTATAATTTGAACAGTGTTAACTAAAAGTTCAGAATTCTTGTTGAAAACACTAACAGTTGTTTTTTTCATTTATTTGTTTTTATTTGGCTTTCCCACTTGTTTGGCTTTTATGTGAAATTTTTTAATATAGATATTAAGAAAGAGTCAAATAAATTTAACAAATAGTCAAATAGTCAAACAAACTTAACAAATAAAGAGTCCACAGTATGACTATGTTTATGATCTTAGGCTACATGGCTTGTTTAATTTTTTATAAGCCTCTTTTGAAATTCCAGTATCAATGCCTATCCTGAATCAGCATTATCCCAGTGTACTCCATCATTCTGAGAGACACAGCTAGTAGAAACTCCATAGGTACTACTGTATACTACTAGTACATGTTTACTAATATTTTATGTATAATTTGTAAGTTTTTCTCTTTCTTCTCTCCTAGAGTTTAAAGATACCTTCAGCTAGTTTATTTCCTCATTCAATCTGAAGCTTATAAATATATTATCATAAACAAAAATATGTGCAAAGAAATTTAGACATAATTTTCTGCTATTATTTTAGTATTTAAAAATTATTTGAGGAACTACTTTGTGTATTGCTCAAGTGAATTAACTCCATGCTTCCATGATTTCAAAAGCAATAATCACAAGCACACAGGCATATACACATGCATGCACACAAACTTTTTTCATCTATCTTCACAACATATATGAATCAGATCTGTGCTCAATAGTTCTACAGTGAGTCCTCAAAACTACTTTACTTTGCGTTCCCTTTTATTAATATATTACAGTCATAGAGCATCCATCAAAACTAAGATTTTGCTCTTGGTGCAATATCATTAACTAAAGTCCAGAAGTTACTTGGATTTCAGCAGTTGTTTCACTAATAGCATTTTACTTGTCCTGCATCCAATGCAGGATTCCACAGTGCATTTAATTACATCTTCCTAGCCTTCACCAGTCTATGACAGTTCCTTAGTCTTTCCTGGTTTTACATTACACTGACACTTAGAAGATGATTGGCCAGTTATTTTGTGGAATGTCCTTCAGTTTGGGTTTGTCTGGTGTTTTCTCATGCTTAGACTGAAGTTATTTATTACTGGGAGGAGTATGACAGCGGTAATGGTCTCTCTTGGTGCAGGATATTAGTGGGTGCATGATGTGAACTTATATTACTTGTGATGTTAACCTTGATCACTTGGCTGAGGTGGTGTCTGCTGGGATTCTGCATCATAAATTACTTTCCCCTTTGTAATTATTAAATATTTGGGGGAGATAATTTGACATATTTGAGTTATGAGATATATTTAATTTCTGTTTAAACTTCCATCCACTAATTTTTATGTCCTTCTACATTTATTAATTTAAATTCTTTTTTAAGGAAGAGTTGTCACTTCTCCCATATTTATTGATTCTGTTATTCATTCCTATCAGTATGGACTCAGACATGCATCGCATGCTTTGGCCTGTAATATAATGCTGCTATTACTTAGTCACTCAAGTTGCCCCTACTTTGGTCATTGAAGACTTTTATATTGGCCACTCTGTGTCTTCAATAGTCCAACAAAGCCCTACCCTTTGGTTTGGTTTGGTTTTAAACTACCTCCTGACTTTTCAACACCACCCAATGCTACAGACTCATGTTGTATGAGTCCCACCTGTGTAATCACTCAGTTCCCCAAGAAGCCCTGATTCTTTTTATTGGAGAATGGTTTTTGGAAACCAAGATCTGGATGCCAGATGTGCTCGTTCATACTTCAGTAGCACAGTTCCTAGCCCATCTTAATGAATCAAGCTAGGAAAAAAGATGTGTGTACACTAACCCATACATACATTTTCATGTATTTTTATTTTTGAATTTACTTATCTGTATACATGCTTCTAAAAAATAAGTTAGTGTTGATATCACCAACTTTAATCTAATCCCACAGGGATCCTTCTGGCTTTCTCCCCTTATTTGTAATTTGTTTGCCTGAATCTCATTATCTAAAATATATTTACATATTTGTTCAAAAATAGTATATCAATTAAGTATTTTCAGAATTCCTAAGCCAAACATCTGTGAATAGCAAATTTACCAACTAGAGTACAATGTATTGTGGTTTTTGTCTTAACCTCAAAGCATCCAGAAAAATATTTTCTGAAAATACTAAGGTCAATATACTTCTCCTCTATTACTTTCACTACAGTTAAAAGTTATTTATTGGTAATACAATTTGATTTATTAATCATAATCTGCTTTCCATGTTCTCCAAACATATGTTTGATTAAAACAAGGTTAATTTTAATCAAACATATATTTGATTAAAACACATGTACAATAAAATTCACTTTTTGTTGCATACTGTTTCTCAGTTTTTGACAAATGCTTAGTCATGTGGCCAACACCACAGTTCTATATAGAATAATTTCTTCACCCATGTTGCCTCTTTTTAGATAAACCCTTTCCCCAACCCCAAGAAACCAGAGATCTGTTTTCCTGCCTAGTTTACCTTTTCCAAAGGGTCAGCTAAATGGAATCATGCACCATGTAGCCTTTGAATTTGGTTTCCTTTATTTAGCAAAATGCATTCAAAATTCATCAACATTGCATGAATCAAGAGTTTGTTCAGCAGTTTATCTATTTACCTAGTTAATGATATCTAAATTGTTTCCAACTTTTGGTGATTTTGAATGAACTGCTATGAATATTCATAAAGTTTTTGTGTGAATATATGTTCTTTTCTCTAGCAGGATTACTGGGTCACAGGGAGATACATATTTAACTTTTAAAAAACTGCCAAATCATTTCCCAAAGCTTCTGTACCATTTGATGCTGTCAGCATTACATGAGTTTCATTCGCTCTGCATTTTTCTCAGTATGTGGCATTGCCGGTTCTATCTGATTTTGGGCATTCTAACGTGTGTGTACTGGTATTACATTGTGGCTCATTTTTGCAATTATTAATTATATTGAACATACTTACATAAATTTATTTGCTATCCATGCATCTTTTTAAGTGAAGTTGTTCTTTAGATCTTTTGCCAATTTTTAATTTTTCGCTTGTACATAGTTGAGTTTTGAGAATTCTGTTTCTAAATATAAGTCCTTTGTCACAAACAAGATAGTCAGATATTTTATCCCAGTCTGTGACTTGTCTTTTATTCCATTAACACTTTCTTTCACTCAAATTATCTTTTAAAATGTTCATAAAATCCAGTATGCAGATTTTTTAATGGATCAGTACATTTGGTGCCATATCTTCACTTTTTCTGTTAAATCTTTAACGTAAGTGTCATATACGAGACTGATTTTGATGTTCATTTTGTACCTTTGAAGCATATTTTTTCTTGCCTTTTTATACAACTGGTAATACTTTTTGTTGTTGCTTTTGGAAGTAGAATGCCAGACATCTGGTATGGAACTATAATACTGAGGTCAGTAGTTTTGATCCAAGGAAACAGACATATATTTTGTTCAGCAGACCTTTAGAGTGGGCATTTGATTTAATCCACCTAGAAGTTGTGGTGGGTTGGATTTTGTTGTTGCCTGTAGAAATGTATTTAGGATAGGAGTTGATTAGCAGAGCAATGTCTGTTCCTTCTGAGGTTTACGTCTTTCATTTGCTCTGTCCCACAGAGAGGTTTCCTCCATGTGTTCTTGTTTCTCCTTGTCCCTCTTCTAGTATGTTCTGCTATTACTTTAGCATGTTAGCTTGGTTGAGAATGGTAGTGCTGTGTTTCAGCTGTATTGATTAAGCCCCAGCCCAACACATGCACCTTGACCCATTTCTCAATTGACCCATTTCTCAATTGACCCATTTCTCAATTGACCCTTCTCTATTCACCTACCTTTTTGTGAGGCTGAGCCGCCCTCTAATAATCTCTATCAACCTCGTGGTGTTTCCATCTGCCCAACTATAATTAGTTTTCATCAGTGTCCTCAAGACATTGCTTATTGTCTCCCATTCCCTGCCCCTCCAAGGCTTTTGTTCTATAACAGACAAAATAAATAGTTTTGGGGTCAAGGGTCTTGTTCCCACAGGCACAGTTGTTCCTTTAGCCAGGTTGATTGTCGTAGACCCTTCCTAGGGCTTTTTCCATTCTTTCCTGTGAGTACCCAGTGGGGTTCATAGAGAAAGAGCTAGACTTCTTCAGTGTCAGCTCTTCTGGTGAAGTCTTCTTAGGCACACAGGTTTGCTTACTCCAGGTGAGCACATGTGTGCTTTTCCTTTCTCTCTACAGGTACAGTCTCTTTTGTCCTTGGGCCATTTGATGATTTTACAATATTAGGTCTCTGATGGGTTTGGAAAAAAAAATGTTTAAAGTTGGTCCATATCTGTTGGGTAAGGTGGTCAGGCCAGTCTGTTGAAACCCCTGCAGGAGAATGGGCCTGGGCTTGGAATATTTCTAACTGGGATATAAAGAGCCCTCACAGTCTGTGCTGGGTTTATCCCCTGCTGTGGGCTGTCTTTCCTTGTTTCAGACTCAATGTTTTCTTTCTTTTATTTAAGTCATATTAATGGCCCATAGGTACCCCTCAGTTTCCTGTATTTCATACCCTGAAAATACAGGGGAGTAAGGGGAGGGGTCAGTGTCCTTCCACTGCATGAGGAAGTGAGATGCAAGACCCCAGAAGGGATCTGCTGACAAAGGACCTATGCACTGCAGGAGCTGAATATTGTACGTAATTTCTCTCTCTTCTTGTTGTATGGAAACCCCGTTCCTCTTGTACATGTTGTCTGTTCTCAGTGACCTCAGATCATGCCTTGGTTTCTTCCCTGGGTGGCACTTATCTACCTTAAACCATGGTCACACTATGTTATAGTCCTTTGTCAAGCCTGACTGCTCAATGAACAGGGAATCATCTTTTTCATTGTAAAGTGGCAACATCCTGGATGCAGAATTCTGACCTCCTGACATAGTACTAGTGGTATCCATTTTTTCTTAAATACAGTCAAATAGAATTTTTCTTTAAATATTTTTATATAGTACTAATTATGGAATCAGCTTAAAATCTGAAAGGCACTGATTCTGTACAAGTATTTTACTTTCTAATAGAATTGACATTTTTGATGGTTTTTCAAAATTAAAACTTCAAATGGAATGTTAAGGGTGCAAGCCAAGTTGGCTCAATTGTATAAATCAGTCCAATTATATGAAAGTGTTCCACTAACACAATAATGATCATGCTTTCCCTGCTCCACTAAATTAAGCAGACAGTTGTGACTTAGTCTGTAGTCTTGATTATATTCTTCATGTTGTTCCCTGGACACAGTTAAGTTTAAGGAAAAACTGTCTTTATCTTTGCCTTTGAGCTCCGTTCTAAGGCTTTAATTTGTTCCCAAGAGGCTAGGACATTTACTAACACATAGTAGGCTTCCTAGTTTATTAAATTAATGGCACTGTTACATACAGACACATTTACCCAAATACAGCACTGTAGTTCTAAATAATGCTAGTAGCACTGGCGGGAGCCTGGCAGAGATATTATCAGATTTATATTGAGTGAGGGGCTCCTGGAGCTTATACAGACAGAATTTTCACCTTGACTCTATAACACAGCATAGCAAATGAAATGGGCCACAATCAATGAGAAATTAAGCACACAGGGAGAAAGTGGTGTATGGAGTTGGATTAGAGGTACAAAACCAGGTTATATATAGAAAAAGTGAGTCATAAAGTCAGAATCCAGGAGGAATGGGACCTGGAAACAATAAGCAGTATGAAGGAGGATAGGTAATGGCTCCATATGAAAGCTGTTCACTTTTCAAGTCTACTTTGGCCCTGCTCTTATTTAGTGTCAATTGCATGTCAAATTCAAGACTAGTAGTTTACAAATGAACAGCACCAGCACAAATATTCATGCTCTGAAAAGAGTCAATCTTTCTCTATCTCAGGTGACTTCAGGTAAGAATTAAGATCAGATAAATTAGTATTGATCTCGATGTATTATTTTATTATTTACTTTGTGAAGTATTTGTTTCTGAATTCAGAATATAATTAGGTTGTCATGCATTCACATCTTGCCAAATTTTACTAACCAGTTTAAAATCTATCTTTGGGATTTTAAAAACATATTACTTGCAAATGTCAAATAAAAATTTGTCTTCATCTTGATAAACCTACATGAATTTTATTCTGCATTTAAATAACTTACCCTTTTAATATTCAGCCAGAAGTTAAATGCTAAATGATACCTTTTCTTACTTTGGAAGCATTATAAGCAATGGATTAAAAAAATGTCTAGATTTTTTAAACTCATAGCTTCCATAATGATACAATACATTAAACATGCATTTATTTCTCATAAGTGATTCAGAATTATTAATTAAATATAGAGTTTGTCTACTCATTATTGGATATTCCCTAAAATTTCTAAGGAAATTTTGTAGCACAGTGATACCCTACCTACTTGTCTGTATGCTCCAAAATTGAATCATGAAACAAGGATTAAGTATAGTTCAAAAAACAATGATTGGGGTAGCAAATTTTTACTAAAATATGAATGAATGACTTATGACATTAAATTACTATATAATGAATTCAATTTGATAGCATTTAGAAAACTGTGTACACCAATGTGGGGATACTTCTTATTTTAATATTGGTGGCAAACATTTTTGCAGTAAAATATGTATGAAAGAGAGGGGAAGAACCTATTAAAGATGTATGTAAAAAGAAAAACTTTATTACTTTTAGGAAATAACATGTCAACTATGATTTTATTGAAAGCTTTTCCTTTTAAACTTGAAAATTAGAATGAAAAATCAGATTACAAGAAAAACAATTACTTTTCTGACATGTTTTACATTTTTTGATGGCTTTAAAAAGGAGGAGCTGTGTTAGACATGTACATTTAAATAATGAATGGGGAAACAAAAATAAAATAAACAGTCAAGAATTGAAACACTAATGTAAATGGTAAATAACTCTTTAACATTACTGAAAAAAATACTTCTCCAGGTTTAATGGCAATATTGGTCTAATTAATATACAATGAAGAACTATAATATGTCTTATTTTTCTGGATATATTATTTAACATGACAAACTCCCATGAACATCAAAACAGATTCATTAAAAGATGGCATGTTTCTGAGGACATGGATGATTGTCTCAGTGGTAAAGAACATGATTCTTCAGATTTTTTTCTATACCTCCTACCCAGAATAAATTTAATGCCTCTGCATGATTTTTAGTTTTTGTGTAATGATATTATGATAATATTTTTATTCATTTACATAGTTGCAAAGCCTGTGATTCCCAGTTTATAGTATGGATATTTATGTATAACTCTTATTACATGAATAATACTGTTTCTGAAATCCAATATTTTATTCCACTATATGGTTTCATTGAACTCATAATTCCGCTCCACTTTCTCTACAGAATTTCATTCTACTCTATTTTTATGCTGAAATTCTCGTATTGATCACTGTCTCTTGTTTTCCTGCAACAATAACCACCTAAATCTCAAAGAGTTGTATTTTTTTCTTCTTAGAATTATATTGCACATGATTTATCAGAATAACATAAATATATTATACATTTTGATGAATAATTATGAAATACAGAATAAATTCTGAGTGTGAAGTACTTTTAAATGACATAGGCAGGACTTAAATTTTATTTAAAATGTATTCAAATCAAAGAAATGGCTATAAAGGAAGTTTCTGTTTCTTAGTTTTTTTATCTTTAAAATGTTATTCAATGCTTTGACTTCCTTTTTTGAAAAACACGTCAAAAAACACATAGTTATCATGAAAATTATTTTAACAGCCTGCTACCTGACAACTCAATTACTTCTTTAATTTTGTTGATTGCAGTACAATAAAATAAAAATGGAAAGCAAATTACCTACTGATGGATCTACTGATGGATTTCTTACCTAATCATTAGGTCATTCATTTCTCAACATTTTCAATTTTTCACTCTGTTAGGTGTCCTAGACTTTTGTTTGTTCATATATTTATTTTATGTTAGTATTTTTTTTAGCAGTTTTATTGAGATATAACTTTCATACCATAAAATTCACCTACGTAATTGTACAATGCACTGTCCCTGTATTTACAATATTGAGGAAACATCACCAACATTTAATTTTAGAACATTTTCATCATGTAGGGCAATAGAAAAAAAATCACGTGTCTATTAGCAGGTCATCCTAACGCTATGCCGCACAGTAAGACTCAGTTTGGAAACGCTTGGGTTGTGATTTGTGTAGGCAGGGAAGAGAGACTGCCTTTCATCCAGACCTTTTTCATGCAGACACATTGTTAAAAATAAGAGTACACACAGAGCTGAAGATAGAGAAAGACTCCCATAAAACTCTCCATGCTCTGGTACCTTTTGGAAAGTCTTTTTATACACTTAAGAGTGTGCTTGAACAGCAGGATGCCATGATGGTGTAAGGCATTATTTATCTTTGAGACCTACTCATACATTGAGTAATAGATGATAAAGTGAGCATACAAAATTCTAATAGAACAGTTTATAGGTAGAAACATGAATTACACTAAACAGTTTTCTTATGGGCATATAAACAAGTAGGTTGTTTTTTTTTTTTGAAAGTATAAATACTTAGAGATTTATATCCCTCTCTGAGTGGTTTGGATAACTTGCAGACAATGAGAACATTTTCTTGCAATATGTTGGCAGTGATAGGCACATGTTTAAACCTTACGTATTCCAGCTGTTTTTTAAAGTGTTTAACCCTTTAAAACTTCATATGAAGTTTTTTAATACTTTTGGACCCATATCTCGGCACTTTCTGAACACTTGATGGCATGGCTTGGTGTCTCATGACCATATTTATACTGAAGGCAACTTATTGAGTGTCATTTATCCTGTCAGGGCCACAGTGGCCTCAAAAATTGCCACTTGTCATTTTCATGCATTGGATGAAATAGTAACTTGATGTTTATATTCAAGATTTCTTTCTAAAATGTATGGCCTCTTAGCATCAAATTTATTATCTGCACAGTCATCTGAGAAAAAAAGCAGATCCATAATTCTAGCCCCATGTTTATTTTGGAATTGTTTAGTCAATGAAATAATAGTGAAAATACCTGTTTAAGTGTTTTCTCTTTGGCTTTGTATCTTTCACTCCAACTCATGCTCTCTCTCTTTCAGGTTAAGTAATATGGCTTCACAGAAAGATAGTTTCAAAAGGACATACTCTTCTGTGGAGTTTCCTGATGTTCATATGTATGCTACTCCATGTAGATTTGGTGAAATGTTTAATCCATAATTAATATTAGAAAATCCCCTTATGTACATATAGTTCAATTTCCTACCCAATAGTGGAATTAATATATACATATAATATCCTTAACGAATTAGCCCTAACTCTCTGTTAAAAGACACAAAAGACATAATATTATCAGAGAATACACTGAGGTACCACTTCCTAATTTGTTTGATAATTATGATAGTTACACAAACTTCCTTCATTTTAACTTAATAACTACATCTGAGTAACTTCATTCTCTTGATCCTACCTCCAAATCGTAAGTGAATGTAGATAATTCCTCAGAAACTAAACTTTTATGATATAAAAAAAGAAAGCAAATAAAAACAAAACTATGCTTGTTACATTAGTTTTAGTCTCTAAAATTATTGAAATCAAATCATGTGTTTAATCACAGCCACTGTAGTAGCTACATGGAGGGCATATCATTTTAATCTATGCATTCAGTTAGAAAGCATTTACTGCGTGCCTGTTACTGTGCTTAACCATCTTGTGCTATGAGACAGCTAATGTAATCGGACCCTTGGTAGTTTGTAGAAAGGTGGGGGGAAAAGCAAAAGAAGATAGAAGAGAAGAGAGAAGTACAGTAATGAAAGGAAACTTTATCTGTATTTTTCTCCCCAGATGACAGCTATACAAGTTATAAATGATCTTAGACCAGATTTTCTTATGGAAAATTTTAAAAATTATAAAAATGACTGTAAATCCAAATATATGTAATATGGGCTAAGTGGAATTTATGGAAAGTGTATAAAACTATGAAGAAATAAGGAGAAAGAATAATGAATTAATGATTGTATAAGTGATCTTAAAATATTTTAAAGGAATATACATAGAAATTAAAAACTTAACAGCAAGAAGGAATCGGTAAACTATTAACAATAAAGAAATTAGACAAAGAAGCACAAAAATTCTTTGCCATGATGGCTACAAGAGACAAAACTATAAAACATCCTAAATAAACAAAAGTGAAAGTTAAAATAAGAATACAGTTTCTATTTCCCTGAGATGGGAAAAGCTGATGATAACATGATTATTATCTTAGTACTTTGAAGAGTTTCAACTAATGTCAGCACCTCAGGTTTTCTGCATTTCCTACCTTGTAGTGAGCCATCTCAGGATCAGTAAAATTGACTACTGAAATATGATCATACTTTTTACTTCAGAAACAGAATAATTATAATTTCAAGAGATGCATTATAAATTGGAATGCAAATATAGCTCAAACAAGAGGCACAGAAATAGACCATATTATATAGATAATAATTGAATGCATAATAATTTTCAGGAATTCATTAATGTTACATCTTAATAACAATTGGAAGACTATATTAGTTCCAATGCTTCTAGCATATAACATGTAGAGTTTAATAGAAATGTTAATTATAAAATTATATTTTCTTAACTAGTAAGGAATGTGTCCAAGGATTGTGACAAAGAAAAAATTGTAGAATAAATACTGATTTTATAAACATATATAAATAAAGTATATATTAAACTTATATTAAACACACTCAAGTAAGCATAGCTCAGTATCACAAAAACATTTTTCAATAATGAAACATATAGAATCTATTTCCTTAAAAATTAAAAATATGACAGATTCAATCAAAGTTTCAGTTTTATCATTACAGGAATGTGACATACCAACCAGACTATCAAGATATGTTGTTTTTACTGTTCAGAGGATTTATTTACTATCAACATGAATTAAGATAGATTTTAAATTCCAGACTAATTTTTGAAACCTAACTCCAGTGTGGTTACAAGAAATTTAAATGGAAAATGAGACAGTTTTACTATTTGCATTAAAAAAATGAAAGAAAGTCTATTTAAAATTAAATTAAAAATGGAAATCAATTACACTATTCCAAAACTACATTATTATAAAACTATTTAAAGTAATTGTTTGCATTTACCATGTTCTAAATAATATCAATTGTATAATTTTTGTAATTTAGACATTTAAAAGTATTATAACAATTTTAACAAAAGCCTAAGTTAATTAATGTACCTATTTTTAAGTGCAAAATGTTGCTTTTTCTTTATGCTATTTTTCAGAAGGAGAAAACCTTAAGATGATTTCAAATAATTGATTTATATTCATATGACTATGCTTTCAGTAAACCTTAGAACTGACCAAAATTTTTATTTAATGATATTTTCTATCTACAAGAACCAGTGTTCTTTCTGCACTTTGTTAACGGGAAATCTCCTGAGATTAAATACTTAAAGTCTAGTGTGTGATTGTGACACATTCTGTTCTTTAAGATCATCTGTCTAATAAGATAGCAAACTGCAAAGAATTGAGAAATTGATTTTACCAAGTTTTAACTTAATGAAAAACAACCTGGTTTCAATCATACTGGAAGGTGAGAGATAGAGTTGCTTACTGAGACCTAGATACATTGGAAGTCAAGCAATTTTCTGTCTTTAGAGATAAGATGTAACATAACAGAATGGTCTCAAACAAAACAAGACAAAACAAGACAAAACAAAACATATTGAGAGGAAAGATATTGTAATGCAAAATGTGTTTTGAAATTTGCCAGTAGGGAAACCGCATAAAAAGCCTCATATTATGTTTATTATCTAGGTCAGCAAAACAAAAGAGGTTTATTAAACAAAAATAGGTTTATTTGCATCTTTGATAAGCAAGGAGAGATTTCTGGATATCCAAAAAATTTTCTAAATCACTTTCTTTCTCTTTCTCTAATGAAGTATACAGAAATAAATCTTCATTTATCAAGATCTCATTAATAATAAATGTCTTAATGATAAACAGACTTCAGATGTTTTTATCTCTCCTCAGTAGGTGAAAGAAAGCCACTTCCTCATCATTGAGTCCAAGTCTGTTTCTCTGAGGATACCTATTTTCTTTCTATTTATATGATTCTGCCTAAGCAGCTTAAAACACTGTTACTTATTCCATCTACTATGTTTAATTCCTTTAGATATCAAGTCAGAGCTAGCAATTGCAACAGTATTCACTGGTTTATCAGTGTACCTGGATAAGATACATCTGGAGTATAACTTGGACCATAATATAGACAACTGATTTGCTTTACAAAAGAAGTTAGTTAATTAACACCTTTATTTACTAAATATTTATTGAGTATCCTTCCCTGTGTTAGAAAGCTGGATGGAAATTGACACACTGGAAACAATATAAAGAGTAACTGTGTCCAAGGTCATTAAACTTTTCATTTGTTCTGATGAATCTGTTACTGTTGCTTAAAATGACAGAAATACAGGCTATATGAAGCTTGATGTTTTCTTCAATATATTCCTTAACATCAAAACTAATTAAGAAAAGGAAGCTTTTTTACCATGTCTTTGAGATGCAGAATCCAATGTATTCAAGAAACTTTTTTAGGGTTAATGGCTTCTTCTTTATTTTTTCTTTAATAAATGTGTGAAGACACAAGAGTACTGAGACCAGAATATAACCAATATAAGTAGTTTCTTAAACTGAAGCAGTTTATGAAGGGTTTTTTAAATTATAAATTAGAATTTTACTTTATAGATTGCATTTTACCTATTATTTAATCTTAAATTAAGAGAGAAAAAGGCTACACAGTCATCCATGTGCCATGAAATGAAGGCTAACACTTTGTTAAATGTTGCAACATTAAGTCATTTGTGTGCAGAATTCAGAATGAATTTTATTTGCTTTTAGAGTATGTACTTTACATAAATATGCCATTGGTTTGAAAGACTGTTCTCTGTCCTGTTATTTGTTTATTTGTCTCTTTTAATCCAAACCTGGCCACTTGCATTAACTCATGAAAGTGACTACATTTCTACACATGACACACTGAATTTCATACTAAGTAAGGTAAGTAAATATGCTTTTGAGAAATAAATGTTATGAAATAACATTATAAGCAGTTCAGACATTATAAGCAGTTTGTTGGATGATTTTAAAAGACTGATAGTTATATAAATTATTAGTAATAAAAAAATGGGACTTCATATTTAAACTCTAAGTAAAACCATATTCTTCACTACAATCTCAAGTATCTGAACCAATACAGGAGAATTCTGTGACTTCTTGATAAGTTTTAAAACAAAGTTAGCATTTAAAACTGCCTTTCTGCATAATTAAGAACTTTTTACATCAGTATATCATGAACATAAATATGGAAATGAATTTGTCACTGACTTTATTGTAATTTCAACATTCGTTCCCGCCAACATAAATAATATGCTAATCTTAACAGTATCATTTTTACTGCTGATTTACTCAAAAAATGAGTAAATTGATTTTAGAAGAAATTGAAGTAGCATTAGTTGCAAATATTAATAAAATATACCACAATGTCTATTATATTTTAGCCATTAATTACTGACAAAATAAATTAATATTTGAGACTAAACTTATTTTGAAAATTAGGATTCTGCTATCTACAAATGCTCTAAAACATTTCTTTAAATTACTTAAACTTCAAAGTTTTGGTAAAAGTTTTCGTTTGTGTATCTTTGTATGAGATAAAATTTTTAAATTACTGATTTCCCTATGAGCATGGTTTATGCAAAGAAGAATCAATGAAAAATGCAATTCTGACATGTTTCTACTAAGTAAACCTATACAATGCATAATAGCGTAAAAACATTTTGTAATTAATTTAAATAGAAATGTTTTATATATCTATATATGCATCTGTACTCCATTAAATAATAACATGAATCAATCCAAATTCAGCAGATTTAAAATATTTTTGATGCATAACCAATTCTGTGTTAAAATAATTTTTCCAAAAAGGCCAGTATAGTAAGCATTATAAAATATGAATTTTTCTAGATTTTATTTTAGAATCTAGATTTTAGAATTTAGATTTTATTTTAGTCTAATAGCACTACTGTAAGAAATACCAGCCTAAGTAACATACAAACAGTGGGTGATAATACTTTCAATTACTGTTTTCAGTGTATATGCTAATTTAGAGAGGAATCTACATCATTACAAATAAAATAGAGTCAATAAATTTTTTCACATCATAATCACAGGTCTGTTATATAACTGCGATTTAGCTTTGACTAGTAATCCTCTTAATACAATTAACTGTGGGGGATTTTTATTTTTGTATATTTTGACAGGAATAATCAACAGTGTGTGTATAGTGCAATAGTTTTAGCATTCTTATTACAAAACTATCATAGGGTGATTGTAGAACTTTTGGGAATACACTTACAATTCTATCTCCCTTTTTATCTTTGTATGCATATGTGTGAATATAATAGTATATTTATTTCAGTCTTAACTGTTCACCTTTTATTTGATAAACAATATATCTTTAGTAAGTATATATTTTTATGTTATTTAGTGTTATTTAATGAAAACCATACAGTTTGACTGAATTACATTTATTGCATGTCATAATGTAATTTATTTTTAAAATATCTTCTTGGGTACACTTAGGTTCTCATTGTTCATGATTATTTAAAAATGTAAATATATAGGACTATTTTAGCATAGCCACAATTATTTCTTAAAAATAAAATTTAAGAAACCGAGCAGGTATCTCTTTGTATTACATTTCTATCCACCATGTATAAGATCATCTTTCTCCATAAACCCTAGAAAATACTAGTCAATAAGTGGCTCTCAGTTTAATAATTTTCAGTTTATTAAATTAACAAATTAATTCATTAAAATGTTTTCATTTTTCTTATGGGTTTACTAATTGTTTATATATAAAGTTTCTTAATCATTTATGTTTAATTTACAGTTTTAAAAATCTCCCTATCTATGCTATCTTAACTATATTTTTGTTTTGATCATTTCTAAATAAAAATTACTTAGAAATATATTCTAAGCAATAATTAACATCATCCTTAGGATTGACTTCCTCACAATGAGAATTAAAATATTTAGCTAGAGTTTCTTCCATGAACTGTTTGGTCTCCTTTTTAAAATTTAAAATTATTAAAGTGAGGGGGTGAAAGTCTGGTATACTAGTTCAGGATGAGATCCCATTCTTGCCACTGTCCTATCACAGGACCACTCTTCTTGCATGCATCTTACCTGATGGACAAGATTTCCCTATGCTGGTGTCATTAAAACATGTATCTTTTGCCCTTAAAGTTATTTTCTTCTACAGTCCGTGTGGTCTGGCCCCATTCACCTGCTGCAGCTGCTTTGTGATGATTGCTCTGAACTCCCTACCTGTTTAGCTACTGGTGCCTTTGGAAAGGGCGAGCTATGGAATTAATCTGCATAGGCTTTTGAACCTAGCTGAATATTCTGGCTTGAGGATTATCATGATTTTATTGCTGTTATTGTATGTTATTTATGTTATTTGTCTGGTTACAGTGTTCCAGTTTTCCTTGCACAGAGGCCATTGTGGAAGATGTGGAGCAGGTAGATTGTGAGGGGAGATTTCTGGAGGGGTGGGCTGAGGGTAAAATTGCAGTATTTCCAGAACCTCTCACCTGGCCTTAGTGCTTCTCCATATCAATAGGTGTTACCAATGACTGTACAGAAGTAGTCAACCTCCAAATCAATAGGTGAAGAAGAGGCGGAGTGAGGGCATATCTGGCATGGAGGGGTTGGGTGGATTCCCTTTCTGCAGCCCGGTCACAAGAGACACAGGTGAACAGAAGTGGATGATAGCTTATAAGCAATAAATGGGTTTCTCCTACTTTATTTCTCCCTTTCACTGATTTCAGTTTCAAAGATAATTTATCCCTGGGTGGGAAAAATATATTCCCCCCAGAGTTACACCCCCAAAACATTTCTTCAAATTGTGAAACACTAAGTGCTTATAGAATTATTGCTATCCTCTAACTGATCGTTTAATGCCAATATAAGAGTTTCTTTTTTTACTGCTTGTTTTTGTTCTGCTTGTTTTCTGAGTGGGGTTTGCTTCCTTTCCCTGTGTTTATTAGCTGTCACTCCCCCACTGTCATTTATTTTATGAACTGCTTATTTTTGTTATTTGGTATTTTCTCTACTAATATGATTCAAAGGAAAAATTTTACAGTGAAAACAAACACACAAAAAGTCTAACTATTCCTGTCAAATGTGTTGCACATACTACTTCTTTTTCTGTATTTTGACTCTGGTTGTGGTATTCATACATAAATTTAATGCAAACATTTTAAAAAGTATTTTCCTTTGTGTCTCTGGTTTTTGTGATCATACTTAGAAAAGCTTCCCCCCGATTCTAAGATAATAAACTACATCCTATATTTTTTCTAATTATTGCACAGTTTCATTTTTATAACATTTAAATGTTCTATATGAAACAGAAATCTAGTGAATGGAGGAGAAAGCTATACTGATTTTATTATTTGGAGTGGACAATTTGAATTTTTGTACTGTACTTCTAGTACCTTTTATTGGTTTGTTTCCAGTATTTTTATTTGTTTATATGAAAACATTTTTTGAATTTTATTATCTGAGATACAGCTCTGCAGTAAATGCAAAAAGCATGTGTCTGATTCTTATATCCCTAAAGCATTCAGTTTAAAGAACTGTAGAGAAATACACACCAGCCCAGGTATTAGGAAACCCAGGGGCTAGTTCTAAACCTGCTATTTGTTAATTTTTGAACCTTTAGCTAGTTCAATTGTCCTGCCTGGATTTGGGGGATATTTATTTCTAATAAGATGCATGTTTTCTAATTTGGACATCAATTAGTAGAAAACTGGTTTCTAGCCTACCTCTGTTATTTGAGCTCAACTTCCCAGAGAATTGACTTTTTATTGTTATGTCTGGTAACAGGAACTCATTTGTCTCAAACTCAGGACAAAATCAGCCAGTCAGTCGTTGCATTATTGTTTTTGTATGTCTGTTCTCATGAAGGACTTGCTTCCATCTCTGGCTTTTGTCATTCACATTCCATTAGGTCGCCAACTTCACTTTTACTAATATCTCCAGTGCATGCTGAACTTGCCTAGAATTCTGGAAGTACATAAACAGTTGAAGGATACATGAGGCTCTCACATGTTAACGTTTGTTTTGACCACAGACAGCTGTGTTCTTTCAGCTAAGGAGCATTCATTTTGGAAAATTACTTTATGCTCCTCATTTCTCCAGCTTTCCTTGGATTTATGTATTTATTCAAATGTAAAAGGGGGATTGGATTAGATAATTTTCAAGCTTCCTTTGGTTCTCTCAGAGTATAATTTTATAGATCTCTATTTGAATAAAGGTCTTTAATCTTTTTCAAAGATTCATTGACTTTTTTCCCAATGCAATTATGATTCGATTTTTCTCTTTAAGGAATATAGCTCAACTTGGGCATTCCTCTTTAATAGAAGCAAAAAGGATGCTTTTCTAATCACAGTACTTGAATTCTTCTGAATTCTTATCTTTGTTAGTAATTTTACCCACTCCATGTTAACCAAGTCAAACCTACAGGAGTTCTTTGAGTAAAAAAGCTTATTGCTAGCATCCTTGAATATAAAACATAACTGAAAGAGTCTGTATAAATTTAAGGAGGCTATAGTATATTTAATAATCCAAAATTATTCTTATTCTTTTATATGTATATTTCCAATTTACCTTTCTTCTATCTTATTCTATAGCAGTCCACATAAACTTTCATCATACCATTTCCTTATTCATTTTGTGGAAGATCTGCTTTACTCTGTCTCTCTTTTTATGACAATCCAATTAAATATAAACTTCCTATAGTTCCAACAGAAGAAAAGTTATTCATTTTAAATTGACCTAATTGTTTCAGGTGTGTTGTTCTTTCATAGCAAAATCTTCTGAGGCTGCTTGCATTTGTTTTGTGACCCATGTTAGCCAGAGCACTACATTTCATGACAGAATAGTAGGACCATAATAAATAACAACCTGAAGAAGGAAGAAGAAAAAGGGGGAGAAAAGGAGAAGACGAAGAATGAAAGGAGGAGGGGCAGAAGGGGGATGGAGGAGGTGGAAGGAAGAAGAGAGAGAAGCAGAGGGGTATTACCAAATTCTTGAGTAGAAGAGAAGAAATGTCATTTCATTCCCTTAAAACTATTGTTTTGTTCCCAAAGTTTGCATAGAGCATTACATAAATTATACTTGTACATAATAACCTTGACTCTGTCACAAGGTTTTTCTTCCTCTTCTTAACAGCAAAAGAACTTCAAAGCTCTTTTAAACTTGATAAGAAATTTAATTATATTTTGTCATCAATAATTTATGGTTCCAAATTGTACTAAATTGGCAGCTGCTGATGTGAAGTGCAAATGAAATCAGGCCAATTCTAACCAAATCAGGCATAAAATCGTATTTTAATAAACTTTGATTCCACTTCCTATTACCCTTTTCTCTTTATCATGCATGCCTGAGCTCCATGTGTAATTTGTGTACACAGATGCTGAGTTTTATTGCTTCAGTAATTTAGAAACCAGACTGTTGAAAAGAAGATATTAGTATATAGAGACAGAAACTAATGAAAGTTTAAACACACACACATGATGGTGTTGCAAATCTATGGCTTAAGAAATAGCTAAAGAAACAAGTAGAAGAGACAATTTATGTTTTTTCAACTTCTCTGTATTTTTTCTGTAGGATTAAAAATGTGGCTAGCCTTTTGCACTAATTATTGATGTAACAGGAGTCATTGAGGAGCACCATGGAGAATGTAGCCTTCAAGCCAAAGAATGATAAAAAATAATTCAGCATATCTGTTTTAGTAAAAAATGGGAATCTGGAATTTAATATCAGAGAACAATAATGCCTCTTTAAAAATTGCATGCGAGCTACAAATTGTGAATAGTAAAGTTAATGGTGGCTGAATAAATCCAAATCTCTCAGCATTCATCAAAAAAATAGCAACATTAATAAACAAAACTACATAAAATTCATGCTTTTAGCATAACTAGAACATCATGACCAAAGTTCAGTCACCTGCAAATAGAATAATAAGCACCAATGCAACAGAGTTATCTGTCATCCTTTTTGCCCAAATCCTTGATTTTTAGAAAACAAAAGCAGTCCAGGAAAACCTTAGCTTTAAGAGATAATAGGGGAATAAACTGGAGGGTAAGACTGGCTGAAATTCACTAACAGAGGGTAGTGGCTTCATTTACTTTTAAAATAGAGAAACTTTTCTGGTAGATCAGAGGAGACAGTAGGGAAGGAACCTCAAAGTGTGTGGAACTTGAGAAGGCAATCTTTTCAAGGTGAGCAGAGGGCAAAAAAGAAGGGACGATAATTTTTTTAAAAAGAAGGATCCGAAGAAACATGGAGTAACATGAGAAACACGAAGTAACATGGAAAATATCTGAAACTTAAAAGGCCTAGAATGCTGCCATTACACTGCTCACTGCCTCAAAAAGTCATCCATAAAGAAGCCATGTTTTGGGATTAAAAATAATTCATTGATATTTCTTAATCTAACCAACTATTTCAAATGTAAATGCTATTTTAAAAAAGTACAGAAAGTGCAAAGGAATTTTGGAGAGACCTATTAGAATCATTGCTAGTATAATCCCACTTTGAATAAAGTCTTTAGAGAGCAAAACTGAAAAAAGCCCAAAAGTATTTGCACACGTGGGGCATTTGTTGATTTTCAAATTATAAGAACTAATGCAAGTTTTTATTGGAAAAAATAAAGAGAAGTCATGTTTTGTTATAATGGAGTGCACACATGAAGATGGTACTTTGTAATCCACCCTAAACCATAAGCCGCAAAAACACAATGGAACAAATCATTTCATGTGCAAAACTCTTATAAAAAGTAAGCAGACAAGGGCCTTAAAACATCCACGGATGCAGATTTCTCTCAAAACAACCATTTGATCAATAAATATGAGAGATGCCCTCTCAAAAAAAAATAATAATAATCATAAACTGAAAACGTTTCCTAAAATGTTTTAAAAAAAAAGTAAGCAGAAACTAGGCAATAAAACTATTCAACTTTAAGACTCAACCTACAAAAACAATTAGATATACTCTACCAAGCATTTGAGGGATAAAAAAATATTAGGAATATAAGTAGGAGAATAAAAAGAGACCTGAACAACAAATTTGACTGGATCTATACTGTTGGAACTCAACCAAGAATTAGAAGTGCAAGTTGTAGCGCCCCAAAATCTTACAACTACAGACTATCTACTGTTAAAAGAACATATGGGATGTGAACAGTTCCCAGGAATGGGTTGTTTTAATTTGTCTGATTTCTCTCAGACTGTTCAGGTACAGTTGGACAATATCCATTATATCATAGACAAATTTTCACAAATGCCTAGGGTGCCTAACTGGTTTTCTTGGCTTCACTGGAGATGGCTGGTAATTATAGACCGGCTTTGGTTATATAACTGTATTCCTATTATGTTAATGTGTGTGCGCAATTTAATTACTAGTTTAAAACCTACACATGCTTAAGTTACTCTACAAGAAGATATGTCGAAGAAATAATCCATCTTCCCATGTTTTCTTCCATCTGCTACCTCTATAGCTTTTCTTCTTCCTTTCTAATTACAACCCTTAAATAGAATTCGTGCCTCATATCGAATTCACCGAGTATCATAAATCCTCCAAGTGGTAAAGATACCTCAAGACAAATGCTGGGCATAGAAGCCACAGGGCATAAATCTGCAAAGAAGTAAAAAGCTAACCTTTTCAAACAATATGGCTTCTCTCTCACTTACCAACTTTACATTTCCCTGTATGGCCCGGAAGATGACTGGTTAGCCAGAGACGGGTAAGATTCCTCAAGGGAGGAACAACCTAAGACAGGCACAGTCGCAGGGGGGCCATCACGTGAGAAATTGGGGATCAACAGAGGTGAGGCTTAGAACCTCACCCACCACCCCCCACCCCCATTTTGAGAGAAATCTTCAGCATCCGTGGATGTTTTATTGCCCTTGTCTAGCTTGGATTAACACTTAGGCTACAGGCACACACCTGATCATCTACATTTGCTCTCTTGCAACACTAAACTATGTTTTCTACCTTTATTTTGCATCTACCTACCACTTCAGCATTTTATTAAAATAATAATAATAATAATAATAATAAAGGGAGAAATGTGGGATTCACATATAAATCAAGTATAAAAATCAAACAAATATTCCTATTTGACCTGATTGTTTATAGTTCATAATGAGTGATCAAAACCGAGAGTTTTTGTGATGACTGCCCTTGTACTGTTCACCATGTAAGAACTTATTCACTATGTAAGAATTCGTTCACCATGTAAGAACTTGTTTGTTATGCTTCAGAAGATTGGAGACTGATGAGAATTAGGCTTGGGGTGCATTAATGATTGTGCATTGAGCATTGACTCCCCTACACAGAATTTTATTGTTGTTAACAACCATTTGATCAAAAAATATGAGAGATGCACTCTCAAAAAAAAAAAGAAAAAAGAAATCTGAACAATCTCAGAAAATAAATAAAAATAAAAGACAAAAGAATATATGAAATGAATAAATTGTAAGTTTTCAAAAACAAGTAGATCTGAATGAGAAGTTAATAAGGGCAATTAAAGAAAAACAGCAAACCAACCAAGAAAATTATGTAAAAAATAAATATAAAATGGTCAAAGATCATGTCTGAAATTGAAGACAGACAAAAAATCTAGCACATGCTTAACTGGATTCTCTGAAGAAGCTAATCAAAATAGTGGCTTCAATAGTACTTCAAAACAATATTAAAAACTATAATCTAGTTTTTCACTAAAAACAAAACAATACCTGATTCTACATATTGAATAGGACAAAGAAGTACCAGGGAGAATTGACTTTGCCAAAATAAATTTTTTAGACATTTCATAGAAAATCTATTAAACCATATAATTAAAGAAAATTTTCCTTGAGACCTAATGACCAGAATAACAAGCAACTGAAAAGACAAGGGAATTAGACTGGCATCAGATTTTACCAGTAATGAAGTATTTTATAAAGCTTGTTTATAGAAAAATTGTTTCAGTGATTTGCATTTAGTGTGGCTGTCATCCAAGTGTCAAGGCAATACAACAGCAACAAATACGACCAAGGAATTCTCTACCCATGAGACCTGCTCAAGCTATCTACTAGAGAAAGAGCTCCATCCAACTAAGAAATGACTGGGGAAACTTCAGAAAAAATGAACATTCATTTTAATTGAAGACTAAAGCAAGAATTGAGAATTTTAAAAAGAGTATTTGCATTGTAAGCTGTACAATATGTCATAGTTTATGTATACGTTATGGCAAAACATACGATCTGTACTCTGAAACTATAAGACACTGATAAAAGAAATTGAAGAATACACAAACAAATGGAAATCTATCCCATGCTCATGGATAAGAAGAATTAAGAGTGTCAAATGATCATCCTGCTCAAAGCAATTTACAGATTCAGAAGTAATACATTTAAAAATAGGAGAAGAGAAAAGGAAAGAGAAATGCTAAATAAACTTATTCACACAGGGAAAACACTGACTTATATTATTTTAAATTGACAAATTGGACTATAAAGGTTAAATTAGAAAACAGAAAGTGTATTTAAAAAGGTATACATACAAAGGTATAAGAACAAAAAAAATTAAGCCATCCAAGTGCAAAAAGAAATTTCAATAAATACAAGAGCAAAAGTCACATAGATAAATGCAGAAGATATATCATAATATACTTAAAAATTATAACATAAAAGTAGTATAATAAATTTGATGCTGAACAAAAAACATACCTTTCATATAAATTAATCTAAGTAGATATAAATTGCTCATAAAAGAAAAAGATAAATTTAGCTAACAAATCAAAACCCAGTTGTATGATACATAATTATAAAAACTGAATATAAAAGAATAAGTAGAAAGAATAGACAAATGTATTCTGAGAATTGGAAACAACAGGAAATCTGTGGTTGTTATATTGTTAACACAAATACCAGAACTTAAGAAAAAACATTAAGAGGCAAAAATAATTTTAATGCAAAGAGATACAATTTACTAAAGAAATATAACATTTACAAATGTCAGTGCACCAAACAGCACAGTAATAACCTTATAAAGCAAGAAATACATCAGCAAAATGATACAGATAAAAACACTACAGAAATTAATAGCATTCACAATGTAAGACAAAATGGAGAGATATAAAGATATATAAAAAATAAATGATATAATTAATAAATGGATTATATATATATTAATTATACCATGAAAACAGAGAATACAACTTCTCAAATGTTCATAAAATGTTATGTATTAGATCATAAAGAAAATACTATTTATTCCTTAGAGTAGAAATATGACAAAGAAATCTCTCTGATCACAGTGAAATAAAACCAGAAGTTATTAACAATATAAAGGCTATTTCATCTTGAATTTTTAAAGCTTTCCATTGGATAATTATTGGCCTAAGGTGGAACTGCATACTGAAAATCAAGACATTCTTAGAAATAGTACTGATGAATACTCTTTCTATAAAAATATATGGGGTTCATTTAAAGCAGCAAAGAGAAGCATATAGTCATAGTCTTAAATATTTTTCATCAATTAGAATGAACATAAATGAAAACAGACTAGATTTACAGTTTAAAAAAAGACTATAAAACTAGCAAAATAAATTAATAAGATGAAGGATTTCTAAATGTAAAAACAGCAAAGGAAAACAGAAAAATAAGACAATCATTTGTTTTCTTTGGAGAAGTTTACCAAATAGGCAGCAGCATTAGCTAACTTAAGAAAAGCAAGGAAAAACAAACTAACAAGATAAAAATAACAATGATATAGAAATAACAATATGAAAATAACTATTGAAACAGTAGAAAATGGGGAAATATTATCATACCTTTATGCAAATAAATATATTTCCAGGGAAAAAAGATTTATGAAAGTCATCATCTTCAAAGATAAAAGCTTATTTACTAATGTCCCAAGAAAACAAGAAAAGTGAAAAGAGAAGTAAAGGATTCACCCTAATTCCTTCATCTATGCCAGGCCAAATTAATTTCAAAGGAAAAAATATACAAAATCTTCAGAAAAAGTAGTTGCAATGTTCCATAAATTGCTCCAGAGTATTGAAAATAAAGGAAATCTCTCTATAACTTTCATGAAGCATTACATTGATAATTAAACCTAATAGAAGCAGTAGCAGAAAATGAAAAGAATATTATTTCTGAAATATCAATACAAATTTTTAAATTAAATGTAAGCTTATAATTGAATACCATATTATGAAAATGATGTACCATAACCAGTTAGAGTTTATTCCAGCAATGCAAGTTTTGCTTACCATTAGGAAATCATGAACATAATCCACTGTATTTGTAGATATAAAACTTTTGGCAAAAGTTATATTTCATTACTAGGGGAACAAAAACTTCAAGGAAACAGAAATACATATGTGTATATTGATTATATATTCTAAATCTTAGAATAGAATATATTCTAAATATAGGCTAAATCTTAAAGCTGACATCTTATATAACATGAGTATTAACACTTCTACTAAGGTTAGACAGATTAGACACAAGGCAAGGGTATCCACTATTGCTGCAAAAATTGACACTTTTTGGAGGCATTAGCCAATACAATTAGACAGAGTATCAGTTAGAATAATAAGTACAGAAAAACAAAAAGTAAACAGTCTATTTGCATGAGAAAAGTTCATAAATACTATGAATTTATGGTGAATCCTAGAAGTTCAATATTAAAAATTTAGACTAAAATAATACAATAATTTTAAAAGGTAGCATGTTATAAAATTAATATATACAAATCAATAACTTTTGCATATTGTGTAATAGCTAGTTAGAATACATAATTTTAGGAAAAAATCTATTTACAATAACAAAAACGTAAGATAAATTTCTCAAAAATTAACATAGCAAGAAAAATAAGAAAACCTATATGTAGATATACCTATAAAATAGTAAAAAACCTACAATGAGATTTGAGCAAATAAGAAGATAGCTTTTGTTCTTGGATAAAAATTAAGGTACTGAAAATGCCAATTAACATTTTGTTAAATATTAATTTAACAAAATAATAAAATGCATTGTAAAAATTAGACAAGTGAACACTGATCATGTGGAAAAACAAACATGCAAGAAAGCTAAAAACATGAACAAATGAGCTACACAAGGATTTACCATCCCAGCAAGCCTCTGTACTTCCATACCTGGCCATGACTATATTAAGAGACTGTTGTAATAAACTAGAGAGATCCAGAAAAAACTAAAGTATATACAGAAATTTAGGATTTGATGAAAGTGTCGACTCAAATCATGGTGGCAAACTGGATAGCTATTTAGAAACATAGAGAATTAGATCCATATTTCACAGCATGTACAATAAATTCAAGTAATCAAGAATATAAAAACAATGTGTGATGATAAAGAATGAGAGGTAGTGAAAGAGAGAGAAATAAAATGGCCAAACAACTTCCCAAAGAAAGCAGTAATGGATTCATTTATAACCTGGATAGAGGAAAATATTTTCTAAAAATGCCTTAAAATAAATGTGTGATAAAACAAATGATTGATAAATATGAGTATATAAAAATAATTTTAAAAGCTACTGCACAGCAGTTTAATAAAAAAGTCGAAAAGTAACTGACAAACTGGAGAACAACATATATTACAGATAAAGAGCTAATATCTCTACTCACAAAGAACTGATATTTTTAGATAAAATGGAAAAAAGCAAGAGCAGACAATACAAAAAAAGTATGTAAAAATGTTTTTTTCAACATGTAATAAGGTGTGCCACTTACCTCATAATTAGAGAAATGAAAATAAGCCCTACACTGATACAATATTCATACTGTGCTATGTATATGAACTATGTATATATGAAAATGTGCATGTTGCCCAAGGCTTTAGAAAACAGACATTCTTATACACCACTGATGGGACTGCAAGTTTGTACAACTCTCTTGAAGAGGATTTTGTGAATATGTAACAAAACTACATATACCTTTAATTTTGATTAGTGTTCCAATTATAGGAATTTAACTTGAAATCATCTCTCGGCCAATATGAAAATAGGTATTTCCAAGATTATTCATCACAGCATTATTTCTCATTGCAAAATATTGCAAACAATGTAAGCACCCATACACAGAATATTGGTTAAACAAACTAAGGCACACCCATATATTGTAGACGTATTCATATATAAAAGTTTGAATTCGTCGGGAGTAATTTCTAGAATATGTTGTTAAAGAAAAAGAAGTCAAGTGCCAAAAGGAATCTGCACTGTGTTAGCTTTTTGTTTGAAGAAAAAATATGAAAATATGCAGATATTTCCTCGATTGTCTAAAACAAACACAGGACAAATAAATATTAGTTTTTAACAGGACAGGTTGGAATGGATGGAAAATATGGCAGTTGAGATAGTATACAATATGTAGGAAAATGACCCATTTATGAGTGTAATTTTACTTTGCTTTGACTTTTAGAACATAGTTTTTCACATGTACAAAAATAAATGAAATAAAAACGATAAGAAAAAATGGTATTAAAAAGGAAGAAAGCTAGCCTAGCTAATTTTAAGTGACAAAAAAAATCATACTAAAGAAAACAAAACAAAAACAATGAAGAATCCAAATAACTCTTCAGCACAATATTTTGAGTATATTTCCTCAGGCTAAAGGCAAAAGATCTGTAAATAACTACTGAACTCTAGATGTTCTGTTTTTGACACTGATATCAAAAATTCTTCAAAGAAAGAGCAAGAGTAAATATATTGTGAATATTGCATTACTGACAAGAACGTTTCACAGAACATTTCACCGAATATAAGTTCGGTGATTTTAATTCAGCCTTTTAGGATTCTCTTGGCCTTGGACAAAAAACTCTTCTTAGCCAGTGAAAACTGTTGCCATTTTCATCCACATATGGTAGTACTGCCCTAATGAAATACCCACTGGGAGCAGATCAACCTTTGGGAATAGAAGTATAAATGATCTTGGAAGGAAATGATCAAGTTATGTTAAATCGTCCAATAATAACACTTGTTATATGCTGATATCTGTTCCCTGTTTCAGAAGAATGACTAAATCTGTAAATAGCACTTCACAGCATTTAACTTTTCAAAACACACATGGCAGCTTAATTTATGCAAGAACAAATAAATCAAATTAAGCAATTTTAATTTTAGTAATACGCATCAGGGTTTCCCAAAGTTCAGCACAATCAGTTGGCAAATTTATTTTGCAAGTTAAAGTGCTTGTGCTAGATTTTTTAAATGATGGTACACCACAAGTAGCTAAATAAATTAAGCTTAATGAATTTGAAACATTATACTAATTCTATTCATTTAAATAAATATATTTATGATGGGATTTTCATAAAAATATTTATGAGATTTAAGTAATCACTAAAATGCTGTGATTGCTGATGAACTTTAAATCTGCCTTATGCAGTGTGCATTTTTTCAAAGGCATGAAAAAGTGAAGCTTGGAACATTTGGGACATAGTGAATAAGTTTGAAAAAAAAGAAACAGTGTGCTTCCAGGGATTGATGGGCTATAGATGGAATACTTGTAAAGCTACATATACCTTCACATAAAGTCATAAAGCCACACATCAGAACATGTCATGACATTTTCTTACAGAAAGCTTGCAGATATTACTAATACTTCAAGTTCTTTGCTTAAAAATGAGTCTTTTTTTTTAAGGTATATTTTCTTCAACTGTTTCTTCAAACAAATGGCAAATATCCCAGGCATACTTAAAATTAATTTGTTTCAGGGTCATGAATTTTCTAGGTATCTCTTCATGTTTGTTAGGGGTACCACTTTTCTTCCCCCATACCTGTACTTTATTTTTTTGGGTGTGATCAGCCACACTCTTCCCACTATTTATATCCACTTGCACTATAAAGTAAGTTTATCCCATCTACCAAGTAAATTAACCCCAGTTCTCTAGTATTCTGGTAGTTTCCATTTCCCGGAGAAACTTACAAGAGAAAGTTCAGAAAAACACAATCCCTGGCACTTTAGCTGGTCTACCACCTCCACTATGCATTGTAGATCCCATCACTTTTGAATGGCATCTGTTCTGAGTGGAGTGACTAAAGTGGTGGAGTAACAGAGACCTTCACCTCTGTGTCTACATCTCTGGTGGCCCTTAACTGTGTTTCGTAGACTCAGGTTCCTGCACCTTTTAAATTTAAGAAAGAGAACACCAAGAGAGGCCGGGTAGATGAGCTGAAGCCCACACGTGTTATTTTCTGCCCCATTTTATAACAGCAACTTTAACTCTTGCTGAGAAATCATCTGCCTCTACCGGGATAGATTTCCTTCCCTTTTCTGCTGAGCTCTTGGCACAAACTGCCCAAGGCAAAAGGACAGTAGCAGTGGCTTACAGTCTAAGGCAACTATTTCTATTTCCCCCAGTGAAAAACATTATCCTTCTGTTAAAATATGACTTCTACACCCATATAGCCTTAAGTTGTAGAAACAGGAAGCACAAATTTCCTAAGCTGGTGGTTAGGAGTGATGGTAAATTGGGCCATTCCTGTTTCAATCTTTTGGTTCCCAGAACCATATATTGTATCTTTAGGGAGAAAAGGCAGTCATAGAAACTTTATTAATCTTTGTAATATTAATTTTGAAACAGCAAGAATAAAAATTGTTATAGTACTTTTATTGGGCCAAGGATTATTCTAATTGCTTTCTCTATAAAGTGTTTAATATTCTGAGCTATTTTTGAGTATCCATATCTCCATTTGTTGGCTAAAGAACTTATCTAAATACTCACAACTAGTTAATAGTTGAAGGTGACATTTGAACAGTCTAGCTCTTAAGATCATGAACCAAACCACTATACTATCTCTTAAAGTGTTTTTACACTATCATATTCATAATCAAGAATGTTAGTTATATTGCAGTTACATTGAAGTTATGTAAACCTTAAATATATCCAAACTGAAATTGAGTATTGTAAATAATTTAAGCATGTATTTTAGAATACCAGTTAACTGTAGTCCCATTTTTCATGAAGGCATAAAATACCAGATATACTTTATAAAAATACAGAAAGAACATTTCATTAATTTACTGCTGTTTTGTTAGGATAGAGAAGTATTATATTTCCTGTGCAGATTTTGAAAATGTATCCAATATGTAAGATAGAAAAACTAAATAAGGCACTATTAGAGATTTATTTCACAAACTTTAATGTACAAAACACAACATAGTAGAATTAATTTAAAAGAAACCCAAATCCCTATTCCATGTAAATTTAATTTATGAAGATTCCAGTTCTCAAATCAAAATGTTCTTAGAACAATCAACTGTGAACACTGTAGAGCTATCCATGTTTGGGCCCCACTACCAGAAGTTCTGAATCCATTGTTCTGGGTTGAGGCAGGACAATCAACTTTTTAAATGGTTCCCAGATTATCCTAATGTGCAGCCATAATTAAGAATCACAATCACAAATCCAGATATTCAAAATGTTAGTATATCTCATGTGATTAGATAAATAATGTAACAATGAGTGAAATAGATTGAATATGTAAAGGTTCAATGTTGCTAATTTGAATGTTTTTACACAGGTTTTACAAGCTATGGGATTATGCTCTAGTTGAGGCTTTGAATTACTAAACAATACCTGGTAGCACTCCTTTCAGTTAAAAAAGGCAACCCAAAATACTGATGAAAGAAATATGATTAATAAGAAACAATTGTAGGATGCCAAATACCTTTGTGAGGTTGAAAATAGTTAAATGATATGAAGAAATTAACAATAAATAATTTCCTAAATGAATATAATTAGATATAATAATTAAGTAAATATACCTGAAGGTGGTGAGAATTATGACACAATAATAATGAAAGGAATTCTGCTAGGAGTGTATATTTATGTTAACTTTTATCAGTTGACTATTCCATTTTATGAAATTAACAGTCTTCAGTTATTGGTAAACTTACAATACCCCATATCTGCTGGCCTTTTTATGTAATGTAATCACTTAGTTCTCTGGGAATCAAAAGCCCATAGTCAATTCAGTTTGACTCAGTTTGGGAAATACTCCACTAGGAATTTCAGGCAATATCTATGTTGACCTATTTAAAACTCTAAAGACAGTGGTTCAGTCTGAATATAAAGGACCTGATAAGAGAGAGAAGGGTCACTTAGCTGGATTCGGAGAACTGGATTCTGCTAGAGTAACACCAGGTGTGTTCATCCAAACTTGAAATTACAGTTAGCTTTTTCTGAGTCTTTTAAGACACCTCGATTTAAGACCAAATTTTTGATGTTTCTATCTTCACACCATATTTCTCAGCCAAAACTTTTTCTAAAAACATATAAACATAAAATCTCCAAATAATATTTTTTAAAAGATCAAAACTGAATAAGGTTATGTTTATTCTTTCTGATCTTGTTTCCTAATTTGTAAAGCAAAATATCAACCTTATAATTACTTTCTATTTTAATTAGGCAATATATTTTAAGTGCCTAGCAGACTATTTGAAACACATATACTTGTTATATACACAATAGATGATAGCTATTATTAATTTTGTTTTCACTGATTATAATTATTCACCAGGATAGATATTTATTTGGTGAAAAAGGAGTTAAGCAATTTATCGAAATTTATCAATTTATCGAATTTTTTCTATTTACACAATAGAAGATTTGGCAGATACCCAAGTTATTGGTAATTTTATAATTTTAAGCATTTCATATGCCTTTGAGATTAAGTTTATTTGTGTAATTCAGATACTCCTATTTGCATTGTTGCTCAATTTGACTCAATATCTAAAATACAGCTTTTGGAAAAGCAACTTTAAAGGACTTGACATCTTAATATTCCTTAAGATTTAAGCTAGTTTTAAAAGTATTAAAAGTAGTTTTGACTTGAAAAATAATTACTTCTAGAAACTTACTGTAGAGTCAGACTATAACACTGCACTATAATTATGGTTCAGATGGTACTGTTATCCTTAGCTCATATTTTCATTTGTATATAACTTCATGACAAGTACCTTTTTGAGCTAGAGTTTCTCACACTTTTCAAGCAAAAAATAGATTTTTTTTCTGTAGATTGTTTGAGTAAGCAACAATCACCAACTGCTAGGATAAAAAGGGTGTTTTAGAAATGCTGTGAAAAAGTTTTCTCTTACTTGTTTTTTTCTAACTTTTAACATTACTTTTCAATTTACATTGGTTTTATGCTTTTATGCATACTTAAAACTCTTCATAATCCACTATGAAAGCATATGTTTATTTAAAAGAAATGACTATATGAGGGAATTCAATGATTTTTAAAATAAAAATTAATGAGGCTTTTTATTATATCCGTATCTTTAAAGAAGAATAAATATAGACTTCTTTGCAAGCCAATTTGAAGTTATATCAGTGATTGAATTTTATGATTATAGATGTCATCTGAAATGTTATTTGGAGAATCAATGCATTTGTGGCAAGATTCCAAGAATAGTTCAGGGTGGTAGTAGAGCAAAAGCCTAGAGCTATGGCATATGGATATAAGCAGAAGCTTTAGTTTACAGGCTACGAACAGAGACTTGAGAGTTAGAAAGTTCTGCTTTATGATCACAGTCACCCTATGTGCACCAGGACCCAAACCCGATTGGCAGCCACTGGGCACCTGGTGTTCCTTTGGAGCACCCTGTTCTGTGTACAGAGTGGTGGAGAAGGCCATGCTGAAGAGTGATGCTCAGTCTGCGGATGCTTTCTGCCTTCATCAGAATTGCTGTGGCATCTATAAAGTGACCTTCTAGGCTCTGTCATGTAAAGGCTGCCCTGTATTTAGTAGCTGCTATTTATAGATTCTGCTTGTATTTACTGTTCTACATATCTGCCTAAGTAAAGCATTTGCTCAAAAAATTCAGACCATGTTTGATTTCTTACCAGCTATATCAGTCTGTCCAAATGCTTCTTCCCCTGGTTTACATAGCCATGTAGTCAGACTAGAAATTGTGATGACTACTTCCTGACCATCTAGTCAAATTCTGAGCACCTTGCCACATCTCCACTACCCAGTACTGGCCCTTCTCATAATATAACAATGCTAAGGGTAGCTGTGCCCACTTATTAAGTACTTACTTTTTATTATTCTTTTAACACATCTCTAAGATGTGTAGACAGTTCTTGGTTTCCCATCTGTAGTAGGCAGAATGATTTCTACCCCTACTTCCAAAGACATCCATGTCCTAACCCCCTACACCTGTAAATATGTTATACTTCATGGCAAGAAAATTTTAAGGCAGCAGAAGTAATTAAGGTTGCTAATCAGCTGATTCTGAGATAGAGAAATTATCCTGAATTATCTGATTGGCCCAATGGATTCCCAAAAGGGAGGTAGGAAAGTTAATGTCAAGTGATGAAGCATGAGAAAAACTCAGCAGGCCAATACTGCTTTGAAGATGGAAGGAGAAACAGGCAGCTTCTGAAAGATGAAAAAGACAAGGACATAGATCCTCCCCTAGAAATTTCAGAAGAAACAGTCCTGCTGACACTTTGTTTTTAATCCAGTGAGATCCATTTTGGACTGATGACTTTGAGAATTATAAGAAAATATTTTTTGTTGTTTTTTGTTATTTTTAATGACAAAATTTATGAAAATTTGTTAAAATAGCTATAAGAAAATAATACAACTCTTCTGCACTGTGTCTATTAATGTGCATAATGGGAGCAATAGCAAAGACTGTAGAAGGACATAAAATGTGCCTCCAAACTTTTCCTTTAATATGTCATTTCTATTTTGTGACAGCAAATTCATTGCTGAAGGTAGAACCCAGATGCTATTTGCTGAATAGTGCTTTCCTTAAAACTCCTATGTTGAAGTTTCCTAACTTTTAGTACCTCAGAATGTGACTCTATTTGGAAATAGGTCTTTAAAGAGGTAATGAAGTTAAAACAAGGTTATTGAATGGGCACTGATTCAGTATGACTTTTGCTTCTATAAGAAGAGGAAATATGAACACAGACACATACACAGAGAAGCCTCATGTGAAGACCCAGAAAGAAGAAAGCTGTTCACAAGCCAGAGAGAGTGACTTCAAACAGATGTTCCCCTCAGGGTCCTCAGAGGAAACTAATCCTGCTGACACCTTGATCTTGGACTTATACCCTCTGTAACTGTGAGAAAATTAATTTCTCTTTTTAGAGCCCAATCTGCGGTACTTCACACAGCGAACCAAGTAAACTAATACACCAGGTCCAATTGATCACATTCAATTATCAGAGCTGTTCTTTTAATTCATTCATTGAATCCTTTTAATATTTATTGTTGAAAGGTTAACCAGAAACAGTTCCATTAGTGGGCTTTATTAGAACTGGTATTTGCTTAACTAAGCAGATAAGATCCAGAGTGTACAAAGAAGTTACAGTAGTGCCAAATCAGTAATAGAAACTTTTGAAAAGGCAAAACAAAAACTGGGAAGCAGCAACTCTGTGTTACTATAAATCACCTAGAAATGAGAATGTTGCAAGCCTAGGGGAAAATTATGTCTTCTAGAACTTCCTGGACAATCTATTTGGAAGAACAGAGCAGCAGCTCAGAAAACCTAAGGGAAGGCAAATGCAGACTACCAGCCCAAAATAAGGAGCTCTAAGTCTGGAGCTGATGGAACAGTAAGAGTTGGCCTAGTAAAAAAGTGGCAGAAGGAGCAGCACCTCATGGAGAGAAATTCTCTTAAAGACTTTATTTTTAAATATAATTTTTTTCTAATTGGCTCTAATATGCAACTACTGCCCAGCTATGAAAACAAAGGATGTACATGCAGTAGCACACTGAGCTTGAGCTCCTTTACGTCATGAACAAGCAAAACCAAATACTGATTAGTTTTATTTCACTTTTGCTTCTGATTATTGTTTCATTGTGAATTTTCCAATATCAACAGTGCAACACCTTTATTTTCTATGATGCTAAAGTTTTTCTTCACTGAAATCAGTACTGATTTTTAAAATGATCTCCTACTTATCCTTATGAGTTTTGTTTGCTAAAGGCCAAAGATCCTAATGTTGGATGATAATTTAAGTATAATTTGTTCCTTCAAAAATTAACACATATAATAATAAATATTATTAACATTAACACATAGTAACTTAACAGAAGTCAAACTGCAGCACAGTATATTAAAAATAAAAAACATCATCCTTTCTCTCTTTACTAAATTTAATTCTATTTCCTTAAGTTAATTAGTTTAAGAACTATCTACAACATTTTGTATTTTTTTTATTTTGTTATCATTAATCTACAATTACATGAAGAACATTATGTTTACTAGACTTCCCCCATCACCAAGTCCCCCCCACAAACACCATTACAGTCACTGTCCATCAGCGTAGAAAGATGCTGTAAAATCACTACTTGTCTTTTCTGTGTTGCACAGCCCTCCCCATGCCCCCCCCAAACATTATACATGCTAATTGTAATGCCTCCTTTCTTTTTCCCCACCCTTATCCCTCCCTTCCCACCCATCCTCCCCAGTCCCTTTCCCTTTGGTAACTGTTAGTCCACTCTTGGGTTCTGTGATTCTGCTGCTGTTTTGTTCTTTCAGTTTTTCTTTGTTCTTATACTCCACATATGAGTGAAATCATTTGGTACTTGTCTTTCTCCGCCTGGCTTATTTCACTGAGCATAATACCCTCTAGCTCCATCCACGTTGCTGCAAATGGTAGGATTTGTTTTCTTCTTATGGATGAATAATACTCCATTGTGTATATGTACCACCTCTGCTTTATCCATTCATCAACTGATGGACACTTAGGTTGCTTCCATTTCTTGGCTATTGTACATAGTGCTGCCATAAAACCCTTTTGTATTTTTATACATTTCTTTTAATCTTAAAGAGATCATAGTGCACAGCTGTCCTGTAATTTGCATTTTTCATTTATGAAGACATGTGCATCTTTTCATCTTAACACCTGTAGACTTACTTTAGTTTTTTAATGACTGAAGTTTTATTTTATTGATATAGCAGAATTGTTTAAATAGACATCTTTTGGTAGGCATTAGGCTATTTCCAGTTGTTCTCAATTAGTAAATATGATCTGGTGAATATCATTTGCATACATCTTCATGCTATAGCCTCCTAAACGGTACACTGCTCTCCTACTGCTGCTCCCTTATAATCTAGCCTCAGTCCAATAGTCAAGCTATCTCCCTCTTCTCAAAATCTTCCAAAGTTGTACCATTTTACTCAGAAGATTTCATCCCCTATTAGCCCTCCCACCACATTCACTCTGCCTCCTCTACATGAACTTTCTTGCTGTTTCTCAAGCATTCTAAGCCACAGGGCCTTTGTATCAGCTGCTTCTTCTGCAATGAATCTATTTCCCACTAAATTATGGGACATCATTTCTTGGAAGCACACCCCTCCTTACCTGTACCTCAGTATGAGAACACCACCCAGCTGTCATCTTGAGTTTTGCCTTGGAGGAGCAGAGAACCCTAAGAAGCTGTGCCTGGACCTCTGAGTTTCAGCAGCTGTGAGGTAATAAATGAGTATTTTTTTAAGCCACTGGTTTCATGATAATTTGTTAAGCAGGATAGAAAATAAATGCACACTTGGTGAGAAGTAAAGATAGAAGTAAATGAAGACTTAATGGGCCCTAGTGGCATATATTTCTGCTGACTCCCTCTCAGCAGATCACCAAAGCCTTTTTAATTCTGCTTTATCATTATCTTTCAAATTAGCCTGATCTAGTCTTCCCCCAGAGCATAGGTGAGATATCCTAATTTTAGGTTTTCCTGAGTAGTTTTCTAATTGGTTTCACTGCAGCAGTCTCACTACTTTAGAATTGCTTTCGTTAACGGATCCCACGCAAACCTCCTCCTGGGCTCTTCTTACTGTGGTTATAGTTCCATGGCTATGGCTGCTCCAGGACAGAATTTACATATTCTGTTCCCTTCCTTAAAATTCCATCCTAATACCATTTTCAATTGCACTTTCTCTTTACTCTTAAGAGCAAGTGAAAGGAAAAGATTCCAAGCTGGAAGACGGTGAAGATAATTTTGCGTTCTTAACAAATCCTGTAAAATTTTCCTTGCTTTTCCTTGAAATTCCAGTATTTAAGATATTATTGACGAGAAGTTTTTCTTTTTGGAATTTTCTTTTAAAATTCAGTATGTAGGGACTTGATAATGGGGGGAATCTAGTAACCACAATGTTGCTCATGTAATTATATATTAATGATACCAAAATAAAAATAATTAAGTTAAATCAATAAATGAATGAAATATAATTCAGTTACTGTAATATTAGTTATTAATGGACTAGTGAAAGTTACGGGTCAGCTAAGAGCTAGAACTTGGGTACAGTTAGGACCTGAAAATTACAAGTGGACTTTCCTAAAGACTTGGATGTGAGAGTAGAAAGTGGGGGGAAAGGAGAGCAGAAGAAAGGCTGAGATGACTGAATGACATTAACATAGTTTATTGTTTTTCATATATTTCACAATTTGTATTAAAGATAAGCAACTAGTGTCTGCATTTTAAGTTCTACTAATTCAGTAATTGTGGTCTTTATTCCTTACTCTTGTGTAGGTACTGTATCTTCAAAATCATGCTGAGTTTTTAAAGCTGTTCTGTGATTATAGGAAGATCAAATTAAAAAGCTGGATAAGACACTGAGAAGTGACTGGTGTTTATCATGGGGGAGGGGCTGAGGTGGGTGGACGGTGAGAGGGATAAAAGGACCCAAATATTCTCAGTCGTAATATAAGTTGGTCACAGGGATGGTAGTACAGCATGGAGAATATAGCCAATGGTTGTGTGACATCTTCTTATGTTGACAAATAGTAACTGCACCAGTGGGGGTGAGGATTTAATAATCTGGGCAAAGCACTGTGTTGTGTACTTGAAACCAATATAATACTGTATATCAACCGCACTTCAATAAAAAAAATGTCTCAGTGGGATTATTTTAAATGCTTATTTATTTTTTATGGGTGAAATAAGCTGAAATTCATAGTCTTCATGATGTCTATCAAACACAGGCTGTGTCACTAACTTAGATGAGCTGTGAATGCTGATTTTATTAATATATCTTTGCAAAAATCTTTGAATAAAATGGTAAGATGCTGTAGGGAGTATTGATGAAAGAAGTATCCACAACAAAAGTGAACCCAAACCCTCCAAAATTCTGTTCTCTCAGTTTATGTATTTTGAGGATGCTTCCAAATTGCCCAGGGATTTCAGACTTATAAACTCATCATCGTTTTGATATTATTCTGGATTTCATATACTGGAGATACTATAAAATACTGTTTCTATTCTATCTTAATCAAAACACTCATCTTGTTTATAACTGATAATATGAAAGTTTGTACTTATATCTTCAATACGTAGTATCTGAGGATTTGAAGTACATGAATAAATGATTTCTTCATCCATTACCCACTTTTAATTTTTTAAATTATCCCTTTGTTACCTTTATAAGGATTATCAGATATTAGGTAAAATATTCTTTTATTGTTTTTCAAGCTTCAAGAGTCTATGTTTAATGAATATATATATAAATATTACTTAAGTATGACATTTATATCTTTGGGCAACAATGTTGATTTGATTTATTTTAATTCTAATGCAGTAAAAATAGCTGCAGCTACATAAACAACATATGTTATATTTATAACATACAGGAGGTATTTTAATATGATGGCTTTGATTTGGGAATACATATAGCAAGTAGAAGGTAAACTTAGTACCCCAAAACAAATGTGTCATTATTTTCAAACATTTTAATGTTATTTCTGTTTTTTTAATTCTTAACAGAAAAATACATTTATTAAATGAAAATGATCTATTATGATCCATAAAGGATCATAAGAACAATGAAAATGAGGATATATTTATATCCAAGGAGATATAAAAATATTTATGTTCATTGTAAGTGACCAAACAATATTAAAGTATCACCTATTCAATTAGAAATGTGTTTTGTGCTGTTCATTTTATGCTCTTATTTAATTTTATTTATGCAATTAATTTTGTATTTGATCTATTAATCATATAGTATTTTGGTGAAAAGTTTCAAGTGTAAGTGATTTTAAGTGACTTCTGTGGCATGCTAACCAAACTATGGAAATGATATTAAATAAATAAAGATATATTGTTAGATTACATTTATACTTTCAAACAAATTATTCTGTAACCAATTATTCTATAATGTACTTTCTATGAAAAAAGTCTTCAAGCATGTAAGATAATAAAGTTCAAAAGTGAATCTTAATTCACCAAGGGGGAAAGTAGATATGAATTAATATAATATTAAAAAAACAAGGCCTACTTACAAGGGTATTAATGCCTATAGGCTTTAGGATTGCAGACTTTTTCTTTAAGTATTTACAAGAACACTTCGTGTACATATCATCAGAAAGTTACCTACCTCGAGGTAATACAATCCTTCCTTTGTGGCTTCCTTTACAATTGTAGATGAAAGTGACTCAATATTAGAACAAAACTAAACTAACTCAATTAAATAAACTTTAAATCAAAATTATAACATAACAACATACGTAAAGTAGTAAAGAAGATGAAATTAAAATTATAAAAAAGATGAAAAAGTTATTCTATATTTGATTTTTACAGTCTTTTGGCAAAATGTTCAATTATTTGGACTTTTCTAACAGATGTTATAAATGTATTTGTTAAAATATAACTTGTTCAATTTAGCAGTCAACTGCTATTAAATCCACCTCCTGGAAATTCCCAAGTCTTGTTACCCTTTTAAGGAGTATCCTTGCAACTTGTCTCTCCAGTTAACTTTTGTTACTGCAATTTCTAAATTCAAAGACAATAATGGATTCATTCTCTGAGGGAATTTTATAAGTTTTTACACACAATGTCTTCATCAAAACCCTTAGATATGTGATTATTCCTAGTAGCAGAAAAATGTAAAGCCATATTTTTACTGTTTTCTCTTATGATCATAAAATTGGTTAGGTTTTTATTCCCAGAACTTAGATTTTCAGTCAATTGTAGCATCTCTGTGTCTGCTCCAAAGTCACATTTATCTACATGTCTCTGATTTCTATCATGTTATAATCATCATTTGACTTCCATTTCTAACAGATGTTACAAAGAAAGAAGAAAACAACCCTAGGAATTCTTTATTTTCTTTACCTTCTTAGTGAACTTTTCAGGCCCAGATTCATTATGAACTAAAGGCCTTTGGGGACTGGCACTGGAGCCTGTAGCTCAGGAGCTATGGTAATAGAGATGTTGGTAAAAAGAACAGTAGATAAATACTATGAAGAGAGTCCTTATCATCCTACTGGCATCTTGTGTGATTCAGATCTAGCCATCATTCTAACGGACAGTGTTAGGAGGTCCATTTTATGGGATGATTATATGAACACAAAGATATAGCAACCTAGTACTTAAAAATCAGAACCTGAGTTCCCTAAATTAAATAATTAGAAATAAAAGAAAAAAATTCTATAAAACAGTTAAGAAACACAATGCAATGTTTCACTGAAAATAATTCATTTTGTGTCACTAGTTCCTAGTAGCACTGAAGTAGAATTGTTCATATTTATTCACATTAAAAAAATGTATTGTATTCAAGATTATCTACACTAAGTCACCTGGAATTGGCTGAGGGTTTTTTTGCTTATTGTATCCCAAATCCATGAATTTCAAATAATATTTCCTGTTTTATATTTCCAGTAGCTTATAAATTTTAGGTTAGCAACATACCTTTAGTCAATTACTGTCTACAAAATCATGTATTGTCAGAGTTGAAAATATTTGTTCAAATCATAAGAATAAATATAATTAATCTTTAGATGGTATTTTTATATTTATAACTAAAAAAACAGTTTCCACAGTATAATTTGAGAAATTATAGCATTTGAAAGCATTTTATTAATGCTAATCAAAGACATTTGGAGACTTTTTGTTTTGTTTTTGAGTTTAAATTAGTTTTCTGTGAGTTATATCTGTAGCATAAGCAATGTAGGTATTTTTCCACTCTAGCAAACTCTTTTTAAAATGAGAAAATGTTAATTAAGTATTGTCGTTCATTAAAATGTACAGGTCATGAAAAAGATAGTGCCAAATATCTTATTTGTATAATGTTACAAGTTTATTAGGAATTTTGCCACTACTGATTTGATTCATATGTAAATTGCCTCAAAGTAAAATTAACCTGTCACTCCTATAATTATTAATTATGCAATTATTTTATAGGCAAGCAGCAAGAAATAAAAAGAATATTAGATATATATAACACCAGAAATCAATTATAATATCATTTACTACACAAGTAATTATGGTTTGATCTCCATTTATTTTACTGTAATACTATATTATCAAAATATATAATTAAATTTATTAATCATTCATTACATTAAGGAGAGATGCATGGAACAGCTAAATTAAGGAAACCACAGATCATGGCAGTGTTAATTCAGTAATATAATAACTTCCAATGTCAACAGCATGGTCTCTGCCCTCCTATGCAGTTCATTTATAGTTTACTTAAGATTTACCATCTAATAAATGACTTTTCCAACACAACTCTTATTTGTTTAAAGAAAATGATTTAAAATTACAAAAAATACACCTTAAGGTACACTCACTCCCTTTAACAGTACATATTGTCCTTATGAATGCAATAAATTATGATTAGAAATATTTTTGATGACCTCTAGCAGTCATATTCTGAAATACTATGTTGGCTGTGCCATATATAAGAAATATTTATTACATTATTGGAAATTATAGAACACCAATGTGCTAGTCTTAAAAGTGTTCCCCTAATCCAGCTACAAAATCATGGAATATTCAAATAGACTTGGTTTCAATACAGGAATCTTTCCATTACTAGCTGAATGTGACTTAACCTCAACCTCAACTTTCACAAAAGAAATAAATTTTAAAAACTTTTGTGAAAATTAAATCATGAAAAACAGAGATTTATGTATAGTTAAAGAATAATAACTAGTAACTCTTTTTAAAATAGACCTCATCTGTGCAGGTATTAAAACGTATCTGGAATTCACTGGAATAATACTACTTGGAATCCAATTGTTTAAATATAACAATCATATTCAACTTTCTTTCATAATAAAATGCATATATATAACATGGAAATAAACATAAATACAATAAAAACATTAAATTTGAATTAACCCTGAAGCTGAAGGTACATTGCCTAAATTAATTTGCATCGATAGGTGCTGAATATCTTGGAGATATAAATATATTCCTTAAAATTATACAGAACTCTTTCATTTCCAGGTACATTTATCATGTGTATATGCTGCATAATTTTGTTTTAAAATATAATTCTCTAATTAGAATTCCATTACCTTTATGTTAATCTGTAAATGAATATATCTCAACTTCAAATATTCATCTTTAAAGACTTCCTAATAAAATTAATATGTGAAGTTATACTTCAACTGATTTAGATTATTAAATTATGTATTTATTGTTACAAAGGCAACACATAAATATAATTTTAAACTTCAAAGTGATGCAGTGAACAGTTTTACCACATTCAAGGTTTAAACTTTGATTTCCTGAGATCAATTAACAGTACATATATTGCACAATTTACAGATATTATTAGACACACAATTATGTGGATTAATTTTCCTGTTCTACCTCTGTAGTCAGTGTAACCAACAGAAAATGTGGACTGTAACTTAAAGAAAATTGTATCCCTCATTTTATTAGTAAAGCATAACATATTGCAGGATAATATTGCTATTTCTCAGAGGACTATAAACAGTTCCTTTTTCAGAATACTACTACTTAATTTTCTTTTTTTAATTGCTTACCCTGAAAGAAGGTGCCCTGTACTAACTGCAGCTCAGTGTATCTTCCTGAAATATACTTGGGTTCCTTGGAAGGATTAAAAATATGCTGCAATCCAAGAAAGGTTTTTCAATATGAAAAATAACTAAAGCAAGGTGAAATGCATTACTTCCATATTTAATTTTCAAATATTTATAATTGGAGACTCCATGCTTAAGAAATTCATGAAAGTTTATATGTAAAATGGTCCAAAGAGATTTTAGAGTAGTGAAATAGCAAATGAATAAAAAACTTACTGGAGCTCCTTTTGTTTGATTTTTTTCTTCAAACCAATGACTTAACTAGTACTGGTTGCAAGAAAAATATTACATGTTTATTAAATTAAGCACATAATTTTGTGAGACCAACAATTTATATTTTCTTATCAAACTGATTACCTTGATATTTAGAATTGAAACTATGTTACTCCACATTTTGAAGAACAAACATTATTTAGTTGAATAGATGCATAGTATTAATTGTGAACATATGTATAACACTATCTTTATATTCTAATTAAGCAGTGAAATGGATTAAATATTTCAACACATGAAAAAAATATAAAGAATAATCACATAGCCATATTACTTTTGGAATAAGACTTTTTACATAAATCTATTTTGAAACTGGTCCTATAATTAAAATTTAATTTATATTTTTGTTATAATACTAATAAATGTGTTTTTATTTACTTTAAACTTATCTAATGGAGAAAGGAACTATGAAAGAGTTATGTATAGCTCTATTCTATAAATTTAAAGACAATATCCTTCATACATAATATAAATATTCTTAATTATTGCTGATAATTATAGACATTAGTAGCATTGAAAGAGAGGCATCCTTGAAGAGTGAATAGACTTTGGTAATGGTAGTTTGGAGACTAACACTTAGTCTGAAACTATCACTAAACTATTCCAGTTTATGTATAAAATAATGATACTGAACAAAACAGTATTGAAAGTCTTTTTCTAGCTCTAGATTTCTAGGAATTTTAAGTTTACTCATTCAAAAAAAAAATCTCCAACAGATTATTTGTTATAAACATAAAATTTTCAGATAGAGTTTATCCTAAATAGATGATGGTTTAGTCTAGATGCCTTATCTCTCAATCATGGGTCCTGGTAAGGGCTAGGCCATTGAAAACTAGTAAACATGTTTTAACATAAAATTAGCTTCCTCCTTTGTTTACTTGTCCATTATTTCTTTTAAAGTCTTTTGTATAGTATGAATTATAATGTACACTTATAAATAAATGTTGATCAAATATTTATGCCAATATCTATAGTGTAGAAGTGTTTAATGTCATATAGTGTATAATATTAATTATGAACAAGGCACCCAATTGGTTACTAAACACTTAAATTGCAATTATCTTGCATGGATTGATACACTGTAATTAGTTTAAAGTTAACAGTCAGAAGTTAATTGTGTTTATATGTGAAATAAAGAACATAAAACCTTATTTGAATAATGTGGTAGCTTGAAAATGATTCTGGTTATGTTGGACATATGCATTATTAAATGTCTGGAATGGATAATCCCTTGCCATATAATCATGTCTTTGTGTATCAGAGATCGTATATTGATTCTAAACTTTTAGACAAATATGGGTATAGTGGAGAGTTTAATAGGATAAGCATCATGTAAAAGCAAGATAGAACAACAATGACACAAAAACAACAACCTTAGATGAAGAGAACTGAAGCAAAGGGATAGAAGTGTTTGAAATGGAAACTGTTCATACTGAGTCTAGAAACAATTCTGCCAAACATGTCTTCCAGCCAATTTTTCATCAAATTCATACCTGAGACTGAGGATTGACAGTATTCTTTTTTAATCATAAAATCTTGAAAGAAAAGTGAATGTTTACTCAATAATAGTATTTTTTCCAAAAGTCTTGGCAGCTTGTGTACAATTATGATTGGAATGCTCATCCTTCAGTCAGGAAGACGCACAAGTAGGCCACCCATGCTGTGAGCTATTGGCAACCCATCTCTGAGTTGCAAGAACAATATTATCAGTTTTATTGGGCATAAACAGGAGCTATAATCAATTTGATTGACAAAACCATATGTTGTGTATGTGCATTGTGTTTGTTTGTTTTGTCTTTAGCCAAAACAGTAGGAATTACCTTCAGAGAAAGAGTGATTAAGAAGGCTAGACTCAACAAAGAGAGGGTAGATGACGGATCAAAATGCAGAAGATTCCCACAGCCATGTGAAAGGCAAAGCTGGTTTACGGGGAGGAATTGGAGGCAACACCAAGGGTACTCCTCTGCGACTGTAGTGGAACTATGTTTAAGCTTGGGCTGAAGTTTAAATTTTATGGAAGGGTTTTTATGGGAGGAGTAGGGGACTTGGGGTTAGGGAACAACTGGTTAAATATGGCATCACACCAGTCCAAGGTCAAATAGAAATGATGTGGGAGGTTGAATATAATAAGCAAGGTTTTACTCAAAATGAAGAAATTAAGGCAATTGAGTACATATGTGTGTGTGTTTAAAAATAATAATATGTAGGTACAATTATTGTGTTATTTCTAATAGGGGATTTCCACAGAATCATTGTGGGGGTTTAAAACTGTATAAAACAAGAATGCTAATTGATTTTAAACAACAAACTATAAAAGCTAAGGGAGGCTGATTTTCATATCATCTTACAAGCATGATTTTTTTCTTGGTGAGTAAGCTACATGGAATTGGAAGGTTTCTTGATGATTAATCAAAATAGGTAGGCTGATATGTGGTTTACATAATGGGTCTCAAATCAGAACCTGGAAATTTGCTAGGAAATCAAATTCTTAGATTCCGCTCATCTAGGTAGATCAGGATGAAATAAAAACTGAATCATAAAGAAACCAGGAACTCTGGCTAGGTTCTTGGAACTTGCATTTTAACAAGCAGTACAGATTATTCTAACACATGCTAAAGTTTAGAACCATAGGTATATACCAGTATATAGAACCATAGGTATAACATAGTATATACCACCAGATCAGTATCAGCCTAAGAATTCATCTTCACAGTTGTGTTATGAGTAGTAAAGGGATTGATTGTGATTTACCCATAACCTGGTTTGCATTTGATTGTCGCTCTAGTTGTTTAAATGTATTAATAGATTCACTCCATTTGCAGTGAAAATATGATACTGTGACATCTATTTTACACCTTTAGGTGACTGAATATCTTTGGTTAAACCCATTATGTCTTGGTTTATAGATGACTCTCAGGATAATTTATTTTCCCTATGTTTAATGGCTTGTATGAACTCATCATTGCTAATTTCTTTGTTCTCTTTCTCTCTTTCATTTCCTATAGTTGTGAGCTGTTGACAATATGAAGATCAATAGTTAATGAACTTTTTTTTTGCAAAAAATATTAATAGAAAAGACCTTTTATAATTTCTAACCAAAAGACCTTGACTATACCAAAGCATAGAAAAGCATTCTAATTATAACAGAGTCTTATACAGAAGACTTTTAAAAGCTATTCTGAGTAATTACAGTCAGCAGTCTTGACCATAAGTACATCCTTAGTATGGCCAATGGACAAATGCAATTTTAATTCAAATGGCATGAGTAAGAATGCTGAGTTGGTGGGATGAACGGAGGTCAGTTCTTCAAGACTAATACAAACAAATAGAAAAGAGCAACTTCAAAGAATACTTTATTCCCATTAGATAATAGCTTTTAGCTCCTATTTTATAGACATTTCTGTTGAGTTTCACCCTTGTAATTTCACCGTTTTCTTCCTTGAGTAACTATGCACATTAACATTATACATGTGATTATTTCATATTCATTTAAGTGACAGAAATGTTTTCCATGTATCATAATTTTAATTTCTTCATATGTGATTTTGCTTCAGTCCAAAATCTTTAAAGGTACTTTATAGTGTTCCTGTCACATAACACTGCATGTTTTTATTATAGAGGAAAGTTTGCATTGGAATTGAGCATGCATCAAATGTATTTTACTAATTTATCAGGCAATTGGTATGCAAGTAAAAAAAAAAAGAGATGGTTTGACAGTTTGATTTTATAACCTTGATATATGTTTTTCATAGTTCTTAATTTAGCACTGGTATTATGGTAAAAATTTGGAAATAAAATTAATTATTAAAAATCTACAATTAGAAAGTATAACATTATCAAGTAGGTTTTTTGTAATTACAAAGACCTATTACCATTTTAACATTCAGTCAGTTATTTTTTGAAAGCATTTTCTTCGTGAAATTTAATTGGATCTGTTAATCAGTTTAGATACAGCTGTTCTAAAACACACAATTCACTGCACATGTAATATATGAGGCTTCAGATTCAGGTCTCTGACTCTTCAGAAAAAAAAATCAGTGCAGTATTTTAAAGGGATGACCAGAAAAATAAAGGGTTTATTCTTGAGAGATAATGGAGGATTTCCCCTTTGAAGAAAAGTAGACTGTGCTTTGAGCCTATCCTTTGGGATCTTTGTTTGAAATGTTAATTGGAATTGCTGGTTTAGCAAGGATTAGGACAAGAGCTAAACACCACTGACAAAGACAGCAAGGTATCCTCTCTGGGGAATATTTCTCTTTCTGCTATAGTGGCTGCTATGGTGTTAAAGTGGATGAAATTATTGCATCTTCACCAGGAAAAATGTCACAAAAACCACACCACTTCTGAATGCACCTTAACATTCATTGTTAAAACAGAAACATTTTATTTTTAAGTTATTCATGTTTGAGAAAGTTCAAAATACAGTAAGTGGAAGAGTACATTACACTAATGCCTCTAATTCGTGATGTGTTTGTGTATCATGCGATCTCATTACATGAGAAGTGACAGTTTTTTTTCCTAAAACGAATTTGCAGAGACAATACTTCCTCAGTTACTAAAATTCAAATGTACAAACCCTAAAAGAAATTCCAAATATTCAATTATCCATTAGTTCACTTAAGAGTTATTGAGACATTAATATGGGCCATGCATTACATAGTGCAGACATGGATTCTGACCTTATGAGGTTTATACTTAGTGCCTATACACTATATACTTTATACTTATGCCACAGTGGAGGCATAGATATAGTTGTAATATGGCATGATACATACTTGAATGGAAGTAGAGTGGTGCTCTATATAGAGATATTTCCAACATAATTTGGGAGGCATCAGAAAAGGTTTTCTGGGAGAGGTGACCTCGTGAGTGAAATATAGACCAGTAAGAATTCAGCAAAAAGGGAAAGGAGTTGGGGCATCAAGAAGAATTTTCTTAAAAAGGGTTAGCTTTGTTAGGTCTGTATCAAAGAGAATATATACCATATTTTAAGACTGCAAACAATTGAATCTGGCTAAACTGTGTGCAAGACAGAAAGAATAGTTAAGAGAATTCAAGTCAAACAAAATTGCATATGTTCAGGTTGGTGTGCTGTAAACTAAAAAATCTAAAAATAGAAATACCATACAATTCAGTAATTCTACTTCTGGGTTTATATGCCTCCCCCAAGAAAAACCATTAATTCAAAAAGATATACTCACCCTTATGTTTTTGCAGCATTATTTACAATACCCAAGATATAGAAAAAACCTAAGTGTCCATCAAGAGAAGAATGGACAAAGATATGGTATATAATGGAATATCACAGCCATAAAAACAGTGGGCTCTTCCCATTTATGACAACATGGATGAACCTAGAGGGTGTCATGCTTAGTGAAATCAGTCACACAAAGATAGACAAATACCATATGATTTCACTTATATGTGGAATCTAGCAAACAAAACAAACATGAAACAGAAGCAGACTTACAAATACTGAGAACAAACTAGTAGTTCCAAGAGGAGAGAAAGTGAGGAATGGACAGAATAGGTGAAGGGGATTAAGAGTTACAAACTTCGAGTTATAATAAGTCACAGGGATGAAAATACAGCAGTAAGAACATATCAATAATATTGTAAAAACTTTGTGTGGTGACAGATGGTAACTAAACTTATCATAGTGAACATTTTGCAATGCATATAACTGTCAAAACACTATGTTTTACACCTGAAGCTAATATAATATTGCCTGTTAATTATAATTCAAGTGAAAAATTCAAGTTACGGGGGTCTTAAGGAATCCAGACATTATGTAAAAGTAGTGGGATCCACTAATGTGTTTTTCCCAGTAGGGGTTTCATTTTAAAATATGTACTTAGAAAATTAAATTCTGACTCTCATGTATGGAGAATATACTGAAAATGAGAAATATCAAGATAGAAAGAACTGTTAGCAGATATTTGAAGTAACCTAGTTGAGAGATGGTGATCTGATTAAAATAGGTAGAAACACAATGAAGAAACTAAATATAAACATATAAAAGTTTTTCAGAAACTTTTCTTCCTTAGGTGACAAAATGGATCACCAATGTGAACATTTTAGTTTTATGTTTGCTTAATTTTAATTTATTGATGTGAAATTTTCAAACAACAAAATTTACCCTTTTTCGGTGTTAACACAATAAATTTTGGCAAACTACAACAACCAAATATAGAACAATAACTACAACAATCAAATATAGAACATTTATCACCTCCCAAAGTTTCTCATGGCTCTTAGAGTCAGCTTTTCACTCACCATAGCCTTATTGCAACCATTGGTCTGATTTTTGTCTCTTTATTTTTGCCTTCTATAGAATATTATAAAATGGAATCATGCAGAATATGTGTTGTCCTTGACCATACTTTTTCTACTTACATGTTTATGAGATCAATCCATGTTGTTGCATAGATACTGAATATATTCCATTGTATGGATGCAAAAATGCTTTATTACCTTAAAATGATTTTCTTTTTGGTTTCTGTTATCTAGCTCTCTATCTTTGAACTTGCCATTTTTTAATTTCACCTTGTAAAGTAATGGTAGATTAAAAAGAAGACTAAAGCTCTGCTGTCTATACCAAAGTGTCACATTAAGTGTAGTATCAGAATGGATTTAAACTCTGTGGACTAAACAAATCCAAATTTTGGCAAAATTTAACTATTCCCCTCATTTAACCTAATGAAATTTTCTTTTGCACTAACTATCCACCATCTTTCAAGCTAGTCTGTGGTGGAATGTGAAATTGGTGATATGTTTGAAGTGTGTTTATGTATGTGTGTGTGTGTGTGTGTGAAAAGAAAGGTAGGTGTCCTTATAGTAAAAATGCACAAGTTTGAGTCAGGCTTAAAGTAGAATAATGCTTTTTTCCATCTGTATTTTTTTTCAACCTGAAGGAAGGAAAATCTCCCCAGTTATTAGAATATATGTTAGACTTTGTCTTACTAAGTTATCAAGCACCCAGGGAACTCAACCTAAAAGAGAATTTGGGAGAACAGATAGTAGATTGAGTGGGCATGAGCTTTTAAGTGTATTCCAGTGTTATTTACTAAAATAGAAAAATGGAAAAAGGAACATTTTAGGTGAAGATAACAATGTGGTGAAAATACTAAATTTTAAGTGGCTGCTGAATGCTTACCAGACTTAGTCAGTAAGTAGTAATACATAAGAGCCTGGAAGTCAGAAAAAAAAATAATTAGACTTTGTAAACTTAAGAATGATGGTAATTCAAATACCATGGATTAATCTAATAATTTATGTAAAGATATCAAGTATAGATAAATATAACCAAATAATATATTAGCAAACCAAAAAATGATGAGCATGGCATGAGCATTGACAAAGGCGACTTCCATGGGCCTCCCACAGAGAACATGCTCCTCTTCTGATGCCAGTGCTCCTGATGCTTGCCTGTGTGCTCTTTCTTTCCCTGCTCTCCACTGATTGCCTTTTTTTTATTTTGAGAGGGCATCTCTCATATTTATTGATCAAATGGTTGTTAACAGCAATAAAGTTCTGTATAGGGGACTCAATGCACAATCATTAATCAACCCCAAGCCTAATTCTCAACAGTCTCCAATCTTCTGAAGCACAATGAACAAGTTCTTACATGGTGAACAAGTTCTTACATAGTGAATAAGTTCTTACATGGTGAACAATGCAAGGGCAGTCATATCACAGAAACTTTCGGTTTTGATCACGCATCATGAACTATAAACAATCAAGTCAGATATGATTATTCGTTTGATTTTTATACTTGATTTATATGTGAATCCCACATTTCTCCCTTATTATTATTATTTTTTTTTTTAATAAAATGCTGAAGTGGTAGGTAGATGAAAGATAAAGGTAGAAAACATAATTTAGTGCTGTAAGAGCGCAAATGTAGATGATCAGGTCTGTGCCTATAGACTAAGTATTAATCCAAGCCAGACAAGGGCAACAAAACATCCATGGATGCAGAAGATTTCTCTCAAAACAGGGGGGGGGTGAGGTTCTAAGCCTCACCTCTGTTGATCCCCAATTTCTCACCTGGTGGCCCCCCTGCAACTGTGCCTGTCTTAGGTTGTTCCTCCCTTGAGGAATCTTACCCGTCTCTGGCTAACCAGTCATCTTCCGGGGCCATACAGGGAAATGTAAAGTTGGTAAGTGAGAGTGAAGCAATATTCTTTGAAAAGATTAGCTTTTTACTTCTTTGCAGATTTATGCCCTGTGGCTTCTATGCCCAACATTTGTCTTGAGGTATCTTTACCACTTGGAAGAATTATGGTACTCGGTAATTTTCGATATGAGGCATGAACTCTACTAAAGGGTTGTAATTAGGAAGGAAGAAGAAAAGCTATAGAAGTAGCAGACGGAAGAAAACATGGGAAGATTGATTATTTCTTTGACATATCTTCTTGTAGAGTAACATAAGCATGTATAGGTTTTAACAAACTACTTATTAAATTGCATACACATATTAACATAATAGGAATACAGCTACATAACAAAAGCAGACCTACAATTACCAGCCATATCCAGTGAAACCAAGAAAATCAGTTAGGTACCCTAGGCATTTGTGAAACCTTATCAATGATACGATGGATATTGTCTAACTGAATTTGAATAGTTTGAGAAAAATCAGACAAATTAAAACAACACATTCCTGGGAACTGTTCACATCCCATATGTTCTTTTAACAGTAGATAGTCTATAGACGCATGATTTTGGAGCACTGCAACTTGCACTTCTCCTAATTCTTGGTTGAGTTCTGACAGTATAGATCCAGTCAAATTTGTTGTTTTACTGTATGCACAGGCCAGCTTAGATATCTCCTTTTTCATTCCAATAGCAAGTCCAGGAACTGGTGTGATGAATGCAGCTACAATTGCAATAGCACCAGGATCTTTGTTGAAGTTTTCTGATCATCATCTTCTGGAATGACTCTTCCAGAGGATATTGATGTTGGAAGTTCTTCTTCATATTGTATCTTAATTCATCTACTGGGTAGCCAAATTAGGCTTTGATCCTCTGTATAAACACAAACAAACCCTTTGCCCACACTTTGATATGACCTATATACCATTGTGAAGAACCTATTGGAGATCACCACACAGGAACTGTTCTTTTTTTTCTTTAAGAGAAAGGAATATTATCAGAAAAATGTACTTCCATAGCTGATCATCTGACATCCTTTAAAAGATCAAAATTAAGGATATGTAAAGCATGCATTAATCATTGATTTGCATTAGGTTTTATCCTATCAGGGAGTAATCCCCCTTTTCCTTCTCTCTTTTTATTTTTTGTTATCCTTAATCTGCAATTACATGAAGAACATTATGTTTACTAGGCTCTCCCCTATACCAGTTCCCCCCACAAACCCCTTTACAGTCACTGTCCATCAGCATAGCTAAATGTTGTAGAATCACTACTTGTCTTCCCTGTGTTGCACAGCCCTCCCCTTTCTCCCACCCCCCCATTAAGCATGCTAATCATAATACCCCCTTTCTACTTCCCCCCCTTATCCCTCCCTACCCACCCATCCTCCCCAGTCCCTTTCCCTTTGGTACCTGTTGATCCATTCTTGGGTTTTGTGATTCTGCTGCTGTTTTGTTCCTTCAGTTTTTCCTTTGTTCTTCTACTCCACATATGAGTGAAATCATTTGGTACTTGTCTTTCTCTGCCTGGCTTATTTCACTGAGCATAATACCCTCTAGCTCCATCCATGTTGTTGCAAATGGTAGGATTTGTTTTCTTCTTATGGATGAATAATATTCCATTGTGTATATGTACCACATCTTCTTTATCCATTCATCTACTGATGGACACTTAGGTTGCTTCCATTTCTTGACTATCGTAAATAGTGCTGCGATAAACATAGGGGTGCATCTGTCTTTTTCAAACTGCAGTGCTGCATTCTTAGGGTAAATTCCTAGAAGTGGAATTCCTGGGTCAAATGGTAAGTCTATTTTGAGCATTTTGAGGAACCTCCGTACTGCTTTCCACAATGGTTGAACTAATTTACATTCCCACCAACAGTATAGGAGGGTTCCCTTTCTCCACAACCTCGCCAACATTTGTTGTTGTTTGCCTTTTGGATGGTAGCCATCCTTCCTGGTGTGAGGTGATATCTCATTGTGGTTTTAATTTGCATTTCTCTGATAACTAGAGATGTGGAGCATCTTTTCATGTGTCTGTTGGCCATCTGAATTTCTTTTTTGGAGAACTGTCTGTTCAACTCCTCTGTGCATTTTTTAATTGTATTAATTGTTTTTTGTTTGTTGGGGTGGGTGAGCTTTTTATATATTTTGGATGTCAAGCCTTTATCAGATCTATCATTTACAAATATATTCTCCCATACTGTAGGGTACCTTTTTGTTCTATTGATGGTATCTTTTGCTGTACAGAAGCTTTTCAGCTTAATATAGTCCCACTTGTTCATTTTTGCTTTGGTTTCCTTGTCCAGGGAGATATGTTCAAGAAGAGGTCACTCATGTTTATGTCTAAGAGATTTTTGGCCATGTTTTTTTCTAAGAGTTTTATGGTTTCATGACTTACATTCAGGTCTTTGATCCATTTTGAATTTACTTTTATGTATGGGGTTAGACAATGGTCCAGTTTCATTCTCTTACAGGCAGCTGTCCAGTTTTCCCAGCACCATCTGTTGAAGAGACTGTCATTTCCCCATTATATGTCTATGGCTCGTTTATCAAATATTAATTGACCATATATGTTTCAGTTAATGTCTGGAGTCTCTCATCTGTTCCAGTGGTCTGTGGCTCTGTTCTTGTGCCAGTACCAAATTGTCTTGATTACTATGGCAAAGTAATAGATCTTGAAGTTGGGGAGTGAGATCCCTCCCCAATTTATTCTTCTTTATCAGGATTGCTTTGGCTAGTTAGGGTCTCTGCTGTTTCCATATGAATTTTTGAACTATTTGTTCCAGGCCATTAAAGAATGTTGCTGGTAATTTGATAGGGATTGCATCAAATCTGTATATTGCTTTGAGCAGGATGGCCATTTTGATGATATTACTGCTTCCTAGCCAAGAGCATGGGATGAGTTTCCATTTGTTAGTGTCCCCTTTAATTTCTTTTAAGACTGTCTTGTAGTTTTCAGGGTATAGGCCTTTCACTTCTTTGGTTAGGTTTATTCCTAGGTATTTTATTATTTTTGATGCAGTTGTGAATGGAATTGTTTTCCTGATTTCTCTTTCTATTGGCTCATTGTTAGTGTATAGGAAAGCCATAGATTTCTGTGTATTAATGTTGCATCCTGCAACTTTGCTGTATTCCATTATTAGTTCTAGTAGTTTTGGAGAGGAGTCTTTAGGGTTTTTTATGTACAATATCATGTCATCTGCAAATAGTGGCAGTTTAAGTTCTTCTTTACCATTCTGGATTCATTGTATTTCTTTGTTTTGTCTAATTGCCATGGGTAGGACCTCCAGTACTATGTTGGATAACAGTGGGGAGAGTGGGCATCCCTGTTTTGCTCCCGATCTTAGAGGAAAATTTTTCAGCTTCTTGCTGTTCAGTATGATGTTGGCTGTGGGTTTATCATATATGGCCTTTATTATGTTGAGGTACTTGCCTTCTATACCCATTTTGCTGAGAGTTTTTATCATGAATGGATGTTGAATTTTGTCAAATGCTTTTTCAGCATCTATAGAGATGATCATGTTGTTTTTGTCTTTCTTTTCGTTGATGTGGTGGATGATGTTGATGGATTTTTCGAATGTTGTACCACCCTGGGATGAATCCCACTTGGTCATGGTGTATGATCCTTTTGATGTATTTTTGAATTCAGTTTGATAATATTTTATTAAGTATTTTTGCATCTACATTCCTCAGGGATATTCGTCTGTAATTTTCTTTTTTGGTGGGGTCTTTGCCTGGTTTGGGTATTAGGGTGATGTTGGCTTCATAAAAGAAGTTTGGGAGTATTCCCTCCTCTTCTATTTTTTGGAAAACTTTAAGGAGAATTGGTATTATGTCTTCTTTGTATGCCGATAAAATTCTGAGGTAAATCCGTCTGTACTGGGGGTTTTGTTCTTGGGTAGCTTTTTGATTACCATTTCAATTTCTTTGCTCGTAATTGGTTTGTTTAACTTTTGTGTTTCTTCCTTGGTCAGTCTTGGAAGGTTGTATTTTTCTAGGAAGTTGTCCATTTCTTCTAGGTTTTCCAGTGTGTTAGCATATAGGTTTTCATAGTAGTCTTTAATAATTCTTTGTATTTCTGTGGGGTCCTTTGTGATTTTTCCATTCTCATTTCTGATTCTGTTGATTTGTGTTGATTCTCTTTTTCTCTTAATAAGTTTGGCTAGAAGCTTATCTATTTTGTTTATTTTCTCAATGAACCAGCTCTTGGTTTCATTTATTTTTGCTATTGTTTTATTCTTCTCAATTTTGTTTATTTCTTCTCTCATCTTTATTATGTCCCTCCTTCTGCTAACTTTAGGTCTCATTTGTTCTTCTTTTTCCAGTTTCGATAATTGTGATGTTAGACTATTCATTTGGGATTGTTCTTCCTTCTTCAAGTGTGCCTAGATCGCTATATACTTTCCTCTTAAGACTGCTTTCGCTGCGTCCCACAGAAGTTGGGGCTTTGTGTTGTTGTTGTCATTTGTTTGCATATATTGCTGGATCTCCATTTTAATTTGTTCATTGATCCATTGATTATTTAGGAGCATGTTGTTAAGCCTCCATGTGTTTGTGAGCCTTTTTTTTTCTTTGTAGAATTTATTTCTAGTTTTATACCTTTGTGGTCTGAAAAGTTGGTTGGTAGAATTTCAATCTTTTGGAATTTACTGAGGCTCTTTTTGTGAGCTAGTATGTGGTCTATTCTGGAGAATGTTCCTTGTGCACTTGAGAAGAATGTATATCCTGTTGCTTTTGGATGTAGAGTTCTATAGATGTCTATTCAGTCCATCTGTTCTAGTGTGTTGTTCACTGCCTCCATGTCCTTACTTATTTTCTGTCCAGTGGATCTATCCTTTTTGGTGAGTGGCATGTTGAAGTCTTATAAAATGAGTGCATTGCATTCTATTTCTCCCTTTAGTTCTGTTAGTATTTGTTTCACATATGCTTGTGCTCCTGTGTTGAGTGCATATATATTTATAATGGTTATATCCTCTTGTTGGACTGAGCCCTTTATCATTATGTATTGTCCTTCTTTATCTCTTGTTACTTTCTTTGTTTTGAAGTCTATTTTGTCTGATATTAGTACTGCAACCCCTGCTTTCTTCTCGCTGTTGTTTGCCTGAAATATGTTTTTCCATCCCTTGTCTTTTAGTCTGTGCATGTCTTTGGGTTTGAGGTGAGTTTCTTGTAAGCAGCATATAGATGGGTCTTGCTTTTTTATCCATTCTATTACTCTGTGTCTTTTGATTGGTGCATTAAGTCCATTTACATTTAGGGTAACTATTGAAAGATATGTACTTATTACCATTGGATTCTTTAGATTCGTGGTTACCAAAGGTTCAAGGTTAGCTTCTTTAGTATCTTACTGCCTAACTTAGCTTGCTTATTGAGCTGTTATATATACTGTCTGGAGATTCTTTTCTTCTCTCCCTTCTTATTCCTCCTCCTCTATTCTTTATATGTTGGTTGTTTTATTCTGTGCTCTTTCGTGTTTCATTGAACTACTTTTAGTGGGTCTTTGATTTTATTTTTTGCCTTTAGTTAGTATTTGGTTGGTCTGCTTTCTTTGCTGTGATTTTATTTTCTCTGGTGACATCTGTTTCATCTTATGAGTGCTCCCATCTAGAATAGTTCCTGTATAATACCCTGTAGGGGTAGTTTGAGGGAGGGAAATTCCCTCACCTTTTGCTTGTCTGGGAATTGTTTAATCCCGCCATCATATTTAAATGATAGTCGTGCTGGATACAGTATCCTTGGTTCAAGGCCCTTCTGTTTCATTGCATTAAGTGTATCATGCCATTCTCTTCTGGCCTTTAGGGTTTCTGTTGAGAACTCTGATGATAGCCTGAATGGTTTTCCTTTGTAGGAAACCTTTTTTTCTCTCTAGCTGCCTTTAATACTTTGTCCATGTCTTTGATCTTTGCCATTTTAATTATTATGTGTCTTGGTGTTGTTCACCTTGGATCCTTTCAGTTGGGAGTTCTGTGTATTTCTGTGGTCTGATTGATTATTTCTTCCCCCAGTTTGGGGAAGTTTTCAGCAATTATTTCTTCAAAGACACTTTCTATCTTCTTCAAAGACACTTTTTCTCTCTTCTTCTTCTGGTACCCCTATAATGTGGATATTGTTCCTTTTGTATTGGTCACACAGGTCTCTTAATATTGTTTCATTCCTGGAGATCGTTTTATCTCTCTCTGTGTCAGCTTCTATGTGTTTGTAGTCTCTGTTTTCTATTCCATCAATGGCCTCTTGCATCTTATCCATTCTACTTATAAATCCTTCCAGAGTTTGTTTTACTTCTGTAATCTCCTTCCCGGAGTCTCTAATCTCCCTCTGGACTTCATTCCTTAGCTCTTGTATATTTCTCTGCATCTTCATCAGCATGTTTATGATTTTTATTTTTAATTCTTTTTTCAGGAAGACTGGTTAGGTCTGTCTCCTTCTCAGGTGTTGTCTCTGTTATCTTTGTCTGCCTCAAATTTTGCCCTTTCCTGGTGATAGAGATAGAGGTGGCACGAGTAACGGCTGGGAGAATGTCCCTTGTTTGTTTGTGGCCTTCCTCTCCTGGGAGAACAGCAACCTCTAGTGGCTTGTGCTGGGCAGCTGTGAGCAGACGGGGCTTCTGATTCTTGCCTGGCTGCCATGGAGTTTATCTCTGCTGTTGCTGTGGGCATGGCCTGCCTCGGGCTGCTGCTCTGATATGGTAGAGCCACGTTGGAGGGAGAATGGCTGGGAGGCTGTTTATCTCCATGAGGGGCCTCTCAGCTGCCCTGCTATCCAGGGGTTTAGGGTGCCCGGTGTTCCCTGCTGCTAGACTAATTGTCCCAGAATGCTTCCATCCAGCTGTGGAGTCCCTGTCCCTTTAAGACTTCCAAAAAGCACTCACTTTTCTTTGTCCCCGGTGTGCTGGCTGCAGGGACCCGCTCACAGGTCTTACTGTCCTGTTTTCCTAGTATCCAGGACCCCACGCATGCACTGTGTCTGGGCTCTGGTGTGGATGTCTAGGGTTGGCTATTTAGCTGTCCTGGGCTCCTTCTCCCTCCCCGCTCCTACTCCTCTCCTTCTGCCCAGAGCTGGGGTGTGGGGTGCTCGGATCCCACCAGTCCACAGCTTGTATCTTACCCCCTTCACGAGGCACTGGGTTGTCACAGGTGTGGATATGGTCTGGATGCTGTCCTGTGTCTTCTGGTCTCTCTTTTAGGAAGAGTTGTCTTTGTTGTATTTTGAAAAATATATGTGGTTTTGGGAGGAGATTTCTGCTGCTCTACTCGCGCCACCATCTTGGCTCCCCACCAATTGCCTTTTACCTGTAAACTTCACATTAATATACATTGTAGAGTCTGGTAAATCCTTTCAAATATCCAAACTGGGGAGAACAGTATGACTGATTTTTATTATCTTTACTGGTAGGTATGTGAAAGGAAGCACTTTCTGGGCCAATAACGGTGGCAAATACAGGGAACTATGGTGACTTTTTCCAGGATTGATAGCAAATCAAGGAATGCAGTTATAATCAGCCAATGATCAACATCAGAACCTGAGTGAGTTTATAATCACACATAATCTTTCTCTTCAATGTGGCTTTTGCCCTAGTCAATTAGAGGTACATACATGTGGTAGGAATTCCCACCCTTATAACTTTTGAGTATTTGATGCCAGCATTAATCTCTGTAATATTCCAAGGAATGTATCATTTTTTGTACTTCCTGTAGGGGAGAGAACAGTTTTCAGGGGCTTCCACTTGGATCTTTTTACAATATTATTTCTCAATCCATGGATCAAGCAATCAACATAGGTCCTCCACCAGTGACTGATTTTATTTATTTCCTCTGTATATTCTGGAACTAGGGAAGCACATATCAAAGTTCCACTGCCCTGTGGGACCTGTTATAAGATGGCTTGGGCAAAAGTCTTCATTTAATACCTTATCTCTAAAGTCTTCACACAGTTCAGAGGACTATAATGTGATTCTGGGTCTCCAAGGTTTAGGGTCATTTCAAAAACAATATGCAATAAGTTGCATTACATTTGTATACTAGCCATCCCCTAGTATAATTCTGGAAAATGGAAATAGGACCTCTGGGGAAATAGAGAAAAGAATGAAGTGATTCCTTTGACTCATTGCAGGGCTTAGCAAGGTGAGCCAGTAGGGAGGTTCTCGTGCTGTGAAGCTTGCTGAACAATTTGAGAGTAAGTTTCAAATACCAAGATTTTTTAAACCACAAATAGTTCAATTTCTCTCTCTTGAGAACAAAAATATTCACTTAAGCAACCAACATGAAATTTTCACATTCAGGATATTTGTTGTGAATACAATACTATTATTTAATGTAAAGTCTATTGTTAAGTTTTACCAGTTGTCCCTGTAGAGCCAATATGTATTTTTTTGATCCTGAATCCAACCTCAGAATCACATATTGCATGCATTTGTCATTTGTTACATGTCTTTAGTTTCCTTTAATCTTAAAGAATTCCTCAGCCTGTCTTTTTTTTGACATTGAGATCACTAAGATGCACGGATAAATTGAACTATATTATAATATGCAAAATGTTCTATAATTTGTGTGTGCTTAACTATTTTCTCATGAACAAACATGCTGTGATTGGTGACAGAGTAGCTGTGGAATGGCTGAATCCATTATTCTTATTTCCTTTGCATATCCAGTCTTCAGACCTTATGCCTACAGTAAGGCATGAAAGTTCTGACATTTCAACATCAAAAAATGGAGGCTACCAATGACAAAGTATCAATTAGCCCATCAAACAGATCCTTCAAACCAGTCCCAGATGACTGAGCTAAAATATTAAATCAGATACTCAGTTGATGGCACCATGGCAATGGATTTGACATAATCAGTTCCTCTATTCTGCTTGTCTGTCTCTGACACCCTTCAAATCCATGCCTATCTATGTATTCTCCTGAGTTCTGCCAGTAGAGATAGTAACACATTCTGTCAGTATGTCAGTAACACATTCAGTATATAAGCTTTCTCTTCTGGGAATTGTCTTTGTGCTTTTGTATCTGGAATTTATTGGGCATTAGTTCTCATTATGGTCCTGGAATCAATGAAAGGTACTGAATAAGAATTCCTGGGGAGAATCACCGTTTTGTAAGGAAATTGGTAAGGCCAAGTAATTAAACCTTTAAGGAAGGGGAATCAGGTTTCTTCAGAAAGCTATTTATATTCATACTTCTCACTCTAATGAAACAGCAACATGTTCTTCCGGGCCTTCTATGGGTCTATAATTGTGTCTCCTTTTTATCTGGCTCTGACCTTAGATTTATCTGGACTTTAATGATAAACTACCAGTCTAGATTCAATGCATCTGAATTATACCTCAAAAGAAAGTGCAATCACTAAATATTATAAATTATATCTGAAATGTTGAATTTATTTCATTTGGGAAGAATTCATAACAATCCTTCTCATTAGCAATAATTCAACATTTGAAGAAGTCAAAAGCTAATCATGTTATTCATTGCCAATTGAAGCAGAATTTTTTGTCTTTTATAATAGCTAACCAATGCACATACCTCCTCAGAATTCCAAGCTGAGAAATTTATCAAGTGCTATAATTGTAGTAATTTGTCCCATCTATTTTATTTTTCTATTATAAGATTTATTACCATTTCCTTAATGATAATCCCCATGCTTTTTATACAAGAGCTTTGAAGAGTAAAATATGTCAATAATGATCTTCACTTTCATGCAGCTCCAAAAAATAAATTAAAACTAAATTTATATTTTCCTGACAGTGTTTACCTTAGCAAAGAGAAGGCACAGTTATAAATGTTATATTTGATAACTTCTGTGCAGTCAGCCTATTTGTGCTGGTATCTGTCTTAGCTGCTCTTAGTGTAAAAAGTCAACCCCTTAAACATATAATACAATGATTATTTCATGCTTAGTTAAGTAAGGAATAAAAATGTGCTACTACAACTTGGTAACCAAAACAAAAATGAAACAGCTAAGAGGTTTATAAACTTTGAATTAGTTGCTTTTTTAAAATCCTGTGACTCTTACAAGAAAATACCATGATTTGATATATGATGGCAGAAAAGATTTTCTGAAGATGAACAATTTTCATATGACATTGGAATGTTCTTTTCCACCCTGACAAAAATTAAACTATGAACATCAATATGATTATTCAATAAGTATCTTGAATAATTATTGAGTAATTAAAGGTATATGATTGCTTTATTCTTTATATAAATTAACATTAAAATTGAGAATTTATGCATTTAAGATATCTTAATTTTTACAATAGGGAATATAATTATATAGTATATAATTAAGTATATCTTATTATTGGAAGATTTATGTGTTTATAGAAAATGGGAAAATTATTTTCTTTCCTTTAAAAATTTAGTGGTGTGGTTCCTATATACTTATTGTAATAACATATATTTATGAGTCCATTAAACTTTTTATCATTAACACAAAAAGTTTTTAAAAGTGAAAAAACACACAGTAATGCTGGAAAGTGATGATGGTAAAGCAAAAACTAAAAGATGGCTACCTACTTTTATGAACAAATAAATTACAATATATTGTGAAATGCTATTGTATTTTGAACCCCATAAATACATATTTTCTTACAGTTTTAATTCCAAAATGAGAGACTCTTAACTTTAATACAGGCATAGTTTCTAAACAAGTATTTTCTGTCATTGTATTTATTCAACTATTGAATCAATTTATGAATTTTTAAAATAAGATTCTATTCTATATCAACATCTCAGAGGTATTCCAAAATATGCTCTTTACTTAAATGAAATAGTGAAACATTTGATGACTAAAATAAGATAACTATTGAAAGTTTAGGTTGAATTACATTCATTTACATGTTAAGTCAGACATTGCAAAGGATCTGAGATGTTACTCTATTTGCAGTTATATCTACATCTATATATCTGTATCTATCTATATATTTACATAGATGTAGATATATCTATATTTACATCTACCTAGACAGGTAGATACAGATAAAATTTCAAATATGGATATGGAGATAATTATAGACATAAATATAGATAGACACTAATAGAAATACTATGTCTCTGTGTCAGAGATCAGACTTTACTTATCCCCAGCAATAACAGTGGGCAGAGTATCATTGCAGCATGGATTTCCCTAAATGTTGCACCTTGCCTGTGATGTGATGAGAGACACATGACTAAACGTACACTTACAGCAGGATTGTTCTGCAGGAGAGCAATTCAGAAATAGAAATTTCTGTGCCAATATAGAAGGACCGCTTTCCCTCAACTCAAGCATCCTGAGAGAGAGACATAATTCTAATCTCCTTTATGTAGAGAAATTCTCTCCTCTAAAAAAAGGGGGGTTAGTGTTCTGGGTCTTTTTCCTTTGAAATTTAAACAAGTCACCCCATAGACCTCTAGGAATTTAGAATTATCTTCCTATGTGTTTTTATTTCAAAAGGGATAAAACCCTGGGTTTTAAACTTTGGAGAGTTATCTTTCCCTTGGAGTGTTCAGTCACCCTTTCTCCTAAGCCAGGTCAGTACCCTGAAATGCAACTATTTAGTTGTTGGGGAGACAAGAGGAGGTTTATTATCATTTTGGTAGAATAATAAAGAATGACTGCAGATCTAATACTCATGGTGTGTAAAAAGCAAATGTTTCGGGGGAAGTAAAACCAAACATTCTGTCTTCATAGCATGGCAATTTCCATGTCTCAGGAGGCCAGGACTTTGCAGGAACACTGAGAAATCCAGGGAAGATTTATCTTCCCACATTAAGTACTTTTATGTTTTCTGTAATAGCCCTATTTGTATTGATCTGTGAATTCATGAGCATGTAAAAAACATAAAATGTCTCAAGTCAAAGTCAAACATAATCTCTCATGATTTTCTAAGAATTAGCCTGATAAAATATTTGCATTGAGAATGACTACTGTAAGTTATGTAGAATACAGCTCTATTCTGTCATTACAGATAATATAATCAATCATTAAGATTGATTCTAAGAGGGAAGGAAAGGACAGAAAGGAGAAAAACTCCCTGAGAGCTTGCAGCTGGCAGGTGACAGCTAAGAGTAAGAGCTAGGCTATAGTATTCTCAAATTAACATAAATTATCTTCATAGAATATCAACAGCAATCAGGGAAGGTCACTAATTTCAACACTAACCAGATAAAACCCATGATTGAACAAAGACCAGGTCAGGACACATTCAGTGATTACTAAATAAATACACATTTCTCTTTCTTGTCTAATTTGAATAACTACTGTTTCTTTACTAATGGCAGTTCTAGCCCTATTTTGTGTTTTCCATTTCCTATGTAAAATGTGTTGATAGTAAATAATGAATTATCTGAGCTTCCTTAAAGTGTCTACTTAGGAATAAAATTAATTTTCTTAAGCTCTGCTTAAAATAACTCTGAACAAATTCAAATACTATAGCAAGACCCTCCCATCTCCCTTTAACTGAGAAGCCTCAGGGTTCAGCACAGGGTGTGTTCTCTCTGCAAGCTAATAACAAACTTTGTTTGTTTATTTATATCCACAAAAGTTAATAGGCATCAGAATAGTGGCTACCTTTGATGGGAAGTGAGGGAGATAGAGGCTGACAGGTGGCACTGAGGAAGATTTGAACACTGGTATTTTTCTGCTGGTCTTTATCTGGGGGGCAAAGAATGAGATTCCAGGGATAAGAAACAGCAACATTAAAGGTCTGATGCAGAAGCATGCTTGACATGTCTCAGGAAAAGGAAGTCAGTGTGACTGAGGGACAGAGAATAAGAGGCAAAGCAGGAAGGGATGAGATCACAGAGCTAAGAGGGGAGCACACCAAAGTAGGGGGACAGCCTTGAAATTATGAAGAGCTAGGATACAATTTGAGAGTTTTGAGTAAAGTAGTGATATCTATCATTAGTTTAAACAAGATCACTCAAACTGCTGTATTCATAATAGTATGAAAAGAAGCAGGAATATAATCAAGAAGATCAGCTAGGATGTAATTGCTATAGTTCATTGGGTTGGGCCAGATTATAATAACACTTGAGATAGTTAATATTTAAAGTAGAGCCAATAAGTTGTACCAGTTTTTATTTCCCAGATCTAAAACGATCTAATGCTAATTAGTTGTTCTCATTTCTTTGCAAGGGAATTTTTCTGGGAGATCATATTAATATATTTTACACATATTGTTGCAATTAACAAAAGTGAGGATAAAAGGCTTCATATTTTTAAAACTTCTGAACAATTTAAGAATATATCATTATCTACTATAATAGTTTCATCTTTTAAAACCTTTGTGATCAACATTACTCAAGACTTTTAACTTTAATATGGACATGCTGAAATATGACTAACGAAAAACCTAAAAGGATTATTAGGAAATATTTAGAATTGGTTACATATCTATCTATTCACTAACTTTATCCTTCAACAGTATAGAATTTTTAAAAAATTGGAAGTTACTTTATTTCGCTTAGACAAAACAGCTTTAAACTTTCAAAGACTCTCCATTCCTAATGGATAAAGTCAAATGCTTAATCTACAAAATCCTCAGGCATCACATTCCAGTCTCCTCTCCAGGTTTATCCCTGATAATCCAGGATTGCTTCCCCACACTACCGTCATAAACCATACCCTACAAGTCTCTTATTGGCATTTGTTTTCCTTTCCAAAAAGTTCATGTCCCTTTACAAGTTTATATCAATGAATATTCTATTTTCTTTGTTTAGAATAAGATTGCCTAAACATTTTTTCAGAGAAATGTTATTGTTGGAGTGTAACATATATATTATATTGTTCACAAAGCTTGAGTGAGCACTTTATTATAATTTTACAAAGTGGGCATACCTGTATAATCATTACTCTCATCTAGTTATAGAATTTACCAGTACCCTGGAAGCTTCCTTAGTGCCACCTGTCAGCCTCTCTCTCCCTCACTCCCCATCAAAGATAGCCACTATTCTGCTGCCTATTAACTTTTGTGGATATAAATACATACTTGTTGACAATTTAACTACAATTATATGATAGGCAGTTGGAGAACAGCTGTCTGAACAGAATTGAACTACGTAAATATAGGCGCCCTGGTTCTCCTCAAAAAAGAATCAGCCACTAAGCCTAATGTCACTTTTTAGTTCTTCCAACAAAGACAAGGGTACACCTCAGATGTGATTATATCCATGAAATTTTCTTTCATTGATAATTAAAGTAGAGCTATCCATTTCCCTCTCTTGGTGGTATTTAGAATACAGTATTTGCTCCTGACTCCTTATACAGGTAACTTCTTTGTCCTTGAGAACTACTTTGTCTGATGAGTTAAACAGATTTCTTGTTGGTTTAAGGGAATTACATCTAAGGAAAATTTTGTAACTGTTTCCTACATAAACCTTGTTTTATTTATCAGCTTAATTTGTGAAAAAAGCATGCTCTTTAACTTTAACCAGATAGCTAGATCTTCTCAAGGAAATTTTTGAGTAAAATCTTGGTTCTGAATTGTGCCTTGAAGGTCAATTGATCTAGAATGTACCAAGTCAAAAAGTGAATTTCATGTGAAACATTGAAAAATTCTTAGTAAAATGTCAAAGCATCTAATTCTAGAAATTGAGCATCATATAGAAATATTTTTATTTCATATTTGAACTCAATTTCCACACGTTTTAACTTTTTTTCTCATATATATTTTCCCTATGGTTATTCAAATGTTACACATATAAAGGACTAATTAGCAAATTAAAAATCTATGAATTTTTTAAGTATCCCTGAGTTTTCATCTGGGAGGATTCCTTTACATGATAAATGTATTATTTATGACATGACTGATATGATCTAGACCTTTTGCTAGAGGATGTTGATCCAGTGGTGAAAATTTTTTCTTGCATCTGTGAAGTTTGTCTTTAAGAAATAACACATGAATATGTTACATAAGTGCAATGAAAGAAAATTATAGACTGATATTAGAAACGATGATACTGAAACATCTTTTTTTACTATATGTTACTTTATTGTATGTTAACATAAAAATTAAGCTGTGATTCAAAACCTATAAGAAACACTTAAGAAATGAGAATCAAAATGAAGAAGTGGGAGAGGCAGTAAAATTTAAAATAAGAACATTAAACTAAAATGGCATATTTTCTATATTCTAGTCTTAGGATCTACATTTGCCAGACAAGAGAATCTGAAGAAGTTATTTAATATTGTGAGATCTAATTTATCAATTTATAAATAAAATAGGAATACGTAACATTCCCATGAAATTTATAAGAGTTGTGGATAATCAGGTGAAGTAATGTATACATAACTACTTTGCACATCATAAGACATTAACAAATACAAGGAGCTAACTTAAAAGTTTTTCAGGAATACAATGTTCACATCCTGTCATGGAGTCCATTCACTTGACAAAAAGATTCTTCCTCTTCCAGAGTAACATTCATTTTTACATCCAGTGCTTTAGGTTTTCCCAACTGCAAACTAAAATATCACCAGCATGACTATCAGTTGTACCCTTTTATTCTAATACACAAAGAGTCATTTTCAATTTTCACTTTTAACTCAGATAGTCCCTGAAACTGATAATGTAGAAAGCCCAGTGATTTTATTACTGCTGACTGTGAGTTGTCAGATAAATGGCATGTCAGTTTTCATTTGTATTTCTGAATGTCTGGCAAAGAGTGACAGCTGCACAGAGCTTTTAATTTGGTATCACATTATCTCAATGAATGGAGCAACTTTCATGGGAAAATATATTTGAAATCAAACCTTGAAGATTACAGACAGTATTTTTATTACTGATTCTAAAATGAGACTAAATATTACAGGGATACATTTCATAATTCTGACACTGCGCTTGAAGAAACAGGAAATGGACAACTGAAAAAAATTCTGAGAGACTGAGAGCACTCCATTTTTCTTGTGTTAGGGCATGAGATATATAAATGTATTTGAACCACACTCCACTCTAAATGATATTCTGGGGTCCACACAATGTTACTCTTTTTTGTATTTCTGTGATTAAATTACTTTTATTATTGGTCAAAAATGGCTTTTAAAATACTTAACTCTATTTCATTTTGTTTTCTATGGCTGATATGGGCTTGCTTCAGAAAGCTGTTTATTTCCTCCTGAGACTTTATTCAAGTACTTCTTGAAGCTGATACCATGCAGTGATGTTACCATTGGCTGTACAAAATGTAGCTGTAGAAAAAATGCATTGTGATTTAAAAAAAAATATAGTTGATTATGCTACATAAGTGGGTGATTGTGAATGGAAGTTCCTCTAAAGCAAAGAATTCATTTTGTGGAGATGGAGGGAAAGCAGCCTGAACTAGGAATTTGCTCATATCAAGAAAATAATGAAATCAAAAAATCTCTGCTAGTTCTTTCACACTACTAAATGCTTTAAGGACTGACATAGTTGGCTTTTTCATGATCACAATAATGAAATTTGTTTTTGGATAATGAAAAATAGACCTTGAGCTGGGTGCAGGGTAGCAACTCAGTGTCCCCTCAAAAATGAATAAAATTCTGAATTTCAGGGAGTAAACACAAGAAAGAAAGGGTAGAGGCATGGGAAAAAGGGAGAGGGAGTAGTGGCCTGAAAAGGCCTAAGTAACAGAAAGGTAAATACTTTTCCTGACAAGCAAGTTAATTTGTAAAGTGCTGTGTGTGGGGAGCTCAGGAGTAACAAAGCACCACTAAGAAAACAGCTGGCCTGCTGGGTCTGTGGGCTTACTGCTGTGTGCTTCTATGCAAGTCTTCCATTAGCAGAAACCTCCATTAAAACTGTGTTGCAAAGGAAATTCCTGACACTGTTAGTGTATCACAGAAACCCACAGAACGGATTCACTGCTGTTCTATACTTGCTAGCTAACTTACCAATGTAAAAATATCTGTACCAGCCAGAGGAAACAAGACAGGAGACACGAATTCAGGAAAGGTGTTAACATCAAAACAAGACATAACTAGGATAACTACAATTAAGCTTCTGAGATCCGTAGGGACTGGAGGTGAGGCTTGATTTCCATTCTTTTGTTGGGTGAATATCACATTGTACTGCCTTGTTATGAGGAGTTCCTCAAAATGTCTGGAGTATCTGGAAACATCTGAGATGCTTTGTTTATGTGAGCAAGACAGTATCACCTATAACCTGTAGAAGAGATGGTTCAGGCAGCCACATGATCAGTTGCTCACCTTTTTTTCTGAATATATTCTCTATTTTTTTCTAAAAACTGTCCCTCAGGATAAATATAATAGTCTAGATTAAACATGACTTGATTTTTCATATTAAATTCATGTGAGCATGTATTCTGAAACAAGAATTTAAAAAGCAAACTAATGCAAAGATGCAGATAAACTTTCTATAAAATTGGAAACTCTTTATCCAAAGTTTTTCTATGAATTATTTTCTAATAAGCCATTTCTGCATTAAAACATCTCTGATGCTTGGCTTTGACTTTGGATAGTATTTCCTAATATCATTCTTTGTGCTCTAGTAATCAAGGTAGCTAATAACCAGAGATGGGCAACAATCGATAATTTATTAAATACACCTGCTTATAGGGTCTATTGTTTTGTGATCTATTTGGAACTATGCTCACCATAAATAGACAGGAGACAAAATCCTTTTGTAACTGGGTTTCTACTAATAAAATGAACTAAATCTCTGAATAACATGGACAGAATGTGTCTATCATTTCTTTCTCTTCTGCAATTGTTGTTTTCCTCTATATTCATCTGTTCAAAAATAATGGAAAGGACATATTCTGTCTCAGGAATAACAATGACACAAACAAGAATCCTGCCTCAAGGAACTTGCACGCTAGTGGGGCAAATAGACAGTAATCATAGAAATAGGGAAATCTAAGCTGAGAAATATATGGAAATATGAACAGGTTAAGGAATTATTGCAATTTTTAGTGAATAGGCAGTGTAAGTATCACAGTTAAGGTTATATCAAAATATCTAAAACCAAAATCTAACCCTATCAACCTTTTGCATAAAATATAAGTTCATCAACTCCCAGTATTATTTTTTATATTATATTATATTGTATTATATTATATTGTATTATATTATATTATATTATATTATATTATATTATATTATAAATAGTGTGCATATATGTCTCTCACCTTCTGAATGGAGAGAATATCTGTACTAGAAATTATGTCCTATGTATTGCCATGGTGAGAGTGTTTCATTGCACACAATATTTGAGCTCATTTAGGTAAAAAGTGATATATTAAAGAACATGGGGAGCTCACAGTCATTTGGAAGACCAAAAAATTCTCTCTAGGCTAATATGTTGGGAAACTTTTTATATATTCCATAGTAGAACTGGGTTTTCAAGTTTGCTGATGTGACTGTCACAAACTGGAAGCTTCAAAACAGCAAAGTGCCTCTTCAAAGCTCTAGGAACATGGGACTTTGCCATTGTTATGAAATTGCCAAATTAGGATGATGACTGCTCAGTCGGAAAACTGTTACATAATTGGAACTGCGGCAACTTTGGTACAAAAGGTAACCAACCATACAATGGACACCATGTGCCCTGCTCCTTTTCCCACACAACACAGATCAGAATCAAAGTATTGTGTAAGAGGATTTCATAGAAGGAATCTAGGTTACATCTGAATCCCAGGCTGGAAAGAAATCTAGAAAGTATGGTATTTAGCTTCCCTGTAAAAAAAGTTATACTAAAAAGAGTTTGGGAATTCTATCTGAGCAAGCCAGTTTGTAGTATCTACTGCTCTATCATCAAAAGTGGATAAGTAGTCATTGAGATGGACACAAAGTAAACTTAAACCTATGTGGTAAATGCAAGTCTATTTCTACTTTTAACATGTTTTTTTATATAAAGCATGATAACATTATCATAATCATTTTAAACCATTATGAAAACATTATAGTTTATTTTTTAAGGTTTTCAGCTTAGATATGATGACAGACGGTCCCTGACTTCCGACAGTTTAATTTATAAGTTTTTGACTTTACAATAGTACAAAAGTGAATAGTCCACATTCAGTAGAAACTGTACTTCAAATTGTAAATTTTAATCTTTTCCTGGGGTAGTAATATGCAGTACAATCTTCTTTCCTGATGCTGGACAGTGGCAGAAGCTGCAGCTCCCAGTTAACCACATTGTCACTAGAGTAAAGAAACAATACCCTTAACAATCATTCTGTTCCCATACAACCATTTGGCACCTATGCAACATTCTGTTTTTAATTTTTGGTATGTTATTCAATAAATTACAGGAGATATTTAATACTTTATTATAAAATAGGCTTTGTGTTAGATGAGTTTGCCCAACTACAGGCTAATGCAAGTGTGCTGAGCACTTTTAAGGCAGGCTAGATTAAGCTATAATGTTGAGTATGTTTGATGTGTTGAGTATTTTATTAACATGAATTTCCATCTTACAATGGGTTTATCAGGATGTAGTCAACTTGTAAGTCAAGGAAGACCTGTAAGAAATATTACTATGACCATGCTTTTGAAAAAATATAATTCTCCATAATGAACATTTATGTTTTTCCCAAAGTCTCTACTACTTGGAATTTTCATCATTTTCTCATTGTAATATTATCATTTTTCTCATACAAAGTCTGTATTTTATTAAAACCCCTATCACTCCTATGTTTTAAATCTTAGATTTGAAATACAATTTTTAAAGAAAAATTACAAGCAGTCACTTCCAGATCATATTACTCTTTATCCTGAGAAACCAAATAATTAAATCTTTTAAAACCTTCTCACTTTGCACATTATGTCATCCTGAAAGATACTTTAGCATGGTTTAAGAGTTAGGAGGACAAGTCTTTAGTGCACCTCATAGTGGAAGGGTATGCATTAAGACTTAGTCAAGAAGTTGGATAAACATCTTAATACTCTAATATGGTGACAATTATAATGATTATTGCTCTGGATGACTGTCCCAAGAAAGTATCTGGAGAATATTCTCATTTAAAACAAACATGAAGGAACATTTAAAGCAGTTTTTGTTGATTAGTTCTGGTATACATAAATAAAAGATTTTCCCTACATATGGCTATCATTATGAAGGTATATTCAAAAGGTGATTAATCTATTTCATTTTTAGAAAATGCAATCACAGATATAAAAAGCAAATCAAGCATTTGCTGACAAAAGTACAGACTTTTGTCAAGCTTTTAGATGATATGCTCTTATCTTTAAAGCTTTGGTCCAGTGGACAAAAGAGATTAGTAATAAAACAAATGGGCAGTATTGTCTCATTAGTTCCATATAGTCTTGTACACTCATAATCTCAGCGCACATTTTCAATAAATGTAACAAAATATGCTTATGAATTTTAGATAAATGTTGCATTGTTATATTAGGTCTTTTCATTTTTATTTGAGCTAAGTAAGTATATATCTTTTTAAAGTCAGTATAGCTTTTAAGAAGTAGGAATTATAACTTAATAAGACAATAGAAAAATTCATCTTAAAGACCAAGTGAAAAAATATAATTTTAATGTGGCACTTTAATCCCTAGTCTTTTAAGCTCAGTTAAAAAAGAAGTGTTTGCTGAGGCTTGGCAAGCTCATGAGAAAGTAGCATTCTTTTCTTGCCATATGGATCTTGATGGAGTAGCAGAATCAGTCAGTCTTAACTGCAATAAGATTGTAAAGTGATTCACCCAGACAAGATAATAATAGTTGTGTTAGTATACTTAGATTATGTACAATTATTTCCCAATCCCACGAATACCGCTCCCCTTTAACCCCCGACATTACGTAGGGGCTGAGCAGCTCCATATTAGAGCTTCTGAACACTAGAGGGCACCATATACAAACATGAAACACCAAAGGAACCTTGTCCAGAGTAAAATTATTAATACAACTTGCCAAAATAATTTAAATGATATGGACCTCATGACTCTTCCTGAAAGGGAGTTCAAAATAAAAATCATCAACATGCTAATGGTGGTATGGAAAGATATCCAAGAACTTAGGAATGAATTCAGGTCAGAGATCCAATCATTGAAGAGCATGATGGAGGGTATTAAAAGCAGGTTGGATACAGTGGAGGAGAGAATAAATGAAATAGAAACTAGAGAAGAGGAATACAAAGAAGCAGAGGCACAGAGAGAAAAAAGAATCTCTAAAAATAAAAGAATATTGAGAGAACTGTGTGACCAATCAAAACAGAACAATATTCACATTATAGGGATACCAGAAGAAGAAGAGAGAGAGAAAGTGATAGAAAGTGTCTTTGAGGAGGTAGTTGCTGAAAACTTCCCCAATCTGGGGAAGGAGATAGTCTCTCAGGCTATGGAGATCCACAGATCTCCCTATACGAGGGACCCAAGAAAACAATACCAAGACACATAGTAATTAAAATGGAAAAGATCAAGGATAAGGACAGACTGTTAAAGGCAGCCTGAGACAGAAATGAGATCACATACAAAGGAAAGCCCATCAGGATAACATCAGACTTCTCAGCAGAAACCTTACAGGCCAGAAGGGAGTGGCATGATGTATTTAATGCAATGAAGCAGAAGAGCCTGGAAATAAGATTAATTTATCTGGCAAGATTAACATCTAAATTTGAAGGAGGATTTAAACAATTTCCAGAGAAGCAAAACCTGAGAGACTTTACTTCCCACAAACCATCTCTACAGTCTATTATGGAGGGACTGCTATAGATGGAAGTGTTCGTAAGGTTGAACAGCTGTCACCAGGTGTAATAAAACCACAATAAAGAAAGTAGAACAGCTAATTACTAAGCAAATGAAAAATTAAATTAACTATCCCAAAAATCAATCAAGAGATAGACAAAAAGTACAGAATATGATACCTAATATATAAAGAATGGAGGAGGAAGAAAAAGGAGGAGGAAAAGGAAAGACCTTTAGATTGCGTTGTAACAGCATACTAAGTGAAATAAGTTAGACTATTAGATAGTAAGGAAATTAACCTTGAACCTTTGGTAACCAGGAATCAAAAGCCTGCAATGGCAATAAGTACACACATATCGATAATCACCCTAAATGTAAATGGACTGAAGGTACCAATCAAAAGACATAGAGTCACTGAATGGATAAAAAAACAAGAACTATCTATATGCTGCTTACAAGAAACTCACCTCAAACCCAACGACATGCACAGACTAAAAGTCAAGGGATGGAAAAAGATATTTCATGCAAACAACAGGGAGAAAAAAGCAGGTATTGAAGTACTAGTATCAGACAAAATAGACTTCAAAACAAAGAAAGTAACAAGAGATAAAGAAGGACATTACATAATGATAAAGGAGTCAGTCCAACAAGAGGATATAACCATTATAAATATATATGCACCCAACACAGGAGCACCAGCATATGTGAAACAAATACTAACAGAACTAAAGGAGGAAATAGAATACAATGCATTCATTTTAGGAGACTTCAACACATCACTCACTCCAAAGGACAGATCCACCAGACAGAAAATAAGTAAGAACACAGAGGCACTCAACAACACACAGAACAGACGGACCTAATAGACATCTAAAGAACTCTACATCCAAAAGCAACAGGATATACATTCTTCTCAAGTGCACATGGAACATTCTCCAGAATAGACCACATACTAGGCCACAAAAAGAGCCTCAGAAAATACAAAAAGATTGAAATTCTACCAACCAACTTTTCAGACCACAAAGGTATAAAACTGAAAAACATTATACAAAAAAAGCAAAAAGGCCCACAAACACATGGAGGCTTACCAACATGCTTCTAAATAATCAATGGATCAATGACCATATTAAAATGGAGATCCAGCAATATATGGAAACAAATGACAACAACAACACAAAGTCCCAACTTCTGTGGGATGCAACAAAAGCAGTCTTAAGAGGAAAGTATATAGCAATGTAGGCATATTTAAAGAAAGAAGAACAAACCGAAATGAATAGTCTAATGTCACAATTATCAAAATTGAAAAAAGAAGAACAAATGAGGCCTAAAGTCAGCAGAAGGAGGGACATAATAAAATTCAGAGAAGAAATGAATAAAATTGAGAAGAACAAAACAATAGAAAAAATCAATGAAACCAAGAGCTGGTTCTTTGAGAAAATAAACAAAGTAGAAATGCCTTTAGCCAGACTTATTAAGAGAAAAAGAGAATCAACACACAACAACATAATCAGAAATGAGAAAGGAAACATCATGATGGACCCCACAGAAATACAAAAAATTATTAGAGACTACTATGAAAACCTATATGCTAAAAAGCTGGAAAACCTAGAAGAAATGTGAAACTTCCCAGAAAAATACAATCTTCCAAGACTGACCAAGGAAGAAACACAAAATCTAAACAAACCAATTACCAGCAAAGAAATTGAAGCAGTAATCAGAAAACTACCCAAGAACAAAACCCCCAAGCCAGATGGCTTTACCTTGGAATTTTATCAGACATACAGAGAAGACATAATAGCCATTCTCCTTAAAGTTTTTCAAAAAATAGAAGAAGAGGGAATACTCCCAAACTCATTCTATGAAGCCAACATCACCCTAATACCAAAACCAGGCAAAGACCCCACCAAAAAGAAAATTACAGACCAATATCCCTGATGAACGTAGATGCAAAATTACTCAACAAAATATTAGCAAATAGAATTCAATAATACATCAAAAGGATCATACAACATGACCAAGTGGGATTCATCCCAGGGATGCAAGAATGTTACAACATTTGAAAATCCATCAACATCGTCCACTACATCAACAAAAAGAAGGACAAAAACCACATGATCATCTCCACAGATGCTGAAAAAGCATTCGACGAAATTCAACATCATGATAAAAACTCTCAACAAAATGGGTATAGAGGGCAAGTACCTCAACATAATAAAGGCCATATATGATAAACCCAGAGCCAACATCATACTGAACAGTGAGAAGCTGAAAGCTTTTCCTCTGATATCAGGAACAAGACACGAATGCCCACCATAGTATTGGAGGTCCTTGCCATGGTAATTAGACAAAATAAAGAAATACAAGTAATCCAAATTGGTAAAGAAGAAGTTAAATTGTCACTATTTGCAGATTATATGATATTGTACATAAAAAACCCTAAAGATTCCACTCCAAAACTACTAGAACTGATATCAGAATATAGCAAAGCTTCAGGATACAAAATTAACACACAGAAATCTGTGGCTTTCCTACACACTAACAATGGACTAATAGAAAGAGAAATCAGGAAAACATTTCCATTCATAACTGCATCAGAAAGAATAAAATACGTATAAACCTAACCAAAGAAGTGAGAGACCTATACCCTGAAACTATAAGACACGCTTAAGAGAAATTAAAGAGGACACTAACAAATGGAAACTCATCCTATGCTCTTGGCTAGGAAGAATTAATATCATCAAAATGGCCATCCTGCCCAAAGCAATATACAGATTCACTGCAGTCCCTATCAAATTACCAGCAGCATTCTTCAACAAATTGAAACAAATAGTTCAAAAATTTATATAGAAACACCAAAGATGCCGAATAGCTAAAGCAATCCTGAGGAGGAAGAATAAAGTGGGGGGATCTCGCTCCCTAAGTTCAAGCTCTACTACAAAGCCACAGTAATCAAGACAGTTTGGGACTGGCACAAGAACAGAGCCACAGACCAGTGGAACACAATAGGGACTCCAGACATTAACCCAAACATATATGGTCAATTAGCATATGATAAAGGAGCCATGGACATACAATGAGGAAATGACAGTCTCTTCTGGCAAAACTGGACAGCTACATGTAAGAGAATGAAACTGGATCACTGTCTAACCCTATACACAAAAGTAATTCGAAATGGATCAAAGACTTGAATGTAAATCATGAAACCATAAAACTCTTAGAAAAGATCATAGGCAAAAATCTCTTGGACATAAACATTAGTGACTTCTTCATTAACATATCTCCCTGGGCAAGGGAAAGAAAAGTAAAAATGAACAAGTGGGACTATATCAAGCTGAAAAGCTTCTGTATAGCAAAGGACACCATCAATAGAACAAAAAAGTATCCTACAGTATGGGAGAATATATTCATAAATGATGGATCCAATAAAGGGTTGACATCCAAAATAAATAAAGAGCTCACACTCCTCAACAAACAAAAAGCAAAAAATCCAATTAAAAAATGGGCAGAGGAGCTGAACAGGCAGTTCTCCAAAGAAGAAATACAGATGGCCAACAGACACATGAAAAGATGCTCCACATCGCTAGTCATCAGAGAAATGCAAATTAAAACCACGAGATATCACCTCACACCAGTAAGGATCGCCACCTTCCATAAGACAAACAACAACAAATGTTGGCAAGGTTGTGGTGAAAGGGGAACCCTCCTACACTGCTGGTAGGAATGTAAATTAGTTCACCCATTGTGGAAAGCAGTATGGAGGTTCCTCAAAAAGCTCAAAATAGAAATACCATTTGACCCAGGAATTCCACTTCTAGGAATTTACCCTAAGAATGCAGCAGCCCAGTTTGAAAAAGACAGATGCACCCCTATGTTTATCACAGCACTATTTACAATAGTCAAGAAATGGAAGCAACCTAAGTGTCCATCAGTAGATGAATGGATAAAGGAGATGTGGTACAAATACACAATGGAATATTATTCAGCCATAAGAAGAAAACAAATCCTACCATTTGCAACAACATGGATGGAGCTAGAGGGTATCATGCTCAGGGAAATCAGCCAGGTGGAGAAAGACAAGTACCAAATGATTTCACTCATATGTGGAGTATAAGAACAAAGGAGAACTGAAGGAACAAAACAGCAGCAGAATTACAGAACCCAAGAGTGGACTAACAGTTACCAAACGGACTGGGGAGGATGGGTGGGAAGGGTGGGATAAGGGTGGGGAAAAAGAAAGGACACTTATGATTAGCATGTATACTGTGAGGGGTGCATGGGGAGGACTGTGCAACACAGAGAAGACAAGTAGTGATTCTGCAGTATCTTACAACACTGATGGACAATGACTGAAATGGGGTTTGTTGGGGGGACTTGGTGAAGAGAGGAGTCTAGTAAACATAATGTTCTTCATGTAATTGTAGATTAATGATAACAAAATGAATTTTAAAAAACTTAAAAAAATAACACAGAATCTATATAAAAAAGTATCTGTAGAGAGAGTAGGAGAAATGTTGTAGTGTATAGCTTAAAAGATATGGTGTATTTGGCAGAAACTGGTTTTGGTTTATTACTTCTTTAGTTCATTGGTAGTCAATTGTTCATGACCTGTAGATTATTAAGATATAATAGGCTGCTGTTTCAAATCACATTCCTACTCTATACATTCTTTACAATAGTTGTCCAATAAATTTTGCAACTTTTCTTAAATGATTAAATGTTGTCTTAGCATAACATAGATATGTAATACTGGAAATGATATTAAAAACAAGGACACTTAACTTTGAAGCTAACTAGGAAAAAAGCTAATTTACCAAAGCATCTCTTACATATTTGTATATTTCCTTATTTTGTCAGCGGGAGATTGGCTAATCTAACTGTGAACGTTGCAATCCTAGGTTCTGTGTCTTGGATATTAGATTCGGTGTTCAGACGTATTTAATTGTGCTGTAGTCATTTAAGTTTTATAATGGGAAGAAGTTAATACATTATCCATTTCCTCCTACCCTAGAATAATGAGGGAAACAAATACATCCTTTTAAAATGCACATTTGTCTTTTCAATGAGTGGTTCTGTATTAGTAAGATATCTTTGTGGGAGTAATGAAGCACTCATTCCTCAAGCTGCTGGAAGTGTTAGCAGCCGAAAAGTTTCAGCTACCTTGTCCATGTTTATACTTCCTTCCCAGTGGCATTATGCTTATAATAACTGATTGGATCAGAAGCATACTAGTCAGGCTCCTTACCCCAAATTAGGACAACTCTGAATAGCCATTGCTGTTCCAGAGCTCCCGTGGAACTGGCTGAGATCTTTGTTATGATTTTAAGAGTTCAGTGTCACCTTCTGACCAATCTTGCTTCTTGTCTTAAACACACAGGTGTTGATTTTTAAAGAATTCTTCAATAAGTTGTCTACATTTCCTGCATAGAGTCTGTTTCTTGGGGAACTTGACTGATGACAGTTAGTGCTGGGAGTGGTCTGTAAAAGCAGACCCTAAAATGGCATTTTGATCTGGATCATTTGTGCTGGTTGACAGTGAGGACCTCATTACCCGTGGTAGGTAGAGCGTAGATATCCCCTGGCATATAATAACAATATAACTGTGTAAATTTTCACTGGGATGGTAATCTGGAATATGGCAACTGCAATGATTTACAAGTGTAAGAGAGTGCCCTTACAGGTAAAATACATGAGGCATTTGGGAAAGATAGAGAAAATAGCAATTAAAATAGCTTTTGGAATTGGATGGCTGCATACGGAATAGTTGATGCTTTGGAGAGAGACACTGAAAGCCTGAGAATGATTAATTATCAATTTCAGTGAAGAGTGAATGATGAAGCATCTCTTTAGCAGAATATAAAGGGAGTTTCATCTCCTTTATATATATATGCAGCTGGAAGGCAGAAAAACCTGTAGAACAGGGCAACAAATAAGAATAATAGACTCCAGAGGAAGTTGGGTTCTCAAATTTTATACATCTGCTATGCCAAATTAAGGGCCCTAATTTGGAAAGATTGGGACCCTAAGATATGAAAGGGGCATTTAGATTGATGCATTCAAAGATCAAGAATCAACAGATTCTCCTATACCATCTGGGCATGCAAAAATGGCCCACCTCCCCTAAGAATCTGTCTCTTCACAATCTTTACCCACTTTACCTCTTGTACATCAGATGGATGACTAATGGATAGAATGTGGTAGATTCTGTTATTGTTCTAAACTATGCACAGGCAATCCCTGTGAAATACAGTCATTCTTTATTGCCCCAATTAACATTTTTTCAGGTGACCAATGGAATGGTTATAATAATTCATAAATTAATAACTGACTACTGAAGGAACTGTCTTAAAAATTATTGGACTGTACATTGAGTCCCCTATACAGAATTTTATTGTTGTTAACAACCATTTGATCAATAAATATGAGAGATGCCCTCTCAAAAAATAAATAAATAAATAAATAAAAATAAAAATTACAAATAAAAAAATATTATTGGATACAAGAAGTTGTCTTCTGTTTAAAGTATACAAAATAGGCATCTATAAAGTAATCATATTACCAGATTAATCCTCCTGAAAAATCACTTTCCTTTATAAATTTAGGATTTCATAAGGATAGCATCCTTTCATGTATATGATGGTATTTTTATTTAAACTACAAAAAGCATTGTGGACTAGGAAAAAATAAAAAGAAACCTGAAGAATGGTAAGTCCAGACTTCTAACAAGTACTTCTATCGTTTTTCCTTTCTTGATGAATAGTGTGCCTGAGATGAATAGTGTGCCTTAAACACCTCAACACTTGTTGACTATTTTAATTTTGACTTATCCTTTTTTTGGTTAAATACAAATAGCATGCAGCAGTCAAGGGAAGTGTTGCCAGAACAAAAATGCATTGATGTTTACTACCTGATACATGCTTTTTCTAAATGAAATCAGAAAAAAAAAACTGCAAATTGGAGCCTATTTTTAGTTCAAAATGGGACACTCAGCAAGGCTCTCTCAAGTTTCTTTTCATTATATTGAAAAATATGTTTTATACTTTCATGTTTTCAAAAAGATTTTTATTTCTGTCAGAACTGAGAGTTTAAAATTAGAATAATTAAATTCTTTGAGTGATAATTAGCTTTGGTTTTTAGAAATAATTTTCTTTTAAAAAATTTTTTACAGATCTATTCAAAGAGTAATCAGATTGATTGTTTCTCAATTGTTAACGATATAAACTAAACCTCTGTGATGCGTATTAGTTTTATAAAACCTTGTGTACAATTTTAGATAATCGGGTTTGCTTTACTCTTCTTTGAGAATAAAGTGATGCACAGAAAAATAGCATGGCTTATTCTTTATCAGTTTCTCCTAAGAAACACCATATTTTTTAAAGACAACAGCAACAAAAATATCTATATATGATTGATTTAAGATTTTTCTTAGGCTTCCCTAAAAACTTTTGATGCAGATACACACACATACACATACACAATGTTGGGTCTAAGAAGATATGCTCCCATCTTACATATAATGTAAGAGGATCCTTATATAAATGGGCAAGAAAGCGTATTTTACAGGGATCAGCTCAAATAATTTGGAACAATTTGCACTTAATAAGATGTATAGGACAAAATTAAGAAATGAGACAGGCAGAGAAGCTTACATTCTCATATTGCTCTTACTCCATGTTGCAAACAATTCTGCTGTACAGTCAATCCTTCCTAACTGCAAATTAGAGTTATTTTCAATTTGTTTGCCAATGACATTCTCATAAAAGAACAATATTGCTTCCCTTTTAAAAATTATGTATTATTTAAATATTTCACATTGTTTTGAATTAACATTTTTCTTTGTAAAAATCATGAAAGCAATTCACGATATAATAACAAGGAAATGACTAATGTGTATTTTAGTTGGCAGATGCCTAATGATGAACCTTATAGAGTCAGACTATTTCTCATTAGATCAACTCTAGGCTGAAGAGACAATGAAGATACCTAGTACTTCAGATAGATTTTTTAAAAAGCTATAAATGGCTTTTATTTGATGTACCCTCACATTCAACACCCTAGAGGTAAGATCACCTACATGTGAGATAAAGAGCTGGTTGGCTTGTTGGTTGTTTTTAGCATGCTTTCTTTGTAGAAAAATTGTGATTACTCAAAACTTTCTAAAAATTTCTTTGGAACTTGCAGTTTCCAAAACTCAACTTTACCAAAGATAATATACCCAATGCACAGGGGACAATACATTGATTCTCAGTTGTTGTTTCAGATTTATGCAAGAAGTGTTTCTATAAAGGCGGTATAAACCTAAATAGAACATGCCCAGAAGCAAAGGCAGTAGAGTGCTTTTAAGAAAATATGTTGACAAGAGGAACAAGTGTTTATTAAGGAAGTATCCTTTAAAGTGTCAAAACAAGAGAATATTAGTTGTCTTCAACATTGGTAATAAGAAGCTTTTATCTAGAATAATATTTATTGAGTTCCAAAGGAATACAGAGTTTCAATTCCCAACATTTCTAGGTATTTACTGACCAGAAATAATAACTCATCAAATACCAGATGTAATCCAAAGTAAAAGTATAGTATCATGGTTTTGGAAGGAATAAGAGATTTAATTTCATCTGTATTATTCTTTTAAAAAGAGATAAAACAGGCAGAGAAATGGAATGATATGTCAAATATGCTGTTAGTGTAAAACACAGGGTCAAAACTAATTTTGCTCACTCTCAACTTACATAACATGAATTTATTTTTCAAAATCTGGTTAACTAAGAGACTATTTCATAAGGTAAATCAAAATGTTTTATAGAGTATTCCTAGAGATTAATTGAACATTTTGATATGTGCTATTATGCACACATAGACATCTTACTGGAGGCCAGATATATACAGAGATGATAAATAATTCATTACATTACAGCTTTTGGTGCAGGAAAATATACAAATGTTACTAAGAACTTGCTGCAGCCTATATCCTTTCTTTGTATGTCAAAAAATAACACAGAATTATTTAAAAATTTGAGTTATTTGTCACAAAATGTTTTACAGAAAGAAAAGCAATTGAAAGTATTCACTACATTTCTTACTCGTAAATATTACTGTCATATTGCTTACAGAAAATTTCTAAAATTTCTAGAATTTTTGATGGTTACATAATTTTGCCTCATTCTTGTGATGGATCTAATTTCATATTTACTTAAATTTCAGATTAAGGTTTTATTAATAGATCTACAGAAATAAATAAATCTAGAGGAAAGTCAGTTCCTTAATGTGGGGGATGGAAATGTTAATGACGGGGCTGTGCACAGTGCTTGGTTTGCTTAGATACAGATAGAAACTTCCAGAGGGTGTCATGGGACTACTGGATGGGGCATAGACCCTTGGAATGCCAGTGTCTGCATAAAAACTTGATTGTTGGAAAGCTTCGAGAGTCATCTGTTCCTGCTGTTCTGATGAGCCTGAAGGTGTTTTGCACAAATGCTGTTTTTGCATAGTACCATTCTAGTTTAACCAAGCACGCAGCACACACAGAGCTCTGCTCTGTGTCTCTGGTAATAATCAGCACATGAAAATATTTGATTGTATGAAAGGTTTAAGATTAATCACATCCTGTAACTTTCTGCACTCTTGTGATCTGTGCCTGTGGTATTTTTGACAATGATGTAAAGATTTGAAAGCACACAGTAAATATGAGAGAGAATAGAGGAAAAGGGTCTCTTGCCTCTGAGTGCCGGCCCCCTCGCCTTCTCCTCTCTTGCTGTAAAGTAAGCTGTGGAGCAATCCTTCATCCATTGTCTCAGGGATTGCTAGCCATTCCTAGCACCTTAGCCCTTAAATTCTGTTTTTCTTTGTATGACATAAACACTACATTTTATTTAAAAATCCAATGAAGAAAAGTTTTGTACTACTGATCAAGCTCGGGATTGTTAAACATGTATTTCATGTAAACATTCTTATAACACAAGTCAACCTTTTTATATAAAATAAATTCAACTAAGATTCATCTTGGTTTTAAGAAAAATTGAAATAAATCTTAGGTTAAACTTTCAAGTTGCATCCCCAACTTTCAATTTGTTTTAGCTATCTTCTTTAAAAGAGTCAAAATTTTACATTAAATACAGTTATTTGACAAACCTAAAATTTTCTCATTGTTATATTTGTGATTGATTTAGAACATTGCCTACTTTAGACAGGATCAAAACATTAAGATCTGAATTCTAGATATAATTATCTTTTCTCATCCCTCTGCTTTCTAAGGAGCACCTTCTATTTGCCCAGTGAATTTCTTACTACACCTCAGCTTCTCAAGAATAAGGACTCTTGCTTCCTAAATTAGGAGACCAAGTAAGTCTTTATTGCAAGAAAATTGGAAAAAAAGAAGTGAGAGCAAGAGAAAATCATTCATGGCTAAATATAGGGATAATATTTGGGAGTTTGCTAAGGTCTAGCTGTATAGAAATGTGTGCACTAAGGAAGGTAATTTTAAATATTACTCTGCCATATAAACTAGAAATGTTTTAGTGCTCTTGGAGAACTGCAAGAATTGAATAACGCCATTAACTCTTTGAAAGCTGTGTTGCTTGGTCTTAACACAGCTCTGAGACCACCACTTGTTTATAAGTATTGTACAGCACACTTTTCTGTGATTTTAATATATTATACAGCATTACATTGGAAATAAGGTCATTCTCCAACCACTCTGAGTAACAAAATGCTTTCATCACTATCCTTTGCCTATTTTTTAAAATTTTTTTGCAAGTAGATAATTAGGCATCGGGTACTCATCAAATGCCTACTGTGTGCCAACTAGACAAAAGAAATAGACTCCTATAGGAATTGTATATTTAAAGGACTTAAGTGAGATAAAGATACTCCTGCTTTGAAGACTGATTCTTTGAATTCTCTTCAATTTTATTCTTATAAGTATATTTCATAAAGCTAGGACTTCACTTTTTCTCAATGTTAGTAATTGAAAACTCTACCTTTGCTATGAGTCTAATATTAAGGTTTTTTGTTTCTATAAGTTTATGAAGTATACTTTTATAACAAACTCCCAACAATCATAAAGTTGTACCATAGGATATGAGTTATTCTTAAAACTCACTTGGAAATAATTTCAGGGGAATATGCTGAAAAAGACAATGAAAAGTAAGAGCCACACCGGTGGCGAGTCTGGCAATTGTCCTGCTCCATCAAAAGGAGGTGAGCGATCAGGGGTTATAAACCAGTAATCTTACCTGTCTGTGCACAACACTAATGGTTTCAGGACAGTTAAATTTTGTAGATGGGAGAGAGAGGAGTTAATTAACTGGCCTGAGATCCATTTCTTCCCATTTTTATGCACACACTGAGAATGAAAGAAGGTATGTGATTAACTCTAAACTTGTAAGCACCGTGATAAAGGACTACTGTACAAGCTAGTCATATTGTTAGAAGGGGATTTCTTACCTATGCAATTATTTTGCCACGACAGTCATGGGTTGCAATTGCTTCTGTTAAACTAACCTAGTATTTATGGAATTCTTGATCCATAATCATCTTGATCTTTAAATGGAGATATGCCATATCCTAAAATTCTCCTTGCTCTGCGAAGTAACCAATCCGCTTGTCTTAGAAGCTTTTTTTATTTTTCTTGGCTAGAAATCATATCTGATGTGGGAAAGAAGGAGTCACACTCAGAATACCTGATGTCTCTGCTTTGCCTGTGCCACTTGATTTCTTAGATTCTTGAGTTTATTAATAACACTTGTTATTGATTTGTATGAGTCTGATTTAATATTTCTCTCCATTGTTTTAAGTCTATAGAGAAAACCTTGACTCCAAAGTAAAACATGAAGCATTAATGTTATATTTGATTTATAAATGGCATTTAGTTTTAAAACAGCAAAGACCTGTATTTCCTTTCTGAAACATAAAATTGGCTGTGACAGTATTAGTGAATATTTTAATCAAAAACATTATATTGAAAATTCAGAAATGAATTATAATAGGAATGTCACAACACTTACTTTTAATTTTCAGAAAGCCTTATTTCTTTAGGCTTCTTCCTAATTTCTTTATGATGCTCATATTCTTGACCAAAGACTTATGGTCATAAATATTAATCTTAAGAGAAAGAATTAGCATTTGAACTCATGCTTTAAAAAACTCAAAGCATCAACACTGCCGAAAAGAATCTTTATTTTCTAAGGGAAGATAGACAAAGCATTTTCCAACTTGAAAGAACCATGAGGGACACTGGCAACAGGACTAATAACTGAAGTTCTAGGGATACAGAAAGTGAGAACAGGAGTGAAAAGAACACCAGTGATGGTGGGTAAACTTGAACCAAATAAGCATTAGAATATTTGTAATCAATCCAACTTGATGACATAGCAGCAGACTATGGACTTGGTTGTATTAGAACTAGGATCCAGGATTTGACTAACATAAATGCAAATGTTTACACTATTGCTGGGAAATTCTTGAGTATGCCACAATGTTCTTGCAAACAGTAATTTCAACAGTTTATATATTTATATATTGGAGACACAAGACAAAATTGAATAGTCCTCAAAAAGTGGGTGGGACCCAGAAATGGATAATCAAGGCATATCACATGGATAATCAGTTAAGATGTCACAACTGATATCTTAAATTCTGGGATAGGATGCTGCATATCAGAAAACTGTACTGGCCTTCTAGATTACACCAAGGAGAAATGGGAATTAGGCAAGTTATTGAGATGGAAACTGGCTGAATAGAAGAAGTAAAAAATCTGCATATAGGAACTTCAGTATGACATGATACAGCTCAGGCTAAATAATGTAGACACAGAAGGGCTGTAATTTGAACAAGGGACTTTCAGAGTAACACAGAACATGTTTGATCAGTTCTACATGCCAAAAATCAATCATCTGAAGAAAGTAGATATGTATTTTTAAAGATCTATCTTCTATTAAATTTTAAACAAGCCCCATTTCTTCAACTTTTGTTATAGACTATAATTTCATGTCTCACAACATGTTAGTCCTTTATTTTTAGAGATTAGTCACTTTCTCTGAAAAACTATGGCACCTACAAAAATAAAAAGGAAACTTGACTTGTGGCCCTCAGATGAGTTCAGTAGCAGGAATGTCCTTTTTCTCAACTGCCACATCTACTGCCCCAAACAAGTTTCTGTGTTTGACTGTATAAAGAATCCCTTGTCTGTTTGATATGTTTAATGAGATGGTTAATGGTTTTCCTATTATAGTTTTAAGCATAAGGCATAATTCAACCTGTTTGCCCTTCACTAACTTCTATTTTCAATCTTTTCACAGTCTGCCCAGTATTAAATCAAATAAATGCCATGATGTACTAATAAATGGCACTTTTCAGGGTTCATCATATTTAATTATAATACTACAGATTAATTTCTTGGTCATTAGAATTTTGTTCAAGGAGCCTCAGATTATCAATATCAGAATTTCTAGTATAGGCAGATAGCAGGATATGCTGACAACAGATTCTGTTGCCTTCCTATAGGAAATCATTGGTAGAAACCACTGGACAAATGGACAAGTCAGTGAGAGGCTAATATGCTATCCAGTTGCTGTAGCATCAAACTTAATAAATACTCAGGTTAAAACTTTGCCACTTGGAAAGATCTCAGAGCAACCTGCAACTTTTCCTTCCAACTTGCCCCAGTGGTTCTTGTCAGCGGACTCTGGCGCGCCTGGAAGCTACAGACATTACTCAGTTGGAGATTTATAACCTTTGCTGAAACGATGGCAGTTGTTTCCACAAATGTATCTCTGCAACCCACTGCTGCAAAATACATGCTTCCCTTCTACTGTGATATCTGCATGTTCCTCTAGTTTCCAAATTAGTTTTTTCATCATCTATTTTTATGAATGAAATGTAGTGTTAATTAATGGTAAACTTTAAAACTGACACCCAACTTGTAGGCCAAATCTGCAGTGACACCCCTTTAAGTCATACATTAGGATAGGAGGTATTAAAATAAAATAAATGGAGACCAGGTTTGAAAATCACCCAAAAAGACAAAACCATTTAAGGCATATAACAAAACTAAATTTAACTTCCTTCATGAACTGCAGCAAGTTGTAACTTAAGTCACACTTAAATTTAGTTGTAATTTAAGTTATTTCTTATAAATGCCTTTGATATCACAAAAGAAACTTAAATCATCTTCCAAAAATGGTATAAGATAATCACTTTTTATCAATCCCCTGCCATCTGGAAACCCGCATTACAATAACCAATTATTGTAAAAATTAAACAACTCCCTCATTTTCACTTTATAAGCCATCTTGTAATGCCGTGCCTCTGAGCTTCATACCAGTTTTGGATTTGAAGTCTCCAAATTTGCAAACTGTTCTTTTGTGCACAATAAACTCTTACTAAATACTGTGTAACTGATCTGGTCTTAGTTTTCACTGTTTCTGAATTTCTGACAGAGTAGAAAACTTGTAGGGTTTGACATTGGTGTGGTACATTTACATTGGAAATGCCTTGTGCACTGCTCTACTCTTCATACAGTTATTACCAGCACAGTTACTGTGTGTGTTATAAGTCATAGTTATATTTATGGAACAGAGTTTTCTTCTAAACTTTTATTTCTATAATCTCAGTAAAATTGTAACCTTAATAGATTTTATAGATTTATAATTTAGAATGTATTTTGTCTGCCCCTCTTTGATTTTTAACATAAAGCAACAGTATAACATATTGGTAGGGGATTATTATAATTGTTAAGTAGCTGAAGTCTACTTTAAATCTAAATGCTGGATAAACAAGGAAATTAAGTTATACAGTGAATAAACTTCAAAAAGGATCTTGAATTCCAAAAAGCTCAGGCAACAAAAGCAAAAATAAGTAAGTGGAGAAACAAAATGTTTATTTAAAATTTCTGTTTTACAACAAATGAAAACAATGCATAGCTCCATTAAAAAAAAAATGTATGCTTCCCTAAATTTTGTGTGTTGAGAAGTTATCAAGGAAAGATCCTTACCAGATAAACCACATTTATATGTATAGAAAATACATATCTCATCCTGGTATTTTTTTAATAATTATTAAAAGTCCCTAAAAGTTCAAGTAATTTTTTCAGTAGCATCAATTTTTTGGAGAACTACATTTTTTTCACTCTTTGTATATAGACACTGACCAAATGTCAGATTTCAAATGCTAGCATGTCATATATTTCCTGTCTTAAGTGTTCCAGTTCAAAATTAAAAACCCAAGCCTCTATGAAGGTGGTGGTTTGGCTCTGCAGATGGTAGGTGAGATCAGACATCTGTGAGCTGGCCATAATGCGTGAGGTCCGTATCTCAGGGTCTTTCAGTGTTTTCACTGTACTAGATTTTTATCTCCTCAAGATTGAAAACCAAGTTTGAAAGTTAGCCTAGGTCTGTGCTCATTTCCCCCTTTGACCTGAAACAATATCTGAAGCAGCAAAGCCCTTGCCTTGCTTGGGGAGCCGCTTCCATCCAGGCATCACTGATCCATATGAGAAAAATTAGGTGAAAGTGTGGGACAAGGCATGCAGGCAGATCCCACTTTCAGGACAGAATATAGTACCTCATCTTCCTATCTCTTTTTCAATATAAGCTATTAGCCCTGCTAAGATTCAAAACATACACTTTGTGTCACTGACTCTATGTCTTCACTTTCTGTGTAGAGATACCATGTCTGACTGCGGGCCTGGCACATCCTCTAGTCTCATCTAAAGCCTAACATGCTAATGATTTTAAGATTTAGTTTCAACCCTTTGGCCTCTTAGGATTTTGTTTTCTAAACATGTGTGGTCTTTGTTTTTGATTGGCTAAACTCAATTGATAGATCTAAAAGTCCTGCTTCTCATTGATTATCCAGAAGTATGCTTGAACCCTTGATTTCACACAAAACAGATGAACTAAGACAAGGGATATGTAATTTCAGGTGCTCAGGTTCATAGATATTGTGATTTGGGCCACTGGTCTCAGTGCATTATGTGTTCTCAGCCCCAGGGATCTACCATGGAAACTGATTTCTCTCTGTTCTCCTCTGGCTTCCTGTTATGACACAAAGTGAATCAGTACATTTGATAGAAGTTTGAATATATAGAAACCTGTAATACTTCGTAAAGCATGTATTTCCAGTATAATGCATTTAGGTGCATTATAAAAAACAGCAAGGATATGAATTTTTATGCAGTAATTGAATAAAAGTTATCAAAACTGCAAAATTGACTTGTGTTTTGACCTTTTCCACCTACATACTGTAAGACTTGGACAGTTATTTTCCTTCTCTGCATTGCAATGTCCTACAAAGTGGGACTGGTAAGCTTGCATTAGCTATTTTATAAAATATTTAAGCTTCAAATAAAATAATGAATAGAAAAAAATACTGTTAAAAATATAAATTATTAAGCAATGTAAAATATTAAGATGAAAAGTTTTCTAGTATCCAACTTAATCACTTTATCATTAATGAAATTCTACATGTCTGTAAGATATAAGATGAATGTAATTTTAAATAAACTGAGAAATGAATGTGACCCTAGGCTCTAAATTTAGGGGTTATAATTTTCCTAAACTAAATACTCTATTTCTTCTCCCAACTACTTATGAATTACAATTGTTTCATTCTGAACTGTGGGATCTAAAATAAAGTCCTCTTAATCCAAGAATCTAAGATATAGCATCAAATTCAAACATTATGAGCTATGTTTTTACAAAGGAAAATACTTACTTTAACTATAGTTATCATCTTTTGTAAACTACGTGACAAGGATTTTGGAGTGTCTGGCTGTATAATTGATTATGCCTACCTTCCCCCACTCCACCCTGCCAAATAAAACAACTTTGCATTCATTGCATGCAGTACAGATGAGCTCTATTCAACTAGCTGGCTAGGTGACCAGCCATCTATTATCTTTCACACTGATCATTTACATTTCACTCCGTGGAAGTCTGGCAAATCTGTTGTTTGTGGCTGAGTCCTGCACAGCTGGTGCAACAGAAGATTAAGTTGCCCCAACACTAAACTGAATGATTGATGGTGAAGGTTTTCATATAGCAAAGTGCAGTTTTGTTACATAATTACCAGAATTATATGCAGCACTATATCTATTTCCTGACTATAAATTGAAGGGTTGTTCTTCTGAATTATGAAAGAAATTATAAACTAATTTGTGGAAACAACATCTGTTGTGAACAAGCAAAAAGCTCCAGTAAGAAAGGAATAATTTATTTCCTTCTGTTTTGTAGCTATTTATAAGATTAAGAGAAAATGAAAGTATTTTCATAGTCTATGGTCTTTTATAAAAATATTTATGTCTGCACTTCTATATTCTGTTAAAGTACAGTGTTACCTTTTCTCTCATGCTCAGAAAAAAAGAAAGTAAAATATTCAATTTTCCATAAATATATTCCATTTAACTTAATACACAACAAAGCAATTATTTTGTAAGTACACTTTGCATATGATGAAGTACACTTTTATGTTTTCAAAACATTTTAGTTCTCAGAACACAAAGAAAATGTGACAGATATTTGATAACTCCTTCACAGGTGGGAGAATACATGAATTATTGCTCTGAAAAGCTATGTGCTATTTCTAACTCTGATCCCTTGTAATCCCACTCATAAAAATTCTACCAACCCTTTCTGACCCACTCATGAAAGTTCTACCAACCTTTTAAGCCTCACTTTAAATAAGAATTGATACTGGGATAGGGTGAATTAGGCTAGGTATAAAACAAGAGGGATTGGGAGTTTAGTGAGAAATATATGCTCTATCTAAAAACCTTCATACTATTTTACACACTGTTCAGGCCAAATAACAGATGCCAAAGGGTCTTTTGACTGTCATTTTTGTTTTAGTCTTTGAGCTATGAAATTTTAAAGAGAATACTTGTATGTATCCACATTTATTTTGTTTTCATTGGTTTTTGTTCTTTAAGTTTCTCTTTTATAATTTCTTTTCTCTTTCAAGAATCTCTAATAACTAATTTTTAGATCTCCTATTGACCCATTCCTTGAGTTTTCCTTCATCTGTGAATGTCTTTATTTCGCTTTCATACAGAAGGCTTATTTTGTTCAATTGAGGATTCTGGTCTGAAAATTATTTGACCACTTCAGCAATGGTGCATCACTTCCTTCTGGCCTCCTTGGCTTCAAATAGAAACCATCTGTCATTAGAATTTGTGTCCCTTATAGTTAATATTCCATTTCTCTCTGGTTGCTTTCAAGATTTTTCTTTCTTTTTTGTTTTTCCCAGAAGTTTATGATGTGTTTGGCATAAAATGTTTTGGTTTTACCCTGTTTGAGGTTCACTCAGTTTCTTATATGTGTGTGTCTTTCACTGAATTTGAAAGTTTTGGGCAATTTTCTTCAAATACTCTTTCAGACCAATTCTCTTTCTCCTCTTTTTCTGGGACTTTGATAACACACAACGTAAGATTTTATGTTAACATCCCACTGATCCTTTAGTCTTTATTTTATCCCCCAGTCAGTTTTCTCTGTTATTAAGATTGGATTAATCTACTGATTTGTCCTCAGTTTCCCTGAATCCATCTTTTGTTATTTCCATTCTACTATTGAATCCTCCTAGTGTGCTTTAAATTTCTGTTATTTTATTTTCAGTTCTATAATTTACATATTCTTCTATTTTTATAATTTATATTTCTTTCCTAAGATTTTAAAATACAATTTTGTCTGTTTCAAGAGAGTTTCTGATTGTTAAAGAATTTTCATGATGACTGCTTAAAAATTCCCATTGACTAATTCTATTTGATTCACATGGTGTTGGGGTCAGTTGATTGTATTTTTCTCTTTCAAGTTGTACTTTTTCTGGTTCTGAGTTATTTTATATTGTACTCTGGATATTTTATCTATTATGAAGGAGATTTCCTTTCCTACTTATATTTATCATTTTATCAGGCACTTACCATGCTTAAATTTAGCATCAGATCCTAGTCTATTCTTGTGGGTTCTATTTCCAACAATTTAATGTTCAAAGACTCTGCAGGGTTCTTTTGGTCTGCTTGGTTGTCTGGTGTAGCAGTGGCTGCCTGAGGGAGTGAAAGCGTTGTCTTCAGTCCTGGTCTCCAGATGTGTCTCAGTGGGGTTCATGGGCTGAGTTTCAGGCCCATGGGGATGAAGAGGCTTCCCTCTCTAGCCTCTAGTTGTGATGAACTCCCTTGCCTGTGGGGGAAGGACAGTGTTTCCTGTGCTGGGCACTTGTTGTGACAGGATTTCCCCTACTAGCACCCCAGCCACCCTCTGTCTCTGGGCAGGAGAGAGAAGGTTCAGGCCCACAGAATCAAAAGAGCATCCTAAGCAGGACCTCTTTTTGGGTTGAGTGTTTTTGTTGAGCCTAACTTGATACTCTGGTGTCACTCCTTAGGAGAATAGAGTCGTGGGTCTGCCTGCAAGGACAGAGAGGCTTCCTATGCAAGGTCACTTGTGATGGATCTGTCTTTGCGTCCCTGCACTGCCCAGCCACTCACATATTTATTGGTGAGGAATGGGGCTTCAGATTAGTGAGGACAGATTCTTCCCTATAGTCTTTCCTAGGCACTTATTGTTATCAGGCAATAGGTGTCCCTGTCCCTTGGTGGTGAGGTGGTACAGGGCTTGTTTGGTGTTGTCTGAGGGCCCTAGTTGCATCCTGGGAAGAAATACACCTACCCAAGCTGCCTTCTATTGTTAGGTGTTGGACCAGGAAATGCGGGGCCTGTATTGCTTTCTTCCACTGGGAGTAGGGACATTAAACACCTTGCTCTTATGTTGTTCCTCCAGTTCTGGGGTCCTGAACCAGTGTGCTGTTCACTTTCCACCTTCTGGAGTTCTCCTGGGTTGTCACTTGCATATTTTGTAGTGTTTATATTTAGAAAATGGAGTGAGAAACAAGTCCATGACATCTTGTCCAGAATGGATGTCTTCAATAGTTTTTAAGTTAAATTTTTCCATTTGAATCTGAGAGTATCATATTAAAATATACTTTCTATTTTAAAATGTCTACTCTCCAGAATTAAAAATTAGGAGATAAGCTCAAGGTGGGGGAATAAGTTTGTCAAAACATTGCAAGAATAAATTAGAGAAATCTATTGGAGGAAATAACAAGAAGACAAATAATGATATATGATGGGCATGGATAGGTGATTTCATTTAGTAATAATTTAATAAAGATTACAGTTATTCCAGAATAATCTATGAATTAAAGGTGATTTCTAACAAAATTCCTGTAGGATTTTTCATGGTATGAAAAAATACATATAGATACATAAAAGATCAATAATAATCAGGAATTTAGGGGCTCTCTTGTCCCCTCCTGGTGTGAGCCAGGAGCTCTATTATCTATTCTCTCACTTCATTTCTAAATAAAAGCCTGTACCTTGCTCTCCTACCTTGAGTGTTTGTGAAGCTCATTCTTTGGCTTCATGAACAAGAACCCCGGCATCATCTTTGGGGGCTCGTCTGGGATAACTTTGGAGATGGGAGCATCCTCTTCATGGTTAAAGCCAGACACACCTCTGGCATGCATTCTGAGGAACTGGGAGCAATTTTGATCCCCAGACCCTGAAAAAAAAAAGGGGCCTTATCTTCTTCACACAACCCTAGCCTCAATACAAATTCTCTAATGGAGAGGCTTGGCCCCTGAGAGAAGTATGCAATATAATAAGGTTATGCAGCTAAATTTATTTTAAGGCAAGGAAGGAAAATAGTCAAAAGTCCCATAGACTATAATGTGGAACTAGTTTTGTAAATTATTTTGGTGGAAATCTATTCTACTTATTGGGTTCATTACCTTCAAACATTGAGAGTTTTTTAAACTAGACTCCCTGAAACAGAAGAAATGTATCTTATGCAATACAGCCTGGCTTTAAACGACTGGAGCTAGAATTGTGCTTGCATTTCATTTCCAGCCCCCTGGACACACACAGTCCCTATCAGTTCAAAGCCTTCATTGGCCTTGTTAGTCTGGGGCCATGTAAACCTTAACCCAGTTATATAAACTGCTCACCCGTAGAGTGTATTCTTTAAAACAGATACTTTTAGTCAAATAAGCTAAAAAGAAAGGCAATTGGATATCAGTAACTCAAGTCTCTGTGTCAGTTTATCTGTGTGTATGTTCTTTTTATGAAGAGTGTTGCTTACTATAGTCATTATGTCTCAGTCTGTATGAGTGTCTAAGCATGTAGATGAAAGATTTTTCTACCTCCAGATGGTATTAATGGAATTAATTTAAAAACAAATGCTTGTGAAAATTGGGCATTCTAAAACTTCCAGAGAATTCTAATGGAAAATATTAAGGATTAATGCTAATTTAAGTTGAACTTAAATGGACATGTCCTTATGGTTATCAGCTGCCTAAGTTTACCTAAAGTCATATAAGTTGATGTTATCTGCTAAATCTTTCAAGAATAAAATGCTTAGAGGCTTGACTTTGTCTAATATTCAGTAAAGGTTTTGTAAGTAGTCTAGCATAGTTGTTAAGAATGAGTAAACTAAACATAGCAAGTGAACTTCTTAATAACAATTGTGTGTTACAGTGTGTATACCTACCTACAGCCTGAGAATCTTTGTGATAACCTAAAACTTAAAGTTTTGCTAAGTTAAAAAGATATACTTTGTGCTTAGTGAGAGATTGTGCTGTAAAGCTCATGGTTACAGAAATTATAAAATGTTCATAAATTTGTCAATCTAAAGAATGTTAGTGTAACAGTTTATAATAGCCTGCTTCTCAGTGTTCACTAAAAATTAAGGTACCTAATGGTTTTAAGTTCTAATTAAAACTACTTAAAGTAGTAAGGAAAACATTTCTGCATGCTAAAGAATGTGTCTTTTGGTAAAAGAAAGTAACTGTTCTAAAGTACAGCTGTTTATTTAGAGGGAGAAATCTAAATGTAAAAAGATTGTAGACAGTTTGTGGAAGAATTTAATATGGTCATGCTATATAAAATTAAAGCAAATGAGTCTCGGTATCAAGTACACAGCAAAATTAGAATTTGGTTTTCAGTTAAAAAGACAGTTTTCTTAACTGTTAGTCTGCTCTTAATGTTGAAAGATTGCAAAAGAGATCTCTAATTGTTTTATCAAAGCAGTTTCTCATGTTTAATGTCTCAGTGAGTTGTGGTAGTATTTAAGAAAATGAGATCTTAGTATTAAAAGGACTAAAAGCTAAAGTTTGCTAACAACCTTCTTTATTTGCTTTTGAGGTCTTTTGTTGTTATTCTGGTTAAATGGATAAGTATTGCTTTATAGCAACCTATGATCCTATTTAAGCAATTACCAAATAAACTTTCTTCTGACAACTTCCCAAAATCAAATGCAAAACAGTACTTTTACCTCTAGTTCACTCTGATATTTTCCAGAGGGCCCCTGGAACATGTCAGAGGAATTTTTACTCATTGGAGAAAGTATTTGGCTAATTTGGCTTATTTATCTGATACATAATTACCTGCTTAATTAAAAAATAATAATAATAATAATAATTATCAGGAATTTAGAAAATAGAAGAGAAAAAATAAAATGAGAAGAATAAAGAAAAAATAAAAGATGAAAAGGAGAAGATGGCAAAGAAAAAAGAAATAGATATTAAGAAAGATACAGAGAAGGACACAGGCTACTGGAAATCAGGATTGATAAATCTGTAATATTTTAGAAGCCTAGTACTGGTATAAGGTACATGGATAGACTAGTTGAGGTAACAGAGCTTAAAAAGAGTCATATTTATTATAGAACAGAGATAATAAATTTAAATTAATGTACTGTAAAAATTAAATATTCATTAAGGTTAATTTATTATTTATTAAAATATATTTTATGAAAATTATGAAATGTTTTACAAAAAACAAAAATTTTACATCCTTAAAGAAACATATATAACCAACAAAAGGTTTTATCAAGAATTTGTTTATGAAAGTCTCACAAGAAGATCAGTAGGTAAAAGAACAGTGAGACTGAAGAGCACTGGACCAAGGGTATATGTAGGCATTTCTCAAAAGGTGGTTTCTAAATGGACAAGTTATACATGAAAATGCACTCAACTGAGAAATATGAAGTAAACAATAATAAATTATACTTCATATTTAAATTGCCATTTTAAGATCACTTTTATAATTAGAATTCATAAGGACAAGAATCATACTTTTTATTGACACATACTTTTTATTAATAGGTGCTCAATATTTTTTAAATGAATGGTTTATGGTGTTTAATAAATAGATGTTATTTGTTGAATATTTCAAAGCAAATATACCAAATTGTCATTTAACGTAAATGAAAAATTAATGGTGTTCAATAATCCTTTCATACAATTTTATGAAGAAGAACATAGTAAACCTTCACACGGTGTACATTTACAATGTATCTTTAGTCATCAATATTTTAAAACTGATTTCCATGGTGCAAATATTTGGAAATGTTTACCAAAGTTTTGCATTCTCTAATAAGGTGTATTTATTTGTGTATCACAGATGACTTAAATTTCAATCATCCCCTAGGGCGTTATTTATATGTTTAAGTTTCATAGAAACAGGTCACCTAAATAACATGCACTTGGCACACACGCACATATAGATACTTAACAACAATCAGAAAAAAATCGGATTGTTTAGTTATCTTCTACTAACCACTATACTTACAGAAAAACTAAATTACTTAATGTTTGACTTATAAGTTACATAAGTTTCTGAATCTCAGTGACTGTTGGGCTCTGTGTTATCTCTAAACTATATTATAGCTTATACAACCTATCATTCTATAGTAATGATATTTGAAAAGGAAAAAAATATATAGCATTGCATATTCTTTGTTTTCAGCTGTTTCAGGCTTTTCATTTAACAAAAATAAATTCTTCCTGAATTGAATTCCTCTTCCTTTTTGTATTTTTTAATACTTTTATTCTTAAATCTTTGAATACCTATTTACCTTACCTTGTAAACTTTTTATAAAATATAGCCAAACACATATAATTAATAAGTATTAATGTCTATGTGTGTGTAATTATATCTATTGAAGAAGCAGCTTATAAATTCTTAGTTTTGATCTTTGTTTCATTTTCTTTTTTTTATATATGTTAAATGTAGATGATAATAGTATTGGCATTGGCATTTTTATAATTTGTATGTAATATATAGATGGAGCTCTCCCATATTTTAGTGATATGTTTGCAAAAACAGGAAGTTTTATTTTTCTTACTCTTAAATGATTGAATTACTTTTTAAGAAATAATGGCAACAATGTATTCAACTATGTATGCTTATAAATATATCGTATTGTATGCCTATGTATGCTTGTATTTAAGTGAAATGAATGACACTGATACAAAAACAGAAAGAAAAAAATTAGGTTTTTTGCTTACTATAAGGTATTCACACTACCCATGAAGCAGTGTGCTATTCAAAAATAAACTTGAAATAGTTGTAAATGAAGTTGGTATGGCTGATTTTTCCTCTGAAAGAAAATAGACATGTCCCATATCATATTTAAAAAAGTCTAAATCGGGTTTTATTAGAAATCAATATGAAAGACTGACACAAATGAAAGAAGTTTTTGGAGAATATGCTTTACGCTCTTGAAGAAATGGAAAACTTAGTAAGAAACACAGATACTATAAAAAGAAAAGCATTGACAGTTTGACTTTAAAAATTCCATCTTCTGAGCATGTCAGGCAGGATAATTGAAGTTCAGAAACAGAAAAACTCAGCGTTCAGTATCTTAAAACAACAGAATTTATTCTTGCACACATTGATCCCAAAACAGACATTCCTGACTATGGATGCTCTCCCTCAAGCTGTGGACTAAGGGTCCAGACTGCTTTCTTCTTATGGGATTTCAAAGTCATTGAACTCATCTAAATCAAGCCAGCATAGGGGAAAGAGAGTGTGTGAGTGATTGTGTCAGTGGTCTGTATATAAATAAAGCACATACATTGATAAAACCATTACAATAAAATGAACAGAGATTAGGGCAGTTATATAAACAAAATATTCACAGAAGAAGAAATAGAAATTATTTAATAAACATAAGGAAAGATGTACAAACATATTGGTAGTAAAAGGTATAAAAATGCAAATTGTTTATAAAGTTGAGAAGGTTGATATAACTTTCATGTATGCATCTCAGATGTGCTGGTAAAAACGTGAATTGATAATCTTTATGTAATGAAGTCTGGTAGTCTTTTAAATTTTAAAGCAGAAAAACTTTGACCTAGAAATTTTCCTCCTAAGAATTCATCAGAGACACATCAAAGCAGTAGTAATAAGATTGCAGTTTCTAAGATATTTACTGAAGCAGATTTTATATCAAGGAGAAAAATAAAATTAAGAGATCCTTGATTTTCAGAAAGTGATTTAGCTCTATATACAGACCTAGAAAATAGTTAAATTTCAGGTTAAAGAATCCAATTGTAATATAACATATATAGCTGATCCCATTTTTTGGAAGTATAGTGTGAAAAAATATGAAAAGAACAAATCAATTTTAAACACTTTTTTCCTTAGTGAAGTTTGAGCACTGTTAAATCACTAAGCATACATTACTTCAGTTAGAAATAATAAAGTTTTTTAAAGAGTACAATACAAGTAAAATTACTAATAACACATGATGCAAATGTGTTTTAGCCCCCTTAAGTATAAAAGTTCCTAATTATCACAAAAATAAAATGATAGGATTTATAAGTTTGAAATTGTTTCTAATGTTTCAGTAAAATAAGAATATTGAAAGTTTTTGTGAAAATAGGAAATATTACTGAAAGATAAATCTGAAATTTTAACTCAGATTTTAACTTGTGATCATTGCAAAGTTACATAACTAAAGCCAGAAGGATACATTGAACTATAAATGTAAAGATTTGGACATGGAAAGAATTGATGCAGTACATGAACTTTATTGTGGTGTATACACTAATGATAGCAGGTTGAAAGAGTATGTCCTTGGTCTAGGATTAGCACTGCATTGTCAGTCAATATTGCTCAGGATGGATTGCAGGCCAGATATTAGATAACATAATATGTTCTTTAAAATATACTTTTTGTCCTGTAAGTTTATATAGTTTAGTAAATTGTATTATCTCACTAATTCCTTCAAGCTCCCTTTGAAACAAAAAACAAAACAGAAAACATTTCAATGTATAGAGTCTGACTGTGTGCAAAGTTCTGTGATAAGCAGTGCCTAATTCTAAAATAAGAAAGACAGCATCCTTTGCTGCAGAATTTAATAGACCACTAAGTGGAGTAAGATAAGTATCTTTCAGTGTTTGTCATGACCGAAATTTGCCATCAGCAAAGCATATCCTGAAAAGAAATGAGAAGTAATTTTAGTCAACAAGTCCTGATAAAGGGGCTGACATCTCAGATAAAGCATCAAAGCTGTGACTAGCTACAGACACTAAAAAGACCTCATAGCTCTTTAATAAACTGTCAGACTCTCCTTGGTGTGAAAGGACTCAGAGTCTCACACTGGCTTTTCCATCATTCTCTTGCATCTACAGCCTAATACAAACAAATGTTATTAACTAAACTTATTAGAACTACACCTACTGTCTGTGTGCATTGTAAGAAAGGATGACATTTATTAAGCTTGTTTTTTTCCTAGAGTGGGTCTACGTTTTTTGCTAGTAAAAAGTGACCCAAAGATAAAATAAGTTAAGGATGCATACAACAAATCTGGCTCATATGTGCTATTTGTAAGTAACTGTTCGGATTTCCAATAGAGTTTCCATATCCCTGAAAAATACTTCTCAAAACCTGTCTGGCTGTGAAATTCTTCATCATTTCCAACTTAAGCTCACAGTTCCACTTCTATGTTTTCCAAATGATTTGACCTAAGTGGTGGGTATTTAATGCACTATAAACCCACATTGTAGGGCCTTTCATTTTCATTTGCGTAGGTCTCAAAACAGATTTCTTTTCAGATGTGCTCAGAAACCTCAGAAATGATCATTGGGTATTAACCTGTTCCTGAGTTCCTTGGTATAACCCCAATTCTTATAATCAAGATTCTCACATGAAATTGTTTTGCCAATGTTTCTCAGTTGCTTTAGCTTCACTTGTTTTACTCTCCATTGAACCACAGTCAGGCAGCTAAGATCCAGGCATCTATGGGTAAACTTCTGCAGTGGCAAAGGCTGGCTGCCTTTTCTTCTAAATACCATCTGTCTAGGTTCCCTGCCATGGAGTAGCCCATATTATGGTGTATGTTTGAAAGGAATAATTTCAGAGTAAGTCAGATCTAAGTTTAATTCTCATCTCTAGAGACTGTAGCTGTGAGGAGCCAGCATCCAGTATGGAAAAGGAAACCACACCAGTTAATCTAAGAGAGAAATTACTATTTCAAAAAGACTTAATTAGGTATAAGTTTTAAACTAGGTGACCTCAGGGTAATAAGAGAACTTAAGATGTCATGGGAATGGTGTCTGCAAAGAGTAGATACACTTTTAACTCTGAAAGAAATATGGGAAAAGGCAGGAATTACTACAATTTAGGAACTTAAAAAGGGGCTCGCTCCATGGAGCTAAAACTCTATCCTGGAGGAAAAGGTATTTCTCCCTTGATGAGGTGTCTTTGAACTCAGACAGGCTCCCACTGGCTTGGGACACAGACCTTGGAAGAGGTGGCATCTTCTGGTTGGTGCTGGTGTCTGATGCAAACTGGAAAACCTGCAAACTGGAAAATCTCCTGCTGCAGAAAGGAACGCCATGAAACATGAAGAAGCATTGCTGAGTGACCCGCAAAACACAAGGAAGCAGGAAGCCCACAGAGAACCCACAGGAGGCAGAGAGGACAGAAGAAAAACTTTCTTCCTCCTCCAGCTTTGTAGTCTTCTTTCAGAACACCCTGTTTTCAAAGACTAACAATTGAGCCATCTGGCAAAGCAGAAATGCAGTTTGCTGAATCCCAGTGGCAGCCTCACAGAACAGAGTAGAGAAGGGTGGGGATTTGGAGCTGGGAGATTAATAACTTAAAATTGTCACAGTGGGGTAATACCAAGTGTTTAATAAGAGAGGACAGAGATAGAGATAGACAATGTGTAGCTTGTGACATACAACAATTTATATATACATATATATATATGTGTGTGTGTGTGTGTGTGTGCGCGCACACACACACACAGGCAGACAGTATGTTAAAACCATACTAATAATGATGGTGATGATGCTGATGCTGATAAACTGCACATCTTTGCCTGGAGATTCTTATAATCTTAGAAAACATTTAACCCTCGCGTTAGATTGTATCTGCCTTCAGCACCTGCACTAATTTTCTTGGACTTTGCCGTTATTTTATCTTGCTGTAACTACTTGGGTTTTACCATACAACAGTTTTAGGTGGAAAATCAGGAATAAGTGTTTGAAAAATATGGAGAACATAGAATTTTTTAAAAATAATGAATATTAAACTCAAAGGTAATTTGTGTCTGGCGGTTCTTTCCGTTGCAATTCATTTTTTATTGTATTGGAATCTAGTGGTGTGGCAGCAAGTTGTAGGAGAGGAGGAGCATTCTGTTTTCTTCTGATTAAATCTCAGTCTACTAGTAGAATCATGTCTCAGGGTTCTTGACCTTCATACTGTGTCTTTTCTGGTATAGCCATTTTTTTTTTCTCCTGCCCTGCTCCCTTCTCTGACTGAAGTATTCCCCATCTACATATTTGCAGTCTTAACTTTTTTGACTGTTGTTTTCCTTTCCCCTGCTTAGGTGATTCAGAAAGTTTGGAGGTAGCTAGAATGGGAAGGAATTCCCTTTCCCAGCTACCATAAGTCTCAGAGTTGTCCTCTGCAAAGCCCTTCCTCTGAACTGTAGGCCTTTTTGATATAGAAGGTTCTATGTGTTTTATGTGTAAAGTTAACAGTAGTCACGGAATCTTTCATTGTCACTTTCTTTGATCCACAGTATTATAATTTGATGAGGCTCCAGGAGAGGAAGCTCATTAAAGTGTAAGGACTCCCCTAAGACCGTGGCCCCAGGATGCTCACTCTGCAGCTAGTCCACACTGAGCTTCCAACTGTTCTGAGTGACTAAGGGTTCCTACCAGTTATGGCTTTGGCTTTAGTGTTTCTGCTCCATGTAAGCTAGTCTCCCTGCTGGGTATCCCAGATGCCCCTGTCTTCAGATTTCCAGCACGGTGGTTTGCCTTGTGACCTCATTTCTAGTGGGTCCTTCCTAGGACAGTCAGCTTTTTCTTGTAAAGTACAGGAGAAACAACTTCTAAGCTTTTTACACATAGCAGTTGAAAAGGGAAATGGGCATACTCATTATAAAGTGAAAATTAAAGTGTTCAATGGCAGGATAGTAACTAAAATGAATCAGTAAGCAATAGAAACAAGAAAGAACTTGCTTTAGTTGGTCACCTATAATGTGGACAGATTATATCTATGCTTTATCTGCTGTAGTTTTGATTCTGTTCACTGGCAAGTTTAGAGTATAGACTAAGTATCAAGTGTCCAGTGCTCCTTTAAGCATTAATTTTTTATGACCTTAGGGCAGTAAAATCTGTTTGAAGGACATTAAATGGAGAATTTTATAGAAGCTAATATATTTTCATTTCTGAATTTTACTTAGCACTCATTAACAAAGGGTTTTATTACAAATCTTGTTTTGAAATTTTTATTTTGTTCTTTGAAACAGGTGTAATTAAGACATTAAAAAGTGTGTTTAACTTACCAATTTTCAGTTCATAGGTTCATTCCTTTACCTTGACAGTTCTGCAAAATAAGTTTCACTTAAATAAAAACTTATGCAGAAAATAAGATTAATCAATCAAATAAAATTTTAGACAATTCTATAAATATATAGATTACCATCACAACTATTATCTTTTGACTTTTATTTAAGATTAATGTAATTGCTTAAACATTCTTTACCCAAATATCTAAATATTCAGCTGATTGTTCTATATAAGCATAAAAGTGAATTCCCTTCCAAGAATAAATTTTAGTGAAAATTAAGTTTCATTAATTTAAAATGACACTAAAAATTAAAACTAAACCCCATATAAACTTGTTTTAAAAATATGGTGTGATACATACAACAGATGACTATTCATTGATACAAAAAACAATTTTGAGAATTACTTTGGATTTATGTTTTATGATCTAATCAATATCACATATGGTTTAGTATTACAGGTTTACTTCTGTCCCTGATTCTAGTATTTCTTATACTTCCTTCCTAACATTATGCAGCTAATACAAACAATGACTCCTTAATAATAAAATACCTTCATAAATACTATTGAGTTTAAACTGCTTTCTTTTTTCTTTTTAAATTCAAAAGCTGATTAGTTCTACAAAATGGGATTTTCTCTCCCTCCCTGGTATTACTAAGGAGCAGTTGTTGGTCAATGCCTGGGTGATTTATGCTGGTTTTCTTTCATCAAAGTTATAAGCAAGTACACGTATTTTGTGGGCTCCTTTTTTAGGGAAAGGAAATTTTTTTTTGCTTCACAATTCAACTGAATCTAGATTGTTTTCTGTCATAATCTGGAACAGAGAGATGAAAAGTGACAGATCTTTGGGCCTCTTGGTCCAATGAGTGGCCATTGAGCAACAGATTCTCTCTCAGAAACCTAATCAGGCTATTAATGTATCCTTAAAATTATTTGTATGACAACATCTGCAGCATTTGGTTAAGAGGTTATTACATTATACAGTTTAACCAGCCTCATGTATCATATAGTTTACTTGCAAATATAAGACATAGGCCATATTTTTTTAGTTTTATTTTGTTTTGTTTTGTTTTATCACCCTTTACAACTGTGAACCACAGATGCTTTGGTGCAGAGACCATGGTTGAACTTTGGGTCCCTTTGGGGGTGGGGGGCAGTTACTTTTATGCTGTTTCTAAACCTAGTGAATTCAATCAACCACTGTAAATTTACAACACTGTGAACCATCAGAGAACTGGGTAAGTCAGATCAAAATTCCATTATTTGGAGAATGAGTTTGAAAAGTTTTCATTCTAGTGAAATATAGAAGTCTCCTGGATTTGTAATGTGTCTTAGGTAATCTTAGCAAGAACAATTCCTTTTGATAAGTTGTATGAGCCAGACTATTGAAATTCAGGAAAATTGTGCAAGTTCTCTTCTAGAACATTACTAGCTTAATCTCAAAATCTGTGATCTCCTTATTCTGTACATAATTTACCAGGGATGTGCTGTAAGGTATAATTTGTTTTTCCAATTGATTTCATGAATATATAAGATACTGAAACAAATTAAGTTCATCACAGTAGCTACATACTTCTTAACCTCTAAGTGGTGCCAGGTGTCCCAATATGTACCCATATCTTATGACTTCTTTTAGAATGGCAAAGTTGGATACAAAATAATTTGGATATTTAGATGATAACATTTGATGGGAAACTAAAGTACCTACTGTAAGATAAACCTTTGAAATGTATCATCTCACCCATATTTAAAAATGGTGTTTTCTTTTTTCTGGTTGAAAATGGAAAGCAAGTTTTATTTCTGGTTTGAAAACAAGATCCTAAAATTAACACGCCCTTTCTCTTCCTAGAAATCAAGCAGAAAACAAAACAAAACACAATTTAACCAGAACAAAATAGAACATCCAGAAAAAATACAAATGTATATGAAATATGAAATAAAATATGAGAATGAAGTGGTGGTAGTATGGGAAGCATGCAGAAGAAAGTTCAAATAAGAAGTCATGGAAATGTGAGTCAGTGATGGCATACTGTTTTGTGTTTTTTTTTGTTTTGTTTTCAGAAAAAAAAAAATGCTACTATGATTAATGTTGGTTCCTGAGATGAAGACACTAAACCTCTTGTTTGCAATAGAGGAAGAAAAGTTATATTTACTGTTTTTTGGATCCAGTTTGGCTCCTAGAAGTAACAAACCATATATGCATATATCCATATAGGCATTATGCATACATACATACATGTATAAGCACTCTTGTCTCTTAAGAATAACAGCAAAAGGGAAGAGAGTGTTTACATTGCAGACAATTCCTGGTTGCTTAAATCCATTAAAAAGGAAGAAACAAAAGCTAATTTTACTCTTATACAAAACCTATAAGAAAAACTTGTAGTTGGCATGAAATAATGTGCTGATGCTTTCTCCAATGGACATCTTCCTAATAGCTGGTTAAAAAGAAGTGCTCATGTAACGATGAGTAATTAAAAAGAAAATAGTACAAGGTCTATACAGAGACACTACAATGCAGCAAAAGAAATGAGTAAATGGCAGACGAAGTTTCCCCAGGCAGGAAGAAAATGCAATTTTACAGAGTAGATTAAAACTGAGACTACACTTAGCCATGAATTAAATATATGTAATTAAATAATTGCTTCTGGGCTAGAAGATAACGAGAAACATCTTCAAGTGCTCTGGGAAGAAATTGTGAGAAAATAGATGATGACGATGATAATGATGATGATTATAGTCATCATTATCAAATCTTAATTTAACAATTACTCCAAGAAATCTTAATTGTGGTTTAAATACATTAACTGATTAGTGTCTCATAACAACTCTATAAGTACTGATAGAATCCGGATCTGAGTACCACCTTTCGAATAAGCCCACCCACCATCTCAGAGAGACCTAAGTGTTATCTCACCTAGTCTACAAGCATCCTCCAGAGGACACATCAGCAAGCCACAAGCCCACCTTTCTCTTGACCCCTCCCCTCAAAAAGCCCACCAAAAACCCTGGCCATAACAGGCATTATGATTAGCACACATAATGTAGCGGTTGGGGGACACAGGAAAGGCAGTATATACAGAGACTACACTGATGGACAGTGACTGTAATTGGGTATGTGGGGGGGACTTGATAGTAGGGGCAGTCTAGTAACCATAATGTTGTCCAAGTAATTGTACATTAATGATATCAAAATTTAAAAAAATCCCCTTAATAACCTAAAAAAAAAGCCTCTTGACCTGTTAGAGATCCTCTCTTTTCTTTGGTCTGTTGGCCAGGACAGAAGGGTCCCTCCCAGGTTACCAATAAACCTGTTTGGACTGTTGAGTTCGCATCCCCTCTCCTCTTTCATCTATCCCCTCTTTTTCTTTAATCTATCCCTTCTATCCCTTTCAAGTACCACTTTCATCCACCATTTTTTGAATCAGTCAACAGATGGACATAAAGATTGAAAAGTGGTCCAAAACTAAGAAATGAGATATAAGCAGGAATCCAGAATCAGACCCACTTATATTTAGTCTCCAGATTTGTAAGGAAAGCAACACTTCCTTGCAACACTGTAGTGGAAAAAATCTGGTCTTTTTCAGTAAATGATGCTAGGTCAATTGGATAGCTATTGGAAGAAAAAAATGTATCTGGATTCCTCTCTCATACCATGAATTGGTCAAGATTCTTCAGAGAAAAGGAACCAATAGGATATAAGTGTGCACATACAGAGATTTATTATGAGAAAATGACTCACACAGTTACAGAGGCTGACAAGCCCCACAATCTGCCATCTGCAAGTTGGAGAGCCCGCAGTGTAAGTCAGTAGGATTCCAAAGCCTGAGAACCCAAACACTGATGCTGTAAATCTCATTTGTAAGCAGGAGATGATGAGACAGGATGTTCCCACTCCATCAGTGAGGCATGAGAAAAGAAGTTAATTCCTACCTTTGTTCCACCAAGGTCCTCAGAGGATAGGATGATGTCCTTCCACATTAAGGAAGGCAGCCTACTAAGTCCCCCAGTTCAAGTGCTAATCATATCTGGAAACACCCTCACAGACACACCTGAATATAATGTTTAATCTGGGCACCCTGTGACCAGTCAAGTTGATAGATAAAATTAACCATCACATATCATAAGCTAATATCAATGGCAGGTCAAAATATAAAAGTATAATAATAAAGTCTTTAAAAGAAAATATAAGAGAACATCTTCAGTATTAGCTTGTTTTCTTTACAAAGTACTGTTAAAAAATGCATGCGATACAAACAAACTTTTTTTAACGTGAAATGGACAGTCTCCCTTTGGAGAATTATCAAATGGGGCAAAAAGCAACAAGCTTCTATAAAATAAAGAATAAAGAACAAAGAGAGACAAATAGAAAATATATGATTGTCCTGGGCTATAGTCAACCTGGTTTGGGGTGAGAGGCTCCAGTGTTGGCTTGGGGTTTGGGATTGGGTTCCTGGAGACACCACATTTCTGGTCAAGCAAAACATTTACAGGGAAATGAAAGTTACGTAAGTTTCAGTTTGCTGACGAAGGCACTCCAGACAGGAGTGGCTGAATCTTGGGCCTAGAAATTTATTTCAGCAGTACAGAATAATAATCATAAAAGAAATGTTTAAATTTGATTGTATTAAAATTAATAACATATTCATCAAGAGACACCAATAGTTAAAAAGGTAACTAAGTGGGAGAAAACATTAACAGAACTTATCTGATGAAAAGACTGATATTCAAAATATGAAAAAAAAAGGCTTCAAATTAACAAGTAAATAAGGGAAAATAACTAGAATAGACATCTCACAATAAGGATATTCAAATGGTGAATAAATACATGAAAATCTTCTTAAAATTATTAAAGAAATTAAAGAGAGTGATATATATTAAACTACAATGTGACATTACTACATACCCACTAGAGTGAATAAAATGAAAATAAAAAAGACAAAATATTGTGTTGGCTAACAATGGAGAAACAGTACCTTCATACACTGTTATTGGAGAAAAATCCCAAACAGCATTTCCCCTGCATTAGATATTCTACACAGAACCTCATAATGAGAACTTGACTCACATTCCCATGGATATAGAAATAATTGCTCAAATATAAAAGTCTCAGATAAAGCAATGTATTCAAGATCCCTTCTGAAGAAAGTATGAGCAATAGTTCTCAAACATTTTGATCTCAGAGCACTAACTCTTAAAATTATTGAAGACTGAAATGAGCATTAATTTAAGTTATATGCATCTGTCAATATTTACCATATTAGAAATTTTGAATCTAAAAAACAAACAAACAAAAACAAGTTTATAGGTACAGAGAAAAGATTGGTGTTTTCCAGGTGCAGGGGGGTGGGGGGTGGAAGAAGGGGATCAAAACATAAAAGATGAATAAATAGTGCAGCCAAGAATGAAATGCCTCATTCACTAGAATGTTTAAGAATAGGGTCCACTGTCATTCAGAAGTGAAATTATAAAATAGATCAATTATTTTTAAAAAAGGTAAAATGGCTTTTTCACTTTTTCTCCCCTTTTTTGCAGTTAACATGTACATATTAATGAAGTGTGGAATAATGTATCACCAACACCAGATTTATTTTATTGGAAGAAAAGTTCAGCAGTGCCTTCTCTCTTAACCAACTGTCAATTATGGTTATATGGTGAAAAAAACAATCTCTCAATTGAAAAAAAAGTCGCTCGAGTCACTAACACCTGAGGAATAATCATAATTGATTAGGAAGCTTCCAGACCTCCCTTCCTTTTTTAAAAAAATTTTGGTAAAAACATATGCATAAAATTTACTATCTTAACCATTTTTATGTGTACAGTTCAGTTGTGTTAAGTGTATTCACATTGTTATATAGCAGATTTCCAGAACTATTTTCTCTTGTAAAACAGAGACTACGTATATCTCTTCTTTGAACTCTGAGAAATGCAAGATGAATAGCTTCTGAAAGGATAAGTTAAGTGTACAAACTATGTGGGTCTGTTTTTATCTAATAGATGGGAAAGACAAAATTAACTAAGTATTTAGTGAGCACATGTTAGGTGCTAGTCTCTCCCACACAGCACATCCAGTGGCTCTGCAGTTCTGAGAAACTTTACTCTCATTTTTGTTCATCTTGTGGACGTAAGGATTCTACAGGAGGCTATAATGTTTGCAAAATTCTTACTAACTGTGTGATATGTAGAATCCTGGGGCATTTATCAGGTTTTTCCAGAGCTCTGAGCACCAGTTTTGCCCACCAGCCCTGTTCTCTAGACCCACCCAGAGAAAAGCCCTGGGGCAGGGGTGGTGGTAGTTGTGGGGCCGGTTCATTTTCTTAGTATCTGTGCTGATACAGACAGAAGTGCTGCCTTCAAGCCCCAGTTGTTTGGCTTTTAACTTATTTATTCCTTGTTCCACTTCAACAAAGCAATTGGATAAAGCATGAGAAACAACTACTAATCAATCAATAGTTTAAATAATCCATAAAAAAAATTTGGGCAAAGGGAAATGAAGCTCAAGACAAAAAAAAAAATTAAGACAAATATTTAAAAAATATCTTTATAGTAATTCATTTATAAACAGTACCAAATCCATTACAACTTAAAATATTTTTTTACAGTTTAAAAAAATGTACCATCATGACACTGGAGTGGACAAAGTTTTTCAAAAAGGTTAGCAAAAGAACAGACTGACAATAAAGATATAAAAATGTGCTCAAAACATTTGTCATCAGATAAATGCAATTTAAATGGAAATGGAATTCACACCAAGGATGGCTAAAATTAGAAAAAAAATTAAAAACCATGTTTAGAAAGTAAATAATACTAAAGTTCAATGTTGTTCTACATATTCTATTTATACTTTTAATCCCAACTTCTGTTCTCCATTTGATAGGATCTTTTGTATTTTCCTATAATTATTCACAAAAAATATCTAATATTGAACTCATACAAAGATCTTTTGTAAGTTTTAGTACTATTTGAAGGTGACATGTAACTCCAGGGTGAAAATATGTTCCCACCATGGGGCAAATAACCTTTGAATTCAACATCACTTAAAGGAATAAAGTGAGAAATAAATGGGAAAAAACCATTTACTGCCCACAAGCTGTCATCTACCTCTGCTTGCTAGAATGTCTTGCAACCTGGCTGCAAAAGGACCCCACCAACACCTCTCTGACCCAGATATTCATTTTCTCTCTGCCCCCTTTGTAATCAACTATTGATATGGAGATTGACTACTTCTTTCCACTTATTGGAAACACCTATTGCTATGGAGATGCGCTAAGGTCAGGTGACAGATTCTGGAAATACTGCAGTTTTACCCACAGCCCACCCCTCCAGAAATTTTGCCTCATAATCCACTTGTTCTCCATCTTCTGCAATGGCCCTTTTGTGAGAAAACTGAAGCACTGTAACCAGATTAATAACATACAATAACAACAGCAATAAAATCATGATAATCCTCAATCTAGAGGATTCAGCTAGGTTCAAAGCCCTATGCAGATCAAATCCACAGCTTGCCCATTCCATAAGTGCAAGTAGCTGAATGGGTAGGAAGCTCAGAGCAATAATCACAAGGCAGCTGCAGCCAAGAGGTAGGTCCAGGCCACAGGGACTATAGAAGAAAATAACTTAAAGGATGATAAGATACATGTTTCAATGACATCAGCATAGGCAAATCTTGTCCACCAAGTAGGATGCATGCAAGAGAGTGCTCCTGTGATAGGACAGTGGCAGGAATGGGATCTTGTCCTGGTCTAGTATACAAGATTTTCACCCCCATCCCTGTGGGAATTGCAGATGGGTCAATATATAGGACTATGGGAAGTATATGTACTGGCTATAGAGATAAAACAAAATTTCCCCATAAGATGCTCTTACCTCTTGGATGTTTTGATTACCCTACAATGATCTTTGGGAGCCACTTTCCTGTTACTCCAGGAAAACATGGGAGATGAGATTCCACCTTTTCCCCAACGTGCCAGAAGGGCCAGCTATCACTGGTCCATGTGTCAAAATGTCCAGGGCCAAACCACTCAACAGAATCTCCAGGGTTTAACTCAGTTGGGGCTGGCAATGTTGCTCTGCTGGCCATATTCTGACTTCAATAACTCCTCTTTGGTTTGCAGATATAGTTTTATAGGAGAGGCAGCAATATGTGTTAGCATATACACAGGGCTCAAGGCTCCTTTTCAGGGCTTCTCATTCAAATGCTGTAGCACTGTCCATAAGCAAACCTACCAGCCCTGCAGACTATGCCAGATTTCAATAAACCATTGTACTCTCTATCATGCCTGCTCCAGTAGGGATTTATATGGTACATAAAGCTTCCACTTTATCCCTAATTGCTGCACCTATTCTTGTAAGGTATGCCCAGTAAATTTGGTGTCTTGATCACTTTCAATCACCTGTGGCTGGCCATAGGCTGCAAAGAGAAACTCTAGGCCATTTTTGGTCATTTGCTGATATGCACAACAGTCCAGTGGCTGTGTCCGTACAAGTCATGGGATATGATATCTTTCTGATATGGGCAGAGGCCCAATATAGTCTATCTGCCATCTGACAAGGGGTATTGGCCCCTTTACTATTGTCCCATGTTGCTACGGGACTCTGTGTAAGTCTGTCTTAGAGCACACAAGGCACTCCCTCCAGACTCTGCTGACTTCTTCAAAGGTCAACAGCAAGCCCCACTGACAGGCTACAACACACATTGTCTTTTGCCCCTTGTGCAACAAACGCTGATGTAACCATTGGGCTGTAAAGGATGCAGGCTTTCCTTCTAGCCAATGCACCTGGGCCAATGTGTCTGCTTCATCATTCCCTGGGGATGCCAAAGCCAAGTGGCTGGTCACATGATATACAGTAACTGTCTTAGTCTGACCAGAGGCCCATAGGTCTCACCACAACTTTTGTCTTCAAAGGGGCCAGTGACCAACCATCCAGTTGGCATGGTACCATGTCAGTAGCCACAAGGTGAAGCCCTAATAGAGGGCCCAGCTGTCAGTGCAGGCAACTATAGGGGAGGGTTCCTGGGTGATCATGAGCCATACTGCCCACAACTCAGCCCATTGGCTGCTCTTCCCCTCTCCATCCTCCATCCATATTGTCTCAGTCTTAGGATGGAAAGGCACAAACCTTCCCTTCAGGGGCTTCCCATGACTGGAGTCATCAGTTTACTGAGTATCTTCAGGTATAGGGGCTTTTCCCTCCTGATAAGGACTCTTGGCTTCCAATGACTCAAAAGCAAGTTATTCCTGCTTTCCACTGGTATTTGTAACTGGCCCCAGTAAATGTTGGAGTTTTCAACTTCAGGGGCTAGTGGAGAGGGTGCCATGCTGCTGTAAATATGCACCCCATTTGGCCAATGTAGGTGTCTGTGCCATGCCACTCCAGGGCCTCTGGGTCCAGTCTCACACCCACCCCCTGATGGGATAGGTGGTTATTACCTTGTCAGAGCCATTCTGGTGATGGGCTCCATAGCCAGCAAGGCATCTTCTCAATAATTGTCTTAAGGGCATAGCATAGGTTATTGCCCAGCTCCTTCAAGTGACCTGGAAGTATGTCACTCTCCTTGAGAACACTTTCCTCTATTCCGAGAAATAAACATCCCATAAACCTGGTACTTCACAGCCACTCAGGGCTTCTAAGCAGTCTTCTGTCTCACAGAGGGCTAATTCTATAGATTCCAATGTCTGCACCCTTCCCCAATTGTGGGGAAAGGCCCACCCATCTTGAGGTCCTGCTGACTACCACCAAATATAACTCCAGAGGGAAAATATGTTCACCCCCTGGGGCAAATAACCTTTGAATCCAAAATCAGTCAAAGGGAGAAATAAGTCATAGAAACTTGTTTATTGCCTGCATGCAGTTGTCTACTTCTTCTCGTACTTGTGCCTGGAGACCCAGCTGTACGAGGATCCCACCAACACCTCTCTGGTCCAGATAATGTGTTTTCTCTCCACCCTCCTTGTAATCACCTTAATGATATGGAGATGCACTAAGGCCAGGTGAGAGATTATGGAAATATTGCTATTTTACCCACATAATGAAAATGCATTAGAAAACCTTTGAAAGTATATGGTAGCATTAAACAATATCTCCAGGTTTTTTGTTTCAATAGAGCAAATCATCAGTGTTTGTTAGAAATGTAAATCATAAACACTGTTTTTGTGCAACCGTGTATTCAATAGCACATTTCTGTCATGTCTCTGGATGTATAATATAAATACATAGATTTTAGACATACTTGCGTAACCTGTGTGCCTTTTGCAGGTGTGATAAATGTCAATATTTCTCAATAATATGTTTTGTATGTATTTGTGAGTTGAATTAGTGGTTACATGTTTTGAGATAAACTAATCCATTTGTAATTGTTTAAGTTGGTAAGTGGTTATTTAATAAGTTGCCTAATATTTTTTGGTTTCTGAATGAACAAAAGGACTTATCAATAAAACTGTTAATAATAAAATGGCTGAAGTTTGGGTGAAAATAATGAAATCAGTAACCTCTACTGTTTTAATATTTTGTATAATTTAATAATATTTAGAAAAGAAAAGAATGCCATTTTTATAAATCTAAAATATGGAATAGGAGAACAAGAGATAGAATATTACCTAGCAAATTTCTGATAATTTCTCAGTGGTAAATTAATTAACTATTTAGTATATTTGGAAGTATCTGTTTATTCATATGTATATACATTAAAAAGTATGCATCTGATCTTTGAACTAAAGACATTGCTTGAAACACCAAGTAGCTCCCCCAAATATTATCTTTAAAGAATAAGGATACATGGAGTTCGATTTCACACATGCCTTTACATTAAAAGCAGTAAGACTGATGTGTAGAAAATGTAACAAATCAAAGTTGGCTACAACCATTTTAAAGAATAAACTGACACTGGAAATATTTTTTCTTAAATATTATATTCAATTTTATATCCAAGCTTTCTTGAGAAGCTACCGGATTTGAAAATAGGAGCAGATATCTTACTGAAATAATTTCTAACACCTGAAGTTATTTTTTTTAGTTTACTACATTAAGACGTTTCCTAGTGGGCAGCTCATTGAAAGCTGGAGCCAACACTCCTGTTGACTTTCTAAAGTAGACTGTTCATAAGTCCAAACATCTTAGGAAACAATAGTCAATTATTTCAGTGATTATGAGCAGTTTTGTTGTCAAGCGAATAGCAGAAAAGTGTTTCCTGATAACAGATGTTACACTGTAGGGGTTTTTAGTTTGTGTGGCTGTTTTTGTTTTTGTTTTGTTTTATTGTTAAATTCACTAACCTGCAGTGAGTTTTGGTAGCAAGGGAACATAACAAAGGGGTGTTTCTTAAATCAGCCTTTAATGTTTTCTAACTCAGGCCATAGGCTAGTGATCCTGTCATTTACAAATAATGACATGTTGGAAAAATATTTTTTCAAGATTAATCCATGCTATATAAATTATTAAATTCGTATAAATTACCTTTATAAATTCTTAAATATCTAACTTATTAATAAAATCTAATTTGTTTACTAAATTTTTAGATTCTGTTAGATAACTTCATGATTTAAATGTCACATAGCTTGGAGGTTTCACAACAATGGCTGCTATATTTCTTTCAATTAATAAAGAAGCTTTATTTACAGATTCTACCTTATTTGTTATGTATGGTAGTACATACATAATGGAATAGCATTTCCTTTTTGCTTTTCAATTCCAAGTTAGCTAAGTTAAAAAAAAAAATCTTTCCAAATAACTTTGTTGCCAGAATACAGATAAGCTGTCAAGTTCAATTATTTTTTGAAACATGTAATTGTTAAAGCAGTTGTGAATGCTGGTTTGGCCCTATATATTAATACGAATATGCATAAGCAACTTATCCCAGAAATTATCCTTTCAAAGATTTATCCTACAAATATATTTGCACATATCCCCAAATACCATGTACAAGAATATTCATTAAGGCATTGCTTGTGATAGCAAAAGATTGGAAACATGCATCAAATATGCATCAATTTTAAACTAAATGAATTATACTGTAGTCATATAATGGAATATTATGCAGGAATCTAACAGTGAGATTGACATATTTGTATTGATGTGAAACTGTTTCAAAATATATTAAATGTACCATGAAGAAATCCATAATAAGTACATAAAAAAATAATAGTACTTTTATCTTAAGAAAAAAAATCAAGAAATGTCTGGGAATTGACTGAACTCAATACATAAATTTTCAAAAAGTTGTTATTTTATTACTTGTAGAGTCACTCAGTGACACCTTTTAAAAACTTTACATCACAAGAATTTCAGTACAAAATAACTCTCTATAGTATCTATCTATCATGTAATTATCTGTGTGTGTATATGTGTATATTCCTAACAAGTGAATCTAAAATTATTTAAATGAGCCAACAAGGCCAGTTGGTTATGATGTAAATATCTCCCATCATCATAAACTTCTAAAAGGGTCTACACATGCAAAAGTCTAAAGTGAATGTACTTTAGTTTTATAGTGTATGTGTACATATGCATAGAGAGAGAGGAAGAGAGAGATTGATTGGAGTCTGTATCCAACAAAGAAACAGACTGCTTCTACTGGGTTTACAAGGAGCATAGCAAAGGCAGCTTATGCTAAATGTTAATTAGAGACTCAGAATGAATTATTCCAGGGCTAGGAATACATTGAAGGAAAAAAACATGTTTACTCCCTTCCTTATGATCCAGAGAAAAATGAGAGACAAGAGCCCTTTCAGCACATGGGGTATGGATGAAATTCACTATAGGGTAACATACTTCAGGCTGATATATAAGAGAGGTCTGTTCTCTTTTTATAATGGCTTATTTGACAAACAGAAATCTCTTGCTCTTCACTGATTATTCTACTCTGACACCACCCAATTTACCAGAACTACCTGAAAAACAACTAGTTGGCAATTATATTTCTACAAATAACCACTTCTATAACTATCATAGGGGAAATTTGTGGTATGCATAATGTAAAAATTATTTTGAGATGACATACACTGTACAAATAAAAGTTGTGCACAAGAAAACAGAAACATTAATTTTACTCATGTTATGAGTTAGGGGTTTAGGATGCAAGAGAAAAACCTAGTGATAAAAAATTAAGATAAAATATGAGGACTATTAAAATTATTTATTTCACAGTATAATACACATTCAGCATTTCTGCCAACCAAAGCATTTTTGGTGACAGTCTTGCCACCTTTGTGATTTGTGTATTTGAAAGTTGAATTTGCTTAATTAAGAGCAGTGCAGTAAAAAATTGAGAAGACGGGCCTGCTACATAAGCACATTTTTATTAAAGTTACCTAACTTGAGAATTTGATTAGCATCGCTAGAGTAATTAAGAGTGGGATCAACATTAATATATAGCAAGATAAGCATAGAAGAAAATTTAAAAACTGAAAACCACTTCACATTCAAACTTAAATTTCTTGGATCTATTTCTACTTCACCTTAAAAAACACATTCCATGGCTATTTATCTAAGCCACTGTGTCAGAAGAATGACTACCTAATTTAAGTTTAATTATGGTATTTTAAACTTTGGTAGTATATATTTATTTGTTCAGTACCTTAATGAACCAAAATGTTTTGTTTAGGCTTCCACCAACTTACCAACACCACAGTATTAATACAAACTTATGGATGAATATTAATATAGCATTTATGCCAGCAATGTAATTAATATTTAATTTTTATTGAAAGCATTTTTATTTCCCCAGTTTTTTTGGTCTCAACAAATATAAATTCCTTTAAATTATTGAAATCTACATATTTCTTTTTATTATTCAACTAACATTCTTTTGGGAAAAAATTAACCTTTCTATTTTTTAGAAAACCTTTGGAAAAGAGAGAGAAGCTCAAAGAAAAATATATATATTAAAAGTATAAACAAAAACAAAATATAGGAACTAGTTCTTCTAAATAATTTTCAGTCTGCTGTGAAGCACAGAATTTTTACACTGCTAGATTTCTTAGCATATTTATCATTTAAAAATTTTATTCATATGATAAAAGTTGGGCAGTTGTGAGGTTTGCTCTGATTTATTTCTCCATGGTCTTTGTTTAGTTTTCCAACTATATTAATGAAAAAGTATACTAAGTAGCCATGATTTTCAGATATTTTGATTTTTCTTTGGAAAAGAAGAAAATGGGAAAAAACTAGCTTTGTCGTTTTGTAAAGTTATGATCTTGTTCATTACAAGTCTCCTGGCTGTAGAACCTACAATAAAATTCAGAGGCTCTGATGACAAATACTTTTTAATCAGAGTATCATGGTCTGTGAAGTTGTTTTGTGAGAATTATAAATAAATTTAAATAGTACATTTAAAATGTCACTAAATGTAATCAAATTTGAAGGATTGTTAGTTGAGATTCTAACATTCATGACTTAAATGAAAAAGTTCATGAGTTTCAATACTGTCAAATGTGTTATATTATTTTCAAGTCTGGTTATCATGTGGCCAATTATTAATGATTCCTTATGGTTATGGTTATTTTTGTACTGGGAAAGACCACACAGTGAACAGTTTTGTGGTGAAATATAAACCATGATATGGAACCATGTTTCATTTGAAGCAATTGTAGGATCAGAAAGCACAGATTGTTTTTGAAGGGTCCCCACCAGTAAGATGGCGAACTTCCGGCTTCTTTTCGGGGTCCTCGGTTCCCGCCGGCGCCACCTGAAGCCCAATCACCTCTCGCCCCCCTCCCAATCCCAGCACCTAGCCAACAGCCACCAGCCCCGTAGAAGTAACACCACAATCACCCTATGCCCCATCCTATATATCCCAGCACCTTTCCCTAATAAAGCGGAACTCTCCGGTAAATTGCTGTTGTGTGTCGCTCCTTTCCTTTCATTGGTGCCGAAACCCGGGAGACGGGACACCCCAACTGGGCCCCGTCTTCCCCCAACACCAGCAGCAGCTTGCCCTCGTCCTCTTTTTCCGGCGCTGGCTCATCACACTCACCACTCCTCTCTGGCCTTTAGGTAAGTCCCCCCCCCCCCCCGGGGTGGGCCACTCTTCCCTGAGCTATCGCAGTGCCATTGACCGTGATCGTCCGGCAAGGCCCTGACGCTCGGGGACGAGGAGGGAACGCTCCCCGCCTCAGGCCTTCACGGCTGCGGCGGACCCTCAGGCCCCTCCTCCAAAAGCCATAAACCCCCACCTCAGCTGAGACTTTTTAAGCAAAACTTCCCCGGGGTGGGCCACTCTTCCCTGAGCTATCGCAGTGCCATTGACCGTGATCGTCCGGCAAGGCCCTGACGCTCGGGGACGAGGAGGGAACGCTCCCCGCCTCAGGCCTTCACGGCTGCGGCGGACCCTCAGGCCCCTCCCCCGACAGCCATAAATCCCTGCCTCAGGCCCTCACGGCTGCAGCGGACCCTCAGGCCCCTCCTCCAAAAGCCATAAACCCCCACCTCAGGCCTTCACAGCTGCAGCAGACTCTCAGCCCCCCCCCCCAACAGCCATAAATGAGGTGACTCCTTTGCGGATGAGAACGCTCCTTTTCCCGCTCCCTCCTCCTTCTGTTCCGTCCGCCGAAACCTGTTCGGCCCGCCGAAAACGCCTAGCGCTAGGTACCTCGTGACTCCGGCACTCTGCCTTCTTAGGGAAGTTTGGGTGACGACCCACACTTCCCAAGAAATTCCGACTCGTATACGAGTTTCCGCAGACCACCAAGGATCATCGGGGACGCCCTTTGTCTCCTTGTGGTCTGCCTCCAGTCCGAGGATCCCCGTTCGTCTTCCCCTGTTTGTCTCCTTCTCTGTCCTTTAGCCATTTTGTCTCCTTGTGGTCTGCCTCCAGTCTGAGGATCTCCGTTCGTCTTCCCCTGTTTGTCTCCTTCTCTGTCCTTTAGCCATGGGAGCCTCCTCATCCCTCCCTGAAAGTTCACCTCTTGAATGCCTGCTTAAGCATCTGGCTACCCTCTCCCTGACGCCTGATATAAAACCAAAACTTCTCCGTAAATATTGCTCCCAAGATTGGCCGACATACCCCCCGCTACCCCACAGACTGAGATCCTAACAGTGGCCTTTAAAGTCTTCCATAACCGGGAGGAGGAGAAAGAACGCCGTAAACAAAAAGCTGATCAGGCCAATTTCCAGATGTTGGCCCAGCTGATAAAACCACAACCTGGGCGCCCCTCTACAGACAAGCCCCCCCAAGGAGCTTGTTTCAAGTGCGGAAAAGAGGGACATTGGTCAAGGGCGTGCCCCTCCCCCAGATCTCCTACCACCCCATGCCCCAGATGCCACAAAAAGGGCCACTGGGGGTCTGATTGCCCAACCACCCGAAGGGGAGGCTGGACGAACAACCCCCATCCTAAGCCCACCATAGTGGGGCTGGCAGAAGAAGATTGACGGGGCCCGGGGGCTTCTCGCCCGACCATTTCCATCACCAAACAGGAGCCCAGGGTTACTTTAACAGTAGACGGTCGCCCCATCTCCTTCCTCCTAGATACAGGAGCCACCTTCTCAGTCTTGCGAGAATACCGGGGCCCTACCACGCCAGCCATTACTCCTATAGTCGGGGTAGGAGGTAAACAGATTTTCCCATTAAAACCCCCCCCCCTTTTATGCACAATCCTAGACAGTCCCATACCTTTCTCCCACTCCTTCCTAGTTATGCCCCAGTGTCCCATCCCCTTACTAGGACGGGACATCCTTTCCCTCCTCCACGTTTCCATAACTATATCCACTCCCACAGCCCCCAGTACTCCCTTTCTGATGGCCCTCATAGCCGACAGCCCCCCTCTACCCAATGAAAGCTCCAGTTCTGCCCTTATACACCCTGTAAATCCCAAAGTTTGGGACATTACAAGCCCCTCCATGGCCCTATGTCCCCCTGCCTCTATCAAATTACGTGACCCCTCTCAGTATATCTGTCAGGCCCAATACCCCCTAACCACTTCAGCCCTCATAGGCCTCCAACCCATCATTCAAGATCTCTTAAACAAAAACTACCTCAGACCCACTCACTCCCCATTTAATACCCCCATATTAGCTGTTAAAAAAAACAACGGATCTTTCCGCCTTGTCCAAGACCTTCGCCTCATCAACATAGCCGTTGTCCCTATCCATCCCTTAGTTCCAAATCCATACACCCTTTTATCGCAGATCCCTGCTTCTGCATCCCACTTCTCAGTCCTAGATCTCAAGGACGCATTTTTTTCTATTCCCCTAGACCCCTCCTCCCAAGATTTTTTTGCCTTCACCTGGACGGACCCATACACCAGACATTCTGTTCAGCTTACTTGGACAGTTTTACCACAAGGCTTCCGAGATAGTCCCCATATTTTTGGACAAGTCCTAGCTCAAGACCTCAAACAGTTTCACCATGATCACCCCGAGTCCACTTTATTACAATATGTAGATGATCTTCTGCTCTGCAGTCCCTCGTGGGAACAGTCTCAACTTGACACTGCGTCTCTACTTAACCTTCTAGCTTCCAGAGGTTACCGAGTATCCCCTGCCAAAGCTCAAATCTCTTCCCCTTCTGTCACTTACCTTGGATTCCTTCTGTCTCAGCAAAGAAAGTCCATTACCTTAGACAGAAAACGACTCCTCTCTGACCTGCCCGTTCCCAAAACCAAGACAGAAATCCTTTCCTTTCTAGGCTTGGCTGGGTATTTTAGAGCGTGGATCCCTAACTTCTCCCTGTTGGCAAGACCCCTATACGACCTCAGCAAGGGCCCCCCTGAAGAACCATTATCATCCTCACCCCGACACTCCTTCATTAAGCTCCGTCAAGCCCTTGTAAAAGCTCCAGCTCTCCATCTCCCTGATTTGTCAAAACCCTTCTCATTATACATTCATGAGAGGTCCAGTCAAGCTCTAGGAGTCCTAGGCCAATATTATGGCCCATCCTTTGCCCCAGTAGCTTATCTCTCCAAGCAATTAGACCCCACAGTTCGGGGATGGGCCCCCTGCCTACGGGCATTAGCCGCTGGACAGCTCTTGCAGAAAGAAGCTCATAAACTAACATTCGGAGCGCCACTTACCATTCTGTCCCCACATCACCTAAAAGATCTCTTAACCTACAAAAGTTTACAGACTCTCCCCCCCTCCAGACTCCTCACCTTACTGTCCTCTTTCCTCCAAAATCCAAACATTTCTTTCCTCCCCTGCCCGCCCCTAAATCCAGCCACTCTTCTTCCTCTACCCTGCTCTCCTCATACTCCCTCGCATGATTGCCTAGAAGCCCTTCACAACTTCCTTCCATGCCACTCCACGATCTCCGAAGGAGCCCTCTCACACTCCGACCTCATCTGGTTTACTGATGGGTCCTCCTTTAAACATGAGGGCATCCACTACTCAGGATATGCAGTAGTCTCCCTCGAAGATGTCATTGAAGCACGAGCCCTACCCCCTGGTACAACCAATCAGCAGGCTGAACTCATTGCAGCCACCAGAGCTTGCACTCTGGCCCGGGACACGTCTCTCACATTGTACACTGACTCCAAGTACGTATTCCACATTCTCTTGTCCCACGCGGCAGTATGGAAAGAACGAGGCCTCCTCACCACAAAAGGGAATTCCATAACTAATTCAGCCTTAATTACTAAACTTTTAGAGGCTTCACAACTCCCACACCGACTAGGCATAGTCCACTGCAAATCACATCAAAAAGATGACTCCCCCATTGCAAGAGGTAACAACAAGGCCGACAGAGTAGCCCGGTCAGTTGCCCTATCAGAAAACGCACCAGGCAACAATCCGTCTGCCCTTGCAGTTTTAGCCTTATCACAAGATGCCCTCTGCTCTCAGGACAAAGAGTCTCTCTTCCGCCTCTTACATGACCTGTTCCACCCCAGCCCCCAATCCTTAATCCATTTTTTACAATCTTTTTTTCCTCTCTCTCCTGAAGACAAAACCCTACTTAACCAAATAACCTGCAAGTGCACCATCTGCCAACGCACTAACCCTAATACCCCCCTCAAAGCCCGACCCTTCCCGGCTCATCAAGCAAGGGGTAATGTCCCCGCTGCAGATTGGCAAATAGACTTCACTAACATGCCCCCTGTACGACGTACCAGATACCTACTCGTGCTAGTAGATACATTTTCAGGATGGGTTGAAGCTTTCCCCACCACTAACAAACGAGCATCCGTAGTTGCCTCTATCCTCCTCACCCAGATCTTTCCTAGGTTCGGGATGCCCACTTCCCTCCAATCAGATAACGGCCCTGAGTTTACTGCCCAAATTATCCAGAACCTCTCCAAGTCGCTCTCGCTCCCCTGGCATTTACATTGTCCTTATCGACCACAAGCTTCAGGAAAAGTAGAAAGAGCCAATAGGACTCTAAAAGACATCCTGACCAAACTATCTCTAGAACTACACCTTGACTGGGTTCGCTTACTTCCCTTAGCTCTACTCCGCATTCGAGCCCTCCCAAAAAAACCTTCCTTCTTGTCACCCTTTGAGATCATGTACGGCCGCCCGATTCTACCCCCGGGGCTCCCTTCCCACAAAGGACCAATTCCTCCCAATATAGCCCTTCCACTACTCTCCCTCCTCCGCACTGAATTGTGGAAATATCAAGATTGGCTCCTTCCTGATCCATCCGCCTCCCAAAATCCTCCTGTCTTACAGCCCGGCCAACTAGTGTTTTATAAGCCACCAGAGGATCAGCCCTCTCTCACCCCGAAATGGGAAGGTCCACACCCAGTTATTCTCTGCACCCCCTCGGCTGCCAAGCTCTCACTGCCTGATAACTCTGTCACCCCTTGGATTCATATCTCCAGGTTGAAACCAAATACCCAAGACTCACCTTCTCTGGACACCCAAGACCCATCAGTCACAATCCAGAGTCCTTCGGACACAGCCCAAGACGCTGTCTACTCTACCACGCCTCATCCCTCTGATCCCTTGAAGCTCCGCATCTCCCGTGCACCCTCTTTGCCATCCATACCTGAATCATGACTTTTTCCTCCTTTACTGCTCTCTCGCTTTTTTCCCTCATTCCTATTGTCTTCCCTGCCGCCCCATCCTCCTTTGTATGGCGATTCAAAGTCAAGCAGACTTACACACAGCATCAAACAAAAGTTACTGCCCTCATTGCCACATCAGACTGCCCTCTGAAAGGCTGCTCTGAGCCTTTGTACCTCCACTTTCCTCCCTCCACTGAAGTATTCATTTACAGCTACCTTTATTCTCCCTACCTCTGCTTCCTCTATGACCAAAGACAAGCCTATTGCAGGCGATGGCCAGACACCTACGGGGGATGCCCCTACTGGTCTTGCACCATTCACTACATGGGTGACTTCCAGTACCCACAGTATTACTCCTCCAACCGTTTCATGAAATATCCCAACGGCTCATTCTCCTTATCAATCCCAGATCCCTGGGACTCTCGATGGGCTGCTGGAGTAACAGCCTCAGTTTACTACAAGGGGTCCTCGACCCCCCACGGTACCCTTCATATCTCTCGAGAGTATGTTCCCTCTCGCTCCCAGATCTCTCAAGTTGCATCAGATATCAGACATTCCGAAAAGGTCATTATCCAAACTCTTGACGGCGCCTCTTCATCTTATTCCTCCTACTCTTGGTTACAGCTCATTCAAGACACCACCATCTTTCTCAACCACACCCTCAACACCGCCAATTGTTTCTTGTGCGCATCACTACAGCGCCCACTGCTGGCCGCCGTGCCCCTTAATATTTCCAACTACTCCTTCCATGCAGAAGGACAACCCCTCCGTCCCCTGGCAGACATACCCCTATGGGAGCCAGAATACCCAGATAATCTCACCATCCACCACTGTGTAGGCCCAACTCCACCCCCCTCCAGTGCACTTCACTGCCTCTCTATCTACACCCCTACCTCCGGCTCCAAGACTTTTACACAACCGGGACACTTCTTTTGGTGTAATGGCAGCCTTTTCAACTCACTGCCTCTCAATTCCGATACACCCTGCATTCTCGTCACCCTAATCCCACAGCTTACACTTTACAGCATGGCAGAATTCCTTGAGCTCCAACCTCCCTTGCACTCGCGCACAAAAAGGGCTGCTTTCCTTCCCATCATGGTCGGTATCTCTTTAATCACCTCAGCCATTGGGGTGGGGTTTTCAGGAGGAGCCTTGGGTCACTCTCTATGGGCAGTTAGAGATCTCGACGCCAAATTTGAGGGAGCCCTGGCATCCACTGCCAATTCCCTAGCCTCTCTCCAAAGACAAGTCACTTCGCTAGCTAAAGTCACCCTTCAAAACCGGCGGGCCCTAGATCTGCTTACAGCCGAGAAGGGTGGCACCTGCGTCTTCCTCCAGGAAGAGTGCTGCTATTACATCAACGAATCCGGCATTGTAGAAACTGACATCACCAAACTCACTGACCTTGCCTCCAGCCTCCACTCTGCTTCCAATTCCAACCCATTCTCGTCAATACTAACAAACCCCCTCCTCACCTGGCTCTGGCCCATTGCAGGCCCCATAATAGTCATTCTTCTTGTCTGTCTCTTCTTACCCTGTATAATAAAGTTCATCAAATCCCAAGTCGGGAAAATCTCTAATCAAGCTTTCAACCAGCTTTTACTCAGGAACTACCAGCTTCTGGCCACGGAAGACCCCTCACCCTCACGTGACCTCCTCACCACATGCTGAGATGGACCCCTCTCTCCGCTGGAAACTGTTCCTGGAAACAATGGCCGCAGACGCCTGGCTCCTGACACCCATATCCTCTTGGCACCATTGGAATCAACAGGTCCTCAACCTATGGTTACAGGGAACCTTCATTGATTTCCAACCTGAAGAAGTCCACATCTACTCATCCTTACTGTGGGGAGTCCTGTCAACCCTTTCCTCCCAATCCTCAAACCCTCACTCCCTTCTCCGCCCCTGTTCAGCAGGAAGCAGTCAGAAAGAAAGCAACGCCCACAAACCCATAGAGGAGAAAGGGGGGAATGAAGGGTCCCCACCAGTAAGATGGCGAACTTCCGGCTTCTTTTCGGGGTCCTCGGTTCCCGCCGGCGCCACCTGAAGCCCAATCACCTCTCGCCCCCCTCCCAATCCCAGCACCTAGCCAACAGCCACCAGCCCCGTAGAAGTAACACCACAATCACCCTATGCCCCATCCTATATATCCCAGCACCTTTCCCTAATAAAGCGGAACTCTCCGGTAAATTGCTGTTGTGTGTCGCTCCTTTCCTTTCAGTTTTTAATGTTTACATTGTGGAGTGTAACTGACAGGGTTCTTAAGATAGGTTCAATGGATCTACAATCAACAAGTTTTATTTAACATTGTTTATAAGATAACCAATTACAGTTACACTTTTCTTTGTCCATTTTTTTGTTTTAATATAAGCATCCTTTGGATGCAGTTATGAGAAAAGATTTTCTACCTCCTTGAAATAAATACTATATCCCAAAATCTTTGAATATGGCATTGTTTCTTGATAAGATTTACAAGGATTGACATTGCTAAATATATATAAGATGTTTTAACAACATGGCACACAAATCCTTTATTTGAGGCCATCACAAATTTACATCATTTTATTTTCTTTATTTTGACTGAGCTAAAAGAAGAACATGGATTGGTAGCCTCTGGGAAGTATTAAATAATATTACTACTTGTGGGTAAAATTGTAACATTTCCAGAATATCTTGCCTGGCTTTAGTTCATTTGCATATCCTCAGGGGTGGAGAAAAGTTCATCTCCATATCAATGGGTAATTAACTGGGTAACAGGAGGGCATGTCTGAATCTGAGAGGTTAAGGGGAGGGGGCTTGCTTGCTGGCTTCTTCCAGAGCAAAGGAGAAAGATGGCCCAAGACTGCAGTTTGTGATCAATAAATGGGTTTTAAACTTTATTTTTCCCTTTGACTAATTTTGGTTTTTAGAGGTATTTTGTCCTGGGATTTCCTCTCCCCGGACTTACATCTGGTGCAGTTGGCAGGGTTCCTCTGAAATCTGTCATAATGAGTGTGACCTTTGGGAGGGCCACTCCTAGAAATGATGGGGAAAAGTGTTGCTCGTGTCAAATACACTCGTGTGGTCGTGGAGGCGCCACTACTGCTGCTGGCTGCACTGACCCTGGCCTGTGACCGGAGCCTAAGGCTACTGCTTCTGACACTGCTGCTGCTCCTGCTGCCGGCCGGGGCCTGGCCCCAACCATGGAAAGGAGCAGAGGTACGGGTCACCTTGATAGAGAAGCAACTGGCTGTTGTGTACCACACCTTGCTGGCTACAGAGCCCATCACCAGAACAGCCCCGACCAAGGTAATAACCCCCTATCCCATCACGGGGTGGGTGAGAGACTGGACCCAAAGGCCACAGGGTGGTGTGGCGCAGACCCTTACTGTATATCATGTGACTGGTCATTTTCCTTTGGCATCCCCAGGGAATGATGAAGCAGACACATTGTCCCAGATGTGCTGGCTAGAAGGAAAGCCTGCCTCAGATGTGGCCCAATGGCTACACCAGTGTTTGTTGCATGTGGGGCAAAAGACAATGTGGGCCCGTCAGTGGGGCTTGCTATTGACCTGTGAAGAAGTCAGCCGAGCCCGGAAGGAGTGCCCTGTATGTTGTGTAGATCAGCAAACCACCAAGACGGGCCTAGAGCGTCTCTCTGCAGCCTATGGCCAGTCACCAGTGATTGAGAGTGAACAAGGCATCCACTTTATTGGACATGCGTAGCAAGGATGGGTGCAGCAATTAGGAGTAAAATGGAGTTGGCTCTGGACATTTCAGCACATGGACCGGCGATGGTTGGCTCTTCTGGCACCTTGGGGAAAAGGCCTGGAAGGTGGCCTCCTGTGTATTCCTGGAATAACAGAAAAGTGGCTCCCACAATCAAGGTTGTTTTCTCCCACAGGTCTTGTGGCCTGAATGCACCCTCTGTCTGCAGCTGCCGTGCGATAATTGCTCTGAACCCTTGGGTAGTGCCTGCCTATGGAATGGAGGAGCTATGGACTTAATCTGCATGGGACTTTGAACCTAGATGAATCTTTTGGCTCGAGGATTGTCATAATTTTATTGCTGTTGCTACTGTTATCTCATTAGTCTGGCCACAGTGCTCCCGTTTTCTCACCCAGGGACCATTGCGGAAGAAGGGGAATGAGGAGATTGTAAGGCGAGATTTCTAGAGGGGTGTCCTGTGGGTAAAATTGTAACATTTCCAGAATATCTCACCTGGCTTTAGTGCATTTGCATATCCTCAGGGGTGGAGAGAAGTTCATTTCCGTATCAGTGGGTAATTACCTGGGCAACCGAGGGCATGTTTGAACCTGAGAGGTTAAGGGGAGGGGGGTGGCTTGCTTGCTGGCTTCTTCCAGAGTAGAGGAGAAAGATGGCCCAAGACTGCAGTTTGTGAGCAATAAACGGCTTTTAAACTTTATTTCTCCCTTTGACTGAATTCTGTTTTTAAAGGTATTTTGCCCTGGGATTTTCTCTCCCCAGACTTACACCACTCCTCTCAGGTTATGATTCAGCACTAACACTGGGCTGTTGTTTCAAGAAATGGTTTTGACTGAGTAGTTCCCTAGCAACAAAGGCCACAAGCAACACCAAAGGAAGCACCAGTAATGTGAAACCTCTCAGGGAACTTTGATATTACAGAACCTGCATTGCCCATAGGAGAAAACTAACAGTAGCTATCACCTTTATCATCTTCTTTTTTGATTTTTCTTTGGAATCATTACAGCTACTTTTCTACTGAGTGGTAACCTATGCCAGTGGGATCCAGAGATGAGATTTTTTTCCCTGAGATATAGAAAGTAGGAAACAGATATGCAGCAAAATGCAGACATGAGGCTTTGTTGGTTCTTACAAGCAAAAGGGCTTTATAAGGGACTGTATGCTGCCCTAGAGCCTTTTGGGATGACTTTTTTCTTAAAGCAATAAGCTAGGCAATAGAATCACATACATAGTTGATATAAATTGCAGGAAACAATAAGATAATTGATTAAGAGATTGATTAAGATTGTTTGACAATTGATTAAATCTTACTTTAAAGTATTTGTTTTTGTGTGGCTTATGAGGGCAAAATACAAACATTACTTGAAAGGTAAATTGATTGAGTTAATTCCAAAACTCATTTTAAATTAAGTATGTAGCATTTCAACATGTCTTATATTTCCACATTTTCTTTTGCTTTAGATTAAGAATAAAGCCATAATGTTTTCTATGATAATAATTTGCCAAGGTCTGGATCTGCAGTGCTTCTGTGGGAAATTGTCTTGCTCTTATCCATTATACAACCCATTGAAAAAGCATTTCAATATGATTCACATCCACTTTCTTTTTTAGTTAGAAGCAATATTCTCAGTTTCTCCTGCAAATTACAGCACAAGTATATCTATTTGCAGCAGAAACTTGTTAGTGATCAACTCAACACAGTCTCAATTATTTTCTTCGCTGTTGCTTCACTACTGAGGTTGAAAATCTGAGTAATTTCTTCCCCAGCCTCCCTTACCATGCAACACACTTCTGGCTACTAAAATGTAAGTAGAAGCAGGCTGGGGACTTGGGGCAAAGTGTTTGCTTTCTTGATAAGAGAGATTGGTTACTATTGGCAAAACTACCACAACGCCTGCCTTTTAGTCCCCTCTTCCATCGTCCATCCTGAAGACACAGCAGCAATCTTGAGTCCATGAAGCAAAGGTACAAGGAGCTGCAATAATGCTGGCATTGTAAAGCAGCTAAAATACCAACAGTTTTTTCTTCCACACTTCTTGTTAGGGGAGAAAAAAGATACAATTTGCTTTAAGATTCTCAACACTTGATTTTCTGCTGCTGTAGGTTAGAGCTGCTTAAGTCAAACTATTTGGATTTTAATGAATGTCTTATTGTTTTCTTCATATTGGTTTATCCTTCATCGATGGTAATCTTAGAGATAATTTTGGTTTTGTTTGTCCAAAGAGCTGTGTGGAGGATTAGACATTTGACAAATGTAATAAATAACTTGATATCACTTACTCTACTATAGGGATTCCCCACCTCGGTGCTGTTGACACTTTGGGCTAGATAATTCATTGTTAGCGTGGGGAAAGGGGCTGTCCCAAACATTGTAGGAATTTCAGGAGCGTTCTTCATCTCTGCCTACTGGATGCCAATAGCATTCCTCACCCCTATGTGACAAAAGTCTCCAGACAGGCCAAATGTTCTCTGATGGGCAAAATCTCTCTACTTGAGAACCAGAATATCTAAGCATTTAGATAAGACACATTAAAAATGAGGAAACTTGCCTTCATATTTTAATTTTTTAGTTGTATTTGGTAAATATTTTCTGTACTGCAGTTACATTTGCAGAGCATTTAGTTAAGTTTGATCTATTAAGTTGCATTCTATAGAATGATGTGAAATAAACTTTAAATAAAACTTGCAAGGAAATGCTGTGGAATAAGGCTTTGTTTATGTAACATGAAAACCACAGGTTAAGTCTGTTAAAAGGAAACATTGAGGCAAAGTAATAAATAGTTGTTTGGCATTGCCTAACATTCAGGGTTTTACAAACTTACAAACCCATATGTCATCAATGACCAGGTAGGGAAAGGAGGTCTGTGAAGCAGCTTTAGAATTTACACTCCAATGGGTTGGAGGTGAACAGAAGAAGCACATTATCTCAGCTACAAGTTTTAAATCCAAGGACTATTGAACACTCTACAGGCTAATAAGATACATTTAGGTATATTCAGTTGCCAGGTTGTAACCCCTACATATTTTTCCTACAGAGGACCATATAACCATTTCATGTTCAGCTGGATGCTTTGGCATAAAATGTCAGCCCTTGTGCTGTCTTTGAGTTGGCTTGTCTGGACAGTCAATATATTTAAATAGTGTTTAAAACTGGGTACCAAAAAAAATAATTTCTTTTTCATCTAGATGCTAGGCTGTGTTCTTTAGTCACAGACAGGCAATAATTCTCAAACCAATCCCACAGATGTTCAACTCCATTTCAATAAAAGAAAAAAATATTTAACTTGGAGGTGATGATTGTTGGGGTCCAGGGCTTACTGTTGAGGTTTTGGGGCAATGTGAAGAGCAAAGAAGGAGGTGGGAGTCATCATTGAGGGTGCTCAAAAGAAGCCACTTTTTTCTGCATAATGCTGTACTTTTTATACTGCTATACTGCTAATTCATGGTTACATAAGTACTGAAGATGTGCATGCGTGTGGCTTTCATGGCCAGGTGTCTGGCCTTCAAGGCCCTTATCTAGCTCCTTACTCATGGGTACTACACGCTGTGTTTTCCAGGTTTCTCAAGGGCAGACATATCTGGGGTGAAGCAGCTGACAGCTGCCCTTATAGAACAGTAGGGAAAGTGGGGGATGGGGCCTTCCCTACAGTGATTTAAAGTGGCTGTTATCCATTCATTCTTTTTATTGTTCAACAATTACTTATCCATCACTGTTTGGAACCTGTAACTACATCAGAGGCTGAGTTTGAAAAGAATAATAATAAATGATGTTGACCTGAAAACACCCTCTGTCAAATAAAGATGGATGCTGAAAAGATGATTATAAAATTATGTGGTTTTATATGATATTAGAAATATCAGTAAGAAAGTATAGGAATATGGAAAGAACTAGCTCATTTATTCATTCATGTTTTTATTATTTATTTGCTCAAGTACACATATTGTTATTAATTATGAAAGGCTCATTCAGAACTCAGAGCAAAATGTGTAATCATTCAGAGATAAATTCTAAAGTGAAGCCATTATAAAAATTAGCAAGACTTTTGTGAAAAAGAAATTCCTTTTAATAAGTCACTTAAGCAAATAAGATTAACCATGAAAGATTCAACTGAAGCATAAAGGCACATTTCAGCATTATTATTAAGCAAAATTGTGGTTTTAAAGTATCTAAAATCAATGTAACTCAGAGTTGGTTAGCTTCCTTATTTTAATGCATTATCATTAAGGGAAACTTTTGAGGATAAACTAATGATTAATTAAATACTAAATTAAATTATTATTAGTAGATAACATTCAATTTATTAAATTCTAATTGAATTTGTCTCAGGAAAGAAATAGTCAGATATGAAAATGATCTGGGAAGGATTAACTTTTACCCATTTAAATTGCTATTAATCAGAATTACCACAATATACCTTCTAAACTCAATATTTACTTTCTCAATAAATCAAGTTGGCTCTACTGCTATGAACTTTAAGATCCTTATCATTGAAGGGTCTTTGGAACCAAAACTTTTTCTTCTTTTCTCTTATTGAATTATTATACCTTCTTTTGATTCTAAAGAATAAGAGATATTCCCCAATCTTTAGAAATTATTACAGATATTCTTGGTTCTCAATCTATATGCCATTGGAATTCACTAGTCCAGTGCATGCCACATTTGGAGGATAAACATGCCAATTCTCTCCTTCTTCAGGGTAACACAGTATGGAAGCATCTTACACATGTCTCCCAAATGCCCATGTTACAGTCAAGCTTCAGCTGCACATAACAGGAATCTGCTAATAACTTGCCACTCACTGGCTTCCTTCTATTCTCTGACTTACTTCCCTACATTCCATCAGTGTGTCCTGGGCTCTCCATCCAAACATACTCTCTGATTCAGAAGTCTGACGTAAGTACTTTATTATTCTGGAAGGAAATATAGACATTTTATTAAACTTATATTAATTTATAAGTATAGCATAATTTATAAACTATATAAAGTGATGTTGAGTAATGATTATTTGTAGATCTGATGCTCTAGGATAGGTATAGTCATAATGACAACAATAATAATGGTAAAATATGCCATTAACATCAGTACAAAGCAACATATTAAAATAATGTAAGTGGCAAAAATAATTTTTTGCACCCATAAAAGAGGAAACTTCTGGATGGACTGACTGATCAGGAAATAAGGTAAAATACTAATTCATTCTTTAATCAACATATGCTCAGTATTTCATATGTAGTAGGCACAAAGCTAGGAAATGTGAATAAAAAGATTGTATATAATGAACTGACCACCTTTTGTGTGTCACAGATTGGCAACATTGTTTCAGTACACATATATATATATACATTTAAATATATTTATATGGTTCACTTAACAGAAATTATTCATTTGATAAATTAAAGAAAAAGGGACAATGCAAAGATACAGAAAATAAGGGAAAAGAAAAAGAGTAGCTTTATAATTTATCAAGACATAAATTGCAACATTTTTGAACTACAATCAAAATGCCCCAATGACCTTTAAACTGATGAGTTAAAAGATATGCTAAAATTTTCAAAGCATCATATAAATGAAGAAGATAAATTTTGTTTTGTTTTCCTAGGATAAAAATGAGTATAGGTCCTAGATCTTTTACCAGCACTGATGATATTAACCTACAGAAACTGAAGCTAAGACAGATTCTCTCGTGAGTTTTACAGGTGAGTTGGCTAATTTACTTGTCCTCTAAAAAAGATAATTAAAATTTGAAAGAAAAAGAGGTAACTGAATATAAAACGCGGTTGTAATCGATAGCTAGGGAATCACTAGTATGATGAAAAGAGAACCCTAGAATTTCATGTGATTTAATTAAGCATTATGAATACAGTACCTTTTAAAACAAGTTGCATATAGCTGGTCAAATGATTTTAAACCTGAAGATTCAATCAAATGCATTAGATGTATTTCATTAAATCTGCTACAATATTTCTAGATCCTCCTAGTTCTCAAACCTATCAAAATGGAACACATTGACTCAGAACTACTAAATCTTTTAGTGGCATTTAACTTCTCAGCATAATTTGGGCAGTACCACATGTTGGATATCTTCAAATGCTGTTATGTAAAGTCAGCTGTTCTTTTGTTTTGAAATTTGTTGTATAACTTCTCAGCATAATTTGGGCAGTACCACATGTTGGATATCTTCAAATGCTGTTATGTAAAGTCAGCTGTTCTTTTGTTTTGAAATTTGTTGTTCTAATATTGAAAATGTTAATGTTAGGGACTATCATAGTTGGCTTTTTTCCTTTATTTTCAGTCATACTAAATATAGGGTTACATACTTAAAATGTCTAGACTTCTTCACTGAATATTAGGCATGATTTAAAATTAGAAAAAAGCTCAAAGTCAGAGCATACTATTAATAAGAATGTTATTGAGCATTATTATAACTGTGTTTTTCTGAACACTTCATACCCTTAAAAAATTTTATTGCATAACCAGAAGCTATACACTTTATATTTCAGTGGAAAAATTCTCGACATAACTTAAGGTATGATGATTGAAAGAAGTTTTTAATCCTCTCCACTGACCTCTTGTCTGATTTTAATATTCTTTTTCTCTTGGTAGCTCTTTTTTAATTATTGATATCTAAGCAGAATATTTATCCCATCATGAAGGGAAATTGCATGCAATAGGGGATATAGCAGCAACTAAAATATTTATAATGTCCTTCAGTTGCTTTGCAGTATTTTAAAATGACATATGTTTTTGGATTTTAGGTATGATATATGTTAAAGCAATTTAATGTTCAATAGAAGCATCTATATGAAGTCTGAAAAGGGCAAGATGGGTTCCAGGAAGAACAATAAATGCTATATATTATATTCATCAAAAATTGTTTTCTTTAAGGCAATCTTAATAAGGAGATCATTTCTTTCAGAAAACTTTGAAGATCTTTGCATTTAAATGTCAAGCCATGTTGCTAACTGCCAGTTTGTGTGGGCATTTGGACCTTGAAACAATTCAAGTGGAGAAGCATTTAGCCTCAGTATGGACTAATAATGACAAAAGCTATAAAAAGTAAGAGGAAGGAACCCCTGCATACCTTTTGTTCTAATAGAACGGTTCAGTGACAGGATTGCACATTGTCATAATAACACAGAAACTGCCCTATACTCATGAATTTAATCTAAACACTCCCATAATGAACCTACTTTTCAGAGTGTTGATTATACCATTAGTTATATTTGAAGCTTATTAATTAAAATACTGTTGATTGCCTTTTAGATATGCTGCTTAGTTTCCGATAGTACACATTGTTTTACTTGGTAAGAATTCTTCATTAAGGTGGAAAATCATCCAGGTTTTGTGCTCTCCCATCAGCACCAATCAATATCTCTAACACCAAGAAAGTAAAACAAGATAACAGTGCTTCATTTTTCAAGTTTTATTTTGATGTGTGTGTATACAGAGAGAAAGAGAGAGAATATAGCCAATTAAATCCATAAGAGATATCATAGTTACGGTTCTAAGAAATACTGTATGCTTTAAGGAAAACATTTTAATATAGTATTAAAAATTATATCAACAGTTGACATTTTACTTAATTTAGATTGTTCAGTTTTCTCAACAATTTGTTTTGAGAATTGTTTGTACTTACAAAGAAGTCAACGGAGCACTACGATAAATGCTTGTATACCCTTTACATAGATTCATAAGTTAACAATTTGCCAGATTATGTACATTTTGTCTCTGTTTATCTGAATCTTTTTCCCTTGCTGAAAAATTTGAGAGTAAGTTGCACACCTCAGACGTCACTATATTTCTCGATTAAATCATTTAGAATACGTTCTTCCATTGCCACAATATCATGATTGCTCACTTATATAAGATAAATATATATAAAATTGTTCAGTATATAATCAAAATGTATTTATGTATGCATATTATTTTTCTTTTTGTAATGTCTTTCATGACATTGACAATTTTTAAGTCTAGGTAAATTGCCTTACAGAAGGTATCATATTTACCTTATCTGATTGCTTCAACATTAGATTCAAGGTACAAGTACAACATACTTGTACCCCCCCACACACAAATATATTTTGCAAGACAACCCGAAACAAAGTGTTGCATATTTTTCATCTCATAACATCAAAGGTCACCTAAATGTCAGATGGTTTCTATTATCAGCTATTAATTATTATCTCTTCATGCTAATTTGATCACCTGGTTAAGGTGATATCCACAGGCTTCTCCATTTTGAAGATATAATTTTACTCTTATAATTAATATGTCATTTGCAGGAAGTGATATTATTAAGTCATTTCATTTTTGTTTTTAAATTTATTTGCATAGAGCTATTCACATTAATAATTTTATTCCTTATAAATATCAATCATTAAAATTATTTAACATTATGAATTTTTCCCGTATCATTCCCTTAAATCCTCCTAATATACTCTGCTTTGTAGTTTTCTCTTTGTCATTTTTTTCAGAAATTCTTCAAGTGTAATTTATATTTTCTGTTTCTTCCAGAAGTCACTTAATAGAAAGATCATACATTTCAAAGAGGAGGGATCTTCTCTTTCTTTGTTATTAATATACAGTACATGGCCTTGGGATCAGAGAAGTGTTATTTTTATTGTTTGGAATTTTTGGAACTTGTTGCTCTTGGGTGACATAATAACATATTCAATTTTCAGGAGTGAACCATGTGCAATTGAATGAAATATTGGAAATGAAACTATATAAAATAGGATATTTTATGAGGGGAAATGAATAAAAGACTATATGCATACATGAAACATTTACCATTTCCCTTCCACGAAGAGAAGAGATGCTTGTAGAGATAAGATTATAAGGACATAAGAATTTGATTCTCTCCTCATTAAGAAATTCTTACAGGGTTTTGAAAGAAGGTCTCCTTGTAGTATCTTGACTTGATCCTCCTATAATATTTCAAAAACATATTTGCAGTTCATGTGACAAAGTTTTGTCCTTGCTCTGTATGGACCTGTCTTTAGACTAGAGGGAGCGGCAGCCAAAACCAAACAATGTAGTCAGTGCTTACATTATGCTAGATTTAAGCAGATGACATACTTTTGTCAAACAAACCTCTCATTATTAAGGCAATACCCAAATATTGAATTGATGAAATTAAATAGTTCCATAGTTCTCAAACACACTGGCTTAAAAATATTTAAGATTGTTTTTACAGTGAAAATTGTATTCTACTTATTCTACTAACACAGATAAAAAAATATTTCAGAGACTGAAAAAATAGTGAGGGGTAACAACAAATATGTCAATCAAAATAATGTATTCTTAGTGAAAAGGTATTTCAGCAAATTATCTCTGAAATGGTTAGCTTCACTATGGCATTGTCAAATAATCTGGGTTCTCAAATCTAGATTTATAATTGTTTAAAAAATAAAAATTTTTAATGAAGTCACTAACATTAAAAATGAATAATAAAAAAGACTGTTTAGTATCACATGCCCATTCAAGCTAATTATTTAAGATTAGTGTCCTTTGCCAAGTGATCTGAATGATTTATGCCATATGGTTGTTGAGAGAAAGTTTAGTATATCTAAACAGCCAATTTTCATGAAAAATCACTTATTTTATTCTTAGTTTTACTGAACTTTTAAATCCATTTCAAATAGTAAGGGTGTCTCATACTATAATGTCTCAAAGGATGACAAGACTATAATACTAAAAGGTAATTGACATTGAGAGAAGTAAAAGAGCAAAACCATCTTGAAAAAGTTAAATGAAATTTAATATTCATAAAGCAAATGAAATAAATACAAATTTAATTTAAAATAAATAAATTTTGTTTATTCAGTGTCATTGCCTATATTTAACAGACCACAGGGCATTTTCAAAGAGACAAATGATTTCACCTACCAAAAGTGATCAGGAGATATTGGCTGAAATCAGCATAATGGTATCTAATAACAGGAACAGACAAAATAAAATATCATTATATCTATACATAAAATACAATGACAATACTAAAATAAATAAGAATCTTCAATTCATTATTTAATTCACCACTGGTAATACTGTATTTTTGTTAAAGAAAGATAATTGAAATCTAACCAGTATTAATTATTCAGAACAGGAAGTTCAGGGCTGAAGACCCAGATCCTTTTTGGATCAAACATTTCCCAGATGATAGCCAAGGCTTCTTGAGTCTGAAATCAATTTTAGAACATGACGATATACTTGACAGCACAACTGTTTGGGGAATATCTTACTGAATCTTGGTCAAAGCTATCCAATGAAGTTCATCTCCATCAGTGATTTTTCACCTTTCTGGGGAAATCACCTACTTATTTTCCCAAAGCCATGAGATCACAGAGTATAATGAGATTCATATTCTTCAAAGTATGAAGAAAATTATAAAACCAGGAGGTGGATCCATTGCTGACTTATTCTACCAACTAATTGCAGAGAGGATTTTAGATAGTGTGGGAAGTATATAGAGCTTCAAACTTTATAAGGGTATTTTGAAGATTGACAGGGGGGTCAACGAGCTTATGTTGAGGAACTTTACATGAAGAAAATAAATCATTAGGAAATAGAAAATATTAATCACTCTCTTAAGTCATAGAGAGTAAAAAGGAACTTTAATATCCAACTTCTTACAATATATGTGTAACTGTTTTATATATATATATATGAATATATAGGACTTGGGCTATGGAGATTGCCATATGGTTCATCTCATCTTGACCACTACGTGGGAAATATTTTATTAACCTGTGTTCTACCTGCAAATGGATAATAATTATGAATTCACTGCCCAAATTTAAATATGTTAGGAGTGCAAAGGACTTAACATATCTCTTGGCATGTTTTATGTCCTTAATATATGGTAGCTTTGATTATTAAAACAGTAGTTTAAGGAACACAATCATTCTTCAACCCACAAACTTTCATTCATTCATTTGTTAAAATAGTCCTCCCAAGTGCCATACACTCTGTTAGGCTTTAGAGATATACCAGTAGATGAGACAGGTTACCTTCTGCTCTAGGGTGCTTAGAGTTGCAAATGAGAGACATTTTTAAAAATAGCAATACAAAATTAATTTGCACAGCCCAAAAAAAAGTCTTATAAGGAAAAAATTACAAAATTGAGAGGGAGTAATAGATCAAACTCAAAAATTGCTCTAGGGCTTCCAGGACCAAATTCATTTGATTTGAACATATTCATAATTAAATTTTTCCTGTTCAAATCCCTGAACAGTGATGAAGTGGCATTTGTGAGTCATTTCTAGATTACCTTGGTTCCAGTACTATATGTTATATTCAGGGGCAAATTCATATAACATATGCAATGATGCCGTGATGGGGTGATATCATTTTAAAAAATGGCTGGAGTTTAAGTTGTGTGTTTATAGTAATTAGATTGGAAGATAAATTTTTGCTTTATGAAAACATCTTGATTTTTGTTCCTGTCCTTGTTTGGAGATGTTGTGGACAGTTAGTTGTGGGTGATGATGTCATATGGCCAAATTACTTAGGTAAAGCTTTAGACCAAAAAAAAAAATTATTTCGATCTGCTTAATAAAGTGATACAAAATTGAGTTTCCAGAATAAGCTAGTGGTGGTGGAGGGGCAGGGGTGAGGGGATGAATTTTGAAGAAATGTACAATTAGGCAGCTTGAACTCTATGGAGATGAGAAAAGTGAAATTTCCCAGGATGTCTTGTGGTGAGAGATGACCAGTTAATTTTGAAAACCAGTGATATCTGCCTTTCAACCCAAAGTTGTTTCTAATTATGTGTAGTACTTAGCCTGTATATTGCCAAATCTTTAACAAAGACTATTACAAGAGTATTGTGCAGTTCTTGTTTTGGGTAATGAAAAGCAAACTGTGTTTCATACTCAGTTTGAAATAGAGTAGAGGTAAGACAGCAGCCATAGAAGGTGAAACAGTGAGCAAGTATCAAACATATAATTGAAGCAGGATTTTGATGAGACAGGAGATTAGAGGAATGTAACTCCCCTTGTCTCCACCTTTAGGGCCTCAAAAATGCTAATAAGGGAGGAAAGAAACATGGGTCCTCCAATAACTTATGAAGAAATCAGAAATAAGGATAAACATGAAATAGTAAAATGTGAGGATATTTATATTAATAGTGAATTTAAAAGCATTTATTCTAGGGCGGAGCCAACATGGCAGCATGAGTAGGACAGTGGGAATCTCCTCCCAAAAACATAAATTTTTGAAAATACAACAAATACAACTAATCCTGAAAGAGAGACAAGAAGACACAGGACAACAGCCTGACTACATCAACAAGTGTCAGAGCCCAGCGCCTGGTGAAAGGGGTAAAATACAAGCCCCGGCCAGCAGGACCCCAGCACACCTCCCTCCAGCTCCTGTCAGGAGGGAGAAGGAGCCCAGGACTGCTAAACACCCAGCGCCAGCCACCCGCACCAGAGCGCAGACACAGTGCATGCGTGGAGGGCTGGAAACTAGGGAAATAGGGCAGCAAGACCTCTGAGCGGGTGCCGAAGCTGATGCCCCTGTGACAAAGAAAAGCCAGTGCTCTTTGAAAGTCTTAAAGGGACAGGGATTTAACATCTAGACGGAAACAACACAGGTCACAGTCCAGTGGCTGGAAATTACAGGGAAAACCAGGCGCACTAACCCCCCGGGCAACAGCTCTGAGACCCCTCACGGAGGTAAACAGCCAAACAGCCCCCCCCTCCCACCGTCCACTACCCCTCCCAGAGCTGCAAAAGCAGAGAAACAGCCTAAGGCAAAACACACCCACAGAGAGGCAGAAAGGAAAATTCCTACACTTCGGCGGGCAAGACACGAAGACCCAGCCTACACGCAATTACCCAACACAAGCCACTAGGGGACGCAGTTGTCCCAGTAAAGAAAGGCCAGTAGCAAGTGAAAAGTTTGGTCCTCCCAGCTGACAGTCAATAGCACCTGTCAATATGAAAAGGCAAAAAAATATGATCCAGACAAGACTAACCCAGACAGCTTCGGCATCTGCTACATCTTCCTCTGAGAAGGAACCTGGGGAGATAGATTTAGCCAGTCTTCCTGAAAAAGAATTCAAAAGAAAAGTCATAAACATGCTGATGGACTTGCAGAGAAATATGCAAGAACTAAGGAAGGAGAATACAGAAATAAAACAAGCTCAGGAAGGACTTCAAAACAGAATGGACAAGATGCAAGAGACCATAAATGGTCTAGAAAATAGAGAACAGGAACGCAGAGAAGTTGATGCAGAGAGAGATAAAAGGATCTCCAGGAATAAAAGAATTCTAAGAGAGCTGAGTGACCAATCAAAAAGGAACAATATACGCATTATAGGAATATCAGAAGAAGAGAGAGAAAAAGGGATAGAAAGTGTCTTTGAAGAAATAATTGCCGAAAACTTCCCCAAACTAGGAGAAGAAATGGCCTCTCAGACCACAGAGGTACACAGAACTCCCATGGCAAGGGATCCAAGGACGGCAACATCAAGACACATAATAATTAAAATGGCAAAGATCAAAGACAAGGACAAAGTATTAAAGGCAGCCAGAGAGAAAAAAAAGGTAACCTACAAAGGAAAACCCATCAGGCTATCATCAGAATTCTCAACAGAAACCCTACAGGCCAGAAGAGAATGCCATGATACACTTAATGCAATGGAACAGAAGGGCCTCGAACCAAGACTACTGTATCCAGCACGAATATCATTTAAATATGAAGGAGGGATTAAACAATTCCCAGACAAGCAAAAGTTGAGGGAATTTGCTTCTCACAAACCACCTCTTCAGGGCATGTTACAGGGACTGCTCTAGATGGGAGCACTCCTAAAAAGAGCACAGAACAAAACACCCAACATATGAAGAAGGGAGGAGGAGGAATAAGAAGGGAGAGAAATAAAGAATCATCAGACCGCGTTTATAACAGCTCAACAAGTGAGTTAAGTTAGACAATAAGATAGTAAAGAAGCGAACCCTGAACCTTTGGTAACCACAAACTTAAAGCCTGCAATGGCTATAAGTTCATACCGTTCAATAATCACCCTAAATGTAAATGGATTGAATGCACCAATCAAAAGACACAGAATAATAGAATGGATAAAAAAGCAAGATCCATCCATATGCTGCTTACAAGAGACTCACCTCAAACCCAAAGACATGCACAGACTTAAAGTCAAGGGATGGAAAAAGGTATTTCAGGCAAACAACAAAGAGAAGAAAGCAGGTGTTGCAATTCTGGTATCAGTCAAAACAGACTTCAAAATAAAGAAAGTAACAAAAGACAAAGAAGGACATTACATAATGATAAAGGGCTCAGTCCAACAAGAGAATATAACCATTATAAATATATATGCACTCAATGCAGGAGCACCAACATACCTGAAACAAATATTAACAGAACTAAAGGAGGAAATAGAATGCAATGCATTCATTCTAGGAGACTTCAACACACCACTCACTCCAAAGGACAGATCCACCAGACAGAAAATAAGTAAGGACACAGAGGCACTGAAAAACACACTAGAACAGATGGACCTAATAGACATCTACAGAACTCTACATCCAAAAGCAACAGGATACACATTCTTCTCAAGTGCACATGGAACATTCTCCAAATAGACCACATACTAGGCCACAAAAAGAGCCCCAGTAAATTCCAAAAGATTGAAATCCTACCAACCAACTTTTCAGACCACAAAGGCATAAAACTAGAAATAAACTGTACAAAGAAAGCAAAAAGGCTTAACACATGGAGGCTTAACACATGGAGGCTTAACAACATGCTCCTAAGTAATCAATGGATCAATGACCAAATCAAAATGGAGATCCAGCAATATATGGAAACAAACGACAACAACAACACTAAGCCCCAACTTCTGTGGGACACAGCAAAAGCAGTCTTAAAAGGAAAGTATATAGCAATCCAAGCATATTTAAAAAAGGAAGATCAATCCCATATGAAAGCTCTAATGTCAGAATTATCGAAATTGGAAAAAGAAGAACAAATGAGGCCTAAGGTCAGCACAAGGAGGGACATAATAAACATCAGAGAAGAAATAAATAAAATTGAGAAGAATAAAACAATAGCAAAAATCAATGAAACCAAGAGTTGGTTCTTCGAGAAAATAAAAAAAATAGACAAGCCTCTAGCCAGACTTATTAAGAGGAAAAGAGAGTCAACACAAATCAACAGTATCAGAAACGAGAAAGGAGAAATCACGACGAACCCCACAGAAATACAAAGAATTATTAGAGAATACTATGAAAACCTATATGCTAACAAGCTGGGAAACCTAGGAAAAATGGACAACTTCCTAGAAAAATACAACCTTCCAAGACTGACCCAGAAAGAAACAGAAAATATAAACAGACCAATTACCAGCAACGAAATTGAAGCAGTAATCAAAAAACTACCAAAGAACAAAACCCCCGTGCCAGATGGATTTACCTCGGAATTTTATCAGACATACAGGGAAGACATAATACCCATTCTCCTTAAAGTTTTCCAAAAAATAGAAGAGGAGGGAATACTCCCAAACCCATTCTATGAAGCTAACATCAGGCTAATAGCAAAACCAGGCAAAGACCCCACCAAAAAAGAAAACTACAGACCAATATTCCTGATGAAAGTAGATGCAAAAATCCTGAACAAAATATTAGCAAACCGAATTCAAAAATACATCAAAAGGATCATACACCATGATCAAGTGAGATTCATCCCAGGGATGTAAGGATGGCACAACATTCGAATGTCCATCAACATCATCCACCACATCAACAAAAAGAAAGACAAAAACCACATGATCATCTCCATAAATGCTGAAAAAGCATTTAACAAAGTTCAACATCCATTCATGAATAAAACTCTCAGCAAAATGGGAATAGAGGGCAAGTACTTCAACATAATAAAGGCCATCTATGAAAAACCCACAGCCAACATTATATTGAACAGCGAGAACCTGAAAGCTTTTCCTCTGAGATTGGGAACTAGACAGGGATGCCCACTCTCCCCACTGTTATTTAACATAGTACTGGAGGTCCTAGCCACGGCAATCAGACAAAACAAAAAAATACAAGGAATCCCGATTGGTAAAGAAGAAGTTAAACTGTCACTATATGCAGATGACATGATATTGTACATAAAAAACCCTAAAGACTCCACCCCAAAACTACTAGAACTGGTATCAGAATACAGCAAAGTTGCAGGAAACAAAATCAACACACAGAAATCTGTGGCTTTCCTATACACTAACAATGAACCAACAGAAAGAGAAATCAGGAAAACAACTCCATTCACAATTGCATCAAAAAAAATAAAATACCTAGGAATAAACCTAACCAAAGAAGTGAAAGCCTTATACTCTGAAAACTACAAGTCACTCTTAAGAGAAATTAAAGGGGACACTAACAGATGGAAACGCATCCCATGCTCATGGCTAGGAAGAATTAATATCGTCAAAATGGCCATCCTGCCCAAAGCAATATACAGATTTGATGCAATCCCTATGAAACTACCAGCAACATTCTTCAATGAACTGGGATAATTCAAAAAAGAAATACAGTTGGCCAACAGACACATGAAAAGATGCTCCACATCGCTAATTATCAGAGAAATGCAAATTAAAACTACAATGAGATATCACCTCACACCAGTAAGGATGGCTCCCATCGAAAAGACAAACAACAAATGTTGGCGAGGCTGTGGAGAAAGGGGAACCCTCCTACACTGCTGGTGGGAATGTAAATTAGTTCAACCATTGTGGAAAGCAGTATGTAGGTACATCAAAATGCTCAAAATAGACTTACCATTTGACCCAGGAATTGCACTCCTAGGAAGTTACCCTAAGAATGCAGCAATCAAGTATGAGAAAGACCAATGTACCCCTATGTTTATTGCAGCACTATTTACAATAGCCAATAATTGGAAGCAACCTAAATGTCCATCGATAGATGAATGGATAAAGAAGATGTTGTACACATACACAATGGAATACTACTCAGCCATAAGAAAAGGGCAAATCCTACCATTTGCAGCAACATGGATGGAGCTGGAGGGTATTATGCTCAGTGAAACAAGCCAAGTGGAGAAAGAGAAATACCAAATGATTTCACTCATCTGTGGAGTATAAGAACAAAGGAAAAACTGAAGGAACAAAATAGCAGCAGAATCACAGAACTCAAGAATGGACTAACAGGTACCAAAGGGAAAGGCCTGCGGAGGATGGGTGGGTTGGGAGGGATAAGGGAGGGGAAGAAAAAGGGGGGTATTAAGATTAGCATGCATGGGGGGGTGGGAGAAATGGGAGGGCTGTACAACACAGAGAAGACAAGTAGTGATTCTACAGGATTTTGCTACGCTGATGGACAGTGACTGTAAAGGGGTATATAGGGGGGACCTGGTATAGGGGAGAGCCCAGTAAACAAAATATTCGTCATGTAAGTGTAGATTAATGATAAAAAAAAAAAGCAGTTCCTGTGTGGTGACCTCCAATGAGTTCTACACAATGATATAAAGGGCATATAGAAGTGTATGCAAAGGGTCTGTTTGTGTTTATACAGAGGATCAAAGTCGAATTTGGCTACCCCGAAAATGAACTAAGATACGATATGATAAAGAACTTCCAACATCAGCACTCTTGGGAAGACTCATGCCAGAAGATGACCATGAAAAAACACCAACAAAGATCCATGCACTGCTACAGGTGTAGATGCACTCATCCCACCAGTTCCTGGACTTGCCATGAGAATGAGGAAGGAGATATCTAAGCTGGCCCGTGCATACAACAAAACAACAAATTTGACTGGATCTGAACTGTTGGAATTCAACTAAGAATTAGGAGAATTGCAAGTTGTAGCGCTCCAAAATCTTACAACTACAGACTATTTACTGTTAAAAGAACATATGGGATGTGAACAGTCCCCAGGAATGGGTTGTTTTAATTTGTCTGATTTCTCGCAGACTGTTCAAGTTCAGTTGGACAATATCCACCATATTATAGATAAGTTTTCATAAATGCCTAAGGTGCCTAACTGGTTTTCTTGGTTTCACTGGAGATGGTAATTACAGGTATGCTTTGGTTACGTAACTGTACTCCTATTATGTTAATGTGTGTGTGTAATTTAATTAGTAGTTTAAAACCTATACATGCTGAAGTTACTCTACAAGAAGATATGTCAAAGAAATAATCAATCTTCCCATGTTTTCTTCCGCCTGCTACTTCTATAGCTTTTCTTCTTCCTTCCTAATTATAACCCTTAAGTAGAATTCGTCCCTCATATCAAATTTACCGAGTATCATAATTCTTCCAAGTGGTAAAGACACCTCAAGACAAATGTTGGGCATAGAAGCCACAGGGCATAAAATATGCAAAGAAGTAAAAAGCTAACCTTTTCAAACAACAAGGCTTCTCTCTCACTTACCAATTTAACATTTCCCTGTATGGCCCCTGAAGATGACTGGTTAGCCAGAAACGGGTAAGATTCCTCAAGGGAGGAACAACCTAAGACAGGCACAGTCACAGGGGGGCCATCAGGTGAGAAAATGGGGATCAACAGAGGTGAGGCTTAGAACCTTCCCCCCACCCTATTCTGAGAGAAATCTTCTGCATCCGTGGATGTTTTATTGCCCTTGTCTAGCTTGGATTAACACATAGTCTACAGGCACACACCTGATCATCTACATTTGCTCTCTTACAACACTAAACTGTGTTTTCTACCTTTATCTTGTATCTACCTACCACTTCAGCATTTTATTAAAAATAATAATAATAAAGAGATAAATGTGGTTCAACATATAAATCAAGAATAAAAATCAAATGAATATTCATATTTGAACTGACTGTTTATAGTTCATAATGCATGATCAAAAGCGAAAGTTTCTGTGATGACTGCCCTTGTACTGTTCACCATGTAACTTATTCACTATTTAAGAATTTGTTCTCCATGTAAGAACTTGTTCGTTATGCTTCAGAAGATAGGAGACTGACGACAAAAAGAAAATAAATAAAAATAAATAAATAAAAGCATTTATTCTGAAGAAAATTATTCACATATAAAATTTATTAAAAGAATACCAAAGTCATGTGAAATGAATAAGTTGAACATTAAAACAAATTTTATTGTTTGGTGGGACAGATGTATTTAAACACACATAAACACACACACATACACACTCTTGCACATGTGCTTATATATATATATATATATATATATATATATATATATATATATATATATATAATACAAATTTACTCAAAAACGTTTAGGAAAATTAAAGCAGTGTGTGAAAACTTTTCCTTAAATTTTGCAAACCATATGTTAAAAATAAAGAGACAGTGTGGACCTTGTATTAACCATGTTTTCTAGTTTCTGTATCTGATGCTTTGACATATGTGGCCTTCTGACCAGAGAAGGGTCGGCCCCAGTTCTTTTATACAATAAATCATTGTCCAGTAAGGGTGCCTTTCATTTACAAGCTGAGCAATACAGGACCCTTAGCTCTCAATGTCCCTCTTTCTTGGACTCTTACACCTGGGGCCCCTACTCCCTTGCTCTAATCACCCCAGGGCCAGGGATCAGACAACTACGGGCAGTCTCTACATTCCAGAGCCTGCTGAAATTGTTAAATTTGCCAATCCTAAACCTTGCTAGGCTACTTACTTTGCCTTGCCCATTCCTTCCCATAAAATGCAGATAATGACCCTCCCACAATTCCCTACTCTCTGTCTTGGCCTGTAACAAACTGGTGTTGACTTGTGTGACCCTGTGTAGAGTGACATCACCTTCTCCTCTTCAGAATTGTGAGTCATCAATAGCAATTGCCTTCTGATCTGTTGGCCTCACTGTACTTGAATAATAATAAATCCTACATTCTAAAACAGTCTTATTTTATATAAATTAAACCAAGAAAGGCCAACAAACTCCATTATTCCACTCCCTTAGACTCATCAGCTGGGTCTCCTTACTCTAGAAGCAATGCTAAGGAGTATGTATACATAAAGGCAGAAATTATTTGGTGAGGTTACACTGTGATATAACCCATGTTATGAGTTTGGTGCTCAGCAGAGCAGTGAAGGTATTGCCTGAGCGGAATACCTGGTGCTTTTTGGAGAAAACCCTATTGTTTTCTCTGCTTCATGATGTCTGAATGGGAGTAGCTGGCCACTTTTTCAGAGTCAGAATTTTCATAAATGTCTAGGAGGTCAGTTTTGGGAGATGGAGTGTTTTGTTTTGTAACAAATCATGCTCAGAGACTGAGATTGTCTTTGCAAATGGTTAATTTTGCAGAGGTTCACTGTGGGAATTATAATAATTTCACAGGCTAGTAGCAAACAAGCTAATGTCTTATAATAAGCCAATAAAGACATGTCACCTCCAAACCAAAACCAGTGATAGATTAATCACTCTGTAGTTTCAGGCAAGAAGAGATGAAAGGAATAAAGTCTGAATTTCATCGAGGTATACCTTTTGATGTGTTGGTATTTGAAAGAGATAGCTTAGATAACGGAGAGCTGACTTCTAGCTGCCAGCCGTAAAATTGAGTCACATGTTGCCAGAGCACACTGCTAGTGAACGATGGTGCTGGTGTTGACAGGCAAGAGGACTCCTCTGCAGGGTCGCTGCACAGTTTTCTGTGCACAGGCCACTGCCTGCCAAGCAGTCACCTTTAGTGTGGCAGGAACTAATACCCCAACGACTTCGGAGATCTACTTAGATCAGCAGTGGGTAGCCTCTCAGATAGCCCTCACAAATTATTGGCAAATGGTCAAATGCCCCCCTGCCATAGTTGTTTCTTCATATGCTCTAATTGATAAGCCCCCAGAAAAGCACCAGTGCAAAGCCACTGAGGGCTTATCAATGAGAGAAGATGAGATGGGAACATCCTGACACAGCTTATTTCACTCATATCAAAATAATTTTCTCTCTTAAAAACAATTTCACTTTTGTCATAAACAAATGAATATGAAATCATATCAAACTAATTAAAACACTAACATCCAGCCATATATATTGCCATCTCCTTTGTTAGTTTCCCAGGTTTTTACAGTTAGGTCCTTGACGTTGCTGTAATATATTATTAATCTTATTTGAACACTTGGAAATTTAGCTACTCGGAATATAGAACCTGGGAGTTGATCTTCAGTTTTCCCTGTTCTTCTGTATGAGATGAAAGCTTCTTTGTAAACTCCTCAAGCTTACAGAGCCACTCTCTGGCTCTCCTAATAGGTTTTCCATTGTGTGATAATTACCCTCAGCTCTTCATTATCTTCCTGCAATTTAGCACAATTGTCCTTGTGTTTATCGTTTCCCGTACATTTCAAACCTCTGAATTATCAAACGGGCTAGTGCATTCCCTCTACTGTTTTGTCACACCACCTACCTTATATCCAATTAAAGCTTCAACAATTAGACGCCACTTTGTACCAAGAGCTTCCTGCACTCCATCTACCAACAGGGATGGGGTCCTTAATACTAATAGAGCACTTGATGATCAAGTCCTCAAACCTCTTCTCAGTATCTGCTCCCTCAGAACACTTCTGGTATACCGTCTGCCAGTTCAGGGTCTCTAGTAATCAGATGCTGAGATATAATTAGTAGTAAAACTTAGTTCTAGGAGCGTTATAATTGTGGGGAAAAATGGGGGCAAGTTAGGATTAGGTAGGTGAGCAATAAGGCTGCAGTACAGATCTGACAATAGTTTCTGACAGCTAATATTGAGCTCGAGAAAAGATTGCCTGTTAGGGGAGTCTGCCCTTGGGACTTGCTTAGTCATGGCTAACGTGTTCATTGGCCCTGAGGAGAGGTCTCTCATTAAATAACACCTTGCAGAGTCATAGCCTGAGAGCAGGAATAACACGGCATTGGCTTGAAAACTAATGTAGAACCTGAGGAAGCAAAGACCCAACTAACCACTCTCCTTACAGCGACCAGCTAGTGCCTTTTGAAGGTGCACCTGAGCAGCACATCCTCATGTCTGCCACAGATTGATTGATGCTATGGGATTCTTGTGCTAGTCTGCTTTCAATTGGTAGGCTATGTTTGCAAATATACTTTATCTTCAGGTTTCTGTCAAATGTAGATCATTTCAAAGTAAATAAAATATGTATCAATATTTTACCCCTGTAAATACGCTCATGGACACTATTTTATGTAAATATAATATTTGTTACTTACTAATCCAAAAATCATGTATTCTTCATTGCAGTTATAGAACTAATACTGTTATCATATATAGTTGCCTTTGGATCTTTTCTATTAAGCTGTTTGGTGGATCTTCAAAGAGTTTGGGAATGTTCAAACAGTATTGCTGACTTTTCCCTGCTTTGTCTAACACAAAAAGGAAACAGGAACACTATTTCTTGATGCCTTTTATTTCAGTTACCAAATAATTGTCTTTCTGCTTAATCAGTCAGTCTTCCCTTAGGTCTTTGGTTAATTTCTATTGTTTTGTGAAAGATAAGCAGCAATGCCGTACACATTTATTGCAGCAGTTTTTATGACTATACTTTACTACAACTCAATTTTTAATTTGTTTTGCTTTTAAGCATTTGACAAGATCCTAAAAGGGTGTTCTTTTCCTCCTATGTATAAACTGTGTAACGTATTTCATGCTGTCAGTGTGATGGCACAGAGGATAGATATCAGCTGGTTTAGGGTTTTTTTTTTTCTGGGTGAGTACTTTTATGGTCCTGTCAAATCACTGTTACAGACACAGTTCGATGCCACCGGGGTCTAATACTTTGTTAGATTTTAAGCAATTCAAAGACTTTCTTATTTTCAGGGAGTTGGACAAAAATAATCTAAAACAAATTAGGAAAAAGATTCCTTTTTCTTTGAAATTTGGCGTTTATAATGTCTCCACTGAGGGTTTATTTTCCTGTTTAAAACATTATATAACATGTATATTTCCATTACTCTGTACTTTCCTCTCCAAAAAAAGAGAACTAATATAAATCATTAATATTATTCCCAATATTAGAAACTCCATTACTGGAAGAAATAATAGGTTTCCACTGGGTTTTTGTACTTAAGAGTGTGTGGTGAGAGCAAAAAAGCAAAAGTATGATAAAGTTTAATGGGAAAATGTCAGAAAGGTTCAAGGAAAGCTTCACTAATGACATGATATTTAAACTGGGCTCTGTGAAATCCATGGCCTTCAGTGCATGTGAGTAAGTATATTTGGACAAAAAATGGAAACATCTAGAAGCATGATTGCTTAGGAAACTGTATATAAAGCACAATCTCTTGCATGTAGCAATCTCTTGCATGTAGCAATCTCTTGCATTAAGCTGTTTGGTGGATCTTCAAAGAGATTGGGAATGTTCAAACAGTATTGCTGACTTTTCCCTGCTTTGTCTAACACAAAAAGGAAACAGGAACACTATTTCTTGATGCCTTTTATTTCAGTTACCAAATAATTCATCACCAAAAAGGCTGGTGATGAAAAATGAATTTGGGCAAGCAGACAGTGGCAAACATCCCAGGACATGCTATGGATGGTAAAGAGTCTGGATTTTGAAAGTGGAAGAGGACAATATATAATAACAAAACCTACCATGTTGAACTGCCTAAATGTGTCAGACAGTATGCCAACTGCTTCTGAGATGTGATGTTATTTCATTTATTCTTCGTGAAAATCATGCAAGGCAAATATCTCCATTTAGGGATTTTGTTTTTAAAAGGACTCATACAAAAATAAATCCTTGCAACTACTAAATGCAGAAAAAATAATTTAATCCAGTTCTGTTTTAACATCTTCTAACTTCCAAATTAAGGCCTTTAATACAGTGTGATTATATATGTGTTAATATACATATATTTGTGTTATTGAAATAGTTCTGATGGTATGTGTAACTCCAGGGGGGTGGGGGTGGGGTTATGTTCCTAGTCTGGGGCAAATAACCTTTGAAAACAAAATCAGTCAAAGGGAGAAATAAAGTGGAAGAAACCCGTTAATTGCTTACAAGCAGTCATCCACTTCTGTTCACCCATGTCTCTCCTGACCCAGCTGCAAAGAGGGACCCCACCCAACCTCTCTGATCCATATATGCCCTAACTCCCCTTGTTATCACCTGCTGATATGGAAATGGACTACTTCTCTCCACCCCTTGGAAACACCTACTGATATGGAGATGCACTAAGGCCAGGAGAGAGATTCTGGAAATACTGCAATTTTACCCACGCTATGGAAGGAGGAAAATACTTGTGATATTCTAAGCAAGAGATACTGAGTATGAGAACCATGGCTGGACAGTATATAGGACAAAGAAATTAGATATTTTAGAATACATAATCTATAGGGATTGTTATAATGGAAATCATTTTCAAATTTCAATGGAACATGTGAAAAATAAAAATAAAACTCTGAGACTAATAAGAAAGTTAAAGAAAGCTTTTCAGTCTGTGTTTGAGTTAAGACAGTGGGTGAGTAGAGAGATGGAATTTACACAAGATACAGTCAGTTGCTTCCTTACAATAGAGAATTATGATACAGTAAGACTATGTATGGAGTGCTATATGCTGATAACAAGTATATGTCAATCTTGTTTATTTGTTCTTTTAAGCTACTTTTTTGGCACTGAAATATATGTTTCTAGCTTTTTTAATGAATTTGTAATATTTTTGTGGGCTGTGTATATAATATAAATATCTGGATTAAAAGAAAATTTTGGGGACATTTGAAAGGCTAATTTTTTAATATGTGTTTGGTGTTGTAGCTATCTAAGCCTAGTATAATTTATAAGAAATATTTTGGACTGGCTAGTACAATAATATAATATTTCTAATTATTACCTAAAAGAGAAAATCGATTTTAATTTTGCTTTATAAATACAAAGTATTTGTAAATGTAAAGTATAGGATGACATCCTCCAAAATGAAGAAATGTTCAACTTTTCCAATAGTGCATTTTCCATAGATACGGCCAATATCATTCTTAAGTTTGGAGTGTTGCTTAGGAGAAAACACATCAAAGAGAATTTTAAAGGCTCAGAAGAGAGGAGAATAAGTAAAACTTGTGGAAGAGGATTAGGAGAATGTTGTATATGGGGGAAAAAAAGCATAAAATAAAGAACAGAATATCATTAAATATAATTTTTTCTTTTATTAGAAATACAGGAAGCAGTATCTGGTTAAGAAAGCAAAACTCAGAAGTAAAATTTAGTATTTAAGTATAAAGCGAGATATAATGCATTTCTTAAAAATAAGAATGACCTCTGCTTGGAAGAAATAGATTTATCAATTAAATATATCTGGATCATGTATGAAGTAAAATAATTTTTGTGACTATTTTATTTATACTTGATACAATTTGCATAAAGTTAAATGACAAAATCAAAGCTAAATAACATATATCTTAAGGATAAAGACAGAGTTGCTTGTATTCATAATTACATACCACACCACTGAACAAAACAGTCATGTCACCTGATGATGTCTGGGTCTCACAAAATCATAGCTTGAGGCAAGGACTCACCTGAAGGAAATTTATTTGGAAATCAGTGACAGGCAACAAGCATGAATAATCCAGGAAAGTGAAATAGGAAAGGAGGAAAAGGCAATGAGGAAAAGGATTATTATAAAGTTGGCAACCACTGTGGGTGCTGGCGTTCAGTTCTCCTGGGGCCATCTGAGTAGCCTTATGAAATGTGTTTTAGAATTGTCTGCCTGAGTGATGAAAGGGAGAACTATTTATCTATTCACTCTTAATTCCTATTGGGTGAGGATTGTCTTGGGGCAGGAATGGGGAACTCGATCCCTATTAGTACAAGTTTAAGAATTTGTGAATGTCATGTGAACTCCAGCTGATGTGTCTTATATCATAAAAACCCTCAGCTTGGGAGCAAGAAATGCATGGCACATATTTTAAGTAAGGCCATTTAAGTTACAAATGGGTAAAACCTGCACTGTACTGTTTTCTAAAGCTGAGGCTAGAACCAGACAAGGCCTTGATCCTATGAGGCCAGGAAGATGTGAAGCTCGGTAGAAATGTCCAGGACAGCCCACTCATTTGAGGTGCTCAGATCTGCTCATGTCCCTGCATGTACCAACAGCCCCTGCCCCAATTTAATTAAATCTGTCAGCAAGACTTCAACATGAGAATATCAGTAAACTCTACAGAAAACAATGCAAGAAAACCAGTGGAACAAATTATATTTATTTTGTAATGTATTCACTCTTATCAACATTACCTAAACTATTGTTTTAGCTGCAAATTTTGTGTTGTGTTTTTTGGTCACAGTTATAAATATACTTTGAATTCCATTATGTTTCCTTTGTGTTCCAAATATTATATAGATAAATGTATCTTATCCCAGTATAAGGACGTTTTTAATTACTAATATTTTGATTGATTCCTTATTTTAATGTACTGTGTATATATGTATGTATGTATTGTGGTGAGTATGATATGTGGCCTTTCATCTTTGTTGAGCCTTTATTATTTTTATAATAGGAGATTTATTGACTGGGAAACTTAACAGCCAAATACAAGCTCAAGTCTGGTGGAGTGCTGGAGAATAGACATAAATCATAGACTGGATGTCATATGAAAAGCTCATTAGCCAGATGGTTTATTCACTTAGTAAATCCTAAGCAAGGAAAAGTGAGTCTGGGAAACATGCAAAGAAAGGCATTGATAAAGAACTGGAGACAGGCTCTCTAGTTGAAAAGATTCCCAAATACCACCAGACACCCCAAGGAGCAAACAGACCAGAGCTAGGTAATGGTTCACTGCTGGGAAAGCTGAAGGGATAGCAAGGCAACACCATTTCCACATAGGTTCCAAGGGAAAGGTTGTTGGATCAATGCCATATTTTTAATGTGAATCTCAGAACTACAAAAGCAGTATTGCCTGGAAGTGACATTTCAGGTTCAGAAAAGGATCATGATCTTCTCTATTGAGGCTTGCACAGACCCTCAGTTTTAAATTGGAAAATTACACATTCGATGAATGCCTGTATTCTTTCAGTAAGCTAAAATTTTTCTGAATAAATTTTGTTATCACTTCAAGTAGTTCACACACTTAGATCTTTAAATCTAACTATGTCTAACAAAGTTGTTTGATGTTTTGCTACTTTTCTGTTAACATAGCTCACATTTATGGAGCACTTATTTTGTTTTCCATGTAGTGTTTTTTTTTAATTCAACGAATGTATGTGTAGGATGACGTTTTCCCAGTTTAATAAATACAAGAACAAAAAAAAGAAGCTCAGTTCTAAGAAGGAACCTGTCCAAATTAAACAGCTAGAAAGCGCTAGAGTGGAATTTAAACACAAGAAATTTGATTTAGAGCTTGTACTCATTTATATGTTGCTTAGATACTTATTTACAGCAAAGTCAATAACAAAAAATATGTTATTTTCTACCACAATGAGATAAAACTTTTTTTCATACATATGAAGATACACATTTTTGTGCTACATTTCCAGTACACCAGTTATATAATAGGAATAGCCACAAAACTGTGTTCAGGGAGTATTAGATAGAACTTTCTTCTTGATTCTGCTGAAAATTTTCTACATTTTAAAGATATAAAATGTGAAATCCAAAAAATAACTTCACAGAGTTGTGATACCATTAAGTGGAGGAGAAAAAATGTCCACATGCTATATCTTTTACCATTCTGCCAACCTGAGGGAAGTCTACACTAGGTGTGGTTATTCCGTGTATTACCTTTTATCTCCATGCTCAAGACTTGCCATGACACCAGACTGGATGATGTTGGGTAATCATCTGGCAACACACACTCATGAAAGAGCTACTAAATGGCACTACTTATGCCATAATTAGCCGATTGCCATTACCAAAGCCGTCTTAGGGGTATGAGTCTACCCTACTGCACACATATAACCTCCAACTATCTTCTGCCTTATTCTGGTTTATCTTTATTTTTAGAAGTATATTTGATATGCCTAAGCACATTTACAAATATTATGGCCATAAGCCAAGGAAGAATATTGTATATGATCCCAAGAAAAGCAGAACGATAGCATGGCTCTGACTGAGAATGGTATTCCTTCTATTTGCTGTCCTCATGGCTAAATTGAACATCATTTATATAATATTGACTTCTCTGCGTTTTTTAGACATTAAAAAAGAAGAGACAAAAACCACTTGGTCATTGCCTTGTCTACTTACAACTCAGTATTCTGGGTTACTCAATTAATTATGAGCAAAGCCATGATCATCTTATAGTACTTCAACACAGCAGAACAAACTGTTCAATAGAACTAAACATTCATCTAATGAAACCTTTTTTTTTTTTTTCTGATTGGCTTCTTGTTGCTTCAACTTAAAAACCATTTGAGAGCTTTTGTCTTCACTATGAGACTGTAGGAATCACTCCAATATCCTCTTTATCTGCACTAAGCAGAATCAGTGTCAGCAAGGCCCAGGAAACTTTTCTAGGTAAAGGGTTAGATACTAAATATTTTTGGTTTTGAGAGTCACACAGTTGGTTTCATGACCAAACCACTCTAGTGTTGTAGCAAAAGAACAGATAATATGTAAATGGTTGACTATGGTTCTGTTTCAATAAAACTTTATTTATGAACACTGAAATTTGGATTTTGTTCACTTTTCATGTGTCACAAAATGCTATACTTTAAAAATCTTTTAATTAGTAAATGTCGCACGCCCCGTCCTCGCCGGCAAGAACAGCACGCAACAACAGCAGGATTCTTCTGCAGAAAGCTTTATTCTTCAGCTCTTTGTGAAACAAATGAGTTGGGCAGGACCCAGAGGGGAAGGAGAGGCTTGCTTATATAGTTCTCATGCTCTGACCTGGTTGGTGCGGCTCCATATGCCTTATTAGCATAACCATTTGGTGGGTCTCATTGGTCCTTATGCCAAGGCGCAATTAGCATGTAGTTTAGTGGTGTGGGATGATTTGTCATTAGGAAGTTCGGGGCCTTCCGGCTGCCCTGCATTGGGCGCTATTTTCTGAGCGCGGCTGCCAACAAGTAAAAAAGGTAAAAACTATTCTAGCTTGTGTGCTGTACCAAGGAAGTTCATTGGCTAGACTTTGGTCCACAGGTCATAGTTTGCTGAGCGCTGAATTGAAGAATATAGTTGAAGAGAAGAAGCAAAGTCTTTATTAAAAGGGATTGTTGCTCACTATTGTGTTACTTTATTGTTTGTTAAAAGTATTTTTAAACAAGAAATATTTTTAATTCAATAAAGTTACCATAGGAAGACTGGTTTGACAACTAAAAAAGCAATTATGAACTGTAAGTAAACATATAAATTGGTGCTGCATCAATTGTATTACTAATGGTTTTCATAAATGTAAGCAGGTGTCTCATAGTTCTATACCTCTATTAATCCTACTTAGTTACAAGAATGGTGCTAGGATTTGATTAGAAAATGTTAGAGAAATGAGAATATTATGAATCTCCCCTGAATGAATGAAAATTCTATTTCTACTTTCTTTTATATTACACAAAACTATAAATTGCTTATTTGTACAGTAGGTAAAAGCATGAGAAATATGTATCATTTTGGATATAAAGAATGAAAAGCACTATTTCAACAACCAGCTTATCTTTGTAAATTCTTATTAAATAGGAAGACAAATATGTATAAGATAAGAATACCAGTAGTTATATTTGAATAATCATTTATTTGACAATTTTTGAAAAACACTTAATTTGTTTTGATGAGGTTAAAATAAGCCTAGACTAATATGGCAAAATGACATCATAATATATCAGAAATGAAAATAAAAATTTCACATTTGCCTTATTTAGAACTAGACATTTCATACAAATCTAAACACACACTCACACACACATCTATTAATGAAAAGTAACTTTAATCTACTGTAAACAATGATCAGGAGAACCAAAGCTTCCAAAATCAGAACAGAAAACCAGTGATTGCATGACCACCAGGTACAGGGTCTGCTAATATACCCAGTAAAGAGAAATGAACCATAAACAGGAACAACAGGACTTTTGTAATGTTTTTGTGTTCCTCTCTGTGTACCACCAATTAACCCATAGTTTTCTTTAATAACTAATCTGTTTTTATTTATATTTGTATTTTTGTTTCTCTATATTGAAATAGGTGATACTCTTGAGAATAATCAAATGATATTTTTGATGTCATCTACACAAAAACAATAAAGGGAATTAACTTTGCTTATCCAATGATTAGAGTGGATTAACATTAAAATATTGTTCTTAGCTTACTATTGTGTAGCCATAGAGAAAGACAATAGGGCAAAAATATTGATGTAAAGATGTTTATAAAGATTGTGGAAACATCATGATAGTAATACAGTGTTTGGATCTCCCCTACTCTCCTCATGAAGATAGGCAAAATAACTGGATATTAAAACAAAACCAAGAAAAATGGGCAACATTTGTAAAAATCCTAAGCAAGAACATGAGTGGAGCACACACATATGTATATAAACATACATAAAACATTATATACACACACAACCATTACTCACAGGAAAACACTGAAGGCTAATTTGAGAATAGCATCTTGGGAGGGTTTTGTCTAAATCAATTGCATGAGAGTCAAGGTATGCCGTAAAGGCAGAAGAGATTTGAGTAGTTTATCTCCAATGAATACTCAAAACTGACCAAGCAGAGATCAACTGCAGGATAGAATAGGGCCTTACATTAAGAAGAAACTTCAGGGAATGGAATAAAAAATGTGCTGAAAGGACAACAGAGAAAAATAGGGAAGATCTAACTTAATATAGGGGCCAGGAACAGAGCCAGAAAATCTCATAAAATTTCTCCATTTTTTTTCATAGTACAGTTAACAATAGAAGAGGAAGGTCTGGGACAGGAGAAAAGTTACCTTAAAATATGTTTCCTTCTAAAATTCCAGACCAACTGAAATCATACACAAATGAGCTGCAGAAAAGAATCAAGGTTAAAATCTATACAACATTTTTACAAGAAGAAAAGAGTTAACAGTTGCAGAATAAATAATAGCAGAGTAACATCCTAACTAGGCAATAAAGACATACCAGTGAGATCTTTACACAGAAGAGATTAGAATTCTAAAACTATATTCTACTACCCAAATTAACTAAAAAAACAAATCTATGAATGACCAACAGAATTAGAAAAGCCAGAAATTCCTTTGTTCTTACCACAGACTATGTAGAAACCTATGTCTAAACTAGAAATTAGCCCATGTTGCAAATCCTAAGAATATACGAGTGTGCTCTCATGATTGTATCGAACAACAGTGACAGAAAGAATGTTCCAAAGGATGTGGAGAATCAATAGTTCATCATGAAGTGGAAATAAACTCCAGAAGAGAGGTGGATTTTTTTTTTTTGCCTAGATACCCTAAAGTCCCAAGTGACCAGCTCTGATATTCTCCTGACCAAATCACATGCCATTTCCAGTGCATTTAGAAGAGAAGATTTTCACTGGATCCCTCAGGGGCGGAGGACAGGAATCCCAGATATTCAGATGGGCCTTATGCTGATCAGGGTTCAAGCTCATCAGTGAGGTAGATAAAGTAATTTAGCACAGATACAGATTTTGTTTATGCTTCCCAAATACCCAAATGAATCACTTCTAAGTTTGTATTAATAGGAACAAAGTAAAGTAAGAACAAAAGGAGTGAGGAAGACACTATCCTTAGATGTTTTCACCCTATTCCTTAAGAGACACAGCTTTTCTCAACATTCAGAAATTCTTCACTAAATACTTGTTTTTTGAATATGTTCTTCAGATAGAAGTACCTATATTATATGTTCTGAATATTTTTCCATCTCCATGAAGGTTTAGTTCTTTTACTGACTATATTGGAAACTGAATCCTTTATGATGAATTATCACAATTAACTAGTGGCCACTGCTTATGACACAATGATATTCCACACACAGTATATGGTGTTTTTATCAAACATATTTTTTCATTATCTACTGATTATACCAATAGTAAATACTCTTTTCTTCATTGTGCTGAAATAAAAAACAAAGTACATCACAGTTGTGTTCACCTCCAGTAGAGATTGCAGGTGTCATCTCAAAGAGCCACTTTGCACAGAATTCAAGATTTAAATGGCACAGAGACTCAAAATAGAATCAAAATTTTTCTAACATCATTGAACAGGTGAAAGTCCATTTGCAGTTTTCATACATATTTGAATAAGTCTAGATTTACTGTTTATAAATCTATTACTAGAGAGGGATAGGTTTCCCTAAATTTCATGAAAAGTAAGCTAAAAGTCACTGGGACACTTTCTTAAGTGGTGGAACTGAGGTTGATGATCTACATACCCTTACCTCTCTATTTGGGCCACATAAAATGAGTATAACTTTTCACTGTTGGAGAAAGACTTAGTGTTACTCAGCCATTGCTTTTTCATTTTGAAACAACATGGCACATCAGTAAGACACATTATGTATTATCTCATGCATATAAATTACTCATAAATTGAGAACCTTTTCATGATTGATTTTGGAACATAATTTCCCTTAATTCACTGACTTCAACATCATAATTTATCAGATTTAACATAGCAAGATTTTCTACCTAGAATAAATTGTTTAGCTGTAATTATGAATACCTTATAGGTACAAATTTATTTCTGATAAATATTGATATTTTGAAAAGGTTACTAGTTTTAATTATCAAATCTGTAAACTTTAAATATATATCTAAATTTTGTTAGCATTGGATCATACACCTTCAATAAAGCATGTCACTGTGTTACTGCATCTAGCTTCTATACAATTTAAGGTCAGTCAGTTTTGACAGTTTACAGCAAAGATTGATAATGCTTAATCTTTGTTAAGCTTCTTTATTGAAGACCATCAAGATTTAGTTTCTTCTAATCTCGCCACTTGGTAGATAAATGGCTTACGTGTCCCTTTATTTTCTAACTTTTTAAATTAATCTGAACGTCATTTGAGAGGGCAGAGAATAGGAGTTTTTTTAAAAGTCTTGCAAGCTAACTCTAATAAATATATTTTTTATCAATGTCAACTCCCAGATAATGCCATTTGAGCTAATCCCTAACCCTCTCTACTATAGTGATTTAAGTTGTCTTCCCTTTTGATTTATCAGAAAGTTGACCCTGGCCTAACCCTGTCAGCTTTAGTTCAGAGGAACTCTCACAAAAGATAGGCCTCTGATCTGACAAATTGATTGGCTGCAAGGAACAGTTTAACTGGGAAGGATCTCCCGAACAAGTGATAAAGCCCTGTTATTCCCAGCTTACAGCTTTAGATATGTGGGCAGAATTTATAACATATCTAACAGAAGAAGGAAGCATTATGAGTAATCTGGAAAGCTGAATATAAAAAGAAGCAAAAAAAAAGGCTCACAGCTTTTTGGTTAATGATAATTCTGAGAATATTGGCAACTATATTTAATTTCACAGGTTTAAGTGGAGGTTAATTGAAAATGATCATCCTAATCAAAAAACAAATATTAAAGTTCTCTTAGTGTTTCAAAGCTGAATTAACTGGAGATAATGATTAGGTATGGGGATAATAAATTGCAATCTATAGAAAAGCTACTCATCAGATTAAGGAACAAGTTGACACCACATCCTTTCTCTGGGGAGGCTGTTGAGTAGCTTCTTTCCGTGGAATTGCGAGTCTTGCGTATAATTTTGCTAGTAGTAATCAATACTCCATTAATTTTTCAGCAAAAACAAGTCATATTTCCATCAGGTTTCAAGGAGTAGAAAAATAGAATTTGGTTAATTTTTTAATCCAGAAAAATATTTTAAAAACTAATATAAAATTCAAAAGATTTATTATTTAAAGTACTTATCTATTTTAATTACACCATACTGTAAAATTTGGGCTACTACCACCTTTTTTACTGAACATTTCTTTCTTGCTTTCCTTCGCTTTCCTTATTTCTTCCTCTTCATCTTTTCATCTTTTTCTGTCCTCCTACCTTATAAAAAGTGTGTACTAAATGAACAGCCGCCTGTCTACCCCTTTTTTTTCCCTCATTATATTCATGATGACTCATCTCTTTGCCATGATGTATGCCCCAAGTAGACCAGGATGGAAGATGGAGAAGTTGGTTATACCTTTTGATGGGAAAGAGCTGCAACACTGATTTGACACTGGGAGGCAATTGAATATATGTCCTTCTTTAGTCCTTCTTCCTGCCTGGATGGGCATGTGGTGATTGGGGGAGTGAAAACCATGCTGACGTCAGACAGTTAAAAATTATCCATAATGGTGACATCAGAATTGAGAGTCTAGTTGTGCAGCAGCAAGGGTTACATAGAAAATCCCGTGCCATCCTAATAGTCATCTTAGGACTGGCATGACTTTGTATGTTTCCACCATAGCTAGCCTTCACTGATTTCTGCTTTTATTCTAACTTGATCCTCTGGCCTTCTTGTTAGACACATTTTAAGTTTTCTGCTTCATTCTATTTCTGCCAAAGTTATCCAGAGTAGATATGCATTATTGCAGGTCGGATGTGTTTGGATGAGGGAAACAAAGACTCTAAATTAAAGACTCACATTTTGCGGTTAGGTGTTAATGAGATGATGCTGGACATGCTTTCTAAGAGTGAATGCATATCCATTACTTGGAAAGATAAAATGTGATCCTTTCAATGACTGTTTTAATCCAATTTCTGAACAGTTTAAGAAATATTATAAATAAACAATTTTAAAGAAACCCTTAACATAGTACCTAGCATAGTCTTGAATATAGTAATTTTTCAATAATTTCTTGAAAGCTTGGCAATAACCAACATACAAAATTGCATGTCTCTTTTAAGTCACATATAACAATCTGGGGTCAGATAAACTTGCATTTTTTTCAAGCCATACTATAAATAAAATATCTGAACAACTTACTGATATTCACTCAATAATTCTGTTTTTAAAAGCGCTTTGTAATTCTTTTTAACATTTAATAACCCTTTTATATATTTTTTTCTGAGTATTCATCACTTTTTTAGAAATTACCTAATACAATATTATTTTCAGTTTTATTAAATAAATTCCCACTTTTAGGAAAACTGTTATAATGTACACCCTTCATTTTTAATTTTTAATTACTTAATGTCATGAGAGTATTAATGTTTTCTTGCTTAATGCAATACTGGATATTGGTGTAACAAAAAGGACAGAAAAAAAAATGACAAAAATAAAACATGGAAAAGTTGACAGAAATAGAACATGGCCCAGAACCAAGGAGAGTTGCAATTATGTTTTGCCTTTTGAAATACTATGTATAAGACAATAAGAAAATGAAAATACAGTACATCTAATAAACTATGATCCTTGAACATATTTTATATGCCAGAACTCGGGTTAAATTTTGTCTTATTTCTGTATTAGATGCAATTATTTGGTTCCACTTTTAGAGGTTGAGGGTTAGGGAGAAGGATAAATATGGATAACATGAAACATATAGCAAACCAAGAGTGCTTACACTGCTGGGATGCCTTGTCTGCTGAACATTCCCATTTTATGCATATGGAAATTTCATTAAGGACCTCACCGTTTGTCTTTAGTTACTATAGGAATGGAAGATGCCATTGTCCAGCTGCCAGTATTCAGTTACCCAGGGCTATCTGCAGTCTGTGTGCATCCTCCCAAAACAATGACAAAGACAAAGGTCCCTGGACATATAGGGATCACATTTTGTACTTTGAAATTGAAAAGAACAAACGGGAATACTGCAAGCTGAGATGATAGAAAATATACGACTCTGTTAAGTAATAAACGTTTTACAAGTGAGTTGTTTCTTTAATGGAAATTGAATGTCTGATTTCTTTAAAAGTAACCATTAACCACTTGAAAGCATAGAAATTAAAAAAAGATTAGACACTGATTATTAAAGATAAATTCTTGAACATATCTTGCATCCAACTAATTTTAAATAACTAGCATTTTAATATATTTCATAGCATTTAAAGTTTGCATTTTATAAGCTACATTTTTTATGTTTCTATCTGATCTTAGTGCTATAATGTATCATGCTGAATCATTCAGTTATGCTAGTTTTGATCTACAGTTTTCAAGCCAGTTGTGTTATTTTCAGCACAGCACAGAAGAATAATTTTCACTTTAACCCAAGCTATTTGCTTCATGTAGTGTCAATGTATACATGACAGTGTTAGCAAAGATTTTGCTAAATATACTATGATATATGGTGAAGAAAAGGGAAAGTACAAAATAATTTTATCTGTTTTTTAGTTGAAATCATCCCACCTAAGAAGTCTTTTGAAGTCACACTTCCTGAGTATGTTAAAATATAGCAGCATCCATTAACTTCCCAAAGGTTTAATTATATTTTCTTGTACTACCACAGACAGGAGACTATTTAATTTACTGGCATGTAGAGAAAGAACATTCATTTTGGCAGTTCTTGATTATCTTTCAGGTACACATAAGAATGCATTCTGTTCTCTAACAGACTGTAAGATGAATTCTTTGTAATGGTGCTGTTAAATGCATACATTTGGTGCCTGTGCCTAAAATCAGTCTTGGGCTATTTAAAATCACTAGGTTCACATTTCACTGGAGGGGAAAACACAAATAGCTCTACTATCCAGAGTTTTGACCATGAAATATTTCCTAACAAGCATTGCCATGTCAAATATAAATGGATTGGCTTTAGAAGATTAGTCAAACTGCTTTACTATTTACCTGTGAAAATTGAGGTCTTCAGTTCACATAACTAAATGAATTCTCTTACAAAGTATTTCTCCTCTCCAAGTCATAACTAAATGGAACTTTACAGAAACAAAAGAACACTTTTTTTACTTAGAACACATGTTTCCTGAATTTCTAACAGCATTGCTTTAAAATGCATAAATTTATGTAAAAATAAAACCATAATAATAGTTTGTTAACTATTTTGCTGCCCTTTATCTATGGGTCAGAAAGTGCTTAACTTTCTATTTTATTCTATTTTAAAGATTGTTGTAACAATCTTTAAAAGAGGAGGATATGACTATTGTTCTTTAACAACTGGAAAAATTTGAAGCAGGCTTTCAGTGATTTTTAAAGTTATTTTTGAAAGATGATTTTTAAAAGGAACAATGACTAAAGTAGGAATAAACTAGTAGTTGAAAAGCTCTTGATGATTAGACAATTAACCAGATCATCCACATGGAAATACATACAAATTACAGTAATTTTCATATATTTTCCAATGTATTTTACAGATAAAACTCAAGCTAAATATACATGTTCTCAAAATCCTTTTAAGGTAAGAGAAATTAAAGAGGACACTACCAAATGGAAACTCATCCCATGCTCATGGCTAGGAAGAATTAATATCGTCAAAATGGCCATCCTGCCCAAAGCAACATACAGATTTGATGCAATCCATATCAAATTACCAACAACATTCTTCAATGAACTAGAACAAATAGTTCAAAAATTCATATGGAAACACCAAAGACCCCAAATAGCCAAAGCAATCCTGACAAAGAAGAATAAAGTGGCGGGGATCTCACTCCCCAACTTCAAGCTCTACTACAAAGCCATAGTAATCAAGACAATTTGGTACTGGCACAAGAACAGAGCCACAGACCAGTGGAACAGATTAGAGACTCCAGACATTAACCCAGACATATATGGTCAATGAATATTCGATAAAGGAGCCATGGACATACAATGAGGAAATGACAGTCTCTTCAACAGATGGTGCTGGCAAAACTGGACAGCTACATGTAAGAGAATGAAACTGGATCACTGTCTAACACCATACACAAAAGTAAATTCGAAATGGATCAAAGACCTGAATTTAAGTCATGAAACCATAAAACTCTTAGAAAAAAAATAGGCAAAAATCTCTTGGACATAAACATGAGTGACTTCTTCATGAATATATCTCCCTGGGCAAGGAAAACAAAGGCAAAAGTGAACAAGTGGGACTATATCAAGCTGAAAATCTTCTGTACAGCAAAGGACACCATCAATAGAACAAAAAGGTACCCTACAGTTTGGGGGAATATATTTGTAAATGACAGATACAATAAAGGCTTGACATCCAAAATATATAAAGAGCTCACACAGCTCAACAAACAAAAAGCAAATAATCCAATTAAAAAATGGGCAGAGGAGCTGAACAGTTCTCCAAAGAAGAAATTCAGTTGACCAACAGACACATGAAAAGATGCTCCACATCGTTAGTTATCAGAGAAATGCAAATTAAAACCACAATGAGATATCACCTCACACCAGTAAGGATGGCTACCATCTAAAAGACAAACAAGAACAAATGTTGGTGAGGTTGTGGAGAAAGGGGAACCCTCCTACACTTCTGGTGGGAATGTAAATTAGTTCAACCATTGTGGAAAGCAGTATGGAGGTTCCTCAAAATGCTCAAAATAGACTTACCATTTGACCCAGGAATTCCACTCATAGGAATTTACCCTAAGGATGCAGCATTCCAGTTTGAAAAAGACAGATGCACCCCTATGTTTTTCGCAACACTATTCACAATAGCCAAGAAATGGAAGCAACCTAAGTGTCCATCAGTAGATGAATGGATAAAGAAGATGTGGTACATATACACAATGGAATATTATTCAGCCATAAGAAGAAAACAAATCCTACCATTTGCAACAACATGGATGGAGCTAGAGGGCATTATGCTCAGTGAAATAAGCCAAGTGGAGAAAGACAAATACCAAATGATTTCACTCATATGTGGAGTATAAGAACAAAAGAAAAACTGAAGGAACAAAATGGCAGCAGAATCACAGAACACAAGAATGTACTAACAGTTACCAAAGGGAAAGAGACTGGGGAGAATGGAAGGGTAGGGAGGGATAAGGGTGGGGAAGAAGAAAGGGGGTAATATGATTAGCATGTATAATGTGGGGGATGGGGGAAAGGGGAGGGCTTTGCAGCACAGGAAGACAAGTAGTGATTCTATAACATCTTGTTATGCTGATGGACAGTGACTGTAATGGGGTTTGTGGGGGGGACTTGGGGTAGGGGAGACCCTTTGTTCTTTATGTAATTGTAGATTAATGTTCTTTATGTAATTGTAGATTAATGATAACAAAATTTTAAAAAATTAAAAAAAATCTTTTTAAGGTAATAAAGTAAATACAAAAATATTGAACATTTTTTCAAAATTATTGGTTCAATGTCTCAACATATAACTGACTACTTTAGATCTGATTCACTTACTGATGTCTAGAAAAATTATAATTGTAGTTGTGCTTTAAAATTATGGCTGATACATTTTTACATGTTCTGTAAATATCTTCATGTGAATATTTCTTTTTATATATTTTGATGAATTCTGCATTATAGTAAAATGTTTATCAAACAGTAAAGCTGAGATTGGTTTATTGAGATCATCTCAACAGATACCTGCTTCCTATAAAAAACAAATGTGAATTTCTTCTATCCTTGAAAATCTCCAGGAATAGAATCATATACTACTCTTTTAAATAAATGGATACAAATATCTGGAGAACTCCATTTATATTTAAAAAAAAATTTTTTTTGAGTAAAATATATAAGTCCTAAAGACAGGACTTACTACATCTAATGTGATATCTCAGTCACAAGTTAGACTTCACATGAATTGTTTGCTATAAATCAAGCAGCTTTAATTTTTCTGTCATTACAATTCAAAAAGAAGCATGAAAACTCCCCCTAAGACAACCACATACTCTTTAAAGCAATTGCATGACTGGTTCTCCCTCCAGTAATGCCACTTTCAGCTAAATGTTGAAGACACTGTACTCTCACGGGAACCAGATGGAGTAGGAAAAAGTGTAGTTAAATGGCAGGGAGAGTTCTGTAAGGTTCAACACCTTTGAGTTTCTCAAAGGTAAAAATGAGACTTTCTGTCATAAGTAATAAAATGGCTGAGAGCACATGTTGCTCCTCTAAAATGGCATCAATGGGAAATCAAATTAATAGCAGTCAACACTGAAAACATAAATATGGCCTTCTTACCAGTTTTACACAGTCCATTGATTTTACATAAATAATCACAAACAATTTTTCTGCATACTCATACTCAGCTATGACCTCTTAATGGAATTGAGATCGAATTCCTGAACAGACATGTATGTATTTAAATTCTTTCAAAAAAAGAATAGTTTTTCTTTTAAGAAAAACAATTACAAGTTAGACTTACTATTGTTGCAAAGTAATTTTCCCTTTAGCATTTATCAAGATATCTTATATTTTGAAATATTAATATAACATCGTGAAAGGCAAAAGACCATGGGCCCTTTACATGTAATTCTGAGGTCCACCACTTTCTCAGTTTGAACTGGGACAAGTGACTGAAAGGTTTTAAACTTAATTTCTTCATTTGTTAAATGAGGACCATAATGTATGCCCTGTGGAAGTAGAGTAGTGACTGAGTAGAATTTGGAACGTGTTTGTAGGAAATAATGCACAATACATAAAGAGTGGCTATCATCACCAGTGATTCTTGTGAAGTATGTAAGAAAACATGCATGTATTACATAAATGCAAACTATTTCAAACTTAACCTTTACATTCCCTTTTATGTTTGTTCACTCCTAGCCACTCTTCTGCCTTGTTTCCCCAGTAGTATTTAGTAATAGGTTTTATCCACCAAATTTTCTTCATTGATATATAACTCTCTAGAAGTTTGTGTCATATACACTTTTATATAAATCAAGTTTTTCAGTTATAACAGTTTATAAAAGTAGGATTGTGCTATTTATATGATGTGACTTTTTTCACTCAAAAATAATTTCTGGAAATTCCTGTAAGTCATCTGACATAAGTCTTATATCTTATTCTAATGACTGCATAATGCTCTCTGGCATATACATAATTGAATCATTCCTTCACTGAAGGCTGAACATTCATTTGGTTTTTAGATTTTTTTTATTCCTGTTACAAAATTGTATACTCAAGTGTTTAAATTTTAATAATTTGTGCTTTTATTTTTTTGACTTGCTAAACCAGGTTTGGAATTTCTTTTTGAAATGCACATGCTTATTTAGTTTTAATTGATGTTCCCAGTTTGGAGACTACATTGGAATGTAAGCTTCACAAGGAGCTTCAACAATATATCCCAAGTATACAGAAGAGTATCTGGAATCTTCTGTTTTCAGCAATTTTTCCAAAATGTTTCATGTTCAATTTGTATTTTTTGAATACATTAACAAAGAGAACATAATACTTCATATTTATATGATCAATGTGCTAGTTAGTGTCCTTTTGCTCCATCAATAGATCTTATAATTATTTCCTGTATTTAAAAAATGTGTATGAATCTGAGGTGAGTAAAGTTTACCTTTTTACATTTATTTCACATTCTCTTAGTGTGTTTTGGCATCTTCCCACTTTCTTTTGCAGTTTGGATTGCTGTTCTGTGAATTATCAATTAAAATTGTATTGTTTTATTTTTTTATGTTTTCTTCTCAATACCTAAGGGATCCTGGTATTACTACTGAGATAGTTCTTTATCTTTCGCCTGCTTTATAGATATATTTGGATTTATAATTACATATTGACTTTATGATCTTCTTTGCAAAATAAATATTTTGTTATTATTTTTGTATTTTATATTTGTATTAGCTAACCTACTTAAACCACTAACCCCATATAATAAATGTGTTTTTATCCTCTGTTAATACCATTTGAATTATTCACCTCAGAAACTTAACTCTAGCCTCTGATGCAAAACACAAGTGTTCACTAGAATAAAACTAAAAATTCCAATTAATTTTCTTCACTGGATTCTATTTCTTTAGTTAAGTGCATCTTTAAACAAGTGAATCGGTTATTATTAGATATGTTATTAATACACTTGAGTATTAACAGATGTCTTAATTTATTTCAAGATTAAATATAATTGTATTTGACTTTTTAAATAAATTTTATTTGTCTTTGTTTTTAAGTTTTTAGTTTCCATATGCAAATAGTTATTGCTAGCCTTATTTTATCTATAGAAAAACTATGTAAGCAGATTGTATATAAAGTTAAGACTTCTATGGAGGTAGTTTATATTAAATGGTATAAGTTAAGAAAATAAATACAAATGTGAGGAAAAATTTTTGTTTAATGAAATATCCTTATTATTCTTTCATTATTTATAACTTCTGAGTTGATTTTTATACCATTAATAACATTTAATTGAAGGATGCATTTAAATTACTGATACCAGGTTCGTGTTTGTGGAGTCAAAGAATGAACTTTGCAAATGCTCAAGGTAGGCAAGCAGGAGAAAAAAAGCTTTCTTTTATTCAGAGAAAGCCAAAGTACAGAACTCCCAGCATGTGCTGGGAGGGGACAACAGTGCCAGAGTCTGGGCTTTGTCTAGAGGTCTGAATCTCAAATTTATCTGAGTTGCCTAGCTGAGTTGTCTAATTTCCATTTGTTCCCACTGGTATGCTGTTCATTGTTTCTACTAACCTCATTGACTATTGTCTATATTTTCAAATTTGACAAGCTCTTGTGACTAACTGCTAGCAAAACACCCAAGGACATTCCTTCTACAGCAAGGAAAAAACAAAGACGTTCCTTCTGGGGCTTTTTCTCTCTTTCCTGAGGCCCTTATCCTGCTCTAACTCAACAGACTCTGCCCTCCCCACCCCCGTCTTTCCCTGTCTCATTGCCATCTAGAAAAATTAATTTTTAAATATAAAATTCTTATTAAGAGGTTATGGAAGTGAAACACATATAAATTTGAATGTGTGCGTGTGCATGTGCATACATATCTGTATAGATGTACACATTCAATTTTAATGATGTCTAGTAATGGTGATAATATGAAATTAATCATTACCCCTTTTTTCCCAATTGTTTCTTTCCATGCAATTTGTGTTTGTCCCAGATATACTAAATTGACTAGTTTAAGTTTCTCTTCATCACATTCCTTTGAATATTGTCTGTTAGAATTGTACTTATAAAGAAATAATAGTTATCATCAGAAATGAAAACAAGTAGTAAATTTAATATTTTAAAAGTTGAATGGTATCATCACTGAGAACACTTAGGATTCATAGAATACAAAATTGTTACTGTGATCATAAACAAGGCTAGATTTAGATACCTAAATATCCCTTCCCCAAAATATCTAGTTGCCTTTCATTTTACATACCCATAATTTGATGGTCTAACCTCAGAATTGAATAGAATTTACCGAGACTTCTAGGATTGTTTTATTTATTTATTATTAATTATTAATTACATACATACTTATCGAAAATAAGCACTGTGGTAATTTTTGGAAATATAATGGTGATCAAGATGTAAATGACCAAGAAGCATAAAATCTAGAGGACTAGTCAGACATTGAAATAAAATTCATATTTTATAAAATGAAAAAGTTGATAGAAGTAAACATTGTTACCATACCAGATAGGTGAAAGACCATACTTACTGTGGAAGTAATCAGAAAACTCCCTACAGAGAAGTGAGAAATAGAACAAGTATAGGAGTTATTCAGTGTTTCTCTTCTCCTTCAAGAGGAAACAGCTATTAAAAGTCAATAATAAAGATAGAAATCTGAGGTGAACTGAAACAATAGATAAATATAAGCATTATAATTGAAGAAAAAGTATAAAGAAGTGAAAGTAATTCTTTTACGCTAAATGGTAAACTGAGTAAAGGGTATGGAACATTTTGTTTTTATTAGCTGTGTGATATCATTGATGGAACAGGTATGGTCAACTTGTATTAGTCATAGCTCTCAGTCAACAGTGTGGAAAATGAATTTAAATCAGTAAGAGTAGAATTTCTGTGAAAAACAGAGAAAGTATGAAGAAACTATATCATGTTTTTTACAAGCATCTGTCTGTCTTTATACATTATATGTGTGCATATATATATATATTTGTGTATATATATATGACTTTTTGTAATTTATCTACAGAATGATATATTTATTGTCTACAGAAAAATGTATGTCAAAATGTACATCTCCTTCAAATTGGACAACAAAATTATTTTCTTAATATACTCCCAATTTGCAAGTGGGTAGTTTTAGGACTGAAACACACAGGAAATTAGGCTTTCCAATTATAACTGATTTCATTCTAATTTCAAGGTTATGATTAATCCATTAGCCATCACTCATGTCAAACAGCAATCAATAGATATTATGCAGAAAAATTGTGTCAAATTCATTCAACTTCCAAATTTCATGAAGTTTCTTAATGTTACAGTTATTTTCTCAGACACTTTGATATTTTGACAAATTTGTGGGATAATCTTTATTTCTTTTGCAAAGGAAATGCATTACATGCTAGTAATTGATATTTTTCCTCCAAATGTTGATCAGCTCTGTTTAAACAGCTATAATTATTTGATTTAGTGCCACAGATGCTGACTTTTTTCTTTGAATTTCATTTGTACATCTCCATAGTCAAAATATAGAATTTTTATGGTTTTCTTATTATGGCCCTGTACATGATGTGGCTATCCTTTTATGGCTATCCTTATTATGAGGAATAATAATTCCTCATAATTAAGATAAATTTAGTCAGTTGAGCTACAAATCCTTTTAATGGTCTCCAAATGCATTGTCTTTTATAAGCAGTTAATTCCTTGCTATTTCTGGGTAATTCCTTGCTGTTAACAATGTATTTCAAATATGATATACTTACTAAGTAGTGAAGCCATGCATATTTAGATTGAATAGTTGTGCTATGTATTTTAATTAAAACCACTGTTTTTCTTAATTTTGATAAAAATGCATACATTGTTTTAAAGTATTTCATATATCATGCATTTTTATAAAACACTATTTTTCCTAAACAGTATTGTATTGAAAGTAAGCAAAAAGTAACAAATTTTACAACACAATTGTGGTTTTTATGCATGTCATTTTCATTTTACTTATTATCTTCTTCACTGGGAAAAGGAAGCCTCATTTTTTCTCTTCATTTACACAGTTGAATAGCATGGTCAATGTTCTTGTTTTAATATGTTATTTTTTCCTATTGGGTTTCTTATTTAATTAGGGGCATCACTGGTAATTTCTTATTTAAGAGTTCACACTAATTTCATACCCTGGTCTGGGTTTAGTCTCTTTTACACCATTGCAGAGTTTTAAAATATCATTTTCCTGTTCACAGCAATCCACACAATGAGACATACACCACCTTACTCAACTCAGAGATCTAACTTGGAATGTAATTGGATTTACTCTACTGTCATCTCCCATTAAAGCCTTCCTTGAAACAAAAGGAACCCTTGCCAACATTCAAGAAAATGATTGGTTTATGCCTTCTCACCGATACAGGCATAGCTCATGTTATTGATTTTTGCTTTATTGTACTATGCAAATACTGCATTTTTTACAAATTGAAGGTGGATTACAACTCCACTTTGAACAAGCCTATAAGTACCATTTCTCCAATGGTATTTGCTCACTTCATGTCTCTGTCACATTTTGGTAATTCTCACAATGTTTCATAATTTTTCATCATGATATGTGTTATGGTGATCTGCAATCAGTGATCTTTTTTTTTTTTTTGAGAGGGCATCTCTCATATTTATTGATCAAATGGTTGTTAACAACAATAAAATTCAGTATAGGGGGGTCAATGCTCAATGTACAATCATTAATCCATCTCAAGCCTAACTCTCGTCAGTCTCCAATCTTCTGAAGCATAACGAACAAGTTCTTACATGGTGAACAAATTCTTACATAGTGAATAAGTTCTTACATGGTGAACAGTGCAAGGGCAGTCATCACAGAAACTTTCGGTTTTGATCACGCATTATGAACTATAAACAATCAGGTCAAATATGAATATTCGTTTGATTTTTATACTTGATTTATATGTTGATCCCACATTTCTCCCTTTATTGTTATTATTATTTTTATTTTTAATAAAATGCTGAAGTGGTAAGTAGATGCAAGATAAAGGTAGAAAACATAGTTTAGTGCTATAAGAGGGCAAATGTAGATGATCAGGTGTGTGCCTATGGACTAAGTATTAATCCAAGCTAGACAAGGGCAGCAAAACATCCACGGATGCAGAAGATTTTTCTCAAATCAGGGAGGGTGAGGTTCTGAGCCTCACCTCTGTTGATCCCCAATTTCTCACCTGATGGCCCCCCTGCAACTGTGCCTGTCTTAGGTTGTTCCTCCCTTGAGGAATCTTACCCATCTCTGGCTAACCAGCCATCTTCCGGGGCCATACAGGGAAATGTAAAGTTGGTAAGTGAGAGAGAAGCCATATTGTTTGAAAAGGTTAGCTTTTTACTTCTTGCAATCAGTGATCTTTGATATTACTATACTAACTGTTTTTTGGTGCCATAAACTGTGCTCATTAAGGATGGTAAAATTAATTGATAAATGTTTTTGTAACTGCTCTGCCAACTAGTCATTCCCCCATCTCTTTCCTCTCTCCTAAGGCCTTCCTATTCCCTAAGACACAGCACTATTGTAATTAGGTCAGTTAAGAACCCTGCAGTGACCTTTAAATGTTCAAGTGCAAGGAAGAACCTCATGTCTCTCACTTTAAATCAAAAGCCAGAAATGATTAAGCTTAGTGAGGAAGGCATGTCAATATTTGAGACACGCTGAAATCTAGGTAGGCCTCTTGTGCCAAACAGCCAAGTTGTAAATGCAAAGGAAAAGTTCTTGATGGAATTTAAAGCCATTCCAGTCAATACAAGACTAATCAGAATGTGAAACAGCATTTTTTGCTGATCTGGAGAACATTTCAGTGACCTGGAAAGAAAACCAAACCCGCTGTAACATTTCCTTAAGCCAAATACTCATCCAGAGAAAGGCCCTAACTCTCTTCAACTCTATGAAGGCTGAGAGAGGTGGGGAACCTGAAAAAGAAAACTTGTAAGCTAGCAGTGGCTGGTTCTTGAGGTTGAAAGAAAGTAGCCATCTCTGTAACATAAAAGGTGAAGCGGCAGGTACTGATGGAGAAACTGCAGCAAGATATCCAGAAGATCTAGCGAAAATACTAAACAAAGGTGGCAGCACTGAACAACAGATTTTCAGTGTAAATGAAGCAGCCTTCTATTAGAAGACTATGACATCTAGGACTTTCATAACTAAAGAGAATTCAAAGCTTCAATGCTTCAAATGACCGACTGCTTCTCTTGTGAGGAGCTAATGCAGCTGATGACTTTAAGTTGAAGCCATGTTCATTTGCCATTCCAAAATTCCTAGGGCTCTTAAGAATTATGCTGAATTGACTCTCTTGTGCTCTATATATGGAACAACAAAGGCTGGATGACAGCCGTTTACAAAATGGTTACTGAATATTTTAGACCACTGTTGAGATTTACTGTTCAGAAGAAAAGATTCCTTTCAAAATATTGCTGCTCATTGACAGTGTACCTGGTCACCTAATAACTCTAAAGGTATGTGCAATGAGATGAATATTGTGTTCTTACCTGTTCACATAACATCCATTCTGTAGCCCATGGATCAAGGGGCAATTTTGATTTTTGCTTATTATTTAAGGAATACATTTTATAAGGCTACATAGCTGTTAAAAATACTGATTCCACATATGGATCTAGGGGAGGCACGTTGAAAACCTTCTGGAAAGAATTCACCATTCTAGATGCCATTAATAATATTCATAATTTATGAGAAGAGGTCAAAATATTAACATTAGTAGGAGTTTGGAAGAATTTGATTCCATCCTCATGGATGACTCTGAGGGGCTCAAGACTTCAGTGGAGGAGGTAACTGCAGATGTGGAAATAGCAAGAGAATTAGGATTAAGAGAGGAGCCTGAAGATGTAACTGAACTGCTGTTATCACATGATAAAACTTGAATAGATGAAACTGGTTATGGATGAGCAAAGAAAGTAGTTTGCTGAGGTGGACTCTCCTGGTGAAGATGATGTAAGAATGTTGAAATTACAACAAAAGATTTAGATGACGTCAACTTCATTGATAAACCAGTGACAATAGGGTTTGAAAGGATTGACTCCAATTTTGAAAGAAGCTCTACTTTGGGTAAAATTCTATCAAATAGAAAAATTTCACACTTAAACCAATTGCCACAACTTCCTCAACTTCTGCAACCATCACCCTGATCAGTCAGCAGCCATCAACATGGAAGCAAGAACCTCCACCAGGAGAAAGATTACTATTTGCTGAAAGCTCAGATGATGGCTCACATTTTTTAGCAATAAAGTATTTTTAATTAAGATATGTACATTGTGTTTTCAGACATAATGCTATTGCACATTTAATAGATTACAGGATAGTGTCAGTACAAATTTTATATGTACTGGGAAACCAAAACATTGATTTGACTCACTCCATTGTAATATTCACTTTATTGTGGTGGTCTGGAATAGAACCTGCAATATATCTGAGGTATGCCTGTATTACTATATATATGAATCAAATAATGTGAAGTTCCAAACATTTGTAACCTAAATAAGTAGATACTAAAATATACGTAGAAATTAGAATTTTTCACAATACAAATTATAAGATGACTCAAATGTTTTTCTAATGTGGATAAATTGCAGAAAATATTCATTTAAATTGACAGTACTATGTAAATAGGGTACAAAGCTATTTTCAATAAAATTTTTAAGAATGCTTTGCTGATATTGATAAACTTAGAGTTCATTTGAATTTGTTAAATATCTATTTGAATTTTATATTAATGCTACTGAATTGATACAAAAGACAATTGATGTAACTTGGAGAGGAATATATTTGAAACTAATACGCTTTTGCGTTGAAGTCAAACCAGTTTTCTAAAAAGTGATCAAACCTGTTTTTTCCATATGGATACAAATTAAAGCAAAATTATTTGTGGGGAAGTGAAGTGACACAATTATTGGAAACTTTTAATGATGTTTGGAAGAACTTGGATATGTGAAGTTACTTTTTCATATGTAAATTTATAAAACCTAAATAAAGATAAAATATTTTCTGTGCAAATTTAACATTTGAGTTAGATAAGCTACACATATAAAATAAAAAGTAGATTTCAAAGACAGTATTTAAAAACATTTTATGTTTTACCTCTTGAGATAGAAATAATTTTTAACACATTGATACATCTTATTCGAAGTAACAAAAAAAAGACATGTGGCTCAATTTATACTTCTATTGGATAATGCTCTTATAAAGCAAGATATTAGTGCAAGGTAAACTTTTGTTCCTATTAAGCAGTGTTATCAGTGGGAAGTGAAATATTACAATGATATTCATACACTTTTTGAACTGGAAATGATTCACAGAAAACCAGAAATCCAGAACTATCCTGTGACACAGAGTTTTGTTATCATTTTATAATATCTTGGCTCCATAATCATGTGTATTTTCACATTAAAACAAATGTGAAGATTGTATTAAATTTACATTAAAATATTGAAAAATCTATAAGAATACAACAGATGGAATTGTTTTACTTCACCAGAAGAAAGGCAAATGATGACTTATGTGGATTTATTTTCCTCACTATTTTAATGAAGAAGAGTGGTTTTCAATAAGTTGCTATAACCATATTTATAAGCCAAGAATAGAATAAATAATGTTTGCTGCAGAAATCTTTAGTTTCTTTTTGAAAACTGTAATAATGTTCATGGATTACAGGCTACATACTGGAATATTTCTTGGTAAGTTTTAGTTACTATTCTTTCAAATGGTAAATGTGCAAGGATTTTCTTTTTGAAAGCACCATTTGAGGGAAATTTTTATAAATTTGTTTTGAAATTATGTGTGTTTTCCGTTTCATCATGATAATATATACATCTTTATTTTGATATTTTTTCCATGTTTCTTAGTGTGTGCAGAGAGGAAAAAAAAAACCCAAACTTTTATAGTTAACTCTCCACATGACAAGAATGAGGGAATTAATAGTGCAGAGAAAAAGTCATGAACTTTCACCCAAGTAAGAATAATATATTAGGTAGTCCAATTGTGCACTATGTCTAAAAGCAATCTTAACAGAGAATGTCATTGTTAAGATGAAATTCACAAACACATGATAGTACTGCTCATTCCTAACTGTTGTATCCCGGGCACTCACTGTAATCCTACTACAGTACACATTATATAGAAATTCCTAATAGAGCATATAAATTCTGATTAATTTCAGGTTAAATTTGATGCCAAAATTTCAATCCATTCATTATTTTAGTGAATTATTTTTAAAACAATTCATATGTGTAAGTTCTAGGAAAATAGAATATTTTATATTGAAGTAAAATAATGATTCAGCAAAAACAATCTTAAAAATCTAAACCTGGAATGCAACATCTTGTTCTTTGTTTTACTTTTTAAAAGTTCAAACTTTAATTTGTAAAAAAAAAGAATGAACATTGAAATTGATACTTAGAGCCTTAGGCAATTGTTGAAAAAGTCTTCAAGATCTCAGTTTGGATTTATATCTTCAAAGTGAGAAGAAATTTAACCTGTATCACTTCTCCTCTTGCTAAACTCTTTGTCAAAAGAAAAATACAACATATTTTTATGACCTTTTTTCATTTTAGTCACCAGAAGTATTAGTTTGTATTTATTTTCACCTATGGTGATATTTTTAAATAATTGAAAAGGAATATTTGACTTAAGAAGCTCTATAACTCCTTAGCAGTGATACTGAGTGTGAGAAACTATTTAGAGGAATCTGAAAGAAAACACAATATAGAAAACTCTAAATTTGGTTACTTATTACATTTTTCCAGGATAGTTTTGGTAATCATAATCTTAACTTAAATTATTGTTGCAGTAGATATTTTTTCGTCCACTAGATTTAATTTACATAAATTCAGATTATCATAATAGTAATTTTAACATTTGTTAGAGGAACAAAAAGTCACAATCAATTTGTTATGGAATAATATCAATTTTCACTTTATAAACATTACTAAAGCTTTATGAACATTATAAGAGGTTTATTTCTTTGAGGTACAAAGCTAGTTTAGGTACTTATTCCTTACCCGGGGCTGTGTGTGTTTGTGTGTGAATGACTGCATTTTCATACCACTTTTGTTATATGCAAACCTGATGGACAGAAAATCATAATAGTGCAGATACAGAATCTCAACAACAGAATGCTAGGAATACAAGGGACTTAGAAACAGATAACTCATGCATTAAGCTAAGAGCAGCAGTTAGGCTCAACAAAGTTAGGTGAAGAGTGAAAGGCACAGTGTTCAAAAGTTGTAGAGATATCTACCATTTTTCAATCATTGAAAGAGCCAGAAGATTCAATCTTGCAGCAGATAACATGCATTCAGAAAATCTACACGAGAAGTGATTCTCCCTATCAAGTTAGACAGAGCTTGACTCAAGAAGCATCCATGACAGTAGCCTGGATGAAAAGGAGGAACAAAGAGCAATGCACAAACACAAGAGAAGATGGTGGATGAAAAATGGTGGGTTCTAAAATTTGGGACAGCAAATTAATTACCGGACAGATATTCAGGTTTGAGAAGGACTAGAATACTAGGTGGGGAATCACTAGGGTTTTAAGGATACAGTTTTAATTCTGCAAATTGTATCATATCAATGAGGGATAAAGGTCACACAGTCATCTCCCAAAGATAGCTGGAGTGCAAATTATTATACTATATAGACATAAATGAATACATGAATTAATGAATAAATGACAAAAATAAATTAGTGAACTAACCAGCAATCAATTGACATATAATAGATACTCAATAAATGTAGATATCCTAAATTTACCACCATATGTCTCTCATAATATTATGAAAATCTGATGCAAAATATAGTGGATTACTGTGTTAGGCAGAATAATAGCATCTGAAAATGTTCTCTTCCTAATCCAGATAATTTGTGAATATGTTATGTTAGTCAATAGAGAATTGAGGTTACAGATGGAATCAACTAATCTTGTGATGGGCAATTATTGTGGTTCTCTGGGTGGGTCCAATGGAATCACAAAAGTTCTTAAAGTGGAAGAGAGAGGAAGAAGAGTTTGTGTAACAGTGTTATAGTATGAGAAAGACTTGGTTGGAATGGCTCACTTTGAAGATACCAGGGGTTCATAATCCAAGGGATGTGGGCATCCTCTAGAACCTGGAAGGGTCAAGAAAGCAGATTCTACTCTAAAGCTTTCAGAAAGGGACATAGTCAGGTGGACACCATGATTTTAGCCAGTGAGATTAATTTCAAATTTCAAATTTGATCTCCAAAACTGTAAATAATGCACTTATGTTGTTTTAAACCACTAAAATTCATGGTAATTTGTTTTACCAGAAATAGGAAACAGATGCAATTATCCATTAGCCATTACCTCCCACTTTTTTAATTTTTGGCGATGTGTATTTTCCATTTTAGAAGATAAAAATAGAATATATTTGGCAATCTATGAATTTTCTTAGATAAGGCATTAGTATGTGACCCATTTTTGATCAATGATTTATGAGAAATGAATGTAGAATAACAAACTCTGGGAAGGAAGTTTCTTCCTTAAGAAAAAAAAAGAGATGCACAAGAGAATCTTCTTTGGCTGGATATTGTCTGTATATATGTGATGTCTGGAAATGACAATTAAGGATGGGAAACAGAAACATAAAACAACTCTACAAATGGACACCTTATTATGAGAGATAATTGAGTATCCTTACCACTTAACTCATGTTGACTTGGATATACTGCTTCTTGTGAGTATAAAATTAATACAATAGACATATATCTTTTTACTGGGAATCAGTATTAAATATATCTTCTGATTCATTCATCTAAAATACCATCCTTGACATACTATTAAAGAAATGAAATAAGGTTAGTCTGCCGTGATTTTATTTTGATGACTCATTGCTGATCACTGATTTTCATGAGAAGTTCACATATTTTTGTCTTAAAACCTTGCAATGGAACCATTATGAGATTCTCTATTCAAATGGATTATAGATTCAATAATCTTGTTTGGAAATTGGAATATTTACTAATCTCCTGTCTGAAATTCTGTCTTCAAGATTCTTCAAGATTTTTGTCTTTGGTAGGTGTCATACTTACAGATTTCTTTATTCTCTTTAATAAAATTTGATGACTCAAGATGTCTGAATGAATTTGGAGTCAATAAGAGACTTGTTAAAAGTCTCTTTACTCATTAGTGGTTTCAAAAAACAAAGTAGCTTGCACATATACATGACCATAATGACAAGCACCTACATTCAAATTTGTATTTTCATGATTTTTTGGTTGGAAGTTTTACTTTAAGCCTCATTTGTTTACAATTAAGTTTGGCTGTTTTCTATGGGTTTAAGGAAGGAATTGTCTGCAGTAGAGAATCTCTGCTTACTTTTTTAAAGAATCTGGCAGTGGAGTTAAGGAATGACACACACACAAAAATCTCCAATTACACCATTCCAGATGAAATCAGAGACGATGCATTCTAGAAACTGGCACTTTAAATGTGGTTCTTTATATTGGCAAGTTTATTCTTAGAATCATTGTAGAGCTCAAGCCAAACTATCTTATTGTGCAATAATATAGGCATCAGTCTCCATATCTAGTTACACTCAGCCGACAGGTAGTTATTTAGGGAGACCGTCCACAGGGAACAATTGGAGTCCCATCTGTTTAAGCACTGGCTGCCAGGGATAGCAAAAGATAGAGAAGATCCATCATTCTAAGTGGGGGATCAATGGCTGAGAGCATACTGTAAAAAAACAAGTTAAGAGAGTGTTATTTTGTATTGGGGAAAAGTCAGAATGATATTGACCCTCTCTAAGTCATGTAGAATTGGATTTAAGGACACAGTTTTTATTGTGAGTACACCATGTGACTTGTTGAAGTCTTTAAAACAGCAGTGAGACAAGGCACTTCAAGTCTCTACCTATCATTAAAAAGAATAAAAGTATGTCCATTCAGCCACTCTTCAGAGAAAAAGAAAAATGTCAATGTTGTATGACCCTAAAAATCTCTCCTCTAATATCTTTTGAGGTGAAACATACAGTATACATTTAATACTCAAACAGTTTTCTCCCACCAAGCAGATGGGTTGTCTACTTGAACAGGGTGTAGTTCAATCAATCATGAAATCATAGACCAGCAAATCAAGAGGATACTGAAGATATCATCTATGAAATTTCTTAAATTAAATGTGACCTAAAGAAGCTATGTGACTGCCCCCATTATTGAACAAACAAAAAAGCTGGTGGAGGACAAAGGTATAATTAGAATATTCATAGAATTAAATATGTTTTAATTTAGTATATTTTCTTCTTTTATGATGCCATCTCAATAAGCCATCTATCAAGTTATTATATATTTGAGAAGCACATGATCATTATGTATCAAACATAACAAGGTAATGAAATAAGGTCCATCTTGAATTGATATCCAATATTCATCCCTCCTCTTGATATACTGCATAGCTTGGAGACTAAAAAATTAAATCTTCAGAATTTCTTGCAACTAGTATTTCATATGTTATTAAAGCTCAGCCAATTAGAAATATTATACATGTTTTGGAAGTCGACAGTAAGGTAAATGAGTGCAGTTTTGCATGGAAGCATCTGGTTTTTCTTTGGTAATATCACTCAACTTTGCACCCATCCTTGGATATTGGGATGCCGGCTTCGGTTTCATTGGGTCTAACTGGCAGAGTCTAAGTATAAAACAATAATTGTGGCAGCATCTTTCTCATGCTTACTTTACAGCTAATGTGGCCCTGCAGTCAATAGATGCAGAGCTTCTCTTTGTGACAGGGTTAGCAGCTTCCATATCCCTGCATTTATTGTTATTTTCTGATGCATCATTCCTGGATATCTATTTAATAGAAAGTCTGCTTTTCCTACCTTCTAACAATTTAATAAGCACGTATTTTCTTTAATTAAGTCTATTTATCTCTTTCTGCTTGAAATAGTTGGTGAGTTTTTGTTGCCTGCAACTGAACCCTGACTAATGCAAAATAGTTTGGTATATCCTATGTTTACTAAAATATTCAAATAAAAGAATATAAATTAAGACATGAACATTAAGAAAACTTCATACAGGAAATAGATTAAAAGTTAGACTCAAAAACAGGGAATATTTGATAGCTTAAGGGATGAGAGAATGATAGTTCAGAGGTGAGAAATAACTTGAGCTTATGTTAGCAGGAATTAACTGGCATATGTATACTTTTCAACCATGTGGTGAATGCCCATAATATGCCAAATAGTGTGAGTTAAGTCAGTTTAAAAAGCCATAAACACTGGCTTGAATACAGTGGACACTATATTTGGAAAAAATGATGAATACACAGTTGAATTAAAATAGTGGCCCTTTAGTAGTGGAAGCCATTAAAAGAAATTGTCTTTGAAGGGTTTATAAAAAGGGAGTGACATGATAAAAACGATGTTTAAAGCATAACTTGGGCAGTAATACATAATGCAGTAGAATAGCTTGACTAAAGGGATATTAAGATTAATGATGCTGGAAAGGGAGGCATAAATACAAGATGAAGGTCTTTTAGGAAGAGATTATGTCTATGGCATAGGGGTTCTCTTTACTGAGCAGTTAACTTTAGAAGATAAGCATTAATAAAGGTTGTCCTGTAAGGTATAAATACAGAGCTGCATGGAGCTAGAAATAGGGCAAATGTGTATTGTATAATATAGGACTTCCCAGGAATGAGATATTCTCTGCTGTCTATGGGCTATAGTGGGTTGGAAAGCAGTAATAACTGGAACCAAATTAAATAGAAGGATGTTTAGAAAGGTTATTTTGGGGAGTTCACAAGGAAAATGGTTAAGAATCTGGGCCAGAATAAAGCTGGACAATATAAATTTCACATAGGCCAAGTCTACCTATAGTATTCTATAGCCTAGGTGTGGTAACAGAAAAGAAATTTAGATACTTTCTAAAAAATGTGTGTAAGTTAATGGTAACTTCAAAGAATCTGGAAAATGAATAAATTGAAATAAACGATAGTGTCAGGATTTCTAAATAAACTTCAGAGTTTAATATTAATACAAATAACCTCAAAGAATGCCATATATCATGATTCCCTAGTATTTTTTTCTTTTTTCTCCAAAGTTTTGACGTGTTCCACAACTTTCTATGAAAAAGAACAGACTAATTTGCATCCTGCAACTTTGCTGAATCCAGTTATTAGTTCTGATAGTAATTTTGGTGGAGTCTTTAGGGTTTTCCCTGTATAATATCATATCATCTGCAAACAGTGACAGTTTAACTTCTTTCTTACCAATTTGGATGCCTTTTATCTCTTTGTCTTGTCTGATATCTGTGGTTAGGACCTCCAGTACTATGCTGAATAAAAGTGGTGAGAGTGGACATCCTTATCTTTTTCCTGATCTTAGAGGAAAAGCTTTCAGCTTTTTGCCATCAAGTATTATGTTAACTGTGGGTTTGTTGAATATAGCCTTTATTATGTTGAGATATGTACCCTCAATACCCATTTTATTTAGAGATTTTATCATGAATGGATGTTGAATTTTGTCAAATGTTTTCTCAGCATCTATTGAGATGATCTTGTGGTTATTATATTTCTTTTTATTAATGTGGTATATGATACTGATTGATTTATGAATATTGTACCATTCTTGCATCCCTGAAATAAATCCCACTTGGTCATGATAGATTATCTTGTTGATGTATCTTTAAATTCCATTTACTAATTTTTTTTTGAGGATTTTTGCATCTATGTTGATCAAGGGTGTTGGTCTATAATTTTCTTTTTTTTATAGTGCCTTTGGTGTGAGAATGATGCTGGCTTCACAGAATGAGTTTGGAAGTATTCCCTTTTCTATTTTTTGGAATACTTTAAGGAGGATGTGTATTAGCTCTTCTTTAAATGTTTGGTAGAATTCAGCTGTGAGGCCATACGGTCCTGGAGTTCTGTTTGTTGGGAGTTTTTTGATTACCAATTCAGTTTAATTGCTGGTAATTGGTTTGTTCAGATTTTCTGTGTATTCCTGGGTCAACCTTAGAAGAAGGTTGTATTTTTCTAGGAATTTGTCCATTTCTTCTAGGTTGTCTACTTTATTGGCATATAATTTTTCATAGTATTCTGTAATAATTCTTTGTATTTCTGTGGTATTTGTCATAACTATTACTTCTTCATTTATGATTTTGTTTTTTTATTGAAAAGTCTGGCTAGGGATTTACCTATTTTATTTTCTCCAAGAACCAGCTCTTGGTTTCATAGATTTTTTTCTATTGTTTGATTCATTTCTTATTTATTTCTGCTCTGATCTTTATTATGTCCCTTCTTCTACTAACTTTGTGTTTCATTTATTCTTTTGTTTTTTTCTAGTTTCTTTAATTGTGAGTTTAGACTGTTTTTTGGGATTGTTGTTGCTTCTTGAGGTTAACTTGTAGTACTATGTACTTCCCTTTTAGAACTGTCTTCACAGCATCCCACAGATTTCAGGCCATTGAATTTTTGTTTTCATTTGTCTCCATGTATTGCTTGATTTCTGTTTGAATTTGTTCATTGATCCATTGACTATTTAGAATCATGTTGTTTAGCCTTCATATGTTTATAGGCTTTTGGTTTTTTGTGTGTGATTTATTATACTTTCATCCCATTGTCTGAGAAGATGCCCAATACAACTTCAATCTTTTTGAATATATTGAGGCTTTTCTTGTGGCATAGGATGTGATCTATTTTGGAGAACATTCCATGTACATTTGAGTAAAATGTCTATCCTGCTGCTTTTGAGTAGAGTGTTCTGTAGATATCTGTGAAGTTCATCTAATCTAATGTATTGTTCAGTTCTGTTCCCTTATTTATTTTCTGTCTGGTTTATCTGTCTATTGATGTGAATGATATGTTAAAGTCTCCTAAAGTGAAGGTGTTGCAATCTATTTCCTCCATAATTCTGTCAGTATTTGCTTTACATATTTAAGTGCTCCTATGTTGAATGCATAATTATTGTGTCTAGATGTTGTGGTGAAACTTTTGCTTCCACATAAGAAGCATTTATTTCCCAGTCTCAAAAGTTACCTTGTCCTGATCCTTCACTGTTCACATGATGAGTGAGACCTGGAGAAGAGGCCTGCCTTCATCCTTCACCCTGCCTGGAGGGGTCCTAGTGGAAAGCTGCCAGGAGTAGTCCTTCCTTCTGGTGTTGCCCCCAGTGTTAATGGAGGGAGCTACAGTAGTGCACTTGGAGGGGACAAGGAAGCAGGAATGAATTAGGAGAAGGGAACAACAAACAAGGGATTTTACAGGCTCTGGTATCAAGGTTCTTCCCCTGGGAGGAGTGAAAGTTAGACTATTCCTGGTCCTTTCTCCCCCAGGAGCAAAGAGCAGCTTTTCCTCTCAGTATTTTCTCCACACTAATGACTTCCATCCTCATTCAAAACCACAGTATGTTTTGAGGATAGAAAGTGTTCTATCCTCTTCCTTTCCTCCAATGTTCTCCATTTTGGTAGAGCCCCTAAGTTTTTTCTGAAGCACAGCTTTCCTTCTTGCAGACAGTTTAGAGGCTGAAAGTGTATTCCAGGGAGGAGAAAGAGCCTGGATGTTGGAAATCTGTCCTTGATGATGTTCTAAGACAGCAGCATTAGCTAAGCCTAAGAAGGTTTGGCCCCAAGAGTAACTAATGCTGTGTCAACTTCCTATTTGTATAGAACAAAGATGTATCTGGCTGCTGTTACCCAGTGCTAACCCCCCACCCATCCATGCCCACACACTCACACCCACACAAACACTTCAATTATAGATTATTTTTTTTGAGAACCTGAAAAACAGACTGGGAGGGAGTGTTCTTAAGCAGAAGAGCAGAGATGGTAGGTTTTGGTGGAATGAAGTCTACTGCATATATTTGGACTATTCTTGCTCTAGAATTGGCAGGGGAAATCCATGACTCAGAGATTTCTCCCAGTCACGTGCATCACTGGGGCTGTGGCAGGTGAACCTCAGGATACAGTTCTCTCTTAAATGAGGCTTAAGTTCTATGCTCTTTTTCAGTGTCTCAGGTTCAGGAATACTAGAGCAGTGACAACCTGAGAATAACCACGAAGGCATATTTGATATATTTTGTGCCAAATCCCAATTTAGAGGCCCTGGGAGCTAGTTGTTTGTACCGTACACTCGACAAGATTTTATTTGCCCCACACCAAGAAGTATAGGCCTTACACTTAACATTCACTGATTAACATAGAGGAACAGAGTGGGCTGGGTATTATTCATGCCTTAATATTAGCCTATATGCTGAGGGGTCAGTAAAAACTACACAGTTCGGGAATTTCTACATTTGCTTAGCAAATTAGTGAATGGGCTGAGCTTTGAACCCACTTAAAAATGAGGCCTGATGCTTCTAATTAATTCGTTCAACAAAAATTTACCATAGATCTTCTGCAGGTCAGGCACTGAGTAAATAAAACTGGTTTAAGTAATCATGAAGCTTATACTCTAAAGGAGAAGATGGATAACACAAAAGAAAACAAACCAGCAAGTGAAGTCTATTGTATGTAGTGGCAAGTGAAGTCATGGTAAGAGTATGCTATAATAATGTAAGAAGAACCCACTGTGGATATAGCCATTTGCATTTAGCATCTATTCCAAACTTACTTTGGTTTTCCTTCTGTTCTGCAGAGGCTAGAAAATTTGCAGTCAGGTTTTGGATGCAAATTGGATCCCACCAATTAGAACCTCCAAAATGAAACATTGCTTGCAAACGTGAGACTTCTTAGGCTATTGTCTAATTGTAGAAAAGTTTATTTTTCTTTTCTGCATTATACCTGGAATGAACTTTATATCTAAAACTTGCTCTGAAGGAGGTGTTGTGGCAGTTGGTTGTAAATTGAGTTTGCTGATGCCATGACAGTAGCAGTGTGTTGCTGAGGTCAGTAGTTCCAGTAAGGGCCTCCTGAGTCCCCATTTTCTTAATTATAATAGAGATAGTCCTGCCTGGGCAGCTAGCTGCTCTTGTTCTGGAAGTGTTTGTTGATGGTCAGAGTGTCTGTTCCTTTAGACCTTCTGAAAATTTTCTCTAATAAATCTATTTTGCTTAAAATATCCAGAGCTTTTTTCTTTTTTTTTTGGTTCTTCCCATAACTGGGGCCTAATTAATAAAAGGGACTAACTTAGATTGGTATTTATTAGGAACAGCATTTCTGAAGACGTGCGTCTGATGTTGCTAACAAGGATGAGTAGGTGTTAACCAGGCAATGACTGGGTAACAGGACCCCTCAGAGAGAAGGACTGGTAGGTGCCAGCAAAACCTTGATGTTGGAAAGAAAATTTACCTTAAGTTGTGAAGATAAACCATGGTAGTTTGGCTGTATGACAATAAAAGTTCTCTTGGAGGATAATGCTAGAGTAATCAGAGTATTTATCATTAAAGACAGATAAATTGAGATTTTTCTAAATGTAAGAGCAAATGATTAAAGACATGAGAGAAAGAGTAATGAACATATTTTTGTTTTGAGAGATTTCTCAAATTGATTTTAAAGACTGGATTAAGAAGGAACAAAAAGCTGGGAATACAGTTAGATTTCTATTGCATAGTTCAGGTAAAAGTTGATGGTGGTATAGAGTAGGGTGATTGTAATTAAGAAGGAGATACACTGGCAGATCTAAGGTATAGTTAAGTAGTAAAATTGGCAGAACAAGAAGCCAGAATGGTTTCTTTTCTTGCTTTCCTCTAATCCCACTGCCAAGTCTTGGATGTTAATACACCTTGAGAAATACCAGCCCAAATCAAGCCAGCCAGAGAAGAAAAACAGCATTTGTCCTAATAGACTATAATATTTCCTCCCAGGCTTTGGTACCATTTCCCTAGTATTGAATGTCCTCGGTTCTGACCAATCTATTCTGACTGCTTTTTGGAGTTAGAGCAAGGTCACAGGCAGAGTATGGAAATCTCCTGTCCCTATAATGCACAGTATGTTCTCTGTGTTTGTATAGGAACCAGTCTCTTATTTCTATCTGTTAATTATTCTGAAACATGTTACCAACCATTTCTTTTTAAAAAGTAATAAATCTGCTTAAGACATAGAAGTATAAATAAGTACAAGTACTGCTTAAACACTTATGTATATTAATACAATTATTTGTTCCTGATAGCCACCAAAATGTTGATTCAATTATTTCCCCTATTTGTAGATAAAGTAATTTGCCCAGATTCCTGAATAAATATACATGGAGTTTGATATGAGGTAGTCTGATACTAAACCCCATGCTTTTAAATATTACTGTATATGATTACTGTGTTAAGGGAGAATACCCACAAAGTATGTAGTTCTTACATGGAAATAAGAATTTTTGTCAAATCTGAATCTCAGTCTTTAAACGTTTGAAGTATTGTGTGTTAAAAAAGGAAGCACATAAAACATTCCTCTAATTAAATTTATAACTTATAATTTCAATTTAAAAATAGAAGCATTACCATCTATCCTAAGGAGAAAAAGAAACTTAATATTTTAAGATAATAGTACCTTTATTAAATCTAAGATCCATTAATTAGATCCCCTTTACAAATATGTTTATAGGAGTGGTAATCTGCTGTTGCCCAAAATACCATTCCTTTGTTATACATTATTTTTGGTAAAGCTAGCACATTATTGTCCCTTCCCATCATACTCACTGGGAAGTACAATAAGGGAAAGACAATGTGAGCTGTTCTGTGATACCAAGTCTCCAGCGCATGAAAGTTCATCCAGACCTCAGATCCAAAACTAAAATGTTACTTTGAAATTATAGTTTTAAGAGAATAAATGTTTATGTGTTTATGTTGCCTCTTCCTTTTTAGTGCAGAATTAACTTCAGACATTGTGAAATAGTGCCAAGAACTTTGGCTGGAAATTTGGAAGACAGATCTCTGGCTTTTTCACTAAATGCTATGAGGCAGTTTCTTAGTATCTGTGGATCTCATTTCTTTTGTTTGTTTGTAAAATGAGGGGCCAGAGCCAGATGATGTCCAGCATTAATATGTTTAATTATCAATAAGAGATTTAATTTTCAGAGTAAGCACTGTTGGGTCTCCAGGCAGTATTACAGAAATGCAATTATAAAAGATGATCCAATACAAGACATTCACAGGGAAAATAATTTGCACCAATTAGAATCGTTGTTAACAATTAAAATTACTTTATGTAAATTTGTCTTTATATATTTTGTTACACTGTTATGAATTGCCCACACATTTAAAATAAATACTTCCTTGTGGGGAACTGAAATCATTATCTAATAACCCTCCTTTTGTCTGAAAATTCCCTGACTTACAGGAAAACTGCATTAATCTGACATTAATATAACTATAATGTCTTGATTTTGGTAATTGTCTTTGCCAAAAAAAAATGCAACTTTTTCTAATGTCTTTTCAACATTTCTGTAAACTGTAGTTTGTTTTAGCTGTGTCATGTAAAAAAATTAGCTTTTTTAATAAAACCATTGTCTTTTAAAAGGATCATTTTATCCATGTATTTTACTATAAATAATGATATACTTAGATATATACCCATCAGTCTTTTCTATGAGTATAATAAAACAATGCCAAGGATCTGACCAAAGAGAAAGCCCAATGAGTGTCCCCAAAGAGTCATACTCTCAGTGTAAATGTAAATAAGAATTAGCCCACCTCATCCACTCTTCACTCTTTTTTTTTCCCACGCAAGAGACTTTATTATCTAAAGGAGAGAGTGGTTGCTCCAGAGGGAGTGGGGAGAGAGAGAGAGGGAGCAGCAGAGAGAAAGAGCAGTGGAACAGAGAGAGCAGAGAGAGAGAGAGAGAGAGAGAGAGAGAGAGAGAGAAAGCAGGGAGAGCAGGGGGACAGAGAGACAGAGAGAGAGAGAGACAGAGAGAGAGCAGCAGAGAGACAGGCAGACACACAGAGACAGAGAGAGTGACAGAGAGACAGGGAGAGCAGCAGAGTGAGACAGACAGAGGCAGAGAGAGAGAGGGCAGCAGAGAGACAGACAGAGACACACAGAGACAGAGAGTGAGAAGGGAGAGCAGGGGGACAGAGAGACAGAAACAAAGAGAGGGCAGCAGAGAGACAGACAGAGAGAGAGAGAGAGACAGAGAGTCACTCTTCACTCTTAAATGACTGCAAGAAAATTTGCCTTGGCACAGAGAACAGCAAGGAAAGCAATGGTGCTTGAGAAGTGAAATGACTAGCCATACCTCAACTGAATTTACAACTCATTCTACATATGCCCATAAACTTTTTGATATTCCTCCCTTTAAGAGAAACCAATTTCCTTCCCCTTGAACAATGGGCTGGACTTAGTGACATCTAATTAATGAAATAAAGAGGAAATGATGGTCTGGAACTTCAAAGTCTAGATTCTTCCTGTTTCCTCTCTCCTTCATAGATTGCTCACTCTGGAAAGTCAATTCTAGATTAAGATCAGTTTTATGGAGAAGTACATGTGACAAAGAAATGTAGCAACCAAATGAGTGAGCTTTTTTTTAAGCAGAGTCACCAGCACTGATCAAGCATCAGATCACTGTGGCCTCAGACGGCATCCTGACTACAGCCTCATGAGAAACTATAATCCAGTATCACTCAGTTATTAAAATTTGAAGAATTCCTCATCTATTAGAGACAGAAAAAAAGCTACCTGAGAGTAAACTTCTGTTCTCTTGGTTTGTTTTCCTATTTGAACCATTGTCATTAGTGGTTTCAATTTAAGAGAATTTTATCAAACTTTGATTTGACAAGGCTATTTTTTTTTTTATTTAATCATTTGTCTTAGACTTTGGAAACTAATTATTTAGGACAAACTAACACATTCTTCTAAATAGAATGCTGGCAGCCATTTTCGCATGATTGGTGTCTGTTGGTCAAAAAACATTCCAATGATTAACTACATCCATAGTGTCATGGCATTATGTCAAAAATATTACAACCTGATGATACTTGTGTGATTGTATTATAGATGTTATAGAAAATGTCCATAAGATTTACATATGTTCTGATCTATTCGGTGTAATATAGCTGTTGGAGAAGGTCATCAAGAAGACACAGGAAGTTTGACATCCAAGCTGAACCTAGGGAATAGGAGGCTCCCTACCCCACCCCCTGTCCTTGGAATATGCTTGCCTTCTCTACTCCCAGAAGCTATCTCAAGCATACAGCCTTGAGATAGCAATGTGATGTTGAAACTATCCAGACTGGTACCTGACTGAACCAAGTAAAGGCCTCTATATAAATTTCAGAAATTCTGTGGTGGGGGGAGATCTACTTGTTTTGTGGCTGCAGGGTGGGGAGGTCGGGGTAGCAGAGCATTTTAGATTGTTCTTGGGAAGCTCCTGAGGTAGTTGCAACTAGCAATAGCTTTAAATAAAAATTTTATTGATTTGGGAAGAATCAGGTTACAAATTAAATTAATAATACAAATGTAATTATTATTACAAAAAAAGCCTTTTTATTTAGTAAGGGAATTTATGGTTTTAAAAATTGTGTAATTATGGTTAATCCATAACATAAATGTATAAATCACAGAGCATCACCTACGAGCCCTTCTCCTGAAGGAAGAAGCTCAGATTAATGGTCACATACTTAATTATAAGGTCAGAAGTAATTTACTGAAATTTTACCTCATACCATTTAAAGACTAGCAATTTTGAATGAAGAAAGCCACATCCTGTGGAAGAGAGCCAGTGTCTAGGTTAATCACAACAGTGGTGCCTTCTAAGTGAGAAAGATTAGGGTCATCTGGTTATAACACAGGACATTAGTGTACTGATTCAGATAAAATGGGAGTCCAATGAAAACAGCTCAAAATTCAATAATCACATGAAAACCAATGATGTATAAAATGATGAGAAATAAAATTAATAAAATACATTACCATGTTCAGGTGTAAATATTTTTTAAGAAATAAGCACTTAGGTTTTATTATCACGGAGTCACCTTGGTAATACAGGGAAGTGAGAGTTTGTGTGTAAATTGGGCATTGAGGTAAGAAGTCCACCCTGGTGGGCTATATTTCTATATTTCACCCAAGCTTTGCAACTAACTGGAAACCTGAATAAATCAAAAGAAGAAACAAAGTAAGAGGTATTTGGTAATACATATAACTATAGATAGCTAAGCATACTAGCTGAAGAACATCTGGAGTTTTGAAAGCTCATTACTCTTGTGGTAAGTTCCTTCTCCCACTGACTGTCAGTTCTGGGTAGTTAACAAGTCTTTGGATTTATATCATCACCTTACCTGTTGTACAGATTATTGGTTGGGCTGCTTGGGGAAACTGGGATATCAGTCTTCTGATATGCTATGTGATATTGCCTGAGATCAGACCCATCCAAGCATCCTATTATAGAGAGAGACACCCTCACTTTTATTATCATAGAAATTTGGTGTGCCATTCAACAAACATGAGGCTCATGGCTTGTTTCTAGATAGGCATTAATTTTTTCCCATGATATCACTAGCCCATTGTGTTATTTTAAAAATATTAATTGCAATGTCAAAATCTAACACATAAACTTAAAATTGTGTAGCTTCATTTAAAGTATATGGGTTTTTGACTTTACTTGAATTTCAAAAGGAGCACCAAAGTTTTTGTTTTATGAGTTTTCTACTAAATGAATGTTTACCCTTTTTCTTGCTTTAGAATAGCATTTAGCCCACACCACTCTTTTAGTAACTGAACATACCAGGGGGTCAAGCATTTCCATGTAGGTTTAGAGAAAAACAGCAGCAAAGTCTCATTAAGTTGCATTGGCCTAATTCAGAATTTGCAGTACTCTAGCCTTGTTTTAGGCTAACATTTATCTCTCTGAGCTTTATGAGGAAAGGATTTGTTAATCAAATTAATACTATACATAAAGTAAAAGATTCTTTCAAATTACTTAAGATAATAAGTGTTTTAGAGCTCTTAAAGCACTTTTGAGGCTCCCATTTGCTGTCAAATAATTAGAATGTTAATCTTTAACAGTTCTCATCTAAGTAGTAAAACAACTCCCCCAAGGGACTCTATTAAGTAATGATTCTTCTGAAGATGTACAGTATAAATTTGATAATACTAAATTAAAACAGTATTCTCTCTCTCTCTCTCTCTCTCTCTCTCTCTCTCTCTTTCTCTCTAATTCAAATTCTTTCAGGCTCTAACCTGGAAAGGAATTTTTTTCCATTTTTTTAAATTAAGTTTTTACCATACTGTCAAAATGAAAATATTGTATCTATTTAGTTGGATTTTCAAATTTCTAGATTGATTGGACCTGATAGATTAGGCCTTGGTGCCTTATACTATTATAGGGCATGATCTTTATGACATTAAACTACATTTTCTAAAAATAAAATAAACTTGGCAAATATATTTTAGTTTCAGAGGAAATATAACAGTTTTTTCTTTATTTTCCCAACTAAAATTACAGATTAGTTAAAACCTGTAATTATTAATTAAAAATCAATAATAGCACAGAAATAGCACATGTCATATCTAGTGGATATCAGAAATAATGAAAGATCATGAATAATAAATTCTAATATATAATTTTGAATGCTTTCCAATTAATTTGAGTGGTATTATTTTTATATATTATGAATACAAAAATAAATAGGGGATGCTAAGTATGTGATCATAGAAATACATTTGATTAAATTATGAATGTGGGAAGATGAGATGGAATGTGAAGAAAGTGTTTTATATTCTAGCTAATAGTATCATAGGTCCCTTTCTATAAAGTTACCACTTAACACAGAGAGGGCTCCACCAGTCATAATCAAAGTCTGGCATTACAGTAAGCATAGTCTCTCCCTCAAGAACTGATTTTTAAAAAGACCATTTTATTAATAAATTCTTTGTTGTGATAGATTTTTTCAAGCCTATAGTTTGAAATTTATAGACTATGTGTACAAAATTATACTCTATATTCTAACAAATACATAACATGTTCTGCTGCGACAAGGAATTACTAGATGGTGTTAAATATTTTTCTATCATAGCAGTACACATATTTTGATTTTTACATTATTTTTTACTCTATTAAATATTATTTCCAATCTCCACACTTGTTAAAGGAGAATCAAATAAATGAGGTTTTTTAAACCCTAGTTATTCTTTTGTCTCTTAAGTATACACAGAGCATAAAAATTATAACAATATAATGAATTTGGGTATATATTTATATAGTTTCAATATTAGGAGAATCAATTTCATGAGAATTATGTGACTTGGTTAAGTCTACAAGCTAGTTAATGTCAGGGCTAGGACTCAACCCAACTACCTTTGATATCTAACTTGGTGCCCTTTCAGTGCCCTCATATTTTTTAAATAAAAGTAGACTGTAAGACAGGTATTGAGTTATTACTTTGTGGTGGGGGAGCAGGGGGGAAAGGAATGGCAAAACACGATAAATTCCTTATCACTGGAGGGTCAATAAGAGTTCTTATGGATAGATTCCTTATGGGTAGGATATGAGTTAAGTCTGTAAGGAAGCAAGGACTTAGAGGAAAGTCCTTGGGAAAGAATATTTCAATTAAGAGTGTCAAAAATTCAGAAATAGCTAAATTAAAACCACCAAATCAATAAATAGTATTTAATAGGAGTTTTTTTTGTGTGTGTGCATATAAGAGTGATTCAAAAATTAGGAGCTTTCATATCTAAAACTGAAATGAAGCCTGGGGACATGACATTACAGAATGGCTTATGAAGTGGAAATGAGGGAGTTGTTTAACCTTTACTATGATTAATTATTACAATGGGAGTTTCCAGATGGCAGGAGATTAGTTAAAAGTGATTATCTTATACCATTTTCAGGAAGATGACTTAAGTTTATTTTATGATTGTCAAAGGCATTTACAAGAAATAACCTAAGTTAAGTTTTGCTTATGTTAGTGCTTACATTTAGTTTTGCTTACATGGCTTAAGTGGTTTTGTCTGCTCAGGGAATTCTCAAAACTGGTCTCCATTTTGCAGTTAATTTTAACAAAGGAATCAATGTCTGAAAAATGAAAGATGTGAAAAGGCAACTTGTACTGAGTTGGAGAGGGGATTCAGATACTAAGATCTTAGCATTTGGAGGCTTAAGGACGAAAGACTGGGCATTTAAATATATGAAAAAGTTTAAGGGAATTAATTCCAGCTCTGTATTACAAAGAACCTACTATGAGCCAGGCAGCCAGGCACTCTCCCAAACCTTGAAAGACCAAAGAAGAACATACATAATCCTTTTTGTGAAAGTGCTGACAAATGTATTGATAGTTTCAATACATTATAGTTAGAAATATGACAGAATAATAATGTTTAGGAAGGTAAGAGTCAAGAGGATTGGCACATAGCACAACTTGGGAATTCCAAGACTGCCTTCTGGTAGAAAATGTTAACCTCCAATGTTTTGTTAAGTAAGAAGTAGGTGAAATGAGCAAGACAGAGGGAGAAACAAATGTTAAATTTAGAGATGTTTAACACCCAAAATGTTGGAGGGGTCCTCATACAGTCTCCCATTTCTTGCCCAGAAGCTGTGTTTAGGACAACAGAGCCTCTTTTAGATATCCTTTGCACTCAGGCATCTTGCATGCATGCTCTGAAGATTCCTTATTCATAGTTCCCTATCACTGGCAATACAATCTCTCTTCCCACCTCTTCTTTTTTACTTCTCTTTCCCCCCAGTATAATACCCTGCTGAAGCTCTATGCTCTCTCCACTTCCTGACTGGGGTCTGGGGGTTATTTGTCTGACTTCAACCAATAGTGATGCAATAATTGAAGAGGAAGAGATGTATCTTGGTGATTCTCAAGGAATTTTTAAACACAGGAATATTTATAATTCACAAGAAAGAAAAGTCTTACTGTGACCATTTTGTCAGTGAGGAAACAGAGTTTCAGAAAGATAAAACACCATATGCACAAACAGCTGGTAGGCAATCATGACATAGCAGGAGAGTGGAGTGACCTAACTGCCATCCCTTAGATTCTGTGTGTCTAAGCCCCCAGAGGGAGCTTTGCCATCCCCACAGGCTCGGCAGATGCAGTCAGGCTGTTGATGTGAAAACTTCATTTTCAAATGCAAGCATAGATTGGCTGACATATAAGATATCTCTTATTTCTGAGTATGTGGTTTCGCTCATTTATAACAAGGGAAACTATCTCAAGGAAAAGTAAAGAACCCAGGGATCAAGTCTGTGTTCAGAATACTAACAGTAGAAATGGAAGAAGCTTGGAATGGGAATATCCTTGTCCACAGTTTTTGACCTAAGTAAATATGTTGCAATGCAAATCAGAGGTGAGAAGGAAAACTGAGTTAAATGACCCCTGCTATAGTCTTTGGAATAACATAAAGGATTGCCAGAAAGAAGAAATGGGACAGGGAAAAGCTGGGACGAGTCAGAAGGAAAATGGTAGTGGCATTTAAGGTCAAGGGAAATACTACAAGGCTTGAAGACCACATAGGTAGTTCAGCCACTCAGGCCCCGGTCAGCAGGCTGGGAGTGAACAGGACTGTGTCCTGTATTCTTTCTGCAATCTATGCCATGACCCAACCCTTTCTCATCTCAAATGGAATTGGTCCAGAAGATCATTCTTTATGTCATATGTCATATGTCAGAGTAAGAGTCAGTCTAAAGTATAATTAGATCAGTCCCAAGATGCCAGTGTCTGTCAGTGATAATCCTAACCCCCTGGAAACAAAACCTGGATTCTTAAATGCTTAAGGGAGATCAGGGAAGACCCTTCACTTGTGATACATGAGAACTACTAGCTAAAGATGTTACCAAGTTACCGTTTATTTGGGGTAAAAGATGGAGCCAATCCGACATGCATTTCTTAGTAGAAATCACAAGTTACCTTAGGGAAATAATTCATCTTCATTTTGTGTCAATCTACCTTTCACTCATTGTGTTCCTGTAAAAGGAGGATAATGTTTTAGGATGAAGATACGGGCAGATGGTTTGGCAATGTAAGTGAGGGATATAAAAATAAGCATCATTTCATAATATATTTTTATTCTGTGTGGGATTAGATTGTGCAGTGCCTTTATATGATAATCATTATGATAGCTATGGGGTAGTTCCTTTTTGAGCAACTTTTGGCAGGAAATCTGGACCTGAGATAAAGAATCCATCAGGGAAGGTACATAGACATTGATTCGATTCTGAGTTACCTAGAAGATAAAAGGAAGACATACAGTATAGCCCATCTTGTAACTTTCTACATATGCCCAATTAAATTAACTTGTCAATTATAAGATCTTCATAATGATTAGAATGAAAGAAATAATGTAGTCAACTAATTTTCTTTTCTTGTTCTCAAAGGAAGATACCTTCATGGCTGAGGCATCTTCATTCTGTTTAAAGGTGGATGACAACAGCTGGGAAGGTAGTGATTTATTTCAGTGTATGACTTTTTGCTGCTGGGCTTCAGATTTCAATACTTTCAAGGAAGAAATCAAGTGTGGCAATATGATCAAGCTAATACGGTGTTTATACTAACTATATTAGTTTTGCAGCTATCAATAAGCTTCAGTAATTAAAGATAAATGAGAAAGAGATACCTTCTCTCCTACACTCTCAGTTCCGGATAACTTATTAAAAGGAAAGCAAAACAAGACTGATTTTTAAAAATGAATTTAACCATTTATTAAAACTTAGTTGAGATGCACATGTGTCCATGCAATCTCATCTAGAAGCACTGTGTAGACACTGCTAAGCATCTAGCAAAAAAAAAAAAATTGTTTAAGGCAAAATGATAGTTTTAGTTGTAAAATTCAGTGAAACTTACTAAAATAAGATGGTGTCTCTGAATGTGGATGCACCTGGAGAGGAGTCATATTTTAGACCAAGTATAACTCCCATACCCTCAGTTGCATGCCCTCAGTAGCCAAGAATCCCAGCAGCTGCAGCCATGAATGCCTTAGTCCTGAAAGGCAATCTTGGTGGGATATGAAAATATTCACTATAGCCTACAGTCAATACTGCTTGAATCCACATATATAGCATAAATCTTGATTATCTGACAATGAATCTCCAGGCATTTTGGCTAGTCTCTTTCTCTCGGAAAACTTAAAAAAAATAAAGTTAGTGGAAAACACTACACTCTTCACTGCTATAGATGGTTTCAAGATAATCATTTTCTTCATGCTCTAACATCCAATCTCAATCCCCTTGACTCTAATTTAGATCAGCAGAGATGTCGCTTATTTGCCTAAATTTTCAGGTGGAATAACCTGGACTGTCATCTCTGTGTGGTCTACTCACCGTTGAAACCCTTCCTGTGCTGTGACTGCTGCACTAAGGGATTTAAAATGAAAACTGGGCAAGGAATACCAAGAGATGGCCCAGAAGCCATCTGGATGAATGGTGTACTGGCAGATGTTTCAACATATTTTCTGGAAAAAAAGAAAAGAAAAGTCTTGCTGTAAAGCACTTGCTGATTTCTATAATGAAATATTTCAATCATGGCTGGTGTAAAGGTACTAGTATTGCACGACTGGAAGAGAAGTTGGGAAGAGGTATATAACAGGCTCAGATGAACGGGCTGGAGAGCCTACACCGGCAACACCACAGCCTCACTGCCAAACACACTCCTTCCTACCCTGCTGCGGCTGCACTTCCTCCTGATGACCAGTCAATAATCTGACAGGGTGATGTCTTCTTTCCTTGCCTGCTGCTTCCATGGCACAGAGACCAAATAATTGGGTGGCAGCCATAGAATGAAGTTTAATTTTTGCTCTGTCACCTGATGGAAGAGACTTCCCTCTGGGAAATAGGATCTTTAAATTCTCTCAGCCCAGAATGCAAAGACAGTAAGCAAAAATGTTCCAGTGCAGTACAAGGAATGATGGTAAGCAGGACCTCTCCCACTTTAATCCCTTAGTTACCAGAACATGTCCTCTACCTGTACTGGGACATAGCACCATAGATTTGCCTTTGAGGATGGCAACTAAACTTCTCGAGGAATGATTTCTAATCTGGCACCACAACATGGTCTTCAGAAGGCTCTTCTATTGCTCTATCAGACTGGTAGCTTCTTGAAGATATGGTGTGTGCTAGAAATGGATCTCATAGTCATTATGCAATACCGTATCTCCCTTTTACAAAATGGTTTCTTGCTCTATAGTTACGAAATGCAAGATCCCTTGTGAGTAGATCAACTACTCTGTAAACTCTCAGATTGTGATACTCTCAGAAGAACCATGGGAAGGAAAGTCAAATCCATACCTAGTGTATGTGTTCATTTCAGTCCAAATGAATCACTACTCCTTCCAGGATGGAAAGGATCCAGTAAAGGCACAGGCAATGTCTGTCTGATTTATCACTTTATCTCCAGCAATTCGTGGGAAAGCTAATAAATAATGACTCTCTATAACCCCGTTATTGTGTGCTACCCAGGTTTTCTATTGGTTATGCTGCATTCTGTGGCAATAAAGTAAATACGTAAGGTTTCAGATGGTGATAATTTCCAGGAGAAAAATAAAGCAGCTAATTGAAGGCAAAGAATGCTGGAGCAGGGAAGGTTGTATTTAACAGAGACAGAATGGCCAGGGAAAGCAAAATAGGTGGAGCGACATTTGAATAGAAATATGAAGACAGAACTCCAAGATAGCTTTAATACTCCTCTCAGTTTGACTAAATATTAGATAAGCTTCTTGTCATCTCTAGGCCAATGACCTCCCTTTTCTCAGAGCATTTACTTGAGAAAACTTGTATAGTTGACCCCTGAACAATGAGTGGTAGGAGATGCCAACTACCACATAGTGGAAAATCCATATACAACTTCTGCCTCACCAAAAACTTACCTACTAATAGCCTACTGTTGATAGAAGCCTTACCAATAACATAAACAGTCTACTAACACATATTTTATGTGTTACATGCATTCTATGCTGTATTTTTATAATAAAGTACACTAGAGAAAACAGTATGTTATTTTTCAAATTGTCACAAACCCCCCAAAATTTTCTGACATATTTACTGAAAAAATTTCATATATAAGTGCCATTCAAACTTGTGTTCAAGGGTCAACTGTACTTCCTCTATTTAAGGGTAATAATTACAGCATATGGGGCAACAAAAAAGGTGAATTTAAAGGTTTCCACATAGGGTTGAGATACAGGGAAGCAGGAAAGGATATTATTTTCAATATATTTTAGGGTGAAATTTTTGGAACCATTTAAGTGGCAGACATATTGACTTTGGATAATATTAACATCATCTACAGTTTCTAAAAGATATTTATTGAAATTTGAATTTTTTTTCCCTAGTTTTGTTGTCATCCCTTTTATTTTCTTATCTGTTGAGAGCAAATCTCCTTTAGGGTGAGCTGTGTTCTAAGAATCTTTGGCCTTACGTGAGAGTTCCAGTGTGTCCAATAAGAAATGAGATAGTAGTAAAACCAGACTTAGGACAGGAACAGTGGGAAATGATGGATATCATGCCAAACGCAATAGAAATGTTTATAAATATAGTGAGACAACTGCTACGGATTTCTGTCAAAGAATAAAGAAAGTACCTTAAGATACTGAGTAGAAGAGAGTTGGTGTAGAGCAAAAGTCTTCTGCTTCCTCTGGCCAATTTCACTTTCTTATCTAGCTGATTCGAAATTTTCTCTGTAATTTTCTAACATATTTTGTGTCAAAGGAAGAGGATTGAATCATTATTTAAAAGAAGGAGGAGAGGGAGTTAACTGATGCTGTTGTAAAGTTTCCATCATGGAGTCAGAAATATGAAAAGCAACATTCCTGTTAATCATAGATAACAAATGAGAGGTTAGCATGGGAGTGCCAGCAACCGCCTTCAGACTGCTCATGTGTAGGATTCCTCATGTGCAGCTGCACATAGTTGGAAACGTGATGCTGTTTAGGCTAATGAGGCAAAATAGAAAAAAGCCCAAAGTCACAGCAGAGAGGGTCTTAAATGCACAGCTGTATTTACTGCTGTTTCCTTTTGCACCTGATCTTCAACTGCAGGTTAAATTTTTCTCCATGCCTTCTGTTTGCTTCCCTACAGGGCCCCTTCACATTTTGAGTCCAGACCAAGCTGTTATTTATTATTTATTGTTAGTACCCTGCAACTGATAAAATTTGATTTTCTCCTATTGGTGAGCCCTGAGCTAAAGTTACCTGTGTTTGTCAAATGCCAAAGTTCATGTAAGATACATCACACTAACTTGTAAAAGTCCATTTTAACTATGAAACATGACTTGGCTTGAAATTACACCCACAGGTACACACACACATAAGTAATTTATTATAAGGGTATACACAAGGCAAGGCCTGTGTGGGAGTTTTAAATGACAATCAATTAAATGATTTTCTTTCTTTCTCATATTTGGAACAAGCTGAAAAGGTAAGGGAGAGAAGATGAACAGATAGTTATATTGCTGTTGACACTGATACAGAAATGTGGTCTTAGGTTATAGCCAAATGGGCATGCTCATACTTTATGTCTGAACCAAAAAGACTTCCTATCTTCATCACTAGCAGAACTGGACAACTTGGGCTTCTCATGGTGGATGAAAACTTTTACCACATGGTTCACTTCAAATAATATGTTTATGTGTTTTTTTACAGAAAATATAATAATAATGATCATATAATGTAATAGTTTTAATAATGACAATACTAAAGCAATAACAAATATCTCACACTGTCCCTTTAGAGCCTAAAGTAACCCTGTTGTGGCTATTTGTTGCTCCAGGAGGAGGGGGTTCCCTGCTCCGGGCAAGTTCACTATTACATCAGTGCTATGGAATAACAACTTAGCTTTAGGGGTAAAAGGGGGCTCATACCGAGCATTATTCTCACAGCAGTAGGTCAAGCTCTAGACTGCCATCTGTCCATCTCAGCCTCTGGCCCAGACTCCAGGCTCTGCTACCCAGGCACTGCCTCCACTGGTGGTTCTGTCTCCACTCCCTCCTGCTCCCAAGCCCTGGGCATTCTCCTCCCTTCCTAGCACCAGAGCTCCATGGTTCCTCTCTGTCAGCTTCCCCTCTCTCCTGCTTCCCCACACAGGGCTCTGATACTTCTGCTTCCTGTTCTCACCTGCCATTTTCCCTGCCAAGACTTCCATGACTGACAGTTCACTCCTGACAGCTCTATTGGCCAGTAAACAGCTCACTGCCTATGGGCACGAAAACAGGTTAAGTATATATACAATGGGTGATATTACAATCAAGCGAGAATCCTAGCCATAAAATTCCCATTTTCCTTACAGTATTCCTCCTACTATGCCTGGTAAATTAAAGTCTAAGAAAGAAAAGGAAACTGGAGGATTTCATCCTTGAAGTAGAAATGTCCTCCCTTTCCTGGAACCTTAAGGAAGAAGATGGTCTCCCCTTCCCCTGGGCCCCACAGCAGGGTAAGAGTTGATCCATGCAGAGCCAAGAACACGATGGTGCAGACCAGCAGACCCCAGACATGAGAAAGGACAGCATGGGGCAGCTTTTCCACTGAGCTTCACTCCTATCCTCCAAGTCTAGGACGGGAGTGAGCTTCTTGTCACCTTCAGGTGACAGGAGTCACCTTCTTGTCACTCCGAGAGCTGTTTTTTATGGGATATTTATATGACATAAAGGCATAGGCACAGTAACTCCTATTGCCCATGCATCTTTAGCTTTCTGTTAGCATTTGCTTCAAGTGATCTTTGAAAAAAACACATTTCTAATTCCCCTGAGGTAACATGCAAGCACATCTTATTGAAGGGCTTTTAAGTAAGCTCAATTTCCATCAAGTCTTGTAAATTGTTGAGTTCCTCAGAATTTAAAGTCTCCATTTACCCTTAACTTGTACTAAAATAAGGCTTAATGACTGAAGCTGCCTTGATTTTCCTAGATTCCTCTTAAATTCCAATGAATCTATCTCTGTGACAAATTACTACAGTCTCTTGTTTCTAAAAAGATTGTGCACTGTAACTATTTTTAAACATTTCAAAATCCAGCTTTGTGGGATTTTTTTTGACACAATTTAATATGTGTAGGAGAGCATGAATCATTTTCATAAACCTAATAACTTAGGTTTTAAAAAAATAACACTTTTTGATATTTCAACTTAATTCATATATTGAGTCTCCATTTTACCTGAAGAAAAAAGTTATCCAACTTCGGGTAATCCAGTTGTTTTGGTGCTTTTATATTTAATTACAGCCTGTCAACCAAGACTTTCTCTTTCCTTGTTCTGTTTTCCCAGGATGGTACCTAGTGTTTAGAACTTCACATAATTAATGTATCTGAACAAGTAAATAGCCTGGCTATCTTTGTAGCTAAGCTACTGAGATATCACTTGCCTTGTCTGGTTTTGGGCTATTGAGCTTATCATCTCTTGAGCTAGATGTGTTCTGCCTTGTTCTTCAGTCATCAGCCATGTATCATCCTCATTTTATCTTCAAGGTTCATGAGGACTTGCTAGTTATGTCACCACTCTCCATTCTCTCTCCAAGGGAAGTCTGAAATTTTTCAAATATTCCCCTCTGCCTGTCTGGGGCAGCAGGAGACTCATGGAACTGTCTCAGATCTCTGCCTAGACTTTTTATAAACCAATATTTCCACTTTTCTTCTGATGTCCCATACCATGAACAGAACTTTTATGGAAATTATTGCCTTCTCAGAAAAGTAGAAGCACAGTTATCTGACCAAACTTCTAAACGTATGAGATTCCCATTGCCTCCCAAGTAGGGTTTTGGGGAGAAGTAGAGAAGAATAGTAGTAAGAAACAATAGTGTAGAAAGAAAGCCCTGGATTGAAAAATGATATATATAAAAAGTCTTCGGTATTAAATTTCGATCAAATCTCAATTTTTATATAACATTCCAACAAGAGAATCATTAAATAATAAGGAAGGAGAGCAAGGGAATATTTGACTAAAATGAAACAAAGAACTGTGCTTATTTTGCTTGTTGAATAGAAAGAAAGGTCCCTCCAACTGGAGTGCCAAAAAGTGAGGACCAGAGGGCACAGATGAGATGCAGTTGGAGGATTACATATAAAGGGAGTAGGCACAAGAGTTTATTTGCCAAGCTAAGTGATTTTCATCTTATCCTGAGTGGGACTGGGAACTACTGAAAGTGTTTACTAAGCAGGGAGTGAAATGATCATCTGATTTATGTTTGCAAAAGGTCAGTACAGCTACTGTGTTGAGAATGTTTATAATTAAATGTAAATTATAAACATTTGATAGGATTTTGGATGAGAAAAAATTAGCATGAAGCTTTTCTTGAAAACAAGATGTTGAATCTCAAATTTATAAAAGCTCTTTAAAATATAAATTGATAATAAATCTTTTTAGTTGAGTCAGTTGCCTTCTTTGCTTCAGTGAAACCTAGGGTATTTTTAATTTATTATATTTACTCTGTAAAGTTATTTCATTTACACTCAGTGAAGGAAAGTTCTGAAATTTGGTTTTGGTTTGTCATTCTACTGCTGAAATCACTATACTAATGAACTGTTAAATTGGTATCTTAATAGGATATCAAAGCAGTATCTTGGATAAAAAAAGTAAAATATTTATTTCTAATTTAAAACAGGTTAAGTAGCATTTGTTATTTTGCTAATTAAAAAATAATACAGCTGAAGGTTCCAGAAAGCTTAGCCAGTAACCTGAAGCTGTGCAAATCAGGGTAAACCTGTGGCTCAAGGAGCCTTCTGTGACCTTAGCCAAATTTTATACTATCTCACATGGCTGAGATTAGCTGCCTTATTCATATTGTATAGAAAAACGTTAGATTCAGTGGACTTCTAAGGCTGATGTCCCTCTTTTCAGCATTTCTTTCAAGTTGTGCATTAGTGTAAATGGCCTTTGGCATATTAGCAATTCACAAAAATTTATACAATTAATGTTTCTACCAATAATTTCTCAAGCATTCATCCAGAATTGCTACATGTCTAGCTCAAAATTTGCCTGACACTATTACAAAAGAACTTTAATTTAATTTTATTTTTTACAATTGTACATAATAGAAGAAATAATAAAACCCAGTGCAAAATGGTTTGAAGAAAACAGCCCAACAGATCAGTTAATTATTTTGTCCCAATTCTTTAGCTTAAAAAGAAAACTCCAGTTAATTGTTTAAATCTGTGTTTACTAACAGACTGCAGACTGGGATAATCTTGGAGAAATTGAATAAATGTTAAGAATTACATCATAAACCCAGATTAAATCATGATCTTGACCAGCTGAGATCTGAATACGATGTGAATTAGGTGTCTTGTGCTGAAAAGTTCTTCAGTGGTAGGTGCTGAGCCCATGTTTACCCACCAAGCTATTGATAACTATGATCTGAACACTCTGCTCTGTTCAGATTCATAATGGGTAATTCAGATCAAGACATGACATGTGAATGAAACACTGTTGGCTATTGTAATTTTTCAGTTTAAAGATGCTTACTTAACACAATACAAATTATAATTTGGGGACAATCCCTTCAGATTGGACTACTCTAAATCTCAACATGTTCTTTTGCTATCACATCTGTCCCCAAATGCATTTTAGTTTGCATTGGTGTGATGTTATTAAACTAAAAGAAAGTCTGAGTGTTCTGAAGGAGATCCAAATAGTGTTTGTGGAGTACTGACCATGGCTAAACTTTTTCTTCCCCATAAAAAGTAGTGAACCAGATTCCTAAAGACTTCTGACCTGTTTTTAGGATACAGCACCTCTAGGAAACTTGCTGGCTTCTGAATATCCACACCCTTTTCTGTTCATGAACTTATGATAAAACTGAAGATTGTTGAATTTAAGTTTTCTAGAAAACGAACATCAAACATGTCATTGTAGATATTTTGAACTTAGAAAATATAAGAAAGACAATTAAGGATTCTGGAAACTCACGCTATATATGTAGAGGTTTTTGTGTTGGTTGGTATCTATATAACATCTCAGGGTTCCTTTATTTTTCCTAACAAAAATGAAAGTGTACTATATGCCTAGTTTTGTATTCAATAAGATATGAAAAACTTCATATCCAGAAGTTTATACCAAGATATAAATGTCTTAAATGGCTGCATAACATCCCGTTGTATGATTATAGGGTTATTTTTAAAGATACTCCTCTGTTTGGAGCATTTTTATTTCTTACTTGTCCAGCTATTATAAAAAAGTTGGAACCACTTTTCTTATAATAAGATCTGCATAATTATCGAATTATTTCCATGAATTAAATTCTGGAAAGACATTGATGGATTAAAATATATTACCATTATCTTAATACTTCATATCACAAACTTATGGTCCATATCACATATAATTAAATTGTCTAGTAGTTTTAGCAAATTTCCCTCTAACATGTTTATCATTATTGATTTTTAAGAAGGTAATATATTATTTTCAAAATTATGAATCAAGAGGTCCTTGTATTTTGGTTATTGAGCAGATTTTTAAGAAGCATCATTTAACAGCCAGAAATTAATTTAAAACATTATGTTTTTTAGCTGCACAAAAGGAAATTTATATCCCAGGAACACTTTTCCTCCTTCCTTCATATATTTCCCTCCCATTGTCTCATTCCAAACATGCACATGAGCATTCATGCTTAATTTTCTGACCAAACTTCCTCTTTTTCTGAGTTCTTGAAATTTTGACTCTCTTTACTCTCTCTTTTCTCTCATCTTCCATATAATTATATCCATTTTCTCATTCTGGATTATGAAGGTCTGCTTTATTCTAGTGTATTTTACTTTCCAGTTCTGGTCACTTTTTTCATCATTTTCTGTTTTTATTCCCCCAAAGCTTTTTGTGATCTTGATATCAAGATTTTATATCTAGTAAGTGGATTGTGATATTTCATTTTGTACTACACTATCGGAAATTTAAATGACACAATAATGATTGTTTTCTTCATTTTTCACCAGATGGTAGACCTTATAAAACAAACTGCCTGATCTAAATTAGAATTAGAGGTTAGAAATAAAAAATTAGAGAATTAGAAATAAATATCCATCTCATTTAAATAACTTATATCCAGATGTGCTTTCTATATATTTGCACTTATCCTTAATTCAACAAATATAATATTTCTTATCAAAATCTAAAATGGGATGTTTGTTTGGTGATTAATATATGGAGGTAGAGATCAAACATTTTGATATGGCAAGCAGCAAAGCTTTGACCTAGTTATTACAGAGCAAAATGCTTCATCAGACCATTATCTCTTTACTTTGGAAAGCATCATTCAGGGAAAATTCAGATTTTATGTGGGCTTACTTTTGAGAAGTCAGCTAAGTCCCATAGAAAGAGATTAATCAGTCTAGAAGGGTCACTTTGCCAGCAAGCATGGGAGGGTTACAAATTTGCTTACAGGGAGTGCTTTTTGCTGAACCTATGATTTATGGGAATCTTTTTTATGACAGTTTTTTTGTGATTTACGTACAGGAGGATGCATTCCTTGTGGGGTTCAATTTCATACATTTTGATACATGCATAGGACCATGTACCCATCATATATCCACCACCAAAATTAAGTTACAGAACAGTGTCACTGCCTGAAAATATTTCCTCCGTACAACTTCTTATAGTCACCACTTCCCACCATCCCCAAACTACTGACAACTACTAATCTGTTCTCATTTTTACATTTTTGTGTTTTCTATAACATTATATAGTGGAATCATATTGTTTACAGTCTTTTGAGTATCGCTTCTTTCACTTAATAAAACGTATTTGAAGTGCATCCCTGTTGTGTGTACAGTTTTTTCATTTTTTGTGAGTGGCATTCTATTGTATGGATATACTGCCATTTTGTTTATTCATCCAGGGGATTAAGGACATTTTTATTGTTTTCATTTGTTCAAGTTATGAGTAATGCTTCCATAAACATTACACATTTTAGCCTGAACATAAGTTTTAACTTATTGGCATAAATAACTGGAAATTGATTGCTGGAGTATATAGTATGTACTTAATTTCATTAAAAACTGTCAAATTATTATACAAGGTATCTACTTCTCTTTTGTATTTCCACTAGCAATTTGGATCTGCACCCTCATCAACACTTAATATTGTCAGCTTTTTAAAAAAAAAATCTGATAGGTATATAATAGTATTGCATTGTAGTTTAAATTACAGTTCCTTAATGGATAATTGAGTTTCTTTTCATATTGTTTGGCTAAGTATTTAATAAGATATTTGCTTTCCATGGTTGATTTTGAGATTTCTTTATATATTATGAATACAACTTATTTATCAGCTATACAATTTCCAAATATCTTTGTGCTTTTGGTGTTATATCTAAGAACTCTGTCCTTAACCCAACATAATAAAGGTTTTCTCCTACATTCATATGTAGAGAATTTTATGTTTTACATTTAGGACTGATCAATTTTGAGTAAACTTTTGTTTATGGTATAGGATATGGGTCATACTTTTTAATATCACTTATTGCATGTGAATGCATAAATGCTCCTAACATTATACCTGTCAAAAGTCTTTTAGTCAATTTGTGTGACCTGGCTGGATTCTTTATTATGATCCATTGCCCTATGGGTTTATGTTCTCTAGTACTGCAGTGTCTTAATTAGTGTAGATATTTATCAAGCCATGAAACAAGGCAGCATAAATCCTTCAGATATATTCTTCTTTTATTTTGGCCACTCCGGTATATTTGACTTTTCATATGAATTTTAGGAAGAGTTTGTCAATGTCTACAAAATTTGTGCTGGGATTTGTTTCAGAGCACAGAGAATCTATAGATCAAATGAACGGTTGTTATCTTAAGAATTCTGAGACTTTCAATTCAAGAACAAAGTGTATCTCTCCATTTACCTAGGTTCTCTTTTATCTAGGATTCCTTTCATGAATAGTGTATGATTTTCAATGTAAAGAGCCTGGAAATATTTTCTTAGATTTATACCAAAGAATTTCACTTTTCTTTGGTGCTACTTATTTTGGTATTTAAAATTGGTAGTGTATTTTAAATTCAAATTTGAAGCTGATTTTTAGTATGTGGGAATGTATTTGATATTTGCATATTAATATTGTTTCTTGCAACCTTACTAAGGTCACTTATTAGAATTAAGGCTTTTTTTGGTATTTTAAAGCTTTTTTTAATAAAGATGATGATGTCACCTACAAATAAAGACAGTGAGAGGTCTTTTCTATTTCCATCTGTTTTCACTTCTTTCTTGTTTTTTGTTTTGTTTAGTTACTTATTGTCCTGGCTAGGACTTACAGTATGCTATTGAATGTCAAGAGAAAAGACCTTTGTCTTGTACCAAATTTAGGGAGAAGCTATTGAGCCTTATAATTTTATATTTTTGTAGTTTCTTTTAATTTTATCATGAATAGATGATAATTTTTTTACTATGTCTATGAGAAAATTATTTTTCTTCTTTAGACTCCTACTATGATTAATTAACTTGATTCTTTAATATTGAAACAGCCTTTGTGGTGTTCCAATTAGTTTTTGAATGTGGATTCACCCAATTTGTGGTGATCCATTATTCTTTCTATCTATTTCTAGATTCTATGTGCTGATAATTTGTTGATGATCTTTATATTTCTATGAGGGATATTTGTCTATAGTATTCTTCTCTTTTGATATCTTTGTTTTTGTTTTCAATTTAAGCTTTTGTTCCATAAGACAGAAATATCTGGGTTAATTTAATACCTTACTACAGTTGTTACTCTTCCCCTCTCTCAGGCCTGTTCCATGAGGGTTGTTTTCTCAGGACTTATGCCAATTTTTTATGAGTACTTGATAAGGTTCCTGAAAAAGAGCCTACAAATGGGTACATACTCCCTTATATATTTGATCTCTAGTCCTTCTGTATTCTCTTAACCTTAACCAGTGATTTATCCTTGACCAATTATTTAACCTTGACCACACTTTTTTGATAAGAAAATGGAAAACCAGGCACCTATGTGGATCTTAAGGACCAGAAGCTGGGATCTGGGACTTCAGTCAAAGCTTTAGATAGATCTCAGGGTTCAACACTACATGTCGGCAAAGTATTTGATGCTCCACCTCTTTACCAAAAAACTGCTAGGAAGACTTTGGGAACTGTCAACAGATCTACAGAAAAGTCAGTAAAGACTAACAGAAACAGAACCTTCTTTGTCAAAAAGGTAACTGAGAAGACTTGAAGCAAAGGCTCTGTTTCTACCTCAGATGACACCTGTCTAGAAATAGAAAATTTATTTCCCTTCAAACTGCTATATTTTGAGAGTTTTGACCTGCCTGAAGAGCACTGGGCTGCACACCTCCCCTTGAATGAAGTGTCTCTCAACATCCTTGACCAGGAGAGGGAACTTGAAAAGCAATTACACTTGGAACCCCCTTCACTTCTTCATCTGCATCTCACTCCAGACCACACTTTTTTTTCTTCTTTTTTTTCAATGAACATAGATTTATTGAAACTGGTTTTGGAGAGGATGGGTGGGTAGAGAGTTAGGAGTTTTCCAAAAAAGAACTGTGGGGGTGAGTCAGCGACAGGCCAGATGGGATTGGGTGCCTGGCCACAGACCCCACCTTAGGCCCAATTTTTCCTCCTTCTGCTGCTTAAGCACAACTTTCAGGTTCTGGTCATTCCACATGTTCTTGTATATCTTGGTGGGGTGCAAGCCCACAAACTTCCCAATTATCTCATGCATGGCACACACATAGTTTTTGCAGTCCTTAAAGCTGATGAAGCCATAGCCCTTGGTCTTGCCCATGTGTTTGTCATGGATCACTTTAGCCTTAAGGAAAGATGGGAAGCTGCTGAAGGTGTCAAGTCATTGTTTATCTCATTGCCCAGATCCCCACAGAAGATCTGGAAGTCATCTGCCTCCCACTCCAGCCCATACTTTTCTTTTTAAACAAAGAACTCCTTTATTAGTACAAAACATACACTCAAACTGACAAGTGCTAAGAAAATTAAAAACTAAGTCATAGCAAGCAGGTGACAATTCAACATCCAGAGTCTACAAACTGCTCAGAGACTTCGATGGATCAGACTCCCATGTAGAGAGGGCATCTTCTGCTTACACTTAACCTTGACCAATTATATGCCTCTTTAACAATTTCTCATGGTCTTTCTTCAACTTTCAAGATAGCTATTTTTCTTGAGAACTTGGTTTTTGATGGTAAGAGAAAGGTTGTATTATTTTCAGTTTTCCTGACTTATCATTGTCATTGCCAGAGCAATGGTCCTTCCAACTCTTGATACCCTTAAAAGTACATCTGGTCAACATTCTAGACACATGTGCTATTGTTTAGGAAGATTCTTGTACATGTAAGTTCTAGTGTGAGAAAGAATCTCCTGCCCTCTATTCTGGATCTCAAATGAGCTAAACAGATAATTATCTCCCCACACTCAACAACACAACTGAACTGTCCTTTGTACTTATTATTAGTAGGTGGCTTCTTAAGATATTCTCCTGTCTTCTCACTTATCATAATCATTTCTGATTTTGGTACCTACATTTAATAGAATAGCCAGTTGTCTTCTCTGAAGAAGTATTGGGAAGCATAAAGGAAATATACTGTGTTTTCTGATTGGTAAAGATCTTGCGTTTCTGAATAACACTGACCCCCAAATAACCCCTACCAATAAACTCAGCTCTGTGTAACATGGAAAGAATAAGAGATTTTCTATCATTGAGAAGGTCATCAGATTCACTCCATGAAACCAATATGGTATGTGTTTAATCAATTTCATATACTTGTGTAAAATCCTTCAAATTATAGAAATTATTAATATAAGGTTTAATTTTTGGTACTAAGAGTGTTTGCCTTAAAAATATCCACGTAAGTATTTTAAGGAAATTGGAAGATAATGTTTCATGAACTGTCAGCCAGATATTGTTGTGAGCCAAATAGACTTAAAATAGGTATCAAATCATATTATTCTATCATGATCTGCCTTCTCTACTATCTTTTTATTCTCTAAATGTCAGAAATGAGATAAGGAACTTTTATTAGTTTTAATCTAAATTGATGAAATATTTGAAATTTTTGTTTGAAATTATGAAAATTATTTTGAAACCCCTAAATTTCTATAAATATTACTTGTAAATACAAAGTTTGGTAGTGTAAGATTCAAAAATAAGTTCCTACAGAAAAGTAGAGAATATGACTTCATAGAATTGGAAACAAAATGAGTTTTTCTTGCAGATGCATTTAGGTATTTTTATACATACTGAAAATGTTATAATTATATATATATAATTTTTTATTCTAAAGGATTATTTTCAGGTAGTCTCATAAAAATTGTTTCTTCCTACCACAGAAACTTATTATGAATGACAGGAAAATGAATATTAAATGCCTGTCTGTTTATCTATCTACTTTATGAAGTTCAGCAGAGAGTGTAGTAATTTTTTTTCATGACACAGTAATAAAATTCTGAATTGAACTGTTAGTAAGGAGAATGGATTCTAGTAATGTACCATAAAGATCAGGGTAATTGAACATCTAGATCAGGAAATGCTAAAATATTCAAAGGTTTGGCATGCTTCATGAAAGCCAAACATTCTATAGTGAGTTGTTAATATAAATTTGACTGCTATGTGGACCTCCATAAAGAATTGCTTCTTGGAATCACAGAACAATGTAAAACATTTGAAGTAATCTGATGTAACCTTCTATCCTAGAGAAAAAATAAATGGCTGTACATTAAGAGCACAGTCAAATGCCTCACAATTAGTATTTATGATAGAATAATGTATAAGACCCTGGTAATCTATCTCCCAAGAGGACATTTCTAAAACTGATAAAGTTTTAGGCTATTCATTTTGGCATTTAAATATGTATTGCATATATAGTAACATTTTTATTAAAGAATGTACAGACTATGCAAAGAAAATCTTTCTAAGATATATCCCAAAGGATCATTGACTATTTCATCTATGACTCAGTGATTCAGATTATTAAAATTAATAACTAGAACAGAACCATTTTTATAATAAATTGACACTATGAACTCAGTCTGAAGTTGATATGTATGTTCATAAATTTAAGGAGTTATAGTCAACTACATCTTTTATATTATTAATTAATAACATTCTGAAGTATGTTTAAGATTTAGATAATTAAAAATATTTGTATCCAAAGTTCTCAACATTTCAAAAAATACTTCTAATATTGTGTATTTTAATGTTCAAATTTATTTTTAAAAATACAGTGCAAGCCAAAGCAATTTTGAGACATAAGAACACAGCTGGAGGAATCACAGTAACATATTTTAAACTAAACTACAGAGCTATAGTAATCAAACAGTATGGAACTGACTCAAAAACACTCACATACATCAATGGAACAGAATTAAACCCATGCTTATGCATTCAATTAATCTATTGCAAAGAAGGCAAGAACACACAATGGGAAAAAGACAGTCTTTTCAATAAACGGTGTTGGGAAAACTAAACAGCTTTAAGGACAAGAATGAAACTAGGATATTTTCTTACATCCAATGCTAAAATAAACCCTAAGTAGATATAAGGCGTAAATGTAAGACCTGAAACCATAAAAATATTAAAAGAAAACATTGGCAGTAAACTCTTAGAAATTGGTCTTAGCAATATTTCTTTTGATGTATTTCCTCAGGCAAGAGCAACAAAACCAAAAATAAACAAGTGGGATTATGCCAAATTAAAATGCTTTTTTGCACAGCAAAGGAAACCATCAACAAAATGGAAAGGTAACCCACAGAATGAGAGAAGATGTTTGCATATGCTATTCTGACAAAGGGTTAATATCCAAAATATATATACATGACTCACACAACTCAACACCAAAATACAAACAATCTGATTAAAAAATGGATAGAGAATCTGAATAGATGTCCAACAAGCACATGAAAAAATGTTCTACATCATTATCAGAGAAATGGAAATCAAAACTACAATGAGATATCACCTGTCACCTGTCAGAATGGCCATCAAAAAGACAAGAAATAACAAGTGTTGGTGAGGATGGGAAGAAAAAGGGCCCTTTATGCATTATTGGAGGAAATGTAAATTGGTGCAGCTACTATGGAAAACAATATGGAAATTCCTCAAAAATTATAAAAAAATTTACTAGCTTATACAGAGATTCCACTCCTTGGTATTTACCTGAAGAAAATGAAATCACTAATCTGAAAATACATATGTTCCCCTATGTTTATTGCAGCATTATCTACAATAACCAAGATATGGAAGCAATTTAAGTGTTCATCAAGAGGTGAATGCAAAAAGATGTGATATTATATGCACACACACACACACACACGCACACACAAACACACACAAAGTGGAAAATTACTCAGCCATAAAAAAGAATGATTTCTTACAACTTGTGACAATGTGGATAGACCTTAAGGGCATTATGCTTAGTGAAATAAGCCAAAGACAAATACCATATGATTTCACTTTTATGTAGAATATGAAATAAAAATGAAGATACTAAACAAAACAAAAACAGCTCCTAAATGCAGAAAACAAACTGTATTTGCAAGAGAGAAAAATGTAGGGTTATGGGTGAGGTGAAAGGGATAAAGAGATACAAACTTCCAGTTATAAAATAAATAAATGGCAAGGATAAAAAGTATAGTATATGGAATATAGTCAATAATATTTAAGTGATGCTATATGGTAATTAATGGGGACTACACTTGTCCTAGTGAGTATTTTGTAATATGTGTAAATATCCAATCACTATCATGTATACCTGAAACTAATATTGTATATCAATTCTATTTCAATTAAAAATTAATGAAGTGCAAATAATAATTCCAAAAATTATGTCTTTGACATAACATGTTTAATATATAATTTTATATATATGTTTAATATATGTTATAATGTATGATATAATAATTATATAACATCTAACAATATAAAGTATAATCATAATTGAGGGATAAGCTTGGAAGGAATTACCAACACTGGTTACAAAATGCAAGATATTGTTGCATTAATTTATTAGTCTATATATTTGCATTCTTTAAATGAATTTTGTTAACAATTTTTAGTTAAGATGTCTATTTTATTTCATTTTATTTTATTTGTCCAAAAGGTGTGACAGCCTTTAATAGAGTGGAAATTTGCTTGTTCTTTTCTTCAGGATGTTTTGCTTTTGTCCTTTGATTATGTCTTATCTCAACTGATAGAATAATAAAAAAGGAAAATAAACTTCCAAGAAGAAGTGAATATATAATAAATATTAATCTTTTTCCGAGAGTATTTCATTGAACACTGTCTGAAAAAAACACAGACATCTCTACCACAACTTGCAGATGTATGATAGTGGAATTCATACTGAAAATAAAGTTAGAAAACCTGTTCAAGAAATACCTATCATCCTTAGTGTGAACTTGGGCATAGCAGAAATTCTGCAATCTAAGCTTATTTAATTAAAAAAATACATAATGACACTGAAATGAGTTTCATGTTCCTGTGATTATTATATGTAATATACAAATTATTATATGAAATCACATTATATGCAAAGTGAAAAATGTTTATAAGCTTAAAATATAGAACTACATTTGCTTTCAGGAATTTTCCAAACATGAAAATGCATTCATCTATAAATAGATCTATTTATAATATTTGTGTATTCTTGGTCACTAAAACAAAAACAAACAAAAATGATGGTAAATGAAAATTTTCTTACTGGAAATGTCTGGTTTAATGATATTTGGAACATAAAACAAACAATACATTTAGGTATAAAAATTTTGCATCACATGGCTGTTTCAAGTATTAAAGGAGATAGTGTATATACATTACTTAGGTATATATTATATACTCAGTGTTAAAATCATACTAAGTATCATTGCCTATAGAAGGTTTTTAATGCTCTGGCATTAGTGTGATGAGGTTAAAATTCAACATTTTCTTCCTTTAATATGTAAAACATTTTTTGCTTAATCATTTTTTACTCTCTAATAAAGAGCTGAATACTAATTAAACAAGTATGGCTGAATGTGGAAAGCAACTTAAAAATGCCTCCAGTATTTTTTGTTTTCTTTAATAGAAGCCAAAAAGTAGTACCAGCAGTTAAGAAGCACAGGTAATACTTTGAAATTTGTAATGACCTTTGTTCTCTGGTTCCAGAGTTATTTGGTGAGGGTCTTGCAATTTAAAGATTTGCAAGGAAAATTAATTCTCTTGAAGATCCTCAAACTTGTTTTCTATCAGATGTGTGAATTTAGAAGGTTGCATATTATACTGCATCATAAAAAATTTAAGAGTACCAGCTGGACCCAAAATCTGCTTAGAGTTTTTACTGAGTCTATATTCTGTTGTTTACCTGATTAACATCATTTATAAATTCAGTTTATGCAAAATAGAAAAACCTTAAAATCAAAAGTAAATATACTTAACAGTCCTTACAGTTTTCTCAGAATTTGCATGCCAGAAGCAAATACATTTTAGTGTTTATTGAAAAAAATGTAATTTATGTGAAATTAGGTATATTCTTTAATGATAAGCAAATCAGTTAACTTTTTAAATAAAGATATCTGGTGAAGTTAACATCCCTATGAATGTCTAAGAAAATGACATGTTTAACTCTAACAGTATCTGAAGTGGAAAAAATTAGGTATAAACCAAAACCCTTCCAGTTGTTAAAAAAAAAAAAGAGATTTTTGTTAGCGTAATGTTCTTCCTGTGTAAAAATCCTATAATGTGGGCTTTTTATTTGTGTTGTCTTTCAACTTTTACTAGTTATTGCTGTGTAGTTACTGCATGTCTGCCCCTGGTGGTGTAACTATTGGGCCATATTCTCCTGTTAGGACATATACTTGGCAATATAAATCCCAACTGGAAAGCTTAGAGTCATAGAATGTTATAGCTCAAAGAGACTTAGAAATTGTTTGATGCTGTTGAATATTTTATTTGGAAGAAATACTTACACTGATTCAATCATATATAAGCAGTACAAGTGGAATTGCCCAGTTGCAACTGAGCTGGAGGCCTAGAATTCAGCCTTGTCATTGTTCTCTTATCTTCCTCTTACCTTCACACTGATATGCCCTGGAAGCGCACTCCAGGAATACTCTGGAATGAGTATGATACATCTGAAGCTCAGAGAGGTGAAGTACATACTGATGGTCTCTCTAGTCATCTATATATAGCTATATAGTGACCAGTTTTCCAGGGTCCAGATATATTATCCTACCTTCTTCACTACTTGTTAGCTGATAGCGCTTTACTCTTACAAAAAAATATGAGCTTCCCAGTGGTAGACTGGACCCCAATTCCTGTTTCCTGATATGAGACTCTAAGTGGGGACATGGCAAAAAGAAACAAGGTAAGAATGAAACATATATGTGGTGGAATTGCTCATATGTTTTTTAGAAAATCCCATTTTGCCACAAAGGCTGGGTTTAGAGGTTATACATAAAAGGGTAGTAGTGCTGACTTAATGTATATAATGTAAATACAAGATATACCTCTCTTTGTAGACTACAGTTAGGCTGTTTCTCACATATTATGCTCTGGGACTTCATCTGTCCGTCTCAAAACCATATTTCCCAATCTAAACTACCTTTCCTTTTGTGGAAAATACTGAATTATTTCCTATTTATTATCTACTTTTCCATCTTCCTTGGTTACAGTATACTTGATTTTTTTCTTTAAGAATGCCAATTGTCCAAGTAAAAGATTACATTTTCTAGTCTTTCTTAAGTTTAGATGTGGTCCTGTGACTTGGCTCTCATCAAATGAAATACAGAACACCTCATTTTATTGTGCTTCACTTTATTGCTCTTTGAAGATACTGCATTTTTTTTTATGAATTTAAGGTTTGTGGCAACCCAGGGTTGCTTTTTTCCAACAGCATTTGCTCACTTTGTGTTTCTGTGTCACATTTTGGTAATTCTTGCAATATTTCAAACTTTTGATTATTTTTATATTTGTCATAGTGATCTGTGACCAGTGATTATGACTTGCTGAAGACTCAGATGATGGTTAGCAATTTCCAGAAATAAGATTTTTAATTAAGTTATGTACATCACTTCTTTGGGCATAATGTTATTGTACACTTAATATACAGTATCATGTAGACATAATTTACATATGCACTGGGAAACCAAAAACTAATTTGACTTGCTTTATTACAAAATTCATTTATTGCTGTGGTCTGGAACCAAAACTTTAGCATCTTTGAGGTTCGCCTGTATGCAACAGCTGTTAGGTAGGACTTTCAGAAAGTCAGGCTAAAAGAGACACAGAAAGGTGGGTGAGGCATTTTATTTGTGTTCTCTATTAATCTCCTTACTCTCACTTCCGTCAATGAACTCCACTCTCAACACAGCAAATGTAACCTTTTACAAGCGTAAATCAGACGATTGTCTCACTACCCTGCTTAACCACTTTTAATAGTTCTCAAGAACGTTCTACTTAGGTTAAAATGAAAATCCCACTTAATCTGGCAAATATAATCTTCTGTCTACTCCCTCTACAGCTCGCACAACTCTTTCTAGTCTTTCCTTTTCTTGGTTCACTAGGCGTTTTCATGTATTTCATGTATTCAAATGTGCCAAGATCGTTTCTACTCACTTTGCCAGGAATGATTTTCCCCAGCTCTTGGTATGACTGGTTTCTTCTTGTCACAGAAATCTCAGCTTAACATCATGTCTTTAAAGAGACTTTTCCTAACACCCAGTGTGAAGAAACTGCATTCTTTATTCTTTCACACTATATTCATTCTGTGTGTTCTGTGTCGTTCTCTATGTAGCACACTATTTCCTTATTGGTTTCTTCACTGTCTCACTATGGCAGAGACCGTGGCCATTCTGTTCTCTGCTGAGTCTTAGAGGTGGGCACTCAGTAAGCATTTGTCAACAGAAGGTATGAATGAACATCATGTGGTTTTATGGCTGTCATAGCTTTCTAAAACCAATAGTTTGTCATGTATACATCTCATTAATTCTATAACAGTATAAACTACAAACTGGAGCCACACTCCAGGTCTGTTTTATTTTTTTAAGAAACCAGTTTTATAGTAACCAATTGTTTTTAACCTTTGTATCATGTCACAATATATTGCCAGTTGGGATAAAGCAAAAATATTCTGTTGCTTTATTTCAATATTTCCCACTTCATACTTTAATCACTCTCCCATTTTCTTTACTGTCTTGAGAACTCTTTATGGTGTGTTAAATGTTTGTTTTCTAATAGAGCTCCAATTAGTTATACATGTATACTTGAATAAAAACTAATATGATTTTATGTGTATGTTTTGTTTACATAAATTACATTATGTTAAATACCTCTCCTTTTTATTTTTAATAGATCTATGCCTATGAAATCTATTTATTTGCTTTATATACACCCAATTAATTATTTCATAACACTGCATAGTATTACATTGTAGGCAAATACCATATTGTAATTAATTCATCTCATGATTAAAATTAATTATTCTCTATTTCCTATCATATAATCTAATTTTGTATCTAAAACTTCTTATGGAATTCATAATGATCCAATCATAAGAGGAAGTAATGATGGATTTGCAACATCAAAATTAAAGATTTGTGCCAAATAAAGAACACCATCAATGAAGCTAATGGATGGTAACAGACTAGGAAAAGGTATTTGTGACATCTACAATCTGCAAAACAATCATAATAGTCAAGAAATTTCTGTACCCCATAGAAATTTAAAATAAAAATGAAAATAGAATCTAGACAAATCTCTTGTCTTGATTTTTCCCTATATTTCCTACTTAACACATTGGCATTCCTGTATGAATATCCCATACATAACACACAAATGTTCTATGCACCCACACACATATAAACACACCACTCAGTAATAACTGAGTGAATGGATACATGAAAAAATTGGTATATATACATAGATAGACAGATATTACATAAACATGCAGGTATAAGTAAGTCAAGTCTCTTATATGGAATAAGGATAAACGATCTTTAACTCAACTTAAGTATGTGTTAAAATAAGATCCATTACATAAGAAATTACAAATTAAAATCTTTGGGTAAAGTACCATTCAATTCATGTTATCATGATCACAATGTCCACTTAGAAATACAAATTTTAAGAAATCAAAGAGATTCATTATTATATCAAAATATCCTTGAAAATGTGTTTTCAGAAAATGAAAGCTCATGTTTATATGTGTTCATGATATATGAGGCTTTGCATGGTCTAATATAGCTTGTATTGCATATGATTTTGTAATTTAAAAAATATTTGTTTTATATTTGATCATTCTTTTTCTTTGTTTTATATTTTACTTTGGTAATCAGCAGTCTTTCATTTTATGATTTGATATTGCATTGTATCTCTTAATTCTCTAAATGTCTTTTTTAAAAACAGAATATCCCTTAGTGTTTTATTCTTGCCCTTTGACCTTAGGTCTGTTTGAATCCATCAGTGCTAATGTGCCTGTATAGATGGCATAGGAGAACATCCTATAAAATGAAACAAGTTTTTAAATCGCTTACAGCAAATTTGTAAGTCACAGGATTGATTGTAGCTTACTGGACATTTTTTTTCCAATCCAGAGTTGACTATTAACAAAGCTTAAGAAACAAACATCACTCAGTAAAAGGGAAAGAAAAATAGCTTTCTCGTCAATCATGGAAAATGCCAATTTCTAAGGAAAAATATTTATGTAAAAAGAAGAACTAAAGCATCAACAGGTAATAGAGCAAAGCAGACCATTAACCTTGGGTTATATCTTGTGTGGAGGTAAGGAAATCAGCTTGTTTCAAAATTATTAACAGTTCATTTTTCTACCAACTTTCAGAAACTAGGCTGCAGATAAACTTCATAGCAATTTTTGAGGAAAATATATCATGGCTTTAAAAAAGAATTCTGGATTCTCAGGCCAGCAGTAAAGTAAAGGAAATTACATCTGAAGCAAGACCCATAAGGAGGTCACTAGCAATTCCCCTAGATGTTTTTTCTTAAAATTAAACTATAAATACTATAAATAATCATCCATGAAACTTGAAGGAAATATTGTTTAGCTAATATGGTGACCCCTGAAGTGACATTCTAGATCTAAGTGGCTCTTTATTCTCAGAAATAAGACCTAGACAACATGTTTGTGTTCATGTTGTTTGGGACAAATAAGGCATTCTATTGTCAAATAGAGCCCACTAAAAGGAAGTTAGTGATAAGTCAGACTGTTTACCTAAAGCAGAAAGTCAAGTATTCTTATTTAATAGGTTACTCTGCATAGCAATACTTTATTATTAACCTTTAAAACTTATTTTTGTCTAGAATTTCACATGTATGACAGCATACACTATGTATCCGTTTCATAAATCTTCTATCATATAGTATCCTGTAATATTCATGTAAGTTGTGTATCAGTAGAGTCTCTTTATTGCTAAATAGCATACCAGGGTATAAATATATCAGTATTTATCCATTCTTCTACAGATAAACACCTAGGATATTTCTAGTTTTTATTTATTATGATTAAAGTTGCTATGAACAGTTTCATAATCCTCTTTTAGAGGACAAAGTTTTCATTTTTCTTGATAAACATCTAGGAACAGAGTTGCTGGATCATAGTGCATTCACATGGTTGTGCCATGTGATACTCCCTCCGATACTGGATCAGGGAAAACCCAGGGTAGCACAGCCTAGAGTCCCAATCATAACAGCCATCCTGTGTACATATATATATCTTCCAAGTCAACAAATGCAACTCATTCTCATTGTTCATTTAGTGCCTTCCTGCATAGCTGTTTATATCCACCTTCGAATTTCCTCCACACAAGGAGGCCTTTGGACCTGTCCATGCCCTAATGCCATATGGCACAAAGAGAGGAAATGGTTTCTTGATATTTGTTGCCCCCCTGGTTCTCAAACTTTTGCAACTGTACTCCCAGGGCACATTTAGTAATGCCTGGAGACTTGTTTGGCTGTCACACCCCGTGGGGAAATGTCTACTAACCTTTTGTGGTTGGAGGCCATGGATGCTGCTAAACATCCTACAGAGCAAAGGCCCCAAGTGCCAATACTGTAGACTCTGAAAATCCTGCTTTGGCCTAAGTGTTATTTCTTCATAATTTATTTTCTCAACATGGCTGCTTCTCAGAAAGTTTGACATGAAACACATCTACATTTTCAGGGAATCCCCCCTGCCACACACAAACACCATCCCCCACTGGAGAGAATGTTGATTTAGTCTCATTATTTGGTCCCCATGAAATAAACTACTTCAGAAACAGTTCAGTATCTGTACATTTGGGGTTGTTCTGAATTAACATCGATGATGGCATTTAGATGTTTTTTGTTTTCTCCACCATGAAATAAAGATCATGTCCCTGTATAACCATGCAGGTCCCTTTGTCTTAGCTCCTTTTCTACATAAAACAACTGCTCAAAAAGAATGTAAGCAATCTTGCAAGTAGATCATTTCTATATCACAGGGCCATCTACATTTTTTAAATTTATAGTTAGCTGCATTATTAGATGCTTACCCCAACAGCTGTAGGTACTGTCAAAATAGAAAGACATTACATAACTATTGACTATATTCCCTGTGCTGTACTTTCATCCATGACTAATCTATTTTATTACTGAGATTTTGTGCCTCTCTATCTCCTTCATCTATTTGACCCACCTACCCAATCCCTCCTCCATGGTGACCACCAGTCACTTCTCAGTGTCTAGGAGTGTACTGCTGTTTTGTTCCTTTTGTTTTGTTTTTGCATTTGCATAAAGCTGAGGAGCAGTTCTCTCTTTCATAAAGTTGAGAGAACACATTCTTTTAAATTGGTTACACAAATGAAAGAATGGGGAACAGTAATGAAACAACATTTATCAACAGCACTGAAGTTCTTAGTTTATATGAACACAGTGACATCACAGTATTTTTTTTCCCCAGGCAAAGTAAATCTTGCTTTGCGGTCCTTTAAATGAACGAATCAAGTGGTTTTAAATCAGAAAAAGGATGAGTGCATCCCAAAGTGGGTTTTGGTATCCTTGTTCTTTCAGTGTTGATCCTACTGTCTTTCATTGGTGAGAAAGAGTGCTTTGGCAAAAAGCAGATGTGCCAGCAGCACCCTGCAATCAAACAAATATGTTGACTCTTTGCAGTCAGGTCTTTGGGAGAGCAAGTAGGTTAAAAACACAAAAATCACCTTGCAACTCAGATGCTGTATGCTGAATTGTTCTCATCGGAGACATTCATCAGGCATTTGAAAGCCAAATGCACTTTCCTTTTAGATTGAAGGTGTGTCTCCAGTTTATTAAAAAATCAACTATTGAGGCATTTACTCTGTTAAGCACTCAGCAAGAGTGGAGAATAAAAATTTTACAGGCTGTAAATTTAAAACCTTTTCTCAATCCCTAATTTTGACTTCTGATGTTTGTGAAAATTGCTTAATAACACTAATTTCAGCCTTTTCTGTTCCACCTACTGCCACTCATTTTCTGAGCTCTGCCTCTCTAATTCAGTTTGATAACTTGATTTCAACTTCTCATCTTGTTTTTTTGCTTGATAATTTATTTTAGAATGTTAATTGGTGCATAAACTGCATTCAATTAACCCTGACGTGACAGGAAAGTCACTAGAATCTTTCCCTTAAATTGTTATTTTTATTTTAAAATTGTGATGATTTCAGTGCATAGGTTTTTGATATTTCTTTCACAATAATATTAATTACATACAATCATGCAAGAATAAAGAAATTCATGGGGTACAAATAAATGTACATTTTCTTTAAATCTTTAAGGAAAGTAAGGATCAAAAGTGTTACTCGGTTTGGGATATTGTCAATTTTATAATAGATCTAGTTATTTTTAACTTGAGAGGTCCTGCTTGGTTTTACTATGATTCACAATAACTTACCTTAAAAAAAATTGGCAAAAGAAATAGATCATGGATATGGAAATAAGTTCAACTTTTTCCACTTCAAGTGTTTTTCTGAAATTTTGCTTCAGAAAAGATTGAACACTACTCATTATATGTTCCTACATTCCTTGGATGATATTGCTTTGGTTATGTTGTTTTTGGTTATTTGTTGGTCTAAGAAATAATTTTTCAGTTAGTATTTTAAATTACAGTTGACACTTGAACAGCATGGGTTTGAACTGCACAGGTCCACTATATATGGATTTTTTCCAATAAATATAGCATGGTTCTGTAAATGTATTTTCTCTTCCTTATGATTTATAATTTTCTTAATAACATTTTCTTTTCTCTAGCTTATTTTACTGTAAGAATACAGTATATAACACATATAGCATACAAAATATGTGTTAACTGACTTCAAGTTATTGGTAAGACTTCTGGTCAACAGTAGGCTACCGGTAGTTAAATTTTTGGAGTAGTCCAAAGTTAAATGTGGATTTTCAACTACACTGGGATCAATGTCTCTAACCCCCTCATTGTTCAAGGGCCAACTAATTTAATTTACATAGCAATAACTGTTCTAATATGAATCTGAAGGAGTCAGTTTTGAAAATAATATTTCTTGTGAATTAGGGTAACATAATATTATAATTAATTAGTATAATTATTTCAAGTGTATGAATCTGAATTTTCACACATTCAAATTTTAAGAATTGGCAAGTAAAATAAATGACCACTAGTTGATAGTGACATCTTAGCTTTTGCTCTATTACCTAGTTAACAATTTTAAGCAGCAGGCATTATTTAAATAAAAAAGTTAAAGCATATTTCATTAATTTTGTTATTACCTTATATGATTCCTCGCTTTAATGAGCTTTTTACTTTTTTAGTAAATGAATTCTTAGGTCGTGTTTGCCAAGTTAAATTAAGGGTCAAGGACACCCCACCTTCTTTGGAGCTCTGGTGACTTATGCTGTCTTGAAGCACGGCAGCATCGCATAACTCTCATATAGTCCTGTTGTTTTCCATCAGTTGGTTATCTACCTGTTTTGATACCTGAAGAACTGTGCAGGCAGAGAGGAAATTGGATTGAGAGGAAGGAGAAGAAAACTGAGGGAAAGTGAAAAGAATGACTCCGGTAGCACACTTTAATGAATACCTACGCACTCCGTAGAAAGAAACGTTTATAAGTTATTGACATTGTATTAACCTGTATGAATTTCTTACATTTCCCTAAAGCAGCTTTTTCAGGACTTTCACTATCTTTTTATATACCCAAATTTAGCTTACTTTGCACATATGAGCTACTGACTCAGTATCATGCTATTATTTTATAAATTAAATATTTCATGTGAAAAAGAAGCAAAGGTAACAGTATAACCTTCTTATCCACCATATATTTTAATAACTAAAACATTACAGATATAGTTGAAGTCTCTTTTGTTTACACCTGATTGATCCTATTCCCTCCCATTACTGTAGAGATAACTACTATTCTAAGTTTGTCATCTATCATTCCCATTATGTTTTTATAAGTTTTAAATACATATAAAACCATAAAAATATTTGATATTGTTTTGCATGTTTATAAGTTTCAGGTAAATAAAAATATGTATGTATGCATTTTGCCCTTGATATTTTAATTCAACATCATAGTGTTTTAAAATCTTTTTTATGTTGTTACATAAAATTTTAGTTCATTGTTTTCTGGATTACATTAGGAATATATGTGAGTACACACATTCATATGGTAGAGTTCCTCTAGGGTCTATATCTAACAGTATATTTGCTGAGTGAAAGAATAAATTCAAGTTTCACATTATTAAATACTATTAAATTGCTCCCCAAACTGTTTTTTGCCTATTTTACTTTCACTTCTGTCAGCAATTTGCTCCACATCCAGTCTAACTTTTCATACTAGTGAACTTTTCTATTTCTGTTTAGAATAATGGATATGAAATGATATCTTCATATTACTTTAATGTGTACCTCTTTGATTATTACTGAAGGTTCACATGTTTTCAAACTTTTATTAGTACATGAAGTTCTTTCTGTAACTTGTCTTTTATCCTTTGTTCTTTTTTATTTGGATTTTAATTAATTTGTTCAAATTAGTTGCTTATTTTGGATACTAATCCTTATTCCTGAGAAGTTTCTATATATACATGTACATATGTATCAGTCTATCTATGTACATTTTGTCATAAATATTCTCTCACAAATTTGGTACTTTTCACTTTGTGTTTGGTGTTTTGGCAGAGATTTATATTTTAATTTACTCTTATTCTCTTCAGAGTTTCTTTTATTTAGTTACCATTTAGGTATCTGATTGCAGTTTAAATCACTTCATATCCCAGGATTACCTGTGTTTTTACAAAGGTGAAAACATAAAAGTAAATTAAGTAAAATTCTGTCATTTCAGGGCTTGGCTACCAATTTTTCCACTCCATCTCTTATTGAACAATCACTTTCATGGGACCTCCCAGACTGCTTTGTTCTTTATTCAGTTCTTCTTTTATTCATCTATATAGGAAGAGACAAAACCAGGAGGAAAAAACAGAAAGAAACAACAGATAAATAAGTGACTTTGAAATTCATGTGCCTTTTCAATATTTTACATTCATTACAGAATCAAAATGATAGCACCAGTATTACTAGTAGTATAGATGGGTATCATTCGGAGCTATAAAAAATATCCCTCCTAATGGGCCTTCTATTCACTATTTGCCCAAATTCTTGTTAACCTAATACAAGCTCATTGGTGCTCCAAACACTTCATGGGATGATGGTAAGAAATGATTAACCATCTGTTTTGGGTAAACAGTTTAAGAAATGACAACACCACCTTTGAGCTTGGACACTGACCCAACTTTTTGAGGGTATACTACTTTTCAGACACTATTCTTACGGCTGAAAATATCTGGATATATCTTTTTCACTTAAAGAATTTAAATCTACTAGCAAAAATAAACTAAAATATTCAATTATGGAGTTTTATCTGAGAAGCAAATGATGTTTCTAAACTACAACAGAAAAAAAAAATCTTTAAAAAGGAGTTCCACCAGGTTCTCAGAAAAAAACATGATTAAGCTGAATCTTGGTGGATTAGTGTTCTTTTTTTTTTTTTTGGATCAAGGGCAAGAGTAAAAAGGAAGAAAGGCATTTCTAACAGAAATAAGAACTTATACAGACACAGAGGCATTTGATTAGAACATCCCCTCAACCAGGGAGCAAGAGATAGCCTTCAATAGAGCAGAAAAGCAGAAACCAAAAATAATCATTTTTTATAATAAAGTTTTATGATAAACTGAAATTAGAAAAAAACCTACATGCAAAGTCAGAGAATAAAAAATAAGCAAGTCAAAGTTAGATTACAAAATGGATCTAACAAATACCATTAAATCCAAACCAAAGGAATGTAATCCAATAGTTATCAAAGGTAAGGTTACAGAGTAAATAATCTAAAAACCGAAAAGGCACGAAGTAGAATTTCCTAAAAACGCCCTGACTGGAGAGTCTCAGTTACACAAATGACTCAGTTTAAAATATGCTCCTCCCTCTGAGTACCTTTCTTCATGTGTGCACACACTATCTTCCTATTTACCAAACTGTTTTGATATTTTCCTTCCATACATCTACTTCACACTTGACTCTAGACTCCTTGAGCCTGTCAGTCAATGGATAAATAAACTTTGTTCATCAAGGAACCAGTTGTGTCTGGCATGAAAAATACCTGCTGAACTAAACTAAACTATGTTATTGGAAGATGGTTACTATGGTGGCAGGTGTCTTTCTAGTTTCAAGAAAAGACAAATTGGAAGGAAGAAGGTGGTTTATTAAGTTACATCTCAGGAAAAAAATCAGAGAGGACATCTAATGACACTGTAAAATCTCATAATAGAGTCAGGCATTTGAGAAGACAGAGAAACACTGAGACTTTAGGAAATATTCATTGAGTTTACAATTTCTTAATATTTGTCATTTTTATCCCTATGTGTTTCCCTGCAATGATTAGAGAGAAAACAAAAATCTAAAATCCAAACAGGATTTGTATCCATCTTGTGTAAAGAAAGCAAAGAAGTATGGGAAAAAGTTAGGAGAATGTTTTATATCAGAGGTTTTCAAATTTCATATCACAGAAAACCCTTCAGGGCGCATGGAGGAAGTCATGGGGGGCCAAGGTGATTAGCCCTCAGAATCTTGCTAATCTGTTTAATATTATTTTGATTTCCTGAAGTTCATAGTATGACTTCATGTGAGGAAAGTATTCCCTGACTTTTAATTTTGAAAGCTACTATTCTTAATGAAGTAAAGTAATTCTGTTTTTGGTAGCATAAATAATTTGCTGTTTAGTATTTTCTTTTTCTTTCCTTTAAGTTAATTATCCTCCAGTACTCCTTATTATAACATAGTGGGTATTTTCACACAGAAATAATCTCCATGTTGCAAGCACTGTCTACTAATGCAAAAGGTTATCTGATACCCTCTTTGTGGAGTTTATGAAAAGATTTGCAAATATATGTCATTATTATGATGACACTAAATTCCAACTTTCTTACAGCAAATTACATATGCACCGTCAAGGGTTTTGCTTAATTACATCTTGTAAGACCATTTTCTTCAGTTTTCTTACGTTGAAATAATAGAAAGCTAATTTCAATAGTACCAAATCACCTAGCAATTGTCAAATGCAGTTATATCCACTTGTGAATAGCTGTGGGAGAGTTAATAGTGGAAAATATACAATTAGATTATATAGATCTCTGTAGACTTTTCTCACAAAAATAATTTTCCTTTCATGATAAATTTCTATATTTAATCCAAGGGAACAATAAGAATAAAAATGCATCTTTACAAGTAGTTTACTACTCTAGGAAGAAGCTGGTTCCCATTTTTGAAATATTTTTACATATCCCTGAGAATCTGATATAGTGATGAGCAAATTTTTCATTTTCCACAATATTCAATGTGTTTATGCAAATAATTTATTGATTGATGTAATTAAAATCCAAATAGGAAATGTCACTGTACACAACATACTTCAATGTCATCTTTAACTTTAGCTTCCTATTGTATCAAAACTGAAATATAAAGTGCATTGAAAAATCATTGATTGTATTAAAAAAAAAGAGACTCCCAGCATATGAATTTTTTAAATTCGGTTGTAAACATTTAATGAGTACACTAAAATATAATAATATTTTATCAGTTTCACATGAATAGTGGGATTTTTATTAAGGTTACTGTTTTGTCATATAATATTACAGCATTGTCAAATTTCACAATAGACTAATCTTCAACAGACATAGGCAGTCTTTTTATCACTCACTTAAAGGGTTTTTAAAATATGCCCTAAGTAGAATTGATACCTACCACATGACTTTCTATTAGCCAACACATAGAAGTCATCTAATTTTATGATAGCTTGATTTATTAAAAGGGAAAACACCGTATTTTTTAAAGTAAACTGAGGAAAATAAATTTTAAGATCTTAGTATAACTAATCTTCTGTAGTAGCCCCAGGATACATGATACATAGACTGCAAATGAGATAAGTTCATGAATATTGAGTTCATTTATAAGATAAATAGAAAATATACTCTGTAATCAAGGTTAGAAATCTGTGAGAATGCAGTAAATGGATGATCCATGACAAAAGAAATACAATAGATGGGAATGTATTAACTCCTGTAAGTTGTTTATTAGGGATTCTCCCCAGAGGGTCTATAATTTGTCAAGACTGTCTGTCTACTGCTCCATACCACCTGTCAATATCTTTAAATGAATAGATGATATCTACAAATGCTGATGGCATATAAACAGATGAGAAAATTAGAGTATTACAAAGCTTTTCCATTGCTCCTTCCTTTAAACTAAACCTTAAAGATTTTCCAGATTACATAAGCAGTCTTTTATCTTATGTTTTAAAGGTCAGAATAACAAGAAGGGGAATTATAGACAACACAAACACACCATGTAAGACACAATGGTTGATATATTTCTAAAATTCCTATCTTCCTTTAATTTTCTCCCCAAAAAGCAAACAAAAAAAGGGAAACGGAATAAATAAAAGAAAACAAATGGAACTTATGAAAAACTATTCTTAGATAAACATATTAAATAGGAGCAAACTATTCTCATATGATGAGTACCATCAGATAGAAATTTCTGTGATAATAAAAAATCTGTCTCTGCATGTCAGCCATGAACACTTTGACACTTTGCAATGTGACTAGTACAACTAAGATTTGAGTTTACAATTTATTTTACTTTAATTAATTTCATTTAGATTTAAATACTCATGTGTGGGTGATGTCTACCATATTAGATAGTTCAGTATGTTCTTGTGTGATCCAATATCAATCATCCATTTTTTGGAGGCCAGTAAAAATACCTCAAAAAAGCTGTGTTTCTAGTAAGTATGCAAGGAATCCTTGCTATTGCCTTGGACTCATTCACTTTTTTTTTCTGCCTGGTTCATGGCCCTCAGCTTTGTTTTATGGCATTTGTTTCCCTGACCAACTTCTGTTGAGCACACTAATGCTCTCCAAGGCTCAGGCTTGAATTATCCCTCTGATTCTCTTCAGTTCTATCTACCTTGGACAGCTGATGGCACATGACAGAAACACAAGCATATGCTGAATGTGTGAAAGAATATACAGAATATATGAAAGACTGGACATCCTGTTTAACATTTTTTTCCAAGATATTTTAAAGTTTTTTCTAAATTGATTTAGTTTCAGTAAATATACATATTATGTATACATATATATTATATATTTAAGTAAGGCACACATAAAGTATTAGATATTCAAGGTCCTTATTCCCTGGGAATTAAATTTAGATACATTCTCTCTCTTTCATATTATATATGCTTATTTTCTCTGTAAAAACAAGAATGGAACTCTTCTAATTTGAGATGTATAGTATAATTTGTTAATTATACTATAATTAATAAACCCACTCACACAATGAGAAGTAAGGATATTTCTGATTTCCTGACATAGAGACACAGGCACGTAGTTTATAGTTTCAATTCCATAACTTAGGCCATGTGTCAATGGTAAACACAGAAACATTAAAAAAAAATCAATGTCCACTTATCAAATAGCTGTTTTCATTCTTGGTAGAAATGAAATCCTTAGGTGATATGAGCTCAAAACAGAAAAATATCCAAGCAAGCAAAGAAAACTACCACCACCAGATTCTCTGTGGTCTCTCATGCAACAAAATAGATATTTAAAACATAGCTCAGTGTATCATCAAACCATAGACCTGTCAAGCAGAGAAATAGATATGAGTGGCGGGAGAATAAGGCCAGTAAAGCCCACTAAAAAGGACTCAAAGAGTTAACCAGATAAAACTAGAGAGCCAGAAAAAAGACTCACAGAGTTAATGAGTTAATCAGTTGAAGCTCCAAAGGCCAGGAGAAACTTAGAATGTCTGGATATTCCCCAGATAAAGAAAAGTATCTGAGCATAGCCCATGTCTTCATTATATCAGTTAGATCATGCCATTGTAAAATATACTTAGCTTGTGAAAATGACCAGTTTCTTTAACTTCACCTATATACTATTTTTTTCTCTTCCTCCAGCCTCTAATCAAGTAATTGTGTACCAGGGCAAGAGACAGACCCCAGAAATGTAAATAAACCTATGTGGACAGAGAAACTGAAGTCCCAAACCAACAAGCTACCTAAATAACCCTATTCATAAAACAAAATTTCAAAGGAATTATGAATCATCTGTATGTGTCATACCAAATGCTGGCCCTCATGCAAAAAAGCCCTATAAAACCCCAGACCCTACACTCTTAAGCATGCGTCCTCTCTGAGGTCACCCACATTTAGTTTTCTTCGAGTGTGTCACTCTCTGTACTACTTCAAATGAGTAGAGAGGGGCTGTTGAGGGCTGTGATTTTGGGTTGCAAGTTCCTGTTGCTTGGGTGACCCAGACAGAACTGTAGCTATACAATCATGCTCCTTAGTAGCCTGCCTGAAAATCTCTTTTCTTTGCCTTTGGGAAGTTCTCAGAACATAATCTCACTCCATCCAGTGCTCTGCAGCTCCCCTAAATCCTGGGGTGGTAGGGACTCATTTCCCATGCTGGGAAGATTCAAGCAGACACTGGACACCAGGTGACATTGGCTTTAGGAGCTGGCAAGGAATTTTCCCTATGCTGAGCAGCAGTTCAATGAGCTTCCCTTTCCTGCCTCTATTTTTCATTCTTTTCTGCTTTATTCAAGTAAACGTGCCTTTATCTACCTTGGCTCTGAGCCACTCCTCTTTCGGAGTACTTCAAATAAAACTTTTACTCTGCTTCACTACTGTGTTTCTGCCCCTCACTTCTTTGTTGTGACAGGGGCAAGAACTAAGGAGAACAAACTCAACTCCCCAACAGAACCAAATCTTAAATCATTGCTACCACCAAATAAAAATAATATATCAGGTGTAAATGAACCAAAAACAAACAAAATACAAAAACACAACTAGTATATTAGAAAAACTGAGTCATCAAAGTTCTGTTTCCACTTTGGACAGGAGGTGGGAAGAGATGTTGCTCGGCTCAAGCAGCCCATGAGATACCCCATTGTGGAGGTAAAGTTTACTCAAGTTTGGTCATCTTGGTGGGATTTCCAAAACTTAAAAGATAAATCTCCTAGAAAAAAAAATGGCCTCATACAAGTAGAAAACTCAGAGAATGAAAAGTGAAGAACTTCTATAGAGTCAGATGCCTCTGAAATATGCACTAAACAATGAGTTTTTCATTGAAAGACAATTTTTCTTCTGCACAACTCACCTTTCCTTTGGCTCTGTGTTCAGGGAAAAGTCTGGGAAAAGTCACCCCATTTTCTGGAGGAAAAGAGATGCAGGGTCGACATTGATCCAATGCCCAGGATTCCAAGGTATCCTTGATCGTCAAATCCCTTCCTCTGTGCTTCTAGCCACTGACTGGGAACCAGCTTTAATTCAGACCAATAACTGAATATGTGATGTGGCTACTTGCCACAGGACACATGTTGCCATTGTTTGGGACTTCTGCCACCATGGAACTGTCCATAAAGTTAGACTGCTTAGAAATTAACAGCAGAAAAAAATTGAGATTAAATTTATGATGTTAATCACTTTGATATTAAAATTTGGTCTTTGGTTGCCCTTAATCATTCCACACATCTGGTTAGCTGATCTCTTTTTTGGCCTCACATCCATAAATAAATAGGCCACATTGCTGCTTACTTGAGGGCTGGGATTGAATCAGAACTCCGGTCTATTCAAGTCCTCATTTTAGAAATGAAGAAACTAACTAAATATTAAAGAAAAAAGACTATTAAGTGTTTTTTTTTCAGTATAAGATCTGCAACTAAAATATATTTTATTTGTTTTATAATAATACATGCATTATGATAAGCACCAGATCAGACATTTTAAAAAATAGTGTTTTATATCAATCAGTATTTTGCTAACTTCATTGTTTTTGATGCTTAACTAGAGTATCCCAACATATATGGCTTTGTTAAAGACATTAACTGATTGTAATGCTATAAAAAAATAACCATCCAAAAACATTTAGACATTAGCTAATCAACTGATCCTGCAATTGTTAATATCAAGAAATTATTATGTCATTTATATTCCTAGAATGTAGAGCTAAGTGCTTTCAAATTGCTCTTTAATAAATTTTAATTATTACTTTGTGAAATTGTTACTTTTATATTTGACTGTTAGATACTTAAAAATATGCATAATGTTTCATTTATTTGAAATTTAGTACATCATTTTAAAACAATTTTTTTTTCAGGTAGGGAATGAATGAAGATGTAAGTAAGTGAATAGACAGGCCAGGATTTGTGGCTATGTAGCCTTGATAGTTAACAGACAAAATTGAGTCTCAAAGTTATAAATTTAGAATCAAAACAATTCACAGTACCTGGGGTGCTTGGCCAGCTCTTTGTTTCTTCAAATAGTTATTACATAAAACTATAGTAAAACTAGAATAAATTAAATCCTTTTTTCTTATTTTCATAGTAAACAAATGCTCAGAGGAAGGCCTCATCTGGATGTATTTTGGCTTTAGTGGTTTATCATCATGTTACTTTCCAGCTTAAACTTGATAATATGTGGATTGATGGCAGAAGGTTGACATTTTTTAGTGTTTGACTAATACCTGTGTTGGAGATAATAAAATAGCAGCAATGAACAAAATTCAAAATATTTATTGCTTCCCTAGTGTATCTCCGGGGCCAGTGATATCTCCAAAGCATCCTTTAACAGACTGACAGCTATTTTCAGCCGGTAAGATAATGTCATTTGAAAGCCAACAGAATATTGGGACCATTCCATATCATGAAGCTTAATAGGTCATGGAAAAAATTCTTTAAGTAAAAGAAACAATTCTGTAAGGAGTATTTTAATTTTTATAAAAATACAGAGTGAATTTATAGTGAAATCAAACATTTCTTGACTTTAGTCTATAAAAGTATATATATGTTCCATATTATAAATTAAGGGTCAGAATACCTTTTCTCTTACAATTATGCAATGTATTTTTCATGTATTATACCAGTATGCCTCATTATCTTTTTATTCTTGAAGAAAGAAATTTTCTATTTATATTGAAGCATCACTTTTGTAATACAATTTTTTTCTTAATACACTTCTTTATTATAGCATAAAATTTCCATAATTGGATTACCCATTTAACTCTAATATTCTTTAATTGAATATATCTGAACTATAAAATAACAAAATGGAGTACATCTTCAAGAAATTCTCTTTTATCTTTCAATGCACAAAAAAGCCATACAATGGTCTAATTAGTAATTGTGTTAGTAGCTTTGGGAACATATTAAAGCACTAAAAATTTTGGTGGAACTTACAAATAATGGCAGTTATTTTACAAATGTGTGAATTTGCTGATCAGTATTAGATTCTAGTGGATGATTCTAGTTGAAAGAGTATAATATCTGCATATCAAACAAATTAAGTTTGTATTATAAACATGCTCTTTAATATTCCCTTTAAACTGTCTTAAATTTTATGCTTTTATATGTAAAGGAGAGAAGTTATCAAAATGTTTTCAAATGAACAAATTTGCAAGTATACACACATACATTTAAAACAATATGTTACTGTGTCAATTCAAATATTTCTTAAAGCAATAAAATTTAAATATTAAACAAACCTATCTAAAGGAAAACTCAAAAATTTTAAATTCAAAAAAACCCACTTTTTAGGGCACAGTATGATACAGCCCCTCTCTTTCTCTCTAACTGCATCTCCTCCTTCTCTAATTCTCTTGCTTGCTTCTGGACAGCTTCACTGCTTCCTTTGTCTTTCTAGAATGTTCCAAACCTTCACTTTGCTTTGAGACCTTTTCACTAGCCATTCCCCCTGTCTGAAAAGGGACAAAGGCACAGCCCTGTCACTTCTCAATGAAAACTTTCTCAACCCTTATGTTTAAATTACAACCTGTTATTCTACTCCCACGTTTCCAAATTGTTTTCCCTTCCTGTTTTTTCTATACCACTTATCTTCCTTTTACATATGGTAAAACTGATGTTTTTATTATGTTTATTGGTTATCTGCTTGCCCCTCTCTATTGTAGCTCCAGTTCATTTTTAAACAAATACATCACAAACTCTGAATAAAGTGCACAGTGCATAGTATATGTTCAAATAAATGTCAAACGAATACCTTCATTAAAAAAACAAACATAAAAAAAAAGCTTAAGTCAAACAATAAATAATAGAAATCTGATTATACCCTAGGCCTTCTGGATGCTAAGAGCTTGATATTATATTAACAGCCTAGTTCTATAAGGCTATTCAGACTAAGATTATTTTTTTTCCTGTAAATTCATTTTTAGTAGGTTTATAATTAATCAAATATGCACCATTGGAAAACAGTGTAGGGAATGAAGCTTTCATTTCATTGTGTTTAGACCTGTGAGTTAAAGAGCGAGAGAAATGAATCACCCAAAGAAAAGTTCTCTGATACTTTCATTATTGACTTGCAAACATTAAATTATTTCCCATGAAAGTTGAGCTACTTTCACATTTTTATAACTGGAAATATTCCACAGCAAATTGGAGAAGCCCAGTCCTATTTCAGTTCTATTTGTAGCTAATGTCTGTATGCGATTCACATAGAGTGAATCACAAGGTGACAAAGAAGTGATTTCTGATATGGGTGTGGAAAATAATTTTGAGATATGAAAAGATAGGTGTGCCAGTTCAGAGAAAGTTTTAGAAAAGTTCTGAAGACATATTAAAGCACAATGGGGTCAGGGAATGGTGAGTACTCCAGTAGAATTACTTCCCATGATATTCTCTAAAGAGCAGTGGAAGATTAATCAGGAAAGGTAAATTGTGAGTGGAATTTTATGCCAAACTAACCTTGCATTGGAATTATCCAGGTGTATTTAATCCCAAGGTGATGACTAATTGAATAGAACTTGAAATAGAATATGTTATATTTGATAAGCATTTTTCAGTTACACTGCATATATATGGTATAAAAATTTTGTATTTTTGTGTGTTTCATTGCACATAAAAATGTTCTTGAGAATAAAGATGAAAGGCATATTTAAAGACAAAGTTTGAAATGTAATAAATTTCTAAATAAATTACACTCTTTAAGCTTTGGAAAAAAGTCTGTTTCCAAATGATAAGAATAAAACTTATGACACTGCTGTTAGTGTTTGCTAAATTGGTACAAAAGTTTTAAGGAATTGTGTGTGATTGATTATAAAACCACCAAATGTGGTGATATAAATAAACATTTAAAATTTGTTATTTAGTTCAGTAGAGTACTTTTCAAGTTGATTTGAATGCACAATTTGGAAAATTCACTTAAGTCATTAAGTGATGTGCAGTTGCTCTACTCTGTTTATTAGTTAACAATAAATATATTTACTACACACTATTAATTTGATCTTTGAAAAGTGATGCTATATTTTGACTTCACAAAAATCTTCCACAGTTAATAAATATTCAAAATATTTTTGTAATTATTTTATTTTATCTGATATTTTTCTTTCCTATATATTAAATTATATATTAGAACACCATGTAGTAAATTCTATGTTAATTTTTTCAATATATAACCTGATAAAACTATGGAAAGATAATAAATTAAGCAGTTTTCTGCTGTAACTTTTAAATTTTATAAAATAAATTAACAAGTGTGCAGGGTAACTTGACCTTCAATTAAATTTTCACACAAAACACACATGCACTCATGTTTTAAAAAGTAATTTCCACTTAAATAAAAAACAAAACATAACTAGGTTTCAGGAAGAAAGAGCATGGAGCATCCATTTTGTATTGCCAATTCACTACATTAATGGTAGACCCTTTTAGGAAGTAAATTAAGAATAGGGTATAGGTTTTTTAATGTAGAGGAATAGAAACATAATCAAGTATGTAAATTATTATGATAGTTCACTTTTCTCCTTCTTCCCTTTAAGATATCAAAGAATATACAAACAGATGAAAATTTTCAACAAAAACTGCTAATACTCTCATGCCAGGAAGAATTTATATTAATTAAAATGAAGCAAGGGTCCTGAAAAGAAATGTAGAGTAATTTGAAAGTAACTAAGAAGGGACTTTTTAATATAATGATAAAATAGCCAAAATTAATACAACACCACATAAAAGGTGAAATCTCTGACACTATTTTGAATATTATAGTAATTCTTTATTCAAATTTCCATTAAAGAAATATGCCTAGGTAGGATTTGGACTCTGATTCTTAGGATGTAATATAGGTATAGACTGTGGGGCAAAATGAAAAATACAGGATAGCAGAGCACACCAGTAGTTATAGATTTTCATCCACTTTCTGCAAGGAAAGAACTGGATTCCTTTAAAAAGTTCAGTAATAAATACCTCTATGAATAGCTGGAAAATTGGCAAAAGGAATGAAGGTCCTCTTCAGTTAAGAAGCATCAAATTAGATAGCCTCTAATAGACACTGAAAATTTTAATTGGAGTGCTAGCTAGAATGGCCCTTGCAGTTTATGATCTGAGAAGAGTTGCAGCATTGAAGTGAGGGAAACAGCACTGCAAAGTGGACACTCAGAGTACAGGCTTGGGGTGCTGATAATTGTCTTGGCTCTGAGTCTTGACATAGTCTTTTCCTATGCTATAGTTCTTGAACATCACTCTTAACTCTTTGAGCATGTTTTTTTATTGGGAGACTAAAATCTACTTGTTTCAGACATAGATTTAAAAAGAATGACTATTCTAGGGCAACCACTAAAACAAAAATTTTATAAAGAATATTGTTACTGTTCTAAGAGAAGAGAGAAAATGGACTCATAAAAATGTTCAATTAAAACCACAGAAGGCAGACAGAAAGAGTAGAAAAAAATGGAGAGAATGAAAAAGTATAGCAAACAGAAATTAGTTTCAGAGAAGGTAGATATTAATCCAATTATATTAATAATTACTTTAAATGTGTATGTTTCAAATACACAAATTAAAAGACAGACTTACAGAGTGGAATAAAAACACTTTATATGTAAAGATACTCGGATTAAAAGTAAGACCATGGAGAAAGATATTTCATGAAAACACTAATCAAAAGAAATCTAGGGCAGCTATATTAATTTCAACTAAAGCAGATCCAGCAGGGGAATTTTCAGGAATAAAGAGGGGGTATTATATAATGATAAAGGGGTCAGTTCTCCAATAAGATACAACAATCATTAGGATGCATGCACCAAACATCATCATGCTAAGAGGCATGAGACAAAAGCTGATAAATACGCCAGGTGGAATAAACAAATATAGAAATCCACTATTAGACTTGGAGGCTTCAATGCCCCTCATTAGATAACTGATAGATCCAGCAGGCAGAAAATCAGTGAGAATATAGTTGAACTGAACTGCACCCTTACTCATTTGGACCTAACTGACATTTATGGACTACTGTATCCAATGACAGCAGGGCACAATTTCTTTCAAGCTTGCATGGAATATTTACCAACATAGGTAAATATTCTAAGCCATAAAACACACCTAAATCAATTTAAAAGGACAGAAATCTTACAAAATATGTTCTCAGACCACAGTAGAATTAAACTAGATATCAATAATAGAAAGATAACTGGGAAATCACAAAAATTTCTAAATAAACCATGTACTTTTTATTGGCTATAAGTCAAAGAAGACTCAAGAGAAATTAATAATATAACAAACTAGGTATAGGGCATATGAGAACTCTCTATTATCAGGAATTATTCAGGAAATTCAAAACTATTTAAAAAATAAGGTCTTTAAAAAAAGACTTGAAGACAATAATAAGAAATGCTCTATGAATAAAAATAAAGCCAAACAGTGAAAAGAAAATAAATACTAGATAGGACAAATAGAAAAAAAAGTGGCTAGGTATTAGCTTTAAACACAACCATATCATTAATCATATTAAATGTAAATGATCTAAAGAATATAGTTAAAAGGCAGAAATCATATTAGACTACAAAAGAATAAGATCCAATTATGTGCTTCTTTTACATAAGGAAATTAAATTTAAAACACAAATACATCTAAATAAACATAATGGGAAAAATATACAGTGTTCACAGTTATCGGAAGATAGCAGTAGTGGTATATTAGCAGTAGACAAAAGAGAAAGTGTTGAATACCTCATGTAATTTATTGGACACTGTACTGAAAGTTGTAGGTATATCAGCTGTTTACCCTAGTGATCATGAGGTTGCAGCTCACTGCCACTGCCCAGAGTCATAAGGGATTATCATATTATATACCACCATATAGAGAAAAAATAAAAATTCAGTTTAAAGTGCAGTTTCTACTCCATATTATCATTTCTGCACCATAAAGTTGAAGAACTGAATGTTGAATCATCGTAAGTCATGAACCATCTCTATTAGAAAAGAGAAGGTCTCATATCAATAGCCTAATCTTCCACCTAAAATTTAAAAACTAAAAAAAATAAAGTGATTTAAATCAATACTAACAGAAGGAAAAAATATTGAAAAAATCAGAAATAAGTATGATAAAAAAATCAATGAAATCAAAAGCTGGTTCTTTGAAAAGTAGCAATAACATTAATAAAACTCTAGCAGACTAAATTTTTTTAAAAAAAGGATAAAGCACAAATATTTATATTGTGAATGGGAGAAAAGAAGGCATTTTAGACATTAAAAGAATCATAGGGATTATTCTAAACAGCTTTATGCCAATTAATTTGACAATTCATAGGATATGAACAAATACCTTGAACAATATTAACCAACAGCACACTCATGGAAACTTGTTAACTTTCTAGTTATTAAAGACATCATATGTCTAGTTGAAATTCTCACCAGAAAAAAAACTTTGGGTTTATACTGCTTCACTTGTGAATTCCTGGAATATTTAGGAAAGAAATAAAACATTCTAAACAAACTTTCCCCGAAAATTGAATAGGAGAAAACGCTTCCTAATTCATATTATAAGGCCAGTAAAATCATTAAGGTGGAGAGGGGACTCAATATCTCTTATGATAAGAAAAACAAATATTTTCAATAAAATATGAGCAAATTCAGCTCAGTAATATATATAAAAAAGTATAATACATCATGATAAATTTTGCTTCAGATGAGAAACATAAGTCTGGTTTAACTTTGGAAACAACCCATGAAATGTAATATATAAGCATAGTAAAAATAAAAAATTAATCAATTAAAAAAAAATGAATACAAGGAAACATTTCTCCTATAACTAAGACATGCCACAACATCCAAAATATAACATACTTGGGACAACATCTGAGCAACATATGAAAGTCTTGTATCCTAGTAAGTGAAATCATTGATAATAAAATTTAAAAACTCAAATTAATGGAGAGATATATCATGTTTATGGATTGGAAAACTCATGATTATTAAGGTAATTACCCTCTCAGTAAATGATCTATTGATTCAAGGCAACTTCAATCACTATCCCAACAGGCTTTTGTAGAAATTAGCAAGGTGATTCCAAAAATTGTATGAAAATTCAAAAGATCTAACACAGCCAAAACTACTATGAAATAGAAACAAATAAAAAAAAGTTAGAATTCGCACTACTTAACTTTAAGACTTCTTGGTACAAAGTAATTAAGACAGCATTTTGTTGGCATAAAGGTACACATACAGATCAATGAACACACTATAATCCCTCAACAGACCCATAAAAATATATGGTGAATTAAACAACAAAGGTACCAAAACAATTCATTTGCAGAAAGGCAGTCTTTTCAGCAGAGTGGTAAAACAACTGGTTAGATAAACACTGGGAACCTTGACCCTTATCTCACATCATAAACAAAAAAATTAACTCAAAATGCATCACAGACTAAATTCAAAAGATAAATCTCTAAAACTCTTTGAAGAAAATACAGGAAAATGTTAGTGGCCTTAGTTTTTGCAAGAATTCTTGCATATAGCACAAAAATCATTGACTATAACAGAAATAATCAATAGATTCATCAAATTAAAAATATTTGCAAAACATGTATTTGACAATAGGTTTATATCTAGAACATATAAAGAATTGTAAGAATTAAAGAAAGTCAGTTTAAGTTGAAAAATATGCACATGATTTGAATATACATTACCAAAGAATATATACACACGGCAAATAAGTATGTGAAAATATATTCAACATCATTAGACATTAGGGAATGCAAATTAAAACTACAGTGAAATATATACTGCATGTACCCTTGAATGGCTAAAATTTTTTTTAAAAGAATATGTCAGTTATAGGTGGAGATGTGGAGAAACTAGACATCATGTACATTATTGGTTGCAATGTAAAATTGTACAAACATTTTGGAAAGCATTTTTACTGTTAAAAGTTAAAGATACAGTTACTAAAACCCATCCATTCCACTCCTAAGTATTTATCCACGAAAGATGAATGGACATGTCAACACAAAGACTTTGACCAAAATGTTTACAGCATCTTTATAAATGTAATAGACCCAAACCAGAAATAATGCTCATTTCCATCAATATGTAAATAGATAAACAGGAATGGTATATCTACAAAAAGGAATACCTATATAGCAATAAAATATAAATCACATATTATAATCTGAAATATGGGTAAATGTCAAAATAATAAAATTTTAAACTTCTGTTCCTTGAAAACATTACTAAGACAACAAAAGCACAAGCTAAAACTGGGAGACAATTTTGCAAAACACTTCTGATAAAGGACTGATACTCAAAATTTACAAAATATTCCTGGGGCTTTTAGAAAATCAACAATATGAAAAGAAACCAATTAAGTGTGGGTAAAAGATTTGAACTAACACCTCTAAAAGAAGATGTACAGTTGACATGTTAACATATGTAAAGATACCCAACATTATTTGTCATTAGCAAATTGGAGATTAAAATAATAATGAGATACTATTACACACAGATTAAAATAGCTAAAATCCAAAATATCTGACAATACCAATCGCTAGTGAGGATGCAGAGTATAGGAACTCTCATACATTGCTGGTGGGAATAGAAATGGTACAAGCTTTTGGCATGACAGCTTAGCAGTTTCTTAAAAAGCTAAACATAGTCTTAACATACAACAAAGCAATCACACCCCAAGGTATTTATCCAATTGATTTGAAAACTTAAGCTGGTACAAAAACTTGTTTATAGCAGATTTATTCATAATTGCCAAAAACTAAAAGTCATCAAAATGTTTTTCAGCAGGTGAATGGGTAAACAAGGTACATATATTCATACAATGGGATATATTCATTGACTAAAAAAATCATATTCTATCACGATATACAAAAGCATGAATGAATCTTAAATGCATAATGTTACTGAGGCAAGTAAGGGACCTGGGACAAGTATCATGATAAACTTTTCCTGCCTATGATGAAAAATGCTGAGATAGAAACAGTATAGTAAGAACAGGAGGAACCCCATTTTAAGACTAAGATTCCATTTTAAAAAAACAGAGTTGAGAGTTAAGATTCCTAACATATTCTCTTGTAATCAGACAATAACCCAACAGTCTATCTTAAGGCAGGGCATGCAGTCTTAACTGGTATGTCCCCACTGCTTGAGGGTAACCACTATTTTGAAGAAGAACAGGGTAAATAAATTCCTTGTGTTAGATTTATTTAGCATAATTAGCTGGACTGATAATAAAGGAAAGGAGACATGGTGTCTCTCACCAGAGATAAGCACCTTGAGACCACTAGTCAAGCCTATGCCCAGCAAACTCCCTCTGCACTGTGCCCATTCTTGGAAGCCTTAAAAGACAGAATCCCCAAACTCTCAGCGCGCGTCCTCCTGAGGTTACCCATACTTTCCTTTCCTTAAGTGGGTACTTTGAAGGAAAGCTTTCTCACTGCTCAAATTATTGCGGTTTGTCTCTTTGCTATTTTATTCCCAAGTCTTCACTCTGTCTCCGTTTTACTCCTGTAAGTAGGAAGGGGCTGCTAACAGCTTAGATTTGGACCTGCATGTTGCCGTCGCCTGGGTTACCTGGACGGAACTGCTGCTGTGCGATCTGCTCTTAGCAGCCTGCCTGAAATTCTCCTTTGTTTGGGAAGTTCTCAGAACATAATCTCACTCCGTCCTGTGCTCCATGGCTGCCCCAAATCCTGGAGCGATAGGGGCTAGTCGTTATGCGTTGCAGATCCAAGCAGACACAGGATGCCAGGTAACCCTAGCTTGAGGAGTTGCCAAGGGAATCTGTCCTAGCCGAGAACTTTCCCTCTGCATTTTCCTGTTTTCTGCTGCCTGCTGCTCTTACTTTAATAAATTCCTTCCTTACCTACACTCATCTGACCTATTCAAGAATTCTTTCTCCATCAGAGTCAAGAACCCACCCCTGTCCAGGCTGAGGTTTCTCCTAGTGCTTCATCTAGTTCACAGGAGAGACCTCACAGATGCAGCTGCCGAACAACGTTATGTAAAAAACGTCAGTCTGAAAAAGATTCATACTGTATAATTTCATTTATATGACATTCCTAACTTTTCAGTCCTTAGTATATTCAGAGTAAGTTAGTAAGCTACACATACTGACTTCCTTTTAAAAAACTAGACTATAGAGAGGGAAAGAAATTACTTGTTACTTTATGGAGAAACCAAGCAAATGCTATCTCAAGAATGTGATCAGAGTCTATATGAAAAAATTAACTAAAAATGGATCACAGACCTAAATGCAGGAGATAAATCTCTAAAAATCACTTAAGACAAAAGAGAAAATTGATAGTGGAACTGGTTTTTTACAAGATTTCTTGCATATAAAACAAAAAAATTACTGGCTGTAATAGAAAGAATAATAAATAAGCCATGTTGATAGTCTGTTTCCTGATCTGATGTGATGAGGATAGTACTTTACCTCTGTGGTCTTGTTCCCCAAAACCCATAACCTCAGTATAACCATGAGAAAAAAATATTTAAAAATTTTAATCCATTTAATCATTGTAAATTCCATAGTTGTACATCTATTTTCCTGGAGCATTTTTTTCCAAAAATCTGTTAATTTATGGCTTTTATGCAAATTTTCATCATGTATTAGTTCACAAAAATGTCATCAATTATATATAAAATATAATTTCATATATATAACACATATGAATGTATAATTTCACATTATATTTATTTTTCATATACTAACTCATCAACTGCCCTTTCCCATTTTCTAATAATGTGAGCTCTATCTTTTCTACCAGACCCCACACCCACTTAAAAAATGAGAAACCCTTGAAAAGAAGTACAACAGTTGGTGGAATATTGTAAGATGGATTTGAGACATCTGTTTCCTTCCCCTTATGTCATACAGGCTAAGAGGACCATATTTATGCCTCACTACTGAAATTTTATGAGGTTGTTTAACAAAGTCACATGGTTGGGATTGATTCATCATATCCCAAAGTGACAAGATGAAAATACTGTGCCAAGATAAGTAAATTCAGTATAATATAGCTATCAGTTTTGAGTAACTAGAAGCGTGGTGTGTTCTACATGACTCTGATTGCAGTTTTATAACATAAGGAGACCAAATGAAAAAAAAATGAAAAGTATACACACGTTTACACATAAACACAAACATCCACACACATGTATATTTATGCCTGAACTATTTCCTGGTTTAGAGGACAAGCTCCCTGGAGGAATGTACAAATTCTCTCACCTTTTAAATACCCCAAGCCCTCTGAGCTGAGACTTTTGTGTTTATGGGATGGTGTATGTTTGAGACCTCATATATTATGAAGTCTAGACTTAGGCTATTTGGTTTTGCATTCTGCCTCCTTTGCTTCCTAACAACATAATCTTTTCTAATTATCCATTTTCTCATCTTTAAAGCTGAAATGATAAAAACAATTTTTTCAGAGTGCCATTGAATTGATTCTATAAGTAAAGGAACACAAAACACATAACATAATTCCTGGCATAATTAACATACAATAAATGATAACTACTTATTACTTCCCCCTAGCAAATTCCTTCATACTGCAGTATCATAGTCAATAATCATTTCTGTATTCGTAACGATAGGTACTATCTTTAGTAGTACTTAAGCTCTGGAATATTCAAAGTGTTGTTTTATTTTGAAAAAGCCATGTATTTCCAGATAATAGGGTAACTAAAGGGTGCTCCTACACTTTGAAATCAAAGAAAAAGAAAAAATAAGTTTCTGTTGTATCCTTATATCAGAAAGGACAGATTGTCATTGTAGCTAAATGGGCGTGTTAACATCTTCTGTGTGGCTAGAAAAAGTTATAGGTACATAATTGCCAAGCACAGTTTTGTGATAGTTATTTAGAAATTTGAATACTGTCAGGATGCAGGGATCAGTTAGTCACAGTCAGGAGTACTGGTTATTGTTTAGAATTATTTGGTGTCAAACATTGTGCTGAGATGGATCATTTCCCAATGGCTTGATCTCCCAATGCTGCTCTCTCATCAGTAGCTTGGAGGCATGGTTTTTGTTTTCTGGGTTTCAGTGTTTTTCTCACTACACTGGTACTGTATACAGAAAATGAAGCTTCTTCTCATCTATCTTTTCCTTACTTCAGATCTGGTACAGGAAAGGAATGTTGTGACACTTTCACTGTCTCTGTCATATGTAGATAGACTATGTAACGGTCTAACAATTGACTCTCCAGAAAAAAGCTCTGCTTTCTAGTGTTTTCTGATTTCTATGGAGGAAATGCTCCTACTTGAGCAATTTGAAACTACCTGTGTAATAGTGTGGAATTCAGAGTTATGAAGACAATTTTTTTGCCAAAGTGAGTCTTGTAAACCATTGCAACCCAGTTCTAGAACAATACTCTATGTGTATGCATGCTTGTGTGTGTATTAAATTTTGATATTCCAGGATTTGTTTCAACCACTGAGGAGAAAACAGAGAACAACAGAAATGCCTGCCTTTGTCTGCCTTTGTGATATGTACAATCTATGGGAAGATACAGACATTAAACTCATAAAGGATTAAATATCTAATAGTTTCCAAAGCACTAAATGTATAAAAGGTGAAAAAATAACATGAAGATGTGATATAGAGTGACTTGGGGGCTTTGATAATCAGGTAGATTCTTCAGATAGTTTTGCCAGTGAAGCCTTTTCTATAAAAGTGACATTTGAACTCAAACTTATCTGATATCAAGGAACAAGCCATACAAAGTGTTAAGAGCAGTGCACTCAAAATAGCCCTGAGGTGAGAACATGCTCAGTGTGTTGAGGAGCAGAACAAGCCCTGTGCGACAACTGGGAAATAATTGAGGAGAGATGTAAAAGGTGAGGTCAGAGGAATAGGTCAGATCTCATAGAACCCAGAAGAGTATGATACGCAATTTGAATTTTAGTGCTAGAAGACCACTGTATATTAGAGTGAACATTTGCCTCTAAAGGAACAGATTTAAGGAGAGACTTCAGAAATGTCTAAGTATTTCTGTACTTGGCACTGAAAGAAACATCAAGTTAACACAGAAGCCCTTGTTCTCAATATTTCCTTACTCTATCTTATATTAAGGTAATGAGTTTGAAACACAGCTATAGATGTGTTCAGATTTTGATGAATAAGCAAAGGTTTCATTTTACATGTAAAATAAAAAGTCAGGGCTCTTCCAATTGCTAAAAGCAAATTATGCTCCTGTTCTCCTATGTGGAAATAATTCTTCATCCAGATAATGGACATAAACAACTTTCATTTGGCCACATGTTGAGATTTTAAATAAATTTTCTCAAAAATTATCTTCATTTACTAACATAATTGTTCTATGGGATAGTTAAATAGTTTTTTTTTAATCTTTTAAGATCAAAATTAAGAGAGTAAGGATCAAGGAATTCTGGTGCCTGAAACAAATCAGGTATAATTTCAAATCTTATATTTTCTACTTCTTTCTCATGCTAATTATATCATGCACTTCTATTACTTATATTTATTTGGAATATCCTAATAGTTTTTTCAGTGCTATTTATCTCATTAGATATAAAGTAATGGAATTTAATAAGCCAGTTAAAAATGGATTTGATTTTCATGTTTAAAATCTGCTTAAGTCATAGTATAGTAGCTCTTCCTCACAGTATTGTACTTCTTTGTACTGCTGTTTCTGTGAATTTTGGTTCTGTGAATATCCATATGTACTATTTAAATTATAAGTACCTGTTCAAATATTAAAGTCATACCACAGAATATTGAGACATATCCACAGAATTAGCAATGACTCAGTACTTGGTTTTATGTAAGATAGCCTGGAAACATTTTATTTCAGTATAGAAGTAGCCTTCACTTAGAAACTTATATATGTCATGTTTACAGCACTCTCTGTGACAGTATTTCAATGAAATAGCATATAATTAAATTATCTTGATTATCTTTCAAAGATACGAAGGACTCAAATGCTTTACTCGTTAATGAAATAATTTAAGGACTAAGAAAGAAATAGATACTGTGAAAGATTTTAAATTTCTTAATCTCTGAGATTGGTTAGGGTTTACAAAATCGGTATTATCTGTTTATTATGTACCTATCTTTAGTCTTCACTCAATACAGATTCAACACATGATTCGAGGCCATACAGACATCCCGAAACACTAAGAGGAGAACATTCCACTCCCCAAGACTGCCTAGGCCTGCTTAGGTCCACTACTTCTTATTTCTTTCTACCTTTGGGATGAGTTTATAGTCTGATTAGAGTCTTGATCATCTACAGTTCATATATCATAGATAGAAGGATCACTGTTAAATTTCAGTGATATAAATTAAATGGTACTTCGAGTTCCATTCAGAGCTCTCTTCTTATGTAGGTTTCCCTCGGGAGCCCACTTGGAAGCTGATAAAACTGGAAGACTGACTTCAGGCATTCTTTGGTCCCTGACCCTAATGATATTATAATAGCACAAAAAGTAACCTAGAACTGTATTTGGATATGTGACACCTTCAGAAGAATATTTATAAAAATGGAATATAGTTTCTCTGCCTTCAACAAGTTCACAGCTTAATGAGGACACTCATATAATGATGAACTATGGCTCTAAGGCACCGAACTACAGGGAAGTATATTTCATTCCATTTAATAGTACAGAATACAAGGAATATTTCAGCTGGGTATGATACTTTTCTTTGACCCTCAAAGATGAGTAAACTTTTTCTAGATGTAGGATAAGAAAGGCCATAATAGGATAAAAGGAGCAAGTTTGAGCAAATATTTGAATATACATGGCTATTTAAATAATCACAGGAAGACATTATAAGGGTTAGGACAAGAGTGAAGATAGAACCAAGGAATGCTTTGAATATAAGACAAGTTTTGAGGCAACAATAATATCCTGGAATTGAAAGGAAAGAGTGAGGCAAATATCACTGAAGTATTTCTGTGAGATAGACATTATTTTGGATCCTAAACAGGAACCAAAGGATGAGAAACACCTTTGGAAGGTGATTTGTGAGACACTTTTAAAGACTGCTTTGATGAATCAGTGCACAGCTAAGTGCACAGCTAAGTGAAGAAGGATAGAGACAGTTGGGAATGAGTGTATATTGCTCAGGTTGGAAGACAGGTTTTAAGGTAATAATTTGGAAGTCATCATACTGTAGAAGGTGGGAAAAATGTGCTCTGAAAATACATTCCAACAAGATGTTTGGTGAACTGAAGCTTAAGATAAACTTTTAATTTCTGCAAAAATCAGTATGAGTATGTTGAATTGCAAGAGGGGCATTAAGGAGTGGGAAAGATGTAGAGAAAGCCTTCAGAAACTTATTGGAGGCTCCTGTCAGTTTTAAGTAACCACAGCAATCCAGATACATATCAGGGACAGGAAACAAGCTTTAATCATAATCATCATTTGGTAAAAAGAAATGGGAGCAGCGGCTCCACCCTGAGATGGACAGGGTGATCATGGGAAATTTCTGAGCCCATGAGGTAATAAACATCTCCCCATATAAGATATTTTCTCCATGTAAATAGAGCTGAGGAGCTCTGACATTGTCTGCAAGTCTGGACCAGTGTAAATGTGGAGCTCTTCGCTGAGCAGAAGACCAGGTCATTTGCTGCTGAAGAAACATTTCTTGGGCCATAATATCTGTGCATGGGAGAAGTACAGAAATGTGTCCTCTCCTTAATGCCAACTTTACACCTGTGTCAGCAGGGCAGCTCATTTTAACCAAAAACTAACCATACTTATGTTATTTCTAAACCTCAGGAGGGAGATGATACAGTGACAGAGCAGCATGCCAGCCAGTAGTGAACACCTGCATATGTAACAGGCAGGACTTTAAAAGAAAAACTACATTTCCCACTAATCAGAGCAGATGGTAGTTTGGTCATTGCTCTGTGCAATATTATTGTGGGTGGCAGAGTGTTTATTCTCCAAAGTTAGGTTACTCCCATATTGTTTAATGTTAACAGCTACCAGGATAGGAATTTTTCATTTATCATAAAATTAATAACTTATCCAAAGGTTTTCCTAGAGTATTAAGCATAATATAAAAGTGAAATATACTATAATTAACTAGGGATATTCATAATGAAAAAGGTAATGGAAATAATAACATAAAATGATTCTTTCCTTAAGATTAGTCATTTCACAACATATAGTTTTTGACAGAAATGAGTTAATATGTACATATAGACTTCTAGACAATATGATGCTGCATTTAATAATTGGTCAGTAACTTTAAATTTGAAAAAAGTGTCTGGGGATTTATAGTATTTACAAAACAATTTCTATATATGAAAATCCTGAAGGTATTTTAGGACCATCTTTTGGTTGGTTTCCCTCCAGCTCCAGGTCTTTGCCAAGTCTTTTTAAAACACAATAATGATTGAGTATAAATTTTGGAAGGCCATTCTCTCTGTATAGTGAAATGATGCCAAGTACACAAGACGCTCAAGTAAAAAGCAGAAATCACCATCAAAACAAGCAAAACAAGTGGCTCCAAAAGCAATCTAAGTAGAGGGCTAGCTGAGCTAACTTTGTAGAAACTATCAGAAAGAGCAAGGCATGATGAAAACTAATCTGGTTGTAGTTTGAAGGCTGAATTGGAGTGTTGTCAGTAGAAAAATAGAACAGAAAGAAATATAGAAGGATTGGTCAGAACATGCTATAAAACTTCTCAGGGAAAATTGGAAAAATAAAATACTTCATCAGCAAAGTTCAAGGGTATGAGAAAGAAATGCAGAAAAAATTTCAGCAAATAAAACAATTAACAAAAGAACAAGAAGTGGGAAAGAGTTGTTGAGAAGGCTTCCTAGAGTGTATGAGAATAAAAGAACAATGAAACTCATGTATCATCAAATTGTCATTAATTAGTGAAGTAAAAGACCCCAAAATAATTCACTCTAATGTTGGATGTGGAATGTTGTACAAGTCATATCACTATAAGAAATATCACAGCAAATTAGGCCATTGAAATTGAAATGTGGCCTAAATGTGGGGAATGCAATAATAAATGATATGATGATGTTTTACATCAGCAACTGACAAAACAAACATTACACAGAAGTCTCCTTCTACAGGGAAGACTATTCTGAGGGCTTGCTACCCAGAAGGATGAGTTGTGGATATATGACTGGTTTGCAATAAATTACTTTGATAGGGAAATGCCCTGGCATTTAGGGGGAAGCAATTAATTCTTTGCAAGTGAGAAGGCTGTATTTTAGAGAGCAGTGAGTAGGGGAATGACATAGTTCTCAGAACTAAATTCCAGAACTGAAATGCATTTCTACCTAGCTCCTGCTTGGATTCATCAATAAATATTTTAAATATTTTCCTTTTTCCAGATATTTCTTGTTATTGTTAAGGCTTTTAAATAATTATTGTATTTGTTATGGTGGTCTGGATCTGTGATCAGTGATCTTTGATGTTTCTAGTATTGTTTTGGAGCACCACAAGCCATGCCCATATATGATGGCAATATTAATGGATAAATGGGTGTGCTCTGACTGCTCAATCAACTAGCTTTTCTCCCATCACTCTTCCCCTCTCCTTATCCTTTCCTATTCCCTGAGACACAGTAGTATTGAATTGCCAGTGACTAATCCTACAGTGGCTTCTAAATGGTCAAGTGAAAGGACAGCCATACATCTCTCACTTTAAATCAAAAGCTAGAAATTATTAAGCTTAGGAAGGGACGTAGAAAGCTGAGATGAGCCAAAAGATAGGCCTCTTGTGTCAAACAGTTAGCCAAGTTGTGAATACAAAGGAAAAATTCTTGAAGGAAATTCAAGTGCTCCTCCAGTGAAAACACAAATGATAAGAAAGGCTTATTGCTGAGGGAAAAAGTTTTAGTGGGCTAAATAGAAGATCAAATTAGCCAAAACATTCCCTTAGACCAAAGCATCATCCAGAGCAAGGTCCTATCTCCTTCAGTCCTAAAAAGGCTAAGAAAAGTGAGAAAGCTGCCAAAAAAAAGTTGGAAGCTAGCAGAGGTGGGTTCATAAGACTTAAGGAAAGAACCTATATCCATAACACTAAAGTACAAGGTGAAACAGCAAGTGCTGATGTAGAAGTTGTAGCACATTATCCAGCAGATTTCACTAAGATAATGAAGGTGGTTACACTAAAACATGGATTTTTTTTTGAAAGAGGCCAGCTAGGACTTTTACAGCTAGAGAGGAGAAGTCAATGCCTGGTTTCAAACTTTCAAAGGACAGGTTGAGTGTCTTGTTAAGAGCTAATGCAGCTAGTGAGTAAGTTGAAGCCAATGCTCATTTATAATTCCAAAAATCTGAGGACCCTTAATAATTATGCTAAATAAACACTGCCTGTGCTCTAGGAAAGGAAAAACAATACCTGGATGTCAGCATATTTGTTTTCAATATGGTTCACTGAATATTTTAAGCTCACTGTTGAGACTAACTGTCTCAAAGAAAAGTCTTTTAAAATATTACTGCACATTGACAATGTTCCTGGTCACCCAAGAGCTCTGATGGAGATGGACAAGATGAATGCTATTGCTGAAGCCTGCATACATACCACCCATTATGCAGGCCACAAATCAAGGAATAATTCCAACTTTTAAGTCTTGTCATTGAAGAAATACATTTCATAAGGCTAGAGCTGCCATAAATAGTGACTCTTCTGATGGATATAGGATCAGTCAATTGAAACCTCCAGGAAAGGATTCCCCATTCTGCATGCCATTAAATCATTTATTAATGGAAAGAGGTCAAATTATCAACATTAACAGAAGTTTGGAAGAAGTGGATTCCATCCTCACTGATGACTTTGAGGGACTCAAGACTTCAGTGGAAGAAGTAACTGCTTATGTGGTGGAAATAACAAGAGAATAAGAAGTGGATCCTGAAGATGTGAATGAATTTCAGTGATCTCATGATAAAACTTGAAAAGATGGTTAGTTGTTCCTCACAGATGAAGAGAAGACAGTGGTTTCTTGAGATGGTATCTACTCCTGGAGAAGATGCTGCTGAGAAGATTGTTGAAATGACAACAAAAGATTTAGAATATTACATAAACTTAGTTGGTAAAATATTGGCAGATTTTGAGAGGATTAACTCCAATTTGGAAAGAACTTCTATGAGTAAAATGCTATCAAACAGCATCTCCTGTTACAGAGAAAAATTTGTGAAAAGAATCAATTGATGTAGCAAACTTCATTGTTGTCTTATTTAAGAAATTGTCACTGCTTCAGCCACCTGTGTTCAATAACCACCCTAATCAGTCTTCAGCCATCAACATCAAGGCAAGACCCTCCACCAGCAAAAATATTATGACTCACAGAAATCTCAGATAATGGTTAGCAATTTTTAGCAACAAGGTATTTTTAATTAAGGTATGTGCATTGTTTTTTTTAGATATGTGATTGCACACTTAATAGACTACAGTTTAATAATAAGTTTAACATAAGTTTTGTATGTACTGGGAAATCAAAAAATTCATTTGACTCACTTTACTGTGCTGGTCTAGAACCAAAAGCACAATATTTCTGAAGTATGCCTTTATTTGCATGCTTTCAGTCATTATGCAGTTTGTGTTGCATGTATCTAATATGTAATATAGTGGGATAGGCTAGGCTAGGATAAGATATAATCGTTCATATCATTGTACCTATGAGCAGTAACCAGACTAATTTATAAAAATTGACATCATATATATATGAGATTAGAAGTTTAATTTATTTTTAAAGAATAATGAAGAGAAAAGGTCAAATCTGATATCTGTTCTCCGTTATTGTCCATGAAGGTGTTTGAACTTGGTGGCTGTATGGTAAATAACCATGATGGAAGTCACTTTATAGCATTAAAAGTTTTGAAGTTGTTGCATTATAGGCTCATTATATGCTTCATCAAGATCAGTCTATTTAATCCATAATTACTAAAGAGTATGAAGAAGAGGAAATCTGAATATTTTCCTTGTTGGGCCTCAGTTGAATTCTCTTGAAAAAGCCATTATAAATTCCAAATGATTTTCCTTAATCTTCCATTTCTTCCCAATACAGGTACCCTAGTCTTCATAGGAACAGGAAAAAATAATGTTCCATAGCTTTCCTTATAATCAAATTAAAATATAAAGCAATAGGCATGCCTACTTACATTTATTCTGTAATTAAATTACCTATTTCAGAAAACCGCATTATGCAGTGTTTTAGGTTATACTTTAGAAAAGGAGTAGAAAGTATTTTTCTTGTCTTTAACTATTTGAACAGAGATTTGCATTCATATTCATCTCTGCTTATACAACAATCTTTGAGACATCACATGAAAACAAAGAAAAAATACATACGATTAGAACGGAAATACTAGGACACACTTTCTTCAGATCTTATGTTTATCAAGAAAAAATAATGTAGTTTTCTCTTTTATTCTGTAAGTAAAAAACTAAACAAACTCCCTAAATGATGTGGTAAAATCAGACACTTTGTGTCCCACTTTAATCACTAAAAAGTGGTCAAATCCTGTATGATTTCACTTATTTATGGAATATAAAAACAAAAAAACTTAATAAAATAGCAGTAGACTCATAGACACTGAGAAGTGACTGGTGGTTATCATGGGGGAGGGGGAGAGATGGGGACAGGATGAGGGGGATAAAAGGGCACAAAAATTCACAATCATAATATGTTGGTCACAAGAATGGTAGTACAACATGGAGAATATAGCCAGTGATTCTGTAACATCTTCCTATGTTGACAGATAGTAACCATGCTGATGTGGGTGAGGATTTAATAATACAGGTAACTGTTAAAGCCCTCTGTTGTATACTTGAAACCAATATAAGATTGTATATCAATCATACATCTATTTAAAAAAAAATAAAGTAATTGTCAAAATAAAATCAGCCTAAATAAATCCAACATTCTTTTAGGAATAATATATGAGCAATATGATCAGCAAATTAAAACTTCCCAAAATAAGTATGAAAAATGTTTTGAAATCATAAAGGTAAAGGAAGGTAGAAAATTGATAAATACATTAATATCATTGCCAAAAAGGTTGAAAGCTTGTTTTTACTTCAGTAATGCATTATGAATTCAATAAGTGAAATTACATATCATTTTATATATATTGCTATCAATGAAATATATTAAGCAAAGATATTTGTTATTTAAATATATATTGATATTTTTCTATAAAATATTTTTCTGTACAAAAAATACACATGTATAAATGATTATCATTAGCATTATTACTTTTTTGTTTTTGTATCATATTTACAAGGACTAAAACTGTGAGCTATTGAATTTATGAAGTATATTAACTCTAGCAGGAAATATTTTGTCAAGATACACTCAGTGGTGCAGTTTGCAGAACAATAATTTATATGAAATACAAATAGAAACAGATTTCTTTTCTGGTGAAATACTAAGAGTAATAGCTTCTGTAGAAATTACATGAAGATGCATAACAAATCCATCCAGTCAAATAGATACAGGGGGAGTGTGCAAATAAACTATATATTTACATGTAGTTTCTCACACACATTCTTCTGGGTTATCTCTGGTCTTTATGCTTCCTGGTATATGTAAGATTTATATACACTACGATGTGGTAGTATGTAAGAATTGAACTAATTTCTTCCAGTCTACTCGTCCCTTATCTACCACAGTGTTTTTCCTAAAATGCAAATATGATTAAACCATTCCCTTATTAAAGCCCCCAGTGATATTCCATTGTCTTGGGAGAGACTCCATAGTATTTAAGAAGACATAGAAGGCCTTTTATTATCTGACCCCTGCCGGAATCTGCTGAACTAATTTATTGTCACACATATATATACAGATATGCATATAAATAAAGATACGCACTCATATTTTTATAGACCATAGAGTATATTCTCACAATTACTAAGCATTACACATATCCATTTCTTTATTTTCCATTTAATGGATCTTTTAAGTTTAAGTAGTCATCTGGAAAGTTAATTATTTTTTAGCTTTTGCTGTCAGTTACATTTAAACAGCCCTATTTATTTGTTCTAAGAATTCCCTATTCACAGGTACTATAACACTATTTGGGATTAGTTCCCTTTCTCCCACCTCATTAAAAATAAGAATGGTGTGTTGTATGTCTTATTTAATATTCCAGTGCCAAGAGGCACAGAGATATTCTAAAATATTTGAACATCGTAAATTCATATTTATTGAGCTCATTTACTCCTCACAATATATGAGGCTTCTTATTGTTACTGTAATTTTACAGATGAAAAAATTATTAATTGAAGTGATTATCACATTAATAGTTGGAGTTACTGATATTTAGACTCAGTTTTTGGTAATTACAACATTCACTTTATAATACATTGCAATGCTAAATTAATGCAACTGAATAAAATTTAGCAACTTATTTTATTTTTTATTTTGTTCATGATCCCATTACCTCACTAGAAAATTGGCTTTCAAAGGCAGTATCGGGGGGGTGAGTCTTCCAAATGTTTCTAAACAATGGGCTGTTTGCAAAATCATGGTACATCTAGGTAAAGCAAAATCATATTCATGATTAGAAGCAGTAAGTCAAGTCTGATATATTTATCTAACTTTGATTCATGATGGGTGAGCTCTTTTTCCGTGGATATTTGAGCAAAGTTGTTTTCCTCACCCACGGATGATTTATTTTGGGTGATCCACTTGTCCAATGAAGATTGATTACAGAGGATCCACTATCCAATGTGATTAAATATGGGCAGTTGGATTGTCCAGAAGTAAGCAAGAAAAACTGAGATATGTGCACATCCTATCCCAAGCTGAAATCAGTGAACCTAAGTAAAACTCAGAAAAGTAAAGCTGTATCTCATGAAATTATAGGTAGCCCCTTTGCAATATATATTTTTTCATTATTTTATTACTCTGTGTCATAATGGGATTATAAAATTATCAAAATATTTTTGTTAATCTTAGTGAGCTGAAATATTATTTTAAATAAAATGTTGAACACTGATGTTCTAATCTATATTAGTTCAGAAATTTATAAGTGAATTTTGTAATGTTTCTTAAGACTATTTTTACAGCAGTTTTAGGTTCATAATAAAGTTAGGGGGTGGTTTTCAGAGACTTCCCATATACTCACTGCCCTGGTATTTTGTTAAAATTGATGAACCTACATTGACACATCATAATCATACTAATTCAAAAAATAATCTGTTCCTGAGACACACAGACATACCCAGAAATATTTTGCTAACTGTCTGGACATCCCTTAGTCCCATCAAATTGGGACATAAAATTAACCATAACAATGTTCTAGGAAAATAGTACTTGGTATGAATTTTGGTCATACGAATGTGGTTACATGAGGTGTTGGCAGGCATAATTTCATTACCTTGTAATCATGATGGAATATATCAAAATGGTGATGAAGGCTAAGCACAGATATGGAAAGTAATCTGGGAAACTGATGATGTAACAGTGTCTCTGGTTTACCCACCCTTGAAAACACATAATTTCCATATTTTTTGACATGTGAGATAATATTTATCTTACTGCTTATTTAAACTTCATCCAAGAGAATCCAACTAATCCAAATGTCCAGACATAAGGTACTAAAAAAACAAACCATAGTTTATCTTCATAAAACACTTTGTCTTAGATAAAATCATTATTAAATAGGATACCTATGTACTAATAAGGATAGGTCATTCTGTTCTATGAAGAGAAAATAGAGTTTGTGATATATTTATATAAACACACCATATGCATCAGTAATCCATGATTCCTGAGGTATATATATATATATATATATGATATATATGTATATGCAAATGTATGAATTTATATGCATGCATGTATAAGATATGCATTTGATGGTATAGGAAATGATTAGGAGAAATATATACTAAATAGACAATATATGTTAAATAGACAATAGTGAATATGTTTAGCAAGATTGCAGGGAATGGGATGGGGAGTTATTCAAAGTTGCCTTAACATTGATCTATCACTTGCAGAACATTTGAAGTACAGAATACGTAATGTGAAATGGCATAATTAAAATACATAGAGAAAAATAAAGTGTTAAAATGTATTGGATAGAAAAAAATATAAAAATATGAAACTCTTCAAGATAAATACTTTGTAGAAAATACGTGGGTAGTAGAGTATATATTTTAGGATGCTTTGGAAGAGAATAGGGTGGGATGAGAATCTTCTTTATATGCGAATGAAGCAAATGTTTTGAATCACCTCTAGAGAGTTTTGACAATCCAACCTCTCTGAGTTATTAGGAAAGGCAAAGCCTGCCTGCCTCTCAGGGAACCATCAACCTCTGCCCATCATTAGCCTTTTATTTGATATTCCAGCTTAAAATACCCCAGGCTATATTTATCTTCAATTGCAGAATAGTTCAGGGTTAACATAAGAGAAGTTAGTACTATGATTTAGGTACCATTTAATATATTAAAGCATGAGGAATTTGCCAAATGGTACCCTAGGGGCCTAAAATATTAATACATTTTCTAAAAGTACATAAATTAATACCAGGGTACAATTAATAAATCATGAATCACTATTTCAGTGTTTCTATAAAATGTGGGAAGAGTTCATTTTTGTTAAATTTAGTGGAAAGAACATTTTTTATATCTTTGTTTAAATTTCATTTTTAAACATTAATTGTTAATGTTTTATTAGTATTTTGTTGGCACATTTTTTCAAGTTAGTGATTCGTTAATACAATTTAAGTTGTGGGCACAAAAAATGAATGTTTACTAGGCTCATGTTCATGATATCATCTTACAAGCTGGATTGAATCCTTGCAGTTCAATTAATGAACTAATTTTAAAGCTGCTAATGGATTATGAATTCTGCCACAACTTCTTTCTGGAAACTGCAAGTGTATTGATTGAAATCTGCATGTTGCAAGTGGTTTGATTTGTTTTAGACAAAATTTTGTCAGAATAAAACATGGTAAATACATTTTTTAAACATTGCTCTTAGTAATAAAATGGGTGGACATAATTACAAAACCCAAATTAATGGGATTCTAATATTCAACAACCCTTTTGTGTATTTACAAGATAAAGATACTGCATTGATAATTTTCATTTTAGAATTTTCTATGCATCACAATTACAATTTTACAGCAATGAATTATAGAGACTGTAAAATATCAGTAGCCTACAATGTAAATTTATATAATTGCTTCCATATTTATGCTTTGGTTTTGGTAAATCAGTTCCTGAGATGCTTCCAATTGCCTTTCCACAATGTATTCTCTACATGAAAGATAATGATCAACTCTCCAGACTGCTGGCCCACCTTGACAATTTTGGACTTACCATCCTCCACAATTGTGTAAGTGAATTCCTTTAAAAATATCTTCCCTTTTCTCTTACCCTCTCTCTCATACATATATATGTATGTATATGTGAGAAAGAATGTATGTATAAATACATATAAAATATGATACATATGTATAATCTCCTACTGGTTCTGTTTCTCTAGAGAATCATGACTAACACAGAACCCCTCTTCCAAAGTTTTAGGATAATATTCAACTCCTTAGATGACATAATACAACCTTTTTAATTCTTTCTAATGTATGTACTTTCTGTGCCTATTCTGTCTCCATACATATTTAATGGTACTATCCCTGTCAATTTGCCATTTCTTGACATCCTATGGCTTTGTTTTTCATTGTTGATTCACTTTGTTCACTTACTTCTTTCAACGTTCATTTGTACATACAAAACATGACTTTGAGGAATTGCAGTTTACTAGAAACTAAAGTGATCTCATGCTTGGGAAAATAAGTCAGTTACTCTGTATGTGCATGCCAGACAGAAGGATACATTCCATCACTTCTGGCAAGACCTGTATAATACGATAACCACTAGCCTCTTGAGTGTAATGAGTACTTAAATTATGTCTAGTCTGAACAAAGATGCCTTGTAAAATATACACTGGCCTTAGAGACTTAGTAACAAATAGATAATTAAAGTTCATTAATTTTTTTCACCATCTACTTTTTATTACTCTTAATGTGGTCTTTAGAAAATGGAGAGTTACATATGTCTTACATTTCTGACTCCTCTGACTTCTGTTGAGCAGTGCTGGGCTAGAGCATCATCTCTTCCCCATTAACCACACCTCCTTTCCAGACATTATATGAGACTTAGTTCATTATGCTCCAATCCATATGTCAATATTATATCATAATTTTTGAAATACATTCTGAATTTCCTTTTGGCAAGCATATTCATTTGCATATAGTAGGCAAGCAGTAGATACTAAATAAATATTTGCCAAATTAATCTTGCACGTTTTATATTACAAGTGAGAAAGGGATCATGCAGAAATGTTACAGGTCACTATTTTTCTAACGATGGAGATATTTTCTTTATCTGAGTTCTCTTTTTTAAATATCTAATATATCCTCATTTTATGTATTTTTCAGACAGTATTCTGGACAGTTGCTTTAATTTCTAAAGAGGAACCCATACCAAATCCATTGATTCTGCAATCATGAATTAAGCACCTATACTGTGTAAGGCTCTATTTCAAGTAGTGGAGGTAGGACAGTTAGCAAGAGACAAAAATATCCCTTCTCTCCTGGACTTAAATTGTAGATACAGTACACAGGTAAGAAAAAGAAAGTGAATACTTTAATCCAAAGTACTTCAAACACAATAAAAATCTGGGAGTAACTGTAGATTATGTGACTGGGAAAGGCATTTCTAATGGATGGATATTTGAGCTGAAGACTGTAGTAAAGAGGAATAGCCATACAATGATGTGTGTACACAGTATTATAGATGGATGAGAGGTCAGTTGTAGGAGTCTTGAATCATGAATAGGCTTGGAGTATATGAGGAATAGCAAGGAAAACAATATGGCCAGAGTAAAGTAGGTGAGAGTAGGATAGGATGTGAAACCAGATACGTGGGGCAGTCTCAGTTCAGGTATAGTCTTGTGCACAAAGCAAGCAGTTTGGATGATTTTATAAGGGCAATGAAAGTCACTGGAGTGTTTGGTGCACACAGGTGATGGGATCTGATGTACATTTTAAATACATCACTCTGTTACACAAAGGCAGATTTTAATCCAGTAAATGCAGTTTGTTAGAATTAGGGAGACCATTAGCAAGATATTTTAATGAAACAACTGAAAGAAGGTTGGGTCCTGGCAAAAAAAGCTTGCAGTGGAAAGGAAAGCAGAGATCATGGTTTTGTAATCATTTTAATTTTTTGCTCTGTACATAATATCTGACACACAGTAATCAATGATAGCTAATTTTGGTTAGTGTACAATATCCCAAGCCCCATTTAAAGTACTTTAACATAAATCATTTGTGTTCACCTTTAATAACCTTATTAGGCAAGTACTGTAATTGTTTTCCATTTTACAGAAGAAAATACTAAGTCTAAGAGTGTTAATAAGTTATTTTCCTGTATCAAGTTGTAAGTTGTTAGAATGGAATTCCTAAGGCAATTCGAAACTATAGCAACAGTACTGTCACTCTTCATTTACCAAAGAACTTATTAGATGCACAAATTCAAGTTTGAAGAGCAGATTTAAAATTCATGTTTGATTTTTACATATGCAGAAATTCAGCTTCACACATTTTGTACATGGCTTGGAGGATAAAAGGTGTTACGTAGGCTTTCTCTCACCTGACCCATAACATGTCACTATTTCTGCTCTTTGTGGCCTGTCTTGTGTTGCTGTGGGCTTCTTGATGAGGCATTCAGTTCTCACAGGTAAAGTGGGCTATTAAGCATAGGCTCCCTCAAGTTTCAAATTCTCCCCCAAAATATATCAGGTTTCCATATTTTCACAAAAAGGCCTTCCTTTTCCTTGAACAAGATTCTAAAGGGATGGAAATTTTTAATTTTTATCTCTTCTCTGAATTAAACATATTATATCAATACATTCATAAAACTTGCAGATTTTTTCAGATTCTCCCATCCTCATGCCAAGCAAAATAACACCTTTACTCCATCAATGACAGGAATTTCCTTTATGACATACACCACATGAGTAAACAACCTTTCTGAATCCTCTGCTGTTCGGCACATTGGAATATACTAATTTTTTCTTCTCTATTGAAACCTAAGACAGTTTTTAAAGTTCCCCTGAGGTTTCTCAAAATTTATTTTAAAAGTCAAAACTAAATAAAGAGTTATATTTTCTCAGTTCAAGTAATATTTACCTTATTCTTAATGACTTAATAGCTGGAAAAGTACAGAGTAAAATAATGATAATGATGATAACATAATAATAATAATAAATACTTTGAATAAAAATACACTGGGCAATGTTTCAAATTACCTTCTACCCTTGTGGGCTGTTTTGTGTCTTTCTTTTACTGTTATCCCTACTCTCTATTAGGAGATCAATGATTCTGTGATTATTTGTATTTGAAAATTTTTCTCAACTTTTATATGTTGTAATTACTGTTTGTTTTAAGCAGGCTCTCTCCACTACTGCGGAAAAAGTAGGGTGCTAAGTGTTGAAAAACACTATTCATTTCCTGTGATCAGTATGTGGGTGATGGAAACAATCTGCCTCTTGACATTTATATCCAACTCACAGCTTTAGGGTCTGGATGAAATTCTAATGCTGCCTGCTGCTTCCAACAATCAGGGAGACTGGAGGGAGTGTTATCTGGTCTCGATGCTCTTCCAATGAATAATCCTTAGATGTGATGTAGGAGTCTTCTCCAGTTCTGCTGTAGGTTGACTTCAAGCTTGAAGCATTCTCATTACCTGCAAAGACTTTGTTCTGTAGCTTCTTCTAATTTTATTTTTACATAAAGCTATTCCCTTCAACCTTCTGTCTTTTAGGAATTACTCAAAACTATCATTTCCTGGTGCCATTTTTGTCATTCTTCTGGTAGTACAATCAATACATTTATTTTGAAATACATTTTTTGCCAGTAAAGTTAGGGATAGGAGAGAGAAAAATATTTGTACCCATTTGGCAATATTCACCATATCTCCAAATGATTCTATTTTTATTTCCTATAATTCTTGAAGTTAACCTGCTCCTTCTCAACTGTCACAGCAATATTTTTTTGCCTGTTTGTTGCCTGGCTTAAACGCTCTCAAGCTTTGTGACACAATTTTAATGTCAATCTGACATTATAAGATGAATTTTTTTACTTTCCCCTCAACCTAATGAGATGTCTTCTCTGCAATTTTAACATCTTAGGCATATATCTATTTCAAAGCTTGTTACTACATTATGTTGTAATTTTTCACATAAATGTCTCTCCTTGTGAGGCTGTTAACTCCTTAAACAAAGGCTATGCCTTAGTTATCTTCATAATTTCAGTCCTACAGTATATATGCTAAAACATTACTGAATAATTCAATGAACCATGGCATATTCCTGAAACATTTCACGTATTTTAATAAAATCACAGAGGAGGATATAATATCTCAGTAACAGTTGTATCATCCAAACAGAAACACTGTATCATACTAAAGTTGATCATAGAAACCTTACTTTAGGCCAGTCTCCATTCTCCACTACTGTTTTTCTTTGTGGAGACAGAGAACAATTTAATGATCAAAACAGAAAAAGGTAAATAAATCCCTCTGAGGAGCTATTTTCAACAATTAGAATAACCTGGACATTTTTCACCTCTTTTTTAAAAGTCATCCATTTTTTAAGTTGAGGCATATGATAAAATGCACAGAGTTTAGCATGTAGCTCAATGAATTATGTATCTTCATGTAACCTCACCCAACTGAGATAGCAAACATTCTCACTGATTTGCTATTTAGACATCTTTCATCACTGCACATGGTTTTCTGAAAACTTAGTCATCTTATACCTCTTCCCTGGAATATCTTTGAATTTCCTCTAGACCAATTTTTTTTTTACATCTTGTTAAAGCAAAAAAGAAACAACTACATATTTTATGGTTTAAAATACCATTCAATAAAATAAATATTTTTTCACAGTAAGGATCACATTCTCCATTTTCTAAATGGCTAAATATTATTATTTTCTCTATCAACTTTATTTATAATTAAGTTTATATGTTTTCCTATTCTTACTAAAGTTTTGAATTCCTCATCTGCTAGCTAACCTCCTACTAATGGAAATATATCTACTTATCTATTACTTAAGTATCACTCTCTTAGAAAATAAGATGTTTAACAATGTTCACCAATGCTTTGAAAGTTAAGAAGGAGATAAGCAAAATATACTTGGAGATAAAGTCCTTAAAGTACAGATAATTCAGGGACCATATATTAATATCATATGGGAATCCAACCTAGATATATTAATAAAGTTCAAATTTTTAACATATTAAAGTTAATTTAGCAATTGATTGGTATCCCCATGGTCAGAATGAAACCTTTCCCTAGGTTTTATGGCATATGTATTTTAAAGTTCAGCTACCCATCAATAAAACAACCATTTCGATTGTTTTCTGCTAGTCATTTCCATAATAAACTCATGGTAAAAAGCTAGCTTGTTCATTTTTGCTTTCAAGTTCAAAAGATCAATTAAAAAAAGTACCATAACTGGCAAATGGAAGCATAATTTCAGAGGTAAATGTTAACTGAGATTATTAGAAATGGGGTTGTGCAGAAAATAAACTTTTCAGTTATTTACTCATATCTAATACTGTATTGTTCTGTGCCTATGTGACATATTTATTGTCAAGAGATACATTTTTTTTTTGTCTTTTCTCTTCATATAATTTTTCAATGTTAAGGTCTTGAAGTGATTAATACATCTCCATTCTCAGCCATAGTTTTGATATAAAACTTACTGCAGTTATAACAAAAGTCTTGGACACAGTAATAAGGAAAGGAGAATATGACACAGGTGGTAGAGAAATCCAATGATTTCTTTGAGGGCCTACTCTGCTCTGCTGGATGCTGAACCTCTGCATTGGGCAAACAATTATATCCAGAGTGCACATACAAGATCTAACAGTACCATAGCACTTTTTCTGTGCCCAGTTATGGTCTAAGTACTTTCAGATGTCAGTTCAGTATAATTGTATTGATTCTTAAAATAAGAGTTAAAGTAGCTATTTTTTCAGATTGAATTAAATTGCACCTGTGTTAGCTAAATAAATGGTAGAGTCAAGGATTTGAAGAAGTTAGGGAGTCTAGCTCTAGAAATCATGCTTTTATACCCCAAGCCACATTCTCCCTCCAATCTATAGATGATACAGTTTAAGTTAATTAAAATAGACAAATTAAGCAAAACAATAAATTCTCATTTAAATTTCTCCTATTTAATTAAAAGAGTGAATAAAAGAAAACAAAAAACCCAACTAACTGCAATCAGATTAGATTAGTTGAAACGTGGAGGATAAATTAGTAAGGAAATATAGTGTATATATATTTAAATAAATTTATTTTAGAAACCTAAAATATCTTCCCAAATAAAAATAGAAGATCAATAGTAAGCTCCTATTTCTTGCTCACATATGTGAAAGATATAATGATGTTTAATAATTTATTTAACCCTCAGTGGGTAAAATTGCAGTATTTCCAGAATCTCTCACTTGGCCTTAGTGGATCTTCATATCAATAGGTGTTTCCAAGGGAAGGACAGAAGTAGTCTATATCCATATCAGTAGGAAATTACAAGGGCGAGCAAGGACATATCTGGACTGGAGAGGTTGGGTGGGTCTCTTCTGTAGCTGGGTCATGAGAGACATGGGCAAGCAGAAGTAGACTGCTTCTAAAAAATAAACAGGTTTCTTCTGCTTTATCTCTCCCTTTGATTTTGGTTTCAAAGGTATTTTGTCCAGGGATTTTCCCCTTGGATTTAGGCCTACCTATGAAGAATGAAGGACTTTGTCAAAATTTACATCGTAAATTAGTTACTTTTACCTAAAAATATGTTATAATGGTAAACTGAAATTATTCAATAATGCATAGAAATGTTTACCATATTTTCTTCAAATAATTTTCTTATCTCACTCAGATGTCAATTAATCTAAGGTTTTATTTTCTTCATTTAGAATAATGATTTTCAAACTTATAGATGGAAGGGCGTATGTATAGCATGGCAATATGAGTATTGGGACAACCTGGCACAGATTTGGGGGCAACCATAAGGAGTTTACTTAAAAAAAACATTTTGCTTGCTATTATATTAATAGGGAAAGAAAAGTGAAGCACAAGCTATTGAAAAAGTTAAATACTGAGTCAGATTATAATTTCCAAAAGAAATTTATTTTTGAAATAAGGTTATTTATATATTTTCACTAATTGAAATTCTTTTATGTCAGCTTTTATTCTTGAAATACTATCTTTAAAATCTTGATAATTCCATTCAACAATACACTTTCTTAATGCAAATTTTTGAGCAGCAAATATTTATAACTCTGATAAAACAATAATGAATTACTGTTAACTATACTTTCCAATGGAAAATTGCTGTTTTGAGTTTTGTCAGTAAATATTAGTTCTTGAGTAGCCCCTTACATTTAAATGTCAGTCAAAAGAGTATATTTAAGCAATTATTATTCACATTAATTTCAAGTTGAGAAAATTAATTGTTTTCAATTTCCTATTAACTCATAACCTTCTGATAAAACTCTACTTTTGGTATTAACCTGTTATAATGTTAAAAAAGAAAATAAAGGAAAAAATGTGTTTTGATGAGCACTCCTGTTTTGATGATAATGAAACTGGCATGGTTGATCATACTATTTTGAAAGCATTTAACCTAGAATTTGACAGCATTTAATCTAGAATGTAAAGAACTTCTCTCTCCTTTTATACCCTCCTGTCATTGCAGCTCAACTGCACACACATGAACACACACATACACATACTTACCTAGTTTTCCATAATATCTTGTCTTCAAATTGTTAATATTTCATTATGACTAACCTCACAATAATTTGAAAAATTATGTGGAGAATGCACAATATTCTTTAAAGTCCTGTTCAATAAATCTATTGCTATTAATTGAGCAGCACATAATAAACACATATTTCTTAATTTGTGAGAAAAATATAAATTTAATAAACTCTAGGGTAATATTGCTTCTCTCATTGATCTATTACCAATATGTTACCAATATCGTCATGTTTTAAAGTGGCAACTTACTTTTCCCATTGATTCATTGGTCTCAGACTTAGCACTGACAATTTCATTATTATCATTATTGACCTAAGCCATGGGATATTCTGATAATACAAGTCAATCAAAGTCTAATTAAGATTAGTCAATATAAGATTTGTGTCAAATTGATGAACAAATATCCATATATTTAAGTTTCACAAACTTCTTATTACTTTCTAAATTCCATAGACATATGAAATTATTTTCTAGAATATATAAAACCGTTTGAAGCAAAAAAGTAAGCAAATACAGGAAAAAACTAGGAAAAACAAACAAAACTAGAAAAATGAATGAAAAGCCTAAAGGTGTGCTTTTTAATACTGATTGTAGAAAAGAGAGAATTAGATTTATATAAATTATAGCAATTTTACAAACTTATTTTTTTGCATCAGATTACATTGCATTGTGTTTTCAAGGAAGATCATTTCCAGTTTGACCTCTATTAAATCTAGAAGCATCTGATTGTTTTCAATGCCATCCTTATTTTCTCTACAATTTCACTTATTCTTTGTTGTTCTTCACATTCTCCATTCTTTACAAGGTTTCTACTGTTATGTAACTCTAAAATATTATTAAGTGAATCAAGAATTGGAGTAGAATACCACTTCTCTTAGCAATTACAGATCTATACTGAATTGATATTTGGTTTAGATTCAATCCATAGCTACATTCAAATTGTAGATAGATAACTTTCCCTTCCCGAGAATGAATGAAATTGCTAGTGCAAGAAAGAGAAGTCAAAATGAATTGCTTGTATCAAAACAGTGCCAGGAACTCTAAAATGTACTCTACTATGTAAAGATATGAAATGAAAATTTAATCAATTTTTTCTGAATGACATCAACCATAAGGAGGAGAGAGATGAAGGGGAGTACAATTTACATAATCCATGGCACCAAAAGGGGTAAGATTACATTGGTGGATGAAAACATGCATAGCCTTGTTAGTCCTCTGTTCTCTGCAGATGTCTTATCACCTTGATCACCAAACATGTTTCTGGCATATGGTGCTACAGTGCTTGGAAACTCATGGTTCTAGATGGCCCCAAAAGAGGAGCAAGGAATAAAATTTGGGACTCCCTCCTCATTCTATTTATCTTTCTTTCTTACCTCTTTGGGAATTTGGATTGGGAAGAGGAAGACTTGATGCACATTTCTGATAACTTATAGCTTTCTGTGTTTTTCCCACACATCACCAGCTTGAAAAAATAAACTTCCCTTTTTCTTATCCTCTGTAGCCACTGAATGCATATGATCCCAGTGCAAAACATGATGTTTATGTTACTAAAGAAATGCTAAGATTTGAATTGATCAGCTTTGACACTTGATATGGAAGTCAAAAGAACCCTAGGCATGAATTAAAAGTATTGAACATAATTGCTTTGCATGCCAAAACATAATTTCTGTTCAGATATAACCAGTACATTTCCTAGTGATTGCTTGGGCATTCATAGAAAGATGACATTGAAACTTAAATGTCAGCTCAGTATCTTGATATTATGCTTATTCCATATTATGGTTGCTGATTTTACTGTAAGTTTTCTTGCTTAAATGACTATCAGTACTACTCCAGACCTGCCAAGTCACATAGAGTGGAGAGGAATACAATTGGACAGTAAGCACAAGATGTTTATACAAGGACTCATATTTCCTGGTAAGGAGTTTAGATTTTATTGAATTTTGAGCAGGTTAGTTAATGTTCCAATTTATTCTTGCTTCCCATATGGGAAATATACAGGAGGGGTTGGGTAGAGGTTATTGCAATAATTTAGCTCAGCGAAAACTGTGAAAAAGTAGTGGCCTGGACAAATGTGAAAATGGTATAGGTCTAGGGAGTTGTGGTGATTTTTCTAACATATATTTTGCTAAAAAAGACATATTTTAGAATTGTATGTGTATTGTGGTGGAAAGAAACTAAAGAAGAATTGGTCCAATATTTTTTCCCTGAGCAATGAGTGAAACATAGTGCTAGTTGATTGGGAGTATGGTTGAAATGCAGACATGTTAAGATATATATGATTCCTTGACAGTCAAGTAGAGATACCAGTTTATATAGCTAATCATGAAAGAATTACAAAAACTAAAGTTATTTTTCTCTTAAAAGAGACTTATATATATAATGGAAACTTGATTATTAACCTCAATTCTCATCTTAACCTTTAAGATTAAACACACTAACCTTTTGAAAAATGAGTTTGAAAATTATTTACTTTCTTCTTACTGGTAAGTTATTTTCATAAAAACTCTTACAAACAGTTCCAGAAAAAAGGACTATTTTTATTTTTACTAAAAAATTGTTTTCAATTTCCTTTTAATTCATAACCTCATTGGTAATCAGCCAATGACTTATCCTAAGGCAAATCATAACAAATATATGATTTTTAGTCATATTTCTTATTTTAAAAGGGGCTATATCAGAAAGATGCCACATTTTTAAAGAAAGTCTGAAAACTTGTTTGAAATAATTTTCAATAGCTTCTGTAAGATCTCAGAAGGCCAGAAAATGACAAAATGAATAAATTATTTAGTAAGATTAAGTTGTTTGTTAAACATATACAAGGTGTATTGATTAATGGAATAGAGGGGTTATGCAATGGTTGACTTGTAACATAAAAATCCTTTCAGCATGAAATACACACATATAAAACACAGGCACACAGTATAACATGCGTATGTATGTTTTAAAGTATAGGGTTTTTTATTATTCACATATGGTGAAGTAACAGATGAGATTATTGCTATTGAAAAGACAGTTTGTTACCCCTAGTTTCCAAGAAGAGGGCACACTACATGGGGAAAGTGCCAAGACTGGTAAGAAGGCAAAAAGAGCAATGAAAACAAATGGGCAAGAGCCCTTATTGAGGTTTCCATGGGAAAGACAAAGGGAAGTCAGGACAAGCCCACTTTGAATAATTTCAGTGGGCTCTGAAGTGTAGAGCCTGGTTTATTATCTGGTGCCTTGCCCTTGGGTGGTATTAGGGGTAGAGATAGTGTTTCAACCTGTAAGAGCTTAATAAAGGAGGTACCTGATGACTAGGGGCTCTGGATTGCTTGGTTTGCATATGAAAGCACACTCCCAGGAGAATTCTTTGCTACCTCCAGGAAACAGCTAGCTCGGGGAGAGACATCTATCTGGGATAATCTAGGCCCCAGACATCAAAGCATCATAAAACACAGAGAAAAATAAATAAATTTAACACAATATGTTTACATAATATACATATTATGTTTACAAAGTAAATGTGTGTGTGTATATATATATATATATTTTTTTAAGGCAGCCACAGAATATACAAATATACACTTGAAGATTTATATATTATGTCTTGCTTAAATTTGTCTTTTGATCAAAATACACTTTATTGGAAAAAAGTTTTTTTTAAAGTTTCTTCCATCATCAGTTGTCACAGGTGGGCATTCAGAATAATCAGTACTGATTGATTAATAGCAGTGGCAGCACAAACATTTAAATGTAGTCACCTATATAATTATAGTTGATCCTGGAACAACGTAGGTGTTAGGGGTATCAACCTCCACACAGTCAAAATCCACATATAACTTGATACCCTAGCAACTTAATAGCCTCGTGTTGATTAGAAGTTTTATTGGTAGTGTTACAGGGAGGGGTCTTTCTCATGCCTCCTTCAGGGCTCATAGACAAGGAATACTGTTGCTCTTCAGCAACAAGAAGGCGGGGGGACAAGAGGACCAGCCTGTTATCCCCGGGGCTGAGCGAGAGGGCAAGTGTCAGCGGCTTGGACACCCTCCCCTGAGATCTGGGGAAAAACAAAACCACACCAAGCCGGGAGATGTGTCAGCATCAAGGACGCAGCAAAACTCAGCTTTATTCCATCAGAGGCTTAGTTATATAGCAGAAGATAAGGAAGTAACAGAAACCAATGGGAATTGATTATCTTGTCTGTCACTAGGGTCTTTAGGCAGGTTTTGGGTTAGGTGGGGAGGCAGAGTTAGGGCCAAGAGTGCAAGCCCAGGAAGCTAGTTAGGCCACGAACACGGAAGTAACTAGGGAGGATGGAAACCTCCAGTCTGCGGCCATCACAGGCCTAAAAGAGGCAAAAGGTCCCAACAATTCCCCCTTTTTGTTTTATAAATGCTCTGAATGTCCCGGCAGGCAAGGCCCCTGTCTTAGGTTGTCCCCCTCTGGGGATCTTACCCATCACTGGGTACCTTGCAACTCTTCGGTTGTCCCAAGCTTACTTATCCTCCATGGCCTGTCTTAAGTTGTCTCCACCTTGGAGATCTTACCCGTCATGGGTGCGTGGGGAGATAGTTAGGGGGAATTAACGGACACAGCCTCATAATAAGGTTCACAGTGATCATAGGGGTCACTGGCTTCTGTGGCAAGCCTCTGGTATTGTACTTGCACGCACATCAACTGAATTGATTCAATTCTTTTTTGGACAAACTGGATAATCTTGTTAACAAGGCAGGGCCCAAAAGTGAACAGTAGGAGCAAAAGAAGGATAGGACCAAGGAGGGGCAGAAGATAGGGCAACCACCCATGTAACTCAGCCCAAAGAAAATTGGCTTGTAATTCTTTTCTGCATCTCTCGAGGTCTTCTAGAAGTTGTTTGACCTTATTTTGGACTATGCCAGAGCAGTTCACATAGAAGCAGCATTCTTCCTGTAAAAAGAGACATAAGCCTCCCTTTTCAGCTGTCAGGAAGTCAAGCCCCCTACGGTTCTGTAGGACTACTGCCGCGAGGGAATCCAATTGTGCTTGGAGGTCAAGAATTGTGCTGGCTATAGCTTGTATATCATTGATCATCTGTCGAGAAAGGGCTTTATAATAATGTAGGGAGGTCCCTAATCCTGCTGCCCCTGTGGCAGCTAAGGTGGCCACCCCAAGGCCCAGAAGCAGGGGGATAACCTGAATGGCTCTCTTTGTTCTACCTCTGATGTGGTCTAAAGCAGGAATAGGGAGGAGGCTCTGATTATTAGGCACTATCCCAACGTCAGGGAAAATTACAGCTGGAGCACAAAGCCCCGTCCAGTCTATCGGAAGAAAGCCAAACGCGTCTTCCCCACAAATGAAGACTGTTCCATTAGGGGGACAGAGAAAGGTATTGTTCACAGTAATATTTTGTTGGCAAAAAAAATAGTGGATTTGGCCTACATCTATCCTACTAGTATTATCAGTACGGGGGTCAGCTTTGAAGCATGGGCCTTTAGGGGAAAGAGGGTCTAGATAGACTCTAGAACTTGGGGGTGACAACTGGCACTGGGGCTCTGCCTGTGACAGGTTAACAAGAAGAGCTTGTAATGGTCCTGGCCTCAAGCACAGCCAGCAATCCTTAGCTAAATCAGGATTGGTTCTATTGAGTAAGGTAAAAGCAGCCTGTATGATTGATTGTGTCTCAGGATCAAGAAGCAATTCTCCCCTGATCTCCGGGAGGCTAAGAGGGTGGTAAATCGGGGGATTTTGGTCTTCAATCAGCCTGTCTACCAGTTTTTTTAATTTTGGTACTGTCGAGCCTGATCTTGGACTCCGCCTCCATCAGAGGCACCTATAGGGGCAAATTTATTCCAGCAGATGTTCTCTCCCCTATTCTTTCGACAGTCAGCATATTCATCCTTGCCTTTTATCAGAGTTGCAGACCAGTATGTTTTGTTCCGGTGAGTGCAGGGGATAACCTCCTGATAGCATTGAGCATGAACGGAGGCAAGAAAAGTGGTGCAAGGACACTCAGAGGGAGATTTCCCTTGGGCAGGTGAAGATATTTTGGGGCCTGGCCAACAATGGTGAGAGAGAACTCTCCCAGGGCATCCATTTTCTGTCCCTTGCATAAGTGTAACTGCCCGTTGCCCATTAGGGCAGGTTTTGGTAGAAGTATAACAGTGTGTGGGGGGAGGGGCCTTGGAGTGAGCGCCAGCTGTGCTGGGGTCTCCGATGGTTTTTCGTAGTATGGCTCTTGCTTGACCAGGATCTCCAAATCCTGTCCTAGCTAATGGGAGATTTATTGCCATTAACAGGAAGACCAGCATCATTGGGTTCATTGCAGACCCTGAAAGAGAGAAAGAAGAGAGATATCCTCAGGAGGCGGGGGGCTTTCTGGGTCATCATTGACATCAGTGAACTCCCCCTCCTTAGTGGGGTAATACTTGAGAACCCTTGCGGGGACCCAGATTGGCCTTTTTTCATTGGTCAGAAAGACACAGCCGAATCCCCTTCCAGCTGTAATGAAGGGGTCTGGGCCCCTCCATTCTCCAGTACGGGGGTCCTTCCATCGGGCTCTAATCATCCGATAAGTAACGGTTGTAGTCCAGTGCTTTTGGAAGGGCGAGAAGTGTTTGCCTTTGGCAAAATTTAAAATATTTAGAGTAAATAATGCCATCTTTAGTTGATCATGGGGGGGGAGTGTTCCCTCTTTTTGTTTTATTAATTGACATTTGAGGATATGATTGTGTTTTTCAATGATTGCTTGTCCTTTAGGGTTATAAGAAATTCCAGTGGCATGAGAGATTTGCCATTTACTCAAGAATTCAGTAAAAAATCTACTGATAAAGCATGGACCATTATCGGTTTTGATTTGATCTGGCAAGCCAAGAACAGCAAAGCACTGGAGAAAATGGCTCATGGCATGTTGGATTTTTCTCTCGTATGGGCTGTAGCCCAAGAAGCATGGGAGAAGGTATCAACTGTTAGAAATATGTATCTAAGCTTCCCAAAAGGGGCAAAATATGTGACATCAGTCTGCCAAAGGTTATTGGGCCTCAGGCTTCGAGGGTTCACCCCACCCTTTTGAAGCAGAGGAACCTGTAGAAATGGCTGGCATGATTTACATGTTCTAATGATCTTTTTTAAGTCTCTGATGGGGACTTGAGGGAACCGATGGTGTAGTCCCCTCCAATTAGCGTGTATAAATTGATGAAAAGAGGTGGCCTCCTGTACTGTGTAGGCTGAAGCTAGTCAGTCTGCAAGAGCATTGCCCCTTGACAGAAAGCTTGGCAAGTCTTGATGTCCCCTTAAATGTTGTACAAAAAGGGGAACTAGTCTCTGTTTTAACAAATTGTGAGCTTGAATCATCAAAGGAGTGATGGGATTATTGTCAAGTCTGATGTGTGCACCAACAAGGTTGGGCAGTAGATTGACAACGTAAAGGCTATCAGAAAACAGATTAAGAGGGCTTTGGATCTCAGACAGAACTAAAACAATAGCATAAAGCTCTGGAGGGCATTCACTTGTGCCTGGGGGAAACATTACCACAGAGGCTCCCTGCTTACCCCCGTTGGTAAAAACAGAGGGGAAAGAGGGGTCTGCCTCAGTGAGGAACAGTTTAGGCAGCTGCCATGCCAACTGGCTAAAAGAACTCATCCACTTATAGGGACCATAGTGACAGTCCACTATCCCTGGAAAGCTTTCCATGGCCATTGCCAATCTGGAATTATTTCTCTATAGCCATGAGAAATCACACCCAAAAAGACGGACAGAAAGATCTCGTCCCTTGACAATGCAGTCGGCCATTTGATCCACTATAGAGTACACTCGGGGTACCCCTCCCACAGATAGATGTATCCAATGTAAGGGATCCCCCTTCTGATCCAAAAGGGCAGTGAGGAGGGTCTCTCCCGCCATAATATAGAGGACCAGTGAAGTTTGGATCATATCTTTTTAAGGCAGCGTTATCAATGGCATGTTGAACTTTTGTTAATGTATCTCTATGTATAGGGTTTAAAGTCACTGTTGAAGCTAGATCAAGGCCTTTTAAAAGGTCAAAAAGAGGGATAAGATCAGCTGTGGTTATAGGAATCCAGGGCCTCATCCCATTGATTTCTCCCAGCAATTTCTGGAGCTGTGGTAGCGTATATGGGTCCTGAATACATAACTGGGGCTTAACAGGGGAGACAACGTCTAATGTCAAAGTAGTCCCCAAAATTTTAAAAGGAGCTACCTGTTGGACTTTATCTGGGGCAATCTGAAAGTTATAGTTTTTGAGCAGGGAAAGACACCGTTTGAAGAGGTTGTCTAATTTGCAAGAACAAGCGGCCCCAAGATAATATCATCCATATATATATATATATAAAAGAGTATGTCAGATTCCTCTCAGCTTGTTGCTGGCATTCCTCTTTATACAAAGCACACCACTTAATATAAAGGGGGCCAGGGAGAACCACCCGGGCAAGATCCCTCCAATCTGCGGCGGTGCACGGATGGTTAGCAAGTCCCTGGAGGATGGTCTCAGTCCAAGGAGCATTGGGGCCATCCTCAAGAACAGCCTTCTTTAATTCCTTAAGGTCACCTGTCTCCCAAGGGTACCAGGGGGCAGGGCGGTTACCTCCAGGATTAACATTGACAGGAAATAGCTGACATGGCCCTGGGTTAGGTTGTGGGTGGAACAATGGATTCTCTTGGGGTTGGCAGCCAATGGGAGAGCATGAGTCCTTATATGGGAGAGGAGCCGAAACCCCTGCTCGTTGGTATGGAGGAGGGGGGGCTGATGATGATTTGAAAGGGTTAGAATAGGAACTAGTACCAGGAAGTGGTGGGTACAAAGGAGCCATGGATTTGGGAGGCCAGGGTGCGGCATCAAAAGGGTCGAGGGTGCCATTGCCACAATTCTCATCTGGCTCTTTATGGCTTTCTTGTCCTGCCAGCGTGGACTCAGCCTGAGGAAAGGGATCAGAATCTCCCTGGGCAGGGGCTCCGACCTGGTGGTTTCCCTGTCTATTAAGTTCTTGGCAGCTGGCTTCAATGGCCGAGGAGGGAAGCAACTCTTAAGGGCTGCTAAAGTGGGGAAGGTCCCCAGAGGGGGGATATCACCCTGATTAACTTGGGCTTTGCGTACGAGTTGCTCCACCCCGTCCCAAGTTTCCCAGTCAAACAAATTACTTGCAGACAGCCATGGGGCGACCTTAACTAAGGTCTCCCAGGTTTTGATAGCTTGGCTGTCAGAGAGCGCTAGGCCTCTACTTCAGAGGAGGACCCTAAGGGATTCAAGAGAGGGATCAGGCTTGGAAGAAGAAAGTCCCATATTTTATGGGAGTACACTTACCTGTAGTCTGATTAGCTCATCAGCAAAGTTCCTCGTTCCTCACACGGGGCACCAGTTGTTGCTCTTCAGCAACAAGAAGGTGGGGGGACAAGCAGGACCAGCCTATTATCCCCGGGGCTGAGCGAGAGGGCAAGTGTCGGCAGCTTGGACACCCTCCCCTGAGATCTGCGGAAAAACAAAACCACAACAAGCTGGGAGATGTGTCAGCCTCAAGGGCACAACAAAACTCAGCTTTATTCCATCAGAGGCTTAGTTATATAGGGGAAGATAAGGAAGTAACAGAAACCAATGGGAATTGATTATCTCATCTGTCACTAGGGTCTTTAGGCAGGTTTCGGGTTAGGTGGGGAGGCGGAGTTAGGGCCAAGAGCACGCGCGGGGGAAGCTAGTTAGGCCACGAACGCAGAAGTAACGAGGGAGGATGGAAACCTCCAGTCTGTGGCCGTCACAGGCCTAAAAGAGGCAAATGGTCCCAATAGAATATGAAGCAAGACAAGAAGGTTAGAAGACAGTTTTATTTATTAAGGTGGAAATGTTAGGTAGAAAGACAGATATGAGCAGGATGAAAGGAGGGTTAGGCCCACCAAGAACTCAGAATTAATCAGACAAACCCAGAGAGTCAGGAAGGGATCACTTAGTTAATGCCCTTTGCAATATGAGTTCAATCCACATGCTCTGAATCTGGGATGACCTAGAGACTTACACTAGCTACTGCAGGTGAGCTAGGGCGGAGACATGGGATAAGCATCATGATTAACTTTTCCTGTCTATGATGAAAAATGCTGAGATGTGAAAAGCATAGTGGGAACAGAAGGGACTTATCCTGAGGCTAAGAGCAGAGTTAGGAGGTTAGATTCTAACATATTCTCTGGTAATCAGCCAGTGACTTATCCTAAAGCAAGGCAAGCAGTCTTAACTGATGTGTTCCCAATATTTGGGAGTGGCCACAATCTTGGAGAGGAACAAAAGGTTTGTGCTACAGAATTACCTAGAGGACTGGCTATAAACAGTGACATATTGTGTCTCACTAAAGATAAATATCATGAGACTGCCTGACAAGCCTATGCCCCCCAACCCTTTACCTTTATCCCATTCTTGAGACTCCTTAAAAGACAGCATCCCAGCTTTTAGGTGTGCCTCCTCCTCTCTGAGGTTGCCCACAGTCCCCTTTCTCTGAGTGTGTCACTCTCTGTTCTACTCCAAATAAGTAAGGAGGGGCTACTGAGAACTCTGATGTGGGCTTGGAAGTTCCCATCACCTGGGTGACCTGGGCAGAACTGCAGCTGTACGATCATGCTCCTTAGCATCCTGCCTAAAAATCTCCTTTCTTTAACTTTAGGAAGTTCTCAGAACATAATATCACTCCATACAATGCTCTGTGGCTCCCCCAAATCCTGGGGTGCTAGGGACTTAGTTCCCTTGCTGTGCAGATTTAAGTGCACATTGGACACCAGGTGACACTGGCTTTAGGAGTTGGCAAGTGATTATGCCCTATGCTATGAGGCAATTTAATGAGTTCCCCTTTCCTCCCTCTTTTTTTTTCTTTCTCTCTGCTTTAATCAAATAAACCTGACTTTTTCTACCTTGACCCTAGTCTGCTTCTTCTCTAGAGTATATTCAAATAATACTTTCATTCTGCTTCACTATTGTGTCTACCTTTCAATTATTTTTTGCAGTGGGGACAATAAACAAGGAAAACAAACCCAGTCCCCTAATAGAAATACACTCTGGAACAGAGAGCAGGCAGCCTGAGAGGTCAAGACCAGCCCTGCTTATTTAAGTACTTGCTGGTTTTATAGGAAAGGGTGAGGGGTGGGGTTAACAGGTTCACATTAAATAACTGTTTGGGCTTTGTACATGGTTTCACTCATAATACATACAGAAAAACCTAGAGTGAGAGGTATTATAATGATCATGTGAATCGGTCAAGGTCATTCTCGGACATGTCTTGGTGTCCTTTGCATAGGCATCAACCTTGGGGACCTAATGCCAATTAAACTAAGGATCATGAGAATGGGCCAAGGACCATGGGAATGGGCCAAAATCATTCTTGGACATTTCTCAGTGACCTTGTGCATGGATTAGCTGTGGGGACTTCTCAGCTCTCTCTTACTCTTCATTTTAGGCAAAGAGTGGGTGTAAACAAACCTAGAAAGGTTACCTGTTTCTACTTCCCCCTTCCTTTCTGCCATTTATACCTTACTAACTACTTACTCTAACAGTAACTTAAAGAGTCATCACATAATTTATATATTATATGTATTATGTACTATAGTCTTGCAATAAGCTAGAGAAAATAAAATATTTTTTTAAGAAATTTTCAATGTGTTTATTGAAAAACACATAAGTGGACCTGTGCAATTCAAACCCATGATGTTCAAGGGTCAACTGTTTCTCTCTTTTAAGACTTTAGAATTATTACATGAACTTTGAGTATATTAGGAAATGTATGTCAACACTAACTTTGAAATGAGATGAGTAGTCACTACAGAAATATTATGTTTAAAGTAGGAAAATATAATTATAGTATGAGAAGATAGGATGAATTTTAAAAAAAAATTTATTGAGTGGTCATTTATGAGTTTTTAAAGAATTCTAAAACCTAGGAGAACTAGCACAAATAAGACTTCTTAAATCTCAAGAAGTGTAGGAATTTTTTTATTTTAAATCATAATTAGAGTTTTGAGTGCAAGACTCAGTCTTTGTTATTCTTCTTATGCCTTTTGACTTCCATCCATTAAATTTGGCAGAGAAGAGTGAGCTTCTTCACTAACAAAAATTTAAATAGTATTAAATTCTACCTGAATGCTCAAATACATTTCCAATTATAATCTGACAAATAAAATGCTGAAGTACCCTTTTGTTTTCCAATACAGTAAAATATTCCAAAGTCTAATCAAGACTACAATATTTGAATTAGTGTCTTTCTTTTCTCTTTTTAAAAACCTTATTTTAAATAAATGTATATTAAATGTTTACAAGCTTCTATTTTAATAATATTAATTATTATATAAATGCATGACAAGAAGCTAAAAATGTATCACTACAATATGATCACAAACTCATTATTAAAAACACCAATTTTTATTTCTTTGCCATAATTTGAAATGGCTTTCAAACATTTCCTTCACAAAAATGACTTTCCTAGCGTTAAAAGAAATGAGGTGGTAAGAGTTAAAATGGGACTCAGACTAAAAAAATACACTAAATCACTGAAAATAAGAAAGCTAATTTGAAATTATGTATTTTAAAATAATCAGTTGGAATTCAAAGCAATTTTTCAAATTGATTTGGTAAAATCTGAGAAGTTTAAGTTCGGTAAAAGCAATGCTGTCCTCAAATCCTAAACCTATTATTTTTTCCTGAGAACTGGGGATAACAAATCAATTTTAATTCAGATGCCAACTCTAACTCATTGGTATTTTTCCCAAGTATGCTGAACCGAAAGTGTGTTTGGTCCTCCGTGATCTGCAGGAACGTGTACTGATTGGTGAGCAGTTTGCTATGGCTGTGGGCCTGGAATGCCTGAGTCCCCACCACGTATTTGCCATTCTTCCATGAACAAAAGCATAATAGAAGTGCTAAGAGAGGAGAGAGATGGTAAAAATCACAAAATCTACAAAGTAGAAGGAGCTGAGAAGTGGTATGACTGAAGATATGCTTACTCCTTCACAGGGTGATCACTACTGCAAAGTGAACCTGTTGCTGCACTAGGAAGAATTCTTACAAAACACATTGAATACCTACTAAGTACCAGGGACTATTATTTGCTAGAAACACAAAAATTCCCTCTGACCTTCAGGTAAAGACTATTAATAATCAGACAGATAATCACAGTGATACCTGGGGTTTGAAATGTCACCTGTGTACTGCTCACACTGTGGATTGAGATCTCCCGAATCTTCAGGACTTTTCACAGCTCTGCTCTAGGTAGTGCCTGCATTCTGGAATAAAATCAAAAGGACCAACCCCAGAGACAGCAGCTAAAGTTTTTATTCAGAATTGGTAGCCTGTCACTTCTGCTTTAATTTCCTTGGCCAAGACAAATCACAGACCAAGTTAGATGTTAATGTAGCAAAGCAATACACAACTCCCACAGAAGGAAAAGAAGGCACACAGCGGCAATCAGGAATATGTATGTATGGTCCATATATAAAGAGAGATTGGAAGTAGATTTTATATATATATGAAGCTCAAGCAGCACATTATTATTGAGGACAGTTTTGAGTTTGACAATGTAATCCTTCAGTATAAATACCTAATTGATCATTTTGCCTCACTTTTCCCTCCAGCAGCTAATGTTAAAATGAACATCCTGTTATATGTCTATTCAAAGGCAAGTTTCAGAATTTTACTCGGTTCTCTACCCAGGGTGGAATTCTGTAGCCTGATTTTGATCAAGTAATCTTATTTAAAATCTAAATGAAAAACACAAACTGCTCTCTCTTTCCCACATTTTTGTTGACTTTTTTCAACTTCCTAAAATTGGATATTAGTGTTGAAGGGTTGTGTCACATTTTAAAACTGCCTGTTCCTAACTGTCAGCTTTTGCTATTGGTTTTATTGCCCTTTTTTCAACTAGTTAGAACAAGTTCCTGCATATTACAGATGTTCACATGACACACTGACCCTATAATTATTTTCTTCCAATGTCATCTGTTAACTTTGTCATCCAAACCATATCCTTTGTACCACCCTCACATCCAGCCAGCCACTGAATATTGTTCACGCTATTGCACCATGCCTCTCAAATCTACTTACCTCCATTCCCTCTTCCTATATGTTAACCTAGCTGGGTATCATTTACTACTGGACTATTGTAATGACTATTTACATTTTTTTCTGTCCCATTCATGCATCCTTGATGTACTTTGAAAAATACAACCAGAACAATAGTCCTATAGTGAATAATAAGTAATAATGATAATAATAACAATCATTTATTTACTGTTTACTATTTATTTGCCAAACAAACACTATTTTAAGTTCTTTACCCATGTTTACTATTGTAATCTTCAAAACAATCCTGTGAGGTCTGTACCTTTAAAATTCTCATCAGTATTTCAGCTGAGTAAACTAAGTTTGAGGGGTAATTGTAGCGAAGTGATTAAAACTAAGGACTCTAGCATCATACTGCTATATACTACTATTTATTGTTTACATACCCTCAAACTAGAAATTCTAATCATGTCACCCTCCAAATTCAAAAGGATTCATGTTTAGGAATTACTTATAAGGGAGCTCTAATTCTCATCTCTGCTTACATTCCAGCCTCAACCCTTCGTATTTCTTCTTGTTTCTGAAAATCTATTTTGAGGGGTGCTTTCTCTTGACACCATGTTTTGGGCTTGTTCTGTCTTCCAGGGATTCTCCCTTGCTTCCCACACCCATGAGTATCTTCACAGTAACTTTGGTTTATCTTACCATAGAATGGATTTCATTGTATTTCAGTCATGTAATGACCTTCCTTTTTGATACAGTATATTTTAGGTTTTGCAAGACAGAGATCCTGTTTTATTGTTTACCTGTGATCCCCAAACAAACTTTTTACCTGTCACATAATTGGCACTCAAGAAAATATCATTATGGAAAGAAAAGGAGGAAGGGAAGAAGGGAGGAAGAAAGAAAGTAAAGAAAAAAATGAGACAGGGAGGACATATTAAATCAAAACTGATTTCTAAAGTTACATGAGTGATTTGAAGTTATGTAAAAGTGTTCCATCATGGAAAAGAGAGTCCTTAAAACAATAACAAAATCAGTAACAACATGGACACATGAAGAAAATGGGTAGATATAAGGGTAAAGGTAGGAAAATCTCCTGCTGCTCAAACAGGGTTTCTACTTGAGATTGCAGACCAGAGTCTAGTAGAAGCACAAATTGTATCTTTCATATTCTGTTTGTCTGACCTGGTTAAAAGACATCTGCCATGTGTGAGCTGGCCAAAGGACATCAGCATATGCCATTTCCAAATCAAGGATAGACTGCCAGGACCAGTCCTAGTTGCTTGCCCTTTCCAACATTTTGTAGAACACATACTGTTTCTTTTTAGAGTTGCCAGTCTCCAGCCTGCTGTGAGCCAGAGATTGAACACATTCCACCTGGACCTCCATGCTATCTCACTTTGCATCAGATGTCAGGTCTTCTTGTCTTCTTTTAACATCTCTACCAACAGCAGAATGAGAAATAATACAAATAATGCTGGATGTGCTGGTCGTTCTTTTATATTCTTCTTGTCACTTTAAAACAAAACAACTACATGCAAAATGGAATGATTTACCTCCAAGACTGACATAAATCTAGTGATAATAGGAAAAATATTTTTTGTCAGTATGCTGCTCTACAAGAATCAAACTCCATTTTCCAAGTTGTGAATCTTTCTTGGCAAAAATGAAAGAAAAAGGAGTCTGTTATAGTGAAAAGAGAGTTCAAGTAATAAGAGAAAACTGTCCATTTTTCCAGATGGACAGCTTCAATATTTCCTGATAGCTGTACATTTCCATACAAAACTGCTACCCTAAATATGTTGCAAATGCCAATGAGAGAAAGAAGTAAAAACAACTAGATCCACTTGGCCATGTATTCAGCAGTCAACAGCATTCTACCAGCCAAGGGTCTTCTACCTGCTCTGGATGTAAAATAAAATGAATTATTCACAAAAAGAAATTTTTAAACTTGGTCAAAGACTTGTTATTCTTTCACACAATTTAACATAAAATTTCAGCTTATTTTGTTTTCTTTTTTCCAGTTTTATTTAGATGTAATTGACATTTAACATTGTGCAAATTTAAGGTGTACAATGTAATGATTTGAATATGTATATTTTGCTAAATGATTAAGGTTAGTTAATACATCTATTACCTTATGTAGATACAATTACTTTCTATGGGTGTGGTGTGGTGAGAACTTTAAAAACCTACTCTTTTATTTTTTTTAATTAATATACAATCTTATGTTGGTTTCAGATGTGTATCGCAGTGGTTTGGCATTCCCTGTGATCAACATATACTGTGATTGTGAATTATTGTGTCTTTTTATCCCCATCCCCTGCCCCCCTGCACCCATTCCAACCCCTCCCTCTTGTTAACCACTAGTCACTTCTCAATGTCTATGAGTCTACTGCTGTTTTGTTCCTTCTGTTTTGCTTTGTTTTTATATTCTACAAATAAGTGAAATTATATGGTATTTGTCTTTCTCTAGCTGACTTATTTCACTATTGTACCCTCTAGCTCCATCCATGTTATTGCAAATGGCAGTATTTCTTTTCTTTTTATGGTTGAATAATACTCCATAGTGTATATGTACCACATCTTTATCCATTCATCTTTTGATGGACACTTAGGTTACTTCCATATCTTGGCTATTGCAAATAATGTGGTGATAAACATAGGGCATAAATCTTTTTGAATCAGGGATTTTGTTTTCTTTGGGTAAATTCCTAGGAGTGGAATTACTGTGTCAAATGGTATTCCTATTTTTAGCTTTTTGAGGAAATTCCATACTGCTTTCCAGAGTGGTTGCACCAATTTACATTCCAACCAACCGTGTAAGAAGTTCCTATTTCTTTGCATCCTTGCCAGCATTTGTTGCATTTAAAAAAAAAGAATACAAATAGATAAGCAAGTTGATGGGAGATGATAATGTTAGATTTCAAACATGTTGAATTTGAAGTGACTGTGGGACATTCAGATAGTGGTCTAGTAGATAATTGCAAATACATGGTGTGCCAAACTCAAGAAATTTTCTAAACCAGTAAAGTCTTATGGGTTTTTTTTAATAGGAAGAGTTAAGCCTCATACACAAAAAAATAATTTTATTCTATACTCCAATTATTATTCTTGCAATTGTACCAATCTTTAGCATAAATTACCATTTTTTTGTCCTCATCAATATTTTTTTCCTTGAATTAAAACATAGTTGTCAATCAAAAGCAGGTAACTGATCTCAGACTTTACCCTATTGTGGCTCATTTGATTTGATAAATGTAAAGTACCACAAAAAAAATCTTCTCTCTTAGCAACTTTCAAACATACAATATAATGTTAACTATACTCATTATGCTGTACATTGTATCCCCAGAAATCATCTTTTAACTGGAAGTTTGCCCTTAAAAGTTTTTTTTTGTAATTTTCTTCTTCCTTTATTGGGGGGAGATACTTTTTGGAACACCATTGAGAGATCTTGCCAATTATATGTGAATTTTAAAGTATTCATAAAAATTGATTAATTTCCAATTAATTTTGAGAAGATTATGCTTATTCTGTTGGGTAACACTTTTGTAACAAATCAAAACAGTCTTTCACTAGAATGAAACCATCTGAAAGCAAATGCATTGCAATGAGTAGTCCAATTTAAAGCAGAAAAGCACAGAATAATTTTGATCTATTAGGATAAAGTACTTTGTTCTACTAAACATCCATTTGTCATTAAATCTGAATATAGCCACTGTAACTTGATGCATTCTGTATAATAATAATGTGTCAATATTCAAATGATTACAAAATACATAAAGTTTTGAAGACAGAAGTATTAATTCTGTAGTTTCCAGCAAATCTAATTACAAGCTTTTGAGAAATAAGAAATAAGAAATGTATTTTTGTGGATGAATTGTCTCCATAAAAATAATAAAAAATAATTGAAATGGATTAAAATAAGCTAGAATATAAAAAAATCACAATCCCTCACTCTGTCTAAATATTAAGCTTGGTCTCAAACCCAGAGGCCATCAGTTGAAGAAGCCATCTGTCCCTCTTGAGGAAAAACCTGAACTGTGTCCACAGGTATGTGTATGCATGTGTATGTATATATAATTTTCCCCCCAGTCTTTGCCAAAAGGGTCATACTGTCATTTACCAGAGTAATGAAATACTAAGGAAGGGGAATATTCAGATATTTTGAGGAATTTTAAATTCAGAGTGTTGGACCTAAGACCCAAAATGCTACCATGGTCCTCTTAGAACACAGACATGTGGAGACCCCACCGTGTATGTCATTCTGGCCCACAGGTATTTGAATGCAGTGATTTTCAGACCCATTTTGAGGTTATTGCCCTGAAGCCTTAACCCTCAATATATTATTTATTTGAAGAGAATTATCCAGTCATACAGTGTCAAGTTGATTATATTGGACTCTTTCATGACAGTGGGCTGAGTAGAAGCAATTTGTATTTACTGGGTTTATTGCACATTCTGGAAATGATCTTGCTGTGCTATTCTTGCTGCATTTGCCAACACAATTCTCTACAGACTTGATGCCATGAGGTCACACAAAACAGGGCCTCAGACTGAGAGAATCACTTTATAGTGAATGGAAAATAATGAAGGGTACATCATCACTGGTTAGCTGCTGACCTGATGGATCTTTGAAGTGGCTTCTTAAAAGCTCAGAAAAGCATATCTTGATGGGATAAGATGCAGAAATGGGACACCTGGTGTGTATGTTAACCCAACAGCTATTCGTGGTGCTGTTGCTTTATTTCCAAGAACTAAGGTGCTGAGCTGAAGAACCAAATCACAGGAGTAGGAATGCTTCTCCCCATTATTTCCAGTGATCCATTTGGGGAATTGGGGGCTTTCATCTATGTAATTTTCAGAATTTGTGGGGTTAGAGAACCTGGTTCCCATAGGTATAATATTCACCAGAGAACACAACAGGGACTTCATTACATGAAACACTGTAACTCCTGCCTCTTTACTGTGGGCAACTCATTCTGATAGGTCAGAATCCAAAGAATCCTAGAAGAGTTAATAGAACATTACCTACTGGATATGCTAATGTTACTGCTGCATAATCAGGGCAGTGAGAAGATTGGACTTCAAGGACTATGGGGGCACTTATCTGTGCTTCCATTCTTTATGATAACAGTGAGTGGGCAATTAAAGTGACCACAGACTAATACAAAACGGGAATTAGGAAATCAGAGTCCTCAGGAACTAAGGCCTAAATTGCCTCAGCAGACAAGGTACCTGTCAGTGGAATGGCCAGGAGAAATGGGACTTTAAAATAGCAAAGGAGGAAAATGATGCATACAAAATATGGCCTTGGGATGGGCTACAGCTATAGCAATAGCTTTTTTCATCACCTTTCCTGCCTGAGATCTTTTAGTGGTTGATGTTAGCTATCACCTGGAAGCATGAATACAGGCATACCTCATTTATTTTGCTTCACTTTATTGTGCTTTGAAAATATTGTGCTTTTCACAGATTGAAGGTTTGTGGTAACCCTACATCAAGCAAGTCTATCAGTGCCATTTTTCTAACAGCATTTGTCAGGGCGTTAGGTCCCCAGTAGAATTAGAGAGCCCCCAGCCCATTTCTCACAATAAAATCAGAGCATGAATGCTCTGTAGGTTATCTTCTCTCCCTTGCTTGTCTCACACTCCTTATTTTCTCATAGGTGCTTTCTGGGCTTACCACCCACATAAATTTTCTGTGCCTACCTCTGTTTCTCAGGGTGTGTCTTTGGGGGAACTCATTTAATAAAGAGGGGGGTAACAATGATTAGCTTTGCCTCTAAGAGTTGGTGGAGCTCTCCCCCAGGTGCTGTGTAGGTTGGCTGCTAACAACTCACAGCTGTGCTTTCTCTCTATCTTCCCAACTGTCCTCCTCCAACGGGTGGGAACTCCCTTGCCCTCACCTTAGACCACAGCAAATGACCTGGTGTCAAGGTAGGACAAACTCTGTTGTATAATTTTTGTCTAGAGTCTTTTTGTGGTATCAGTTTAAAACTCATCAGATGAGCAGACACATGCTTGCTTACTTAGCTTTTCCTCTTTACCTTATCCTTCACACTCTCCTCCGGACAATCCCTCAAAAAAATCACTTAAACAGATGAAAAAAAAACACTGTCACAGGCTTTGAATCTAGAGAAATTGATCTAAAATATGACGTATTAGCTGGATAAGGCCCTTCAATGTGTGTGAACTCCAGCCACTGGACAGTCTCCCTGGATAGAAAGGAAAAGAGCTCAGCAGGGAAGCAAGGGCAGTTTGAAATTGGTTGTTTTATGAAAATGGGGCTTATGTCTGTTATTTCAAGGTGTTAAACCCTACAGGCAAGCAGTGACCTAATATCCAGAGAGACTTGAAGAGGGACTTCAGTGTGTGTCTAGAAAGGTGCAAGATTCCTCTAAGAAACAGCTGTGTGTTCCTAGTACAAAACGTTGGCTTTAGGGGTGCATCTCCTTTAAAAGGATGATTCCTTTGCATCCATGGGGAATAAATGAATTGTATTGATCTTAGCCTTGTAGAGTTCTGTGCACCACAGCACAGAGTAGGAATGAGAGAACGTTTCCTGTGTATGTAAGTGTAAGTCAGACATAAACATGGAGAACCACAAGACTTTGGAAGAGAACAACTTTACTAACAGTGACCTACATGAAATGAAAAATGCAACCAGAAAAAGTAATTGCAGTTAACCTAACGGAAAACACCTGAGGATCATGCCCAGCTCCCTGTAAACATAGCTTGGCCAGTTGAAACACCCCCTTTAATTCAGATGAGATGCTGGAGCAAAACAGAAATTCCCTAATTCTTATAATCTACAAAAGGGAGTTTTTATACAGACTTATTTTAATCAAAGTTTTGTCATGATCATGAGATATATTTTTCTTATATTTTAAATCATTTGTAATGTAAATAGATACCAGATGAAGATTTAAATAAAAATAAAATCAAACTAAGCTAAAGAAAATTGCATCTATTATTATAAAGCAAATGATCACAGTGATAGCAAACACACACACACAAAAAAAAAAATGATAGCAAATGATGGCAAAACTTTGGGCAGTATTTATAATAAACATTTCCAGATACATTTTTTAAATGGGTAAATATATTTCTGGAAAGCAAATGTTATTTAGAGTCTGAATAAACTATTTTTTTCTCAAGGAGAAAGTGTATTTTAAATTTATATTATGATTTACTGTTTAAAAGGTGTTTTTTCAGCATTAGTTGATTAAACTTTTACTATATCAATAAATGAAATATCAGGAAATTTTTTACCTTTTCTAGCTGAGGAACTGGGACTTGGTTGATACCAGGAGATTTATATGTTATTTGATATAATTGTCATATCCTACACTTAAATTCACCTCTTTATATTCAGTCTTAGTTGATCTTTCCAATATACTATAGCTCTTGCTCTTTTGCCGTATTACCTTGTACAATAGCAAATTACCTGGAAAATGGTACAATAAAGCATGACTCTTCCATAAATAAATTCAGTCAGAATATGCTAAAGGATATAATAGCAACTAACACAAAATTATTACATTTTGTTTCCCTTTGTGATTTAAAATTTTGCTGTTTGGATACAACTCAATGAGAAATCTGGTTTTCAAAATTAAGGCTATTGCTACTTTCAGTTCTTGAGGCTATAAATGTAGAAAAATATATGAAAAAAGAAATATATTTTGAAACTAAATATCATTTAAGAGCCAAACAAAAGTAATAGATAATCATTCTTCAGCAAGAAGAGATAGATCAAGTTTGTTTTCACAAAGGAAAAAAATTGTGTTTAATCCAGCCTATCCACTTTAGTTTAAAATCAGTATGCAGAAATCCTAAGGCCGAAATTTCTTGCTTACTTACTTCTATAGAAGATTGAGAACTTCTCAGTATCACAGTACCATTTCCATTAAACTGAACTGAGAATACCTTGAACTTCAAGGTGTTAATTTTCTATGTGATACTTCTTAAATAGTTATTAATATTAAATAGTAAATAGATAATTATTTTCACCTTCAAACAGACTGGATTAATATTAGTATGTGTAATGTCTTAAAGTTACTACATGGTGAAAACTGAATATGGAAAATATAAAACCAAATTGATAAAAAAACATATATCAGATTTAAACAATGTTGTGAGACTTCCACAATGATTAATGTGGTACAGGAATTATTTATGTAGATTTAGAACATTCATGTTGTAAAATACATCTAAGAAAGTTTCTAAGTAGTATAATTTCATTATGTACTACCTGAGCTTTATCCTTTGACATTTAGAACAATTTCCAGAAGTAGCTCTTCAAACAACTTCTAATTTTACGGGTTTATTTGTTGTCTGAGATTCTTTGTCATATATGGGAAATAACATGATTTTTTTAAAAATTCAGATATTATAGATGATATTTGTAAGATGCTTTTTGAATTATAGCTTGTTATATTTTGCTTACTTGATACTATTTAAGGCAGTGATAATCTTAACCTTTTAAAATTACTGTATTTAGCTCATTTTAGACAATACCAACATTTAATCCCTTACTCTTAGGGTGCAATAATAACACAAAATGATAATCTATATCATAATCACAACTCAGTGGAATAAAAAAGAAGTTTGAATTATATTTCTGTACTTCTCCAAACCTTAGGGAAAGAAGTATAAAAAAAATGCAATGTGATCTGGGAGTTTTGATGGCTTGTAAATATCAGAGGTTTAGAACTGCAATTCATGAATTTGCTATATAGCAATTTCTCTGTGTGACAGAAACACAATATTTGATGGACTGCTTAAATCACTTCATTCACCACTGAGCTGAAACTAAGGAGAAACATCTGTAAGGTACAAAATGACATGATTCAAACATTTCAGGAATAGAAATGAAGATGGGATGGATGGATGATTCATGATATCATAACCAAAAAGTGAATTTATCTGTACAATATAATTATCTTAATTGGTGTTAGTTAAAAAGGAGCCTAAATTTCCCAATCATATTAAATTATTGCTAGTTAATTACAGGAAAGTGCAGAGAAATTTTAACCCCAACAAACATAACTGCACCTGCATCTCTGCTTATATAAATTCATGCACTTGTGATACCAGCTTAAAGACTTCTATCCTGTAGGAAAGAAATTATGTAGTAAAATTATTATTTGGTATGTTAGTATCTTCATGCTTTGAAGCAAGTTTCCTTCTGTATACCACCATTTATTTTTTATATCCCTATGCTATTACATGCACTGCTACCAAAGTGCTTTACAAAATTAAAAGTTCCAAAAAGCTATTGGGTTAAGAGTGTAATATAATTACAGTATTTTAGCCAAAAATAAATAAACTGCCTTTATAATTTTAGTAAGTATTGTTTGTCCTGTTTTATTTTTTCTTTTTCTGATTATCAACTGCCATTTTTAATCCTTTTGTTTTGAGATAATTTCATACTTAGAGAAAATTTGCAAGAAAAATACAAAGAATTCTTATAAAATCTTCATAAAGATCCTAGGTGTTAACATTTCTGCACATTTCCTTTATCATTTTCTCTCTATACCTACATGTGCATTATTATCTGATCAGCTATTTGAGAGTAGGTTGATACCTTAGTCCCCTAATAATTCAATTTTCATTTACTAAAACAGGGACATATTATTAAATAACCACACTACAATTATGAAACTCAGGAAATTAACATCATGCAATTCTATTGTATAATCATTGACACACTATTAAGATGTCACAGAACTGTTCCAATAGTGATTGTTCTTGCAAATTTTTTTATAGTACAGGATCTAATCCAGTATAGCACATTGTATTTAGTTGTCATGTCTCTTCAGTTTTCCCCAAACTGGAAGAATTTCTCAGATTTTCTTAGTCTTTCAGAACTTTGATATCTTTGAAAATTACAGGCAGTTACTTTGTAAGATATCCCTTGATTTATCTGTGTCTGATGTACACTCATGATTAACTTCAAGTTATGCAGTCTGGGCAGAAATACCACAAAAGTGAGGTTCTGCTATTAGTGCACCTTCCTAGGAAGTGATACATGGCATTTCTAAATAGCCTAGCTTCAGACGGATTTTACTTGTGTTATCATTCTTGTAACAGTATAATTTACCTGTGCATAGTGTATAGGATATGTTACGAAATAATTATATTTGTTACTGGGAGTTCTGGAGTCTTATTCTTTAGCAGAATGGACAGCATGTTTACTTGTTCTCCCTGTTGACATTTTTAATCTTTTTTAATTATTCGATATACATATTTGAAATTGATGTTTATGAAATGTGATTTTTCTCTCTCTCTCTCTCAGCCTTCTTTGATCATTCAACTTGGCCTGACCAAGTGCTTCTGTTTTGTCTTCCATCAGCTATATATAGAACTATAGTGGAAATCTTTTAAAAATAAAGAAAACTCGAAACAGCTGCCACTCAAATTTCACTTTCTTTTAACCCGTTCCTCATGTATCTTCTAGATATGATTTCCCTTCCTAAAAGTTAATAACTAAAGAAAAACCTCTCAATGCCTTATTCGGTATTTCAATTGTTGAGGAATAAATAAATTAGGATTCAAACCATTTATGAAATATCAGGATGAATCTCAGATAATCGAAAACATCAAGAAATGTGTCTTACCATAAAGCTAGTCATTAAAAATGTAGTTTTCTCTGAATCTATTAATGGTAAAATAATCTATCTCATTGTGTAATTTACAGATTGAGTAAATGGTAGAATATCTCATTGAATAATTCTGTAGATCTCTGGTTTGATCAAAGTGAATTGAGTCAAGAAAGTCATTATTCTTTTATTCACAACAAATCATGTAGCAGCCCTGCTATGGTGTAGTTGGTGTTTGAGATTACCATCACCAACCTTTTCTTAACTAGTCCTTCCCATTGTGCAGCAGCAGGCCATGTTCATAGTACTGCAGATGGTGACAAATTGGTAACTTTTTGGATTTTGGCCTAAGTAATCAGTATAAGACTACCTCTGTGTTTAGGAAAGTTCCTGTTTCTCTTCCATTTCATCATTCAAATTCCCTAATGCACAGGAATATTAATGAATATTTACTATTTTTGTTGGTTTCAATAAACATCTAATGTGAAATTGTGTATTTACAAGTTGTGAGTATACAACTCTTATGTATCAGTGCAGACGTTTATTTTCTAGTGGGAAATTTGTAACTCGCCATTAACATGTTGAGAATAAAAGTGGATGCATAAAATGTATGATGCATAATCTCTAAAACTGGTCACACTCTTCCACTCCATGAACTAAATTCAGCTTCATTGTATACTTTCATACTTAGGAAATCTACCTTTTCTTTTTCTTTATTTTTCTTTTTCCCTTAAATATAATTGGCTTACCATATACAAGATGCACTACTGTTAATCATATCATGGGCCTGAAATAACTGAATCTTATTACTCACAAAAATGATTCTATAATTTAGTGACACAGTCACTTTCACATGGTAGTTGATGCTGAATATGTCTCTCCAGATCCCCTTAACCTAGTGCCTGTGTCACCCAGCTGCTGGGTGGTTTGTGCTTAGCAGACAGTAATTCATCCTTGCCCTCCTCTCCAAAAACTGAGCTCAGCCAGAGAGCGCCCACCTCAGCAGGGGTTCTATCCCCACCTCTGTCTGTTTTGAGGGCAGATCTTGACCAGTGACTGACTGGTGTTAAAAGTTCAAGGTAACTTGTTGCAAGGAAGCATTGACTTTTTGGTGCAGTTCATGTTCTACCACTTCTATGTAAGATCAGACTGAAACTAATATCTAGCCAAGATGACATTATTGTTTAAAGTTTGTCTTCTGGTCATTATTGCATCATTTTGCCCTCTTCTTGAGAGACTTTTTCACCAATAAGCCACCTAAAAAAAAAGTTTCCATCTTACATTCTGCTCCTAGGGAGCTAGACCTAAGACAGTGCATACATACCAGGAATTATCCTAGGAAGTAGCCCCTGAAAAGGAGAGTCTGGATGACAATGAGGATTATTGGTGGAGTATAACAGCCCCTGAATGGTTTGGCAGGGTAATCGCTAAATCCACATCTATGATGGACCGGAGTAGGGCATAGTAAAAAGAGGATGTACTAGCTACACAGTGTCTCAGGTATTTTAGAGCCATGAGAGAAAGAACAATTATAAGAACAGCAGAATTGGATGGCTGTAGCTGAGTACCAGTAATTAATTATTCTGAGAAAGTGATAGTCTCAGATCCATTAATCAACAATTCAAAGCAATTTGTGAAAGAATACCTCCGTGGCAATTTTTAAAGAAATCTTTATCTCCTGCAGCTGTGGGGCAAATGCAGTAGGATATCAGGCATAGGGTATAATTGTATATACGGTAGACATTCAGAGAAGACTGAATTCTCAGTCTAGAAACATCTTGTGCTACCATTAAGACTATTAGGGGAAAGGAGGGAGACATGAGATTTGGGACAGAAATATAAGGGTAGATTAGGAAGATACTTGAATTTCTGGGTGCCCCTTTTTAGAGGATAATGGCAATTCTTTGCTTAAAGATTATGAAGAAGTCTTAAGCAATGTAATTTATTGGAAGGGCAATTCTTTCTCTCCTTAGGATCTGCTCCACCATCACTCCTTGCCAACAGGCCAGTAACTATGGCCAAGTCTCAGCATGACCAAATCTAGGAGTGAATATTTAATGGTGTTGACTGAGACATGTATGTGTATGTGTGTGTGTTTGTGTGTGTGTACTTTTACAACTGGATAATGGTTTTTGTCAATACTTGAGCACTCTCGTCTAACTTGGGATTTAATGTCCTTGAAAGGGTGCTAAGAACCAGTTCTGATACACTGCTGGAATGCCTCCTAGAAACTAGGAAAATGCAATTAAACATTAAACAAAATGAAGCATACAGAAGAGTGGAGGTAGAAAGTAGAGGAAAGGAAGTCTTGGACAAATAGGTATACTAAAATATAAGACACAAGAAAACATCTTGCTCTGTCTGTTCCTAGTCAAGACTGGTATGAAATTGCATTTACAATGGTTACAGTGAAAGCCTAGTTGAATGGGGCACTGATATCATAAAGGAGCTCCCTAGAGGATGTCCTCTGTGGAACGATGCTAAAGTAGGAGATGCTACTGTAGAACTAGGCTCCCAATTATAACTGGAAATACTATGCTTTCTGGATAGAAGAAACAGATGGTAGGACTTCAGTTGTAGAGGCAAGGTCAAGGACCAAAGCCAAAGGGACATGTCTGATCTATAGGATCTGGCATAATATCACCCTCATTCATTGGACCCACTTTATGGCAAAAGAGGTAAAGTGGTGAGCATTTGGCCACAGGATTCACTGGTTCTATCATGTACTGCCTTAGGCAGATGCTGCTTTTCTGGTATAGCAAAGTTAATGGAATTGCTGAGTTCCAGCATAAAGATGATATCCTCTAAAGACAGGGAAATGTGAAGGAATACAGGTGGAAAGGGCTGTACTGCACAATTCAATATTTTGGCACTTGAGGCACACAGCGGGAATAATAATTATAGACTTTGGAATTGGATGTTTGTAACTGAGTGCTCTGATACACTGAAGAGAGAAAGTGACTAGCTCAGATCAGTCAATTACTGATTCCTTCTTATCATTCTACTAGCTAATGGATGTTCTCTAGCTTTGACACATTCTAGTTATTGTGTGTTCATATAAGAACACACTCTCCCTAGACTACTAGCCAATGAGTGAGTATAGTGAGTGAACTAGAACTCACTCTTCTTGCTTGCTGCAAGATTCCCTTAATGGGATACATTAAACTACTTGAAATGAGATTGTAGGAACTCAAGAATAATTTTAGAACAGGATGGTTTTGTATGAATTTATGACTTTTATTTCTCCATTAAGGAAAAGTAGAAAGATGTATTTTATTTGAAATTCAATATTTCTATTAAACATTATCTGATTCTCATTGTATAACCTACCAGATAAATATGTTTGGACAAACCAGTTGACCTCATGACATGTTCAACACGACATGGGAACAAGAATAAGGGATGAGTTCTACACCTCAACCGTGTGAGGTCCTGATGCATATCAATGACTTTGGTGCATAAATTGCAAATGACATGGGTAAAGAGCTTGAAATACTTTGCTATCTCATCACTCTGACTCAGTATGCTACTATATGTTCATTGATTCCTTTATCAAGAAAATACTGGAATCCTAACTTTCATTAGAATTAAAAGAAAATGTTTATATTTTTCCAAAATAATATAATCATAGTAAAGGATTCACTTAAAAAGAATTACTGAGTGTGGAGAAAAGAAAAAAACTCAGACTATTTCTGAAAATTAGGTAATGTTTCTATCATAATTTTTAATATATTTTAATTTAAAATGTAATAAAAATTATATATATGTATATAGGTATACACCATGATTTTTGGTGTATGTATATTCATGCAATGATTACTAGTCAATCTAATTTACATATTATCTCCTTACATAATTACCATTTTTAGGTGTGTGTGTGCATGAGGAGGGCACCTCAAATCTACTCTCTTGACATATTTTCAATGTTCGTTAATATAGAAATATTTTTAATCTCACCTCAACTTATTTTCACTCAATGCTAATGTACTTTCCTTCTTTAAAAATCATCATTTAGAACAGATCTTCTTTTATATGAGGAACTAAGAATCTTTTGTACATGGAATGCAGAAATTATTATAGGCAACACTGTTATCTATAATACTTCGTGTTGCCTGTAATACAAAAATATCTATTACATATACACAGCTCATTTGATCTTTATCTACTCCTACTTTTTAGAACAATATTAAATAACAAAGTTGTTTTAATCAAGTGGATATAAATTTTCACCTGAAAATGAAAGTAAGGTCCATATGTAGGATAGAGACCTGTCAGCACAATCAAATGTTGAAGTCCACACAGCCTTATCAGATGTTAAATTAGGCTATATGGCTCACACCCAACCAATCAAAATAGATTGTAGTGTAATAAAAACAGGATAAATTAATATATTTATGTTCTAACATGAAACTACTATACATGTTAAAAACAAATGTAAATCAAAATAACAAATAAGCAATGTAGGTTAAGTTTTGACAAATTCTAGTCTTTTACTAAAGAACTCGTGATAAATATTAATCACTGGGAACTTTCCCTTGACAAGTCAGGATAATTATTGTATTGAACAAGTTCTTATCCTAGTTGATTTAGCCTATTTTCAAATAGCTTTTCTTTGCTTGTATGCCTATTCAAAACCTTAAAGTATCCACTATTTAAAGCTCAATTGCTAGGAAAGTTTCTGCTTTCTTTCAGCATGATCAATGATTTCTGTCTATTGTTGAGCTTTGCACATCTACCCTTTATATGGACTGATGCTTTTATTTGTTTGTGTGTTGTATTGCCGTCGTGAGATCAGAAGGTATCAAGAAGCTATAGAACAGAATATTCATTCAACATTCTTTAAGAAACAAGAGTCAGTATCTTTGAGTGGAGCTAGAAATTTTTTCTCCTTTCTTCCACATAGTGGAGCTTCTCATACATATAGCAATGTTTGACAGTCTTTGTTGTAGTAGTTGCGGTTTTGATGCTTAATTACTTTAAATCAAGTATCATGTAATATTATATATCACTGTTATTTTCTAAGATATTCAGAACATATTGTTGTATATGTCTTTGTACCAGGAATGATCTGCTTAATAAAGATAAGTGGCCTGTCTTACTTTGGTTTAATAATTCAGTGTTGCTGTGAACAAGATGAAAAGGCAAAATGAGACACTACACTCTCCTGCTACCTATTTTCACTCTGTTGTCTAACTATCGTTTTTTTAGTCCTTGAATTTTATCTCATGTGGCAAAAAATTTCTATCTACACAACTGTTAGTTTATAACATGGTGTCTGAGGAAAAATGAATAAATTAATAAATAAATCCGTATTGTAAAATGTTACTCTGACTTTATGCTTTGAAACATACATTTTCTGTAATGACTACACTCAAAGACTGCATTGTGAAGAAGGAAGACAATCATAATTTTTCAAATGTCAGTTTTATTCTTGCGTAATGATTACTTTCACTGACAGAAAAACTACTTTATAGAACTTTGAAATATAGTCAACTTATTTTTTTTTTAACTCAGGAAAAGCCTAACAGGTGTATAGAGGAATTCTTTTAGGAACAGGACTACTTCTTTCAAAGAAATAATTTTTCCCTAAAAGCACTTTTTACTTACAACATTATAAAGAGTGAAGGAAGTTACTCCTATCTTCTTTTTAAATCAGAGGCTGAAAAATAATTTTTTCCCATTTTTTTAAATTCTAAAATACACATAATGTAAAATTTGCTATCTGCACCATTTTAAAGTCTGCAGTTCTGTGGTTATTATGGACATTCATACTGTTGTGTAACTGTCACCCCCCACCTTCCTCCCAGCTCCTGCAACCACTGTTCTATTTTCTTTCCCATTTTTTAAAAATATCCCTTTGTCTACCACATCCCAAGCTTCTGATAATCATCAGTATTCTATTCTCTGTTACTATAAGTTCGGTTTTTTTTTTTAGATTCCACATATAAGTGAGATCAGCAATATTTGTCTTTCTGTGTCTGGGTCATCCCACTAAATCTAATCTGCATGTCATCTTTGTTGTGGCAGGATTACTTCTTTTTTAAGAAGTCAGGATTAAATCACAGAATTTCCTTCCTTTTTAAGGCTGAATAATATTACATTGTGTAGGTATGTGTGTGTGTGTATATATATATATATAGATAGATAGATAGATATAGAGAGATCTTATTTATCTGTTCATCTCTCCATGAATATTTAGTTTTTTCCATATCTTGGCCATTGTAAAAAATGTTACAGTGAACATGGGAGTATAGATATCTCAGGACAGTGATTTCTTTTCATTTGGATATATACACATATTGTTTAAATACTCTATTTGAAAGTTTTTATAAGAATATAGTTTATTTAGAAGTTCTGAGCACTGTTAATATTTTTGTATGTAAACACATACATGCTTCTATAAAAACACACATCAATATGTATGTTCTTATATATTTTAGAAAGCATTAGGTTTATTGAAATAAAAAAAAACAGGAATGCAGTGTGCTAATGTATGTGCAGCTAAACATTGCATTGATTTTAATATAAAATATAAAATCCTTCAATAGATCAGAATCTTGACCAAAACAGATTAGACATGTTATATTCCATAGTTCTATATTGAAATCATCAATGATATTATAAACAATGAAATAATCTTATTTGTTTAGAATTAAAGCTATCATTCAAGGCCTTATATAATACATTAAGACTGATAACTTCATTTTTATTGGAAGTTATGCATTGTAATAGGGTATACCAAGCGGAGAAATGAAATTACAGGCAATTAATGGCATATATATTTCACCCTCCAAAGTTAAGTGACTCAAATGTTCCATCAAGACAATGACAATCTTAAAACAAGTTTGCAATATCCCTTAAGAAAACCTAGCATTTGTTGGCAATATATACAATCTTCCCACATTTTCAGAAGATACCTAAGCATATTTTTTTAATCCTGAAGACAAACAATACATGTTATTTTCTGTAAATGTTGATATTATTTATTAAATATTTTTGAACTTTTACCTTATTTCAATTTTATTTGAAATTGGTTGAAATTATACTTATTTTTAATTTTTCAGGATCAACTAAGTTGTTATGATAGGTTGAAATACTAATCATAGCATTAATTATGACACTTTTAAGCGCTACATCATCACTAATACGTGCATTTGGATTTCATCCCAATAGACTGACTTTAGGCTTTAGTTTTAAAGCATTTCACTATGTGGTTTGCTGTAATGTATATCAAATCACATTATCAATTGCAAAGAACTAACTACTCATAAGTAAGGTAATGTTAGCTGTAGAAAATATTTTGAAAAATAATTTGATTATTGGGTGAAGTAATCCATCTGTGTATTTAAAATTCAAAAGAATAATAGTGAAACAAAGCTGTTCCTCATCTTCGTGCTATCATTTTTTTCTATATCTATGGAGAAGTAAAAGTCAGAAGCCTGCCTAGTGAAAGTAGGACACATTGCAGACAATTTAAGAAAAAAATTACCAGGTGGTATTAGCAAGTGATTACATAATTGAGTCTTTAATTATTAACTAACTGGACATGAGTCCAAGGGAGATGTTTGTAATAATTTATAACCTTAGCATGAAATGTTTTAATATTAATGGAAAAATTTCTATCTTTCAAGGCAAAACAAGAGAAAATGCTGGAAAAATTCTATGACATAAAAGTGGGCCTCAAGTGGAAATAAAATACATTTTTTAAGAACAGAGGAAGAATGTAAAGTAGGAATAAAAATCAAAGTTTAAACATGCTTTTAAAATACATCTATATTTCTGTTATAATTATATACAATAATTGAAATAAGTAGATTTGATACAATCATTGATTTGAAATGTAACAAGAAAATACTTTGATTTGTGGCAATGTGAGAAGAGATACCATTTCTGTAGTATTTGTATTAAGAAAAAGTAATTTTTCCTTAACACCCAAAAAGCAAATAACCCAATTTAAAAAATGGGCAGAGGATATGAACAGATGCTTCTCCAAAGAAGAAATTCAGTTGGCCAACAGGCACATGAAAAGATGATCCACATCACTAATTATCAGGGAAATGCAAATTAAAACCACGAGATATCACCTCACACCAGTTAGGATGGCTAACACAGAAAAGACTAGGAACAACGAATGCTGGTGAGGATATGGAGAAAGGGGAACCCTCCTGTACTGCTGGTGGGAATGTAAGCTAGTTCAACCATTGTGTAAACCAACATGGAGGTTCCTCATAAAACTAAAAATAGAAAAACCATTTAACACAGGAATTTCCCTCCTAGGAATTTACCCAAAGAAAGCCAGATCTCAGATTCAAAAAGACATATGCACCCCTATGTTTATCGCAGCACTATTTACAATAGCCAAGGAATGGAAGCAACTTAAGTGTCCATCAGTAGATGAATGGATAAAGAAGATGTGGTACATATACACAATGAAATATTATTCAGCCATAAGGAGAAAACAAATCCTACCATTTGCAACAACATAGATGGAGCTAGAGGGTATTATGCTCAGTGAAATAAGCCAGGTGGAGAAAGAGAAATACCAAATGATTTCACTCATCTGTTGAGCATAAGAACAAAGGAAAAACTGAAGGAACAAAACAGCAGCCAACTCACAGAACCCAAGAATGGGCTAACAGTTGCCAAAGGGAAAGGAACTGGGGAGGGTGGTGGGAAGGGAGGGATAAGGGTAATAAGGGGCATTACATTTAGCATACATAATGTTGGGGGAGGTGGTGAATGGGGAAGGCAGTATAGCACACAGAAGACAAGTAGTGACTCTATAGCATTTTACTGTGCTGATGGACAGTGACTATAATGGGGTATATGGTGGGGACTTGATAATGGGGGGAATCTAGTAACCACAATGTTGCTCAGGTGATGTATATTAATGATACCAAAATAAAAAAGGAAGTAAAAGTAATTTTTATTTATTCAATGTTAATAAACACCCATCTAACATGGTAACTAATGTTCAGAGAAATATGAAGTTTAGTTCTATAATTAACATCTACTGTTTTTATTTTGATGCTTACTTGGAACTTTATATCCTTTTTTCCCCATCACATAGATGGTGTAATCAAATTATGCTTTCCTTTTGACCACAGTGATTGGTCCAAGTGATTTAAGCTAATCAAACCAGAGTTGTCTCTGGAGAGTTGACAGATTTCAAGGAAGAAAGCCCTACATTGTGAAAAAAAAAAAAGTGAAATTTTACTGCCCATGGCCATTACGCTTGCTACATGGAATGAGTTTACCCTAGAGATGGAGAAAGCCTAGGTGAATTCTAGATGGGCCTGGATGAATACTGTTTGAATCCTTGTATCCATCTGTGTCTGAAATTGGTTTTGCCTTGTATGTGTCAATATGTGAGAAAAAAAGTTTCAACCTTTGCTTAAGATGTGTTGAATTAAAATTCATTGCAACTGAAAGAAAAAATTCATAATTTATGCATGTAGAATAAACCTGCTAGAAACATTTTCTGAGAAGGAAAGTAATACCTCACAGAATATTGCCTGTAATGTCTGAGGGCTCCATATTCTCAGAAAGATTTATAAAACTCTTATTTAAATGAAGTTGTGGATCTTAGTTCTACTTATTTCACACTGATTTTCCTTCTTGTCTTGGTAAGATCCTGGATAATTTGCCATGTAGCAGAATCAGTATGAGAATCTGGTTTTTCATACTGATTGCTCTAAGAAAATAAATTTCTTGGCAAATTTTCTTACATTGTTTAATTTATAAACATCTAATACTCATAATTTGTGCTGCTTTCATACATGCTGTCTGTGAAATCTCTGCTTCCTATTACTTATTACACCAGGAATGGCATATTTTTCATATTCATGGAATTGTTGCTTTCTCACTGGCAAAGAGAATTTTTTATCTACTTTCGCTGCTTTCTGTTACAATGTAGTTATGATACGAGTAGTAACTTCAAGATTAACAACAGAAAAAAATATATCCCACCAAACAAATCTGAACTTCATGCTACTTTTAATAGAAACCAGTACAAATTTCTATGGCCTTGTGATAATTTGATTTTATTAAAAAATTGTCCATATAAAATATCATGAGGCTACAAATATTCCACAGATGTATTACTTACCAAGACACCAAGGTAAATGAACATTCTTATATATCATGTAGATTATGGTACATTTGTATAAAGGCCTTTGTTCAACTTAGAAATAAGATGAAAATGTTACAAGAACTCTAGGAAGTAGATGAAATAGAAATGTAGATGATAAAATCATGTAAATACATTTTTTAAAAGCAGATAAATAAACAATAAAAGGCAGAGAAAATGTTTACAAAAAAATAAGACAGTTGAAACTACTAATGTCACTGTGGTGACTCTGAGGTACCTGTGGAATTAAGCCTTAATTGTGGGTAAACAAGGTAAAAGTTGGGGATTTGCTCCAAAGAAGTCACTCAGGAAACTTTAACAGGCTTAATAAAAAATCCCCTTTAAACTTTGCTGCAGAAAGGGAAAAGGAAATGGCAATAGAAATGATTCTAGTTAATAAAAAAATATCTAAATTAGTCATGAGAAATAGCTCAAAGTACTGGAAAGTATTGAGAGAGCATGAATGACTCACACAATTAATATAAAGATACAGGTATTTTTTTTTAAATGATCAAATTCTTCTATCATTGTATTTCCATATTGTGATGTAATGTACTTATCTACATTATTTTAAGACCTTTGGAACAGCATGCTTACTGAAGGAACTTTATATATCATTCTTGCTACTGTATTTTAAATCTACATCTTTTGATAGAATTATTGGACTCAGTTATTGAGTGGCAATAGAATCTCTTATTATTGTCTTAATATATGAAGGTAAATTCATATACTTTTGCATGGAGCCTTAAATACTTATTTAATATGCTTTGAGAGGGGCTTTTGTTTTTATAAAAAACCTGAGGAAGTATTTTCTAATAATGATTAAATGAAGTTAATTAATGTTAATCATGATTAAGAAATTATGAACTAAGTACCTATTGACAAAGTAGAAAGTACTTTGAAAATTTAGGAAAAATCAGTTAAACCAGTTACAGTTTATTCAAACAGCATATGAGGGTGCACATGAAGTACATGGTCACAGAAGTTATAATGCAATGTAGAAAATAACAAGCACCTGTTACAAAGTTTTTTAAATACTATGGTTTCCAAAGCAAGATGAAGATTTCTCTGAAAGAGATTCAGGAAGAATTCTTGAAAGAAAGGATTTTAACTTGTTTTTAAAATGAGAACGGACTATTGAACAACTAGATAATGACCTCAAATTAGGCAGAAGAAAAACTCTGGATCATTACACAGAGGCATGAAAATTTAGGGAATTTTGGAAAATGATGATAATGTTACTTTGGAATGGGATTATGGCTTTTGCAGTTAAATAATGACATAAATAACTCAAAGTTGTTTGGATTTTATGTGGCATTACGTATCAGTCTAAGGGTGTGGTAAACCTTTTGTTAGTACAAATACAGATTGGATACCTTACAGACTGTACATCTGTATACGGATTGTAGAAGATTTATACCTTATTGTATATCATATAGTGTATTAATATATATGTTATATACAGTGAAAATACAGATTTTTTTACTTCATTATATATTTTCCAGAACAAATGTTATTTCCTCTGGGGGAAGAAGCTGATTTTTCTATTGCAGTATCAAATACAACTACATTATCAAAAAGGATAGCTTAAAGTATCAATGAGAAATAAAGACTGAATAAATTCTACAAAATTATCATGATAACATCATGCTTTCTTGCATTCTCTTTAAATTATAACACAAAGGATAAGACATACTGTTTAAATCATAATATGCTGCAAGTACTCACATTTTGAGGAAACTACAGGAAAAGGTTTTGACTAAACAATCTGATTCTTCTAGTCAAATAAGTGAGGTCATTGATTGGAAATAATGGTTGATGAACACAAAGATGGCTCACAACAATTGTTCTCAACCCTGGGTGCCATTAGAATTAATTTGGAGAACTTTTAAAATCCAATAACCATGCTATATCCCAGACTAATTATATCAAAACTTCTGGAAATGGGACCCAAATATGAATATTTTAAAAATCTCCTTAGGTGATTTCAATGTCAAGTCAAAGTTGAAAGCTACTAAATTACAGGCCAAGTTTACAAAAAAAAGTGGTCTATCATAAGCGTATTTTATTGTCTGTGATTATCACAAGACTTACTTGCTTTTAGGAATAGTAAACAATAGTTATATAATTAAGCACTTACCTAATAACCAATTAACTTAGTGATTCTTTTCCTTTGAATTTACATGGTCCCCAGAATATTAAAATTCTCTAAGTTCTTTTGTTATGCTCTATATATTTGAGGCAAAATGAAGTCGTCTTCACCACTTTTTAATGTTTCAGATACATCATATATTCTTGTCTGTTTTGTTGTAAATTAGGTGACCATATAAGCATGGGTTTCTTTTTGGTTTCTGTTCTGTTCCATTAATCTTTGTGACTGTTTTTATGCCAACACCATACCCTTGATTACTATAGTTTGAAATATAGTTTGAAATCAGAAGGTGAGATGTCCCCAGTTTTTTCTCTTGCAAGATTGCTTGGGGTCATTTGTTGGTACCACAAATGTTTTAGTATTGCTTTTACTATTTCTGGGAATAATCTCAGAATTTTAATAGGATTTGAATTGAGTCTATAGATTATTTTGGGTATTAATTCTTCCTATCCATGAGCACAGAATATCTTTCCTTTTATTTGTGTCTTCTTCAAAATCTTTCATCAGCGTTTCTTATTTTTCATTTTACACATCTTTTACCTTCTTGGTGAAATTTATTTCAGTTTATTTTTTTCTTTGTGACACTATTACCAATGATATTATTTTTTTAATTTCCTTTCAATGCTTTGTTTTTAGTGTATAGAATTACAACTGATTTTTGTATATTGATTTTGTATCATGCAATTTACTGAATTTATTAGGTCTAACAATTTGCTAGTGAAATCTTTAGGGTTTTCTATATATAATATCAGATCATCTTCATTCAGAGGCAATTTTACTTCTCTCTTTCATATTTGGATGCCTTTTACTTCTTATTCTTGTCTAAATGCTTTGGCTAAAATCTTTCAGTACTATATCACATTAAATTGCAAAAATAGGCATCCCCATACTGAGTATTAGCTGTGGGCTGTCATATACAGTCTTTTTTATGTTTAGTTCTTTCCATGCCCAATGTGTTGAGAGATTTTTTATTATTAATATTAAAAGTCAAATGATTTTTCTGCATGTGTTGAGATGATCTTATGATTTTTATACATGATTTTATTAAAATAGTGTACCACATTTAGAGATTTACATATGTTTAACCACTTTTGTATCCCAGAAATAAATTCTACTTGATCATGCTGTATGATCCTTTTAATGTAATGTGGTTTGCTAATATTTCATTGAAGATTTTTGCTTCTTTGGTCATACAATTTAAACTAATTTTTTCTTTTATGTTAGTGTTCTTGTCTGACTTTGGCGTCAGGTTAATGCTAGCATCATAAAATGAGTTTGGAAGTTTACCCCTCTTGCCAATTTTTTGGAAGAGTTTGAGAAGGATTGGGATTTATTCTTTAAATATTTGGTAGAATTTCTCAATGAAGCCATCTGATCCCAGACTTCTTTTTTGGGGGAGGTTTTTCATTACTGCTTCAATCTCCTTACTAGTAATCAGTTTGTTCAGATTTCCTACTTTTTAATGGTTAATCTTGGTAGGTTGTATGTTTCTAGGGATTTTTCCATTTCCTCTAGGCAATCAATTTGTTGCCATATACTTGAGTTTATGATTCTTTGTATTTCTGTGTTATCATTTATAATGTCTCTTCTTTCATTTCTGGTTTTATTGATTTGAGTTTTTTCTCTTTTTCTCTCTTAGTCTAATAAAGTTTGTCAGTTTTATCTTTTTTTAAAATGAGCTGTTAGTTTCATTAATTATTTCTACTGTCTTTTCAGTCTCTATTTCATTTATTTATACTCTGTTCTTTGTTATTTGTTATTTATTTCCTTCCACTAACTTTGGGTTTGGTTGGTTCTTTTTTTTTAGTTCCTTGAGGTGTAAAATTAGGTTGTTTATTTAGTTTTTTATCTCTATAGCTGTTCATGATAAATTTCTCTCTTAGTACTGTTTTGCTGCAATCTCTAAATAAGCTTTGGTAGTGTTGCCACTTTCATTTGTCTCAACACTATTTCTTCTTTTCTGATTTTTCATTTGACTTATTGGATATTCAGTAGCATGTTATTGAACCTCTACATACTTGTAAATTTTCAGTTTTATTCTTGTAACCAATTTCTAGTTTCATACCATGTGGTCAGAAAAGTTACTTGATATGATATCAATCTTCTTAAATTTGCCAAGACTCTTTTGTGACCTAACATATAATCTATTCTGGAGAATATTCCATGTGTGCCTAAGAAAAATGTGTATTCTGTTGCTTCTGGGTGTAATGTCTGTATATGTCAGGCACATCTGTTCTAATGTGGACTTTATGTCTAATGTTTTCTTCTTTCTGTCTGGAAAATTTATCCATTGTGGAAAAGTGGGGCCCCAACTTGTTATTATATTGCTGTCTATTTGAACCTTCAGAATGTTAATATTTGCTTTATATATTTAGGTACTTCTATATAGGTGCATAAATATTTATTAATGCTATGTCCTTTTGATGAATTGACCCTTTTATCATTATATAGTACCTTACTGTGTCTCTTATAACAGTCTTTGGCTTAAAGTCTGTCTTGTCTGATGTAAATATAGTTACTCTGCTTTCTTTTGGTTATCATTTGCATGGAATATCTTTCTTTGTACTTGCACTTCAAGACTATATTTGTCCTTAAAACTGAACTGAGTTTCTTATAGGAAGCATATAGTTTGTTCTCTTTTTTTTTAAATCCATTCAGCCATTCTATGTCTTTTGATTGGAAAATTTACTGCATTTACAGTTAAAGTAAATATTCATAGATATGTACTTAATATTGCCATTTTGCTGTTTTCTGGCTCATAATTCTTTTGTTTCTGTCTTCCTCATTTGATGGCTTTCCTTTGTGATTTGATAATTTTCTATAGTGGTATGCTTCAAATCCTTTATATTTTAAGTATCTACTATAGTCTTTTTGTTTTGTGGTTATGAAAAGGCTGACATAAAACATAGTTATACAACCTATTTTAAGCTGATAAAAACTTGACTTTGAATGCATACAAAAACTGTACATTTTCACACTCTCTCCCACATTTTATGTTTTTTCCCCTCACAATCCACATATTTTCATATTGTGTATTCATTAACAAGTTATTACAGTTATAGTTATTTTAAATACTTGTTTTACTCTTCATACTAGAGTTGGTTATGTGATTTATCCACCACCACTACAAATGACATATTCTGAATTTAATTATATATTTACCTTTACTACTGAATTTAATATATTCTTGTTTTCATGTTATTAATTAGTAGCCTTTCATTTCTTCTTGAAGAGCTTCCCTCAACATTTCTTGTAAGGCTGGGAAAGTGATAAATTGTTTCAGTTTCTGTTTGGAAAACTATTTCGCCTTCAATTCGGAGGACAATTTTGTCAGATTCAGTATTCTTTCTTGGCAGTTTTTTTTTTTCTTTCAGTACTTTGAATATACCATCCACTGCCTCCATCCTGCAAAGTTTATGCTGACAATATTATGGAAGTCTTATGGAGGTTCCTATGTATTTAATAAATGACTTTTCTTGCTGCCTTTAAGATTCTGTATTTGTTATTAACTTTTTGCAATTGAATTATAATGTGTCTTGGTGTGGGTCTCTTTAGTTTTTTCTTATTTGGTGCTCTTTGGGATCCCAAGTCCCAAGGTTAATGTTTTCTTTATGTCTTTAATTTTTTTTTCCTTAAATAAGTTTTCTCCCCCTTTTTCTCTTTTCTCCTTCTCGGACATGTATAATGCATCTATTGGCGCACTTGATTGTGTTCTGTAAGTCCCTTGCATTATCATCACTATTTTTCAATATTTTTTCTTTTTTGCTCCTCTGACTGGAAGAATTCCACTGCCATGACTCTGAGTTTGCTGATCCTTTCTTCTGCTTGATTTATCCTGATGTTGAACCTCTCTATTGAATTTTTCAGTTTAGTTATTTATCTCTATGATTTTTGTTTTATACTTTTTACTATTTTCTATCTCTTTGATGAAATTCTCACTTTTCATACATTGCTCTCCTGATTGCTAAGAGAATCTTTGTAACTATTATTTTGAACTCTCTGTTGTTTAAATCATCTATTTTCATTTCATCAAGATCAGTTTCTGGAGTTTTATTTTGTCCTTGGTTTGGAATATATTACCCTGTTCCTTCATTTATCTTGACACTTGATGTTGGTTTCTGTGCATTAGATGAAGCAGCTACCTCTCTCAGTCTTGACAGAGTGGTATCAGGTAGGAGATGAAACTCAATCAGCCTTTCCTGACCTCCTGGTTGCCTCTCGAATCTTTGGGATTATCCAATCAACCCTCTTTGTTCTTAGTGGCTCCCAGTAATTGAGGCTGTGGAAAAATCCAATCAGTGTCCTAAAGGGGAGGATCCCAGTTAGCACCTAGATGCAGGCCAAGTAGAATCCAGACCTTCAAACAGCATCTAGGAAGGTATGCAGTCAAACTCCTTTCAGGAAAAAACTGGGATATGAGTGTTCTTGAGATATGGGATATGGGATGTGCCTGCTCCTTCTGCACTAAGCCCAGACCAGACGTGCTCTTTTACCTATTAAAAAGACCTTCCTTATTTGCAACAAACCTAATGGACTTGTGAGTGCTAAGTCCTATTGACTATCAGAGCTAGGCAATTTGGGGGCCAACTCCTCAGTTAGTAGCTGAAAATGCTGAGACACCAGACAAGGTATAAGCTCCTTCGAGGGTGATGTCTACCTGTTTTTATCATTGGAACAAGGAAAGAGAGAAGGCAGGAAAAGTGTCCACCACCCTTTTGGGTTCCAGAGAAGATTGTAAGCAGCACCTAAATGCATGCAAATTAGAACTTGGACCCTCAGGCAGCAGGTTTTAAAGTTTGCAATCAAATCCCTTCTAGGAAAGACTGGAAGATGGCCATTTTTGCCTTTTCCCTCCACACGAAACCCTGGAGGATAGCTGTAGCAAGTGCTCATATCATGATAATCTGTTTCTTTGCTACAGTTCTCTGTAATTCCACCATAGGTCCCATTAGCTTCAGAACTGTATATTTTGGGTGCTTCTCCCTCATTTAGAAGCCTAACAAATAGAGGTGAAAAATGTGCAATCAAACCCTTCACTCCTCAAAAGAAGTTTGAAGTTGGGGTTTCCCTCTTGGTTTAATGGCACTATGCCAGAGTTGGGGTTTATGGAGTGTCTAAGCTTTTCTTATTCATGTTGATGTGGCTATGTTCCTAGTCCCCTGATATATAGAAGTCACTGCTAGTTTGTGGATTTCTTCCAGACGGAATTGCTCCATGTGTAGCTGAACATTTTGAGCATCTGGGAGAACAGGGAGTTTTAGGAGCCTCCTGTGTTGCTATCTTAGTCTGAAATCTTATTATTTAAATGAGACCAATGAGAAGTGATGGAATAGAGAGATAACAACATGTACATGGTATTCTCTTTTGCATCTCTAATTCAGATTAATTTGTTATCTTACATTTTTAATCCTACATACATCAAACAAAACTGTCAAAGTCTTCCAGGTATCTCAATACTTGTCTGGTGTTCCAGTTTTTGCAGCTACTACCTGAGGAACTGCTCCCAAATTGCTTAGCTCTGATGGCCAATAGGGCTTGTACTCACAAGTTCTGTAGATCTATAGCAAATAAGGAAGCTGCTTTTTTTAGGATATAAGAGCACCTCTGGTATGGGCTTCAGGAAGAAAGAGAGGCAAGGATTATATATATATATATATATATATATACATATATATGGATTATATATTTATGTGTATATAATTATCAGTTGTGATAATTATATATATGGATTATATATTTGTGTGTATATAATCCATATATATGGATAAAGTATATATGTTTAATATATATGCATATGCTATATATTAAATATAGATTGTATAAATATATATATATTTAATGATATCCTTTTTACTAAAACTACCTTATTCAGTCCTATATATTTCACCATAATTCTTAGTCAAAAATGTTCAGTGGCATAAACTAAATTAGGCCCTGGGTATAAAGTGAGGAGTAAAAGAAATGTAGATTCTGCCATCATGAAATTTAAAGTCTGTTAGTGCCATTTTACAAACATACATTGAAATGGGAACCATTAAATAATATAACTTGGATTTATATCTGGTAATCTGTTATGACTTTATTGTTCTACTATATTTATCTTCAGAAACATGTGTATTAAGCTACTATGAAAGTAACCTTTATTTTTTGAGTGTCTAGCAATAAAGTCCAGTAGAATGTGGTGAAAATATCTCATTCCATATAGTCTTTGAAAACCTCAGATACTGATTTTAAAACATTGATACAAAAAATCTACAGAAGTGATAATCTACATAAAGGGGGCCTTGTGTTTTACATGAAGCAAGAAATAAACAATTATTAAAACAATTCCTGAGGTCCAACTAAATCTGTTTAAATATTTATTCTTTAGTGTGCACCACTCTGTCAGTCGCTTAGCATCTTTTTACATCTCAGAAGGTAACAAATTATTCCAACAGGATAAGAAATAATTCTAACATTGATCATCCTAAAATTGCTCACATAAAAATAATTTCTCATTGTCCTAAGGAAAGCTTGCAGCTGTGCAATCACCTTAAGACATTTCATATGAAAGGAAAAGGAGAAAGAAAACAAGATGAGAAGAAAAAGAAAAAAAAATACAGTTTTAGCAGAATTTTTATAGCTTTTCAGTATTAGTGCTATCTTCTTTTTCCTGGCCACAATCAAGCTCTGTGCTTGTTTGGTATTTAACCTCTTATATTTAAGTGCGGAGATGTAGCTGAGAGTTGGCCATTGCAATGTGTGCAGAAGTGATACATACCACCTGTCAGCCTAATCATATAAATCTCCTAAGAGTGACCCTAACATTGTTTCTCCATCTCCTGGCTGAATAGAGAGGACTCAGAGGATCAGGGTGAGAGCAGAGTCACAGGACAGGAGCCAAAGTGTTTGAAGGTCTTATCACACTCATTACACTTCTGTATCTTTAATACTTTGAACTCTATTAAGTGTGATAAGAACTGAAACCTTAAGCTTTTGTGCTTTCAAGAAGTCTGTTACAGTTCTATTAAAGCTACCTTCCTAAAATTAATATGTTTGCTAAATATAAATTGATAGGAATATGAGAAATAAGTCATTGGTAATCATTGATTTACTTACCCTATTTAGTTTCAGATAGTTACTTTGTTTTATCAAGTGCATAAATTTTTAGATACAGTCAAAAATAGCAAGACTGCAATTCAAATATGTGTAAATTACTTTTTTTAGTATTTAAGAAACTGTCTCATTTTTTACAATTTGCCTTAAATTTAGGGATGATTAATTTCAGGTATAATGTAAATTTGCTAAGTGTAATTATTCATAAAATGAGAATATCAGGCTGTCTAAAGAAGAAAATATAAAATGCTTTATCTGCCCCGTCCTGCCCAAAAAAAGACTAAAACACTACAAAGTTATTACCATATGGGCACAGGATTAAGGGTTGAAAACTTTAAGGGCAGCCAACTATAAATACTTGTTGCAAATTTCAACATTTTTATTCCCTAACAAAGTGGGTTTCTGTGCCAGGCCTTCCTCATAAATGGAATCTCCATACTCAACCTAATTGAAATTCTTGGAACTTCATCTAGTGCTACCTCATCAAGAAAAAGATTCATTATGAAATTATAGAACATATGTTTCCATGTGCATCGATATGAATATAGGTTTCTGTTTTTTAACCCTGGTTGAATAGGTCCATTTTGTCTCTTAAGTTTATTGTCCTCTCCAAGGCCATCACTTTCATATTTAAGCAGATGAATTAGCTTCCTGAATTAGAGATGCAAAAGAGAATACCATGTACATGTTGTTATCTCTCCATTCCGTCACTTCTAATTTTAAACTCATCTATAATAATGTTATGAATTTTGGTCAATTCTTTTTCATTCAGCAAAAGATGAAATATTTTTCTTTCTCAAGCTGATCCTGTTACATTTATAATAAAACAAATTATTTAAAAAAACATTAATTCTTCAATGTGATTAATCTTATTTCTTCCCTCAAAACTCTACCTTAGTCATTCAATGCAAGATTCATTAGAACAAATCATACTAGCATTCTCTACCAGGATATGTAAAGACCATCTTTTACTTCTACTTTGTTTTTTATTAACATTCCAAAATCTCATCTTTCCTATATTTTTTTGCTTATGTCTCTTATCATTCTATGTCACCCCTAACTGCCTTCAGTGTAATGCATCCTCTTTTAGTACAAAATTCCTGATTTAGTATTGTTCTATATTTGTGATCAACATATTTTTTCATAAATGTTAAGACAGGAAATATTTTCTGCTTTACCAATTGCAAATGAATGAGTGTTACTGTGTTTCAGTATAACATAATTTTCAAAACAAGCACAGACTAAACTTGGGCCATGTTTCACAGCTTGATGACCTCTGCTTATTGTATCACCAGAGGATTTCTTCATCCATTCTTGCGGTAGCTATTGCCTATTACAAAATTATGACATCCTTATATTTCTCATATCTAACATTTTCTCTCAGCTTCACAGTAATAGGTTTAGTAGCAGACTGAACATTCCCAGGTGTCATTCCCTAAGAACAAAAAAATTTTTTAATACACCATAAAATAAAATTTCTGCATATGCATCTCATGCTGTCTTTGCTGTCCAGTATATGCATAATCGCTATTTAAAACGCATCTTAAATTCTGCTTTCTGTATGAAGACATTCCTGACTACCATGGTTAAAGATAATTATTTCTTCTTGTATTTTCCTTACCATTATATTTATACTAGTATTATGAAACTTAAATGTATTAAAACCTAAGTGGCTCTCTTTCCCAAAGGCATTTTTGTTCACTGAAAACAAAAATGGAGCTTTATTTCTTTTCATTAATCAGCAGTTAACAATTATCTCAATTAATTAAAAACCTCATAAAATTACTATATATATATATATAATATATATTTTTTGAGAATATGACTCTGATTCTAAACTAGTGAAATTCTAAGAATGTTGCTGTTTTCATATGCTTTCTCAGGGTGAACTAATTGCTTGACCAATTCAAAAATTTCAGTGACTTATAATTGGAAAGTTTATTTTAGCTTTTCAGTATTGACAACAGTACCAGGATCTTTGAGAGATCCAATTTAATATTGTACAGGGCAGTTTTGCACAATAAATTCTATCATGTTCCTACTCCTAAAAATGTTCTGGGTCACAAATAAGTTAGAATGATATAAAGTAAAATTCAATGAATTACCTATACCTGAATCAAACACACTTTAAGTTAGAAGCATCAGATCCTGAGATACTGTGTCCTAATGTCAACATCCTTTTTAATCGACTGGTTTACCATAAAATGGAATTATTAACATTGGAAAAGAAGATTTAAAAGCTGAACCAGTGAACTATTAGGTTACTTTCTGCTGTAAATTAGTCAATTTGAAAGTACTTTGATCATTTTACTAACTGGGGAAATATTTACCTAGATGGTTGACCTGATCATGTTTAACTCTTATCTTGGGAGTAATTTACAAAGCGTGTCTCAGCTGATTACTTAACAATCTCTCAAAGATCTTTACTAAAACTATTATATTATTACTTTAACCCTAAAATTCAGTTGAAAATTCCATAATATTACTGAAATACTGAATTCCAGGACATTACCCATACTTTCTGATCCATATATGGTCTCAACAATTGCTGAAATTCTTTCAGATAATTGAAAGACCCACGGAAACTTTTAACAGCGTTGAACGTAAATCCTCCCCTTATTTATGGGGTATATGTTGCAAGACATCCAGTGGATGTCTAAAAACATGGGCAATACCGAACCCTATATACACTATTTTTACCTGTACATATATACTATAATAAAGTTTAATTTATAAATTAGACACAATAAGAGGTTAAAATAACACAATAAAATAGAACAGTTGTAACAATATACTGTAATAAAAGTTATACAAGTGTGGTCTCTCAAAATACCTTATTGTACTATACTTACTCTTCTTCCTATGATGACATGAGATGATAAAATACCTATGTGAGGAGATTAAGTGAAGCAAATGATACAGGCATTGTGATGTACTGTTAGGCTACTTCTGACCATATATCAGAAGGGGGATTATCTGCTTCCCGACTAGGACTGACCACAGGTAACTGAAACTGAGGAAAGCAAATCCGTGGATGGAGTAACTACTCTATTAAGCTGTTACATATTTAAAGCACAATTGCATAAATTTGACATAGGTGTATACCTGTTAAGACTGTCAACAAATCAAGTCATGAAAATATCCATCACCACCAAGTTTTCTCCTTACCTTTCCTACTGTCTCATTCTGCTTATGCCCAATGCTAAAAATAATCACTTTCAGTCAATATAGATTATTCTGCATATTCTAAAATTTTATATAAATAGAATTGTGTGATAAGTACATATATTTATGGCTTTTTCACTCTGTATAATTGTATTAAGTTCATCTATATTGTAGCATGTATCAATGTTTCATTTCTTTGCATTGCTGAATATCTCCTTAGTATGGATATATTAAAATTTTGTACACCAATTTACCTGTTGAGAGACATTGGGGTTATTTCCAGTTTTTGACTATTATACATTAAGTGTCTAAGAATATCTGTTAAAAAAATCTTTGAATGGACATGTTTTCATTCCTTTTTAAAAAATACCTAGTGTGTGTATGTGTGTGTGTGTGTGTGTGTGTGTGTGTGTGTGTATACACAATATATAATGGATGGATAATATGATAGCTAAGTAATTAAAATTTTAGGCAATAGAGAAACTTTGTTCAAAGTTGTAAAATTTTGCATTTCCACCAGCAATGTATGAAAATTTCAGTTCCTCTATACTTTCATCAACATTTAGTATGGCCAGCTTTTCTTTTTCTATTTTGCTTCATTTTAACCATTCTAAATGATATTTAGTATTATTAATTTGTGATTTTATGTGTATTTCTCTAATGAGTATTTTCAAATATTGCACCTCTTCCTCCTTTTGGTGCTTTTTTATTATTATTATTGAATTTTAAGTATTATTTATTTATTAGGTATTCAAGTTCTTTATCGGATATATGATTGCAAATATTTTCTCCATTTTTAAGGTTTGTTTTTTCATTCCACTAGTATTGTTTTTCAAATCTCATAGGTTTCTAATTTTGATGGTTCAGAATTTTTATTTTTTGCTTAAAGGCATCTATATGGATATCCAATTGCTCCATTTGATGAAAAGACTAAACTTTCCCCCTTGATCTGTCTTTATAACTTTGTTAAAATCAATTGTCCAAATAAATACATTTGGATTTATTTCTGAACTTTCTGTTCTTTTCCATTTATCCATTGCAGTGTCACATTATGGTGATTAATGTAACTTTATAATAAGTCTATAAATCTGAAAATTAGGTACTATTTTCCATCTATTTTTCCTTTTCATAAAAATCTCGGTATTTTAGGTTGTTTACATTCCCATATACACTGCAGTATCAGCATGTCAATTTCAATACAAATTTCTGAAGGATTTTGATTGGAATTGTCTTAGCTCTGGAAGTCAATTTGGGGAAAACTGACATCTTAAAAACACTGTATCTTCCAAACAATGATCACAGTTTATGTTCCCATTTATTAAGATTAAAAAAATTTTTTTCAATACTGTTTTATAGTTTTCTGTGTACAGGTGTTTATATTTTTGTCAGGCTTTTACCTAATTGTTTCATTTTACTGATGTTATTTTAAATATTACTGTTGGTTGAATTTCAACTTACAGTTGTTGGTTGGTATACAGGACATTTTTTTGGACATTGTTCTTGTATCCTGCAACCTTTATAAACTCACTCTTGTAGTTTTTATAGATTTGATTGGATTTTGTTTAAAAATGATCATGTTACCTGTGAGTAAAAAGTTTAATTTATTCCTTTGCAATAAAAGAGCTATTTATTTGTATTTTTCTTTCTTCACTGGATATTCAGAATAATGTTCAATATAGTGGTAAGAATGTGCATCTTTGCCTTGTTCCTGATCTTTGATGGAGTAAATATGATTTTATCTATTGATATAAGGGCACACTATCAGGTTGAGATAATTTTGCTTCTGTTTCTAGTTTTCTGTAAGGCCTTACATCTTCTTAGTGAATTAGCCCCTTCATTATATAACATCCCCACTAATCTCATTCAGTGTTTTAATCTTCTAACACATTGTAGTTTTCATCTCTAAGACTTTGATTTGATTCTATATTTTAAACTCCTGTATATTAGTTTGCTTGGGCTGCCCTAACAAAATGCCATAGGTGGTTTAAACAACAGAAACTTGGGAGCCAATAGGGCAGCCTTAGTAGGACAGTGGGAATCTCCTCCCAAAAACATATATATATATATATATATATATATTTTTTACAATCTGTGGGCCTTTTATTTGTTTGTGTCTTATTACACTAGCTAAGACATCCAATACACTGTTTAATAAAAGTGGTAATAGAGGACATACTTCCCTTATTCTGGTTATAAAGGGAAAACATTCAGTCTCTCATCATTATGATGTTAGACTTAGCTATAGGTTATAGACAAAGATTTTTCCATATATAGCCTTTATTAGGTTAAGGAAATTCCCTTCCATTCCTAGTTTTTCAGTAGTTTAAATTATGACCAAGTATTAAATTTTGCCAAATACTCTGTAATGGTTTTATTGATATGATTTTTTTCAGTCTGTTAATATGACAAATTACATTGATTGGATTATGCATGTTGAACCACCCTTGTCTTCCAGAAATTAATCTCTGCTAGTCATGCTATGTAATAGTTTGAAAAATACAACAAATACAACTATCCTTAAAAGAGAGACCAGAAGACACAGGACAACAGCCAGACCACATCCACACCTGTAACAACCCAGCCCCTGGTGAAAGGGATAAGATACAAGCCACAGCCCTGTGGGACACGAGATCCCTAACCCGAGATCCCAGCAGGAGGAGAGGAGTCGGAGCTGGGAGGGAGAGGGAGCCCAGGACTGCTAATCACCCAGTCCTAGCCATCCGCAACAGAGCACAGACACAGTGCATGCATGGAGTGCTGGAAACTAGAAAAGCAGGACAATAAGACCTGTAGCGGGTCCCACAGCTGGCGCCCCTGGGACAAAGAAAAGCGAGTGCTTTTTGAAAGTCTTAAAGGGACCAGAACCCCACAACTGGACGGAAGCATCCCGAGTCACAGTCCAGCAGCTGGAAATACCACGGAACTCCAGGCACACTAACCCCCAGGGCAACAGCTCTGAGACCCCTCACAGAGGGGAACAGCCAAACAGCCCCCAGTCCGGGGGCCCCACCATAGCAGAACAGAAGACCGAGGCTGGTCACACCCAGAGCAAGGGAGCTTCCTCCATACTGGCCGGGCAAGATACAGAGACACAGTCTACACGCAATTGCCCAACACAAGCCACTAGGGGACGCAGTTGTCCCAGTAAAGAAAGGCCAGGAGCCAAGTAGAAAGAGTCTTGACTCTCCCAGCTGACAGATGAGTCAATAGCATGCAACTGCACCTATCAACATGAAAAGGGAAAAAAATTTGATCCAGACAAAACTAACCCAGACAGCTTCGACATCTTCTACATCTTCCCCTGAGAAGGAACCTGGGGAGATAGATTTAACCAATTTTCCTGAAAAAGAATTCAAAACAAAAGTCATAACCATGCTGATGGACTTGCAGAGAAATATGCAAGAACTAAGGAGGGAGAATACAGAAATACAACAATCTCTGGAAGGACTTCAAAACACAATGGATGAGATGCGAGAGACCATTAATGGACTAGAAAACAGAGAAAAGGAATGCAGAGAAGCTGATGTAGAAAGAGATAAAAGGATCTCCAGGAATGAAAGAATTTTAAGATTACTGTGTGACAAATTGAAATGGAACAATATCCACATTATAGGGGTACCAGAAGAAGAAGAGAGAGAAAATGGGAAAGAAAGCATCTTTGAAGAAACAATTGCTGAAAATTTCCCTAAACTAGGGGAGAAAATGGCCTCTCAGAGCACAGAGGTACACAGAACTCCCATGACAAGGGATCCAAGGAGGGCAATACCAAGACACATAATCATTAAAATGGCAAAGATCAAAGACAAGGACAAAGTATTATAGGCAGCCAGAGAGAAAAAAAAGGTCACCTACAAAGGAAAACCCATCAGGTTATCATAAGACTTCTCAGCAGAAACCATACAGGCCAGAAGAGAATTGCATGATATACTTAATGCAAAGAGACAAAAGGGCCTCGAAGCAAGAATACTGTATCCAGCACGAATATCATTTAAATATGAAGGAGGGATTAAACAATTTCCAGACAAGCAAAAGTTGAGGGAATTTGCCTCCCACAAACCACCTCTACAGGGCATCCTACAGGGACTGCTCTAGATGGGAGCACTCCTAAAAAGAGGACAGAACAAAACACCCAACATATGAAGAAGGGAGGTGGAGGAATAAGAAGGGAGAGAAATAAAGAGTCATCATACCATGTTTATAACAGCTCAATAAGTGAGTTAAGTTAGACAGTAAGATAACAAAGAAGCAAAGCTTGAACCTTTGGTAACCACAAACTTAAAGCCTGCAATGGCAATAAGTACATACCTTTCAATAATCACCCTAAATGTAAATGGACTGAATGCACCAATCAAAAGACACGGAGTAATAGAATGGATAAAAAAGCAAGACCCATCCATATGCTGCTTACAAGAGACTCACCTCAAACCCAAAGACATGTACAGACTTAAAGTCAAGGGATGGAAAAATATATTTCATGCGAACAACAGAGAGAAAAAAGCAGGTGTTGCAATACTAGTATCAGACAAAACAGACTTCAAAATAAAGAAAGTAACAAAAGATAAAGATGGACATTACATAATGATAAAGGGCTCAGTCCAGCAAGAGAATACAACCATTATAAATATATATGAACCCAATAAGGGAGCACCAACATATGTGAAATAAATACTAACAGAATTAAAGGAGGAAATAGAATGCAATGCATTCATTTTGGGAGACTTTAACACACCACTCACTCCAAAGGACAGATCCACCAGACAGAAAATAATTAAGGACACAGAGGCACTGAACAACACACTAGAACAGATGGACCTAATAGACATCTACAGAACTCTACATCCAAAAGCAACAGGATACACATTCTTCTCAAGTGCACAAGGAACATTCTCCAGAACAGACCACATACTAGGACACAAAAAGAGCCCCAGTAAATTCGAAAAGATTGAAATCCTAACAACCAACTTTTCAGACCACAAAGGCATAAAACTAGAAATAAATTATACAAAGAAAGCAAAAAGGCTCACAAACACATGGAGGCTTAACAACACGCTCCTATATAATCAATGGATCAATGACCAAATCAAAATGGAGATCCAGCAATTTATGGAAACAAACGACAACAACACAAAGCCCAACTACTGTGGGATACAACAAAAGCAGTCTTAAGAGGAAAGTATATAGCAATCCAGGCATATTTAAAGAAGGAAGAACAATCCCAAATGAATGGTCTAATGTCACAATTATCAAAATTGGAAAAAGAAGAACAAATGAGGCCTAAGGTCAGCAGAAGGAGGGACATAATAAAGATCAGAGAAGAAATAAATAAACGAGAAGAATAAAACAATAGCAAAAATCAATGAAATGAAGAGCTGGTTCTTCAAGAAAATAAACAAAATAGATAAGCCTCTAGCCAGACTTATTAAGAGGAAAAGAGAGTCAACACACATCAACAGAATCAGAAACGAGAAAGGAAAAATCATGATGGACCCCACAGAAATACAAAGAATTTTTAGAGAGTACTGTGAAAACCTATATGTGTACAAGCTGGAATACCTAGGAGAAATGGACAACTTCCTAGAAAAATACAACCTTCCAAGACTGACCCAGAAACAGAAAATCTAAACAGACCAATTACCAGCAATGAAATTGAAGCAGTAATCAAAAAACTACCCAAGAACAGAACGCCTGGGCCAGATGGATTTACCTCGGAATTTTATCAGACATACAGAGAAGATATAACACCCATTCTCCTTAAAGTTTTCCAAAAAATAGAAGAGGAGACTCCCAAACACATTCTAGGAAGCCAACATCACCCTAATACCAAAACCAGGAAAAGACCCCACCAAAAAAGAAAACTACAGACCAATATCCCTGATGAACGTAGATGCAAATATACTCAACAAAATATTAGCAAACCAAATTGAAAAAAACATCAAAAGGATCATACACCATGACCAAGTGGGATTCATCCCAGGAATGCAAGGATGGTACAACATTCGAAAATCCATCAACAAAAAGAACGACAAAAACCACATGACCATCTCCATAGATGCTGTAAAAGCATTCAACAAAATTCAACATCCATTCATGATAAAAACTCTCAACAAAATAGGTATAGAGGGCAAGTACCTCAACATAATAAAGGCCATATATGATAAACCCACAGCCAACATCATATTGAATGGCGAAAAGCTGAAAGCTTTTCCTCAGTGATCAGGAACAAGACAGGGATGCCCACTCTCCCCAGTGTTATTCAACATAGTACTGGAGGTCCTAGCCACAGCAATTAGACAAAACAAAGAAATACAAGGAATCCAGATTGGTAAAGAGGAAGTTAAACTGTCACTATTTGAAGATGAGATGATATTGTACATAAAAAACCCTAAAGACTCCACCCCAAAACTACTAGAACTGATATTGGAATTCAGCAAAGTTGCAGGATACAAAATTAACACCCAGAAATCTGTGGCTTTCCTATAAACTAACAATAAAATAATAGAAAGAGAAATCAGGAAGACAATTCCATTCACAATAGCATCAAAAAGAATAAAATACCTAGGATTAAACCTAACCAACCAAGTGAAAGACCTATATCCTGAAAACTATAAGAAACTCCTAAGAGAAATTAAAGAGGTCACTAACAAATGGAAACTCATCCCATGCTCCTGGCTAGGAAGAATTAATATTGTCAAATGGCCATCCTGCCCAAAGCAATATACAGATTCGATGCAATCCCTATCAAATTACCAACAGCATTCTTCAATGAACTGGAACAAATAGTTCAAAAATTCATGTGGAAACACCAAGACTCCAAAGAGCTAAAACAATCCTGAGAAGGAAGACTAAAGTTGGGGGGATCTCACTCCCCAACTTCAAGGTCTACTACAAAGCCACAGTAATCAAAGCCACAGACCAATGGAAAAGAATAGAGACTCCAAACATTAACCCAAACATATATGGTAAACTAATATTCAATGAAGGGGCCATGAACATACAATGTGGAAATGACAGTCTCTTCAACAGATGATGCTGGCAAAACTGGACAGCTACATGTAAGAGAATCAAACTGGATCACTGTGTAACCCCATATACAAAAGTAAATTTGAGATGGATCAAAGACTTGAATGTAAGTCATGAAACCACAAAACTCTTAGAAAAAAACATAGGCAAAAATCTCTTAGACATAAACATGAGTGACTTCTTCTTGAACATATCTCCCCGGGCAAGGGAAACAAAAGCAAAAATTAACAAATGGGACTATATCAAGCTGAAAAGCTTCTGTACAGCAAAGTACACCATCAATAGAATAAAAAGTATCCTACAATATGGGAGAATATATTCATAAATGACAGTTCCAATAAAGGGTTGATATCCAAAATATATAAAGAACTCACACAGCTCAACAAACAAAAAGCAAATAATCCAATTAAAAAATGGGCAGAGGAGCTGAATAGACAGTTCTCTAAAGAAGAAATTCAGATGGCCAAGAGACACATGAAAAGATGCTCCACATCGCTTGTCATCAGAGAAATGCAAATTAAAACCACAATGAGATATCATCTCATACCAGTAAGGATGGCTACCATCCAAAAGACAACAACGAAAGTTGGCAAGGTTGTGGAGAAAGGGGAACCCTTGTACACTGGTGGTGGGAATGTAAATTAGTTCATCCATTGTGGAAAGCAGTATGGAGGTTCCTCAAAATGCTCAAAATAGAAATACCATTTCACCCAGGAATTCCACTTCTAGGAATTTACCCTAAGAATGCAGCACTCCAGTTTGAAAAAGACAGATGCACCCCTATGTTTATCACTGCACTATTTACAATAGCCAAGATACGGAAGCAACCTAAATGTCCATCAGTAGATGAATGGATAAAGAAGATGTGGTACATATACACAATGGAATATTACTGAGCCATAAGAAAAAAACAGATCCTACTATTTGCAACAACATGGATGGAACAAGAGGGTATTATTCTCAGTGAAATAAGCCAGGCAGAGAAAGACAAGTACCAAATGATTTCACTCATATGTGGAGTATAAGAACAAAGAAAACTGAAGGAACAAAACAGTAGCAGAAACACTGAACCCAAGAATGGACTAACAGTTACCAAAGGGAAAGGGACTGGGGAGGACGGGTGGGAAGGGAGGGATAAGGGTGGGAAAAAAGATAGGGGGCATTACGATTAACATGTATAGTGGGGGGGGGGGCCACGGGGAGGGCTGTGCAATACAGAGAAGACAAGTAGTGATTTTACAGCATCTTACTATGTTGATAGACAGTGACTGTGAATGGGTATGTGGGGGGGACTTGGTGAAGGGGGGAGCCTAGTAAACATAATGTCCTTCATGTAATTGTAGATTAATGATAGCAAAATAAAATAAATAAAATGCTACTTTGCCACTATTTAGTTTCTTAGGATAGAAAACATGATTTATCTTGAATATTAAAATAGTGATGTATTTTTCATCTATCTTTCCATAGCTCTGCACCATTATTTTCTTTTGTTCTATGCTCTGAGAGGCAGACTTTTATGGATGTTTCCTTTATGCTTAGGATTTTGATTGGGTTCAGGCAATGAGAAATGCAACAGGTTTGAATATTAAAAGACAGTAAGGTTGGTATTACATATGCCAGATCTGTGTCTTCTTATATATACAGACCTTTTTCATCATCACCATCTGCCCGTAAGGCTTCACACTTCTTGATTCCATACTATATCACAAAGTTATAGTACTCAAAAAAGTATGGTACTGACACAAAAATAGGCACATAGATCTATGGAATAGAATAGAGATTCCAGAAATAAATCCAACCACATGCAGTCAATTTACATTGACAAGGAGCCAAACATATTCAATGGGGGAAAAATAGTCTCTTCAATAGATTGTTTAGGGAAAACTAGATATTCATGGGCAAAACAATGAAATTATAGATTTGTATCATACACCACTCACAAAAATTAACTCAAGATGGATTAAAAAGTAAAGTCTAAGACTTGAAACCATAAAACTTTAAGAAGAAAACATTGGAAAAAGCTTCTTGACATTGGTCTTAGAAGTGATTTTTGACTATCACACCAAAAGCACAAGCAACGAAAGCAAAAATAAACAAGCAGCACTACATCAAACTAAAACTCTACACAGCAACTGAAACATTCAACAAAATCCAAAGGTAAGCTACAGAATAGGACAAAGTATTTGCAAACCATGTATCTGTTAAGGGATTATATCCAAAATATATAGGGAACACATACAACTCAATAACAGAAAAACAAATAGTTTAATTAATAAATGGTCAGAAGACCCAAATATATGTTTTTTCAAAGAGATGCAAATGGCCAGCAGGTTTGTGAAAAGATGCTCAATAGCACTAATCACCAGGGAAATGAAAATCAATATCACAATCAGCTATCACCTCGTATGTTAGAATGAGTACTATCAAAAAGACAAGATAACAAATGTTGGTGAGGTTGTGGAGAAATATAACCCTTGTGCACTCTTGATGGGAATGCAAACTGGTAGTCATTGTGGAAAACATTATGGAGACTCTTTAAAAAATTAAAAGTAGAACTACCATATGATACAGCAATCCTACTCTGAGTATATACACAAAGGAAACCATAGCACTATCTCAAAGAGTTCATTGCACCCTCATGTTCATTGCAGCATTGTTCACAATAGTCAGTAAAACAACCTAAGTGTCCACTGATGAATGAATATGACAAATATATGTGTATGTATATACATACACACAGATATATATACATATACACGATGCAATGTCATTCAGCCATAATAAATGAAAATCCTGCTGTTTGTGACAAGGATTGACCTTATGCTATGTGGCATTGCACTAATTGGTATAAGTCAGACAGAGAAAGACAAATATTATATGATCTCAATTACTTGTGAGATATAAAAAAGTCAGACTCAGAAACAGAGAGTAGAATGGTGGTTTCCAGAGGCTGGGGGTATAGACAAAATCGGTGGATGTTGGTGAAAAGGCAAAAACTTACCATTATAAAATGAATAAGTTCTGGGGATATCATGCATGCGTGGTGGCTATAGCTAACAATATTGTATATTTGCTAAGAGAGAAGGTAAATATTCAGTACATTCATGTTTAAAAAATGATTAAGTGAAGTGATGGAGATGTTAACATTTTTGTATAATTTCACAATTTACACGTGTATCGAATCATCAGGTTGTATGCTTAAACTTACATAGATTATATATCAATTTTATCTCAAAAAAGCTGGATAAAAATTCTGATAATGAATGAGAACTGAATCACAAAATGACAAAAACCTTCCTTTTAAGCTAGTTTAATAATGTTTAATGCTATAAGGATACTTTACAGGTTCATCTATATTTTTTACTTTTTACAAATAAAATTAAGATCTGTACTTTATTCAGGTATTTTTAGTGTCTACCTTACATACTGTTTCAGCTCTGTGATATCAATCAAGATAGAGCATTACATTTAGTCATCATGTGTCCTTCTTCTCCTTTGGCTTTGAAGTTTCTCAAACTTTCTTGTTTTTAGTGACTGGTTTTGATGAGTTTTGAGGGGTACCGGTTAGTTATTTTATAGAAAATCCCTTTACTGGGATATGTCTAAAGTTTTTCTCATGATTACATTGGTGTTACAGGTTTTTGAGAAGAGGACTAAAGAGGTTAAGTGCCATTTTCATTACATCATATGAAAGGTACATACTATCAACATGATTTATCACTCTTTGTATAAATCTTGATCATCTGACTGAGGCAATGTTTGTCAGGTTTCTCCACTCAGTCTTTTGTTCTCTTTTTCCATACTATACTCTTTGGAAGGAAGTCATTAAATACAATCCTTGTTTAAGTAGTGAGAGTTCATTCCACCTCTGTAAAAAAGGGGTATCTAAATAAAATACCTGAAATTTTTCTACATAGAAAATATGCCCTTTCTTCTCCATTTGTTTATTTAATAAATAATTATTTATATTACTGCTTATTTATGGCATTTATAATTTGGATTGTAATGCAGTACTACCTTATTCACTTTGTTGCTCAAAATGTTCTATTTTTGACCACTGGGGCTCTTTCAGTTGGCTCTTTTGTCTCTTTGACTCCCCTTCCAACTTTTTCAGCACTTTCTTATGTTCCGACACCACAAGATTTTCCAGGTTCATTTGTATAGTCGTGCCCCATCTCTAGAATCAGCCATTTCTCTAAGGAGTTCTAGTTACTGTCACTGGAGAATGGCATTAGAAACCCAAATCTGTGTCTTGTGTGTCGCTACTGGGTTATTGCTTCTAGGCCATATCAGCTAGCAAAATGATGAAATCTGTGGGCATACAACAAATGTATGCATACCTCCTTAGATGTTTCTCTTTCTATAACCATCCATATCAATGTTAAATTAAATAGGAATTCATATTGATATTCCCCATTTCTAATCCTTTACCACATGAATCATTCTGATTGTTTGCTCATCTGTAAACTCCCATTCCTACAGTGACCTGAATCCCACTACCTACTATACATTTAGTTCGTCAATTCTAATACACATGTATAGTTGTTTCAGAATTGATAATCCACAACTCCATGGAAAGCCACTTTTATCAGCTAGAGGACAGTGCTTAGACAGTTCATTTTGCCTTTAGTCCTATAATCACATATTTCTGAAATTACTTTGGTCAGCATCATTTTCCTTCACCCTCTTTGGTGAACTCATTTCATACATTTGTGACTTAGATTGTTTTGTCAAAGTCTGCCTTTTTTTCTGGGATCACTCAAGTCCTATATGATCACATTTTGTATATTTACTTGGAGGTTCAGGCTTTATGCTGCAAAAGTTTATCATTTTTAATCAATGCATAGTATCATACATCCAACATTATAGTATCAGAAAAAGTAGTTTCATCATTGCAAAATATTCCCAGACCTTGTTCAACCCTGTCCTTTCTCCAGATCCTTGGAAATCACTGACATTTTTATTGTCTCTTTAGTTTTGCCTTTACAGAATGTCATATAAATGCAATCACACAATATATAGCCTTTCAGGCTGTCTTCTTTCACGTAACAGTACATATTTTAGATTCACCCATGGTTTTATATGGCTTAATGCCTCACTTTTTTTATTACTAATATTCCATTTTATGTATATATAACATTGTATTTATTCATTTATTGAAGGATGTCTTAATGGTTTCAGTAGCTCATATTTATGAGTAAACCTGTTACAAACACTCAGGTCATTTAGTACGCACTGGGATTACACCAATAGCTGCTGAAGCCCCATCCTTTCTTTGCTGCCACCCAAGCTTTCATTATTTCATTCCTCTAAATTTTTTATATCATTCCCATACAGCCTCACAGGGTGTCACTTGAGTGTCCAAATCAGACATATATATATTTCCATGTATATTTTTGTCATTAAAACACAAATAGGTATCTGGGGCACACTATTTGATATTTTGACATTACTTTTTTGTAGTTAAAGCTTTTGCTAAATTTGATTCCAAATACATAAAAAAGATATTGTTTTCATCAAAATTATATAAAAACTCCTATCTTTACTTTTTTTATACCATACAAAGACTATATCATGTTAAACTAACACATCTGTTTTTTCCACTATCCACTCACAACTGGTTCTATTTTCTTGATAATATTTTTCCCTCAATTTGCTTATGAAGTACATTAGATTTCACTCCCTATCAGTTTTCATCTTTTTTTCTCTTGCTTTTGACCAATATCAAGCTAGTATCTGATAATTAAATAAAGAACTTTTCATAGGGCCAGGAGGTATGTTAGAAAAAAATGTTTCCTTCATTGTTCAAGAGTAGTGAAATGATCAGTATTAATCTCTTCATATAAAAGGCTCTAATTGGATAAATATCATTCACTTAGTTATTTAACAATTTAATATGAAAATCACTGTAATCTATAAACCAGAGAACTGCCATAAACCAGACTGACAAATACTCCAGAGATATGGGCAAGGCATAGAGGATTCTATCTAATAAGAAATTATAAGAACATGTACATATATATGTACATACATCCAATATATAATGATTAACATGAAACAAATAACTTACACTTGAGCACATATTATACCTTATATAATATATATTTCTATATCCTGGAAGATGTCTTATATATTTTTGATTACATATTGAAAAACTATCACCAAAATGTCTAAGTGCTAGTATCTAAATAGCAACATTAAAAATTGTATTTCCTAATTTCCTATATATTTCTATTTTTTATCATAAATATGTACTTCAGTTATCTGAGAAGAAATATACTAGATCATTTTAAAAACATCATTTTATTGTGAAGTGCCTCTTATGAAAGACACATAGATCTGCCTTTCTTTTTGATTCCTACTTCTGCTATCCAAGTCTCTTCATGTGGCAATTGTGAAAACTGTTATGAGTTAGTGCCCCATCTCTAATCTCCTCTTATCTATTTTTTACATATTACTGTAAGGTTATATATGATATTCTAATGGCCAAAAACCTTCAATCACCATCTTTCTTCTCTGTTGGGTCATGTCCAAATACTGCTAAGTAAAATCCGATCTTGAAATAATTTGTGTTACCTTTCCAATATAGATCCTGTTATTCTCTGACATAAATCTTTTCTGGCCAGAGGGTATGGCTTTTTCATGTAGATTCATAGTCATCAAGTAATCCAGAACAACTTACAATTAAACCATCCAAAATCAGTTTTTCTTCTTCTGATACCTCCAAACTTTATTCTTCACAAAACATAAATTTTAAATGTCTTTGTTATCATTTAACAGTTTGTGTATTTATGTTATCTTTTCAGTAAAATAAAAAAATCTTATGTTTATAGAAAATATAATACATTTCCTTTGTTTTGTTGTAGAGAGCTTGACATTTAACTGTCACTTTTACAGTTGGTAGTACCAGAATTTAGTATTCTGTAATACTATTTTTCAAAATATAGATTCAGAAGCAATTCCAAGATTATACCTATGTCCCTTCACTTAATACCCCAAATGTTAAATAGAGACAAATGGTTGAATGGGTGATCAGTGATCATGACAATTTATTCACCAGAGCTAGGCTGATTTTTTCTTCATTGAACATGTAGTGCCAAAGGTTTTTGTAAGACAGAATGAATAGATATGACAAAAATATTCGCTTTGAATGAAAAATGAAACAAATTTCCTGACATTCTAAGTTTCTGAAATATTCACTACTTGAAACATATTTTTAAAGGACATAATTTTAGAGAATGTTATTCCTATCCATAAGGTAGTTTCAAACCTGCAGCATAACATGCCTTTACCTTATTAAAGATATACATAAATATTCTTATCACAACTTGGCATCTTTTTCCTTTGGTTTTTCTTATTATTTATTACTACTATTGCAGTTCTTTCACAAAAACAATGACTTTATTTTTAATTTTCTCTCAATTGTTGATAGAGTCTTGATAGAGGCATTCACTTACAGAAAACAATGATTTATGGGGGAAAATTGAAATTTTGTTGTTTTTATGTCAAAGATTGCATAATTGAGTAATGTCTGATATCACATAATTCATTAGCCAATCATTGCAAATATGGATTATGCACGTGCTAATTAAAGAAAGTGTACTGCAATTTGTTTCCTGTTTTTAAAGTATGGTGAAAAATATGCTAAAACTTGGTCCCTGCTTTAAAAATTTCACACTGTAACAAAAATTGGCATTCATAGATAGCCCTTTACCTTCTTTATGTTTGTTTCTCATATTAGCCACACTCTTGAATGTATACATCCACTTCCCTATGCCTTTTTTAAAAACTGAATTCATTTTTATCATCAGCTGACAAATTATAAGAGATTATATACTGACTCTGCCTAACTTTCTGTTGCTTTTCCTCACTAGTTTCATTTCATACTCAAAATTGGAAATATTAGTAACTTTCATGCATAGGAGAATATGTTATCCTTGAAAGCACTGAAACTACAGAATGTTTTCTTTGTTGTTTTTTTTTTATTGAAGGGTAGTTGACACACAGTATTACATTAGTTTCAGGTGTACAACACAGTGATTCAACATGTATATACATGATAATTCTAGCTACCAGCTATCACCATACAAAGTTGTTACAATATTTTGACTATATTCCTTATGCTATACATTACATCACGGTTACTTATTTATTTTACAATTGGAAGTCTGTACTTTTTTTTTTATTTTTGAGAGGGCATCTCTCATATTTATTGATCAAATGGTTGTTAACAACAATAAAATTCTGTATAGGGGAGTCAATGCTCAATGCACAATCATTAATCCACCCCACACCTAATTTTCGTCAGTCTCCAATCTTCTGAAGCACAACAAACAAGTTCTTACATGGAGAACAAATTCTTACATAGTGAATAAGTTACATGGTGAACAGTAAAAGGGCAGTCATCCCAGAAACTTTCAGTTTTGATCATGCATTATGAACTATAAACAATCAGTTCAAATATGAATATTCGTTTGATTTTTATACTTGATTTATATGTGGATACCACATTTCTCTCTTTATTATTATTATTTTTAATAAAATGCTGAAGTGGTAGGTAGATGCAAGATAAAGGTAGAAAACATAGTTTAGTGCTGTAAGAGGGCAAATGTAGATGATCAGGTGTGTGCCTATAGACTAAGTATTAATCCAAGCTAGACAAGGGCAATAAAACATCCACGGATGCAGAAGATTCTCTCAAAACAGGGAGTGTGAGGTTCTAAGCCTCACCTCTGTTGGTCCCCAATTTCTCACCTGATGGCTCCCCTGCAACTGTGCCTGTCTTAGGTTGTTCCTCCCTTGAGGAATCTTACCTGTCTCTGGCTAACCAGTCATCTTCCGGGGCCATACAGGGAAATGTAAAGTTGGTAAGTGAGAGAGAAGCCTTATTGTTTTAAAAGGTTAGCTTTTTACTTCTTTGCATCTGTATGCCCTGTGGCTTCTATGCCCAGCATTTGTCTTGAGGTATCTTTACCACCTGGGAGAATTATGATACTCGGTAAATTCGATATGAGGCACGAATTCTATTTAAGGGTTGTAATTAGAAAGGAAAAAGAAAAGCTATAGAAGTAGCAGGCGGAAGAAAACATGGGAAGATTGATTATTTCTTTGACATCTCTTCTTGTAGAGTAATTTCAGCATGTATAGGTTTTAAACTACTAATTAAATTGTGCACACACATTAACATAATTGGAGTACAGTTACATAACCAAAAAAGACCTATAATTACCAGCCATCTCCAGTGAAACCAAGAAAACCAGTTAGGCACCTTAGGCATTTATGAAAACTTATCTATGACATGGTGGATATTGTCCAACTGAACTTGAACAGTCTGAGAGAAATCAGACAAATTAAAACAACCCATTCCTGGGGACTGTTCACATCCCATATGTTCTTTTAACAGTAGATAGTCTGTAGTTGTAAAATTTTGGAGTGCTACAATTTGCACTTCTCCTAACTCTTGGTTGAGTTCCAACAGTATAGATCCAGTCAAATTTGTTGTTTTACTGTATGCACAGGCCAGCTTAGATATTTCCTTCTTCATTCCCATGGCAAGTCCAGGAACCAGTGGGATGAGTGCATCTACAGCTGCAGCAGCGCATGGATCTTTGTTGGGGTTTTTTGATGTTCATCTTCTGGTGTGAGTCTTTCAGAGAGTGCTAATGTTAGAAGTTCTTTTCCATATCGTATCTTAGTTCATTTTCTGGGTAGCCAAATTAGGCTTTGATCCTCTGTATAAACACAAACAGACGCTTTGCCGACACTTTTATATGCCCTTTATACCATTGTGTAGAACTCATTGGAGGTCACCACACAGGAACTGCTTTTTTTTTTAAGAGAAAGTAATATTATCAGAAAAATGTACCTCCATAGCCGATCATCTGATACCCTTTAAGTGGTCAAAATTAAGGATATTTAAAGCATGCATTAATCGTTGATTTACAGTTAGTTTTATCCTATCAGGGAGTAATCCCCCTTTTCTTCCTTTCTTTTTTTTTGTTATAATTAATCTACACTTACATGATGAATATTATGTTTACTAGGCTCTCCCCTATACAAGGTCCCACCTATAAACCCCTTTACAGTCACTGTCCATCAGCACAGCAAAATGTTATAGAATCACTACTTGTCTTCTCTGTGTTGTACAGCCCTCCCCTTTCTCCCTCCCTACCATGCATGCTAATCTTAATACCCCCTTCTTTTTCCCCCATCTTATCCCTCCCTACCAACCCATCCTCCCAAGTGCCTTTCCCTTTGGTACCTGTTAGTCCATTCTTGGGTTCTGTGATTCCGCTGCTGTTTTGTTCCTTCAGTTTTCCCTTTGTTCTTATACTCCACAGATGAGTGAAATCATTTGGTATTTCTCTTTCTCTGCTTGGCTTATATCACTGAGCATAATACCCTCCAGCTCCATACCACATCTTATTTATCTATTCATCTATCGATGGGCATTTAGGTTGCTTCTAATTCTTGGCTATTGTAAATAGTGCTGTGATAAACATAGGGGTGCATCTGTCTTTCTCAAACTTGATTGCTGTGATTTTAGGGTAAATTCCTGGGAGTGGAATTGCTGGGTCAAATTGTAAGTCTGTTTTGAGCATTTTGATGTACCTCCATACTGTTTTCCACAATGGTTGAACTAATTTACATTCCCACCAGCAGTCTAGGAGGGTTCCCCTTTCTCCACAGCCTCGCCAACATTTGTGGTTGTTTGCTTTTGGATGGCAGCCATACTTACTGGTGTGAGGTGATACCTCATTGTAGTTTTAATTTGCATTTCTCTGATAATTAGCAATGTGGAGCATCTTTTCATGTGTCTGTTGGCCATCTGTATTTTTTTTTTTTTTGAGAACTGTCTGTTCAGTTCCTCTGCCCATTTTTTAATTGGGTTATTTGTTTTTTGTTTGTTGAGGCATGTGAGCTCTTTATATATTCTGGAAGACAAGCCTTTATCGCATCTGTCATTGATGAATATATTCTCCCATACTGTAGGATACCTTTTTGTTCTATTAATGGTGTCTTTCGCTGTACAGAAGCTTTTCAGCTTGATATAGTCCCATTTGTTAATTTTTGCTTTTGTTTCCCTTGCCCAGGGAGGTATGTTCAAGAAGTGGTCACTCATGTTTATGTCTAAGAGAATTTTGCCTATGTTTTTTTCTAAGAGTTTTATGGTTTCATGACTTACATTCTAGTCGTTGATCCATTTCAAATTTACCTTTGTATATGGGGTTAGACAACAGTCCAGTTTCATTCTCCTACATGTAGCTGTCCAGTTTTGCAGGCACCATCTGTTGAAGAGAGTGTCATTTTGTCATTGTATGTCCATGGCTCCTTTATCAAATATTAATTGACCATATATGTCTGGGTTAATGTCTGGAATCTCTAGTCTGTTCCATTGGTCTGTGGCTCTGTTCTTGTGCCAGTACCAAATTGTCTTGATTACTATGGCTTTATAGTAGAGCATGAACTTGGGGAGTGAGATCCCCTCTACTTTATTCTTCTTTCTCAGGATTGCTTTTGCTATTCGGGGTCTTTGGTGTTTCCATATGAATTTTTGAATTATTTGTTCCAGTTCATTGAAGAATGTTGCTGGTAGTGTCATAGGGATTGCATCAAATCTGTATATTACTTTGGGCATGATGGCCATTTTGACGATATTAATTTTTCCTAGCCACGAGCATGGGATGAGTTTCCATCTGTTAGTGCCCCTTTAATTTGTCTTAAGAGTGACTTGTAGTTTTCAGAGTATAAGTCTTTCACTTCTTTGGTTAGGTTTATTCCTAGGTATTTTATTTTTTTTGATGCAAATGTGAATGGAGTTGTTTTCCTTATTTCTCTTTCTGTTGGTTCATTGTTAGTGTATAGAAAAGCCTCAGATTTATGTGTGTTAATTTTGTATCCTGCAACTTAGCTGAATTTCGATATCAGTTCTAGTAGTTTTGGGGTGGAGTCTTTAGGGTTTTTTATGTACAATATCATGTCATCTGCAAATAGTGACAGTTTAACTTCCTCTTTACCAATCTGGATTCCTTGTATTTCTTTGTTTTGTCTAATTGCAGTGGCTAGGACCTCCAGTACTATGTTGAATAACACTGGGGAGAGTGGGCATCCCTGTCTTGTTCCTGATCACAGAGGAAAAGCTTTCAGCTTTTCGCCATTCAATATGATATTGGCTGTGGGTTTATCATAAATGGCCTTTATAATGTTGAGGTACTTGCCCTCCAAACCCATTTTGCTGAGAGTTTTTATCATGAATGCAGGTTGAATTTTGTCAAATGCTTTTTCAGCATCTATGGAGATGATCATGTGGTTTTTGTCTTTCTTTTTGTTGATGTGATAGATGATGTTGATGGATTTTCGAATGTTGTACCATCCTTGCATTCCTGGGATGAATCCCACTTGGTCATGGTGTATGATGCTATTGATATATTTTTGAATTCCATTTGCTAATATTTTGTGGAGTATTTTTGCATCTATGTTCATCAGGAATATTGGTCTGTAGTTTTCTTATTTGGTGGGGACTTTGCCTGGTTTTGATATTAGGGTGATGTTGGCTTCAAAAAATGATTTTGCGAGTATTCCTTCTTCTACTATTTTTTGGAAATCTTTAAATAGAATGGGTATTATGTCTTCCCTGTATGTCTGATAAAATTCTGAGGTAAATCCATCTGGCCTGGGGTTTTTGTTCTTTAGTAGTTTTTTGATTACCGCTTCAATTTCATTCCTGTAATAGATCTGTTTAGATTTTCTGTTTCATTCTGGGTCAGTCTTGGAAGGTTATATTTTTCTAGGAAGTTCTCCATTTCTCCTAGGTTAAGCAGCTTGTTAGTATATAGATTTTCATAGTCCTCTCTAATAATTCTTTGTATTTCTGTGGGGTCCGTCCTGATTTTTCCTTTCTCGTTTCTGATTCTGTTGATGTGTGTTGACTCTCTTTTCCCCTTAATAAGTCTAGCTAGAGGCTTATCTATTTTGTTTATTTTCTCAAAGAACCAGCTCTTGGTTTCATTGATTTTTGCTATTGTTTTATTCTTCTCAATTTTATTTATTTCTTCTTTGATCTTTATTATGTCCCTCCTTCTGCTGACCTTAGGCCTCATATGTTCTTCTTTTTTAATTTCAATAATTGTGACATTAGACCATTCATTTGGGATTGTTCTTCCTTCTTTAAGTGTGCCTGGATTGCTATATACTTTTCTCATAAGACTGCTTTTTCTGTATCGCACAATAGCTGGGGCGTCGTGTTGTTGTTGTCGATTGTTTCCATATATTGCTGGATCTCCATTTTGATTTGGTCATTGATCCATTGATTATTTAGGAGCGTGTTGTTAAGCCACCATGTGTTTGTGAGCCTTTTTGCTTTCTTTGTACAGTTGATTTCTAGTTTTATGCCTTTGTGGTCTGAAAAGTTGGTTGCTGGATTTCATTCTTTTTAAATTTACTGGGGCTCTTTTTGTGTCCTAGTATGTGGTCTATTCTGGAGAATGTTCCATGTCCACTTGAGAAGAATGTGTATCCTGTTGCTTTTGAATTGTGGAGTTCTGTATATGTCTATTAGGTCCATCTGTTCTAGTGTTTTTTTCAGTGCCTCTGTGTCCTTATTTTCTATCTGGTGGTTCTGTCCTTTGGAGTGAGTGGTGTGTTAATGTCTCCCAAAATGAATGCATTGCATTCTATTTCCTCCTTTAGTTCCGTTAGTATTTGTTTCAGGTAGGTTGGTGCTCCCATATTGGGTGCGTATATATTTATAATGGTTATATCCTCTTGTTGGACTGAGCCCTTTATCATTATCTAATGTCCTTCTGTATCTTTTGTTACTTTCTTTTTTTGAAGTCTATTTTGTCTGATACTAGTATTGCAACACCTGCTTTTTCCTCTCTGTTGTTCACATGAAATATCTTTTTCCATCCCTTGACTTTAAGTCTGCGCATGTCTTTGGGTTTGATGTGAGTCTCTTGTAAGCAGCATATGGATGGGTCTTGCTTTTTTAACCTTTCTATTACTCTGTGTCTTTTGATTGGTGCATTCAGTCCATTTACATTTAGGGTGATTATTGAAAGGTATGTACTTATTGCCATTGCAGGCTTTAAGTTTGTGGTTACCAAATATTCAAGGTTAGCTTCTTTACTATCTTACTGTTTAACTTAACTCACTTATTGAGCTGTTATAAACACGGTATGATGATTCTTTATTTCTCTCCCTTCTTATTCCTCCTCCTCCCATCTTCATATGTTGGGTGTTTTGTTCTGTGCTCTTTTTAGGAGTGCTCCCATCTAGAGTGTCCCCTTAAGATGCCCTGTAGAGCTGGTTTGTGGTAGACAAATTCCCTCAACTTTTGCTTGTCTGGGAATTGTTTAATCCCTCCTTCATATTTAAATGATAATCATGCTGAATACATTATCCTTCATTCAATGCCCTTCTGTTTCATTGCATTAAGTGTATCATTCTATTCTCTTCTGTCCTGTAGGGTTTCTGTTGAGAAGTCTGATGATAGCCTGATGGGTTTTCCTTTGTATGTGTCCTTTTATTTCTCTCTGGCTGCCTTTAATACTCTGTCCTTTTCTTTGATCTTTTCCATTTTAATTATTATGTGTTTTGGTTTTGCCCTCCTTGGATCCCTTGTCAAGGGAGTTCTGTGTACGTCTGTGGTCTGAGAGGCCATTTCCTCCCCTAGTTTGGGGAAGTTTTCAGCAATTATTTCTTCAAAGACACTTTCTATCCCTTTTTCTCTCTCTTCTTCTTCTGGTACCCCTATAATGCGGATATTGTTCCATTTCAATTGGTCACACAGTTCTCTTAATATTCTTTCATTCCTGGAGATCCTTTTATCTCTCTCTGCATCAGCTTCTCTGCGTTCCTGTTCTCTGTTTTCTAGTACATTAATGGTCTCTTGCATTTTGTCCATTGTGTTTTGAAGTCCTTCCAGAGATTGTTGTATTTCTGTATTCTCCCTCCTTAGCTCTTGCATATTTCTCTGTATGTCCATCAGCATGGTTATGACTTTTGTTTTGTATTCTTTTTCAGGAAGATTGGTTAAATCTTCCTTCTCAGGGGAAGATGTAGAAGATATCAAAGATGTGTGTCTTATTCTTGTCTGTATCAAATTATTTTGCCTTTTCATGTTGATAGGTGCCATGGTATGCTATTCATTCATCTGTCAGCTGTTAGAGCCAAGACTGTTTCCACTTTCTCCTGGCCTTTCTTTACCGGGACAACTCCGACCCCTTGTGGCTTGTGTTTGCAATTGAGTGTAGACTGGTTCTCTGTATCTTGCCTGTCGGTATGGAGGTAGGTCCCTTGCTGTGGGCGTGGCCAGCCTCAGGCTTCTGCTCTGCTATGGTAGGGCCCCAGAGGGGTAATGGATGGGGGACTGTTTGGCTGTTTACCTCCGTGAGGGATCTCAGAGCTGTTGCCCAGGGGGTTAGTACACCCGGAGTTCTCTGGTTTTTCCAGCTGCTGTAGTGTGACCCAGGAAGCCTCCCTCCAGTTGTGGAGTCCCTGTCCCTTGAAGACTTTCAAAAAGCACTCACTTTTCTTTGTCCCAGGGGCTCCACCTGTGGGACCCACTCACAGGTCTTACTATCCTGCTTCCCTAGTTTCCAGCACCCTACGCATGCACTGTGTGTCTGCGCTCTTGTGCAGATGGCTAGGGCTGGGTGTTTAGCAGTCCTGAGCTCCCTCTCCCTCCCTGCTCTGACTTCTCTCCTCCCACCAGGAGCTGGGGTGAGGGGCCTCAGGTCCCGCTGGCTGTGGCTTGTATCTTACCCCTTTCACCATGCACTGGGTTCTCGCAGGTGTGGATGTAGTCTGGCTGTTGTCCTGTGTCTTCTGTTCTCTCTTTTAAGGACAGTTGTATTTGTTGTATTTTCAAAAATATATATGTTTTTGGGTGGAGATTCCCACTGTCCTACTCATGCCACCATCTTGGCTCCACCTCAAAGTAGTATTTTTAATGATTAGTAGACATAGTTGTGTTAAAGGAGATGAAGTAATTCATATTAACCAAATATTTATAAAGCATAACTTGATATATACAATATAGTACATTATGTACTATATTTTGTTGCTATACAGTGTTTTTACAAGAGATGTGTTTTCATGCTAGCTCCAAGTAGTCATTTCTAGGAAATATTAGTTTATCATATGCAAAAATAATGCCTTTTTCTTGATTTACATTAACGTTGCTGACTTTTTAAAATAATAAATATAATAGACAAAAACTTCAAAAAATCAAAATATTCAAGCTCCAGTTTTTTCAGGTACCTTAAAGTTCAAAATTGTTTTGTCTATTTTTTTGTCTATATTGAACAACAACAAATATTTTATAATTAGTATCATGCATTAAAATTTTCATTTGCTACAACACAGATATTTGTAGTAATGTCTTGTTTTTAAAGTCAAGGCAAAGAACACTAATATTAACATATTTACTCATCATTGTTATGTATATTTCTAAAATATTAATATATGCATCAAAGTTAAATATTATATTGTAAATTAAAACATAATAGGCTATTACATATGTAGAATATATACCATATTATATTTATATATACTATAATATATATATTATATATACTAGATCATATACATCTATCTATTTAGATAACTTACTAAAATAAAATATATAACTTACTAGAAATTAAAGGGCTATTATATATATATAAAATACATATACTATATACTAATATATATATAAATTTTGTAAATTAGAAGTCTTTCTGAGTTTTGTAGACTAGGGTTGCATTGTCTATATAAATGAGGTAATATTAATTTACTACAGATAATCTATGATTAAATTAGCCTTTCAAGTTAAATATTTTGGTTGGTGGCCATGATACTTTTTTAAAAAAGTAAAAATTATCATTTACATTGTTTTAGTGAATTCAAAACATTTATATAATATAAAATAAAATAATTTTGTGAGGTAAACAATTAAAATTACATGTTTCATGTTTTTTTAATTGATGATAAATACCATATAGTTTTAATTTTTCATATGAAACTTAAGAATTTTGTTTGAAAGTATAAGTGACAAAATCATAAGTCCAAGTGTAAGAGTAAATAAACATATATAACTTGGTGCAGTCAATTGCATAGTATTAAATTCAAATTATTTCATCAGGGTATATTAGTCAATTATTCCATAAATTATATATTGCATGAAAATCTAATAATATTTTAATTTTAAGATTCCATGTGAACACTGATAACATGTTCTCTGGAAATGAACTTGAGTAAGTTAGAATAAAACAATTCTTTAATTGTTAAAATCTTGAAATAAGATGGAGTTACTAATAAAAAATCTGTTCTTCCATCTTTTGTAAAATTATGTGTGCATCGTGTTTTTGCTCTAAAAGATATTTCAAGCAACCTAGATTCCCTTTAAAACTACCAACAATTTGCTTAACTCAAAACATGATACAAAGTTAGTAGGTTATTAAAAATGTCAGTATTGACCCCACTTGTTTGTAGTCGAACAATATTATTCAGTAATTTCTAGGAAGGGCAAAAATTAGAAAGCAAGCTATATTTTCAATAAGTGTATTCCTATAAGTTTATTACATCATTTCTAACCCTATGGAGGAAAGATCCTTTGAAAGCCACTATAGTTGAAGGAAGAAATTTAATTACCATACATTTTTATAAGTAAGCCTCAGAATTTTTGGAAATTTAGCATATCATTTTTATGCACATTTGATAAACATGCTTATGATTTTTCTGGATGATGAGAAAAATGAAAAGTTAAACTTAAATTAAGATTGAATGTAGAAATGTTTAATTCACTGAACTGAAAGATACCTTAATCCTCAAGGACTTCATCATTTCATTTTACTGAAAAGATTCATACCTATGTACAATAATAATTTGTATATACTCATATATTCAGAAGAATAAAATCAGTCTCCAGGTATTTACCTCCCTGTCCATTTTTTTCATTTGTAAATACACTGGAATATGTAAGTTTAACAGAAGTGTTTAAATGTTTAGAAGCATAAATACAAGAAAAATATGGAGATAGGAAACCATAAGGGGAAATATTATTTTACTTTTAGAAATTAATCTCAAATATTTCACCTAGAGGAATTACTTTTTGATATTCTCATTGCTGTTCATGAAGTCTTTGATGTGAAAGATATAATTTATATGAAGGTACAATCTAAAATACTAGAAATTCAATACTCCCAATTATTTAGGAAATAGAAATAATTTACTTTCAGTATTTGAACTGAAAGTGGCAGCTGGCTAAATGAAAAGGATTTGTTACAAAATATGTTTTCCAGTCATAGCTCCACCCCATTGAGATGTGTAGCCTCAGTAGGTTATCTAAGTTCTACTTTGATTCTAAAATGAGAGGGAATGAATATGTAATATCTAAACAGTCTATTCTAAAATTTTATAATCTAAAGAACAATTCATCTCTTTCATGTCTCAGATAATCAGAGCATATGAAAAAGCTTTTGATATACCTAAGTAACATATTGTTTTAAAATATCAGAAAAACTATATTTTTAATTTATTGTTTATGGAAAGTATTCAACCTAAAATATAGAACTTAATTTATTTTGACATGTGACTAGGAACTTCATCACTTCTGATAACATTCTATGAAATACTGATTATACCTCATATTCAATTACTGTTGATTTACTTCTATTTCATCAATGTTTACCTTAAAATTTAAGACTCTTCATCAATCTCTTCATTGCAGAAGACTATTTTTTCAGAAAACCAAGAAATCTCCTAAGACTTGTTCATCGAAAGCCTAAAAGTCAATTTACATTTTAGGTGACATGAAGAGTTATCTCTTCTTGTGAAAGTGAATTATGACTGCAAATTAGTAACAAATATGTAAAACTGATTAAAGAGTAAATCTGCTAGAGATGCCCTCTCAAATTACCTTTCTTAATGGTAATGATTTTAAACCAAGTGTCTTCAAATATATATCTAAATTATAAGAAAAGTTTTGTTCACCACATGATGTATGTTTATTCACAAATTTATAATCTTTGATATGATAATTCAGGGAAATTTTAACATGAAAACTGTTATTCATTCAGTCATTCATCTATGCAAAAAATAATTTTAGAGCACCTATAATATTCCAAGTACTGAGACAATTCTGAAATTACTAACAAATAAATATGAATAAATCCTACATTATAAACCCACATAGAGTTCAGCAAGGGAGGCAGACAAATTCACCAATAAGTATAATAGAATATTTAAGATTATTTAGAGAATTATGTTCAAGATACATATAGGTAACATATAGAATAGTAAATTTTAACATGAGTTTTTTCTTAATAGCAAAAATATAACAAATGACTATACCTTATAATACTATATATAAAACAGTGTAAAAATTAGTACAGGACTTCCAAAATGCTACTAGAACTGATAAGTGAATTTAGTAGTTTGCAGGACACAAGATAAACATATGAAATTAACTTTTTCTCTAAATTCATGCAAAAAAATGAAAAATTAGTAAACCACTACTACTTATAATAATATAAGTATATCTTGGAATGAATGTAATAAAAGTTGTGAAAGTCTAGTCAGAAACTAGGAAACATGGCTAAGAAAAATTAGAAGACAAATGTAAAGGTATATTAATGAATTGTAAGATATTTTTATGATAGGTATTCTGCTAAATTAATCATTATTTCAGTGAAATCCCATTTAAAGTACAAGCAAATGTTTTAGAAAAAATGGACAGCTGGTTTCTAAACTTTCATGGGAATGTGAAGAATGTGGAAATGCTAAGATTTTCATAAAAGATGAACAAAGTCAACTTAAACTATCTGATGTCTATTTTTGCTCTAAAGATAATACAATCAAGATTAGGCTCCATTGGCAGAATAATAATTAGATTGATATAATACAATAAGTAATCTAGAATTAGACTATATGTTCAATTGAGATTTTTCAATATATTTTCAACTGAGTTCAATTGACACCTTTTACTCAGTTTTCAAGTCAAATCAGTGGAGGAGTTTATTTAACAACTAACACCAATAGATATGTATTTTCATGGGATGAATAAAATACGGCACTACCTCATTATGTTCATTATAAAAATAATTTGAAATATATAAATGTAATTATACAAGCTAGAATCACAAATATGTTAGTATGAAACAGTAAAATATCTTCATTTTAACTTGGGTTAAAATGTATTAAAAAGACAAAGTAAGCACTAATCATTAAAAAAAAGGTTAATATTCACATCATCAAAACACATTTGCTATCAAAAGATACCCATAAGAAATTTATTATGTAAGTCATGGAATGGAAAAAATATTTTTAATTCATGTATCTGTTAAATAACTTGCACCTAGAATTATAAATACTCCTTTAAATACTCCTACAAAAAAATTCCTATAATTACTTCTAAAAACCTATGCTAAAAAGCAAAAATAATGAAAACTGGCAAATTATCAACATTTTACAAAAAAGAGATATAGGAATATCCAATAAAAAATGAATATATGCTCAACATTCCAAATCAAGAAAATGTAAATTAAACCCACGGCAAGAGACCATTTCATACACACTAGACCAGCTAAAACCAAAAATACTTAGATTACCATATTTTAACAGCTTTGAAGCAATTAGAACACTTGTACATTGCTGGTAAGAGAGCTTTATATGACCACTTTGAGGAAACCTGTTATAAAGTTAAATACACACCTACTAGGTATTTAGCTATACAGTTTTAAAAAATATGTTACAAAAATATTTTTACATATGTATTCATGAAAACAACTCAAATATTCATGAGTAATAGAATAAACACATTTGATATATTCATGATATGGAATATTTTAGTATAAAACAAGTTATTGATAAATTCAACAGCATGGATGAATCTAAAAAAGAGTATTTTGAACCAAAAGAACCACACACACAAATACTGACAAGCTATTCAGTTAGCAGGCAAAACTAATCAATAATGGATCAGAAAGCAGTTGACTCTGGGAGAGATGGAATTGACTCAAGAGGAGGTTGTGGGAATTTTCTGGGGTGATGGAAATTTTTCTACATATCATTTTTGGCACTGGTTACATGGGTGCATACAAATAGTCTAAACTCATCAAATTTAACATTTCTGCATATTGTATGCATCTGATAGTTCTGTTATAAAAACTATCAAAGAGTCATTTTGAATAAGTTTACACCACAATTTGTGGAGGATACAAAAAAACCTTATACCAATTCACTGAATTTCTTATTCTTCAATAAGTAGAGAGTTTAAGGTTATTACTTATTTGCATTACAGTGTCTGGGGTGGTAAATCAGACTAGGCTGTGCTGAAGAAAAACAAAAAGTATATGTAAGAATTTAAGAGGTCTAAATATCTGAAACAGTGCATAGTTTTGTTGTTTAGGTTTAATTTGACATTTTTTTAAAAAAAGAATTCATGGTAAAAGGTGTCTGAGTTTCTGTTTATAAATATATCTTCTCTCCATTTATTTTTGCAAAGCCACATATCCATAATTTTTGTTGAATTTCCTTTATTTTCCACAGCTGCCCATCTTTCTGGGAAACCAAAAATATAGCTGATGACTTTAAATAAAAGATATATATACTAACATTTATTACCTAATAGGAATCATTTGTTAAATATATTTTTGTTTGGGACACTGTGTCAGACTCTAGGATGAAAAAGCACTGTGGTTAGTTTTGATTATATAATATAAAGAAATACTAGCATTGATATTTTGTCTATACTTTCATTCTTTTAGCTAAAATAATCTCTCCTGGCTCATTTACTAACTGTATTTCTTCTTTCATCAGTTTCAACTATTTTCATCACATTTTGAAATCTGGTTGTTCTGTCTCATCTCTACTTTAAATTCTCATCAAGCAATTAAACATAGTAGCCTATGTACCTTCTTGATGTGTCTGTCTCATTTATGTTCTCTGGGCATCTTTCCACTTACCTTTTTATTTCATTTTCTGTACCTGGAGGATTTCCTTTCTTTATCCATCTGTTAAATCAAGTCTTCCTTCCAGGACTGATCCTACCACAAAATTAAACTGTACCACCATCTGCTCCTCACAAGTAAACAATAAGAATATATACCATTTGAATATGCCACTAAATGTCTACAAATTATGTTTTTCATTTTACAAAGTCACATAAACAACAAAAACATTAATTCTCTTATCATTCATTGAATATTATAAGACCAGTTTATCTCTTTTATTATTTGAGTTATATACTTTTTTTCCAAACATAATTATTTTACCAGTGTGTTTTGTTCAGTTTATACAAGTTCTAATTTTATGTTTTAAAGATAAAATCATTTTCTAAGAAAGAACCATATTATTGCTACAACTATTTTAAAATTAAATTTGAGTCACTTGATGAAACATTATTTTGAGTTAATGTCCTTATCTCCAAGAAGACATACACATGCTCACAATCTGTAATCTTAATTTCTAAAATTGCTTTTTTATCTAGGAAGGCTTATATTTGATTAAAATTCACACTGTTAGATTAATAAACCTAAACCACTTTGGAATTTAGTGATGTAAGTATGTGCCTAAATAAGTCTGCAGAACATGTAATATCTTATTTCCCCTGAATAAAAAAATTAACTAACATGAGAAAATTGGATTCAAATTGTGAGTAAAGTTCATTTAATTGCCATTTTCCAGGGAGTTAATCATTTCCAAATATAAAAAAGAATCACAACTTTTGAGTAATCTTTTAAATCATTTTTATCAAAGCATGAAAATGTATGAACCCTAACAATAATCTAATATGTCTACAACTATCAATATCCTATTAACAATCAAAATGTAGCAAGCAAGTTACAAGTTGTCATGATTTCTTGATCCATATGGAATAGATTCTGCCTTCTCACTGTTGTTTTTCCTGTCTTCCTCAACTATGGCTCAGTTTTAGATAAGTGATTTTGATGATGGAATGTATTTGGTCCTCCAGTATTATATGCAGTTCATCCCTATTATCATATTTTGGCAGCATAATAAGACATTTGGTTATGCAGTATTTGATGTGCTCTCTGAAACCTCTGGACTGTATTGTATAGTGAGTGGGCAAGGAACTCATTCACCAATCCAGGCACCTACCATGAAGTAGGAAATTTGTGATAGGGTCTAGGGATATAGTCATATGTAATGTGTTTTGCCCCTGTTTTTCAAAGAAAACAACAGAAAAAAGAACAACAGATTACAATATTTATTATGAAAGTAAAAGTATTCAAGGTTATAGAAATATATAACTTCAGAAGGATTAAAAAGACCACATTAAAGAAAATACATTAATTATTAATGAATATGGTTATCATAAAAAAAGATGAAGGATACCAGTAGAAAGGAAAGGAAAATGGAGATAAGAAACAGCCTAAAATATTATATGAACTAGAATTATTTTCATAGAGTTTTATAACATTGCTCACTCTGATTAGCTGCTAATTTTCGTGCCAACTCCTCTGCATGTTTTCTTTCTAGATTGCTTTCTGGTGTACTTGTTGTTCCTCCTGATGCTCATATAGTTGTTACCTTGCTCATGCTCAGCTTGCCAGAGAGGTAGAAGAATGATTCTTGTTAAGCAGTATAGGAGAAATATAGTAATTTATGTATTTATATAATTCAATTTATATAATTTCCACTGAATTACAAAAAAAATGAGGAAATGTAAATTTTCCCTTTAAAAAGTTTCAGTATACAAGCCAAAGAATCAATAGTAGACAGTTCAACATGAGATAATTCTAAAGGAATGCTTCCAAAGCACTTTGCAAATAAAGTACTGACAAAGTGAAAATTAGATTATTTAGAAAACATTTTTATATAATTTAATTTTCAACATTTCCTTTTCATGAGTAGCTTTTAATATTATTGAGTTGAACATAATAAGTACGTTTAATGTCATTTTATTGACTATTTCATTATTGTGAAATAATGTGTGAGCCAAAGCTTTTTGAAAACAGCCTTTGAATGATTTACTATAAAACAGATTGCCCACTACTGGTGACACTGTAATGCAAATTTCATTGCTCACACATTGATTAATAAAGCTGAAAATTCACATAAAATACATATTTCATGTTAGAAATCAAAACAAATTGTTAAAAAGGTCTTTTTTGAATGAATGAATGAATTTGAAGTGTGAGCTTCTTGAATGTGATTTCTTTTTTCGATGAGTAAATTATACAAGCAAGAAGTGTTCAGTGTTATTCATTAACATGCATTTATTATTTAGAGCTTACTCTGTCAGAATATGAAGATATATGCTACAGGGAGAAACTGACTTCAAAATAGACAATTTACTGTATGACATGCAAATACTGCGGTGGAAGTGCTGTGAAATGAGGAATGGGAGTATTTAATTTAGATCTCTGTGGAAGAAAAAGCATCCCAGAAGGATAGGCAGATGGGCATAACCAACAAAAACATGTTTTCAAGATGTGAAAACACCTGTGTGAAAATGAAGACAAAAATAAATGGTATGTTTTGTATACAGAGCAAATTAGTATCTTTGTGCATATAATTGATAGTTTAATTTTGAAAAGTATGTTAATATCTACCATTGGTTGTTTAAAAACTGTATTTCTAATGCCCCTTTAAAGTCTGATTAAATGTATAGACCCTGCTAACTGAACCTGACTTCCTTTAACTAGAGCTTCTTCTCATAATACAATACCTGGCAGGCTCACACTATGGTACAAGATGAAAATCAATAGTAAACAGGTTTTTTCCTATTATCCAAATAAGAAGCTCAGGCATCCTAGCAACATGACCTAGTTGTTCAGAGTATTTATTAGTAGCTTTTGTCTATTTTAATTTGTATAAACATTATGTTTATCATCCTAAATAATTTAGATTTAATGTAGACATTTTTCCTTATGTAATTTTATTCTTTTATTTATGTATTCATTTCTCTATAACATTATTCAATACATTTAATCTATACATTATTTAGTCAGTAACTGTTTACTGCACATGTCTGTGTATACCTACCTGTCAGGAGCTCAGTTGAACTGGAGAGAGAACTAAGCTGCCAGGTGCCAGAGAAGTCAATAAAAGCAACAAGCCAAATGAAAATTAATGATTAAGACTTTATCACTCTTTGTGACAGAATGCAGCTGCTGGTGTTGATGTAGAGAACCAAGAACTTATTCCTGATTCTTTCCCTTATAATCATATTTGGTATTGTTTAAAAAAATCATGCTTCACCATCAGGTAGTTTGTCTGCCTTATTCTTATTTCAAAAGCCATTGCTTAGTCATCTCCTGTAAATGGAGTCTGGTCCTATAGGACTGCCATCAATTGATGTTTTATATTCCCACTGTGCTTACCACTAGGGTTAATTTTGAGTTTTTTGGTGTTTTACTTGTTTTTGCCCTTGGACTCTGCCAGGATGTCTCTGACCTATTCTGTTGGCATAGCCATGTTAACATTTACAGTAACAACCTTTGTCCTGTTTTATTCACTCACTGAGTCATTCATTTAGTCATTAGTGATTAGTGATCTTTCCTGGTGTATGGCACCATGCTAAGGATTGGGGATACAAATGTGAAACTGGGATACATGGCCCCTGAAGAGTGAATTCTGTCATGTTATAATTTCCAAAAAAATAAATTATAACAATCACAAACCAAAACTGATTTACCAATTATGATCATTGCAATGACAAAAGCAAGCAAGGGGATTATAGTGGACACCAAATTCCTGAGACTGTGAGGTTTTCTTTCTTCATTTCAGATTGTTGAGAAAGTTGGTGTATTACTTGTGCCAACTCAGAGAAATTAGACCCATAAACTGCCAATGTAAGCAATACAATGAGATGGAAGGTATTAATTCTAAATCCTACTAGACACAAGTGTCCTGATTGGTTTGTTAAAGGTATTTTAGAAGACAACTTCCATTACTTTCCAATTGTTTCCTAGAACAGGAGAGTATAATGGGGCAAATCCAAATATCCCTATTTTCTAAAAAGTTTCTAAAAGTACATCATTTTTATAGACGGAACCTAAGTTTTAGAAGAGGAATTCACAACTTGCAAGGCTTTAAGCCATTTTCTCATCCAGTCATCTGGCAAAATGATTTAGGCAGCTATAGGCAAGTCACATTCAGATGACCTTGAACATCATGGTATCTTTAATAAGGGCTTTTTTTCTTTTTTCTTAACCTAATTCAGTGTCCTGAAATGAATAATAACTGGGTATATGTTAATATGTGGCACTCTTGCTAATGAACATTTAGATCCCTCAAGGCCTGGAACCAATTTGAGAGTTGTCTGAGTGTTATATACTCTAAGACTTCATTAGCTGATATCATAATTTCCAAAGACTTAAATGCCATTATCGGCAATTTTTCTGCCAAAGCATCACTCAGTGGTATTCTGAGCTGGGAAGATTGCTTCCCTAGAGGAAATTTCTCAATGGATAGTTGCCATATTATATGAAAATAATAACTGAAGATCATTTTAAAAATCACAGTATAACATTGCTCACAACAACTTGTCTCATGAAGACAAATTTTAAGTGGCTTCTGTATCAAGTAGACTGTATTTTTTGTTTCTTTGTTAATCTTTAACTTTGGACATTTATTAAAATGTAAAATGTAAGAAATTTAATATATACAACTATAGAAACAGAAAATCTTATGTCCATGAATGTTTTATTTTTAAGTCAGTTATTTTATCAGAAAAAAATATGTTTATTTGGAAATAGCAGAAAATTTCAATTTGGAATTTTACCTATTTGCAAAGTTTACTAAAAACATTAAAGTAAACTGAGAGTTTGAAGGACACAGGCTTTCATTGACAGACCCTCTCATTGGCTGGGCTGTTGCTGGTGGAAGAAATTTTCTCTACCCCTTGAGGTTCTTCTAGCTGATCTAAGAATCAAATTGACATGAGATAGATTAACAGGAGTAAAACAACTAAGTTTAATTACATACTCACTGGAAAGCCATAAACACAGGTTCCAAAGAGTCAGGGACAATGAGGTATATATGTCATCCTGAACCAAGGAGAAGGGGGTGGGGATCTGAGACTTCAAAGGAAAAGGGAAGTAATCACATGAATATGAAACAACAAACGTTTGGTAAACAAAATACCAGAGGAGCCACACAGAAACCACAGGGCACAAAGAGAAATTTTAACAGACTGTCTCATTGCTTCCTTCTTCCCTAGTTTACATTATAATATGTCTATATAATGTGATAGCTCTCCTCCTAGAGTAGTTCCTCCATCTAAATTCTTTTTATACAGTTGGGGTGGGGAGGGACTTTAAAGTGTCTCCTTAGTCTTTTGGGCCTTTATGGTTTTCAGCCCAAAACAATCTACATATCACAATGACACATCTTGGGGCAGCTGTTAGGGTCCAGGAACTCAGGGTTTTCCCGAGAGAACAAAGCACACAGGCATGGAGATGTAAGTACAGGCAAAGTCTTTATTCAGCCAGCAAGCTGGGGTCGACAGCACCTCCCCTGACACACAGGCCGAGTCCGAGCTGCCGACCCCCAGGCAACTTTAGGTATTGCTTATATAGGATTTTCACAGCCGTTACACCGAAGCCCACGCATTTCTACAACCAATAATTTTAAAACACATTCTATATTGTAACCTTTTAGGGAACACTCCAGTTGCCTGACCGCTTCAATTGTTATCTCTTGCTTACCCAAGCATGTCTATGTGACTTATCACGGATCACGCCCCCAGGCTGTTGCCCACTTGTAGTTATCTAACTTAAAGCAAGCTTAGCCTCGGGTTGTTTATTCAAAACTGGGTGGCCCATGCTTTAGGCAGTTAGGTAAAATGTTATTAGTCCTTTTTCCTGACTCTTGATGCCCTCTGCCGTCCTTTACATTTCCCCCCTTTTCTTGATCAGACTAAGGAATCTTCCGCAGCGGTATCTAGGGCCTGATATTTTTGGCGAAGGACCAGGAGTTGGACGGTGTCAAACTTCTCTTGCACAAACTTAAGCAGCTTATTTATTATACACGGGCCGGGCCGATGGTAAGCAAAAGCAGCAGGATGACCAGTGGCCCTGCAATGGCCGAGAGGAGGGTAGCAAACCATGGCTTGTGCTTAAACCAAGATTCAAACCAGCCTTCGTTGCTGCTGCTTTCATATTCTTTACGCCGCCTGTCAAGATCTTTTTTTAGTTTGACTAAGGAATCTCTAACTGCACCTGTCTTATCTACATAGAAACAGCATTCTTCTTTTAGGGCTGCGCATAGCCCACTTTCTTCTAAGAACAAGAGGTCCAGACCTCTTTGGTTCTATAGGACCACCTCTGCCAAGGAGGTGAGGGATTGCTCCAGGTTTGATACTGACTGTCGGAGCTGTTCTAGGTCCCTGTCGACTGCCAGCTTCAGGGTTGTGAGCCCTTTTTCCCATGTCACGAGGGCTGCAACCCCAGTGCCTGCCCCTGCTATCCCTAGGGAGACGAGGATCTCAATGGTCAGGGCAGTAACAGCCTCCCTCTTGCTCTGGTGGGGATTCAGCCTTTCTTCCCAATAAGAAAGGAGAGAGTCATGAGAACGATATATTAGGCGAGGTAGAATGGCCACCAGCACACAAAACTCATTATTAGTATTGAACACAGAGGTGGATAGGGCCAGGGTGAGGCCTGTCTTTGAACAGAGCCACCAACTCAAGGAGGGTATAATCCACTTTCCTTGCTCCCACGGGGTGCTATTATAGGAGGAGCATAACTGGCTCTGGGCCGTCGGGACTGTGCCTACACATGTACCAGCAATAGAGACTTGAGCGATTGTAAGTCCCCATGGTCTCCCATCCCAGTAAGTGGGATGGGAGTTGTTGATAGTGTAGGAGCCATTTATCCCGATTGCCTCATAGAAGGGGGGTGAACCTGGGTAGCATAGCCAACAGGGATCGGTGAGGGAGGAAGTGGTGTGGTTAAGAGTCTCTACTACTGCCTGCACCATTTCCCACATGGGATTATCTAACCTGCAGGGAGTGTGCTGGGCCCATAACCCAGAGGTTGATGGACCCGGTCCTCTCATGGGTTCTGGAGCAAGCGTCCTGGTCGGCATTTTCTCATCCTTTTTGCTCAGGCCCTTATCTTGGATTGAAGGTTTCTGGGGATTTATAACCGGGTTGGGACCTACGGCGGCGGTGGGAGCTAACACGGTTAATTTAATGGTGAGGGTTGAGCCTTCTTCCTCATGTCTCCAAGATTTATAGTACTTTATCCCCCATGTTAGCCCTCTTATCCAACGTGATACCTCAGTCTTTTTGCCCATCTCAGTAAATTGAATTCGTACCCAATCCTGGTCCCGGTCACAAGCCCTGTCCCCTTGCACATGACATAGGAGGCCCTGGTTGACATAAGAAAATTTGACAGCATCTTCTTTTGTAACCAGCCATTTCTGACCCCTATCGTTCGAGGTTACACAGGTTAATTTGGCACACCAGAAGGGCTCCCACCCACATGACTCTCTTTTACCTGCTTTTGGGCAGGCATAAAATCCCTGGGCATGGGTGCTAGCCGAAGGGGCGATCCCCCAAAGGGTCCGGTAACCTTGGTTGATCTGTCGAAGGCAGAAAAACAGGTCAGGCTACCAGGTTCCGAGTGGCGCACTGTGTTCTGTGGTACTGATGACTTCCCCAGTTGCGCTGTTGACCAGCACCCAGGTCAGGCCCCATGGCTGTGGGGGGCTGGTCACAGATGTGGTTCTCTTTAAGGTCCATACTAAGACACTTAGCAGGATCCCCTTCATCTTCGGCTTAGGTGTAGTTTCAGGGGATTCGCAGGATGATGCTGCACCTTCCACTCCTCCTTGCGGGCCCCTGGATCCTGATGAGGCAGGATCTTCCAAACGTGGGTGTGGTGCACCCAAGGAGCGATACCGTCAACTTTGAGAGCAGTGGGGGTGGTAAACAATACAACATAAGGTCTTTTCTACCTGGGCTCGAGAGTCTTCACTTAGTGTCTCTTGACCCACACCATATCCCCTGGGACTATGCCATGTTCCGGGCTCGGAATTTTCCCGCCCTTGTAATACGCTCTGATCAGGGGCCAGATTTCCTGCTGCACTTTAGCAAGAGCTTGCAACACCTTCAGATAGTCAGGGGATGGGTCTTCTACACCGGGAAGCTGCACTCGCCAGATTATGGGTGGAGGAGCCCCATACATTATCTCAAATGGAGTTAAACTATGTACATAGGGGGAGTTCCGAGCACGGAAGATGACTAAGGGAAGGAGGGTCACCCAGTCCCCGCCAGTCTCCAATACCAATTTAGAAAGGGTCTCCTTCAGGGTCCGATTTATTCTTTCTACCTGCCCAGAGCTTTGTGGGTTATAAGCACAATGTAAATTCCAATCTACTCCCAAAGCTAGGGCTAGTCCTTGCAGGACTTTGCTAATGAAAGCCGGGCCGTTATTGGAACCTATTGCTTCAGAGACCACATATCTGGGGATGATTTCCTCAATTAATCTTTTTGCTACTACCTGGCTAGTCTCATGCTTGGTTGGAAAGGCCTCCACTCACCCAGAGAAAGTATCTACCATAACCAGCAAATACTTGTATCCATACTTCCCTGGTTTTATTTCGGTGAAGTCTATTTCCCAATTCCTCCTTGGAGCCCTCCCCCTTTCCCTGGTACCTGCCGGGTGCAGCCCTCTTGGGGCTGGTCTTAGCCTTGCACAGCTACTGCATTCATTCGTGATCTGACGAGCTGCCTCATTCTAGTGGGGAAACACCAACTGCGCAGACTGGAAAAGGCTGAGCAGCTTTTTCCAGCCTAGATGGGTGGACTTGTGCAGATTAGCAAGCATGTACTGCCCCAATGCTTCAGGCAGGATCAACTTACCTTCTTGGTCCCTACTCCAATTTCCCTCCCTAAACACTTTCCCCGAGACTTGTTTCTTAATCCACTCAAGATCCTAGGGGGAATACTCAGGTTTGGGTGGCAAGGTGGGCAGTTCAGGTATGGGTATTTCGAGGGCTGCAAGTACAAGGGAGTCCGAGAGGGCTGTCCTTTTAGCTTCCGCATCAGCATGGCTGTTGCTGACGGCCTCAGGTGTCTTCTTTGATTGGTGGCCCGGTACATGTATAACTGCTACTGCTTTGGGTTTTTCGACAGCAGCTAGTAGTCTTTGGACTTCTTGCAGATTCCTCAGTCCCTTCCCTTCTGCGGAACGGAATCCTCTTTCTCGGTAGATGGCACCGTGGACATGGACAGTGCCAAAGGCATATCTGCTATCTGTGTATATGTTGGCCCTCTTGCTTTCTGCTCTTTCCAGGGCCTCAGCAAGAGCAATAAGTTCCACCTTCTGTGCTGAGGTGCCAGGGGGCAGAGCTGCGCTCCAGACAACTTCCCCTTCGTGGGTTACTACAGCTGCCCCTGCTCTCCTGACCCCCTCTTGCACAAAACTGCTCCCATCCGTATACCAATTCAGCTCACAGCTTGGTAACGTTCTGTCTTTCAGGTCTGCTTGCACTTGGATAATTTCGGAAAGGATGTCTCCACAGTCATGGATGGGGGTCATCAGATCTGGGTCCAGCAGAAGGGTGGCAGGATTTAGGGTTACCAGGTCAGAGAAGGCGATTCATGGAGAGTCTAGTAGGAGCCCTTGGTAGTGGGTGAGTCTTGCGTTCGTCATCCATTTTCCTGGAGGATGCCTGAGGATCCCCTCTACGGTATGTGGGGCTGTTATTCTTAGGTTCTGGCCAAAAGTCAGCTTGTCTGCCTCCTTTACCAGTAGAGCAATGGCTGCTAGGATGCGCAGACAAGGTGGCCACCCGGAGGCCACTGGGTCTAGCCGCTTGGACAAATTGGCCACAGGTCTCTTCCATGGGCCCAGCTGCTGAGCCAGGACTCCTTTGGCCACTCTCTTCTTTTCATCTATAAACAGGATAAAGGGTTTTTCTGGGTCTGGCAGAGATAGGGCGGGGGCCCGGAGGAGAGCTCCTTTTAGTCTGTCAAAAGCTTCTTGTCGTTCCTGAGTCTATTGCCAGCCCGGCCCTTCTTTGGTCGCTTCATATAGCGGTCGGGCTATTTCTGCGTACCCTGGAATCCAAAGCCTGCAAAACCCCACTGAGGCAAGAAATTCTCTCACTCCCTGGGGTGAGGAGGGGACAGGGATAGTCAGGATAGTTTGTTTCATAGCCTGCGTTAGCCACCTGGCCTCATTAGATATTTTGTACCCCAGGTAGACTACTGACCTCTGACAGATGTGGGCTTTCTTGGCACTGGCTCGATATCCCAGTTCGCCTAGTTCAGCCAGCAAGTTCCCTGTGGCTTCTTCACACTCTTCACGGGTTTCTGTAGCCAGCAACAGGTCATCCACATATTGCAGCAGTGTCACACGGGGGTGGCTCCTGCGAAAGGGCTCCAGGTCCTGGCTTAGGGCTTCATTGAATAAGGTGGGAGAGTTCTTGAAGCCCTGTGGCAGTCTAGTCCAGGTAAGCTGCCCTTTTCTTCTTCCCTCTGGTTCTTGCCACTCAAAGGCAAACAAAGGCTGACTAACTTCAGAGAGTGGGATACTGAAGAAGGTGTCTTTCAGGTCCAGAGTAGTATACCACACATGTGCGGGTGGCAGGTAGCTGAGTAGGGTGTAAGGGTTGGGCAATGTAGGATGGATGTCTTCTACCCTCTCATTGACCTTTCGCAAGTCCTACACCGGTCTGTAATCTCCACTGCCAGGCTTCCTTACTGGAAGCAGGGGCGTATTCCATGCAGATTGGCAGGTTTTAAGGATTCCTATCTCTAATAGTTTATGGATATGGGGTGCTATTCCTTTCCTAGCCTCTTCCGGCATTGGATATTGCCAGACCCGGATGGGTGGAGCCGCGGCTTTGAGTTGAACAACGACCGGGGATAGGTGTTTAGTGAGACCAATTCCTCCGGTCTCGGCCCATGAGGAAGGGAACCTCTGTAACTAAGAGTCTATTTCTCCCCGGCCTCCCTTTTCTTGATCCGCCTGAAACAGACGATGTTCGTTGGCCAGGGACAGAGTTAACACATGCGCCGGTTGTAGGGGCTGACCTTCTTTGTCCATGATTTTTATCCCTTCTGGTTCACAATGAATGCACGCCCCAACTTTGGTTAGTAAGTCTCTACCTAACAGTGGTGCGGGGCTCTCAGGTATGACCAGAAATGAGTGAGAGACCTGATGCCTTCCTAGGTCCACTTTTCTGCTAGTGGTCCAGGCACATGTCTTGGACCCTGTCGCTCCCTGGACTATACTTGTGCGTCCTGGGTTCAGGGGACCGTGGGCCTGGTTGAGAACTGAATATTGTGCCCCAGTGTCTACCATGAACACAATGGGTGTCACCTCCACGCACAGGGTTACCCAGGACTCGGGGAGGGGTGCCGATCCCCGTCCCCGTCAATCCTCCTCTCCTAGGTGCAGGGTTTTAACAGGGTTCCATCCTCCTTGTTCCCTCCTTTGGGGGAACTCCCTCTTCCAATGTCCATATCTTTTGCACAGGGCGCATTGATCTTGTCCTAGTCGGGATTGGCAGGGTCCTGTTCCTTGAGGTGGCCTAGGGCCCTCCTTCACCCTGGCCAGGAATATCCTGGCCATCTCCTCCCTCTGTTTCTTGTTTTCCCTCTTCTGAAATTCTCTGTCTTCCTTCCTATTTTTCTCCTGTATTACCCATTTCTCTTTCCTCAGCCTTTCTTCTCTATCTTCCGGAGTTTCCCTAGCATTGAAGACCTTCTCCGCCTGCTGCAGCAGCTCTCTAATAGAGATCTCCCCCAGGTCCTCCTGCTTGTGGAGTTTTCTCCGGATATCAGGGGCTGCCTGGTTGATGAATTAGAGGACTACAGCTGATCTGTGTTCCTCTGCTTCTGGGTTTATGGGGTGTACTGCCTGTAAGCATCAAACAGCCTTTCCAGATACGCGTCTGGGCTTTCCATTTCCCCCTGAACAATAGTTTTTACCTTAGCCAGGTTAGTGGGCCATCTGGCGGCCACCCAGAGACCGGTCATCAGAGTCTGGCGGTAGACCCGGAGACGCTCCCTACCATCTGCAGTCCCGAAGTCCCAATCTGAGCGCGTAAGTGGGAACGCCTTGTCGATGATGGGCTGGAGGATAGTGGGTCTTCCATTCTCGCCGAGGACATTTTTCCTGGCTTCATTGAGGATACGCTCTCGCTCTTCCGTCGTGAAGAGAGTGCGGAGCAATTGCTGGCAGTCGTCCCATGTGGGACGATGGGTAAACATAATGGACTCCACTAAACTTATAAGACACTTGGGGTCCTCTGAGAAGGGAGGGTTCTGAGTCCTCCAATTATAGAGGTCACTAGATGAAAAGGGCCAGTATTGATATTGTTGAGCGATGCCTGTACCGATGGCATGCACAGGCAGAACCGGCACTGCTCCTTCTGAGGTGGAGGAGGGAGCCTCCCCTTCTTGTTCCCTGGCCCCCTGAGGCTTTAATTGCATTACTACTGTTCTACCTGGTGCCCAGCGTGGGGCCAGGGCGGGGGAGTGTGGGGAAGCTCTTTCTGGCCTCTTGCCTCCCTCTGCTGAAGAGTCTGGGGAAGCTGCGGCCGCCTGGTTCCCACTGGGTTCCCTAGCCTCGTTTTCTATACTCCCGGCAGCTTCACTCTCCTCTTCTGCATACAGGGGTGGCTGCTCAATCGGCAGAAGGGGGTAGAGAGGAGAACTGTCAGAGAGGACAGGCAGCGCACTCGGGCACACAGGATTTCTGGCCCTGTGATCAGAGGGCTCTAATTTTTCCTGAGCAACTAGGACGGAGGTCTTTAGGGGGTCAGTATGAGGTTTCTCCACCAAAAAGGGCCTCAGCCAGGATGGAGGATTCTCGGCTAGATTTTCCCAGACCAAGATATAGGGGAGTTGGTCAGGGAGGCCCTCAGGGCCTGGTCGGGAGATAATGGTTTTGGCTTTGCCAATAAGGTCCAGGGAAAGAGATCCCTGGGTCGGCCAGCCTACTCCAAAGGAAGGCCACTTGACTGAGCAAAAGGTGTCAAGCTTACCCTTCTTGATGCCAAGGCTCATATTTAAGGCCTGTTTCTTGACCTCCGGGAAATGGGAAAGGATCAGACTCTTAGGAGTAGCCTGAGCCTGACCCATAGTGAAAAAGAAGAAGAAAAAAGGATATGAGGGAGACAAAGGTGAAGGATGAAGATGCCACTTCAAACAAGATGACTGTTATATGTGCTTGTGAACGGGTACCTGTCGTTGCACAGTTTTTCTTCTGCAGGGGACGCGAATTTATCTGGAATTCGTGGCTGTGACCCCCTTATCCTGTCATGGGAGTCTTCTAGTGGCGGGCGCCCTAATGGCTCTTAATTGTCTGACCCGTGCCCACGGAGAATGATGTAGTGGCAGAAAGGAGGAACGGAGAGAACAGGAGAGCCTTAGAACAAGGAAACTTAAAATAAGAGGCGCATAAAAAAATATAAACCGAAACCAAAACACAGTAAAATAAACACTAAGCACACACACCACATCTGATCACACTCGTTCGGACCGGTCCTTCTCTCAATCTGGTGCGCACCACACTCACCACTTTCAGGATCCTCAAAAACCCTCGTTATTCTCCCAAAAGGCATCCACTCGGACCACTGCAGGGTGATGAGCTCGATCTTTTCCTCCTCAGGTGTCAGTTTTCTGCTGATTGGACTTGCCTTCCTAAGGCCGAGTCACTCGGACCTTAGGGCCAGGATTGGTTACCTGGGCTTCACCCAGGTTCGCTAACCTGGGGGCCGGGACTACCAACCCGGACTCTCTCACTCGGGGTCACTAACCCGAGACCATACACTGGATGGCGACTCCCGCTTTATAATGGATTTATGCAGATACGAGGGGGTGACCCTCGAATTGCACTGCCCCGTCCAGACAATTAGACCTTGCCTCCAGCCGTCCTTTGTTCTCAGAGAAGCCGCACAGATCCAGGATGAGCCCCCAAATGTTAGGGTCCAGGAACTCAGGGTTTTCCCGAGAGAACAAAGCACACAGGCATGGAGATGTAAGTACAGGCAAAGTCTTTATTCAGCCAGCAAGCTGGGGCCGACAGCACCTCCCCTGACATGCAGGCCGAGTCCGAGCTGCCGACCCCCAGGCAACTTTAGGTATTGCTTATATAGGATTTTCACAGCCATTACACTGAAGCCCGCGCATTTCTACAACCAATAATTTTAAAACACATTCTATATTGTAACCTTTTAGGGAACACTCCAGTTGCCTGACCGCTTCAATTGTTATCTCTTGCTTACCCAAGCATGTCTATGTGATTTATCACGGATCACGCCCCCAGGCTGTTGCCCACTTCTAGTTATCTAACTTAAAGCAGGTGCATTTCTAAGCTTAGCCTCGGGTTGTTTATTCAAAACTGGGTGGCCTATGCTTTAGGCAGTTAGGTAAAATGTTATTAGTCCTTTTTCCTGACTCTTGATGCCCTCTGCCCTCCTTTACAGCAGTGACCCTTGGTCTCTCCACGGGGCAAGGAGAAAACCTTTTTTCCTCCTGCTGGGGTAGTAGAATACAGATTTCTTTCTATAGAGAATGCAGGGTATGGTGTCTTCCTCTTGGGGTCTGCAACTGACAAGAGTTGTGGGATATGAAAGCTCCCCTTTCTAGCCTCCTGATTACATCTTAGTAAGTGCTCCTTTTATTCATTTTCACACTTGAATATTCTCCAAATGAGTGATTTGGTATTGATGTTTCTGATTTTTTTTTTTCATTTTTTACCATTACTTGCAGTGTGGAGTGAACATTTGTGCACCTGTATCTCTGGTGTTGTGTAGCAATGCCTTTAGAGAAAACCCAAAAGAATAAAATTATTGAACATTAGAATGTCTATCTAAAATAGGTATACCAAAATGACTTTGCATAAAAACCCCAACAAAAATGCATGATCTTTCCTCCTAACCCCTCTTTTGCACTACATGGCATGTGTTCCTCTTTTATTTTATTGTCTCTCAGTAGTGTTGATGTTCCTTCTGTTATGCAGAAAGATGGATATGGGTGGGATGAAAAGAGGGTGAGCCACCAAGAGCTCCAGGGAGTTTAGTCACGGAGCCAGAAAAGACTCACAGTTAATGTCCTTTGCAATGTGAGTTCAATTTACATGCTCTGAATCTGGGCTGACCTTGAGACTTACCCTAGTAAATGCAGGCGAGATAGAGAGGAGACACGAGACAAGCATCATAATTGATTTTCCTAAAACATGCTGAGATTACCATAATAAAAAAGGAGGGACTTATCTTAAAGCTAAGATTCCACTTTAGAAAGAGAATTAGAAGGTTAGATTCCAAACATTCTTTGGTAAATAACCAATGACTTACCTTAAAGCAAGCCAAGCAGTCTTAACTGATGTGTTCCCAATACTTGGGAGTGGCCACTGTCTTAGAGAGGAACAAAGGTTTGTCCTACAGAATTACCTAGAGGACTGGCTATAGACAATGAGATATTGTCTCTCACCAAAGGTAATCTTGAGACTGCCTGACAAGCCTATGCCCTGCCCCCCCAGACCCTTTACCTTTATCATGTTAGACAGGAAAATAGAGCAGGGTGGAAAGAGAAAAAGGCCAGAAAGTCCATTAAAAAGACTCAAATTAATCAATTAAAGCTCAAAAAGTCAAGAGCAACTTGGCCTGAAATGTTTATTTCCCAGATAAAGGAGGGTACCTCAGCATAGCCCATGTCTTTGTTGTGTAATCATGCTCAGCTTATTTTTTTACCTTTGTGTCTATGTTGTTTTTTTCTCCTTCCAGTCCTAATTAAGTAGTTTGTAACCTATGCAACTAATTTAGCATGCTGGTCCAGCTGTAAACAACATACTGAAAGGCAGAAAGGATTCCATCTTAAAGATTGTATTTTAATACCCAGGAAGTTAAAAATGTGAGATTCCCAGACAATAACTCAGCCCACCTTGGGGGCTGGGCAGGCAAGCTCTTTGATATTCTCCCAGGCCAAGACACTGGTATCCCAGGGAGAAATCAGAGCAGGAAGTTCCTTGTGTTAAGTTAATTCTAAGTATTCAAAGACCACTTAAGAAGTCTGTACCCCCAGCCCTTAGTCACATTCCTAAAGAATCCTTAAAAGGGGGAACCCCCATCCTTTTTGAGACAGGGATGGTGGGTGACTCTGCTGTCAGCCCCAGCAGTCAGACTATGACCCAGCCCACCATGAGGACAGGGCAGGTGATGCAAGTCCACACCCCTAAGTTTTTTTCATGTTCTCAAAAAATCCTCAACTGCCTGTAAAACCCCCTAGACAATGCACCACTACAGGCTCTCTTGTCCCCTCCTGGTGTGAGCCAGGAGCTCTTTCCTCTCACTTTACTTCTATATAAAAGCCTTTACCTTGCTCTCCTACTTTGAGTGTTTGTGAAGCTCATTCTTCAGCTTCGTGAACAAGAACCCCAGCATCATCTTGGTGCACTCCTTTCTCTGAGGTCGCCCGCACTTTCTAAGTGTGTATAACCTTTTAACTTTAAACTCTCTCTTTTCAACCTTTCATGGGGCGCTCCTCTCTCTGAGGTCGTCCACACTTTCTAAGTGCGTAACCTTTTAACTTTAAACTCTCATTTCAACCTTTTGTGGCATTCCTCTCTTTGGGGTCCCCTGCACTTTCTAGGTACATATCCTTTTAATATTTTCCCAACCTTTCAGGACCACCTCTTCTGTAGGGCAGCCCACACTCCCCTTTCTCCAGGTGTGCTCCTTTTGCCTTAAATAAACTTTTCACTTAAAAAAATTGTCTCTGCACCTTTCCAGTAGTAAGTGTTTTATTACTTTGCTTTTCATTCTAATCCTCCGAATTCAGATTTTAACCTTCACTCTATCCTATCTCAGACAAGTAGGAAGGGGCTGCTGAGAGCTCAGACCTGGGCTTGCAAATTACCACAGCCTGGATGACCAGGAACTGCAGTTTACAATGATGCTCTTTAGTAACCTGCCCAAAAGTCTCCCTTCTTTACCTATAGGAAGTTCACAGAACATAATCTCACTGTATCCACTGCTCTGAGGCTCCCCCAAAGCCTGGGGTGGTAAGGATTTAGTTCCCACACCATGCAGATTACCGGGGACACTGAATTCCAGGTGATACTGGCTTTAGGAGTTGGCAAAGGATTATGCCCTATGCTGAAAAGCACTTTAATGAGTTTCCCTATCCACTCTCTGTTTTTCCTTCCTCTCTGCTTTATTTCCAGTAAACATGGTTATATCTTCTTGACTCTAGCCAGTTCCTCCCTTAGAATATATTGAAATAAAAAGTTGATTCTGCTTCACTACTCTGTTTCTGCCTTTCAATTCTTTCTTGCGGCAGTGACAAAAACTGAGGAGAAAAAACTCATTATCCCAACATTTCCATGTTTTGCCTGTTAGAATATATTGTTAAATTTTCTTTGGGACTTTTATGTTTTTGTTTATAAGCATTCTTAGAAATAAAATTGCTAACAGAGCTTATGTAGCTTAAGGTTGACAACCAAGAGGAGTCTTTTTATTTTTTTGGCCTTTACTCACATCTTTAGTTGCTATTGCTTCTCTTGCTTTCAGTTGTATGTTGCATAAAGTAGGAGAAAGGAAATGAGACACTTGTATAATTGCTGTAGGGGCAGAAAGATTTTCAATTCTAGATTCTTTGGCTGGACTAGTAATTAAACTGATATAACAGGAGACAATTAAATTGATATAATAGGATTAACAGGAGAAAAATGAAAGTTAAATAAATGTATACCTGGAAGAGACTCAGAAAAACAGAGTAACTCTTCAGAATGGCCAAATCATCACCTTAAATACCATCTTCAGCTAGAGACAAAAGAAGATGGGGAGTCAGTTATAGGAAGTGTGGGTAAAATTGCACTATTTCCACTATTTCCAGATTCTCTAACCTGGCTTTAGTCTATCTGCATATCTATAGGTGTTTCCAAGGGGTGTAGAGAAGTATCCATCTACATATCAATAGGTAATTGCAAGGGCGTGGGAAGGTTTATCTGGACTGGAGAGGCTGAGTGGAGCTCTCTTCTTCTGCAGCCTGGTTAAGAGAGAGATGAGAGAACTGCTTTTAAGAAATAAATGGGTTTCTTAACTTTATTTCTCCCTTTGACTGATTTTGCTTTTAGAGGTATTTTGCCTTGGGAGTTCTAGTCTCCCCTCACTCCCACAAGTTATAGGAAGTTACCAGGAAAAAACAGAAAACAAGGATGAGGTTGTTATGTAGATTCAAGACATTGTCTTCTCTATTGATAAGTGTCTAGAGAGTTAAGAGTCATCCCTTCCAGGTTAAGAGGGGAAGACACCCTTACAAATGGCGATTTCCCTTTTCTATGTATAAATGTCTCTTGCAAAAGCTACTTGGTATCCATAGCTTCTTCTGTGATTGCAGTTTCTTAAAAATAATCAGACACAGGATACTGAGCCTCATAAAAAAAGGCACAAATCTGAAAGCAACAAGTCAGGTACTTGGGCTTCCTCCTCACTTAGGAAGAAAGGGCACTAGAGCCAGAGAGGAAAAAGGTCTTTATCTCCTTGCCTCAAAGAAAGGCATACAAAAGTTCCTGGGGGCCACCGGGTTCTGCAGAATCTGGATTCCAGAATTCTTGGCAATGGCAAAACCCCTCCATAGCCCTCTGCTTGTAGGCCAGACTGAGAGCTCCCTGTCTGGACAGAAGAGGCAAGAGCTGCCTTCCTGGAAATAAAGGCTGCATTAGGACAGGCACCAGCCCTAGGCCTTCCAGATATAGAAAAGCCCTTCAACCTCTTTGTACATGAAAACCAGATATAGAAAAGTCCTTCAACCTCTTTGTACATGAAAAGGAAAAGGTGGCCCTCAGGGTTCTCACATAGACTGTTGGGCCCTGGCAGCAGCCACTTGCATACTTGTCAAAGAGACTGGACCTGTTTGTAGCAGGATAGCCACCCTGCCTCAGGGTGTTGGTAGCCATAGTTCTACTCATTAAGGAAGCAGATAAACTCACTGTGGGACAAGAACTAAATGTCAAGGTTCCCCATGCCGTTGTGTCCCTCATGAACATGCAGGGACACCACTTCCTCTTCAACTCCCAGCTGGCACAATATCAAGGGTTCCTCTGTGAAAACCCATGAGTCACTCTTGAAACAGGACAGACACTGAATCCAGCAACTTTCCTCCCCACCGGAGGGAAATCCAGTTCATGACTGCTCTGAAGTAACTGATGAAGTATATACAAGTCATCTAGATTTATGAGATCAAGCAATGCAAAATCCAGAACTCACACTGTTCGGTGATGGCAGCACTTAGCTACAAGAGGGTATCCAGAGAGCAGGTTATGCAATAACTACTGCCATCAAGGTCTTAGAAACAAAAGCTCTGCCTGCTGGATGGTCAGCACAACAGTCTGAACTATATGCCTTAATTCGAGCCCTCACCATCAGCAAGAGCAAGCAAGCCTACATTTACACAGACTCCCAATATGCCTTTGCCACTGTACACATATATGAGGCAATCTACTGAAAGAGGTCTCCTCACAGCAGCAGGAAAAGCAATCAAAAACAAGGAAGAAACACTAAAACTCCTCAAGGCTGTGTGGCTCCCAAAAGAAGTAGCAATTCTACATTGCAAAGGACACCAAAATGGAAACAACCCTATAATGCAGGGGAATAAGCTGGCAGATGAAGCAGCTAAAGCAGCAGCCAGTAAGGAGACAGGTGGAGCTCTCTCCCTCACTGTGGTCCTAACATCCCCAGTGGAGGCCCCTCCACCCAAGTACACTGAAAAGGAGAAGGACGGCCATGGCTGAAGGAGCCAACCTAACTGAAAAAGGGTGGTGGATGCTACCTGATAGACACATCTTTATCCCATCTGCAACTAGAAGGGATTTAGTCAGTGAATACCATCAGCTCACCCACCTAGGAAAAACTGCACTGGAAGCCCTCCTCAAAGAACAATACTGCATCAGCCTGTTGCCAGTATTATGCCAAGCAATAAGTGAGCAGTGTGTAAATTGCACCAGAAATAATGCTCAATCTGCACCACGATGCCCACCCAGTGTCCAAAGAGCAGAAGTTGCCCCTTTGAGGACCTTGAGAGAGACTTCACAGATGTCCAGCCAAGCAGAGGACTCAGATACCTCATAGTGATAGTGTGCACATACTTTGGGTGGGTTGAAGCTTTACCAACTAGGACAAAATGAGGCCAGGAGGTAGCCAAAGTTCTCCTGAGAGAAACTGTGCCCCAGATTGGCCTACCATCTACAATTCACAGTGACAATGGACCTGCCTTTGTAGCAGATGCAGTACAGATTTTAACTAAATTTCTCAACATTACCTGGAAACTCCACACTGCATACAGGCCACAAAATTCAGGGAAAGTAGAGCAAATGAATTGCACCCTCAAGGGAACCCTGGCTGTTTTGCCCAGAAACTGGCCTCCCATGGCTGGTCCTACTACCTCTGGCTCTCCTATGTGCTTGCTGCACACCAGACAGGAGGTAAGGGAGCAAGAGAACAGCCTTGGGAGCCACCCTAAATAAGCTGCAACAATATATTTAGGGGCACCAGTACATTCCTTCCAGGCTAGGGACTCAGTCTGGGTCAAAGATTGGAAAAGGAACCACCTCAAGCCTCAGAGGACTGGCCCCCACATTGTTGTTCTAACCACTCCTACTGCCCTCAAAGTTGCAGGCATCACTCTGTGAGTCCATCATTTCAGAGTTAAAAAGGTCCATCATCCTGATGGAGAAACACATCAGTGGAAGGCCCAGTCAGACCTCCAGAATGCTCTCTGCCTCTGCATCCAGTGATTACCCTCTGACTAATGAACACCTGTACGCCATGGATCCTGGCCCTCTCTGGAGTGATATCTTTCATCCTAGGCATTGGACTCACTGCTGTTGCACTCACAGACTGGACTGTTCCTCAAAAATTTGCCCTTCCTATTGTCTATTGGGTACTCATAGGTTGTTTTTCTGTGCTTACCTGTTTCTCCTAAGTATACTCAAGCCTCAACCTACATATCCCCACTACCACTCTGTGATGTTATTTTTATACCTATTTTCCCTTCCTTTCTTCCCCTTCACTCCCTGGGAACCTCAGTTTGGTTGCACAAAGTCAGACAAATGGGGGAGTGGATTCAGTGCCTATACCTATGTGCCTGCTAAATGTTATGACAAGAACAGGGCCACCCTTTGCCTTAAAGACTGGAAAATGTACTGGACTGGAACAATAAATAAATGGGACTCAGTTTGTGCAATTAGGGGAAGAAAGGGATCCACTGTCTGCTAGACCTACCTCATCTACATTGGAATTTCTGACTGGCGGGGAGCCGAGGATCAGGCACAAAGGGACAGGGACAAAAAGGTCAGGCAGGCCCTAAAGGTACTGACTAAAGAGCCAGCTTATTGCAATAATGACCTCACAGGACTCCTAAATCAGACCCTGGCGCCCACCCACCAGGTCAACCAGATCATCACAGCAGCCTACGAGTTAATCCGAAACATCAGCAACCAGATACAAGCCTGCTGGCTTTGCTTGCCCTTAACCTGCAGGGCCTGTATTGGAACCCCAGTGCCCCCATACTGGAGCTCCACTCAGGCAACTAAATATAGCCCAGAACCCCAAACTAATTGGTTTGGTAGCCTACAACATCCAGCCCCAACCCACCACAGTCAACATAATGTGCCTGACCAACTCAAAGGCAGGTAACGTTAGCTATGGCTCCGTCCCAACCCGATTGTGTTCCAAAAACTACACCACCAATCAGTCAAAAACTTATTGTACCCCCCTCCCCCGGGAATTTTTCTCCTGTGTAGAAGTACCACCTTCTGATGCCTCCAGATGAGCTGTACAGGTTTATGCATGCCAGTCTTCCTCACCCCTGACATCTGTCCGGTCTGACCAAGAGGTTGAACAAGCTCTTGTCCCCTTTCCAAAGATACATAAGCTGTGGCTGTAAGCATGGTTTTGTTGGGTGTGGGAATACTTGCAGGAATTGGAGCAGGGGCAGCTAGCTTAGACTCTTCACTCCACCTTTATCACAAACTTTCTCAAGAACTAAACGAGGACATGGAAAAGGTTGCAGACTCCCTCCTTTCCCTGCAAGGTCAGATTAATTCGCTTGCAGCAGTCACAAGCTTGCTCAGGGCTGAAAATGGAGGAACCTGTGTGTTCTTAGGAGAGGAGTGCTGTTATTATGTGAACCAATTAGGAATAGCAACCACAAAAATCAAAGAACTGAGAGAAATAAAATTAAAAAGGAGAAAGGAATTAGAGACAGGGGGGATGGGGGGCTCAGCCAGTGGTCCTCCTGGTTGCTCCCACTGGCTGGGCCCCTCATCTCCACCTCCTCCTTGTCACTATTGGCCCCTGTGTACTAAATGCCCTCACAAGGTTCATAGAAAACACTGTTATAAATCGAGCCACCACTCATATACTGGCTCTGCAAGACTATCAGTCTGTCATAAATCAGGATGATGCCCCCTGAAAATGTATAAGAGGTGTGCATGTTATTAAACTTTTGTTTTTCTCCTGTTAATCTGTTTAATAAAAGTATTAATCCAGTCAAAGAACTTTTCCTATTTTCATTTTAGGCATATTCCATTTCCTATTTTAATTCCTCTCATATAACTATGATGAAATACCTTTATTCCCATTTTACAATGAAAAAATGAAATTCAGCAAGGTTATATATACCTCCATCTGTCAAAACAGAAAGATGTTACAGAATCATTGGCTATATTCTCCATGCTGTATTACCATGACCAAGTTACATTACAATTGAAAATTTTTGTGCCCCTTTATCCTCCTCACACTCCCCATCTCCCCACCCCAACCATCCCCTCCATGGTAACTACCACTTTTTAGTGTCTATGAGTATATTACTATTTTGCTCATTCTTTTGTTTTGTTTTATATTCCACAAATAAGTGAAACATATGCTATTTTTCTTTCTCTGCCTGACTTACTTCATTTAGCATAACCCTCTAGGTCCATTTATTTGTTGTCACAAATAGCAGGATTTCTTTTTATTTATAGCTGCATAATATTGCATTGTGTATATATATATATATACCACATCTTCTTTATCCATTCATCTATTGATGGACATTTTGGTTGCTTCCATATCTTGGCTTTTATAAATAATGAGGCAATAAACTTAGGGGTGCATATTTCTTTTCAAATCAGGGATTTTGTTTTCTTCAGATAAATTCCTAGAATTTGGTTAGTGGGTCATATGGTATTTCTGTTTTTTAGTTTTTTTCAGCATATACTGAAAAAATTCCACAGTGGCTGCACCAAATTCCCACCAACAGTAGGAGGGTTCCCTTCTCTCAACATCCTTGCCAACACATTATTTCTTGTCTTTTAGGTAGTGGCCATTCTAACTGATGTGAGGTGATATCTCATTATCGTTTTGATTTGTATTTTCCTAACATTAGTGATGTGGAGCATCTTTACATGTCCCTGTTGCCCATGTATATTTCTTCTTTGGAAAATTGTCAGTTCAGGTCATTCACCCATTTTTTAATTGGGTTATTTGTGATTTTTTGGTGTTGATTCATATGAGCTTTTTTTGTTTAATATTTTGGATATGAACCCCTTATCAGAGAAATCATTTACAAATATGTTCTCCCATACTGTAGGTTGCCTTTTTGTTCTGTTGATGGTGTCCTTTGCTGTAGAGAAGCTTTTTAGTTTGATATAGTCCCACTTCATTTTTTATTTTGTTTCACTTGCCCAAGATGTGTCTAGGAGAAAATTGCTCATTCTTATGTTCAAGAGACTTTTGCCTGTTTTCTTATAAGAGCTTTATGGTTTCATGTCTTACATTTAGGTCTTTAAAAATTTGAAGTTTACTTTTGTTTATGGAGTTAGATACTAATACAGTTTCATTCTCTTGCATATAGCTATTCAGTTCTCCCAGTACCATTAAAATAAACCGTCTTTTCCCCATTGCATATTCTTGTCTCTTTTGTAATATATTAATTGATCATGTATGAATGGGTTTATTTCTGGGCTCTTTATTCTGTTCATTCATCTATGGTTCTATTTTTGTGCCACTGCCATACTGTTCTGATTACTGTAGAATTTTAGAACTATATGTTCTAGTTTGTAGAAGAATGCTGTCAGTTTTTTGATAGGGATTGCACTGAATCTGTAGACTGCTTTGGGCAGGATGGCTATTTTGACAATATTAATTCTTCCTATCCATAAGCATGGGATGAGTTTCCATTTATTGGTATCTTCTTTAATTTCTCTCATGAGTGTCTTGTAGTTTTCGGAGTATTCCTTGGTTAGGTTTATTTCTAGGTATTTTATTCTTTTTGATGCAATTGTAAATGGAATTGTTTTCCTGATTTATTTTTATGCTAATTCACTGTTAGTATATTTCTGAATATTAGTTTTGTATCCTGCAATTTTGCTGAATCCAGTTATTAGTTCTATAGTTTTTGATGGAGTTTTATAAGTTTTCTATATATAGTATCATGTCATTTGCAAATAGTGACAGTTTCACTTCCTCCTTACCAATTTGGATGCCTTTTATCTCTTTATCTTGTCTGATTGTCATGCCTAAGACTTCCAGTACTATGTTGAATAAAAGTGGTGAGAGTGGGCATCTTTGTATTTTTCCTGATGTTAGAGGAAAAGCTCTTAGCTTTTCACCATTGACTATGATATTAGCTGTGAGTTTGTTTTATATGGCCTTTATTATTTTCAGGTTCACTCTATATCCATTTTGTTGTTTTTTATCATGAGATGTCAAATTTTGTCAAATGCTTTTTCAGTATCTATTGAGATTGGTTACATGGGTTTTGTCCTTTTTTTCTGTTAATGTGGTATATTGCACTGATTGGTTTACAAATATTGTGCTATCCTTGCATCCCTGGAATATTTCTTGGTCATTATAGATGATCCTTCTGATGTATCTTTAATTTGGTTTGCTAATATTGTGTTGAGTGTTTTTGCATCTATGTTCATCATGGATATTTGTTTAAATTCTTTTTTGTAGTGCCTTGTCTAGTTTTGGTATTAGAGTAGTGGTGGCCTCATACTGTGAGTTCGGAAGTATTCCCTCCTCTTCTACTCCTTGGAATACATTAAGAAGGATGGGTATTAGTCCTTTAAATGTTTGGTAGAATTCAGCTGTGAAGCCATCTTGTTTTGGACTTTTATTTGGGAGAGTTTATTTACTACCAATTCAATTTCATTACTGGTAATTCGTCTTTTCAGATTTTCTGTTTCTTCCAGATTCAGTCTTGGAAGGTTGTACTTTTCCAGGAATTTGGGACTCAATAACATTTTCCAGTTAAATAATTACTCAAAAATGAATTATTATACTTTGTCTAATTTTCTGTTCTTTGATTGGCTTGGTTTTATTCAAAACATTTTTTTATAATTTCTTAAAACATACAGAAGGTAAAAACATTAAAATAAGCATGCACATGTTTACCTTTTACCTTCATACACCAGTTCTTTACACTGGCTACATTAACATTTTCCATTTTTCTTCTCTTGGCTATAGCAAGACGTATATTTGTTTTTGATTGAATCATTTGAAATAAAATTATAAACACTGTGATATGTCTTTCCTAGCTGCTCTAATTTCTATCTATCTCTAAAGGAAAAGTGCATTCTCCTTAACAACAATATACTGATGGACTTGAAAATATTAAAATTATCTAATAAGCAGTTATATTAATTTTTTCCTGTTGACCCAATAATGTTCTTTATTCCTGGGTTATGATTATTTTTAAAACTAAAATCCAACCAAAGACTGTGCATTGCATTTAATTATAATTTTTCTTTTTCTCGTCTGATCTGTTTAACCTCTTTTTAATCTCCCTTTGTCTTTTTCTTTAATCTCCTTTAAAATAGAATAGTTTGCTTGCCTTTGTGTCTTTTCTGTCATTGATATCTTAGAGAGCTCAGGTTTGTGTGTGTGTATGTATGTCTTCCAATTTGAAATTATTTCTTTGTTTAGATTTAACATCTTTTGTTAGGAATATTATAAAAATGATGTGTTATTTTCAGTTTATCACATTAGTGTGGCATAATGTCATCTTTTAATATTGATATTAAGTTTGACTACATGATTTAAAGTTGTGTCAAGATTCTTCATTGTCAAGTATATTTTTACAATGTTAATTAGTAATCATGTAACTAAGTATATAATAACTAAAACCATTGATGTCTAGGTGAATCAATAATATTGATTGAAAAATATTGATGTTCTGTATCTATTATTCCTTCTTTTTATATTATAGGCATTTTTCTATAAAGAAGTGCTTTTTTTCCTCTACAGTCTTGCCTACATATGTATGTCACATAAACAATGCCTATTTTATATTCAATATACTATAACCATTACCATGATTGTTATTATTTTACTAATTGTCCCAAATGTAAGAAGTGGGACACCTTCAAGATGTTATCTATGTCATTTGATATGGTCTTCAAATTTTTCAACAACAAAAACTACATCATTTATAGTAGTATTTGTTTAGAAATAAAATTCTGGGCAACCAGAGCATTAAGGAAATTTTTCCTCTGCCCTTCAAGGTTCTTCTAACTAGTGTAAAAAATTAAACTGATGTGAGACAGATTAACAGAAGAAAAAGAAACAAAGTTTAATCATGTGTTTATTAAGCCCAATAATGAAATTGAGACCTAGAGAAAATGACCAAGGCAGGTAGTTTTTATTTACTGTTTTCAAAGAGACAGTAAATCCAGGAGACATTAACAGTACAAAAGAAATTTATGTTCAGGAGCTTCTAAAAGTAACATAGTTGATTTATACACCTTCTTGGCTCTGAATTCCCATCTGTGATGATAAGGAAGTCTCTTTACCTCTGAGCACAAGAAGGGCACCTTTCACATGGGTGATTTATTTACTGCTTTTAGGGGACAGAGCAGATTTAGAGTTTACTTCTTACGATGGCTGTTTCTTAAAGCAATTTTTAATTCAAAATAATCAATATGCCAAAGTGGTACATTTGGGGTGGCCTGCCCTTGGCCCCTACAGTTCCCTCCTCTGAAACATAGAAAATTGAGCTTATAGATTGTTCTGTCTCATTAAACCAGTCTCTTAGTCTTGACATTTCAGTTAAACTTCAGGAGTTGGTGGTGCAGGTGGTTCCTAAAATTAGGCCTATGGTTCAAGCAATCAGGTATTAAATAGGCAGCATTTATATGAAAACAAAAGGAAAACAATGGTTAATGTTTGGAGCAAACTACAAACCAGTTTCTTAGTTCTAAGGGTAGCAAGTCAAGAATTTTAGATGTCAGTCTCAAAGCATCTTTAGATAGCATAAGGGCAGGCAGTGGCAATCTGACAGATTTTCCTGATTTGTAGTTTTAATGTCCCTGGTGATAATCTTAAGTGGCCCACAGAGTAACAGGCATGAAGATTGTCTGTTTATAAACTAATGTGGTAGTTTCTCTGAAGCTTACATCAAGTTTTTTATATTCAGTTTGCAGGGCTCTGAGAAAAAGGCAAGTTTGGTTCTCAAATGATTCCAAATCAAAAAGATGGGGGAAAAAATGGTTATGTTTCTTTGGAGAGCTCTACCCAGACATTGGAGGAAACTAGAAGAATTCTGGATCTAGTCCAATTCTTAGGTGGAAACCTCAAAGACAATTAACAGAACTCAGATCCAATATCCACAAAGCTGTATTACTGAAACATATTTTTTCTCATTAAAACTACTCTCACTTTCAAAGATAGACAAGTAAGACAAATGTTTGTAAAATAAGTTTAGTTTCAATAAGCTTGGCTCAATTATTTTCAACAGTACAGAATGACTGTTAATTAAACTCTTTTAAAACTGTTTTTCATAATGAATCTCAGATTAAATTTATAAAAGACTTCTTGCAACCATAAACCAAGTCAAATACTTGCCAGCATACTTCAGCTGTCATACTTATGTATTTGGGTTAACTCCTCTCTTCTAGAGGTCCTCCAAATATCGTGTTTTCCTGCATCTACCAGAAATTGATCTTTACTGTTAAGTTTTGTTAAACACTGTTAGGCTGTTGGGAATACTGTAAGCAAGGTATCAGGCTAAGGGACTTGATTAGCTTCATAAACTCAACCTTTGTTCCTTAAAGCTACCTGGTCATTATCTAATATCTCTCTTCATCTTTCTTGAAGATGACACTGTAGTCAAAGCCTTGGTAATATAACTGTTCCAACTGTGTCTTGTAACAAGGAGACTATATTCTTAATGAACTTATGAAATTAAATATATTGCCATGAGAATATGAAAACACTCACTGAGAGTTTCTAATTTCTGGAGGGATCAGGTGGAGGAGTGAAGATAAATGTTTCAATTCTACTTACAAAGGTATAATTTATACATTGTTTAGTTTTATTTAGCTTAAGAGAAGAAGTTTCCTTAAATATGGAACAACAAAACATTAAAAATCAACATTTCAAACAAAAAAGTTAAAGAAGTTATAATCCTCCTCAGTTCATTCAGTCTTAGGTAATTAATTCTTATTCTGCTCGAATCCAGTTTTTCCACTTTTGGAAATTCTTACCCAGTTCAGTTTTATGATCTTTAGGTTATCATGAATCTGTATTTGTCAAACATATTTTCCATGAATCTTTCTGAATATGTAACATATTTTCAATAGTATTAATGTAAAATAATAACTGTAAATGACAAATGATTTAGAAATAGCAATAATTAAAGATCTGATGAGAGCTCATTATAATGCAATTGATAAGAGAATTATTTCTGCGATTTACAGAACTTTGAGATTATATCAGGACACCTTAGATTTCTGGCAGTTTTATATAATTTGTACAAAACATTTAACATGTAACTATACAACTATAAAATTTAAAAAAATGTTAACATCACTTATTTGACAATACTTCCCATGTAATTTAACATATCAAATAAATGATTAGTTTAATGTTTTTCTTTTATGAGGGGAACATATCCTTTGAAATCCTTTGAAATGTTCTAGGGGCTCTCTGGAACATTTCAAAGTTAGCTAGAGGCAAAAAGGACTTTATTTAGAATTTTATTTTAGGAAGTCTGTAAAAAATACCAAAGGTTTGAATATTTGATTAAATAAAATCATAGATCATTATGAAACAGTCATTATAACCAAAATGACAAAAGACTGCAAAGGAAAATATAAAGGGTCACATGGTTTTAAGCAAAACTTAGCTCTCTTAATACCCAGAAGTGTAAGTTTACTTAAATAGTCAAAGACCTGACAGAAATAACATGCAATACAGGAAATTATTTTGATAAAACACAAAATCCTTATTTTTAAGAGAGAAAACTTCAAAAGATTAAAAAAATTCTAGTAACTCTTATCAAGAGCAGACCATTAATACATGAAAACTTTGTCCTTTTAACAAGCAAAAAATTTTATTATAACTGATTTACTTAAATTTATTCCAGTCCTAGCCAGCCTAACCATAATCTACAACTTTCCTTCTTCTATTACAAATTTGTCCTATATTTTCCCTCTTTAAATAACCAGACTCATGTTAGCACAAAATTACTTTGTGCCCTCAATAAAAAGCATTTACTTCCTCATACCTCTTTTTACTAAAAGCACCCAACCTACTTTTTTCATTTTTTTTTCTTTTTTGCATAGACATTTCCCCTATTGTAGCACTTTGTAAAAGAAAAACAGTTGTTCTTAATTAACCAAAGAACTGGACTGTAGTCAATATCAAGGGACATTGGTCCACCTTTTAGATTAAACTTGCTTTTTCATATCAAAGGTATTTTAACTAAAATGGGGAGCAAAGAATTTATGCCTTTGTAAAGTCTATTCAGACTTTTGTTAAAATGCTTTATGTATACAATTTCACCTTGGCTTCTGTAAGCCCCTGAACATGGGACTTTGCTGCTCATTTGTAGGAGGGCCTAGGAGAACTTTTGGTCATCTGTTCCTTCTGTGAGGTGGGGGGTGGGGTTTATGAGCGGCCACTGATCTTTCTAATTCCTCTCTATATTTGATAAAACCCTCATTAGTAGCGAAAAAGGGCTTATACTGATGCCAAAGGGACATGAATTCTTTGTAGTGGGGGTGTCTAAGGTACTTCTGCAAAAGATATTCTGTAGGAATGCCTGAAACAGGCAGAGCTTGATTATAAAGCTCTGGAAAATAGGTGGAATTGTAAGCAAAATGAATAATACCATCATTCTCAGATGCGTCTGCTAAATTTTTGTCTTGACATTAAGGTAACCTTTATTCTTCACAGCTGGAGAGCAGGTCAAATTTCTCTCCACAAATCTTTTAAAGGAAAGGAAGTTAAAATGGTAGATGGGGCTGAAATTTTTAGATGAGGAATTTATGTTGGTTAATAGACATTTTTTTCTTAAGTCTAATTTCTGTACTTTTGTCAAGGGAGTCTCTAGGGCTAGCTATTATAGTAATAATGAAATTGAGAGTTCTCTATAAATTTTTTCTTTTAAATATAGCCAAATTAATGTATCCATCATCTGGCCATTGACTAATAAGATCTTCTTAATCTTAATAGTGGCTTGAACCAATAAGCCTTTTTATAGCTTAAACAAGGATGCAAGAGGCATCCCCAAAGAGAGGGGTGGGAGGGAAAGCAGCTCTCAAAAGATCCAGAAAGTTCACTTCTCCTAAGTTAGTGTGAAAAAGGAAAGGCCTTTGTTGCACAGGCAATAAGGATGCTGTAGTGAAAACGGTGTCTCCAGTCTTCCATGGAAATTTGAGACTACTCTGGTCATAGATCTGTTTATCTGTGATGCCAGGAAGGCAGGCATTACTGGAATGGGATTTCCAATACTAGCAAGCAGTGAAGGTTGAGATGACAAAGACCCCTTAAAGGCCCAGACCTTTTAGGATAAATTCCCCTAAGAGCTAGCACAATGAGATAAGAACTATGGGGCATTGTTTTTAAACAGGTGTGCTTAAACATGGAATCATGTGTTTTCCCCTCTTTTGAACATAATAGGGTGACTTAACAAGCCAAGAGTTCACCCAACTATTCTTTTTTAATTTCATAAAATCAAATTTGGGTCCACAGCCTGTTTGGCTGTCTACCAGATGCATGCTGGTACATTCAACCTCCGGTGGGTGGAGACCAGAGAGAATATTTTTGTTGGTCATAAAGCCAAGAATTTAAGACCTAAAACAAATGAAGGGGAAAGCTTACCTGTGTTTTTTCATTTTTCTATGCACCCACAGCAAAGTTTGTCTGAACAGATGCTGGTCTGGTGAAAACTGAACTGTCTATGAGGCCAGCCTGAACAGAATCCATGACTGTATTCTGCCCTACAGCAATTTCTTCTTATGATAAATGATACAACAGCCAGACAAATAAAAAAGACCATCTCCAGGAGGAAATGGATCAGTAAAACCAAGAATACTACCAAATTTCCAGATTTGCTAAGCCTATGGAACTAGTTCCACAAAAACTTTCTCCCATTAACCTAATTTAGAGAAAAAAGGACTTACCGCTCTACTCCAAATGATTCTGAAGACAGAGATTCAGGAGGCTGCCATGATAAAAAATCTTACCTTCTGTTGACTGTATATCAGACATTCAAGGATTCAAAGCTGCAAACTTGTTGGAGCAAAGTGCCAACCTAAGTTTATCCTGTGACTATGCCAACTGTTGGGGGGAATAATTTTTCTCTACCTTTCAAGTTCTTCTAGCTGGTCTAAGAATTAAGTTTAAATGAGACAGATTAACCAGAGAGAAAAAAAAAAAAAAAACAAAGCTTAATTACATGCACACAGAGCCCCAATAATGAAATTGAGACCTAATAGAAATGACCAATGCAAAGAGATTTTAAACAGAGACAATAAACCTGTGACGAATTAACAGGACCAAAGAAACTTATGTTTAGGAGCCTCAATTAGTAAGAAATTCTAAGCAGAATTTGGATTTGGATGGTAAATTAGTGAAAGTAACAGTATATTTATAAAGCCTTCTTGGATCTGAATTTCCTGTCTCTGGTGAGAAGGAGGTCTCTTTGCCTCCTGGTACAGTGTGGGTAAAATTGTAACATTTCCAGAATATCTCGCCTGGCTTTAGTATATCTGCATATCAATAGGCATTCAGAGGTGGAAAGAAGTATGACTTTAATGCATTTGCATCTTTCCTCAGGGATGGAGAAGTTCATCTCCATATCAATGGGTAATTACCTGGGCAACAGAGGGCTTATCTGTACCTGAGAGATGAGGGGGAGGGCCAGTGTGGTTGCTGCTTGAGTGGAGAAGAAAGATGGCCTGGGACTGCAGTTTGTGAGCAATAAAGGGGTTTTAAACTTTATTTCTCCCTTTGACTGATTTTGGTTTTTAAGGTTATTTTGTCCCAGGATTTCCTTTCCCTGGACTTACAATTGGCGTAGTTGGCAGGGTTCCTGTGAATCTGAAACCTGTCATAATGGGTGCTACCTTTGCGAGGGCTGCCCCTAGAAATGATGGGGAGAAGCAGTGCTCGTGCTGAAGGACATGTGTCTACACTCATGTGGTTGTGGAGGCACCACCACGGCTGCTGGTCACACCAACCCTGGCCCATGGCCCAAGCCTAAGGCTCCTGCTTCTGCCACTGCTGCTGCTCTTGTTGCCAGCTGGAGCCTGGCCATAACCATGGAAAGGAGCAGAGGTCTGGATCATCTTTATAGAGAAGCAACTGGCTGCTGTATACCATGCCTTGCTGGCTACAGAGCCCGTCGCCAGAATATCTCTGACCAAGGTAATAACCTCCTATCCCATTGTGGGGTGGGTGCGAGACTGGACCCAAAAGCCATGGAGTGGCAGGGCACAGACATCTCAAAAGACAATGTGAGCCCATCAGTGTGGCTTGTCTTTCACCTTTGTAGAAGTCAGCCAAGCCTGGAAGGAGTGCCCTGCACATTGTGCAGATCAGCAAACCACCAAGAGGGGCCTAGAGCATCTCTCTACAACCTATGGTTGTTCACTGGTTACTGAGAGCAATCGAGGTATCCACTTTATTGGACATGTGTTTCAAGGATGGGTGCAGCAATTAAGAGTAAAATGGATGTGGCCCTGGACATTTCAACACATGGATCGGCAATGACTGGCTCTTCTGGCACCTTGGGGAAAAGGCATGGAAGCTGGCCTTCTGTGTATTCCTGTAATAACAGCAAATTAGTCCCCGAAAATCAGTTATTTGCTTCTATGGTCTTTGTGTCCTGGATGCACACCCCTGGCTGCAGCTGCCCCAAGATGGCTGGAATGGACAAGCTTTGGATTGAATCTGTATGGGACTTTGAACCTAGCTGAATCCTCTGGCTTGAGAATTATGATTGTGTTGCTGTTGTCAAGAAATTAATATTTAAAGAGAGGCTTGACTTTGTCTAATATTTGGTAAAGTTTTGTGAGCAATCTAGCATGATTGTTAGGAATGAGTAAACAAGTGTAGAAATGCATTTTGTGCTTAGTGAGAGATTGTGTTCTAAAGTACATTTGCTTAATCTGCATAGGCTGACTCCTCTGGCTTGAGGATTATCAAGATTTTATTGCTGTTGCTATTGCATGTTATTATATTGGTCAGAAGAGGGGGATAGAGCAAATTATAAGGCGAGATTTCTGGAGTGGACTGTGGGTAAAATTGTGACATTTCCAGAATATCTCACCTGGGTTTAGTATATCTGCATATCAATAGGCATTCAGAGGTAGAAAGAAGTATGGCTTTAGTACATTTGCATCTTTCCTCAGGGGTAGAGAAGTTCATCTCCATATCAATGGGTAATTACCTGGGCAACAGAGGACTTATCAGTACCTGAGAGGTGACAGGGAGGGCCGGTGTGGTTGCTGCTTGAGCAGAGAAGAAAGATGGCCTGGGACTGCAGTTTGTGAGCAATAAAGGGCTTTTAAACTTTATTTCTACATTTGACTGATTTTGATTTTTAGGGGTATTTTGCCCCAGGATTTCCTTTCCCCAGACTTACATACAGGAAGGGCACCTTTCACAGGGGACTTATATTTTACACTTTCAAGGGACATAGTGGTGGTCAGAGTGTTTTTGTACTGGCTATTTCTTAAGATAACATTTAATTCAAAATAATCAAATATGCCAAAGTGGCATATTTTGAGTAGCCTGCCTTTGGCTCCTACAGAAGCTATTCATTATATTGTGGCAGCATTGTTTCTAGGCTCTTAGTGGACAGGATTAAGTGTTCCTTTTCTCCTTTTCTGTCTCCATATTTGTATCTTCTGTACTAATAGTGACAACTTTATTACTTTCATCCATATATTTACTTATTTACTGTGCTTTGATGATATCTGTATGTCTGTATACAATGTGCATATCTGGATAAAGGCAATGTGAGTCAGAGACCACTTTTGCTAGGGTTGTGGTAGCAACAGGTCCTCATGCAAAACCTCTCCAGGAGTTGCCTATTTAAAAACGTTTTGAGGTGGAGCCAAGATGGCGATGTGAGTAGAGCAGCAGAAATCTTCTCCCAAAACCACACATATTTTTGAAAATACAACAAAGACAACTCTTCCTAAAAGAGAGACCAGAAGACACAGGACAACATTCAGACCACATCCACAACTGCGATAACCCAGCACCTCATGAAGGGGGTAAGATACAAGCCCCGGCCTGATGGGACACCAGTGCCTAACACCCCAGCTCTGAGCAGGAGGAGAGGAGTGGGAATGGGGAGGAAGACGGAGCCCAGGACTGCTAAATAGCCAGCCCTAACCATCTGCACCAGAGCACAGACACAGTGCATGCATGGGGTCCTGGATACTAGGGAAACAGGACAGTAAGACCTGTGAGCATCTCCCTGCAGGTGGCACCCTGGGGACAAAGGAAAGTGAGAGCGTTTTGGAAGTCTTAAAGAGACAGGGATGCCACCGCCAGACAGAAGCATCCTGGGACAATTAGTCCAGCAGTAGGGAACTCTGGGCACTCTAAACCCCTGGGTAGCAGGGCAGCTCAGAGGCCCCTCATGGAGATAAACAGCCTCCTGGCCATTCCCTCTCCAACATAGCTCCACCATATTGAAGCAGCAGCCCGAGGCAGGCCATACCCACAGCAACAGCAGAGATAAACTCCATAGTGGCAGGAAAAGAATCAGAAGCCACGTCTGCACGCAGCTGCCCAGCACAAGCCACTAGAAGTCGCTGTTCTCCCAGGAGAGGAAGGCCACAAACCAACAAGAAGGGACATTCTCCCAGCAGTCACTCATGCCAGCTCTGCAAACTATCTCTATCGCCATGAAAAGGCAAAATTTGAGGGAGACAAAGATAACAGAGACAACACCTGAGAAGGAGACAGACCTAACCAGTCTTCCTGAAAAAGAATTCAAAATAAAAATCAGAAACATGCTGATGGAGATGCAGAGAAATATATAAGGGCTAAGGGATGAAGACAGGAGGGAGATTACAGAAGTCTGGAAGGAGATTACAGAAGTAAAACAAACTCTGGAAGGATTTATAAGCAGAATGGATAAGATGCAAGAGGCCATTGATAGAATAGACACCAAAGAACAGGAACGCATAGAAGCTGACACAGAGAGAGAGAAAAGGATCTCCAGGAATGAAACAATATTAAGAGAACTGTGTTACCAATCCAAAAGGAACAATATCCATATTACAGGGGTACCAGAAGAAGAAGAGAGAGAAAAAAGGATAGAAAGTGTCTTTGAAGAAATAACTGCTGAAAACTTCCCCAAATTGGGGGAGGAAATAATCGATCAGACCACGGAAGTGCACTGAACTCCCAACAGAAAGGACCAAGGAGGACAACACCAAGACACATAATAATTAAAATGGCAAAGATCAAGGACAAGGAAAGAGTTTTAAAGGCAGCTAGACAGAAAAAGGTCACCTATAAAGGAAAACCCACAGGCTATCATCAGACTTCTCAACAGAAACCTTAAGGGCCAGAAGAGAATGGCATGATATATTTAATGCAATGAAACAGAGGGGCCTCGAACCAAGGATACTGTATCCACACGATTATCATTTAAATATGAAGGAGGGAGTAAACAATTCCCAGACAAGCAAAAGTTGAGGGAATTTTCTTCCCACAAAACACTTCTACAGGGTATTTTAGAGGGACTGTTCTAGATGGTAGCACTCCTAAGACTAAACAGATGCCACCAGAGAAAATAAAATCACAGCAAAGAAAGCAGACAAACCAAATATTAACTAAAGGCAAAAAATAAAATCAACTACCCACTAAACACAGTTAAAGGAACATGAAAGAGCACAGAATAAAACAATCAACATATAAAGAATGGAGGAGGAGGAATAAGAAGGGAGAGAAGAAAAGAATCTCCAGACAGTGTATATAACAGCTCAATAATCAAGCTAACTTAGACAGTAAGATAATAAAGAAGCTAACCTTGAACCTTTGGTTACCATGAATCTAAAGCCTGCCATGGCAATAAGTACATATCTTTCAATAGTCACCCTAAATGTAAATGGACTGAATGCACCAATTAAAAGACACAGAGTAATAGAATGGATAAAAAAGCAAGACCCATATATATACTGCTTACAAGAAACTCACCACAAACCCAAAGACATCACAGACTAAAAGTCAAGGGATGGGAAAACATATTTCAGGCAAACAACAGAGAGAAGTAAGCAGGGGTTGCAGTACTAGTATTAGACAAAATAGACTTCAAAACAGAGAAAGTAACAAGAGATAAAGAAGGACATTACATAATGTTAAAGGGCTCAGTCCAGCAAGAGGGTATAACCATTCTAAATATATATGCACCCAATACAGGAGCAGCAACATATGTGAAACAAATACTAATATATTTAAAGGAGGAAATAGGATGCAATGCATTCCTTTTGGAGGCTTCAACACACCACTCATTCCAAAGGACAGATCAACCAGACAGAAACTAAGTAAGGACACAGAGGCACTGAAAAACACACTAGAACAGATTGACCAAATAGACATCTACAGGACTCAGCATCGAAAAACAACAGGATACACATTCTTCTCAAGTGCACATGGAACGTTCTCCAGAATAGACCACACATTAGGCCACAAAAAGAGCCTCAGTAAATTCAAATTGATTAAAATCCTACCAACAAACTTTTCAGACCACAAAGGTATAAAACTAGAAATAAATTGTACCAATAAAAGCAAAAAGGTTCACAAACACATGGAGGCTTAACAACACGCTTCTAAATAGTCAATGGCTCAAAGACCAAATTAAAATGGAGATCCAGCAATATATAGAAATGAATGACAACAACAACACAAAGCCCCAACTTCTGTGGGACACAGCAAAAGCAGTCTTAAGAGGAAAGTATATAGTGATCCAGGCACACATAAAGATGGAAGAACAATCCCAAATGAATTGTCTAATGTCACAATTATCGAAATTGGAAAAGAAGAACAAATGAGGCCTAAGGTAAGCAGAAGGAGGAACATAATAAAGATGAGAGAAGAAATACACAAAGTTGAGAAGAATAAAACAATAGAAAAAATCAATGAAACCAAGACCTGGTTCCTTGAGAAAACAAACAAAACAGGTAGGCCCCTAGCCAAACTTATTAAGAGAAAAAGAGAAACAATACACATCAACAGAATCAGAAAAGAGAATGAAAAAATCATGACAGACTCCACAGAAATACAAAGAATTATTAAAGACCACTATGAAAACCTATATACCAATAAGCTGGAAAACCTAGAAGAAATGAACAACTTCCTAGAAAAAAACAACCTTCCAAGACTGACCAAGGAAGGAACACAAACGTTAAACAAACCAATTACAAGGAAAGAAATTAAAATGGTAATCAAAAAACTAAACAAGAACAAAATCTCCAGGCCAGACGGATTTACCTCAGAATTTTATCAGACATACAGAGAAGACATAATACCATTCTCCTTAAAGTTTTCCAAAAAATAGAAGAGGAGGGAATAATCCCAAACTTATTCTATGAAGCCAAAATCACCCTAATACCAAAACCAGGCAAAGACCCCACCAAAAAAGAAAACTACAGACCAATATCCCTGATGAATGTAGATGCAAAAATCTCAAGAAAATATAAGCAAACCAAATTCAAAAATACATCAATAGGATCATACACCATGACCAAGGGGGATTCATCCCAGGGATGCAAGGATGGCACAACATTTGAAAATCCATCAACATCATCCACCATATAAACAAAAAGAAGGACAAAAACCACATGATCATCTCCATAGATGCTGAAAAAGCATTTGACAAAATTCAACATCCATTCATGATAAAAACTATCAGCAAAATGGGCATAGAGGGCAAGTAGCTCAACATAATAAAGGCCATATATGACAAACCCACTGCTGACATCATACTGACCAGGGAGAAGCTGAAAGCCTTCCCTCTGAGATCGGGAACAAGACAGGGATCCCCACTTTTCCTACTGTTATTTAACATAGTACTGGATGTCCTAGCCATGGGAATTAGACAAAACAAGGAAATACAAGGAATTCAGATTGGTAAAGAAGAAGTTAAACTGTCACTCTTTGTAGATGACATGATATTGTACATAAAAAAACACTAAATACTCCACCCCAAGACTACTAGAATTGATATCGGAATACAGCAAAGTTGCAGGATACAAAATTAACACACAGAAATCTGTGGCTTTCCTGTACACTAACAATGAATCAATAGAAAGAGAAATCAGGAAAACAATTCCATTCACAATTGCATCAAAAAGAATAAAATACCTAGGAATAAACCTAACCAAAGAAGTGAAAGACGCATACCCTGAAAACTATAAGACACTCTTAAGAGAAATTAAAGAGGACACTAACAAATGGAAACTCATCCCATTAATATCGTCAAAATGGCCATCCTGCCCAAAGCAATATACAGATTTTGATGCAATCACTATCAAACTACCAGCAACATTCTTCAACGAACTGGAACAAATAGTTCAAAAATTCATATGGGAACAACAAAGACCCTGAATAGTGAAAGCAATCCTGAGAAAGAAGAATAAAGTCAGGGGGATCTCACTCCCCAACTTCAAGCTCTACTACAAAGCCACAGTAATCAAGACAATTTGGTACTGGCACAAGAACAGAGCCACAGACCAGTGGAACAGATTATAGACTCTAGACATTAACCCAAACATATATGGTCAATTAATATTTGAAAAGGAACCATGGACATACAATGGGGAAATGACAGTCTCTTCAACAGACTGTGCTGGCAAAACTGGACAGCTACCTGTAAGAGAATGAAACTGGACCAATGTCTAACCCCATACACAAAAGTAAATGCAAAATGGATAAAAGACCTGAATGTAAGTCATGAAACCATAAAACTCTTAGAAAAAAACATAGGCAAAAATCTCTTGGACATAAACATTAGAGACTTCTTCATGAATATATCTCCCTGGGCAAGGAAACCAAAAGCAGAAATGAACAAGTGGGACTATATCAAGCTGAAAAGCTTCTGTACAGCAAAGGACACCATCAATAGAACAAAAAGGTACCCTATAGTATGGGAGAATATATTTGTAAATGACATATCCAATAAAGGCTTGACGTCCAAAATATATAAAGAGCTCATGCACCTCAACAAACAGAAAGCAAATAATCCATTTAAAAAATGGGCAGAGGAACTGAACAGACAGTTCTCCAAAAAAGAAATTCAGATGGCCAACAGACACATGAAAAGATGCTCCACATCACTACTTATCAGAGAAATGCAAATTAAAACAAGAAGGAGATATCACCTCACAGCAGTCAGGATGGCTACCATCCAAAAGACAAACAATAACAAATGTTGGCGAGGTTGTGGAGAAAGGGGAACTCTCCTACACTGTTGGTGGGAATGTAAATTAGTTCAACTATTGTGGAAAGCAGTATGGAGGTTCCTCAAAATGCTCGAAATAGAGTTACCATTTGACCCAGGAATTCCACTCCTAGGAAATTTACCCTAAGAATGCAGCACTCCAGTTTGAAAAAGATAGATGCACCCCTTTGTTTATCGCAGCACTATTTACAATAGCCAAGAATTGGAAGCAACCTAAGTGTTCATCAGTAAATGAATGGATAAAGAAGATGTGGTACATATACACAATGGAGTATTATTCAGCCATATGAAGAAAACAAATCCTACCATTTGCAACAACCTGGATGGAGCTAGAGGTTATTATGCTCAATGAAATAAGCCAAATGGAGAAAGAGAAATACCAAATGATTTCCCTCATCTGTGGAGTGAAAAACTGAAGGAACAGAACAGCAGCAGAATCACAGAACCCAAGAATGGACTAACAGGTACCAAAGGGAAAGGGACTAGGGAGGATAGGTGGGTAGTGAGGGATAAGGGGGGGGGGAAGAAGAAAGAGGGTATTATTATGTATAGCATGCATAATATGTGGGGTGGGAGAAAGGGGAGGGCTGTACAAGACAGATAATAAAAGTAGTAATTCTATAACATTTTGCTATGCTGATGTACAGTGACTGTAATGGGTTTTGTGGGGAGGACTTGGTATAGTGGAAAGCCTAGTAAACATAATATTCTTCATGTAATTGTAGATTAATGATAACAAAAACAAGAGAAAGAAAAGGGGGATTACTCCCTGATAGGATAAAACTAACTGCAGATCAATGATTAATGCATGCTTTACATATCCTTAATTTTGATCTTTTAAAGGCTGTCAGATGATCAGCTATTGAAGTACATTTTTCTGATAATATTCCTTTCTTTAAAAAAAAAAAGCAGTTCCTGTGTGGTGATCTCCAATAGGTACTTCACAATGGTATAAAGACCATAACAGTGTGCGCAAAGAGTTTGTTTGTGTTTATACTGACGATCAAAGCCTAATTTGGCTAACCAGAAAGCTAATTAAGATAGGATATAAAGAAGAATTTCCAACATCATCATCCTCTGGAAGAGTCATTCCAGAAGAGATCATCAAAAAACTTCCACAAAGATCCAGGCGATGCTGCAGTTGTAGCTGCATTCATCCCACCGGTTCCTGGACTTGCCATCGGAATGAAGAAGGAGATATCTAAGCTGGCCTGTGCCTATAGTAAAACAACAAATTTGACTGGATCTATACTGTTGGAACTCAACCAAGAATTAGGAGAAGTGCAAGTTGCAGTGCTCCAAAATCATGCGACTATAGACTATCTACTGTTAAAAGAACATATGGGATGTGAACAGTTTGCAGGAATGTGTTGTTTTAATTTGTCTGACTTTTCTCAAACTATTCAAATTCAGTTAGACAATATCCATCATATCATTGATAAATTTTCAAAAATGCCTAGGGTACTTAACTGGTTTTCTTGGTTTCACTAGATATGGCTGGTAATTGTAGGTCTGCTTTTGTTATGTAGCTGTATTCCTATTATGTTAATGTGTGTACACAATTTAATTAGTAGTTTAAAACTTATACATGCTTATGTTACTCTACAATAAGATATGTCAGAGAAATAATCAATCTTCCCATGTTTTCTTCCAACTGCTACTTCTATAGTTTTTCTTCTTCCTTCCTAATTATAACCCTTTAGTAGAATTCATGCCTCATATCGAAAATTACTGAGTATCATAATTCTTCCAAGTGGTAAAGATTCCTCAAGACAAATGCTGGGCATAGAAGCTACAGGTAATAAATCTGCAAAGAAGTAAAAAGCTAATCTTTTCAAAGAATATTGCTTCTCTCTCACTTACCAACTTCACATTTCTCTGTATGGCCCCGGAAGATGGCTGGTTAGCCAGAGATGGGTAAGATTCGTCAGGGGAGGAACAACCTAAGACAGGCACAGTCGCAGGGTGGCCATCAGCTGAGAAATTGGGGATCGACAGAGGTGAGGCTTAGAACCTCACCCGCCCTGTTTTGAGAGAAATCTTCTGCATCTGTGGATGTTTTGTTGCCTTTGTCTAGCTTGGATTAATGCTTAGTCTATAGGCACAGACCTGATCATCTACATTTGCCCTCTTACAGCACTAAATTATGTTTTCTACCTTTATCTTGCATCTACCTACTACTCCAGCATTTTATTTAAAATAATAATAATAATAATAAGGGAGAAATGTGGGATTCACATATAAATCAAGTACAAAAAATCAAACAAATAATCATATCTGACTTGATGGTTTATAGTTCATGATGCGTGATCAAAACCAAAAGTTTCTGTGATATGACTGCCCTTGCACTGTTCACCATGTAAGAACTTATTTGCTATATAAGAACTTGTTCACCATGTAAGAACTTGTTCGTTATGCTTCAGAAGATTAGAGACTGTTGAGAATTAGGCTTGGGGTTGATGAATGATTGTGCATTGAGTCCCCCATACAGAATTTTATTGTTGTTAACAGCCATTAGATAAATAAATATGAGAGATGCCCTCTCAAAAAAAAGTTTTCAAAGAATCTAAATTGCATTAACAAGCAATTATTTAAAAAATCTTAAAATAAAGTTTAAAAAAATAAATATCAGCAAAGAAATAGAAATTATAAAAGTAGAAATTATAAAACTGATAAAAAGTAAAAGATAAAAGTCTTATTGGTTGGGCTCAGTAACAGAGTAGAGATGGCAGACTTAATATTCATTGAACTAGAGGACATAGTAATACAATTTATCCAATCTGAACAACAGAGAAAAAAACTCTCAGGGAAGTGTGAGACTATAGTAAAATAGCTAATGTTCATGTCAGTGGAGCTCTTGGGGAAAGGAGAAAGAGAAAGCAGAACTGAAAAGAACTCAAAGAAATAGTGTCTAAACTCTTCCCAAATATGGTAAAACGCAAATGTACAGATTCAAGGGACTAATTAAAACTCAAAGAGAATTAAGTCAGAGAAATCCAAGACACATTATAATTAAACTATTGAAGATGTTTAACTCTTACAGAAAAGAAAAAAAATCTTGAAAGCAGCCAGCTAAAAATAATGCCAATCATCTACATTCTGAATAATTATCGACCTCTCGAGTAGGACAAATACCTCTAAGTTTTCCATCAAATTACTAGAAGAGCCTCAAAACTCTGAAGGAGTTACTTGCCATTTATACTGGACTCTTTAATAAGCAAAAAAAAAAAATAAGATTTTAGACTTGTCCACTGGAGGAACATGAAGGGAAGAAGACAGAAAGAAAGAAGAAAAAGATAAAGAAAATGTAGAACAGTTACGGAGAAAAACTCGGCACATAACAGTAGCAAAGTGACAAGCCAGAAATGTAGTGTTAGAAACTATGAAGATTAATGAAACAACAAATGTTTTTAGGTCTAAGATCTTGTACAAATCTGTATTTGGTAGATCATCTTTATCAAATGTAACTTTCTTCTTTACAAGAAGTATGGGAGTATTGCAAGGTGAGTGCCCTTTTGAAATTACCCCTTCTTTTTCTAATTATTTTATAACTGGTTTTATTCCTTTTAATTGAGCTCTTGACAAAGTATATTGTTTTATACACGACCATGCTTCATCTTTTTGGTAAACTGTTGATTCTGTATTTTAATTAAACCAGTATCATTGTTCCTCAGGAACCAAAGTATGCATGTATTTGTTTCAGTTTAAGGTGATATTTATCTCCTACTTGTTCTGTTTCTTTGCAGAACCTTGACTAATGCATTCAACAACACTTGGGCACCATATCCTTTGATGTGGTAATCTTCTGGACCCTAGCTTGCTTGCTCCATCAAGGAGCAAAGTTTACTGGTTACAGATTTACATGTGGCTGCCAGTTGCACAATTTTTTGCCTGTTCACATCTCTTTGTATGAAGCTATGAAATGAGAACATGCTTCAGAGTACTTCTGCAAACTTCTGGCACACAGGGAAAAAAGCCTTTAAGTGAGTCATATTAGTTAGCAATAAAGGCATGTGGATGACTCAGGATCTCTGTGTAAATTGTCAATGGCATCAGCTTTTCTGTGATCCAAACAGGAAGGGCTGGTTTTTCTTGCACTGAAGCAAAAAATGTAAATTATATGGCACTTTGGTTTCCCTTCCCATGTTGGCATTCATCAACTTGACATGTTGCATGCTAACCTTCCTCCAGGTGTCCATTGCAGCTGCTCTCCATCCTGTCATCTTCATATGGAGGCATAGTTTATCACTAAATTCTCAATAATTTCCTGATAGGGTCTCATTATGAAGTCTGCTTTCCTAGCTACTGGGTGTATGGATAAGGGACTCTTGAAGGTGCAATCTGGGCTTAGATATGAAGTGGAATCAGGGCTAAGCCATGAGATACACAAACCTGTGCCACCAAACAAAGCAGGTAATTTGGTACCTGGTAAAGAAATTGTGCCCTTATCCCTTTTTCAAGGAAATCCACTGTCCAAATGACCATCGTTACTGTCCTTGAGGAGCCAGCTGAGGCAAGGAAGGATACAGACAAAGAGAGCAGTTGGGTCAGCAGTAGTGAAAGGATGTGACTTCTGATAAAGGGAAAGTGCCTTTAATTCTCACACTTTCTCTTCATTGTTTTCAACATTTTATTCTGGATATCCCATTCATTTTTTATTTTCTTCTTGGAATTATTATCCCATAAATATCAGTAATTAATTTGTTTGTGATGTGAATAAAGAACTCCAGAAAATACTAAAACTTATCTAAACTAAACAAAAGAACTGTCCTTAGACACTGGAAGACTAGATTCACATATACCTAATAAAAATAAGGCAGAAAGGGAGGCAGAGCCAAGATGGTGGCATGAGTAGAGCAGAGGACATCTCCTCCCAAAATCATATATATTTTTGAAAATACAACAAATACAATTCTCCCTAAAAGAGAAACCACAAGACACAGGAGAGCAGCCAGACTACATCCACAACTGCGAGAACCCAGTGCATCATGAAGGGGGTAAGATACAAGCCGTGACCTGGTGGGACCTGAGCACCCCTCACCTCAGCTCCTTGTGGGAGGAGAGGAGTCAGAGTGGGGAGGGAGAGGGAGCCCAGGGCTGCTAAATAGTCAGCCTTAGACATCTGTACCAGAGCGCAGACACAGTGCATGCGTGGAGTGCTAAAACCAGGGAAACAGGACAGTAAGACCTGTGAGCAGGTTCCCACAGTGAGCACCCTGGGGACAAAGAAAAGCGAGTGCTTTTTGAAAGTCTTAAAGGGACAGGGACTCCACAGCTGGATGGAAGTACACCAGGACACCTTGCCCAGCAGCAGGAAATCTGTGGAACTCCAGGCACCCTAACCCCCTGGATAGCAGGGCAGCTCAGAGGCACCTCACAAAGGTAAACAGCCTCCCGGCCGTTACCCCTCTGACACAGCTCTGCCATATTGGAGCAACTGCCTGAGACATGTCACACCCACAACAACAGTGGAGATAAACTCCATAGCAGCTGGGCAAGAATCAGAAGCCCCATCTGCATGCAGCTGCCCAGCACAAGCCACTAGAGGTCTCTGTTCTCCCAGGAGAGGAAGGCCACAGACCAACAAGAAGGACAAGAAGGGATATTCTCCCAACCATCACTCGTGCCAGCTCTGCAAACTATCTCTATTATGATGAAAAGGCAAAATCTGAGGCAGAAAAAGATCTCAGAATCAACACCTGAGAAGGAGACAGACCTAATCAGACTTCCTGAAAAAGAATTCAAAATAAAAATCAGAAACATGCTGAAGGACATGCAGCGAAATATACAAGAGCTAAAAGATGAAGTCTGGAGGGAGATTACAGATGTCAGGAGGGAGATTACAGATGTCCGGAAAGAGATTACAGAAGTGAAACGAATGCTGGAAGGATTTATAAGCACAATGGATAAGATGCAAGAGGCCATTGATGCAATAGAAACCAGAGAACAGGAATGCATAGAAGCTAATGCAGAGAGAGATAAAAGGATCACCAGGAATGAAACAATATTAAGAGAACTGTGTTACCAATCCAAAAGGAACAATATCCACATTATAGGGGTACCAGAAGAAGAGGAGAGAGAAAAAGGGATAGAAAGTGTCTTTGAAGAAATAATTGCTGAAAACGTCCCCAAACTGGGGGAGAAAATAATCGATCAAACCATGGAAGTGCACTGAACTCCCAACAGGAAGGACCCAAGGAGGACAACACCAACACACATAATAATTAAAATGGCAAAGATCAAGGACAAGGAAAGAGTTTTAAAGGCAGCTAGAGAGAAAAGGTCACCTATAAAAGAAAACCCATCAGGCTATCATCAGACTTCTCAACAGAAACCTTAAAGGCCAGAAGAGAATGGCATGATATATTTAATGCAATGAAACAGAAGGGTCTTAAACCAAGAATACTGTATCCAGCACAATTATCATTTAAATATGAAGGAGTAATTAAACAATTAACAGACAAGCAAAAGTTGAGGGAATTTGCCTCCCACAAACCACCTCTACAGGGTATTTTAGAGGGACTATACTAGATGGGAGCACTCCTAAGACTAAACGGATGTCACCAGAGAAAATTAAATCATAGCAAAGAAAGCAGACCAACCAAATACTAACTACCGGCAAAAAATGAAATCAACTACCCACAAAAAGCACATAAAGGAAACACGAAAGAGCACAGAATAAAACAGCCAAAATATAAAGAATGGACGCAGAGGAATAAGAAGGGAGAGAAGAAAAGAATCACCAGACAGTGTATGTAACAGCTCAATAAGCGAGCTAAGTTAGGCAGTAAGATACTAAAGAAGCTAATCTTGAACCTTTGGTAACCACGAATCTAAAGCCTGCAATGACAATAAGTACATATCTCTCAATAGTTACCCTAAATGTAAGTGGACTGAATGCACCAATCAAAAGACACAGAGTAATAGAATGGATAAAAAAGCAAGACCTATCAATATGCTGCTTACAGGAAACTACATCAAACCCAGAGACATGTACAGACTAAAAGTCAAGGGATAGAAAAACATATTTCAGGCAAACAACAGAGACAAGAAAGCAGGTTGCAGTACTAATATCAGACAAAATAGATGTCAAAACAAAGAAAGTAACAAGAGATAAAGAAGGACATTACATAGTGATAAAGGGCTCAGTCCAACAAGAGGATAAAACCATTATAAATATATATGCACCCAACAAAGGAGCACCAGCATATGTGAAACAAATACTAACAGAACTAAAGGAGGAAATAGAATGCAATGCATTCATTTTAGGAGAATTCAACATGCCACTCACCCCAAAAATCAGATCCACTGGACAGAAAGTAAGTAAGGACACAGAGGCACTGAACAACATGCTAGAACAGATGGACCTAATAGACATCTATAGAACTCCACATCCAAAAGCAACAAGATACACATTCTTCTCAAGTGCACATGGAACATTCTCCAGAATAGACCACATACTAGGCCACAAAAAGAGCCTCAGTAAATTCTGAAATATTGAAATTCTACCAACCAACTTTTCAGACCACAAAGGTATAAAACTAGAAATAAATTCTACAAAGACAACAAAAAGGCTCACAAACACATGGAGGCTAAACAACATGCTCCTAATTAATCAATGGATCAACAAACAAATTAAAATAGAGATCAAGGAATATATGGAAACAAATGACAACAACAACACAAAGCCCCAACTTCTGTGGGATGCAGTGAAAGCAGTCTTAAGAGGAAAGTATATAGCGATCAAGGCACACTTAAAGAAGGAAGAACAATCCCAAATGTACAGTCTAACATCACAATTATTGAAACTGGAAAAAGAAGAAAAAATAAGGCCTAAAGTCAGCAGAAGGAGGGACATAATAAAAATCAGAGAAGAAATAAACAAAATTGAGAAGAATAAAACAATAGAAAAAAATCAATGAAACCAAGAGCTGGTTCTTTGAGAAAATAAACAAAATAGATAAGCTTCTAGCCAAACTTATTAAGAAAAAAAGAGAACACACATCAACAGAATCAGAAACGAGAAAGGAAAAATCACGACAGACTCCATAGAAATACAAAGAATTATTAGAGATTACTATGAAAACCTATATGCTAACAAGCTGGAAAACCTAGAAGAAATGGACAACTTCCTAGAAAAATACAACCTTCCAAGACTGACCAAGGAAGAAACACATAAGTTAAACAAACCAATTATGAGGAAAGAAATTGAAGCGGTAATCAAAACACTACCCAAGAACAAAACCCCCACGCCAGACGGATTTACCCCAGAAGTATTTCAGACATAAAGAGAAGACATAACACCATTCTCTTTAAAGTTTTCCCAAAAATAGAACAGGAGGGAATACTCCCAAACTCATTCTATGAAGCCGACATCACCCTAATACCAAAACCATGCAAAGACCCCACCAAAAAAGAAATTTACAGATCAATAACCCTGATGAATGTAGATGCAAAAATACTCAATAAAATAATAGCAAACCGAATGCAAAAATATATCAACAGGAACATACAACATGACCAAGTGGGATTCATCCCAGCGATGTAAGGATGGTACAACAGTCAAAAATCCATCAACATCATCCACCATATAAACAAAAAGAAGGACAAAAACCATACGATCATCTCCATAGATGCTGAAAAAGCATTTGACAAAATTCAACATCCATTCATGATAAAAACTCTCAGCAAAATGGGCATAGAAGGCAAGTAGCTCAACATAATAAAGGCCATATGTGATAAACCCACTGCTAACATCATACTGAACAGTGAGAAGCTGAAATACTTCCCTCTGAGATGGGGAACAAGACAGGGATCCCCACTTTTCCTACTGTTATTTAACATAGTACGGGACATCCTAGCCATGGCAATTAGACAAAACAAAGAAATACAAGGAGTTCAGATTGGTAAAGAAGAAGTTAAACTCTCACTCTTTGCAGATGACATGATATTGTACATAAAAAAACACTAAAGACTCCACCCCAAAACTACTAGAATTGATATCGGAATACAGCAAAGTTGCAGGATACAAAATTAACACACAGAAATCTGTGGCTTTCCTGTACACTAACAATGAGCCAATAGAAAGAGAAATCAGGAAAACAATTCCATTCACAATTGCATCAAAAAGAATAAAACACCTAGGAATAAACCTAACCAAAGAAGTGAAAGACTTATACCCTGAAAACTATAAGACACTCTTAAGAGAAATTAAAGAGGACACTAACAAATGGAAAATTATCCCATTAATATCATGAAAATGGCCATCCTGCCCAAAGCAATATACAGATTTTGATGCAGTCACTATCAAACTACCAGCAACATTCTTCAATGAACTGGAACAAATAGTTCAAAAATTCATATGGATCTACCTGTATGGCCCCGGAAGATGACTGATTAGTCAGAACTTGTTTGAACTTGTTTGTTATGCTTCAGAAGATTGGAGACTGTAGAGAATTAGGCTTGGGATTGATTAATAATTGTGCATTGAGCATTGAGTCCCCTATACAGAATTTTATTGTTGTTAACAACCTAAAAGAGGCATTGTTGCAGGGGGGCCATCAGGTGAGAAATTGGGGATCAACAGTGGTGAGGCTTAGAACCTCACCCTCCCTGTTTTGAGAGAAATCTTCTGCATCTGTGGATGTTTTAATGCCCTTGTCTAGCTTGGATTAACACATAGTCTACAGGCACACACGTGATCATCTACATTTGCTCTCTTACAACACTAAACTATGTTTTCTACCTTTATCTTGCATCTACCTACCACTTCAGAATTTTAATAAAAATAAAAATAAAAATAATAATAAAGGGAGAAATGTGGGATCCACATATAAATCAAGTATAAAAATCAAACAAATATTCATATTTGACCTGATTGTTTATAGTCCATAATGCGTGATCAAAACCGAAAGTTTCTGTGATGACTGCCCTTGTACTGTTCACCATGTAAGAAGTTATTCACTATGTAAGAATTTGTTCACCATGTAAGAACTTGTTTGTTATGCTTCAGAAGATTGGAGACTGTAGAGAATTAGGCTTGGGATTGATTAATAATTGTGCATTGAGCATTGAGTCCCCTATACAGAATTTTATTGTTGTTAACAACCATTTGATCAATAAATATGAGAGATGCCCTCTCAAAAAAAAATATTCATATGGAAACACCAAAGACTCTGAAAAGTGAAATCAATCCTGAGAAAGAAGAATAAAGTGCGGGGGATCTCTCTCCCCAACTTAAAGCTCTACCACAAAGCCATAGTAATCAAGACAATTTGGTACTGGAACAAGAACAGAGCCACAGAACAGTGGAACAGACTAGAGACTCCAGACATTAACCCAAAGATATATGGTCAATTAATATTTGATAAAGGAACCATGGACATACAATGGGGAAATGACAGTCTTTTCAACAGACTGTGCTGGCAAAACTGGACAGCTACCTGTAAGAGAATGAAACTGGACCAATGTCTAACCCCATACACAAAAGTAAATTCAAAAGAATCAAAGACCTGAATGTAAGTCATGAAACCATAAAACTCTTAGAAAAAAACATAGGCAAAAATCTCTTGGACATAAACATTAGTGACTTCTTCATGAACATATCTCCCCGAGCAAGGAAAACAAAAGCAAAAATGAACAAATGAAAATATATCAAGTTGAAAAGCTTCTGTACAGCAAAGGACACCACCAATAGAACAAAAAGGCTCCCTAAAGTATGGGAGAATATATTTGTAAATGACATATCCCATAAAGACTTGACATCCGAAATATATAAAGAGCTCATGCACCTCAACAAACAGAAAGTAAATAATCCATTTAAAAATGGGCAGAGGAACTGAACAGACAGTTCTCCAAAAAAGAATTTCAGATGGCCAGCAGAGACATGAAAAGATGCTCCACATCACTACTTATCAGAGAAATGCAAATTAAAACTACAATGAGATATCATCTCACACCAGTAAGGATGGCTCCCATCCAAAAGACAAACAATTACAAATGTTGGTGAGGTTGTGGAGAATGGGGAAACCTCCTACACTGTTGGTGGGAATGTACATTAGTTCAACCATTGTGGAGAGTAGTATGGAGGTTCCTCAAAATGCTCAAAATAGAAATACCATTTGACCCAGGAATTCCACTTCTAGGAATTTACTCTAAGAATGCAGCATTGCAGTTTGAAAAAGACAGATGCACCCCTATGTTTATTGCAGTACTATTTACAATAGCCAAGATATGGAAGCAACCTAAATGTCCATCAGTAGATGAATGGATTAAGAAGATGTGGTACATATACACATTGAAACATTATTCAGCCATAAGAACAAAACAAATCCTATCATTTGCAACAACGTGGATGGAGCTAGAGGGTATTATGCTCAGTGAAATAAGCCAAGCAAAGAAAGACAAATACTAAATGATCTCACTCATCTGTGGAGTATAAGAACAAAGGAAAAAGTGAAGGAACAAAACAGCAGCAGAATCACAGAACAAGAATGGTCTAATAGATACCAAAGGGAAAGAGACTGGGGAGAATGGGAGGGTAGGGTGGGGAAGAAGATTGGGGGTATTATGATTAGCATGTATAATGTGGGGGATGGGGGAATGGGGAGGGCTGTGCAACATAGAGAAGACAAGTTGTGGTTCTACAACATTTTGCTATGCTGATGGACGGTGATGGTAATGGTATTTGTGAGGGAGACTTTATGATAGGGAGAGCCTAGTAAACATAATATTCTTCATGTAATTGTAGATTAATGATAACAAAAAGGGGGGATTACTCCCTGATAGGATAAAATTAACTGCAAATCAAAGATTAATGCATGCTTTACATATCCTTAATTTTGATCTTTAAAAGGGTGTCAGATGATCAACTATGGAAGGACATGTTTCTGATAATATTTCTTTCTCTTAAAAAGAAAAAAAAGCAGTTCCTGTGTGATGGTCTCCAATAGGTTCTTCACAATAGTATAAGGTCATATCAAAATGTGGACAAATACTTTGTGTTTATACAGAGGATCAAAGTATAATTTGGCTACCCAGAAAATGAATTAAGATACGATATGAAGAAGAACTTCTAATATCAACATCCTCTGGAAGAGTCACCCCAGAAGATGATCATCAAAAAACTTCAACAAAGATCCTGCTGCTGTTGCAGTTGTAGCTGCATTCATCCTGCCGGTTCCTGGACTTGCCATTGGAATGGAGAAGGAGATATCTAAGCTTACCTGTGTATACAGTAAAAAAACAAATTTGACTGGATCTATATTGTCTGAACTCAACCAAGAATTAGGAGAAGTGAAAGTTGAAGTGCTCCAAAATCATGCAACTATAGGCTATCTACTGTTAAAAGAACATATGGGATGTGAACAGTTCCCAGGAATGTGTCGTTTTAATTTGACTGATTTTTCTCAAACTATTCAAATTCAGTTAAACAATATCCATCATATCATTGATAAGTTTTCACAAATGCCTAGGGTACCTAACTGGTTTTCTTGGTTTCACTGGATATGCCTGGTAATTGTAGGTCTGCCTTTGTTATGTATCTGTATTCCTATTCTGTTAATGTGTGTATACAATTTAATTAGTAGTTTGTTAAAACCTATACATGCTTATGTTACTCTACAAGAAGATATGTCAAAGAAATAATCAGTCTTCCCATGTTTTCTTCCATCTGCTACTTCTATAACTTTTCTTCTTCCTTCCTAATTACAGCCCTTTAGCAGAATTCATGACTCATATCAAAAATTACCGAGTATCATAATTCTTCCAAGTGGTAAAGATACCTCAAGACAAATGCTGGGCATAGAAGCCACAGGGCATAAATCTGCAAAGAAGTAAAAAGCTAATCTTTTCAAACAATATGGCTTTTCACTCACTTACCAATTTTACATTTCCCTGTATGGCCCCAGAAGACAGCTGGTTAGCCAGAGATGGGTAAGATTCCTCAAGGGAGGAGCAACCTAAGACAGGCACAGTCGCAGGGGGGCCATCAGCTGAGAAATTGGGGATCAACAGAGGTGAGGCTTAGAACCTCACCCCCCTCCCCCTGTTTTGAGAGAAATCTTCTGCATCCGTGGATGTTTTGTTGCCTTTGTATAGCTTGGATTAATACGTAGTCTATAGGCACAGAACTGATCATCTACATTTGCCCTCTTACAGCACTAAACTATGTTTTCTACCTTTATCTTGCATCTACCTACCACTCCAGCATTTCATTAAAAAATAATAGTAAAAATAAGGGAGAAATGTGGGATTCACATATAAATCAAGTATAAAAATCAAATGAATAATCATATCTGACTTGATTGTTTATAGTTCATGATGTGTGATCAAAACCGAAAGTTTCTGTGATATGACTGCCCTTGTACTGTTCACCATGTAAGAACTTATTCACCATGTAAGAACTTGTTCATTATGCTTCAGAAGATTGGACACTGTTGAGAATTAGACTTGGGGTTGATTAATGATTGTGCATTGAGTCCCCTATACAGAATTTTATTGTTGTTAACAACCATTTGATCAATAAATATGAGATGCCCTCTCAAAAAAAAAAAGGAACAAGATGAGAGTAAAGGTTTAGAAAATTGGCAGACTCTTTGGACTATGATAAAGCCTAAGGACAAAGGAATTAATGTGTTGCCAAATAGGCTAATTATTTTTGATTCACTCAATAAATACCTCTATTTAACTTGAACCATACAGACCACTGTACTTCATATACAGAGGAATACAGTTGTGTTGGCATATGGTTCCTACCAAGGAGGTTATGTATATGTTTCAGAAGTAGACTGAAATGTAAGAGAGTCAAGCTGTGTTCTAGAGGCCTTGGAAAATTGTTTGTGAGGCTAAAGGCCAACTACCTAGGGAAATTCATGGTAAGTGTATAAAAGAAACCATGAGACACAGTTTCCAAGTTCAAAAAGATCTTTTGTTTCTTTGAACAGATTCTGCTTGGTTCTGAAGTTCTCCTGCCCCTCAAAAAGAAAATGTAAATACTCTTATTTGACCTTAACTGGTGTATGCTGCTAATTTACATTGCTCACCTCTGGAGGAAGAGACCGCAGACATAAGCAGCTGTTCATGATCTTTGGGGGATTAGTTCTTTCAGATTTTGGGACCAAAGACCTCATTACTAGAGAATGACATTGCCACATTTTATCTTTAAATCTGATGAAGATCCAATAGTTAGAGTTGTTGAAAACGATATTAAAAGAGATTAAAATGTAAAAATAAATAAATAAATAATAAGGTAGAAAGGTATTCATTTTTTAAGAGGAAGAACTGTAGATGACAGTCCTGGCTTTTCAGATTTTTTAACCATATGATAATCTTGATGGCATTTTAGGACCTGGTTTATCCATGCTTATTCAATAGTATAATCTTAAATTTGGAGACTATGGTGATACAGCTAGTTTACCAAAAGAATAGAGAGCTAGAGGGGATACTTTTTATAATTTGCGGTCACTTATCTGGCTTGTGTGGCCATAGATCTTCAGCTTGTCTGCTCAGTTCAGGAATTTGAAACATCCTGTCTTCACCATCAAAATTGTTAAAGAAATATTAAAAACAAAATATCTTCTCAAACCAGAAGAGCTTTGCAGAAAGAAGAGAAAACAATTTCGTTACTGGATAAGCACTAAACCAGAATATGATGTGCATCACAGGTAATTCGCTAAGAGATTGAGAAGGTAAAAAGATAGCTTACCCTTTTGTATAGCCAAGAAGACACACACCATTACATATATGTTTTCAAGATAAACAATAATTAGTCCTCAAGTAAGAGGACTTGAGAGCGTCATTTGTCAAACATAGTTCATCCTAAAGTATCTTCCTAATTGTGGTGACTATCTGTGTTAACTGGTTTTACCAAAGGAAAAATACATTTTACATATCTTTATGACAGGATGTAGTTTTGCAAATTGGAGCAAGATGCCACACAAATTAGACTCCTACCTTCCTACAGAAACTGGGAGATAGGGACTCTGTCTTCCTCGATGACTGCATTTCAAGGATATGGGTCCCAGGTCTTTGAAAGAGACATCTCTGGGTCATAGAACTGCCAAGTGACTTATTTAGCTTTTAAAAAGTTTTGCATATATTTCTAAGAGACAGATATGAATTCACTATTACAAGTTTCCTAAAGTAAATGCACTAAGGCAGTCCCTTCCCTTATTTTCAACAGAAAAAAAAATTAAGCTTATTTTTAATTTGCATTTTGCTCTTACAATGGAAATAAACAGGACATTTACTTTCTACTTATGTGTTAAGAGTATGTCAAAGCAATAATAAACAACTTCAGAATCTCAATGGTTTCACACACAAAAAATATGTCTATTTTTTATGTAAGTCTACTACTATGAAAAAAGTAGGCTTCTCTCCACACCATCTTTCAGGATTTCAGAATTTTTCCTTTCAGATTATTCCAACATGCACCAGCAGAAAGTAAGCAATTATAGAAGGGGTATCTTTCAAGATATTGGGGAAGGAGAGAACATCCTATTTTGTTTTCTGTATGTTTCAGACTTTTAAACACATTTAAAAATGATATTAAATATTATTTCATCTATATGTGGTATAAAATAAACCAGAAACAAAGGAATATTCACTTTTTGGTTTCATTAAGGAAAGTCCATTACCTGGAAGAAATAACTGATGATGGTGATAGGGATAAGAGGGGTTGTCTATGTTACATGGAATGGGCAAGAAGGTAGAGGAAAGAAATATTCCTTATCTTTTATTGAATGATGAGTATACAGGCTCTACAATAGTCAGAACTCAACTCTTAAGATCTTCAGATTTCAACATATGTAAATTATATCTCAATTTTAAAACATTTTATTTTAAAATGAAGCTGACCCCAATTTCTCCAGCATTTCCAATATTACATTTACCATTGGCTTTGAATTATTTCTGTCTAATATTCCTTTTAAGGTCATAAGAAATTAAAGGTAGGTACTGTGTGCTTTTTACTCGTCTTTCTTTCAACACTTGATACATGTTACATTTATCAAGTACTCAATAAATAATAGCTCTTTTTAATTTAGGATAAATGTATTTCTTATTGATGCCTAATACTTATTAAAATATAGGTTTTTCAGAAAATAGGTGGACCTTTTAATTCATTATCACTCATTCATCATTCACTTTCTATTTTCTCTTTAAATGTTTCCTTAGTACCTGTTATATCAAGTCTATTAGGTATCAGTTGCACAATGGTAACTAAGATAAACATGTAGGCTGTCCTGGCAGAATTCTGTCTAAAATAATCTGAGTACAACAGTCTTTCCATGATTATGTTACCCTATTATTTTATTTTTGTTTCTGTCTTTTAGTGGTATGAAAATATCAAAAAGATCAGAAGTGCAATTCTGTATTTTTTAAATATCTGCTGTACCTTCTACCATTTTTCCCTTCTACCCTGGTCTTATACTAAGAAATTCCCAATTATGTTTAAAAGGTCTTGTAGATAAGTTACACCTTCATAGGTTGTAGAAGACTTTATGTATTATCAAGTTAAAGATGATCTCTATATATCATTTTGTTTTGATAAGCGATTACTGTTCATAAGGAATATAGATATATCTCCAATTACACTTACATGTACATGAAAAATTGTAGTAAACAAATCACATTAAAATGACAGCAGTTAGTGCACTGTGATATCTTTATAGCTCAACCTGATTAAATTTAGAGCACAAAATTGTTCCCCACAGCAGTATGTATAACTACAATTCTAACAAATAACCCACTGTTGGGAAGTGAAAAATATATAACTGCAACATCTGAAGCACACATTTCACTCAGATTTGAACTTTAATGTACTGTAAGCTGACCAAGCCAATAATGTTGGACAGCTGTTAAAATGTCAAGTATATTTTAAGATCCATTAATATAGAATCTTTTGCAAAATAAGTGTGTAATGATTTTCATGAATCACCCATGATCAGGTATGATCAATTCTAAGCACTGTGTGTCTAGAAGATGGTGATCAGAATGATAAAGGGTTTGGAAATAATAAATACTCATTTAACCCTTATGCCAGCTCTGAAACAAAGGTAATGGTCATCCACATATTTTACTGATGATGAGATATACTTTCTAGATCTCAGACAGTGTTGTGTAATATGATGATGGAATACCAATTTAAATGTATCTTGACCATAAAGGCCATTCTTTTAAACTGTTTCATGCTATTTATTCATTCATTTCGTTATCAGCAAATATTTTACAGTTAAAAGTAATTCATAATATTGTGAAAGAAACTTAAATGCAAGAGAAATGTTGACATCTTATTTCAAAGGTAATCTATAAATATCTAAAGCAAAGTAAAAAACAGTGTTCATCCAGAGAGGGTAGGTTTAAAAAGGAAGCAATTGATCCAATATATATTCATATGTTATTACACCCAAAGTACTGTTTTGCCTATATGTGCTGTGTGATTTGATCTCTGTTCTTGGAACGCTAAATACATTTAAATATATTTCAATCACTTTCCCCACCTGAAAATAATCAGCAGTGTCTCTGTATTGCAAATAAAATTCATATTTGTGAACGAAAGCCATGCATTCTTGAGCTTTCATTCTTGTACTATGAGAGAAAGAAAACCAGGTCATGACTAAATTTCATGCTCGAATGAACTTCAAAATAATTTACAGAGTCATTTGGTCATTCACTTAATTTACTTATTACCTGGAAGTTATAGTATATAGGTATACCAGATTAAAGAGAAACCTCTTAATTTTCAGCAAAAATAAACTATACGTTTAATGATAAACTTATGGCAAAAATTACTTTACTATGCATATTTGGCATATTATATATGTCATGTGTATTTTATGTATCATATAAAGCTGTCATTGAATTTGAAGCAAAAATCCATAGTTTTAAATTAAACTGAGAAACTGCATTACAGTTTCAAGTTACTTGTTGGATTTTCTTTTCTCTTTCTTTCTCAAAAGAATTCATAATGCTTTTGTACAGCCAGTTTGGTCCAAACGTTGGTGTACACAGAGTGGGTCATTTTATACAAGGTTAAATTTGGGGGAGGACTTGAAAAGTAGACTGCACCATAATATCCATTTTGGTCTGCCTCCTCTCCATTTTCACCATTTCAGCTAAGCATCATAGGAAAAAGTGGCTAGTCACTCAATCATTATTTGCTTCACCCATATTCTCCTCCAGACACAGACAAAACATTCAGAAGAGAGACTATGGGACAAGAAACTGTAAATTAAAGAAAGAATAGGAGTGGAAACTTACCTGAAAGACTTACTTGGAAATAAGCTCAGAGTATGTCAGTGAGACTCTATATGCATGAGTGGAAGAGAGAGGAGGTACTACACCTTCATAACAACGCTGGAATAATCCAGGAAGGAAAAATTGAATTGTAAACACATTTTAAATGATATTAAATACTATTTTATCTAAAAGCCTCCAAAGGGAAGCAAATTAATTCTCATCTCAAAAACCCCTATACACTGGTGTTTTAATGGCTTTTAAAATCTAAACTCTTCTGTAATAAGGATATTAGAGTACCTAAACACAATATATACAATAACCAGAAAGATGAAAATGTGACTATTGTTCTAAGCTCATGTAGAAAGGGGATACTGTGTACCCAATATATAGCATGATTTCCAAGTTTGTAGTCCAGAGGCCTATTAAGTTTATATGTGAAAACTCAGGAAAATTTATCTGTATTAGTTTTGCAGTACTTCCTGCTGCCATTCCCTCACCCCTATTCATCTAAAGTCTGTATTCTGTTATTGCAAAGCCTAGTTCAAGACTTATTTCTACCTAACATAGTCCTCCATAAATCACATTTTTGTTAATACCTCAAAACAATATAATTATGCTTCTCAAATAGTTCCTTATATGATACCAGCATTCTAGATAATAGCCATAGGAAAGCAATCCTTTTCATATCATATGTAAGTTGCCAAACAATATTTAGATAATCAATATTTTAGTGAGCACCACAATGTAGAATTAACCTGTTCTTGTCTTTCCTAGGGACGTACTTACAATTATAAGTAACATTTTTCCTAATTCTAAATTTGTCTAGAGTCAACCATAGATACTGATTCATGCAATATTTCTCACATATAAAAAAAATTATATATACATATATATACATACACGTGTATATATATGGTCTACTCTCTACCATCTAAAGTTATGGCCATTTCTTTGTTCAATTTATAATTTTTAAAAATTCTTCAAATACAGTTGTTTCAAAAGCTGGAAAAAATGTGCATACAATTTTTTAATGGATGAAGTCACAGAGCTGAAGTCAACTAGCTTGTTATCTAAAGAGAAGGAAAGACAGACCTATGGAATATATTGTTGAAAAAAAGTAAGAAGAATTCAGTTAAAATAACAAGAATGTGAACTACCTGGATGTTCAGATATAAGGGAGTTCACATCAGCTTCCCAGGCTTCCTTTTTAATTCCCCAGATAAGCATCCTGAGAAACACCATCATGGTGCAGATATGGGCAAGGAAAACAGGTACAGTGTGCATGAAACTTCACCAGGGACCCTTATTCCCTAGTATTCTACAAAATCTACAGTGAGTATGACAAAGTAAACTTTGTTTTCAGGGCATTGCTGAACAGCCATTGCATCTAGAAGAATGGAGCAGAAATAATTCTAGGCCTTATGCTATGGCTAGGAGAATAGAAGGACACTGAGAAGGTAACACCCATGAAATCAAGAGGAGTAGTGTCTCATACTGAATCTCCATCCCCAAAATGGGGAATGATGTTACTCCCTGTCCCACACCCATCACCATAAGTCTAGCAAGCATCTAGTAATGAGTAGAAGAGCACTGCAAAGAGAAGACTGAAAACTGAGTGCAGAACAGACATTAAGAAAAATGCTGTCAAATTAGCTCCCACCCTCAACATAAGTAGTTGTAGAAGAATTTGTTAACCACTGTGAGGTGATAGAATACAGAGCAACAAGGAACTTCAAACTCAGCTCAGCAAAACTCCTAATGATACAAGTTCAAAATTTCAAAAAAAAGTTAGCAAGAGAAAAGTATGATCATTTCCAGCATAAATTTATTTATCTTAGTCTTTACTATTCTACATAAGAAGTCCATATATCAACAATAAATTGAAGTGTTTAAGGCAAGGGGAAAGTAGCACACTGACAAGAGGCACAACATTCAAAAGGACCATACTCAGATATGACACATACATTGGAATTATCTTCTGAAAAGGAATTTAAAATAATTATTTTTAGTATACTGAAGGTTCTAATGAAAATGGTGGATAATACATAAGAGAAGATGAATAGCTTCAAAAGAGGGATTAAGATGATAAGAACAAAATAGAAATTATAGAAAAGACAACACTGAAACAACAAGGAAGATTGCCTTTAGTAGACTCATCAGGAGACTGAAATCAGCCAAGGAAAGAAAGTATTGAAGTTGTTCAGCATCCAAACTCAAAAAACAAACAGAAAAAATAGTATAAAATCTGAATATATCATCTGAGAATTGTGGGAAAATATTCAACACTCTAACATATGAGTAACCGAAATCCCAGAAGAGAATAGAAAAAAGAACAGAAACATTATTTGAAGAGGTAAATAACAGGGGAATAATGAACATTCCCCTAACAACAGATATTATTTTTAAGTGTTCATTGACCATTCTGAAAAAATGTTTTTTATGGTCCATAAAACAGACTTTAGTGCAATTAAAAGGATAGAAATCATATGCTGTATTTCTTAGCCCATATTAAATTAAACTAGAAATCAATAACAAAGATAATATGAAAATTCTCTATATTTGGAAACAAGGCAATAAAATCCTAAATAACTCATGGGCCAAAGAGAGAGTCTAGGGGTAAATTAAAAAAATATATTTTGAATTGAATAAAATAATATACAATGAATAAAATTCAACCGAAGCAGAGCTTAGAGGAAAGTTTTTGATATCCAAAGGTTATTCTAGAAAATAAGAAAGGTCTCAAGATAATCTGCTTAAAATTTTTAAAAACCGTTAAGATATAAACTCTATGCAAGCAGAAGGAAGGAAATTGAAAAACAGATAGGGAAAAAAATGAAGTCAGAATATTGGTTCTTTGGAATACCAATAAAATTGATAGTACTCTAGCCAAAGTGACCATGAAACTTAAAAAAGAAGACATAAATTATAATTTTTACAAACAAAAAAGGGAATATTACCAACAGATCTCACAGACAATAAAGGCAATCAGTACTATCAACTGCTTACTTTATATCCATAAATTTAAAAATAGGAATGAACTGGTATATTGAAAGATATAAATTTCTAACACTCACTGAAAAAAAAATTACCTGAAAAGTACATATCTATTAAAGTAATTAAATACATAACTTAAAACCTTCCAACAAGAAAAATAAAAATACTTCATGCTCAGGTGATAGGGAAAAATTTCAAGGACAGCAATCTAGTCCAGGTAGCTCCCTTCTGCTTCTCCTCTCAGCAAAGAACAGAAACTCCCCTGCCCCTTAACTTCCTGCTCTGCCAGATACTCACTCCCTAACCTCACTCCTTAAACTTATTCCCCACTGCTTGCTCATTTGCTGTGCATGTAGAAATGTTGCAGATATGGAAGCAGAAAGATATATATTGCTTCCCCTGCCTTTGTTAAGGGCTCATACCTTGGGAAATTACTCCCCTCTGAGCCTGCTGGTGTAAAAATAAAACCTCAACACTCCAAGTCCTGCTTGGTTCTTCCATCAGTAATCCAGTCCAGGCTTTTCTATTTTTTTTCATAACACAGGTGGTTTATTTGGTGAATTCTAATAAATGTCTAAGGAAGCAATAATACCAATTTCACTCAGTCTTAGAAAATAGAGTCACTTATCAACAGATTTAATGAGACCAGTGTTATCCTAAAATCAAAACTAGATAACAACATTATTAGAAAAATACAGAACACTGCCTCATAATAAATACAAAAATGCTAAACAGAATATAAAATCAAATGCAGTTATAAAAATAAAACAATGCGATCAAGTATTCTTTATCCTAGAAATACAAGGTTCTTTCAATATTCAAAATTTTATCAATGAAAACTACCATATTAACACACTAAAGCAGATTCTAGATGTAAATTTAGCATTTTGCATAATTTGACATTCATACAACTGAGCAAATTAAGGATAGAAAGGCATCAACAAAAGCTAACATCATACTTAATGAGGAAAGTGAGGATTATTTTGTCTTAAAATAGGTTACCAAGGTATAAGATGTCCTCTGCACCAACTCCTGTTTAACATTGTATTGGAAGATCTAGGCATTGTAGTAAGTCAAGAAAAAGAAAGAATAGGCTTTCAGATTGGAAAGGAAGATATGAAACTATCCCTATTCACTTACAACATGATTGCCTATGTTGGAAAGTCTCAAAGAATCTTCAAAAGAATCCCTAGTAAGCAAGTTTAACAATGTCCTATGATACAATGTCAATATAAAATAATAATATTTTTGTATAGTTGCAATGAACTGAACTTTTAAAATAAAAAGATAACAATTACAACAGTACCAAAAACAACCAACATCAAATTATAACAGAATATGTGTAGAATCTGTATGCTGAGAACTATAAAACCCACATGCAAGAAATTTAAAATATCTAAATAAATTTTAAATACCTAAATCATGTTCATGGATTGGTAGAATCCATATTGTTAAGATGTCATTTCTCCTTAAGTTGATCTGTTACTAGCTGTGTGTAAAATTGCAATATTACAGAATCTCTCACCTGGCTTTAGTGCATCTACATATGAACAGGTGTTCCTCAGGGGTGGAGAGAGTAATTCATCTCCATATCAATGGGTAATTACCTGGACAACAGAGAGCTTATCAGAACCTGTGAGGTTGGGGGGAGGTCTCACTTGCTTCTGCCAGAGCAGGAAACAGACGGCCCTGGACTGCAGTTTGTAAGCAATAAACAGGTTTTAAATTTAATTTCAACCTTTGACTGATTTGATTTTAGAGGTATTTTGCCCTGGGATTTCTTTTCCCAGAGTTACAATAGCCATTCCCAAAATATCCCAGCAGATTTGTTTTTGTATATATTGACAGGCTTAATCTAAAGTATTTGTAATAGGAATAAAACTAGCTAAAAGTTTGCAAAAGAACAAAATTTGAGGGCTCCAACTGAAGAGTTTCAAGACTTGTTATACTGTCATAATTATCTACATAGTGTGATATTAGTGAAAGAATAGCTAGATCAAGTGAACCTATTAGAAAATACAAAATAGATCAACAAAATATATTCAATTGACTTTTGATAAATGTACCAGGCAACTCAGTAGAAAAGGGAAAATGATGCTAGAACAGATATTCATATGTAGAATTAAATGAACCTTCATCTTTAAAACACATTTCATAAAAAATACTTAAAATGAATAATCAACATATTATAAAACTTAAAACTACACTGCTTCTAGAAGAAAACACAGGACAAAATCTGCCTAAATTTGGGTTAGAAAAAGAGTTTGGTTTTATATGCAACACTAAAAACACAATCATTCAAATAAAAAATCATGATAAATAGGAAACAAAAATTTAAAAATATTCTCTGGTTAAAAAAAGAGTTAAGATATTAAAAGAAGTGGTATAGACAGATTAAAGATGGCAGTGTGAGAGGTGAGACAGAGGCTTCCTCCTAAAACCACATATAATATGAAAATATAATAAATACAACCAACCCTGAAAGAGCAACAGGAAAGAGGGCTCTGCCAGACTGCATACATCTGGAGAAAAGAAAAACCCTCATGGAACAGGGTAATGTATCAAAGTTGTGTTCCAGCGGGACCTAAGCCCTTCTCCCACCCCAGCTAACTGGCGATATGAAGAGAAATGGAATGGGGAGGGAATGGAGGCCTGGCATTGCTGAAAATCTAGCTATGGAGATCTATCTGCTCTGGGAGCACAAACCTACATTTCATGATGCTCTTGAGATTAGGCAGTTGGAAAGCTAAGATAGGCAGAATACCTGGAAAGACTGAGATTCCAGCCACTTGTGGAAAGCAGGGATCCATACCCAGCTACTCTGGGACAAAAGAAAGGTGGGCAGTCTGAGAGACTTCCTAACAGCCAGAGGGCTGCTAAAGGGACAAGGATTGCACAGAGCTTATTGCTCAGGAGAAAGGACAGGTAGACAAAATTGTCCGGGTGCACTCTGCCCAACAGGTTAGGAACTTTCATGACCTTCAGGTACTCCAGCCCCCTGGCTGGTTATGCAGGTCAAAGGCCCCCCTCTGTGATATGCAGCCAACTGCACCTTCCTCCAGGCCAGCCCCATCTTGCTTGCAAACTGGCTAACCATACCCTGGCATCAAACCAGCCAGGGGGAAGCCCCGCCTACAGCAGCTACAAACACAAAGCATAGAGGCTTATACCTGTGTGCTCAGCCCACTGGTTCCGGCAGTGGAGACAGGTATAGCAGCCAGGAAGCAGGAAACAGCTCTTTCCTCCCCTCAGGCACCAACACTGCTCCCATGCACCCACTGACATTGCATCAGAGGCTGAGAAGCTCCAGACAGTAGAGCTTCTTTGCATTAGAGGGTGCCACATTCAAATATAAAACATCAAAGGAACCTGGTACAAAGCAAAATTATGAATACACCAGAGAAAGATTCAAAAGAAATTGACCTCATTAATCTTCCTGAAAGAGATTTCAAAGTGAAAATCATTAACATGCTCATAGCGGTACAGAAAGATATTCAAGAACTCAGGAATGAATTCCAGTTGGAGATCCAATCTTTATGGAACACAGTATCAGAAATGAAATGTATAATGAAAGTTTTTAAAAGCAGGTTAGATATGGTGGAAGAGACAATAAATGAAGTAGAAATTAGAGAAGAGGAACACAAAGAAGCTGAGTCACAGAGAGAGAAAAAAGGATCTCTAAGAATGAAAGAATATTGAGAGAACTGTGTGACCAACCCAAATGGAACAATATTAGCATTATAGGGGTACCAGGGGAAGAAAAGAGAAAAAAATGGAATAGAAAGTGATTTTGAGGAGGTAACTGCTGGAAATTTCCACAATCTGGGGAAGGACATAGTCTCTCAGGCCATGGAGATTAACAGATCTCCCAACACAAGGGACCCAAGGAAGACAACACCAAGACATATAGTAATAAAAATGGCAAAGATTAGGAATCTATTAAAAGCATCCAGAGAGAGAAATAAGATCACATACACAGGAAAGACATTCAGATTATCATCAGACTTCTCAGCAGAAACCTTAGAGGCCAGAAGGGAGCGGCATGATGTATTTAATGCAATGAAGCAGAAGGGCCTTGAACCAAGAATACTTTATTGGCAAAATATCATTTAAATTTGAAGGAGCAATTAATTTCCAGATAGGCAAAAGCTGAGAGAATTTACCTCCCACAAACCATCTCTACAGTCTATTTTGGAGAGACTGCTGTAGATGAAAGTGTTCCTAAGGTTTAATAGCTGTCACCACAGGTAATGAAACCACAGTAAAGAAAGTAAAACAGTTAATTACCAAGCAAATGCAAAATTAAATAAACTATCCCCAAAGTCAATCAAAGGTTAGACAAAGAGTACAGAATATGATACCTAATATGTAAAGAATGGAGGAGGAAGAAAAAGGAGGAGAAAGAAAAAGCCTTTAAATTGTATCTGTAATAGCATAATAAGTGAGTTAAGTTAGACTCTTAGAAAGTAAGGAAGTTAACCTTGAACTTTTGGTAACCATGAATCTAAAGACTGCAATGGCAATAAGTACATACCTCTCGATAATCACCCTAAATTTAAATGATCTAAATGCACCAATCAAAAGACATAGAGTTACTGAATGGATAAAAAAACAAGATCCATCTATATGCTGCCTACAAGAGACTCACTTTAGACCCAAAGACATACACAGACTAAAAGTGAAGGGATGGAAAAAGATATTTCATGTAACTAACAGGGAAAAAAAAGCAGGAGTTGCAGTACTTGTATTGGACAAAATAGATTTCAAAAAAAGAAAGTCACAAGAGACTAACAGGGACATTATATAATAATAAAGGGGACAATCCAACAAGAAGATATAACCATCATAAATATCTATGCACTCAACACAGGAGCACCTACATATGTGAAACAAATACTAACAGAATTAAAAGGGGAAATAGAATGCAATACATTCATTCTAGGAGATCTCACCACTCCACTCACTCTGAACGACAGATGAATCAAACAGAAAATAAGTAAGGAGATAGAGGCACTGAACAACACATTAGAACAGATGACCTAACAGACATCTACAGAACTGTAACACTCAAAAGCTGCAAAATAAACATTCTTCTCAAGTTCACATGGAACATTTTCAAGTATAGATCAAATACAAGGCCACAGAAAGAACTTCAGTAAATTCAAAAAGATTGAAATTGTAACAACCAGTTTCTCAGACCACCAAGGTATGAAACTAGAAATAAATTAGGCAAAGAAAATGAAAAATCCCTCAAACACATGGAGGCTTCACAACATGCTCCTAAATAACCAATGGATCAATGGCCAAATAAAAACAGAGATCAAGCAATATATGGAGTCAAATGACAACAATAATTCAATACTACAAAATCTGTGGGAATCAGTGAAGGCGGTGCAAAGAGGAAATTATATTGCACTAGAGGCGTACTTCAGGGAAGAAATACAATCCCATATGAACACTCTAAACTCACAATTAACAAAACTAGAAAGAAAAGAACAAATGAAGCTCAAAGCCAGTAGAACGAGGGACATAATAAAGATAAGAGCAGAAATAAATAAAATCGAGAATAATAAAACAATAGAAAGAATCAATGAAAGCAAGAGCTGGTTCTTTGAGAAAATAAACAAATTAGATAAACCCCTAGCCAGACTTATCAAGAAAAAAAGAGAGTCTACACACAAACAGAATTAGAAATGAGAAAAGAAAAATCACTATAGACACCACAGAAATAAAAATAAGAATACTATGAAAAATTATATGCTAACAAACAGGATAACCTGGAAGAAATGGACAACTTTCTAGAAAAATACAACCTTCCAAGTCTGACCCAGAAAGAAACCAAAATTCTGAATAGACCAATTACTAGCAATGAAATTGAATTGATAATCAAAAACCTACCTAGGAACAAAAATCCTAGTCCATATGGCTTCACCGTTGAATTTTATCAAACATTTAGTGAAGACCTAATACCCATTCTCCTTAAAGTTTTCCAAAAAAGCAGAAGAGGAGGGAATACTCCCAAACTCATTCTATGAGGCCAGCATCACTCTAATATCAAAACCAGGCAAAGACACCACAAAAAAGAAAATTATTGACCAATATCCCTGATGAACATAGATGCAAAAATACTCAACAAAATATTAGCAAACTGAATTAAAAAATACATCAAAAAGATCATCCATCATGATCAAGTGGGATTCATCCCACAGATGCAAGGAAGATAAAACATTAAAAAATTCAACATCAGCTGCCACATCAACAAAAGGAAGGACAAAAACCAGATGATCATCTCCATAGATGCCTAAAAAGCATTGGAGAAAGTTCAACATCCATTCATAACAAAAACTCTCAACAAAATGGATATAGAGGGTAAGTACCCCCACATAATAAAGGCCATATATGACAAACCCACAGCCAACATTATAGTTAATAGTGAGAAGTTGAAAGCTTTTCCTTTAAGATTGGGAACAAGACACTCTCCCCACTTTTATTCAATATAGTTCTGGAGGTCCTAGCCACCACAATCAGAGAACACAGGAAATAAAAGGCACCCACATTGGCAAGGAAGAAGTTAAACTGTCCCTGTTTGTAGTTGTCATGATATTGTACATAAAATACCCTAGAGAATCCATTCTAAAACTACTAGATCTAATATCTGAATTCAGCAAAATTGTGGGATACAAAATTAATACACAGAAATCTGTTGCATTCCTATACACTAATGATGAACTAGCAGAAAGAGAAATCAGGAAAACAATTCCATTCACAATTGCATCAAAAAGAATAAAATACCTAGGAATAAACCTAATGAAGGAAGTGAAAAACCTATACACTGAAAACTACTAGACACTCATGAGAGAAATTAAAGAAGATACCAATAAATGTAAACACATTCCATGCTCATGGATAGGAAGAATTAATATTGTTAAAATGGTCATCCTGTCTAAAGCAATCTACAGATTCAATGCAATCCCTGTCAGAGTACCAACAGCATTCTTCAACGAACTAGAGCAAATAGTTCTAAAATTCATATGGAACCACACAAGACCCTGAATAGCCAAAGCAATCCTGAGAGGGAAGAATAAAGCTGGGGGGATTATGCTCCACAACTTCAAGCTCTACTACACAGCCACCGTAATCAAGACAATTTGGTACTGGCACATGAAAAGAACAACAGACCAATGGAACAGACTAGAGAGCCCAGACATAAACACACTGTATATGGTCAAACGATTAAGGAGCCATGGTCATACAATGGGGAAATGATAGCCTTTTCAACAACTGATGTTGGTAAAACTGGACAGCTACATGCAAGAGAATGAAACTGGATTATTGTTTAACCCTATACACAAATGTAAACTCGAAATGGATCAAAGACCTGAATGTAAGTCATGAAACCATAAAACTCTTAGAAGACAACATAGCAAAAATCTCCTGAATATAAACATGAGCAACTTCTTCCTGAACACATCTCCTCTAGTAAGGGAAACAAAAGCAAAAATGAACACTTGGGACTATGTCAAACTAAAAAGCTTCTGTACAGCAAAGGACACCATCAACAACACAAAAACACATCCTACAATATGGGAGACTATAATTGTAAACAACTTATCCAACAAGGGGTTAACATCCAAAATATATAAACAACTCACATGCCTCAATACCCAAAAAGCAAATAACCCAATTAAAAAAGGAGTGGAGGATATGTAGGGACAGTTCTCCAAAGAAGAAATTCAGATGCCCAACAGACACATGAAAAGATGCTCCACATCACTAATCATCAGGGAAATGCAAATTAAAACCACAATGAGATTTCACCTCACACCAGTAAGGATGGCCAGCAGTGAAAAGACTAAGAACAACAAATGGTGGTGAGGATGTGGAGAAAGGGGAACCCTCCTACACTGCTAGTGGGAATGTAAACTAGTTCAACCATTGTGAAAAGCAATATGGAGGTTTCTCAAAAAAGTAAAAATAGAAATACCATTTGACCAGGGAATCCCACTCTTTGGAATTTTCCCAAAGAATAAAACTTTTCAGATTCAAAAAGACATATGCACCCATATGTTGATTGCAGCACTATTTACAATAGCCAAGATATGGAAGCAACCTAAATGTTCATCAGTAGATGAATGGATAAAGAAGATGTGGTACATATACACAATGGAATACTATTCAGCCATAAGTAAGAAACAAATCCTACCATTTGCAACAACATGCATGGAGCTGGAGGATATTATGCTCAGTGAAGTAAACCTGGCGGAGAAAGACAAGTGCCAAATGGTTTCCCTCATTTGTGGAGTATAACAATGAAAAGCAAAACTGAAGGAACAAAGCAGAGGCAGACTCACAGACTCCAAGAAGGGACTAGCAGTTACCAAAGGGGAGGAGTGTGGGAGGGCATGTTTGGAGGGAGGGAGATGTGGTTTGAGGGGTATTATGTTTAATACAGATAGCGTTAGTGGTCACGGGGAGATCGGCGTAGCACAGAAAAGACAAATAGTGAATCTGTTGCATCTTAACTGCACTGATGGACAGTGACTGTAATGGGGTATGGGTGGGGACTTGATAATATGGGTAAATGTAGTATCCGCATTATTTTTTCATGTGAAACCTTCTTAAGAGTGTATATCAAGAATACCTTAATAAAACATTTAAATATAAAACAATAAAATAAAGAAGTGATATAGATTGGAGAAAAAATTGTGACTGTTATTTCTTAAAAACATCCAGTTTATATAGAGAATTCCCCAAATGGAACAATATAACAAAATTTTAAACTGGAAATCATGATGACATACTACTGCATTCCTATTAGAATATCTAAATCCTAAAAATGCTATTAATACCATTTATGGTGTAGATCCATGAGTTGTTATTCACTGCTGGTAGAAATAGTATACAAAGGGTATAGACACTTTTGAAGATTGGCACTTTTGTACAAAGCTAAAAATGGTTTTATCATACAATCCTAGGAGGTATCACAATCCTAGGTATTTGCCCAACTGATTAAAAAGTTTACATATATTCAAACACACACACACCACTATTTAGAGCAGCATGGTTCATAATTCTCCAAACTAGAGGTAACTAAGATGTCCTTGAAAGAATGAAAAATCTGTGGTTTATCCATATGATGGAATGCTATTCAGTGATAGAACGGACCAATCAAGATATGAAAAGATATGGATGAATCTTAAACGCTTTTTTCTAAGTAAAAGAAAGCAGTCCATTGAGAATATGTAGTGTATGATTCCAATCATACACAGTCTGGAAAAGGCAAAACTATACAGACAATAAAATGATTGATAGGTGCAGAGGAGTTGGAGGAGGGAGGTCTATGTAAAGTCCAGGGGATTATTTTTAGGGTGGTGAAACTATTTTGTATGATATTGTAATCATGGATACAGGACACTGTGCCTTTGTCAAAACCCATACAACTTTGCAGGACAAAGAGTGAATCTTAATGTATGCAAATACAAAAATAAAAATAAAAAAGCAAGGCCATTTAGGTAGTCAGAGGATCCCAGGATGGAATGCAGATTGTGTCAAGGAAGGCAATCTACCTACATTACCTGAAATGACCTCACTGAAGGGACAGGAGTAAAATGCACTAGCCTTAAAACTTTGGATATGGAGTCTATCAGACTGAAGACAAAAGGAATTGTACATAGTGCTGCTGTGCAGTTAATAAATGGTTGCCCATGGGGGAACAGTTTAACATTTCTGAAACTGCTATACATATATATTGGATTTAACAGTTAATTAAACCTAAGGGGGATAGTGGGAGCTATATAAATATACACATTTTACTGTTGGACTGGTAGTTCATAGTGAAAGGAAAGGAGCGACACATAGCAGCAATTCACTGGAGAGTTCTGCTTTATTAGGGAAAGGTGCTGGGTTATATAGGAAGGGGCATGAATTGATTGAGGTGTCACTTCTACGGGGCTGATGGCTGTTGTCTAGGTGCTGGGATTGGGAGGGGGGCGAGAGGTGATTGGGCTTCAGGTGGCGCTGGTGGGAACTGAGGACCCCAAAGAGAAGCCGGAAGTTTGCCATCTTACTGGTGGGGACCGTTCATTCCCCCCTTTCTCCTCTATGGGTTTGTGGACGTTGCTTTCTCTCTGGCTGCTTCTTGCTGAACAGGGGCGGAGAAGGGAGTGAGGGCTTGAGGATTGGGAGGAAAGGGTTGATAGGACTCCCCGCAGTAAGGACGAGTAGATGTGGACTTCTTCAGGTTGGAAATCAATGAAGGTTCCCTGTAACCATAGGTTGAGGACCTGTTGATTCTAATGGTGCCAAGAGGATATGGGTGTCAGGAGCCAAGCGTCTGTGGCCATTGTTTCCAGGAACAGTTTTCAGTGGAGAGAGGGGTCCATCTCAGCGTGTGGTGAGGAGGTCACCTGAGGGTGAGGGATCTTCTGTGGCCAGAAGCTGGTAGTTCCTGAGTAAAAGCTGGTTGAAAGCTTGATTAGAGATTTTTCCGACTTGGGATTTGATGAACTTTATTATACAGGGTAAGAAGAGATGGGTGAGAAGAATGATTATTATGGGGCCTGCAATGGGCCAGAGCTAGGTGAGGAGGGGGTTTGTTAGTATTGAAGAGAATGGGTTGGAATTGGAAGCAGAGTGGAGACTGGAGGCAAGGTCAGTGAGTTTGGTGATGTCAGTTTCTACAATGCCGGATTCGTTGATGTAATAGCAGCACTCTTCCTGGAGGAAGATGCAGGTGCCGCCCTTCTCAGCTGTAAGCAGATCTAGGGCCTGCCGGTTTTGAAGGGTGACTTCAGCTAGCGAAGTGACCTGTCTTTAGAGAGAGGCTAGGGAATCGGCAGTGGATGTCAGGGCTCCCTCAAGTTTGGCGTCGAGATCTCTAACTGCCCATAGAGAGTGACCCAAGGCTCCTCCCGAAAACCCCACCCCAATGGCTGAGGTGATCAAAGAGATAGCGACCATGATGGGAAGGAAAGCAGCCCTTTTTGTGTGAGAGTGCAAGGGAGGTTGGAGCTCAAGGAATTCTGCCATGCTGTAAAGTGTAAGCTGTGGGATTAGGGTGATGAGAATGCAGGGTGTATCGGAGTTGAGAGGCAGTGAGTTGAAAAGACTGCCATTACACCAAAAGAAGTGTCCCGGTTGTGTAAAAGTCTTAGAGCCAGAGGTAGGGGTGTAGATAGAGAGGCAGTGAAGTGCGCTGGAGGGGGGTGGAGTTGGGCCTACACAGTGGTGGATGGTGAGATTATCTGCGTATTCTGGTTCCCATAGGGGTATGTCTGCCAGGCGACGGAGGGGTTGTCCTTCTGCATGGAAAGAGTAGTTGGAAATATTGAGGGGCACGGCGGCCAGCAGTGGGGGCTGTAGTGATGCGCACAAGAAACAATTGGCAGTGTTGAGGGTGTGGTTGAGAAAGATGGTGGTGTCTTGAATGAGCTGTAACCAAGAGTAGGAGGAATAAGAAGATGAAGAGGTGCCATCAAGAGTTTGGATAATGACTTTCTCGGAATGTCTGATATCTGATGTAACTTGAGAGATCTGGGAGCGAGAGGGAACATACTCTCGACAGATATGAAGGGTACCATGGGGAGTCGAGGACTCCTTGTAGTAAACTGAGGCTGTTACTCCAGCAGCCCATCGAGAGTCCCAGGGATCTGGGATTGATAAGGAGAATGAGCCGTTGGGATATTTCATGAAATGGTTGGAGGAGTAATACTGTGGGTACTGGAAGTCACCCATGTAGTGAATGGCGCAAGACCAGTAGGGACATCCCCCGTAGGTGTCTTGCCATCGCCTGCAATAGGCTTGTCTTTGGTCATAGAGGAAGCAGAGGTAGGGAGAATAAAGGTAGCTGTAAATGAATACTTCGGTGGAGGGAGGAAAGTGGAGGTACAAAGGCTCAGAGAAGCCTTTCAGAGGGCAGTCTGATGTGGCAATGAGGGCAGTAACTTTTGTTTGATACTGTGTGTAAGTCTGCCTGACTTTGAATCGCCATACAAAGGAGGGTGGGGCAGCGGGGAAGACAATAGGAATGAGGGAAAAAAGCGAGAGAGCAGTAAAGGAGGAAAAAGTCATGATTCGGGTATGGATGGCAAAGGTGGTGCACGGTAGACGCGGAGCTTCAAGGGATCAGAGGGATGAGGCGTGGTAGAGTAGACAGTGTCTTGGGCTGTATCCGAAGGACTCTGGATTGTGACTGATGGGTCTTGGGTGTCCAGAGAAGGTGGGTCTTGGGTATTTGGTTTCAACCTGGAGATATGAATCCAAGGGGTGACAGAGTTATCAGGCAGTGAGAGCTTGGCGGCCGAGGGGGTGCAGAGAATAACTGGGTGTGGACCTTCCCATTTCGGGGTGAGAGAGGGCCGATCCTCTGGTGGCTTATAAAACACTAGTTGGCTGGGCTGTAAGACAGGAGGATTTTGGGAGGCGGATGGATCAGGAAGGAGCCAATCCTGATATTTCCACAATTCAGTGTGGAGGAGAGAGAGTAGTGGAAGGGCTATATTGGGAGGAATTGGTCCTTTGTGGGAAGGGAGCCCCGGGGGTAGAATCGGGCGGCCGTACATGATCTCAAAGGGTGACAAGAAGGAAGGTTTCTTTGGGAGGGCTCGAATGCGGAGTAGAGCTAAGGGAAGTAAGCGAACCCAGTCAAGGTGTAGTTCTAGAGATAGTTTGGTCAGGATGTCTTTTAGAGTCCTATTGGCTCTTTCTACTTTTCCTGAAGCTTGTGGTCGATAAGGACAATGTAAATGCCAGGGTAGCGAGAGCGACTTGGAGAGGTTCTGGATAATTTGGGCAGTGAACTCAGGGCCGTTATCTGATTGGAGGGAAGTGGGCATCCCGAACCTAGGAAAGATCTGGGTGAGGAGGATAGAGGCAACTACGGACGCTTGTTTGTTAGTGGTGGGGAAAGCTTCGACCCATCCTGAAAATGTATCTACCAGCACGAGTAGGTATCTGGTACGTCGTGCAGGGGGCATGTTAGTGAAGTCTATTTGCCAATCTGCAGCGGAGACATTACCCCTTGCTTGATGAGCCGGGAAGGGTTGGGCTTTGAGGGGGGTATTAGGGTTAGTGCGTTGGCAGATGGTGCACTTGCAGGTGATTTGGTTAAGTAGGGTTTTGTCTTCAGGAGAGAGAGGAAAAAAAGATTGTAAAAAATGGATCAAGGATTGGGGGCTGGGATGGAACAGGTCATGTAAGAGGCGGAAGAGAGACTCTTTGTCCTGGGAGCAGAGGGCGTCTTGTGATAAGGCTAAAACAGCAAGGGCAGACGGATTGTTGTCTGGTGTGTTTTCTGATAGGGCAACTGACCGGGCTACTCTGTCGGCTTTGTTGTTACCTCTTGCAATGGGGGAGTCATCTTTTTGATGTGATTTGCAGTGGACTATGTCTAGTCGGTGAGGGAGTTGTGAAGCTTCTAGAAGTTTAGTAATTAAGGCTGAATTAGTTATGGAATTCCCTTTTGTGGTGAGGAGGCCTCGTTCTTTCCATACTGCCGCGTGGGACAAGACAAGAGAATGTGGAATACGTACTTGGAGTCAGTGTACAATGTGAGAGACGTGTCTCGGGCCAGAGTGTAAGCTCTGGTGGCTGCAATGAGTTCAGCCTACTGTTTGGTTATACTAGGGGGTAGGGCTCGTGCCTCAATGACATCTTCGAGGGAGACTACTGCGTATCCTGAGTAGTGGATGCCCTCATGTTTAAAGGAGGACCCATCAGTAAACCAGATGAGGTCAGAGTGTGAGAGGGCTCCTTCAGAGATCGTGCAGTGGCACGGAAGGAAGTTGTGAAGGGCTTCTAGGCAATCATGTGAGGGAGTATGAGGAGAGTAGGGTAGAGGAAGAAGAGTGGCCAGATTCAGGGGCTGGCAGGGGAGGAAAGAAATGTTTGGATTTTGGAGGAAAGAGGATAGTAAGGTCAGGAGTCTGGAGGGAGGGAGAGTCTGTAAACTTTTGTAGGTTAAGAGATCTTTTAGGTGATGTGGGGACAGAATGGTAAGGGGCGCTCCGATTGTTAGTTTATGAGCTTCTTTCTGCAAGAGCTGTCCAGCGGCTAATGCCAGTAGGCAGGGGGCCCATCCCTGAACTGTGGGGTCTAATTGCTTGGAGAGATAAGCTACTGGGGCAAAGGATGGGCCATAATATTGGCCTAGGACTCCTAGAGCTTGACTGGACCTCTCATGAATGTATAATGAGAAGGGCTTCGACAAATCAGGAAGATGGAGAGCTGGGGCTTCTACAAGGGCTTGACGGAGCTTAATGAAGGAGTGTCGGGGTGAGGAGGATAATGGTTTTTTAGGGGGGCTCTTGCTCAGGTTGTATAGGGGTCTTGCCAACAGGGAGCAGGGAGAAGTTAGGGATCTATGCTCTAAAATATCTAGCTAGGCTTAGAAAGGAAAAGATTTCTGTCTTGGTTTTGGGAATGGGCAGGTCAGAGAGGAGCTATTTTCTGTCTAAGGTAATGGACTTTCTTTGTTGAGATAGAAGGAATCTGAGGTAAGTGACAGAAGGGGAAGGGATTTGAGCTTTGATGGGGGATACCCGGTAACTTCTGGAAGCTAGAAGGTTAAGTAGAGAGGCAGTGTCAAGTTGAGACTGTTCCTACGAGAGACTGCAGAGTAGAAGATTGTCTATGTATTATAAGGTGGACTTGGAGTGATCATGATGAAACTGTTTGAGGTCCTGAGCTAGGACCTGTCTAAAAATATGGGGACTATCTCGGAAGCTTTGTGGCAAAACTGTCCAAGTGAGTTGTTTAGAATGTCTTGTGTATGGGTCCATCCAGGTGAAGATGAAAAAATCATGGGAGCAGGGGTCTAGAGGGATAGAAAAATGGGTCTTTGAGATCTGGGATTAAGAAGTGGGATGCTGAGGCAGGGATCTGCGATAAAAGGCTGTATGGATTTGGAACTAAGGGATGGATAGGGACAACGGCCATGTTGATGAGGTGAAGGTCTTGGACAAGGCAGAAAGATCCGTTGGTTTTTTTAACAGATAATATGGGGTATTAAATGGGGAGTGAGTGGGTCTGAGGTAATTTATGTTTAAGAGATCTTGAATGATGGGTTGGAGGCCTATGAGGGCTGAAGTGGTTAGGGGGTATTGGGCCTGACAGATATACTGAGAGGGGTCACATAATTTGATAGAGGCAGGGGGACATAGGGCCATGGAGGGGCTTGTAATGTCCCAAACTTTGGGATTTACAGGGTGTATGAGGGTGGAACTGGAGCTTTCATTGGGTAGAGGGGGGTTGTCGGCTATGAGGGCCATCAGAAAGGGAGTATACTGGGGGCTGTGGGAGTGGATATAGTTATGGAAACGTGGAGGAGGGAAAGGTTGTCTTGTCCTAGTAAAGGGATGGGACACTGGGGCATAACTAGGAAGGAGTGGGAGAAAGGTATGGGACTGTCTAGGATTGTGCATAAAAGGGGGGGCAGTTTAATGGGAAAATCTGTTTACCTCCTACCCCGACTATAGGAGTAATGGCTGGCGTGGTAGGGCCTCGGTATTCTCACAAGACTGAGAAGGTGGCTCCTATATCTAGGAGGAAGGAGATGGGGCGACCATCTACTGTTAAAGTAACCCTGGGCTCCTGTTTGGTGATGGAAATGGTCGGGCGAGAAGCCCCTGGGCCCCGTAAATCTTCTTCTGCCAGCCCCACTAAGGCGGGCTTAGGATGGGGGTTGTTCGTCCAGCCTCCCCTTCGGGTGGTTGGGCAATCAGACCCCCAGTGGCCCTTTTTGTGGCATCTGGGGCATGGGGTGGTAGGAGATCTGGGGGAGGGGCACGCCCTTGACCAATGTCCCTCTTTTCCGCACTTGAAACAAGCTTCTGGGGGGGGCTTGTCTGTAGAGGGGCGCCCAGGTTGTGGTTTTATCAGCTGGGCCAACATCTGGAAATTGGCCTGATCAGCCTTTTGTTTACCGTGTTCTTTCTCCTCCTTCCGGTTATGGAAGACTTTAAAGGCTACTGTTAGGATCTCAGTCTGTGGGGTAGTGGGGCCCTGTTCTAACTTTTTGAGTTTAGCTTTAATGTCGGGGTAGCTTTGAGCTAGGAAGTATGTCATAAGGACATGTCTTCCTTTAGGTGTTTCTGGGTCTAGGCTGGTATACTGTACTAGGGCTTGAGTGAGTCTGTCTAAGAACTCGGAGGGGGTTTCATCTCTCTTTTGAATTATGTCTTGGAGCTTTTGAAAATTGACTACTTTACGAGCTGCCTTTTTCAGACCTGCTATTAAGCAGGAGGCAAACATATCTCGAGAGCGGAGACCTACGGCGGTGTTATAATCTCAGTGTGGGTCTTGTTCGGGGTCAGCAGTGGGGCCAGGGGGACAGGTGGGGTCAGTCCTGTGGGTTTCGGTAGCATGCGTTTGGGCGAAGTCCCAAGCTCGTCTACGCTCTTCAGGGAGGAGAGTATTGGCCAGGAGCATGAAAATGTCATGATGCGTGAGGCTGTAAGACTGGAGGGTCCATTGAAACTCCCTGATGTATGTCATGGGATCAGTGGAAAAGGAACTTAGGCATTTCTCTAGTTGGGCTAAATCTCCTAAGGAGAAAGAGATGTGAACGCGCATGATGCCTTTGGATCTTGCTACTTCCCAGAGGGGGGCGATAATTTTGGGAGGCCCTCGGGACTGAGTCTGAGGGGGACTGAAGGGTTCTGGCTCAGTCTGTGGGGGAGTGACGTGGTCTAGCTGCGCCTATTCAAGCAGGTCCTGAAGTGCGGAAGGGGGGCAAAGAAAATAAAGATAGAATCAGACTCACATGTTGCCAGCCTGCAGCCCAGCTGCTTGCCTCTGCTGCTCTAGTTGGGCTTGAATTCATGACTCTGAGGTTAAGAGTCTCATGCTCTACTAATTGAGCTACAGCAGGGCTCCAGTTAATTGCTTATGGAATGCGTTGTTTTCTATTCTTGCCACATCAGCAAGTGGAGGAAGGGCATAGCTAGAAGCAGGGGCGGTGTTTCTACACATCTTTAAGGTCTCCCTATTTTCAGAGTGAGGAGTCTTGGCAAGATATGTTTTTGTGGACAGATAACTTCTAAGGACTGCACATGTTTTTGTGGACAGATAACTTCTAAGGACTGTACCAGTTTTTGTTTAGCTTGTGCTTTCCCATGCTGCATTCAGACATGGGGGGAGGTGCTTTCCCATTCTCTCTACAAACATGTGAGAAGACAAAGGCAGTCCCTAACAGGGGAGAAACAGGTGATGAGGGCAAAGATGGAGGAGGCCCCTGGGACTTAGTTAAAGGGGGGCTGAAAGGCTCAGGCTTAATCTGCAGGGAATGAAGGTGGAGGAGGTGAGATGGGGGAGGAGATAGTTGGGGAGGAAGGGAGGAGGGCTGTTGTAGGAGAAGAAGGGGAAGGGAGTGAACGGGAGGCTTCTGCAGGGGTGGCGGCTTCCAGGCTAGGAGAACTTGGGAGGGGGCGGGGAGAGGAGGAGGCGGAAAGCTTTGATATAGGGAATCTCCTTCCATTTTTTCAGGCGCTGGCAGTAGTTAAAAAGATCGCGAGTGATGTTAGGATTAAGAGTTCCCCCTGCAGGCCATTGGTTGTTATTGTCTAGGGGGTATGTTGGCCAATCTTGGGAGCAATATTTATGGAGAAGTTTTGGTTTTATATCAGGCATCAGGGAGAGGGTAGCCAGATGCTTAAGCAGGCATTCAAGAGGTGAACTTTCAGGGAGGGATGAGGAGGCTCCCATGGCTAAAGGACAGAGAAGGAGACAAACAGGGGAAGATGAACAGAGATCCTCGGACTGGAAGCAGACCACAAGGAGACAAAGGGCATCCCCAATGATCCTTGGTGGTCTGCGGAAACTCGTATACGAGTCGGAATTTCTTAGGAATTGTGGGTCGTCACCCAGACTTCCCTAAGAAGGCAGAGTGCCAGAGTCACGAGGTACCTAACGCTAGGCATTTTCAGCAGACGGAGCAGAAGGAGGACGGGGGGAAAAGGGAGCGTTCTCATCCACAAAGGAGTCACCTCGTTTATGGCTGTTGGAGGGGGGTGCCTGAGAGTCGGCCGCAGCTGTGAAGGCCTGAGGCGGGGATTTATGACTGTCGGAGGAGGGGCCTGAGGGTCCGCCGCAGCCGTGAAGGCCTGAGGTGGGGAGAGTTCCCTCCTCATCCCCGAGCATCAGGGCCTTGCTGGATGATCACGGTCAATGACACTGCGATAGCTCGGAGAAGAGTGGCCCACCCGGGGGAAATTTTGCTTAAAAAGTTTCAGCACTGATGGAAGGGATGGTGAATGCGTTTATGACTGTTGGAGGAGGGGCCTGAGCATCCGCCGCAGCCGTAAAGGCTTGAGGCGGGGATTTATGGCTTTTGGAGGAGGGGCCTGAGGGTCCGCTGCAGCTGTGAAGGCCTGAGGCAGGGAGTGTTCCCTCCTCATCCCCGAGCGTCAGGGCCTTGCCGGACAATCACGGTCAATGGCACTGCGATAGCTCGGGGAAGAGTGGCCCACTCTAGGGGGAAAACTTACCTAAAGGCCAGAGAGGAGTGGTGAGTGTGATAAGCCAGCGCCGGAAAAGAGGACGAGGGCAAGCTGCTTCTGGTGTCGGGGGGAAGATGGGGCCCAGTTGGGGTGTCCCGTCTCCTGGGTTTCGGCACCAATGAAAGGAAAGGAGCGACACATAGCAGCAATTCACCGGAGAGTTCCGCTTTATTAGGGAAAGGTGCTGGGTTATATAGGAAGGGGCATGAATTGATTGAGGTGTCACTTCTATGGGGCTGATGGCTGTTGGCTAGGTGCTGGGATTGGGAGGGGGGCGAGAGGTGATTGGGCTTCAGGTGGCGCCGGCGGGAACTGAGGACCCCGAAGAGAAGCCGGAAGTTTGCCATCTTACTGGTGGGGACCCTTCACATAGACTAAGTGGGGAAGGCTTGAATGATACATATGATAATGGATTACAATTTGAGACATCAGTAGGAACTGACATTAAGGTTAATATAAATACAGATGGTTATAAATAAAAATGTAGGTAGGTAGACAGATGCAGATACACAGGTTAGTATGTGCGTATATACTGCCCTTTTCTCTTAACTGACAAAGTCTAGATGCAGTGACACTGTAGTAGAAATGGGAACACCAGGTGACGTGCTTTTGGTTTCTCAGAGCATTCTCCAGGTAAAGGAACCAGGGCTTCCTGGAGAAATTGTTCATTCTAGGTTTGGGGAAGAAAATACACAAGATGAGTCTGAGAATTGTGTAGTGCAGAAAGTAGAAAGTGCTAAAAAATATACACAAATACAATGACAGGGCTATATCAAAGGGGCACAGGAGCCAACTGAAAAAGCTATCAATGGCCAGTGCTGGAATAATGTGTACAGTGAAAGAAGTGAGGGGAAGAATAGTTCACAGTAGAAAACATAAGCCAGAAGATTAAGGTCAACATCAACAGTGGTAAGCCATATTAATAGTAGTTATCCTTGATAGGGTGTGATAAAAAAACACTATTACCCCTGTGATCTTCCCCACAAAATCCACAACCCTAATTTCATTAAAAGAAAAATATCATACAGTTCTAAATTTGGGATAATTCTATAAGATATCTGTGATTTTTTTCTCATAACTATCAAGGTCATCAGAAATAAGGAAAGTCTGAGAAACAGAAGTAACATATCAATATAAGATGTTAATAATAGGGAAACTAAGCACACTGCATGTAGGGTCGCACCATCTTTGTTATTTTCAGTACATCTCAAACTGTATTTTAAAGAAATTGATAAAATTTTGCAAAAATTCAGATATCTCAAAAAAGATCCTGATGACAAATGACCATAGGAGAAGATGGTCAATCATTTGGTAAATTAAAATTAAAATCACTTTGAGATAGTTCTATATAAGTACTAGAATGAAAACAAAGGCAATGCTAAATGCTGTTGAGGATGAAGACTAAAATTGTCATACATTTCTAGAGTGATTACTAGCTGACTAGTATAACTTCTTAAGAAAATAGTCTGGAAATGCATTAATTTCTTAAACATGCTGTAACAAAGAATTGCTAACCTGGTGTTTCAAAACAAACAGAAAATTTTTCTTATAGATCTGAAGATTAGAAATTTTAAATCAAGATGTTGGCAGGAGGGTTGATACCTTTCAAGGCCTCTGAGAGGGATCATCTGTTCCATGCCTTTCCCCAGCTCCTGGTGATTACACATAATACCTGTTATTACTTGGATTTCACATAAATCAATCCAATCTCTGCCCCTATTATCATCAATGGCATTCTCCCTGTGTGTCTCTGTCCAAATTTCCACGTTTTATAATAATTTCAGTCATTGGATTAGAGCCCACCCTAATAACCCCATTTAACTTGATTACCTCTCTAATAATCTTATTCACATATCTCCATGTTTTGAAGTTAGGGCTTCAAAATATCATTTTTAGGGATACTATTCAACTCCAAAGAGGCAGTTTTTAAATAAAATAAATTATACAGATACCATATAAACTAGCAATCCTCCTTATACAATTCTACCCAAGATTAAAGAAAATAATCACATGAAAACCATTCCATAAGTATTTATAGCAGCATTCATTGATAATCATCAAAAAACCTGGTTATCCATCACTTGATAAAATGATAAGCCATTGTGCATACAGACAATGGAATATTACTTAGCAATACAATAAAACATGATACTATTTCACAAAACAACATAAGGATGCACCTTAAATGCATTTTACTAAGTCAAAATAGCCAGACCCAAAAGCTTATATATCATATGATTTCATTTATATGACATATGGAAATGGTTAAAAGAGCTATAAGGATGGATATTTCAGTATTTGCTAGAGGATGGTATTGGTCAAAGGCATGGGCTACATAGAGACAGCATAAACATTTTGGGGTAATGAATGGTTCTTATAATGACAATGTTGATGGATAAATGTCTCCATATCTTTGTCAAAACCCATAGAACTGTACACTATAAAAAGTGAGTTTCATGTATGCTGATTAAAAAATTCAACCAGGATTTGTGTGGGAAGAATATGGCTGTAATGCATGCTATGAAAAATTAATCTAACATTATTACAAATGAATCACATAGCAATATGATGGAGAAACAAAAGAGAATAACTATCCTAAGTAATTTTGAAAAGAATATTTTGACTTATTACTGTAAGGGTAAAAATGAAAATAAGAGTTAATCATACACTCTGTTATCTAGATAATATATATGTACACATGCTTCTCACAGGGTTGTGGGTTAATAATCTCAAAATTATTTTTTGTGAATTCTAATGTTGGACAAGTAAACATTCTGTAGCTTATGAATAATAAAATTAGTAATAAAATATTTCTTTCCTTTTTAAAATTAAGGAACATATGAAAATTAGATATATTAAGTAATTTGTCCTTGAGACTAAATAGAACATAAAACAGATTCAGAGGAAGACTTTACACTCAATCAATTTACTTGCAATATCTATACCTTTAAATGAGACTTAATAGTCTGACAATAGTAAAATGTGTTGAGGAGTATGTTACATAAGTGAACAAACAAACAGCCGAATGGGCATATATTATTATATGGACTCATTAGGGAATTGGCTCTTCTGTCAGTTAAATTTGATGTATAATAGTTAAGAGTCAGTAAAAATACTGAATTTAATTAGAAAGCTATTTTGTGACTATTTATAGGCTAAAATAGTGCATTTTTACTATTTAACAAAGTAAACAACATTTGAAAATCTTGGAGGAAATGTCTGGCTCCAAAATTAATTATTCTAGTACAGTGCTTAGTACACTATAAGAAATAAAAATAGAAGATGGTGGCGTGAGTAGGGCAGCAGAAATCTCCCCCGAAAACCATATATATTTTTGAAAATACAAAAAAATACAACTATTCCTAAAAGACAGACCAAAAGATACAGTACAACAGCCAGTCTACATCTACATCTGCGAGAACCCAGCGCCTCATGAAGGGGCTAATATACAAGCCATGACCCAGCAGCACCCGAGCATTGCCCCAACCCCAGCTCCCTAGCAGGAGGAGAGGGGTTGGAGTGGGGAAAAGAGGGAGCCCAGGACTGCTAAATACCAGCTCTAATCATCCACACTGGGAGTGCAGACCACAGTGCATGGTGTGCTGGATACTAGGGAAACGGAACAGTAAAACCTGCAAGCGGGTCCCCACATCTGGCACCCATGGGATAAAATAAAAGCGAGTGCTTTTTGAAAGTCTTAAAGGGACAGGAGCCTCACAGCTAGACAGAAGCATCCCGGTACACTCAGCCCAACAGGTTGGAATCCTGGGGAACTCCGGGTGCCCTTACCCCCTGGGTGGCAGTTCAGCTCTGAAGCCCCTCCCAGCGATAAACAGCCTCCAGCCTGTTCCCCCTCTGGCACCACCCTGCCATAGCTGAGCAGCAGCCTGAGACAGGCCATCCCCACAGCAGCCATGCAGAGCCACCTCTGCAGCCACCCAGGCCAGACTAAGAGGCCCTGTCAGTGTGCAGCTGCCCAAGCTGATAGGGGTTGCTGTTCTTGCAGGAGAGGAAGGTGATGAGCAAGCAGAAAGGGACTTTGTTCTCCCAACTGACACACACGCCAACTGCCTATGACTACCTCTATTGCCATGAAAATGCAGAAGAATTTGATACAGACAAGAATAACCCAGATATCCCCTGAGAGGGAAACTGGGGAGATAGATTTAATCAATTTTCCTGAAAAAGAATTCAAAATAAAGGTCATAACCATGCTGATAGACCTGCACAGAAAAATGCAAGAGCTAAAGGATAAAGTTAGGAGGGAGACTACAGAAATAAAACTATCTCTGAAAGGACTTAAAAGCAGAATGGATGAGATGCAAGAGGCCAGTAATGGAATAGAAACCAGAGAACAGGAATGCAGAGAAGCTGACACAGAGAAAGATAAAAGGATCTCTAGGAATGAAAGAATATTAAGAGAACAGTGTGACCAATCCAAATGAAACAATATCCACATTATAGGGGTACCAGAAGAAGAAGAGAGAGAAAAGGGGATAGAAAGTGTATTTCAAAAAATAGTTGCTGAAAAGTTACCCAGTCTGAGGGAGGAAATAGTCGCTGAGATGACAGAAGCACACAGAACTCCCAGCAGAAGGGACCCAAGGAGGACAACACCAAGACACATAATAATTAAAATGGCAAAGATCAAGGACAAGAACAGAGTATTAAAGGCAGCCAGATAGAGAAAAAAGGTCACGTACAAAGGAAAACCCATCAGGTTATATTCAGACTTCTCAACAGAAACCTTACAGGCCAGAAGAGAATGGCATGATATATTTAATGCAATGAAACAGAAGGGCCTTAAACAAAGAATACTGTATCCAGCATGATTATCATTTAAATATGAAGGAGGGATTAAATAATTCCCAGACAAGCAAAAGTTGAGGGAATTTGCCTCCCACAAACAACCTCTACATGGTATTCTAGAGGGACTGCTCTAGATGGAAGCACTCCTAAGACTAAATAGATTTTACCAGACAAAATAAAATCACAGCAAAGAAAGCAGACCAACCAAATGCTAATTAAAGGCAAAAAAATAAAATTAACCACCCACAAAAGCAGTCAAAGGTAACACAAAAGAGCACCAAATAAAACACCTAACATACAAAGAATGGAGGAGGAAGAATAAGAAGGGAGAGAAATAAAGAATCACCAGACTGTGTTTATAATAGCTCAATAAGTGAGCTAAGTTAGATGGTAAGATAGTAAAGAAGCTAACCTTGAACCTTTGGTAACCATAAACTTAAAGCCTGCAATGGCAAAAGTACATATCTTTCAATAATCACCCTAAATGTAAATGGACTGAATGCACCAATCAAAAGACACAGAGTAATAGAATGGATAAAAATGCAAGACCCATCTATATGCTGCTTACAAGAAACTCACCTCAAACCCAAAGACATGCACAGATTAAAAGTCAAGGGATGGAAAAAGATATTTCAAGCAAACAACTGAAAAGAAAGCAGGTGTTGCAGTACTAGTATTGGACAAAAAAGACTTCAAAACAAAGAAAGTAATAAGCGATAAAGGAGGACACTACATAATGATAAAGGGTTCAGTCAAACAAGAGGATATAACCATTATAAATATATATGCACCCAATAAAGGAGCACCAACATATGTGAAAAAAATACTAACAGAATTAAAGGAGGAAATAGAATGCAGTGCATTCTTAAGAGACTTCAACACACCACTCACTCCAAAGGACAGATTCACCACACAAAAAATAAGTAAGGACACAGAGGCACTGAACAACACATCATAACAGATGGACATAACAGACATCTATAGAACTCTACACACAAAAAACAGCAGGATACACATTCTTCTCAAGTGCACATGGAACTAGGCCACAAAGGAGCCTCAGTAAATTCAAAAAGATTGAAATTCTACCAACCAACTTCTCAGACCACAAAGGTATAAAATTAGAAATAAATTGTACAAAGAAACCAAAAAGGCTCACAAACACATGGAGGTTTAACAACATGCTCCTAAAAAGTCAATGGGTCAATGACCAAATTAAAATAGAGATCAAGCAATATATGGAAACAAATGGTAACAACAATACAAAGCCCCAACTTCTGTGGGATGCAGTGAAAGCAGTTCTAAGAGGAAAGTATATAACAGTCCAGGCATATTTAAAGAAGGAAGAACAATCCCAAATGAATAGTCTAAAGTCACAATCATTGAAATTAGGAAAAGAAGAACAATTGAGGCTGGAAGTCAGAGAAGAAATAAATAAAATTGAGAAGAATAAAACAATAGAAAAAATCAATGAAACCAAGAGCTGGTTCTTTGAGAAAATGCACAAAATGGATAAGCCTGTAGCCAAACTTAATTAAGAGAAAAAGAGAATCAATACACATCAACAGAATCAGAAACGAGAAAGGAAAAATCACAATGGACCCCACAGAATTACAAAGAATTATTAGAGAATACTATGAAAACCTTTATATGCTAACAAGCTAGAAAACTTAGAAGAAATGGACAACTTCCTAGAAATATACAACCTTCCAAGACTGACCAAGGAAGAAACAGAAAATCTAAACAGATCAATTACAAGCAACAAAATTAAAGCAGTAATCAAAAAACTACCTAAGAGCAAACTCCTTGGACCAGATGGATTTACCTCGCAATTTTATCACACATACAGAAAAGACATAATAACCATTCTCCTTAAAGTTTTCCAAAAAATAGAAGAGGAGGGAATACTCCCAAACTCATTCTATGAAGCCAACATCACCCTAATACCAAAACCAGGCAAAGACCCCACCAAAAAAGAAAACTACAGACCAATATCCCTGATGAACGTAGATGCAAAAATATTCAACAAAATATTAGCAAACCGAATTCAAAAGTACATCAAGAGGATGATACACCATGACCAAGTGGGATTGATCTCAGGGATGCAAGGATGGTACGACAATAGAAAATCCATTAACATCATACACCACATAAACAAAAAGGACAAAAAATCACATGATCATCTCCATAAATACTGAAAAAGCATTTGACAAAATTCCACCTCTATTCATGATAAAAACTCTCAACAAAATGGGTACAGAGGGCAAGTACCTCAACATAATAAAGGCCATATATGATAAACCCACAGCTAACATAATACTGAACAGCAAGAAGCTGAAAGTCTTTCCTCTGAGATCGGTAACAAGACAGAGACGCCTACTCTCCCCACTGTTATTCAACATAATACTGGAGGTCCTAGCCATGGCAATTAGACAAAACAAAGAAATACAATGAATCCAGACTGGTAAAGAAGAAGTCAAACTGTCACTATTTGCATATGACATGATATTGTAAAAAAAAAACCCTAAAGAATCCAGTCTAAAACTACTAGAACTGATATCGGAATTCAGCAAAGTTGCAGGATACAAAATTACTACACAGAAATTTGTGGCTTTCCTATACACTAACAATGAACTAATAGAAAGTGAAGTCAGGAAAACAATTCCATTCCCAATTGCATCAAAAAGAATAAAACACCTAGGAATAAACCTAACCAAGGAAATGAAAGACCTATATCCTGAAAACTACAAGATTCTCTTAAGAGAAATTAAAGAGGACTCTAACAAATGGAAAGTTATCCCATGCTCATGGCTATGAAGAATTAATATTGTCAAAATGGCCATCCTGCCCAATGCAATCTACAGATTCGATGCAATCCCTATCAAATTTCCAACAGCATTCTTCAACAAACTGGAATAAATAGTTCTAAAATTCATATGGAACCACCAAAGACCCCAAATAGCCAAAGCAATCCTGAGAAGGAAGAATAAAGTGGGGGGGATCTCACTCCCCAACTACAAGTTCTACTACAAAGCCACAGTAATCAAGACAATTTGGTACTGGCACAAGAATAGAACCACAGACCAGTGGAACAGAATAGAGACTCCAGGCATTAACCCAAACATATATTGTCAATTAATATATGATAAAGGAGCTATGGACATACAATGGGGAAATGACAGCCTCCTCAAAAGTTGGTGTTGGCAAAACTGGATAGCTACATGTAAGAGAATGAAACTGGATCATTGTCTAACACCATATACAAAAGTAAATTTGAAATGAATCAAAGACCTGAATGTAAGTCATGAAACCATAAAACTCTTAGAAAAAAACATAGGCAAAAATCTCTTGGACATAAACATGAGTGACTTCTTCATGAACATATCTCCCTAGACAAGGGAAACAAAAGCAAAAATGAACAAGTGGGACTATATCAAGCTGAAAAGCTTCTGTACAGCAAAGGACACCATCAATAAAACAAAAAGGTATCCTATGGTATGGAAGAATATATTCATAAATGATACATCTGATAAAGGATTGATATCCAAAATATATAAAGAGGTCACGCACTTCAACAAACACAAAGCAAATAATCCAATTAAGAAATGGGGAGAGGAGCTGAGCAGACAGTTCTCCAAAGAAGAAATTCAGATGGCCAACAGACACAGGAAAAGATGCCCCACATCGCTTGTCATCAGAGAAATGCAAATTTAAACCACAATGAGATATCACCTCACACCAGTAAGGACTGCCACCATCCAAAAGACAAAGAACAACAAATGTTGGCGAGGTTGTGGAGAAAGGGGAACCCTCCTACCCTGCTGCTGGGAATGTAAATTAGTTCAACCATTGTGGAAAGCAGTATGGAGGTTCCTCAGAAAGCTCAAAATAGAAATACCATTTGACCCAGGAATTCCACTTCTAGGAATTTACCCTAAGAATGCAGCAGCCCAGTTTGAAAAAGACAGATGCATCCCTATGTTTATTGCAGCACAGTTTACAATAGCCAAGAAATTGAAGCAACCTATGTGTCCAACAGTAGATGAATGGATAAAGAAGATACACACTATGGAATATTATTCAGCCATAAGAAGAAAACAAATCCTACCATTTGCAACAACATGGATGGAGCTAGAGGGTGTTATGCTCAGTGAAGTAAGCCAGAAGGAGAAAGACAAGTACCAAATTATTTCACTCATATGTGGAGTATAAGAACAAACAAAAAACTGATGGAACAAAGCATCAGTAGAATCCCCGAACTCAAGAATGGACTAACAGTTATGAAAGGGAAAGGGACTGGGGAGGATGGGTGAGAAGGGAGGTATAAGGTGGGGTAAAGAAATGGGGCATCTCGATTAGCATATATAATGTCGGGGGGCATGGGGAGGGCTGTGCAACACAGAGAAGACAAGTAGTGACTTTACAGCATCTTACTACACTGATGGACAGTGACTGTAATGTGGTTTGTGGGGGGGACTTGATGAAGGGGGGAGCCTAGTAAACATAATGTTAGTCATGTAATTGTAGACTAATGATGCCAAAATTAAAAACTAAAAACAAATTTAAAAATAGGGTTACCACGTGATCCAACAATTTCATATCTGTGGACATGCCAAAAAGCATTGAAAGCAGGTACTTGAACAGATCCTGGCACACCCATGCCTGCAGTTGCACGATTCACAACCAAAGTGTGAAAGCAACCCCAGTGTTTATCAACGGATAAATAGAGACACAGAATGTAGTATATACGTACAACAAAATATTATTCAATCTTAAAGAGAGGAATTCTGACACGTGCCCCAAGATGGATGATCCCTGAGGACAGTATGCTAAATGCCGTTTCAGTCACAAAGACAAATACTATGACCGTACTTACACGAGGACCTAGGCTAGTCAAATTCAGAAAGGCAGCAAGTAGAATGGTGGTTGCTAGGGGATGGGGGATGAGGGTGGGTTGGGGGTGGTGGTGGAAAGGGGTATTCTTGTTTAATGGGTGCAGAGCTTCAGTTTTGGAAGATGAGAAGAGTGGTCTGTAGTCCTCATGTTGATGGCCTCCCAACCATGTGAATGTATTACCACCACTGAACTGTACACTTGAAAATGGTTAAAATGGTGAGTTTTACCTTAGGTGTGTCTTGCCACAATTTTTTAAAAGTTGAAAATATTTATAGAATGTTTAATATCTCATTCTAAGGTACAAATGACAGATACAGTTTATGTCTTACATTTTTGCCAAACTGATTTATAAATTTCTTTTGAAATAAAAGAAAATATTTTTAAAGTACATGAAAAATGAATGAATGAATGAATAAATAAATAAAAGCCTGTTGCCAACCATCAGTAGACACAATAAAGATTAATAATGGCATTTTTTCATGTAAACTCTCATACTACTAAGTAAATAAAATATGAATTCAGCATGCTAATATTATTATTTACTAAAATTGAACAGTAGTAAAAAAAGAATTTTTAAGAAATATAACTATGGAAAAGAAACAGTTCCTACCGTTTTTTCTTTTTCATTTTAAATATTGGCTTCATTATAACAATGGGTACCTCTATGCAAATATGGCATGAGGAAATATAATTATACCTACCACTATGTGGTTTGTATTGACAGAATTTGTTAATCTTAAAAATTACAAAACAGACATCCAGATCCACCTAAGATGGAGTAAGCTCACTCCATACAATCATTTCCACTAATTACAACAAAACCCATGCCACAATATATAAGTACCTATCTACAGACCCTGAAAAGTAAATAATTGTAGGCAAACCTCAAAGGGAAATCAAAATTGAAAGAAAAACAATACAGTGGTATATTCCCTATTCTGTTTTTGTTTTATTTCTCTTATTTCTTTTTTTATCCTTAATCTAATTCCAGACCGCCTGATACCCATAACTACCTAATTGTATAGCTGACACAGACAGAGCTTCTCCAAGAAAAGAAACAATAAACTCTCTATTTCCTAGGTTTGGAATTGGGAATGGAAGCCCTCTGTGCCAGAAAAGTGAGAAAAAATTACATCCCCCGATATCTATCAATCTATTCCTTTCTCTCTCTCTCTCTCTCTCTCTTTCTCTTGGCCCTACTTCAGAAAGGCCCAACAATAAAGCTATTCCCAGGGTGGTCACAGTGGCTATGTTGGTATCAGTGGTTGTGGTGGTAGGAAGTGAGGGCCAGAGAAGTACCCAAACTCTGGAAATATTTTCCTTTGGCTAGACAACATAGAAAAGGGTGTTATGATCTAAACAATATTCAGTGAAACCTCATTTTTCCTTTCTTTTCTTTAGCTGATCCATACAGGGAAATATAAGTCAAGGAGGGAAAGATAAATCTTATTTCAGAATTAGAAAATAAGACCCTGGGAGCTGGAGAGTGTGGTGTAAATAGTGAGGAGGGAGCAACATAGTGAAGACTTTGAAAAGAGAACTCTATCATAGGTTGTTACCCAGGCCTGAGGCTGACTCCTGGCTGGCACATGTGGACAGACCAAAATTGAACCACAAATGTTCATGTCCAAGTACTGAGTGAGGAGTGACTAAGGTTTCCCACATGACTATGTTTCAATGAGGCCAGAAGTAATGGGTAGATTTAACACAAGCTACTTAAAATGTGCTTTGATTGTTGTTCATTCTCCTTTAGGACTGAGGAATATGGGGTTTGCCTTGATTATTAAGGAAAAAAGACAGCTCCAACCAAAAGACAATATGGCTAAAGCTGCTGAAATGTCTCCAAAACTGAAATAAATTTGAAGATAGACCTTTTGGCTAACAAAGGAAGATTCATTTTCACTGACTCTGGGCAGTTGCTGGGCCAGTTGACACACGAAGTAAATGTAATGCCTCGCTTGCTTTAACAGTTATTTAACTCCCATTGCATGAGCCCCCATTCCTCCTTTAACCCAAACTCAGCCACTCTACAGAAAAAGCAAACCATGCTGGGGCCCTTGGTGAAACAAAAACTGTCATAGTTCTCCTGGATGTTGGTGTCCAAATGATCATATCCAGACAGAATAGATGAGGAATGGCTGAAAGTGTTGAGGGCCAGAACATGATAGCATACCAAAGGTGGACAGAAAGAGAGAGTCCCCTGAGCTTAGTCACTCTTTGAAAACTAGAAGTTACTAGAAGAGGAGGTGACATTTATCCTGAAACAAAGAGCTAAATGTAGGTTAACTCCTGGTTGTGATCTCTACTGGAGATCAACAAAGACTAGAGGAGAAAGTGGGATAAAGACAGAATAGGAAGATCTTGAGCTCACCTCCTCCTATGGACACACCAAAATCTGTAAGTCCATATAGAACAACAATCTCTGAGAATAAACTGAAGACTAGCAGGGCAGATGATACACAAATAAGAACATACAGAAAAAGCCATATGGAGATATTTAGGAGTGGTGGATATGTGGTTTAGTCGGGACTCATACCCCAACTGCAGTAATCAATAGCATGAAGGATATCACAACTGAAGAGGTGCTTCCCAAGCTCCCATTGGGCTCCACAGCACTGGAAAAATGAGCACCTATAAGGTCTGGCTTTGTAAACCAACCGGGTTTAGATCCAGGAGAATGGGAGGTCAGTTAGAAACCAAGACATCATTCTTAAAGGGCACATGCTCAATCTCACTTTGAGTCCCAGAGCACAGGCAGCAGTTTGAATAGTGCCTGGCATATATGTGTAAGGTGATCCTTAGAATCATTTTAGGGTATGTCCTGGAAAGGCAGGAATATGTTGGAATGTTTTCCAGAGACAGAGGCACTAGTGGAAACCACATTATTTTTATTAAGGTATCACTGATATACAATTTTATGAAGGTTTCACATGAGCAACACTGTGGTTACTACATTCACCCATATTATCAAGTCCCCTCCATACACACCCCACTGTCCATCAGTGTAGTAAGATGCTATAGAGTCACTTTTCTTCTCTGAGCACCCACTCTTCCTTTAACCCAAACTTAGCCACTCTTCAGAAAAAGCAAACCATGGTGGGGATCTTGGTGAAACCAAAAATTGTCAAGGTTACGGGAATCATTTAACTCCCATAGTAATGGGAGTTAAATAACTGTTCAAGCAAGTGAGGCATTACACATACTGCCTATTCCATGACATCCCTACATTATGTGTGTTAATCATAATGCCCCATTCTCCCTCCCTCTTAACCCCCTTCTCCCTCCCTCTCTACCTACCCTCCACACCCATTCCCCTTAATAACCACTAGTCTCTTCTTGAAGTCTGTGAGTCTGCTGCTGTTTTGGGAACCACATTTATTTTTTTAACCTCTCTTTTACTTAGTTGGCCTGGCACTGGCAGGTGCCATTTCTGACACAATCCATCTACTGTCCTAGCACCACTCACCTTGCCCTGGTGAACTTGCCCTACCCAACCCATCTACTCCTACCTGGGCTGCTACCAAGTAGCTTCCTACCCCTGCCATACCTGGCAGTGCTCTCTGCCAGTCTTAGAGCCACTCCCAAGTTCCTCTACCTTAGTGGGCCAGCACCATACACCAGAATGCCAGCAACAGTCACAGACTTTCCAGTTAGCCATGGTTTAGGCCTACTCAGCCCACCAGCATGTCCACAGCTATTGCAGCTGAGCCTTACTGTTGGCCATGCTGAGAGCCAGCAGTACACAAAAGAATGCCTACAACAATTGTGGCCTGGCCTCTCAGATAGACAAGCCAGGGGCCAACCCCACTCACCAGTGTGTCTATCACAGGTGTGGCTAGAACTTCCACACAGACATGCTGGAGAAGAGCCCTTCATACCAGTGAGTCTTCACCAATCACAATCCAGCCACAAAAGGAGGAAGCACACAGTCTGTAAAAGGGAATCTCCAGGGCACCTTGCTCAGGTAGCCAGGAAGGTTATGCTACAGGATCCCAAATTCATCATGTGCATAAGGCCACTCATCCAAGACTGGGGGATTATAACTGATCTACCTAATACATAGAAACAAACAAAGAGTTAGGCAAAACAAGAAAACTGAGGAATTTGTTCCAAAAAAAAGAAAATGACAAAAACTCAGTAAAAGAACTAAATGAAATAGAGATAAGCAATCTACCAGATAAAGAACTTAAAGTAATAGTTGTAAAGATGTTCACCAAATCAGGAGAAGAAAGGATAAAAAAGGGAGAAATTCAAAAAGAGGTAGAAAACTTTAAAAAGAACCAATCAGAACTAAAGAATATAATAATGGAAATGAAGAAAATACCAGAGGGAATCAGCAACAGATTAGATGATGCAAAGCATCATCAGCAATCCAGGAGACACACCATTTGGGCAGCAAAAAAAGGAATTAAAAAATGAGGATAGTTTAAGAGACCTCTAGGATGATATCAAGCATACTATCAATCACATTATAGGGGTCCTAAAGGAGAAGAGACAGAAAAAGGGACAGAAAAAGTATTTGAAAAATAATGGCTTAAAGTTCCCTAAATTAGTGAAGGAAATACATATCCAGGTCCATGAAGTACAGTTTCAAAATAGATGAACCCAAAGAAACCCAAGACACATTATAAGTCAAGATACATTAAAATCAAAGTATCAAATCAAAGATAATTAAAGAGAGTATCTTAAAAGCCGCAAGAAAAAACTAATTATATACAAGGGAACCCCCATAAGACTAGCAGCTGATTTTTCAGCAGAAACATTACAGGTCAGAAGGGAGTGACAATATTTAAAGTACTGAAAGGAAAAAGAAATCTTACAAACAAGAGTACTCTCCTAGCAAGGTTACCACTGAAAATTGAAGGAGAGATTATCAGTTTCCCAAGTAAGCCAAAGCAAAAGGAATGCATCTGCACCAACGTGGCCTTAAAAGAAATGTTAAAGGAGCTTTTATAAATGGAAAAGAAAACTAGACATAATAAAATTGAGAAAGAAGAAAATATCTTGGAAAATGTAAACATATAGTAAAGGTACTGGATCAATCACCTAAGCAGCTTATTATGAAGGCAAAAAGACGAGTAAAAAAAAAATATATAGACATACAATCATTAGTCAAGGGATACACAAAATAAGAGATATAATATGATGTCAAAAAACATAAAATGTTAAGCCAAGGAGTAAAAATATAGTGTTTTTAGAATATGTAAGAACTTAAGTGCCTTTCAATTTAAAATAGACTGATACACACATAGGATGTTATATATGAACCTCATGGTAACAACAAAACAAATACCTAAAAAGGTACACAAAAAATAGAGAAAGAGTGATGCAAACATAACTCTGAGAAAAACCACCAAGTCATAAAGGAACTGAACAACAAAAGACCAAAGAACTATGCAAACAACCAGAAACAATCAACAAAATGGCAATAAGAAAATACAAATCAATAATTACTTTAAACATAAATGGACTAAATGCTGCTTTCAGAAGACATAATATGGCTGAAAGGATAAATAAAGCAAGACCCATATATATGTTGCCTACAACACACTACAGATCTAAAGACATACAGACTGAAAATGGAGAAGGATTTTCCATGCAAATGGAAACAAAAAATAAAGCTGTGGTAGCAATATTTTTATCAGAATAAACAGACTTTGAAAAACAAAGACTGTGGTAAGAGACAAAGAAAGGCTCTTACCTTTCTAAAAGTAGAAACTGAGGCGACATTTACACCTCACTTACATCAATAGAAAGATCATCCACACAGAATTTAAGTAAGGAAACAGTGTCTTTGGAGGACATATTCCCAGATAGACTTAATAGGTATATACAGAACATTACATCAGAATACACATTCTTATCAAGTACACATGGAACATACTACAAGCTAGATCACATGTTAGGCCACAAACAAGTCTCAGTAAATTTAGGTGTATTGAAATCCTTATCAAACATTTTTTCCAATGACAGTATGAAACTAAAAATTGATTAAAAGAAGAAACAAGAAAAACAAAAACACCTAGAGACTAAAGAACAAGCTACTAAATAACCAATGAGTCAATCAAGAAATCAAAGAGGAAATAAAAAATTCTTAGAGGCAAAGGAAAATGGAAACACACCACTACAAAATGTATGGGATGCAGCAAAAACAGTTTTAAGAGAGAAGTTTATAGTGATACAGGCCTAACTCAAGAAACAAGAAAAATCTCAATAAAATAATTTAAGCTTACACCTGAAGGAACTAAAAAAAAGAACAGAGCCTGAAGTTTAGAAGGAATAAAATAATAAAGATCAGAATGGAAATAAAAATAAATGAAATAGAGACTAAAAACAAAACAGAAAATATCAATAAAACAAAGAGCTATTTCTTTAAATTGATAAACAAATTAATAAATGGTTAGCCAAACTTCCCAGAAAAAAAAAAAAAGGAGAGAGAGAGAGTGCAAAATGAATAAATAAAATCAGGAAAGAAGTTGTAATCAATAGTACAGAAATAGAAAGGATCAAAGAGACTACTACAAAAAATTACATGCCAACAAATTGGACATCCTAGGAGAAACGGATAAATTCCTAGAAATATACAGTCTTCCAAGATTGAATCAATAAATTGAAAATCTGACAGAACAACTACTAGTAATGAAATGGATACAGTAATTTTAAAATTCCCAGGAAAGGAAAGTTCAGAACCAGATACCTTTAAACTATATTTCTACAAAACAGTTCAAGAATTAACATCTACCCTTCTCAAACTACTTCAAAAAATTTAAGAGGAAGGCATGCTTCCTAACTGTGTATGAGGACAGCATTATCCTCATACCAAAACCAGACAAAGACATCACAAAAAAAGGAAATTATAGGCTAATATCCCTGATGAATACAGGTGCAAAAATATTCTACAAAGATATTAGCAAACTAATTCAACAATACTTTAACAGGATCATACACCATGATAAAAGGGGGTTATTCCAGGGATAAAAGGATGGTTCAACATTGCCAATCAGTCAATGTGATATATGACATTTTAAAAAAGGAAAGAAATCATATGATCATTAAAATAGTTACAGAAAATGCATATGATAAGATTCAACATCCATTTATGATAATGACTCTTAACAATGTATACAGAGGGAACATACCTCAACATGATAATGATCATATATGACACACCCAAAACTAACATCACACTCAATGTTGAAAAGTTGAAAGCTTTTCCTTTAATGTCAGGAACAAGATAAGGATGCCTAATCTCACTTTTATTCAACTCATTATTAGAAGTCCTAGCCATAGCAATCAGGCAAGAAAAGCAAAATAGTCTTCCAAATTGTAGAAGAATAAGTAAAACTGTCACTATTTGTAGATGGCATGATAGTATATATAGAAAACCCTATAGACTCCACCAAAAAACTATTAGAACTAATAAATGAATTCAATAAAGTTTCAGGATAAAAATTATTATACATAAATCTATTGCATTTTATATACTCATATGAGAAAGAGAAATTAAGAACATAATGCCATTTATGATTACATCAAAAAGAATAAAATACTTCAGAATAAACTTAGCCAAGGAGGTGAAAGAACTACACACTGAAAACTATGAGGCACTAAAGTCTAAGCAATATATTTTGGATCTGTCTCTCCAGGCGAGGGAAATAAAAGCTAAAATAAATAATTAGGATTACATCAATGTAAAAAAACTCTGCACAACAAAGAAAATATCAAAAAGAAAAGGCAACCTATTGAATGGGAGAAGATACTTGTAAGTGATATAAATTACAGGGTTAATATGCAAAATATATAAAGAACTCACACAATTCAATGTCAAAAAGAGCAAAGAATTCAATTAAAAATGGGCAAAGGACCTAAATAGATACCTCTCCAAAGTAGATACAGATAACCAATCATCAGGGAAATGCAAATCAAAACCAGAACAAAATACCACCTCACACCTGTCAGAATGGCTAATATCAAAAGAAAATAAATAACAAATGTTAGTGAGGATGTAGAGAAAAGGGAACACTTGGATATTAGAGGAAATGAAAAATCGTGTAGCCACTCTGGAAAATGGTATGGAGGTTCTTCAAAAAATTAGACATAGAATTACCATATAATGCAGCAATTCTATTTTTGGGTATTTTCCAAGGAAGATAAAAAACACTAATTCAAAAACATTTATGTACCCCTATATTAATCACAGCATTATTCATAATAGCTAAGATGTGGAGGCAACCTCAGTGTCCACTGACAAATATGCTGTGGTATGTATTTATAATGGACTATTAGTCATAAAAAAAGTAAATTTGCCACTTGTGACAACATGGATAGACACTGAAGTTATTCTGCCAAGCAAAATAAGTCACAAAAATAAATATCATATGATTTTATAGGTGCAATTTAAGAAAGAAAATAATCAAATAAAACTGTAACCAACTTAAAGATAGAGAATAATCTTGGGGCTAGGGAATAGGAGAAATAGATAAAGAGATTCAAGAAGCACAAACTTCTAGTTATAAAATAAATAAGATGCAGTGGTACAATGTATAGCAGGAAAATATAGTTAAAATATTTTAACTGTATGGTGACAGATGTCAGCTAGATTTATGGTAGTGATCACTTCATAATGCATATACATGTTGAATCACTCTGTTGCACAACTGAAACTAAAATAATATTGTATGTTAACTACACTTTAATGAAAAAATTAAATGAAAATAAAACACCAGAAATAGATTCACCAAATTATTCATGTTATTTATTTCTGTCAGGTGAAATCATGAGAATTTATTCTCTTAGCTTGTGTATTTTTCTACTTTCTCAAAGAGGGCTAGAAAATAAATGTTTCTTTAACATAGGAAATATTTTGAAAAAGTTTCCTCTAATGTACAGGAAACATTTTATGATAAATATTAACACAACAGAGTCAACTTTTAGTTGAATTTTTGTTCAACATTTCACTTTAGCTTATTCTTTATATTTTCAAATAAAACAGATTTGTTCAATAACTGTAAGTCTCATAACTTCCTACTCTCTGTTGTGTAATACAAGGAGTCAATATTTCCCCCCACTAGAAAAAAAGAGCAAAAGATAAATTCAGCTATTTCTACTGGACTGCCCTTCCACTCTTTTTTGTATTTCCCAACACTCCTGGTGGTAGATTGTCTGATTACCTAGCAATTGCTGTGAACTCTGACTTAAAGTCCCATTAAACTCCTTGTTCAGTCCCAAGTGAGAGTGGGGCAATGAGAAGCATGTGTAAGAGGGCTTGAGCATGGTTCATCTTGGGGAAGGAAAGGGAATCTAATGTGAATTTATGAGTTGCACCATTTGTCCCAATTCAATGTATTGTTGCTTCTACTTCTGAATATACTCTAGAAATTAGTTATGTTATATATTTGTATTTCCTATCCTGAACTGCCAGGATGGAATATTCTGAATAGGAAGAAGTTGTAAATAGAGAAGTTCTATTGGAAACATTCACCTGCCTTTTGCCATAAATGGATGGGTAAGGATTTAGTGTGAGTATCTCTATTCTCTGATGCCCAAAGCTTTCATCATATAGATGATTTACTGGCAAGTCAGAAACCTTATTTTTGGTGGCCTTGTCTGTGATGTGAGACAGCAGACAGAATTCAGGGGCCTACTTGCTGAGTAAAGTTTCTCAGGATTGTGAAGACAAATTCACAATAGTCAATTCCTCCAATAATCAAGAAAAAAGTGCAGAATTCTTGGCTTTCTACCACAAAAGGCAACTCAGCAGCTTTTTGGACTGTTTGGGGGTATTGGAATAATACAAGTATCTTTGACTAACGATCTTGCTCACTGAAGCCTTTGAATGAATGGAGCCTCCACCTTCACTAGGATGCAGCCTCCACTCAGAGCCATCCCTTCACATTTAGACTTCTGGCCTTTCTGACGTTATTGAAACCCTTTTGAATAGCATCTATTAACTTGCTACAGAGCCCTTATCAAAACTGGATACCTGACTCAAAAAGGCTTTATGTCTCTGGTCTGATATCACTACTTTGAGGTATATCAACTTGGATTAAATGATTATCAAGATGGGAAGACCACAAAAAGGCTAGTTTGTCAAATGGTAATTTTATATTCAGGAACACAACAGTACCTATGGTAATTCAGCCTTATCTGAAAATGTAGCCTTAGTATTCTGCTTGAAGCAAAACTACTGCCACAATTTGGTTCATTATTCTCCAAGGATCACTGTGGATAAAATTGCAATATTTCCAGAATCTCTTGCCTGGCTTTAGTGCATCTGTATATCATTAGGTGTTTCCAAAGGGTGGAGAAAAATCAGTCCATTTGCGTATCAATAGGCAATTACAAGGTCACTGAGAGGTTCGGTGGAGCTATCTCTTCTGCTGCAGCCTGGTCAAGAGAGAGACAGGACAACTGCTTGTAAGAAATAAACAGGTTTCTTAACTTTATTTCTCCCTTTAACTGATTTCAGTTCCAGAGTTATTTTGCCTCGGGATTTTCACCCCAGAATTATAATCACCTGCATGTGTGGGTGTGGGTCTGTGATAGTTTAGTTAATCCAAAATTTGATGGCTTCTACTAGGCTCCTTTGGCAGTTTAGCTCAATGAAGGACATAAAAAGGCCACTGTCACTTCACTCAGAAGGTAAATTCTGATTTCAGTGGCCTTGCTATTTGGTCTGCCACTTGGAAATCTACAGAGTGGAAGATTAATGACATTTCTCTTCAGGGCTATAAACTGTGGGAACAAATTGCAGCCGCCGATGAACTGTCTGAGTTACTCATCTTCCCATGGTAAGTTCCAACTCTCTAAAAATGATGCCAACTATGAACAAACTGCTGACTGAGCCTTAAACTTTTTGGATTCAGAAGCTACCATTACCTGCTTGACCTGTGACTCCTGCTGAAAGTTAACCTATTGATCCTACAGAAGGGGAGTCTCTATCACAAGCTTCTAGCAGATTGAGTTCATCAGAACTAATCTCTGCCATCTTTTTGTCTTTCTAGATCATTTTCAATCTGACAGTGATGGACCTTGTATCACAAAACCCACTCCACAATAGCTGGAGAGTCTGATTCTACCTCCCTTATCTTTTCCTGTACCAAACAGTTTAGAGTAAGAGTTTGGTTGTGGAATGTAGCTGCCCGCAAAGGAAGATTCTATCTTAACTGATTCCTGGATAATTATGAAGACAAATGTGTAGGATAGGGTGTGAAAACTGGCCAACCACGAAGTTCAGGGAACAATCCATAGAGCACCATCCTCACTTCTGCCACCAATTACAAGTTCAGGTATTACCCAAATCACTATTAGGCTGAATAATTTGTTAGCAAGAGTCACATAACTCACTGAAAACTATTTCAGTTATAGTTACCATATATTACAGGGAAAAAATATAGACTAAAGTTAACCAAAGGAAGAAATTTTTAGGACAGTGTCCAGGAAAAGCAACAAACATGAAGCTTCTGGGCATCATCTCCCCATGAAGTCAGGACAAATTTACTTTCTCAGCATTCACGTGTAATAATGCACATTTCTTTGCTAACCAGGGAAGCTCACCTGAGCCTCAGGGTTTAGAGTTTTTACTGGACTCAATGTAGGCACAAATGATTATGCACATAGCTGATTCCAGTCTCAAGGCTCTAGCCCATCCAGAAGTGTCCTAAAACTCTGTGACCTAAAACTCTTACCATAATATGCCATTGTTACTATATGGCGTGGCCAGACTCCACCCTAAATCACATTGTTATACTATCCAGTGTGATAAAAGCCTATAAGCAAACACACTCTGACCAGGCATGATATTGTAAGGGCTTAAAGACTGCCTCCCAGGAGCTTGTGGCAAAGGCCAGACATCTCTTAGGATAAGACTAAATTCTTAACTACAAAGGTTATAGGAGTTATAAATGGACCTAGTTTGAAAATTCAGTTTCTTCCTAATTATTACTGGTCATGATGCTTTTTGCTGTTAGCAACTCCAAGTTGAGATCAATTCCAGGGTTGGTACACCCTCTAAATGGCACCCAGCAAATTCAAACACTTCAGATTACATTGTATAAAGATGCTCTTATCCCTTTTTTAACAGATACTTCTAGACAAACAGCCTAAGCACCCAGAACTTGAGGATTTAGAGGAAGAACAGCATCATGTTTCCTGGAATGGGCATACATTCGATCCCAGGAAGTCCAGGAGATAATAATCTTTGTCTTTCTGATCTATCCATGACTGATATAGGGCCCAATGAGGAATCACATAAACTGCAAACACCTTTTCAGGAACACTATGTGTGCTCCAGGAATTACACTTCTGGCTGAAAGCCAGGTATCAACTTGCCTCCTTACTGACAATGTGGTGAATTTCACCTTAGAGGATAGTCATAAGAAACTTTTAAATGTTTAAACAAACAACAACTGAACCCATGGGGGCATACAGGTTAGCCTCAATTACTGGCCATATTTGTTAAAAATGACACCAATCCCTAAACTTCCTTTGTAAGGGGCATGGTAGACTGTGTGAAATCACTAATACATTCTGCTCCACCTGGGTAAATGCCATGGCCCATAAGCATAAGTTGATACAAAAACATAAGGAGACTGCCACCAGGATTCTAAGGTAGACAGTGATGGTTTATGGGATAACAGTTGAGATCTTGGAGAAAATGGACAGTTAATATTGCAGGTTGGCCCCATACTGCTATTTGAAGTCCCATTGACAGTAGCCTTAATTTAAAACTGCATGTAACATCAGTTGAGCAATAAGGCATCCTATGGTATGGGAGAATATATTTGTAAATGACATATCTGACAAGGGGTTAACATCCAAAATGTATAAAGAACTCACATGCCTCAATACCCAAAAAGCAAATAACCCAATTAAAAAAAGGGCAGAGGATATGAACAGATGCTTCTCCGAAGAAGAAATTCAGATGGCCAACAGGCACATGAAAAGATGCTTCACATTGCTAATTATCAGGGAAATGCAAATTAAAACCACAAAGAGATATCATCTCAAACCAGTTAGGATGGCCAACACTGAAAAGACTAGGAACAACAAATGCTGACGAGGATGCAGAGAAAGGGGAACCATCCTACACTGCTGGTGGGAATGTAAACTAGTTCAACCATTGTGGAAAGCAGTATGGGGTTCCTCAAAAAGCTCAAAATAGAAATACCATTTGACACAGGAATTCCACTCCTAGGAATTTATCCTAAGAATGCAGGAGCCCAGTTTCAAAAAGACAGATGCACCCCTATGTTTATCACAGCACTCTTTACAATAGCCAAGAAAGGGAAGCAACCTAAGTGTCCACCAGTAGATGAATGGATTAAGAAGATGTGGTACATATACACAATGGAATATTATTCAGCCATAAGAGGAAAACAAATCCTACCATTTTCAACAACATAGATGGATCTAGAGGGTATTATGCTCAGTGAAATAAGCCAGGCAGAAAAGACAAGTACCAAATGATTTCCCTCATTTATGAGGTATAACAACAAAGCAAAACTGAAGGAACAAAACAGTAGCAGACTCACAGACTCCAAGAAGGGACCAGCAGTTACCAAAGGGGAGGGGTGGGGGAGGGTGGGTGGGGAGAGAGGGAGAAGGGGATTGAGGGGTATTATGATTAGTACACATGGTATGTGGTGGGTCAAGGGGAAGACAGTGTAGCATAGAGAAGACAAGTAGTGATTTTTTTTTTCTTTTTTTGAGAGGGCATCTCTCATATTTATTGATCAAATGGTTGTTAACAACAATAAAATTCTGTATAGGGGGTCAATGCTCAATGCACAATCATTAATCCATCTCAAGCCTAATTCTCGTCAGTCTCCAATCTTCTGAAGCATAATGAACAAGTTCTTACATGGTGAACGAATTCTTACATAGTGAATAAATTCTTACACGGTGAAAAGTACAAGGGCATTCATCACAGAAACTTTCAGTTTTGATCACGCATTATGAATTATAAACAATCAGGTCAAATATGAATATTTGTTTGATTTTTATACTTGATTTATATGTGGATCCCACATTTCTCCCTTTATTATTATTATTATTTTTATTTTTAATAAAATGCTGAAGTGGTAGGTAGATGCAAGATAAAGGTAGAAAACATAGTTTAGTGTTGTAAGAGAGCAATTGTAGATGATCAGGTGTGTGCCTGTAGACTGTGTTAATCCAAGCTAGACAAGGGCCTTAAAACATCCACGGATGCAGAAGATTTCTCTCAAAACAGGGGGGGGTGAGGTTCTAAGCCTCACCACTGTTGATCCCCAATTTCTCACCGGATGGTCCCCCTGCAACTGTGCCTGTCTTAGGTTGTTCCTCCCTTGAGGAATCTTACCCGTCTCTGGGTAACCAGTCATCTCCTGGGGCCATACAGGGAGATGTAAAGTTGGTAAGTGAGAGAGAAGCCATATTGTTTGAAAAGATTAGCTTTTTACTTCTTTGCAGATTTATGCCCTGTGGCTTCTATGCCCAGCACTTGTCTCGAGGTATCTTTACCACCTGGAGGAATTATGATGCTCGGTAAATTCGATATGAGGCATGAATTCTATTTAAGGGTTGTAATTAGGAAGGAAGAAGAAAAGCTATAGAGGTATCACATGGAAGAAAACATGGGAGGATTGATTATTTCTTTGACATATCTTCTTGTAGAGTACCTTAAGCATGTATAGGTTTTAAACTACTAACTAACTTGCGCTCACATATTAACATAATAGGAATACGGTGACATAAACTAAGCAAATCTATAATTACCAGCCATCTTCAGTGAAGCCAAGAAAACCAGTTAGGCACCCTAGGCATTTGTGAGAATTTGTCTATGATATGATGGATATTGTTCAACTGTACTTGAGCAGTCTGAGAGAAATCAGACAAATTAAAGCAACCCATTTCTGGGATCTGTTCACATCCCATAAGTTCTTTTAACCGTAGATAGTCTATAGTCCTAAGATTTTGGAGCACTACAAATTGCACCCCTCCGAACTCCTGGCTGAGTTCCAACAGTACAGATCCACTCAAATTCATTGTCTCACTGTAGGCACATGCCAGCCTAGACATCTCCCTCCTCATTCCAGTGGCAAGTCCAGGAAATGGTGGGATGGACGCAGCAACAACCACAGCATTGCCCGGATCCCTGTGGAGGCTTTTAGATGATCATCCCCAGGAGCGAGTCCTCCAGAGAGTGCTGATGCCGGAAGCTCCTCCTCATATTGTATCTTAGTTCATTTTCTGGGTAGCCAAGCTAGGCCTTGATCTTCTGCATAATAACAAATAGACCCTTTGCCCACAGTTTGACATGCCCTCTATACCACTCTGTAGAACTCATTGGAGGTCAGCACACAGGAACTGCTTTATTTATTTATTTATTTATTTATTTTTATTAAGAGACAGGAATATTATCAGAAAAGAGTACCTCCATAGCCAATCATCTGATACCCTTTAAGTGATCAAAATTAAGGATATTTAAAGCATGCATTAATCTTTGATTTACCAATAGTTTTATCCTATCAAGGAGTAATCCCCCTTTTCTTTCTTTCTTTTTTTTAAATCTTTAATCTACACTTACATGAAGAATACTATGTTTACTATGCTCTCCCCTATACCAAGTCCCCCCTAAAAACCACATTACAGTAACTATCAGCATAGCAAAATGTTGTAGAATCACTATTTGTCCTCTCTGTGTTGTACAGCCCTCCCTCCCCTTTCTCTCTCCCCCCCTATGCATGCTAATCTTAATACCCCCTTACTTCTTCCCTCCCCCTTATCCCTCCCTGCCCACTCATCCTCCCCCATTCCTTTCCCTTTGGTACCTGTTAGTCCATTTTTGGATTCTGTAATTCTGCTGCTGTTTTGTTCCTTCAGTTTTTCCTTTGTTCTTATACTCCTCAGATGAGTGAAATCATTCGGTATTTCTCTTTCTCTGCTTGGCTTATTTCACTGAGCATAATATTCTCCAGCTCCATCCACGTTGCTGCAAATGCTGGGATTTTCTCTCTTCTTATGGCTGAGTAGTATTCCATTGTGTATATGTACCACATCTTCTTTACCATTCATCTACCGATGGACATTTAGGTTGCTTCCAATTTTTGGCTATTGTAAATAGTGCTGCAATAAACATAGGGGTGCATCTGTCTTTCTCAAACTTGATTGCTGCGTTCTTAGGGTAAATTCCTAGGAGTGGAATTCCTGGGTCAAATGGTAGGTCTGTTTTGAGCATTTTGATGAACCTCCATACTGCTTTCCACAATTGTTGAACTAATTTACATTCCCACCAGCAGTGTAGGAGGGTTCCCCTTTCTCCACAGCCTCGCTAACATTTGTTGTTGTTTGTCTTTTGGATGGCAGCCATCCTTACTGGTGTGAGGTGATACCTCATTGTAGTTTTAATTTGCATTTCTCTGATAATTAGCGATGTGGGGCATCTTTTCATGTGTCTGTTGGCCATATGTATTTATTTTTTAGAGAACTGTCTGTTCAGTTCCTCTGCCCATTTTTTAATTGGGTTATTTGTTTTTTGTTTGTTGAGGGGTGTGAGGCTTTATATATTCTGGATGTCAAGCCTTTATTAGATCTGTCATTTTCAAATATATTCTCCCATACTGTACGGTTCCTTTTTGTTCTATTGATGGTGTCTTTTGCTGCACAGAAGCTTTTCAGCTTAAGGTAGTCCCACTTGCTCATTTTTGCTGTTGTTTTCCTTGCCCGGGGAGATATGTGCAAGAAGAGGTCACTCATGTTTATGTCTAAGAGGTTTTTGCCTATGTTTTTTTCCAAGAGTTTAATGGTTTCATGACTTACATTCGGGTCTTTGATCCATTTTGAGTTTACCTTTGTATATGGGGTTAGACAATGGTCCAGTTTCATTCTCCTACATGTAGCTGTCCAGTTTTGCCAGCACTATCTGTTAAAGAGACTGTCATTTTGCCATTGTATGTCCATGGCTCCTTTATCAAATATTAATTGACCATATATGTTTGGGTTAATTTCTGGAGTCTCTAATCTGTTCCACTGGTCTGTGGCTCTGTTCTTGTGCCAGTACCAAATTGTCTTGATTACTATGGCTTTGTAGTAGAGCTTGAAGTTGGGGAGTGAGATCCCCCCTACTTTATTCTTCTTTTTCAGGATTGCTTTGACTATTTGGGGTCTTTGGTGTTTCCATATGAATTTTTGAATTATTTGTTCCAGTTCATTGAAGAATGTTCCTGGTAATTTGATAGGGATTGCATCAAACCTGTATATTGCTTTGGGCAGGATGGCCATTTTGACAATATTAATTCTTCCTAGCCATGAGCATGGGATGAGTTTCCATTTGTTAGTGTCCCCTTTAATTTCTCTTAAGAGTGACTTGTAGTTTTCAGGGTATAGGTCTTTCACTTCTTTGGTTAGGTTTATTCCAAGGTATTTTATTCTTTTTGATGCAATTGTGAATGGAGTTGTTTTCCTGATTTCTCTTTCTGTTGGTTCATTGTTAGTGTACAGGAAAGCAACAGATTTCTGTGTGTTAATTTTGTATCCTGCAACTTTGCTGTATTCCGATATCAGTTCTAGTAGTTTTGGAGTGGAGTCTTTAGGGTTTTTTTATGTACAGTATCATATCATCTGCAAATAGTGACAGTTTAACTTCTTCTTTACCAATCTGGATCCCTTGTATTTCTTTGTTTTGTCTGATTGCCATGCCTAGGACCTCCAGCACTATGTTAAATAACAGTGGGGAGAGTGGGCATCCCAGTTTGGTTCCCAATCTCAGAGGAAATGCTTTTAGCTTCTCGCTGTTCAGTATAACGTTGGCTGTGGGTTTATGATATATGGCCTTTATTATGTTGAGGTACTTGCCCTCTATTCCCATTTTGCTGAGAGTTTTTATCATGAATGGATGTTGAATTTTGTCAAATGCTTTTTCAGCATCTATGGAGATCATCATGTGGTTTTTGTCTCTCTTTTTGTTGATGTGGTGGATGATGTTGATGGATTTTCGAATGTTGTACCATCCTTGCATCCCTGGGATGAATCCCACTTGGTCATGGTGTATGATCAATCCTCCTGATATATTTTTGAATTTGATTTGCTAATATTGTGTTGAGTATTTTTGCATCTATATTCATCAGGGATATTGGTCTGTAATTTTCTTTTTTGGTGGGGTCTTTACCTGGTTTTGGTATTAGGGTGATGTTGGCTTCATAGAATGAGTTTGGGAGTATTCCTTCCTCTTCTATTTTTTGAACACTTTAAGGAGAATGGGTATTATGTCTTCTCTGTTGTGTCTGATAAATTTCTGAGGTAAATCCATCCGGCCCTGGGGTTTTGTTCTTGGGTAGTGTTTTGATTACCATTTTAATTTCTTTGCTCATAATCGGTTTGTTAACTTTTATGTTTCTTCCTTGGTCAGTCTTGGGTGGTTGTACTTTTCTAGGAAGTTGTCCTTTTCTTCTAGGTTTTCCAGCTTGTGGCATATAAGTTTTCATAGTAGTCTTTAATAATTCTTTGTATTTCTGTGGAGTCTGTCGTGATTATTCCATTCTCATTTCTGATGCTGTTGATTTGTGTTGATTCTCTTTTTCTCTTAATAAGTCTGCCTAGAGGCTTATCTATTTTGTTTGTTTTCTCAAAGAACCAGCTCTTGGTTTCGTTGATTTTTGCTATTGTTTTATTCTTCTCAATTTTGTTTATTTCTTCTCTGATCTTTATTATGTCCCTCCTTCTGCTGACTTTAGGCCTCATTTGTTCTTCTTTTTCCAGTATCAATAATTGTGATGTTAGACTATTAATTTGGGATTGTTCTTCTTATTCAAGTGTGCCTGGTTCGCTATATACTTTCCTTTTAAGACAGCTTTTTCTGCATCCCACAGAAGTTCGGGCTTTGCGTTGTTGTTGTCATTTGTTTCTATATATTCCTTGATCTCTATTTTGATTTGTTCATTGATCCATTGATTATTTAGAAGTATGCTGTTAAGCCTCCATATGTTTGTGTGCCTTTTTGTTTTCATTGTAGAATTTATTTCTGGTTTTATACCCTTGTGGTGTGAAAAATTGGTTGGTAGAATTTCAATATTTTGGAATTTACTGAGGCTCTTTTTGTGAGCTAGTATGTGGTCTATTCTGGAGAATGTTCCATGTGCATTTGAGAAGAATGTATATCCTGTTACTTTTGGATGTAGAGTTCTATAGATGTCTATTAGGTCCATCTGTTCTAGTGTGTTGTTCAGTGTCTGTGTGTCCTTACTTATTTTCTGCCCGGTGGATCTATCCTTTGGGGTGAGTGGTGTGTTGAAGTCTCCTAAAATGAATGCATTGCAGTCTATTTCCCTCTTTAGTTCTGTTAGTATATTTGTTTCACAAACGCTGGTGCTCCTGTGTTGGGTGCATATATATTTAGAATGGTTATATCCTCTTGTTGGACTGAGCCCTTTATCATTATGTAGTGTCCTTCTTTATCTCTTGTTACTTTCTTTGTTTTGAAGTCTATTTTGTCTGATATTAGTACTGCAACCCCTGCTTGCTTTTCACTGTTGTTTGCTTGAAATATGTTTTTCCATCCCTTGACTTTTAGTCTGTGTCTGTCTTTGGGCTTGAGGTGAGTTTCTTGTAAGCAGCATATAGATTGGGCCTTGTTTTTTATCCATTCTATTACTCTGTGTCTTTTGATTGGTGCATTAAGTCCATTTACATTTAGGGTGACTATTGAGAAATATGTACTTATTGCCATTGCAGGCTTTAGATTCATGGTTACCAAAGGTTCAAGGTTAGCTTCTTTAGTATCTTACTGCCTAACTTAGTGCACTTATTGAGCTGTTATATACACTGTCTGGAGATTCTTTTCTTCTCTCCCTTCTTATTCCTCCTCTTCCATTCTTCATATGTTGTGTGTTTTGTTCTGTGCTCTTTTTAGGAGTGCTCCCATCTAGAGCAGTCCCTGTAAGATGCCCTGTAGAGGTGGTTTGTGGGAAGCAAATTCCCTCAGCTTTTGCTTGTCTGGGAATTGTTTCATCCTGCCATCATATTTAAATGATAGTCATACTGGATACAGTATCCTTGGTTCAAGGCCCTTCTGTTTCATTGCATTAAATATATCATGCCATTCTCTTCTGGCCTCTAGGGTTTCTGTTGAGAAGTCTGATGTTAGCCTGATGGGTTTTCCTTTATAGGTGACCTTTTTCTCTCTAGCTGTCTTTAAAACTCTTTCCTTGTCCTTAATCCTTGCCATTTTAATTATTATGTGTCTTGGTGTTGTCCTCCTTGGACCCTTTCTGTTGGGGGTTCTGTGTATTTCCGTGGTCTGTTTGATTATTTCCTCCCCCAGTTTGGGGAAGTTTTCAGCAATTATTTCTTCAAAGAGACTTTCTATCCCTTTTCCTCTTTCTTCTTCTTCTGGTACCCCTATAATACGAATATTATTCCTTTTGGATTGGTCACATAGTTCTCTTAGTGTTGTTTCATTCCTGGAGATCCTTTTATCTCTCTCTATGTCAGCTTCTATACGTTCCTGTTCTCTGGTTTCTATTCCTTCAATGACCTCTTTCATCTTATCCATTCTGCTTATAAATCCTTCCAGGGTTTGTTTCACTTCTGCGATCTCCTTCCTGACATCTGTGATCTCCCTCTGGACTTCATCCCATTGCTCTTGCATTTTTCTCTGCATCTCATTCCATTGCTCTTGCATTTTTCTCTGCATATCTGTCAGCATGTTCATGATTTTCACTTTGAATTCTTTTTCAGGAAGACTGGTTAGGTCTGTCTCCTTCTCAGGTGTTGTCTCTATGATCTTTGTCTGTCTGTAGTTTTGCCTTTTCATGGTGATAGAGATAGTTTGCAGAGCTAGTATGAGTGACAGCTGGGAGAGCTTTCCTTCTTGTTGGTTTGTGGCCTTCCTCTCCTGGGAGAATAGCGACCTCTAGTGGCTTATGCTTGGCAGCTGTGCACAGACAGGGCTTCAGCTACCTGCCCAGTTGGTTTGGAGTTTATCTCTGCTGTTGCTGTGTGCGTGTCCTGGCTGGGGCTGCTCCTCCAAAATGGTGGAGCCCCGTTGGAGTGGGAGTGGCCGGGAGGCTATTTATCTCCATAAGGGGCCTCTGTGCTCCCTGTTGCCCAGGGGGTTAGAGTGCCCAGTGATCCCCAGATTCCCTGCCTCTGGGCTAAGTGTCCTGTCCTGCCCTTTAAGACTTCCAAAAAGCACTCTCCAAACCAAAACAACAACAGCAATAATGAAAGAGGAAAAAAAAAAAGGGAAAAATGCGCGATTTTCTTTGTCCTCAGGCGCTGGTCTCAGGTACCCGCTCACTGGTCTCGCTGCCCTGTTTCCCTAGTATTGGGGTCCCTGTCCCTTTAAGGCTTCCAAGAAGCACTCGCCAAAAAAAAGAGGGAAAAACATGTGATTTTCTTTGTCCTCAGGCTCCGGTCTCAGGCACCCGCTCACCGGTCTTGCTGCCCTATTTCCCTAGTATTGGGGTCCCTGTCCCTTTAAGGCTTCCAAAAAGCACTCGCCAAAGAAAAAGGGAAGAACACGCGATTTTCTTTATCCTCAGGCACCGGTCTCAGGTACCTGCTCACTGGTCTTGCTGCCCTGTTTCCCTAGTATTGGGATCTCTGTCCCTTTAAGGCTTCCAAAAAGCACTCGCCAAAAAAAAAAAAAACCACTCCCATTTCTTTGTTCTCTGGCGTCAGCTTCAGGCACCCGCTCACCGGTCCTGCCGCTGTGTTTCCCTAGTATCCAGGACCCCATACATGCACTGTGTCTGTGCTCTGGTCTGGAATCCTGGGGCTAGGTGTTCAGCAGTCCTGGGCTCTCTCTCCCTCCCTGCTGACTCCTCTCCACCCGCCAAGGGCCAGGGGGAGGGGTGCTCGGGTTCTGCGAGGCCGGGGTTTGTATCTTACCCCCTTCGCGAGGCACTGGGTTCTTGCAGGTGTGCATGTGGGCTGGATGTTGTCCTGTGTCCTCTGGTCTCTATTTTAGGAAGATTTGTCTTTGTTATATTTTTATGGATATATGTGGTTTTGGGAGGAGATTTCCACTGCTCTACTCACGCCGCCATCCTGGCTCTGCCTAACAAGTAGTGATTTTGTGGCATCTTACTACACTGATGGACAGTGACTTCAATGGAGTATTGGGGGGACTTGATAATAAGGGTGAATATAGTATCCACATTATTTTTCATGTGAATCCTTCATAAGAGCATATGTCATTGATACCTCAATAAAAAAACTGCATGTGACAAACTGGGTGAATTTGGTTACATCTCAAGTTGGTTGGATTAGTCAGAAAGATGCACAGAAGGACATTTTTATAGGAAAGTTTGCCAGAAGCTAGGATGGTATATAAAGAGTCGTAAATATTATTGGAAAATATTATTATATTTCTGCTTGACCTGTAGCCCCTTTTTATCCAGGAAATATTTTCAAAGATGTTTGTATAACACACCATCTTAGAAGATAGTGTCCTCAATCTCTATCTCCTACAGGGCACAGATTGGGCATATTTATTAGCAATGCCCTTATAAGATTGTCAGTTTCATAAACTCAGGTTTCCTTATCTGTAGAGCAAACTCACTGCTTATACCTCATCTGTCTGAGTCAGCCTCTGTCTCATCCCATTGGACTTTGTGGACAAGGTTAATAGATGCAAGTATGAAGCTGCCTGCTGTGCTGTGAACAATAAATTTCTTTGTTTCTGTCCCACAGATCCCTATCTTTTGCTAGCATATATGAAAATGTTGCAGTTTAATATTTTTAGCTTACAAAATCTCAGATCCTTTACTGCTCCTGATAAAGAGAACAAAGCTGAAGGATTCACACTATCACATTTTAAGACTTTCTATAAAGATCTGGTAATCAGGCAATATTGATATTGGTGAAGGTTAGACTTATAGATCAATGAACTAGAACATAGTATCCAGAAAGAAATTTTATTTAATCAAACTTTTAATTTTGAAATGATTCTAGATTCAGAAAAACTACAGATTTTAAGAAATAATACAGACAGATCATGTATATATTTAATCCAGTTGTCCCAAATGGGAACATATTGTAAAATTAAAATACCACAACCAGTATATTGACATTGATGTAGTTAAATACAAATACAAAATTTGTCTATTATCGTAAGCACTTCCCTTGTTACCCTTTTATAGTCACATTCACTTCTCTCCCATTTCCACTCACACCTGGCAGCTACTATTCATTTATCTAGTATTATAATTTTGTCATTTCAAAATGTACTATAGATGGGATAATACAATACATAGCAATGGGACCGACTTCATTTCATTCAACATTTTTCTATGAAGATTCATCCAGGTTTTGTTTTAGTTAATAGTCTCTTCCTTTCTATTGCTCGGTAATGATCCATGTATGGATTTACTGCTATTTCACCATTCACCTGTTTGGCATTTTAGTTGTTTCCATTTCTTGACCATTATGAATGCTGTAAGCATTCATGTACAAGTTTTTGCATGAAAAAAAGCTTTTTAAAAAATTTTTTCTGGGATAAATGCCCAAGTCCAATTGCTGGATCATATGGTAGTTGCATGTTTAATTTTATAAGAAATTGCCAAGTTCTATTCAAGACTCCTGTATAATTTTATATTCCTAAGAGCAATGTATTAGTGATTGAGGTTCTCTGAGTGCTCTCCGACATTTTTTGTTGTCCTTTAATTTTTTTTGTCCTTCTAATAACTGTGTAATGATATCTCAGTTTGGTTTTAATTTGAATTTTCACAAATGCTTATGATGTTAAGCATCTTTTCATTTGCTTGTTTACATCTGTGTAGTCTCTTTGGTAAAATTTCTGTTCCTCCTTTCCCATTTTCTAATTCAGTTGTTGGAGGGGTTATTTTTTTCAAGTATGGAGGTTTCAGAGTTTTTAATATATTCTAGATAATAATTTTTGTTGGATGGGTGTCTTGAAAATATTTTGTCCATGTCTTCAGCTTGTGTTTTCATTCTTTTGATAGGTTCATTCATATGACAAAGTCTAAGGAGTCTCTGATAATGACTATATGCTGAATATTTTCCCTATTGATATATTTTTTTATTTTTTTTGTAAAAATTAAGAAAGTCTCTTGCAGAGCAGACTTTATGAATTTTCCTTTTACAGATCATACATTTGGTGTTATGCCTAAGAATTTTTGCTTAACATTACCTCTGAAAGATGTTCTCAGATTTTTACTCTAAATGTTTTCTATTTTACATTGAAGGGTATGAACCATGTTTTTATATTTTATATTTTTTATTTCGGTATCATTAATATACAATCACAGGAGCACCAGTGTGGTTACTAGATTCCCTCCATTATCAAGACCCCCACCACATACACCATTACAGTCACTGTCCATCAGCGTATTAAGATGCTATAGAGTCACTACTTGTTTTCTCTGTGCAATACTGCCTTCCCGGTGTCCACCCCCATTATGTGTGCTAATCATAATGCCCCTTATTCCCCTTCTCCCTCCCTTCCCACCCATCCTCCCCAGTCCCTTCCCCTTTGGCAACTGTTAGTCCATTCTTGGGTTCTGTGAGTCTGCTGCTGTTTCGTTCCTTCAGTTTTTGCTTTGTTCTTATGCTCCACAGATGAGGGAAATCATTTGGTACTTATCTTTCTCCATCTGGCTTATTTCACTGAACATAATACCCCGCAGGTCCATCCACATTGTTGCAAATGGTAGGATTTGTTTTCTTCTTATGGCTGAAAACAGTGTATATGTGCCATATCTTCTTTATCCATTCATCTACTGATGGACACTTAGGTTGCTTCCATTTCTTGTCTATTGTAAATAGTGTTGTGATAAACATAGGGGAGCATGTCTTTTTGAAACTGGGCTCCTGGATTCTTATGGTAAATTCCTAGGAGTGGAATTTCTGGGTCACATGGTATTTCTATTTTTAGTTTTTTGAGGAACCTTCATACTACTTTCCACAATAGTTAAACTAGTTTACATTCCCACCAGCAGTGTAGGAGGGTTCTCCTTTCTCTGCTTCCTCATCAGCATTTTTTGTTCTTCGTCTCTTCAACGATGGCCATCCTAACTGGTGTGAGATGATATCTCTTTGTGGTTTTAATTTGCATTTCCCTGATAATTAGCAACGTGGAGCATCTTTTCATGTGCTTGTTGGCCATCTGAATTTCTTCTTTGGAGAAGCATCTGTTCATATACTCTGCCCTTTTTTAATTGGATTATTTGCTTTTTGGCTGTTGAGGCATGTGAGTTCTTTGTATATTTTGTATGTTAACCCCTTGTCAGATTTGTCATTTACAAATATATTTTCCCATACTGTAGGATGCTTTTTTATTCTGCTTATGGTGTCCTTTACTGTACAGAAGGTTTTTAGCATGATGTAGTCCTATTTGTTCATTTTTTATTTTGTTTCCCTTGCCTGAGGAGATGCATTCAGGAAAAAGTTGCTCATGTTTATATTTAAGGGATTTTTGCCTATGTTTTCTTCTAAGAGTTTATGGTTGTTCATGAGCCATTTTTAATTGATGTTTGTGTTATGTATGGGTTTAGATGTTTGTGTTATGAAAGGTTTATTATTTCATCTATGATTTTCCAGTTATTTTTAGCATTCTTTGTTGAAAATAACATCCTGCCTCTTTTGTATTTCTTTATATTTTGTAAAAAAAATTGGGATTATTTATGCAGGTCTATTATGTAGATCTACTTCTGGGTTCTCAATACTGTGCCATTACTCTATGTCTGTTGTTCCACCAATACCATAAAGTCTTGATTACTGTAGTCATTACTTTGTATTAATTTGGGGGAGAATTCACATCTGTTGAGTCTTCCAACCCATAAAAATATATTACTCTCCATTTAGTAGACATGTTTTGATCTCCTTTATCTTTGTTGTGTAGTTTTCAGCATATAGATTCTGTATGTGTTTTGCTCATTTTACATTCATTGTCTTTGAAGTAATTATAAATGCAATTATAATACTGGATTTTTTATTTTTGTGTCTACTTGTTAATTTCCAGTATATAGAAATACATTTGTTTTTTGTATATTTATCTTGTATTCTGCAATCTTCCTGATTTTACCTTTTGTTTCTTCCTTCCTCTCTCCCTTCCTTCCACATTTTCTCTTTCCCTCTTCCTTTCTTCCTTCTTTCTGCCCTTCCCTCCCTTTCTTTTTTTTCTTTTCTTTTGACATTCTTGGGGACTATCTACATACATAATGATATCAGCTACAAATAGAGATAGTTTTATTTCTGCCTTTCTGATTTGTGTGACTTGTATTTCCTCTTCTTGCCTTATTGCATTGTCTAGAACTTACAATGTTATGTTGAATAAATATTGAAAGAGAGTGAAGAGACTCTGGGTACCATAGAGTCAAGAGGAAATTGTACCATCTTATAGATTCTTCTTTGTGGACTTCCACTGTGTATGCACAAGAATAGTAGAGAGAAGAAGACATGAGAAAGCCTCCTTTGGTGGTGTAGGTCAATAGGAGGGCGGCCGCCATCAATACAGAAAAGTCCCAAAGAAGCCCTAAGGGACAGAAGCCTTAAGCCACTGAAGAAAGGGTGGCAAACCCTGACACCCCCACATCACAGTGAAGACCTGCTGTAGTTGGAAGGAATTAAAAAGTCAGAGGAGGTCCAAGATAGCAGAACCTGAAATCACCTCCTTGCAATACATATAAAATCTACTCCTACATACAGAGTAATTCCTTTTGAAGAATTGAGGGCTGAGTGAATACCTTCTGCATAACAAAGGGTAGAGAGACCACCTATAAAAATACTGCAGGAGAGATGTATACATGATAATGATGGGAATCTCATCCCCAATTTGTCAACCTGCGGTAGGGAGCAATGTCACTGAGGGACCAATTCAGATTTACCTGCCCAGGGGCATAGATAAAATAAACATGGTTTGAAGGGCAACTAGACTATAAGTAAAGAAAGTTGGTTAACTAAACTAGAGCACCCACCAAACTGTGGGGGACATGTTGTAACTTTGTCTAGGATTGGAGGTACTGGAAAGCACCATTATTTAAGCTCCCCCATAAAATGATAATGCAGATTGGGAGAAGGGTCCAGATATTTCAGCTGGTAGGCCACCCTAGCTCACACAGCTCAGAAGTACTCTGAGGTGGCCCCATTGCCCATGCCTAAACATGCCCACCTGAGATCCAAGGCACCAACATGTACACACCAGGACACCCCTGGCGTGTGCTAGTTTGACCTCTGGCTTACCTGCTAGTATGCCTCCTGTGTAACACACACTGGCACTCTGCCAGCCTATACCCAATTGGCCTCCAGTCCTCTCACAGGGTGTCCCCTGCATGGCACACACTGAGACTCAGAGCCCATGCCCCTCAGCCTCTGGTCCTCCCACCAGGGTGCCCCCAGAATAGTGCACAAAAATAGTAAAATCAATTATATCTAAAAAATTAAGGAAATCACAAATTAAAAAGGTGTAAAATATGATATCATATACATAAAAGAGGACACAAAAATGTATTGTTTTTAGAATTAGTTAAAACTTAAGCAACTATCAACTTAATGTAGAATGTTATATAAATAGAATATCATATATTAACTTCATGGTAACCACAAAGAAAAACCTACAATAGATACACAAAAAATAAAGAGAAAGGAATCTAAGCAAAACACTAGAGAAATCCATAACTTACCAGAGAAGAGAGCAAGAGGAGGATCAGAGAAGACCTACAGCAAACAATATTCAAAATGGCAGTAAGTACATACCTATCAATAATTATTATAAATGTAATTGCCTTAAATGCTCCAACTGAAAGACTTAGGATGACTGAATGGATTAAAACACAAGACCCATCTACATGCTGCCTACAAGAAATTTATTTCAGACCTAAAGACATAGACAGATTGAATAGGAAGGGCTGAAAAAGATTTTCCATGCAAATGGAAGTGAACAAAAAGCTGTCCTTGAAAAGACATCAGAATTGATAACCATTTAGCCAAACTCATCGAGAAGCGGCAGAGAGGACTCAAAAAATAAATCGGAAATAAAAAGTGAAGTTCCAACTGACAGCACAGAAATCTACCATCTTGAGGTTATTTCTACTTAATTCCTCTAGGTTTTTTTTTCTTCTTTATCAGTCTACTGTTGGATTGAATATGTTTATGGTGTCATTTTATCTGCACTGTTTATTATTTATACCCTTTAAAAATGTCTAGTGTTTATAATATTCAATTTAATTCACCAGTAAAGTTACTATGTCAACATCAGAAAGTTTACATTAGGACAAGAGATAGTAACAGTGATAGAGAAGGATTTTACAGAATTCTAAAAGGACACTTAACCAAGAAGTCATGACAATTCTAAAACTGAAGTTTTAAGAGTAGACATACTTGCTTTGTTCCCAGTCTCAGGAGGAAGGCATTCAATCTTTCACAGTTAAATATAATCTTGGCTATACTTCTTGTAGATGCTTATTTGGAGAGGTTGCCCTCTATTCTTATTTTTCTAAGAAATTTTATCATGACTCTGTCAAATGCTTTTTATCAGTTGATACAATTATTTTGTTTTCCTTCTTTATGTAGTTGATAGATTATATTGATTGCTTTTCAAATATTGGTAAAGTCTTACATCTCTAAAATAAACCCCACTTGTTCATAGTATGCAATCATATTCATAAAATGAGTTCATTTGCCTATATTTGGTAAGAATTTCTGCATCTATTTCATGAGGGATATCGCTCTTTAGTTTTTGTTTTGTTTGCCTTTTGAACTGTGTTTATGTACTATTCAAATTATCTCTCTCATATCTGGTAACTGTAGAAGTTTGTGATTTAAGAATAATTCATCAATTTCACCCAGGATATCAAATTTATGAATGTAAAACTTCAAAGTATTCCCATTTTATATTTTGATATCTTCAGGATCTCTGATATTCTCTCTTTAATTCCTGATATTAGTAATCTCAGTCTTCCCTCTTTTTTATCAGTCTTGCTAGAGGTTTGTCAACTATTTTTTATCTTTTCAAATTACCAATCTCTGTTTCATTGATTTTTCTCTATTGCATCTCTGTTTTCAGTACTATTGGCTTCTGCTCTTATATTAATTGATTCTTTCATTCAGCTTCCTTTGGATTTCTTTTGGTGTTTTTCTGGATTATTAAAGTGGTAGTTTAGAATATTGTTTTGAGATGCTGCCTCTTTTCTAATGTAAGGATTTAGTGCTATAAATTTACCACTCATCAATGCTTCAGCTGAGTCCTACCAGTGTTGGTATGTTGCATTTTCATTTAGTTCAATATATTTCTTGATTTCCCTTGAGACTTCCTATTTGACCAAGGGATTATTTACAAGTGTGCGGGATTTTTTCCCCCAATTCTTGGGACTTTTTGTTTGGTTTTTCTTATGTTATTTATTTTAAGTTTGATTCCACTGGATTTCAAGAACAGACTTAGTATGATTTCAATTATTTTAAATTAAGGAGTTTTATTTTTCAGCCCAGAGTATAGTGTATAGGAGTAGGTACCTCAGAAATGAAGGCTTTGGATGTTCTGGATTAAGCTAACAGGTAAAGTAGGTGCAGATGTAAGAAGCATTCATATATCATTTTATAATAATAAAAGAGCCAGTCTACCAAGAAGATATAGTAGTTCTAAAAGTGTGTGCACCAAATAACAAAGCTGCTAAATATGCAAATAAAAATGATATAACAGGAAGTATGCAAATCTAATAAACTTTTAGTTGACTACTTCAACAGTTCTCTGTCAACAGTTATTAGAAGTAGGCATAAAACTAGCACGAATATTTAGGTTCTGCAGAGAAACAGAACTAACAGGATGTAAAATATATATAGAGAAAAAGAAATTTATTTTAATTAATTGGCTGAGCAATTATAGATGCTTACCAAGTTACAAAATCTGATGGTGTAAACCAATAGACTCAGGGAAGATTTGCAGCTCTGGTATAAACACAATTTTCTGGCATAATTCTTTCTGGTTAAGAGGAGGTCAGTCTTTGTTCTATCAAGGCTTTCAACTAGAAGGCCACCCACGTTAGGAAGAATAATCTATTTTCCTCAAAGTCTACTGATTTAAATGTTAATCAATTAAAAACAAAAATCTTCATAGAAATATCCACAATGATGTTTCACCAAATATATGGGCATCATGAGCTATACAAGTTGACACATAAAATTAACCATTACAAAGGATGTAGAATAACATTTTATAATGTATTTATTTCCTTTTGATTTGATATTTTCAAATTAAATAACATACAAATTTTCAAATTGTACATTCCAGTTCTAAAATTTCCATTTCCTATTGAGATATTTTATTTCTTTGCTAATGCTTTCTATTTTATCGTTTTTGTTTCAAGTATGTTCATAACTGCTCACTGAAGCATTTTCATCATGGCTGTTTTGAAATATGAGTTAAATAATTCTGGTATCTCTGCCATCTTTGTGCTAGCATCAGCTGATAGTATTTTCTATGCATTTCATTGAATTTGAGATCTTGGTTCTTGGTATGATGAATGATTTTCTATGAAAAATTGGACATTTCCATTTTATGCTATGTGACTCTGAGTCGTATTTAGATCTTCATTTTAATTAGATTTTTCTGGCTTCACTCTGGCAGGAGAAGGAGGACTACCTCATTTCTGCCAGACAGAAGTTTTGGGGTTGTTAATGGATTATAAGATTTTGTGGAAAGTATATCATTGTCAGATAATTTTAGATTTAGGTTATAAGACAACCGTACCAAGTACAATACTGGTACAAAAATTTAAGCATTTAAGATTTTGGTAGATGTCCCACTTAATTTACTTGCTTCTAAAAATATTTTAGACTTCTTTCAGAAGTATAGAAGTTGTTCATTGTTTTGTACTGTTTGAGCTGATGCTTAAACAAAGACAGTAATTTACTGATTTACAAATATTTTACTATATAGTGTGTGCACACATGTGTATGTATGTTTATACATCTGTAATTTGATAATCATTGTAACCTTGTAACCATCTGCAATTTTGGCTCACAAGGTTTGCCAAAATAAAAACAGGAATAATACAGTAGAATGGGAGAATAATGATTTGGAACACTGAACTTCGGTAAGGGAGAGCAAATAATTTGCAGCTGAATATTTTCTGTCCACAAGTAATTCTTCCTTCACAGTAGAGCAGGGTTTACAATGTAGGCAAGTGATTTATAAAGCAGGAATTGCTCTTGCTTTGAAAATAGGCACCATTCCTGCTAAGACATTCCAGGAATCAGGAATAGTGCAGAAAGGGCAGCTGAGCTATTTTGTGTGTGTGTGAAAATTCATGTTGTGTTTTGCAGAAATCTAATGGAGAATACAAACTTGAAAATAACTCACTTTTAACAACATCCTCACCTTGGGTATCACAATAAGACTAAAATGAATGTAATGTGTTTCCGTATGTGTTAATTATATTTGTCACCACATATTGTTCATCTTTATAGGGGTTCAGCATCTACCTGGAATATCAACTTTCAACATTTGATGTATTTATTTTTTCTTTAATCTCTCACCTTAACTTTACTATTCTTTACCATGATGCTTTTCTCCTAGTATTATATTTGTTATTGCTGTGGATTCTGTAACACAGATAAAAATGACTAGATATGTAAAATGATTCAAATGGGCATCTCTCTCTCTCTCTCTTATCTTTACCACTTCTCTAAAAAGAAGAAAATAAAAAGAAGGAAATGAAAAGCAAAATAATTCATTTGAAAAACTCCCATAGTCACTTGGTGTTATGGTATAGTAATGGAAATCCTCATAAATTCTTATAAATCATGTGGTCTAAGAATTCATTATTGCTACAGTAAAGAAGATAATGATAAGTGTCTGTTAATATATATAAAGAAATGATATTGATAGATGTAATAATGTCTCTTTCATTTTATTTTATTAAATATAAATTTATGTTTCCCTTTTCTGAGGGAAGGTTTTTAAAATTTTTTTAATTCTTAATAAATAAATTATGAATATTGTGACTTAGGTTTTTCCAAAAGCAGAACTTTAAAAAGTAATTTCTTTGGGAAGCAATTCCAAGATGTGAAGAAATGGCTGAGGGAATAGGACAAATGAAGAAACCAACACAGGGATGCATTAAAGAGCTGATGCGTGGTCTCCTTAGGCACATACAGAAATCTTCCCAGTATTGTCCCTCTAAAGGGCTGAATCTGGAACATCTGTCTACCAGATCCCACCTCCAGTATCTTAAGTGTTGTCTTTGCTCCTGTTAACATTCCTGCACTTCCAAATTGTGTGTGGCATTATGAAAGTCACAGGTAGATCAGAACGAGATGACACAAGATTGAGGCGGCGTGCATGCAGCACATGGTGAAGAGTTAGTCTAGAACCACACACTCTAACTGTTGCTAAGCTGAGGGATAAAGGAATATGGCTTTATCAGATAATATAAGTATCATTGAATGGTAATTCTCTTGCTCACTTCTTTTTCAGTTCTGCTTTTGGGTTTAGGTTATTATGCTCTCATAATGATAATTATGAAAGCAAGTAAAGTAAGTGAAAAAGACTGCTATCTCATTGGCTTTTTGCACTTTAAAACAGTGGTGTTGGTTCATTTAAATGAATTTTAGTAATAGATAAAAGAGCATTTTAGAGTTAATTAGACTACTTAATGCTTTTTTCCTATTATTCTCTTCATTCTGCCTGGTTAAAAAGTAGGCTAGTTTGTCTCTTGGATATAGTAATTTATAATTTTAAATACTGTTCACTACAACAATAAACCTCAGGTATATAAAGATTTAGTAGAGTAGAAAAGACAGGGAATGAATCACCCTTGATCTATGCAGGGTCAGAATTAGTTTATATTTAAAGTGATTTTTAAATTATTACTCAGTTCTTTCTCAGACTGGCAGATTTAAACAAATTGCTTTACCATTCTTTCACTGTAATAAAATCATGTTTGCACACTTAGACATTAAGTGAGGGATATGTGGCTAAATTTGCTCAGTTGAAGGTGAGTGGAAATAGCCTCAACCACTTCTAATCCAGGGGTCTTAACAGGGTAACATGTATTTTTTTTTATAGACTTTCTTTCTTCTTCCCAGAAACTGCTATCTGGATAGTAAGAAGAACCTATGGATGGTGGACCCACATCATAGAAGGAACTTAGATCCCTGAATAAACCCACAGAGCAGAGCTTTCTCATTTACTTAGGCAGCTTACACTGGAGTTTTGGAAGTTACTTTTGGAATTTGGAAATATTATTTTGGAAGTTTTTAGGATGACTTGATCTTCTATGACCCTAATACATGGGATAGTAGAAGATTATATTTTTAATAAAGATTGCTAACATTTATTCAGTATTTATAATATGACTACACACTTCACATTTCCTTTCTTAGTTAATCCTTAGAAATAATAAATGAAGGATTTATCATTCTTATTTGATAAATGTGGAAATTGAAGCTCAGGGTATTACGAAATGTGTCTGATACAGCACAGGCCAGAAGAAGCTCACGTAAAATTCAACCTTGACAGTCCTTATACCAAATGACTTTCTCCTAATAGAAAGCTTACAGAATTTTATTTAAGACAACTACAACTTTTAGAAATAAAATTTGAGCCCCTTTCTCAGTTCTTTTCCTAGATTCTACATCTGTCTTCCCCTTCATGAATAGTCATCTTGTCTCAAATAAATGAATAAGTTTTCCCTGTGCCATTGTAAAATTTATCCTCAAAAACCCCAGAAGTGACTTACAAACCTAGATTCATCGTTTTCTTATTCTTTTCTTTGAAATGTATATCAAAACTCATCCTTTTAGGACGTATATTTTAACGAAATAATGCAGTACCACATATTTATTTTTTACCCTGTTAATGTTAGAGGGCAGCGCTGAGCAGTGTTTAAGAACTTGTTCTGAACCAAAGAGCCTAATTTAAATCTTGACTCTACTACTTACTACTTCTTGACTCTACTACTTACTAAGCAAGGATCAAATGCTTAGAATAACATGACATATAAGTACTCAATGAATGTTAGTCAGTATTTATTTGTGTCATTACTATTACACAAGTAATAAATGGTATAGAAATTGGGACCATTAACAAGGATCATATAAGTCTATTAGTTTACAACCAACACATTATTTATGAAGCAGTTATTGATAATTAAGCACTGTGTCTTCTGCTGGGGTGGGGGATGGGGACCCAAAACAACAGGGAATAAATGACTAAAAATACACCCTTGCTATAGACTTTTTTTCTGGCTCACAGGTAGATATTAAAAAACATTATTTTGTTTCCTCCTAATAATCAATATCATGCTTGACTTACTAATGTCTAAATAAAGAAAGAAAAATTTCCCAACATTCATAAAAAGGTAAAGTTGACTTGGTGGATAATATTTAAGAGAATAAGAGAATATCAGAGAAACAGAATGAAAGGAAATAGAAAGAAAAAATACACTATAGTTTATCAAATAATACTTGACATACACAGGCTATTTCATAACATTTAAGGTAACCTCTTATCTAATTCTTAGCTGGTCTTGTCAAACTTGAAAATATAAGATACATATTAATATTTTATTTTTTTTGAAAGCAAATGGAGATTAAATGTTACAAATGGTTATATTACCTGGACTAAGACTCATAATGTGACATAACATGACCTTTGCAGCAAACATCTAGAGTTTTGAATAAACAAAGAAATTTAAAGGTCATTTGTGCTATTTTAACACTTAGTTAAATGAGTATAGCAAATAAATAAACAGTAATGTACTATTAAGATTACTTTTACAAGTAATTAGTATAATTATTAATACTTGAATGTATTGGCTCAGTGGAACAATATGTGATATAACTAAATAAACATATTTTTAAAAGTTTGAACAATATGCATTTATGATCCCTTACTCATTTTTTATTTGGATTTTTTTTTTTGGTGTTGAGTTGTATGAGTTCTTTATGTATTTTATATATTAACCCCTTGTTGTACTTATCATTTGCAAATATCTTCTCCTATTCAGTAGGTTGCCTTTTCATTTTGTTGACAATTTCTTTTGCTGTGCATAAACTTTTAGTTTGCTGTAGTGCCACTTATTTATTTTCACTTTAGTTACCTTTGCCTGCTGAGACATATCCAGAAAAAAATTGCTAAAGTCTATGTTCAAGACTTTACTTCTTATGTTTTCTTTTAGGAGTTTTATGGTTTCAGGTCTTATATTTAGGTCTTTAGTCCATTTAAAGCTTATTTTTCTGAATGTTGCAAGACAGTGTTCTAGTTTCATTTGTTTGTATGTAGCAGTCCAGTTTTCCCAAAGCCATCTATTGAAGAGATTGTCCTTTCCCCATTGTATATTCTTGCCTCCTCTGTCACTTACCAACTGGCCATATAAGCATGAAAAGACGCTCAACATCACTAATCATCAGGGAAATGCCTTCAAAAATCACAAAGAGATATCACCACATACCTATCACAATGGCTAGTATGAAAAAGACAAGAAATAACAAGTGTTGCCAGGGATGTGGAGAGGAACCCTCATACTGCTGGTAGTAATATAAATGGGTACAGTCACTCTGGAAAACAATATGGAAGTTCATCAAAAATTAAAAAAATAGAACTAGCAAATGATCCAGCAATCTGCCACTGGGTGTTTATCCAAAGAAAATGAAAACACCAATTTGAAATGCACCCCTATGTTCATTACAACATTATTTACAATAGCCAAGATACAGAAACAACCTACATGTCCATAAGTATATGAAGGGATAAAGTAGATGTGGTAAAAACACACACACAGTGAATATTACTCAGCCAAAAAAAATAATGAAATCTTGAAAACTGTGATATGAATACAACTAGAGGATATTATGTTAAGAGAAATAAGTTAAAGAAAGATAAATGGAATATGATTTCACTTATATGTAGAACTAAAAACCGAAACAGATGAATAACAAAACAAAAGAGAACCAGACTCATAGATACAGGAAACAAACTGGTCACCAGAGGAGGGAAGGTTTGGGGGCTGGAAAAAATAGTGCAGTGGGTTAAGAGACACAAACTTCAGTTATAAAATAAATAATTCATGGGCATATAGTATAAAGCATAGGGAATATTGTCAATAACAGTGCAATAACTTCAGTAACATGGGAATTTATACACCAATCATTTTGTAATCTTTACAAATATTGGACTTAATATAAATGTATTTATGATAAATATAAACACACTTAATAAATTATAAATATTGAATATAAATAAAATATAAACATTTTGTAATGCATAAAAATATAAATTCACTATAATGTATATCTGAAATTACTAGGCTATTTTATGTCAATCATTTCTATAAAAAATATAGAAAATAGCTGCTTTATACTCTCAATCTCCCATCCTGGGCAAATGAAAACCTCTATGGATTTAAAAAAAAAATAGATTTTGCAAACACTCAGGAAAGTATAAATAGAAAGAAATAAAAAAATATACAAGGTTATTCTGAATTTATTTACAATGAATCCTGCAGCTGTTTTTTGATGGACCATAGTAACATAAAACATGCTGATATTTTTTAACTTAAAAAATATAATACATTTGCTGTTTATACTGATAAGTATGACCTATGTAATAAATAAAATATAAACATTTTTAATTTTCTTTATGTTGATGTAAGGAAAATAAAAACAATACATACTGTATAATACAGTGCATAGTATCATTAGCAATATTCATAATTGGAACTCAGTTTGATAAAATTATTTACCAATAATTGTTACAGTGTCATACCAACCAAAGGTTAATATATGTGTTGCCAAAAAATACCTATTCTCATCACAATAATATTTTCTCATATTCTCATCAGACCATATAATTTAAAATACTTTGCTAAAATTGTAGGTGTTAAAAGTGTAGGCAAATAATTAAGTCTATGTTTTTATTATGAATATCAATTCTCTTTATTTTAAGGACATGTATTTTTTTAATCAATGAATTAATTTATTTAATGACTTTTGTCCAGATTCTCATATTGCAAATAACCATTCACTATAAAAACTTCTTTTAAATTTGTCACTTTGTAACTAGACATTTATTTTGAAAAGTTCTTTTCTTTATGTATTACATTTTACCTAAACATGGCAAAATTTCAATATGACAAATGCATATATAACACATAATTCCAGTTCTCCTCAATAAGGCAAGTGTTTACAAAATAATGGTACATACTTCCAGGAATGATAAGTGTGTTTATGCATATACATCTCTATTATCTATTTATTTATACCTCTACATATAGATAGAAAAAATTTGAATAAAATGGCATCCTAAAATATGTTTTAAAATAAAAAAAATATATGTTCATATAAATTAATTTTCTCACTTAAAATTTTGAGTATTTTACATATGTGCTAGTATGGATAAATCACATCACTATTAATGACAACAAAACATTCCATTCTTGATATGCTATATATCTGCAAATAGTTTACTGGCATTTGAATAATATCACCCAAGACTTTGCTAACATAAACATGTCTGCAGTAATACCAATGTGTGTGTGTGTGTGTGTGTATGTATTAGTATATATCAGTACATCTAAATAAGTAGTGATTGTTTCAAAGTGTTTTGGTTCAAAAATTAAACTACAACCTAGATGAAAACAAAAACAACTTTTTGGAATAGTGAAGTGGGTTAAGAGGCACAAACTTTCAGTTACAAAATAAATAATTCATGGGTGTTATAGTATATGTACATATGTTTAATTATTTACGGGGAAAGGGGCTATGAAGAAAAGGAAGATAAAATTAAATAGATACTAATGTCCTTGGCAAGGAGTAAAACTAATTACATTACTTAAAGTTACTTGTCAAATATATACAGAAAGTTAATCTGAAAATTTAAAGTAGAATATGTAGTTTTAAATATTTTAACAAAATGAAGCAAAGAAAGCTTAAACCACCAAAATGAAGGAAATTGTATATATAAAACAAGAAAATAAAATAATGACAAATAGACCACATAAAATGAAAATAGGAAATATATTCAAACACATCAGAAATAATATGCATATGAATAGCTTAAGTCTACAGGCACTGCTTTCCTACTGTAATCCTACTCTTTCCTTTTAAAGACCATATGTTTTGAGCACAACAGGGTTTTAAAACTACATGATGCAAAAATCTATTTAAAAATAATAGAATGAAAAAATATACCAAATATATATACACCAAAATTAAAGTGCATATTGTAATATTCATACTGAAAAAACTACTCAAGATTTCAAGATGCACAATGCAACAGAAAATTATATTGTATAGTGATAAAGTTCATTTTCCACACAAACTGCCAGCCCCACTCCTGTGCCCTTTTGATATGAACACATTAATATTTGGTCAGTTCCTTGTGTGCAGTTTGTATTTTCTCTATTTTTTTTTTCTGTTCTCAGACTTGGAAATTGTTATTTTTCCAAAACTATTTTTCAATGTCTTCATTATGCTGGAGAATGGCTTTTAGAGCCAAGACCTGGGTGCTATGTGTACACTTTATTCCTGGGATAGCATTGTTTCTAGATTATTTTAGTAGAAATAAAAAGGAAATATGTTTTTTAATTCTAACCTTACATTCCCATTTCCAACTCAAATTTTGCAATAAACTTTTTATTTACCTATTTTAATGTTATAAAAAGTAGTTCCCAATAATTTCAATGTATTTACATATTTTCTTTACCCTGTAACATCCATATAGGATAATAAATTTAAATACATTGTATCTAATGTAGTTCAAAAGAATGTATTTAAATGTCACTTAAAATTGCATTGTCAGTGTTACTACTAACAATGATAGAATGAATTTTAAGGTGCATATATAGTTCATTTTTTTCTTATATATGTACCATTGACTCTATACAGATAGAGAACTGTGCTGCAATTATTTGAAATATTATTCATTATGGCTGTGTTACCAGATTAATATAGAGTTGCATTTAGTTTTTAACGCTGGGCTTAATGTTGTATTTATCTTTTCTACTTTAAGGTATTTTCCTATCTTTGTATGTGAATTTTGATTTTGGAAATGTAAAAAAAAATATAGTTCATAGTCAAAATAATGTAAATACATCCTCCTTTCTGTATCATTCCCCTTGTTCTGTTTTATATGAAATTAAATAGTTTATGATTTATTCTTTTTAGAAGTTAAACAAATATACCTGTGTGAACTTATTTACCATCTTTCTTGCAGAAATAAGAAGAGACTATATTATATTGGCTCTTTTTTCCCTTGGCCCCAGAAGTTACTCTGACTTCAGTAAGTTCTTCCTTATTTGTTCTCACTATAGAGTTGATGCCGGGTTCTTGTTCACAGAGTCGAAAAATGAACTTCATGAACAAGCAAGCTAGGAAATTTACAGAGAGTCTTATTCAGGATAAGAGAAAGTATGGAACTCCCCACAGGTGCAGGGAGTGGCAAGGCTGGCGCCTGGGGTCTCCATGTTCAGGGTTTTATGCTTGCTGCAGTGGGAGTTTTCCATAGATTCAGCCAGAATGCTAGTTACATTTTAACCTGTCTCTTTGAGGGTTTCCCTGACCCTATAGTAAACTAATGGGCCTACATGACTGTGAGCAATGAACTATTCTACATCACTGGGTCCCAGTGGAGAACACCTTGTTACACTGTTTTAATTTCAAACACCCTGTTTTGTTTTTCTACATGCCTGAAGCCTCGGTAAGACGTTGTCCTTTTCCAGGGCCTACACTGCACTCCCTTATATAAGGCAGGACCCGCGCCCTGACGCTGCCTCCCTGTCTCACAGCTATACTTTGTGCTGTGCGAGAGTGTCGGGCTGAGACTCTAATGCACGATCTTTCTTTTCTTTTCCCAACTTCTTACAAAAATAAACAGGATATTATGACTTGCATTAGTTTACTGTTTTTTAAAAAGTACATACGTAGGTATACAAAAAGGACTCACACATGCGTAACATAGATCTCAATTACATACATACTTATATAAAAAATTTCTAAAGGACTTAGTAAGTACCAGATGCATTTTAAAAGTCCCTTCCTTAAGAAATAATGATAGAAAGCATGTCTGTATCAAAAATGTTACTTCTGGTCAGCTCTTTATCTTTGTTGCTTCACAGTTTGATAAGAGAGAGAATGCAATTCTTCAGGTATCCTTATTTCCAAGTTTTTGTTTATACCTTGCACAAAGCATATTTTTTTAGTTCTTTTCTGAGCTCAAAGGGAATGACCAAAGACTCTCTTTATTCGCATAGAATCAACTACATTCTTTTCACAGTGATCTGGATTCTTCTCTTTTTAAATATTTTCTCTATAAAAAATAGAGTGGAATGAAAGAATATTCTTCTCTTGTCTGTAGGTCATATTCAAAAAATCAATCTTCATTTTCCTATCAGTTACATTGTGCTACATATGATGGGATACCACAAGAAATAATTCTGCAAATGTTTATAAAACTTTACAAGATGTTTACAAGTATTCAGGTGATAGCTCTTAGCCTTACTGGTGTGCTATTTCAACTATTTTATTTTACTCTTGTAATATTTGGCTTCATTGTCTATAACATAAACAAAATATAATAATAGAGTGTTGGTTATTACACTGTGTTTATACACTTACATTTTATTTATATAATTATTTATATATTAATTTATATTTACATTTTATATAATAATATGGCTAGCAGAATGATTGCTAGGATTAAGTGAGATAATAAATGTATATTACTTGGCTAATAGTCTGACCTACAGGAAATGGTCAATGTTAGAACTTATTTTTATAGTTCTATTATATTATAATTAAAGCACTCTGTGAACTTAGTAATAGTCAGAAAGCAGAATAACTTTGTGTTTGCATTTAGATTTCATGATTAACATGGAAATGTTTATGACAAACGACTGAAATATAAGATGCAACCTTGCATATAGTGTTCAATAAAAAATAAAATACTATTAAAAGGATATAAAGTATAGCTAAATGACATTGAGAGGTTTGATTGTAGAAATAATCATATTACTCATACTTGTAATTTCACGTGTTTATTTTATTTAAATGATATGTATTACTATTATAATGAAATATAGTAAGATAAACAAAACTTACCTAGAAAGTCATACTAATTTTTTAAATGTCTTAGGAAACAATTCATCTTTTCCCTCCAAAATACAAATATGTTCATAAAAACTTAAACTATTACTTTTTAAGGACATAATATTAATCTGAAAACTATACATAACAATTTATGTAAAACCACCGTATTTTAAAGGGACATCTCAAATGAAATACCAAGGTTAACTGTTTGAACCATCTAAACCATCTCCTCCTTGTTGACTGACTGTACAATATTTATCTTGACAGATGTCAGCTTTATAATGCTTGTGAGAAGTTTGTGGCTTTCATTACCTGGATTTACAATAGCGTGCAACAGAGGCTTAAATTGCACTATGAGCCATGACAGCTGGCAAAAACATGCCAGAGGACAACTTTGTCAAACCTAGAAAGCTCAAGAGAAGATTAGTTGAGTTAATGAAAACCATGAAAGTTGGAGAGGCTGGACGCAAAAGAATAAAAAGAAAAAATAGAGAATGGTTAAACATGGACAGAGGATTAGTGTTAATTACAAATGAGGAAAAAATCATCTAGAATATATGTAGAATATGTGAATATTAATTGCTTATGTATTCACAAGGTATGCCCCTGTTGTATTATCTTTCTACAAGTTTATAAACTGATTTGCTTCAATTTGATTGCTAATTGCCCATAAAAAAGAAACTGTATTCTGTGGCTCTTAAATAATTTCTATGAAAACAAAATAGGTGAATACAAATTTTTAGTTAGTCTTTGCATCTTAGAAATTTTATAGAAAGATGAAGATTATCATATAGGTATCTACAGTTCTAAGAAATAAAGAGTAGAGAGGAAAAAGTAAATTATGAAAGAGTTTATTTCTCTGACTTAAAGACAATCAGAATATCCTATTGTGGATGTCAGTAAAAAATTATTAAAAAGAAACACAGTAAAAGTAAACATACCTATCTTCCCTTTGGGGACAAGAACATCAGTATACTTAAAAAAGATATCACATTGTTTCTCTATCTTTAAGTTTAACAAAAACAGTCTGAAATATTATGACACAATACTAATTGTGATAATCAAAACAATAATGCATTTTTTAAGCACACTTATGGACAGATATAGGACAGTCTTTCATTCCTTTGGGAGTTACCAGAAACAACTAATACTGATACTACTTCATTATATTTTTCACACACACACACACATTCTTGAAGCTTAGTAATGTAACCAATGCTTTATTTTTATTAACAAGAGGTGGTAGGAAAATACACAGCAAAAGGATTAATTTATTTTACATATGTTAGTATTCTACCTATGTAGCTGAAAAATGGAGTAAAGCAGATATGAAAGTGGTATTGTATATACTGTCCCACTTGTATGGGTTTTATTTTATATTTTATTTTACCCTTTAAACTTTATAAACATACCTTAATTTGTGATGGAAACTATATACAAATATAATAATTGGAGATTACAATATATGAGTTACTAGTAAACTAGACATGCACATATGCACATGGCTAACGAAAATAAAGATAGTCTTTGTATTAGTCAGGGTTCTCCCGAGAAGCAGAACCAATAGGATATGTGCATACATTCAAAGACAGGGAGAGGGAGTTTTTTTAAGGGGAACTGGCTCATGAAATTGTGGAAGTTGGCAACTACAAAATGCAGGGTATGCTAGCAGATGAGAAACCCAGGGCAGAGTTGTTGCAGTTTGAGTTTGAAGACAATCTGGAGGCAGAAATCCCTTTTTCTCAAGGAACTTTAGTGTTTTTTTTTGTTAAAGAACTCAGCTGACTAAGGTCCACTCGCACTATGAAAAGTAACTTGCTTTACCCAACATCTAAGGAATTGCATGTTAATCTCATCTAGAAAAATATTTCAGAGAGACATTTGAGTGGTGTTTGACCAATATCTGGGTTCTTTGGTTAATTTGACTCATAAAATTAGCCATTACAATTTCTCCATGGGTTTTTGTTTTGTTTTAGGTTTTTGTCTGTTTTTAATTAGTTTGTGAAAGATGTAAGCAGAAATCAGTTGTACAACTTTCAGATTTAGGCAAATACTAATTCTTACTAAATATGGACGTACTGACTAACCTATTTTGTATAGTTTAGCTATTCATGATTACTTCACACTTGAAGACGTAACTATGCAAATGAAGGATACAGCACTAATTCTCACCAATATATTTAATGAAAGGTCCATTAATTTTTTGTCATCACTGGACTACTACTTTAATGAGAAATGATATAGACAGCATTCTGAAAGTTTTATTTCTTTTTTCAGTAATGGCATTATGTCATAAACCCTAATTACATTATTTGGATAATCTAATAAAAATATATGATTCTTGTTTCTGTTTGAAATTGTCATTAATTATGAAGGTCATTTTACAAGGATGTCAATTTATCAAAAAATACTGTTCAAAAACTCTGAAAACCTATGTTGTCAAATAACTGAAAAACTCATTTTAAAAAATGTAGGAACATCCATATCTGATTCAAATGACAAACTATTAGCAACTTGCCTCTCCTAATAAGTAACTATAATAACTATTTTCAAATATTGCATGACAGACAAGGCAGCACTGTCATTACTGAGAGAAGTAAACTTGCCAGAGAGCTCTATCACATCAGCTTTATGCCTGAAGACACATTTCGGAGTCAATGAGTCCAGACAGAGCTGGAAATCACACTAAGTTGAAGCCACAGAGATCAATGTTTCTGTTATTGATGAAGCTGGACTTTATGGGGCAAAGAACCATGGAAAGAGCTGTACAGTGAAGAAGCTCCAGCAATATGCACAGGATTCCTGTTTAGCTAAATAATAAGCTTAGAATTTATAGGAGATTCGCCAATGCTACCCCACAACCAAAGAGAAAAAAAAATCAAAGAAAGCAAAGAAGAGAAAAGAAAAATAAAAGAAAAGGAAAAAGAAACCAACTGGAGAAAGAGCTGTTGGAGAGTTGTAAGCTGAATAGTTAGAGTTGGACAGAGATGCTAGATGTCCAAACTTCCATGAGCCAGAGTGGAGAGGCCTCATTTTACACCCCAGTCATGCAGGAACCTCCCAGAAAACACTGTATTAAGAAGACTTACATAGTTCTAGAGGAGGAGTAACCTTTGACCTTTTAACAATATATATAAAAACAAGCTAAAACAATCAAGCCCATCTATAAGTTAACTAAGTACCAGCAAGAATAAAACTTTACCCTCCTTTAAGGTAGAAAAATCCAAAAATTAATACCTAACACAGGCAATGTCCACACAAAATAACAAATTTCTTAATTTAAAAAGAAAAGACAGTCAATAGATACAGATTCTAGAATGATAAACATAATGGATTTTGCTGACACAGATTTTTAAATTATTTATACAACTGTGTTTAAGGATTTAACAGCAAAGTGAATTAAATGAAAGATCAAATGGGGGAATTTCAGTACCAGAATGGAAAATAAAATGTATAAAAACAGAACCAAATGTAAATTATTGGTCTGAAAAGATACTCATATGGGGTAAAAATATACAAGCATACCTGTGATATTGTGGGTTTGGTTCCAGACCACTACAATAAATCCAACTAAATGAATTTTTGGTTTCCCAGTGCTATAAAAGTTATGTTTACACTATACAGTAGTCTACTAATTGTGAAATAGCATTATGGCTCTTAAAGCAATGTACATATCTTAATTAAAAATTCTTTATTTCTAAAAAATGTTAAGCATCATCTTAGCTACCAGCAAGTCATAATCTTTTTGGTGTAGAATCTTGACTCAAGGTTGATGGCAGTTGACTGGTCAGGGTGGTGGCTACTGAAGGCTGGGTTACCTGTAGCAATTTCTGAAAATAAGTCAACAATGAAGTTTGCCATAACAATTGGCTCTTCCTTTCATGAGCAACTTTACTGTAGCATGCAGGGCTGTTTGATAGCATTTTACACACAATAGAACTTCTTTCCCAATTGAGTTAATCCTCTCAGACCCTGCTGCTGCTTCATCATTTAAGCTCATTTACTATTCTAAATCCTTTGTTGTCATTTCAGCAGTCTTTACAGTATCCTCACCAGGAGTACATGCCATCTCAGGAAACCATTTTTTTTGCTAGTCAACACATAACTTCTCATCCATTCAAGTTCTATCATGAGTTTGCAGCAACTCAGTCATATCTTCCAGATCCATATATGGTTCTAGTTATCTTCCTATTTCCACCACATCTGTGGTTCATTCCTCCACTGAAGTCTTAAACACCTCAAAGTCATCCATGAGGATTGGCATCAACTTCTTCCAAACTCCCATTAATGCTGATATGTTGACCTCTTCCCATGAATCACAAATGTTAATGGCATCTAGAACGGTGAATTCTTTCCAGGTTTTCAATTTACTTTGCCCAGATCCAACAGAGGAATAACTATCACGGCAGCTTTAGCCTTACAAAATGTATTTCTTAAATAATAAGACTTGAAAGTAATACTCCTGGATCCATGGGGGTGCAGAATGGATGTTGTGTTAGCAGGCATGAAAGCAACATTCGTCTCATTGTACATCTCTATCATGCTCAGCTCATGGATGACAGATGCATTGTCAAGGAGCAGTAATATTTTGAAAGGAATCTACTTGTCTAAGTGGAATGTCCCAACAGTGAGCTTCATATATTCAGTGAACTATGTTATACACAGATGTGCTGTCATCCAGGCTGTTTTGATCCTTTTATAGAACACAAGAAAAGTTTATTTAGTATAATTCTTAAAGGCCTTAGGGTTTGGACTAGGAAATGATACTGACTTCAACTTAAAGTCACCAGCTGCATTAGCCCCTAACAAGAGCATCAGCCTGTCCTTTGAAACTTTGAAAGCAGGTGTTGACTTCTCTATAGCTATGAAATTCCTAGATGGCATCATTGTCTAACATAAGGCTATTTTATCTACATTGAAAATCTGTTTTGTGTAGCCATCTTCATTAATTGTCTCAGCTAGATCTGGATTACTAGCTGCATCTTCCATGTCTCCACTTGCTGTTTCACCTTAGACTTCAATGTGAAAAGCTTCTTTTCTTAAACCTCATGAACTGACCTTTGCTAGCTTCCAGCTTGTCTTCTGCAGCTTCCTCAGCCCTCTCAGCCTTCACAGAATTGAAAAGTGTTAGGGCTTCACCCTGGATTAGGCTTTGGTTTAGGGAATGCTGTGGCTTGTTTGATCTTCTATCCAAACCACTAAAACTTTCTCAATATCAGCAGTAAGGTTGTTTCATTTCCCTATTATTGGAGTGTTCACTGGAGTAGTATGTCTAATTTCTGACAAGAATGCTTTCTTTGCATTCATAACTTAGCTGTTTGCCCCAAGAGGCCTAGTTTTCAGCCTATTTCAGCTTTTGGCATGCCTTCCTCACTAAGTTTACCATTTCCAGCTTTTGATTTAAGGTGATAGACATATGACTTTTTCTTTTACTTGAACACTTAGATGCCTATTAACTGGCCTAATTTCAATACTACTGTGTCCCCAGGAATAATGAGGCTGGGGGAAAGGGTGAGACAGGAGAACAGTCGGGCAGTGGAGCAGTCAGAACACAACAACATTAATCAATTAAGTTCCCCTCTTATACAGCTGTGGTTTGTGGGTCCCTGAAATAACTGTAATAGTAATATCAAAGATCACTCATCATGGATAACCATAAAAAATATAGTAATAATGAAAAAATCTGAAATATTGCAAGGATGCCAAACATAAGGCAGAGACATGAAGTGAGCCAAGGCTGTCGGGAAAACAGTGCCAACTGACTTACTCCATACCAGTTGCCACAACTTTCAATTTGCAGGAAATGCAATATCTGTGAAACACAATAAAGAAAAGCACCATAAAAATAAAGTGTGCCTGTAGATAAACTCCACTGAAAATATTAATTTCAAATGAGCTACTTCAGAATAAATGAAAACTGAACGTGGAACCTCTTGAAATTAAAACTATCCACATAAAAAGGAAGGAGTCTTAAAAAACTGAACAAGCCATTAGTGAAACTAGGCAACATCAAGAACTCTTATCACATATGTGTTTACATTCCCCAGTGAGTAGCAAGAAATATTAGGGTACACAAAAAACTTTTAGTGAAATAATGGACACACTTTTTCAAGTTTTTTGAAATCTATAAACAGTGATTTAAGCTCCAATCAGGATAAAAAACAAAAACAATACAAGTGGTAATATTATAATCAAGTCACTGAAAAAAAATGATAATATAAAATATTAAAAATAGCCAAAAGACACATTACATTTCTAGGGAAAAAATAAGGAATATTCCTAATCATTGACTTCTTAACAGAAACCGTGCAAACCAGAAGATGTTTAAGGGCCAAAGGAAGTGAGAGAGGACCATGAAATAGATCTCCTCGTGTACTAAACATAGTCTTTAAAAATTAAAGGAATATACACATATTTTTAGAGAAAAAAATGACAAAATTTGTGACTAGAAGGCCTGGAGAATGAACATTAAAGAGAGTTTTTAATGAAGAAGGAAAATATCATATAGAAATTTGGATGTAGAAAAAAACAGAACATTGTTTTTAAAACTCTTAAAGCAAAATAGCACTATATTAAATATGGGCTTTAATATATGTATAAATAAAATGTATGCAAATCTACAAAGGGGCACATTGATGTATACTCTTGGAAGACTTTCATATCGTACAGGAAGGAACATAATATGATGTAGATTGTGATATGTTTTAATTGAAAATTGTAATTGCTGGCTCTGGAGCCAGTACCTAAATAAAATGATAAAACTAATAAAAGATGAAATGAAATATTTAAAATAAATTCAACTAAGCCAAGAGGAAGTATAAATGGAAATAAAGACATAAATGATAAAAGAGACCAATACAAAATAAAATGATAAAACTAAATAGATCAATAATTATTTTACACTTAAACGGACTATGTACTTCAATATAATGTAGAAACTTTCCTTTTCAATTCAAAAGTATGACTAATCTATGTGTTCTTTATGACACTTTCATTCAAAAGTAAAAACAGATCATGATAAACTAAAAAGTATAAGATAGGTCAGCAAATACTAGTAGAAAGTTACCAGGATTTTATTATTATCAGGCAAAAGAGACTAGATATTGCTAAGGAGAATTACAACATACAGAGGTAATTTTTTTAATGAGGAAAGGACAAAATCATCAAAAAGAGCAATCCTAAAATGCCTAATAATAGAATTTCAAGATAGATAAGTAAAAACTGACAAATCTCCAAGCTGGAAATAGAGGTAATGTTATTGGGGATTCCAATATCTCATCTAGTAATAACTATTAGAAAAAAGAAGATAACAAATCACTAAGTATATAGGAAATCTGCACAATTTTCAAACCAAAATAATTATTATATACAAACACTCAAAAACAGTAGAATACATTTGCAAATAAAACATTCACCATAGACAGTGCTTATAGTGGTAATGATTAATAGATACATAAATAGAAGAGGACAGTAAGTGAAGAAATAAACAGAATTTCTGATAGGGTGAGTTTATATATTTTATGAAATGCCAAGTTAGTTCAATGGAGAAAAATAGCCTTTTAATAAATCATGCTGAAATAATTGATTTTTCTATGGAATTGTTTTAAAATCCCTTCCTCCATAAAATAATTGGCAACAAATTTTGAATAGACCACTCATAAAAGAAGACTGATGAATGGCCAAGAGGAACATGAATATATGTTTAGCATTAGTCACCCCGAAAATGCAATTTAAAAAATTAATGAGATAACACTACACAATTACTAGATTTGCTAAAATTAAAATGTTTGACAGTATCCAGTGTTGGCAAGGATGTGGAGCACATGGAACTTTGAGAGATTTCTGATTGAAATGCACAATGATACAGCCATCATCAATTCATGAGTAAGGAAACATATTGTGGTACCTAATATTACCAAATATTACTCATTAATAAAAATATATTTACACATCAATAAACATGGATGGATTTAAAAAAGTTAAAATAGTTAGACACAAAAAGAGTAAACATTATGATATAATTTAGATGACAAAAAAGGCAAAACTATAAAGACAAAAAGATCAGTGGTTCCCAGTGATGAGAGAGGGAGGTCAGAGGAGGCACGGACTACAAAGGAATCCAAGGATGCATTTTAGTTGGTTGGAAATGCTCTATATCATGACTGATGTGATAATGGCTTGTACAATTGTCAGTATTCATCAAACAGTACGTTTAAAAGGGTAGAATTATTTCTAGTTTCATCTTTTATAACTAACATTTGTGTTTCAGATAAAACAAAGTTCATATAATTCAGAACTTGAGATTATACTCCTTGTTTCTCAAGAGCTGATGCTCACTCTGATCTATGCATATCTTTTCTTATTCTTTACCATTTGCATGTACATTGGCTACTGGTATGCTTCCACCCCTGACAGTCAGCAATTGCATCTTATCAAAGGTCTTGCCCTTATGGCTGCATGATCACATTTTATCTGCTTTACCAGGAAAACTCAGCATCCCCTCACCCTTTTGTAACCCAATGACAGAAGGATGTGCGTGCTACATAAACCTAAACTCTCCAGCTCCTCTTTCTCTTGTCACAGCCACTTACATTTGGTACATAGACTATCTCCAGAGATACCCTGCAAGTTGGAGCTCCAGTTACCCTACAAAGGACTTTGCCTATTATTAAATTTTGCTCCATTTGCACAGTTTTCTTACTCTCTTATTTTTACTAGAAGGCTTCTTAATAAATTACTTGCAAACAAATATTCATCTTTGAACCTCCACTGGTATAACTTAACCTAAGAAAAATAAGATATTCTTTGGTTCTATCTATGTCTCCCAGTTAAAAGTAAGAAAATTTTAGTTAGAGTCAGATAAGATGTAAAATAAAAAGGAATTGTAATGGCGAAGTGCCTCTGTTGTACTACCAAGGCTCTTGTGATCCTGTGTGTTTTCTTTTTCCCTAAAACTAACCTAAATATTCTCTTGTTACATAGGATTACCTCTATACAATGCACAGGGAGGTGGGGAGAGAGAGCAGATACATCACCACTAGAGAATATTTGAAGCCAGCTCTGCCTTTTTACAAGATCTAAAGTGACAGTAAAGGGCTTGACTATTAAGTTGCCACATCTTAGGGATGAGAACTAAATATATTCTGTTTGTTTTAAATATTTTTGTCTTCCCATTATGTCTCTATAGATACATATTGAAATATACTTGAGATTCTTTATTGAAGGACAGGAAATACAGTACATCGTTTAAGGAAAGTATTCATTAAATATTTCTTGGTTGATGTTTATTAAATAGTAGTAAAACGTGGTTAAAAAGAAAAAGGAAAAGATGAGTACAAGCTTTTGGCAGAAATCTGTTAAGCAAGTAGATATTCATATTATTTATTACTTAAAAAACAATGTTTTCCATGATCTTTAGGTTACAGAATCAATAACTTTCTCTACCCAATGTGTAGGCACTGATATTCACAAAACAGGAAGGCAATAGCAAGAACACATAAAGGTTGCATTTTACTTGGTTCCTTGGTTTCCATTTTGGACTGAAACTGTGTGTTTTTATTGTTACCTATTATAGAGCAGACTACTGATATGGAGTATGTACAGAGATTTTCTGGGCCGAGAAGCATGTAATATCCACATGTTGTAAAATAATTTCTTTTGAACTTTTTGTCTATCACATTCAGGTGTTCAAATACTTTCTATTAATATGAAAATCAACTGAACAAGGAAGAAGTGAAGAATTGTTAAAATATCTCTATTTAGGAAGAGGTGATTACAACCAATAGAATTGTTAAAAATATCTCTATTTAGGAAGAGAAAATTACAACCAATAGAGATACCTCTTTAAATCTCTACTCACTACAAATTTGCCTTTCTACTACTGGAACTATTATTCAAAATATACTCCAGATGCCCATGAGGTTTTCTGATATGGCATCTGCAATATAATGAGTTATAAGAAACATATATATTTAGTCATTAAAATGACCAAAAAGATATTTCTACAAGTATATTTGGTCTTCATCCACAGTTCCTGAAAATACTTCAGAGCCTTAAAGGTGAAATGGATGTCTTATGTTAATAAAAGACTTTTGAACCCCACCAAGCGTAGGGGCTGGAGGTTAAATCACACAATGGCCAATGATTTAGTCAATCATGACTATGCAGTGAAGCCCTACAAAACCCATGAGAAGAGAATTTTGCTCTGTTTCATGCCTGCTTCTCTATCAGAGAGAATTTCATGCCTGGGGAATCAGAATGCTTCCCCGTGCTACCGTGTTCACAAAAAGAGAAGCTCTTATATTTGGTACCTGGCCCTATGTATTTCTTCATCTTGCTATTAACTTATATCCTTTACTGTATGCCTTATTAAACTGGTAAACATATTTTTATTTTGTTTCCTTGAGTGCTGTGAGTCTTTCTAATAAAATAATCTAACCTAAGGAGCGGAAAGGTCATTGGAACCTCTAGCTGGTAGTTGGTTGGTCAGAAACACAGGTAACAGCATAGGTCTTGTGACTGGCATCTGGAGTTGTGGGGTAGAGGGCAGTCTTGCAGGTCAGAGCCTTTAACCTGGGGAATCTGGTGTTGTCTCTGGGAAGATACCATCAGATTTGAGTTCTTGGATGAACCCTCCTACACACACACACACACACACACACACACACACACACACACACACACATGCACCCAATTTGGAATCAGGTCCAGGAATCCAAAAGGAGTTGGTGTGGAACACAGCATCAAAATCCATAACCACAGAAATAAGAAATTAATATCATGAAGTGATTACTGAGTGACATAGCATAATGTTTGATTATGTGATTTCTTGGAGGTAAATAATTATGAAAATGATGACAATGACCATGAAGATACTAGGCAAAGAGGGAGAAAGTGGAGAAGGGTGGCAGTGGAGGAGAATGAAGCAGGCAGGGAGTATAGATGAGAACAAAGAGAAGATGTAATAAATATGGAGAAAGGGGATATATGGGAATAGGTGGGAGAAAAGTAAAAACAAAAAAGAAATAGTTATTTTATGATAACTTGGTTGAACACTGTAGTAATTGTTTTATTGATCAATAAGAGTTTCGAATGTTACATCTCTCAGTACTTTTATTATTTTGTTAACATGTATATTAGGGTTTTGTTTTTTTACTTCAAGTGAGGAACAGTAAAATATATTTAATAATTAAGATCCTAATTTGAATGTCAGTGTCATATGGTAAGTAGCACCACATATCAATATATATTTGTATACCTAACATGCATACGTTCATATGATACCCTTTCATATCCTTATCCATATATATATAAATACGTACATTTTATATACACAGAATCACATAATTTTATTTCTATGATAAATCCTATTCTCCCCTCACTACTATTCAGAAAATGCATAATTTTGTATACAGATTTTAAAAAAGATTACATATATTACCTGCCATGAAAACTGGATTTCGTAACTCTACCCTCATTATTCTTATACATAGACATAATTTCATCCTTAGTAGTCTCTGTATGATTTACTGTTCTTTGGCATTGATAATTGGCAGGTGAATTACTGAGGACTGCAGATAATATGTGCCAACACAACACCTAGAGAGGAAGTGACATGTCCTGGAGTGAGCTTGCAGGCAGAGCACTGATCAATTGAGTCAACCTGGAATAATGGTACCAGGCAAGTAATTCCAGTTAAAAAGTGATAAAAACACTATTAAAAAGCTGTTTTACAAGATAAATTTAGAACTAAGTTAGCATGAGATACAAATACATATTAGAAGAAAATAAAATTTCTCATTAAATATACAAAATATTGTGTTACTTTATATATGTTGGTTTCCATGGAGTTAATTTATTTTCAAAGAGACTAGTTCTATTTTCCCTGCATACTCCAATAACAGAAGCTCTACTGAATGCAAAGGTCAAGGAATGCTAAGTGTGTGGGATAATACATGGGTAAAAGAAATATAGTCAGTGCTCAAACTCTTAACTTTTAAACCAGATACAAAGTTGAAAGACTCTCAAAAGGACCTGACCTTTCCTCTTCAGCAAACATTTGGCTGCGCACCACTGAGATACTGATTATGTATCTACTCTGCAAAGACCTGGCTGCACTTAGACCTACACAGAGGAGTGTTTTCCTGTTCTTACTACAAAAGTTAACACATTTGTGGTGAGTCTCAAAATATCTTAATAAACAAGATGAATATTTCTTTTTCTGAGGTTCAGGCTCTCTATTCGTTTACTTCTTCCAAATCCTTTCTATCAAATTTCAGATTATATTCTCAGTGACCTATTAATCTAAAATCTATTCATCTGAAGGATGAGACTTTTCTCTCATTGAGAACAATGTAGAACTATTAGAAATCAAAACATTTAATCAGATGTCACAAAATGGAAATTTATATTTAATTCTACAGTTTAAGATAAATAATTTTTATTTTATACATCTTGAATAGATTTACTTTTTGCTTAAGAACAAAACAATGGGACTTGTATGCAAATCATCTCCCTGTTTTGCTTATTATAGGTTAAGTGAAAACATACTCAGTATCTAATTCCAAATATCATAATAAATTAAGCTTATATCAGTTGTTCTTCTGGAGGTTAAAAATATTCTCCATATACAGTTTGGGAATTTTTTTTGCCATTTTAAAGCCAACTCCAAGGGTAGAAAATAACTCAGAAAAGTTTAATAGCTAGTATTGAAAATGGTATTGAATCAAAAGTTATTAAAAAATTAATGGCTGAAGCGTGTAGAAAGAATGTGTTTATTCTGCCATAGTTTTAGAGGTATAGTGATTCTAAAAGTTGGCAATGTATCCTACAAGCAAAAATTGAAATTATAAACTGTGAAAATATTTACACACTATATCTCTTATAAAATCTAATTTTTAAAGAAAGGCATGGAAATAACTTACCCAGAATATATATTAAACCTACATATGCACACACACACAGGCACACACTCACACGCATATATGGAAATACTTTTTTTCTCTTTTCTCTTTCTACAGTCTCCCTAAAAAGTGGTACCAGTGTCTTCCATTTTACTCTAGGTAGGAATAGTTTTAAGCACATGAATAGAGTTGGAGAAAATAATTGAAGTATATTTAGAATTTTTTAAAGAAATAATATTTGCAAAATAATATTAATAAGCAGTATGCACTTATGTCTTTCACTAAATATCTTATTCTGTTTTCTATTTTTATAAGTAGGAATATTTAGTTTCTTAATCTAAAATGTCATATGTCATAGTTATCAAACATCCTTGATTTAAAATTTTTTATGGTGGGGAGGTTTAGCACAGAGGAAGAGAATATTGTTAGACTTTGACTGAGTAAAGTTACACAGAATAACAGTTGCACAACCCACAAGAAGTCTTTATTGAGCTACTACATAGTGCAGGGACAATTACAAATAATGCAGGAGGAAAACTGTACTGAATAAATTAAGGAATAGGATGGTGAAAAATATTAAAAGGAGTCTGGAAAAGGTTTGGATTTTAGATTTTATCTTCAGAAAGTTACCAAACAAAAAGTTGGGTAAATAAAGCTAGTATTTTAGATTTATAATTTTTCAAGAACTGTGAACAAATATATAAAATATATATATATATATATATATATATATATATATATATATATATATATATATATATATATAACAACCAAACTTTTTAAAGCAGTTTTAAATGATATATTTGAATTTATACTCAATATGAATTAGTCAAAATGACTAGTTCTATCTTCAGAACCTGGGCATTCTTCCTCAGCAAAAATTTGTAAGGACACCATTGAGATACTGATTAATATATCTACTATGCCAAATATCTGGCTAGCTTATCAGAATGACCAATTATCTTGATATATGACTTTTTTTTGTGTTTTAAATTTTGTATTAAGGGCTTTGGTCATACTATTTCTTAGCTAAAGCCCACAAAACTAAAGGGTGATAAAAAGGAAAACCCTCACCTTTGCTTTACTTTTCTAATAAAATGTTGTGGATAATTAAAATGTTTAATTTAATTAAAAAGTTGACAGGTAGCAATGTTCTTACAGCATTCACAAATACATACCTAAAAGATATCAAAAAGCAAAACAACTCAGTAGTTACTGTACTGTATTTTGAATACTGTGATGTTCAGTAAAAGAGAAAATGTAAGAAAACCTGCATTTATTTAAACATACATGAATGATGAAAACATTAAGAATCTTTTAAACTAACTCAACTTGGCTACTTTCTGAATTCCATTTTATATATTGTCTATTTCAAAAACCTGTTCACTATTTACCCTCCTCAAAGATAAAATGTGTTTTTAGTTTATTTTCAGAATATAAGTTACTTATTATTCTTATAAAGCATACATACAAATTATACTTCAATCTACATTAACACAGCTAATGTTAAATAGCTGGAGTTATGTGATAGCTACAGGAGTTACTAAAATATGTTGTGATACAAAGAAAATATTCATTACATTTTCTAAGATTTGTATAAATGAAATCCATAATATGAGTTATACAAAGACACAAAAATCTATTTCCCTAAGTTACTTTACCAATCAAATTTCTGGAGGTGGTATTGCAAAGCAGCGTCAGAACTTAGAAAATTCAATATAAATGTTCTTTAGACACTTTATAATCAAACATAACAGGTGAAAGAGTGAGTCTCAGAACATTCTAGAAGTAATAAAAAGAGCAAGACTCACAATGACATGAACACTTACTACATACAGTACATTTTGTGCTTTTGTATTATGTCCTTAAAAGTGTTATTTTTATGAAATACAAATATTTTTTCTGGTTTCAAATACAGAGAAATATTAAATGCTTTAAGGTAAAATATTATATAATTATTATTACTACATTTTGCCAACCATGTCGATAAAAAGAAAATAATAGTTAATCATGCAACTGTTACTAAGCAGGTGGCAATTTGACAATATGCAGACAAGCCATCTGGTTGACTGGCCAAAATTTTACACTTTTCATAGATATCCCTATAGCATATAAATGTATCAAAGATTCCCAACAGTTTTGAAAATCTGACTGTGCTGTCGTGTTTTAAAATATAGTGATGCACAGACTATACTTTCTGACTCTATATAACTGTTTAAAATATTTAGTAAATATTTACCAGGTTTTGGTATTTTCTCTTGTTTACTGTAGGTCTGATTCCTCAGAAAAGGCATAGCTTTCTGTTTTCTTTATTGTTTTCTATGCATGTTGAATTCCTCCTAACTGTCTGCCTTACCTGTAGGCATGGTGGCCACATTGAGACTAAAATAGTTTTACAGTTTCAGTGACTGATTACTACATTACTTCCATAGAGAATTTAAAATTATTTAACACCTTAAAATACTTATCCTCTGTATTCTGGAAAAGACCTTTTATTTCTTAATAAGTCTAATTGCAATATAATACATATTTATCATATCTATTTTATATATACATTTATATACTGTAAATTACATATAAAAGTACTAATATAAGATAAGATATATTTTACATTACATAATTGTAAAATTATTACCCAAAATCAGACACTATAAAAGAGAATCCAATGATATAACCAGAAGTAACACATTTGAGAATTAAACATAATTAATTTTCTAGAAAATATACACTCAAGATTTGTTTGCATGTGTATGTACATGGGCATACACATACACATGCGTGTGTGTTTCAGTTCTGAACAATATTAGGCTCATATAATGGACATTGTCAGAATGTACTTTTTCACTAAAATTTTTTTGATTATTTTGCAGTAGTAATTCCTTTGGAAACGTGTTTTTTTTCATACCCTTATGAAGAAAACAATTAAGTTACTCTTTTTATGTAGCCATAGAACATTGAAAAATATGAGTACCTTAGATATTCTTTTACAGGGATATGGGTGGCAGAGTTTAAAATATCAAAGTCCATTTTCGAAAGTCCACATAGTACACATTTTAGTTTATATAGCACTCCCCCCAACCCCTTACTAATTATCTATATATTTTAAGTATGTGCCACTCTCCTCCAATAAAGTGTATGTTTCTTTGTATGAGAAATAGGTCTATGTCTCATCTATCTTTGCATTCCCTGGTACGACTTAGAGTAATTGAAACAGGTTTTATTAAATAAAAAATACTTCTCTGGTCTAGTTGTTCAATTTATGTATATGGATGAGAATCAGGTACATTTCATTATTTTATTATTCCAAGTGTAATCTATGACTAACTGTTTTTGGCACCACACCTATTTGTATTCATTGTGGAGGTAACACAACTGTCTCTGTTTACACTATTTTGCTAATCCTACTGTCTGTTTTTAAACAGTAAATAGTTGCTGTTTTTAATTAGTGTTTTTAACAGTGGGTATCTTTTCAATTATTTCTGGTAAAAATCAAAGGACATTATAATTAGAACAAGATGGCATCTACTTTTCATACATTACATATATTTAATATACAATATAGTAGCCCTGTGAATTTTATTCATTTGATGAGCAATATTTTAAATTAATTCAAGGATTTTAAGAAAAAAACATACATAATATGCGGATGGAGGAATAAAAGTCCAGTGCTTTTGGAATGTCTTCAACCTTTAGAAAACATCTATTTACTATAGACTGCTTACCAGAAGCCAAAGCCTACAATAGATACACAAAAAATAAAGATGAAGGAATCCAATCTTAACACTAAAGAAAGTCATCAAATCACAAGGGAAGAGACTAAGAAGAAAGGCACAGAGAACTACAAAGACAACCAGAAAACAGTAACAAAATAGCAATAAGTATACACCAATCAATAATTACTTTAAATATAAATGGATTAATAGCTCCAATCAAAAGACATAGGTAGCTACATGATTAAAAAAACAAGATCCAACTACATATTGCCTATAAGAGACTCATACTTAAAAAGACATGGAGACTGAAAATGAAGGCGTGGTAAAAGACAGTCCATGCAAATGGATGTGAATAAAAGCTAGAGCTGTCACACGTACATCAGACCAAACAGACTTCAAGGACATAAAAAGAGACAAAGGCTATTACATAATGATAAAGAGATCAAACAAAAGGATATAATAATTATAAATATATATGTGCCCAACATAAAAGCTTCCAAATATATAAAGCAAATATTAGCAGACATGATGGGAGAAATAGAAAGAAATATAGTAATGGGGTGTTTTAACATTCCCACTTACATCAGAGGGTAGATCTAGACAGAAATGAAAATGGAAACTGGTTTTGAATGACACATTAGACAGATGGACTTAGCAGATATATACAGAATATTCAATCCCAAAACAACAGAATGCACATTCTTTATAACATGTAAAATAGTTCAAGCTAGATCACATGACAGGCCACAAAATAGTCTCAATAAATTTAGAAAGATTGGAATCCTATTAAGCATCGTTTCTGACAATAACAGAATGAAACTAGAAATTAATTACAAGAAAAAAACTGGAAAAATCACATACTACTAAACAACAAATAGGTCAATCAAGAAATTAAAGAACACTTGGAGATAAATGAAAATAGCAACACAAACTTTCAAAATCTTTGGCATGCAGTAAAGCAATTCTTTTTTTTTTTTGCTAAATTCTAATTTATTTTATTTTATTTTATTTTTTATTTTGGTATCATTAATCTACAATTACAGAAAGAACATTATGTTTACTAGGTTCCCCCCCACATACCCCTTCACAGTCACTGTCCATCTGTGTAGTAAGATGCTGTAAAATCACTACTTGTCTTCTCTGTGTTGCGCAGCCCTCCCTATGTCCCCCATGCACTATACATGCTAATCATAATGCCCTCTTTCTTTTTCCCCACCTTTATCCCTCCCTTCCCACCCATCATCCCCTGTCCCTTTCCCTTTGGTAACTATTAGTCCATTTTTGGGTTCTGTGATTCTGCTGCTGCTTTGTTCCTTCAGTTTTCCTTTGTTCTTATATTCTCCATATGAGTGAAATCATTTGGCACTTGTCCTTCTCTGCTTGGCTTATTTCACTGATCATAATACCCTCTAGCTCCATCCATGTTGTTGCGAATGGTAGGACCTGTTTTTTTCTTATGGCTGCGTAATACTCCATTGTGTATAAGTATCACATCTTCTTTATCCATTCATATACTGATGGACATTTAGGTTGCTTCCATATCTTGGCTACTGTAAACAAGGCAGCAATAAACATAGGGGTGCATCTGTCTTTTTCAAACTGGAGTACTGCATTCTTAGGGTAAATTCCTAGAAGTGGAATTCCTGGGTCAAATGGTACTTCTCTTTTGAGTATTATGAGGAACCTCCATACTGCTTTCCACAATGGTTGAACTAGTTTACATTCCCACCAGCAGTGTAGAAGGGTTCCCCTTTCTCCACAACCTCGCCAACATTTGTTGTTGTTTGTCTTTTTGATGATGGCGATCCTTACTGGTGTGAGGTGATATCTCATTGTGGTTTTAATTTGCATTTCTCTGATGATTAGTGATGTGGAGCATCTTTTCATATGCCTGTTGGCCATCTGGATTTCTTCTTTAGAGAACTGTCTATTCAGCTCTTCTGCCCGTTTTTTAATAGGATTATTTGCTTTTTGGTTGGTGAGGCATGTGAGCTCTTTATATATTTTGGATGTCAATCCTTTATCAGATCTGTCATTTATGAATATGTTCTCCCATACTGTAGGACACCTTTTTGTTCTATTGATGGTGTCCTTTGCTGTACAGAAGTTTTTTAGATTGAAATAGTCCCGCCTGTTTATTTTTGCTTTGTTTCCCTTCATGTTTATGAAGAAGTCACTCATGTTTATGTCCATGAGATTTTTGCCTATGTTTTTTTCTAAGTTTTATGGTTTCATGACTTACATTCAGGTCTTTGATCCATTTCGAATTTACTTTTATGTATGGGGTTGGACAGTGATCCAGTTTCATTCTCTTACATGTAGCTGTCCAGTTTTGCCAGCACCATCTGTTGAAGAGACTGTCATATCCCCATTGTAGGTCCATGGCTCCTTTATCAAATATTAATTGGCCATATATGTTTGGGTTAATGTCTGGAGTCTCTATTCTATTCCACTGGTCTGTGGCTCAGTTCTTGTGCCAGTACCAAATTGTCTTGATTACTGTGGCTTTGTAGTAGAGCTTGAAGTTGGGGAGTGAGATCCCCCCCCCCCCCACTTTATTCTTCCTTCTCAGGATTGCTTTAGCTATTCAGAGTCTTTGGTGTTTCCATATGAATATTTGAACTATTTGTTCCAGTTCATTGAAGAATGCTGTTGGTAATTTGATATAGATTGCATCAAATCTGTATATTGCTTTGGGGAGGATGGCCATTTTGATTATATTAATTCTTCCTAGGCAGAAGCATGGGATGTTTCCATTTGTTAGTGACCTCTTTAGTTTCTCTTGAGTGTCTTGTAGTTTTCAGGGCATAGGTCTTTCACTTCCTTGGTTAGGTTTATTCCTAGGTATTTTATTCTTTTTGATGCTGTTGTGAATGGAATTGTTTTCCTCATTTCTCTTTCTATTAGTTCATTGTTAGTGTACAGGAAAGCTACAGATTACTGTGTGTTAATTTTGTATCCTGCAACTTTGCTTAATTTCGATATTACTTCTAGTAGTTTTGCAGTGGAGTCCTTAGGGGTTTTTGTGTACAATATCATGTCATCTGCAAATAGTGACAGTTTGACTTCTTCCTTTCCAATCTGGATTCCTTGTATTTCTTTGTTTTGTCTGATTGCCGTGGCTTGGACCTCCAGTATCACGTTGAATAACAGTGGGGAGAGTGGGCATCCTTGTCTTGTTCCCAGTCTCAGAGGAAAAGCTTTCAGCCTCTTACTGTTCAGTATGATGTTAGCTGTGAGTTTAACATATATGGCCTTTATTATGTTGAGGTACTTGCCCTCTATGCACATTTTGTTGAGAGTTTTTATCATGAATGGATGTTGAATTTTGTCGAATGCTTTTTCAGCTTCTATGGAGATGATCATGTGGTTTTTGTACTTCTTTTTGTTGATGTGATGGATGATGTTGATGGATTTTCAAATGTTGTACCATCCTTGCATCCCTGGGATGAATCCCACTTGGTCATGGTGTATGATCTTTTTGATGTATTTTTGAATTTGGTTTGCTAATATTTTGTTGAGAATTTTTGCATCTATGTTCATCAGGGATATTGGTTTGTAGTTTTCTTTTTTGGTAGGGTCTTTGCCTGGTTTTGGTGTTAGGGTGATTTTGGCTTCATAGAATGAGTTTGGGAGTATTCCCTCCTCTTTTATTTTTTGGAAAACTTTAAGGAGAATGGGTGCTATGTCTTCTCTCTATGTTTGATAAAATTCTGAGGTAAATCCATCTGCCCGGGATTTTTGTTCTTTGGTACTTTTTTGATTACTGATTCAATTTCATTGCTGGTAATTGGTCTGTTTAGATTTTCTGTTTCTTTCTGGGTCAGTCTTGAAAGGCTGTATTTTTCTAAGAAGTTGTCGATTTCTCCCAGGTTTTCCAGCTTGTTAGCATATAGGTTTTCATAGTATTCTCTAATAAGTCTTTATATTTCTGTGGGGTCCATCATGGTTTTTCCTTTCTCGTTTCTGATTCTGTTGATGTGCATTGACTCTCTTTTTCTCTTAATAAGTCTTGCTAGAGGTTTATCTATTCTGTTTACTTTCTTGAAGAACCAGCTCTTGGTTTCATGGATTTTTTCTATTGTTTTATTCTTCTCAATTTTATTTATTTCTTCTATGACCTTTATTATGTCCCTCCGTCTGTTGACCTTAGGTCTCATTTGTTCTTCTTTTTCAAATTTCAATAATTGTGACATTAGACTATTCATTTGGGATTTTTCATCCTTCTTTAAATATGCCTGGATTGCTATATACTTTCCTCCTAAGACTGTTTTTGCTGCATCCCACAGAAGTTGGTGCTTTGTGTTATTGTTGTCATTTGTTTCCATATATTGCTGGATCTCCATTTTAATTTGGTCATTAATCCATTGATTACTTAGGAGCATGTTGTTAAGCCTCCATGTGTTTGTGAGCCTTTTTGCTTTCTTTGTACAATTTATTTCTAGTTTTATACCTTTGTGGTCTGAAAAGTTGGCTGGTAGGATTTCAATCTTTTGGAATTTTCTGAGGTTCTTTTTGTGGCCAACTATGTGGTCTATTCTGGAGAATGTTCCATATGCACTGGAGAAGAATGTGTATCTTATTGCTTTTGGATGTAGAGTTCCATAGATGTCTATTAGGTCCATCTGTTCTAGTGTGTTGTTCAGTGCCTCTGTGTCCTTACTTCTTTTCTGTCTTGTGGATCTATCCTTTGGGGTGAATGGTGTGTTATAGTCTCCCAAAATGCATGCACTGCATTCTATTTCCTCCTTTAATTCTGTAAGTATTTGTTTCACATATATTGGTGCTCCTGTATTGGGTACATATATGTTTATAATGGTTATATCCTCTTGTTGGACTGAGCCCTTAATCATTATGTTTGTCCTTCTTTATCTCTTGTTACTTTCTTTATTTTGAGGTTGATTTTGTCTGATACTAGTATTCCATCACCTGCTTTTTTCTGTCTGTTGTTTCATGAAATACCTCTCTTCAACCCTTGACTTTTAATCTGTGCATGTCTTTGGGTTTGAGGTGAGTCTCTTGTAAGCAGCATATAGATGGGTCTTGCTTTTTTATCCATTCTATTACTCTGTGTCTTTTGTTTGGTGCTTTCAGTCCATTTACATTTATGGTGATTATTGAAAGATATGTACTTATTGCCATTGTAGGCATTAGATTTGTGGTTACCGAAGGTTCAAGGTTAGCTTGTCTGACCTCACTCGCTTATTGAGCTCTTATAAATACAGTCTGATGATTATTTCTTTCCCTTCTTTATCCTACTCCTCCATTCTTCATATGTTGGGTGTTTTGTTCTGTGTTCTTTTTAGGAGTGCTCCCATCTAGAGCAGTCCCTCTAAGATACCCTGTAGAGATGGTTTGTGGGAGGCAAATTCCCTCAACTTTTGCTTGTCTGGGAATTGTTTAATCCCTCCTTCATATTTAAATAATAATCGTGCTGTATACAGTATTCTTGTTTCGAGCCCCTTCTGTTTCATCGCATTATATATATAGTGCTATTCTCTTCTGGCCTGTAAGGTTTCTGTTGAGAAGTCTGATGATAGCCTGATGGGTTTTCCTTTGTAGGTGACCTTCTTACTCTCTCTGGCTGCCTTTAATACTCTGTCCCTGTCCTTCATCTTTGCCATTTTAATTATTTGTAGGTGACCTTCTTACTCTCTCTGGCTGCCTTTAATACTCTGTCCCTGTCCTTCATCTTTGCCATTTTAATTATTATGTGTCTTGGTGTTGACCTCTTTGGATCCCGTCTCTCAGGAGTTCTGTGTGCCTCCATAGTCTGAGCAACTATTTCCTCCCCCATTTGGGGGAAGTTCTCAGCAGTTATTTCTTCAAAGACACTTTCTATCCCTTTTTCTCTCTCTTCTTCCTCTGGTACCCCTATAATGCAGATATTGTTCCTTTTGGATTGGTCACACAGTTCTCTTAATATTGTTTCATTCCTGGAGATCCTTTTACCTCTCTCTGCATCAGCTTCTATGTGTTCCTGTTCTCTGGTTTCTATTCCATCAATGGGCTCTTGCATCTTATCCATTCTGCTTATAAATCATTCCAGAGTTTGTTTCACTTCTGTAATCTCCCTCTGGACATCTGTGATCTCCCTCTGGATGTCTGTAGTCTCCCTCCGGACTTCATCCCTTAGCTCTTGCGTATTTCTCTGCAGCTCTGTATTTTTATGATTTTTATTTTGAATTCTTTTTCAGGGAGACCTGTTAGGTCTTCCTCTGCAGATCCTTTCTCAGGTGTAACTATCTTTGTCTGGACCAGATTTTTTTGCCTTTTCATGGTGCTTTTAGTGGCTGTAGGCAGGTTGTGGGTATGTCAGCTCGGAGAAGAAAGTCCTTTCCTGCTTGCTGGATGCCTTACCCTTCTCAGCTGCCTGTGATGGCTACCTACTCTCCTGGAGTAGCCACCGGGTTAGTCCCCTAAGCTGCTGTGGGAGTGGTGTCCATCAGAGCAGCATGGAGCCCTGTGGGGAGTGGCAGGCATGCCAGGTGCGCTCCTCTATGCTAGTGGCGATCCTGCCAGGCAGCTGTGTGGCAGCAGAGGCCTTTGGGTCTGGCCCAGGCTGCTGTGCATTGGGCTGGGTTTCTGGTCGGCTCCTGGGAGCAGGCCTGCTCCCTCTGGCTCTGCTGCTGGTGCTTGCGGCCTTTTCCACGCAGGCTTCTACCGGGCTCTGACTTCACTGCCGCTGATGCACACGAGCCGCACCCGAGCTGTTCAGTCACACCGCTGCGTGCTAGCCCTGTGGCACATGGATCTGTTCTTGGTTACTTCTAGCGTTTTCACCCCCGGTGCACACTCCCACTCTCCTGCTACTGGGCCTATGTGTCGGGGTCCACGCCAGTTGGAGGAATGACTGGCAGGCTGCCTAGTCCTGTGAGGGGCTTCAGAGCTGCACTGCCTCTGTTTAGGGCACCTAAGTTTCCCCAGTACTTCCAGCTGCCGGGACAACTTCATGCAGCTATGGGGTCCCTGTCTCTTTAAGACTTGCAGAAAGCACTCGCTTTTCTTTTGTCTCAGGGGCTCTGGTTGTGTGGACCTGCCCCCAGGTTTTGCTTTTCTGTTTCTCTAATATCTAGCACCCCATGCACCTTGTGTCTGCGTTTCGGGTGTGGATTTCTAGAGCTGGTTGTTTAGCAGTCCTGGGCTTTCACTCCCTCCCTTTTCTGACTCCTTTCTTCCCGCAGGGTTTTGGGTTGGGGGAGCATTCGGTCCCGCCTGGCTGCAGCTTGTATCTTACCCCCTTCGTGTGATGCTGAGTTCTCGCAGATGTAGATGTATCCTGGCTGTTGTACTGCATCCACTGGTGTCTCTTTTAGGAATAGTTGTATTTATTGTATTTTCATAAATATATATGTTTTGGGGGAGGAGATTTCCTCTGAACTACTCATGCCGCCATCTTCCCGTGATCCTCTAAAGCAATTCTAATAGGGAAATTTATAGCAATAATTTATAGCAATAAAGGCCTACTTTAATAAAAAAAATCTCAATCTAACTTTAGCACTAAAAGAACTAGAGGACGAAGAACAAACAGACCCAGAGTTCGTTGAAGGAAGTAAATACTAAATATCAGAGTAGAAATAACTGAAATAGAGACTAAGTGAAATAGAAAAGATAAACAAATTTAAAACCTAGTTTTTTGAAGAGATAAACACAATTGATAAACCTTTAGCCAGAGTCATCAAGAGAAAAAGCGAGGACTAAAATTAATAAAACAGAAATGAGAGCCTACAACACACACTACAGAAATGCAAAGCATTATAAGAGAATTCTACAAAAATTATATGCCAACAAATTGGACAGCCTAGAAGAAATGGATGAATACCTAGAAACACAATTGTACAAAACTGAATCATGAATAGAAAATTTTAACAGACAGCTTAATAACAGTTGCACTATAACTTAAACACCCAGGAGAATCTAGATTACATAAAAATTTTAAAGACTAAAAATAAAATAAAATAAAGTAACAGTTGCATTATTTAACTGTATTTTTTTCTTTTTATCTAAATATTTGGCAAAAGGTAGGAATAGTCATTATTTAATATAATATTTTAACTTGTAGCATTTAATGTTACCCTATTGGAAAGCAGAGAAAATCATGATATTTCATACAAAAGCACAAATGTACTGTATAAGTGTCCACGTCATTGTGAATCTTGCACCTTTCATTACTTCTAGGATGTGTTTTGAGACTGTTTCACCATCTGCAACTATGTTTCTTTGATTATTACACAAAGTCCATAATTTACATTAGGGTTTACTCTTAGTGCTGTATATTCTATGGATTTAGACAAATGCATCTATCATTATAGTATCAGAGTATTTTACTGCCTTAAAAATCCTGTGTGCTATTTATTCATGCAAAATATTTTCTACTTTGTGCTAAATTAAAAATATTAAATTAATCTGATATTTTAGTTGCTCTTAAATAACTGGCATGTCTTTTTTAAAAACATGTTAAGTCATATAAATAATCACATGTGTATATGGAGCTCTACATGAACTGAGTTAAATACTTACATAAAAATAAAGGTGATTTTAAGTATGTTTTAGACATTATTTTAATACAGTATGTTTAAGCAAACATTTTCTGCAGCTGTTATTATTGCTGTTGTTGTATACATATTACTATGGCTGCAATGAAAGTAAAGCCCGATTCTATTTCTAGGTTAAACTATGATCTCTAAGTCTCCCCCTCCCATTCCAATTTTCTTTTGTTTAGTAAAGACATGTGAGTAATGTCACACTGTAGAGGGAAGCATCTCTTTGCTAGGAAAGATAGGGTCTTACTGTTCCCCCACACCCCCTGTGACGATACATACTGAGAAGTGCATTTTTTTTATGTTTAGAAATTAGGATATTTATTTTAGAGAAAAGAAATTGCTCCTTCAAACTGTATATTATAATAGAATTTTCAGTCCAAAAACAATTTAAGTCAGCAACATATTGAACTGTAATTAAAGATTTATGATTCCATTAAAAGGTAATGTTACAGTTAATCCCTAATAATAAAACACTTCATAAAAGTTCAGTGTTATACACAAAGTGGAATACAAATGTTAAGTTCGCCCAAATATTTACAGGGCTTGTGATTCTTCAGAAAATATTAACACTTGAATTTCAATAATATATCAGACTGTTTTTAGATTTGATTGTGGAATTATGATTATCTTTCTCTACACATATGTGTGCAATATATTTTGTGGGATGTGATATATTACAAAGATAACTGGATACCCTTTAAAAAATATTGTGATTCTCTATTTCTTTTCAATGTATTTTAATTCTTAAAAGAATGATGGATTTCTTGTCAAGATGATACAGTATAATCATATTGCACTTCCCTTTCTTAGCCTCATTATATATATATATAAATCAAACATTATAAATATGTAATTGAAAAGACATAACCAAGTTGGAAAAAAAACCAGATGGACCAAACGCATACACTGTGGAAGCCACTGGCCCTTGACTCATAAGCATGCGCTGATGACCACGGAGTTGGCTCTGGCATGATCAAGAGAAAAGGGTCAACATGCACCCTATGTGACATGAGAGCCAGAGTCAGACTCTCTACTGGAATGTTACCTGTCCGGCTCCGTCTCAGCAAAGAGGGCTAGCAATATTACCGAAGAACCACTTCTTCAATAGGATTGCCACATTTAGCAAATATAAATGCCAAACATAAAGGGGCATACTTATAATAAAATATTATCTAGTTTATCTTAAATTCAAATTCAACTGGGCAACCTATATTTTATCTGGCCAGCTACCACTTAAAGAAAAAAGATGATGATAGCTTCATGTTTAAATTTGGCTCCCCAATACCACCCTACAGACAAAATCACAATATTTTATTAATTTTATGAGGCTATAAAATTTCATCAGAAGCCTCACATCTCAAAGATTAGTGGGAGAGAGTAATTTCTGGTTAGAAGATAGCTGAAAGAAAATCAAATCAAAGATAAAGAAAAAAAGATAAATCCATTAGAAAAGGAAACACCCTTTCAAGTGATACAACACATCAAATTCCAAAATATGAAAGAAAAACTGCTAACAAGTAAAAAGAAATGATTAATATGTAAATCAAATCTAGATTAAAATGATTTTATAAAGTGGATTAATGAAGAGATTAAATTCAGCATAGCTGTGATGCTCAAATAGTTATATTAAAAAATAAAATAAAATAGTATTCTGAAATAGAAGAAGAATGAAATAAGAGTTTGTGACTCTGGAAAAAATAATTGAAATTTTAGAAATAACTGTCTATAATCTATCTATCATCATCACCATTTAATGACCTTGAAAACAGAAGCACATACATAATACAAACTAAATAATATGTGAGGAAAATCTTAGCAACTTGTAAGACACTACTAAGGAATTGCCGCTAATGAACCAAAATGTTAAGAGGTTGTCATTGGCCTAATGTTAAGAAAATTAATGCTATTTCAGAGAAGACTCTGAAACAGACATTTAAGGTTCAGAAGAAGAAAATGGAAGGAATGTCAGAATGTCAACATTTGAAGATATAATCAATGTGATTTTCTGATAACTGAAAGAAAAAAATGAGTTTCGCTTTTAATTACACTTATGCTGGAAAGAGTAAATAAAATATATCTGTACTTATATCTACCACCTGAAAAACTTCTGGGGAAAAAAAGGAAATGAGTTTTTGGAGGGCTTTTGTATAAGCTATCATAGGAAAAGATAGATCATTTGCAGAAGAAATAAAATTAATTTTTCACTAAATTGAAATATGAGATTTTTTAAATCAATTGCAAAAAGTATCTGAAGAAATGCCGAGGAAAAATAACTAACAACCTAGAATATTAACTGAACTCTAACTAAAAACTGAAAGTAAAAATAAGACTTCATTTTGAGCTATGAAATGAGCAAGATACCTGTCTAACAACCATCCCTAAATATGATACAAAACAAAAATTTAGCAAGAGTAAAGGACAGAAATAAAAGAGATTCAAAAATATCATAGGTGGATATTGAATTCAAGACCTATAACTTAAAAATGGCAAGGGGCATGTGGCTTTCTTATTGTCCTTTCAGAAATGTTTTCAAATCGATGAATAATATGATAATAAATAAAAGGATATATATTATGAAAGTCAGCCTGTATTTGCAATATAATAAGAAATGTATGTATTTTGGCACTACCTTATGTGAGAAAAGTCTGTTAAATGGAGACAAATTTAGATAATTGTTTGGAAATATGTCAACAGAAGACAGCTATGGAAAAAACTTCCCACTACTATGGTTGATGAAAGTTCTCCAAATTAAGTGATGCAGCCTGAGATTCAAAACAGAAATTGCTTATTTGGAACAGAGGATGTATAACATAGCTAGTGGCAACAGTTTCCTCTTCCCAACCATCATCTGGCATGAAGAAGAAAGAAGATAGCTATGTAAGAGCAATTCTATAGAGAAGCCATTTGCAGAGAGCAGATTTTGCAGAGAGGTAGATGGATGGAGAAGAATCATCTTGCACTGTGAGTAGCCTATGAGAAGCTGATTGTTGTTGTCTGGCAGAAATATAGACTAAGAGACTACTCAAACAAACAGATATTTTTGTCTCATAAAGAAAATCTTCGCTATATTATAACATGGCACCAGACCTCCTGGTAAAAGTTGGTTCAGGAAATAGTTATGCAAGTAAATAAAAGTAGAATGCAAAATGTCAAGCACAGGATCTACAAGATAAGGGGAAAAAAAGGAGAAAAAACAAATGGTTACAGTCACCAGAGAAAGAAGTTACTACAGTAGTTACCCCTTATCTGTGGGGTATGTGTTCCAACCCCTTAGGGATGCCTGAAACTGAGAATAACAATAAATTCTATATATACTATGTTTTTTTCTATACATACATCTCTATGATAAAGTTTAATTTATGAATTAGACACAGAAAGAGAATAAAAACTAATTAATCTGTATTATTTACAGTTAGCCAAGATATGGAAATAACCCACGTGTCCATCAATAAATGAATGGATAAAGAAGATATGGTATATTTACACAATGGAATATTATTCAGCCATAGAAAAAGAAATCCTGTCATTTGCAACAATGTGGTTGGATATAGAAGGTATTACACTCAGTGAAATAAGCCAGACGAAGAAAGACAAATACCATATGATTTCACTTATTTGTGGAATATTAAAAAAAGCAAAATAGAATGTACAAAATAGCAGTAGACCTATAGACACTGGACGTGAGTATTGGTTACCATGGCAGAGGCGTTGGAGTGGATGGGTGGGGAGTGTGAGGAACATAAAGGGGCACAAAACTTCTCAATCATAATATAAATTGATCATGGGGATAGTAGTACAGCATGGAGAATATAGTCAGTGATCCTGTAACATCTTTTTATGTTGACAGATAGTACCACACTAGCTGGGGTGAAGGTTTAATAATATGGACAACTGTTGAACGATTGTGTTGTATACTTGAAACCAATATAAGATTGCATATCAATGATACTTAAATAGAAAACCAATTAATAATAATAAAACAATTACAACAAAATACTCCAATAAAAGTTATGTGAATGTTATCTCTCTCTCAAACTCTCTTATTGCACTGTATCCACTCTCCTTTCTCTTGTGATGATATGAGATGATAAATGCCTATGTGATGAGATGAAATGAGGAGAATGATGTAGACACTGTGATGTAGCATTAGGCTGCTATTGACTGACCTTCTGACAATATGACAGGAGGAGGATCACTTGCTTCCTGTGGGCAGTTGATCACAGGTAACTGAAACTGTGGAACATGAAACTGTGGATAAGGGGGAACTGTTTTACAAAGAAATGCAAACACTGTGACCAAAAATGTAATGTGATGTCATTACATTTTAAAGATTAGATAATAAATCAATATGTCATTTCCCTTTTGTGAAATTAGAGTATAAAACAGACATACAAAATCTCAGGCACAATATATCAAACTAGGGAAATAAACTATGTACTGGGTGACCTCTGAGAGGAATCATAATAGAAAAATACACCTATCTTAGAGGAAAAAGAAAAATTACGTTGAGGTAGCATAACAGATGCAATATGGGACATGAAAGAGGGAACTGAAACAATTCTCAAGATAAAAATAAATTTTAAAAAAGGTGAAACAACATGAAATTAAAGAAAATTTTAATGAGAAAGAATTGAAGTCACCAACTTCAAATGACTTACTGGATCTTAGAAAAAAATCAACTGAGGTCAACTTAAAAATATATTAATAAGGCTGATTGACTTAAAAGGTTATAAAATTATCCATTGGCAGTGAAGCAAAATAACATTCTACCTATATATGAAACAATAGGCTGGTCTAAGATTTTCCACATCAATAGTGAACTCTGAAAAGGACTGTAGCAAGGCCTGCAAAGCCCTCACAGAAAGAAAATATGAACCAATTATTTTATGAACATACAAACTGTTACTCAAATATAAAAGTAACAAATCAATACTGTAAAGCATTCATGAACTCAAAGAAGGCCTCTGTCATGAGTTCATCTCAAAGAAAGTATTAAAAGATGAACTTTGGCCAAACAATAATGGTGAAATATCTGCAAACATTGCAGTGGCAGTGAAAAAATTCTGAGTTGTGATAGGCAGAACATGACCACCCTTGTATAACCGTCTCCCTTGAGTGTAGGCAGGTCTGAAACTTGATTCTTACCAGTAAAATATGGCACATTTTGGGAATATTACTCCTGTACTTCTGTTCAATTACATGACAAAGGTGAGGGAAATTTGTAGATGTACTTAATCTCTGAAATCAGTTGACTCTGTAATCATGTTAATCAAAGGAAGTTTATCTTTGAGAGCCTGATCAAATCAGGTGAGTCTCCAAACAAAGGCTTAGAGGTAAGAGACAGAAGTCAGAGATTCTCTTTCCTGAAGCAGGCTTTATCTAATCAATGGCAAGAAAATGAATCTTGTCCACAATATATTAAGTTAGAAGAGGATACAAAGTCCTTTGGTTAACATTGAAACTATTGTTTCCTCTCTAATTGTGCATGTTGTTGATAATTCATAATTATTAAACAAAAGGTATAATGTGCTAAGGTTAAATCTAACCAACATAGACTGATATGAATTGAGTGGAATACTAAAAACAGTTTTCTATCATATTTGTTTTCTACTATAAGGTAAATTCCTGTATATTAATTCATATTCCTCAATATTTTCTTTTTTTACTTGAAATTTGATCAGACTATTCAATCTATGAGTTGCATATTCTTTTCTGCAAAAATGAATGGCTTAATAATTTGGGCCTCGAATAGTCATATGAAATTATAAGTAGTTTCAAAATAATTTCTTTACATAAATCTAGAATTCATATTTTCATGATTTGCAACATTTCATAACAGTTCTTTATGTCAGAAATACTGAGGCATGAAGAATTGAATTGATATACTGAATAGGAAAATGTGCTAGCAATTTCGAGATCTATATGCTTAAATTTCAGATACTTTTGAATTTTACATGTACAGATCACATGATGTCTTTGATGTTCCTGAAAGGTTCAAAGACAATTAAGTGCCTTATGTAAGAAAATGGACACTCTATTTTGACACACATGCAGATACCATGAACATGTTTTCATACAGTAACTCATTAAGATTTCCAGTGTTTCTATAAGTCATAGTCATTATTTGTTATCCTTCAAAGGAATATGGGATTTAAAACTGCGCTAGAGCAGCTGTTCAAAGAAGCCACTTTAGTAGTAAGGATTATTACTTACAGTCTCAGCACGAGGATTGCATTGCTTTTTCCTGGAATATGATTTTGAAAAATGAGAAATACTCTATCTAGGCAGAGAGGAATGACTTGTTTATTTCTGAATAAGCCAATCTGCCACATGTTAGTTTGGAATAGATACATGCATCTTATAATAATTATTGAAACCTCGGTAAAGTCTCATTAAAACAAACTGTAGGGATCTGAGGTTGATATGTTTTTATCAAACAACTGATAGAACCACTGTCTTTGAAAAATGAAAAGATGAAGTTTAAGGGCATAAAATCCTCACAACTGGTTGTTATGAATGATATTTTATTACCATTATTAACCATATCTTGTTTTATTTCTAGAATTAGTATACTTCTTGTGCCACTTACCCTATGTTTTAACTGTGTTCCAAGATTTGCATGCAAATTTATTTTGAATATTCAAATTTTGTTTTAAATACATTAGGAAATTGTAGAATATTAAACTACTACTACCATAAAGTATCATGAAAGCAAATTGCTCCTTTTAATGAAAATAAACCCTGCTTGATGTAATAATATTATGAATCCAGTCACACGATATTTACAATGATTTTATAAATCTATACCTTTTTACATACTACTTCCATCCAAATGGTCAAGCAATTAACTTTACCAAATGTATTAACATTATTATATGTACTGTTGTAGGCTAATTTTACAATCATTCAAACTAGTTCAGCAATTCCTTTCATTTAATAAATTCTATAGTATGGCATATCCGAAAGAAATATCAAGGCTTACCTTTTTATATACAAAACGTTTGTATATAAAAAACATTTTATTGTTATAAAAGGGGGGTATAAAATATAAATATACATTATACTTATTATTTATAAATTTATATTTATATTATATATTAACCTTTCATATATATATATATACCCCTTTTTATCTATATATATGGATATATATTAACCTTTTATATAGGTTTTTTTAAATTATTTATATTTTTTTGAAGAACATTATGTTTACTAGGCTCTCCCCTATCCCAAGTCCCCCCAACAAACCCCATTACAGTCACTGTCCATCAGCGTAGTAAGATGTTGTAGAATCACTACTTGTCTTCTCTGTGTTGCAAAGCCCTCCCCTTTCCCCCAACCCCACATTATACATGCTAATCATAATACCCCCTTACTTTTTCCCCACCCTTATCCCTTCCTACCCTCCCATTCTCCCCAGTCTCTTTCCCTTTGGTAACTGTTAGTCCATTCTTGGGTTCTGTGATTCTGCTGCTATTTTGTTCCTTCAGTTTTTCTTTTGTTCTTATACTCCACAGATGAGTGAGATCATTTGGTATTTGTTTTTCTGCACTTGGCTTATTTCACTGAGCATAATACCCTCTAGTTCCATCCATGTTGTTGCAAATGGTAGGATTTGTTTTCTTCTTATGGCTGAATAATATTCCATTGCATATAAGTACCACATCTTCTTTATGCCTTCATTTACTGATGGACACTTAGGTTGCTTCCATTTCTTGGCTATTGTAAACAGTGCTGCGATAAACATAGGGGTGCATCTGTCTTTTTCAAACTGGAGTGGTACATCGTTAGGGTAAATTACTAGAAGTGGAATTCCTGGGTCAAATGGTAAGTCTATTTTGAGCATTTTGAGGAACCTCCATACTGCTTTCCACAATGGTTGAACTAATTTACATTCCCACCAGCAGTGTAGGAGGGTTCCCCATTCTCCACAACCTCGCCAACATTTGTTGTCTGTCTTTTGGATGTTGGCCATCCTTACTGTTGTGAGGTGATACCTTACTGTGCTTTTAATTTGCATTTCTCTGATAACTAGTGATGTGGAGCATCTTCTCATGTGTCTGTTGGCCATCTGAATTTCTTCTTTGGAGAACTGTCTGTTCAACTCCTCTCCCCTTTTTTTAATTGGATTATTTTCTTTTTGTTTGTTGAGGAGCATAAGCTCTTTATATATTTTGGGTGTCAAGCCTTTATTGGATCTGTCATTTAAAAATATTCTCCTATACTATAGGGTACCTTTTAGTTCTATTGATGGTATCCTTTGCTGTACAGAAGGTTTTCAGCTTGATATAGTCCCACTTGTATATTTTTGCTTTTGTTTTCCTTGCCCAGGGAGATATGTACATGAGGAAGTCACTAATGTTTATATCCAAGAGATTTTTGCCAATTTTTTTTCCAAAAGTCTTATGGTTTCATGACTTACATTCAGGTCTTTGATCCATTTTAAATTAACTTTTGTGTATGGGGTTAGATAGTGATCTAGTTTCATTCTCTTACATGTAGCTGTCCAGTTTTGCCAGCAACATCTTTTGTAGAGATTGTCATTTCTCCATTGAATGTCCATGGCTCCTTTATCAAATATTAATTGACCATATATGTTTGGGTTAATGTCTGGAGTCTCTACTCTGTTCCTCTGGTCTGTGGCTCTGTTTTTGTGCCAGTACCAAATTGTCTTGATTACTATGGCTTTGTAGTAGAGCTGAAGTTGGGGAGTGAGATCCCTGCCACTTTATTCTTCTTTCTCAGGATTGCTTTGGCTATTCAGGGTTTTTGGCTATTCAGTGTTTCCATATGAATTTTTGAACTATTTGTTCTAGTTCATTGAAGAATGTTGTTGGTAATTTGATAGGGATTGCACCAAATCTGTATATTGCTTTGGGCAGGATGGCCATTTTGATGATATTAATTCTTCCTAGCCAAGAGCATGGGATAAGTTTCCATTTGTTAGAGTCCTCTTTAACTTCTCTTAAGAGTGACTTATAGTTTTCAGGGTATAGGTCTTTCACTTCTTTGGTTAGGTTTATTCCAAGGTATTTTATTCTTTTTGATGCAATTGTGAATGGAATTGTTTTTCTGATTTCTCTTTCTATTGGCTCATTGTTAGTGTATAGGAAAGCCACAAATTTCTGTGTGTTAATTTTGTATCTTGCAACTTTGTTGTATTCTGATATGAGATCTAGTAGCTTTGGAGTGGAGTTTTTAGGGATTTTTATGTACAATATCATGTCATATGCAAATAGTGACAGTTTAACTTCTTCTTTACCAATCTGGATTCTTTGTATTTCCTTGTTTTGTCTAATTGCCATGGCTAGGACCTCCAGTACTATGTTGAATAACAGTGGGGAGAGTGGGCATCCCTTTCTTATTCCTGATCTTAGAGGAAAAGCTTTCAGCTTCTCGCTGTTCAGTATGATGTTGGCTGTGGGTTTATCATATATGGCCTTTATTATGTTGAGGTACTTGCCCTCTATACCCATTTTGCTGAGAGTTTTTATCATGAATGGATGTTGAATTTTGTTGATTGCTTTTTCAGCATCTATGGAGATGATCATGTGGTTTTTGTCTTTCTTTTTGTTGATGTGGTGGATGATGTTGATGGATTTTCAAATGTTGTACCATCCTTGCATCCCTGGGATGAATCCCACTTGGTCGTGGTGTATGATCCTTTTGATATATTTTTGAATTCAGTTTGCTAATATTTTATTGAGTATTTTTGCATCTATGTTCATCAGGGATATTGGTCTGTAATTTTCTTTTTTGGTGCGGTCTTTGCATTATTTTGGTATTAGGGTGATATTGGCTTCATAGAATGAGTTTAGGAGTATTCCATCCTCTTCTATTTTTTGGAAAACTTTAAGGAGAATGTGTATTACATCTTCTCTGTATGTGTGATAAAATTCCGAGGTAAATCCATCTGGCCCGGGTTTTTCTTTCTGGGGCAGTTTTTTAATTACCACTTCAATTTATTTGCTGGTAATTGGTTTGTTTACATTTTGTGTTTCTTCCTTGGTCAGTCTTGGAAGGTTGTATTTTTCTAGGAAGTTGTCCATTTCTTCTAGGTTTTCCAGTTTCTTAGCATATAGGTTTTCATAGTAGTCTCTAATAATTCTTTGTATCTCTGTTGGGTCCGTCATGATGTTTCCTTTCACATTTCTGATTCTCTTGATGTGTATTGATTCTCTTTTTCTCTTAATAAGTCTGGCTAGAGGCTTATCTATTTTGTTTATTTTCTCAAAGAACCAGCTCTTGGTTTCATTGATTTTTTCTATTGTTTTATTCTTCTCAATTTTGTTTATTTCTTCTCTGATCTTTATTATGTCCCTCCTTCTGCTGACCTTAGGCCTCATTTGTTCTTCTTTTTCCAATTTTGATACCTGTGATGTTAGACTATTCATTTGGGTTTGTTCTTCCTTCTTTAAATATGCCTTGATTGCTATATACTTTCCTCTTTAAACTGCTTTTGCTGTGTCCCACAGAAGTTGGGGCTTGGTGTTGTTGTTGTCATTTATTTCCATATATTGCTGGGTCTCCATTTTAATTTGGTCAATGATCCATTGACTATTTAGAAGGGTTTTGTTAAGCCTCCATGTGTTTGTGAGCCTTTTTGCTTTCTTTGTACAGTTTATTTCTAGTTTTATGCCTTTGTGGTCTGAAAAGTTGGTTGGTAGGATTTCAATCTTTTGAAATTTACTGAGGCTCTTTTTGTGGCCTAGTATGTGGTCTATTCTGGAGCATGTTCCATGTGCACTTGAGAAGAATGTATATCCTGTTGCTTTTGGGTGTACAGTTTTAGAGATGTCTATTAGGTCTATTTGTTCTAGTGTGTTGTTCTCTGTCTCTGTGTCCTTACTTACTTTCTGTCTGTTGGATCTGTCCTTTGGAGTGAATGGTGTGTTGAAGTCTCCTAAAATGAATGCACTGCATTCTATTTCCTCCTTTAATTCTGTTAGTATTTGTTTCACATATGCTGGTGCTCTTATGCTGGGTGCATATATATTTATAATGGTTATATCCTCTTGTTGGACTGAGCCATTTATCATTTTGTAATGTCCTTCTTTATCTCTTGTTACTTTCTTTGTTTTGAAGTCTATTTTATCTGATACTGGTACTGCAACTACTGCTTTTTTCTCCCTATTGTTTGCATGAAATATCTTTTTCCATCCTTTGACTTTCAGTCTGTGCATGTCTTTGGGTTTGAGGTGAGTCTCTTGTAAGCAGCATATAGATGGGTCTTGTTTTTTTGTCTATTCAGTGACTCTATGTCTTTTGACTGGTGCATTCAGTCCATTTACATTTAGGGTGATTATCGATCGGTATGTACTTATTGCCATTTCAGGCTTTAGATTCATGGTTACCAAAGGTTCCAGGTTACTTTCCTTACTATCTAAGAGTCTAACTTAGTATGCTGTTACAAACACAATCTAAAGGTTCTTTTCTATTTCTCCTCCTTTTTCTTCCTCCTTCATTCTTTATATATTAGTTATCAGATTCTATACTTTTTCTCTATCCCTTGATTGGCTTTTGGGATAGTCAATTTAATTTTGCATTTGCCTCGCAATGAGCTGCTCCACGCTTCCTACCATGATTTTACTACCTCTGGTGACAGCTATCCCTAGGAACACTTCCATATATAGCAGTCCCTCCAAAATAGACTGCAGAGATGGTTTGTGGGAGGTAAACTCTCTCAGCTTTTGCTTACCTGGAAATTGTTTAATCCCTTCTTCAAATTTAAATGATAATCTCACCAGATAAAGTAATCTTGATTCCAGGCCCTTCTGCTTCATGGCATTAAATACATCATGCCACTCCCTTCTGGCCTGTAATGTTTTTGCTGAGAAGTCTGTTGTTAGTCTGATAGGCTTTCCTTTGTATGTGATCTTATTTCTGCCTCTTCCTGCTTTTAACAGTCTGTCCTTATCCTTGATCTTTCCCATTTTAATTACTATGTGCCTTGGTGTTGTCTTCCTTGGGTCCCTTATATAGGGTGATCTGTGGATCTCCATGGCCTGATAGACTATGTCCTTCCCCAGATAGGGGAAGTTTTCAGCAACTACATCCTTAAAAACACTTTCTATCCCTTTCTCTCTTTCTTCTTCTGGTATCCCTATAATGTGAATATTTTTCCCCCTTGGATTGGTCACACAGTTCTCTCAATCTTCTTTCATTCTTAGAGATCCTTTTTTCTCTCTGTGCCTCAGCTTCTTTGTATTCCTCTTCTCTAGTTTCTATTTCATTTATTGTCTCCTCCACCGTATCCAGCCTGCTTTTAATACCCTCCATCATGTTCTTTAATGATTGGATCTCTGACCTGAATTCACTCCTGAGTTCTTGGATGTCTTTCCATACCTCCATTAGGATGTTGATTATTTTTATTTTGAACTCCCTTTCAGGAAGTCACAAAGTCCATATCATTCAATCTTTTTCAAGAGTTGTATTGATGATTTTACTCTGGACAAGGTTCCTTTGGCATTTCATGTTTGTATATGGCACCCTCTAGTGTCCAGAAGCTCCATTCTGGAGCTGTTGAGCCCCTGAAGCAATGTCAGGGATTGCAGGGGAGTGGTACTGGGGGTAGGAAAGAGCTGTTTCCTGCCTCCTGGCTCCTGTGCCTGTCTCCACTGCCTGCTGGGCACACAGGTATAACTTTTTGTCCCAGAGCAGCCAATATGGATCCCTGCATTCCACAAGCAGCCAGAATCCCAGTCTCCCCAGGAACTCTGCCTGTATTAACTTTCCAACCCGGTAGTCATGTGAGTCTTATGAAAGCACCGTGAAATGTAGGTTTGTGCTCCCAGCGCAGATCTCCGGAGCTAGGTTTTCAGCAGTCCCAAGCCTTCCACTCCCTCCCTGCTCTATTTCTCTTCCTCCTGCTGGTGACCTGGGGTGGGGGAGGTGCTTGGGTCCTGCAGAGCCACAGCTCCAGTACATTACCCTGTTTGCTGAGGTCTGCTCTTTTCTCCAGGTGTGTGCAGTCTAACTCATCCTCTTTCCTGTTGCTCTCTCAGGATTAGTTGCACCAATTAAATTTTATAATTGTATCCAGTTTTAGGAGGAAGCCTCTGTCTCTCCTATCATGCTGCCATCTTTTCTATATATGTTTTTATTTATATATATGTATATCTTTTTATTCATATCAAGGTATATCTATATCTTTTGCAAGGTAAGAAATAAAGTGTAATAGCATTTCAGGGTGACAACTTAGAGTGACACTAAAGGATGAATACATTCTTATCTATCTGTATATAGGTATATATTATATACATATGAAAATATTCATCCTTTGAATGTTTTTATTAATTCTTGATCCATAAGCTCATTAAATAAGCTAAGAACTTTATTCAGGGTTCTTTTGAAGACATGGACCTACTGTATTATTTCAGGCAGTAAAGAGACTAATACAAGGACAAGGTGCTTACAGCACTATTAGAAGGCCCGAGAAAGCAGAGCCCAGGCAGTCGCTGTAGATTTTAAGGCCAATTCAGTATAGTTGCTTCTCAGAGGTCAAGAAGTATATAAGGCCTGTCTCTGACCTCCACCTACCCAAGAACCTCAAAGCAGCCAAAGGGTGGAAGATAGAATCTGGCCACTGCAAATTCAAGTCAACTAAGCTTTACACAGTAGCCACCCCAGATGCAAGAAGAAGAAAGCCTCTGCCTCTCTTTCACTTCCCAAGTCCTTTCTGAGTGCATTTTGTTGGAATGACCTAAAGCATATTCAGAAGGCAGGTGACAAGGGAGTCTGGCAAATGTATTTACCCCCAGAGCACAGAGAAGATAAGGAGTTGATGAGAAATGGGAAAATGTGAAGGAATAATAATAAAAGGAATGATCAATTCTCTTTAATTGTAAGGTGTTTAGGACATTAATTTGTGCTCTTCAGGTATAAGTAAGAATTTGCTAGGTGAGGCATTGGGAAAGATCATTATAAGCAAAGGAGAATGAATGCTCAGAGCAACGGAGATAGGAATGAGCATGATACAGTCTAGTTAATTGTGTGTGTTGGAGTTAAGTTGCAAGTCAGGAGCAAAGAAAAGAATAACAGTAGTAAGTGATATTGGAAAATCCTCAGGAGGGCTAATGGGATATCACAAATGGCAAAGGAATTTTAACTATTTCTATGGTGATTGAGGCTATTAGAAAGAGTGACATGGTCAGTTTTACACTTTACCAAGGGTGGATGGGGGAGTCAGAAACTGGGATATTAATAAAGAAAAAGAAATTCACATCTACTATGTTTATAAACACTCCCTTATAGTTTGCAGAATTGATGACAATTTCTGCATAGACACAAAGAGCTTTGTACATTGATTAATTCACTTGACTATTGTTTTGTTTAAAACCTATATGTTTAGATCTACTGAGGATTTAGAGGCAAACCAGATAGATTTCAAAGCCACAAAATCAGCAGTCTGAAATACCCTAAGCTAAAATATCACACAGTGTTGACTTTATGGTTTCCACAGGTATCTTAAAATTATACAGAATTTGGTATTCATTTTCTGTGAAAAATATCATAATATTCATTAAAAAGGGGCCTATGATCCACAAAATCATTAAAACAATCACCTAATTAAAGGACTTATTGTAAGTAAAACCAAAGAATCTTGAAGTACTTTTATGTTACCTCAAATCCTTTACTAACAGCAGGCTTAGATGATAAAATAATGTTGAGAAAAAGAGAACTCTTTTTTGTAATTCTACCTTTCTTTCATTAATCTCCCACTAGTTCCCTTCCCCTCATCCTCTCAGACCCCTCCTAAGACCTTCTCCCTATCTCACAGGCATGCACACTTGCTTACACAGCTGCTCAGACTGTTGGCACCTGAAGCTTGTCTGCTGAATCACTCTTAGGGAATTGCTCCAATCCAATAACTAGGGGATGCTATCCCACCCCAGTGAAGTTCTGGTAACTAGGATCCAGTGCTCCCTGCTAGATCAGGTGAGGTTTTTTTAAAAATTACATTTCAAGTATTTCCATCTCTTACCTCAAGATATGCACTGGTAAGCTTCCTATACATAAATCTCCCTTTTGGAGTCTTTGCCTCAGGAAATCTCATCAAAGACTCAAAAACATACAAACTACACACACACACACACACACACACACACACACACACACACACACACACACACACACTTCTTAAACACACAAACACATGCACATACCTCTAAGTTTTGTTCCTTGCCTTTCTGCTTTGAGTATTTTTATTTATGCTGAGGGTGTGTTTGGAGGAAGGAACAGTGCTCTCCCCAGAATGACCTCCATCCCACAAATAGCCCCAGACAAGCCAGTACCTCTCTAGAGCAACTCTTGTCCTGAAGAAAGGATGAGCTAGCCCCACACACCAACCTGCCCATAGTACATACACTTTGGCCCCCTGAGTGTACCTATATTAGTCTGGCCAGACACTGCTGACACCCAGGCTGAGTGATAGCCCTGCCAACAAGCATACCCACAGGGTCTGTAGCATGCCTTTTAGCCAGCCACACATGGAGAGAGCCTTGTGAACCAGTGCACCCACAGTAGATGCCCTGTCATTGCACACAGCTGTGTGGAATGCTGCATCACCCACCAGCCTACCCACAGCAGTTGCAGTTCAATTAAAAAAGGAGAGTGCATGCAGCCCACACTGGGTTTTGCTTTCCATCTATCTCTTAAAACACTTCCATTGTTTCAAATTTATTAGTGTAAGAAAATGCAATACAAATTAATTTCAAAATGAGACAAAATATTTGAAATGTTATGAGACCATTGGGCAGCTACTGATAAGAGAACATCTGAAAAGCCCTTTGCAAATGGGAATCTGTCAGAGACCAGTTTATACAAAAACAAACAGGCACTAAGAATTTATTAGCTAGTTAACTAATTTATTCACCAACTAGTTGGTTTAGTTAACAGAGTGAAACAGTTTCCATTATTTCCCAGATGTTCTAGTTTCTTGGACTAAGTCTGGATCAATGCAAACAAAAATCCCTATCCTTACTGGATATAATACCAGTGAGGCAAGGAAGATTCTCTGCCCTTCAGCACAGACAGACATCATTGGGCAAGGCAGGTGTTTGAGAGGATGGACATTGCAGACTTGACGTGATATGTCTATAGGAAACAGTCTTTGAAAATCTGATGAATTCATTTTATGTGTTAGAAAAAAGAATCTGTTCAATGATCATGCTACAAAACTCCAAGGTGAAGTGAAGAATTTCCTATAGTGCTATCAAGATATTTTGCCAGGAAAATTTGGTAAATAAAATGGCACAGCATAAAACAGGGGTTTCATTCCTGAATTATTACATATATTTGAATATAATTCACTTTTTAATTTTGTAAATAAGAAGTTAAAAATATTTTCATAATTTAGTATTTTCAAGATGCACTTATAAATATTAGTTCATGGTTGCAGTTATGACCTACATTTGTTAACCTCAAAATGTAAGTTGATATCCAGTTTAAATTTCCATTTCCAATTCAACTTTGAAGATAAAGATCTCAAATGTATATTTCCCATATTCACAATTAAATTTTATCTTAATTTTAAAGTTAATAGGTTTTAGTTGGCTATTGTACACACATAAGTATTATAAAAAAATTCCCATCTCTTACATAAACAAAATAAGCATATTGTTACAATTTCTTCATTACTGTTCTTGTTGATGTAGGGCTTGTGGAGTTTTAAAACATATCATTCAGGTCATTCTTTTATATCTATTCTTCTCATTCTAGAGTACATAAAGATATGTCAATACCAATCATTAAGGTTTTCAGTTCTCCTTCCCTTCTATTAGTCCTTATTTTCCCAAATAACCAACTATTTTAATCTCATATGACCTCCTGTTTTGTTCTCTCTCTACAAATTTCCATTTGCAAAGTGTAAATTGATGGAGATGTGCAAAATGCATGAATGATAATTAGCTGGATGCTACAGGAGTGATGTACAACCACTGGATTTATAATCTAATATATATGTAAACATATAAATGTATAAATATCTCAGTGTCTGCATATGTGTACAGAGAGAGTTAATGAAACAATCTTTCTTTTTTAATTTTAATTTTAATTTTATTTTAATTTTTATTAAGGTGTCATTAATATACACTCTTATGAAGGTTTCACAAGAAAAACAATGGGGTGACTACATTTACCCATTTTATCGTGTTCCCCCATACCCTGCTGCAGTCACTGTCTATCAGTGTAGTAAGCCACAGTCACTATGTGTCTTTTCTGCACAACACTGTCTTCCCCATGACACCCCCAAAAACCAGGTGAACTAATCATAATACCCCTCAATCCCCTTCTCCCTCCCTCCCCAACCCCCTACCCCTACTCCTCCCCTTTGGTAACTTCTAGTCACTTCTTAGAGAGTCTGTGAGTCTGCTACTGTTTTGTTTCTTCAGTTTTTCTTCATTGTTATACTCCACAAATGAGGGAAATCATTTGATATTTGTCTTTCTCTGCCAGACTTATTTCACTGAGCATAATACCCTCTAGATCCATCCATGTTGTTGCAAATGGTAGGATTTGTTTCTTTCCTATGGCTGAATAGTATTCCATTGTGTATATGTACCATATCTTCTTTATCCATTCATCTACTGATGGTTGCTTCCATTTATTGGCTATTGTAAATGGTGATGCGATAAACATAGGGTTGCACGTGTCTTTTTCAAACTGGGCTCCTGCATTCTTAGGGTAAATTTCTAAGAATGAAATTCCTGGGTCCAGTGGTATTTCTATTTTTAGTTTTTTGAGCAACCCCCATATTGCTTTCCACAACGGTTGAAGTAGTTTACATTCCCACCAGCAGTGTAGGAGTGTTCACCTTTCTCCGCATCCTTGCCAGCATTTGTTGTTCCTAGTCTTTTCAATGTTGGCCACCCTAACTGGTGTGAGATGATATCTCATTACAGTTTTAATTTGCATTTCCCTGGGGTTAACATCCAAAATATTTAAAGAACTCATATGCCTCAACACCCAAAAAGCAAACAACCTCATTAAAAAATGGACAGAGGATATAAGAAGAAATTCAGATGGCCCACAGGCACATGAAAATATGTTGCATATTGATGTAATCTTTCTTTATTCTCAACTTGATGCCAATAATCAGTAACTTTTTTTCAGTCTTTTGCTTGAATCAAGAGTGGGTCTGAAAAAAATTTATGTCTCTTTTCTCCTCTAGTAAGCATAGTTTAACATGTTTTAACATAGTATAAGAGCACAGATGGACTAAGAAAATGGAAAGATGAAAAGACAGAAAGCACACATTAAAGTCATTCCATTTTTATACAAAATATACATGTTATTTTCATCTCCTATTCTAATCTTCTGACCTTCTATCTTGAAGTATAAGGCAGTTCATTCCAGCTAGTGATTAGTTTATTTGATCTTTAACATGTGTTTCACACTTTTCTGGCATAGGGAACTACTCTACCTGTAATTTCCTTTCTACAAAGATATTCATAATCTTCAAGATACAATTGTGATATTTATTACATGTTGTAAGAAAATATATAAAACAGGATTCAAGAAAATCAGGACAGTATATTTATATGTATATATTTCAAAAAAACATGACAAACTGACGTCAGGACTGGAAACAATTAGGAAGGTGGGGAAAACAATTTGGAAGACCCTAATGCAAGAAAAAAATTGGAACTCAGTAGAAGCAAAAGAAAAGGACAGGTAAGCAAACCTGGACATTGTTTCACTAAGAGCTAAGGAAAATTGCTTGTATTAGAGTTCTCCAAAGAAACAACCAATAAGATACACAGAGATAGATGTATACAGAGAGGTTATCATGTGTGATTCGTTTACACAATTATGAAAGTTAAATTCCACAATCTGCCATCTGCAAGCTAGAAGCCCAGGAAAGCCAGTGGTATAGGTCCAGGCCAAACCCAAAGGCTTGAGAATGAGGGGAGCCAGTGGTGTAAGTCCCAGAGTCCCAGTCTGAGTCTAAAAGCCCAAGAACCAGGAGTACTGATATGTGAGGGCAGGAGAAGATAGATGTCCCAGGCCAAGCCAAGAGAACAGATTCACCCTTTCTTTACCTTTTGTTTTATTTGGGCCCTCAACAGATTGTTCTCACACTGGTGAGAGCAATCTTCTGTACTCAGTCTAATGATTCAAATGCAAATCTCTTCTGGAAACACCCTCACAGATGACTAGAAGTCGTGTTTTACAAGCTATCTAGGCACACTTAGACCAGTCAAGTTGATACATCGTTAACCATCAGATCACTGAAAGTTTTTCTGAGCAAAGTAAAATGCTCAGTTTTTGTTTTGAACCCTATGGAATTAGTTAGAATGCATCTTCAGTTTCTTATGTTTCTTAATTTGACAAAGTCTAGCAAATTTAGTTGAATGGACAGCTTACTTTCTAATCTCTGGAGTAGTGAGGGTATCAGTGATTTCATTAACATTTAGCCCTATAATAAAATCCTTTTTCTGATGCTCCTCATGATTTTACTAAGTTTTAATCAGAATCATGGGTTTAGCTTCTAGCCAACCAATAATATACATGTTATTGTAGCTGTATGTACCAGAAACTGTGATTGAACTAATTAAATTCATTACATGTATCAGTAGGGTTAAATGGTCATTCTCTTCAATAAATATTGTGTTGCTATGTTATTTTGGGCACTACATTAAGTGTTAGGGAAACAAATTAGCAAGAGTACAGGTCCACAGGGACATCACAGTCTAATGGCTGAGAAAGTTCAAAAGAAGGCATATAACAAAATAATAAAAGAGACTAATGCAGTGACTACAAGGGCTAATGCAGTGACTACAGGGACTAGGAGAAGGGCACATAACCCAGGTTATTGGAATAGCAAAGGTTTTCTAGAGGAAGAATCTTTGAAATCAATTTATTCAGATAACTAGGAATGATACAGGTACAAAAGGAAAAGGAGAAAAATTGAGACACTAGGTTAAGAATGTATAAAATGTGACATATTTTGAGAAAAGCAGGTAATTCCACATTAATGCGTTACAAGTGAAAAGAGGAACAAGATTATTTCTCTTGAGTAATTAGGAAGAACAGTCTAACTGGAGAAGACAAGCAATAGAACACACCATTTCCTTTATATTGCAGGCTCTTATTACAAGGGCAATGGATAGGAAAACAAATAAGGAGAAGAATGACCAGGCCCCCCTTTTAATTGAGTTGCTGAATTATTACTGAGCCATAAATGTTATTTGTAACTTTGCAGTGAATTCATGTGCAAGTCTTTTTGTAAATATATGTTTCCATTTCTTTTGGATAAATACCTAAAACTGGAAGTGCTAAGCCACAGAATAGATGTTTATTTAGATTTATAAGGAACTAATTATTTTTTAATTTCATAGGAATGGTCTGCTTTGTTTTATATCCAAACTACATAAACTCATTTATCTATTAATTATATCAACTTGGAATGCTTTTTGAAATGTTTTTTAAATTTCATGCTCTATTAAATAGTGACTCTGTGGCACCTTACTACACTGATGGACAGAAACTTCAAAGGAGTATGGGGGGTACTTCATGATATGGGTGAATGTAGCAACCACATTGTTTTTCATGTAAAAGCTTCATAAGAGTGTATCAATGATACCTTAATAATAATAAATAAATAAACAAACAAACAAATAAATAAATAAATTGCATGCTCTATGCAAAGTTCAGAATGGTAGGTGGTTAGAACATTATTTGTGTTTTTGTTATATATAATTCATCTATCCCCTATAATATGTAGTTCAACCCCCTGTGAGTACCAGGAATGTAAAATGGTTCATTTAGCATAAAGTTGAAATATATTCATAGAGCTATCATATTTATGTCTACTTTTAAATAAAATGAGTATTAAAAATTTGTTAACAGAATCCTAAGTAGAAATTTGGCTTGTTTTTATTCTGTGAAAAGATGAAAAAGAAGCAATGCATAGCAGACATTTTCTAACATATACACAAATAAAATTTCATCTAACCAGAGGTATTTCCTTTGGAAATCATGATACTTCCATTTAATGCCCTAGAAACAAGTTTTTGAATGAGATTACGCTCTTCAATGCAAAAAATATTTGCCCCACAATCTCACTGCTTAGACACTTTGTCACCAATGCCCAAACTTCATTTCTCCTCCCCTGTAGTAGTAAAATGCTGGCTTTCCAAACTTTTTTGATTAATAGGGGTGGGCCATGTGGTGCAGTTCTGTATAATGAAGTATAAAGCAGAAAGTTTCTGAGGAATGTCTTACACAGGTTCTCCTCCCCCAACCTTTGGTTAGTTTCTAGAATGGCTTCTCCTATAGCTTTTCTCGTTTCTCCTGTCTTCAGCCTGAGTGTGATATGATAAGTACATATTTAACATTATTAGAAACTGTGAAACTATTGCCCAAAGGCATTGTACTATTTTGTATCTCCATGAACAATGTATGAAAGATATAGTTAGCTGCTCACCATTCTTACAAACACTTGGTATTTTCAGTATTGTCAAAATTTTCTATTTTAGTTATTTTGTTGGTACTTAGTAGTAACTCAAAATGGTTTGAATCTATAATTCCCTAATGACTCATTATTGATACAATTTTTTCATGGGCTTATTGGTTTATTTGTATTTCTTTAAATCTTTTTCCTCCCTTTTAATTGAGTTGCTGAATTATTACTGAGTTGCAAATGTTATTTGTAACTTTGCTGTGAATTCATGTGCAAGTCTTTTTGTAAATATATGTTTCCATTTCTTTTGGATAAATACCTAAAACTGCAAGTGCTGGGCTACAGAATAGATGTTTATTTAGATTTATAAGGAACTGACAGAACTGTTTTCCAAAGTGGTGTTCGAGATAATTCTCCATGGGTTTCTTATAGTTTTGTATTTTTTTTCCAGCAGACACTGATGAACTTTGTGTCAGACTATCTTTTCTATGTGCAATTGTGTGTGTGAATGTGTGTATGTATGTGTATATAAATATACATAATTTATATATACATAAATACACATACATATATAATGTATATGTATGTCTGTGTGTGTATATATGTGTATATTTATATATATGCCTTAAATGATAAGAGTTCACTCTTCCTCTAGATTCACTAATTATCCAATATGAAAATATGCCTTCCTTAGGGCCAGAGGCCAGACAAGCTTAGTGCATATTGTCAAATAATTAAGTTCCTAAATTTGTGACTCCTCAGTTGTGATGGAGCCAACTTGGCCCATCCATTTAGACCTTTCCTCATTGATTTCATAGGACTTGGTGGGCAGAAGAAACATGCCAACATGAAGTTTATGCTGTTTGCTTGCTATGAGTAAGAAAGTTATTTATTTTTGACCCAGGAATCTTGCATTTTCTGCTAGCATGCAAGAAACAGTAAAAGGCTAAAATGTTAGGTTCCAAGTTATAGTAAATCGCAGACTACTCATACTTCTTAACTTTTTACTAATTTTACCCCTGCACCTATTTCATGCACCCCCACTTCTACCTCCCCCTGCCCCCATGATGGTAACCATCAGTCTGTTCTCTGTGTCTATGAGTCAGTTGCAGTTTTGCTGGTCGGTTGGTTTTGTCTTTAAATTCCAAATAAAAGTGAAATCATATGGTATTTTGACTTATTTGTAACTCTGTTTGACTTATTTCATTTAGCATAATACCCTCTAGATCCATCCATGTGTCAAGATAATACCCTCTAGATCCATCCATGTGTCAAGATTTCACTCTTATTTATGACTGAGTAACATTCCTTTGTATATATGTACCCCTTCTTTTTTTCTCCATTTATCTATGGACATTTAGGTTGCTTCCACATCTTGGCTATTGTATATAATGCTGCAATAAATACAGGAGTTCACATATCTTTTTGAATTAGTGATTTTGCTTCCTTTGGGTAAATTTGCAGAGGCAGAATTGCTGGGTCATATGGTATATCTATTTTTACTTTTGTAGTAACCTCCATACTTATATGGCTTTCACAGGCTACTTACAGTTCTTGACATGTGACTATACCAATTGACACTCTCACATGTAATGTATAATAGTATTGTATATTCCATATTCCTCCCAAAATTTGTACTGTGTAATGTAATCTTTGAACAATACTTATGCTTTACAAATAATTTTAAATTGATATTTTCTCATTAAGACCTTAAAAATAATATTCCCTTTCTTTTACCTTTCATTATTTCTTACAAGACCAGTTATTTTATCATTGTTCTCTTGTATATAACATGTCTATTTTATTTGGATACCTTTAAGATTTATTTCTTAATTGCTTCCAACAATTAAATTATCAGGTGTCATACAATTTCATATTTATTTTTCCTGATAACCCAAAATTATGTAAGTTTTATCAAATTTTGGAAGTTATGAGCATTATTTTATTAAGTATGTTTTCAACCTATCCTACTTCTAAACACTATTTGCATATATATTCAATTGATTAACAATGTCTCATACTTCACAGAAATACTGTTCATTTTTTCTTTTTCAACACTTTTTTCTCTTTTGGTTTCTGGGCATATATATTTTTTTCTTTTTTTAAATAAATTTTATTTTGGTATCATTAATCTACAATTACAGGAAGGACATTATGATTACTAGGCTACCCCCTTCAGCAAATCAGTCCCCCCCACATACCCGTTCACAGTCACTGTCCATAAACATAGTAAGATGCTGTAAAATCACTACTTGTCTTCTCTGTGTTGCACAGCCCTCCCCGTGGCCGCCCCCACACACTATACATGTTAATTGTAATGCCCCCTTTCTTTTTTCCCGCCCTTATCGCTCCCTTCCCACCCGTCCTCCCCAGTCCCTTTCCCTTTGGTAACTGTTACTCCATTCTTGGGTTCTGTGCTTCTGCTGCTGTTTTGTTCCTTCAGTTTTCTTTTGTTCTTATACTCCACATATGAGTGAAATCATTTGGTACTTGTCTTTCTCTGCCTGGCTTATTTCACTGAGCATAATACCCTCTAGCTCCATCCATGTTGTTGCAAATGGTAGGATCTGTTTTTTTTCTTATAGCTGAGTAATATTCCATTGTGTATATGTACCACATCTTCTTTCTCCATTCATCTACTGATGGACATTTAGTTTGCTTCCATATCTTGGCTATTGTAAATAGTGCAGCGATGAACATAGGGGTGCATCTGTCTTTTTCAAACTGGAGTGCTGCATTCTTAGGGTAAATTCCTAGAAGTGGAATTCCTGGGTCAAATGGTATTTCTATTTTGAGCATTCTGAGGAACCTCCATACTGCTTTCCACAATGGTTGAACTAATTTACATTCCCACCAGCAGTGTAGGAGGGTTCCCCTTTCTCCACAACCTCGCCAACATTTGTTGTTGTTTGTCTTTTAGATGGGAGCCATCCTTACTGGTGTGAGATAATATCTCATTGTGGTTTTAATTTGCATTTCTCTGATGATTAGCGATGTGGAGCATCTTTTCATATGCCTGTTGGCTATCTGAATTTCTTCTTTAGAGAACTGTCTATTCAGCTCCTATGCCCATTTCTTAATTGGATTATTTGCTTTTTGTTTGTTGAGGTGTGTGAGCTCTTTATATATTTTGGATGTCAACCATTTATCGGATCTGTCATTTATGAATATATTCTCCCATACTGTAGGATACCTTCTTGTTTTATTGATGGTGTCCTTTACTGTACAGAAGCTTTTCAGCTTGATATAGTCCCATTTGTGCATTTTTACTTTTGTTTCCTTGCCCGGGGAGATATGTTCAAGAAGAGGGCACTCATGTTTATGTCTAAGAGATTTTTGCCAAATGATTTTTTCTAAGAGTTTTATAGTTTCATGACTTACATTCAAGTCTTTGATCCATTTCGAATTTACTTTTGTGTATAGGGTTAGACAGTGATCCAGTTTCATTCTCTTACATGTAGCCATCCAGTTTTGTCAGCACCATCTGTTGAAGAGACTGTCATTTCCCCATTGTATGTCTATGGCCCCTTTATCGAATATTAGTTTACCATATATGTTTTGGTTAATGTTTGGAGTCTCTATTCTGTTCCATTGGTCTGTGGCTCTGTTCTTGTGCCAGTACCAAATTGTCTTGATTACTGTGGCTTTGTAGTATAGCTTGAAGTTGGGGAGTGAGATCCCCCCCCACTTTATTATTCCTTCTCAGGATTGCTTTAGCTATTCAGGGACTTTGGTGTTTCCATATGAATTTTTGAACTATTGGTTCCAGTTCATTGAAGAATGCTGTTGGTAGTTTGATAGGGATTGCATAGAATCGGTATATTGCTTTTGGGCAGGATGGCCATTTTGACAATATTAATTCTTCCTAGCCAGGAGCATGGGATGAGTTTCCATTTGTTAGTGACCTCTTTAATTTCTCTTAAGAGTGTCTTATAGTTTATAGGGTATAGGTCTTTCACTTCCTTGGTTAGGTTTATTCCTAGGTATTTTATTCTTTTTTGATACTACTGTGAATGGAATTATCTTCCTGATTTCTCTTTCTATTAGTTTATTTTTAGTGTATAGGAAAGCCACAGATTTCTGTGTGTTAATTTTGTATCCTGCAACTTTGATGAATTCCGATATTAGTTCTAGTAGTTTCGGAGTGGAGTCTTTATGTTTTTTTATGTACATTATCATGTCATCTGCAAATAGTGACAGTTTAACTTCTTCTTTACCAATCTGGATTCCTTGTGTTTCTTTGTTTTGTCCAATTGTCGTGGTTAGGGCCTCCAGTACTATGTTGAAGAGCAGTGGGGAGAGTGCACATCCCTGTCTAGTTTCTGATCTCAGAGGAAAAGTTTTCAGCTTCTCGCTGTTCAGTATGATGTTTGCTGTGGGTTTATCATATATGGCCTTTATTACGTTGAGGTACTTGACCACTATACCCATTTTGTTGACAGTTTTTATCATGAATGGATGTTGAATTTTGTCGAGTGCTTTTTCAGCATCTATGGAGATGATCATGTGGTTTTTGTTTTTTTTTTTTTGTTGATGTGGTGGATGATGTTGATGGACTTTTGAATGTGGTACCGTCCTTGCATCACTGGGATGAATCCCACTTGGTCATGGTGTATGATCCTTTTGATGTATTTTTAATTCGGTTTGCTAATATTTTATTCAGTATTTTTGCATCTACATTCATCAGGGATATTGGTCTGTAGTTTTCTTTTTTGGTGGGGTCTTTGCCTGGTTTTGGTATTAGGGTGATGTTGGCTTCATAGAATGAGTTTGGGAATATTCTCTCCTCTTCTATTTTTTGGAAAACTTTAAGGAGAATGGGTATTATGTCTTCTCTGTATGTCTGATAAAATTCCCAGGAAAATCCATCTGGCCCGGGGGTTTTATTCTTTGGTATTTTTTGGATTACCGCTTCAATTTCGTTGCTGGTCATTCGTCTGTTTAGATTTTCTGTTTCTTTCTGGGTCAGTCTTGGAAGGTTGAATTTTTCTAGGAAGTTGTCCATTTCTCCTAGGTATCCCAGCTTGTTAGCATATAGGTTTTCATAGTATTCTCTAATACTTCTTTGTATTTCTGTGGGGTCCGTCGTGATTTTCACTTTCTTGTTTCTGATTCTGTTGATGTGTGTTGAATCTCTTTTCCTCTTAATAAGTCTGGCTGCAGGCTTAACTATTTTGCTTATTTTCTCAAAGAACCAGCTCTTGGTTTCACTGATTTTTGCTATTGGTTTATTCCTCTCAATTTTATTTATTTCTTGTCTGATCTTCATTATGTCCCTCCTTCTGCTGACCTTAGGCCTCATTTGTTCTTCTTTTTACAATTTTGATAATTGTGACATTAGACCATTCATTTGGGATTGTTCTTCCTTCTTTAAATATGCCTGGATTGCTATATACTTTCCTGCTTTATACTTTAAGACTGCTTTTGCTGTATCCCACAGTAGTTGGGGCTTTGTGTTGTTGTTGTCGTTTGTTTGCATATATTGCTGAATCTCCATTTAAATTTGATCATTGAACCTTTGATTATTTAGGAGCATGTTATTAAGCCTCCATGTGTTTGTGAGCCTTTTTGCTTTCTTTGTACAATTTATTTCTAGTTTCATGCTTTTGTGGTCTGAAAAGTTGGTTGGTAGGATTTCAATATTTTGGAATTTACTGAGTCTCTTTTTGTGGCCTAGTATGTGGTCTAATCTGGAGAATGTTCCAAGAGCACTTGAGAAGAATGTGTATCCTGTTGCTTTTGAATGTAGAGTTCTGTAGATGTCTATTAGGTCCATCTGTTCTAGTGTGTTGTTCAGTGCCTCTGTGTCCTTACTTATTTTTCTGTCTGGTGGATCTGTCCTTTGTAGTGAGTGGTGTGTTGATGTCTCCCAAAATGAATGCATTGCATTCTATTTCCTCCTTTAATTCTGTTAGTATGTGTTTCACATATGGTGGTGCTCCTGTATTGGGTGCATATATGTTTATAATGGTTATATCCTCTTGTTGGACTGAGCCCTTTATCATTATGTAATGTCCTTTTTTGCTTTTGTTAGTTTCTTTTTTTTGAAGTCTATTTTGTCTGACACTAGTATTGCAACACCTGCTTTTTTCTCTCTTGTTTGCATGAAATATCTGTTTCCATACCTTGACTTTAAGTCTGTGCATGTCTGTGGGTTTGAAGTGAGTCTCTTGTAAGCAGCATATAGATGGGTCTTGCTTTTTTATCCATTCTATTACTCTGTATCTTTTGATTGGTGTATTCAGTCCATTTACATTTAGGGTGATTATTGAGAGGTATGAACTTATTGCCATTGCAGGCTTTAAGTTTGTGGTTACCAAAGGTTCAGGGTTAGCTTCTTTGCTATCTTACTGTCTAACTTAACTCGCTTGTTGAGCTATTATAAATGCGGTCTAATGATTCTCTATTTCTCTCCCTTCTTATTCCTCCTCCTCCCTTCTTCATATGTTGGGTGTTTTGTTCTGTGCTCTTCTTAGTAGTGCTCCCATCTACCGCAGTCCCTGTAATATGCCCTGTAGAGGTGGTTTGTGGGAGGCAATTTCCCTCAACTTTTGCTTGTCTGGGAATTGTTTAATCCCTCCTTCATATTTAAATGACAATAGTGCTATATACAGTATTCTTAGTTCGAGGCCCTTCTGTTTCATTGTATTAAGTATATCATGCCATTCTCTTCTGACCTGTAGGGTTTCTGTTGAGAAGTCTGATTATAGCCTGATGGGTTTCCCTTTGTAGGTTACCTTTTTTTTTCTCTCTGGCTGCCTTTAATACTTTGTCCTTGTCTTTGATCTTTGCCATTTTAATTATTATGTGTCTTGGTATTGCCCTCCTTGAATCCCTTGTCATGGGAGTTCTGTGTACCTCTGTGGTCTGAGAGGCCATTTCCTCCCCTAGTTTGGGGAAGTTTTCAGCAATTATTTCTTCAAAGACACTTTCTATCCCTTTTTCTCTCTCTTCTTCTTCTGGTACCCCTATAATGCGTATATTTTTTCCGTTTCAATTCATCACACAGTTCTCTTATTATTCTTTCATTCCTGGAGATCCTTTTATCTCTCTCTGCATCATATTCTCTGCATTCCTGTTCTCTGTTTTCTAGTCCATTAATGGTCTCTTGCATCTCGTTCATTCTCCTTTGAAGTCCTTCCAGAGATTGTTTTATTTCTGTATTCTCTCTCCTTAGTTGTTGCATATTTCTCTGCAAGTCCATCAGCATGGTTATGACTTTTGTTTTTAATTCTTTTTCAAGATGATTGGTTAAATCTATCTCCCCAGGTTCCTTCTCAGGGGAAGATGTAGAAGATGTTGAACCTGTCTGGGTTAGTCTTGTCTGGATCAAATTTTTTTCCCTTTTCATGTTGATAGGTGCAGTGCTATGCTATTGACTCATCTGTCAGCTGGGAGAGTCAAGACTTTTTCCACTTGCTCCTGGCCTTTCTTTACTGGGACAGCTCCGACCCCTAGTGGCTTGTGTTGGGCAATTCCATGTAGATTGGGTCTCTGTATCTTGCCTGGCCATTATGGAGGAATCTCCCTTGCTGTGGGTGTGGCCAGTCTCTGGCTGCTGCTCTGCTACTGCGGGGCCCTGGAGGGGTAACGGACGGGGGGGCTGTTTGGCTGTTTACCTCTGTGAGGGGTCTAAGAGCTGTTTCCCAGGGGTTTAGTGTGCCTGGAATTCCCTGGGTTTTCCAGCTTCTGGATTGTGACCTGGGATGCTTCTGTCCAGCTGTGGGGTTCCTGTCCCTTTAAGACTTTCAGAAAGCACTCGCTTTTCTTTGTCCCAAGGGTGCCGGCTGTGGGACCCGCTCACAGGTCTTACTGTCCTGCTTCCCTAGTTTCCAGCATCCCATGCATGCACTGTCTGTGCTCTGGTGTGGATGACTGGGGCTGGGTGATTAGCAGTCCTGGGCTCCCTCTCCCTGCCCACTCTGACTCCTCTCCTCCCACCGAGAGCTGGGGTGAGGGGTGCTCAGGTCCCGCTGGGCTGCAGCTTGTATCTTACCCCTTTCACCAGGTGCTGGGTTCTCACAGGTGTGGGTGTAGTCTGGCTGTTGTTCTGTGTATTCCGGTCTCTATTTTAGGGATAGTTGTATTTGTTGTATTTTCAAAAATATATGTTTTGGGGAGGAGATTTCCACTGTCCTACTCACGCCGCCATCTTGGCTCCGCCGCTCTCGGTGCATAGTTTTTGATTGCCATGTTATCAAGTTCACTAATCTTTTCTTCTACAGGATCTAATTAACTGTTAAGCTTACTCAGTAACTTTTAGATTTCAGATAGTATAGTATTCTGTTTAAGAACTTTCTTTGCTTCTTTTGTATATCTTCATTTCTCTCCACATATGGTTTTTTTTCTTTAACTATTTGAGCAGGTTGATAAAAGTTATAACAGGTATTTCAAATCCATGACTGAACTCTATCATATCTATCATTTCTGTGTTTGTTTTTAATGACTGATTTTTTCCTGATTATCGACCACATTTTCCAATTTCTTCACAACATATTACTTTATTTATTGCATTCCAACAGTTTGAATGTTACATTGTTGAGTATAACAGGATTTGTTTTATTTTGTGTAACAACTGTTGATGTTTGTTTTGTCAGGCATTTTGGTTGTAAATTTTAGTTATTTATAAATCAATTTGATCTTCTTAAGGCTTGTTTGTAAGCTCCGTAAGTATGTATATAGAATTATTCTAGGATTTTAGTCTACAGTAATGTTAACCTTACTACTAAAATATGCCTTTCCCACTACTAAATTCACCAATGTTCAATGAAGACATTTCAACACTGTCTGAGCTTTGAGAAATGTTCATCAAATATGTTCCTGCCATTTTTTGGGTCTGGCTTCATGTATTATTACACTCTGTGCTTAAATGCATTAGTATGCAAGCAATAGGATCAGTGATACATGCTATGGGCTGAATGTTTGTGTCATTCACACGTTGAAGCACTAATCCCCGGTGTGATGGCACTGGAGGTGGGGACTTTGGGAGTAATTAGGTCACAAGGATGGAGCCTGTGTGAATGGGATTAATGTTCTTATAATAAAAGAGATGAGAAAAATGACCCCTTTTTCCACCTTATGAAAATATAGTCAGAAGGCATCCATCTACAAACCAGGAAGATCATACTCTTACTAGGAATTAAATAGGTCAGACCCTTGATCTTTGACTTTCCAGCCTCCACTCCTCAGAGAAATTAATGCGTGTTGCTTTAGCTCCAATCTATGGTATTTTTGTTAGAGCAGCCCAAACTAACAAAGGTAATACTCATATACTGATTTCTGAAGATTTTACTCTGTGCAGTTCCTTCTTCTACAGTACTCTTCATCTCCAGACAGTAATTTCCAGCCACAAGTCTCCCTGCATTCAAATCTTCAAATCATAAACTTAGCAAGAGATGAACTTTGTGTGGATTTCCTAAATGCATTACTGCTTAGGAAAATTACCTCAAAAATGAACTAAGGAAACTGTGGTTCTCTGCTGCCTATGGGGTCCAATGTTTGGAAGTACTTGATTTGTTTCATAGTTTGCCCAATTTTCTAGTAGCTTATAGAATAAGGGCAACTTTAGTAGTACTTATTTTAGTAGGATGGAAAGAAAAGTCTCTAGTACTTGTATTAAAATTAAAATTAAAAATTACAGGGAGAGGGGGTTGACCCAGATAGCAACATAGTAGGCTCCTGAATGCCCCTCCTCCCATGAACACACTGAATGTATACATAAAGCAAGGAAAGAAATCCAGAAACTACATGGGCAACACCTACACATCTGGTGAATGAGAAAACACCCACATAAAAATATTATTGGGAGGAACCCTCAAATCCAGCTTCTTCCTGAGCAGTGACGGCTTAGACCCCACATCTAGTGCCCCAACCTTTATGACTCCCACCAGAGATATGGGCCCCTAAAACAATTATCTAGGAAAGACAATGAGGCTTACTTCCACTAGACCACAGAAAATAAAGAAGTAGCTGCTAATGGGTACATGAACACTCATAGAAGCTGTACCCATAGGACTCAGTGCAGAGGTGAAAAGTATGCCTGTTTTGCCAACCTCCTAATCTTTCTATAAAAGGAGTACATTGGCATATTTTAAGATCTATAGTTCGAGTGCCAGGCTTCTAATTTAGCATACATCTATAGGCAGTTATAATCTTCCACAGAGACTAGGCAAGATGATGGACATCTCCTTTGCCTTTTTCCTAGTCCATTCCAAGACATCAGTAACTCCTTGGAAGAGCTGGCATATGCATCCAGCACAGGCCCCCAGGTAGGCTAGCTATAATATCCAATGGTGATTGTATTCATGAATCCCATAGGACCATAGCAAACAAAGAATCTGTTCTTTTTGTTTTTGTAGGAGAGAAAGTGAGAGGCTTTTATTTAGAAATAAAGCAAGAGGACAGAGCTCCTGGCTCCGGCCAGGAGGGGACAAAAGAGCCCCCAAAGAAGCTGTTCTTTATGGGCATAGAAACACTCAGAAAAAATCCAAGACCAGAGAGTTGTACTGGTGAATTCTATGAAACATTTAAAGAAGAACTAATGTGAATCCTCCTCAGACTATTCCAAAAAAGGAAGAGGAGGGATCACTTCCAAATTTATTTTATGAGGCCAGCATTACCCAGATGATCCCAAAGCCAGACAAGCACACTGCAATAGACAATTGCAGGCTAATTAATATCCCTGATGACCACGGATGGAAAATTCTCAAAAAATATTGGCAAATCAAATTCAGCAATACATTAAAAGGATCATACACCATGATCAAACAATTTATTCTTGGAATGAAAGGATAGTTCAACATCTGCAAATCAATAAATGTGACATACTACATTAACTGAATGTATATAACAATTGTACGATCATCACAGTAGATGAGGAAAAGCGTCTAACAAAATTCAACATCCTTTCATGATAAAACCTGTCAACAAACTGGAGAAAGAAGGAATGTACCTCAGTATAATAAAGACCATACATGACAAGCCTATAGCTAACATCATACTCGGCGAAAATCTAAAAGCTTTTCATTTAAAATATGAAACAAAGCAAGGATGCCCATTTTTGCCACTTTTATTTAACATAGTACTGAAAGTCCTAGCAAGCAATTAGTCAAGAAAAAAAGAAAGAGTCCTCCAAATCAGAAAAGAATAAGTAAAATTGTTTCTAGTTGTAGATGACATGATATTATATATAGAAAGCCCTAGAGACTACCAAATTTGTTGGAATAAATGATTTCAGTATACTTGCAGGGTATAAAATCAATATTAAATTTAATTGTGTATCTATGCATTAACAAAGGGCTATCAGAGAAATTTAAGGAAAGAATGCAACAGCATCAAAAAGAATAAAATACTTAGGAATAAAGTTAACCAAGGAAGTGGAGGATCTATATACTAAAAACTATAAGATCTTGAAAGAAATTGAGGGAGTCACAAATGAATGGAGAAATACTCCATGCACATGGACTGGAATTACTGATATTGCTAAAATGTCCTTACTATCTGAAAGTATCTATAGATTCAATACAATCCTTATCAAAAACTCAATGCATTTTTTAACAGAAATAGAACAAACAATCCTAAAATTTGTATGGAACTATAAAAAGATCCCAAATAGCCAAAGTAATCTTGAGAAAGAACACATCCAAGTTTCAACTTCCTGATTTCAAACTATATTTTGATGCAATAGTAATCAAAATAGTATGGTATTAGTATAAAAACAGACAAGGAATAGAAAAACCCAGAAATAAATCCATGCATATACAGTCAATTAGTTTTCAACAAAGGTGCCAAGAATACAAAGTGGAGAATGGGCAGTCTCTTTAATAAATGGTTTTGGGAAAACTGTACAGTCACATGAAAAATAATTAAATTTGAACCTTATCTCACAACATACACAAACTCATAGTGCATTAAAGATTTGAATGTAAGACCTATTACTCTAAAGCTCGTAGAGCAAAATACAGGGGGTAAACTCCTTGACATTGGTCTTAGCTATGATTTTGGGGATTTGACACCAACAAACAGCAAAGGCAGCAAATGCAAAAATAAACAAGTATGACTATATCAATCTAAAAAGTTTCTGCTCAGTGAACAAAACCATTAACAAAATAAAAAGGCAATCTATGGAATGGGAGAAAATATTTGCAACCCACATATCTGGTAAAGGGTTAATATCCAAAGCATACAAGGAATACATACAATAGCAAAAAAAACCCCAAATAACCCTTTTAAAAATGGGCAAAGGATCTGATAGACACTTTTCCAAAGAAAACATACAAATGGCCAAGAAGTACATGAAAAGATGCTCAGCATCACTAATCATCAGAGAAATTCAAGTCAAAACCATAATGAGATCAACTCACACCTGTCAGAACAGCTGTTATCAAAAATATAATAGATAAGTGCTGATGAGGATGCGGAGAAACAGGAACTCTTGAACACTGTGGAAAAGTAAACTGGTATAGCTACTAAGAAAAACAGTATGGATGTTCCTCAGAAATGGAAAAATGGAACTATCTTACAATCCAACAACCTCATTTCTGAGAATAAAACCAAGGAAACAAAACCATTATCTGGAAGAGATGTCTGTACTGCCACGTTCGTTGTAGCATCATTCACTATAACCAAGGTATGGAAATAACCCAATTGTCCTTCAACAGATGAATGCATCAAGAATGTTGTGTATACCCCCACACAGTAGAATATTATTCAGCCTTCATAAAAGAGGAAATAATGTCATTTGCAACAACATGAACCTGTAGAGAATTATATTAAGTGAAACAAGCCAGACGTAGAAAGTCAAATACTGCATAGTGTTACTTATATGTGGAATCCAAAAAAAAAAAAATGCTGATTTCATAGAAACTGACAGTAGAAATAGGGACCAGGAGATGGGGAAAATAGGGGGAGGTTGGTAAAAAGGTACAAACATCCAGTTATAAGATGAAGAGGGTCTGGTATGTAATGTATAGCATGGTGACTATAGTTGATAATACTATAGCTGATTGTGGGGTAAAGCACAAATTTTCCAGAATGTCTCACCTGGCCATAGCCCATTTCAATAGATGTATACCTTTGCAGCTTTCCGCAGCTTTCAGGGCACAGGGTGGAGAGAGGCTGTTCTGTCCTCCCTCTGTTGCCTCACTGGTCTGGTGCCTGTCAGTCACCCAGACCTGCCCACGGAGTTGCCCCCGGAAGAGCAGGTGAAGAATGAGTGGGCACCATGACTGCTGTGGCTGCAGGGAACCAAGAGCACCAAGCAGGCTTCTGCTACCGGGGACTGGGCAGAAAGGGGAGAGTACATGCAAATGGAGCTGGGCCTCCTTGTTAGTAATAAAAGGGTTTCACCCAATCTAGCCTTTCCCTAGATTGACTTCAGTCTGTAGCTCAGGGGAAAGCAGTGCTCCTGGCCCGGGTTTATAAACCAGTGTGACTGAAATCAGTCTAGGGAAAGGCTAGATTGGGAGAATCCCTTTTGTTGTTCACAAGGAGGTCTGGCTCCATTTGCACACTCTCTCTTCCTTTCCATTCCCCCCAGTCCCGCTAGCAAAAGCCTGCTTGGTCCTCTCCATCCCCTGCGGTCACAGTGCGCATCCGCTTCCCCACTTACCCTTCCGGAAGAAACTCCGCTATGGGTGTCCCATGACTGACAGGCACCAGACCAATTACACAGTAGAGGGCAAGAGAGAACAGCCCTCTCCACCCCTTGCTCTGGAGGCTGCAGGAAGCTGACAATTGGCTAAGGCCAGGGGGAGATTCTGGAATTTTATGCTTTACCCCACAGGTCGCACTAGTTTATTCATCCCAGCCTGGGAACATGCTTCCCTGCAGAGCTACACTGATATAATTGAACCCTGCTTAAAGTAGAACTTTAATGTTTTCACCAAAAAAAAAAGAAACAAAAAAAGAAAAAGAAGTTTGGTGATGGATTTGTTAATGAATTTAATGTGGAGGAACCCTTTTACAATGTATTTGTTTATCAAGTTATCACATAGTATACTTTAAATATAATTTTGTCAATAAAGCTGAAAAATTTTTAAAATCACAAAAAAGACAGCAACTACATATGCATAAAAACTGTTATCTAGAGAGTTCAAAATATTGACTTACTCTTCAGAGCAAGAAAAAGGTAGAAATAATGATAAAATACTGATATCATATTATTTACTTATTTATATAATTAATTTATAGGACTTAATTTGAAAAAAATATACTTATGTATTATTTTTGAAAATTTATGTGGGTATCTTTAAATGCATAAATTGCATTGTCTCTTTCTTTTCTCTCTCAAAATATGAATTAAAAAAAATAAAACTCAAACATTCAGTGATATCTGTCAAGGTACTGTTTCCAAGAGTATATTCTAGATGCTATTTTAAAAAGTAGAAGAAAAGCATACAACTCTCATTGCCACTATTAATAAAATAAATGGTATCCTGATTTAGTAAACCTGTCAAAATGATTATGAGAATGAGAATAAAGGAAAACACTATGCAAAATAAAGAATTTTTAAAGATCTGAATCTGTTTAATATGCATGTAATGTAAGAAATGAGGCTGAGTGATAGAAAAGGAGCATATAAAGAATGCCAGGGACAACATCATGAAACTGGATATAATATTGTAAAATGACACATTTAAATGTCACATAAGAAGGAATAAAATAAGTTTCTATTTCTATTCTTAACATTTAAAAATATTGGTTTTGAAATATTTTACTACCAGCTATAACCTATGTAACAATATAAACTGTCTCAAGCATTTTTATATCTCTGGTACCCAGCAGTCCCTGAATGCAGCTTCATAGTCATTGAATGAAATAATAAATTAACAGATAAATAGATAAATGAATGAATATTAGGTTAGTAGAATATTGAAATATGATTCAGTGGCTGTTATAAATAACTGTGGGAAATACACAGAGAAATATAATCTAGGTATAATACAAATTGCAATTCTTTGGGGATTTTACCAACCCGAATTCCAACACCTACTCCTCACCTCCCACCCCAGCCCTAATCCCAAGAAACAATTAACTACTGAATTGCTTAGGCTCTAATCTGGAAATGAAGCAGAGCCCTGAAATTATTCTAGTTACATAATTCTGAGTTCTGTATTATTGTTCCAGTGAAACACAGCATTTCAAAATCAAATGTTAATTAATTTATTCAGAGTATATTACTTAAATTCTTCAAATCACTAGGTTGTGTGGACACAGGAATAAGCAATCCACTCACACTAATTAGATCATTAGAACCTCAAGACCAGATGTAAAAGGCAATTTTAGTGACTGATAGCTATGATAGATGTGAGATTGGGGAAAACAAAAATATATGAATCTACTCAGAAAAGAAAAGTGTATTTTCCTATTTCTCATTATTATTTTCCTGTTTGAAATTAGATATTTTTTTTTTATAATTAGTTCAAGAAGTTCTGACTCATATTACCACTAATTAGTCTTCCAAGGACCCTGGAAAACGATCACTTGAAAATGTTGCACATTCAAACAAAAAATTTCTCAAGCTGTATAGATGCTTCCCTGTACAGTGTAAAGGGGAAAGCTGAAAGAGGAGAATGTACAAATATATTCCCTGCAGAACAAAAGGTTAATAATGAGAATTTTTGCTCCCTTTCAATAAGAAATCCAGGTTTCCCAACAGAATACTAACAACAAATTGTTTTGCAATCTAATGCTTGCTTCCTTATTTTAAAATGGCATTTGACTTTCTTATTCACCACTTTCTTGTTTTTTTTAAAACATTACACTGTAAAATATTCTGGAATGCACATTTTCATTTCCTCAAAACTTAGAAATATGATGCCTGTGACAATTCTTTGCTTTTATAGATATTTATGAGAACCTGGATGCCTAGCATAGCTTTTCAATTACCTTCAGAATTCCTTTCACAGAAGAGGTGTATCAGTGAGGTTTTATTGTCCTGGAAGTGGTCATGATGAGTTTGTTGTGACCATCAGTTAAGCTGGTCACTTTATAAAGCAGTCTGCAAATATGAGCCTGCTTAGATATAATACAGTTTATGTTTCCAGAGACCCTAATCACACCATTTAATGTATGAAATTAAGTGATACCATAAACATTGTCTACTGTTACACTGAACATCACATTCACCCTACAACTGCACATATTTTTGCATTTCTTTCATACGGCAATCCTCATAATGAACCAATTTTTAGATACCTTGGACTTGGAGGCTTTGTTTAATATAAATGTCTCTTTGAGTGCATCCTTACACTAAATCTTGACATCATGGATGCCATTAGAAACCAGGAACCAAATATTTCTGTACCCTGAGAGTCATAAACCTGAAAGGATATTTCAGGTAGGTAATTCATATTTACCTCTCTCTTAAGTATTATATTTTCCCTGTAATTAACCCTGCAAGACTCAGAGCTCAGTGGCATATTTAAACATTAGTTCAGAGGTGATCTGGTTGCTCAGAACTACAGATTATATAACAGTTCCAAAGGGTGATAAAGAAAGAAACAGAGTTAAAACTCCTGGGAAACTGAGGTGCTATAGTACATCTATCAAAGTCTTTTCTTTTTCTGTTTTATTCCTTTCCTGAATCTCAGAGCTATAGGTATTTTTATATCACAGATAACTTACACTTAACTTTTATATCTTGGTGTTTCAGGCAAGTTTCATTCAGTAAGCAGCATTTTTTTCTTCATTACATTTTATTTTCAAATGAAGATTTCTAAAATATCTCAAACTTTAATGGATTGTCTTTACTTCAGTGTTCTTTAAATGAGATTAAACAAATAAATATAGAAAGTTAAGATGAAATGGAGTCACTTATATCAGGTGTTTTAAAATGGAGCCAGGATACCATTAAGAAAATGGGCTTTACGCATGTCCTCACCAGATAAAACCATAAACTTTGAACTAGACAGAACTGCAAATATTTCAAGGACTCTGCCTGAACACCTACTACTTGCATAGCAAGAGACTTTGCTTAGTGATAACCTTAGCAACCAATTATATACAACCAAGATTACTTTTTCACTGCCAACATCAATCAAAATTCTTTGTTAATGCATAGAAGCATTCCATTTTGTATTTTAAAACCTTTGACTTTTGTTCCAAAGGGGGATATAGTTTGGGTTTCTACCAGAATAGATATTCCCCAAATTGCATTTCTAAGACCCCAAATAAATGCTTTTGTTTTCCTTTAATTCTGCCTCTTTTCTCAGTAGAAAGAATCCTTAAATTCATTTACAGCTTCCCTCAAGTCTATTCAGGAAGGCTGCTTAAAATAAAAATTCAAGAAAAATAAAACAGACATCATTGGCTGATTAGGACAGTGAAGAAGTCACATAAGATATTAATAACCTTACTGTCTTGTCAATGGGTTCAGCCCCAGGCAAGTTCGCTGTGGATTCAATGTGACCAAAGTAAATGACAGCAAAACGTTCTTGGGGTGAAAGGGTTATACCCAACTTTATTTCCAGGTGGCGGGTCAGTCACTAAAATCCTGTTCACTCAGAGGGAGTCTGCATGCAGCAAGCGGTCTCTGCCTCTGGGCCCCTCTGTCCTCACAGCCGTCCTCTGGACCCCTCTGTCTGCACAGCCATCCTCCAGGCCTCTCTGCACAGTCATCCCGCACAGCTGTCCTCTGGGCCTCTGTCCTCGGTGCTGCCACCACTACAGCCTCTGCTTTGCTCTCTTGCAGCCTTGCAGCCCTACCACTGTGTTGTGCCCAGAGCACTGGGTGGAGCTCTTTATATAGAGCCAACAGCAATATATTGCCCACAGGTGTGCAGTGAGCTAGTCGACCACAGCCAGGTGAGATTCCTGGCCACAGGAATTCTCATTTTATCCACACTTATCATGTTAAAATTGCAGTGCTACATCTGCCAAATACCTTTATTAATTTACTCATATTTTTTAAAAGTGTAATTGTTCAGAGTTTTAATTTCTGAATCTAGAGTATTCCTCATAAAAATTCCTTTTCTTAGATTTCTGATCAAAGGATATCCTATACCTATTTTTAAACTTTAAAAATATTTTAATCCTTCAGAATGTCCTTCCTATTGTTAGGCAGAAAGATATAAGTGGAATGAAAAGAGAGTGAGGCCCACCAAGAACTCAGGGAGTTAATCAGATAAAGCCAGAGAGTCAGTTAATGCCCTTTGCAATGTGAGTTCAATCCACATGCTCTGAATCTGGGCTGACCTTGAGACTTGGTTTAACTATTGCAGGTGAGATAGAGCTGAGACATTAGACAAGCATTACGATTAACTTTTCTTGACTATGATGAAAAATGCTGAGATGTGAATAGCATATTGGGAACAGGAGGGACTTAGCCTGAGGCTAAGAGCAGAGAGTTGGGAGGTTAGAGTCTAACATAATCTTTGGTAATCAGCCAAAAACCTATCTTAAGGCAAGGGAAGCAGTCTTAACTGATGTGTTACCAGTGCTTTAGAGTAGCCACAGTCTTGGAGAAGAACAAAAAGTTTGTCCCACAGAATTACCTAGAGGACTGACTGGATAATGACAGTGTCCCTCACCAGAGACAGACATTATGAGACCATCTGACAAGCCTACACCCCTGATCCTTTACCTTTATCCCAATTGTTGTAAATCCTTAAAAGATAGAACTCCAGCTTTTGAGTGTGCTGTCCCCTCTCTGAGGTTGCCCACAATCCTCTTTCTTCAGTTATGTCACTCTGTCCTACTCCAGATAAGCTCTGATTTGGGCTTGCCAGTTCCCATTGCCTGGGTGACCTGGATGGAACTGTGGCTACATGATCATGCTCCTTAGTTGCCTGGCTGAAAATCTCTTTTCTTTGCCTTTAGGAAGTTCTCAGAATATACCCTCACTCCATCCACCACTCTGCAGCTCCCCCAAATCCTGGGGTGCTAGGGACTTAGTTCCCACACTGTGCAGATTCAAGTGGACACTGGACACACCAGGTGATACTGGCTTTAGGAGTTCATAGGGGATATGTTCTATGCTGAGCGGCAGTTTAATGAGCTTCCCTTTCCTCCCTCTACTTTTCCTTCCTCTCTACTTTATTCAAGTAAACCTGCCTTTGTCTGTCTTGACTGGCTCATTCCTCCCTTGGAATGCAATCAAATAAACCCTCCTTTGTAATCATTTATTTGTAATCAAATAAATCCACCTTGACTATAGCCCACTCCTTTTTTGGAGTGAATTCAAATAAACCTTTCATTCTCCTTTACTACTGTATTTCTGCCCTTCAATTATTCCTTGCAGTGGGGACAAGAACCAAGGAGAACAAATGCATCACCTCAATGCTAACACTGGACACAAAATCTTATTTCATTACTTGAGCCTTTTATTCTCCAGTTCACCCTAGTTCTCTTTCTTGAAAATGTGTATTAGTTCTTCATCAACCATATGCCATGGCACAGGAAGCTTTTCACAATTTGATATCTTGTCACCAGACTCACATCCTGCTACGTCTACCAAACCATATTCATAATTCTCCAATGAGAAAATGTCACATCTTTTGTGTCTGTGTATACATGCCATTAACTGCATGTAACCCCTTCTCTTCCCTCAACTATTACAATATGTTAATTGGTCCATTACCCACCTATATTAGTATGCTGGGACTACCATAACAAAATGCCAAAGATTGGGTGGCTTCAACAACAGAAATGTATTCTCTGAAAGTCCAAGATCAAGATGTCAGCATGTTTGGTTTCTCCTGAAGACTCTCTCTTTGGCCTGCAGATGGCCACCTTCTCACTCTGTCCTCACATGGCCTTTTTTCCTGATATCTCTGTGTGTGTCCACATTTCCTCTTCTTGTAAGGATACCAGTCAGATTGGAATAAGACAAATCCATATGACTGCAACTGAACTTAATTACCTCTTTAAAGGCCCTATCTCCAAATAAGTCACACAATGAAGTCTTAGCGGTTAAGGCTTCAACATTTGAATTTGGTGGGGTTTGGTGAGTATAATTCAACCCATAACAGCTTATATTCCCAAATAACCCTGCTCTAAGTATACTTTTTCTTTTCCCAAATTAGGAAATGAGCTTTTCCAGAAAAATACCATGTTCCAAAACGACTGGTCACAAACAACCAAAACAAATGATTTCTTTGTAGATTAATGACTGCAGGAACAGAGAGAATATTTTCTATTATCTAATAATATCTAATATATTTCATTAGAGCTGGAAGACTCAAACAGAGTGAAACCTATTGGCATATCTTCATAGACATCTAACAAAAATTGGATCAAATACATCTAAAAATGTAATTTGGCTTTACTAGTGAACTGGCTGAAGCAAAGCAAATTCTGCTTCACATACTAGACACAGTGAAGAGATGAGAAATGTGACAATCTATAAGACCACAGCAGAGTTATTTTGAGCCGGTCATATAGTGTGATCCTTGAGAACAGTCAGAATATGACAACACATTCCTAGAACTCTGAGAAAAAAAATCACATAGTGGTCTTTAACAATAAAAACTCTGACAATGATCTCAGTGGGTCATGGTCTTATCTTCAGTCTTTACCCATTCTTAATATTTCTGTCATGCTTTATTTGCTCTAATAATTAATTTGTTATAGCACCTTATTATGAATCTTAAATAAATGCTTACTTCAACATTTAGATCTATGACATTATACTCTTGTTTTCTTTCCAATACTCATTGATACTAATATCTAATTATGACTATTAATTTTTCACTAGCTTTGCTACAATGCTGATAATTAGAACAAATAGGCAAGACTCTTTCATAGTACTCTCCACTACCCCAGGAGAAACAGATCAGTTAATGATATGAGTAAAAACATAAGGAAAATAAACAAAAATATTATTCCTCAACTAGTAATGGGCTAATTTTTGTTATTGCTATAGTCAAAGATCTCTATATTACTAAGCTCCACACTGGAGATTCATCGATAACAAGGACAAAGTACACAACTCTGCTAATGATAAAAGTGTTCCTTCTTCAATAAAGAAGCAACTGAAGTAATTTCCTAGGAGGAAATAAAAGGAAATTTTACGGAGAATTTTACAGAGGTGTGCTTATTGAATAGGATATCTAGTGGCTCAGCTTTCTCATTTGCGTGTATATTGATCTAGAATTCAATAACCATCTGCACACCTCTTCATAGTCCAATACTAAGTCCATGAAACAGAATGAAGATGGAAAACCATGGTCATCAAGCTGAAGTTTCAGGATGGTTGAGAAAAAGAAAGGGAAATTCTCCTCCAGTGAGCTTTTCCTTAGACATTGCATAGTAATAAAAAGGTGTCAGTAAAACTACTGAATATTACAATTAATTTTTATATTGTTTTTTAAGTTGTTGAAGGCCAGTTATGTGAAAGAAAAAAAGAAGAAACAGCAGTCCCTGGGCTACACATGGCAACGTCCTCCACTCACTCACTCTCAGTTCTGTCACTACTTTAGTCACCATATTGCTCAAAAATTATCTTATTTTTTTCTGATTACTTCTTAGTTCTCCTGGAAAAATTTGTTTAGTGAACCTAGTTTTTGCCCTTATCCTAGATAAAAAACCATTCCTCCTACATGTCCATTCCCATGTACATTTTCCTACACATCCCTGAAGACAGTCCAGCCATTATTACACTGAATTAGGATTATCACCTGTCCCATTAACCAAACTGAGACCACTAAATCCCATAGGCTACACAGACTGTTCCTTAGATTATAGAGGTACCCATTTACTCCTGCTACAACCATAACCAATTGAAGGTGGCTATGCAACTGTACTCGTACTCTATCCAAAATCTCTCACATTCATTATGATCTATGTAACATGTGAATTGTCTTCTTAAACACCAGTCTTTTTACTAAGTGACATCTGTCATTTTTAACTAAACTCTGTTGTCTACACCCACCGATTTCACATTCATGATTATCAGACAATTCATTTTATTAAGTATCTTTGATATCTTCATTTTTATCAACTTTTCAACTCATGAAATTTCTTTCTAGAAATAATATTCCTTATGCTCATCATCACCAATAATCAGCTTATGCTAATAACATTTCTCTTTTATTTTCTACTTTCCTCAGTTTTATTACCTCTTCAATAAAGATATTTAGTGGCACAGATTGTAGTGATGCATATAGGCAGTATGGTAAATATAAAAATTACATTGCTACTAGCATTGCATTATTAGCCTGTTCTCTGCTCTTTCTCTAGAGAAGTGGGAATTTTTGTCTTCAATAAATTTTTGTCTGTAGCAACAAAAAATATTTTTCCAAAGGTATATGAAAATATTCTTGCCTTAAGGTATCTTCGACATATCTGATGCAACTAATAGTCATTTAGCACTAATGTGAAAAAAGGAAAACATGATTTTGAGTAAACTGAAATATAAGAATCTGATTTACACACACTGAAATTCAATGTAATTTTTAATTTGATTTCCTCTATTTGAAATTGAGGCACAGAAGCCATTATAGTTGTTAGTAAAAGCACACTGTTCATAGTTGTGATAACAATGAAAATAGTGAAATTACTTTAAGAGTTAAAAATGTATTTAAATCTTTATAGTGGGGAGATTTCCACTCACAAGAGAGATATCAGTGTGACATTTGGAGGAAGGGATTAAAACGATATATTTATAATTCCATATGCTTTAACGCAGTTTCTTTAAAACATAATGCTATTACAGAGGATTTTGGAGATGGTTTTAAGCTTTTAAATAATTTAAAATGGTTATTTTTGTTCTGTGTTTTAACAGCTAGAAAACCTGTAGGTGTATTCATTCCTGCCTACAACACATCACAGCAAACAAAGGCCGTGTCAGGTTAACAATGAATTCTAGCAAAACATCACTGAATCTCCACTGCTGCAAATGCCAACCATGGAATAAGAAAGTGAACAGCAAGAAGCTACATTTTTTCTTAAAATATGAGATACTTGGAAAATCCTTCACATTTCTTGCTTTTTCTTTGTTCGTTAGCAGTGGATCATACTTGATGACCATTTTTGGAGTGTTTTATACAATAAAATGCTTCAGAAAAAGAAGCCTATACTTGAAAATTTATTTCGTTTGTATTTTTCTCCTAAAAATGTCAATAGTATTCCAAATGTACATTTTTAAATTGAAACTATTCTGGAAAACAATTAATCTCTTAGAAAACAAATCTTACATTGAAAATGCTTTCAAATATAGACACGATGATGGAAGTAGTTTCAAAATCCCTTGAATAAGAGATTTGCATTTGTAAATACTTTCAAATAGATATCCCTGTTTGAGCACTATAATAACTATTAGGAATGACTGAACATTAATTGCTCAAAACCATATTCAAACTAAAAATAGAACCAAAACAATCTGTCTGTCAATCTTATGTTCACAGAATTTTTTTTTAAAGATAATTAAAGCCAAGAAACTCTTACTAAACGAAAATTAAGGCAGAACTACCAATATATAGCTAAAAGCCAATAAGTTCTAGAGCGAGGACTGGTATAGGTGGAATCGTTCAGCCTATCCTCTCACTCCTGAATGCTTCAAGGATTATTTCAAGCATCTGCATAGACAGAAATAAAAATGCAAACATCAATATGTCAGATACAAATTAGGTATGTTTTAGAAGAAAAAAAGATTGTGAGTTCAGTTTCCCAAAGGGTAGAAAAATATTAAAGAAGCCTAACTATTCCAAAAGCTTTTAAAATGAATACATTTTAATACATTAATGATGTAGAAAAATATAGAGAATTGTTTTTTATCAAATTTCATAATTATAGGTGTATTTTAAACAAAAAGAAAGATAGGTCAGATTCTAGTATTCTTTTTATTCTCTTCGATATTCCTTCAGAGAGTAGTTATCAGGTTATATCAGATTATATACATGCATATCAAAATATCTATCTACTGATAAGACGCATTATCTGCTGATTACATGTCCAACGCGTTCTGACTCACGCATTATACTGGCTTAGGGAAGATCCTCGCTCCTTCTACCTGTAATGCAGTTTCTTGTCTTCCATTCTTCATCCCCTACTGATGACCTACTGCCACAGTAACCATTTTAACTGTGCCTGAAATGTCTGCCATCATGCCATTATTTATTACCCCAGCTTCTCCATACATTTTCTTTATTTTTGTATCAAGTTCTCAAAAATTGTTTTGGTAGAGAAAACATTTCTTGAGATGAAGGCACCACCTTATGGTTACATGTTACATGTTACATGTTACAACTTTTAATCTCTTTAACATAATACTGTTATTTTTTTTTACAGCACTCAGCAATTACCGGCATTGATACTATTATTATTTTAATAAAAATACAAATTTCTCCTGGCCTGGAATTGTTCTGTTGCCATGTTTGCAGGGTAAGGAAAATGCTCTAGGTTCCATGCTCAAGTCCAATATCTTATAGGATAATTGTAAAAGAGCACTTCCAGATAAGTAAATGTCCTCTTTGTAAAACCCACAGGTGATTCAGCCATCTTCCTGCTCTCTTTTATAATGATTTGCAAATCCATTTGCATGCATAAAATTTGACCTGTCTGGATTAAAACTAACTTGATACTTATTCACTAATATTTTTAAGAATCAACTAATATTTTTAAGATGTTTGTAGGGTGATCTACACATACACACAAGTAAAATGCTAATTATTGATGATACTATTATAGATTTGGGGAAATGTGGACTTTTTTTGTTAATATAAAATTATTTTCATAATTATTATTATTGAATCTATTTTGGCTTTGGTATTTAGTTGGCATTTTATATTCCTAGTTTATGAAATAATATTCACTATTCCATTTTTCTTTGCGGTGAGGGGAAATGCTGACATCTAATTTTCCATTTATAAGCTTTTAGATATGTAAAAACATGTTTTTCAAAGTGTTAAGACAACAATCTTAAAAAAAAGCATAATTCATTTGGTCAACTAGGATGTAAATATGTGTGTAGATAGATAAATGTAACTGAAATGTAATGTTACAAAACACTACTATATATGACTTATTCTGGTATTTTGGATTATATATATTTTATATATTTTTTATATATTCATTTCTATATATTTGAGCAAAATATTCTGTTACCATCCCTCACATAATTAATATAATTATAAGGACCCTGACTAAGCCAAACACAACTTAGTGAAAATATTTAACTGCCAATTTACACTCTACAAGCTATTGTAGATATATTGTCCAATATAACATAGAGTTGATTCTGTTTTTCCATAGCTCTTCAAATTTAATTAGAAAATACACATTGCATTATAATTATGCTTCTCTCCTTCCAATTATTACCAAAACATTGAGTTATTCTAGAATACAAGCCATTCACCCTGCCTAGTGTAAAATGCACATTGAATGTAAGCATGGTCAGATATCAAAACCACTGCATTTCTGTTTTTTATCACTGTTGTGCTCATAGATAGAAATTTTGGCTTTGGTTTAGGTGGTTACCAATTAGCACAGTGCGTAATATATTAGATTGGGTGATAATTTGTTTTATATATTAAAATTTGTTTTCTTCTATAAGGTATATAGTTAAAGTATCTACTAAAAGAGCAAATTTTCAACATGGTGAGGGAGAGTATTTCCAACTTTCATGTACCATATGTTAGCTTTTTTCTTATAATTTACATATCAGTATTGGTAAAGCAACAGTGCCTTAATTTTGTAAGGTAATACTGATTTGATCACATAGGTCCTTATTCAGATTCAAATTATTATAATTAGCATGAAAGTACTGGCTATATGCTTTCTTTTGTAGTAATATGTATTTGAATTTCCCTTAATGCTTTCAAAAATGTACCAAAGATATTTCCAAGCATTGGTATATTAAGTATGTGTCAATTTCTGTAAATATGTCTAGAATTGTAGTCTATTATTCTGTATTAAATATTTATAGGCATAGATTCACCTGGCTGTCAATACCTCATTGTTACATTTCAACTTATCAACCTACTCAAATAAACACCTATACTTACTAAGAGTATTCAGAAACTATCTTCTGTAGATCAATCACACAAACTTTTTACAAAACCCATGATCCTCATATTTCCTTCATGATTACTGATGAGATGGAAAAAAATGACCTTTACTCACTGACTGCCCAATGAATTCTGCACTCAGACACTGAAGACAGCTTTGATTATGTTTTGATGTTTTCACCAAACTATTACTCTATTGACTTGACGGCAGTGAAAACATACATTTGTGATCTCATTTTTCTCCAGCATTTTTTCCACTCAATCAGACATGTATACAAATATCCACAGAACAGAAGAATGCTTTTAACTGAAGCAAATCTCTTAGGAACAGAGTCACGCAAGAGCCTCTTTTTCAAAGACTTTGTGGTTGGCTGTTTCCCCTTAGTGTGTAACACTGAAATTAATGCAGGGAAAGGTACCTATGAACAAGTGATTCTACTATTCCAGTGTTTCCACAGTGCTAAAGATTGAATAGTAATTGTATTTTTTCTGACAAAAAACAAAAGATTTTTAGTATCTCTTTGCTGTGACCAAATATTAATACACTGCAGCTGTCTCTTTGAATTAGCATTAGGGAATATTTCTTGCTGATGTCATGGAAGGGCAAAAATATATCTTTTTCAGAAAGAATCCACATCAGAGGTTTCTTCCCCTGATTCTACCTTGAAGTTCACTACTACGACACTACTTTATTTCTGATGCTAAAAGAATTAAATTACAGCATAAATTTACATGTCATTAGTGCTAAAAACGCTCTAGGAATCCTCTTATTGATAACATCCTTTCAATTTACAGAAACCATATGTAAAAACTTAAACTTTCACTTTAGTAAGAACATTGAAAATCAAATGGTCTTTTTCAGTGATCATGCACTATATTCACACTAAGTAACAAAAGACTTTTAGCTCTTCCCCAAAATGTCTTCAAAAGATGAGAAACTTCTTTTTTATATAGATTAGCCAAAGATTCTGTATCATGCACCACTCAAAAGAGTTTTCAGCATCAAACAAAACTTGCAATGACAGAAAATAGCTGAGTTGAGGAAGGAAAAAAAGTTCTCTGAAGTTTGCAAAAACAGAACAAATTCTGATACAGCCCTATATAAAAGGCTACTATGATTTATCAAATTCTTTTGCTGTTACTAAATCTTAAAATTCAGGCCAAAATATGTTCATCAAAAACCAAAATTCTCCTTTCTGAAAATTAATCATTTCTGTATTTTCACTGATTTCTAACAGCAATTCCCTAACAAATTTTCCAAAAGTAAACCAAACTAATTAAACATTTCAGTTAACAGAGTTAACAGGTCAACAACTAATCCTTACAAAGAATTCAGATTGAATATTTATGTTGTCTAAACACCAGTTTCTTATAATTCAAGTTAAATGTGGTAAACTAATACTAAAACAAAAAGATTTACTATTAATATGAAAATGATGAAATGAACCCATCTATGGATATTTATTTATTTACTTTATATAATTAAAAAGTACATTTTCCCATATATTTTTTGGAGGGAAAACTTTGGTGAAAATGTATGTAATACATATGACACAACACACACCACAGATGGTCATGTTATTGAAAAATACATATTAATGCTACTTTATTTTCAATACTGATTTTGTGAAAATTCAAAAGCATTATAAGCATTAAAATCTTATACTCTTCATCAAAGGTTTATTCTTCATTATTGCAAATGTAGACTTCACCTCTAATTTGTACAGTTGTTTGAACTATATTTTTCTGAAAGTGTTTACTTCCAAATTCATTTTACCAATGTTAACTTTAATTTTCTCCTCTTATGTATTCAAGGATAGGAATCTTTCTTCAAATAATCATTAAATTTCTAAAACATATTCAATTTAAACACTTCCAGCATTTCCTTCTGTCAGTACAATACCCATACCCTCTCTCCTTTAAACTGTGTCTATTTTACTTTATGTAAAGAAATATAAATAATCTTGTATTGAATTAAATATTGTTGGATATTTAAGAAACGTATGTTTCTGTTATGTATTTTTTAGACTGTCTCTAAAACTCTGGGAGTTATAAGACAGAAAAAGACCAATTCTTATCCTTTCTATGGGGAAAAATAAACTAGGATATTATCATACATGGAAGAATGTGATCCCCAGTGTGGTGAGTTCTTCTGAATATCAGAGAAGAGGAAGACGTTCCTGTAAGGAGTTATGTCAACAAGATAGTTTAAGAGGCTGACTTTAAACCATCATTGGAAATTTAATTAATCACCAGAAGAAAAACTGAAGAAAGAGATGGCATTACAGCTTGAGGAACTGACATAAAACTATGGAGGCAGAAAATTGTAGAATGTTTGCAACATCAGTCAAGTAGTCCTGATGTTAGAATATGGGATATAAAGTTTTATACTTTCCTCAACACACATCTACTTTTCCATATTAAAACATTATTCCCTAATATTCACCTATTATATGCTGCTTTTCCCACTCCTCACGACACGCTGATCTTTGATACCAATTCTAACTTGCCCATGTCCCCCTTACAGTCTGATCTTCAAACTAGATGCAATACCATTGTCATGCATACTTACATCAGTTTTGACTATAGTGAGGCTGTTCCCTCCTTGATCTGGATGCCATAATCAATTGGTACTAATACATGTTTTAAACATTTTATTAGCTGTATTACCTGAGTTTATCCTCATAAAAACTGAGGAGCAATTTGTTGGTTCTTTTTTTTGCCTCCTCCCTCCATCTGTTGCTAAACCAGGTCTCACAACTTGTAGATGATTTTTATAATTAATTTGAATTTCTAGCAGCTCAATTTTGGTTTTGTATAATTTGGTCCTCTAGAAGAGCAGCAAAACTCAAGTTTTTTCTAATTTTTTAGATATTCTTGTACATATTATTTTTTAAAAAGTATTTGGCTAAAGTATAAATGCCAGAGACAATAATCAAATACCTCAGTAAAGAATACCAACAATGTTAACTCAATCCTTCAATCAATGTAAATTAAATCTAATCTTTCAGTAATAAAGTCACTGAGTTGCAGGTGCTCCCTTAGACTCTGACATTGGTGTTTGTCAAAAGGTACTTTTCCCTGTGGCATTATACTGAATAATCTTGTAATTTCATGCTTAAATATCATCTCAAAAAATTGTGAATTATAATTACTCTTCTGTTAGTTCCATGATAAGTTAAATTATTTAAGTGTTTAACAAAACTGAATATTAAAATAAACATAAAATATGTCTATTTTCTTCTACAGAGATACACTTGTACCATGAGGAAGATGAACTTCCAAGAAGCAGTTTCTCATGTTTCTGAACTTTGAAGTGATTTTGTTCAATGCCTTTTTTCCTATTTGGTGTAGAAGAAAGAATAAAACCAGACTATTACTACCTTCCTTGTAAATTCTGCTATATCACCCTGGAAAGATTAGGCCTTTCCCTTTCAAGTTATTCCAATTATAATGGCATCAAAAAAGTATTCACTCCATAAACCATTTCTTTGTCAAAATGCAGTTCCTACTGGCAAACTTATTTCTAGCACAGACTCCTTTTCTGTATTTAGAAAGCTTATCTAACTTTCTGTTAGAAAACTTCTTGTAGCACATTTTAAGCAGTACAGTAAAAACTTAGCTGATGATTGTCTTCCCAAGCCTATTCCTCCTTCTAAAGGCAAAATTCTACATTCAGATATAATAAGAATTCTTCTTTCAGTTCCTACCATTAAATTGGTTTGTAATAATCTTTGGATCACTGACAAGCAGGCAAACTTCCCTCATTCCTCACTACTGGAAAAATAGACACATGCTCACGCTAAGTTTGCCTCAAAAGGTACTTCTTAAATACAGTAACACAAGTCTGATTTCCAATTAGTGGGTTAGAGAAATTAAGTGAAATGAAATACATTGAGCTATACTGAATCTTCAATAGTAGGAACTTTTATTTATAAATTATTAGAATATAATCTGCTTATATTTTTGTGTGTGTTTATTTGGAAAAGTCAATCTCTGCTCCAAGAAGCTGATGCTATCAAGTTTACAAAGCCAGTTTCTTCACTATGTCAGAGAAGGCACTAGCATTGTGCTCCTTTGAAAGTTTTTATAACTGAAATTTTTCTCTCACACTTAGTACTACCATTATCTCTTGTTCCACCAAATAATTTAGAGCACATATGTATGCCAAGGTTTTAATTCATGAAGCTGTTAACACAAACACACAGAAAGACAAGTAAGCTATTTCATATCATTATTGATATCACAAAAAGCTTAAAGAAGCATAGGAAAACTGCTGGTTAAATTATTATAGCATTAATTCTCTCTACCTTCCTTTTAGCATGGAAAGGGGTTGCAAATCACTCTCCACATGAAATCGAAATACTGTTCTTATGTGAAACATTAAAGAACCAATTGATTAACTTACTAGCATATTAATAAACCATCAAAACATGATATTTTTTAATTAAGTGAAAAAAAATGAATTGGCAACCCCTTCAGATGTTTAAATCCAAAGTATTTAATGCTTGCTTTTGTTTCATTAAATAATGCTGTTAAGAACTTTTTAAATTTTATTTTAATTTTTTTAATTTTAGTAGCTAAAATCAGTATATAATAACATAAGCATACGTGAAGTCTGCTCACTTCACCATGATAATCAGAAAACTGTAGTATGCTCCTCCTGTCATTAAGAGGCTATGACATGATGTACTAGGAGTGACGATGCCAGCAACACCGTATGTTTGACCATCTGGATGATGGCATCCTGCCCATGCAGTGCTGCATACCTTTCCTTAATAATTTCTAAACAGAAACTTAACTTTGTGAAGTAATTACCATTTACAAATAAAAAATCACTGGCAAGTTGGTGGGAAGCATTATGTCATACTGTTTGTGCTTTCCTTTATTTAGTACCAAAAAGTCATTCACAAAGCACAGTTTCATGTCCTACATTTAATAAATGCCATCTTAGAATTTGAAGTTCACAACCCCAGTGTTGTTTAAATGATTTATATGATTGATTAATTAATTAATTAATTATTTACTTACTTATTTACTTATTTACTGATTATTTTATTTACTTACTTATTTACTTATTTACTGATGATTTTTTAGAGCTAGAAATGGCTCGACCACAATTTGAACCAGACAGCCTGGTTCAGAGTCAGTGCTCTTACCTTCAAAGTATACTTCTGCTATTAGATTTGTAAAGTCTGTGATGCTTTTAAAAATTTTTTTATTGAAGTATAATTGATATACAATATTATATCAATTTTTGGCAATTAAAAGTTTCTTAAATATTATTTGAGGACATACTAGCTTCTGATGAATCATTAAAACAAAACAAAATTTCTAACATATTTAGCACATTTTATAGTTAAATTGTTAATATTTTTTCAGGCATTCATCTTCACAGCCTGATTTTTACCCATACAATCTCCCACTTCATTGTTCGAAATGATAGGCATTTTATTGTATTAAAAAACAATTATATAAATGCAAAATATTTTAACATGAGAAGGGGAAGCATTTTGGTATGCATCTATGTGCCAGTGCCATAACATACAAACTGGATTTTCCATGAAATGTTTAAAATAAATGTTTTATTTAAAACCATGGATCTTGTCATATAATAGAAACATTTCCAGTCAAATCAGTTAATCAGTGTCTCCTGAAGTCAGTTAGATGCTATCATCCCTGTAGTTCCTGTATGCCTTCTGATACATAATATGAATTTGATTGAAAGATACTACATAACAAATCTTGCAGAAACAAAATTAAGAAAAAAATTAAGGAAAAAATGCCCTACTTCAGCAAAATGTCTCAGCTTAGGTCTGAGCCAAAGGATCAAATATCCATTTAAAGCAAGTAATCTGTATTTCAACTCAGAGTAGAGAATAACATTTTATAAATGGTATAAGGTCCAAAATAAAAATGGTTAAAGACATAAAATAATAGATAAATGCAGAGAAAAGGAAATATTGAGAGACTTGTATACAGTATATAATGTAGGAATTTAGGGTAATTTAATTGAACTATGACTATCCTAATGTACTTTAAACTATGAGGCATGAAGTGAAGAAGTATCCATTAGAGTAGTTGTTGAGAATCAGCACACACACACATCAGTACAATATTTGGACAGGCAAAGCAGATCTGTATGATTGTATTGGGCAACTTACAGATACAATAATATAAAGTTGATTCCTATATCTGTCCTTGATGTCATGTTAATTTTACATTTTCTCTCTTTATAGATATTATTAAATCAATCACAGGTAAGTAAATTGCTCCCATCATGGCCAAGCAGATCATTTGTATTGCAATATGAGATGGGGACAATAAGGTAAGCTGACAATATCTATGTGTGACATGGATTAAAATACGTGAAGGTGTCTCCAGTGTAGAAGACATATTTTATGTCATATATACGTCAAAAATGTAATGTCAGTAGTGTAACATGTCACCTATCTATTATTTTTCACAGGTCTGTGAGGGCAAGACAATTTTGAATAACATCATATAAGTGAATATTTTGGACCACCTCCAACGATCTCATCTCAGCTTCATTTTCATCTCAAGCTCTTCTTTCCCTTCAATCATCATAATGAGAGAAACTGCCTGGTGGCTGCTTTAGCTCCCATAAATTCACATTAATATCCATGTAATATTATAGTTCTACTCAGCTTAGGATGGTTGGTGAAATGCAAAGCCTTAATTTGCAGGACCTAGTGTAACATAAAAATGTGAGACTACTGGTTAGGAAAGAAGGCAAAAAGTGTTGTTAAAGGTAAAAAATATAATTTTTTTCCATTTTTTGCATGATTTGTCTCTCTAACTTTTATCTGCTCTTTAATGTCATTTTAGGCAAAGAAAAATAAAAATTTAAATCATTAGCATGAGTTTTACCATCATCTTTATATTGTATCATGGCAGTTTTAAGATCTTTAAAATTACACAATTTGTATTTTGTAGCTCACACATGCATATGTATTTTGTATAAACAGGGGAAACACTACAGAAATCTAACTCAGCTGCATTTATTTCAGTTCTTCCGATGTGCACAATCTGCCAACACTCTCTGCCACTGGAATCACTAATACCTAAGGAAGGACTGAAAGCAGAAGGAACTGTGGTGGCCCTGTCTTTCTCTTTCTTCTATGTCATCATTTTCAGCATAAAGGATTGGCTAATATAAGGAGGAAAGTGAGTAAGAAAGGATATAATATTTGGTGAGTGGTGACCCTGTGATTATGTTTCTTAGAACACCATGGCCTTCTTTAAGTCTTCAAAGAACTTCTGGTCCAAATGGAAAGTGTGGCGCTCAGGATTATCATTACCCTTGCTTGCTTGATTATGCATGAGGGACAATGACCTTGACTTTCTGGGACTCTCACAGTAGCTTTGGTTCTCTGGAATTCTGTACTCATGGAACACTGAACTATATATATGCGAATGGGATAAGAAGGAATGGTGGGTATGTAAACTGCAGGTACCTCTTCTGTTCACATGAATGACTCATTGTCCCATCAGACTTCACTTAGAGAACACACAGTCAAAGACAAAATTAGGGGACTCTCTTGTCCCCTCCTGGAGTGAGTCAGGAGGTCTTTCCTCTCACTTTATTTCTAAATAAAAGCCTCTCTCTGGCTCTCCTACTTTGGGTGTTTATGAAACCCATTCTACAACTTCGCAATCAAGAACCCCAGCATCATTTTTGGTGGCTCATCCACAAAAGCTTCGGAGGTGAGACTGGAATCCAAGCCTCCTTTTCTTTCACTGTCCTTATAGAATGAGGCCATCTATGGCACAAAAAACATCGGGTACTCATCAGCCACTTAAATGGGACTAGTCCAGCTGCGTTCTCAATGTTTCGAGTGACAGGTTCCCCTGCATCTCCCTCAGTGGATCCCCCTTCTCCCTTGGGAGCCGGGAATGTCACCTGAGTGGAGGCCAGGATTCCCCTTCAGAGGCATCTCCTCGGATGCAAGGGACTGAGGAAGGCCATGGGCAACTGTGAGAGTCTAGGCTGAGGCTACACTTCAGCAACTTCTCAAAGGCCCGCGTGTCTGGAATCAGACCCCGACAGCCCAACTGGGTATCCGTGAGGAGTGTCTCTCCCTGTCTCTGACTTCCAGCCTGCTTTTTCAGGCCGCCCTGGCCTCTCAGTGTGGCAGGGGGCATTCCTAATTCTCTCCTAACTTCATCAACTTCACGGAACCCTATGCTCACCACTGCAAGGTAGGAGATCTATGCTTCACTCTTATTCCTGACTTAGTGTTGTACTCTTTATCTCATAAAAATGTGTCTGGGAACCCGTTAGCCACTTAAAAGACAATTAGCATTGGCTACCAGTCTTAATTCTTGGGTGAAAGGTTTCCCAGTGTCTGTCACTCCTGGTTCTCCTGCCTCCAGACGGGAATGTTGGGGAGTGGCTGAGCCAATTTCCTACTTTCCCATCCTAATCTGCGGACTCCAAAGGCAGACCGGACTAGTAGACAGTGGTCCTTGGATCTTGGCTCTGGCCAATTGATCCAACGGCGCTGAGTGAACCTCCAACTAGGCTGCTGCCCATGAGAGAGTCACAGGTGACACCTGACCTCTTGTCTCACAGGTCAGATTTCTTACAGTGACTAGCAGGATAATTACCATGCAATGGCAGAAACTGGTGTTTAAGAGTAGACCCCCCCACCCCACACACACACCCATAAATGTCCATGGTAGCCTCTGAATTTTATCTGTGGCCTTGGGGAAAGTTCCCCTGCTCCCCATTCAAAGCAGCCCTCTTAGGCCTGTGCCACTTTCTCCTGTGTAATGTAAATGAACTCTGTGAAGTAATCAAACTGAACCCTGAGCCCAATATGTAAATGACTCTATTCTGTTGACCTCCTTTCCTTAGAGGCAGTCATCCTGGGGTGAGGCATTTCCTTTTCTGCAGCCCCAGGGAAGCAAAATAGGCTTGTGACTCTGACCAAGGCTCAGGCAGTGATAGGTCACACAGTCCCTGCAATTATCACACAAGCAGGGGGCTCTCAAGGAATGACTAAAGCTTGTGCAGAGAAAACTAGTAAAACTCCCAAAAGGCATAAAGTAGGAACACACTGGTAAGGTCCCACTAAATCCAGTGCTCTGAGGTGACTCTTGCTTAGTGGGAAGGCAAGAGGGGAATCAAGGCAAGGTGCAGGACACACTGGTAAGGAGTGGTTAAGTCCAGTAGGCCTGACAGAGAAGGTGACTGACCACTGTCACCCAGGCTCCAAGGCGAGGGGATGCCCTCACACAGAGAAAAGGCTGACCAGGTGTCGCACACCTGTCTTTCTCTCTCTCAGGTGGGAGCTTCCTCTTCAAGTTTAAGCCAAACACACCTCTGGCTTTCATTCTAAAGAACTGGGAGCAATTTTGATCCCCAGACCCTGAAAAAGAAGAAGTGTCTTATCTTCTGCACACAAGCTTGGCCTCAGTACAAACTCTCTAATGGAGAGGCTTGGCCCCTGAGAGAAGTAGGCAATATAATAAAGTAGTGCAGCCAAATGTATTTTAATGCAAGGAAAGAAAATAGTCAGAAGTCCCATGAACCACTACAATATGGGACTAGTTTTCTAAATTTTTTGGTGAAAATCTATTTTACTTATTAAGTTCATTATCTTCAAAAATTGGGAGGTTTTCTTAAACTAGACTCCCTGAAACAGAAATTTATCTTCTGCAATACAGCCTGGCTTTAAATGACTGTTGCTAGAATTGTACTTGTGTTTCATTTCCAGCCCCCTGGACACACACAGTCCCTATTATTTCAGAGCCTTCATCAGCCCTGTTAGTCTGGGGCCATCTAAACCTTAACCCAGTTATGTAAACTGCTCACCTTTAGAGTGTATTCTTGAAAACTGAGATACTTTTAGTCAAATAAGCTAAAAGGAAAGAAGGCAATTGGATATTAGTAACTCAAATCTTTGTATCAGTTTATCTGTGTATATGTTCTTTTATGAAAAGTATTACTAACTGTAGTTATTGCATCTCAATCTGTATGTTTGTGTGTCTAAGTATGTAAATGAGAAATATTTTCTACCTCCGGACTGTATTAATAAAATTGATTTAAAGATAAGCACTTATGAAAGTGGGCATTCTAAAACTTCTGGAAAATTCTCATAAAAGATATTAAGCATTAATGCTAATTTAAGTTGAACTGAAATGGACATGTCCTTATGGTTATCAGCTGTCTAAGTTTACCTACAGTCATTTGAGTTGATGTTATCTGCTAAATTTTTCAAGAATAAAATGCTTAGAGGCTTGACTTAGTCTAATATTCAGTAAAGGTTTTGTAAGAAGTCTAGCTTAGTTAAGAATGAGTAAACAAAGTGTAGCAAGTGAACATCTTGATAATGATTGTGTGTTACGGTGTGTATACCTACCTGCAGCCTGAGAATTTTTGTAGTAACCTAAAATCTTAAAGTTTTGCTAAGTTTAGACATTTTGTGCTTAGTGAGATTGTGCTGTAAAGCACACAATTTCAGAAATTATTAAATGTGCTCATATATTTGTAATTCTAAAGAATACTAGTGTTACAGTTTATAATAGCCTACTTCTCAGTGTTCACTGAAAATTAAAGTTCCTAATCACTTTAAATTTTAATTAAAACTACTTGAAGTAATAAGGAAAACATTTGTGCATGCTAAAAAATGTGTCTTTTGCTAAAAGAAAGTAACTTTGTTCTAAAGTACAGCTGTTTATTTAAAGAGGGAGAACACTGATATGTAAGGAAAGTTGTAGAAAGCTTGTGGAAAAATTGATATAGTCATGCTGTGTGAAATTAAGGCAGATGAGTCTCAATATCAAGTACACAGCAAAATTAGAATTTTTTTTTCAGTTAAAAAGACAAAGTTTTCTTAAACTGTTAGTCTGCTCTTAATGTTGAAAGATTTTAAAAGGTTTTCTAGTTGTTTTATCAAAGCAGTTTCTCATGCTTAAAGTTTCAATGAGTTGTCTGAGTATTTAAGAAAATGAGATCTTAATATTAAAAGAACTAAAAGCTAAACTTTGCTAATGACTGTGTAACCTTCTGTATTTGCCTTTGAGGTATTTTGTTGTCATTCTGTTTAAATGGATAAGTATTGCTTCCTGGCAACCTATAATCTTATTTAAGCAGGTGCCAAAGAAACTTTCTTTTGACAGCATCCCAGAATCAAATTCCAAAAGGTTCTTTTTCCTCTAGCTAACTCTGATATTTTTCAGAGGGCCCCTGGAACATGTAAGAGAAATTTTTCCTCCTCATTGGGGAAATATTTGGCTAATTTGGCTTATTTATCTGATATATATTTACCTGGAAAGCACTGTCAAAAGGAATGATGCTAAACTTTGTTACTGAATGTTTTGTGTTACAAAAATATCCAAATTTCCTTATGTCAACTGTCTTATAGTAAGCTCTCATCAGATCTTTAACCATTGTCATTTGTAAGTTTTTTGTCATTTATAGTCACTGTTTTATTACTCCTAAACTAGTAAAGAACTAGATTTCAGTAGAACAGGTATTGGTTACATAGGATTAAGTAATCTAAGGAAGATGATTTTGTGGCTTTTTATTTCAAATGTTGCTGATAAGCTGACAACAGTTTAGTAAATGACTATCTTTATAAACAGAATTGAAACTTTATCTTTCTACCTGATCCCTCCAGAATTTAAAAACTCTCAGTGACTATTTTTATATTTCATGGCAGTATGTTTATTTGCATAAGTTCAATAAGAATCTGCTTTCCTTGAAAGAGGACCAATTAAAAACACTGGTTATATTAACAAGGCTTTGACTGGAATGTTATACCTGAGAGAAATGTGTGTAAACTCAGATATGAACAGACAGCTTTAAGGAACTAAGGTTGACTTTACAAATCCAAGGTGCAGGAACCTCAGGATGTCTTGGGGACCTTGAGAAGAGAGGAATTCACCCAAATCTACAGGTACTGCAGGCAAAACCTGATGGCAACTCTGGCTTGGCTTTCTGGCTTCTAGAGGCCTTTAAAAGTTCAATCTGAAATTCCTTATAAAAAGTACCAGCAAAGCATATTTAAAACAGCCTATGTGATCAATTGCTCTTCTTGATGCACTTATGCAAAGAATCAAACCAAGTGTTAATTATTTTCTAGAGAAAAGTATTGTTTCAATAATGCAGCCTTTATCTATACTAAATCCTAATACTAGTCATTGGAACATAAACTAAATTCAGAATTCTAGTTTCCCCAAAAAATCTGGCTATGATTCTCCAGATGTGTTAGTTTTTTCCCATCCTTTCAATTAAAGTTTTACTATTTCTAATTCTCATATTCAACCATGCATTCTTAATCTCATCAAGTTTGTCCTTCCAGGATGAAAAATCCAACTGCAGATGTTGCTACTTAACCTAATAACCCAATTTGTTCTATCTTGCCTAGAAGCCACAAAACTGCAAATAGTAATAGAAATGGAACCTGGAATAGAAGTGCCCATCTTCCAAGGCCCTCTCAACTGACCACTGATGGAGACTTAATTGCACCCTCTACTGCACCCCTTCTCAGCATGAAGCAGCCAGAGCGGTTGTCGACCCCTTTCCCTAGCAGCATCTAGGGTCTCCATCTGTAGAGGGGGGAATGAGACAGGGACCATGTGCTTAGACAGAGTAGGGTGAGGGCCTCCGGAAAAAGCAAGGCAAGATATGTACCGTCAAAACAATGTAACAATTAATGTAAAGTCCCTATCAAAACTCTGTGTTCAGCATTATGCAAAGTTGAGGTCACACTAATTCTCTAGGGTAAAGATACTAGACTAGGTGAGTATCAGTTAAAGGTCAAAAGGCCAGGAGCAACTTGGCCTGGAATGTTTGAATGTTCTGCAAGGGTATCTCAGCATAACCCGTGACTTCACTGTAAACAGCCCTAGCAAACAGACAACAACCCAGTCCACCTTGAGGGCAGGGCATGTGGTACAAGTCCACACCCTAAGCCCTCAATTCTCAAAAATCCTCAACTGCCTATAAGTCCTCTAGATAACACACCACCCTGGGCTCTCTTGTCCCCTCCTGGAGTGAGTCAGGAGCTCTTTCCCCTCACTTTATTTCTAAATAAAAACCTCTTCCTAGCTGCCCTAAAAAAAAAATATATATAAAATTAGTTAAGAGTTTCAGTATGGCAATTACAGAATTATAAAAGAATTATAAAGCGAGGGTGAGGCCCTTCTGAGTGCAAGGCTCTGAGTGACAATTCAGGTCACATGCCCATGAAGCTGGGCCTTGTCAAATGCTAAACTCTTTCCTGAAGTTCTAATAGGCACATTTCCTCCCATATTTTGGTATCTTTACTACAATATATTCATGGTTATCAAGTAACTTTTGAAATTAGAATATATGCATCCCCCCTTGCTTTTCCAAAGTCTGTATTTATGCCACTTTGCTTTTATGAAAGACTACATTAGTACCTGTTTTTGATAACTGAAAGAAATCTGAAGAGGATTTTCACTTTTAGGAAGAAAGGTGAAAAGTGCAAATGGAGTTCAGTGTTCATTTTGTAGCAAGTGGTTGTAGCAGCAGCATGCACCCTCAGCAGCAGTGGCCCCACCAAGCTTCTTCCCCTGGAACTACACTCGGCCTTGAGCCACCATAGCTTTGAACTGTGTCTGCACTTATCTGTGCTTTATCTTGATTTATTTTGTGCATCCCTTAGCAAGATGTGAACTAAGATGTCAGAAAAGCCTGAGAAGCTGGGAATTTTGGGGTCTGCGAATGCTCAAACTTTTTTCCATACGAATTAGTGCTAATGGCTTCTTCACTCGATACTGTTTTAGCTTATGAAGGATTTCATAGGAACACTCTACTTTTGCATAGCAGGATAAACCTCTAATTCAGTGCATCTAGACCCATTAGCAATTGTTCATGGAAATGTTTGGCCACTACTTATCTGAGAATTTTATGGATACTCTATTTAAAAATGTATATAATACCTGTTATTTTGATATGTGCTATAGAACTGAAATACTCTGTTTCTCATTTGTATATGCACATACACAGATTCCCTCAGAAGGCAAAATTATTTACCATGGATACTAACACTTGAAAACTGTAAATTGCTTAATACTTAGAAAATTAAAATCAGTAGGATTTAAGTGAAAGTATTCTTTGACAAGTAAAGAAATAAATGAAAGGGAATGTAACTTCATTTGAACAGAATAAGCATAGCAAACCATGCAACTACCTAACTCATCATTTGTTCTGTCGAACACAAGGAGATATGTGAGAACTTTCAATCTTTAGTTAGCTAAAGAAGAATGCTGGCCACTCCTCAAGTACCACCTGAATGATGAATGTGTGGATTTCTATTTGCAACCACATTCCAAATGTTGATGTGTGTCAACAAACAAGTAAAACAGATGTTATCCAAGTCACCTATGGAGTCAAGAACAGAAGGGCTGGATGTGCTGGATAAGAGCAAAAATACACCTGGGCTGTGATCTCACAGAGTGGGTTCTGATTGACTAAACCTATTTTGTAGTAGGATAAAAATTATTACAAGGAAGATGGAGATGAACAAAGTTTGGAGCTGACAAAGCTCTTTAGCTGTGGTCAAAAAGAAAGAACTGATGTACTGTGCCAAATCCACTGTGATGGAAAGGTAAAAGCTTATACAAGGGATTATATATAGTATCAGTGTTAAATATTTTTAAATATTGAATAAGTATAAGAATTATCTATTCTTTTTATTATAAAATATATTTTGCTAATAAACATCCTAGTGCAAAAAAACAAGCAAGTAACTATAATTACCAAAACTCCTGTCTATTCTGTATCTATCTCAACCATGTAATGACTCCAAAGCTAACTTAAGCTTTCAAAAAAACCCTGACATATTGTATCTTCTCAGATAATCTAAAAGATGTGAAAATTATGCATACCCACAGATACACATATATTTCCTTCTCAGAAACAAACTAGCAGTATACAATGAAAAGACATACTATTATTCATTTTCCATATGTTCATACATTAAAATACAAATAAATTAGGAATCAAAGGAAGAAAACAGTGTTCTTCTATCTATAATGTTTATCTTTGACATGAACAATTGCCCTTCGCTCAGAGGTTTACATATCACCTCTTGTTTCAAGTGTCCACTTCTATAGTCTGTAGAAGTCTTTATGCTTTCTCTCATCTTTCCAAGAAGCCACCTTCTACTTCAGGCTGGCACATGTCAAGGGGCACCCTATGGCAGGCCATCTCACAGCACTGGGGCTTCTTCACCTGAAATTGCAGGGTCAAAGAGTCGTCCTCCAGCTAAATAATTTGTACATTATACACCTGAATTCTACAAAGAGACAATAAAGAACAATTCCATAGTTTAAAAATAAATAAAATCGAAATATTTGGGGAAATATGGGAGAAACACATAAATTTATAATTGAGATTGGTAGAGTCAATTTTATATTAATAATCTGTACCATCTTCCTAATCTACTTAAATGATTGTTAGTCAAGCTAACACTATAAAGTCATTCGGAATTTCTATAGATAAATCTGGAATTATGTAACAAGGAAGATATAAGATATGTATATAAGAAGATAGAGGATACACATATATGCTACACACATATATAAATTATGAATATTCATGACAACATATTTGCACATTTCTGACTCAACAAAAACTCGTTAAAAAGCTAAAACAAGTGTTACTTTTTACTTCTGGCTTCTAATTAGTCCATATTGTAGGTTTTGTAAATTTTGTAAATGTACTTTTTCTTAGGAGAAAGTTTTGTAATCCCTCCAAGAATTGGTGCTAATCTATAAATTCACTGAAAAGATCCTCACTTATTTTTGCAAAACTATTATATCTAGTATGATAAAACTCGATAATGAACATCTATAACATGATAACCTCCTTAAAAGTTTGTTTTATCTGGTACATAATACGGAAGGTATTACCTGCTAAAAAAGGGAAGAAATGAAGGAATGGAAAATGGGAAAAAAGAGGGAAGGAGAGAGGAAAGGAGGGAAGCAGGAAAGGATGGAGTTAAGAACACTGAATATATTAGTATTTAATTATTGGTATTTAATTCATGCTAATCTATTCTTCAAAATTATAGCCTATAAATTTAAAAAATCATTTTGCCATTTCTGCATATTTTAAAAGATAATTCATAGTTTACATAGAGTAGAGCTAGACCACACTCAAATGGTAAGCCAGTTAGTCATTTGTTTCTCCTGATTTTGCAATTAATTCAAATGCCTGAGAAAGCAAAGCAATTGTTTTTGTCAGACAGATGTGAACTAGAAAGAGATTATACAGTGTCCCTATCCTCTGAAAGAGCATTAAATTTTGTTCTCTAAGGTTTGCAATGAGCTGAATACAACTTAAACTGAAGTTGAATATAATTTAAATGACAGGTTAAAGTGTGAGGTATAAGCAGCATGTTGCCTAAATAAATCAGTAACCTTGTAATCAGGCACTACTTGCACTTTTCAAAAGCCAACATCATTACTTTACAATTTGTAAGATTTTCCTCTTCAGTAAAGTTTGCCATTTTTTTCAAGTGCAGATTTGTACAAACACTTAGAAAGACAATAGTTGAGGCTATTTTTCACCATATAATCTTCCTGGTTGAGAGTTACCTTTAGCTCTGAGATTTAGACATCAGAAAAATGCTGAAACTTTTAAAATTTAATTTTTCAGTATAACATACTGATGATTCTTCATCTTAAAATGTCCACCTTAATTTTAGAAATTTGACAGAAAATTCACCTTCAGGATAGGCAATCTGAGTTTATCATGCTCTTGGAAAGCCTATTGCCTTAAACGATCCTGTCTTCAGAAGATATAACTAGATGGATGGTGAAGAAAACTGAAAACTGAGCATGTACTGTCAGCTATTTTGCCAGAAATTTTCATATGGTATCTTATTAAATTTCCACAAAGTTTCTCCATAATATTTGTTACTATGCACCACACAGCCATTTTTTTATTAGTGGAGACTGGAATTTTTAAATCTACAACTTCCCAGTTTCCAAGTTTAAATACTTTGTATCATGCCAAGCTACCTCCAAAGAAAGGAATGTGATAGAATTTCTTTGTTTTTCTCTTTGCATTGGTATAAACTTTGTTCTTATGTTGAAAATGCCATATATCAATAAATATATCACATCAATTTAATATGACTGAAATGAAAAACACTGAATATATCAGAGAAAATATGAAAGGATAGAGATTAACCCTATGCCATTACATACAATTTACTATATACTACAAAAATAAAACTTTTATACAGAAAATGAAACAAGCTGTTCAGATTTTAACAGCACCTTAAGACCCAAAATAGTTACTCATCTTTCTGGTCTGTTATTCAATTTGGCACATTCTAACTGAATTTCTTACCATTATAAATGATAAATAGGTAAAGGATTAAAAATAGCATTGACAAATTAAGAATTCCTGATTGTTGGAAGTCTAAGTACTAAAAGAAAGCCTAAGTGGAGCATAAGAAAATTACTATTAAAAGTGAAGGATGGAGTGAGGTGGTGTATTATGGCAGTGTAGGAAAATCCTGAATCACTTCCTTTTACAGAAACAACAATTACACAGCCATCTATAGAATAATTCCTTCTGAAAGGCGTGAAAACTAGCTGAATAGTGTGGTCTATGCAATAAAAGATGAAGGGCCACATTGAGAGGGATAGAAGCAAAGATTTGTTCTTGCTAAAACCCCCAATCCAGGCATGGCAACCTGCAATCATGAGAGATCTCAAAGGAATAGAGTTTTCCATGAGGAGCAAGGGGTTTGTGCCCCATTTCAGGTACCCCAACTCACAGGACCTACACTAGATAAATATGCCCCAAAATATCTGGCTTTGAAAACCAGCAGGGTTTACACACAGAACAGTAGAGCTATAGGGAATGGACATGCTTTTAAAGAGCTTATGTGCAGACTCACTTGCCTGAAGACCCAGCAAAAAAAGCAGCAATTTGTAAAGCACTTAGACCTCATGTTAAGATCTACTTTCTAATCTTAAAGCGAATGTCTGAGAGGCAGGTATCTGCTGGAACTCTCTCTGGTGATGGAGGCACTGTCAGGCAGTACTTTTGAATTTTCTTTCTCCCTTGCTAGTGTTGGTGCTAGTAGGTGTCATTTTGGCACTTCCCATCTAACCTGCTACCACTGGTGAGCCGGGTCCCCCCCAGAAGGCCATATGAACACCATACTGCCCCATGCTGATGTACAGTCCTGACATAAATGGTAGTCATATGCAGCCCACACAGGGAATGCTCCTAGAGTGTCTGCCTGCAGTGGCCAGTGGGGATTGAACTGAAAAATACACGAGGGACTAAACATCACATTAAATGAAGGAGAACAGATCAGTGACCTGGATGAAAGGGTATTAGAAATCACCAAAACTGAGCAGCTAAAAGAATTTTTTAAAGTGGAAATAGCTTAATCATCACAAGTGGAATAACATCTGTATTATGGGGTCCCAGAAGGAAAAGGAGAGAAAGGGGCAGAAAACTTATTTGAAGAAATAATGGCTGAAAATGACCCTAACTTGGAGGAAGGAAAGAGACATTCAGGTCCAGGAAGCACACAGTTCCAAATAAAATGAACAAAACAAAATTCATCCCACCATGCACTATAATTAAGATGCCAAGTAGCTAAAGAGAGAAACTTAAAAGCAACCAAGAGAAAAACAACTTGTTACATACAAAAGTTCCCTTATAAGACTATGGGCTGATTTTTCAGCAGAAATTTTGCAGACCGTTAGGGAATGGCATGACTTACTCAAAGTTCTGAAGGGAAAAAAATGTCCAACCAAGAATCCTGTACCTGGCAAGATGTCATTGGGAATTGAAGAAGAGATTACAGATTTTCCAGACAAGCAGAAGTTAAAAGGAGTTAATCACCACTAAACTTTCCCTACAAAAAATGATAAAGAGACATCTTTATGCTGAAAAAAAAGTATTAACTAGTAATAAGATGGAAGCAAAAATCTCACTACTGAAGGTACTGGAATAACCACTTATAAAGCTAGCATGAAGCTAAAAGACAAAAGTAATAAAATCAACTATAGCTAAAATAAGTGGTTAAGGGATACACAAGATAAAAAGATGTAAAACATAGTTTCAAAAAAATAACATAAGGAGAAGTAAATATGTAGTTTTAAAAAACATTCAAACTTAAGTTGCTATCAATATGAAATAGACTTGCTCTCAATATATACATGGGCTATTGTATGTGAACATCCTGGGAACCAAAAAACAAAAATCTAATGTTAAAATCCTCAAAAAATATGCAAACTGAATTCAACAATACATTAAAAGAATCATACACACCATGACCAAGTAAGAATTATTCCAGGAATTCAAAGATGGTTTAGTATCTATAAATCCATCAACATGATATACCTTATTAACAAAAAGAAGAATAAAAACCATATGATCACAACATATGCAGAAAAAGCACTTGAAAACATTCAAAATCCATTTATATAAAAAACTTTAAAAAGTGGGTATAGAGAGAATATACATAAACATAAAGGCCATATGAATGGATTCAGTAAATTTGTAGAATATCAAATCAATATACAGTAATCTGCTGTATTTCTATTCATTAATAACAAACAGGGAAAAAATTAAGAAAACAATGCCATTTACAACTTATCAAAAAGAATAAAATACTTGGTAATAAATTAAGCCAAGGAGGTGAAAGACCTGTATACTGAAAATTACAAGACACTGATAAAGAAATTGAAGACTACACAAATAAATGGAAAGATATTCCATGCTTATGGATTGGAAGAACTGCCTGTGTGTACACATGGTTGAACTTTGAATGTATTATACTAAAAGTAAGACAGAGAAAGACAAATACCATATGTTTCACTTATGTGTGGAATATAAAAAGCAACTGAACAAAACAAAATAAAACTCACAAGTACAGAGAAGTGATGGCTGGTTATCAGAGGGGAAGGGTGTTGAAGGTGGGTGATATGGGTGGAGTTAATTTTGCAGTGATGGATGGCAAATACATTATTACAGTGATCACTTTGTAGTGTATATAAAGATTGAATTATTATATACCTAAAACTAATATAATGTCATATACCAATTTTACCTCAATAAAAAAGTTAAAAAATAAATGCAATCAATAAACTTGATTTAATAGTCCTCTAAGAAAAGTTTTGGATAGCTCAGAGTCTGGCAATTATTATCCTTAAGTAATGTATTTTGCTTGGTTAAATTCTATACCATGCCTGGAATATAGTTGGTATAAATGAATGGCACCAGAAATTCAGGCAATTATTATCCTTAAGTAATGTATTTTGCTTGGTTAAATTCTATACCATGCCTGGAATATAGTTGGTATAAATGAATGGCACCAGAAATTCAATTTATGAAAGATCATTAATGCTTACAAATCATCATGTATGTCAAAAATATTATAGTAGTGAAACAAAAGTCTAAATGTATTGCTTAGCTGTACTAGAACTTCCGATTAAAGATGAGTTTATTCTTTTATTCATTCAACCAATCCAGGACTGACATTGACCTAAAAACTGTTGTAACCTCTGGAGTTTCAATATGAAAGCAATCTGCTCTCAAGAAGTTACAGTTAGTGGGAAACAATGAAATTAATGAGGAAAAAGAAATTAAGTACCATAACCTGTGAAGATTTCTATGAAGAAAAAAGACAAAGAATTATGGCTTATCAGAAGAAACTTGAGAGGTTTTAACTTGTGTTTCAAACAATTAACAACCATTTCAAATTTTCTTGGATATAGTTTTTTCTAGTTCTATTCTCATCTTCTTAGAGATGTCCTTGAGATTGACAGAGAAACTGCTGGACTTTGAAGTTAAAAATTAAACATGAAACTAAAGATAATCTTGATTTATATCTGCCCAATACATAGATAATTGAATATTTTTGTTTGGGTGTGTGTTTTTCAATGCCTTAAACATAAATGCTGAACATATTTGTGGTCAATTAAGACAAAAAAGAATTCTGTTGTACTTCGAGAATTAAGTCATTGCACCAATGATAATGTTTGCCATATACTTAGTAACTGACATGATTTGGTATGTCAGGCACTCTGCTAGGATCCTTATTACAAGCACACACACACACAATATGACATCACATAAGCACACATATATGAAAAAATACTTATCAGAACAATACTAGAAGTTAGACATTATTATTGCTATTTCAGTGACGAGGATATTGACATTTGGAAAGTTTAAGTCATCTGCCTAAGATAACTCTAAAGTTGAACTAGGATTTGAACTCGTTTTAATGAAAAAGATATTTCTCTCCATTACATTATACTAACGTTTCTCTTTTTTAATATTATAATTTATGCCATAAAAACAGAATTTGAATTTATGTTTTGTCTCTCAATTTATATTTTTATCCCTGATGTATTCCTTTGGCTCTAAATGCATATATTTGACTACTCCATATTCAAAATTTCCATCTGGATAGCTAATAGGAATCAAAAACTTAATATATTTAAATCCACTCTTATTCTAAGTCTCCTCTGTCTCCACCTGCCATTTATCCCTTATCCCAATCTTTCCCATCTCAGTGTCAACTCGATTCTACTAGCTGCTCAGGGAAAAATTTCTGAAATCATCCTTGAATTCTCTCCCACACTCTCTTCTCTCGTCAATTCTAGAAAAAAACTTTTTCAGATCCCCCTTAAAAATATGTATTGATCTGACAATTTCCCCTAGTATTCTAGAATGTTAGTATCCATCCCCTAGCATATTCTAGTATTTTTATTCAATTAAATTATAAATTAAAATTACCAAAAGTTTCAGCTACCTTTGACCTAGACTAAATGACAATCATCTTCATCCAGGCCACTCTAAAAGTCCTTGATTTATTGGGATTTTTAACTTCCTTCTGTTTTAACCTCAGATCTTTGCTTAGTGTCTAGAGGGGTCCTACCTCTGGCCACCCTGTCTCCTCATCTGCTTCCGCTCTCCTTACCATTCAGTCCTCTATCCTTACTGGTGACCAGGCTTTCCTTGATCATAGTCACGCTTCAGGACCCTTATATTTTCTCTGCTGTCATCCTAGAACACTCATCTCCCTAATATATATATTGCTGCTCCCTTACTTATTTCTGACCTCAGTTGAAAAATCACTATAAGGCCTCATTTATAAAATGGTACCATTCTATATAAAATGTTTTGGATGCATGAAATATTTGAAAAAAAATTATACTTATGCTATGACCAGCTATTCAGAAGTATCAGGCCAATTTTCCTTGCAAGACTTCATTCTACCTTATAGATGGCCCCTATAACAGACCGGGTGTAAGAATGAGATGTCTGGTAGACACATCCCATATCTCTGGAAGAGGAGTTAAAAGAATCCCAAAATGTTCAACATTTATCTGGAATATCCTTGAATTATCATGTCCATTAAGGATAATTTCAGCAGCTAGAATTGGGCTATTTTCATAAACTAATTTCCTTAATTCATAACATCTAATTTTAGAAAAACCTTTCCCCAAATGAAAGGTCATTGCTGCTTTCATCTCTGACCTTCAGAAAGTATAAGAAACACATGTTCTCTCCTCACAGGCTACAAAACACATTTTCAGTTGACCTTTTAGCAGCTACACACTCATTTATTATCCAAGAAGTATTTTCAAGTAAATAATAAGTGAAGTTTTCTGGACTGAGGAACTTACTATAATATGTTCACTATATTATTATCACCTTTTTATATACCCACTTTATATAATCTTAAAATGTTGTAATAGTTTAAGTTTTCCTTAGAAATTGATGTTGCAATATTTGCTGCACATTTTGACATAATTTTACTAAATTACAATACTTTTAGTTGAAATTATTTTATGTGACCAGCTCAAACTTATTACATATTTGTCTCACAAGGGATTTTGGGTACTAAATTATGTTGTGATCATATACCACATCAATTAAGCTTTATTTTTGGAAATCTTATCACTATTTAAACTAAAGCTATGTACTACAATGTCATATGAGCCATGTTATTTAATTAGATATTTAATTCAAATTTAAACAGTAAATGCTCTTAAAAAGGAAGGAAATCAGCTTGAAACATGGTCTTAAAAGCATGGCTTCAGATTCATTGAATTGTGTTGAAAAAATTTGTTTTTCAATAGGAAAGAATTATGGGCTCACACAGGCTTGCTGAATTAGGATATCAGAGATGGGAACCTGCATTTTATTATCATCTTAAGGAGATTTCTATGCTTACTAAAACTTGAATGCTATTATCTTGGGCAACACATTTTTTATTTAATATTAAAATATTAAATAAAATACATAAAATATATAACAACTGATTTAATATTAATTCTAAATTCTAAAATAAAGTTGAAATATTTTATATATGTTCAGACTGGTACTATAAAAAGTAAAGATTTAGTTTAATGAATTTATAAAAGTGCCTTTTAATCAATAACATTAATCTTGAAAAATAAATCCCATTTTAACATAAGTTGAAATGAATTAGAAAAACCAATTTACTCCTCTGTTCAAATTAACAGAAACTCTCAGTACTCATAGAATTGTTGTTTTTGTTCTCCATGTAGGGGTCTCAATACTATTTTTGTCATCTAAATTGTGCATATATTGTGCCATATAACTACTTAAGGCCATTTTTAACCCTTTCTGGACAAAAATCAAATTCTCAAATAAAACTTATCCATATTTTCTATACCTAGCATTGCAATTGTTTGAATGGTTTTAATTTAAATTAAAGGATCTAGCATCAAATCATTTTACACATAGACCCTATAGACAATATACATACATGCTTATATAATTATACAAGTATACATATTCAAGAAAAAACACAATGCCAGTATAGACTCTATCTAAATATTATTTTTTTAACCTGAGGAAGAGGTAACAAAGCAAAATCAGAAATATTTTCAAGTTCTCAATCAATTAACTGATCAATATGTACACTCTGAGCTCTTACTATGTATCAGATATTGAGGACAGTAAACTAAAATTGGTCATGCCAAATCATTAAGGAAATGTCTTTTTATTATAGGAATAATCACAGAAAACATGCTATCATTTATATCAGCACAGTACTTTATGAAAACAGTTTATAATATCTATTTTCAAGGTAGACAGTAAAAGAAATAGCTACCTAAAGCAACCAGGTAGCAAAAAGTTTAAAGTCCATATTAGATAAATTATAGAGGAAAAACACCACCTGATTTTATAGTTCTGTATATCTGAAAGTACAAATTGTTATTAAATTATTTAAAGACACACTAATAAGTTTCAGTGAAATTAAATTTTCTGTATTGATAAATATATTTACAGAAAATATAATATTGTGAAAAAGCAAGGCAGATTTTTTTTCCAATACAGATTTTAAATAATTGTGTTAAACTTTCTAAGGAAAAGGAATTTCTACTAGATAGAATATAGATGGGTATTATGAACTAAATTTTAAATTCATGTGATGAAGCATTATCCTCAATGTGACTGTAATTGGAAATACATAAGGCCTAGGTAGATGTAACAAAGGTAAAATGAGGTTGTTAACAGTAGGGCCTTAATCCAACAGGGCTTCTGTCCTTATAAAAAGAGTAGGATACACCTCTCTCTACCTTTGCACAGAAGAAAATGGCCATGTAAGGACACAAGTAGCTATCCACACGTCAGAAAAATAGCTTTCAGCAGAAACCAAATCTGCTGGCACCTTGATCTGGGGCTTCTAGCTTTCAGAATTTTGAGGGGCAACATTTCTGTTGTTTAAGCTACCCAGTCTGTGGATTTTGTGATGGCAACCTGAGATGACTAATAATACTGTGGTTTATAACAGTGATGAAGTCAATGATTCCTAACAATGACTTCTCATCAGAAAATATAATCATATAATGAGAGTATCTCATAACAGGATATCGTGAAGTAGGAGGGGGAAAAAATCATGGATCCTTACCACCTACCCCTAAATCAGAGAAGTGAGAGTAGGTTCTCTAAACAGCAATTTCAAGGAAAACAACAGGATGGCAGGTCTTATTTCCTGAAGGTAGCTATAGCAAGGAAAGGAAACAATGAGATTTTACATATTAAGAAACTTTTGAATGTATGAAAACAATTAATAAAAGTATCTTGATACCTAAGCATATTCAAGTATTTTTATTCAATTAAATTATAAACAAAATTCCCAAAAATTTCTAGTCAGGAAAAAATATATGCAGCTTAAAATGAAATAAAAATTACACTGGCAGTATAATTATTTAAAATATAAAATACCACAGCTTATAAGAGAATATGATCTAATAATAACATAACTATTCAGGTAGCCATAAAAATCTGAGAGCTGCTGAAAGTCACTTTTAGAATATTAAGTACTAGAAAAAATTATTTCTCTGCACTCCTGTTGGCCTAGAAAAACCACAAAAATAAATTCTTTGAATTAGGCTATAGGTTAAAATAAAAGCTATGATCTATCTATCTGTCTGTCTATCTATCTATCTATGTATATATATATATATATATATATATAGAGAGAGAGAGAGAGAGAGAGAGAGAGAGAGGGAGAGAGAGAGAGAGAGAGAGAGATGGAAAGAGAGAAAGCTAACAACAGAGACCCAAATACATGAAGCAAAAATTGGCAGAATTTGAGAGAAATAGAAAATGTAAAAATAATAGTTGGCAAATCAATATTCCACTTTCAAAAAATTAATTTAAGAAGATCAAAATGGAAGACTTGATAATACTATATTCTAATGAGGCCTAACAGATCTATACAGAATCCTCTACCCCACAGTAGAATATACTACTAGTATTCTCTTTAAGTGCATATGGAACAGTCTCCTAGACCATAAGTTATGCCATAAAATGAACCTTAATACATTTTAAGGGATAGAAATCATACAAAGTATGTTCTCTTATGACAATGGAATGAAAAAGAAATCCATTTAATTTATTCAATGTATTGAAATTTGAAATTAGAAGCAAATCAGGATTTCACAAATATGTGGAAATTAACATGTTTCTAAATTACTAATGTATCAATCAAGAAATCAAAAAAGCATTAGAATGGGGAAGGGAAAGGCAATATACCTAATTTATGGGATACAGTTTAACAGTGCTCAGAGTGAAAGTCATAGCTTTAATGACCATATTAAAAAACAAGGGTCATTATATACCTTAAAAAAATTTAAAAATATAGAACCAACTAATTAGAAAATATTGGGAAGGAATGAAATACTAATGATTAAAACAGAAATAAACAAATTTGAGTGTAATATATTTATTTTATTTTTAATAGATAAAAATTAACAAAAGCAAAACTTTGATTAAAAAGGTGACAAACTTTTAGCTAAATAAGTCAATTTAAAAAAGAAGTAAGATTCAAATTACTAAAATCAGGAATGAAAGAGGTAAGATCAGTTAGTGACACAAAAAAATAGTATTATAAATGGAATATTTTAAAATTATATAATTTTATTAAATGGACAAAATTTCTTGTAAAACATCAATTACCAAAATGATTAACAAAGAAATTTAAATAATGAATAGATCTATAGTAAATAAAATTATTGAATAGTAATTTTAAAACTTCCTACAAAGGAAAGCTTAGAGTGGATTGACTTCACTGGAGAACTGAATCAACCACTTAAAGAATAATTGTTATATCAATTCTTCACAAACTCTCAAAAATAGAAAACAAGTAAACATTTCCCATATGATTTTTCTGAGGTAGTATCGTAATGCCGAAGTAGAGAAAAACATCACAAGGAAAGAAATTACAGACCAAAATCCCTTCAAAATATAGATATAAACTTTGAAACAAAATATTATTAAATTTAATCCAGGAACACATAAAGGGAATTATGCCCCATGACCAAGTGGGTTTCATCCAAAGAATACAACATTGATTTTACATATGAAAACCAATTTCAATGGAATAATGAACAACCAAATGCTAATATCAGTAAATGTAAAATAACTTGACAAAATTCAACAGAAAGTTAAACTAAGAACAGGAGGGAATTCGTAAAACTGATAGAGGATGTCTACAAAATAGCACATCTCACATCATCTTAATGGTGGAGAAACAAGTTTTTTAAGATCAGGAAGACAACAAGTATATTGTCTCAGGCTAATTCTATTCAACATTGAAATCGAAGTTCTACCCAATGCAATTAGAGAAGAAAAAAGAAATAAAAGGCATTCATATTTAAAAGGATGATATAAAACTTTTTCTATGTTCAGATGACATATCATATACAGAAAATCCTAAAGATTGTATAATATACACCAAAATAACTGTTAGAACTAATTAACAAGTTCCATAATATTATAGAATATGAAATCCATATGAAAGTCCTTTTTATTTCAATGCACTACCAATAAACAATCCAAAAATGAAATTAAGAAACCAATCTATAAAATCATCAAAATACTAAAACACATAGGGATAAATGTAGCAAAAGAGGTATAAGATTTGTACCCTGAAAACTACAAAGCATCACTGAAAGAAATTAAAGAAGACCTAATCAATTGGAAAGACATCTGTTAATGGACTAGAAGACTTTATTATTAAGATGGCTATAATTCCCAAATGGATCTACATATTCAATCCAATCATTGACAAATCTGTTACCTTTTTTGTAAAAACTGATACACTGATCCTAAGATTCAAATGGAAATGGAAGAGATATAGATTTGCCAAAGTAATTTTGAAAAAGAATGATGTTGGAGGACTCACATTTCTTGATTTCAAAACATTCCAAACAAGGAGCAGTAATAAAGCAGTAACATGACAATTGTTACTAGCACAAGGATAGACATATATAAATGATAGAATCCGGACCTGAGTACTGCCTGACTGAGTAAGCCAACCCACCATCTCAGAGAGACCTAGGTTTCATCTCACCTAGGCTACAAGCATTCTCCAGAAGCCATGTCAGCAAGCCACAAGCCCACCTTTCCCCTGACCCCTTCCCTCAAAGAGCCTGCCAAAAATCCTGGCCATAAAAAGCCTCTTGACCTGTTAGCCAAGACCCTTTCCTTTGTTCTGCTGGCCAGGACAGAGGGGTCCCTCTCAGGTTTAGCAGTAAATCTGCTTGGACTGTTGAGTTCACATTCCCTTTTTTCTTTCATTTATTTCCTCTTTTTTTCTTTCATAAGCATGAAATGAAACTGAGATTCAGAATTTTAAAAAATCGGGCATTCACTATCAAATGATTTTTGAGAAGGTTGTCAAAATAATTCAATGGGATATGAATCTTCTTTTCAACAAATGTTACTGGGGCAACTTGATATTCACATGCACAAGAATTAGGCCACTTACACTTTACACAGCAATTAACTGTATATGGGCCATAGACAAAGTATAAGAGCTAAAAATATAAAATTCTTAAAGGATATGTAAGGGTAATTTTTTGTGATCTTGGTTTAGACAATGGTTTCTTAGATATGACAGCAAAAGTACATATGATAAAAGACAAATAGTTAAACAGGACTACATCGAAATTTAAAACGTGCTGCATACAATACCATTAAGAAAGAGTAAGCTAACTAAAAGGCATATTTGCAAATCATGTATCTGATGATAGACTGTTATCCATAATATTTAAGAACACTAAAAAAATCACTAATAAAAATGACAAGCAATTTAATTAATAAATGGCACAGCATTTGCATAGACTTCTCCTCAAAGATTATATACAAATGACTAATTATATGAAATGGTTGTCAATATTATTAGTCATTAAAGAAATGCAAATCAACACCAGAGATACCATGTCACACTAACTAGGTTGACTATAATAAAAAAGATAAATAGCAAAGGATTTAGAATAATTTTAACCTTCATATATCTCTGGTGGGAATGTAAAATGGTTCTGGAGTTTGAGAAAACCTAGCATTTTCTCAAACAGTTTACAGAGTTATCCTATAACCCAGCAATTCCACCCTTAGGTATATATACACCAAAGAGAAACAGAAGTAATGTACATGAAGACTTATTCATGAATGCTCTTAGCAGCATCATTTTTAATGGCACAACAAAATTGAAAATAACCCAAATAACCATTAACAAAGGAATGGATAAGTAAATTGTGACATATCTATACAATGGAATATTTCATATTAAAAATGATGAAGTATTTGTATACATTGTAACACATATAAAACTTGAAATCGGTATGATAAGAGGCCACTCAGCAAAGACCACATATTATATGATTTAATTTATCTGAAAAATCAAGAACAGGTAAATATGTTGGCAAAGAAAGAAGACTGGCATTTGTGTAGATGGGGAAGGAGGAGGAGGAGTGACTGCTATGGGCAGATGTCTTTGGGGGGAGTCATGAAAAACATTCTAAACTTCTATTATGGTGATGGTTGTACAATAAAATGTATAGTGAAATCCTAAGTCTTCTTGGAATACAATATCATTGGATTATATATTTTAAATGGTTGAATGTTATGGTATATGTATTATATCACAATATAAAGTTAATGTAATTGTTATTAAAATATAAATTTCATGTTAAATATATCAATACACTTCTAAGTAATATACCCAACACCATTCATTAAAAATGTTTAAATGAAGGTTAACTGACATGGCTCCTGTTAAAACATTAACTGAGGCATATTTAAATTTTTAAGAGTTTATTTGAGCAAAATTCAATTCAAATTAGGCAGCATCCTATACAGCAGATAGAAAGGAGCTCTGGAAGGCAGAGCCAACATGGCGGCATGAGTAGGATAGTGGGAATCTCTTCCCAAAAACATATATATTCTTGAAAATACAACAAATACAACTAATCCTAAAAGAGAGAACAGAAGACACAGGACAGCCAGACTACATCCACATGTGCGAGAGCCCAGTGCCTGGTGAAAGGGGTAAGATACAAGCCCCGGCCTGGCGGGACCCGAGCACCCCTCATCCCAGCTCCCGGTGGGAGGAGAGGAGTCGGAGCGGGGAGGGAGAGGAAGCCCAGGACTGCTAAACACCCAACCCCAGCCATCCGCACCAGAGCGCAGACACAGTGCATGCATGGAGGATTGGAAACAAGGGAAACAGGGCAGCAAGACCTCTGAGCAGGTTCCAAAGTTGATCCCCCTGTGACAAAGAAAAGCGAGTGCTTTTTGAAAGTCTTAAAGGGACAGGGATGCTACAGCTGGATGGAAACAACACAGGTCACAGCCCAGCCGCTGGAAATTAAAGGGAAAACCGGGTGCACTAACCCCCTGGGCAACAGCTCTGAGACACCTCACGGAGGTAAACAGCCAAACAGCCCCCCATCCATTACCCCTCCGGGAGCGGCGAAAGCAGAGAAGCAGCCTAAGGCAGGCCCACCCTCAGAAAGGGAGCTTCCTCCATACTGGCTAGGCAAGACACAAAGACCCAGTCTACATGCAATTACCCAACACAAGCCACTAGGGGTCACAGTTGTCCCAGTAAAGAAAGGCCAGAAGCAGTGAAAAGTTTGGCCTTCCCAGCTGACAGTCAATAGCACCTGTCAACATGAAAAGGCAAAAAAATATGATCCAGACAAGACTAACCCAGACAGCTTCAGCATCTGCTACATCTTTCCCTGAGAAGGAACCTGGGGAGATAGATTTAACCAGTCTTCCTGAAAAAGAATTCAAAACAAAAGTCATAACCATGCTGATGGACTTGCAGAGAAATATGCAAGAACTAAGGAAGGAGAATACAGAAATAAAACAAGCTCAGGAAGGACTTCAAAACAGAATGGACGAGATGCAAGAGACCATTAACGGACTAGAAAACAGAGAACAAGAACGCAGAGAAGCTGATGCAGACAGAGATAAAAGGATCTCCAGGAATGAAAGAATTTTAAGAGAGCTGAGTGACAATCGCAATGGAACAATATCCACATTATAGGGGTACCAGAAGAAGAGAGAGAAAAAGGGATAGAAAGTGTCTTTGAAGAAATACTTGCCAAAAACTTCCCCAAACTAGGGGAGGAAATGGCCTCTCAGACCACAGAGGTACAGAGAACTCCCATGACAAGGGATCCAAGGAGGGCAACACCAAGACACATAACAATTAAAATGGCAAAGATCAAAGACAAGGACAAAGTATTAAAGGCAGCCAGAGAGAAAAAAAAGGTAACCTACAAAGGGAAACCCATCAGGCTATCATCAGACTTCTCAACAGAAACCCTACAAGCCAGAAGAGAATGGCATGATACACTTAATGCAATGAAGCAGAGGGATTTGAAACAAGACTACTGTATCCACCACAATTATCATTTAAATATGAAGGAGGGATTAAACAATTGCCAGACAAGCAAAAGTTGAGGGAATTTTCCTCCCACAAACCACCTCTACCGGGCATCTTACAGGGACTGCTCTAGATGGGAGCACTCCTAAAAAGAGCACAGAACAATACAACGAACATATGAAGAAGGGAGGAGGAGGAATAAGAAGGGAGAGAAATAAAGAATCATCAGACCGTGTTTATAATAGCTCAACAAGTGAGTTAAGTTAGACAGTAAGATAGTAAAGAAGCTAACCCTGAACCTTTGGTAACCACAAACTTAAAGCTTGCAATGGCAATAAGTACATACCTTTTAAAAATCACAGTAAATGTAAATGGACTGAATGCATCAATCAAAAGACACAGAGTAATAGAATGGATAAATAAGCAAAACATCCATATGCTGCTTACAAGAGACTCACCTCAAATCCAAAGACATGCACAGACAAAGTCAAAGGATGGAAAAAAATATTTCATGCAAACAACAGAGAGAAAAAAGCAGGTGTTGCAATATTAGTATCAGACAAAATAGACTTCAAAATAAAGAAGATACCAAAAGATAAAGAAGGACATTACATAATGATAAAGGGCTCAGTCCAACAAGAGGATATAACCATTATAAATATATATGCACCCAATACAGGAGCACCAACATATGTGAAACAGATACTAACAGAATTAAAGGAGGAAATAGAATGCAATGCATTCATTTTGGGAGACTTCAACACACCACTCACTACAAAGGACAGATCCACCAGACAGAAAATAAGTAAGGACCCAGAGGCACTGAACAACACAATAGAACAGATGGACCTAATAGATATCTACGAAACTCTACATCCAAAAGCAACAGGATACACATTCTTCTCAAGTGCACTTGGAACATTCTCCAGATTAGACCACATACTAGGCCACAAAAAGAGACTCAGTAAATTCCAAAATATTGAAATCCTACCAACCAACTTTTCAGACCACAAAGGCATAAAACTAGAAATAAACTGTACAAAGAAAGCAAAAAGGCTCACAAACACATGGAGACTTAACAACACGCTCCTATATAATCAATGGATCAATGACCAAATTAAAATGGAGATCCAGCAATTTATGGACACAAACGACAACAACAACACAAAGCCCCAACTACTGTGGGATACAGCAAAAGCAGTCTTAAGAGGAAAGTATATAGCAATCCAGGCATATTTAAAGAAGGAAGAACAATCCCAAATGAATTGTCTAATGTCACAATTATCAATATTGGAAAAAGAAGAACAAATGAGGCCTAAGGTCAGCAGAAGGAGGGACATAATAAAGATCAGAGAAGAAATAATTAAAATTGAGAAGAATAAAACAATAGCAAAATCAATGAAACCAAGAGCTGGTTCTTTGAGAAAATAAAATAGATAAGCCTGTAGCCAGACTTATTAAGAGGAAAAGAGAGTCAACACAAATCAACAGAATCAGAAATGAGAAAGGAGAAATCACGACGGACTCCACAGAAATACAAAGAATTATTAGAGAGTACTATGAAAACCTATATGCTAACAAGCTGGGAAACCTAGGAGAAATGGACAACTTCCTAGAAAAATACAATCTTCCAAGACTGACCCAGAAAGAAACAGAAAATCTAAACAGACCATTTACCAGCAACAAAACTGAAGCGGTAATCAAAAACGACCAAAGAACAAAATCCCAGGCCAGATGGATTTACCTCGGAATTTTATCAGACATACAGGGAAGACATAATACCCATTCTCCTTAAAGTTTTCCAAAAAATGGAAGAGGAGGGGATACTCCCAAACTCATTCTATGAAGCCAACATCAGCCTAATACCATACAGGCAAAGACCACACCAAAAAAGAAAACTATACACCAATATCCCTGATGAATGTAGATGCAAAAATACTCAACAAAATATTAGCAAACCGAATTCTAAAATACATCAAGAGGATCAATCATACACCATGACCAAGTGGGACTCATCCCAGGGATGCAAGGATGGTACAACATTTGAAAATCCATCAACATCATCCACCACATCAACAAAAAGAAAGACAAAAACCACATGATCATCTCCATAGATGCTGAAAAAGCATTTGACAGAATTCAACATCCATTCATGATAAAAATTCTCAGCAAAATGGGTATAGAGGTCAAGTACCTCAACATAATAAAGGCCATATATGATAAACCCACAGCCAACATCATACTGAACAGCAAGAAGCTGAAAGCTTTTCCTCTATGATCGGGAACAAGACAGGGGTGCCCACTCTCCCCACTGCTCTTCAACATAGTACTGGAGGTCCTAGCCACAACAATTAGACAAAACAAAGAAATACAAGGAATCCAGATTGGTAAAGAAGAAGTTAAACTGTCAGTATTTGCAGATGGCATGATACTGTACATAACAAACCCTAAAGACTCCACCCCAAAACTACTAGATCTGATATCGGAATACAGCAAAGTTGCAGGATACAAAATTAACACACAGAAATCTGTGGCTTTCCTATACACTAACAATGAACCAACAGAAAGAGAAATCAGGAAAACAACTCTATTCACAATTGCATCAAAAAGAATAAAATACCTACGAATAAACCTAACCAAAGAAGTGAAAGGAACTCTGAAGAGCCATATAAAATGAAAGACTTTTATAATTGGAAAATAGCAGGAACAAAGGAGTTATACTAGTCAAAAAAGCAGGTTGGTTATTGCAAGGCACTTCCTTTAGGGGTCTGTCAGGCATATTATCTAACTAGTCCTGATCCAGTGATTTCTGATGGATTGATTTTAGATTCCATTTCTGTAAGAGCCAAATGTAAGTTAAGTCTCAGCAATGACATGTGGCTTAGCATAAGAACTTCATTTGGGACCTATTGTCTTGTTTCTTAAGATTTAGACAAGTATTTCATTTTCTCCCTGTCTCTGTCATTTTTATTCTGAGAATTAAATGTAATAGCGACCAAAAAAACACTAAAATAATTACTTAATCTTTGGTCAGACCCACTTTCGTTTGAGATTTGGAATTTCTAAAGATAGCATATTATTACATGTTATATTTTAAGTTTTATGTAAGTTGTAGTATTTTATCTGAGAATGTGTATAATGTTGATTTTGCTGATAAAGTTTCAAACCCCAAATACGTCACTTGTGCTAGGCCCACATCATTAAACCAAGACTTAATACCTAACATAATTGCAGTTTCAATCTTCTTCAGGAGTATAATCTTAACTGGACAGTCTGGAATGTTTGATCAGCACCAGTGAGGTAATCTGCCACATAGACCCATTTCAATCTCCCAAAGCAAGATGAGGTAATCTGCTCCTTCATTATCCTTTCCTTGTTCTGCCTATAAAAGTCTTCCATGTTGTACAGCTCCTAGGAGCTCTTCTCCATTTGCTAAATGGGATGCTGCCTTTTTCATGAACCACTGAATAAAATCAATTAGATCTTCAATTTTACTTGTTTAAATTTTGTTTTTTTAACAATTCAATACTGACATAATTTAAAAGCAATATAGTTCTGAATGTCTAATACAAAATTTATCTAAGAATGAAAAAATAACACCTCAGTGCAAAATGAATTTAACTGTAAACCATCAAATCTTTTAAAAGTATAGGCCTTAGATATTTCCCATTTGTTCTTCATAATTAGAAAATGAAATTTCAATTAACATTGCTTTTATATTCATTCTGCTACATCATTCTGAATTTAATGAGAGTAAATATAGGTAACTCTGATGCTCTCCCACACATTTTTACTTTAATATTGAAATGTTCATTTATCTGTTGTCTGAGAAGCTTAATCATCTCTAATGAATTCTGTTGGTATTTTGGGTTAATAGACTTTCTTCATTTCATTAAGCTTTTATGAATTTTATAGGTTTTCAAAATAACTAGGCTGGATTTATTCTCATATATGCTCAACTAATGATTTATTTTATCTTGTTCATGTATGCATATAATAGGAAAGTGATTTTAAATTGCTCTGTGTTTTCTGACCTTTTTCTAGGACCCCACACATTAGTATTTCTCGGTTTCTCAATGAAATGTGGCAAGTATATCACATTTTGACTTGAGATCCAAGGCTATACCACATGGAAAGCCACATTCTTACTCTAGTGAATATAACTTCCAACCTCGCAAAAAGATAGAGACAGAAATGGGAAAGGAAAATGAGGAAACACAGCAGGAAAGACCAAGACACAGAGAGAAGGAAGGGTGGACTGAGGCAAAGAGAGATGCAGCAGGTGCCTGGGAGGAACAAAGACATGAATACAATGACCATAATTCCAAATGGACTTAAACATGAATTTACATAGATGTGTGGAAGATCCTGCTTATAAAGAGAGGGGGAGGCAGATTATTCTATTTTCATCAACCAGAAACACATTTACTGTAACTTTGCTTTAAAGGAAATTTAAAAACAAAACAACCACAAAACTAGATTTTTAAGATAAAATTTATCTAGAGGTATTAGCATAAAAATAATTCTTCTCAGTAGTGTAATGGTTGGTCATTAATGATGAAAACAGCATTTCTAAGATTGTACCTTGCTGATCTTAGCTTTTCTTTGAGAAAGTAATGTTATCATACCTTAGTTCTTTTAATTTAATTTTGTTTATTTTATTTTGGAAAAATATCTCCACTATTTTTTACTATATATAATCATTACATTTTAGAAGTAAGAAAGAGATGGAATGAAAACAATCTGCTGTGCATGTTTGCCACAAGATAAATAGAATAATGCATCACATCTCCATGGACCATCTATGAATAGGAGGTACATTTGCTGTAAGCCAAAACAAGCACAGTTCAGAGCTCAATATCAACGGATTAAAAGTAATTTTACTGAATATATTCATAACTAAGTCAAAGATAGGTACAGAGAAATCTTTGATTTGAGTCATGTAACTGTGAATGCCTATTAAAGAAATTTGGTTACAGTTCATTAGTCCTGAAGCAGTCTACATTAACTTTCACTCAGGGAGAGTACAGATTTATATTAATTTACACAGAAAAAGTAAATGAAAGTGTATCTTGGATTACAGATTTACTTAAGTGATGATATATATTGTTAATTTGAAAATAAATAATCCATGTACAAAATGGAACACTGAAACTAGTATAGATTTTGAATGAGTTTACAGTTTTAAAAGAGTGATCAAGAAATTAAGCAGCCATTGTTAAAATCTTTTATATGCAATTTTGAAGCCACAAAACACTGTCCTGGTAAAGGCGCATGAACATACAAAGGAATATCCTGAAATTCTTTATTAAAGCCATAGGAATTGATTGGCATTCATTAGAAAAGCAGAATAGCAATAAAAATAATAATAAACCTGGAAACAACACAAATACCTACTAATAATAGGGCAAAAATTCTTTTATGTCAATGGAATATAATAGAATTGTGAAAATGGAAGAACAGAGGCAGCCATCAATGTGAAAGATGTAAGAACCAAGCCTGTGGAGTTAGACTTCCTGGGTTTAATGCTGGCTTAGGCACTCACTAGCTGCTTAGCAATATTCATGATACTTAACCTCTACATGACTCCGTTTCCTCATGTATAATATATGAATAACTGAAGCAAGTAAACACCAAAGATTGCTGCAATATTAGAATGTTTATGTTCATACTATGTGCCATAAAATTGTTAGTTTTTGCTATCCCATGTATTCCCTCTAGAGTATTACTGAAGAAACAAGTTTTAAAAGAATACATAAAATTTGTTAGCATACTTAATGATCAAAAGAAGCAAAATGTAACTAATTATTTGAGGAATATTTATATTTATAGTAAGCTGATTTTTAAAAAACAAAGGTATAATCAACTAGAAAAAGAAAGGATAGAAGGTAATGACTTGAGGGTAAGAAGAGAAAAACACTGAGCAAGGGAATACAAGAATTTTCAATGTGTTGGTAATATTTTATTTTTTAAGCTAAGTTGTGTGCACACAGTTCAATGATCATTATTTTCTTTTAATTTGTATAGTCATGCTATATACTCTTTATGAGAGATGAATCACAATTTATTTTTTAACCTAAAAAATAAGTTGCCTAAATTATACAACTATTTATAACCATTAAGCTCCATTAGAATACGTTTTTTAAGTGCAGACATTTCTGTTCACTGCTGGATCTCCAGTTCCTACAAAAGTCCCTGACAGGCAGTGGGAGCTCAAAGTGTATTGATGACTGACTTAATGTTAATATACAATGATCCAAACAGGACCGGAAAAAAATTCTTTTGAACTTTCCCAGCAACATTACCAAACCTTCATTTTCCTAGTACACAGACCTGAAATCCTTGAATTTCTTTTAGACCAAGATATTTCTTTTGACCCTCTTTTCCATGATACAGTTAGATCTGCCAACTCTCATCTCATCGTCTGAGATTTGTCTTTTCTTCTTTGCATCCAGCCCTAACTATCTTTCTCAGTACTGCCAATTTGCACTCAAATTCTTTCTCCATATTCAGGTATAAATTCTTTTATTTGAACAGTATTTTAAGCTACATTTAAGAAGTTAGGCAACTGGGGTCCCCACAAACCAAACGTGACAGTCCATAAATAAAGAAGTGAAAGGGAAATGATTTCCACTCTTATTTTTAATCACAAGAACTATTTCTAAAAAGAGAAAAACTCAAAGAAACAGACATTAAAAACAGAAAAAAGAAATCTACACTAGGGAAAATATTGTAAAGGGTAGTCAGTTAAAAAAAATTTTTTTTAAATATATGAATCTCAAAAGAAATAACCAATATAAAAAAAGGAGGAAATTTGCCACTTTCAAACAGTGGGTTGGAGAACATGATAGACTTTCTCAGACAGTATAAACTATGTAAGAAATAATTTACTCTATTATATATTAAATGTTATATAATGTTATAATTGGTATTTGTAGACATTTATTCAGTATGGAGAATGTGAATTCCATGTCAAGCAAGCAATACAAATATTTAAGCACTAAATATTAACTTTTTAGTGCTTTTTAATTTGTCTAGTATTGAGAAATTGCTAGTCATAAAAAGATTAAGAAGTAATACATGGTCCTTACCTTTAATTAGCTTTTGGTGTCTTAAGAAAGCTAAGTAACTTAAGTAATGATAAAGAGCTCTAAATAAGAATTTTCAAGGTCATGTGGAATTCCAGTAAAGTCTACCCTACATAGGGAAGTCAAGGAAGGAAATTCTGTACAAATATTTAAATATATCAGTTTGCCATGTGAAGAATGGAGAAAAGAAAGTTTGGGGGTAGGGGTTATGGAGGAAGAAAATCATTCAAGGTGGATGTAATAATGTGCACAAAGACACAGAGATATCAAAGCATATGAGAAATCCAAGGAATAAAATCTAATGAAAATAGAGCATATGTGGACTTGAGGCAATGATAAGTCACTGATGAAAATTTAAATTTAAATGTGGAACCAAATTTAAAGTGTTTGACCTACATATTATACCATTACCTCATTGATCACAATGTTGTTTTATTTCTTTATAATTAGTCTCTTTGTGATTCATAGAAAATGAAATGACATTTTGTAGCCATTCTGACCAAGGATCCTTTGTCAGGATGTAACACTTTGATATATATATATCAAATCTGAAAGTTGGATTTGCTACAAAAATCACAATATCAACATTGGCAAAGGGAAATTATTAAGAGTCTCCATGGGATACCTTTAAGAATATTTTTAAGTTCTATTATTCAGAGACAATCTTGAGTTCTATAATATTCCAGAACTGCATTTTTCTTTTATTATCTCCTAGAGGTTTTCTGTGTTCCTGCCTGGTTCCTATCAGACCCATTTTATAAAAGGTGAACATTAGGACTGTGGATTCATATCCTTTCAGTATTACAGAAGACTAGATTTCTTGCTACCTTAAAATAGGGGAAAAGCTTCACGACACTGGTCTTGAAAATGATTTCTTGTAGATGACACCAAGTGCACAGGCAACAAAAGCAAAAATAGACAAGTGAAAGTACATCAACCTAAAAAGCTTCTGCACAAGAAAGGAAATAATTAGCAATGTGAAAAGGCAACCTGTGGAATAAGAGAGTATATTTGCAAACCCTATAACTGCCAAGGGTTGAATACCCAAAAAAATACCTAAAAACTCCTATAATTTTATAGCAAAGAGACAAACAACCTAATTTAAAAATAGGCAAAGGACTTGGATATTTCAGAGGAGATATACAATTGCCGACAGGTATATGTAAAGACACTCAACATTACTAATCATCATGGAAATGCAAATAAAAACCGTAATGAGACATCATCTCGTGCCTGTTAGAATTCCATCAATTAAAATATGAAAAAAGATAGGTGTTAGTGAGAATGGGGATAAAACTGGAATCCTTGCACACTGTTGGTGGGAATATAAAATGGTACAGCTGCTGTAAACTGTGGAGGTTCCTCAAGTTAAAAATTAAACTACCTGATGATCCATCAATCCTACTTCTAGGTTATATTCAAAATAATTGCATTCAGGATCTTGAAGAGTTATTTGTACTTCTATGTTCACTGCAGCAATATTCATGAAGACCAAGATGTGAAAACAACCTAAGTGCACATTGATGGATGAACAGATAAAAATAATGTCTTTCTAGCCATAAAAAAGAAGGAAATTCTGTTTTCATATTCTATATTCCTGCTGTCTTGCACAGACAAGCTTTGAAAGAATAATAATACAGCTACTTCACTGATTGACTTGATAAGATTAAGGTTCTTTATGGTTCACAAATAATCCCCATCTAATCCCCCTGATTCTCCAAGGGTAAGATAGCTGGTGAAGACTTGAATTATCTCAGATCAAAGGCATAGCTGGATAATTCCTGCTGTTGGAGCTTCAAAATCTACTGACACCTATCCTTAATCAGATTCTGACCTTGTACATTAACAGACTTGATTCCATTCTTTGGACATGATTTTAGACTCAGTTCTCCTTTGAGACTGTTTGTAGCTCATCTCATAGCTTCAAACCTACAGTGAATTTTCTTGATTTCAGACACAACCTATGACATAAGGCTTGCTGGCATTTTGTCCCCATTAACTACATCCTCCTGAACTGTGCCTCTTGCTTCAGCCACCACTGATTTTTCTTGAAGTTGCTATCTCTAAAACTGGCAAAGAACAATCAAAGAACTTGTCTCTAAGGACTGTTTTTAGAGGCAGTAACACTAGATTTGGAGAGTGGCAGGAACTTAGTTAATAAGAAACTGGAGGAAAAGGGTCAGAATAATACCAAGAACAGAACTGACATATGTAACTTGCTGAGTACTAAACTAATAGTTCTTATGTCTATAGGGATTAGAATAATGTAGAGGCAGGACCTTAACAGAATCTTGAACAAAAATAAAATGTTTTACATAAGTTTGATGTATGTGCAATCCTGCTGGAGCATACTTGACACAGGTGTAGGGCATTGTGCTTGTGAAGAGAACAGGCGGGTGTGATTGTCTCTGCCTCTTCATTAGCCAAATGGAGACAAAGTCATCTGCTTTGAGTCAAGGCAGATGTTTTTAAGAGCAACTAATTATTTATGTTCCCTACATAATAGTTGTATATCCAAATATTTTCATAACAATGCCAGTCACAGGAAAATTGTTATCTTATAAATTTGCAGACTTTCTAAATATCCATAAATGAAAGTAATTTATTAAAATGTTTGTTTGAAATAATGTGTAAAGACAATTCCACTTTTATCCCCACAACTAAGATCAGTCAGATAATATGTACTGTTTTTGATGGATGTGACTGATTTATTGATTTTTTAAATATTCTGACATTCCTTTACACCTATTGCATTAACTTTATGTTTCCATTTCAGTTTGGTCTATTACATTTTATTGAAGTGACATCAATTAATTTTAACTACTGAGCTGCTTTTCCCACAAAGCAATTAGAAGGAAAAAAAATCTGAGAATATAAATTGCAGTAATTACTGACTGCACGCTATTATAAAAAGGCCTCTGCTTTTGCCCTAGTATGTTCCTGAGTGATATCTTGAGTCTTGACATATTTCATGTGGGTGGAAAATTAATTGATTAATTTAATTCTAGACTATTTTGGAATGGTTATTTTACATATATATGCTACTGAAAATTTACTCTTTATTTTAAAACTCATTATTCTAGTTTATTAGTATGGACCTACCTGTTATTATTGTAAGCTTTATATAAATGATCTTACCACATTTAAATCTTCCTTTTTTATATTATGATAATAATATTGAGTCTTAACTTAGAATTTTATATGTGCCAACAGAATAATTTTTAGTTGTGAGAAAGTAACAATAGACCAAAATATTTGGTAAAGTACAATCCTTTGTGTACTTATGAAATCATTCTACTCTAACTCATGGAGATAAACTTCCATATTGTTTGTAATCTTTAATAACTGTGCTCAAATATTTCAATGAATATGTCCAATTATTAAATTTTTGTCCCTTGAAAAATGTTGAAACTAGTTTAAAAACATAAAATTAGGATACCAATCTTATGCTCATTATCTTCTCATTTTTTTAAAGATACTATTATTTCAAAAGAGATAAGTAGAACTGCACCATATGACATTTGATTAACTTCATGAATAAAGATAATGTTTAATCGTAACAAAACACATAAGTATAAATCCATGTCCTTTCTTCCACATATCTGAATACTGTTACTTTATTAAAAACATAGCTATGTCTGCAAAGTTCACAGAAGTTAATTTCTGCTTCCAAGAAAACTACTTTGATTTGTATTTACTTTCAAGGACTTTCTTCAGGCTAGTATCTGAGACCCCTCAACCTGCTGACAACTTGTAAGGAATATACACACATTTTGGAATGGCAACACAAAAATAGCACAGCATAGTCAATGTGATTCTATTGAGTCTAAATTGTAAAATATTATCCTAGCAAGTTTTAACATACTCTAAATGCCCTACTTAAAAAGAAAAAAATATTCCTAACTGTAAACTCTGGATCATAAAATTTTGGTAGCAACTACAAGCAGTTCCAAAGACTTTCATAATATTATAGGTTTAACATAAAGACAGGCATTTCATCTAGACTGAATTTCATTTATGTATACCCATGTGGTTTGAAGTTTATATGTCTTAAGAAATGTATGCTTTATTAAGATAAAAAAATTGTGATCAATTGATGATCGCAGGTATCAACTCCTGTACAACCTATACTAATATTAAAACTTCTTTTAAGAAATAATCTTTGAGGTGGAGCCAACATGGCAGCGTGAGTAGGACAGTGGGAATCTCCTCCCAAAAACATATATATTTTTGAAAATACAACAAATACAACTAATCCTAAAAGAGAGACCAGAAGACACAGGACAAAAGCCAGACTACACCCACTCGTGCGAGAGCCCATCACTTGGTGAAACGGGTAAGATACAAGCTCCGGCCCGGCGGGACACAAACACATCTCCCCCCAACTCCTGGCGGGAGAGAGAGGGAGCCCAGGACTGCTAAACACCGAGCCCCAGCCACCCGCACCAGAGCGCAGAAACAGTGCATGCATGGAGGGCTGGAAACTAGGGAAATAGGGCAGCAAGACCTCTGAGCGGGTTCCAAAGCTGATGCCCATGTGACAAAGAAAAGAGAGTGCTTTTTGAAAGTCTTAAAGGGACAGGGACATAACTGATGGACGGAAACAACAAAGGTCACAGTCCAGTGGCTGAAAATTACAGGGAAAACCCAGTGCACTAACCCCCTAGGAAACAGCTCTGAGACCCCTCAAAGAGGTAAACAGCCAAACAACACCCCCCCCACCATCCATTACCCTTCCAGGTGCTGCGAAAGCAGAGAAGCAGCCTAAGGCAAGCCCTGCCCTCAGAAAGTGAGTTGTCTCCATATCAGCCAGGCAAGACACAAAGACCCAGTCTAAACGCAATTACCCAACACAAGCCACTAGGGGTCGCAGTAGACCCAGTAAAGAAAGGCCAGTAGCAAGTGAAAAGTTTGACCCTCCCAGCTGACAGTCAATAGCACCTGTCAACATGAAAAGGCAAAAAAATATGATCCAGACAAGACTAACCCAGACAGCTTCAGCATCTGCTACATCTTCCCTTGAGAAGGAACCTGGGGAGATAGATTTAACCAGTCTTCCTGAAAAAGAATACAAAACAAAAGTCATAACCATGCTGATGGACTTGCAGAGAAATATGCAAGAACTAAGGAAGGAGAATACAGAAATAAAACAAGCTCTGGAAGGACTTCAAAACAGAAGGGATGAGATGCAAGAGACCATTAATGGACTAGAAAACAGAGAACAGGAATGCAGAGAAGCTGATGCAGAGAGATAAAAGGATCTCCAGGAATGAAAGAATTCTAAGAGAGCTGAGTGACCAATTGAAAAGGAACAATATTTGCATTATAGGGGTACCAGAAGAAGAAGAGAGAGAAAAAGGGATAGAAAGTGTCTTTGAAGAAATAATTGCCGAAAACTTCCCCAAACTAGGGGAAGAAATGGCCTCTCAGACAGAGGTACACAGAGCTCCCATGACAAGGGATCCAAGGAGGGCAACACCAAGTCACATAACAATTAAAATGGCAAAGATCAAAGACAAGGACAAAGTATTAAAGGCAGCCAGAGAGAAAAAAAAGGTAACCTACAAAGGGAAACCCATCAGGCTATCATCAGACTTCTCAACAGAAACCCCACAGGCCAGAAGAGAATGGCATGATATACTTAATGCAATGAAGCAGAGGGATTCGAAACAAGACTACTGTATCCACCACGATTACCATTTAAATATGAAGGAGGGATTAAACAATTCCCAGACAAGCAAAAGTTGAGAGAATTTTCCTCCCACAAACCACCTCTACTGGGCATCTTACAGGGACTGCTCTAGATGGGAGCACTACTAAATAGAGCACAGAACAGAACACCCAACATATGAAGAAGGGGGGAGGAGGAATAAGAAGGGAGAGAATTAAAGAATCACCAGATCGTGTTTATAATAGCTCAACATGCAAGTTAAGTTAGACAGTAAGACAGTAAAGAAGCTAACCCTGAACCTTAGGTAACCACAAACTTAAAGCCTGCAATAGCAATAAGTTCATACCTCTCAATAATCACCCTAAATGTAAATGGACTGAATGCACCAATCAAAAGACACAGAGTAATAGAATGGATAAAAAAGCAATATTCATCCATATGCTGCTTACAAGAGACTCACCTCAAACCCAAAGACATACACAGACTTAAAGTCAAGGGACGGAAAAAGATATTTCATGCAAACAACAAAGAGAAGAAAGCAGGTGTTGCAATACTGGTATCAGACAAAATAGACTTCAAAATAAAGAGGGTACCAAAGATAAAGAAGGACATTACATAATGATAAAGGGCTCAGTCCAACAAGAGGATATAATCATTATAAATATATATGCACCCAATACAGGAGCACCAACATATGTGAAACAGATACTAACAGAATTATGCATTGCATTCATTTTGGGAGACCTCGACATACCACTCACTCCAAAGGACAGATCCACCAGACAGAAAATAAGTAAGGACCCAGAGGCACTGAACAACACAATAGAACAGATGGACCTAATAGATATCTACGGAACTCTACATCCAAAAGCAACAGGATACACATTCTTCTCAAGTGCACATGGAACATTCTCCAGAATAGACAACATACTAGGTCACAAAAAGAGGCTCAATAAATTCCAAAAGATTGAAATCCTACCAACCAACTTTTCAGACCGCAAAGGCATAAAACTAGAAATAAACTGTACAAAGAAAGCAAAAAGGCTCACAAACACATGGAGGCTTAACAACACGTTCCTAAATAATCAATGGATCAATGACCAAATCAAAATGGAGATCCAGCAATATATAGAAACAAATGACAACAACAACACTAAGCCCCAACTGCTGTGGGACACAGCAAAAGCAGTCTTAAGAGGAAAGTATATAGAAATGCAGGCATATTTAAAAAAGGAACAATCCCAAACAAATGGTCTAATGTCACAATTATCAAAATTGGAAAAAGAAGAACAAATGAGGCCTAAGGTCAGCAGAAGGAGGGACATAATAAAGATCAGAGAAGAAATAATTAAAATTGAGAAGAATAAAACAATAGCAAAAATCAATGAAACCAAGAGCTGGTTCTTCGAGAAAATAAACAAAATAGATAAGTCTCTAGCCAGACTTATTAAGAGGAAGAGAGTCAACATAAATCAACAGTATCAGAAACGAGAAAGGAAAAATCTTGACGGACTCCACAGAAATACAAAGAATTATTATTGAGTACTATGAAAACCTATATGCTAACAAGCTGGGATACCTAGGAGAAATGGACAACATCCTAGAAAAATACAACCTTCCAAGACTGACCCAGAAAGAAACAGAGAATCTAAACAGACCAATTACCAACAACGAAATTGAAGCAGTAATCAAAAAACTACCAAAGAACAAAAGCCCCGGGCCAGATGGATTCACCTCAGAATTTTATCAGACATAGAGGGAAGACATAATACCCATTCTCCTTAAAGTTTTCCAAAAAATAGAACAGGAGAGGATACTCCCAAACTCATCTTATGAAGCTAACATCACCCTAATACCAAAACCAGGCAAAGACGCCAACAAAAAAGAAAACTACACACCAATATCCCTGATGAATGTAGATGCAAAAATACTCAACAAAATATTAGCAAACCGAAATCAAAAATACATCAAAAGGATCGTACACCATGACCAAGTGGGATTCATCCAAGGGATGCAAGGATAGTACAACATTCGAAAATCCAACAACATCATCCACCACATCAACAAAGACAAAAACCAAAGGATCATCTCCATAGATGCTGAAAAATCATTTGATAAAGTTCAACATCCATTCATGATAAAAACTCTTAGCAAAATGGGAATAGAGGGCAACTACCTCAACATAATAAAGGCCATCTATGATAAACCCACAGCCAACATTATATTGAACAGTGAGAAGCTGAAAGCTTTTCCTCTGAGATCAGGAATCAGACAAGGATGCACAGTCTCCCCACTGTTATTTAACATAGTACAGGAGGTCCTAGCCATGGCAATTACACAAAACAAAGAAATACAAGGAATCCAGATTGGTAAAGAAGAAGTCAAACTGTCACTATTTGTAGATGACATGATACTATACATAAAAAACCCTAAAGACTCCAACCCAAAACTACTAGAACTGATATCAGAATACAGCAAAGTTGCAGGATACAAAATCAACACACAGAAATCTGTGGCTTTCCTATATACTAACAGTGAACCAACAGAAAGGGAAATCAGGAAAACAACTCCATTCACAACTGCATCAAAAAGAATAAAATACCTATGAATAAACCTAACCAAAGAAGCGAAAGACTTATACTCTGAAAACTACAAGTCACTCTTAAGAGAAATTAAAGGGGACACTAACAGATGGAAACTTATCCCATGCTCGTGGCTAGGAAGAATTAATATCGTCAAAATGGCCATCCTGCCCAAAGCAATATACAGATTTGATGCAATCCCTATGAAACTACCAGCAACATTCTTCAATGAATTGGAACAAATAATTCAAAAATTCATATGGAAACACCAAATAACCTGAATAGCCAAAGCAATCCTGAGAAAGAAGAATATAGTAGGGGGGATCTCCCTCCCCAACTTCAAGCTCTACTACAAAGCCATAGTAATCAAGACAATTTGGTACTGGCACAAGAACAGAGCCACAGACCAGTGGAACAGATTAGAGACTCCAGACATTAACCCACATATATATGGTCAATTAATATTTGATAAAGGAGCTATGGACATACAATGGTGAAATGGCAGTCTCTTCAACAGATGATGCTGGCAAAACTGGACAGCTACATGTAGGAGAATGAAACTGGACCATTTTCTAACCCCATATACAAAAGTAAATTCAAAATGGATCAGGGACCTGAATGTAAGTCATGAAACCATTAAACTCTTGGAAAAAAACATAGGCAAAAACCTCTTAGACATAAACATGAGTTACCTCTTCTTGAATATATCTCCCCGGGCAAGGAAAACAACAGCAAAAATGAACAAGTGAGACTATATTAAGCTGAAAAGCTTATGTACAGCCAAAGACACCATCAATAGAACAAAAAGGAACCCTATAGTATGGGAGAATATATTTGAAAATGACAGATCCGATAAAGGCTTGACGACCAGAATATATAAAGAGCTCAGACGCCTCAACAAACAAAAAACAAATAACCAAATTAAAAAATGGGCAGAGGACCTGAACAAACAGTTCTCCAAAAAAGAAATACAGATGACCAACAGACACATGAAAAGATGCTCCACATCGCTAATTATCAGAGAAATGCAAATTGAAACTACAATGAGGTATCACCTCACACCAGAAAGGATGGCTATCATCCAAAAGACAAACAACAACAAATGTTCGCGAGGTTGTGGAGAAAGGAGAACCCTCCTACACTGCTGGTGGGAATGTAAATTAGTGCAACGATTGTGGAAAGCAGTATGGAGGTACATCAAAATGCTCAAAACAGACTTACCATTTGACCCAGTAATTCCACTACTAGGAATTTAGGGGGGACCTGGTATAGGGGAGAGCCTAGTAAACATAGTATTCATCATGTAAGTGTAGATTAATGATAAAAAAAAAAAAAAGCAGTTCCTGTGTGGTGACCTCCAAGGAGTTCTACACAATGGTATAAAGGGCATATAGGCAAAGGGCATATAGGCAAAGGGCATGTAGGCAAAGGTTTTGTTTGTGTTTATACAGAGGATCAAAGCCTAATTTGGTTACCCCGAAAATGAACTAAGATACAATATGAAAAAGAACTTCCAATATCAGCACTCTCTGGAAGACTCATGCCAGAAGATGATCATCAAAATACCCCAACAAAGATCCACACGCTGCTACAGGTGTAGATGCACTCATCCCACCGGTTCCTGGACTTGCCATGGGAACAAAGAAGGAGATATCTAAGTGTGGGCAAGGGGTCTGTTTGTGTTTATACAGAGGATCATAGCCTAATCGGGCTACCCAGAAAATGAACTAAGATACGATATGAAGAAAAACTTCAAACATCAGCACTCTCTGGAATACTCATACCAGAAGATGATCATCAAAAAACTTCAACAGGTTTTTTGAACCTCAACAGCCTGTAGATCCAGGCGCTGCTACAGATGTAGCTGCATTCATCCCACTGGTTCCTAGACTTGCCATGGGAATGAAGAAGGAGATATCTAAACTGGCCTGTGCATACAGTAAAACAACAAATTTGACTGGATCTACACTGTTGGAACTCAACCAAGAATCAGGAGAAGTGCAAATTGTAGCACTCCAAAATCTTACAACTACAGACTATTTACTGTTAAAAGAACATATGGGATGTGAACAGTCCCCAGGAATGGGTTGTTTTAATTTGTCTGATTTCTCTCAGACTGTTCAAGTTCAGTTGGACAATATCCACCATATCATAGATAAGTTTTCACAAATGCCTAAGGTGCCTAACTGGTTTTCTTGGTTTCACTGGAGATGGCTGGTAATTATAGGTATGCTTTGGTTATGTAACTGTACTCCTATTATGTTAATGTGTGTGTGCAATTTAATTAGTAGTTTAAAACCTATACATGCTCGTTACTATACAAGAAGATATGTCAAAGAAATAATCAATCTTCCCATGTTTTCTTCCGCCTGCTACTTCTATAGCTTTTCTTCTTCCTTCCTAATTACAACCCCTAAATAGAATTCGTGCCTCATATCGAATTTACCATGTATCACAATTCTTACAAGTGATAAAGATACCTCAAGACAAATGCTGGGCATAGAAGCCACAGGGCATAAATCTGCAAAGAAGTAAAAAACTAACCTTTTCAAACAATAAGGCTTCTCTCTCACTTACCAACTTTACATTTCCCTGTATGGCCCCAGAAGATGACTGGTTAGCCAGAGACGGGTAAGATTCCTCAAGGGAGGAACAACCTAAGACAGGCACAGTCGCAGGGGGGCCATCAGGTGAGAAATTGGGGATCAACAGAGGTGAGGCTTAGAACCTCTCCACCCTGTTCTGAGAGAAATCTGCTGCATCCGTGGATGTTTTATTGCCCTTGTCTAGCTTGGATTAACGCATAGTCTATGGGCACACACCTGATCATCTACAGTTGCTGTCTTACAACACTAAACTATGTTTTCTACCTTTATCTTGCATCTACCTACCACTTCAGCATTTTATTAAAAATAATAATAATAAAGAGAAATGTGGGATTCACATATAAATCAAGTATAAAAATCAAACGAATATTCATATTTGAACTGAGTGTTTATAGTTCATAATGCATGATCAAAACCGAAAGTTTCTGTGATAACTGCCCTTGTACTGTTCACCACATAACTTATTCACTATGTAAGAATTTGTTCTCCATGTAAGAACTTGTTCATTGTGCTTCAGAGGATGGGAGACTGACGAAAATTGGGCTTGTTGTGGATTAATGATTATACATTGAGCATTAAATACCCTATACAGAGTTTTACTGTTGTTAACAACCATTTGATCAATAAAAAGGAGAGATGCCCCCACAAAAAAATAAAATAAAATAATAAAATGTACACACTTCCAATTGTAAAATAAATAAGTAACCAGGATATAATGTATAGCATAAGGAATATAGTCAAAATATTGTAACAACTTGGTATGGTGATAGCTGGTACCTAGAATTATCATGTATATAAATGTTCAATCACTGTGCTGTACACCTGAAACTAATGTAATACTGTGTGTCAACTACCCTTCAATAAAAAATAATTATCAAAAAAAAAAGAAATCATCTTTTACTTTGACTCACATATTGAAGTTTGTTGCAGTTACTCTTAGTGTGAATAACTTGAACAGATATCTAAATAAATACTAAGTACACAAGAATTGCACATAAACTGCAGTTTTTGCCAGCAAATTTAAAAAACGCATAAACTATGATTATTCAAGAGCATAGTTCATAATACAAAAATTTCATAAACAAAAGATTATTCCCTCTTACTCAATTTCACTCATTAACTAATATGGTAAATTCTGATCCTAAATTATAACTCTTCAACCAAAATGTTAAAAAACATCTGTGTTACACTTGGGTCTGGCATTTAAAATTGGATAATCAATTAACTTGATCAACTCAGTAAATCTCAAAAACTCATCATAATTTTCTTTACTTGAAACAAAATAAACCTGGTATTGCACAATGAAATGAAATATAAACAGACTAGATTCAGATGTTCAGTCATCAAACTGCAAGATGGTTGATCTGTAGGAAAGGTATGTGATTCATGTGCTTTGACTGAGAAAGCTTTAAGGTGGTTAGAATTAAGTTAGAATTAGATTAAAGAGGCCAGGAACATTATCAATATGAACACTACACTGAGTTTTTTCCCAGCCAATACCTGGAGCATTGTGTGGCTTGTATGGCAATCAAATGAACCAATAGAACTGTTATTAGCAGCTTTGCATTCATGTCTTACTAATGAAAATTGACAAAAAGACAGATAGTATGCAAAGGGGCATAAAGGTTTGAGGTTTAAACTCGACAAATTAGCAGAGAAAGTTAATAATCTGGAAACACCAATCGATGGCCCAAAGGAATAAACTGCTTGCATTGACTGAGGCATTACATGAAACTCAAAGGTAATGATACACTCTAAAAATTTTGCAGCAGTGGGAGAGAAAGGAAGGTAAAATTTTGTGACTTTAAGTAGAAACCAGTGAGAATGCTACATGCTCCATGAACATTTAATTTACCTCAGGGGACAGAGAAACCAGGTAGCCTACTTGAAAAATGATGATTCCAAAGTCTTTAAATTGGATGCAAGATGCAGTTACTTATATTCAACAGAGGAAGAAAGCAGCGGAGCACCTACTTTGGGGGTTTTTCCTTTGCTTTTTTTTTTTATGGTTTTCAGGAAAATTCCACGTTTTTAGGCTGACAATGGTACAATAAACTAAAGTGATTTCCAGTTTACTTTTTAGAAATATTAGTCCAAATCATTTTTTCTTCTGTATGTTTTCACAATACAGGAAAATTCCAGGAAAATTAATGAATGCAATAACAAATGGACAAATAAATGAATCTTCCCTTCAGATAGACTCTGTTATTTTTTAAACCTACTTTTCCCAGATGTTTTGTTGCCATTTTAATTCATTCTTGATTCTAGTTTTAAAAAAGAGTCACCAGGTTTCACAGGACTCATGCAGAGATATTCAAATTAAGACTTATTAAGAAGTTAACATTTGAAAAATGGACTTTGTCAAAATGCCCTCTTTTTGGAGCACACATGAAATTCACACACACGAAAATCATCTACATATAAGATCATCCTTCTTCAGAGCATTCTTTGCTCGATCCAGTTCTTCCCCTTTTTGGCAACATTGTTCAATACTTTGAATAGTCTAGAACTTAGAAAAAATTCTGTATAATATGATGTGTGATAGGAGATGGGTTCTTGGAATAGAAGTAAGAACATGCTACAGGTTAGGATCATGACACTTTGAGATTACTGATACACTAAGACTACTGAGGACATAAAAGAAGATAAAGTCAGAAGTGAGTATGTCAAGTAAATCTAAAATCTGATCTTTGTTCCACATCTAAATGGTCATATTGATGAATTTTAACAAAAGACCAAAGGAATGACCAGAGTAGTGTAACCAGTAAGATCAGAGCTTATAAAATGGCACATGAGCAGACTGACCACGCAGGATTGTTCTGGGACCCATTAAAAAACAAAGCAAAACAAAACTGAATCATAGTTAAAAATGAAAAAAGCTAGACCATGGAAATATCAATATCAATTGCAAATATCACAGGTGATTTTCATGCATATTCTTAATATTTTCATCACTACCAATTTGTTAACTTGTATCCATTTGGGAAAAATATTATAAACTAAAGTACAATGCTTATATGTAGTTCCTTTAGCCTTTAGTACATTTCTAAAGTTACTTAGGTCAGCAACTTTTCTATCCACCCCTTCAGTGAGGTTGTTTCATGCATTTGTAATACAGGAAGATTCTCTTTTAGCAGACTGCTTTTTTCCTGGAATCTCTAGAATTCCAAAATTATTTTTTAAAATATGCAGACATTATGGTTCACACTTTGTATACTTGTTATATGTGATTTGACAAATGCATAATGTTGTGTATCCACCATCACAGAATCACACAGAATAGTTTCACCACCCTAAATATCCTTGATACCAGCTGATATTTCAATGTCTCCACAACAGTTTTCAGAATGTCACATAATCAGAATCATATAGTATGTAGCCATTTCAGACTGGCTTCTTAGATTTAGCAATATACATTTAAATTTCCTACATGTCTATTTTTGGTTTGATAGACCATTTGTTTTTATCATTGAATAATATTTCATTGTATGGATATATCACAGTTTGTTTATTCATCCACCTATCGCATAACATCTTGATCATTTCAAGTTTTGGGTGATTATGAACAAACCTGAAATAAAAATTGGTGGGCAGATTTTTGTATAGCTATAAATTTTCATATCACATGGATAAAAACCTGCTAGTGTAGATGCTTGTCTGGTAACCCTATGTTTAGATTTGCAAGAAAATGCCAAACTGCCCTCCAAAGTGGCTGTACCATTTTCTATTTGCAACAGTGCAAGAGAATCCCTGCTGTTGAGCACTTTCACCACCATTTGGTACTGCCAGTTCTATTTTTTTTTTTTCTCATTTAATTTCAGTTTGGGAAGTTTTATTGATTTATCTTCAGACTCACTGAATCTTTTCTCGGCAATGTTCAGTATACTGAAGAGCCCATTAAAAAAGCCTCTGTGTCACATTTTGGTAATTCTCAAAATATTTCAATTGTTTTTCAATATTATTATATTTGTATGGTGATCTTCTTTCAGTGAATTTTGATACTACTATTATAATTTATGTGGGGCAAAAACCCTGACCATATAAGACAGTGAACCTAGCTGATAATTGTGTGTGTTCTGATTGCTCCATGACTGACCATTCCCCTGTCTTTTCCCTTCTCCTAGGTTTCCCTATTCCCTGAGACAAAATATAGAAATTAGGCCAATTAATAACCCTACAATGGCATCTAAGAGCTGAACTGGAAGGAACAGTCAAACTTTAAATTAAAAGCTAGATATGCTTAAGCTTCTTGAGGACGTCATGTTGAAAACTGACACAGGCTGAACAATAGGTCTCCAACACCAAACAGGCAAGTTGTGAATGCAAAGGAAAAATTTTTGAAGAAATTAAAAGTGCTATTCTAGTGGACATATGAATGATAAGAAAGCAGGACAGCCTTATTACTGAATCAGAGAATGTTTCAGTGGTCTGGGTAGAAGATCAAACCAACTATAATATTCATCTATGCTGAAGCATAATCCAGAACAAGGCCTAACTCTCTTTAATTCTAAGAAGTCTAAGAGAGGTGAGGTATCTGTAGAAGAAAAGCTGGAAGCTAGCAAATGTTTGTTCATGATGTTTAAGGAAAGAAGCCATGATCATAACATCGAAGTGCAAGGTGAAGAAGCAAGTGCTGATGTAGAAGTTGCAGCAAGTTATTCAGAAGATCTAGCTGAGATAATTAATGAAGGTGATTATACTAACCAACAGATTTTCAATGTAGATGAAACAGCCTTCTGTTGGGAGAAGATGCTATCTATGACTTTCATAGCTAGAGAGGAAAAGGTAATGCCTGGCTTCAAAGGACAAGCTTACTCTTTTGTTGGGGGCTAAAGCAGCAACAAAATAGTTTTAAGTTTTAAACTTAAAACTATAAGTTTAAGCCAATGCTCATTTACCACTCTGAAAATTCTCAGACCCTTAAGAAGCATGCTAAATTGCTCTGCCTATGCTCCATAGATGGAAGAACAAAGGCTGGATGACAACACATCCATTTACAACATGGTTTGCTGAATATTTTAAGCCGACTGTTGGGACATACTGCTCAGAAAAAAGATTTCTTTCAAAATATTATGGCTTTTTGACAGTGCAGCTGGTCACCTAGGAGCTCTCATGGAGAAATGCAATGAGATTAATGTTTCATGCCTCCTAACACACTATCCATTCTGAAGCCCATGGATAAAGGGGTAATTTAACTTTCAAGTCTTATTATTTAAGAAATACATTTTGTAAGGCAATAGCTGCCATAGACAGCAATTCATCTGATAATTTCAGGCAAAGTAAATCGAAAACCTTATGAAAAGACTTCACTATTCTAAGTGGGATACAACTAAGTATTCCAGATAAGAATACTCACAATTCATGAGAAGAGATCAAAATTTCAACATTAACAGAAGTTTGGAAAAAGCTTATTCCAAATTTCATGGATGACTTTGAGGGTTACAAGATATTAGGGGTAGAAGTAACTGCAAATGTGGTAGAAATAGCAACAGAACTGGAACTAGAAGTGGAGCCTGAAGATGTTACTGAATTGCTGCCATCTCATGATAAAACTTGAGCAGATAAGGAGCTGTTTCTTATGGATGAACAAAGTAAGCAGTTATTTGAGATGGAATTTACTCCTGGTGAAGATGCTATGAAGGTTGTTGAAATGACAACAAGGATTTAGAATACTGCATAAACAATATACAAAGCAGAGGCAAGTCTGAGAGGATTAATTCCCATTTTGAAAAAAGTTCTACTGTGGATAAAATGCTATCAAAGAGCACTGCCTGCTACAGAAAAAGTCTTTGTGAAAGAAAGAGTCAATTGATGCAACAAATTTCATTGTCTACTTCTTTTAAGAAATGGCCAAAGGCACTGCAATCTTCAGCAACCACAACCCTGATCAGTCAGTCCTCAGCCAGCATCATGGAGGGAAGACCTGCCCCCGGAAAAAATGATTGACTTGCTGAGAACTCAGATGATGGCTAGCATTTTTTAACAATAAAGTATTTTTTAGATTAAGGTATGTACATTGTCCTTTTAGACAAATTGCCATTCCCTACTTAATAGACTAGAGAATAATGTAAAGTTTTATATGCTCAGGAAAAAAGAATACTCATTTGACCAATTGTGATATCTCCTTTGTTGTGGTATCCATTTTGTTACATTGGTCCTGAAGCAAACCCACAACATCTCTGAAGTTGTGCATGTTTATGTCAACTTGACTGGGTCATGAGATGCCCAGATGGCTGGTTAAATATTATGTCTGTATGTGCCTGTGAGGATGTTTGTGAAAGAGAGAGGCGTTTGAATTGATGGAGTGAATCAAGCAGATATCCTTCCACACCACCAAATGTGACTGGCCATGATGCAATCTGCTGACAGCCTGAATAGAACAAAAAGGCAGAGGAAGGTTGATTCTCTCCCTGCTTGACTGTTGAGCTGACGTATTAGTCTTCTGCCCTTGGTGTTCCTGGTTCTTTCTGGAATCTATTCCATTAGCTTTTTGGCTCTCAGACTTCAAGCTACACCTCCAGATTTCTTGGATCTAAAGCCTTGCTTCAGAGGTAACTGAGAGGACGTGACTGCCAGTTGACCCATAAGCTAGACCAGAACTTTACTCCCATCTCTTTCACTGGAATGTAGGTTTTTTTCCACTGTTTCATAGTCTTGAGAAAGCAAGGTGTTGCTGAGACCATCTGGACAGTATACATGACTGATCCCAGTTAAGGAATAATATAAATTTTAAGATTCTAGTGGGTAGGTGTGGAGATCTACTCATCTTGTAGCCACCCAAGACGAGCTTTATAAGTTGCTTTGCTTAAAACTTCCACCTATGAATTTGTAGAGGTCTTCCTCTTTGGTCTCTCCTTGCCCTCCGTGTAGAGGCACCATTCTGTAAACCAATAAAGCTTGCAGAAAGCAGACCATGGGACTTTTCAGTCTCCATAACTGTGTGGGCCAACAACGTATAGTATTGTAAGGTATAGTTTATTATATTAATTACACACTTACTACTGATTCTGTTTCTTTGCAAAACCCTGACAAATGTACCCTACAATCTCACTGTACAAGGAAAGTCATTACTCTTCAGGTTTCAGCTTTGTTCTCTTGTAAGGATGGGAGTAATAACATCTAAGACTCCTATATGCTGGAGGTAGAAGTGGATATCTCTACATGGCACTTTTTGCTACCAATTTGGAAATCTTTTAAAAATATTGGAACAAAATGGATTGAATACTTTGTCAACAGATTCAAATATTTTGATGATAATTTATATATATTGGTGCAAATTTTGAGGGACATTGTAATGACAACTATAAAAACTGCTATTTTTAGCATATATATACAAGGATGTTTAAATTTGGGAATGTTTATAATAGCATCAGAAACAACCTATTTCCAACAATAAACATGGTTAAATTGATTATACCTAAATTATAAAATGGTAAAAATATTTAACAGTGCCAAATAATGGGATGGACATATATGCACTGATATGGCAAAACATATAAATATATTGCTGTGTGACAGGAGTAAAAGAATACAATACAATTGAATATTCCCAGACATAAAAAAGGAATGAAATCTTGCCATTTGCAAAAAGATGGATGGACCTAGAGGTTATTGTGCTAAATGAAATAAGTCAGGCAGAGAAAGACTAATGTCATATGATCTCACTTACATGTAGAGTCTAAAAAACAAAACAAACGAAACAGAAATAAGTCAAAAATACAAAGAACAAATTGGCAGTTGCCATAGGGGAACAGAGTGAGGGAAGGGTGTGAAATAGGTGAAGGGGATAAAGAGATACAAGCTTTTGATTATAAAACAAATAAACCATGGGAATGAAAAGCATAGCAGAGTGAATAAAGCCAATGATATTGGAATTGCTTTGTATGGAGACAGATAATAACTATACTTATCATGGTGAACATTTTGTAATATATATATAACTGTTGAATAACTACACTGTATAATTGGAATTAATATATCCACTATATTTCAATTTTAAAAAATGACTTAAAAATAATTAAATCTAGTTAAACCTCATTTTTATTAAAACATATTGAAATGCATAAAATAAGCTTTATATGTATTGTAGGTACACACACACATATATATGTGAACTTGTTATGTTCCTTAGCTTATGATATTACTGATTGTTTGTGATGAAGCGAGTCACCATTCAATATCCCAGTTGTACCTTCTAACTATTAGGTTATGATTTCAGCTTTCTGATCTCTATTCCTTAAGTATATGGATAATATACATAACTGATGTTTATCCCTGGCTATACATCAGAATTATTTTGATCTCCATGTTAGATCATTTAAATCAGTATTATTTGAGGAAGAGCTTAGGCATGGATATCTTTAAAAGCACCTGTGATGGCTGTGATGTGAGCTATCCCTATACATGAGTTCCTAGTTAAGACAAACTTAACATACATTCTTAATACTATTTCCTTCTAAAACACCAGTAAACATCACAGTCAAATGGAACAAGAAAGAAGATGGCAACAGGAAACACTGAAAGCTTTAATGTAGATTAGCAAGTAGTAACTTAGTAGGGCAGAAGAAATTAAAATATATTAGGCAGCATGGAAGGGATGCTAGGCTAGTCCTGCTTGAGCCAAGGAATGGATGACTCCTGCAAACTAAGCCAGGTGGTCATACAGAGCAGAAAATATGAGGTTTGACTGAAAGTCTATTGGAACCAGCCTTCATATTTTTATTAAAACATTTTATATTTAAAAATACTAAAGCATACATAAAGTCTACAAGATTCATAGTTATAGAAAATTACAGAAAAATCATGATACCATTTACTTTAAGCCAAGTACAGTTAATGATTATAAAATATGATGATGAGTTTCTACTCTTACTCTTAAAGTTCTACCATATGGAAATTTTTTGTGGGAACTATATATTACATGTGAAAATAAATTAATATTCTACAGAGGTCAAACCTTGCCAGTGTTCATTATTTTGAAAGTAGAGTTCTGTTTTCTCTACTGGAATTTCAGGGATAGACTTTTAAACTTCTCTTCCATATAATTATATTATAAAGATACATGTCATTATTTATTAATACAGTGATTGATTTTTTGCTTATGATTATCAAACATAGGACTCTATGTTGTGATATGTTATTCAGAATGGATTCAATGTTTGTGTCTCCTCACAAAAATTCATGTTAAAACCCTTATCTCCAGTGTGATGGTATTGGAGGTAAGATCTTTGTGAGGTAATAAGAGTTAGATTAGATCATGAGGCCACCATGATGGAATTAATGTTCTCACAAAAAGTGGAGGAAACACAAGATATGCATCTACCTGCATCCACTCACCAAGGAAAGGCCATATGAGCAAGCAACCAGGAAAAGTCCCTTACCAAAAACCCAGCTATATTGGCATACTGACCTCAGACTTCCAGCATCCAGAATTGTGAGAAATAAATGTTATTTAACCTACCCATTGTGGAGAAATTTGAAGTTCATATGGCTAGGTTCCTCAACTGAACCTAAACTACTCGATGATGTTATTGACCTACTGCTAGGCTACTGCTTCCACACCCATAGGCGATAAGCTATTATTGACTGAGCCACTATATAAAGAGCTCTACACAGTGCTCTGGGTGAACATAGAGATGGAGGAGGATTACAGACCTGCAGACTGTTGGATGCAGACATAATTCTAGTGCTCTACCTATTGCTGGGAGAACAAGCCAGATAATAAACCCTTTTACCACAAGAACGTTCATTGTCATTCCTCAGTCTCACTGAATCTACAGTGAACTTGCCTGAAGACTGGAGTGGTGGCAACATTGAGGACAGAGACTGAGATGGCTGTATGGGTATAGAGGCCCAAAGGCAAAGACCGGCTTGCTGCAAGTAGATTTGCTCTGTATGGATAGGACTCCAGTCTTGTCTCTGCTTTCCTGCAGCCTTGCAGCTGTACCATCCTGTTGCTGCCCAGAGTACTGGACAGAGCTCTTTATATAGAGTCAGTAATGACATATTGCCCACACGTGTGTAGTGAGCTAGTCGACCAGGGCCAGGTGAGAATCCTGGCCATAGGAACCTTTACTTTATCCACACAATTCTAATTAGGGTACTAATTAGAAATCATAATTGGCTGAATCACAGAGAAAAACATTTCCAAGCTCAGGAACAATTCAGTGTTCTCAACATATTCCACTGAGTAACCTCAGAAGCAGAAATAAACAAGGAGAGCTCTCAGGGATGAAGGCTGGTCCAGACCTGTGAAAAAATAAATAAATAAAAGATTGTATAGGGAGAATATCAAACCTCAGCACTGTTTTGAGAAAATCTTAGGATGCTATGTTGGGTAGTCTTCAAACCTAAGTTATCCTTCAGAATTTCTGCTGTAATCCAACATTGCTGGGAACAGCCCATGGAAAATGTGCTCTTGGTGCGTGCATATGAGAGATCCAAAGGTTCTAGGTATATACTTTCAAATGTCAATTTCTAGAGACTTGAGGAATGTAGAGTTGAAAATCATATCACATTTTCTTCTTGGTTATTGCTGAAAAAAGCAAATTCCAAAGCTTTCTGAAAGTCAATCTCTTTGCCAAACTTGTTGAATTCTAATACTATTGTGATTTCTTGATCTATTGGATTTTCATGTAGATATTCATATCATTGGTAAATAATTATAGGCTTTACCTCCCCCTACAAATCTCTGTAAATCATATTTCTTTTCAAAGGGACTTGGTATTCTAGGACTAGGATGCATCAAAAGTGGTTATAAGAGACTGACAGTGCAGGGTTCATAGCAATGAAGTCTTACCTCAAGAAACAAGAAAGCTCAAACTATATCTAACTTTATACCTAATGGAAATAGAAAAAAACAAATAAAATCAGTAGAAGGAAGGAAATAAGATCACACCACAAATAAATGAAAAAGGGACTAAAGAAAAAAAACAATGAAAGATCAGTTAAACTGAGTTGATTCTTTGAAAAGATAAACAAAATTGACAAACCTTTAACTAGGTTCACCAAGAATAAAGGGCCCAAATACATCAAATCAGAAATGAAAGAGAAGTTACAACTGATAGCAAAAAAATACAAAGGATCGTAAGAGACTGTTATGAACAACTGCACACCAAAGAATTGGACAACCTAGATGAAATACAGTATATAAATGCAAAGAAACATACCTCGATCAGGAAGAAGGGGAGGTCCAAGATGTCATCATAGAAAGACCCTGAACTCACCTCCTCTATGTACAAATGTAATCTACACTTACATATAGAGCAATTGTTTCTGAAGAACAGCTAAGGGCTGAGTGAACAGTTTCCACACAAACAAGTATAGAGTTCATGTAGAAAATGGCAGGGGAAGCATACACACCATAATGATAGGAACCCCACCTCTGATTCAAGAAGTGAGGATGTGGATGAAAGGGAACCATAGTGCACTGTTTGTGAGAATATAAACTGATGCAGCCACTACAGAAAAACCATACAGAGATTTCTCAAAAAAATTAAAATAGGAATATCACATAACTCATTAATTCCACTTCTTGTTATTTTCCCAAATAAAGCAAAAACACCAACTTAAAAGTATACATACATCTGTATGTTTATTGCAGCAGTATTTACAACAACCAAGATACAGAAGCAACATAAGCATCCATTGTTAAATGAAGGAATAAAGAAGTTTTGACACACATATGTACTATAATATTATTTAGCTATAAAAAGAAATAAATATTGCCTTTTGTGACAATATGACAATATGGATAGACCTAGAGGGGTACCACACTAAGTGAAATAAGTCAGAGAAAAAAAAATACCTTATGCTCTTGTTTTTATATGTAACCTAAAGACAAAAGGAAACAAATGAGCAAGCAAACAAAACAGAAATAGAATAAAAAATACAGAGAACAAACTGGTGGTTGCCATAGTGGAGGAGGATGTGGAAGAGATGAAACATGTGAAAGGGTACAAAGAGGTTCAAACTTCCAATTATAAAATAAATGAATCAGGGCAGTTAGAAAGTATAGGAAATAGCACCAATAATATGAAATAACTATAATGTGACAGATTGTAACTACACTACTCAAGGTGAGCTTTCTGTAATACATATAATTGTTGAATCAGTATGTTGTACACCTAAAATATAATAGTGTATATAAACTATACTTCAATTAAAAAATTTTAAAACTAAATTATGAAGAATAGCAAATCTTAACAAATTACTAGCAACTATATTGAGTCAGTAAGTAAAAACCTCTCCACTAACAAAAGTCCAGTACCAGAAGGTTTCACTGGTAAATTCTTCCAAACACGCAAATAAGATGTAATACCTATTCTTCTTAAACACTTACAAAATTTGACCAGGAGAGAATTTCACTCCCATATTGTTTTTAATGAGGTCAGCATTACCCTGATACTACAACCAGAGAGGGACACCAAGACAGAAGAAAATTACAGGTCAATGTTCCTTATGAACATAGATGTAAAAATCCTCAAGGAAATATTAGCAAATCAAATTCAAAAATACATTAAAAGTATCATATGCCATAATCAAATGGGATTTATTCCAGGGATACAAGGATGTTTCAACATCTGCAAATCGATTAATATTATATACCACCTTTATAAAATAAAAAATAAAAATCACATGATCATTTCAATAGATGTGAAGAGTCACCTGACAAAATTCAACATTTATGTTAAAAACTCTCAACAAAGTGAATATAGAGAAAATGTATCTAAACATAATAAAGGACATATATGACAGATCCACAGTTAATACCATATTCAATGGTAGTGAAAACTAAAAGCTTTTCCTCTAAGATCAGGAACAGGACAGGATCCCCACTATCACCTTTATTCAAAATATTCTAAGAAGTTCTTGCCATAGCAAATAGGGAAGAAAAATAAATAAAAGACACCCAAACAGGAAAGGAAGAAGTAAAATTGTTACTACTTGCACAGTCTCTTCAATAAATAATGTTGGGAAAACTGGACAGCTACATGTAAAAAATGAACCAAGACTGCTATCTTACGTCATTTAGAAACATTAACTCCAAACACATAAAGACATGAATATAAGATGAGAAACCATAAAACTAGAAGAAAACAATCTGTAAGTTCCTTGATGTCAGTACTGGTGATGTTTGTCAAATTAACATCAAAGGCAAAGAAAACATAAGCAAAAGTAAACAAATGTGACTACATGAAACTAAAGTTTCTTCATAGTGAGGAAACCATCAACAAAATGAAAAGTCATCCTAGAGTGGGAATATATATTTCCAAATCACATGTCCAATAAGTGGTTAACACTAATAATAAATAACAAACCACTCAATAACAAGTCTGGTTTAAAAATGGGCAAAGTTTGTGAATAGACATATTCCAAAAAAGATATATAGAGGGCCAACAGGCACATGAAAAGATAATCATCATCACTAACCACATGAAAATGCAAATAAAGAAAAAATTCAATGATGTATCCCTTCATACCAGTCACAATGGCTATTATCAAAGAGACAAAAACAGCAACAAAAAACAAATGTTGGCAAGGATTTGGAGAAAAGCCATCCCTTTTTCCCTGGTGGAGGAATGTAAATTCATGCAAATACCATGGAAAGCAATATGGATGTTCCTCAAATAATTGAAAATAGAATTAGTATTGATTTAGCAATTCTACTTCTGGATATCTGAAGGAAAGGAAAACATTCATTTGAAAGGATATATGCACCACCATATTTACTGCATCATTATTTACAACAGCCAAGATATGGAAACAAGCTACATGTCCATGGAAGGTTGAATGGATAAACACACACACACTAGAATACTACTCAGACATAAAAAAAGAACAAAATCTTGCCATTTATCACCACATGGGAGGACCCTGAAGGTAGTATACTAAGTGAAATAAATCAGACAAGACAAAACCTATGTGATTTCATTTATAAAGAGTAATCTACAAAACAAAATGAACTAGCAAAATAATAACCATTCATAGATATGGAGACAGGAGTGGAAGTTGTCAGAGAGGAAGGGGATTGTGCAGGGTGAAGTGTATGAAAGAGATCAAGAGATACAAACTTCCAGTTCTAAAATAAATACTTCAAGTAGATATATATATACAGCATGGGGGACAGAATCAATAATACTATATTCACTTTGTAGGGTGGTATGGACAGGTAGTAACTAGTTTTATTGTGGTGATTAGTTTGCTATGTATAGAAATGTCAAATCACTATATTGTACACATGAAATTAATAGAATATAGTGTTTCAATTTTACATAAGTAAAACAAATGAATACAGGTCATACTTACTGATCTAAAAGATATTAAAAGAAAAATAAGTGATTACTATGAGCACCCACCAGTTTGATAACATAAATAAAGTGATTCAATTCCTTAAAAAAATACAAACTTAAAACTTCTATAAACAGTTAACCTGAATATTTCTTTCTTTTTTATTCTGATATCACTAATATACATTAACTTGAACATTATGGTTACTAGACACCCCCTATTATCAAGTACCCCACATATACTATTACAGGCACTGTCCATCAGCACAGTAAGATGCTATAGAATTATTACTTGTCTTCTCTGTATATACTGCCTTCTCCATGTCCCCAAACCTTACATTATGTGTGCTTTCATAAAGCCCATTTTCTCCCTCATCACTCCCTTCCCACCCATTCTCCCTAGCCCCTTTCCCTTTGGTAAATGTTAGTCCATTCCTGGGTTCTGTGAGTCTGCTGCTGTTTTGTTCCTTCAGTTTTGTCTTTGTTGTTATACTCCACAGATTAGTGAAATCATTTGATACTTGTCTTTCTCCACCTGGCTTATTTCACTGAGCATAATACCCTCTAGCTCCATCCATGTTGCAAATGGTAGGATTTGTTTTCTTCTTATGGCTGAATAGTATTCCATTGCCTATATGTACCACATGATCTTTATCCATTCATCTACTGATGGACACTTAGGTTGCTTTCATTTCTTGGCTATTGTACATAGTGCTGTGATAAACATAGGAGTGCATATGTCTTTTTCAAACTGGGCTGCTGCATTCTTAGGGTAAATACCTAGAAGTGGAATTCCTGGATCCAGTGGTATTTCTATTTTGAGCTTTTTGAGGAACCTCCACACTGCTTTACACGTTGAACTAGTTTACATTCCCACCAAGAGTGTAGGAGGGTTCCCCTTTCTCCACATCCTCACCAACATTTGTTGTTGTTTGTCTTTTGGATGTTGGCCATCCTAACTGGTGTGAGGTGATATCTCATTGTGGTTTTAATTGTCATTCCCTGATGATTAGTGATGTGGAGCATTTTTTCATCTGTCTGTTGGCCATCTGAATTTCTTCCTTGGAGAAGTGTCTGTTAAGATCCTGTGCCCATTTTTTTATTGGATTATTTGCTTTTTGGTTGTTGAGGCATGTGAGCTCTTTATATATTTTGGATGTCAGCCCTTTATTGGATCTGTCATTTATGAACATATTCTCCCATACTGTAGGATGTCTTTTTGTTCTACTGATGGTATCCTTTGCTGTACAGAAGCTTTTTAGTTTCATATAGTCCTACTTGTTCATTTTTGTTTTTGTTTGCCTTGCCTGGGGAGATATCTTCATGAAGAAATTGCTCATGTTTATGTCAAGAGATTTTTGCCTATGTTTTTTTCTAAGAGTTTTATGGTTTCATGACTTACATTCAGGTCTTTGATCCATTTTGAGTTTACTTTTGTGTACAGGGTTAGACAATAATCCAATTTCATTCTCTTACACATACCTGTCCAGTTTTGCCAACATCAGCTGTTGAAGAGGCTGTTATTTCCCCATTGTATATACATGTCTCCTTTATCATATATTAATTGACCATATATGCTTGGGTTCATATCTGGACTCTCTAGTCTGTTCCACTGATCTATGGGTCTGTGCTTGTGCCAGCACCAAATTGTCTTGATTACTGTGGTTTTGTAGTAGAGCTTGAAGTTGGGAAGCAAGATCCTCCTGTTTTATTCTTCCTTCTCAGGATTGCTTTGGCTATTCGGGGTCTTTTGTGGTTCCATATGAATTTTAGAATTATTTGCTCCAATTCATTGAAGAATACTGTACATATTTTGATAGGAATTACATTGAATCTATAGATTGCTTTAGGCAGGATGGAAATTTTGACAATATTAATTCTTCCTAGCCAGGAGCATGGGATGAGTTTCCATTTGTTAGTGACCTCTTTAATTTCTCTTAAGAGTGTCTTATAGTTTTCAGGGTATAGGTCTTTCACTTCCTTGGTTAGGTTTATTCCTAGGTATTTTATTCTTTTAATGCAATTGTGAATAGATTTTCCTGATTTCTCTTTCTGCTAGTTGATCGTTAGTGTATAGGAATGCAACACATTTCTGTGTATTAATTTTGTATCCCATGACTTTGTTGAATTCAGATATTAGATATAGTCATTTTGGAGTGGATTTTTTAGGGGTTTATAATGTACAGTATCATGTCATCTGCAAACAGGGATGGTTTGACCTGTTCATGGCCAATCTGGATGGCTTTTATTTATTTGTGTTGTCTGATTGCTATGGCTAGGACCTCCAGTACTATGTCAAATAGAAGTGGGAAGAGTGGGCATCCTTGTCTTGTTTCCACTCTTAAAGGAAAAACTTGCAGCCTCTTGCTGTTAAGTATAATGTTGGCTGTGGGTTTGTCATATATGGCCTTTATTATGTTGAGGTACTTGCCCTCTCTCTATACCTATTTTGTTGAGAATTTTTATCATGAGTGGATGTTGAATTTTGTCAAATGCTTTTTCAGCATCTATGGAGATGATCATTTGGTTTTTGTCCTTCTTTTGGTTGATGTATTGGATGATGTTGATGGATTTTTGAATATTGTACAACCCTTGCATCCCTGGGACAAATCTCACTTGATCATGATGGATGATCTTTTTGATGTATTTTTGAATTCAGTTTGCTAATATTTTGTTGAGTATCTTTGCATCAATGTTCATCAGGGATATTGGTCTGTAATTTTCTTTTTTTGTGGTGTCTTTGCCTGGTTTGGTATTAGAGCGATGTTAGCCTCATATAATGAGTTTGGGAGTATTCTCTCCTCTTCTACTGTTTGGAAGACTTTAAGGAGGAAGGGTATTAGGTTTTCACTAAATCTTTGATAAAATTCTGCAGTAAAACCATCTGGTGAAGGAATTTTGTTCTTAGGTAGTTTTTTGATTACCAATTCAATTTCTTTGATGGTAATTGGTCTATTCAGATTTTTTGATTTTTTCTGGGTCAGCTTTGAAAGTTTGTATTTTTCTGGAAAGTTGTTCATTTCTTCTAGTTTATCCAGTTTGTTAGCATATAATTTTTTCATAGTATTCTCTCGTAATTCTTTTTATTTCTGTGGTGTCCATGGTGATTTTTCCTTTCTCATTTCTGATTCTGTTTATGTGTATAGACTCACTTTTTTTCTTGATACATCTGGCTAGTGTTTTATCTATTTTTTTAAATTTCTCAAAGAACCGGCTCCTGATTTAATTGATTCTTTCTTTGTTATATTCTTCTCAATTTTATTTATTTCTGCTTTAATCTTTATTATGCCCCTACTTCTACTGACTTTGGTCCTCATTTGTTCTTCCTTTTATAGTTTCATTAATTGTGAGTTTAGACTGTTTATTTGGGATTGTTCTTCTTTCCTGAGGTATGCCTGTATTCCAATATATTTCCCTCTTAGCAAGGCCTTCACTGTGTCCCATGGATTTTGTGTTGTTGAATTATTGTTGTCATTTGTCTGCATATATTTCTTGATCTCTCTTTTTATTTGGTCATTGATCCATTGATTATTTAGGAGCATGTTATTAAGGCTCCATGTGTTTGTGGACTTTCTCATTTTCTTTGTGTAATTTATTTCTAGTTTCATTCCTTTGTGATCTGAGAAGCTGGCTTGTATAATTTCAATCTTTTTGAATTTACTGAAGCTCTTTTTGTGGCCTAGTATATGATTTATTCTTGAAAATGTTCAATGTGCACTTGAGAAGAATGTGTATCCTGTTGCTTTTGGATTGAGTGTTCTGTAGATGTCCATTAGGTCCTTCTGTTCTAATATATTGTTCAGTGCCTGTCTCTTTACTTATTTTCTGTCTGGTTGATCTCTCCTCTGGAGTGAGTGGTGTGTTGAAGTCTCCTAAAATGAATGCATTGCATTCTATTTCCCCCTTCAATTTGTTAGTATTTGTTTCACATATGTAGGTGATCCTGTGTTGGGTGCATAGATATTTATAATAGTCATATCCTCTTGTTGGACTGACCCCTTTATCATTATGTAATGTCCTTCTTTGTCTCTTGTTACTTTCTTTATTTTGAAGTCTATTTTGTCTGATACAAGTACTGCAACTCCTGCTTTTTTCTCCCTGTTAGTTGCATGAAATGTCTTTTTCCATCCCTTTTCTTTCAGTCTGTGTATGTCTTTGGATTTGAAGTGAGTCTCTTGCAGGCAGCACATAGACTGGTCTTGTTTTTTAATCCATTCAGTGACTCTATGTCTTTTTATTGGTGCATTCAGACCCTTTACATTTAGGGTGTTTATAGACAGGTATGTACTTATTACCATTGCAGGCTTTAGATTTGCAGTTACCAAAGGTTCAAGGGTAATTCCCTTACTATCTAACAGTCTAATTTAACTCACTTCATGTGCTATTACAAACACAACCTAAAGGTTCTTCTTTTTTTTTCCTTTTTTTTTTCCTTTTTCTTCCTCCTCCATTCTTTGTATGTTATGAATCATATTCTGTGCTCTTTTTCTATCCCTTTGGTGACATCTATTAAGCCTTAGGAATACTTCCATCTATAGCAGACCCTCCAAAATGCACTGTAGAGGTGGTTTATGGGAGGTAAATTCTCTCAAATTTTTCTTATCTGAAAATTGTTTAATCCCTCCTTCAAATTCAAATGATAACCTTGCCAGGTATAGTATTCTTGGCTCAAAGCCCTTCTGATTCATTGCATTAAATATATCAGGCCACTCCCTTCTGGCCTGTAAGTTTTCTGTTGAGAAGTCTGATAATAGCCTGATGTGTTTTCCTTTGTAAGTGATCTTTTTTCTCTCTCTAGCTGCTTTTAAAAGTCTGTCTTTATCCTTGATCTTTCCCATTTTAATTATTATATGTCTTGATGTTGTATTTCTTGTGTCCCTTGTGTTGGGAGATCTGTGCACCTCCATGGCCTAAGAGACAATGTCCTTCCCCAGACTGGGGAAGTTTTCAGTAATTACCTCATCCATGACACTTTCTATCCCTTTTTCTCACTCTTCTTCTGGTACCCCTGTAATACAAATATTGTTCTGTTTGGATTGGTCACACAGTTCTCTCAATATTCTTTCATTCTTAGAGATTCTTTTTTCTCTTTGTTCCTCAGTTTCTTTGTATTTCTCTACTCTAATTCCTATTCCATTTCTAACTCTTCTACTACATCTAATCTGCTTTGAAATCCCTCCATTTTGTCTTTCATTTCAGATATGGACTTTCTTAATGATTGAATCTCTGACTTAAATTCATTCCTGAGTTCTTGAGTATTTTTCTGTAACTCCATAAGCATGTTTATGATTTTTATTTTGAACTGTCTTTCAGGCAGATTGGTGAGTCAAGTTTCATTAGGCCCTTTCCTGGTGTTTGTGAGATTTTGGTCTGAACCATGTTCTTTCGATGTTTCATATTTCTGTGTGGTGCCCACTAGTGCCCAGAAGTTCCAGTCTCTGGAGCTGCTCAGCCCCTAGAGTGAGGCTGGGGGTCATACGGGAGTGTAGCTGGTGCCTGGGGTGAGGAAAGGTCTGTTTCCTGATTCCCGTATGTGGTGCCTGTCTCTGGTGTCAGGGCCAGTGGGCCAAGCACACAGGTGTAAGCCTCTGTGCTTTGCATCTGCAGCTGTTGTAGGCTGAGCCTCCTTCTGGCTGGCCTGATGCCAGCGCAATGATTGCCGGTTGGCAAATGGGTGCCAGCAGGTCAGGAGGAAGGTGCAGCAGGCTGCATATCACAGTGGGGGGCATTGCAGCTGAGTAGGCAGCCAGAGGGTTGGGGTATGAAGCTCCTCAAAGGTCCATACCAGCTGGTTAGAACATACCCAGACAACCTTGTTCAGCTCTCCCCTCCCCCCCACAGTAAGCTGCATACACCACTACTTCAGCTGTCCTCTTGCTGCTAGAAAGCCTCTCAAACTGCCTGCTTTTCCTTGGTCCCAGAGCGGCCAGGTACGGATCCCCTCCTCCACAAATGGCTGCAATCTGTCTCTCAAGCACTCCACCTGTCTGTGCTCTCCAACATCCAGAGCACAACACAGTGTAGGTTTCTGCTCCCAAAGCAGACCTCTAGGGCTCTGTGTTCAGCAGTTCTAGGCTTCCCCCACCTCCCCCACTCCATTTCTCTTCCTCCCACAGGTGAGCTGGGGTGGAGGAAGGGTTTGGGTCCTGCTTGATAAAGGCTTTTGTATGTTACCCTGTGTTCATGAGGTCTGCTCTGTTTCTGAGGTCTGCATGCAGTCTGGTTCAGCCCTCTTTCTTGTTGCTGTTTTAGGGGTAGTTGCAGCAATTAACTATATTTTCATACTATTTGTGGTTTTGGGAGGAATTCTCCATCTCACCTCTCACACTGCCATCTTGAATCCTCTCCTGAATAGTTCTTTATTAAATAAATTAAATCAATAATTTAGACCTTTTTCTGCCAAAAAAAAAAAAAAGTACTAGAGTCAGAAATTTTTAACAGGTGAGATATACCAAGCATTTAATGAAGAAATAATAGACATTCTCCCCTGCATTTTGCAGAATGTAGAAGAGCCTGCATTTTGCAGAATGTAGAAGAGACAATACTTCCTAACTCATTTTATGAGGCCAGTATTTTAATATTATAACTATATAAAGACATAACAAGGAAGGAAAATTACAGTCCAACATTTCTCATGAATATTGACATGAAAAGCTTTATTACTAGTAAATCAAACCCAGATTTACAAAGGATAAAATAGCAAAACTAAGTTGTGCTTATTGCATATAAACAAGGCTCATTTAATATTTGTGAAGTAATCATTGTAACATATTATCAGACTGAATAACAAGTCCTATAACATCAGTACATATAGAAAAAGCTTTTCACAAATTCCAACACCCTTTCATTAAAAACTCAAAAAGTTAAGGGTGAATGGGGAATTCCTTAAGCTAATAAAGGGAATTTACAAAAGCAAAGCACAACAGAAATAGTTTACCTTATAGTTAATGGTGAGAAATGATACACTCCTTTCCTAAGATTTTGGAAGAAGGCAAGAGAGTTTTGACTCAACAGTTTTTTAACATAATAATGGAAGTCCTTGCTAATGCAGAGAAGAAATACAGCTTTGAAAGGAACAAATAAGCTGTCTTTATTCATAGATGTCAAGATTTCTACGTAGAAAACCAAAGAATAAAAACAAACAAACAAATAGTTCTGGAACTAAAGATTTGGCAAGGTCAATATACAAAAGTCAATAGCTTCTCCATATGCCAGCAATGAATATAAATTTTGAAAAGTATCGTTTATAATAGCACCAAAAAAATTAAATACTTAGAAATCTAATACCACAAATTCTTTAAGAAAATTATATAACACTGAAAAAAAAGATGTAAATAAATGGAATTTTTTTTTGTCATGGATTGGAAGACACAGTGAAGTTGAAATGTTATTTCTCAACTTTATGTATAGATTCAATGCAAGTACAGTCAAAATCCTGGTGAGCTATTATGCAGATATTGAAAAATCGATTCTATAATTGATGTGGATATGCAAAGAATCAAGAATAGTCAATACAATATTGAGGAACAAATTTGGAGGATACCCACTACCCACTTTCAAGACTTACTATAAAGCTGCAGTAATCATAAGAGCATAATATTGATGAAAGAATATATACATAGATGAATGAAATAGAATAGAGGATGTAGAAACAGACCTACACAAATATAGTCAGCTGATCTTTGACAAAAGTGCAAAGGTAATTCAATAGAGAGAAGATGGTCGTTTCAAAAACTTGTGATGGTACAATTAGATATTGATATGTAAAAATATAAATAAATAATATATATATATATATACACACATATATACATATATATATATGACCTTTACTATACAAATACATATACATGTATTTATGTGACAACCTTTACTATACAGAAAAATTAACAGACAAAAATATAAAACATCTAGAATAGAATCTAGGAAAAAATATATATAACCTGAGGTTTAGTGATATTTTTAGATACAAAGGCAAAAGCATGATCTATGAGGAAGAAAAAAATGAAAACTTGGATTTGTTAGTATTACAAATTTTCTCTACAAAATACATTGTTTAAAATATGTACAAGTCATGGGATGGGAGAAGATATTTGCAATTTTCTTATCTAATAAAGGACTTGATCCAAGATATATATAAAAAATTCTTAAAATTCAACAAATGGAAATAGAAAACCAATTATAGAGAGAAGATCTGAACATACATACCAAAGATTATATGTAGAAGGCAACTAAGCTTGTATAAACATGATTAACTGTCATTATGAGAATACATATTGAAAAATACATCTTCAGAAGAAGAACAAAGACTTATTAACCATCAATGAGTACTTAAAGTTGGGAGAGAAAGTTTGAGAACAGGATATTTTCAAGCCTTGAAGAATTTTTCCAGAAAGACTATATCTTGTATGATTTCATAGAAATATCTAGAAGGACAAAACTTTAGGGGAAAAAAAGTAGAATAGTGGTCGCTTTCAGCAGCGGGTGGAATGAGAACTGACTACAGATGTGCATATGGATCTTGTTGATTCTTGATAATTTTCCTACTAAAACTCAACAGTCATATTTTTCTTCTTACTTTGAAAGAATTTTAAACATATTAATGCTGCAAAAATAGCACCATATTTTTCTTGAATAACTTGAGACTGTTTTAGAAAATACTCTTGTATAAAAGTGGATCATGGTGATGGTTTCCCAACTCTGTAAATTTATAACAAGTCATTGAATTGTACACATAAGATGGATGAATTTTATGGTAAATTATACCTCTGATGTTAAAAATTTCTCACAAAGAGAAAAAGAGTAACTTCACCATAAAGAAATTGTCAGGCTCCACTTAAGTGATTGAATTTAACATAATAATGGAACAAATTAAAATCATTCATAACTAACTGACCAGAAGTAATGTGAACACAGCATCACATGTCATATTTCTGGCAAAAAATGCATAAACTGAACCTAATAAAGTATTCAATGAACTCAAATCAAGACACAATTAAATAACTAGCCTATAGTCTCCAAAAATGTTACAGTCAAGAACATCAAAAAACAACAGGTTAACTATTACAGATTGAAGGAGGATAACGAGACATGACAATAAAATAGAATGTGTAATCTGAATTGCATCTTATTAGTGTAAAAGACATTACAGCAACAATGGAAGCTTAAAAGGGCCCTATAGTTTACATGATAGTGATGGATCACTGTTCATTTCTTGATTTGATAGCTGTATTAATGGGTATACAAGAAAATATACTTATTTGTCAGAAATTCATACCAAAGTATTCATGGGAGAGAAGACATATGTCAAAAACAGTCTCAAGTTATTCAAGAAAAATATGGTGCTATTTTTGCAGCATTAATATGTTTAAAATTCTTTCAAAGTAAGAAGAAAAATATGACTGTTGAGTTTTAGTAGGAAAATTATCAAGAATCAACAAATTGATGTATATATCATATTTAAAATGCTAATAGAGTCAATATTATCTCTCAAGTTTGTTACTGTTAGGGAGACCAAGGACCAAGTTACCAAGCATTCACTGAGTGTTGAGAATATGCATTTTATCTGATGTTCAGAACACTGCACCCATCTCAAGGCCAAGAGCTCCACTCTGTGCCATTTTCCCCACTCTCACCTCAGATGCTACAGGTGTTCAGTAGGCCAAGCTGCTAGGCAGCCTCCCCTGGCTTATTTCCATCTTGTGCATTCATACTAGCAGCCTAGGTTTGCAGAAAAACCCCACTGGTTCTTAAAATCAGCTCTGTTTCCAGAACTTGCAGACTGTTATGCAAATCCTGCCAGTTCAGAAAGGGTTTGCTGCCTTTTTCCTGCCCGTTTGCCTCACCCGTTACCTGATAAGTATTGAAATTAGAAACAAATGGAGACCAACCTTGATAATCCTTTAAGCAGGCAAAACCAGTTTAGCTGTACATAGCTTAATTTAGTTTATTTTGAAAGACTAACTTGACCTGGGTTATGTCTTGCTTATGCCTCTGGAAATCATAAGCAAAATGTGAACTGTTTCCCAAGGTTGATATCAGGTAACCTAACCAATTCCCTGTCATTTAAGAACATTGTAATGTGATAACCAAACAGTCTGAATAAATAAACAGTCACTATTTCCTCACTATATTAACTGCTTTTATCATAATATACCTCTGATCCTCATTCCATGTTTTGGTTCTAATGCTCCCATTTTACAAACTCGGGGTGTGTACAATAAACTTTTAGTAATTATGACTTCAGTGATTCACTGATTTTACATAGGCTATATCTAAACTTCTGACATAAGAAATAAACACTGGCCTGAAGTACTACTGCATCTGGGAGGTGGCTTTACTCCATAGATTGTAAAACACCAAGAAACTTGGGTCTTGCTGCCTGTCCTACCTCAGCACAGGGAGCCTTGGAGCACTTTGCACTAAGGGAGGCATGGGAGGTGAAGGAAACTCAAGGATCCTCTGGGTGTGGGCTTTTTTTTTTAACTTTATTTTCTTCTGCAATCCATTGTGTTCTACCCTCATACTCCAGCTTAATCATGAGAACTTTACTCCAGGTGCAGGCAATTGAGGCAAAGGCCCTGTTAGTGGTCTGTGTTGAGAGTCACCCACCACTATACTTCTTGCAAGTTTCCAACAAAATGATTTGATATTTGTATAAATCGCAAAATGATCACCAAAATAAGTCTAGTTAACATCCTTCACCAGAGTTATAATTATTTTTTTCCTTGTGATTAAAAACTTTAAAGATCTACTTTCTTAGAAACTTTCAAATATACAATGTAGTATTACTAACTATAGTCCCCATGCTGTACATTACATCCCCATAGATTATTTATTTTATAACTGGAAGTTTGTAGTTTTTAACCCTCAACACCCCATTTCTGTTTTGTGTCTATGAGCTTGGCTTTTTTGGTTATGATATTTTTTTAGATTCTCTATGAAAGTGGCATCATTTGGCATTATCTTTTTTTGTCCAGTTTATCTCACTTAGCATAATGTCCCTCAAGGTCGATCCATGTTGTCTCAAGTGGAAAGATTTTATTCTTTTCACTGAATAATATTTCAGAGTGTGTGTGTTTGTGTGTGTGTACATACAACACAATTTCTCTGTCCACTCACTGATTAATGGGCACTTAGGTTACTTTCATGTTCTGGCTACTGTATATAATGCTGCAATACACATGGTGCAGATATCTTATTAAGTCAGTGTTTTCTTTCCTTTGGATAAACACCTGGAAGTGGAATTGCTGAATCATTTTAATTCTATTTTAAATGTTTTGAGGAAACTTCACACTCTTTCCATACTTGGCTACACCAATTGACATTCCCACCAACAGTGACCAAGGTCTCTCTTTTCTCCACATCTTCTCCAACACTTCTTATTTCTTGTCTTTTTGATAATAGCAATTATAACAGGTGCAAGGTGATACCTCACTGTGGTTTTGATTTGCATTTCTTTGATGATCATAATGTTGAGCATCTTTCCATGCACATGTTGGCACCATATGTCTTTTTGGAAAACTCTCTATTTAGATACTCTGCCCATTTTTAATGCAATCATTTGTCTTTTTGCTATTGGGTTGTATGAGATCTTTATATATTTTGGACATAACCTCTTAGCAGATATATGATTTGCAATTTTTTTTCTTATTCAGTAAATTACTTTTTTATTTTGTTGATGTTTGCCTTTGCTTGATAGAAGATTTTTTAGTTTGAATATTGCTTATTTTTGCTTTTATTGCCTTTGTTTTTGGTGTCAAATCCAAAGTATCATTCCTAAGACCAATGTCAAGGAGTTGGATGCCTGTGTTTTCTTATAGAAGTTTTATTGTTTCAGGTATTACCTTCAAATCTTTAACCCATTACGAATTGAATTTTTAATTATTATAAAATAGTGGTCCAGTTTCATTCCTTTTGCATGTCACTCTGGCTTTTCCAAAACCATTCACTGAATGATTTTCTTTTCCCTATTATGTATTCTTGCATCCTTTGTCATAAATTAATTGACCATACATATGTGGGTCTATCTCTGGGTTCTCTATTCTGTTCCATTGATCTAATGGGTCTGTTTTTATGCCAATACCATAATATTTTTATTATAATAGTTTTGTAATGTAGTTTGAAATCAGGTAGTGTAATGCCTCCAGGTTTGTTCATTCTCAAGATTTCTTTGGTTATTCAGGGTCTTTTATGGTTCCATACAAACTTTAGGTTTGTTTGTTCTATTTCTATGAAAAATGCCATTGTAGTTTTGATAGGGATTGCAATGAATCTGCAGATAGTTTTGGGTAGAATGGACATTTTAAAAATACTAATTATTCTAGTAAATAAACATGGACTATCTATTTACTTGTCTCTGAATTCTTTCATCAGTGTCTTACTGTTTTTAGTGTACAGATCTTTCACTTCCTTTGTTAAATTTATTCCTATGTATTTTATTCTTTTTGATGCAATTGTAAATGTGATTGTTTTCATAATTTCTCTTTCTTATAATTATTAGTGTATAGAATCACAACAGATTTTTGTATATTGGTTTTGTATCTTGTGATTTTACTGAATTCATTTATTAATTTTAACAGTTTTGGGTGGATTCTTTAGGGTTTTCTATACATAATACCATATCATTCTTCCTTCCAATTTGAAAGCCTTTCATTTATTTTCTTTTTTAACTGCTATGGTTAGGACTTTCAATACTTTGTTGAATAAAACTTTTTTTCAACTCAGCTTTTCACCATTGAGTATATTAGCTATGGGCTTGTAATTTACGGCCTTTAGTCAGCATCCTTTAATTTTCACTGTTTATGATATGCACAGAATACATATTTAATTGTTCAACTCAACACTATTGTACACTATCTCTGTTTTTGTTTATATGAATTGTATTTTTCAGTTTTGATTTATGATATTACATAAACAATTAATTTGGTCAAATCTCCCAAAATATTGACTTTGACTGAAAGTTATTATTAGATTTTAAAAATTCTTCAAGTAATTCATTCACATACAACATAATCATTCGCAAAACAATTGTATAAAGGAATAATTCAAGATATAGTCATTAACACATGCAGTATAATCCTTAATTTTGTATCATCTCACTTGTAATTCTTAAAATGTCTTTCAAAATACTAGTTGTTCTTTTGAAATGTTTTATTAAAATCCTTAATATTTTCCTCCACATCAAATAATATTTTGATGTGAACTATTTAATAGAACATTGTTTTGTGATTCCTCAGACAAATTCAGAAATGATAGTGAAATCAAGAAGGCACTATATGGCATGTCTCCAGTAGCAAAGAATATGACTCATGAAAGATGAATTTAATTCCAATGCTATTACTGTATGCATGACCTTAAGCAAATTATGTCACCTCAGTTAGTTTTAGTTACCATATCCCTTAAATAAGAGTTTTGATGTGACATCTAAAATTCTCTTCCAGTTATAATCATCTGATACATATACTCTATGAGATAATTTTAGAATTAAAACTCTTCACTAATTATATGTCACTTCAATTACAAATCACAAGAAAAAACATATTTGACTTTTGTTATTTAGATTAGTTTTATGACATTAAAATTTATTTTAAAACATCATAGAAGTATCTCTCATGTGATATATAATTATAATATGCCACCAAGGAAATCATCAGGAGAATTATGGCTAATATTACAGATAATCATATAGGAACACTGATGGATAAAAATGATCTAAGCTGATTCCTTCAAATCACATCATCACTAGAGTCTAGTTTTTCTCAAGTATATAGAGCAAGTTATTATCTGAACACAGAGGTCCTCTCAAGGTTGAACTATCATTTTATGTATGAAATAATGATTATTTCATGTTCATCAATCCAGACACAGTTCATCTGTTACATCTATAGGAAAGATTTCTGTTAACTGCTAATTTCTACAGAGACTAGATGCTGTGCTCAGGTTGAAGAGGGTGTCATTTAATGTTTCCATAATGGAAACATCATATGCATAAAGTTGATGGTGTCTAATGTACCTTGAAATGTGCCCTGAAGTAGATTTCTATTAGTAGAGTCAGGGACTTGAAAGAAAATAGATCTTAGTTTTAAGTAATTAGAAATCTCATATAGCTTCAATTCATTAGCAAAAAACATATGTTGACTTTAAGATGAATAATACAAAGATATCCAATGTGAAGCAAACTGCATCTTAATGGCCTCAGGTTAGTGGTAGTTATGTTAATTATGGTGCTAGTGGCACTTCTGATGAATAAGACCATCTCATGGCATGTGATACCAGAAACACATAAAACTTTAAATTTGCTAAAAGTTAAACTGATATCTTTAACTCTTCACATAAACTGAAAAAAAAAAAGTTAACCTACTTTTAAAAGAACTGTAAAATTCCAAAATTACACTGTAGTCCATGTGAAAGCCTAGCTCACAGGATAATAATAAACTATGTATTTTAATTTTTGCACCAAGGGCAACTCACTAGTTATGATGGGGTTTTAACTTTTCCAAATATCTACCTTTAAATGATTAGTTAATAGTGATGAAGGCCTGTGCAATTGCCACCACTAAATCCTTTGCTCTAGTTCTAAGATATATCTAGAATTCAAAGACATCTCAGCAAGTCCACTTGCTCCTACCTTGTTGTAAGCGGCTTTTCCTTCTCATGTGGATTAATGTGATGTATCCTAACAGACTTGTCTTCCTTCTAGTTTTGTCAACTTTCCTGCCACATGCTGTTTCCACATTCAACACAGAAGCCGAGTTATTTTTAAAAACATATTAGATCATGTTGCTCTGCTTGAAACCCTGCAGGTTGCCTCCAGATGACTTGATCTGACCCTATTATCTCTCTGATTGCTTTTTCTCCTTTTCTGCCTGGCTCACTCTGCTCCAGTTAGAGCAGTTTATTTGCTGTTCCTCATCTGTACCAGGCAATCTCTCAAACCAAGATCTTTTTTTTACTTTCATACTTTCTCTGCGTCTGGAACAGTCAAGTTTTTTGTATGGGTAATGCCCTAAGAAACTTTATGATTTAATTTAATGAGGCTTACCCTCATTAACCTATTTAATGCTGCAAACTGCTCATCTACCACACTCATAATCCCAACTCAGGTATCTATTATTTTAACTATACCTCTTACCACCACCGAACATACACTTACTTATTATGCAATTGTTTACCATCTGTCTCTCTAGAAAAGGGATATCTAATGTGTGGTAAATTAGTTCTTTAAAAAAAAACAACAACACTGCTTTGAATTGTTTTCATGATTTCCATCATATAAATATGACTACCATGGCTGATTGCAGTCAACAACTGGCTTGCAAACATCCAAAATATTTAACAATTTGTTCTTAGAAGCTAGGATTTGCCAACTCCAGCCAATCACTAGATAATCTGTGTTTATTGTTCACTGACATATCCCAAGTGATTGCTGCTAGAATTATATCAAGTGGCAGATTTTTTATTTATTTATTTATTTATTTTTAATTTTTTAAATTTCTTAATAGTTTTATTATGGTATCATTAATCTACAATTACATATAGGACATTAGGTTTACTAGGCTCCCCCCTTCACCAAGTCCCCCGCACATACCCGTTCTCAGTCATTGTCCATCAACATAGTATGACGCTGTAAAATCACTACTTGTCTTCTCTGTATTGCACAGCCCTCCCTGTGCCCCGCCCCCACACTATACATGTTAATCGAAATGCCCCCTTTCTTTTTTCCCACCCTTATCCTTCCCTTCCCAACAATCCTCCCCAGTCCCTTTCCCTTTGGTAACTATTAGTCCATTCTTGGGTTCTGTGCTTCTGCTGCTGTTTTGTTCCTTCAGTTTTCTTTTGTTCTTATACTCCACATATGAGTGAAATCATTTGGTACTTGTCTTTCTCTGCCTGGCTTATTTCACTGAGCATAATACCCTCTAGCTCCATCCATGTTGTTGCAAATGGTAGGATCTGTTTTTTTCTTATAGCTGAGTAATATTCCATTGTGTATATGTACCACATCTTCTTTCTCCATTCATCTACTGATGGACATTTAGTTTGCTTCCATATCTTGGCTATTGTAAATAGTGCAGCAATAAACACAGGGGTGCATCTGTCTTTTTCAAACTGGAGTGCTGCATTCTTGGGGTAAATTCCTAGAAGTGGAATTCCTGGGTCAAATGGTATTTCTATTTTGAGGAACCTCCATACTGCTTTCCACAATGGTTGAACTAATTTACATTCCCACCAGCAGTGTAGGAGGGTTCCCCTTTCTCCACAATCTCACCAACATTTGTTGTTGTTTGTCTTTTTGATGGTAGCCATCCTTACTGGTGTGAGATAATATCTCATTGTGGTTTTAATTTGCATTTCTCTGATGACAAGCGATGTGGAGCATCTTTTCATGTGTCTGTTGACCATCTGAATTTCTTCTTTAGAGAACTGTCTATTCAGCTCCTCTGCCCATTTTTTAATTGGATTATTTGCTTTTTGTTTGTTGAGGAATGTGAGCTCTTTATATATTTTGGATGTCAACCCTTTATCGGATATGTCATTTTCGAATATATTCTCCCATACTGTAGGATACCTTTTTGTTCTATTGATGGTGTCCTTTGCTGTACAGAAGCTTTTCAGCTTTATATAGTCCCATTTGTTCATTTTTGCTTTTGTTTCCCTTGCCCGGGGAGATATGTTCAAGAAGAGGTCACTCATGTTTATGTCTAAGAGATTTTTGCCTATGTTTTTTTCTAAGACTTTTAGGGTTTCATGACTTACATTCAAGTCTTTGATCCATTTCGAATTTACTTTTGTGTGTGGGGTTAGACAGTGATCCAGTTTCACTCTCTTACATGTAGCTGTCCAGTTTTGCCAGCACCATCTGTTGAAGAGACTCTTTACCCATTGTATGTCCATGGCCCCTTTATCGAATATTAGTTGACCATATATGTTTGGGTTAATGTTTGGAGTCTCTATTCTTTTCCATTGGTCCGTGGCTCTGTTCTTGTGCTAGTACCAAATTGTCTTGATTACTGTGGCTTTGTAGTAGAGCTTGAAGTTGGGGAGTATGATCCCCCCCCACCCTTTATTCTTCCTTCTCAGGATTGCTTTAGCTATTTGGGGTCTTTGGTGTTTCCATATGAATTTTTAAACTATTTGTTCCAGTTCATTGAAGAATGCTGTTGGTAGTTTGTTAGGGATTGCATCGAATTTGTATATTGCTTTGGGCAGGATGGCCATTTTGAAGATATTAATTCTTCCTTGTCAGGAGCATGGGATGAGTTTCCATTTGTTAGTGACCTCTTTAATTTCTCTTAAGAGTGTCTTATAGTTTTCAGGTTATAGGTCTTTCACTTCCTTAGTTAGGTTTATTCCTAGGTTTTTTATTCTTTTTGATGCTATTGTGAATGGAATTGTCTTCCTGATTTTTCTTTCTATTAGTTTATTGTTAGTGTATAGGAAAGCCACAGATTTCTGTCTGTTAATTTTGTACCCTGAAACTTTGCTGAATTCCATTATTAGCTCTAGTAGTTTCGGGGTGGAGTCTTTAGGGTTTTTTATGTACAATATCCTGTCATCTACAAATAGTGACAGTTTAACTTCTTCTTTACCAATCTGGATTCCTTGTATTTCTTCTTTTTGTCTAATTGCCATGGCTAGGACGTCCAGTACTATGTTGAATAACAGTGGGAAGAGTGGGCATCCCTTTCTTGTTCCCTATAGCAGAGGAAAAGCTTTCAGCTTCTCGCTGTTCAGTATGATGTTGGCTGGGGGTTTGTCATATATGGCCTTTATTATGTTGAGGTAATTGCCCTCTATACCCATTTTGTTGAGAGTTTTTATCGTGAATGGATGTTGAGTTTTGTCGAGTGCTTTTTCAGCATCTATGGAGATGATAATGTGGTTTTTGTCCTTTTTGTTGATGTGGTGGATGATGTTGATGGATTTTCGAATGTTGTGCCATCCTTGCATCCCTGGGATGAATCCCACTTGGTTATGGTGTATGATCAATCCTCTTGATATATTTTTGAATTTGGTTTGCTAATATTTTGTTGAGTATTTTTGCATCTACATTCATCAGGGATATTGGTCTGTAGTTTTCTTTTTTGGTGGGGTCTTTGCCTGGTTTTGGTATTAGGGTGATGATGGCTTCATAGAATGAGATTGGGAGTATCCACTCCTCTTCTATTTTTTGGAAAACTTTAAGGAGAATGGGTATTATGTCTTCCCTGTATGTCTGATAAAATTCTGAGGTGAATCCATCTGGCCTGGGGCTTTTGTTCTTTGGTAGTTTTTTGATAACCTCTTCAATTTCATTGCTGGTAATTGGTCTGTTTAGATTTTCTGTTTCTTTCTGGGTCAGTCTTGGAAGGTTGTATTTTTCTAGGAAGTTGTCCATTTCTCCTAGGTTTCCAAGGTTGTTAGCATATAGGTTTTCATAGTACTCAATAATAATTCTTTGTATTTCTGTGGAGTCTGTTGAGATTTTTCCTTTCTCGTTTCTGATACTGTTGATTTGTGTTGACTCTCTTTTCCTCCTAATAAGTCTGGCTAGAGACTTACCTATTTTGTTTATTTTCTCAAAGAACCAGCTGTTGGTTTCATTGATTTTTGCTATTGTTTTATTCTTCTCAATTTTATTTATTTCTTCTCTGATCTTTATTATGCCCCTCCTTCTGCTGACCTTAGGCCTCATTTGTTCTTCTTTTCCCAATTTCGATAATTGTGACATTAGACCATTCATTTGGGATTGTTCTTCCTTCTTTAAAAATGCCTGGATTGCTATATGCATTCCTCTTAAGACTGTTCTTGCTGTATGCCACAGTAGTTGGGGCTTTGTGTTGTTGTTGTCGTTTGTTTCCATATATTGCTGGATCTCCATTTTAATTTGGTCATTGATCCATTGATTATTGATTATTTAGGAGCGTGTTGTTAAGCCTCCATGTGTTCGTGAGACTTTTTGCTTTCTTTGTACAGTTTATTTCTAGTTTTATGCCTTTGTGGTCTGAAAAGTTGGTTGGTAGGATTTCAATCTTTTGGAATTTACTGAGGCTCTTTTTGTGGCCTAGTATGTGGTCTATTCTGGAGTATGTTCCATGTGCACTTGAGAAGAATGTGTATCCTGTTGCTTTTGGGAGTACAGTTCCATAGATGTCTATTAGGTCCATCTGTTCTATTGTGTTGTTCAGTGCCTCTGGGTCCTTACTTATATTCTGTCTGGTGGATCTGTCCTTTGTAGTGAGTGGTGTGTTGAAGTCTCCCAAAATGAATGCATTGCATTCTATTTCCTCCTTTATTTCTGTTAGTATTTGTTTCAGATATGTTGGTGCTCCTGTATTGGGTGCATATATATTTATAATGGTTATATCCTCTTGTTGGACTGAGCCCTTTATCATTATGTAATGTCCTTCTTTATCTTTGGTACCCTCTTTATTTTGAAATCTATTTTGTCTGATACCAGTATTGCAACACCTACTTTTTTCTCTCTGTTGTTTGCATGAAATATCTTTTTCCATCGCTTGACTTTAAGTCTGTGCATGTCTTTGGGTTTGAGATCAGTCTCTTGTAAGCAGCATATGGATGCGTCTTGCTTTTTTATCCATTCTATTACTCTGTATCTTTTGATTGGTGTATTCAGTCCATTTACATTTAGGGTGATTATTGAGAGGTATGAACTTATTTCCATTGCAGGCTTTAAGTTTGTGGTTACCAAAGGTTCAGGTTTAGCTTCTTTACTATCTTACTGTCTAACTTAACTCGCTTGTTGAGCTATTATAAATGCGGTCTGATGATTCTCTATTTCTCTCCCTTCTTATTCCTCCTCCTCCCTTCTTCATATATTGGGTGTTTTGTTCTGTGCTCTTCTTAGTAGTGCTCCCATCTACCGCAGTCCCTGTAACATGCCCTGTAGAGGTGGTTTGTGGGAGGCAATTTCCCTCAACTTTTGCTTGTCTGGGAATTGTTTAATCCCTCCTTCATATTTAAATGATAATCGTGCTAGATACAGTATTCTTAGTTTGAGGCCCTCTTGTTTCATTGTATTAAGTATATCATGCCATTCTCTTCTGGCTTGTAGGGTTTCTGTTGAGATGTATGTTGATAGCCTCATGGATTTTCCTTTGTAGGTGACCTTTTTTTTCTCTCTGGCTGCCTTTAATACTTTGTCCTTGTCTTTGATCTTTGCCATTTTAATTGTTATGTGTCTTGGTGTTGCCCTCCTTGAATCCCTTGTCATGGGAGTTCTGTGTACCTCCATGGTCTGAGAGGCCATTTCCCCCCTAGTCTGGGGAAGTTTTCAGCAATTATTTCTTCAAAGACACTTTCTATCCCTTTTTCTCTCTCTTCTTCTTCTGGTACCCCTATAATGCAGATATTGTTCCATTTCAATTGGTCACGCAGTTCTCTTAAAATTCTTTCTTTCCTGGAGATCCTTTTGTCTCTCTCTGCATCAGCTTCTCTGCGTTCCTGTTCTCTGTTTTCTAGTCCATTAATGGTCTCTTGCATCTTGTCCATTTTGCTTTGAAGTCCTTCCAGGGATTGTTTAATTTTGGTATTCTCCCTTCTTAGTTCTTACATATTTCTCTGCAAGTCCATCAGCATGGTTATGCCTTTTGTTTTGAAATCTTTTTCAGGAAGATTGGTTAATCAGGGGAAGATGTAGAAGCTGTCAAAGCTGTCTGGGTTAGTCTTGTCTGCATCAAATTTTTTTGCCTTTTCATGTTGATAGGTGCAGTGGTGAGCTTTTGACTTGTTTGTTAGCTGGGACTGTCAAGACTCTTTCCACTTGGCTCCTGGACTTTCTTTATTGGGACAACTGCGACCCCTAGTGGCTTGTGATGGGCAATTGCTTGTAGATTGGGTCTCTGTATCTCGCTGGTGGGTATGGAGGAGGCTCCCTTGCTGTGCGCATGGCCAGCCTCAGACCGCTGCTCTGCTATGGCGGGGCCCTGGAGGGTAATGGATGGGGGGCTGTTTGGCTATTTACCTCCATGAGGGGTCTCAAAGCTGTTGTCCAGGGGGTTAGTGCACCCAGAGTTCCCTGGAATTTACAGCTTCTGGACTGTGACCCAGAATGCTTCCATCCAGTGGTGGGGTCCCTGTCTCTTAAGAATTTCAAAAAGCACTCGCTTTTCTTTGTCACAGGGCACCGGCTTCAGGACCTGCTCACAGGTCTTACTGTCCTGCTTCCCTAGTTTCCAGCACCCCATGCATGCACTATGTGTCTGCGCTCTGGGGTGGATGGCTATGGCTGGGTGATTAGCAGTCCTGGGCTCCCTCTCCCTCCCCGTTCTAACTACTCTTCTCCCACTGGGAGCTGGGGTGAAGGGCCTCGGGTCCCGCTGGGATGCGGCTTGTATCTTACCCTTTTCACCAGGTGCTGGGTTCTCGCAGGTGTGAATGAGAGTCTGGCTGCTGTCCTGTGTCTTGTGGTCTCTCTTTTAGGGATAGTTGTATTTGTTGTATTTTCAAAAATACGTATGTTTTAGGGAGGAGAGTCCCACTGTCCTACTCATGCCACCGTCTTGGCTCTGCTCAAGTGGCAGATTTACATATAAGTCTATGAAGCAGTTTAGCACATTACATTCATTTTTACTTGGATCTTAAAACTAAGTCTAATATAAATCAAAAATAGATCAGTTATTTCTGTCTTTTTATATCAGATTAAAAAGTTCATCTCTGATTAGACATTTTAATGGGATCATGAAAGTAATAATGAAAATAATCTTCCATTTTTAAATTGTTAAATACTTGCACATTTCTTAATTGTATAACCAACCTTATCTCTATAATATTTTCCATATGGGAAGCATCCACAGCTGTGTTTTATAACCCACTGCACTGTTTTACAAACTTCACTAAAGATAAAGCCTTATTTTCAAATGATCTCTCATCAAAATTATGTTTTTCGCTTATCATTTGGTAATAAATAATTACTATCATAAAAGTCTCTCATAATTTTCAAAGCATTGATCAAATCTCAGCTCAAATTCTTAGTCTGCATGGTGAAAATTAGCTTGCTACTGTTTTTAATCTACTGCAAGATTTGGTTTCTTGAAATAATTTTAATTTTTTACACTAATTAAAAGTAGGCTTAGTAGATACATAGATATAGAGATAGATATATATAAAATTAATATAAATGGGATGCCTATTATTTTAAATGATTGTTTTGTTTTTTTCTCTGAGAAAGTGTCACATGAATGAATGACAAGATCTGAAAGAAAAACCCAGTTATGTTAGAGGAAAGAATATATTTAATATTTTAAAAGTTAATGACTTAGAAGTCAAAATGAGACAGGGGAGGGACCTAGGACAAGCATCATGGTTAATTTTTCCTGCCTATTATGATAATGCCAAGATATATATATATATAGTACAGAAAGAACAGAGGGCTCCATCTTAAGGCCTATACTCCATTTTAAAAACCAGGGAGTTAGAAGGTAAGATTCCTAACCTATTTTATGGTAATCAACCAATAACCTACCTTATCTCAAGGCAGGGCAAGATGTCCTAAATGATATGCCCCACTGCTTGAGGGTAAACACTATCTTGGAGAAGAATGGGATCAATAAATTCCTTGTGTTAAGTTTATCTTACAGAATATCTAGAGAACTGACTATGTATGATGATATAATGTCTCCCACCAGAGATAAACATCATGAGACCACAGGCCAAGCTTTCCCCCTTGGCCCTTTACCACATTCTTGAAAGCCGTAAGAGACAGAATCCTAAGCATTTAAACATACCTCCACTCTGAGGTTGACTTCACTCTGCTTTCTTCAAGTGTGTACTTCGCCTTAAATAAAGTTTTCTTACTGCTCAACTCACTGAGTTTTTGTCTCAGCTCTCTTCCAGCAGTAAGAGACTTTGTTACTTCACTATTTCATTCCACTTTCTAGACTTAAGTACAAGTCTTCACTCTCTGTCCTATTTCAGACAAGTAGGGAAGGGCTGCTCAGATTTCTGATTTGGAATTGCAAGTTCCCATCACCTGTGTGACCTGAAGGAGAGGGCAGCTGTACGATCATGCTCTTTAGTAGCTTGCCCAAGAATCTCCTTTCTATGTGTTGGTAAATTCTCAGATAATAATCTCACTCCATCTAGACTCTGCAGCTCCCCCAAGTCCTGTGGTGGTAGGGAATTAGTTCCCCTGCTGTGTAGATTCAAGTGCCAGACACTGGATGCCAGGCGACCCTGATGTTAGGAGTTGGCAAAGGATTTGCCCAATGCTGAGGAGGAGCTCAATAAGCTTCCCTTTCCTCCCTCTGTTCTTCCTTGCTTTCTTTGGCCTGCATGGCTGCTACCACTAGCTACTATTCACCTTAATGAAGCCCTCCCTTATCTACACTCATGTGACCTGTTCAAGAATTATTTCTCTATCAAACTTAAGAACCCTCCCCTATCTAGGTTGAGATTTCACCTAGTGTACAGGGAGAAACCTCCTCAGATGCAACTGCCCAACAATAAAAATAACTTTATGTTTATATACAAAAATTAAATTTTTTAAAACTCTAAGGTAATATTAAAACACAAAAGCATTATATGGTGCATCACTTTAAATGTGATAAATAGCTTAAAATGAAAAAAAATGATCAGGACAATTTTCAGATGTATAAAGGCAGAAAACAGCAACAGTTTCTGGGAGCATGAAAAAAATTTAGTGATTTTTCAGATGTGGGATGAAATTTCAATCTCAAGTGCCATGAAACAATGCTGAGTCTAAATGGGTATTCTTTCTTGTTTACTTTTTGAAACAATTTGCTATTGCCTTGAAAATTACTTGAATTATGTCCTATTTCTGAAACATATTAGGAATTTATGTACTCATGACCTGGAAGTTGCTTAAGAATTAACTAAGCTTTTTATTTGCAATAAGAAATGTGAGAAAGCCTTTAGCTATGCCAGAACCAAATTTGTGGTTGTTGGCAGGCAATACTAAATTACTCCATTAAGCCGATCAACATATGTAAAAGATTGGCAGAACGTTTAGCACCTGCTTTTTCCTGGAAGGTCCAAGAGTGTTTTTAAAATCTGATATGCCTTTAAATAACCAAGAGATTCTTATCTATGTGTTAACTATCCAATATTATTGTCTGTGGTGACACACAACAGAAAACCTGGATATATATTTTATTTCTAGTTTCCTGTTTTAACCCCTTAACCTGCGTTCACATTCCTTAAAATCATTAACTGCACTCTTGCAATTTCATGATATATTTTAAAACCTGAGCAATGCCTATTCCCTCAACTTTAATAATCTGTATTTTTTTAAATTTTTCCCCATAATAATGTTACAAATAATATTGGGTTTTATTCCAGATAGGCTTTAGAAATTTACTCAGATTTTAACAAACAGAAAAGTCTTTTGGAGATATCAAATGGGATCTTATTAACAAGTGATCTGGTCAGTACTGTTGGAAGAACATCTCTTCAAAGTTTAATTATAAATTTCTACTATTCTCTTAGTTGGGACATACTCATATTTGAAGTTATTGCTTTGTTTTCCTACTTTACCTTAGTATCTCTAGAGTGTCTTTCTTAATCAGTTGTCATATAGGTCCCTCATTAAGTGTGATTTTCTGTTTTATTAATACATGGCTTCTATCGCACTGAAGTTTCCCAACGGTGCCCAAAGTGATTTCACATACACCACATATCTTAAATAGTAATTTTATGGATATCCGGTCTTGTTTTGTGTAATCTGTAAAATGATTGACTTTGCGTAATCTGTAAAATGATTTGGGTGTTCCTTGTAGTCCTGAGAAGAGAACAGCCTACATGTACATACAGAATAAAATAACAAACAAAGCAAGTGACAGAAAACATGGGCACATCTAATTAGTATAAATTTCTGTGGATTATATGCAATAATAATAATAATAACAAACAGTATTGCGTTAGCTGTTTGTTCATTATCTTATATCTCTCTTACAATTTGCCTGTTTTTAGAGTTTTAGGAGTCCTTTTATAATTTCTAAGCAATTTAAAAATTAAATATGTAAGTAATCAATAGATAGTAGTGACCTCTTAAATTCCAAAAAGAGAAATTATGATATAACATGATGAGAAATTTATTTACCCATTCAATATTTTAAAACTGGAGTTTACCTGGCACAAAGATGGGTTTTAGAAACAAACAGCAAACAACTGCAGCCAATTTCTCAAAATATGTTGTGAATAGTTCAGGGAGTGCTTTCTTTGCCCTGTCCACCAAAAAAAAAAGAAAGAAAAAAGAAGTGTAAATTTGCAGTTGGATTCACTGTACTTGGCACCTAGTTCCATACTGATTTCCAAAAAAAACATCAGATGACTCCAAAGATGTTTCTCTTAATGCTTTCATTATTTTACTCTGAATTTCCTGAATAGTGAATTTCTTATATAAAATGTCATTATAAATAACTTGTTAACTATTTTCATTGTCAAATTTTTTGAAGTAATTTTTAGAAATGCAAACCTATTATCTTTGACTCCGTTTTTTCTTTTTGCTTTGTATTTTTTATCAAAAATGTATATATTTATCATTTTGACTGTTCATAACTATGCAATTGGCATTACATAAATTCATAGTGTTGTGCCCAAAACAATTTCATCATCCTCAATAAAAACTCTGCACCCATTACATAATTCCCCCTTCTCCCCAATCCCTGATAAACTTCATTCTGCTTTCTGTCTCTCTGAGTTTGCCTATTCTAAGTATGTCATATAATGTATGTTATTTGTTTTAACAGACTCTTTCTTTCTGGGTTTGTACACCAAGAAATGTATAATGATGTGTATACACCATTGTACTCTCACAGAGCTCAATGCCCTAAAATTCATGTGCTTCACCTATTCATTCTTCCCTCTTCCCTAACTCCTGATAACCACCGATTTTGTTTTTCTTTCAACTTCCTTCATAGCTATTCCTTTTCCAGAATGTCCTATAGTTGAAATTAGATAGTATGCAGCCTTTTAAGATTGAATTCTTTCACTCGGTGATATGTATTTAAGGTTCTAACATGTCTTTCCATGGTTTGATAGCCATTTCTTTTTAGCATCAAATAATACTCCATTGTTTGTACATACAATAGTTTATAAATTCCCCTGCTGAAGGGCAGCTTGGTGGCTTGCATATGTAATTATAAGTAAAGCTGTTATAAACATCTGTGTGGAAGTTTTTCATGGACATAGTTTTCAATTCCTTTGGGTAAATACCCAGGAATAAGATTGATGGATTGTACATAATTTATAGTTACTTTAAAATTTACATTGCCCTGATGACATGCGATGTGAGTTATCTTTCCTTATATATGCCCCCCTTTATTCATGGCATTTCCCACTTATATTAATTATAAGTGGGGAATTAACATAATAATTAAATTTATAATTAAGTTAATTAATTTAATAAAAATTAAATATCTTCTCATTAATCAGCTTGATAGCATTTTGCATTCTCTTTAACATCCTCTGTACCTTTAGCAATTGCAGCACTTTTGCTCATCACACCTATGCTTTCTGTTCTTCCTGCCACCTACAAAACTCCAGACTTCATGCTGCATTTTTCATTTAATTGGTTTTCCTTAGTTTTACATATTTGTTTATTGTCAATAAACATATTTGCAGATATTAAATAAACTTGAGTTTTTGTAAATGGCAACTTATTCTGTTTTTCACTTTTTCTATACAATTTTTATTTTCTTGGAATTCATCCATATGGACATATGTAGTTTCAGTTCAATTTTTTATTGTTATATAAAATTTTAGTGCATGAACAAAAACACCAAATCTTTATCCACTACCCTGTTATTGTATATTTAACATCCCTGCCCATGGGATTTTGTTGTTAAACATTGCTGTGTATGAGTTTTTGCGGATACGATAGTCTCTATTGGAAAATGATTTCCAAGATTGATGTTGTGGCCAATTTGTGGATTGCTGAATCAATTTAATAGTCATAAACATAATTTAAAAGAATAAAATGGAATAGAGGAAATGACAGATAATAGAACATAAAATATGAAAATAAAATGTCAGTAGTAAGGTTTACTCTCTTTCGATTAAAATTTTAGTTATGTGTGTGTGTCTGGGTGCATGTGTGTTACCTGGGAAATATTACTTTCTTTGAGTCAGTAGTCAAACACTTTGACTATCACTGCTGCCCAATACAGATCTAGGAATGGACTGGCTAGGTCACTGTGTTGGAGCATTCTCCACTGTATTATTTTTATTATGTGTACGCATTTACTGTCTCACTAAAATTATATAAGAACTCTAATTACTCCATAGTTTCTCCAACACTTAATATTGATGAATATTTTGCTAAGTGATCATTTTAAATATGATTTGGTTGTGGTTTCAGTTTGTACTACACACTCACTAAGACAGCTGAACCTATATTTACATGCATTATTTGCCACTTGTGTTTCCTCTCCTGAGAATTGTACCAATTTGTATTTAAAATAAATTTATTGGACTATTTTTTTTACTTTCTCTATGTTCTTTCCTTTTTCCTTTTTTAGGAGTTCTTTAAATACTTAGGTATCATTAGGTACCTTAGGTATATCTAGGTAGATTTAACTTAAATTACATGTTATACATATCTTCTCCCAGTTTCATATTTTTACTTTCTTCATAATGCAATGTGATGAACATATAGAACTAAATAAATATAGTTGAATTCACAAGAAACTTCCTTCTATTTTTCAAATTTTTTGATCATGTGTCCATGTTTTTTTTTCTAAATATTTTAACTTTTTCCTTTTATATTTATTCTCCATTTCACTCTGGATTTATTTTGGCATCTGGAGCAATTTAAGTCTAATGTTTCACTATTTTTTCCCAAAACTTCAAAAATCATTAAGGGAAGAATCTGTCTTTTCTAAGATTCCAAGAAAAGCTCTGATAGTAATTATTTTCTATACATGGATCTCTTTGGTAGTTTAATATATGTCATTTGCATCTAATCATTTGCCATATCAACTATCCTTTTGCCACTCTCTTAATTACATTTCTGTGGCTAAAAGTCAGGCCAAAGAACCAGTTATTAATCACTTTCTTCCCATATTCAGAATCTAGCCAAGTGTTTACATACAGCAAATCTCAATAAATAGCATTATTATTGCTACAAAAAAATAAATAATTTTGTTTATTTTTTGTTTGTATGCAAAGTGTGCAATAAAAGCAGTATCATATTTTTATCATAAGGTAATTGAGGAATTATATTCCTAGCAGTATGGTTGAAAGGATCCTCTGAAGATGATTTTAAGATGAATAGCTCCTGGGTAAATTGAAATGAAATGATTTTATTGTATTATTAAGTTCAAAGTAACTTACTAATACAATCCAAGGTCCTTATAAATAGAAAGGAAAGGAAGAAGGAAGGGAGGAAAGGAAGAAGAAATGGAGGGAGTAAGAGAGAGAGAGGGAGGGGAAGAGGGAAGGAAGAGAAAAAGTAAGAATGCAAGAAAGATCAAGGGAAAAGAAGGAAAGGCATAGTAAACTGGACCAAGAATAATGAAACTCCAGAAATAAATGTTTTCTATGTGGTGGGAACAAGAGACTGACCCTCTAAGAACAACACCACAGTGGGAGAAACTAAATTGAGTTTCTTATACTAAGTCAAACCCAGAAGAGAACTAGATTTGTTTCAGCTAGTTAGCGCATCTGGTTTATTACTGAGAGCATATTTAAATTCTTTCTACTTGGACAACATCATATTAAAAGTTTCTATACAGCAAAGGACACCATCAGCAGAACAAAAAGGCATCCAACAGTATGGGAGAATATATTCATCAATGACAGATCCGATGAGGGGTTGACATCCAAAATATATAAAGAGCTCACACGCCTCAACAACCAAAAAGCAAATAATGGGCAGAGGATATGAACAGACACTTCTCCAAAGAAGAAATTCAGATGGCCAACAGACACATGAAAAAATGCTCCACATCGATAATCATCAGGGAATGCCAATTAAAACCACAATGAGATATCACCTCACACCAGTAAGTGTTGCCACTATCCAAAAGACAAACAACAACAAATGCTGATGAGGATACGGAGAAAGGGGAACCCTCCTACACTGTTGGTGGGAATGTAAATTAGTTCAACCATTGTGGAAAGCAGTATGGAGGTTCCTCAAAATGCTTAAAATAGAAATACCATTTGACCCAAGAATTCCACTCCTAGGAATTTGCCCAAAGAAAACATGATCCCAGATTCAAAAAGACATACACACCCCATGTTTATCACAGAACTATTTGCAATAACCAAGATATGGAAACAACCCAAATGTCCATCAGTAGATGTGGTACATATACACAATGGAATATTATTCATCTATAAGAAAAAAATACTTCCATTTGCAACAACATGGATGGAGCTAGAGGATATCATGCTCAATGAAATAAGCCAGGCGGAGAAAGACAAGTACCAAATGATTTCACTCATTCGTAGAGTATAACAACAAAGCAAAACTGAAGGAATGAAACAGCAGCAGACCCACAGACTCCAAGAAGGGACTAGCAGAAATGGTTTGGGAGGGCAGGTGAGAAGGAAGCAGAATGGGATTAAGGGGTATTATGATCAGCACATATAATGTAGGTGGCTCACAGGGAAGACAGTATAGCACAGAGAAGACAAGTAGTGACTCTATAGCATCTTACTACATTGGTGGACAGTGACTGCAATGGGGTGTTAGGGGGAACTTGATAGTATGGGTGAATGTTGTAACCACGATGTTGCTAATGTGAAACCTTCATAAGATTGTATATCAATGATACCTTGACAACAACAAAAAATCATTCCTATTTGGAGTTAAGATTCCTCAGTTTGGACTCTCAAAATACTCTCAGATTGTATCCAACAAAATAAAACAAACCACCATAAGTGTCAGAAAAAATACATAAAATATTTAGATCATGAAAGATTTTAGATACTTGAAATTTTAATTTGTAATATGAAATACACATATTTAACATGTTTAAAAAATAAACTTATGTAGTGGATTAATAATATAACATTAAAAATAATAAGTGTGACTTGAACACAAGCATAATACATTTAGAAGTTAGTAAAATGATCATGGTAATTAAAAATTTAATTTATTAGTTTAATATAAGACTATCCTAGTTGATGAGACAATCAGTCATCTTTAATGCACTAGAGAAAGATAAAGAGATTGAGTATATGAAGAAAAGGACAAAAGACATGGAGAAGAGATGAGAAGGTATATAATACATCAAACAAATGAAAATCTAAATCTAAAACTTTAATAAGAATAGAGGATATCTTTGTGGAGTTAGAGAAAGTTTTCTTAAACAAGACATAAAAAGCTAACTGCAAAAAAATTATCTTATTCAAAGAACATAAAAAAGATGAAAAGGCAAACCACAAAATGGGAGAGACATGAAATCAATATATTTTAATTAGATCATATTCTGAGAAAAGAAGGATCTCCAGCAAATTAATACATAGTAGAAAAAAAATTATTGGGAGCTTTGAAAAAGTCATGTTAACAAGTATCTCACAAAAAAATTAAAATAAATAACAATAGGCAAACTATTCAACCTCATTAACAATTAAGGAAGTGCAAATTATGACTACAATGGGATACTATTTAAATCCATTAGATGGTAATAAAGAAGTAAATCTACAATGCCAAGAGTAGGCAAATATAGAAGAGATAGCTACTTTTAATATAATCTCATTGGAATCAATTCTGAAAACAATAGATCCACTGCTTAAAGTTGAAAATGCAGATACCCCTTAGTAATTCCATCTGTATATATGTTCTCTAGAGAAACTCTTGTAGACATGCACCAACAGACTTAGGAATGTACCTAGCCACTTTGCTTAAACTAGCAGAAACAAACAAAATAAAAATAAAAATAAAAGCACCTCAAATGTTTATCAGTATAAAAAAATGGATGAAAAATAGTGCTCTTCTCATACAATGAGTATACATTAAATATTAATAATGAACATCTGCATAAAATGTCATAGATGAGACATTTAATATTGAAAAAGCAAGTCACATAGGACAATTTACACTTAGATACCATTTTCTAAGGTTCAAAAGCAAATAAAATAAAAAATTACATTATTTTTTGGATTCATGCATACATTCTTTATCACTGAGGTTCAGACAGCAACTTAGAACTTCTCTATTTACAGGGGTTAGAAAGAGACTAATATGTGGATGTGGGAAAAACTGCAGAATTTTCAGAATCTCCTGCCAAGCCTTAGTTCATTTACATATTAATAGGTATTTACCTCTGTAACCTCCCACAGCCTCAAGGGCAAGCAGTGGAGAGATAATGGCTATTTTCTGCTCCCCTCTGTTCTTGGTGTGTCATTGGCCTGGCCATCTACCAGTCACCAAGGACCCACCAGTGGAGTTCCTCCCAGAAGGGTGGGTGAAAAAGTGAGCTTGCATAATAGCTGCAGAGACTCAGAGCACTAAGTGGACTTGGCTAGTGGGGACCAAGGGAGGAGAGAGCCCCAGTAGAGGCCAGAGGGGACAGATGGAGCTGGCCATCACTGTGAGGATAAAAAAAAGGGTTTTTCCTAATCTATCCTTTCTCTTTACTTATTTCAGTTTCATCTATTTCATTGGGGATTCACCACATGTGGGTAACACCCTTCCCTGAGGAACTACAATGGAATTTAAAGGCTTACAGAATCCCTTGAAGGGTGAGGAAGCAAAGGGTAGGGAAATTTGCATTGGCTTCAGAATATCAGTGGGCTGCAGAAATCTCAAGAAATGTTTGTGATCTCATTGGCTGGTAGCCAAATCAAACAGATGACTTATGTTAAAAGGCGTACATACAGAGCAAAATCTTACTCTTTTTGGAGATTGATGAGGTTTTTCCTTCTGCCTTCCAAATATTACATGTTTCTCCATATCAATATCTAACCAAAAACGCTGTTGACAGTTGTGTCAAGGAAACAGTTTGAGGTTTCTCTCTGATGAGACAGTAAAAATATAAGAGAAGGTGAAATTTATACTGTTCTGTAAAAAGATACACCAGCACAATGGTAGGTATATCTTGTTTAACAACTAATTAAGGAAAGGATGAAGGCAAAATTCAGTATATTACTTCTGTGCAAAAGAGCGACAATTGGGAAAACACACATGAACAGTCATAGGCTTTGATAAGGTTCTAGTAGTTGAGTTGTGTAATGGGTATTCACTCATTTCTATGCTTCAGAAATTTCACATCCATCCCAGACCCATTTAATGAATAACATACTGTATTATAAAATTTAAAAGTTTGAAAGACTATTTAAGTATTCAATAGCTGAACTATGTCATTGTATCATAAGTACATAGATTTAATTAATTGCAAGGAAAAGTGTTATAAGTAGCATCAGCACTATTTTAACAATGTAAATATTTATGATGTTTTATATATGAATATATTAAGTACATGTTTAAAAAATAACCTACATGAATGCAAAGATGCACAAACCACAGTTGTTTTGTACTCTATTAAAACATAATAATTATATTTTCTTTATCTAAGTGGGTTTTTAAAAATTTTTTATGGTGGAAGTGGAAAGAAATTGCTCCTAGAAAGAAAGATTGTTCCTAGAAAAATCCCAGAAAATAGCAGTTAGCAAATGTGATACCAGATTCAGGCATTACTCAAATTTTTTCACAATAGTACATGTGAATAGTACAGATATTTTCTTTTAGCTTATATAAGATGCATCCTTACTCCCCTCAAACCATGAGTCATAGTAGGATTTTTTTCATGTTCCTATCCCAAAATTGCCTAGAAATTAAAACAATTTTCATTTTTATTTATTTATTTATTTATTTATTTACTTTTTTTTAAAACCTTTTATTTGGAAATAATTATTAATTCACAAGAAGTTGCAAACTGTAGTACAAAGAGGCACCATGTAGCCTTCACTCTGTTTCCTTGAATAACATTTTATATAATTATATTATAATACCAAAACCAGGAAATGGACATGGGCACAATGTGTATGTGTAGTTCAATTTCCTGTAGAGTCCTATAATGACCCTCATAGATTCCTATAATGACGCTCACCGAAAGCCAGAACCAATTCCCTGCTACAAAGATCTCTCCTGCTACTCAGTCATAGCCACACCCAACCCTCTCTGCCCCATTATTCCTAAGCCCTGGTACCACTGATCTGTAAAGTTTGCGTTTTTGCAAATGCTATAAATGGAATCATACAGTATGTGACCTTTTTTTTTTTGAGAGGACATCTCTCATATTTATTGATCAGATGGTTGTTAACAACAATAAAATTCTGTATAGGGGACTCAATGCACAATCATTAATCCACCCCAAGCCTAATTCTCAAGTCTCCAATCTTCTGAAGCATAACAAACAAGTTCTTAGATGGTGAACAAGTTCTTAAATAGTGAATAAGTTCTTACATGGTGAACAGTGCAAAGGCAGTCATCACAGAAGCTTTTGGTTTTGATCACGCATCATGAACTATAAACAATCAGGTTAAATATGATTATTCGTTTGATTTTTATACTTGATTTATATGTGAATCCCACATTTCTCCCTTATTATTACTATTATTATTATTTTTAATAAAATGCTGAAGTGGTAAGTAGATGCAAGATAAAGGTAGAAAACATAGTTTAGTGCTGAAAACAATTTTTTTAAATTTCCCTAAAAAATAAATTATCTCTATTTTATAAAATGATAGAATAAATAAAAAGAAATCCATAGGGAAAAAATGAGGCATATTAAGACTCCTTGAAAACAGAGTAATAATCATACTAAGGAATTATCTTACTAATTAAACAACTTCTAGTTATAAAAATGATTATTTTAATGAACCAAACAGAAGAAAAGTGAATGTATAGAATGTACAGTCATTCTGAGATAATAAGACACTGAAAGACAAATTGTCATGCTTTTAAACAGAAAGAAATATTTTAAACTCACAGTAACAGTTCTGATTCTCTCTACTTATATAAGTAAACTGGTTGTATAATATATATACATTACACACACACACACACACACACACACACACACACACACACATATATATATATATATATAACCCATAAATGAGATACATAACTATGTATGCTTATATATTCATATACATGAAATATTTATCAAGGTATTTCAATGGAGCTTTTAAGTCCTCATTAGGTCTATTATGTCTAGAAAACAGTGTTACATAACAAAGGCCTTCATTCTTTTAAAAAAATGTGTTGAATATATACTTCCCATTGAAACATTAACCCGGGAGAAAATGATTTTGACTAGCCAAAAAAAAAAACCTGTGGATTTCACTTCTCTAAATTCAGTTTATACACTTTAAAAGATAGTGATTGAATATATGTATATAAACTAAGTATGTGAATACATATACGAATCTCCAGTAATATATCATTTTATTTGTTAAAAAAGGATAAATTCTATAGTGGGAAAGAAAAGAGAAGAGAAGTGGTGAAATAACAGTTACCACACAGCTATTCTCTATTCAGTTCTCATACTGAGTCCTTTTCATTTGCTGAACAAATAGTCAATTGTTGGTGGATTGAGTAGAGCTATTCAACTGTGCCAGCTACTACCACCTGCTGCAACTAATTAAGTGTGATTATAAAGTAGTGAAGAGGCAGCAACATTATCCTAACAACCTGAAATTCTTGGTTTGAGAGAGTGCCCAGAATCTAGGGCATTCAACCAACAAAGACAAATTGTTCAGTTCATACAGGTCTCTGAAGTTATTTATTTAGACCTCGGGGTTTTTGGTTACTTATAACATAAACTAGTAAATGCAATATATTTATTATGTTAGCTGATATCAAATCAGCATGGATGTCAAATCAACTTTATAATCCCATTGACTAGATTTACTTTTTTTTTCATAAAAACATTTCATTTATCTTGAAAGACAGTATATGCCATTAACAGAAGAAATTAGACTCCCAAAGTGATTTACACTTCAAGATTTATCCAAAATTTCCAATGTCTTACAAACCAGTTCTAAATGGGTAAACCTATCAGTAAACCTCAACTTTTATAAAGAAAATTGTTAATCCTTCTAAATATAAAGCAGGACCTATTAAAACCAATGCAATCAATTATTGCATCAACATTACCTGCTGTGACTTATTGGCACTGAAAATAAAATCCTCAGAGAAACATAAAATGGAAATACTCCAGAAATGGCAATCAGGCTTGTAGTCTTCCACTCAATTTTCTTTCCCTCTGTGTGTGGAACTATAATTAATACTTCTAATGCCTAAATTTGTGATTACCAATACAACATTAAGGAATATTGATATATAAAAATATAAAAGAATCAAGAGAATCATTTTAAAATTTAGGCAAAAAAAATTTCTGTTAATAAAGTTCTTTTAAACCTAAATTAGTCATGTAATTCCACTGACTGTGAGCAATAATATGAGGCTGTTGTCTTTTTATAAAAATTGACTGTTCTTTATAAATACCAGATACAAGTCCTTTATCAGATATATGACTTGAATATATATATTTTTTCCATTTTGTGGTTGTTTTCTTAATTCTTTTTACAGTGTCTTAAAGAGCAGAAAATTTTAATCTTGATAAGGTCCAAATTGTTATCTTACGCCCCATAACATGTATGCCATATCTAAGAATATTCACCAAATCTAAAGTGACAAATTACTCCCAGAAGTTTTATGGTTTTAAGTTTTACATTTATATCTGTGATTTTGAGTTAATTTTTATATGTGGTATAAATGTATGTATGTACCAAAATTCATTTTTTTAATCAAATGGATGTCCAATTAGTTCCATTTGTTTATATTTTCTACACTTTAATTGCTTTGCATGTTTGTCACAAATTAGTTGTCTATGTATCTTTGGTTATATTTGTGGACACTCTATTCCACTCCATTATCTATGTATCTATATTAGTGCCAATTCCATAATAAAGTGATTACTATAGTTTCATAATAAGTCTTAAAATAAGGTTATGTTAAGACCTTCAATTTTATTCTTTCTCAATGTTTTGGTGACTATAGAAGTATTTACAGAAGAAATGAAGAATTAGTTTTTCAATTTTAACAAAACTGTAGAGATGTGGATTGAGATTTTGTTAAATCTACAGCTCAGTTTGGAGAGAACTGACATATATAAACTATACAGTCTTTTGATCCATTAACTCATATAGTTCTCTGTGAATTTAGATCTTTAATTTCTCATAGCAATATTTTACTGTTTTCATTATAAAGGGGTTACAGATCTTTTGTCTTATTTATCTTATATATTTCTCATTTTCAAAACTATTGCAATAAATATTGCTTTATAAATTTCAATTTATTGTTGGTTACAAGGATATAAATGAATCTTTTATTTTGCTAACTTCCTAAACTCCTTGATTAGTTCTGATAGTTTTTTTTCCATATTTCACAGTTTTCTTTCTAAAAGATCACTTTAAAAAAAAATGAAAACATTTACATTTTCTTTGCAAACTGGAAGATTTTAATTCTTTTTCCTATTACACTGGAAAAAGCTTCCACTATAATGTTAAATAAACATCCGCCTCTTGCTCCTGATCTTAGGTAGAACACAATCAAGCTTTCATCATAAATGTGATGTCAGCTTAGCTTTTGTATATGAGGAAGTTCCATTCTATTTTTAATTTGCTGAGAGTTTTCATAAAAAATAATTGGATTCTGTAAAAATGTTTTCTGTATCTACTGAGATGATATGTTTTCTCCTTTTAGCTTATTAATGATAAATTACATTGATTTATTATTAAATGTTAACCTTTAATTTTTACTCAAGTAATTTTTAAAATTATTGCATCTATTTTCATCAATTCTGATTTCTTGTCTGTTTTTTGTATCAGGATAATGTTTGCCTCACATAATAATTAAAGAAATAGTCACTCTTTTCCTATTCTGTGTGAAAAGTTTTTAATAGAATGGATATATTTTCTCTCCAATCATTTCCAAAACTTAACAGGATACATTTGAACTTAGAGGTTTCTTTGTGAGAAGATTTTTTTTTTTTTTTTACGTTTCAAAAAGTTTCTATTACTCCAAAACTTGTCAGATATCTAAAAAGGCGAAACTCAATTACCTTAATTATAAGAAGTCTGAAAACCTGAAATTAGAAGAATAGGAAAAACAGATGTGACTATATATTAACATATAGTTAATAACAATATAATCATTACTATTATATTGACTTGACATTCGGTGTAAAGTATTAACAATTTACTATATTGTCTTTACATAGAGTCGATTTTTAAATTACATGTGTAACATCTAGATATGGAGCTATTCATGTTATCAAATCCCTGAGTAAATTTTGGTAATTTGTGATTAAATATATTAATTTATGGATTATTGATATTATATTCTATATTAAATATAATATATCCCTACTATATAATATACAACAGAAAAATAAAAATATTATGGAAATGAATTTTTTAAAGTGAATGCTGAATATACAGGTATTTTGGCCCACAAAAATTGAGTTTACCAGAAGATAATCACTCAAATTTTAAAGGAAAATAATGCTTAATAAAGAATTCTTCTCATCTCTATAGGGCATTCTACAATTCTATGATTTAATTATTATTGGATTAAAATAATTAACTCATGAATAAGGAGTTATATGTCACTGATATTTATATAGAAATGGAAATCTCTGTAGTTGAACATCACATTTATGACTGTATAAGTGTTACGTTGTTTGAAACTGCACAACTATGTAAGAACATAAATGAGGTGAAGACATATTATACAATTTTGAAATTTAAATGATTTTAACTAAAATTTAAGTCATTTATACAAGAAAGGGAAACAGACATTTGTGGAATTATTTCCCATTAGCACTTAGCTGATGGTGTTCATTGTGGTATGTTTTTTGCACCTCTGAAATCCCATACAATTAAAATCTCCTTGGACATTCCAATTTACAAGAAAATTTTATTAGAACAAAAACAAAACAGAACTAAATTCCAGTCACCCACTTTACACATTGTTTTTGGTCAATAAGGAATTTATAAAAAGCCATTAAAACAAAACAATGTGAACTGTTTTTCAATGTACATTGTAATGCTATTTGATTTATAGTTTTAAGAAAGAAGTGAATGCTTTGAGACCAAGTTTTGCCAGCTAAAACATACTTATGCTATACTTGCACTTTGTAAGAGATAGAGTTTTAATAACTTAGCATGGATTTGAGGTGGGTTGCCTGAAAAGTGTGAAGGTCATTTGGTGGTGACTGGAAAATTTCCCTGCGAATTTCTGATAATGGTGTCTTTAAGGTAGTCAGTAAGTATAAATGATAGATCTGAAACTTCAAAATGTCTGTAAGGGGTAGAAAACAGCCTCAGCATTATGAAGCACCTCAATATAAAGTCTGGACTTATGGGAGGAATGCCATATGCTTCAATGGAACAATTAGGAATAACATAAGTCTGAATGTAATCATGTAAAGTTGGAGAAATACCTTGGAATTGCTCTAGAGTAGAGACAATTAAATTATGAAAGAAAGAGTAAGTCCTACCCAGAAACCCCAGGTATAATAAAAAGAATGCCATTGTTAATTCTTTTCTCTTTTCAGATTAGTTCATGCCAATATGAGCTATCCTAGCTCACTTAAGTCTTCTAATTATTTCAATGGTGGAAAGAAGCTAAAATGCTCATTTATAATGGTGTGACACTTTTTCAAAAGTCTAGTAGGGTTATAGTATTTGGAAAATTAAAATGAAATTTCCTTTGCCCTGTGTTAAAATTCTTGTTCATCTGATCTGACATTAAAAAATGAAAGTAAAACCTTTTGGGAGGAGATGTTAATTCACATTTCTTCTCAAACCTTTCCTGTCAGATATTTTTCTATTATCATGAACATTATTAAAGTTTTTAGGCATTTTATGAAAAATTTGCTATTACTAGTTCTTTTGGTAAGATGGCTGGTAGGCTACCATGTTTAACTCATAAACACTCTAGACTTCCACTTTGGGTTCTTCTGGTATAGTTCTTAACAAAACTATTTTCTCACTGAGAGGAACTATAGCTGGATAAAGTAAAAATGATATTTTTGAAGCAACTGAAAACTTCCCTGACAGAATATGAGGAGCCATGACCCCAGGAAAAAGGGAATTCATGGAGAGGAACCTAAACATTGTACACACAAGTATTCCCCCTGAGTAATCTTGCAATTCTAAAGTGGATGGGTCAAATAAGGAAAACACACTGTGTTTTACCTTTACTCTCAGACCTCACTTCTGACACCAGATGTGTGGGCTTTTTTCCCCACCCCAATCAATTCTGCAACACCAACTGGGTGTCCTAAAAAGCTGCAGTGTCTTGGTTTAGTCTTTACATTCAGCAAGTTCAAAACATTTTTATGTGATTTTGAAGCCTTACTTATTAATTGAAAAGGTTGTTTGCTGATAAAACTTGGTCAAATGCTATTGCTGAATGTACATCACTGATTAGGTCAAAGCAACAAAGATGACCACATGTTTAAAGATTGCAATGTGTCAGACATCACTGAAACAAAAATTCACACAACTAAACAAAACTCATGCAAGAAACATCAGAGAATATGGACAAGATGGCAGCAATTGATCATCCCTCAATTTTATGCCCTTTTTCCAAGGTAATCTCATAATCAACTTCCTTCACCTTAAATATAACTAGACATGGATGTATGGATGTGATGTGATATAAATTAGCCCTCTGGAAATAGGACACATCTTCTCAGGGTCTGTGTTTTCAGTAGCTTGGCTTGTTTAACCAAGTCAAGTCGACAGAGAATTAGTTTGGAATATTGGGCAATGCAATAACTTTAGTTCATATTGAAAATCATCCCTTAAAATTCTTGCCCTCACATCTAACATCTTTGTATAGGACACATATAGTTTCTATAGTGTGGGTAAAATTGCAGTATTTCTAGAATCTTTCAGCTGGCTTCAGTACATCTCCATATCAACAGGTGTTTCCAAGGGGTGGAGAGAAGTAATCATTTCCATATCAGTGGGTAATTACTGAGCAAGCAAGGACTTATCTGGACCAGAGAGGTTGGGGTGGGTATTCACTAGCTTCTGCCACAGCAGGAGAGAGAGAGAGAGAGACACTGCACAACTGCTTGCAAGCAATAAATGGGTTTTAAACTTTATTTTTCCCTTTGACTGATTTCTGTTTCAAAGGTATTTTGCCACAGGATGTCCCTTCCCCAGAGTTATACATAGATTCTCATGGTTTTTACATTAGGAACTGGTATTTCCTGATAACATCTTATTTTTTTGAAAACTCCATCAGGGATTATTATTACTGTTGTCTCTGTTGGTCTCTCTTATTAAGGAGGTAAGTAAAATAAGTCACAACATAGATTTTATTTATTTATTTTATATATCCTTCCTTCCATTGGAAATAAATTTCAGAAGATAAGGCATTTTTATCAATTTGATTGTAGCTTTATTCCCAATATCTAGAACACATGATGGTAAGAACAGAGTATTTGTTAAAGACATACCTGTAAATCAGTCCAACAATTAATCATTCACTCTTTCTTTTGGTCTATATATCATGCTGATCAATAAAAACTAGCCTTCATTATTTGACACATTTTTAATAGCTAAAACCACTTGATACATGGAGACTTACGTATCAATATAAAACTATAATTTTTTCAATTTCAATAGTAGAGAAATATAAGTACATTGGCTAAAAAGGCCTCATAACCCAAAGCAGACACTTTATTTTACCTATCTTAAGTATACTTCCATGCTTTAATAACCATTTATAAAACATTAATGAATATGCCACTAAATCCAAGATCTTAACCTAAGGACTAATTTTAAAACTTATAATTAGGTATGTTATTAATATCACAAGGAGGCTTTGTAAAATTAATAAAATCACCTTTTTTACAATCCAATCCAATGTACTTTTCTATAGGCAGATTTCACATTTGTTGTGTGTGCATGAGTTATCAAAATATTTTCACACTTATTTTATGTGACCTTCAAAATGTATTAAGGTATAAGTAGATATGATTATCCTATTTTATAAATTGAAAAATTAAACAGAATATGTGCTATTCTAATGTTAAATATATGGCAAAGTTCAAATATAGAAATAGTTTAGCTTTTCATAGTTACATTTAATAATATGTAATACACTATTTCACAGTTTCAGCTTTTCAACAGCAGGAATAAAGTTGTCTAGTGTTTTGGGAATCACTGTATATGTAGAAAACCTCTTCTAGTACTTTGGACTGCATCATGAAAAAAACAGTGCAAATCATATTTTCCCTTGGAAAAACTTATAATTGGACATGCCATACCTTACTTAGGCATGAGAGTACAATAAAATAAATTGTAGCACCTAAAATGTTTATAGTAAGACAAAACAGTAAAATTACATTCCTAATCTTAAAATATATACTTTTTTATGTTCAGTATGTCAAATAAATGTTTACTATGATGAAATGCACCCCAATATATACTGAAGAATTATTCAATATCTTCTGCAATTCTGTTTAACCACAAATTTTACCTAAAACAAACTATATCTTCAAAAAATATTAATGTATAATTAATTGTAAACAATTACATTTTATCTTAAAATACTGAGTATGATTTTATATATTGTATTAAAATTCATTCACTTTTGAGTAATGTTTGATAAGTTTTGATAAATACATATAAACATGTAAGCACTACCTTAATCAAGATATACAATACTGTAATCAGTCCAAATATTTTTGTCAGTTCCCTAACCATGCAACTCCACGTCAACATTGATCAGCTTTTTGTCACTGTAGATTCATTTTCATGGTTCTCAAATTTCAAATAAATGGAATCATATAGATGTATCCTTTTGGGTCTGGTGTTTTTCCTTATTACGATGACATCTGTGATTCCCTCTGTCATTCCATCTATGCTTTTTGTATCAGCTGTTTATTCATTTATATTACTATGTATGTACCACAATTTGTTTATACATTTATGTCGATAAATAGTTTTATTTTTAGGTCTGATGTGAATACACCTGCTATGCATATTGCATACCAGACTCTGTGTGGATATTTTCATTTCTTTGGGAAATACCTAGGAATGGGAACTACTGGGTCTTATGGTAATTGTATGTTAATCTTCGTAAAAAAACTGCCAAATTGTTATGCCACTTTATTTTCCTGCCAACAATGTGTATGAGGAATTTATTATTTCCACAATGTCATTAATGCTTTGTTATTATTGGTCTTTTAAAGTTTAGGCATAATGACGAGTGTGTAGCAATACTTCCCTGTGTCGTAATTTTCATTTTCATGAAGGCTAATGATATAGAGTAACTATTCAAGTGCTTTATAGCAATTTGCATATTATCTTTTATAAGTTCTTCAAATCTCTCATCAATTAAAAAACTGGTTTGCCTTTGTAAATGGAACTGTAAATGTTTTTCATGTATTTTGGATATCAGTTCTATGTCAGATATATATATAGATGTGTGAGAAAGAAAGGAGAGAGAGTGTGTGTGTACGTGTAAATGCACATATTTGCTGTTTTAGTGTGTGATTTGCTGGGAGTGAAATTTGTCATGTTTCTCAATTTTTTATAATTTATTTTAATTTTATAATCAGTGATTTTTGTGTAGTATCTAAAAATTGTTTGCAATCTCAAGGCCATAATAGAATATTCCTATGCTTTCTTCTAATTTGTTTCACAGTTTTAGACTGTGTGATTATGTCTAATATCTATTTTAAATTAATGTTTTGTATATTAAATTTTGCTTGATTTCTATTTCTAGAATGTCTTCTTTAAATGTTCTAATTTCACTTTAAAATGGGTGTTTAAATTTGAACTGACCAGCCTGCTTGCTTTTTCTAACATTAAATATAACCTGTCACAGACAGAAAAATACAGTGCTATTCTATAGATCACAGAGCTAGATATTTCATAACTCTCCATATGATAAATGCTTATCACACATGAAAGCTGTCGATGAAGACTAAGTGATGAACACAATATGTTTTTCCAAATAAAAGACATTATAAAATTAAAGGCCTAATCTCTTTCCCATATTTTATCTTTTCAATATTTTCACTACAGCTGACTACTTTAAATGGCTAGAATCAGGCCGAATGAATACAACAAATAATAATATACAAATCATTTAAAAATTACTATCCTCAGCTTTCTTTTCAATTGAGAAGCAATACTTAGGTAACATTCCTTAAAATACATTGACCTTTATCAGAAAACCATGAATGCAATTGTAAGATATTAGTAGATTTACTTACCATCATAGTATGCTAACTACATAGGTGGTCTTAACTACATGGAACCACAGACTAATTAGGCAATTAGAAATAAAAAAGGTTGGAGAATTGCTTAAAAGTATGGCATTTATTGAGAAAGGAAGAATCTATGTTGCTGAACATCCATTTATAGAGGAAAAGGCCTTGGTTAAGTAAGATTGTTTTAGAAATCTCAGCAAAATATCTTTTCTATGTAGCATTTCAGTCCAATAATACAACATTGTGAGACCATCACTAAGTGATAATTCTCTGGAACATGAATCATATTGGAAGTCCTCTATGATCAATGTGAAGAATACCACTTACTCAAAAATGACAGCAACAATTTCCCTCACTGACCACTTTGGTACCTTCCAAATATATGGTATAGTTGTGGTTATCAGTAAGTAACATAACATAAAATTCTAACTACAAGTGTTATTGGCACTGTGAAATGTTTTTTAAAAAGTAACAAATGCAATATATACATGTATAATGTATAACATCATTCTCATTGTCTACTCTGATTTCACATGCAGAAGAGGGAAATAGCAAAGATCTGTCAATTATGTGAATGACTGATACACATTAAGTAATGAGATAATTTGTTAAACATTTAATTGCATACTTCTGTTAATAAAGTAACATATTAATCATTTATATAACCATTCTTCTGCTTTATTTATACTTTACAGACAGAGCCAAGGATTTTCTGAATCTAAAGGTCTAACATTATCTTTTACAAGTTTAGGCTTCTGGAAGATTAAAATCCTTTCCTATAGATCTTGCAGTTGAACAAACATAAATCTAGATAATTTACATTTTGCAGTAATTCATTTCATGCTGCTTGTATACATACTTTAGCCATATTTCTTCCTTTTATATTTTATTGTCCTAATTTGCATAAGAAAAAAATTTAATGCATTTTTCCACTTTATTTATTACTATGTCAAATTTTAATGTTTTACTGATATGTCAATTTGGAAATCTGAAATACTCCCTAGTTGTGTATGATGTAAAAGACATTAAAATAACCATTAATCATCAGAACTAGATATAAAATTTATTAAACTATTATTAACCCAAACCTACTAACATTTTTCATTTATCGAATGCTTATACTGTGCCTGGAACTTTACTAATCGCTTTACATATATTATCTCATTTAATATTTACATAAGCTCCTCAAGATAGGTATTTTTACCATTTTGTTGGTAAGTTTCTAATGTTTTCAAAAGCTAAATAAATTTCCCTAGATTACACAAATATTCAATTTATAATTCAGGACTCTCTATTAAAAAATGTTAAAGATACATTACATTAATTCCACAACTATAGTGAATTATATTTCTGCCTAATTTTTTAATACAGATATGAATATTAATATTATTTCCTATAAGTGAACAGGATAAAACTATCCTTCCTTATTATCTTTATATTAGAATTGGGAATTTTTTACAGAAATACAAAAACTAGAATTCACTCAAAGTAAAGTTTAAAGTACATGACAACTGTAAATATTAAGAGTTTGATACAAAACGCAATGCATAGTCTCTGGCAACTATGTTCCCACTATTTAAGATGAAGAACCAGGTTCGACTCCAAAGGAGAGATTTTGTGATGTGAATTTTATAGGGTCTTAACAATTGTTTGCATAGTCAACCAGCTTAATTTTTCCAGAGGAAGCTAAATAAAAACACAGAAGAACAATATTTATCACATAGTGAATTATGAGAGAGAGAAACACGTGTACCAAGCTGTTGACAGGATAACAGATTTCAAGTTGTAGTATTATTCCTATCAGGCTTATTACACAATACTTTTCAAAATTATCTTGTAAGAAACTTGGCTAATCCCTAAACACAGAGCAAGTGTGCTGGGGTTACAAAGGCTGAAAAACTTATGTAGAGCTTGTCAGTCTTATGGAGAATTATCAACCACCATCAAACACTTCTCAAGTGACCTGCATCATTTACCACAGTTAGCAACTTGGCTAGAAAGATGTGGAATACAGCCCCAGTGACATTTTAGCACAGTAGCCTGTATCTGTGCAAAAAAACAATTTAAGGGCATGTCTGTTTCCATCAACTGAAAGCAAATACACAAAGACAATCAAAGAGCTAATAGAATGAGTAAAAAGCATAGCATAATATAATTTCTCAACAAAGTTCAAATCGAAAACAAATTACTTTTATTAGAACAGAAAAAAGTACACCATAATTATTTAAAGAGAAAAAAACATAATTCTCATTATCTACTCTGATTTCACATGCAGAAGAGGAAAATAACAAAATCTGTCAATTATGTTAATGACTGATACTCATTATATAATGATATAATTTAAGTTAAACATTTAATCACATACTTTTGTTAATACACTAACATATTAACCATTTATATAACCATTCCTCTGTTTTATTTATACTTCATAGACAGAGCTTCACATCTGGTGATAAGAATGTGATGGTATGTCAAGAATGGAAAATCTCAGTGATTTTCATGAGCCATGGGACTGCTTATGGTTTACTAATTGGCTGTCCCATTGGGTTCTGTCATTTGGGAGGACGTCCACATTACTGGAGTACTTCTGTACTACTTTGTGTTGCTTGTCTTGCCCTTTGAGAGTGCTGCCAAAACTCCCCACCCTAATGTGCAGATCCTGCTCCAGCCCAGTAGAACTCCCCAGGATCCTGTTTCCCAGCTATGATCTTGGAAAGAGGGCAAAGCCATCCCCCGACCTCCATATGCAGAGGCACTGGATGCTGGCTATTATTTCACAAGTGGTGCTGAGCTGGGTACTGCTCTCATCTTCTTGCATAGACTAATTAGGGGAGAACCCCTACCAGTGTTTTGGTCTGGAAACTAGAGAGTGTGGGTGTGTGCCAGATTACCAACTGGGGGCCCCATTTTAGTGGATGTGAAGTGATATCTCATCATGGTTTTGATGTGCATTTCCCTGATGATTAGTAATGTTGAGCATCTTTTTATGTACCCATTGGCCATCTGTATGTCTTCTTTGGAAAATGTGTATTCAAATGTGTGCCCATTTTTAAATCAGATTGTTGTTGGGTTTTCTGTTTGCTTGTTTGTTTGTTGTTGGGTTGTATGACTTTTTAAAATATTTTGGGTATTAGCCCCTTATCAAGTATATGATTTGCAAATATTTTCTCCTATTCATTATGTTGCCTTTTTACTTTGTTGATGGTGTCCTTTGCTGTGCAGAAGCTTTTTAGCATGATCTAATCCCTCTCATTTACTTGCTTCTGGTGTCACATTAAAATACATATGTCAGGGAGATAACTTCCTATGTTTTCTTCTAGGAGGTTCATGGTTTCAGGTTTTACATTCAAGTCTTTAATGCATTTTGTATTAATTTTTATGTACAGTATAAGATAGTGATCATGTTTCATTCTTTTGCACATGGCTGTCCAGTTTTCTTAACACCATTTCTTGCAGAGACTATACTTTCCCCATATATTCTTGGCCCCTTTGTTGTAAGTTAAATGACCATATAGTGTGGGTTTATTTCTGGGCTCTCTATTTTGTTCCATTAATATATGTTTTTGTTTTATGCCAATACCATATTGTTTTGGTTGCTATAGCATTTCAGTATAGCTTGAAATAAGGGAATGATGCTTTCAGGTTTATTCTTTCTCAAGATTGCTTTGGCTATTCAGGGTCTTTGTGGTTCCATGAAAATTTGGGGATCATTTATTATATTACTTTGCAAAAAGCCATTGTAATTTTGATAGGAATTGCATTGAATCTGTAGATTGCTTTGAAAAGTGTGGACATTTTAACATCCTATTTTATTCCAATCTACTAGCACAGAATATCTTTTATTTTTGCCTTCTTCTATTTCCTTCAGTGTACAAGTTTTTCACCTCCTTAGTTAAATTATTACTAGGATTTTGTTCAGGATTTTTGCATCTACGTTCAGCAGGGACATTGGCCTGTAATTTTTCTTCTTCTTTTGCAATCCTTGTCTGGTTTTAATACCAGGGAAATGATAGCCTTATGAGTTTGGAAGAGTGCTCTTCTTAATGCTGCTTTCTCACAGGTACATAACACTCTAAGTAATTGCACCATTGGGTTTTATAGTGGGCCAAACTCACAGACACAACACCTTATATATTTTTATTTGCTGTCTCTCCAGTATCTTTTTCCTAATGATACCATACCCAAGTGTGCAGTGGTTGTACAGGGAATTCCCATAGTTCTTTATCCACTGGTACCCACCTGTTTCCATCAACCCAAGGACAGCCAGCAAAACAGATAATATTTATAACTACCTCACATAATTTACTTCAGCCACAGGAGCTGCCAGCAGTGGCACCAGTACAACAACCTTTGTCAAATAAATCGCATTGTGACTGCCAAACCAGCACTTTCAGCAGCCCTTTCAGATCATATTCAAAGGCTGCACAAAACATTGTTCTTTATACAACAACCCCAGGAGCCTCTTGTCCTAATGGTAATAGATAAAATACTGGCTCTTAACTACTTACTGGCCAATGAAAGCAAAATTACAAAATTGCTCCATATTACTCTGTGTTTGCACCTGACTGATCATTTTAAAAAAACACCATTTCTAATGACATAATGATTCCTTGTATCACAGTACTATATCACTAATACTCTAATTCCTTCCTTATAGAGCCCATCTTGAACAATATATATTAACAATTTCACCTCCAAAAAAGTGATATCAACTTTATATAATTTATAACAGAGATGTCATTCAGGGTAACTCCTTCCTTTTTACATTGTTAACTCTGGACAAGTACAGGCCAAACTATGAGGAACAGGCCAAGAAGTAGAGATCTTTCATAACATAACCAAGCTCTTCCATAAATTCCCTTAAAATCAGAGATGCCAGACCTGTTCTCTCACTTATGGGCCACAAGGCAGGGTGCATGACTGCAGACTGGACTCCAAACCTTTGTCCTAGACTCAACAGTACTCTTATCGAATTTGCCTTTGGTTGCTAAATCAAGCTGTACCACTCACCTGTAACATCTCCATAATCCAGGTGACAAGTGACATCTCTCCCAGTTAGTATTATTAATGACGCTGAGGCATAACAGGATGGATAGCATTAGGGCTATATAATAGATATTTAAAAATTTAAATTTTCTTAATGCCTCAACATTCCCATGAACACCCATCCATGTCTGTCTCTCTCTCCCTCCCAAAACCCTGGCCTCTGCACCTGCTTTGTTGAGTCGCTCTACTGCAACTCCTCCCATGCAGCCCCCTACATGGCATACTGTACCTCCCTCTCCTGGGATTCTGGTATAATCAATATTTTTCACTGTCATATGCTTCTCCATGATATTACTCTGTGTTTGCACCTGACTGATGATTTAAAAAATACACCATTTCTAATGACATGATTCCTTATATCACAGTACTATATCACTAATACTTTAATTCCTTCCTTACAGAACCCATAATTCTTGAACAATATATATTAATAATTTCACCTCCAAAAAAGTGATATCAACTTTATATAATTTATAATAGAGATTTACATATTTTATTTTCCATGATTATTCCCATCAAATGCTGGAGGCAATATTATATTTTTAAAACATGGTCTTAGATTTAGGATGCCAGTATAGACATATATTTTTATACCTATCTCTCTTGAAACTGCATTAAAATTTTAGTACAGGGAATTTAAACTAAAAAAAATTAAAGTGAATAATGACAACAAGCTACATTTTGGAAGTAGATAGTAGATATAAAAAACATGTAAAAATTTGCAGACCCATCCAAAGCAGAAATTTCAGCCAAAAGAAAACTGATTGTACCTAAGAACCCCAGAAAGCACAAGAATTTGTTTCTTGATTAAAAGGTAAATGTGAAGCTAAAAAATAGGATTGGAGTACCCTGTATCTTCTTGCTCTGCATGGTAATTCCCATCCCTTGCTCCCACAGAATATTGTATATTTCATTTACTGGCAGGCTAATTACTGTAAGTGGACTCTAGGACTCAAGCTTCTTTTGAGTGGAAAGAATTTTATTAAAAATAGTCAAATTAAGTGAAATACACTGAACAGTGAGAGTCCCAATAATTTAACTCTCTAAACTCTACCAGTAAGACTACTAGGTATATATCAATCAGAACTCAGAGAGGCTTTTCCTTCAGTATGACAAATTAGTCAATTTTACTCCTCATGTCCACTGCCCATCTGTTGACACCTCCTTTCTCTCCTAATGGTTCACCTATAATAGCTGCATCACTGGGTTCCATGTTTTTAGCTGAGGCTGGATTATGCTAAAGTGCATCCCACGTAGCAGGTCAGAGGGAAGTAAGTAATGGGTGGTTCATATTTCTTCTGTTCCCTCGTTGCAGAATCACTCTTACATGGTGGTCTCATGGACTTATCTACACCACTCATTCTGACAGAATTTTGCCACCACTCTCCCATTTGTATCTTTAAGCCAAAGATAGTAACACTTGGATGTTTGTAGGTCCCACGTTAATGCAGTGTCCTCTGTGTGGTGCAGCTACACACACACCATTTAAAAATTCCTTTTATAATAAATCTTCATCAAAATAGTAAGTTTCCAAAGTGCAGGATTTATTTCCTAATCTATTTCCCTGATAATGTTCTCTCCCACACAAGCACTTGAGTTGAAAATATACTTATTTTTATAATTATAAAAAATACCAAGAGTATCTAAAGCTCTGACATTGTCTCTAAGAACATCCCCAGGCATTTATCATAACTTTTGGTATTTAGTATTTGGCAATTTTCTAAGTCATCTGAAATTTTAAGCTTGATTTTTCTTTTCCTCTTTTACAAATGTTTTGTAAAAGCAAATATACAAAAACTGAAACTTTTTTTATTAAAGTATTGAAATTTATTTTTAGACTAATTTTCTTTAATTGTGGTCAAAGAATGCAACATAATATGACTTGTTTGAGGAATTTAATTGAGGGTTTCACTTTGGCCTTATATGCCCAGTTTACATGAATACTCCATGGATATTTAAAAACTAAAGACATTTTCCCATGGAAGCATGCTAGCACTTTTGAGAAAAAAGAACACAGAGATCAAGAATGAATAGACAGTGAAAGAAGAAAAGGAAGAGCGAGTGGGATTAGGACTTCATCATATGTTTCTGGAGGAAAAAATACACCACTTAAGTGTAATATATGTTATTTTTTATTGACGCATTTAAATCTACATATTTTGATACTGTTTTTATTGGAATATATTATGCTTTCCAAAGGTTATCTATCTATATAATGTGACTAAATGTATGTGACCTTGAACCAATTCTTATATCTTATACTCAAGATATTGCCTATAAAATTTATGTACAAGTCCAAGTATACAAGATTACCTGAATCAAATAATACTACCAGAAAGTAAAAAAAGTGTTAAAACAAAAGAAAAACACTCAGTGATCAGGATTTCAAAGGGATACAGGAGCCAACTTAAGAGTTCTTAGTGCCAAAGTTGAAATAATTTGAGTAAACAAAATGAAGTAGTATTAGATAACACAAAATATAAAATAAATAAATATAACTGGAGTGCATACTGATATATATGAATGCTTGAATAACTAAATAAATGGGGCAGAAGATAAAGATCCCTTTTAGAAAAAACTGAAGAAATTTGAATGAAGTATGAAGTCTAGTAAATACTAATGTATCACTATTGGTTAATTGTGACAAAAATGACATACTACTATAAGATGTTAGTAATCAGGAAACCAGTGTGGAGCACATAGCAACTCTATGGATAATCTTGACAACCATTTGGTTCATCTAAAACTATGCTAAAATAAAAATTAATATAGAAAACCAAAATCACTCTAAGCATATCTGAATATTAGCAAAATCAAATTATAAGCTGTAGGAAAAAAATTATTTCTATAGTTGGAAACATGGGAGTACTCACCAGTGACTAAAGAGACACAAAAAAAATGGGGACATTTGAAACAGATACTTTTTAAGTACATTTTGCATTTTAAAACCCTAGCATAGTCTGTGTCTATATAAAGATGTCATCAAATAGTTCTTAGGAATTTCATGTACAAAATTAATTATTGAACATAGTGTTACAAAGCTAGCTTCGATATATTTTTCCTCTTATTTGTTGTAGCTCTTTATTAATGTATCCATTTATAAATATGTTTTAAATTTTAGGAAGAAATAAGTGTTGTGATCACCTTCCAGAATTCTTAGAAGACTGCATACAGAAATATGCTTTCATTTCATTTTTATTTCTATTCCCAAGAAAGTTCTGCTCTATTTCTTCTTCTCATATTTTTTCAGTTTTTTCTTTCATTTTAACCTGAGGAAAAATAAGACTAGACTTGCACTCAATTACAGCACAGCAGGTATATATTCTAGGAAGCATTAACACAAGCATTAAAAATGGTTGTATTTATTTTGAGTTTTTTCTTTGTTAAAGCAACTAAGCAGTAATATCACTGCCTTCTTCTTTGAATGAACTATCTCACCAACAAAATGCTTTCAATAAGAAGTAAGCTTGAGGGAAGAGACATGGTAGAAAAGCAAAATAGCTTGCCAAAAAAATGTTTTAAAAAACTAATACTGATTCAGACAGAAGGATTAAAGATGGCATGAATGGTGAGACAGAGGCCTCCTCCTAAAACTGCATATAAAACAAAAATATAATTATTACAACTAATCCTGAAAAGAGCAACAGGAAAGAGGGCTCTGCCAGACTGCATACACCTGGAGAAAAGTTTAGATCTCATGGAACAGGGTAATGTACTAAAGCCATAGCCTGGCAGGACCTAAGACCTATCCCCATCCCAGCTCACCAGTGGCAGGAAGAGAAATGGAGTGGGGAGGGAGTGGTGGCCTGGGACTGCTGAACGCCTAGCTCTGGAGGTCTTCTCTGGGAGCACAAACCTACATTGCCTGGTGCTCTAGTGATTAGGGGGGTTGTAAAGCTAAGAGAGGTAGAATACCTGGAGAGACTGAGATTCCAGCAGTTTGTGGAAAACAGGGATACATATCCAGCTGCTCTGGGACAAAAGGAAAGCAGGTAGTCTGAGATAATTCCTAACAACGAGAGGGCTGCTAAAGGGGCAAGGATTGCACAAAGCTTACTGCTCAGGTGCATTCTGCCCAACAGGTTGGGAACTTTCAAGATTTTCAGGTGGTCCAGTCCCTTGGCTGGCTATGCATTTCCAAGGTCCCCCACCATGATACACAGCCTGCTGCACCTTCCTTCCAGCCAGCCTGTACCTGGCTCACAAACTGGCAAACTCTAGTCTGGTGTCAGGCCAGCCAGAGGGAAGCCCTGCCTACAGCAGCTACAATGCCAAGCATAGAGGCTTATACCTGTGTGCTCAGCCCATTCATTCTGGCAGTGGAGACAGGCTTAGTGGCCGCAAAGCAGAAAACAGTTCTTTCCTCCCCCCAGGCATCAACACTGATCCCCTGCGGCCCTTGACATTGCTCCAGGGGCTGAGCTTCTGGGAACTAGGGGGCGCCATATATAAATAAGAAATGTCAAAGGTACCTGGTTCAAAGCAAAATCATACATAAACCAGAAAAAGAGTCAAATGAAACCTATCTTATCAATCTTCTTCAAAGAGATTTCAAAATAAAAATCCTAAACATGCTCATAGAAGTATAGAAAAATATTCAAGAGCTCAGGAATGAATTCCAGTCAGAGATCCAATCATTACGGAGATAGTGTCAGAAATTAAACATACAATGGAAGGTTTTAAAAGCAGATTAGATACAGTGGAGGAGATGATAAATGAAGTAGAAATTAGAGAAGAGGAATACAAAGAAGCTGAGGCAAAGAGAGAAAAAAGGTTCTCTAAGAATGAAGGAATATTGAGGGAACAGTGTGATCAATTCAAATGGAACAACATTCATATTTAGGGGTACCAGAAGAAGAAGAAGAGAGAAAAATGGATAAGAAGTATCTTTGAGGAGGTAATTGCTGAAAACTTCCCCAATCTGGGGAAGGAGATAGTCTCTCAGGCCACAGAGGTACACAGATCTCCCAACACACAGGACCCAAGGAAGGTAACACCAAGACATACAGTAATTAAAATGGCAAAGATCAAGAATAAGGACAGACTATTAAAAACAGCCAGAGAAAGAAATAAGATCACACACAAAGGAAAGCACATCAGGCTATCACCAGACTTCTCAGCAGACACCTTACAGGCAGGAAAGGACTCACATGATATATTTAATGCAATGAAGTAGAAGGGACTCGAACCAAGATTACTTTATCCAGCAAGATTACCATTTAACTTGAAGGCAGGATTAAACAAATTCCAAATAATCAAAAGCTGAGAGAATTTAACTCCCAAAAACAAATCTCTACAGTGTATTTTGGAAGAACTGCTATAGATGGAAGCATTACTAAGATTGAATAGCTGTAACCAGAGGTAATCAAGACATAGTAAAAAAAGCAGGACAGTTCATTACTAAGCAAATGTAAAATTAAATCAAATAACCACAAAGTCAGTCAAGGGATAGATGAAAAGTACAGAATATGACACCTTACATATAAAGAATAGAAGAAGAAGAAAAAGGAGGAAAAAAAGAACCTTCAGATTGTGTTTGTAATAGCATACTAAGTAAGTTAAGTTAGACTCTAGATAGTAAGGAAGTTAACCTTGAACCTTTGGCAACCATGAATCTGAAGACTGCAATGGCAATAAGTACATACCTATCAATAATCACCTTAAATGTAAATGGTCTGAATGTCCTAATAAAAAGACATGTCAATGAAGGGATAAAAAACAAGATCCATCCATATGCTGCCTACAAGAGACTCACTTTAAACCCAAAGAAATACACAGACTAAAAGTGAAGGGATGGAAAAAGGTAGTTCATGCAACTAATAGGGAGAAAAAAATCAGGAGTTGCAGTACTTGTATGAGACAAAGTAGATTACAAAACAAAGAAAATCACAAGAGACAAAGAAGGACATTGCACAATGATAAATGGGTCAATCAAACAAGAAGACATAATCATTATAAATATCTATGCATTCAACACAGGAGCACCTACATATGTGAAAAAAATACAAACAGAATTAAAGGGGAAATAGAATGTAATGCATTCATTCTAGGAGACTACAACACTCCACTCACTCCAAAGGACAGATCAACCACACAGAAAATAAGTAAGGAGACAGAGGCACTAAACAATACAATAGAACAGATGGACCTAACAGACATCTACAGAACTCTACACCCAAAAGCAACAGAATGCACATTCTTCTCAAGTGCACATGGAACATTTTAAAGAATAGATCACATACTAGGCCACAAAAAGAGCCTTGGTAAATTCAAAAAGATTGAAATTGTACCAACCAGCTTCTTATACCATAAAGGTATGAAACTAGAAATAAATTATGCAAAGAAAATGAAAAATCCCACAGACACATGGAGACTTCACAACATACTCCTAAATAACTGATAGATCAATGACCAAATAAAAACAGAGATCAAGCAATATATGGAGATAGATGACAACAATAATTGAACACCACAAAAACTGTGGGATGCAGCAAAGGCCATGATAAGAGGAAAGTATATTGCAATGCAGGCCTACCTCAGGAAAGAAGAATAATCCCATATGAAGAGTCTAAACTGACAATTAATGAAACTACAAAAAGAAGAACAAATGAGGCCCAAAGTCAATAGAAGGAGGGACATAATAAAGATTAGAGCAGAAATAAATAAAATCAAGAAGAATAAAACAACAGAAAGAATGAATGAAAGGAAGAGCTGGTTCTTTGAGAAAATAAACAAAATAGATAAACCCCTAACCAGATGTATCAAGAAAAAAAGAGAGTCTACACACATAAACAGAATCAGAATGAGAAAGGAAGAATCAATATGGACATAACAGAAATACAAAGAATTATTAGAGAATACTATGACAAATTATATGCTAACAACTGGATAACCTAGAAGAAATGAACAACTTTCTAGAAAAATAAAACCTTCCAAGGCTGACTCAGGAAGAAACAGAAAATCTGAACAGACCAATTACCAGCAATGAAATTGAATTGGTAATCAAAAAACTATCAAGAACAAAACACGTGGACCAGATGGCTTCCCTGCTTAATTTTATCAAACATTTAGTGAAGACCTAATACTCATCCCTCTTAAAGATTACCAAACAGTAGAAGAGGAGAGAATATGTCCAAACTCATTCTATGAGTCCAGCATCACTTTAATACCAAAACCAGGCAAAGACACCACAAAAAAAGAAAATTACAGACCAATATCCCAGATAAACATAGATGCAAAAGTGCTCAATAAAATATTAGCAAACTGAATTGAAAAATATATCAGAAAGATCATCCACCATGATCAAGGAGGATTTATTCCAGGGATGCAAGGATGGTACAACATTTGAAAATCCATCAACATCATCCACCACTGCAACATAAAGAAGGAGAAAAACCATATGATCATCTCCATAGATGCTGAAAAAGCATTCAAGAAAATTCAACATCCATTCATGATAAAAACTCTCAACAAAATGGGTATAAAGGGAAAGTACCTCAACATAATAAACGACATATATGACAAACCCACAGCCAACAACATACTTAACAGTGAGAAACTGAAAGCCTTTCCTTTAAGATCAGGACTAAGACAAGGGCCACTCTCTCTACTTCTTTTATTCAACATAGTTTTGGAGGTCCTCACCACAGCAATAAGACAACACAAGGAAATAAAAGGCATCCAGATTGGTAAGGAAGAAGGTAAATTGTCACTTTGCAGATGACATGATATTGTACATAAAAACCTCTGAAGAATCCACTCCAAAACTACTAGATCTTACATCTGAATTCAGCAAAGTTGCAGGATACAAAATTAATACACAGAAATCTGTTGCATTTCTATACACTAATGATGAACTAGCAGTAAAAGAAATAAATTCCATTCACAATTGCATCTAAAAGAATAAAACATCTAGGAATAATCCTAAACCAGGAAGTGAAGGACATACTTTAAAAACTACCAGACAATCATGAGAGAAATTAAAGAAGATACCAATAAATGGAAACGCATCCTGTGCTCATGGATAGGAAGAATTAATATTGTTGAAAGGGCCATCTAGCCTAAAGCAATCTACAGATTCAATGCAATTCCTATCAAAATACTAACAGCATTCTTCAATGAACTAGAACAAATAGTTCTAAAATTCATATGGAATCATAAAAGACCTTAAATAGCCAAAGTAATCCTGAGAAGAAAGACTAAAGCAAGGGGAATCTTGCTTCCCAACTTCAGGCTCTACTACAAAGCCACAGTAATCAAGACAATTTGGTATACTGGTAAAATAACAGAATAATAGGCCAATGGAACAGACTAGAGAGTCCAGATATAAACCCAAAAATATATGGGCAATTAATATAAGATAAAGGAGCCATGTATATACAAAGGGGAAATGACAGACTTTTCAACAACTGGTGTTGGCAAAACTGGACAGCTACATGCAAAAGAATGAAACTGGACCATTGTCTAACCACATAAACAAAAGAAAACTCGATATGGATTAAACACCTGAATGTAAGTCATGAAATTATAAAACTCTTAGAAGACAGCATAGGAAAAAATCTCCTGAATATAAACATAAGCAACTTCTTTTGGAATGAATTTCCTCAAGAAAGGGAAACAAAAGCAAAAATGAACACATGGGACTACATCAAACTAAAAAGCTTCTGTACAGCAAAGTACACAATCAACAGAACAAAAGAGCATCCTACAGTATGGGAGAATGTATTTGTGAACAACATATCTAACAAAGGGTTAAAATCCAAAATATATAGATTTCACATGCCTCAACACCCAAAAAGCAAATAACCTGATTAAAAAATAGGCAGGGAAGCGGGGGAGCCAAGATGGCGGTGTGAGTAGAGCAGTGGAAATCTCCTCCTCAAACCACATATATCTATGAAAATATAACAAAGACAACTCTTCCTAGAATAGAGACCAGAGGACACAGGACAACATCCAGACCGCATTTACACCTGTGAGAACCCAGCACCTAGTGAAGGGGGTAAGATACAAGCCCCAGCACTGGGAGACACAAGCGCCCCTCCCCACAGCTCCTGGCAGGAGGAGAGGAGTGGGCGTGGGGAGGGAGAGGGAGCCCAGGACTCCTGAACACCCAGCCACAGCCATCCGGACCAGAGCACAGACACAGTGCATGTGTGGGGTCCTGGATACAAGGGAAACAGGGCAGCAAGAAGGGAGAGTGGGTGCCTGAGGCCGGTGCCTGAGAACAAAGAAAAGAGAGCCATTTTTCTAAAAATTATTTATTTAATTTTATTTTGTTTGTTTGTTTTTTCTGTTTTGGTTTTTGTTGTTTTGTTTTGGTGAGTGCTTTTTGGAAGTCTTAAAGGGGCAGGGCAGGACACTTAGTCCAGAGGTAGGGAATCTGGAGATCTGTGGGCACTCTAACCCCTGGGCAGCAGGGAACATGGAGGCCCCTTACAGAGATAAATAGCCTCCCAGCCGCTCCTCCTCCAAAGCGGCTCCACCATTTTGGAGCAGCCTAAGCAAGGCTACGCCCACAGCAAAAGCGGAGATAAACTCCATAGCAGCAGGGCAGGAAGCAGAAGCCCTGTCGGTGTGCAGCTGCCCAGCAAAAGCCACTAGATGTCGCTGTTTTCCCAGGAGAGGAAGGCCACAAACCAACAAGAAGGGAAGTTCTTCCAGCCATCACTCGTTCAAGCTCTGCAAAATATTTCTATCACAATGAAAAGACAAAATTACAGACAAACCAAGATCACAGAGGCAACAACAGAGAAGGAGACAGACCTAATCAGTCCTCCTGAAAAAGAATTCAAAATAAAAATCATAAACATGCTGATGGATATGCAGAGAAATATGCAAGAGCAATGTGATAAAGTCCGAAGGGAGATCACTGATGCCAGGAAGGAGATTACAGAAGTGAAAGAAACTCTGGAAGGATTTATAAGCAGAATGGATAAGATGCAAGAGGCCACTGATGGAATAGAAACCAGAGAACAGGAACGCATAGAAGCTGACATAGAGAGAGATAAAAGGATCTCCAGGAACAAAACAATATTAAGAGAACTGTGTGACCAAATCAAAAGGAACAATATTATAGGGGTATCAGAAGAAGAAGAGAGAGGAAAAGGGATAGAAAGTGTCCTTGAAGAAATAATTACTGAAAACTTCCCTAAACTGGGGGAGGAAATAATCGAACAGACCATGGAAATACACAGAACCTCCAAAAGAAAGGATCCAAGGAGGAGAACACAAAGACACATAATTATTAAAATGGCAAAGATCAAGGACAAGGAAAGAGTTTTAAAGGCAGCTAGAGAGAAAAAGGTCACCTATAAAGGAAAACCCATCAGGCTATCATCAGACTTCTCGACAGAAACCATACAGGCCAGAAGAGAATGGCATGATATATTTAATGCAATAAAACAGAAGGGCCTTGAACCAAGGACACCGTATCCAGCATGACTATCATTTAAATATGATGGCAGGATTAAACAATTCCCAGACAAGAAAAGCTGAGGGAATTTGCTTCCCACAAACCACCTCTACAGGGCATCTTACAGGGACTGCTCTAGATGGGAGCACTCCTAAAAAGAGCACAGAACAAAAGACCCAACATATGAAGAATGGAGGAGGAGGAATAAGAAGGGAGAGAAGAAAAGAATCTCCAGACAGTATATATAACAGCTCAATAAGCGAGCTAAGTTAGGCAGTAAGATACTAAAGAGGCTAACCTTAAAACTTTGGTAACCATGAATTTAAAGCCTGCAATGGCAATAAGTACATATCTCTCAATAGAAACCCTAAATGTAAATGGACTTAATGCGCAAATCAAAAGACACAGAGTAATAGATTGGATAAAAAAGCAAGACCCATCTAAATGCTGCTCAAAAGAAACTTAACTCAAACCCAAAGACATGCACAGACTAAAAGTCAAGGGATGGAAAAACATATTTCAGCCAAAAACAGAGAGAAGAAAGCAGGGGTTGCAGTACAAATATAAGACAAAAGAGACTTCAAAACAAAGAAAGTAACAAGAGATAAAGAAGGACACTACATAATGATAAAGGGCTCAGTCCAACAAGAGGATACAACCATTCTAAATATAGATGCAGCCAACACAGGAGCACTAGCATATGTGAAACAAATACTAACAGAACTAAAGGGGGAAATAGACTGCAATGCATTCATTTTAGGAGACTTTAACACACCACTCACCCCAAAGGATAGATCCACCATGCAGAAAACAAGTGAGGACACAGAGGCACTGAACAACACAGTAGAACAGATGGACCTAATAGACATCTATAGACCTCTACATCCAAACGCAACAGGATATACATTCTTCTCAAGTGCACATGGAACATTCTCCAGAATAGACCACATACTAGGCCACAAAAAGAGCCTCAGTAAATTCCAAAATATTGAAATTCTAACAACCAAATTTTCAGACCACAAAGGTATAAAACTAGAAATAAATTCTACAAAGAAAACCAAAAGGCTCACAAACACATGGAGGATTAACAACATGCTCCTAAATAATCAATGGATCAACGAACAAATTAAAATAGAGATCAAGTAATATACAGAAACAAATGACAACAACACAAAGCCCTAACTTCTGTGGGACACAGCAAAAGCAGTCTTAAGAGGAAAGTATATAGCGATCCAGGCACACTTGAAGAAGGAAGAACAATCCCAAATGAATAGTCTAACATCACAATTATCAAAACTGGAAAAAGAAGAACAAATGAGGCCTAAAGTCAGCAGAAGGAGGGACATAATAAAGATCAGAGAAGAAATAAACAAAATTGAGAAGAATAAAACAATAGCAAAAATCAATGAAAGCATAGAGCTCGTTCTTTGAGAAAATAAACAAAATAGATAAGGCTCTAGCCAGACTTCCTAAGAGAAAAAGAGAATCAACACAAATTAACAGAATCAGATATGAGAACAGGAAAATCACGACAGACACCACAGAAATACAAAGAATTAGTAAAGACTACTATGAAAACCTATATGCCAACAAGCTGGAAAACCTAGAAGAAATGGACAACTTCCTAGAAAAATACAACCTTCCAAGACTGACCAAGGAAGAAACACAAAAGTTAAACAAACCAATTACGAGCAAAGAAATTGAAACAGTAATCAAAAAACTACTCAAGAACAAAACCCCCGGGATGGAGAGATTTACCACGGAATTTTATCAGACACACAGAGAAGACATAATACCCATTGTCCTTAAAGTTTTCCAAAAAATAGAAGAGGAGGGAACACTCCCAAACTCATTCTATAAAGCCAACATCACCCTAATACCAAAACCAGGCAAAGTCCCCAGCAAAAAAGAAAACTACAGATCAATATCTCTGATAAATATAGATGCAAAAATACTCAATAAAATATTAGCAAACCGAATTCAAAAGAATATCAAAAGGATCATACACCATGACCAAGTGGGATTCATCCCAGGCATGCAAGGATGGTACAACATTCGAAAATCCATCAACATCATCCACCACATCAACAAAAAGAAGGACAAAAACTACATGATCATCTCCATAGATGCTGAAAAAGCATTTGACAAAATTCAACATCCATTCATGATAAAAACTCTCAGCAAAATGGGAATAGAGGGCAAGTACCTCAACATAATAAAGGCCATATATGATAAACCCACAGCCAACATTATACTGAACAGCGAGAAGCTGAAAGCTTTTCCTCAGAGATCGGGAACTAGACAGGGATGCCCACTCTCCCCAGTGCTGCTTAACATAGTCCTGGAAGTCCTAGCCACAGCAATCAGACAAAACAAAGAAATACAAGGAATCCAGATTGGTATAGAAGAAGTTAAACTGTCACTATTTGCAGATGACATGATACTGTACATAAAAAATCCTAAAGACTCCACCCCAAAACTTCTAGAACTGGTAGGGGAATACAGCGAAGTTGCAGGATACAAAATTAACACACAGAAATCTGTGGCTTTCCTACACAGTAACAATGAACCCATAGAAAAAGAAATCAGAAGAACAATTCCATTCACAATTGTATCAAAAAGATTAAAATACCTAGGAATAAACGTAACCAAAGAAGTGAAAGACCTATACCCTGAAAACTACAAATCACTCTTAAGAGAAATTAAAGGAGACACTAACAAAAGGAAACTCATCCGATGCTCGTGGCTAGGAAGAATAAATATCGTCAAAATGGCCATCCTGCCCAAAGCAATATACAGACTTGATGCAATCCCTATCAAATTACCAGCAACATTCTTCAATGAACTGGAACAAATAATTCAAAAATTCATATGGAAACACCAAAGACCCCGAATAGCCAAAGCAATCCTGAGAAAGAAGAATATAGTAGGGGGGATCTCCCTCCTCAACTTCAAGCTCTACTACAAAGCCATAGTCATCAAGACAATTTGGTACTGGCACAAGAACAGAGCCACAGACCAGTGGAACAGATTAGAGACTCCAGACATTAACCCACATATATATGTTCAATTAATATTTGATAAAGGAGCCATGGACATACAATGGCGAAATGGCAGTCTCTTCAACAGAAGGTGCTGGCAAAACTGGACAGCTACATGTAGAAGAATGAAACTGGACCATTTTCTAACCCCATATACAAAAGTAAATTCAAAATGGATCAGGGACCTGAATGTAAGTCATGAAACCATAAAACTCTTAGAAAAAAACATAGGCAAAATCCTTTTAGACATAAACATGAGTGACGTCTTCTTGAACATATCTCCCGGGCATGGAAAACAACAGCAAAAATGAACAAGTGGGACTATATTAAGCTGAAAAGCTTCTGTACAGCAAAAGACACCATCAATAGAACAAAAAAGGAACCTTACAGTATGGGAGAATATATTTGTAAATGACAGATCTGATAAAGGCTTGACATCCAAAATATATAAAGAGCTTACCCACCTCAACAAAGAAAAAACAAACAATCCAATTTAAAAATGGGCAGAGGAACTGAACAGACAGTTCTCCAGAAAAGAAATACAGATGGCCAACAGACACATGAAAAGATGATCCACATCGCTAATTATCAGAGAAATGCAAATTAAAACTACAATGAGGTATCACCTCACACCAGTAAGGATGGCTATCATCCAAAAGACAAACAACAACAAATGTTGGCGAGGCTGTGGAGAAAGGGGAACCCTCCTACACTGCTGGTGGGAATGTAAATTAGTTCAACCACTGTGGAAAGCAGTATGGAGGTTCCTCAAAATGCTCAAAATAAACTTACCATTTGACCCAAGAATTCCACTCCTAGGAACTTACCTTAAGAACGCAGCACTCAAGTTTGAAAAAGACAGATGCATCCCTGTGTTTATTGCAGCACTATTTACAATAGCCAAGAATTGGAAGCAACCTAAGTGTCCATCAGTAGATGATTGGATAAAGAAGATGTGGTACATATACACAATGGAATATTACTCAGCCATAAGACGAAAACAAATCCTACCATTTGCCACAACATGGATGGAGCAAGAGGGTATTATGCTCAGTGAAATAAGCCAAGCAGAGAAAGAGAAATACCAAATGATTTCACTCATCTGTGGAGTATAAGAACAAAGGAAAAACTGAAGGAACAAAACAGCAGCAGACTCACAGAACCCAAGAATGGACTAACAGGTACCAAAGGGAAAGAGACTCGGGAGGATGGGTGGGTAGGGAGGGATAAGGGTGGGGGAAGACGAAGGGGGTTATTAAGATTAGCATGCATAATTGGGGGGGGGGAGAAAGGGGAGGGCTGTACAACACAGAGAAGACAAGTAGTGATTCTTCAGCATTTTGCTATGCTGATGGACAGTGACTGTAAAGGGGTTTGTAGGGGGGACTTTGTATAGGGGAGAGCCTAGTAAATATAATATTCTTCATGTAATTCTAGATTTATGATAACAAAAAAAAAGAAAGGGCGATTACTCCCTGATAGGATAAAACTAACTGTAAATCAACGATTAATGAATGCTTTAAATATCATTAATTTTGATCATTTAAAGGGTGTCAGATGATCAGCTATGGAAGTACATTTTTCAGATAATATTCCTTTCTCTTAAAACAAAAAAAAAAGCAGTTCCTCTGTGGTGACCTCCAATGAGTCCTACACAATGGTATAAAGGGCATATCAAAGTGTGGGCAAAGGGTCTGTTTGTTTTTATACAGAGCATCAAAGCCTAATTTGGCTACCCAGAAAACGAAGATATGATATGAAGTTCCAACATCAACATACTCTGGAAGAGTCATTCCAGAAGTTGATCATCAAAAACTTCAACAAAGATTCTGGCGCTGTTGCAGTTGTAGTTGCATTCATCCCCCTGGTTCCTGGACTTGCCATTGGAATGAAGAAGGAGATGTCTAAGCTGGCCTGTGTATACAGTTAAACAACAAATTTGACTGGATCTATACTGTTGGAACTCAACCAAGAATTAGGAGAAGTGCAAGTTGCCACACTCCAATATCTTGTGACGTCAGACTATCTACTGTTAAAAGAACATATGGGATGTGAACAGTTTACAGGAATGTGTTGTTTTAAATTGTCTGATTTTTCTCAAACTATTCAAATTCAGTTAGACAATATCCATCATATCATTGATAAGTTTTCACAAATGCTTAGGGTGCCTAACTGGTTTTCTTGGTTTCACTGGAGATGGCTGGTAATTCTAGGTCTGCTTTGGTTATGTAACTGTATTCCTATTATGTTAATGTGTGTGTGCAATTTAATTAATAGTTTAAAACCTATACATGCTTAAGTTACTCTACAAGAAGATATGTCAAAGAAATAATCAATCTTCCCATGTTTTCTTCCGTCTGTTACTTCTATAGCTTTTCTTCTTCCTTCCTAATTACAACCCTTTAGTAGAATTCATGCCTCATATTGAAAATTACTGAGTATCATAATTCTTCCAAGTGGTAAAGATACCTCAAGACAAATGCTGGACATAAAAGCCACAGGGCATAAATCTGCAATGAAGTAAAAAGCTAACATTTTCAAACAATATTGCTTCTCTCTCACTTACCAACTTTACATTTCCCTGTATGGCCCTGGAAGATGACTGGTTAGCCAGAGACGGGTAAGATTCCTCAAGGGAGGAACAACCTAAGACAGGCACAGTCGCAGGGGGGGCCATCAGGTGAGAAATTGGGGATCAACAGAGGTGAGGCTTATAACCTCACCCCCCCTGTTTTGAGAGAAATCTTCTGCATCCGTTGATGTTTTGTTGCCTTTGTCTAGCTTGGATTAATACTTAGTCTATAGACACACACCTGATCATCTACATTTGCTTTCTTACAACACTAAACTATGCTTTCTACCTTTATCTTGCATCTATCTACCACTTCAGCATTTTATTAAAAATAAATAAATAATAATAATAATAATAATAATAAGGGAGAAATGTGGGATTCACATATAAATCAAGTATAAAAATCAAATGAATATTCATATTTGACCTGATTGTTTATAGTTCATAATGCATGATCAAAACTGAAAGTTTCTGTGATGACTGCCCTTGTACTAGTCACCATGTAAGAACTTATTCACTATGTAAGAATTTGTTCACATGTAAGAACTTGTTCATTATGCTTCAGAAGATCGGAAACTGATGACAATTAGGCTTCGGTTGGATTAATGATTGTGCATTGAGTCCCCTATACAGAATTTTATTGTTGTTAACAACCATATGATCAATAAATATGAGAGATGCCCTTTCAAAAAAAATCTTAATATAGTCAATAATATTGTAATATCTTTGTATGGTGACAGTTGGTTAACTACTGTTATTATGGTGAGCATTTCATAATATATGTAATTATTGAATTGCTACATGTGTTGTATATCTGAAATTTATATTTTATATCAACAATGTACTTCAATAAAAAAAAATGGCCAAGGGATATGAAGAGACTATTCTCTAAAGAAGAAATTCAGATTGCTAACAGGCACATGAAAACATGCTCCACATTGCTAACTATCAGGGAAATGCAAATTAAAACCACAATGAGATATCACCTCACAGCAGTAAGGATGGCCACCATCAAAAAGACTAGGAACAAACGCTGGTGAAGATGTGGAGAAAGGGAAACCCTCCTACACTGGTGGTGGGAATGTGGAAAACATTATGGAGATTCTTCAAAGAACTAAAAATAGAAATACGACTTGACCAGGGGATCCCATTCCCTGGAATTTACCCAAAGAATAGAAGTTCTCATATTCAAAAAGACATATGCCCCCCTATGTTTATCGCAGCACTATTTACACTAGCCAAGATATGGAAGCAACCTAAGTGTCCATCAGTAGATGAATGGATAAAGAAGAGGTGGTACATATACACATGGAATGCTATTCAGCTATAAGAAAGAAACAAATCCTACCATTTGCAACAACATGGATGGAGCTGGAGGATATTATGGTCAGTGAAATAAGCCAGGTGGAGAAAGACAAGTGCCAAATGATTTACTGCATTTGTGGAATATAACAATGAAGTAAATCTCAAACAACAAAACAGCAGCAGACTCAGTCTCCAAGAAGGGACTAGCAGTTACCAAAGGGGAGAGGTGTGGGAGGGTGAGAGAAGGGGATTGAGGGGTATTATGCTTAGTACACATGTTATGAGGGGTCACCGGGAAGACAGTGTAGCACAGAGAAGGCAATTATTGAATTTGTGGCATCTTACTAAACTGATGAACAGTGACTGGAATGGGGTTTGGGTGGGGACTTGATAATATGGGTAAATGTAGTAACCGCATTGTTTATTCATGTGAAGCCTTCATAAGAGTGTATATCAATAATACCTTAACAAAAATAAGAAACAAATTAATACTAATTCAAAGTTAGTTGACTACCCAGCTTTTTTAGTTATAATTGGTCAAGATGAGAGGAATAATGTCCCTTGTTCTTCTTCTTTTAAATAAAACACATGCAAAATTTATACTCACCTTAAACTATAACAGCTGGGGGGGGACATTATTTGATATCAACCTTTACAACTAATAAGTTCACCATGGTTCTTTCTGTGCATTTGTAATTCCTTTTTAATTTTAATGTAACTTGCCTTTTCCTCTTCAGTGTCTATGACCTTCCCTTTATAAAAATTATATTTTAGGGCACTTCAAGGAGAGCTTGTGTGGTTTTCTAGAGGCAAGGGGCTTGATAAGTACCTCAGTATTAAGGACTGAATAGTCTAATTTAGAACAGATGAATGCTTTAGTCATTTGGAATATTTGTTCAATAATTTGCCAGGACACATTTCAACTCACTTTCAAACAGTTATTAACAAAGAACTAATTGAGTAATGCTGTGAACTTGAAAATTCCAATGAGCACTCTATTGGCTTTTTCAAAGGTGTAACTTTTAAATAAAACACATGAAAGGGCAGGGAGCACAAAGATTACTCTGAATTAAAGTATAAAACACTACCTGTGTTACCCAAAGGATTGTTTTCTCTCTTTTAATAAAAATTATTGACCCAATCAAAGAAATGCCCATTCAAAATGATGCATTATTTTATATATTATGTATGATTCTAAGGAATTTTATATATAAATGATTTATTACCAATGTTTCAAATTTAATATGTACAATATTTCTTGCATGAATAACACCATATGATAGACTAATTTTGGTATAATATATTAAAGTGAAAGAATAATTCACTACTTAAATATATGTTTATACTGCTCTGACAATTTTCATCAGTGATTCAATTTAAATTAATTATCTTTAATCTATAACTACAAAATCCTACTTACTTGAATTTCACAAATAATTGGTTACAATTTTCTCTTATATGAGAGGCCCTTAGCATCAATCAATCCTGCCATGATTGATCATCACAGTGGAATAAAAACTCAGGAGTGATTTGTACATATAAATATTAGGACATCAAAGAAAATGCCCTTTAATAAAACTGACAATACTTTTGACTATTTATGAACTTTTCCATGGTTGCATTTTAGATCAGAACATAAAGAAAAAGAACTGTTAGCTACTAGGATGTGGTGTTACCAAAAGCCTTTTTATTGAACTTATCATTTTGCTTATGACTATGAATTCTGCAGCATTTTACATGGGAAGGGTCATGGGAAGTTTATGCCATTTTAATCCTGGAGTGAATTTATGCACTAGAATCCTGGAACAGTGAAGGAATCTAGTTGATAGAGCTGTCTTGCCAATGGGTTTCAGCCCTGGACAAGTACACTATGGATTCAATGCGACCAAGAAATGACAGTAGAATGTTCTTGGGGTGAAAGGGTTTATACCCAACTTCATTTCCACAGTGGCAGGTCAATCACTGGAATCCCATCCACTCAGAGAGAGTATGCAACTTCACTTTATCTACTCTCCACTCCTTCAAGATTCTCTCCTCTCATTCTATATGACCCCAAACCTCTGCAATGGTCCCTGTGCAAGGAAGCTGGAACATTGTAAAAGAACCATGGGTGGGCCTTACAGTACTCTCCAGACAAAAGTCTTACAGACACACAGGCCGATCTTCTTGCTTTATCTCTGGCCTATGCTTCATCCTTAGTGTCCAGAACTTCTGTTCTGGTCCCAATCGCTGCCACAGCTCCAGTCATCTAATTTCTTTCTGTCTGCTCTTGCCTTTTCAAACCAACCCACATCTGGGTCCTTGTGACCTTCATGGAGCCCTTTAAATTCTTCCTTAGAGAAGCAGATCTTATTTCCTTTTGTGCTTGAGCCTGAGGAAAGAAGCAGAGTATGGAGTGCTTTGCAACCTGAGGAGGGGGCTGCCCCTTTCCTGAAAGAATCCGCGGTTGCCAAGTCCTTCGCGTTCTCCACCAGCTTTCAACTATGTGGGGTCTCCACTGAGGAGGGGCTGATGCCTCCGGCACCGGCAGAGCCTCCACCCCACCTGTTTGTCAAACCTCCTCTCCTCCATTTCTGGGGCTGACGGCTCCACTACATTCTTCTCTTGCTCCGCAGCACCTAGCAGTCTCCACTCTCATGCTGCTGCTTCTTGGGCTGGCCACTCCTTCTCGGGCCTCTGCTCCTTCTTGTGCTACTGACTCTCAGGCTACCATGACATCCTCTACCATTTCCACAGCACTTCATAGTGAAGCCATTTCAGTTACCAAAAAATTTTCTTTTTCTTAGGGTGGAGTCCAGTCCTCCACCCCTTCCCAGTACCACATGTTCATTGAGAGACACTCGAATGTCTCACCATCCATACGTGCAGCCCTCTGAAACACTCCTCTGATGAGGGCATCCTGTCCTTTTCCTTGGTCAACAATGAATCCTGCCAATTATTGCAGATTGTCTTGCTAATAGGTTTCAGCCCTGGACAAGTTCATTATGGCTTCAATGTGACCAAAGAAATGACAATAGAACGTTCTTGGAGTGAAAGGGTTATACCCAACTTTATTTCCATTGTGGCAGGTCAATCACTAGAATCCTGTCCACTCAGGGTGAGTGTGCATGCAGCAAGCCGGTTTCTGCCACTTGGCTTCTCTGCGCCCCCTGCAGCTGTCTCAGTCTCTGTCCTTAGCACTGCCACCATTCCAGTCTCATCTCTGCTCTCCTGCAGCCACACAGTAGCTGTGCCACCCTGTCACCCAAAGCACTGAGTAGAGCTCTTTATATAGAGTCAATAACAACATATTGCCCATATGTGTGTAATTAGCTAGCAAACCAGGACCAGGTAAGAATCCTGGCCATAGGAATCTTCACTTTATCCCAAAGAACCTTAAGGGCTTTGAAAGCAATTAAGTTTTTGTGGAAATCTGGAGTAAGTATTTTTAAGAACAGGCAATGGAGACCATTTTACAAATGAAGTGCAAAATATAAACTCAGTTTCTGGCTGCCAACGGGATGAGTTCAATCGCATCATATGTGTCTTGGCTTTGTGTAGCTCTGAAGAAGCTGGAGGAAAACCTGTGCTGTGTACTTCCACCGCTACTTTCACTGCTGCTCCAAACAATCCTCTGTCTGTGATGCAATATTTCAAATTACTACCAAAATAATCACTTTAAATTCTTTATGTGATTTTACTATCACAAAATGTTGACAAAATTTATAAAATGCCTCTATCCAAATGACAACTTGTTTTTCCTACTCTCAGCCCTACCTAGGAGCTTTAGCATACTTAGTGATGGTATTGTCTGCATATTTCTCCTCTTTATCAAGAGGGGTATGGAAAGTATAAATTGTTTTCTGATCTTAAGGGTGAAGTTTGGATTTTGGTCCAGATGGTAAATTATAGTAAGTTATGTTAAGACACTGGGAACTTATAAGTGGATTTAATTAAGCAAAATATTTCAGCCTATAGCTTTTTACAAAAATCGTTTCATGAAAATAAGTGAATTTCTTTGAAATCATTATGTAAAGAGCACAAAACAAAATAGCTGTCTACATATTTTGTGTCTTTATCAGTCAGGGCAATGCTTTCAGCTTGAGATAAGTAAAATGTGAATTAAAATAATCACTTAAGCACAATTAAAATATGAACAACATTCCACATGACTTCGAAGTTCTAGCTAACTTTGCACTGAGATTGTTAATAGATAAAGCAGGTATAGCAATATTTAAATATAAACTTTTATATTATTAGAAATTAACATTATATGAAAATGGGTGAAGTTACAGATAAAGTGAGGTACTAACTTTCCTTTATCTAACACTCTTAATAAAGTGTGAAGAAAAACAACTTGTAAGGCGTGAGTGATGCAACAATCAACCCATGGTGGTTTTTCACAGCTGTTTTTAGCAGTTATCCTTTTGTAAACTTCGCTTGCAGCAGGTTCTCTTATATAAGTGAAGCTTAAAAAAAAAGTCATCTTCATGTTTTTTTTTTTCCCTCAACATATGTTATTGAGTGGAAGAGGCATTTTTCCAAACGGTAAACTAAACAACATTTTTCTTCTACAAACATTTGGGTACCACTCACCCACAAAATTTTTGTGAATAAAATATTGTTTACTAAATTATCTTTTATAATTTTAATTTTCCTATTAGGGTAACATATAGAACCAGTACTTATTATTTAGACTTATCTCAGTACCAGACTATCACTTAATTGCTTTTTGAAATCTTACTTTCTCTATCCATATAATTTTTTCAATCTAATTGGGTTAGCTATAAACTCAGTCTTTCAAAATGCCCATAAGATTCAATAAAGTCTAATACTTATTCCATTTATAAAGGCAAGGTATGACATTTAGTAAGCCACTAGATGAATTCCTAATACAGTTCCAGTCCCCTGAAACTCCAAACTGAAGGTAGCTTGGTTCTTGGGACTTTATCGTATTCATTGATAAAATAGGTGAAATCTCAGGAAACAGTTACAATTTGGGAAGTATTCAAAGCAAGGAAAAATATTCTCAAAAACATTTAAACATTTTCAGAAATTATGACTCAGTGGAATTGGACATAGGGATTGGAATTAACTTTTACTGATGGTTTAAGAAAGACTTTGTTAGGTAATAAACTACTATTTCCTCTTTTAATCCTTGTATCTTCAATGCTGCAGTTATATGTATCTTTTACAGATGGAATAAAAATGTCCAACAGTTTATATAAGTTGCTCAAGGCTACACAACCCATGGTAGCATTTTTGCAACTTGGGTCTCACTGATTCTAAAGTATAACATGGCACTGGAACATTTTTCCTTTTCTATACTGACATACCGCTTCTCTCTTTTAAAAAAGATAAAGAAAACCATTCAATTTGTTGCACTTTTTGAAAAATATACCTCTATATGTTTACATATATACTCTACATGTGGGCATGTAAAAGACACACACATGTATATATATATAGGATACAAATATATTTATACTTACTAGACACAGAGCCTTATCATCAAGCAGCAGTTTCCATCCTCATAGGCAGAAAAACCATGCATCACTTCCCCAGGAGGAACAAGTCCTTAGCAGGTGTATGCAAAATAGGTAGGACTACCAGGTGATGGAAGGAACTATCTTCTGTTCTGTTTTGTTTTTAATGTAATTAATATAGACTGCTGACCTCAAAGACTATTCTTTATTTTTTCCTACTATCTTTCAGAAAGCTAAGAACAAAGCATATATACATTATATATTTATTTTAGATCACATATTATTTATCCTCTCCAGAGTAACCATTGGAAGCTACATGTAATACTGCTGTGTGCAGAAACTGCTGTCATCCTCACTGCTAACCTCAGGACACCCACAGCCCTTAAAGACATGCTGATATATAATATAAACCTAGGTATTTGTGAATTTATTTGATTCTTTTTTGTTTACTTTGGAACATTCTTTAATTTATATATAAAATAATAGAGCATAGCCTCTGGAGGCATACTCCCTGGATTTGAGTATAAGTTTAGCCACTGACTGGTTGTGTGGTAGCAGGAAGGTTATCTAACCTTACTATACCTCAGTTTTCATGTTGATTAAATGAGGCTACCTCACAGTATCATTATGAGGCTATAAGGAGTTAATATGTGAAAAACATTTAGAATAGTACATGGAAAATAAGTCCAAGGATATTAGGATATTTATAATATATACATAGTACTGAGTACTAATAAAAGAACATACCTGTGACTGCCACACAGCTTATGACATAAATCATAAACAATATCTTAGAAAACTTATGTTCTTACCCCAAATCCTACCTTTCTTTCTTCCAAGAACTAATAATTATTTTGAATACTGTATTTATAATTTGCTTGCTTTTCTTTATACTTTTACATGCACTAGTGTACCCATCATGTAGCATATATATTGTTTAATTGATATTTTTGAAATTTCATTCATTGACTAATAGACTATGTATAGGGGAAGTTCAACTGGATTGGGAAAGCACTAATAGGCTCATCTCCAGAAACCCCTGGAAGTCTGAATTTGACTTTTGGTCAACAAAAGGGGAGTGGGCTAACTAACTGACACATGATTTATAGTGTTCTACTTAAAGTCTGTATGCAGGTCCAGTTTGTTTATCGATTGCTCTGTCAGTCTTGAGTTCTTTAGGGAAATAGAACCAATAGCACAAATAGAATCAATATATTCATATATAAATGTGAGTGGCTGGTGTAAGCAATGGCTTAAAATAATTATTAGACTGCATTAAAAAAAGATAGGATCTAACTATATTTTCTCCCAGAAACCCATTTTAAATATAAGGATAGATTCAGAATAAAGAATGGGACATGTTTAGCAGTACTTACATGAAAGCTGGAGTAACTATTTTAATTTCAGACAAAGCAGATTTCAGAAACAGGAAGATTATCATGTATAAAGAAAGGCATTAAATAATCAATTCTCCAAGAAGACATAACAATACTAAACATGTATGAAACTAGCAAAAAAGGGTTATATTTCTAAGTTGTTGGAATTAAATTTTCTCAGAAATATCAACTTTGACATAACATGTATTATTAACTCAAATATATGTGGTTCAAATATGATGAGTGAAATGGAATCTAATGCTTAAGATACAATTTCTCCAGAATTTAATAACTTGAAAACTTAAAAATAAAGGATTTACAATATAAACACACCTAGATACATTCTTTTTCTGTTTAAGTCACTTGCATTCAAAACACCACCTGGCTATTAAAAACAACATGGTTTTTCATGATCTCCTGACTAGATTCTGCAGTTATGTTATATTTACCAGCTAGGAAAAGCTGAAGTTATAGAGATTCATAAATGTGTCTTTATTGTTATACTTAAGAAAAAGGCATTTGAGATGGTTCTCTTTTTTACCTTGTTTTTGTCTTCAGGATAATTTTATTGGGTATTGTAATCAAAAAAGACAAAATACTTGTTCTCTATTGCCCTAGAGCAATGACAATCAGTTGGTGAACAGTTTGCCTAATGAGGCAGTTATAATAACACCTTAGAAGATTCCCTGAAATCAAGGTTATTTGGGCTTTTCATTACTACTTCACAGTCTCTTCTTCATGCAGGAAGGGATGGGGTCTTGGTGCATTACAGTGATTTAATATAATCCCATCCTGTTCTTTAAAATTTTTTTTAAACATATATATTTTTAATGCTTTTTTAGGATTTAAGATGCAGCTAACATTTCCTAACCTACAATATGAGGAGAGAAAGGAAGGAAAGAAAGCCCTCTCTACTTTAAAATCGAATATCTTTGCATTGACTTTTATATTAGAAGTGGTACTTTAATTAGTATTCAAAGTAAATATAAAAAAATTGTTCCATCAAAGGGTTACTCTTATTTATCTCTCTTACTGGCAATAATTATTATATTACATACATACTTAATAGTGATCATGTAGAAGAGTGTTTCTTCATATTATCTTGGAGGGTTCTTAGAATAAATTATTTTTAGCTGTGTCTATGATGGAAGCTTATTCTGTTACACATTGGACAATTAAAATTTCTATTTCTACCTAATAGTAACATATGTAAAAGAATTTGGAGGGTTAAATACCAGTTATAAAAGTTATATAAATACAAATCCTTTCTTCCAAGAACTAACAATTACTTTGATACGTTCTTTTTCTGTTTAAGTCACTTGCATTCAAAACACCCACCTGGCTATTAAAAACAACATGGTTTTTCATGATCTCCTGACTAGATTCTGCAGTTGTGTTATATTTACCAGCTAGGAAAAGCTGAAGTTATAGAGATTCATAGATGTGTCTTTATTGTTATACTTAAGAAAAAGGCATTTGAGATGGTTCTCTTTTTTACCTTGTTTTTGTCTTCAGGATAATTTTATTGGGTGTTGAGATCAAAAAAGACAAAATACTTGTTCTCTATTGCCAATCTCTATTGGATTACTTGTTCGCCCATAACTCACACAGTACTCACACATACTTCTGCTCAAAGTATGCCTGCTGATGCATAGTAGTTGCTGAATAAATGTAACCAAATATTATATTTACAGGAGGAGAGCGGATGACAGCAATAATGAGATTGTTTCAAAGGTTGATTTATATAGAAATAGAATTATTCCTTGCAGCATGTATAAAAAACCAAACAAGGAAATTGACTGAATGGTCATACTATTTCAGGACAAGAGCAAATAGAGGAATTATTCCTGTTTCCACCTTTCTCAAAAATGCTATATTGAAGTTAAAAAGGCTAGTTGAAATAGCCAAATCAGTCCATCTAAAGCAAAAGTTGTGTGTCCAAATGTGCTTTTCCTATTGACCTTCCTTTTTCTAGTAACAGTGTCACCATAAGTTTAGACATAAATATAGGGTGTCACAATCACCTTTGTTTTATCCCTTTTCTTTGTCCAACAGCTACTCAGGCTGACTATGTAGTCTTAGTAAACTGCCTTCCTGTGGGTTATCCAGTCATCTATTTCAGAGGAAAAAAGCTTTGCCTTCCATTTCTCATCCCAATTCCTTATCCACAGAAGGTGCTCCAAAATATTTGTTTAAGGATATTATGAAGAAACAAATGATGTCTTTTTTGGCACTATATTCTTGAATCCTACCCAACTTTTCTATCATGAGAGACATTATATGTACTTTGTAGTATTATTTTAGACTTCCAAATGATATGCTCCATATCTCATCAAAACTCCAAATTTCTGACAGATGAAGTCTCCCAAACATAGTGTCCCTCCTTCCTCTTTCTCTTCCTCTTTCTTCATCAATTATCCTCCATAACCCAAAAGAAAACAATTGAAATTATTTCTCAATCTCTATCTATTTTATTACAAGATACATTTCAGCCATATCAATTACTGCAGTAACCTGGGATTGATTTTGTATGATCAAAATGGATTACTTGTTCTCCCACAACTCATACAGTACTCACACATACTTCTGCTCAAAGTATGCCTGCTGTTTACTATGCCACCTTTTTGCCCATCAAAAATCTATCCTTAGTTCTAGACACAATTGAAATTCCAATTACTTCCATAATCTTGTCCTCAGAACTGCTTCCACAACAGAACCACTCTTCATGTGAATAAATTGTAAATTAACTTCTATTTTAACTGAGGATGTTGGCAATTGCTTTGATAACTTGGAAATAATAAATTAATTAAATAGATGCAAAAAGAAAAGCAAAATACATTGTTAACCAGGTACATGAATTTATAAAAAAGACATCCCTATAAATGTTTATCCAACAGATTGCTCCAAGCATGGACATTTTTAGGCTGCATTTGCAACATCAAATAAATCTGTTGGTTAGTAATTAAAAGGATCAAAGCATGTGTGTAGTCTCTGTGAAAAAAAGCTCCTACATAAATATTCATGCAGATTCTAAAGACAGTGATGTGAGTGGAGTGGCAGAAATCTCCAAAAACCATATATATTTTGAAAATACAGCAGATACAACTATTATTAAAGAGTGACCAGAAGATATAGTACACCACCTAGGCTACATCTACATCTACAAGAACTCAACATCTTACGGAAAAGGGTAAGACACAAAGCCATGACCTGGCAGGACCCAAGCCATCCCCCAAACCCCAGCTCACCAGTGGGAGGAAAAGAATCAGAGTTGGGAGGGAGTGGAATCACAGGACTGCTAAAGAGCAAGCCCTAGTAATCTGCACTGGGAGCACAGACAAACATTGCATGGTGTACTGGATATTAGAGGAATGGAAAAACAAAATCCAAGACTAAGACTGAACAGGTTCCCACAGCCAACTGCCCTGGGACAAAAGAAAAGTGGGCACTTTAAAGTCTTAAAGGGACAAGGGTTTAACAGGTGGACAAAATCATCCTAATACACTCAGCCCAGCAGGCTGGGAATTTTAAGGAACTTCAGGTGCACTAACCCCTTGGGTGGCAACGCAGCCCTAAAGCCCCTCATGGCGATAAGTAGCCTGCCATTCATTCCCCCTTGCCGGCACTGGAAGCAAACCAGCTGACCCACTATTGCTGCAGAAGAGCCAGGGAGCAGCCCTGCCCGCAGCAACTACACAGAGGCTTCTCTCTACACACGGCTAACTGGCCCAAAGCCAGATCTGCCCCCTGTGTGCAGTTGACCAGCACAGACAGCAGAGACCAGCACAGAGTCCAGAAGGCACAAAGGGGCTCTGTTCTTGCAGTGAACACATGGTCACCTGCAAACCACACCAGAGCACTACAACATTCTGAGGGCCACCCAGCCCACAGGAGCTCAGGGGATTAACCCAGGGGGTACCCCATGCATGCGGTTGACCAGCACAGACAATGGAGACCAACACAGAGCCTGGGAAGCATGAAGGGGCTCTGTTCTCATCAAACACACGCTGCCCGCCTGCAGCCCCCACAAATGCCCTAGGCCACCCAAGGGCTACCACACCTACAGAAGCTCAGGGGATTAATGCAGAGGCTGACCCCTGCATGAGTTGACCAGCATGGACGATAGAGACCAGCACAGATTCTGGGAAGCATGAAGGGGCTCTGTTCTGTGACAAACACGTGCTGCTCACTTGCAAACCCCACCAGTGCCCTAGATGATCTTGAGGGCCATCACAGTCACGGAAGCACAGGGGATCAACCCAGATGTTTCTCTGTGTGTGCGGTTGCCTGGCACATGCAGCAGAGACTGGCACAGAGTCCGGGAAGCATGAAGGGGCTCCGTTCTCATGGCAGAATACATGCCACTTGCCTGCAACCACTGCCAGTGCCCTAGGCCATTCCGAGGGCTGCCCTGCACATGGCAGCTCAGAGGATTAACCAGAGGCTGATTCCTGTGTGAAGTTGCCCAGAACAGGCAGTGGAGACTGGCACAGAGTTCAGGAAGCAGAAAGGGGCCCTTTCTTGTAACAGAACACACGCTGATTGCCTGCAATCCTGCCAGTGCCCTAGGCCATCCCGAAGGGTGCCCCACCCATGGCAGCTCAGGGGATTAACACAGACATTGCCCCTTGTGTGCAGTTGACCAGCACAGACAGAGGAGATGGGAGCAGAGTATGGGAAGTATGAAAGGGCTCTGTTCTGGCAGCAAACAGGTGCCACTGGCCAGCAACCCCTGCCAGTACCTGGGCCATCCAAAGGGCCACCCTGCCCACAGCAGCTTAGAGAATTTACTAGAGCATTTTCCCTGTGTGAAGTTGACAGGCACAGGCAGCAGAGACAGGCAAGGCAAGCAGCAAGTAGGAAGGGAATTTGTTCTGTCAGCTGACACACATGCCACAATCAGGCAACTACTCGCATTGCCATGAAAAGGCAGAAGAACCTTGTTCGGTCCCCAATCCCTCAAATGCCAGAGAGAGGATCTGGTGAGACTGAAACCACCAATCTTCCCTGAAAAAAATTCACAATAAAAGTCATAAACATGCAGATGGAGCTACAGAGAAATATACAAGAGCTAAGGGATGAATTCCAGAGGGAGATAACAGAAATGAAACAAACAATGTAAGGATGTGAGAACAGACTAGACAAGGTGGAAGAGACTGTTAATGGAATAGAAATCAGAGAACAGGATTACAGGGAAGCTGAGGCAGAGACAGACAAAAGGATCTCTAGGAATGAAAGAATATTAAGAGAACTACGTGACCAAACCAACAGAACAATATTCTCATTATAGGGGTAGCAGAAGAAGAAGAGAGACAAAAAGGGTTAGAAAGTGTCTTTGAAGAAATAATTGCTGAAAACTACCCTAATCTAGGGAAGGAAATAATCTCTTATACCATGGAAGTCTGCAGATTGTCCAACACCAAACAAAAAGGAGGACAACACCAAAACATATAATAATTAAAATGGCAAAGAACAAAAACAATGACAGACTATTAAGAGCAGCTAGAGAGAGAAAAAAGATGACTTACAAAGGAAAATCCATCAGGCTATCATCAGACTTCTCAGAAGAAACCTTACAGACCAGAAGGGAATGGCATGATAATATTCAACACAATGAAACAGAAGGGCCTCGAACCAAGAATACTATATATAGCAAGATTAGTATTTTAATTTGAACGAGGGATTAAATAATTCCCATATAAGGAAAACTTGAGGGAACTTACCTCCCACAAACAATCTCTACAGAATATTTTAAAGGGACTGCTCTAGATGGAAGTGCTCCTAAGCCTAAATATATGTCACCAGAGAAAATAAAGCCACAGCAAAGAAAGTAGACCAACCAAATACTAACTGAATGCAAAATAAAATCAGGTATTGGTGGGTGGAGCCAAGATGGTGGTGTGAATAGAGCAGTGGAAATCTCCTCCCAAAACCACATATATTTTTGAAAATACAACAAAGACAACTCTTTCTAAAAGAGAGACCAGAAGACACAGGACAACATCCAGACCACATCCACACATGCGAGAACCCAGTGCCTCAGGAAGTAGGTAAGATACAAGCCCCGGCCTGGTGGGACCCAAGTGCTCCCCAACCCAGCTCTGGGCGGGAGGAGAGGAGTCAGAATTTGGAGGGAGAGGGAGCCCAGGACTGCTAAATAGCAAATCCTAGCCATCCACACCAGAGCGCAGACACAGTGCATGCTTGGGGTCCTGGATACTAGGGAAACAGGAAAGTAAGACCTGTGAGCCGGTCTCTGCAGTCGGTGCCCTAGGGATAAAGAAAACTGAGTGCTTTTTGCTTTTTGGAAGTCTTAAAGGGACAGGGACCCCACTCCCGAATGGAAGCGTTCTGGAACACTTAGTCCAGCAGCAGGGAATCTGGTGAACTCTGGGCACTCTAACCCCCTGGGCAGCAGGGAGAACGGAGGCCCCTCACGGAGATAAATAGCCTCGCAGTTGTTCACCCTCCAACGTGGCTCCACCACATTAGAGCAGAACCCAAGGCAGGCCATGCCAACAGCAACAGCAGAGATAAACTCCATAGCAGCCGGGAAAGAATCAGAAGCACCGTCTGCACACAGCTGCCCAGCACAAGCCACTACAGGTCACTGTTCTCCCAGGAGAGGAAGGCCACAAACCAACAAGAAGGGAAGTTCTTCCAGCCGTCACTCATGTCAGATCTGCAAACTATCTCTATCACCATGAAAAGGCAAAATTTCAGGCAGACCAAGATAACAGAGACAACACCTGAGGAGACAGAGCTAACCAGTATTCCTGAAAAAGAATTCAAAATAAAAATCATAAACATGCTGACAGAGATGCAGAGAAATATACAAGAGCTAAAGGATGAAGTCTGGAGGGAGATTACAGATGTCCACAATGAGATTACGGATGTCCAGAAGGAGATTACAGAAGTGAAACAAACTCTGGAAGGATTTATAAGCAGAATGGATAAAATGCAAGAGGCAATTGATGGAATAGACACCAGAGAACAGTAATGCATAGACGTTGACACAGAGAGAGATAAAAGGATCTCCAGGAATGAAACAATATTAAGAGAACAGTGTGACCAATCCAGAAGGAACAATATCCGCATTATAGGGGTACCAGAGGAAGAAGAGAGAGAAAAAGGGAAAGAAAGTGTCTTTGAAGAAATAATTGCTGAGAACTTCCCCAAACTGGGGGAGGAAATAATCGAACAGACCATGGAAATACACAGAACTCCCAACAGAAAGGACCCAAGGAGGACAACACCAAGACACATAATAATTAAAATGGCAAAGATCAAGGACAAGGAAAGAGTTTTAAAGGCAGCTAGAGAGAAAAAGGTCACCTATAAAGGAAAACCCATCAGGCTATCATTAGACTTCTCAACAGAAACCTTACAGGCAAGAAGAGAATGGCATGATATATTTAATGTAATGAAACAGAAGGGCCCTGAACCAAGGATAATGTATCCAGCATGATTATCATTTAAATATAAAGGAGGGATTAAACAATTCCCAGACAAGCAAAAGTTGAGGGAATTTGCCTCCCCCAAACCAAATTTACAGAGTATTTTAGAGGGACTGTTCTAGATGGGAGCACTCCTAAGACTAAATAGATATCACCAGAGAAAATAAAATTACAGAAAAGAAAGCAGATCAACCAAATACTAACTAAAGGCAAAAAATAAAATCGACTACCCACGAAAAGCAGTTAAAGGAAACACAAAAGAGCACAGAATAAACAACCAACATATAAAGAATGGAGGAGGAGGAATAAGAAGGGAGAGAAGAAAAGAATCTCCAGACAGTGCATATAACAGTGCAATAAGCGAGCTAAGTTAGGCAGTAAGATACTAAAGAAGCTAACCCTAAACCTTTGGTAACCACGAATCTAAAGCCTGCAATGGCAATAAGTACATATCTTTCAATAGTCAACCTAAATGTAAATGGACTGAATGCACCAATCAAAAGACACAGAGTAATAGAATGGATAAAAAAGTAAGACCCATCTATGTGCTGCTTACAAGAAACTCACCTCAAACCCAAAGACATACACAGAATAAAAGTCAAGGGATGGAAAAACATATTTCATGCAAATAACAGAGAGAAGAAAGCAGGGTTTGCAGTACTAGTATCAGACAAAATAGACTTTAGAACAAAGAAAGTACTAATAAGAGATAAAGAAGGACATTATATAATAATAAAGGGCTCAGTCCGATAAGAGGATATAAACATTCTAAATATATATGCATCCAACTCAGGAGCACCAGCATATGTGAAACAAATACTAACAGAACTAAAGGGGGAAATAGAATGCAATGCATTCATTTTAGGAGACTTCAACACGGCACTTACCCCAAAGGATAGATCCACTGGGCAGAAAATAAGTGAGGACACACAGGCACTGAACAACACACTAGAACAGATGGACCTAATAGGCATCTATAGAACTCTACATCCAAAAGCAACAGCATATACTTTCTTCTCAAGTGCACATGGAACATTCGCCAGAATAGACCACATACTAGGCCACAAAAAGAGCCTCAGTAAATTCCAAAATATTGAAATTCTACCAACCAACTTTTCAGACCTCAAAGGTATAAAACTAGAAATAAATTCTACAAAGAAAACAAAAAAGTTCACGAACACATGGAGGCTTAACAACATGCTCCTAAATAATCGATGGATCAATGAACAAATTAAAATAGAGATTAAGGAATATATGGACAAATCAAGGAACAAATGACAACAACAACAGAAAGCCCCAACTTCTGTGGGACGCAACGAAAGCAGTCTTAAGAGGAAAGTATATAGCAATCCAGGCACACAAAAGCAGTAAGAACAATCCCAAATGAATAGTCTAATGTCACAATTATCGAAGCTGGAAAAAGAAGAACAAATGAGGGCTAAAGTCAGCAGAAGGAGGGACATAATAAAGATCAGAGAAGAAATAAACAAAATTGAGAAGAATAAAACAATAGAAAAAATCAATGAAACCAAGAGCTGTTTCTTTGAGAAAATAAACAAAATAGATAAGCCTCTAGCCAAACTTATTAAGAAAAAAGAGAATCAACACACATCAACAGAATCAGAAATGAGAATGGAAAAAATCATGACAGACTCCACAGAAATACAAAGAATTATTAAAGTCTACTATGAAAACCTATATGCTAACAAGCTGGAAAACCTAGATGAAATGGACAACTTCCTAGAAAAATACAACCTTCCAAGACTGACCAAGGAAGAAACACAAAAGTTAAACAAACCAATTATGAGCAAAGAAATTGAAATGGTAATCAAAAAACTACCCAAGAACAAAACCCCCGGACCAGACGGATTTAACTCGGAATTTTATCAGACATACAGAGAAGACATAATACCCATTCTCCTCAAGTTTTCCAAAAAATAGAAGAGGAGGGAACACTCCCAAACTCATTCTATAAAGCCAACATCACCCTAATACCAAAACCAGGCAAAGTCCCCAGCAAAAAAGAAAACTACAGATCAATATCTCTGATAAATGCAGATGCAAAAATACTCAATAAAGTATTAGCAAACCGAATTCAAAAGTATATCAAAAGGATCATACACAACGATCATGTGGGATTCATACCAGGGACGCAAGGATGGTACCACATTCAAAAATCCATCAACATCATCCACCACATCAACAAAAAGAAAGACAAAAACCACATGATCATCTCCATAGATGCTGAAAAAGCATTTGACAAAATTCAACATCCATTCATGATAAAAACTCTCAGCAAAATGGGTAAAGAGGGGAACTACCTCACATAATAAAGGCCATATATGATAAACCCACAGCCAACATCATACTGAACGAGAAGCTGAAAGCTTTTCCTCTGAGACCGGGAACAAGACAGGGATGCCCACTCTCCCCACTGTTATTTAACATACTACTGGAAGTCCTAGCCACAGCAATCAGACAAAACAAAGAAATACAAGGAATCCAGATTGGTAAAGAAGAAGTTAAACTGTCACTATTTGCAGATTGGTAAAGAAGAAGTAAAACTGTCACTATTTGCAGATGACATGACATTGTACATAAAAACCCCTAAAGACTCCACTCCAAAACTACTAGAACTGATATCAGAATACAGCAAAGTTGCAGGATACAAAATGAACACACAGAAATCTGTGGCTTTCCTATACACTAATAATAAACCAATAGAAAGAGAAATCACAAAAGCAACTCCATTCACAATTGCATCAAAAAGAATAAAATACCTAGGAATAAACCTAACCAAAGAAGTGAATGACCTATACCCTGAAAACTACAAGACACTCTTAAGAGAAATTAAAGAGGTCACTAACAAATGGAAACTAATCCAATGCTCTTCGCTAGGAAGAATTAATATCATCAAAATGGCTATCCTGCCCTATGCAATATACAGATTTAATGCAATCCCTATCAAATTACCAGTAGCATTCTTCAACGAACTGGAACAAATAGTTAAAAAATTCATATGGAAACATCAAAGACCCCTAATAGCCAAAGCAATCCTGAGAAGAAAGAATAAAGTTGGGGGGGGGATCTCACTCCCCAACTTCAAGCTCTACTACAAAGCCATAGTAATCAAGAAAATTTGGTACTGGCACAAGAACAGAGCCACAGAGCAGTGGAACAGATTGGAGACTCTAAACATTAACACAAACATATATGGTCAATTAATATTTGATAAAGGATCCATGGACATACAATGGAGAAATGACAGTTTCTTCAACAGATGGTGCTGTCAAAACTGAACAGCTTCAAGTAAGAGAATGAAACTGGGCCACTGTCTAACCCCATACAGAAAAGTAAATTCAAAATGGATCAAAGACCTGAATGTAGGTCATGAAATCATAAAACTCTTAGAAAAAAACATAGGCAAAAATCTCTTAGACATAAACAAGAGTGACCTCTTCTTGAACATATCTCCCCAGGCAAGGAAAACAACAGAAAAATGAACAAGTGGGACTATATTAAGCTGAAAAGCTTCTGTACAGCAAAAGACACCATCAATAGAACAGAAATGTACCCTACAGTATGGGAGAATATATTTGTAAATGACAGATCCAATAAAGGCTTGACGTTCAATATATATAAAGAGCTCACATGCCTCAACAAACAAAAAACAAATAATCCAATTAAATATGGCCAGAGGAACTGAACAGTTCTCCATAAAAGAATTACAGATGGCCAATAGACACATGAAAAGATGCTCCACATCGCTAAGTATCAGAGAAATGCAAATTAAAACCACAATGAGATATCACCTCACACCAGTAAGGATGGCTACCATCCAAAAGACAACAACAACAAATATTGGTGAGGTTGTGGAGAAAGGGGAACCCTCCTACACTGCTTCTGGGAATGTATATTAGTTCAACCATTGTGGAAAGCAGTATGGAGGTTCCTCAAAATTCTCAACATAGACTTACCATTTGACCCAGGAATTCCACTCCTAGGAATTTACCCTAAGAACGCAGCAATCAAGTTAGAGAAAGACAGATGCACCCCTATGTTTATCGCAGCACTATTTACAATAGCCAAGAATTGGAAGCAACTTAAGTGTCCATCAGTAGATGAATGGATAAAGAAGATGTGGTACATATACACACTGGAATATTATTCAGCCATAGGAAGAAAACAAATCCTACTATTTGCAACAACATGGATGGAGCTAGAGGGTATTATGCTCAGTGAAATAAGCCAAGCGGAGAAAGACAAATACCAAATGATTTCACTCATCTGTGGAGCATAAGAACAAAGGAAAAACTGAAGGACCAAAACAGCAGCAGAATCACAGACCTCAAGAATGGACTAACAGGTACCAAAGGGAAATGAACTGGGGAGGATGGGTGGGTAGGGAGGGATAAGGGGGGGAAGTAGAAAGGGGGTATTATGATTGGAATGCATAATGTGGGGGCTGGTAGAAAGGGGAGGGCTGTGCAACACAGAGAAGACAAGTAGTGATTCTACATTTTGCTATGCTGATGGACAGTGACTGTAATCCGGTTTGTGGGGGGTAACTTGGTATAGGGTAGAGCCTAGTAAACATAATATTATTCATGTAATTGTAGATTAATGATAAAAAAAAAAGAGAAAGAAAAGGGGATTACTCCCTGATGTGATAAAACTAACTGCAAACTAACATGCCTTACATATCCTTAATTTTGATCTTTTAAAGGGTGTCAGATGATCAGCTATGGAAGTACATTTTTCTGATAATATTCCTTTCCTTAAAAAAAAAGCAGTTCCTGTGTGGTGATCTCCAATAGGTTCTTCACAATGGTATAAAGTTCATATCAAAGAGTGGGCAAAGGGTTTGTTTTTGTTTATACAGTGGATCAAAGCATAGTTTGGCTACCGAGAAAACAAATCAAGATATGATATGAAGAAGAACTTCCAACATCAACATCCTCTGGAAGAGTCATTCCGGATCATGATCATCAAAAAACTTCAACAAAGATCCAGGCGCTGCTACAGCTGTAGCTGCATTCATCCCACTGGTTCCTGGACTTGCCATTGGAATGAAGAAGGAGATATTTAAGCTGGGCTGTGCATACAGTAAAACAACAAATTTGACTGGATCTATACTCTTGGAACTCAACCAAGAATTAGGAGAAGTGCAAGTTGCAGTGCTCCGAAATCGTGCGACTATAGGCTATCTACTGTTAAAAGAACATATGGGATGTGAAAAGTTCCCAGGAATGGGTTGTTTTAATTTGTCTGATTTCTCTCAGACTGTTCAAGTACAGTTGGACAATATCCATAATATCATAGACAAATTTTCACAAATGCCTAGGGTGCCTAAATGGTTTTCATGGCTTCACTGGAGATGGATGGTAATTATAGATTTGCTTTGTTTATGTCACCGTATTCCTATTATGTTAATATGTGTGCGCAAGTTAGTAGTTTTAAACCTATACATACTTAAGGTACTCTACAAGAAGATATGTCAAAGAAATAATCAATCCTCCCATGTTTTCTTCCATATGCTACCTCTATAGCTTTTCTTCTTCCTTCCTAATTACAACCCTTAAATAGAATTCGTGCCTCATATCGAATTCACCGAGTATCATAACTCCTCCAAGTGGTAAAGATACCTCAAGACAAATGCTGTGCATAGAAGCCACAGGGCATAAATCTGCAAAGAAGTAAAAAGCTAACCTTTTCAAAGAATATTGCTTCTCTCTCACTTACCAACTTTACATTTACCTGTATGGCCCCAGAAGATGACTGGTTAGCCAGAGATGGGTAAGATTCCTCAAGGGAGGAACAACCTAAGACAGGCACAGTTGCAGGGGGGCCATCAGGTGAGAAATTGGGGATCAACAGAGGTGAGACTTAGAACCTCACCCCCCGCTTTTTTGAGAGAAATATTCTGCATCGGTGGATGTTTTGTTGCCCTTTTCTAGCTTGGATTAATACTTTTGTCTATAAGCACAGACCTGATCATCTACATTTGCCCTCTTACAGCACTAAATTATGTTTTCTACCTTTATCTTCCATCTACCTACCACTTCAGCATTTTATTATAAATAATCATAAAAATAATAAGGGTGAAATGTGGATTCACATATAAATCAAATATAAAAATCAAATGAATAATCATATCTGACTTCATTGTTTATAGTTCATGATGTGTGATCAAAACAGAAAGTTTCTGTGATATGACTGCCCTTGCAGTGTTCACCATGTAAGAATTTATTCACTGTGTATGAACTTGTTCACCATGTAAGAACTTGTTCGTTATGCTTCAGAAGATTGGAGACTGTTGAGAGTTAGGCTTGGGGTTGTTTAATGATTGTGCATTGAGTCTCCTATACAGAATTTTATTGTTGTTAACAACCATTTGATCAATAAATATGAGATGCCCTCTCAAAAAAAAAAATTCAGGTATCCACAAAATCAGTCAAGGGTAACACAAAAAGTTCAGAATAAAAAACTTAACATATAAACAGTGGAGGAGGAAGAAAAAGAAGCAAGAGAAATAAAGAATCATCAGACTGTTTATAATTGCACAATAAGTTAGTTAACTTAGACAGTAAAGGAGCTACCCTTGAGCCTTTGGTAACCATGAATCAAAAGCCTGCAATGGCAATAAGTACATATTTATCAATAATCACCCTAAATGTAAATGGACAGAGTGCATCAATCAAAAGACACAGAGTAATAGAATGGATAAAAAAGAAAGACCCATCTATATGCTGCCTACAAGAGACTCACTTCAAACCCAAGGACATACACAGACTAAAAGTGAAGGGATAGAAACAGCTATTTCATGTGACTAATAAGGAGAAAATAAGCAGGTGTCACAGTGCTTATATCAGAAAAAAACAAACTTTAAAACAACGAAATTCACAAGAGACAAAGAAGGACATTACATAATGATAAAGGGGTCAGTCCAACAAAAGGATATTATCATTGTAAACATCTATGCACCCAACACATGATCACCTACATAACCAAAACAAATATGAACAGGATTAAAGGAGGAAGTAGAATGCAATGCATACATTTTAGGAGACTTCAACACACAACTCACTCCAAAGGACAGATCAACCAGACAGAAGATAATAAGGACACAGATGCCCTGAATAACACACTAGAACAGGACATCTACAGAAATTTATACCCAGAAGCAGCAGGATACACATTCTTCTCAAGTGCACATGGAACATTTTCCAAAATAGACCACATACCACACCACAAAAAGAGCCTCAGTAAATTCAAAAATATTGAAATTACACCACCCAACTTCAGAGATTACAAAGATATAAAACTAGAAATAAATTGTACAAAGAAAACATACTACACCACAAAAAGAGCCTCAGTAAATTCAAAAATATTGAAATCATGCCACCCAACTTCAGAGATCACAAAGGTAAAAAACTAGAAACAAAAAGGCTCACAAACACATGGAGGCTTAACAACATGCTCCTAAGTAATCAATAGATCAATGACCAAATTAAAACATATCAGGTAATATATAGAGACAAATGAAAACAACAGCAAAATGCCCCAACTTCTGTGGGATGCAGTGAAGGCAGTACTAAAAGCAAAGTATGTAACAATCCAGGCCTATTTAAAGAAGGATGAACAATCCCAAATGAATAGTCTAAATTCACAATTATTGAAACTGGAAAAAGAAGAACAAATGAGGCTGAAAGTCAGCAGAAGCAGAGACATAATAAGACCAGAGAAGAAATGAATAAAATTGAGAAGAATAAAATAAGAAAAAATTAATGAAACCACGAGCTGGTTCTTTGAGAAAATAAACAATTAGATAAGCCCCTAGATACACTTCTTAAGAGAAAAAGAGAATCTACACACATAAACAGAATCAGAAATGAGAAAGGAAAAATCTTGATGGACACCACAGAAATATAAAGAATTATTAGAGAATACTATGAAAATCTATATGCTAACAAACAGGATAACCTAGAAGAAATGGACAATTTTCTAGAAAATGCAACCTTCAATGACTGACCAAAGAAGAAACATAAAATATAAACAGACCAATTACCAGCAACGGAATTCAATCAGTAATAAAAACTATCCAAGAACAAAACATCCAGTCCTAATGAAGTCACCATTGAATTTTATCAGACATAATTACCCATTCTCCTTAAAGTTTTCCAAAAAGTAGAAGAGGGAATACTTTCAAACTAATAATATGACACCAGTATCACTCTAATACCAAAACCAGGCAAAGACACCACAGAAAAAGATAATTACAGACCAATATCCCAGATGAACATGGATGCAAATATACTCAACAAAATATTAGCAAAACGAATTCAGAAATACAGAAAGAGGATCATACACCATGATTAAGTGGGATTCATCTCAGGAATGCAAGGATGGTACAATATTCGAAAATCCATCAATATCATCCACTACTTCAACAAAAAGAACAAAAACCACATGATCATCTCCATAGATGCTGAAACAGCATTCTACAAAATTCAACATACTTTCATGATAAAAACTCTCAACAAAATGGGTATAGAGGGAAAGTACCTCAACAATATAAAGGCCATATATGAAAAACCCACAGCCAACATCATACTTAACAGTGACAAGCTGAAAGCTTTTCCCCTATGAACAGAATGAGACAAGGATGCCCACTCTCCCTGCTTTTATTTAACATAGTACTGGAGGTCCTAGCCATGGCAATCAGAAAACACAAAGATATATAAGGCATCCAGATTGGTAAGGAAGAAGGTACACTTTCACTTTTGCAGATGACATGATATGGTACATAAAAATCTCTAAAGAATCCAATTGAAAACTACTAGAATATCTGAATTCAGCAAAGTTGCAGGATACAAAATTAATACACAGAATTCTGTTGCTTTCCTATACACTAATGATGAACTAGCATAAAGAGAAATCAGGAAAACAATTCCATTCACAATTGCACCAAGAAGAATAAAATACCTAGGAATAAACCTAACCTAGGAAGTGAAAGACCTATACCCTGAAAACAACAAGACACTCCTAAAAGAAATTAAAGAGGACATTAATAAATGGAAATTCATTCCATGCTTTTGGGAAGGAAAAATTTGTATTGTCAAAATGGCCACCCTGCCAAAAGCAATTTACAGATTCTTTGCAATCTCTATGAAAATATTGACAGCATTCTTCAATGAACTGGAACCAATAGTTCTAAAATTCATATGGAACCACAAAAGACCCTGAATAGCCAAAGTAATCCTGAAAAGGAGGAGTAAAGCAGAGGGGATCTCACTTCCCAACTTCAAGCTACTACAAAGCCACAGTAAACAAGACAATTTGGTACTGGCACAAAAACAGACCATAGACTAGTGGAACAGAATAGAGAGTCCAGATATTAACCCAAGAATATATGCTCAATTAATACATGATAAAGGAGCCACGGATATACAATGGGGAAATGGCACCCTCTTCAACAACTGGTGTTGGCAAAACTGGACAGCTACATGGAAGAAAATGAAAGTGGATTACTGCCTAACTCTATACACAAAAGTAAACTCAAAATGGATCAAACACCTGAATGTAAGTCATGAAACCATAAAACTCTTAGAAGAAAACATAGGAAAAACTGTCTTGGACATAAACATGAACAACTTCTTCATAAACATATCTCCATAGGCAAGGGAAACACAAGCAAAATTGAATAAGTGGGACTATATCAAACTAAAAATCTTCTGTACAGCAAAGGACACCATCAGTAGAACAAAAAGGCATACTACAGTAAGGGAGAATATATTCATAAATGACATATACAATGAGGGGTTGACATCCAAAATATATAAAGAGATCACATACCACAACAAACATAAAGCAAATAATCCAATTAAAAAACGGGCAGAGGAGGTGAACAGACACTTCCTCAAAGAAGAAATTCAGATGGCCAACAGACACATGAAAAGATGCTCCACATCTCTAATCATCAGAGAAATGTAAATTAAAACCACAATGAGATATCACCTCACACCAGTTAGGATGGCCACCATCCAAAAGAGAAACAGCAACAAATGTTGGTGAGGTTGTGGAAAAGGGGAACACTACCAGAATGCTGGTGTGAATGTAATTTAGTTCAACCATTGTGGAAAGCAGTATGGAGGTTCATCAAAAAGCTCAAAAGAGAAATACCGTTTGACCCAGGAATTCGACTCCTAGGAATTTACCCTAAGAATGCAGGAGCCCAGTTTGAAAAAGACAGATGCACCCCTATTTTTATCGCTGCACTATTTACAATAGCCAAGAAACGGAAGTAACCTAAGTTTTTATCAGTAAATGAATGGATAAAGATATGATACATATACACAATGGAATATTATTCAGCCGTAAGAAGGAAACAAATCCTACCATTTGCAACAACATGGATGGAGCTAGAGGGTATTATGCATAGTGAAAAAAGCCAGGTGGAGAACACAAGTATTAAATTATTTCACTCATCTGTGGAGTATAAGAACAAAGAAAAAACTGAAGGAACAAAACAGCAGCAGACTCACAGAACCCAAGAATGGACTAACAGTCACCAAAGGGAAAGGGACTGTGTTGGATGGGTGAGAAGGGATGGAGAAGGAAGGGACAAGGGAGAAAGGGGGGCATTACAATTAGCACTCATAATGTAGGGAGGGGGGCACAGGGAAGGCTGTATAACAAAGAGAAGACAAGTAGTGATACTATAGTATCTAACTACGATGATAGACAATGACCATTACGGGGTATGTAGTGGGGACATGATAATGGGGGTGGTATAGTAACCATAATGTGTTCATGTAATTGTATATTAATGATACCAAAATAAAAAAATAAATAAGACATTAACCAAACCTCAAAAAACAAATCCATGCAGTGCACATTTCATGAATAAAATTACTCAACTATCAAAAATCCAACATCATCCACCACTTCAACAAAAATAAGGACAAAAACCACATGATCATCTCCATCGATGCTGAAAAAGCATTTGACAAAATTCAACATTCATTCATGATAAAAACTCTCAACAAAATGAGTATAGAGGGCAAATACTTCAACATAATAAAGGCCATATATTACAAACCCAGAGCCAATATCATACTTTACAGTGAGAAGCTGAAAGCTTTTCTGTAATATCAGAACAAGACAGGGATACCCACTCTCCCCACTGTTATTCAACATAGTATTGGAGGTCCTAGCCTCAGCAATCAGACAAAACAAAGAAATACAAGGAATCCAGATTGGTAAAGAAGAAGTCAAACTGTCACTATTTGCAGATGACATGATATTGTACATAAAAATTCCTAAAGACTCCACTCCAAAACTACTAGAACTAATATCAGAATTCAGCAAAGTTGCAGGATACAAAATTAACACACAGGAATATGTGGCTTTCCTATACACTAACAATGAACTAACAGAAAGAGAAATCAGGAAAACAATTCCATTCACAATTACATCAAAAAGAGTAAAATACCTAGGAATAAAACTAACCAAGGAAGTGAAAGACCTATACCCTGAAAACTACAAGACACTCTTAAGAGAAATTAGAGAGGAGACTAACAAATGGAAACTCATCCCATGCTCTTGGCTAAAAAGAATTAACATCGTCAAAATGGCCATTCTTTCTAAAGTAATCTATAGATTCAATGCAATCCCTATCAAAATATATACAGTATTCTTCAATGAACTAGAGTAAATGGTTCTAAAATTCTTATGGAAACACCAAAGACCCCGAATAGCCAAAGCAATCCTGAGAAGGAAGAATAAAGTGAGGGGATCTCGCTCCCCAACTTCAAGCTCTACTACAAAGCCACAGTAATCAAGACAATTTGGTACTGGCACAAGAACAGAGCCACAGACCAGTGGAACAGAATAGAGTCTCCAGACATTAATCCAAACATATATGGTCCATTATATATGATAAAGGATCATGGACATACAATGGAGAAATGACAGCCTCTTCAACAGATGGTGTTGGCAAAACTGGACAGCCACATGTAAGAGAATGAAACTGGATCATTATCTAACCCCATACACAAAAATAAATTCAAAATGGATCAAAGACCTGAATGTAAGTCATGAAACCTTAAAACTCTTAGAAGAAAACATAGCTAAAATATCTTGGACATAAACATGAGCAACTTCTTCATGAACATATCTCTCTGGGCAAGGGAAACAAAAGCAAAAATGAACAAGTGGGGCTATATCAAGCTGAAAAGCTTCTGTACAGTAAAGAATACCATCAGCAGAACAAAAAGGCGTCCAACAGTATAGGAGAATGTATTCATAAACAACAGATACAATAAAGGGTTGATATCCAAAATATATAAAGAGCTTACACACCTCAGCAAACAAAAAGCAAATAATACAATTAAAAAATGGGCACAGGATCTGAACAGATACTTCTCCAAAGAAGAAATTCAGATGGCCAAAAGACACATGAAAAGATGCTCCACATCTCTAATCATCAGAGAAATGGAAATTAAAACCACAATGAGATATCACCTCACACCAGTAAGGATTGCCACCACCCAAAAGACAAACAACAACAAATGTTGGTGAAGTTGTGGAAGAGGGGAACACTCCTACACTGCTGGTGGGAATGTAGGTTAGTTCAACCATTGTGGAAAGCAGTATGGAGGTTCCTCTAAAAGCTCAAAATAGAAATACCATTTGACCGAGGAATTCCACTTCTAGGAATTTACCCTAAGAATTCAGCAGCCCAGTTTGAAAAAGACAGATGCACCCCTATGTTTATTGCAGCTCTATTTACAATAGCCAAGAAATGGAAGCAACCTAAGTGTCCAAAAGTAGATGAATGGATAAAGATATGGTACATATACACAATGGAATATTTTTCAACCATAAGAAGGAAACAAATCTTACCATTTGCAATAACATGGATGGAGCTAGATGGTATTATGCTCAGTGAAATAAGCCAGGTGGAATAAGACAAGTATCAAATGATTTCACTCCTCTGCGGAGTATAAGAACAAAGAAAAAAACTGAAGGAACAAAACAGCAGCAGACTCACAGAACCCAAGAATGGACTAACAGTTACCAAAGGGAAAGGTACTGGGGAGTACGGGTGGGAAGGAATTGATAAGGGGAAATAAATGGGGCATTACCATTAGCAGACATAATGTAGAAGTTGGGGGTGCAGGGAGGATTGTACAACACAGAGAAGACAAGTAGTGATTCTACAGCATCTTACTACACTGATGGACAGTGACCATAATGGGGTATGTGGGGGGGTCTTAGTGATAGGGGGAGTCTAGTAAACATAATGTTCCTCATGTAATTGTAGATTAATGATACCAAAAAACAAATGGAGGTAAAAAGAATATAAAAAAATAAAAAAATTTCTCAACTATCTAGTTCAAGTTTCTGTTTAAATTATTCCATTTAATACTTAGCCAAACAACAAGTAAACAGACAGGGTAACTCATAGTGTTAAATTAATATAGCAACTGGTGGAGGTCAGTTTGTAAGGTTATTTTTTCATAGTATCAACAACCTAATTTCTTGGAATATAACCTGTCCAATTAGTGACTACATTATTGAAATGTTTAAAAATAAACACAGTACCCTAAAAATGAGTCAAAACCCTACCCTGATTGCAGTGAAGTTTAAACATTTTATCATGGTCATTAAGCAAAATTAAATATATGATTAAAATAAAATGTTTAATACATGTTCGATGACTACATATTTCTCACAATGTGCAATTATATCAAAAAGTATTTTAAGTGGAATATTATTTTAAAATGAAGGGTACTATGAGTTACATTTAATATGTACATTGATAGATTATTAATATTAAAGCTGTTATATATCTTAAAATTATTAGCATTTGATCATTTAAAATTTTCATTAGAGAAATGCATTATAATGAAAATATCAAAAGTTAGCTATATAGTCTTAATAAAGATTATCCTGGAAGAGATAAACACTTCTACATAGACGGTCAAACATACACAAGTGCACACACACACACACACACGCCTCTTAAAATCTCTCCTAGATTTCAAGTTGGTGATGAAGTAGAAAATTATTTTTTTCTTGTCATACTTTGCCTTACCACATATTATGCATGAATGTTATGCACATATTATTTTTAAGCCATATGAAGTATGAAAAATGACTTTTCATGTCTCAAATCCCATCCATCCTTTTTTATCCATCTTTAACTTACTACCTTAGCACAAAACCCATCACTGCTTTTCATGATACTACACTAACCTCAAGTAGCATCTTTGCTTCCAATGTTTCATCCTTACAATCTATTATCCTCCTATCCCGACTCACCATTTCAAACAAATAACTTTAAAAAAAAAGAAGTAAAGCTGATTATGTAACTTCTGTGCTTAAATCCCTCTGACAATTCCCTATCATTTTTAGGATAATATCCTAATTTTCAGTCTAGTAGTCATTCAGAGATAGAGATGATAGAGAATTTCTCCTGCTTTCTGTTTCAGCATTATTTTTCCCACCCTCACCAGAGGCCAGAGTCACCTGGCACTCTTTATAATTTTCCACTCCTATTATCCTTCAAATCTCTGCTCAGCTATCATTTTCTTCAAGAAGATTAGCTTGGTCTCTCAATGTAAATGAGTTGTACCTCCCAACTTTGCTCATCTCAGTAAGGCAAGGAAAGGATAAAAGGAGGCAAAAGGGAAAGGGAAAAGGAGGAAAGAATGCAGGGAGCTACTGCAATAGTAAGAATACTCCAACCATGAGATCTGCAAATACCTGCAGGGTTAGGTAGAAAGGGCTCTTTTTTTAATAGGGAGGAGTAAACAAAGCTAAGAAGCACTGGGTGTGGGGAAGTGGATGAGTGAGGGTGGCATGGTGTCACAGTAGATCACAGAGTGTGTTCAGTGTATTCTCAGGAGTCACTAGGGAGTAGTTGGATGCTGGCTCCAGGTGAGGATAAATCAAAGCCTAGGGCCCTGAGGAAAGAGAGAAACATAACTGAAGTTTTTATAACAAGCATTTTTTTCTGATTGATCAGTGGCAACAAAACAGTTCAGCAAATTATTTATGAGGCAAAGAAAGTAAATTTGGAGGATCTGTTCCTGACCTTATCATAAATAATTAAGGGAGCAGTGAGTCTTATCCAAATCATACAGAGAAGGATGGATTCTTGCAGTAAGAAAAATGGTAGGTTTCTTAATCAGCACTGCTTTGGAAGATGGGGCTGAAGTAATTCAACACCCTACAATTCAACATATTCAAAACTGTTGAGTTTTAAAATCAAATTTACTGTGTTCTTACCACTAGTAATCTCTCTCCAAACTCAGTATCATAGTCATTCAATCTAGAAATTTATGAGCCACCATTTGACTCCTCTCCCTGCAGTCACTCTACCTCTATATGCTATCTTCCACTTAAATATATTTCAAAAAATTAAACATTTTACTATCTCAATAGCCACCTTTTTATTCTAAACCATTATTTTTTCTCACCTGAACTACTATAACAGCCTGTAGTCTAGAGCTTTCCCTCATTTTATTCTCTCCACTACAGCCAGATTATCCTTTAAATGCAACGAACCTTAGACACAACTGTGTTGAAATCTTACTTCTTTCCTTTTGGGTTCAGATTACTAACCAAATCTTTAATATTACTCTACATGAAGTCTGGCCTTCTTTATCTCCACATCCTCATTTTACATTCTACATCATTCTCCATATTTTACTAAAACATCTCAAAAGGATGTCCAGGCTCCTATTACCTGGACTCTTTCTACCTGTTCCATTTCTTGTCACTACTAATCCTATCTGTAACAAGTGAGTCACCTCTTGAACTTGTGTTGCTTCTGCTCAGGCTTCTGTACATTGACTTGTTTATTCTCCATGCATTTACATGCAGTATTATTTATCCACAAATACAAAGTTTTTCCACTTTCTCTGTCCAGGAATATCTTATATTTATTCTAATCTTTCCTTAGGGGAATAAGTCATATCTGTTTTTTTTTTTTGCATCACTTTGTGCCCATTTTGTAGAGAATGTGGCACACAGTAGAGACTGAAGAACGCACTGAGTGCAGAAAAATATTGAATAAAAGGTGTGCTTTATTAAATAAGCAGAAGATAAATAAGTGGCTATCTAGCTATCTTCAAATATTTACCTATGGTAGTAGTGCTCACTGGGAAATAATTATTTTGAAAAACAAGCCAATTATTTCACAGATAGAAAAAGAGATGAGCTAAATAAAGTCTTCTGATCTCTGACATACAGGTATTTTATTTAGTGTACTGCCCTTTAAATAGTGAAAACACTGTATCGTTTGTGAACATTCAATATTTACACTGTATAATAATTTAACATTGTTTTTGTGGACCTGACTGTTTAATCATACTTATAACATAGCTTTTAACAGGAAAAAATATATAGATAGTTAACACTAAGGCAAAAACAAAAAGTTCTGCCTTTTTTCTCCCATCCTCATTGTGTTGGTGGTAATTATTTAGCTCATGATAAGTAGTTTCTATTGTATGCCAAAAGCTAGCTCTTTCCTATGCATCGTTGCTCAAATGAAAGATCAGAAACCCTAGGGGTAATAATTTATGTACCTGAAGAGGCATATAATGTTTAAAACTTTATAATAAAATTTGTAAATGAATAAGTACACGTGAGTATCTTATTCTACCTGAACATTCTTAAAAATCAATAAGCCACTTTAAATACTATTTCAGGTGATGATATTTACAAACATAGTCTTAAATAACATTTTCAGATATATACTACCATCCCGTTTCCCAAAATCATAAACAAGAGCAAATGTTTTCTATTGGGCTATCCCTAGAAAAGAAACAAATTCATAAATTTATTTATGAATGAAAGCTATCTTTATAGTTTATATTAAGATTAAAGCTGCTTCTTATTAGGTATAAATGTTTCCCAAAAAAACATACTAACTTGCAGTAATTTTGAACAAATGTTGTAAGAAGGTATGTACAACCATAAATGAAAAAGTAATTACTAACCAGAAAAGAATTTCATTTTACTGGTTTCATTTTTATCTGACTATTGAATATATGAATATTCTTAATTAAACACAGATATTTTAAATTGAAGGTAAGAGAGGTTCAGTTAAACTTTTCACAATAATTATGTGGGCTTTATGAAGTTTCTCTTTACTAGAGGAATCAGTCTGTTTGTTAGAATATATATACATGTGCATGTATTTGTTTTCCAGGTTGTAAGCAATTTTACAGCTTAAAGCCCTCACTGAAGTATTTTGGTATTCCAATTAAAGTCTTAAAATTTAAAGTCTTAAAATTCTAGTTTCTAGGGAAGTGTACAAATCTCTGGTAAGAAGTACAGATTTATATTTTTCTATTCTTGGTTAAGGCAATGGCACAATTAAAATTTAAACAAAAATGTCAAAAAATCCTAATATTTATAAACTTAAATTGCTTTATTTCCATTTTTTCCTAAGTTTACCACAAGCCTTACAGAGTATCTTTACAAAAGTCAAAAGGAAAGAGCCATATTATTAGCTTGAGACTACATATACAGTAAGTTCAAACCTATGGTGTTAGCCAGTAAACCTTTGTCAATTTTATGGCAAAATGTTAGTTTAATTTTGACAGTTTTTGGTATCAGTACACATCCTGGAATCCTTTGTAAGTCATTTGAAAGAACCTGAAAAATAAGTTTGAATAATTTTTGTTTCTTCTTGTTCTTTTCAAAATTGTGGTTAAATTAGTAGATGTTATAATAGGTTATCACTAGCTGGATAATAATTTTTATAACAGCAAATTATTACTAAATTAATTAGAGAAATCAAGCTGAGTACATTGTATTTCTTATTTCTTCTTCCCCTAGGTGATTATGTAATTTCTTCGTTTTTAAAATATCGGTGTAAATTTAGTGATAATAGAGGAAGAATATTATCTATCCCAAGATTCTCATAACATTTTTTGGAAGTTTTTGCTTATTTGTTTCATACATTTATAAGCTTTTCTCATTCTACATCTTCTATGGTCTTCTTGATTCAGTTGAAAAGGCATCTGAACTTTTATACCTGGAAATTTCTCAGTTTTCACTACTAGGTCCCTGCTTTGATTTTTTTGGTCTACCAACAAACAAAGACGTTCATAATTGATATTTGTTCTCTTCAGGGAATTAATCTAAAAAGCAGAAATTTGAGCTCACCCCTGGGAGAAAAATGAGTACACTTTTGTTCTTCTTAACCTTTAGCCCAAGGAAAATTATAGTGGCTGGTGCATAACAGCAGAGGCCTATTTCAATTCTGGCCTTTCTATTTTGTGGTTTTTCTCTTCATAGTTGTCTACATTAGTCTCCAGCAAAAAATACCTATCCTTAAAAGACTTGGTTAGTTCATGGTATTTTTTAAACACTTTATCTTATTTTTTATTGGAATTTGTAGTATTTTAAAAGTACTGACAAATTTAGCCTTTATCCTCTTTGAATTGATCAATTGTGATGTCTTTTAAGTAAACTTTAATTCAGCACACATTTGGTAAATTTATTAGTTATACCATTTGGACATTGTGCTTTATTAGAGGGGGAGGGAGACTTTCCATCTTTCGTTGAACATCATTAATGTTTTGAATTATTTAGCAGATCTTTAGTTTCCAGTAGTATAGTCACATACTTAAAGAAAGTCACATATTACAAAGAATTTATCATGAACTATAGTCCTCCATTCCAAGCTACCTCATTCTGTCCTTAGCTCCATTTCCCCAACATAGCCTTTTTGTATAATTTTAATAAAATTGTATTATAAAAGCTAAATACTGTAATAAAAATATATAAATAATAAAATAATATCATTACAATAACATAAAATAATAAAAATTTATTATAAAAATATTATGGAAAATTGCAAGCATATATAAAAGCAGAGAAAATATGGTAATCAGTCTGCTCATTAGGTAGTTTTAACTATTATTATTTCATGGCTAACCTTATATTCTCTATGTTCCACTCATTCCATCTCCCCAACAACCATATGATTATTTTGAAGCAAATATGAAACATGATCATTTTTTGTTTATTTTTGCATGTAACTCTACAGACAAGAACTAAATTTCAAACATAACCAAAGTACCATCTCTTTCTCTCTTCCCTCACTGCCCCGCACAAACATTAAATTATATTTTTAAGTATATGAGCAAACATTCAGGACATTTTCACAATCCTCTGATTGTCCTTGACATTTTAAGAAACTTTTTGAATTAAGATTCAAACTATGCCACTGCCTGCGATTAGTTACTCTGCCTCTTAAATCTCTATTAATCTTAGGTTCTCCCACACACTCCCATCATAGAGGCCTTTGTCCTATAAGATTTCCCTCAATCCAGATTTTGTAGGTTGCTTCCCTGTGATTTTGTACCACTTATTATAACTGGATCTGGCTACTACAGCCTAAGGCAGTTATGACTTTTACTGGGGCTTGGGGGGAAGGGAGGGGCATAACATTAATTTTAAATACTAGGGTTTGGCAAAATTTTTCTATTAAGGAAAATAGTGAATATTTTTGGCCATAAGGCTTGTGCCACAACTACTCATTTCTGCTGTTGTAGTATAAAAGCAGCCATGGACAATATGTAAATGAAAGGATGGGGCTGTTAGCCAATAAAAGTTTATTTGTAAAAGCAGATGGCAGGCAGGATTTGGCCCATGGTCCTTAGGTCACTGACCAGTGATTTATATATACTATGCTTTTAGTACGCAGGCTGCTTTACATTAATAATATGGTTATTATTCATACATTGGTGCACTTAATGAAATAGGAATTTTATTATAATAATTTCCTTATCTTTTAGCTTATTATTATTATTTTATTTTCCTACTTTTTTCTTTATTACGAAACAATGCAGGATCATATGTTTAAACTAAATTATGTAAACTGTATGCAAAATAAACAGTTCCAAGGTAAATTGGAGAATGATTGGATGAAGCTTCTCATTTATGAACAAAATAACTGATGCCAAATAGATTAAATGACTTGCTAATCAGTACTTGAGAGTTGTAAAAATTATTGGCACATTAAGATATATGTTTTAATTTACTTAAAACTTGGAAAATACATTTTATTTTTAAATTTCCCCTCTTTTCCCTTTCTAGAGTAAAATACTTCTATTTCTTAAACATTTTTCCTCATATGTTCATTCAAATGTAAAAAGATGGGGGGGCATGCCCTCTTTCCACAAAAAATGTCTTTATATGAAATTCATGTATGAGATGAAAGGTTAGATAGAGACAAAGATATTCTCCCAACAGTTGCTCTGAAAACATGCATTTCGGGACAATTCATATATAAACCATTCTATATTATAATTAACAAGTAATTAATGGTATTGTAAAGTTACTTAGATACACAAAAAATCACAACTTTTTTTTGCAGTGCTTTGAATACAGCTGTGTAAAGCCATCATCTTTTGGTATATTTTACAAGATGTTAGATATAATTAGATATAAGACTGAGTACATTTCTCTCTTTACTAAAAAAGTTGGGCATTATTTCATGTGTTAAATTTTACTTGATCATTAATATGTTTATTAATTATGATCATTAATATCTGGGCCCTCTATTCTGTTTCATTGATCTATCTGTCTGTTCTTGGTGGCCACATCACACTGTATTAACAACTGAGGCTATATATAAGGCACTGATATGCAGAACAAGTCTTGGCCTTTATTTTTTTTCTTAAAGTGTCATGCCACTTATGAGATGTTTGATATCTTAATCTGGGTGATGGTTACATGAGTATATACACATCTCAAAATTTGTCAAGCTGTACACTTAGATTTGTGCATTTTGAACCTAATCCAAAAAATTAGTTAAAAACTCTCATCCCTGTACTTGGCCTTTGTGGTTCCTTCTAAATTAGAATCAGCTTGTGAATTTCTACAAAACAAAAAATATATAAAATTACTAAAAATGAAAAACATTACAGTTATCTATTAAATTCCATGGAAATTATTGAAAATTTTTCAGTAATTTGATACTTTAAAAATAAAGAACTTTCAAACAATGATGATGCTATATCTGAAGAACTTGGATTTCTCTTTTTGTTTCAGTGTTTTCCACATAAAGACTTCTGGAGAGCTTTACTTTGATTTATTCCCAAGTATTTTGTTTTTATGTTACATTTTAAGCAGCTTTGTTGAGGTATAATCGATAAACAAAGCACTGCATATATTTAACATGTACAATTTGCTGAGTTTGGGCATATGCAAATACCTGTGATACAATCACCACAATCAAGGTATTAGATGTAGTCAACATGTCCCCAAAGTTTTCTTGTGTTACTTTGTTTTTTGGTGTGTGTGTGTGTCTGTGCGTATTAAGAACACTTAACAGGAGATCTACCTGCTTAACAAATTATGAAGTGGGCAATCCTATATTCTTAACTACAGGCACTATATCATACAGCAGATCTCCATAATTATTAATCTAGCATAAATGAAGCCTGATACCCTTAAAAACAACCACTCTTGATTTCCCCCACCCTCAATCCCCTGGCAGATTTCCTTCCTCCTTAAGGCTTAATAATATTCCATCGTGTGTGTGTTTGTGTGTTTGTGTGTGTGTGTGTGTCTGTCTGTCTGTATATATATGTATAGACACATATATACACAAATATTTTCCTTATCCATTCATTTGTCAATGGACACTTGGGTTATTTCTTGGCTATTGTGATTAATGCTGCAATGAGCATGGGCATGCAAATATCTTTTCAAGATCCTGAGTTCAATTCTGTTGGATAAATACCCAGAAGTAGGGTTGCTGGATCATATAGTAGCTCTATTATAAATGTTCTTGAACTACCTCAAGTTTTCCATGTTGCTGCACCATTTTACATTGTGTTTAGTAAAAAGTACAAGAGGGAACAGACATAACTCTAATTTGCCATTTTATCTCCAGAAGTCCAAAGCACCATATTAGTAGTTACTACTATTTAAAAGCCTTATTTTTCACCTGTTAAAGAATATTTTCTTAGAGAGGATATCATGTCTCTCATACAAGTAAAAAATGAACACATATAATTTTTTTCAACTCAAATATTAACTCAAAGAAGAATTTAATGAATGCACATAAACAGATAATCATGAAAGCTAAAATGAATCTTCAAATAGATAAAAAACAGATCACTCCACAGAGTAATAATCAACTGCACTTCACTTGTCACAATTTGATTGTATTTTTATAGAAATGTATAATCTGCATTATAATCAATTTTCTACAATTACAATCTTGTAAGATATTTCAAAGACTGAGAAGTGATGATGATAAAGCAGAGCTGTACAAGACAGAATAAGCAATAACCTCTTTTTGCTTATTTTACTTTTTCTCAATTTTTTCTGAAATGTCTGCATGTGGAGACAGATTAGGCTTCCCAATTGTCATATTAGAATTTCAAAATTAACACTTGGGCTTCTGCTGTTTAGCTGTTCATGGCATATGAATTTGCTATGCTTCCTAAACCTCTACTTGTTCAAAAATTTTTCTGACAGTCTGTCAAGTCTCTAATCATTTGTTCATTCTCATGACATAATCTTTTCCCCAAAGGATTGGTCCCAAGTATTGTATCTCTGAAATTTTCATAAGAGAAAAACCTTTGTACTCTTTTCGTCTTCCAATTTGGATGTATACCATTTCTGCAGCATATATTCAACTTCTAGTATTGGTTTATGTCAATCCAATTACCTTTGGGACACTAATTCTCCAGTGTGCCAGGTGAGCCTTTACTAGTTCCCAGTGCACAGTCTCTGTATGAGATTTGAACTTGGGATATTCTGCTGTATTCACTCCACATGAAATTAAACACCTGCCTTGTTAACATATATTAACCCCAATATATGGCAATTCATAGGACATATGAGTATTATAAAAACAATTTCATTATTTTATTGAGTGAAGTGCTCTTAAGAGAACAGCTGGACAAGTTTTTATATATGTTTACATTCATGTAACCATGATCTAGGTCAAACGAGAAATATTACAGCATCCCAGGGAGCTCTCATATGCCCTCCTCCAAGCAGAGTTAATTGAAAAAATGATACTTTCCTCCATTTCACTGCCTAATTCAGATGACAACACAGGTATAGCTAGTTTCTGTATTACTAATCTGTTTCTTTGGTCTATTTGTTTATTTTTTTTACAGTTGTACCACATGCTTTTAATTAATAAGACCTCCTTTGAGATGGAGATCTTATAGTATAAGCCTACAAATTTCTTCTTTTAGTAAAAGACACTCTGGCTTTTTGGGACTATTTTGAGAATCTTTATTGAGCTGTTGTGAATCTATAAAATAATTCGGTGAAAATCTTTATTTTTTACAATACTACACCCTCTTATTAACATACATAGTATTTCCCTTTTAGGTCTTATTAAAAATTTTCTAATTGTATTTTCTAGGGTTCCATGTAGAAATCTAAAAATTTTTCATTAAATTGATCCCTTAGTATTTGGAATTGTAAATGATACCATTTTAAAATTGTGTTTCTATTGTGTTTTCTCTACATCCAGTGTTTGATGCATACAAATTTAGAAATGTTATTTATTCCTGTTGGATGCATCCTGTTGCTGATATTAACATTACCAGTTTTCTTTGCTTGGTATTTTAATATGGTATAATTTCCATTTCTTTGCTTCCAAACTTTTTGTAACTTTGTATTTAAAATGTATCTTTTATAAATATCATATACTTAGGTTTTAGTTAGTTTTGTCTTTATTTTTTTCAGTCTTTGTTTTTAGAAGAATAATACATCAATATATGATATCTTGAGGCTTATATCTATCAATTTGGTCTGTGTTATCCATTAATGGCACTAATTGTCTTGTTTTTTTCTTGCCTTCTTTTATATCTATCTTGTATTTTCATATTATTTTACTTTTCTCATCTATTATTTTCTTTTTTACTGAAGTACTGTCGATATACAATATTATATCGGTTTCAAGTATACAACCCAGTGGTTCAACAACTACACACATTACAAATGCTCACCCCAATTAGTGCAGTTACTATCTGCCAACATAAACAGATGTTGCAGAATCACTGGCTATATTCTCCATGATGCATTTCCATCCCTGAGTCCATCTATTATCGTAAAGGTCGGTAATCCTTAGTTATTTCTTTAGTTGTTATTCTAGACACAACAAAAAATTTTAGCACTTTCTGTGCAATGAAATAACCTTATAAAGGTTTAACTTCTTTTCTCCTTCCCACTTTTCATTCTATTGTTAATGTGCAGAAGAATTAAAAAAGCAGGCCTGATGCTACCTTTAGAAAGGCCTGCTTGACTAGTATCTCGAAGCTTACATTCTGAAATGCTCCCTAACTGATAAGTTGTTTCTCTATGTGTACAAGGTGATATATAGTGAACACCTGCTTTCCTTGTGAGAGTCTGATAGTTGAGCACAGTATGCCCATGGGAAAAGTTCCAGATAAAAACTCTAAAAACTCTGGAGTTTCAAATGGGCCTCCTTGCGCTATGTCTCTGTGTTTTCTCTGTTGTGAGGATGGTACACGGTTGTGATCTCTCAGGGGGAGGAAGAGCACACAGGAAGCCTGCACACGGACTGCACCAGAGTTTCCTTTTTCCCTTACTGAACCAGTTATGCCTCGGTATTACTGTGTTTCTGCAATAAATCTGAGCATGGGGCCAGCTACATGCTGTGGACCCTTCTAGTGAATTACTATAGATATGAGTGGTCTTGGGGACCCCACAGTAATTGCCATATATTTTATTTCCACACATGTCTTAAACTCCGTAAGACTTTGTAATCATTTACCTAAAAACTCATTGTATCTCACCTTGCCTTTGCCCTTCTTTCATATATTTTCAATGTAACATATGAGACATTTTATTCAGCCCAGTATTTTCTTGGGCTATAAACTCACATTTAGATGTCAGACAGTGCTATACAGGGACCCGTCAGGTTCCTTGCTTTCACCTCTCATGCTGCTCTTTCCCTGCCAAAAGATGAATTTTTATTTGTCAATTTGTCATTATATTCCCACATAACTTATTTTTAAACAAGTATGTCACTTTAAAAATAATTTCCCATAATTTTGTTTTTCCTTAATAAATTATAATTAACTGTGCATAAACTTAACATTTGAAATGCCTATGAATAATTCTTTATAAATTTCCAAATGTTTTATGTTTTCATTTTTACTCTTGATTTTTTCATTGCTTTGAATATATCAATTGTTTTCTATAAAAGAAAGGCACTTAAGTGATTATTTTCATCTTGATGAAAATACTAAAAGTATCACTTCTTTTGTCCAAGGTTTGAAGATTCAAATGCATTTATAAAACCATCTGTAATGATCTATTCTGATCATTACATTAATTAACTGCGCTGAGTTGGCACTGCTCATCTGAAATGTCAAAAAAAATAAATGAGATAAAACTCATTGCTTACTAAATGCTAGTCTCTAAAAAAAGCCTTAAGGTTTTTGTCCTATGTCTGTCTTGAAAGGATAAGGCAATTTTATGACAGTAATCATCTATAAATGTGATGACTCTGGCCATCTGATTTCTCCTAGTTTATAATATTTAATATCTTCAAATTTTAAAATTATTAAATTTGAATATATTTCAAAATAAAAATTAAAAAAGTATGATTATGACTCATTCCTTGCATGGAGAATTGTTATTTATTTACCTGGCATAAGAACCGAGTCAACAACCCATCTTGGGTGTTGTGTGATCAATCAGTTTGCAGTCTCAACTTCTCTCCATTTTACTAATGAGACAGTCTTCAAATATTACATATTTTCAATTATGTAACTTTGACACAAAAATGTATGCTATATACTTTCTGAAGTGAAATATTTCAGCAAAATATTTCTGCAAAATGACTAAGTAAAAAAATTTAGATTATTAAAGTACTACATTGTAAAAAATAAGAAATTAATTATTGATTTATCAAAATATCTATCCTAAACCAAGTGAAACAAATCTAAAAGAACAAAACATAGAAGATAATAACAACTTAAAAACAAGGCAAACTCACTCAAATTTTACATGGTTTGAGCCAAATTATACAATAAACCACAATGCAAGCATCCCATCTTAGGCTACTGCTCTGGAGGGACACCTTCCTTACTCCACTTGGATTTCACTATCCAACCCCTGCGGCAGTGCACCTCCACCAGGCAGGAACCCTTCTCCCCTCAATCAGCCTCTGACACTTGTTTTTAACTTGTCCTTTATTCCTTCCTATCCTTTGTAGGTGCACTATTTGCCCTGTCTGACCTTTCCATCCTCAGGTGGACCAGACTGTCATGAAGAAGTCTTTCTTACTCCAGATGATATTTGACCCCCATATTTCAAGCTGCCTGCCCAGGTGGACACAAATCCCTCACTGTCCTTTGAACTTGCTGCTCTGTATTGGATTGTGTCACCATTTGTGTTTGTCTTTCCCAACCTTCTCTGGTGCTGCCATAGGGGTGTGGGATATCATGTTCCTCTCCAGCTTGGTGTGGTCAGGCACCTTATATAGCCTCGCCCAATAGCTTTAGGATTGAATTATTCTTGGTTGGATGATAACATATCTGATTTTCTGATTTTAATTGTATTGTAATAATATAGGAGAATGTCATTATTTATAGGAAATAAATACTGAAGTATTTGAGAATGATAGGCAACAACTTTGCAACTTGATCTCAAATGATTCAAGGAAGTCCAGAGAAAATAGGTGAGGAATTCACTATACTAGGCAATAAACAATACTAGACTGTTGCCATGATTAAACATTATGACAGTTTTGTGGGAATAGAATGAATAAATTTATTTAATTTCTAGAAGTCTTCTGTCTAGCATTTTAACTCCGTTCAACTTAAAATTTCAGATTGAGTATTCCTTGAGGGAAAAAATTCAATGCTTTAGGTCTTACAGGCTGTCAATTTTCTCTTGTCAGCCCCATATAAACACCAAAATCCTTCTATTTCTTTCCTTCCCAGCAACATCCACGTACTGGGCACAGTCTGAGTTTCTGCCTTCTAGTCTTGTGAATTCAAACAAATTCAAACTAGGACTTGTTGTATTTGTTAATGCACCCATGGATAACCAGTTATAAAACTTAGCTTATCTCTTATCCTCCATTATCCATGCTGCTTCAGGAGTTCTTTTGATGTCTCTAAATAGGTAACTTTGGTGGAGAAATTTTGCTTGGCTTTTTAAGTTCCTTTAGTGAGAATGATGTTTTTCCTTTAGTTACTCAACACAACCTAAAAGTGGAAGTCCCATTTTCTAGAAGTTTTAACTTATGTTAACCTCATACAAACTTGGTTTCTTAAGGCTTGCAACACAACACTTTTGTATGCATCATGATATAAATTAACTATCTTCAATATCCTGCCTTTCAGATAGATGGAAAATTTTCTGAAAGTAGAAGATAGCAAACTTCAAACCTTGTTTATGATGTGAGACTGAAGTATCTATATGTGGGGGAGAAGGATCAATCTTGGCATAAATAAAAATACAAATGTTGAAAATAAATAGAAATGTTAACATATGTACATCTTGTTGGTATTGTTATTAAAAATGTTATTCTTTCATTTGAATTTTTTTTTAGTTTTTGAATGATTTACATACTTATTTATCTCAGTTTAGTTCATCTCTCTCCTATAATTGGTAATAAATAAATAAATACACACATACATAAAAGATACCCAGTCAAATTAGAATTCCAACTTGAGAAAAGAATAATTTCTTACAGAATATTATATCTATGAAATAATTGGGACATATTTAAATTTTTTAAATTTACTTTAATTGAAATTCAAATTTAACTGAGTGTCCTGTATTTCATCTGGCAAACCTACCCCCTCCTTAATGCCAGTAATGTATATATTGGTTAGAGAAAACAAAGTCAGAAATATATATGTTGTTTTTGTGAAGTCAATGGGTAACTCAAAACCAATCTGTATATAAATAGAAAAAGTCAGGAAAGGCCAATAGTTAATAAACCCAAATAATAGAGACTAGCCAGGAGAAAAAAAATACCATTTTGCAGAATACAGGGGGACTTCCAAAACTTTATGGATCAATATTGTCAGAAAAACCTGAGGCAAAAAAGCTTAGTGTATCTAATAAAACACACAAGATTGATACTGATATCTAATGACAAGCCCTACCTCATCTTAGGGTTGTTTAAATATCCTTTAGTAAAACAGGAACAAGTTCCCACTCAGGAATGCAAATAAATGAGGACATAAACAGGTGAGAATGAATGGGCAGAAGCAAAAGAAATTTCTGTAAGGTTGTAGCATGCTAATTACCTGAAATACTGCAATGAAATAACAGTTAACTAAGTTGATGAGCATTGTAACTCATTTATTTTTCATAAGCGTTGTTAAATCATAAGGTTGTGGTTTCCTTCAGTCTGTTAAATAGAGTCATTTTGCTTTAAACTAGAACAAATTTATGGTTAATCCATAAGAAGAAGTTTCTATGTATGGTAATACAGTTTTCAAGAGAAAGTGTTAAAACTAACATTCATGGAATATTCTGATTCTAGCCTCTATTCTTGGGCATACTGTCAAGGACTGTTCTATATTTTCAAGATATTATGATTTCTTAAACACTTTACCTCCACAGTTTTTCAAAAAATTCATGAGTTTTATGGATTTTTGAATTTCTTATGGCACATTTTCTAATTCTTTCCCTCACTATATTATAGTTCCAAATCCCAACAAGCCCCTACATATCAGCAAGTGAATGTTCCTTCCAACTTACTGGGAAAACATACAAACATGACAATCCTATCTTCCTTTCTATCCACTTGAAAATATGAATGTAAAAAATCTCTTGTCACTCTTTCTCACTTTTATGTCCTGCATAATTTTCTCCAGGGGTAAAGGAATATGAGGCAGTTATAAAGGTACAAGGTATAAGATGCAATAAGTACTAACATTTTTCTTTGGTAGTTTATATAATGTACTTTCCTATGCATTATTATATTGTAACAACAAAGTATAAAATTTGTTATATCCATAAAAAAAACTAAGTATCACAGTTTAAGTGACTTGCCCAAATTCACACAGAAGAAATTTGAATTTAGTGTAATTCTGAATACCTGGACATCCTCAGAGATCCCTAACCACACTGAGTATAGATTTTTAGAGTCAAATTGCTAAATTTAAATGGATTGAAACCAGAGTCTATCACACTTCTATATTAAAAGGGAGAGTTATCATGTGAATAAGGGTAAAGAATAATGTAGGAACAACCTTTAAGTCTATACGTCTTATATTAAGCTGTATTAAGTAATTGTTCAAAGGCAGTGAATCACTAATTCAATTATTATCTATATACTTCCTCATCAAACAGCCATGATTAAGCATATAAAATACATAAGATGCTAGAATAGAAAACATATTTTCTTCTTTAGACGGTACTGGAAAGAGAAAGGGTAAAGGAATTTACTCTGCAAGATATTTCTCTAGCATTGACAATTTTTTCTTATTTCAAGAATCCACACAGCTGGACAAAAATTAAAAAGCCCACATCTAAAAATAATGAAAAAGATTATACCTCTGTATGAAGTTTTGATGTTTAGAATATGAAGATCCAAGTTATAATTTAATGTATTCAGGATGAAAGCTGTGTACTTTAACTTCCAGGATTTCATACTTGCTGTTCCCTCTGCCTGGAATAATTCTGTCAGGTATCCATGTGGTTCTTTCCTTCACCTTTTTATATAGGTCAGAGCTCTGACATCCTTCTGCTAAATCTGTTAACTACCACCTCCACAGTTCTGATCTCCCTTCTCTATAACCTTCATGGCTACCTCACACACTACATATTTATTAATTTTTTTTTAAGTTTAAAATCTGTTTATTGCTCATAAACTGCAGTCTCAGATGGTCTTTCTCCTCTCTCCTGCTCCAGCAGAACCAAACACCAGCCCTCCCCTCTCCGGTACAGATAAGCCCTCCTTGCCCAGGTAATACCCACTGATACGGAGATGAACTTCTCTCCACCCCTGAGGATTGATGCAGTGAACTAAATCCATACTTCTTTCCACCTCTGAACACCTATTGTTATGCAGATATACTAAAGCCAGGCGAGATATTCTGGAAATGTTACAATTTTACCCACAGGCCACCCCTCCAGAAATCTTGCCTTACAATTTACTCTTTCCCCCTCTTCTGACCAATCTACTAATATACAATAGCAACAGCAATAAAATCTGGATAATCCTCAAACCAGAGGATTCAGCCTATGCAGATTAAGTAAATGTACTTTATAGTGCAATCTCTCACTAAGCATAAAATGTTTCTACACTTGTTTACTCATTCCTAACAACCATGCTAGATTGCTCACAAAACTTTTACCAAACATTAGACAAAGTCAAGCCTCTTTTTAAGCATTTTTCTCTTGGCAACAGCAACACAATAATAATTCTCAAGCCAGAGGATTCAGCCAGGTCCAAAGTCCCAAGCAGATTAAGTCCAAAGCCATCACGTGGCTGCTGCAGCCAAGGGGTGCATCCAGGACACAAGGATTGTAGAAGCAAATAACCATGATTGTGGGGGGCCAATTTGCTGTTATTCCAGGAATACACAGGAGGCCAGCTTCCAGGCCTTTTTCCCAAGGTGCCAGAAGAGCCAGCCATCACTGGTCCGTGTGTCGAAATGTCCAGGGCCATGTCCATTTTATTCTTAAGTGCTGCGCCCATCCTTGCAATGCATGTCCACTAAAGTGGGTGCCCTGATTGCTCTCAATAACCTGTGGCCAGCATAGGCTGCAAATAGACACTCTAGGCCCCTCTTGGTGGTTTGCTGATCTGCACAATGTGCAGGACACTCCTTCCAGGCTTGGCTGACTTCTTCAAAGGTCAATTGCAAGCCCCACTGACAGGCTAGAGCCCAATTTGTCTTTTGCCCCATGTGCAACAAACACTGATGTAGCCTTTGGGCCACATCAGAAGCAGGCTTTCCTTCTAGCCAGCACACCTGGGCCAATGCATCTGCTTCATCATTCCCTGGGGATACCTTGGTCGGAGCTGTTCTGGTGATGGGCTCTGTAGCCACCAAGGCGTGGTACACAGCAGCCAGTTGCTTCTCTATCAAGGTGACCCAGACCTCTGCTCCTTTCCATAGTTGTGACCAGGCTCCATTCGACAGCAGGAGCAGCAGCAGTGGCAGAAGCAGTAGTAGCCTTAGGCTCGGGCCACGGGCCAGGCTTGGCATGGCCAGTAGCATTGGTGGTGCCTCTGATGCCGAGGTTCTTGTTTGTGGAGCCAAAGAATGAGCTTCACAGTCAAGGTAGGAGGGCAAGGTACAGGATTTTATTTTGAGATAGAGTGAAAGGACAGAGCTCCCAGCTCACGCCAGGAGGGGACAAGAGAGTCCTTACTAATTTTTTTATTGTTGTCATTTCCATTGTTATTTTTATTGTCTGTCTCTAACATAAGAGCTCTAAGCACAGCATTTTTGTCTTTTATTCATTACTACTTTATCAGCACCTTGAAAAGTGGCTGGTATAAAATAGTTGTTCAGTAAAGAATTTAACTTAGAATAGAGAAAAGATTAGAAGATACACAAAAATAAATCAAAAGAAATTCAAAGGATATAATAGTGTCATTTAAAATTCCTGAAAAAGAGATTTGCAAGTAATCAATCCTGAAAGCAGTTTTGAATTATAAAAGTGGCCAAATAGTAATTCTGTGTGATTCAATCCATTGGTGAGGGAAAGGTTCCTGCCCTAGGGTTATAGGGATGACCAAACGCATACCATCAACACTGGAAAGATGAGACTCATAGCAGTTTATTAGTTATATGCTCTCACAGCCCCAGGTGAGGAGGACACTGTATACCACACAGGCAACACAGGATTTGAACACTTCAATACTTGGAAACAGAGTGAACAGCTAAGGACTGCGGGAAGCAAGTTCTGTAGTACCAAGAGGGTGAGGTTTCTCTCTGGATCCCATGCCTCAGGGATACACAGGAACTCTGCCTTGTCCCTTTGATGAGGAGGTATTTTTGGCTAGGGACCTTATCTTGGAGGATCAGAGTATAAGGAGAACTTGTTAAGGTTATTCAGGGTCCTCACAAGTTTGCCAGATATCAAGATAGCCTATCAGCGTTACATTTAGGCCTTACACCACAAGCTGATACAATAAGCTTGTTTTTTGGGGGTTTTTTTTTGCCTATGTTGTATGTTTTATCTTCAATGAAGGAGAAATACAGGGGTAGGATGGGAAAGTGAAATTGAGTGTTTCTGTTGAGTTGTCAATAATGGATTCTTCATGGCCAGTCCTCCACCTGAATATGTCTCAGTCACCTGCTAGTAACAGACCTGAGGATGGGGGAAAGAAGAAAATTTAACCTTGCCAACTAAATTTTTTTTTAATTTCTTCAACTTTACTTAAAGATTTAAAAAATGTTATTTCATCCACAAAGGTAAAGTCAGGTTGTCCTCAGATTTATTTTTTAACATTAAGATCAGAAGGAATGAGCAACACTTGAATTTTTAGGGTAAAATAATTAAGGCTCACTCATAGTTTTAAAACCTAAGAGTTTCTTGCTGTTGGTAAAGAAAATGGAAAACAATTAAAAATATATAAAGTTTTAAAAAAATGTAACACCTCTGTTATATTTCTAAACTATTTACTTGAAAATAGCATTCTAATGAAAGAATTATTTATCAAAATAACCAGCTAAAGAATGGGAGGGGAAATGAATTATTCAATGGAGGATACTGAATAAATAAAATGAGTAAGACATAGAATAAGACATATGATTAAAAAACAATGTAAAAGTGTTATTCAAAGATTATAATATTTGTCATAGATTGTTTGGTAAAGAAAAGGAAAACAAAATTTGCTAAATTAAGAATTTTACCTAGGACACTGTCAATATACATATGTGAAAGCATAATTACATTTGAATAATTTAAGCAGGTTTAAAAGTGTATATAAAATGTGCACTTAGAGATATTCAGATATTCATTTTGTATGTTCATTTATATGTTTATAAAATATGAGCTTATAGAGATAATACACACTGACATTCCTGAAATAAGTATACCTCAATATCTACATTTCTTAGTATAGGATGATGGGTCATTTTATTTTCATCATTTTGGTTTTCTGCACTTCCTGCACACATTACAATAAACAACATGTTTTAATTTTACAATAGAAAAAAATCTTTATCTGTATTTTTTAAGATTTCTTGCAAAAATTTTCATAAACAAACTTTTTTCTTCATCTGCTACCATATTTTTTGTTCAAGTCCCTTCTGCTTGAGTTCTGCTGGAGAGAGATTTCATTCACTAATGCCCTGATAGAAATGTACTTAGGATGAAGTCAGTATTACCCTCTTCATCATTCCTTGGCTCCTTTGATTCTTGGATCCCAGGAATCCCCAGAGGAGAATCACTCCCCACCTCCACTCCCCTCAACTCTCAAAATATTTAAAACTACAAACTTAAAAATCTGTTTTTGAAGTTCCAATTCTTCTTGTCATTACTAAATGGCAGCTGGACTGAACTGGAGATAATGAAACATTAAGAACAGGAGGTATTTGCAGCTGAAAACAGCTGACTCAGGATTTCTAAGGAATAACTGATTTTCCAAAGACTCCCTTTTCTCTCTCTCATGTTTACTTGCATGACTTGGTGCTTAGATCAGAGATGCCTATTTTAATGAAATGTGTTACTTTCACAGTTTGTACATTGTAAGAAGTGCTTCTCTGCATGTGAACTTAACTGCATTACTGTGCTTGGAAGTTTTAAAAATAAAATTTTTAAGATAAATAAGCATTCTTTCAAATATCCTTAAAATGCTTGCTTTTTCCCATCTTTATTTTTAATCAAAGCACTGCATTCATAACAAGACTGACATACCTATAAAGTTTTACTAAAGTCTACATGCTATTTTAGCCAGTAATTAATTTACTTACAGTCATATGATCACATTTATAGAGTATGTATAAACTTTCTTTGGCATTGCTTCATAATTTATTAGCTTTTGATATTATAATTAATAGAAAAAATGAATTCAGTTCCAGGTTAGGTGGCTAAAATGCTTGTTCAATAGGGCCAAAAACCAGCCAGACACAAAAGGAGAGAAAGGAGTTAGAATTGCAAGTGCAAAATTTAGGATTTTTTTGGGAAACTATTTATTCTATTTCTAGTATTTATTAACGTAAGTGTTGGGTTGCTACATGATAGCTCTAAAGATGAGGTCCTCAGATTTTCCTTGGAATATCCTATAATTCAGAACTCAACATTTACCCAGGAAATGATGATATTCTTTCCACAATTTTATACAAGTAAAAGTCAGAATTATTGGTAGGGAGAAAAAATGAGATAACTCCATACAAAACCATTTTTCCACATATTAAGCTGTTATTCTCCATTTGAAAGGATAAAAAAAGTCATACCAGTAATCCATGTTGTCCAGGCCAATACCCTCTTGTCCACAGCCCTTCAAATGCCTACCTATTAAAGTAGACAAGTACTGTGAAATCCATCAAATGTCATATTCTCCTTACTTATCTCTGTCAATCTGAGAATGAAAACTTCTCTTCTCACCCATTAGCTTCTAAACTTACATTCCCATCCATCCAATTCATGAACTTGGCTGATTAAGTCCTTTTCCTAAACTTTTCCCCACTTTTTTCCCTGGAACATCTACCATATGCTTTCAAAAACATTTCTGAATTTTCCCTTTACATCTACGCCTTAAATGAAAGACCTTTTTTTCCCCTTGAGTACACCATTTCCTACAGTTCTTTCAACGAAAAGCTTTTTCTTTCCCCAACATGCCTTGTATCTTAAATTTTAAAGCAGAACTTGTATCTTCTATACTTTCTCACAATGATCTTCAGCCAGTCTCAGGCATTGTTCCCTTAGTTATCACTCTTATCAGATAGCCCATGGTACTTAACTTCCATTCCATTCCTGTGATTTTTTTATCAGTATCCTTTGTGTATTGTATTTTATTTCTGAAGTTCCTTACCTATTCAACTCCAAAGATTTTTCCTTTACACTATCTTGTTCACATGGTACTTGTTATTATCACAAAGTGAACAGTCTCTTGAATTAGTGAATTTAACTTCCTACTGTAACACTTTCCCATCATTGATAAGAAGTGGAATATATTTATCTTGAAGATCTTGTTATGAGACCTTCGAAGAGTTATTTAAGTTCTCTAGGTGTATGTTCTCTCATCTGTTATTTGAACATAATAATAGTATTTTTTTCTAATATATGATAAAGGAGCCATGGACATACAATGGGGAAATGACAGCATCTTCAACAGCTGGTGTTGGCCAAACTGGACAGCTACATGCAAGATAATGAAACTGGATTATCGTCTAACCCAATACACAAAAGTAAACTCAAAATGGATTAAAGACTGAATGTAAGTCATGAAACCATAAAACTCTTAGAATACAACATAGGCAAAAATCTCTTGAATATAAACATGAGCAACTTTTTCCTGAACTCATCTCCTTGGGCAAAGGAAACAAAATAAAAAATGAATAAATGGACTACATCATGCTAAAAAGCTCCTGTACATCAAAGGACACCATCAGCAGAACAAAAAGTCATCCTACAGTATGGGAGAATATATTTGTAAATGACATATCTGACAAGGGGTTAACATCAAAAATATATAAAGAACTCACATGCCTTATCCCCCAAAAAGCAAAAAACCCAATTAAAAAATGGGTGGAGGATATGAACAGACACTTCTCCAAAGAAGAAATTCAGATGGCTAACAGGCACATGCAAAGATGCTCCACATCACTAATTATCAGGGAAAAGCAAATTAAAACCACAATGAGATATCACCTCACACAAGTTAGGATGGCCAACATAAAAAAGACTAGGAACAACAAATGCTGGTGAGGATGCAGAGAAAGGGGAACCTTGTTACACTGCTGGTGGGAATGTAAATTAGTTCAACCATTGTGGAAATCAGTATGCAGGTTCCTCAAAAAACTCAAAATAGAAATACCACTTAACCCAGGAATTCCACTCCTAGGAATTTACGCTAAGAATGCAGGAGCCCAGTTTGAAAAAGACATATGCACCCCTATGTTTATCGCAGCACTATTTACAATAGTCAAGAAATGGAAGCAACCTAAGTGTCCATCAGTAGATGAATGGATAAAGACAATGTGGTATATACACACAATGGAATATTATTCAGCCATAAGAAGAAAACAAATCCTACCATTTGCAACAACATGGATGGAGCTGGAGGGTATTATGCTCAGTGAAATAAGCCAGGCAGAGAAAAACAAGTACCAAATGATTTCACTCATCTGTGGAGCATAAGAACAAAGCAAAAACTGAAGGAACAAAACAGCAGCAGACTCATAGAACCCAAGTATGGACTAACAGTTGCCAAAGGGAAAGGAAGTGGGGAGGATGGGTGGGAAGGGAGGGATAAGGGGGAAAAAGGGGCATTACAATTATAACACATAATGTAGTGAGGGGGGCACAGAGAAGGCAGTATAGCACAGAGAAGACAAGTAGTCACTCTAGTGTCTTACTATGCTGATGGACAGTGACTGTAAAGGGGTGTGTGGTGAGGACTTGATAATGGGGAGAATCTAGTAACCACAATAAAAAAATAGTACTTTTTTCACAGAGTTGAAGTAAGGAATGAATTCATTCATTCATATAAAATTCCTTAACAATTCCTGGAACATAAAAAATGCACATTAAATATTAGCAATCACTGTAATTAGTACTATGATAGCTATCTAATCTTCACCATCATTTTATTAGTCTTTCCATTTTTATTTTATTTCATGATCACTATCTTTAAATGAGCAAATTAATACTCTACACCACCAGAACCTTTCTTCTCTTGGTGACTATACTCTTCTAATAGTACAAAGTTAATTTCTATTACAACATTCCTCAAATCTCTTGCTCCCATCTAACTTTAAGCTGGTGCATCTGACAGGGAAGACATCTTAGTTGTAAGTGTAAATTTTCTTTTTCCTTCATTCCTTCATTTGTCTACTATATTCTGTTAATTTCCCATAATTTCTGTTATGTCCCATATTCAAGACTTCATCCCTTTAATGACTCTCTTCTTAATATTTCCACTTCTTAAATTGAATTATATCCATATTCACTCAAATAATCTCCAATATAGAAGTGATGAATAAAAATGCCTTGAAGGACCAGAAAAATGTTTAAATTCCAATGAGGCCAGATGGAGGATAGGCAGTGATGCAGATGGACACAAGTCTAGGAGTGCATGGCATATGAAGCATTACATTTCATTCTTTGAACTCTCTGCTATCTCTAAAACATATTTGAAGGGCAAATTAAGCCTGAAGGAAGATAGCTTATTCTCATATCTCCTATAATAAAATAACAAAAAGAATATGATAGATCTGTCCCTTTACATATCTCACATTATCTCTATAAAAGTATAACATTTGAAATCTATGCTTCCAAAATGTTTTTTTCTGACACTGGACCATTTTTATCTGCCTCTAAATTTCATATGCTCTTAGACTTTCCATTTTAGTAATCCAAACCACTGTTAACAATTTTATTCAAGCCAGAAACATGAGAATGGTACTATTCCCATTCCTTCCACTTAACTACCACAACTGACACAACATGCTAGTGGATTCCACCTTATGAATGTATCTTAGGAGATCAACTTCTGCTATGACAGTATGAGAAGATCCACTGATCGGCTTCCCATTGAACCCAGCAAAACGTATAAAAATCAAACATTTTAAGCCTCCAGAAATGGCCCTAAACATAAAAAGCAAATGAAGGAACTTCTGTTCCGGAATATCTTCAAAAAGTGTTTAATATGAGTAAGGGTCTATGACACTTGAAGCAAGCCCACTCCCTCCTTCCCGCTTTTCCCTTTCCCAACTCAGTGATATGTGAACTGTGTCCAGGCTTCCACAGCCAATAATGTAGGGAACCTTCTTTCACCAGATCTTAGAGGGATTTTTTTTTCTCCTGGGAGGAATAAGATGTCAGCATCTCTCATTCAGCCTTCAGCTAGATGCCAACATTGAGTCCCATGTGAGGTCATAAAACAAAGCTCCATAAGTTTAGGATAGAAAACATAAAATATATTCTCTGACTGCTACTGAATGAATTTAGAAATCAATACAGAAAATATTAAACATACACAAATACATGGATATTAAGCATCTCATTCCTAGATAACCAGTAGGCCAACAAAAAAAGAAAAAGAGAAATAAAAAATTGTTTGGTATCAAATACTTCATATTAAAACTTATCAGATGCAGGTAAAGCAGTACTTTAAGGGAAATTTGTAGATGTAAATGAATAATATATTAAGAAAGGGAGAAAAATCTCAAATTGATAACCTAATCTTTTACCTTATGATACTGGAAAATTAAGAGCACAACAAGCCTAAAGTAAGTAAAAGAAAGGAATAATAAAGATTACAGTGAAAATAAATCAAATAGAGGACAGAAAATAATAGAATCACTGTGACCAAAAGCAGGTTCATTGAAAAGATCAACAAAACTGACATAAATTTACCTAAAATGAACAAGGAGAGAGAAAATCTAAAGATATTCTATCTCTTATATCATCAAAAAGAGCATCACATTTCCTTGCAAGTCCAAAGTCACCTTCCCATCATCCCATTGAGGGCTTCTTGCAAGAAACGAACACCAGAGTCCTCAGTCTCCCTCTAGGCTGCCCAGTAATTTCTTCCACAAAATGTGTTAAATTACTGCCATGTGCCTAAAACAGCAATATAAATTGAAAAGTGTATTTTCATTGGTAGAAATACAGGAAAAGATTTGGGGGCTGGGAACATTAAGGAAAATTTTGAAATCAATTCTTTCACTGGTATCAGTGGAGTCTCAGGGGCTTCCAAGTATGTTCCATTGGTATTTGGCAGAGAGAAGTTAACTGGAAAGTAGACAGAAATGGGGAGTCTTGGAATTATTTTCCCCTTAACCACATATTGGGGCATTTTACAGGGCTTGCTTCAAGAAAGGTTTCTACTACTATTTTTTAAAAACTGCTAACATACTACATTCCCGTAAGTCAATTTATTTTTTAATGTAACATTGGTGTTACCTGTCTAGAAGTAAATAACCCCAAGGGAGAAGTTCACATTTCATTATTTTTTATCTTGTTTAGAGATTTTAAAGTTTAGCTGTGCATCTGGTACTGCTAAGGGAAACGCTGTTGAACTACATTGTTTGGCTATGTCATTCAACCCAACATTTCAGGTTGGCATTTTGCACAGCTGTAACTTTAAAGCCAACATTTCATAAAAATATTTTTAAAAAGATGTCCTATCCATTGTATGCTTTTTGTAAAGGTTAAGTGCATAATGTTTCACTTCTAAGGTAATTCTTGAACTGATAACAAAGTTACTCCCTTTTTTCTTAGAGATGTTAACTGTAATACATGGTTCATTAAAAAATGACCCAAAGTCTTTCTTGGTATTAATGCTTTCATTTTGGTATTTGAAATAAAAACCTATGCCTGGCTCCCTCACCTGGAAAACTGATTTTCACTGACTTTTCTATGTAAGAAGCATTATAATTCAGTTCTTTGCAACACACCTAACATGATTTATTTTTCTATTAAAATTATCCAATCACTGGTTGAGGTTTAGATGTGCAGGCTTCAAAATGTCTATCTTTGACCAACCACAAAAGATGACTCAGCATAGAATATAATGTACTATTCACCACCCGTAATGTGAAAATATGTATGCTAGCTAGTTGTTAATAGTTCAGATGACATTAGGATGTCTTACAAGTAATGGGTTATTTATTTTGTAAGGTATAATCAAATGAAATGTTTTAAAACTATATGAATAGTATATAGATTTACTGTGAGGATAACTTTTTCCAAACCATCAAGTAAAAGGTGTCTAAAACTACACAGAAAATTTTTTTAAAAAGAGTATGTGCATACAACACTGATTGAAATAAATGGCTGAGAACTGTGGAGCTCAATCTAAACATACAAATAACATATTAACTTCAGAGTTTCTCAATAATTCCAACTCTTAACTTCAGAGTTTCTGAATAATTCCAATTTTTAACTTCAGAGTTTCTCAATAATTTCAAACTCTGACAGAGTTTGTCTTCTTTAGGTCCTGAAAAGTAATGCAAATGAATTCACTTACTAAAGAAAATTCAATTAAAAGCTTTAAATTAGGTTATTTTATTTTCTTCCTCTGTACCTGAACAAAAACAAAAACAAAAAAAAACCTCTCTTTTGAATATTTAACCTATGTGGTTTTCTGTGTGTGTGATTTTAATATTGCTATCTGTTTTTCTCTTTTTGACCACTGATTGACCCAATTGTGATAATTTGGATTTGTGCAATTGTGAAACAAGAGTAGAGAACATTAGCGATACTTCACAGACTACCTTTGCCATTACTTAAATAGTTAATGGAAATTCTGGTTAGTTTAACATTTTTAAGGTATAGTTTTTAATTAGTGGAAATATAAGTGTAAACTTCACATCCTTTCATGTGAACTTAGGAAAGTAGCAGATCTCTACCAAATAATACCTTTACCAATTGTTTATCTTTCCCAAAACTTGCTTCTTCCTTCTCTATTCAAAATTCTTGATACTGCAGACAATCTCCATCTTTCCACATCAGGAAATTTGGGGAACTTCTGAGCAAAGTGGACATAATTTCTTCTCTAAGATATTTTACTTTTTAAAATGTTGACTGACAATGAAGGTGTATCATTTTTTGTAATGAGAACAGCTGATTTTAAAAATCTGTTTTTTGCATAATGTAGACAGTTCAGCTATCACCCTTTGGCTTTTGTTATATGCAACCATGTCCTTCTCTACTCAGAACTACAGTTTTTCTTTCCGAACTCCAAGTGCAAGGTGAAAGCAAATTGACTGTGTACTTTGTATTCTCTTATGCAGAGAATTTTCCATTTGCATGACTAAATGCAATTTTGGAAAAGTGAGGATAAAAAAATACACTATGTTAAACTTTAAGAATATTGGAAACCTGTTTTTCATTTTGCCATGTACAGGAAGGTGAATATTAGTGACAGTTTTGCATATACTTTTCAAATGGACCATATACATTAGAAATAACCTTTCAATTATAACAGCCACAGTGAGCTCCATGAAGAATCCTGGCTGTTTGTTTGGTTGAGTTTGAAGCTGTTCTGATAAGCCTTTCCTAACCACACAACTGGAATTTTATTGCTTTTGCACTTCTGTTAAATGAGTTTCATATCAGTCTCTTCTCATCCTAGTAACTGGAATGGGTCTTTATATTTTATTTTTCCTTCAAGGCAGCTTAGAAATCTTAAAACTGTAAAGTTAAGTTGAAATGTGAGAGTCTTGATTTAATTACTCAATTGTATCATTTCCTTTCACTGTCTCCTTGATAGCAGTAAGCAACAAAATATATTTTTACAAGAAATAAACTCAAGTATTATGACTCAAAATAACATTATGACTGATCAAAATAACATTGTTCCTCAGAAAACAAAAAGGTTTTGTTTGAAATAAATACACTAATAAAAAGTAGTAATTTAAACTGAGAGAAATAGTTGAAATCTCTGCAGAAAAACCTGTTCAGGATCAAATCAGTCTTTGAAACTTCCCCACGCACATGTTGTAGCCCTTGGAATAGAATGAATTCAGAGAATATCTTTTGGACAAGACAAACTAAATGGGGGTCAATTTCTTCTGCTTATAAGAAATCGATCTTTTCTAAGCTTCTATTAAATTCTGTATTTACATATTATTTACATAATTATGGCCAGAAGAATGAACAGGAATTCTAAATGTACATTTGTTTTGGTGAGCTACTGCTTTTGTCTGTGCATACTTATGAACACAGAACCAATTCCTATCATAGTTTTATTTGTACACAAAAATCAGTAAGAACCAGTACACAAATCATAGGCTCTGAAAAAAAAATACACTAGTCTTGATTTTAATTTTAGTTATTTTAGGACTGAAACTGGTATTATCAAATGTAGTAAATGAAATATTTTACCATAGCCAACCAAAAACCATATTTCCCAGCATATGCATATTACATCTTCCTACAGCAGATTTTCTGAAATCAACAGATTTGAAAAAAATGGTTAAAGCATATAATATACATCTCAGTATTAGCTATAATAACAAAAGGATTTGCTTTTCCTACTAGAGAGTGGTTAAAAAGATTATGGTATTTCCAAATCATGGAATAATTTATAAGCATTAGAAATATGTTTTTGAATCATATTTAATGGTGTGGGAAGTGTTGGCAGTATACTGTTAAAGAGATAAAGAATTCAAACCTTATAGATAGTGATGCCAATTGTGTATGAACGTGTGTATATCTGAACACACTGGAGTTGGGAATTTCCTTATAGTATTCCTAAATGTTTTGTGCATTTTGTGTACTGCTTCAGCTTGGAGTTAGCTGGGCATTAGGGAATTAGATTGGAGCAAAATACAGCAAAGAACCTAGTTAGGAGGAGGAAAGAGGTTAAATGAGAAATATGTAGCAGGCATCATTAGCAGTATGTGACAAGAGGTAAACCATGACACATTTCTGTATCTTGTAAACAATTCCTTAGGGAAATCAGCAGTGCTAAACAAGGTAAGGTAAAACCCAAAAGTTCTCCATTTTACTGAGTTTGGAGGTTTAGATAACGTTAGTTACATATTATTCAAATGGTGACCCTGAAAGCTGGAGGACCTGGACTCAGGTGCATTGCATGAAAACAATGCAGTAGTTTTTTTTGGTACCAGACTAGCCCAAAAGCAAAATGATTGAAACGTTATACAGCATTTAACTATTATCTCATTATAGTAATCTAATTTATGGAAGTTAGAATGTTATATTATTTCAGTTCATGGCCTCCATTTATTTTCTACTGACTGAATGACAAGGCTTTTTATGTCTAAATCATGATGAATAATGCCAAAACTTCAGTTTTTCCCTGATTTTACTGGCCATTTCTATTTTTAAAAATTACAACAGTCATACAAGCAGATATGATCTAATCCTAGACTATAATGATATATTTCAAACAAATTTAGTATGAAAATACATTGTGATATTTGTGATGCCCAGTTTTAAAGACTGCTGAATTTCAGTGAGCTCACCATAGAACAGCACTAGGATAACACTTGCAACCACAAAAGTCAAGCACTTTACTAATTCCTCCATCTAGTAGTGGTCAGACTTCAGAGAACGTGTCCCTGCACTGAAAATAAAATGCAAATGAATAATATTCGATTGCAAATTTCTTCATAAACCTGGGTCAATAATCATTTAGTTAGGAACTTAGAGCACTCTTTTTTGTTAGCTCTATTCAGCAAATAAATTCATAGATTAGATGACTGGTTTAATCATACAGAAATGGAAACACATACACATTCCAGCCATGTGCTTAGTCATATGCTGTAGAAAAGACTTCTAGATAAAGAAAACAGGAAGTGCAAAAACTCTGTTGTGGACCATGCCTCTGTAACTGAGGAAGAGTATGAAGGCCAATATGGCTGGAACTCAATGAGCAAAGTAGAGAATATTAAGAGATGAGTTTGGAGAAATAATGAGCACCAAATAGTCAAGTCTCTTTAAATACTTATGCTTGACTAAGGAAGGAAACCATTGGTGGGTTCTGAGCAGAAAGGTAGGATAATCATATATTTGAAATGTGTTACTCTGGCTGCATTGCTGAGAACAGATTTAATGGGTCTGGCTGATCATTAACCATGGCTCCATAGCCCAATGTACACATACTTCACTGTGGAGTTACGATGTCATCTGCATTTTCAGAGACCAAGTCAAATTTCACTAAAGTAATTTATTAATTGAGATAAACTTCTAGACACATAGGAAAATATAGAAAAGACAGAGTATGTCTGCAACCATCTTCACAGATTTGATGTCAGTCCAATGTGACATTCAGTTCAATGGAAATGTATTGCTACCTAACAAGTCATATTTTTTACCTGAAACGTAGCATAACCTGTAAGTTAAAATGAAATTGAAAATAATTGAATTCTCATTCACTTTCAGGGGAGATTGTCTATCATTAAGCACTTCACTGGCAATAAGATTTTGAACAAAAAGAAATTCAATCCATTTTTAAGGAAAAACATCAGAAGACATAAAAATTCATAAACATGTGCAAAAGACTCTATCTCACCATCTGGAAAATAATGAAGATGATTTTACACCAGTTCTATTGCAGGTGGTAGAGCTGAAAACTCTTGCCATTCGGATAGTTATAAGAGCAATAAATGGTATATTCACAGGGCTTATAAAATATGCAAAAATATAAGGATGCTGTTTATTTATAGTCATATCTGCAATTTGCTTTAGTTTACAATTGTCTAAAAAACAGATGTTAAGCATAAGAGTGTACTGAAAGAACAAACTGCCTTACATGACAATAGGGTATCTTTTTATTAAAAATAGTAGTTCTGAAAAAATATATATATACTTCCCATGAATTCATATGGTCCTTTTAATATTAAGCTGTTAATATTTATTGGTTTATCGTTTTCATGTTTTTTATTGATTCCCTTTCTGTTTGTGCTAAGCCATCTGTTATAAATCTAGATTTATTTATAAAAACGCCTTCCGCTTGGTTAGAGACAATCAGAATTTAGTTTGTAATGGCATTTCATACCTCTTTTTGATCCCTGTGGAGAAGGAAGTCTCAAGTTGACCTTCATGTACCTATTTAAGGAAGGCTATTATTGAACTGCTGTACTTGATAAGGTGATTTAATTCCACAGGAATAGTAAAACTGAAGAAGAGGGTAATCATATTTGAAAAAGGGTAGGCTTATTCATCCTACAGAAAACAGAGAAGAGCAAAGCAATATTAGGGATGATGTTCCCATTTAGCACAAGGTGAAAAGAGCTTGGAAAACTGACACTGCTTCAAATCATCCAAGAAAAAAATTTTCACATTAATATATATGTAAACAAAGTCTAAACCCCACAATTTCTATACTATATTTACTACTAAGCAAGTGACTAGCTTGTATCATGTTTGAGATTTCTATTGGAATACACAGGCATATATTGTTCATTTATAATATTTAAACTATAACTATATACCAGTTGGGGTTAGTATGAGTTTAAATGACAGATTTTGATTAAGAAAAAAAGGGAAGATTAATGTAAATGTTTTCTCTTCTTTCATCTTCACTTAATTGTATGCATTTGATTTCCAAACAGGGTGCTAAGATCATAGTAAAATTCGTAACCAAAATAACAGACTAATGGAGAACACTAGGGAGATTCCAGAAGCTCAAAAATCTAAATTAGAGTTCTAAAGGTAGCTAGCTCAATGCAGGATATTCCAAACTTCTCAAGAAATTGTTTCCTTCATAGGCATGGCCAATGATCACTGACTAGATGTAAGCTTTTATCCTTAACTAACCTGCCTCTTAAATACCCTTATTCAGTGAGTAATAGCCAGTGAAGGTAACATTAGATTGTATGAATTGAAAGAAATAATGCATATTTCCTTCCTTCCAAGAAGTATCCTCTAGGAAACAAGTACAAAACAGTAAAGGCAGGTATTACAAAATATCAAAGGAGTAAAGAAGGCAAGTAGGTTAAGAACAGACTTTTTTTTTTCTTTTGGTGTGATTTAGCAATTAATTCATTGGTGGCAACTCGTGTACAGAGAAATGTTTCTGAATTGCTGGACCTGAACTTAGATTGTGATATTATAATGAGTGGATGAAGACTGGGGTAATCCAGACATTGAAAGAAATCTGAGAAAAATGAGACTGTCCCAGGAGGGAAAGATGTGTTAATGGGCATAAATCTTTAAATATTAAAGGGACCCAGAATTCTCACTGTAATTCTAAGGCACATAGTTTGGAAAATAATTTTTGTTCAAATTCTCACTCAATAAGTTATGAAGTAAAAAAGGAAATGGCAATTGTTATTTTACTAATATATATTCACCTAATATAGATCTACAGTTTAACTAATTTCAGAATATAGATTCTAATGTAATTTGTATTTAGTTATCACAAATGAATTTATTTGATATTGTGAATTTTATTGATTATTGCAGTGTCTGAATATTCCTAGACTTCTTCCAGCCTACAGTATTGCAAAATCACCTTAATATTCGGATCCATAATTCAATAGTAGGTAGGCATTCAATCATCACCTTATCCCCATCAACAGTACCCATTAATAAAAAAAAATTCAAAACTTAAAAATAAAGGGGAAAAGTGATTGCATGTCCTGTCGATATCATTCTTAAACACTGCCTAAAAGAAAAATTTAATTTTGTTTGACTTGTATTTGCTATTGATTAGAAAGTAAACTCTGTATTATTGATTAATTTGTAGAGAATCAGTAATATGAAAATGATTCTTCATCTGGTAGAGAAGATATTTCTAAAGGTTAAGATTTATTCCCTTGGAGGACTGGCCTGTTCTGTATCTCACTGAGCAATCTTAGTCTATCATTCTTTGTTTCCCATTTATATCCTTATTTAGACCAGGTTTTTTGCCTTGACGGTTCCATCCTTAAGTAAAACTTAGTCATTTACTAAGTACTTATATAAGAATTAAATTTCCTAACAGTTTGAGAATTGTCTTACCATACCTTGAGACAGTCCAAGGGAACACTTAGCATGTGATATTACTTTCAGATAAGCTCTATTGTCACAAGTTAGAACTATTTTTAGTTTACCCACGATTCTTTATTTCTATTATTTTTCTTGCTGCCTAAAAAAATTATTACAATCTTAGCAGCTCTCAAAACAGCATGAGTTTATTATCTCACAGTTTCCGTGGGTCAGGAGTTGAACATGTCATGGCTTGGCTCTGTACTCAGGGTCTCATGTGGTTAAAACTGAGATGTCATATGGGATGGTGTTACACCTGAAGCACAGCTTCTTTTTCCATGCTCATTCAGATGGTTGGAACAATTTGGTTCCTTATTACTGCAGGGTACTCTCTTAGGACAACAAGCTGGGACAATCATAGGACTCACTTCTTTCATTTCCTATCTTTAAGGGGTTACTGCCTTTCATTGTTTGATGCCTACTGTCTTGCAAACCTGTTCCATTATGTTTCCATTTGTTGGTTGTTTTACATGGGAAGAAAAATCCTGTCTGTTACTTCATCTCCTATGTTAGATTCTTAAGTGTCTCCACTTTCCTTTATCTTGCTCTTTTCATTTTCCTTTCACCACCTTGTCCAACAGCAGCTTCTGCTGTGATTTTGAATTCTGGTAGAGATATTGCTCCCTAGACACCTCAGTTTCATGTGCTACAAAACAGATGCAAAAATAACATTATCTAACAGGCTTAAAAGTGGGAAGGATTAAGTGAGATAATAAATTTAAAGCTCTCATTGTTCTCATATTGGCTTTCCCTATCTTAGATTTTTACATCTATATCTAAGATTTAATCCACCCAAGATTAGCAATGCTATGGTTATATGAGCTACTTCAATTGCCAGGATATGGTGGTGGAGGCTCCTATCTCAAGTCAGCCATAGTTACCAAATGGCTAAACACCTTTTAGGTTTCCAATGATGTTTATCTTAATGTATGGATCTAGGGGCAAATGGGAATGCGGAAAGCCCAATTTGATGGCCTGTGATAATCTGTGTGAGAGATACTCATGTTTTGCACTGTGAGATGGAGTATTGAGATATTGAAATATATATATATCAAAAACATTATGTAGACTGCTATATCTATGAAACATCATATATAAACTACATTGTAACCACAGACCAAAAACCTATAATAGATACTCAAAAAACATAGAGAAAGAAATAAAACTATATCACTAAAGGAAGACATCACACATAAGGGGGGAGAGAAAGACAAGAAAAGTCCAGAAGAGAACAATAAAACCAGAAAATATTTAACAACAATAAAACCAGAGAACATTTAATAAAATGGCAATAACTACATACCTATAAACAATTACTTTAAATGTAAATGTGCTAATGCTCCTGTTCAAAGACATAGGGTGACTGAATGGATAAAAAATAAGACTCATCTATATACTACTTATAGTACATACCCTTAAGGCCTAAAGACAAACACAGATGGAAACAGAAGGCATGGAAAAAGATATTCCATGCAAATACAAATGAAAAAAAAAAGCTGTAGTAGCAGTACTTACATCAGTCAAAACAGATGTTAAAATAGACCACAAAAAGAGACAAAGAAGGACATGATATAATAATTAAGGGATCGATTCAACAAGAAGATATAACAATTATAAATATCTATGCACCTATCAGAGGAGTACCTAAATACATAAGCAAATATTAACAGACATGAAGGGAGAAATTGGCAGTAATTCAATAATAGTAGGGGACTTTAACACCACACTTATATGAATGGATAGATCATCCAGACAGAAAATCAACAGTGGCTCTGACACATCAGACCAAATGGACCCAACAGATACATATGAAGTATTACATCCTCAAACAGCAGAATAGTCATTCTTCTCAAGTGTACATGGAACATTCTCCAGCATAGACCACATGATAGGTCAAAAAATAACTCTTACTAATAAATCTCGGAAGTTTGAAATCATACTAAGCACATTTTCTGACCACAACAGTATGATATTGGAAATCTATTACAGGAAAAAACTGGGAAAAGAACAAACATATGGAGGCTAAACAGCATGCTATTAAGCAACCAATGGATCAATGAAGAAATTAAACAGGAAATCAAAAAATACTTGGAGAATAATGAAAATAGAAACACGAAATGCAAAGTCTTTGGGATGCAGCAAAAAAAAATTCTGTGAGGAAATTTAATAACAATATAAGCCTACCTCAAGAAATAAGAATAATCTCAAATAAACAATCAAACCTACACCTAAGTGAACTAGAAAAGAACAAATGAAGTCGAAAGTCAGTAGAAGGAAGGAGATAATAATATCAGAGCAGATATAAATGAAAGAGAGACAAAAAAACATACAAAAGATAAATGAAACCAAGACCGGGTTCTTTGAAAAGATAAAATTGATAAACCTTCAGCTAGACTCATCAAGAAAGAGGACTCAAATAAATAAAATTAGAAATGGAAGAGGAGAGGTTACAATGAACAGTACAGAAATACAATTATAATAGAGAACTATGAAAAATTATATGCCCAAAAATTATATGTCCAATAAATTGGACAATCCAGAAGAAATGAGTAAATTCCTAGAAACATGCAATCTATCAAGACTAAACAAGGAAGAAATAGAAAATCTGAAGACCAACTACTAGTAATGAAATTGATGAGGGAATTTTAAAACTCCCAATAAACAAAGTCTGGTATCAGATGACTTCAGAGAAGAGTTCTATCAAACTTTTAAAGAAGAGTTCCTACCTATCCCGAAACTATTCCAAAAAATTGAAGCATAAGGAAAGCTTCCAAATTCATTCTATGGGGTCAGCATCACCTTGATACCAAAACCACACAATGATGCTACAGAAAAAAAAAGAAAAATACAGACCAGTATCTCTGATAAACATAGATGCAAAAGTCTTCAACAATATATTAGTATATTGAAATGGAGAAATATATTAAAAATATAATTCACCACAATCAAGTAGGATTTATTCCAGGGATGCACAGGTGGCTCAATATCTACAAATAAATCAATCTTATATACTATATTAATAAAACAAAAGGTGAAAACTATACAATCATCTGAATAGATGCTGAAAAAGCATTTGACAAAATTCAACATCCATTCATGATCAATATAAAAACTCTCAAAAAATAGGTATAGAGAGAACACACCTTAACATGATAAAGACCATATACAACAAACCCACAGCTAACATCATACTCAACAGTGAAAAGCTAAAAGCTTATCCTCTATGATCAGGAATAGGACAAAGATGCCTACTCTCACCACTTTTATTCAACATAGCACCGGAAGTCCTGCCATCACAATCAGACAAGAAAAAGAAATAAAAGGAATCCAAAATGGTAAGGAAGCAATAAAACTGTCACTTTTTACAGATGACATGACCCTATATATAGAAAACCCTAAACACTCCACCTAGAAACTACTGGACTTAATAAACAAATTCAGTAAAACCACAGGTACAAAATCAATATATATAAATCTGCTGCATTTCTATATACAAATAATGAACTAACAAAGAGAAATTAAGAAATCAATCCCATTTACAAGTTCATCAAAAAGAATACAATACCTGGGGATAAATTTAATTAAGGAGGTGAAAGATTTGGACTCTGAAAACTGTAAGACATTGATGAAAGAAATTGAACAAGACACAAATAAATGGAAAGCTACTCCATACTCCTGTATAGGAAGAATTAATATTGTTATAATTATCATATAGCCCAAAGCAATCTACAGAATCTATGCAATATCTATCAAAATGCCAATTATCTTTACCTCTGAGCTGGAACAAATAATCCTAAAATTTATATTGAACCACACACACACACAAACACAGACACACACACACAAACAAAACTCAAATAGCCCAAGCAATCTTGAGAAAGAAGAACAAAGCTTGGAGTATTAAGCTTGATGATTGCAAACTATACTGCAAAGCTATAGTAAACAAAACAGTATGGTACTGGCACAAGAACAGATACATAGGTCAACAGAATAGGAACAGAATAGAAAGCCTAGAAATAAATTCACGTCTATGTGGTCAATTAATATATGAAAAAGGAGACAAGAATATACAATGGGGATGACAGTCTCTTCAAGAAATGGTGTTGGTAATACTGGACAGTTATATACAAAAGAATGATCATTCTCTCACACCATACACAAAAATAAACTGAAAAGGGATTAAAGACCTAAATATAAGACATGAAACCATAAAACTCATAGAAGAAAACATAGGCAATAAATTTTCAATCAACATTAGCAATTTTTTTCTGGGTGTATCTTCCCAGGGAAGGGAAACAGGCAAACATAATCAAGTGGGACTATATCAAACTAAAGAACTTCTAAACAGAAAAAGGAAGCCATCAACAAAATGAAAAGGCAACCTACCACATGAAAGATATTTGTGACTGCTGTATCAGATAAGAGGCTAATATCCAAAATACACAAACAACTCATACAACTAAATACCAAAAGAAATAATCCAATTAAAGAATGGACAAGGACATGTAACTCCAGGGAGAAGAATATGTTCCCAGCCCGGGGCAAGTTATTTTTGAAGCTGACATCAGTCAAAGGGAGAAATAAAGTGAGATAAACCTGTTCATTGCTTAAAAGCAGTCATCCTTCTGCTCACCCGTGTCTTTCACCATCTGGCTGAAAAAAGGGACCCCACCCAACCTCTCCCGTCCAGATATGCCCTCACTCTCCCTTGTAATTAGCTACTGATATGGAGATGGACTATTTCTATCCACCCCTTGGAAACACCTATTGATATGCAGATGCACTAAGGCCAGGAGAGAGTCTGGAAATATTGCAATTTTACCCACAAGACCTGAACAGACATTTTTCTGAAGAAGACATTCTGATAGCCAACAGACACATGAAAAGATGCTCAACATCACTGATCATCAGGGAAATGTAAATCAAAACCACAATGAGATATCACCTCACACTAGTCAGAATGGCTACTATCCAAAAGACAAGAAATAACAAGTGTTGGCAAGGATGTGGAGAAAAGGGAATCCTTATATACTTCTTGTGGGACTGCAGATCTGTGTAGCACTATGGAAAGCAGCATGTAGGTTTCTCAAAAAACTAAAAATAAAAATACCATATGACCAAGCAATTTCACTTCTAGAAATTTGTCAGAAGGGAACAAAATCACTAATCCAAAAAAGTATGTGCACTTCCATGTCTACTGTAGCATTATTTACAATAGCCAAAATATGGAAACAACCTAAATGTCCACCAATAGGTGAATTAAGAAAATGTGGTACATAAATACAATGGAATATTAGTTATAAAAAAGAATGAAACCTTGTCATTTGTAACAACATGGATGGACCTGGAGGGTATTATGGTAAGTGAAACAGTCAGAGAGACAAACACCATATGTAATCTAAAAATAATAAAAATAAACAAACAAAACTGAAATAGACTCATAAACACAGGGAACAGACTGGTGGTTGACATGGGGGAGGGAAGAGGGGGATGGGAGAAAGATAAAAGAAAAAATTTATAATGTTTTATATTTTGATTTGGGCATTGGTAACATGAGTGTATACACATGTGAAAATTCATCAAGCTGTACACTAAGATTTATGCATTTTATTGTCTGTACCTCAATATAAAAATGTAGTTTTGATAGATTATATATGGGATTTTACATGTCCTGGGTAATGACAAGGGAGAATAAATAAACATTACTATGATGACCAATTTATAAAAGGGAGCATCACCATGAGAATAGGAAAAAGAGAAAGCAAAATCAGATTTGACATGGATTGAGGAGATGAAAATCAAGTGATGAAATTTTAAGTTAAGTGAGAAATTCAAGTGACTATCTTAAGCAAACAAAATTTATCAGTCTGCAGCTCCATATGTAGGTCTCAGCTGGAAAAAAATGAGATTTTTCAGTGTATAGATGATTTTTAAATTCACAATGTGATAATAAAGAAGGCTGTCATAGACTTATAAAATTCACAGTTGTTAGCCAACACCAAAGATAAAAAATGATTATTTTGTTGCAGACAAATACACTATATGAAATAACCCAAGTCTTTCAGACATGTTGCAGAAAAAAAATCATTACTCCCACTTTACACATTGCAGTTTCAAATTAATGGACAAGTTCTGAATAATGTGTATGGAAACATTCTCAAAAGAAGTCATTTGCTTTTGAGGAACCTCAGTTTCACATAAGAAAGATGTTTACATACCTACCTCCTATTCTCCAGTGAGCCAGTCTAAAAAAGAAATCCATAAACTCCCAAGTGTACATACAATTAGCAATCTAGGCATACTGACAAGTGCTAATAAAAAGGCATTTCTAAGTAGAGAATATAACCCTTATCTTTCCACTAGTAAACATCATAACATGTTTATGAGGAAGGTAGTCTTAGATCTATCATTCATACCCTGAATCTCAGAGAAATGAAATACTACTATGATCAACTTCTCATATAATTTAAGGCCAACTTCACTTTCTTTTTCTTTTTCTAGCCAGTACTTTTTACATCATTGGTGTATGCAAATGTCTCCCTAAATATTTTATGTGGGGCATAGAGGTAGTAGGACCAGGAGCAGGCCACCCCAAGATGTGCCAATGTGACATGCAGACTATTTCACAGTTGAAAACCATCAAGGCCAAAAAGACTCAGAAAGAAATTTTGACCCTTATTGGCATGTATTTATCAAATATTTACTCTTTTCCTGTGATTTGCTTTCCTTTTCCTTGAAATTTCAGACTCATACCCCTTCTCCTTTGTTTAAGGATGACATATATACCTTATTTCCCCTGACTGCCTTTGGAATCTATGTCTATATATTTTCAAACATATGTAATTAAATGTATTAAATTTATGTTTTTCTCCTTTTAATCTGTCTCATGTCAATCTGACTCCTAGACCAGGTAGAAGAACCACAAGGGTTAGAGGAAATTTCTTCCTACCCAACAGTGGTACCATGTAAGGAGGTCTTGTTTCATTTAATTTTATTAATGAAAATATAAATTCTTTTTTATAAATTCTTCATATACATTTTTTATTACATTATTACATCACACAGCCATGACAGAGAGATTAAAAACTTAACAGTATCTCATCAGTTCAGTGATATGCCAAGCCAACTCACAAAGAATTCATCTTCCCTGACTGCTGATGTCATTCTCCTGAAATAGTGTGCTCATTGCATCCCTAGATTCATGAGACAGTCAACTAAAATTCCTACATCAAATCTTGTTTAATATTTCCAGATCCCATGCAGTCACCACATATATTGTTATCATGGGTTGTTTTTGGCACAGGCAAGCTAGATACACCTGCAGAAGAACTGTGTAGCCCATTAAACTCTATGGGGCAGAGTCTAACCCTAAATACAGCTCAGTATGGGTTATCATAAATAGCACACCTACATCTCAAAAGGAGAGTTATTTGTGATATATAGCTGCCATAAAGGCCAGAAACCCCCTTCTCCTGAGGCCATCCTGCTTCCATGCCACTTCTTTTAAAGGCATTTAATCTACATTCATACTTGGTATTTTCAAAGGAGAAAATCAAGAGCAGCACTTCTGGGAAGATGGCATCAAGTGGCTTCCTTTAATACCTAGGCAGCTGTCTTTATTTTCACATTTCAAATCCACACCATGTGCAAAAGTTATGCACCATGATTCAAGTGTAGTATTTATTTCATGATAAACCCTTAAAAGAACCAAAATAACAAATACTAGTCCACAAATAATGAACCTGATGTTAATTCTAACTCATATCACCAGTGTACATCATAACATCTTTTTCTCCAGATTGTCCAGACAGAGAATTTTAGACAGAACTCATAAATCAGCAGAAGTCAATTTACTGTCATTGCACTAAACAGGTCAGATGGCTTTTCCCACATTTGCTATTAATTAATACTAGATCTTAGAGACAGCTAAGAGCATCGTCTCTTGCTCTGAGTCACTCTTAAAGGGAATAAAATTACTGCATCTTTCCCTGGAATTATGACACATATAGAAGTTTCATTCCCATTTAACATAAATTCCTTTTTCCTTCTATAACCTGTAACCCATATCCTTCCTTCCTTGAAGAGATGCTCTGGTTTGGACATAATGCCTAACTATAGACAGAAAGAAACATCAAAAACAATTAATTGCCTTATTAGGTCTTGTCTTTATCCTGTTTTCAGAAAGTCTTAGGACTTGATAGGTAAAAAGTTATCTGTCCTTGCCACTTAGTAATGGGAACACATAGTTACATTTAAATGTAGGTTATAAGGGCCAAAATTTTGTCCCACCCTAAATGTCCTAAAGGTCATTTAGGAATATTCACTGATAAATTTAGCTATTAAATATTGTACCTCATACACCAGTATCATTCTCTATCCCTGGCATGTGTAAATGCAGCTGTTGCCTTACTGCAATCAAGTAGATGAAAAGAAAAATTTTGTTAAGTTCAGAGAGAAAAACAGGTGCATCATTGCATTATCACTCAGTATCTCATTCCTACCTCCACATCCTAATAACTGTTCTGGTGTAGCCCTTGCTTTATGTCTTTGAAATTCAATGTCAGGACATACTCATTTCATTGATGCAATCAGCCTCTCAAGCCTTTCTCATCACCTTGTTTAAGTAACACAATGTTTAATATCACATGTTCAATGAAACTACTACCTACAGGGCATTAAGGAATGTGATACATTTGTTTGATATATTTTCTTATTTATGGCTATATGTTAGTAATAGTAAAAGGCGTATGTTGATGAGAAGAAATGTCATCTGGGGGGCCAAACTGATAGCCTGTTTACTATTCCAAACTTTGTTATTTCCCACAGTTGCTTCTGAAACTGAATAAACAAAGCACAGAGAAAAAAACAATACCTCTGAATTCTAAACAACTGTTTGCAGCCCCCTGACTACTGATAGAAGTATACACATTCTAACAAAGTGCTGGCTCCTGAGCAATAAGAATTGTACCTAGAGCCATCTTACAGAGATTTCTTTCCTGTTGGCATGAACAGAGAGCAGAGTATCTTACCATATTAGTAGTTTCACTTGATTTGAGGTACAACTTTTCACAAACTGAGAATACCCAGGCCTATTTATTTCACAAACTCAGTGAATCAGGCCTAGCGATCTGACTAAGGTATATCCATAGCTTTCCAGTCTCTTCTGAGCTGGCAATTGGTCTTTTAGGAGAACATCTGCATGCATTACCTAGATTCTTTCTGTAAATTCTGAAACACATTTCCATAAATAAATATCTCAAGCAGGAGTGCAACTTTTCATCTACTAAGGTAGAACTTTACCATCTAATTATACTGTATAAGGCCATCGGCTACAACACAAGAGTCTGCAAAGGTCCAAATGCTGTTCTCACTTGGGAGCCTAATTCCACCTACACTTACTAAAACAACTGCTCCCAGTTTCACCCAGTGTGAACTGTATTTTTACTCACCACTGGGTTTATACTATCCATCAAGTGTATTGAAACCAATTTCCAAAACAGCCATTCAATCTCCAGTTCTAGAACACTAACTGAAACAGCTTGATTAGCTTTGCTAGAAAGGAAACATAGGGTTCCGACCATACTGGGACAGAGGCAGGGAGATCCCTCCAGGACTCTATCACAGGACTCTGCAGCAGTAAAGAAACTGAGTTGGGTCTTCATGAGCATAGAAAGAAATTCTCCTGATCAGAGTTCTGGATATATCAATATATATCAACTCTATTCTATCAATGAGCTCTGCCGTATTGATCTCTCTATTGGACTTTCTCCAGCATTACCTGGGATGTGATAGATACTTCTGGTCTCAGAGTTATCTTAAATCCTTCAGATGAGAAGCACCAGGAGCAGTCTCCTTCAACACCCAGTAACAAGTGGGACGTTGTCTCTCAAATAAGCTACAATAGTGACCATGTCAGGCGATTTTAGAGCTCAAAACTTAAGATGTTTTGGAGGAATAGTGGTATTTCTGTCAAAGGATTCAGTCTCTTTTATTAGCCATTGGATTATAATGTACTAGTGAGAATTCCTGAATAACTGCCTTTTGTTAATCTTTTAATATTTCTACTCAGAACCCAAATAATTTATAGATTCTGTTGTGGTGACCTTATGTATAAAAGCCAACAAAATCCCTAAGTGGAGAGTGGGATTTGTTAGAACCCAAATAGTTCTACCAGATACTTGGAACATTCTTTGGTACTTGGATTGGTTATAAACTATTGGCATTTTTGTATTTATTATGACCTTATATAAATGCATATTTTGAGACTTAACTCAAATATTTTTAAAAAATATTTCTACAGACTGATCATTTCTACTTTTCTTCCTATAGTTCAAACAATTATTTAAAGGTCACATCATATCTATATAATTCCCTGATACTATTCTACATAATTGATTCAAGAAATAAATCAAAAGGATTCTGCAAAGATGAACTTTCTTAAGGACAATAATTAGGTTTCTACCTGTTTTTAACATATCCAAAATTTAGGTTTCACAATTTCCAAAAGGAGGGATTCCCTACGGAGAGTCTATTTCTGATCTCCTTCCTCCCACACACACACATTTTCTTACCTCTACCCAGGCAGGCATAAGAGGCAACAATGATGGAAGCAAGAATGTTGGTACCAGGGATTCTAGCTGGTTATACATGAAATATGTTACAACATAGATGTCTTTTAATTAGCAAGAGTAATTAGGAATAATCTTTTGCTCAAACACCATTTCCCCTAGCAACCGTGGCATGCTTTTCTGATACTCTAGTAAACCTTTGGCTTGTTAGCAGCAAATTCTGACCTTCATGTTTCTGTACATAACTTGATTCTGCACATATGAGTCAGTGATTACATTTTACTCTCCTTTTGTAGTCAGGGGCTTATTCATTGTGTTATTGCTTCTCTTTCCTGTTCAGCATTTGTAGCATCTTCTACCCATCTTGGTTAAATATTTATGCCAGCGATTCAGTTCTGCACTTCTGAATTAGTGTATTTTTAAAAAACCATGCTGGTAGCAAACTGATATTTCTAAGATTACTTGATCATAAGATTAAGATTTACTTTCAATAATACTGTTTTAAAATTTTTTTGCAATTGCTGGCAGGGAAATTTATACTCCAATTTATTTTATAATTTTCAACAGCTAATGGATTTATTTGGATATATCCGAAAGCTATAGCAATGTATGCACACAAAACCCAGCTGAAATATCTTTAGTCACTGTAAGTTACCTTAAATGAAAATGTAATAGGATTATCTGTAAATATACTTATATTTTGAAAGGGGGCTTTTGTGTTTGTATCAGATTGTGATCCAATCTCTAATAAAATAGAAAATTAAACATGAATGTATGAAAATATTAAAGAACACATTTAAAAGCATAACTCTCATTTTCTCACAAAGCTAATGATTTTACAAGAGTATGAAATAGAGAAAAGCAAATGAGTAAAGGGAGAAAACAAATTTGGGAGACATACACTTTATCATTTAAAATAAAAAATTAAACTACTGGGTACAGAAACACAAAACATGATAGTATTGCACTACAATGATTTCTTCCACATGCATTTCTATCTCTTTCACTAATGAAATTAATAATCTTTTACTTGTTTTGAAAAGAGTGATGTAGAATTTTATGTAAATAAGAAGTCATAAACTTCTACATGTTCAGAGAAGAGTGGTTGAAACTCAAGTTGTGGAAAACCCCAGAGGTTGTGTCATTCCCCAATTACAGAGGATTCCAGAGAAGGCTTTCTGACTCTGACAGCCACTTGTCCTTACCATTTCAGTCTCTGCCTGCCACAGAATATCACCAGGCAGTTCTCTGATGGAAGGAAAGGCAGTGCTGTCACATGGTCACATGGCATTCCAGGTTCTCTGGAGAAAGGGATCAGTGCCCCTTATATTCAGACCAAAGGTTTAAAAAAAATCTCTTTACAGACATTTCTGGGTGGAGTAAAAGTCACAATGAACTGGATATTTGAGTTGGGGGAGCCAGGGAGACAAAAACTATTTGATTAAGCAGTTAATTTAGCCTGGTCTGCTATCCTAACATGTTTACAAATATATTAAAAGCATTATATTTAGTCTCTGTCTTTAGGAAAATTACATTAAGGAAAAAAGATAAATCCACATGAAACACGTGCTTAAGTTCTAAAATGGGCAACAGAGATAAATAATACTTTAAAATAAAATATATATATGAAAAATAAATTTAATCTGCCTTCAGATTAAATGTTTCTTAGTCTTTAGATTTCATCTACTTGGAGCATACTGATGAAGCTTTAGAAAAAGAACTTTATTTTCTGATGTTTTGTGAAAATCAGAAAGCACAATATGTGTAATGGTATCATTTTTGCTTTTTTTATTGAGCAATTAAGTGGAATACATACTCTATTAATCAATCAGGTGAGCTTGGAAATAGTTGGTCTCAGCAAGGTACTCTTTGCAGTCATTCATCAGGTACTGAAATAGGAGTCTGCTAAGATTGCAGCATGCTGCTATGTATGCAAAGTAGAGCCATACCACTGTGTTTTTGTGTGGCTTCACTTACAAAAGGTGAAGAAAGAAAGATCACCCTCTAAGCTATAATTTAGGTTTCAATATTTGGGTCTGTGCAGTCTTTCAGATTTTTGAACACAAGAAACGGACATTTTATTAAGACCAGAAAGTAAGAACTGGCTTTCAATTTTTTTCAGAAGTGAAAAGTGAGATTATTGATTTATAAAGTAGAAAAAGAATGATTCAGTGTTTAGTGGCCAAACTGAGAAATTAGATCAAACACTATTTGCAAATACTTACTATATTCAATGGAAATTTACACTGTGATAAGCTAATACAATTTATTTAATATAAATAAATGTGTACAAAATAACTTGTTATAACAAACGAATAAGAACAATTCTTCCCCTTTAAGCTTTTCTTCTGCATCAGTATTTGCCAAAACAAGGTTCCTAAGATTATTTATTTCAAAGCAATTGCAGAAGTAGTCACAGAAAGAGAGTGAGGTGAAGGGATGGAGAAAAGAAGAAAGACAGACAGAGAAAGAAGTAACTAATTGAGAAAGAGAAAAGCTAATGTTTGAGTCGAACAATGTAATCTTTGTTTGCTATCAAAGAAGACAAAATTTACAGTACCTTGAATAGTACATAGATATAACTCAAATATTTCTTACTTCTTGACTTATGGTAGTTTACCTCAATTTTTTTTTCATGAAAAACCCCTACTGGAGATATTCCATAGGATATGTGTACTGCCATTCAAAGAAAAGTGTTCTGTGTGCAACTGAAATGACCTCATCTATTTGCTTTATTTAATTATGTACCCATAATCTAAAGAACTGGGCTTGTCACTTAGTAGCTGGCCAAAAAATTGTTGAATGAATCTATTAAACATAAAAAATTATGTGTAGTAAATCCCTAGAAAAGGAATATTTAGAAAGATAGCTCCCTATCTTATCCCTATCTCTACCTCTGTCTCTATCTTTATATCAAGAATTTAAGCTACATCCTTCAAACTCAAGTGTCCAAGAAACACATCTTTATTTTCCATAATATTTCTATTCCTAGCCCCAATATGACCCAGGTGACAGTTTATCTCAGACGTTCTAGTGGAACTCTCTTCATTTAAGATATTATAATTCAGGATCCTTTTTACATAATCTTTTTTTGGTATCATTAATCTATAATTACATGAGGAACATTATGTTTACTAGACTACCCCCTTCACCAAATCCCCCCCACATACCCCATTAGTCACTGTCCATCAGTGTAATAAGATGCTGTAAAATCACTACTTGTCTTCTCTGTGTTGCACAGTCCTCCCCGTGCTCCCCAACATTATACATGCTAATTGTTAAGGCCCCATTTCTTCTTCCCCATTCCCTTCTCCCTCCCTTTCCACCCATCCTCCTCAGTCCCTTTCCCTTTGGTAACTGTTAGTCCATTCTTGGGTTCTGTGATTCTGCTGCTGTTTTGTTCCTTCAATTTTTCCTTTGTTCTTATACTCCACATATGAGTGAAATCATTTGGTACTTGTCTTTCTCTGCCTGGATTATTTCAATGAGCATAATACCCTCCAGCACCATCCATGTTGTTGCAAATGGTAGGATTTGTTTTCTTCTTATGGCTGAATAATATTCCATTGTGTATATGTACCACATTTTCTTTATCCATTCATCTACTGATGGACACTTAGGTTGCTTCCATTACTTGGCTATTGTAAATAGTGCTGTGATAAACATAGGGGTGCATATGTCTTTTTCAAACTGGGATCCTGCATTCTTAGGGTAAATTTCTAGGTGTGGAATTCCTGGGTCAAATGGTGTTTCTATTTTGAGCTTTTTGAGGTACCTTCATACTGCTGTCCACAATGGTTGAACTAGTTTACATTCCCACCAGCAGTGTAGGAAGGTTCTCCTTTCTCCACAATCTTGCCAACATTTTTTGTTTTTCGTCTTTTGGATGGTGGCGATTCTTACTGATGTGACGTAATATCTCATTGTGGTTTTTATTTGCATTTCTCTGATGACTAGCAATGTGGAGCATCCTTTCATGTGTCTAATGGCCATCTGAATTTGTTCTTTGGAAAACTGTTCACCTTCTCTGCCCATTTTTTAATTGGATTATTCACTTTTTGTTTGTTGAGACATGTGAGCTCTTTATATATTTTGGATGTCAACCCTTTATTGTATCTGTCATTTATGAACATATTCTTCCATACTGTAGGATGCCTTTTTGTACTATTGATGGTGTCCTTTTCTGTACAGAAAATTTTCAGCTTGATATAGTCCCATTTGTTCATTTTTGCTTTTGTTTCCCTTGCCCAGGGAGATATGTTCATGAAGAAGTCACTCATGTTTATTTCCAAGAGATTTTTGCCTATGTTTTTTTCTAAGAGTTTTAGGGTTTCCAGGCTTACATTCAGGTCTTTGATCCATTTTGAATTTACTTTTGTGTATGGTGTTAGATAATGATACAGTTTCATTCTCTTACATGTAGCTGTCCAGTTTTGCCAGCACTATCTGTTGAAGAGACTGCCATTTCCCCATTATATGTCCATGGCTCCTTTGTCATATATGAATTGACCATATATGTTTGGGTTAATGTCTGGAGACTATTCTGTTCCACTGGTCTGTGGCTCTGTTCTTGTGCCAGTAACAAATTGTCAATGAGCATAATACCATTGAGCTCCATCCATGTTGTTGCAAATGGTAGGATTTGTTTTCTTCTTATGGCTGAATAATATTCCACTGTGCATATGTACCACATCTTCTTTATCCATTCATCTACTGATGATTGTTTAGTTTTTAAATTTGCTATCATTAATCTACAATTACATGAAGAACATTATGTTTACTAGGCTCCCCCCTTCACCAAGTCCCCCCCATGCACCACAGTACAGTCACTGTCCATCAGCATTATAAGATGCTGTAGAATCACTACTTGTCTTCACTGTCTTGCACAGCCCTCCCCAAGCCCCCTCCCCATATTATACACGCTAATTGTAATGCCCCCTTTCTTTTTCCCCCACCCTTATCCCTCCCTTCCGCCAATCCTCCCTAGTTCCTTTCCCTTTGGTAACTGTTAGTCCATTTTTGGGTTCTGTAAGTCTGCTGCTGTTTTGTTCCTTCAGTTTTTCTTTGCTCTTATACTCCACATATGAGTGAAATCATTTGATACTTGTCTTTCTCCACCTGGCTTATTTCAATGAGCATTGTGTATATGTACCACATCCTCTTTATACATTCATCAACAGATGGACACTTAGTTTGCTTCCATTTTTTGGCTATTGTAAATAGTACTGCAATAAACATAGGGGTGCATCTGTCTTTTTCAAACTGGGATCCTGCATTCTTAGAGTAAATTCCTACAAGTGGAATTCCTGGGTCAAATGGGCGAGATGTCCCCCACTTTATTTTTCCTTCTCAGGATTGCTTTGGCTATTCGGGGGCTTTGGTGTTTCCATATGAAATTTTGCCTCCTGTACCTTGTCCATTCTGTTTTAAGTCCTTCCAGAGATTGTTTTATTTCTGTATTCTCCCTCCTTAGCTCTTGCACATTTCTCTGCAAGTCCATCAAGATGATTATGACCTTTATTTTGAATTCTTTTTCTGGAAGATTGATTAAGTCTATCTCCGCAGGTTCCCTCTCAGGTGAGAATGTCTGTGTGATTCTGGTCTGGATCAAATTCTTCTGCCTTTTCATGGTGATAGAGGTAGTCATGTGCAGTTGGCATGTGTGTCAACTGGGAGAATAAAGTCCCTTTCTGCTTGCTCCTCGCCTTCTTCTCCTGGGAGAATGGCATCCCCTTGTGGTTTGTGCTGGCAGCCGTGCACAGACGGGGTCTCTGATTCTTGCCTGGGCCACTGTGGAGGAAGCTCTGCACAGCTGCTGTGAGCGTGGCCATTCTCAGGCTGCTGCTCTTCTATGGTCGGGCCACGCCAGAGGGGGAATGGGCGGGAGGCTGTTTATCACCGTGGAGGGCCTCAAAGCTGCACTGCCACCCAGGGGGTAAGGGTGCGCGGAGTTCCCCGGGATTCCTAGCTACTGGGCTGAGTGTGCCAGGACTCTTCCGTCCACCTGTGAGGCTCCTGTCCCTTTAAGACTTTCAAAAAGCACTTGCTTTTCCTTAGTCCCAGGGGCACCGGCTGTGGGAACCTGCTCACAGATTTTACTGTTCTGTTTCCCTAGTATCCAGCACACCACACACTGTGTGTCTACTCTCCCAGTGTGGATGACTAGGGCTGAGTATTTAGCAGTTCTGGGCTCCCACTCCCTCCCTGCTCTGACTCCTCTCCTCCTGCTGTGGAGCTGGGTTGAGTGGCACGCTCTGATCCCACTGGGCCAAGGCTTGTATCTTACCCCCTTTGTGAGGTGCTGGGTTCTCGCAGATGTAGGTGTAGCCTGGCTGTTGTCTTAAATCTTCTGGTCTCTCTTTTAAGAATAGTTGTATTTGTTGTATTTTCAAAAATATATATGGTTTTGGGAGGAGATTTCTGCTGCCCTACTCTCGCTGCCATCTTGGCTCTGCCCATAATCTTTTAAAGTATTCAAGGCAGCAGTAGAGATCCAGACTTCTACCTTGAGTCCCTGAGGTCTATGATTCCCGTCTGTCCACATGGCTTCAAGGTTTAATGGTTCTGTGTTGCTCCTGAACAGTCTTTAGTCCTGTGCAGTGGCTGGTCCTAAATTCCATATGGGAGGGACATAGGAATTGCAATAAATTCTAATGAACTAATATTGAGACTGGATTTGCAAAGCTAGCAGATTATTTTTATTTGATTGTGTTTATATGGCTAGGCTTTAAGGGAGATGATGGAAATTATTATGTAGTCACTAACAACCTACTCAGGTACTCCCCATACATTCCTCAGTTTTGCTAGTAATTCCCTGCTATGCTTGCAGCTCAGACTCTTTCTGTATTTCCTTGCCTTGGTTAATGCTTAGTAAACTTTTGGGAAGCCTGTGATCTATCTCTCTAGATTCATCATACACTGCTCTATAGTTTTGTTACTTTGCTTCATATGACCAAAATATTCTTTGTTGATAATCTAAACAAAATAATCTAATCACTCTAGACCAAGCAAAATCATTATCCCTATATGCTGTTTGCAAAACATATGGTTTATTGCCAAAACCCCATGTGTGTTATAGCCATTTAATTTTATGAAGGGCCTAAACTTCTATAAAGAAATACCAAATGTTTATGCACCTTTTTTTCCCACTAAATATCCTATAATTTTACCTATAATTTGCTTGAATGCAAGAAGGAAAATCCAGGGATAAAAATTTGCCATATGTCTTAATTTGTTCAGTCTGCTATAACAAGGTACCACTAACTGGGTAGCTCATAAGCAATATAAATTCATTTCTCACATTTCTGGAGGCTGGAAGTTCAAGATCAGGATATCAGCAATATTGGGTTGGGTGAAGACCCTGTATTTCAGAGTTCTTGCATCCTCACATGGAGGAAGAGGCAAAATATCTCTGTGGGATCACTTTAGTAAAGACTCTAATCTCATAACCTGATAGCCTCCTAAAGGCACCACCTCCTAATACCATCACCCTGGGGATTAGGATTTCAGCATATGAATTTGTGTGGGACACAAACATTCAGACCATAGTACCAGAATAAAATACTTCCCATAACATTTATTTAAGGTCTAGGATAGAGAAGTTTCTTCACATATTTTAATCATACTGTCCAAATTTATTTGAGTAAGAAACACTTTACTTTTCTAGTCTTCCATATTAATATCCCGCAGCTGAAGGATCTGGAAAACATCTTGGAGAAAAGCTTAAGTACTTATAAATACTGAGGTGTGAATATCTAGATGGAAGTATAAAGTACCACCAACTGGTAATTATGAGGTTACCAATAGGAGGTAAGAGAAATGGAAAAATAAGGATTTATTTAGTTTGGAAAAAGTGAGAAAGTGATGACTGTCATCAAGTATAAAATGAATAATTGTAGAGAATAGAAAACAATTGCTTTTCCCCTTCACTGAGAAAAGTAAATGAGCAAATATTGAAGCAAGTATTTGGTTGAACAAAAGTAGGTTGTTTATTATAAAATGTTCAAATATTAAGTAAAGCAGATCACCAAAAATGAAAAAGAAAAATGGGATTTTAATTCCAGAGAACTTTAAAGGCAAGATAAGAAAATTTCTTTGCTAACAAATGTACAATTCAGGCTATATGCATGCATAGGAAAAAATGTAATATGCTCAAATAGCATTTTTTTCCTCTTAATCAATCAAGTAGAACATACCCTACTACTCATCACCCACTCTCATAATGTTCAGTCATTATGACTGAAGATTTGTGTTGTAGTGGAAAGAGAAGCAGTCATGGACTCAAGATCTCTATTACCTCTGAATATTTCTGAATATTTATCAAGCTTAGTTCTGCCATTTTCCATGAGGCCTCCAATAACCTCCTCATAATCTTACAATTTCTTGCTGCCTTCAGACTTATCTTTTTTTAAAAGGGGTCCCTTTAAAAGCATATTGATAAATGAAAACATGACTGTCATTAATTTTCATTCACAGTCCGAAATTTCCAAAGATTCAGTGATGGTGCAGATGCAGGGCCTAGCAACAAGGATAAAGGGCTTTTCTCCATCATAAAAATGCCATGGAATTAAATTTGGAAGTTTGGATAAGATTTTTCCAAAAGTCTTAGCCAACTTTAAAAAATGGTGAAGGGGTTATGTTCTATTGATTTCATGGCTCTGTACACACTATTTTTAACTATTGAATCTAATATAATAGATCTCTTCTATAGTAGTGTAATTAGTTACACTGTGATTAGTTCAATTAGGATGATGTATTATAAAATTCGAATGATTGCAACACAAACACTCACCCTTCACATGAGTAAGTTTACTTCTTATAAAAGATGCTACAGGTTACCACACAGTTGTTGTTCTTGTGGATGTCATAATTTGCTACTGGGAAAGGACTGCAGAGCTGCCCAGTTTAATGAACTTTCCAGTAAAATCAGAGACAAAATATGTATAGTTCATACCAAAAGGTTGTTTTTTCTTAGATTTTATGTGACAAAAAAAAATCTCATTCAAAAGTCACCATCAGTAAAGTGAAACAATCGAAACAGATTTATTTTACAGAGGTTTTCTTTTTTTTTTTTATAATGTAGCTTGGCATGTCTCCAGAACAAATCTATTTACACTCACAGGGCACTTATCTTCTTTTTTTCCCTGAGGCAATACTGTTGAATACCAAGTAAAGAAGCATATACAGCAATTACTGTCACTTTTGAAATGACAAAATTCAGCTTCCAAAAGGGTTAGAGGACTTGGATATGAAAGAAAAGAAAGATTTAAAAACACAAAAACACACAATGCAAAGCCATTAACCATACATTCCTGAACAAAGGAGAATTTAAAGATGCATCGAAGAGTCGGGTATAAGTTTTACCATCATCTAGGCAGGTGTCTAAGGAGATAGCAAGATTTTGATTTTGATTTAACCTTCACATGAGCAAGACTTTTCTGATAAAAAATATACTTAGGAAATATAACTATTTAACAAAGACTTCAAATGTTTTTTAATAGACTTCATTTTAAACGATTCAAAATTACAGGGAAAATGAGAAGATGGCACAAAACCTGTGCGCTTTCTGAGTTTTCTCTATTACTAACATTTTATGTAGTACAACACATTTGTTAAAATTAATGAACTGCTATTGATATACTATGACTACATACTTCATTCAGGTTTCCTCAGTTTTTATCTAAAATGTTTTTCTTTTCCAGGTTACTACATTACATGTACTTGTTATGTCTCTAGGCTTTCTTGACTGTGACAGTTTCTTGGACTTTACCTCTGCATGTGATTTTTTTAGGAGCTTGCAGGATGCCCTTTCTAGGAATTTTCTGAGGTTTTTCTCATGATCAGACTGGGGTTATGATTTGTTATGAAGAAGATGAGATGTGTAAACTGTCACTTTTGACACATCATATCAAAAGCACATACTATCAACATGATTTATCATTGTTAATTTTGACCTTGATCACCTGGTTGGGATAGTGTTTGTTATGTTTCTCCACTATAAAGTTCTTCTCCCCCTACCTCAACGTTTTCACACTGTACTCTTTGGAAGGAAGTCACCATGAACAGCTCACACTTAAGGAATGGAGAAATATACATCCCTTCCTTGAGGGTGTAGTACCTACATACATTATATGAAATTATTATACAAGATAGATTTGCTTTTTCAGTTATTTATTAATAAATGATTTATTTGTATCAGTATGAACTCATAGATACTTATCTCATACTTTGGGTTGTAATTCAATAGTATTTTGTTTTGCTACTAAAATTGTTCCAGTTTTGGCCATTGGAAGTTCCAGTTGACTCCTGTTCCCCTTTGACATTATCTCATAAATGTAGGTATTTTTTCTTACTGAGTATTTCCTTAATTCCTAGTACTGCATGATGCCCCAGGTTCACCTTGCATAGTTCCTGCCCAGGTTCTAGAATAGGACATTTCTCTATGAAGCCCTGGTTCCACTGTTTGAGACACAGAATTATAAACCAAGATATGTGTATTGGAGCCTCACTGCTACTGGGGTGTTGATATTTCCAGGCTCTCTTAGCTAACACAATAAAGAAATACATACATACATACATATATATATATATATAAACACACACACATATATTTTTAATATTTATATATATAAGTACATATATACTAATCTGTATTTATAGACATATTTATAAATATGTTATATGTAAATCTATTTATCTAAACTAAGCTAACTGTAAGTTCATACAGTTTTGTATCCAAATACAATCTATTACACCATGAATTATTCTAGCTCCCTTGCTTACCTGCAAACTTTCAATTAAACTGAGAAACATGGCTCCCACAATCTGCCATCCATCTACTCAGTTGTTCATTTCCAGTATACACATACAGCAACATCAGAATTGTTAATCTGTGGATCCCTGGAAAAAACAGCCTTTTCAACCCTAGTGCAATGATCATCTACAGTGCTTTGCTTTAAACTTACAGGTTCCATTCATTTCCCCAGTTTCTCTAGAGCTCTATCTTTTCCCCAACCTCTTTAGTAAGGTTGTTTCATGCATTTTTAATAGTTAGATTTTGTCACATTCTACATTCCATCTTGTGATCTCCCACTCTTAAAGGACTTCTAAAAAATATACATATTAAGGCATATCCCGTAAAGTTCTACACATTTTTACAAAGGCATAATTTCATGTATCCACCATTACAGTATCATATACAATAGTTTCACAACTTAAAAATCCTGTGCTTCACCTATTCACCCTCCCCATTTTCTCCAGAGACTCAGCAACCATGAAATTTTATTACTTCTGTAGTTTTGCCTTTTCCAGAATGTCATATAATTGGAATCATATAGTATGTAGACTTTTCAGATTGGCTTTTAAACTTTGAAATATGCAATTAGGCACATCTATGTCTTTTCATGACTTGATAGCTCATATCTTTAATCACTGAATAATATACTATTGTATGGATGTACCACACTTTGTTTCTTCATTCTTCAACCAAAGGACATTCTGGTTGCTTTCATTATTGGTGTTTAAGAATAAAGCCTCTATAAACATTTTCTGGCATATTTTGTGTGGACATAAGTTTTCAAATGATTTAAGTGAATGCTTAGGAACATGATTACAAGACTTAGTGTTAAGATTTTGTTTACTTTTGTAAAACACTACTAAACTGTCTTCTGAACTAGCAGCATTAGCATTATCTGAGAACTTTTTAGAAGAACACGTTCTGGAGCCCCAGACAAGAACTAGGAAATCAAAAACTCTTCAGGTGGGACCCAAAATCTGTTTCAACAAATCTTCCAGGTGATCTGGATACAAGCTACATTTGAGAACCACTGCTTTTGGATGATGTATATGTTTATATAATCCTACTCTAAATATTTGGTAAATTAAATACTCATAATTTATATTTATTATTTCCTGGGCTCTCATATATTGGTTTTGCAAAACACTTATATGTTTATTTATAAATATGACCATTTTGAGTATGAGTACCTCTTCATAGTGTAATATAGTTTCTGTCATAGTCTGGGATTGTAGATAGTTGCATAATTTAGCATATCCACAAATTCAGTTGGGAGCATTTGTCAATATAAATGGAAGTGAAACTATAATGTTACAGGGCATGAGCATGACTTTTAAAACAAATTCCTAGTAGATGATTAGAATTTGAACTTCCACAATGACACATGTAAATCATAATGAGGATAAATTACATTATGACTCTTCCATGCTTCTAGATTTTATAAATATGAATACAACTGAAACATTTTTTACCCTAATAGGCTTACAAGCATTTTTATTTTTTTGGTAAGGTAAACATTTGGATGACATTTCATTTGACAGCAAACAAATCATCATGTTTTCCCTTTCATCTGTACCTACCTGCTTTCATTATGCATAGTATGTGACACAGACCAACATTTATTCCAAGAATATATTATCTTCTTAAGTGATCAATCTTTAAAAGAGTAACATAAATGCTTTCTGTAGACTTAACGTGAGAGTGGTTTAATGTAAGATAATTGGTAATCTGGGAAAAATAATTTTGACATGGTAAGAAAGGTTCTTCATAAACATTTAGGTGTATATTGAGAAAGATGAAGTCAAGATTTTCCACAACACATTCTGCTATGTCTCTCAAAAAACAGCTATTTGTAAAATATGTAAACCAAATCCATCTCTACCACTATGTCTAGACCAATGATGTTCTATATAAAGTTTTTGGATAGAAAGGAAACAATAACTAACAATGACAGGAATGAAACAAAGATTAAGGAAACAATGATTAAAACAACAAGTTAAAAAAAAAACAAGTTTCATCAAAAGAACATCTGGAGAATTGACTGTGATATTTATTTTATGTGCAGATTTCAGTGTTAGACCAGTGAAATCAATATGTAAGAATTTGGAGCCCAAATATTGGCTCAGAAGCCCAGAGAAACTCTGGATTCTGTTAAAAAGTAATTCTTAAAAATCTATTAAAAACATTCAGGGAGAATTGTTAGTGGCACTTTGTAGTGAATATTGTTTATTCTACTGTGGTAAAGGTAATGGGTCTCCCTAATAGACTGATTTATTAAAGTTCTATTAAAACATATGTGTTTGGTTAACTGTAATGATGTCCAAATAAAGAATATAAATAGTATTAACGAGATAGAATTCCGAAAATGTAAATTTGCTACATGGTTAGCAGGTAAGGCACTAAATAAAATATAACAGTAGTTATTTATATTTAAAAATACTGGCTCACGTCTCCAAAAAACAGGGAATATTTCTGTTAAAATATAATTTGACAAATAGTAATAAGTATAATCACTTCATTTTAGACTATCAAACCACAATAACCTTAAATTGGGAAGCAAGTGAAATATAAAAAGTAACCATAGTTTTTCAGTCCTTTCTATTTCTTTACTTTGTATTCTGAGGAAAGCTAAAATACATTTAAGACTAACTTGTTTCATGATCTCTTAATCTTTTGCTGTAGGAATAGGTTTCATGTGGATACAGCTGCTAAACTGAGAGGCACTATTTACTTTTAGGACCCCATTGATTTTTCCACATCTGTTTTATGTGTCACAACTAAAGCAATACTTTGTTAGCAAAAGAGTGAATTAAGCACCATCATAAAATGTACTGTAAGAAAATGTTGAACTGAAAAGAAAAACCTTGTAGTATTCAAATAAATACGTAGAGCAATTCCTGGACTGTATTAGTTCAATAAATACTGTTGAGTGAACAAATAATATAATTAAATATACAACAAATTACTTAACAGAATATTTATATAGGGTCAGATTATAAATATAAATACACTAAGCCCAAATGATAAATGGTCTTGAACACACACACACACACACACACACACACACACACACACACACACACAGGTAACTACACTTCAATTTTCTTTATGCCAAATAATTTTTCTTGTGTTGAAATATCAATTCTTCAATATCAAAAATCTTCTATGGAATGTTATTTCAAAGATCTTGAGATCTTCCAGGGTTGGTATTTTGAGAAACACCAAAATACTTCCAGAGCATCTTTCAAAGATTCTGCAAATACAAAATTAAATGGGTACTAATTGGCTCCTTAAAATTTAACAAAGTTTCATAACTTTCCATTTGGACCTTGTTTACGTACTTACGTGATTTTGTGTGTGTGTGAGTGTGTGTGTCTTAATTTAAGGCACATTGGGCAAAAGAAGAAGGATAAAAATTAAAAAACAATTTTAAGTCAAAAAATGAGTCAATTGTCATTTTAAAATGTGTGCCTCATATTCACAAAAGGTTAGGGTTAGCATCTCAATCATTTGACAATATCTAATAATGCTTTTCTGAAAAATCTCTGTAATTTTCCTTATCTTAGATAATATAAAATACTTGACAATACAAAAATATTTGACTATAAAATTGAGTATATTTTAATGAGAATTATCTTAAAATTAAATTGTTAGCAGCAATTTTTTAAACGAGTTAATCCACTTTATATGTTCTCAAAAATCACTTTATTTTACAACTCACCTGCTATGTAGGCTGAGCTTATCTAATTGATGTAAATCAGGAATTGTTTTCTCAAGTTTGGGATACTAGAAATAGTTGTATTCCATTTTCTGATGATTAAAAACTCCATTTGTTGTAAAAGATTATCTTTCACATTTTCTAGATAATCTTGGTTATTGGAGCAGTGGTTACTGACAGGCATACAGACACTGTAATGTGCATGATCACTGCTGTTGGGCACCCAGTAGAGTGTGAAACTGTACAAAGGTCAAGCATATTTTACCACTGAAGTGGAATTTACCTTAGACATAAGTGCTTTTTCTTCTTGCCTCCTTTGACTTTAGTCTCTGGACACTTTATGTACAGACTTATGTTGAATGATTTCTGATTTTTCTTCATGAATGAGAAAATCTTTTTGGAACCAACTTTCTAGCTTCCTGTATGTACACTGGTATACTGAAAATTGAACTTTGAAGTGACATTTGAGGTCAAATAATGTGCACAAGCTTTTGAGGAAACTAAATCTCAGAATTTTTTATACTCTACTCCCCTTCCTTTAGGTGGTGTATGTTCCAATGATTTGTCCTACTAAGAAAACTTGTGAATATACTTGTTTTCCAGTTCTTCCCCATCTTGTGATGCAATGTAGCAGGATCCATTAGAGAAGATAAGTTGCATCTGAGCCCTTAAATATGTAAGGACACAAATAAGTTAAGAATGACTAGAATGATTAAAATTTTTTCTACTTCCACTGAATCTCTTACATTAGATAATAGCTTTATCATAACTTCAACCTAAAATCTTTAGAACAATTATTGAAAATTTATTTTCTTTCCATCCACGTCCAATCAGTTCACATGTATTCTATTTCAGTTACATTTCTTGCAATTGCCCTGCCCCTGTTCAGTACAAGTGCCATTTCCTTAGTTCATACCTTTTAGGGTCTCTCATTTATAGCCTTTACTCTCACTCTGTTCCCCACTACCCACAGGAAGTCAACACTCCCATCCATATTTTACTGTGAGATCAGAGTTATTTTCCTAAAAGGAAAATAAAATTTACCAAATTGCTGCAAAAACATCTACACTGATTCTCAGTTTGCTACAAATTAAAATATAAAATTTAAATCCTAAAATACAATATTGCTTAGTAGTCAAGTCTACCCCTACTTTCAGCATCATCTTCTTCCATGTCTGTATGTCCCTATACTCTATTCCCTTTAATCTTGTTCCTCAAACATCTTTTAATGTCTCTGAGCATTTCCCTGGGAATAATTTGCTTAGTCTGGTTAAATCCTAGTCATCCTTCAAAAATCAGTTTAAGTGGGAATTCCCTAATCTCTGACTTCTCGTTTGTAACTGTTATCATATGTTACATTTATTTCATCATATTTTAATATTCTGTTTTCACAACTGTATCTTCCACTAGATCATGATTTTATCAAGGACAATATGTTATTCCATATCCTTTGTCCATAAGTAATTGCAAAAATATATATATGTTTGTTTAAATATAGTTCCCATTAATAGGGAAGTCCTGATTAACACTTCTGCCCCACTATTTACATGATATGCATTTACCATAAATGTTGAGATTCTCAATTCAAGAAGTAAGTGTAAGCTCATAAAATCTGAGAAGTTCTATGCCTGTTCACCATGTTTTCTGATCACAACTAACTTAAATGTAATAAAAATGTCTGCTTGGTTCTTTACAAGCAACTGGGGGCTTGAATTTCTTCACCCAGAGCCACAGGAGACTCTGAATAAAGTACTAGAATAAATAATTTAATGAATAAATAATTAACACAGCATTAAAAAGTTATTAAAATAGACTAGCATTAGCTATCTGTGTATTTGAAGATCTCATAGGTCTCCTATAGATTAGCATTTAATACTTTTATCTCTATTATTAATCTTGGTTAACAGAACTTTTAGTCTTAAGTAAAAGAATTTTTATATTATTGTTTCTCCTAAGATCAAGAAGTATACAATACCATGTAACCTAAGTTACTTATTGTTTTTGTATAGATGTTTAGAGCAATACAGCTGAATTATTTTTGTCTTATTTATTTAATTTTTTATTAATGTATGATTGACATACACTCTTACAAAGGTTTCACATGAAAAAACAATGTGGTTACTACATTTACCCATATTGTCAAGTCCCCACCCATACCCCAATGCAGTCACTGTCCATCAGTGTGGTAAGATGCCACAGATCCACTATGTGCCTTCTCTGTGCTACACTGTTCTCCCTGTGATCCCGCACACCATGTGTAGTAAACATAATACCTCTCAATTCTCTTCTGCCTCCCTCCCAACCTGCCCGCCCACACCCCTCTTCTTTGGTAACCACTAGTTCATTCTTGGAGTCTCTGAGTCTGCTGTTATTTTGTTCCTTCAGTTTTGCTTCATTGTTATACTCCACAAATGAGGGAAATCATTTGGCATTTGTCTTTCTCTGCCTGGCTTATTTCACTGAGCATAATGTCCTTCAGCTCCATCCGTATTGCTGCAAATTGTAAGATTTGTTTCTTTCTTGTGGTCAAATAGTATTCCGTTGTGTATATGTACCACCTCTTCTTTACCATTCATATACTGATGGACACGTAAGTTGCTTCCGTTTCTTGACTATTGTAAAAAGTGCTGTGATAAACATAGGGGTGCATATGTCTTTTTGAATCTGAGAAGTTGTATTCTTTGAGTAAATTCCAAGGAGTGGGATTCCTGGGTCAGATGATATTTCTATTTTTAGTTTTTTGAGGAACCTCCAAATTTCTTTCCACAATGGTTGAATTAGCTTATATTCCCACCAGCAGTGTAGGAGGGTTCCCCTTTTCTGCATCCTCACCAACATTTGTTCTTCTTAGTCAATGTTGAAATGTTCAACATTTCAATGCTGGCTATCCTTACTGGCATGAGGTGATATCTCATTGTGGTTTTAATTTGCATTTCCCTGATGATTGGTGATGAGGAGCATCTTTTCATGTGTCTGTTGTCCATATGAATTTCTTCTTTGGAGAACTCTCTCTTCATATCCTCTGCCCATTTTTAATCAGGTTATTTGTTTTTTGGGTGTTGAGTCATGTAAGTTCTTTATATATTTTGGATGTTAATCCCTTGTCAGATATGTCATTTACAAATATATTGTCCCATACTGTAGGATGCCTTTTTGCTCTGTTGATGGTGTCCTTTTCCGTACAGAAACCTTTTAGTTTGATGTAGTCCCATGAGTTCATTTTTGCTTTTGTTTCCCTTTCTCAAGGAGATGAGTTCAGGAAGAAGTTGCTTATGTTTATATTCAGAAGATGTTTGCATATGTTGTATTCTAAGAGTTTTATGGTTTCATGACTTACATTGAAGTCTTTCATCCATTTCTAATTTACTTTTGTGTATGGGGTTAAACAATAATCCAGTTTCATTCTCTTGCATGTAGCTGTCCAGTTTTGCCAACACCAGCTGTTGAAGAGGTTGTCATTTCCCCATTGTATATCCATGGCTCCATTATCATATATTAATTTATCATATATGGTTAGGTTTGTATCAGGGCTCTCTATTCTGTTCCATTGGTCTATGGGTCTGTTCTTGTGCCAGTACCAAATTGTCTTGATTACTGTGGCTTTGTAGTAGAGCTTGAAGTTGGGAAGCAAGATCACCCCCTGCTTTATTCTTCTTTCTCAGGATTGCTTTGGCTATTCAGGGTCATTTGTGGTTCCATATGAATTTTAGAACTATTGCAGTTTGTTGAAGAATGCTCTTGGTATTTTGATAGGGATTACATTGAATCTGTAGATTGCTTTGCCCATTTTGACAATATTAATTCTTTCTAGCCAAGAGCATGGGATGAGTTTCCATTTGTCAGTGTCCTCTTTAATTTCTCTTAAGAGTGTCTTGTAGTTTTCATGGTATAAGTCTTTCACTTCGTTGGTTATGTTTATTACTAGGTATTTTATTCTTTTTGATGCAATTGTGAATGGAATTGTTTTCCTGATTTCTCTCTCTGCTAGTTCATTGTTAGTGTATAAGAATGCCACAGATTTCTGTGTATTAATTTTGTATCCTGCAACTTTGCTAAATTCATATATTAGATCTAGTATTTTTGGAGTGGATTCTTTAGGATTTTTTATTTACAATATCATGTCATCTGCAAACAGGGACAGTTTAACTTCTTCCTTGCCAATCTGGATGCCTTTTATTTCCTCATGTTGTCTGATTGCATGGCTAGGACCTCCAGTACTAGGTTGAATAGAAGTAGGGACAGTGGACATCCTTGTCTTGTTACCAATCTTAAAGGAAAAGCTTTCAGCTACTCGCTGTTAAGTATGATGTTGGCTGTGGGTTTTTCATACATGGCCTTTATTATGTTGGGGGACTTGCCCTCTATGCCCATTTTGTTGAGTGTTTTTATCATGAATCGATGTTGAATTTTGTCAAATTCTTTTTCATCATCTATGGAGATGATCATGTGGTTTTTGTCCTTCTTTTTGTTGATGTGGTGGATGATGTTGATGAATATTTGAATGTTGTACCATCCCTGCATCCATGGAATAAATCCATCTTGATCATGATGGATGATCTTTCTTATGTATTTTAGAATTAGGTTTGCTAATATTTTGTTGAGTATTTTTGCATCTATGTTCATCAGGGATACTGGTGTGTAATTCTCTTTTTTTGTGGTTTCTTGACCTGGTTTTGGTATTAGAGTGATGCTGACCTCACAGAATGAGTTTGGAAGTATTCCCTCTTCTTCTACCTTTTCAAAAACATTAAGGAGGATGGGTATTAGGTCTTCACTAAATGTTTGATAAAATTCAGTCATGAAGCTATCTGGTCCAGGAGTTTTGTTCCTAGGTAGTTTTTTGATTACCAGTTCAATTTTGTTGCTGGTAATTGGTCTGTTCAGATTTTCTGTTTCTTCCTTGGTCATCCTTGGAAGGTTGTATTTTTCTAGAAAGTTGTCCATTTCTTCTAGGTTATCCAGTTTGTTAGCATATAATTTTTCATAATATTCTCTAATATTTCTTTGTATTTCTGTGGTGTCCATAGTGACTTTTACTTTCTCATTTCTGAGTCTGTCCATGTGTGTAGACTCTCTTTTTTTCTTGATAAGTGTGGATAGGGGTTTACCTATTTTGTTAACTTACTCAAAGAACCAGCTCTTGCTTTCTCTGATTCTTTCTATTATTTTATTCTTCTATATTTTATTTATTTCTGCTCTAATCTTTATTATGTCCCTCTTTCTACTGACTTTGGGCCTCATTTGTTCTTTGTTTTCTAGTTTCATTAATTGTGAGTTTAGACTGTTTATTTGGGATTGTTCTTCTTTCCTGAGGTAGAACTATATTGTAATATACTTTTCTCTTAGCATGGTCTTTGCTGCATCCCACGGATTTTGTGTTGTTGAATTATTGTTGTCATTTGTCTCCATATATTGCTTGATCTTTGTTTTTATTTGGTCATTGATCCATTGGTTATTTAGGAGCATGTTGTGAAGCCTCCATGTGCTTGTGGGACTTTTCATTTTCTTTGTATAATTTATTTCCAGTTTCATACCCTTGTGATCTGAGAAACAACTGGTTGGTACAAATTCAATCTGTTTGAATTTACTGAAGCTCTTTTTGTGGCCTAGTATATGATTTATTCTTGAAAATGTTCCATGTGCACTTGAGAAGAATGTGTATTCTGCTGCTTTTGGGTGTAGAGTCCTGTAGATATCTGTTAGGTTGTTAGGTCCATCTTTTCTAATGTGTTGTTCAGTGCCTCTGTCTCCTTGCTTATTTTCTGTCTGGTTGATCTGTCCTTCAGAGTGAGTAGAGTGTTGAAGCCTCCTAGAATGAATGCATTGCATTCTATTTTTCCTTTTAATTCAGTTAGTATTTTTTTCATATATGTAGGTGCTCCTGTGTTGGGAGCATATTTATTTATAATGACTGTATCTTCTTGTTGGATTGACCCCTTTATCATTATGTAATGTCCTTCTTTGTCTCTTTTTACTTTCTTTGTTTTGAAGTCTATTTAGTCTGATACAAGCACTGCAACTCCTGCTTTTTTCTCTCTATTAGTTGCATGAAATATCTTTTTCCATCCCTTCACTTTTAGTCTGTGTATGTCTTTGGGTTTAAAGTGAGTCTTGTGTAGGCAGCATATAGATGGGTCTTGTTTTACTATCCATTCAGTGACTCTCTGTCTTTTTATTGGTGCATTCAGTCCATTTACATTTAGGGTGATTATCAATAAGTATGAACTTATTGCCATCACAGAGTTTAGGTTCATGGTTACCAAAGGTTCAAGGTTAACTGCCTTACTATCTAACACTCTAACTTAACTCACTTAATATGCTATTACAAATACAATCTAAAGGTTCTTTGCTTTTTCCCCTCCTTTTTCTTCTTCTTCCATTCTTTATATATTAGGTATCATATTCTGTACTGTTTGTCTATCCCTTGATTGATTTTGGGGATAGTTAATTTAATTTTGCATTTGCTTAGTAATTAGGTGTTCTACTTTCTTTACTGTGGTTTTATTACCTCTGGTAACAGCTATTCAACCTTAGGAACACTTCCATCTACAGCAGTCTATCCAAAATAGGCTGTAGAGGTGGTTTGTGGGAGGTAAATTCTCTTAGCTTTTGCTTATCTGGAAATTGTTTAATCCCTCCTTCAAATTTAAATGATAATCTTGCCAGATAAAGTAATCTCAGTTCCAGGCCCTTCTGCTTCATTGCATTAAATATATCATGCCACTCCCTTCTGGTCTCTAAGGTTTCTGCTGAGAAGTCTGATGTTAGCGTGATGGGCTTTCCTTATTTCTCTCTCTGGCTGTTTTTAATATCTGTCCTTATCCTCTCTCTCTGTGATCTCATTTCTCTCTCTGGCTGTTTTTAATATCTGTCCTTATCCTTGATCTTTGCCATTTCAATTATTATATGTCTTGGTATTATCTTCCTTGGTTCCCTTGTATTGGGAGATCTGTGGATCTCTGTGGCCTGAGAGACTATCTCCTTCCCCAGATTGGGGAAGTTTTCAGCAATTACCTCCTCAAAGACACTTTCTATCCCGTTCTCTTTCTCTTCTTCTTCTGGTATCCCTATAATGCAAATATTGTTCCGTTTGGATTCATCCTACAGTTCTCTCAATATTCTTTCATTTTTGAGATCCTTTTTTCTCTCTGTGCCTCAGCTTCTTTGTATTCCTCTTCTCTAGTTTCTGTTTCATTTATCATCTCCTCCACCATATTCAATCTGCATAGAATACCCTCCATTGTGCTCTTCAACATTTGGATCTCCAACCAGAATTGTTTCCTGAGTTCCTGAATATCTTTCTGTACCTCCATTAGCATGTGAATGATTTTTATTTTGAACTCCTTTTCAGGAAGAGTCATGAGGTCCATGTCACTTAAATCTTTCTCAGGAGTTGTATTAATAACTTTCCTCTGGACCAGGTTCCTTTGGCATTTCATATTTGTATATGGCACCCTCTACTGTCTAGAAGCTCTACTCTCTGGTGCTGCTCAGCCCCTGAGGCAATGCTGGGAGTCTCAGGGAAGTGGTATTTGTGTCTGTGAGAAAGAAAAAGCTGTTTCATGCTTCCTGGCCACTATACCTGTCTCCACTGCCTGAACCAGTAGGCCAAGCACACAGGTATAAGCTTTTGTCTCGGATCAGCCAGATATGGATCCCTGCTTTCCACAAATGGCTGGAATCTCAGTCTCTCCAGGAATTCTGCCTTAGTTTTCTAACCCCGTAATCACAAGAGTATCATGCAAGCACCATGAAATGTAGGTTTGTGCTCCCAGAGTAGACCTCCCAAGTTAGGTATTCAGCACTCCTAGGCCTCCACTTCCTCCCCTCTCAGTTTCTCTTTCTCCTACTGGTGAGCTGGGGTGGGGAAAGGGCTTGGGTCCCACCAGGCCACAGCTTTGGTACATTACCCTATTCCATGAGACCTGCTCTTTTCTCCAGATGTATTCAGTCTGGCGTAGTCCTCTTTCCTGTTGCTCTCTCAGGATTAGCTGTATTAATTATATTTTCATATTATATGCGGTTTTAAGAGGAAGCCTCCTCTCACGCCACCATCTTTAATCCTTCAATTTTTGTTTTATTTTAAAAACTCTTTCTAAATGGAATACTACCAATCATTACAAGTGCAGTATGTTCAAAAAACATTTTTCAGTTGGCCCTTGAGTTGTAATTAGATTATTGCCCCAGAAATTCTGGACTATGGTGAGCAAATTAGATGATTCCTAATGCAAACCACCTTAATTGCTTAAATACTTCTTAACAAAATAGTTTATAGGTGCTTCTGTTGAAACTGCTTTTTCTAGCTACTGTGACAAACTGATTTCCCATCACTTGTCCAAATTCTAATGCCTATTTATTAATCATCATGACACTGTCTTTAATGTAAGCTTTAGATTTTCCAAGGCCCTAAAAGAAATTATTTAGGTACAACTATTTGGATGTTCCATGATAGTTAAAAATCCTTCCTTCATTTAAAAACTTATCATGATTCAAGAAATAATTCTGAAATGTTCCTTCAGTAACTTCATATCCAAGGAAAATGTTACATTTTTTTCATAAATATTTTATCCAGTTTTCAAATCCTTGGAGCCAAATTGTTAGGGAAATTTGCTATTTTGTTGTCTTAATCAAATGTGTGTATTTCTTAAAACAAAAAGATATACTCCATTGAGATCACTTACATACACGCACAAGTGCACACATCCACACATACTTGTGGGTTGAAATGTTACAGCATGATTGGGAAACACTTGAAATTGAAGCACAATGTTACTCCACTTCATCATTGATGTTAAGTATGAAATAAGATTCTATAAAAACTGCTGTTTGCCACTCTGATATTACTCCTTCAATTTTTTCATTGTTGTGAGAATGAATGTAAAACACTCAAGAGTCTTAAGAAAATCCTTTAGAAAACTGATAATTTTTTGCCATTCTTTTGTTATTTATAAGTAATTCCAAATTATCTTTTAACATTAAATTCAATTGTAGCAATTGACCAGTATACATGTATTTATAATAATTATTAATAATTAGTGATGTTACTGATTATCTGTGGCATCATGCAAGTATTAAAAACTGTATTTAGGCCTGGTTATTTAAGTTATTTCTCAGTGTTTCATTGTTATCAACTACTTTTTACTGTATTAGCACCTATTTAAATAGTACATAGAAGAAAAGAAAAATACACACAAAGTGCAAATTTTCTGGTATATTTTGAATAACTGTTTTACAACAATGCCTTGAAAGCATTAGAGTTTATATTTCTTTGTTCTTATTTATGCTTATACTGACAATGAAACAAAATTTTTAACAAAAAATATGCATATATAATTACATAAAGCAATATATATCCTCTTAACAGTGTCTATGACATCTGTTCACTTAAATTAATTGGAGTATCACTTTTGATAAACTTCTTTGGACATACAGCTAAGTTTAAGAGGAATAAGATGACCATTCAAGGTAGAGGGAAGTGAAAAATCCTTAGTGAACACTGAACACAGAGGATCAGAGTGGTAGGGATGGAGGTAAGAAGACAAGAAGTGGGGAGGAGAAGACTTGAAAGGAGATGAAAAAAGGGAAAACAAAAGCTAAAAACCTTGTGGGAAAAGTTTGGAAAACAGATATTTTAGAGAACAAAAATATCAAAATTTGGGGGGCTTCTTTTGCTTTTTTTTTTTTTTTTGCTGCTACATATGGGCTCTAAAGGCCCTCTTGTTTTGTTTATTCAACTTCTAAGACACTTTATCTTCCACTAATACATATCTGAGAGTGGGAATTTAGAGGAAAGGAGAAGAGCCGCTAATACCTGCTGACAAATGTGGCTCTCTGTGCTTATACAAATGTTTCATATCTGATTACAGCATGCAGTATGCACTTAAAAAATAGCAATAGGTAATAATCCAAAAGCATTATACTTAAGGGAAAAAATATAGGTTCTGGATTAAAATAATCAGGTTGAAATTCCAGCACTGCTACTGGTAGCTGTTAGATCTTGACAAATTAATAAACTTTTATCTTAACTTTATTCATATGGAAATGAAGGCTATTAAGATATAACTCATAGGGTTGTTGTGAAGATTAAGTGAAAGTATGTGAATTCACCAGAACATTGCCTGGTGCATTGTTTGCTGTCAGTAAATGCATAGTCCTTTCATAATTCTAAAAGCAAATAAAGAAAAGCATGTCAATATTTGTTCATTTTTCTAAAAGATTGACGGATAACTCTTACAAAGTTCTATACAAGTTCATATTGGTTTATCAAACTGTGCATGAAGGTGGGTGCTTACAAGTGTTAGATAAAAATGTATAGATGCATTGGTGGTTTTTCTACAGAACTTATTATTGATAAGAGGGAATATATATTACTGGTATTAATCCTTTCAAAAAAGTCTTAGAACTTTTCATTTTCACATTTTCAGTTTGGATTTTTTTTGCCATTCTAAATTTGCATATGCTAATTTGGAGAGATATGACAGTTTAACAGTATGGAAGGAGCAGACATACCCATTTACATGCTAGCAGTTTAGGCCTATAGGTATGCAAGATATCAAAACTGATATAAACAAGTAGACAATTTTACTCAGCTTCACTGCGTTACAAAGAAAATAAAAACATGAATATATTTTTACATTACTATTATGGCTGTTTATTATTTTTCTTCACTTAGGAATATTGTTTATTATTGTTTCAATTTAATTAGGAAAGCCAGTAAAGTGAATCCTTCACTCACACGAGGGCAGAAATATTTGGCAAAGACTGGAGATGGGAGGATTGAACATAGTGCCTTTCCTAAGGCTGGAATGCAGGGATTAAAATTCAGAGTCTGAATTAGCTAGAATTTTTGGGAAAGAATACTAGAGAGTAAGAAGTTATACAGAGGAAAATCTGTCAGGTGTACATTGGATTTTGGCTCACTAATAAGGTGTATATCATAGGGTAAGAGTCAATTAGTTCAAGAAAAAAACAAATACCAAAGAATTTAACCTGAAAACCTCCTGAAATTTGCATATAAATAACAGAATACACAGAACACCCAGATTTCAGTGGAAATCTCATGTCCTGTTTTAGGAGTAAAACCAAACTGGCCCTGATGTTTAATCTAGACTCACACTAGTAAAATTTATAAATAAGACTTGAAAAAAACTTAAACTGAACCACAACTATGTTTACTGCTGATTAGAGCAAAACTAAACATTCCTAAAGGAAAACAAGATCAAGATATTCAATAATAAAATTCACAGTGCCCAGAATCCAAAAACATATATATTTTTAGGAAGAAGAATGTCACCCACAATCAGGAAAAAAAATCAGAAAATATAAGGGAACAGAACTAATATAATGAAATTATCAAATGTTTTTAAAAACAACTATGATAAATATGTAAGAATTTAAAGAAAAACATATACATAATAAAGAAAAGAAATTATAAAAAAAGAAACATGGAATTTCTAGAATTTAGAATTTTCTTGTTCTAAATTTTCTAGAATTAAGAATTCTAGAATTTAGAATTTTCCATTTAGAAATATCTGAAATGAAAAACATTACTGGATGAGCATAAAAGCAGATTAAACATTATAAACAAAAAAGTATCAAGAACTTGAAGATAGACTCGTAGAAACTATCCAAAATGAAAATAGTACAAAGGCTGTAAATGAACAGAAATTCAGTGATCTGAAAGAAAATAAGTAACTTAAAACATGTTATTGGATCCTAGGGCAAGATAAGGGAGAAATGATACTTAAGTAATAATGAGAAAATATTCTCTTATTTTAGGAACAATGGAAGTTCAGTTGAAAAGAGAAGCAGAGGAGAGAGAACCAGAGAGATGGTAGCATGAGAAGAAGCCTGCCTGATACTGCTGGCTTTGAAGATGGAGGATGGTGACCACGCATGAAGGAAAATGAGTGATCTCCAGAAGCTGGCAAAAGTCAAGCAAGATTATCCTCTGCAGCTTCTAGAAAGAATGCAATGCTGCTGACATCTTGATTTTAGCCCAGTGATACCCATTTTGGACTACTGACATCCAGAGCTGTACGATATATGTGTGTTCCTTTGAGGCATTAAATTTTGTAATTTGTCAAAGCAGCAATAGAAAATTGAAACACTAATAAAGATAATTTAGCATTTACTCAGAAGTAGACATATAAATCAATGAAAAAAAATCTGTCCAGAAATAAATCCACATATATCTAATCAACTGAATTTTGACAAAGTTATCCAGACAAATAAATGGAGAGAGGATAGGCTCTAATATGGGAAAATCAATTAACTTTGATGGTTACATCACACAGTAATAAACTAAAATTAACTCAAAATGGATAACAAGCCTAAAGAAAAAAGATATGTCTGAAACTAAACAAAGGAAAATATCTCCGTAACTTGAAAAGACAATTTTTGTTAGGAAGAAAATAGAGTATTGTCCTTAAGGGAAAAAAGTAACATGAAACATACTTCATCAAAATTAAATATTTATGATCTTCAAAAAAAATAACAGCAATAAAAATGCATTAAGTAAGCTACAGACTTGCAGAAAATGTAATATATCTATCTGACAAAGCACTTATATCTAAAATATGTACAGATTCTTTAATTCAAAAGAAAAAATAATAATCCATAAAGGGAAAGATGCAAAAATATTCACAACTGTTTTATTCATGATAGCAAACAAAGGAAACAAACCTAATGCCCATCAACTGGTGAATGGATAAATTAAGTCACATGCTTACAATGGCTTAGTCGGCTGTAATAAAAATTATGAGTTTCTGATATATACAATAAGGATGAATCTCAAAACATTATAATGAGCAAAATAAATCAGGTACATTGAAGCACAAGCCAGGTGCATACTATATGTTTCCATTTATACTAAATTCTAGACTTGGTCAAACTAGTATCTCTGCTGAAGATCAGATGAGGGTTGTCTGAGGTGAGAAGTCAAGATGGATTGACTGCCTCAAGAACAAGGAAACTTTTTGGAGTTAAAGAAACATTCTATATTTTGATTGGGGTGGTCATTATACAGGTGCATACATTTGGCAAAACTTGATGAACTATAATCTTAAAACAACTGTATCTTATTGTATGAAAATTATATGTCTTATAATTCATTTATAAAAAAGATGAATATATGTGTTAATCATTTGTCATATATCACCTATAATGTGATTATCATAAAATATGAAGTCTCTTGTTTGTAAACTCTCACACAAATATTGAATATTTAGTGAAAATAAGTCATAGATAGGCTTCTTCTATGGAGCTTTTCTACTATGAGACATGTTATAATGCAATAACCATTTTCTTTGGATCCAAAGAGATCTGGGTTCAAATTTCAAACACTAAAATTGCATAAGTCTCAATTTTTTCTATCTGTAGAATTTGAATTATAATGCTTACACACAGAGTTGTTTTGAATATGAAGAATATCTCTTATCTTTTTCACTGCAGATTCTGAGATGGGCAAGTCTGGATTTAAAAAGTCACACTGCAGGATCAAGGACACCAAACTGGGCCCCATTAGGACAAAACTTTACCCATTCAATTCCAGTAACCTGGGATGGGGAACTCTTTTTCAAGGCTTTTTTCAATTTTTTTTTAGATGAAATAGAGATTAAGTGATGATATATTTAGGAGACACAGTCAAGTTTCCTTCATTTGTACCTTAGAAGGGAACAGAAAAATGGTGCTCAGAGTTCTTTTATTATTTTATCTATTTTCTCGAAGACTGAAAAATTAAATAAAAACAAAAAGACTTGAGTAAGTTCTCTTGCTTAAAAGGTATCTTCAACTTTGGAAGGAACATGGAGCCAGGATAAGATTCAAGAAAAGAAGAGTGGTAGTAATCAGACGTGGCTGAAGTTTAGACTTTGAGGAAGATGATTTAAAAAAAGAAAAAAGTCATAGCTTCTTTGTTTGCCAGTATAAGAAAGTAAATAGGGACTGTGGGAAAAAGACCAGTCAGAAATCAAGACCACACAATTCACTGGAAGGTCTCACCAGGGAACTAAATACATTGGTAGAAAGATGTAAAGAATCATTAAAGTAGAAAGAAAATTGAATAATAACATATGTGAAGAACTAGCACAGTGTCTAATTAGCTGTGCAATAAATATGACTTCCTTCTCTCCCTGTCCTACCTGTGCTTAATCATCACTCTGCAACTACCAAGAACCTAAATCAGAAGGAGAGCCAGCTGGGACAGAAGGAAGAAACATTAGTGCTTTAATATGTGAGCAAGGAGGCACCCCCCCCACACCAGAAGGTGGGTAATCAATTGCATTTTAGCTGTTCATTTGTGCTTTGGGGCACCGCTGTCAAACCAGGAAGTTGGAAACTAAAGCTCACGGTTTGGAAACATGGAAAAAATAAAAACATTTTAATATATTGAGATTTAAATAGCAGAGCTCAGAGAGGAAAGCTTTCTTGCTTTCTTTCATGACCGATTCCAAAGGTTCAGTTAATAATAAATCACTGACAGAACTCAGGAAGCCTTACTCCATTTCCAACCCCTCCATTATTCAAGTTCAATTCAATTGTAGGTAGAAATGACTTTGAGGTCACACTCATCTTTAAAATATTTCAAAACATGTTGATCAAATAGGCTGAAGTCTAGGGGGAGGGTTTTGTTTTTTTCTTCCCAGTTTCATTGTGTTGCTCTGTTACTAAAATGAAAACAAATAATGAAAATAAAGTTTCAAACATGCTACATTTTTTCTTTTTTTAAAAAAGAAGTTGAATATTATGACTATCTGAAAAGTGGGAAAAAATCTGCATTTGTATTGCTGAATTAATAAATTCTAGCAAGGTTATGGTGTCACTTTCAAAGCCACAGTGCAACATAAATAATATTCTGCTGCTTTTATCTTGCCGTGTAATGTAGCTTACAAACTGTTGAACAAATGATGTAATAGTTCCATAAATATGCTGACACCACCTAAAGTATGCAGCTGTTCTGTTCCAAGGAAGAAAATATTCACCCATTTTCCAAAACTTTCACAAGCACATGTGTAGGAAATTATTTTGCTTTAGACATTTTATATTTAAGGACAGGTACCAAAAATTAACTTTGGCAATAGTTTCCATAAAAATTATCTCTGAATACTGTACATATCTTAAGGGTTGCCTACTGTAAGGAAGCAATTATGTTATTTTACGTTCATATATTTTATCTTATGCTTTTTGATGAAATCATATTTTATTAACAAGCCCTAATTATAAGTGGAATTTAGTGAAAATGGCATAAAAAGTTGTTATGAATATAAGCATAGGGGATATAATAATAAAATGTGATCATTTTGATTCAATTATATTTTAGCTATATTATTCATTTAATAATATATGAGCTTTCCTAGATTATAAGTCCATTTAACTGTAAGCAATTCATATAATAAAGAATAATCAATGTTTTTCCTATGATTATACATGAATTGCGTTGTTACTTTAGTGGTTTTTCTTTGGAAACACTGATTTTAAGCACATTACTACTCATATAAAAATATATGTCTTAAAGAGTAGAGCACACATGAAATATTAAAGGAAGTACTCAGTATTCTAGATGAGTTGAGAATTTAATTTTTATATTTAATCAGTTGTCAGCATTTATACCCTTAGCTATAGTGATATTTGCATGAGCAAAGTGAGTTATCTAAATTTCTTCAGTGGGTTTTGGTTTTTCAGCTTCTACCTTATTCATTGAGAAAATGAGAAAGATATTTGAGCAAGATCCTCATTATGTGAGGGTCAGCTATCTTAGAGCAAAATTATATCTCAGCTACATAAAAGGGTAAACCTCAGAGCCATTTGCAAAAACTGATTATCTACAACAAGTTTTAATGAAATGGAATTCAAGTAAGGTAGATAATATTAGAAAAGGAAAACAAAAAATATCATTCACAACTCATTACTGGTTAGAAAATGAATGGTGGCAGAATGTGATGTGCAGAACTAAACCTGGAAAAAAAGTTGATGACACATATTTCCAGTTTAGAATGACCTCTGTTTCTTTTCTTCTTCTGTGACTGACAGAGGAAATGTCCAATTCTCAATAAATAAACCCTGTTGATTGCAATCCATGGTAAGACTGTCTTAGCAGATATTTAGTTCATTATCTAGTAGCTGTAGCTGAGGACAACTCAGGAGATAAAATAAACTAGCTGCAGGGGAATAAGTAATATAAGTAATCCTCCTTATAGTGCAGAATCCAGTTGTATAAGGAAAGTGTATTAGAGCATGGAGAGATCATGTTTCTACATATGTGTTCAGTAAATCAATGTTTAGTTAGTGGTCAATATGTAGTCAATTGTTATGTCTTGTTGGCATCCCTATTAATGTATTCACTTTTTTTATACTTTACACATTTAGATGGAAAATAAAACAAAGGGCACTAATAGAAATTTTGCTTAAAATTCAAATTTGTTTCCTATATCCGGTTTAGATTTGGATTGTGAGATTTTGAGAAGTATGCAGGAGCAATGCTATTTGCATACAAATGAAAATTATTTTTTCTGAAATTCCTATATATAACCTGCTTCTACCATTAATTCTGAAACAGAAGCAGAATCAGGATATCAATATATAATTTTGAGTGGCTCCTTGAATTCTATACTTCTAAGATTCTAGTTGGTTTTTAACTTCAATTTCTATATAGAATTAGAATATAACAGGACTCACTGCCTCTAAAAACAGGGACCAGAGTGAATCTATTCTGTATGGTTATTATGAAATATATATCTTCACTGAATAGTGTGTGCTTTGCTAAAAATCTTGCAGTAGTGAATATTTTAAGAGTTAATAAAAGAATATAAAGTTAAATTTATTGTTCTAGAGAATAGAAGGAGGACCAAGATTTGGAAAATACAGTTAATAAATTTCCACTCAACACAAAGAAGAACTTTCAGCAATGAAAGCTATCCAAGCATAGAAAAGGCTGCATCTCAAGTAGTCAGTTCCCTGTCATTGGAATTATTCAAGCAGAAGCCAGATATATGACTATCATTTGGAGATGGTATGCATGTGGTGAAAAGTGAGATTATGTGACCTTTAAAGTCCCTTCGAACCCTGTTATGATTATAAGTAGATGCCTGATGTTTAGCATACACATGGTGATGCTAAAATATCAATGTCAACAAATTGAGCCATAGAAGAATACATTGAAGATATCATTTGATTGGAGAACACAAATATATTTTCTAAAATCTAGTAGCAGTGAGTTGCAGGGTAAGACACTGCAATGAATCAGGGCTTGGCATGAAGGAGACACAATGATTTAGTACTCCACCCTCAGTCCATATGGTGTTACTTATCAAATGGCATCAATTGCTGTAAAGCATGCTAGAATGAGTCTGCTGCATTCACTACGCAAACACCTTGTAAAGTCACTGTCAATTGCAGAGTTTTACTTCTTCCATAGGTAACAAAAAAACCAATGACATAATGATTCCCTACCTCCTATCACCATTTTGATTGTAACATCTAGCTAAACTCTGATTTCAGTTGTAAAATAAAAAGTGAGATTGGCATTGGGACTAAATCACATTAAGAGGAATGTTTGAACAGTATTATTCTTTAACTTTGATCAGACAGTACAAAAACATTCTAAGTAGGTATAGAATAACACTCACACGGACCTTCAAATCCCATATCCTTGTCCACCCAGATCTGTGCTCTGAGAGGCTGATATGTACGGATATGTCAATAAGCTTCTTGCTTCTGGCTGGAATCTGACAGTGGGTGGACAAGCAGGCATGTAGAAGGAAGCAACTGAGAGAAGCCAGATCATTTATTCCCCTTGCTTCCTCCCTGAGAGGTTGGCTTTACTTGTTTGAGTAAATGACAGAGGAGGGTCCCAGCTTCTGTAAGGTGGTCCTTCCCCTTCGCCTCTTTGTCTCTGCTTCCAGGTACATTCTTCTCTCCCTTTCCTATTTGGGCCTCAGAGAGGAAGAAGAACCTCACCACTGCTGTTACTAGCTCTACTTCTGTTAGGTACCCTAATACTACCTTTCACCCCGTGTACAGCTTTGTAAATAATCCTTTTATTAAACACTGCAAATGACCCACCTGTACCTTGCTCACTGTTTCCCCCCTTTCAGGTCCTGGACTGATTTTCTGGGGGATTTGTTCCCTGTACTATCAGTCCTGTTCAGCTACTGAGGTTTTCATGTATATTTTAGGGAAATTCTTACCCCCCATACAACTTAGTGAGAAAGAACCGAAGAATTTTAAAAACACATGCTGTAGCATCTTACCTATAACCAGTATATTTTACCTATAATATCATACTTTAGTACATATTTGAATTTTTGACAAAATTAGAAATGATAAATATTAGAATGGCTCTTATAAAAAATGATACAGCACATGACATGAAATGATGCTCATCACTAGTCATTAGAGAAATGCAAATCTAAACCACAATGAGATGCTACTTCACAACCATTAAAATGACTATTATAAAATAAAATTTTTAAAAAAGAAAAAAAAATGATACACTTTGGGGTACTGTCCCACAGTCCCAGAGCACTAAGTTGATTGATCACTCCATATTCATAACACAGGCACATAGTGGAGGTACATGTATATTATTTTCATTCATAGCCAATAACAGTCAATTTATTTTACTTTTCTTTACACTATCCAACACTAACCCAAGAATATTTGATAAACTGTCTGAATACTTTGATCATAGCATTAAAAAATCATGTTAAAATTATTTATTTATTACAGTCTGTATTGGGCTGGATAGTGTCCCGCAAATTCAAGTTCTTCCTGGGACCTCAGAATGAGATCTTATTTGAATATAGGTTCTGTCTAGATATAATTAGGTTAAAATGAGGTCATATTGGAGTAGGGAGGACTCTAAATCCAGTGTGGCTGGTGTCCTTACAATAAGAGCAAAAGACAGAAACATAAATCCAGAAGAAAAGCAATGTGACGATGGAGGGGATAAAGCAGTACAAAGGGAGAGCAGAGATTAGAGTCAGACATCCACAAGCAAGTGAACACCACAGATGGTCACACACTACCAGAAGCTAGAAATAGGCAAAGAAAGCTCCTCCCTAGAGCTCCCAGGTAAAGTAAGGCCCTGATGACAAATAGGTTTCAAAGTTCTGTCCTCCAAAACTGTGAGAGAATGAATTGCTATTGTTTAAGCCAACCACTGCATGCTACTCTATTATGGAAGTCCTAGAAAATTGACACACATGCCTATTTAACATAAATATTACATCACTTTTTGTTTTAAAAAACTCTCACTTAAAACTATAATTTTAAACTTAAGATTAGATTTCAAAGGAAAACACAATTATTTTACATAATTTTCATTTTGTTATTCATATTGATAATCATGTGTAAATATTGCATCCTGGTAAAACATCTCTTATTACATATCTGCAAAAAATGTCATATTTAGGCACATATGTATTTAAAATCCAAATCATATTTTTTAAGTGTTACTTTTTTTTGGTATGATTAATGTACAATCACATGAGCAACATTGTGGTTACTAGATTTCCCCCATTCTCAAGACCTCACCACATACTCCATTACAGTCACTGTCCATCAGAATAGTAAGATGCTAGAGTCACTACTTGTCTTCTTTGTGCTATACTGCCTTCCCCATGCTGTCCCCCAATGTTATGTGTGCTAAATGTAATGCCATTTATCCCCCTTCTCCCACATTTTCCACCCCTCCCACCCCCAGACCCTTTCCCTTTGATAACTGTTAGTCTATTCTTGGGTTCTGTGAGTCTGCTGCTGTTTTGTTCCTTCACTTTTTGCTTTGTTCTTATGCTCCACAGATGAGTGAAATTATTTGGTACTTGTCTTTCTATAGCTGACTTATTTCACTGAGCATAATACCCTCTAGCTCCATCCATGTTGTTGCAAATGGTAGGATTTGTTTTCTTCTTATGACTGAATAATATTCCATTGTGTATATGTACCACATCTTCTTTATCCATTCGTCTACTGATGGTCACTTAGGTTGCTTCCATTTCTTGGCTATTGTAAATAGTGCTGCAAAAAACATAGGGGTGCATGAAACTTTAATCCTGCATTCTTAGGGTAAATTCCTAGGAGTGGAATTTCTGAGTCAAAGGTATTTCTATTTTTAGTTTTTTGAGGAACCTCCATACTGCTTTCTACAATGGTTGAACTAGTTTACATTCCCACCACCAGTGTAGGAGGGTTCCCCTTTCTCTGCATCCCCGCCAGCATTTATTGTTTCTAGTCTTTTCTATGTTGTCCATCCTAACTGGTGTGAGGCAATACCCCATTGTGGTTTTAATTGGCAATTCCCTGATAATTAGTGATGTGGAGCATCTTTGCATGTGCCTGTTGGCCATCTGAATTTCTTCCTTGGAGAAGTGTCTGTTCAGATGTTCCACCCATTTTTTGATAAGGTTATTTGCCTTTTGGGTATTGAGGCATGTGAGTTCTTTATATATTTTGGATGTAAACCCCTTGCCAGATATGTCATTTACAATATATTCTCCCATATTGTAGAATATCTTTTTGTTCTGCTGATGGCATCGTTTGCTGTACAGAAGCTTTTTAGCATGATGTAGTCCCATTTGTTAATTTTTCTTTTGTTTCCCTTGCTCAAGGAGATGCATTCAGGAAAAAGTTGCTCATGTTTATATTTAAGAGATTTTTGCCTATGTTTTCTTTTAAGAGTTTTATGGTTTTATGACTTACAATCAAGTCTTTGATTAATTTTGATTTTACTTTTGTGTATGGGGTTAGACAATAATCCAGTTTCATTCTCTGGCATGTAGCTGTCAAGTTTTGCCAACACCAGTTGTTGAAGAGGCTGTCATTTCCCCACTCCATGGCTCCTTTATTGTATATTACCTGACCATATATGCTTGGATTTATATCTGGGCTCTCTCGTCTGTTCCATTGGTCTAAGGGTCTGTTCTTGTGCCGGTACAAAATTGTCTTGATTACTGTGCCTTTGTAGTAGACCTTGAAGTTGGGGAGCATAATCCCCCCTGCTGTAATCTTCCTTCTCAGGATTGCTTTGGCTATTCGGTGTCTTTTGTGGTTCCATATGGATTTTAGAATGAATTGCTCTAGTTCGTTGAAGAATGCTGTTGGTATTTTGATAGAGATTGCATTGAATCTGTAGATTGCTTTAGGCAGGATGGCCATTTTGACCAATATTAATTCTTCCTATCCATGAGCATGGGATGTGTTTCCATTTATTGGTATCTTCTTTAATTTCTCTCATGAGGGTCTTACAGTTTTCAGAGTATAAGTTTTTCACTTCTTTCATTAGGTTTATTCCTAGGTATTTTATTTTTTTTGACACAATTGTGAATGGAATTGTTTTCCTGATTTCTCATTCTGCTAGTTCATCATTACTGTATAGGAATGCAACAGATTTCTGTGTATTAATTTTGTATCCTCCAACTGGGCTGAATTCAGATATTAGATCTAGTAGTTTTGGAGTGAATTCTTTAGGGTTTTTTTTTATGTAAAATATCATGTCATCTTCAAACAGGGAAAGTTTTAACTTCTTCCTTGCCAATCTGGATGGCATTTCTTTCTTTGTGCTGTCTGATTACTGTGGCTAGGACCTCCAGAACAATGTTGAAAAAAAGTGGGGAGAGTGGGCATCCTTGTCTTATTCCCAATCATAAAGGAAAAGCTTTCAGCTTCTCACTGTTAAGTATGATGTTGGCTGTGGGTTTGTCATATATGGCCTTTACTATGTTGAGGTACTTGCCCTCTATACCCATTTTTTTGTGAGTTTTTATCATGAATGGATGTTGAATTTTTTTTAATGCTTTTTCAGCATATATGGAGATAATCATGTGGTTTTTGTCCTTCTTTTTGTTGATATGGTGGATGATGTTGATGGATTTTTGAAAGTTGTAACATACTTGCCTCCCTGGAGTAAATCCTACTTGATCATGATGAATAATCTTTTTGATGTATTTTTGAATTCGGTTTGCTAATACTTTGTTGAATACTTTTGCTCCTATATTCATCATAGATATTGGTCTGTAATTTTCCTTTTTGTGGTGTCTTTGCCTGGTTTAGGTATTAGAGTGATGCTGGTCTCATAGAATGAGTTGGGGAGTATTTCCTCGTCTTCTAGTTTTTGGAAAACTTTAAGAAGGATGGACATTAGGTTATCACCACATGTTTGATAAAATTCAGTAGTGAAACCACCAAGTCCAAAGGTTTGGTTCTTGGGTAGTTTTTTGATTACCAATTCAATTTTCTTGCTGGTCTATTCAGATTTTCTGTTTCTTCCTTGATCAGCCTTGGAAGGTTGTATTTTTCTAGAAATTTGTCCATTTCTTCTAGGTTATCTAGTTCATTAGTATATACATTTTCATAGCATTCTCTCATAATTTTTTGTATTTCTGTGGTATCTATAGTGATTTTTCCTTTCTCATTTCTGATTCTGTTTATGGGTGCAGGCTCTCTTTTTTTCTTGATAAGTCTGGCTAGGGGTTTATATTGTTTATTTTCTCAAAGAACCAGCTCCTGCTTTCATTGATTCTATTGTTTCATTCTTCTCAATTTTATTTATTTCTGCTTTAATCTTTATTATGTACCTACTTCTTCTGACTTTGGGCCTCATTTGTTCTTACTTTTCTTGTTTCATTAATTGTGAGTTTAGACTGTTCATTTGGGATTGTTCTTTTTTCCTGAGGTAGACCCGGATTGCAGTGTACTTCCCTCATAGCATGGCCTTTGGTGCATCCCACAGATTTTGTGTTGTTGAATTATTGTTGTCATTTGTCTTCATATATTGCTTGATCTCTCTTTTTATTTGGTCATTGATCCATTGATTATTGAGGAGCATGTTATTAAGCCTCCATGTGTTTGTGGGCTTTTTTGTTTTGTGTAATTTATTTCTAGTTTCATACCTTTGTGATCTGAGAAGCTGGTTGGTACAATTTCAATCTTTTTGAATTTACTGAGGCACTTTTTGTGGCCTAGGATATGATCTATTCTTGAAAATGGTCCATGTGCAATTGAGAAGAATGTGTATCCTGTTGCTTGGATGGAGTGTTCTGTAGATGTCCATTAAGTCCTTCTATTCTAATATGTTGTTCAGTGCCTCTGTCTCCTTACTTATTTTCTGTCTGGTTGATCTGTCCTTTGGAGTGAGTCTTGCATTGAAGTCTCCTAAAATGAATGCATTGCTTTCTATTTCCCCCTTTAATTCTGTTGGTGTTTGTTTCACATATGTAGGTGATGCTGTGTTGGGTTCATAGATATTCATAATGGTTATATCCTCTTTTTGAATTGACCCCTTTATCATTATGTAATGTTTTTCTTGGTCTCTTTTTACTTTCTTTGTTTTGAAGTCTATTTTGTCTGATACAAGTACTACAACTCCTGCTTTTGTCTCCCTATTGCATGAAATATCTTTTTCCATCCCTTTACTTTAAGTCTGTGTGTGTCTTTGGGTTTAAAGTGAGTCTCTTGTAGGCAGCATATAGACAGGTCTTTTTTTTTTATCCATTCAGAGACTCTATGTCTGTTGATTGGTGCATTCAGAACATTTACATTTAGGGTGATTATCAATAGGTATGTACTTATTTCCATTGCAGGCTTTAGATTTGTGGTTACCAAAAGTTCAAGGGTAATTCCCTTACTATTTAACAGTCCAATTTAACTCTCTTAGTATGCTATTACAAACAAAACCTAAAGTTTCTTTTTTAATTTTTGTTTCCTTTTTCTTCCTCCCCTATTCTTTATATACTACGTATCACATTTTGTACTCTGTCTATCCCTTGATTGACTTTGGAGATAGTTGATCTGATTTTGCATCTGCTTTGTAATGAATTTTTTTACTTTGCTGTGGTTTTATATCTCCTGGTGACATCTATTTAGCCTTAGGAATACTTCCATCTATAAGCAGTTCCTCCAAAAGGCACTGTATAGGTGGTTTCTGGGAGGTAAATTCTTTCAGCTTTTGTTTATCTGAATACTGTTTAATCCCTCTTTCAAATTTAAATGATAACCTTGCTGGGTAGATTATTCTTGGTTTGATGCCCTTCTGTTTCATTGCATAAATATATTATGCCACTCCCTTCTGGCCTGTAAGCTTTCTGTTGAGAAATCTGATGATAGCCTGATGGGTTTTCCTTTGTATGTAATCTTTTTTCTTTCTCTATGTCTGTACTTATCCTTGATATTTGCCATTTTAATTATTATATGTCTTTGTGTTGTCTTCCTTGGGTCCCTTGCCATGGGAGATCTTTGTACATCCATGGCCTGAGAGATTATCTCTTTCCACAGACTGGGGAAGTTTTCAGTAATTACCTCCTCAAAGACACTTTGTATCCCTTTTTCTCTCTCTCTCCTTCTGGTATCCCTATAATGTGAATATTGTTCCATTTGGATTGGTCACACAGTTCCCTCAATATTCTTTCATTCTTAGAAACCCTTTTTTCTCTCTGTGCCTCGCCTATCTTCTATTCCTCTTCTCTAACTTCTATTCCATTTACTGTCTCTTCTACTACATCTAATCTGCTTTAAAATCCCTCCATTGTATGTCTCATTTCAGACACAAAATTTCTTAATGATTGAATCTCCATCCTAACTTTGTCCATGAGTTCTTGAATATTTTTCTGTACCTCCATGGGCATGTTTGTGATTTTTATTTTGAACTCTCTTTCAGGAAGACTGGTGATTTCAGTTTTATTTGGGCCTTTTTCTGTTGTTTGTGAGATTTTGGTCTTAACCAGGTTCCTTTGACATTTCATATTTGTATGTGGTGCCCTCTAGTGCCCAGGAGATCTAGTCTCTGGAGCTGCTCAGTCTCTGGAGTGATGGTGGTCACAGGGGAGAGGTGCTGGTGCCTGGGAGGAGGAAAGATCTGTTTCTTGCTTCTCTGGCTGCAGTGTCTGTCTCCACTGTCAGAACCAGTTTGCTGAGCACACAAGTGTAAGCCTGCTTTGCATCTGGAGCTAATGTAGGTGAGGCCTACCTCTGGCTAGCCCGACACTAGGGCAGGGACTGCCAGTTTGTGAGCTGGTGCCAGTAGGCCAGGAGGAAGGTGCAGCAGGCTGTATATCACAGTGTGGGGCCTCGCAACTGAGTAGCCAGTTGAGGGGATGGAGTGCCTTAAACTCCTGAAAGTTCCCAACCTTCTGGGTAGAGTGCTCCCAGACAACCTTGTCCACCTATCCCTTCTCCGCACAGCAAGCTCTGTGCAAATCCCACCCCTTCAGCAGCCCTCTCACTGCTAGGAAGCTTCTCAGACAACCCACCCTTCCTTTTTCCCAGGGTGGCTAGATGTGGATCCCTGTCCTCCACTAATGGCTGGAATCTCAGCCTCTCCAAGTATTCTGCCTGTCTTAGCTTTCCAACCCCACTTATCTCTAGACCTCCATGCAATGCAGGTTTGTGCTCCCATAGCAGATCTCCAGGGCTGGGTGTTCAGCAGTCCTAGGCTTCTACCTCCTCCCTGATCCATTTTTCTTCCTCCCGCTGGTGAGCTGGCATGGGTCCTGCTGGATTAAGGCTTTGGCATATTACCCTGTTTGGTGAGGTCTGCGCTGTTCTCCAGGTGTGTCTATTGCAGCCTTCTTTCCTGTTGCTCTTTTAGGATTAATTGTATTTACTATATTTTTGTAATATATGTGGTTGCGGAGGAGTTTTCAGTCTCACCTCTCATGTCATCTTGAATCCCAACCCCAAATCACATTTCTTAAATACATAAAAAAGTATGAACATAGCTCAAATGATTAGGAAGAAGAGTGTTTCATGAGATATTTTGTATAAAAAAACATGTAATTGTTCTGTTTAAAAATTAAGTGTAATACTTAAGTAACATTGAGTGAAAATAAATTACATGTCTTTATTTAGCCCTTAAATAAGTTTAATTAACATTAACATTTAAATTTATTCCATCATTTCAATAAGCAATAACAGAATTTAAAATCCATAGCCTGCATTGTCTAAAGAAAAAGGCTTTAGTTAAATTGGAAAAATTCTTGAAAACAAGATTTTTTGGTTGCTTTAAATATTAATTCCTACTGAAGCAACAGGTATCTGACATTAATGTCATGGTAATAATGTTATTTTGCGGTTAATTTTTATTCTGCATAAGTAGTAGAGAAATGAATAACGACAAAAACCAGATTTCATTACTTGACATGATACAGCCAAGAGTAATCACAGATTCTTAACTGAGTCTCTCTGAAGAATAAAAAGGAAACAAATGATCATGTGGCCATACTAAAATACATTTACTGATTATTGGGATATAGACACCAATTATATAGTTTATCTGACTAGTACCCCACCTGGTAATATTTGATACTAATGAAATCAAGGTCCTTGTAAGAGTCAGCTATATTATCCATACTATTAATCTTTATATATATATATATATATATATATATATATATTAAGTTTAAAGAACAGGCAAGGAAACCCCTCACAATTCCTACAAAACTCTATTAATGAAATCATTCATCCAATTCATTAATTCAATAAAACATTTATTCTATATCAGATTTATTCCAAGTACTGTCCAAAACTAAATTTAAGCAGTCAAGGAGGTATGCTGCATACATCCCTGTCCTGAAAAATATGCAGGAGAGATTGTACCACCAATTATTGAGATTCATCACAGCATTCACTCCAAAGCCACTGCAAACTTCAAGAAAATTTCATTGAGGTCTGAAGCTATTCTTTCCTAAACCATTTTTCCCACTCTCTTTTCAGCTATACCATTGTCAGAAGGCACTCCCATATTCTTTTGCTCCCATATGCTTTCACAAGTGTTCCCCTAATCAATTATTGGATTTCTAATCTCATCTTAGCATCTTCCTTGGTCCTCTTCTTGGAGAATCAAAACTAACACACAAGGACACTGAAGAATTTCTAGTTTAAGAGAAGCAGGTGCAATTCACATGCAAATAGGTGATTTAAGTATCATTAAAAATTATGTGGACAGATTGTTTAGGTAAGAAAGATGTCATCTCAGAAAGCCAGAAAACAGTTCCTATTTGAACACCCTATTCATAGGTGCCTACAGATGAATAAAAGGATGGAAAAAAGTCAATATAGAATATATTAAATTACTTATTACATTGTATTTCTGTATTTACAATATTACCAAAATTTTGGGTCTTTTCACACTGCACCACCTCAGTTTCTCCTTTCAAATTTCTTGTGCCTAATTTGTATCTCAGGTCCCATTAGTAAGCCAGTGAGGAGTATGTTAGAGTGGAACAGAAGCCAAACATAATGCAGGTACATTGTATAACATCCTCAAAAGTGAGGAAGCATGAAAGAATGAAAATGTTATAGAAAGCAGTGAGAAGTTGGGGTACAAAGAGTGTAAACTTTATTCTGGTGCTTTTTTTTCTACTTGATAATTCACTTAACAACTCATAGACTTCTCTTTATGATCAGCACCCATGACTTCAATGACCAGGTATATATATAGTGATGATTCCCAAATATACACTCAGTCCTAATTTCTTACCTGAGACCCAGCTGCCTCAGTACATCTCCACTATCTATCTATCTATCTATCTATCTATCTATCTATCTATCTATCTATCTATTTATCTATCTATCTATATATAATTTTTTGAATTTTATTTTGGTATCATTAATATAAAATTACAAGAAGGACATTATGTTTACTAGGCTCCCCACTTCACCAAGTCCCCCAAACAATCCCATTCACAGTCACTGTCCATCAACACAGGAAGGTACTATAAAATCACTACTTGTCTTCTCTGTGTTACACAGCCCTGCCTGTGGCCCCCCCACACTATACATGCTAATCGAAATGCCCCTTTTCTTTTTTTCCCACCCTTATCCCCTCCTTCCCACCCTTCCACCCCAGTCCCTTTCCCTTTGGTAACTATTCATCCATTCTTGGGTTCTGTACTTCTGCTGCTGTTTTGTTCCTTCAGTTTTCTTTTGTTCTTATACTCCACATATGAGTGAAATCATTTGGTACTTGTCTTTCTCCACCTGGCTCTGCCCTCCACTATGTATATTTTAAACACTTTAACTCTTCATGCCCCTAACAATTCTCTACTCCATTCTCTCCTCTTTCATGTTACCAACACAGCTAAACATGTATCTTCATCCCAGTGAACTTTTCTAGACAGGTGCACAGGCCAGTAACTGGAGTATCATCTTTGACTCTTTCCTTTTCCCCATCATCCCACTCCCTAGCCCAATTTAGTAATTTACTAAGTGGCATTAATTCTTGCTTGAAATTCTTTCACGTCCATTCCTTCTCCTTACTCTTACAGCTACTGCCCAAATACAGAACCAAGTATCCTTCATTTCAATTGTTAATAAAAAGAGCACAATTGGTCCTTCTGCCATGTTTCTTTCCCACTTTAATACTTTCTCTACAGGGCTAAAAAGTCTAAAATAAACATTTCATTGTATTATGTTTTGTTTAAAATTTTTTAGTGGATATGGTATAAAGTAGGAACTCCTTTTTCCTTATAGAAGATTTTCGTTATATTTTTACATCTTTGTAAATTTTTGTCTTTGTTATTTTTACATCTCAACCTCGTTCCCAAAATACAAATATCTATACACACATACACACATGTACACATATACCACACATGTACAAAAACATGCACGTGTGCACATGCACACAGTGCAACTCCAATCCTGCCTATTTATCAATTCCCAGGTCATGTTTCCATTGTTTTCTCTCTGTAATTTAAATTGTGGTTCCCATTGCCTGGACTGTCCTTTCACCCTTTTAATCATCCTTGACAGAACATATCTTTCTTAAGTAAATGCAAAAACATCCCTCAGAAATTATCTACAGAAACTGTCATTGATATTTGTGAATGTGTGTAGCTACTTGGCTACAGATACTAATGCCTACACAAATACCAAATCTCCGGAGGTAACTCTGGGAGCACCAGTGCCAGCAGTCATCATAAAATATCAGCAAGTTAATCTGGGTGGTAACAGGTATTTAGAAATAAATAAAAGAAAATATTACATTAATAAGTCAACCATGGCTTCTAAAATAATTTCCACTCACAGTGAGATTCCTATGTATGAATCTGTTTTTAAATGTGTGCCATTGTTAAAAAAAAAAAACAGGCAATTTGTAGTCACAAAGTTAGGATGAAAAACTGAAGTCTTTGGATATCAATAAGCAGTTAAATGGGTTGTCAAAAATATACTGGGTTATTTTGTACTGCTATACCAGCTGTAAAAAATAACAATTTGAGTCACTGTTGAGGTAGCAAATATAATGTAATGGCAGAAACAAGATGACAGTTTGATGTGAAAAAATCCATCACCCTGCATGGATTGTGTGGCATTGATTCTATGGAGTGACTCTAACCTATCTGTCCTGTGGAAATTTTATGAACTCACACAACTAATGCTTTGAACTTTATGGATAGAATGTCAGAAAAGAAAAAATATATTATATATAATAATATTATTACATGATATATCAATTTTCAGCATCCATGATTTATTAAAATAACAAAAATGCACAAATATCAAATAATGTTGATACTATTCTGAGGTGAAAAATAAGCTTCTGTAGGTCTTCAAAACAAGAGAGGATCTAGAATATGAGAAAAATACAGCATCCCCTCTACTTTTCCCTTAATGTACCTGCTCTCAAGAGAGGTCTGATACAGTTAAGACACCCCTCTAAATTCCAAATTATTAAAAACTGTTTCCATTTGAAACCTCATTCATTCAAAAATGATGTGATGACTAATATGATGTGTCAGACATTGGTGATCTATAGTAAGGATAGAAAGATGAAAAAGACATAATTCTGATAGTAAGAACTTATTGTGAGTACTATCAACTAAAATACAATTCCTAAAATTAAGAGATGACAAACAAGACCCTAAAGACAAAATGTTTGAATCTTGACACTTTGTACAAATCATTCAAACTATATGCTTCTTTCACATATAAAAATTTAGAAAATTTCACATTTATAAAATGGATGAAAATAATACCTACATCATAGGATATTAAGATGATTATGTTATTAATACATTCTAATTGCTGAAAACAAGGCCTAGCATTTAATAAGAAAGGTGCTCAATAATCATAAACTATGATTAGTATTTGTATAAAAAATTAACAATAGTGATTTAGAGACAGGGATCTTAAAGCATAAATGTAGGGCTGTCTGACTCTCTTTAGTGAGAAATAATTTGAAAATCATTTCCAAGTAAATTGCTCCTTCTCCTAGAGTCTTAAAAAATGAGTAGTATTTTCCCAAGATGATGGGTGAACAGGCATTTCAGTCGAGGAGGCAACATGTGTAAAAGTAAGTGAGAGTAAAAAATAGCAATTATTATAGCAGAAACGCTTTTACAGAAATCCATCTAATCCATTTGCCCAGATTAACCAGTAACCTTCTTTGAAAAAGTCCTGAGTAGTACTCACAGCATGCTGAATGCTCACAAGTAGGTACTCCACACTCTCGTATATATAACTATATTCTACTCTCTGCATTTTAAGTTGTATTATCAAAAGCAGTTGGTTTTCCTTCTAACTTGGTTTATGCCACTTGTATTATGCTAATTATGCAATTAATTTAAATAACATTTAAATTAACTGAGTTCAAAATAAATAGTTGTTATAATAAATTAATGATTTGTAGATACTGCACAAAGGTGTGTCATTTAAACATTTATTGTTAAAATAGATGTGAAAAGTTAATTTAAATGTTATTTAAATTAATTACATAATTACCGTAATACAAGTGGCATAAACCAAGTTAGAAGGAAAACCAACTGCTTTTGATAATACAAATTTAGAATCAAACACAAAACTACAATCTGAAATTCTATACACAAAGTAAAAGACAATGAATGACCCTACAAAACATTTTAGCAAACAAATATCTATGTATATGTTTAATGTTAATATGCAAGCTTACAATGCCTATGTATAATTTAAAAATACTTTGTTGTTACCAGATATTTTTAAATGAACAGTCCTACTCCAGATTACTTAAAATGAGATAGTTTCAGCTGTAACCTGGTTTTGGTAAAATGATATGTATCCATTGAAAACTGGTGGAAAATTAAGCTGGTGTTGCAAGCTAGAAGTATCATTTATGCTTTTCTGAAAATACTGCCCAGAACTTTATAAATACAATGATTCATTGTTAATCATAGGATATGTTTTGTGGATTTACACTTCATTTGGTTATCAAAGCAGCCCTTCAATTTACATAGTTTTCCAGGATAAATGTAATTATTCCCATTTTTCTGTAGGATGAAATAATAAAGTTTAGAGAATATCTGAAGTAAAACACAGGTTTTTAGTTTATAGGGTATTTTCATAAGTAGTCACCCTTGTTCCTGGGATCCTACACATTTTTAAAATTCAGTTAATGAATCACTCATTGTGTGAGATTTTTCCCATTGTCTCCTGAGTTAGTCAATTGTATCTCTGTTTCACTATTGTATTGTTAAAGGATCATTTTAAGTCACATTGTAGGATAACTTCTTAGTCTTTGTTGAAACACACATCATCCCCTAGGTCATGAGCTATTCAAAAGCACTCCAGTGTCTTGCACAAAATGTTCCAAGAGCATACTGACAATAAATGTGTGGCTAGGCTGGCCTGAAAACTGAATAAAAACACTTCTAAAACCACTTCTACAATATGAGTTTTTTTACATTACTCTTCTGCTCATGACTTTCTCATTGTATAGGATAAAAAACAATACATTTTCTGAATTCCAGTTGAAATATAAAGTGCCTCCACTAGGATTATCAGGCCAAATTTCTTTCAGTAATTCCAACTGAAAGTCTTCATTAGAACCACATTCATATCCTCACTGCCTTCCTAACATTTCTTTGGATCACTGAGCTTTACTTTAAAATTTTTGCTCATGACCTATATATAAGTATCCTTAATAGGCCACTTTCTGCATTTTCCCTTACTCTTCTAGTCTACATTGAGGTATTTTTCATGCATACTCTTCCCTGTACTAGGAGCTCAGATGAACTCAACAGAGCTGAGCTGACAATTGTTGAAGCAGCTGATTAAGAAAAGTTAAAATTAAAGTAACAATCACATTTTAAACACTCACTGATGGGCCAAACCAGAGAAAGTACTGACTGTGCTGACCCATTCTTCCCTTGCCACCAGTGTAGATGGCCTCACAGGAAAGGAAACCAAAACAAAGGATCTTGCAGTTTTACGGACCTGGAAACTTAAGGGGGAGAGAGAGAGGAAAAGGTTAGGAATGGAAAAGTACAAAATACTGAGAGTAGAGGAAAAGTATCCTCAAGTTTCCCTGCCTTCACTCCTAACCATATGGTGGTTTTGGCATAGGTACCTTAGGAAGGCTCACATAAAGATGAGACAAAGTAGGGACATGGGGCAAGGGTTATGCCATCATAAAATCTACTTAGCCTGTAAGCAAAGTCCTAGCTTATTCTTTAACTTAAACTTTAACGTGCTATTCTCCTTTCTTCCAGTCACCTTAATCAATTAACATTGTACAGTAAGAAGACAGACCTCCGGAGCGTAAATGAACCTACAACCTAGGTGGATTAAGAATGCCAAGATCTAGATCAGCACAGTCACCTAAATAACCCTATTTTTAAGATAAAACTTCAAGGAATTACTAACCACCTGTATACATCATGCCTTACACGAACTCCTACACAGAAGACCCCACATCTTTAGCACAAGTCTTTTCCTCTCTCCATTTTATTTCTGACCAGTAGGGAAGCAGCTGTGGGAACCTCTGAGTAAAGAGAGGCTTGCATGTTCCCACCACCTGGATCATGTTCTTTATCAGCCTGCCCAAAAGCCTCCTTTCCTTTGCTATGGAAAGTTTGCAGAAGATAAACTCACTCCATCTAGTGCTCTATGGCTCCCTCAGATCCTGGGGTGGGAGGGACATAGTTCCCATGCCATGCAGATCAAACCGATATTTGTCACCAGGTGACTCTGGCTTTAGAAACTGACAAGAGATTTACCCTACACCAAGCAGGAGTTCAATGAACCTTCCTTTTTTCCCTGTTTTTCCTTGCTTTTTACTGTTTGCATAGCAGTACAAATAAAAGGGTTATTTTTCCTGGCACTATGTAACTCTGATACTTGCTACTATTCTTTAATGAATTCCTTCCTTGCTTGCACTCCTTCAACCTGTTCATGATTTCTTTCTCAGTCAGAGTCAAGAGCCATCCCTTCCCAATCTGGGTCAAGATTTCATCTAGCTGGCATCCAAATGGGACAGGCCAGCAACAAAGGCACCTCTAAATGAAAGCTTCTTGGCTAGAAATGCAGCTACCCATAAGAGCATGACCAACAAGGGGTCCTGAGTTGTTGACTGAAATTCCCTGCAGAGACTACAGTGCATTGGCTGTGTGCCATGCCTTATGTGGGAAGGGCAGCTTTTCTCCAGGAGGTCTGCCAGGAAAAGGCTTTGTAATTATTTATGGTCAAGCCTGAAATATCATATATAGCATTTTGGACTGGAGCTGGACTCCTCATCCTGAATCATGTAATTCAACATTGCCTAGTCTTACTGCTTAACTCTTGAACTTCTTGAGGGCAGGGGCATATATTCTTCTGTTTCCCACTATACTAATCCAAGTAATATTTCTTGACTGTAGGGAACTCACATATCCTATTTCGTATCATTAAATTATGAAGTCACTAAGGATCAGAAATTATTTTTATGATATTTACAACATATATGGCAGTGAGTGTTACATGAACAAAATTTGTAGATGTCTTGACTAGAAAAACTACCCAATAAATATTATCAGTCATAACAAGCACCCAGGAAATACATATGTTTTAAATATTGGGGATCAATACAATTAGACTTATAAAAACATTAGGAGGGCAATAAAAATCACAGGTGTCTATTTCACCTAAGTAACAGGAATTCTCAGTGCCTATAGAAATTTCCATGCCTAATATATTGAGTCTAAGAATTATTAGAAATTTTTCCCTTTTCAATGTTTAACTGGCAAGTCTGAAAAAAAAGTCTAACATCAAACACTATCAGATCAAAATTTTGCAAAACGAAGTTAATATTTCTTCATGCACACAAAGAAGACAATGCAAGAAAAAGAGTGTCTTTTTTTGGCAAATTAAAGCATGTTTAATGCTCACAAGTAAACTGTCATTCATTACCTGCCCTTAAACAATGAAAGTTACCATAGTAGAATCTATCCTGGTTTATGATTTTTGATGTGAATTTCCAAAGAAAAGAGGCCTTTTGTTGTTATCAGTAAAATTAATGTTGCCTTTCCTTATATTCAGCCTTTATATTATTTTATTTTAATTTCATAAATAATTGATGAAACCACATGTTTATTGGTTGCTTTTCTCTCATCAGGTCCATCACAAAGAAGGATGCTGAAAGGGAAAAAATGTATTTATTTGCATTTATGAGATTCCACATTAATCAGATAAAAAAGGAAAATACTGACTGACTATTTTTTTGAAGTGGGGACTACCAAGGAGAGTTCACATAACAACAAATAACCAGATAGATTTCTTAATTCATTAAAACTGTAAAATTATTGCACTTAAATGAGTTGACATATTATAGGAGTTACACAATAAATTTTATTTATTTAATACATTTATAGATATTTTTGTTGGATATATAGACTTTTCATACAGAAGAATTATTTTCTGTTTTATTCTTATATTCATAGCATAATGTCAGTTGGCTTTATGCAAATAGAAAGTGTGAATAAGAAAACTAAAGAACTCCCTTGTAAGAAAGCATTTTCATGTGTCAAGAAAAGCTTTTTTATAAGGTTGTTTTTCGAAACTGTCTCAGATATTTAAATAGATCATTGCATGTTGGTTTTCTTTCTGTCACACCCTCATCCTTAAATGTATTATGCAGACTCAAAATAGGTAAAGAAAAAGACAAATCTTCTCTGGATTAGACATTATGCTTTTTGGTTTAGTTGTTCTTAATTTAGTTTTGTTTGTAATTAAATAGTACCAAAAGTTAAGAAATCATTTTTCATGTTAAAATAAGTTACATAGTCATTTACTATAAGCAAAATTTTCATGTCTATATAGATCTGATTGTGATTGTGAGATTTCTGGGATCATTCTTCCTTTTGTTAATATTTCTGCTGCATCTATCACAATAATTTGCATGTCATAAATGCTTAATGAATTCTGACTTATTTAACAGGGTTATATTTATGATGTGCCTAAAAATGTCCTTTTAAGCATGTCATACAGTCCCTGAAATAACAGTATCAGAAGTTTCGATTTAGAGTTGGTATCAGCTAAAATTTTAACTCAAAGCCTAGACTTATCTATTGAGGATGATGGTATTATTCATCCCCCTACAAGTTGAATTTATCTTGATGTATTTTGTTCTTTTCAAGTTGCCTGAGCATTTCAGAGAAAAACTAACAATTCAGTGTAATTCTCAGAGAAATAAAACTGTAAAAATAGTCTGTCAACTTAACAAGCTTCTTTTAAAAGACGCTTTTAAGTTAGTTGAATTACTGCAAGCTAATTTTATGATGGATGAAAAAGTCACTTCAAATTAAGTAAATCAGCTTTTTTCCTTTGACAGAAATTCCCTTTAAGTTCTTATCTAATGAAAAGAGACTCAGTAAGCACAAAACACATCCATCAGTTCTACTTTGTGAAAAACTAAACCTAAAGTACTTTCAAAAATCATTTTAAAGATCAGGAATATATAAAATCAGATTTCAAGAGAATCTTTATTTGGTTTGGCACTGAAAGGCAACTGAGTTACTGATAATATCACTTTGAATAGTTGGAAGGGAATTACAATTTTCCACTCTCGTGATTTGTGACAAAAGAGAAAGACAGGTGACGAACAGCAAGCGTGAGCTGACAGACGGTCTGGGCGTCAGGTGTGCTCTGCTTTGGTCAGTGACTATGCTGCGCTGGTTTTAAAAATACTTTTGATATCATTCCTCCCCACAGAAAACTCCAAATAAGGTGTATTTGCTAGATTTTTTTTGAACCTGTGTGAGGAATATTCTCTTGTTACTATATGATAACAAACCAGATTTTCTTCTCTTTAAAGTTTACACTTCTGGTTTCATGAGTTTCTTCCTCTAGTTTACTCATCTCTTCTTACACAACATTCAAAGCAATTTTCCAAAACCACCCTTAGACATCAGAAGTACAAGGGTATTCTTCTCTTAAGTGTAACAGACAATGTGGGTAAAATTATACTAAAATTAAATTACAGGTATACCGTTCTCTACCTACCAAATTACCATGATGTGACCTAAGTACTCTCAGAATCCTGTTTGAAAGTGTAGAGCATGTGTGGATGATTCTTTACATTGCTTTGCATTCTTTACTAATTTATATAGGTCCCATGGGCACCCTCAGCCTATCACTCAAGCTTTTCCTCTAATAAAAGTAATCAAACCTCCCTGAAGAAAAATTACTGAGTTTAGAATTGAGTCAGGAAAAATAAAAAATGAACCTGAATACCTTGTAATGCCAGAAAAGAAAAAAGTGTGAAAACATTTCCTACACACACACACACACACACACACACATACACACTTTGATGGAGTTATATCAAAGGGACACAGGTGCCAAATGAAAGAGCCCTCAAAGGTCAAAGCTGCATAATTTGAGTAAATAAATAATGAAGCATTAAATTAGAATCCAAATAATCAAATATCCATGAGTTTATACTAATTGAAACAAATGATTGAATAAGTAAATAAATAACATGGCATAGAAGAAGAAACAAATCTCTCTTGCAGAAGAATACCAAATAATTTATGCAGATATTCCAACCCCAGGGATGTGGAATATAAGTCCACACTCCTTAAGCATGAGCTGTAGAGAGTGATTTCTTTTTCAGAGTATTGTAAAAGGGTAACAAACAGAGTATCTCACAGTACAGAAACCTGACCAACACTACCACAGCAAGGCAGCCGATGTCATTATCAACAATGGTAAGTTATGTTGAAGGTATATGCCATGGATATGATATGATAAAAAGGTACTTTATTTCTGTGGTGTGCCTTTCAAAAACCCATAACCCCAGCTTAATCATGACCAGCATCCTACAAAATACCCGAGCAGTAAGTACTCGTCAACACTGTCCAAGTCATCAATAACGTGAGCACATTCTGAGAAACTGTCACAGTCAAGTTAAACCTAAGGAGACAGGATGATTAAATATTATGTGATATCTTGGATGGGATCCTGAATCAGAAAAAAACTACCGAATTAAAAACAAAGGAAATCTGAATAAAATACACAATTTAGTGAATAAAAATGTAGCAATATTGAATCATTAACTGTAACTAATATACTACACTAAGATGTTAACAGGAGAAACTGGGTTTAGGTTTAATGAAAATTATCTGTGCTATCCTCACAAATTTTCTGTAAGTCTAAGAATTGTTTAAAAATAAAGTTTATTTTTAGAAAGTATTAGAAAAATTAGTATCCTGCTATCCCTCTACAACCTGTGCTTCAGAGTAACAAAGTGTTCATAAGGAGGCTTTTTTCCCCCATTTTGACTATTTAAAAAATTGAGGTAAAGTTGTATATAACATTATAGGAGTTTCAAGTGTAAATTATAATTTGACATTTGTATGCACTACAAAGTGATCATCACCAGAAGAACAGTTATCATGTATCACCATACAATTGACCCCTTCACCCATTTTGCTCATTCCTTAACCCCTTCCCCACTAGTAACCATCAATCTTTCTCTGTATCTATCATTTTGGGTTTTTATTATTTATATTTGTACTTTTAGATTCTACATATGAGTGAAATCAAACAGTATATGTCTTTCTAAGTCTGACTTATTTTACCTAGTGTAATACTTTCCAGGACCATCCATGTTGTCACAAATGGCAAGATTTCATTCTTCCTTTTGGCTTAGTAGCATTCCTTTGTGTGTGTATATACCATATTCTCTTGCATAGATGATAGATAGATAGATAGATAGATAGATAGATAGATAGATAGATAGATAGATAGATAGATAGATGATAGATAGATAGATAGATAGATAGATAGATAGATAGATAGATAGATAGATAATCATATTATCTTTATCCATTCATTCATCAATGAACACTTAGGTTGTTTCTGTATTTGGCTATTGAAAATAATGATGCAATAGACATAGGGATACATTTACCTTTTCAAATTAGTGTTTTTGTAAACTATGGATAAATACCCAGAAGGGGAATAGCTGGATCATATGGTAATTCTACTCTTAGTTCTTTGAGGAATCTCCATATTGTTTTCAATAGTGGTTGTACCAATTTACATTCATACCATAACTGTACACAGCTTCCCTTTACTTCACATCCTCTCCAAAAATTATTTCTTTTCTTTATTAATAATAGGCATTCTAACAGATGTGAGGGGATATGTCATTGAGGTTTTGATTTGTAATTCACAAATAATTATAATTAGTGATGTTGAATAATTTTCCTTTCCTTATTAGTGATGTTGAACATCTCTTCATGTGCCTGTTAGCCATCTGTATGTCTTCTCTGGAAAAATGTCTATTCAGATACTCCACCCATTTTTGAAATTTGGTTGTTTTTATTGTTAAGTTATGTAAGTTTTTAAATATATTTTGGATATTAACCACATCAAATATATGATTTGCAAATATCTTTCCCATTCAGTAGGTTGCCTTTTCATTTTGTGGATGATTTCCTTCACTGTGCAGAAGCTTTTTAGTTTGATGTAGTCTCATTTATTTTTATTTTGTTTCCTTTGCCTTTGGATTAGATTTACAAACACATTGCTAAGACTAATGTCCAGGAGCTTACTGTCTATTTTTTCTTCCAGGAATTTTATGGTTTTGGGTCTTACATTCAACATTTTAATCCATATTGAGTTAATTTCTGTGTGTGGTGTAAGATAGTGGTCAAGTTTCATTCTTTTGTATGTGGCTGTCCAGTTTTCCCAGCACCACTGATTGAAGGGATTGTCCTTTCCTGTATTGTATGTCATTGGCTCCTTTGTCATAAATTAGTTGTTCACATATGAGTGGGTTTATTTCTGAGCTCTCAATTCTGGTCCATTGATCTATGTGTCTGTTTGTATACCAATACTACCGTTTGGTTTACTACAGCTCTGTAGTATAATTTGAGATCAGGGAGCATGACACCTCTAGCTTTGTTCTTCTTTCTCAAGATTTCTTTGGCTATTCAAGATCTTTGGGGATTTCATACAAATTTTAGAATTATTTGTTCTAGCACTGTGAAAAAATGCCATTGAAATTTTGGCATAATAAAGATAACATTGAATCTCTAGATTGTTTTGGGTAGTACGGCCATTTTAACAATATTAATTCTTTTAATCTATAAGCATGGAATATATTTCCATTCATTTGTGTCCTCAATTTCTTTCAGTAATGTCTTATAGTTTTCAGTATAAAGAAGTTTTTTTTATAGAATGACTCTAGTGGGAAATATAGTTAGACTGCCAACACTAATGACATTTAGATCTTATATCAATTATTTTGTAAATGGAATGAAACAGATTTAATGTTAATCAGTATCTGTTAAAATCTCAAAAAGAGACACAATTATTACTATGTACCCCCTGATAACCTAGTTACTATTGACCAGACATTGGAAAAATACCTAATGTCTAAGTAGCAATTTACAAACAAGATAGCAGACCTAAGTGCCAATTTGCAGGGAAAAAACATGACATACTTAGATAAAATTTTTATGAAAACATACAAAATATATCAGCATAGAGATATGAGAATGAGTTAAATTATAGCATGAGTATGTAATTTAAAAACTCAGATTGCAAGGACTGTATATAAAGTATGATCCAACTTCCACAAAATGTTTAAGAGGAACCAAAATTATCAAGAAGGAATCCATAGAATAAAAAAATTTTAGAAATATATAAACCAATGATTATATTTAAAATTTATGGGATCTGGATTCAAACAGTTCTTAACCATAAATAAACAAACATAAAAAGCAAATAAAAAGAACACATGTACACATTTATGAAATAATTGAGTAAACTAGATATTTGATTACATTAAGTTGAATTATTGGTGAGAAACCTTTAAATATGATATTTTTGTCAAATATCCAATTAGTGTCCAACTGTTCTAAAAATTCACATTTTTTAGAAGCAATATAATATGGCAGCTTATTTTTTTAAAAATAAAATCTTTACATTACAAATACGTGTTCTAAAATATTGCAGAAAAATATGACAATAATTATTGAAATTTCATGATTCATGTAGACTCATTATATTCTCTGTATTTTACAAATGTATAAACTTTTCCAAAACTGTAAGTTTAAAAAATTAATGAATGAAGTGTAAGTCCCTGGGAGCCCTTTTAATATTTTATAAACACGTTCTTCGCTACTGCTAACTACTATAGCATAATAATTGACTTGATTATAATAGAATCTGACTTTTATATAAATTGATTTTTTAAAAAGTTTAATGCATTCACAAGCATACTTTATACACACAGATACACAGATACACAAAAGTGGTACAGGAAAGAAAACATATGCTACATGATATTTTTCTGACACATTTAGAAAGACTAGAAAAATCATAAATAAGTGTGCAAAACTTCTTATAATTCAGTGACACTTTAAATGTTTCCTATGTCTTTTTTATCACTTAACTTCCTCTATGCCAACATATATAAAGCTGTTATCTAGAATACAATATTATTATTATTAGAAATTATCTTTTCCTGATATTTATTCTTTTCCTCTACCAGTCTGACTCATGCCTTTCATGTTTTCTTTCTGTGTTTCTTAAACATTGATGTTCTCCAGCATTATAGTCTCAAATCTTTCTTTTCTTTTTATATATAGTCTTGCTCCCCTCAACCTAATAATTTCTAGTAAGTTCTAATATCTAACAATTATCAGATAATTTAGGTAATTAGGTAATAATCTAATAATTTCTAATAACATCTATTAATTTCCTGTGTATTTAAAAACCATGAATACACTAATGGACTCCAAATCCATATACCAGCATAAATGTTCCTGATCTTTAAATCGGAGGTGTTTAAAGCCCCTCAAATAGCATCTCTACTTGAGATGTCCTTGGAGACTTCTAACTTTTCTTAGATATCTTATCATCCTATTGATAGAGATAAATAGTTCTCCATTAGTAAAACAAATAAATTCTTCTCTTCAAAAAAAATTATCTTTATTTTACTAGCCCTGAAATAAAACTTATTATCTAAAACAATTATTTTCTTAAAAGTGCTGTGGGGCAGGAAGAAGCTAATTAGTAATACCACTAAAAAGCACAGTCTTCAAATTATTGTAGTATTACATAATAAATTCTCTCTTTGCTCTTTATAATAATCATCAACATAGAAAAGTCTCAAAAAAATTTGTACTAATATAGTAGATTAGTTTTGTTTAACTCAGTGTTTTTTAAACTTAACTATATTATTTTCCAATGATGTAACATACTTTATAGTCCAAGAAGTTGGGATTTTGTGGAACACACTACAGGAAATCTTTGTCTGGACTTAAACCCTCCTTTGGAAGGACCTCCACAGAGAAGTTGATAAACCTATATTATCTCTGTTGTGTTTCAATTGGCTGTGTTGGACACAGGTAAAATCTCCTTTGATATTTCAACTGGAAAATGGCTAGGGCTTCTTTAGAAAGCAATTGAGTTCTGCTATTGTTTAAACATTCAAACAAACTCTGCTTTTGTCAATTTTAATAAGATACTTGTTTTATGAAATAAAATAAACAACACTTAAATACATTTATAAATATCAAAAAATGTAAAAAACTACATAAAAATGTATGAAAATGATCTGCCTTTCTTAGCATACTATATTTTAAGTTCTCTAAGATATTTAATTAAATGAGGATTTTTAAAAATCTTGTCTTATTTTTTGCTTTATCATGGTAACTTAGACTTAATGAAATATGATTTTTGCATACCTTCTACCTTAAGGATAATAGTTTTTCCCTTTGGACGTAAAAAATGGAAGCTATATATATATATATATATATATATATATATATATATATATATATATATAAAGAAGCATGTAATGGATTCTCAGTATAATATTATTTTTTGTTTTGAGTTCTGGCATATATTTTTTATAAATATGGGTATTTGCATATCAGAAATGTTAGAAGAAACTAAGCTTTTTCCTAAAACTAGTTGCTTCTGGCTTTTTTCTTACCATACTACTACTATCTTGTCATGAGAAAATTAATTCCCAAGGTTTTTCTCAATTGTTTCTCTTGCATTTAACCAAAATTTTCAAAATTCCTAACATTAGAGGGGTAAGTGGGAACAAACCATCAAAATTACTGTGATCAGTGAAGATATATATCATATTACAAAAATGTATAAATGGTATATTCAAATAGTTTCACATAAAAGATCAAATAATTCAGTTGCATAAAAAAGGAAAAACCAATTTAAAAATCCCAAATGAAAAATGTTATCATATTCTTTTAAAGGAAATAGATCCATATCTGTGAAGAGGTAAACACTCTTAGCATTAAACTCTACAGTGAAAACATTGTCTAAACTGGTATCTATAATGTATTTATTACTTTTTTCATACAGAATTCCATTAATTTGAAGGGAAGATGATGACATGGAACAAGATAGAGTAAGAGAAAGAGAGCATTTATTGTATATTTGCTTTTGGTGGCAGATGGGGTGACAGCATCTGAAAATGCTTTGGTTACACCATTCTGGGTGATACCGTAAGAATGAGGAAAATCAGAACCACCAGATAGATGAGTCACACTTTATGTTTTCTAGTCTGAATGATTTAAAAAATGAAAAACAGGATGTGGTTAAATAAAAATAGCAATAGAATTGAGTTTCCTGAGGAATAGGAAAATGCTGTGGCATACCAACTATATGCCACGCATTGTGTTACTTACTGAAGATAGTGTTGCACTCCCACAGGAACTGACAGCACAGTGAGGGAGATGGGCACTGAACAAAAAGTAATTGCACAAATTTTAATTAGCAGGAGATATGAGAGAAAAGTTCAAGTTACAATGAAAACTTTCATCAGGTAAGTTTATTTTACTCTGAAAGGCAAGGGAAACTTGTCTAAAGAAGTAATATTTGAGCTGTCTCCTAAAGGATATAAGGGAGTTAGCTTGGGAAAAGGGGGAGCAGATTTTTCTGCTAACCTTTTTAATGAAGACCAAACCTACTCCCAGTTGAAAATAAGGCACATACTTCAATCTCTGTCATGAGAGAGATGACAAAAGTGACTTTAAATGCAACTGAAGAATATGTATGTGACTGATATTTGAACTTTAGGGAGAGAAGAAATGAATTTTGATGGTGGAGTCTGGAGTAAAAGACAAAACCTTAGGATAGTAGTTGAAATAAAGAAAAAGGAGGAACATAGAGAAATAGAATGTCAACCTCAAAAATAAAACAGCCAGTTACTAGCAAAATGAATTTATTTAGGAACAGCAGGAAAAAACAATTCCTGATAAACAAACCATGGCAAACCACAGGCAGGTCCATGGAACAAAGAAGAGAGGTTTGCTTTTATAGAGGAAGAGAAGAAATTAGGAGGGGCTGTTCTGAACAGAAGTCCCTAGGAGGAAAATCAGAGTTTGAACTCATTGGCTGAATGTGGCAGAGTCTACTTGGCAGTTGCTACTTCTGGCCAGGAGAAAGTTTTCCCTCCTCCTGGTAGAGTAGTAAAATGAGCTGCTTTCTGCTGAGGAATGCAAAGGACAATTCTTGCTGTTGGGGTCTGCAATTGATGAGGAGTGGTAGTGTAAGAGAATGCCCCTTTCAGGGCTTCCTGACTCCCATTTTAATTGAGGTTTCCTTTATTTATTTTCATGAGAAAGGATGCGGTAATTCAACTGAATTCATTTCAATAAACATTAAGTTAGGCATTGTGTTGAATCTTACTGTCTTTAGAATCTTTCAGGGAGGTTAATTATATATAGGGGATCACAGGAAGATGGCAGCATGAGTAGTTCAGACGAAATCTCCTTCCCAAAACATATATATTTATGGAAATACAATAAATATAACTATTCCTAAAAGAGACACCAGTGGATGCAGGACAACAGCCAGGATACATCTGCATATGCAAGAACTCAGCATCACATGAAGGGGGTAAGATACAAGCCGCGGCCAGGCAGGACCCGAACGCTCCCCTACCCCAAAAGTCAGTGGGAAGAAAGGAGTCAAAACAGGGAGGGAGTGAAAGCCCAGGACTGCTAAACAACCACCTCTAGAAATCCGCACCTGGAACGCAGACACAAGGTGCATGGGGTGCTGGATATTAGAGAAACGGAAAAGCAAAACCTGTGGGCAGGTCCATGCAACCGGTGCCTCTGAGACAAAAGAAAAGTGAGTGCTTTCTGCAAGTCTTAAAGAGACAGGGACCCCATAGCTGGATGAAGTTGTCCAGGCAGTTGGGAATACCATGGAATCTTAGGTGCCCCAAACGGAGGCAGTGCAGCTCTGAAGCCCCTCACAGGACTAGGCAGTGTGCCAGTCATTTCTCCAACTGGTGCTGACCCTGAAACACGGGCCCAGTAGCAGGAGAGTGGGACTGTGCGCTGGGGGCAGAAGCGCTGGAAGGAACTGAGAGCAGATCCATGCGCCGCAGGAGAGGCTTGTGCAAGCCCACAGCGGCACGACTGAACAGCCCGGGTGTGGCTCGCGTGCATGGGCAGTAGTGAAGCCAGAGCCCAGAAGAAGCCTGCGCGGAAGAGCCCCGCGCACACCAGCAGCGGAGCCAGAGGGAGCAGGCGCACTCTCAGGAGCCGGACGGAATCCCAGCCCAATGCACAGACACCAGGGCCAGACCCAAAGGCCGCTGCTGCCACACAGCTGCCCAGCAGGGTCGCCGCTAGCACAGAGGAGTGCACCTGGCATCCCTGCCACTCCCCGCAGGACTCAGCAATGCTCTGATGGACACCCCACCCACAGCAGCTTAGGATATTATCCCGGTGGCTGCTCCAGGATTGCAGGTAGCCATCACAGGCAGCGGAGAAGGGCAAGACATCCAGCAAGCAGGAAAGGACATTCTTCTCCCAGCTGACACACCCACAACCTGCCTACAGCCACTGCTATCACCATTAAAAGACAAAAAAATCTGGTCCAGTCCAAGATAGTTACACCTGAGAAAGGATCTGCAGAGGTAGACCTAACCAGTCTCTTTGAAAAAGAATTCAAAATAAAAATCATAAACATGCTGACAGAGCTGCAGAGAAATATGCAAGAGCTAAGGGATGAAGTCCAGAGGGAGATTACAGACATCCAGAGGGAGTTCACAGATGTCCAGAGGGAGATTACAGAAGTGAAACAAACTCTGGAAGGACTTATAAGCAGAATGGATAAGATGCAAGAGGCCATTGATGGAATAGAAACCAAAGAACAGGAACGCATAGAAGCTGATGCAGAGATAGAAAAAAAGGATCTCCAGGAATGAAACAATTTTAAGAGAACTGTGTGACCAATCCAAAAGCAACAATATCCACACTATAGGGGTACCAGAGGAAGAGAGAGAAAAAGGGACAGAAAGTGTCTTTGAAGAAATAATTGCTGAGAACTTTCCCAAATTGGGGGAGGAAATAGTTGCTCAGACTACGGAGGCACACAGAACTGCTGAGAGATGGGATCCAAAGAGGACAACACCAAAACACATAATAATTAAAATGGCAAAGATCAAGGACAGGGACAGAGTATTAAAGGCAACCAGAGAGAGTAAAAAGTCACCTACAAAGGAAAACCCATCAGGCTATCATCAGACGTCTCAACAGAAAACTTACAGGCCAGAAGAGAATGGCATGATATATTTAATGAAATGAAACAGAAGGGCCTGGAACCAAGGATACTGTATCCAGCATGATTATCATTTAAATATGAAGGAGGGATTAAACAATTAAGAGACAAACAAAAGTTGAGGGAATTTGCCTCCAACAAACCACCTCTCAGAGGGACTGCTCTAGATGGGAGCACTCCTAAAAAGAGCACAGAACAAAACACCCAACATATGAAGAATGGGGAAGGAGGAAAAAGAAGGGAAAGAAATAATCATCAGACTGTGTTTATAACAGCTCAATAAGCGAGTGAGGTCAGACAGTAAGGTAGTAAACAAGCTAACCTTGACCCTTTGGAAACCACAAATCTAAAGCCTGCAATGGCAATAAGTACATATCTTTCAATAATCACCCTAAATGTAAATGGACTGAATGCACCAATCAAAAGACACAGAGTAATGGAATGGATAAAAAAGCAAGACCCATTTATATGCTGCTTACAAGAGACTCACTTCAAACCCCAAGACATGCACAGATTAAAAATGTCAAGAGTTGGAGAAAGATATTTCACACAAACAACGAGAGAAAAAAGGTGTTGCAATACTAGTATCAGACAAAATAGACTTCAAAACAAAGAAAGTAACTAGAGATAAAGAAGGACATCACATAATGATAAAGGGCTCAGTCCAACAAGAGGATATAACCATTATAAACATATATGCACCCAATACAGAGCACCAATATATGTGAAACAAATACTAACAGAATTAAGGAGGAAATAGAATGCAATGCATTCATTTTGGGAGACTTTAACACACCACTCACTCCAAAGGACAGATCCACCAGATAGATAATAAGTAAGGACACAGAGGTACTGAACAACATGCTAGAACAGATGGACCTAATAGACATCTATAGAACTGTACATCCAAAAGCAACAGGATACACAATCTTCTCAAGTGCATATGGAACATTCTCCAGAATAGACCATATACTAGGCCACAAAAAGAACCTCAGTAAATTCCAAAAAACTGAAATCCTACCAGCCAACTTTTCAGACCACAAAGGTATAAAACTAGAAATACATTGTACAAACAAAGCAAAAAGGCTCACAAACACGTGGAGGCTTAACAACATGCTCCTAAATAATCAATGGATCAATGACCAAATTAATATGGAGATCCAGCAATATATGGAAACAAATGACAACAAAAACAGAAAGTCCCAACTTCTGTGGGATGCAGCAAAAGCAGTCTTAAGGAGAAAGTATATAGCAATCCAGGCATATTTAAAGAAGGAAGAACAATCCCAAATGAATGCTCCAATGTCACAATTATCGAAATTGGAAAAAGAAGAACAAATGAGGCCTAAGGTCAGCAGAAGGAGGGACATAATAAAGATCAGAGAAGAAATAAATAAAATTCAGAAGAATAAAATAGAAAAAATCAATGAAACCAAGAGCTGGTACTTCGAGAAAATAAACAAAATAGATAAGCCACTAAGCAGACTTATTAAGAGAAAAAGAGAGTCAACAAACATCAACAGAATCAGAAACGAGAAAGGAGAAATCACAAAGGACTCCACAGCAATACAAAAAATTATTAGAGAGTACTATGAAAACCTATATGCTAACAAGCTGGAAAACCTAGGAGAAATGGACAACTTCCTAGAAAAATACAACCTTCCAAGACTGACCCAGAAAGAAACAGAAAATCTAAACAGACCAATTACCAGCAACGAAATTGAAGTGGTAATCAAAAAACTACCAAAGACCAAAACCGGTGGCCAGATGGACTCACCTTGGAATTTTATCAGACATACAGCAAAGATATAATATACATTCTCCCTAAAGTTTTCCAAAAAATAGAAGAAGAGGGAATATTCGCAAACTCATTCTATGAAGCCAACATCACTCTAATACCAAAACCAGGTAAAAACCCCACCAAAAAAGAAAACTACAGACCAATATCCCTGATGAACATAGATGCAAAAATACTCAACAAAATATTAGCAAACGGAATTCAGAAAAACATCAAGAGGATCATAGATCACGACCAAGTGGGATTCATCCCAGAGATGCAAGGATGGTACAACATTCGAAAATCCATCAACATCATCCACCACATCAACAAAAAGAAGGACAAAAACCACATGATCATCTCCATAGATGCTGAAAAAGCACTCAACAAAATTCAACATCTATTCATGATAAAAACTCTCAACAAAATGGGCATAGAGGGCAAGTACTTCAACAGAATAAAGACCATATATGATAAACCCACAGCTAACACCATACTGAACAGTGAGCAGCTGAAAGCTTTTCCTCTGAGATCGGGAACACGACAGGGATGCCCACTCTCCCCACTATTATTCAACGTGGTACTGGAGGTCCTAGCCATGGCAATCAGACAAAAGAAAGAAATACAAGGAATCCAGATTGGTAAAGAAGAAGTTGAACTGTCACTATTTGCAGATGACATGATATTGTACATAAAAAACCCTAAAGACTCCACTGCAAAACTACTAGAACTAATATCAGAATTCAGCCAAGTTGCAGGATACAAAATTAACACACAGAAATCTGTAGCTTTCCTATACACTAACAATGAACTAATAGAAAGAGAAATCAGGAAAACAATTCCATTTACAATAGCATCAAAAAGAATAAAATACCTAGGAATAAACCTAATGAAGAAGTGAAAGACCTATACCCTGAAAACTACAGGACACTCTTATGAGAAATTAAAAAGGTCACTAACAAATGGAAACTTATCCCATGCTCCTGGCTAGGAAGAATTAATATCGTCAAAATGTCCATCCTGTCCAAAGCCATATACAGATTCGATGCAATCCCTATCAAACTACCAACAGCATTCTTCAATGAACTGGAACAAATAGTTCAAAAATTCATATGGAACCGTCAAAAACCCCGAATAGCCAACGCAATCCTGAGAAGGAAGAATAAAGTGGGGGGGATCTCGCTCCCCAACTTCAAGCTCTACTACAAGTCCACAGTAATCAAGACAATTTGGTACTGGCACAAGAACAGACCCACAGACCAGTGGAACAGTATAGAGACTCCAGACATTAACCCAAACATATATGACCAATTAATATTTGATAAAGGAGCCATGGACACACAATGGGGAAATGACAGTCTCTTCAACAGATGGTGCTGGCAAAACTGGACAGCTAGATGTAAGAGAATGAAACTGAATCACTGTCTAACCCCATACACAAAAGTAAACTGCAAATGGATCAAAGACCTGAATGTATGTCATGAAACCATAAAACTCTTAGAAAAAACATAGGCAAAAATCTCATGGACATAAACATGAGTGACTTCTACATGAACGTATCTTCCTGGGCAAGGGAAACAAAGGCAAAAATGAACAAGTGGGACTATATCAAGCTAAAAAGCTTCTGTACAGCAAAGGACACCATCAACAGAACAAAAAGGTATCCTACAGTATGGGAGAACATATTCATAAATGACAGATCCGATAAAGGATTGACATCCAAAATATATAAAGAGCTCATATGTCTCAAAAAATAAAAAGCAAATAATCCAATTAAAAAATGGGCAGAGGAGCTGAATAGACAGTTCTCTAAAGAAGAAATCCAGATGGCTAACAGGCACATGAAAAGATGCTCCACATCGCTAATCATCAGAGAAATGCATATTAAAATCACAATGAGATATCACCTCACACCAGTAAGGATCGCCATCTTCGAAAAGAGAAACAACAACAAATGTTGGCGAGGTTGTGGAGACAGGGGAACCCTCCTACACTGCTGGTGGGAATGTAAAATAGTTCAACCATTGTGGAAAGCAGTATGGAGGTTCCTCAGAATGCTCAAAATAGAAATACCATTTGACCCAGGAATTCCACTTCTAGGAATTTACCCTAAGAATGCAGCACTCCAGTTTGAAAAAGACAGATACACCCCTATGTTTATCTCTGCACTGTTTACAATAGCCAAGATATGGAAGCAACCTAAATGTCCATCAGTAGATGAATGGATAAAGAAGATGTGGTACATATACACAATGGAATATTATGCAGCCATAAGAAAAAAACAGATCCTATCATTTGCAACAACATGGATGGAGCTAGAGGGTATTATGCTCAGTGAAATAAGCCAAGCAGAGAAGGACAAGTACCAAATGATTTCACTCATATGTGGAGTATAAGAACAAAGGAAAAGTGAAGGAACAAAATAGCAGCAGAGTCACAGAACCCAAGAATGGACTAATAGTTACCAAAGGGAAAGGGACTGGGGATGATGGGTGGGAAGGGAGGGATAAGGGCACAGGGAGGGCTGGGCAACACAGAGAAGACAAGTAGTGATTTTACAGCATCTTACTATGCAGATGGACAGTGACTGTGAAGGGGTATATGGGGGGAACTTGGTGAAGGGGGGAACCTAGTAAACATAATGTTCTTTCTGAAATTGTAGATTAATGATACCAACATAAAATTTAAAAAAAGGGAAAAAAATTATATATATTAACTATATTGTCAGTGTGTGTGTGAGGGCTTGTTCTCCCTCAAAATTTGTACCTTAACCTGCAATCTGAAATATGAACTTTACACATTTTCCCTACCAATCCACACCCACTCATTTAGTAAATGCTAAGTGGATGACCACTATGTACCTAAAACCATTTTGGGTGGTGCCAGATTATGATTTATAATAACAACCATGTATTTGGTCTTCATCCCCAGCTCCTAAAGCCCCTTGAATTTTCTGAGTGATGAATGTGATAAAGGTGTCCTTTGTTAATGAGGTGACTTTCAGAAAGCCTTTTAGTAACTTAAGAATGGGGGCTGGTTGCCCAGAGAGAATCAGCTGTGTGACTGGAGGGTTGGAACTTTTTACTCCTCCCAACCCTGCAACATCCAAGGGGAGGAGAGGGGCTGGAGATTGAGTTCAGTTACTAACAGCCACTAATTTAATCCACTATGCCTATTTAATGAAGCTTCCATCAGTCCTTCAAACTCAAAAGGACGGATGACAGTGTTCAGAGAGCTTCCAGGTTGGGGACACAGAGCATTTCTATATGCCACCATGCCAGACCCCAAACTCTACAAGGACAGAAGCTTCTCTGTTTAGGACCTCACTCTATGTGTTTCTCCATTTGGTTGTTGTTCCATGTCCTTTCATATTCTTTGTAATAAAGTGATAATCCAGTGAGTAAATGGGTTTTCTGAGTTCTATGAGCTGCTCTAGCAAATAAAATCAAATACAAGAAGAGGGCTGTGGGAACCTCCAATCTGTAGCCAGTATAACAACCAGGATTCTAATTAGCATCTGAAGTAGAGGGCCATCTAGTGGTTCTGAGCCCTTAACCTGTGGACTCCGATACTCTTTTTGGGTAAATAGTGTCAGAACTGAGTAGAATTGTAGGCCACCCAGTTGGAGTTGGAGCATTACTTGGTGGTGTGGGGAATACTACCATCCCCTGCAACACTGAAAGTGGTGAAGAAAGAGTAAAGCATAATCCGTATGTGCCATGTGGACTCAGTGAACAATACTATACTAGGGGACACAGATAAGCAAATGTTAACTATAATAGAGAATGTTAATATTTATGACAGTGGAAGTACAGTGTTATAGTAGTTAGAAAGGCTTATAGTGTTAAGGAATGGATTCATAAATGAAATGATATCTAGGCTGGAATTTGAAACAAAATAAAAAAAACATGAGTAAGACAAAGTTTGCTATGGGAGTCAGTGCAAATTGTGCTTAAATTAAGAAAATAATATGTGCCAAGGCCAGCAGTGAAAGAGTGTAAGATGTTAGAACAGCTACAAAAGTCTGGTGAAAGTGGAGTTGTAGAATTTGAGAGGTAGATATGAAAGAGAGGAGTGAAAGAGAGTTAAATAGAGTACAATATCCTCAAACTACATTAATAAATTGGAAACCATACTTCAGTAACATGGAATAACTCAAGTGCTAACGTTATGAAACACTACAATCCTATTTAAATTTTACAACCATATCACTGGCTGCAGTGTGGAGAATTGTTTGGTGGGAATAACAAGTGGGCCAGAAGTCCAAATGACATTTTCTGATGGCCTGAACCATGGGACAGTTGCTGCAATAGGGAGAAAAACAGAATTTATTTATAGTCTTCATATGCTTTATGTTTAACTTATCCTTACATGAATTTACATATTTGAGAATATTTGTTGAAAAATGGTAAAATTGGGATATTACTACTAATAATAATGTAAGTAGTACTTGTTTTGCTCTTAAGACATTGTAGAAGATGTCATACTTATTTTCTCAAAGGTATAATTAAGATATGGGCATACCAAGATTATGGGTAAGAACTTTTTTGGTAAAAGAGAAAGTATCAGTTAAAAGAAAATTCAAGCATAGAATATGAAAGGGGCACTACAATTTAGAGAATATAAATTAAATTAGTGAGACATAGATTAAGAAAATAGACACCAGCTTGTAGATAATCTTGATACTAGTCAGAAAATTTTCACTTAATCCTGTAGACAATTGATAATCAGTGGATATTTATAAAAAAGTACATAGTATGCTTACCGTAGATAAAATGGCTTTTCTGCTTTATGAAGAGAGGATAAATTCTGATTATTTTAAATATTAGAAGCAGAATAGTTCTATCTGAAAATATATTGTGTTGCCTCAGTCTAAGGATTTCTGAAAATAGAAAAATGTTTTTAAAGTGGTGAAGATGTCAGTTGTGCATAAAAATATTTGAAAAATTATCAATGCTTCTGTTAATGTGAACAGAAGGAAGGCAGAGATGAGGGAAAATATTTAAATCTTGTGTTCAAGTTTTTCTGGAAACTTGGACTACTGTCTGTACCAAATAGTGATAGCTGAGCGTGTTAACATGTAGGTTAGATAAAGGGTATGCAAACACTGAAAGAGGACACGTTTTTGAGAAGTGGTAGTTTAACAGTGTTTTGTGAACCCCTTAGTCAGCAAGGATTTTGCTGAATCTTCCTCATTATTCCATGAGAAAGAGAAAGTGGGTTAACAATCATGATCTTCAGGGCAACTAGAGACAAAAATATTACTCCTCACCAGGCAATTTCTATGGGCCTGTGTCAAAAGACTGAGTAGTTGAAATGGAAAATACTTAAAGAAAACCTGCTCTGAGAAGCTGTGAATATTATGCAGAAAGTCAGATTTAAAAAGGAAAAAAAAACAGTTAAGCCAAGTAGCTTAACTGAAAATGGGGATAAACTCCAAGTAGCTCTATCACTCCCAACTTATTTCAAATGAAGAGAAAAGGAAATAACACAAGTTATAATCATTAGAGCAAAGCCTGGTAAGTAAGTTCAACTTGGCTCCTGAGTATCTCATGAAGTGCACACTGTATAGACTTTTTAAAAAATTGGTTGTGATTTGGGGTTGTACAATGACTGAATTCTATAAAACTAATTTCAATTATGATATATTTTATTTAACTTGAATGAAACATGAAATATGACCAGTATTAATCTTTTGCTTTTAGTTTCATTGCTATGTCTGATGCCTTATCAGTAATCACTCCACTAATGTTATTTTTCCCCTAATGAATTATCTTTATTCATGCCCCTCTAAAGCAGTAATACTAAAACACCTTATTACTTAGCAAAAAAATCTATAAAATATAAGAAAAACTTGAAGCATAAAAAAGGGGAAAAAAAAGAAAAAGCAAGATAAAGCTTTATACCTACAAAGAAGAAAATAATATAACAATTGCAGTAGACATATGTGTTTGATCCAAGTATTTTTGATAAGATTTTGCTGAATCCATATATTTGAGTTTTCATGTAAAATACATTGTTTGCTTTCTCTCTTCAAGAGAATTCCATTGAAAATAACAGCATCAAAAACCACCAAGGTATTGTAAGGTCAGCTTGGCCAACGTTATCCTCCCTTGGATATTAATAAAAGCACAAATATTGCTTTTTTTATTGTCTCAAGTTTAGAAATAGCCAAAGGGAAGAAAACATTTACAATAGGTACCAAAATTGAAACATAAACCAGTTCCAAATTTGTGACAACTTGGTAGTGGTTACCTAGATCCCAGAAGAAATGCCTAGGTAGTCATAAATCTGAGTACCTCAAGCTACAGTTCAATCAGTAAATGGGAGGAAAGGAAAGGAGAGCTGTTTCCTCATGATCCCTTTGGCAGTGTTTCTCAAATATTTTGGAGGATAAAAATTACTGGAAAAGCTTGTTATGTGTAACTTTTTGTTCTATACATTCTGGTATACTTCATTGATATTGTCCAATACAAGAATTTTAACAAGCTCCCTAGTTGATTCTGGTATGATATCAGAGTTAATAGACACTACTAAAAACCATATAAAGAACAAGACTTCAACATTTCTGGAATCCAACCTTTTGTCCCTATAAAATGGAACAACTCTCAGACTCATCTTAACATTTTCATTAAATAATAATAATAATAATAATAATAATAATAATAATAGCAAAAACATATTAAGGTGTCTATATGTCCAGCACTGTTCTAGACACTTTATGTGTGTTGGCTCTTTTAGTTCTATAACAACTCTAAGATGCAGGTCTTATTATTAGTATATTCATTTAGAAAATAAATTAATGGAAGCTGAGAGATGTTAAACAGTTTGCTGAAGTTATACTTCTAATAAAAGGCAGAGCAAGAAGAGTTCTAGCCCGTTGGACTGGAAGGTGAATTCTTAGTCATGATGCTCTTCTGAGACAAGAAATAAAATGACAGCAAAAAAGGAGAGAATAGAAGGTGACTGATAAAGCTTTTCCTGTCTCATATCAATTCTCTGCCTCTCCATTCCTCAGTTCCCCTGCCATGGTCTTCCTGCTACCTTCAACCAAGGGAAGCACCTGTGGGAAATTGTAGGGCAAGAGAAGAAAAGCCAGGGTATTCTCCCACATAGGCAGCATCTCTAAAATGATTGTATTACCTCCATCGTCCCACTCAGATCCGGCACCCCTGCCATGGATTAAGTCTATACTAGGTGGTATCAACCTCTGGCTGCTGATAATGCCACTAAAATGCCACTTAGTACTTTTATTCGTCCTGTACCAGGGTGCAGCTTCCCACAGCTATTAATCATTCTGTTGCCTCATCATTCGCATTTGATCTTTCCATTTTTCTAACTGTACCCAGTTCGCTGTTATTGTGCTCATGAACTATGTGGTATGAGCTTTGTTTTCCTGATAGGAAGCAGATTGACTGCAGAAGATAATATGATGAGGTAAAAATGAAAATGAAATAAATTGATGAAAGAAAGCTTAAAGTAAAAAATACTGATCTAGAAATGATAGCAAATTTACCTTTGTATTTTATTTAAGATATGAAAGGTTATCCACCTATAATACTTGTCCACTAGTTCACTAAAATAAGCTCTATCATTAAGAATTAGTAGATGCATAAATTTAAAAACATCAACAGGAAAGTAAGAAATGAATATCTCCTGTCTCCTCAGACTCCACCAAGCTCTTCTTTTCAGATCTCAGTTAATGAGCACTAATCTTTCTTTCTTTCTCGCTCTCTTTCTCTTTCTTTTTTTCTTCTCCTTCCTTCCTTCCTTCCTTCCTTCCTTCCTTGCTTCCTTGCTTGCTTCCTTCCTTCCTTCCTTCCTTCCTTCCTTCCTTCCTTCCTTCCTTCCTTCCTTCCATCCATCCCTTTCTTTAATGAATTTGTACCGTTCTGGTAAAATATAGCTGATAGATCTCAAGCATTTATATTAAAGCCTCTCCCTCCCAGAAATGCACTACCATGTAAAGGATGTAACAACGTGTATGCACAATAGGAGAGAAGACATCATGAAAAAGAAATTCTAATAATTTTGGAGGTTGGAAAGCAATTATTAGAGAGCTATTTTTATTTAACCAAGCAAAACATAAAAAATGACTACAGTGTCAATATATAGTGAACCCAAGAAGCAGCTACCCAATTTGCCTCTTGAGAGGCTCTGAGCGTCCTGGTGACACCAGAAGGTGAGGGGCTAAAACCTAATAGGTACTCTATTTGGGTCAGCTACAACCCCAATTTACCATTTGATAATGAGACTGGACTGTACTAGCACTAATTCAGGCAGGAAGCCATAGTTGTAGTGCATGGATAAATGTGCTGTAACCATAAGAAAAAGGAGACTGGAAGAGTCAGATATGAGGCTGGTGCTCAAAGCAAGGGTCTAAGAAAAAATCTGGCAACTCATTTGTGAAATTACCAGCCATATTCTCTCCCTATTCTCAAATAACCATCAGCAAGAACTGTATGGCCCAGACATAGGAGACTAATTGTGGGAATGTGAGAAAAAGACACCAATTAAGTATAATTCCACATTCTGTGGGGTCAGTCAATTGGAATATTGGTGTTCAATTTACTGAATTAGAGATAGTGCCCAGAAAAGCAAATAAGACAATGAAATTAGAAGTTCACTTTTAAATATGATAAATCTCAGAAGCTTTTAGATACCCAAATGAAAAGTCAATTAGACAGTTTTATATACAAGTCTATAGATCAGGAGGAATAAATATATAAATTTGGAAGTAATAAGCATATGGATATTTAAAGCCATGTCAATAAATAAGAGTGAGTACAGATAAAAAAGATGGGTGGTTTGAGGGCTGAACTCTGGAGTACTTCAAGTAGTTGGGAAGAATAGGACTACACTAAAAAATGGGGAAACAGAAGCCAATGATGTAGGATGTGAACAAAGAAAAGAGGTACTGAAGTTTAAAGGAGGAGAAAGTGAAAAGTGCTAAATTCTGCTGATAGATGAAGTAATGTAAGAAAGAGAATTAAACATTTCCATAGCCAAGTGAAGATCACTGGTGATTTTGCAAATGCTGTTCTGGCATACTGGTAAAGGTGAAAGCCTAACTAGAGTGGACTAAAAAGTGAATGAGAGGTGAAAGTAGAATTAAAACATATATGCAACTATTGTAACAAATTTTTCTATAATATCCAAGGAATGTATATGTAGTATTTAGATATATGGAGACAAGAGAGAGTTCACAATGTTTAAGTGTTTGTGTCTGAAAGTATTTACAAATTGGAGTAAAATACAAGTCTTGGTTCTTTATGGGTAGCATTTAGATATTCAAATTCTTAAATTTCTTATGTGTTATATTGATATTGACCCATATATGTGTCATATAGTATTCCAGTTTATAATCTTAAGTTTCACAAATGAACTAGACTGCAAATTCCATGAGAGCAAGATATTTTTTCTATTTTATTCACAATTATAATTTCCAGTGCCTAGAATAGGAGCCTGGAGCATTATATCTGTTTCATAAATATTTGTTTGAATGAATGATGATTATATCCACTTCTCTACAACTTGCTTTTAAAAATTAATAAGGTATCTTGTGGAATTTTTCATATCAAAACACATGGAGATAAACTTACTTAAATTCAACATCTAATTAAACTTCCAACATCTACTTGATACCATATATAATGTGTCTCTATTTTCAAACAGCTTTTCCGATTGGAATCTTATCAATTTGTATTATATTAACTATGTTACTTGAAACAATACTAGCTTTCCATTTTCAAAAAATTTAGGAATGAGCAATAAACATACTTTTTTATTTTTTATTTTTTTATTTTGTTATCATTAATCTACAATTACATGAAGAACATTATGTTTACTAGGCTCTCCCCTACCTCAAGTAGCCCCCACAAACCCCATTACAGTCACTGTCCATCATCATAGTAAAATGTTGTACAATCACTACTTGTCTTTTCTGTGTTGCACACCCTCCCCTTTCCCCCACCCCCCCACATTATACATGCTAATCATAATACCCCCTTTCTTCTTCCCCACCCTTATACCTCCCTACCCTCCCATTCTCCCCAGTCTCTTTCCCTTTGGTAACTGTTAGTCCATTCTTCAGTTCTGTGATTCTGCTGCTGTTTTGTTCCTTCACTTTTTCCTTTGTTCTTATACTCCACAGATGAGTGAAATCATTTGGTATTTGTCTTTCTCCGCTTGGCTTATTTCACTGCGGATAAAACCCTCTAGCTCCATCCATGTTGTTGCAAACTGTAAGGTTTGTTTTCTTCTTATGGCTGAATAATATTCCATTGTGTATATGTACCACATCTTCTTTATCCATTCATCTACTGATGGGCACTTAGGTTGCTTCCATTTCTTGGCTATAGTAAATAGTGCAGCGATAAACATAGGGGTGCATCTGTCTTTTTCAAACTGGAGTGCTGCATTCTTAGGGTAAATTCCTAGAAGTGGAATTCCTGGGTCAAATGGTATGTCTATTTTGAGCTTTTTGAGGAACCTCCATACTGCTTTCCACAATGGTTGAACTAATTTACATTCCCACCAGCAGTGTAGGAGGGTTCCCCTTTCTCCACAACCTTGCCAACATTTGTTGTTGTTTGTCTCTTTGATGATGGCGATCCTTCCTGGTGTGAGGTAATATCTCACTATGGTTTTAATTTGCATTTGGCTGATAACTAGTGACGTGGAGCATCTTTTCCTGTGTCTGTTGGCCATCTGAATTTCTTCTTTGGAGAACTGTCTGTTCAGCTCCTCTGCCCATTTCTTAATAGGATTATTTGCTTTTTGTTTGATGAGGTGTGTGAGCTCTTTATATATGTTGGATGTCAAGCCTTTATCGGATCTGTCATTTATGAATATATTCTCCAATACTGTAGGGTAACTTTTTGTCCTATTGATGGTGTCCTTTGCTGTACAGAAACTTTTCAGCTTGATATAGTCCCACCTGTTTATTTTTGCTTTTGCTTCCCTTGCTCAGGGAGATATGTTCATGAAGAAGTCGCTAATGTTTATATCCAAGAGATTTTTGCCTATGTTTTTTCTATGAGTTTTATGGTTTCATGACTTACATTCAAGTCTTTGATCCATTTTGAATTTACTTTTCTGTATGGGGTTAGACAGTGATCCAGTTTCATTTTCTTACATGTAGCTGCCCAGTTTTGCCAGCACCATCTGTTGAAGAGACTGTCATTTCCCCATTGAATGTCCATGGCTCCTTTACCATATATTAATTGACCATATATGGTTTGGGTTCATGCCTTGAGTCTCTAATCTGGTATGTGGCTCTGTTCTTGTGCCAGTACCAAATTGTCTTGATTACTATGGCTTTGTAGTAGAGCTTGAAGTTGGGGAGTGAGATACCCCCCCACTTTATTCTTCTTTCTGAGGATTGCTTTGGCTATTCAGGGTCTTTGGTGTTTCCATATGTATGTTTGAACTATTTGTTCCACTTTGTTGAAGAATGTTGTTGGTAATTTGATAGGGATTGCACCAAATCCGTATATTGCTTTGAGCAGGATGGTCATTTTGACTATATTAATTCTTCCTAGCCAAGAACATGGAATGAGTTTCCATTTGTTAGTGACCTCTTTAATTTCTCCTAAGAGTGTCTTGTAGTTTTCAGAGTAAAGATCCTTCACTTCTTTGGTTAGGTTTATTCCTAGGTATTTTATTCTTTTTGATGCAATTGTGAATGGAATTCTTTTCCTGATTTCTCTTTCTATTGGTTCATTTTTAGTATGCAGGAAAGCCACAGATTTCTGTGTATTAATTTTGTATCCTGCAACTTTGCTGTATTCCAATATCAGTTCCAGTAGTTTTGGAGTGGAGTCTTTAGGGTTTTTTATGTACAATATCATGTCATCTGCAAATAGTGACAGTTTAACTTCTTCTATAGCAAGCTGGATTCCTTGTACTTCTATGTTTTGTCTAATTGCTGTGGCTAGGACCTCCAGTACTATGTTAAATAACAGGGGGGGAGAGTGGGCATCCCTGTCTTGCACCCGATCTCAGAGGAAAACCTTTCAGGTTCTCGCTGTTCAGTATGATGTTGGCTGTGGGTTTATCATATATGGCCCTTATTATGTTGAGGTACTTGCCCTCTATACCCATTTTGCTCAGAGTTTTTATCATAAATGGATGTTGAATTTTGTGGAATGCTTTTTCAGCATCTATGGAGATGATCATGTGGTTTTTGTCTTTCTTTTTGTTTATGTCGTGAATGACGTTGATGGATTTTTGAATATTGTACCATCCTTGCATCCCTGAGATGAATCCCACTTGGTCGTGGCGTATGATCCTCTTGATGTATTTTTGAATTTGGTTTGCTAATATTTTGTTATTTTTGCATCTACATTCATCAGGGATATTGGTGTTTAGTTTTCTTTTTTGATGGGGTCTATGCCTGGATTTGGTACTAGGGTGATGTTGGCTTCATAGAATGAGTTTGGGAGTATTCACTCATCTTCTATTTTTTTGAAAACATTAAGGAGAATGGGTATTATGTCTTCTCTGTATGTCTGATAAAATTCTGAGGTGAATCCATCTGACCTGGGGTTTTTTTCCTGGGTATTTTTTTGAATAGCAATTCAATTTATTTGCTGGTAATTGGTTTGTTTAGACTTTGTGTTTCTTCTTTAGTCAGTCCTGCAAGGTTGTATTTTTCTAGGAAGTTGTCCATTTCTTCTAGGTTTTCCAGCATGGAAGCATATAGGTTTTCATACTATTCTCTAATAAATCTTTGTATTTCTGTTGGGTCCATCGTGATCTTTTCTTTCTCGTTTCTAATTCTGTTGATGTGTGTTGAATCTCTTTTTCTCTTAATAAGTCTGGCTAGTGGCTTATCTATTTTGTTTATTTTCTCAAAGAACAAGCTCTTGGTTTCATTGATTTTTCTATTGTTTTATTCTTCTCAATTTTGTTTATTTCTTCTCCGATCTTTATTACATCCCTCCTTCTGCTGACTTTAGACCTCATTTGTTCTTCTTTTTCCAATTTTGATAATTGGGACATTAGACTATTCATTTGGGTTTGTTCTTCCTTCTTTAAATATGCCTGGATTGCTATATACTTTCCTCTTATGACTGCTTTTGCTGCATCCCACAGAAGTTGGGGCTTTGTGTTGTTGTTGTCATTTATTTCCATATACAGCTGGATCTCCATTTTAATTTGGTCATTGATCCATTGACTATTTTGAAGCATGTTGTCAAGCCTCCATGTGCTTGGGAACCTTTTTGCTTTCTTTGTTCAATTTATTTCTAGTTTTATACCTTTATGGTCTGAAAAGTTGGTTGGTAGAATTTAAATCTTTTTGAATTTACTGAGGCTCTTTTTGTGGCCTAGTATGTGGTCTATTCTGGAGAATGTTCCATGTGCACTTGAGAAGAATGTGTATCCTGTTGCTTTTGGGTGTAGAGTTCTATAGATGTCTATTATGTTCATCTGTTCTAGTGTGTTGTTCAGTGCTTCTCTGTCCTTACTTATTTTCTGTCTGGTGGATCTGTCCTTTGGAGTGAATGGTGTGTTGAAGTCTCCTAAAATGAATGCATTGCAGTCTGTTTCCTCCTTTAGTTCTGTTAGTATTTGTTTCACATATGCTGGTGCTCCTGTGTTGGGTGCATATATATTTATAATGGTTATATCCTCTTGTTGGACTGACCCCTTTATCATTATGTAATGTCCTTCTTTATCTCTTGTTACTTTCTTTGTTTTGAAGTCTATTTTGTCCCATAGTAGTACTGCAACACCTGCTTTTTTCTCCCTATTGTTTTCATGAAATATCTTTTTCCATCCCTTGACTTTTAGTCTGTGCATGTCTTTGGGTTTGAGGTGCATCTCTTGTAAGTGGCATAAAGATGGGTCTTGTTTTTTATCCATTCAGTGACTCTATGTCTTTTGATTGGTGCATTCAGTCCATTTACATTTAGGGTGATTATCGATAGGTATGTACTTATTGCCATTGTAGGCTTTAGATTTGTGGTTACCAAAGGTTCCAGGTTACTTTCCTTCCTATCTAAGAGTCTAACTTAACTCACTTTGTATGCTGTTACAAACACAATCTAAAGGTTCTTTTCTTTTTCTCTTCCTTTTTCTTCCTCCTTTATTCTTTATATTTTAGGTATCAAATTCTGTACTTTTTGTCAATTCCTTGATTGACTTTGGGGATAGTCAATTTAATTTTGCATTTGCCTCACAATCAGCTGCTCCACCCTCCCTACTGTGGTTTTACTACCTCTGGTGACAGCTATCCAACCCTAGGAACAGTTCTATCTATAGCAGTCCCTCCAAAAGAGACTGCAGAGATGGTTTGTGGGAGGTAAACTCTCTCAGCTTTTCCTTATCTGGAAATTGTTTAATCCCTCCTTGTAATTTAAATGATAATCTTGCCAAATAAAGTAATCTTGGTTCCAGGTCCTTCCGCTTCATGGCATTAAGTACATCATGCCACTCCCTTCTGGCCTGTAAGGTTTCGGCTGAGAAGTCTGATGTTAGTCTGATGGGCTTTCCTTTGTATGTGATCTTAGTTCTGCTTCTGGCTGCTTTTAACAGTCTGTCCTTATCCTTGATCTTTCCCATATTAATTACTATGTTTCTTGGTGTTGTCTTCCTTGGGTCCCTTGTGTTGGGAGATCTGTGGATCTCCATGGCCTGAGAGACTATGTCCTTCCCCAGACTGGGAAGGTTTTCAGCAACTACCTCCTCAAAGACACTTTCTATCCCTTTCTCTTTGTCTTCTTCTTCTGGTATCCCTATAATGCGAATATTGTTCTGTTTGGATTGGTCACACAGTTCTCTCAATATTCTTTCATTTTTAGAGATCCTTTTTTCTCTCTATGCCTCAGCTTCTTTGTATTCCTCTTCTTTAGTTTCTATTTCATTTACTGTCTCCTCCACCATATCCTACCTGCTTTTAATACCCTCCATTATGCTCTTCAATGATTGGATCTCCGACCTGAATTCATTCATGAGTTCTTGGATGTCTTTCCATACCTCCATTAGTATGTTGATGATTTTTATTTTGAACTCTCTTTCAGGAAGTGTCACGAGGTCTATATCATTTAAATCTTTCTCGGGAGTTGTATTAATAATTTTACTCTGAACCAGGTTCCTTTGGCATTTCATGTTTGTATATGGTGCTCTCTAGTGTCCAGAAGCTCTATTCTGGAGGTGCTCAGCCCCTGAAGCAATGTCAGGGTTCGCAGGGGAGCAGTGCTGGTCCCTGGGGGGAGGAAAGAGCTGTTCCCTGCCTCCTGGCTGCTGTGCCTGTCTCCACTGCCTGAGCTAGTGGACTGGTCACACAGGTATAAATTTCTGTCCCAGAGCAGCCGGATATGGATCCCTGCTTTCCATAAGCAGCCAGAATCCCAGTCTCCCCAGGAACTCTGCCTGTATTAAACTTTCCAAACTGGTTGTCATGCGAGTCTCATGAAAGCACCATGAAATGTAGATTTGTGCTCCCAGAGCAGATTTCCAGAGCTAGGGATTCAGCAGTCCCAAGCCTTCCAATCCCTCCCTGCTCTGTTTCTCTTCCTCCCGCCAGTGAGCTTGGGTGAGGGAGGGGCTTGGGTCCTGCGGGGCCACAGCTCTGGTACGTTACCCCATTCGCTGAGGTCTGCTCTTTTCCCCAGGTGTGTACAGTCTGACGCCATCCTCTTTCCTGTTGCTCTTTCAGGATTAGTTGCGCCAATTACATTTTCTAATTGTATCCAGTTTTAGGAGGAAGCCTGTGTCTCTCCTCTCATGCCACCATCTTTTATCCTCTAAATATACTTTTGTAAATAACAAATAAGTATGAACCCTGAGTATCCACATATAAAATACTTAGTCCTTGATTCATCTATGAAAATTAAATCTGACAGTATGTACAATATATATTATTACATTACTACATGCAATTAGGAATAACTATTAAGGTTTCATGTAAATAAGAATCTTTCATGCACAATTCCATACACATTAAAACCTAACATATTGTCCTACATATGTGAATGGAACTAATAAGCAGCTAGATTCAACTGCAAAGGCTGGCACCAATAAAACTACTTCAAAATTTGGAGAGAATTGATTTTCATTTGTTTTAATTAGTAGATGCTTACAAAATAAGGGTTTGCAAATATTTTTATACAAGGGAATTTCATAAATGGTATCACCTGGTAATATTTTACTCTCCTTTATTAGGATAATAAGTAACAGTCCAATATATTATATAAATATTGTATCATGCAAGCTATTGCCATTATTAGTTCATTTATTTATTTATTTTTATTCTGATATCATTAATATACAATCACATGAATTTGCCATTATTTTTTACTTCACATTAGCATTTCCCTTTGTCATGCCCCTTGCTCTTTACCCTCTCCCCAGTCTACACAGGCATATTTTTTCCAGTGATCTCTAATGCAAAATTCAACAATTGTATTAATAATAATTAATGTCCTTTTATTATCATTTAGTGATGAGCCTGATGACTCCTACAAACACTCACATGTTGAAAAAATAGGACTGAGCATAAAACTGTTATCTCTGTCCTAATTCAATCTCTTCTTTTTCTCTGCGGATCTGTATTCAGAGTTTAATTATGGTAAGAGATAGTAGGAGGTAAAAGAAGGGTATAAGCAACCAATGCAAAAAATTCAAAGCAATTCTACCATATTTCTGTTCTATGCACAAACCATCTGTATATATAGGATATATATTTATCCATATAAATGGATATAATAAATATAATATAGATTTATATAATAAATATAATATAGATTTATATAATATAGATTTATTATATATATAATAAATATAGATATAATAAAGATTTATAATAAATATATAATAAATATAGTATAATAAATATAGATTTATTATATATATATTACATGTCCATATATATTTAAATATGGTTGTAAGGAACTAACACACTTATAAAAATTTTCAGTATTGCAGTTATAGGAATAAGGATGATAACAAATATTTTTAAATATTCTTGTTCAGGTACAAAATCTTAATAAAACTCTGCATTATAAAAAAAATATTAAATCAGCCTAACATTATAAATTTCTTAAAAACCAAGTATTTGCAAGTTATTATTATATGTATTATTACTTAGTAGCCTACCACAACTATATCAAAATAAATGGAACATGATACTAAGTGTATCTTTCTAATATTATTTGGTTGCATAGTAATCAGGAAATTCATCGTTATGGTTTCCTTTTACAATAAAAACACTTTGCTCTCCATATGACTACATGACACTTAAGTTCCTTTTTCAGAAAGCACTTATACATGTCTGAAGATCATAAGTGAATTGTGGTCAAGTAATAAAGGATACATTTTTCATGTATGTATGAAAAAATTGTTTATCAACATTATTCTGAATTTCTATTCACAAATGGAAATAAAATTGACTCATTTAAAGGAAATTATGTTTAAAAATCTCTAAGGTCTCAAAACATTTGCTCAATCTAGTTTTGATTTAGTATGATAATTTGGTATTGATTCAAATTTAATCCTATGCTCACAATTTTTTCTATTAAGTTGAATATTCTATTACTGTCTAATGATTTGTAAAATAACAAGAATTACTGGAAAATATTTCATTCCTTCTTACAGATTACTTCAGAAATGGCTGCAATCATTCCTCTCCTTTTATTACCATTTGCAATAGGACCTTGTAGTTCTCATCAAATGATAGTTTATATTATTCCATGCCTGTGTGAGAACAAGGCTTGTCACTTGCTTTGGACAATAAAAAGCAGCAGAAGTGATGATGTACCAATTCTCAGTTTAAGCCTCAAGAAGTGCTAAATATCTCTATTCTTTCTCAGAATCCTGTTGCTACCATGTGAACAATCTCTAGGGTACCTGCTAGATGAAGACACATGGCTCCATCATGTATATCACTCCAGCTGACTGCCAGCTAATCCCTAACATATGAAAATCAGATCATATTAAACCAATATTCTCCCAACTGCCTACAAATGCATGAAGGAGTCCAGTGGAAATTAATTGACCTTAGTTCAGATCCAAACTGCAAGAGTGACTGACATTAAATGATGGGTGCTTTGTTATACAGTAAGAGAAAACTGACAAAGCCCCATATGAAATATTTTCTTGGTACTTCTAAACAAAATTGGCAGCCTAAATAAATGGGCTGTTGTGAATTCTACCCTTTGATGAACTTACTACACAGCTGAGAAAGCATATATAAACTGATTGGAGATACATAAAAACTTTCATTTATTTGGAAATCCCCAAATTTTGGTACCTTGAATGGTGTTAAGCCCTTGTCAGATATGTCATTTACAAATATATTTTCCCATACAGTAGGATGCCTTTCTATTCTGCTGATGTTATCTTTTGCTCTACAGAAGCTTTTTAGTTTGATGTAGTCTCACTGTTCATTCTTGCTTTTTTTTCCCCTTGCCCAAGAAGATGTGTTCAGGAAAATGTTGCCATGTTTATATTCAAGAGATTTTTACCTATGTTTCCTTTTATGAGTTTATGGTTTTGTGACTTACATTCAGGTCTTTGATCCATTTCAAGTTTACTTTTGTGTATGGAGTTAGACAATAATCCAGCTTCATTCTCTTAATGTAGCCGTCCAGTTTTGCCAACACCAGATTCTGAAGAGGCTGTAAATTCTCCATTGTATGTCCATGGCTCCTTTATCATACATTAATTGGCCATATATGTGTAGTTTTATATGTGGGCTCCCTATTCTGTTCTATTAATCTATGGCTCTGTTCCTGTGCCAGTCTCCAATTGTCTTAATTACTGTGGCTCTGTGGTAGAGATTGAAGTTGGAGAGCATAATCCCCCCAGCTTTGTTCTTCCTTCTCAGCATTGCTTTGGCTATTCAAGGTTATTTGTGGTTCCATATGAATTTTAGAACTATTTGTTCTAGTGCATTGAAGAATGCTGTCAGTATTTTGATAGGGATTACATGAATCTGTAATTGCTTTAGGCAGGATGGACATTTTTACAGTATTAATTCCTCCAATCCATGAGCACATGATGTATTTCCATTTTTTGGTGTATTCAGTTACTCTCATGAGTGTCTTGTATTTTTCAGGGTATAGGTTTTTTACCTCCTTGACTAGATTTATTCCTAGGCATATTATTCTTTTCAATCCAATTATAAATGGACTTGTTTTCCTGCTTTCTCTTCCTGCTAGTTCATCATTAGTATACAGGAATGCAATGGATTTCTGTGTATTAATTTTGTATCCTGCAACTTTGCTTAATTCAGATGTTAGTTCTAGTAGTTTTTGAATGGATTATTTAGGGTTTTTTATGTACAATATCATGTCATCTGTAAACAGGGACAGGTTGACTTCTTCCTTACCAATCTTGATGCCTTTTATTTCTTTGTGTTGTCTGATTGCCATGGCTAGAACCTCCAGTACTATGTTGAAGATAAGTGGGAAGAGTGAGCATCCTTGTATTGTTCCCAATCTTAGAGGAAAAGCTTCAAGCTTTTCACTGTCAAGTATGATATTGGTTGTGGGTTTGTCATATATGGCCATTATTATGTGGAGGTACTTGCACTCTACACCCATTTTGTTGACAGTTTTTATCACGAATGCATGTTGAATTTTGTCAAATGTTTTTTCAGCACCTATGGAGATGATCATGATGTGGTTTTTGTCCTTTCTGTTGATATGTATGATGTTGATAGATTTTTTAATATTGTACCGTTCTTGCACTCCTGGAATAAGTCTAACTTGATCATGATGTATGATCTTTTGAATGTATTTTTGAATTTGGTTTGCTTATATTTTGAGTATTTTTGCATGTATGTTCTTCAGGAATATTGGTCTGTAACTTTCTTTTTTGTGGTGTCTTTGCCTGGTTTCATTATTAGGGTGATGCTGGCCTCATAGAATGAATTTGGAAATATTCCCTACTCTTCTACTATTTGGAAAACTTTAAAGAAAATGGGTATAGGTCTTTTCTAAGTGTCTGATAAAGTTAAGTGGTGAAGCCATCTGGTCCAGGGGTTTTTTTCTTAAGTAGTTTTTGATTACCAACACTATTTCATTGCTGGTAATTGGTCTGTTCTGATTTTCTGTTTCTTCCTGGGACATCCTTGAAAGGTGGTATTTTTCTAGAAAGTTCTCCATTTCTTCTAGGTTATCCAATTTGTTAGCATACAATTTTTCATAATATTCTCTAATAATTCTTTGCATTTCTGTGTTGTTCATAGTAATTTTTCCTTACTTATGATTCTGTTTATGTGTGTATACTCTTTTTTTCTTGATAAGTCTGGCTAGAGGTTTATCTATTTTGTTTGTTTTCTTGAAGAACCAGCTCCTGGTTTCATTTATTCTATTTTTTATTCTTCTAAATTTTGTTTATGTATGCTCTGATTGTTATGTCCCTCCTTCTACTGACTTTGGGCCTCATCTTTTCTTCTTTTTCTACTTTCATTAATTGTAAGTTTAGACTGTTCATCTGGGAATAGTCCATCTATAGCTGTCCCTTTAAAATACACTGCAGAGACAGATTGTGGGAAGTAAATTCCCTCATCTTTCCCTTATCTGGAAATTGTTTAATACCTACTTCAAACTGAAATGATAATCTTGTGAGGTAGGGTATTCTTCACTGGAAGCCCTTCTGTTTCACTACATTAAATATATCATACTACTCCCTTCTGATCTGCAAGGTTTCTGCTGAGAAGTCTGATGATAGCTGGATGAGCTTTCCTTTTTCTCTTTCTGTTTGCTTTCAATACTCTCTCCTGGTCCTTGATCTTTGCTGTTTTAATTATTACATGTCTTGGTGTTGACTTCCTAGGGTCCCTTGTGTTGGGAGATTGCTGCACTTCCATGACCTAAAAGACTATTTCCTTCCCCAGATTAGGGGAAGTGTGCAGCAATTATTTCCTCAAAGAAATGTTCTATCCCTTTTTCTCTCTTCATCTTCTTCTAGTACCCCTGTAATACAATTATTGTTCCAATTGGGCTGGTCACAGAGTTCTATTATTCTTTCATTCCTAGAGATCCTTTTTTCTCTCTGTGCCTCCACTTCTTTGTTTTCCCTGTTCTCTAATTTCTATTTCACCATTCTCCTCTACTTTGTCTAGTTTACTTTTAAATCTCTCCATTGTATGTTTCATTCCAGATACTATATTTTTCAAAGTTTCTATCTCTTTCTTGAAGACCTCCCTGGGATCTTGAATATATTTCTGTATCTCCACAAGCAAGTTTTTATGATTTTTATTTTTAAATCTTTATCAATAAGATTGGTGATTTCAGTTTCATGTAGCCTTCTTTCTGGTGTTGGAATTTTGTTTGCACAGTGTTTTTGTCATTTCATATTTCTAATGATTAATATGGAATAACAACTTTGTGTAGGTAGCACCCTCTAGTGCCCAGAAACTCAGCTCTCTGGAGCTGCCCAGCACCTGGAGCTATGGTGGGGGTCATAGGCACGTGGTGCTAGTGCCTGCCAGGAGGAAAGAGTTCTTTCTTGCTTCCTGGCTGCAGAACCTGCCTCCACTGCCAAGGCCAATGGGCCAAGTACACAGGGAGAAGCCTCTGTGTTACTCCCCTGTAGGCTCCATAGGCAGGGCCTTCCTCCACCTCCAGCTGGCCTGGTGCCACAGTGGGGGTAGCAGATGTGCAGATGAGTGCCTGCTGGGAAGAAGGTGCAGCAAGCTGTGTATCACAGTGTGGGGGTCTTAGCACTGTGTTTCCAGTCTGGGTGATGGAGTGTCTGAAGCTCCTGAATGTTCCCAACCTGCTGGGCTAAGAGTTACAGGATGATTTTGTCCAACTGTCCTCTTCTTTGAGCAGCAAGCTCTATATAATCCTTGAACCTTTAGCACCCCTCTCACTATTGGGAAGTCTTTCAGAGTGCCTGCCTTTCTGTTGTCCCAGAGTGACCAGTTGTGGGCATGTTTTCTCCACAAGCAGCTGAAATCTCTGAGTATTCAGCCTTTGCTTTCCAATACCACTAATCTTCAGAGCACCACATAATGCAGGTTCACGCTTCCAGAGCAGATCTCCAGGGCTCACTGTTTAGCATTCTTGGGCTTCTACTCCCTCCCCACTCCATTTCTCTTCCTCCCAACTGTGAGCAGGGGTTGCAGGAGGGCTTGGGTCCTGCTGGATAGTGGTTTTGCTGCTTTACCCTTTTCTGTGAGGTTTTTGCTTTTCCCCAGATGTAGGCAGTTTTCAGGTCACTCTTTCAAGATTAGTTGTATTAGGTGTGTTTTTGTGTTATATGTGGTCTTGGAAGTAGGTTTCTGCCTAATTTCTCATGCCACGATCTTTTTCTCCCTCAAGCTCAAGATACTGTTTTATAAGTTTCTATAGCTCTTGGTTCCTATCTCTATTCCATATATAAATATTCCAAGATTCAGTAACTCTAACCATAGAAGGAAACAAGTTCTGAATAGAGGATAGTTTCTTAATCTTGGGTCAGATAATCTCGATTCATATCTATTCAATGAGAATATTTTGAAAAACTATCCAAAAAATTTTATCACCTGCATCTTGCTTACTAAAATGCATACTTATGAAATCAATGAACTTAGAAATGTTATACACCAATCCCCTAAAAAACATGTTCTATTTTCATAATTGACATCCTTAGAGGGCATTCATTATTCAGAATAGTAGTGTACATGATCTAGGGGTTTAACATTAACCATGATTAATGTGATTCTGATCAATACTGTGTAATACTGAGATTTCAATTTGAATTTTTAAATTAGCTTACTTTGTTACCATGCCTAAAATCAAACACCAATAGATTTTTATTAAATACATCTTTCTTTGTCTTGCAAAAAGGCATGTTAAGAACGAAGTCAAAAAAAAAAGCACAGCATTGACAACTCAGAAGCAACTTTTTATAGGAAATAATGGCAAAACATCACATATAAATCATAAGAACTTCTTTTCAGTCTGCCTCCTTTGGCAGATTGCTTGTAATGGGCATCATAATCAGTTCAATTCTTATTCAACAATAAAGATTTTCTATTTCTCTATGACCACTGTAGAAAGGATTTCTGGGATCAGAGAAGATTTTGTTTTTAATTGTAAATTCTTATTACTATCTTATACTAAGTGAAAAAATGATAGCCTCATAGAAATTATGTTTGGGATACTGGGGAGGGAAATTCTCTGTACAGGACACATAAGAAAAATAAAAACAGAGGTGCTTAAAACAGAGTACTTTAGAAAAAAATTAAATTACAATATATATGTTAAAAATTTTATGTTTAACATAGTTACAGCATCACATTTTATTGTAGATAGTCTTATTTTTGTATGGAGAAAAAAAGTACAGTGCATTTAATGATGACTTTTATTAAAATACCAGAATTTGCATGTTAAAAATCTATTGTTTTCATTTTCCTTCTCTCTCCTAATTTATTTAACTTCTCACCCACTAAAAATAAATTTCAATTTATGAATATGTGATATGCATACTATAGAAGTTGTAAGATAAAATAAGCTTTCATCCTATGTATAAACTCATTTAAAAATATTTTGTTATAAATATTGTAGATTTTTCAAAAACCTGTGAATGTATCTTAGTGTTTGTACCTGGATAATTACAGATGACTGCAAAGTATAACAGGTAAATGTAAAATGTAGATAGGTTCAGGTTAGAAAAATAAATCTTAGTAATTACTGTGTTTCCCTTTATATATTAGGTCCCTATATATATATTAGGTCTTTCTGCAATGGGATGGTTAAGACATTTGCATTTTCTTCTTAAATTCAGATGTCTTGCCCCCAATACATTTTTTAGATATTTCTAAATAATGATTGTCATGAGGAAGTTGGTCTCATCCATGGCCATACAGAAGTGTATATTTTCTTACAATTCTTAAGATTTCCAGATTTCTATTTTAAATAATTCTATCTTAACATCTTAACTGGTGGCTTATTCTGTTCTCTGTACCACATTAAAAAATAAAGATATCATTATCTTCTTTGGCTCTCTGAGAGTAGTGAATTCATGAGTTCACTATGTTAACTACCCTCTAAGATGAAACAATTATTTTAAGAGATTGAAAATCTTTCTGTTATTGTATTTAGATTTCAGATAAACTGAGTTAGCAACATACTTGTTCTTGAATTCTGCTTTGGGCTATTGCAAAGGGAGGAGATAAAAGGGTTATTTTCTCACACTGGTCAGAAAGATAAAAGATCATATTAAAACAAATCAATAAAAAGTCATTTTTCACTGAAAACTCTTGATGGTCATTATAATCCAAAACAAATTAGCTCTAGATAATGGAGAAGGAATTGAACCACTGTGGGGACAAATGTGGAAGGAAGAAATTAGTTGAATTCTGTATTTTTATTTGATTATAATCAGGAAAGTTTGTTACTATTCCCCCAACTTTGTACCACCAATTAGGTGATAACATTTTCATAGGATGTCCCAGTCACTGCATTTGTCCTCACTCAAGATCACATTTGAGTGTTTTGAAAGATTTATTTTAACTCAGAAATCACAGTAAACTGCTTAAGTAATTTCTTTTCTGAATATAGTTATTCATATAAAACAGTCAGAACATCCAATCTCAAGCCAAAGTCCATGAACATCAATAGAAAATCCAGGCACTCTTCACTTTATTGCATTTTATTTCACTCTGCAGATACTGCATTTTTTACAAATTGAAGGTCTGTGGCAACACTGACTAGAGCCAGGCTATTGATAACCATATTTTTTTTCTTTGAACTTATTTATTTATTTAACATTTGATTTCAAAATAATTTGTTTTATAATATATTGCAAAGAATTACAAAGAATTTTCATAGACCCTCATCTAGCTTCCTCAATTGTTAACATCTTACCTAATCATAGTATAAATACCAAAACTAGAAGATTAACACTGATGCAATGCTGTTGGTCAATCTATAGACCTCATGCAGATTTTTTTTTTTTTGAGAGGGCATCTCTCATATTTATTGATCAAATGGTTGTTAACAACAATAAAATTCTGTATAAGGGAGTCAATGCTCAATGCACAATCATTAATCCACCCCCAGCCTAATTCTCATCAGTCTCCAATCTTCTGAAGCATAACGAACAAGTTCTTACATGGTGACCAAATTCTTGCATAGTGAATAAGTTCTTACATGGTGAACAGTACAAGGGCAGGCATCACAAAAACTTTCAGTTTTGATCACTCATTATGAACTATAAACAATCAGGTCTAATATGAATATTCGTTTGATTTTTATACTTGATTTATATGTGAATCCCACATTTCTCCCTTTATTAATATTATTATTATTATTTTTTAACAAAATGCTGAAGTGGTAGGTAGATGCAAGATAAAGGTAGAAAACATAGTTTAGTGTTGTAAGAGAGCAAATGTAGATGATCAGGTGTGTGCCTGTAGACTATGTGTTAATCCAAGCTAGACAAGGGCAATAAAACATCCACGGATGCAGAAGATTTCTCTCAGAACAGGCGGGGAGAGGTTCTAAGCCTCACCTCTGTTGATCCCCAATTTCTCACCTGATGGCCCCCCTGCGACTCTGCCTGTCTTAGGGTCTTCCTCCCTTGAGGAATCTTACCTGTCTCCGGCTAACCAGTCATCGTCCGGGGCCATACAGGGAAATGTAAAGTTGGTAAGTGAGAGAGAAGCCATATTGTTTGAAAAGGTTAGCTTTTTACTTCTTTGCAGATTTATGCCCTGTGGCTTCTATGCCCAGCATTTGTCTTGAGGTATCTTTACCACTTGGAGGAGTTATGATGCTCGGTGAATTCGATATGAGGCACGAATTCTATTTAAGGGTTATAATTAGGAAGGAAGAAGAAAAGCTATAGAGGTAGCAGACGGAAGAAAACATGGGAAGATTGATTATTTCTTTGACATATCTTCTTGTAGAGTAACTTGAGCATGTATAGGTTTTAAACTACTAATTAAATTGCGCACACACATTAACATAATAGGAATACAGTTACACAACCAAAGCAGGTCTATAATTACCAGCCATCACCAGTGAAGCCAAGAAAACCAGTTAGGCACCCTAGGCATTTGTGAAAATTTGTCTATGATATGATGGATATTGTCCAACTGTACTTGAACAGTCTGAGAAAAATCAGACAAATTAAAACAACCCATTCCTGGGAACTGTTCACATCCCATATGTTCTTTTAACAGTAGATAGTCTGTAGTTGTAAGATTTTGGAGTGCTACAACTTGCACTTCTCCTAATTCTTGGTTGAGTTCCAACAGTATAGATCCAGTCAAATTTGTTGTTTTACTGTATGCACAGGTGATAACCATATTTTTATAAGAGCATTGCTTACTTATCTTATTGCCACACTTTGGCAATTTTCACAATATTTCAAACTTTTTCATTATTATTATATTTCTCATGGTGACCTGTGATGAATGATATTTGATGCTACTCTGAAACTATTTAGGGGCACCATGAATTGCACCCACATAAGCAAATGAACTTATTTAATAATAACTGTGTATGTTTTGATGGTTCCATTGCCCAATCTCTCTAAACGGCCATTTCCTGATCTCTCTCCCTCTCCTCAGGCCTCCATATTCCCTGAGAAACAATAATATTGAAATTAGGCCAATTAATTGGCCTCTAAGTGAGTTGCATATCTCTGACTTTAAATCAAAAACTACAAATGATTAAGCTTACTCAGGAGGCATGACAAAAGCTGAGACAAGTCAAAAGCTAGGTGCGTGCCATGTTGTGAATATGAAGGAAAAGCTCTTGAAGGTGATTGAAAGTGCTGTCCAGTGAACACACAATGAGAAGAGTGAAAGAGCCATATATAGGCAATACAGAAAATGTTTTGGTGGTCTGGTATAAAGATCAAACCAGCCACAACATTTTCTTAGGCCAAAGTCTAAAACAGAGCAAGGCCCTAACTTTCTTCAATTCTATGAAGGCTAAAATAAGGTAGCTGCAGAAGAAAAGCTGGAAGCTAGCAGAGATTGATTCATGAGGTTAACAGAAAGAAGCTGTCTCCATAAAATCAAAGTACAAAATGAAGTTTCAAGTGCTGATGTAGAAGCTTTACCAAGTTATTCAGAATATCTACCTAAGATAATGAAGGTGGCTACACTAAACAATAGATTTTCCAGGTAGATGAAACAGCCTTCTACTGGAAGAAGAGGCCATTTAGGACTTTCATAGATGGAGGAGAGAAGTCAATGCCTGGCTTCAAAGGACAAGGCAACTCTCTTGTTAGGGGCTAAGGCAGCTGCTGACTTTAAGTTGAACCCAATCCTCATTGACCATTCCCAAAATGCTATGACCCTTTAGAGTTATGCTAAATCTACTCTGCCTGTGCTCTATAAATGTAATAAAAAGGCCTGGATGACAGCACATCTATTTACAACATGGCTTACTGAATAATTTCAGCCCACTATTGAGATTAACTGCTCAGAAAAAAGGTTCTTTACTGGTCATTGACCATGTACCTGGTCCACCCAAGAGCTCTGATGGAGGTGCACAAGATTTATGTTGTTTTCATGCCTGTTACACAACATCCATTCAGTGGCCCATGGATTAAAGAGTAATTTTGACTTTCAAGTCTTATTAAGAACTGTAGTTGACTCTTGAACAATAAGAGATTAGGGGGATCAACCCACCATGCAGTCAATAATCTGTGAATAACTGTATACTCCCCCCAGATTTAACAACTAATAGCCTACTATTGACTGGAAGCCTTACCAAGAACATAAACAACTGATGGGCACATATTTTTATGTTATATGTATTATATACTGTATTCATACAATAAAGTAATCTAGAGAAAATATTTTTTTAATTGTTGCAAATCTCCAAAAAGCTTTTCAGTATTTTTATTGAAAAAAAATCCACATATAAGTAGAGCCATGCAATTCAAACCCTTGTTCAAAGATCTATTGTACATTTCATAAGGTTACTGCTGCCATGGATAATGATTCCTCTGGTGGATTAGGGCAAAAGAAATTGAAAACCTTCTGGAAAGGATTCATCATTCTAGATGCCATCAAGACTATCTGTGATTCATGGGAAGAGGTCAAAATATCATCACTAGCAGGAGTTTGGGAATAGTTGATTCTAAACCTCATGAGTTCAAATTCAGTGTAGGAATTAACTGCAGATGTGGTGGTAATAGCAAGAGAGTTGCTGTTGGAAATGGAGCCTGAGGATGTGACTGACTGCTGCCATCTCATGATAAAACAACCAGATGAGGAGTTGTTGCTTATGAATGAGCAAAGAAAGTGTTTTTTATTTCTGGTGAAGATGCTGTGAAGATTGTTGAAGTGACAACTAATATTTAGATTCTTACATAAACTTAGTTGATAAATTGGCTACAGTAGAGTTTGAGAAGATTGACTCCAATTTTGAAATACGTTTTACTGTTGGTAAAATGCCATCAAACAGCACTGGATACTACAGAGAAATTGTTTGTGAAAGGAAGAATCAATCAATGCAGCAAACTTCATTGTTGTCTTATTTTAAGAAATTGCCACAGCCACTCCATTCTTCATCAACCAGCATCCTGATCACTTGCCATCAACATGGAGACAAGACCCTTCACCAGCAAAAAGATTACATCTTGCTGAAAGCTCAGATGGTTAGCATTTTTTAGCAATAAAGTGCTTTTTAATTAAAATATGTGTATATATTTTTAATATAATGCTATTGCACATGTAATAGACTGAAGTCTAGTGTAAAATATTTTTAAATGTACTGGGAAACCAAAAAATTTATTTGACTTGTTTTATTGTAATATTTGCTTTTTTGCAGTGGTCTGTAACTAAACCCATAATATCTCCAGTGTGTGTATTTTGAATGTCTAATGTCCATTAAAATATACAGTCTAATTAGTTTTAAAAGAGAAACATTCTGAGTAATTTATCATAAAATAAAAATTATAATAACAAGGGTACCACCAAATATTTGTGGCAAAATAACTTAATATATAAGCATGCTGGAACTATAAAATATTAAACATATATATTTACATGTAGCTTACAGGTAACATAATAGTACTAATTCTTTTAACACCAAAGGCTACTTTTTAAAACCTTGGATTAAGACTTCTCTATAAACCCTAAATTTCTCCCCATTAGTTAGATATATACTATATATAGCAGGTTGAATTGTAGAAGATAAGTAAGGAATGGTTATATGTGTATATATATTTTTAAAAATGTCATATGCATACATATATATAAGTATGGGGAGAAAGAAATGGAGAGAAGAATCAAATGACTTTATAGTAAAGATATATAAAATCATGCAATTCATTTCTGATATTTTTAACCTGTTTATAGGAAACTGTTGTAACTGAAATAATAAACATGTCCATTTTTCCCTTGCATTCACCTCCTAATTTCCTGAAGGGGCTTATATTCTTGATTTCTCATATCTTGGAGACCCTATTACATCAGAACAATAATATTTATTATACTTGGTGAATTAAGATATACAGATATATGGACTTCTAAGCTTTCAGTAAAAGATTTTAGAAGACTGAAATGAAGTTGAAGAATTAAAACTTGCGTTTATCAAATAAAATCAACAAAATGGTATCATTTAACTTTTCAAAGGAAATGATGTTAGAAGGCATAGGATATTGATACATTGACATAGTGAGAGCACTGTTAGTTTGTGTTCTCACTAAAATTCAGTTTGTATGATCCAGGAAAAGCCACTGGCCAAATTGCAGAAAACTCTATCATCAATTATTTGTTAGAGAAACAACAAATATCTCTATTACTTTCTTCATTTGGTTAACTAAAGAATACATATGCCAGTGATAATGTGCTATGAAAGCTTTTATTTTGGAACTTACTACACATCTAGTAACATTCAAAAATGTATACCTTCAATCTGATATAAAAAAGAATTCAAAATAAACAATAACCCTTCCAGTTACTCTAAAATAATAACTTACACTAATCTCTGTCATTTCTTTACTGCATTAACATTCAAAGCATTATTTCATATGCTGGAATCTTACTTTCCTGGCACTAAAGTAAATGTTATTGGACTAAATATTGGTACATCATAGTAATTATGACAGATGGTAATGTCATTTAAAAAAATAAAGAAGGAAGGAAGGGTGGGTCACATTACCTTAAGATGCAAAAAAAAAAAGCCAAATACCTAGAAAAAATTTTAATAATTAACTCCCTAAAATAATAACACCAGCACATTATTTCTAAACGGCAATTTTACAGCATCTAGTATTTGTGTGTGTGTGTGTGTGTGTGTACATAATTAGATTAAGAATTCCAATTTGAGATCTAGGTTTGTTGATATTACAAAATTAGTTGACATTACACATAAAAAATATCTTGTGCCCTTAGAGCAATAAATTCTTCTGGCAAACAGATGAAATGACAAGAGTTTTTAATTCAAATTGTCTTCCAGGCTGCATGTGAGTAATATCTGAAAGCTCTCTGCTTGATTCACTTTTTTCATAAATAGATGTCTCAGGGTAGAAATAAACACAGTAAAATGTCAGTGTAGACATTGATATATTTTGCACAAATGGAGCTCCATTACCTGCCTTTTCCAGCACAAGGTATCAGTGGTTAACTTTAAAAGTTCTTGCCTTTTATTTAATTACACCATATATTTAGCCTTTATGTCATACATGTGCTGCATGTCTGTTGGAAGAGCCTGAAATGATTGGGAAATAGGTTTCTTCTTTCCATTTTTTTTCCTTTAATTTTACTTTCTGATTTATAGCTTTCCTTTACCTGTGATCTATTTGTATTCACAGAAGATTTGAATACCTCTTATCTTGCTAGGAATGGGGCCTTTCTATCACATTACCTCCATATTTAGAGAATTCTACTAGGTGCCAATAAAGTAGAGAATTGATTTTTGAGATCTTGATGTTAATTCTCAAATTTATACAACATCACTCTACCAGTTCTTTTTCACTTTATTTTTTTCCCCTCTTTTTCTTCCTTTCCAGAACAAACTTAAACCTTACCCTCTGGAAAGCTTTTATATTATGTATTTCCTGTGGCACTATAAGACCTCAGGCCACAAGAATTATTATCATTAGTTTTTCTTCTATTTTAATCATATTTTTAAGGTAATTAAACAATCTATATTCTGTTTATCCCCTTTGTATGTATCCTATCCCCTCTGGAAGCAGTAAGGGTCAAGATCAGTCAATGAAGGAGGATACTATAATTGTCAGGCATACAAGCTAGATCACAGAAGTCACCATAATAGCAGAATGGGCTCAATCTTACCCCAATTACGTGATTCTTCCTATGAAGCAATGCCCATCACACAGAACAGATGAAGTGACATGAATAGATAAACCATGTAGGCTATTTGCAATAGCTGACCAGTTTTGTAGGACACACCACAAGTGTTCAGGAATTAAAGCTCAGTATTCTGTTTTGTTGGTAATTTTAAGAAACCACTTCCTACTACAAAAGCAATTTTATTTTTTGTTATTCCATACTTTATTTCAACCACCCTCAAGTTCTTCCTCAGGACCTCTTTGCAGACGAAGTTAGATATGGATCCTATTTAGTATTTATATTTTTTTAAATGTCGCTTTTCTAGTAACTACTTAATTATAGAGTGAATTTGTATTCAGTAATCAGGAATAGAAGGTAAATGGCTGTGTCTTTGCTTCTTTGTACCATCCCCTAAAGTGTCTCTAGTTTATCCTATTTTTGTGATGAGAAAAACAGTAAATTTCTGTTTACTATGAAACCAGCCCCTCTTCCTTTCTTGATGACCAGGGAAATTTCAGCATGACACATGTAAGATTTTTCTATGCTTCTACTTTTCTCCACTAAAGCAATTATTGTATTATTATACATTAATTTTGCTACCTAGCACCTGAAACAATACAAATAATTGAATTGTCAGATCAGACTAACACACACATCTTGACTAGTATCAAACTTTACTAATAATTTGCTGTGTACAGGCAATCAGTAGGCTCAGATGATGTAGAGAGAAATCTGAGACATCAAGGGCAGCTCCCCAGGTCCTGTTTTTTCATTGCACAAATATGCTCACCATTCTAGAATAATGAAGTCTCCAAGTGAGGTTATAGCATGAATTTGCAAACACCTCCAGTCTGTACCCCACAGAGTTATACAGTTTACATTAGTTTCTCAAGGGAGCCTTGCTTGACTCATGAATCTACAGATGCTGGGTTCTCTTTATCATAGGCAATCCTTACGTGAAGATATTCTGCTAATGGCATTTCAGAGATAAACTTTCTTCTTCCTAACAAATACCACTTTCTTAACCAGGTGACAAAGTAATTAGATATAGCCATCTGCCTTCTTTGATTCTTTCCCAAGAAAAAGAATGCAGATCAGGCCAGCTGCTGTATGTACCTTCTTCACAAGAACTATAATTTTGATTCAAATATGATAGATTTTCCAGGACAATATGTGTGACTATGATATACAAAGAGAACACCCAGCTCGGGTTTGTCATTTGTTCCTCATACTGGTGATCTAGCCTCTACCTCTCTCACTGTATTTCCTGTCACATTTCTCCTCACGCTGCATCCTCCTTCATGCCAAACGGCCTTGCCTCTGCCTACTGGTGGTTGCTCCACAGCAGCAAGGTTATATATGTTCTAGCCTTTGTCCTTGTTCCTTTCTCTGATGGGAACACCTCCAGCCAATTTTCCTTGATGCACTGATTATAATTTTTCCTTGAAGATTCACCACAGGCATTCCAGGAAGTCTCCTATCTGACACCAATATGAGAAACGATGACCTTCCTCATGCTCCCTCCTCTCCATGGTATGCTTACCAATCTCTAGTAACATTTTGTCATGAAGTGCTTTCTTACTCACCACTGCATTCCTAAGGTCTAATCCATATTACCATGGTAAACATTACAAGTTATAAACAAACAATGAGAAGTTGTAAATTACAAAATAAACACCTACTTAATCAATTAAGCTGATCTCTAAGACAATCACATTCTTTTCCATTAAAAAATTCATGCAAAGTACTAGAGATGAAGCAGCAAATAAGACAGCTGGGACTCTACTTTCACTGAACAGCATAGTGTTTCTCAGGAAGTTTTCTACCAGTCATTCCTATCAAGAGACTTTGATTATGAGGGAACTCATTAAAATGCAGATTTCTAGGCCAACCAAAGGACAAAAAATTAGAGTCTCTGAAGGCAGATCCTAGGAATCCATACTTTTCTAAGAATTTTCCAGACTGGTTATCATACATACAAGAAGTTTGAGAATCTTGATTTACTAGAGATTAGATTCTAAATATAATTCAGTGAACTAGAGACAATCTGTAGGATAAATTTCACTGTATCAAAGCAACTAGCAAAAAGGCCATAGCAGATGTGATTCATCATTTCAGCAATTACAAGATTCCATCACATCCACAATAAAAACAGTCTGTTCTATGAAAGGAAACACACATACACATGTTCCTGCAAGCACCACAAATGTTCAAAATTATATATATTTCTCAGTACTTGGTAAAGCCCAAATAATTAAAAACAAAATGTTCCCTGAATACTCTTAGACTTTTCCTTTTCTTTTGTTTTTAATATTTTTTGGTTTATAATCATTAACATTTATTAATCATTATAATCATTACAATATATACTAACTTACACTGTTATTCATTATTTCATAAACACACATATATATGTGCCTTTCTTCCCAAGAGTGGCTATTGCTTGAAATTGGGGCTTGAACATCTTTTATAATTCCCAGTGCCCATAGCAAAATAAGTGAATCAGAGAACATCACAGCCAATACAAAAATAATTTAAGAGTAAAGTTATTGCTACTATTAAAGAGCAAAATACAACATATACATGATGAAGCATCCAGTTAGGCTTTGTTCATTTAATTAGCTTAGAATATTATAGTTAGAAATAAACCAATTTATATGGGACATTGTTTCTATATTCGAATCATATTTTCTTACACCATTATTTGAAAATTAGAAAAATACACTTGCAGTAGCTTAAGGACATTGTGGTTATATTTAGACAGAAGTGACATGAACCTGAGGATTACAGTAAAGATGAATCCTATCTAACAGAAAGAGTATGAGAGTGTTAATCTGTATTTTTCCCTGAGGTGTAGTTTTATTTTTCCGTAAGACATGAGAAATATGTATCACCCAACTCAGTACTACTTGTTTTTCAAAAGGCTCTTAAAATGTTTACTCTTCAAACAGTTTTTATGAAAACAGTGATAACATAATCACAGGGTTGTTCTTTAAGCTTTTCTCTCGTTTCTGCAAAGAATGCAGTTTTACCTGACCTTCCAGCTGGACACATGGACCCCTAATGTTTTGAGGTTTTTATTCAGTTTGGCATAACAGAAGGTATTTGTTTTTCTCTAGCTGTTCCCAAAATTCAGAAAACTGAAATATACACACTGCTAAATAGGAAAAATATAATAAAATACTTTATATTAACCTGATTTTTATGAAATATTTTAACATGTCTCTACAGTACAAGTCACTCAGGCTGTTAAAAAAACCCTCAGATTTATAAAAACATTTTATGTTTTTATTTATATTCACCATATGTGTTAAACTACTGAATTTCAGATTTTAAATGAGGCATTATAGTTGTAGAAATATGAATAGGACATATTTAATATATTAAGGCCCATATACTCAGAGCATATTAATTAGAATATGTAAATAGTGTTTAAGAAGCTAAAAGGGCTTAACACCAGAATAGAAATTAATATAAACTATAATAAATCAATTTTGTGAAGATATTTAATTGCTTTAAGCCTTAATTTTCTCATTAAAAAATGGAAATAATAATGCCAAAAACAGAATCATTATTTATAAAATTACAGAAAACATATCACAGTGCTGTTTGTATTCTATGAATAGGTCCTAAAGAAGTGATAACTATTCTTACAATTACTTGAAAAGTCATCATCAAAGCAGAAAAATTTTACTTAGTTAAAGGAAAAGAAAAATTTATGAGAGACAAGCACACATATGTGATGTTTCTAGTGGGAGCTAAGAGACAGATAAAACATTCCAGGTAATCATAGGGACAACACATAGGAAAAGACCTAAGAGAGTTATTATGATGTCCAAATGATTGAGGATAAATTCTTAATAGACAACATTGTATTGTTATTTAATAAATTCATATTACATTCTTTTGGTATATTTCACAATTTTTTTAGAAAGGTAGCCACGTAAACCATTTTATTTTACCCTGCATATATTAATGCATTTTGCCCTCAAAAGAGCATATGGAAGAGACAAAATGACTTAATATAAATTGGTCAGTAATGCAGGAACTATATAATACAAGAAAACCATGAAAATCCTTAGGAACAAACTACACGTGGACACCATTCTTCATGATTGATGAGATGAACTGATGATATGATGTGTAGTTTTAAAAAATATATTGCCATTGTAAGCATATCTTTATAATGAAGGATATATGTGTTGGTTTTGAGGATAGGTGTGAGCATGAGAATAGGACAGTCCTATTCTGATAACGAAGGGTGTTTAGCATACATTTGTGTTTGCTCCAAACTGTGTGTGCAGATCAAACTTTCATCAGTCACACCAGGTATACTGATAACATTAGACAACTCTTATAATAAAACTCTTCCTCTATAAGAAGGAAAACAAATAGTTCTTTCATAAGCATTTATCATAAAAGAATAATATTTCCTACCAATTTAATAAAAACAAAACAAAAAGTATATGAGAATGAATTTGGATAGAATTCTTCTGTTTAAAGATCTGCCAAGCTTTTATTGGCAGATACTTTACTATTTACTGTGCCAAGAGAAACAGCAGGTATTTCTCTTGCTTGTCTTTTAGGGTGGAATGAAGTTCCCTAGTGATTTTATAATCTATCAAAGCAGCTGATATTATCATAAAGAATCCAAAAAAAATCACATTTGACATTACAGTTTAACATGACTTTAACAAAAATTTTAATCTCTTTAAATTTTCAAGGACAGAATTCAAATGTACTTCTGGCTTTCAAGCTACAGAATTTTTTCCCCTAGGCACTAATTTTCATTACTAGATCTTTTTTTTTTGCATTTTTTAAGGCAACATTAAAACTTGTTGCTTTCAGTTCTTCAAGAGAATTTAGGAATCTCAACCTTCAGCTAAGTTAGGTAATGCAATGTTACAGAAGGATGAGTTTTATTCTATGAGATTTTGGTTTAAGACAGTGCCTGATAGCACACTAAAATAACATGCAAAGAAGCAGATGCAAATTGTCAAGAGTACTAAAGACTAGGTATTTTGATCAAAGATATGACAGGTTCCAGAAGACATTTTTATTCATTAAAGCAAGGGAGAGATGAGAAGTATTAGTGGAGGCTAAGAACTATAGATGAGGTGACTATCCCCCTTGGTCACTGTATTTATACATTTACTTTAAGAGCATAGGTTCTGAAAATGATTAAAGAAAAAGGAAGTTTCTTACTAAAAGATCTTACTTTCTCAGGCATATTCCTACTATCTGCATTTCCATTAGGACATTTTTTTCCCATTTCTGTTTTAAGATTAAATATCAATCATATTATACAAAGAGTATTATACAATATGATTGGGATTCCTACACTGGAAAACAAGAGGAAAGTAGGAAGAGCCACAGGAACAATAAACTATGGATACAGTATTGTTGCATACATTTACACTGACTGTGGAGAACTAGTTCTCTCCAAATAAATTATCTTCTACATAGCCTGGGCTAAGCATGCAATAGAAGAACTCTTTTTGGTACAATGGAACCAGTTTACATAAATAACTGCCATACAATAGAACTTAGCTCCAGACCATGAATGATATTGACATAAGAAACGAAAAGCTAACATTTACCTTGTGAATAATGAGAGGTGATAGAATGATTTCAGCATGGAAGATTGTATAAAATGTAAAAATAAGAAAGAAAATTAAATGAATTTTAAAAATTAAACATGAAAATATGAAAAATTCAAAAGTATAAGTTAAGAAACCTTCCTTTGAAAGGCAGAATAGAGTCTTATATTAAATAAGTTTTAAAACAATAACTGAAGAACACTTTAAAATTATGTATTTATGTCCATAACTAATAAAAGCAATATTTTTAAGATTCTAAGAGAAAATAAATAAAAAATGCACACATCCAAGAGAGTTGATCAAAGTCAAGCAAAGAAACATGAAAAAGTCATAATTAAATTGTTTAAAATCAATGATAAGGAAAAATCTTAAAAGTAGCCACAGAAAAAGGACATATCTACAGATAAAGATGACAACTGATTTCTCATCAAAAGCAATTCAAGGGAGAAGACAGTTAAGCAAATTCTTTCAAGTACTAAAAGAAAAAAAAGATCTTTCAAATACAAGGCAAAATTAAGATATTTTTAGATATGCGAAAGATAAAACAATTCATGTGAATTCAGACATAGACAAACTGAAGCAATCAAGCAGACTCACACTACAAAAAGTGTTAAAACCCTTTAGGAAAATGAAAATTCATACCAGATGGAAAAACGGATCCCCACAAAGGAATGAAAAGTAACAGAAAGGGTAAATGCATGAATAAAGATATAACTGTTTTCTTCTTATCTAAGTCTCTTTAAAAGATAATACTTAAACAAAAAATAACAATGTAATATGGGATTTATAACATATGTGAAAGTAAAATGTATGACATCAGTAGAACAAAAGTCAGAAGGGGAGAGTTTGAAATATATTAATTTCAAATTAAATTATTCCATTATCAAAATAAAATCTTTTGTTTTTAGTCAGTAACTTGCTCTAAAACTTTCACTCCAATGGATTTCATATCTGCTATGAAAATATTTATCAGTATCAATTCTATATGATAATCATAACAAACTTCAAGTTCCCAAACTTGAAAGTGTTTTTCAAATACAAAGAGAAGGGCTGATGTGTACCACAGAAATAATCCATATGGCAATGCCATTTATATTTCTGTAGTTAATTTTTTTTCTTTATTCAGTTATTTGTCATTTCTGAATTCTGGCATTGTATCTTAAATGTGCCCTGTTTTTTAACAGTGCCTTTACTTTTTGCACAATAACACACTTTGCATTTTAAAATGTAGAAATATTCTTCAGCTTTACTAAGAAAAATTACTACCATTTACCTGAAACACATGAACCACTGGTCTTTTACTTTTTCCACTTTTAATAGAGACATGTTAAAAGCTTCTTAAATTTACAAGTAAGCAATCTGTCCCCAGTGGTGACTGATATCCCACATTTGGAAGAAGAAAGAACTATGACAGAGGAGAATGTGCACTTAGTCTAAAGAGAGATGAATTTCATCAAATTACTTTCATATCAAATTGCTGGCCTGGCACTTTAACATATTTTTTTCTTCCAAGAGAAGTTGAAAATATGGGTTTTTATGTTAATTTCAATGAATTTTACAGATTGATAAATGTTGTTAAAATTAATATGCTATGGGTCAAAATACTATAGGCCAAGCATATATGTCTCTGTGTACATATATAAAATGTGTCTGATGTGTGCATAAATAAAACACACAAAAAGCATGTACATGCATACACATTTATACAAACACATCATGCACATATACACATGCAAATACATAAAACAGTGGGGTATGCTGGGACCCTGGCTCTCTAATCTACTAAATAGAAAAAAGATTACTTTTGTCTAAGTTGAATATTAGGCTTTCATGCTTTGGAATATAAATATTTGGAGATATATATATATATATGGAAAAAAAAATTTTGGGCAGTTACTACAAAAGAAAGTCAACATGAGTAGATAGTCTATTAATAAAACTAATTTAGCACTGGACTTTTTATTAACTTCTCCTTGTGATTTTTTATGGGTACGACCTTTGATTTGAACTGGCCTTCCAGTGTTGTTTTTGTTTTAATCTACTTTTTTGAAAAGACTTTTGAAATTCACTTTCTCTTTGTTGCCTTTTACAGGACCTGTAACAGACTTGCAATAAAGCTTTTTGCCTCGGTGAACCACTTTCACAGATCCTGTATTAAAAGTGAAGGGGGGCCCGTTCCTCCTTTTTCTTTTCCCTAACCCTTTCCAGGTAAGGACAAAGATCTCCTTTGAAGAAAGCCTACAGATCTCAACATCTCATGAAAGAAAATTGATTGTGCTTTTCTATTTTTCCACAAGCCCCATAAAGCATGATGTTGTTGCTACCAACATCATTATTTTGGATCAGCTGGGTACAAATTTGAAACTCAGGTTGGTCAGAGTGTGATTTCAAATATAGAAAATGTCAAGATTGCTTGTGCTTTAAAGAAAAGTGAGACCTTATATTCTAAATTCTCAATAATACACTTTCACTACTGCTGCTTCGAGTTTTGTCTTTGCGTAGCAAAAAGTAAGTAGTAAGTTCAAAATATTAATAAATGCTGTAGCTTAAAATATGTCTATCACATTTAAGTTAATAGCAAGAATATGATACAAAGCTATATAATTATATCATTAATAACTGCAGTTAGCAGTTCTCAGGTAAAGGTATAACATAATCAGCTAAGAGAATAAAAGCAGCAATAATTTAGCATTTATCATGAAGTTATAGACCTTCAGAATATACCACAAAAAGTTATCTTGCTTAATTTTTTCTTCTTTTTATTTTAGTATCATTTATCTACAATTATATGAGGAACATTATATTTACTAGACTCCCCGGCATCACAAAGTCCCACCCCACAAACCCCATTACAGTCACTGTCCATCAGTGTAGTAAGATGCTGTAGAATCACTACTTGTCTTCTCTGTGTTGCACAGCCCTCCCTGTGCCACCCACACACATTATACATACTCAGCATTATGCCGCCCTTCTTTCCCCCCATCCCTCCCTTCCCAGCCAACCTCCCCAGTCCGTTTCCCTTTGGTAACTGTTAGTCTACTCTTGGGTTCTGTGTTTCTGCTGTTGTTTTCTTCCTTCAGTTTTTTCTTTGTTCCTATACTCCACATATGAGTGAAATCATTTGGTACTTGTCTTTCTCTGCCTGGCTTATTTCACTGAGCATAATACCCTCTAGCTTCATCCATGTTGTTGCAAATGGTAGGATTTGTTTTCTTCTTATGGCAGAATAACATTCCTTTGTATATATGTACCACATCTTCTTTTATCCATTCATCTACTGATGGGACACTTAGATTGCTTCCATTTCTTGGCTTTTGTAAATAGTGCTGCGATAAACATAGGGGTGCATATGTCTCTTTCAAACTGGGCTGCTGCATTCTTAGGGTAAATTCCTAGAAGTGGAATTCCTGTGTCAAATGGTATTTCTATTTTGAGCTTTTTGAGGTACCTCCATACTGCTTTCCACAATGATTGAACTAATTTACATTCCCACCAGCAGTGTAGGAGGGTTCCCCTTTCTCCACAACCTCACCAACATTTGTTGTTGTCTTTTGGATGGTGGTGATCCTTACTGGTGTGAGGTGATATCTCATTGTGGTTTTAATTTGCTTCTCTAATCATTAGCAATGTGGAGCATCTTTTCACATGTCTGTTGGCTATCTGAATTTCTTCTTTGGAGAAGAGTCTGTTCATCTCCTTTGCCCATTTTTTAATTGGATTACTTGCTTTTTGTTTGTTGAGGTGCATGTGCTCTTTATATATTTTGGATGTCAGCCCTTTATTAGATCTGTCATTTATGAATATATTCTCCCATACTGTAGGCTGCCTTTTTGTTCTATTGGTGGTGTCTTAGCTGTACAGAAGCTTTTCAGCTTGATGTAGTCCCACGTGTTCATTTTAGCTTTTCTTTCCTTTGTTCAGGATGATAGGTTCATGAAGAAGTCGCTCATGTTTATTTCCAAGAGATTTTTGCCTTTATTTTTTTCTAAGAGTATAATGGTTTCATGACTTACATTCAGATCTTCGATCCATTTTGACTTTACTTTTGTGTATGGGGTTAGAAAATGATCCAGTTTCATTCTCCTACATGTAGCTGCCCAGTTTTGCCAACACCAGCTGTTGAAGAGGCTGTCATTTCCCCATTGTATGTCCATGGCTCCTTTATCGTATACTAATTGACCATATATGTTTGGGTTAATGTCTGGAGACTATTCTGTTCCACTGGGCTGTAGTTCTATTCTTGTTCCAGTAGCAAATTGTCTTGATTACAGTGGCTTTATAGTAGAGCTTGAAGTTGGGGAGCGAGATCCCCCCTGCTTTATTCTTCTTTCTCAGGATTGCTTTGGCTATTTGGGGTCTTTGGTGTTTCCACATGAATTTTAGAACTACTTCCTCTAGTTCATTGAAGAATACTGTACATATTTTGATAGGGATTCATTGAACCTATAGATTGCTCTAGGCAGGATGGCCATTTTGACAATATTAATTCTTCCTAGCCAAAAACATGGAATGAGTTTCCATTTGTTAGTGCCGTCTTTAATTTCTCTTAACAGTGTCTTGTAGTTTTCAGGGTATAGGTCTTTCACTTCCTTGGTTAGGTTTATTCCTAGGTATTTTATTCTCTTTGATGCAATTGTGAATGGAATTGTTTTCCTGATTTCTCTTTCTGCTAGTTCATTGTTCGTGTATAGGAAAGAAACAGATTTCTGTATATTAATTTTGTATCCTGCAACTTTGCTGAATTCCGATATTAGTTCTAGTAGTTTTAGAGTGAAGTCTTTAGGGCTTTTTATGTACAATATCATGTCATCTGCATATAGTGACAGTTTGACTTCTTCTTTACCAATCTGGATGCATTGTATTTCTTTGTTTTGTCTGATTGTATTGGCTAGGACCTCCAATAATATGTTGAATAACAGTGGGGAAAGTGGGCATTCCTGTCTTCTTCCCGATATTAGAGGAAAAGCTTTCAGCTTCTTGCTGTTAAGCATGATGTTGGCTGTGGGTGTATCATATATGGCTTTATTATGTAGAGGTACTTGCCCTCTATACCCATTTTGTTGAGAGTTTTTATCATGAATGGATGTTGAATTTTGTCGAATGCTTTTTCAGTGTCCATGGAGAAGATCATGTGGTTTATGTTCTTCTTTTTGTTTATGTGTTGGATGATGTTGATGGATTTTCGAATGTTGTATCATCCTTGCATCCCTGAGATGAATCCCACTTGGTCAAGGTGTATGATCCTCTTGGTGTATTTTTGAATTCGGTTTGCTAATATTTTGTTGAGTATTTTTGCATCTATGTTCATCAGGGATATTGGTCTGTAGTTTTCTTTTTTGGTGGGGTCGTTGCCTGGTTTTGGTATTAGGGTGATGCTGACTTCACAGAATGAGCCTGAAGTATTCCCTCCTCTTCTATTTTTTGGAAAACTTCAAGGAGAATAGGTATTATGTCTTCTCTGTATGTCTGATAAAATTCATCAGTAAATCCATCTAGTCTGGGGGTTTTCCTCTTGGGTAGTTTTTTGATTACTACTTCAATTTCATTGCTGGTAATTGTTCTGTTTAGATTTTCTGTTTCTTCCTTGGTCAGTCTTGGAAGGTTGTATTTTTCTAGGGAGTTGTCCATTTCTTCTGGGTTTTCCAGCTTGTTAGCATATAGATTCTCATAGTGTTCTGTAATGATTTTCCTTTTCTCGTTTCTGATTCTGTTGATGTGTGTAGATTCTCTTTTTCTCTTAATAAGTCTGGCTAGCGGTTTATCTATTTTGTTTATTTTCTCAAAGAACCAGCTCTTGGTTTCATTGTTTTTTTTGTATTGTTTTATTCTTCTCCACTTTATTTATTTCTTCTCTGATCTTTATTATATCTTCCCTTATGCTGACTTTGGGCCTAATCTGTTCTTCTTTTTTCCAATTTCAATAATTGTGACTTCAGATTACTCATTTTGGATGGTTTTTCCTTCCTAAAATAGGCCTGGATTCCTACATACTTTCTTCTTAAGACTGCTTTCGCTGTGTCCCACAGAAGTTGGGGATTTGTACTGTTGTCATTTGTCTCCGCATATTGCTTGATCTCTATTTTAATTTGGTCATTGATCCATTGATTATTTAGGAGCATGTTGTTAATCCTCCATGTGTTTGTGGCCCTTTTTGCTTTCTTTGTACAATTTAGTTCTAGTTTTATACCTTTGTGGTCTGAGATGTTGGTTGGTAGAATTTCAATCATTTTTAATTTACTGGGGCTCTTCCTGTGGCCTAGTATGTGGTCTATTCTGTAGAATGTTCCATGTGCACTTGAGAAGAATGTATATCCTGTTGCTTTTGGTTGTAGAGTTCTTTAGATGTCTATTATCCATCTGTTCTAGTGTGTTGTTCAGTGCCTCTGTGTCCTTACTTATTTTCTGTCTGGTGGATCTGTGCTTTGGAGTGAGTGGTGCATTGAAGTCTCCTAAAATGAATGAATTGCATTCTATTTCTTCCTTTAATTCTGTTAGTATTTGTTTCACATATGCTGATGCTCCTATATTGTGTGCATATATATTTATAATGGTTATATCCTCTTGTTAGACTGACCCCTTTATCATTATGTCATGTCCTTCTTTATCTCTTGCTACTTTCTTTGTTTTGAAGTCTATTTTGTTTGAAACACCTGCTTTTTTCTCCCTGTTGTTTGCATGCAATATATTTTTCCATCCCCTAACTTTTAGTCTTTGTATGTCTTTGGGTTTGAGGTGAGTCTCTTGTAAGCAGCATATAGACGGGTCTTGCTTTTTTATCCATTCTGTTACTCTGTGTCTTTTGATTGGTGCATTCAGTCCATTTACATTTAGGGTGATTATTGAGAGATAGGTATTTATTGCCATTGCAGGCTTTAGATTCATGGTTACCAAAGGTTCATGGGTAGCTTCCTTACCATCTAACCATCTAACTTAACTTGCTTATTAAGCTATTATAAACACAGTCTGTTGATTCTTTATTTCTCTCCCTTCTTTTTCTTACTCCTCCATTATTTATATGTTAGGTGTTTTATTCTGTGCTCTTTTGTGTTTCTTTTTACTGCTTTTGTGAGAACTTGATTGTATTTTTTGCCTTTAGTTACTATTGGTTGGTCTGCTTTCTTTGTTGTGATTTTATTTTCTCTGGCGAGATCTATATTTGCCTTAAGAGTGCTTTCATCTAGAGTAGTCCCTTTAAAATATCCTGTAGAGGTGGTTTGTGGGAGGCAAATTCCCTCAACTTTTGCTTGTCTGGGAATTGTTTAATCCCTCCTTCATATTTAAATGATAATCGTGCTGGAAACAGTATTCTTGGTTCAGGGCCCTTCTATTTCATTGTATTAAATATATCATGCCATTCTCTTTTGGCCTGTAAGGTTTCTGTTGAGAAGTCTGATGATAGCCTGATGGGTTTTCCTTTGTAGGTGACCTTTTTTCTCTCTCTGGCTGTCTTTTAAACTCTGTCCTTGTCCTTGATCTTTGCCATTTTAATTATTATGTGTCTTGGTGTTGTCCTCCTTGAGTCCCTTGTGTTGGGAATTCTGTGCACTTCCATGGTCTGAGAGACTATTTCCTCCCTCAGTTTGGGGAAGTTTTCAGCAATTATTTCTTCAAAGACACTTTCTATCCCTTTTTCTCTCTCCTCTTCTACTGGTACCCCTATAATGCAAATATTGTTCCATTTGGATTGGTCACACAGTTCTCTTACTATTCTTTCATTCGTGGAGATCCTTTTATCTCTCTCTGTCTCAGCTTCTCTGTATTCCTGTTCTCTGATTTCTATTCCATTAATGGCCTCTTGCACCTCATCCAGTCTGCTCTTATGTCCTTCCAGAGATTGTTTTATTTCTGTATTCTCCCTCCTAACTTGATCCTTTAGCTCTTGCATGTTTCTCTTCAGGTCCATCAGCATGGTTATGACCTTTATTTTGAATTCTTTTTCAGGAATATTGTTTAAATCTATCTCCCCAGGCTGCCTCTCAGGGTTTGTCTGTGTGATTCTCATCTGGATCAAATTCTTCTGCCTTTTCATGGCAATAGAGGTAGTCATGGGCAGTTGGCACATTTTTCAGCTGGTAGAACAAAGTTCCCTCCTGCTTGTTGGTTGCCTTGAAGGTCCTTGGAGCAGGTTCTGGTTTTATTTCCTGAGCCACTGTTGGTGGGGCAGCTGTGGGGCAACCCAGAGCCCTGCGGGGAGGGGCAGGCATGCTGGGTGTGCTCTCCTGCGAGACCAGCATCCCTTGGAGCCCTGTCCAAGCTTCCTCTGTCTGTGCACGCTGGCAGGGCCTCTGAATCTGGCCCAGATGGCTGCAGAGGAGACTCTGGGTGGTTACTGTGGGTGTGGCCAGTCTCAGGCTGCTCCCCTTCTATGGCAAGGCCGCGTCAGAGGGGAAATGGATGGGAGGCTGTTTATCATCACTGTGAGGGCCTTCAGAGCTGCGCTGCCTCCCAGGGGGCTGGAGCTCCTGAATTTCCCCGGGATTCTCAGCTGCTGGGCTGAGTGTGCCAGGATGCTTCCATCCAGCTGTGAGGCCCCTGTCCCTTTAAGACTTTCAAAAAGCACTCACTTTTCTTTTGTCCAGGGTTGCCGGCTGTGGGGACCTGCTTGCAGGTTTTATGGTACCGGTTCCCTAATATCCAGCACACCATGCAATGTGTCTCTGCACTCCCGGTGCAGATGACTAGGGCTGGGTATTTAGCAGTCCTGGGCTTCCACTCCCTCCCAACTCTGACTCCTCTTCCCCCGCTAGGGAGCTGGGGTCTGGGGGTGGGGAGGGTTCTGGTCCTGCTGGGCCATAGCTTGTATCTTACCCCCTTCATGAGGTGCTGAGTTCTCACCGATGTAGATGTAGCCTGGCTATTGTACTGTATCTTCTGGTCTCTCTTTTAGGTATAGTTGTATTTGTTGTATTTTCAAATATGTATGTGGTTTTGGGAGGAGATTTCCACTGCCCTACCCACACCACCATCTTGGCTCCTCCTCCAATTTTTTTCTTTTATTAAAGTAAAAATGTAAATCATTAAACCAGATGCTAGTATATTCCTCTCATTAGAGTTATAGAGATGGATTTATCTATATGTATCTTTACAGCTTGTGATATAGATAAAAACAAATCTTCAGCACTCACGTGAGATCAGTTTGAGCTTAACTTACTTATAGAAGGAAAAATTATGAAGGCAGATGGAATTAAAAAAATCCACTTGAGAAATTCAGTGGCAACTCAGAAGCAGGTATATACACATTCAGTGAGAAAAGTAAAAATAGGTACCTTTGCAAGAGAATAAAACAAGGGCCCAAATCTCAATTTAGACACTATACAAAGTATAGTGTACTATAGTCATCTATTATGCCTTGACTTTTAAAATCATCAATAGAAAATTAAACTTGAAAACAACTGAAAGATCTGTTTCATGTGAGAGCAGCTTATATAAGATTTATACTACCACCAAGATCAATTATAAAACCTAGAAGGATGCAGGCAACATTCAAGAGGTAAAAGTTCTTGAAAGAAGGGACTCATACCCAGCTGAGCCCCATAGTCACTTTAGGTTTTTCCCTTGAATAATTTTCCAAATGATAACAGGGAATGTAGATGCTTAAGGAAAGTGACATCCCAGGTCTTGCTGCAATCTTACTGACTTAGCCGTGTATAGCTATACTACTGACAGTGCCAAAGTGACTGAGATGTAGGGGAGAGAGAGAAATATCTAGATATGAGACTAAAATTGTTTCACTTTTGCTCATAAGGCATGCATTAGTTTGCTAGAGCTGCCAAAACAGAATGTGACACTGTGTAACTTAAGCAATAGAAATGTATTTTCTCACAGTTCTGGAAGGGAAAGTCCAAGATCAAGGTGCCAGCAAGATTGGATTCCTCTGAGGCCTCTGTCCTTAACTTTTGGAAGGTCACCTTTTTGTTGTCTCTTCACATGGTCATCCCTCAGTGCACTCATATCTCTTGTGCCTGTGCCTTCTTGTAAGTATATGGGTCATACTGGATTAGGGCCCACCCTAGGGCCTCACTTTAACTTAATCAACACTTTAAAAACTTTATCTCCAAATAAGGAAACATTTTCTGGTACTCTGGATTGATTGTAATTCAACATATGAATTTGGGGGATACAATTTCAGTCTATAATCAGGTAGTTGCTGACTCAGTTTACATAAGTAAGGAGTGATACACACCAAGGAGAACATAGTAGCTGTGTGACTAAAGCACAAAAATTTTAACAGTCCTGCAATGCTGAGGAGATAGGTTGAAATTCGGGTTTCACCAAGATGAACCTTCTTTAGTTAAGGGAAAAGAGAGAGGGACTTCGAGTTGAATTAACAGAATGGCTAAAACAAAGAATTGTTATTCCTTAGGAGGAAGGGCAATTGAAAATAACCAGCTTTAACACAGTTTAAAAAACACCCTTACCTAGCTCAAAGGGACCTAAAAATGCTCTAACTGCTTTCCAGAAAAGAATTAAATCATTCTGAGAGAAAGAAAACATAAGGTAAAGTTTTATCAACTTTCTTTAAAAAAGTGTCTTGTATTCAATAAAATATCACAGACATTACAAGGAGGGGATATCAAATGAGCCAAACAAATAAAAAAAAAAATGTAAAAGACCTGCAAGTCAACATACTGTCTCTGCTGAAAGACACTGGGGAATTCTGGCTTCAGCTCCAATATAAAAACAGCTTAAAAGTCATTACTCCCATATTTGCAACAAGCAAATCTTAAACTAAATGTAATAATTTTATTTGACTTCTTAGACAACTGAGATTGGAGGGTAAAATGCTACCCCCAAATCTGAAAAAATAGCTGAATCCAGAGAGTCAGTTTAGATTTTCTTACCTGAAGCAGAAGCTACTGGAGACATAAACACTGGTAGAAACACTTAAAGGGCAGTTTTGACTAATTCCTGAGGACTAGTACAAATCAGCTGGAGAGAGAGTATCTGGGGCTGCAGTCTTACGGGGACACTCACACTTTAATGGGTTTTACCTCAAGGAAACACACCAGGTTCTCAAGGTCAAGACCCAAAAAAAACATCTTTATGACTGGCAGTAGGAGGATAAGAGTAGTCACTGTAGAACCAATACTCAGGGAGCATTCTCTGTAACAAAGGCCTACTTGGAGGGAAAAGACTTTATCAGAGATTTATCCCACCTGCAAGGAAGACATTCTTCACATTCAAGCCACCTCTAGTCTTTTGGTTTCTATTGATCTAAAAGGAAAAAAATACGATACCACTGGAGAAATACTTGTAAAGGCCTAGAAACACAAGCCCAATAAAAGACTAAGATTTATTCATAAGATTATAAAATGCTTCCCCTCCCCCATATCTTACCACAGCACCAACAGGGCTAGAGTTTAATTATGGTGTAGCATAAAAGGGACATTAGACAAAAAGCTAAGGAAATCTGAATAAAGCACAGACTTCAGTTATTAATAATATATCATTATTGGTTCATTACATTTAACAAATGCACCATATTCATGTAAGATGTTAATATAAACTGCATGTAAGGTATATGAGAACTCACTGTACTATCTTTACAATTTTTCTGTAAATTTAAAAGTATTCTAAAACATAAAATTTCTATTGAAAATTTTAAAAGTAGGGATTTTTAAGAAAAACCATGGGTGATTTAGATAAAGAAGATATTAAGAGTATTTATATAACCATGATTAGTTCAAAAATAAAAGATTAATATCACAGGCAACTGCAATCTAAAAAAGAGTTAAATAAAAATTCTAGAACTGAAAAAAATACCAGAAATACAATTAAGATGTATCAATAATACAGTAGATATCACACCAAAGGAGGATAAACAAGCTGAAAAATTCTTAGGAAAAAATATCCCAATTGAAGCACAAAGAAAAAAGACTAGAAATACAGAGAGTATAAAAGACATATGGAACATAGTGCAAATATCTAATATTATGGACACTAGAATCCCATAAACAGAAAAGAGAGGTAACAGATATTATTCACCATGTCAAATATACAAAATGCTTGATAAAATCCAGAAGAAAATTTTCTACTTATTTCCAATCCACACACAATTACAGAAAGACTTCTGAAAACAAAGGAAAAGAAAATCTAAATGAATCAGAAATATATGATTCATTACCTCCAAGGAAGCAATAAGAATGAGATAAGAGCTTCAACAGAAACTTCATAAAAAGTGAAAATCCTAACTTTACATAAAGAAAAAACTGTCCACTAGAACTCTATAATCAATGAAAATATTATTCAAGAATTAAGGCAAAATATGACATTTTCAAATTAATGAAAACTGAATTTGCCACTAGCAGCCCTATATCTCTCTCTCTTTCTATATATATATGATATACCATATATATTTAGTATAGTATAGTACATACTATATATTATAATATATAATAAAACAGGTTATTTTGGTTAAAAATTAAAAATAAAAGATATGAGAGGGAAACCTGCACCTACAGGAATGAAGGAAAAGCATTAGAAATAGGAAATAACAGGAAATACAAAAATCACCAGTTTTTTTTAAGTCGGTTAAAATACCTATGACTTTAGAGCAAAACTTAAAGTACTATCTCATGTTTTTTAAAAATGCTTATGGTTAAAATCCATATGACAAGCATAACATAAACTTGGGAGGAAAAAGCCTATATGATTTCAAGGTTTTTAGCTTTAACTCAAAGTGGTACAGTATTAACTCTAAGGTGACTGAATTTTAGGAATACATACTGAGACACCAAAAGTGTAGCTAAAAATGCCAAAGATATATTAAGATGAAATTTTGGTAAATAGCAAATTATATGAAAGGGTTTAAAAAGGAGAACAGACAAATAAAAATTAGAAGAAAAATAGAAAAAATGGTAAAATACTAAATTCAAAAATATCAATAGTTAACATTACTTGCAAATATTCTAAACACTCAAGTGAAAAGCAGAGATTATCAAAATGAATGAATAAGCAATGCTCCCTATGAAAAACACTTTTAATGCAAAGACAGGCTGAAAATAAATGAATGGAGAAAGATCTCACAAGTTGCTAGAATGAGAGTTGAAGTGGCTAGTTCAGCAGCAAGTAAAATAGACTTCAAGAGAAGAATTACTCTCAGAGATAAATTGGGGCATTTTGAAATGACACTAAGAATAATTCAACAGGAAGACATAAAATTATGAATGTAGACATAAAATTATAATATCTAACACAGAACTTCAAAAAGCATGAAATAAACTTTGACAAAATTAAAGACAAATCCAAAAACACAGTAAGGTATTTAATATGTCTTTGGACAGTAGATGGAATATATAGTTAAAAAACTTGTAAAGATATGCAAGACTTAAAACAGTATCAAAAATCTTGTTCTAATGGGCATTTAGAGAACACTACACACATTAAGTCCACATCCAAATTCTTCTCCAATGTACCTTCATATGCTGGGCCAAAGAACACTATCCATAAATTTTAAAGGGGTAAAGTTATTCAGACTATCTTCTCTGACCAAAGTGCAGTCAAATAAGAAACCAGTAGCAAGATATATAGGAAAACCCAAAATATTTGAATACTATGTAACACAAACCAAATAATCTATAAGTCAAGGACAAAATCATAAGGAAAATTCAAATATTTGGAGTTGAATGGTACTGAAAATGTATCAAAATCTGTGAAATGCAGTAAAGTTATTATGGAACAGAAATAAAAGGAAAAATGGAGAGGAATAAGAGTGGAAGGAGAAAAGAGAAAGGGAGAGAGGAAGACAGGAAGGTGGGGAAGGAAGATGTGAGGAAGAATGGGGAGACTGAGCTTTTAGCTTGTGGACTCTAACTCTATAAGCTGTGCCAATGGTAAAAGCTATGGATAGTCACAGGATGTGCATCAGGTACCTTGCTGCCATGTACCACCCCAGATGAATGGATAAAGAAGATATGGTACATATACACAATGGAATATTACTCAGCCATAAGAAAAAAAACAGATCCTACCATTTGCAACAACATGGATGGAGCTAGAGGGTTTTATCCGCAGTGAAATAAGCCAGGTAGAGAAAGACAAGTACCAAATGATTTCACTCATATGTGGAGTATAAGAACAAAGGAAAACTGAAGGAACAAAACAGCAGCAGAATCACAGAACCCACGAATGGACTAATAGTTACCAAAGGGAAAGGGACTAGGGAGGATGGGTGGGAAGGGAGGGACAAGGGTGGGGAAAAAGAAAGGGGGCATTACAATTAGCATGTATAGTATGGGAGGGGCACGGGGAGGGCTGTGCAATACAGAGCAGACAAGTAGTGATTTTACAGCATCTTACTACGCTGATGAACAGTGACTGTGAAGGGATATGTGGGGGGGACTTGGTGAAGGGGGGAGCCTAGTAAACATAATGTTCTTCATGTAATTGTAGATTAATGATACCAAAATAAAAAAATTAAGACATAAAAAATAAGTAAAAACAAACAGATGAGTATGGATAGATACTTTAACAAATAATACTGGGCCAACCTGGTAGCCAATTGTAAAAGTGTAGGGCTACATATTTACCTCATACTATATATCAATAACTTAAATTATTGAGAAATTTAAAGGTTTAAAACCTATGAAACCATGGGCAAAATCTTACAACTCTGGAATAGAACAGGCATTTTTAAATCGAAAAACATGTATTATGTTTGCAATTATCATATTTATTAATAATCTGGCTGCACATGGGTTTGTGGAGCAGAGATAGATGAATTGTTATTATTTACATAACAATAGTTGTACTGACTCCCTTTGCCCTAATTCTTCCCCCTTGGGTAATGTGGTGAGAACCATATGTCACCTCTATTTTTAGGTGAGAAACATCAAAAAGATAAAAAAAAGAATCTGGGTACTTATGTACACATTGTCCTCCTCCTCTCCTGGAAGGGGGGAGAAAACCCTTAGTTCCTGTGGAACATTTTCATTTCTTAACATCTTTTGGAATATAAATGAATTTCTTCTGAGAAAAGATAAAAATATTTTCTTCAGCTTTGCAACCCAGGGGTATTTTCCTGTCCCAGGTCTCAGAACTCTTTAAAAAGTAAATGCACATTTCCAGAGTTAGGTAAATCTCTTCTGGCTTCTCACAGTTCTACATTAACTTCTAAGACTTGCTCTTTTAGACTAGGTCCCAAGCTTCAGAAAGATTTCTATCAGAAATCTCAAACTGTACAGAAACACAAAAATATATTCTCTACAACTCCATGTCATGAGAATTGATAACACTGAGTATCTGAAAACCAAAATTTTTTCATCAGAAGAATAGGCAAGTAATATAAAATTACATTAGTTTTCTTATTGCTTAAAGTATACCAAAACTATGTTAAATTTTAAGGGGAATTTGCCATATAATTTCTTATATTGGACCCATTGAATATTATGGCCAATGCTTTCATTCACATCAGTAGATGTAATTCAAGATTCAGATGATATTTTATATCCTTGAATTCATTTATTCCCATACCACGGCATTTGTCTTTTTAAAGTTTTTACTTATAAACACTCACATGTACACATATAATTTTTAATCAAAATGGAAGTCATTTGATTCACCATTCCTGAATTAGTAGGGAGGTATTAAAAGATAATTTCAGAAAACTATTGCTCATTATTTTGACTTCTGAAATTATAATCATGTTTAATTAACTATTGAAAAGTATATTTGAAAATCTACAGTGGTAGCTCAGTCATTTTCAAAACTTGAGTTATAGAAAGAAGTTAAAATATTTTTAACATTGATATTTGAATCAGAACCAATTAATTGAGTCAACATACTATCTATTCCTACACTGATACACCAAAGGGAATACTTGGAAGTAGAGTTCCTCAATCCAAACTGCACATTAGTTTTCCTGGAGAGCTTTGTACAAATGCCAATGCCCATTTACCACACTCAGAATTACCTGGTTAAATTTAACTGGGTGTGGGTGGAATCTGGGCACTGGTATATTTAAATACATCCCAAGGGATCCCAACTTGCTAAAATAAGTTACTACAGTTAAGGATTAAGTCCAGATGAAAGCAATAAAAATTCCAAATAATAGTGACTTAAACAAGATTGAAGTTTATTTTCTCCCAAGTACCTAAGAGAACAGAAGTAGGTAATCCCAGTTTAAAGTAATTGCTCAAAGATCTCTGGGCTGAAGTCACTGTGAATCTCTGTCTTTTCCTTTATGGTCAATTTTAAAAAGACATCCATAGCTTATGATGATGTCCATATTTCACCCAGGAAAAAAAAAAGCAATGTCAAAACTAGAAAGTATCAGCCAACTGAATCTGTCTTCCGAAAATTTTTGGAATGCTCAAATATCAGTTTTTGTTTATATCTTCTTGATCAATATTGTGTTCAAGACCATCCTTAGCTTCAGGTGGTGTTATGGAATACAGTATTTCAGCAAGATATAATGCCACCTCCAAGAAAATTTAGATTCTGTTAATAAGGATGAAAGTTCATAGGTTATCAGTTTACTACTCCTATAGTGATATTGAGAGGTCTATCACCCCATTATTCTGAAGTTAAACTGAAAATATAAAGCAACAAATGAAGTAATAAAGGAAAGAAGCAATATAAAATTGCACTACTGTTTACAAACAGAAAAAAATGAATTAATCAGAAGTATGTATAAGAATTAACCCATGTCAAAAATGAAAAGGTAAAGATTTTGCACAACTTCATTTCTCATGATAGTGAAAATGTCTACACATTTGAAAATGTAAACCAATAGCTGAGAACAATTATTTTAATAGGAGACCATTACAAAATTACTCTTATTAAACAACAAAAGGACATGAAGTTGGGACCACAGTGTTCTTCACCCTCAAACCTTTTTGTTAATGGATTCAAAACCTCTACCAACATAAATTTTTTCAGTGAAACAAGGCTGGTTCCCAGTGTACATGTCTGGTATTTGATACCAGGATTTAAAACAACTGTTTTTAACTCAAGACAAGAGTGGCCTAATATTAGAAAGTAGAGCCTCTGAGTTCCATTAGTGTCTGCTGACCATAGTACAGTAGGAATTGGTATGCCTTATAAAATTTTCTACCTCAGCATACCTTAAAAGTTAGAAGCTTTTGTAATTATCTCCCAACACACTGAAATTAATTCAGAGCAAACTACTCAAAGCTGCTAATGACTGCATGATCAGGTAATTTTATTGTTTTAGAAAACAATGATAGCCGTGCATTTAAATTTCATTTAACTTTGCTTTGATTAATGTATAGCTAATGGAAAAAAAAAAACTTCACTCTCTTTGAAGGTTATTAGTTTTTATTTCCTTTGGTGGAATTTTATTTTTATAACTACTGCTACACTCCATAAATAATGAGTGCTTTACTTTGCATAATCCAAAGTTCTCTATATAAATATGATATTATTGAATTTTCTGGGCACTGACTCTTTCATGTTTTAAAAGAATTAAATTTGGACAGATTTCAGATTTCATTTTGAAGTTACCTCATTAAGTTTTGAAGGGTAGGAATTTTGTTATTCCTTGTAACTAATCTCTTCATTATTGTGTACAGGTCTCTAATTTGAATGTAATTTTTCAGTGAAACAGTTAATTAATGAATAATTCATAAAATACTAAACTACAACTAATAGATGAATGGCTGTTATATCCACAAGGAATATTTTGGGAAGTATTTTACTGAACTTTGGGCCATGCATAGTGTTGTATTATGTCATTGCTTGAGAGAATGGAAAATGTTCATTATCCAAAGATGCCTTCAAGTTTGCAACTTGGCTGTTATTTTAAAGATATAATAAAAAAACAGTATTGTTTTGAAAAGTTGAATGTACCATTAACAATCAGAAATGACTAAAATGTAATAGGGAATGAACTATTACATTTCAACATAATTGTCCTTACCATAAGCACTAGAAGTAATAGTTTTTTTCTTTTTTTTATTAAAGTATGCAGGAGAAAAATCATTTTTTTGAGATGACAATAGCTACCATCCACTTCATAATGAAATCTATTTCAGGGTTGTAGGCTGAACACTCTCATTTATCTCCTTTCCTATTATAATAAAATTACAGTAGAGGTTTTTTTAAAAAAAAACAACTCAGCAATAAAAAAGAAATTTTCTACATGGTATAAATCAAGTGGAGGAGTTGTGGCTGATGAATCAGAGAAGAGGAAGTGATAAAATAAAACCAGCAATTATAGAAGTCATTCTGACCTGCAGAACTCTGGAGAAGGCAAGAACCCCCAAAGAAGGTAGGTTCAAGTCAGAAATATGGCTGAAACAAAAGAATCAACTGAAAATCTGTAAGCAGAAAAAGCAAATATTGTATGACATTACCTATGTATGGAATCTTTAAAGAGCTAAAATAATAAAAACAGAGAGTAAAATAGTGGTTACCAGATGCTAGGGGGTAGGGTAATTGGTGCTATGTTGTTTAAGGGTACAAACTTGGATCTAATAGGTAAATAAGTCCTGTAGATCAAATGCACAGAATAGTGATTACAGACAGTAATACTGTATTATAACCTTCAAGTTTGCTGAAACTAGATCCTTACTATTCTCACCACAAAAAAGAAGTGTTAATTATGTGAGGTGAAAGAGATGCTAACAGAGGCTATGGTGCTAATCATATGGTTACATATAAATGTATCAAATCAACAGGTCATTCATCTTAAACTTGCACAATGTTATGTGTCAATTATATCTCAATAAAAATACATATATTTTAACAGCTTGTATGTAGAACAGTTACATCCTTCTCTTTCTCCATCACTACTCCAGTCAAGTTGCTTCGCTTTTTATTATCAAGCAATAATGAATCAATCTAGAGAATTTTTTAAAAATATTGCACAAGCTGTCAGAAATAAACTGGGGCAACTGGTAATCATGTTAATGTAGACTAAAAATCTACTCTGTAATTTAAATGTTTCCCCAATACTTTATCAGTGTTTATATTGCTTCTTTCCTAAAGTAATCTTGCCAGTTTACAAATCATGCCTCATACACAACTGAACCCAGCTTTATGTTGTGTACTAATAAAAAGATACCCAAGTACTCCCAGTATCTTATGAGACTGCACTATCAAGGAGGAAAATCAAGATCGCAACACAAACTCATAAATTGAAATAAGCTAGGGAAGACTATAGAAACTTAACAGATAAGCAATAAATTATGATTAATACATATTCTGGACAATGGAATTCAATTATGGCTGAGATCAATGTGACTTTAATTTGGCTAACTTTATACTTAAAATATCTGACTAAAACATATTTCTCAAATTTTCACATTTTAGACATAATAGTGATTATTGAGAGAAAATCTTTAAAAAATTACCGCAGCTACTCACTTAAATTGAAATCATTGAGTTCTACTTGAATGCTTGTAGATGTGCTGAATGATTTCTATTTATTTGTACTATTAATTTAATGAATTCAAATGCTTCCACTCATTACAATTCCCTAGAAAATAAACAAGTGAATATTCTCTCTTAACTAATTTTAAAAATTTTATGGAAATCAACTCATACACTTATTTTAGGGTTAAACATTGGTGATTAAAAGAAATCATGATGTGTAACCTTAAATACGTTACATTCAAATTTTTACATTATTTTATTTGTAGTAAGTGAACCATGTGTGTACCATAGGAAAAAGTGTAAACATTTCAGCACACTTTAGCTAATTGAGCTGCATTGTTCTTAAATATTCAAAACTGCATTAAACAAATTAGAAATCTGAGAAGCATACAGGAATATATTCCTAAATTTTCCTGTTTGATTAATGGAGCAAGAAAATTAAGAACTGTTAAGAGAATGCAGCTTTCAACCAATCAGATAGAGGTTGTTGAAACGTAAGAGTCAAGAAAGCTTCACAAATTCAGGATTACACGGGTTTCTTATAAGTGTATGTGTGTGTGTGTGTGCGTATTGATAGATAGATGTGTTATTATAAAGATACGGTACCAATATAAACCCATGAGCTATGCCTATTAAATGATGGAAAATTGTTTAACAAATATTTATAAAAATATTCAAAGTCTTGTGTGAGAAACTACTTCTCCTGATGGTTAAAATGAAACTTGGGAATTAAGAAAGTGTGTCATCAAACCGGCCTTTCAAATGGACCAAAGCTGCTGTTTAAAAGAAACAGAAATGTCCTGAAGGCTTAGTAAACTAATTCCCTTCTAAATCCCAAAGTGATTTTTTTAATCACAGAAATTTAGATACAAAATGGAGCTTGTAGAAGACTTAGTCAAATCCTCTAATGAGAAAATAAGCCCAAGTTACATTAGAGTCACAAATAGAACCAAGGTCAGAATCTGAACTCCTGGTTTCCCAGCTTTATGCCCTTTCTGCAACTCCATACTGACCTTGAGAAGAGAAGATTCTAGTAGTAATTCACTTATTATCCTGTTGCTGAAAATTTGGGCTTTCAATCTAGAGGAATGGCAGGGAAGGGAATGATGTCACAGCTGACCAGAAAAATCTGACAAAATATATAAAACTTTTTCTTCAGTCAGCCAGTTTCAGAGTAATTATTTTTATGGAGAATTTTTTACATTAAAAAGTATAGCTTGCATGTCAGAATGTGGCAGGCACCCAAGGTCGTCACTCCCCCAAAATAGTTGAGCTGTTCACACATCTTGATTTCCTCTATAATTAGAGATTTAGTCTATTAACCACTTGAATGCCCAATGAACAAATGATATATTCATAAGGCAGCACCTGTAGCAATAAATGAATTCTGAAAAATTGCTCTTAAAAAATAAAGGAAATCATGTTCAATGGGCACAGAGTTTCTTTCAAAAGCACTTCTTAGAGCATGCCTACTGATACCAGACAAATTGTTGATCAATTTAAGTGACTAAACATTGGTCTGTTCTGGGGAAAATTAGGCACCTAACTGAATTAATAACTGCTTCTCTGACTCACAGTTATAAATGTGCATATTCTGTTGATCAACAAGATTTTCCTATAATTTAAAACACCTTTTTCATTTTTCTTACTGCAAAAGTAATGTACATTTCAAAATATGCAAAAAATACAAATAATCGCAAAAAATACAAATAATCACAAAAATAAAAATCATCTGTGATTTTACACTCACTGTTAACATTTTAATACACATACAGGATTTTTCTCACATATACATGAGTTACATTCTACATACTGCTTTGTAATCTAAACTGTTTTTCTGTAATCTATCTATCATTAATTTTCAAAAAACAAGTTTGACCTCTTCATATTCTGAATGAATAAAAATGATTTAATCAATCCCTTGTCTTTGTATATATATGTAATTTCTTTTGAGATTAAAAATAGCTAATAAAAAACTATGATATATATAACCCTCCCAATAGTGAAAATTCAGTGTCCTGAATAGACTAAAGAAAGAAAGGAATAGATGATAACATTGACTTCAATTGATTTTAGTAGGAACATTTTAACAGCAAACCTTGAATAAATAACTTCATATTAATAGGATATTGGTTGAAAGGTTTTCAATTTTGAAACTGAAACATCTTTTGCTCTTAATTTTTCTAGATTTGTTCCATGAAAAAGAGTTTGGGACTCATGAAAATTACAGTTAATACTTCATGACTAGAAACAACCAAGGTAGAATGATAATGAAATTAGTCTCTCTAAAAAAGACTTAGATTTCTGGTGTCCTGAAATAGATGTGTTCTTGATAATGATATTAAAATATATGTAAGTTTTATATAACAAGAATTTTAATAAAGCAATTTCATTTAACTTGTGTCAACCTGATGAGACAACTGTTATCATATTACTGCTGTATAGATCCAGAAGCTGTGGTTGTGCGACATTAAGTAAACTTTTTGGTAGCATACAGTTGGTAAAAGAAACTAGGATTCAAATCACTGAATTTGCATTTCTGTAAGTATCACATTTATACTGAAACGAATTTAAGGCAAATTTATCTCCTTTTCTTCTAATTTTAGTGAAAGAGTATTTTTATGTGCCCCCCCCCAAAGTATAGTCTATCTTGGAGAATATTCCATGTATATTTGAAAAAAAAGTATATTCTTCTGCTGTTGGATTGAATATTCTATAAATGACAATTAGGTCAAATTGGTTGATAATGTTCTAAAGTCTTCTATCTTACTGATTTTTTTAAACTACTTCTTGCATCAACTACTGAGAAGGGAGTGTTGAAATCTAATGTAATTGTAGATTTGTCTATTTCTCCTTCCAGTTCTGTTTTTTGCTTCATGTATTTTGAAGCTGTTATTGAATGCATACATGTTTCTTATGTCCACTTAATGACCTCACCTCTTTATCATTTATGAAATGATTCTCTTTATGTCTGGCAATATTCTTTGCTCCAAAATCTTTTCCAGTATTAATACATTCACTCCAGTTTTCTGTAAATCAACGTCAGCATGATACCTGTTTTGTCATTATTTTACTTTTATCCTATTTGCATCTTGATATTTAACATGGGTTTTTTGTAGGCAATATACATTATGGCCTTGCACTTCCTATCAATTTGACAATCTTAATTATATTTAGATCATCTACATTTGATGTGTTATTGATTTTAATCAACTATCTTCATTTTCTATTCTCCCACATTTTCTTGGGTTCCTTATTTGCCCCTTTTCTGCTTTCTCCTGTGTTGAGTAATTTTCATTATTCTGTTTTTTTCCCTCCTCTGCTATCTAATTAGGTTTAACTCACTGTTGTTGTTTGGGTTGCTTCAGTGTTTATAGCACACATCTTTAACTTCTCTCATTCCATTGGCAACTAATACTGCTCAATGCCATCATATAATATAATAATCTTAGAACAAGATACTACCATTTTCACCCTTGGCATTTTACTGTGGTTCTCATATACGTATTTCTGTATATATTATAAACTTCAGTAACCTCTTGGTGTTTCTCTTAATTTTGAAATCTCAGAAATTCAACTAAAACAATGATTTTCTCCAGAATTTCTTGAAATTTTGTTGTAGGAGGTAATTTCATGGCATGTCTATTGTATTCCAAGGATTACATATCAAAGACCTTTAAGCATATCTGAAAATGTTTAAAATGTGATGCTTTAATCAATAACAGAAGTCCTTGAATAAACACACACACACACACACACAGAAAAGGGGAACTTCTAGAATATTTTGGAGGCCATATTCTGGGTTGAAGAGAACACTATCAGTCTCACAACAAGAATTTAAAAAGTAATTAAATGTCCAGGGGCATGGAGCTTTCCATTATTTTTCTGTTTATCTTTACAGAAAAGAATAAAACAAAACTCTTCAAAACAGTCTATTCTTATGACCCTCTCATCTTATTATGTCCTCATTCCCCAGTTGTAAAGAAGAAATACTTTACAAGATGACTTGCAGTCATCTCTCAATCTTCTTTTTCTCACACTCCGTGTTCTGTTCATAAATAGTTGTAGCTCTATATTCAGAATTCAAGTCTTTAATTCCCCACACCCCATTATTTTACTTATTGAATTCATTCCAGTCTGGCTTGTGCCAGCACTATTCCACCAAAATGTCTTTTTCAAGGCTTCCCAGGACCATATATTGATAAAATCTATGAAGAATTCTGACTTAACACCTTGTTTGACCTAACAGAAGAATTTAACATAGTTTTAAAAAATGCCTTTTTTTTAAAAAAAAAAACTCTCTTTGCTTACAATTTATCACTCTTGATTTTCTGACTCCTCTAATCTCATCTATTCCTTTTCTTTTTGTCTGATTCTTTCCCAAATATGTAATTCTAAATATGGGAGTTACCAAGACTCATTCCTTGAACTTCTTTTATAACTATATTGGCCATTCTCCTAGCTTTAATACCATCTATAGCACTTAACTTTTTAAGAATTTTCAGTGGTAAAGATTAGAACTCCTGACTCATCTATTCAACTGCCTGTCTTACTTTCTTCTGGGATATTTAATAAGTGTCTCCAATATAACATTTTTAAAATCCCAGTTATGTCTCTGCCTTTAATCTTCATTCTTCACATCTGCTTCTGTCATTGTCCCCTTGAAGCTGTCACTGAATTTTCCCCTTCCCTCCCTATATCCTACCTTGTGTTCATTAGCAAATCCTGTAGGTTCAAATTCAAAATGTATTCCAAATCAGATTACCTCTCCCACTGCTGTAGCTAACATTCTTGTCAATGGTACTAGTACCCATGCTGTTGATTACTACAGTAGCCTCCTTACTGGTATGTTTGCTTGCCCACCACCACCCCAGTGCTCACCTAAAGACTATTCTCAGTAGAGTAAGCATCATAAATTCTCTTGAAACATAGAATAAATCATGGTATCTTTCTGTTCAAATCTATCTTGTGCATTAAAACCTCACTCAGAGGAAAAGGCAAACTTCTTACAAAAGCCTGTGATCTAGCCCCAACTACACCTCTAATGCTAGCTCCCACATCATAATTTATTACTCCAACTTTCTCAGTACAATGTTCTCCTTTATTTATTTATTTTTTTAAACTTGGAATGTTTCAACTGAAAGTTCTTAACACATTTGGTGTTTCCTCTGCTTGGAATACTTGGAATACTCTTCTCAATATCTGCATGTCTCACTCTTTTAATGTATTTATATTTTGGTCAAATGTCGCCTAACTAATTCAAGCATATCTATAAAATAGGCTTTATTTTTTGTCCTGTATTCCCAATTTTGGCTATGATTTTTTGGATATGATACCAAAAGCACAGGCAACAAAAGAAAAAAGAAAAAATTGGGACTTCATCCAACTAAAGAGTTTCTGTACAGTGAAAGAAACAATCACAAAAACAAAAAGGCAACCTATGGAATGGGAGAAAATACTTGCAAATCACACATCCAATAAGACATTAATATGTACAATATATGAAGAACTTGCACAACTTAATATAAAAAAACAATTTGATTAAAAAATAGTCATCTGAATAGACGTTTTTGCAAAAGACAAGCAGATGGCCAACAGGTACAGGAAAAAGTGCTCAATATCACTAATTATCAGGGAAATGCAAGTGAAAACTACAATGAGATATCACCACATATGTTAGAATAGCTAGTATAGCTATAATAAAAAAACAAGATATAGCAAGTGTGGACTAGGATGTGGAGAAAAGGAAACCACTGTACACTGTCGGTGGGAATGAAAACTAGTGCAGTCACTAAGGAAAGTAAGATGGAGTCTCCTCAAAGAATTAAAAATTGAACTACCATGTGATCTAGCAATTCCACTTCTGGGTATTTATTCAAAAGAAACAAAATGACTTTTTAGAAGAAATATGTACACTGCTATGTCCATTGCAGAATTATTTACAATAGCAAAGACATGGAAACAACCAACATGTTTGTTGATGAATTAATGAATGAATAAAGAAAATGTGGTTTTACATACAATGGAATATTATTCAGCCATAAATAAAGAAATCCTACCATTTGTGACAGCATGAATGGAATTTCAGGGCATTACACTGAGGTAAGTCAGACAGAAAATCAAATACTGTATGCTCTCACTTACATGTGGAATCTAAAAAAAAAACAAATTCACAGAAATATAGAATAGATTGGGGTTGCCATACTTGAGGATTAGGGAATGGGGAAAAAGGGTGAAGGTGATCAAAAGTACAAACTTTCTGTTATAATTTCAGGCAATGTAATGTACAGCATTGTGTCTATAGTTAATAATACTGGATTGTATATTTGAAAGTACTAGAAGTGTAGATCTTAAAAGTCTCATCATAAGAAAAAAAATTAGTACTATGTGAGGTGATGAATATTAACTAAATTTACTATGATTTTCATGTATATATAACATATATGTAAGTATATATTATGTATATGTAAGACAAAAATAATAGATCCATTATTTGAAAATCCAAATGCTGCTACATGCCATGTTAACTTTGTAATCTAATATAAATAAAAATCTCAGTAGTAAAAAAGTTAGATAAATTATAGTACTATAAAAAAAAAGCCCTACTAAAAATGAAGGAAATCCCATATAATGTAAACTTCTTTTCAAGGCGTATGAGTATTTACTACTTGAAGGATACTGCTGATTTACTCCCCAAAACGATGTTCTGATGAATCATACTTTTATGAATTCCATGCCCACTGAGTAGTAGCATTTATATACTACTTCATTTTCTGTATAATTCAATCAATCTTTGTGGTCTTTTCTTATGTTCTTTTCATATCAAGTCCTCTGTTAGATTAGAATTTTCTAAAGCTACACTGAAAGTTTCTCTTTGTTTTCTCAAATTCTAAGAACACTACCTAAATCTGTTTTCTGGATATTCCGTCTTTTATTCAGTGTATCAGTGACCTTATAGTAGCTTCGCCCTCAATATTTACATTAAAAGTAGTCCATAATTTCATTTCATTTTTAGCCAACAGAGATCACAGTCTTTTAAAGAATTACAACAGTTTATCCTAAATGCTTCCTTAGGAGACATAGTTGCTTTACAGGAGACCAATGCCTATCTTCTTCCTGAGTGAGTTATCCTCAAAATCACCAGGTCAACTACAATTTCATGAATGCTTATCTTCCAGTGCATGAATGGCTTCCAACAACAACGAATAGTGAGAGAGGTGGGAAGGGCTAGTCCCCTGTAACATTTAATTTGGTCTTCCACCTGAACCCTTAGCCACAAACAACTACAAAAATGTCTTTATCCTCAATAAACCACTTTCAGAATTGTGGGATTTGTCCTTGATTATATTAAAATATGTCTTACCTGATGTTCTCTTGAGAAAGGAATTGTATTAGGAATATTCACATAAATTAATGAAAACAATTAATATCCAGTTACCCATTAAAATTCACTTTAAAGTAAAAGGCAAAGAGTTTGGCCACCATCTTATATTCAGTGATCAACTATTGTGATGGTAGAGGATTCCTCTGCTTTGTTATGTGTTCCTGAGGAAAGAAACTATAGGGACATGATGTGATAAAACCTGGGCTGACTTTCAGGAGACCAAAGTCTCCAACTCTGAGATACTGAGTTGTAAGTCTTAAATACCATTTAAGTATGCTGAATACCTGCCTATCTGGTCTACTGACAGTAATGGAAATTGAACATAAATGTTAGTAAAATCCTCTCAAAATTGTCCTAAAAGACAAGGCATTGGTTGTGGATTTTGGACATTACTCCAATCAAGTGCTGGACTTTGGAGAGGATTATTAATTTGGAGAGGATTTTGAAGAGGCTTTTTTGTTTACATGTGGATTTTCTTCCCAGAGAATCCACATCCACAGGTCATTCCAAGAGATGATTTTAAAATCCTGCCTATTTACTATTTTGTATTTCTGTATTTCTACCTCTGTGAATTCTCTGTTCATTTCCTGAAATTTCAGAGCTTTTAATTTGTAAAACCATGAGTATACATTTTTTAAAAAATTTTTATTAAGGTATGATTGATATACACTCTTATGAAGGTTTCACATCGAAAAACAATGTGGTTACTACATTTACTCATCTTATCAAGTCCCCATCCATACCCCAATGCAGTCACTGTCCATCAGTGTAGTAAGTTGCCAGAGATCCACGATGTCCCTTCTCTGTGACACGCTGTTCTCCCCATAATCCCCCACATCACGTGTACTAAACATAATACCCCTCAGTACCCTTCTCCCTCCCTCCCCACCCACCCTCCCACACACCTCCCCTTTGGTAACCAATAGTTCATTCTTGGAGTCTCTGAGTCTGCTGCCACTTTGTTCCTTCAGTTTTGCTTCATTGTTATACTCCACAAATGAGGGAAATCATTTGGCATTTTTCTTTCTCCACCTGACTTATTTCACTGAGTATAATGTTCTCCAGCTCCATCCATGTGGTTGCAAATGGTAGGATTTGTTTATTTCTTATGGCTGAATAGTATTCCGTTGTATATATGTACCACATCTTCTTTATCCATTCATCTACAGATGGACACTTAGGTTGCTTCCATATCTTGGCTATTGTAAAAAGTGCTGCGATGAACATGGGGGTGCATATGACTTTTTGAATCTGAGAAGTTGTATTCTTCGGGTATATTCCAAGAGGTGGGATTCTGGGGTCAAATGGTATTTCTATTTTTAGTCTTTTGAGGAACCTCCATATTGCTTTCCACAATGGTTGAACTAGCTTACATTCCCACCAACAGTGTAGGGGGGTTCCCCTTTCTCCGCATCCTCACCAACATTTGTTGTTCTTAGTCTTTTCAATGCTGGCCATCCTTACTGGTGTGAGGTGATACCTCATTGCGGTTTTAATTTGCATTCCCCTGATGATTAGTGCTGTAGAACATCTTTTCATGTGTTTGTTGGCCATCTGCATTTCTTCTTTGGAGAACTATCTCTTCATATACTCTGCCATTTGTTATTTGGGTTATTTGCTTTTTGGGTGTTGAGGTGTGTAAGTTCTTTATGTATTTTCGATGTTAACCCCTTGTCGGATATGTTTTTTACAAATATATTATCCCATACTGTAGGATGCCTTTTTCCTTTGTTGATGATGCCCTTGCCATACAAAAACTTTTTATTTTGATGTAGACCCATGAGTTCATTTTTGCTTTTGTTTCCCTTTCTCGAGGAGATGGGTTCAGGAAGAAGTTGCTAATGCAACTTCAGGAGATGTTTCATATGTTATCTTCTAAGAGTTTTACGGTTTCATGACTTACATTCAAGTCTTTAATCCATTTCGAGTTTACTTTTGTATATGGGGTTTGTATTGTATATGAAACAATAATCCAGTTTCATTCTCTTGCATGTAGCTATCCAGTTTTGCCAACACCAGCTGTTGAAGAGGCTGTCATTAACCCATTGTATATCCATGGTTCCTTAATCATATATTAATTGACCATACATAGTTGGGTTTATATCAGGGCTCTCTAGTCTGTTCCATTGATCTATGGGTCTGTTCTTGTGCCAGTACCAAATTGTCTTGATTACTATGGCTTTGTAGTAGAGCTTGAAGTTGGGGAGCATAATTTCCCTGCTTTATTCTTCCTTCTAAGGATTGCTTTGGCTATTCAAGGTCTTTTGTAGTTTCATAAGAATCTTAGGATGATCTTCTCTAGTTCATTGAAGAATGCTATTGGTAATTTGATAGGAATTGCATTAAATCTATAGATTGCTTTAGGCAGGATGGCCATTTTGACAATATTAATTCTTCCTATACATGAGCATGGGATGTGTTTCCATATTTGGTATCTTCTTTAATTTCTCTCATGAGTGTCTTGTAGTTTTCAGAGTACAGGTCTTTCACTTCCTTGGTTAAGTTCATTTCTAGGTATTTTATTTTGTTTGATGCATTTGTGAATGGAATTACTTTCCTGATTTCTCATTCTGCTAGTTCATCATTAGTGTATAGGAATGCAACAGATTTCTGTGTATTAATTTTGTATCCTTCAATGTTTCTGAATTCAGATATTAAATCTAGTAGTTTTGGAGTAGGTTCTTCAGGGTTTTTTATGTACAATATCATGTCATCTGCAAACAGGGACAGTTTAACTTCTTACTTACCAATCTGGATGCCTTTTATTTCTTTGTGTTGTTTGATTGCTGTGGCTAGGACCTCCAGCACTATGTTGAATAGAAGTGGGGAGAGTGGGCATCCTTGTATTGTTCCCGATCTTAAAGAAAAGGTTTCAGCTTCTCACTGTTAAGCATAATGTTGGCTGTGGGTTTGTCATACATGGCCTTTATTATGTTGAGATACTTGCCCTCTATTCCCATTTTGTTGAGAGTTTTTATCATGAATGGATGTTGAATTTAGTCAAATGCTTTTTCAACACCTATGGAGATGATTATGTGATCATCTTTTTGTTGATATGGTGGATGATGTCGATGGATTTTCTAATGTTGTACCATCCTTGCATCCCTGGCATAAATCCAACTTGATCATGATGCATGATTTTTTTGATGTATTTTTGAATTCAGGTTACTAATATTTTGTTGAGTATTTTTGCAACTATGTTCATCAGGGATATTTGGTCTGTAATTTTCTTTTTTTGTGGTGTTTTTGCCTGGGTTTGGTATTAGAGTGATGCTACCCTCATAGAATGAGTTTGGAAGTATTCCCTCCTCTCCTATTTTTTGGAAAACTTTAAGTAGAATGGGTATTAGGTATTCATTAAATGTTTAAAAGAATTCAGCGGTGAAGCCATCTGGTCCAGGAATTTTGTTCTTAGTAGGTTTTTGATTACCAGTTCAATTGCGTTGCTGGTAATTGGTCTGTTCAGATTTTCTGTTTCTTCCTTGGTCAGCCTTTGAAGGTTGTATTTTTCTAGAAAGTTGTCCATTTCTTCTAGGTTATCCAGTTTGTTAGCATATAATTTTTCATAGTATTCTCTAATAATTCTTTGTATTTCTGTGGTGTTCATAGTAATTTTTATTCTCTCATTTCTTATTCTATTTAAGTGTGTAAACTCTTTTTTTCTTGATAAATCTAGCTAGGGGTTTATCTATTTTGTTTATTTTCTTGAAGAACCAGCTCTTGCTTTCATTGATATTTTCTATTGTTTTATTCTTCTCAATTTTATTTATTTCTGCTCTAATCTTTATTATGTCCCTCCTTTTACTGACTTTGGGCCTCATTTGTTCTTCTTTTTCTAGTTTCATTAATTGTGAGATTAGACTGCTTATATAGGATTGTTCTTTTTTCATGAGGTAGGCCTGTATTGCAATATACTTTTCTCTTAGCACAGCCTTGGCTGCGTCCCACAGATTTTTTACTGTTGAATTATTGTTGTCATTTGTCTCCATACATTGCTTGATCTCTGTTTTTATTTGGTCACTGATCCAACTTGTTATTTAGGAGCATGTTGTAAAGCCTCCATGTGTTCGTGGGATTTTTCATTTTCTTTACATAATTTATTTCAAGTTTCATAGCTTTGTGATCTGAGAAACTGATTGGTACAATTTCAATATTTTTGAATTTACTGAAGCTCTTTTTGTGTCCTAGTATATGATCTATTCTTGAAAATGTTCCATGTGCACTTGAGAAGAATGTGTATTCTGTTGCTTTTGGGTGTAGAGTTCTGTAGGTGTCTGTTAGGTCCATCTGTTCTACTGTGCTGCTCAGTGCCTCTGTCTCCTTACTTATCTTCTGTCTGGTTGATCTGTGCTTCAGAGTGAGTGGAGTGTTGAAGTCTCCTAGAATGAATGCATTGCATTCTATTTCCCCTTTTAATTCTGTTAGTATTTGTTTCACATATGTGGGAGCTCCTGTGTTGGGAGTATAGATATTTATAATGGTTATATCTTCTTGTTGGATTGTCCCCTTTATCATTATGTAATGTCCTTCTTTGACTCTTGTTACTTTCTGTGTTTTGAAGTCTATTTTGTCTGATATAATTATTGCAGCTCCTGCTTTTTTCTCTCTGTTATTTGCATGAAATATCTTTTTCCATCCCTTCACTTTGAGTCTGTGTATGTCTTTGGGTTTAAAGTGAGTCTCTTGCAGGCAGCATATAGATGGGTCTTGCTTTTTTTTCCATTCAGTGATTCTATGTCTTTTGATTGTTGCATTCAGTCCATTTACATTTACGGTGATTATTGATAGGTATGTACTTATTGTCATTGCAGGCTTTAGATTCGTGGTTACCAAAGGTTCAAAGTTAATTTCCTTACTATCTAAGAATATAACTTAACTTAGTTAATATGCTGTTACAAACACAATCTAAAGGTTCTTTTCTTTTTCTCCTCCTTTTCTTACTCCTCCATTCTTAGGTATCATATTCTGTATTCTTTGTCTATCCCTTGATTGACTTTGGGGATAGTAGATTTAATTTTGCATTTGCTTAGTAATTAGCTGTTCTACTTTCTTTATTGTGGTTTTATTACCTCTGGTGACAGCTATTAAACCTTAGGAACACCTCCATCTATAGCAGTCTCTCCAAAATAGACTGTACAGATGGTTTGTGGGAGGTAAATTCTCTCAGCTTTTGCTTATCTGGAAATTGTTTAATCCCTCCTTCAAATTCACATGATAATCTTGCTGGATAAAGTAATCTTGGTTCCAGGCCCTTCTGCTTCATGGCATTAAATACATCATGCCACTCCCTTCTGGCCTGTAAGGTTTCTGCTGAGAAGTCTTACGTTAGTCTGATGGGCTTTCCTTTGTATGTGATCTTATTTCTGCCTCTGGCTGCTTTTCATATCTGTCCTTATCCTTGATCTTTGCCATTTCAATTATTATATGTCTTGGTGTTGTCTTCCTTGGATCTCTTGTGTTGGGAGATCTGTGGATCTCCATGGCCTGTGAGACTATCTCCTTCCCCATACTGGGGAAGTTTTCAGCAATTACCTCCTCAAAGACACTTTCTATCCCTTTCTCTTTGTCTTCTTCTTCTGGCATCCCTATAATGTAAATATTGTTCTGCTTGGTTGGTCACATAGTTCTCTCAATATTCTTTCATTCTTAGAGTTCCTTTGTTCTCTCTGTGCCTCAACTTCTTTGTATTCCTCTTCTCTAGTTTCTTTTTCATTTATCATCTCCTCCACTGTATCCAACCTGCTTTTAATATCCTCCATCATGCTCTTCAGTGATTGGATCTCTGACCTGAATTAATTCCTGAGTTCTTGGATATCTTTCCATACTGCCATTAGCATGTTGATGATTTTTATTTTGAACTCCCTTTCAGTAAGAGTCATAAAGTTCATGTCATTTAAATCTTTCTCCAGAGTTATATTAATTTTACTCTGGACCAGGTTCCTTTGGTGTTTCATATTTGTATATTGCGCCCTCTAGTGTCCAGGAGTTCTATTCTGGTGCTTCTCAGCCCCTGAAGCAATGTCAGAGGTCGCAGGGGAGCAATTTTGGTGCCTGAGTGGAGGAAAGAGCTGTTCCCTGCTTTCTGGCTGCTGTGCCTGTCTCCACGGCCTTAACCAGTGGGCCGAGCACACATGTTTGTCCCAGAACAGCCAGATATGGATCCCTGCTTTCCACAGGTGGCTCAGTCTTTCCAGAAATTCTGCCTGTATTAACTTTCAAACCCGGTAGTCATGTGAGTATCATGAAAGCACCATGAAATGTAGGTCTGTGCTCCCAGAGCAGATCTCCAGAGCTAGGTATTCAGCAGTTCCTGGCCTTCCACTCCCCACTGCTCCATTTCTCTTCCTCCCCATGGGTGAGCCTGGGTGGGGGAAGGGCTTAGGTCCCGCCTGGCCACAACTTTGGTATGTTACCCTGTTCCATGAGGTCTGCTCTTTTGTTCAGGTGTATGCAGTCTGGCACCATGCTCTTCTTGTTGCTCTCTCAGGATTAGTTGCGCCAACTCTATTTTCTAATTGTATCCAGTTTCAGGAGGAAGCCTCTGTCTCCTCTCACACCACCATCATTAATCCCACTATGTAATCCATGAGTTTACATTTTATAAGTTTCCTTTTCTTTTCTCGACAATCTTTGCAAATGCTGAGTAGCTACCCTTATAAATCCAGCTAATGGTGTAGCTGGCTACACAATACAGGTGTATCACAGTTTCCCTTAAAATGTAGCAAGTTAAACAGAACAAAAGCAGCTGGCACCACCCCCAGAGCAAGTCAGGGGCATTTTCTGTATTTAAGTCATAATGAAAAAAATGCTTTGCATTTACTCAGTAATATTTCTCTTTTATTTTGCTTGTAGATATAATTAGTGGTCACAAGTATTAGTACAGTAAACTCTGATGATATTCTTCACAGCATATCCTTTATGGAGCATCTGGCAATTGAACCCTAGACTTGTTGAGACCCAATTTTAGTACCAGAACCTTCAGTGGTCCATTTTTCCTATTTTGTGATATTTCCTAATTACAAAGATCCTACTGAATGCATCGGTTGGTTGATAACTACCCTCCTAGGATTATAAGATGTTAAACAATCTCAATCAAAATCTCTTGAATATTTTCTGAGTCTTCTCAGAGACTGTTTAATATTTTACTGAATTCCTCATATCACAGGTGTCTACATATATATGTTTATTGTGGCCATACCTACCTCAACAGTCAAGAGAGTTCTCTAAAAAATTTGCATGATTTCAGTGTTCTAAAGTTCTAGTTATAAATTTGGCTTTAAACTGTAGACAGCAGTTGAAATGAAGATTATATAAATTGAAAGCAATAATAAAAAAGCAGAGTAGCAGACATTTTCCATATTAGTAATCAGCCCATTCCAGGGTGATCATGTCTGATCAACAAGGCTGAAAAGCGCATCTAGCTTGGCTCATATACCAGTTTCATTGTTATGAGGTGAAGGAATTGAATTAAAAAATTACTGATTAACAAAATAAATGTATAGAGGGTCAGCATGATATAGTTAAGATTTAAATAAATATCACACCCTAATAACACCAAATAAACACTATTTTCAAGTATCTGTAAATACCTCAGTTTATGTTTTCCCTAATATAGTTGATTAACCAACTATATTCATAAGACCAAGTCCTTTAGTAAAAACTTACTGCCTAGATCCCACAGATGTAGGGGGAGGAACTCAAAAAAACAAAACAGAAAACAGTGGCATGATGGTGAATGTTTAATTACCAGCTCTCCAAAACAAAACAACACAAAGAAAAACAAAAAAAAAAATATTTGTAGTGTTCACTGATTTCCATGGTATAAATACCCCCTTCCTGGCCAATTTCAAGTTATCAATAAAATATGACTAAAACCGAATTTGGGAAGAGATATGTAAAATCAAGTTGCATGAGGTGGCTTCAAAACACCATTGGAAGATTTATGGTCAGCAGAGAACCCCAGAAGTGTCTACCGTGGACAACAGGTCCCATATTTGCTGTTCACTGACTATCCTGACCACTGCAAACTGTTCTCACATACACATGTTTAATAAATATTTGTTAACTAAGAGGATATCTCAAATGAGGTACAATAATTTCTGAGCTAGTTAAATCACATTTAGAATACTTTATTCACTTCTGGATTTTACAGTTTAATAGACAAAATGGAAACTACATCAGAGGATATCAATGAAAATATTGATGTGAAATAGTATATAATAACAGGAATTTCTTTTAGAAGTAGAATTCTAGAGGTTACATGATAACCATCTTCAAATATTTGAAGTACCATTTTGAAAGAGATATTTGATTTTTCTATGCATGATTTAAGAAGTAGAAGCAAAAAGGAAATATTATAGGCAGAGTGGCTTACTATGGAGGAGATTTTTCAATAATTTGAACACTTCAAAGACATAATAAAATGCTGTAACAATTAAGAAATCCATTAACATTAACAGTGGTTCAAAGAAAGGAAGAAACTTTGAAAATCTTATTCTAGAAATTTCAAATGTCTAGCACAAAGTTAGAATGAATGATCCCAAAGTCTTCTTCAGCCTTTAGATTTTATGATTACGTGTTAAATACATTTCCATAGCAGAGATATAGAAATTCCCTCTGACCCTAAAAGAACTCCTGTATGTTATACCTTCTTCCCATAGGTGAAATTCTTCCACTCTTACGCAGATGAATAGCAAATTGTCTCCCTATTCATGACTCGAAGGAAGGCTGCTTAGTTTGGTTCCTGAGAAAACATGTTCCAACTCATACAGATTGCAATGAGGGAAAATGAATACTTTGCTTACATAACATGAATATGAAGCATGCTTCCTTTAGGTTTACATGAATGTATTCTGTTTGTGCCTCAAAGTAAAAATATATTTTATCCCTATGACAATGGAATATATATATTAAATGTGAAATATTTGTCCAAATCACTTCAAATATTTTTTATAGAGAACAAGCATATCTGAGAAAAAAACCTCTATGAGGTACATATCTGCCCCACTTTAAAAGCATGCTCCTTGATTGGGGATATATGTCTTCCTCTAGTTTACATATATTACAGTATTCGTTTTTACCCTGTCATTTGAGAATGCTGTTTTGGCCAATTTTTCTTTCTGAAATAAAATTACAGTAATTGTACTGATGTTCATATTTTTGTACATGTATTTCCAGGTAAAAATATGATGATTGAAGCCTTTTTTTATAAGAACTAATGTTGGGACCTTTTGCCTCTTTTAGGCCTGTGACAGCCGCAGACTGGAAGTTTCCATCCTCCCTCATTACTTCCGCGTTTGTGGCCTAACTAGCTTCCTGCGCATGAGCTCTTGGCCCTAACTCTGCCTCCCTACCTAACCCGAAACCTGCCTAAAGACCCTAGTGACAGACGAGATAATCAATTCCCATTGGTTTATGTTACTTCCTTATCTTCCTCTATATAACTAAGCCTCTGATGGAATAAAGCTGAGTTTTGCTGCGCCCTTGAGGCTGACACATCTCCCGGCTTGGTGTGGTTTTGTTTTTCCCCGGATCTCAGGGGAGGGTGTCCAAGCCTCCGACACTTGCCCTCTCGCTCAGCCACGGGGATAACAGGCTGGTCCTGCTTGTCCCCCCACCTTCTTGTTGCTGAAGAGCAACAAATTAATTTTCTGAAAAAGACTTTTAATACCTTTAGCTGTCAGTATTGTCACCTAGAAGATGAAGGGATTAAACTAAAAGAATCTAAGATTACCTCTATTTCCACTATCTATATTCTGTAGAAAGTTATTCATTAGTTTATAAACATTCCTTGAGCTGTTACTATGTACTAAGCCATAAACTAGGCACTGGTGATAAAGGAAAATAAAACCTGAGGCACAGGACCTAGTTAATAGGCACCACCATCCAAAGCATTGTTAAAATTTATACTCACTGCGCCCAAGTTAAAGCGAGGGTACAAGGGCAGAGTGATTTACTCCATCAAGAGGACAGCATGGAAGTAATGCTTTACAATAGGAGATAATGTTTAAGCAGTTTCAAAAAGAAAAGAAAAATTCACAAAAGTCTATGTATTTTGCCTATGCATTAATCTTTTGTGAAAGAATGTGTTTAATACATATTAAGACATAGTTATCATACTAACAATTCCTATGGTTCTACTTTACATGTTTAAGTTACTTATAATACCCCTAAATGTCATTTACTTTCAAAATGATAAGTATTTAAAAATACATGGAGCATGTACTAGCAAATATATTCTTAGAGTAGTTCTTCTAGATTTCCATTAATTTGTTGACCTAAGTATTTCAGTTTCATTAAGTATAACTTTTTCAAGGCCATCAAGTAACAAATATACCTAAGAAAAGAAAGTTCTCCAAATTTTTCAAATTCAAGATCTTTTCCTGTGGATAGAGAACTCTGCAGATGATTAAAATACACTAGGACTTTAAAAAACAGTTCTCAGAACTTGCTCATCTGAAGCCAAAAGCCACTGTCTCTCCTTAGTTCACTTGACCTTTCAGCATGGGTAAACTTTGTTGACCACTCCCTCCTAGAAATACACCCAATTCCATGTTTAGTCCATGTTTCCCCACACCATCAGCCTCTCTACCAGTTCTTCTCAGTTCTCCTTGTCAAGAAAACCAAGATGTATACTGATGCATCTCAAATTTCTGTCTTTGCACTTCCCTAATACATTCCACTGCTTCCTTAGGCCACCTCCTCTATTCTCATGTATATGAGAAAATGGGCATCTCCATCCCAGACTCTCTTTTCTATATCATCACATGAATTTCTCAAAAATTTTACTTGCCATATTTTTTCCCCACAAAGTGCTTTTCTTCATTTATTTCTTATGTTAAATATAGTACACCCATGTAAGATGTGTCTAGATATGTGGACAATGTTCTTGTTCTTTTTTGTTTTTTTGAACAAAACAGTGTTTTTATTCCACAGCTATTTGAAATTCTAAGCATATTTACTTGTGTTACATAACACTTAAGAGAATGATCGGACACATTGTTAAGAATACAATCATGTAAACAATCAGATATCTTCTCACTATTCCTCCACTGTTGTCAAGTGATTGCTGCTGGTCCCCTCTTAATCTAACCTAACCCTGATTCTGTGCCCTGCCCAAGTTTAGACAAAAAAAAAGAAAAAGAAATGTCATGTCAGAAGGTTGGTCAGAGTTCAGGCTATAAAACTACAAGATTAGTAGGAAGTACTAGTGAGTATACTTTCCTAGTTGTTAATGGAAGGGAAATTCAGCTTCAGAGGGCAGAAAGATAGACAGGAAAATAATGAGGTGGAGGAAAATTACTCCCTTCTGATTGGAAAAGGCTCATTAGGAGGGAGTCACACTGAGGAGCTCTAGTGGGGCTCTTATCTCTCCCTTCCCAGCTTCTCCTCAGCAATGTGGGGCAGAAAGCCACATGAACCTGAAAGCTGAACAAAACGCCTGGCCTGGTTCCTCTTGTAACAGAGAGACAGGGGTTTGTGTGGAGGGACACACAGTAGTGAAAAGCAAATAGGAGACAGAGGACCAAAGGGGGACATTCCCATCATCTCCAGGATCTGCTGGTCTGATTATCCTAAAGTCCAGATGCTCAGGAAAACCTATTGGGATTTAAAACTGTGCACTGCCAACTCTTTCTATTCTTGTTCTTTTTCAAATCCTCACTTTCTAGATACTCAGTCCACAGATGAGTCACCTTCTGACAGCAAGCACATAGACCCTGCAATGATGGAGCCAGAAGACTGATAGCTAAGACCACATGTCACCACACCACTGACCAATCAGAATAATGGGCACAAGATGATCGCATACACTGCAACTCTTTCCTATAATTTTGCTTTTAAATGTCCTTGCTTATAAGCCAACTAATAGAGAGTTCAGGACCTTGGGCATTAGATGCCCATTCACCTTGCATGGCAACCTCCAATAAATGCCCACTTTCTTTCATTATATACTGATGTTTAGTTTTGCTGTACATTATGTGAGCAGACCCAGGTTTCTTTGGTTTGGTAATACTACTTCAATTTGAAGTGGTTTGTTAATTTAGTAACATCAAGAGGGAACAAAATGTTAGTTGTAATAGCTAAACTTTTGTCCATTATTGCATTTTACATACACTAACTCACTGAATTCCCACATGAAGGTGTGTTTTGTATCTCTTTTTCTTTTCCAAGGTCTTAGAGCTTCCCTCATCCTAATTGGTTATATCAAGATATTCACAATTATATATGTAATGAATTATGCCAAATGGCCCTTATTCCATTGCTTTATTTCAACAAGACTTAGGTCTCCACATTAAGCATCCCCTCTCCTGGGTTGAAACTCACCCATCTGTATGGATGGTTCCCTCAAACTCATATATCCACTTACAGGACACCTCAGACTTCCCATGCAGGACTTACTATCCTGTTTTAATTGAGGCTCATTTTCCAAGAATTATACTTGACCATATGTTTAGGTCTCTGTGGAATAACTAGTACTATATTTTTTGTTTCTGTTTTTGTTTGGTATCATTAATCTACAATTACATGAGGAACACTATGTTTACAAGACTCCCCCCTTCACCAGATCCCCCTACAAACCCCATTACAGGCACTGTGCATCAGTGTAGTAAGACGCTGTAGAATCACTACTTCTCTTCTCTGTATTGCACAGCCCTCCCCATGCCTACCCCCACATTATACATGTTAATCCTAATGGCCACTTTCTTTTTCACCCTCCTTATCCCTCCCTTCCCACCCATCCCCCCTAGTCCCTTTACCTTTCATAACTGTTAGTCTATTCTTGGGTTCTGTGCGTCTGCTGCTGTTTTGTTCCTTCAGTTTTTTCTTTGTTCTTATACTCCACATATGAGTGAAATCATTTGGTTCTTGTCTTTCTCCACCTGGCTTATTTCACTGAGCATAATACCCTCTAGCTCCATCCATGTTGTTGCAAATGTTAGGATTTGTTTTCTTCTTATGGCTGAATAATATTCTATTGTGTATATGTATCACATCTTCTTTATCATTCATCTACTGGTGGACATCTAGGTTGCTTCCATTTCTTGGCTATTGTAAATAGTGCTGTGATAAACATAGGGCTGAATCTGTCTTTTTCAAACTGGGCTGCTGCATTTTTAGGGTAAATTCCTAGAAGTGGAATTCCTGGGTCAAATGGTATTTCTATTTTGAGCTTTTTGAGGAACCTCCATACTGCTTTCCACAATGGCTGAACTAATTTACATTCCCACCAGCAGTGTAGGAGGGTTCCCCTTTCTCCACAACCTCACCAACATTTGTTGTTCTCTGTCTTTTGGATGGTGGCGATCCTTACTGATGTGAGGTGATATCTCATTGTGGTTTTAATTTGCATCTTTCTGATGACTAGCGATGTGGAGCATCTTTTCATGTGTCTGTTGGCCATCTGAATTTCTTCTTTGGAGAACTGTCTATTCATATCCTCTGCTCATTTTTTAATTGGATTATTTGCTTTTTGTTTGTTGAGGTGCATGAGCTCTTTGTATATTTTGGATGTCAACTCTTTATCGGATCTGTCATTTATGAATATATTCTCCCGTACTGTAGGATGAATTTTTGTTCTGTTGATGGTGTCCTTTGCTGTACAGAAGCTTTTCAGTTTGATATAGTACCACTTGCTCATTTTTACTTTTGTTTCCCTTGCCCAGGGAGATATGTTCATGAAGAAGTTGCTCATGTTTATGTTCAAGAGATTTTTGCCTATGTTTTTTTCTAAGAGTCTTATGGTTTCATGACTTACATTCAGGTCTTTGATCCATTTTGAATTTACTTTTGTGTATGGGGATAGACAATGATCCAGTTTCATTCTCTTACATAGCTCTCCAGTTTTGTCAACACCAGCTGTTGAAGAGGCTATCATTTCCCCATTGTATGTCCATGGCTCCTTTATCATATATTAATTGACCATATATGTTTGGGTTAATATCTGGAGTCTCTATACTGTTCCACTGGTCTGTGGGTCTGTTCTTGTGCCAGTACCAAATTGTCTTGATTGGCTTTGTAGTAGAGCTTGAAGTTGGGGAGTGAGATTCCCCCACACAAACTTTATTTTTCCTTCTCAGCATTTTTTTGGCTATTCGGGGTCTTTGGTGGTTCCATATAAATTTTTGAACTATTTGTTTAGTACTATGGTTTTTGAAGACATAGATACTCAAAATATCCTATCTGTAATGATATTAAGAATATTTTAATATGGCTGCAAGAAACATTTCCAGACACTCATTTTCTACTTTGTCTTAATACTTGGGCAAATGCACAATGTGGCTGACCACTGAACCATATGCTTGTCAGTCTTGTGAGCCTCTCCTAAGCTGCACTGTTGATTCTATGGGTCCAAAACTGAATTATTTTCAGTAACATATGGAAAAAACCTATTATAAAAAAGATACTCGGATTCATTATGACAAACTGATTTTTTAAGTATAGATATTTTGACCATGACATTTAAATATGGGCTTGGAAAAATTTACTCATCCAGCTACTTAGGGAAAATGGTAATGCATGGGGCCCAACCATCCAGTTATATCAGATGCTATTACTATTTATACCAAATTCATTCTGTGCAATGTTTGACTAGTTTTAGTCAGATTATTTTATTAGTGACCTTTCCTCTTTCCTCATGATGCTGGTTAATCAAAAAATTCCTTTTAATTATTTTGTTATGCTGTCCTCTCTTTATTTTCCTTATACTATTTGTATGTCTCAGCATAGGCATCCTGACTTCCAAACTTAAAATTACATTAGCACCAAGTATTCTCTGATTTAACTGATTTAACTAGTAATCAAACTCATCATTCTGATGTCTGACATTTCAACCCCCAGTAATTCCGATCTCTCCATTTTGTGCCTACCTCTGTGAATCTAGTAATACTTAGTATACTGCATGAAGCCAAGATATTCCATACCTCTCCTTATTCCTGTGACCAATTGCCAAACTGAGTCATCTCATCTCTCTAAAATCTCACTTAGGACTTTCCACAAAAATAAATATAAACATTCACTCATCTCAAATTCAAACAGGTGACCAAAAGTGAAACATTTATATTCAGAATAATTTGACTACAAAGTAAACTGAAAACAAAGTATTTTCCATTAAAAAAAAACTTAGTATCATCTGTATTTCTATATTTAAAATAATATATCTGGGAAGTAATCTACTTGTGAACAGGTGACTAGAGCAGTGTGTGACATGATTAAACAGAAATGGTTTGAATCTTATGATTATATTAATCTAGATTTGATGTTCATAATCTATTTACAAATTAAAAATCAATATAATGCATCTTGATAAAAGAAAATTGCATGTTTTCTTTCCATTACAATAAAATGAAGAGCCTCTCTGATCACTAGTTTTTCATATAACAGACATGTAACCTCATAACACTAGTCAGAAACAGTTATACCTTAGGAACTTCACAGCAAACTGGTTTCTTTGAATGGGCAGATATTGAACCTCATTAAAAATGAAGTGGCTTCTTCAGTGATATTTACAGCTTCATTGGTGTTTATGAACCCCCAGAATGATGGTGAGATTGTCAGGTTTTGACCAAATATTTTTCAGCAAATATTTTCCCAGATGTTTTGGAATTTTCCTTTGCATCTTAGCATCTGCACATATCAGCTCCAATATACCACTGAGACCAGTGCCATTGTTGCTACAACACAAGGAACAACTCTCAAGTCCCACTTAAAATAAAACTATCTTTTTCATATCCAGTGCTCTTCATCCCTAGAGCCATCCTGTGAGCTCATGTGATAACGTTATCTATAGAATTCTATGGGGATTATCATGATCAGATCAGTCATAGTCTCCTAAAGCAATAGCTAGCTAAATGTTATTCCCACCTCTTCGTTTTATTTCCCCTTCCATTTTCGATACTGTTATGTTTTACAGTATATATATATAGCCATGTCAATCACCAACTATAGTCCTTTTGCTGGTTTTCCATTGCTCTTAAAATGACCAAATACCCTGCTTGGACTTTAAAATCCTGGCTTATTTGATGTGGCTTCCCTGTCTTCAACCATATTTCATGTCACTCACATGAAAGCTATCTGTATTCCAGCTACCATGAATTTCTTCCAATTCTTCAACTACATCATTTCCTCATCCCCAAGGATATTATATATACTGTTCTATCTGCAAGAAATGTATTTTCTTCTTCTCCCTCACTTCAGCTTAAGGTAACACACTAGCATCTGTGCATCAGGTCTCAACTTCACCTAATCACCTGTGCCTGTAATTCATTTGACTTTAATATTCTTCATTGTACATTGGAGCGCTAGGTGCACTTGTAATTTTTTTTCTTATGAAAGTCTCTGCCTTAACTTAAAACATCCTATTTTTATACTGTTTTAATTCATCAAGTTTATATATGTGTATACATATATATATATAGTTTAACATGTTAATTTTTTTCTATTAGAAGTATGTGAGAATTACTCTATTAGAACACATACAAAAATATTTAGATCTGTGCTATATGCTGTGATAGAAGGGCTCATGTTAGTAAAGAGAGATGAGAAGGAACAAGGGAGGAGGGGAGAAAGAAGAGAGAGTGCTTTGTAATTTTTAATTTTCAAGAATGTAGGAGCAGTAGAAATAAGAATGTTATATGCCAGAGAAATTCTGTGTTCAGTTGAAGTGTGAGGTATACTTGTTAGAACAGTTCAAATCAAGCTCACAGAAATGAAGGTTAGTTGCCTACAACTGCCTCCTAGCAGAAATTCACATATAAGATGATACATTATTTTTCCTTAAAAAAATCGTCCCAGCTCAACAAAACCTGGCCAGTTTATTATATGATATTTAATATATATTGATCCAAAATGCACATCTACTCTGAGAATAATGGAGCAAAGAAATAAAGTAATAATAACAGATGCCTCAAAACCAAGAAACACTTTTCACCTGAAATACTGAAAAATGAAGGTATGGTATTTGTATTTGTTAAAATTAGCTAGAAGTTATTAATCCTCAAATTCCCTTTGAATATAGAAAAGACTGGAATATCAACCCCAGGGAAAAATGCTTAAGGACTTGGTACCTGGTATTAACCGTTTTAAGATAATGTGTATACCATATCCTTCTTCGTACCTTTACGGACTTAAGTAATTGATATACCTACCAGAAATCCCACATAGGCCCTTAATAGACTGATTTTAGTCTAACCTTCACAAACATAATTATTAAACATATAATCTCTAGCTTCTAGAAATTTAATATTTGAATATAGCTGTACATATAACATCCTCTCACATTGTTCTCTTTTTTTTCCCTCTTAAACATCTATGGGCTAACTGAAAGCCAAAAGAAAAGGAAAATGATGGGTGGAGGATAAGGCATTTCATAATGAGTGAATATAGTTATTCAAATCTACCAGATTACGGTATATCTATTTTAGCATGATAATTTGCATGGCAATGAACTATACCATTTAATGAACAGTAGGATCTCTTGGTATTTGAAACAAAGCAGTAGGGAGATATAAGTGAGGACAGACAATAAAAGCTCTGTATAGCATTAAATCCTAAAGTTGAAAAAGTAAGAATTTTACAGGGAAAATATTAACTTGAAACTCTAGTGTTAAATCAGATTGAATTAGAATGTTATTGACATACAAACAACCTGAACATAAAATCTCCATGTACTTAGGTCTTATGCAGCTAAATAGAGCCAGTGCCAATTTAAAAAATAATTTTAAAACAAAACCAGATTAATGGCTTGTTGCTCCTCAGCAACAAGAAGGCAGAGTGGGGTGGGGACAAGCAGGACCAGCCTGTTATCCCCAGGGGCTGAGCGAGAGGGCAAGTGTCGACAGCTTGGTCACCCTCCCCAGAGATTCGGGGAAAACAAAACCACACCAAGCCGGGAGATGTGTCAGCCTTGGAGGCACAGCAAAACTCAGCTTTATTGCATCAGCTTAGTTATATAGGGGAAGATAAGGAAGTAGCAAAAACCAGTGGGAATTGATTATCTCATCTGTCACTAGGGTCTTAGGCAGGTTTTAGGTTAGGTGGGCAGGCGGAGTTAGGACTAAGAGCGTGCACAGAAACTCAGTTGGGCCACGAATGCGGAAGTAATGAGGGAGGGTGGAAACCTCCAGCCTGCACAAGCCCAAAAGAGGCAAAATGTCCCAACAATGGCTCAAAGATAATTAGATAGATTACACTGTTTCGGCAAAACTAATTTGCAGCTCAAAATATGAATATGATATATACAGCTGCTATGTGTGTGCACCTATGTACAGTTCTGCTATAATGCTGGTTTTAAAAATACAGATTTGTTTCAAGAAGAATGACAAATAAATGAAAGATAATATGTATTTTTTGCTTATGGGATACCTCCATGAGAAACTCTACCTGAATGCAGAAAACTTGCAGGGTAACTTAAGCCCAGTGAAAACAAATTAAAAACATGCCTTTCAAACATCCAACCACCTCAGCCCACCTCATTAGCTGGTAGCCACACCATTCACATAGCTGTTAAAACTTTCCATCTGATAACAGATGATCCTCCTTCCACCACTTCACAATAACTCCCAAGCTGAAACCTTTGGTGCTCACTTCCACAAGCAAATGTCAGGCCTTTTCCAAGGTAAAGTGCCATATTTATTGTAGTATTTGTGTATTTCTTAACTATTTTTGTGTATTTTTTAAACAATTCTTAATCATTTTTATGAAGTTCTATATTTTTAGATGTCATTAACAAAGTTTTTGAGTATTATGTCTATAGTCCCAATTTTTCCATAAGTCCTTGTATTTTCATTATTTGATATTGCATAAAACAATGATTGTTAAGAACCCATATATTGCAATACAGAATTTACTACATCAGGTTACCTGGGATGAATGAATACTCCTAGTACAGGTTTATTCCAAGACCTCATTAAAGTTTAACAAATTTGGGCCACTATTAGAACTTACGGTTTTCACTAGGAATGAAGATGAAGGTGTGAGATATATTTTGAGTCCACTTTGATCTTTCTTCATTTGTCTAATGAAATTACTGTACTATATTTGGCTCCAACAAAACTCACAAGCACAATCATGACCCAATGGCAGTACTTGGATATGAAATAGTTACATTAGTGATTAAAATAATTTGATCACCATTTTGGTGAATTATTTTTTAGAATGTCTTCCATATTTAAAATGTGGGGTTAAAATTCCCCAGATTCTCAAGTTTCACAAGCCATTGTCTTGCAGACACTGAAGTGACCTGGATTTCAGAAACACACCATTATATTTTCAAAGCATAATTGAGTAACAAAAGAAACAACAAAATATCCCTAAGACTTTAACTGCATTTTCAGATTAACCACATCCAGGAAAGTATAGGTAATGATTACTGTCTTAGTTTGGGCTGTTATAACAAAATGCCATAGACTAGGTCACTTAAACGAACAGAAATGTATTTCTCACAATTCTGGAGTCTGGGAAGTCCAAGATGAAGATGCTGGCTCATTTGGCTTTTGGTCAAAGTCCCCTCCTTGGCTTGTTAGACAGGTACCTTCTCCTTGGATCCTCACATGGTGGAGAGAAACTCTGGTGCCCCTTCCTTTTCTTATAAGAACACTAATCCCATCAGAGGGGCTCCATTCTCATGACCTCATCTAAACCTTGTTACTTCCCAAAAGTCCCACAATATCATACCATCACACTGAGGGTTAGGGCTTCAACATTATGAATTTGGTGCAGGGCGGCACAGATGTTGAAACAGAAGCATTCAGTCCTTAATGCCTCCTTTCCCAGATCTTCTCATCAACAACTGCACAACTAAGAATATCACTAATTACCTAATTCTTAGATAGATTAATATGTTATCTAGTTTGTATATGTCCTGTAAGTCAGGCGTGGTCACCAGATCTTTATTATTTATTTTTTTTACCTATGTGTCCTCAACTTTCTTCTCCAGAATGTGATAAGCAAGGTATCCTTCAGGATGTTGACATTTACATATGTCATGCTGCATATAATCTGATTACTATGAGTGAACAGGATTAAAAACTCACAAACTCTTCAGAGTTTTCAGGTAAAAAGAGTTGTTTCAGCTTGAATTAATCACCTCAATTTTGCTTGCTTCAACTTGCCTAGAGGTACTCGGTGCTTATAAGAATAGTTTGTTTTATCAGAGGAGCACCTGGTAAGGGACAAGTGATGAGGTTGGAACACGGAAATCAATTTTTTGTTTAATTTTTACAATGATAATTAGAACTAATTGGAAGAGCACCCAATGCAAAAGTATGTCTATAAGATTCAAGAAGTAAGGTTGCCAAGTTAAAATTCAGTTAGAAAAATGAGATGGAAAATGAATGACTTCTGGTGGTGTTTAAAACCCATTGCACTGCAGCTGAACTGAAGATAGAATGTACAGAGATATGTTTTGTACAATATCATCAATTTGCTGCAAGGAATTCTCCCAATTACAGTTGTATAAAAGCCCCTAATAGGCCCATGTGCAAACACAGTTGTTTCTAATATGATTTAATTGGCTTTAAGTATAAAAAGTACCTATAAATCAATGTTACTCAGGGTAGAAGTGGTAATGATAATAAATTATCCATTTTTAAACATAACATTCAAGCCAGATAATTACTTGAAATACTTTTGTAAATAGAGGGGAATAAAACAAAAATAGTCCCATAATACTTTTTGTTGAACTAGAGGTTTTATATCTAATTTTAGACTCCTTTTCAGTACTATTTACGAAGGAAAATGCACCTTATTTGTAATGACTACAAAACTGAAAATGTTTATTTATAATTGCTGAAATAAATTGTACTATGTTCATATGCATTGCTTATCAAATATTAATGACAATCCAATAATATAAAAAGCAATTTTGAAGGAAGTTGGTAATTAATAATCATTAATAATGATTGGTACCTAACCATAGCATCATCATTCACTGCTCTAGAAAATTCTTAGAAAGATAATGGGACCAATATTTGGATCACTCAGTTTCTCACCCATCAGCCTTGGCAGAAAGTTTTCTGTCACAAATGCCTGTGAAATATGCCAACCATAATTTACTTTTCTCAGGCTTCAAAGTTTTGTCTCTTAATAATATAGGCCTCATAATATGGGCCTGAGACAATCTCAAAAACACACATATTAAGTACTTTCTGTCCATCAGAAAACGCATGTGTATCTGCATTTTAAAAAGATATTGGGGTATTCCTAATAGGCCAAGTCATGAATTTCCTGGAAAATGATGAAAACAACAAAAAATAGAAAATCTAAGATGGGCTACTTCAAAGCAACAGACAAAAAAGATGGTTAAAAGGTGAGAGGTAATTTTTGTTTTAGCAGAAATATATGTGGAAGTGAACATCATCCTTTATCAGTTTAGCAATAATCCTAAACAATCTGGCCTCACCTGTGTTCACATTCATTGCCCCAAACCTTTCTTAATCACTTCTTTCTTCCCCCTTTAAGTAGTATTCCCATTTTAAATATCGGTTCTAAAATGCAGCCACATTTTTTCGTTAATTCTTAAAAAATGCTCTCTGAGTTCTAAGATAACTTTTCAACCACTTAAAGCCAATTTTATATTACATCCTGTTTTTTATATTACTATAGTTCAGTACCTAGTGTAACCGCGGTGCCAGCTCTCTTGACTGTTTGCTGAGCTTTCCTCAGGGCAGCGCGGGTTTTGAGGCTCCGCGGTGGCTCCTGGCCGAACCAGGCGGGAGAGACCCAGACAGGCCACAACCGGCAGCGCCAACTGGAGTCTGCGCAGAAGGAACCTGCCCTCCAGGTCGAGGACTTGATGACGTTACCAGGGAGAGAAAAACCCACAGTGCACTCCAACTCCCTCTCAAGAGGACCCAGCCTCGCGCTTGCGCAACAATCTCAGTGCGCTTCCTCCTTTAGTAACAGTGAGAAAGCTTGGCGTCTGTGCTTTCATATTGTATCTGTCTGTCTTTTTTGGCTTTTTATATTTGCGGCCTCAAACTTTGAGCCAAAAAGCTTAGCCCTAAAGTCCTGCATGTGGTCTTGTTAACCATCAAAGGAATTTTGCTTGTGATTTAGAATTAATGCAACCAGCCTTTACCTGAAGCTCGCCTCCCCTGAGGAGATGAAAAAATATGTATAATTATAACGGTTGAATTATAGGAACGTCACGGCCAGACCCACGTCAACAAAAATACTGGAGTTAACTAAGCAAGGACAAAGAGTTTCACCATCCTCTGATCCTTGCTGACATCCTGATGTCTGAGGTCGATTGCCACCTCCTGACCTTAGCCCTATCCTGTTTCCCCCTTTGTCAAATATAAAGAAGCTTGAAGTTAACCCTGAGTTAATATGGTGCTTTAGAACATTAGTCCACCATCTTCTCAATCTACTGGCTTTTTGACTAAAGTTGATTTCCTTGCTCCAAAATCTTGTCTCTTGATTTCTTATATCTTATGCAGCAAGTGGCATGAACTTGGACCCAGTAACAAATTCCTCTGTCCAATCAGTAACTGATGCTCCTGCCTTAAAGCTGGCTCTAGTCTTTGGATGGAGGAGATGGATGATTTGAGCTTTGCCTCCTGCGTTCTAACTGGTCAGCCTTGCAGTAAAATTTTTCCAAAAGCCAGTGTCCCATGTTTGGCTTAGGGGGCACATTAGGCAGAAGGCCCTAAGGAATTAATATTAGCCACTGAACAACAGTGAAGAAGACTGTGGCACTGCAGTCAAGACTACTCTTCGCTAAAAGGTAAATTTAAATTGAGTGAGATGAGACTCCACAAATACTGAGAATCCTACAGAAAAGCAGGAACATAATTAGGCTGATCGACACTCTCGGGATGTCCCAATTTTGAAGGCTGCCCTCAGCTTCAGTGTTCGATAAATGGTAAACTGATTGGAAAGTTAAGTAGAAGCAACAGTACAGCTTTAGCCAAAATGCCCAGCTTGCATGGGATCTGGTAGCAGCTTCCAGCAGGGTCCTTCAAATGTGGCATTACTGCCTAAACGTCTGCATCCACTGCTCATTCACTTGAGCTTTCCTGAGAAGTAGAGCTCGGAGTAGAGTAAAACCAGCCTAGATCTCTTGTTCAGAATTAATGCCATGGTGAGTTCAATTTTTGTGGAAATAAAATTCTGTCTGTCTCTCAGTCTCTCTCACATGCACAGAACCAAGGGGATCCTAGTTTGGTGTAGTCTATAGAAAAAATGTCAGGTAATTAACAATATTTACATGTAGTTTGAAAGGAAATGCCTAAAACAGAACACTATAAAGGAGAAATAGGTCATGATGAAAAATGAGGTTGTTTTTGAGGGTAGTATACAACTCAACAAAAGAAAATGAGGTCTTATAGTTAAATAAGATCTTAAACATTATATGGCTTTACTTCATCATTTTATGAAAATGAACCCAAACCTCTGGAAGGTTATCTTACTTGACTAGTGTCACAGAGGCAACATTGACAAAATGAAAGAGAGTCTTATGTTTAAAAATTTTTTGCACAATATTATCTTACCTATAAATAATACTGTGAAAGAGGCTTTATAAAATGTTTTTTGTCATTATGAAAAAGTGTGTCCACAATAAAAATAAGAATGCTTCCTTTCAAATTTTACCAATTTATCATAAAACAGGTTTTATTTTACTCCATGTAAGAGCATGTAGGATTAGTTCCTAAAATGTTCAGTTTAAAAAGAAAAATTTCAAGGTTATTTGAAGCAAAAGTTAAAAATATACTCAGAGTAAGAAATTAATAGTAGTTATCTCATTGAGGTACTTTTCAACACAATCTTTTCCAATTCTACACAGATTACATAATAGTTTTAAAACTATTACTTAAAATATTGGAAAATACAGATATTAAAATAAGGCAGCCTAAATTACACACGAAGTTAAATGAATGCGGTAGAGTTTTTTAATTAATTTTTTCAATGTTTTGATTTCTGTTCATTTTTAATGTAATTTCTAGTGGAAACAATGTATCAGAAACTAAATCATGGTAAATTATTTTATAATGTATTTGTATGCAGCATTTTCTCATTCAAATGCCATGTTTTTATTGTTGCCAAGTGTGTTGCCTGTATTTATGTTGGTGGAATTCCAGTTTTGATTATTATTCTAATCTCTCTGAATATGAACTTCTTCATAGTGTTGGAAATTACATTCAAAATAATACCATGTAAGATTAATGGTCATCTTGTCACTATTGATAATTTTATATTTGCCAGTACTTTTCCTTGGTAGTCATACAATCAATGTGGTATGGAACTGATGTTGTCTAAATTACAACTGATAGATTATTGAGTCCTAAAGGACAAGAAAAAAGTTAACAAAAATTCAGTTCTGTAGGTAATTATAACTGATAAAAGAAAGAATAAAGATACACTTTTCAAAATGGCATAAATGATGAGATAAAACAAAAAGGATGAGGAGAAAACAGAATCGTGGATTTCCAGGGAAGGAATTGGGGGAAAATGATCATAGATGGAGAAACCAGCCAGTAGAGAAATCACCTATATTGAGGTTATAGATAGACACTGATACTGGATTTAGAGAAGATGATATGTAGTCCAGTGAAAATAATTCAAGAGGATAAAGTGGAAATTTATTTTAAAGACTGTTGAAAAGAGTCAAATTCAAAAAATAAGCATGTATCTATGTGCAAGTGAATGAGAAGATGTATACGTATTTTCAAACCTATCTGTATATTTTATCCATGTTAATAATAATACACCTTCTGCTAATGGTTCCATTTCCTTCCTGCTAATGGTTATGTTTTAGGATAGGAGAAGTGTCACAGTCTCAGAGCCCTTGAACCACACAAGGCTCTGCCTCCTATCAACAGGTAGGGAGGTATTACATCTGGTATTAAAAATGCTCATCACCTGCACTCAGGCACAGCTCCATACACCAACAATCACAACAAATGTCCAATTAGGACTATGCATCTCAGACAGGTGTTTGGAAAACATAAATCTGATTATTACATTCATATGGTGGATAAAGCAACACTTTTATCTCTTTAAACTTTGTGACAGAGAGGTTTTACAACAAAGACGTTTTCAGAACTTCTTAATTCATAACAAGTAATTCTTCTATTTCTCCTTAAGTCTGGTGTAGGCTCTTCAAACAACAGGACTTGAAAAGTGTACTCCATCACAATTTTAATAGCTCAATTAAAGTCCAATGTTATCTTAGTCCAAGGATTATATACATGTTAATTTAAAACTGTAGGTTCTCCTAACATGTATAACAGGAAAAATAAGTCTCTGATTGTTAGTTAAGGGTCACTGTGAAAAACTGACAAAAAAAAAATGTTTTGAGACATTAGATATTCAAAAGATTGGGTGAAAAGAGATCATTATAAAAAGTAAAATGGTGGTGTCAGTGCAGCCTCCCAGATTTCCTTATTAAATAGAGTTTGTTACAGATGCACAAAAAATCAAAAGTGTATTTCTAGTTTTTCTAAGTGATGCCTATGTGTTTACTTGGACTATATATATTGCCTGTCAAAATAGAAACCTATTCAACTGTGATCCAGTGCATCACATAGAATTTCTACCAAGGAGTCATCAAATAGCAGTCTTTATTTGAAATAGACTTCCAGTACCTGGTCTAAAACTCAGTTGCAAATATACAGAAGTCTGCTTCTGCCCTGAAAATCAAGTCCATTGCTGGTGTTCAGCAAATCCCTTTACTGGCACCTCTACAGCCATTTTTAATGCAGAATTTGTTTGCCTCCCTTTTGATCTTTGAATCAGTTCAGATTTGATAACACAGTAAACAGTCCACAAACAGAACTAGCCGTTCATATTTTACCAGTTTCAATTACTTGTGTGAAAGCATTTGGAATTATTTTATGAAGCAGTCTAGAAAATATTTTATTTCTCATTTGTGAAGAGCCTTAAAATCATTCTTTTTAACTGTACAAAGACAGAGTCATCTTGATTTCACAGTCTTTTTAATAATTGTAGCTCTTGATTTTTCCAAAACTATATACCTGTCTAGCATTGTGTCCTGAGTTATTCCAAATGCTTAGTTCTATCATAACATATTTTCATTCGAACCAAATCCCTTGTAAAGATATAGAAAATTTACATCCTTCAACTAAAAACAAAGCCTCCTGCCACCTGAATCCTTGTAGAACTAACACAAGTACTGTAATCAATGCTGGTTCTTATAGAGCTAATGATGATGGATCAATTGATTGTAGCATTTCTAAGAAAACACAAACCTTGGCCAAAGCATGTATTATGTGCAGTCACTTTTTCACTCACTGAGGCAACCTGGTCTCTCTGTGAATGGGTTAGGTAGAAAGACAGAAATGAGCAGGATGAAAAGGAGAGAGGGCTCCCAAAAAATGACTCAGGAAGTTGATCAGATAGAGCCAGAGAGCCAGAAATGACTCAGAGAGTTAATCAGGTGAAGCCACAGGGTCCAAGAGTAACTCAGGAAATGTCCAGGGTCTCCTCAGATAAGAAACACCAGAAGCACAGGCATGGCACAGCCAATGTCCTTATTTCACCAGTCAGGACAAGCCTAGAGAGCTTAGAGCTGTCAATCAAGGACCTCTCTGCCCTACCAAAACCACATAAAAGAAGCCTCAGAATGAGCATCTGGGCTTGTCTTAACTTAGGCAGGCCCACTCTATTACTCTCTGCAGAGTGTATTAAAACTCACTTTGCTTTCTTAACTTTTGTCTCACTACATCTGACTTCCCTGTGACATGGAGCCGAGTTCCTTCTTTCCTAACAAATGGCCAGATTTAAACTCTTGGGGAATAAAAGCCAGATGCTACCCGGGACTACATAGAAAAGTTTCTCAATTAGAAGGACTTCATTTAGAAAATATGGTTTGACTTTTAGTCTGGTTTGTTCTGTGGGAAATATTAGTCATTATATTGAAACATGGAAAGAAAGAAACAATCATTAAGAATTATTTTATTTAACTGTTTAGACAGATGATAAACTGGGCAGTTTTATTACTATTGTAGTGAAATAAATAAGAAATAAAAGGCTAAAAATATGTAATAGAATTTGTACGAAGTCATAAAATGAGTTGGGTAAGTTGAGGTTTGAACTCAGACTTATCTGGTCTCAGAGTAAATTCTTTCCCATCTGTGAAGACTCATCAGCCTCACAAAATTAAGGAGAATACTTGGACAACAAACTATTTTCTCAGTGCATAAGTACTCATCAATACCTGAAGAGACTCTGTCACCAAAAAAATTATTTGGATCTGTAATGCACAGGCCCTAGTGAAGAGATGAGAATTATATAAACAATACACACATTCATCATTTGAACTCATAAAATAAATTTATATAAAAAACTCATTACTCAGTCAATTCAATTTGTGAACACCTACGTACCCAACATGTTTTCTTTGAACTTCAAGAGAAACATAAGAATATAAATCTGATCAAGCTCTTCTAGAAGATAACAATCTATACCCATAAGGCACCTACATATAAAAAGTCAAAAGAGCAATATGGCATTAGTGATGGTAAGTTCAATGCAAAGATAAGTATTTATCTGAAGAAAATTATTAACTGTATTACTTAATATTTTGAATTATTAGAAATAATCATTAAAATACCTGAAATAAAATACTATTAATACACAAGTTAAAGAATGTTAATGCAAAGGTTAATTCTTCACAAAATAAAGTTTGAAAGAGAGTATATTCACAATAGACCACAATTTTTAAAAATTCATTTGGCCTATATAAGATAATTACATGCAAATTATTTTGGCCCTGATTCTAATATCTATCTTTCACTTTTCCTAATTGATACTTAATTTTGACAAGAAATAAATAGATAAGCTTTTAAAATGGAAAAAAATAAATAAATAAAAGATGTCAGACAGTTGTTCCTAAAAAGCATTCTTTGGGTTTTTAATAAAATATATTTATCGCAACTTTGGCTTTCTATCTCAGCAAACAAATTAAAGGTAAATGCATAGATCAGTAAATGCCATGAATACCATTCATGAATGTCTGGATACAACATAACTGGATTATAACATCTCCAGCCAAATGTAGAAGACTCTTTTTTTTAATGAATAGTACTAAATATTGACATCTACTCCCTACCTTCCATCCCAGACTGCAGTCGTACAAGAGCTTTCCTTTTATCTCCAAAGCTCCCAAAATATAGACATCAAATTCTTCTCAGGCTCAAATTCTTTAAAATAGTTTTCCCAAGGCAGGAGATGGAGTAGGAGAAGCTTTGAGAATTTTGGAAGGATAGAGAAAAGCTCTATCTAAAAAATATTAGGTTAAGTATAATAGTTATAAGCTATAGGGCCTAGGGATTTTGGCAAAGGAGTAGACAATATACCTAATTGTTAAAGAGAACCAACAGGCCCAAAATGGAGTCACGTATGTTAAGTCTCACCAAGAATTAATGTAACTAGTTTTAGCCTCTCCCAGGAGTAGAATTTTAAATCAACCAGTCTGGAATTCTGATAAGCACTAGGGAGGTAATCTGCATTTATAAAACCTCCTTCCATACCCCCTAAGGGAAGGGAACCTTGCCTGAAACAATTTCTTTGCTTTTGGTGTTAACTTCCTTGTCATGCCCCAGTTTCTGCTCTAAAATCTTCCATGTCTTACAACTTTCAGTGCTCCTTTCTTCTTGCTAGATGGGATGCTACCAGATTTATGAATTGTTGAATAAAGCCAACAAAATTTAAAATGTTGATCTTTATATTTGCTTGACTGAATTTTATCTTTTAACATAATATATGCACTAAAAAACTCTTTCCTTTCACTATGTAAAACTGATATATTTTCAGATAGATATGATTTGGATTTAGCCTAAATAATTAGTACTAAAATGATCAAGTATTCTAGTACGTCAATACAAAACCTGATGCTGATAAATGTCTAAGAAAGAAAGATAGACAAGTAAAGAGGAAAGGAATTGAAATTTAAGGGCATCTTTACACTTTCACCATCACAATCTTAAGATTTGTTATTTTTATTTCCTTTGGGAGAATTTGAATACTTCACATAAGCTACAAAACTTTTCTTGGCATTGTCTTTAGATAACTGAGTGACACTGAAATCCTTTTTGGAATAGGCAGAATATAGACATGTAAATAAATAGATAGGAAATTAGCTCAGCAGATATCTACTTAAATCAAAAGAAAAAAGTCTACATAGGCTAGCTTATTGAGGGTAGATATAAAAATCCATCATTTGGTTCAAGGCTTGTCTAATGGCTCCAGAGGGGACTTGTAATTTAGTCAGTAGAAGGAGAAGGTGTTAGGTAAATTAGGTAAATGAAATTAGAGACAAATCGAGTAACGCAGTATTACTAGTTTCCATGGAGATTTTTATGTGGATCTGTTTAACCCACCTTGATGATCAGGCCTTAAAATTGGAAAGGAGAATAAGAAAGAAAAAAAATCCAGCAATCTTTATCACCTATGAAAAATGTTTCCATATTTTAATCTTAGAATCATGCAAGGCACTATGAAACTATCTTGGTTTCCCCATGAAAAAAATGACTAATTCTCTCATGGTTTTTCTAGCAGTGGAATGATCAGGTACCACACTGTTATATTTCACAAATTCACTAAAATTAGCATTTACCTTTAAGATCTTGATAATTGGCTTAATAGTTAACAAGTCCCTGTAATTCCTCAGTCTTCTTATCCTAAAAATTTTTTGTGGTATCTTTGTAATAATAATTTTGCTATATTCTATAATTGGAATTCCTGTCATATAAAATATGTATTACTCATAAATTTTCTAACTCAAAAATAAACTGACCCTAATTACATGTATATTAGATGATATCTCTCTCATATTCTATTCCTATAGTTAATCCTATAATTTATATTATTATGTGTCTAATCTTAAAGTATAAACAGAAAATGCAAACATTCATTCTTTATAAAATGCAATGTTATCTTAATTTTTAATCATGACCAACTCAATGTGGGGTGAAACATGTTATTTCAAACACTATTAGAAAATCACTATCTAAACCTGAATCAAAACTCACTAAAAATATCATCTCTTTAACCTAGCAATATGCTTTCTGGAAATGTATAGTAAAAAACTACCCATTACATAAAAAGACCATTTTTAATAATGTAAATATTCAATACAGAATAATGTATAGAGCAAAATTGGAGATTAAGTATGCAATAAGTGGGAAATAGTTTAAAATATTATGGAATAGCTACCAGGGAGAAATTTAAGCATATGAAGCCATTTTGGAAACATAATATGAATTATGTTTAATATCACTAAATGTCTGTGACAATATATGCATGAGCCCAAACACTAAAAAGAAAATGTGTAGTAATTTTTTTTATTTTTTTAATATTTTTTTGTAGATAATTATTTTTTATTGAAGGGTAGTTGACACACAGTATTACATTAGTTTCAGGTGTACAACACAGTGATTCAACATTTATATATATGATAATTCTAGCTACCAGCTATCACCATACAAAGTTGTTACAATATTATTATATTATTTTTTAGATAATTATTTTTATTGAACGGTAGTTGACACACAGTATTACATTAGTTTCAGGTGTACAACACGGTGATTGAACATTTATATACATGATAATTCTAGGTACCAGCTATCACCATACCAAGTTGTTACAATATTTTGACTATATTCCTTATGCTATACATTACATCCTGGTTACTTATTTATTTTACAATTGGAAGTGTGTACTTTTTTTTTTTCAGGGCATCCCTTCTATTTTTTTTGATCAAATGGTTGTCAACAACAATAAAATTCTGTATGGGGGACTCAATGCTCAATGTATAATCATTAATCCACCCCAAGCCTAATTTTCGTCAGTCTCCAATCTTCTGAAGCATAACGAACAAGTTCTTACATGGAGAACAAATTCTTACATAGTGAATAAGTTACATGGTGAATAGTACAAGGGCAGTCATCACAGAAACTTTCGGTTTTGATCATGCATTATGAACTATAAACAGTCAGTTCAAATATGAATATTCGTTTGATTTTTATACTTGATTTATATGTGATACCACATTTCACTCTTTATTATTATTATTTTTAATAAAATGCTGAAGTGGTAGGAAGATGCAAGATAAAGGTAGAAAACATAGTTTAGTGTTGTAAGAGAGCAAATGTAGATGATCAGGTGTGTGCCTGTAGACTATGTGTTAATCCAAGCTAGACAAAGACAATAAAACATCCACGGATACAGAAGATTTCTCTCAGAACAGGGGGGGAGAGGTTCTAAGCCTCACCTCTGTTGATCCCCAATTTCTCACCTGATGGCCCCCCTGCGACTGTGCCTGTCTTAGGTTGTTCCTCCCTTGAGGAATCTTACCCGTCTCCGGCTAACCAGTCATCTTCCGGGGCCATACAGGGAAATGTTAAGTTGGTAAGTGAGAGAGAAGCCTTATTGTTTGAAAAGATTAGTTTTTTTACTTCTTTGCATATTTATGCCTGTGGCTTCTATGCCCAGCATTTGTCTTGAGGAATCTTTACCACTTGGAAGAATTGTGATACATGGTAAATTCAATATGAGGCACGAATTCTATTTCTGGGTTGTAATAAGGAAGGAAGAAGAAAAGCTATAGAAGTAGCAGGCAGAAGAAAACATGGGAAGATTGATTATTTCTTTGACATATCTTCTTGTATAGTAACTTCAGCATGTATAGGTTTTAAACTACTAATTAAATTGCACCCACACGTTAACATAATAGGAATACAGTTACATAACCAAAGCATACCTATAATTACCAGTCATCTCCAGTGAACCCAAGAAAACCAGTTAGGCACCTTAGGCATTTGTGAAACCTTATCTATGATATGGTGGATATTGTCCAACTGAACTTGAACAGTCTGAGAGAAATCAGACAAATTAAAACAACCCATTCCTGGGGACTGTTCACATCCCATATGTTCTTTTAACAGTACATAGTCTGTAGTTGTAAGATTTTGGAGTGCTACAATTTGCACTTCCCCTAATTCTTGGTTGAGTTCCAACAGTGTAGATCCAGTCAAATTTGTTGTTTTACTGTATGCACAGGCCAGCTTAGATATCTCCTTCTTCATTCCCACGGCAAGTCCAGGAACCGGTGGGATGAGTGCATCCACTCCTGTAGCAGCACGTGGATATTTGTTGGGGTTTTTTGATGATCATCTTCTGGCATGAGTCTTCCAGAGAGTGGTGATGTTGGAAGTTCTTTTTCATATCATATCTTAGTTCATATTCGGGGTAGCCAAATTAGGCTTTGATCCTCTGTATAAACAGAAACAAACCCTTTGCTTACACTTTTATATGCCCTTTATACCATTGTGTAGAACTCATGGAGGTTACCACACAGTAACTGCTTTTTTTTTTTTAAGAGAAAGCAATATTATCAGAAAAATGTACCTCCATAGCCGATCATCTGACACCCTTTAAGTGGTCGAAATTAAGGATATTTAAAGCATGAATTAATTGTTGATCTACAGTTAGTTTTATCCTATCAGGGAGTAATCCCCCTTTTCTTTCTTTTTTTTTGTTATCACTAATCTACACTTACATGACGAATATTATGTTTACTAGGCTCTCCCCTATACAAGGTCCTCCCTATAAACACCTTTAAGGTCACTGTCCATCAGCATAGCAAAATGTTGTACAATCACTACTTGTCTTCCCTGTGTTGTACAGCCCTACCTTCCTTTTCTTGCACCCCCCCATGCATGTTAATCTTAATACAGCCCTACTTCTTCCCTCCCCCATATCCCTCCCTACCCAGCCATCCTCCCCAGTCCTTTTCCCCTTGGTACCTGTTAGTCCATTCTTAGGTCCTGTGATTCTGCTGCTGTTTTGTTCCTTCAGTTTTTCCTTTGTTCTTATACTCCACAGATGAGTGAAATCATTTGGCATTTCTCTTTCTCCACTTGGCTTATTTCACTAAGCATAATAACCTCCAGTTCCATCGATGTTGCTGCAAATGGTAGGATTTGACCTCTTTTTATGGCTGAGTAGTATTCCATTACATATATGTACCACATCTTCTTTATTCATTCATCTATTGATGGACATTTAGGTTGCTTCCAATTCTTGGCTATTGTAAATAGTGCTGCAATAAACATAAGGGTACATCTGTCTTTCTCAAAATTGATTGCTGTGTTCTTAGGGTAAATTCCTACGAGTGGAATTCCTGGGTCAAATGATAAGTCTGTTTTGAGCATTTTGATAAACCTCCATACTGCTTTCCACAATGGTTGAACTAATTTACATTCCCACCAGCAGTGTAGGAGGGTTCCCCTTTCTCCACAGCTTCGACAACATTTGTTGTTGTTTGTCTTTTGGACGGCAGCCATCCTTACTGGTGTGAGGTGATACCTCATTGTAGTTTTAATTTGCATTTCTCTGATACTTAGCGATGTGGAGCATCTTTTCATGTGTCTGTTGGCCATCTGTATTTCTTTTTTGGAGAACTGTTCAGTTCCTCTGCCCTTTTTTTAATAGGGTTAATTGTTTTTTGTGTGTTGAGGCACGTGGGCTCTTTATATATTCAGGATGTCAAACCTTTATTATATCTGTCATTTACAAATATATTCTCCCATACTGTAGGGTTCCTTTTTGTTCTATTGACGGTGTCTTTTGTTGTACAGAAGCTTTTCAGCTTAATATAGTCCCACTTGTTCGTTTTTGCTGTTGTTTTCCTTGCCTGGTGAGATATGTTCAAGAAGAGGTCACTCATGTTTATGTCTAAGAGGTTTTGCCTGTCTCTTTTTTCCAAGAGTTTAATGGTTTCATGACTTACATTCAGGTCTTTGATCCATTTTGAGTTTACCTTTGTATGTGGGGTTAGACAATGGTCCAGTTTCATTCTCCTACATGTAGCTGTCCAGTTTTGCCAGTACCATCTGTTGAAGAGACTGTCAGTTTGCCATTGTATGTCCATGGCTCCTTTATCAAATATTAATTGACCATATATGTTTGGGTTCATTTCTGGAGTCTCTAATCTGTTCCACTGGTCTGTGGCTCTGTTCTTATGCCAGTACCAAATTGTCTTGATTACTATGGCTTTGTAGTAGAGCTTGAAGTTGGGGATTGAGATCCCCCCTACTTTATTCTTCTTTCTCAGGATTGCGTTGGCTATTCGGGGTCTTTGGTGTTTCCATATGAATTTTTGAATTATTTGTTCCAATTCATTGAAGAATGTTGCTGGTAATTTGATAGGGATTGCATCAAATCTGTATATTGCTTTAGGCAGGATGGCCATTTTGATGATATTAATTCTTCCTAGCCAAGAGCATGGGATGAGTTTCCATTTGTTAGTGTCCCCTTTAATTTCTCTTAAGAGTGACTTGTAGTTTTCAGAGTATAAGTCTTTCACTTCTTTGGTTAGGTTTATTCCTAGCTATTTTATTCTTTTTGATGCAATTGTGAATGGAATTGTTTTCCTGATTTCTCTTTCTATTGGTTCATTATTAGTGTATAGGAAAGCTACAGACTTCTGTGTGTTAATTTTGTATCCTGCAACTTTGCTGTATTCCGATATCAGTTCTAGTAGTTTTGGAGTGGACTCTTTAGGGTTTTTTATGTACAGTATCATATCATCTGCAAATAGTGACAGTTTAACTTCTTCTTTACCAATCTGGATTCCTTGTATTTCTTTGTTTTGTCCGATTGCCATGACTAGGACCTCCAGTACTATGTCAAATAACAGTGGGGAGAGTGGGCATCCCTGTCTGGTTCCCGATCTGAGAGGAAATGCTTTCAGCTTCTCGCTGTTCAGTATAATGCTGGCTGTGGGTTTATCATATATGGCCTTTATTATGTTGAGGTAGTTGCACTTTATTCCCATTTTGCTGAGAGTTTTTATCATGAATGGATATTGAATTTTGTGAAGTGCTTTTTCAGCATCTATGGAGATGATCATGTGGTTTTTGTCTTTCTTTTTGTTGATGTGGTGGATGATGTTGATGGATTTTCTAATTTGTTTCTGTATATTCCTTGCTCTCTATTTTGATTTGTTCATTGATCCATTGATTATTTAGAAGCATGTTGTTAAGCCTCCATGTGTTTGTGAGCCTTTCTGTTTTCTTTGTAGAATTTATTTCTACTTTTATACCTTTGTGGTCTGAAAAATTGGTTTGTAGAATTTCAATATTTTGAAATTTACTGAGGCTCTTTTTGTGAGCTAGTATGTGGTCTATTCTGGAGAATGTTCCATGTGCACTTGAGAAGAATGTATATCCTGTTGCTTTTGAATGTAGAGTTCTATAGATATCTGTGAGGTCCATCTGTTCTAGTGTGTTGTTCAATGCCTGTGTGTCCTTACTTATTTTCTGCCCGGTGGATCTATCCTTTGGGGTGAGTGGTGTGTTGAAGTCTCCTAAGATGAATACATTGCAGTCTATTTCCCTCTTCAGTTCTGTTAGAATTTGTTTCACAAATGCTAGTGCTCCTGTGTTGGGTGCATATATATTTAGAATGGTTATATCCTCTTGTTGGACTGAGCTCTTTATCATTATGTAGTGTCCTTCTTTATCTCTTGTTACTTTCTTTGTTTTGAGGTATATTTTGTCTGATATTAGTACTGCAACTCCTCCTTTCTTCTCACTGTTGTTTGCCTGAAATATGTTTTTCCATCCCTTGACTTTTAGTCTGTGCATGTCTTTGGGTTTAAGGTGAGTTTCTTGTAAGCAGCATATAGATGGGTCTTGCTTTTTTATCCATTCTATTACTCTGTGTCTTTTGATTGGTGCATTAAGTCCATTTACATTTAGGGTGACTATTGAGAGATATGTACTTATTGCCATTGCAGGCTTTAGATTCGTGCTTACCAATGGTTCAATGTTAGCTTCTTTAGTATCTTACTGCCTAACTTAGCTCACTTATTGAGCTGTTATATACACTGTCTGGAGATCATTTTCTTCTCTCCCTTCTCATTCCTCCTCCTCCATTCTTCATATGTCGTATGTTTTGTTCTGTGCTCTTTTTAGGAGTGCTCCCATCTAGAGCAGTACCTGTAAGATGCCCTGTAGAGGTGGTTTGTGGAGGCAAATTCCCTCAGCTTTTGCATGTCTGGGAATTGTTTAATCCCACCATCATTTTTAAATGATAGTCGTGCTGGATACAGTATCCTTAGTTCAAGGCCCTTCTGTTTCATTGCATTAAATATATCATGCCATTCTCTTCTGGCCTGTAGGGTTTCTGTTGAGAAGTCTGATGTTAGCCTAATGGGTTTTCCTTTATAGGTGACCTTTTTCTCTCTAGCTGCCTTTAAAACTCTTTCCTTGTCTTTGATCCTTGCCATTTTAATTATTATGTGTCTTGGTGTTGTCCTCCTTGGATCCTTTCTGTTGGGGCTTCTGTGAATTTCTGTGGTCTGTTCGATTATTTCCTCCCACAGTTTGGGGAAGTTTTCAGCAATTATTTCTTCAAAGAGACTTTCTATCCCTTTTCCTCTTTCTTCTTCTTCTGGTACCCCTATAATATGAATATTATTCCTTTTGGATTGGTCACATAGTTCTCTTAGTGTTGTTTCATTCCTGGAGATCCTTTTATCTCTCTCTATGTCAGCTTCTATACGTTCCTGTTCTCTAGTTTCTATTCCTTCAATGGCCTCTTGCATCTTATCCATTCTGCTTATAAATCCTTCCAGGGATTGTTTCACTTCTTTGATCTCTTTCCTCACATCTGTGATCTCCCTCCGGACTTCATCCCATTGCTCTTGCACTTTTCTCTGCATCTCTGTCAGCATGTTCATGATTTTTATTTTGAGTTCTTTTTCAGGGGGACTGGTTAGGTCTGTCTCCTTCTCAGGTGTTGTCTCTGTGATCTTTGTCTCCCTGTAGTTTTGCCTTTTCATGGTGATAGAGATAGTTTGCAGAGCTGGTACGAGTGACAGCTGGAAAAGCTTTCCTTCTTGTTGGTTTGTGGCCTTCCTCTCCTGGGAGAATAGCGACCTCTAGTGGCTTATGCTTGTCAGCTCTGCACAGACAGGGCTTCTGCTACCTGCCCCGTTGCAATGGAGTTTATATCCACTATTGCTTTGGGCGTGGCCTGGCTGGGGCTGCTCCTCCAGTATGGTGGAGCCCCATTGGAGGGGGAGCGGCCGGGAGGCTCTCTATCTCCTGAATGGGCCTCTGTGCTCCCTGTTGCCCAGAGGGTTAGAGTGCCCAGAGATCCCCAGATCCCTGCCTTTCGGCTAAGTTTCCTTTCCTGCCCCTTTAAGACTTCCAAAAAGCACTCTGTAAATCAAAACAACAACAGCAACAACGAAGGAGGAAAAAAAAAAGGAAAAAACGTGCAATTTTCTTTGTCCTCAGGCACCGGTCTCAGGCACCTGCTCACTGGTCTTGCTGCCTTGTTTCCCTAGTATTGGGGTCCCTGTCCCTTTAAGGCTTCCAAAAAGCACTCACCAAAAAAAAAAAAAAAAAGGGAGAAACGCGCGATATTGTTTGTCCTCAGGCACCGGTCTCAGGCATCCGCTCACCAGTCTTGCTGCCCTGTTTCCCTAGTATTGGGGTCCCTGTCCCCTTAAGCCTTCCAAAAAGTACTCACCAAAAAAAAGGGAAAAATGCGTGATATTCTTTGTCCTCAGGTGCTGGTCTCAGGCACCCGCTCACCAGTCTTGCTGCCCTGTTTCCCTAGTATTGGGGTCCCTGTCCCTTTAAGGCTTCCAAATAGCACTTACCAAAAAAAAAGGGAAAAACGCGCGATTTTCTTTGTCCTCAGGCACCGTCTCTGGCACCCGCTCACCGGTCTTACTGCCCTGTTTCCCTGGTATTGGGGTCCCTATCCCTTTAAGGCTTCCAAAAAAAGAAAAAAACCGCTCCAGTTTCTTTGCACCCTCCGGGAGCCGGTGGGAGGGGCGCTCGGGTCCCGCTGGGCCAGGGCTTGTATCTTACCCCCTTCGCGAGGCGCTGGGTTCTCGCAGGGGTGGATGTGGTCTGGATGTTTTCCTTTGTCCTCTGGTCTCTATTTTAGGAAGTTGTCTTTGTTATATTTTCATAATTCTATGTGGTTTTGGGAGGAGAGTTCCTCTACTCTACTCACGCCGCCATCCTGGCTCCACCCCTATCACCATATTTTATATTATAAAAATAACTCATAATCTATATGCCAAATAACAAATATACACTTATTAATTCACATTGGAGTTGAGTAAGTCCTTGTCATCAAGAATGTAATTATTTTAATTCATTATCTTTCTTATTAGAAGATAGTAAATCAACATCTTCATGAAAGTTACATGTTCATTAAACGTTCATCTTCCATTCTTGGTTTTATAACTCTAGTTTCATAAATTCTAACTCTTATGTCACATAAATAATGCTATAAAAGTACATGTGCTACATGTCTTATAAATGCTCAACTGTTTCTGTTCCTGCAGCTTTTCTATATATAAAAGATAGCAGGTTATATAATTATAGAAGTGGCATTTATGACCGCAGGCTTTCAGCATTGTGTAAGCATATCATGCAGTGTGATATATTAAATGTAAGTTTAGAAAAAGCAGGCAGGCTATACTTAAAGTCAACAAGAGGCCATCAACCTAAAAGAAAAAACAGAGACTGTGGCATGAATTATGACACATCATACTATGTGGGGTAGGCTCTTTCAACCACAACCATTAACAGCTTGTGAAAATACCACTAAAGGAATCATTTCCAAATGGTAATATTTATCAAGTGCAGACAGATTTATATGGTATTTGTCGAACTTGGAACAGTGCTGCTGGAATTTCATTAACTGTTGTGAAAGAGCCCTGAAACACAAAAGTTTTTGTAAGATCTCTCCCCATACCCCTTTTCATTTTATACTGTTCTCTGATAACTTTTCAAGCCATGAGTGCTGCAAGTAGTTAAGAACACTGAATTCTAAGTCTCATTTGGTTCCTCCTTTGCAATGTAATGTGGATGTGACATTTAACATGACCTCAATTTTTGCATCTACGAAATGAAGAAATTAAAAGAAAGGTGGCATTCTTCAATAATGTTTAAGTAGGCTGTCTCCTGCTTTTCATGGCTCACTTGGCATCCCCCTCACTTTTTGCCATCATTCTTGTTGTTTGAGGCTTTATACATTTTGTTTGTTTCCATTTTGTTTAGCAACTATTCGAAAAATAGAAATAGAGAATGGGAAAATATCAGCAATGTGTGTACATAGGATGCATGTGACTGTTAAAGAAAGGAAAGAAGAAATATAGGAGGGGTAAAAATTCAATAATAGGGCAATCAGGATTTATGAATTTTTACACTATTAGAACCTAAATTCCCAGGGCTTTCCAGTCATATCTGAAAGCAGAACAGAGTCACAGGGGACAACTACTAATATTTTGGAAAGTGAAAAATATCTACCCACCACACACAATCCCCACCACCACTGTGCCACCTACATAGTTAATCCATACCACCTAAATTGCAGATAGTCATTCTTAATCTGTATCAATTGGTGGTAATCTAATCAATCTTTCTAGAAAGAGGAAAATGATTCCTACTTTGGCTAATACTAAGATATCTCCCATTTCTGCTCCCTGCAGAGTTCTGTTTGGTTAAAAAGGAAACAGTTCCTGAGAAAACTGCACAGATATATCTTCTCCAATCCCCTTAGAATAGGGAGTGTCTCCCTAGGGTTAGGCCTAGTAAGAACCGATGAAGAATAGAAAGAATGGTGTCCCTCATCCCCCATAAAGATGTCAATATCCTAAAGGTCCAGAATCTGTTCATTTTATAAGGTACTTGGCAAGAAAGAATTAGGAATTTATTAGGTTTCCAATTGCTGCTAATCAAATTATCTTAAAATAGATAATCCTGCTTATCCAGGTGGGTCCAAAGTAATCAAAAGGGTTCATTAAAGGTGAAAGAGGGGGGCCAAGGGTAATAGTCCAAATTAAGCCTGTGGGGAAGACTGAGCTGGTCATTCCTCTCCAAAAAGGAATGCAGCCCTACTGACACCTTCTGTCTTCCAGAGGCAAAATGTCTGTTGTTTCAAACATCTACATTTGCGCTAATTTGTTACAGCAGGAAAAGGAAACTAATGCAAAGCCTTAAAGCCCCTGAAGAAAAAGACTGTGTTGTACAACTTCTTTATGGAAGCAAATATTTTCTCTATTTTCTGAGGAAGAGCTAACTCTGCCAAAGCTAAACTTTTCCTTGCCAGTCAGCCAAATTGCTGAACTAAAGGTTCACACAGACACAAACGAAACCTGCCTTTCCCTAATTGGACACCTAGATCACACTGCAGCCTAATTGCCACCCTGAACTCCAAGACCTTTATCTGTAGCTACACTGGAGTTTGTATTTTTAACTCTAATTATTTAGACTACTAGCTTTTTTTTGTAAATAACCTTGCCTATATCATGTTGAGAGAATTATAAAAATGATTCAGAAGAGTTTTCCACATTTTGAAATCAGAAACATACTCAGCTACCGAATATTTAACACTATTTTACCAAAGTTTGCTCTGATAATAAAATGAATTCTGTTTTACAGTAATGTGAGATTAGAATATTCCCAATTGACTAAATGGAAAGAATTTAACAAATTTCAAAAATTAGATTATAATTCATTTATCTACTCTCTCAGATATGGAGTTTTTAATGAGAGTTACTTGCATTCGTTCAGATGTTTCATTTGAAATGTTCTTATGTCTTTTTGTTTTGTTTCTGGAGGGGGTGTTTCAGGTGGTTAAGTTTAGAAAAACATGGAAAATATATCAAATCTGATAATTTATTAATTTATTTCTTATTCTCTCACTTGAATTCTCCACTGTGTAATACCATTTCTTTGAATGATTTTTAGCCTTCTATTTAAAAAAATAATAATTTTACCTAGAGTTTTCTCTAAAATCCTATGGTTGCTATTGTAAACCTATGCTTTGCATTTATTTCTTTGAAACAAAGTCTTGCTTCCTTCTATCCTCTGAACTTAATCCTGGAGGATTTATCTCTTTGTACCCAAAGAATATAAATAAAGAATACATTATTCCATTTCACTTGGCTTTAAGAGATTTAAAATAAAGACAACAATTATGTATATCTTTATCCTTTCTCCAGATTGCCTTTAAAGGTACATCTTCATGAGGACAATAGCTTAACCGATAGGACAGTAGACTCATCAGTTAAGCAAAAGAGATAAATAATTCAACTTTTTTTCCATAGAAACTAAGTATATGTAAGAGTTTTGAAGGATAAATGCAATTTGCCTTTCAATTCCAGTGAGGAGAAACTTTTAGCAATCCCTAGTTAGTGAACTATTTTTAAAATGCTTTAATATATTAAGTTGCTTAAAGCGTCTTTTGTTTAAAAGAGAATATAAGGTGGCTTTCTATACTTAAACATGCGCAGTGGAATAACAGAAAGATTTAAGTGACTTCTGTTCATTTAAAAGCTACTGGTTACCATGCCATTAGTTTAAATCAACTGTCCTTCCAGCTTTTAATAACTAAGCTTCTGCATTTTGACTACTAAGTGACTCTGGTCTCTATTCTAAACGGCAAAGGTGAGCTATGTCCTAAATAGAAAGTCACAGAATTTCAGTTCAGTGAAGGAATCTTCCAAGTGAACCAGGTCCAGCCCAGGATTGTGTACAACGGTTGCCTAAAGAGGTATTTATGAGAAGACTTACTAACTTTCCTGATATTGTCTCTAAAGGAGTAATAGATCTTCAAGTATCTTAATCGTTCTTTATTCCCTATAGTATTTCAGTGTACTGACCAAGAAGGCGTTTATGTTCCCCTCAGCTTGGGTTCTTCCTGACTCTAGTCCCCTGAACTTCCTTTTCTTTGAGCATTTACTTAAGAAAATTTGTAACGGTAAATCCTTTCTCTGTGCCTTCAAGATGTCAATATTTTTAACAGCTTCTTGCCAGTGTCACAACCTGGAAATCTCTTTCTCAAGGATCTAGAGGCTGTCTTTTTAAAATGTAGTCATGAAGGAAAATGGGGCTACATTACCCAATTTCTGTGGGAGCACAGGAGCCTAACTTCAATTAGCAAACACGGATGACTTCAGAACAGAGAAAAACATTACTGAACTCTGGAAGAGCTCAAGGTGCTGGAAACAGCCCACTGATGCATGTCCTCCCTAACATCCTCAGGGACTCTCCAAGTAGGTCACTCCAGTGCTTAGCATTCTGCCGCCCTTTGATCCAGAAGAGCTGAGCTCTCACACAGTTATGGCCTTTCTTTCTTACTGCAGTAGCCTTGAATAAAGTCTTGTCTGTCTGTGTAATTTTGTCCATACAGGTTTTGCTTAAGGTGTTCAATTTCCTGTCATTAACAATCATTTTGGCAAGCAACATTTTGGGGGGATTAACAAAACTTTTAGTTCTCTTTCTGACAAATCACCCCAAGAGGGACATGAAATTCAAGAAATTTCTTACATTTTAATAGTGATTTTAACTCTTAACAGTGATTTCACTTATTTCCAGAAGAATACTTCAAGGGAACCAAAGAAATAAAAAAACCCCAAAACCTCCTTACATAGCTTCAGAACTGAATGAAGCTACAGGTCTGTACCCAAGCTGAGTCTAATAATGGACATGTTAAATGCACCAACCAATTAACATTTTCACTCAAAGTTCAGTTGGCCTTTTATCCAAAGACTTTGAGTTTACCTTAGGGCCAAGAGGTGAGCTACAAAATATCCTCCCTGGAAACACACACACACACATACACACACTAACAAAGAGGGCTCTAAAATTTCTTTGGAGGCAATTTATTGATTCCTTTTTTGTTACTAAATCTAATCTACACTTGGGTAAAATAAACTTCCTGTGTTAGCAAATGGAATAATTTAGAAAAATTGGTAACTGTTTAATCAAGGAAAGGCAGCTGTTTTTGCTCTATTTCTAATCAACACTAATATATTCAATTAGCAGAAAGTTTGAGTCAAGAGGAAAATTCAAAACAGAGATTGAATATGAAATGACCCGCAGACAAAGACTCAGTTGAACAAAGTGGAGAGTGAAGATTATTAGGAAAGCATCAGCCTTGTTATTAAGACCCTGGTGGCTACTTTCCTTTCTTTGGAATCTTTTCAAAATCCCTATATATTTTATCTTTAAAAATCTTTCCCATTTAGATTCCTCATATTTTATTGTAGTGACCCAAGGATCTAGTTACCAAAATGTTTTCTGTTGTAAACATCGCGCCTGAACTGTTTGATGAGTACAGATATACCTGTGTATTTGTTCTCTCACTTGGTACATATATAAGTAGACAAATAATATAAGGTGTGAAAGTAGACAAATAATATAAGGTGTGAAAAAGACATGCTGGGGCAAATAAAAGGAAATGCTAGTAATACTGAAATTATAGCCATGGTCTCAACTACTGCTTTATATTATTTTAAATGTCACTTGCTTCTGTTAAAATGTTATAAAAACAGTTAGTGTACTCATAATATTATACTAGGAATTTAAAGACACACTTTACAATTGAAAAAAAATGTAGAACTTTTCACTATTCCCAGGAGACTGGATATTTTAAAATAGGGATTAGGACTACTCTCAATGTCTTTTCACAAATACAAAGGTTGAAAGGTTTTCCTTCTCCTCCAACTAATGCCCAGCATCACTGTCACATAGAGAACAAACTTTAATAAATATGACCTTTCTGGAAGACATAACATGGCTATTTATATCCAACATTCATAATTTCCAATTATAGATTATTAGCAGCTAGAAAACCATAGTTGACATTACAGTAGGGAGATGAGTCAGTTTCGGGAAATGAAATGGCATGTCACGGACCATATTTAATTTAAGGGCAAACTCTTATCCATTTATTTTTGTTTTTCAATTGCTCAGTCTTAAGGTGCTATGAACATCTCACTCAGCACCAGCTCTTCACTTTCTTGGAGTAGATAACAGTGGATATAACTATATTTTGAAGGCCCACACATATATATTCCAAGAGAAACTTAATCTGTTTTAAGCAATATAACTGCTGAAATGTGAGTTATTTTCTTAGATCAACGCTAATTACTTCAGCAGATCCTTGAGTGACTAGGGCTAAAGACAACTAAAAGACTTTAAGCAAAACATCAATTTCCATTATGAGGCTGAGACAGAAAAAGGTACATAGCCTAAGAATTTAATTTGAGTAATCAACAGTATCACAGGTGAGTCTGTGTCTCTTTCAGTGGCCTAGACCAACTCTTTCAGTGGTAGCAGTAGCTGTTACCAATATATAGGTTTGAAGAGAGCGAATATACAAAAATATTTAACTCTCTAAACAAACACTCTGGTGACTTTCCGTACTAAGTAACCAACCACATCAATACATTAATCAACTGATAACATTTTATTTCATTGAGTATTTCTATTAGTTTAGGACTTGAAAAATCTTAGCCCTGGGCCTGGCTCTGAGTTTTGTAAAAGTCATTTATTCTCTACAGGCTTCAATTTCCTTCTCTCTAAGAACAAGAGCCATGCTTGATCACTTATTACTAAATCCAGGTTTAACATGCAAATGGAATTTACGAATATTGTCTTCTTGAAATGGCTGAAAAAATCTAAGGAGCCATTGGTTATAACTAATTATACATGACAAAGACTTTAATTAATAAATTAATTTATAACTCATTCTTGCTGTGAACCATAAGCCTACATTTTTAACAGAAGAATGAAAAAAGAGGTCAGTGTGAGCTTTTAAAAAAATAGTAATTTGAATAACTAACACTTTAATATTAACTTGTTAAGAAAAAGAAAAAATAAAAAAAACCTCTAACTAGTGTTATGGATAGGTACGTAGGTATTCATTGCACAGTCCAAACTGACAGACACTAAAATCACAAGTCTGGATTTTTGTGTTCATCGCAGTTGGCAATGAAGTAATTTTAGTTATTTTCCCCATGTACTTTAGAATCTGTCAAGCTAGAGCAGCTGGTTTTTACTATACACAGGTATATTTTTTGAAAATGGATTTGATTCATGAGTCATCAAAAATTACCTTTAAATGTCCATAGCTGCCTTTGTACCTCATCTTGTGCTTTTAATGATCTACTATGTATTTGTAGTGTATTTAATGTATACATTATATATATACTTTCATGCCATTTTTCAATTTTCTCATAATAACTATGGAGGGTTAAGTAAGTTAGAAAATATTAACCCCATTAGTTTATAGATAGATAAGAATGATAAGGTTAAAAGTCAGCCCACCAGTTTAAATCATACATTTGTAACAGAACAAGACTATAAGCCTGACTCATCTCAGGCTGGATAAAGGGTTCCCAGTGAGGCCCATTGCTTCACAGTATGTGCTGTCTGTGTGACTGTGTGTGTGTATGATGTGTATAAGCAAAAGATGCAAACATTATTTATTTTTAATTGATAAGAAACAAAATATTTTCCCAAGAAATATGACAACAGAAACTTATTTATTTTTCTCTTATTTTTCAAGATAGTGTGATCATTATAATAGAAAAATGCATTGATTTTTACTAAAAATTTCTTGGCAAATATATGTCCATAGCATGATGGGAAAATAAACATTGTATACTTAACTGAAAAGAGAAGGCCCATATTTATTCATCTAATCAATGACAGCCCAGAAGTTTCTTCACTTTTGGATCCATTTTTAACTGAACATCTATGATCACCACCACAGAGCTTGATTGGAGCTTTTGTAAAATATTTGAATTTTACTTTTCAAAAATGAATTCACATTGATCAGTTAAATATTTTGAATCATTAAACTATTCTACTGTCAAATTCTCGTCGTGCTTATGTTCTCAGTATTTGGATGACTAAGGGAAGGAATAATGATGAAGTTATAGATGACTAAAGGTGAAAAGAAAAGGCATAATAGGCGCACCTTCATTTTCTACCTCATACCAGAGTTGTAAATTTTAGACTGCCCTAAAAAGAAATGCTGGTTATGCTAGAGAGGACCTGTCAGTATAATAGACAGAAGTTTATAAACTCCCTGGCACTGGCAGTTTAACTTGCTCCAGGTTTGAAAATCCCTAAGTCCAGCGACAGCTCCATCTCTCTTTGAAAAGAAATCAAAAGTTGTGGAATGTGAACAAACAACTGACAACATAAAATTCGTTTTACTTGTACTTGAAATAATATACTTATGGGTTATATAAGTGCTATGAACTTTTCATCTGCCAATGATAGAACTACCAAACAATAGAAAAATGAAAACCATCAAATAGATTTATTTTTATGAAAGAAAATTCACTGGAAGTATACTATTTTTTGCAGATCTTTTTCTTGTACAATAAAGGTAGAGGTGATAATACATTTTCTAGAAGTCTTCTAAAAAAAAGGCAATTATTTTGAGGTTCAAATTATATTGTAATTATATAAGCTTTCTGAAACTTGTTCAGCTTACTACCAAGGCATCAATGAACAACAACAGCAAAAAAAATGTTTACTTGTCATTTAAGCTTGTTCTTTCATGGATAAATTGAGAAATCAACTTATAATTTAATATGGAGGAAATAGTGTCATATTTATAAGAATGAGTAGTTTGGAAACACTCCTGTGCATTTTCCAGCATATGAAAAATTTCACAGTTTATGTAACAAAAAGCAGGGTCATTTGACATTAACTTGTGATCTGTGCAGCATAAGCTGATTCCCTGATTATAGCCTTGTTTCCAAGAAACAGCAATATTTGGGAAGGGCAGCCTGCATAACAAGTTTGTATCGACTGAAACTACTTAATGATAGTTTGTCAATAGAGGTCAATAGGAAAGCTAAATGAGGTGGAAAGATTTGAACAATTACATGGTTGAATCAAACAAAATGAAGAAATCACCTTTATTTCTGAAAAATAAAATAGAGGTGGAAAAAGAGAGAAGGGAATGGAATGCTTACCCGAATGATCCAGCTAGCCTTAATTTTGTTCTAAAATCACTGGCTGCTTGCTCAACATTCTCAGCATTCTATAGCTTTGAATATCTGGGGTTTGATACCTTCTAATTTTTTTCCTTGATACTATAAGAATTACATTAATACTGTTTTTATTTTTGGACTTAAAATCAGAACACTTTTTATCACATACCTAATGTTGAAATGTTTTCCAAGTGCTACATCAGTTTATACTAAATTAAGCAATAGTCTTCTCTCCTGAATATAAAGAATTGAAAGATATAAACACTTACTGGGATGTGAATCTTAAATATTAACTGATAATTATAAGTAAGCTATAATATCTGACCAACTAATTTTTATGGTGACATTAAGATTTTATAATTTTCTTGATTCCAAATATTTACTTCTTTAAAATTAGGTAATATAGAAAATTCCACTAATGATCAGCAGAATGAAATATCAGGGAAAGTATGTGGTGAAAAATGTGATGTCAGTTGAAGCAATTCCTGCTTCATTTCTGAATTTAGCTGTTTGAATCCTTTCTCTTTCTTTTCTTAGTTTATCTACTTAGTGTAGCTAAGAATTTGACAATTTTGTTAATCTTTTAAAAAAATCTCTTAGTTCTGTTGACTTTTTTTCTATTGTTTTTGTATTCTTTACTCCCGTATTTCCATCCTAATGCCTAATATGTCCTTGCTTCTACTAACTTTGGGCTCAGGCTTTTCATCTTTTTCAGGTTCCATCAGGTGTAAAGGTTGTTGATTTGAGATCTTTCTTGATTTTAATGTATTACAGAATTATGTATGTCTACATATTTACTTGCAATTTGCATTTGCATGACTCCCTTTAGCATGTCTTGTAAGTTAAACTGTTCACTGATGGACTCTCAGCTTTTATTTGTCTGGGAAAGTATTTATCCTTATTTTTTTTACTGTAGTAATATGCATACAACATAAAATTTACTATTTTAACAAGTTTTAGGTGTATATTTAGTGACTTAAGTGTGTTTATCTTATACAACCATAACCACTGTTCATCTCAAGAATCCTTAACATCTTGAAAAAGTGAACTCTATATCCATTAGATAATAATTTCCCATTCTCCCCTCCTCCTAGTTTCTGGCAAGCACCATTCTACTTTCTGCCTTTATGATTTTGGCTACTCTATACACCTTATATGAGTGGAATCACAAGTATATGTCTTTTTGTAACTGACTATTTTCACTTAGCATAATGTCCTCAAGTGATCCATGTTATAGCATAAATTTCTTTCCTTTTTATAGGAATAATATTCCTAAATGCTGAATAATATTCCAAAATATGTTATACCACATTTTTCTTATCCATTCACTGTAAATGGACACTTGTGTTTCTTCAATCTTTTAGCTAATATCCATAATGCTACTATGAACATGGGTGGACAAATCTCTTCTAGACCATGGTTTTGATTCTTCTGAGTATATCCCAGCAGCCAAATTTCTGGATTACATAGATACTATTTTGATTTTTTGAGGACTCCTTATACTGATTCTACAATGACTACCATTTTACATGCCTACCAACAGTGCATGAGGATTCCAATTTTTCCACATCCTCACCAACATTTGTTATTTTCTGTTTTTTTGATAGCAGCCACTCTACTGAGTGTAAAGTATTATGTTATTGTAGTTTTGATTTGTATTTTACTACTGTTTAGTGATATCAAGCATCTTTTGGGTACTTATTGTCCATTCTTATATCTTCTTTGAAGAAATGTCCATTCAAGTTCTTCACCCATTTTTGAATCATTTTTTAGTTTTTGATGAGTTTAGGAGTTCTCTATTATGTCTGGATATTGATCCCTTATCAGATATATGATTTGCAAATATTTTCCTATTGTGTGGGTTGTCTTCTTACTCTCCTGATAGTGTGTTCCCATGTATACTATTAAAAATATTTATAATCTATCAAGACTTAACTTGTAGCCTAACATATGGTCTATCCTAAAAAAATGTCCCATCTGTACTTGAGATGAATGTGTTCTGTTGTTGGGTAGAGTGTTCTGTGTAAGTCTATTAGATCTTCTTAGTTTATTTTGAGGTGCAAGTCCTCTATTTCCTTACTAACCTCTTATTTGGTTGTCCTATCCATTACTGAGAGTATGATATTGAAGGCTGTAACTATTTTTGTTGAAGTATTTCTCCCTTTAATTCTGCCAATTTTTGCTTCATATATTATGATGGTCTGTTATTACATGTTTAACAACTGTTACACCTGTTGCTTCCCAAATCTTTTTATTCATATATAATGTCCTTCTTTGTCTCTTGTAAGCTTTATTGCCTATTTTGTCTGATATTAATATATCCAGCTCTGTTCTTTGTTTGGTTATTATTTACATGAAATATCTGTTTCATCCTTTAACTTTCAGCCTGTTAGTGCTGAAAGATCTTTGGATCTTTAGTTTTCTCATATTTAATTGGAAATAAATTACTTTTTTAATTTGGAAAAATAAATTCCTAATTGGAAATAATGCTAATGTCTATCTATAGTGAATTATTGCACAAATTCTGATATACTATAACATGGATTACTGTTCAGCAATATAAAGTATGAAGGAATTGGGGAATTATGAACATGGCCTAGATAATTCAGTACTATAACAGAATCACTTTCATTATTTAAGGTTTTATATTGAGGAATACAATATAAAATTGATTGATGCACCAAAATGATAACTGAAATTTGCTTTGAAGTAATCATATATTTTGGGAAAAAAGAGGTAACAATATCACCATAAATTACTAATTGTTGAAATTGAGTGAGAGTATACTGGATTCGTTATTCATTCTCTCTACTTTTGCAAGTGTTTGACATTTTGAGTAATAAAATATAAAATAAAAATTATTCTAAAATATTATGTTAGAATACCTGTTTCAATGATTCTTCATTAGAATAAACTACTTAAATGTTTAATTTTTGCCAATGTAATTATTAAAAATGGAATTATGTTTTTGTGTTAACTTGTAATTATTTGATGATTACATTTACTATACATTTTTATTTCTCATTTATGATTTATCTCTTCATGCTAATAGTCAGATTATTGTTTCTTTTTGTTTTCTGTATTTACCATCTTCCCAAGTTCTTTTGGAAAAAATAACCAAGAATATTAGTGGTAATATTTATTGGATGTTAACTATTAGCAAGGAATTTTGTCAAAGAAGTTATAATATATTAGCTTGAGGCAATATAGAGATCTTATGGGTTTGGCTTCATTTCTATCAACATTTTACAGGTGAGCAAACAGGTTCATTATGATTGTGTAATTTTCTAAAGGTCATACAGCTAAAAAGGAGCCAAGGATTTAAAGTCTGTTTAACTCCAATCAGAAATCTTGACTGATCTACTGCTTCCTCTTTCACACTATTACATTTTTTCCAGTTTCTCCATGCTCACTTCAATATCCCAATTTAAGACCTAATTCTTTTTCATGGAAAGAAAGTCTATTTCACTCTTTATGCCTTTAATTTTGTTCTCCTCTCTGCCTATTTTTCTACTCAACACAAATGTGAAATCACAGTTCAAATGTAACCTCCTTCATAATATTGTATATTATAGTGGCTAATTTCATTGATTGTGTAGTTATTATTTGGTTTTGTGTATTATATGTGTCATTCATGGACAATATGCCCTTGGACAAATTACTGAATATGTCTGTTTTGATTTTTCTTATCTATAAAATGGAACAATGAAATCAAAATTATATTGTCTCTTTGAAGGGTAAATTGGATGATTTTGACCTTTTTTTTGGTCCAGTGTTTGACACAAAAGTAATTATTAGGCATAGAAATTCTTTTCAAGTAGTATTAGAAGTGTAAGTCATCATCACAGAAGAAAATTTTCTTTATCACATCCTCCTCTAAGCTTCTGTGTCAGGCAGCTTCTGAGATGTTCCCAAATGATCCTCACCTGTCGTTATCAACAGCTTTATGTAATCCCTTCCCCATGTATAACTTGCTTCTAAGCAATAGAAAATGTACCATCAAAGGGATGAACTAACCATGATTAAGTTACAAATTGTTATTTCTACCTTACAAGGGGGATCTCCCTCTCTATTTCCCATTGGCTTAGAAGAAATAAGCTACCATGTTCGAGGTTTTCCATAGCAATTAATCAGAGCAGTTTTCAGCCAACAGTCATAAGAAAACTAAAGCCCTCAGTTCAAGAACTGTCAAAAAACTAAATAATGTCAACAACCAACAAAGTAAGATAGGAAGATCATTCTCCACCAGAGCTGATGTCTTGATTATAGCCTTCTGAGAGACCGTGAACGAGAGAGCCAAGCTAAATTTCCCAGATTTCTCACACAGAAATTGTGAGACAGTAAATTCGTGTTGCTTTAAGTGGAATTTTAGGATAATTTATTGTGCTGCAATAGATAACTAAACAACTACTTTAAAATTTTGGTGTTAGGATAATTAATACCACTTGGCATATAGTATTAATTTCTACCTTACAAATCTGTGAATAATTACAGAACACAGTCTATGATTCATTTTTATCTAGGTCAGCATTTTTTATTTATTCTATTAATATTTGGTGGATATTTTGTTGAATGTGTGAGTGATTGTTCTAACGCCAGCTTATTCTATCTTCACCTGAAGTACCTAAACTACCCCTAGATATCTAATACAGTTCAGTTTTCATTAGCATGATGCTTCATAAGACATCTGTTATGGAGTCATGCCATAAAAAATGTTTTCTGTTTACACTGGTTGAATGCACATTGAACAAGATGCAGTGATCCATATGGCATGTGACAGAGTTTGAATCGATATACAACTTCTTCCTTTAGTGTGTCTTAATTATTTTTGCTCAATACTAATTAAGTGCTGCTACTATTGAACAAAATCTCCCATACATAGAGGGTTTTGGTACATTAAATCTCAATTGTTAGAGCATTGCTTAAGGAAAGAAAATCATAAGCTCAGCTATTTGAAATTTGCTTGATAAACACAAATAATTTTTTATTAAGGTATTATTGATATACACTTTTATGAAGATTTCATATGAAAAAACAATGTGATAACTACATTCACCCATATTATTGTATCCCCCTCATACCCCATTGCAGTCACTGCCCGTCAGTATAGTAAGATGCCACAGAGTTACTATTTGCCTTCCCTGTGCTACCCTGTCTTCCCCACAATCCCCCCCACACCATGTGTGCCAATCACATACCCCACAATACCCTTCTCCCTCCCTCCCCACTAGCTCTCTCCCAACCCACACCTTTGGTAACTGCTAGTTCCTTCTTGGAGTCTGTGAATCTGTTGCTGTTTTGTACCTTCAGTTTTGCTTCGTTGTTGTATCTACAAATGAGGGAAATCATTTGGTACTTGTCTTTCTCCGCCTGGCTTATTTCACTGAGCATAATACCCTCTAGCTCCATCCATGTTATTGCAAATGGTAGGATTTGTTTTTTTCTTATAGCTGAATAGTATTCTGTTGTGTATATGTACCACTTCTTCTTTTTCTATTCATCTACTAATGGACATTTAGGTTGCTTCCATATCTTGGCTATTGTAAATAGTGCTGCAATCAACACAGAGGTGCATATGTCTTTGTGAATCTGAGAAATTATATTCTTTGGGTTAATTCCTAGGACTGGAAATTGCTGGTCAAATGGTATTTCTATTTTTAGTTTTATGAGGAACCTCCATATTGCTTTCCACAGAGGTTGAACAAGCTTACATTCCCACCAGCATTGTAGGAGGGTTCCCCTTTCTCTGCAACCTCACCAGCATTTGTTGTTCCTAGTCTTTTCAATGTTAGCCATGCTAACTGATGTGAGGTGATATCTCATTGTGGTTTTAATTTGCATTTCCCTGATAATTACTGATGTGGAGCATCTTTGCATAGCCATCTGAATTTCTTCTTTGGAGAACTGTCTGTTTATATACTCCGCCCATTTTCTAATTGGGTTATTTGCTTTTTGGTTGTTGAGGCATGTGAGTTCTTTATATATTTTGGATGTTAACCCTTTGTCAGATATGTCGTTTACAAATATATTCTCCTATACTTTAGGATGCCTTTTTGTTCTGATGATGGATTCCTTTGCTGTACAGAAACTTTTTAGTTTGATGTAGTCCCATGTGTTCATTTGTACTTTTGTTTCCCTTGCCTGAGGAGATACATTCAGGAGAAAGTTGCTCTTGTTTATATTCAGGAGACTTTTGCCTATATTGTTGTCTAAGAGTTTTATGGTTTCATGACTTACATTCAGGTCTTTGATCCATTTTGAGTTTACTTTTGTATATGGGGTTAGACAATAATACAGTTTCATTCTCTTGCATGTAGCTGTCCATTTTGCCAACACTAGTTTTTGAAGAGGCTGTCATTTCCCAATTGCATATCCGTGGCTCCTTTATCGTATATTAATTGACCATATATGCTTGGGTTTATATCTTGGCTTTCTAGTATGTTACATTGGTCTATGAGTCTGTTCGTGTGTAAGTACCAAATTCTCTTGATTACTGTGGCTTTGTGGTAGAGCTTGAAGTCGGGGACCATAATCCACCCAGCTTTATTCTTCCTTCTAAGGATTACTTTAGCTATTTGGAATCTTTTGTGGTTTCATATGAATTTTAGAACTATTTGTTCCAGTTTGTTGAAGAATGATGTCGGTATTTTGAAAAGGATTGCATTGAATCTATAGATTGCTTTAGGCACAATGGCCATTCTGACAATATAAATTCTTTCTTTCCATGAGCACAGCATGTGTTTCCATTTACTGGTATCTTCTTTAGTTTCTCTCATGAGTATCTTGTAATATTCAGAGTATAGGTCTTTCACTTTCTTGATTAGGTTTATTACTAGGTATTTTATTTTATTTTTGACGCAATTGTAAATTGAATTATTTTTCTGATTTCTCATTCTGCTAGGTCATCATTAGTGTATAGGAATGCAACAGATTTCTGTGTATTAATTTTGTATCCTTCAACTTTTCTGAATTTAGATACAAAATCAAATAGCTTTGGAGTAGATTCTTTATGGATTTTTATGTACAATATCATGTCATCTGCAAGCAGGGACAGCTTAACTTCTTCCTTACCAATCTGGATGCCTTTTATTTCTTTGTGTTGTCTGATTGCTGTGGCAAGAACCTGCAGAACCACATTGAATGAAAGTGGGGAGAGCAGGCATCCTTTTCTTGTTTCCGATCTTAAAGTAAAGGCTTTCAGCTTCTGACTGTTAAGTATGATGTTGGCTATGGGTTTGTCATATATGGACTTTATTATGTTGAGGTACTTGCCCTCTGTACCCATTTTGCTGAAAGCTTTTATCATAAATGGATGTTGAATTTTTTTAATGCTTTTTTGTCACTTATGGAGATGATCATGTAGTTTTTGTCCTTCTTTTTGTTGATGTGGTGGATGATATTGATGGATTTTCAAATTTTGTACCATCCTTGCCTCCCTGGAATAAATCCTCCTTGATCATGATGGATGATCTTTTTGATGTATTTTTGAACTCCATTTGCTAACATTTTGTTGAGTATTTTTGCATTTATGTTCATCAGGGATATTTCTCTGTAATTTCCTTTTTTTTATTATATCTTTTCCTGCTTTTGGTTTTAGGGTGATGCTGGCCTCATAGAATGAGTTTGGAAGTGTTCCCCCCTCTTCTACTTTTCGGAAAACTTTAAGGAGAATGGGTATTAGGTCTTGACTAAATGTTTGATAAAATTCAGTGGTGGAGCCATCTGGTCCAGAGTTTTGTTCTTAGCTAGTTTTTTAATTACCAATTCAATTTAATTTCTAGTAATTGGTCAGTTCAGATTTTCTTTTTCTTTTTGGGTCAGCCTTGGAAGGTTGTATTTTTCTTGAAAGTTCTCCAAGTTGTCCATTTCTTCTAGGTTATCCAGTTTCATAGCATATAATTTTTCATAGTATTCTCTAATAATTATTTGTATTTCTGTGGTGTCTATAATGCTTTTTCCATTCTCATTTTTTATTCTGAAACAAATAATTTTTGATAAAACAATTCCAATATTATTTGACTAAAGTTTAAAATTTTAACATTCTTGATTCTGATTCAATATCTTGATTGAAAATTATGTTCATCAATAGCTTTAACAGTTAATGTATTATGAGCACTCAGTATGTGTCTGTTGAATTCAATGAAATTGATGTCTTTTCTTTGATAAATTACTTTTTGAATAATATTTCATGACAGTATAAGCCACTTCAATTGTATGTGGCAAATTGTCCTAGTAGGATATAAAAACATTTATATTTCAACAGCAACAACATATATAATACTACATTTTCTACAGATATTAAGAAAACATTTCATCAGTGAAGTAGAAAAAGCAATTTTAATGGAATACCTATAAATTAATAAATATAACATGCCAGATGGGTCATGTTCTACTGAAAGAATAGATTCACTTACAAATATAAGATTCTTAGCTTATGAATGGCTTGAAATTTTAATTCTCTTAATTAAATTAAGGAGATTTAAATTTAAAATAAATTTAAGAGATTGCAAATTTATTTGCTTCCTACATTTCTTAATTTATTTAGTTACATTGTTAGACAACTTTGGCCAAGAGTCCTAGTGTTTTACCTTTCACCATGCATTCCTTCCTTGCTTTCCAAAGTTCTGGATTGAGGTTTCACCAACTTCTTCAGACTCCTATGCAAACTAAAATGGAATCCTCCTTTAAACTACCTTTTCAGTTACTAGACAATCAGAAAAAAATCCATGGAAATATTGTGCCTCACTTAAGAACTTTTAGCTATTAAATAACAAGAAGCTAGCCCAAGCCTTGACCAACATGTTTCAACAGGGTCACTATTTAAAATTCTCTTTCCCCATGAATCCCTAATTTTGAAGTTATCATCTTCTTTTTTTTTTTTGGTTAACTCATTTAATTTGTTATATTTATGTTACCTGTGAAACACATTGTGTTTCCCTGATTCTTGTATTCTTTTTTTTTTTTGAGAGGGCATCTCTCATATTTATTGATCAAATGGTTGTTAACAACAATAAAATTCTGTATAGGGGACTCAATGCACAATCATTAATCAACCCCAAGCCTAATTCTCAACAGTCTTCAATCTTCTGAAGCATAACAAACAAGTTCTTATATGGTGAACAAATTCTTACATAGTGAATAAGTTCTTACATGGTGAACAGTGCAAGGGCAGTCATAGAAAGTGCAAGGGCAGTGGTAGAAAGTTTTGGTTTTGATCACGCATCATGAACTATAAACAATCAGGTCAAATATGAATATTTGTTCGATTTTGATACTTGACTTATATGTGAATCCAACATTTCTCCCTTATTATTATTATTATTATTATTACTATTATTATTTTTAATAAAAAGCTGAAGGGGTAGGTAGATACAAGAAAAAGGTAGAAAACATAGTTTACTGTTGTAAGAGAGCAAATGCAGATGATCAGGTGTGTGCCTGTAGACTGTTAATCCAAGTTAGACAAGGGCAATAAAACATCGATGGATGCAGAAGATTTTCTCAAAACAGGGGGTGTGTGTGAGATAATAAGCCTCACCTCTGTTGACCCCCAATTTCTCACGTGATGGCTCCCCTGCGACTGTGCCTGTCTTAGGTTGTTCCTCCCTTGAGGAATCTTACCCGTCTCCGGCTAACCAGTCATCTTCTGGGCCCATACATGGAAACGTAAAGTTGGTAAGTGAGAGAGAAGCAATATTGTTTGAAAAGGTTAGCTTTTTACTTCTTTGCATATTTATGCCCTGTGGCTTCTATGCCCAGCATTTGCTTGAGGTATCTTTACCACTTGGAGGAATTATGATACTCGGTAAATTCGATATGAGGCATGAATTCTATTTAAGGGTTGTAATTAGGAAGGAAGAAGAAAAGCTATAGAAGTAGCAGGCGGAAGAAGACATGGGAAGATTGATTATTTCTTTGACATATCTTCTTGTAGAGTAACTTCAGCATGTATAGGTTTTAAACTACTAATTAAATTGCACACACACATTAACATAATAGGAGTACAGTTACATAACCAAAGCAGACCTATAATTACCAGCCATCTCCAGTGAGACCAAGAAAACCAGTTAGGCACCTTAGGCATCTGTGAAAACTAATCTATGATATGGTGGATATTGTCCAACTGAACTTGAATAGTCTGAGAGAAATCAGGCAAATTTAAACAATCCATTCCTGGGGACTGTTCACATCCCATATGTTCTTTTAACAGTACATAGTCTGTAGTTGTAAGATTTTGGAGTACTACAACTTGCACTTCTCCTAATTCTTGGTTGAGTTCCAACAGTATAGATCCAGTCAAATTTGTTGCACAGGCCAGCTTAGATATCTCCTTCTTCATTCCAATGGCAAGTCCAGGAACCAGTGGGATGAATGCAGCTACAACTGCAACAGTGCCAGGATCTTTGTTGAAGTTTTTTGATGATCATCTTCTGGAATGACTCTTCAAGAGAATGTTAATGTTCGAAGTTCTTCTTCATATGGTATCTTAATTCACTTTCTAGGGAGCCAATTAGGCTTTAATCCTCTGTATAAACATAAAGAGACTCTTTGCCCACACTTTGATATGCCCTTTATATCACTGTGAAGAACTTATTGGAGACCACCACACAGGAACTGCTTCATTTATTTTATTTTTTTAAGAGAAAGAAATATTATCAGAAAAATGTACATACATAGCTGATCATCTGACACCCTTTAAATGATCAAAATTAAGGATATTTAAAGCATGTATTAATCATTGATTTACAGTTGGTTTTATCCTGTCAGGGAGTAATCCCCCTTTCTTTCTTATTTTTTTGTTATCATTAATCTACAATTACATGAAGAATATTATATTAACTAGGCTCTGCCCTATACCAGGTTCCCCCTGGAAACCCCTTTACAGTCACTGTCCATCAGCAGAACAAAATGTTGTAGAATCACTACTTGTCTTCTCTGTGTTGTACAGCCCTCCCCTTTCTCCCACCACACCCTTATGCATGCTAATCTTAATACCCCCTTCTTCTTCCCACCCTCTTATCCCTCTCTACCCACCCATCCTTCCCAGTCCCTTTCCCTTTGGTACCTGTTAGTCCATTCTTGGGTTCTGTGATTCTGATGTTGTTTTGTTCCTTCAGTTTTTCCTTTGTTCTTATACTCCACAGATGAGTGAAATCATTTGGTATTTCTCTTTCTCTGCTTGGCTTATTTTGCTGAGCATAATACCCTGCAGCTCCATCCATGTTGCTGCAAATGGTAGGATTTTCCCTCTTCTTATGGCTGAGTAGTATTCCACTGTGTATATGTACCACATCTTCTTTATCCATTCATCTATCAATGGACATTTAGGTTACTTCCAATTCTGGGCTATTGTAAATAGTGCTGCGATAAACATAGGGGTGCAACTGTCTTTCTCAAACTTGATTGCTGCGTTCTTAGGGTAAATTCCTAGGAGTGGAATTCCTGGGTGAAATGATAAGTCTGTTTTGAGCATTTTGATGAACCTCCATACTGCTTTTCACAGTGATTGAACTAATTTATATTCCCACCAGCAGGGTAGGAGGGTTCCCCTTTCTCCACAGCTTCGACAACATTTGTTGTTGCTTTTCTTTTTGATGGCAGCCATCCTAACGGGTGTGAGGTGACGACTCATTGTAGTTTTAATTTGCATTTCTCTGATACTTAGCGATGTGGAGCATCTTTTCATGTGTCTGTTGGCCATCTGTATTTCTTTTTTGGAGAACTGCCTGTTCAGTTCCTCTGCCCATTTTTTAATTGGGTTATTTGTTTTTTGTTTGTTGAGGTGCGTGAGCTCTTTATATATTCTGGACGTCAAGCATTTATCAGATCTGTCATTTTCAAATATATTATCCCATACTGTAGGGTTCCTTTTTGTTCTATTGATGGTGTCTTTCACTGTACAGAAGCTTTTCAGCTTAATGTACTCCCACTTGTTCATTTTTGCTGTTGTTTTCCTTGCCCGGTGAGATATGTTCAAGAAGAGGTCACTCATGTTTATGTCTAAGAGGTTGTTGCCTATGGTTTTTTCTAAGAGTTTAATGGTTTCATGACTTAAATTGAGGTCTTTGATCCATTTTGAGTTTACTTTTGTATGTGGGTTTAGACAATGGTCCAGTTTCATTCTCCTACATGTAGCTGTCCAGTTTTGCCAGCACCATCTGTTGAAGAGACTGTCATTTCACAATTGTATGTCCATGGCTCCTTTATCAAATATTAATTGACCATATATGTCTGGGTTAATGTCTGGACTCTCCAGTCAGTTCCACTGGTCTGTGGCTCTGTTCTTGTGCCAGTACCAAATTGTCTTGATTACTATGGCTTTATAGTAGAGCTTGAAGTTGGGGATTGAGATCCCCCCTACTTTATTCTTCTTTCTCAGGATTGCTGTGGCTATTCAGGGTCTTTGGTGTTTCCATATGAATTTTTGAATTATTTGTTCCAGTTCATTGAAGAATGTTGCTGCTAGTTTCGTAATGATTGCATCACATCTGTATATTGCTTTGGGCAGGATGGCCATTTTGACAATATTAATTCTTCCTAGCCACGAGCATGGGATGAGCTTTCATTTGTTAGTGTCCCCTTTATTTTCTCTTAAAATTGACTTGTAGTTTTCAGAGTATAAGTCTTTCAGTTCTTTGGTTAGGTTTATTCCTAAGAATTTTATTCTTTTTGATGCAATTGTGAATGGAGTTGTTTCCCTAATTTATCTTTCTGTTGGTTCATTGTTAGTGTATAGGAAAGCCACAGATTTCTCTGTGTTAATTTTGTATCCTGCAACTTTGCTGTATTCCGATATCAGTTCTAGTAGTTTTGGGGTGGAGTCCTTAGGGTGTTTTAGGTACAGTATCATGTCATCTTCAAATAGTGACAGTTTAACTTCTTCTTTACTAATCTGGATTCCTTGTATTTTTTTGCTGTGTCTGCTTGCCGTGGTTGGGACCTCCAGTACTATGTTAAATAACAGTGGGCAGAGTGGGCATCCCTGTCTAGTTCATGATCTCAGAGGAAAAGCTTTCAGCTTCTCGCTGTTCAACATTATATTGGCTGTGGATTTATCATAAATGGCCTTTATTATGTTGAGGAACTTGCCCTCTATTCCCATTTTGCTGAGAGTTTTTATCATGAATGGATGTTGAACTTTGTGAAATGCTTCTTCAGCATCTATGGAGATGATCATGTGGTTTTTGTCTTTCTTTTTGTTGATATAGTGGATGATGTTGATGGACTTTTGAGTGTTGTACCATCCTTGCATCCCTGGGATGAATCCCACTTGGTCATGGTGTACGATCTTTTTGATGTATTTTTGAATTCGGTTTGCTAATATTTTTTAGAGTATTTTTGTATCTATGTTCATCAGGGATATTGGTCTGTAGTTTTCATTTTGGTGGGGTCTTTGCCTGGTTTTGGAATTAGGGTGATGTTACCTTCATATAATGAGTTTGGGAGTATCCACTCCTCTTCTATTTTTTGGAAAACTTTAGGAAGAATGGGTATTATGTCTTCCGTATATGTCTGATAAAATTCTGAGGTGAATCCATCTGGCCTGGGGTTTTGTTCTTTGGTAGTTTTTTGATTACCACTTCAATTTCGTTGCTGGTAATTGGTCTGTTTAGATTTTCTGTTTCTTTCTGGGTCAGTCTTGGAAGGTTGTATTTTTCTAGAACTTGTCCATTTCTTCTAGGTTTTCCAGCTTGTTGGCATATAGGTTTTCATAGTACTCTCTAATAATTCTTTGTATTTCGGTGGGGGTCCATCGTGATTTTTCCTTTCTCGTTTCTGATTCTGTTGACTTGTGTTGACTCTCTTTTCCTCTTAATAAGTCTGGCTAGAGGCTTATCTATTTTGTTTATTTTCTTGAAGAACCAGCTCTTGGTTTCATTGATTTTTGCTATTGTTTTATTCTTCTCAATTTTATTTATTTCTTCTCTGATCTTTATTATGTCTCTCCTTCTGGTGACCTTAGGCCTCATATGTTCTTCTTTTTACAATTTTGATAATTGTGACATTAGAACATTTATTTGGGATTGTTTTCCTTTTTTAAATATGCCTGGATACAGTATTCTTGGTTTGAGGCCCTTCTGTTTCATTGCATTAAGTATATCATGCCATTCTCTTCTGGCCTGTAGGGTTTCTGTTGAGAAGTCTGATGATAACCTTTTTTTCTTTCTGGCTGCCTTTAATACTTTGTCCTTGTCTTTGATCTTTGCCATTTTAATTATTATATGTCTTGATGTTGCCCTCCTTGGATCCCTTGTCATGGAAATTCTGTGTAACTCTGTCATCTGAGAGGCCATTTCTTCCCCTAGTTTGGGGAAGATTTCAGCAATTATTTCTTCAAAGACACTTTCTATCCCTTTTTCTTTCTCTTCTTCTTCTGGTACCCCTATAATGTGGATATTGTTCCATTTCGATGGTCACTCAGCTCTCTTAGAATTCTTTCATTCCTGGAGATCCTTTTATCTCTCTCTGCATCAGCTTCTCTGTGTTCCTGTTCTCTGTTTTCTAGTCCATTAATGGTCTCTTGCATCTCATCCATTCTGTTTTGAAGTCCTTCCAGATCTTGTTTTATTTCTGTATTCTCCTTCCTCAGTTCTTGCATATTTCTCTGCACGTCCATCAGCATGGTTATGACTTTTGTTTTGAATTCTTTTTCAGGAAGACTGGTTAAGTCTATCTCCCCAGATTCCTTCTCAGGGGAAGATGTAGCAGATGCTGAAGCTGTCTGTGTTAGTCTTGTCTGGATCAAATTTTTTTGCCTTTTCATGTTGATAGGTGCTATTGACTGTCAGCTGGGAGAGCCTAGACTTTTTTCAATGGTCCTGGCCTTTCTTTACTGGGACAACTGCAACCCCTAGTGGCTTGTGTTGGGTAATTGCATGTAGACTGGGTCTTTGTGTCTTGCCTGGCCGGTATGGAGGAAGCGCCCTGGAGGAGTAATGGATGGGGGTCTCTTTGGCTGTTTACCTCCATGAGGCATCTCAGAGCTGTTTCCCAGGGGGTTAGTGCACCCAGTTTTCCCTGTAATTTCCAGCCACTGGGCTGTGACCTGTGTTTTTTCATTCTAGCTGTTATTTCCCTGTCCCTTTAAGGCTTTCAAAAAGCACTCGCTTTTCTTTGTGTCAGTGGCATCAGCTTCGGTACCTGCTCAGTGGTCATCTTGTTGCACTGTTTCCCTAGTTTCCAGCCCTCCAGTCATGCACTGTGTCTGCGCTCTGGTGTGGGTGGCTGGGGCTGTGTGTTTAGCAGTCTGTAGCTCCCTCTCCCTCCCTGCTCAGACCTCTCTCCTTCCACGAGGAGCTGGGTGAGGCGTGCTCAGGTCCCGCCAGGCTGGGGGTTGTATCTTACCCCTTTCACCAGTGCTGGGCTCTCGCACGTGTGGATGTAGTCTGGCTGTTTTCCTTTGTCTTCTGGTTTCTCTTTTAGGATTAGTTTTATTTGTTGTATTTTCAAAAATATATGTTTTTGGGAGGGGATTCCCACTGTCCTACTCACGCCGCCATGTTGGCTCCGCCTCTCTGTTCTTGGGTAGATTTTTGATTACTGTTTCAATTTCTTTGCTATTGTTTTATTCTTCTCAACTTTGTTTATTTCTTCTCTGATCTTTATTATGTCCCTCCTTCTGCTGACTTTAGGCCACATTTGTTCTTCTTTTTCCAGTTTTGATAATTGTGATGTTAGACTATTCATTTGGGACTGTTCTTCCTTCTTCAAGTGTGCCTAGATCACTATAAACTTTCCTCTTAAGACTGCTTTCGCTGTGTCCTACAGAAGTTGGGCCTTTGTGTTGTTGTTGTCTTTCGTTTCCATATATTCCTTGATCTCTATTTTAATTTGTTCATTGATCCATTGATTATGTAGGAGCATGTTGTTAAGCCTCCATGTGTTTGTGAGCATTTTTGTTTTCTTTGTAGAATTTATTTCTAGTTTTATACCTTTGTGGTCTTAAAAGTTGGTTGGTAGAATTTCAATCTTTTGGAATTTACTGAGGCCCTTTTGTGGGCTAGTATGTGGTCTATTCTGGAGAATGTTCCATGTGCACTTGAGAAGAATGTATATCCTGTTGCTTTTGGATGTAGAGTTCTATAGATGTCTATTAGGTCCATCTGTTCTACTGTGTTGTTCAGTGCCTCCGTGTCCTTACTTATTTTCTGACAGGTGGATCTATCCTTTGGGGTGAGTGGTGTGTTGAAGTCTCCTAAAATGAATGCATTGCAGTTTATTTCCCCCTTTAGTTCTGTTAGTATTTGTTTCACATATGCTGGTGCTCCTGTGTTGGGTGCAGATATATTTAGAATGGTTATATCCTCTTGTTGGACTGAGCCTTTTATCATTATGTAATGTCCTTCTTTATCTCCTGTTACTTTCTTTGTTTTGAAGTCTATTTTGTCTGATATTAGTACTGCAACCCCTCCTTTCTTCTCTCTGTTATTTGCCTGATATATGATTTTCCATCCCTTGACCTTTAGTGTGTTCATGTCTTTGGGTTTGAGGTGAGTTCCTTGTAAGAAGCATATAGATGGTTCTTGCTTTTTTATCCATTCTATTACTCTGTGTCTTTTGATTGGTGCATTTAGTCCCTTTACATTTAGGGTGACCATTCAAAGATATGTACTTTTTGCCATAGCAGGCTTTAAATTTGTGGTTACCAAAGGTTCAAGGTTGCCCTTTTTAGTATCTTACTGCCTTACTTAGCTCACTTATTGAGCTGTTATATACACTGTCTGGAGATTCTTTTCTTTTCTCCCTTATTCCTCCTCCTCCATTCTTCATATGTTGGCTGTTTTGTTCTGTGCTCTTTTTAGGTGTGCTCACATCTAGAGCAGTCCCTGTAGGATGCCCTGTAGAGGTGGTTTGTGGGAAGCAAATTCCCTCAGCTTTTGCTTGTCTGTGAATTGTTTAATCCCTCCATATTTAATTGATAGTCGTGCTGGATACAGTATCCTTGGTTCAAGGCCCTCCTGTTTCATTGCATTAAATATATCATGCCATTCTCTTCTGGCCTGTAATGTTTCTGTCATGAAGTCTGATGATAGCCTAATGGATTTTCCTTTATAGATGACCTTTTTCTCTCTAGCTGCCTTTAAAACTCTTTCCTTGTCCTTGATCTTTGCCATTTTAATTATTATGTGTCTTGGTGTTTTCCTCCTTGGGTCCTTTCTGTTGGGAGTTCTGTGTATTTCCATGGTCTGTTCGATTATTTCCTCCCCCAGTTTGGGGAAGTTTTCAGCAATTATATCTTCAAAGACACTTTCTACCCATTTTTCTCTCTCTTCTTCTTCTTGTACCCCTATAATACGGATATTGTTCCTTTTGGATTGGTCACACAGTTCTCTTAATTTTGTTTCATTCCTGGAGATCCTTTTATCTCTATGTCAGCTTGTATGCATTCCTTTTCTCTGGTTTCTTTTCCATCAATGGCCTCTTGCATCTTATTCATTCTGCTTATAAATCCTTCCAGAGTTTGTTTCACTTCTGTAATCTCCTTCCTGGCATCTGTGATCTTCCTCCAGACTTCATCCCTTAGCTCTTGTATACTTCTCTGCATCTCCATTAGCATTTTTATGATTTTTATTTTTAATTTTTTTCAGGAAAACTGGTTAGGTCTGTCTCCTCTGGCGTTGTCTCTGTGATCTTGGTTTGCCTGTAATTTTGCCTTTTCATGGTGAAAGAAATAGTTTGCAGAGCTAGGACGAGTGATGGCTCAAAGAACTTCCCTTCTTGTTGTTTTGTGGCCTTTGTCTCCTGGGTGAACAGCAACCTCTAGTGGCTTGTGCTGGGCAGCTGTGCGCAGACAGGGCTTCTGCTTCCTGCTTGGCTGGTATGGAGTTTATCTCCACTGTTGCAGTGGGCGTGGCCTGTCTCGGGCTGCTGCTCCAAAATGGTGGAGCTGCTTTGGAGGGGGAGTGGCCGGGAGGCTATTTATCTCCATGAGGGGCCTCCGTGCTCCCTGCTGCCCAGGGGGTTAGAGTGCACAGAGATCACCAGATTCCCTGCCACTGGATTAAGTGTCCCGCTTTGTCCTTTTAAGACTTCCAAAAAGCACTCGCCAAAACAAAAAAAAAATTAAATAAATAATTTTTTAAAAAATGAAGAGAAAAAGAGCCACACGCTTTTCTTTGTCCTCAGGCGCTGGCCTCAGGGACCTGCTCACCGGTCCTGCTGCCCTGTTTCCCTAGTATCCAGGACCCCACGCATGCACCGTGTCTGCACTCTGGTCTGGATGGCTGGGGCTGTGTGTTTAGCAGTCCTGGGCTCCCTCTCCCTCCTGCTCCAACTCCTCTCCTCCTGCCAGGAGTTGGGGGGAGGGGTGCTTGGGTTCCACAGGGCTGGGGTTTGTATCTTATCCCCTTCATGAGGCGCTGGGTTTTCACAGGTGTGGATGTGGTCTGCATGTTGTCCTGTGTCCTCTGGTCTCTATTCTAGGTAGAGTTGTCTTTGTTAAATTTTCATAAATATGTGTGGTTTTGGGAGGAGATTTCCACTGCTCTACTCATGCCACCATCTTGGCTCTGCCTCAGTTATCATCTTCTTTAAGAGTTACACTTTTAGTGCTTATTTCTCTCCTCATCTTGTCAATTTGTTTTTGCAGACACGGCCAGTTGAGCTTCTTGTAGAAATACTATCTTCTGTTCTGACTGATGTATTTTATTGTTCATTTGAACTTCATGGAATGTTTGATTATAGCTATGAAGGACTTGGAGTTGCCTCACAGAGAACAGTGTTACACATAGGATAGAGTGTAGGACACTCGTTTCTAGTACTTTAAAAGACTAAAATGTACTTTCATCCCTGTTTTATGGAATAAAATAAAACTTCATAAATCAAAATCTAGTAAGTTTGTGTTTTATTCCATGCACCATTAGAGGCAAATTATTTCAGTGTAATTTCTACCTATGAAACAGTCAGGGTGAACTAGTGAAAAGTAGGAACAAAAAGTACATATGAACACTACCTAACACAATTGCCTAGAAACCATAGTAAATGTTCTATTTAAGACTGGATATGACTAAACTTTATTAGACTTGAACTGTATTTTGGGTGATTTCCCCATAATAACCTTCACTAAATTGTATGAAGTCTTTACCTTACATAACAGAGAACACAGACTCCCCAACCTCTAATATTATCATTATTCAAGATAATGAGCAACACAAAGCATTCTATTACCAATCTAAAAGTAATAAATGTCAGAGTAAAGAAGTATGCAATATTCTGGCCTGAAGGAACAAAGGACAAAAGTAATGATAATACCTCTTTGTATTTGCAGTCTATTGTGTCATGCATAACAAATGATGCTATAATTGTAGACAGTGTTATTTTAATAGGTTATAGGGAGTAGATAGTGGGGGGGTAAAAGGGTGTGTCAACTATTGCTGTGAAAACTACATACAAGCTTCTTAAATTAAATTTAAGGAAGTGGGAATATAGGACCTAATGACCATATTTTTTTCCAAATAAATCATTATCAGAATGAATAGGAAGACGATAAATACTTTCTTTTTTTTTTCAATCTAAACTTAGTCTCTGTATTAGGAAATAAAAAATGTTTAAAATATCTGTGTTGCCCTTATTAATTTGTGAGTTGGCGTGACATAAAAATTATGGCATATAAACAAGTATATCTTTTAATCTCTTTGTTTTTAATTAATTTTATTTTGGTGTCATTAATCTACAAATACATGAAGGACATTATGTTTACTAGGATTCCCCCTTCACCAAGTCCCCCCCACATGCCCGTTCACAGTCACTGTCCATCAACATAATAAGATGCTGTAGAATCACTATTTTTTTTCTCTGTGTTGCACAGCCCTCCCTGTGCCCCCCCACATACACTATACATGTTAATCGTAATGCCTGCTTTCTTTTTTCCCCACTCTTATCCCTCCCTTCCCACCCGTCCTCCCCAGTCTCTTTCCCTTTGGTAACTGTTAGTCCATTCTTGGGTTCTGTGCTTCTGCTGCTGTTTTGTTCCTTCAGTTTTCTTTTGTTCTTATACTCAACATATGAGTGAAATCATTTGGTACTTGTCTTTCTCTGCCTGGCTTATTTGACTGAGCACAAAACCCTCTAGCTCCATCCATGTTGTTGCAAATGGTAGGATCTGTTTTTTTCTTAGAGCTGAGTAATATTCCATTGTGTATATGTACCACATCTTCTTCATCCATTCATCTACTGATGGACATTTAGGTTGCTTCCATATCTTGGCTATTGTAAATAGTGCAGCCATAACCATAGGGGTGCATCTGTCTTTTTCAAACAGGAGTGCTGCATTCTTAGGGTAAATTACTAGAAGTGGAATTCATAGGTCAAATGGTATTTCTATTTTGAGCTTTTTGAGGAACCTCCATACTGCTTTCCACAATGGTTGAACTAGTTTACATTCCCACCAGCAGTGTAGGAAGGTTCCCCTTTCTCCACAACCTTGCCAACATTTGTTGTTGCTTGTCTTTTGGATGGTAGACATCCTTACTGGTGTGAGATGATATCTCATTGTGGTTTTAATTTGCATTTCTCTGATGACAAGCGATGTGGAGCATCTTTTCATGTGTCTGTTGACCATCTGAATTTCTTTGGAGAACTGTCTATTCAGCTCCTCTGACCATTTTTTTTATTGGATTATTTGCTTTTTGTTTGTTGAGGTGTGTGAGCTCTTTATATATATTGGATTTCAACCCTTTAGCGGGTCTGTCATTTATGAATATATTATCACATACTGTAGGATGAATTTTTGTTCTATTGATGGTTTCCTTTGCTGTATAGAAGCTTTTCAGCTTGATATAGTCTCATTCATTCATTTTTGCATTTGTTTCCCTTGCCCGGGGAGATATGTTTAAGGAGAGGTCACTCATGTTTATGTCTAAGAGATTTTTGCCTATGTTTTTTTCTAAGAGTTTTATGGTTTCATGACTTACATTCAAATCTTTGATCTATTTCAAATTTACTTTTGTATATGGGTTTAGACAGTTATCCAGGTTCATTCTCTTACATGTAGCTGTCCAGTTTTGCCAGCACCATCTGTTGAAGAGACTGTCATTTTGCCATTGTATGTCCATGGCCCCTTTATCGAATATTAGTTGACCATATATGTTTGGGTTAATGTATGGAGTCTCTATTCTTTTCCACTGGTCTTGGCTCTGTTATTGTGCCAGTACCAAATTGTCTTGATTACTATGGCTTTGTAGTAGAGCTTGAACTTTGGGAGTGAGATCCCCCCTACTTTATTCTTCCTTTTCAGTAATGATTTAGCTATTTGGGTCTTTGGTGTTCCCATATGAAATTTTGAACTATTTGTTCCAGTTCATTGAAGAATGCTGTTGGTAATTTGATAGGGATTGCATCAAGTCTGTATATTGCTTTGGGCAGGATGGCCATTTTGATTATATTAATTTTTCCTAGCCAGGAGCATGGGATGAGTTTCCATTTTTTAGTGACCTCTTTAATATCTCTTAAGAGTGTCTTATTGTTTTCAGAGTATAGGTCTTTCACTTCCTTGGTTAGGTTTATACCTAGGTATTTTACTATTTTTGATGCTATTGTGAATGGAATTGTCTTCCTAATATCTCATTCTATTAGTTTATTGTTAGTGTATAGGAAAGCCACAGATTTCAGTGTGTTAATTTTGTATCCTGCAACTTTGCTGAATTCCGATATTAGCTCTGGTAGTTTCGGAGTGGAGTCTTTAGGGTTTTTTATGTACAATATCATGTCATCTGCAAATAGTGGCAGTTTACCTTCTTCTTTACCAATCTGGATTCCTTGTATTTCTTCGTTTTGTCTGATTGCTGTGGCTAGGACCTCCAGTACTATGTTGAATAACAGTGGGGAGAGTGGGCATCCCTGTCTTGTTCCCAATCGCAGAGGAAAAGCTTTCAGCTTCTCGCTGTTCAGTATGATGTTGGCTGTGGGTTTATCATATATGGCCTTTATTATGTTGAGGTACTTGCCTTCTATACCCATTTTGTTGAGAGTTTTTATCATGAATGGATTTTGAATTTTGTCGAATGCTTTTTCAGCATCAATGGAGATGATCATGTGGTTTTTGCCTTTCTTTTTGTTGATGTTGTGGTTGATGTTGATGGATTTTCGAATGTTGTACCATTCTTGCATCCCTGGGATGAATCCCAGTTGGTCATGGTGTATGATCCTTTTTATGCATTTTTGAATTCAGTTTGCTAATATTTTGTTGAGTATTTTTATATCTACGTTTATCAGGGATATTGGTCTGTAGTTTATTTTTTTTGTGTGGTCTTTGCCTGGCTTTGGTATTAGGGTGATGTAGGCTTCATAGAATGAGTTTGGGAGTATTCCCTCCTCCTCTATTTTTTGGAAAACTTTAGGGAGAATGGGTATTATGTCTTCCCTGTATGTCTGATAAAATTCCAAGGTGAGTCCATTTGTCCCGCGGGTTTTGTTCTTTGGTAGTTTTTTGATTACCACTTCAATTTCGTTGCTCGTAATTCGTCTGTTTAGATTTTCTGTTTCTTTCTGGGTCAGTCTTGGAAGGTTGTATTTTTCTAGGAAGTTATCCATTTCTCCTAGGTTTCCCAGCTTGTTAGCATATAGGTTTTCATAGTACTCTCTAATAATTCTTTGTATTTCTGTGGGGTCTGTCATGGTTTTTCCGTTCTGATTTCTGATTCTGTTGATGTGTGTTGACTCTCTTTTCCTCTTAATAAGTCTGGCTATAGGCTTATCTATTTTGTTTATTTTCTCGAAGAACCAGCTCTTGGTTTCATTGCTTTTGCTATTGTTTTATTCTTCTCAATTTTAATTATTTCTTCTCTGATCTTTATTATGTCCCTCCTTCTGCTGACCTTAGGCCTCATTTGTTCTTCTTTTCCCAATTTTGATAATTGTGACATTAGACAATTCATTTGGGATTGTTCTTCCTTCTTTAAATGTGCCTGGATTGCTATATACTTTCCTCTTAAAACTGTTTTCACTGTGTCCCACAGAAGTTGGGGCTTTGTGTTGTTGTTGTCATTTGTTTCCATATATTGCTGGATCTCCATTTAATTTGGTCATTGATCCATTGATTATTTAGGAGCATGTTGTTAAGCCTCCATGTGTTTGTGAGCCTTTTTGCTTTCTTTATACAATTTATTTCTAGTTTTATGCCTTTGTGGTCTTAAAAGTTGGTTGGTAGGATTTCAATCTTTTGGAATTTACTGAGGCTCTTTTTGTGGCCTAGTATGTGGTCTGTTCTAGAGAACGTTCCATGTGCACTTGAGAAGAATGTGTATCCTGTTGCTTCTGGGTGTAGAGTTCTGTAGATATCTATTATGTCCGTCTGTTCTAGTGTGTTGTTTAGTGCCTCTGTGTCCTTACTTATTTTCTTTCTGGTGGATCTCTCCTTTGCAGTGAGTGGTGTGTTGAAGTCTCCCAAAATGTATGCATTCGATTCTATTTCCTCCTTCTGTTCTGTTAGTATTTGTTTCAGATATATTGGTGCTTGTGTATTGGGTGCCTATATATTTATAATGGTTATATCCTCTTGTTGGACTGAGCACTTTATCATTATAAAATATCCTTCTTTATCTTTTGGTACCTTCTTTATTTTGAAGTCTATTTTGTCTCATACTAGTATTGCAACACCTGCTTTTTTCTCTCTGTTGTTTGCATGAAATATCTTTTTCCATCCCTTGACTTTATGTCTGTGCATGTCTTTGGGTTTGAGGTGAGTCTTTTTTAAGCAGCATATGGATGGGGCTTGAATTTTCATCCATTCTATTATTCTGTGCCTTTTGATTGGTGCATTCAGTCCATTTACATTTAGGGTGATTATTGAAAGGTATGTATTATTGCCATTACAGGCTTTAAGTTTGTGGTTACCAAAGGTTCAAGGTTAGCTTCTTTACTATCTTACTGTCTAACTTAACATGCTTATTGAGCTATTATAAACACGGTCTGATGATTCTTTATTTCTCTCCCTTCTTATTCCTCCCCCTCCCTTCTTCATATGTTGGGTGTTTTGTTCTGTACTCTTTTTAGGAGTGCTCCCATCTAGAGCAGTCCCTGTAAAATGACCTGTAGAGATCGTTTGTGGGATGCAAATTCCCTCAACTTTTGCTGTTCTGATAATTCCTTAATCCCTCCTTCATATTTATATGATAATCATGCTGGATACAGTATTCTTGGTTCAAGGCCCTTCTGTTTCATTGCATTGAGTATATCATGCCATTCTCTTCTGGCCTTTAGGGTTTCTGTTGAGAAGTCTGATGAAAGCCTGATGGCTTTTCCTTTGCATGTGACCTTTTTTTTCTCTCTGGCTGCCTTTAAAACTCTTTCCTTGTCTTTGATCTGTGCATTTTAATTATTATGTGTCTTGGTGTTGCCCTCCTTGGATCCCTTGTCATGGGAGTTCTGTGTAGCTTTGTGATCTGAGAGGCCATTTTCTCCCCTAGTTTGGGGAAGTTTACAGCAATTATTTCTTGAAAGACACTTTTTATCCATTTTACTCTCTATTCTTCTTCTGGTACCCCTATAATGCAGATATTGTTCTGTTTAGATTGGTCACTCAGCTCTCTTAAAATTCTTTCATTACTGGAGATCCTTTTATCTCGCTCTGCATCAGTTTTTCTGCATTCCTTTTCTCTGTTTTCTAGTTCATTAATGGTCTCTTGCATCTCGTCCATTCTGCTTTGAAGTCCTTCCAGAGATTGTTTTATTTCTCTATTCTCCCTCCTTAGTTCTTGCATATTTCTCTGCATGTCCATAAGCATGTTTATGACTTTTGTTTTGAATTCTTTTTCACAAAGACTGGTTAAATCTATCTTTCCTGGTTCCTTCTCAGGGTAAGATGTTGAAGATGTTGAAGCTGTCTGAGTTAGTCTTATCTGGATCAAATTTTTTTGCCTTTTCATGTTGATAAGTGCACTGGTATGCTATTGATGTGTCTGTCAGCTGGGAGATCCTAGACTTTTTCCTATGGTCCTGGCCTTTCTTTACTGGGACAACTGTGACCCCTAGTGGCTTGTGTTGGGCAGTTGCAGGTAGATTGGGTCTCTGTATCTTTTTCGGCCATTATGGAGGAAGCTCCCTTGCTGTTCACGTGGCCAGCCTCAGGCTGCTGCTCTGCTATGTTGGGGCTCCAGAGAGGTAATGGACAGGGGGCTGTTTGGCTGTTTACCTCCGTGAGGTTTCTCAGAGCTGTTGCCCAGGGTTTTAGTGTGCCTGGAGTTCCCTGTAATTTCCAGCTGCTGGACTGTGACCCAGGATGCTTCCATCCAGCAGTGGCATACCTGTCCCTTTAAGACTTTCAAAAAGCCCTCACTTTTCTTTGTACCAGGAGCACTGGCTGTGGGACCTGCTCACAGGTCTTACTGTCCTACTTCCTTAGTTTCTGGCACCCCACGCATGCACTGTGTGTCGGCGCTCCAGTGCGGATGGCTAGGGCTGGGTGTTCAGCAGTCCTGGGCTCCCTCTCCCTCCCCACTCTGACTCCCCTCGTCCCACTGGGAGCTGGGATGAGGTGCCTCGGGTCCCACTGGGCTGTGGCTTGTATCTTACCCCTTTCACCAAGCACTGGGTTCTCGCAGGTGTGGATGTAGTCTGGCTGTTGTCCTGTGTCTTCTGGTCTCTCTTTTAGTGATAGTTGTATTTGTTGTATTTTCAAAAATATATATGTTTTTGGGAGGAGATTCCCACTTTCCTACTCATGCCACCATCTTGGCTCTGCCCTGGATAAATAGTTTCTTAACTGGCTATTCAAACATTCAAGAGGAAACCAATGTTGGAAAAGCAAACAATGTCCAATATCAAGAATGTAAAAATATTTTTGGTTTGAGAGATGTTGTGGTATTTAATTCAATGTTTATGTTTCAAAGCTGGATCTGAAATAATTAAGAAAATGAAATATTTTTACAGATACACTGGGCTTAAACAAAAATATTTGACCCCACCCTTTTTTTTTATTAAAACAACTAATTTATACTTTCTAACCACAAAGGGCCAAACTCAGTTTTTATATATTCAAGTAAAATTATTGGTGAGGAGTGATTCAAGATGGTGGCAAGAGAGGTGAGAAAGAGAATGCCTCCCAAAACCACCTATACTATGAAAATATAGTTAATACAAGTAATCCTAAAAGAGCAACAGGAAAGATGACTGCACAAGACTGCATACACCTGGAGAACAGAGCAGACCTTATGAAACAGGGTAATGTACCAAAGACTAGATTCGATGGGAACCAAGCCCTTCCCCCACCCCAGCTCACCAGCAGGAGGAAGAGAAACTGAGAGGGGAGTGGGTGGAAGCCTAAGACTGCTGAACACCCAGCCCTGGAGATCTGCTTTGGGAGCATAAACCTACATTGCATGGTGCTCTGGACATTAGTGGGGTTGGAAAACTAAGACAGATGGAAAACTTGGAGAGACTGAAATTCCAGCCATTTGTGGAGAATAAAGATCCACATCTGGCCACTGTGGGACACAGGAAAGGCATTTGGTCTGAGAAGCTTCCTAACAGCGAGAGGGCTGGTGAAGGGGCAGTGTTTGCATGGAGCTTGCTGCATGGGAGAAAAGATAAGAGGTCAAGGTTTTCTGGGTATGCTGGGCCCAGTAGATTGGGAAATTACAGGAGCTTCAGGCACTCTATCTCTCTCACTGGCTACTCAGCTCTGAGGCCCCCCACTGTGATACAAGCCTACCGTGCCTTCCTCCTGGTGTGCTGGTACCACCTTGAAAAATGGCAGTAACTGCTCTGGCATAAGGCCAGCCAGAGGGAGGCCCTGCCTATGGCAGGTACAGATGCAAAGCACAGAGGCTTACACTTGTTTGCTGGCCCACTGGTTCTGACAGTGGAGAGAGGCACTGCTGCCAGGAAGCAGGAAACAGCACTTTTCTCCACCTAGGTACAAGGGTTACTCTCCTACAAACCCCAACATCACTTCAGGGGCTGAGAGTTCCAGAGACTAGAGATTCTGGGTACTACAGGGTGCCACATACAAATATGAAATGTCAAAGGAACCTGGTTCAAGCAAATATCTTGCAAACACCAGAAAAAGGGAAAAATGAAACTGAACATACCAACTTTCTGAAAAAGAGTTTGAAATAAAAGTCACAAACATGCTACGGGAGGTACAGAAAAATATTCAAGAACTCAAGGATTAAGTTAGGATGGACATTCAATGATTAAGAAATTCCATATCTGAAATGAAACATGCAATGGAGGGATTTAAAAGCAGATTAGATGTAGTAGAAGAGATGGTAAATGGAATAAAAATTAGAGAAGAGAAGTACAAAGAAGCTGAGACACAGAAAAAAAGATCTCTAGGAATGAAAGAATATTGAGAGAACTGTGTGACCAATCCAAATGGGAAAATATTTGCATTATAGGGGTATAAGAAGAAGAAGAAGAGAGAGAAAAATGGATAGAAAGTGTCTTTGAGGAGGAAATTGCTGAAAACTTCCCTAATCTGGGAAGGAGATAGTATCTCAGGATATGGAAGTGCACAGATCTCTCAACACAGGGGACCCAAGAAAGTCAACACCAAGACATATAATAATTAAAGGTTGACCAGACAAAAATTAAATAAGGAGATAGAGGCACTGAACAAAGATCAAGGATAAGAGGAAACTTTTAAAAGCAGCTAGAGAGAGATAAAAGATCACAAACAAAGGAAAACCCATCAGGCTATTATCAGACTTCTCAACAGAAACCTTCAGGCCAAAAGGGAGGGACATGATACATTAAATGAAATGAAACAGGAGGACCTTGAATCAAGAATGCTCTACCTGGTAAGGTTATCATTTAAATTTGAAGGAGGAACTAAACAATTTTCAGATAAGCAAAAGCTGAGAGAATTTACCTCCTACAAACCATCTCTACAGTGCATTTTGGAGGGTTTGCTATAGATGGAAGTATTCCTAAAGCTAAATAGCTGTCACCAGGGGAAATAAAATCACAGCAAAGTAAAAGAATCAATTACTAATTAGATGCAAAATCAAATCAACCACCCCAAAGTCAATCAATGAATAGACAAAGAGTACAGAATATGATAACTAATATATATGGAATGGAGAAAGAAAAAGGAGGAAAAAAACCAACCTTTAGGTGGTGTTTGTGATAACATATTAAGTGAGTTAAATTAGACTGTTAGACAGTAAAGGAATTACCCTTGAACCTTTGGAAACCATGAATCAAAAGCCTACAATGGCAAAAAGTACATTCCTATCAATAATCACTCCAAATGTAAATGATCTGAGTGCACAAATCAAAAGACATTGAGTCCCTGAATGGATAAAAAAACCAGACTCATTTATATGTTCCCTACAAGAGACTCACTTCAACCCAAAGACATCCACAGACTGAAAGTAAAGAGAAGGAAAAATATATTTCATGCAACTAATAGGAATGAAAAAGCAGAAGTTGCAGTACTTGTATCAGGCAAAATAGACTTCAAAACAAGGAAGTAAAAAGAGACAAAGAAAAGCCTTACCTAATGATAAAGGAATCAGTCCAACAAGAGGATATAACCATTATAAATATGTATGCACGCAACATAGTATCACCTACATATGTGAAACAAATACTAACAGAATTAAAGGGGGAAATACAATGCAATGAATTCATTTTAGGAGAGTTCAACACAACACTTATTCTAAAGGACAGGTTGACCAGACAAAAATTAAATAAGTAGACAGAGGCACTGAACAACTTATTGGACAGATGGACATAACAGATGTCTATAGAACACTCCATCCCAAAAGCAACAGGATACACATTCTTCTCAAGTGTGCATGGAACATTTTCAAGAATATATCATACACTAGGCAACAAAAAGAGCCTAAGTAAATTAAAAAACATTGAAATTGTACCAACCAGCTTCTCATAACACAAAGTTATGAAACTAGAAAGAAATTACAGAAAGAAAATGAAAAAGCTGACAAATACATGGAGGGTTAATAACACACTCCTAAATAATCAATGGATCAATGACCAAATAAAAACAGATATCAAGCAATATATGGAGACAAATGGCAACAATATTTCAACACCACTAAATCTGTGGGATGCAGCCAAGGCCATGCTAAGAGGGAAGTATATTGCAATATAGGCCTACCTCAGGAAAGAAGAACAATTCCATATGAACAGTCACAATAAACAAAACTGGAAAAAGAACAAATGAGGCTCAAAGTCCTTACAAGAAGGGGCTTAATAAAGATTAGAGCATAAATAAACAAAATAGAGAAGAATAAAACAATAGAAAGAATAAATGAAAGAAGGAACTGGTTCTTTGAGAAAATAAATATAACAGATAAACCCATAGCCAGACTTATCAAGAAAAAAAGAGTATGTATACAGATAAACAGAGTCCAAAATGAGAAAGGAAAGATTTCTATGGACCCCACAGAAATACAAAGAATTATGAGAGAATGCTATGAAAAATTATATGCTAGAAAACTGGATAACCTAGAAGAAATGGACAACTTTCTAGAAAAATACAACAACCTTCCAAGGCTGACCCAGGAAGAAACAGAAAATCTGAATAGACCAATTACCAGCAAGGAAATTGAACTGATAATCAAAACACTACCTAAGAACAAGACTCTTGGACCAGATGGTTCACTGCTGAATTTTATCAAACATTTGCTGAAGACCTAATACCTATCCTCCTTAAATTTTTCAATGAAGTAGGAGAGAAGGAAATACTCCCAAATTCATTTTATGAGGCCAGCATCACATTTATACCAAATCCAGGCAGACACCACAAAAAAGAAAATTACAGACCAATATCATTGATTAACATAGATGCAAAAATACTCAACAAAATATTAGCAAACCAAATTCAAAAATACATCAAAAACATTATCCATCATGATCTAGTAGTATTTATTCCAGGGATGCAAGGATGGTACAACATTTGAAAATCCATCAATATAATCCACCACATCAACAAAAAGAAGGACAAAAACCACATGATCATCTCCATAGATGACGAAAAAGCATTCAAAAAAATTCAACATCCATTCATGATAAAAATTCTCAACAAAATGGATACAGAGGGCAAGTACCTCAACATAATAAAGTCCATATATGACAAACCTATAGCCAACATGATACTTAACAGCGAGAAGTTGAAAGCTTTTACTTTAAGATTGGAAACAAGAAAAGAATGCCCGCTCTCCCCACTTTCATTCAATGTGGTTCTACAGGTTCTCACCACAGCAATCAGACAACACAAAGAAATAAAAGACATCCAGATTGGTAAGGAAGAAGTTAAACTGTCCCTGCTTGCAGATGACATGATATTGTACATAAAAATCCATAAAGAATCTACTCTAAAACTATTCGATTTAGTATCTAAATTCAGAAAAGTTGAAAGATACAAAATTAATACACAGAAATATGTTGCATTCCTATATGCTAATGATGAACTAGCAGAATGAGAAGTCAGGAAAATAATTCCATTCACAATTGCATCAAAAAAGTAAAATACCTAGGAATAAACCTAATGAAGGAAGTGAAAGGCCTATACTCTAATATCTACAAGACACTCATGAGAGAAATTAAAGAAGAAACCAATAAATGAAAACATCCCATGCACATGGATAGGAAGAATTATTATTGTCAAAATGGCCATACAGCCTAAAGCAATCTAAAAATTTAATGCATTCCCCATCAAAATATCAACAGCATTCTTCAATGAACTAGAGTAAACTTTTTTCTAAAATTCATATGGAACCACAAAAGACCCCAAATAGCCAAAGCAATCCTTAGAAGGAAAAATAAAGCTGGGAGGGTTATGTTCTCTGACTTCAAGCTCTACTACAAAGCCACAGTAATGAAGACAATTTGGTACTGGCACAAGAACAGACCCATAGGCCAATGTAACAGACTAGAGAGCCTAGATATAAACCCAACATATGTGGTCAATTAATACACAATAAAGGAGTCATGGATATAAAATGGGGAAATGACATCCTCTTCAAAAACTAGTGTTGGCACAATGGACAGCTACATGCAAGAGAATGAAACTGGATTATTGTCTAATCCCATACACAAAAGTAAACTCAAAATGGATCAAAGACCTAAATGTAAGTCATTAAATGATAAAACATTTAGAAGAAAATGTAGGCAAAAATCTCTTAAATGGAAACATGACCAACTTTTTCCTGATACATCTCCTCAGGCAAGGGGAACAAAATAAAAATTGAACAAATGGAACTACATCATGCTAAAAAGCTTCTGTACATCAAAGGACACACACCAACATCAGAACCAAAAGGCATCCTAAAGTATGGGAGAATATATTTTTAAATGAAATAAATATCTGACAAGTGGTTAACATCCAAAATATATAAAGAATTCAAATGCCTCAATACCCAGAAAACAAATAACACTTTTTAAAAATGGGCAGAGGGTATGAACAGACACTTCTCCAAAGAAGAAATTCAGTTGGCTAACAGGCACATGAAAATATGTTACACATCGCTAATTATCAGGTAAATGCAAATTAAAACCACAATGAGATATCACCTCACAGCAGTTAGCATGGCCAACACTGAAAAGACTAGGAACTACAAATGCTGGTGTGGATGTGAAGAAATGGGAACCCTCCTACACTGGTGGTGGGAATGTAAACTAGTTTAACCAATGCAGAAAAGAAGTATGAAGATTCCTCAAAAACTAAAAATAGAAATACCATTTGACCCAGGAATTTCACTCCTAGGAATTTACCCTAAGAATGCAGCAGCCCAGTTTGAAAAATACATATACGCCCCTATGTTTATCACAGCACTCTTTACAATAACCAAGAAATGGAAGCAACCTGTGTCTATCAGTAGATGAATGGATAAAGAAGAGGTGGTATATATACACAGCAGAATATTATTCAGCCATAAGGAGGAAAAAAAATCCTATCATTTGCAACAACATGGATAGAGCTAAGAGTATTATGCTCAATGAAATAATCCAGGCAGAGAAAGACAAGTACCAAATGATTTCAATTCATCTGTGGAGCATAAGAACAAAGCAAAAACTGCAGGAACAAAACAGCAGCATACTCAAAGAGCCCAAGAATGGACTAACAGTTGCCAAAGGGAATTGGACCATGAGGGCGGATGGGAAGGGAGCGAGAAGTGGAAAAAGGGGCTTTACAGTTAACACACATAACATAGGTGGGGGCACGGGGAAAGCATTATAGCACAGAGAAGACAAGTAGTGACTCTATAGCATCTTACTACATTGATGGACAATGACTGTAATGGAGTATGTGGTGGGGACTTAAGAATGGGGGGAGTCTGGTAACCAGAATGCTGCTCATGTGATTGTATATTAATGATACCAAAAGAAAATTATTTAAAAAAAACTAAAAACAAAATTATTGGTGATTAGTAGAAGACTTCAGAATAATTTCTTGACAGCAAAATTTAGCCCACTGATCTTAATTACATTAACAATCTATTACGGTGCAGTCGTTATTTGGAAAGAAGGAGGTAAGCTTAGATTCAGATTTTGTGTGAAATAATTAAAATGAGAGGGGAATATGTGTGGAAATAAAACAATTCACCAATGATGCTACTTTAAGTAATTTTTTAAATTAACTTTTAATGTTACCAAAGAAAATAAAGTAAATTATTGTATCCTTTCCTACCCAAATCTATCGACTAATATGTTGCTTGTATTTTGAATTAGCACAAACCTTCCTATTCTAACTTCAAAAAGCATTAAAGTTCAAGGCAATTTAAAACATATTCCTAACACTGTCTTAAAAACTGTCTCTAGTAGTTACGTATTTTTTTATTGAGGTATCATTCACATACAGTCTTATGAAGATTTCACATGAGCAACATTGTGGTTACAACATTCACCCATATAATCGAGTACCCCCAAAACCCCATCGGGATTACTGTCAATCAGCATAGCAAGATGCCACAGAGTCACTACTTGTCTTCTCTGTGCGAAACTGACTTCACCATGCCCCCCTACTTTATGTGTGCTAATCATAATGCCCCTTAATCCCCTTCTCAGTCCATCCTCAACGACCCTCTCCAACTCCTTCCCTTTGGTAACCAGTAGTCCCTTCTTGGAGTCTGCTGCTGTTCTGTTCCTTCAGTTTTGCTTTGGTGTTATACTCCACGAATGAGTGAAATCATTTGGTACTTGTATTTCTCCACCTGGCTTATTTCACTGAGCATAATACCCTCTAGCTCCATCCATGTTGCTGCAAGTGGTAGGATTTGTTCTCTTCTTATGGTTGAATAATATTCCATTGTGTATATATTGTGTATATGTACCACCTCTTCTTTCACTTCTTTGGTTAGGTTTATTCCTCAGTATTTTATTCTTTTTGATGTAATTGTGAATGAAATTGTTTTCCTGATTTCTCTTTCTGCTAGGTCATTAGTATATAGTAATGCAACAGATTTCTGTGTATTAATTTTGTATCCTGCAGCTTTGCTGAATTCAGTTATTAGTTCCAGTAGTTTTGGGGTGGATTTTCTAGAGTTTTTTATGTACAATATCATATCATTTGCAAACGGTGACAGTTTAACTTCTTCCTTACCAATATGCATGCCTTTTATTTCTTTGGGTTGTCTGATTGCCATGGCTAGGATCTCCAGAAGTATGTTGAATAACAGTGTGGAGAGTGGGCATCCATGACTTGCTCCCAATCTTAGAGGAAAAGCTTTCAGCTTTTTACTGTTAAGCATGATGTTAGCTGTGGGTTTTTCATATATGGCCTTTATCATGTTGAGATACTTACCCTCTCTTCCCATTTTGTTGAGAGTTTTTATCATAAATGGATGTTGAATTTTGTCAAGTGCTTTTTCAGCATCTATGGAGATGATCATGTGATTCTTCTTTTTGTTGGTGTGGTGTATGATGTAGATGGATTTTTTAATATTGTACCATCCTTGTATCCTTGAAATAAATCCTACTTGATCGTGATGGTTGATTTTTTTATGTATTTTTGAATTTGGTTTGCTAATATTTTGTTGCGGATTTTTGCATGTATGCTCATCAGAGATATTGGTCGGCAATTTTCTTTTTTTTGTCATGTCTGCCTGGTTTTGGTATTAGTGATGCTGGCATTATAGAATGAGTTTGGGAGTATTCCTTCCTCTTTTACTTTTGGGAAAACTTTAAGGTGGATGGATATTAAGTCTTTTTCAAGAATTTGATGAAATTCACTTGTGAATCCATCTGGCCAGAGTTTTGTTCTTAAGTAGTTTTTTGATTACCAACTCAATTTCATTGCTGGTAATTGGTCTGTTCATATTTTCTGTTTATTCCTGGGTCAGTCTTGGAAGGTTATATTTTTCTAGAAAGTTGTCCATTTTTTCTAGGTTATCCAATTGGTTAGCATATAATTTTTCATAGTATTATCTTATAATTCTTTGTATTTCTGCAATGTGCATAGTGATTTTTTATTTTTCTTGATAAGTCTGGCTAGGGGTTTATCTATTTTGTTTATTTTCTTGAATAACCAACTCCTGATTTTGTTAATTCTATTGTTCTAGTCTTCTCAATGTTATTTGTTCTCCTCTCATCATATTATGTCTATCTTTCTATTGACTTTGGGCATCATTTATTCTTCTTTTTCTATTTTTATTAGTTGTGAGTTTAGACTGTTCATTTGGGATTGTTCTTCTTTCTTGAGGTAAGAATCTATTGCCATATACTTTCCTCTTAGCATGGCCTTTGTTGAATCCCACAGATTTTGCAGTGCTGTTATTGTTTTCATTTTTCTCCACATATTGCTTGATCTCTGTTTTAATTTTATCATTGATCCATTGATTATTTAGGAGCCTGTTGTTAAGCCTCCATGTGTTTATGGGCTTTTTGTTTCCTTTGCATAATTTTTAGTTTTGTACCTTTGTGGTCTGAGAAGCTGGTAGGTACAATTTCAGTCCTTCTGTATTTACTGAGACTCTTTTTGTGGTCTAGTATATGATCTATTCTGGAAAATGTTCCATGTGCACTTGAGAACAATGTGTATCCTGCTGCTTTTGGGTGGTGTGGAGTGTTCTGTAGATGTCTGTTAGGTCCATCTCTTGGCAATGTGTTGTTCAGTGCCTCTGTCTTCTTACTTATTTTCTGTCTGGTTGATCTGCCTTCTGGTGTGAGTGGTGTGTTGAAGTCTCCTAAAATGAATGCATTGCATTCTATTTCCCCCTTTAATTCTATAAGTATTTATTTCACATATGTAGGTGCTCCTATGTTGGGTGCATACTTATAATGGTTATATCAACTTGTTACACTGACCCCTTTATCATTATATAATGTCTTTCTTTGTCTCTTGTGATTTTCTTTGTTTTGAAATCTATTTTGTCTGATATAAGTACTGCAACTCCTGCTTTTTTCTCCTATTGTTTGCATGAAATATCTTTTTCCATCTCTTCACTTTCAGTCAATGTATGTGTTTGGGTTTGAAGTAAGTCTCTTGTAGGCAGCATATAAATAGGTCTTGTTTTTTAAGCCATTCTGTAACCCTATGTCTTGATTTGTGCATTCATCCATTTGCATTTAGGGTTATTATCAATATATATGTACTTATTACTATTGCAGGCTTTAGATTCATGGTTCTAAAGGTTCAAGGGTAGGTTCTTTACTATCTAATAGTCTAACTTAACTCAATTAGTACACTATTTCAAATACAATCTAAATGTTCTTTTTTGCCCTAACCATCTTTTTCTTTCTCCTTCACTCTTTATATATTTGGTGGTATATTCTGTACTCTTTGTGTATCCCTTGGCTGACTTTGTGGGTAGTTGATTTAATTTTGCATTTTCTTAGTAATTAATTGATCTACTTCCTATACTGTGGATTTATTTTCTCTGGTGACAGCTATTTAGCCTTAGGAGCACTTCCATCTATAGCAGGCCCTCCAAAATACACTGTAGAGATGGTTTATGGAGCATAAATTCCCCCAACTTTTGCTTATCTGGAAATTGTTTAATCCCTGCTTCAAATTAAAATGATAGTCTTGCCAGGTAGAGTATTCTGTTTCACTGCATTATACATATCATGCCACTCCCTTCTGGCTTGTAAAGTTTCTGTTGTGAAGGCTGATGATAGCTTGATGGGCTTTCCTTTGTACACGATCTTTTTTCTCTGGTTGCTTTCAATACTCTCTCCTTGTCCTTTATCTTTGCCATTTTAATTATTATATGTCTTGATGTTATCTCCCTAGGGTACCTTGTTTTGGAAATCTGCACTTCCATGACCTGAGACTATTTCCTTCCCCAAATTAGGGAATTTTTCAGCAATTATTTCCTCTCAGAAAATTTCTATCCCTTTTCCTCTCTCTTCTTCTAATACCCCTATAATGCAAATATTGTACCTTTTGTATTGGCTGCACAGTTCTCTTATTATTCTTTCTTTCCTAAAGATCATTTTTCTATGCCTCAGCTTCTTTGTTTTCCCTGTTCTCTAATTTCTATTTCATTTGCCATCTCCTCTACTTCATCGCCTACTTTTAAATCCCTCCATTATATGTTTCATTCCAGATCTGTGTTTTTCAAGGTTTCTATCTCTTTCTTAAAGTCTTCCCTGAGGTCTTGAATATTTTTCTGTACCTCTGTGAGCATGTTTATGATTTTTTTTTTGAAATCTTTATCAAGAAGTTTGGTGATTTCTGTTTCACTTGACTCTCTTTCTGGTGCTTGTGGGATTTGGGTTTGTACCAGGTTCTTTTGATATTTCATATTCATAATGATTTTTATGGAGTAATAACTTTGTGTAGGCATTACCCTCTGATGCCCAGAAGCTCTACTCTCTGGAGCTGCCCAGCATCTGGAGCAATGGCAGGGCTCAGAGAGGGAAGTCTTTCCTGCTTCTGGCTGCAGTGCCTACCTCCACTTCCAGTCCCAGTGGGCCAAGCATGCAGGAAGGAGCCTCTGCACTATGGTCCCATAGTTGCTGTAAGTGAGTCTGCTCTCTGGCTGTCCTGACACAATGCTGGTGGCAGCAGTTGTAGCCCGATGCCAGCTGGGTGGAAGGAGCAGCAGGCTGCTTATCATGTTGGGGCACCAGCCAGGAGGATGGATCAACTGAAACTCCTTAAAGTTCCCTACCTGCTGGAAATGCTAGTTGAGTGTGCTAGGATGATTATGCCCACCCATTCTTTCTCCTGAGCATCAAACTCTGTAATCCCTGCCCCTTTAACAGCCATCTTGTTGTTGGGATTCTTTCAAAGTGCCCACCGTTCTTTTGTCCCAGAGTGGTCAGTTTGGGGCTCCTATTCTCCCAAGTGGCTGGTATCTCAGTCTCTCTGAGTATTCTGCCTGTCTTTGCTTTCTAACTACACTAATCTCCAGAGCACCATGTAGTGTAGGTTCATGCTCCCAGAGCAGATATCCAGGACTCTGTGTTCAGCAGTCCTAGGCCTCTAACCCCTGCCCACTCCATTTCTCTTCCTCTCACCAGTGACCTGGGGTGAGGGAGGGTTTGGGTACTGCAGGATCAGAGCTCTGCTACTTTACCCTTTTTTGTGAGGTCTTCTCTTTTCCCCACATGTAGGCCATCTGTTGCAGTCTTCTTTCTGGTTGCTCTTTTAGGATTAGTTGTATTTTCTGTATTTTCATATTATATGTGGTTTTGGGTGGAGGTTTCTGTCTCACTTCTCATACCACCATATTTAAGACTCCTATGTGTACTAATTATTGTCCACTGTATTGGCTCTAGATTTTGTTACAAAAATAGAAATTTAATTACATTTGATTAGTTGGAGTCATTCTATAATTTTCACAGCATAACCAAAACCAAAAATGTATTTGTATTTGTTTCAGGCCATTTTTTACAAACAATTTTTAAAACAACCCCATCTTCTACTTATTTCCTCAATAAATACAAAAAAAGAGCAATTGTTTAAGCAAAACTAACATGTTATTTCTATACCAAAACCAAACAAAACAGCTGATTTATTTGTTATTTTGTATTTGAGTGGTAACAGCTATAATTTATACAACATTTACTTGATGCTAATCAGTTATAATACACACAACCTGGCCATGTAGGAACTATTTCCATGTTTTACAGTTGAGGAAATTGAGGCATAAAGATATTTTTTAATCACTCAAGGTCATTTGAAATAAAACCTAGTTTTCTCTACAGTCACCGTCTCCCTTCTAAGAATAATGCCACACTGCTTCAAGCCATGCTATGTAAAATTTTGTTCACAGTCTGGAAAGTGTGATTCACCAAACATGAAGAGATCACAGTGGTTCAGGGGCCCAAATCCCCAAAGGACAGATGTCCTAACAAATTATCCCAGGTGGATATAAATGTAGTTTTAGAATAAAATGTGAGAATCTACTGAGAGGAAGAAAAAATTAGGACTTCTTCTTTTTCCTCTCTGGGTAGCAAAAGGTAGATCCAGACTGGATTTTCTTGAAGTCAGAAGTCACTGAGCACTTTCTGTGTGGTAAATGCAAGAAATATCTTTAACCATAGTGATTTTTATAAAAAGTTAAGAATTCATACTTGCCCAATAAAAAGTAAATAATATATAGGTTTCTTCTGGATATTATGCAAGAAGATTGCAGGCATCAGCCTAACATATATTATTTCAAATTTTGCAAGGGCAGGATCTCATTGCAAAAATGAAATTGCATGTATCAAGACCAATACATACAACACATTAAAGCAGTTTTGTTCAAATGGTAGGAAGTGGGGCTGGAGCAACCCTTCACCATCTCTCCAATGACTCGGGTACAGAAATGTCTCTACAGAGTCACTTGGTGCTTCACATAAGAACTGTTTAAGAATCCTTGAGCCACATTTTCAAAATGCAAATCTGCAATATCCTAAGGGTGTATCGGGTTACATCTAAATTTTCACTATAGGGCAAAAATTAAAAATATTTAAGTGCATAGCAAAACTTCCATGTCCCCCTAAAGTCAATAAAGGCCAAGTCTTTATTGGGCAAATTATGTTAAAAAAATAATGAACAGATTATGGTCAATAGTTCCAAGAATGTGAAACCTAGATAGAGTCTCAGGACTATAAGAAGAAAGGACTGTGAAAGAAATGCTTAGAAAATGGGACACATATCTGGAACTAAGAAAATAAGGGACCTACAAACAAAGCAATAACCCACGTAGTGAACTTTATCAAATATGTTTAAGATTTTTCCTTTAAAGTATTTTTTTATCTGGCTTCCTTCCAGATACCATGTAACTTTCTTTCTTTAAAGTATTCAGCCAAATTGGTTTATTTGATATCTTAAGGAGAAAGCTTAGGTGATTGTATTAGTTTCCCACAGCTGCTATAACAAATTACTACAAACTTGGTAACATAAAAAAAACAAATTTCTTTTCATATAGTTTTGAAAGCAAGAAGTCAGAAACCTGTTTCACTGTAACAAAGTCAGTGTTGAACAGCTGGCTCCCTTTTGGATCTTGTTTCTTCACCTTTCTTAGCTGCTGGGGGCCACCTGCATTTCTTTTTTGTGACTTCTTCCTTAAATAACTCCAACCTCTTGCTTCAGTTATCACATCTCCTTCTTCACCTTGCATAGTCAAATCTCCTTCTGTGTCCTTCTTAAAAGGCAACTTGTGATTAGCTAGGCCCACCAGGATAATCTGGAACGATATGTCCATCTCAAGATCCTTAACTAAGCCATATCTGCAAAGTCCCTTTTGCCATGTAAGGTAATACTCATAGGTTCTAAGGATTAAGAACTCTATGGGGACTATTACATGGCCTATTGCAATGATTTTACCAAATATTGTGTATGTGTTTGTGTGTGTGTCTTAGTTATATCAAGTTTCATAGCAAAAGAAGGTTATGGTTACTTAGATATCAGGATAAAGTAATACTCCAAATCTCTACTTTTATTTAGTCAGCTATTTCAAGTAATAGTTTTTCAACTAAATTCTCCAGAATGTTTAGTTCCAGGTTTCATCATGGGGAAATTCTCTCACTCTGAGAGAGATGTGATCAGCCGATATGATGTTTGGAACAGAATTATGAATTATGTGGATTGTCGTCTATTCCTTGCATTCCTCACATTCTTTATTGGTTTGCTATTTGTTTAATTGGTGCAATTCCTGTTAATAATACTTTTCTTTCCCTTTCTTCCTCACCATATGTATTATCTGAAAATCTGCCTTTCCTACTGACAACTACAGCTCACTCCAAGAAACAGTGATGAAAAAACAAATGATGAGTATATTTATTTTTGTCAAGATATGGTTATTTCAAATTATAATAAATTCTGTTGTGTTAATATTAGCAGAGGGAATTATGAGAGAAAATATAGTTAAAAGATGCTTCCTGCTTAATGATAAAACTTTTTACTTGCTACAGTAACTAGAGGCCACTACAGAACTTTCAGCATATTCTCACAACTCTCTCTTCAGGGCTAGGCTGCAATAAAATGCCAGCAGGATTTCTAAGCTTCATGTCTGGTATGATAGTACTAGAAGTTGAAAACGTTAGATGCTTCCAGATGGGTTCTCAGAAGAGAACAGAAGAAATTTCCCAGAGACCATAACCAACACCCTTAACAGTCTGAACTGTGTCATGTGCCCGATCCTAAACAATCTTTAACAAGGAGCTTGGCATGATCCTGAGGTACAGGTAGACTGCTGGAGCTAAAAGCTAAATCAGCCTCCTCTGCCCCAGGAATTATGCTGGGCAGGAGTAGACATCTGAGAAAAATTGAACATCTATTATTAGTGAGAAGAAAGGAAAGGGAAGTAAAAGCTACAGAGTTAACCAAAAAATATCTACAAGTGGGAGTTATCCCAATGAAGACACTTGTCATATAGCTTAGGTACAAAAGAGAGAAGAAAGAAGGATAAAACTTTAATAGTCCAGTTATATTGGTCAGGAGGCAGAAAGAGTTCCATAGAATTATGAAATTCACTAACCCAGTGCCTACCTTTCTGAGCTGAAATATCTCTGTCTTCCTATAAGTTACCCTAAGATCTATATTAGATTATTTTTTAGGAAGATATTAAAATTTGGTATCCCAATATCCTGCCACACTACCTACATTCCCCAGAGTTCTAGTGAGATCTTGAGTCACTGTTCTCAATTTTCATATTTTTCTTTGGGGAATAACCTCACTCTCATATATGGAACACCTTTGCATGTTGAATTGCCTAAATCTATTATCTCCAGCTGCCTTTTTTACCTTTATTTCAAGTATATCTATCAAACCACCTAATGGCATTTTCCACCTACCTCTTGTATGGACATACCAAACACAAAGCACCCAAATTTGAACACTTATCCCTCTCTCAACTTGGTTTTAGCATATTTTGTACCTCAGTGTTGTTATCTGGCATCCAGGCATTGGAGCCATTGTCTGCAAGTCTTGAGTTCACCATCTTCCCTAGAACACATACCCAATCAATCTATTCTGAATAACATATCCTATACATTATATTAAGCTAGTCATCCTTTTCTAATTCTACTACCGCAACTCTAATTTATTTCTTCATTTGTTCTTCTTGGACTTCTACAATGAACCTCTTACCTTGTTTCTCTGCTTCCATGTCTGTCTTCCCTAAATCTTTTCTCTATTTGGCCTTCAGTGTGATCCTTTCAAATTTTAAATTGGCCACGTCTAATCTGTCCAGACTCCCTCTCGCCTACAGAATAAAAGGCAAGCAAGTTAACATGATTTTCAAGTCTTCTGCTTACACTCCCACTATCATTCCTGCTAATCTCTATTTTACATCACCTTACTCCAAGCAAATTATATGCCTTGTTTCCGTACCTTTATATCTCTTCTTCCCAGAAAGCCTTTCTTCTGTCCAGCCATGTTGGGCCTGACTAATTCTTGTTTATCCTTTATGACTAGGGTCAAATACCAGGTGCTAGAGGATGGTTTTTTCATTGTCTCCTCCCATGTTTCCAGGCTTGATCATGTATCCTTTTTTTGCCCTCCTAAATACCCCATTCTAAATAAAGCATTGTCCTTACAAAGTAAATTTATGTGTTTATTTGTCTTTATAGACTAGCCTCTGAAATCTTTGAGGATAGAAACCATGGCATTATTTTTTTTCATCCATCTAGTTCCTAACACAGTCCCTTGTGCATATAGTTATTTGATAATTAGTGAGTGTTCAATTAAAGAATTCCTTAATGAATAAATAGTAAGAGAAGAAGTGATAACATACCTTTTTTAAGGATTAGAATGACTATATTTATAGATTGAAAACATCTAAAATGAGTTTGATAGCTCTTTATTAAGATTGTTTCTATAAATACAGTAATGAACTCACCTTTTTAAAGTGATTCATCATATAACTGAGTAAAAAGGAGACTTCTCTGCCTCCATACTGTATTTGAATCCTTTGCTGCTTTAACCTTTAGGTCAAAAGGAAAAGGGCTTCTGCTCAGCCCTATAGCCCAGCACATAAGCTTGTTGATCATCAAAAGGAATTTTGCTTACAGTATGATATTTCTGCAAATAGCTCCTTACCTGAAGCTTGCCTCCTCCAGGAGATAGGAAAATACATGTGAAAATAGTGATGGCCCTGTCAGAGTTTTAGGAATGCCATGACCAGACCTAGGTCAGTGAGAGTCAATTAGCAATGTACATGGTTTCTCAGCTCTCCTTGGACTCTCATGGGTGCCCAGATGTCTGTAGTCTGCAGTCACTCCTTAATCTGTTCCCTTCCTGTCCCACTCCTGACCCCCCACCTCCCCCTAGCATAAAAGAAGCTTTCAGTCAATGCTGAGTTAAGATGCTGATTTAGGACATCAGTCAGCCCTCTTCTCTGTCTGCAGGCTTGCCAAATAAAGTCGCTTTCCTTGCCCCAACGTCTTGTCTCGGGACTCATTGACATTTGTGAGAGGAGTGGCACGAGCTTGGACTGAGTAGCAAGCATAGCAGGGTTTGTTGGTTTTTTTGTGTGCTTGGTATCAAGAAAGTAAATTGATTAATGTATCTTCTGTAGTATATGAGCACTTCCATTTAAGTTAGCTTTCAGGAAAATAAAACAAATTCCATTTTTGCTTTACTATATCTTATTCTGCAGTTTAATGCAGTAATTAAATATTCAGTCTTTCAAGCCATATTATTTTGATTCAAACACTTGCTTTTCTATCTACAATGTATTCCAAGCAAATCATTTACTTCTATTTGTATTAATTTTCTAAGTTATAAAGAGGAATGTCATTAAAAGTCCTACAAAGCATTGTTACAATGGTTGAAGGTTATTTGAGCCCAAATCTCTGTATTCTTTAAAATACCGTAACATCTCTTAACAGGCAAATAACATTCAGAACAGTTCCTGACATCTTATAATCAGTCAATAAATGTTAACTGTTATTATTATCTTTACTATTATAGTATGGATTCAGTAGATTGATAATTCAACAAATATTTATTAATCAAGTAAATTATATCTGTATCAAATTAGGTGATATCTTGAAGAGCCTGAAATGGTAAATTTCTCTAAATCCTGTTATTTATTTTTAATTAACATCTTAATTTTCTCTTCTTTTTAGTCTCTCAATTGTCATTTCTTGCTAATGTCAGTATCCTAAATTCTAATATCATTTCCTGTCAATGAATGCACTTAGGTACACAAATAGTTAAATGATATTGTTTGAGAGTATGGCTGCTTGACCAAAGAAGGAAACAGCAGGGAAAGAATTGACTAAGTCAAGCTGACCTGCACTATTTGTTCAAAGGCTATTTACTTCAGCTAGTTCTAAAAATAGTCTGATAAGATTTGATGCAGGGACTACAGTAAAATAAAAACAGCTTTAGTAAATGTGAATTTTAAATCCATGTTGTCCTTTATTTTTTATTCACATTATGTATTGTTACATATACTTAATTTTATGTATATGTGTATATATGTGTGTGTGTGTGTGTGTGTGTGTGTGTGTGCTTTATCATTAATTTATTAAAACTCAGTCTTCATTACCCAATATCAAGTTTAACAAACTGAAGCAGAAATCTTCTGAAGAAAATGGGGTCCATTTCCACTTCCTCAAATTATGATGTATCTCAAGAATTGATCTACTTCTGGAACTTGTATTCATTCACCTGTGTTTTCCATTCCTCCCTGTACCGACCTGCAGGACTATCAATGGGGGTCAACGACCTGGAGGAGAGAATGAAGGGGCAAGAGACACAAAGAATGGACAGCAAGACAGGATGTCTGATCAAGCTGATACAGTTTATTGTTTGCAGGCTCAATTTATACAGGTAGCAAGGAAGGGGTGGGTCAGAAGGTGATTGGGCCTTAGGTGGCACCGGCGGGAAGGTGTAGAGGGGTGATTGGGCCTTGGCTGGCGCCGGTGGGAGCGGAGGACCCGGAAGAGAAGCAGGGAGTTCGCCATCTTGTGGGTGTGGGCCCTTGGGAGGGAGGTTTCAAGGGTGGGGCTTTCCCCTGGGGCAGAGGGTGTTTCTTGATTAACAAGATGTTGGCAATATTAATAGGCCAGTGGAAAGAACAGAAAAGCACAGGTTTCTAGGTAACTTAACCACTAGTTCCGGCTTAGGAGTTTGCTAAATGCGTTTCTTGGTAATAGGGGAAAACTTGTTTCTAATGCATGGATGGATTCATTGTTTCTGATTTTACAGGAGAGACTTTACTCAAAGGTTGCTGTTGTCTCAAGGCTTTCATAACTGAGCCTCCCTAAAGGCCCACAGGTTTGCTCCCAACACGTCCCCAGTTCGGAAAGGATGTCAAAGCAGTAGCCTGTGGTGTTCTGTGTCTGGAAACTCTCCCTACAAGCCAACTGCTAGGGAACCTGCTTGGTAGAAACAGTCTAACTCACAGTCATTTAATTTCCCTTCTTCCTATTTCTGCCAATCTTCTGCTAACAGCCATTTTGATAGTGAAGAAAGCAGGAAAAAAGTGAAAGGAAATCATTTATTGAACTATTAGTCTTGTTAAACTCTTCTTTGGTAAAGTACACTAGAATTTATGATTAGTCCTACTTTGTAATCTTAACTGGCACTTTGGTTATGTTAATTGGGGGCATTAATGCAAAGTCATAATAAATAAATAAATAAATAAATAAATAAATAAATATTTATAATAAATAAATAAATGGGGGCATAAATAAATGTTAAGGTACATTTGAAATCTCTTTTTTTGCCTATATCAGAAACCACCAACTAGTTTAATATATTTTCTTTTAATTTAATTTGGAAACAGATATTTGTATCTGTTAGAAAAGAGAAGAAAAATAACATTTTCTAGCAATGATGATTTTTTTTCCAATGGCTCAGATTCTTATTTTACTACTTCACTTAATGTAATATGAAATATTTGGAACATTACAATCAGAGCTTACTTTATTCCATGGAAATTTGGGAGCTGCCAGCTTTTGAGAAAGGTTTAGGAAAATAGCCTCTTTCCATAAGTTAGCTCTCTGTTGTTTTTCTTTCTTTATCTCCTCTGAGTGCCTAATTTGTGATTACACATTTCTATGACACAGAAAATCAATAAATAGAGGAGGTAATATAGTTAATGATGATATTTTCTTGACCTAGATGAAGTCAACCACCTTCTTTGATGGATGTTTTTCATTGTATTAATTCATTCTTTTGGTAGGGAATCAACATAATCAATAAGTATATATGGGTTGGAATTATGTTCTTCTGCTGTGTGTTTATATTCCTCCCAGATGGCTACATGCAGCCTCTATAAGCTTATAACACATTTTAAAATAACCTCTTAATCATTTTCTATAGCTACACACATAAAAAAATTACAACTCAAATGAGGGTTTTTATCTTTTCCAATATTATTACCTAAATGGGTTGAAATGTACATGTTTTGATTTGCCAGTTATCATATGGTTTTGTATTTTGTTTATCTTTAATGGAAAATACATGGGACAATATGATTTTAAAGGAAGTAAGCTTTAAAGGAAGTGGCTGAAATTATTTTGACCCATTGGACGTTGTTGATCCTTTCACAAAGTTTGAACGACAGTAGACATGGAGAAAAGATGGAGATAGTGTAGTATTTAAGTAATGAAAAATAATGCACCTGATAAATAAAAATACTTTTAGATTATAAACATTAGCCAAATCAGTTCATCACACTTAAGTGATAAATTTGTGTTATAGAAATCCATAAGATTAAAAAAAAAGAAAATGGCTCACTCAACTGTAACCTTAGAAAATATGTGTTCAGTGCCATATAGATAAATATAAACACTACTGAATGAAGTAGCTTACAATGTTTTAATGCTTTAATATACATCATCAAGTACTTAATTTAAATAAAATTGAAATCAAAATGTGAATGAAATAACATAGTATTCTTTAATATTCAAGTTTGTTTTATCATTGTGCCGTTATAGCCATATGCATTTTGTTTTTTCATGCTGAAGCTTAGAATTCTACCAATTCTTTGCAGTTGTGTTCTGCCAATTAAAATGCACTGGAGGCAGATTGGAAAGCAGGAAAAGGGGAGAAGAAACCTGATTTCCACTTGATTGCTTACAAGTGTAAATTTAGCAGAGTTTTCAACAGTTCCTCACAGCTTCCAGCTTCTTTGGTGCACTGAGCACCAGCCTCCTTGGGGCCACTAATCAGCCTGACCTCCCGTTCCTTTGTTCCTCAGACTTGTGTGAGGAACTCTCTTTTTACTGTTAATTAATCTGAGTATAATAAAACCCAGAAACTAAGAGTCTCTTTGTTGTTTCATATCTCCATACTTGCATAAAGTTTTAAGAACATTAAATTCCCTTTATTCAGGCATCTAGTGTGATACCTATTTTCCTGACTAGACACTGTGTTATATAAAAATCATTTTTTATGGTCCAACTCACCTATAATTTTGTGTTTGATTTATATTTTTCCAATTACTTATTATACACAAGATAATCAGGATTGGATTATACATAATCCTTAGTTTTTAATACACATCTTATCATTGTTCCATTTATCTGTCTGTTTTCATCTAGTTGATTTTTAAATTTACTTTTGACAATATAATTAGCACTCACAATTTATCACCCAAATTAAAAGGTAGTACCGTAGAGTGGGGAGACAGTTGGTATATTTAATGAATGGTACTAGCTCAGTTGGATATGCGTGTGGGGAAAAAATATATCTTGATTACTACCTCATACCGTACACAATTGCAGAAATACTTCAAAAATTCATAGCAGATTATTATGTGACTTCAGAGGAAAAAAATATTTCCTCAAGAAAGTGAGATCAGTAACCATAAAAGAAAACTTTGCAAATTGATCTGTAGTAAAAATAGATATTTGATTGCCAGAAACACCATTAAAAGCGTGAACAGGTAATACATGGAGTGAAAGAAAGTATTTGTAATACACATATATGACAGAGGGTTCACATCCAGATATAGAAAAACAAACAAGAAAAAGAAATTCAATAGAAGAATGACAGAAGACTTGCCCATGTATTTCACGAGTGTATCAAATGAATAATAAATTTATATAAAGAAGTTTTATTTCACTAGTGATAAGGAGAATGCACATTTAAAGCTCAAAGTGATACCCATTAGACACCCATGAAAATGACTAAAATGTAAAAGAAAAAAGAAAAAAACTAACAAATTTGGCACTGAAATGGAACATGACAGTGTAAATTGTTACAATTTTGGAAAACTCTGGCAGGATCTGCTAAAGTTGAACATATGCAGACCCTTGGAATCGGCCATTGCTCTCCGAGATGTATGTTCACCCTAGAAACATGTAGACCTGTTCACCAGAAACAAATATTAGCATTATTTATACAAACAGTATTTGTAATAGCCTCAAATTATAAACTACATAAAAGCCTTTTCACAGTACAGCAGATAAATAAATTTTGATATATCCTCATAGATAATGCATCAAGAATTAACCCTTTATAACTACACTTCAAAAATGTGGATTCATCTCACACACCTCATGTTGAACAAAAGAAATCAGACCCTGGAGTATATACTGTCTGATTTCAGTTACATAAATTTCAAAACAAACACAAACTTATCCATGACATTAGTAGTAGGGGTGAATGGTTACCCCTGAGGGGAGATAATGTCAGAAAGAAAGCAAAAAGGCAATTTCCAGTTTAATGTTCTATCCTTTGGTTATAAGGTTTTGTTTAGTTTGTGAAAACACACTGGGCTACACATTTTTAAAGGGTGTACTTTTCTATAAATTTTTTTTGCTTTGATACAAAATTGAAGGAAATAAAGAAAGCTAGTGGCACGGGCCATGCTGCTCATGCTGTTTGACAAGGTCCAGGCACGAGGAGGAATCCTGAGAACAGGAAACCTCATGGCTGGCCCCTGCTAATTCCCGCACTTATTTTTGCAGTTACGATGTTGGTGATTGGGCTCATATATGGGAAATCTTATGTACTTAAGATTTATTCATCTTTAGTAAATAACATAACCCAAAATATTGATCAAAGCAGCAATTCTGGAAATGAAAGCAGTTTTATGGGACCAACTGTTCCAGGCAGACTGCCATGAAGAAGTGAGGCAGAACAGCCCAGGCCTCTCAAAACTAAATGCAGTTTGTTCCTCCTTTTGTAACAGTTGAAACATGATTAACCAGGAGTTACGGTAAACTGGGCCATAGAAAGACCCCCTATAGAAAAACCCATTTTCCCAAGAAATTTATATGAAACAGCAAAGTAATAAAGATTAATAGTCCCCACTGCCCATGGTCACCCTTATGTTGCTTATAATATTAGAAGACACCTCTGGTATCCCCCTCATAGAAAAAATTTATGAGCAAAATAGGAAAATTTATATTTATAAATATTCCATACATAAAAGTTTATAATAAATTCATGACAAAATATTAATATATTAATAGTAAGGTAGTAAGAGCAGATTTAGTGTTATTATATAAAGGATAAAAAGAACTGCAAGGCCCTAGTGCCTGTAGATGCAGGAGAAAAGGTGTAAACATCTGAAATTATAAAATGAATATCATGAAAGAATAAGGTGTTTTTATTGTATTTGTAGGAATGTTGAGGAATGGGTGATAGGAGTACCATCCCTAGACTTTAGTTGTAAGCCTCAACCCACATGTGTAGGATAGGATTTAATTAATAATATAGTTACACTCAATAACCAAAAGACATATAGCTTGCATTTTATATAACCTGCTTAAACTTTAGCCTTAGACACATATCTTAAACTTTATATAATTTTACATGCTTAAAGTAAAAAATCATAGCCCACACGCTTAGCTCACATACTGTCTTATGCCATTTCCTGTTTAGCACTTAGCACATAGCTTTTATGAATAACTAATCACAATTATTAGTTAAAATTATTAGTTAAAAGAAATGATATTTACTTAAGGATAACAAGCTGGAATTATGTAGATTGACAGAGAAAGAACTGTACTATTCATGATTAAAGAAAAATGTTTAACATTATGTAAACTTTAAAAATACATAAAAATAAAGACCCTGCCGCTTAATGTCAGGAGATGTTACAACCTTAACTGAGTGTTTCGTCTCCTCACTCATCTCCTCACTGGCCAACTCTGTCCTTTCCTTCGTGACCCACACCTCGGCTGGAGCTGGACTCCGGCAAGCTAGGGCTTGGGAAATCTCTATCTAAACATACACATTCACCCAACCTATCTTCCTGCCTCTTATCCACGGAGGAATTCATCATCCAGAATCCCATGTCATCGTTCATTTTTATGGAGTTTTATTTGCATTTCTATGCATTTCTAAGAAACATTTTGGGGAATACATCGAATAATTAGTTGTTGTTAACTTTATAAAAGGATACTATGCTGTAAATGTAATGGCTGCTGAGATTCACTATTTTTCCCATATGATATTATATTGTTTAGAATCAGATTTGAGTACCAAAACTGTCACTAAACAGTGTACATTTGTGCAATGTGTGTGTACTTTATATATAAAGTTATGAGTTTGCCTAAATAGTTAGATTATTTCTGAGTTAAATTCCATCCCTTTATTTGCTTTCTGATTTCTTATGTGTATTGTTCAATGACATTATTAGAAAACAGGTTGTTCACATAGGAAATGTGATATACATTCTATCTAACTTTCGTTCAAACTAAGCTACATACCAATAGTAAAATAAAGTACTTTGAATTAAGAAAGCTAAGTTAGTTCCCATTTTCACTAGCATTACTTTTGCATCATACACACTAATGTGCACAGACAGAATAAACTTTCATTTTCAAGGCCATAATACTAAGACTAACTGATTATAATCACTAGATACATTAAGAGACATAATTTGACTTATGTTTTACATGCTCTCAAGCAATAACAAACATGTTGAATAGCGTTTTAGTATATAAAACAATTGAAACAGATTTCTTAATTGATTATAGCAACCAATAATGTTGCATTTTACTTTTACGAGCACATATTAACATGTTCTGAAGACAATTTCTGAGTGATAAATGCAACATTACTGTTACTACCATTTTAGTAACATGAGGATAATAATAGGCTATAATCATCATTAAAACTTAGAAAAGAAAAGGAAGAGTTAGCATACACAGTGAAACACAAACTTCACAGATGGGAAAATGAGACATTTCAACCTACCTTTGATGGGTCCTGAACAAGGGCCTTAGAATCATAGAAAAGTTCTTTATTGCTAGGAGTAACATTTTCAAGGCTGGTTGGAGATGGAAATATTTTCATTTATTGGGAAATAGTGCTCTTTGGAATAATTTTTATACATGGGGAAGATGAAAACATATTTACCCCTGTGGGAGTTTGAAATATAATTCATGAAGAAATGCTTGAATGAAATATCGTTTATTTCACAGCTCTTCATTTTTACATTGAATTCAAAGTGGAAAGAAGATCTTCATAATTAAACACACTTCTGCATCATTTTGTCAACACAAACTTTCTATTTCCAAGTGAACAAAAACCTAAAACTGGCATAAAATAATGTTTTAAACTTTCAAAAAATTTGTTCAAACTTCCATCAGCAAGTAGACACACTACTATTTATGTGTACTATTTTATGAAGTTCCTATTAAACCATTCTTGAAAATTCATATAAAATGATTTACTTAAGAATGAAGATAAGAAATTTTACTAGGCTTGATAAAACTTTTCCTAGACAGATTTTTCCTTCTCCTGTTTTTGTATCTTATTGATAGCCCTTTTAACAAGAAAATAACAATTAAAATGTTTCTTTAAATCATGGTTCAATTTTCTTCAGATATACTGAGATTATTCATATATATATATATGTATGTATATAATATATGTAATATATATTTTATATATATCATATATGCATATGATATAGATATATGATAAAAATTCATTAATAACAATTTTATTTATTATGTTAGCATGTGGTCAATTTGTGTAGCAATCTGTTCTAATCCTTGAATGGCAACCCTGGAGATAATCTGAAGTGGAATTTAAAGGAAAATGTTCAGAATGCTGAGAAAACACAAAGGATCAGATCGGCAAATCAGATGTAAAAAAAGAGGCTAGAATTGATCATAGGGCAGAGAAATATCAGGGAGAGGCCTGGAATCACCAGTATAGTCTGGTTCTTACCTTGTCTAATCTCTCTGATTCAGATTAACATAAAAAAACTCTAAGTAATTACTTCACTATATTATTTGCATAGACGGGAGCTATTTCAGCATGAAACATCTTTATTTTATACTCCAACAGTTCCATAGATTATGTGACATTTTTAAGAAAGCTATGCCCCATAACTTCATAGGTTCCCTGTTTGCTTAAAATAAACAGTCCTAGACAGATTAGGTACCTCATCCTAAAAGGTACATCCTGCTAAACAGATTTGTAGCTAAGAAATCCGTGGCTAAAGAAACACCATTTGTTAGTTTTCAGGGTAGTATGTCTTAGAATGTTTACAAGGAGGGTTGAAGGGTCTCCTTCCTTCTTTCTTTCTTAGGAGCATCTGCCCTTGAAAAAGGAGAAAATGTATTGAATGACCACTGCTATTCATTTTCTCCCAAATTACCCAATGAGAAAAAGAACATGCTGAAGTAATGGAAGCTGGTGGTAAAAAGAGAAATAGTTTGCTAGGAGATAAAACCCCAAAATGATAAGAAATAAGAATTTGGGAAAGAGAAGTCACTTAGGAGAGCATTCACCTATTTTGCAAATCTCTATATCTACTTCAATATCTGTATAAAAATGCTTAGGATATTGTCACCTCCCTGGGAAGTTTTTTTCAGTATCACGCTTTGTTTCATTATTGAAATGGTTCTTATTTACTGTGTTGTTTTCTTGATGAAAATTACATAGGATTTGAAATCCAAAACCAGGATACTAAGAAACATAATGGAAACTCTGCAAAATGAATAAATTTTATTGTATTTGCCAGGCTAGTAGTTTCTGAAACGACTAAGAAAATTCTGCTATCACTTCCTTGAGAAATGATATATGTTGATTTTAATTCTTTTTAAATATAATATTAAACAATAACACAAAATGATGCAGTTATAAAATGCAAATCATGCCTAAAATGATAAGGTTAATGTACTTTGTATGGGTGGTTATCCTACATGGTATTAAGATCTTGACACAGTAAAGCAATGAAAAAATTATATTCTTGATTATAAAATGACTTTCAAATTGTCCCTAACAAAATTATAGTGTGTTAAAGAGAAAATACAATCAGTTTTTATAAGATTCATCTACATATGCAGACTAAATAAATTTTCACCATGCCCCAAATGCTTGTCTGAAGTAATTGCCAAATATAAATTGTCTCCTCCCTTTCTTAATAATGTACCACAAGGATTAAATGCCAAGGAATTGAGAAAATCTCCTTTGGCGATCTTTTGAAAAGCAGGAGCCAAGTGAAATGTTCCTTTTTAGATGTAACTAGGCCAGAACATAATAATGATGTTTTATGTATTCAGTAAATAATTAGTAGGTTAATAAATGCCTTACTATTCCCCATTAAAGTTTATATGACCCTGTATTTGTGGTAGGCATTGTGTTGGATTTAATTGTGAAAAATTGATGAATTTCTAATTCTATAACTACAATTTAGATAGCTTCTTTGATTCTTCCATATAAAGAGGGTATGTGATTCTTCATATATATGCATTACTTTTATCTTTCTAATTTTTCCTTCTTCCAATATTCTGTCAGATTCTACCTGGATATACATTTTTCCTTTATCCTATGACTTTCCATAAAGTGGATAGCTGTTCAAAAATCAGATCGTACTTGTAATCAAGGAAAATAAAATCTATGGTTTAGTCTCAAATGCCAAGTGCTGAAACAAGGTCATCAAGCAAGATAAGAGCTCAACTTTTTGTGAAAGGATTTGAAAATTAATGACAGAAATGAAATATGCATCTCACATCTAAAATGTCATCATTCCTTCTGGATGAAAGTAAAGCAGGGGTGATACCTTAATCATATTTATTGAATAAGGCCATTGGATAATTGAATAGTTGGTCAAATGCCTCAATAATTGACATTGATTAATAATAATGAAGGAACAAATGAAAACATAAAAAGTAATTCACATGAAAATAGATATGTAAAGTTAATAATAAATATATAATGATAATAAGACAGGAATTCTTTGAAAGTCCTCAGGCTAAAAATAAATAAGTGCTACTAAAAATGAATATCACTCATTTTTATAATCATCACTCCTGTTATTGGCTAATTTGAGTACATTGCAAGTAGTATTTTGATACCTTATCTACATCAGAAACAGACACAGAGATTGAGACTTGCATGAAGATGATTTACTGGGAGGGCTCTGTGATAAACACCAGTGAGGCAGTGAGGTAAGCAGGATTGGATACAGGAAGAAGTTGAACTTCAAAATATTTCCCACAAAGCCCCAGGCACTCCCATGGCAGCTGTAAAGCTAGCACACTACTTTTGAGTTGCCCACACCCTTCCTTGAAGTAAGGAGCCTATTTTTTGTCTCCCATTTTGGAAGTGCTTGGTAGTTGTCCTGAAGAGGGTCATAACTTCGTATAAAGCAATTCTCTTAAGCCTAGAGTAATTTTTGGGGGAAAGACTCAGCAGTAAGCTGTCTGAAGGCCACATCCCTAACAGGTGGTAAAACAAATGCCTTGGTCCTTCCTGAAAGTGGGAGAAGCATCACATTCTTTCCACTTTTTTAGCTAAATAAATAACAAAAATCCTTCAGAAAATGCCACCTATTTAGAACCAAAGATTCTGTTTTACAACAGCTATTCCTATAAAACACACTTAGAAGGGAAATTTGTATACTTCAGTCATATAGTAGTGTTTCTTGAAGCATTGCAAATACATATCTTTATTACTGTTTTCATGTTGATTTTTTATTGCAACTTATGAACAGAGGAAATAGAATATTTACCTAGTGGATGGTTAATTTTATGCATCAAGTAGGAGGATGTTTTTGAATAAGATTAACATTTAAATCAGTGAACTTTGGTTGAAGCAGATGTTCCTCCATAATTTAAGTGGACCTCATCTAATCAGCTGAAGACCTGAGTATAACAAAAGACCAGTCTTCTTGAGCAAAAGGTAATTCTCCAGCAGACTTCCATTGGACTGGAGCTGTACCACCAACTCTCCTGGATCTCCAGGCTGCCAACCCACACTATTGCTATCTGGACTTACCATCCTCCATTACCACGTGAGCCAATTACTTATGGTGAATTTCCTTATAGATACACATACATATATCTCGGAAAAACTGATTAATACATCCAGTTTAAAATCAAAGCTATTAATTAATTGAGAAAAGTTAGGAAATTATCACAGTGATTTTCACATAATTATCTTTCATCTTATTTTACTCTTATTATTGTACTAATATTATAGTTCAAATAGATTTTGCTGCATAACTAACTTAGAATTTATTACAAGGATATTCTAACCTTTTATATGTCAGGAGAATGCTCTTCAATAAAGTTATATTAAAAACTGCATGTCTTTGGCTAGAGTCAAATAAAGGAGAACAATGTCCGATATGGATCTAAAACTACCTCAAATGTTAGTTTTAGCCCTTTCTTTACTATTTTTTCCAAAGTCTACATATAAGTCTCTTGGTGAAATTATTAAAGCTCAATTAAAATAAATTAAATTTTAATTAAATTAACTCAATTAAATTAATTTGTGTAGTATTTTGTCCATATGGTCTCACTAGTACATTTCCACAAATATTTATCATACATTTATTATTTTCCAGGTTCTGTCCTAGGGACTTGAAATTTATTAGTAAATAAACTTTCTATCTTTGACATTATGGAACTTATGTTGAAGTGAACTCTAGTGAGGAGGTGGCCTCATTTTCAGTTTTATTATCAGTTCAGTTGTAAAAATGTGCTTAAGTTCATAAGATTATTATCATAAGCTAGGCCTGAAACTGACTTTGATGAATTCACTGGGGACCACGAAGGATACTGGTCTCTAGTGATAGCCTTTGAAGGCATTTAAAAATAATAATTAATTAATTAATTAATTTGAAAAAAGAAATATCCCTTTGCCTATAAGTAGAATCAATATATCAGCATAGTATATCAAGAACTCATATACATATATATATGTACACGCACACACACACACACACACACACACACACATATATATATATGCAAATTCTAACTGCTCAGAACCTCTGAGTGGTGCTCAGCAATTTCAGTTTTTAAAAGCCCTCCAGGTGACTCTTATTCATGCTAAAGTTCAAAAAATATTGTCTAATATAACCATTATAAAACACTGAGTTATCTAAAAAGTGATGACTGAATTAAAATAGAATCATAAATTAGAAAATTAAGGGAAATGGAATTGTTAATGGTCAAACTATATGGATTTATTGGGGGGCTTAAAAGTTGCCACATTTTTCCACTCATAAATGTGTTTTTTAATACATGTATGGAGTCTTCAATAATATTGACCATCTCTTTGCCATTATATAGCTGCAAAACCCAGTTCTTTCATTTTTAAATTATTTTAGTAATGTCACATAGAAGTAACTCAAATCAAGTAAAACTATTTCTTTTCATTTCCATTTGTTTTCTTATTAAATAAGATTCATAAGGCATCAAGAAAAAATTATCTCTGTGTTGCAGAAATGAAAATGATGTTAAAGAAATCATCATAACTTTTTGTGCATTAAAAACATCTGCAACATAAAAATTTGATGGCTTAAGTGTAAATGAATCAGAACAGCTGAAATTAGATTTTTCTTCCAGTGTTTAGTACTAAAGGGATGTAATAATAGACAAAATACTCATGATTTAAGTAGGTATTCCATTATAATTGAAAACATAAATACACATCTTTAAGTCTTTCTTTTCAGCAAAAGATAGATTATCAATAAGTCTTCTCCTCTGTGTGTTTTTCTTCAGGATCTAAAATAATACACTCTATAAAATATCATCCAGTTCAAAACTAGGGACAGGGAATCACCTTCCTAAGAAATGATTTTTTCATTGAGTAGTTGAGATGACCTTAGGAAATTCATTACTTTGTTAAAAGTCTATATTTAGCAACACATGTCTCTTAAACATAATGATGTCTCAAAAAAGAAAAGCAATTTGATGAAAAAGTAATTTGAAGAAAAAGTTTGATGGCTAGGTAGCAGACTTCAATTTCAGGTAATATTTTACATGAAGAAGTTTGTCTCCACTAGTTACAGAAGAATGTTCAATACACAGTTCATGTTAATTGTATTATGTACATTTAGTCCTTCTTTTGAAAATTGTCAGCAATTGTATTAAGGTTATTAATTAACATTTTAGACTCATGTATCCTCTCCATTCCACTTACTTTATAAAATAACTTTTCACTTTACTTCTTGTTATGGTTGAAAACATACTGAAAATTTTGCCATGTGCAGTGAGGGAAAATGTGCATCGTGCAGTCAGAATTCACAGAGCATCATTTTCACTCTCCTGCCCCTTCCCAGAAGCACATACTGCGTTTCCCGCTGACTATTGCAGAGCTGTCTAATGAACTGCTTGAATGCATCTGAACTCAGTATCAAATTGATTTTTGCTGTAAACTGTAAGGAGATTAAAAACAGAATGCTTCATTGGCAGTTGTTAATAATTAGAGTTTCTGAGTCTTGGAAGTTATAAGACATATATTGTCAAAGTTCAAGTATTATTTCAATTTTATGTGTAGTTTCCCTTCTTAATCCTATAAACTTGGCAAGTATAGTGTTGAAAAGAAGAATATTAAGTAGAGATTCAAGAACTATAATACTTACTATTTTTTTTCTTTCCTTTATCTCTGTTAAATTATTACCAGTATGTCAATTTGGAGTAGATCTGGATGGAATCCAAGCTCTTTTATTTACCAATGAAATTTTGAACTCTGGCTGAAATATGTCTAAAATAAATTCATTTTCTCAAGAACATCCAGTCTCCCTTCCTACTCTTTGTTTGTTTCCAGTTATTTCCTTAAACCTTGAGTTTCTTTTCTCACTCCAAACCTTTGGAATATTATAAGAAGCCACAGAAAACTATAAAATAAAAAAACCTGTATGCTAGCCAAAATAGGAATCAGGACCTTCTAAAGAAAGAATGAATAAGTTGATTCCAAAATTATTAAATTTGTCTTTGGTATTCTTCCTGTGGATCACAAAATTATAAATTATTAAAACTTAAGGGTTTCAGAAATATCTACTTTGACCTTATTTTTGCAAGTGAAGAACCTAAGGAAGTCATTATTTATCTCCTCATAGCTGTCATTCAAAAGATCATTTATTAAATGCATGCTACATGTGTGTTATGCTGTGAATGTTTGTGCCCCTTCAAATTTAATATGTTAAACTCCTAATGCCCAATGTGATGGTATTGGTAGGTAGAGTCCTTAGAAGGTGGTTAAGTCACAAGAGTAAAGGCTGCATGAATGGAATTAGTGCTTTTATAGAAGACCCCACAGAGCTTCCTGCCCCTCCCACCATGTGAGGATATGTGCACACAGCCCAGAAGAAGGCCCTCACCCAACCATGAGGGCACCCTCAGCTTGGACTCCCAGGCTCTAGGACTGTGAGAAATAAATTCCTGGTGTTCATAAACCATCCAGTTTATGGTATTTTGTTATCACAGCCTGAACCAACTAAGACTTGTGGGACACTGCCTTTGGGACTCAGTATAAAATATACATATATATCAACATGCTCTCATGTCCAAATGTAATTGTTGTCCTTTAGCAGGAGGCTGTCATGATCAGCTTTTGAATAAAAATGAATTGGAGCAATCACATCTTGAGCACCCTGATTTTGCATCTTTTTTCTTAAATCAGCTGCTCTAACCATAAGCTGTATTACTATGTTTCTGTTTAGATTTGACAACAGATTTAGTTTCTCCCATGGTGTTGCCATTGGCTCCCTTGATTAAATGTTCTTTGCCCTTGGGATCCAATATGCTCTGATTCTAGGCACCTACCTGTTCAGACTCGTTTGCCTTACCTCAAAGGCTATATTCCTACCAGGTTCTTCTTGATTTTCTTCAGAGCTGATCAGATCAGATTGGAGGCCACGAGACCAGCTGGGAGTCTATTACAATAAGAAAGGTAATAAAGATGAAGGCAGAACTGAGTCAGTGATGGAGCTCAAAGAGGAGGCATAAAATGTTATCAGTGTTAAAGTGTGTTTAAGCTTTGGGCATTCCCCTCACACACACACACACACACTCATTCACTCACTCACAGCACTGCTGAGTCTTCAGGAGCTTAAGTACCTCAACTGAGTGGTTACAGAGGCCAAGAATTAAAAGAATATTCACCAGTTTGCTGGCATATTATTTGCCCAGAAAGCTGGTATCCTTAGGAATCAGTAATCTGTAGTTGTTTCTAATGGTAATAATACTTTTGGAAAGGGCTCTTGCCCTGAAAACAAGTGAATAAGTCTTGTAAGACTAGCTGAAAGCTCCCAGAGAACATTCTCTTTGTTCCTCTGTCACCACTGATGAGTCACTCAGGAATCCTGCAATAAATATTTTTTAAAAGTATAATAAATTCAGATAATTAATGGGCTTGGGATGGATTTTGAATTAGCAGTTGTAATTATAACTGGCTTGAAGCATAACCAAGTGCTTACAATGTAGCACAAAGGAAACAATGTTCCAAGGATCTAAATGGACAGCTATTCAAAAATATGTGAAATAGTGATCACTCTAGTCTTGTCTGCTCCCTGCAGATGGTATTAAATGCCCATGCAGTACTTCAGGAAAGCATAATAAGATAGAGCCCTTTACACAAAAATCAGTGTGTGAGTGGTTGCTAGACAAGTATGCATTTACAAGTAAAATAAATCTGTCTACCACTTACTTGATACCATTTTCAGGGATATCAAAAGTGATGCCATTATCCCACAGATGACTTGTTCTGGGCATTGTATCATTTATGTAAAAGAGATGGCATTGCTCCCTTAATGGCACATCTGGTAGATGTGGATAGCTTTCAGCCGACAAAAGTTTTACAATAAATTTCAGATGGTCTGCATGAAAAAGACCTGTGTCTCCTGGCAGCTGTAACAGAGGCATCTGCTGCTTTCTTAAAGTCTGCCTTTTCTGATTTTTTTTTGGGTGTGTGTGTATGATCACCATGGTAAGTCTCAATTAACCAATTATATAATATTATTATTGTTATGGATATGATTTTGTTTATGATTACTTAAAAGTTGTCCCTCTGGTTTACAAATTGGTGATTTTGTTGCTTTGATAGTATTTGTATACTAAATTTCATGTCAGCCATCACTCACAGAGCCAAATAAGGTTCAGTGTAGCAAGAGCAGATTTCTAGCTAATTAGGGTAAGACTCAAGAATAACATACAATACACTCCTGCTTAGGAAGAAAACTTTGGAATTGTGTGTGTGTGTGTGTATAATATATATATATATTATACACACACACACACACATTCTCATCTCTTAAACACTAAAAAAAGCAATTCTCTCCACAATATCTGCCTCCCAGCTGGGTCAGTGATTGGTCACAAGATATTGGCCTTGGACTTGCACAGATATTGCGAATCAGATCATTTGTTCAAACTTGTAGACATGTTAATTCAATGCAGAGTGCACAAAATGGGTGAGGAGGAAAAACATTGTGTAACACAAATTAGGATCTATAAAAATAGACAGGGTCTGAAATAGTGGGCCTTTCTATGAAAACAAAATTTATCATAAGTAAACATTATATTTGAAAAATAAAGAAAATTTGCATGATGATTCAGTCATATTCAACAAGCAGGATGGATGGAAAAGTTCCAATAGTAATACAATGTGCTCACCACAATAGCTAATATGATTTAGGCTTCACTTGGGGAAAAAAAGGATTATGATTTCCCTGAATGCAATAATAATTGCTAACATTGAGTACCTTCTAAGTGATAAGCACTATACTAAATTCTTTATGTTACTTCAGTTAAAATGAACAATTAAGGATGCAGATATTCCAATTACTCCTTTTATCACTAAGGAAACTGAGACAATAGGAGTAATGCTTAAAGATATTGCTAATCAGATCATTTTGAAATACGGTATCAGTTTGGAAATAACAATTGAAAAAAATATAGTTTAAGTTGAGTGTATTCAGAGAAATGAGATTGGAATAGTGAAAGATTTTTAAAAAGTTCATATCATTTTTGTTTGTTTGTTTATGGTATACCTCCTTTTCCATATGGTGAATTCCTGAGAACAGGCCCAGAGTGGTCCAGTTTAAGACTGTGTCTCAAATGATTAGCACAAAGCTGGCACAGAGTGAGTACTTAATGTATTTTCTGATAGATTTATAAGATTAAATTTCCCAGGGAGCCAACATGGTGGCATGAGTAGGACAGTGGGAATCTCCTCCCAAAAACATATATTTTTGAAAATACAACAAATACAACTAATCCTAAAAGAGAGAACAGAAGACAAAGGACAACAGCCAGACTACATCCACATGTGCGAGAGCCCAGCGCCTGGTGAAAGGGGTAAGATACAAGCCGCAGCCCGGCGGGACCCGAGGCCCCTCACCCCAGCTCCTGGAGGGAGAAGAGGAGTCGGAGCAGTGAGAGAGAGGGAGCCCAGGACTGCTGAACACCCAGCCCCAGCCATCCACACCAGAGCACAGACACAGTGCATGTATGGAAGGCTGGAAACTAGGGAAACAGGGCAGCAACACATCTGAGTGGGTCCTGAAGCTGATGCCCCTGTGACAAAGAAAAGCGAGTGCTTTTTGAAAGTCTTAAAGGGACACGGATGCAACAGCTGGACAGAAACAACCCAGGTCACAATCAAGCAGCTGAAAATTCCAAGGAAACCCAGGTGCAATAACCCTCTGGGCAACAGCTCTGAGACCCCTCACGGAGGTAAACAGCCAAACAGCCCCCCGTCCATTACCCCTCTGGGGCAAAGCCATAGCAGAGAAGCAGCCTGAGGCTGGTCACGCCCTCAGCAAGGGAGCTTCCTGCATACTGGCAGGGCAAGACACAAAGAGCCAGTCTACACACAATTGCCCAACACTAGCCACAAGGGGTCACAGTTGTCCCAGTAAAGAAAGGCCAAGAGCCAAGTGGAAAGGTTGGCTCTCCCAGCTGACAGTCAATAGCACATATCAACATGAAAAGGCAAAAAAATTTGATCCAGACAAGACTAACACAGACAGCTTCGGCATCTGCTACATCTTCCCCTGAGAAGGAACCTGGGGACATAGATCGAACCAGTATTTCTGAAAAAGAATTGAAAACAAAAGTCACAACCATGCTGACAGACTTGCAGAGAAATATGCAAGAACTAAGGAAGGAGAATACAGAAATAAAACAAGCTCTGGAAGGACATCAAAACAGAATGGATGATATGCAAGAGACCACTAATGGACTAGAAAACAGAGAACAGGAACACAAAGAAGCTGATGCAGAGAGAGATAAAAGGATCTCCAGGAATGAAATAATTCTAAGAGAGCTGAGTGACCAATTGAAATGGAAAAATATCTGCATTATAGGGGTACCATAAGAAGAAGAGAGAGAAAAAGGGATAGAAAGTGTCTTTGAAGAAATGATTGCTGAAAACTTCCCCAAACTAGGGGAGGAAATGGCCTCTCAGACCACAGAGTTACACAGAACTCACATGACAAGGGATCCAAGGAGGGCAACACCAAGACACATAATAATTAAAATGGCAAAGGTCAAAGAAAAGGACAAAGTATTAAAGGAAGCCAGAGAGAAAAAAAAGGTCACCTACAAAGGAAAACCCATCAGGCTATCATCAGGATTCTCAAAAGAAACCCTACAGGCCAGAAGAGAATGGCTTGATATATTTAATGCAATGAAACAGAAGAGCCTCGAACCAAGACTACTGTATCCAGCACATTTATCATTTAAATATGAAGGAGGGATTAAACAATTCCCAGACAAGCAAAACTTGAGGGAATTTGCCTCCCGCAAACCACCTCTACAGGGCATCTTACAGGGACTGCTCTAGATGGGAGCACTCCTAAAAAGAGCACAGAACAAAACACCCAACATATGAAGAAGGGAGGGGGAGGAATAAGAAGGGAGAGAAATAAAGAATCATCAGACTGTGTTTATAATAGCTCAACAAGCGAGTTAAGTTAGACACTAAGATAGTCAAGAAGCTAACTCTGGACATTTGGTAACCACAAACTTAAAGCCTGCAATGGCAATAAGTACATACCTTTCAATAATTACCCTAAATGTAAATGGACTGAATGCATCAATTAAAAGACACAGAGTAACAGAATGGATAAAAAAGCAAGATCCATCCATATGCTGCTTACAAATGACTCACCTCAAACCCAAAAGCAAGGGATGGAAAAAGATATTTCAGGCAAACAGAGAGAAAAAAACAGGTGTTGCAAAACTAGTATCAGACAAAACAGACATCAAAATAAAGAAAGTAACAAAAGATATAGAAGGACATTACACAATGATAAAGGGTTCAGTCCAACAAGAGGATATAACCATTATAAATATATATGCACCCAATACAGGAGCACCAATATATCTAAAACACATACTAACAGAACAGAAGTAGGAAATAGAATGCAATGCATTCATTCTGGGAGACTTCAACACACCGATCACTCCAAATGACAGATCCACCAGACAGAAAACAAGTAAGGACACAGAGGCACTGAACAACACACTAGAACAGATGGACCTAATAGACATCTACAGAACTCTACATCCAAAAGCAACAGGATACACATTCTTCTCAACTGCACATGGAACATTCTCCAGAATAGACCACATACTAGGCCACAAAAAGAGCTTCAGTAAATTCCAAAAGATTGAAATCCTACCAACCAACTTTTCAGACCACAAAGGCATAAAACTAGAAATAAACTGTACAAAGAAAGCAAAAAAGGCTCACAAACATATGGAGGCTTAACAACATGCTCCTAAATAAGTAATGGATCAATGACCAAATCAAAATGGAGATTCAGAAATTTATGGAAATTGCAACAACACAAAGTCTCAACTACTGAGGGATACAGCAAAAGCAGTCTTAAGAGGAAAGTATATAGCAATCCAGGCATATTTAAAGAAGGAAGAACAATCCCAAATGAATTGTCTAATGTCACAATTATCGAAATTGGAAAAAGAAGAACAAATGAGGCCTAAGGTCAGCAGAAGGAGGGACATAATAAAGATCAGAGAAGAAATAAATAAAATTGAGAAGAATAAAGCAATAGCAAAAATTAATGAAACCAAGAGCTGGTTCTTCGAGAAAATAAACAAAATAGATAAGCCTATAGCCAGACTTATTAAGAGGAAAAGAGAGTCAACACACATCAACAGAATCAGAAACGAGAAAGGAAAAATCACGATGGACCCCACAGAAATACAAAGAATTATTAGAGAGTACTATGAAAACCTATATGCTAATAAGCTGGGATACCTAGGAGAAATGGACAACTTCCTAGAAAAATACAACCTTCCAAGACTGACCCAGAAAGAAATAGAAAATCTAACCAGACCAATTACCAGCAATGAAATTGAAGTGGTAATCCAAAAACTACCAAAGAACAAAACCCGCGGGCCAGATGGATTCACCTCGGAATTTTATCAGACATACAGGGAAGACATAATACCCATTCTCCTTAAAGTTTTCCAAAAAATAGAAGAGGAGGGAATACTCCCAAACTCATTCTATGAAGCCAACATCACCCTAATAACAAAACCAGGCAAAGACCCCAACAAAAAGAAAACTACGGAACAATATCCGTGATGAACATAGATGCAAAAATACTCAACAAAATATTAGCAAACTGAATTCAAAAATACATCAAAAGGATCGTACACCATGACCAAGTGGGATTCATCCCAGGGATACAAGGATGGTACAACATTTGAAAATCCATCAACATCATCCACCACATCAATAAAAAGAAAGACAAAAACCACATGATCATCTCCATAGATGCTGAAAAAGCATATGACAAAGCTCAACATCCATTCATGATAAAAACTCTCAGCAAAATGGGAATAGAGGGCAAGTTCCTCAACATAATAAAGGCCATTTATGATAAATCCACAGCAAATATAATATTGAACAGCGAAAAGCTGAAAGCTTTTCCTCTGAGATCATGAACTAGACAGGGATGCCTACTCTCCCCACTGTTATTTAACATAGTACTGGAGGTCCTAGCCACGGCAATCAGACACAGCAAAAAAATACAAGGAATCCAGGTTGGTAAAGAAGAAGTTAAACTGTGACTATTTGCAAATGACATGATACTGTACCTAAAACACCCTAAGGACTCCACCCCAAAACTACTAGAACTGATATCAGAAAACAGCAAAGTTGCAGGATACAATATTAACACACAGAAATCTGTGGTTTTCCTATACACTAATAATGAACCAACAGAAAGAGAAATCAGGAAAAAAACTCCATTCCCAATTGCATCAAAAAGAATAAAATACCTAGGAATAAACCTAATCAAAGAAGTGAAAGACTTATACTCTGAAAACTACAAGTCAATTTTAAGAGAAAATAAAGGGGACACTAACAAATGGAAGCTCATCCCATGCTAGTGGCTAGGAAGAATTAATATCGTCAAAATGGCCATCCTGCCCAAAACAATATACAGATTTGATGCAATCCCTATCAAACTACCAGCAACATTCTTCAATGAACTGGAACAAATAATTCAAAAATTCGTATGGAAACAACAAAGGCCCCGAATAGCCAAAGCAATCCTGAGAAAGAAGAATAAAGTAGGAGGGATCTCACTCCCCAACTTCAAGCTCTACTATAAAGCCATTGTAATCAAGACAATTTGGTACTGGCACATGAACAGAGACACAGAACAGTGGAACAGACTCCAGACTCCAGACATTAACCCAAACATATATGGTCAATTAATATTTGATAAAGGAGCCATGGACATACAACAGCAGAATGACAGTCTCTTCAACAGATGGTGCTGGCAAAACTGGACAGCTACATGTAGGAGAATGAAACTGGACCATTGTCTAACCCCATATATAAAAGTAAACTCAAAATGGATCAAAGACCTGAATGTAAGTTAAGAAACCATTAAACTCTTGGAAGAAAACATAGGCAACAACCTCTTAGACATAAACATGAGTGACCTCTTCTTGAACATATCTCCCTGGGCAAGGAAAACAACAGCAAAAATGAACAAGTGGGACTATATCAAGCTGAAAAGCTTCTATACAGCAAAAGACACCATCAATAGAACAAAGAGGAACCCTACAGTATGGGAGAATATATTTGTAAATGACAGATCTGAGAAAGGCTTGACGTCCAGAATATACAAAGAGCTCACACACCTCAACAAACAAAAAACAAATAACCCAATTAAAAAATGGGCAGAGGAACTGAACAGACAGTTCTCCAAAAAAGAAGTACAGATTGCCAACAGACACATGAAAAGATGCTCCACATCGCTAAGTATCAGAGAAATGCAAATTAAAAGTACCATGAGGTATCACCTCACACCAGTAAGGATTGCTGCCATCCTTACATGTAGGTTCATCAAAATGCTCAAAATAGTCTTACCATTTGACCCAGGAATTCCACTCCTAGGAATTTACCCTAAGAACACAGCAATCAAATTTGAGAAAGACAGATGCATCCCTATGTTTATCGCAGCACTATTTACAATAGCCAATAATTGAAAGCAACCTAAATGTCCATCGATAGATGAATGGATAAAGAAGATGTACACAATGGAATACTACTCAGCCATAAGAAGAGGGCAAATCCTACCATTTGCAGCAACATGGACAGAGCTGGAGGGTATTATGCTCAGTGAAATAAGCCAAGCGGAGAAAGAGAAATACCAAATGATTTCACTCATCTGTGGAGTATAAGAACAAAGGAAAAACTGAAGGAACAAAACAGCAGTGGAATCACAGAACCCAAGAATGGACTAACAGGTACCAAAGAGTAAGGGACTGGGGAGGATGGTGGGTAGGATGGGATAAGGGTGGGGGGAAGAAAAAGGGGATTATTAAGATTAGCATGCATAATGGGGGGTTGGGAGAAAGGGGAGGGCTGTACAGCACAGAGAGGACAAGTGGTGATTCTGTGGCATTTTGCTATGCTGATGGACGGTGAGTGTAGGCGGGGTTGTGGGGGGGACGTGGTATTGGGGAGAGCCTCGTAGACATAGTGTTCTTCATTTAAGTGTAGATTAATGATAACAAAAAAAAAAAAGGAAAGAAAGTAAAGGGGGGTTATTCCCTGATAGAATAAAACTAACTGTAAATCAATGATTAATGCATGCTTTAAATATCCTTAATTTTGACCACTTAAAGGGTTTCAGATGATCAGCTATGGAGGTACATTTTTCTGATATTATTCCTTTCTCTTAAAAAAAAAAAAAGCAGTTCCTGTATCGTGACCTCCAATGAGTTCTACACAATGGTATAAAGGGCATATCAAAGTGTGGGCAAAGAGTCTCTTTGTGTTTATATAGAGGATCAAAGCCTAATTTGGCTACCCAGAAAATGAACTAAGATATGATATAAAGAAGAACTTCCAGCATCAGCACTCTCTGGAAGAGTCATACCAGAAGATGATCATCAAAAAACCTTAGCAAAGATCCAGGCACTGCTACAGTTCTGGCTGCATTCATCCCACCAGTTCCTGCACTTGCCATTGGAATGAAGAAGGAGATATCTGAGCTGGCCTGTGCATACAGTAAAACAACAAATTTGACTGGATCTATACTGTTGGAGCTCAACCAAGAATTAGGAGAAGTGCAAGTTGTAGCACTCCAAAATCTTACAACTACAGACTATGTACTGTTAAAAGAACATATGGGATGTGAACAGTCCTCAGGAATGGATTGTTTAAATCTGTCTGATTTCTCTCAGACTATTCAAGTTCTGTTGGACAATATCCACCATATGATAGATTAGTTTTCACAAATGCCTAAGGTGCCTAACTGGTTTTCTTGGTCTCACTGGAGATGGCTGGTAATTATAGGTCTGCTTTGGTTATGTAACTGTACTCCTATTATATTAATGTGTGTGTGCAATTTTATTAGTAGTTTAAAACCTATACATGCTGAAGTTACTCTACAAGAAGATATGTCAAAGAAATAATCAATCTTCCCATGTCTTCTTCCACCTGCTACTTCTATAGCTTTTCTTCTTCCTTCCTAATTACAACCCTTAAATAGAATTCGTGCCTCATATCAAATTTACTGAGTATCATAATTCCTCCAAGTGGTAAAGATACTTCAAGACAAATACTGGGCAAGAAGCCACAGGGCATAAATATGCAAAGAAGTAAAAAGCTAACCTTTTCAAACAATATTGCTTCTCTCTCACTTACCAACTTCACGTTTCCGTGTATGGCCCCAGAAGATGACTGGTTAGCCAGAGACGGGTAAGATTCCTCAAGGGAGGAACAACCTAAGACAGGCACCGTCACAGGGGGGCCATCAGGTGAGAAATTGGGGATCAACAGAGGTGAGGCTTAGAACCTCACCCCCCCCTGTTTTGAGAGAAATCTTCAGCATCCATGGATGTTTTATTGCCCTTGTCTAGCTTGGATTAACACTTAGTCTACAGGCACACACCTGATCATCTACATTTGCTCTCTTACAACACTAAACTATGTTTTCTACCTTTATCTTGCATCTACCTACCACTTTAGCATTTTATTAAAAATAATAATAATAATAATAAGGGAGAAATGTGGGATTCATATATAAATCAAGTATAAAAATCAAACGAATATTCATATTTGACCTGATTGTTTATAGTTCATTATGCGTGATCAAAACTGAAAGTTTCTGTGATGACTACCCTTGTACTGTTCACCATGTAAGAACTTATTCACTGTGTAAGAATTTGTTCACCATGTAAGAACTTGTTCGCTATGCTTCAGAAGATTAGAGACTGACGAGAATTACGCTTGGGGTGGATTAATGATTGTGCATTGAGCATTGAGACCCCTATACAGAATTTTATTGTTGTTAACAACCATTTGATCAATAAATATGAGAGGTGCCCTCTCAAAAAAAAAAATTAAATTTCCCTGCATAGACAATACTTTGGGATCTAGGGTAGCTGTCTTGAAATAAATTGAGAGCTTTTCTGTAGAAGATCAGATTTATTTTGTGTGACAGTGGTAGGAAGAAAACAGAGGAAAATTTTTTATTTAAATGAAGTAATTTTAATAGTCATTGCTGCCAAAAATAGAGCAGGGAGAATGAGAAGCTGTTATTTCACTGTCATTGGATGTTCCACCATAATCTGGGGATAAATTTCTCAAGGGCAGTAAAAAAGTATTTTTTGCTCCAAATGATAATTGGTTGGTGTCCTAGGAATTAAGGCTGTTTATAGGCTGAAATCCAATGATTTTAGTTTGCATTCCAGAAAGGAACAAAATATCTAAAATCTTATCAATTCTTCTAGGAATAGTTTGATGATATTTTGAGTTTAAGTTAGAACTACTTTTCTTTGTAACTATTTCATTACTCATCATTATTAGAGCAAAGTCATTCTGTTAACAAAGTAAATAACGTAAATTAGATTCTAGTACAGTGGCATAAGTGATCAGTGTGTTTATATGAAAATAATCTAAAAGTACAGTTCAGGAACTATCGGAGGAATATTAGTGTAAGTACTTTAAAATTGCTAATTGTACCTAATTAATGGCTGGAGCTATAAATGTGAATGCTTGGTTTATATATGGAATGTACAAATTCCAAACCAAATTAATAATCTTTCTCTCTAGGTACACATTACCTAAACACAGATTCATAAATCATTAGTATACATTTTAGTGTATTTTATAGCTTAGATATTACTAGTGAAACATTTCTATTTCAAAAAAACCAGAAGGCGCTAAAGACTAAAAGGAAGATATGCGCTAATGCACACTGGTAGCATTCCTTGGTAGAGAGGGTTAATATCTGGCAAACGGAAGTGTGAGATATCCTTTCAACTTGATGATTTGTGGAAAGTGTTTGCTGCAAAACTTTTAAAAATAAGAGTAAAAATTACAGTTTCTAAGAATTCCAAAATGTAACTAGTCATGTAAGGGCTATGGAAAATTTTTAATAAGTCTTGGAGAGTCAATTCTCAAGAATATTAAAAGAATTAGACAATTAACAATTACTTGGGCATAATCAAGCTGGACTGGCTGATTTGCAGAATGATCCAAATAAACCAAATAGAATAATGATATACATTTTCAAATGTATTATGCTATGTTTACTACTTAGGTATTACATTTTTATAGGTCAGAGACTATATTCTACTTAAAATTTGCATTTTCCATATTTCCAACACAACATTTTGCAGATAACTGGTACCCTAAATTGTTGAACTTTTGTCTGGGTATTTTAGTAGAGAATGTAGTGATTCCACAAAAGTCACAGAAGAACTCTATCAAGTTTCTTTAACTATATTTTCACTACCACCGGAAACTTGGTCTTTTTTTTTCTATAAATGTATATTAAGCTCTTCGTAACTCTCAGGACCTTTGTAAATGATGAGGACATGCAAATGTATAAGGCAAAAAGTCCAGGCCTTTAAAGATCTCAGTCTTCTGGAAATTAGCCTCTGGGTGTCCAAAAAATATACTGCAAACAGGAATCAGTGTTTCAAGATGTCCTTAGAAGGAATGAGTTTCATTGGCTGGAGGGGAATGCAATAAAGTTAATTAGGAAGAATAAAGGTGACATTTGAGTTTGATCTGAAAAATAAGCAGGGATTTAACAAGAAGATTAATATAAAAGCATGAAAGTACATAGCTTGTTCAAAACAATACAATACAATGAACATAATTTCCAAGAAGCATAGGGTCCTGGGCCCTGTATTAGTGTGCAAACTGTGGTTAGAGCCAAACTGTGAATATGCATATATGTGATAATGACCACGGATTTAAACCTGCAAGAATTAAATACATTTTATTTAGAATAACTCATAATTTATTCACTTTAATTTGAAAACTGATGCTGGTCATTCTAAAGATGCCTGGAGTGCAGGGAGGGGCAGTGGAAACAAATAGGCCAGAAATCAGCACTCTGATATGGTATGGGAGCAGTTATAAAAGGATGATGTGGCTGTGGCTGTATTTTCAAGAGCCATGTCCAATAGAGTGTGATAATTTTAAGTCAGTTGTGTTAAACAGAAATAACATTTCCCAGATTTCCTTCTCTGTGTCATCCCAGGTTAGCATGGCCACAGAGAAATTTGCATGAAATTTAAAAGCAACAACCATTACATTTTTAAGGTTACTGTGGGGAACCAAGGGCTGTTTCTGCTCATACATGTTGTCATTAGTCTCCTCCTCTTCACACCTAGCTTATATCCTCTACCGGGTCCCAAAGCCCGTATGTTTTAGGGTTCTGTTATGCTAGAACCTCAGCTTTTTGGCAATCTGCTGATGAATAAGAAACTACCCCGATATTTAATGATTTAAGCAGGGCACAGTGGGCAAGCTTGTCTTCATACCATGAATTGGATGCAGGTTGAGTAGCTCAGATGGCCAGATATGGCTGGGGTGGTTGAACTAGATCACATGTGTTGGATCTTGGTTCTTGCTGCCATCTGAATTCCACAGTTCATATCGTTATAGCTGGGACCTGGAATATTCAAGAAAGCCTCTTTACTCATTTGTTTAGTATCTGGGCTAGAATGGATATAAAACCTAATGGCTGACTGGAGTTCCTTCCCTCTGGGTTTTTCTCTCTTTCCATGCAGCTTCTCCACATACTCCATATTTAGGTCAGACCTCTTATATGATAGCCAACTATACGCAGAGCAAACATTCTAAGAGACCTGGGTGGAAGCTGCAGAGCTTCTAATGAGCTTCTAATGAGCTATCCAGGAGGATGTCATTTCTGCTGGATTTTATTAGTCAAACTTACTAAGGTCAGTTCAGACAAAAGAAGGAACTTTGCCTCTCAATGGAAAGGAATAACAAAGAAGTTTCAGCCATCTTTAATCTACCACGAAGTAAACAAAAGATGTATGTAGAAAAAGCAAAGGTAAATGGAGAGTCATGAATGATTTAAATTTTCAAAAAGATTGAATGATTACCTCATTAATGGACAATGAGGTTAATATTGGCTTCTGTGGGTTTAGCCTGAGGTTCAGAACCTAACTTTAGGTAAACACATAGAGATCAAACAGTAGCTCCCTACATGCTTAGATTTTAAACACCTCCTCATTCTCAAATGTATCACATGTAACATTCATATATAAGACATAGGATAAGAAAGAACAAAAGTTTAATTCCATGAGAATTGTTAGGGTATTATTTTATGAAAGGGAAATAATTGTACATAAATTTAGGATAACCTTTAGAGTTAACTGTCTTCTTGCTGAAGATAGTTCCTGCACAGAGAGTGGTTTAGAGATCACAGTGACGTAGGTCTCTCTACAGGATATATAAACAGATGACTGACCTGTGGATGTTAAAAGGCCAAGAGTCTCAGTATGACATGTTAAAATGAGAAACAGCTTTTGCTTTTTTTTGCTAGAACTTTGGAAGTGTTGGTAGGCATGAGTGAAGGGAGTGGGACTGCTTCTAATGAAGCAACTCTGTGATATCCTCTCAGATTTCCCAGTTTCTGGAAGCTATTGCAGTTGTAAGGCTGAAGCAGGATCACATACAAATTACATGAAATGAGGAATGCCTAGATGTTCTCAGACTTGAGGAAAAGTAGAGGATAGGGACTCACAACTGGAAAGAATGGGATGGGACTAAAAGAAAGCCAGGTTGTAGTTCTTGCTCACCTTTTCTGAGTCTTACCTGAGTCTTATGTCCTCTAAGAAATAGAAGGATCAACCAGTGATTTCTAATATTCCTCCCAATTCTGAAAGTCCATAAATGGCTTTGGGAAATATTAGAGTTTAATTCCTTCGTAACTTAAAACGCGAGGATAATACCAATACAATGTGTCATGTATCCACATAATTGCATGATTTAGCTTATCTGGATGATCTTTACCTCTTCTCATTTAAAGTAACCAAGCCTGGGATTTTCAGATGCAGCTTTATTTAAAAATTTCTAAATATGCCTGTTATTTAGACCACATATCAGAACATTACCTGCAAAATTTTGGTCACTATGAATAGACACATGTTTACCAAGACTCCGTGCTCAAAGGAGAAGTTTCCAGGACAAGGAACATTTGTCTTTAGCCAAAGGTAAAAGATAAGTTGTGCTGCTGTCTAATGCTAAAATAAAATAACATGTATATAATATAGAGAAACAAAGAATCAGAAAAAAGAGTGTATTAAGTGCTAAATACAAAAATGACTTCCTACTAATAAATTACTATGAAAATATATTTCAATTTATCAAAGCCAGTGTATTCTACACTGTAGTGTTTGTGAAAAGTGCTACCTTGGCTTTTTTGGAAATGCTACCAAATAAGATATTCCCTGGCTCCTCACATGCTGGCAGTCTTTGTTGTTTCCTTTTTCCAAAATTGTGAATTATTCCTTGAAAGTTTATAGAGTGAGACTGTTTGGCTCATTGTCAACACGTTTTATGTAAGCTTAACAGAAGTAAATGTTGTCAATTCTGAAATTTTAAAAAAGGAACCAAGATTCTCAGTGTTTCCCCATGCTCCCTAATAAAGAATCCTTGATGAGTAATATTATATCATTTTTTACAAATGTTGGTAAAACTATTTCTGAGCAGTTTCTAGTCAAAACTGTCATTTGTTAGTTGGTGAAAATGTGAATACAAATCCTTCCCAAAATATGATAATTTTTGCCCCCATATGATGAAACTTGCAGCTGGTTTTCATAAAGATTGCAAAAATAATGGGACTAAGTCTGCTGCCAACAGTATAGCTAAAATGAGACTCACCTCTTCCTGTTCAATAGTCCAAGCATTTAATCCCAGTATAGTTTAAGTTAAAGTAGACAAAGAGATGATCAGGGCAGGGAAAAAGAAAACATAATACCCATTGACTCTATGAAATGTCAGTATCACAAGGTTTAGTACCAGACCTTCAAAAGCAAATGATAAATGTGTATCTTTGTCAAGCTGTTATGGGTTATGGTAAAGGTCTCTCTCTGGTCATTTCTTTAAAAGTCAGGTTTCTTTTTTGAATGAGAGGTTGAAGGATCATTTTCTTCTTTGGGGAATTTAAGAAAAGACTATTTTTAAGGTTGATTGTAGCAAAGTTTGTTCTGTGCACAAGAGAGCTGCAATGGAATCTTATAAATTCTAAGATACAATTAGCAAAGTCATTTAAAAAGATGGAAAAAAATATAATTGTGTCAATAAAAATGCACCCCTAGACAAGTTAACACAGATAACTGTCCAAATAAATTAAGCTGAAAGGTTATTTTTAACTAAAATAAAATAAGTTATTCTTTGAATTAATAGAGTCATTATCTCCCATTACAATATGTTGTCGCTAAAACTGGAATGTATTTCTTTTCATAACATTTGAGGTTAAGATGAAAGAAGCAGAAAACAAGAGGAAAAAAATTAAGTATTTAAAAATTAAGAATTTATCCCTGACCAAAATTTTTGTGATGGTAGCATAAAATCGAGGACCTTTTTACCACTATTCCATTCACCTCTTGTCAAAGTCCTCTCAAGTAACTTTTTTTTTCCTTTTATTGAAAGTGAATACTGACACTATAGAATCACTACTAAGATTGGGACAGATGAATGATATGAAAATTCCCTGTTTTGAGGGTTAAAAAAGCATGTTCTCAGAGATCTGAAATAAATTATTTGCTTGGACTGTGTATATATGGGCACAATACTCTTTTCAGCAACAGATAGAAAAGCTTTCCAGGCTCATAAATCTGAGGAAACAAAAGGGAAGCAAACACCTCAGAAAAACCAGCCCCCATCAAACAATGAATAACCTCTCCTATTTGGAACAGAAATGTAATGTGAAAACAATAACATTACATGCAAAAAGTGCATAAAATCTGCTGCTAGCTTAGAGAACTGGATTCAACTACAGAGAAGTTTCGTCCCTATATTTTACTGTGTTTGAGATGGTTGTAAAAATCAAAGTGATTCCAGACTTAACACTTTTCAAAGCCTCCAAAGAACCAAGACTGAATTGTATCAATATGAAAAATATGGATATTCTATATGAATAAAAATATCACAAGTAGTAAGTAGTGTGTCAATGCCCTCCAACCAAAGACCAGCAAGTTCCTACCTGCAGCTGAACAAGTGCCGCAGGCCACACAGGGCTTGTTCCAGATTTGGGCTTTGGTTAGATGACTTGCTGGGAAGTTCAAGGAAGCAGAAGTTCACTCTGGAGTTGGTGATGTCAAAAGCAGGGATAATTCTAATATTGTGTATCTTAACTAGAAGGAAGGAAGAAGGGAGGAAAGCTAAGGTTACAATGTGTAAAGAATCAGTAATCACTCACTCACGTTGCTTGGGAAGGAAGAGCACTGTATGTGTGTGGAGTGGGTGCTAGATGGAATCTTTAAGCGGTCTTCTTTTTTGGTCTCATTTCACCAATGTCACAGAATGGCCTTGTCTGATATTGGTATTCCATGACATCATTTATATCCGACAGGATTGGGCAACACTATGGCCTAGCAGCTTTAAAAACAGCTGTTTACAGCTGTTGCCAGCTTTTGAGGGAGCTTTTCTCATTCTCAGGTGTCATATTTAGTTAACCATAAGATAATAAATAAAAGTGGTCTGAAAAGTACATACATACACACAAATTAAGTGAATCATTTAATGGACTTTACAAAATAATTTTAAACACAATTACTTTATTCCATAAAAATCTTACCTAGTGTATGTTTCAGGCCAGACTTTCCAAATATGAATTTATAAAGTAGTTACTATTTTTACCTCGATTTTAGATATTGAGAAACTGAGGTACAGAAAGATTAAGCCATTTGCCCAAAAATGCTCATCTAGTTGGTTTGGAAAATACAAGTTAAACCCAGGCAGCTGACCTCCGAGTTTAAACTAATTACTCCACCCTATATCCTCCTAAAAGGTAACTCTACTCCTCTAGGCTTAAATCTTCACATTATACATGCAGAATTATGAGGAAAATTGGATTATTCCTTATCACCAATCTATCTGAAGTTTGTTTTCCTCAATGTCTAACTATTCCCACCTTCTGCTCATTACTGATGCTCTAAACCTTAACACATTTTGGAGTTGCTTGATTAGGTATGAGATAGTGAAGGCTACTCTGGGTTAAATTGTTGTACTGGCTATTATTCAACCCAAAGGGCTAGTTAACAGGGATAAGGCCAAGGAGAGGACAGAATGGAGAATGAGCAAAGAGAGATCAGCCTTGACCTGGCTCATTAGAACAAAAATCTGGATTACCTAATTACTTCTACAGTTTTCACTGCTTTTGTTCTAATTTAATGTTTCAGTAGAGCTAGTCTGCCTTGGCCAATCATAATTTGATGACTATTCCTGTGCTTCCAAATATCTCTGCAGCTCTCAATATTTATTTATTTGATCTGAATTAAAAACTACAATTGAGGCTTGGGTAAAATGAGTCTGTCTGCCGTTTCAGTGCTGTTTCTATAGAGCTCTGCCCTGCATTTGCCAATACTCTTAATTTTGCTAACATTACTTATTTATTAGCTACTATGATCTGCACTGCTAATTAACAATGGTTATCCAATATGGATTCTCTGAAATAAAATTTTAAGATCCTCATATAATAAGGACCACACATTCTGCAAAGTATGCATTTCGTAGGAAGAACTAAGATCCTTCGGGTTGTGATACATCTACAAGCTGCGTACATGGGCTCTTGATTGCGAATTCCCCTTGGTTCTGACTGGGTCTGTCACAGGCAGGTTCAGTTCAGCAGAGCTCCTCGGACATGGAGTGAGGCACTTGAATACACTTAGCTTCATTCTGAAAGTCACATGTGGCCTAAAGCTTCTTAACTGACGTCTTTGGAATAAGCACTAGACGTCCAATATCCAATAAGTGGGATTTTCCTTCTGTTTTTTCTTGTGGTCCCTATTCCTATCATTAAGCTCTGAGAACCACTAGAGATTTAAGTTATTTTCACAAGGGAATCCTGTACTGAAGACTGTACTTAATATCAATCACTATATATTACTACCATGACTGACTTTTGTCCAGACCCTAGAAATAAAACAGAGAACAAAGTAAACAAAAATCCCAAGCTTTTTGGAATTTACGTTTTTGAAAGATATTTTATTAGTTAGGGTAGGCAATTACTAAAATAAACCCCAAAATATATAATAGCTCAAACATAACAGACAGTTATGTCTCATACAGATAAATAGTCAACACTCAACCTCTGGGTCAAGGTGGAGGTGGAAATGCTTTGCTCCATACAGCCAGTCAACATGTGGCTTTAAGCTAATACTGGGATCCAACATCCAGTAGACTGAGGAAAATAAGTAAATAAATATTCAGAATAATAAATAAGTAAATAAATAAGGAACCTTTGTATGTCTTTACATTTGCAGGGGTGGAAGTGGTGTTCTTCCCTTGGGCCTGCATGCCACTGGCCAAGCAAGCACTGCCCTTACACATGGGCATTCAGGGCCTCTGTCTCACACCCTACACCTCAGGGACCCAAGCTTTAGGGTTCCTCATTCTAAGCTGTCTAAGTCCCCCAGACTCTTGGCCTGGAACTGGCCAGGGCTACTGACCAAGTAGGTCCTATGTGGACTCTCATCTCATTTTCTCACTCTTCTTTACCCTGACCACCTACCTTATGTGCAGGGTCTCCCAGATGCTGTAAGGTGCTCCAAGACTTAAGTCCTTGAGGACATCCTGAGATCCTGTGCCCAGGCACTAGTTGCAAAAGGGTGGCCAATGAGCAAATTACTCTAATGGTTAGTATAGTATTTTTTGTAAGATTACCTGAGAGCAGGGTGCCTGGGTTTGTTGGCATGCTAATACTGGGTGACTTTTACTCATATTGGACATAAAGAGTTTAGAGGTGTAGACTACCTATAATTAACACCACTCTAGGACTTGACCCATATGTATGAGCCCATGCATCAGTCCTTTTCACATCCATCAGCTCTCACTGCTCTTATTCTATGGTGCTGACTCTGGTCTGCAGCACGCATGGATGGTAAATAGTGGCAGATGATGTCTTTTATTCTGTGAGCCCCTCCTGCTGGCACATAGTACCACAAGTTAGGTCATCTTCCAGGAATGGCTACACCTATGTCTTTCAAGGGATTTTGAGATTGTTACTCCACAGTAACAAAAGGTCCTCTGATTGTCTCCTTGCCTCCAGTAGATGCAGTGGATACAGTAGATGTATTTAACTCAGTCTTAAGCCATGTCAGAGGACAGATGGACATGTCTTATATAGATGTATTTGCTCTTCTTGATCCACTCATAAGCCCCTATCTGTCCTTTCCACTGGAAGTGATGCTACCAGCTTTGAAAGAGATTACATTGCAGGAATATAGTGATTATAGTTTAGGGAGTTCAAGAGAAGATATGGTTGTAAGATGCACTATTATACTCTCCAAAAGGTAACCCTAATGTGATAAGAAAATGAATCATCTTTCATACTATTCTGCATTCTCTGGATAACACTTTTTGTGCTCTCTTCAGTGAAGCACAGTAAGAATCTTTGAGAAAGTCACTAGAAACTGTTAGTCTTAGACAACATGATGGATATAATTCAGTGTCTTGATTAATGATGCTATCAGCATTAAATATATGGTATTAGGACCTCTAGAGGCAAGAGGACATATATGATATAAACACAGTTTCCAAAAAGACATGGCATTGCTGGTAATAATAGCATTGTTACTTTTTTCTGAAAATAAGAGAGAAGAAATTAGCCAGAAGGTCACGCTTGACAATAAAGAACCCAAAGAGGTTCCTTAATCTTAAGAGGAGAAGTTGGTGCCTGAATACCATAAAGAATATTCACATTCATTTACTTGGACAATAAAACAATGCACAAGTAACTCTTCTATACCCATTATTCTAAATGTTCACTGATAAATCACAGTATCTCATCTCTGCCCATGAATTCTGTAACACATTTTTAATCAGATATTCTAAATTGATGATGGTCCTACAAAAAATACTTCCTTAGGTTTTTGCACACCCCTAGGGTGTTTACATCTAGAACTTATTCACAGGGACACATCTAATTACAAGGGAGAATGGCAAATGTAGTCTAGCTATAAGCCAAACAAGAATAGAAGGCAATTGTGTGTGTGTGTGTGTGTGTGTGTGTGTGTGTGTGTGTGTGTGTGTGTGTGCAGCGCGCAAGGACAGCAATTGACTGTGAGTCATACAATGAATATGAATATATAAATATATTAGAGTGTAAAATGTGCTGGAGAGAAAAACAAAGTGAAACTAGAGACAATGAATGTCTAATCTATGATAGAGTTAACACCAGAAGCAAAATCCTGTTCATCATATTGTTAGTTTTGAGCTTGGTTTTGTGAATAAGGGTATATTTTCTTATGCCCATATAAACCTCTGTGTACAGTGAATTCTCCTCTTCATTGCTTACCTAAATTAAATTCATTGTTTAAGGTCCAGGTCAATTAGCATTTATTCAATCAGGTGCTCCATTCTCATTGATCATTCCCTCCTCTAGTTTTCCTGAGCTGTTTGTTCATGCTTCCACTATGCTGCTTATCTAATTTTGCACATTCCTTGAAGGCAGGAAGTATCACTTTCTCTTTCATCTTTGAGTTCCATATTCCTTACCATTGACTCAAGTTCAGGAAGCCTTCTACAAATGTTTACTAACTGACTTGTTGGCCTGTTGACCTTGAAAAGTAGCAAAGGCTCAGGGCAGATGGTTGTAAACAATTGTGACTTAGGAAAATTCATGCAACTGAGTTTGAGATATTTTGTTGTAAAAAAAATCAATTATTTAAGGTGAATTGATTTGAAATATTTAATAATTGTCAGCTACCATGGGAATAAGAAAGAGGTATTTCTTACTGTTGTGTATTGGCTTGTTATGACTTCATATCCACTAATTTATGGCTTCACTGAAATTATTTTGAGCTGAGGATGAATGTACAGGTGGGGGGCTGTGTCAAGATAATGTCATCAGAATTCTTATGCTCCTCCGTGCTTATTGATATGAACATACGGAGGAGCAACTGTGGTGCGATGGACATTTAAGCCTTCAATACGAAGAATTTCTGAGGGATTACCAAGATTTTTCCATCTGGGCAAGGCTACTCTGCTTGTCTAAATAGCTCTCTGAAGACCCTGGGACATTAGCTCCCACTGTGGCAAGGTTCCTCCTTGCTGGCAGTGGTGCAAACTGTGCTACATCTCTGTGAAAGATCATCATGCCAGCCAACACTGGCATCTTTGTTCCACTAGCCTTGTGTGCAAGCAACGAGGAACATTTGATTTGCACAGGCAGCTGCATGTCAGCTCTTGGCTGGCTAAGCCACCTCTCCCAAGAACCAACTCATAAAAAGGTACACCTCAGGGATCAAAGATGGCGGCGTGAGAGGAGAGACAGAGGTTTCTTCCTAAAACTGGATACAAATAGAAAATTTAATTGGCACAACTAATCCGGAGAGAGCAACAAGAAAGAGGACGGCATCAGACTGCATAGACGTGGAGAAAAAAGTAGACCTCAGTGAATGGGTTAACGTACCAGAGCTGAGGCTCCATGGGACCCGAGCCCCTCCCCCACCCCAGCTCACTGGAGGGAGGAGAAGAAACAGAGCAGGGAGGGAGTGGAAGGCTTGGGACTGCTGAATACCTAGCTCTGGAAATCTGCACTGGGAGCACAAACCTATATTTCATGGTGCTTTCATGAGACTCGCATGACTATCGGGTGGGAAAGTTAATATAGGCAGAGTTCCTGGGGAGACTGGGATTCCAGCTGGTTGTGGAAACCAGGGATCCATATCCAGCTTCTCTGGAACAAAAACATACCTGTGTGTCCAGCCCACTGGTTCAGGCAATGGAGGCAGGCACAGCAGCCGGGAGGCGGGGAACAGCTATTTCCTCCTCCCAGGCACCACTACGGCTCCCCTGTGACCCCCGGACATTGCTTCAGGGGCTGAGAAGCTCAAGAACAGAGCTTCTGGACACTAGAGGGCGCCATATACAAACATGAAGCGCCAAAGGAAATTTGTCCAGAGTAAAATTATTAATACAACTCCTGAGAAAGATTTAAATGATATGGACCCTGTGACTCTTCCTGAAAGGGAGTTCAAAATAAAAATCATCAACATACTAATGGAGGTATGGAAAGACATCCAAGAATTCAGGAATGAATTCAGGACGGAGATCCAATTGTTGAAGAGCACAATGGAGGGTATTAAAAGCAGGTTGAATACGGTGGAGGAGACAATAAATGAAATAGAAACTGGAGAAGAGGAATAAAAAGAAGCTGAGGCACAGAGAGAAAAAAGGATCTCTAAAAATGAAAGAATATTGAGAGAACTGTGTGACCAATCCAAACAGAACAATATTCGCCTTATAGGGATACCAGAAGAAGAAGAGCAAGAGAAAGGGATAGAAAGTGTCTTTGAGGAGGTAGTTGCTGAAAACTTCCCCAATCTGGGGAAGGACATAGTCTCTCAGGCCATGGAGATCCACAGATCTCCCAACACAAGGGACCCAAGGAAGACAACATGAAGACAAATAGTAATTAAAATCGGAAAGATCAAGGATAAGGACAGACTGCTAAAAGCAGCCAGAGGCAGAAATAAGATCACATACAAAGGAAAGCCCATCAGGCTAATATCAGACTTCTCAGCAGAAACCTTACAGGCCAGAAGGAAGTGGCATGATGTATTTAATGCAATGAAGCAGAAGGGCCTGGAACCAAGATTACTTTATCCAGCAAGATTAACATTTAAAGTTGAAGGAGGGATTAAACAATTTCCAGATAAGCAAAAGCTGAGAGAGTTTACCTCCCACAAACCATCTCTGCAGTCTACTTTGGAGGGACTGCTATAGATGGAAGTGTTCCTAGGGTTGGATAGCTGTCACCAGAGGTAGTAAAACCAAGGTAGGGAGGGTGGAGCAGCTGATTGTGAAGCAAATGCAAAATTAAATTGACTATCCTCAAAGTCACTCAAGGGATAGACAGAAAGTACAGAATTTGATACCTTGTATATACAGAGTGAAGGAGGAAGAAAAAGGAGGAGAAATAGAAAAGAATCTTTAGATTGTGTTTGTAACAGCATACAAAGTGAGTTAAGTTAGACTCTTAGATAGTAAGGAAAGTAACCTGGAAACTTTGGTAGCCACGAATCTAAAACCTGAAATGGCAATAAGTACATACCTATTGATAATCACCCTAAATGTAAGTGGACTGAATGCACAAATCAAAAGACGTAGAGTCACTGAATGGATAAAAACACAAGACCCATCTATATGCTGCTTACAAGAGACTCACCTCAAACTCAAAGACATGCACAGACTAAAAGTCAAGGGATGGAAAAAGATATTTCATGCAAACAATAGGGAAAAATGCAGGTGTTGCAGTACTAGTATGGGACAAAATAGACATCAAAACAAAGAAAGTAACAAGAGATAAAGAAGGACATTACATAATGATAAAGGGCTCAGTCCAACAAGAGGACATAACCATTATAAATATATATGTATCCAACACAGGAGCACCAGCACATGTGAAACAAATACTAACAGAACTGAAGGAGGAAACAGAATGCAATGCACTTCAACACACCATTCACTCCAAGGGACAGATCCATCAGACAGAAATTAAGTAAGGACACAGAGGCACTGAACAACACACGAACAGATGGACTTACTAGACATCTATAGAACTCTTCAACCAAAAGCAACAGGATACACATTCTTCTCAAGTGCACATGGAACATTCTCCAGAACAGACCACATACTAGCCCACAAAAAGAGCCTTAGTGAATTCCAAAAGATTGAAATCCTACGAAACAACTTTTCAGACCACAAAGGTATAAAACTAGAAATAAATTGTACAAAGAAAGCAAAAAGGCTCAAAAACATATGGAGGCTTAACAATGCGCTTCTAAATAGTCAATGGTTCAATGACCAAATTAAAATGGAGATCCAGCAATATATGGAAACAAACGACAACAACACAAAGCCCCAACTTCTGTGGGACACAGCGAAAGCATTCTTAAGAGGAAAATACATAGCAATCCAGGCATATTTAAAGAAGGAAGAACAAACCCAAATGAACAGTCTAATGTCACAATTATCAAAATTGGAAAAAGAAGAATAAATGAGGCCTAAAGTCAGCAGAAGGAGGGACATAATAAAGATCAGAGAAGAAATAAACAAAATTGAGAAGAATAATACAAAATAAAAAATCAATGAAAACTAGAGCTGATTCTTCAAGAAAATAAACAAAATAGATGAGCCTCTAGCCAGACTTATTAAGAGAAAAAGAGAATCAACACACTTCAACAGAATCAGAAACAAGAAAGGAAACATCATGACGGACCCCACAGAAATACAAAGAATTATTAGAGAGTACTATGAAAACCTATATGCTAACAAGCTGTGAAACCTAGGAGAAATGGACAACTTCCTAGAATAATACAACCTTTCAAGACTGACCAAGGAAGAAACCCCAAATCTAAACAAACCAATTACCATCAAAGACATTGAAGTGGTAATCAAAAAACTACCCAAGAAAAAATTCCCCGAGCCAGATGGATTTATCTCAGAATTTTATCATACAGAGAAGATATAATACCCATTCTCCTTAAAGTTTTCCAAAAGATAGAAGAGGAGGAAATACTCCCAAACTCATTCTATGAAGCCAACATCACCCTAATACCAAAACCAGGCAAAGACCCCACAAAAAAGAAAATTATAGACCAATATCTTTGATAAATGTAGATGCAAAAAATACTCAAGAAAATGTTAGCAAACAGAATTCAAAAATATATCAAAAGGATCATATACCACAGCCAAATGGGATTCATCACAGGGATGCAAGGATGGTACAACATTAAAAAATCCATCAACATCATCCACCACATAAACAAAAAGAAAGACAAAAACCACATGATCATCTTCATAGATGCTGAAAAAGCATTCAACAAAACTCAACACCCATTCATGATAAAAAGTCTCAGCAAAATGGGTATAGTGGGCAACTACCTCAACATAATAAAGGCTATATATGATAAACCCACAGCCAATATCATACTGAACAGAGAGAAGCTGAAAGCTTTTCCTCTGAGATCAACAACAAGACAGGGATGCCCACTCTCCCCACTGTTATTCAACATAGTACTGGAGGTCCTAGCCATGGCAATTAGAGAAAACAAAGAAATACAAGGAATCCAGATTGGTAAAGAAGAAGTTAAAGTGTCACTATTTGCAGATGACAGGATATTGTACATAAAAAATCCTGAAGACTCCAATCCAAAACTACTAGAACTGATATCGGAATACAGCAATGTTGCAGGATACAAAATTAACACACAGAAATCTATGGCTTTCCTATACACTGACAATGAACCATTAGAAAGAGAAATCAGGAAAACAATTCCATTTAAAATTGCATCAAAAAGAGTAAAATACCTAGGAATAAACCTAACCAAAGAAGTGAAAAACCTATACCCTGAAAACTATAAGACACTCTTAAGAGAAATTAAAGTGGACACCAACAAATGGAAACTCATCCCATGCTCTTGGCTAGGAAGAATTAATATCATCAAAATGGCCATCCTGCCCAAAGCAATATACAGATTTGATGAAATCCCTATCAAATTACGAACAAAATTCTTCAATGAACTGGAACAAATAGTTCAAAAATGCATATGGAAACACCAAAGACCTCAAATAGCCAAAGCAATCCTGAGAAAGAAGAATAAAGTGGGGGGATCTCACTCCCCAACTTCAAGCTCTACTACAAAGCCATGGGAATCAAGACAATTTGTTACTGGCACAAGAACAGAGCCACAGACCAGTGGAATGGATTAGAGACTCCAGACATTAACCCAAACATATATGGTCAATTAATATTGAATAAAGGAGCCATGGACATACAATGGAGAAATGACAGTCTCTTCAACAGATGGTGCTGGCAAAACTGGACAGCTACATGTAAGAGAATGAAACTGGATCACTGCCTAACCCCATACACAAAAGTAAATTCAAAATGGATCAAAGACCTGAATGTAAGTCATGAAACCATAAAACTCTTAGAAAAAAACATAAACAAAAATCTCTTGGACATAAACATGTCTCCCCGGGCAAGGAAAACCAAAGCAAAAAAGAACAAGTGGGACTATATCAAGCTGAAAAGCTTCTGTACAGCAAAGGACACCATCAATAGAACAAAAAGATACCCTACAGTGTGGGAGAGTGTACTTGTAAATGGCAGATCAGATAAAGGCTTGACATCCAAAATATATAAAGAGCTTATGCACCTCAACAAACAAAAAGCAAATAATCCAATTAAAAAATGTGCAGAGGAGCTGAACAGACAGTTCTTCAAAGAAGAAACTCAGGTGGCCAATGGACACATGAAAAGATGCTCCTCATCGCTAGTTATCAGATAAATGCAAATTAAAACCACAATGAGATATCATTTCACACCAGTAAGGATCACCACCATCCAAAAGACAAACAACAACAAATGTTGGCGAAGTTGTGGAGAAAGGGGAACCCTCCTACAGTGCTGGTGGGAATGTAAATTATTTCAACCATTGTGGAAAGCAGTATGGAGGTTCCTCAAAATGCTCAAAATAGAAATACCATTTGACCCAGGAATTCCACTCCTAGGAATTTACCCTAAGAATGCAGCACTCCAGTTTGAAAAAGACAGATGCACTCCTATGTTTATCACAGCACTATTTACAATAGCCAAGAAATGGAAGCAACCTAAGTGTCTGTCAGTAGATGAATGGATAAAGAAGATGTGGTACATATACACAATGGAGTATTATTCAGCCTTTAAAAAAAAACAAATCCTACAATTTGCAACAACATGGATGGTGCTAGAGGGTATTATGTTCAGTGAAATAAGCCAAGCAGAGAAAGACAAATACCAAATGATTTCACTCATCTGTGGATTATAAGAACAAAGGAAAAACTGAAGGAACAAAACAGCAGCAGAATCACAGAACCCAAGAATGGACTAACAGTTACCAAAGGGAAAGAGACTGGGGAGAATGGGAGGGTAGGGAGGAATAAGGGCAGAGAAGAAGAAAGGGGGTGTTATGATTAGCATGTATAATATGGGGGGTGGGGGAAAGGGGAGAGCTGTATAACAGAGAGAAGACAAATAGTGATTCTGCATCATCTTACTATGTTGATGGACATTAACTGTAATGGGGTTTTTTGGGGGGACTTGGGGTAGGGGAGAGCCTAGTAAACATAATGTTCTTCATGTAATTGTAGATTAATGATAACAAAATTTAAAAAATAGATATATTTAACATAAAAAAAGGTACACCTCAACTAAATGTGAACTTACTTCTTTCATGTCCCCTTTGCCTGGAACAATAGTGTGATTAATCTATAATTGGTTTAAAGTATGTTATATCTTAATTGGTTTATTAAGAGGTATTATCCTGTATGCTGTTGGCTTGTGAAATATTATTATTATAAATTATAATTCCTGTGAATTAAAATGACACAGTGAACCCATGTTAAATAAATTTTTGGCAAAGACAGTCACAGTCTCTAAGCATAATTTGCTGTGAACAAGACACTTAACCTTTGTTTTTCAAAGACCCTTGTGCTTAGTATTATATTGAATGTAAAGCAGGAAAATGAAAATGAAAGAATATAGCAGTGATTTATCAAAATAGACTTTTTTCTGATGATCAGTACGTAAAGACATGTTATCACCCAGCCCATTATTTCAAGTCAGTAAATATCCATTAACATTTTCATAGAATAAATTCTCCCTGTCTACCTTCCAGCAATAAAACTGCTAGAAGACTTATATAGCGGCTTGAAACAAAACTCAGAAATAGTGATTCCAAAATGCCAAATGATTACAACTCTTACTACAATATTTGGAGATAGAGGGATAGGGATGGGAGCCCATATAGGAACAAGGAAGAAATGTCAGGTAAAAAACTGGAGAAGTCATTTCCAAACTCTCTTCATCTGGACTAAACACAGCATCTGTGGCAGAGGCTTGAGAAGCACAGGACAGCCAGGAATGCTGATCATTACCCTTTTGCTCACGTTCCCCCTTGAGCATCAAACTAGTGAAAGGAAAGGAGCGTCAGTATATAATCTGTTGCGCCCTGATGTCATAGGATGCATAATAACTAACTCAAAGGATGTTTTTTTCCCACCACTGGACCCCCAGTTTCCAAGCTATAGGCGAACTGCTCCTGAATGCAGGTGGCTTGGTAAATTACTGAACATGCCTTAGAGTTTGCGTTGCATCTGAAAGGGTCCAAGAGATTTACTCACAGCAATTTGCACAATACCTTTTATCCTGGAACAGAACTCTGAAACATATTACAGAGTATCTGGTGACTGAAGACCAGTGGTATTTTGTTCCTTTGGTGAATTTAGATCACCTTTAATGGGAGCACTATCTTTTCTCTATACCAACTTGGCATTTAATATATCTTTCACAAATTATATTATATATTAATTATATATATATATATAATATAATATACTAAATATATATAATATAATAAAAATATATAATATAATAAATATATTAATTATATTAATAATTCATTAGCCTTGAGGGAATGAGAAATAAAATATTACTACTCTATTCCTTTCTTTGATGGAGACTATGAATGTCTTTTCCCCTTATTTATCTCATCCTTAAATTGTTGGCCATCATGTGGCCACAATGTGGGCACTGATGCTAACCTTTATTACTTGGGAATCCTATAATGCTCCATACTCATTAGAATTTTGGATACTCCAAACAGCAGTCAGTGCTGGATCTCACTGTTAACCCCCAGTCTCAGATCCTTCATTGTCCCTGCTTAACATTTGGTTTCTCAGCTTGGTGCTGTGTGCCTGGCATTTGTTTCTTTCCTTTTATAGCTGTGTGAATTTTGTATGCATACCCAGAGACCTGTTAGCAACAGACCTATTTTGAAAGAACAATAGAGTAAATAAATTCACTCTGAATTTTTTGTACCATACTCAGTGTGTGGGCTTAATGTCAATACAGTAGCAAAATCGCAGACAGGCACCTCTTTGAATTTCATGTTTATGAAAAATGAAGACTGTGGTTTAATGGAGGTGGCAAAGTAGGTGAAGGAAGGGGAACCCACGAAAAGAGAGGGCTGTTTAAGAAGGTAGGTCTCGGGGAGGATTGGAGATGCTGGTTAAGTTGGTGTCTGTGGCTGAATGAGAGTGGGGAGTGGCTTTTCTGGCAGTGGAGGACTTGAGGGAGGGCAAGTATCTACAGAACGCCTTCATCACCCAGCAAGGAAATGTAACCCCTGAAACTGCAGTACCTGGGCTAAGAAAAACAGAACAGAGATGAAAATCTTTCAGAGTCTGACATTCCCACTTTCTTTAGAGAAAATGGATCAATATCTACAAATAGCAAGAATATTCACAATAGGCAATATCTGTAACTTGAGCTAGGAGAGATTCGAAGTGCATATTTGTATGTTCATAGATTAACAAAGTTTAATTAACACAGTTTTCAGAAAACATTATAGCCTAGATCAGATAGATTGTTTTGGTAGATGTGCTGTATCCATTTACTTTCAAACATATCCTTTCCCTGTAACTGTTACTAGGAGCTCGACTTAGAAGTGCAGCATCATTTAATATCTAATAAAATGGTTCCTCTCACTTGGATGTTCTTCAATGACATTTTGGTGGGAAATTTGCCTACTTCTAAGAGAGATGGTCAATTCAACTGCATCTGTTTCAGGCTGTAGTCCTTTTTATCTGGAAACTCCTAAAGGGCAGATTAAGTCTAGGATACTGGTTACTATATTTTAATATTAATGTTACACAGTTAAAACAAAGTATATTATCAATTTTCCATGCCAGTTCTGTGGTTTTGACTCATGTGAGTCTGTTGTTATTTTGTATTTCCTATTTCTATGTACTATTAAATATATAATTTTGAATGTATACCAAGCAAAAGGCATTAATTTAACACTTACTAAATCTATATTATTTTGTCTCTCCTGGATGCTTAGAAAAGTTATGTTTATAATTTTAACTTATATACATATAAATTCATGTAAAGTGTTATATTTATCAGTTAGTATAATATATATTTTAATCATATATAATTTTAATTTTTCTATACATCTATCTCTATCTATTGAGAGAGAGAGACAATTGCCTACCTTACTAAATTTGTACGGTTCTAATGAGGATGAAAACAAAACAATATGTGGAAACATTTTTTAAAAGACTTTATTTTTTTACAGAAGTGTTAGGTTCATAGCAAAATTAAATGGAAGGTATAGATTCCCATACAGCCCACCTCCACATATACACAGCCTCCTTCACTATCAAAACCCTGCACTAGAGAACTACCTTCATTACAATTGATGAACCTACATTAACATGTCATTATTATCCAAAGTCTTGGTTTTGTACCCACTATGGGTTTATAGATGATGTATATCTATATATAGATTGGCTTTTCATATTGGCTTCCTTGATTTAGTTATATGTATTTTAAAATCATCCATGTCTTTTATGGCTTTAGGACATTTATATTAGTGCTGAACAATATTCCACTGTCTGGATGTACTATCCATTTTGTATCCATTTATTTACTGAAGGACATCTTGCTTGCCTCCCAGTTTTGGCTATTATGAATAAAGCACCTATAAGCATCTGTGTGTAGGGCTTTCTGTGGACATACTTTTTCAACTCCTTTGGTCACGGTGTGTAATTTATTTTATACATTGTTGAATGAGACTTACTAATGTTTTGTTAGGGGCTTTGCATCTATGTTCATGAGAGATATTGCTGTCTATAGTTCTTATGATATCTTTGCTTTTGGTATTGGGATAATGTTGACTTCAAAGAATGAAACAGGGAGTATTCTCTCTGCTGAGATCGTAAAGAATTGGTGTAATTTCTCCCTTAAGTGTTTGGTAGGAAGAACATGAACCCATCTAGGCCTATGCTTTCTGTTTTGGAAGGTTATTAATTATTAATACAATTTCATTAATAAATATTGGCTTATTTAGATCACCTATCCTTGTGTGGGTTTTGGCAGACTGCATTATTCAAGGAATTTGTCTGTTTTACCCAGGTTGTCTTATTTATGGCATAGAGTTGATTATAATAATCTTTTATTGTCTTTTAATGTTCTCTCCTGTTCAGGTCTGGTTTCCTGACAGTTTTTGTAGTTATTGAGGCAATTATTATATTCAATCAATTTTGTCCCCTAATCTCTTACACCAGCAAGCTTGTCATGAATAAAAACAAATGAAGCACAAAATATGAGAAAGAATCAGATTATTGAGGCCTATTTCTTGGTTCCATAAAATAACAACAACATACACACAGTATTAGGATGCTGAATAAGATCCTTATATTCATATTTTCCTATTTGTTGGAAGTTTGTGGTTAATAAACCAGGATTAGAGTCAGAACATTTTCTTGAATTCTCCCTTTCTCAGGTCCCCATAGAAAGTAAACAACATACCACCTTTTTCCTATAGCTACACTGACACATCATTATCATCCAAATCCACAGTGCATTAGGGCTCGCTCTTGGTTTTATACATTCTATGGTTCTATACAGTTTGTATCCTCTTCAGACTGGCTTTTATTTTTTAAGGGCTAAGGGCTTTTTTCACAATTATATGAGTAATCATAAAGAAAAGATGGTTTCTCCTCACATACTTCAGGGCATTCATTAAATGACACATGCTTTACAATCATAAAATTTTATTTAAAAAAACACTTTTATATCCATAGTTTTCACTAAATAGCTAAATATAAAACCACTATTGTAAAAGCTTTAAAACAGTTTTTATGAAATAAAACAAAGGAGTATTTTCATGACCCCAAATAATTTCCTACTATCTATTTTTTTTTGTTCCCTGAGATATTTCTCTAGCTTTTTTAGGGAATATGTTGAGGAAAAATCTAGGTTATAGTTTCAGATCTCATACTTAATAGCAACATCTGCAACATCTTAGAAAATATTTGACAAAACTATTGGTCATGATTTCTTTTCCAGATATGGGGTTATTCCAGGACAAAAGCTAGAGAAATCAGGAAACCTCAGAGAGAAAATCACTTGTAATGGCATTAGAGAAAGTCCTTTTTGGAAGTAATATTAAGATAATAGGCACTGATTAATTAGATAAATTCCTGTAGGTGGGTTCTTAAGGATGTTAGTTCTTTTGTTACAGTTTTTACTTACATGAGATTCACAATTTTACAGCATAGTGCATTTCATAGGGTCAAAGGAGTGAGACTATCACCATTATTCCCACAACACACACATGCACATGTGTGCACACCCACACATACATGCATCACGCACATTCCATAGGGGTTTCTACCTACATTTTCTTGTTTCCCCCTAGTGAAGACCACTGGCTGCCTTAATAAAACCACACCTAGAGGCTCTAAGTTTGGCTATAGCCATGCAGAGATAGAACTCAGGTCCTCAAATACCATCACTGTGTAATAGAATTTTCTGTGATAATGAAAATATCACATATATGTGTCGGTCAAGACTGGAGGCATTAGCTATATATAGCTATCAAGTATGTGGAATGTGGACAATATGACTAAGGAATGTCATTTTAAATTGTGTTTAATTGCCTTAATTTAAACTAAAATTCAGATAGCAGCACATAGCTAGTAGTTGCCATATTGACAGAATAACATGACTTCTGTTCCTTATGATTTCCCAGGGAGTGAGTTCTGCTTTACTGCTCTATCACAGTTGTACTTAACTCTGACTGCACATTAGGTTAGCCCAGGGAGTTTTAAAAATATCAACTTTATAGTATCACTTTGATGACTTTATTGTGAATCCAAGGTATAGAATAATTGTGCAGCCCAAATGTGAACTCACAAATCTTTCCTTATCTCTATTAGTATGGCTACAACCATTTAAACTAGAAGTTATTCAAAGCTTTGCAGTAACAGGATGTGAATAGGCCCAGAGGATACATCCATTTCAGTCAATGATTCTCAAAATGTGTTCAGTGGGACACTTGATTCATCGGGTGCTAACAGAAGTTTTGTTATCAATTAGTCTGGGATATTTGGGGTAAAAGAAGTCAAATAGCTTTCTTTATTACAGGGTTCCTCAGAGAGTTTAAATGCTAATGTTTTGGAAATTTCTAAGGATAAGCTGTACCAACGTTGCTGTTCCCCTATGATTTTCTTGGCTAGGGTATACTAAGGGCCATTCTTCTAGAGTACTATTTTACCATTTATACCTTAGAAAACAAAGATATTGACAATGTGGTTTATGAAGTAAAGAAATTCTTCTGTTGCCAACATGGGAAGACCAAATTTGATCTTAACTAAGGGTATTGGCAAGTTTACTCACTATATTTACACCGGTTTCTTTTCAGCTGGTTCCCCTAGATATTGTGTGATACTTAAGTTCTTGGTTTCAAGACATGGTTATAAAGTCAAAGGGTCCAAATTCTAATATTGCTTCTACCATATTTTAGAACTGTGAATGATTTAAAATTTTACCCTGCTTTTAAGCTAACAGGTCAGCCTGTCACAGTGTCACAGATGCATGCAGAAGACACAACACTCTTGCGTCAAAGGCAGAAGACTTATTACACCAGGTGCAGCAGGCATTGTGAACTTCATGTTCACATCAGTTCTTCCTGACTCACATCCCACTGGTGCCATACAGAAAAGCACAAGTGAATACTACATGCTCAAGTTTGTGCCATAGTGAGGAAGTCAAAATGTAGGGATCACCTATCTTATGAGTGGTTATTGTCAAATCTGCTCACCCTTTGCACTGTAGGGATACATTATTCCTACTTTGAAAAAAGATTGTATTCTGTTCTGGAAGAAGACAGTATTTCTGTCTTCTAAGGCTGTATGCTATACCAATATCCTTGACTAAATAGTCTAGGACAAAAACTATCAATGCTTCTCCACAAAAAGTGCAGATATTCTAAAGACCCATGGAGAATTGTTACCAATATCATTTACTAGCCACATACCCTCTCTAAATTTCAATGGAATTAACAATTGAAATAAAAATAACATCTGCTTCATGAAATAATTCAATGAATTGAAGTAAGTGCTATAGTACTAGTAAATAAAACTCAGCTCAGCAAAAAATTAAATATCTGTAAAACTCTACAAGAGGTCCGAGCTCTTAGTCTTCCCATTTTGCTCAATGGCAAACACATAACTAGTAGCTACCATATTCACAGAATAACATGACTTTTGTTCCTTATGATTTCCCAGGGAGTGAATTCTGTTGTATTATCAAATAATTATTTATATTATGGTTATTATCAACGATATACTGTTGCTTTCCATTTACATAAAAACTCCATCAATTCAGAGACCCACTTCTCTTTGTCTTTTCTTCCCATCCTTTCCCAGATATGATCCAAGACCCTGGGATCTTACATGTGGCTCTGACCTCAAAAAGACATATATATGGCCCAGAGTTTCCAGAATTCATCTACTATGGTTTTACCTAATTTTTAAAATCCCCACTTGTTCTTGGATATCAGCATTTATTGTGCATGGATCCATGATGAGGCATTGGTATGTCCCTTCTGATTTTTGAAATTGGTCTTTGAAATTTTAGAATTAAAAACAAGAAAGAGGCTAAACAGAACCTTTCTTTCTCAAACACTTCAATCAACAGTATTTCTGTTACCATTTCAAGAATATGCTGGCATTCAAACCTAAAGGTTCAGCACCTAAATTTTGTTTTATTGCTCATGAAGAATTTTATATCTAAATTTTATATCCATGAGAGAGTGTAGGAGCTTCCTAATTGGATCTGAAAGGAAACGGTGGTAAAAAGGATGTGAGGAATATACCTCAGTTATTCTGAGGAATATACCTCAAAATATTTTCTGTTACATATAGAAAGGACCTTGAGATGGGGAGGTTATCCTGGATTATCTGAGTGGGCCCAATATAATTACAGAGGTTCTTATAAGAGGGAAGCAAAAAAAATTGGTACTATAAAAGGCAAATGATGACAGAAGCAGAGAAAGAGAATGGAAGACACTGTTACTAGCTTTGAAAATGCAAAATGGAGCCATTACCCAAGGAATACAGGTGGCCTCTAGAAGCTAAAAAGACAAGGAAATGAATTCTCCCCTAGAGTTTCTAAGATTACAACCCTGATGATACTTTGATTTTACGACTTCTGACCTCTAGAACTGTAAGTAAATAAATTGATATTTGTATTGTTTTTAAGCTGCAAAATTTGTGGTAAATTGTTAGAGCAGACATTGGATAGTAATATTGCATGTTTGTTTTTGTAAGCTCCTGTCCAGGGACATGGTAATACTATGGTAGCTGGGCTTTCAAAAAGTGTTCTCCAACTCTATCTCCTGTTTTCATCTATGTCCCATACTCTGTACAAGAAAAGATGGGAAAGAAGCAAGGAATCCAGATATTTTAATCTGAAAACTCTGTTGTGGCAGGCAGGGAGATGGGCCACTCAGATCCTATTTAAGACAGGACTAGGGGTAAGGGATATTTCCCTGGCACAAGATGGCAGTCCACTTGTTCAGATGTTCACTGGTGGTATGCTGGGTTGGCCTGATTGAGGAGAAGACTACCCTGGCCAGTGACGTGGTTTAGACATTTGAAATATGCAAAGAACTGGAAGCAGTGGGAGAACCATAGTCTATGAAAAGAAACCTCATCGCATGCAATAAGCAAATGGGAAAAGGCAAAGATCAGCATAAGAGTCAATGATCAACACGACTGTATATTAAAGACTGTTGAATGTTGAACTGAGGTAGGTCTGTTAAGTCAAAGTCAGGACTCTAGTTGGGAAAACCTGGAACCTTGACACACGCTTTGGGAACATCTATACAGATGCCTCTGAAGATTTTCACTCCTCAGATTGTCTGACTCTTTTGAGCCTAAAGAAGTGTCCCATCCTCCCCTACCCATATTAAGAGTTAGTGTTCGCTTCAGGAAGAAAATACAGAGATATTTCCTCACAAGGTCCGAGTTGCTGCCATCTGGAGATAGCCCTACCTTCTTTCCTGTAGACAGATAGAGTTAAGTAGTGGTGTAACCCAGCCATGCCATGTTGAAACCAGGAGGACCAGCAGTGAGATTATGCCCTAAAGTAACTGCTGGAATGAGAAGGCAGTTATCACTACAAACAGTGAGACAGGAATCTGAGGGTGCTTGATCAAAGGAATAAGAAAATAAAAGTCCTGGAAAAAGGGCAGTTTATTCTGTTGGGGCACTAGCTCAATATACAGGATTTCACATCCTGGCAAGACCGCTCCCCACCCACCCCCAGGGCATGGTGCAAACTTGCTGCTGGGCCTGGATCAAACTTGCTGCTGGACCTGGATCTAGACTTTGGAAAACAAAATGGCCATGTTGAGTGAGATTAAAATGCCTAAATTACCAGATCAGATAAAAAAGAGATTAAAGGCCCAGAAAGGTGGTCATGCTGAAATAGAGATCTTAAGTGAGGACTGAAGATCATTTGAGGTCATTCAAGAATTATGAGAATATTCAGAGAATTATGTTCCATGACTTTAAAGACACACCATCATCCAAGAATGTCAGAAATACACTCATGAGAAAAATGCTTAGCGACAAGCATCTCTAAGAATGTCAGTTGTGGCTCTCCTCTGCAAGTAAACAGGGCTAATGGTAGAGAGGCTTTCATAGAACTTGACTTGCTGAAAGCAATTGGCATGGTGATATGGACGCAAAAAGAGGGAGGTAGCAGTGTTGAACCACCAGAAGCCAGGGAGTTGTAATTATCATAATAACAGACAAATTTGGAGTGGCCCCTTTGACTGAGGGCACCTGACAAATAGAGAGTCATGGAGATATTTCAAAGAGCATGGCATCCCCAAGTGTCAAATAGATGACACCTAACAAAGGCACCACTGAATGTGTGTGTGTGTGTGTGTGTGTGTGTGTGTGTGTGGTTGATGAGCACAAAACTGAAAACAGTCACTCCAGTAAAAAGTACTATACCTTGCCTAGTTGCCAAATCTAAGCAGATTTTCAAACTTGAGCTTGCTGCCTGAATAGACGACCTAATCATTCCCTGAGGAAGGAGCCAGAAATACCATAGCCAATATACAGTTTAATGATTCCCAGTCCTTATTCAAAGGCTCTGGCTATGCCTACTTGAGCAATTATCCCCTGGATTAAGAGGAATATACAGATATTTCAAGGATCACTGGACACAGGGTTCAGCTGACATTGATACTAGCAGACTTCAAGCATTATCATAGGTTTCCCTTAGAGGGAGAGCATGTGAGTGTCAGATAATAAAGAAGTCTTAGCCCAATGCTAGCTTATAATAGACCATGTGGGTCTATAGATTCAAACATTGGCCACTTGTATGGTCCCTGGATCCATTTTTTGAGACTGACACAGTTAGCAATTTTAGTAATGCTCACATTGGATCCTAGGGCAATGGGATGAGAGCTGTCACAGTACTGCAGGCCAAGTGGAAGCCTCTGAGACTGCATGCACCTTTTGTCAGGATATAGTTGTGCTGCTTTTTGAGGGTGAGAGGTAAGTCACTCCTTATGATCTCAGGAATATAAGGGAAGTGAACTTTTTTATCATATTTCTATTTAGTTCACCAGTCTGGCCACTGCCAAAATTGTATAGAAGTTGGGTAATCTGTTTAGACTACCACAAGATCAATTAAATAGTAGACCTAATCACAACTGCCAGATCAGATCATAATACTGTTACTAGGACAGACTAATAGGGACTCAGGTACATAATATGAAGCCAGTGATTCAGGCCTTTCTAGTCTATCCCAGTCATGAAAGAAAATCAGATAGAATGCACAACAGTATTTATTTAGTTTTGCCCTGTGGCTAACCATTCTATCTTCTATCTTAATACATCCCCCAAAAGATACAGACCATCTGAATACTTCACAGAATATTGGGTTAATTTATTGAAATGATGGCATTACCATCATGTTTAGGCAGAGTGAGAAGTAGCTATGTGATCTTGTTAAAAATTATGTGTATTACAAAGTAGAGAAGATAAACTCCATGAAGAATTAGGAATCTGATACACAAGCAGAAATATTTAGAGGTCTAGTGGCCAGGGACATGACAATAATTCCCCATCAAAAGTACAAAACAAATTTCTATTGCATCCCTTACTATAAAAAAGGCAGCTCAACACTAGAAAAGCCTATTAAATTCTACAAATAATATATTCTACACCTAGGAATACTATTCTGGCCCAGACACAGGGTGCTCTGGGGGGCAGCCAGTTTGAATGAAACCTGGAGCAAGAAAGGTCTTGTCACCGGGTCCTTGCTGCAGTGCAAGCAGCTCTGCCACCAGATAATCCAGCATATCGTATTGGATTGGAGAGCTCAGTGGTGGAAAAAGATGCAGTGTGGACTTCAGGGCAAGCATCAATGGGAAAATCACAGGCCCCTGGGTTTCTGGAGTAAGGCCATGTCACTTCTAGCAGAGAATTACATATGCTTTAAAAAACAGCTACAGGCATGCTGCTAAGCCCTGGTAAAGATTGAATGTTTGACTATAAATCACCAGGGAACCTCCAGTACAGTAAAGGATATGTGGCAGAAGCTCCATGAATATGGAATCCGCAGGTTTTATTCACCACCAACAAGATGGCAGTCTGATAGAACATTAGAATTGCCTGGTGAGGGTCTATCTGAGGTAACATTAAGAGTCAATATTTAAATTAATTGGTTAAACAATTATTACTCTGAATTAACAAGTATTGCAACTCTGGATGGTTACCAAGAACTTGGATTCTTAAGGAATGAGAGCTTGGGTCATGCCATGTAGTTATCTACCAAGATCAGCAGAGGTGATACCTCAGGGCAAGGGTAATTTATTGTGAATAGTGAAAGGTACCAGGTAATGCCTCAAGGCCAATTCCAGGGAGGTCTCCCATCTCCCTCTTTCAATATTCTCCTCAGGAATAGCTCCCCACAATGCCTGAATGAGCTACTCTCTGAACCCGTGTGGTAAGGTAAAGCTACATGATCCAAAAGTGGACTGTGTGGACGTGGAGATGAGCCATTTGGATTACCCTTCAAGAGAAAACTTGCTGCCTACTTGTGATGCGTGTGATTAACTCACAGCCTCCAGCTGTTAACTCATTAAAGGTTCATCTCAAATTTCAAGGTAAGGTCCATTTTCTTTCGGGATGGTCTTCAACCAATGATTGTGCAAGGTGTGGACCACGCTGTAGCGAGGTGCTCCCTATGAAGAACGCCTCTAAAGGCTAGTCTTTGCTCCGTTGCTCCTCACTGGCCTGGCAAAACCTTTGTAGGGTCGGAAACAAGGTAGGCAGCTACCCCCCAATCCGCTTCTTGCCTTGTCTTTCCACAGGCATAACTCACCAAAAATATCTTCCACAAGTCTAACTTCATCTTAGTACCTGCTTGCTGGAGATTCAGCCTGCCTCAACTAACTAATCTCTATACATTTTCTGATATAATTAAGGAAAGCTCTTTCAGAGGACTGTACTAATATCATATTATTTTGCACTTAATTAGTAGAGAGCCATATTATGGAAATGGAAATTTTAACAGGCAATTTTCTAGTTATGGGGGCCAAATCTACATTTTAGTATTGAAATAGTATACATATATACGTAGTATAGAAGTAGAAAAAAATATATATAAATCTTTCTAAAAATAAAGAGAGAGAAATTATAAAATATTTTAGTCAGCCTCATGAGGTATTATCAACTCGTAAGCAGGGGATAAAAAAATATCAGAAGGAGGATTAATGAGCGAATAACCAAGCTATTAGTTTTCAGCTTCCTAGGTAAAAGAGCCGTAATCTCATAGCTTTGTTTCAATAGATGTCTTCTACTACAGAAGAGGAAAAAAATATAGTGTTCATGATTAATGCCTATAAATTGACAAATGTAAAATTTAAAGCACAACAAAGAAAGAAGAAATACATTCTGATCTTTACCTCAATTCCATGAATCATTTTGAACAGTAATTTATAATTTCCAAATAACCGAAATACAAATTAATATAAAAATCATTTTACAAGATAACAAAAGAATGTTTAATTTGGGGTATTAAACAATAGAAAATTGAATTGAAATATGCTAGGATCAAATACTTATTCTTTACATAAAAAGGAAATATAATCCCTGTTGTCCTCCCATAGTTTTGATAAAAGTATAATTTATTACACTCTGACAGAGCACATGTTCACAGAAATTATGCCCTTTATAATTTTGTTGAACATTTTATTACCATGTCCTCAGTGGTATTTATCGTTTCATGGACAATTGGCAGTTAAAAAGGTTCAAACATTAACATTTTAATTAATCCACAGGTTTATTCTGAAAATAAGCTATGCACAATATGCATTCATTATTACTTCTTCCCTTGAGCAGCTATCAACTTCATGTAACTATCCTTTATGATTTTACCTTTTCTTGAGAACGTGTGTTTGGCATTTGATTATTCCAACAAAGAATTTATTTGAAAAATTCAAGTTGCAGATGTTCACACTATAAAAACAGTGAGTTAAATTAGGTTTTGAACACAAGTATAGTCAAATTATTTCTAGGCTACTCAAGAATTTTGTGCCTTGCTGCATTAAAAAATTTACATAATCCTCTATGAGAACAAAGTTGTAAGGGTCAATATAAAAAGCAACTTTCCTTTACTCAAGTGTGTTCTACAATAAATACTTTTTAACTTTCTAGAATTTGACAGTGTCTACATTCAAAATGTAAATTTTAAATGTTAGGTTTCCTATGGATGAATGATTTTTGTCCATCAGCTCTTTATTGGTTCATGTAGCTTGCATTTGTGACAAAGGATTAAAGGTACTGGAGCCCTTTAATCAGAATCATTAAAATATAAAAAGCAAAGCAGTAATTTACTTATGAAGTAAACTTTAGTAGAAAATGGTTATTTAAGTAGGCTATTGATCAAATTACTCTTCACTTCAGAAAAGACAGAATATTAATAAACAAGATAGTTTGGTAGACTCAAAGTATTTAAATCCTAGAATAGGGGAGAAAAGTGGTAGAATTTCCTTATAAATCTTTAATGCTAGAGTAGATATTTTTGGGGGTATCTTTCAGCTCTACAATTCTTTGATTCTGGGATGTGTATGGTATTTGTTTCTTGAAGATAATTTCATCAGTTTCTATCTATTGCATTTGACACAATTGCCTCATACATACTACTTTTTAAAAAAAATCAGTTAATAAGCTTTATTTTTCTTGGAAGTCTTAGGTTTACAGAAAATTTTAGCAAAAGTACAGGGGGTTTCATATTCCCACTCCCTTCTCCAGAAGGGCAGTTTCTCTTGTTATTAACACCTTGGATTAGTGTGGTCCATTTGTTACATATTGGTACATTATTATTAATTGAAGTCCATAGCTTACATTAGGGTTCAGCTCTATGGGTTTTGAAAAAATGTATCATGTCATGGATCCGCTATTACATATGAAATAGTTTCACTACTCTAAAATCATCTATGCTACACCTATTCATCCCTCTCTGGCTACCACTGAGCATTTTACTTTCTCTGTAGGTTTTCCTTTCTCAGAATGTTATATAGTTGGAATTATACCATACTAACATTTTCAAACTGGTGCTACCATTTTAGTGCTAGATCTTCCATCTTTGCTTTGTATACATCAATGTGTCTTTCAAAATAGTAGAGTCTTAGCATGTGCTTTATTACTAAGTGATACTTATATTTAAGAACCAACTTCCATTAGTTTAAGGATACTAGTGGCAATAAATGGCATCAAATTCTATCTAACTGTTCAAATATGATTTTGGTAAGTCTTTTGTATATCTACATTGTGATATTAGTTTCATACACTACTGCACATTTTTACTTTATATACTTAAGCTAGTAAGGACTGCTTTTAGCTTTTTTAATGTCTAGCATCAATGCAAAAGCATATTTTACATACTGAATTTATATACAACCTAAATCAAAATATTGCTAATACATTAGCTATATCATGTGTGATCTTTCTTAGTGCTTCTATCTGTAGTGGAATACATAATCTAATTATTGTTGTGGTTGTGAGTTTTTAAATATTTTTTATCTGTTTTCTTCTTGCAATTGTTTAAAATACTTTGTTGCCCCCCAATTTTTTAATATGATGGTTATGTGAGACTGTGACTATAATGACTGTGTAAATGGATCACTACTCTTAATACTGTCGTTCATGAGACTGGAAGATGAAATCTTCCATGTTCACCAGAAATACAAATTACCTGATTCTCTTTATTAAATGTAGAACCATGAAAGTTAGGATATCTTTACTTATCATTTAAAGAATACAATGTAGTCTACAAACTATGAAAGTGTTGTGAGTGCTAATTTATACTCCTTATGGTTAAATGGAATCGCTTCAGAAAGGCAAGCAATTATCTTTTGTCCCTTAAGTTCATTCCTGAAAGGATTTTCCAGAAATTATGAGATTTCAGAGTACAAATAAAAACTCTTTTGAACAAAACATCCTATACATTCTGTACCTACAATTAATAAAGCAAACACTGCTCAGCACATAGATGTTGAAAGGAAAGGAGAGCAAATTGGAATAGCACATAACAGATGAGTGTGGAAAATAAGGACCTGAAAGTTACTCTCTATCTTAGAAAATAGAAACATCGAATATAAATTCCCCAAAGAAATGCTTGCACCTGGCCCAATCTATCTCCCATCTTGTTAGAGAACTAGAAGGCAGATTGTTGTTATTGCTAAGCTAGGTAGTGTGTGCTTCACAGAGAGAAGAATAAGAGCTAGCCAGTCATTTCTAATAGATAAAGGAGTAAAAACTAATCAAAAAATTTGACAATTGTTAGTTATGTTTTCAGCACTGTTGTGTCTATATATGTATTGCCTTATTTTTAATCTTCACATAAACTCTATAAAGAAAACCCTGGTATTATAACCATTTTATAGGTGAGAAAACTGAAAAACAATGGATTTCCTTTTGCAGAAACAGCCCAAGAAATAAGCAATACTAGACTATAGCAGTATCAGGCCAGAGGCTGCACACTTAAGCACTACAGTGTTGCCTATCTGCTCTTTTATTGACTTATTTTATTCATTAAATAGACAAATACATTAAAACATATATTAAAATCAATATGAATCTTTCAAACTGTTACAGAAGTTATTTAATTTCAAAGCAGTGGAAGTAAACTAATAAAGTCAGATACAGCCTTTTAGAATGCAGGTCTTAATGGCTGTGCCACCTATTTTTCATAGGACCTCTTCTTTAGGAAATCAACATTGTATCCGTGTTGCTCACCACAAATTCCTTCCTTATTTAAAGGCATTAATTAGTCATGTAATGTCTAAAACTTAGATTGTTGTACATTTTGTTAACTGCCTATCTCTATGGTAGTGATTTATAAAATCTATTTAATTTATGTATGTACAAGGATAAAAAAATAATGAAAAATTAACATTGGACGTTTCTTAATAATTCAAACTAGGATTCCTATAAGAATGTCTTGCTGCTCATTTCTTCTGCAGAATTTTTCTCTTCCTTTTTCTGGATCCTACAAATGTTAGAAAGCTTTGTGATCTAGGCGAAATTGTATAATCACAGAATCACAGATACGAGCTATTGTGATAAACTGTTCCAAATGCTTTGGGGTTACACAGATCCATGACCTAGTTCCTGCTTTTAACAAGCTACTATTCATTTAGTGAGACAATGTGTATGTAACAGAAATGGAAAAACAAAAGGCGCATATGAGAAATAAGCCCTTATTCATACATAGGCTCTGCAAATTGTTTTCCATAAGGGTCTCGATATTAAATATTTTAGGATTTAACGAGTCTTATATGGTCTCTACCTTACATTCAACTTTTTCTTTTTTTAATGTCTCTTTAAAAAAATTAAAAAAAAACTTTCTTAGTTCTTGGGGTATAAAAAGCAGGTGGCAGACCAGACTCAGCCTATGGGCCATAGTTTTGCCAGCGTCTGATCCATAGCAATACATTTATAATAGAGTGCATTTTTATTATTAACAATAGAGTTACAATGAACTGAATAATAATTAATGTTCTTTCACTTATATGCAACACAAAAAGCTATATATTAATAATAAAATATTCTCCATGTGGAGTTAGGCTACAGTCCATCTGAACTCTTTGATATACTCTCTTAAATTAAGAGAGTCAATAATGTAGTGAATATATAATGAATTAAAAATATAGTGTGTGAAGTCTGAGTATACACACACATATAAATCCTGTTACAAAATCTCAGGACAAAAAGCCTTCTCTTTACCCCACTGGAAACACTCCATGACTCTTGTTCATAAATTTTCCACTCACTAGTATACCTATTTTGTAATTTTGTTCCGATTTTCCAATCCACCCTCTATTAGAATTTATGAAAATTATGGAAAATTTCTACTAAGTAGGTTTCTTACAATGGCCAAAGGAGAGTAGACTAAAAACAGAGAAGGAAAATGAAGTCTCACAAATGTAAACAAAGCTTTGTGATAAATTACAGTAAATAATGCATGTTCATATTGGTGACTCTAAAGCAAAATTGTGTTCAATAACCTCTTTGAAAAGATAGGAAAGTGTCCAATAACTTTCAGAAAGACTTCCATTAAAATTGTGGCACCTGAAGTTATAATAAACCTAAGGAGAAATTTTGAATCCTTACATTTCTACATTCTTTTAGTCAAATATCCTGTAAATGTACCTCCAAATATATATTATCAAATCTATCTTCTCTTCTTATATTTTAGATTCTTTGTTGTTGGAACAGTTATAACTGCTTCCTAATTGGTTTATCTGACTTGAGTCTCAGACAAATTCATCTTCTACTTATCTGTAAGAATTAAAATTCTAAAACAAAGAATAGTTATTACTGCTTCTCACCATAAATACTTTCCATGGCTCTACATTTCCTGCAGGGTCACCTGCAATCTTCTTATCACTACATTCAATATCTGACACAACCCATCTTTTCATCGTGGTCCCCACTCATCTTCCCTGATAGCCTATGCTCTAAGCTCCAGGTGTTCCACAAACACCCCCATACCTTCCTTATGTGCTAAAGTCTACTCTCTGCTTCCCTATGTGTTATCCATCTAGCAATTCATCTTTGAGCACACACCTAATTGTCACTTTATATTTTTGAAAACTTCTTTGACAATATAAGATTGAAAACATCACTACCTCCTTTCTGCTTCTAGAATAGTTTATTTAATTAGTGCAGCACTTGTCACACTGTGTTTATTTCTATATACATTTCCCTTGCCAGACTATGAGGTCTTTTATGATATTATGTTTTTGCCTTCAGATTCTAGCATAGTCCTGGCACAAAGAGGGCACTTAATCAGTGTTATTGAATTGAATTAACTGGCAGTTGAGAGCAGCAATGTCTGGCTGCTTCTAACCAGGACAAACCATGTGTCCATGTAGAATAGAAAAGTGATTTTGTGTTAGATTTATGGACAAGAGAAAGGTTATTACTCAAAATAGTCATTCTCTACAGATCAAGCAAGATTGAAATTACATATTGAGAATTTGCTCATTTTAGGTTAGAAACTTTTCCTCATTAAAATACAAATCTCCCTAAAAGTGAAGTGAAATTTCAAGCTATTATTAGGAATTTGGTCCTGAGAGTCAATTATAGATCTGAGAACAGATTGGAGGTGAAAGAAAAAAAAAATACTGGGAAAATCCTAGCAGCCTTTATAAGTTGTGATGGTTAATTTTATGTGCCAACTTGGCTAGAACACATAACCAGATATTTGGCCAAAATCTAGTCTTGATGTTTCTCTAAAAATACATTTTTAGATGAGATGAACATTTAAAACTGTGGACTTCTAGTAAAGCAGATTACCCTCCATAATGTGTGTGGGCCTTATCCAATCAGCTGAAGGTCTTAGAAAAAAATGTGAGGTTCCCTGAGGAAGAGGGAATTCTACCTCCATAATGTCTTTGGACTGGAACTGCAACATCAGCTCTTTCCTAGGTCTCCAGTCTGCTGGCCTGCTCTACAGATTTTGGACTTGCCGGCCTCCACAATTCTGTGAGCTAATTCCTTAAAATCCTCTCTGTCTCTCTTTCTCTGTATATAATTTATTTGTTCTGTTTTTCTGGAAACCCTAATACACAATTTTAAAATGATGGGAAAAGTAGGTTGCCGGATTCTCAAAAAAATTTTTTTTTTAAATAGTAACTATTGAAGCTGGTCACACACAAGCCTGATGACAATATAAAGCTTTTGAAAGCAAATGTAAAAGTGGAACTTCAAAAAAAAAAAAAACTGTCAACTATCATAATACAAATTTCAAATAACATACTTATTTTATAGTTTCTTCTCTCAGCAATCAGCCTGCATGTGTTATCTCATCTTTCTCACAAGTGAAAATTTTGATGTTGTAATGTGGTCAATTTATAATACCTATGGGAGAATTACACATTTTATAGTCTGTGTTCTTAAAGTGGCTAGGTGGCATCCTGTTATTAATATCATACACATTTATTATTTTCTTCCTAATATGTTACAAATCTCTTAGGTTTCAGTGTTATTTTTCTGATAGCTGTTTTAGTAGAAACTAGTCTCTTACCATTTAACGATTTTAACCCAAGTTTATCTAACATGAGATTCTTTCTCAGTACCAGTATTTTTAGATACAAATTTTTGTCACAGATGTTTTAATGAGAGGATCAAATGAATTTCACCTACAAAAGCAAATCAAACATTAGGTGTAACCAGAGGAATGTAGCATTTTTCCTGTTTTCTTAGTAGCTACTTCTTCTAGGCAATCTATATTATTCACATTATGTAATTCTCTGTAGCCTCATTAACACTAACCTAGTTACATTACTGAAATAATTTATGCTTTCCTTTGCAGTCTATTTCCATCATTCATACAATCTTAGAGTCAAAGTGCCTCCTGGCATTACCAGCTCATTCTCTTCCTATCCCCTGGCAAGGAAAGCATTCAAGGCTCTGACAATTCATCTCATCTTAGTTATCCAAAAGCAAGGATTTCCCAAGCTAGAAAAAAATTTTATACCATCAACCTAATAACCGTATAGATTTCCAGAGCATAACATAACATGTATGTGTTTGGATATATATGCATATAAACATATACATATTAAGCTTATTAATTTATTACACATTTAACAGATTTAAGTGGAAGTTTCATTTTAATCATTTTTTGTTGATGTTTTGCCAATTTTAATAAAAGGTGTGACTAATTTATAATAAAAATCATGTACGAAATGCTTAGATATTTCCTGTGAAAAAGAAACTCAATGACCCATAGGAAAATCAGGAAGGTTGAGCAGTTTTTTGAGTTTTAGGAAGCTGTTTTGTATACTAAGTATGGCAGTTTAATCCCACTACCTACCATCAGCCTATCTAGAATTACATCTACCACCAGTGTAGTTTCCTTAGATTAATTTACCATACCCACACAGGCTTATGCTGGAATCATTTAAAGATCCTAAGCAAATCATTTTGCAAATTGGTTTAATTAGCCTCAGATTACCATTTCATAATTCAGGCCACCTATCAATTTCTGTAGTCTTCATAATTAGATTTCAAGATTTTGTATTTTTTTTGCTTTTACTGCCAATTTATCTATCAGATTATCTACCAAGTATAGACTCTCTATCCTAGCCCTTGACCTGTAGCATTCTGCTTTGAAGGGCATATAAGTCAGGGTTCAGTTTTAGGAAACAATACATTCCAGGTGTTTTGAAATGTTATTTAATGGAGTATTCAGTACTTACAAAATTACGAAAAGAGCTACAGCACAGAATTTTAGGCTAGTCTTAGCTCTCCAGGGGAGTTGCAATTTCTGTCGCAATCCGGGAGATGGGAATCAAGTAATCAGTATGAGAACTTGACTTCAGGACCAAAACCCTGTATGTGTTTTGGTTAGGTTATCTTGCAATAAAGAAGCTCTCAAAATCTCATTGGATTAAAACAATAAAGCCTTATTTCTTGCTCATACAAAGTCCACTGTGTTTTATGGAGAGTCTCCTGGGATGTAATATTTAAAGTGATGTCTTGTGGGTGTATAGCTATATAAATATGGACTGTAGGAGTACCATGGGAAGGAGAAAAAGAGACAGTAAATAGTTTTATGGTTCTTAAATACTTTCTCCCCAAAGTTACATCATATGCCATATACACACATAGCCATACTCTATTTTCATCAGCCAAAGCTAGTCAAATGACTACCCCTAACTTCTAGTGGGCAGGAAAGTGTATTCATACATTGTCTGGGAGAAGAATAAGCAACAATATAGGTAAATATGTGGTACCTATGGCTAACACAGCATATACTTTAATGCCCCAAAGTCCCATTTAATTGTGGCATTAAGATCAAAGTCAAGGACTTCTTGGTGTTCATGATAGTCCCTCCGTCAGGTCCAGGTGTGGTTGCTCTTGATCCAGACATCTATACACCAAAAGGATTATATTTTCCTACATCCAATTTATAAAAGTGGACAGGATTATTGAAATGAACACTTTCTTTTGAGAAGAGAAGAAGAGGAGACACATAGAAAACCCTGGCCTGTCGCAATTCAAAAATTTCAGTGGGCTTTCTACTCGGAGGGTGGGAAATATTCCTTCATTATGTTGTTTTATTGCTCCTGAAAAGCAACTCCACTAACTGACTATGGCCCCTGAGAAATTCTTCCTTTACCATTTTCCTCCTTAGTTACATAAGAACTGAGAATTGGGGAAATGCACTTTTCTTTGGGGCCAAGAAGTTTTCTTAGACCAATTCCTGTTTATATAAGTTTGTGAGCCAAAGTTTCATCGTCAGTCTTCAGTTAGAGATTACTTTCACGTTAGTCTTTGCTTCCTTTGGCACAAAACCTCTCAAAAAATGTAGTAGACTCTTTATTTGAGGTCAATCAATAACACAAGCTGACAGTAATATCCACAGTTCCTCTCAGGACATTGTTTTCAAAGATGCAGTATTATTTAGTTTCTCTCTCACCACCATCTCTTCTTTGACCTAGTTGTGATTCTGTGTACCTTGATTGTGGCAGCTCTAAGATTGAGATGAATCTGCATCTCTTTTCCACAAGATATTTTAATTAATTAAAAGGTTTATTCAGCCACACTCTAAATTAGATCTTAAATCTGAGCTACTTTAATCCATTCAGAGATTACATAATAGATGTGATGTCCATACTCTTAATTTGACGCTTGTCTTTAAAAGCCTTCTTTAGTTTTTACATGTACAGTGAAGGGACTAAGAAATAACTGTCTCTTCAAACCCCAGAAATCCCCAAGTTTCTAATTCATTTCTCTTCCTTTTCATCATGTTTTTTAAATGGTCCAATTCTTTTCTGAACTCACTTCCTTCTCATACTTTCCAACCAGTCAATAGTAAACAATATGCACTGCTCATGTTCACTTTGCTACCTTCTTCCTCTATACCTACAAGATTATAAAGTAAATGACCTTCTTTCTATGTCTCCTCAGAAGTCCATTTTACAAGTTACATTGCCAATTATCTGTATGGACTGTCAATTTTCAGACTCAAATGATAGTTTCTTCATCATTTCTGCCAAGGCAATGCTAACATTATTTGGGCTTTGTAATCACAACATTCCAAACCTTGGAATCAATGTCTACAGTACTGAGATTAGTCTCAGTCATGCTTTGGTAAAAAATAATTCCTAAATTGTGGTGGTTTAAAATAACAATGGAAAAAATAAATAAGCATAAAAATGATTATCTATTTCTTGCTCAGACTAGATCTACTGTATATCTGGAAGACTCTCCAAGGCAGCTGTTATGCATGTGATGGTTCATCATTACAGTCCTTTTCAGCACATACTTCTACCTTTGCTGAAGCCAACAGAAGATAAAAGATAAAGTGTTACATAGCAGTTTTTATATGCTTCTACCTGGAAATGATACATACCACTTTCTTCACATTCTTTTGGTCAAAAAAAGTAATATGGCCTCACCTACTTCCAGAGGTCAAAGAACTGCAATCCTACCATGTTTGGAAGAAGAATGTCCAAAATATGGTGAGCAACAGTGAAGAGTAACATAGCTGTGACATGGAAGCAAGGAAGCCATTCCCACTGTCTTTGTAACTGTCCTTTGACAGCTACAAGTCTCAGGACTGGACACTGAAATAATGAGTCTGGCTGCTGCTGCTGACCTATCTGTTTCTAGGCACTTAGAATTTTAAGGAATAATTTTTTAAAATCCAGTATTAGCAGCAGGAAGATGGCTCAAATGATAGTTTCCACTTCAATTCTGCCTATAAAATTTTACATGAACAGCATTGTTTGGTGGAGTCTAACTTGTATTCAAAAACTTACCTGATAGGAAATTTGACAAAGATGGGTTTCAGCTTACCAGAATATGATAAGTAAGAGAATACTATTACCCTTGGACTGGAAACTGACTGCCAACTCATCATGTTAATATACCATGTTCATGAAAACTGTCCTCTTTCTTCAAAGATTCCATAGCTGTGTCTAATTTTATCTCTGCCTGCTAGGGAATAGTATGTCACAAGTCTGGTTCTGTTTCTGTGATAACTTTACAAATATATGTCTCCTCAAACCCCCTTTGCTCATAGCTAAACATACTCGGTTACTTTCACTGATTCTCGTATCTCACTTATTCAGCCTTTTGTTTATCCAAACCTGGATCCTAATAACTCATTAATAATATCCATCTTAAAAGGTAGAGCTGGAACCTAAATATAACCTTCTGGAGAAAAAGTCTATAAAGAAAGGGTATACAATATTTTATACTTGTCATTCAAATTCTCAAGTGATAGTATTACTTTTAGAAACATACTTTGTCTTCAATTAATACTCTATTTTATCTGCTACTATGTGGAAATACCAAAATCTTTTCATTATTTGGTTCTGCTTATATCTAACAATAAAATGAAAATCAATTAATAGGAAAATTATAAATCTTGCCAAATATATTTTTATTCTGCATAATATTTGAAAAATGTGACCAGTTAGTTTCTGATGAGAAAATTGACAAAATCAAATTTTCAAGTGAAAGATTGTCTATCAAATAATTAAGAGAAGCCTTTGGGAAAACTATAAGGGCAAAAATGACATATTTCATGATCATTCTACAAAAGTATAAAATGAGGTAGCACTGTAGATTGAGTTATCATATGATTATGATAGAAAGTTACACTAATGATAGAAAGCAATTATTTTTTAGACCATAAATTCAAGGATGTTTCCAAATATGATAATTCTCTCCCAACCATTGTGTTTCTTTCCTCACCAGCTTTCAACACAGTTGAACGTCCCTTCCCTAAAAAACTTTGTTTTATTAATGTTATAAGAAATCACTCAATTGATCTTCATACTTCACTGATCACTCCTTTCCAATCTCCCAATTGTCTTCTTTTCTATTCAATCTCTAAATTTTGGACAAAAATTAGTCCTGGCCCTCTAGATGTGACTTTTCCCTGGTGAGTCATAAAATCCCAGGGCTATAAATTCTATCAATCTTCTGATAATTTTCACCTTAATTTCTCAGTCGTGACTTCTTCACTAAACTCCATTATCCAAAACAAATTTTCTACTGCAAATCTTCATTTTTACATGAAATTAAATATTTCAAACTAATTGTATCCAGAAGAAACTCTAATTCTCAAACTCTCAAATTTTTCCTCACCTACTCCTTTATAGTAATGTACTCCACCATTTATCTAGTTTCTCAGATGAACACTTGGAGTTAATTTTCTTTACTTTTTTTTACACCCTAGTAAATATCATGGTACTATCTAGAATACACCATGAATATTTCCATCTTATCTCCACTTTTCTCCACAGCTACCATCTTAGTTACAGGCAGCATCATCGATTGCTTGGACTATTGACTAGCCTCCTATTTTCCTAGGTTTCTCTGTTCCATTTCCTTTTTTGTTTCTTTACAATACACACCCCACACAAAAACATATTTTGCAATTCAAAACTAAATAATGTTCATTTTTGCCTTAAAATTTTTGCAATGGATTCTCCTCTCAGGATAAAAACCAATTTCTTTGCAAAACCTAATGACTCCTAGGAGGTTATGTTCCAATACAATCAATCAATAATATGTATACAAACAACACAACCTAAAAATTTCAGTGGTTTAATTTTTTTTCTCTTTAATGCTGTATATCTGTCATAGGTCAAAGGAGGACTCTGTTTAGTGTAGTTGCTCAGGCCCTAAAATAATAGATCAGCCACCCTCTTGAATGTTGCCACTTGCCATATCAGAGTGAAAAAAGAGGTTTGTAGAGTCCTTTATGGGTAATTAAAAGCTGAATCCAGAATATAAAGATGCTACTCCAGTTCACACTTCATTATCCAGAACTACTGATATGGCCCCTTTCAATCACAAAGAAGGAAGGTAGGAAATGCAAACCTACCTTCTTCTGGAATGTGGGGAAATGGGAAACTAAATTATTTCACAAACATCACTACCAAAATATGTCTGACCCATCCCCTGCCTTTGTTTTAAGTTTTATTTTAAGTATAATTGTTTTCAGAATGTGCTAAAGCTATATTCTCTTATTGCAAAACACTGTGCTTATTCTCATTTAGGGGACTTTGCACTTGCTGGTCCCTTTGTATATTGTTATCCTTCCCCAGATTCATGTACAGTTGCCCTTTTGTTATCATTCAGAATTCAGTTCAATATAAGATGGTTTCTCTAACCTCTATATTTTTTCACCATATAACTTTGTTTTTAAATTTTTGTCAAACTATCAATATGAAATTTAAAATATTTTCTTTGTTTATATATTTATTCCCTCTATGCACTCAAGAATATAACTTTTATGAACAGTTTATCTTTATTTGCACTGCTATAACCCCAACATCTTTTGGGCTGAATCTAACATGGCTTTTCCATGAATGGAATTTGGATTAGTTTGGCATGAATTGCTCTCTGGAAATGAAAGTAAGCTTACTGAACAACTTTGCAGCCAGTCTATTGAATAAACAGGATTTACAGGATGCAAAATTGAATACAAATTTATTTCTCTCCTCTATTACTCATCCTGTGGACCTAGTTCTTTCTCCATCTCTAGATGAAATATGAGGCACATTCTATATCATTTCTTAGTCACATTTAGATAATAAAATGTTCTCTGGTTATATCAAGCCATGCAGTCTCATTTTAGTAAACAAAATGTCCAATCTTGGGTAACACTTCAAATTCATAAAAAATTTTAACATTCTCCCTTCCTTTGGTTCCTGACAGACTCAGGCTTGGGAAACCTAGAGTGGGAAGGAGGGAATGGCTGATGGATTATAATATCCACCTTTGACTTCTGCCCTTTCCCATCACTACATCAGCATCAGGCTATCTTCTAGCTTCTTTAGAATTAGAGAAAAGTAAAAGGAGAAGACAAATTTGAGGGTCTGGAGAGGTTGTATTTATCTGATACCCAGTTTTGACTGGCCAAGCTGTTGTTTATACCTAATTCTCCATAAGCTTTCTGGACTTTCATAGCTGAGTGTCTGCTTTCACAACGGCAGAGAATTCTTTCTTCTGTCCTTATGGGTCTCTTCCCTGTAGTTTCCTAATTCAGATATTTACTCTGACAGGAAGTGTGCAACAATGTCCTCAGACCTGGTTTTCTACAGTCTGTAACAAGGTTCTATCTGCTGGGATTCAATTGCTCTTCTAATCAGACCTTTGGTCAAAGTTACTTTAACACAACTCAAAGCTGATTATTCTCCCAAATGACCTATATCAGGACTATGAGAAACACTCTCACTTCCTTGACAAACTCTGGGAGAGCAAGTAATTCACAACATCATTTCCTTTCCCTGAACCATAGCAGAGCAACCAGCCTGCTCTCATTTCTCACCAATTTGCTTTTCTAAGTGTAGGTCTCACATGGTATCCAACAAAGACTCCATGAGTAATAGGAAAAATTCTCCAAGTGGTCACTTTAAAGCTCCCACTGTTATGCATAGGTGAGGAGCATAAGCACAGGCAGGGCCAGCCAGGGAACAGGGATTCATCAGTGGACAGGCAGGAGCATCCTTATTCTCAAAGTGGACATCTGATGCTTATATGTCTGGAATCTCTCATACAGTCCCCTGTAGATGCCCTGCCTTCAGGATTTAAAACATCCTTTCTCTGATTTTTTTTCTAATATTTTCTTTCAAATTTCATTTATATGTCCAACTATGGTCAGAATGTCCTTGATTAACTGTTTACAGACTTTTTCATGGAAAAGTCATTCTTTCACACTTTTCATCATTTTCAAATGACCAACCAGGCCTTCTTTGCTGGTTGTAATGAAATAAACAATACTCTTTTCTCATATTGCTTCATCTACATTCCAAAAGTGAAATTGCACTAAGGTCAATCAAGAATTCAATAAATGGTATTCTTTAAACAAACTGAACTTTCTAAGTGAAGATAGGATTGTTGAGGTTCATACCCCATCAGTATTCTATAATCTCTGTAAATGTTTATCATTGAATAAAACATCATTTATGTTTTCAATATGACTGGACTGTGTAAAAAAGCAACAGTACTTAGTGAAATATGAAGTTTGTGCCAGACAATAATTCAATTTGCTGCTTCCTTCATTGATAAAGTCGTTATGAAAAACAAATATCAGCTGACCTCAACAGTGTGCTTTATGACTTAGGTGATTTTTGTTCTGGCATGAGCTCTTATCCCATTTTACACAGGTAACAAATAGTTTATAATTGGTTGCTATGCCAGATCACATGTGAGAAGTTCTGGTCTAAGGAATAGATTAGTGATTCGAGTACCACCGCAAATTAATTTTACTTTAACTTCACTCACAAGGTAAAATGTAATGGATTCCTAGAGACTAACAGGAATCATTAATATGGCCCCAATATCCTTATGGGCCATTTTATGTGGATTTCAGAAACTTTTAGAGCTACTCACTTTCTGAGGACCGTGCACAGAAACAAATTTAGATAGTTAATGAAGATCATCAATGTTAAAAGCAATGGTTATTGTAGTATAACAGAAAAGAATTTTTATGAAGATCAAAAAATCTCTTGGTTTGAATAAATTCTTACCTGCCCTTGGATTCAAAACATCATTAAAATAAATTCAGTTTAATAGAAAGAAAGAATAAAGTATAATTCACTTTATTTTTAAGCAGGAAGATATGTTTAACTTTTGTTTCCAATAGCAATTCCATAAAAAAGCAGTTAATGAGCTAAAAATGAACCTAAAAATTTGAGTAAAAGAGCCTGTGACTAAAAGAAAACATCAGTTTTCTCAAATTGTTCTTATTTTAAAGAGATTTAAATAGGAGGAAAGGAAACATCAGTCACCTGATTCTTAGAAATACTCATTTGTTTAACCTTAAATAAGCCATGCTGCTTTGAGAAACAAATTCCATGTGAAAACTATTAAGATATTTCTCTTGTAATGTTAGTGTTACTGTCTTCAAGTATCTCTGATCCCTGTCACAGCCCCAGTTCTCTCTGACTTTGATTTATGCGGAGGCTGACCAGGGTCTAACCCTGTCAGCCTTAACTCAGAGTCAGCTTTTAGGATTATGGCCGATGATCTGGTATATTCCTGTAGAGAAAAATTTAACTAGAGAAATGTTTTCTCTGACAAGAGATCAAGTCCTACTCTTTTCAGGTTATATCAAAGACCAAGGTATGGTTAAAATAGTCTGAGAATTGGAACACAATATGAATGAATTAAGGAGACAACTTAAATTGAAGATTGTGTGTCAAAAAGCATGAGAAGACAAAGGAAGGGGAATGGAAGGTTAGGTTGCCTGGAAGCAATCATTTCTTGTTTTTGTAAAGCTTAAGACTCTAGGAGAGTAATTAGCATCAAGGCCAGATCAATTTTCCTAGATATGGTATTTTATTAGATTGCTACATGACAGCATACTAATTAAAACGGATTGGTCTAATTAGAATCCCATTAATAACAAGGAAAACAATGGCAGATATATCGCCACATCCCAGTGCCTCGACTCGTCAAATGCTCCGACACTCCAGCAGTTGTGAGAGTAGCTGCTTTTCTTTGTAATTTTTTCTTCTAAGAAAGGAAGAGAACAAATATGTGGAGGAATGGTGGTGAAGAACAGGAACAGCTCCAAAGTGCTCTGGTAATGAGGACCTTCGAAGGACAATCAGTAAGACCAAAACTAGAGGACACTTCGATAAATTATGCTTTCAAAAATTCAGTCAAAAGAAAGAACATAAATTCTTTAAAGGCAATAATAAATTCTCAATGTAATGCTGGAATAAGCTACCTGATTTAGTTTCCTACCTAAATAACAAGGCAAAAAGCAGAGATGAAATTAGAGTGATATGAGTTATTTTCTAATAATTATAATAATATCACAAATTTGTATAGAGTATGATACCAGATTCTAATATCAAAAAACTTTTATTTTTGTTATTGCTTAACATTGAGACACACCCCTCCAAAAACAAAATCCAGTGACACATATATTAGTATACAGTCTGACAGGCTAAGGCATATCAACAGAATATATTTATTATTCATTAAATTAATACTATTGAGTACCTTCCATGTAACAAATACCATTTCAGGTGACAGAGATACAGTCTTTGTTAAATTCATTTTCACAGAAGGAGCAACAGTTAAAGTAAAGCAGTGATCAATCAGAAAAACTATCTATACATCTAAGTCCTTATGCTTAACCAGACTATTTCAGCAGCCCTTGAGGAACACTTGGACATCCTCCAGCTTCTGTAGCCCTTCCACTCCTATCTTTCAGTCTATTATATGGACTATCATGGTTTGGGCATAGTTAGAGATGAGCATTTCCCCAGAATACAGGCATTTCCACAACCTTATTGAGTGGGAGATAGCCTTCTACAACCCTCTAGGACTCACTGCATTAATTCCTGGTCAGTTCTGACTGTATCTCCTAGATACCTAGAACTAGTGGGTATTAGCATTTTAGGGACATCCTGATTTCTACAATGGCCACATGATAGACTTGGCCTACATGATATCCTGTCTCTGCCCTCCTTGTTTCTTTACTGAAAAGAATTCCTTTGTATTGAGCACTCTAACTGGGTCCTAATCACTCACAGTATATGCTAGATCATTCTATGAATTTCAAAACCTCAGCCCAGAATTTTTCTGTATTTTTTCTGTCCATGAGTAGATTTGGTCTTCAGGATAGATGGTGTTGGAATACTTTTGAGTTTATTCCTGAATCATCATATATCATCCATTCCCAGAATATTTCCTTCCTACAGGCTTAGTCTCTTTTCTTTGGCAGATGACAAAGATAATATGGGATTTCTTTTGTTTTTATTATTTTGGTATGATTAATATACAATACCATGAGCAACATTGTGGTTATTTGAGTCCCCCCATTATCAAGTCCCTGTCACATACCCCATTACAGTCGCTGTCCATCAGTGTAGTAAGATGCTATAGAGTCACTACTTGTCTTTCTGTGCTATACTGCCTTCCCTGTGCTGATCCCTACATTATGTGTGCTAATCATAATGCCCCTTTTCCCGTTATCTCTCCCTTCCCACCCATCCTTCCCAGTCCCTTTCCCTTTGGTAACTGTTGCTTCATTCTTGGGTTCTGTGAGTCTGCTGCTGGGATTTCTAATCACTGTCAATCTCCTCTTTGTATGCATGTGTGTTTAACAGAACATTCTAGCTACGTAAAAAATAAACTCCAAACATCAATATCAATAGCTTAACACAACAAAAGTTTATTCGCTTCTAATCTTACACTTTAGTCTGGGTTGGCTAGTGGGAAGTAAGGAAAGAAAAGGGGACTCTTGCTCAAGTGGTTATGCAAAGTCCCTTGTTCGTACCTTCTGGTATGTTCACCCTTCTGGCACCATCACCTTCAACTCCAACCCTGGACCCTCAATTTTATTGCAGAATAGCTGGTGTATAGTATCTGACATATTTTTATGTGTTGGGCCTGGAAGCAATATACCTTATGTTTATTCACAATCTATTGACCAAAACACAGACACATAATTCCTACCTAACTGGAAAGGAAGTGTCCTCTTGTAACTCCGGGGAGAGGAAATCCTGGGGTAAAATACCTCTAAAACTGAAATCAGTCAAAGTGAGAAATAAAGTTTAAAACCCATTTATTGCTTACAGACTGTGGTCTGGGGCCATTTCTTTCTTCTGCTCCAACAGAAGCAAGCAAAGTCTCCCCCTAACCTCTCAGGTTCAGATAAGCCCTGGGTTTCCCAGGTAATTACCCACTGATATGGAGATGAACTATGGTTCTCCACCCCTGAGGAATGCCCATTGATATGCAGATGCACTAAAGACAGGCTATATACTCTGGAAATATTACAGTTTTACCCACACCTTTATTTATGTGTGTACAAGAGGGGAAACAATAGTAAGCATTAGCTATCTGTGTTACATTCTAACTATCTCTCTCCAAATATGCTTTTGCTCCTTTCATTCCACACATAGAACACCCTCTTTCCCTTCCCCAAAGGAGATAACCCAAATTCCATCTGTTCTTTGCATCCAGATGAAAGGCCAGAATTTTGAATGTTGTATTGTTCTATCCTCTCTATTGGAATCAGACATGGCTTCTCTTGGTCCAGCAACTTAAGGTCCAAAAAGCCAGCTATCTTATCACCTTAGAACCCCAAACTAAATATCCAGTAATGAGTCAGGAATAAAGAGTATACTTGGCTTGGAAGCTGCACAATTTTTACAACTAACTTCCTGCTAGAGCAAGTCTTAGGGCCTGGTAGATCTTTTGCAGCTAGAAAAGTGAAAGCTTTTAAATTCTGAGATCAGAGAATCTTTACCAATGTGTTTCATTAGGGTCTTCATTGCTTTTGGCTCCAGTTTTTCCATGTACCAGAAACACACTTAAAGTTCTTTATAGACACAAGTCTCTATTTTATATTTGCTTCCTTGTCTCCATATTTCTCTCTCTCAACTTACTGGGGAGAGCAATGAGATTATCAAGTGTGGAGAAGAAAAAACCACCTTTTATCTTATCTTTCACCCAAAGCTGGGTCTTAATGACCCTTTAGTGGTGAAAAGAGTTCTCCACCCTATTTCCTGTTGTATGATACATACAAGCAGTTGGCTTTCAATCCATTGACATCCTAAGTTTGTGAACTATTTCCTTTTATTTTTGCTTTTGAATCATTCAAATGCTCATCTCTTGTTGAAATACTATGTTAAATATAGTCAATATCAATGCTCACTACCACTTTTGTCCCCCACCAATCCTTTAGAGATGCTCGCTCTATAGAGGTGTAGGTTGTCTTCAAAGTTAATATAGGTAAGATTTTTTACCAACTGTTCTGGTATTTCATTAACATAAATCACCATATTTCCACTCTCCACTATCTGTTAATTGTCCTCTTTTAAATATTTATACCACTATCATATATTTTGAGGTTTTTTACAGTAGCACCCCACTTCAAAATTCCAGTTTTAGAGTTGTTTATATGCTTTTATAACAAGCAACTCCAAAATCGCAGTAACCTAACTCATTGATGGATTACTTCATGATCACATCTTTCTTTACCTTCTTTCTTTCGCCACACAGAACACCCTCCTCAAGGGAGATGACCACGAATTCCCTTTATATCCAGCTGAAAGAGTAGAAATTAAACACGTTGTGTTTCTCAGTGATATCTATTGAGTCCAGATGTGGCTCCTTTGGTACAGCAACTTCCAAAAAAGAATCAGGTAGAGTAAGAAATCTATGCTTCACAGAATCACTTAGAAATCCTGGTATTTTCATCTTACATACTATAATTTTCAGTGTTGCCTCCATAATTGTCAAACAATGAGACAAAAGAGTGGAAGTTCATGCACAGGATTTTTGTGGACTAGGTCTTGTAGTGATCTTTCTAGCTTTTGTATACTTTCCATTGGTCAGAACTCAGTTCACTATTCCTAACCTAAATATAAGGTATCTGAGAAACACTGAGGGGCATTGAAGAAAATAAGAAGCACAGATATTGATGAGCATTCTTTGTCCTGTTATTTCCATAAATTGAAGCAATAGCCATATCAATAAACACAACTGTGAATTTCAAAAATATTTACCATCTTTTGAGGAAACCCAGGACAGCATTTGGAGAAATACTAGAATCAAATTTAAGAGTGAGTTTATAAGGGAACTACTTTAAGAACTCTATGTCCCCAGTAAGGTTTTACCTAAAAATTAAAAAAGTCTTGATTATTCTTTATCAAGCAGCATGAAAATACTAAGGGTATTGTAAGGTTGGAGGCACTGGGGGGAGGGGTGAGCACCTCGGACACTGATGACGTGCCAAAGTCCCCATCTGGTGCCCCCTCCCAATCTGAAAAAGGTGCCTTAGGCTAGCCAATCCTCCGACGCTGTAAACCTATGCTCTCCCTCCCCTTACCTTCTTTAGAAGCTCACTGTCTGCCCTGCTGGGCGTGACTTCCCTGGCCTGTGATAACCAGACCAGAGAGTATCACCCAGGAATTGTGTTCAAATAAACTACCAGGCACTTTGTGACCTGTCTTCACCTGCTTATTTCTGCTAGAATCTGTCTTACAGGTATTACTAACAGGGTGTTTCTCACATAAAACAATGAGCTCATTCTTTTTACTGTGTTAGGTAGTTTCAAGATAATCAATCCTGAAAGCACTCAGAGTGGAAAAGGTCACTCCAGAAGGCTGAATGCTTTTGTTTCCTAAATGAACTGTGTTAGCTCTCATAAGGAGGACTGTAGCTTTATCAGAAATATACTGAAGCCAGAAAGTGAGTTTGAGTAAAACCTAGTAGCCTAAAGCAGGGCTTATGTTACGTTATAGAAATCTTGACCAAAGTTTAAATAAGAATAGACACATGTAATCAACAAAAAGAAAGACAAAAAACCACATGATCATCTCCATAGATGCTGAAAAAGCATTCGACAAAATTCAACATCCATTCATGATAAAAACTCTCAGCAAAATGGGTATGGAGGGCAAGTACCTCGACATAATAAAGGCCATATATGATAAACCCACAGCCAACATCATACTGAACAGCGAGAAGCTGAAAGCTTTTCCTCTGAGATTGGGAACAACACAGGAATGCCCACTCTCCCCACTGTTATTCAAAATAGTACTGGAGGTCCTAGCCATGGCAATTAGAAAAAACAAAGAAATACAAGGAATCCAGATTGGTAAAGAAGAGGTCAAACTGTCACTATTTGCAGATGACATGATACTGTACATAAAAAACCCTAAAGACTCCACTCTGAAACTACTAGAGCTAATATCGGAATTCAGCAAAGTTGCAGGATACAAAATTAACACTCAGAAATCTGTGGCTTTCCTCTACACTAACAATAAACTAATAGAAAGAGAAATCAGGAAGACAATTCCATTCACAATAGCATCAAAAATAATAAAATACCTAGGAATAAACTTAACCAAGGAAGTGAAAGACCTATACCCTGAAAACTATAAGACACTCTTAAGAGAAATTAAAGAGGTCACTAACAAATGGAAACTCATCCCATGCTCCTGGCTAGGAAGAATTAATATCATCAAAATGGCCATCCTGCCCAAAGCAATATACAAATTCAATGCAATCCCTATCAAATTACCAGCAACATTCTTCAATGAACTGGAACAAATAATTCAAAAATTCATATGGAAACACCAAAGACCCCGAATAGCCAAAGCAATCCTGAGAAAGAAGAATCAAGTAGGGGGGATCTCACTCCCCAACTTCAAGCTCTACTACAAAGCCATGGTAATCAAGACAATTTGGTACTGGCACAAGAACAGAGCCACAGACCAGTGGAACAGACTAGAGACTCCAGAAATTCACCCAAACATATATGGTCAATTAATATTTGATAAAGGAGCCATGGACATACAATGGCAAAATGACAGTCTCTTCAACAGATGGTGCTGGCAAAACTGGACAGCTACATGTAGGAGAATGAAACTGGACCATTGTCTAACCCCATATATAAAAGTAAACTCAAAATGTATCAAAGACCTGAATGTAAGTTAAGAAACCATTAAACTCTTGTAAAAAAACATAGGCAAAAACCTCTTAGACATAAACATGAGTGACCTCTTCTTGAACATATCTCCCTGGGCAAGGAAAACAACAGCAAAAATGAACAAGTGGGACTATATCAAGCTGAAAAGCTTCTGTACAGCAAAAGACACCATCAACAGAACAAAAAGGAACCCTACAGTATAGGAGAATATATTTGTAAATGACAGATCTGAGAAAGGCTTGACGTCCAGAATATATAAAGAACTCACACACCTCCACAAACAAAAAGCAAATAATCCAATTAAAAAATGGGCAGAGGAGCTGAATAGACAGTTCTCTAAAGAAGAAATTCAGATGGCCAACAGACACATGAAAAGATGCTCCACATCGCTTGTCATCAGAGAAATGGAAATTAAAACCAGAATGAGATATCACCTCACACCAGTAAGGATGGCTACCATCCAAAAGACAAACAACAACAAATGTTGGCGAGGCTGTGGAGAAAGGGGAACCCTCCTACACTGCTGGTGGGAATGTAAATTAGTTCAACCATTGTGGAAAGCAGTATGGAGGTTCCTCAAAATGCTCAAAATAGAAATACCATTTGACCCAGGAATTCCACTTCTAGGAATTTACCCCAAGAATGCAGCACTCCAGTTTGAAAAAGACAGATGCACCCCTATATTTATCACTGCACTATTTACAATAGCCAAAATATGGAAGCAACCTAAATGTCCATCAGTAGATGAATGGATAAAAAAGGATGTGGCACATATATACAATGGAATATTATGCAGCCATAAGAAAAAAACAGATCCTACCATTCGCAACAACATGGATGAAGCTAGAGGGTATTTTGCCCAGTGAAATAAGCCAGGCGGAGAAAGACAAGTACCAAATGATTTCACTCATATGTGGAGTATAAGAACAAAAGAAAACTGAAGGAACAAAACAGCAGCAGCAGCACAGAACCCAAGAATGGACTAATAGTTACCAAAGGGAAAGAGACTGGGGAGGACGGGTGCGAAGGGAGGGATAAGGGCGGGGAAAAAAAGAAAGGGGGCATTACGATTAGCATGTATAGTGTAGGGGGGGACACGGGGAGGGCTGTGCAACACAGAGCAGACAAGTAGTGATTTTACAGCATCTTACTATTTTGATGGACAGTGACTGTGAATGGGGATGTGGGGGATACTTGGTGAAGGGGGGAGCCTAGTAAAAATCTTCATGTAATTGTAGATTAATGATACCAAAATAAAAATTTTAAAAAAAGAGAACAGAAATTAAAGAAACAGAAAAACATAAGAGAATGGCTCCTAAAATTAGTACTTTGACAATATGACTTTGGAAATGGAACTCCCTTAATCCAATAAAGGTATCTACAAAGAAAAAAAAAAAAAGAATAGACACGTGTGGTAAAGCAGAAGGATCCAGGATTTGGTCCAAGCTAGATCCTTGTCTATGATATAAGAGAAAGGTACTTGAGATCCCAATGAAATTAAAACTGTGTTCAGGTCTTAATCAGTTATTTATGAAGTGTATTGAGGTAATAAGGGACTACAGTTGGTCTAACATCTTAAAGTGTTCAAATGTTTACTTTTCGTTCCCATACTGTTTCCTTAGGAAATCTCCTACCTATTAGCAGATGCATATTCATATCAATGGCATCTTACTTAACCTTTACAGCCACATTGTGTCTTTTAGGATAACAGGGTCAACTGTATGTTGGTTGAAGTCTCTGTAATCCATTTGCTCATTCTGATATCTAGTGTTTCATCCTTCCCTGAGTCAAGGCTGGGGAAGGTCCTACTCACAATCTTACCGTTACCAATGTAGCCTCTAATAGTGATTTATATGTGAATATTTCATTTCTAAATTTCTAAATATCATACCTTTGCCATGATAAGAAGCAATGCCAACTCTTCACATAATTTTTCAATGAATTCCTTGAGTTCCTTCTCTCTAAAATTCTGGTCCATTTCCTCAGCTATTTTGTAAAAGACACTTATATCCAGGAGTTAGTATCAGTTTCTTCATCCCAGAAGATCTTTATATTTAGTGGAGATAAGAGGGCCTTCTAAGGGCAGATATGTTTTATTCAAACCAATAACTGTCCTCTGTATTTTGTTTACCCTGTCATCTCAGTGTCAGACAGTTAAATTCAGATTCTGAATCTGGTAATCTGGCAGATAGATGCCAAATAAAACAGAGTTAAACACAGAAGTTTCATGTGACATTCAGACATTATTAGTAGGAATTTCAAAGACCTTGAAGAATAATACCTGCCAAGGGCTCCTTGTGTACATGAGGTTGAATCTCTATAGAATTCTTACAAAACTCATGTAAACATGATATATATTTAGTATTTGTAAAGATAAAAATACTCCAATTGCCTTTTGTACTTTATTTCTCCTCTATGCTTGAATGTTCAGTGTCACAGTAAAAGTTTAGAAAAGTTAAGAGTTTCATTTTTATGCCTATAATTATGAGTTCACTTGATGATAATTCCTGGTGTACCATTAGGAAACCTGGCACACTAAATCATATAACTGACAACTATTTTTGCACATAAAATTTATCTATGAAAGATAGGCTATAAGGACAAACAAAACAATAAATTTTTAAAAATCTGTAACTTTCTCTATTTAACATATTCAACATTGTGTTATATATATGTATATATATATATTATATATATATATATAAAGGGTGATGTTTTATAACCTCTAATAACCTTTCAATTATTTAAATGCATCTGCAACTTATTCACTTTATTATGTGTTTAAATACCTATTTTAGTGCCTGTAATATAGTAAATGATCAATTAAATAAATTCTAATTGAAGAAAAAGTAAAGAAGGAAAGAAAGAAAGGGAAAAAAAGGAAGGAGGATGTTGAAAGAATTGAAAAAGGAAATAAAGAAAAGCTTCTAAAAAGAGAAAGACATTAATTTTTTTATTATTATCTACTTTGTTTCCATCACATAATTAGTCATTTTTGACCCCTACAAATATGTTGTTATTCTAAACATCTGGGTCTAACTTTCAAGGAAAAAAATTGTGTGGTACTGCAATACTTTGTCAATGCTAAATTTGTGACAAAAGAAAATCTTAAATAAAACAATTGAAAAATGGCTTCATAAATTTCCCAAATCCAGCTTTATGCTGAGGAATTCTTGAAAGCAAGAAATGTAACTGTAAACGGTTTTCACTGCCAGATTTTCAACAGAACAAAGGTGAGAGAATACATGTAATGTTTGAAGGAAATCAGTTTTTTGAAATTGTGGTTTGCTAGCTAAAGCATATCTTTGTTTAATAGATATCCCAAACTTACATTTCTAAACTAAACTGTGGATCTTCTCCAAAAATTCTGGCTTTACTCACAATATTTCAAGTCACAACTCATGGCAGATTTGTCCTCCCCCAAATTTTAAGCCAGTTTTAAATGTTTGCTTATCTCATGATCCATATTCAATGCATAAGGAAATCTAGTTAAGAATCTTCCCAGAATCATACCAGTTGTTGCAAATTTCTGCTACAACTGTTGCCAAGCTATCATCACTTTTTTTCTGGATTATTGCAAAAGCTTTTCTTAAAAAATTGAGGAGTAATTGATATGTAACTTTATATTAGTTTTATGTATACAACATAATGATTAGATATTTGTACACATTGTGAAATGATAACAGGCAATGTCTAGTTAACATCCATCACCACACACAGTTACAAATTTTTTTTTCTTGGGATGAGAACTTTTAAGACCCACTCTCTTAGCAAATTTTCAAATATGCAATCCTTTATTATTAACTTTAGTCACAGTGCTATACATTACATCTCCATGACTTATTTATTTTATAGTTGAAAGTTTGTTCCTCTTGATTTCTTCACCCATTTTGTCCACCCCCATCCCCTCTCTCTGACAGCGACCAATCTATTTGCTGTATTTATAGTCTTGGTGTTGTTTTAGTTTAATTTTTTTAGATTCCACATATAAGTAAGATCATGTGGTATTATGCAATCTTTTTAACTTGTCTCTTTGTTTTCACTTATTTTTATAATCTATTCTCAAGCTAGTTCATATTTTAAAAACAATCCAGATCAGATCACGTTTTCTTTAAAACTATCCAGTGATACTCCATCTCACTCAAAGAAAAAAATCATAGTCCTCTCAAAGGCCTTAATGAACCTGCAACACATTTGCCCATGGACATACCCTTACCTCTCTAATCTCCTTTCTTATTATCAGCCCCCAGCCATGCTCATTCTGTCCTAGTCTCATATTACCCCTGAGACTCCATATTACCCCTGAAAAATTCTAAACATTTTCCCACTACAGAGATCATATTTAAGGAGTCGAAATAATTCGAAAATGATTCAATACTGTCTACTATTTGATGTATATATGAATGAATTTGATGTTAGACACATTTCACATTGTTTTTGAATCACTCTAACATGAATATCTTAATATTTTAAGTATGATACAACTATATTACAGATTTTGTCTATGCTGGGAGATTTTATTTAAGGTATCTTAGTTATTAATAATGGTACTGATTATGTTTCAATTAATGTATTAAAAAGGGATATGGAAATTATCTTTTAATTAAAATAAATACTGAATTCATTCATATACAGCTTCTGTCAGTCCTTTACATACACTTTTGGTCAAAACTCCTGTAATCTTAGTGTAAACCTCAACCAACATTGTTCAAGTACTACTGTTGAACACTTGTTCAAGTATCAACATGAGTGATTTTCATCTCTTTTACCAAGACTTTACAGGTTTGTTCTCATATAATATGAATTCTCATTACTTGAAAAAAGAAAAACTTGTTCTGTGGTTTAGCCACGGAAATTCTTTTCCAGTATACTTACTTTGATTATTCCATTCTTATTGCCCCAAATTACCTACTTCCTTTCTTCCCTTGCCTACCTATCTTAGTGCAAACCAAACTTGAAATCCCAAATACTTTTCCCTCCACAAAGCTATCAAAACTCTTCCTCCATCCTTCTGCAATCTACCTCTAATAACCCTTTAGTCAAGTTCCTACTTTCAGAGGTTCTTAGTATATTCTGCTATGTAGATCATTTTTATTTTATAAATAGAGTTTTCTTTCTTAAGATCAAGCACCTCATTTCCAAATGTCCAACAGATATTAATCATCAGAATTTGGGAACAAAGATTGGAATTCCCAGGAATTCTTAAGAATTCCTGAAATCTTGAATTTTTCAGCATTTCGTAGTATTTATAAAGGAAAGACTAGTACTTAGTATTTTAGTACATTTGTAGTAGTGTTTTTTACTATTTTAGCAGTATTTTAATTGTATTTACTAAGAAATAAAACCTAAGCAAAAATTCAAACACTGGAAAACATGAGTGTAAGTTACTGGGAAGTCTTTGAATATAACTTAACATTCTGGTGTCCTAGTAATAGCAAGATACAGAATCATGTGTAAGACCTGCTAATGTAAGTACTTATTTAGCATCCTAAACTTACTTCCTGGAACACTATTTATAAGATCTTTACAAAGTACAATATCTGTCTTTCTACCTATCATCAACATCTATTTATCTATCTATTTTGCAAGAATGATGTTACTAACAAAAATTGAAGTTACAAACACACTTTAAGATGTTAACAGCTACAAGCAAGACTACCTGCTTATATGGTGACCAATTCTTTGCTACATGTGACTGTTTTAGTTCTCAAAAATACTGACCTTAATCTTCAATGTGTATCAGTGTTTCCTGCACTTGCTGTTGACTTGCTATTAACAGATTCCTTCAAATCAATAATTTTTATGTTAATAGTTATGCTTTAATTCTCATAGGAGAATTATAAATATTTTTTTCTTAATTTCTCAACTGTTATCCAGATTTGGGATTTAGAAGAACATAAATTTCTAAATAAAGCCAGGAAGATGATCCTGCATGAATATTCTTGTTAGATTACTATATCTAGTCACCTATAAGTATTATTTAAATATTCAAGACATCATTTAATGTGGAAGATGTTGGAGATAAAACAGTGAACAAGATAAATAAATATTGCATAATCCCAGATGGAATTTATATTCTAGCTGGAAAGGTTAGCAGTTAAGAATGTGCAATGAGGTATACAGGAGTACAGCTGGGAGGTGCTGGATGTTGTAAGAACACATATTAGGAGTTGATATCTCTTCATAGTAAAACATAAACAACTTACATTTACATAGGCTGAGGATAATATTAGGCATTTATATGGTTAAGTATAGAATATCTAAATTAGAAGCATGTGCAGTGGAGGGACACTTTATTATGATGCTATTGAATATTTCTCAGCATACCTTTCACTTTTATATGAGAACCAAATATATTGATTGTGCTTCATTATTTTACTTCAAGATGATGCCAACTCACAAATGATTTACTTTCAGCTAATTACTAGATAGCTCTCCAGTAAAGGAGCTGAATGGATTGTCTATAAATAGAAAATGGTAATGATGCTCAGGGCAATCAAAATCAGTAGTAAGTCTCTTTTTAAAAAGATGTTAAAGGTACCCTGATCTAGAGAGTAATACCACAGCTTTAAGAGTAAAAGCAATTTTACTCAAATTTATCAATGTGAATTACTTAGAGTTTATTGAATTATACATTTAACTTTCACCAAAGTATAATATATGTCCAGAAATGTATAAAATTATATGTTCAACCCAAGAAGGGTGTTGCAGAAGGAAAATACCCCCATGAAAATAGCACTCACATTAAGAAATACAACACCAATAGTAACTAAAATCCCTTTGTATTACCTTCCAGGCACTATCCCTCTCTCAAACATAATCAGTATCGTTCTATTAGCATGGATTGATTTTGCCTATTTTAATGTTTAAAAAAAATAGAATCCCTCAGCTACACCCTTCGTGTCTTGTTTCTTTGACTCAAAAACACTTTTTGTCTTATTCATCTATGTTAGTGCAATAGCAACAGTTCATCCGTTCTCAATGCTATTTAGTGTTCACTTTGTTAACTACAACATCATTTATTTATGCTTTGTACTTTTGATAAATGCCTGGGTTCTGTCCAGTTCTGGTCGTTTTATAAATAGTGTTCTTATGAGCATTTTAACACATGCATTTTGTGAATAAATTCACACATTTCTGCTTGGTTTGTATCCTTAATGGAGTAACTGTTAGCAATAGATTATGACACTGACAGTAGATTCTCTCTGACAACAATAAACCTTGCTGAGGGCCTTTATCTCAGAGTGAATCCCCTACCCCATTTTCAAAACATCCTGAGGCTTTTGAGTATACACAGCTTGCATATGACCCAAGGCCAAATAGGAGCTTTTCCAAATCCTGGTAGAAGTCTGGATTTGAACCAGGACCAGAATCACCTCCAGCTGGCAGGGCATAACGGCAACACTTAATAAACCTTCTCCCTAAGTTATTTGACATTTTGTCAGAAACCAGAGTCTGGAAAGCAACATAGAGAATATAAAAAGCAAAATCAAAGACACTTTGTGTTCTTCAACTTTAGGAAAAGAAAATCAAGTTGCTAAATCAACTCGAGCCCTCAGGCCAAGCTCAGGATAGAAACTTGAAAAGGTTAGTGCATTTTCTTCACAGTTGTTAAAAGCACATTGATTGACGATCAATCTGTCACAATCAAAGTAATTACCTCATAAACAGACAACTGCCATTGGGGAAGAGCTTCCTAACACCTCCTAAAAAGAAGTCAAAGAAAGACTAAGGAATTCAGGATCTGAAGATATTACAGAATTCTTTTGACAAAACAGGCACACAGACAAAGAAAAAGCTTGAAATACTGAAGGCAAATATTTGAACATTTTTAGATTTTAAATGATAACCAAGGAGTAGTAGCTTTTGTTCAGTTTCATCAGTATTTTCAGGATCTTTAGCAGTAAAACACAAAAGAGAATAAAACAGCTGTTTAAAAAAATCATCTGGCAGAAAAATGAGAAATTTTGTATGTGATATTTTTCCTTTTAGTTTACCACTAGCTAAAGCCCCTCTCTATGTTGGGAGGACTTTATAAGGCAGAACTCACATCAATGATAGAAACTGAAAGTTCCAAATATTTACTTTCCTAGTCTCCTTGGTAGTTTGAGTTTCAGCATATATTCTAGATCTTTCTAATAAAATCCAAATGCTTGCCCCATACCATGGATTAGGAGCAATGAGTGGTGCTTCCTAGAGGCCAGGGTGGTGAAAATAGTTTCCAAGGAGACTTTGACGGCTCTCCTGTCGCAGCATCCAGGGACCAGTGCGGATGGTGGAAGCGTTTCAAGCCAGGGTGCACGTTACAGGCTGAGCACGGTGCCTGCCCTCAACTAGATCTGCAGTTTAATCTCGGGTAAAATCAAGCTGCTTAGTCTCTTAGAATCTTAGCAGTTCTTTGAGCTACCTAATATCCTTTTGATAAATTCATTTTCGGGTTAGTACAGCCAAAGTCATTGCTGTGGCTTGCAGCTTGAAACCACGGGTAAAGGGGTGATAGTGAGCAATTACCAAATGCTGACTAGTCTTATAAAATGTAAAAATTATTTGGAAAATCAACCTTATTTCATAATTTAAAACAACTTTCTTTTTTTCAAGAGTGTAGCATGTAACATACTTCTACCTGCTCTATCCCTTTATCCCTTCATCAAATACTCAGTAAAAAATTGATGATAAACACAATATAACTATTGATGGAAGTTCTATCAAAAGGATTGATGATAAAAGAAGTTACTGTTTTAGATAAAATGAATCTTCATCATTACCTGTCTTTTATGTCCTTATTTTCTTCATTGACTTAAAAAGGAACAAGTAGATATTTCCAATATGAGACTCAAATATTATAATAATATTTTCATTAAATAACATAATCAGCATTTTTTCTATTTCCATGTAGCCATGTTGTATGCATTTATAGCAAAGTCTACTTGGGTGGGTACACTTTTTATTTTAAATAAATAAGTATAAAGATGACACTTGATCACATCCAAGGAAAAATGTTTTAAAGGAGGGTGAACTGGTAATCATCAGCATGATTTCAGCACAAAAACAAATGACATTTTAGCAGCTGAGGCCATTCTGCCATAGTTTTTTTAAAAAAAATGCAGCTGGCTATATTCTGTCCTAGCCAAATGTGCCAGACAAGAAATAAGACTTTATCCACTTCAAATTTAGTCTAAAAAGTGATTTGACCTTAGAATAATATGTTTCAATTAATAAAGTGGACACAGTGAAGTCCTAAGAATATGTCAGTACATTTTTAAAATATTCAAGAGAGGTCAGGGAAAGCCAGTATCAGAAAAGGCCACCTATTTACAGTATCATTACTTTTCAAACAACAGAACTGTAAAACTTCATCAGTTATGTATGACTGCTCTGGTAGCAAAGGAGAACTGTGTGCTAATAAGTTTGTGTTTATGAAGTTTAGAATGGTTACTAGAAGGGCATTCTGTAAAAATTATTCTCTTGTGAAGTTAAAGAATGCCAGGAACAAAAATCTTCTTCCTGAGGCAAGATAATTCCCCTAAGTAAATAAAAATACCTTCAGCAATGAAGACAAATTATGATGACATTTTATAGCACACAGAAGGAGCTTCCCTTAAAATGTAAGCCTTGCACAAACACTTTAGAAAAGCCACTGAAAAGGTCAACTTGCTGTAATCCAGTGGTTTTCAGCTACAGCACCGTGACAAACTGGTGTGTTGCAATCAGTCATAGGGCTGTGTTACAGGTAATTTGTTAAATACAATATTTAAGGTACCACAGTTTGGGAATGATTCACTTTTTATGAATTATGGTCTGGTCAAGGTTATTCCTATAAATAACAACACTCTGCCTTGTATCTCAAACACCATCTAGAAAAGGACTATGACTTTTATAGGATACTTATTCTTTGTATGTGGTATTGGGGAAGGCATGTTGAAAACTACAGAATTTTAGCACCATTTAGTAGATAAAGAATGTTATGGAAATAAGTAACTTAGTTTAAATGTTTTGCTTTTTAGAAGTATTAAAAATGAAATTTGAAATAAATGTTGATCAAGTATAAAAATGTTTCACATAAGGCAAAGGAAGAGAAAATGGTTGAAATTTATGTGAAACTCCAACTCCAAATGGCTAACATAGAAAACAAAACAAAACAATAGATTCATTCATTATAGAATTGAATTAATTTTGTTTTATTATGATTAGCCATAAAGAACAATATACAAATTGGTAATATGGTAGATTCTGATGAGTTATTAGATTAACTATAAGAATAAAAGAAAAGCATTATGAAGCTCCAAACTAATGAAATTCTTAAAAATTCAATTGTCTATTTTTTCCTGTATTGACAAGTTATTGACTTTATGGTTATAATTACCTACACTTATCTCTACAGCTTGCTTAATTCTCATACCTAATTCTCAAGTATAATTTTTGCTCCCATATCAAAAAATAACAACTGGGTTATGGAAAGATGGTATTGGCAGCCTAGTCCTTTAATGTCTCAGAATCCACAAACAACAAACCAAATAACAAACCAGAATAAAAAATAACAAAATAAAAAACAGAAAGAAATTAAAGAGCAAACTAAAAGCTGATGGAGAACATCTGTACAAAAGCTGACTATAAGTTATATCCATGAATCTCAAAACACAAGCAGGTGGAAACAAACAGCACGAATCCTGTATACTTTCCTCCCCCGTGTAGGAGGAAGCGGAAGACAGCAATATGCAGTCTCACAGAACAGAAAGCAAGGGGGTGCCTCAGTAGCCGCAGGTGTTCACTGGATAACACTGCACACCTACAAGAACACCAGCTGAAAATAAGGATGCTTTAGCCCAACCTGAGATCTAGCAGAAGTGGAGTACAAAAAGCCCGTGGAGAGGTCTGAGGAAGATGGAACCGCAGAGCCCCTTCAAACTCTTAGAACTGATTCACCTGGAAATCTCTCCCAGACAGGCCAAAACCAATAGGAAATTGCTGGGAATGGGATAACATTGATAAAAAAGGAACAATATACAAAAAAGAGAAGGTTCATATAAAGTTGAGGAATGGGAATGGAGCAAAAATTCAGACAGCAAGTCTCCATATTTTTTAATACTACGAAATTAAAAGAGTGCTGTTAGAAAAGCTTGCCTGACCTACATCTAGGAGAGTAACAGCTGAAGGCCATGGGTTTCTTTTTGAGAAAATTAAAATGTTCTAAAATTGACTGTGGTGATTATTTTAAATATCTGTTATTGTACAAACCATGGTTTATACACTTTAAATAAGTGAAATTATGACATATGAATTATATCTCAATTAAGCTGTTTATTTTTTATTTTCAAAGATGGGGCAAAAAAGACAAGCATATAAAAGGAGTTACCTATAGGTCAAGAAGATTCAATATGTGTATAATAGCAATTTCTAAGAAAACCAAAAACAAGATAACCAAACTAATACAAAAATCCTTAATTGAGGAAAACTTCATGGAAACAAAATGATTAGAAAAAGATTTGAAAGTATGTATTGAAAAAGCTTAACACTTATCTGAAATATTTATTTCAGATTTATTGACTGATTGATTGTCAAAGTAATAAATATTGTTGTCAAAGTAAGTGAGTAGAGAAAACGCTCATGGAAGTTGAGGATATAAGATATTTTTCTGATAGACCATGAGGGCCAAAGAACACGGGACTCAGGAGTGGAGAAAGGATGCAAAATAGGGACATACAGGAGATATTCAGAGCTTTAAGGAGATGCATCCATCTCAAAGTGTGGTCTGTGGACTGGCAGCTTCAGCATCATCTCTGGATCTGAATCGCTGGGGGCTGAGCTCAGGAATAAGTGTTTTAGAAAGTCTGAAGTTGATTCCTCTCATGCTCAAATTTGAAAAACACCAAATTGGAGTTAGAGAAAGAGTGACCTGGAATCTGGGGCTTCGTGTAGTGATTGACATTGCCAGAGATCCATGACACATTGTGATTAGTTCTAGCGGCCTGCAATCTGTTAGGTGGTGAAACTGTAAGATTTGGGATAAGAGGAATAGGCTACTTTTCTCACAATATACTGGGTTTATTGGGAGCCCTTGTCATTCCTGTAGATGGAAGACAGAACATTTGTTCTATGTAGAAGAGTGTATCTATACACCACAAAACTAGACCAAATGGAAAATATACACATTTTATATGTATGCAGGATGGTTAAAGGATAACCTATCTTTACAGCTAATTTAAGCCTATAAATATACCAATTTCACTATTTTCAGAGTTTAAAGTTCATTAGCTTTCTCCTAAAAATAATTACAACATGTTAAATATTCCCCTTCTGAACAATTGAAGAACTCCATTTTTCAACATGACTATGAAAAAGTCATTCAGGATAATGAAATCAATGTTGGTTAGTTATTCTCAAACTAACTGGTTTAAATTTGATGAGTGAAGCAGCTGAATATAACAGAATTTTGTAAATTCACAAAAATCTTTTTTTTTCAAATATGAAATTGATTCAAATGTGATTTTTGCACCATTCCTCCAAATCCAGAGTATTTTCTTTAAGATAATTCTTCAAGTGGCTGACCAATTAAGCTCAATTTCAGCTTGTGAACTTAGAATAAGTCTTATATTCAGAAAACTAGCTTTTCTAGAAAAAAGGATTTGTCATTATAATGGCAAATAAAGAAACCTGAAACTAGCTTTAATATCGTTCTTTAATATATCATTCTTACCTCCAAGTGAAACCCCTGTAGCTATAAATTATGTTCTCACTTCTTTTAAGTGATGTACCTGTTTAAACTCAAGCTCTCAGAGGGTCAGAGTTTTCTTCAAAACTGAGTCCTTTTGCATAAGAAGGAACTGAATTCAACATTAACATATTCATAATGCTGGCATATAAGCAAAATAACAGGAATTCATGATTATAAATGTATGTTAAATTAAGCTATCCCTAAATATTGAAAGAGAAATCACTCATGGTTCCAGACAATAGTGAATTTTGTATTATTCTAATGGAGAAGGAGGGGAAGTATGATTAAATTGAGATGTATCTGTATGCATAATTTTGTATTGTATTTGTTTTCTCCTTTTTTGCAAACTTCTGAGAGTTCTGTGAATGAAGCATTTGTGATACCTTTCTCATTTCTAACTTGCTGCAGCCTCTTGAAGCCTGGTTTCTAGTTTTAATTCCTGTTATTGCTGTTGTTCCCTACTAGGCATCTGAAGAGTACTCTTCATATTTGGGTGGGGAATGAAGTTTAGGGTTTCCATTTGCCTCCCTTCACTTTTTTCTATTCTTTCCTTTCATGTCCATCATTTTCCCTCTAAACCAACATCCCTGTGGTGATAGGGTATGTTCTTTCCTTTCTCCATTTTCAGTTAGGTGATATATAAAAAAGCTCAGTACAGTTTACATAATTTTATCTTGAGAACACACTCAGAGAAGTGGGGGAAAAAAGGATCAAGGCTAAGATGAAAAACCAATCAGAGATAAGGAAAGCTCTGCTCCTAGGAGATCGGTGATCACCCCAGTAACTAAGTGATCATGAAATTGACAAGCAGTGTTCAACAAGCATAACAGAGGCAGAATAAATGGCTAGACTTGGGGTAGAAGATGACTCCATGAGCCAGGAAGTAATATAATTGGGTAAAACAGTCTAAGTAGAGTGATCAAGAACACATGTCCCTTGCAAGGGGAGTAATTGCTCTCTGTGACAGTCGATTGTATGTGAGAACCACACAATGCAAAGCCTGCTGCCTTCATGATGCTGATGATTTATGGTTAACCTTTAACTAGGAAATATTTTTTAATCACTTTTTAGACTAAACCATGAAAGCAAAAAAATGCATCTGTGGACAGAATTCAGCCCATGGATCATCAGTTTGATAACTCTGTCCTAGTTTCATTTTTTTCTCTATTACCTGACAAAAAGTTCAAACTAAATAGGGTTTTGATATAAAAGCTATCACAAATAAAAGTAATACCTACTTCTGAGGTTTATCATTTGATGGGTTCTCACATCTGTCTTAATATAGCTACTTGCTGAATTATATCAATAGACAAAGATGCTGTATGGGCAGGGAAAATGTTCTGTGTTGCTAAGAAAATGTCCAACATTACAACTGACCATACATGTAGAAAACAAAACGGTGTCTGTGTGTGAGTGTATATATGTATGTGTGTATATATGTATATTCAAAAAACTCAAAATAGAAATATATTACCCAGTAAGTCCACTTCTAGGAATTTACCCAAAGAAAACAAAATTACTGATTCTAAAAGACATATGCTCCCCTTATGTTTACTGCCACATTATTTAAAAGCCAAGATGTAGAAGCAATCAAAGTATCTACCAATAAATGAATGGATAAAGAAGATGTAGCATGTATAAATGATGGAGTATTATTCAGCCATAAAAAAGAAAGAAATCCTGCCATTTGCAACAACATGGATGGACCTAGAGGGTATTATGCTCAGTGAAATAAGCCAGGTGGAGAAAGACAAATACCATATGATATGTGGAATGTAAAAACAAAGCACAACAGAATGAATAAAACAGCAATAGACTCATAGACACTGAGAAGTGACTAATAGTTACCACAGGGGAGGGTTTGGGGTAGAGTAGATGAGGATTTAATAATGTAAGTAACTGTTGAACCACTGTATTGTAAACTTGAAACCAATATAAGATTAATTATTATCTATACTCCATAAACAAAAGAAAATGCTCAACATCATTGGTTATTAGGAAAATGCAAATCAAAACCTCAGTAAGTTACTTCAAAACTACTAGCATGGCTATAATCAAAAAGAACAACAATTGAGGACATTGTGTTAAGTGAAATAAGCCAGATACAAAATGACAAATGCCATATGATTGCATTTGTATGAAGTACCTATAAAAAATATATAAATATAATATATAATTATATATGGCATATGTAACATTACATATAAAACTATATTTTTCCAGGTTACAATTTCAAAATATTTTAGAGTCAAGTTTCAAAGTAATGCATATTGAACTTTGCATTGTCATAGGAAATACATGGTCGATGCTGAGCATTTTTAATAATATTTCCTTATATTTTATTAAGCTGAAAGCAACTGTCAGATATAATTTTGAGTTCACACCTCAGAAACTACAAATGGAAAGCCATTTAATTTCCTGTCTTATTTGCAAAGCATAAACAAGCTATATTATTGAACCGAATGCTCACTAATTCTCCTAAATGCAATATTAAGAATGATTTTTATATTGGTAGGCGTTGATTTTAAATTAAATTCAGGAATTTTGTGATATGAACCATGAATAAATGTAGCCACCATTAAAATTTTGACTGCTTTTATTTGTTCAGTATATGTCAAAAGGTAAAATATGAAATTGAGATTATTGAGAGTCTGTGAGTTTGGCTATAAGCTGTTTAAGAGAATTTTTCTCCAATGGGTATTTATTGTTATTATTTTTCCTACTTAAAATTACTTTCCAACTACATCCTGCAGGAGTTTTTTTTAATGCAATTTTTAAAAAAAAGATACTATTTTGTTTTTCCCTATTAAATATTACTAGGATTTAAAATCAAGAAGAGAGAGATAGAAAAAGAAGGCAGCATGAGAGGAGAGACAGACGCTTCCTCCTAAAACTGGATACAATTAGAAAATTTAATTGGTGCAATTAATCCCGAGAGAGCAACAGGAAAGAGGATGGCATCAGACTGCACACACCTGGAGAAAAGAGCAGACCTCAACTAATGGAGTAACATACCAGATCTGTGGCTTCACAGGATCCGAGCCCTTACCCACCCCAGCTCACCAGCAGGAGGAAGACAAATGGAGCAGGGAGGGAGTAGAAGGCTTGGGACTGCTGAATACCTAGCTCCAGAGATCTGCTCTGGGAGCACAAACATGTATTTCATGGTGCTTTCATGAGACTCTCATGACTACTGGGTTGGAAAGTTAATACAGGCAGAGTTCCTGGGGAGACTGGGATTCCGGCTGCTTGTGGAAAGCAGGGATCCATATCCGGCTGCTCTAGGACAAAACCTTATACCTCTGTGACTGGCCCACTGGCTCAGGCAGTGGAGAAAGGCACAGCAGCCAGGAGGTGGGGAACAGCTATTTCCTACACCCAGGCACCACTACCACTCCCTTGCAAACCCTGACATTGCTTCAGGGGCTCAGCAGCTCCAGAATAGAGCTTCTGGACACTAGAGGGCGCCATATACAAACATGAAACGCCAAAGGAACCTTGTCCAGAGTAAAATTGTTAATACAACTCGCGAGAAAGATTTAAATGATATGGACCTCATGACTCTTCCTGAAAGGGAGTACAAAATAAAAATCATCAAAATCCTAATGTAGGTATGGAAAGAAATCCAAGAACTCAGGAATGAATTCAGGTCAGAGATACAATCATTAAAGAACACAATGGAGGGTATTAAAAGCAGTTTGGATATGGTGGAGGAGACAATAAATGAAATAGAAACTAGAGAAGAGGAATACAAAGAAGCTGAGGCACAGAGAGAACAAAGGATCTCTAAAAATAAAAGAATATTGAGAGAACTGTGTGACCAATCCAAGCAGAACAATATTTGCATTATAAGGATACCAGAAGAAGAAGAGAGAGAGAAAGGGATAGAAAATGTCTTTGAGGAGGTAGTTGCTGAAAACTTCCCCAATCTGGGGAAGGAGATAGTCACTCAGGCCATGGAGATCCATAGATCTCCCAACACAAGGGACCCAAGGAAGACAACACCAAGACACATAGTAATTAAAATGGGAAAGATCAAGGATAAGGACAGACTGTAAAAAGCAGCCAGAGGCAGAAATAAGACCACATACAAAGGAAAGCCCATCAGGCTAACATCAGACTTATCAGCAGAAACCTTACAGGCCAAAAGGGAGTGCCATGATTTATTAAATGCCATGAAGCAGAAGGGCCTGGAACCAAGATTACTTTATCCAGCAAGATTCTCATTTAAATTTGAAGGCGGGATTAAAGAATTTCCAGATAAGGAAATGCTGATAGAATTTACCTCCCACAAACCATCTCTGCAGTCTATTTTGGAGGGACTCCTATAGATGGAAGTGTTCCTAGGGTTGGATAGCTGTCACAAGAGGTACTAAAATCATGGTAGGGTGGGTAGAGCAGCTGATTGTGAGGCAAATGCAAAATTAAATTGACTATCCCCAAAGTCAACCAAGGGATAGACAAAAAGTACAGAATTTGATACTTAATATATAAAGAATGAAGGAGGAAGAAAAAGGATGAGAAATAGAAAAGAACCTTTAGATAGTGTTTTTAACAGCATACTAAGTGAGTTAAGTTAGACTCTTAGGTAGTAAGGAAAGTAGCCTGGAACCTTTGGTAACCATGAATCGAAAGCCTGAAATGGCAATAAGTACATACCTATCAATAATCACCCTAAAAGTAAATGGACTGAATGCACCAATCAAAAGACATAGAATCACTGAATTGATAAAAAAAAAAACAAGAACCATCTCTATGCTGCTTACAAGAGACTCACCTCAAACCCAAAGACATGCACAGCCTAAAAGTCAAGGGAAGGAAAAAGGTATTTCATGCAAACAATAGGGAGAAAAAAGCAGGTGTTTCAGTACTAGTATTAGACTTCAAAACAAGGAAAGTAACGAGAGATAAAAAAGGACATTACGTAATGATAAAGTGTTCAGTCCAACAAGAGGACATAACCATTATAAATATGTATTGAACCAATACAGGAGCACCAGCATATGTGAAACAAATACTAACAGAACTAAAGAGGGAAATAGACTGCAATGCATTCATTTTAGGAGACTACAACACACCATTCACTCCAAAGAACAGATGCACCAGACAGAAAATAAGTAAGGATACAGAGGCACTGAACAACACACTAGAACAGATGGACGTACTAGACATCTATAGAACTCTTCACCCAAAAGCAACAGGATACACATTCTTCTCAAGTGCACATGGAACATTCTCCAGAATAGAGGACATACTAGGCCACAAAAAGAGCCTCAGTAAATTCAAAAAGATTGAAATCCTACCAACCAACTTTTCAGATCACAAAGGTATAAAACTAGAAATAAATTGTACCAAGAAAGCAAAAAGGCTCAAAAACACATGGAGGCTTAACAACATGCTTCTAAATACTCAATGGATCAATGACCAAATTAAAATGGAGATCCAGCAATACATAGAAATAAATGATAACAACAACACAAAGCCCCAAGTTCTGTGGGATGCAGCGAAAGCAGTCTTAAGAGGAAAGTATATAGCAATCCAGGCATATTTAAAGAAGGAAGAACAAACCCAAATGAATAGTCTAATGTCACAATTATCAAAATTAGAAAAATAAGAACAAATGAGGCCTAAAGTCAGCAGAACGAGGGACATAATAAAGATCAGAGAAGAAATAAACAAACTTGAGAAGAATAAAAAAATAGAAAAAAAATCTGTGAAACCAAGAGGTGGTTCTTCAAGAAAATAAATAAAATATATAAGCCTCCAGCCAGACTTATTAAGAGAAAAAGAGAATCAATAGAATAAGAAATGAGAAAGGAAACATCATGACAGACCCAACAGAAATACAAAGAATTATTAGAGACTACTATGAAAATCTACATGCTAAGAAGCTGGAAAACCTAGGAGAAATGGACAACTTCGTAGAAAAATACAACCTTCCAAAACTGACCAAGGAAGAAACACAAAATCTAAACAAACCAATTATGAGCAAAGATATTAAAATAGCAATCAAAAAACTACCCAAGAAAAAACAACCGGGCCAGATGGATTTACCTCGGAATTTTATCAGACATACAGAGAAGATATAATACCCATTCTCCTTAAAGTTTTCCAAAAAATAGAAGAGGAGGGAATACTCCCAAACTCATTCTATGAAGCCAACATCACCCTAATACCAAAACCAGGCAAAGACCCCACCAAAAAAGAAAATTGCAGACCAATATTCCTGATGAATTTAGATGCAAAAATACTCAATAAAATATTACCAAACCGAATTCAAAAATATATCAAAAGGATCATACACCAGGACCAAGTGGGAATCATCCCAGGGATGCAAGGATAGTACAACATTCAAAAATCTATCAACATCATCCACCACATCAACAAAAATAAAGACAAAAACCACATGATCATCTCCATAGATGCTGAGAAAGCATTTGACAAAATTCAACATCCATTCATGATAAAAACTCTCAGCAAAATGGGTATGGAGGGCAAGTACCTCGACATAATAAAGGCCATATATGATAAACCCACAGCCAACATCATACTGAACAGCGACACGAACAACAACAAATGTTGGTGAGGTTGTGGAGAAAGGGGAACCCTCCTACACTGCTGGTGGGAATGTAAATTAGTTCAACCATTGTGGAAAGCAGTATGGAGGTTCATCAAAATGCTCAAAATAGACTTACCATTTGACCCAGGAATTCCACTTCTAGGGATTTATCCAAAGGATGCATCACTCCAGTTTGAAAAAGGCAGATGCAGCCCTATGTTTATCACAGCACTATTTACAATAGCCAAGAAATGGAAGCAACCTAAGTGTCCATCAGTAGATGAATGGATAAAGAAGATGTGGTACATATACACAATGGAATATTATTCAGCCATAAGAAGAATACAAATCCTACAATTTGCAACAACATGGATGGTGCTAGAGGGTATTATGCTCAGTGAAATAAGCCAAGCAGAGAAAGACAAATACCAAATGATTTCACTCATCTGTGGACTATAAGAACAAAAGAAAAACTGAAGGAACAAAACAGCAGCAGAATCACAGAACCCAAGAATGGACTAACAGTTACCAAAGGGAAAGAGACTGGGGAGAATGGGAGGGTAGGGAGGGATAAGGGCAGGGAAGAAGGAAGGGGGTATTATGATTAGCATGTATATGGGGGGGTGGGGGAAAGGGGAGGGCTTTGCAACACAGAGAAGACAAGTAGTGATTCTACAACATCTTACTATGCTGATGGACAGTGACTGTAATGGGGTTTGTGGAGGGGACTTGGAGTAGGGGAGAGCCTAGTAAACATAATATTCTTCATGTAATTGTAGATTAAAAAATCAAGAAGAGAAACTCCACAAAAATAAAATATGTGTGTTATATATATTTTCACATACACATTCCAATCTTGCAGTGAAAACAAAAATTTCTCTACTCTCAAAAAGTTTTCTAAACCCTTCAGATTAAAGCACAAATGCGAGCATGTAGGTAGGACATTGTATTGTGTTAGCTTTTACAATTTTGTTACTTATTTTAGATTCACAAGTGTGTGAACTGCCTGGAACTTTGGAAATGAGAATTTCAGAATCTCTTTTTTTTACAAATAAGGGCAAAGGAAATTCCAAAAGTTTGAATAAATTGCTGAGGATCACACAATAGCTGGGTTATTAGAATCAGCACAAAAAGTTAATTTGCCCTTCTACAGTACTCAGTGGAAGTTTGACATAGAAGTCCCAACAGATTACCAGGCAATTGTTTTTATGACTTTCCAGCAGTGTATGAAGTGTCTCAATAACTGAGGTAATTCTGCAATTATTCTACAGACAGCTTTAAAGTTAATAGAAACATCTTAGATTCCTCTGATTGCTAAAAGAAATAAAAGAGAAAAAAACTGGTATTTGAATTTTTGAGATATCTCTTATTTCTAAGATTTATAGGTCATTCAAATATTGGTTAAGTGTATTAATATTCTAAGACAGAAAATATACTTACTATATTTAGATATTTCTTTTTATAAACATGATGGTCCGCTCAGGGAACCTTTATGAAAAATCTGAAGCAAATTTATATGCTTTGTACCTAATTTACACTATAATCAATCCCTATTGATATGTAAATGTATATAATGCTCATTTAAGCTTCTTTAAGTTTTAGAATTCATATGTGAAGTAAATTAAATATTTTAAATTTTTTATGGTTTAGAATACGAGGTTATGACTATGACTGAGTTGATGTTGAATTCTCACTCAGAAATTTGATCTCCATTTAAGTAAAAAGAATGAAACACACACTACAAGGATCCATTTCTAGTTGTTTTTACCCTGTTTGCAAAAAACATTTGATAGTAAGGGAGAAACTTACTGAACTTATTAAATGAATTGACATTCAAATTATATTTTAAAGAAATTTTAACTCTACTATTTAAAATTGTTTGAGATACTATAGTATTACAAATGGACTAGGATATAACTAGCCTAAGCACTACCTTCTTTCACATACATGGATGTGTGGGTGCAAGTGTGTATGTGTGTGTGTTTTCAATTCTAATTCTAAAATTTAGGAGAGATTTGTGCAGTTATTTTGTATTTTCTACTTTCCAGTATTACAGGAAACACTTAATACATGTATGTTTATTTGATACTCAAAAAATTGTTTTTTTAACATAGATGCTTTTTATTTTATAAGCACAGAATTGATTGTAACTCAACCAAAATGAGTCCTGAACTTGAGTTCTGCAAGGAAGACTACATAGATGCAGGAGTTTTTAAACAACTTCTTTTTATAATTTTTACCAAGGTGATATCAACTAGTATGGTTTCCTTAACTTCTTTCCACTTATAAAGCCTTAATTATTACTAAAGAGATAGTATTCAATTGGTTCTCAATAGGATAACATGGAATTAGTTGCAAGCATAAACATAAAATGTCCTGAACAAGAAGATGGTAGTCCTACACTACTTCTTAGTGTCTGGATATCAATAATATTTCCACTTTTGGCAGTGCAGTTTACATGGGAAAATGACAAACTTAATTGTGTCCACAAGAGTGCAATAAAGAACCTGCTGGTCTGTTCCCTTTGGTAAGTCAGCTGAAAGAACAAGGGATATTTCAACAGGAGATGTGATGGGAACCCAGGACATCAGTTATTCAAATGCAGGAAAGACTGTCACTATGGAGTAATGTTTCAACTCTAAGCCCAGAGCACAGAGAAGGGAGGCAGATTACAACTTAATATAAGAATCCTGGTACACAAGGACATTCAAAAGAGCATGGATTTGTCTTCAGATATAGTCAATAGACTCAGCTAATATTTTTAAGGGTCTCTGTTGTTACAGTCACTAAGCAGATCCTTCTCCTAGTGCTCTTCAAGATGAAAGCCCACGGTGACACAATTCATTCACCAGGTAAGACTAGAACTGGGCAAGTTGTGCATTTGCCCCTAATAATTAGTTTCTATGACCTACTTTATATTAGTGAAGACTTGGAGTATTTAATGTGCATTCTTTATATGAGTGTGACCTATATGGGGTCACAATTTGCAAATCAATACCCATATGCAATTATACCTTAAAAACACACAGTTATCACTGGACAGTACCTGTCTATACAAATTTCTAAAGAAACTATCAAATAGCAATTTGTACACACAAACACACACACCATAGATTAGTGTAAAGAATTGTAGATTTTATAAAATAAAATATATGCAAGTTCCAAAACAATGTATACCTAACACTTAGAAATGGTTAAATGGTAAATTTTATGTTATGGGGTTTTTATCAAAATAAAAAACATATTAAAAATTATACTCACACATACTGCCTATTGAGAGGTTTTATTTGGCTAAGTAATGCAGCTTACAATAAGAAAGAAAACTATTGAAGCAAAATATCTTAAATAACAAAATATATGAAATTAAAAAATTATTTTTTTTAAATAAATACTCTGAAAAAAATAAATTGTATGCTGGAAGGTTGATAAAGGCTACAACAGTGATGATTAAGAAGAATTAGTAAAGACTTCTAATACCTTATCTTATTGTGTAAATTAAGTGGTTCCTGTCTGAGAGCTAATGAAAACAGGAATTGTTTTGGAGGTTAATGTATTCTAGTGGTATGTATTAAAATAGTCAGGGACCACATGTTGATCATAAATTACTAACAGAATGCCAGTGAATCATTTACATGGTCATCAAGTGAGCCTCAAGCAGCAGCAAACAGCAGCCCTAAATGAGGGCCTGACTCTTGCTGTCTGAATGTCACAGGTGCTGTCCATTCCACTAAATTATAGAAAACTGTGAATATACCATATGCATGTGCTGAGAAAATAAGAACACCAAATGCCATCCTATTATGTACCAAGAGTTCAAATGTGAAGTTAATATTTAACTGCTTCCTGAGAATTGTGTAATGATGCTTAGTTGTCTAGAAATTATGCTCTCACTTTTTTTCCAGGCTTATTGTTTACCTGATTTTAAAGTAATGCTAAGCTGCCATTACCATCTCCTTGCATTAATCAGTATAAAGAACTATGCTTGCTACCCCTAAAATGTCATTTGAGACTGATTTTGTGCTTGCATTTCTGTGCATATTTAATCTGTATTGTATTACTGCTATGAGTTCAACTGTGCCCCCCAAAAAGATATGCTGGATCTTAACCCCAGCACCTCAGAGTGTGATATTACTTAGAAATGGGGTAATTGCAGATGTAGTTAGTTGAAGTAAGATGAGATCACACTGGTGTAGGGTGGGGCATTAATGACTGTTACTGGTGTCCTTACAGAAGAGGAGATGACAGCAAAGGAGACTGCCCTGTGATGACAGAGGCAGAAATTGGGGTGATGCAGCTGCAAACCAAAGAATTTTAGGGATTGATGGCCATATCGAGAAGCATACAGGAAACAAGGGAAGATTTTTCTCCTACAGGTTTCAGAGGGAGGCTGGCCCTGTTTTCTGGACATCTAGCTTCTAGAACTCCAAGAAAATAAATACATTTCTCTTGCCTTGCGCCTCTCAGCAGTTTGCAATGCTTTGTTACTGCAGCCCTAGGGAACTAACAATCATAAGGACCAAATAGGTAGGAAAAATAACCTAGTTCTAAAGAAAGAGAGAATTCTTATGTAAATTCTTTTACATATAGAATTCTTTTAAAGTCACACCTCTTGAAATTATTTCTGAAGCTCATTTTAACATGGTCATTAAGAGGTTTCTATTCCCTTTATTGGATATCCAAATTATGTTTTACAAGTTGCTTAAACATGGAGTTACATTAATGTTAATATAATACCATATAATGAATATAATTAATATAATGTAATGTAATATAATATACTATAAAAACAAAGCAAAAGTCCTAGTGGAGGAATTCAGGCTCCTTATGTGAATAGTAGTTGATTATAGAAAAGAGTTATCACCAGAATTTCATGTATGTTTGGGTCATTTTTCAAACACTTTTACTCTTGAGTTTTGTGTATTTACAGTGTTACAGAAATAAGGTAAAACTAGGAAGGACTCTACAAATTATTTACAGTGACCACTTCATTTTGCAGTTCAGTCAATTTAGGCTTTGTCTGGCTCAAATAATTGATTCATGAAAGCCCTAGGACTTGAACCTACTACTTCAACTCTTGGGCAGTACTCTTTTCTGTTTATTACATTCCCTTACTTCTCCTCCTTGAAGGAATAATGATCATAATATAGAAAGGGTTATCCAGTCAAGATTTTCAGGAGCAAAGTCAGATATGCAAAAAATGGCCCTATCTTTCTACAACAGAAACATTGTTTTTTTCAGTTCCACATTCCCATTCTGCCACATGACAGGACTTTCTTCATCTTATCTATTGTTTTAAATTGTATTACATTCATATAGTATGATATTCATAAGACATAAGTTTTTCTCCCTTATGAGAGCTTAGGGAGAAAAAAAGAAAACCACAAAGTAAATACAAGAAAATCCTATTGAAGAAGAGTTTGCAAACTAATTTCAATTTCTTTAAAATAATTAACATGAGTAAAGATATCTTAGAAATTAAACATCAGCAGCACAAACCTGAAAAAACATTGTCCTTCACCCATCCATTTCTCCTCTGGTGTATTAAACTTTTATCGGTTTATCATGTTTTTCCAGAAATATTTTATGTATATACATGTGTGTAATGTGTGTGTGTGTTTCTAATCCAATTATAGTTTTTTGATCAACATTCCATACTTTTTTTCACTTACCAGAGAGTATGTACATTCACATATATATATGAAAATCCAAATCTGTTTATACTTGATAAATATAGATTTAACTGAGTGTTACAACATGGAAATTATTAAATTTTGTTTTATAAAATCCAGCTTAAAGGTAGAAGATAAAGTATATTAAAATAACAAAAATCAAGGGTTAAAATTATAGGCAAAATCAAATTAAAAGATGCCTTGCTTAGCTTTAAGAATATAAGATAAAATAGAGTCTAAGACAAATACTTTATCTAGGTAGAGTGAGGTAGGGAATCATCATGTTAAAAAATACAAGTTATCAAAAGTATATGACAGGAGGAGCCAAGATGGCGGCATGAGTAGGACAGTGGAAATCTCCTCCCAACAACACGTGTATTTTTGAAAATACAACAAATACAACTATTCCTAAAAGAGAGACCAGAAGATACAGGACAACAGCCAGACTACATCTACACCTGTGAGAACCCTGTGCCTCATAAAGGGGGTAAGATACAAGCCACAGCCCAGGGGGACCCAAGCACACCTCACCCCAGCTCCTGGAGGGAGGAGAGGAGTCGGAGCGGGGAGGGAGAGGGAGCCCAGGACAGGTAAATACCCAGCCCTGGCCATCCACTCCAGGAGCACAGACACACAGTGCATGGTGTGCTGGATACTAGGGAAACAGGACAGTGAAATTTGGTGCCCACAGCTGGCACCCCTGGGACAAAAGAAAAGCAAGTGCTCTTTGTAAGTCTTAAAGGATAGGGGCCTCACAACTGGATAGAAGCATTCTGGCACACACAGCCTAGCAGCTGGGGATCCAGGGGAGCTCTGGGCGCCCTAACCCCCTGAGCGGCAGTGCAGCTTGGAGGCCCCTCACGGTGATAAACAGCCTCCTGCCTGTTCCCCCTCTGGCACAGCACCGCCATAGCAGAGCAGCAGCCTGAGAGGGGCCACACCCACAGCAACCACACAGGGCTTATGCCACAGTGGCCAGGCAAGAATCAGAGACCCCGTCTGCATGCAACTGCCCAGCACAAGCTGCTAGGGATAGCCGTTCTCCCGGGAAAGAAAGGCTGGCACCAAGTGGAAAGGGACTTGGTTCTCCCAGCTTACACACATGCTAACAACCTACGACTACCTCTATCACCATGAAAAGGCAGAAAAATTCGATATAGACCAGACTAACCCAGAAATCCTCCCCTGAGAAGGAATCTGGGGAGATGGATTTAACCAATATTCCTGAAAAAGAATTCAAAATAAAGGTCATAACCTTGCTGAAGGACTTGCAGAGAAATATTCAAGAGCTAAGGAGGGAGTATAGAGAAATAAAACAATCTCTGGAAGGACTTAAAAGCAGAATGGATGTTATGCAAGAGGCCATTAATGGAATAGAAATCAGAGAACAGGAATGCAGAGAAGCTGACACAGGGAGAGATAAAAGGATCTACAGAAATGAAAGAATATTAAAAGAACTGTGTGACCAATTGAAGTGGAGCAATATCCGCATTACAGGGGTACCAGAAGAAGAAGAGAGAGAAAAAGGGAATAGAAAGTGTCTTTGAAGAAATAATTGCTGAAAACTTCCCCAAACTGGGGGAGGAAATAGCCCCTCAGACCATGGAAGCATACAGAACTCCCAACACAAGGGACCCAAGTAGGACAACACCAAGACACATAATAATTAAAATGGCAAAGATCAAAGACAAAGACAGAGTATTAAAGGGAGCCAGAGAGGAAATGGTCACATACAAATGAAAAACCCATCAGGTTATCATCAGACTTCTCAACAGAAACCTTACAGGCCAGAAGAGAATGGCATGATGTATTTAATGCAATGAAACAGAAGAGCCTTGAACCAACGATATGGTATCCAGCATGATTATCATTTAAATATGAAGGAGGGATTAAACAATTCCCAGACAAGCAAAAGTTGAGGGAATTTGCCTCCCACAAACCACCTCTACAGGGTATTTTAGAGGGGCTGCTCCAGATGGAAGCTTTCTTAAAGCTAAACAGATGTCACCAGAGAAAATAAAGTCACAGAAAAGAAAGCAGAACAATCAAATACTAACTAAAGGCAAAAAATAAAATCAACTACCCATGAAAGCAGTCAAAGGAAACACAAAAGAGCACACACACACACACACGCAAAAACACCTAACATACAAAGAATGGAGGAGGAGGAATAAGAAGGGAGAGAAATAAAGAATCATCAACCTGTGTTTATAAGAGCTCAATAAGTGAGTTAAGTTAGACAGTAAGATAGTAAAGAAGCTAAACTTGAACCTCTGGTAACGATGAACCTAAAGCCTGCAATGGCAATAAATACATATCCTTCAAAAACCACCCTTAATTTAAATGGACTGAATGAACCAATCAAAAGACACAGAGTAATAGAATGGATAAAAAAAGCAAGACCCATCTACATGCTGTTTACAAGAGACTCACGTCAAACACAAAGACATGCACAGACTAAAAGTCAAGGGATGTAAAAAGATATTTCATGCAAACAACAAGGAAAGAAAAAAAGTACTAGTATGAGACAAAAATAGACATCAAAACAAAGAAAGTAACAAGAGATAAAGAAGGACATTACATAATGATAAAGAGGTCAATCCAACAAGAAGATATAATCATTATAAATATATATGCACACAATACAGGAGCACCAACATATGTGAAACAAATACTAACAGAATTAAAGGAGGAAATAGAATGCAATGCATTCATTTTAGTAAACTTCAACACACCACTCACTCCAAAGGATAGATCTACTAGACAGAAAATAAGGACACAGAGGCACTGAAAAATGCACAAGAACAGATAGATGAACTTCATAGACATCTATAGAACTCTACATCCAAAAGCAACAGGATACACATTCTTCTCAAGTGCATATGGAATACTCTCCAAAATAGACTATGTACTAGGACACAAAAAGAGCCTCAGTAAATACAAAAAGACTGAAGTTCTACCAACCAACTTCTCAGACCACAAAGGTATAAAACTAGAAATAAATTGTACAAAGAAAGCAAAAAGGCTCACAGATACATGGAGGCTTAACAACACGCTCCTAAATAATCAATGGATCAACGACCAAATCAAAATAGAGATCAAGCAGTATATGGAAACAAATGACAGCAACAACACAAAGCCCCAACTTCTGTGGGATGAAGCAAAAGCAGTCTTAAGAGGAAAGTATATAGCAATCCAGACCTATTTAAAGAAGGAAGGGTAAGTACCTCAACATAATAAAGGCCATATATGATAAACCTACAGCCAACATCATACTGAACAGTGAGAAGCTGAAAGCTTTTCCTCTGCGGTCAGGAACAATACAGAGATGCCCACTATCCCCACTGTTATTCACCATAGTACTGGAGGTCCTAGCCATGACAATTAGGCAAAACAAAGAAATACAAGGAATCCAGATTGGTAAAGAATAAGTTAAACTGTCACTATTTGCAGATGACATGATATTGTACATAAAAAATCCTAAAGACTCCACTCCGAAACTATTAGAGCTAATATTGAAATTCAGCAAAGTTGCAGGATACAAAATTAACACATAGAAATCTGTGGCTTTCCTATACACTAACAGTAAACTAATAGAAAGAGAAATCAGGAAGACAATTCTATTGACAATAACACCAAAAAGATTAAAATACCTAGGAATAAACCTAACCAAGGAAGTGAAAGACCTGTACCACAGAAACTATAAGACACTCTTTAGAGAAATTAAAGAGGACACTAGGACACTAACAAATGGAAACTCATCCCATGCTCTTGGCTAGGAAGAATTAATATCATCAAAATAGCCATCCTGCCCAAAACAATATACAGATTTGGTGCAATCCCAATCAAATTACCAAAAGCATTCTTTAACAACCTGGAACAAATAGTTCAAAAATTCATATGGAAGCACCAAAGACCCTAAATAGCCAAAGCAATCCTGAGAAGGAAGAATAAAGTGGGGAGAATATCACTCCCCAACTTCAAGCTCTACTACAAAGCCATAGTAATCAAGACAATTTGGTACTGGCACAAGAAGAGAGCCACAGACCAGTGGAAAAGAATAGAGACTCCAAACATTAACCCAAACATATATGGCCAATTAATGTATGATAAAGAAGCCATGGACATACAATGGGGAAATGACACCTTCTTCAACAGATGGTGCTGGAAAAACTGGATAGCTACATGTAAGAGAATGAAACTGGATCACTGTCTAACCCCATACACAAAAGGAAGTTTGAAATGGATCAAAGACCTGAATGTAAGTCATGAAACCATAAAACTCTTAGGAAAAAACATAGATAAAAACCTCCTGGACATAAACATAGCGACTACTTAATGAACATATCTCCCTGGGCAAGGGAAACAAAACCAAAAATGAACAAGTGGAACTATATCAAGCTGAAAAGCTACTATACAGCAAAAGAAACCATCAATAGATCCAAAAGGTACCCTACAGTATGGGAGAATATTTTCATAAATGACAGATCTTATAAAGGGTTGATATCCAAAATATATAAAGAGCTCATGCACCTCAACAAACAAAAAGCAAACAATCCAATTAAAAAATGGGCAGAGGAATCATTGAAAAGACAAACAACAACAAATGTTGGCGAGGTTGCGGAGAACCTCCTACACTGCTGGTGGGAATGTAAATTAATTCAACCATTGTGGAAAGCAGTATGGAGACCATACCATTTGCAACAACATGGATGGAGCTAGAGGGTATTATGTTCAGTGAAATAAGCCAGGCAGAGAAAGAGAAGTACCAAATGATTTCACTCATCTGTGGAGTATAAGAACAAAGGAAAACTGAAGGAACAAAAGAGGAGCAGAAACACAGAACCCAAGAATGGACTAACAGTTACCAAAGGGAAAGGGACTGGGGAGGATGGGTGGGAAGGGAAGGATAAGGGCAGGAAAAAAAGAAAGGGGGCATTATGATTAGCATGTATAATGTGGGGTGTGCATGGGGAGGTCTGTACAACACAGAGAAGACAAGTAGTGATTCTGCAACATCTTACTACACTGATGGACAGTGACTGTAACAGGGATTGTAGCGGGGACTTGGTGAAGGGAGGATCCTGGTAAAAATAATGTTCTGCATGTAATTGTAGACTAATGATAACAAAATAAATAAACAAACATACAAACAAACCGATACAAGTACGGAGTAAGAGCAGAATATCCAACAAAGTAAGCCACCACAGTATCAGGTTTAGCATATACAGGATTTTGTGTATGTGCATGTATATATTTACATATATACAGACACAAGTATATCCTATCAATGTGTGTGGAAGAGGATAGACACATTCACACTCTCATCTACACACAACTCAATGGATGCAGAAAAAACTAGATATTCAACAGACATGTCTGATTTTAAAAAATTCCATCAACTAAGTGTTGAGTGTATTGTTTAGCTTGACAAAAAAAATATTTACCTTAAGTAGTGTTTCTCACTTATTTTGAAACTTCAGTTTCAAAAACCTTCAGTAAATGTAATCATTCCCATTAAGATCAGGAATTTTTGTTCCATAGAAAACATTTGGAGGGTTGAGCAGGGTTTACACAGATAAAAGACTCAACATTACAAAAATATCACTTCTCCCCCACTATGTAAGTGTAGTGCTTTTCCAAATAAAACCTCTATTTTATGAAATAAAGCTAAGCAAACTAATTTTAAAAATTAATATGAAGAAATATATTTGCAATGAGAATCTAATAATGGTGCAATAATAACATTTTTCAGAAAAAGAATAAGGAAGAGCCATTTCAAGATACATTTTAAAGCTATAGATAATGAAACAGTGTTATAGCTATTATAGGTAAATAAATGATATAATAATAATAATTTTGAAAGGCAGTCCAAGAACAGACCCAGACACACTATATAGCACAATAGCATTCAAGTCAGAAAAGAATGGTTGTGTTCATTAATATTAGTATTAAAGCACATTGCCTTTCAAACACAAAAATAATGCCTCATTAGTTTAATAATAAAATATTGAGAATAATGAATTAAGAATATTAAAACTATTAGGAAAACATAGACTATCTTCATTTTATTTTTGAAAGAAGAAAGATTTATTTGGACACCAAAAGCAAAAATAACTAGCAAAAGACTATATATTTGACATTATCAAATTTAAGATTGTCTTATAAAAAAAATCAAAAGTAAAAAGAGACTGCCACAATATTTGCTGTATTTTCAACAACGGGTTAATACCAAAATTTAAAGACTTATTTGTGTATTTCCAAAATAGGTATAATATGATCTTTCTTTTTTAATTCAAAATTGTAAATTAGAAAACTTGGCAATTCTTTCAAATTTGGTAAAATATAAGGTAAGATACAATTTTTTAAAGGCAATATTTTTATGAAGATGATAAAAATGAGGATGTAATACTTACTGTTCATATGAAGTGTGTGATTGGAGCAAACAGTACAGTTACAGATTATTTGAGAAATATGAAGGTAGGAAATAACCTGAAACTAATACTTAACTCTGCTTAATGCCTTATTTACAATAGATGCTCAAGGTTCTCTTTTTCAATGGAATGGGCAGGAAAATCCAAGTTCTGAATTTTTAGTCAAACTCATGGCTTCTCTGAGAGAAGTTCACTCTGTTAATAAGAACAGTCTTTTTATGATTCATACATACGGCAACCACAAATGCCTGACTTTTACACCCATGGAGGGGTAAATAAAAGAAGAAATAGTTTAAAACCTATACATGCTTATGTTACTCTACAAGAAGATAATCAAAGAAATAATCAATCTTCCCATGTTTTCTTCCGTCTGCTACTTCTATAGCTTTTCTTCATACTTCCTAATTACAAACCTTAAGTAGAATTCGTGCCTCATATCGAAACTACCGAGTATCATAATTCTTCCAAGTGGTAAAGATACCTCAAGACAAATGCTGGGCATAGAAGCCACAGGGCATAAATCTGCTAAGAAGTAAAAAGCTAACCTTTTCAAACAATATTGCTTCTCTCTCACTTACCAACTTTACATTTCTCTTTATGGCCCCGGAAGATGACTGGTTAGCCAGACACGGGAAAGATTCCTCAAGGAAGGAACAACCTAAGACAGGTACAGTTGCAGGGGAGCCATCAGGTGAGAAATTGGGGATCAACAGAGGTGAGGCTCAGAACCTCACCCCCTCTGTTTTGAGAGAAATCTTCTGCATCCGTGGATGTTTTGCTGCCCTTGTCTAGCTTGGATTAATACTTAGTCTATAGGCACACACCTGATCATCTACACGTGCCCTCTTACAGCACTAAACTATGTTTTCTACCTTTATCTTGCATCTACCTACCACTTCAGCATTTTATTAAAAATAATAATAATAATAATAAGGGAGAAAGGTGGGATTCACATATAAATTAAGTATAAAAATCAAACAAATACTCATATTTGACCTGATTGTTTATAGTTCATAATGTATGATCAAAACCGAAAGTTTCTGTGATGACTGCCCTTGCACTGTTCACCATGTAAGAACTTATTCACTATGTAAGAATTTGTTCAGTATGTAAGAACTTGTTCGTTATGCTTCAGAAGATTGGAGACTGTTGAGAATTAGGCTTGGGGTTGATCAATGATTGTGCATTGACTCCCCTATACAGAATTTTATTGTTGTTAACAACCATTTGATCAATAAATATGAGAGAAGCCCTCTCAAAAAAAAAAGAGGAAGAAATAGTGACTTTTTAAAAATAACTTTTAGTTTTATAATTTTATGTTTACAGGGAAAAATGAAAATAGTAGAAAAATTCTCTTGTATCCCAAACCCAATTTCCTGTATTGCTAACATCTACCTTAATATGGCATAATATTTCCTCATAATTAATGAGCCAACATTGATACACTTTTATGAAGTCCATACTTTATTAATAGTTTCTTAGTTTTTACTCAATGTACTTTTTACAGGTTCTATTCCAGGATCCCATCCAGGACACTATGTTACATTTAGTCATCAAGTCTCCTTCAATTTTGAGTAGTGACACCTTTACTGACTATTTTTGATGATCTTCACAATGTTGAGAAATACTGCTCAGACATTAGGTAGAATGTTCCTCGGTGTTTGTCAGATGTTTTTGTCATTATTAAACTGAAATGAGGTGCCATTCTCATCCCATCATATTAAAGATTCATGCATAGGGCGTATCATTATTGATGTTTGCCTTGATCACCTGACTAATGTAGTATTAGTCACACTTCTCCACTGTGAAGTTATTTGTTTTCCCCTTCCTATATGGAACTCTTTGAAAGGAGCACTCTATGCGCCCCACAGCTAAGTAGAGAGCTATGCTCTACTTCTTAAAGGGGAAGGGAAAGTAGATAGTCTACATAAATTATTTTGAATTTTTTGTTTCAAGAGATTTCTTTATTCTCCCCATTTTGAATTCATTCCATCATTTTTTTCTATCAGGATAGACCTGTTGATATTTATTTTATATTTTATTTTATAATCCAAAGCTATTTTATTTATTTTGTGCTCAGATTGCTCCAGCTTTGGCCACTGGGAGCGCCTTCAGTTGGCTTGTGTCCCTTTTACATATTCCAGTTATTGTGTGTCAGTTTTTTATTTATTTTTCAGCATTTTCTTATTTCATGACACTGCCAAATCCTGAAGGTTCATCTGACATATTTCTGCCTTTATCCTAGAATCCACCATTTTCCCAATGGTTTTCCTAGAGTTTACAATGCATATTTTCAAATAATCTAAGTTCACTTTCAAATAACACTATCAACTACTTTTTGTGCAGTGAAGGTACCTTCTAACGGAGCATTCCCTATTCCTCCTTTTTGTTTCTTACTGCACTGCTGTCACTTCTCACACTTCTCCAATATTAGAGTCACTTGATATATTATTATTATTACTTTAAAGACACAGTTCTCTTTTAGTTCAATGAAAAATAAAAAGAAAGGTATGGTTTTACGTCCATTAATTCCTTTTCTAATACTCCTTTTTAAATACAGGTTTCTCAGTTATATTACTTTTTTTGTGCTTGAAAAAATTCATTTGACACTTCTTACATGATAAGTCAACAAATTTTCCAAGTTTTTGTCTTTCTGAAAAAGTATTTTTCCTTTACTTTTGGATAATAATTTTCTGGATGTACAATTCTAATCTGGTGGCTTCTTCTTCAAATATTTCATTCCATTCTGCGCTGGCTAGCATGACTTTTTTGGCAAGAAACATACCCTAATTCTTATCACTTGTTCTTATCATTTCTTCTTTTAGACAAAGCTGATTTTTATCTTCTCACTTCCTCTGGGTGATGGCTCTACTGACTTCTCTTTCAGGTAAGCAGATTTCAGTGGCTACATCTTTCGACCTTTCTAGCTTTGGGGGTGGAAGTTTGCTCTGACACCAATTTCTTTGATGAATACAAGAAAAGTGAAGGGGACAGAGATTTGCCAACCCAGAAAGATGTAAAACAGATTTTCTTTCTTTTTTTTTGCTGAAAAAGTCACCAGCAGTACCAAGCAAGGAAAAGACTTCTACTATGTATAATAAAATTTGAAAAATATAATTAGGGAAATAAAGAGAAGGTTTTGTTATTATACAACATGATATATACTTGTGATCCCCATTGAGCTCAGCTCCAAAATAATCAAAATCAAAATCAAATACTTATGTTATATATTAAATTGAAAAGAAAATTCTTTAATTGTTCAGGTCTAAAACAAGCTACTTATGACAGGGAGGGGCAGGCATGTGAGTCAGTCTGGCAGCAAAAGTCTTTATAGCAGCAGAGGCCAAAATGCCCACATGTAATGGAAAAGTGATTACAAATTCTATGTAAAAAACAGATAATGAGAATAAAATTCACAGCAACTGAGAAAATTACTTTGGAACAGAATCTTGTAATAACTCTGACAAGCATATTAGAAGCAAAATTAAAATTGAATGCTGGGTGTTGTGGAAGATACAGAAAACGTAAAACAGCTAATTGCCTAATAGTCTGTAATGGGAGCTGATATATGCTATCATTAATTTAAATCTTTTTTAAAAATAAGTCTCTGGTCCCTTCTCAAGCTAGATCAATTTTTACTTAATCTCAAAGGGACATTGTAGAAAGTAATGCATATCAGAGTTAAAAAAACCAATTATCTAAACAGTTATGCTTCAATTGCTCTTCTAGAGATAAAGTAAATTAAATTCTTTTCTATTATGAATATCTTAGATATTATGATTCCATTATTATACAAGTTTACTCTCTATCCCTTTCTCCCCAAATCCCTCTGTTTCTCCACACACCATGAAACACATACAGATTTAGAAGACTGAGATGGCGTTCACCAAGTGTAACCAATATTATTTTTGAGTGGTAGCACTGTGGCTGTTTTAATGCACTCAATTTTTTAGTGTTTTTCCAGATTACCTGATAATTTTATACAAAACTATGTACTACTTCAAAACAATAAATTTATTAACATAATTTTATAAAGAGTGGTATTCTAGACAAAAAGAAACCTTATTTTTTGCACAGAGGTTTAGCTTCATCATACACTCATATTGTTATTTCCCTACAAACACTACAAAATTTTATTCTCACTTTCCTTGAATTATTTATTCTATTTTCTTATATGGCATCCTCTTTTCACCCCTACCCAGAACTAAGTCTAGAAAAGCCCTGCTCATTATTTGAGGTCCAACTGGCATATTACCTATCCTCCATAATCTTTCCATAGTCCCTTCTTCCAAATAATCAGCCACATATGCTCTTATAGCCCTTTTTCTTATCTCCCTTGGAGCATTTGTGTTGTAATATAATAGTATTTAATTTGAAGCTACTAGAGAACAAGGATTATTTCATTAATCTTCATACCCCAAATGTTTGGTAAAATACTTCTGATGAATTTTGACAGGAGAGAGACGCAAGTAAACCAATACAAGCAACACAGTGGAGTAGGTGTAATGTCAACAGTACACATGGAAGAATGAAAGAATTCTTAACTCATCCTGGAAGGGAACAAATTGGAGAAAGCTTTGGAAAATGTGATACATGAAATAAGTTCTGAAAAATAGACAGCAGTCAGGATAGTGATGAATTCTGGAAAATGAAAAAAAATAAATATATATGATACATATATATGTTATGTGTATGTGTGTACATAATACATATGTATTTATACTATATATCTATATTAATATATTATATTTATATTATCTGTGTATATATAGTATAATACATATAGGAGAAAGTATGATCCATATAGAAAATTCTGAAAATTTGATGTAGCTGAGGTTTGGGCCATATAGGAAAATGTACAAAAAGGAAGCTGGATAAGCAGACAAATCTGGGTGGTGAAGAACCAGTTTATTTCATGGAAAAATGTTATTTTTCCTAAAAGCAATGAAAAGCTATTGAGTACTAATTGAAGAACTGCATGTTAATATATGTCTTTCAAAATTTTTCAGAAAGAAACAGAGCACACTCATGCACTGAATATGTTTATGTACACAGTGCATGAATGGGCTGTTTAATGTGAATTATTAATTACTTTATTAAATGGCAATTGCATGATACAGGCAAAAGGTGGAAAATTATTCTAAGAAATTATCATGAATATGGTTTCAGGATGGCTAAAACATTTCAAAAGGAAGCTATCCTTTAGTTATCTTGATAAAAGTATCTGAACAACCTCGCATACCTTTGAGACACTATGGACCTTCACTATTCTAAGATAAAAAAAGGAGATAGATCTAATTTCACTTGAAAGATCATAGAGCATTTTATTTATGCCCTGATGTTGCTACTTAATAGGAACAAGGTTCCCATTTGCTTCAAAATACTATCCCACCTGGTTCAAAGTACTACTTTAAAACGTATATAAATCACACACACACACACACACACACACATAAAACTTTTCTCTCATTTGGCATTTTACTGCCTTATTCCAACTTCCGTTCTCCAAGTACTTCAAAAGAGACATCCTAAATTAAATAGAAGAGATATTAGCAAGAGATATGGAAAGAATCAGCCTATGAATGTAATATTTTCCTTTAATTAGAGGTGATGTTCCCCAAGGTCTCCTCTTTTGTAAGTGTCTGGTATCTTATTTATTTCACATAAAAACTGAATGTTGCCAAATAGTTCAAACCTTTATTTGGCATACTGACATCTAAAATATCTCAGATGTTCTCCAAATTTCCAAAATCAATGAATAAGATCAATACCAAAATAACATTACTTTTCTGCATTGGTTTGGAAAAAATAAAACGTAAAACATTCTAAGGAAAAATCATTGCCCTACTCAATAGAAAAAGGTGGGAATAATTAAGTAACCTAATAGTTCTGAATGCTAGAAAGAAAACAAGCAAAACAGAAAATAAAAATAAATAGCTTAGGCTACAAACTATAATGTTTTTAAGTGGATGGTTCCCACATAACTTCCTGTAGCTGACACTGTTGGTGTTCAGTCCAGTTTCCCTTCTGTCCCTTTTGACTCTGTGCCCCCTCCTTTTTCGGTGTGCCTTTGCCTCTTGTGGCTCACATTTTTGATGCTCTTCAGTGTGTTCTACAGAGGTTGCTGGACCTGTGTGCCCTCACAGCAGAGAGCTGGAAGCCTAGGAACTTATGATCCAGTTAACCAATGACTACCACTTGTGGAACTTTGAGAGTGCAAGTCCATCACCTGGAGTATAATTTGTGTTAGAGTCATCCTCCAGGATTAAGAGAAAAATCCTTCTATGAAACTTTGCCTGAACCTCACAGGCTTGCTGGGATTCTTCCCCTTTCTAATCCTGCTTGCTTTATTCCCTCACTGATTTCTCTTGGAAACAGTTTCTTAGCAAGTGTGGTCAGAAATCTAAATATTTGAAAGATGGAACTACTAAAACCTTTGTTTAGGTTTTACAGAATGCAACTTCAAAAAGGCAATAGAAAGAAGAGAAAAGTCTCAAATACGGACAGTGATGTTTTTACACTTCATTTCTGAGTTTATCTATGTTCTAAAAAGTGACTATTTAGGAACATTACATGAAACAAAAATTTGGTACACAACCCAGTTCTATTGCTTAGGAGCCAGGAAATCATTAGCTAAATTGTTCGTTAGGACTACTTTACCTAAGAGTAAAGCCTTTCCATTCAGAAGTCATCTTCCAATAATGGGTTGATGCATAGATACAAAGACCAAAGCCCTTACTTCAATTTGGAATGCCTCAGCATTCCCTGGGAGGCTGAGATCACTCTTTTAACTCCATCTTAGTTTAACTTCGTTCTCTACCCAATATTACTTTGTTTACTCTTTTACATGTATTATTTCCAAGAGTTACTTCCCAATAAGTCTTCTGCATGACCACATGCTTTTCAGCAGTGAATATACCATTCAAATTGTAAGTCTTGGATTCCTAGTGGGTCTTGGTAGAGAAGTGCCTGACTATGGGACATATAGGGACCATGCAGTTAGAGGTATTCTTTGTAATTTGGGTCTGTTAAATACAAGGTGATGAACTTGTGCCAGTCCAACAGCAATTTATCAAAAGATGGAATGGTACATCTGAAATCAGCCAAGAACAGGGTCAGAGAGCACAAAGAAGATGCATAAGCAGGTACCAAGAGGCCATGATATCATCTCTCCTGCATTTATCTTCAACACATGCTTATGAGAAACCAGTCACAGGTCAGGAAGGGGGAACCCCTAACGAGCAACTGATCGTGGCGGTGGGGGGAAGGCTGATTTTGTTCACAGAATAGTCAGCTCAGACGTGAATGCAACAGAAAATTTCTTCAACACTATGGAGCCTGTAAAACAGCAGTAAGGAAAATCTCCCAAATGTTAATGCTTTGGAAGGTGTACCTTGTCAGCCACTTGGTGTGAAATAAAAGTGGCAAGATACAGCAATTAATCAGCAATGGCAAATGATTGGTTGGGCAAGGGTCTGAAAGAAAAATAACTGGAAAATTGAGAACAAGGAATTCTGGGCAAGAAGCATAAAAATAGGCATGTAAATATACTGAGCACAAAGTACAAAGACCTTTGTATCATATATTAACAGCCTCTAGAAAGCATCAACTACTGATGATTTATCAGACATAATAATGGGCAGCTGGTGATAGCCAGACACTGTCAGGGTCCACCTTAATACTAACACAGTGGCCCCTGGTGGCAGGAATGGAATCTGTGAATAGTTTTAACAGCATAAGCTCTCATTTGCTGAAGCCAATGTAGTTACTGCTGTTAACAAATGACTAAAATTCTCAACAGGGTAGACAGACCACAATGGCAGCATCCCTTAAGCAGATCAACTAGCCCTTGGGTGACAGGTTGATTATATTGAGCCCATCTATCCTGTAGAGGACAACAAATCATCCTGACAAAAATAAACCAATATTCTGAGCATGAATTTGTTTATTCTTTCCACAGGACCTCAAATAGCACAACTTTCCGAAGGTTTACAGAGTGTTTGATTCACCAACATAGAGTTGTGCATCATATTTCACTGGAGAGAGTGATGTGCTTCAGAGCAAATATGGTTTAGCAGAGGTACATAACCATGGGATCCACTAATCCTTCCACATACCACACCACCCACCCAGAAGCTGCCAGATGACAAAATGATAAACAGCCTTTTGAGCTGTAACCTTGGAGAGAAGACCCTGAGAGAATGGGGAATCATCCTACAAGCTGTAGTGTGTGCCCTAAATCAATGAAAATATATGGTGGTGTAACTCTGATAGAGTACCTGAGTTCAAGGACCACACAGAGAAAGCAAAAGTGACTCTATTTCCCATTATGCCCACTGAACCCACTGAAGGAATTTGTACTTCTCTCCCCTGCAACTCTAGGCTCTGTGTTCTAGATGTCTTAAAATCCAGAGCTGGCAAGGCTCTATCAAAGAACACAGCAAGAGCTTCATTAAAAAAATATGAAATATCTATACAATGAAATATTATTTGGCAATAGAAAGAAAAAATATGTGCTGAAACATGGATAAACCTTGAAAAGATTATGCTAAGTGAAAGAAATCAGTCACAAAAGATCACATTTTGTATGATTCTTTCATAGGATTTTCCTGAATGGTTACTCTATCTTTTCCTGCATAGGAAGTATCATAATTACAGATAAATATTTGCCTACCAACTATGTCACATAAAGGACTCTAAGTTCCATGAGGATGAGTACTATATCTGCCTTATTTACTCCTGTAACCTGTAATTTCTTACACAGTACCTAATACATAGAGGAAATATAATGAGTATATACTGAATATATTTTTAAAGCCATGACTATTAGTATATAGAGGTGTACCTGATAGAAAATGCTTCAGTCACTGAGTCAAGTCATTTGTATATTTACTAAGATAGCACTTTATTTTTGTCATAATTTTACTAACTTTCATATTCATATGGATATCTATGTATTGGTTGTAAAGAAAATATAAGTTATGGAAATGGTGGCTTGAAGCTATAAAGTCAATTTTAATTAGAACTGTCTTCAGTGAAGTTGAATATTTTGCAAAACCTAGTTTTTAGAGTTCTCAAATCGATGCGATGTGTTGATATACTTTGTAGGATTGTAAATTATATACTCTGTGAAATGTGATAAGACTGTGTTGCTAGTAAAGAGATTAGAGTGAAGCCTTAGGAACATAACAAAGTTTGCTTATTCTACATCAGGAGAATAATCATATTTATTTGCATGCATTTATATAAATAAATATGCACACACATACATTGCACTGCAAACATTGAACTCTACCATATTTCATCTAAGGAATAACTTTTTCCCAACTCATCTAATCAACAGAATCTTATAGTGAGATTATAAAGGTGAAAATACCCAACATCTACTATCTGGATATTATATTCACTAAGTAAAGGAAGAAAATAAAGAAATCAAAGAATGTGAGTTTTTAAGCTTGTTGGTTTCCATAAATTCCTTAATAATTCCATTATTTACTGATTAAAAATGCCCAAGAATGGCGACGAGGCAACTATCACATTTTTTTTTTTAAGGAGAGCAAGGTACAGGCTTTTATTTAGAATTAAAGTGAGAGAATAGAGCTCCTGGCTTATGCCAAGAGGGGACAAGAGAGCCCTGGCATCTATAATTTAACAAAACTCCCATGACCTTGAGTCTTAGACAACTTTAGATCTACTGATTCAGAGTAACTTTTCCACTATTATCAATGATTGCTATATCTTCACTATTTATTCATAAACTATTTATTTTGTATATACACTGGTCAGTTCAAGGGCAAAAAATAGTATCCTTTATAGCTCTCTGGGTATAAAGCAGGCTGCCTCTGAGAATAGAAACATGATTTCAATATATTTAAAGAAAGAATATGTCAGCCAGAAGGTGTATTTATCAATAATTGAGACAGAAAGTGTGTATGAGGCAAAGCAACACAAAAGTAAACTTTTCCTTGGTCCTTCTGAATAACTATTAAAAGAAAGCACTTTAGCTACTGATCTGACATGTTTGGTGCCCATTGTTGGGGTGAACTCATGGTCAGGTAGATATGTATCAGATAGATATCGGGCTATATTACTAGGATGCCTTTAAAGATATCTTCATTTCCTTGATATGCTCACTGTTCAGTTTCTAGATTCTGATTTTGATTTGAGTCATCAAGGAAGTCCAATTATTAGAAAGAGAACCTGTGATTCTCATACTGAACTTCAGATTCTCTCTTATAGGTTATTGGAATGATCATTATAAAATCAGAAACAGGTGTTAAGAGTGTTTCTTTATTCACTCAACAATATTTTAAGAGCTTTCTATAATGCTGGAAACTATAACAGGTGATAAGAAAAAATAAGTAAGACAGCCATTGTCCCTATGCTCACTGGGCTACTGAAGAGTGTGGGGCTAGCCCACACTCTAGTGAAGAACATAGACAATTAAGTAGGCACTTGCAATAAAGTGTGATGAGTATTAGGATAAGAGAATTCAGGATCTTATGGTGAATATTTATCAGGGACATGTAATATATTTATATATTTTAAAATGGTATCAGGGAATATATAATGGAAGAAATTCTATTAAGCTGTGCTGTAAAGACTGTTAGCCAAATGACAGGGATCATAGGATCATAGGGAGACACTCATCTGGGAAGATGGAACAATATGGGCAAAGACCCTGAGTTGAGAAAGAGAAAACACCTGCAAAAAACTGAAGGAAAATTAGTGTTTTGAAGGTGAGAGGGCCAAGTGGTAAGGACTTGTGAAAGGTAAGGCTAGGGAGGCAGGTAGAAGCCAGATCATTCTGGTCTAAGGAAAACTAAGTTAAGGAACATAGACATTATTGTGGCAATAATGAAAATATATTAAAATTGCTTATGCAGGTAAGTCATTGGGGCAAAATTCAACTTAGAAATCTTTCTCTAAGGAATATTCTGTGCAGAGAAAGATTCAGAACACAAGTTTGAAGGGTATGGCAATATGGTGAGATGACCTATAGTACTTGACCAGTATAGTACTATAACCTATAGTACTTGACCAGAACGGAAAAGGTGCATACTGACTTCGACATTTCCATATGTGGGTGGTGATACATCTTACTATAAATGGATAAATTATCATTCTGATTTTACATAATAATCTTGTGAACTTGGTAAATATGGGTATGTCCCTGAAAGTTTAATGGTATATTTTCTTAGCATGGAAGCTGAAGTCTTTTGAGTTAATAAATTCATCAGGAGAATTAATGGATATGTTAAACCCCTTAGAGACTGCTGACTTTGTCCCAAGCAGATATTCATATATATATTATATATGTATATCATAATGTTATTGTCAGAACAAAGATCTAAATAACTTAAGATAAAGAAAATATATTTTGGTAAAAATGGTTAAAGCTAAATGAATAAAAAATATTTAATGACTAGAAATGAAAAGGAAAATAGCTTGCAGAGAAAACTTTTTTTATAAAAGAAACTTTATTTCAGTATTGCATTGTCTCTATTTATGTAAGGAGAAAATATAAAAGTAAATCCTGGAGATCAAAGCTGCTGGATAAATTATAGCTCCTTGCAGAGATTTATAAGAACTTCAGGTCATATAATACTACATAGAGAATTTTTTAAGTAGAATAGAACTGTGGGCTATTAAAGTTTATTGAATGATTTTCACTGGTAAGTGAATAAAAGAAAGAAACTTTCATAAGGAAAAAATTCAGATAACTTTACCCAACACAAGTCCAAAGATTTTCTTGTAAAAGAGATACCAAAACCTCATTCAATCTTGTTTTCTCTCCAGGCATATTCTCCCAGGAGTTTCAAGGGTGGGACAGCCTCATTGCTCCAGCTCTTTAGCATCTTATTCCTCAACTTTATGACTTTTGTCTCCTCTAATTAGGATTTTAGTGAAATTAAAATCAAATTTTCTCTGAAGATAGCTTCAGTTTTTAAACCAAGAAGTAATTTACAAAGGGAATTTTTGTCATCCAATACATATGCCCTTTTCTTTTTCTCTATTTATTTTACCTGTAACATGTTTGACCTTGAAGATACATTTGATCAAAAACATAATTCTCTTTTGATGAGAAAATCTTTTAGAGATGTACCTCTCTCTGAGCAGGGTGATATGTCCACTTCACAGGGAGCAGTTCTGATTCTGTCTAGTAGAAAGACAAAACTGTGTTTCTATTACTGACCAAGCCTGGGGAAAACTGTGTCTTTCAGAGACAAAGACAGTATCAAGGCGATGAAACTTTTGGCAGCCATTATGAGCTTCAAGCTGTGTCTTATATTTAACTGCCTAGTAGACACTACACTAAAGCATTAAAAAAGATTTGTTAGTGACAGATGCCACTTCATCTATCAGCCATTACAGGAATAACATTAGAGCATCCATTTAGTTTCTCAGATGAAAATTTAAATGCTTGTTAGTTCTGATTTACCTGAGAAAAAAAAAGGTAAAGTTTTGGCAACATTGCAGAACAGCACTAAAAAAAATACATAGAAACACAACTTTCTTGTTTTTCTTAATGAATCAAATCTAAGTAGCTATGGGCATTTTTAGTATTTTCTGTGATACTGTGCATGCTTCTTTGGCAATTAGAGCTTTATTTGGAGAGAGAAATCGCAAACTGTTAGTATTTGTTTTTGCCTCTGATATGCATGCCTAGGAATAATAAAAACCCAGGGAAGTCAATATTTTTGAAAAGCAAAAAGGGATGAAATTCACTAAGTAGTTCAAGGTTAAGCTCTACCACATACTGAAACCTAAAGAATCAACTTCGCAGTCTCTAATTTGATATATTAATATGCTAATATTGTGCTTGTGTGTGATTTTTTTCACAGTGAAAAACTATAGTTTTACCTCATTTTGACTGACTTCACTTAATGCCTGATTAGAAATAATAGCAGCATTTAGAAGTATTTTAATTATGAAAAGAAAAATTGGTACTATAAATCACTGAGAAGTGTAAACTCTCCTTCCACCTACCTATTTCAATAGAGCTCCAGTGTTAGCCACTGTGTTTTGAAAGGTCTTCTAAAAAGTAAAGATAAAATATATTTACAACAGAAGAAGTTTTCTCTGAAAAAGAGATACACAGGAAGGATTTAATTCTTAGAGAACAATGTTTACAATATAAAAACATTAATATCTGGAAGAGTCCTTTGAAACCAAGCTCAATCTCCACTGCTATGTTCTACAACACCCAAAATTAAGCTTGGTCACTCAGTGGTTCAACAAATGTCACTTATTCATTTGTTCACTGCTTCACAAATTCATCCAAATATTGTACAATTTTCTACATTGACAATCATGTCATCTGTGAACAAGGACAGTTTTATTTCTTCTTCCTAGTCTGAAAACATGGTATTTCCTTTTCTTGTCTTATTGCATTAGCTAGAACTTCCAGTATGATTTTGCAAAGGAAAAGGAAGAGGACATCCTTGCCTTATTCCTAATCTTCATGGGAATCCGTTTATATTTTTAATTTATTCTCCAACAATTAGCCCTGCTTTGCCCTCTTTCAGTAGATAAATATTAGAATCAATTGTTTGACAATTAAAACTTGCTATGATTTATAGCAGGTTGCAAAATTTTCACTGTAATATGAAAAAAGAGTTTAAAAAGTAAACCAGTGATTGGAAATTGCTATTTTCATTAATTTTTTAATTATGAAAATATTGCCAGACAGGTCAGAAATAGCAGCTAAAAATGTTATCAATGGGTTAAAAATTCTTCAAAATTCCATATCCTTTTCTTTACTTCAAATGATTAATGATTTATGTTTATCATTAAACTCATTTAAATTTAAGTTCATCATAGAAAATAAAAACATAGAAACCAGCAAAATGAAAAAAAATTCACCTATTAACCAAAAGACAACAATTTCTCTGTTATTACCTTATTTCAGTGTGACTTAAGATTTTCTGTATGTATTTGATGCAGACTTTTTTAAATGCATATTGCTTTATAACTAATTTTATTTACCAACTCCCTATTATTAAGCACTAAATTTATCTACAATTTTTACTATTTTGAGATATTAACATTGCTCTCAAATTTTGCAATTGGGTACAGTGACAAACAAAAATAACTGACTTGGAGAACACTTTCAGAAAGACAAAAGTACTCATATTATATAAAGAACTTAACAACAGTCCCATAATACACCATTAGGTGTATTACTTACAACACTTAGAAAAAGAAAGGTGTGAACACCTTTATTTTTAACCAATTTTAGTTTCAGTAAAATTACATGATCAACAAACTTGTTTCCACCAGCTGACTGACCCCATTCTTTTGTGTCAAATTAGTTAAGGTTTAGTTCATCAAGCATGGACGTAGTAAAATCAGATTCACATTTGAAAAAGTTTACTCTGTCAATCATTTGTAAAACTGATAAGAGGGAAATGAAATAACTGGATCTGGAATACAAATGTGGATGCTGTTGTAATTATTAAGTGAAAATGAAGGTCTAAGTTAAAATTCTCACATAAAAGAAAGGTAAAAATACATGACACCTTGAAAGTATTAGACATTAGAAAGAAGGAGTAGGAAAGGACAATGTTTGAGTTTCTAAAATGGGAAATTATGTGAAATTTTTGGCTGTTAACTGTAGAAGTAATCTCAGGGGAAAGATGACTAGTTCAGTATAGACAGTTCATTTTAATTGTTTATCAGACAGCCCCAAGAACTCTTTTACAGATGGTTTAATTTATGGATTTCAAGCCCTGGAAAGAAAACTGGCCCAGATATACTTACTCTGGAATCAAGAATGCAAAGTGGGAGATAAACCGATTCATAGACAAAATGACATATAGTGTGCAAAAAGTTTTATGACATATAGTATGTAAAAAGACAATGAAGAAGAAAGCTTAAAGAACACACCTAAAATACAAAAACTTATGAAGGAGTTTGACAACAAACAGTAAAAGATGTATCCTGGAAATCTGAATTATAAAATAGCCATCCCAGAGGCTAAGGAAGAATAGAAGTTTAATAGTGAGCATATGATAACTCTGTCATACATGCAAAGAGCTCAAGTAGGAAAAGTATTACAAAGGACCTTCATTCCTGACCTCATGATTCCCTCATAAAGGAAGTGTTCATAAAGTAACTTTGCTGGTTGCTCTCTCTCCAGAGAAAGGTCATCAGTCAGAACGATGAACTGGAACAACGAGCTGCAGATGCCATGCTTTTCTGTCCATTCCCTGCCACGGCAGAGGAGGGAGGCTTACAGCTTGGGGCACGTTTGATTCATGGAGGTGTTAGAGAGCCTATTTGGTTGCACATGGAATCCATGTCCTTCAACACAGATATTATAAGTGATTATGCTGACAGTTTAATCTCCATTTTTACTGACCCATGTCTTATTCCTAACCTGTTTCAGAACTCAGGCCTGAAAGAGAATGCTATTACGTATTGACTGGTTCAAACATCAGTAATAAGAATGGAACAGTGCTCATCCACCTAATGTAGGTGGAATGAGGTAACAAATAACCATGTAATAATAACTGGAGTGGTTTTATTGGACTGGTTGTGGATGAAGTCAGACTAATGTATTGGACAATAAATGTGTCAGAAGTCATGATCAGAAGGACGGATATTTTCACAAGAGTGTTGGCTCTGAAAGAAAATAAATAATGTTATCACTAAGAAGTATTTAGTTCTGAGGGATTTCATGGCTTGGCTGTTGTTACTGCTTTTTAATATGAACAGAGCACAATGTGTTTAAAGTTTTAGGGTAGAACCAGCTGAAGGCACTTGAGGAGAGTGTACCTGATGGAGAGTGGTCCTTGAAGTGGTGAGAAGACATTCATCCCAGAACACAGGTGGGAAGGGCAGTTCATGACTGGAACCAGAGCAAGGCAGGTAAGGATGGGTTATGTGAGCAAAGCACTAGGAATGCAAAGGTGAATAAAACATGACCCCTGCTTTCAAGGAGCTCATCCTGGGAGTCAAGGAAACCATCAAGCTAACCATAACACAAGCTGTAGTATACAATTTGAAAATCCAACTCTTCTGTAAAGTGACTCCTCCCATCTTAGAGTACTCATGTATTTTCCTACAGAAAATTAAAAAAACTGGAGAACAAGCTTCTGATGCAGTGTGTATATGAAGGTAGTTTAATCTTCAAGAATAATGTCACTCAAATCATTGTTTTGTAAATTTTTTTTAATTTTTTTATTTTGGTATCATTAATCTACAATTACATGAAGAACATTATGTTTACTAGGCTCCCCCTTCATCAAGTCTCCCCCCACATACCCCTTCACAGAAACTGTCCATCAGAGTAGTAAGATGCTGTAAAATCACTACTTATCTGCTCTGTGTTGCACAGCCTTCCCCATTCCCCCCCACACACTATAAATGCTAATCATAATGCCCCCTTTATTTTTCCCCCACTCTTGTCCCTCCCTTCCCACCCATTCTCTCCAGTCCCTTTCCCTTTGGTAACTATTAGTCCATTCTTATGTCAGCCATTTTGAGACATTTTCAGTATCTCGGCCTCATATACTTCTAAAAACTTAAGAGGCCTGTTGCTATTAGAGAGTATGTGCATTTAGCTTTCAGAAATCCTGGGATTGAAGGTTTTAACACTTTTGTGGAATTTCTAACCTATACATATAAAGCATGATAAGAAATTTGTTTTGGAAGTGTTCTGGATCTAGAGTATCTTCATAAAAATTACAGTGTATACAATCAAGACGTTCGTCTGCTAAAGCCTGAGTGTTTCCTTCTGTGAGCACATGAATGTGCACAAGGCCACTGTAATGCAGGAAAGGAGATAAACCAAAATAAAACAAAACGTTAAGCTAGAATATAAAGCTGGTTTGAGTCCAGCTTCACTTTTCCTAGTGTGATCTCCAGTAGGTGGCTTCTTTCCTTCAGTTTCTTTACTTGTAAACAGGGAGGGAAGGGAGGGACGCCAGCTTTGTTTACTATGCTCTCCTGGGAGATGTATTTACTAGACATCAGTTAACATAGTGCTGAAGAATATGGAGTCTGGAGCCAGGCTTCCTAAATTTGAAATTTGGCTGCACTGCTGAATAGCCATGTAATGGGGGTTAGTTTCTTAAATTCTTTATGCCAGTGTTGACTAATCTGAAAAATGTAAATGACAGCAAAGGCATATAACTCCTTTGCAATATCTTGTGATTACTAATGAAGCCCTTAGAACTGTGCCTAGAACATGGTAAACAGAGCATAAATATGAGCTATTTTATAATTTACCTCACATAGAGGTTTAAATAATCAAATGATATAATTAATAAAAGCACTTCTTAGCACAGTGCCTGACACCTAATCAATTCACAATAAATTGTACCTATAATTATATGTTCAAATAAATTTGGTTGACACTCTTTTCACTGGGTGGTATTTATTTCCATTTTCAAAGTAAAGAAATTGGAACAGTGATAGTCCAAGAAACTTTGAAACAATGAGAAGTAAAATCTAGAATCCAAGCCCTATTCTAAATATTCAAAAAAAACTATGCTCCATTAAATTATCTTGTAAAAAATAATATGATTTAAAATTTAATAGTGTCTATTTCACAATGTGATTGTAAAGATTGAATGAGTTAATAATTATAGGATGCATTGAGAACTATATGAGCTGAATTAATCTAAGGTGTTATTACATCCCATGAGGAAGTCTGCTTTCTCAAGTCTTGCTTAACACCGTATTCTAAGAGAATATCTAGTCTAGGTGTTGGCCACAATGTACGATATCACAACATGGAGTGTTTCAAAGTATCTCCTAATTTGGAGGAAAATTCAAATGTAAAATTGAATAAGGTGATTCATTTGAGTCTACTTTATGGACAGCCTCAGAGGCATCAGATTTAACACAGAACATGAATATTATGGTTTCTATGTGAGGCAGACATGTGAGTATTTTTTTCTCACCAAAACCCAAAATTAAACATATTCCTTTAAGTAAATAAAAATGTATTAATGTGCATGAAAAACAAGATTTATACCATGATGTAAGAAGTATTTGACCAATAAATCAAGGAAAATGATATTGTAGGGAAAATTGACACTAAAATCTAGAGCAACACAAAAGGATTAAATTGTGTAAAAGAATACATTCCTTCATAAACTGAAACTCAACTAACTGTAAATGTTCCCAGTTCATTAACAAATTAAAAGGAATTCATTTTAGCCAGCTTACTATATGAGCCTGGACACACATTTCATTTTCTATAAATATTATGATAAGCCTATCTATAAAATTAACAACAGGCAAGAAAAGCAATGTCTACTAAACCTATGATGAAGAATTATTGCATGTAAATTAACTACCTAGAATTCATAAATGGTGTAATTCGTTTTTAATTAATAATCCACTTGACCTGTTAGTAAGTAGATCATACTTCTTTATTGCTGAATCACACTAAAGACAAGTAGGAGCTATTCTTCAATATTTGCACCAGGTGGCAAATAGCCTGAATCAGTTGTTACAAATTGACTGCCTGAAAAGTAAATAATTTTCCCTATCAGTATTATTATAAGAACTTGGAATTTACCTAAAAAAGAATTAACTAATGTTCAATATTTAAAAATTCTAAGCCAGTTTTAGAATTATGAGAGTCAAATGGTTAAAAGTAATTATTGTGAAAACTAGGAACATCTTAATTGATTAATAATTTCAGTTTATCATTATTTCAGAAAGGAACCACATATATAATCCAAACTAATCCAGATTAATCAGATGTTCACCATCAAGACAGAATTTATTGTAGTTGTGGGTTTCTTTGAAATGTATTCCAAAGCTTGCTCAAACTATTTTTTTAGCGTTTAGGGATTTATCACTTAAATACTTTTTAGTGTTTAGTATTTATCACTTATGTCTTAGAATCCATAAGCATTTATATTAGTTTGTTTTCTAGGTATTCACGTGGAAGCTAGAAGTAACTATAAATAGTATCAACACAGAACCATAAAACCTCTGGTTTAGAAAGAAGCAGCCCAGATGTCCCTGATAAAATCCTTCTCTCTTCACCAATCCAAGTTTCAGTCACCATTTTCCAGGCTGAATTATTTGAAAATTACATGTAGGATAGTTTTACAATTCAATCTCTACCATTTGATATCTTTATCATCTATCATGTATCTACATCTATCAATCATCTATCAATCCATCTATCTATATTAATTGAAGAATGGATTTAATTTTTTCCTGCTTCTAATGTAAAGATCTCACGGCCTGAAGCAAGATCTACTCCAAGATTTTTCCATTAGATGAGTAAATAACCTTTACAGATAATACATTTCCATGTGGATAAATGTATTTTCTGTGATTCACAACAAAATGAATGCTAACATGTAAAATTAAACTAGATGTTTTAATTTAATGATAAAACACTAACCTGCAACATTGGATCTAATGAAAAACATTACACTGCTCAAGAAAAACAACATTATCAAGGAGTTCAAAGTATGTACTATGAAGAACCTGATTTTTCTGGCTTTTTATTATCAATAGAAATAGTTCTTTCTAGTCTATTCTTTGCCAAATTTATTTTTCACATGCTCTGAAGATCTTTCTTGTGTTATTTTGTATATTTGTGAAAAATATAATGTGGTCTGAACTAAAATACCCATTGTATCCTGTATGCCAGAAGTTGAAGTCAGAGTAAATAGGAAATACCTCTCTATTACATTAATCCAAACAGAATAATAAACCATAAGGTAAAGGAAAATGTGCTGAGTTGGCATTCCCATTTTTAATCCAGACCTTCACAGTCCTCAAGTTCTGAACTCTTGAAAGATGTAGAAACAAAATGTTTAGTTTAGAAACTGGTTTGGAAATTCATCCCAGGAAGGGAACTACATTAATTTGGAAAAGTAGTTTAACCCTTAGGGTAACAATTTAGATCCAAGAAGGATAAGGTTCTTACAAAGTATTCAGATAAGGCTAAACTGCTCTGTTGTTGAATATTCTTATTGCTGCACAAATGGAGAAGCAAGATCAAAGATCATAGCAGTGAGAAGGAAAGACAAACTGAGGTGTTGGGGGAGGGATAGATTAAGTGCTGTATCGACTGAATATGTCCCCCTCAAATTCATATGCTGAAATTCTATAGGGAGATGGAGTCTTGGAAAGTGATTATTATGATCGTGGAGTTGTCATGAATGGGATTAGTGCCTTTATCAAAGAGATCCCAGAGAAAGGGCACAGCAAGAAGACGGCAGCCTGTGGACCAGGAAGTAGGCTCTCACCAGACACTCAATCTGCTGTCGCCTTGACCTTGAACTTCCCAGCATCCAGAATTGAAAGAAATAAATTTCTCTTGTTGGTGAGCAGCTCTATCTATATTTTTCTGTTACAGCAGTCCACACAACAACATCTACAGACAGATAAATAGATAAGCAACATGTGGTTTACTATTATTCCATGCAGCAGAATATTATTTAGTCTTAAAAAGACCCAAATTCTGACACACAATACACATGGTACAACATTGAAGACATTGTGCTAAACAAAATAAACAGAAACAAAAGGAAAAATATTGTATAAATCTACTTACATGAAGTACCTAGAATAATAGAATTTATAAACTAGAATAATGGTCTCTAGGGATGGAGGGAACGGGAAATGAGAAGCTATTGTTTAATGGGTACAGTTTAAACTGGGAAAAACTAAAAAGTTCTGGAGATAGATGGTGGTAATAGTTATGACACATTGTAAATATATTTAATGCCTCTGAACTGCAAACTTAAAAATCGTTAAAATGGTAAATGTTGTGTAATGCATATTTTAACCATAATAAAGCCAGCAATGGAGGGATGTGAAAGAGCTTTTAAAGGATAAGAATGCCTATAGTTACATTTGAAGTTTTTCAGTGAGGTGTGGGTGATGTCGATGGTGACTGTGAGCATTCAGGTCCAAGGGCCAGGGCAAGGATTAGGGTTAGGTGTTCCCGAAGGTGTAAGGTCAGGATAGGGTTATGTTTACAGTTACGATTCGCCTCTGATGTCAGGGCAGGGGCGAGACTGAGCTTCAGGTTTACATTGAGTCATGGGTGATCTCAATGGTGATCATCAGGGATGAGGTCCAAGGGCCAGAGCTAGGGCTAGGGTTCGGTAAGGTGTACGGGTAGAATAGTATTACGGCTACCGTTAGGATCCAGCTCTAATGTGAGGGCAAGATTGAGCTTCAGAGTTACAGGGAAGTGTGAGTGATGTTGATGGTGACCATGAGGGGTCCAGAGCAAGGGCTATGCTAGGATTAGGTTTCAGTGTTCGTTAAGGTGTACTGGGTGAATAGGGTTACATTTAGAGTCCGGCCGTAATGTGTGGGCGATAGAAAGATTGTGCTTCAGGGTTACGGTGAGTCAAGGGTTTCACTGATGCTGACGATGAGGGGTCAGGACCACAGGACAGGGCTTGGGTCATGTTTAGGTTTTCTGTAAGGTGTACAGGCAGGATATGGTTACAGTTCCAGTGAGGATCCAATTCTGATGTGAGGGTGAGGGCTAGACTGAGCTTCAGGTTTACAGTGAGGTGTGGGTGATGTCGATCGTGACTGTAAGGGGTCAGGTCAAGGGCCAGGGCTAGGGTTTGGGTTAGGTGTTCCAGAACATGTCCAGGCAGGATAGGGTACGGTCACAGTTAGGGTCCATCTTGGATGTCAGGGTGATGATGGCGAGATTGAGCTTCAGGTTTACAGGGATTCATGGGTGATCTCAGTGCTGATCATCAGGGCTGAGGTCCAAGGGCCAGGGCTAGGGTTAGGGTTAGGGGTTCGGTAAGGTGTATGGGCAGCATAGTATAAGGGTTACGATTAGGATCTGGCTCTGATGTAAGGGCGAGTGCAAGTATGAAATTCAGGATTACAGTGAAGCTTGGGTGTTATGGTGACGGTGAAGGCTCAGGTCCAGGAACTAGGGCTAGGGTTAGGGTTCAATGTTCAGTAAGGTTTATGGGGTGTATAGGGTTACTGTTACCAATAGTGTCTGGCTCTGGTGTGAGTGCTAGGTCGAGATTGAGCTTCAGTGTTACTGTGAGGCGTGGGTGATGTCGATAGTGACTGTGAGGGATGAGGTTCTAGTTTAAGGGCTAGGGTTATGATTTGATGTTCGGTAAGGTGCACAGGGTGGAAAGGGTTGCTGTGGCAGTTAGAGTCCAGCTCTGATGTGAGGGTGAGGGCGAGATTGAGGTTCAGGTTTATGGTATGGGGTTGGGGACGTCGATGTTGATGGTGATGGGTCAGGTCCAGGAGCCAGTGTTAGGGTTTGGGTTCAGTGTTTTGTAAGGTGTATGGGCAGGATAGGGTTATGTTTAGAGTTAGGAACCAGCTGTGATGTGAGGGTGAGGGTGACATTGAGCTTCAATATTGCTGTTAGGCATGGGTGATGTCGATGGTGACCATGAGGAATGAGGTCCAAGGCCCTGGGCTAGAGTGAAGGTTCAGAGTTCGGTAAGGTGTATGGTAAGGATAGTGTTACGGTTACAGTTAGGAACCAGATCTGATGTGAGGGTGAGGCCGAGATTGAGGTTCAGGTTTATGGTAAGGCTTGGGGGATGTCGATGGTGCTGGTGAGGGATCAGGTTCATGGGCTAGAGCTAGGGTTAGGGTTCAGTTTTTGGTAAGGGATGCAGGCAGGATAGGGATACGGTTAAAGTTAGTATCCGGCTCTGATATGAGACTGAGTGTGAAACTGAGCTTCAGTGTTCCTGCGAGGTATGGCTCATGTTGATGGTGACCATGTGGGATGAGGTCCAAGGTCCAGGGATTAGGAGTTCAGTAAAGTATACAGGCAGGATAGTATTATGGATACATTTAGGAACTGGCTTTGATGTGAGGGCAAGAGTGAGATTGAGGTTCAGGTTTATGGGGTGGCTTTGTAGATGTCCATGTTGACCATGAGAGGTCAGGTGCAAGCGCAGAGCTAGGGTTAGGGTTAGATGTTTGGTAAGATGTACTGTGGAGAAAAGGTTTCGGTTACTGTTAGGGTGAGGCTCTGATGTGAGGGCGAGGGAGAGATTGAACTTCAGGGTTATGGTGAAGCATGGGTGATGTCGATGGTGACAGTGTGGGTCTGGTTCACTTACCAGGACTAGGGTTAGGGTTAGGTGTTTGGGAAGGTCTACGGGGAGGATAGGGATACAGTTAGAGCCAGGGTACGGCTCTAATATGTGGGCGATTGTGAGATTGAGCTTCAGGGTTATGGTGAGGCATGGATGACGTTAATGTTGGAGGGGTCAGGTACAGGGTGACAGGGGACATAAACTAAGATTATGTTTAGGTGTTCTGTAAAGTGTATGGGCAGGACATAGTTACGGTTCCAGTGAGGATCCAGCTGTGATGTGAGGGCAAGTGCCAGATTGAGCTTCAGGTTTATGGTAAGGTGTTGGTGATGTCGATGGTGACTGTGCGTGGCCAAGTCCAAGTGCCAGGGCTAGGGTTAAGGTTAGGTGTTCCAGAATGTGTATGGGCAGAAGAGTGTTATGGTTACAGTTATAATTCGGCTCTGATGTCAAGGCAAGGGTGAGATTGAGCTTCAGGTTTACAGTGAGTCATGGGTGATCTCAAAAGTGATCATCAGGGATCAGGTCCACAGGCCAGAGCTTGGCTTAGAGTTAAGAGTTCGGTAAGGTGTATGGGCAGGATAGCGTTATGGTTACAGTCAGTAACCAGCTGTGATGTGATGGCAAGTGCAACATTGAGGTTCAGGTTTATGGGGAGGCATGGTGGACATCAATGGTGACCATTAGGGCTCAGGTGTAAGGGCAGTGTTGGGGTTAGAGTTAGGTTTTCGGTATGGCGTGCTGGGAGGAAAGGGTTTCATTTACAGTCAAAGTCTGGCTCTGATGTGAGGGTGACAGGGAGATTGAACTTCAGGGTTATGCTGAAGTGTGGGTGACATCGATGGTGAAGGTAGGGTCTCATTCACGAAGCTGGGATAAGGATATGGTTAGGTGTTTGGGAAGGTGTATGGGAGGATTGTGTTACCATTAGAGTTAGGGTCTGGTGGTGATGTGAGGGTGAGGGTGATATTGTTTTTCTCATTTTTATTTTGTGATGTGGATGGTGATGGTGGGGGATCCTATTCTGGAGCCAGGGCTAGGGATAATGTTAGGTGTTCTTTAAGGTGTATTGGGTGAATAAGGTTACGTTTAGAGTCAGGGTCCATCTCTAATGTGTGGGCGATAGTGAGACTGATCTTCAGTTTTATGGTGAGGTGTGGGTAACAATGCTAACGATGAGGGTTCAGGTCCAGGAGACAGGACTATGGTTATGTTTAGGTGTTTTGTAAGGTGTATGGGCAGGATATGGTTGTGGTTCCAGTGAGAATTGTCTCTGATGTGAGGGTGAGGGCCAGATTGAGCTTCAGGTTTACAGTGAAGTGTGGGTGATGTCAATGGTGACTGTGACAGTTCAGGTCCCAGGCCCAGTAGTAGGGTTAGGGTTAGGTATTCCAGAAGGTGTACGGGCAGCATAGGGTTACAGGTACAGTTAAGAACTGGCTCTGATGTAAGGATGAGGGCAAGATTCAAGTTCAGGTTTATGGTATTGTTTGGGGGACATCAATGGTGATGGTAAGGAGTCAGGTCCAGGGGCCAGGGGTAGGGTTAAGGTTCAGTGTTTAGTAAGGTATACAGGCAGGATAAGTTTATAGTTAAAGTTAGCATCTGGCTCTGATGTCAGGGCGATGGTGAGACTGAGCTTCAGGTTTACAGTGAGTCCTGGGTGATCTCAGTGGTGATCATCAGGGATCAGGCCCAAGGGTCAGAGCTAGGGTTAGCGTTAGGAATTCGGGAAGGTGTACGGGCAGCATAATATTATGATTACCATTAGGATCACTCTCTGATGTGAGGTCGAGAGTGAGATTGTGGCTCAGGTTTATAGGAGGCATGGTGGATGTTGGTGTCCATTAGGGGTCTACTGCAAGGGCAGTGCCAGGGTTAGGGTTAGGTGTTCTGTAAGGTGTACAGGCAGGATAGTGCTACAGTTACAGTGAGGAACAGGCTCTGATGTGAGGACGAGGGTGATATTGTGGTTCAGGTATATGGGAAGGCTGTGGGACATCGTTGATGATGGTGTGCAGTCAGTTCCAGAGGCCAGGTCTAGGATTAGGTTTGGTGTTTGGTAAGGTGTACAGGCAGGATAGGGTTGGGGTTAAAGTTAGCATCCAGCTCTGATGTAAGGGCAATGGCGAGACTGAGCTTCAGGTTTACGGTGAGTCATGGGTGATCTCAATGGTGATCATCAGGGATCAGGTCCAAGGGCCAGAGTAGGTTAGCGTTACGAGTTTGGTAAGGTGTATGGGAAGCATATTATTATGGATACTATTAGGATCTCGCTCTAATGTGAGGGCGAGGGTGAAATTGAGCTTCAGAGTTATGGGGAGGGATGGGTGATGTCAATCATGAACATGAGTGGTTTGGAGCAAAGGCAGGGCTAGGGTTAGGGTTCTTTGTTCAGGAAGGTTTACAGGGAGGATAGGGATACAGTTAGATTTAGTGTCCAGCTGTGAAGTGAGGGTGAGGGCGATATGGTGTTTCTGCTTTGCGTTTTGTCAGTGATGACATTGGTGGTGATGGTGAGCAGTCCTGTCTAGGGTCCAGGGCTAGGGATAGGGTTAGGTGTTCATAAAAGTGTACTGGGTGCATACGGTTATGGGTAGAGTTAGGATCCAGCTCTAATGTGTGGGTAATAGCAAGATTGAGCTTCAGGATTATAGTGAGGCATGGTTACTGTTGATGCTGAGGATGAGGGGTCAGGACCAGGGAACAGGGCTATGTTTATGTTTAGGTGATCTCTAAGGTATATGGGCAGTATATGGATATGGTTACAGTGAGGATTGGCTATGATGTGAGGTTTAGGGAAAGATCGAGCATCAGGTTTACAGTGAGGTGTGGGTGATATCTATGATGACTGTGAGGGTTCAGATCCAAGGGCTAGGGCTAGGGTTAGGGTTAGGTACTCCGGAAGGTGTACAGGCAGTTTAAGGTTACCGTTACAGTTAGGAACCAGCTCTGATGTGAGGGCGAGGGCAAGAATGAGATTCAATATTACTGTGAGGTGTGTGTGATGTCAGTCATGAACATGAGGGATGAGGTCCAAGTTCCAGGGCTAGGTTTAGGTTTGGGAGTTCAGTAAGGTGTATGCACAGGAGAGTGTTACTCTTACAGTTAGGAACCAGCTCTGATATGAAGACATGGATGAGATTGAGGCCCAGGTTTATGGTGAGGCATGGGACACATCGATGTTGACTGTAAAGAATGATATTCAAGGTCCAGTGGTAGGGTTAGGGTTAGGAGTTCGGTAAGGTGCATGAGCAGGATAGTGTTACAGTTACAGTTAGAAACCAGCTCTGATGTGAGGTCGAGGGAGAGATTAAGGGTCAGGTTTATAGGAGGCATGGTGGATGGCGATGGTGCCCATTAGGGGACAGGTGCAAGGGCAGTGCTAGGGTTAGTTTAGGTGTTCAGTAAAGTGTATGGGCAGAATAGTGTTATGGTTACAGTTAGGAATAGTCTCTAATGTGAGGACGAGGGCGAGTTTGAAGTTCAGATTTATGGTAAGACTTGAGGGACATTGATGGTGATGGTGAGGAGTCAGTTCCATGGGCCAAGGCTAGGGTTAAGGTTCGGTACTTGGTAAGGTGTAAAGTCAGGATAGGGATATGGTTAAAGTTAACATCTGGCTGTGATGTCAGGGAAATGCAAAACTGAGCTTCAGGTTTATGATGAGTCATGGGTAATCTCAGTGGTGATCATCAGGTATCAGGTCCAAGGGCCAGAGCTAGGCTTAGCGTTAGGAGTTTGGTAAGGTGCACTGGCACCATAGTACTATGGTTACCGTTAGGATCTGGCTCTGATGTGAGGTCAAGGGAAAGATTAAGGCTCAGGTTTACAGGAGCCGTGGTGTATGTTGATGGTGACCCTGAGGTCAGGTCCAGGGGACAGGGCTACAGTTATGTTTAGGTGTACTCTAAGGTGTATGGGCAGGACACAGTTATGGTTTCAGTGAGGATTGGGTCTGATATGAGGGTGAGGGTCAGATTGAGTTTCAGGTTTGCAGTGAGGTGTGGGTGATGTCGAAGGTGACTGTGAAGGTTCAGGTCAAAGAGCCAGGGCTAGGGTTAGGGTTAGGTATTCTGGAAGGTGTATGGGCAGGAGATAATTGCAGTTACAGTTAGGAACCAGCTCTGATGTGAGGGTGAGAGCAAGAATTAGCTCCAGTATTACTGTGAGGTATGTCTGATGTCAGTGGTGACCATGAGGGATGAGGTCCAAGGTCCAGGTCTACGGTTAGGTATAGGAGTTTGGTAAGGTGTACACACAGGAGAGTGTTACATTTACAGTTAGGAACCAGCTTTGATTTGAGGGCGTGAATGAGACTGAGGCTCAGGTATATGGTAAAGCATGCGGCACATCTATGTTGACCATGACGGATGATGTCCAAGGTCCAGGGCTTGGGTTAGGGATAGGAATTCGGTAAGGTGTATGGGCAGGATAGTGTGACTGTTACAGTTATGTTGCAGCTCTGATGTGAGGGCGAGAGTATTAGGAGTTCAGTAGGTGCACAAGCAGCATATTATTATGGTTACCATTAGGATCTTGCTCTGATGTGAGGGTGAGAGTGAGAATGAGCGTTAAGTGCTTCTATGAAGTGTGGGTGATGTAGAAGGTGAATGTGAAGGTTGAGGTACAAGGTCCAGGGCTAGGATTATGGTTAGGATTTTGGTAAGGTGTATGGGCAGGATAGTGTTATGCTTACAGTTAGTACCCAGCTCTGTTGTGAGGTGTGAGGGTGAGAGCGAGATTGAGCTTCAGTGTTGTGTGAGGCATGGGTGATGTCAATGGTGACCATGAGGGGTGAGATCCAAGGTCCAGAGCTAGGGTTAGGGTTAGGAGTTCGGTATGGTGTATGGTCAGCATAGTGTTAGTCATAGTTAGGAACCGGCTCTGATGTGTGCACGAGGGCGAGATTGAGGCTCAGGTTTATAGGAGGTGTGGTGGATGTCGATGGTGACCATGAGGGATTCGAAACTAAGGCAGGACAAGGGTTAAGTTTAGGAGTTCGGTAAGGTGTAAGGCAGGTTAGTGTTATGGTTAAAGCTAGGAACTGGCTCTGATGTGAGGGTGAGTGTGATTTAGGTTCAGATTTATGGGGAGTTATGGTGAATGTCGATGGATACCATTAGGGTCAGGTGCAAGGGCAGTGCTAAGGTTAGAATTTGGTGTTCAGTATAGTGTACTGGGAGAAAAGGGTTTCGGTTACAGTTATGGCAGGCTTTCATGTGACTGTGAGGGAGAGATTGAACTTCAGGGTTACGGTGAAGCATGGGTGATGTTGATAGTAATGGGACAGGTGTGGTTCATGAGTCAAGATTCTGGTTAGGGTTAGGTTTTCAGTAAGGTGTATGGGGAGTCTAGGTATATGGTTAGAGTTGTGGTCTGTCTGTGATGTGAGGGTGTGGGCGATACTGTGTTTCTGGTTTATGTTTTGTCGATGGTGATGTTGATGTTAATGGTGAGGGGTCCCTTCCAGGGGCCAGGGCTAGGTAGTGTTAGGTGTTCGTTAAGGTGTAGTGGCTGCATAGAGTTATGCTTTGATTCTGAGTCTGGATCTAATGTGTTGATGATAATGAGGTTGAGCTTCAGGATTACAGTGAGGTATAGTTGACGTTGATGCTGATGGTGAGGGGTCAGGTCCAGTGACAGGGCTATGGTTATGTTTAGGTGTTCTGTAAGGTGTACAAGCAGGATATGTTTATGGTTCCAGAGAGGATATGGCTCTGATTTCAGAATGAGGGCCAGATTGAGCTTCAGATTTATGGTGAGGTGTGGGTGTGTCAATGATAAGTGTCAGTGGTCCAGTCTAAGGGCCAGAGCTAGGGTTAGGTTTAGGTGTTCCGGAAAGTGTATGGGCAGGATAGGGTAATGGTTACAGTTGCCATCCAGCTCTGATGTCAGGGCGAGGGCCAGAATGAACTTCAGGTTTGCGGTGAATCATTGGTTGATCTGAATAGTGATCAACAGGGATCAGGTCCAAGGGTCAGAGCTAGGGTTAGGGTTAGAAGATTGTTATGGTGTATGGGCAGGATAGTATTACACTGCTGTTTGGATCCTTCTCTGATGTTGAGGGTGAGGGCTTGGTTGAGATTCAGAGTTATGGGGAGGCATGGGTGATGTCGATGGTGACTGTGAGGATTCATTTCCAAGGGCCAGGTTTGGGTTTGGGTTAGGATTTCGGTAATATGTACAAGCAGTATAGTGTGATGGTCAGAGTTAAGATCCAGCTCTGATGTGAGGATGAGGCTGAGATTGAGATTTCAGGGTTATGGTTAGCGTTAGGAGTTCAGAAAGGTGTATGGGCAGCATAGTATTATGATTACCATTAGGATCTTGCTCTGATATGAGGTCAAGGCCTAGATTGAGCTTCAGAGTTAAGGGAGGCATGGGTGATGTCATTAGTGAACATGAGGGATACAGAGCAAGGTCAGGGCTAGGGTTAGGGTTTGGTGTTCAGTAGGGTATACAGGGTGGATAGGTTTGCGCTTAGAGTTAGGTTCTAGCTCTGTTGTGAGGGTGAGAGCAAGATTGAGCTTCAGCGTTCTTGTGAAACTTGGGTGTATTCGATGGTGAACGTGAAGGATGTGGTCCAAGGTCCAGGGCTAGGGATAGGTTTAGGAGTTCGATAAGATGGACGCACAGGATAGTGTTACAGTTACAGTTAGGAAACGGCTCTGATGTGAGGGCAAGAGCGAGATTGAACTTCAGTGTTACTGTGAGATGTGGGGTGATGTTGATGGTGACCATTAGTGATCAGATGCTGGAGTAGTGCTGGGGTTCGGGTTAGGTGTTCAGTGAGGTGCACAGGAAGGATACTATTATGGTTACAATTAAGAACCGGCTCACATGTAAGGATGAGGGAGAGATTGAGGTTCAGGTTCATGGTAAGGCTTGGGGCACATTGACAGTGATGGTGAGGGGTCACATCCAAGTGCAGGAACTAGGGTTAGGGTTCGGTGTTTGGTAAGGTGTACAGGCAGGATAGGGTTATAATTACAGTTAGGAACCACCTCTGAAGTTAGGGTGAGTTTCAGGTTTACCAGGAGGCGTGCTGGACTTCAATGGTAAAGATGACGGGTCAGGACCAAGGGACAGGGTTATGTTTAGGTGTTCTTTAAGGTTTATGGGCAGGATATAGTTATGGTTCTGGTGAGGATATGGCTCTGATGTGATGGCAAAGGCCAGATTGAGCTTCAGGTTTACAGTGAGGTGTGGGTGATGTCGATGGTGACTGTGAGGGATCAGTTCCAAGGGCCAGAGCTAGGATTAAGTGGTCTGAATGGTGTACAGGTAGGATAGTTTATTATTACAGTTAGGATCTGGCTCTGATGTGAGGACTAGGGTGAGACTGAAGTTCAGGTTTATGGGGTGGCATGGGGAACATAGATGGTGATGGTGAGGTGACAGTACCATAAACCTGAGACTCAATCTCACCCTCATCCTCACATAACGTGGGTTCCTAACTGTAACCATAACACTATGCTGTGTGTACATGGTACCAAACTCCTAACCCTAACCTGAGCACTGGTTTGTGAACCAGACCCCTATTGTTGCCATTAATGTCATCCATGCTTCACAATAACTCTGAAGTTCAATCTCTCCCTCGCCCTCACATCAGAGCCTGACCTTAACAATAACCAAAACCCTTTCCTCCCAGTACACCTTACCAAAACCTTACCTCTAACCCTAGCCCTGCCTTTGCAACTGACCCCTAACTGTCACCATCGGCATCCACTACACCTCCACATAAACCTGAACATTGTGCTCATATCAGAGCCGATTCCTAAGTGTAACCATAACCCTATCCTTCCTGTACACATTACCAAACACCAAAACTTAATCCTAGCCCTGGACCCTGGACCTGTACCCTCAATGTCACCATCGATGTCCCCCAAGCCTTACCATAAACCTGAACCTCAATGTTGCCCTTGATCTCACATCATAGACGTTTCCTAACTGTAACTGTACTACCCTGTCGGTACACCTTACCGAATTCCTAACCCTAATCCTTGCTGTGGACTTGGACCATATCCCTCATGGTCACCATCAATATCACCCACACCTAACAGTAACACTGAAACTCAATCTTGCACTCACACTGACATCACAGCTGGATTCTAACTTTAACTGTAAGCCTATCCTGCCCATACTCCTTACCAAACACCGACCCTAACTGTAGCCCTGCCCTTGCTCCAGAACCCTCATGGTCACCATCAACATCACACACACCTCCCCATAGCTCTGAAGCTCAATCTCACGCTTGCCCTCACATCAGAGCCAGATTCTAAAGATAACTAAAATACTATTCCACCTGTATACCTTACTGGACTCCTAAGCATAACCCTAGCTCTGGCCCTTAAACCTGGTCCCTGATGATCAGCATTGAGATCACCCATGACTCAATGTAAACCTGAAGCTCAATCTAGCCCTCACCCCGAGGTCAGAGCCATATCGTAACTGTGACTGTAACCTTATCCTTCCTATACACCTTCCGTGACACCTTACCCTAACCCTAGCCCTGGACCTTGGACCTTATTCTTCATGGTCACCATCGCCATCACCCACACCTCTCACTAACACTGAAGCTCAATCTCCCACTTGCCCTCACATAAGAACTGGATCCTAACTGAACCTGTAACACTATACTGCCCATACAACATACTGAACTCCTAACCCTAACCCTATACCTAGCCCTGTCCCCTGGACCTGACCCCTCACTGTCAGCATCAACATCACTGATACCTCACCATAACTCTGAAACTCAATCTCACTATCGCACACACGTTAGAGCTGGACCCTGACTCTAACTATATCCCTATTCACCCAGTACATTTTTGAACACCTAACCCTATCCCTAACCCTGGCCACTAGACAGGACCACTCACCAACACCATCAACTGCAACCCTGACCAAACATAAACCAGAAACACAATGTGACCTTCACCCTCACATCACAGACGGACTCTAACTCTAACCATAACTGTAACCTCCCTGTACAACCTCCCGAACACCTAACCCTAACCCTAGCCTTGGCTTGTGAACCAGATACCTACGGTCACCATCGACATTACCCACACTTCACCATAACCCTTAAGTTAAATCTCTCACTCACCCTCACATCATAATATGACCTTAAAAGTAAATGAAACCCTTTCCTCCCAGTACACCTGACTGAATACCTAACCCTAACACTACCCCTGCCTTTGTACCTGACCCCTCACAGTCACCATCGACATCACCCATACTTCCCCATAACTCTGAAGCTCAGTCTCTCCATTGCCTGACATCAGAGCCAGATCCCAACTATAACTGTAACACTATCCTGCCTGCACAACTTACCGAACTCCTAACCCTAACCATAAACCTAGCCCTGGCCCTTAGACCTGATCCCTCATAGTCACCATCAACATTGCCCTCACCTCACTGTAAACCTGAAGCTCAATCTGGCATTCGCCCTCACATCAGAGCTGTATCCTCACTGGAACCATAAATATATCCTGCCCATACACCTTAAAGAATACCTAAACATAACCCTGTTCCTTGGTCCTGAACCCTCATTGTCAGCATCAGCATCACCCATGCCTCACCATAATCCTGAAACTCAATCTCACTATGGCCCAAACATAAGAGCCGGACCATGCCTCTAACTGTAACCCTATTCACTCAGTGCACATTAACAAACAGCTAACAAGATCCATAGCACTGGAACATAGGTGGAAGTCCCACCATCACAATCACCGTCACCCAGGACAAAATGTAAACCAGAAAAATAATATCACCTTCGCCCTTGTATCTGAGCCAGATTCTAACAGTAACCATAATACTATCCTGTCCAAACACCTTACCAAACTCCTAACCCTAATCCTAGCTCTGGCCCTTTGTCCTGATCCATGACCATCACCATTGAGACCACCCGTGATTCACCGTAAACCTGAAGCTCCATCTTACCCTTGCCCTGACATCAGAGCCACATTATAACTGTAACCATAACCCTATCCTTTCTGTACACCTTCTGGAGCACCTAACCCTAAACCCAGCATTGGACCTTGGATCTCATCCCTCATGGTCACCGTCGACATCACTCACACTGCACACTAACACTGAAGCTCAATCTCACACTCGCCCTCACAGCAGAGCCAGATCCTAAATGTAACCTTTACCCTATAATGCCTATACACCTTACCAAACATGGAACCCTAACCCTAGGAATGGTCCCTGGACCTGACCACTCACCGTCACCACAGACATCTCCCAAGACTTACCATAACCTGAGACTCAGTCTTGCCCTTGTCCTCACATAAAGCTGGTTCCTAACTGTATCCGTTACACTATGCTGCTACACCGTACTGAACACCGAACCCTAACTCTAGCCCTGGACCTTGGACCTCAACCCTCATGGTCACAATCAACATCACCCACACCTCACGGTAACACTGAAGCTCAATCTCGCTCTCGCCTTCACATCAGAGACTGTTCCTAACTGTAACCTTAACACTATCCTGCCTGTACACCTTACTAAACTCCTAACCCTAACCCTAGGCCTGGACCATGTACCTCATCCCTCACTTTCACTTTTGATATCACCCACGCTAAACAGAAACACTGAGGCTCAATATCACTCTCACCCTCACATCAGAGCCAGACCCTAACTCTAAGTACAGCCCTCTCCACGCTGTACACCTTACCGAACACAGAACCCTAACCCTAGCCCTGCTCTTGCTCCAGACACCTCATGTTGATGATCGACACCACCCACACATCCCCGTAACTCTTAAACTCAATCTGGCCCTCACCCTCACATCACAGTGAGATGATAATGGTAACTACAATACTATGCTGCCCATACACTTTACCGAACACCTAACACTAACCTTAGCTCTGGCCCTTGGACTTTGTCCCTGATGAACAACATTGAGATCACCCATAACTCACCGTAAACCTGAAGCTCAGTCTCTCCATCACCCTGACATCAGAGTTGGATCCTAACTGTAATGGTAACACTATCTTGCCCGTACAACTTACCGAACCCCTAACCCTTACCATAAACCTAGGCCTGGCCATTGGACCTGATCACTAACAGTCAGCATGGACATCACCCACACCTCACTGTAAACCTGAAGGTCAATCTTGCCTTGCACGGACATCAAAGCCAGATTGTAACTGTAAACATAACCCTATATTTCCAGGACACCTTTCAGAGCACCTAACTTTACCCCTAGCCCTGGCCCTTAGACAGAACCACTCACTATCAGCACCTATGTCACCCCCAACAAAACGTAAATCAGAAACACAATATCGCCCTAACCCTCACATCACAGGTGGACCCTAAATCTAACCGAATCCCTATCCTCCCCATACATCTATCCAAACACATAACCCTAAACCTAGCGCTGGCTCATGAACCAGAATCCTACTGTCATAATTGACATTACCCACCCTTCACTGCAACCCTGAAGTACAATCTCTCCCTTGTACTCACATCAGAGACTGACCCTTAAAGTAACTGAAACCCTTTCCTCCCAGCACACCTTACCAAACACCTAAACCTAATCCTAGACCTCCTTTGCACCTGACCCCTTACAGTCACAATCGACATCCACCACGCCTCCCCATGAACCTGTATCTCACCTGCACTTCACAGGCGGTTCATAACTGTAAACATAATCCCTTCCTGCCTGTACACCTTACCAAATACCGAACCCTAACCCTAACTGTGGCCCCTGGAACTGAACACTCACCATCACTATCGATGACCCCAAGCACTACCATAAACCTGAACCTCAATCTCACCCTTGTCCTCACATCAGAGCCAGTTGCTAATTGTAAACGTAATACTATCCTGTGCGTATACCTTACTGAACATCTAAACCTAATCTTATCCCTGGACCTTGGACCTCATCCCTCATGGTCACCATTGACATCACACATGCCTCACAGTAACACTGAAGCACAATCTTGCTCTTGCCCAAACATCAAAGCCAATTCCTAACTGTAACTGTAAACCTAAGCTGCCCATACACTTTCCGGAATACCTAGCCCTAACCCTAGCCCTGGCCCTTGGACCTGAGCCCTCACAGTCACCATCGACATCACCCACACTGCACTGTAAACCTGAAGCTCAAACTATCCCTCACCCTTTCCGCAGAGCCTATCCTCACTGGAACCTCAAAGTCAGCACAGACATTGCGCACAAATCACTGTTATCCTGAAGCTCAATATCGCTCTCACCCTCACATCACAGCCAGTTCCAAACTGTAATCATAACACCATCCTGCCTGTACACCTTACCAAACTCGTAACCCTAATCCTAGCCCTGCACCTTGGACCTCATCCCTCATGGTCACCATCAATATCACCCACACCTCACAGGAACACTGAAGCACAATCTTGCTCTCGCCCTCACATCAGAGCTGGATCCTAACTGTAACCATATCCCTATATGGTCTGTACACATTATGAAACACTGAAGCATAATCCTAGCCTGGAACCTTTGACCTGACCCCTCATGTCATCCATCATCGATGTCCCCCAAGCTGTCCCATAATCCTGAACCTCAATCTCGACCTCATCATCATATCACAGCAGGATACTACCTTGAACCATAAGCCTCTCCTGCCCTTACACCTTACCAAACACCGAACACTAACTGTAGCCCTGGCCAATGGACCTGAAACTTCAACATCACCATCAATGGCTTCCATGTTTTTCCATAAATCTGAACCTCAATCTCACTCTTGCCCTCACATCAGAGCAGGATCCTAACTCTAACTTCAACCCTATCCACCCTGTACACCTTACCAACACTGAACCCTAACCCTAGCCCTGACCTTGATCCAGACCCCTCATCTTCACCATCAACATTACCCATGCCTCCCCGTATACCTGAAGTTCAGTCTCGCCCTTGTCCTCACATCAGAGCCAGTTCCTAATTGTAACCATAACACTATCCTGTCTGTAGACCTTACCAAACTCCTATCCATAACCCTAGCCCTGCACCTTGAACCACATCCCTCATGGTCACCATTGACATCACCCATGCCTAACAGTAACACTGAAGCTCAATCTCGCTCTCACCCTCACATCACAGCAGAATACTAACTTGAACCATGAGACTCTCTTGCCCTTACACCTTACAAACAGAGAATCTTAACCCTATCCTAGGCCACTGGATCTGACCCCTCAATGTCACCATAGACGGCCCCCATGCCTCACCATAAACCTCAACCTCAATCTCACCCTTGCCCTCACATCAGAGCTGGAACCTAACTCTAACCTCAACCCTATCCAGCCTGTACACCTTATCGAAAACCTAACCCTAACCTATCCCTGCCCTTACTCTGGACCTGTCATGTTCACCACGAACATCATCCATGCCTCCCCTTAACCCTGAAGCTCAGTCTCGCCCTCGCCCTCACATCAGAGCCAGATCCTAACATTAACCATAATATTATGCTGCCCATATACCTTACCGAACTACTAACAGTAACACTAGCTCTGGCCCTTTGACCTGATTCCTGATGATCACCATTGAGATCACCCATGACTCATCATAAACCTGAAGCTCAGTCTCACTACCCCCCTTACATCAGAGGTGGATCCTAACTATAAGCATAACATAACACTATCCTGTCATTATACCTTACTGAACTCCTAAACCTAACCCTGTCCCAGGACCTTTGACCTCATCCCCCACGGTCACCATTGACATCACCATGCCTAACAGTAACACTGAAGCTCAGTCTCACCCTCATCCTGACATTGGAGCCAGATCTTAACCATAACCATAACCTATCCTATGGATACACCTTCTGGAACACCTAACCTTTACCCTAGCCCTGGCCCTTGGAACTGACCCCACAGATTCACAATTAATATCATACACACCTCACCATAAACATGAAGCTCAATCTCCATTCACCCTCATATTGGAACATAATCCTAACATACCTGTAAACCTTAAGAGAAGACAGAATCCTAGCCCTACCACAGTCCTGGACCAATTCACACACTGTCAGTATTGATGTGACACAGGCCTCACCTCAACTCTGAATTGCAATTTCACCCTCGCCCTCACATCAGAGCCAGGACCTAACTCTAATTGTAACCTTATCCTTTCTGTACAACATACTGAACCACTAACCATAACCCTAGACCTGGCACCTGGAAATGACACTTCATCATAACCATTGACACCCCCATGACTCACTGTAAACCTGAACCTCAATCTCATGCTCGCATTCTCATCAGAGTCACAACCTGACTCTATACATAACCCTATCCTCCCTGTAGACCTTACAGGACACAAAACCCTAACTCTAGCCCTGGTCCCTTTACCTGAACTGCCACTGTCAGCACTGATGTCTCTCATGCCTCACCATAATCCTGAAGCTCAATCTAGCCATCGCCCTCACATCAGAGTTGAATCCAAACTCTAACTGTAAACCAATCTTCCCCATACTCCTTACTGTACAATTAATCCTAACCCTAGACATAGCCCCAGGACCTGACACTTCACCTTCAGCATTGATGTCACCCATGCCTCACCTTAAACCTGAACTTCAATCTCACACTTGCCCTCACATCAGAGCCAGATTCGAACTCTAACTATAACCCTATCTTCCCCATACTCCTTACTGAACACCTAACACTAATCCTAGTCCAACCTCTGGACCTGATACTTCACCTGCACCACTGATGTCACCCACACCTCACCCTAACAATGAACCTCAATCTCGCACTCGCCCTAACATCAGAGACAGACCCTAATTCTATCCATAACTGTATCATCCCCATACACTTTACTGAACACTAAACCCAAACCCTAGCTCTGGACCCTGGACCTGACCACTCACCGTCACCATTGATGTCACCCGTGCCTCACAATAACACAGAATATCAATCACTTGCTCTCCCACACATCAGAACCAGACCCTAACTCTAAATGAAACCTTATCCTCACTGTACAGCATACGAAAAACCTAATCATGACCTTAACACAGGCCCCTATACCTAATCCCTCACTCTTACCATCAACGTCACCATGCCTCCCTCACCTTAACACTGAACCTGAATCTCAGACTTGCCCTCACATCACAGCTGGACCCTAGCTCTAAACATAACCCTATCCTCTCAGTATAGCTTACAGAACACAAAACCCTAACCCTAGCCCTGGCCCCTGGATCTGAACCCTCACTGTCAGCATTGACGTCACACATGACTCACAATTACCATGAAGCTCAATCTGGCCTTGACCATCACATCAGAGGAGGATCTTATCTCTAACCATAACCCTATTTCCCCATAGACTTTACTGAACACATAACCCCAAACCTAGCCCTGGCCCATGGCCTGAACCTTCAACATCACCATGGATGTCATGCTTGCCTCGCTTTAATCCTGAAACTCAATCGTGCCCTCACCCTCACATTAGAGCTGGACCCTAACTCTAAACATAATATCCTCCCTCCTGACCTTACAAAACACCTAACCATAACACTAGCCCTGGTCAAGGACCTGACACCTCTCTTTCACCCCTGACATAATCCATGCCTCACCATAAAACTGAACCTCTATCTTGCACTCACCCTCACATCAGACCCGGAACCTAACTCTGTCTGTAATCCTAACATCCCCGTAAACCTTAGAGAAAACAAAATCCAAGCCCTAGTGCTGAGTCCTGGACCTATCAACTCACCATCAGCATCGATGTCATCCAGGCCTCATCTCAACAGTGAATCGCAATTTCACCCTCACCCTCACATTAGAGCCAGACCATAACTCTAAGGGTCAGCTTATCCTCTCTGTACAACTTAATGAAACACTAACCCTAACTCTTGCCCTGGCCCTTAGACCTCACCCTTTACTGTAACCATTGACATCACCCATGCCTCACTGTATCCTATAACCTCAATCTCATGCTTGCCCTCACATCAGAGACACACCCTAACTTATCCATAATCCTATCCTCCCAATGCACCTTAAAGAACACAAAACCCTAACCCTAACCCTACCCCAGGCCCCTGGACCTGAACCATCACCATCATCATTGACGTCTCCCATGCCTTACCATAATCCTGAAGCTCTATCTGGCCATTGCCTTAACATCAGAGACGGATCTGAACTCTAACTGTAATTCAATATTCCCCATACTCCTTACCATGCAACTAATCCTAACCCTAGCCTTGGCCCCAGGACCTGACACTTCACCTTCACCATTGATGTCACACATGCCTCAATTTAAGCCTAAACTTCAATCTTGCACTTGCCCTTACATCAGAGCTGGATCCAAACTGTAGCTGTAACCCAATCATCACTATACTCCTTATGGAATACCTAACCCTAACCCTAGCCCTGACCCCTGGACTTTATACTTCACCTTCACCATTGATGTCACCCACACCTCACCTGAACACTGACCCTCAATCTGGCACTTGACGTCACATCAGAAGTGGAACCTAATTCTAACCATAATCGTATCATCCCCATACACTTTACCTAACACAAAACTCTAACCCAGGACCTGGACAATGCACCTGACCCCTTACCATCAACATCAATGTCACCCACGCCTCAACATAACACAGAATATTAATCACATGATCACCCTCACGTCAGAGCCAGATCCTAACTCTAACTGTAACTCAATCTTCCACATACACCTTACCAAACACCTAACCGTAAGCCTAGTACAGGTCCCTGGAACTGACCCCTCACTGCCACCATCGATGTCACCCATGCCTCCCCTTAACACAGAACCTCAGTCTCAGACTCTCTCTCACATCACAGCTGGACTCTAACTGTGAAAATAAAACCGTCCTCTCTGTACAGCTTACAGAACACAAAACCCTAACCCTAGCCTGGCCCATGGACATGAACCCGCATTTTCAGCACTGATATCACCCATGACTCACCATAATAATGAAGCTCAGCCTAGCATTCAACCTCATATCAGAGGAGGATCCTAACTCTAACAGTAATTGTATCCTATACATATACTATACCAAACACCTAACCCCAACCCTAGCTATGGCCCATTGCCAGACCCTTCACCATCACCATGGATGTCAGGCTTGCTCACTTTAATCCTGAAACTCAATTGCACCCTCGCCCTCACATTATAGTTTGACCCTAACTCTAAACGTAACACTATCGTCCCTCTCGACTTTATGAAACACCTAACCTTAACCATAGCCCCGGCTCATGGACCAGACACCTCACCTTCAACATTGACATCACCCATGCCTCACTGTAAACAGGAACTTAATCTCATGCTCAGCCTCATATCAGACCCAGAACATAACTCTGTCTGTAATCGTAATCTCCCATAAACATTAGAGAACACAAAATCCTAACCCTAGGGCTGAATCCTGGACCTATCTATACACCATCAGCACCGACATCACCGGCCTCACCTCAACACTGAATCTCAATTTCATGCTCTCCTCACATCAGAGACGGAAACTAACTCTAATGATAACCTTATATACTCCATACAACATACCGAACAACTAACCCTAACCCTAGCCATGGCTCCTGGTTCTGAGCCTTCACTATAACCATTGGCATCACACACGCCTCACTGTAACACTGAACTTCAATCGGGCACTCGCCCTCACATCAGAGACACACCCTAACTCTAACCATAACCCTCAAATCCCCGTACACCTTACAGAACACAAAACACTAAGCCTAGCCCTGGCCCACTTACCAGAACCACCACCGTCAGTATCGACGTCTCCCATGACTCACCATAATCCTGAAGCTCAGTCTCACCATCGCCCTCACATCAGAGTCAGATCTGAACTATAACTGTAACCCAATCTACCCCATACTCCTTAATGTACAACTAATCCTAACCCTAGCCCTTGCCGCAGGACCTACATTTTACCTTCAGCATTGATGTCACCCATGCCTCACCTTAAAACTGAACATCAATCTCACACTCGCCCTCACATCAGAGTTGTATATGAACTCTAGGGTTGGTACACCTAACCCTAAACATAGACGTGACCCCTGGACCTGAAAACTCACTGTCACCATTAACATCACCCATGCCTCACCATAACACAGAACCTCAATCTCGGACTCACGCTCAGATCACAGCTGGAACCTAAATCTAAACATAACAATATGTTCCTTCTGCACATTACCAAACCCTTAACCCTAACCCTACCCCCATCTAATGGACCTGACCTCTTACCTTCACAATTGAAGTCACAATGCCTCACCATAAACCTGAACATCAATCTCGCGCTGACCTTCACATCAGACCCAGAACCTAAACCTGTCCATAATCCTAACATCCCTGTAAACCATAGAGAACACAAATCCTAACCCAAGCGCTGAGTCCTGGACCTATCTACACATGGTCAGCATCAACATCACCCAGGCCTCACATCAACACTGAATCACAATTTCCCACCTGCCCTCACATCAGAGACAGACCCTAACCCTAATTGTAAACTTATCCTATCTGTACAACGTAACAAACCACTAACCCTAATCCTAGCCATGGCTCCTGGACCTGACCCTTCACTGTAACCATTGGCATTATGCATGCATCACCATAAACCTGAACCACAATCTCACACTCACCCTCACATCAGAGACACACCCTAACTCTATACACAACCCAAACCTCCCCATACATCTTACAGAACACAAAACCATAACCCTAGCCCTGGCCCATTTACCTGAACCGCCACTGTCAGCATCGAGGTCTCCCATGCCTCACCATAATCCTGAAGCTTAATTTGACCATCACCCTCACATCAGAGTATGATCCGAACTCTAACTGTAACCCAATCTTCCCCATACTCCTTACCATACAACAACTCCTAACCTTAGCACTGGCCCTAGAATCCTGACACTTCACTTTCACCATTGATGTCACCCATGCATCACCTTAAACCTGAAACAAAAACTCACATTTGCCCTCACATCAGAGCCATATCTGAAGTCTAACTGTAACCATATCTTCCCCACACTCCTTACAGAACACCTAACCATAATCCTAGCCTCGAACCCTAGACCTGATACTTCACCTTCACCACCGATGTCAACCACACCTCACCTTAACACTGAACCTCAATCTAACCCTCGCCCTCACATCAGAATTGAACCCTAATTCTATCCATAACCATATCATCCGCATACACTGTACCTTACAGAAAACCCAAACACTAACCCAGTTCCCTTAACCTGAACCCTCACCATCGGCATAGACATCATCCATGACACATTGTAATCATGAAATTCAATCTGGCCTTTGCCCTCACATGAGAGAATCCTAACTCTAACCATTACCCTTTCCTCCCCATACAGTTTACCAAAAACATAACCCCAACCCTAGCACAGAACTGAGGCCTGACCATTCACTGTCACAATGGACATCACGCTTGCCTCACTGTAATCCTGAAATGCAATTGCACCAGCACCCTCACATTAGAGCCAGACCCTAACTCTAATGGTAAAAATATCTTCCCTCTACAACTTACCAAACACCTAACCCTAACCCATGCCCTGGATCATGGAACTGACACATCACCTTCAGCATTAACATCAACAATGCCTCAACATAAACCTGAACCTCAATCTCATGCTCCCCCTCACATCTGTCCCAGAAACTAACTCTGACGATATTCCTAATGTCCCCGTATATCATAGAGAACACAAAATCCTAACAATAGCACTGATTCCTGGACATATCCACAAACCATCAGCATCGACATCACCCGGGCCTCACCAAAACACTGAATCACAATTACACCCTCGCCCACACATCAGAGCCAGACCTTAACCCTAATCATAACCTTATCCTCTCTGTTCAACGTAACAAACCACTAACCCTAACCCTAGCCATGGCTCCTGGACCTGACCCTTCAACGTAACCATTGGAATCACCCATGCATGACCATAACCCTAAACCTCAATCTCACACTCGCCCTCACATCAGAGACACATCGTAACTCTATCCATAACCCTATCCTCCCCATACACCTTACAGAACACAAAACCCTGACCATAGCCCTGGCCCCTTTACCTGAATCACCACCATCAGCATAGAAGTCTCCCATGCCTCACCATAATCCTGAAGCTCAATCTGGCCATCACCTCACATCAGAATCAGATCCATACTCTGACTGTAACCCAATCTTCCCCATACTCCTTACCATAAAACTAATCCTAACCCTAGCAATGTCCTTAGGACCTGAAACTTCAACTTCACCATTGATGTCACCCACACCTCACCTTAAACCTGAACATCAATCTCGCACTCACCCTCACATCAGAGCCAGATCGGAAGTCTATCTGTAACCCTATCTTCCCCATACTCCTTATTAAACACCTAATCCTAAACCTAGACCCGATCCCTGGAACAGATAATTCACCTTCACCATTAATGTCAACCACGTCACACCTTAACACTGTTCCTCAAACTCACACTCACCCTCACATCAGAATTGGAACCTAATTTTGTCCATAACCATATCATCCACATACAGTTTACCTTACAGAAAACCCTAACTCTAGCCCAGGTCCCTTAACCTGAACACTCATGATTAGCATTGATGTCACCCATGCCTCACCATAATCATGAAGCTCAATCTGGCCTGAGCCCTCACATAAGAGGAGGATCCTAACTCTAACCATAACCCTATCCTCCCCATACACTCTACCAAACTTGTAACCAAAACCCTAGCCCTGACCTTTGGCCTGTCCCTTAAACGTCACCATGAATATCACACTTGCCTCAATGTAATCCTGAAACTCAAATGTGCTGTCCCCTCACATTAGAGCTAGACCCTAACTAAAACTAACAATATAATTCCTCTCCACTTCACCAAACACCTAACCATGACCCTAGCCCTGGCTCATGGTCCTGACACCTCACCTTCACCATTAACATCACCCATGCCTCACCATAAAACTGAAACTCCATCTCGTGCTCCCCCTCACATCAGAACTGCAACCTAACTCTGTGGATAATCCTAATATCCCCATAAACCATAGTGAACACACAATCCTAAACTTAGCACTGAGTCCAGGACCTATCCACACACCAACATCATCGACGTCAACCAGGCATCACCTCAACACTTAATCTCAATTTCATAGTTACCCACATACCAGAGCCGGATCCTAACCCTAATCATAACCTTATCCTCTGTGTACAATGTAACGAACCAATACGCCTAACCCTAACCATTCCTCCCAGACCTGACCCTGTGTGGTAAACCCTGGCACCATCCATGCCTCACTGTAAATCTGAAACTCAACCTCGCACTTGACCTGACATCAGAGACACACCCTAACTCTATCCATAATCCTATCCTCCTTGTACATCTTACAGAACACAAAACCTTAACCCTAGTGCAGGCCACTTTATCTTAACTGCCACCATCAGCATCAATGTCTCATGCCTCACCATAATCCTGAAACTCAATATGGCCATTGCCCTCATATCAGAGTCAGATCCAAACTCTAACTGTAACCCAATCTTCTCCATACTCCTTACCATACAACTAATCCTAACCCTAGCCCCGACCCCAAGACCTGAAACGTCACCATTAACATTGATGTCACCCACACCTCACCTTAAACCTGAAGCTCAGTCTTGCACTTGCCCTCACATCAGAACCGGATCTGAAGTCTAACTGTAACCCTAACTTCCCTGTACTCCTTACCATACAGATACTCCTAATGCTAGCCCTGAACCCTGTATCAGATACCTCAACTTCACCATTCATGTCAACTATGACTCACCTTAACAGTGACCCTCAATCTCACACTCGCACTAACATCAGAATTGAACCCGAATTCTATCCATAACCATATCATCCACATACAATTTACCTTACAGAAAATCCTAAACCTAGCCCAGGTCCCTTGACCTGAACCCTCACCATCAGCATTGATGTCACCCATGCGCCACAATAATCGTGAAGCTCAATCTGGCCTTTGCCTTCACATCAGAGGAGGATCCTAACTCTAACCATAACCCGATCTTCCACATACACCAAACCGATCATGTAAATCTAACCCTAGCCCTGACCTGTGGCCTGACCCTTCATCATCACAATGGACGTCACTCCTGCCTCACTGTAATCCTGAAAATCAATCGCACTGTTGCCCTCAGATTAGAGCTGGACACTAACTTGAAACGTAGAAAACTACTCCCTCTATAACTTACCAAACATTAAACACTAAACCCTAACCCTAGCCCTGGCTCGTGGACTTGAAACCTCACCCTCAACATTGCTGTCACCCATGCCTCTATATAAATCTGAACCACCGTCTCGTAATCCCCCTCACATCAGACCCAGAATCTAACTCTGTCCATAATCCTAACATCCCAGTAAACCATAGAGAAAACAAAATCCTAACCCATGTACTGAGTCCTGGACTTATCCACACACAGTCAGCATCAACATCACCAAGGCCTCACCTCAACACTGAAACGCAATTTCACCTTTTCCCTCACATAAGAGCCAGACACTAAACGTAATCATCATCTTATCCTCTCTGTACAACGTAATGAACCATTAACCCTAACCCTAGCCATGGCTCCTGGACCTGACCCTTCACTGTAACCACTGGCTTTACCCATGCCTCACCATAAATCTGAAACTCAGTCTCACACTTGCCCTCACATCAGAGACACACCCTAACTCTATCCATAACCCTATCCTCCCTATACACCTTAAGGAACACAAAACCCTAACCCTAGCCCTGGCCCTTTTATCTAAACCGCCACCATTCACATAGACATCTGTCATGCCTCATCATTATCCTGAAGTTCAATCTGGACATTGCCCTTGCATGAGAGTCATATCCAAACTCTAACTGTAATCCAATCTTCCCCAAACTCCTTAATATACAACTAATGCTAACCCTAGCCCTTGCCACAGGACCTGACACTTTACCTTCATCATTGATGTCACTGATGCCTCACCTTAAACCTGTTGCTCAATCCTGCACTCGCCCTCACATCAGAGCCGGATCCAAAGCCTAAAAGAAAGCTTAGCTTCCCCGTACACCTTACCGAACACCTAATCATAACCCTAGACCCGAACCCTGGACCAGACTCTTCACCTTCACCATTGATGTCAACTAGGACTCCCTCAACACTGATCCTCAACCTCACACACACCCTCACATCAGAATTCAACCCTAATTCCATCCATAACCATATCATCTGCATAGACTTTACCTCACAGAAAACCCTAACCCTAGCCCAGGTCACTTAACCTGAAACCTCAACGTCAGCATTGATGTCACTCATGCCTCACCATAGTCATGAAGTTCAATCTCGCATTCACCCTCACATAAGAGGAGGATCCTAACCCTAAGCATAACCCTATACTCCCAAAACACTTTAGTGATCACATAACCATAACCCTAGCCCTGACAAGTGGACTGATCCTTCACCATCACCGTGGCTATCACACTTGCTTCACAGTAATCCTGAAACTCAATCACACCATTTCCTTCACATTAGAGCCAGACCCTAACTCTAAACATAACAGTAGCCTCACTCTACACCTTCCCAAACATGTAACCATAACACTAGCCTTGGCTCTTTGACCTGACACCTCACCTTGACCATTGATGTCGCCCATGCCTCACCATAAATCTGAAACAACATCTCAAGCTCCCCTTCACATCAGACCCAGAACCTAACTCTGTCCATAATCCTTACATCCACGTAAAACAGAGAACACACAAAATCCTAATTCTACCACTGAGACCTGGACCTATCCACACACAGTAAGCATAGACATCACCCAGGCCTCACCTCAATACTGAACAGCAATTTCACACTCACCCTCACATCAGAGCCAGACACTAACCTTAATTTTAACCCTGTCCAGTCTGTACAATACAAATAACCTTAACCCTAACTCTAGCCATGGCTCCTAGACCTGAGCATTCACCGTAACCATTGGCATCACCCATGCTTCACCATAAAACTGAACATCAATCTCACACTCAACCTCACATCAGAGACACACCCTACCTCTATCCATAACCCTTTCCCCCATGTACACCTCACAGAACACAGATCCCTAACCACAGCTCTAGACTATTTACCTGAACTGCCACCATCTGCATTGAAGTCTCTCATGCCTCACCATAAACCTGCAGCTCAATCACACCGTTGCACTCACATCAGAGTCAAATCTGAATTCTAAGTGTAACCCTAACTTCCCTGTACTCCTTATGGAACACCTAATCCTAACCCAACACCTGAAACCTGGACCAAATATGGCACCTTCACCATTGATGTTAACTACGACTCCCTTAAGAGTGAGACTCAATCTCACACTCACCCTCACATCAGAATTGCACCCTAGTTCTGTTCATAATCATATCTTCTGCAAAGACTTTACCTAACAGAAAACCATAAGCCTAGCCCAGGTCACATAACCTGAATCCACACCATCAGCATTGATGTCACGGATGCCACACCATAATGATGAAGATCAATCTGGCCTTTGCCCTCACATCAGAGTAGGATCCTAAATCTAATGGAAAGCCCATCCACACCATACCCTTTACTGATTATGTAACTCTAACCCTAGCACAGACCTGTGGCCTGACCTTCCACTGAAAACAGGGACATCACCCTTGCCTCACTGTAATCCAGAAAATCATTTGCACCTTCATCCTGACATTAAAGCTGGACCCCAACTCTAAAGGTAACAATATCCACCCTCTACACCTTATCAAACACATAATCCTAACCCTAGCCGTGGCTCATGGAAAGGACACCTCACCTTCCCCATTTACATCACCCATGCCTTACCATTAACCTGAACGTCAATCTCGCGATGCCCTGCACATCAGTCCCAATACCTAACTCTTTCCATGATCCTAACGTCTACAGAAAACATAGAGAACACAAAATCCTAACAATAGCACTGAGTCCTGGACCTACCAACACACCATCAGCATCGATGTCCCCCAGGCGTCACCAAAACACTGAACCGCAAATTCACCCTCTCCCTCACAACAGAGTGAGATACTAACCCTAATCATAATCTTATCCTCTCTGTGCAATGTAATGGAACACTAACCCTAACCCTAGCCATGGCTCCTGGACATGACTCTTCACCATAACCTTGGGCAACCCCCATGCCTCACCATAAACCTGAACAACAATCTCACACTGCCCCTGAAATCAGAGACACAACCTAACTCTATCCGTAAACAAATCCTCCATGTACACCCTACAGAACACAAAACCCAAACGCTAGCCCTTGCCCCTTAATCTGAAATGACACCATCATCATCGACATCACTCATGCATCACCATAGTACTGCAGCTCAATGCGGCCATCACCCTCACATGAGAGTCAGATCTGTAATCTAACGGAAACCCAATCTTCACCATACACCTTACCATACAAGTAATCCTAACAATATCCCTTGCCTCATGACATGACACTTCATCTTCATCATTGATCTCACCCACGCCTCACCTTACACCTGAAGCTCAATCTCACACTCATCCTTACATAAGAACAAGATCCAAAGTCTAACTGGAACCTTTCCTTCACCGTACTCCTTACCGAACACCTAATCCTATCCCTAGACCCGAAATCTGGACAAGACACTTCACCTTCACCATTGATGACAACAACGACTCCCTTAACACTGAGCCTCAAAGTCACACTCGCCCACACATTAGAATTAAACCCTAATTCTACCCTTATCTGTATCATCGGCATAGACTTTACCCTATAGAAAACCCAGACCCTTGCTCGCGTCCATTAACCTGAAACCTCACCATCAGCTTTGATGTCACCCATGCCTCACCATAATCATGAAGCTCTATCATGTCATAACCCTCACATCAGAAGAGGATCCTAACTCTAACCATCAGCCTATCTACCCCATATACTTTACCGATCACTTAATCCTAACCTTAGCCCTGACCTATGAACTGATCCTTCACCATCTCCATGGACATCACCCTTGCCTCACTGTAATCCTGAAAAATTAATTGCACCATCACACTCACATTAGAGCAGGACCCTAACTCTAAATGTAACAATATCCTCCTTCAACATCTAACCAAACATTTATTCCTTACCCTAGCCCTGGCTTAGGGAAAACACACCTCATGTTCACCATTGATACCCCCATGACTCAACATAAACCTGAACTTCAATCTCTCGCTCTCCCACACATAAGTCCCAATACCTAACTCTCCATGATAATAATTTCTCCGTAAAACATAGAGAACACAAAATCCTAACCCTAGCACTGGGTCCTGGACCTATCGACACACTGTCAACATCGACGTCACCCAGACCTCACCAAAACAGTGAACTGCAAATTCACACTCGCCCTCACATCAGAGCCCAGATACTATCCCTAATCATAAGCTTATCCTCTCTCTGTAATGTAATGAACCACTAACCCTAACCCTAGCCATGGCTCCTGGACCTGACACTTCACCATAACCATTGACAACACCCACGCCTCACCATAAACCTGAACCACAATCTCGCAGTGTCCCTCAAATCAGAGACACACCCTAACACTATCCTTAAACCTATGATGCATGTACACCTTACAGAACACAAAACCCAAATGCTAGCCCTTGCCGTTAATCTGAACTAACACCTACATCATCGACATCACCCATGCATCACCATAATACTGAAGCTCAATTCAGCCATCAACCTCACATCAGAATGGGATCTGTACCCTAACTGAAACCCAGTCTTCCCCATACTCCTTACCTTACAACTAATCCTAACCCTAGCCCTTGCCAAATATCATGACACTTCATCTTCATCATTGATGTCACCCACGTCTCACCTTAAACCTGAAGCCCAATCTCACACTCACCCTCACAACAGAGTCGGATCCGAAGTCTAACTGCAACCGGATCTTCACTGTACTCCTTACCGAACACATAATCCTATCCCTAGACCTGACCTCTGGACAAGACACTTCACCTTCACCATTGATGACAACTATAACTCCCTTAACACTGAGCCTCAATGTCACACCCACCCTCACATCAGAATTGAAACCTAATTAAATCCTTATCTGTATCATCCCCATAGACTTTATCCCACAGAAAACACTGACCCTAGCCCAGGTCCCTTAACCAGAACCTTCACCATCAGCTTTGATGTCACCCATGCCTCACCATAACCATGAAGCTCAATCTGAGCTTTGCCCTCACATCAGAGGACGATTCTAACTCTAACCATAATCCTATCCACCTCATACACATTACCGATCACTTGACCCTAACCCTAGCCCTGACCTATGGACTGACGCTTCACCGTCTCCATGAACATCACGATTGCCTCACTGTAATTCTGAAACTAAATCGCAAAGTTTCCCTAACATTAGAGCCGGACGCAAACTCCAAATGTAACAATATGCTCCCTCTAACCCTTCCCAAACACCTAACTCTTACCCTAGCCCTGGCCACAGGATCGGACACTTCACCTTCATCATTGAGGTCACCCACATTTCACCTTAAACCTGAACCCCAATCTTGCACCCACCCTCACAACAGAGCTGGATCCGAAGTCTAAATGTAACCCTTTCTTACCTGTACTCCTTATCAAACACCTAATCCTAACCCTAAACCCGACCCATGGACCAGATACTTCATCTTCACCATTGATGTCAACTACAACTCCCTTAACCCTGTGACTCAGTCTCACACTCGCACTCACATGAGAATTGCACCCTAATTCTGTCCATAAACATATCTTCTTCATAGACGTTACCTTACAGAAAACCATAACAATAGTCCAGGTACCTTAACCTGAACCCTCACCGTCAACATTGATGTCAGCGATGCCACACCGTAATAATGAAGATCAATGTGGATTTTGCCCTCACATCAGAATAGGATCCTAAATCTAAATGTAAGCCCATCCACCCCGTACCCTTTACTGATTATGTAACATTAATCCCAGGACAGACCTGTGGACTGAACTTCCACTGTCACCATGGACATCACCCTTGTCTCACTGTACTCCTGAGACTGAATCGCAAGGTCGCCCTCACATTAGAGCTGGACCCGAAGTCTAAACATAACAATATCTCCCTCTACACCTTCCCAAACACCGAACCCAAACCCTAGCCCTGGCTCGTGGTACTGACGCCTCACCTTGACTGTTGACGTCACCCATGCCTCACCATAAATCTGATCCACCATCTTGTGAACTCCTCAATTCAGACCCAGAACCTAACTCTGTCCATAATGCTAATGTCCCTGTAAATGAGAGAAAGAACACAAAATTCTAACCCTAGCACTGAGTACTAGACCTCTCCACACACTGTCACCATCGACATCACCGAGGGCTCTCCTCAACACTGAATCACAATTTCACACTCGCACTCACATCAGAGCTGAACCCTACCCTAATCATAAACTTATCCTCTCTGTACAACATAACGAAATGGTAACCCTAACCCTAGCCATGGCTCATCTATAATGCTAATTTCCCCATAAACCAGAGAGAACACAAAACTCTAACCCTAGCACTGAGACCTGGACTTATCCACACACCGTCAGCATTGACATCACCCAGGGCTCTCCTCAACACTGAATCGCAATTACACACTTGCACTTGCATCAGATCTGGACCCTAATCCTAATCATAAACTTATCCTCTTTGTACAATGTATCAAACCACTAATCCTAACCCTGGCCATGGCTCCTGGACCTGACACTTCACCGTAACCATTGGCATCACCCACGCTTCACCATCAATCTGAACCTTAATCTCGTACTTGCCCTCACAACCAACACAAACCCTAAAGCTTTCATTAACCATATCCTTCCTGTACAACTTACAGATCACAATACCCTAACCCTATACCTGTCAACGTTACCTGAACTGACACCATCAGCATCGACATCTGTCATGTGTCACCATAAACCTGAAGCTGAATCTGGCCATTGCCCTCACATCAGGGTCAGATGCGAACTCTAAATTTAACTCTATAGTCCCGTAACTCTTACTGAACTCCTAACCCTAACCCTAGCACCGACCCCTGGACTAGATACTTCACTTTCAACATAGATGTCAACTACAACATATCTTAACACTGAGGCTCAATCTCACACTCGTCCTCACATCAGAATTGAACCCTAATTCCCTCCATAACCGTATCATCCACATAGATTTTATCTTACCGAAAAAACTAAACCTAGCCCAGACTCATTTAACTCAACTGCCACCATCAGCATCGTCGTGTGTCAAGCCTCACCATAATACTGAAGGTCATTCTGGCCATTGCCCTCATATCAGAGTCGGATCAGAACTCTGTCACTCAATCTTCCCCATACTCCTTACCATACAACTAATGCTTACCCTAGCACTGGCCCTAGGATCTGACACTTCACCTTCATCATTGATGTCACCCACACTTCACCTTAAAACTGAACCTCAATCTTGCACTCCCCCTCACATGAGAGATGGATCCGAAGTATAAATTTAACCCTATCTTACCCATACTCTTTATCAAACACCTAATCCTAACTCTAGACCCGAACCATGGTCTAGGTAATTCACCTTCACCATTGATGTCAATTACGACTCCCTCACATCAGAATTGCACCCTAATTCTGTCCATAACCATATCTTCTGCAAAGACTTTACCTGACAGAAAACCCTAAGCCTAGCCCAGTTCCCTTAACCTGAACCCTCACCATCAGCATTGATGTCACCAATGTCACACTATAATGGTGAAGATCATTCTGGTCTGCACCCTCACATCAGAATAGGATCCTAAATCTAACCGTAAGCCTATCCACCCCATTCCCATTACCGATTATGTAACCCTTACCCTAGCACAGACCTGTGGCTTGACCCTCCACTGTCACCAGGGACATCACGCTTGCCTCACTGTAATCCTGAAAATCATTTGCACCTTCATGCTGACATTAGAGCTGGACCCCAACTGTAAAGGTAACAATATCCACCCTCTACACCTTACCAAACACGTAATCCTAACCCTAGCCCCGGCTCATGGAAATGACACCTCACCTTCTTCATTGACATCACCCATGCCTTACCATTAACCTGTACGTCAATCTTGCAAAGCCCTGCACATCAGTCCCAATACCTAACTCTTTCCATGATCCTAACGTCTCTGTAAAACACGGAGAACACAAAATCCTAACTCTAGTATTGAGTCCTGAACCTACCAACACACCATCAGCATCGATGTCACCCAGGCTTCACCAAAGCACTGAATCGCAAATTCACTCAATTCCTCACATCAGAGCCAGATACTAACCCTAATCATAAACTTATCCTCTCTGTGCAATATAATGAAACACTAATCCTAACCCTAGCCATGGCTCCTGGACCTGACTCTTCACCATAACCTTGGGCAACACCCATGCCTCACCATAAACCTGAACATCAATCTCGCACTGCCCCTGAAATCAGAGACGCACCCTAACTCTATCCATAAACCTATCCTCCATGTACACCTTACAGAACACAAAACCCAAAGGCTAGCCCTTGCCCCTTAATCTGAACTGACACCGTCATCATTGACATCAGTCATGTGTCACCATAATACTGAAGCTCAATGCGGCTATCACCTTCACATGAGAGTCGGATCTGTAATCTAACTGAAACTCAGGACTTCACCATACTCCTTACCATACAACTAATCCTAACCTTAGCCCTTGCCCCATGACATGACACTTCATCTTCATCATTGATGTCACCCACGCCTCACCTTAAACCTGAAGCTCAATCTCACACTCATCCTTACATAACAACAAGATCCGAAGTCTAACTGAAACCTTTTCTCCACTGTACTCCTTACTGAAGACCTAATCATAACCCTAGACCTGACCTCTGGGTAAGACACCTTACCTTCACCATTGATGACAACAACGACTCCCTTAACAGTGAGCCTCAATGTCACATTAGCCCTCACATAAGAATTAAACCCTAATTCTATCCTTATCTGTATCATCGGCATAGACTTTACCCTACAGAAAACCCAGACCCTAGCCCAGGTCCATTAACCTGAAACCTCACCATCAGCTTTGATGTCACCCATGCCTCACAATAATCATGAAGCTCAATCTGGCCTTCACCCTCACATCAGAGGAGGATCCTAACTCTAACCATCAACCTATCTACCCCATACACTTTACCAATCACTTAACCCTAACCCTAGCCCTGACCTATGGACTGACCCTTCACTGTCTCCATGAACATCACGATTGCCTCACAGTATTCCTGAAACTGAATTGCACAGTAACCCTAACATTAGAGCTGGACCCTAACTCTAAATGTAACAATATGCTCCCTCTACACCTTCCCAAACACCCAGCTTTTACCCTAGCCCTGGCTCGTGGTCCTGACACCTCAACTGGACCATTGACGTCACCCATGCCTCACCATAAATCTGATTCACCATCTTGCGCTTCCATAATGCTAATGTCCCTGTATACCAGAGAGAACACAAAATTCTAACCCTAGCACTGAGTCCTGGATCTATCCCCACACCGTCAGCATTGACATCACTCAGGGCTCTCCTTAACACTGAATCACAATTTCACACTCACACTCACATCAGAGCTGGACCCTAACCCTAATCATATACTTAACCTCTCTGTACTTCATAATGAACCACTAACCCTAACCTTATCCATGGCTCCTGGTTCTGACCCTTCACCATTACCATTGGCATCACCCATGCTTCACCGTAAACCTGAATCTCAATCTCGCATTTGCCCTCACATCAGAGACAAACCCTAAATTTCAATAACCCTATCCTTCCTGTACACCTTACAGAGCACAATACCCTAACCCTAGCTCTGTCCACTTTACCTGAACTGACACCATCAGCATCAACGTCTGTCATGCCTCACCATAAACCTTAAGCTCAATCTTGCCATTGCCCTCACATCAGGGTCTGATACAAACTCTAAATGTAACTCTATATTCCCATTCCTTTTACTGAACACCTAACCCTAAACCTAGCCCTGACATCTGGAATAGATACTTCACCTACAACATTGATGTCAACTTCAACACATCTTAACACTGAGCATCAATCTCACACTCGCCCTCACATGAGAATTCAACACTAATTCTGTCCATAACCATATCTTCTGCATAGACTTTACCTTTAGAAAACCCTAACCCTAGCCCAGGTCCCTTAACCTGAACCCTCACCATGTGCATTTATGTCACTGATGCCACATCATAATGAGGAAGATCAATCTGGCCTTCACCCAAACATCAGAATAGGATCCTAAATATAATCATAACCCTATCCACACCATACCCTTTACCGATTATGTAACTCTAACTCTAGCACAGACGTGTGGCCTGAATCTCCACCATTACCATGGACATCACCCTTGCCTCACTGTAATCCTGAAAATCAATTGCACCTTGGTGCTCTCATTAGAGCTGGGCTGTAACTCTAAATGAAACAATATCCTCTCTCTACACATTTCCAAACATGTAATCCTAACCCTAGCCCTGGCTCATGGTACTGACACCTCACCTTCATCATTGCCATCACCCATGCCTCACCATAAACCTGAACCTAAATATCTCCCTTCCCTGCACACCAGTCCCAATTCCTAACTCTGTCCGTGATCCTAGCTTCTCTGTAAAACAGAGAGAACACAAAATCCTAACCCTAGCACTGAGTCCTGGACCTATCAACACACCGGCAGAATCGACGACACCCAGATCTCACCAAAACACTGAATCACAAATTCACCCTCTCCTTCACATTAGAGCCAGACCCTAACCCTAATCATATCCTTATCCTCTCTGTGCAATGTAATGAACCACTAACCCTCACCCTAGCCATGGCTCCTGGACCTGACACTTTATCATAACCATTGGCATCACCCACGCCTCACCATACACCTGAACTAGAATCCCACACTCCCCCTCAAATCATAGACGCACACCAACTCTATACTTAAACCAATCCTCCATGTGCACCTTACAAAACATCAAACTCAAACACCCTTGCCCTTAATCTGAACTGACATCGTCATCATCGACATCACTCATGCGTCACCATAATCCTGAAGCTCAATCTGGCCATCACCCTTACATCAGAGTCGGATTTGAACTCTAATTGAAACCCAATGTTCCCCATAATCCTTACCATACAACTAATCCTAACTGTAGCCCTTACCCCATGACCTGACACTTCATCTACATCATTGATGTCACCCAAGCCTCACCTTAAACCTGAAGCTCAATCTCACACTCACCCTCACATTAAAGCCAGATCTGAAGTCTAACTGCAACCCTATCTTCACTATACTCCTTACCAAACACCTAATCCTAACCCTAGACCCAACCTTTGGACAAGATACTTTACCTTCACCATTGATGACAGTTATGACTCCCTTAACACAGAGCCTCAATCTGACACTCGCCCTCACATCAGAATTGAACCCTACTTCTATCCTTATCTGTATCATCCACATAGACTTTACCCTACAGAAAACACTGACCCTAGCCCAGGTCCCTTAACCTGACCCCTCACTAACAGCATTCATGTCACCCATGCCTCACCATAATCATGAAGCTCAATCTGGCCTTCACCCTCACATCAGAGGAGGATCCTAACTCTAACCAGCAACCTATCTACCCCATACACTTTACTGATAACTTAATCTTAACCATATCCCTGACCTGTTGACTGACCCTTCACCATCTCCATGGACATCATGCTTGCCTCACTGTAATCCTGAAACTGAATCACACAGTCACCCTAACATTAGAGTCGGACCCTAACTCTAAATGTAACAATATCTTCCCTGTACACCTTCCCAAATGCCTAACCCTAACCCTAGCCCTGGCTCGTGCTCCTGAAACCTCACCTTGACCATTGACGTCACCCATGCCTCACCATTAACCTGAACCGCAATCTCGCACTTGCCTCCATAATCCTAACCTCCACAAAAACCTTAGAGAACACAAAATCCTTACCCTAGCACTGAGTCCTGGACCTAGCCACTCACTGTAAGCTTCGACGTCACCCAGGCCTCACCTCAACACTGACTCACAATTTCACCCTTTCCCTCACATCAGAGCCAGACCCTAACTCTAACTCTAATCTTGTATTCCCTGGACACCTTAGTGAATACCTAAACCTATCCCTAGACCTGACCCTTGGATCTGATATTTCACTTTCATCATTGATGGCAACCACCCTCACCTTAATACTGAACCTCAATCTCACACCTCCACTCACGTTAGGGATGGACCCTAATTCTATCCAGAAATTTATCATTCCCATACACTTTCCCTAACACAAAACCCTTACCCTAGCCCTGGACCCTGGAACTGACTCCTCATCATAAACATCGATGTCACTCATGCTTCACCATAACCCAGAACATCAATCACACACTCCCCTGCATATCAGAACTGGACTCTAACTCTAAATGAAACCCTATCCACACCGTACACCTTACAGTACACCTAAACATATCCCTAGCACAGGCTCCTGGACATGACCCCTCACTGTCATCATTGATGTCACCCTCACCTCACCTTAACACTGAACCTCAATCTCGGACTCACCTTCTCATCATAGTTAGATGCTAACTCTGAACATGACTGTATCCTCTCCATACAGCTTACAGAACACAAATCCATAACCCTAGCCCTGGCCCCTGGGCCCGAACCCCCACCATCAGCATCGATGTCACCCATGCCTCACCATAAACATGAAGCTCAACCTGGCCTTCTCCCTCACATCAGAAGAGGAATCTAACTCTAACCATCACCCTATCCTCCTCATACACTTTACTGAATACATAACCCCAACTCTCGCCTTGGCCCATTGCCTTCCCTTTCATCATTACCATGGACTTCGTGCTTGCCTCACTGTAATCCTGAAACTCAATCACGCCCTCGACCTCACTCTATAGCTAGATACTAACTCTAAACATAACACTATCTTCACTGTACACCTTGCCAAACACCTGACCCTAAACCTAGACCTGGCTGATGGACCTGACACCTCATGTTCATCATTGAATGCACCCATGCCTGACCGTAAACCTGAACTTCAATGTCATGCTGCCTCTCACATCAGACCCAGAACCTAACACTGTGTGTAATCCTAAACTCTCAGAAAACCTTAGAGAAAAGAAAATCTTAACCCTAACACTGAGTTCTGGACCTATCCACTCAATGTAAGCATTGACATCATCCATGCCTCACCTTAACACTGAATCGCAGTTTGACTCATGCCCTCACATAATAGCTGGACCATAAGTCTAATCGTAACCTTATGCTCTTTGTACAACGTGCTGAACAACTAACCCTAACCCTAGCCCTGGACCCTGGACCTGAACCATCACCACCAGCATGGACATTTCCCATGCCTCACCATAATCCTGAAGCACTATCTGGCCATTGCCCTCACATCAGAGCCAGATCCAGACCCTAATTGTAACCCAATCTTCCTCGTACTACTTATGGTACAACTAATCCTATCCCTAGCCCTGGCTCTAGGACCTGACCACCTTCACCATTAATGCTACCCACACCTCACCTAAACCCTGAACCTAAATCTTGCACTCGCACTTGCCCTCACATCAGAGCAGGATCCAAACTCTAAATGTGACCGTATCTTCCCTGTGCTCCTTACTGAACACCCAACACTAACCCTAGACCCAACCCCTGGGCCTGATACTTCACCTTCACCATTGATGTCCCCCACGCCTCACCTTAACAGTGAACATCAATATCGCACTTGCTCCAACATCAGAGACAGAACCTAATACTATCCATAACTGTATCATCCCCATACACTTTATCTAACACAAAACCCTAACCCTAGCTCTAGACCCTCTACCTGAACACTCACCAACACCATCGATGCCACTGATGCCTCACGATAACACAGGACATCAATCACGCAATACCCCACACACAGAACTGGAACCTAAACCTAAATGAAACCCTATATTCCCTGTAAAACTTACCAAACATGTAACTATAACCCTAGCACAGGTCCGTGGACCAATCCCTCACTGTCACCATTGATGTCACCCACTCTGCACGTTAACACTGAACCTCAATCTCAGACTTGCCCTCACATTGCAGCTGGACTCTACCTCTAAATATAACCCTATCCTCTGTGTACAGCTTACAGAACACAAAACCCTAACCCTGGCCCTGGCCCCTGGACCTGAAACCACACAGTAAGCATCAAAGTCATCGATGACTCACCATAATCATGAAACTCAATCTGGACTTTGCCCTCACATCAGAGGAGGATCACAACTCTAACCATAACAGTATCCAACCCATACACTTTACTGAACATGTAACCCCAACCATAGCCCTGGACCATGGCCTGACCCTTCACCATCAACATGGACATCACACTTGAATCACTATAATCCTGAAAGTCAATTGCAAATTTGCCCTACCATTAGAGCTGGACCCTAACTGTAAATGTAATGCTATCTTCCCTGTACAACTAACCAAACATCCCAACTAAACCTAGCTCTGGCTCGTGGACCTGACACCCCACCTTTACCACTGACTTCACCCATGATTCACCGTAAAGCTGAACCTCATTCAAATGCTTGCCCTCTCTACAGACCCTGACCTAACTCTGTCCATAATCCTAAACTCCCTGTAAACCTTAGAGAACACAAAATCCTTACCCTACTGCTGAGTCCTGGAACTAACTACTCACAGTCTGCAGCGACCTCCACCCCAACACTGAATCACAATTTCACCCTTGACATCACATTGGAGCCAGATCAGAACTCTATCTGTAACCCTATCTTCCCCATACTCCTTAACAAACACCTAACCCTAACCCTAGCCCCGACCCCTGGACCTGATACTTCACTTTCACCATTGATGTCCTCCATGCCTCACCTTAACCCTGAACCTTAATCTCACACTCCCTCTCACATCAGAAACGCACCCTAATTCTATTCATAACAGTATCATCCCCATGCACTTTACCTAACACAAACCCTAATCCTAGCCCAGGTCCCTGTAACTGAAATCTCACTGTCACCACTGATGTCACCCATAACTCACCATAAACCAGAACATCAATCATGCGCTCACCCGCACACAAAAAAACGTACCCTAACTCTCAATGAAACCCTGTCCTCACCATACACCTTATCAAACACCTAACCATAATCCTTGCACAGGCCCCTGGACCTGACCCCTAAATGTCACCATCAATGTCACCCACGCCTCACCTTAACACTGAACTTCAATCTTGGTATGCCCTCACGTCACAGCCAGATCTTAACTCTAATCACAACTCAATCCTTTCCGTACAGGTTACAGAACACAAAACCCTAACTGTAGCCCTGGCCCCTGGACCTGAACCGTGTCTGTCAGCATCAACATCACCCATGCGTCACCATAATCATGAAGCTCAATCTGGCCTTCACCCTCACAGCAGAGGAGGATGCTAACTCTAGCCATAACCCTATCCTCCCATACACTTTACTGAACACGTAAAATCAACCCTAGCTCTGGTCCCTGGCCTGACCCTTCACCATCATCATTGACGTCATGCTTCACTCACTGTAATCCTGAAGCTCAACTGCACCCTCACTCTCACATTAGAGCTGGACCCTAACTCAAAATATAACTCTATCTTCCCTGTACACCTTACCAAACACCTATCGTAACCCTAGACCTGGCTCATGCACCTGACACCTCAACTTCAAACTTGATGTCACCCACGCCTCACTGTAAACCAGATACTCAATCTCACACTGACCTAACATCAGACCCAGAACCTAACTCTGTCCGTAATCCTAGCCTCCCCATAAACCTTAGAGAACACAAAATCCTAACCCTAATGCTGAGTCCTGGAGCTATCCAATCACCATCAGCATCGACATCACCCAGGCCTCACCTCAACACTGAATCGCAATTTCACCCTCACCCTCACGTCAGATTCACACCCTAACTCTGATCATAACCTTATCCTCTCTGTACAACTTACCAAACAACTAACCCTAACCCTAGCCCTGGACCCTGAACCTGACACTTCACCATAATCATTGACATCACCCACACCTCACCATAATACTGAAACTCAATTTCATATTCTCCCTCACATCAGATGCACACCCTAACTCTATCTGTAACCCTAGCCTCCAGGTACACCTGACAGAACACAAAAACCTAAACCTACCCCTGGCCCCTGGATATGAACCATCACTGTCAGCATCAATGCCTCCCATGCCTCATCATAATCTTGAACTTCAATCTGGCCATTGTCCTCACATCAGAGCCGGATCTGAACTCTAAATGTAACCCAATCTTCCCCATACTCCATACCATACAACTAATCCTAACCCTAGTCCTGACCCCAGAACCTGAGACTTCACCTTCCCCATTGATGACACCCACGCCTCTCCTTAACACTTAACATCAATCTTGCACTCACCCTCACATTATAGACGGTCTCTAATTCTTTCCATAACCATACCATCCCCATTCACTTTACCTAACACAATACCCTAATCCTAGCCATGGACCCTGGACCTGAAACCTCACCATCACCATTGATGTCATCCACACCTCACCACAACCCAGAAAATCAATCATGCGCTCCCCCACATGTCAGAACCAGAACTTAACTCTAAATGAAACCTTATCCTCACTGTACACCTTACTGATACCTAACCATACTTCTAGCACACTTTCCAGGACCTGACCCCTCATTGTTACCATCAACATCACCCTCACTTCACCTTAACACTGAACCTCAATCTTAGACTCATCCTCACATCACAGCCAGACACTAACTCTAGACATAACCCTATCCTCTCCATACAGCTTATAGAACACAAAACCTTAACCCTAGCCCAGGCACCTGGACCTGAACCCTCAATGTTAGCATCAATGTCACACATGCCCCACCATAATCATGAAGCTCAATCTGGACTTCACCCTCACATAAGAGGAGGATCCGATCTCTAACTATAACTCTATTCTTCCCATAGACATTACCTAACACGTAACCTAAACCCTAGCTCTGGCCCATGACCTGACCCTTCACCGTCATCATGGACATCATGCTTCCCTCACTGTAATCCAGAAACTCAATTGCACCATCGCCCTCACATTAGCACAGGACCGTAACTCTAAATGTAGCACTAACTTCCCTGTACACCTTAACAAACACCAAACACTAACCCAAGCCCTGGCATGTGGACCTGACACCTCACCTTCAAATTTTATAACCCAAGCCTCACTGTAAACCTGAACCTCAATCTCACGCTCACCCTCACATCAGAGATGGACCACAATTCAATCCATAACCATATCATCCCCATACACTTTACCTAACACAAAACCCTAACCCTAGCCCTGGACCCTGGACCTGAACCATCACCGTCACCATCGACATGACCCACGCCTCACCTCATCACTGAACTATAATCTCGGTCTTGCCTTCACATGACAGCTGGATCCTAACTCTAAATATATCCCTATCCTCTCTGTACAGCTTACAGAACACAAAACCCTAACTCTATCTCTGGCCACTGTACCTAAAGCCTCAACGTCAGCACCGACATCAGCCATGCCTCACCATAAATATGAACCTCATTCTGGCCTTCACCCTAACATCAGAGGAGGATCCTAACTCTAACCATAACAGTATCCAACTGATACACTTTACTGAACATGTAACTACAACCCTAGACCTGGCCCTTGGCCTCACCATTCACTATCATGGACGTCGTGCTTGCCTCACTGTAATCCTGAAACTCAATCTCGCCCTGGCCCTCACGTTAGAGCCAGACCCTAACTCTTAACGTAATACTATCATCCCTGTACACCTTACCAAACACCTACACCTAACCCTAGCCCTGGCTCATGCACCTGACACCTCACCTTCACCAATGATGTCACCCAAACCTCACAGTAAACCGGAACCTCAATTTGTATCCACCCTCACATCAGAGCTGGATCCGAACTCTAACTGTAACCCTATCTTCTCTTTACACCTTACTGAACAACTATACCTAACCCTAGCCCTGACCCCTGGTCCTGATGCCTCACCTTAACAATGAACCTCAATCTGGTGCTCACCCTCCAATTAGAGACATTCCATAACTCTATCCATAACTCTATCTTCCCAATACACCTTACAGAACACAAAGCCGTAACCCTAGCCCAGGCCCTTGAACTGAATCCTCACTGTCAGCATCAACATCACCCATGCCTCACCATAATCATGAAGCTCAATCTGGCCTTCGCCCTCACATCAGAGGAGGATACTACCTCTAACCATAACCTTATATTCTCCATACAGTTTACCGAACATGTAACCAAATCCCTAACCCTGGCCCACGGCCTGACCCTTCACCATCACCATGGAAGTCATGCTTGCCCCACTATAATCCTGAAACACAATCACGCCCCTGCCTCACATCACAGCTGGACCCTAGCTCTAAACATAACCCTATCCTCTCTATATAGCTTAAAGAACACAAACGGAAACCCTAGCCTTGGCAGCTGGACCTGAACCCTCATCATCAGCATTGACATCACCCACACCTCACCTTCACACTAAACTTCAATCTCAGACTCACCCTCACATCACAGCCAGATCCTAACTCTAAACATAACCCTATCCTCTCTGTACAGCTTACATAACACAAAACCCTAACCCTAGCCTTGTCCCCTGGACCTGAAGACTCACCGTCAGCATCGATGTCACCCACACCTCACCTTAACACTGAACCTCAATTTCACACTTGCCCTCACATCACAGCTGGACCCTAACTCTAAATATAACCCTATCTTCTCTGTACAGCTTACTGAACACCTAACCATAAACCTAGAACAAGCACCTTGACCTGAACCCTCACCATCAACATCGACGTCACCCATGACTCACCATAATCATGAAACTCAATCGGGCCTTTGCCTTCACATCAGAGGAGGATCGTCACTCTAACCATAACTCTATCCTCCCATAGACTTTACCAAACAGGTAACAAAAACCCTAGACCTTGCCTGTGGCCTCACCCTTCACCATCACCATGGATGCCGTGCTTGCCTCACTGCATTCCTGAAATTCAGTTGTGCCCTTATCCTCACATTATAGCTGGACCCTAACTCTATATGTAACACTATCTTCCCTGTACACCTTACCGAACACCAAACCCTAACACTAGCCCTGGCTCATGGACCTGACACCTCACCTACACCATCGACATCACCCACACTTTACCATAAACCTGAACCTCAATCTCACACTTGCCCTCATATTAGACCCAGAACCTAACTCTGTTCATAATTCTAACCTCTCAGTAAACCTTAGAGAACACAAAATCCTAATCCTTGCACTGAGCTCTGGACCTATCCACTCACCATCAGCATCGACATGACCCAGACCTCAACTGAACAACTGAATCGCAATTTTACCCTCAACCTCACATCAAAGCCAGACCCTAACTCTAATCGTAACCTTATCCTCTCCATATAATGTACCAAGCAACTAACCCAACCATTGCCCTGGCCCCTTGACCTGAGACTTCACTGTAACCATTGATATCACCCACACCTCACTGTAACCCTGAATCTCAATGTTGCATTCAACCTCACATCAGAGACACAACCTAACTCTGTCCGTAACCCTGTCCTCTCCGTACACCTTACAGAACACAAAACACTAACCCTAGCCCTGGCCACTGGGCCTGAACCCTCATCATCAGCATCGACGTCTCCCATGCCTCACCATAATTCTGAAGCTCAATCTGGCCAACACCGTCTCATCAGAGCTGGACCCGAACTCTAACTGTAACACAATATTCTGTGTACTCCTTACAATACAACTAATGCTACCCTAGCCCTGGCCCCAGGACATGACACTTCACCTGCACCTTGATGTCACTCACATCTCACCTGAACACTGAACCTCAAACTCACACTTGCCCTCACATCAGAGATGGACCCTAATTCTATCCATAACTGTATCATCCCCATCCACTTTACCTAACACAAATCCCTAACACTAGCCGTGGACCCTGGACCTGACCCCTCACCGTCACCATCAGTGTTACCCATGCCTCACCATGAGCCAGAACATCAATCACGCACTCCCCGCACATCAGAACCAGACCCTAACTCTGAAAGAAACCCTATCCTCACTGTACACCTTACCAAAAACCTAACCATAACCATACCACAGGCCCCTGGACCTGACCCCACACTGTCAACATCAGCATCACCCATGCCTCACCTTAACATTAAACCTCAGTCTTAGACTTGCCCTCACATCACAGCCATACCCTAACTCTAAACAAAACCCTATCCTCTCCGTACAGCTTACATAACACAAAACCCTATCCTCCCTGGACCTGAAGACTCACCATCAGGGCCCTAGCCCTAGCCCTGGCCCCTTGACCTGAACCCCCACCTTCAGCATCGACGTCACCCATGTCTCACCATAATCATGAAGCTCAATGTGGCCTTCGCCCAAACCTCAGAGACGGATCTGAACTCTAACTGTAACACAATCTTCCCCATACTCCTTACCGTACAACTAATCCTGACCCTAGCCCTGGCCTCAGGACCTGTTACTTCACCTTCACCATTGATGTCATTCATGCCTCACCTTAAACCTGAACCTCAATCTCACCCTCGTCCTTACATAGGAGCTGGACCCTAACTCTAACCACAACCTGTCCACCCTGTACACCTTACTGAACACCAAATCCTAACCTTAGCCCTGCCCTTGCTCCAGACCCCTCATGTTCACCATCAACAGAACCCCCACCTCCCCATAGCACTGAAACTCAATCTTGCACTCACCCTCACATCAGAGCTGTATCCTCACTGGGACTGTTAATATAACTGTCCGTACACTTTAAAAAATACCTAAACATAACCCTGTCCCTTGGTCCTGACCTTTTATTGTCAGCACCAATGTCACCCATTCCTCAGTGTAAAACTGAAGCTCAATCAAACCATCGCCCACACATTAGTGCCGGACCCTGACTCTAACTGTAACTGTATTCACCCAGTATACCTTAACGTACAGCTAAACCGATCCTTAGACCTGGCCCGTAGATGGGACTCCCACCATAACCTAAACGTCACCCCCAACAAAATGTAAACCAGAAAAACAATAGCACCCTCGCCCTAATATCTGAGCCAGATCCTAACAGTAATCATAATACTATCCTGCCTGAACACCTTACCGAACTCCAAACCCTAATCCTAGCTCTGGCCCTTGGACCTGATCCATGATGATCACCATGTGCTCATCCATGCCTCACTCCAATCCTGAAGCTCAATCTCACCTTTACCATGACATCAGAGCTGGATCCTACTGTTATCATAACCCTATCCTGCCTGTACACCTTCCAGAACACTTAAACCTAAACCTAACCCTGACCCTTGGTCCTAACCACTCAAACACAGCATCAACATCACCCACAGCTCACTGTAGACCTGAAGCTCAATCTAGCCCTCACCCTCACATCAGAGCAGGTTCTTAACTGTAACCATAACACGATCCTGCCCATACACCTTACCGAACTCCAAACCCTAACCCTAGCTCTGGACCTTAGACCTCATCCATCACGGTCACCATTCACATCACCCACGACTCACATTAACACTGAAGCTTTATGTCACTCCTGCCTTCACATCTCAGCCGGTTCCTAACTATAACTATAACACTATCCTGTGTATACACTTTACCAAACTCCTAAACCTAACCCTAGCCCTTTTCCTTGGACCTCTTCCCTCATGTACATCATTGACATCACCCACACTTCACAGAAACACTGAAGCTCAATCTTGCTCTCACCCACATATCAGAGCTGGACCCTAACTCTAAATGCAACCCTACCGACCCTGTACCCCTTACTGAACACTGAACACTATCCCTAGCCCTGCCCTTGATCCAGAACCCTTATGTTCACCATAGACATCACCCACACCCCCCTGTAACTTTGAAGTTCAATCTCACCCTTGCCCACACATCAGAGCCAGATCCTAATGGTAACCGTATTACTATGCTGCCCATACACCTTACTGATCTCCCAATGCTAACCCTACCTCTGGCCTTTGGACCTGATCCCTGATGGTCACCATTGAGATCACCCATGACTCACCATAAACCTGAAGCTCAGTTTTGCATTTGCCCTGACATCAGAGCCAGATGCTAACTTTAACCATAACCCTATCCTGCCTGTACACCTTACCAAACACTGAACCCTAGTCCTAGCCCTGACCACTGGACCTGACCTGTCACCACCACCATCAATGTCTGCAAAGCCTTACCATAAACCTGAACCTCAATCTCGCCCTCGTCCTCACATCAAAGCCCTTTCCAAACTGTAACCATGACACTCTCCTGCCCATAGACCTTACCAAACTACTTACCCTAAACCTAGCTCTGGACCTTGGAACACATCCCTCATAGTCACCATCAATATCACCCACACCTAGCAGTAACACTGAAGCTCAACATCGCCCTCACCCTCACATCACAGCCAGGTACTACCTTGAACCATAAGCTTCTCCTGCCCTTACACCTTACCAAACACTGAACACTAACCCCAGCCCTGGCCCCAGGACCTGATCCCATAATGACACCATCAACGGCCCCCATGCCTTACTAAAAATCTGAACCTCAATCTCATCCTCGCCCTCACATCAGAGCCAGGACCTAACTCTAATCGCAACCTTATCCACCTTGTATACCTTACTGAACACCTAACACCAACCCTAGCCCTGCCCTTGCTCTGGACCCCTCATGTTCACTATCAGCATCACCCATGCCTCACACTAACACTGAAGCTCAATCTCGCACTCACCCTCAAATCAGAGCCAGATCCAACTGAAACCATTACCATATACTGCCTTTACACCTTACTGAACACCTAACCCTAAGCCTATACCTGGCCCCTGGACTTGACCCCTTACCATCACCATTGATGTCTCTCAAGAGTTACCATAGACCTGAGACTCAATCTGGCCCTCATCCTCACATAAAGTTGGATCCTAACTATAATGGTAACACTATACTGCCTGTACAACTTAGCAAACTTATAACCCTAACACTACACCTAGCCCTGGCCCTTGGACAAAACCACTCAAAGTCAGCATCGACATTACCCACACCTCACCATAAACCTGAAGCACAATCTCACCCTCACCCTGACATCAGAGCCAGATCGCAATTGTAAACATAACCCTATCCTGCCCATACACCTTCCAGAACACCTAAACATAAACCTAGCCCTTGTCCCTGGACCTGAGCCCTCATAATCACCATTGACATCACCTGCAAGTCACCATAAACCTGAAGCTCAATCTGGGCCTGGCCCTCACATCAGAGCAGGATCCTCACTCTAACCGGAATCATATCCTGCCTGTACACCTTACAGAACACCTAAACATAACTGTGGCACTGTCCCCTGGGCCGGAACCCTCATCGTCAGCATCAACGTCACCTACGCCTCACCATAACCCTGCAGTTCTATATCACTATCGCCCATATATTAGAACTGGAATCTGACACTATCCGTAAGCCAATTCACCCAGTACACCTAATGATCACCTAACCTTATCCTTAGCCTTGGCCCAAAGACGGGACCCTTCACCATCACCATCAACATCAACCCTGACAAAACATAAACCAGGACACAGTAGCGCCCTCACCCTCACATCACAGCTGGACCATAACTCTAACTGTATCCCTATCCTCCCTGTACACCTTCCTGAACACCTAACCCTAACCCTAGCCCTGGCTCATGAACCAGACCCCTACCAGCACCTTCGACGACACCCAAGCTTTACCGTAACCCTGCAGTTCAGTCTCTGCCTTGCCTTCACATCAGAGCCTGACCCTAAAAATAACTGAAAATCTTTCCTCCCAGGACACCTTAATGAACATCTAACCCTAACCCTAGACCTGCCTTTGCACCTCACCTCCAATAGACACCATCAACGTCCACAATGCCTCCACATAAACCTGAATCTCTCCCTCACTTCAGAGGTGGTTCCTAACTGTAATGGTAACCCTCTCCTGCCTGTACACCATAACAAACACTGAACCCTAACCCTAGCCCTGGCCCCTAGACCGGACCCCTCACCATCACCATCGATGACCCCCAAGCCTTACCATAAACCTGAACCTCCATCTCACCCTCATTTTCACATCAGAGCTGGTTCTTAACTATAACCATAACAATATCCTGCCCGTACACCTTACGGAACACCTAAACCCAACCCTACCACTGCCCTCGCACCAGACCCATAATGGTCACCATTGACATCCACCACGCCTCCTGTAAACCTGAGACTCAATCTCGCCCTTGTCCTCACATCAGAGCCATTTCTTACCTGTAACTGTAACACTATCCTGCAATACACTTTACCGAACTCCTAACCCTAACCCTAGCCCTGGACCTTGGTCATCATCCCTCACGGTCAATATCAATGTGCCCCATGACTCACCATAAACCTGAACCTCAATCACGCCCTTGTCCTCATATCAGAGCCAGTTCCTAACTGTAAATGTCACACTATCTTGCCCATACACCTTATCGAACTCCTAATCCTAACTCTAGACCTGGAGCATGGACCTGATCCCTCATGGTCACCATCAGCATCACACATGTCTAACCGTAACACTGAAGATCAATCTCACCCTCACCCTCACATCAGAACCAGTTCCTAACTGTAACTGTAACCCTATTCTGCCTGTACACCTTACCAAACACCAAACCTTCATCCCAGCTCTGCCCTTGCTCTGGATCCCTCATGTTCACCATTGACATCACTAGCAATGAAGGTCAATTTTTCACTCTCCCTCACATCAGAGCCATATCCTAACTAAAACCATTACCCTATCCTGCTTGTACACCTTACAGAACACCGAACCCTAACCCTAGCCCTAGCCCATGGACCTGACCCCTCACCATCACCATCAATGTCTCCCAAGAGTTACCATAGATCTGGGACTCAATCTGGCCCTCAAACTCACATAAAGTCAGATTTTAACTGTAACTGTAACACTATACTGCCTGTACAACTTACCAAACATCTAACCCTAACCCTAAACCTAGCCCTTGCCCTTGGACCAGATCACACACAGTCAGCATTAACATCACCCACACCTCACAGTAAACCTGAAGCTCAATCTCACCCTCACCCTGACATCAGAGCCAGATAGTAACTGTAAATGTAACCCTATCCTGCCAGTACACATTCCAGAACACCTAAACCTAACACTAATCCTGGCCCTTGGACCTGATCCCTCATGGTCACCATCGACATCATACATGTCTAATACTAACACTGAAGATCAATCTCGCCATGTCCCTCACATAAGAGCCGGTTCCTAACTGTAACTGTAACACTATCCTGCCCATACACCTTCTGGAATATCTAACCCTAAACCTAGCCCTGGCCCTTGGACCTGAACCCTCACAGTCACCATCAACATGACCCACATCTCAGTGTAAATGTGAAGCTCCATCTGGCCCTCACCCTCACATCAGAGTCAATCCTCACTGGTAACATAAACGTATCTTGCCCATACACCTTATAGAACACCTAAACATAACCATAGCCCTGTCTGCTGGACCTGACCCCACATCATCAGCATCAATGTCACTGACACCTCACCATAACCCTGAAGCTCAATCTCACTATCGCCCACACATTGGAGCAGACCCTGACTCTAACTGTAATCCTATTCACCCAGTACACTTTTACGAACACCTCAACATATACCTAGACCTGGCCACTAGATGGTTCCCCTCACCATCACCATCAATGTTACCCACAATAAAACAAATGAGAAACTCAATGATGCCCTTACCCTCACATCACAGATGGACCTTAACTGTAATAGTAACCCTATCTTCCCTGTACACCTTACCAACAACCTAATCCTAACCCTGGCCCTGGCTTGTGAACCAGACCCTAAACATCCCATCAATGTCACCCATGCATCACCATAACACTGAAATTCAATCTCTCCCTCATGCTCACACCAGACTTTTAGGGTCATAAAAGTAACTGAAACCCTATCCTCCCAGTACACCTTACCAAACACCTAACTATCAGTAGCCCTGTCTTTGCACCTGAAACCCTAATGGTTACCATCGACATCCACCATGCCTCCTCATAAACCTGAACCTCAATTTCACCCTTGCACTCACATCAGAGCCTGTTCCTAAATGAAATTGTAACCCTATCCAGGCCAAACATCTTACCGAACAATGAACCCTAACCCTAGCCCTGGCCCCTGGACCTGAACCCTCACCATCACCACTGACATCCCCGACTCCTCACCATAAATCTGAAGCTCGATCTCGCCCTCATTCTCACATCATAGCCAGTCACTAACTCTAACCACAATCCTATCCACCCTGTACACCTCACCATACACCAAACCCTAACCCTAGCCCTGCCCTTCCTATGGAAACCTCATGGTCACCTTCAACATCACTCACGTCTACCCGTAACGCTGCAGCTCAATCTCGCCATTGCCTTTCCATCATACTCAGATCCTAATGGTAACCATAATACTATTCTGCCCAAACACCTTACTGAACTCCTAGCCCTAGCCCTAGCTCTGGCCCTTGAACCTCAGCCCTCATGATCACCATTGAGATCACACATGACTCCCTGTAAACCAGAACCTCAATCTCGCCCTCACCCTGACATCAGAGCTGGATCCTAACTGTAACCATAACCTATAGTGCCCGTACACCTTCCAGAACACCTAACCTTAATCCTAGTCCTGGCACTTGGAACTGACCCCTCACAGTCACCATTGACATCACCCACACCTCACCGTAAACCTGAAGCTCAATCTGGCCATAGACCTCACTTCAGAGCCATATACTCACTGTAACTGTAAGTATAGCCTGCCCATACACCTTAAAGAATACCTAAACATAACCCCAGCCCTGGCCCTGGTACCTGACCCTTCATCATCAGCATCAACGTCAACCATGCCTCACTGTAACCCTGAAGCTCAATCTCACTATCACCCACACATTAGAGCCGGACCCTGACTCTAAACATAACCCTATACACCCAGTATACCTTAACAAACACCAAACCCTATACCTAGACGTGGCCCCTGGATGGGACCCCTCACCATCACCATCAACCTCACCACCAAAAAAGTAAACTAGAAATGCAATATCACCCTCACCCTCACATCACTGCTGGACCCAATCTCTAACTGTATCCTTATCCTCCCCATACACATTCCTGAACACCTAACACTTACCCTAGCCCTGGTTCATGGACTAGACCCTTACAGTCACCATCAACATCATCCACACTTCACAGTAACCCTGAAGTTCAATATCTACCTCGCCCTCACATCAGAGCCTGACCCAAACAGTAACCAAAGCCCTTTCTTCCCAGTACACCTTACCGAACACCTATCCCTAACCCTAGCCCTACCCTTTCACCTGACCCCTAATGGTCACCATTGACATCCAGCACACCTCCGGTAAACCTGAGTCTCCATCTTGCCCTCGCTATCACATCTGAGCCTGTTCATAGCTGTAAACAATAACACTATGCTGCCCATTCATCGTACCAAACTACTAACCCTTACCCTAGCTGTGGACCTTGAACCTCATCCCTCATGGTCATTATTGCCATCACCCATGCCTCACAGTAACACTGAAGCTCAATAGTGCTCTTTTCCTCAATCAGAGCCAGAGCCTAACTCTAAGCACAACCTTATCCACCCTGTACACCTTACCGAATACTGAACCCTCACCCTAGCCCTGCCTTTGCTCCAGAATCCTCATGTTCACAATCGACATCATCCATGCCACCCTGTAACTCTGAAGCTCAATCTCGCCCTCACCCTCACATCACATTGAGATCCTAACAGTAACCATAATACTATGCTGCCCATACAGCTTACTGAATTCCTGACACTAGCCCTAGTTCTAGCACTTGGACCTGATCTCTGATGATAACCATTGAGATCACCCATGACTCACCATACACCTGAAGCTCTGTCTTGCCATCACCCTGACATCAGAGGCAGATGCTAACTTTAACCTTAACCGTATCCAGCCTGTAAACCTTTCCACACACCAAACCAAACCCCTAGACTTGACCTCTCACCAACACCATCGATGTACCCCAAGCCTTACCATAAACCTGAACCTCAATCTAGCCTTTGTCCTCACATAAGAGCTGGATACTAACTAACTACAATACTAACCTGCTCATACACCTTACCAAACACCTAACCCTAACCATAGCACTGTCCTGCACCTGACCTCTAATGGTCACCATCAACATCCACTATGCCTCCTGTAAACCAGAGCCTCATATCAGAGCTGGTTCCTAATGGTAAACATAACACTATCCGGCCTGTAAACCTTACTGAACTCCTAACACTAACCCTAGCCCTGGACCTTTGACCTAATCCCTCATGGTCACCATCGACATCATCCATTCCTAAAAGTAACACTGAAGCTCATTCTTGCTCTCACCCTCACATCAGAGCTGTATCTTAACTGTAACCATCACACTATTGTGCCCATACACCTTACCAACTCCTCTCCCTAATCCTAGACCTGAACCTTGTACATCATCCCTCATGGTCAACATCGATGTGCCCCAAGCCTCACCACAAAGCTGAGCCTCAATCTCATCCTCATCATCACATCAGAGCCAATTCCTAACTGTAAATGTAACAATATTGTGCCCATAAACCTTACCAAACACCTAGTCCTAACCACATCCCTAGAACTTGGACCTCATCCCTCATGGTCACCACCAACATGACACACACCTCACAGTAACACTGAAGCTCAATCGTACCCCCATCCTCACATCAGAGCCAGTTCCTAACTGTAACAGTAACCCTATGCTGCCTGTACACCTCCCAGAATACCTAACCCTAACCCTAGCCCTGGCCCTTGTACCTGAACCCTCACAGACACCATCGACATCACCCACACCTCACTGCAAACCTGAAGCTCAATCTGACAGTCACCCTGATATCAAACCCTATCCTCACTGGAACCATAACCATATACTGCCCATAAACCTTACAGAACACCTAAACATAAACATAACCCTGTCCCCTGGAAATGACCCCTCATTGTCAGCATCAATGTCACCCATGCCTCACCATAACCCTGAACCTCATTCTCACTATCGCCCACACACATTAGAGCCAGACCCTGACTCTAAACATAACCCTATACACCCAGTACACCTTAACAAACTCTTAACCCTATAACTAGACATTGCCCCTGGACAGGTCCCCTCACTATCACAATCAAAATCATCCCCCCAAAACAGTAAACCAGAAACACTATCTCCCTCACACTCACATCACAGTTGGACCCTAACTCAAAACATAGCCCTATCTTCCCCATACACCTTACCAAAGACCTAACCTGAACCATATCCCTGGCTTGTGAACCAGACTCTTACCATCACCATCAATGTCACCCACGCTTCACTGTAACCCTGAAGTTCCATCTCTCCCTCGTTCTCTCATCAGAGCCTGACCCTAAAAGTAACTGAAACCCTTTTCTCCCAGTACACCTTACAGACACCTAACCCTAACACTAGACCTGCCTTTGCACCTGACCCCTAGTAGTCACCGTTAACGTCCATGACGCCTCCATGTAAACTGGAAACTCAACCTCATTTCAGTGGAGGTTCCTAACTATATATAACCGTAACCCAATCCTGCCTGTACACCTTACCAAACACAAAACCCTAACCTTAGCCATCAGAGCGAGATCCTAATGGTAACTGTAATACTATACTGACCATACACCTTATAGAACTCCTAATGCTAACCCTAGATCTGGCCCTTGTTCCTGATCATTGATGATAACCATTGAGATCACCCATGACCCACTGTACACTTGAAGGTCTGTCTTGCTGTGGCCCTGACATCAGAGCCAGATGCTAACTTTAACCATGACCCTATCCTGCCTGTAAACCTTTCCAAACACTGAACCTTAGCCCTGGCCCACAGACCTGACCACTCACCGTCACCATCGACATGCCCCAATCCTTACCCTAAACCTGAACCTCAATCTTGCCCTCGTTTCCACATCAGAGCCAGATCCTAACTGTAACCATAGCACTAACCAGCCCATGCACCTTACCAAACACCTAACCCTAATTCTAGCACTGCCCTTGCACCAGACCTCTAATGGTCACCATTGACATCCACCACGACTCCTGTAAACCTGAGCCTCAATCTCACTCTCGCCCTCACATCAGAGCTGGATCTTATCTGTAACTGTCACACTATCCTGCCTGTATACCTTAACAACTCCTACCCCTACCCCTAGCCCTGGAACTTGGACATAATCCCTCACAGTCAACATTGATGTGTCCCACCCATCACCATAAAGCTGACCCTCAATCTCATTGTTGCCATCACATCAGAGCTGGCTCCTAACTGTAAATGTAACATTATCCTGTCCATGTACCTTACCATACTCCTAGCCCTAAGCATATCCCTGGACATTGGACCTCATCCCTCACGGTCACCACTGACATCACACATGCCTCACAGTAACACTGAAGCTCAGTCTCATCTTCGCTCTCACATCAGAGTCAGTTCCTAACTGTAACTCCAACTCAATTCTGCCAGTACACATACTGGAATACGTGACCTTAACCCTAGCCCTGGCCATTGGATCTGAACCCTCACAGTCACCAACATCACCCACAACTCACTGTAAACCTGAATCTCAATCTGGTCCTCAGCCACACATCAGAATCAATCCTCACTGGAACCATAACCATATCCTGCCCTTACAGCTTACAGAACCACCAAGCATAACTGTAGCCCTTTCCCTTGGATCCGACCCATCAGCAGCAGCATCAATGTCACCTACACCACACCATAATCCTGAAGCTCAATCTCACTATCAACCACACATTAGAGTGGACCCTGACTGTAACCATAACCCTATTCACCCAGTACATTTTTGTGAACACCTAACCCTATCTCTAGCTCTGGCCACTAGATGGGCCCATCAAAATCACCATCAACATCCCCCCCAACAAAACATAAATGAGAAACAGAATGTTGCCCTCACCCTCACATCACAGATGAACCCTAAATCTAACCTTAACCCTATCTTCCCTGTACACTTTCCCAAACACCTAACCCTAACCCTAGACCTGATTCATGAACCAGACACCTTCCGTCAACATCGACGTCACCCATGCTTAACCATAACCCTGAAGTTCAATATCTCCCTCACCCTCACATTGGAGCCTGACCTTAATAGTAACCAAAACCCTTTCCTCCCAGTACACCTTAACGAAAACCTAACCCTAACACAAGCCTAGCCCTTATACCTAACCCCTAATGGTCACCATTGATGTCCACCATGCCTCCCTGTAAACCTGAAACTCGTCCTCACATCAGAGCTGGTTCCTAACTGTAACCATAACACTATCCAGCCCATACATCTTACCAAACTCCTAACCCTAACCTTAACCCTGGACCTTGGACCACATCCCTCACTGTCACCATCGATATCACCCATGCTTAACAGTAACACTGAAGCTCAATCTCACACTCACCCTCACATCACAGCTGGATACTAACTTTAACAGTAAGCCTATCCTGCCTGCATACCGTACCAAACACCAAACCCTAACCCAGCCCTGACCCCTGGACCTGACCCTTCAAAGTCACCATCGACATCCCATCCCCCATACATCACCATAAACCTGAACCCCAATTTTGCCCTCGAACTCACATTGGAGCCTGACCTCAACTCTAACAGCAACCCTATCCACCCTGTATACCTACTCCTTACCGAACACCAAACACTTACCCTAGCCCTGCCCTTCCTCCAGAGACCACCTGGTCACCATCGATATCAGACACCTCACCGTAAAACTGAAGCTCCATCTCGTCCTCATCCTCACATCAGAGCCTGTTCCTAACTGTAACCATAACACCATCCTGCCCGTACACCTTAATGAACACCTAATGGTAACTTTAGCACTGCCCTTGCACCTGACCTCTAATGGTCACCATCAACATCCACCACTCCTTCTGTAAACCTGAGCCCCAATCACATCCTTGCCCTCATATCAGAGCCAGTTCCTAACTGTAACAGTAACACTTTGTTATCCATACACCATACCGAACTCCTTACCCTAACCCTAGCCCTGGACCTTGAACCTCATCCCTCACCGTCACCATCAACATCACCCATACTTCACAGAACCACTGAAGCTCAATCTTGCACTTGTCCTCACATCAGAGTCAGACCCTAACTCTAAGCACAACCCTATCCATCCTGTACACCTTACCAAACACCAAACCCTAATCCTAGCCCTGCTCTTCCTCTGGAACCCTCATGGTCACAATTGACATCACCCATGCCCCCCCGTAACTCTGAAGCTCAATCTTGCCTTTGCCCTCACTTCAGAGTCGGATCCTTACAGTAACCATAATACTATTCTGCCAGTATACCTACTGAACTCCTAACCCTAATCCTAGCTCTGGACCTTGATCCTCATCCTTGATGATCACCACTGAGATCACACATGACTCACAGTAAACCTGAAGATCAATCTCATATTCACCCTGACATCAGGGTTACAGTGATGCATGGGTGACATCGATGGTGATGGTAGGGGTCTGTTTCCCAAGCCAGGGCTAGGGTTAGGGTTAGGTGTTCAGGAAGGTGTACGGGAAAGATAGATGTCAGTGTGATGGTGAGACTGAGCTTGAGGTTTACGGTGGGTCATGGGTGATCTCAATGGTGATCATCAGGGATCAGGTTCATGGGCCAGAGCTAGGGTTAGGATTAGAATTTCAGCAAGGTGTACAGGCAGCATGGTACTATGGTTAAAGTTAGGAACCAGCTCTGATGTAAGGGCGAGGGTGACATTGAGCTTCAGAGTTACGTGGAGACATGGGTGATCTCGATTGTGACTATGAGGGTTCCAGAGCAAGAGCAGGGCTAGGGTTAGGGTTTGGTGTTTGGTAAGGTGTACAGGATGGATAGGGTTGTGCTTAGAGTTACAGTCTGGCTCTCATGTGAAGCCAAGAGTGAGATTGAGCTTCAGTGATACTGTGAGTGTGGGTGATGTTGATGTTGACTGTGAGAGATGAGGTCTAAGGTCCCAGGCTAGGGATGGGTTAACAGTTCAGTATGGTGTATGGGCATCATAGTGTTAAGTTTACATTTAGGAATTGGCCTTATATGAGGACAAGGGTGAGATTGAGGTTCTGGGTTATGGTAAGGCTTGGGGGACATCGATCATGACAGTGAGGGTTGAGGTCCAGGGGCCAGGGCTAGGGCTACAGTTTGGAGTTCTGTAAGGTGTACAGGCGGGATAGGGTTACAGTTACACTTAGGAACCAGCTCTGATGTGAGGGCGAGTCTGAGATTGAGTCTCAGGTTTATGGTAAGTCTTGGGAGATATCAATAGTGATGGTGAGGGGTCAGGTCCAGAGGCCAGGGCTAGGGTTAGGGTTCAGTGTTCAGTAAGGTGTACAGGCAGTATAGCGTTATGATTACAGTTAGAATTTGTCTCTTGTGTGAGGGCGAGTGTGTGATTGACCTTGAGTGTTAGTGTGAGGTGTGGGTGAAGTCGACGGTGACCATGAGTGATGAGGTCCAAGGTTCAGAGCTAGGGTTAGGGTTAGGTATTCCGGAAGGTATATGGGCAGGATAGGGTTATGTTTACAGTGACAATCTTGCTCTAATATCAGGGCAAGGGTGAGATTGAGCTTCAGGTTTACGTTGACTCATGGGTGATCTCAATGGTGACCATCAGGGATCATGTCCAAGGGCCAGAATTAGGGTTAGGTGTTTGGTAAGGTTTATGGCAGAATAGCATTTCATTTACCATTAGGATCCAGCTCTGAAGTGAGGTTGAGTGTGAGATTGAGCTTCAGATTTATGCTGAGGTGTGGGTGATGTCAACGGTGACCCTGAGGAATGTGGTCTAAGGCCCAGGTCGAGGGTTAGGATTAGGAGTTTGGTATGGTGTATGGGCAGGATAGTGTTATGGTTACAGTTAACAGTGGGCTCTGATGTGAGGATGATGGTGAGATTGAGGTTCAGGTTTATGGTAAGGCTTGGGGGACATCAATGGTGATGATGAGAGTTCAGGTCCTGGGGTCTGGGCTAGGGGTAGGCTTCGGTGTTCAATAAGGTGTACAGGTAGGATAGGGTTATAGTTATACTTAGGAACTGGCTCTGATGTGAGGGCAAAATTCAGGTTTATGGGGAAGCATTGTGGACATCAATGGTGACCATCAAAGGGTACAGGTGCAAGTGCAGGGCTAGGTTTAGAGTTAGGTGTTCGGTAAGTAGTACTGGGGAGAAAGGGTTTTGGTTACTGTTAGGGTCAGGCTCTGATGTTAGGGCAAGGGAGAGATTAAACTTCAGGGTTATGGTGAAGCATGGATGATGTCGATGGTAACAATAAGGGTCTGGTTCACAAACCAGGGCTAGGGTAAAGTTTTGGTGTTTAGGAAGGTGTACAGGGAGGATAGGAATATGGTTAGTGTTAGGGTCCAGTGGTGATGTGAGGGTGAGGGCGATATTGTGTTTCTGGTTTACATTTGGTTGAGGGTGACATTGATGGTGATGTTGAGGGGTCCCATCCAGGGGCCATGTCTAGGTATAGGATTAAGTGTTTGTTGAGATGTACTGGGTGAATAGGGTTACATTTAGCATCAGGATCCAGCTCTAATGTGTGGGCAATCGTGAAATTGATCTTCAGGCTTACAGTGAAATGTGGGTGACATTGATGCTGACAATGAGGGGTCAGTTCCAGGCGACAGGGCTGTGGTTATGTTTAGGTATTCTCTAATGTGTAAAGGCAGGATATAGTTACAGTTACAGTGAGGATACAGCTCTGATGTTACGTCCATGGGCAGATTGAGCTTCAAGTTTACGGTGAGGTGTGGGTGATGTCGATGGTGACTGTGAGTGGTCAGTTCCAAGGAACAGGGTTAGGGATAAGGTTAGGTGTTCCATCAGGTATACGGGCAGGATAGGTCATGGTTACAGTTAGGATCTGGCTCTGATGTCAGGGCAAGTGTGAGATTGAGCTTCAGGTTTATGGTCAGTCAAGGGTGATCTCAATGGTGAGCATCATGGATCAGGTCCATAGCCAGAGCTAGGATTATATTTAGGAGTTCAGTAGGTTTTCAGGCTGATAGTATTATGGTCATCATTAGGATCTGGCTCAGATATGAGGCCGAGGGCGATATTATTTTTCTGGTTTATGTCTTGTTGGGTATGACGTTGATGGTGGTGTTGAGGGTCCCATCCATGGGCTAGGGCTAGGAATCGGGTTAGGTGTTCGTTAAGATGTACTGGTTGAATAGGGTTATGGTTAGAGTCAGGGTCCGGTGCTAATGTGTGGACAATAGTGAGGATTATGGTGAGACATGGGTGACATTCATGCTGATGATGAAGGTTCAGGTCCAGAGGACAGGGTGGGGGTTATGTTTAGGAATTCTTTAAGGTGTATGGGCAAGATATAGCTCTCGTTACAGTGAGGTTACAGCTCTAATGTGAGGGTGAAGGGAGATTGAGCCTGAGGTTTACAGTAAGTTTTGGGTGATGTTGATGGTGACTGTGAGGGGTCAGTTCCAAGGGCCAGGGCTAGGGTTAAGGTTAGGTGTTCCAGAAGGTGTACCGGCAGGATATGTTATGTTTAGAGTTAAGATCTGGCTCTGATGTCATGGCGATGGTGAGACTGAGCTTCAGGTTTATGGTGCGTCATGGGTGATCTCAATGGTGATCATCAGGGATAAGGTCCAAGGGCCAGAGTTAGGGTTAGGATTAGGTGATCGGTAAGGTGTATGGGCAGAATAGTATTTCGGTTATCATTAGCATCTGGCTCTGATGTGAGGGCAATGGCAAGATTCAGCTTCTGAGATATGGGAAAGTATGAGTGATGTCGATGGTGACCATGAGGGATGTGGTCCAAGGTCCAGGTCTAGGGTTAAGGTTAGGAGTTCGGTAAGGTGTACTGGCAGTATAGTGTTATGGTTACAGTTAGGATCTGGCTCTGAAGTGAGTGAGAGGGCAAGATTAGGATTCAGAGTTACGCAGAAGCATGGGTGATGTTGATGGTGACTATGGGGGTTACAGAGGAAGGGCAGGGCTATGGTTAGTGTTTGGTGTTCTGTGAGGTGTACAGGGTGGATAGGGTTGTGGTTAGAGTTAGGAACTGGCTGTTAGGTGAGGACGAGGGCGAGATCAAAGTTCAGGCATGGGGACATTGATGGTGACGGTGAAGGGTCAGGGCCAGGGGCCAGGGATAGGGTTAGGGTTAGGGTTCAGTGTTTGTTAAGGTGTACTGGCAAGATAGGGTTACTGTTGCAATTGGGATAGGGTTACAGTTTCAGTTAGGAAATGGCTATGATGTGAGGGCAAGGGTGAGATTGAACTTCAATGTTTCTGTTAGGCATGGGTGATGTCGATGGTGACCATGAGGGATGAGGTCAAAGGTCCAAGGCTATGGAGAGGGTTAGGAGATCGGTGAGGTGTACGGGCAGGTTACTGTTATGGTTACAGTTAGGAACTGGCTCTAATGTGAGGGAGAGGGTGAGATTGAGGCTCAGATTTACAGGAGCCATGGTGGATGTTGATGGTGACCATTAGGGGTCAAGTGGAAGGGCAATGCTAGGGTTACAGTTAGGTGTTCAGTAAGGTGTAAAGGCAGGATAATGTTATGGTTACAGTTATGAAATGGCTCTGATGTGAGGATGAGGGAGAGCTTGAGGGTTAGGTTTATGGTAAGGCTTGGGTGACATCGATGGTGACAGTGACAGGTCAGGTCCAGGAGCCAGGGCTAGGTTTAGGCTTCGGTGTTTGGTAAGGTGTGTAGACAGGATAGGGTTACAGATAAAGTTAGCATCCAGCTCTGATGTCTGGACCACAGCAAGACAGAGCTTCAGGTTTACGGTGACTCATGGATGATCTCAATGGTGATCTTCATGACTCAGTTCTGAGGGACAGAGCTAGGGTTAGCATTAGGAGTTTGGTAAGGTGTATGGGAAGCATAGTATTACGGTTACTGTTCAGATCTCACTGTGATGTGAGGGCAAGGGCAAGATTGTACTTCAGAGTTACAGGGAGCAGTGGGTGATGTTGATGGTCTACATTAGGATTCCGGATCAAGGGCAGGCCTACTGTTACGGTTTGGTGTTCAGTAAAGTGTACAGGGTGGATAGGGTTGCACTTAGAGTTAGGGTCCAGCTCTGATGTGAGGGTGAGAGTGAGATTGAGGTTCAGGTTTATGGTAAGGCTTGGGGAATGTCGATGGGGGATGATGTGAGGGGTCAGGTCAAGGGTCCAGGGCTAGGGTTATGGTTTGGCCTTTGGTACATTGTACAGGCCAGATAGGGTTACAGTTACAGTTAGGATCTGGCTCTGATGTGGGGACGAGGGTGAGATTATGCTCCAGTGTTCCTGTCAGGCATGGGTGATATTAATGGTGATCATGAGAGATTAGGTTCAAGGTCCAGGGCTAGGGTTAGGGTTATGAGACAGGTAAGGTGTATGGGCAGGATAGTGTTATGGTTACAGTTAGGAACCAACTGATGTGAGGGTGTGGGCAAGATTGAGGTTAACGTTCATGGGGAGGCGTAGTGGATGTTGATGGTGTCCAATAGGGCTTAAGTGCAAAGGCAGGGCTAGAGTTAGGGTTAGGTATTTGGTAAGGTGTACAGGGAGGAAAGGGTTTCAGTTAATGTTATGGTCAGGCTATGATGTGACAGCAAGGGAAAGATTGAACTTCAGGTTTACAGTGAAGCGTTGGTGAAGTCTATGGTTACGGTAGGGGTCTGGTTCCTGAGCCAGGGCTAAGATTAGGGTTAGGAGTTTGGTAAGGTGGGCTCCATGATAGTGCTACAGTTACAGTTTGGTACTTGCTCTGATGTGAGGTTGAAGGCCAGATTGTGCTTCAGGTTTTCATTGAGGTGTGGGTAATGTCGATGCTGACTGTGAGTGTCAAGTCCATGGGCCAGGGCGAGGTTTAGGGTTATGTGTTCCAGAAAGTGTGCAGACAGGATATGGTTACAGTTACTGTTAGAAACCATCTCTGATGTGAGGGAAAGGTTCAGGTTTATGGGGAGGTGTGGTAGATGTCGACGGTAACCATTAGGGTTCAGGTGCAATGGCAGGGCTAGGGTTAGGGATAGGTGTTTGGTAAGATGTACTGGGAGGAAAAGGTTTTGGTTACTGTTAGGGTTAGGCTCTGAAGTGACGGCAAGGAAGAGATTGAACTTCAGGGTTACGGTGAAGCATGGGTGAAGTCAATGGTGATGGTAGGGGTCTGGTTCACGAACCAGGGATAGGGTAAGGGTTAGGTTTTCAGGAAGGTGTACAGTAAGGATAGGGTTACAGTTAGAGTTAGGGTCCAGCTGTGATGTGAAGGTAAGGATGTTATTGTATTTCCAGTTTATGTTTTGTGGTGGTGATGTTGATGGTGATGGTGTGGGGTCCCATCCAGGTTCCATGTCTAGGTATAGAGTTAGGTGTTAGTTAAGTTGTACTGGGTGAAGAGGGTTACATTTAGAGTCAGGGTCTGTCTCTAATGTGTGGGCAATAGAGAGATTGAGTCTCAGGTTTACAGTGAGATGTGGGTGACATTCATGCTGACGATGGTCAGGTCCAGGCGAGAGGGCTGGGGTTATGTTTATGTATTCTTTAAGGAATATGGGCAGGATATAGTTACAAATACATTAAGGATACAGCTCTGATGTGAGGTCGATGGCAAGACTGAGCTTCAGGTTTACGGTGAGGTGTCGGTGATGTCAACGATGACTGTGAGGGGTCAGTTCCTAGGGCCAGGGTTAGGATTAAGGTTTGGTGTTCCAGAAGGTATACAGGCAGGATAGGTTACAGTTACAGTTAAGATCTGGCTCTTATGTTAGAGCAGGGGCGAGATTGAACTCCAGGTTTATGGTGAGTCATGTGTGACCTCAATGGTGATCAGCAGGAATGAGGTCAAAGGGGCAGAGCTATGGTTAGGGTTAGGATTTTGACAAAGTTTATGGGCAGAATAGTATTATGGTTACCATGAGGATCCAGCTCTGATGTGAGGGCAATGGTGAGATTGAGCTTCAGAGTTACGGAGAGGCGGGGTTGATATGGATGGTGACCATGAGGGTTCCAGAGGAAGGGCAGGGCTAAGGTTAGGGTTAGGTGTTTGGTAAGGTGTACTGCGTGGATAGGGTTGTGGCTTGAGTTAGGGTCTGGCTCTGATGTGAGGACGAGGGAGAGATCGAGGTGCAGGTTTATGGTGAGGTGTGAGGGATGTCGATGGTGACAGTGAGGGGTCAGGTCCAGGTGCCAGAGCTAGGGTTAGGGTTTGGTGTGTGGTAAGGTGTACAGGCAGAATAGTGCTATGGTTAAAGTTAGCAACTGGCTTTGATGTGAGGACAAGGGTGAGATTGAACTTCAGGTTTATGGTGAGTCATGGGTTATCTCCATGGTGATCATCAGGGATCATGTCCAAGGGCCAGAGTAGGGTTAGTGTTAGGAATTCGGTAAGATGTACGGGCAGCATAGTATTACTGTTACCATTAGGATTTGGCTCTGATGTGAGGGCAAGGGCGATATTGAGCTTCACAGTTATGGGAGGCGTGGGTGATGTCGATGGTGAACATGGGGGTTCTGCAGCAAGGGCATGGCTAGGGTTGGTGTACGATGGTAGGTAAAGTGTACAAGGTGGATAGAGTTGCAGTTAGAGTTAGGATCCAGCTCTGATGCGTGGATGAGGGTGAGACTGAGATTCAGGTTTATGGTTAGGTGTAGGGGACATCGATTTCGACCATGATGCATGATGTCCAATGTCCAGGGCTAGGGTTAGGGTTAGGAGTTCGTTAAGGTGTAGGCAGAATGGTATTATTGTTACAGTTAGGATCTGGCAGTGATGTGATTGTGTGGGCGAGATTGAGCTTCAGTGTTACTGTTAGGCATGGGTGATGTTGATGATGACCATGAGGGATGAGGTCCAAGGTCCAGGGCTAGGGTTAGGATTAGGACTTCGGTAAGGTGTATGGGCATGATAGGGTTATGCTTAGAGTTACAGTCCAGCTCTGATGTAAGGACAAGGGCAAGACTGAACTACAGGTTTACGGTGAGGTGTCGGTGATGTTGATGGTGACTGTGAGTGGTCAGGTCCAAGGGCCATTTATAAGGCTAGGGTTAGGTGTTCTGGAAATGTATGGGTAGGACAGGGTTATGGTTACAGTTATGATCTGGCTCTGATGTCAGAGCAATGGCAAGACTGAGTTTCAGGTTTACAGAGTCATGGGTGATCTCAATGGTTATCATCAGGGATCAGGTCCAAGGGCCAGAGTGAGGGTTAGGGTTATGAGTGCGGTAATGTGTCTGGGCAACATAGTATTATGGTTACCATTGGGATCTGGCTGTAATATGAGGGAGACCATGAGATTGACTTCAGTGTTACAGGGAGGCATGGGTGATGTCGATAGTGAACATGAGTGATCCAGAGCAAGGTCAGGGCTAGGGTTAGGGTTCTGTTTTTTGGTAAGGTAAATGGGGCATATAGTGTTACAGTCACTGTTAGGGTCTGGCTGTGATGTGAGGGCGAGTTCGAGATTGAGCTTCAGTGTTACTGTGACGCATGGGTGATGTTGATAGTGACAGTGAGGGATGAGGTCCAAGTTCCAGGGCTAGGGTTAGAGGTAGGAGTTCACTAAGGTGTATGGGCTGCATAATGTTATGGTTACAGTTAGGAACTGGCTCTGATGTGAGGGCAAGTGTAAGATTGAGGTTCAGTTTACGGTGAGACAAGGTGAACATGGATGGTTACCATTAGGTATCAGGTGCCAGAGCAGGGCTAGGGTTAGGGTTAGGTGTTTGGTAAGGTGCACTGGTAGGAATGGGTTATGGTTACCGTTATGGTCGGTGTCTGATGTAAGGGAGAGGGAGAGATTGAACTTCAGGGTTACAGTGAAGCATGGGTGACATCAATTGTGAAGGTTGGAGTCTGGTTCATGAGCCAGGGCTAGGGTTAGGGTTAGGTGTTTGGGAATGTGTACGGGGAAGATAGGGAGATGGTTAGAGTTAGGGTCTGGCTGTGATGTGAGGGTGAGGATGATATTGTGTTTCTGGTTTATGTTCTGTCAGGGGTGTCAGTGATGTTTATGGTGAGGGGTCCCATCTAAGGCCCAGGGCTATTGATAGAGTTAGGTGTTTGTTAAGGTGTACTGGGTGAATAGGGTTATGTTTAGAGTCAAGGTCCTGCTCTAATATGTGGGCGATAGTGAGATTGAGCTTCAGAGTTACGGTGAGGCATGGGTGACATTGATGCTGATGATGAGGGGTCAGGTCCAGGGCACAATGCTATGGTTATATTTAGGTGTTTTGTTCTTCTCTACCACTTAAGTCTTTAGAAAAATCTAATGTGTTCACACTGTAGAATCTTAAGAGGCTAATGTTGGTCAATATGGTATAGCATATATGGGATCAGAAGCCCAAGAGGAAGATAATGCTATAAATATGTAAGTCCCCTGGTAACATGCATCAATTCTTAGGGAGAAATTTGGACTTTTATAAATCATGCTGTTAAAATGCTTAGGTAATTTATATCTCCAAGAGCAGAAGAGACCTTCTTATAACATGTGCATGAACTTCCCAAAATGAAATAAAGAGAACATGTGGCTAAGCTCTATGAAGATATAAGAAGTGCTTTTCTAAGCAAAGAGTTTTCTGCCCAATGGGAAGATGTTTTAGGGACCATTTCTTACTCTGTCCAAGAGGCAGCATCAAATTAAAATAAAAACATAAATAATATTATATGCTTCAAAATTACCTTCTACCTTGACCCCCTCAAATACTCATACATACTCCAAAGACATTATGTGTTGTGAGTTTTACTTCTCATTTAATTAAAATAATAACCACAAATGTAATTATCTATAACAAAAATAACACATGAAATATTATTTATTCACTCTTGAGAGTTTCAGGTTTCCTTTGGAATATTACTTTTATTAAAAGTAAATATGTAACCAAGTTAGTGATCTATGAAAGGCATTATGTCGTTAGTATTAGCAAGTCTGAGAGGCAGCAGAGTAGGAGAGTTATGAGAACTCAGGTGTGAAATTAGACAAATCTAAACCAATACAAATTGTGGGATGTTGGGAAAATTTTATATCTTTTTGCTTACAAGATTGTTATGAGTATAAAAGGGGTTCAGAAATGCTGTGTTCAGTTTCACAATAAATGGTTGTTATAATTCCTATTTACAATTTGCTACATATAATTTTAAAGCACTTTTGCACAATTAGATAATCAACAAATATTTGTTGATAATTTATTGATTGTATTAGTTTTCTGTGACTGCTTTAACAATTACCACAAACCTGAAAACTTAAACTAACACAAATTTACTATTTTATAGGTTTGTAGATTAGAAGTCCAATCCAGATCTCACCAGGCTGAAGTCTTGTCATTGGCAGGGTTGCATTCCCTTCTATAATCTCTTGGGGACAATCCTTTTACTTTTTGATGCTTTTTAAAATTGAAATATAGTTGATATACAATATTATATTGGCTTCAAGTATACAACACGATTCGACAGTTACACACATTATTAAGTGAATTACCCAATGAACGCAGGTATTGTCTGTCAACTGAGAAAGACACTACGAAAATATTGACCATATTCTCTATGCTGTACTTTCATTCCCATGACTCCTTTATATTATGGACAATCCATTTTCTTGCCTTTTCCAGGTACTAGAGATTGCCCACATTTCTTGGCTCATGGCTCCTTCCTTTATCTTCATGGCAAACAGCCATCAGTGTAGCAACTCTCTGGTCCTTCTTCCTTACTCACGTCTTCCTCTAACTCTGAGCTCAAATGAGAAATTTCCATCAATATTCAGGACCCATATGGTTAGATAGGACTCATTTGAATAATCTAGGGTAATCTTCACATCTCAAAGTACATACCCTTATCACATCTGCAAAGTCCTTTGTGTCATGTGAGGTAATATATTTACAGGTTCTGGGGATTAGTGCATGGGTATATTTGAGGGAGAAAGTATTCTGCCTACCGCTTTGATGTTAAAAACAGAATGCTGAGACAATGTTAAACTATGTTTTCTTTCCATGAAGATACCAAACCATTGCATAAGAGGTGTAAACCACTATGCTGTACATTGACAATGTTCCATGTAATTCACCTTTTTTAGGGAAAATGGTGGTGGAACATAATCAACTGGCCAAGGAGGGGATCAGTCATTTTAGATACCTTTAATATGGCTTAATCAGAAAGGCACTGCAATTAGCTAGCTTCCCACTGTGCACAATCCTAGCTCTCAATGCATTTCAGACTGATTATAATATCTATGTGTAATTTATCTGATGCTTTTATCTATGAACTTTAATAAACTTTACAAATCCTGGCAGTCTCATTCATAGTCTCAAAAGTACTAATTTCTTTATGCCAGTACTCATGTCAAAAACATGGAACAGTCCCAGACTTTCAAAAATAAGACATGATTTTAGCCTTAGAAGACCTTTCCATATTTTAAAAGGAATGTATCCTAAGAAGACAAAAATAAGTAATTTTATTCAGAACAACAAAAAAGGATTATGTTTCTTGGTGTATTCGTTTCTAGGACTGCTGTAACTAAGTAGCACAAATTAGGTGGCTTAGAACAGCATATACTTATTTTTTCACAGTTTTGGAACCTCAAAGTCTGAGACCAAGGTATCAGCAGGGCTGGGGGCTGTGAGGGAGAATCTGTTCCTTATCACTCACCTACCTTCTAGTAGTTTGACTGTCAACATTTGGTGTAGGATCATCAGCCTGATCTTTGCTTTATCTTCACATGATGCTCTTTCTCTGTGCATGTCTGTCTCTAAATTTCCTTTTTATAAGGATACCAGTCACATTGAATTAGAACCCATCCTAGTGATTTCATTTTAACTTGATTACCTCTGCAAAGATCCTATTCCAAATAAGGTCATATTCTGAGATATTGGGGGTAAGGATTTCAACAAATGAAACTTGGGGCCACACAACTCAACCCATAGCACTAGGTGTTAAATATTGACTTATATATATAGATGCCTCCTGGTATCATTGCTTTGTCTGGGACAATGTTTGAGATACAGAAGTAAAATTTCATTATGTGAGGTGAAACCCTAACATAGCAAAATAGGTATGCAAAATAATTTGGGAAAAATAATAGGATAAAGCCACAATTCTTCAGGCCCATAATTTTATTTCATGGGCTAATTTAAATAGGAAGATATTTCTAGGAGTGTATTCTGTAGAACTATGGTTCTAGTATGATTAATAGACCTCAAAGTAAACATTAGAAAGAAAACATAATTTAGTGAACGAATATTTTCCAAATCATCAGTGTATGCTAATAAAAAATCTTTCATGAGTAAAAGACTGTCTTTAGTGCAAGAACAGTCAATGGGATTCAATACAACAAACTACAAGTTTATTGATATATTTCAGGCTACACTTTGCACTGTACCTTTAAGAAACTACCACTTGCCAAATTTTGTGCAGGTTCAATCACCCACAACTATCTGAAAAGGCTTTTAAAATACTCCTCCTTTTTGTAATTACATATCTGTGTGAGGCCAGATTTTCTTCATACACTACAACCAGACATATATTGCAACAGACTGAATGTAAACAGTGCATAAGAATTTCTCTATTTTTGTTATGTAATAGAAGAGATTTATAAAAACAAAACTATGCTTTTAATAAAACAGCCATTTTTCATAAAAATGTTATTGATCTTAATATTTAATGGGTTTTTCAGTTTAAATTGATATATAAATATGTGCAAATTATTCCATATTCCTTTCTAATATGGTAAATATTGATGGATATAAGCCATATGAAACAAAACCTTTTTAAAGTCCACAATAATTATAATAAGGTCCAGAGACTAAAAACTTTCATTGATATACATTCATTAGCACAACATAATGTTAAATACAAAATGTATTCATGTAAATTTGAAAATCTAATTGGCTTTATTAAGAGATTCATGAATCTGGCAGCAACTGCTTCAGCAACTAGAGATGCTCTGAAGGGCAAAAAGGGAGAGATTTTTAAGAGCAGAACAAGGAAGTCATAAATAGGAAAAAGGATTATTTGGGTTGAAGTCATCATCCCTGAAGACAAAAGGATCTCATTAGGTGTATTCCTCTGGGGGATGAAGGGGACAAATGTGATATTATCTTATCAATGCTGACCAGAAAATTCCTGACTGACTGCATTTCTGGGAGAGGTTGAAATGGCAATTAGATTAGATGTTAAGCCCTGGTTTGATGAGATGGCCAAGCAAAAGTGACAGCATGTTGGGCCTATGTCTTTCTTTTTAACATTAATCAACAAAGGCAATAAAAAAGATGCAAATATTGCTCTCCTGGGCTTCTTCAGTCCTGGCCCAGAGTGGAGATGGTCTTTTCGGAGCAATGGGAACAGGCGGCAGATGCACCAGTTCCAGAATTCAGGGCCATTAAGTACTTGGATCATTTATACTTTTGTTTCCATACTCATCAAGCAATCCTCTGAGATATGATATTCATGATTTTTTAGATAGTCTGCAGCAAAGTATTTATACAGTTCTATAGATAAATTTATTTATTTAGAAGTTATATTTTTCATTTCAAATAAATAAACTGGGATTCTAATTGTAACCAGTGCAGCTACTTCAACTACTAATGATATGACTTTGGTTACTTTTGCACAAATATTGGGCTCTTAAAACCTTTCCCATCAGTGGAAGTTGATAAGAGCTGCTCATGTTTGCTTAAACGGATTTCTCTAATCTGACATTATGATATCAGTCCTGTCTATCCCAGGAAGCCCTGGGGCACCACTGAAAATTTTTCTATTCCACCTAAAAGACTCTGAATTAAAAGGGGTCTAAGAAAGGGCAGATAGCCTAAGGACCAAAATCTTGTTATATTCATCCCCAGAACCAAGACAGCCCAGACTTTAAGAATATCAATGTCAAGGAAACTTTCTGTCTCTAAGCTACAGAAAATAGAAACTGAATTTTTTCATTTGTGAGGGAAAAAAATAAGTTCTGTCTTACCTGTGTTATTGTTTTTATATATCATAGTTTAATGATTTAATTAGAATTGACTGGATTCAATATGCTGACTCACCAAGGTGGAGAAACAAGAATTTCAGAGGACATAAATTCACCAAAATGGCACCAATTTGTGGAAACCTCTTAATTCACAAAAGTAACACTACCTTTGTAAAGACTTGTGAATTCACCAAGATGCAGTAGTTTGTTTTAACAGAAACTTCTGACACCTCCCAATGAAGGAAGTAGTAATAAATATTTATTAACATACCACATCTCAAGGAGTTTCCTATTCCTGACCTCATTAGGATTTTTCTCTTCTTAAGTTTGTGGGTAAAATTGCAATATTTCCAGAATCTCTTGCCTGGCCTTAGTACATCTCCATATTCTAAGGGTTGGAGAGAAGTAGTCCATCTCCATATGAATAGGTAATTACAAGGGCAAATAAGGGTATATCTGAACCTGAGAGGTTGGGTGGGGTCCTTTTTTTCTGCAAAGGGGTCACAAGAGACACTGGTGAGCATAAGTGGACTATTCCTTGTAGGAAATAAATGGGTTTCTCCCACTTTATTTTTCCCATTGACTGATTTTGGTTTCAAAGGTATTTTGCCCCAGGATTTTTCCCCTTTAACTTACATCTGGTTGTAGTCGGCAGGAACTATGAACCCGAAATCTGTCTACATGGGTGCAACCCTTGGGTGGGCTGCCTTTAGTGATGATGGGGAGATGCCTGGAATCCCACCATAGATGAGGAGGAGGCCCCAGTGGCTATACCAGTAGAGGGTACAGCTTCACTCAGTAGCCCCCTATCTGTGGGGCTTCCAAATGGGGAGTCCCTAGTGAGGAATTCGTCTAGGGTAAAGCACCTCCTAGAGGGGTGGGGCCTTCTGCAGGACTGGGGAAAAGTGGAGGCACCAGAAGCTGTGGAATTAGCCTTCTGTGAGGTAGAAGACATCTTAGAGGCCCTGAGTGGCTGTGTAGCAGCCAGGATTGTGGGATGTCTTTTTCTTGAGATAATGGAAAGTGTTATAAAAGAGAGAGAGAGGGTTATCAAGGAGAGAGAGATTTTGGCAGGAGACACACTTCAGGATCTCTTGGAGGAGTGGAGCAATGACCTACGGGATACCCTTAAGAGAAACCGTTATTGAAAAGACAGGTCGTGCTCCTGGAAGGTACTTTAGCAGTGAGGGAGAAGAACCCATGTTGCAGGAGGCTGTGGGGTAGGGGCAGGAAAGAGCAGTGCCTTCAGCCCCAGAGAAGGTCGAGGAGATGTCAGGAGAGGATGAGGATGTGGGGCCAAGGGCCCATCTGTTGCTGAGGCCACCACCAAAGGCAACAGCCTCTACCATATTGAAGGACCACCCAGTTGTAATTAAGAAAATTAAAATGCAGCAACCACTTGCTCCTCAGGGGGAGGAGCTACCTCTTCCCCAGTTTCTGGAGTACTCCATGCTCTGTTCCATACCCAAGATGAGCTGGTAGACATGAGTCTCCAGTTACAGCAGAAACTGTTGGAACCTCTGCATATATGGTTTTTGCATCTATGGGATATGGAGGTGGAAAACATTGTTATGTAGAGTTCTGAAATGATTAACCTGGCTTCTCTGATGACTCACCCTTCCCTCTTGCAGCAGTTTCAAAGTACCTGTCATATCTCAGGGAATTGGGTACTTCTGGATTGGCTGACAGCAGCCATCAGGGAAGTTTGGCCTAATCAGATTGATTTACCCAATAACTGGAAAACATATGCAGAGCTCCAGCAGGTGTTATAGAAGCTGCACATGAAAAATATAATCTATGCTATGGACACCCAGGGCCCTGATAGGGAGTTGTTTACCCTAAGAATGAGAAATCTGGTGCTACATACAGCTCCCCTACCACTCTTAGCATCCCTAGTGACTATTCTTGCCCCCACATAGGGAAACCCCTAAGTGAGGCTATTCATACATCAGCAGATCTGGAGGAGGTTGAAACAATAAGAGCACAGAAGGAAGTACAGGCTACAACTGAAAGGAGAGGTGCAAAGGGCCCTGTGATGGTCTCGAGGATCCAGATGTGGGTTGATTCAATAAAGGCCAGGGTAGTGAAAGAAAAAATTGTTGGGCAACCCAATAAGATCTTGTTAGAACTGTGGCACCAATTAAAGCCAGAACAGCAGTTCCAGCTACTGAGGTCCAGGACACAAGAGCCAGAGGCAAAGCCCCATGTCCAGCCTGTGTCCCTGCAAGACTTTCTGGGGGACAATAGTCAGGTTCTGCCTGCGTCCTCACCTCTACATGAGGATGATTGGGTTTAGTGGTTTGTCTGAGGGGGGGTTCAAGGCCCCCCACCTTGGGGGATGTGGTGGGGACTGGAGGCCACATGTAAAATTAACATTTCATTGGTCTTCTCTGAATGTACAACATATCCTGGAGTTGGTGGACACAGCAGCTGAATGTTGTCTGATTTATGGCAACCCTGAGTGACTTCCTGGGACCCCTGCTGTAATAGATGGTTATGGGGGTAAGGCAATTAGAGTGAAGAAAGCCCAAATCTCATTGGGAATAGGGTGTTAACCACCAAAGGAGTATATATTTCTCCCATCCCTGAATATATTTTGGGAGTAGATATGCTGCAGGGCCTGTGGTTACAGACCACTGCAGGTAAGTTCAGACTGAGGGTATATGTTGTAAAGGCAGTTCTGAGGGGACATGCTAAACACCCACCTGTAGCTCTGCCTGTACCTCAGCATGTGGCAAATACAAAGCAGTATAAATTGCCTTGGGGGGGGCACAAGAAAATTGGAGAAACTCTACAGGAGTTGAATAAGGTGGGCATCATAAAGCCCACTCATTGTCCTTTTAAATTCCCAGGGTGGCCAGTGAAAAAGCCAGTCAGCTCCTGGTGCATGAGTATGGATTACAGAGGATTGAATAAAGTCACACCCCCTTTGCATGCTGCTGTTCCCTATGTAGCAGCCCTTATGGACACCCTCAGTCATGAACTAGAGAAGTATCATTATGAGGTAGGCCTTGCTAATGCTTTCTTCGCTATTAATATGAGAGGAAAATCAGGAACAGTTTGTCTTCATTTGGGAAGACCAGCAGTGGACATTCACTGTCCTTCCACAGGGATACCTCCACAGTCCCACCATTTATCATGGACTTGGCCACATGGAAGAAATCATAAAAGGTGAGGCTGTTTCACTATATTGATGATATATGGTCATGTCTGATTCTCTTGAAGATTTAGAAGGGGTACTTCCTAGAATGCTGCAACATCTACAGAGAAAGGATGGGCTGTTAACAGCACCACGGTTCAGGAACCTGGTTTGTCTATAAAATTCTTGGGATTTGTCTGGTCAGGTAAAATGAAAGTTATTCCTGAAGCAGCCATAAACAAGGCCCAGGCTTTCCCCACCCCTACCACTGTGGCAGTGTTACAATAGTTTTAGTATCTTTTGGGCTACTGAAGAGTGTTTATCCCACACTTGGCACAAATTCTGAATCCATAATACTGGTCGATATGAAAGGAAATCAGGTGGGACTGGGATGAAACATGTACAGCTGTTTTTACAGCTCCTAAGTAAGCAGTCAAGGCCATAGATATTTTGAGTGTAATGAACTCAACAAGGCCCTAGGAGCTAGTTGTTCATGTAACTGAAGGTGGTTATGGATGTGGCTTTTGGCAGCAGCTTGAATGGACATACCAAACTATTGGATTCTGGTCACAACTTTGGAAAGGAGCAGAGGTCTGGTACGCCTTGACAGAGATGAAATTGGCTGCTGTGTACCACACCTTGATGGCTATAGAGCCCATCACTTGAACAGCTCAGACCAAGGTAATAAGCACCTATACCACTGTGGGGTGGGTGGGAGACTGGACCCAAAGGCCATGGAGTGGCATGGCATAGGATGTCTACATTGGCCAAATAGGGTGCATATTTACAGCAGCGTAATATCCTCTCTACTAGCTCTTTAAGTGTAGAACTCCAATGCTTATTAGGGCCAGTAACATGTACCAGTGGAAACATGTAGACCAATAGTCTACAGGGATAGTCAGTTCATTTATGGACAGTGCCACAGCATTTGAATGAGAAGCCCCAAGAAGGAGCCTTGAGCCCTTTGGATATGCTAAACACATTGCTGCATCTCCTATATAACTGGACCCAAAGGCTATGGAGTGGCATGGCACAGGATGTCTACATTGGCCAAATAGGGTGCATATTTACAGCAGTGTAGCATCCTCTCTACTAGCTCTTTAAGTGGAGAACTCCAATGTTTATTAGGGCCAGTAACATGTACCAGTGGAAAGCAGGAAGAACTTGCTTTTGAGCCACTGGTAATCAAGAGTCGTATTTATGATGGAAAAACCCCCTCTACCTGGAAATGCTTGGTATACAGATGGCTCCAGTTGTGGGAAGACCATGAAGTGGAGGGCTGTGGCTTTCCATTCTAAAACTGAGACAATATGGATGGAGGATGGAGGGGAGAAGAGCAGTCAGTGGGCTGAATTGTGGGCAGTGTGGCTCATGATAACACAGGAGCCCTCCCCTATAATTATCTGCACAGACAACTGGGCTGCCTATCAGAGCTTGACCCTATGGCTACCAACATGGTACCATGCCAACTGGATGGTTGGTCACCAGCCCCTTTGGGGACAAGAGCTGTAGCAAGACCTATGAGCCTTTGGTCAGACTAAGACTGTTACTGCATACCATGTGACTTTCCATTTGTCTTTGGCATCCCCAGGGAATGATGAAGCAGACACATTGGTCCAGATGCATAGGTTAGAAGGAAAGCCTGCATCAATGCAGCCCAATGGTTACATCAGCGTTTGTTGCACATGGGGAAAACACAATGTGGGCTGTAGCCCATTGGTGGGGCTTGTCATTGACCTTTGAAGAAGTCAGCAGAGCCTGGAAAGAGTGCCTTGTGTGCTTTCACTTACACTGAATCCCACAGCAACATGGGCCAACAGTAAAGGAGCCAATACCCTTTGTCAATTGGCAGATAGACTATATTGGGCCTCTGTCCATATCAGAAGGAAATCAGTATGACATGACTTGTGTGGACATAGCTACTGGCCTGTTGGTTACTTTTTCTGCACATTATACAGATCAGCAAACTGCCAAAAGGGGTCTAGAGCATCTCTTTGCAGACTATGGTCAGCTGCAGGTGACTGAGAGTGATCAAGGTACCCACTTTACTGGACATGCATTACAAGAATGGGTGCAGCAATTAGGGATAAAGTGGAAGTTTCATGTGCCATGTAACCCTATTGGAGCAGACATTATAAAGTACAGTGATTTGTTGAAATCTGGCCTGAAATCAGACACCAATAGTCTATAGGGCTGGTCAGTTCATTTATAGATAGTGCCACAGCATTTGAATGAGAAGCCCCAAGAAGGAGCCTTGAGCCCTGTGGATATGCTAACACACATTGCTGCATCTCCTGTATAGCTGTATGTGCAAAACAAAGAAGAATTATTAAAGCCAAGATATGGCCAGCAGAGCAATATTTTGCTGCCAGTCCCAACTGCATTAAGCCCTGGAGACCCTGTTGGCCCTGGACATTTTGATACATGGACCAGTGATGGCTGTCCCTTCTAGCACCTTGGGGAAAAGGCTTGGTAGCTGGACTCCTGTGTGTTCCTGGAGTAACAGCAGACTGGCCCCCAAAGATCATGGTAGTATACCTAAGACATTTGGGAGGTAAGAGCATCTTACAGGGAAGTTTTGTTTTATATTTGCAGCCAGTGCATGTACCTCCTGTAACCCTATATATTGACCCATTTGTAACTCCCATAGGGAGTGTGGTGAAAGTCTGGCATACCAGACCAGGAGAAGATCCTATTCTGCTACTGTCCTATCACAGGACCACTCTCTTGCATGCATCCTAGGTGATGGACAAGATTTGCCTATGCTGGTATCATTAAAAAATGTATCTTATCACCCTTAATGTTGTTTTCTTCTACAATCCCTGTTGTCTGGATGCACCCCATGACAGCAGCTGCCATCTGATGATTGCTCTGAATTCCTTACCTGTTCAGCTACTGACCACCTGTGGAATAGGTGAGCTATGGACTTAATTTCCATAGGACTTTGATCCTAGCTGAATTCTCCGGCTTGAGGATTATCATGATTTTATTGCTGTCAAGATCGTATGTTATTAGTCTGGTTACTATGTTCCAGTTTTCTCACACAGAGGCCATTACAGAAAATGGGGAATGAGTAGATTGTGAGGCGAGATTTCTGGAGAGGTGGGTTGTGGGTAAAATTGAAATATTTCCAGAATCTCTCTCCTGGCCTTAGTGCATCTCTATATCAATAGGTGTTTCCAAGGGGTGGAGAGAAGTAGTCCATCTCCATATGAAAAGGTAATTACAAGGGTGAGTGAGGGCATATCTGGACCAGAGAGTTTGGATGGGGTCCATTCTTCTGCAGCGGGTCGTGAGACATGGGAGAGCAGAGGTGGATGATGGCTTGTAAGCAATAAATGGGGTTCTCCCACTTTATTTTTCCTTTAACTGATTTTGGTTTCAAAAATATTTTTCCCCAGGATTTTCTTCCCAGATTGAAAAGCTACAGCTCTGTTCCTTAATATTCTATCCTGCAAAGCCATAACACAACAGTTGGTCTACTTTGGGATTGCAGCATTCTAGACAAATTGTAAAAAATCTTGTGTCTATGTACTTGAAAAATCACTTTTCATACAATTTTTTCATTTTATTGTTGAATCTTTTTACTTTATACTATAAACTTAAAAAACATGGTAGTTGTCTCTGCTTTTAATAAGGAATGACAGTGATGGGGAGTTCTTCCTCATACTTTATTCTGCCTTCAGCTATATTTTGTTTCATTACAGTCAATAGTCTGCACTCTTGCTGCAGAAGGTTTATACCAAAATCTTTTCAAAACAAATGAACTACTTAATGGTGTTTTAATTAAAAATAGATTCCCAATTGAATAAAATAAGGACATCAATGTACTCCCTTATTCCACAGGTTGCATTCAAATGGTATTCACTTTTAACAATTTATGCTAAATATTTATCTTCATAGAATATTGTGTTCATTGTCTCCAACTTCTGGGATTTGGTGATTTATTGATTCTCTGCAACAATCACTCTTTCATTCAACCTCCAATGAATCCAAGGGTTGTGATGGACTCCAAGGATATGAAGATGAATAGCATTATCATTGCTCACTTAAAATTTTAAGCTCTCACAGCAGAGAGCAATTAACTATAATAAAAATATAATATAATATTAGTTAGTTTATATGAAAAACTGTGAGAATTGAGAAGAAACAATTCATTATACTTGGAAAGTAATAAGAAAACTCTATACAGAGAAGAAAATAATTAATAAGTATTTTGAAAGCATGACAAATAGAACTTCACTGAGGAAATGAGGGAAAAGGGGTGGTGATGGATGTGGTGTACAAACTCCCGGAGCAGTGCAGTATATGTGTACTTGGGGAGTTAAGAGAAATGCAGGTTGCCTGCAGGGCCTGTATCACAGAAACAAATGGCATGAGGAGTGAAATCAGGCTGTGGCCAACGGTGAATACCATGCTAAGCAGTATGTTTCTTTGTGATCTAGACAATATAAGTGACATCCAGTTTTGTACTTTGGAAATATAATTCTGACAGGAATATGGAGAATGGAGTATAGTGGAGAGAATATAAGGAATAAAATAGTTTGATATAGCAATGAAAATGCAATGTTATAAGAGGGAAATCAGAAAAATATAGATTCTGAAATAAATTAATTTTCCCAAGAAAATTGGACTATCAACCACCTAAATATTGATATGGATGTCTTTTTGTGTGAAATGTTTTCTGTTATTTTTCTAGCTTATTGTACATACAGAAATTGTGAATTGTTTGATGTCTATATTGATATACTTAAAGTTCCTTTATTAAAGCTTCAGAATCACTTGAAAGGTGTCTGTTTGTAATCTTTTATTTGTCATGCAATTAATTTCTGTTTTTGCATAAGTTAATGCATTATTGGATCTCTTCATCTGCCCTTTGAGCAATTTTCAACTTTTGAAAGTTGCTCTTTCCCCAGTAATGATTGTTTAATTTTGTTGAGACATTATGAATTATTGTCTTTCTTAAATTTTCTTTTATGCATATTTTCTTTCCAGTCCATGATAAAAAAAATCTGAAGTTCTTAATGAGCTATCTTTAAATAATCTTTATATTTCCTGTAAGTCATATCAACTTTTTTCTTTTAATTTTCTCTTAACGCCCACATTTTATCTACCTTTATACAGCCAAAACATGTTTCATCCATGATTCCCATTGGATGATAATAACAATATACCAATAACACAGGAAAACATAAATGAGTATTTTTAATAAATATGCCCTCACCTGGCTCAGGAGTTAAAATGTACATTATGTATTTCTGAAGAAAAAATACTGACTTGGAAAACATAGTAAAAAATAATCTGGATTGCAGATACAAAAAGGGAATATGGAAGACGTGATTCTAAGACACCTGAAGATCACAGTAAGAATGTAAGTATAAGCTTAACTGGAGTACCAGTTGGAGTTCTTAATTGTGATCTGAATGGAATAACAAAGAGAAAAGCAGAAAGGAAATGTTTAAAATAACACTAGCTGAGAATTATTCAAAGTTTGTGAAAGATAGGAACCATGATATTCAAGAATAATAGTATATTCCAATAAGTATAAAGAAAAAATGGCGATCAAGAATATGGTGGTACATTTAAACATTGTTTACATAAAGCAACAATAAAAATACATATTTGATTTAATAACACTCACATGTAGAAGTATAGGTCCATCATTTATGACAAATTTACCACTCTGATATAGGAGGCTAAACAAGGCTGTGCGTGTGTGGGGCAGAGAATATATGGGAACTCTCTGTATCTTTCTTTCACTTTTGCTGTGAACCTAAAACTGCTCTAAAAAATTGTTTTTTTATAAGTCAAATTAAAATACTGCAAGTGAAAACTTGCAATCTTGAATGAGAGAGGTTGTGATCTGAATTAAAATCTTTCAAGTACTTTTATTTGATTAAGATATATATATTTTTTACTTCATGAAGTTAAATAATCTTGGTAAAAATAGAAATAGGACATTTAACTTTAATAGCCATACAGGGAAATGAAATTAAAAATACACAGTGAATTAAACAATACAAGAAATGAGAAACAAAAGTAGATATGTGAAAATATGATAGGAAAATATATCCAAATGTATAAGTAATTACAATAAATGGAAATGGGGGAAATTACAAATGTTCACAGCCTTTACAGCTTCAACCATCCAAGACAGAGTCTACTTCTCTATTCTGAATCTGGCTGACCTTGAGAGGAGCAGCTGAAGTGCCATTGTGCTATTTTTAAACAAGAAATCTGGAGGCCTTGCACCTTCCTTTCTGATTCTCTTGATGCCTTGAGATCTCCCTGTTGAGGTGCTCAGGATACCCAACTTAAGGACAAAAGGCCACATAGACTGGAAGGCCCATTATTCAGGACAGAAAGAGTCACTGAATCATAGTTTTTAAAAAGAAATTCAATTCTCTGGAAAGTTACCACAGTTCTAAATGCATATGCAACTAATAAAGTAGAATATATCCTTAAAATTGAAAGAATTATTGTAAAACCAACCATGATGTTAAGAATTTCAACACACCTCTCTGAAAAGATCAGGCAGACAATATATTACATACTGAGGGTGACCTTCTGCCTCTGTGTACCAATTCCTTATAGCCTACATTTTGATTAGTCATATCTTTTGGTTAGTTACATATGCCATAGGTTTATAAATGCTTTCACATTGCACCCATTGGCAAAGCATTAAATTTTTTTAATCATGCACAAATGAGCTTTATTGAATGGACTTACGCAGAACCCTGTGCCTAAAAGTAAATAATACATATTCTTTTCCAGAATAAATATAACTTTTTAATAAGAATTTCCATATACTCGCCATGAAGCAAGTCTCAACAAAGTGTCAAAGAGATTATATTTGCTGACCTTTATGAAATTAAGTTAGAAATATATACTAAAAACACAACCAAACAATAAAACAAATATTTGGACATTTAAAAACATGTATTAGTCAAAGAAGAAACGCTAATGAAAATTTAAATATTGTTAGGTATTTGTACATATTGTTAGATATCCTAAAAATATTGGAAAACAAACTTCACTGACATCTGAATAATAATGAAAATGATACATATTGTTTTTCAAAGAAATTAAAGATTATTTTAATATTATATAATCATTTAATTTAATTATTATTTACCATATTAAAGAGGAAAAACATATTTGATCATCTCAATATATGAACATAAATGTTTAAGTAAAATAAATACATGATAAAACTATAAACAAACCAAGAATACAGAGTCCGGATAAAAAAGATCTAGCAAAAATTCTATTACAAACTTTGTACTTGATAGTATAAATTTTAAGTATGTTGTTCGAAAAAGAAGCTATAAATGGAAATGTAGATTGCCCACCTCATGACTCCAAGGATAAGAGAAAACAAATAAAATAATGGGAAAGAGCCCCAAAAGGGACATATACACATATGTAAAGGTGATCTATGATTTAAATGGTATTGCACAGATAAATGAGAAAGGAGTTGCCACTTGTCTAGTCTGTTATAATTTTGGGCCAAAGTTTTTAAATGTATATCTACTTCATACTATATATAAAATGAATCCTAGGTGGAATAAACCATTATATATGAAAAAATATAAATAACCATAACACATTTAATGGAAAATATCTTTCTGACCTCAGAATAAAGGAGGATATGTTTCTAAGGATAAATAAACATGTAATAAAATCATAATCTAAATCAAAAACAAGATAAACTCTCTGGGTCACAAGAAAAAAATATGCCCTTAGGAAGGGACATGCAAAATATTCAATTTATTGGCTAGTTCATCCTCAAGGTAAGAGCTGGGTCTGTAGGTGTTCAATTTATTATATTTTTCATCTTATTTATGTAAACATATTCTTTCACATAAATAAAATATTTAATTAAAAATCCATTTATTGTAAATAAAAAGGATTATAAAATTATAACCTAAATATTACCAATAACTAATCAGTTTAATAACTTAAACATACACATGAAATATAATTTTGTACAACCATTATCAAAATACATATGCAAACTTTATTTATTTAGACTAATAGTCACAGTATATTTTCTGTGGTTATAAAAAAGAATGTATAGCATGATCCTGATGGTGTAAGATTATACATCAATGTTTGTATGTGTGGAATGTATTTACAATCTATTAAGTTATCCATCAAGATGTCAGAAGTGTTTTTTTTCTAGGTATTAAATTTTACTTTCTTTTTAACACTTTTGTGTGATGTTTGAACTTATACAAAAACATACATCATATTTATAGCCAAGAAAAAATTCTCCTTTAATTTTGAAACCATTTACATATACAGATTCACTTATAAATAAACACACAGATCCCAAATGTGTAGCTAAATGGGAGGATGAGAGCTCCTAGTCAAAATCCATTTACTTTACTTGCTAAGATGCCACAATTTCAGTTGGACAGAACTGAATAGCAATGCCTCTTTACCATGTTCTAGTTGTAGGACCCTGAATAATATATTTAACCTATTTTGACTTTTATGATTTGGCCTAATACGTATTAGCTATTTGCACATATATAAATGAGAATAGTCATTCCTCAACTTTCACCTTGGAGATGGGTAAAAATCAAAACTACAGGGTTGAAATCTAAAAGTTATGACATTGTATAATCATAGTCATATCTTGCTTTTATGTAAAAGAAAATGCAACCTTATACAATCTAAATGGACTGAAAGGTATGGCTATAGTAAATTTTGGAGATCAACTCTCGATCTTAATCATAAATATTACATGTTACTAAGTTATGCACTTACATATTGATACATGTAAAAGACAACTTCATAAAAGTATATGAAAAGTCATAAACAGGAAAAATGCTATTTGCCATCATCCAAATGTCTGACCAAATCAAGGGATTCAGTAGAAAATTCTACAATGATTGTCTAAATGTAACATCAAAATATTTAGCAACTTAGTTTTCAATCTTCCTGAGTATTTGATATATGAATAAGCACCTGGATGATTAAAGACAATTTTTAAATTAAATCTGAACTGAACTGTCTGGTTGCATTCGTAGAATATACCATAGCCTGATACAGTCCTACATTGTTAATTACCTCACATCTTCTCAGCTTTCTGGAGCACAGAGGAGATTAGCTCAGATACTGTTATTCCATGAAGGGTACTGTTAAATCTCTATAAAAACTAACTTCATACTATAGATCAGTCAACTAATGGAGAATGGAGAGTGAAAGCAAGGCATAAAAGAGAAAACAGCATCTAGGAGGACATAAAAAGACAAAGGAGATTGAAGGAGTTAGGAGAGGAGAGAAGAGAAGAGAGAAGAAGAAGAAAGGAATAGAGAAAGGCTAAAAAAACTAAAGACTCTGGCAGTCAGCTTAGAAAAAGCATCTTAAGCTGCTAAATTGGACCTTTGTGCATGATTTTATTTAATGTAGAATTGAATGATTCCTTTCATACTTAAAGGTCCCTTTTTGAAACCATTTACATATACACATTCACTTATAAATACATCTACATTCATGTACTTTTCAATTAGGTAGAAAAGGATTACATAATGAGCTGAACTAGAAAATCCATGCTGGACTGGAAACTTCAAAATGTATGTCAATATGAACAGATTCTTAATTTTCAAAACCCAAGACTCTCAATTCTAATTGCTTTGGCATAAAATGCAGAAAAGAAGAAGCACATCGTAGCTTAGCTGTGTCCTATCTAGAACAGTTGAACTGTTGATAGCTTGCTATAGAATTTCAGTGAGTTTACTTAGAAATATATATGTCTAACTTAACACTTTCCCTGATACCAAAAGAGACTACCTCATGGGTGTGTTCTGATATTAAAAGACAGAAAGTGTAGAACTTGGACTCCAACTCTTCCTACCAAGATTCTATTCACACTTAATTTTCTAAGACTTCAAAATAGGTGCATTTTCAGGTCCACTGGCAATGAAAGAGAATTGAATGGAGTAGAGTGATGAATATATTCTATACAGGATAAACACAGTCATTTTTATATATAACTAGTAATTAAATTCTCCTAAAGAAATCTCTTTTGGTTTTCTCTGTTTGCTTCCTGAACAACTCAGTTCTAGAGCCATCAGGTGGACAAAGGAAGCATTAAAGCAGATGCAGGTATGGAGTAGAAGCCATAGTGGCCTAGGGTTGTGTGTTACAGTGTGAGTGGTAGCAGGTTGTCTGGCCCAGGGTGTCAGAGTCTGAATGGAAAGAAGAGGACGTTCACACAAGGGGTAGCCCAGCATAGGGTCTGAGAGCCCAAGTGAGTTGACAAAGGCAGAGTAAAATTCACCTGGTGTCAGTGACAAAGATGGGTGAGAAGGGCATCCATGGAAACCTGGCATAGGATATTGAAGTGCACTTAGAAAGGGAAGGCTAGTCCTACAAGTCTGCTGTATAATGCCAACACTTGGGCAGGGTAGGGAATGTAATCATGTGGGGGTAAGGGAAAGCCTGGCCTCAGGAATCACAGCCCAAGCAAGATGAAGAGGCACCCACACATAGGCATCACCTGGCATGGGATCTCAATGCCTAAGCAGAAACACATCCACATATCAGGGGTTTGGTTGGCTCAGCCCACTAAGCTGTTAGAGCCCACTAAGCTGTTAGAGCCCAAGTAAATGAACGAGGAAACTAACCCTATGTAAAAGAGACATGATGCAGGTTTTCAGAGCCTGAGCACTCTGGACAAGGTACACACACAGCCCAGCAGAGTATCAAAGACTGAGAGGGAAAAGCACAGCTTTTGTGCAGAAGACAGAGCCCAGAATGGGGTTTTGGAGCTCAAGTAGGGTAAGGAGAGAGCTTTCATGGGGAAGACACAGCATGAAGGGGCAGAGACCTCCTGAGAAGGTCACTAGCTTGAGGGATGGTGTGGTAGTAGAGATGAGAGATTGGTTGTATGCAGAAGAAATAATTAAATTAATAAGTATTATGTGTAATGGAAATCAGGTTTGTCACTTTGGGAAAAAGGAGTTAAAAGTAAGAAAAAGATGTAAACAAAAATGAATCCTGTGTACTTGGATTACAATTGGACACATCAATGTAAACTCAATGTGTTTGATGCATAGAGAGTTTAAAAAATTAAAAATAAATAAAAGGGGCATATGTTATATACATGTGTATATGTGATGTATATAGTGTATACTCACACATATGTATGTACATAAGTATGTATACAGATGCACTTTTCCCTTACTCTGTCTACTGAAAGGATGTGGAGAAAGCAAAATCTCAATAACAAAGAGCCCATCTGGCACTAAGTGTTGGCTTCTAAAAATGATTCTACACAAAAACAATAAAGACTCCTTAGAGAAATAATTGATTCTAGGGCTGAGGCACAAAAAAATACAAGGTGAGCCAGGAATACCTGCTTGTGCTAAAAAGCAGGGAAGTGTTCAAAAATGATGGCAGGGACACATTAAAAGAAAACAGCAGATCATGGCTTGAAAGGGTTCCTGCTGATGGTAGCAGGGACAATTTGAACATCCTAGATGTTGAAGTAAGAAATCACAACCCATTGAATAAAATAGGAAATTACAAATGTATGGTAGTATTAATTAATTAATAGAATATTTAAAAAGATATATAGTAACTGCCCACAAAATACATATTAATTATAAAGGGAAAAAACTTTACATTTGATAAGCCTGACACACACCATCTTACTCCAATAATTAAACTGAACATCATACATAATGGAACAAATAAAAATTATCTTCTATCTTATAGGATGTGGATGAGAATATCACAGCATCATTTTTAAGATTATTCCAGCCAGAAATGTATAGTCTGAATCTAATTACAAGGAAATACCAAACCCAAACTAGAGGACATTCTACAATAACTTTAAAAGTACCAGCATGAGGAAAGTCAAGGAAAGACTGAGGAATATTTCCAGTCTGAAACATGAACATTAAATGTAATGTTTGACTTGGAGCCAGGTCCATTCACCATAAAATACATTACTCGGATTATTAGTATGACTTGCATTAGTATGATGATTAAGTGGAAAAATGTATCAATGTTAATATCCTAATTTTGATAGTTGTAAAGTAATTACAGAAGAGCAAAGTATTCATAGCAAAGTATTTTTGAGGGTGATATACATCAAGTTCAGAAGTCAGGTGATAAATCTAAACTTGACGATCATTAATTTTTTTCATACTGACAATTTCTGTCCATATTTAGAAGATTTGTAGTATACTGCATGTCTGTTTTGCCATGATGAAACCCCTTTAAAAATCCAAATGAAGCTAGTCAAGAGAAACTCTGCCTCTTTCTGCTCTAGGGCCCCTGGATGCACCCATTTAAAATGAGTCCCCTTGTGTCTCATTGTTCATTACTAATGGAGCATGTAGATAAGGTTTTCTTAGTTGAGGTGTACTTGGGTTCTTCTCCATATAGATATTTTTGTTACTAAATACATGACTCTTCTGAGACCTTTTGGAAGATATTCAGGAGCCTACTCCATAGGAGAAAAGAAATATCCCAGATCTCCTATCTCATGAACCTGTCATAAGGTCAAACTGTTGAGAAAGGAACTGAGGGAAATAGCTGTTTACATATAATAAGGATATATTATATAATAATAATCATAAAATTATAAAAAGTAGAGAAAGGATTCAAGATGGTGGCATGAGATGGAGAATTCCTCCCAAAACCACAAATAGTATGAAGATATAGATAATTGCTACAACTAACCCTAAAACAGCAACGAGAAAGAAGGCTGAAGCAGATTTCATGCAGACCTCATGAACAGAGCATACCTCACAAAGGGTAAAGTATGAAAGTCTTTATCAGGTGGGACCCAAGCTCTTCCCCCACCCCAGCTTACCAGCGGGAGGAAGAGAAACGAGGTTGGGGAGGGGGTGGAAGTTTAGAACTGCTGAACACAGAGCCCTGGAGGTCTGCTTTGGGAGCAGAAACCTATACTGCATGGTGCTCTGGACGTTGGGGGGCTCAGACAGGTGGAGTGCTTGAGAGACAGATTGTGACCATTAGTGGAGGAGGGGATCCACACCCAGCCAGTCTAGGACAAAGGAAAGGCAAGTGGTTTGAGAGGCTTCCTAGCAGCAAGAGAACTGATGAAGGAGTGGGGTTTGCACAGAGCTTGCTGCGTGGGGGAGGGAAGAGCTGGAGAAGGTTGTCTGAGCATGCTCTGCCCAGCTGTTTAGGAACTTTGAGGAGCTTCTGGTGCCCCATCCCCCTGGTTGCCTACTCTGCTCCAATGTCCCCACTGTGCCACACAGCCTGCTGCAACTTCCTCATGGCCTGCTGGTACCTGTTTGCAAACTGGCAATCACTGTGCTGGGGTCAGGCCAGTCAGAAGGAGGCTCAGCCTACAACAGCTATAGATGCAAAGCACAGAGGCTTACACCTGTGTGCTTGGCCCACTGGCTCTGACACTTTAGATGGCACTGCAGATGGGAATCTGGAAACAGATCTTTCCTCCCCCTAGGCACCAGCTCCACTCCCCTACAACCCCCAGCCTCACTCTAGGGGCTGAGCAGCTCCAGAGACTGGAGCTTCTGGGTACTAGTGGGCAACACACAGAATTATGAAATGTCAAAAGAACATGGTTCAGACCAAAATCTCACAAACCCTAGAAAAAGGGCCTAATGAAACTGAATTCACCAATCTGCCTGAAGGAGAGTTCAAAATAAAAATCATAAGCATGCTTATGGAGGTACAGAAAAATATTCAAGAACTCAGGAACAAATTTAAGTTGGAGATTCAATCATTAAGAAATTCCATATCTGAAATGAAACATACAATGGAGGGATTTAAAAGCATATTAGATGTAGTAGAAGATACAGTAAATGGAATAGAAATTAGAGAAGAGGAATACAAAGAAGCTGAGGCACAAAGAGAAAAAAGAATCTCTAAGAATGAAAGAATATTGAGAGGACTGTGTGACCAATCCAAATGGGACAATATTCATATTATAGGGGTACCAGAAGAAGAGAGAGAAAAAGGGATAGAAAGTATCATTGAGGAGGTAATTACTGAAAATTCCCCCAATTTGGGGAAGGAGATAGTCTCTCAGGCCATGGAGGTGCACAGATCTCCCAAAACAAAGGACCCAAGGAAGACAACATCAAGACATATAATAATTAAAATGGCAAAGATCAAGGAAAAAGACAGACTTTTAAAAGCAGCTAGAGAGAGAAAAAAGATCACATACAAAGGAAAATCCATCAGGGTATCATCAGACTTCTCAACAGAAACCTTAAAGGCCAGAAGGGAGTGGCATGATATATTTAATGCAATTAAGCAGAAGGGCCTTGAACCAAGAATACTATACCCAGCATGGTTATTATTTAAATTTGAAGGAGAGGTTACACAATTTTCAGATAAGAAAATGTTGAAAGAATTTTCCTCCCACAAATGAGCTCTACAGTGCATTTTGGAGGGACTCCTATGGATGGAAGTATCCCTAAGGCTAAATAGATGTCATGCAAGGGATAGACAAAGAGCACAGAATATGATTCATAACATACAAAGAATGTAGAAGGAAGAAAAAGAAGGGAAAAAAAGAAGAAGAACCTTTAGGTTGTGTTTGTAATAGTACACTAAGTTAGTTAAATTAAACTGTTAAATAGTAAGGGAATTATCTTTGAACCTTTGGTAACCACGAATCAAAATCCTGTAATGGCAATAAGTACATACCTGTCGATAACCTCCCTAAATGTAAATGGTCTGAATGCACCAATCAAAAGACATAGAGTCACTGAATGGATTAAAAACAAAACTAGTCTATATGCTGCCTACGAGAGACTCACTTTAAACCCAAAGACATACACAGACTGAAAGTAAAGCGATGGAAAAAGATATTTCATGCAACTAACAAGGAGAAAAAAGCAGGAGTTGCAGTACTTGAATCAGACAAAATAGACTTCAAAACAAAGTCACAAGAGACAAAGAAGGACATTACATAATGATAAAGGGGTCAGTCCAACAATAGGATATAACTATTATAAATATCTATGCACCCAACACAGGATCACCTACATATCTGAAACAAATGCTAACAGAATTGAAGGGGGAAATAGAATGCAATGCATTCATTTTAGGAGACTTCAACACACAACTCACTCCAAAGGACAGATCAACCAGACAGAAAATAAGTAAAGAGACTTACTTATATAAAGAGATAAACACAGAGGCAATGAACAAAGTATTAGAACAGATTGACCTAATGGAGATCTGCAGAACACTCCATCCAAAAGCAAAAGGATATACATTCTCAAGTGTACATGGAATATTTTCAAGAACAGATCATATACTAGGCCACAAAAAGAGCCTCAGTAAGTTCAAAATGATTGAAATTGTACCAACCAGTTTCTCAGATCACAAAGGTATGAAACTAGAAATAAATTACACAAAGAAAATGAAAAAGCTCACAAATTCATGGAGTCTTAATAACATGCTCCTAAATAATCAATGGATCAATGACCAAATAAAAACAGAGATCAAGCAATATATGGAGACAAATGACAACAATAATTCAACAACACAAAATCTGTGGGACGCAGCGAAGGCCGTGTTAAGAGGGAAATATATTGCAATACAGGCGTACCTCAGGAAAGAAGAACAATCCCAAATGAACAGTCTAAACTCACAATTAATGAAACTAGAAAAGGAAGAACAATTAGGCCCAAAGTCAGTAGAGGAAGGGACATAATACAGCTTAAAGCAGAAATAAATAAAATCGAGAAGAATAAAACAATAGAAAGAATCAATGAAAGCAGGAGCTGGTTCTTCAAGAAAATAAAAAAAAAAAGATAAATGCCTAGCCAGACTAATCAAGAAAAAAGAGAGTCTACACACATAAACAGAATCAGAAATGAGAAAGGAAAAATCACCATGGACACCACAGAAATACAAAGAATTATGAGAGAATACTATGAAAAATTATATGGTAATAAACTGGATAACCTAGAAAAAATGGACAACTTTCTAGAAAAATACCTTTCAAAGCTGACCCAGGAAGAAACAGAAAATCTGAATAGACCAATTACCAGCAAAGAAATTGAATTGGTAATCATAAACTACCTAAGAACAGAATTCCTGGACCAGATGGTTTCACTGCTGAATTTAATCAAACATTTAGTGAAGACCTAATACACATCCTCCTTAAAGTTTTCCAAAAAGTAGAAGAGGAGGGAATACTCCCAAACTCATTCTATGAGGCCAACATCACTCTAATACCAAAACCAGGCAAAGACACCACAAAAAAAGAAAATTACAGACCAATATCCCTGGTGAACACAGATGCAAAAAATACTCAATGAAATGTTAGCAAACTGAACTCAAAAATACATCGAAAAGATCATCCATAATGGTCAGGTGGTATTCATCACAGGGATGCAAGGATGTTACAACATTTGAAAATCCATCACCATCATCCACCACATCAACAAACAGGAAAAAACCACATGATCATCACCATAGATGATGAAAAAGCATTTGACAGAATTCAACATCCATTCATGATAAAAACTCTCAGCAAAATGGGTATAGAGTGCAAGTACCTCAACATAATAAAGGCCATATATGACAAACCCCCAGCCAACATTATACTTAACAATGAGAAGCTGAAAGCTTTTCCTTTAAGATTGGGAACAAGACAAGGATGCCCACTCTTCCCACTTTTATTCAACATAGTTCTGGACGTCCTAGCCACAGCAGTCAGGCAACACAAAGAAACAAAACGCATCCAGATTGGCAAGGAAGATGTCAAGCTGTCCCTCTTTTCAGATGACATGATATTGTACATAAAAACCCCTGAGGAATCCATTCCAATACTACTAGATCTAATATCTGAATTGAGCAAAGTTGCAGGACATAAAACTAATACACAGAAATCTGTTGCATTCCCATACACTAATGATGAACTAGCCGAAAGAGAAATCAGGAAAAGAATTCCATTCACAGTTGCATCAAAAAGAATAAAATACCTAGGAATAAACCTAACCAAGGAAGTAAAAGACCTGTACCCTGAAAACTATGGGACTCCCTTAAAAGAAATTAAAGAGGACACTAATAAATGGAAATTCATCTCATGCTCCTGACTAGGAAGAATTAATATTGTCAAAATGGCCATCATGCCTAAAGCAATCTACAGATTCAATGCAATCTCTATCAAAATACCTACATCATTCTTCTATGAACTAGAGCAAATAGGTCTAAAATTCATATGGAACCACAAAAGACCCCAAATAACTAAAGCAATCCTGTAAAGGAAGAATTAAGCAGGGGGAATTATGCTCCCTGACTTCAAGCTCTACTACAAAGCCACAGTAATCAAGACAATTTGGTACTTGCACAAGAACAGACCCACAGACCAGTGGAACAGACTAGAGAGTCCAGATATAAACCCAAGTGTATATGGTCAATTAATATATGATAAAGGAGCCATGGGTATACAATGGGGAAATGGCAGCCTCTTCAACAGCTGGTGTTGGAAAAACTGGACAGCTACATGTAAAAGAATGAAACTGGATTACTGGCTAACCCCATACATAAAAGTAAACTGAAAATGGATCAAAGGCCTGAATATAAGTCATGAAACCATAAAACTCTTAGAAAAAAATATAGGCAAAAATCTCCTGGACATAAACATGAGCAACTTCTTCATGAACATATCTCCCCGGGCAAGGGAAACAAAAGCAAAAATGAACAAGTGGGACTATATCAAACGAAAAAGCTTCTGTATAGCAAAGGATACCATCAGTAGAACAAAAAGACTTCCTACAGTATGGGAGAATATATTCATAAATGACAGATCCGATAAAGGATTGACATCCAAAATATATAAAGAGCTCACATATCTCAACAAACAAAAAACAAATAATCCAATAAAAAATGGACATAGGATCTAAACAGACTCTTCTCCAAAGAAGAAATTCAGATGGCCAACAGACGCATGTGAAGATGCTCCACATCGCTAATCATCAGGGAAATGCAGATTAAAACCACAATGAGATATCATGTCACACCAGTTAGGATGGCCAACATCCAAAAGACAAACAACAACAAATGTTGGTGAGGATGTGGAGAAAGGGGAACCCTCCTACAATGCTGGTGGGAATGTAAACTAGTTCAACCATTTGGAAAGTATGGAGGTTCCTCAGAATGCTCAAACTAGAAATACCATTTGAGCCAGGAATTCTAGTCTTAGGAATTTACCCTAAGAATGCAGCAGCCCAATTTAAAATAAACATATGCACCCCTATGTTTATCACAGCACTATTTATAATAGCCAAGAAATGGGAGCAACCTAAGTGTCCATCAGTAGATGAATGGATAAAGAAGATGTGGTATGTATACCCAGTGGAATATTATTCAGCCATAAGAAGAAAACAAATCCTACCATTTGCAACATGGATGGAGCTAGAGAGTATTATGCTCAGTGAAATAAGACAGGTGGAGAAAGACAAGTATCAAATGATTTCACTTACCTGTGGAGTATAAGAACAAAGCAAAAACTGAAGGGATGAAACAGCAGCAGACTCACAGAACCCAAGAATGGACTAACAGTTACCAAAGGGAAAGGGACTGGGGAGGATGCGTGGGAAGGGAAGTATAAGGGGGAAAACACAGCATTACAATTAGCACACATAATTCGGGAAGGGGGGACACAGGGAAGGCAGTATAGCACAGAGAAGACAAGTAGTGATTCTATAGCATCTTACTACACTGATGGACAGTAATGGTAATGGGGTATGTGGGGGAGACTTGATAATAGGGGGAGTCTAGTAACCATAATGTTGTTCAAGTAATTGTACATTAACAATATCAAAATAAAAATAAATAAATAAATAAATAAAAATTATAAAAAGTCAAAAATCCTGTACACTTCATAGACTATTGATCCACAAAACCCCAAGCAGCCAGAAATAAAACTGTACAGCATAGCATGAATTACTCTTTAATATAATTACCTGTCATCTGAAGGACAAAATAAAATATCCAAAAAAGTAGTAAAAATGTCAAGAGATCTAGAAACAATATTCTCATTCACTCAATAAAAGAATTAGAGAACTCAAGATTTTAATTTAGAACACAGTAGCAATTATGAATATTTAAACAATATCATGTGGAAGAAGGAAGAATTAGTACAAATAAATGGAAATTATAGAAAAATAGATCCCCACAGGGTTGAAAAGAAAACCAAACCTTGAAATATTAGAAAATGGAAGAGGCTTCCTAGACAAGTGATTAGCTCACTAGAATATTCACAGCACAGGTAATTGATTGATAGAATGGGTCAGAACGAATCTGTGATATGTAAATTTATATCTTGTAGAATCTTAAATTCCAAAGTTTCATATTTTCAGAACTATCAGAAATAAGCTAGTAACTCCAAAATTCATATATCAATGTGACCTTAGAAGGCATACATCACAGGCTTGATTGCTAACAGTTACTATACAAACATGGTCTTTTTTTCCCCAAAAAATAACCTTTCAAATATAAGCTATAGCCAAACTTCATAAATGCCCAGAAATAGTTCTGTTAATGATAAACTCAGTAGGAATTATATGCTGGAAAGCAGACATTGACTGAAAGGAAATACGTTGGCTCTTGATACACTGTGTTCAATAGTGGCTCCACTCCTGCAACTAGCCGATTTTGCATTGCAGTAACATTGGAAAAATCCATTTTTTCAATACTTTCTAATTGTAGAAGAGTGTGATTGTTTCTTTAATCATCATTTAGAAAGTAACATTGAACGATAGGCATGTTTGGGAAATCAGAGCATGGTAAATTGCATTACATCTTCAAATCATGCTAGAGTTAAAAAAAAAACTGGTAAGCAGTTGTCTTTACACAACTTGCATTTAAGAACTAATTTCTTTGGTAAAGTATTATTTAGATGTGCTTAATTTGTAATTAGTACATCAAATAGTAGTGATAACTAACATAAAACCAAAGTATGTAAAGATTAAAGTTTTTGTACCTATGACAACAAATGTACCATCAAAAGTCAAAATTTTCCATTTTTTTAACATATTCCTGACATAACACAATATCTGGATATATGGAAACATATAAATGGTTAAATGAATTTCTCTCTCTTCATCTGAATATCTACATAATAGGCTCATATTTCTTTAGATAGGATTAAAGCATCATTATGTATTTATCATCTACCTATCAATCAATCATAAATTCAGCCATAAATAAGGAAAATGCCTTAGCCAAGAATGTTTGGTCAGCTTAGAAATAGAAGTTTATGAATTTAAGAATTTGAAATGTATACATACATATATGGTCAAATTGAACACTCATAGTCTATAGATGGTGAAGTTGGAAGAAAGATGACAAAGAGGTAAATCCAACCCAAATTCAGAAAAATAATTTATAGTGGTAAAGGTTTCATGACAGATGGTACCCATATAAGGGAATCACCATAAAAAAGCTGACTAGTTTCTACCATCATGAGTCATATCAAGGGCTCTTAGTTTCTGGTAAACTAGGTATTCGACAGTGGTGATAGACAAACTGGAATTGCACACTATTTTAATGAGGCATAATTTCAAGGCCTCATTATTCATTAGGCCATTGAGCAAGCACCAAGTTTACAGAAGAGAGAAGATGGGTAATCTCTTTAGGATAGCCCATCCTGTCTGCTTGATTTAAGTCTCTAAAAAGGTGATTTCTTTGGTGAATATTCACATGGTATGTAAAAACTCTCAATTATGAATCTATTCCAAAATGCCAATCTTTGTAATCCTTTCAAGAATTTCTGCTAGAAATTATTAATTGTAAGCCTTCTATAACTGGCATAAGAGTTTGTATTACTTATATAGAACTTGTGTAAGCCCTGGTATCTGTCTACTTCAGAGTTTATTAAATCCTGGTTCCATATATACCATTTAACGTTGAAGTGCTCAAAGAAACTCCTACATTTTACCTTGGGTAAATGTAACAACAACTAGTTCATGATGGACATTTTGCCATATGTGGACTTTTTGGGTGTTTGATCATGTGTTGACCCATGGTCAGGCATTGATCTTCACCAGAGTTCAGTAGAAGGAGGGTTTTCTTAAAATGAATTTACCAAAGAGGGTACAGCCTTTCCTGAAATCAAAGGGGAGTCCAGTAAATCCCTTGCTTACATAGGTTCCAAGCAGCATGTAGATCTGCCTGACACCTTTAATATGTAGCTAGTAATACAACTCAAGTTAACAAATAGTATTACTATATGTAATAGCATTAGTAAATGTAATAATATTAGCATAGTAATAGTATTACTATATATGTTAACTGTATTACAAGTTAACAATAGTATTACTATATATTACTATATACACATTTGACTACACCCAACCTACTTTTTTAAAGGTCTAAGCACTTTCAATATATTAACTCATTGGATCTCAAAAATTACTCTATATGATAGCCACAATTATTAACCACATATTATGAGTAAGGGAAATAAAGTACAAATAAAGCGCCCCAGTCATATAACTAGTAGGTAGTGGAGCTCAGGTTAGACCCATATATTTTTCTCTCAAGTTCAAACTACTTACTCCTTTATCTCCTTTAAAACTTTCACTTTATTTTCCTTTCCCTTTTCTTCCCTCCATTCAGTCCATTACATGTGACTTGTAAACATATTTATTTAAAACATGATAGCTAAGTATGTACATTCATGATGCCCTATATAGACCTTCCTTTTACTACTTACAAAAATGTAATGACTGTAAGAGTGTAGTTTGTAGCCTGAGTTAGTACTTTACTCTCTACTAGCTTCATTTCAGCTTAAATACCATATATTCACAATAAAAAGTAAACAATTTAATCCCAAAGATTTTGTCAATATAAGAACACATCAGTGAATTTTTGCCCAGTTTTAAAAAAATGATATATTTACTTTCTTAATGTGTCAGGAAGATTGTAATATAACAAATTTCACTGGGAAAAATTTGGGATATTAAGAAAACATCATTCTGGGAAAGCTTCCAGAATGTAACTTGAAGGCATACCCTGATGATAGATGCTTATTTATACCTAGCATGCTCTTGAATTTCTCTTACTCCCTCATACCCACCATTAGGCATCCGCAGCTAAATTCACAGTGAGTATTAAAAGATGTAAAATACAGGTCATACTTTCAGTGAACAGCATGAACACCTCCCCATTTCTTTACCTTTCCCTAAATTATACTATTGACTTCCTGAACAGAGTGTTTTTTTTTTCTCCTAAATGGTTTGTCCAGAACATTCCTGTGATGGATCAGGGATTAGTGCTAGTGACAAGTTGACAATAACATAGTCCTTGTCCAGGAAAGTTATGTTGAGTAACTGAGTGAGTCATAATAAATTGAAAATCTCTTTCTGCCCTTCCCCTCTCATGCACCAAATGTTGTTGTAGACGTCGTCATTCACTTATCCATTGCCTAGGCAGTGACATGTAATTAAACTGATATCACACAAATAGGATGAGAAAGTATGAATTCCTGTCAGAGTCACAACTTGCAGAATATTGCAGAGCACATTTTGTTTTGCTTGCTTTAAATTTTAATCAAGTTTGATAAGGCAAATGTTTACAAAAGAACTAAGCTGCCCATTTTAAAAGATGAATATCAATGTGTTTTTTTATTTTGGTATCATTAATCTACAATTGCAGAAAGAACATTATGTCTACTAGGTTCCCCCCTTCACCAAGTCCCCGCCACATACCGCCACATACCCCTTCACAGTCACTGTCCATCTACGTAGTAAGATGCTGTAAAGTCACTGCTTGTCTACTCTGTGTTGCACAGGCCTCTCCATGCCCCCCACGCACTATACATGCTAATCGTAATGCCCACTTTCTTTTTCTCCACCCTTATACCTCCCTTCCCACCCATTGTCCCCAGTCCCTTTCCCTATGGTAACTATTAGTCCGTTCTTGGGTTCTGTGATTCTGCTGCTGTTTTGTTCCTTCAGTTTTCCTTTGTTCTTATACTCCACATATGAGTGAAATCATTTGATACTTGTCTTTCTCCACCTGTCTTATTTCACTGAGCATAATACCCTCTAGCTCCATCCATGTTGTTGCAAATGATAGGATTTGTTTTCTTCTTATGGCTGAATAATATTCCATTGTGTATATGTACCACATCTTTATCCATTCATCTGCTGATGGATGCTTAGGTTGCTTCCATATTTGACTGTTGTAAATAGTGCTGCAATAAACATAGTGGTGCATATGTCTTTTTGAATCTGGGCTCCTGTATTCTTAGGGTAAATTCCTAGGAGTGTGTATATGTACCGCATCTTCTTTATCCATTCATCTACTGATGGACATTTAGGTTGCTTCCATATCTTGGCTATTGTAAATAGTGCAGCGATAAACATAGGGGTGCATCTGTCTTTTTCAAACTGGAGTGCTGCATTCTTAGGGTAAATTCCTAGAAGTGGAATTCCTGGGTCAAATGGTATTTCTATTTTGAGCATTCTGAGGAACCTCCATACTGCATTCCAAATGGTTGAACTAGTTTACATTCCCACCAGCAGTGTAGGAGGGTTCCCCTTTATCCATAACCTCACCAACATTTGTTGTGGTTTGTCTTTTCGATGATGGCAATCCATACTGGTGTGAGGTGATATCTCATTGTGGTTTTAATTTACATTTCTCTGATGATTAGCAATGTGCAGCATCTTTTCATGTGCCTATTGGCCATCTGGATTTCTTCTTTACAGAACTGTCTATTCAGCTCCTCTGCCCATTTTTTAATTGGATTATTTGCTTTTTGTTTGTTGAGGCATGTGAGCTCTTTATATATTTTGGATGTCAATCCTTTATTGGACCTGTTATTTATGAATATGTTCTCCCATACTGTAGGATACTTTTTTGTTATATTGATGTTGTCCTTTGTTGTACAGAAGCTTTTTAGCTTGATATACTCCCACTTGTTCATTTTTGTCTTTGTTTCCCTTGCCCAGGGAGATATGTTCATGAAGAAGTCACTCATGCTTATATCTAATAGATATTTGCCTATGTTTTTCTCTAAGAGTTTTATGGTTTCATGACTTACATTCAGGTCTTTGATCCATTTGGAGTTTACTTTTGTGTATGGGGTTAGACAGTGATCCAGTTTCATTCTCTTACATGTAGCTGTCCAGTTTTGCCAGCACCATCTGTTGAAGAGACTGTCATTTCGCCATTGTATGTCCATGGCTCCTTTATCATATATTAATTGGCCATATATGTTTGGGTTAATGTCTGGAGTCTCTATTCTGTTTCACTGGTCTGTGGCTCTGTTCTTGAGTCAGTACAAAATTGTCTTCATTACTGTGGCTTTGTAGTAGAGCTTGAAGTTGGCGAGCAAGATCTCCCTAACTTTATTCTTCCTTCTCAGGACTGCTCTGGCTATTCGGGGTCTTTGACAGTTTCATATGAATTTTGAACTATTTGTTCCAGTTCATTGAAGAATGCTGTTGATAATTTGATAGGGATTGGATAGAATCTGTATATTGCTTTGGGCAGAATGGCCATTTTGATGATACTAATTCTTCCTAGCCAGGAGCATGGGGTGAGTTTCCATTTGTTAGTGACCTCTTTAATTTCTCTTAAGAGTGTATTATAGTTTTCAGGGTATAGGTCTTTCACTTCCTTGGTTAGGTTTATTCCTAGGCATTTTATTCTTTTTGATGCTATTGTGAATAGAATTGTTTTCCTGATTTCTCTTTCTATTAGTTCATTGTTAGTGCATAGGAAAGCTACAGATTTCTGTGTGTTAATTTTCTATCCTGAAACTTTGCTGGATTCCAATATTAGTTCTAGTAGTTTTGCAGTGGAGTCTTTAGGGTTTTTTATGTACAATATCATGTCATCTGCAAATAGTGACAGTTTGACTTCTTCTTTACCAATCTGGATTCCTTGTATTTCTTTGTTTTGTCTGATTGCCAGGTTAGGACCTCCAGTACCACGTTGAATAACAGTGGGGAGAGTGGGTATCCCTGTCTTGTTCCCGATCTCAGAGGAAAAGGTTTCAACCTCTCACTGTTCAGTATGATGTTAGCTGTGGGTTTATCATATATGGCCTTTATTATGTTGAGGTATTTGTCCTCTATACCCATTTTGTTGACAGTTTTTATCATGAATTGATGTTGAATTTTGTCAAATGCTTTTTCAGCATCTATGGAGATGATCACGTGGTTTTTGTCCTTTTTTTGTTGATGTGGGGGATGATGTTGATGGATTTTTGAATGTCATACCATCCTTGCATCCGTGGGATGAATCCCACTTGGTCATCATGTATGATCCTCTTGATGTATTTTTGAATTCGGTTTGCTAATATTTTGTTGAGTATTTTTGCATCTATGTTCATCAGGGATACTGGTCTGTAGTTTTCTTTTTTGGTGGGGTCTTTGCCTGGTTTTGGTATTAGGGTGATGTTGGCTTCATAGAATGAGTTTGGGAATATTCTCTCCACTACTATTTTTTGGAAAATTCTGAGGTAAATCCATCTCTCCCAGGGGTTTTGTTCTTAGGTAGTTTTTTGATTACTGATTCAATTTCGTTGCTGGTAATTGGTCTGTTTAGATTTTCTGTTTCTTTCTGGGTCAGTCTTGGAAAGTTGTATTTTTCTAGGAAGTTATCCATTTCTCCTAGGTTTTCCAGCTTGTTAGCATATAGGTTTTCATAGTATTCTCTAATAATTCTTTGTATTTCTGTGGGGTCCGTCGTGATTCTTCCTTTCTCATTTCTGATTCTGTTGATGTGTGTTGATTCTCTTTTTATCTTAATAAGTCTGGCTAGAGGCTTATCTATTTTGTTTATTCTCTTGAAGAACCAGCTCTTGGTTTCATTGATTTTTTTCTATTGTTTTATTCTCAATTTTATTTATTTCTTCTATGATCTTTATTATGTCCCTCCTTCTGCTGACCTTAGGCCTCATTTGTTCTTCTTTTTCCAATTTTGATAATTGTGACATTAGACTATTCATTTGGAATTGTTCTTCCTTCTTTAAATATGCCTGGATTGCTATATACTTTCCTCTTAAGACTGCTTTCGCTGCTTCCCACAGTAGTTGGGGCTTTGTGTTGTTGTTGTCATTTGTTTCCATATATTGCTGGATCTCTATTTTGATTTGTTCATTGATCCATTGATTATTTAGGAGCATATTGTTAAGCCTCCATGTGTTTCTGAGCCTTTTTGCTCTCTTAGTACAATTTATTTCTAGTTTTATATCTTTGTGGTCTGAAAAGTTGGTTGGTAGGATTTCAATCTTTAGGAATTTACTGAGGTTCTTGTTGTGGCCTAGTATGTGGTCTCTTCTGGAGAATTTTCCAAGTTTGTTCATTGATCCATTGATTATTTAGGAGCATATTGTTAAGCCTCCATGTGTTTCTGAGCCTTTTTGCTCTCTTAGTACAATTTATTTCTAGTTTTATATCTTTGTGGTCTGAAAAGTTGGTTGGTAGGATTTCAATCTTTAGGAATTTACTGAGGTTCTTGTTGTGGCCTAGTATGTGGTCTCTTCTGGAGAATGTTCCATGTGCACTTGAGAAGAATGTGTATCCTGTTGCTTTTGGATGTAGAGTTCTATAGATGTCTATTAGGTCCATGTGTTCTAGCGTGTTGTTCAGTGCCTCTGTGTCCTTACTTATTTTCTTTCTGGTGGATCTGTCCTTTGGAGTGAGTGGTGTGTTGAAGTCTCCCAGAATGAATGCATTGCATTCTATTTCCTCCTTTAATTCTGTTAGTATTTGTTGCACATATGTTGGTGCTCCTGTATTGGGTGCATATATGTTTATAATGGTTATATCCTCTTGTTGGACTGACCCCTTTATCATTGTGTAATATCTTTCTTTATCTCTTGTTATTTTTTCTGTTTTGAAGTCTATTTTGTCTGATACTAGTATTGCAACACCTGCTTTTTACTCCCTGTTGTTTGCATGAAATGTCTTTTTCCATCCCTTGACTTTGAGTCTGTGCATGACTTTGGGTTTGAGGTGAGTCTCTTGTAAGCAGTATATAGATAGGTCTTCTTTTTAATCTATTCTATTACTCTGTGTCTTTTGATTGGTGCATTCAATCCATTTATATTTAGGGTGATTATTGAAAGATATGTACTTATTGCCATTGCAGGCTTTAGATTTGTGGTTACTAAAGGTTCAATGTTAGCTTGTTTACTACCTTACTGTCTGAACTCACTCACTTATTGAGCTGTTATAAACACAGTCGATGATTATTTCTTTCCCTTCTTTTCCCTCCTTCTCCATTCTTCATATGTTAGGTGTTTTGTTCTGTGCTCTTTTTAGGAGTGCTCCCATGTAGAGCACTCCCTCTAAGATACCCTGTAGAGGTGGTTTGTGGGAGGCAAATTCCCTCAACTTTTGCTTGTATGGGAATTGTTTAATCCCTCCTTCATATTTAAATGATAATCATGCTGGATACAGTATCTTTGGTTCAATGCCCTTCTGTTTCATTGTATTAAATATATCATGCCATTCTCTTCTGGCCTGTAAGGTTTCTGTTGAGAAGTCTGATGATAGCCTGATGGGTTTTCCTTTGTAGGTGACCTTTATTCTCTCTCTGGCTGCCTTTAATACTCTGTCCTTTCCTTGATCTTTGCCATTTTAATTATTAGGTGTCTTGATGTTGTCCTCTTTGGATCCCGTCTCTTGGGAGTTCTGTGTACCTCCGTAGTCTGAGCAACTATTTCCTCCCCTAGTTTGGGGAATTTCTCAGCAATTATTTCTTCAAATACTCTTTCTATCCCTTTTCTCTCTCTTCTTCCTCTGGTACACCTATAATGCAGATATTGTTCCTTTTGGATTGGTCACACAGTTCTCTTAATATTGTTTCATTCCTGGAGATCCTTTTATCTGCCTCAGCTTCTATGTGTTCCTGTTCTCTGGTTTCTATTCCATCAATGGCCTGCTGTATCTTATCCATTCTGCTTATAAATCCTTCCAGAGTCTGTTTCACTTCTGTAATCTCCCTCCAGATGTCTGTAATCTCCCTCCAGACTTCATCCCTTAGCTCTTGCATATTTCTCTGCAGCTCTGTCAGCATGTTTATGATTTTTATTTTGAATTCTTTTTAGGGAGACTGGTTAGGTCTGCCTCTGCAGATCCTTTCTCAGGTATAACTATCTTGGACTGGACCAGATTTTTTTGCGTTTTCATGGTGTTAGCAGTGGCTGTAGGTAGGTTGCAGGTGTGTCAGCTGGGAAAAAAGTCCTTTCTGGTTTGCTGGATGCCTTGCCCTTCTCCACTGCCTGTGACATTTATCCGCACTCCTGTAGCAGCCACCGGGTTAGTCCCCTAAGCTGCTGTGGGCGGGGTGTCAGTCAGAGCAGCATGTAGCCCTGTGGGGAGTGGCAGGCATGCCAGGCGTGCTCCTCCATGCTTGCGGCGACCCTGCCTGGTAGCTGTGTGGCAGCAGCAGCCTTTGGATCTGGCCCAGGTGGCTGTGCATTGGGCAGGGATTCCAGTCAGCTGCTCAGAGCTCACCTGCTCTCTCTGACTCTGCTGCAGGTGTGTGCGGGGCTCTTCTGCACAGGCTTCTACCAGGCTCCTCTGGCTTCACTGCTGCCAGGGCGTGTGAGCCACACCCGGGCTGTTTGGTCATGCTGCTGTGGGCTAGCACAAGCCTCTCCTGTGGCACAAGGATCTGCTCTTGGTCTCTTCTGGTGCTGCCATCCCCTGTGCACGCTGCCACTCTCCTGCTACTGGGCTGGTGTCAGGGTCTGCACCAGTTGGAGGAATGACTAGCAGGCTGCTTATTGCTGTGAGGGGTTTCAGAGCTTCACTGCCTCCCCGGGGTTTAGGGTGCCTAAGTTTCCCTGGTATTCTCAGCTGCCAGGACAACTTTGTCCAGCTATGGGGTCCTTATCTCTTTAAGACTTGAAGAAAGCCTTCGCTTTTCTTTTTGTCTCAGGGGCGCCAGTTGCAGGGACCTGCCCACAGGTTTTGCTTTTCCATTTCTCTAATATCCAGCACCCTGTGCACCTTGTGTCTGCATTCCCGGTGTGGATTTCTAGAGCTGGTTGTTTAGCAGTCCTGGGCTTTCACTCCCACCCTGTTCTGACCCCTTCCTTCCCTCCTGGTTTTGGGGTGGGGGAGCGTTCAATTCCCACCTGGCCATGGCTTGTATCTTATCCCCTTCGTGTGATGTTGAGTTCTCACAGATGTAGATGTATCCTGGCTGTTGTACTGCATCCACTGGTGTCTCTTTTAGGAATAGTTGTATTTATTGTATTTTCATAAATATATAAATATATATGTTTTGGGGAGGATATTTCCTCTGAGCTACTCATGCTGCCATCTTCCCCTGATCAATGTGTTTTTATAAGTGAGTATGCATCCTCTTTATATTCTTTCAGCATTCAACCACAGAAAACATTTATTGAGCATTTACTGAGCACTATGCACTGCATATATCCTATGGCCCTAAAAAATGTCAATAATGATGATCTTTGAATGGTTAGCTCTTTGGTGATTTTTAGATATATATTTCTTACTTCCATGTTTTTACAATGTTTTTATAAATGTTGAAAATCACTGTTTTTTAAGACTACAAACTTTGAAATATATAAACTCATAAGGAGTCTTCCATTTCACATAGCTTAGGATCTGTTGAAAACTCCAAAAGGAAGCCAAACTGAATTAATAATTATTAGCTAGCTTATATTTTAATGTCTGCCTAAAGAATAAGGACAATATTGTGCATGTCCCTATAACAATGCCCCAAGAATAGGCCAAACTAAAATTCTGGTCATTTAGAAAAAGGGTACACTAGGAAAATGACCCAAATGCCATCTCTGACTGGGAACTCTGGAGTCTTTTATTCTCTGGGAATTCAAGTTGCTTTTTATATGAGTGGAAATTGACCTTTGGTTCACACATCTCAGTAAACAGGAATATTGTACCTGTTGAGTAACGAAGTAGAGAGCCAATTTCCCAATTACTTGGAAGGGGTCAATATGGCATATAAATCCCTATAAGAAAGACAAAGAGAAATTCTAGAAGAATTTGATGGTGTCTTCACCCTGCCAGGTGGTATCATTGGCAGAAGTAGCATGTTGCTGGGATCTAAAGGTAGAAGAATCTTTCCAAACTGCAAGAAGCATCACTGTGTTTTCAGCTCTGTCCAGCTATCTCAGTGGGGTGTTTTTTTTGTGTGTGTGAGTATTATCTCTTTTTTTTATTTTGGTATCATTAATCCACAATTACATGAGGAATATTATGTTTACTAGACTCCCCCATTCACCAAGTTCCCCCACAAACCCATTACAGTCACTGTCCATCAGTGTAGTAAGATGCTGTAGAGTCACTTCTTGTCTTCTCTGTGTCGCACAGCCCTCCCTGTGCACCCCCCTGACACACATTGTACATGTTAATCATAATGCCCCCTTCCTCCCCCCTCTTAATTCTTTCTTAGCTTAGGTGAACATACATCTTGTGGCTATGAATGCTGGAATCTTTCCATCAGTTACATAACTATTCCATCGGGATAACAGCCCACATGAAATGGAAATTTTACATTTATATTTTTCTTTATGTTAGCCATATTAGAATCAAGAATCCAAAAAACTCAAGCCTTTTGAATTATCTAACCTATATATCTGGATAGTGGATGATTACTGACTGCCTCCTCGGCAGCATATCCACATTCCCCTTTTAACAACCTTGATTTCCATTTTTGCAAATTAAATTTCTGCCGCATCCTGCAGGATGTGTGTAATCCAGGCTAAGCCAGCTGGGCATTCTGTTTCTCTGGCCACTATGATAGGTCTGATGGGAACCATGAGCCCTGATGCTGTCTGCTCAGAGTCAGAAATCCATGACGTTACCTGGAGACATTGGGGAAAAAAAGCTCTTCTCATTTCTAAAAATAAATAATGAGGAGTCAAGTAGTCCAGGAAATTCTGGAAGCCTTTTAGAATCACAAAGATGGTTCACCTGGCCAGGAAGCAGAAGAGTTGAGAATTTTTTAAAAAAGGAAATGGAAAGAAAGGACAAGAATAACTGGGTTCCATGTTAAATAAATAGTTTAATATTCTTTCCTTTGAAAATAAAAGCATCTATACTTTACATAAATTAATAATCTTAGGGAAAACTCTTTGAGAAATTAAAAATAACAAATCACCTTCATATAAAAGTGAAAAAATAGAGAGAACCAAGATGGCGGCATGAATAGAGCAGTGGAAATCTCTTCCCAAAACCATTTATATTTTTGAAAATACAACAAATACAACTAATTCTAAAAGAGAGACCAGAAGGCACAGGACAACATCCAGACCACATCCACACCCACGAGAACCCAGCACCTTGTGAAGGGGGTAAGATACAAGCCACGGCCCAGTGGGACCCGAGCACCCCTCACCCCAGCTCCCTATGGGGGAGGAGAGGAGTCAGAGTGGGGAGGGAGAGGGAGCCCAGGACTGCTAATCACCCAGCCCTAGCCATCCACACCGGAGTGCAGACACAGTGCATGTGTGGGGTGCTGGAAACTAAGGAAACAGGGCAGTAAGACATGTGAGGGGGTCCATGCAGCTGGCACACCCAAGACAAAGAAAAGCAAGTGCTTTTTGAAAGTCTTAAAGGGACAGGGACCCCACAGCTGGACGGAAGTGCCCTGGGACACTTAGCCTAGCAGCTGTGAATCCGGGGGAATTCTGGGTGCCTGAACCCCAGCAGCATATCTCAGAGGCCCCTCACCATGATAAACAGCCTCCCGCCTGTTCCAACTCTGACATGGCTCCGCCATATTGGAGCATCAGCCTGAGGCAGGCCAAGCCCACAGCAACTGCAGAGCTAAATAAGCTCCATAGTGGCCAGGCAAGATCAGAAGCCCCATCTGCATGCAGCTGCCCAGCACAAGCCGCTAGAGACCGCTGTTCTCCCAGGAGAAGAAGGCCACAAACTGGCAAGAAAGGACTTTCTCTTACCCAACACATGTGCCAGCTCCCCACAAATATATCTATTGCCATGAAAAGGCAGAAGAAATTGATACAGACCAAGATCACAGAGGCAAACTCTGAGAAGGAGATAGACCTAACCAGTCTTCCTGAAAAAGAATTAAAAATAAAGCTCATAACTATACTGATGAAGCTGCAGAGAAATATGCAAGAGCTAAGGGATGAAGTTCAAAGGGAGATTACAGACGTCTGGAGGGAGATTACAGATATCTGGCGGGAGCTTACAGAAATGAAACAATCTCTGGAAGGATTTATAAACAGAATGGATAAGATGCAAGAGGCCTTTAATGGAATAGAAACCAGAGAACAGGAACACATAGAAGCTGAGGCAGAGGGAGATAAAAGGATCTCCAGGAATGAAACAATATTAAGAGAACTGTATGACCAATCCAAAAGGAACAATATCCACATTATAGGGGTACCAGAAGAAGAAGAGAGAGAAAAAGGGATAGAAAGAGTATTTGAAGAAATAATTGCTGAAAACTTCCCCAAACTGGGGGAGGAAATAATTGATCAGACCATGGAAGTGTACAGAACTCCCAACAGAAAGGACCCAAGGAGGACAACACCAAGACATATAATAATTAAAATGGCAAATATCAAGGACAAGGACAGAGTTTTAAAGGCATCTAGAGAGAGGAAGAAGGTCACCTACAAAGGAAAACCCATCAGGCTATCATAAGACTTCTCAACAGAAACCTTACAGGTCAGAAGAGAATGGCATGATATATTTAATGCAATGAAAGAGAAGGGCCTTGACTCAAGAATACTGTATCCAGCATGACTATCATTTAAATATGAAGGAGGGATTAAACAATTCCCAGACAAGCAAAAGTTGAGGGAATTTGCCTCCCACAAACCACCTCTACAGGGTATTTTAGAGGGGTTGCTCTAGATGGGAGCACTTCTAAGACTAAATAGATGTCACCAGAGAAAATAAAATCACAGCAAAGAAAGCAGACCAACCAAATACTAACTAAAGGCAAAAAATAAAATCAACTACCCACAAAAGCAGTTAAAGGAAGCACAAAAGAGCACAGAATAAAACAACCAACATATAAAGAACAAAGGAGGAGGAATAAGAAGGGAGAAAAATAAAGAATGACCAGACAGTGTTTAAAATAGCTCAATAAGTGAGTTAAGTTAGATAGTAAGATACTAAAGAAGCTAACCTTGAACCTTTGGCAACCATGAATCTAAAGCTTGCAATGGCAATAAGTACATATCTGTAATTTGACTGAATGCACCAATCAAAAGACAGAATAATAGAATGGATAAAAAAGCAAGACCCATCTCTATGCTGCTTACAAGAGACTCACCTCAAACCCAAAGACTATAGGAACAAAGAAAAACTGAAGGAACAAAACAGCAGCAGAATCATAGAACCTAAGAATGGACTAACAGTTACCAAAGGGAAAGGGACTGGGGAGAAAGGGAGGGAAGGGAGAGATAAGGGTGGGGAAAAAGAAAGGGGACATTACAATTAGCATGTATAATGTGGTGGGGGGCATGGGGAGGGCTGTGCAACACAGAGAAGATAAGTAGTGATTCTACAGCATCTTACTATGCTGATGGACAGTACTGTAATGCGGTTATCGGGGGGGAATTGGTGAAGGGGGGGAACCCTAGTAAACATAATATTCTTCATGTAATTGTAGATTAATGACAACAAAATAAATAAATTAATAATAAAAAAAGTGAAAAATTATCTAAATCAGGACTAGATGGGCATTCTTGAATTAAAGCCAGGTATTTTTTAGCAAGATGTGCTGAGTGCACATGTATTCTAACATTGCTCATGCGTAACTTGATTTCCAAATGCTTTTTTTTTCTTTTGATATTTGGAAAGGCATTTAATGAGCTACAAGGATCCATCACTGTCCTGTTTCTCACTTGATTCATATGTATTTTTGAGATAGTACAATTGCCTTTAGATGATATTAAGCACTCTAATTTGGAAGAAAGCTACTTTTGTATTTTACAAATTCAAACTTGTTATCAGAAAAAAACCTTTAACTTTGTTTAAATTAAAAACATCTTTTCTGTTTGTTTATACATTTGTGTATGTCCCCCTGATCATAAAAATGCAGGCCAGAATGCCATCTCCTGTCTAGCACTTCTCTCCTCACACAGAGGCTAAAGGAATAACTCCTTCATCTAGCTCCCTAAGCATTTGATGAGCACCGAATGAAGCATATTCTATTGATTTGTCTATAGATCTGTCTCAGCTTTCTGGAGTGCAAGCTTTTTGATGGCAAGGATTATTTCATATTTACCTCAACATTTCCAGTTACTAATTTCCTAATTAGTAGCCAATTATTACTAATATGACAATAGTAATATTGTTCCTGACACATTGTAGTCATTCAGTAAATATTTGTTAAATAATGTTCAAGAGTAAATCTATAAAGTGAGGCCCAATTTATCTGCTTTGCTTTATTTAGTTCATACAGTGAAGAAATTACCATCGTGATTCTTCTCTTGTTATAGGCACAGCCTATATGTTGTGCAAACAGAGCCTGAACTTAACTTTGTTTTGATCATTCAGGGGGAATAAAAAAAGAAAACAGGCTAAAGAAGGCAAAGCATCCATCTTTTCCTAAGACAGTCTGTATTTACGTATGTTTTAACTAATAAGATTAAGCACTTATACATCTCAAGGGAATGTTATAATTAATTTATTTTGTTGTTAACTTGTTAGTTTCTTTCAGGTAGTATTTCTCACAAACAAATAAAAGAAGCGTATTTTAATTTTTTTATTTTAAAGCTCACTAGGAATAAAAGAAAGAACAAAGATTTGGGGAAATATATTCCACTTGGCTATGTTCAGCAGTGGAATATTGTTACATACTATGTAGCATCATTTAAGAATTCTAAGATTGAAGTTTCTTGGCCTGGTAACAATTCTGGCCTGAAAATACCAATGTAATATTTATAATATTCATGCCCTTCTTTTTAGACTGTTTAATATTTAAATACCAGAGGAAAAATTATCTAGCTGTCAGGAGAGCAGGTAAAGATATATAAGTAGTTGGTTTTATTCCCATGTCTTTCACAGTCCTGATGTGACTTCCTCCAAATAAGCACTTTAAATTCATTGATTGCTCCAGTGGTAAAAATCAGGACAGTGACCCTTTATTTTTGTACCTCAAGAAATATCATAATGATTAATATCCATAGAAAGAGAAAATATAGAGAAAGCTAGTGAGGAAAGACACTAATGTGATAGCTAGATCCTAAAAAGCAGACCCCTTTTAAACAGATGTTCAGACTTTCAATACATTGAATATAAGCTGTCCCTCACATACGCATAGCATGAGAGTAACAGTGACATGGTGTGACTTGCAAGGTTATGAGAAGCCTCTAAGTTTCTGCTTTGATCTCTATTGGAATACTCCCTAGGGAAAAGCCAGGCACCTGTAAAGAAGTTCTGCTTCCCTGACACACCCCCAAGCCAGCCACTGGAGAGACTTTGTGGAGAGAGAGAGACGTCTGGTCAGCTCTAGCTATTAGAGACTCCCCAGCTCGGGCACCAGACATGTGAATAAAGAAACTGTTTGGACATTCCAGCTCCAGTAGACTAGTACGTGGAAGAGTCAAGGTACCTGTCTGACAGTTGGAATGAAAACTCCAGAAATCTCCAGCTATCTCCAGCACTTGATACTCCCAATCACTCTGGATCAGAAACATGCTGCTCTTGCTGGACCCTACCCAATTTTCTGGCTCCCAGAATTGTGAATAAGATAAAGTTGTTGCTTCATTCCACATTGTTTTGGAGTGGTTTGTTAGGCAGAAATAAAAATACTGGAAAGACCAATGAGAGAAAAAAGAAATAGGCATGAATAATAAGTATTGATTGAAATACTATTTTAGTGCCAATGATGATTCTCCATAGCATTCACCTATTATTTCCTCCTAGTCATCTAAAAATGAAGCTAACTTCTTGAAACTGTGGCACATATGCTGGATATACTGACCCACCTAAACAGGAAATGAGGCTCCTAGGACACCTGAGATATAACAGATGGCCTGCCAGATCCAATCAAGGTTTGTCCTTGCCCAAACAACAGGGTTAGTGACACCTGAAACTCAGCTTGCTACAGCAGGATTCTGTATTGTGTATTCAATGGTGTCTAAAGAGTTTTTATATCTCTTTACTTTAGAAAACAATTAGTTGAGAAGAAATAAAGCTGATTTGCTATACCACATAAAGTATGAATTAAAATGCACATAAACATCCCAAACATCTGGACGTTTCTAAACCTTTCACATTTTAATATTAAAAAACAGTGGTAATATTAGTCCTTATTACCTATACTGCGGGAAATACAGTAGCCCATATTTTTCTAACAAAAAAGAAAGATGGAAGGAAAAACTTGAATAGGCTTTTTAATGATCTTTTTATTTTCTTAATAACAATTGTGTTGGAACTATTCAAAATATCAGAGTAATCCTATGTGTATAAACAGTCTGTTCCTTATTGTATGTGTTCAGTGAGCATATTAATAAACTTCATTGGCCTGACACCTAATTAAAAATAAACATTTTACAGATTTTCTAGGTTTTTCCAACGTCTGGTAGTATATGAAGAAAATTTTCCATAATTGACAAGATATTTCAAACATTGTCTATATTTAAGCATTCTTGTAACAGATATTGATTAAATGCCTATCATTTACCAAGCACTGTTCCAGGAACTAAGGATACAGCTATGAGCAAAAGAATGCCCTTGTCTTAATGGAGTTTAGAGTCAAGTTTAGGATTCAGATGTTACCCATAATCTATAGAAAATTCTTTAAAGGAAAAAGAAAAAGCACACAAGAGCTTTGTAGTGCCAGGGAAGGCTTCCTAGAGAAATCACTTTCCATCTAAGGGCTGATGGATGAGTAAGCATGTTCTAACCAAAGCAGGTGGAGAAGTGACTCATGTTCTAAGCCAGAAAAGAGTATGTGAAAGGCCAGCATATGGGAGAGAGCGCAGAACACTCAAGTAATTGAAGGAGACGCAGGCTGAAGTACAGAGGACACAGTGTTGTGGGACAGGCCTATTGAAATAGACAGGGCCCAGGTCTTACACGACTGGCAGAACCTATTAAGGATTTAATTTTTGTTCTGTAAGAAATGTGGGGCATTGGAAGATTTTAGACAGAGAAATAATAAGATGTGGATTAAAAATGAAATGTTGTCCATGCTGTAGAAAACAGATTATAATTGAATTAAAAATTTAGGAGAGTACTATAATAGTCCATGTGACAAATGGCGGTAGCTTCTATCATGTGGTCTTGCAGAATATGGAAATGAATATATTTAAAGTGTTAATAAAAGGTAGAATTATCAGCATTTCTAACTAGATTGGATATGACAAATAGGAAATAAAGGTGTGAAAGGGCTTGAGTTTGAACAAGAATAAACATAAAGGCCGTTGTTAGTTTTGATATAAAAAAAAACTCTGGAGGAAGACTAGGTTTTTATCTGTGGTTCCTAGTAGGGCCTCTTTCCTCTGCCTCTCCCTTCCCTCTACATACAGAGCCAGTTTCAGATTATACCTGGGAATCTCCTTGGGTTGCAAACTAACACTGACTCTACACGAAGCTGGCTTGTATGAATGGAAGTAAAAGAGCACTGCCCTCCCTTCTGCCACGTTCTCCAACCATGGAGAAGGCTCAGCTTTTCAGTTCCTTATCATGCCTGAAATTCATTCTGCACTTACTGCCCTCAGAGCATACTGACCTCCTGATGAGCCTTCTCTTGCCATATCCAGTCATCCTGAGTACAGAAAACACTCTGAATGTGCTAATAAAAGCCTATCTTTTCAGCCATCAATTCCTATCCAAGGATAAAACTAATCCCAGTTTGATTTTCCATAGTCATGTTTGTTTCCTTTGGGAAAAATTGCAATCCCTAAAATCAGTTTTACACTCACTCTGTGGCTCCAAGTAGGACGATCACATCAGAACTGAATAGTCTAACTGTAGTACAGTTTCTGTTATCCAGATATAAGTCTCTAGTACTAACTGGCATTGTGCTGTATCTAGAATAATAAATTCTTTTTAGCTACTTCTTCAGTAAGAGGTGATGATTAACCTTATCTTTCACTTTTCTAACCATATCACCTTCTCATCTTGAACAAACATACATCCAGCCCCAGAACAAGCAGAGTTTACAAGGACAGTGCACTGTACTCCACACAAAGGGAATAAGTGCAAAATTAAGAAGTCTCTGATATATAGCTATGGTGCAACCACTACCAATATTCCACATTATTGGGTGAGAAAGTTGGTTTCTCAATCTAAAATATAAGTACTGATGATTTCACTATTTTCTCAACACTGCTTTATAAGTGCAAATAGAGCCCATTAAAACACACATTCCCCTAAGCATCCCCCAAAGGGCAACTGTTTCCAAATATATAATTCAAGGTTCCATTTCTCAGAGAGACAGAGCTTTTCTAAGTCTTTAAGTTTTAACTTTTTACCAGTTTCTGTTTTTAAATATTTTTAAAGTTTTTAGGGATGGATTTCAGATAGATCATTCTGTTGCCAAATGAAAAAAATCATGTGGTATGTCTTTCACAACTATATCAAATACCATGGAAATCGAAAAACCTTTTTTAACTAACATATTAGTGAGTGTATCTAGGCGCATCTATACCTTCCAAACTGATTCTAATAGAAGATTCATTTAGTATTTGAAAACCCTAAAATGAGATTTTGAAGAAATAAAAGGAAGAAGACAAAGGAGATAAGGAATAAAAGAAATAAATTGATGAAAAAAAGAAATAGGAGAATGAAAATGTGGAAACTAAGAATAAAAAGGGAAGAGGACCATGACTGAAACATATTAAATTTGTATGATACTTTCTAACACACTCTTGTGATTTTTAGTAAAAAGTTCTAAACCCACCTTGTGGATTTTGTTTGCCTCTATTTCATTCTACCAAATAAGCAACAAAGCATATTTTAAGAAGTGAATGTACCTTTGTCAGATTTAGTCTTTACAAAAATTGGTGACTTGTTCCCTAGGGCTTTCCATATGACATCTAGGACAAAACAGCATCTCCACAGCCACGGCTCATTCTTCACAGCCCTGATTTATCACTGTTGTTATCCGCAGCAGTGAAAAGAGATACAGTTTGATTCCTGGACAAAGGAATGAAGAGGAGAATAATAATAAGCATAGTCTTAACAGTAATAACTTAATAACTAACATGTGTCAGATATCAAGTCAAGCTCTTTTTATACTTTATCCTTCATGATCTTATCAACAATGCTGTCAGGTTGATACTACAGTTGAGAAAACTGAGACTACAAAGGTTAAGCAGCCTGACTAAAAAAACTGTACACCACACAGCATCAGAAGCCCATCTGTCTGACGGTTGAGTCAGCGCCCCCTCTGCTACATCGAGATTTTTAGGGGCTTCTCAGCCATGCTTCCCTAGCCCATTAGTGGAAACTCACACTGTGCCTTATTTTCACTTTGGCTGTTCTACAAGTCCTTCTTATCATTCATCCTGAAAATCTAAAAAGTTCTTGAGTTTGTTCATTACATCAGCTCCTGTGTAAAGCTAAGGCAATTTTGAAAGCAGTCATGAACAGAGTTCTGAATCACCTTGTGCATAATAACCCTGCAATACATCGCCAGTGGCCATGTTTGGACCCTTCTGTGCCATTTGTTATAGTCCCAAAATATCATGTCTAAATTGCCAGAGTAGATAAAACTCTACTGGCTGCAAACACTTCCTAAATATTTTCCCAATGGACTACATTCTGCCTGAACATGTGGCTTCTTTAATGTTGTTGGCAGGACTCCAAAGGCAGAACCAGACATTCTTCTGCATGACAGAAAACTATGGTCTCATAAAGGCATTTTCTATGGGGCCACATAGACAAACAGAAACATAAAGATAGATAGCAGGACTGGGGGTGTCAAAAGTCATTTCTGAGGAAAAGAAAAAAAACCTCATTGATTCATATATCTGCATGGCCAAATTTCTATTCAAAACTCAAAGAAATGAATTTGGAGCTCTTGGAGGAAAGCCTTTGAATGTTGTTCAGCTAATTTCCCAAGATAATAGCAGGCATTGTATCATGTTTGTTTGGTCTTTAACAAACAAAACCACAGAACTTGTCTTTATTTTTATTTTTTTAAAGAAAAGATGGTTAAATGAAAAGTTACTGCCTTGTTTTTCTGGAAGGGAAAAAAGGATACAGGTTTTTAATCTCTTTCATGAATTGAAAACTGTTTCAAATATGGAATACTCCAAGTATATTATAATAGGAAGGAAATGAACAGAGACCTTAACTGCTATCTCTTTTTGTTTTGACATATCCACAATTGAACATGGCATTCAGTATATCTTACAATGGTGAAACAGAAGAATACAGTAGTAATGAACAGTGCTTAACACAGTCTGCCTCATTTTTCAAGACAGCAATGGCCTGTACGATGAGTTTAAAGAAATGAAATTGTGTAAAAAGGAGATGGAAGAGAAAAACTGGGTATAAACTGTGACCCTTCTAAGTTTCTGAAGCTGTAAAGCTGACAGATGAGAAAGAAAAGAAAGACAAGTTAAGTCTATAGAAATGTGGTTGGCCAGCAACCTGTTTAAAGAGAAAAAAATAGTCGAACAAGAGCTAGATTAGCAATTATCTGGATCCTGTTTTCTTGTAACAGGTTTAGAAATGAATGAGAGAGGAAAAATTGAAACTGATACATAAGGAAGGAAAACTGAAAAAAGGAGAAAGAAAAAATAAATTGCAGGGAACATAAGTTTAGACATTTCTTTACAGAAAAAAAAATGTGCATGGGGGAGAAATAAGGATAATACATCATTCTCAGTTGCCTAAAGGTACATCAACTAACAAAGATAAGTTTATACAACTCTCTTCACTCCACAGACAATTCCTAATTTTCCAAAAGACCAATTGTTCTTACAAACATTCATGTTATTAATGGTCTGCTCTTGGGTGAATCCACAAACAATTTTAAAACAATGTAGTTACACTTTATATTTATTTAATGTAGTAAAGTCTTTCAAATTTCTTTTTATTAGCCATTTGAATATTTTACAAGTTTAAATGATGTCTAGTCCTAAAAATTAAGACATTTCAGATCTGGAAACAGAGTTGTTTTAGTCATAAAATCACACAAAATTAGAATTGAACAGAGAGATCATCTGATGTGTACTCCCATATGGGGATAAATTTCTCTACATAATTTCTCCATTAAGATGATCTTTAAGCCTATGTTCAAACACTCATTTATTTTTAACTCCTTCCTGTTATAGGTAACAAAAATGAAACCCAAAGAAGATTAAGGTTTTGTTTTGTTTGCCAAAGAGTGGTCTGGAATGATGAATACTCATTTATACCTATATAATCTGATATATATATATATATACATGTGTGTGTGTACTATATTTTAAATTCTTAGAGTCAAGTGGATTTTAGAAATGTTGAGCTTTAAACATTAGAGAAGCCGATACACTGCAGGACATTGCAGGACTTTATTTTACTAATTTACATTGTAATTCCCCAAGATAGAATGTAATATGATGGGTTTCTCATGATTACTGACATCTCATTTTGTTTTGATGAAATTGGTGGTGGAGAGTATAGCAGGAGTTGAGGGGAAATAGAATTTGTGAGACTAGTTTTCTCCAGAATATATTTTGGGAATGTGGACCTGTGTAGCTTTTCTAAGCCCATACTATGTACGACCTAAATCTCAAAATCCTCAGGTATTAGTTTTAAACCCATGTTTTTTGTGCTTTCATTAGACATGAAAATTAGCCTTTGATTATTTTCTATGTAAAATATTTTAGAATTTCTACAAGCTCATCAACTTCCTTCTATGACTCCTCAGAGTATTTTCCTCATGGACAGGTAAGCTACACATACTGGTCTGAGGAAAATAAAATAGTGGGCTGGAGGTTTGTTTATGTGACTCTCAATTTCAAATGGTCTCTCTATCACTGTCTGAACTTGACTAATCAGACATTGATTTGAATGCATTTGAAAATGGAATTTGTACCCAGAAAGTTTTATTTAGCACGTGTCATCCATGGCTCTACTCCAGCTGATAAATGCTCCTCTAAGGAAATTAAAGTCTGTAAAGAGAGACCTGAGTAAACTGTCAAAATAAGGGCTAACAGGAACCTAGAAAAAAGCATAAGGAGTGAGGCAAGGGACAAGAAAGGGGAAATAAAGGAACTGGAAAGGAACCACTTAAATTCTGCTTAGACCAATACTATAAACTAAGATGTTGATCCATAATAATAATTCTGCACTTCTAGACATCTCCAAAATGTCCTTCATCTGTGGGCCCAAAATATGACACAGTACTATGCTACGGATTTTATTTAACATAAATATTTTTTATCTTTTCACAAGCATGTGTCATTTTTCCATTCTAAAAAAACTTCTAAACTACATTTAAATACTGAAAGATACTGAAAAACAAAATCTACTCTATATTAGAATGTTATAATGGACCACTTTCTTAATTCCACATAACCAGAGAACAACTTCGTTGAATTTTCATGGTCCTTTTCCCTAATGACTTACATGCTACTCCCTTTTATTTGACAATCAGCCATTATCAATAGCAGCCACAGGAATGAACGATTTCCTCAACAACAAGCCACCTCACTCACTGTTTATCAGTGAGAACTGGTGACCAAAGAAGAGTTTAAATTAAAGATCAGAAGTCTCAATATAGGGAATTGTGGGGGTAAACATGTAATGATAAAACATTTAATTTCAGCTGACATAATCATGAAAAGTGGCATGCTTCACAATGTAGAAAAATCTCAATGAAAATTCCCTAAGAAGTGTCTGATTTTTACTACTCTGATTCCATTATAAAGCCTCAGTTCCAATACTATCATTTACTGCCGATCCCCAGTTTTGGATCGTTATTACCAAAGGAATAACAATCATGGCATTGAATGATTTACTTATTCAGCAACTTGAAATATCAGAAATGATTTGGCTACTTCATATGGTGTCTTTTTCACATTTTTCTTCCCTGATTTCTCCTATAATTCAATACTCACTAATTAAAGATGTGTTCTCACTGAGGCTCCACATTTAATCCACACAGCCTAACAGTACTTGAAAGATGCCCTAAAAGCTTGGCTGAAAGAAAAATGCTGCTCTAATTTCACTTAAAATGAGAATAGCTAACATGACGACAGCCAGAGAAAATTGTGCACTGATAAGAAGTACTTTATTTCGAGATTTAATTTTGACCTCAAAAATATGCATTTCCCTGTTTTTTCCAAGTGACTTACCTCAAGTGTCAGTAAACTAATTTCATAAGATACATGATGACATTCAAGTACCTGGGTAAATGTAGAACTTATCTCTTTTTTCCAGTTTTATTGAGAATAATGAGCATATGTTACTGTATACATCTAAGGCATACAGCATGATGATTTGACTGACATGTTACATAAGGATTAACACAATAGGTTCAACTAACATCTATCTTCTCATATAGATATAATAAAAAGAAAAGAACAAAAAAAACGAAAAGTTTCTTTTTGTGATGAGATTCAGGATTTATTCTTTTAACAACTTTCCTACATTTCATATTGCAGTGTTAGCTACAGTCATCATGTTGTACATTACATCCCTCACACTTATATTTTACTTGGAAGTTTGACCTTTTCATCACCTACTTCAAATCCTGCCGCCTCCGATTGCTGCCTCTGGTAACCACAAATCTGATCTCTTTTTCTATGAGATGCTTTTTTATGGTTTTTTTTCTTTGATTCTACATTTATGTAAGTTCATACAGGATTTGTCTTTCACTTTCTGATGTATTTCACTTAGCATAATACCTTTGAGTTGTCACAAATGTTGTCACAAATGGTAGGATTTCCTTTTTTTATGGCTGAATACTATCTCATTCTTTATATATGCCACACTTCTTTAACCATTCCTACAGTAATGGACACTCAGGCTATTTCCACATCTTGGTTACTGTAAATAATGCTACCATGAACATAAGAGAGCACCTATCTTTTCAAGTTAGTGTTTTCATTTCCTTCAGATATATTCCCAGAAGTGGAATTTCTGGATCACATGGTAGTTTTATTTTTGATTTTTTCAGGATCCTTCATACTGTTTTCTATAATGGCTATACCAATTTACAATCCCACCAATAGTGCACAAAGGTTCCCTTTTTCCACATCCACACAAAAGTTGGGTATCTTTTGTCTTTTTGATGATGACCATTCTAACAGGCATGAGGCAATATCTCATTGTGGTTTTAGTTCGTGTACCGTTAGTCACCTGTATGTCTTCTTTGGAAAAATGTCTATCCAGATCCTTTGCCCATTTGCTAAATGGGTAATTTGTTTTGTCGCTATTAAGTTGTGTAAGTATGTTATATATTTCAGATATTAACTCCTTAACATACATAATTTGCAAATATGTTTTTCCCATTTTGTAGGTTGTCTTTTCATTTTGCGGATGGTTGCTTTTGCTGTGAAGAAGCTTTTTAGTTTGATAAAATCCCACTTGTTTATATTTAATATTGTTACTTATGCTTTAGGGGTTATATCCCAAAACATCATTACCAAGGCCCATGTCAAGGAGATTTGCTTTTTCTTGCAAAAATTTCATGAATTCATGTCTTACATTTAAGTCTTTAATCCATAATTTTTGTGAGTGGTAAAATATGGCTCCAGTTTCATTCTTTTACACATGAATATCCAATTATCCCAGCACATTTATTGAAGAGACTGGGTCTTTTCTCCATTGAGTAATTTTGGATTCCTTGTTAAATATTAGTTGCCTGTATATGCTTTCTATTTGGGGGCTCTTTCTATTTTGGCTCAAACAGAAAGAGATTCTACATCCACAATGACTCTCAGATAGAGAGATGCAGAAACTAGCAGTTGGAAATTAGGGTAGAGTGCAATGAAGTGGTATGATTGTAAAAACCATGGATAAGGCAACAATACCTCTGTCAGAGAGGCAGTGATGTGCTGAAGCCAGTTTACAATAACTTTCAAAATCTTACTGTATGCATCTTACCCTAAGTTCCTTTCAGTGACTTCATGTGGGTAGCTTGAAATCAGCTGTGATGGAAGGATTTACACCATGGAAATGAGTAGATGCTACAAATCAGCCTTTTTCTTTCTCTCTTTTAGGAGCTGATCATTAGGCATTTATCAGCGTACCACTGCATAGAGTTTTATTGAATACTACTAGAGATAAAAGCCATGCTAGATCATTTTTTGTAGGTTATCTCATTTACTGTTCTTACCACACCTGCAGAAAATAAATACATGAGTTCCAATAAGCTTTGACACTGGTTTGGTATTTTCTTTTCAAAACATCTTTCAATGTTTGTAATTAAAATAACCAATGTTGAAAGTAAGCCCCCAAAATGTGAACTTAGATAACCTTGCTCTGGGTGAATGGCTTTGCTAAATGCAGAGTATGATGTAATGGAAGAGGAGTAAGGAGTGCAAAGAACAAAGGCAGGGAAATACAAAGGGCGATAAGGCAGACCACTTGGCCTCTGGGAGCCTATAAGCAGAGGCGAAGGTAGTTCAATCAGTAATACCTGGCATTTCCAAGAAACTGCTGGCTTCTTTCAGAAGTTCACAACCAGTCGCAGTGGAGCTGTATAACATCACAATGGATGACCAAAGAGATGCGCTAATATTAAAATGTCATTTTTTTGGATTGGTGGTTACCACAGGCAGGGAGTAGTAGGTGAAATGGATGAAAAGGTCAAAAAGTACAAACTTTCAGTTATGAAATAAATAAGTCATAGGGATATCATGTACAGCACAGTGACTATAGTTAATACTGTGTGGCTTATTTAAAAGTTACTTAAAGAGTACAACTTAGAAGTTCTCATCATAAGAAAAAAGTTTCTTACTATATATGGTGAGAGATGTTAACTAGATTCAGTAATGATCATTTTGTAATATATACAAAAATAGAAGCATTACATTGTACACCTGAAACTAATATAATGTTATATGCCAATTAGACTTCAACTAAAAGAAGCTCAAAAAATAATGCTACTAGTTTACATTTTTTTCTAGAGTAATGATGTCGAAACTTCTCTCTCACTTTAACAGTTTCAAAATGGCGAAGTTCACCATTTTACTAGGTATACTTTATAGTTTCTCAACAAATATTATTACCACAATTATCATCCTGATCTGCACGCAATCATCGCTAGTCATCTGCCTCTCCAGCAAAGACAACTACATCATCTGTTACATTCCATGTCTCAGGATATTAGCTTCCTGCAAGCAATAAATCCCTGTATGCTAGATACCATTTTTTAGCTTAAAAAAATCTTTATAATCATTATATCAACAATTTTTGCACCCTGTTTTAAATAGGCATAAACTAATATCATATTTATTTCCAAAATAGTCAATAGATAAAAAGCATTCATAGAACCTAAAGAGTTTCTAAAATGCTTTCAATAAATTTCAATAATTTCTAAACATCTAGGGCACTTGCAAAATTTGATTTGAAGGATCTCACAAATTAATTGAATCCGTGTGTACTAGTTAGAAAACTGTTCAAATGCTAAGACCACATTGCATTTGATATAGAATATTTTTTTAAAAAAATCTGAAGTTGCCTGCAAAACAATACCCATAACAATGAAAAGAACCCACAAAAGTATAACTTTGAATTTGTTGTTGACAGACACTGATGTGGTAAACTGCACAAAATTATGATGACAGAAGGACAATTTGTAGCAATAATAGCAACAGCAAAAGGGATTAGTGACAAAATAAGAAAACACGACTCTGGTGGTATTCCCACTGGCACTTTAAGGAGATAAGAATCTGTAGCTTATTCGTGAACAAAGATCAGACACTGTTCTTCCCTTAGGAGAAATACTTAGCATAAGAGGGTCCTGGCTTCAGATTTTACTATACTCAAAGCTTAACTCCTTTCAGAAAAACCCATAAGGATCTCAGTTATTCATTTCACTTTGTCCCTGGAGATATCAAACATTGGGAAAAAAAAAAAACTCAGTTGTTGATAAAAATAATTCCCACTCTCAGCCAGCTAAATAGCTGCCTGCTATGAATGAGGTATCATTAAATGCATTCCATTTTCCACAGTTTTGCACATGTGAATTGTCTAGGGGTAGACATCTCACACCTTTAGCTGAGGTAAATTTAGCCCAAGGCACTGTGCTCAGTGGTGAAGAGGATAAAAAAATGAAGTAAGAACCAATTTAATACTACAACGAATTTGATTTTGTATGATTGTTTTTTTGGTGTGTGTAGAGTCGGGAGGAATTCGTAAGGACTATTAAAATCACCAGTAGGATATCAGAGTTTGATGAAACTTGAAAATCTACTTGATAAAGTCTAACAAAACAAATTAATTTTGAAGATTCAGACTATAAACTATCAATGTTCACATTGTGTTGTTGAGACATCATCAGCTTACTTCAGAATCTGCTTTAAATATCCCTTTTCCCACTTCAAATTTTGGTTTTTCAGGGGTTTACAATATAATTATGAGAGAGCATATAAATTTCTTCAATACTCTTTGTAGTGCTATACAACTTGGACCAGTCTCCTAATGAAAAAAAAAATTCCCTGGTAATGGTGAACTTTACTTGGTACAATTTGAACAGAAAGATTCTTCCAGATGACTTTAGTGAAAGGAGTGCACTAAGAGCTCCCTAACAATACAGGTAAGCTAATTAAAATGTGATTCAAATCCAGACTTCCTTAAAGCTTGCTAGCTCTTTTTTTTATATTTCTCTCTGTAATAAAATTTATTAGATTAAATTCATTTATAATTACCATTTCTCCCCTTTTTGGTTTCTTATTTTCTGTCACCTTTGCCAATTTCTTCCTTTTTTGAATTGAGATTGTGATTGTTAATGTGGTTATTTTATTACTACAATTACTCATTGTGAGTGTTGTACTATGTTTCAACTGTCATGACCTTAAAGGAGAGAAAAAATAAAGGAATAAGGAGAAAAGAAAGGAGAGACTAAGAAGTAGAGAGTAAAAGTAAGAAAGAATCAACATAAAGAATGAGGCAGATTTTGTAAATGAGAAATAAAGATGAATATATAGACATGAAGAAAAAGGGAGATGGGAGATCAAGAGCAAGTCACCAGGTCAGAGATCTCAAGAAAGTAGAGTCTACATAAAGAAATCATCCTTTCTTAGGTCATTGGGATTTTACTGCCAATAACAATTTATATTTTGAGATATTTTTACAACTGTTAGTATAAAGATTAGATAATAAAATCCTGCCTTACCATTTCCCTATCCCCTCTAGTCCTGAACGTTTTACATGGAAATTTCATTCTTGAACAATATTTCAACTTCACCTATCAGTTTAAAATCCATAATCCTGCCCCTCACCTACATGCCAATCCAAGCTTCCAAAACCAATGCAAAACGTTTCAGCAAATTGGCCACAGTGCCATTCCAAAGCCTCTTCCCACATTCAGGAAATCAGTATGGCCTTCCAGAAGGCCATCATCACTCAGATAAAAAAATCTTAAGCTATGTACAACAAATATAATGTTCAAATGAAATAATATAGAGTTTGTTTTTATATATTAAACATCTCTCTTATGTATTGAAAGGAGTATTGTTTTGCCAAGATATATATTTTTATAAGTGTGTGTGGTGGCATGAAAATAAGCTATTCAGATAGCTTGCTGTGGGAACATAATTGACAGACAGCCTCAGGTGCTGCACTCTGAAGCCATAGCAATTGTACTGAGATTATGCTTCCTACAGCTGCTCCTGGGAAATTATTGAGTATAGCCAGGAAGCTAAAACAGGTCCATTCCTATGAGAGGTGGGACTCCTTAAGGCCTCACTATGGACCTGGTCAAAACTCTCTTAGAAGTAATCTGTAGTCTGAGACTTCTCCTATATAATCCTTTTCTTTTCCTCACAGGGGTCAGACCTACACTGTGATCTCATGGCTTCACCCACCATTTCCCCTGACTCCCTCCCTTACATGCACTTTCCCAAAATAAATACCTAGATTTATAATCCTGCTTGGATTTATAATCCAAGGCACCTGCTCCTTAGGGCACCCAAACTAATTCTAGTGGTACTGACAATGGTCTGAGAAAACAGGCCATGAAATTTGAGTATAAGACTCACTGAACAGTGGGCAAACAATATAAATGCACAAAATTTTCACTGGTGGTGACCTGGGAAAACGTCCCAGTGAAGGGGAATACCACTTGGATCCAATGATCCAAGCACTTGGAAAATATGGGAAAACTATGCATACAAGGACAGTAGAGTTTACTGGTTATTGTTAATTTGTACTGATGGTCTTCAGAAAGATAATGAGAAACTGAAGACCTCTGAGAAGTAGTAAATGGTTGAAGTTGACATAGCTGATTATGTAACTGAAGACCTGATAGAGTTGCAGACAAATATTCCTAAGGGATGGACCATTTTGCCTTCAAAACCCAAAGAGGCCTACTAGGTACTAGTAATGCAAGATGCACATTTTTTCTTTTACTTTGGAGGTAATATCCTGACACTCTCTGACCTCAAGATTCATAAAATCTTCGCTAACACCTATATCATATCTGACATAGCAACTGATATAGGGACAACTAATTAGTTAAGCTTACTGTCTTCAGTGATTCACCAGGATCCACACAGATGCTGCAGTGTCTGTGTATAGCAGAGATACGGTGTGTCTGGTCTAGTTATATACGGCCTAATATGGCAGACTTAAATAGAGAAACAATGGAAACCACCACATGTGCATCCTAGAGCACCTCAGTGGTGGTACCGATCTCCATCTCCCTTGGATGCAATATTGGTTTTGATTGAATATCTTGCCTGGTAGGGAGCAGTCTCAGATGTTTCCACTTGGCCTTCTATACCATGACAGCTCTTAGCCTATAGCTCATTAATGTATTGGTGGGGTTTACATCAATTTTTAAGTATAACAACTCCAATTATGCACTTGGAGATTGGGGAAATGACCACTGGTTGAGTATGCAGACCAAATGGACTTCAGCCAGAATTCCACCTATTTATGTCCCATTAGCTCCCATTCTAAAAGAGGGCCATAATGATGCTTTGAATCTCTAGATATTAATAACAACTTCTTTCTAAGAATACTCGCAATGCTTGAGTATTCTCCTTTTCACAGTGTAGTCAAACCAAGTAAGTGGTTTTAGGATCCTTTGGGGAAGGACAAGGGAATCATTACATGGTATCACAGAGCAAATATGAACCACCTTTCATCAATGAGTTCTAGATCTGAAAGTTGGCTCAGATTTGGGCACTTCGCAATAGATCATGACTTTTTATTGGGATAAGTGTTCTTCTATCTCTTCTCCTTCATTCTTGCCTTTCTTATTTTGTAATAGATTTTAATAAACACTTTCATTGGCTGCTTGTCTAGTTTGCCAATATGCATGCCACTGTGCTCTGTTAATCGTCTCCACAACTTCCTGCGGTAAAGCTCCCTTCTGTGCTCCTCTTACATAGCCAGTCATTACAGTAATTAGGGCTTCCCGGCTTCCTGTAGTTAGGCAGAGACCCCTGACCTGATCATCCCCATGTATGCTGATGAGGCCAGCTCTACGATTGCCTCTCCTTCCATCAGACCTGGCCTGCAGAGGGGACCATACTAAATTTATTATTTATGATGGTCTTTCTCTTACTAGGGTATTTATAATGACCTTGATAAATGATCTGGGGCAGTTCCTGAGACACTTGTCGCCTGGTTGGGGAAATATATCTGAAACATCTTCCAGAATAGGGAAAATATTAGCTCATATTCTGGAAAGGTGAGCTGCACCATTGCCAGGTTTGAAGGTTCGGTGGCATCTGCTGAGCCAATATCCTCGGGGAATTCATCCAAATGTCCCTGAACTGTGTCTCAGAATCCCACATATGTATAACCAGGGCCCTAATCTTAACAAAACAGATTGCCTTTTCTGGGGCTCTGCAACTCTTTATCAGGTCTTCAGTTACTTGATTAGCTATGTCAACTTCAACCATTTACTACTTCTCAGAGGTCTTCAGTTTCTCATTTCTCACAGACCAACAGTACAAATTAGCAATAACCAGTCAACTCTAATGTCATTGTATGCATGGTTTTCCCATATTTTCCAAATGTTTCCAAAGGCTTTCCCTTTACTGGAACATTTTCCCAGGTCACCACCAGTAAAAATTTTGTGCCAGGGACTATCTGTGCCTCATCTTTATTCTTTGTACACTATGCACTACATCTTGAACTCAAATTTTACTGCCATTTATGACAGAGAATAATGTGCCCTTTAAGAAACAGGTTTTGTCATATTACTAGGCTCTGGTATAGGCAAGCCATTTAACCATGGCCATCAGGTGATTATACACATGGAACTTCTCATTATGAGTTGGGTTCTCTTGGACATACCAACTCATAAAGCAGAATGGCCCAGATAGCAATCTTTTATAAGAAGAAAGTAGTATATCTGGAATAGATCCTGGACAGTACCAGATGTAAGTCAGTTGCCCGAGCAGGTGGCCCAGATGTCCATGTCACTCACCAGAGTTGTACCAGGACATTCCTTGGTGCATCTATGACCTTATAAAAAAGAAGTTTTATAAACTCAACTGAAAGAAGAATAAGAATCTGATATTCTTGGCAAGAAGCTTGGCTTATAGACATGCATGCTTCTCCAGAACTGGCATGAAGGGCACTTAGGAGAAGTGGCCACAGTGGCAGAGAGAGAAGCTACACATGGGTCCAACTGCATGGACTTTCCCTTATCCGGACAAATTCTACCAGTGCTGATTCTGAATGTCCTATCTGCTACCCATAGAGCCCAATGCTGAACCCCAAATGCGAGATTATTTAAACTTTATCAAAAATTAGAAGTGTGTTCTCTTTGAAAGATACCATTAAGAAAATGAAAAGTCAATCCACAGACCCAGTCTAAATATCTGACAAAGAACTTGGGTCTAGGATAATAGAAAAGATACAATAATAAGTAATGATAATAATTATAAAAAGAAATTTTAAACTCATTAACAAGATGATCCAATTCCAAGACGACTATCAGTGTGGAGAATTCCTCAAATTCTACTGCCTAAAATGAGTTTCCTGGGGCTTTGTGGGCTATGCTGTATAGTGTGAAGGGCACAATGTCCATGGAGAAGTTCTACACGCCTCTGACTTTCAGTTTCCACTCAACTTCAACCAGAATCTTCAAGGAAGAAAGGGTTCAAGTGTTCTGGAGTTCTCTTGGGCAGTATGTGTGCATTTAGGGTGTAAATGAAAAATAGCACTGTATATACATTCTTATTTTGTGTTGCTGATGCTCTAATTTCTAAAAAATAAGGGACAGTAATTAGTATAAATCATCATAATTATATACAATACATATAGATCATATCATATGCATAATTATATACAAATCCATATTACATATGTAACTAAAATATATTATGCATGAAACTAATGACAGATTTTTTAAGCAAATAAATTTAATTTTTTATTGAGATTGAAGGGGTAAGTAATAAATCAAATGTTTACATGTCTACAGAAATATGCATTTCCTCAGAAAAGAAAATCTTAAAAGACTGTCCACAAAGTAACATGGATTCTTAGCATTTGAACCAACCACATACAAAATCCCAGTTATATAATTCAATGTAAGGATTTTGCTAAAATTGTTTAGACACTTGTGACTCTGTAAGCCTAATGGGAAAGAAAACTAATAGTTGTCATGCTGGTTAAACTGTAGTGCAGAGAGGAGGTTGGCCAAACTTGGATGGAGCAGTCACTTTGAGTGACTCTCTTTTCTGGCCTCGAGTTAGATGATGCACTTAAAAAGATGATGAACTCATATATCTGAGTTGGATGTTTCAAAAACAGGCACGCCATCATTAAACTGTAAGACTCTAGGTGGTAGTGGCTAAAGAAGACATTCAATATTTTATCACAGGAGATATAATTAAGTCAATGACATCTGTGCAGTGGAAGAAACTTTCTCAGTTTAGATTCATCTTGGAAGCTGCTCTCTTCTTGCCAAAACTAAGGAGCTATAAAAATCTTCCTACTAGTAGCTTAGTTTAGCACATCAGGAGGCCCAACCCCTTATCACAGAGCAGAGAGAACAGAAGCAGGAGCCCAGAAGCCAGCACTGCATAGAGATCATGTGCTGGGGGAACAAGTCTGCTTAGATAGATTCAGAAGAGAATACAGGTAGTGTAAACCTTTAGAAATTTTTTATAGTTGATGCTGAGAACTCCCTGATGTGGATATTAAGTACCTTGATAAAAGAAAATGACCCTTTAATAATCTGGAGCATAAATTTGGGAGATCAGAGAAAAACAGAATCCAATAACTGAGAACCAAAATATTCGAATGACAATAGCACCAGCCGCAGGAGTAGCAAACAAACTAACCTGCCCAAAAATAAAACCAAAGCAAACTAAAAAGATCTTTTTGAACTGGGCTACATGGTAACTCTATAGTTTTTCTAATTATAAAAAAGGAGTGGAAATTAATACCTAAATCTCACAATGTATATTAATTTTATTTTGTTGCATGAGCTCCTATTAATGTTTGTTATGCACTTCTCATTGATTGGTGTAGATTCCATTATTATTAACCTTTTTCTTTTCTGTTGTCTTTACAAGGTCCCAATTTAAAGAATCCTACCAGGTATCATTAAAAAATAATACCCCCTCCCAAAATAGATCCTTATTTGGAGTGGCTTTTGGTATTCTGGTTCCGGAGTGAGAAAAGATAAAAGTTTGTCTCTTACCAGAATCCTGAGGCAACACACAAGATCCAGGCCGCTCAAACCAAAACTGCTCAGCAAGGAAATAAAACTCCTCTTTGGATCACTGATGTTCTGCAGAGCCCTCATCACTCTCCAACTCCCATTATAAATACCTGCCTATGATCATCAGCTCCCTGTAGAGAGAGGGACATGGCCTTTTTTATGTAAATCTGCAGGGCATAAAATATACATATTTGTGGAGCTGAATAACTAATAGAATAATGTGTGATAGGATTATTACCTTGTTCCTCAGGACAACTGAAAGGAGTGGAAAATGTACTTGATTTGGGGTGATAAATTCTGGGTTTAAGTCCTATTTCTGTGGTCATTCACCATTAGACCTTGGGCAAATCATAGGATCTATCTAGGTCTCTCTCAAGTTAGAATTTCATTTGAGTGATGTGGAGGATATTACGGAATTCTATTGTTAGGAGTTGAATTGTACCCCCAATTCATCTGATGAAATCCTAACCCCCTATACCTCAGAATGTGGCATTTTGTAGAGACAGGGTCTTTTTAGAACTAACCAAGTTAAAATGAGGTCATCATATTGGGCCCTGAATCTAAGATGATCAGTGGAAAATGGAAAATGGGAAATTTTGACATAGATACACAGACGGATCACAAAGTGAATAAGCATAAGAAGAAGAGAACCACCAATGAGCCAAAGAGAGAGGCTTGGAACAGATCCTTTTCTCACAGATCTCAAAAAATCAACCGTGCTGACACACTGATTTTGAAATTATAGAAATGTGAGAAAATAAACTTCTGTTGTTTAAGCCACCTAGTTTGCTGCCACCTTGGCTTTTGAACTTCCAGAAATGTGAGAAAACAAATTTTTGTTGTTTAAGTCACTTAGTTTGCAGTACTTTATTATGGAAACCCTGAAAGCTGTCTTGGTAAAAAGAAATCTTTATAAATTTTTTACCTACCCAAGTGGTTCTCAGCACATTGTCCTGTTCAGTCCAAGAGCAGAGATCAGCAAACTATTTTTCTGTAAAGGGCCAGATTTCAGGTTTTATAGGCCATTGTAGTTTCTGTTGCATGTTCTATTTCACTCTTTTAAACTAAACACATTTCCTAACTTGCTGACTTTACAAAATCAGGCCGTGGGGCTGAAGTGGCCCCTAGGCTTTAGTTTGCTAACTCCTGGAGCAGAGTCTCATGTCACAGGTAAGGTCTTTAGGATCTTGTTTTTAAATTCCAAAATATTACTCAAATAAATGTTACAAATAGAACAAGTCTTTTTCTATGAAAGTTTCTGTTATTTTTGGCAAATTTTTATTTTTCAGTCAACTCCCTCTCTCTTTAACCCCAGAAAGCTGCAGTAGGGTCTATTAAGTTCTTTTCTCTACCTTTCATTAACTATAAGACTTTATTTTTTAAAGAAATACTTCAATATCAGGCTCTGATTTCAAGCAATACAACTGATAAATAGAAAACTTCTCCTATATATCTTCCATGGAACATTTAAATTTGGCAGTTTGATCCTCCTTACCCAAAGGGGCCACGCTTTAACAAGTTTAGTGTCAACATGGCACTAGGCATTGCCCTCAGTTCAGAATTAGCTATATCGATTCCTAAATGATATCAAAGGACACTTTCAGTAGAAAATTATGATTAATATATCCTGTAAAAGACTTTACAGGCCAAAGCCCCAAAGCCACTTCAAAAATATACAGTCCAATAAGCACAGGTTAGGCAGGTTGCTTGTTAATCATCAAATCAAATTTGTTCCTAAATGCCAGAATGTATGTGCTGGAGTTGTAATCGCAGCCACAGTGCTCACTACTATTTCTTAGGAAATCAGTTATTAGGTTTGTGAAGTGATAAGCAGCTTCTTGTTCCGCTAAAGTGAGTAACCTTTATTCTTTATATATCCACCTCTAGGCATTAAAAAACAAACAACAAACTGTCCTGCTGAATGCAGAACATTTTCACGTTTAATTCTAACCAAGTTTCCATTGTGAAGATGAAAATAGGAATTTATTGTTGGCAGATGAGTAAACTAGGGCACAATTTTTTAAACCAGCAGATATTTCCTTCTTTATTTGTGAACATCTTGTCTTATTTTATTCCAATTACATTTTTTTCCTTTCATGAACAGCAAATATGTCATTTCTATCATTCTCCTGCTGGTGGCCTTCTGGAAGATGATTGAATTACCCAATCTTTGGAAGGAACAAGCTGTTTTATGTCTCTAGTGCCATGGATTTTGTAGATTCTCTTGCTCTGGGGTCTTTCTCAGGTTATTACAGACTTTAAGCTACTTTCACTGAGTAATGTTCTCCTGAAGGAAATGAAGGAATGAAAACTCTGGCTACACGCAGTTCTCCCAGGCACAAAATCACAATGATGAGTTTTTCCTACATCTTAATGAAAGATGGAAACTTTGAGAAATAATTCAAGGTTCCTCAAGCTAGTTAAGAGACTATTTGCATCATCAGATTTCTCTGTGATATTTGTTGAAAACTACAGAATTCTGATTCTGACCCCAGGCTTTTTGAATCAAGATCTCCAACGGCAGGCCTCATGTATTCATTTTCAATTGTCGGGCAACAAATGACCACACTTAGTGGCTTAAAACAAAACAGTTGTCATCTCAGTTTCTGTGGGTCAGGAAAAGAGGCACAGTTCAGCTGGGTCCTCTGCTCAAGGCCTCACAGGCTGAAATGAAGGCGTCAACCAGGCTATCTGCTTTTCCGAAGCTCAGTGTCCTTTCCCAAGCTCACAGGGTGGTTGGCAGAACTCAGATTCTTGAGGTTCTAGTTACAGGACTGAGTCCTGACTTACTAGTGACTGTTGAATGAAGGCTACCCTCAGCTCCTAGAAGCTGCCCTTGTTTCCCTGCCATGTGGCCCTCTCCATGGGCAGCTTATAACACAACTGCTTTTCTAGGCCAGTGGAGGCTTTCTCTCACCAGTCTGCTAAGATGGAGTCTGAACTATAACTCTAGAATTGAGAGCCACAATCCTAAAAATGGTTCTCAAGATTCCATACCCTAATCTTCTGTTCTGATGAATATGTTGAGATATTATTTCCACGGTTGTTATTTTATATAGCACTGTAGACCTTATGATAGGAAGATTATCCATGTGGATCTCATTTAAATCACATAGGCCCTATTAAAAACAGGAAGTTTTCTGTCTGATAGTAGAAGGGGAAGTGAGATTGGAAATACAAGAATGGGCCTTCAGCGTGCCGCCAGTGGTTTGAACGTGGATCAGGCCATGAGAAAGCGTGAGGGCAGCCTCAGGAGCAAAGGTCAGGCTCTGGGAAATGGAGAGCAAGCAGGGAAACGGAGATCCCAGCCCAACAACCACAGAGAACTGAATTCTGCCAACAGCAAAAACGACAGTGGCAGTGGATTCTTTCCCATTTTTCTTCGGTTAGAAGCAAATCACAGGTTCCATGTGCCCTCGTGGAGAGGGGATACGCCAATTCGAGTAATTCCTACCCTAGAGCCTCCAAAATGAATGCAGTCTTGATTTTCCAGTAAAACCCATTTTTGGACTTCTGAGCTCCAAAACTATAAGATAATAAATCTGTGTTGTTTTAAGCCCCAAAGTGCATGGCAATTTATTACAGCAGCACAAAAAGCTAATTAATGCACCATTCCTGCTATTAGGATCTTATTTTTTTCAAAGTCTTCCATGGTTTTTTCAGACTACTTTCCTGTCTGTTATAAATCTTAGTTTATAACAATCAAATAATATTTAGTAAATTATATTCTCAATTGTGTAAATTTAAATTCTTCATCTCTCCAACAAGTGTTAGCTTCTCAAGGACAGGAACAGTATTGTAAACAATTCTTCATCTGATACAGTAACTAGCACAATGCCCTGCTGGCCCCTGTTGTTCTGTAAGTGCTTATTGAAAAAATCAAAGTTGACTATTCTACAGCAGGAGACAATTTCTGTGATTAAATCTTATGACAAAATGGTGATAAAATTGATCTCTAAAAGAGAGGGATTCAATGTTTTCTTTGAGATGGCATTACTCAAACGATTGCTAGAGGTATACATGCAAAGAATGATTGTGTCCTTAAAAAAATGAAGCCAATTTCCACTTAGATATAAAGTTTGTTTGTGCCAGCCACTTGTGCTATCTAAGAAATGAATGCATTCAACTTAGAGATAAGAGTAGCAATTTACTTAAGTAAGCTAAGTTCAGTTGTCTTAATTTAGTTTGAATCTCAGTCCTGTATGGCTGTACATATGTCATATCTTTAATAGGGGTTTCTGTTCTTAGAGTCACTGAGAGTGCTCAGGACATTCTTACAAGTGTTTTACAAATTTGCTATGGTGCTCTTTTCTCCCTTCTTGGATTGGTGCTCTTTCACACACTTTTGTGTCAATCTGTTGATCTCTATTTCAAACCCTCTCTCCCAGCTGCTGTTCTGTCTTTTACAGTGTTTCATCTTGAGCACCTAATTTTACAATTCCAGTTAGCATCATTTTTCATATTTGCCAAGGATTAACATTTTCAAATATCTAAAACTTGAAAAATAAAACAACATTTTCTCTATATCCTCAATTCCTTCCTTGAACTCTTTTAAACTACTTGCCTTAAAGAAATGTTACTTTCTTCTGAGGATGCAGCCCCTGCTAATTTTATGTGATAGTTAAGTTTTTGTGTTGCCTTGCCTGAGTCACAGGGTGCCCAGCCATTTGGTTAAACATTATTCTGGGTGTTTCTGTGAAGGTGTTTCTGGATAAGATTAATATTTGAATCAGTAGATTGACTAAAGCAGATTGCTCTCCCCAATGTGGGTGGCCATCAACCAATCCATTAAAGGCCTGAATAGAGCAAAAAGACAAGTTGAGATTGGACATCTGTCTTCTGCACTCAGACTGGAACTTAAACCATTGACTTAACTGATTCTAGGCTTTTAGATGCAAACTAGAACCATGCCACTGACTCTCCTGGGTCTCTAGCTTTCAGACTGCAGGTCTTGGAACTTCTCAGACTCTGTGAGCCAATTCCTTATGACAGAAAGAGAGGGGAGAAGAGAGAAAGGAAGGGAGGGAGGGAGGGAGGGAAGGAGGAACGAAGGAAGGAAGGAAGGAAGGAAGGAAGGAAGGTAGGAAGGAAGGAAGGAAGGAAGGAAAGAAGGAAGGAAGGAAGGAAGGTAGGAAGGAAGGAAGGAAGGAAGGAAGGGTGGGAGGGAGGGAAGGATGGTTCTATCTCTGGTGAATCCTAACAACCCTTTCCCTTTGAAGCTGTGCTATCTTTGACAAGCCACATAGTTAAGAAAAGTGGAGTCTGTTTCTTTATACTCTCTAGTAGTGCTCCCACATCATTGCTTCATCCTCATATTAAAATCTCCCCCTTCTTTAAGGTTAATGGCATACTATTGTAACATCCTCTCTTTTTCTTTCCTTAATACTGTCGTTTTCCAGATTCCCCTTCCTCACACATATTCACTGAAGACTTCAGGACCTTGTTCCTGTCTTCCTCTACACCCCCAATACTGCTATTATTCAGGCTTTGTCCCGACCCTTCAGGGACCGAAGCAACACGCCCAAGGTCTTGATTCTTCTCTAGGCTTTATTGTCTAATCTCTCACGGTGGTTACAGCAGCTGTCGGGGAGCAACTCTCCCTCCCGGCGGGCTCCCTTATATTCAGTCACCCAACCAATCCGGGATAGTATCATGCGTGACCTTTAAGCGGATAGGTGTCACGCGCCACTCTAAGCGTGCAGCATGAGCTGTGCACGGGTACGGAAGTCTGCTGGGCCAATCCCCAACAGGGAAGAGGGGAAAGGGTGGTGAGCAGGAAGCAGGCGCCATCTTTAGGGCGTTGTCCAGCTAGAGTGGGGCTCAGCCTTGGCCGTAGGCCGGGCCCCCACATCTCCCCCTTTATTGTTTTAACCAAAGGGCTGTCAGGATCATGCCTGTCTTAGGTCGTCTGGAGTCTGTGGCATTCTTACCCGTCCTCAGGCAACAGACAGCTTAGGTCTGCGCCCTGTCTTAGGTTGATATGCGCAGCTCCTGATCTTACCCGTCCTTGACTACTGATCCAGCATATTAAGCCATACTCTAGGGGAGATACCTTCCTCTAGCGCTGCCATGGCCTGCAACAGGACCTTCCATTCTCCCCGTTGCTGTTTTTGTAACAGACTTTCCTCCCAAGCCGGAGAGGCCCACAATTAGCAATATTCCTATGACACCTACACCTGACCAGGCTTTGGTGGCATTTAACATCTTGCCTAACTGTCTGGACAAGTTGGCAGCTTTAGAATAATTATGAAAAGGAATACCAGTAATACACCCTCATATACGCAGCCCACAGACAAAACCTCCCCCAAGAGGTCCAATTGTTCTTGAAGAAGGTCCAGTGGCCTGGGACAGACCATTCAACGTCTCTGCCATAGGAATGGTGATAGTCAGTGCGGCGGTGGCTGCAGCTGCAGCTCGGCTCCACCATAGCCTGCTGTAGGATCCATGGCAGGAGCAGAAGCAGTGCGATCATCTTGTACCTCTGCTCTGGGGTTTTCCACTCTGCGTATCAGACGTTCAGGTACCCAAACGGGGTTCTGCTGGTCCTGTGGAAAAACACAAACCGAGCCTCGGGTCCAGATTATCACTGGGTCCGGGCCTTTCCATGTTCCTTCCAACACACCCTTCCACAAAACTTTAGGCATGTGTTTTGGATTGGATTGTTGGCTGTGCCACTCTGCTGCACTGCGGCCATTTTTGTCCAGTGTTCTAAAATCTCCTCCTATTCCCCCTTTTTGTTTACATAAGGCATTCTTGAGGGTGAGGTGAGTGCATTCCATGATACCCTGACCCTGAGGGTTGTCTCTAGCTCCCTGCTGCTCTCATGACACAAAAGGATGTCATCCATATAATGACAGATGATTATCAGGGGAAACTGTTTCCTGACAGTTTGTAAGGCCTTCTTTACATACACATGGTGGGGCTATTAGCCATGCCCTGTGGCAACAAACCTTTGACAGTCTCTGGGGTGAAGCGGGATGGAGAAGAAACAGTCTTTGATAATCTCCACTTGCCAGACTTTTTCCTAATTACAAAAATAGGTGTGTTCCATGGCGAGGTAGAGGGCTGGAGGTGACCAGCTGTTATCTGTTCTTGTACTAAAGTGTGGGCTGCTTCCTTCTTTTCTTTGGTGAGGGGCCACTGAGGTACCCACACGGGCCTTTTTGACTGCCATGTCCTCATCAGATGGCAGTTCCTGTTCAGATCCGCCTTCCGATGCCTTTGCGAAGGCACGCGCTTCTCGTACTTCCTCTAATATTTCCTCCCCCTCTTGGATGGCCTCTCGGCAGCTTGGCTTCTGTCCCTTCAGGCAATTTTTTACTCGACCCCAAATAGGGATTGTCCCTGGTGGAAGGGGCTCCCTCTTGTCTGCCCGGCGTAGGTCATCCCCCAGCCTGTCCCATAAAGGGCTGGTGATTTTTCCTTCATCTAAGAACCATGGGGCATGATTCTCTATAGTGTTCAGGAATGCCCTGGCAGTCTTCGTTTTCAAAGGGGTTCCATTAGCTCTAAGGAGCGCTTTCAGAGGTTCCTCGGCCCTAAGCCTAGAAGCCTCCGTCCCCATCCTCTCTCTAAAGGGGCAAGTATCCTAGTTATGATTTAGATGGACTACGTCGCTAATTCCGCGAACCTTTTGATTTCGTTGCCACTCTGCGAACCTTTTTATTTCGTCGCCACTCTGCGAACCTTCACTGGCGCCTCCTCATTCCATATATTATAATAAACAATGTCACAAACTCTAACAGGACACACACACTACACATAATATATTATCACAAACACTAACAGGACACACACACTACACATAAACAACCACCGCAACTGCCTGCTGTCTGCCCTGCCATGTATACTTTCAGTTCACTCGCCGATCCACTCACCCTCCTCGGTTCCCTCTCCCGGTCTGGCCAGCCGACCGAACGGCCTGAAAAGTTACAAGCTCTACTTCATCGGCAGGCGCCAGGGTCAGTGGATCAGGTCGCGATGAGGTTTAGCGATTCCCGGGGTTCAGCACCACTTGTCGCGACCCTTCAGGGACCGAAGCATCACGCCCAAGGTCTTGATTCTTCTCTAGGCTTTATTGTCTAATCTCTCACGGTGGTTACAGCAGTTGTCAGGGAGCTCCTCTCCCTCCCAGCGGGCTCCCTTATATTCAGTCACCCAACCAATCCGGGACAATATCATGTGTGACCTTTAAGCGGATAGGTGTCACGCGCCACTCTAAGCGGGCAGCATGAGCTGTGCACGGGTACGGAAGTCTGCTGGGCCAATCCCCAACAGGGAAGAGGGGAAAGGGTGGTGAGCAGGAAGCAGGCGCCATCTTTAGAGCATTGTCCAGCTAGAGTGGGGCTCAGCCTTGGCTGTAGGCCGGGCCCCCACAGGCTTTTTCAACATTCCAGCATTTAATTTCTTGACTTTCTTATTTTTTTCCCTCAATTATACTTCAAAATTTTCCTACTCTCCTAACAGGCATTTGCTTCATTAGAAATCAGCCCATAACTGCAGGACATCAAGAAATAAACATCAATGACCACACTTACCAGTCTTCTGATCACATGGAAAGCCTTTTCTTCAGACTGTGGGTCTAAAGTTGTCCAGGCTGGTTCTATTTTCAAGTGCAGATCTGAGATTTCATCCAGGCAGCCCTGTTTCACATGTCTCTTATTCTTCTGGAGCCATAAAACTACTCAGCTTATTGTACCAAAGGCAAAAATACAAGAAAAAACTGAAACGTGCTACTTCCTAAAACCTAATCTCATCACTGGTATGTAGACATTTCTGCTTACATTCGGCTAATTCAATGCATGTGAGCAAGCGCAACCTCAGTGGAGCAGAGTATAGCCCCTCCACAGTGTCAGAGGTGAGGGGAATGAATATTTGCTGGACAATAATCTGAACCATTACATCACCGATAAGCTCTTTAGCATGTCATCAGGTGGAATACTCCATTTAAAAAGTATTACATGAAACATTCCCTTGTAATAAAGATCTACTCTTCATATGTTCTAAACCAGTTGTTTCTCAATACATCTATATTTCTGCTACACAGAAATCTCTAATCTCTTAGTACCCATATTTCTTGTTATGTGTGTTTCAAGTCTGTTTTTTTTCTTTTTGAGCTTAACTTCTGTCAATACTTCCAGAAATCTATATAGTTTTCCCTGGTGAGCTACTTCTACATTTTCCCAAAGTCTATATCAAAGTTCAAGTTTACATTCATTTCCCTTAGCTCTTGCTGGAAGCTATCTGAATCTTCAGGCATGAATGATTCAGTTATGGTAAAACAGAGACTCAGAAACATTTTACACACAGAATTTAGTGCTTCTCTACTCCAACTCTCTCCCCTCCAGGTTTAGTTCCTCACTCTCTGGCAGCCATTATCACCTTCCATGCTTGTCTCTTGGTTCTGCAGTCCAGAAAGACAGGAAATTTTTTAATGAAGTCATGAAAAGCACAGAAGTGAGTTTAAAAGAAATGAGTTACTATTGTACTGTTTTTTTTGTTCAACTATAAATTGTTCAGTGTCCTGTCTTTGCATAAACTTTTGAAAAACTTCGGCTATAAGAAAAAAATACTCTGTTGGTATCTGATGCTGATAGTTTTTTAATCTACGCTGCAATAAAAGGACTCTGGCCTCTCTTCATACTGAAGCTTCCAAATGAAACCTCATCCCATACTGGTCCCTTCTCCAACATTTAACTTTCCTTTAAAACCTCCAGCTTTTATCCACTTTCCAAAGTCATGCACCTTTTAAGTTTTGAGGATTTTTTCTTTTCTTTTCTTTTTTTTTACATTTTTTGTATAGTTGTTTACAGAGTTTGCAGTTGTTATCTGTGGGAGAGTTGATCTACTAAGAGTATTCTCTCTCATACGGAAAGTTGATACCCTATAGTAATACTCTTAACCTTAGAATTATTTAAATCAGGGATAATGCCATTATCTGGATTCATTTATTTTTCCAGGACTGATTTCCTAATAAAGCAAGTAAATTTTCTATTCCAGGTAACTGACTAACTAAACAGGGGCTTTTAAAATGAAAATTTATCCCAAACTGCTCATTAAGGACTCTCTTCAAGACATCTATTTTGACATCTTTCCACACCCATAGTCCTTTTATTGTAGGGTAGATTAAAAAACTATCAGCATTAGACACCAACAGAGTATTCTTTTCATATAACCGAAGTTTTTCAAAAGTTTGTGCAAAGACAGGACATTGAACAATTTATAGTTTAACAAAAAATAACAATACAATAGTAGCTCTTATTTCTTTTAAACTCACTTCTATGCTCTTCATGACCTAATACAGAAATGGCTGGTCTCTTTCCAAAATGAGTGCCTTATTTAAAATTTTTGGTGTGTAAAGTTCCCACTTAATTGGAATGTGAGTAGTAACTATCAACTTCAATATCAATGCATTACTCAAAAACATTCCTTCCAATGCACCAATAATAATCTTTATTATGAATTGAAAATCATTAATCAAAAATCTTTAAGTTGTAACAACCTCAGATTAATATGGCATTAAGAATTTTACTTTATTCAATGTTAGAATTCCCTCTACAATATGTCAGCAAGTAGTTATCAATCTGGATTGTATAAACTAAGATGGAGAAGCAATTACCTTTTCTAAACAAACTATTGTATCTTTGGACAGATTTGCCTAATAGAAAGTCTTATTTATATTGACCCTAAATGTTTCTCCCTAATGTTTCCACCTGTTGGAGCCAGATCAACCTATTGGGGCTGTTTCTAAAAAGCATCTATAAATTATCTTCTACAATTATTCATATGATAGTTTTCTTCTCTCTTTTGAGCCAAACATCCCCAGTTCCTTCATTCATTCATATTGTTCTTATTGTCCTTTTTTGGAAAAATGTGACATAATCTGTAGTTTCTTAATATATGGAGCCTTTAACTGAATACAGAAGTATGTGTATGATCATACTAATAGAAATAATGAAGGATTATTATGACTCTCATACTTTAGCTACTACACATTTCTGTTAGAGCTACCCAAAATACACTACTTGTTTTGATTTCCAGATGTGGTCGTACTAACAAATGATTCAAGTTGATCTTGTCAATTAACAATTTTAAATTAATTTGCAAGCCTTTAAATCTATGTTTTCTGCAATAAACTATATTTATATGTCATATGAATTGTCATAAAGCAAAGTTAACAAATGAATACTACCTATAGCATAGCAGCCATGTTCAGAAGTAATGGTCACCTTCTCTCACAAAGACAGGCTCACTTTATTTGAGCATCACCTATATGTTAGTCACTGTGTGAAATGCCCTCATAACCAACCACTTTATTTAATCATTAGTTCAGCATGCCACAATTACTGTAATTATTCTCATTCTTAAAACAGTTGAAGATCAAACAAGGAAATTGAGCTCAATGTGTTAAAAAATCATAAGTGATAAAGTAAAAGTTTAAGTTTAGGTGACTTCAAAAAGCATGCTTATTCTATTAAGTTATATTGCTAAATACAAAGATTTGAGATCAGGGTATAATGAATCTTAGTATTATTAAATTCACTGAATTTTATACTGCCGTATATAAGTATGCTTTATCACAAAGTAGTTGAACTAAATACCTTACACAAACAATATTAGGTATATGATTTTAATAACTCATCTTTCTTTTTAAAGTTTGGTCTTTCTAATATTAGATGTGCTAATAGAGTGAATACTGCAAGACGAAATAAACTGGAGGCTAGTATGAACAGGAACCAAGTTTAATGTTATTTTTTTAAGTGCATTTGTTATCCATATGTCAGAGAAATCTTGCCCATTAAGACAGACACAATGCTGTTTAAACCTTATTCCAGATATTTTGTTAAGACATATCATCTCTCCAAATTTTTGGATTTCTAGTGCCCACACATATGCCTGAGATATAGAAAATGCTCAATACATAATTATTGAAATAATGAATCATTCACATCTGGTTTTAAACAACAATAAGTCTTTTGAAGGATTAATTCACTGTAATACCCAGCTGTTATCATTCTTTGAGTGCATTGCTTTTTCCACTTCATGCCATTTCAACCTAGACCAACCCTCTTTCTTTAAAAATCATCACACACACACACACACACACACACACACACACACACACACAGAACACACATACAAATCTAAAGGAAGCTTTTGTATGGAACTAATTTTTCTTAATGCCTGAGAGGAAGTATGACTTACATCTTAACAAATCAAACAATTTGGAATCAAACATAAAATTTCCACACTCTGTGATAAATAGGAGAAATATGAACACTGTCTAAATATTTGTAGATGTCAAAGAATGATGTTTTGTTGCAGTTCTGGCAATGAAATTGTGGTTATTATATATATATATATATATATGTCTTATCTTTAGAGATGAAATACGATGCTAGGATTTGCTTTGAGATAATCCAATGTTTAGGAGAGCAGAGAGTATATAGATGGAAGAACTAACAACATGTGAGTCAGAGACAGGTATATTGTGGGAGGAGGGGATTCATCATACTATTTCTCTTCTTCTTTTTTTTTTTGAGAGGGCATCTCTCATATTTATTGATCAAATGGTTGTTAACAACAATAAAATTCAGTATAGGGGGGTCAATGCTCAATGTACAATCATTAATCCATCTCAAGTCTAATTCTCGTCAGTCTCCAATCTTCTGAAGCATAACGAACAAGTTCTTACATGGTGAACGAATTCTTACATAGTGAATAAATTCTTACATGGTGAGCAGTACAAGGGCATTCATCACAGAAACTTTCAGTTTTGATCACGCATTATGACCTATAAACAATCAGGTCAAATATGAATATTCGTTTGATTTTTGTACTTGATTTATATGTTGATCCCACATTTCTCCCTTTATTATTATTATTTTTATTTTTAATAAAATGCTGAAGTGGTAGGTAGATGCAAGATAAAGGTAGAAAACATAGATTAGTGCTGTAAGAGGGCAAATGTAGATGATCAGATGATCGGGTGTGTGCCTATGGACTAAGTATTAATCCAGGCTAGACAAGGGCAGCAAAACATCCACGGATGCAGAAGATTTCTCTCAAAGCAGGGGGGGGTGAGGTTCTGAGCCTCACCTCTGTTGATCCCCAAATTCTCACCTGATGGTCCCCCTGCGACTGTGCCTGTCTTAGGTTGTTCCTCCCTTGAGGAATCTTACCCGTCTCTGGCTAATCAGTCCTCTTCGGGGGTCATACAGGGAAATGTAAAGTTGATAAGTGAGAGAGAAGCCATATTGTTTGAAAAGGTTAGCTTTTTACTTCTTTGCAGATTTATGCCCTGTGGGTTCTATGCCCAGCACTTGTCTCGAGGTATCTTTACCACATGGAGGAATTATGATACTCGGTAAATTCAATCTGAGGTACGAATTCTATTTAAGGGTTGTAATTAGGAAGAAAGAAGAAAAGCTACAGATGTAGCATATGGAAGGAAACATGGGAGGATTGATTATTTCTTTGACATATCTTCTTGTAGAGTACCTTAAGTATGTATAGGTTTTAAACTACTAACTAATTTGCACACACATATTAACATAATAGGAATACAGTGACATAAACAAAGCAAATCTATAATTACCATCCATCTCCAGTGAAGCCAAGAAAACCATTTAGGCACCCTAGGCATTTGTGAAAATTTGTCTATGATATGATGGATATTGTCCAACTGTACTTGAACCGTCTGAGAGAAATCAGACAAATTAAAGCAGCCCATTTCTGGGATCTGTTCACATCCCATATGTTCTTTTAACCGTAGATAGTCTATAGTCATAAGATTTTGGAGTGCTACACCTTGCACCCCTCCCAACTCCTGGTTGAGTTCCAACAGTACAGATCCGGTCAAATTCGTTGTCTCACTGTATGCACATGCCAGCCTAGACATCTCCCTCCTCATTCCTATGGCAAGTCCAGGAGATGGTGGGCTGGATGCAGCCACAACCGCAGCATCGTCTGGATCCCTGTGGAGGCTTTTTGATGATCATCCCCCGGCACAAGTCCTCCAGAGAGTGCTGATGCCGGAAGCTCCTCCTCATATCGTATCTTAGTTCATTTTCTGGGTATCCAAGCTAGACCTTGATCTTCTGCATAGAAACAAACAGACCCTTTGCCCACACGTTGACATGCCCTCTATACTACTGTGCAGAACTCATTGGAGGTCAGCACACAGTAACTGCTTTTTTTTTTCTTTTATTAAGAGAAAGGAATATTATCAGAAAAGAGTACCTCCATAGCTGATCACCTGACACCCTTTAAGTGATCAACATTAAGGATATTTAAAGCATGCATTGATCTTTGATTTACCAATAGTTTTATCCTATCAAGGAGTAATCCCCCTTTTCTTTCTTTCTTTTTTTCTTTTCTTTTTTTTTTAATTTTTAATCTATACCTACATGAAGAATAGTATGTATACTATGGTCTCCCCTATATCAGGTCCCCCCTAACAACCACATTACGATTACTGTCCATCAGCTTAGCAAAATGTTGTAGTCACTACTTGTCCTCTCTGTGTTGTGCAGCCCACCCTCCCCTTTCTCCCTCCCCCCCATGCATGCTAATCTTAATACCCCCCTTCTTTTTCAACCCCCTTATCCCTCCCTGCCCACCCATCCTCCCCAGTTCCTTTCCCTTTGGTATCTGTTAGTCCATTTTTGGGTTCTGTAATTCTGCTGCTGTTTTGTTCCTTCAGTTTTTCCTTTGTTCCTATACTCCACAGATGAGTGAAATCATTTGGTATTTCTCTTTCTCCGCTTGGCTTATTTCACTGAGCATAATACTCTCCAGCTCCATCCATGTTGCTGCAAATGGTTGGATTTTTCCACTTCTTATGGCTGAGTAGTATTCCATTGTGTATATGTACCACATCTTCTTTATCCATTCATCTACCGATGGACATTTAGGTTGCTTCCAATTCTTGGCTATTGTAAATAGTGCTGCGATAAACATAGGGGTGCATCTGTCTTTCTCAAATTTGATTGCTGCATTCTTAGGGTAAATTCCTAGGAGTGGAATTCCTGGGTCCAATGGTAGGTCTGTTTTGAGCATTTTGATGAACCTCCATACTGCTTTCCACAATGGTTGAACTAATTTACATTCCCACCAGCAGTGTAGGAGGGTTCCACTTTCTCCACAGCCTCGCCAACATTTGTTGTTGATTGTCTTTTGGATGGCAGCTATCCTTACTGGTGTGAGGTGATACCTCATTGTAGTTTTAATTTGCATTTCTCTGATAATTAGAGATGTGGAGCATCTTTTCATGTGTCTCTTGGCCATCTGTATTTCTTTTTTAGAGAACTGTCTGTTCAGATCCTCTGCCCATTTTTTAATTGGGTTATTTGTTTTTTGTTTTTGAGGCGTGTGAGCTCTTTATATATTCTGGACGTCAAGCCTTTATAGGATCTGTCATTTTCAAATATATTCTCCCATACTGTAGGGTTCCTTTTTGTTCTATTGATGGTGTCTTTTGCTGTACAGAAGCTTTTCAGGTTAATGTAGTCCCACTTGCTCATTTTTGCTGTTGTTTTCCTTGCCCGGGGAGATATGTTCAAGAAGAGGTCACTCATGTTTATGTCTAAGAGGTTTTTGCCTATGTTTTTTTCCAAGAGGTTAATGGTTTCATGATTTACATTCAGGTCTTTGATCCATTTTGAGTTTACCTTTGTATATGGGGTTAGACAATGGTCCAGTTTCATTCTCCTACATGTAGCTGTCCAGTTTTGCCAGCACCATCTGTTGAAGAGACTGTCATTTTGCCATTGTATGTCCATGACTCCTTTATCAAATATTAATTGACCATATATGTTTGGGTTAATGTCTGGAGTCTCTAATCTGTTCCACTGGTCTGTGGCTCTGTTCTTGTGCCAGTACCAAATTGTCTTGATTACTATGGCTTTGTAGTAGAGCTTGACATTGGGGAGTGAGATCCCCCCTACTTTATTCTTCTTTTTCAGGATTGCTTTGGCTATTCGGGGTCTTTGTTGTTTCCATATGAATTTTTGAATTATTTGTTCCAGTTCATTGAAGAATGTTGCTGGTAATTTGAGAGGGATTGCATCAAATCTGTATATTGCTTTGGGCAGGATGGCCATTTTGACGATATTAATTCTTCCTAGCCATGAGCATGGGATGAGTTTCCATTTATTAGTGTCCCCTTTAATTTCTCTTAAGAGTGACTTGTAGTTTTCAGAGTATAAGTCTTTCACTTCTTTGATTAGGTTTATTCCTAGGTATTTTATTCTTTTTGATGCAATGTTGAATGGAATTGTTTTCTTGATTTCTCTTTCTATTTATTCATTATTAGTGTATAGGAAAGCTACAGATTTCTGTGTGTTAGTTTTGTATCCAGCAACTTTGCTGTATTCTGATATCAGTTCTAGTAGTTTTGGAGTGGAGTCTTTAGGGTTTTTTATGTACAGTATCATATCATCTGCAAATAGTGACAGTTTAACTTCTTCTTTACCAATCTGGATTCCTTGTATTTGTTTGTTTTGTCCGATTGCCATGGCTAGGACCTCCAGTACTATGTTAAATAACAGTGGGGAGAGTGGGCATCCCTGTCTGGTTCCCAATCTCAGAGGAAATGCTTTCAGCTTCTCGCTGTTCAGTATAATGCTGGCTGTGGGTTTATCATATATGGCCTTTATTATGTTGAGGTACTTGCCCTCTATTCCCATTTTGCTGAGAGTTTTTATCATGAATGGATGTTGAATTTTGTCAAATGCTTTTTCAGCATCTATGGAGATGATCATGTGGTTTTTGTCTTTCTTTTTGCTGATGTGGTGGATGATGTTGATGGATTTTCGAATGTTGTACCATCCTTGCATGCCTGGGATGAATCCCACTTGTCATGGTGTATGATCCTTTTGATATACTGTTGAATTCTGTTTGCTAATATTTTATTGAGTATTTTTGCATCTACATTCACCAGGGATATTGGTCTGTAATTTTCTTTTTTGGTGGGGTCTTTGCCTGGTTTTGGTATTAGGGTGATGTTGGCCTCATAGAATGAGTTTGGGAGTATTCCCTCTTCTTCTATTTTTTGGAACACTTTAAGGAGAATGGGTATTATGTCTTCTCTGTGTGTCTGATAAAATTCCGAGGTAAATCCATCTGGCCCCGGGGTTTTGTTCTTGGGTAGTTTTTTGATTACCGTTTCAATTTCTTTGCTCGTAATTGGTTTGTTTAACTTTTGTGTTTCTTCCTTGGTCAGTCTTGGGAGGTTGTATTTTTCTAGGAAGTTGTCCATTTCTTCTAGGTTTTCCAGCTTGTTGGCATATAGGTTTTCATAGTAGTCTTTAATAATTCTTTGTATTTCTGTGGAGTCTGTCGTGATTTTTCCATTCTCATTTCTGATTATGTTGATTTGTGTTGATTCTCTTTTTCTCTTAAGAAGTTGGGCTAGAGGCTTATCTATTTTGTTTATTTTCTCAAAGAACCAGCTCTTGGTTTCGTTGATTTTTGCTATTGTTTTATTCTTCTCAATTTTGTTTATTTCTTCTCTGATCTTTATTATGTCCCTCCTTCTGCTGACTTTAGGCCTCATTTGTTCTTCTTTTTCCAGTTTTGATAATTGTGATGTTAGACTATTCATTTGGGATTGTTCTTCCTTCTTCAAGTGTGCCTGGATTGCTATATACTTTCCTCTTAAGACTGCTTTTGCTGCGTCCCACAGAAGTTGGGGCTTAGTGTTGTTGTTGTCATTTGTTTCTATATATTCCTTGATCTCTATTTTGATTTGTTCATTGATCCATTGATTATTTAGTAGCATGTTGTTAAGCCTCCATGTGTTTGTGAGCCTTTTTGTTTTCTTTGTAGAATTTATTTCTAGTTTTATACCTTTGTGGTCTGAAAATTTGGTTGGTAGAATTTCAATATTTTGGAGTTTACTGAGGCTCTTTTTGTGAGCTAGTATGTGGTCTATTCTGGAGAATGTTCCATGTGCACTTGAGAAGAATGTATATCCTGTTGCTTTTGGATGTAGAGTTCTATAGATGTCTATTAGGTCCATCTGTTCTAGGGTGTTTTTCAGTGCCTCTGTGTCCTTACTTATTTTCTGCCCGGTGGATCTATCCTTCAGGGTGAGTGGTGTGTTGAAGTCTCCTAAAATGAATGCATTGCAGTCTATTTCCCTCTTTAGTTCTGTTAGTATTTGCTTCACATATGCTGGCGCTCCTGTATTGGGTGCATATATATTTAGAATGGTTATATCCTCTTGTTGGACTGAGCCCTTTATCATTATGTAGTGTCCTTCTTTATCTCTTGTTACTTTCTTTGTTTTGAAGTCTATTTTGTCTGATATTAGTACTGCAACCCCTGCTTTCTTCTCACTGTTTTTTGCCTGAAATATGTTTTTCCATCCCTTGACTTTTAGTCTATGCTTATCTTTGGGTTTAAGGTGAGTTTCTTGTAAGCAGCATATAGATGGGTCTTGCTTTTTTATCCATTCTATTACTCTGTGTCTTTTGATTGGTGTATTAAGTCCATTTACATTTAGGGTGACTATTGAGAGATATGTACTTATTGCCATTGCAGGCTTTAGATTCGTGGTTACCAAAGTTCAAGGTTAGCTTCTTTAGAATCTTACTGCCTAACTTAGCTCGCTTATTGAGCTGTTATATACACTGTCTGGAGATTCTTTTCTTCTCTCCCTTCCTATTCCTCCTCCTCCATTCTTCATATGTTGTGTGTTTTGTTCTGTGCTCTTTTTAGGGGTGCTCCCATTTAGAGCAGTCCCTGCAGGATGCCCTGTAGAGGTGGTTTGTGGGAAGCAAATTCCCTCAGCTTTTGCTTGTCTGGGAATTGTTTCATCCCGCCATCATATTTAAATGATAGTCGTGCTGGATACAGTATCCTTGGTTCAAGGCCCTTCTGTTTCATTGCATTAAGTATATCATGCCATTCTCTTCTGGCCTGTATGGTTTCTGTTGAGAAATCTGATGTTAGCCTGATGGGTTTTCCTTTATAGGTGACCTATTTCTCTCTAGCTGCCTTTAAAACTCTTTCCTTGTCCTTGATCCTTGCCATTTTAATTACTATGTGTCTTGGTGTTGTTCTCCTTGGATCCTTTCTGTTGGGGGTTCTGTATAATTCCATGGTCTATTCGATTATTTCCTCCCCCAGTTTGGGGAAGTTTTCTGCAATTATTTCTTTAAAGAGTCTTTCTATCCCTTTTCCTCTTTCTTCTTCTTCTGGTATCCCTATAATACAAATATTATTCCTTTTGGCTTGTTCACATAGTTCTCTTAGTGTTGTTTCATTCCTGGAGATCCTTTTATCTCTCTCTATGTCAGCTTCTATACGTTCCTGTTCTCTGGCTTCTATTCCTTCAATGGCCTCTTGCATCTTATCCATTCTGCTTATAAATCCTTCCAGGGATTGTTTCACTTCTGTGATCTCCTTCCTGACATCTGTGATCTCCCTCCGGACTTCATCCCACTGCTCTTGCATTTTTCTCTGCATCTCATCCCATTGCTCTTGCATTTTTCTCTGCATCCCTGTCAGCATGTTCATGATTTTTATTTTGAACTCTTTTTCAGGAGGACTTGTTAGGTCTGTCTCCTCAGGTGTTGTCTCTGTGATCTTTGTCTGCCTGTAGTTTTGTCTTTTCAAGGTGATAGAGATAGTGTGCAGAGCTGGTACAAGTTACCGCTGGAAGAGCTTCCCTTCTTGTTGGTTTGTGGCCTTCCTCACCTGGGAGAATAGCGACCTCTAGTGGCTTATGCTTGGCAGCTGTGCGCAGACAGGGCTTCTGCTTCCTGCCCGGTTGCTATGGGGTTTATCTCCGCTGTTGCTGTGGGCATGGCCTGGCTGGGGCTGCTTCTCCAAAATGGTGGAGCCCCGTTGGAGGGGGTGCGGCTGGGAGGCTATTTATCTCTGTAAGGAGCCTCTGTGCTCCCTGCTGCCCAGGGGGTTAGAGTGCCCAGAGATCCCCAGATTCCCTGCCTATGGTCTAAGTGACCTGTCCTGCCCATTTAAGACTTCCAAAAAGCACTCTCTAAACCAAAACAACAACAGCAACAATGAGAGAGGGAACAGAAAAAAAAAAAAAAAAAAAGGAAAAAACACATGATTTTTTTTTTTTTTTGTCCTCAGGCGCTGGTCCCAGGCACCCACTCACTGGTCCTGCTGCCATGCCTCCCTAGCACCAGGGTCCCTGTCCCTTCAAGGCTTCCAAAAAGCATCCGCCCACTGGTCCCGCAGGGAAAAACACGCGATATTCTTTGTCCTCAGGTGCCGGTCCCAGGCACCCGCTCACCAGTCCCACCGCCCTGCCTCCCTAGCACCAGGGTCCCTGTCCCTATAAGGCTTCCAAAAAGCACTCGCCAAAAAGAGAAAAAAAGGAGAAAAACACGTGATTTCCTCTGTCCTCAGGTGCTGGTTTCAGGCACCCGCCCACCGGTCCTGCTGCTCTGCCTCCCTAGCACCGGGGTCCCTGTCCCTTTAAGGCTTCCAAAAAGCACTCGCCAAAAAGAGGAAAAAAAAGGGGAAAAACGCGCGATTTCCTCCATCCTCAAGTGCCGGTCTCAGGCACCCGCCCCCCGGTCCCGCAGGGAAAAACGCGGGATATTCTTTGTCCTCAGGCGCCGGTCCCAGGCACCCGATCACCAGTCCCGCCGCCCTGCCTCCCTATCACCGGGGTCCCTGTCCCTTTAAGGCTTCCAAGAAGCACTCGCCAAAAAGAGAAAAAAAAAGGGGAAAAACGCACGATTTCCTCCGTCCTCAAGTGCCGGTCCCAGGCACCTGCTCACCGGTCCCGCCACCCTGCCTCCCTAGGAACAGGGTCCCTGTCCCTTTAAGGCTTCCAAAAAGCACTCGCCAAATAAAAAAAAAAAAACCGCTCCGGTTTCTTTCCACCCGCTGGGAGCTGGGGGGAGGCGCGCTCGGGTCCCGCTGGGCAGGGGCTTGTATCTTACCTCCTTCGCAAGGCGCTGGGTTCTTGCAGGTGTGGATGTGGTCTGGATGTTGTCCTGGTCCTGTGTCCTGTGGGCTCTATTTTAGGAAGATTTTTCTTTGTTATATTTTCATAGCTCTATGTGTTTTTGGGAGGAGATTTCCACTGCTCTGCTCATGCCGCCATCTTGGCTCCGCCTCTCCTCTCTTCTTTTTTATGTTGGAAAATTTATATACCAAAATACTCTTTAAAAATAACTTTCTTCTATAAAATGTCAATTAGTAAAATAAAGATGTTTCAAATATTCCCTCCCCTTGAATTATAGTCTCATCACTCACATGTTTCTTGTCTCTTATCTTTCTCTCCTTTTCTTTTGCAGTTACTTCCCACTCTTACTTGTTTCTTTCTCTCAGTAACAACATAAAAACACTCAATGCTTACATTTCCATGAAGAACAATATACCTCCTCAGCCCTTAACTCTAAGCTCAGATGTCCATTTAAATATCCACTTAGGTCAAATACTGTAAATAAGAATTAATATTTAGTACTTACTCTATGACAGACTCTGTTCTAAATGTTTTACATGCAGCACATCATTCCATCTTCACTGCTTACCTATGATGAAGGGACTACTACTATACCCCCCTTTAACTGTTGAGAAAACTGCAGCACAGAGAGATTAAGGAACTTGCCTAAGCCATGTAACCAGGAAGTAGTGAAACTGGGATTTGATCCCAGGCAATATGGTTCCAGTCAACTCCTCTATAACAATATTACTGTAATTGGAAGACTGTAGATGGACAAGTAATTCCATAAGAAAGCCACCCTCCTCCTGTAGTTGCATGGAGTGGAATCAGGATTGTTTAGTTTTTTTCTTCTGTTATATATCCACTTCATTGATAGACACATGACCTAGAGACACCATCCAATATTACTGACCTCTTAACAGATAGTCTAAACTTTGTTTTTAAAACCTCCTTTCAACATTTCATGTCATATATTTCAAAGCACCCGAGTTTACACTGCATCATGTTTTTATTTCAGATACTCTATTAAGATACTTCATGAGTGAGGAGGACTATTTACCAGAATAGACAAGCTTTCAACCTCCATTACCTTCAGAACTATTGAAGGCGAGCCAGCCCCTTAGGTTGTGCTATTACATTGCAATGCTAATTAGTTTGTGATAAATGTAATAAACTTTCATAAATGTGAAATGCATAGAACCATGTTTCACTGAATCAGTTATGCTGTCTCAGAATCGATAATTCATAGTTAATTATATGCTTGAGCTTTTATTTTGTCTATTTTGAAAATGCTTACATGTGTTCATAATTTTGATAAGTGATTAAAATTTATTTTTGGTACTTTATGTAATATTTATCATCTTTAACCACCATAAGAATTATATTAAGTTCACTGATATATCTAAAATAAGTAACTTAGAGAAGAATTATATAGGTGACAAGAGGGATTTATACATATTGATTTTAGAGTTTCTGGTATCAATGTCTATGAAAGAAATGAAATTGAAGGCAGATGACTGGTTGATATTTCCAGGAGGTATATTTTTTGTATATAATTCTTAAATGCTTTTGTACATTCTCTGTAAATGCTCTTTGCAAAGTCATCATTTTTTCCCATATTTATGAGTGAAACTGTTCAAAATGTGTATGATGACTACTGCCTCCATTCTTTGCTATCTGTTTTATTACTATCCCAACTCTGATTTAAATTATGGCCAGACCACTGATATTTCTCCAGATACAACAGTGATTCCTTATAAGATTATCCATTTTTCTTCTACTGATTTTTGTTGTTTTATTCTGATATCACTGAAAAATTGGTATAGTCTCAAAATAAACTCCTAGCTCCTTCGACTTCCATTAAAATATTCTCTATTATTTTCCTCTACTCTCTTTATCTGACTGCTTTTTTGTTACCATTTTTCTCTTCTGACATGCAAATACTGGGCACCTTAAAATCGACAATTTGACCTCCAGTTTCTAAGTCTACACTTACTCATCCAAAATAACAGTTCCTCCCTATGCATGATTTTAGCAGTCACCTAATTCCTTTTGACTTCAACATCTAAATTCTCACTCTTTGGTCCTTTATCATCACCTGCCTATAGGCTATCTTCTCTTAGATATCATGTCATCAAAAAACTCAGTCTAAAACTAACACTTAAGTAAAGCTTTTACTAAAGTACTATATACATACTAAAAAATACACAAACCATGATTATATGCTTAATGGATATTTATAAATGAGGCATAAATATCAAGAAATTGTATACCCATAGTATCCAAGAATACACTCTATTGTGCTCAGAATTAGCCACTATCTCTTTAAGAATATTCTTATATATTCTTAAAGAAAGTGATTATAGTGGTTCAGGTAAGTAACCATGAAAACTTGGGGAAGTGAAGACAGAAAGAAAAGGGTAGATTTGAAATGCGTTTTAGAGGTAGAATTTACTAAAATTATTTGACTTCCAACATGATAAAATAACTTTGCCTTCATTTGCATTTTATTTAAGTGGAATCATAAAATACATACTCATGCAACTGACTCTTTCCATTCACTATTATGTTTAAATAGAGTTGCAATTTGCTATGTTCCCTGGAAAGTAATATTTCATTGTATGACTATGTCAATTTTTTAGTCCATTTATGGTGGATGGATACCTGGACAATTTCCAATTTGGGATACCATAAATAGTGCTGGTGTAAGCATTCTTGTTCATGTCTATGGAGTATACAGCATTTCTGTCTTCACTATATCTCATAGTGGAACTACTGGGTCACAGGATATATACATTTCCCTCTAATAAATACTACCAAATGCTTTTCCAAAGCAGTTGAACTAATTTGTAATTCTATACAATTGGGTGTCTTGTATTTGTAGAGATATATTTTTTAAATACTCACTTTTTTACTCTTCCATTTCTATCAGTGACACCAAAATTCTAAAATTCAAATATAGGAACTCCAAGTAAATTCCTTTATTTGTGTGTCATTTTTGAGCATTGATGAGTTATTCAGCATTGTTTACCTTCTATCAGATTACCCAAAGAGCTGGCATGATTACCAAAAAAGTTACACAAAAGCATTACGGGGGGAGGCAAAATACTAACTGAGCACAGTGCTAGAGTGATTCTGGACTGCAAACTGTAACAGTCCATAACACTAGAGGAAAGGTGATGAATGATTTAAACACTTTTATAGTAATTTGGCATTGCTACAACTTCCTAACAAGTGATAACTATTCTAATAAGGAATTTTTATTGAATTTTATAAAATAATTGCTCACAATGGATTGGAAGAAGGAAACAACTGGCCTTTTTTACAGATGGTTTTAGAAGCACTGGCCTAGATACTAAAGTTGAAGCTAAATTATAGAAGATGTTGAATGGCATGATAAATCATTTTAATTTTATCCTATAAGAAAGTTTTAAAAGTTAATATAGACACATATTCATGTGTTAGAGAATTTCTAGCAGCTATACAATCGTGATATCACAGGAAAGAGACACTGGAGACAGGAAAACATGTTAGAAAGTGATTATAGTGGTTCAGGTAAGTAATCATGAAAACTTGGGGAAGTGAAGACAGAAAGAAAAGGGTAGATTTGAAATGTGTTTTAGAGGTAGAATTTACTAAAATTATGGTAAATTGCATGGGTAAGGAGGGATGACTTGTAAGGAAGAAGTGTTCCGTACAATTACAAGAATTCCATATTAGAGGTTGGTGGGTGGGAAATTTATGGGGAACAAAAATGTTCATTTTAAACATTTCATATTTGAGTTGACTGTGGAACATGAAGGTAGAAAATAGAAATATATCTCTAGAGCTGAGAAATGTCATTTGGGACAGGCACTGTGAGATGGAAGACCTCAATGTATGTGAGATTCTTGCAGAGGCGGTGTTTACTATGAAGAAAAGAAATATGAGTTCAAGCTATTCTTGCCCTTCCACTGTAAAGATGTGTCCCCTGGGAGGAATGCCAACCTTAACAAGTGAGCTGAAGAAAATACCCAGCCAAAAAAATCAGAGAATAAAAAACAATCCAAGTTAGGCGGAGGAACAGGGAAAAAAATATTTGTTAAGAATGGTCTATGAAAATGTGAATAGAGTGAGGATAAATGCTCTTTTAAGAAGTATGTTATGTACAAGAAAGAAATTAAGACATTGCTGGGGTGGGAATAAAGTGCTAAGAAGATGTCTTCTTTGTTGAGAAAGATGACTGAAGAAAATCTATAAACTTCAGAGAAGAGGCCAGTGGAGATGGACAGGGGGAAAATATGAGTGCAGTACCATTTTTAAACATATTTCCACAGGAGACTTCTCAATAGAGATTGCTTCTCATTCATGTGTTGCTATACTCAGGTGCAGTTCCTCTTTATATCTGCTTGTTATCCTAAGATAGCAAGTCTCTGCATGTTCCAAAAATCCCTAGGCCTGTTCTAAACCTCATCTTCCTGAAGTTTAAATGAAGCATTTTGAGCACTCCAGTGCTAAAAGATCCTTTAGCTTCATGTTAAGGCTGCTCAGTGTAGCTCAGTTCCCAAAACTTGCCTTTTTATTTGGCTTCAACACAGCTAGTGTTGCAGCCAAAGCAGTTACCAAAGTATATTCTGCACATGTACTTGCATGCCTCTTTACCATCTCAACATGCTCTTTCTCTTTCTCTATTAATACATATATTTTCATACTTCATTTTTTAGAGCAGTTTTGGGTTTACAGAGAAGTTGAGTGGAAAGTGCAGAGTTCTCAACACCCTACATACAGTTTCTTCTATTATTAACATCTTACATTAATGTCGAGTTGCCAATACTGATATATTATTATTAACTAAATAAAGTTCATTGTTTCACATGAGAGTCCACTCTTTGCATTGTACTATGGCTTTTGCAACATGTATACACCATTATAGTATCTCAGAGATACTACAGATACACTGCCCTCAACATCTCCTGTACTCCACCTATTCCTCTCCCTCCCCTTCTCTTGAAATCCCAGAAACCACTGAACTTTATACTGCCCTCATAGTTTTGCCTTGTCCAGGATGTCATATAGTTGGAATCATATAATATTTAGCCTTTTCATATTGGCTTCATTCACTTATCAATACATAGTCAATGCTCTTCTAGTTCTTTTCTTAGCTTGGTAGCTCATTCATATTAGTGTTGAATAATATTCCATTGTCTGGATGTATACTTTATTTTCTACTCACCTACCGAAGGACATCTTGGTTGCTTCTAAGTTTTGGCAATTATGAATAAAACTGCTATAAACATTTATGTTGATGTATTAGTGCACATAGTTTTCAACTCATTTGTGTAAATACCAAGGCGCACAATTGTTGGATCATATGCTAACAGTATATTTAACTTAGTAAGAAGCTGTCCAATCGTCTTCTAAAGTGCTACATCATTTTGCATTCTAATCAACAATCAGTTCCTGTTGTTCCACATTTTCACCAGCATTTGGAGTTACCAGTGTTTTAGATTTTGGTCTTACTAATAAATGAGTAATGGTATCTCATCGGTGCTTTAATTTGCATTTTTTCTGCTGATATATCATGCTGAGCATATTTTCATATGTTTATTTGCCATCTGTATTTCTTCTTTGATGAATGTCTGTTCAGATCCTTTGCCTATTTTTAAATTGGACTGTTTGTTTTCTTATTACTGAGTTTTAAGAGTTCTTTATAAATTTTGGACACCAATTCTTTAACATATATGTATTTTGCAAATACTTTTCTTCCACGATGTGACTTGTCTTTTCATTCCCCTAACAGAGTCTTTCTCAGAGCAGTCTTTAATTGTAATGAAGTCCAAAGTTCAATTTTCTTTTTCATGGTTAGTGCTTTGGTTCTCTATTTAGAAAGCCAGGGCCAAACCCAAGGTCCCATAGATTTTCATCTTTGTGATCTTCTAGGAGTTTTATAGTTCTGTATTTTACACTTAGGTTTATGATCCATTTTGAATTAATTTTTGTGAAAGTTGTAAGGTCTGTGTCTTTATTTATTTGTGCATGTGGGTGTCCTGTTTTACCAGAATCAATTATTGAAAAGACTATCCTTCCTTCTTTGAATTACCTTTGCTCCTTTAACTGTATTTGTGCGGACTTTCTACTCCATTTCACTGATCTGTTTGTCTGTTCCTTCCTTTACACCACTCTGTCTTGATCACTATAGCTTTATTGTAAGTCTTCAGGTCAGGCAGTGTCAGCCTTCTGACCTGCTCTCCTTTAATGTTGTGTTGGCTGTTCTGGGCCTTTTGCCTTTCCACATAAACTTTCGAATCAGTTTATCAATATCCACGAGATAATTTGCACAGTTTTGACTGGGATTGCATTCCACCTATAGGTCAAGTTGGGAAGAATTGAGATCTTGACAATACCAGTGCATATTTTATCATTATATCACTTCAAGTATCAAAGCTTACCTACTGAGTCGTAACTGAGGAAAAGCGTAGTATACTAGGAAAGCCCTGCAATTATAGTCAGAAAATTTGTATTTATGCTTTAGATTCATGACTTACTTGAGTCAGTGTGACTTGCAGCACATCACTTATCCTCTTTGAACCTTTCTTTCCCTATATATAAAACATCTGGGACAGAAAATATTAACCAGCATATTATTTTCTACTGTTTTCATCTTTCACTCCACTCAACTATTTTATTGGCTCTTTTATCATTGAATCAAAGAACGAATATGGTATAAAGGGAAAGACAGAAAACCAAAAAGAAAACTTCCAGTCTTTGTTTTATGTTTTCCACCTTATAAGTCACTACAGGAACCTAGAAAGGAGAATTTGGGGGCAAATATACTGCTGAGCCAGTAAAGAAAAAAACCCATTTCCTCACTGAGAGAAGGCACTGGACTCAGTGGTACAGGTGAGATGGAAAATAAGAAGTAAGAAGAGATTAAGAGAAAGGTGGAGAGAGAGGGAAAGAGAGGTAGATTTATGGTGAAAGCAAAAGGAACAGGCAGGTGCTCCTTCTCCCTACTTCCCAGCAGCTAAGGCACAATGCAAGTTCATCCAGCTGAACTCTTGTCCAGAGCCTGAATCTTAAGAGAGTGACTAAAGTTGCTGGACATAATCTATTCATGCAATCAGCAGAGTCATGGCTAAGGCAACTGTGACAACACCCTAAGTGATTATTTCTCTGGTGTAACTTCAGCCAGATTCTTAGTCATCTTTTGCCTTTGATTTGTTATCAAGAATTGTTATCCAGCCTATTTATTATGTGAGCTTCCAGGTGTGTTAACAATAAATCCTTTTTCTTTAAAAAAAAAGTCTAAATTGGACCCAGCTGTTTGTACCAAAGAAATCTGCCACAAAAACTCTTACGAGGTATGGGACTCAGGACCCAGACCCTTAAAGAAGTGGAAGAGACCTGGATGCATTGCCTACCTCAGGCGAGGTTAAAATCAGTGATAATCTGTGAGTATTCAGAAATTAGAAAGTCATGCATGCAGAGGAAGACCATTAACTGAATTATAACTTAGGTTTACCTTGCAAGCAAGACCAGGCCAGTGGGGCTGTAGTTGTAGTTGAGCAGGATATGTTATGGGTTGAATAGTGTAATTCCAAAAGAGATACATTTAAGTCCTAGCTTCTAGTGTGTTACAATGTGAGCATTTTGGAAATCGGGTCATTGTAGATGGAATTAGTTAAGTCAGGATGTGGTCCTACTGGACGAGGGTGGAGTCTTAGTCCAATATGGCTGGTGTCCTTATAAGAATACAGCCATGTGAAGAGAGTGACACACAGAATGCCGTGTGACAGTGAAAGCAGAGGTTGGATTTATGCAGCTATAAACTAAAAAACACTGAACACTGCCTGTAAACCATCAGAAGGTAAGAGTCAAGAAAGGATAATCCTACAGATTTGAGAGGGAGCATACTCTAGCGACACCTCGATTAAGGACTTGAAGCCCCCAGAATGGTGATACAATAAATTTCTGTTGTCTTTTAGCCACCCTGCTTTGTGGTGCTTTGTTACAGCAATCTTAAGAAACTACTACAAGACATTTAAAAAAAAATTAGAAAACCCAAAAACTGTGGAGCATTATGGTTGCTCTTAACACTGACAGATTAGGTGCACAAAATCAAATTCCAAAGTTTTTAGTTCAAATAATGGACTTAAATCTCAGCTCTTTCTATGATGGTGTTAAAACATCTATTATCACCTGTAGTCACAGAGAGCTGAAAACCAAATACAAAGATTAATCCTGTAAGTTGCTGATTTATAATGACAGTTGAATTTGCAGCTAAACTTTATAATTTTTTATAATAAATGGCATTGTTTGGTAAAATATAGGATCCTAACAACTAGAAAGGATATATTTGAACATGGATGATATGGAATACTCCCTGTTATTACCCTGACTATCAAACAGCCCCTTGTCTGAAAATATTCTCTTTGTTTTAAAATCTTATCAGAAAAAAGAAATCTTAATGCTCCACCCTAACTCTGACACCAGAGGTATAACCAGAATCAGAATACAGCATGACTGGGGTAGGGTTGGGCACAATGGTAAGATCACACCAAGGATAAATGGCTTATACACTAAAATGATCTCTAAATTTGTGAATTTTGTAAAGAAATTTGTGATTAACATGATAAATAAATTAAAGGGGCACTTCAGTAGCATATTTGAAAAGCATTTAATAACTGTTCTCTGAAGCCCTTACATCAGCATCAGGGGATTTTGAATTCATACTGTTTACATTCCAAATTCTTGAAGGAGATATTCACCACCTGGAAAACTTCCTTCATGTCTTTCACCCTGTGAAGAATGATGATAGTGGAAATAACAAAGATAAAAAATAACAAACCTAGAGCTTCCTCTTTCAATCAAAATAACTAAATTTTACGTAACTGAGCAAATGACAGAGATGAGCAGTACCACTGAGAAAAGAACTTTCTCTGTGTAATACAGGCCACCATGCAAGCACCTCTGCCTCTGGGCCCTTAAGACTTGACAGAAATTAGTGATGCCTAAAGACCTCTGATATGCAGGAAGTGGTATGGTGTCTGTGATGAGATGAGCAGGGACTCTGAAGGTTTGTTGTATGCCTTCTAATGAACAAACTCTCCTTCCTGGCATACAGCTTTTGATTTGCTAAGGAAGCCTGATAGAGCCTGAGCAACTCACCATGGAAGAATAGGTGACAATTTAACCCAAGTCTCTTATCATGAATTGTATGTTATCCTATCCATGAAGATATTTTTTTTTCAGTGAAAAATATCATTTCCTTATAAAGTGAAAGTAGTACATATGCAGTAAGACCCAGTCCTTTGCATAAAGTACACACGATTTGCACTGGAAATTGCCTCATATTTCCAGAGCATGTATTCTAGCTATAATTCAACTCTCCACAAATACAAAATAGTGGAACCACAAAGATTATCTGTCTTCAGTTGTCCAAAGAAGAAATAAATTAAATAAATTAAAAATTAAACCTGATGACTCTGTAGAAAATGCTAGCATTGCCCATATATGGATTGCTAGGATATTATAGGTCCACTAGTGGTAGAGAAGGTAATTAATTCCATTAGGAAGTACTTCAGGATGGTCATCTGATTATCCATTTTGCTTATAAGAAGAAAAAGCCTGTAGTTACAATATTTATTGGTCCTTATGAAGTACCTTATGTTTTGACTAGATGTCCAGGCATTTTTAAGAAAGAATACTGTAAGACTGTTGACATGGTGGCTTGGAAAAGGACATTGTGTGTGGTCTACCAAAAGAGCCCATTTAAAAAAATATTTAGGTCATATGGTCATGCTCACATTCAATAGACTGTCATTTTTTATATAAGATCTTAATAATCATATGGAAAAATGGGCCAGTCTGGGCATGCCAAACATTATACTTTCTCAGTCACAATAATGCATGCTCAGCAAGCTCATGGAAAAGCATCCTAGCAATAATAGTCCATGCATAGGTCCACACAATGGACTTGCCCTCATCAATCTAATTGATCATAATATTTAGTGCAAAATTTTTCCTTAGCAGCTATCAACAGTGTAGCCCCTATAGGGTTCCTCAGATTGCAGTGTTGGAAGAACCATCTTTACTTCAGGGTAGGTTCATTACACTGGAACCCCATCCACAAAGCTTAGATTAACATTTTTCTTCACTAAAAAAACACTTATTCTAGCTGTAGAATTGCATTTCTTATCTTTCTTTTATCACTAATAATCCTATACCAACTAAATGCTTTATGTGCAATTATAGTATCATATACAACATTTATTCTAATTAAGCAATTCTCAAGTTGCTTAATTAGCAGCAAGAAGTTAAACAATGTTTTCATACCTAAGGTCTCACCATACACCACATCACACAAAACTGGCTGATCTTAGGGAAAGGGGGAATGGTGTACTATCACTTAAACTAACAAGCACTATAGTGCTACATTTCAGAGCACTGAAAGCTCCAAACCAATAACCAATGTGTGGTGCTGTTTCTCCCACAATTCTAATAGAACCACGTAGTGTGAATGGATAATTTTCATGATACACCTTATAATATTTCCTGTCAATCTCAGTCTTCTCAAACCTACTGCTACAATGTTTGATGCCCAGGAAGGACAAGCCTTCACCAAGAGACACATCAGTGGTTCCACTGGATTGGAAGTAAAGGCTCATCTTGATTTTACAGTTCATCATGCTTTTAACGAGATTAGTGTATTTAAGTCATTTTGACTGTAAGAAGAAATATGTATTTAATACAATGGGTACAGAAAGCAGTACAGATGGAACCCAGGTGATCACTAGGACTTCTTACTCTAACCAGTACAGTTGTACAATTTAATGGAACCCTATTAACTGTATACGGATGGAAGAAAGGGTCAGAACCCTCATGATAAAGAATCCTACCAGTGTGATGTTGGGTGAAGTAAAAAGGAACATGAAATGTGTAGTGGGAGAGAAAAATCTAAATAAAAGACAAGAGAAGAAAATGTTTGCATGTAACAAAAGATTTCAGCACCATGACAGCTCCCTGCATATTCTAGGCCCCTTCTCTTTATTCATTGGTCATATTTTCTTCAGTCTGAACTGTACAAAAAATCCTTTAACTTGCCTTCCTGTCTACGGGATTCTCCTCTCAATAAATGAGAAAAATTTGATTTTATTCTTTATTTATTTTATCATTTCATATGATCCATTTATTTAAATATTTGTAGGTTTTTCTATATAATGCATTCTTTCCCATATAAGTTTATTGAGAGTATAAGAGCACTTTCAAATTAATTTTGTGTCCCCAATATTGTACACAAAATGAATGCTTAATAAATGCTGGCCAAAATTGAATAAATCAGTAAAATTATTTTATAGATTCAGAAAGTATGGTTAAAAATCCATGAAAGAGATAAGACCAGTGTTAAAAGTGTGCAGAAATACAAATCTAAGCTGCTCTCTGGGTTTCCTATAAACATAGTGCTTTGTTGATACAGCTACAGAGTATTCACTGTTTTTTTGAATAACCAACTATATTTATAAGCTGTATTTTAATTCTCTTTATATAGAACTGAGCATCTTCTGCCCTTACAAGGATAAATGCTTTGTACAATTGAATTATATCCAAGCCACTGATTTCATTTTGATAACTGTCTTCCCAAAATCATTTGCAAAACATTTGCATTTACATCTCTCAAATAACCAAAATACTGAAGAACAAATAATTTGACTGTTCTGAAATTGTGAAGTTTTCAGCTTTCAGTTTCTTTGCTGTATTTATTTTTGTTTCTTTATTTCTTTTAATGTAAAGGTAGCATGGACAGATTCAGTCAAACCTAAAACAATTTGGAGTTTTTTTGGTGATTACTAATATATCTTCTGTTTTTTTTTTCCTTCAAAGGTCAGTAGGGCTGCCATTTGATTATATAACTGTAACTGATTCATCCACTGAAGGAAGATTTAGTGGATGCAATCTCTGAGCTTAGTATCACGTTAGGAGTACACACTAAACACATCTAGAATACAAAAAATGAAGTTCAGTCCTCTAACCTCCTAAGCAACCCTAGAAGAAATGCAACATATTATTACAACAAGCACTGCAAATCAAGTATACTTAAAAAATAAGCAAAAGCAACTTTCCTGAATATAATATAGATTTAATAAATTAATGCATTGAATTTTTAAAAATTAAAGATTATTAGAAGAAAACACTTGCTTTACTGTTATAAAATCTCCATAAACTAGTCTAGTCCATAACTTTTAAAGGGACTCAAAATATTTTGGGTGAATTAATGAATATGAATGACCACAATAATGAAATTAAATGAAAGCCTGAGTCACTTTTATTGAAGCCTTACACTTTGAGTAATTCATAATACTGTTAAAACACATTATCCGATCTAAAATTTCCATTTTTTAAATAATTTTATAGTAAATGTTCTGTCATCATTATTATATTCTTATTCTTCTAGATTTCTGACAGACTAATCAAGCAGAGTTTAAAACTTGAGATGAATCTTGATTTTTCTTGTCCACCAAAGCGAGCAGTATAATTACTGTAAGGTATTTACTATCTACTTTTCCCTCTGATCAATCAATAAGAAATTGTTAAGTAGCATTTTTAAACATTCAGTCTGTGTTCTGAAGCTCTAGACATAATTAACGTCAAAATAAATTATTTATAAACAATATTTTTAATTTATTTGGACTTTTGAAACATTTCAGCAATTTGTGTTTGCTTTTCATGAAGCATTCCAGTACACAAATAAACAATAGTTTATTCCATTGCCTTGATAAATAGAAGCAAATCTTCCATGCAGTTTTTGTGAGGTCAAAATGATAAGAATGTAGGATAATGTTCTGTTATTACTGCAAAGAAACATGATTACATAGGACCTCCAAAGTCTGAGACTAATATTACTCTTTCTGTTTCCTATGGCCTAATCTCCTGAAGCTGGCAATTCAATAACCAAAATAATTGTTATCAGCCAAACTTGGAAACTCTGGCTTTGCTCCTAGTGATTTAATCTATACTATACACCTTTCAGTGCAGTCCACAATCATTCTTTTCAATGGCATATTTTGTCCATAAGCTGTCTTTTAACATCAGGTTTTCACATATCCTTCCAAATGGACACAGAGTAAAGGTTAAGAAATTTTTATTTTTGGCCTTAAATCCAAGTATAAATAAAAAAGAATTAAAATTAAGTCACAGACAAGTATGTGCATTATTCTCTAATGCATTTTTTTCTATGAAGACATTTCTATGTCCATATTAATGTTCATGATTCAATGCCTCATACTACATCAACAAATGAACAAAAAAAAATAGTTTGAGTTCAAGTTGTTTTTGGTCTTTTGCTACTAATACAGTGCTAATTTAAACAGAAATTTTCTTCTCTCCTTTCAGCAGTTCTACAATGATACCAAATTTTAAATGTTCCATATCAGTGATATTTATTACTGTAAAGTAAATGTGGCTTGCGGTTGAACATCTTGTTTTAACTTACGTATTAAAGTAAAAGATAACAGCAGATGGAGGTATTGGAAATGTTTCCACTCCACATTTTATTTGAGCAATACATTTATCATTACTGCTTATAGCAGAGCTATGAAAATTGTAAGTTTCTCCCCAAAGAAGGTCCCAAGTTTCTCCAGTTTCCTTGACTTTTAAGTAGCTGTGCAATAGATAAAAAGAATGAACTATAATCCTTTTGGTGCCAATCTTGAAAGGGAATCATGCTGAACTGTCAAAAATATTTGACTATAAATGCATTCATATTGTCTTATAATTTAAATACTTTATCCTATAAAATGAAATTATTTTATAAATCTTACATTTAATATAATTGAAATCAAACATGATATAACTTGCAGTATCTGATCTCAGCCTACACTGATATTTTCAAAAAGAAATAAAAGATAACTATAAAGATCAAACTATTCTTTGAAGAAAGTACCTACAAAATATGACAGATGCAGGCCACTCACAGAATTGAATCACATTATCTTAATGTTTGAATTTCGTGTTTATGTTGGCAAAAGTGAATCAATTGGTAAATTTGAGCTGCATAAACCCAAATATAGTCTTCAGAACTGAATCTCCTATCCATGCTATTTTTCTGAATTATATAATTACTACATCAAATACACAGTGACTATCAGAGCATGTACTACCAGCTTTCTTGTGTGTATGGACAGCATCCTTAGGAAGCTGCAGATGTTGATGCTGAAATACATCATCAAATCCCTTGTGTCCTCTACTTTTGGCTGGAGAGGCCCAGGGAAATTTTGGAAGAGGGGATGAGAGCAAAGTCATAGAGACCTGGCTTCAATACCCCTGATTCCCTTCCTTTGAAGTCACCTCCGTCTGGCTGCCCTCAAAAAGAGGGCACTACTGAACTCAAGGTGGCCTCTGGTTCCGAAAATGTCTTACCCCACATCTAGCACCTTTATACCTAAAAGCTGCTTCTGGTAGCAAAGTGCAGGGATTCTGCCCTAATCTTTGTGGTTTCCCAAAACTTCAGTCATTTCTTTTTAATTCAGCACTTATCAATAAACCATCTTCAAATTGTACTAATTTGAGCGTGCCATTTATTTTCTTTATTTAATAGAGCAAGTGATATCAGAAGTGTCCGAGGAAATGTAACCTCAAATTGGGATTATGAGCTTTGATTATGACCATACTATCCAGGAGCTCAAAGATAATCTTCATTCTGGAGAAAAATGAGACACAACTATGGCAAAGGGTGGCCTAACAATTACTCAGATTAGCCCTGCTGGTTACAGTGGATAAAACACAGATGGAGAAAATGTGTGTGATTAAGTGCTTTGATACTATATTTAAAAAAAAGAGAGCAATTTTCAAGTTCAGAAGAATCACCTGTCCTCCTCCAGAGGCCCTAGAGAATTAACATAGGGCAATGAGAAAATTCAAGCTATGAATGTGAGACTAAAAATATATGTGAAAAATCAAAATGTCTCTCTGACAGCTTTCATAAAGACTCTTATCTCCTCTAGTCACAGTACATGCATAGCTGAGGAACATGCAAAGGAATTATCATAAGTGTTGAGTTTCAGCATCAATTAATGCTCAGAATCCCAGGTCTTTTAGTGAATGGCACTAGTATACATGGAGAAGGACCTGAGACATGGAATGGTGACAATCAAATAGACAATGAAAGACTTTGAGGATCTTGAAACTTTAAATTCCCTTAGGCCTCCTCCATCTGAAAAATATCAATCTCCTCTCCCTGTTGCACCTGACACAATTAGCCTCAGAAGATGAAATTATTTCCAGAACTCTCTTCTCTTTCTCTCATTCCTTCCAGATCTATAAAAAGGCTTATATCCCAGCATAGTCAAGGCAGTGAGGTAAAAAGTCTGCTCTAGGAAGAGATAGTGTATACACCAAATACATTAAAATTCCTCACAAAAAATTTGGTGAGAGTCTAGGGGAGTGTATGTGGTAGTTGGTTCTAAATTTGTCAGACTACAGATAAAATTTAAGACTCATTAGGTTCTAACTCTTAGCGTGGATGCATTCACATTGGTTCCAGAATTTGTTGTGTAGGTTTGAATGACCAGTACATGGCATTAATATTCTACTAGGCTGGCTAATTTAAGCCTTCTCTCAACAAAGAACTATAGATAATGAAGTGTAAAGGCAAAAACTTCTCTGTCATACTGTGGATAAAGTGAATATTCATGTGACCAGGATTCTCATCTGGCCCTGGTCAGCTAGCTCACTACACACGTGTGGGAAATATGTTGTTATTGACTCTATATAAAGAACTATGCCCAGTGGTCTGTGTAAAATGGTGGCACAGCTGCAAGGCTGCAGGAGAGCAGAGACGAAGATAAAGATTGAGATAGCTGCATGGGTAGAGAGGCCCAGAGGCAGAGACCGGCTTGCTGTGTGCAGACTCACTCCGAGCAGAAAGGGTTCTAGTGATTGACCTGCCACCGTGTCAATAAAGTTGGTTATGACCCTTTCACCCCAAGAACATTCTGCTGTCATTTCTTTGGTCACATTGAATCCATAGTGAACTTACCTGTGGCTGAAACCCATTGGCAAAACACATATTCTAAAAGAAAGTCTTCATTCTTAAAGAAAAAGACTTGTTGGAATGAATCTATTAAATGGAATCTTCTCAGCCACTGCCTTGCTTCATACCCCTGACCTATCTGGGAAGACACTCCCTCAACAAACATTAGGAAATGCCTTCCTGTACTCTCATCCTTGTGACTAATTTATATTATGGCTGAGATTTTATGCCTCTTTATCCCTTTACCTATTACAGCATAGGAAATATAGTCATTAGTTCTGTAACATCTTTTTATGTTGACAGTACAGTAACTATACTAGTTGGGGTGAGGATTTAATAATGTATATAACTTGAATCAATATGTTGTATACTTTAAACCAATATAATATTGTATATCAACTATACCTCAATAAAAAGAAATCAAAGAAGAGAAAAAAAAAAGAAAAGTGCCTTCCTGAGGGAGGCATAAACACTCCTGATGATCTCTTTCATGGTCATTTGCTGTAGGCTAAAGATTCCAGTGTGAGATGCAATGAAAGCTGACCCTGTGATCAAAGTGATAACAGTGCATGGCTAGAACAGCAGAGTTCAGGTGCAGGTATTTAACCATCAGAGAAAAGGTGTGTGCTATCACACAATGAGCCATAGGGAGAAAATGGTTATCATAGTATGTTGACTTACAGGAATCTGTGCCTATTTATTAATTACTCACAGACTTGTTAGGCAGGAAAATAGATATGAGCAGGGTGGAAAGAGAATAAGGCCAGGAAAGCCCACCAAAAAAGATCCAGAGTTAATAAGTAAATCAGTTCAAGCTCAAAATGCCAAGAGTAATTTGGTCTGGAATGTTTGAATATTCCCCAGATAAAGGAGGGTACATCAGCATAGCCCATGTCTTTATTGTGTTAATCATGCAGGCCCAGCTTGTTTTTTTTACTTTACCTATATGCAGATTTTATTTTTCTCCTTCAGCCCTAACCAAGTAATTTGCAACCTGGGCAACTAATTTAGCAAGCAGGCCCAGCCATAAACCACATAGGAAAGAGCAAGAAGAATTCCATCTTAAAGATAAGATTGCATTTTAAAAACCAGGAAATTAAGAAATAAGATTCTTAACTTACTCATTAGCAAACAGACAGTATAGCTTAGCCCACCATGGGGGCTGGGCAGGCAGTCTTGTTTGATATGCTACCAGACCAAGAAACCAGTATTTCAGGAAGAAATCAGAGCAGTAAATTCCTTGTGTTGAGTTAATTTCAAATATTCAGAGACCACTTGACAATTCTGCACCTCCAGCCCTTTGTCACATTCCTGAAAAATGCTTAAAAGGGGGAAAGCCCAACCTTTCAAGGCACTCCTCTCTCTGAGGTAGCCTGCACTTTCTAAGTGCACAGATTTTCTCTTTCAATAAAACTTAAACCTTTCAAGGTGCCTTTCCCTCTCTGAAGTCACCTGCTGTACTCTTTCTCTCTTTAAGTAACTTTAAATAAAACTTTTACTGCTTCACCACTGTGTCTCTGCCCTTCAATTCTTTTTTGTGGTGGGGATAAGAACCAAGGAAAATACACAATGCTCCCCCAACAGACTCATAAATGAAATAAATTGATCTCTAGAAGTCCACTTTTAAATTCTTGATTTGCTGGGCAAAAATCTTCCCAAATTGCCATTTGGAGATTCATATCTTAGTTATTACACTTAAGTCCATTCAAGACAGAGACTTCCTCACAGTGAAGCTGAGGCTGATCAGTTTGACAAAAAAACAAAACAAACATAAAACCTGTATATTAGGTTCCCCAAATGGACCCACTACCATGTTCCAGAACGATTTTAGAAAGGGAAATACCCATATCAGAATTCATTAGTTACTGCCTCTGGACTCATGCTCATCCTCAGAAACCCACAATATAATCACGTTCCACTATCAGAGTAAGCCTCGGGTTATCCTAGCTGTGGTTTCAGAACATACAGTAGGAATAGAATATATTTAGGCAGAATTCTCATATTGGTTCCCTAATAGACAAAAGGGTCGTTACTGTGGAAACACCAAGAAGATCTCTGTGTCTCTTCCTTGCCCAAAAATAGTGGAGCAAAATGCCATCTGAGGGGGAATCAGAGACAGGTGTCACTATTGGATTTGAGATATGTGAGGATTATGACTCCTGGCACAGCACCGCTTAACTAGCCTGTCTGGTCAGTGTGAAAGCCTGATGGGTCACAGAAAATGACAGCAGATTGTAAAAAACTTAATCAAGTGCTGATGCCTCTCACAGTTATGGCTCCATATTGGAACTACCAATGTTCATGAATTTGCCCTCTTGGTGCAGTTTTCAGGAGTCCAGTAGCTTGGGTCATGTCAGAATATTTTTTTGTAAAGTTAAACATAAGCCCAATTCAAAAGAATAAGCACAATGATTTGTGGATATAAGTGGATTTCAGAGGCAAAATGTCTCCTATGTACATGAGCTGCTTACACCAGGCTCCCAATATGCCTATTTTGAGTGTGGTCTGGAGCAAGAAATTTCACTTCATCAGGCTTAGGATGTGGTACAATTGTGATAATATTGGACATAATGATTCAGTAATCCGAATGGTTTTAGAATCATCTGTGCCATATAGATGCTTTATGAAGTTTCTGGTAAACACCAGAAAGAAAATCAGCAAAATCTCAAGGGTCTTTTGAATAAGACCATGTCCTCCTCTTTTGGCTACTGTTCCATATTCGAAAAGCAGCTCCCGGCATTTAGTCTGTAGATCCTCGTACAGACTAAATGACTGAACATGAGATATTTAATGATCACAAACCAACTGCCCATTATGATGATATTTTTCTGACCCAACAAACCCAAGCACTGTATTTTCACAGCAGCATTCCCTCGTAAAGTGGTGGGAAAAAAAGCTCTAGCAGGTCCTGAAGACATGTGAACTGCACAAGCAGATAACCAAGACTTTCCTGCAAAGGGTTCCTATCATTCCACTGTCTCTCTCTCAACCCACATCTGTGCTCATAGAAAGTGCCCCCCAGCACGTTAATAAAAGAGAGAAATGTGTGGGCCTTATTCATGGGTGGATCTGCTTAATGCACTAGAACCAGCTGCAAGTATATGGTTAGAGCTCTACAACCCAGCTCTGAAATGGGCCTGAAGGCCAATGCAAAGGCAAACCCTTTTACACGGAAGTGGCTGTCCACATGGCATAAAGGGAAGGGCCTCCCATGGGTCTGCTGGAATGGAATGTAGGACAACATTGTAAAGTGAGTGACAAAGTGATCTGGTAAAGATAATTGAGAAAAAATTCTAGAGTCATGATAAGATTCATAGTTTAGAGGAAATTAGTACCCAAGAAAAATAGATCAATTTCTCTATTCTTAAGTAAAACAAAAAACAAATGTTTCTAAAACTATAGAGGAAATGAGCACCATGAAAAAAACTTAAAAAATTTTTTTTTAATCTGCTGTCAATTAGTCAGACTGTGACACAGCTCTATTTCCCAATATAATGATTTTTCAGTTCATTGTTTTGAAAGGAATAATTAACAACATTTGCTTAATTTATAATATCAGTGTAACAATATACTGAATAGCATTCTTGGTCATGTAGGAGCATAATGATGAATGATCAATGTTTATTTTTGCCATTTTGGGAAATGCTGGAAACAAGTCTTAACTGTTAAGTTACTTGATAGGAGCCATAACTCATTACCACACAAAGGCAGAAATTCAGGGTCTGAATAAGACCACCTTAACATTCTGTGTTTTGCTTAATAGATCCACTAAGTGTTTGCTTAGGGACAATTACAGGGTCTTGTCAAGGTTCTCAAGCTCAGGATCATTTCAATGGCCTGTAATTATAACAGCCTAATTACTTAGTGATTTAAGTGACATAAGTTTTACCAAGTCATCTTAGCACCATTCGGATTACTGAATCATTATGTGCAATATTATCACAATTGTACCACATCCTAAGCCTGATGAAGTGAAATTTCTTGCTCCAGACCACACTCAAAATAGGCATATTGGGAGCCTGGTGCAAGCAGCTCATGCACACAGGAGACATTTTGCCTCTGAAATCCACTTATATCCACAAAACATTGTGCTTATTCTTTTGAATTGGGCTTATGTTTTACTTTACAAAAAAATATTCTGCCATGACCCATAATTATCTCCTATAATTAATACTTTTATAGTTAAGTGGTTTAATTTCTTTTTCTGATTATTAAGACTAAAGACCTCTCTGTCAAAGGTCACAACATTGATCAGAAATCTTCATTCATTTGTTATGATAACATACTATCTAACCAATTAAAAGTCAAAAATATTAAGAAATATTATCAAGACTTATAGAGGAATATATCTGACCAGAGAGACTATTTTAAAAATTCCCTTCCATTCATGAATGCAACAGAGAAATTCTCTCTTTCTTTCATAGAAAAGCATAAATTAAGCATCAGGGTAAGTTGTCATTGTGCCCTTTTAAATTCTTTTCAACATACTCTTAAATAAAGAACAGAAGGATATTCTTACTGTCTGTTACATCAAAAATTACATTCCTTCATTTAAAAAAGATTTGGCTTGTACTGTGCACATATTACAGGATATGCAGTCAGGCAATACAGGAACACAAGCACAAAACCTGTTCCTGCCTTTAAACCTCCTACAGCCTAAGAAAGAGTGCTGTGAGGTAAATCTCCAGCCCACAAGCATTTAAACTTGTAAATCCATCAAGTAGGTGCATTTGCAGGTACACATGGAGAACTTAGCTCTGTCAGTATGTCCCAGCTCTGTTCTACTGCATGTAAGAAGAGCTAGCCCTACAGCTCAGCACAAATCCCTAGGACTTGTATATGTAACAGCAGATAATCTCTACCTGCAATGTTAGAGATCTTTTCTATGTAGCTTTGTGGCCCCTTTACCTACCTGGGAATGTACTTTGTCACACTGGATGTTATCCAGGATTGTACTTTCAAAAGAACTTAACCACTGCGCAAAAAATAACAGTGTTTAATAAATTTGCAGCTAAATAATGGTTCTGAATTGGATTAGTCTAAATTTAATGTACTCTGTGCTTAGGAATTTGGATGAATGTGTGTACTGGAGAATATCTCCAGGTTTTAAGATCATCTTAATCAGATTCCCAAGGGTTCTTCAGTGAGTAGTATTAGGTCCTACAAATTTACCTGAGAAGATATTTTTATTTAATACATTTTCATTGTCAAAAATTTGACTTCAAATATTCAATAAGTAGTTTAGCTTTAGAATGTGGTTTTTCTAAAAGTCATCAAATGATACATGCATCAGAAACTTAGACCAGATTATTCACAGCAGTGAAAGCAATATTCTTTGGCCATTTAATGCAGAGCATTAAAAAGAGCCATTGTGGCATTCATGAGGTTCACTGTGGTGGGTACATGCAGATAACAAGACCTCAGATCATTCTGTTTCTGAGACAGGAATAAAATGCCATAAGGATTTAAATCCTAAAATGTTATTTGGTTGGTCAGATACAGAAAATAAACTATCAAAATACAACAGAAACATTTAAGTTATTAATACAGAATTCTCATGTATTGCTTTCTACACCAGTCAAATATGTCCCCTGAAATAATATTTTTATTATACATTTCTAAATTGCCCAATTTGTGTATGGATACAATGTATTAGATGCCTCAGTTACTCAACATAAAACACATATTGTATGTTAAAAACATTTATCCAAATCACCCAATATATTACTATGAACATATGTTTATAAATTCTAAAATTAGTAAAAACAGATTAAGACCACCTTTGAAACAGTCACCTATTTTTTAGACGTTTGGTAAATACAACCCACTGTGATTTTGATGGCCACGAAAGTAGATATAATACCTTTTTTCATTCTTTTACATTCTTCTATATATCTCTGTCTTCAACAAATACAAAGATATGTCCCCAGATTATGTGTCATATAACTATAATATTCCACAAAGCTTCCTCCATAATCTTCTAGTATTATTATCCCTACTTGGAAGAAATGGATATCGGGGAGAAAAGGATTCATTTACTTAATTGTAGGACATTATTTGTTCCCCAAGCTTCCACGCAGAGATGATAAAAAGTACATGACAATAAAAGCCCTAATTGTTAGGAAAATATTTTCAAAGATTTAAAATAAATGTAAGGAGTGTACATTTATTACATTTATTTATGATCCTAACTTCATGAACTTACAAAGAGGAGATAAACTTACCATACTTTCATTAGTAAAGGAAACTCAGGAGATTTTTAATAAAGTTTTAAAGTCACTTTTATTAAGAAATGTAAATATATACCTGAGATGTTAAAAGAATAAGAATGGGAACAGAAGGAAAAAAAGTGAGGAAGTATTAATGAAGCCAATACATGTGAAACAAATACATATTGTGTGTAAAGTCTCAAGATAGTAGGTTTTTGGTATATTTTTAAAACTGACTAGAATAGGGATTTCCAGTCCTCCTCTCTGAAGTTTCTTAGTCTTTGGATTTCTTGTCCTGGTCAGACCATAGCTGACACAACTATGCCTTTTACATTCAGGAGTCCATAGCAGCATAGAAGCACCAAGAGAGATGCTAGCAAATCCTCTGGGCTCCAGACATACTTCCTTCTGCTCCCATGTGTGACATCAACCTTAATACTTCATTGCAATTACCACTAATTACTTTTGATATTACAGGAGTTTCTAATTCCCTGTCAGGAGAAGCTCAAAGCTGTTTGATATTATGCATGCATCCAGTTCAGTGAAATTCTTTGTCCCTGGAGGACTACAGTGTTATTTCCCTGAAAACCAGGATCCTCAGCAGAACCTTAATGGGCAGACAATGAAAGGATGTTGATAGGAGCCAATCCTTTTCCAAACATTTAGTGCCTGGAACTGTGTATTTTAGCTTGGGGGAATACTCCCAACAGAAAATAACTGAATTTAGTACATCTATAACTTCTGGACATCAGTGTCCTACCCCTGAAGGGTGTTGTCCCTAAAATGATGCCTTGGCTAAGCCTTTGATAGAAGCCATTCCATCATTCTAAAAGCTCAGTTGCCTCCCGTGTTTGTATGATTGCAACGGATTCTATGGTTATGCTTTTGATTTTTATGCCTCCTTTGCCATCAAATAGGCCCCTGGGCCTGAGGCAATATCCTATGAGATAACGTGTTTATAAAATAGACATTCTATAAGCATTTAGGTGGTGGTGGTGAATGGAAGCCACCATATCTAGATTGTAAGAAGGAAAAATTGCTGCCTCATCCAGGAGGGAAGGAATCCCATATAATCACTCTGTGATCAATAACTAATTGGTCTTCTAAGGACTTGATGCTGAGTCATATTGAGAGCTTACCATAAATCTCTGTGGCTGACAGATTTGACATTCAGAAGGAAGCAGTAGTAGTGAATCCTGGTAAAAGGGAGACTGTACTGTTGAGTCCATGCACAGCCATCCCTGCCACCATGGCTTCTCTGTTTATGGGCCCATGGAACCATCTTATGCTGGCATTTTAGAATCAGATCCAAGCATTTTACTCCTATTTCAATTATATGTAGGAATGCCCCTACTAGAGGTAGTAATTGAAGTGCAAGAGTGGAAAATACCATGGAAGTCTGGAACAGTTATTCATATAATTTTTTGTGCCTTTGGGATCTTGGTCCAATCTCAAATGAACAATTTCTATTACCCAAAGGGCTTTTGTATTCATACCCAAATTTATGAAACAATGACTCTGATAAAATCCAGGTTATTCAAGGCAGCAGTGATTAGAGCTATCATCTGCTCTGATTAAAGTAACCTACCCAATTCACCTTTTTTTTCATGTATTAGAAAGATGAAATAAGTAGGGAAATGATGGGGAACCACCACATCTGAATTTATCAAGTTGTTGATGGTACAGATTCTGAAATTTATTTTGCATATTATAAAGAAACCCAACTCTTCTAGTTGTTTTCACATTAAATAAGCTATTCTTTCTTACTGAATTTATGTATCATCTTAGACAAACACAAAATTTTTATGTATACTGAAATTTAGTTGTGAATTATCTTCCACTGATCTATTCCTATATAAATATAACATGGCGGTGATTATAGTAGCTCTATAATATATTCTGAAATCTGTGAATGAATAGAGATACTGTATTTTTCAACTGTATTCTTTTCATTGGCCTATCTTTATGCCAATACCAATCAAAACATCACTGTAACTTTATATTTTAGTTTAAAAGATCTTAGCTTTCAAACTTTATCCTTTTCTAAAGTTGTTTTATGTTATTCAAGGTCTTTTGCATTTTTGTATGAATTTTAGAATCAGGTTGTCAATTTCTATACTGCTCCCCCCCAAAAGTAATATAGTCTCTCCCCGGATGTGATTGGGATTTAGTTGAATCTCTGGATCAATTTGGGAAGAATTCACAATCATATTGTGTCTTCTGACCCACGAAAAAAAGCATATTTCTCCATTTAAAAAGATCTTTTAAAATGTCTATTAGCAGTGTTTGTAGTTTCAGCATATAAGTCTTGCATATCTTTATTTACATTCATCCCTGGTGATTTCCTATTTCCTCATGCTAATGTACATGCAGTTTTAAAATTTCTGATCTCTGAATGTTAAAAATATAAAAGTCCAAAAGTTTCTTATATATTGACGTTGAATCCTGCAATCTTGCTAAGTTCACTCATTATTTTATAGTAGTTTTTGTATAGATTGCATGAGATTTTCAATCACATTGCTTGCAAATAACAACTTTATTCTTTTTTTCAAGTCTGAAGGTCTTTCATTCTTGTTTTTGACTTGAACCAGCTAGGTCCTTTCTCTTTGTAGCTTTCTCATCTTGAGTACTTTATTCTAAGCACTACTCATGCCCCTCTCTGCTCTAACTCAGAGAGACACCCCCACCCCAAAGCAGTGACCTGATGCAAACGTAGGGCTCATCTTGTTTGCTTCCCATCTCTCAGGGCTCACTGAGCTTTGTTGCCTGATGTCCATTTTCTTGAAAACGATTGTTTCGTATATTTTGTTCACTTTTTAATTGTTTCAGGTACAAAGAAAGTCGATCTCTGTTACTCTACCTTAGTCAGAAATGAAAGTCATCTTGTACAAATTTTAGTATATTTGCTAATATTAATGCATTAGTAAATAAACATATCTTGTTTTCTGATAATTTTACTTTTTTAAATCTGTGGCATTTACTAGAATTACTTTGAAGTACTGAAGTATAATGATAGTGACTTTCCTGTTGTTTATAATTTTAGAAAATTATTTTAAGTATTATAAAGTTGGTCTGAGGTAGTCTTCATCATATCTAACAGTTTCTTCTGTTATTACCTCTTAAAGTTTTTATTAGGAATAATTCCTGAACTTTGTCAAATACTGTTCAACATGTACTTATATGACTTTTTTTCTACTTTAACTTGGTGATGTATGGATTATACTGATAAATTTGTTGTTTTGAATCATCCTTGATTTTCTGGAATTAAAGAGCCATGGTAATCTTTATCTACATTACTAAATTCTATTTGTTAAAATCCACTTTTATGTTTGAAATTATATCCATAAGAAAGTTAGATTTATGTTTCTGCTATATTGTATTAAGCCTTAATATTACAATTTTGCTACTTCATGAATTTTCTCTTTTCCCATGTTCCAGAATATTTTAAATTATATAAGAGTTGTCTGGTCTTTAAAAGTCATACAGAATTCAGCTGTGAACTTATTCTTAATTGAAGCTTTTATTAATGCTAAATTTTAGAGTACTCTTTTGAGCTTTTTCATGTTTTTTGGTCTATTCAGATTTTCTTTTCTGTCTCAGATCAACATTGGTAACACATTTATTTGAAAATCTCTTCAACTTTCTTCATAATTTTTATTCATTTTTATTAACATGTGTATAATAAACTCACAGTTATTATAAAATGTATATTTGGTTGCTTCTCTTTTTAATCCTTATCACTTTATATTGTTGTTTTCTTTTTTTTCCCCATAACTGAGCATACCAAGATATCTGTTTTACTGCTTTATCCCTTCTATGGTATCTTTCTCTTTCAGTTATTTTAGGTTTTCGCTTTAATTACCAGACAGGGGTTTTATGGCTTCTTGTTATTTTGCTTTCTACTTACTGATGTTAATTGTGTGACTCATTAGTTTTTAATCTTTCTTAATTAATAAAAGTAAAGATATACATTTTCACAAAAGCACATCATTTGTTGTCTCCTATCATTAAGTAAGTTTCTTGTTGTTAAGTTAGTACACTTGAAATGCAGGAATTCCACCAAGTCAGCTAGATGAGTCCTTCCATATTCAAAGATTCCAGTTTTTCTTCAACATTATCCTATTAATTTCTTATTATTTTTACCTATTCCTTACTCTTCTTATTTGATATTAATATTAAATCTTTTGAAAAATTGTCCTTACAAATTTATTGAGGTATAATTGATATTTTTAAAAGCTGCACAATATGATGAGTTTATACATATGCATACAATAGTGAATCTCTATTTTAAATTTCAAATCTCTTAGCTTTTCATTCTTCATGCCCATCTTTGAGATTTTGATAGCTCTTCTTCATCTTAGGATAATTTATTTCTCAGCTGAACCCATTCTCTAATTTGGTTTATTTATTGTTATTTTAGTTTCAGTAAGTTTATAATGATATAATTGTAGTTCAGTGAAAATGGCTAAATTTCTTCTAGTTGCTCAGCTTTATCTTCTTCCCTCAAGTTAATAACTTCCCTTAAGCAACTGCAAATTTTTCTTTGCCTGATTTTTGGAAGACAATTCTTCATAAATATTTCACATTTCTGCATAGTTTGGGTCTTCTGAGTGAAGGAATTTATGGCAAACAAGGGATGTTTATATAAAGAGATATTCTAACATAGTAAAGTTAAAGATTAATGATAATATCTCCCACTATTCAGAAAAGGATCAACAAGTCACCCATAGCCTTGTATAAGATTAGAGTATCCTAAATTTAGGACTCTTTGCAATGCATCCCTGTATCTCTGCATTTGCGTGTGTATACATACAATAATATATAAAAACAAACTAAACTTATAAATATAACTATATAAATATATATATATATAACTGTGGTAGATAACTTGTCAGTTTGAAAGTAGTATAAGAGCTCAGACACTTGTTTCTGACTTAAAACTGATCAACCTTGTACATTTCTTTAACATACCTACAGGTTAGTTTTTAATATCACTTAGGAAATAGTAAGCCAGAAAGAGGGCTTTTTTTCCTTTCAAACTAGCACAAATGTACCAGCACTCTGTTATCCCTCTGTGATGGCAAAGACAAGAGTCTGCACTGTTCCCAGGAGGTTTTCAATTCTGGTAATATTATTTTCTCAACTCTAAAGCTCAGCAGTGATTCCTCCCTCCTTTGCAGCCAATTATCATACTGACAGGAATTAGAAGGCTCTGGAAGTCATTCCAGTAACCACATACAGCAAGAAATTAAATGCAAGTCAGTCCATTCAGGCAATTACAATATATGGATTCTCATTCCAAGATTACAAGAAAAGGCTTTTCCTCAACTGCCTACTATTAGTCTCTTGACTGGTACTATGAAAAATATACCTGAGCTCTGGCAAAATGTTCTTCAGTTTTTAAATCAAGAAAGGGATTTAGGAGTAAGAGTAATAAGGGAAATAAAGTCAGGTCTGCCTCCCTAGAATTCCCATACTTTTTGAGAATTCAGGAATTACAGGGAGCTGATCAAGTAATATGAACTGTTGATTATTTTTTTAATTTAAGTCAACCACCAATGGCCTAATCCAGAAACTACTCTATAAGATTGATGATGAGGAAAATTTCATGTCAAATGCAAGAGAAGTGAGGGTATCCAAAAATGACAGCATTACCTCTGAAATATAAGGCATGAGTTGATTTTTTTCTTTAGTTAGTCCATAGAGTCTTTGATCAAAACTGAAAATTTAGCAATGATAAATAGGTAAGTTAGCCTCAAGTATGATTCTTTCATGTAAAGCAATAGGAATATATAAAGGACAGCAGTACTAAGAACTACTAAGAACACACTGTAAAAACACAAGACTGAGTAAAGAAGACTCATCCAATTTGGCACAGTCATATATAATGTCACAAAGTGTTTGTGTATTTTGTTTATCTTCTCAAATAACCAGCTCTTTCTTTTGTTGATTTTTTCTATTGTTTTCTTATTTTCTATTTTATTTCAGTTCTGATCTTTATTATATCTCTGCTACTTAATTTTGGCTTTGTTCTTCTTTTTCTAGTTTCTTTCATTATGAGGTTAGACTGTTTATTTGGGATTATCTGTATTGCTATGTATTTCCCTCTTAGAATCACTTTTGCAGCATCGCACATATTTCAAACTATTGTGTTTCTGTTCTCTTTTATCTCAACATTTTATTTGATTTCCTGATTCATTGATTATTTAGAAGCAAGTTGTTTAGCCTCCATGTGTTTGTGGGGTTTTGTTTTTGTTTTTGTTTTTTTGTTCTTTTCATGTAATTAATTTCTAGTTTCATACCATTGTGGTCTGAAAGGATGCTTGATACAAGTTCAGTCTTTTTTAATTTATTATGGCTACTTATAGTTTCTTGAGAAACTTCTGTACTGCCTTCCAATGGAAAGTGGCTGCACCAATTATAATCCTAATAGCAGTGTATGAGGGTTCCCTTTTCTCCACATCCTTATCAACATTTGTCATGTTTTACTTGAAACTCTTAGAGTCAGACTACAATGTCTTTGAAGTTTGAGGGATAGTTATTTCCAGTTTAAAACTCTATACACAGTCAAATCAGTAACGTTTGGGAATAACATTAAGAACGTACTTTTCCTATAATAGGGCAGCTAATACAGAATTGCTTAGCATCATCTTAATGTTGTATCTATTATACCAGCATAATTATAATAGCCCTGTCATTCACTTCCTAGTTCATCTCCATAAATATCAAAGATTCAGATGGTTTACCTTATATGCTCCATAAGGAAGTTACTAAAGATACATTCCTGCACAGCAAGGACATAAACCATTAAAGAACCCCTACAATTTAAGAAGCAAAATATTTAGGTAAGTAAAAAGAGGAAATTCTAGTATGGCTGTTTAGAAAAGGAATTACCAAAGGAAGGATTCCCATTCCAGAATATTCAGTCATAATAACTAGCTATCTTTGGTTTTGTAGAGCAGTATATTGTAGGATTGCATCAGGTGAACTGTGGTCTCTAAAATTAAATAATTTTAAGTTTTATCTATCATAGTTCTGTGATTATGATTCATGGATGTCTGATTCTTTTGTTGATGCGAATGACTTCCCCCTTTATTCTAAAACAATATTTAAAAACTTTAAGAGGATTGAGTAAAATTTTTTTTTTTGAGAGGGCATCTCTCATATTTATCGATCAAATGGTTGTTAACAACAATAAAATTCTGTATAGGGCAGTCAATGCTCAATGCACAATCATTAATCCATCTCAAGCCTAATTCTCGTAAAATTTTTAAAAGGTTATGGAATACTGAACATAGTCTAGGTTTCATAAAATCTTAGGAAAATAGATATGAAACATCAAAAGTTGTCTGACCTTAGTAATGGTAATGGAATCATACTGAGCTATTTGTATTTTCTTAACCTGTTTCTCTGATGATCAATGAAGCCTGCTGATAAGAATACAAGACTACCTATAATCATCTGTAGAATGATAACCCTCTTTTTGGTTATTAAACCTGCAACTTTGACACAGATAGTGTTATATGCACTCAAAAGAGTTTAAAGGACTTTATGTAAAAATTTAATGTCCATAAATACAAAGTTTGTCAGTAGTTGTCAAAAAAAATCAAAATTAAATTCCCATTAAGAAAAGAGCTATTACTTAGACTGAATCATCAACATTATCTAGAGATTTACCAAAAGATTCAATTTTGAAAAAAATAAGATGTGATACGATTCTCATGGGAAAGGAGTATTGTCCTTGCTTAATACAAATGCATTCATTCAAAAATCACTTATTAAGCTCTGAGGATATTCCAAACACATGGTAACCATGACAACCAGGGGGAAAAGCTACTCCTAAACTTCAGATAGAAAAGTGTCAGAGAATTTAAGTGAAAGATATAAATGCTCATGTAGCTTCAGACTCTAAAATGGGAAAGTTCAGAGAGTTTGAAAATCCTTGAAATTGAATTTCTACCTCTGAAATTACAAAAAAACTCATCAAGTGGAGTATCTGGAGATCCACAGTGCCTCCATGAAGACCACTTGGATGATTTTAACTTTTAAATTTACATATAGAAAAGGCATACAGAGGCACCAACCCAAACACACAAATGAAAGAAAAATGAGCCTGTGAGAAAAGCGCCAATAAAACAACAAAATTAGTTCAGGTTTGTGAATAAACTGCATAAGAAAAACAAATTGTTTCTAAGTTATAATTATATTCAGAGAAGTACAAAGAGAGTTTACCTGTAATATGTCTGGTGAGATTTTATAAATTAAACAAGTCACTTAAAATGGGATTCTGAAGATACTATTTTACTCCATAAATCTCCTGACCAGCAGAATAATTTTTAGCCTGAAGAAGGTGGCATAAATATTGGTAAAAGCAATTGAACCTCAAGATACATAAAGAGATGCTAAGATAGCATTTAGCTTTTCTAAATGATTTCAAGTCTCCAGCCCTGAGATTACACACAGAGTATGGTAAAAACTTGCGGATAAGTAATGAACTGCATGAAGAAAAATTTCTTATCATCCAGCCACTGGGGAAAATAGGAGATTTGACCAGAAATCCCGAGTCAGAAATATTTAGTCCTGACTTTTAAAATGCAAGGAAAAGATAGTGTCTTAGAAGAATTTATTGTTGTAATTTGTATGTGTTCTCACTGTTCTAAACCAGAAGGTTGGCCATTATTACATCCTTGCTTCCAGAATGGTTTTAAGTGGAAAGCAGACTGAACTTACAAACAGTGGCTTCTTCAATCTTTTGTGAAAACCTAATTCCTTGAAGAAAGGATGTTGGGTTGCAGATGCCATTGATGCTTTAAATATGATTCTACAATTCCTAGTCTCTTTGGCATATAATTTGGGACCATGTAACTAGTTCATGCTAAGGAATTATGAGGGGAAGCCATATGCTTTATTTCCAGACCAAGGCAGTTAAAAGCAAATTCCTCCTCTAACTGTCTCCCTGCCATAGGAAGAGATAGTGGCATCCATCATCAGACGGAAGGAGCCTGATTCCCTGAGTTGTTAGAGAGGACAATCTCTGACAATTCACATCAGATTTTATGTGCCTAAAATACAGACTTTTGCTGTGTTAAGCTACTCATTTTTCATATCTTAGGGTAGCTAGCATTAATTTCCCTGCGTTTATATAGGTACTTATTATATAAATGAAAGTTTAGAGATAGTTAAAGCCGTGGACATTGTTAGAGTATAATCTTAATTTTACTTATAAAAAGTTTTCTCAACTATGTATGTTGGCTTCAGCCTCCTCAGGCTGTCATCATTCATGGTAGCAAAGTAGGCATAGGCAGTCATCCAGAGCAAGAGAAAAAGCCTCCTTTTCCCTCAACCTAAATTCTATCCATTACTCTGATTAGACTGTCCATGAACCAATCACTGTGATGCATATAGTTAAATTATGCTGATTAACTCCAAGCAATTAGGGCCAAGCCTGGAAATGAAGACAGATCAATCCAACCCCAAACTTGTAGCTTCTAAGGGTCAAGGAGAAGTTAGATTGTTTAGGGGGAGAAAAAGCCATGAAATATACTAAAGATAACTCAAATATCCCTTAGATCTTTACTTTGTCTAATTCAAAACATTCATAATGCTTTATAGCTGTGGGTAAAACTACAGTGTTTCCAGAATCTCTCCCCTGGCCTTAGTCCATCTCCATATAGTAGGTGATTACAAGGGGGAGTGAGGGCATATCTGGCCCAGAGAGGGTCGGTGGGGCCCCCTTTTTGCAGCCAGGTCACAATAAACAGGGGCAAGCAGAAGTGGACAACCGCTTATAGGCAATAAACGGGTTTCTCCCACTTTATTTCTCCCTTTGACTGATTTCAGTTTCAAAGGTAATTTGCCCTGGACTGGGAAAGTATTTTCCCCACAGAGTTACAATAATGTTATTTGGTAGAGTCAAAGATTGTAAAGAAAGTATGTTGGATAACACAATCAAGGTACAAAATATTAATAATCAATTGAAAAAATAGTTCAACTCAAACAATATAAGTGTTTCTTAAATAGAAATTCAAAACTAATATGTAAGATATAAGTAAGGACCTTGGATTTAAAAGGATTAATTATATAAATATAGACCAAGTAGCAAAAGATCAGTACTGGCTCCTGTAAAACATTAGGGGGCCATAGTTAACAGGAAACACAATCAATGAACAACATGCTGAGACCATTTAACAAGGCAGAACAATGTTAAATTGCACAAGTGGATACAGATAACCTACAACGATAGAGTGAAAAATCACATTTTATTCTACATAAATTGAGACCACTCTTGGGATTTGTGGGAAATTTTGAAGCTCACAATTTAAGAGGGAGGAATATTGAAAAATCAGGATCTATCTTGAGAAGAATGAATAAGTTAATTAATGAACTTGAAGCTACATCAATTGTGTAGTTGAAGGAATTGTGGATGCTTAGCCATGAGAAAAGGGGCTCACACATGCAGAATCATTAAGTCTTTAGACTTCTAAAATACTGTCATATTGAAGAATATATAACTTGATTAGAAGGAATCATTAGGACGAAAGGATTGAAACACAAAAACATAGATTTCAACAGCATACAAAGAAAGCTTTTCTAACAGTCACAAATGAAAGAGGCTGCCTCAGGGCAGAAAGCTTTCTCATCGCCAGGGTGAGTTCCAGCAGAAGCAGGATTTTAACTTGCCAGAGGTGATATAAAGAAGGTAACAAGCACACGATGACAGGTGAGCAGGATAATTTTTATAATCCCTTTAATGTCAGTGTTTCTAGAATAATATGAAATAAGCTAGATTTCATGACTCCATAGAAATTGTCTATTTTAATGCTTAATTCCCTAAAGATGCTTGAATTCTACTACACAGCTTCAGAGAAAATGCAAGAAAATGTCAGCTTTAAATGACTCCTACTTTCTAGTACATGAGAGATTTCATAAATTTGATGATTCCTAAGGACACAGAGAATATGTAATATTTTCACTAAGAAAATAATTCATGTAAGTTAATATCGACTCATGAAATGTCATACTCTGCTCATTAAATGTGATGACAGACATTGGCTAAACAGTATTTTTAAAGAACTCTATCTATATCATTGGTTTTAAGGATAGAGTCTCCAAAGTTATTCATTCTGTTACTCAAGGAGATAAAACCAAGCCAAGAAAGGAGGGGATAATTTCTACTTCAGCAGTGCATTTGATAAGGAAATATTCAACACAGCCATCAAAGTCAGCAAACCACTTTTTCCCTCCAGTTGGCAAAGCACCCCCAGCTCCCTCCTCCCCTCTTCCAGGCTCCTCCTTTGCCCTGCGCATGCCAAAAATGCCACATATACGAAAACAAAATAATATAAATTGCTCCCCTTGCTTGTGCTCAGGGCTCAGACCTTGGGAGATTACTCCCCTCTGAGCATGCCGGTGTGAAATAAAACCTCAACACTCCAAGACCTCCGAGTGCCACTTGGTTCTTCTGTCAGTGACCCAGTCCAGGTTTTCCAGTATTTTACGTAACGATATTTTCCGTAACACATTTACCTTGCAAATTCCCTGGCCTCTCTCTGATTTTTTCCTGCTATAAGCTAATTTGGAATGGATTTTCTACAGCACTTCTCCCCCTAACCTCAAAAAAATTCGTAATATCAATTTGTGACATTGTGCTTCCTTTTGTCTAAAGCTTTGTGTATTCCTTTGGATAAAGCTGCCAAACACTACAGTTTCTCACATAAAATTCAGAAAGCAGGACTAAATGAAAATGCAGTTATCACCAATGGAAAATAATCTCATTAGAATTAATAAACAAAAAATTAACTTATCATACATATTTCCTACACCAAGCAGTTATCTGTGGAAGGCCCTTTATCTAAAGTATCTGCAAACTGTAGCCCCATTTTTGATATTTTTAAAATGAACCAAAGATATCCTGGAGAAAGTTCAAGTCTATAAAAGTGAGGGGATTTTCCAGAAATGTAGACCTCTGACTACTACGAAGGTTTTCGAAGTTACACCACTTTTATAAAGTTAAAGCTGCCTCTTCCTATGTTTCTGTGTAATGACTAAAAGGCATTACTCTTTGGAGTCTTTCTAACAACCTGTGTGAAGTGAACAGGTGGACCCGATCCCTTCAACCAACCCTACTGATAATTTTTGCAGGAAGCTTTAGAGACTTCACATTTTACAAAAAGTGAATTATTTGAGATCATTTATTACAAATTCTGCTTTCAACAGGACTGATTCTAAAGAGCAAAAAAGAAGGAAACCTGCCCCCTTGAAGTCATGAATGAGCTACTTCCCAGGGAATAGTCCCCCTTTGAAGAACAATTTACTGGAAACTTTGATCATCCTTTTGATGAAATTAAGGAAAATATTAAAGAACTATTCCTGGAAAAGCATGAGGAGATGATAGCTCTGGCTTTCAAAGACCTATATTTGGAATTAAACTATTGATTATATTAGGTTACTTCCAAACTTGCTAAAAATGAATTTTGATTCTTGTTAAATCAATCCAACTTTTTGGTAAATTACATTGTTAAATATTTGTGTTTAGATGTTTTCAACAAGGATTTTCACAAAAATAGGCAAAAAATTCATGCATTTGACAAAGAGATAACATGGACATTTGGCTATTTCATGTTTATTTAGAAAATATTTATATAGGTTTATTTGTAATTTTATTCACACTATCTATACTACTTAAGGCTCAGTTCTAGCCTATCCAATTTTTAGTTCTTGATCATCAAGTTGCGTCTTAAGTAGATGGGTTTAGGAACCTGATGCTGCAGGGCCAATATGCAAAGTGGTCTCTGCTGGGTAAGACCTTTCCAAACCCAAAGGGCTCTTGCACTGACTAAAGGGAAATCCATTACCTAACTCAAGCAAATTGTTCCTATACAGGAATCAATACTTTTTCCCAAAGAAGCCACAACTTAGATTTTTGTATAAAATTTCTCAATTTTGAAATGTTAGAATCTACCTCAAGTTTTTCAAAAGTCTGTACAAAACAGTATTATAAAAACAAAGCAAAAACATACGTGCAGCTGAAGGAAATCTAAATAATGTTTGTGCCTCTGGTCTGCAGATTGCACAGGGCATCCAGAAGAGGGAATCATGATTTGTATGTCAGACTCCTCTTCGCACTCTTCCCTCCTTTCAGTCCCTCATTCTTCGAGTAGTGCCTCTTTTTCTTTTCTTCCCAATCACCCAGCATTTTCCTTCACCCCTGAGAAAAAGCAACTGAAACTTCAGTAATATAGTGAGAAGTACAATAGAGAACCAACTCCAAGCTATTCAAATAGGCACCAGAATCCACTATCACTCCTTTTCTAAGGGGATCTGGTTGCTCTCTCCAGGTGCTCCTACCTGGGCCTGGAATTAATCATAATCGTATAGGCACGATAGACCAGAAAAACTTTCAGTATGAATAAAAGCATTTAGCAAAATTGACTTCCATTTGATATATGACTCTTCTATACTCCATGCTTATTATTCAAAATGATATTAGACATATATTAAATATTAGAAGTGATAAGTTAGGCAAGACCACAGGGTTGGTTCAGCCTAGTAAGGATGTGTTGACCTTGGTTTCCAACTCCATTTGCAAACAAGCATCAAAAGACATATGTAAACAAGGAAACAACTCCCCAGTATCTCTCTAATTACTTAGGAAGACATGCCTGAAGGTTTAGTGGTTAATGAAGTCCACAGAAGAGTAACAGTTGATACTAAAAGGCCAAAGCTCCAGGCTTGCTGTCTTTTCATGCGTTAGGCTGGGAAAAGGTTTTGATTATAATGCTTGCTAAGCCACGTACTTTCCTCTGTGTGATATAGGAATTACAGCAGTCCTAATTTTGACATATCACATAAGGAGACAGAACAGCTGCATGAAAGAGAACTGTATCTTTTTTAAAAATGTTAAAAACCATGTTAATGAAATAAACAGGAAGAACTAAAGGAGTTTAGAAAAGGAAACTATTCTATTAGCCAGAGTGATTAAAGAAAGCTTTTAAGTTATAGAGGCAACTCAAACTAGAACATGAGGGAAGTACTCTTGCTAATTACAAAGAGAGCACCGTTTCAGATTCAGAGAATTGCATGAATTTGCTATTTGGTTGAGAGACCTATTTTAGAAGAGTGGAGGGATTTGTGAAGGGTATCATAAAAGTTCTGGCTAAAATGATGGACCAAAGTCAGTAAGAAACTTATGAATTCCAAATTTCAGGCTAAGAAGTTCAAACTTTATTTAGGCTTTAGGTTTGGCCACCAGGACTTCTTGTGACGAACTGAAAACAACTACAGTTAAATTTGATTTCTTAGAAAATACATGGACGGCCACTTACTAGAGAAACCAATTTGGCAAAAGCACAAATCCATTGACCTTTAATGCAGACTGAATGTCCATCTGGTCAGGCCAACTTCCCCCAAAAGACATACTGAATACCACTGTTCCTTGGCACATCTGTGCCTTTTGAATCACTCTTTAAAAAAATTATGAAGTTCCAGCTGTAAAGTGCTTTAAGTCAGCTTACCAGATACCTTTTATAGGAAAAATAATTATGCATATTTACATGTATAATCCTCTCAACATTTTTAATTATACTCCATTTAACAGATCCTACAGCTTGTTTTTTAGTGTAATTTTGAACCTCACAAAGGAAAAAATTGTACGAACCTGACAATTTGAAAGAAGGAAATAATCTACCCAAAAACATAAAATGAAGACTAATTTCTAATAGAAGAATAATTATTTCTTGTCTTTCCTAGGAAATGCTCTTTATTCTTTTAAATCTAAGTAAGTAAGTATATATCCAGAAATTACACACACACACACACACACACAAATTTATTTGGACAGCAAAGGCTGTCTCAACTTAACTACAGATTTTTGACTAGTAAGTAGTATTTGACACAATATACAGTTGGGGTTTAAAAAGTAGAAATAATACATATCAGATAGTGATAGAGAAGAGAAAGTTAGGAAGTTCTTTTCATCCACACATACACTCTCCTCTTTAGAGGAGATCTATGCCATGATACACACTTTAATTTTCTCTTCCAGCAGAGATGATTGTTCTGATTTGCACAGAAGAAATCCTCTTTCAGATCTGTGGCACGTCAAGCTACATACATCTTATTTTTGCAAGCAGCACTTTGATTGCTTATACATACACTCTTGTTGGTAAGTGTCTGCATCTGCTTGAGGTCATTCCAGGGATCAAATTAGGAAATCGGTACCTCTTGTTTCTTCAGTTCTTAGAGCATTATTTACAAGGGAACATCATTCTGCCTTTAGATATCTCTGCCACTGGTATGTTATCTGTCCTTTGCTTGTCACATCATGCTTGCTTATATTTTAGTACTGAATCTTCATCATGTCTTAAAATTGATCATACACTAAACTTCTGAAGATCAGAAATCATGCATGTAGCTACAAATAGTTTGAGGCCAAGTTCCCCTGATTCCAGACTAATGCTTCTTCTAACTAAATTTCCTACTCAGCTCTTGCGAAGTACATTCCAAAACCATGATTAATGGAAATGTAGTTGCTGTGAACTTCATTAGCTTGAAGCACTATGATTTTAAAGTCAAGGAATCTGAATTTATAAAGACTGAAAGACATTGGGAAAGTAACTTAACCTTTTGAGCCTCATATTATATCAGTAAGATTATAATATTAGATTGCCTTGATTCACAGGGTCTCTGTAAGAACTAAATGAGACATTGTATTTAGAATATTTACTACAATACCTGGCAAAGGGTTGGGACATATTAACTAACTAAATAAGAAATATATTTTAATATATTTTAAAAGTAACACCCAAGATATTGTGAATAATGCATGTCTTTAGAATGAAGTTATTTAATTAATAGGATAAGAATTTGTATAGTTCTGAAAGGAATAATCTCCAACCAACTCATGTGACAATTAAGGAGATTTAAACCAAATCCACCTCCTTTAAGGAGAACTTCACCAAATGTAAGGTGGAATGTATTTGTTTGGTGAATATTTACTAAGCAATTACTTTATGCATAGCCTTGTATGGGAGAATTATCAGCAGTATCTTCTTTCCTTCAAAACATTCATAATTTATCTTCATATGGCACTTACAAAATTCAATAGCAAATTATAAGAAATGAAGAGAGTATTCCAAGGGAAGAAAAGGAAAAAACAATACAAATTAAAGGAAAACACAAGGAATACTGAGCACAACTGGAGGTTTGTCAAGGTTGAGGCTAGCTACACTAAGGAGCCTGGGTATAAAGATCAAGGATCTGGATTTTATACTGTGAGAAACAGAGCACTACTAGAGAGCCAAAGCAGAACAGTGATGGACTCATCTGACTTTTAGGAAGATCAACCTGGCAGTGATGCTCCCAATGAAGTGAGGTGGGGAGAGACTGAAGACATGGATATCAGATGGGAAACTAGCACATTCATCTGAGGAAAGATATAAGGGACTGAAAAAGGTTAATGTCCATCAGAATGGAAATTTCAGTAGGATTCTTTTGAAGAACCAATAACCTTACAAACTGATTACATATGAAGGGAAAACAAAAGAAATTAAGGATGACTATACTGTCTTAAGGTGTCATGTGAACAAGTCAGCTCAAACATGACCTTGGACAGAAGTTAACAGTAAGACCTAGCTCTGATCCAGAATTTACCATGTGCCAGATACTCTTCCATTTCTGTGGGAATAACTAATACATAGTTGGTTATTCCCACAACAATACCATGAGTTTAAGTATTATTATAACATCTTTTAGCTAAAACCTGGGGCAGAGAGAGGTTAAGTAAAAAGAGTAAATAATCAGTAGGTAACAATGCCAGGTCTGAATCCAGGAGGCTGGGCTCCAGGCCACGTGCCTTTAGTCATGGTGTTCCACCCCTTACCATTTCTGTAGGAGAGACAACATATTGCTATCATCAGGTTAATATTCACAAAAACTATTTCTCCCTAAGATAGTTGTATCATTTGAGCAATATTCCTTCCTTCTAAGATTCTCTTTCAAAACTCAGAACCAAAAACCATAACTCATGAAATAAGTCAGAAATTATATTTTATCCTTATTTTTTTCTTATAACAGTCAATGCCAAAGAGATAAAGAGTTGCCAGCTATAATTAGAAACAGTGGTGTAGAGATAACAGCATAATTACAGGAAGCTAGATGTGTCAGATTTCATGAGTGGCCTCAAATAGAAGACTCCTATGTAAAGACCTTTAATTTTTCTATATTTTATGCCACAATATTGATTTTTTTAATTTATTGTATTTCAAAAAATAATCAGAGGTTCAAATTAGTAAGTTGCCAGAACATACGAGGAAAAGGACAGTGTTCCTGGCTGTAGAGTGCTGTCGTAGCCCACAGGATGTGGGACATGAAGTGATTAAGGAAACATTTCCTTGAAGTTGCTTTACCCTCAGTGGCAGAAAGAGTGCTGTTTGCTGGTATGACAGTGTTGTGCAAATGCAATCTAATTTCAACCTGAGCTCAGGTTGTAACTGACACCTCCTAGTTTTGCATGTTCCTTTCCTCATTCTGAATAGAACATGAGTGATGGCCTACAGTGCAAAAATGCAGGACAGAATGTCTAAATTAAAGATAAACTTGACATGACATGCAGAAATAAAGAAAGCAACCAATATTTTTTCAATTACATTGGGACACCATTTTGTGATCAAAATTTTAAATAACATCTATTTAACGCATATAAGAGTTTATATACGTCCACACTCATGCACTCCTATTTATTCTTCAAATATCCCTGTGAGGTAGATAATATTATTATCACCATTTTATAGTTTAGGAAACTGAGACACTGAAATATTAAGTAACTATGCAAAGTCATATAGCTTGTAAGTGGCAGAAACAGGGTACCAATCCTGGCAATGTGGTTTCAAAGTAGAAATTCTTAAATCTCTACATTTTACCATTTATCAGTGTACATCGGAGCACAGCAGACTTTTAAAATATATTCACAGAGCTTTCATGAAGTATCTTTTGAACATTTGCAAATGAAAAGGCTCAGCAATATTTGCCATCAGTATTAAGAGCTCTGAAAAAAGACATTACAGCCCAGAATATTGTGAGACAAGATTTGAAAGACACAACAAAACTGATCATCATAACTGAGGAATGCAACAAGGTACAAACTGGCCCACGATCAAGACTGGCTCCTTAATCACACTGATTCAGAGTTATTACCTGAAGCTGGTGAGACAGAAATAGAAATTCCCATTCCAGGATTTGGGGAAAGCTCTCTTTCAATAGATTAATTGTAGTATTTCTAAATCCCTGAGTAAGAGAACTCCTATAAAGACCAAGGGTATTTAACTATCCCTCACAGAAACTTATATTAACATAAATTAAGTCTGTCTAGTCTACTAAATACACAAGTAAATGAGTTAAGAATGTAATTTTATTCTAACTGGAGTACTAATCTTTGCATGTCTTTTTAATCCTTAGGCACAGAAATTGGCCAATATTCAAGCAGAAACCAATTATTATTTTTGCACATACTGGAGCCCAAGCCCACCTGGTAGAGTCTATCTTCTACCATTTCAAACAGGAAATTTACCATGTGAGAGATTGGTAGTAATTTATATCCTTTTGGCTGGAAATTGGAGCAGGCTTTGTACCAAGAAGGACTATCTGGGGAGCCCTGTAGGTTATGGAGATTTTTCAGTGTGAAGTCACATTAAAGCTTAATAATGCTTTACAACACTAAGATACAAAAAAGTAAGAGAAACAACATTTAGTTTTTGGAATATATGTTTTGCCCTTTTCCTGAGACTAGATAATTGGGTAACTGGGCAGGCAGAACTGACCCTCTGTTTCACACAGAGAAGGAGCCTGGCCAGATGCTGCCTCCAGTACTGGACACTGGAATACTCCACGTGACATCATTTAACATATAATATACCCAACTGTTGAAAACTTACCACCAGCCATAAGCTTGGTGCTAGAACATGGACTTCCCTCTGAGGGGAGTGGATGTTCTCACTGCCCATCTGCCAGAACATGTTTAATCTGAGACAAAACATTAAGCCACGTGCAGCATGAAAGAACCTCTATGTCCTCTTGAGTTGGGAGAACAGAAGTGCAGAGGCTGAGGACTGGGATGGGATCTGGACAGCAGAGATACGGCTATGGTCTGGGAGAATCCCATTAGCGGGACAAGTGGATGAGCTTCTGCTATACGGAGGCCTGCTTGGGGTAAAGCAAAGGTTCAGATCTTGATTCTGGAGTCTGAGGCTCTCAGAACAATAGACTCAGATAAGGAGCACCTCATTTTTGTATTTGTAACATCTAGTCTTATAAAAAGGCATGCCCTGGTCTTGCTTTTGCTCTGGAGAATAAGAAGAAATGTTTCATCCTTCCAGAGGCCAGATAGGCAGTGTCAGCGGTCCTGGCCACCAGGAGCTAGCCAGGCCAACAGAGAGAAGTAGTAGGAAAGAGGACGCAACAGCAGCGGCCAGAATGAGGATGCTGGAGCAGAACTGAGGGGAGTTATGAGCAACAGAAACCTGAGAAAAATCACAAAAGCAGCTGGGACACTCTGGAGGGATGCAATTTCTGTCAGTTATGTCTGGTGCTTGTACTGAAACAATTTAATGTAAAAATAGACACAGATAATTTAATATAAAAATTACAATTTTTGGTTATGGATTTGTGAGGCCAGTTTATACTGATGCTGATGATGACAACAGTGGTGGTGGCGGTAGTTGTATTAAGCAAACATCCATACTTCTTCCATTTATAAGCTTTTCCTTCAATGTCCAAATCATAATAGCTTAATCTACATCCAGATTTCCAATATCCTACCAGATTCTGATCCTTAAGTGTTCCTTAGGATTTCTAAGAAATACTTAGTTGTTCCTCAGATGCACACGTTTTTGCAAGCCATCTAAGCCAGCTGTCAGGCTTGTGATCACTGCCACCCTCTTCCATAGTTCACTTTCTATTTTCCTGAGACTGGGGACCCCAAATCAGTGCCACTCTTCTTGTACCACATTGTCCTTCACATTGACACCAGCCCTCCTTAGACTCTCTAGAGTGACAGGTAATCAGGCTACAACACATGGAAGGGTTTTCTAGAGATCTGGTAATAACACAAGAAATTACAAACCCAAGGGTTTAAATCTGGGCTCCAACTGTGACATCTCAGATACACAGCCTTAAGCCCCTCCATTAGGCATTTCTTCCTATGTGGCACTCCCCTATGGCCCACTGCCATCGTGCCTCCCTCCCCTTGGGATCCACACCCCTACTACATGAGTCCTAGATAAAGGAAAACGTTACCCATTATGTCTGCCTAAGGCTTGTCACTCATGCTTCCTATTACTTCCCCAGAATTAACTTCTTCCCTGAATGCTTGACAATGTGAATGTGTATTTTTCCTACCCTTAAACGGTCTTGCCAAAAGTTGCTATTAGGACAATTAATCAGAATCTAACATTCTCTTACTATTTCTCTAGCCGGGATATCTCATTCTTAAATACCATCTCAAAAAGTATTTTGACATCTCAAAAAGTATACAGAATATGCTCTAGAATCTCAGATTGCCCATTAAGGATCTCTCTAATTACATGGTGAATATATGTCCCATATACTAGGTGCCCTCTTTAGGTCTCTACTTCCAACAATTCTATGACAGGAGTTCAATTATTATATCCACAGATAGAGACAGGTTGTTTAGCTTGCTCAAAGTCAAACAGTTATTAAATGAGGAATCTGTAATTCACATCCAGGTAGAATGACGTCAGAACCTTCTCTCTCATGCAGTCTAAAAACCTATTTAGAAAATAAACATCTCTTCCCAGAAGAAATAATCCATGAGATTCAACTCTGCATCTAAAGATAAAGTTTACTTTATCATGGCAGAGTAGTGACCAACTCTATTTTTTTAAATATGATTTTTGCTTACCTTTAACCAGAGAGTGATTTTTTCCCAAAACAAAGGAGTAGTCTAGCCCCATACCTGCACTCAGTCTTCCAACACTGAAGAAATAGAAGAATTACTTGTGGCTTTAAAATAGAAGTCCTGTTTACAAATGATAATGGCTACCATTTATGAAGCAGAAATTATTTGCCAATCATGGCAACTTATCTCTAAATATACATGTCTGTGCATGTGTACATTCTGAAAAAAACTTGACAAGGCATTTATAATTATTCTACCCAAGAGACTCTCTGGAAACATAAAGATGAAATAACAACCTCAAGATTAGTTAACAACTAAGTGGCTCTAGAAACCAAATCTGATTCCTAGTCCAGTGCTCTTCCAGCACATCCAGGAGCCATGGAGCCATGCAGAATGACTTCTTATTTTCTCAGATTCATTAAATGGCTTGGGTCTGACTCTAATTTGGGTAGGCACACTTTGTGAGGTTTATTGAGATTTAGATCCATTCTCAATATGCATTCAACTGGAACGTTAGGGGTTACAATGAGTGCTTTTCTTTGGAAAATGTAGGAAATAGTGATGCCCCATTTTTTTATGTCTATCATTCTCTACTGAGGCAAGCAAAAACCATTATCTTCTTTTAAGGAAAATCCAACACTGTCAGGACAAATAAAATGAGTTCAAGAGCATTAGATTTCCTCAATACCAGCTATCCAACTTTTCAAATCACATCTTCACATATATGAAATGGAGAAAGTGCAGACACATCCATGGCACATGTATGCCACAGGGCTTAAATGAAGTAAAATGCAAAAAAAAGCACACTCACAAACACTCACAAAAATTATTAAGTACAAGTTTTCTTTCATGAATATGCCACTGTAAGAGAAACAAAGTGTGGTGAATTACAAAATAAAACAATGTCATTCACATCTTCTGCCTAAAAATAAGATACAGCTGTAATTCAACACAGAAACCTGATGTGTTCTTAGGTAGAAAAAATGTCTCCAAGTTAGAATATAGGTGATTATTTGTTCCATTGATTTCCTTTGTGTACTTTTAAAATTACTTTATGTGGGAAAATATGGGGGCATATACACACAAAAATAGTTATTTATGAATGCTTTTGGAAATAAGGTTCAAAAATAAGTACACAAATTTTAACAGCAGTAATCTTTGGAAAGTGGAATTATAAATTTGAGGGTAGTGCTAAAAAATTATTCCAAATGTTTGTCAAAAAGCATGCATTATTTGTGAAATCATATAAAATGTATTTTATAATAATACTTTGCCACAGGAAACTCCCTAGAGCATTATGTATAAAACTATGGGTTGTAAAATTAATGGCAGAAAAATTATGTTAATGGGAGCAGTGATTAGAGCCTTAACTCTATTGGTGGCAAAAAGTACAGTTTAGTGACTCAGAACTGTCCCTTGCAGAATATCTTTGATAGGCTATGTTAGAGTTCTTTTTTGGGGAATATTGGGAAAAAGAAAGATAGAACTGTCCTTGTCCAAAGACTTCTCCTTCAGACATATTATTTATACTTTACACAAGAAGTAGTACACGGTTCTCAAATTTACGATATGCAAGTCACTTAAAAATGTGGCCAACTGATTTTAGAAACCAACAGTAAAATTACTAGCATCCTTTCTTTCTTTCTTCCAATTAGTAAGCATAGATTCACACCTTTTATACCAGATTCTAGGAATACAAAGATGAAGTGACCTAGTGCCTCCTCATGGTATTTTATGGTCCAGAAGAAAAAGAAAAGTACTCTCTGTACAAGAAAATATCCCTCCTTCATGATAGAACTAGAAGTTGAAATCTGGTTTTAAAACAATGAATCCTGGTCTTATTCTCTTTGCAAATTATGTATCCTCTTCCTAAACCCCTCAAAACCACATTAATATCATTAACATCAGCCTCCTAAATAGAAACTGTAGAATACCTGAAAGTAATTTGAATATCACCAAGACTCAACATGATGATAGAGAGTGACTAAGTAAGAAGCATATGAAGTTTGGGAAGTAGAATAAAGTACACTAAAAGCATGGCTTGGTTATTGCCTACACGTTTCTGCTTCTCAAAGAAATTAGAGATTTAAGGGAGACCCAAAACATGTGTGGACTCCATCAGCATATGTTTATTTCTATTGCTCCCCACAAAATGTGCCCAAGTAGATTAGCCCCAAAATTGTTGTTATTCTTCAAAAGCAAAGATAACTTAGATAATAATGGTGTAAGTGCAAATTTATTGCAAGATGTTTGCAATTTGATCCCTCACTATTGTTCACTACAAATTATGAAGTAAAATTTAAGCACTGAATTACTGCACAACAAATTTCTCTCCTTATATAATTCTCTCTGCCTCTCTTACTCCTATGCTGAATGCAAACTGCACCAGTAAGATAGGAATTCATCATCTATACTCACTGCTACAATCTCAAATAGGCCAATCAAGACTGCTCACTGTGTCGGATGGCCAGCCATTTTCACCGCATTGGGTATCTCTCAGGCAGAGCCAATCTGGAAGTTGATCATGCCAGGGAACCCGAAATGCTTTTTAATAGCCATATCTGACACCATCTCTCCATTTGCTTGAAGCAGTGAAGTATCAAAGGCAAACTATACACTTAGGGAATGCAGTCCACATACTGTGGCCCTCTCTACTCATCAGACAGCCTATCAGTGCCCTGACACGTGTCCTATCATCACTATTTATAATTTCATTGCAGGAATATAAAAGTCCATTGGCCTCGGGCTGCTACTGAGGTGAGTTTACATTTATAATATTTGAGAAAACAGCTCATGTGTTCAGATAAGGAAACTTGGCTTTGTGTTTTCCACACAATAACCATGCTCTTAATAGCTTCTGTATGGTTTTGTATGGTGTTAACTAGATTTATCTCTTGGTAACTAAACAGTGTAGGTTGAACTTTTACAACCCTGGCTTTAACAGCCAAAGCTCTTGCAGGTAACCCTTACAGATTATCTGATAAATACAGGGGAATTAAAAACAACAGTAACAACAAATGTCCTGCTAGGTAAACTATATATCCATGGAATACTTAAATTAAAAGGAATCTTGCCTAGAAATTACCCAAACCCACCTCGACAATAGGCAACACTCCTGAAAAAACTGCCTTCATGCTTAGCATCAAAATACCACTAATATTGTGAGTCAGATTTTCTTAGAAAAAAAAAACATTGTTCTCTTGCAGAAATAAAACCTCCTTAGGAAACCACCACAGTCAAAGTTCTTCATAAATTCAGTGATCATTACCCTAGTCAGTTTAAGGACTGTGTGCTGTGTTTTCCATGTTTCATTTATAAACTCAAAAAGGAGATGAAATTAGTTTAACTAGATAACTGAGCATTAAAAAATTGGAATGACACATTAAAAGGAAAAAAAGTGACTTTTTCCTCTTTGAAAATCAACATCCTTGATGATGGTCCATTTCTATCATGTGAAGTCTAATTGTATTTTTCTCCAGTGCACCAGAACAACCCTGATTATTTTTAAAGCATTTATTTTAAAGTGGTATCATCTGATCTAGCTGCTGAAGAAAGGGTCAGAAGTCAAACCCATCTTTTTGTTGCTATTGCTTTTTCTTTGTAATTTTTCCAAATGAGCCATGTTCTTATAAATTAAGCAACGTGACAAATGCAGAGGCAAAAAATATATTTCCTTGGAATGGAAACCCAAAGGGCCAAACAACATAATTTAATCATTGAGTCTTCTGAATTGTGGGATGACAATAAAATCTAACAGTAAAGCAGTAAGAGAAGGGCATCAGTGAAGAAAACTAAAGGTAAATTTTTTCAGTAGCATTATTAAATGAAGCAGCACTAATTCAGTACAGAACTCCCTACTAAGGAAGACCGAAGCTGGCCACTGAGTCTCACTGTTTCATGGCCGCTGCCTCCTACCTGGGCGATGTCACGTGATTCTAACCTACGGGCTAGACTACAGGGCTGAACGAGGGAGTTACAGTCACATTCATCACGGTTTGTAAAATTTACTCTCATTTCATGTTTTCTTTTCGATGGGTTAAATGTGTTCATTCATACTGAAGGAAATGTTTTAGAACTCTATGTACATTAAGAAATGTCAAGGAATTTCCTTAAAAATACAGTTATGCCAGCTTTACTTGGAAAAGATTATTTTCCTCTCCTTCTCTGAATTAATACCATACATTTCCAGAGCAGCAAAGTGCAAGATTAGTTCTTTTATTACCAATAATAAAGTTACAATAGTCACCATTTATTGAATACTCAAACCAGGCTAGTGCTTATATATATGTATTAGTCATAATAACTAGATGAAACATTATTATTATCATTCACATAACCATAACTACTTTATGAGGCATAATTTATGTTCAATAAACTATATTTTTGAAGTATACCATTGAATAAGTTTTGAGATATGCATATACATGTGGAAACATTACCAGAATCAAGATAATGGACATATCCACCATCCCAAGAAGGTTCCTAGTACCCATGTGTAATTGGTCCCTCCCTTTCCATCTCTTTCCCTCCCATCAGGCAATCACTGACCTGCTTTCTTTCACTGCAGACTATAATGTGGAGAAACTAGAACACTCATACACTGCAGGTGGGAATATCAAATGACATACACACTTTGGGAAATAGTTTGGTAGTTACCTAAAAACTTAGACATACACCTTAATGTGACCTAGATATTCCATTCCTATGTATTTATCCAAGATTAAAAAAGATATGTTCCTAGAAAGACTTGAACATGAATGTTCCTAGGACTTTTATGTGGTTTATGATGTGGCTTATATTTCAAAGAGATCCTTCTGAATGCTGAATTTGGACTAGACTCCAGAAAAATGAAGGACAAAAGGAGGGAGACCAATTAGGAAACCATTACAATAAAGGTTTGGGATGATGATGGTTTAACTAGTGTGATTTGATGGTAAAAGGGCAAAAAGTGGGCAAATCCTACATACATTTTTAAGTTAGACATCACTGTATTTCTTGACATATTGGATGCATGGTGTAGGAAACAGGTGTCAGGTATTTAACCTAAGTGGTTGGAAAAATGGAATTGCTGTTATCTGAAATAGGTAAAGCACCAGGATGAATAGACTGGGAGAGGTCAAGCTCAGAGGTTGGTTTGGCCCATGTTAATATGAGGCATCTGTCAGATGTGCAGGGGGACACGTGCAGAGGCTGTTGTATGCAGGAGTCCAGACCTGACTGAGAGGCAGGGCCAGAGATAAAAAGTTAGGAAGTTGTCAGTAAATAGATGGTTTCTAAATAGGTAACTAAATGTGGAAATGGAAAAGATGAAATAAACTCTGAGCCCTAGGACTCTCCATGGATAATTTGTCTCAGAGATAAGGGAGAACAAACCATGCAGATTGAGAAGGAACAGCCGGGCATAAGGAGGAAAGTCAGGAAAGTGTGATAGCATGGAGACTACTTTTTAAGAAGTCTTTATAGGAGTGAGCAATATTCCCTATCGAATGCAGTTGGTAAGTATACTAAAGAGGACAGAGGACTGGACATTCGACTTAGCAACACAACCAATGGTGGCTTTGATAAGAACACCGTCACTGGAGTGACAGGAATTAACTATTTGATTAGGGTAGATTCAATAGGAAATCGGGGGAGAGGAGCTGCAGATGGTGAGTATAAGCAAATCTTTCTGGACTTTCTGTGAAGAAATGCAGAGAAATGAAGGAGTAGTTGGAGAAGGATGCAGGATCAAGACAGGTAATTTTGCTTGCCTTGAGTTTGCTTTGTTTTGTTTTGTGTTCTTTTATAGTAAAACTGACAATACAATTAGTGTATTTGGTGGTCTTTGATATGCTAAAATTTGATACATAACTTATTTGACTGCATTTTTAACTTTGTATTTTGAAATGATTATAGATTCACGTAAAATTTCAAAACTAGTACAGAGAGGTCCTTATACTTCTTACCCAGTTTTGACCAATGCTTACATCTTATTTAACTATCACACAATATCAAAATCAGGAAACTGACTTTGGTACAATGTGTGTGTATAATTCTGTCATTTTATCACTTATGTGGATTCCTGTAACAACCACCACAATCAAAACACAGAACGGTTCCATCAGCCCAGAGAGACTATTGTGCTATGTCTCCAAGGTCACAACCTTCTCTCTCCCTACCACCATCCCTATCCACTGGCAACCACTATTTGTTCTCCATGTCTGTAATTTTGTCTGTTCTAGAATGTTATATAAATGAAATTATATAATATGTGACACTTTGACAGAGGTTTTTTCATTCAGCATAATATCTTTGCATGCCATCCAAGTTGCTGAGTGTATCAAAATTTGTTCCATTTTCTTTCTGAGTAGCATTCCATGGTATGGACCTACCAGAGTTTGCTTAGCCACTTACCAGTTGTAAGACATTTCGAGGATGTTTGTCTGTTCAGGAAATAATTCAGTAAAAGAGGAGGAACCTGATGATGCAGGAGAGCCTGAGATAAGCAGATCATCACTCTGGGTCACGCTTAGGGAGCCCAGGGGAGACTGTGGACATCCACCCAGTATGAGGCCAACAATGTCAGAGTCAGTGGGTGAAAACGGAAGCAATTGGATGTGGTGGTGGGAGCCTGCAGAAGCTCTTTTCTGACTGCTTCTACTTTTCTAAATAAATAAATGTGGGAAAATTTTAGTTCTTTCAGCCAGGATCCTCACCTGAACCTAAACTACTTGATGCTGTAACTGGCCTGCTGTTAGGCTACTGATTCCACACCCGCAGGCAATGAGCTGTTATTGACTGAGTCACTACATAAAGAGCTCTGCCCAGTGCTCTAGGTAGAGGCAGAGGTGGAGGAGGATTACAGATCTGCAGACTGTTGGATGCAGATGTAATGCTAGTGCTCAACCCATCGCCAGGAGAACAAGCTGGGTAATAAAAACCCTTTTACCCCAAGGTAAAAATAAAAACTCTTTTTCCTCCGTCTCACTGAATCTATAGTGAGCCTGCCTGGTGCTGAAACCCATTGGCAAGACAGTAAGCAACATCATCAGTTGAGAGTAAAAGTAGTAGAAAAGTTGTTACAAGTTTGAGGAGAAAAATGTACTCAACAAGCATCTAGGAGAGTGGAAAGCAAGCAGATTAGAGACATGCAGGATGTTATGCAGCAGCACGAAGGGCCCACAGAGGTAATAGCCATGAATTTAAAGCCAAAGCATCCAACCTGGCTGTGTTTTGCTCCAGCCTCAGTCATGGATGCAGCTGCAGACAATGCAGGAGGAATAATGATTTGAGGTAGGCAGAAGAAAAATGAGAAAAATAATAGAAAAAAAAGTCAAAAGTTTGGAAAAGCAGTATTTGTTTTGTTTGAAGACTTGTGAGGCACATTGTAGCTAGCAGATGTTCTGGAAATGCAAGCACCTTAAAAGATGCCTGAATTAAAGGAGAAAGCCCATCCTGGTTATCTTCAATGTTAAGCAACAATCCTGAAGCCCAGTGAAGCCCGCAGGTAGAAGCAAGTATTGATTCTGTTGTCTGCTAAGGTTAAGGTGCTGATGCTTAACACCTAATGCTGCCTGTTCTCCAAAGAGGGTTTGAACTATCCTGTCAGCTCCCTCAGTCACTGGTTCTTTGGCTTCTCCAGCCATCTGACTATCCTTTGACTCTTTACAGAACACTCATACCTTACTCTCAGCCATTCTGACAAAAACCATTGCTATTTTTCTACCTGTCAGATGTGATTACACAGAAGCTTTGTAACTTCTCCTGCATGGTGAATATGCTGCAGAGTATGCCCACAACATTCCTGAACACGTTATGTCTCCTGAGCAGAGACAGCGGTGCACGAAGCAACCCAGGACTGTGTGGTGTGCCCGAGGCAGTCAGCGTGTCTGTGAGTCACCAGCAGGCTGTCGCTTCCTGCATGCAAATACCACATTTCCAGAAGCTCTGGAAGAAGGATACAGAAACAATGCCTCAGTTCAGAGATATTTCCTCCTCAGGTTGGTGCAGCCCTCCCAGCCTGGGGCATCTCCCAGGATCAGTTGTTGTAAGCACACTGGACAGCACCATTTCACTGGTAGCCTGCTTTTTAACAGCCTGGAAGCTAGATATCTTCTAGTTAATGTCAATCGTTTAAAATAAATTTCTGCCACTCAGTTGGTTACACGTAATAAGGACCAATGACCTGTTAGGAAATAGAACACAGCACCTGTAGTTTGTTGAACCAGCGTGATATGTGCTCCAGCACGCTGAGGCCTCACACTCCCCCGCCCCCACCATTCTGCCTCTGCGGGAGAATGAACAAGGAGCCGCAGTACTCTTCTGGGTCACGGTACTTTGTTACTCAGGGAAAATAACAAATATTTTAAATTCTGTCACTAGCAGAGGTCAGAAAGATGACAAAATCAAATCTGCATGCTTTCATTGGGGGCCTTCATTCGTCACTGCCTAATTACTTACTTTTCCAAGTTCCTCCAAGTCAGCACATAGTTCAAAATACCTCTTAAATGCTCTTTCCCCAGTTATCAGCATGTATACTTTCACCATTAAACAACAGGCTGCAAATGTGACTTTCTGTTGACCTGGCTGACCTATTTTAAGAGACTTAAAGTAAAACTGACTGAGCGAGGCAACCTTGTACGGCTGCAAGGCCCAGAATAGGCGAGCTGGTCAAGCAGCAGCCAGTAAGGGAAATGTGCTCCGGAAGAGTACGCTTGACAGAGCTGTTTTCTTGGTGTCTGTTTAGGTGACTGGGGAATAGGAATGCTTGCCCGGGGCTCATTGTAAACAAGAAGGACTGGAAGGAAGTGGGCGGGCAACCGCAGGTACAAGCTGGTGCAGGCTTCTCCCCTGAGGATGTGCCTCAGGCCACAGGCCAACATGGTGCCACAGGCCCTGCTGTGAAAAGGGGAAGTCTTCCCAGGTCTGTCTTCAGCCCTGTTCCTGTTGCTCTTTGGAACCTTTGTGCTTCTGTCCAGCAGCCCCCTGCTGCCTGTCTCCTGTCCCCTGCCCCCTGCCTCAGTAGCGCCATCTCTCCTCATCCCTTTTCTCATTCCCATCCTTGGGGTCTATACCTGCATTTGGCCACCGTCTTCTAAATTCCCTCAACTTGCCAAACTGTTCATATCAGAATTTTGCAAACATTGTTCTTTTTGCCTTAAATACTCATTTGCCTGACTCTCATTGGTTGGATCTCATCATAAACATAACCCTTCTCAAGAGAGGCCTTCACACAAGATGAAATCTACATTAGGCCCCCAGCCCATCTCTACCCCTAATCACTCCCCAGTCTGGTCCTTATTTATCACAATTTGACATTTTCTACTTGTGTGCTCACAAAAGTTGAGAAAATAGTCAATTTTATTCACCATTGTATCAATGTCTAATACCATGCCCTGCCCAGTATAAATGTTGCCCTTTAAGATAATACTCTATTTTAATAGACTTGTTTTCATTAAGTTGTCCTCCTTGCCACCCAGTTATGTGAATCACCCAGGCTTCTCCAGCACTGCACCCTGACCTTGAAATATACTTTTCCATTTATTCATCAACACAGCAATGGGAAATATGTCATACTATACCATTTTACAGAGAAAACTGAATGGACAATAGTTGTTTGCTTTTCCCGAAATGTTTAGAAGTGCCAATGTCCAAATAAGAAGTTATGTAAGCATCTCAACCATGATAGCAGGCCAAATAGATCTCATCATAGATTATGAGATACAAGTTATTTAAGGACTATTTTAAAGGACACTCTATCAGTAGCTTCATTCTTTAGTATAGCACTGTTGCATCAACCCCAAAACAAGTTCAGGAAATACAGAATGATGAAAAAAAAGTATCAATGGTTGGGGCCATCTCTTTAAGTAACAATGGGCCACAGCAGACCCAATTAGCATCTAAAGGAATGTGAGGTACATGAAGAGAATTTTGGAAACATGGTACAGAATATTAATGTCAAGAAAGGATGCCAAACCTACATTTAACTATACCAGTACAAAGTTGTGGTTAAAATTAAATACTCCAGAATATGACAGAATTGAATTTTAACCTATGCCCTATTGCTGGCTAAATTTTTTTTTTTTGAGAGGGCATCTCTCATATTTATTGATCATATGGTTGTTAACAACAATAAAATTCTGTATGGGGGACTCAATGCACAATCATTAATCAACCCCAAGCCTAATTTTCAACAGTCTCCAATCTTCTGAAGCATAATCAAAAAGTTCTTACATGGTGAACAAGTTCTTACATAGTGAATAAGTTCTTACATGGTGAACAGTGCAAGGGCAGTCATCACAGAAACTTTCGGTTTTGATCACGCATCATGAATTATAAACAATCAGGTCAAATATGATTATTTGTTTGATTTTTATACTTAATTATATGTGAATCCCACATTTCTCCCTTATTATTATTATTATTTATTTTTTTTTAAATAAAATGCTGAAGTGGTAGGTACATGCAAGATAAAGGTAGAAAACAGTTTAGTGCTGTAAGGGGGCTAATGTAGATGATCAGGTGTGTGCCTATAGACTAAGTATTAATCCAATCTAGACAAGGGCAACAAAACATCCACGGAGCAGAAGATTTCTCTCAAAACAGGGGGGGTGAGGTTCTAAGCCTCACCTCTGTTGATCCCCAATTTCTCACCTGATGGCCCCCCTGCGACTGTGCCTGTCTTAGGTTGTTCCTCCCTTGAGGAATCTTACCCGTCTCTGGCTAACCAGTCATCTTCCAGGGCCATAAAGGGAAATGTAAAGTTGGTAAGTGAGAGAGAAGCAATATTGTTTGAAAAGGTTAGCTTTTTACTTCTTTGCAGATTTATGCCCTGTGGCTTCTATGCCCAGCATTTGTCTTGAGGTATCTTTACCACTTGGAAGAATTATAATACTCGGTAATTTCGATATGAGGCATGAATTCTACTTAAAGGTTGTAATTAGGAAGGAAGAAGAAAAGCTATAGAAGTAGCAGGCGGAAGAAAACATGGGAAGATTGATTATTTCTTTGACATATCTTCTTGTAGTGTAACATAAGCATGTATAGGTTTTAAACTACTAATTAAATTGCATGCACACATTAACATAATAGGAATACAGCTACATAACCAAAGCAGATCTACAATTACCAGCCATATCCAGTGAAACCAAGAAAACCAGTTAGGCACCCTAGGCATTTGTGAAAACCTATCAATAATATGATGGACATTGTCTAACTGAATTTGAAGAGTTTGAGAAAAATCAGACAAATTAAAACAACACATTCCTGGGAACTGTTCACATCCCATATGTTCTTTTAACAGTAGATAGTGTATAGTCGCAAGATTTTGGAGTGCTGCAAGTTGCACTTCTCCTAAATCTTGGTTGAGTTCTGACAGTATAGATCCAGTCAAATTTGTTGTTTTACAGTATGCACAGGCCAGCTTAGATATCTCCTTTTTCATTCCAATGGCAAGTCCAGGAACCGGTGGGATGAATGCAGCTACAACTGCAACAGTGCCAGGATCTTTGTTGAAGTTTTTTGATGATCATCTTCTGGAATGACTCTTCCAGAGGATGTTGCTGTTGGAAGTTCTTCTTCATATCATATCTTAATTCATTTTCTGGGTAGCCAAATTAGGCTTTGATCCTCTGTATAAACACAAACAAACCTTTTGCCCACACTTTGATATGCCCTTTATACCACTGTGAAGGACTTATTGGAGCTCACCACACAGGAACTGCTTTTTTTTTTTCTTAAGAGAAAGGAATATTATCAGAAAAATGTACTTCCATAGCTGATCATCTGACACCCTTTAAATGATCAAAATTAAGGATATTTAAAGCATGCATTAATTAGTGATTTTCAGTTAGTTTTATCCTATCAGGGAGTAATCCCTCTTTTCTTTCTTGTTTTTTTTTTTTGTTGTGATCATTAATCTACAATTACATGAAGAATATTATGTTACTAGGTTCTCCCCTATATTTTGCTGGCTAATTTTGACTCCTTTTTCCCATCTCTCAAATGAATACAACAATCCCATCTCCCAACACCAACGTGAAAACTAAACTACGTATATACATTGGTGAATACACCATTCTGACACATAGTAAATGTTCAATATATGTTCACTTTTATTGTGGCAATTATTATTAGTGTCATTATTGTCATTAGTTAGAGTTATAAGGCCAGAAATTTTAGCTCCCTTCTCTGTAAGTTCACATGCTAGATCTTGATGTTGGCAACCATATGGCAATAGCGCTTTCCCCTCTGTGTGAGAAATACTCTATAAATAGTACATTTGCACCTCTACTTATTCCCAAGATTGAAAAAAAAGTTACTTTTATAATAGATTGATATCATGTCATTTATATTATAGAGTTTTCTTATTTATACAAATTTAGTGGAATTTATAAGCACATGGTCATCAAAAGTTTTAAAATTTCACTTTTATTTTTGTGAGGTTGTTTTAAATACTTGCTGAGTACTTCCTTAAGTTCTGCAGTAAAGTTCCAATTTTATTATATGCTACCTGACAATTCACTCCCTCCGGGATATCATTTGTTATCATCCTAATTATCACTTTGGAGCATTCTTGACAATTATGCTCAGAATAATTTGCACAACCACATTTTTTTTAGGCTACATACAGATTTGACTCTGTTGGCTATATAACTAAATCAGTGCATTTGTACCTAAAACAAATTTGCAATTACCTCCACAGGAATTTTTAGAATCACTTCATGTAGTGAGTGGATACATTAATCTCGGTGCTTAACTACTGCTTAGGTATTAATTGGCACTCAGATAACATATTGAAGAACATTGCATGGTACAATTTAATAGAAAAATAAATTCTGTTAAATAACTAGCTTCAATGGCTTATGTTTCAGTACAGAATGATGCTAATGACTGAAACTATCATTTAAATATATTCACTGTGTTAAAAATGTAAAAAATAAGCCTATAAGAGGTCATGAATTTACAGGTTTGCTATTAGCCTTAAGAATTCTCTTCATTGTATAAGAAAACTATAAATAACAGTTTTATAATTGGATTGATAATGCAAAAAATGTAATTTTATTACTTTTAAAGACTTTTTAATGTGATCGAATGATTAAAATCGATACTTGGACATTTTCTAACTCCAGGTATAGCTTTTCTGCAAGATAAGCATTCATAATTGTATGATATGTTCTTTCCTACAGAACACTTTATTTTCCTCAGATACTCGGGCTGCAAAAATATAATAGAATTCTTTACATAGTGTGAAACACATTATATGATTGCCTAATAAAGACAGAGACTATTCTAAAACATCAATGCATGAATCAAATTTTCCCAAAATGACTACTGGAGTTAATAGGATTCTAGCTTTGTGGTTCATTTATTCAATCACTCCTTTATTTGTTCATTATTCATTTAGTCACTGAATATTTATTGATGATCATATTATATGCCAACCACTGTAACAGCCATGAGAAGCAAATACAAACAAAAATGAATGCCCTCAGAAAGCATCCATTCTAGTTGGTTGTAGAAGACCATAAACAAACAAAATAAATAAGCAAATATATATAATCTTGCATGGTGATAACTCCAATATAATAAATAAAGCAAAGGAGGGGAATAGAGAATGCTAGGGGTTTAAAACTTTAAAGTGGAAGGTCAGGGTAGGTCTACTGACATTTACACAAAGACCTGAAGGAGAGAATAGGACAAATCTTGCAGAAATCTTGGGGGAAAGGAATTATAGGAGAAGGAATATTAAGGATAAAGGCTCAGAAGTGAGAGAGTCCCTGGCACTTAGGAGGAGAATCAAGAATGACAATGTGGCTGCCATGTCATTAGAGAGGAAAAAAGAAATAAGAGATGGAGACAGAGAGGGTGCAGAGTTCAGATCTAGTAAGGCCCTGAAAACCACTGTAAGGACTTTCTCATTAAAACTAAGTGAAATAGGGTGTGACCCAACTCCTTATTATGTCTGGAGATACATTTTAATCATATGCTGTTTCCCACATACTCTATAATAATGGTCACCCGGTTGGACACTAAATGTCTCATGGCTAAACTACAGCTTTTAAAAAACTTCTTGTTTGTGACCAACTGATCAACAATAATTGCTAATCCTCCAAGGTCCATCTTCCCCTCCACTCATAATAGAACTCCAGCCGCCTTGTAACTAAGTACTGCCTGGCTAAGGGGGTGCAAGCAAAAAAGTGCCAACTCTAGATCCTAAGAAAGAATATATATTCCCATTTTGGCTCCTTCCCTTTTGCAGCTACCCAGAAGTCAATGAGAACTGAAACAGAGATGGAAGTAAGATATTAAAGTGAGCAAACTTCTTTTAATTTCTTTACTACATCCCACAGGGAGAAATACAACTGTATTTCACTATATTTTTCTAAACATAAATGAGAAACAAGAAATCCACGACACTGTGAACTCAAATTTTCATTCCACATTTAATGGAAAAGGAAAGAGGGACTTTGAAAATAATTTGAAGAACTTCTCAGAGAAAAACTGGACTTTATGACACAAAACATTTCCTTTTCTTGTTGTTTACTCAAATAGTAGTTGTATCAGATTTGTTTAGTAATATGAGGGTAATGAAAGTTATACATGGTGGGGGAGGAATTCACTAAACTATGACGTGAATGATGTTTGCTACAGAAAGAAAGAGAGAAGAGAGAGACTGAGAAAGACAAAGAAAATAAAACAGGGATATTGCGAAGACTGGCATAGGGGAGACTGAAACAGAGGATGAGGTCAGGGAGGGGAAACTGAAGGAGACGTGCAGACTCAGAAGCAGACAGGAACATGGCAGAAGGCTGTTAAGGACCATGCGTGGAAACCTGTTTACTCTGTGTTTTAAGCTAATGCTTTGATCACTGACCTCAGAAAACAGTTCAGGATATTTAAAACACATGCAGCCATTATCTGAGTAGTTGAGCAGAATAAACAAACCACCAATGAGGTGAGAACTAGTTGAGTTGCCTTTGCTTATTTTTCAGAGTTATTAAAGAAAGTTTCTCAAGGACTATTGTACAAATATATTTTAATGGATTACATTCTACCTATTTGTTTTGTCAGAGGTACAATATTTGCATGAATATGCCCAAAGTTCCTGACATTTCAATTACTTTTTCTAGAACTTTCCTAAAATTATTTTGTATGTGTATTAGATTAATTAATCTATTTATTCAACTTGTTAGAATTAGCAAGCCAGTAGATTGAGAGGGCAAAAAAGGAAAATAGTGCCATGCATACTATTTTAGAGGCCTTAGATTGTGTAACTTTGAAGGAATTTTTAAAGAGAAATTTAAGATACAGGCATCTATAGAATTCAAAAAGCATTATTTTTTAGTATTGCTGATATTATATTTTTTAATATCTGACCTTAAGATCATTTGGAGCATCTATTTGGAATGGTCCAAATATCAACACACAGATGCCATCCAACACCTTGTCTAATCATCTGAAGGATGTTATAAGAATTCTCAAATGATAGCGACTTTAGTGCGCATATGTGATTATTTCCCTTTATATGTTACCATCTAGGGAAATTTGTTTGTAAAAAGACATTTGGAGAGTTTGGGCAAGAACATTTCTAAGACAAATAAAATAAATTAGCTGTTTCATTTTTAATTCAAAATGCAATATGAGCTGATAAAGTTACAAAAAAATCACAAGTAGGAGGCACAATCTGTTTAGTAGATTGCTCATGTTTTTCTTTTTCTAAAAAAAATTGTTTTTTAAAGTCATGATAACATGTAGGGCTAATATAGAACAATGGTAAGAAAAATTAAAAATGAACAACTTGGCAACTGCCGTCTAATTGGATTCACACATCAAGTGATTGAACTGAAAAGAACTTCCAGGACCTGAGGTTCATCTCCTTTCTGTTATGATAAGGATTCAAAAGCGAGCATGCTCTGGATGAGCGGTTATCCAATCAGCTTCAACTGTTCATATGACTACATTAAATGGTAATAAATAATCCACCTAATTATCCTTTCATCTAAATAACTGATAAGCTTACCCATCTTTCATCTCATCTGCAAATACTAATAACTTACTGCATAATTTGAGTCTAGCACTAGAAAATAGAAGAAATTACAAGTGAAGTGTTTGCCCATAAGAAGTTTAACAAACATCTGGGGAAAGAAGGAAACACCACTAACGCCCGCTAAAACTACCAGGAAAACACTGAAGTCTCTAAAGCCATTCTCTACACTGTGTTCAGGGTGATCTTACAGAGGCACACCTGATTATGTCATCTCCCTCCCTGGTCCTCACCTCCAAGCAAAGATGTGCAGTGTTTCATTGAATTTCCAGGGCACCTACCTGTGAACACAAAACTCCTTGCCAGATTTCTAGTCCCCCAGAGTCTCTCCAGCCTGGTTTCTCACCGCACCCTTACCTCATGCCCTGCCTCAGCCACACAGGCAGTGCTTCTTCTAGCCGTGGACTCTTGGCAAAAAATGGTTTTGCTTCATCAAGCTGCCTCCTACCTCAGATTTCAGAACAACTGTCACTTTCCTGACCTCCCTTTTTAGGTCAAATTCTTTATAATATTTCATTGCACCATGAACCTCTCCTCTGTGCACAGAGGTTAGAGACAGTTTTACTTTTTTATTATTAATTAATGTCTATCTTCCTCTCTAAGCTATGAGCTCCAAAAGTAGAAAAATCATGTTCACTTTCATCATTGTAAAAGAAATGCTTTCTCAAAGAACCTGAATCCTATAATCCCTCAATAAGTATTAGTAAATGACTTATTGTTAAGTGAAAAATGAAAACAAATTCAGTCATTCCCTCAATGGAACTTCAGAGAATTCCCTGATAATGTTAATAATGAGTTTTGATCTTTAGCTTAAACTAGTTGTGAGTTAGTTGATTGCTTGGGTTTTGTTTGTTTCTTTGTTTTTTGAAAGATAAACCTTGAATTGCTCACATTAACAAAGAAAATGACTAACCATACTCTAAACATGTATTCCTTCATGTGTTCAAGCAAATACAAAAGATATATGTGAATTCAAAGGTGCTTTGCAAGTTTTAGTTACTCAAGAGCATGAATTTAAAAAATTACTTGAAAATAAATGTAAAATGTATTACTTTAAAAAATTCTGTTGGCCAGATATACTCCATTTATGGCAGACCAAAGCTGTGTACTTCTCATGCTCGATATACTGATTTGTGAGTTAAGTTTGTGCTTCTGTGAAACGGATTCAATGCTCCTTCATTTACCTGCACTTAGGAAATATTTCCTACACAGTATGTCTTTCTCTTTTGATTTAAAAATCATAACTGGTTTTAACAGTTTTAACAAATAAGTCCCTTAATCCTTCCAATTATTCCTCTTATCTATTGTCTTTATTTTCTATTGTTTATTAAACAAGCTTATGAACAAGTAAATTAACAAGCACTTAACAATGTGCCAGGCTCTGCACAAATTATTTTACTGCACTATTTCATTTTAGCATCATGATCACCCTTAACATAGACACAATTATTGGATTCTTTTAAAAACTATGAAAAGAAGTTCAGCAAGTTGCCTCATCATTACCCAGTTCATAAGGGGCATGGCTGGGATGTTAGACCAGCTCCTCCTCCTTCCCAAAAGATTATAGCAAGGATATAAGAGATGGCATGAAGTGGGAGAAAAACCTCTAAACTTAAGGAGTCTCATGACTCCATGACAGACAAGTCACTAAAGTTCTCTATAATCACCTTTAACATAAGGAACATGTAGAATATCAGGGGGGGTAAGAAACTATTGTCTGTCAAGTGAAAGTTAATTGATTCTCTGCTTACCTCATCTTGCCTTTACCAGCCCCAAAATTAAGTCCACAGAAAGAATGATGAATGGCTTAATGATCATGTATTATACAAGGAGACAGGAATGTAATCATATAGTCAGCATTTTTCATCTTCTAAACCATATGCTTATCTTCACAGAGTAGAATTTTCAGATTAGTAGCATTTTTTTAATGTGGTGTATATCATTAGGAGATAAGACTACTACCAGCTGTTTGAAGGAAATAGAAGTTTTGCTAAAAGAATACATTGGAAGGAAGTGAATAAGACAGATTGGTGATAGGAGAGGAAATCAAGTCTAACAGCTCCATTTCTTACCCTAACTCCCTATTATTATTCTAAGTTCCAATGACTTTTGTAAAAATTTTTAGTATCTTAATTTATATCTCTATGAATGGTTATAATGAGGACATTTTTACTTCTATAAAAATTAATGCTTGAAAAGTACTTTAAAATCTTTAGTACATCGAGCATTTGAAACATGAGTCCATACCATAAAAAAAAAATCTGCAAATAGGATACTGTATTACTACTAAAAAGAACACTTCGCTCAAAAGTCAATACATTTTTTAAGCATTACTGTTTCGACATGGTCTTAAAGATTCTGTTTCTAACAGAGAAAAGACTCAAGTCTTAATCACTAGATTTAACACACCTCTTTTGCCACTTGTAGCTTCCTGAAAAAGTATCACTCCGTATTTTTCTCTTTACGAGGAGGGTTTTTCCTAATTCAAGAGCTCTGAAACTGTTCAAGTGAGTGTGGGCTGGGGTTAAGTTGGACAAGAAGTAATGGAAGCCAGTCCTGTCAGATTGCTCTGTAGTTATTCAGAGCCACACATATGAAATGCTCAGGATTACTGCATGTCAGTCACATTCCAATATATATATACCACTTGACATTCCTCAGAAGTCTCGAATAAAAGCAGTTCCTTTTTACAGTAATGCAGCCTCTGTGAGGATGGATTACCATTTTTTTCCTTTAATAGGGTAAAGTACCAGATAGACAAAAGACTGATATCTAAAAGCAAGGGAACTCCCATTATTAGTGATGGGGGAAGTGGACACCAGCTGTAGATATAATAAAGAGAAGCCACTGAGTACAAAGTTAACCTTAGAATTCTTTTTAAGCAAACATGGAGAAAAAGTAGGATCATTTGTCCTCAAAGAAACTACCTCAGAACACTGAAGTTCTTCACTGGCTCCAAAGAAAGACTATTGCTGACAATTGGTAAAAAAGACACAATAAACCAGTTGTCAGGCGTGCCTACTGAATGCCAATTTGTAAAATAAAACCCTTTGAACAGCCAGAGGATGTTGAATGTTTTAAAAGAAGCTGCTGATTCAAAATGAATAACTTCACTTTGCTGTGTTTTCTGCTCTTGTATGGATCATCATTACTATTTTTACTTTCTATTTTCAGCAGAAATTTGAGTTAACCTTTTGTTCCATCTGTAGCCCGCCTTCAGAATCAGCACCACCTCCTTTTCATCATTCCTTTCAAAAGCACTGAAATTTGCAAAATGTGCCGCTGCCCTCCCTCACTCTCTGGAGGAGTAACAGAGCCAGCTTTTCAAGCATGAAAGATTCCTAATAATCAAAAGAACTTGAGGCCTAAAGTGTGTATGCAGAGCAGGTAATACCCAGTGTTAGAGCAGGTGTGAGTGGAGAAGCAAGTAAAATTCTCTTGCCCTAAAATGTGCTCTTTAGAAGCTTGTCATAAGCACCTGGAACTCCCCACTGTGACTTGCTGAAGACTTTAAGCCTCTAATAAAAATTAAAAATATTTTCATGAATATACTATTCACTAAACCATTAAAAATGGCTCAGCTCATACTGGCTTTTCTGATTATCCCTACCTGGTACCACACACTACCCCCTGATTCTCAGCAAAAAATGTTCATGGGGAGAAATTATAGAGTCCAGGCTTCAAACCCTTTCCACAAATGAGAATACTGGTAAGATCAAAGCAGTTGTCAACTCCCATATGATAATATTCATATAGTATGTTGGATAGCTTTAGTATTTGAGAAAATAGAAAACAAAAACTTATTCTGGAGTCACTCATGTCTTAAAATAGTTTTTTTCTTCCTATTCACAATAACACATTCATATATTTAAAATAGAGCTGTATATTTAGTTATGTTTATGAAATACTTATTTGTCGAATCCTCAGAAAGTGATCAAGGCAATTAAGTATTTTCAGCCCCACATGGAAACGTCTCAGCACTTCAGCCAGTGCGCTCCCTGCAAGGGTTGCCTATGCCGAGCTGGCTGTACACAGCTGGGTGGTATCACCTGGTCAAGGGCTGGTTCCAGCACGTGAGAGCTGAGCACAGAAGGGCTGATTCTGGTTTTGCCTTGTCAATTAATCCATTATGAAGAATTTCCCACATAGTTGTGGGATGACACCATAGATTATATGAATTGTCACTGTAGAATAAGAGCTGAGGATTGGGAGAGGCCTTTGAGGCCAAATAATCTAATTATCAGATGAGGAATGTGAGGCCAAAGGGACTTAACTACCCTAGGTCTTATAACTAGTAACAGCCAGAACAAGACTAACTCCCAGAGCCCTCTTTCTATGAATCTATTGACATTAACTGGATGTGAGTCAAAAAATTTCATCTACTACTATATTCGTAGTACTACAAACAATACAAATATAGTGTAAATACACTGATATTTATCCACACTAATTAAATGTACTGCCTAAAAGGATTCTGTAAAATTTTGTGGCACAGATACAGCACAGAACTAGGCATCAGAAGACTTACACATTAGTATTAATTCTGCCACAAATTGCATAACTTTTGACATGTCATCACATTCTGACTCATCTTTTTTCTTCTTAAAATTACTGTGGTTAAAATTTTTAAATCCCTAAAGTCCCTTCCACCTTATTATTCTGAAAAAGTAAAAATTCCCCCAAAACACAAAATATGGCCTCATAATTTATCTGCATTATTGTCATGTTCTCATTCTCCAATAGTATTAAAGGAGATTCATTCATGTCTTTTTCTGGAAAAGGCAAATATACATAGACTATGCAGTTCACAATAAAAATTCTATTATATGATATTTTCAAAGGTGTTTTCTTCCTCATCTGCCCTAACAACCTCAAGGAAGGTTATATTGAGATTGAAATAACATAGGTGCTTTAAAATATAAAAGCTTGACACTAGAAAGTGATGGCATTACAAAGATACTGCGCTTTGAGATACTTTGACAATAATAACTTAACTGCTGAAATGTTTACCCAACAACTGAGTGGCAGGTTCTCCTATTTGTTCAAGGAGAAAGTGATAATGTTAAGTTGATTTTAATCATTCTAAGTATCCTGAGCACTGAGTATTCTAAGTACTAAAGCCACAGGAAATGTAATACTTTTCTCTTGATGAGCAACTAAAGCTCTACATCCATCCACTGTCAGAGAGGATTGTAGAGATGAGGACAAAGTATATTTTTTGGCCTCAGTGTCCTAGACTGGCATGTGATTAGTCTCGGAACTCAATTCAATTCCCTTTTATTGTTCAAGTGTAGCTCACTTGAGTAAAAGGACAAAGGGCATAAGAAACCATAATTAATTCTCTATGAATTTCATCTGACAAAAGAGAGAACATAAACTAATACAGCCTTAAGGCTACTTTTATATAAAACTACAACCAACTACTAAAAAGAAATTAATTAATCAAGCAGTGATTTTTTTTTTTTTTGCTATGAATTGCCTAACATTTTCACTGATTTTTCTCTAGAGAATGGATTGTTAATATGGTAATAAGTAAACAGAGGTTAAAAGAAGTTAAACATACCAAACTGAAATTCAAGTCAAGGTTTGTTAGGATCATAGTAATGCAAATGTCCATCTCCTGTTTATTTAGCCTACAAACATTTCTTGAATGTATAAAATATTTTAGAAAATGTCCTGTGTAAATCTAAAACTTTTTCAATTAATCACTGCAAAGTTCACTGTGCCCCTTGGCGTATTAAACTTCAATAAACATATTTGGCTCAGTAAGAACATGTAGGGAAATGGTGACATCTATGAACGTGACATAAAACCTATTATATTGGTAATGCACAACAACAGAGGACAGTCTTTTGAGTGTAGAAGGTTGTGGGCCAAAGAGTCCCTGAGGTAGAAAAGAATATCAGAGTACAATACAATTGTCAGACCCATCTGTATTGAACTCAAAGCAGTACTCCAATGGGAAGTTGGTGTTGATTTTGTTTTTTGGAGAGTTAGGGGCTAATATTATTGTTGCAAGATTAAAACCTTGTTTCTGTTAAACTGGGCTTCCAAGAAAAGTAAGAGACAATGATAAGTATCCAGGAATTTTTAACTCTGAACCGTTTTGTATGTTCAGTCATTAATCAAAAGAAGAAAACAGACTTGAGTACTAGGAAAGCTGCTCTTTCTCTTTTTTAAATTGCAAAGCATTTTAATATTTTTTGCCTGTATCAGTTACAAACCCAGAACTGCAAATAATAAAAATCAGCTATAGTTTCGAGGGATTTATTTGAAGAAGAAGAAAAAAAAATACGGATGTTACAAAATCCATAGGAGTGTAGAACCAGAGTTAGAAAACAGAGACAAGCTAAGGTAGCTCCTAGCAGGCAAAACATATAAATCACAACAAAGAGACTAGTGTAGCCAGCACGCCAGCACTGCAAGATACTCACGCTGCTCTAAGATACAGCCACCACCTACTGACAGGGCTACTGCAGTAGACGCTCTTCTTTAGCTCTGTGAATTTCCTTGTTTCACTGTCTTAGTATCACTCTTTAAAGTATCAAATTCCTGGGTAGACATATCCAGTAGATCATGATCATGCCATGTTTCCAAGCCCTGAAAAGACATTGTATTAGCTACTTGAGGTTGCTACAAAACATAACACACAGTTAGTAACTTAAACAGCAGAAACATATATCCTGGAGGTCAGACATACAAAATTAAGGTTTTGGCAGGGCTGCACTCCATCCAGAAGCTACAGGGGAGGTTGTGTTCCTTGCCTCTCCCTGCTCTGGTGGTTGCCAGCATTCCCTGCCTTGAAGCAGCCTCACTTCAGTTTCTGCCTCCACTGTCACATCACTCTCTCCTCTCTGTGGGTCCCTCAAAACTCCCCTTGCCTGTCTCTTATGAAAACTTGTGTGATGGACCATATATGGTCAATTAATATATGATAAAGGAGCCATGGACATACAATGGGGAAATGACAGCCTCTTCAACAGCTGGTGTTGGCAAAACTGGACAGCTGCATGCAAGAGAATGAAACTGGATTATTATTTAACCCCATACACAAAAGTAAACTCAAAATGGATTAAAGACTTGAATGTAAGTCATAAAACCATAAAACTTTTAGAAGACAACATAGGCAAACATCTCCAGAATGTAAGCATGAGCAACTTCTTCCTGAACCCATCTCCTCGGGCAAGGGAAACAAAAGCAGAAATGAACTCATGGGACTGCATCAAACTAAAAAGTTTTTGTACTGCAAAGGATATCATCAACAAAACAAAAAGGCATCCTACAGTATGGGAGAATATATTTGTAAATGACATATCAGACAAGGGGTTAACATCCAAAATATACAAAGAACTTACACACCTCAACACCCAAAAAGCAAATAATCCGATTAACAAATGGGCAGAGGATATGAAGAGACAGTTCTCTGAAGAAGAAATTCAGATGGGCAACAGACACATGAAAGGATGTTCCACATCACTAATCATCAGGGAAATGCAAATTAAAACCACAATGAGATATCACTTCACACCAGTAAGGATGGCCAGCATCAAAAAGAGTAAGAACAACAAATGCTGGTGAGGATGTGGAGAAAGGGGAACCCTCCTACACTGCTGGTGGGAATGCAAGCTAGTTCAACCATTGAGGAAAGCAATATGGAGGTTGCTCAAAAAACTAAAAATAGAAATTCCATTTGACCCAGAATCCCACTCCTTGGAATATACCCAAAGAATACAACTTCTCAGATTTAAAAAGACAGATGCACCCCTATGTTTATTGCAGCACTTTTTACAATAGCCAAGATATGGAAGCAACCTAAGTGTCCATCTGTAGATGAATGGATAAAGAAGAGGTGGTACATATATACAATGGAATACTATTCAACTGTAAGAAAGAAACAAATCCTACATTTGCAACAACATGGATGGAGCTGGAGGACATTATGCTCAGTGAAATAAGCCAGGCAGAGAAAGACAAATGCCAAATGATTTCCCTCATTTGTGGAGTGTAACAATGAAGCAAAACTGAAGGAACAAAATGGCAGCAGACTCACAGACTCCAAGATTGAACTAGTGGTTACCAAAGGGGAGGGGTGTAGGAGGGCGGGTGGGGAGGGAGGGAGAAGGGGACTGGGGGGTTTTATGCTTAGTACATACGGTGTGGGGGTTCATGGGGAAAACAGTACATAACAGAGAAGGGACATAGTGGATCTCTGGCAACTTGCTGCACTGATGGACAGTGACTGCAATGGGGTGTGAGTGGGGACTTGATAATATCGGTAAATGTAGTAACCACATTTTTTTTTCTTATGTAACCTTCATAAGAGTGTGTATCAACCATACCTTAATAAAAAATTTTAAAAAAAAGAAAAAGGAAACGTGTGATGGCGCTTAGGGCCTACCCAGATAACCTAGGGTAATCTCACCTTAAGATCCTTACTTTAATTGCATCTGCAAAGAAACTCTTTCTAAATAAAGTAACATTTACATATTTTGAGATTAGGACTCTACTAATATAGAGTGACAGAAAGTAGATTAGTGATTGCGTGGGAGGTGAGAGGAATAGAAGAGAGGCATTAGAAGAGGCACAACATTTTGGAGGACATGAATGTGTCTACTATCTTGATTATGGTGATGGTTTCATGGACATGTATATATAGCAAAACTTGTCAATTTGTATACTTTAATTGTATGTGATTTATTATATGAAAATTACACTTAATAAAACTGCTAGAAAATCGTAGTAGGGGATAGTGTCATATTAAGCCAAAAAAGTGAAATAAGAGAAAATGGAGCTGTATCTGAAAGCATGATTTTAGCTACAATAAATGAAATGCTAAATTTAAATGGACTTTAGAAAGACAATTTAATTATAAAACCAAAGTTAAATTAGCAATGACAAGGCACAGAGAAAGAATGGGATAATAAAGATCTGAAAGCAGATAAATTTATTCATACTCATTGTGTATCATATGGAGCACACATCAATGCCTCAAATTTGTATCATTTACAGATTGTATTCTGCAAAAATAGTATTCTGGTGAGAGGTCTTAGTCATATAAAACTGAATAGCAAAGCCATGGAAATGAAAGTAAGCTTAGATGAACATTTATCTACTACTACCTATAATGTGCCAGAGACATTAACAGCAATAATGATAAATAAGACATGAGCTATAATCATTGCCCTTGATCACTTAGGATTTCCCATTTGACACAAATGATCGTTTGGAAAACCAGGCCCCAAAACTATGAAAAAGCTCACCTCTCATCTTAACTCCATATTTATGTCTCTAAAAGGAGCTGGTGAAACCCTAAAAAGTTACTTCAACTTTTTTGTATAGTGGCTAATGAGTTTTGATCCAATTAAAGCAAATATTTATGAATAAAATAAGGCAAAGTGTTTTATCCACAGCAGTACTATACTGGTGTGTAATATTCACTAGATATAAATAATTGATAAATACAGTGATAGGCAAACGGAACTGCACCAGTTGGAAGGAAAAAAACAATTACAGTGAGATTTGTGCAACAAACCGGGAACCCATTGACATGATTTGCATATAAGGAAGCTGCAGAATTCTTTATTTTTATTAATTCTATCATTTATAATCAAGCCTTAAAATAAATCTATATTACAGTCTAAAGTCCAATTGTATGAGATTTTCTCATAATAAATTTTTAAAAAATAAAACATTTTAATGTGTAGCATTTAACATAAAAGTCAGTTATTGGCCTAGCAATCAAGTTTAAGACATCTTGTGCCCCACTTGAAGGGCTCTGACCCCCACCTTTTATTCCAGCTGCTATTGCAATGACCCATATTTACTAACTTTGATAAGTTTCACATAGGCGAAACATTAGGTCATTACTTCATATCTCTTGTCTTCGGGATTTTCTAATGCCACAGTGTGGGATGTCTGCAGATACCTGTTCAGCGTTTAGGCATGACCAACTGGAGGGGTGGGAGGATGGATGCCCAGGAGCGTCCCCCACCGGTGCCAGATGAAAGCCAAAGGACAGATGCAAGTCCTTCTTGCATCCCCCAGGCAGGTCATTTTAAGACACTGTTTATAAAACTCTTCATAAAGGGCAGCGAATTCAACCTTCAGTTTCTCATACTGATTGCCAATTTAATCACGTGCATCTTTATTTTTAGCTTTCCCTCCTTCCTTGTTTTACTCTCCCATTCCTTACTCCTCATTGATTTTAGGCCAAACACCAAACATGCTTAGGTATCACTACAACCTAAACAAGGAAATGCAATTTCTTACACATTAAAGGAACTGCAGTGACTCCTATGTGGAGAAGCAGAAACCAGAGGAATGTATCTGAGAGAGAGTGGTCTTGAGGCTACTGCATTAGGCAGTCGTCAGGGAGCGATAAAGCAGAATACAAAGCCAAACAGAAGATAATTTATTAGTTTAGAAGCCTGTGAGTCAGAGTTCAAGGTCCTAGTAAAGACCTGGTTTTGTTCCTGACACACTAGAGGACCAGCTCTTTGCAGCTTGGGTTCAGTGACAACGGATTGACAGCCTATGAGATAGAGATTATGAAACTTCCTTGGAATAGTATTGAGAAAGGGGTCAGAAGACTTAGGGAAATGAGAATTTCTAAATGAATTTACTATGAGAGACTGGAAAACCTGATACTTGACAATGTCCCCTGAAAGGACCCAGTGGACATATCTTCACAAAGATAAGAAATGTACTAGTGAGAGAGGCACTGACATCTTTGTAAAGCTTAGTGGGTATGACTTCTGCAGACAGGGAGTGACTGTAGGAGATGCTTCCTACTCTGCTCACTGGAATCAATAGGAAGTCCATAATTCCAGAAGAGCAGAGGCAGATGCAACATTTAAATGTCAGAGTAAGGCTGAAGTGTCAGAGTACCTTAACCCACAGAAGTTAGTGGTAATGGCTGGCTAGGAGATGATGGTGCTTCAAGAGACAATACAGATGTACAGTTGATAATGATGGTACTTTTAACTATGAACCTAAAAACAACACCGTCAAGGTTTGGAAATTAGAGGGCTGAGACAAATTGCTGTGTTGCAAAATCACAATCCCTAACTCAATTTCCAAAACTCAGTCAGTCCACATATCCAGAGTGCATTAACTGAAGAATGTATACATTTTCTAGGGCTGCCATAACAAAGCAACACAGACTAGCAGCTTAATACAACTTATACAACAAAAACTTGTTTTCTCACAATGCTGGAGGCTAGATATTTGACATCAAGGTGTCAGAAGGCCTGGTTTCCTCTGAGGTCTCTCTCCTTGGCTTATAGATGGCTCTTTTTACCTATGTCTTCACCGATCTTCCCTCTGCACTACTTTGGGTCCAAATTTCCTCTTGATATAAGGACACCTGTCATATTGATTAGGGCCCACTCTAATGACCTCATTTTAACTTATCTCTTTAAAGATCCTATTGCCAAATAGAGTCACATTCTGAAGTACTGGGGTTAGGACTTCAACATATAAATGTAGGAGGAATAGAATTCAGCCCATAACAAAGAGGAAGTTAGAGAAAAGCATATTATAAAGATTCCTTTAATAACTTTCTAAAGAGATGCATGACCCTATACCAGGGAAAAGACAGTACTCAATGTCTTTTTAAGACACTGATACCAAAAGACCTGAAACACCATCTGGGACTTCTGATTTGTGAAGGAGTTTATAAAGACCAGGTAAGGAAGAGAATTTTGGTTCAAGGCCATATCACAGTGATCTAAAATTCCTACTGATTGATTCATTTGCTAATTCCTCAGCCTCTAAATGTGTAATTTACAGAATCTATTTAGTAGCTGTCATACCTTCACATTAGTTCTCTGACCAATGGAATAAGAGCCACACGGTAGGAAGGATGAGTGGAAGCACTATAACCTTCCACTGAACTCTACAAGATTGTAAAGAAAAAACAATACTACAATCTAGGAGGGATTTTAGATACTACTGCTATTTTCCATAAGCCTCTTTTCAACTCACCTGTTGTCTGAAAAAGCAGATGGACTGTAGCAAATCAAGATGGACTGTTACAAATGTGTCTAAATGGTGCTGAAATTTGTTCTTTACTTAAACATGTCAGGGTAGCCTCTGGTACTTTATATGTGGCTATTGATCTACTGGATACAGTCTTTTCAATCTCTACAGATATAGAAGATGGACAGGAATTCTCTTTTACATGGGAGAGAAAGCAGTACACACTCACTAGCTTTTTTCAAGATTGTGTTCACTACCCTGTTCTCATCCTCAGGGAACTATCCTATCTTCACAGAGAATCTGATCATCTTGACACTCTGTAGAACATCACTGGTTTATTTTAATGTGAAAACATGCTAATTGGAACTCAAGAGCAGTCAGCAATCTGCTAAGACAGAATTGTTACAGGGAAGAAGATAAACACCATGATGATTCAAGGGCCCACTCTGTTGTGAGGTTTGCAGGTGTCCAGTGGCCAGGGGAACATTGAGGCATTCTGTTTATGTCCCAGTATTGTTGCTGCACTGCCTCAAAACTATGGCTGCATCTTGCATCCCCTATCATTAAAAAAGAAGCACAGAACAAACAGTTGGTGACCTTTTTTGACATTTGGAGGAAATCTGAAAATTCTGTTTTGACTTATTTAAAATAAGTGACTTACAGTGCTACAGTTTTGAATAGTTTCCAGAGCAATAGGTGGTCCCACAGGAAGCCTAAGCTGGTGCAAGCTGTTCCAACACTCAGGTCATATGACCTAGCAGATCTGATGACGCTGGAAGTACCCACTGCAGATTAAAAAGGCTTTGCTTTGTGGGCCTCTGGTCAGTCACAATAGAAGAGTCACTTCACTATCTCTTAAGGATTTTTCAGCAAAACCATGTTTTCTGTGGCAAAGAACTACAAGCCCTTGAAAAATAGCTCCTATTGTACTCTGAACTCTAATGGAGTCTTCAGACCTGATAGTGGTCTACTAAGTAAAAGCAGATTAGAGGAGCCTATCATGTCACAGAACAGACAGCAACCATCTGCATGAAAGAAATGAGACACTCAGGACCATGTCTGAGCAGATCCAGAAGATGAAAGTAAATTACAAGAAAAGGCCCAGACCCCATTCCAGCTAACTCTGATATGCACCTGTCCTTTCTGGAGAAGTGCCCTAGAACTAACCAAGAGGAAAATACTTGGACCTAGTTTACAGTTGGATTGGTATTGGTACTTGCCACAGATAAATGACAATGATGAGGGGAAAACCGAGAAGTAGAGTTGCAAGCAGTGTACTTGGTCATTAATTCCATATGCAGATTTTCATGTGTCACAATAAGGCCCATAAGAAAGTATCCACTGCAGAGAAAGCACTAACCATTCAAACAGGCATGATTACATGTCCTAGGAATGAGAACCAGCTTTCTTCTCTACCACCCAAGGCTGGAGAAATGAGACACAGATGTAGGTAAGGAGGCTGTGCATGGACCCAGTAGCATGAGTTCTCTCTCATCAAGGCTCATTACTTCCACTGCTGAATAACCAACTCACCAGCAGTGGAAATGGCAAGGAGCCTTCAATATGCATTACATCTCAAGGACAATAGCTAACTATTTTTTGCAATTCAACTACATCTGACCTTTAAGATCTTGGAAGATAAGTGATAAATCCTTACCAAACTCAACATCTACTCTGGAACATATGCTCTGTCTTCCCTTCTGCAAATGCTTCTTCCAGCACCATCATTCATTTGCAGGTTACACAGTAGAATATGGGACCTATTTGCAGCAGAAAGAAGTGTAACAGTGGGAAAATGGCAATGGATCCTTCAAGTTTTACTACAAACCTTGCCACCTAGATCATTCAACCCAACAGAAATGTGCTATATCTTCTTAGAGGCTTTGCTAAATTGTTAGCTTAAGGGCAAAATTCTGTGTGGTTTGCTTCCTTTCTTCCAGAATGAGTTAATGTGTTGAACTAAAGCCAAAAGTTGATGCTGTGTCCCAACTAGAATACACAGGTCCATAAACCAAGGGGTTGAAATATAATTAGCCTTTACACTCAATATTTGAATGAACACACTTGCAGAATTTGTGCTCCTTATTTCCACAGAATATCCTGAAGGGAATAAAGGCCCTTCCACCAGGAAAAACAGTAAGGGTTTCACTGAACTTGAAGCCATGACTATTATCTTGGGATCCTCATGTCAGAGACCGACAAAAAAAAAGTGACTATAGAGGAGAGTATTGACCACGGTCACCAGGAGGAGCCAGGAGCGCCACTGTGCAATGAGGGCAGTTAAGGAGTGTGTCTGGAAAACCAGTGATTGGTGGAGAATTTCTTGGTGCTTATGTGCTGGGTAGCAACTGTGATCAAACAATTACAACAACTATAGTACAATAAAACAATTCAATTAAAAAATCAGCCCCTTCAGGACTGAAGGATCATTTCATTAGGCAAGTAACCTAAGTAAGATGAAATTTGATTAGGGGTAAAATACACCTAGAATGGAAGCTTGAAAAGGTAGATAATGAATACCAATTATGACCTTAAGACAAGCTGCACCACTGGAACACTACCTTGTTCAAATAATCCTGTGGATCAGAGAGTCTAAATAGTTCTGAGTGCTACAAGACGGGTACTGCACATAGAGCTCTTGTGCCTATTTCCAGGTCTCCCAGTGTCAACCCTTACTCCAGCTGCGGTGACGAGACCTGTGCAGGCTGCAACCCATTTCACACTGATGCTGCCTATAAGCAACTAAGCACAGACCAATGATGTGTGTACACCTCCCACTTCCTGTATGAGGGTTTCTTTAGTGCTGCAGTGTGAGATGCTCGGGGGAGCTCATTTAGCACTCATGTACATGTAACCTAGAAATATGAATGAGGTATTACTCATGGATGACACTTGCCCAATGAGGAACAAGAGCTGAGGTTATATGCCCTTGTTTAGCCAGAGAGTTCTGAATACATTCTTTGTTTGCCTCAGAAGATCACACTGTGTACCTCTGTCTGTTATTCCTGCTCTGGGAGATCCTGTTTCCGAATAAACTACCTGCATGCAAAACTGAACCTCAGCTCTGCTTTTGGGGAATCCGGGCTGAGGTTGCAACTGCCCATTTAATCTCAAGAGTTTATATTCTAAGGACACATACTTAATATACAGTATAGTTAGAGATTTCCTTTTAAATTAAATGTGCTCTATTTTCATGTATTTCAAACTTCCCCTCCCAAAGGACCTCTTCCATAGGCAAAAAAAAAAAAAAAAAAAAGTGTTTCTTAAACTTGGAAGATTAATGTTTTCTACCTTTTAATGAAATTCAACCATAATGTCAAATATAATTGACCTACCTTAGAATGTAAAGACATCAGCCATTATTAATGAAGTGTTTTAAGGCACATTTTGGAACATGATCAGAGTTATAATATATATATGAAGTTCTATAAGATAAAAGATTAACTTACTAACCTTGGAGCATTTTCTCTGCTTCAGCAAAGTTTTAGAGTATTAGAAAAGAAGCAATTTCTCAAATAATTTTAAAACTTACTTTAACAACACATCAGAGGAGGAAAATGGACAAGTTTGTTTCAAATAAGGAAGGCTGCTTCTCAAAAGAGCAGTTGTCTTAAGTGTAAAACCCCCCACTTACTCTGTAGCTGTCTATTACTCCACCTATTATCTTTCACCTCTTTGGTTTGGAGTCTTCTCTTTAAATGTGTTTACAAAGGCAAGGACAAGTTTAAGGCAATTATCAAAGAAAAGTGGGGCAGCGTGGTGCACAGAGAAATAAACATTGTGCTTGTTTTTTTCTTTTTTTCTACATATTTCTCAGTATTTGGCCTATTCCCAGTTTCAGTTGTCCCTCCTTCTTCCTCCATATGCCTCTTAATCTACAACCAATATTTCAACACTGTATTTGAATGTTCATTCTCTTCTTTGTATTATTTTTCCACTTGAATACATCATCTCTTTTCTGATACTGTTAATCCAAATTGCTTGGGTATACAGTGGACCAATGAACAATGCAGGATTTAGGGTCACCAACCCCTGTGCAGTTGAAAATCTGCATATAACTTCTGACTCCCCCAGACTTTACTAATAATAGCCTGCTGTTGGCTGAAATCCTTACTGGTAACATAAGCAGTCAGTTAACAAGTATTTTGTATGTTATATGTTTTTATGTTGTATCTTTACAATAAAGTAAACTAGAGAAAAGAAAATTTCTTCGAATTCTTGCAAATCTCCAAAAAATTTACCAATATATTTATCAAAAAAAATCCATGAGTGGACCCATGCAGTTCAAACTCATGTTATTCAAGAATCTATTAGGTTTGTACTTCTTAAACAGATTCACATATCATTGTAAAATTCTTTGTAACCCATCTCTACAGCCTGAAATATCTTCATTTCAATTTCATTGTGATATTTTATAGTTTTTTACTGTTTGATTTTCTGAAGTTGTGATTTGTACATTTTCTTAAATCTCAACAAGTTGATTTTGTAAATGTATTTCATTTTTTAAAATATTTTGTTATCTATTGAATTATATATTTAATGGTAACAAAATATACAGTAATACTTAGGCAATTAAAAAAATACATCCCATAAAGGTGAAATTCCAGTGAGATGGGCATTCAAACATTGCTGGTGAGATTATGAATTTGCAACATCCAGCTTTACAACATAAATCAGTCTATTAAAACGGTTATTCTTCTTGATTCATAATGTATCTCATTCTCTATCCTATGGAAATATCCTGAGATGTAGTCAGAAACTTATAGGTGAGAATATGTATTCATTTCAGCAGTATTTATCCAACTAGAAAATTAGAAAGCTTACAGAACTTATAAGATTTATAAATAAAATATGATACATCTGTACTATGGAATTAATGTTGTCCTTTTCAGAGCATATTTGGATAAAGTTTTAATGTAATAGCATAATGTATTATTAAAATACTTGTGACATGATGTTAAGCAGGAAATATTGAATAGAATATTGTATATCCAATGTTGAATAACTTTTGGAAAAAATAAAATTATATACAAAGACATAGAAATAAATTATAAAGTAAAACACTGTTAATAAATTTTTTCCAGAATAATGGGCTATCAGGTGATTATTTATTTATTTATTTATGCTGGTATTTTATACATCTGCTCCCTAACCAGCATGTAATTTTTATATAAATTTTTAAAAACCCTATTTTTTAAAAGATTAAAATAAAATGTCTGAGTTCTGTTTCTTTGACAATTAGTAAGTAGACTGAAGCTTTTCCACCACAATATTTAACTGCCTCAGAGGTGAACCATTAATAAAATAAGGTTTCTCTGTACTCCTGATGACTACATTAATTAAACAGTTTTATTTCAAGTGACAGAAACTTAAAATGTGTTATAAGGACCCTAAGACATCTTATCAAGCCTAGGGAGTGGGAAATGTAGGTAGCTCCCAGCCAGCAGCATGCAGAAAAAGATATTTTCTACACACCTCATCTCTGCTTCTTTTCTTCATGTCTTTAAACAGCCTGGGTTTCTCCACAGGACAGAGCAGATGCATATGATATGCTCTTAGGCTTCTCATTTCACAATGTTGGCTATCTATAAAGAATATGATTCGCTGACTCAGTTTCAGAATTCAGAAAGATTCTGATTAACCTAGTTTGAATCAGTTGCAATTATTTGTGGCTAGAGGAAAATTAGCAGGGAAGTTTCCAGAAAACCACATTTATAGAGCTGAAAGAGTCAAAGAGGGCAATTGCCAGAAATGGGAAATTACAGAAAATATAATGTGTCTAGTACAATAACCACAAATACAAAATTAATAAACAATTTCTAATTGTATCATTTCAATTACTATTTCAAATGGATTAAATTTTATAGTACTGTGTAATAGTGATTTGATATGTAGGTATATTCTTAGAAGTTTTTGAAAACCATTCCCCAGTGTGTATATTATACATTTGTAATATACAGAATATCTTTATTGTCTAGACAATATATTTAGAAAAGCTCTTTCCAGCACAGATATAATATGAAGCACATATGTGGTTTTTAATTATTTAGCACACATTTTTAAATAGTAAAACAGTTAAAATAAATTAATAATTAAAATTTAACCAAATATAACCAAAATACCATTATTTCAATATGTCATATTAACTACATTTCAAGTGCTCAACAGCACCTCTGGCTTATGTCTACTCTATTGGAGATGTAATTATAAAATTTATGCTCTATATATGTAAACACATAGAATACATATGTTCTCTTTACAGAGGTATATGTATTAAATATAGAATATATTTATTCAAAAATTCTATGTAAATATGGGGTATATTTGTTCATATAGTGTATGAAAGTTATTAGTGCACTGATATAATGTGTATGTTATAAACATACACCATTTTTAAGAGAATTATTGAACAATATAAGCTCTAATGGCTTCAGTCACACTGCAGTGCTCTGTAGGTTGAGCATATACAAAGAATGAGGTAGGTGATGGACAAAACAAACAAATTTCTGAGTATTCTTCACTTGACTTTAATGATGACTCACTAAAACTGTCTCCTTTAAAACAGATTACTGTTTTTATACAATAGAACTTTCCACAGGATAGTATCAAACAGAAATAAGGTCTAGTTCAACAAAACTTATATCAGATATAATGCTTCTCTTTTAAGAAAAAATGCAAAATCCTTTCTATTTCACAAAATGCTTCATAAGTATACATAAGTAGATGTAAACAATCCTTGCCACAAGCAAAATCAGGAGAAAATCTTATAGTCAAATCAGAAATATAAACTGATTTTCATTCTTTCTCTCTCAATGTGTATGAAATTCATAAATGAAAAAAAAAACCCTCTAAGCTCTCCCTTTTTTTATCTCAAAAAAAAGAGTTGAATCAGCTTAGGAGAAAGTTACTGTTTCTCCATTTTTCTATAGAACTTTCCCTAACAAATTATTGATGGCTTTTGCATTCACAGGCAAGTGGTCTTTCATTCCAAGAGTACCTTGAGACAGTTCAGTACTGAGGAAACTAAGGCATAGGAGAAATGAAAATAAGCTTCTAGAAGGATGTGGCTAAATGTCACTAGCTCTGCTAAATGGTGATAGACACCATGCAAGGTTTGTGAGAAGCTCTGCATCTTTCTATAAGCTTCCCCTTTAGTTTCTTTCTTGGTGCCAACTTAAGTGACCAAAGTAACAAGAGGTTTGGCTGCCGTGGGTGACTTGAGAGCTGGCAATTTCTCTTTGCTGTTAGTTATATCATCTTTGCTGTCCTCCTAAATATCTTCACCTACAAGAATAAAAGGTGCTTTTGGGGTGGGAAGAAACAAATATATGTTCAATGAAAGTCTCTGCCCTACCGGAGTTGATTTAGAGACAAACAACTGAGTTAAATTGAGAAGGGGAAAATTGACCTCTGAACTCTGTGAAGAATCATCACTTCAAATGTATTTTCTCTCTCAGAAATGTAATTGGAGGAATGGCAACTGTTAGTACACAGGGACAAAAATGCCCTTTAAGGCTGACAATTCTGTATTTACTCCTTCTCTATCAGCTGTGTAGGAATACAAAAAGTAGTCAGTTGGTGTCTTTCCCCACCTTGGGAATAACCAGACATTTTATGGAACAATGACATTTGGATACATATAAACATAACTTAAAGTTGTCAGGGCATTTAAAATCTTTGAAAACATCAACCATACACTATAGATCTACTGAAGTAGTAAATGCTTGACTTAAGAATCATAATAAATTCCCCAAACACAGTAATATTGTAAGTTTCAATTTGACTTTAATAAAACATCTTTGGCATGTATTAATTGTCAGGCATATAAAGGATGTTCAAAATAAGTTATACCAATATCCCCCCCTCCATAATAGAGGTGTAAGTACTGTACAGCAAAAAAAAAGAAAATGAAAGACCATGTCAGAGTACTACAGTTTTTATCATTTACATATTCTTTCCTTGACTATCTTGTGTGCATGTGCATTGCTGAGAATTCATGCATGCCTGTTGAATTTATGCAATTCCCCTTTGTTATATAACTAGGACCAAAGAGCCCAGATGGCAGCTTTTTACAGACTTACCTTTCTTTTTCTCAGCAATGTTACACCACAAATTTTCCTTTTTTTGAGATGCCTCTGCTCACTCCTCTGTACTGCATGCTGACTCTCCTCCTGCCTCTCCTGCACGGTGGCATGTAATGCTCTCTGGAACTGCTTGTCTCTATTACTGAAGCTTCCCTCACACTATCAACAGTCTCTTTCACTTAGATCCCTCTCACAGAATTAAATTTGTCCCCTTATGTTCTTATGCATTCTGAGCTCATAGCTTTTTCTTTATGGATTTTGCCTGCCTTGGCACCAAGATAGCATAATATATTCTGTGTCAGGTACCCTATCTGCACTGACCTCTCTCTCCCCACCCTCACAACCTGGCCATTAAGGTCATGCATTTCTCTGAAAATATTTTCCCGATCTCTTTTCCACACAAGGAAATGAGCTACTTACTTCCCATGAAGCAACATAGTTTCAGACTAGAAAACCTGGCCTTTATGTTCACCAGCACCAGAAGACCATCACCTCAGGGGCACATGTTTCAAGTATTCTTCATCAAACTACATGATGAATTTAAAATAAAATTCTTTATCTGGATCTTGCAGAACTGATGAAACTGATTTTTTCTTATAAATATTTGCACCCCATTACAGGTCCACCACAAAAGCTCAGCATGCCCTGCTTTCTTATGATAACTGCACAACAGGACACATTTCAAAGGATCTGGATTTTACCCATATGTCCAAAGCTATGCTTCCTTAAGGAAATTTAAAAAATTTTTATAACCTCAGTAAAATAGGGACTGAAACAATATAACAATTCCTATCCTTAAATGATGCTTGTGGCCAGATCAACACTTTCATCTTCCGTCTGATGAAGCATTCTACAAGACAAGCATTAGAGTAAAAACAAGAGTAGAATGGTTGTAGTCAGGGTCTGGGGCATCAGAGAAATGGGGAGAAGTTGGTCAAAGGATACAAACTTCCAATATGAGTAAGTTTTGAGGGTCTAATATAGAGCACAGTGATTCTAGTTAGCAATACTGATTACATACTCGACAGTTGTAAAGAGTGGATCTTAAGTGTTATCACCATACACACATGCTTGTGAGTATGCACACACATTTACACACACACACAGTAATTATGTGAGGTATGAAGGTGTTAACTAATCTTGTATAATCACTTCACAATATAAAACATATCAAATCATCATGTTGTACATCTTTAACTTACCCAGCATGTTAGTTAATCTCAATAAAGCTGGAGAGAAAAAAGAATATATCATTCAGCACCATGGAAGTTTGCCAAAAAATACTCTTAGATCAACAACTGCATGGACAAAGTGGAATGCTAAAGTCACCTTTATTTCTTTGGCTTGATTTTCTAAGCATTACCTATAGGCATTTGATAAATACTTGTCCAGTTTTTAAAAATGTGTATTTCTCTAGCATTCTATACATTTAAAGTGCTTTTACATGCAATTTTTATTTACCTTCATATGCCCCTTTGAGGTTGTAGGGGCATATGAAAAAATGAAACATTTTTGAGAAATGAAAAATTAAGCTAAGAAAAAATACAACAGCTTAGGTGACTTGCCCAAACTGATAATGTTCATGAATGAGGGAGTTACAACAGATTCTAGGTTTACCACAGATTCAATCTCTCAATATACCTAATTCCCCAAAATTAATGCATTGAACAGAGAATTATTAAATTCCACTATGCATTAGGTGTTATGTTACTATAATAGGTAAATACTGAGAAAAGTATTTTTAGTATTAGTTACTTCCTGAGGGGTGTCAAGAGAGACTTCAAAGAGGCAGAGTTTAGCTAAACTCATGAGAAATGATTACATTTTTACTGGGTGGATGATATTCTAGGTACATGGGTGGATAAGAACAGTCCAGGAATATGATGAAGGGAAGGGAAGGGGAGGGGGTAGAGGGGAGGGAAGGAGAGGGAAGGGGGGAGGGGAGGGAGAAAAGAGAGAGGAGGGATTTGGCTTGTGGATATTAAAATCTATTTTATAATAAGCTTTAGAGTTATGCTTCCTATATTGCTCCGATAAAGCATTTAAGGAGATATTTGAAAGCCAATGGCAAAGGAAAAATGATCAGTTAAGCTCTAGGTAAAAGAAAAGAGAGCTGTTTATCAACTCACTATCAAACTATCTTCCTGCGCTTAGGACAAAATAAATTACAGCCTGTTCTGCCTCTGGGAAGTTTGCTCTGGGCTCCGAACAAAGGATGCTGAGATAGTTATGTAGCTGCTGAATTGATAAATATCTATACTGGAAAAAGACTGCATAAAAAAGATGAATTAGTGGCTACAATTTAAATTTCAGGAATTTCCATTCAAAAATTTAGTTCTCTAGCTTCCCCTGAAAATACAATAACTAGCAGGCTTGAGGCCACATTCCCACATGGCAACCTGTGAGGCAGCAGTGACTTCCCATTTTTGAAGGGGCTTGGGAGCTCTGGTCCCCGTGTCTCTCTCTGGGGCTCCCTGCCCTAAGGCAGCATGCCCAATTCCCATCTATCATCTCATGTAGACTGTTTGTTTTCTGATAGTAACCTTATGAGAAAGTGAAATATTTTTTATAAGCAGAATTCTAGAAAAAGTAAGAAAATAAAACTTAGTCAAAAAGGGCAAATGCTTCCAGAAATATTTCTTATATTCAGGCCACTTTGTTCATTTACACAGTATACTCTTGGCCCCCTTAGGAATTTGTGTTTACTTCCTCTGATTTTAGATAGGTTGAATTATTTGAACTGAAAGAATATTATTGACTCTGCTTCCCCAGGCCCGAAGAAATTTGATAATATATCAATTTCCATTTTATTCCTTCTCTAAGAATTTGCTCCTTGAGAAAGTCAATCTGACTATCCTTGCACTAGCCTTTGAACCATGGCCCAAAGTAGTCATTTCTGGTTTTGGCTTTGCTTTACCCTCTTGACAAAGATGTCAGTCTCAGCTCTATACTTCTCATGTATTTTAAATACCTCCCAGCTTCAGGTTTTTCCTGTCCTTAGCAATCTGCTGCCTTATGGCCCATGAACCCATACAGCCATTCCCAAGTATCAAAGTCAAAGCAAGGGACAGACAAGGGTATGTTTCTAGTTCCACAAACTTTTATTCCTGCATCCAATTGCAGTTCCCAGTTTCCCGTATGTCCTTATCCAGACAGCAGTAAAATACATGTCGTGAAAACAAAAATCTATTATTAACAAAATGAATTTTAAAGCATAAAATTTGAGTAAATATCTGAATTTTTTATCTTGTTATGTTTTGCTTGGTAATCTAATCTTGTAAACTTTGGGTAGAGGTAGGAATACATTTGCAAAGTGGGATCATTTTCTTGTATCAGGAAATGACCCCGCCTCGCAAATCCTATGTGAGTGATTTGCAAGTGCCTTGGAAAAGCAAAAGGCCCTGAGCAGCAGCACTAGTGACTTTTTTTAAGCTAACAAACCCCACTATTAAGATAGATGTCAACATGGGTAGCTATAGGTACAGATATGAATATTGATATAGACACAGATACTGGTACAGCTATGAGTATAGATACAGAAATCCATAGAGATTTCCAGACATAGAAGAATGAACAGAAAGCATTAACAGGCAATCAACAAAAGCCCAGGCAGCGATTAAGCTGTTTTCAGTTTGAGGCTGCACTATTTGGTAATTAACATCTGTTTCCAGACTACACAGGTAAAGTTCATAGTATTGCTACTGAGGCCTTATCTGCTTTCTCTTCTCAGTAGCAGTTATTCTGATTTCTAGGCCTAGAGGCAGAAGAGAAACTGGCACCTGTTTCTGATTCTCTATTGAAGCTTAAAATGAAAAATAATAGCCTAATTAAATGAAAGGAATTTTCTCCTGTCCTGGAGCTACTGGGAAGAATGCAAACCATTCATTGGAGTATTAGGGTTTCTGTGCAGTAGAACAGATGATGGATACAAGTTCAGGTGCTCTGTAATTAGTGCTGGGCAAGTGCTTCTGGCTGGCATCCAGTGCGCAAAGACAGCACTGCTACCGTCTGCCAAGCTGCATCCTTAGGAAACCTCATTTTCCATCCCTTCAAAAGTCTGAATTGTAATTGCCACATTCCGAGACAAATGAAGGAATAATCTTCTTCCTCACAGGGTACATTTCTGAGGGCAGCAGTGATTCCCACACAAAATGACCGCCTTGTCATTATTTATCAAGGGAAGGTCTGTTGCTCATTCACATCAGAACCATGGAAGAAAGGGAAGGTGTTAAAATGTACATTGCTGGATTCCAAACCAGACCACAAAAATCAAAATCCCACAGGGGGAAATTCAGAGTCTGTATTTTTTTTAGCAAGTTCTATGATTCTTGTTCACATTAAAACTGTAGACCCACTGATCTTAGGTTATTTTTTCCACAAGAATTCTAGAAAAGCACTTACCCTTTAGGTTCACAGTATTTCTTATTCAGTTGAGAAGGTCACAGACAATTTATACTCTTACCAGACTGATAGCCTTGTAAAATATAAAATGAATAAGTAAACAAGCAAATCTATTATTACAAATCTTGATCATCTCTATGAAGAAAAAGGAATTCATCACAAAATATAAACAGAAAATCAGCTAAGTAGGTAGATGAGGGAGAGCCCTTTCTAGGAGACCTCTTCTCCTCATACAAGAAATGTCAATTTTCTGTAATGTGTCAAAACCCTGTTTCCTAGCTATATAACCTTGAGAAAATATAAAGTCAGTTCGAAGGAGATATGGGATAGTGTAGCTTTGTCTGTGTCTATAAATATCTGTGAATATTCTACTGCATTTGATTCTTATATCAAGCCTGCAAAATCATCAAAGAAAATATTATCATCCTCATTCATAGATGAGAAAACTATAGTATTGAATAATTTGACCATGATCAGAAAACTAATTTTTTGGCTAACCTTTACTTTGATCATGAGTATTCTTGTTTTAACTTGACTTCACAGATGAAGAGAGATTCAACAGGGACCCTGAGTAGATGTTTTAGGCCATCCCAGAAATATAATCCCTAGTAAAGAAATAGTAAACTTGTTTTAATAGAGTGGAATTCCCAGTGCCTATGAAATTATCACTGATCCAAAATTCCTTCCCTTTTATCTAGCTATGTGATAGTACCTTACAAACAGTTTAAATTTAGAAACTGCCTCAAATTCAGTTCAGTTCTTAACCTTGCATTGAGAGGAGGATATTAGGGTAGGTCTCACAAAAAATGATTAATACATGGGCCTATCTGTCACAGGACTTACAAGCCAATGAGTGAGAGAAACAACAATTATCTATAATTAACCCCAAATTAAGTAAGTACTAAGTAAAAAATTTGGAGTGATTAACTTAGGCAACAAATATTTAATTAGCATCTACTGTATGAGAGAAACTCTCTTATGACAGATGTACAAAGCATTTTAAAGCAGGTGATATTTTAACTCTACTTTTCATCAGAAAAAAGAGATTGACAGATGGAAAATTAGGAGAAAGATTACATGCTGTGGGCAATACACAGACAAAATTAAAGAATGAAAAAAGCATATAATATGTAGGAAAACTGTAAATATGATTTGTTTAGGGGTTATAAAATAATATAGTAAAAGAAGAGAACAGAAAGTTTGAGATTAGATCAGAAAAAAATCCTTACCAATTTGGTAAATGTTTTAGATTTTATTCCAAGACAAGAGGAAGCCATCTTAAGTTTGAAGAGTGGAGAAATATACTCCAATTCCTAATCAAGAAGGAACACCTGAATTGCAAAATGACACATAAACAAACTAATACCTAATTTTTCTTTTTGGTTTTATTATTTTTTAGTATGCATATACCAATATATAGCTCTAAAACTGTAAAATATTTAAGGGTAGGAAATAAGATAGATGCAATTTTCTCTGAAAATCATACTTTGTCAAGAACCAGCTCAGCTGACTAGTACATGGTCATGAGTTCCTTTCTAAAGTAGGCAGAATGGATTGGAGGTTTCATCTCATAATATGCATGCCACATCTTACCTTGCAAGCACTGTGATTTCTGCATACTACTGTAGTGCCTGGCATATAGCATTGGTGCTTAATGAATGAATGAACATATAAATTGAAGATCACAGTTCTAGTATAAAAAAGCTTGAAAGTTTAGTATTTTCAATAATTTTCAAAATACAGGTTTGCTTATATTTTCTGAGCATGCTGCTTGAAAATAGGATGAAATCTACATCAGATTACATCCTATAGATAGAATTCTCACTTGAATATAGCCCATCTGAAAATAGAAGGATAAACAGAAAAAGTGGTCAACATGTCTTTCCTCATCATCTTGCTAGAAGATAGATAGATGATACACACACACAGATAAATATATATATGTACATGCATACAAATGTATAATTTTCACCTTTAAATTCAGTTTATGTGATTAAGGAATATTGAGAAATATCTTTAAGAAAAGTTAAGATAAAAATTTACTTTTATATAATCAAGTCAATTTGGTACTGGCACAAGAACAGACCCATAGACCAATGGAACAGACTAGAGAGCCCTGATATAAACCCAACCATATGTGGTCAATTAATATATGGTAAAGGAACCATGGACATACAATGGGGAAATGACAGCAACATGCAAGAGAATGAAACTGGATTATTGTTTAATCCCATATACAAAAGTAAATTCAAAATGGATTAAAGACTTGAATGTAAGTCATGAAACCATAAAACTGTTTTAGAAGACAACATAGGCAAACATCTCCAGAATATAACCATGAGTAACTTCTTCCTGAACACATCTCCTCAAGAAAGGGAAACAAAAGCAAAAATGAACTCATGGGACTACATGAAACTAAAGTTTTTGTATGGCAAAGGACATCATCAACAGAACAAAAGGCATCCTACAATATGGGAGAACATATTTGTAAATGACAAGGGGTTGTAAATATCCGGCAAGGGGTTAACATCCAAAATATACAAAGAACTTACACACCTCAACACCCAAAAAGCAAATAACCTGATTAACAAATGGGCAGAGGATATGAGGAGACAGTTCTCTGAAGAAGAAATTCAGATGGGCAACAGACACATGAAAGGATGTTCCACATCACTAATCATCAGGGAAATGCAAATTAAAACCACAATGAGATATCACTTCACACCAGTAAGGATGGCCAGCATCAAAAAGAGTAAGAACAACAAATGCTGGTGAGGATGTGGAGAAAGGGGAACCCTCCTACACTGCTGGTGGGAATGTAAACTAGTTCAACCATTGTAAAGCAATATGGAGGTTGCTCAAAAAACTAAAAATAGAAATTCCATTTGACCCAGAATCCCACTCCTTGGAATTTATCCAAAGAATACAACTTCTCAGATTCAAAAAGACAGATGCACCCCTATGTTTACTGTAGCACTTTTTACAATAGCCAAGATATGGAAGTAACCTAAGTGTCCATCAGTAGATGAATGGATAAGGAAGATGTGGTACATATACACAATGGAATACTATTCAGCCGTAAGAAAGAAACAAATCTTACCATTTGCAACAACATGGATGGAGCTGGAGGACATTATGCTCAGTGAAATAAGCCATGCAGAGAAAGACAAATGCCAAATGATTTCCCTCATTTGTGGAGTGTAACAATGAAGCAAAACTGAAGGAACAAAATGGCAGCAGACTCACAGACTCCAAGAATGACCTAGTGGTTACTAAAGGGGAGGGGTGTGGGAGGGTGGGTGGGAGGGAGGGAGAAGGGTATTGAGGGGTATTATGTTTAGTACACATGGTGTGGGGGATCACGGGGAAAACAGTGTAGCACAGAGAAGGCACATAGTGGATCTGTGGCATCTTACTACACTGATGGACAGTGACTACATTGGGGTATGGGTGGGGACTTGATAATAAGGGTAAATGTAGTAACCACATTGTTTTTTCATGTGAAACCTTCATAAGAGTGTATATTAATCATATCTTAATAAAAAATTTTTTTAATGTACTTTTATGTCATCTTTAACAGATTGAAATCAAAGCAAGTATAGCATATAGTAACTCATTTAAATGGAATTTAATGCAAATTTAAATGGCAATGTAAAGTCATCTTGTCATGAGAATCAAGTTTCTTCTTAGTGAAGCTTTTCTTATAAGTCAGCTGCAATTTCCTTAATTAACAAAATATCTGGAAATCACTTTCATGAGTGAGCTTATAATTTTTCTTTTATATATGATGATTAAATCTTCCTAGAGACATATCTTCTCACTTTACTTCCAAATAAACTCCAAGACTAAAAATTATCAGTAATTTGGGAAAAGAATACAAATGACATAAAATCTTGTCCAACTAAAAAATATTGGTAAGGAAAATGATTTGTTTTCAAAGAATGTCTATCACAACTTCTGCAAAGGAAGAAACACAAAGGAATTAAACTATCAAATACTTTTATTAGAATATTATACACTTTGACATTACCATTTTCAGCAGAAAACAGAACTTTCTCCAGCTGCTAATTCTTGCCATTCCAGTGGGTGATATATTCATTTTAAGATACATTTTTTAAGCCATCCAATTACGAGTTTTTGAGCTGAAAATACAATAATAAAGGGTTGAACATATATATATATATATGGGACTGCAGATACAGTATTTTCCTATACTTTTTTAGAAGTATATAGTCTATAGTCACAAATAGAATTTTAGCTTAGGTTTTAATAGCCAAGACTAACTAAATAAAAATCAAACATTTTGAGTCAAGGAGGTTTAATGATGGTTTTGGCACCATACTAGGTAGGATATGTAAGCATAATTATTTAGATGTAGTGAACAGAGTATCAGTTTGTATTTGAAACAATGCACTGTTATACAGTGGACTAGATTGATTACAAAAGTTCTGTCCCTCCATCCATGACCTGTATAACTTGTCACTCTTAGTGTGAGCTTGATAGTATGATTTGTTTTGGACAATGGGATGTTAGCAAACATGATGCAAACAGAAGCTTGAAAAGCGCTTGTGAATTGGGAGTTCTTTCCTACTTTTGGAAACTCTATTACCATAACCATGTGAACAAAGTCAAGAGAGGCCTGCTGGATGATAAAGACTCCATAAACCAGAGATGAGCGACCCTAGCTAAACTATCCCAGACCAGCAATCCATCAGCTAACCCAGAAGTTGACTGCAGATATACAAGCCAAACAGAGATCAGCTGAGCCTGTTACATCAGCAGAACCACACAGCTGAGCCCAGCACAAATTGCAAACTCACAGAATTATAAGTAAATTGCTTTTTTTAAGTCACTAAACTTTAGGATGTTTTGCTACATAGAAAAAGTTAATCAATATATGATCAAATTAGTTTCAACAATCTACTGATTTTTATAAAGTTCCAGATGCTTGTACACCAATCAATCTAGTGATAATTGCTCTGTAAACTGCAAAAGACAAATAGCATTATTTTAATGTGAATAAAATTTCATGGATGTCATCATAATTTAAAAATATTTTCCCCACTTCACATCATAAAGAAGCACAAATGCTATATTCTGTTGACATGAAAGTCTATATTTGAAATGTTCACAATTTTAGGAGCAATACAGCTATGTATGCATCAATATAAACTTTAAAATCATCAAGACATTAATATATACTTTTTGAGAGTTTTCTGAATAACAAACCAGAGCAGCAAAGAATTCTGGAGACTTCCATGAACCTTTCATTAGTAGACTTCAAAAACTACCATTTAAGAACTGCAGGTAGTGCAGTTTTGCAACTTGTTTTACTTTGTTTTCCTTTTTATAGAAGAGACCTGAATGAAGAGAGGTAACCTGAAAACAAATTCCTACCAAGAAAATGAATGGTCTGTCTGAAAATTTCATTTGGGTATACATTTTAGCAAGGTATTAACTATGAAGGCTGTTGCTTAGTTGTGACAAATAATGCTTTTGTCTAAGCATTTTGACAAATACATACACATATAAACATTTATTTGTTCATAAAGATGTATGTGCATACTTCTCTAAGTGGTAGTTTTCAGGATATTCAGAGAAGGTGACAGGTACCTCAATGACCAATGTAAAAAGGAGCTGAATTGAATTTGGTGGTGGAACAGGGACTGTATTGTTATCTTACGTGTAATGTTACATAAGACTAATTACCCAAAACTGACTTATGCAGAGCTATTTTTATTTTATGGCTATTGGGCAAGACCACAATACATAGGTAGTTTCTTTCAAATCAATGAATGGTATTAGCACAATTAGTATTACTTAGAAGGTATCAATGCATCAATGGAAATAGGATGAGGAGATGCATCTCTTAGTTAAAAGTAGCAATAGAACTTCCTTTTTCATTCTGGATGAAGTTTTGTTGGGGGGTGGAGCCTGACATCCACACAGACATGGTAAACTAAACTCTCATTAGAGGGAAGAAGGTTGACTGGCCCTCTCAAATGATATTAGGTCAACAGTTGAGAGGAAAGAAATTTTACAAGTACCCCAAAGAGTGGCTGGAATTGTCCTTGAGTAGCATAAATTAATCTTGTAATTTTCCCCAGGATCTCCATATTCTTAGTAAGTTGTAGTTTAAAATTGCAGTCTAATCTCTTCTTTCACTGATGGGAATTGAGAGTTGAATCTAAGGTGAAGGACCACAAAGGAGAACATCGATAGCTATGTGAACATTGGGAGGGTTGAGGCTTGGTCCAGAGGCCACTACATGGCTTAGGTTCAGAGAATCTGCTACGACAACTTCACGGAACAGAAAAGCATTCTAAAATGTTCATAGAATGCTTACGTTTATAAACATTGTATAATGTTTACCATAAATACCTAATGAGGGAAACTTACAAAATAACTGGAATTCCATGTGGGAAATGACCTGGAAGTACAGGGATTACATCTAAACATTGATTTTAATAACACATGAAATATGAAGTTACAAAAAGATTGCCTAAATGTATATTAATTTAATTTACAAAAATACGTCCAATTTTAAGTCAAATTTAAAGCTATGTTGTTTAGTTAATACCAAAAATTAAAAAAAGACAAAAAGCCCAATAAATAAACTAAACTACATGCGTCTCATATTTCCCAATTATCATGAAGGATAGGCTCCAAAAATCAAATATCTTAGGCATAATCACATTATACATGGCTAAATTCTTCCAATTTCATCCCACAAAGCCTCTTTAATTCTCCTGATACCTAAATTCACCTATAATCCCACAGCCTAAGCCTGAACTCCTGTAAATCCATAACCTTCAGTCTCCAATTACTCTAACCCTAAACTCTGAGCTGCTTTGAGCCCTAGACCTCTCTCTCAGATTCTGAGATGTGAGATTGAACTTTAACAGAATTTTAATAACAAAGGGGATTATTTTATCAAAAGGCAGAGTACCACCAAATAAATCACCGAAATCTAGTGTGCACCAAAACTGACAAGGGCAATTTGACAGAACTAGTTTTTTCTTGGGGCTTGATTCTTGTGGAAAAAGGAGATTGTCTAGTGCTGGAAAGTGTGCTTAGTGACAGAAGCTCTATTTCCTTCCTATTTGAGTAAGATTGGTTAACCTGGTCCTGATAAATGCATCTTTTTTAAAAAGCCCCAAACTGTAATCCAAACACACTATTAACCTAAATATGACCTCATTGCTAATTGCTTAGGCATGCCTTTAGGGGCTATGCTTTTTAAGGAACAATTTGTGATCTTTTGATAAGTTAATTTAATATTTTGTAATTTCCTTTTGTTAATGGTGTTTTTTTGTACACTGGAGTGCAAATTATTGAAATGGCTTTTTATTTAAGAGGATATTCTTCACATGAGAAACATCTTCAAAGAACATTTCAATTTTGCACAGCTCTATTTCACTTCTCTAGAGGTCACTATTCCCTCCATCACTGAAGTAAACAGCATCTAGGGTAATACCCAAGGGCAACACCTCATATTAGAATAATTCTTGCTTACAATTATGATCAAAACATCAAGAAAACTAAATAACTTAAAGGGTAGACAGTTTTAAATTGCAGTGATATTAGAGGTAAAGTACAGTTTGGATTGTATTTTAAGACTTCTTGGATCTAATCCTTGTCCTGCACCTAACAAGATGTTTAATGCTGAACAAGCCATGCAATCACTCAGGACCTCACTGTCATCTCTGTAAAATTAGCAGGTTATAGTAAGATCATAATAACTGTGCTTCTAAAGTACCACAACTTATGGTTTCAGTTGTCAGCTCCTCAACCTGTTGTCAGCTCCTCAACCTCTAAGCAGTAAAACCTTCTGAGTTCTGAAATGTATAACAAAATATTAGCAGAATTTTTAATGATTAAGTAGCTCTCATTTATGGAAGTTTAGATCAAAGAATAAGTGGTAGACAGAGATGTGACTCTTACAGCCCAGCTTCAGAGAATGGAGTCAGCAGACAGCCCCCAGTTTACAGCTCCTTCCAGTGCCCCGAACCTGGGTCTATCTCAGCTGTAGAGAGCCATATGGCTCAGGGTCAAACCTTTTCTAGGGCAGTCTACATCCAACTACTGGGGAGGTGGTGTCCCAACATGGAACACTGATGGGCAATACCTTCCAGTCCTCCGCACTGGGTGGGCCAGGGCTCTGCGATTCCTACTGAGATAGAGCAGGGAAATGGGGCAAGGGTCATGCCATTGTAAATCTACTTTGCCTGCAAAAAAGGCAAGTTTATTCTTTACCTTAATCAATATGCTGTTCATTCTCTTCTTCCAGCACCATAATCAATTAAGTTTGTAACCAGAATGAGAAACAGAACTCTGGAGTATAAATGAACCTACATGGATAAAGAATGCTGAGATCTGGATCAACACAGTAAACTACATAACCCTATTCTTAAGACAAAATTTCAAAGGAATTATTAATGACCTGTTTACATCATGCCATATGCAGATCCCTACCCAAAAGGCCCTATAAAACCCCAAACCTTAAACCCTTAAGTGCACTTGCTCTCTGAGGTCATCCGCACTCCCATCCCAAAGTGCACTGCTTATCAAATGAACTTTCTTGTTGCATAAGCATAGTGCACTTCATCTCTGAACTCTTTTTCATGATAAATACAAGAATTTCAATCTCTCCCTTGGAGATCTCTACCCTGGTAGTAAGTGTCTTTGTCACTTTGCTATTCTATTCAGTTTTCTCCTCTTATGCAATCCTTTTTCTCTGTCCCTGTTTTATTTAAGATCACTAGGGAAATGGAAGTTCTCAGAATATAATCTCACTTCATCCAGTGCTCTGCAGCTCCCCCAAATTCTGGGGTGGTAGGGATATAATTCCCACACTATGCAGATAAAACAGACACTGGACACCAGGTGACACTGGCCTTAGGAGTGGCAAGGGATTTTCCCTGTGTGAAGCAGGAGTTCAGTGAACTTCCCTTTCCTCCCTCTGCTCTTCCTTGCTCTCTGCTGCCTGCCTGAATGCTGACATTTGCTTCTACTCCTGCTTTAATGAATTCCTTTCTTGGTAGTACTTGTTTGACCTGATGGCAAATTCTTTCCCAATCAAAGTCAAGAACCCTCTCCCATACCGCCTGAGGTCTCACCTAGTGAACAGGGAGAGACCTCCCCAGAGAAAGCTGCCCAGAAACACTACCTCAAATTTTTCTTTCTCTTTTCTGTCCTGTTCCCTATTTTCACTTTTTTTTGATAGTATAGATTCCTAATAAATATTTACACCTCAAGTTCCATCTTAGCATTTACTTCCAAAGAACATAACTTGGGACTAGCTTCTCTACCAGTCCATCCACAAGTGGTGGGTTGTACTCCTAGGATTTCAGGGGGCCATGTCAATTCCAGGGCCCAAGGGTAAAAACTCAAAAGGGGTGAAGTTGAAAGGGCCTACTTTGATTATAAATGTTCAGGTTATAATCTCATAGTGGATTTCCCTCCTAAGTGGAGATCAAATTCCAGGATTCATCCATGCTATAGGGATAAGGAAGAATCCTAATTCAACTCAGATTCCCCCAAACTCTAAATACATTAAAACCAATAGGTTCTAGGCCTTGAGGAAAACTCTAGGTGTAGTAACTTACTAGAGTGAATATCCTCTCATGCCCTGCATCCCAAAACTAGTTCAATCCTAAAAGCAAGACAGGGGTCCAAATATTTTGATGTAAGTGAGTAAAGTATGATCCTTTCTTTTGAGACACTAAATTGACCTACTAAATATGAAGAGTCTGCGCTATGTGAAAATTCTGAAATATTTTGCCTTAATTAACCAGAACATTCAGAATCTACCTAAGAAAGCATGTGGGTGTGCCTTACCTAGGCATTGCATACATGCATATTCTCAAAACCTAAATCAATGAGAATTTAACAACTTGTGGAAAGCTACCCACATTAGCCATTAAGAAAATAATTCCTAAGAGATGGCTCTTATGACATTTTTCTCAGGATCATCTTGCAAACCTGTACAATGAAGATCAGAAAAATGTTTCACTGCATGTGATAGTCTTGTGAATAGAACTGTTAAATACAGAGATAACCAGCTCTAAGTCATATACTTCATAATGGGATATAACAGAAAACTAAAAGTCAACTTCAAAATCTCTCACCAGTATTGAAATGTTATATCATCCTATGTGAAAATAGTTCAAAGATCTTAAAAACAAAAACAAAAACCTTCACCAGAGAATTCTTGCTTTTGGCATAACAGCAAAGAACAGAATCAAAGCTTCAACTCTAAGCTGAAATCAATCTTGCTGCTTTTAAGTTTCATAACATTTGGTCAATGACCCAAGAATCTTACCCACATCTCCCAAGTAATTCCTCCCCCAAATTGTTTTAATTGAAGTTTATCAACTGAAGCAGAAATTATCTGAAATAATGATTTTATTACTACATTAAACCTTCAACCTAAATTTTGACTTGAATAGTATTTAGTGTTCTAATAACATGTAATGTTAATTTAATATTGTTTAATGTACCTGCCTTTCATGACATTTTTTCTAGAAAACCTCAACATTTTGGGGATACCTTATAGTTTCAACATAGAAAACAGTAATATTTTGCTAAAATCCATTAGGGCCAAATAACTAATACCATTTTCAATACCATACATATATATGTCATGAAGCCCCATATCTTGTGTGTGTGTATATATGTATACACACATGTGTATGCATGTGTGTATACATATATACATGCATATATACATATAGATGTAATACATATGCACGTATACATATATGTGTAAATTTTGCTTTATTTGATTTGTGTTTCTTGTGAAAGTTTACCTTTAAACTTCTGAAAAATCAAGGAATTTGAGCTCAGAGAGCTGGGGAAGATGCTAGAGTGAGCTCAGCAGAGCAGGAGGCCCTGAAGACGTAGCAGGTGGAGTTCCAGAACCAGGAGCAGAGGGTGGAGGTGGAGCTGCCTAATGCCCACAGCGCTGTGAGGACAAAGAGTCTGAGCACCCAAACATGCTGCTGATGCCATCCCACTCTGGCCTGCAAGCCATGGACTTGGCACAGTGATTCCCTGCCTTTGCTCTTACAGGGACCCCAGCGCGTCTCCCAGGAGTGCCGAGGTCAGCTTCCATAGAGGCATCTCTCTGGGTGGAGGAAGGACGGAAGACTCTGAGACCTTGCGGATGGAACAGAGGAGAATATAAATCATGTGTGTATTTGCCAAGTAGCAATAGTAATAAATATAAATATATGTGCATATACATACATATATGTCACAGAGTTTCACTCACACACCACCAGTGTTGGCAAACCCCAAAGAGCTGCTTCAGGAAGCTAAATAAACACTGGATAAATACAAATACCGACATTCAGCACTTAATGAACACCTATGATATGTAAGGTGGCAGACTGATTTTCAACAGTTTCTATAAGTAGTTCTATAGTCTTGATTCTTCTACCATCTCATTAAAACATCTTGAATAAGACATTAATCTTCACTGGGCTTTTTGTTTCCTCAGCCATGAAGGAAGAGGCCTGGAGCAGCCAGCTGTAACACCCCATGCGAAAGAAGAGAGGTGATGCGAACTCAACAGCCCAAGCAGGTTTATTGCCCTACCTGAGAGGGACCCCTCTGTCCTGGCCAACAGAATAAAGGAAAGAGAGTCTCTAACAAGTCAAGAGGCTTTTTATGGTCAGGGCTTTGGTGGGCTCTTTGAGGGGAGGGGTCAGGGGAAAGATGGGCTTTTGGCTTGCTGATTTGCCCCTGGAGAATGCTTGTAGCCTAAGTAAGATGACACCTAGGTCTCTCTGAGATGGTGGGTGGGCTTATCCAAAAGGTGGTACTCAGGTCCGGATTCTATCACCATGGACCTGTACTTCTCCTGAGAACAAATGCACAGCTAACAGAGCTGATAGTCTAGCTTGAGAAGCAGACCAAATTCATCTGAAATGGAAAACAAAAATGCATGTAAAATTCTAAATTAAATGAGACAGTATCAGAAGAGCTAGGATTTGAAATGTCACAGAACACTGTATATAATGATTTTATACAGAACACTGTATGTGTGTTTTTCCAATGGGCATGATCAACAGAAGAGATTCCCCATTTGGACACATGGCATGAGAACAGGAGAACATAAAGGCTGATTGATAAGGAGGTACTTGTTTCATTGTCTCAAGGAATGATGTTGAAAACATATATATATAAATGCAAATTCTTGGTGAATTTTAAGAGGTTCCAAAGCAACCATGTCAGGAATGTTGGGGTACACCTTTGAATCCAGAGAAGGGAAGTAAGTTTCAAAATCCTTGTTTGAGACAAATTGAATACAAATATAGGGTCAAAAAGGAAAGGAAAAGTGAGGTATTTTAGAGGACCTTGCTCATTTTGCTTAACAGACTTTTGAGTCAAATACGAAGGAAAAAGTACCTTTCTTGTTGAAAATTCTAGGTTTGCATGGCTGAACCATATATACAAAAATTTGGTTTCTATCCCTTTTGCTTTATCACATAAGGAGGAATAACTTGCATGCACCACAAGGCAATAAAGACAATAATTCCAGGGCTAGTCTGAGATGACAACATGCACAGCCCTCTCAATCCCACCTGGGTAACTTGCAGATGAGCAGTGATTCCCCTTTTTTAAAAGGCACATTAAAGCCCTATTCACCCACCTCCTTGAAGCATCTTTGCCAGACTGTTATACAGCTTGATTCTGCACAAAAAAGATCATAGTCAAGAGATCGAGCAAGGCAGCCTTGAGGCTTGAAGGTACATTAGGTTGAAAGATCTGAAATTGCTTGGCTTCTACCCCTGATCGACTTCTGAGGCCAGGCAGAGGTTAAGCATCAACTTCTTGTTGTAGAGTAATACATCTGCCGTAGGGCACAAGGCAGATTATCACCTGTAAAATCTGTTCTAATTCCCTAAAAAAAGCCTGCTATTTAGAAAGCACTCTTGCCACAAGTGTGCTCTAACATATGGAATAAAACATTTAGGAGACAAGTTTTTTTGGCAGACTAACTAGGGCAGGCTTCACTTCCCTCTAAGCAGTTTGTGCAATTGTTGCCCCAAAAATCATTTGTAAATGAATGGCTGTCATTTGCAGGATCTGTCTGTTTTTGTATTCTTAACTATGTTCTTCCTTTTACCCCCCACCTAGTTCCCTACTTACTAACTCCACATATACTTGATCTAAACTATGCGATGTTGTCTATGAAAACCCATTTGGATTATTCAATCATTGTCATTGATTAACACTGATTTCTTTTTGAAGGGGTAAAGATTCACTGTTTGGAGACACCACCTCAGAGACTGGAAGAATGATTGCAAGTATGTCCCTCCAAATTTTAGGATAACAAACAAAAGCAACATGCATCTAGAGCATCTATACCACTTTAGTGAACCGCTGGTAGTGTTTCTATTAAAGAGGAAGTTGACATTGTGCTATGTTGGAAGAAGCACTGGGCAGGGAATAACAAGAACTAAATCAGATTCCCAACTTTGTCATGTACTAGCTATGACAACTGGAAAAGTTATGAATGGGGACAGAATACACCACCCCAGAATGTGCCACTCTGGTATGTGGTTTGTTTTGAACTGAAGACAATCAGGGCTCATTGGACTCAGGAAGAAATTTTTATTTCCCCTTTAACTGCCTAAAAGGGGTTAGATAGGGGACCAATAGACAGAAGAGAGCTATTACCAGAGATAACTTTTTATATCAGCGAGACTTCTGTTCATGGCATGGCAAACATTTGTTTACCAAAAATTTGCTTTTCTCATCTGCCTGTGAATTGTCTTCCTCCCCTTTGAAGGCCCAGAGATAGCCCTTCTCCTTAGCTCAGGATGGCATATCAGCCTAATTCCCTGACGGCTGCAGAGTCTTTTATTTTTTATAGGGCTTCTATACATACAAAATTTGTTTTTCTCCTATTAATCTTATGTTTATTTAAATATTAGCTCAGCCAAAGAACCTAGAAGGGAATAATGGAGAAGGTTTCTGCCCCTACGGTTACACTGGACTCTTGCTGCCATTTCATCTGCAAAATGAGTCATAATATCTGTCCCACAACCTATCTCCCAGGAATGTTAACAGGATCAAAATAAAATTTTAAATATGAAATAAACTTCAAAGATAATATATTGACAGTATTACAATTTTTAAAGTTTTTCTAGGCCTAAATATGTATTACTCTTGCACCTAAACTTCTAGAGAAATGATCATTACCACTCATTAATTTAAAATTCATAGATTTAAATTCTAATGCCATCCTTTATTCACTTCATTAAAATATATCAAAACACTGTGCCATATTGTAGGAGCAAGCTCCTGCTTTATAGGGCATAGAGCATTGAATACAATTTTGTTTCTAACTTTTTAAGTGTTTGTTCCTTAATCTTGTATCTATGAGTAAGTGCCTAACTAAATGTCTTGCTCATAGTAGGAACTTAATACATCATTTTTATTTGAACACATAGTTTGGCCTGTCATTCATCAGATTGCCAATTAGGCAACTGAAGGCTGTCAGTAAGGATTATCTGAGCAGTATATAAAGTACAGGCTATCATGCAAGAGGCCCTTCTCCAGGCCTGCCACAGTCAGTTCCTACCACATTTTATACAACAGGAAAAATTCATTGACAGCACATGCATATAGACTGGTCAATCTTTGATGCCTGCATTGAATAATGAATGTGTAGTCATTATCCCATGTAGCAAAAAAGTGCAGGTGTTAGAAACAAATCAGAGCTGCAGCTAGATAATCAGAAAAACAGGAAGCACATTTTGCAGTTATGTAGGTAATTTCAGGATAATATACTCAAGGTAAAGCCATTTGGGGAGCCCTATTTGGAAGCTGTAGAGGCATGATATGGCCTCCTCCAGGGCAGACTGAATACTGTTACCTACCAGAGCACCCCTTCCCTGAGGAAACACGGGCTCTTTTAAGCCACGTAAGCTCTGCTACTAGCCTGAAGTCCCCTGGTATCCCTGCTGAAAGTGTATCACTTAAGCTTATGGCAGTAAAACTTGACTTTTACAAGACTTGTGTAGCAGAGAACTCATTTCTGCTGAGGTGCAAATTCAGTCCCTAAGAGATTAACTCATCAAAGGAATGAAAATTGACAATAACATCCTTGAATAATAAAAAGTAAACAGTAAGATAGAAGGATCTTCATCCAAACTAGCATATTCATTCATTCACTCATTCATCAAATAATTTTGAGTTTAAGCAAACTGCTAGAGGCAGGGGACAGACTGAGACAGCATATACATGGTCTCTGCCAAAATGGAGTCACGATTACTGCTCATTATAACAAAAATTAGTATTTGATATTGTGATATAATGAGACATAAGAAGTACATATTTGTTCATTCAGATGACCAAATATACATTTCCCGGGTATGTTTGGTCTTTATCCACAGTTCCTGAAAACACTGCAATGCCTTAAAGGTGAAATGAGAGTTTGCCATGCTAATGAGAGACTTCTGGTCCTACCCAAGGGCGGGGGCTGGAGGCGGAATCAGCCAATGGCCAATGATTTAGTCAATCATGACTATGGAATAAAGCCTTCACAAAAAACCATGAGAAGAGCTTATTGCTCTCTGGGATCCTGCTTCTCTGTGTACAAGGGCTTCCACACTTGGGGAATTAGGAGGCTTCCGCATGCACAGAGCCAGGCCCCAAGCTCCATGAGGATAGAGGCTCCTTTATTTGGGATCTTGCCCTATGTCCGTCTTCATCAGGCTGTTAACTTGTACCCTTTATGGTATCCTTTATGAAACTGGTAAGCATAACTTTTTCTGAGTTCTGTGAGCTGCTCTAGCCAATTAATCAAATCTAAGGGAAGGATGTGGGAGCCTCCAACGTTAGCCAGTAGGTCAGAAGCACAGGTAATTACCTGGGGCTTGCAATATGTGTCTGAAGTGGGGGGCTGGAGGATAGTCTTGTAGGAAGGAGCCCTTAACCTGGGGAATATGGTGCTGTTTCCAGGCAGATAACATCAGAATTGAGTTGAGTTCTTGGACAGGTGTTTGAGAATTTCTTGGTGCTGTGTGGGGGGGAAGACTCCCCTTCCCCACACACACATTGGAAAAGGGTCCAGGAACCTGAAAGGAGTTATAAACTGTTATACTGCTGTAATATACTATTGTTGTTGTATAAATATGAAAAAAATACCTCACAGATACATTGGATTATAGTTCCTAAAACACATACACATGTTATAAACCAGATAATATGGCATGTCATAAAGAGCAAAGCCAGGAGAAAGAGAAAGTAAGGGAAGGAGGATATTTAATCCAAGTTGTGTCACTTAAGAATTCTTGGAAGTCATTTAATTCTTACCAAGTCAATTTCTTGCTAAATCAATTTTCTTATGTTTAAAATATGGACTATTATGTTATGAGAAGTTATATGTAAAATTCTCAGTACAGAGTAGTGCCTCAATAAATGATAGCTATTGCTATTCAGCATCTATATTCTAGATGTTTTTGCACACCTAACTTATCTAACCACTCCCCCAACACATATACTCTCAAAAATACACTAGAAGGTAAGATTTATGAGATCAAAGACTTTATCTCTTTTGTTTCCTGCTGGATCCCTTAGTTTCTAGAAAGAATCCTGGAACATAGCAGGGCCAGGAAAATATTTTTTAGTGAGCAAATAAATGAAAAATAGGATGCATTAGCTCCCTTTTGAAGTTGAGAAGGTTGAAGTGATCAGACAAAGGCCTTATGATTAGATGCTGGTGATACTGACACATGCTTAGAAAATTCCTGTTCCAGTTTCCCAGTCAGGAGGTGACACACGGTGGTGTGTTCCCACTGGCATGATGTTTTATGCTTCATATATCTCCTATTAGCTGGAGTTGAATCCAACTTCTCCACATTTTTAATTTGGTTTAGGTGTTCTGTGCAAATAAGAAGATTTTATTGTAGAAGTATAAGTAGTCCACCAGTTCTCAAGGCACTGGCTGGTCAATTTACAGTACTTCTAAACACAGTGAGTAGCAGACAGGCAGACATTGTTCTCAAACACTTCAAAGAAAATGAACCAAAGGAGAAAAGGATCATTTAACACCACCTCTTCCCATAGATTCAGACATAATTCACTATATTTTAACAATATGTATTCCTTCATAGGCTCTTGAAGTTTGGAAAGTGTTGCCTTTTTTTAACTCATTTTATATTCATTCCATCACATATTTAATAATAATCAGCCCATTTTAACATTTTGCTCATTAAAACAAAACATTAATTTTAAACTGTTTAAATCTTTAATAGTGGTTACAACAGATTTATTCAACAGGGCTAGAATTTACTGAAATAATGGAATGGCCCTACGGCAAACACCACAGAGGAGACAAAAGGAGTTAAGGGGTGGTCTCCTCCCCCTTAGAGTGAGCAGTACAGCACGGACACCAGAAACACTTAGAAAATGATAGAGATGGCATGTGATTAAAAGCCATAATGAGAAAATGTGATAATAAGTGTTACAGGTATTCAGTATGGAGAGATCAGGGGGTAGCAATGATCAGAAAATTTAACAATGGAGGAGGAACTTTAATAGGAGTCTTGAAAGATCTGTAGTCTCTCCCTACTCTCCACACTCATTTTCTAATCATTACCCACAGTAATGAGCATGGTGCATTCAAGGAACAGTAAGGAACCCTGCCTGGAAGATTGTTCAAATGTAGCCCTCCATGCACACCCACCCAGTTACCAGCCCATCAGGCTGACAGCTCACACAATAACTCTTTGTTACCTGAGATACAGAGACTCAGATACACTTCTTTCAATGTAGAGACCCTGGGAAGGGGTTAGGTTTTGTTCTGAAGTTCAAAAACAAAATTCCACTAAGTAAATTTGAAGATGTAATTGATTTTATCAAGCGATTCATGAATCAGGCAGCCTCCCATCCAGCAAGCAGAGAGATACTCCAAAGAGACCTATAAATGTCAAGTTTTTATAAGAAGGAGGGTAAAACAAGAAGTCATTAGCAAAAGAAGGGTTTGTTTCAGGCAAGGCCCCCTTCCTTTAGGGGGAACAGCAGGGGAGCTAATGCAGATTGCCTCATCTTCTTTTTGGGACATGGAGAGGGCTCATGTGACATATCACCTCATTGGTACTGAGCAGAAAATTCCTATCTCACTACATTTCTGGGGGAGGCTAGAACTGCAATAGGTTAGGTATTAAGCTCTGGTCTGGTGACGTGGCCTAGCAGAAGTGACTCCAGAGAGACAGTAGTTTTTAACAATTCCTCCCCTTTGATCACTCTCAGCTTAACTGAGAGATGTAATGAAAATTTAAGGCATCAACATCATCCTTAGCTACCATTCTGAGTTTTTAAAATTTTGTTGTTGTTCCTTTTGTATGGTGTTCCTAAATCATGATGTTTTGACTTAACCTCTATTGTATTCACAGATCATCCATCCTAAGACCGAGACAATGTTGATGGAGGATGGAGAGGGGAAGAGCAGCCAATGGGATGAGTTGTGAGCAGTATGGCTCTTGATCACCCAGGAGCCCTCCCTGAGTTGTCTGCACTGACAGCTGGGCTGTCTATTGGGGTTTGACCCTGTGGCTACCAACATGGTACCATGTCAACTGGATGGTTGGTCACTGGCCCCTTTGGAGGCAAGAGCTGTGGCAAAGACCCATTGGCCTCTGGTCAGACTAAGACAGTTACCCTATATCACATGACTAGCCATTTGCCTTTGGCATCCCCAGGGAATGATGAAGCAGACACATTGGCCCAGGTGCACTGACTAGAAGGAAAGCCTGCCTCTGATGTATCCCAATGTTTACATCAGCATTTGTTGCACGTGGAGCAAAAGACAATGTGGGCTGTACCCCTTTGGTAGGGCTTGCCATTGACCTTTGAAGAAGTCAGCAGAGCTTGGAAGGAGTGCCTGTGTGCTCTAAGAGGGACTTAAAAACAAGTCCTGCAGCAACATGGGACAATCAATAGTAAGAGGGCTGATACCCCTTGTCAGGTGGCAGATAGACTGTATTGGGCCACTGCCTATATCAGAAGGATATCAGTATGCTGGGACTTATGTGGACATGGCTACTGGACTATTGGTTGCTTTTGCTGCACATAATGCAGATCAGCAAACCACCAAGAGAAACCTAGAGCAGGTCTTTGTAGCCTATGGCTGGCCACAGGTGATTGAGAGCCAACAAAGCACCCACTTTACTGGACATGCATTACAAGAATGGGTGCAGCAATTAGGAATAAAGTAAAAGTTTTATGTACCATATAACCTTACCGGGGCAGGCATGACAGAGAGGTACAATGGTTTGTTGAAATCTGGCCTGAAGTTGGACACCAGTAGTCACTTCATTTATGGACAGTGCTATGGTGTTTGAATGAGCTACCCCAAAAGGAGCCTTGAGCCTTGTGGACATGCCAATACACATCGCTGCCTCTCCTCTACAGTTGTATGTGCAAACCAAGAGTTATCAAAGCCAGGATTTGGCAGGTAGAGCTATGCCCTGTAAACAGCCCCAACTGTGTTAAACCCTGGAGACACTGTTGAGTGGACATGGCCCTGGACATTTCGACACATGGGCCAGTGATGGCTGGTCCTTCTGGCACCTTGGGGAAAAGGCCCAGAAGCTGGCCTTGTGTGTGTTTCTGGAGTAACAGCAGAGTGACCCCAAAGATCACAGTAGTGTACCCAAAACTTTCAGGTGCTAAGAGCATCCTATAGGGAAGTTTTGCTTTATCTTTATAGCTAGTGCGTGTACCTCTCATAGCCCTGTATATTCACCCATTTGTAACTCCCACAGGGTGGGCGATGAAAGTCTGGTAAAATAGACCACAATGAGTCTGGTATATTAGACCACAATGAGATCCCAGTCCTGCAAATGTCCTATCACAGTACAATTCTCTTGCATTCATCCTATGTGATGGACAAGATTTGCCTATGCTGGTGTCATGCATCTTATCATCCTTAATATTATTTTCTTCCATAGTCCCTGTGGCCTGGACCTGCACCCTGCCGCTGTCACGTGAGGATTGCTCTGAACTCCCTAACTGTTCGGCTACTGACCACCGATGGAATGATCGAGCTATGGACTTAATCTGCATAGGACTTTGAACTTAGCTGAATCCTCTGCCTTGATTATTATCATGATTTTATTGCTGTTGATTTTGTATGTCTGGTTACAATGCTCCAGTTTTCTCACACAGGGATCATTGAGGAAGATGGGGAACATGTAGATTGTGAGGCAAGATTTCTGGAAAGGTATGCTGTTGGTAAAATTGCAATATTTCTAGAATCTCTCACCTGACCTTAGTGCATCTTCATTTCAGTAGGTGTTTCCAAGTAATGGAGAGAAGTAGTCCATCTCTCTATCAATTGGTAGTTACAAGGGAGAGCCAGGGCATATCTGGACCAGAGATGTTGAGTGGGATTTGCTTCTCCTGCGGCTGGATAGCAAGAAACACAGGAGAGCAGAAGTGGACCACTGCTTGTAAGCAATAAATGGGTTTTTCTGGCTTCAATTTTTTCCTTTGACTGACTTCAGTTTCAAAGGTATTTTGCCCTGGGATTGTCCATTGGAGTTAACACTTGCTAAAAGAGATATCTCCCCATTATTTCTAGTAGCTTTAAGTACCATACTAATTAGAATGCTTAACCCTTAGAAACATTAGTTTTTAGGCCAGATGAACTTGAAAAACATTGAGGTTTGTTTTCATCTTTCTGAGAGTTAGAATGCCCTATCCTTATAGGTGCTTGCCTTCAAACCAATGAAATAGAATTCTTTTACAAATTAATTTGAACAATATGATCCAAAGGTAGAAAAATTTAATGCTTACAACAAATATATATAGACACACACAGAATCAAACAGACACCTTATAGCTTATAGCTTTAAATTATCACCTTGATTAGGTATAATATAAAACTCACTAGTAATAAAAGAAATGCCATCTAAGTTGTAGATGGAATAAGTTAAGGTTACCTGATCAGATGACTAAAGTTTTTATTCTAATATTCATGAAAAAGATAGTTGAAATATGTATTTGTCTTTAACAAGCTCCAAAGACCTCCACACCTTTTTTTTCTTCATAAGAATTGAAGGGCCCCCACCAGTAAGATGGCAAACTTCCGGCTTCTCTTCAGGGTCCTCGGATCCCACCGGCGCCACCTGAAGCCCAATCACCTCTTGCTCCCCTCCCAATCCCAGCACCTAGCCAACAGCCACCAGCCCCGTAGAAGTGACACCTCAATCAATTCATGCCCCTTCCTATATAACCCAGTACCTTTCCCTAATAAAGCGGAACTCTCTGGTGAATTGCTGCTATGTGTCGCTCCTTTCCTTTCATTGGTGCCGAAACCCGGGAGACGGGACACCCCAACTGGGCCCCGTCTTCCCCCTGACACCAGCAGCAGCTTGCCCTCATCCTCTTTTTCTGGCGCTGGCTCATCACACTCACCACTCCTCTCTGGCCTTTAGGTAAGTTTTCCTCCCGGAGTGGGCCACTCTTCTCCGAGCTATCGCAGTGCCATTGACTGTGATCCTCCGGCAAGGCCCTGACGCTTGGGGATGAGGAGGGAAAGCTCCCCGCCTCAGGCCTTCACGGCTGCGGCAGACCCTCAGGCCACTCCTCCAACAGCCATAAATCCCCGCCTCAAGGCTTTACGGCTGCGGCGGACGCTCAGACCCCTCCTCCGACAGTCATAAATCCCTGCCTCAGGCCTTCACGGTTGCTGCCGACTCTCAGGCACCCCCCTCTAACAGCCATAAATGAGGTGACTCCTTTGTAGATGAGACCGCTCCCTTTTTTCCCCCTCCTCCTTCTGCTCCATCCGCCGAAAACACCTAGCACTAGGTACCTCGTGACTCCGGCACTCTGCCTTCTTAGGGAAGTCTGGGTGACGACCCACACTTCCTAAGAAATTCCAACTCATATACGAGTTTCCACAGACCACCAAGGGTCATCGGGGACGCCCTTTGTCTCCTTGCAGTCTGCTTCCAGTCCGAGGATCTGCATTTGTCTTCCCCTGTTTGTCTCCTTCTCTGTCCTTTAGCCATGGGAGCCTCCTCATCCCTCCCTGAAAGTTCACCTCTTGAATGCCTGCTCAAGCATCTGGCTACCCTCTCCTGACGCCTGATATAAAACCAAAACTTCTCCGTAAATATTGCTCCCAAGATTGGCAGACATACCCCCTAGACAATAACAACCAATGGCCCGCAGGGGGAACTCTTGATCCTAACATTACTCGCAATCTCTTTAACTACTGCCAGTGCCTGAAAAAATGGAAGAAGATTCCCTATATCAAAGCTTTTCACCTCCTAGCTCAAAATCCCAGCCTCTGCACTACCTGCTCCCTGCCCCAAGTTCTCCTAGCCTGCAGGCCATCTCCCTCCCCTCCACACACTCCCAGTCACTCTTCAATTACCTTTGACCTGGCCGACGAGCCTCTGCCATACAGACTTCCTCCTTCAGCCCCTCCCCCTCCTACAACCCCTTCCTCTACCGCCGCCACTGCTGCCTCTTTCCCCATGGCAGAAGCCTCCCGTCCTCTCCCTTCCCCTTCTTCTCCTACTATAGCCCCTCCCCCTTCCTCTACTGCCGCCGCCACCACCTCCACCCCCGCAGAAGCCTCCCATCCTCTCCCTTCCGCCTCCTCCACCATCTCCTCCTGCACCTCACCCCCTCCTCCTCCATCCCCCTCACCTTCCCCCCTCCCGCAGATCGAGCCTGAGCCTTTCAGCCCCCTTCTAACTAAGTTCCAGGAGCCTCGTCCGTCTTTGCCCCCTCAGATTCGTTCCCGAAGGCCTCCCAAAATTATCACGGCTTTGCCCCCATCACCTGTTTCCCCCCGCACAGACTGAGCCAGAACCCTTCAGTCCCCCTCAGACTCGGTTCCGAGGGCCTCCCAAAATTATCGCCCCCCTCCAGGAAGTAGCAGGATCCGAAGGCATCATGCGCGTTCACGTCCCTTTCTCCTTAAGAGATTTAGCCCAACTTGAGAAACGCCTAGGTTCCTTTTCCACTGATCCCACGACATACATCAGGGAGTTTCAATGGACCCTCCAGTCTTACAGCCTCACGCATCATGACATTTTCATGCTCCTGGCCAATACTCTCCTCCCTGAAGAGCGTAGACGAGCTTGGGACTTCGCCCAAACGCATGCTACCGAAACCCACAGGACTGACCCCACCTGTCCCCCTGGCCCCACTGCTGTCCCCGAACAAGACCCACACTGAGATTATAACACCGCCGTAGGTCTCCGCTCTCGAGATATGTTTGCCTCCTGCTTAATAGCAGGTCTGAAAAAGGCAGCTCGTAAAGTAGTCAATTTTCAAAAGCTCCAAGACATAATTCAAAAGAGAGATGAAACCCCCTCCGAGTTCTTAGACAGACTCACTCAAGCCCTATTACAGTATACCAGCCTAGACCCAGAAACACATAAAGGAAGACATGTCCTTATGACATACTTCCTAGCTCAAAGCTACCCCAACATTAAAGCTAAACTCAAAAAGTTAGAACAGGGCCCTGCTACCCCACAGACTGAGATCCTAACAGTAGCCTTTAAAGTCTTCCATAACCGGAAGGAGGAGAAAGAACGCGGTACACAAAAGGCTGATCAGGCCAATTTCCAGATGTTGGCCCAGCTGATAAAACCACAACCTGGGTGCCCCTCTACAAACAAGCCCCCCCAGGAGCTTGTTTCAAGTGCAGAAAAGAGGGACATTGGTCAAGGGCATGCCCCTCCCCCAGATCTCCTACCACCCCACACCCCAGATGCCACAAAAAGGGCCACTGGGGGTCTGATTGCCCAACCACCTGAAGGGGAGGCTGGACAAACAACCCCCATCCTAAGCCCACCGTAGTGGGGCTGGCAGAAGAAGATTGATGGGGCCCGGGCTTCTCGCCCGACCATTTCCATCAACAAACAGGAGTCCAGGGTTACTTTAACAGTAGACGGTCGACCCATCTCCTTCCTCCTAGATACAGGAGCCACCTTCTCAGGCTTGCGAGAATACCGGGGCCCTACCACGCCAGCCATTACTCCTATAATCGGGGTAGGAGGTAAACAGATTCTCCCATTCAAACCCCCTCCTTTTTTATACACAATCCTAGACAATCCCATACCTTTCTCCCACTCCTTCCTGGTTATGCCCCAGTGTCCCATCCCTTTACTAGGACGAGACATCCTTTCCCTCCTCCACGTTTCCATAACTATATCCACTCCCACAGCCCCAGTACTCCTTTTCTGATGGCCCTCATAGCTGACGACCCCCCTCTATCCAATGAAAGCTCCGGTTCTGCCCTCATATACCCTGTAAATCCCAAAGTTTGGGACATTACAAGCCCCTCCATGGCCCTATGTCCCCCTGCCTCTATCAAATTATGTGACCCCTCTCAGTATATCTGTGAGGCCCAATACCCCCTAACCACTTCAGCCCTCATAGGCCTCCAAACCATCATTCAAGATCTCTTAAACAAAAATTACCTCAGACCCACTCACTCCCCATTTAATACCCCCATATTAGCTGTTAAAAAAACCAACGGATCTCTCCACCTTGTCCAAGACCTTCGCCTCATCAACATAGCCATTGTCCCTATCCATCCCTTAGTTCCAAATCCATACAGCCTCAGCATCCCACTTCTCAGTCCTAGATCTCAAGGACCCATTTTTCTATCCCTCTAGACCCCTGCTCCCAAGATTTTTTCATCTTCACCTGGACGGAGCCATACACAAGACATTCTGAACAACTCACTTGGACAGTTTTGCCACAAAGCTTCCAAGATAGTCCCCATATTTTTAGACAGGTCCTAGCTCAGGACCTCAAACAGTTTCATCATGATCACTCCAAGTCCACCTTATAATACATAGACAATCTTCTACTCTGCAGTCTCTCATGGGAACAGTCTCAACTTGACACTGCCTCCCTACTTAACCTTCTAGCTTCCAGAAGTTACTGAGTATCCCCCGTCAAAGCTCAAATCTCTTCCCCTCCTGTCACTTACCTCAGATTCCTTCTATCTCAACAAAGAAAGTCCATTACCTTAGACAGAAAATGGCTCCTCTCTGACCTGCCCATTCCCAAAACCAAGACAGAAATCCTTTCCTTTCTAGGCCTGGCTAGATATTTTAGAGCGTAGATCCCTAACTTCTCCCTGCTCCCTGTTGGCAAGACCCCTATACGTCCTCAGCAAGAGCCCCCCCACCTAAAAAATCATTATCCTCCTCACCCCGACACTCCTTCATTAAGCTCTGTCAAGCCCTTGTGGAAGCCCCAGCTCTCCATCTTCCTGATTTGTCGAAGCCCTTCTCATTATACATTCATGAGAGGTCCAGTAAAGCTCTAGGAGTCCTAGGCCAATATTATGGCCCATCCTTTGCCCCAGTAGCTTATCTCTCCAAGCAATTAGACCCCACAGTTCGGAGATGGGCACCCTGCCTACGAGCATTAGCCGCTAGACAGGTCTTGCAGAAGGCAGCTCATAAACTGACATTCAGGGCGCCTCTTACCATTCTGTCCCCACATCACCTAAAAGATCTCATAACCTACAAAAGTTTATTGACTCTCCCTCCCTCCAGACTCCTGACCTTACTGTCCTCTTTCCTCCAAAATCCCATTCACCCCTTTGCCATCCATACCCAAATCATGACTTTTTCCTCCTTTACTGCTCTCTCACTTTTTTTCCTCATTCCTATTGTCTTCCCTGCCACCCCAGCCTCCTTTGTATGGCGATTCAAAGTCAGACAGACTTACACACAGCATCAAACAAAAGTTACTGCCCTCATTACCACACCAGACTGCCCTCTGAAAAGCTGCTCTGAGCCTTTATACCTCCACTTTCCTCCCTCCACTGAAGTGTTCACTAGCAGCTACCCTTATTCTCCCTACCTCTGCTTCCTCTATGACCAAAAACAAGCCTATTGCAGGCGATGGCCAGACACCTACAGGAGATGTCCCTACTAGTCTTGCGCCATTCACTACATGGGTAACTTCCAGTACCCACAGTATTACTCCTCCAACTGTTTCATGAAATATCCCAACGGCTCATTCTCCTTATCAATCCCAGATCCCTGGGACTCTTGATGAGCTGCCAGAGTCACAGCCTCAGTTTACTATGGGGGGGGGAGGGTCCTCGATCCCCCACAGTACCCTTCATATCTCTCAAAAGTATGTTCCCTCTCATTCCCAGATCTCTCAAGTTGCATCAGATAGCAGACATTCCGAAAAAGTCATTATCCAAACTCTTGACGGCGCCTCTTCATCTTCTTATCCCCGCCCCTCTTCTCATTTCTCCTACTCTTCGTTACAGCTCATTCAGGACACCACCATCTTTCTCAATCACACCCTTAACACCGCCAATTGTTTCTTGTGTGCATCACTACAGCGCCCACTGCTGGCCGCCGTGCCCCTTAATATTTTCAACTACTCCTTTCATGCAGAAAGACAACCCCTCTGCCCTCTGGCAGGCATACCCCTATGGGAACCAGAATACACAGATAGACTCACCATCCACCACTGTGTAGGCCCAACTCCACCCCCCTCCAGAGCACTTCACTGCCTCTCTATCTACACCCCTACCTCCGGCTCTAAGACTTTAACGCAACCGGGACACTTCTTTTAGTGTAATGGCAGTCTTTTCAACTCACTGCCTCTCAACTCCGATACACCCTGCATTCTCGTCACCCTAATCCCACAGTTAACACTTTACAGCATGGCAGAATTTCTTGAGCTCCAACCTCCCTTGCCCTCGTGCACAAAAAGAGCCGCTTTCCTTCCCATCATGGTCAGTAGCTCTTTGATCACCTCAGCCATTGGGGCAGGGTTTTCGAGAGAAGCCTTGGATCACTCTCTATAGGCAGTTAGAGATCTCAACGCCAAACTTGAGGGAGCTCTGACATCCACTGCCGATTCCCTAGTCTCTCTCCAAAGACAGGTCACTTCGCTAGCTAAAGTCACCCTTCAAAACTGGCGGGCCCTAGATCTGCTTACAGCTGAGAAGGGCGGCACCTGCATCTTCCTCTGGGAATAGTGCTGCTATTACATCAACGAATCCGGTATTGTAGAAACTGACATTACCAAACTCACCGACCTTGCCTCCAGCCTCCACTCTGCTTCCAATTCCAACCCATCTCTTCAATACTAACAAACCCCCTCCTCACCTGGCTCTGGCCCATTGCAGGGCCCATAATAATCATTCTTCTCGCCTGTCTCTTCTTACCTTGTATAATAAAGTTCATCAAATCCCAAGTCAGAAAAATCTCTAATCAAGCTTTCAACCAGCTTTTACTCAGGAACTACCAGCTTCTGGCCACAGAAGATCCCTCACCCTCACGTGACCTCCTCACCACACGCTGAGATGGACCCCTCTCTCCACTGGAAACTGTTCCTGGAAACAATAGCTGCAGACGCCTGGCTCCTGACATCCATATCCTCTTGGCACCATTGGAATCAACAGGTCCTCAACCTATAGTTACAGGGAACCTTCATTAATTTCCAAACCTGAAGAAGTCCACATCTACTCATCCTTACTGTGGGGAGTCCTATCAACCCTTTCCTCCCAATCCTCAAGCCCTCACTCCCTTCTCCGCCCCTGTTCAGCAGGAAGCAGCCAGAGAGAAAGCAACATCCACAACCCCATAGAGGAGAAAGGGGGGAATGAAGGGCCCCCACCAGTAAGATGGCAAACTTCCGGCTTCTCTTCGGGGTCCTCGGTTCCCGCCGACGCCACCTGAAGCCCAATCACCTCTCGCTCCCCTCCCAATCCCAGCACCTAGCCAACAGCCACCAGCCCCGTAGAAGTGACACCTCAATCAATTCATGCCCCTTCTTATATAACCCAGCACCTTTCCCTAATAAAGCGGAACTCTCCGGTGAATTGCTGCTATGTGTCGCTCCTTTCCTTTCAAGAATTACCTCCCTGAAGTTTGCGTATCAAAGAAATGGTCTAGAATATTTACATCTGAAAGGCCCAGGGAAAAGTGCAGACTCCTCCTTAGTTCCCCTAAGGCAAGATTTTTAGACTATATACAAGCCTTTTTTCATAAATACAGGAGCTTTGGGATTAGTGAAAAGGATTGGTGGTGTAACATTGGGAAGAGGAAATCCCGGGGCAAAATACCTCTAAAAGCAAAATCAGTCAAAGGGAGAAATAAAGTTTAAAACCAATTTATTGCTTACAAACTGCAGTCTGAGGCTGTCTCTCACACCTGCTCCAGTAGAAGCAAGCAAGGACGTCTCCCTAACCTCTCAGGTTCAGATAAACCTTAGGTTGCCAGGTCATTATTACCCATTGATATGGAGATGAACTTCTCCTGAGGATATGCAAATGCACTAAAGCCAAGCGATATATTCTGGAAATATTACAATTTTACCCACAGGCCACCACTCCAGAAATCTCACTTTACAATCTACTCATTCCCCCTCTTGCACAATGGTCCCTGGTTGAGAAAACTGGAGCATTGTCAACAAGACTAATAACATACAATAGTAGCAGCAATAAAATCATGATATCCTTAAGCTGGAGGATTCAGCTAGGTTCAAAGTCCTATGCACATTAAGTCTGTAGCTCGCCCATTCCATATGCAGACAGTAGCTGAAGAGGTGGAGGGCTCAGAGAAATCATCATGCGGCACTGCAACAAGAGGGCACATCCAAACCACAAGGACTGTAGAATAATATAAGCTTAAGGGTGATAAGATGCATGTTTTAATGACACCAGCATAGGCAAATCTTGTCCATCATGTAGGATACATGCCAGAGAGTGGTCCTGTGATAGAAGAGTGGAAGGAATGGAATCTCGTCCTGGTCTAGTATACCAGACATTCACCCCCCTCCCTGTGGAAGTTCCAGATGGGTCAATATACAGGGCTACAGGAGGTACATGCACTGGCCATAAAGATAAAACAAAACTTCCCCATAACATTTTGGGTATACTACCGTGATGCTTAGGGGCCACTCTGCTGTTACTCTGGGACTACACATGAGGCCAGCTCCAGGCTTTTTCCCCAAGGAGCCAGAAGGGCCAGTCTTCACTGGTCCATGTGTTGAAATGTCCAGGGCCACATCCATTCAACAGTGTCTCCAGGGTTTAATGCAGTAGGGGCTGGCAACAAGATGTTGCCCTGCTGGCCATATCCTGTCTTCAATAACTCTTCTTTGGTTTGCACGTACAGTTATATAGGACAGGCAGCAATGTGTGTTAGCATGTCCACAGGGCTCAAAGCTCCTTTAAGTGGCTTCTCATTCAAACACTGTAGCACTGTCCATAAGCGAACTGACCAGCTCTGTAGACTATTGGTGTCTGACTTCAGGACAGATTTCAACAAACCACTGTACCTCTCTATCATGCCTGCCCCAGTAGGGTTATATGGTACATGAAACTTCCATTTTATTCCTAATTGCTGTACCCATCCTTGTAATGCATGTCCAGTAAAGTGGGTGCCTTGATGGCTCTCAATCACCTGTGGACAGCGATAGGCTACAAAGACCTGCTCTAGGTTTCTCTTGGTGGTTTGCTGATCTGCATGATGTGCAGCAAAAGCAACCAATAGTCCAGTAGCCATGTCCACATAAGTCCCAGCATACTGATATCCTTCTGATATAGGCAGTGGCCCAATACAGTCTATCTGCCACCTGACAAGGGGTATCATCCCTCTTACTATTGATTGTCCCATGTTGCTGCAGGACTTGTTTTTAAGTCCCTCTTAGAGCACACAAGGCACTCCTTCCAAGCTCTGCTGACTTTTTCAAAGGTCAATGGCAAGTCCCACTGACGGGCTACAGCCCACATTGTCTTTGGCCCCATATGCAACAAATGCTGATGTACATCAGAGGCAGGCTTTCCTTCTAGTCAGTGCACCTGGGCCAATGTGTCTGCTTCATCATTCGCTGGGGATGCCAAAGGCAATAGCCAGTCACATGATATACAGCAACAGCCTTATGCTGACCAGAGGCCCATAGGTCTTCGCCACAACTCTTGTCCCCAAGAGGTGACCAACCAACCAGCTGGCATGGTACCATGTTGGTAGCCACAGGGTCTAGCCCCAATAGACAGACCATCTATCAATGCAGGCTCCTGGGGGATCAAGAGCCATACTGCTCACAACTCAGCCCATTGGCTGCTCTTCCCCTCTCCATCTTCCATCCATATTGCCTCAGTCTTAGAATGGAAAGCCACAGCCCCCCACTTCAGAGGCGGCCCATGATTGGAGCCATCTGTATATCAAGCATCTTCAGGTATAGGGGCTTTTCCCTCCTGATAAGGACTCTTGGCTACCAATGGCTCAAAAGCAAGTTATTCCTGCTTTCCACTGGCCTCAATAAGCACTGGAGTTTTCCACATAAGGGGCTAGTAGAGAGGGTGCTGCTCTGCTGTAAATATGGGCCCCATTTGGCCAGTGTAGATGTCTTTACCATGCCACTCATTGACCTTTGAGTCCAGTCTCGCACCCACCCCACAATGGGACAAATGGTTATTACCATGGTCAGAGCTGTTCCGGTGATGGGCTCCATAGCCAGCAAGGTGTGGTACACTGCAGCCAGTTGCTTCTCTGTCAAGGTGTATCAGACCTCTGCTCTTCTCCATAGTTGTGACCAGAATCCAATAGGTTGGTGTGTCCATTCAAGCTGCTGCCAAAGACCTGATCCATAGCCATCTTTGGTTACATGAACATCTAGCTCACAGGGCCTTGATGAGTCCATTACACTCAAGGCCTGTATGGTCTTGACTGCCCACTTGGCAGCAGTAAAAGCTGCTGCACATGTCTCATCACAGTTCCACCTGATGCTTTTTCATACCAACTGGTATAAAGGTTTCAGAATTTGTGCCAGGAGTGGGATAAACATTCTCCAGTAGCCCAAAAGATCCCAAAACTCTTGTAATACTGCCACAGTTGGAGGGTTAGGGAAATCCTGGAGTTTGTCCATGACTGCTTTAAGAGTAACTTTAGTTTTACCTGACCAGACAACCCCCAAGAACTTTACAAACAAACCAGGTCCCTGAACCTTGGTGCTGTTCACACCCCATCCTCTTTCCTGTACATGTTGCAGCAGTCTAGGAACTGCTCCTTCTAAATCTGAAAGAGAATCAGATGTGAGCATAATATTATCAATGTATTTATACAACCGCACCACTTGTGGTTTCTTCCATGTGGCCAAGTCCTGGGCTACAAGCCCGTGACAGATGATGGGATTGTGGAGGTATCCCTGTGGAAAGACAGTGAATGTCCACTGCCGGCCTTCTCATGTGAAGGCAAACTGTTCCTGATTTCCCTGTGCTATGTCAAATAAAGAAAGCATTAGCAAGGTTTTTATTTGATATAATAATACATCCCAGCTCATGGCTGAAGGTGTCCAGAATGCTGCTATAGAAGGGACAGCAGCATGCAAAGGGGGTGTGACTTTATTCAATTTCCTGTAGTCCATGGTCATGTGCCATGAGCTATCTACTTTTTCACTGGCCACACTGGGGAATTAAAAGGACTATGAGTGGGCTCTATGATGCCCATCTTCTCCAACTCCTGTAGAGGTTCTCCAATTTCTTTGTGCATCCCAGGCAATTTATACTGCTTAGTATTTGTCACCTGCCAAGTTACAGGCAGAACTACAGGTGGGTGCTTAGCATTTCCCCTCAGAACTGCCTTTACCACATGTACCCTCAATCTGAACTCACATGCAGTGACCCCATCCATAACCATCTTTGGTTACATGAACATCTAGCTCACAGGGCCTTGATGAGTCCAGTGAATGTCCACTGCCGGCCTTCTCACGTGAAGGCAAACTGTTCCTGACTTCCCTGTGCTATGTCAAATAAAGAAAGCATTAGCAAGGTCTTTATTTGATATAATAATACATCCCAGCTCATGGGGATGTATTATTACACTGCAGGTGAGTTCAGACTGAGGGTACATGTGGTAAAGGCAGTAACCACAGGCCCTGCAGGATATCTATCCCCAAAATATATTCAGGGATGGGAGAAATGTAGAGTATATTCCTTTGGAGGTAAACGCCCTATCCCTAGTGGGATTGGAGCTTTTTTCATTCTAATTGCCTTACCCCCATAGCCATCTATCATAGAATGGGTCCCAGGAAAACACTCAGGGTTGCCGTAAGTCAGACAACATCAGCTCCTGTGTCCGTCAGCACCAGGACACATTCTACATTCACAGGGGACCAATGAATTGCTAATTCTACATATGGCCTTGGGTCCCCACCACTCCCACAAAGTAGATAACTTGATCCCCACCCCCTCAGTTGAACCACAATGCCTAATCTTCCTCCTGTCGAGGTGAGGGACCAGGTGAATCCTGAGTACTATCTCCCAGGAAGTTTTTCAGGGACACAGGCTGAGCATGAGGCCCTGACTCCTGTTTCCATAGCCTGGACCTCAGTGGCTGCAACTGCTGCTCTGGCTTTAATTTGTGCCACAGTTCTAACAAGATTCTATTGGACTGCCCATCAAGTTTTTCTTTCACTACCCTGGCCTTTACCAAATAAACCCACATCTGGGTCCTCGAGATCTTCACGGGGTCTTTCGCACCTCTCTTTCATTCGTAGCCCATACTTTCTTCCATGCCCTTATTGTTTCAACCTTCCCCAGATCTGCTAAAGTATGAGTACCCTCACTTATGGGTTGCCCTATGTGGGGAGGTAAGAGTAGTCACTAGGGACCCAAAGAGAGATGTGGTAACTGTATGAAGCACCAGATTTCTCATTCCTACAGTGAACACCTCCCCACTGGGGACCTGAGGGATCCATATTATAGACAATATTTTTCATACCCAATTCCTACAGTACCTGTTGGAGCTCTGTATACATTTTCCAACTACTGGATAAATATGGTAAATCACCCTGATTAGGCCAAACTATCCTGATGGCAGCTGTCAGCCATTCCAGGAGTGTCTGATTCTCTGAGACCTGACAGGATTTTGCAACTGTTGCTGGAGGGAAGGGTGTGTCGTCAGGGAAGCCATTGTATGCATCTCAGTACCCGACATAACAATGTTTTCCACCCCCCATATTCCAGAGACATAAAAGCCATGTAGGCAGAGATTCTGATGGCTTCTTCCTATACCAGATGCTCATGGCCACCAGCTCATCCTGGGTATAGGAGTGGAGCATGGAGTGCTCCACAACCTGGGAGGGAGCTGCTCCTCCCCCTGAGGAACCTGTAGTTGTTTCATTTTTATTTTCTTAATTACAGCTGGGTGGACCTTTAAAACAGGAGAGACTGGTACCTGGGGCAGTGGATCAGCCCATGGCCCCACCTTATCCTCTTCTCCTGCAGGCTCCTCCACCATCTCTGAGACTGAAGGCACCACTCTTTCCTCCCCCTCCCCCATGGCCTCCTGCAACGTGGTTTTTCCTGATGCCTCCCCCTTGCAGCTGCTAAGGAATCTTCCAGGAGCATGACCTGCCTTTTCAGTAACTTAACAGCATCCCATTGGTTATTGCCTAGCTCCTCCAAGCAATGCTGAAGCATGTCTCTCTCCTGCCTAAGTCCCTCTCTGTCCTTGGTAACCCTCTCGACAATCCTCTCTTTCTCCTCAATAGCATTTTCCACTATCTCAGTGAAAAGAGACCCTACAATGCCATTCGCTACATGGCCACCTAGGGTCTCCAACAGTCTTCCAACTTACAGAGGGCTAATTCTCCAGCTTCTGGTGTTTTCACCCTTCCTCAGTTCTAAGAAAGGCCCCATCCCTCTAGGAGGTACTTTACCCTAGATCAATTCCACTCTAGGGGCTCTCAAATTGGAAGCCTCACAGCTGGGGGGATAATAATAGGTGAAGCTACACCCTCTGCTGCTGCATCCACTGGATCCTCTGCACCATCCACAGGGGGTTTCTGGGCATCTCCCCATCATCTCTAGGTGAGGGCCTCCCATAAGTCGCACCCCTTTTGACAGATTTCAGATTTAGAGGTCCTGCCAACTACCACCAGATGTAACTCTGGGGAGAGAAAAAATCCCAGGGCAAAATACCTCTAAAACTGAAATCAGTCAAAGGGAGAAATAAAGTTTTAAACCCATTTATTGCTTACAAACTTCAGTCCAAGGCCATTTCTCTCTTCTGCTCCAGCAGGAGCAAGTAAAACCTCTGCCCAACCTCTCAGGTTCAGATGAGCCCTTGGTTGTTCAGGTAATTACCCATTTATATGGAAAAGAACTACTTCTCTCCACCCCTGAGCAACACCTGTTGATATGGAGATGCACTAAAGCCAGGCAAGAGATTCAGGAAATTTGACAATTTTACCCACAAGTGGACTTTGAGCTATTTCTGGAATCTCCCATTTGGTCCTATAAATACTAGATTTGCCAAAAAAGAACAGCTATTTGACAATTTTACCCACAAGTGGACGTTGAGCTATTTCTGGAATCTCCCATTAGGTCCTATAAATACTAGATTTGCCAAACAAGAACAGCTATTTTTTTTTTTTTTGCATTAACAGGAACGCTTTATTTTTTGTACCAAAGAAATTGCTTTTTTTTTTTTTTTCTGAGAGGGCATCTCTCATATTTATTGATCAAATGGTTGTTAACAACAATAAAATTCTGTATAGGGGACTCAATGCTCAATGCACAATCATTAATTCACCCCAAGCCTAACTCTCGTCACTCTCCAATATTCTGAAGCATAATGAACAAGTTCTTCATGGTGAACAAATTCTTACATAGTGAATAAGTTCTTACATGGTGAACAATACAAGGGCAGTCATCACAGAAACTTTTGGTTTTGATCATGCATTATGAACTATAAATAATCAGGTCAAATATGAATATTTGTTTGATTTTTATACTTGATTTATATGTGAATCCCACATTTCTCCCTTATTATTATTATTATTATTATTATTATTATTATTATTATTCTAAAATAAAATGCTGAAGTGGTAGGTAGATGCAAGATAAAGGTAGAAAACATAGTTTAGTGCTGTAAGAGAGCAAATGTAGATGATTAGGTGTGTGCCTGTAGACTAAGTGTTAATCCAAGCTAGACAAGGGCAATAAAACATCCACGGATGCAGAAGATTTCTCTCAAAACAGGGGGGGTGAGGTTTTAAGCCTCACCTCTGTTGATCCCCAATTTCTGACCTGATGGCCCCCCTGCAAATGTGCCTGTCTTACGTTGTTCCTCCCTTGAGGAATCTTACCCGTCTCTGGCTAACCAGTCATCTTCCGGGGCCATAAAGGGAAATGTTAAGTTGGTAAGTGAGAGAGAAGCAATATTGTTTGAAAAGGTTAGCTTTTTACTTATTTGCAGATTTATGCCCTGTGGCTTCTATGCCCAGCATTTGTCTTGAGGTATCTTTACCACTTGGAAGAATTATGATACTCGGTAATTTTGATATGAGGCACGAATTCTACTTAAAGGTTGTAATTAGGAAGGAAGAAGAAAAGCTATAGAAGTAGCAGGCGGAAGAAAACATGGGAAGATTGATTATTTCTTTGACATATCTTCTTGTAGTGTAACATAAGCATGTATAGGTTTTAAACTACTAATTAAATTGTGTGCACACATTAACATAATAGGAATACAGCTACATACCCAAAGCAGACCTACAATTACCAGCCATATCCAGTGAAACCAAGAAAACCAGTTAGGCACCCTAGGCACTTGTGAAAACCTATCAATGATATGATGGACATTGTCTAACTGAATTTGAAGAGTTTGAGAAAAATCAGACATATTAAAACAACACATTCCTGGGAACTGTTCACATCCCATATGTTCTTTTAACAGTAGATAGTGTATAGTCGCAAGATTTTGGAGCGCTGCAACTTGCACTTCTCCTAATTCTTGGTTGAGTTCCAACAGTATAGATCCAGTCAAATTTGTTCTTTTACTGTATGCACAGGCCAGTTTAGATATCTCCTTCTTCATTCCCATGACAAGTGCAGGAACTGGTGGGATGAATGCAGCTACAACTGTAGCAGCGCCTGGATCTTTGTTGAGGTTTTTTGATGATCATCTTCTGGTATGACTCTCCCAGAGAGTGCTGATGTTGGAAGTTCTTCTTCATATCGTATCCAAGTTCATTTCCTTGGTAGCCAAATTAGGCTTTGATCCTCTGCATAAATACAAACAGACCCTTTGCCCACACTTTGATATGCCCTTTATACCATTGTGTAGAACTCATTGGAGGTCACCACACAGGAACAGCTTTTTTTTTTTTTAAGAGAAAGGAATATTATCAGAAAATTGTACCTCGATAGCCAATAATCTGACACCCTTTAAGTGATCAAAATTAAGGATATTTAAAGCATGCATTAATCGTTGATTTACAGTTAGTTTTATCCTATCAGGGAGTAATCCCCCTTTTCTTTCTTTCTTTCTTTTTTTTATCATTAATCTACACTTACATGAAGAACATTATGTCTACTAGGCTCTCCCCTATACCAGGTCACCCCCACAAACCCCCTTACAGTCACTGTTCATCAGCATAGCAAAATGCCACAGAATCACCACTTGTCCTCTCTGTGCTGTACAGCCCTCCCCCTTTCTCCCACCCCCCCCATTATGCATGCTAATCTTAATACCCCCTTCTTCTTCCTCCCCCTTATCCTTCCCTACCCACCCATCCTACCCAGTCCCTTTCCCTTTGGTACATGTTAGTCCATTCTTGGGTTCTGTGATTCCACTGCTGTTTTGTTCCTTCAGTTTTTCCTTTGTTCTTATATTCCACAGATGAGTGAAATCATTTGGTATTACTCTTTCTCCACTTGCCTTATTTTACTGAGCATAATATCCTCCAGCTCCATCCATGTTGCTGCAAATGGTAGGATTTTCCCTCTTCTTATGGCTGAGTAATATTCCATTGTGTATATGTACCACATCTTCTTTATCCATTCATCAACTGATGGACATTTAGGTTGCTTCCAATTCTTGGCTACGGTAAATAGTGTGGTGATAAACATAGGGGTGCATCTGTCTCTTTAAAACTTGATTGCTGCATTCTTAGGGTAAATTCCTAGGAGTGGAATTCCTGGGACAAATCGTAAGTCTGTTTTGAGCATTTTGAGGAACCTCCATACTGCTTTCCACAATGGTTGAACTAATTTACATTCCCACCAGCAGTGTATGAGGGTTCCCCTTTCTCCACAGCCTCGACAACATTTGTTGTTTTTTGTCTTTTGGATGGTAGCCATCTATAATGGTGTGAGGTGATACCTCATTGTAGTTTTAATTTGCATTTCTCTGATAATTAGCGATGTGGAGCATCTTTTCATGTGTCTGTTGGCCATCTGTATTTCTTTTTTGGAGAACTGTCTCTTCAGTTCCTCTGCCCATTTTTTAATTGGATTATTTGTTTTTTTGTTTTTTGATGCATGTGAGCTCTTTATATATTTTGGATGTCAAGCCTTTATCGGATCTGTCATTTACAAATACATTCTCCCATAATGTAGGGTTCCTTTTGTTCTACTGATGGTGTCTTTCGCTGTACAGAAGCTTTTCAGCTTAATGTAGTCCCACTTGCTCATTTTTGCTATTGTTTTCCTTGCCCGGGGAGATATGTTCAAGAAGAGGTCATTCATGTTTATGTGTAAGAGGTTTTTGCCTTTGTTTTTTTCCAAGAGTTTAATGGTTTCATGACTTACATTCAGGTCTTTGATCCATTTTTAATTTGCTTTTGTATATGGGGTTAGACAATGGTCCAGTTTCATTCTCCTACATGTAGCTGTCCAGTTTTGCCAGCACCATCTGTTGAATAGACTTTCATTTCGCCATTGTATGTCCATGGTTTCTTTATCAAATATTAATTGACCATATATGTTTGGGTTCATGTCTGGAGTCTCTAATCTGTTCCACTGGCCTGTGGCTCTGTTCTTGTGCCAGTACCAAATTGTCTTGATTACTATGGCTTTGTAGTAGAGCTTCAGGTTGGGGAGTTAGATCCCCGTACTTTATTCTTCTTTCTCAGGATTGCTTTGGCTATTCAGGGTCTTTGGTATTTCCATATGAATTTTTGAATTATTTGTTCCAGTTCATTGAAGAATGTTGCTGGTAATTTGATAGGGATTGCATCAAACCTGTAGATTGCTTTGGGCAGGATGGCCATTTTGATGATATTAATTCTTTCTAGCCATGAGCATGGGATGAGTTTCCATTTGTTATTGTCCCCTTTAATTTCTCTTAAGAGTGACTTGTAGTTTTCAGAGTATAGGTCTTTCAATTCTTTGGTTAGGTTTATTCCTAGGTATTTTGCATCTTTTTGAAGCAATTGTGAATGGAATTGTTTTCCTGATTTCTCTTTCTATTGGTTCATTGTTAGTGTATAGGAAAGCTACAGATTTCTGGGTGTTAATTTTGTATCCTGCAACTTTGCTGAATTCCTATATTAGCTATAGTAGTTTGGGAGTGATGTCTTTAGGGTTTTTTATGTACAATATCATGTCATCTGCAAATAGTGACAGTTTAACTTCTTCTTTACCAATCTGGATTCCTTGTATTTCTTTGTTTTGTCTAATTGCCGTGGCTAGGACCTCCAGTACTATGTTGAATAACAATGGGGATAGTGGGCATCCCTGTCTTGTTTCCGATTGCAGAGGAATAGCATTCAGCTTCTCGCTGTTCAGTATGATGTTGGCTGTGGGTTTATCATATATGGCCTTTATTATGTTGAGGTACTTGTCCTCTATACCCATTTTGTTGACAGTTTTTATCATGAATGGATGTTGAATTTTATCAAATGCTTTTTCAGCATCTATGGAGATGATCATGTGGATTTGTCTTTCTTTTTGTGGAGGTGGTGGATGATGTTGATGGATTTTCGAATGTTGTACCATCCTTGAATCCCTGGGATGAATCCCACTTGGTGAAGGTGTATGATCCTCTTGATGTATTTTTGAATTCGGTTTGCTAATATTTTGTTGAGTATTTTTGCATCTATGTTCATCAGGGATATTGGTCTGTAGTTTTCTTTTTTGGTGGGGTCTTTGCCTGGTTTTGGTATTAGGGTGATGTTGGCTTCCTAGTATGAGTTTGGGAGTATCCCCTCCTCTTCTATTTTTTGGAAAACTTTAAGGAGAATGGGTATTAAGTCTTCCCTGTATGTCTGAAAAAATTCCTAGGTAAATCCATCTGGCCTGGGGGTTTTGTTCTTTGATAGTTTTTTGATTACTGCTTCAATTTCATTGCTGGTAAATGGTCTGTTTAGATTTTCTGTTTCTTTCTGGGTCAGTCTTGGAAGGTTGTATTTTTTTAGGAAGTTGTCCATTTCTTCTAAGTTTCCCAGCTTGTTAGCATACAGGTTTTCATAGTACTCTCTAATAATTCTTTGTATTTCTGTGGGGTCCGTCGTGATTTTTCCTTTCTCATTTCTGATTCTGTTGATTTGTGTTGACTCTCTTTTCCTCTTAATAAGTCTGGCTAGAGGCTTATGTATTTTTTTTTCTTGAAGAACCAGCTCCTGGTTTCATTGATTTTTGCTACTCTTTTATTCTTCTCAATTTTATTTATTTCTTCTCTGATCTTTATTATGTCCCTCCTTCTGCTGACCTTAGGCCTCTTTCATTCTTCTTTTTCCAATTTTGATAATTGTGACATTAGACCATTCATTTGGCTTTGTTTTTCCTTCTTTAAATATGCCTGGATTGCTATATACTTTCCTCTTAAGACTGCTTTTGCTGTATCCCACAGTAGCTGGAGCTTTGTGTTGTTGTCATTTGTTTCCATAAATTGCTGGATCCCCATTTTGATTTGGTCATTGATCCATTATTTAGGAGTGTGTTGTTAAGCCTCCATGTGTTTGTGAGCCTTTTTGCTTTCTTTGTACCGTTTATTTCTAGTTTTATGCCTTTGTGGTCTGAAAAGTTGGTTGGTAGGATTTCAGTCTTTTGGAATTTACTGAGGCTCTTTTTGTGGCCTAGTATGTGGTCTATTCTAGAGAATGTTCCATGTGCACTTGAGAAGAATGTGTATCCTGTTGCTTTTGGATGTAGAGTTCTATAGATGTCTATTAGGTCCATCTGTTCTAGTATGTTGTTCAGTGCCTCTGTGTCCTTACTTATTTTCTGTCTGGTGGATCTGTCCTTTGGAGTAAGTGGTGTGTTGTAGTCTCCCAGAATGAATGCATTGCATTCTATTTCCTCCTTTAGTTCTGTAAGTATTTGTTTCACATATGTTGTTGCTCCTGTATTGGGTGCATATATATTTATAATGGTTATATCCTCTTGTTGGACTGAGCCCTTTATTATTATGTAATGTCCTTCTTTATCTTTTGTTACTTTCTTTATTTTGAAGTGTATTTTGTCTGATACTAGTGTTGCAACACCTGCTTTTTTCTCTCTGTTGTTTGCATGAAATATCTTTTTACATCCCTTGACTTTAAGTCTGTGCATGTCTTTGGGTTTGAGGTGAGTTTCATGTAAGCAGCATATGGATGGGTCTTGCTTTTTTATCCATTCTATTACTCTGTGTGTTTTGATTGGTGCATTCAGTCCATTTACATTTAGGGTGATTATTGAAAGGTATGTATTTATTGCCACTGCAGGCTTTAGGTTTGTGGTTGCCAAAGGTCCAGGGTTAGCTTCTTTACTATCTTACTGTCTAACTTAACTCGCTTGTTGAGCTCTTTTAAACATGGTCTGAGGATTCTTTATTTCTCTCCCTTCTTATTCCTCCTCCTCCCTTCTTCATATGTTGGGTGTTTTGTTCTGTGCTCTTTTTAGGAGTGCTCCCATCTAGAGCAGTCTATCTGCGAGGTTCCTTCTCAGGGGAAGTTGTAGCAGATACCGAAGCTGTCTGTGTTAGTCTTGTCTGGATCAAATTTTTTTGCCTTTTCATGTTGATAGGTGCTATTGACTTGTCAGCTGGGAGAGCCAAACTTTCCACTTGCTACTGGCCTTTCTTTACTGGGACAACTGCGACCCCTCGTGGCTTGTGTTGGGCAATTGCGTGTAGACTGGGTCTTTGTGTCTTGCCCGGCCGGTATCGATGAAGCTCCTTTGCTGAGGGTATGCCCAGCCTCCTGCTTCTCTGCAGTGGTTGGGCCCCAGAGGAGCAATGGACGGGGAGCTGCTTGGCTGTTTACCTCCATGAGGCGCCTCATAGCTGTTGCCCAGGGCCTTAGTGCGCCCAGGTTTCCCTGGAATTTCCAGTTGCTGGGCTGTGACCTGGGATGTTTCCGTCCAGCTGTTGCGTCCCTGTCCTTTTAAGACTTTCAAAAAGCACTTGCTTTTCTTTGTCACAGGGGTATCAGCTTCGGGACCTGCTCATAGATCTTGCTGCCCTGTTTCCCTAGTTTCCAGCCATCCATGCATGCACTGTGTCTGCACTCTGGTGTGGGTGGCTGGGGCTGGGTGTTTAGCATTCCTGGTCTCCCTCTCCTCCCACCGGGAGCTGGGGTGAGGGGCGCTCAGGTCCCGCCAGGCTGGGGCTTGTATCTTACCCCTTTCACCAGGCACTGGGCTCTCACACGTGTGGATGTAGTCTGGCTGTTGTCCTGTGTCTTCTGGTCTCTCTTTTAGGATTAGTTGTATTTGTTGTATTTTCAAAAATACATATGTTTTTGGGAGGAGATTCCCACTGTCCTACTCACACCACCATCTTGGCTCTGCCTGTGAACAGCTATTTTTAATTGAAGAACTGGGTAGCCACCTACTTGGTATCAAAGGACAGACACACCCATCTACCTATGTTAGAATGTTTTTCTTTTCCTCTAGGTACATTCAACTTAGGAGATAAGGCAAAAAGAAAGAAAAAGAAAGAAAGAGAAAGAGAGAAAGAGAGAAAGGAAGAAAGGAATGAAGGAAGGAAGGGAGGAAGGAATAAAGGAAGGAAGAAAGAGAAAGAGAAAAAGTAACCTTTTGTAGGCTTCTGCATGCCAATTAAAATAAGTATACAATTCTGTTTGTCTAATTTTGGAAATTTACTCTCACATGCACATTTTAAATGATCTCATAAATATTCCCTTTAGTGCCCATTGTAATTCCAGGTTGTTTTTGTTAAAATTTTGCCATTTGCTAGATTTCTGCAACTGCCAGGAATGTAGTTCTTACACAGAAAATATGCAGGTGTACAAGAAGCTGGTATACTTTGGATATAAAATATCCAATTTCTTTTAGGCAGGCCTTTCATCAGTTTCTTGGAGTTGCCCTAATAATCTGATGAGTAAGGAAAGGACTGAACCTGCATGCCCTAAAAAATTGGGATGTCAGACTGATTCCATACAAAAGGACAACTAGCAGTGCCACCAGCAGTTCCTGATATGGAATCTGGGGAAGGATTCCAAAGGAATAGGGAATTTAAGGCTAGCCTATCAGCAGTTTCCAATATGTAATCCAAGAAAAACAGTGAGATCTGGGGTGTAGACATTATTGCAGTTTGCAAACAGAAGGCCCTGTGCACACACTAGCAATTCCCAACATGGACTAAATCAGCAGACTCCACTAATGGAGATTGAAACTGAGCAAAGGACTAAAACGGTAAACCCCAGTGAATGGGGACTGGAACTGGGACAGAGATTCCAATATGAAAATATGGAGTGAACCAAGGGATGAGGGCTGGAGCTCGGTTAGAACCTACTGTTGGTCTACTGACCTGTTAACCCTGGACTAGAAATCCCATTATATTGTGAACTCGACCCAAAAAGAGTGGGGCTCAACTGAGAGGGACTCATCAACAACCCTCAGAAATGGCAATAAAGACAGTGAACTCAAGAGGGTTCATGCAGCCCCATACCTGTGATTCTTTTTGCCATCAGAGGTTCACTTTGGATCCCATCACTGCCACCAAATCTGTTAAAAAACAAGATTCAAATGAGTAAATTTGAAGATGTTGCTTTTATTACTGGCTCTAAGTGACTTTATTAAGTGATTCCAGAATTGGGCAGCATCTCATATATATATATACAAAGGAGACCCACAAAATGGCAAGTTTTTATAGGAAGGAAGGTGAAACAAGAAGTTATTAGCAAGAGAAGGGGTTGTTTCAGTCAAGGTCCCTTTCCTGTAGGCGGAAGAGCAGGGTGTCTTATTATGCAGATTGCCTTATCTTTTGGGGGGACATGGAGAGGGCTCATATGACAGATGACCTCATTGGTGCTGGGCAGAAAATTCCTATCTCACTACATTTCTGGGAAGGTTGGAACTGCAATAGGTTAGGCATTAAGCCCTGGTTTGTTGACTTGACCTAGCAGATGTGACTCCATTTTGGGTCTGCAGTTTTCTTTTAAAAAGGGTTATTGCACTTTAGTTAGTACCATTTCACAGAGAATCTATATGGGAAGCAATGATATCCTTAATGGGAAATTTTGATTATCTCATCTTGTCCACTAAGCACTAAGCTAGGAAAGAATTTTAATGATAAGTTTATTACAAATGTTAAATGGAGAATTACACATTAGGTTGATATTCCTGCAAAGGCTAACACTTCTCAGAAATAGACTAATAATGTCTACAGGCATGCCAGGGAAGCTCTTTCAGAACTCAGCAGCTAAACTGTATGGTATTTGATGTGGTACTTTGTTTAAGTTACATATATCAGCAGAACAAATAATTCAGTGGTGACTAGAAATAAAATAATAGGATTTTTCACATTGCAAAAATGTGCACAAGGGATATGTGAGAGGAAATTCTGAAATAGGTCCTTAAAAAGAAAAAAAACAGGTATGGGAGAAAAAAATATAACTAGCTGCTTATTTTACTTTCACTAAGGATCTGGCTGGCTCTAGAATTGTCTCCCAGTACAGACTGGAGTCCTGTCATTATAGCTTATTTCACTTACAGTCAAGGGGAAAGAAAAAAAAAAAGACAGGGAGTCTGGAAGTCTTATAAACCCACCGCAGGAGCTCATCTGTTACCACTTAATCCTAATAAGTACCTACATCACATTTCTGAAAAATTGGTGGTGACTTATTCTCAAAGATTCCTAAATCTCCATTAGGAAATCTGTTTGATTTCCCCTTACCACTTGCATCATGCTGTTCTCCAATTGTTCTTTCCTTTATGTTGTTGTCCATTACAAGGATGTATAAGCAAAACGCCATGCCCTTCCAAGAACCCACTCATAATACTTGAATCACACAATCCCCTCACTCTCTTTGACTTGTTCCCTGCACTCATGATAATGTATGGAAATGGAGCTCTGTGGCCCTGAGAAAGTTTGAGTAGGCAGGATGTGATATAATAAGAAGTACATGTTTGGTCATGCATGTGACCAAAAATATATTTCCCAGGTATATTGGTCTTCATCCACTGTTCCTGAAAACACTGCAGAGTCTGAAAGGTTAAATGGGTATTTTGTCATGTTAATGAGAGACTTCTGTACCCCCATTGAAGGGCAGGGCTGGAGGCTGAATCAGCCAATGGCCAACAATTTAGTCAATCATGACAATGAAATGAATCCCTCACAAAAATCCCAGAGGGGAGCTGTTCTCTCTCTCTCTCTCTCTCTGCTTGCTCTGCTGGGTGGGATCCTGCTTCTTGGTCAGAGAGAGATTCTTTGCTTGGGGAACCAGAAAGCTTCCACAAGCCACCAAGCCAGGCCCCATGCTCCACAAGGAAAGACGCTCCTTTATTAGGGACCTTGCCCTGTGTCTCCCTTCTTCTGGCTATTATATCCTTTATGGTATCTTTTATTAAACTGGCAAATGTGTTTTCCTAAGTTCTGTGAGCCGTTCTAGCAAATTAATCAAACCTAAGGGAGAGGTTGTGGGAACCTCCAATCTGTAGCTGGTAGGTCAAAAGCACAGGTAATTGTCTGGGGATTGGTACCCATGTCTGGAGTCGGGGATGAAGGGCAGTCCTGTAGGATGGAGCCCTTAACCTGAAAATCTGGTGAGGTCTCCAGGCACAGCATCAGAACTGAGTTCAGTTCTCCAACACGCTGCTGATGTTTGAGAATTGATTGGTGTAAGTATGTGTGGGAAGACCCGCTCCCACATACTCACAAACACTGAAATCGGGTCCGGGTACCTGAGTGAAGTCATACTACTATTACTGCTGTGTATGATATTGTCACTATTAGACATATACGTAGGGAAAAAACACACCATTGCATTTGGTGTTGGATAAGTCAGAACAGCACAGGCTTGTCTTTGTACACAGCAGAGCGCCTTTTCTGCCTTCTTACTGTGTTATGCAGCTCTTTCTACTTTCAAATTCCTTGTTTCTCTTATGTCTTGTCTACTCTCCCTGTGGCCAGAAATTTCTCCCAGAAGAGGGGCAGTTATCAATCATTTACACCTCTATTTGAGTTTCATTCAAAAAGCTATATACATATTGGGATAATTACAACTGAAGCTTATCACTAACAGTATGTTGAAAGGCTTGACAGACATACAGGTAAAGAATCTAAATGACAAGCAGTGGGAAAGATATTTTCAGGGAATCTTTTCAGAAACCACATTTTCTATTCACCTACTCCTGGTGTAAGATACGAAACTCACACAATCCTCTCTCTTTTCTTTTTCCTATCCTTTGAGTCAGAATTTTAGACAGCTCCCTTCCTTACTGAGTTTTCAGTTACTTGTGTCTATTCAGAGTTGACACCTGTCTGTCAGGGAAGTGTTAAACTCCTGGGAGGCACATCCAGGAGTTGGGAAGACATTTATTCCAAAGGGATCATGCTTTTTATTAACATCAATCAGTCAACATCTGAACACCAACCCTCACTGCAATGCAATGATACAGAATCCCTACGGGATATGTACTTATAATGTACTTACTAAAAAGTTACTTGAAAGAAAGGAAAAGAAAGAAATAGACCCATACCCTTATAAGCATTTATTCTAGCACCTAATTATTTGGATCTTGCATGGTACTGAATGGAAAAAAAGGCAAACATATAGCATGTGTATTTGTAAGAAATTCTGTATTCTTATAAGTTTGAAATACAGATGTGTCATTTTAGTGATTTTCCTAAATAGTAGTGAATGAAATGGAAAAGCAAAGTAGGAGCATTGATTAAAAAAAAAGTAAATGTGTAGTATATACTGAGAAATAGTCTCTTTGTACTAGTTTCATCTGTCTTATAGACATCTGGAAGTCAGACCCAATATATTATTCATTTCCATTTCTCTAAACATGTCACCTGGTATGAAGAAGGTACTTAATAAAATTTTCTTTAAAAATTGTTTTTTGTTAATGAAGAAATGCTGTCAAATCAGACAGGACAATTCATTGAATCTGAAATTATGTCTTTACCAATGATCACAAATGATGTATAGGCAAATATTGTTGTTATTTATTACAATAATTTCAAAATATTTAAGTGGAATAGTAAGCATTCCTGGCTTACTCTTTAATAGCCCATTTTGGCCCAATTACTCATATAGTTATTAAAATATTTCTTTTACGTTATGTTGAGAGCCAATCAGAGGATATTCTATTTACTTAAAATGCTCTCACAATTCACCTAGAATTTGGAGAATATTTAGATGATATATATTTCAAAATCACATAAGTTCCTTCATAAAATTTTCCAGTACATATATTCATTCTACATTCATATCCATTTAGCATATACTCTTGAACTCAGAAAATATCTTCCACACAATGATCTTTTTTACAATTCCTAAATTAGTTTGTTTTCTGTAATAAGTAAAATGAATTTCAAAAACTAACAATTTTGATAACCATATTCAAATAATTATAGAAATACTGAATAAATCTGTATACAGATATTAAACATTAAATAAGTAATTTAACTACTATAAATCAACATTTACTTGACCTATTTTAGTTATCTTATGCAAGACTTCAACCTTTCAGAATCATTCATATGCCAGTTAAATATATATAAAATCTAACTCCTAAACTATTAGAAATACACAGGGAATCATTATGTAATAGGCATAAAGAGACAATAGCTCAGCAGTTGAGAAGTAGTATATATACATATGTGTATATATACTGGAAATGTTTTTTTCTGGCAGATACAGCAATGTTTCTATTCCAGGCTTTTTTTCCCCATATGCCCAGTTATTCGTTCAATAAATAAATAAATAAATACCGAGTACTTGTTTTGTACATGGTTGAGGGGGACATGGTTACTTCTTTCAAGGTAATCATCTGGTACCAGTGAAAATCTACACACATGAAGACCAGAGAGCAATAAAATGATGTAAGACATCATATGATAAGCATCATGAAACAGTTTACAAAAGCTGTTGACATTTCAAGGCTGGAAAATTCCTTCCACCCAGTGAAATCAGGGAAGGACCTTAAACCAAGACTGGATATGCAATCTAAGTAAGATTTCAACAACAAGGAGAACATTTAAACTAGAGAAACAAAAATGTAAAGGCCTAGAATTAGGAAAATGTATGTGCGAAACAATCAGGGATTGTACCAAGTAAGACTCTGACCCCTGGAGGGCCTTAAGTGATATGTTTTTGACAATAGGTTTTATTTTGAAATCAAATATAAGACTTTCTAACAAATAAGTGAAACACTGGGACCTGCCTTCAGGTGGAGCATAGAACCAGAGCTACTGGAACGATTCTTCCTTCCAATGCTTAGAAGATCAGGTCTAGGATATATTCCTGCATCTATCATGTGTGAAATACATGTGGTACTGGGGAGAGACTGCTTATAGTCTAATGATGGAAAGAGACAATAAATAAGCAGACAAGTGTAAGTAAACAATTTAATCAAGAGATTAGATGCAGTATTGACATTTCAAATGAAAAAATATATGAAGCTCTTGGCTCTGTATTTGGCTTGGAGCCAACACATTGCTACAATAAATTTCTACTTGGGTAATAACAATCTCTTCCTTTCCTTAAAGATAGTTGTTTCATTATTCAGATCTAGAAAAGCAATTCTTTGAAAGACTATGTCATTCTGGCACATGAAAACAAAGCATATGAATGGCACCCAAATAAACATTTGGTTCTGCTTTTTATGTCCAAAAAAGTGAATGATCTCTATGTCATCAAATAAAGGAAGCAGTCAGCTCAGCTGATTTAACTATTCCCCCCAGCCTTCCACAAAACACTGCATCAGATACAGCATAATACTGTCTGCCTTTCTTTGATGGGAAAGAGTGATTTCTAACAAGTCATGTCATTAGTGTGAACTGAAGAAATTTTCAAACAACAATCAACAAAGATATTATCACATTTTTCTCAAATACTTCATTTAATCTAATCCTGTTGACAGTTATCATCTGTCATTTGCATCATCTCATCTGTTTCCAAGTTGGCCTACAATATGCTGAGAGGCAAAACTCTGGAACCAAGAAGCCACTGTCAGGCTTTTTAGTGCAGAAGGAGTGGAGGCAGCCTAACAATGCCCTCTCACTGCTCCTGGGCAGAGGCATCTGTGATTTTTTACAGCAAGATATGGAAACCTAGTATAATATGTATGGTCTTTATAATGTTTTCTAGGGATTTAAGGCAAGCATCAGCTAGGCTAAAGTGGTATTTTTATTGAAATTTCTGTTACACTTTCATTAAAAACCAAATATGAACTCAACACAGTGATTGAAAACATTTGAAGCCATTTCTCTGCAGGTAGACCATTAGCTGTGTCTTTATAGGAACACATTAGGAAAGAAAAGAAAGAAAAGAGAGAAAGAGAGAAAGAAAGAAAGGAAGGAAGGAAGGAAGGAAGGAAGGAAGGAAGGAAGGAAGGAAGGAAGGAAGGAAGGAAGGAAGGAAGGAAGGAAGGAAGGGAAGAAAGAAAGAAAGAAAGAAAGAAAGAAAGAAAGAAAGAAAGAAAGAAAGAAAGAAAGAAAGAAAGAAAGAAAGAAAGGAAGGAAGGAAGGAAGGAAGGAAGGAAGGAAGGAAGGAAGAGAGAAAGAAAGAAAGGAAGGAAGGAAGAAAGGAAGGAAGGAAGGAAGAAAGGAAGGAAGAAAGAAAGAAAGAAGAAAGAAAGAAGAAAGAAAGAAAGAAAGAAGAAAGAAAGGAAGGAAGAAAGAAAGGAAGGAAGGAAGAAAGGAAGGAAGAAAGAAAGGAAGAAAGAAAGAAGAAAGAAAGAATAAAGAAAGAAGAATGAAGTAATACTATCAAAACATTAGTGTATTTATTTAGTGGCTCTCAGATGTTAATATGCACAATAATCATCCCAGAGATACTAATGCAATAGTTTGAGGAAGGAGGTGTCCAGGAATCTGTATCTTAACAATCATTCTACAGATTTAGCAATCATCTGTCCCTCCTAATATCAGAGGTCTCCACAACATACTCTGAGCTCCTAATATTTCCACAGGGAAAAAATAGTTCAGGGAATTGTAGTAAAAACACAAGCATGCTTATTTCAAAGTGGTAAGATTATGAGTAACTTGTATTCCCTATCTTTATATATATATATATATATATATATATATATACACATACATATATGAATTCTCTTTTATGGTCATTGGTCACTTAAAAATTTTAAAAATGAAATAAACTAAGAAATTAAAGTTTTTATTCAACACGTAAGAGTTTTATACTGGGAACATAGAGTGATTACCTTAACATCAATAAAAAATTAACTATTTAAAAATTTTTTGTGAATAGCAACTATGTTATATACTGTTCTGTAGTCCAGAATTTTGTTTAGTGTAGAACATAATTAAATACTGAAGATGACAAAAGAGGATGCATGGATGATTAAAAGAAGAAAAAACAACCATTGCGATGGGTAGATGGAGGAATGGATAGACAACTGAGAAGAAGAAACAGATGGAGAAGAGGAATGTGTTCATGAATGGAGGAAGAGTTATCAAAAGAAAGACATGGAGGGCTGCATGGGTGCCCATTTCTGTGCATGACTGAAAGAAAGAGAGTAGTCTGAATCTGCTTTATACTTGTACATATCCGGTTTTATTTTAAATTACCCTAAAGATGGAAGACTTGGTGTTCCGAGACTACATCAATGGAGGTGTCATAAGTAGAAGTTCCATCAGACAAGCAGCTAGGATCTGTCTCCACTTAATATGAGGGCCTATCATAGCTGAGGGGTGCAGACATGTGGAGAGGGAAGCTAACTGACTTACAGAGCACCCACACACAACTCATAAGTCTGAGGGACAAATCTTCCATTGTGACATTCTGGCTCTGCTCATATCCTTTAGAGATAGTTAAGATTAATTGTCTTAGTCACACTTAATTTTTATCAACAATTAATGAAATTGCTATAATAATAAATACAATAATTTTCTGTCATGTTCAGCTCTGCCATTCACTGAATCTCTGAACATTAGAGGATAGATAATTCACATACTTAACCTTTAGACTCATCTCTAAATGGAGGGCTGGAAGGTATAAGAAAATTTTGGTAAATTTTTAGGGAGCTGAGCCTCAGAAGGAATCAAAATGTTTCACAAGCGCTTCAGGAGACTGGAAGGTTACAGGTTGATAAACAGTAAAACATATAATCCTTCAGTCTACTTGGAGCTCTCAAATTATACACTGTTTCCTTCTCTGAGAGGAAATGATTTGTGCTGATGACTGTAAGAAATTCAATTTACACATTTCCAAATGAAGTTTCCAACTGGCCAGAAATAAGACAGTTTCTCATCTAATTTATTATCATTCAAAAAGTTTAAAAATACCGAGGTACATTCATACACAACTCTGATCTACCTTAGCTCTACAAGGCTGATGAAGAAGGTGAAGCTAAGGTACAAGTCAAGTAACACAGAATGAAGGACTCCTGTGTGACTCCTGACTAAACCAAAGATTTTAAAATAAGGGAGAATTTTTGGAAAGATCACACGCATTTCTAAAATATTTGGAGAATTAAATTTTTTAAGTTGCTTAGTCACAATGACTGTTCCAAGTGCATATTTTTCAGACCCATTGGTCATTTTGATGGTTAATTTTATGTATCAATCTGACTGGGCCATGGAATGCCCAGACTAAACATTATATCTTGATGTGTCTGTGAGGGCATTTCCAGATAATAATGGCATTTAAATCAGTGGACTCAGTAAGTAGCTTGCCCACCCCAATGTGGATAGGCATCATCTAATCCACTGAAAGCCTGAATACAACAAAAGCCAGAGGAAGGAGGAATTCATCCCTATTGCTTTCTGCCTTCCTGCTTGAGCTGAGACATCAGTCTTCTCCTGCCCCTGGACTAGGATTTATACCACTTGTTCCTCTGGTTCTCAGGCCTCCAATCTTAGACTGAAATCACACCACTGGCTTTCCTGGTCTCCAGCTTGCAAACACTAGATTGTGAAACTTCTCAGCCTTTCTAATCACATGAGCCAATTCCTCATAATAAATGAATAATTGATCAGGCAAACAACAAATAATCTACTGGTTATTTTTCTCTAGGGAACCTTAGCTAATATAGTCATCATCCACCATGACCTCTTCCTAGAATTCCAACCTTCCCTGGCCATCTTGCAGATCCCTACGCACGATTTAAGGCTCAACTTGATCTTCAATTTCTCACTGAGTTCTGAGGAAAGAAAACATAGTCCTTCAATTCCCTATACTCCCACAGTACTTTGCACATGCCTTTACCACTGAACTTACTTCGTTTTACTGTATCTATGATTTAAATATCATATCTTCCCACCTATAACACTTAGAGTGAGAGACAGAAGAAAAAGAAAGTAAGATAGGGGTGGGAGAACAGAGGATACTGCCAGGAGCATCTTGAGATGGAATGAAGTTTGTTTCAATTATAAATATTAAAAAGGCTGAGAGATCTTACATTTAACTTGTTGAATGAAATAAGGAAGACATCATTCCAGACTGAGTATTTAATAAATACCTTGATGATGCTGATACAAATCAAAACACTTTTCACTCTTTGTGTGCTTTGAACACAAGAAATACAGAGAAAAATAAAAAATATCTTCAGGCAAAAACAATTTAGCATGTTTGAAAGTACCTAATTCAAAATGTAGATCTAGTAGAATGAATTTAAAATAAATGCTTTAAAAACAGTATTATTTTGTGATTTTTTAATCACATCATACTTATTGAATCTTCCCCAGTTCTTGATTTCAGTGACTTTTCCTACTTATTTGTGAGAAAGGAATTCACTCATTCTTCACTACATTCAAAAAATGAAAAGTAATTGAAACAACTGACAGAGGGGAAGTCTCAGTAGGAACAAAGGTTCCTGGGACCTAGACCCTGTTTGGAAGGAACAAAGCTTGTGAGTAATGCAGCCAAGGACCAGGTTAAGAAATGGGTCAACTTCTGCACAGTCAAGTACGAACCCGAAGGAGAGTAAAAATGGATGCTCAATGCAGATTCTGAGACACACACAGGCAAGATAATGAAAAATCAGCTGAAAATTGAGGCCTAATGTATTTTCTCTCAATAGGCCAAGGTGAAAAAAGCATTTCAGAGAAGATTTGCAAAGGAGAACACAGAACAGAAGGAAATTCTTTCCCTATACCCTGGAAGAATATTAAGTTCCTTAATAAGTAGCCAAGTTCCTTCTTCCAGAAAGGGGCTGGCTAAACCACTGTGAAAGAGTAGAAATGGGCCCCAAAACATAAAATGTAATCATTATCCAAAAAAGAGGTTCGATTTTTCTGATGCAAATATTATCCACATCCATTTGATATTGCTTAATACTATGTAATTCAGAGCAGAACTACTGTGGACAAAGGAGTTCTTGAACTCTGGGAGGCAAAGAACATTAAAGAAAATTAAGGAGGTGCATATTCACCCACACTCACATTCACAGAGTCAAGCGCTTACTGTGCAGTGTGCTGTGGACTAAGCACTGAATGAGATGATCTCACATGATTCGTCACCTTATTTAATTCTCATAAAAGCCTCAATAATTACAAACAAGGGAAATGAAGACCAGAAGACCTAAGCAGAGCTAGTAAGGAAAATTTCTAGGATTTGAACTCACATCTAAAATCTACGAAAATCATCAACCCACGCTGAAAGAAGTCAAACTCACATCCATTTTATATTCACATAAAATGAACCCACCGTTAAATTTTTTTAGCATTTCCTTCATTTGCCATTGCCTACACATAACATCATAAACTTTAAGCCTGCTGGAAAATGAATGAGAAGTTTTATCACATTTTAAATATTAAAAAGGAAGAAAAAATTACCTTGACTTTTGATAAGTGATGAATTCGCTGCAAGCCAAAATCCTGTCTCAGGATTAGGAACTGAATGAGTTAGTCTTTCAAAATATCTGATACTCAGTTAACTCATTAAGGTAAGCAAAAAAAATTAAATAAGAATGCCAGACAGAACAGATAATATATGTTATAAAGACTGTACCAAATAGGGTACATTGGAAAATGCATACTTGTGTACCAATATAAAATACAAATTTATGCAATTTTTTGGTTTTATCTTTATAGCCACTATATTCAAGCCTTAATTTTTATCTTCATTCCCACTATATACAAATAATGCTGGCCTTATTTCTGACCCTTGAGTACTTCAAGCTCATTCCCATTTAACAGTCTTTGCATTTGTTGTACTTCCTTGTAGTTTTCCCCCAATTACTCATATAACAAATTCCTTTTTAACCTGCTTATTAACACAAATTCCACATCCCATCTTCAGGATCACTTTCTCCAATACTTTTACTGAACATCTTAGTTAAAGTAGCACCCTCTCTCTGTACCGCCAAACTCTATAAACATGAAATTCAATTATTCAACTAGTTTTGTCTTTATTTTCTTCTTCGTGATGTTAACATGCAACCTCCCTGAGGTATATATGTGTTTATTTCTATATGACCAGGACCTACAACCATGCATGGCACACATACATGAACTGATTGGCTGACAGAGTATCAGTCATTATTTGCAAAATAACCCATTTATTTGCAGTCTTACAATAATTAAAGGTTCTGGTGAAAGGGCAAGCTCCCAGATTTCATTTCAGCCACTCGGGACCTGGATCCTATTTCACCGAATCGGAGCTTGGTCTCTCTCCTCTCCAGTCAGCAAGGAGCTCACCCACCACCCTTAGACCCGGCCAATTCACCAGAGCCACGACCTATCACCCCACCAACTACCCCTAGATCCAGCCAATCAGCCAGAGCCATGACCATCATCCCACCAACTGCCCTAGAACCCCGTAAAACCTTTGTAGTATTGAAACTCACTCTCTCTTTCTCTGGCATCTTGCCACTGCGTTGGTGTAGATGAGAGATTGAGCTCGAGCTAGCTCGAATAAAGGCTCTTTGCTTTTGCATCGGTGTTGGCTCCTTGGTGGTCTTCTGGGATTTGCGACTTTGGGCACAACACTGAAAACTTTGAAACATATTGTAAGCAGTTCTTTATCTTTCTTTTATAAATTTATAATTAAATGGACTAAACGCAGGTTAGAGAGGCCATATATATTTGAGAAAATAAATACTAGAGTAAAACCCTTTTAGTAACTCAAAGTAAATTATAATTTGCATCTTATGTCTTCTACTACACCATTAAGGACCAGAGCATGGTAGAGGTTCATAAATCATTCAAAAGTAGCAAGTTGAATGCAGGAGAGAAACAAAACAAAAACTGAGTCTGGTTTATTTAACACTAAAAGCCCAGGATCTTGGATGAAAAGAATAGGCAAATAAAAATTAAAATCAGGAATTCAAGAAATAAAGTTCTAGCTTATCAAATCAAGATCAGATACACAGAGGTGAGAGTCAAATCCAGACAACTCCAGAAACACAAACACCCATAGGCAAAATGAGGAGAGGTGCATACGCATTATTTCACCAGGTGGGGTTTCTGCCACAACCTGGGCCTGCCTACCCTTACGGTTAGGCTGGTTTGTCTATTTGACGTACCCACTGTCTTCCCTCTCTGCCTTTCCCCTATCCATTCCTCTGTCTATGCTAGTTTTATTAATCCTTCATTTCCCAGCTCAAGCCCTATTTTTTATTTTAAATAGTTACAGTAACTCCAACCCCCAGAATTATCTTCCTCTTCTGACTACCTTTTGCTGTGTCTATAGTCAGTGCCATTATGTTTGCCATTTAATTATTCTTTTACAAAAAAAAAAAAAACCTTAGGACAGGGATTATTTCTTTGGTATTTCTTCCTACAGAGACACAAAGAAGAAACGTTAGGTGGAAAATTCTATGTACATTTCCTATAGATAAAAGTCTTCCTACTATCTGTAATTACATACAAAGATAAGGGAACTCTTCTACTGCTTTTGGAAATACCAAGGACAAGTAGGTTCAAGGCAGCAACACTTTGAACTCAAATAGATCAAAATCTCCCAAAAGAATGCTAACTTTGCAAGAGCTTCAGACACTTGGAAGTGAGAGAAGTGACACCATAAAGAGAAAAGGAAACAAGGGCTTAGAGTTGTAAGAAAACTTTTACAAAAGAAAAAGGGAGTCTTTAAGAGAGTTCAGTGTGAGAGTGGGTGGAAAAGGGAATTCAATGGAAATTTTAAATACAGATCAAATAGCTACTCTGACTGGAAAGCAGGTAAGAAATTAGCATATGGAGAGGAAGTAATTCATGATATTATAGAGGGCTTTACAGTCTAATAAGGAAGGATAGCATAGAAAAGAAGAAATTACATTTTTAAAATAGTATAGTTAATTTTATCAATTATCTAGTTTCAGTCCTCACACCTACTTGCACTTAATGTTTCGCTATTAAAGTGAAAGAGAAAACTTTACAATGCATGGAGTCAAACTGAAGAAAGTCAGCAAGAGAATGCGAGAACACGGTGCTTTCATAGTAGCTCTGTGCTGTTTCAATAAAGGTGATCTGTGACTAACCTGGAATCAATATGAATGCAGGCAAAATGTATTCTTTTCACTGGGTAATTCTATAACTGATACATACCTTGCTAAATATTTATCATTTGAATGCAGAATACTGTTTTGCCAATGCTCGATATACAAACAATAAATACAAGCATTGCCTACTTCACGATTTTTCTCTTACTTTTGCTCTGGCTTTTCCAGGACTAGGATAAATGAATAGTAAAGACCCACCTCACAGTTCATGAAACATGGTAAAGGAAGCATAAATCCCCAAGATAGCATTGCTAACAATCTCTAAAAGAAGTAAATGGCCCATGGATCCTTTAAATGTCCTAAGTACAGCAGTTGAATGAATATGAGCCATACATTAAAGTAGGATCATTTGGAAGGATGAATGAATCTTTAAGGTGAAGGGGCTTCTTGTCCAAAACTGTCAGACAGAGGTATGCAAATATCCTTGCCTTTTACATTTTGCAGTATTGATAGTTTTGAATGTGTCACAGCTCATTTCAGTGTGAGCCGCCAGCCATTTACAAAATGAAATCCTCAAAATCATCTCTCTCCTCAAGGGTCATGAAGCAAATTGACTTGGCATTGGTGGTCTCAGTAGAGCCACAGCTTTTTTTTTTACAGTTATTCCAGTAGCAGAACTGGAGGCAAGAGAGATATAAAACTGAAGTGGTAAATTCTATAGGTCAATATCATGCACTCCAAAAGCTTTTCTTTGAGCAAAGATGGAGCCAGAACTTCTGTCATCCCAATTCCTTCTCCATTTTTACATGAAACATATAAGGAATCTCCAAGTCCCATATCTTTCAGACCTCCAAATTGCATTTGAAACTCATCTCTTTCACTATTGTACTGCTCTGCTTAACAGGACCCATCTTTGTGCTCTGAAAGACTGCAACAGACACTTAGTTGGATTTCCTCTCTTAAGAATTGCTCCTTCTTGAATATTTTTCTCACATACCAGCAGAATAATATTTTGTTGTCTGATCATTTCATTCTACAGCACAAAACTCTTTTAGGGCTTTTATTGTTTTGTGTAAGTCTAGCATCCTTCAAGATGACATTATAAAGTTCCCTAAATCTTAATCGTAATCACTCCCCACATGCCTGTCCGCCATCAGTACCCTGTGCTGATCTTTCCACGATTATTGCCATTGCTTAAATTCATCCCTCTTATCCTTCGTCCTTCACCCACTCCCCACTCCACCCTATTCCACACCAATCTTTCAGAAGATCCTAACTTAATCTGAATTTACTTAATCTGAAAAGGCTTCCCTGCTCATCCAAGGCTGAGGAAGGGACTCCTGTTTGACTGGAAGGTGCCTTACCAAAGTGTTGATCACAGTGTATTGTCACTGCACAGAAGCTCCAGTACTGCAAGGTCATGTCCGTCTTGTCTTGTTCATTGTGATATGCTTAACACTTATTAGTGCCTCAATCAATACATTTTGTTGAACTTAATTAAGCTAAGGTAAGACAAGATGGATAAACTTTTGATTCTGGTATTTTAGGATGGACTTGTGGAGAAGAAAAAAATAATAATGTAAACAAGATAATCTCTACAGCCACCCACACCCTATCTGAAACACTGGATCCTCCCCATATCTGAAGCACCTAGACACAGTTCAGAGCATAGACTTGTCATTTCTTCCATTACCACTCAGCTCAAACTTTCCTTCCTCTGAACCACAATAAATATATTTCCCATGGTGTTCAACTTCTCAAGGATCATCTCAAGTCATGTCAGGTCATTTGTGAAACATTTATTTGATCAACCACAAAAAAAGGTGATCTTGGATTTGTTTTTATCTGAAGCCATGACTGATCTAAGAAGCCTGACTCTCTGATTGGACTCACACTCTGAGAACAATGAAATGTACTTTGAGGAATAACTGACCGTAGGGGTGAGATTGTGTTACTCAGCTCTTGCTGCACATTCAGATGATGTGGAAAGCTCCCTCTCCAGACCAACATGAATTCAAATCCTAAAATATGGGTCTACACTTCAGTGTTTTTTCAAAAGATCTCCAAGAATTCTGTGGAAACTGCAAACCACTGGTTTAGACTTTCAGGGGTCAGTAAACTTTTTCTATAAAGGGTCAAATAGTTCATATTTTAGGTGTTGTGGACGATATGGTATCTGTCACAACTACTCAACCCTGCTGTTATAGCTTATGCATAAGCTTAAACAATACCTAAACTAATGGTAATAGCTGTGTTCCAATAAAATTTTATTTACAAAAACAGGCAGTGCGCCAGATTTGGTACACAGGTTATAGTTTATCAACCTCTGCATTGGAAATTCTATATCCTCTCCTTATGATAAATGACTTTATTTGTATCGCTTTATTTCCCATTTTGTTACTGGTAAGATATATGCCTATTTCATTAAAGGATTTTCGTTTGACAAAAATAAAGCCTACCAAAATTTGACAGAGAACTTCTGGCATGTGATTCAGAACCAGGATGGAGAATATTCTGCTTATAAATACATTTATGATTTATGAAAATATGCTAAATTCTCACACATATTTACAGCATCTTTTATTCAAATCACACTGTACACTCTTTACACTTACCCTAATTATTTATTAGAAAAGAATATTAAGAGGAATATCAGTTGTCTCACCTTATTTATGTATTTCAAATGACAGCCATAAAACACAGCTGCTGCTAGGTGGGGCTGGCAATGAAAACTCAAGCAGAACTGAAACAGCCTATTAGCTGCAAAATCCTGTCCACACAGGTGTCTCAGAAGGCTGATTTCCAGCACCAATGGACTGTGAACTACATTGTTGTATTACAGCCAAGGTTCATAAAGTTTTATAATTCAGATGAAGAAAAACATGAAATAATGCTGCAGAAGGGATATACAGAAATTCCATTTGCTTACAAGTTGTTATTATCTATAAGAGGAATTTGAGATTGGTTTCTAGAACTGAAATTTAAATGACTGCTAATGACTTGCACAGGTTTCAGAGGTTAACCCAAGGAAACGATGATGTGAAATAACCACATTGTGTACTTACTTGGATAATAACCATTTGTTTTCAATTTTTGGAAACTACAGTAAAGCACAGTGAGGTCACATTTCACCCAATTTCTTTCTGTAAGGCCTGGAACAAAAATTACTCCACTGTTATTAATCAGGCCTGAGCACAATTTAAGTATTTTGTAAAGAGTAGTGACCACTGAACTGCATTAATAGAAACAAACTTGAAACGGTGTATGCCCAAATGTGGACTATGACAACTGGAGTACCTCTTATAAAAGCTTTCTGGGTCTGACCCAGATGTGAGAGACTGTCAAGTGATACCCTAGTGAAAACTATACATCAAAATATAAGAATTGTAGCTTTAAAGAGAACAGCATGCCACTATGCAAAGAAACTCAGCCCAAAAACCTGAATTCTAATTCTTATTCTGTTACTATTAGAGGGAACTTGGACTAATCATTAAACATTCTAGGTATCTCACAACTCAGAGATCATATTAATTCTACCCTATGATCATACAGGAAGTAAACAGACCTATATTTATAGCAGGGACAAGTTGCCATTAATAAGACTTATGAGTGGTTGGTGGGAAAACTAAGAATGAAAGTTAGCTTGTTTCAATCTATCATGGGTATTTTGGTTTCTCAACTGAGGAGGTTAAACCACTTCACTCAACCCCAACTTCTCTTACTCTCTAAATACTGAATATATGTAAATGGTAAATTCAATCTTATAAAATTTGTAGACCAATATTTGAAATGTATAACACATGGAGTTAAACTACCTGGTAGCCAGATCACAGCATAAAGTTTCATTCCAGGAAATACCAACTTAAAAATAACTAGGAATAATATGAGACTAATTAAAATACTCACTTGTATCTGAAATAAAATTAACACATGCTAAAATTTAATGAAATTCATATTCTTCTATCTATAGGAAACCTATTTTAAATAATACTTAGCAACTGAGTGACCATTTTCTCAGCTACCATGTTTATTCTCATCAATAACCGGGATTCTTTATTCAAAAAAGTTACAGCAGCAGATACAACAAGAACTAAACACTTTTCTCTAAAAGAAGGGGTAAAGGATGGTACAGCATTCGAAAATCCATCAACATCATCCACCACATCAACAAAAAGGACAAAAGTCACATGATCATTTCCAAAGATACTGAAAAAACATACGACAAAATTCAACAACCACTCATGATAAAAACTCTCAACAAAATGGGTAAGGAGAGCAAGTACCTCAACATAATAAAGGCCATATATGACAAACCCACAGCTGACAACATACTTAACAGTGAAAAGCTGAAAGTTTTTCCTCTAATATCAGGAACAAGACAAGGATGCTCACTCTCCCCACTTTTACTAAACAGAATTCTGGAAGTCCTAGCCATGGCAATCAGACAACAAAAACAAATAAAAGGCATCCAGATTGGTAAGGAAGAAGTCAAACTGTCACTGCAGATGACATGATATTGTACATAAAAAAAACCCTAAAGAATACACTCCAAAACTACTAGATTTAATATCTGAATTCAGCAAAGTTGTAGGATACAACATTAATACACAAAAATATGTTGCATTCCTATACACTAATGATTAACTAACAGAAAGAGAAATCAGGAAAACAATTCCATTCACAATTGCATCAAAAAGAGTAAAATACCTTGGAATAAACCTAACCAAGGAAGTGAAAGACCTATACTCTGAAAACTACAAAACACTCTTGAGAGAAATTAAAGAGGACACAAATAAATGGAAATTCATCCCATGCTCCTGACTAGGAAGAATTAATATTGTCAAAATGTCCATCCTGCCTAAAGCAATCTACAGATTCAATGCAATCTCTATCAAAATACCGACAGTGTTCTTCAACAAACTGGAACAAATAGTTCTCAAATTCATATGGAACCACAAAAGACCTTGAAAAGCCAAAGCAATCCTGAGAAGGAAAAATAAAGCAGGGGGGATTATGCTCCCTAACTTCAAGCTCTACTACAAGGTCACAGTAATCAAGACAATTAAGTACTGGCACAAGAATAGACTCATAAATCAATGGAACAGAATAGAGATCCCTGATACAAACCCAACCATATATGGCCAATTAATATGTGATAAAGGATTCATGGATATACAATGGGGAAACGACAGCCTCTTCAACAACTGGTTTTGGCAAAACTGGACAGCTACATGTAAGAGAATGCAACTGGATTACCGGCTAACTCCATACACAAAAGTAAACTCAAAATGGATCAAAGACCTGAATGTAAGTCATGAAACCATAAAACTCTAAGAAGAAAACATAGGCAAAACTCTCTTGAATATAAACACGAGCAACTTTTTCATGAACATATCTCCTCAGGCAAGGGAAACAAAAGCAAAAAGGAACAAGAGGAACTATATCAAACTAGAAATCTTCTGTACAACAAAGGACACCATCAATAGAGCAAAAAGGCATCCTACAGTATGGGAGAATATATTTATAAATGGCATAGCCAATAAGGGGTTAACATCTAAAATATATAAAGAACTCATGTGCCTCAGCAACCAAGAAGTAAATAACCTGATTAAAAAATGGGGAGAGAATCTGAACAGACGCTTCTCCAAAGAAGAAGTTCAGATGGCCAACAGGTGCATGAAAAGATGCTCCACATCGCTAATCATCAGAGAAATGCAAATTAAAACCACAATGAGATATCACCTCTCACCTGTTAGGATAGCCACCATCCAAAAGACAAACAACAACAAATGTTGGCGAGGATGTGGAGAAAGGGGAACCCTCCTACACTGCTGGTGGGAATGTAAATTAGTTCAACCATTGTGGAAAGCAATATGGAGGTTCCTTAAAGAGCTCAAAATAGAAATACCATTTGACCCAGAAATTCCACTCCTAGGAATTTACCCTAAGAATACAGGAGCCCAGATTCAAAAAGACATATGCACCACTATGTTTATTGCAGCACTATTTACAACAGTCAAATATGGAAGCAACCTAAGCATCCATCAGCAGATGAATGGATAAAGATGTGGTACATATACACAATGGAATATTATTCAGCCATAAGAAGAAAACAAATCCTACCATTTGCAACAACATGGATGGAGCTAGAGGGTATTATGCTCAGTGAAATAAGCGAGGCAGAAAAAGACAAGTACCAAATGATTTCACTCATCTGTGGAGTACAACAACAAAGCAAAAACTGAAGGAACAAAATGGTAGCAGACTCACAGAACCCAGGAATGGACTAACAGTTACCAAACAGAAAGTTACCGAGAAGGGGGTGTGTGGGAAGGGAGGGATAAGGGGATTAAGGGGCATTATGATTATCACACATAATATAAGGGGACACAGGGAAGGCAGTATTGCACAGAAAAGACTAGTGACTCTATAGCATCTTATTATGCTGATGGACAGTGACTGTAATGGGGTATGTGGTGGGGACTTGATAATAGGGGGAATGTAGTAACACAATGTTGCTCATGTGAAACCTGAGCTTAAATTGTATATCAATGATACTTTAATAAAAAATAAAAAATAAATATAAAAAAATAAGTAAATAAAAGAAGGGGGATATGCCAAACACAATTTGGTATTTTTCCTGTCCATGACAGTACCAGTTTTGAATTGTTACAGTGGATGACTGTTGCTTACTTTAAATCAGTTCCACTGGGAAGCTACCTGTGTAAATTTTTAGAAATATACTGAAACATTATTTATTTACTTATTAGACTGAGACATTATCCATTTATTATTCCCTAGTAAAAAAGTAGGTATATTGGAATTCCTAAATTTTCATCTCACAATCTAATGATTTTTGTTTATTATTTCCAGATTTTCAATATTTATAAATTCATATTCAGTTCTTTAACCATAATTCTCACTTTTCCCTGACATTAGTTTTGTGTTAAACAGGCTGAATGCTCACTGCAAGCCCATTTATAACTCACCTTCATCATTCCTAAATTTCTTATTTTGAGTTTTTTCTGGATTTCATTATGAACCATGTCAGGTTTATTCTTTTAATCATTTGAAATATAGATCTGCTTTGAAATTTATAGTCCTGGTGATATGAAACAATGGGAGAAAAGGAAAACTAGAGACATATTAATGAACAATGAAAAGTGCCCAAAGGGAGCCAAAAACAATAATAAATATCTACTTTAGCAGGAAGTTCCCTTCCTTTCTACCCCTGCTACCAATGCAGTGAAGGTGGACGAGAAGTTGGAGAAAGTTCACTAGTGAGGTAATTCCATGGGTTATAGAGAAGATTAAAATGTTTTAAAAGCAGAAGAAAAGAAAAATGACACAATGAAAATAAGTGAGAAGGACATTGAATTACTTGTGAGCCATATTGGATACTCAAAGGCATGAGGACATGTATCTAAAATTCCAAAGGAAAATGATTTTCAAACCAAAATATTCCATCCAGCCAAATCATTAATCAAGCATACAGGAAAATATTTTAGAAGTCATGTAAACAAGAAGTGTTTAACCACAGTCAAATGCCTCAGTAATAAAAAATCAGGAAAGCATTAAGCAGACCCTTGAATGCTGACATAGCCCCTCCTACCAAGCTAATGGGATAAAAAGCAGCAAGCATTCAGTTCATAGCATTTATGGTCTTGAGGTTTGTCCACTGTGTGCAGGCTGCATTGACCATGGAGCTTTGAGCACAATCTGGGCTATAAACACTCTCTCACTTATACCTCATCTCATCCCGTTTACTGATTCAATATAAATCAAAGCAAAAGTAACTTGAGCCAAATCCAAGTAATCTTTCCAGCCAATCAGGAACCTAGATGAGCCTATGATGTGACCTAATTCAAAAAGCCTCAAGATATTTACCTCTTTTCAGAAAGCTAAGGAATTCTTTCCAATCAAATGAAGAGGCAAACCAAGAAATAGGAAGAGATAAGGTTCAAGAAACAGGGCATCTAACAGGGGAGGAAAATAACAGGATGACATTTGTGCATCAGTTCCAGAGAGCCAGTTTTCCAGATTGGAGCAGATGGGTGGAGGTCTGGGAGGGGAGCTTTCTCAGAAGATGAAGTGGAACTGATAACTTATTTAATAAGTGAAAGTGTTTGGAATATGATCATAGTTTTTTACTAGATCATGTTGGAAAATTTGGGAAAAATTGATCATATATATATACATATATATATATATATACACACATATATATATATATGTGTGTGTGTATATATATATATTGATTTTGGCCATATATATATGACCAAATCACAAAGCACTTTGTCTCAGCCTAAGTCCTCTAGAAAGCAGAGCCTGTAGCAACATTTAAGAGGAACTGGAGGCATGTAAGCAAGCCGAGGAGATGGGGTGAGGAAGAGGAGTTGAGGCAACTGAAGATGTGAACAAACGTGATGTAACACAGCACCACACCAGCATCCATTTCACCATGAGCCACAAAGAGACAGAAGGTCAGTCATCCTCAGGAGGCACCTTCTGAAAAGGCAACAAGGGGGCACTTCAAGGTCTAACCTTGCAATGGCTCTCCGCTTCCTGCTTCACTCCTGCATCTCATTCCTGCTGCCTGACAGTGAACTTTCAAACTGCTTGCACTTAAGCTGTAGTTTCATGCTCCCTTCTTGGTGCTAAGAAAATCACTAACATATAGAAGGGACAAAATGAAAATAAAGAACAAGCCCTCAAATAAATAAGCTTGAGTTTAAACCAGAAGTTGCAGAAGTGATCCAGCAAACCAAGAGGATTAGTGCTAAAGCTTCCTTGAGTGACAAGTTCCCATGAACTTCTTAAAATCTTGCATGTGCTATGCCTTTGAATAAGGGTATGCTTGAGTATGGAAGCTGTAAATGCTATATTCCATCAAAGATTTCAGAGACATTCCAGGATACTAAAGATAAAGGCCTTTTCTCTCCTTCCTGGAGATATTTTCTTATATTCCAGGGCTTTAAAACTCAAAATGACCTCTTTTACTACCCGAGAGGAGGGTTTCTTCCATTCCAGGGAAATGAGTCATCTTTCTCCAGAATGGAGGATAGTAACATCCCCAACTACCTTTATAAAATCTCAGGAGTTTCCTTAGTTCAGGGCTCTTCTCCTGTGGTACAGCCCACTGCACAAGCAGATAAATACCAGGCACTCATCATCTTGCCTGTGGAAACTGGACCATGAGAAACTGATGTGAGTTATTGCTCCAGCTGCTGGGTTTTGCTTTAAGCAAGAAAAGATTTCTCTGACCCAGAGGACTTTTCTTCTTCTGTGTGTATGTGTGTGTGTAAATTGTGGCAAGCTTACTTATTAGTTTGCAAGAAGAATAAAATATCAGACCCTTGAGGTGGAGCCAAGATGGCAGTGTGAGTAGGACAGTGGGAATCTCCTCCCAAAAACATATATATTTTTGAAAATACAACAAATACAACTAATCCTAAAAGAGAGATCAGAAGACACAGGACAACAGCCAGACTACATCCACACCTGCGAGAACCCAGCGCCTGGTGAAAGGGGTAAGATACAAGCGCCGGCCTGGCGGGATCCAAGCACCCCTCACCCCAGATGCCGGCAGGAGGAGAGAAGTCAGAGTGGGGAGGGAGAGGGAGCCCAAGACTGCCAAGAACCCAGCCCTACCCATCTGCACCAGAGCGCACACACAGTGCAGGCGTGGAGTGCTGGAAACTAGGGAAACAGGACAGCAAGACCTGTGAGCAGGTCCCGAAGCCGGCAACCCTGTGACAAAGAAAAGCGAGTGCTTTTTGAAAGTCTTAAAAGGACAGGGAAGCCACAGCTGGACGGAAGCTTCCCGGGTCACAGTCCAGCAGCTGGAAATTCCAGGAAACCCCGGGCACACTAGCCCCTTGGGCAACAACTCTGGGACCCCTCACGGAGGTAAACAGCCAAACAGCCCCCCCGTACATTACCCTTCTGGGGCCCCGCCATAGAAGAGCAGCAGCCTGAGGCTGGCCACTCCCATAGCAAGGGAGCTTTCTCCATATTGGCAGGGGCAAGATACATAGACCCAGTCTACACGCAATTGCCCAACACAAGCCACTAGGGGTCACAGTTGTCCGAGTAAAGAAAGGCCAGGATGTAGTGGAAAGCCTTGGCCATCCCAGCTGACAGAAAGTCAATAGCTAACCATTGCAACTATCAACATGAAAAGGCAACAAAATTTGATCCAGACAAGACTAACCCAGACAGCTTCGACATCTGCTACATATTCCCCTGAGAAGGAACCTGGGAGATAGATTTAACCACTCTTCCTGAAAAAGAATTCAAAACAAAAGTCATAACCATGCTGATGGACTTGCAGAGAAATATGCAAGAACTAAGGAAGGAGAATACAGAAATAAAACAAGCTCTGGAAGGACTTCAAAACAGAATGGACAAGATGCAACACACCATTAATGGACTAGAAAACAGAGAACAGGAACGCAGAGAAGCTGATGCAGAGAGAGATAAAAGGATCTTCAGGAATGAAAGAATTTTAAGACAGCTGAGTGACCAATATAAACGGAACAATATCTGCATTATAGGGGTACCAGAAGAAGAAGAGAGAGAAAAAGGGATAGAAAGTGTCTTTGAAGAAATAATTGCTGAAAACTTCCCCAAACTAGGAGAGGAAATGGCCTCTCAGACCACAGAGGTACACAGAACTCGCATGACAAGGGATCCAAGGAGGGCAACACCAAGACACATAATAATGAAAATGGCAAAGATCAAAGACAAGGACAGAGTATTAAAGGCAGCCAGAGAGAAAAAAAGGTCACCTACAAAGGAAAACCCATGAGGCTATCATCAGACTTCTCAATAGAAACCCTACAGGCCAGAAGAGAATGGCATGATATACTTAATACAATGAAACAGAAGCACATAGAACCAAGATTACTGTGTGCAGCACGATTATCATTTAAATATGAAGGAGGGATTAAACAATTCTCAGACAAGCAAAAGTTGAGGGAATTTGCTTCCCGCAAACCATCCCTACAGGGCATCTTACAGGGACTGCTCTAGATGGGAGCACTCCTAAAAAGAACACAGAACAAAACACCCAACATATGAAGAAGGGAGGTGGAGGAATAAGAAGGGAGAGAAATAAAGAATCCTCAGACCATGTTTAAAATAGCTCAACAAGCGAGTTAAGTTGGACAGTAAGATACTAAAGAAGCTAACCCTGAACCTTTGGTAACCACAAACTTAAAGCCTGCAATGGCAATAAGTACATACCTTTCAATAATCACCCTAAATGTAAATGGACTGAATGCACCAATCAAAAGACACAGAGCAATAGAATGGATAAAAAAGCAAGATCCATCCATATGCTGCTTATAAGACACTCACCTCAAACCCAAAGACATGCACAGACTTAAAGTCAAGGGATGGAAAAAGATATTTCATGCAAACAACAGAGAGAAGAAAGCAGGTGTTGCAATTCTGGTATCAAAAAAACAGACTTCAAAATAAAGAAAGCAACAAAAGACAAAGAAGGACATTACATAATGATAAAGGGCTCAGTCCAACAAGAGGACATAACCATTATAAATATACATGCACCCAATACAGGAGCAACAACATACCCAAAACAAATACTAACAGAACTAAAGGTGGAAATAGAATGCAATGCATTTTTTCTAGGAGACTTCAACACACCACTCACTCCAAAGGACAGATCCACCAGACAGAAAATAAGTAAAGACACAGAGGCACTGAACAACACACTAGAACAGATGGACCTAATAGACGTCTACAGAACTCTACATCCAAAAGCAACAGGATACACATTCTTCTCAAATGCACATGGAACATTCTCCAGAATAGACCGCATACTAGGCCACAAAAAGAGCCTCAGTAAATTCCAAAAGACTGAAATCCTACCAACCAACTTTTCAGACCACAAAGGCATAAAACTAGAAATAAATGGTACAAAGAAAGCAAAAAGGCTCACAAACCCTTGGAGGCTTAACAACACGCTCCTAAATAATCAATGGATCAATGACCAAATCAAAATGGAGATCCAGCAATATATGGAAACAAACGACAACAACACAAAGCCCCAACTACTGTGGGATACAGCAAAAGCAGTCTTAAGAGGAAAGTATATAGCAAGCCAGGCATATTTAAAAAAGGAAGAACAATCCCAAATGAATGGTCTAAAGTCACAATTATCGAAATTGGAAAAAGAAGAACGAAAGAGGCCTAAGGTCAGCAGAAGGAGGGACATAATAAAGATCAGAGAAGAAATAAATAAAATTGAGAAGAATAAAACAATAGCAAAAATCAATGAAACCAAGAGCTGGTTCTTCGAGAAAAAAAAAAATACATAAGCCTCTAGCCAGACTTATTAAGAGGAAAAGAAAGTCAACACAAATCAACAGAATCAGAAACAAGAAAGGAAAAATCACGACAGACCCCACAGAAATACAAAGAATTATTAGAGAGTACTATGAAAACCTATATGCTAACAAGCTGGGAAACCTAGAAGAAATGGACAACTTCCTAGAAAAATACAACCTTCCAAGACTGACCCAGAAAGAAACAGAAAATCTACACAGACCAATCACCAGCAACGAAATTGAAGCGGTAATCAAAAAACTACCAAAGAACAAAACCCCTGGGCCAGATGGATTTACCTTGGAATTTTATCAGACATACAGAGAAGATATAATACCCATTCTCCTTAAAGTTTTCCAAAAAATAGAAGAGGAGGGAATACTCCCAAACTCATTCTATGAAGCCAACATCACCCTAATACCAAAACCAGAAAAGAAAACTACAGACCAATATCCCTGATGAACATAGATGCAAAAATACTCAACAAAATATTAGCAAACCAAATTCAAAAATACATCAAGAGGATCATACACCATGACCAAGTGGGATTCATCCCAGGGATTCAAGGATGGTACAACATTCAAAAATCCATCAACATCATCCACCACCTCCACAAAAAGAAAGACCAATCCACATGATCATCTCCATAGATGCTGAAAAGCATTCGATAAAATTCAGCATCCATTCATGATAAAAACTGTCAACAAAATGGGTATAGAGGACAAGTACCTCAACATAATAAAGGCCATATATGATAAACCCACAGCCAACATCATACTGAACAGCGAGAAGCTGAATGCTATTCCTCTGCAATCGGAAACAAGACAGGGATGCCCACTCTCCCCACTGTTATTCAACATAGTACTGGAGGTCCTAGCCACGGCAATTAGACAAAACAAATACAAGGAATCCAGATTGGTAAAGAAGAAGTTAAACTGTCACTATTTTCAGATGCCATGATAATGTACATAAAAAACCCTAAAGACATCACTCCCAAACTACTATAGCTAACATCGGAATTCAGCAAAGTTGCAGGATACAAAATTAACACATAGAAATCTGTGGCTTTCCTATACACTAACAATGAACCAATAGAAAGAGAAATCAGGAAAACAATTCCATTCACAATAGCATTAAAAATAATAAAATACCTAGGAATAAACCTAACCAAGGAAGTAAAAGACCTATACCCTGAAAAGTATAAAACACTCTTAAGAGAAATTAAAGAGGTCTCTAACAAGTCGAAACTCATCCCATGCTCGTGGCTAGGAAGAATTAATATTGTCAAAATGGCCATCCTTCCCAAAGCCATATACAGATTCGATGCAATCCCTATCAAATTACCAACAGCATTCTTCAATGAACTGGAACAAATAGTTCAAAAATTCATATGGAAACACCAAGGACCCCGAATAGCTAAAGCAATCCTGAGAAGGAAGAATAAAGTGGGGGGTGGGGATCTCACTCACCATCTTCAAGTTCTACTACAAAGCCACAGTAATCAAGATAATTTGGTACTGGCACAAGAACAGAGTGACAGACCAGTGGAACAGAATAGAGACTCTAGACATTAACCAAAACATATATGGTCAAATAATATATGATAAAGGAGCCATGGACATACAATGGGTAAATGACCATCTCTTCAACAGATGGTGCTGGCAAAACTGGACAACTACATGTAAGAGAATGAAACTGGATCAGTGTCTAACCCCATACACAAAAGTAAATTCGAAATGGATCAAAGACCTGAATGTAAGTCATGAAACCATAAAACTCTTAGAAAAAAATATAGGCAAAAATCTCTTGGACATAAAGATGAGCAACTTCTTCATGAACATATCTCTCCGGGCAAGGGAAACAAAAGCAAAAATGAACAAGCGGGACTATATCAAGCTAAAAAGCTTCTGTACAGCAAAAGACACTATCAATAGAACAAAAAGGCATCCTAGAGAATGGGAGAATATATTCATAAATGACAGATCTGATAAAGGGTTGACATCTAAAATATATAAAGAGCTCTCACACCTCAACAAACAAAAAGCAAACAATCCAATCAAAAGATGGGCAGAGAAGCTGAACAGACAGTTCTCCAAAGAAGAAATTCAGATGGCCCACAGGCACATGAAAAGATGCTCCACATCAGTAGTCATCAGAGAAATGAAAATTAAAACCACAATGAGATATCACCTCACACCAGTAAGGATGGCTACCATCCAAAAAACAAATATTTGCAAGGTTGTGGAGAAAGGGGAACCCTCCTACACTGCTGGTGGGAATGTAAATTAGTTCAACCATTGTGGAAAGCAATATGGAGGTTCCTTAAAGAGCTCAAAATAGAAATACCATTTGACCCAGAAATTCCACTGCTAGGAATTTACCCTAAGAATACAGGAGCCCAGATTCAAAAAGACATATGCACCACTATGTTTATTGCAGCACTATTTACAACAGTCAAATATGGAAGCAACCTAAGCATCCATCAGCAGATGAATGGATAAAGATGTGGTACATATACACAATGGAATATTATTCAGCCATAAGAAGAAAACAAATCCTACCATTTGCAACAACATGGATGGAGCTAGAGGGTATTATGCTCAGTGAAATAAGCCAGGTGGATAAAGACAAGTACCAAATGATTTCACTCATATGTGGAGTATAAGAACAAAAGAAAACTGAAGGAACAAAACAGCAGCAGAAGCACAGAACCCAAGAATGGACTAATAGTTACCAAAGGGAAAGGGACTGGGGAGGACGGGTGGGAAGGGAGGGAAGAAAAGAAAGGGGGCATTACGATTAGCATGTATAGTGTTGGGGGGGGCACGGGGAGAGCTGTGCAACACAGAGAAGACAAGTAGTGATTTTACAGCATCTTACTATGTTGAAGGACAGTGACTGTGAACTTGGTGATAAGTAGTGATTTTACAGCATCTTACTATGTTGATGGACAGTGACTGTGAATGGGGATGTAGGGGGGACTTGGTGAAGGGGGGAGCCTAGTAAACATAATGCCCTTCATGTAATTGTAGATTAGTGATACCAAAATAAAAAAAAAAAAGAATGGCAAGAGAAAAAAAAATCAGACCCTTCATAGTTTCTGACCTAATAGGCTGTTGGCACCCCTCTTTTTACTCTTAAAAGGGACTCACTTCTTCTATTTAACAGAAATAATTTAACCCCAGAAAGCTATTCCTTAAATAGAAAACCTACTGAACTGAAGGCTAACCTTAGGTCTGACTATTGCTGACAGCTGATCTATATATTCGTCACATGTAGACATTGCCAACACTTTGATAATTGAACATCTTTGTCACTGGAGTGATATAATGGAAAGATCATTGTCTTTTAAGTTAGCTATTCACATATTTGAAAAATATTTCCAGCATAAAATAGCTGTAAAACTTTGACCAGTCCTAACAGGTAAAATATATCATAGAATTATGGAAAGGATTAAAAAATATGGATGTAGAACAACTGGCAGATTATCAGCCAGTCAGTACCTTAAAAATGTTCATTCCTTTCACTTTGTGGACTACCACTAGGTTTTTAGAACCAAATTGTATATTCCTTGATTTTTTTTTTAAGTAAGTCATTCACAAATACACACAAAGGTTCAAAAGAATTTATTTGATGCTGCTCCGAGAGCACCCCTTAATTATCACTGATCATCAGTTGAGTACTATAGAGCTTGGTTTAGTTTATTTGGGTTTTGGGTTTTGGGTTTTAGTTTGATTTTGGTTTTCTTTTTGTAGACAGGAGTAAACAAAATCTAGAGAAAGTTTAATTCTTTGGTAGAGGAAAAGACACATTAATATGAATAATACCTTTTCTGAAGTTAGTTATTTGTTTTAAAATATAGAAAACTCCTGGTGATAATAAAATCAGAATTAAAGGTAATATCCATAAAAACAATTTTACATGTTCCCTGAATTCAGCTACCTCCTGCTTTCTGAGATGTACCTGTTCCTAGAGATGGATAAATAAAGTTAAAAATGTGTTAACAATAGAAGATGCTTTCAAGTGTGTGTGTGTGTGTGTGTGTGTGTGTGTATTAGTACTGTATATTTTTACAGATTTTTCAACTTATTGGACTCTTTTAAACTTGTATACTTTAAATGAGAAAGTATGTTAATCATCAACTCATACTAGCCTTTTCACCTTAAGTGCATATTATTTTTAATTACTTTAAAATTATATTATTTCATAGAGAAGGTGTGAACAAAATTTTTTTCATTTAGCCATAGAATAGACGGTGTGAGTGAAACTTTTCAAAGACAACAAAGAAATCAGTATTAGAATAAATTAAATTAAAAACATCTGATTTCTGATTTAAAATTCTGATCAAAGAAAAGTGTTTGATTCTATTACTATTTTTAGTTATTTAAAGCATATTATTATTATTTTTAATTCATGTAACAATTAACTTTTGTTGCTGTTAAAATTAAAATTATCTAATATGAACTCAGGAGAGTTCCCAGAATTGACTTGACATCATCAGAGATTGGGAGGAAACAAAACAAATGACTTCTTGATTTATTCCCAGAAAACAGCAAGGCTTTCTCATCAACCCAAACCTATCAATGATGTAATTCCGTATATGATTCTTTTCACTTAAATTTATTATCTGAAGGGAAAGTGATAATGTTTATGGGCCATATTGGCTACGGAAACATATTTTTTCATTAGAAATCAATTGTGTTCTCTGTTAGTATCTGTGGTTATAGTTCAGCAAAACGTGTTAGCAAATTAGAGCATGATCTAAAGCATGGTCTATGTCTTAGAATTACACGCTTTTCCTAATTGTTCAAGGATCTTCTGTCATAGGGAAGCAAATTTCTAGGATAGCTCCAGAAAACGTGTTTGCCACTTTATTGATGTTTGAGGAAAATTATAAAGCACCTTTATGTGACTTTCTAGTAGGAATGGTTCATTATACCAGAAAGAATGACAGTCTTTCCTTCAATCTAATGATGTTATATTTTATGAAATTTCAAGTCAATGGAATTAACTTTGATGCCAGATGTTACTTATGAAGCAATCAGTGATCTATCTTAATCACAGATTAGTCATCTATGAAAGTATGATGTCTTTCCAATGATGTTCTCCATAATAAGAACTAAGACACTGAGAAATAAATGTAACCCATGATAAATAGCCATTCTGGATCAGAAACTACTTTCATTAATACATGAAAGAAAAACAGGGCAGGAGGGAGCCACAGGCAGGAATATACAGCGTATATTACAATTGGTTTTGATCCTTAACAAGAAGCAGGTGCACAAGATCTTCTCTGACAGATAATTCCTGAATGATTGTGTGTAAATAAAGCAAAACCTTTAATTTTACAATGTTACTCCCACAAAATCAAGCAATTCATATATCAGAAGTCTTTTTGCCTTGTTCAAAGTACCAAATTCTCTTACATTTATTGATTTAACATTAAATATTTCCCAAAGAAAAAAATGAAAAGGGCAAAAATGTGGCAGAAACACAAGAAGTCCCGATTTATAAGGGACTGGAACCTAAGTCTGTTCATATACCAGTGATTTGGTTACATCAGTATGTTTACTTTGCATATGCAATGATCACATTCCCAAACTGGCTCACAAAAGCCTAATTCCCAAGTAAAGCCTTGTAATTATTACCTTCTGCTATTTTTGAAGGAATTGTAGAGAATAACTACTTTATCCCCTAAATTTCCAGGGTGTACTTGTTTCACTTTTAGAATTTGTTTTACTTTCTCCATACTGGCTTATAATTATTTGTGTAATTGTCATCTCTCTTTCTATAATGAAATATCTTAAAATGTTCTAGGTCCGGTAAAACTGAAAAACACTTTTTGAATATAAAAAGCTGCTAAATTAGTTATACAGAAGATGAACAGAAAATCATCTTAAAAAAGATCTTTTTGACTCTAGACACCCCACTAGCCTCTATATTAAGCTGTCAGTTACACAAGCTATTTCCCCACAGAAGCATGGAACAAGACCCTGTGCAGCCTGAGAGTATCTGCCTCTTGCAAACATTTTTATTCAGATTTGATTCTTGAAGGAATTTTACTTCGTTTTTTTCAAGAAGACTTTGAGAAAAGGAATCACATCTTTGACCCTAATTTCCAATTTAATATTAACTCGGATGGACTGAGATGGTCTCAAGAGAGGACTGCTAATGGGTAAGAGAAACACAAGCCCCAGAAGGAACGACAGTAGAAGGGTCAGGACCAGGAACTCTGGCTCAACACCAAGGCTAGCAAGTTGATAAAAAAAAGGTCAATTCCATCTCCCTGATAAAGTGAGCAATGTTTAAGAACTACATCTTAGTGAAAGGGTTTAAGGTAAAAATGCCACAATCTTCAAAACCTGTCAGGGTGTAACAACTAGGGCCTGTGCAGTTATTTGAGCCATCAAGTTTTTCATCATAGAGTGGAGGGTGTTTATCTATGATGTTTAAGTTTTCAACCATGTGAGAAGCAAAGGGCTACCTTACATTTGAAAGAAGCACTGACTTCTTTTGTCTGAGTAAGTACCTTAATTGTGTGGACAACTGGAAAGAGGAAAGCTTCAAAAACATACTCTCCTAATAGGGCCAAAAGTATGCACCAAATAATCGGAGCAGTGGGGAACAGAGAGACATGTAATAAAATTCTGATCCCATATCTTACCAGTATTTTATCAATAAATATTTGCTTTTATAATCCTGCCATTGATTTTTTAATTGAATATTGCTGTTTCAAAAACAGCAAGTTAAATTTGAGAAGGAAGGATAAGCAAGGAGTTTGTGGAAATTCAGATTAGGGACATCACGGAAATTTTAAAGGGCTTTGTTTGAAGGTAATAATGATTCCTTTTGATGTCTCATTGCATATTAAGACTTACAGGTTTTTGTTTTCATGGATATATTATTATTACTAGCACTACAATTACTCTTGAAAATTTGGTTTGTGGGTATTATGACTCCCAAATGAAGCAGTAACTGGAAATGATTTTCCTGAAATAAATAACCATAAATTAGTGGAAAAAATTAGGGATTAATGGAAGGAAAATGAAGGTGAAAGTCTATGTGTATATGTAGGAAAGATATGTTTGGTATAAAATAAATTAAGCTTTTGCAAGTGAAAGATAAAGGAATTAGGCTGCTCTTAAGGCAGCCAGATTCCTCAAGAATGAATGACCATTAGCTTTTCCCCAGATGTCTGTGCTGAAGGTACTTTTTAAAAACCTTTCCACTGAGAATGTTTGGAGAAGTTAAGTAAATGTTTTAAATTTCGTGTGAAGACATTAGAGAACTACTGTCACAGAAGAATTTAGGAACCAAATTCCAGAAAGTGTTTTCTCCAATAAGTATTTGCTGATTCCTAACCTGCAGCCGAGCTGCAGAAGAGCAGAAAGCAGCAGCTAAGAAGTTGAGCAAACTTGTGGAAATCTCAGTCTCATGGGAGGATGAATAATACTGAGGTTTGGGAAGGAATAAGGAGGGCACCAGGGTACACACCCCAAGTTTTCTGTTGGGGTCCCTGAATGGTTATATTGCATATTATTTATAGAGTTCAGTAAAAATAGTCCTGCCTTTAGAAAAACTAAACTAAGTTTATCTGCATTTTCCCTAATAGTTTTCCAGAAACAATAATAAGTTCTCCCTGGAGGAAGATAAGGTCATTCAGAGCCATAAATATCACCAATATTTGTTGAACATAATGTCAGAAATACCCTATCATATCAGGCAGTAAGATCATAATACTAAAAAGAAAAAGAAAAAAGATAATAGAAACGTGTCCACGGAAGACCCATATATTGGAATTATTTAGTTCAGAATTTAAAATATGTGTTATTAATACATTTAAGAAAATAAAAATACAAGTTGGAGAATCAGCAGAAATTGAGTTTATAAAAAAGAACAAAATGAAAATTCTAAAACTAAAATTTTAATAACCAAAATTAAGAACTCAATGAATAGATTTAATAGCCAATTAGACAAACAGCTGAAATTAGGATTAGGGGGGCTAGAGAATAGACTAGTAGAACATATCCACACTGAAACCTAAAGAGAAAAAGATGGAATTACAAAAAAGATCATAAAAGAAATATGAAATATGATGAAAATCTCTGTGCAATTAGAATTCAAAGAACTCTATTTGAAATATTGGGCCAATATTTCCCAAAACTGCAAAAGATATTAAGCCTCAGATTCAAGAATTACTATTAAATTAGTTTTCTTGATACTTAGAGTAACTTGTATTTGCAAGGAAAAATAATTTTTCAGTTTTACTTCTATAGTAATAGCAATTATAATGTAATATTTATTCTATGGACTTTACATATATTAAATCATTTAATGCTCACAACAACTCTACATAATAGCTGTTCTTGTTATTCTAATTTGAAGTTAGGAATGTGGCCAAGAGAGGTTAAGTAATTTTCCCATGGTCACAAATCCAGCATATGACAAAAATCAGGATTCAAACACTAGCATCTAGCTCTAGAGTCCAGCCCCTAACCGCTATGCACACTTTAATGCAAATGATAAATGACACCTTTATATGAAAATGTTGATCAAAGCCATTCCCTAATAATTTTAAATCCATATTAAAAATTTCAGTTGTAATTAATTATAGCAAGTTTTTAATAGAAAGCTGCCCAAAGGTTTGCCTTAGGACAATATGACAAAATAATTTAAAAATGAAATATGGACAAAGTGAATTGTTTAAAAAAATTCAGCACTGACCTGCAGGTGCCAAGAAGCATACGTAATTCTTGTAATTGGTAGGTGATAAAAATTTGGGCTTTACTGTGATTTGTTCTCTGTGCTGTGGTAACTGTTTGATCTACCTTATGTGCAGTAAGACTCAGATTTCCATTTTGTATTCTCTTCTCCAGTGAATCTGTTCAGCAAGATAAAGCAAAGAGGTAAAAATAATCAGTGAGAATGCTAAAATACACCAAACTACATTATTACATGATAAAAATTATAAAATATTTATTTGTATATGCTAAATATATATATGATTGGAATTTTCCCAAAGTATGCAAGCAATTTCTAAGGTTGGAAAACTCAGTATTTGGCAACTCTAGGAATCTGTGATTTTCTTGAAAGAGAGAGAGACAGAGAGTACTGATAATATTAAGGTCTTTTTTGCCGGCATCAAGTCCCATGATGGTCTCAATTTTCTATCCTTCTTAAGACTTGAGTGCTTAGCTCTGCCATTGACTCTGTTAGTTACCATAGAATCCTTTCAACAAATCTCTCTTATTGTTAATTTGCTCTCTTTTCACCAAGGGTAAAAATACATCAAAGAAGGAGAAAACTTGGAATAAGTCACATGACACATCTGAATCATTTTCCTCACTGTTAAACTGAAGGATAAATAATAACCACACACATACAAAAATTAAAATAATAATAATTATCACATACTAACTATATACCAGTCAATTTATAACCATGATTTCATTTAATACATGAAACACTAAGAAATCAGAACTCAGCTGAAACAGATGTCACAACAATAATAAATCAATGATTAATATAGTGATGTTCCAAAGTACCTAAATAGTAAATTCAATAATATCAGGTAACATTTATTGAGTAGTCACAGCACTAAAAACTATGCTTAAGTATTTTACATCATGTAATCTTCACAACAACCGTATAAGGTAGATGTTAGCATCCATATTTTACAGATTAAAAAGCTGAGGATCAGATATATTAAGAAGTTTCTTCCAATGATTATGGATACAGATATGATTAGATTCATTAGTATTGATATAATTTTTTTTTCAGCTAGGTGATTTGTTGTTTATAATAATTAGAGCATAGCTAAGCTACTACAAGAAGCATAAATAAAACTAATTAACAAGATCAAAGTTTATTTCTGAGTCATATATGATCCAGGACTAGAAGGCGGCCTCTTCCTTTCTCAGCACACCAACCCATCTCTAAGTCCCAGGAATCTGTTCTAATTCTCACCTTTGTCCAGACAAAGGGAAGAGAGTGCTTACCTTTTAAGGTACAACCTATAAGGTATAACACGTATCCATGGTATGTAATGTGAAAGAGCAATTACTAAAAATATTCTGTGCATATTTCATTTTATAGTAGGTAAGACCATGCATATGCAAAGCAGATGAATATGTTTTTGCTCTGTGCAGTATAAAGCAGAAGTGCCTGATGTCTTTCTGTATGGTTTATTACTGAAAGGTATGCTACAGGGTGTACTATTTTTCTTTTGTAGTGTACAGCAGAAATTATGCACTGGGCTAATCTTAACAGAGCAGCATTTCTGTGTCAACAAGAAAAGCACTGCTCTACAATTTAAAAAAAAGTTACACCTGAATGCTAAGCCAGCACATTGTCATATCCAAAGAGAAAAAAATAGTGAAAACTTTCATTATGATCACATTCCATCTACTGAGCATATACGTCTTTCAGCATGTTGTGTGAAGAAATTGGCAATAAATACTAGTTTTCCACATTTAAGTATACTGACAGTCAAAGGAAAATGTATTCAACAAATTCAAAACAGGGTATGAGATGAAAAACATTACTTCATGACAACAATAATGCTTGGGAAAAGCCATTTAAATGATGCCACATGGCTTGTTTCAGTGGTCTAGCTCAGTGATATGTTTAATACCATAAAGAGCCTAAAGCCATCACTTTAGCATCAAAATATTGCAATATTTATTGCTGAAGACAGAAACAAAAAAGAAGAATTTCTGTAACATAAGTGAGTTTCACTCCTTCCTAGCATTTGATTTTTTTTTTTTGTCATTGATTGGAAAAAAAAATGGGGGTGAGGGGCACATTTACAAAAAACATCAAAATACAACACAAGAGATTTTCCAAAGTTGAAGGTAAATAAAGAATGGATCAAGAATTAATGCATCTGGCCTCTGAATGGAAATGTTTCATTGCTTCAGAAGAAAATTTAGTTTAAATATCCAGAATGATCCAACAATTAGAGCCATTCATAATTCATAACGCCTTTATTATGAGATGAGATTTTCTACTTTAGTTAAAAAAACAATGAAAGTTGACTGGATAAGGAATCTAATCAATGGCTACAGCTAACTATTTTCAAACTTAGTATGCTTATTTTGGTGAAAGGTTGCAAATAATATTATTCTTATTTTGTCCTTATAGCGAATACAGAGATGATATAATTGCCAGTTTTAAGTAAAACTTATGAATAATCTAAAATTTTTATGATGGTTTTACTTGTATGCTGAATGTTTGTAAGAGTTTTAGTTGAGAAAAACTGTCCTAAACTCTTTACCATTGTCCCCAGTAATCAGGGAAGACTTACAGGATGAAGGAAACTTCCATTTGGAATTTGACATTTAAAGAAGCAGAAATTACGGAAGTGTGAAAAAGTGGAAAGTCATTCAGTGAACTTCAGAAAAGTAAAAATTTAAATATAACTCTATTTTATTCCTTTCTGTCAGCACCCTCAGTTTTATTCAAAGTAAAGTGTATGCTAATAATATATTACCAAACTGTCAGTTTTTGAATTCAATGTTTCTCAGTATTTGAACTATCTTCTTTTTCCTATTGAGGTTTACACTATTTTTATTGATCCTGTCATCAATTTTCTACTGGTTTTATGGCCTTTCAACAGTCAAGTAGGAAAGAGACTCACAATTTAACCATGTATCCTTTTTTATACATATGTAATGGTTTTCCTTTACCTACTGTACCCAGAACCATGTTACAGAGATGATTAAATTAGTTAAGCAGACTTTGTTTTGTATAAAACTATGTTACCTTTTACTGTTTCTGAGAAAAGTAACCTATTTTTTCATTTATGGGACAAAGCTGGTGGGGTTGTTTTCTTTTCATTTTTTCACCCATATTATGTTTTATTCCCTTCTGGATACCCATACCAATCAGAAAAATAACAAAAGGACTCAGCATCTTTGACTTCTCCTATTTGAAACCCCTTATTTTCAAAACAGTCATGTAGCAGAGATCCAAGGCTGCAAAACAAGATGAATTGAGCAGAAGAAGATCATTAGAAGGAACAATGTGGCACTCATCATTCTGTGCTGTCACAACACCATCTGTGCTGCACCAGACCAGAGTAACTTTGACATGACAAATAAACCTCTTAGGGGAAATGGGGGTTCTATTAATTGTTCCACTGTCTGGCCAAACACTAAGGATATACTCTCCTCTAATGCACACCATATACAATTGTTATTATTGAATCAACAATAGTGATGAATTATGATTTTTTTAATAACATTTATTTCCTCTGAATGAAAAATAATATTTAAAGTATTACAGTCTCACTGGGTGGATTAAATATATTTATGCAGCCCTGTAATTATATTTATACCTCACCTGGGGAACTGACTCCAGAAATATTGTTTTCTTCACCCTGCTAACAAATATTGTTCAGTGAAACTACATCATACGTCCTCATGGCAGGCATTTCCCTCAACTGCAAAACATGCTGAGATTGTTGGTTCACGTAACTTTTGATCTGCAGGCACTGATTTTCCTGAACATTACTATTATTAACAACAATGACAGCGAACATCTACTGAAGGTTTATATATGCCAGCTGACCTGCTAACTGTCTATGTGGATTATTTCATTGAAGCCTCACAACAATCCTGTGAGCTAGAGGCTTTTGTGAACCCTGTAGCTTTCTAGATCAAGAGTTATCCAACATTTCTGGTAAAAGGCCAGATAGTAAATATTTTAAGCTTTGCCAGACCTGCCCCGACTTTGCAGTCTGCCCCGACTACACAACTGCTGTACAAAAATTATACAGACAGTACATTACTAAATAACTGTGTATTCCAATAACTGTGTATTCTGGATTTTGCCTGTGGGCCGCTGTTTGTCTACCCCTGTTCCAGATGATGAAACTGAGGTTTAGCAAGGTTAATAACTCACCCAAGGGTGCTATGTAGTGAGGCCAAGATTTAAAAATAGACTAACTCCAAATGTGAGCTCCTACCAGTGTGTTATACTGCCTCCAGGATTCCTTATCTCCTGCATCCTCGGTGATGAATGGAAGACTGAGAAAATGTGAAGATTGTAATGTCCTAACAGTTGGCACTAGAATTTCTCTTAGAGAGAGAATGTATTTGTTCTAAAGGAGTCTTCATAAGTCACTTGGGAAAGCTAAGAAACAAAAGACAACATCAGCAGGCCTCAAGGTAAAAGAAAAGACATGAAGAGAAATGTTGAGGTACAGCACTAAGAAGTAAAAGAGAACAGGTGAATGTGTTAAGGGGGATTATAGCCTGGATTACAGGGGGAAAGTCCACAGATACAAAGCACTAAAGAATGAAAAGGAAGGGATTGAGCATATTTAACATTCTGTTACTTAGGCTATAGTAATAGAAAACACAGGCTTAAAAGAACATAGAAAGACATTTTCTCACAGAATCTAAATCACAAGTGGGAGAGGCTCCAATGTAGTGTACGCACGGACCCAGCTCCGTCTCCCTGTCGTCACCTCAGCTCTCCCCATTGCTGCGTGCCAACGCCATCAGCAGGAAGGCTTTCCCCACCGCAGGGAGAGGACTGCTGGCGGGAAGTGGCAGTGTGCTTCCTTGTCATCGTGTAGTGGGGAAGGTAGGGGGGAATCCTGCTTTTCTCCTAGGATTGAATCCCCTTAATTAATAATACACCTCCTCAAAGTCCTGAGTACTTCGGGTTTAATTGTGGATTCTGAAACCATTTTCCAGCAAAAAGGATGGATTTCCTGAGACTGGTCTGCTAAACCATCACAGGGCCATGCAGGTGGCCATTTCACTTGCATTGTGTGAGCTGCCATGGGATGGATGACTACTTGAGCAAAAATGAGATCCTTTTAGGAACACAGAAGGTATACATCTCTAATTCATATGATGAAATACTTAATGTTGTTCTGTAACAAGACCGACTTAAAACAACAGATAAACAGAAACAGGGCTTGCCATTGATATGAAGCTTATTATCTCTGTTTTACAAACTATCCCATCACATTATAAGTCAACAAACATTGAGGCTGTGCGTTATCAGGCAATGCAACAGACCTAGGGTATAAAGAAAACTCAACAGTCACTTGTGAGAGACAGCATATAAAGTCATTTTGAAACAGTCTGGTTAAGTGGATGAATAGTGGCAGAGTGGAGAGCTATAGGTGTACTCCAGACTGAGGACATCAGAGAAAACTGAAAGAGAAGGCTTCACTATCCTTGATCAACTTCATAAACAGAAATTAAGGCTATATGACATAATATCATAATATGTACATGGACCTATCCAACAATAACATGTTTTCATTACAAAAGTATAGATAATGGGTAAATATCTTTCACATCACAACATCTCTTGAAAGACATTATGTGAGGTACCAGTAAAAGTTAGAAGTGATATGTGCAGAGACTATATACAAATATATAGAGACACACATATAGGCAACCCATACATTTAACATCCTAAAGAGCATGAGCGTTCACATTCATTTGCATCCACTTACAAATCTAAAAATCAAGCCTAGATATTAGGGATAAAATTATTAGGTGAACACAGAAAGAGAATTTTGATTTGTATAGAAAAGATGTATTTGGAAAACTGCTGCAGCATCATTTAAATATGTACTTTATTTTGAAATAGGAACATATTTTATCTATAGGATATTCATTTTCTTAATAACTGAATGTGGCATAACTTGCTGACAAGACAACTTGCACTTGAACTTGAGGGAAGCACTCATGGTTAGAGGTAGTTGAGCATTTTAGAAGCGAAATTACTTAATCTACTCAATTTAGAGCTTTGGAAGGAATACATTAATGTGTAAAGGAAAATAGACCCAAAGAATAAAGGCTTTTAAATTACTTTTTCCCTAGATAAAAATTACAGTACTGTGGCTTTCAAGCACACATTAAAAATTCAACAATATAGTCATTTTCTGGGAATTATTTTAAGACAGGGTTCCTCAACCACAGCACTATTGATATATTAGGCTGGATAATTCTTTGTCATGAGGGCTGTTTTGTGCAGTATAGGATATGTAACACAATCCCTAGCCTCCTACCCACTAGATGTCAGTAGCACCTCCTAATCATAACAATCTAACAGAATGTCTCCACATATTGTCAAATGTCCCCTCAGGAACAAAATTGCCCCTGGTTCAAAAACTACTGTCTTAATAAATAATTTTACTATCAATCTACAGTTTAATACTATTATGTAATAATTAAATTTCTTTTTTTAGTATTCAGTGTATAAATAATCACTTCTGAAAAGTAATGAGCAAGTTGCTTCCAAAGTTAAATTATGGAATCTCTTCAAGATATACATAAATTAGGGAAACAGCTTAAAGGTAATGAGAATGAGGGGGCCAATAGGGATAAAATCAATTCACAGTGATTCCAAAATTGATTATACCATATGCTGATATCACCTCTGGTCTTGGACTTACAATCTGCACTAACAGTAGCCTGAATCATCCAAGAAATTGATAAATAAATGGTGAGGGAAACTCAAATTCAACCAGGATTAAACAAGGCAAAGTTTAGGACTTAGGAGCAATTAAAAAGTGGTGGTAAGTAGAGAAATCAAATCCAGACTTACAAGCAGAGGTTAGGAGAAACAGTGACTCTCAGGCAGTCAAGCACTAAAAGCCAGAGCCAACCACCCTCCACCCATATTTGGGTATCACCATAGGGACCAAGATTACACTGAAAAAACAGAAATCAGTCAAGCTTGAAAATCCTAGGAGACATTTTTAACAATCTCATAAGTAATATCATTAGATAGAGCCATCTATCTCCTCTTAAGTATAAGTCAAATATTTTTGACATATGTATTAATACATACATATTTTTATACTTGTTAGCATATTATTTCATTCAATCTAGCTCCCCATTTAAAATGTTTGACATACTGCCTGCCACAAAGATACAAATAAATACTTTTAAATAAATACTTGAATATTTTATAAATGACTTGTTTCTTCCCTCACAATAACAAACAACATTTCATAAAGATCAGCTTTTAGCCTGCTGTTAGGGATCTTTACCTTTTTTACTGATATTCCTTTATGTTCAATACTCCCCAAAAGTAATACAGATTCCCAAACCTCCAACTTTTCATGACTTCATAATATCCACAATAGTACATTTAATACCCTGCTACTCTCAAGTAACCCATGGTATTTGTTTGATAAGGAAAAGTTAGTTTCTTATCTGGAGAGCCCAAACCAGTATCACAGAGGAAAAAAAAGATTACAAGATGTGATATATAGGATTGTAAAGAATTTATCTGTGACATAAAAGAATGGTTCTACATTAAAAAAATGTGTTCAAATAATTTAATATGAATTAAAATAATTCACCTTTGAGTAACTAAGTCTCCATGCACTCTTCTGGCTAAGTTACAGAAAAAATCCAAAACAGGGTATATGTTTTAAGTGCTGCACTACAGTAAAATTCTTTAAAATTTCCTCCCTATTTTCAGACTCCATCTGCTTAAATGTTAGGACTCTGGGCATTAGGTCTCAACAAAGTAATGTTGAGATTCAGAACCCAAGGACTTCATAGGTCCTGAGGTCAGGATACAGCAGGAAGCAAAAACCAGTTACACCACCAAAAGGGCAAAAACATGTATTTATTTCCAAAGAGATATCAGTAATTTTCAACTCTGCATATTATAGTCACTTGCTGAGCTCAACATAGTACATAGTGTTGTCCAAATGCCTCAGAAATTCGGATTTGATTGTTCTGAATTGGGGCCAGAGCCTCAGTATTTTCCAAGTCCCTTAGGTAATTATAACATGCAAATACTGAGATATAAGTATAATTAGAAGCCAAGTAGCAGCATCAGTAGTGAGGGAGAAATGGGAGTTAGATATCTTAAAAAGGTGTCATCTAATATTTTATTATATTTGTTAGTATAGTTCATCAGATATATCATAGTCAGAAACCACAAGGCAGCCTTTGCCAGTGTACATCTGTGTATGTAACAGTAAAAATACACAGACAAGAATTTGGGTTGCTGAATAGCTACATGAATTACAAAATAGCTTCCCTTTCCTCTCATTAAATCTTTTGTTAGCATTGTAAATTTTTGAGTTCTTTAAAGATATAATATTTTATTATAGAAACCAACATGGTTCTTTCAATGAAAATTTTTCCTCCTCCAAAATTGAAGGTACCAAAAAAAAAGTACAGAAGGACCTGGCTAACATCTGTAGACAAGGTATTTGCATCACTGTAAAGGAATGATGATATGCAATTAGATTCATAAGATTTCTTAAGAAAATTAAGAACTTAAAAGGAAATGATTGTCTTTTATCTGAATTCAGCTATTACATCAGTTTACCTGATAATTAAATATATAGCTTTTGATCTAATAGACAACCCTGATAAAGTGAAAAATCTAATCAAATAGGATGTCATCAAAGCAACTGCACAAACATGGAGTGGGGCTGCACTAGTTGTAGGTATTTTAAAGACCAGTGAACCAATGAGATTTCATATAAAATACACCTACATGAAACTTGCAGATAAAGTGGCAGTTTACACATACTCTGAGTCTGCAATAAAATGAGAGAAACTGTTTTAAAAATAAAATAGGAAGTATTACCATCTAAAAACAAAAACATGCTGGAACACAAAAGCAGCATTTGGGGAGCTAGAAAACAACTTGAGAAAGCTGAAAGGTAAGCCTCAGTAGAGGATCAAGTCTTAGGAAGTAGAAGCACTACCTTTCTTCCAGAGATACAACAGGGCATAAAAACAGGCTATTGTTCCTTCCCAACCCTAGTGGAAAACAGGAGTTTTTACTCTATGGAGCGGTGGATCCAGAGACCCAAACCCGGCCATGACAGCCGACCCCTCCCACATCCCAGTGGGACTGATCCAGGGGTGGGTCCATCTCAGACTTTCTTGACTAGAACAATCAGAGAAAAATGATCCTTTCTTCAAGTTGGAAAATTGAAAAGATATAACCCAGGATTGGCAGGGTTTGTGTATACTACCACACAAAGGAATCTGAGAGAATGAATCTAATGATCAACAAAGAAGCTGTAGTAAGAATTAGAAACATAAGATCTTGTTGAAATCAACTTTAAAATTTTAGGAAATCAGAAAGTGCCTGGTTTTGCTCAACTTTGATCTCAGGGTTTGGCATCTAGTAGTTCCTCAATTGAAGTCTGCTAAATGAATAAAACAAGTCTCTGATCTCTGTCTCTGATATTCTGGGGTTTTCCTACCTCCTGTAGCTGTTTTAGCAGTCATCTCTCAAAAAGAGAAATAAAGAAAAGAAAGGAAAATCTCCATCTCTTTCTGCTGAGGTAGTTTGAATTAGGTTTTTGTTATTTATAATAAATAAATAAAATTATACCACAATTGGCAAGTAGGAAGTTATAAGCCTGAAAATGTAGAAGTGCCTAATGCAAGTTGGACTGGGAAATAGTGAAGATACTTCCATCCTAGGGCAGGAAAAATAATTGCTCTAAGCCAGTGAAGCAGATTGTTAAGCAATATGTTTAAGCAATTTGTCTCAGATATGTACCTGAATAAACCCAATATTCAATGGTAGAAAACTAGAATATTAGAATGCTGGCTTTCTTTACCAGGGTTCAGTAAGGTCCTACAAGTGAGAGACAAGCTTTAATCCAAGCTTCTCCACCTGAAAAGTGAAAGGCAACTACTAGTATAAAAAGCCTTTTAAAAGAGATACATTTTCTGCCAATGGCCATTAAGCTGTAATTTTGAAAACTCCTAACTAATGTATCCTAAAGAATTACAACAGTTGAACTCTTTGCCTTACATTAAAATTAGTGTTTGCAAAATTTAGAAAGGGAGAAACAATGCAACATTTGAGGCTGGAACCCAGAAAGAACCAGCAGAATGTCCTAATCAGGCTACTCTCAGATATCCCTTGTCCTAAACTCCCTACTTGATGAAGGTATTAATTTTTCCCTACAAGTACCATCAAAAGAGATATAAAGGCTCTGGGCACTGGGGAAGCTCTGCCTTACCTCTCCAAGCCTATTGCTCTACCCTGTTATGGACAATGGATTAAGCCAAGGGCACTGAGCTAAGACCTGAGACATTGAGAAGGTCCAAGACCTGTTGCCAAGAAACAGGAACTGCAAAACAAGTCCAGATACAAAGTTCCTGACCTCACAATTTCTGATTTTATTTACTGCTAAAGGATGCCCAGCAAATGAAATGTAAGGCAACTGTATGTAGAGCTTGGGAGACAGAGAAAGGAAAAAGGAAGAGGAGAGTGGGGAGTGGGAGAAAGACAGGGAAGGAGGAAGGGAAGAAGGGAGGAAGAGAAACCCCAAGCATGCTAAACAATGGTGCATGAATATTTAACTGCAGAGGCAAACCACATGGTCATGATAGACTTGTTCTCTAGAGGTAGACCATTCTGAAGCTAGTGAAGCCTCTATAATAGTCCTTTATATGTCTATAAAGAACATTAGACAATAGAATTCTTCCCATGGGAACAATCAGAACAACAAAATACCTGATCAAGAAAGTCACTTCACTGCATGGAAAGTTATTCAACATATGGATGCACCTTAATGTTCCAACACAGCCAGATAATAATGATAATAGCCTATGTTAGCAGAAAATTCTCTTATTATTTGCTGGCATTGTGCTGAGGGCTAATGGAATCCTCAAAACAACCACATGAGATTGCTCCTATCATTATATTGGTTTTGCAGAAAACAGTCTTACGGAAGATAAATCCATTGTCCACAGAAAACTTGTGAGTGCTAAGAGTCAAAATCTAAACACAAAGAATTGGACTCCCAGGCCAGTGATTGTAAGGACTCCACTCTAAAGAGTATGTAGGTGGTTTTGAAACCCTTGACAGCTGTTACATTGCATCATATTTTCCCCTTATTTCTAGTGGTTCTTAGTGTGGATTGTTTTGCCCCTCAGAAGACATCTGGCAATATTTTTAGGTATTTTTGGTTGTCACAACTTGGGGGTAGGGAGGGTGCTACTAACTTCTAGTGGGTAGAGGCCAGGAATGGTGCCAAACATCCTATAATTCACAGGTCCAGCCCCAGAAAGAAAGGATTACTCAAGCCAAAATGTCACTGGGGGCACTGCTGAGAAACTCTACCTCACCTGGATGGAAATAATTTTTGGTTCTTCCTTGTATATTGTGAGAATCACTCAGTATGAACCAGTCAGTACATGAACCACACATGAACCACTCAGTACATAAGTTGCTGGCTCATGAGAAGCCACATCTGGACTTGACTGAGATGACATCCCATTGCACAGAGATTCTACATGTGGAGTTGGATTCAATAGTTTTGTCACCATGTGGAAAGGGTAAGAGGGTTTGTGATGATAAAGAAACAACTGTAAATAACATAGGAACCATTTAGAAATTATACATATGGAAAAACAGTTGTAGGTACAGGGCATTCACAGAATGAACTCTTGGGGGCATTTGTTACTTTTGCTACCTGTAACGATTCTCCTCCCCTTATTGACTAGAACTTTGTCTTTCTGATTGAACTGCCAATTATAGTAGCCTTTCTAAAAGACATGAACACAAATAGCTGTTCTCCATCCTTCTGGCACAGAGATTATTCCAGGAACGAATACACGGCAATACTAGTCCAGTAAGAGTCTTTCTTGGATTTTTTCTAAAAGGATGATTTTGGAGAAAAGTTACCTCTTTTCCCTGATCTTTGATCTGGAGCAATTTTTCTCGTATAGAAGAAATCTAAACAACTCGATCCTATACCCACAGAAAGGTAGAAATCAGATTCTGAGAGAAAAAATTCTGGCAACACTGAGTCTCCAGTTCCAATGTATGTGCCCTGCAGCACAGCAATTCCTTCTTTTGTCAATTACATCATTTTCTTTCCAATCAACCTTTTCTTTCTTTAAGTTAGATTTCTGCCCATTATTACCCACACAGTCTTGATGAATACAGCATCCCCTGGGTATCGCTGTTCACAGAACACTAATTGAACAATTTATTAGTAGATTCTTTTCAAATCTTTTGCAGGTATAAAGGTTCTAGAATTCTCATGTAGTCTGTCTTAACTTTGAACACTGCCATGCAGAATTGGCAGAGCATTTAGAAGAAGTCAGGATTATATTCATACATTTTGGGTACTTCCACACCATGTGCCCTTTAAGTTCCAGTGTTTCTAGAAACTCTGAAGCTGCATTCAGTGGTGTCCTGTCACTGTAACCAACATCACAGAACAAAGTTCCCATAGATAAAAACAACAAAGTCAAAGACCAGCCACCATTTCTTACAGTGGCTTATGCACAGAAAAAAAATAGTTAAAATTAAATTTTAAAAAATAAAGTAAAATGCAGCATCTCCTCTAAAACAACATGCTCTTATGTTTTCATTTAATTTCTCAAAGGACCACCAAACTGCAGTGAAAGGAGAAGCACTAGAAACTCTTCTCTGGTCTCAGAAAATGGTATTTCCATGTAGTACCCACTGAACATTTCTGTTTCAAGAACTGTAATTCAGAGGGCCTTGCAGAAAGACCATAGCCTTTTTGGTTAATCAGTAGGAAGGACTGGGGGAGGAGATTACACTAATTTGAGATGGAAGGGTTTGTGCATTTCACAATGACATTTCATGTTCAACTGATCATCCTCCTATTCAAAAAGATAAAAGAAAATAAACTCACGTGCATTGAGAGTCAAATGGCAATCTTCTGATATTATTTAAAATTTGCTTGGAAATGGCATAAAAGTACCTAGATATTCCTACATATTCCATTGTATGTGTGCATAAGAGACAGAAAAATAAGAAAACACTTTTAAAGTAAATGATTTGGGAAGGTTCAGGAGAATATATGCACTTTCGATCTTGATGAAGAGTTGTGTGAGGAATGGGAAATAAACTGTAAATAGTAAGGTTAGTGGAGGAGAAAAAGAAAAACAGGAAGGAGCAAAAGAGAAATAGAAAAAATTAAATGGATGAATATAAATACATATACACATACACATATATATATGTAATAATCCCAGGCCTCTTGCTTTTGTCATGCATTGTCACATAGTCTGTGACAAAATATATATGCTTTCATAAATACAGATCTCGTATGTAAGACAAGCAATATTAGGTTAGAAATAATCTGACAACTTGAATTAGTCTAAGAACAGTAATCATTAGTCTGCAACATTTATAGATACAATCATAATTCAATAAAACATATCTGGAAGGAAATCAAAAAATAAAACTAGATATGCATCAACATTGCCATTTCTTCAAATGTATCCAACAAATTAAGTAATATCACCTTTATAACTCACCCTTAAATACTGTTTTTAATATTCTCATTATTATAATACTGGTGTGCATCTTTATCATATATGGCTTTAGAGTTTAATGTAATCTGGATTACTCAAATTAATTTTTTTCATCCTTTTATTTTAAACCAATGATATGTTTTTTGAATAATAACAGAACTAAGCAACCTATAAATCTGTTAGAAATACAAAGGTTAAATCCCAACAGCCATGTTTTTTTAAATTTAAAAATAAAAGTAGAGATAACAGTGAGAATTATATATATTATACTAATTACACCATGTAACATCTTAGAATTTTTCTGGGCCACTCAATAAAAGTAAATATTTATTAAATTGTATAATCCATTCATTGATCAATAAATGGAGCTTACTAGCTAGAATTAAAAATTCACTGCTATTCAGTTCATCTCCTTTGAATCAACTCTATTCAAGTGAAATTCAAACAATGAGATGGATTCTATTGAACCGAACATTAATTTTAGTCAAGTGTGTTTTTTGGCTTGTTTGTTGTGTTTGGGGTATAATGTGAAGGAATTCAACTAAAGCAAAATCATCAGACCATCCTTAAGAACATTTATATTGGCATTCTCAAATGTGAAAGCTTTGAACATATGCATACATTGAATTACTAAAATTCCTCATATCTACACTCTGCTAGTGCTAAATTGGGCAGATTTCATAGTTTTAATACTAGTCTTTAAGGTGAAAGGTGTGATAGATAATTAAAATGGCTGCTGGACAAGAGCTGCTTACAGTATATAGTTCACATTTCTTAAAATCTCTGTTCATCCATGTTATAAATGGAGAAAGTCTCCGCAAAATACATTATGTTTCAACTCCTAATGTAACAGTATTTGCAGATAAAGTTAAATGAGGCCACCGGTTAGAGCCCTAATCCAATAGGATTGGTGTCTTTATAAGAAAAGGAAGAAGCACCAGAGATCTCACTCCCTCAAGAAGGCAGCTGTCTGCACACCAGGAAGGGAGGCTTCACCAGAAACCAATCTTGATTTTGGACTTTAATCTTGGACTTCCAGCCTCCAGAACAAGGACAAACTATACTTCCATTGTTTAAACCACCCAGGCTCATCAATTAGATGATATATAGCACAGTAGTAACCTTGAAATATGTTAGTTTTGGTTTCCTATGTTTAGTTTTATAAGCATTTGGGAATGTTTTATCCTATGGGTATATAACCATAATATTAAAATATGTAGTAGATGCAAGCCTTTCATCTGCATTACACATAGTAACTTAAATAGATTGTATGTGGGACAAATCCTCAGTTCACAGGGAGCACTCACAGCAAGAAAAGAAATGGCAACACTTTAACACGTTCTCAGTATGTATCTGTCAACAAGTTTAATTTAGATGCCTAAAATACTCAACCCAGGGCATAAGTGCCAAGCAATATTTTAAGTTTTGCCAAACTTCTGGAACTCTTTCAAAATTTCACAACAAGATCTGAATCCTACTAAGTGATACTTCCCTTCCTCTTAATTTGTTTAGGTTGCAAAAGAAATGACATTTTCCAACATATTTCTAACTTGAATTTGTGTTTTCTGCTATGCAAACATGATTTCTCATCTTGAAGAAATTCAACATTTTTGACTCAGAACAGCTTTCATGGAAGTAATAGTTGTTCATGAACCCTTTGGGGATGATATGCTTGGTCCAAAAGGCAAAACTAAAACAATCTGAGGACAACAGAACTCACATGACACAGCAGGTCCTGGAATAACTGAACTCCATTTAATAATTCTCATTTCCTTTTTATTTGATCTACAAAGGAATTGCCCCAGTGTTAAGATTGTAATGCATTTATTTTTTATAAGTTGGTGCATTTTGGTTTTTTAATTTCCCAATATTAATTTGTTCTTCTAATTATCTAAGAAGAGCATAAGTAAAGAACCATAAGAGATGGAGGGGGCAAAAAAATAAAAATCGAACAACAGAGCCTTTTTTTAAAGCTTTAAGCATATAGTAGTTTTCCAAGAATGTTTATTTGTTAATTGATCATATCTTTGTTTTAAATGTAATTGTATTTCTCAGCTCTGGTTACCATAATGAAATACCGTAGACTGGTTGGTTTAAACATGGAAATGTATTTCTCACAGTTCTGGAGGCTGTCCAAGATCAAGGCCCGGCAGGGTCAGTCTCTGGTGAGGACTCTCTTCCTAGTTTGCAGATGGTCACTTTCTGTGCCTTCACAATGTGAAGAAAGAGAGAAAGGGCGCTCTGGTATTTATTTCTTCTAATAGAGACACTAGTCATATGTCATAAGGACTCATAAGGACACCCTATGACCTCATTTAACTTTAATTATCTCCAGAAAGTCCCTATTTGCAAATACAGTCAAGCTGGGATTTGGCACTTCAATATATGAATTAGGAGAGGGTAAGGGGGACACAATTACTGTTAGTCTATAACGATGGTGCTCTATGCACCAGAGCCAAGGTTTCTACACTGTGGGTTTGATATGACTTAATTGGAAACTGAGAAGCTGTCTAGTGACAGGTTTAACCTGAATGCTCTTACACTTTCTCTACAAATCAAAAGGAAAAACAGACAACTTTTTAATACTTAGGATTATGGGAAATTTCTTGCTTGTTTTGTGAAGATAGCAATACTGGGCAGCACAGTCTCAAGAAAATCCTTTTATATAAAAATTTATAAATTCATGATGCATGTTGAACATTACAGTACATTATTTTTTCAGGCCATTCATGTTCCAGACTGGGTTATTATAGATACAGGCTCAACAAAAACTTTCCACAAAAGAAGCGAATAAAATAACAAATATTTTCTGAGTCCCTATTATGTGAAACCATTACCAGCCATTAGAAAAGTGCTCCTCTACAAGATCTATATGGCTATTTCCAATAGTTTGTAGCACCAATAAACACCATACATCCAAAACTTTGTGTAATGACCACATTGCTGCACACGAGCCTTTTCTACTGTGTCCTTTATGACTGATATAAAGTGAAGAGATGTTGCAGCAAGGAAAGAAATGGACCAGGCAGCAAATTTTTTTTGTATACATTACATACAAAAGAAGCACAAGTTCTGCTTCTAAAAATTTGCTTAAAATTTCAATAATTTTATCTTCTCTGTTTCTCCTTCTCCATAGTGAAAACGCACAAAGGCTAAGGAGAACAGTTTTTATGTAACTTTCCACAAACTAGCTCTAGGAGAAGCAAATATGGTTGTACTTAGCTGGATTCAAGAGAAGGTTCTCTGAAGAACAACTTGTTTCTTAAGTCTTCATTTTACCATTAGCTAATAATTTGGGTTAGTCATATACAATCAGGGCTTTGAATGAGAAAATACCACCAATCTCTTCCAGTTGTATAATGCTACAATCTGGTTTTTAAAACTTATTTTCAGTGCATGTAAGATGCAGTGTCATTAGCTTATAGAATTTTCTACCCTACATTATGGCCAAAACTTTGTAACAGTGTGTCAGAAGTTTAACACATGCTTGTTGGATTGTTTCTCTTAAGAGTGATGATAGACTCTATGGTAAGAGCTGAAATTATGTTCCTCTCAGGCTATGTGTGAATAAGAATTAAGTTATTCAGTATCCTATGTTCTCAGTGTGGTGACATATCTCATGGGAGAGCCTAGACATTTTAATTGCCTCTGTTACACAAAGCCTGCTCAGCCTGTATTGTCAGAAAGTGCTGCAGGAGTTTTACCCAAATGTTTCTGAGGCATCAGTGTTTCCCTATACAAGTACTGGGTGAAGCCTGAGCACTAAGACTGGGTTTATGTCAAATATCATATTTTCTCTCCTGTACATACCCAGCTGTAAGAATGAGCTTATGTAAATGTTTATTTGTCCTTTCTTGCAAAACTCTAAAAACTGGGAATTTGGTAATGTATTAAAATTATATTCCACAAAACAAAATGTTTTCCCCCTAAGTCTCCAGATTTCTCATATGCCACATTTTTCAATTTTATTATTCGCAGTATTTGCTTTTTACTTTCTGAGTGTTTCCTCTGGTAAGATGTGGCACTTTGTCCTTGAGAAGTGAGTGCAAGTTACTATATTTTCCTTCTCAGCCACCTCATGAGACAGGCAGTGAAATGCCAAGAATAATGTAAACTATACAGGAAAATACCATGACATACTACACCTAGAAATATCTCAGCTTAATAGGTGTTGTGCCATTAAGGGTGAATTTTATGGAGGTAAGGAGATGTAAATCTGTCATGTAGACAAAGATTTACAATAATACCCACTTCAGCGGATGATTTTCATCACAGTTAGGACCGTCAGGCAACTCGCGTGTTTTCACGAGTCTCTTAAGTTATGAAGGCCTCCTTGTATTAATCCAAGGTTGGTATCTTGACCTTCCTGGAGTTGGTGCTGATGATGTAGTTTGCAGCGCTTCCATTCCATTATCACTGATGTCATTTAAGTCTGTGGGGTGGAGTTTTAGTTAAATAAAATAGACTTAAGTCACTAGTCAGAACAACTTGATTTAATAATAGTTTTCTATAAACAATGCATTTTTCTTGTTGCTAGAGTGTTAATGTATATTCTTTGTAGCTCACATCTAAACATAGACTTAATTTTCAAAAGATACACACAATATATGACTATGAGAAAATATCTGCTTTTGTGTTTTCATATATTGATTTCATGGTTGTAACAGAAAACTGAATGCTAATTTTAGCTGTTAATGTGAAGTCACTGGAAGGCAAACCATCCTATTCAGTATGCTAATCATGGATTTGGGGTATACCACAGTGTTCGGAAGAGAACAACTACTAAAAACAAGCATTCCAGTCTTATTTTTAATAAAGTAAAAAATTATTTTAAAAAATAATAATACACACAGACGTTTTATAACTTTTGTTTACAAATTTGCATTTTTAGCTAAATATGCTAAGCATATGATTAACTTTTCAATCCATACTCCACTCAACTCTATGTATCTGGATACTACAAAAGGTATGAGAAAACCATATGAGATAGGATTACAACTTGTATTTATATAATATTTATTAAAGGTTTGTGAGAATATTTTTAAGTGGTACTTCCAGGCTATTGTCTACTGCAGGGTACTAACTTCATGAGTTTATAAAGGTAACTCATTAGATAATATACCAAAGTTTAAGTTAAAATGATAATGATGTATTTGATATGCATATGTGTATTTCTAGAATACTTATAAGGTAGAAGAACAATAGCAAACTGGCAGTTTTAGCCACAGATGCTGTCACTGGGGCTACGCACTGACAGTAGGTCACAAGCTTTGGCAGGGGTCAGGGTTCTGAAGACTGCTGGCTGACTGGTATTCCCCCAAGGGTAAAAAGATGAGTGACTCTCTTCCTAACAAAAAGTCATAGACAAGAGCCTAGAGTAAACTGAAATAAAGCCAAAAATGAAGTAAAGCCAAAACTCTGCAGACAGGAATGTACTCCTCAGATTATTTTCATTTTCCTTGCACTGAAGCTATAATGTCTTTTATGTATGTAGCCCATTTTCCTAGTAAACAAGGGAGGTGAGAAAATTGCAGAGGCCATATTGGGAACATCCATGTGTCCTTAAAGAGTATGATGTGGAAAGACCAATGGCAGCTCAATGGAACTTTGAGCAAGGAGAGAGTTGCAGAAGGGTGAAATCCAGCAGAACACTGTCCTTTGACAGGATACGTGACATGGGGAGGAAGAGTATCAGCTCCCTTTACCAGTCACTACCTTCATGCATTTTTTTGTTGTTAAAACTAAGTTTATTTATTATCTACAAGATGTGATATGATTGTGATAAAACATACTCCCTTATGCAAGATACTAGATAAACATTCTCAGTAGAGGAAAGTTGGTTGAATCTTCCCAGTTATTAATATACATAATACCATAAACTAAACCAGTTGAGATATTCATAAAGGTTATCACCTAGCAGCTGAGTTACAGTCAAAACAAAGGATACAATATTTTCAAAGATTTTTATGTGTTTTAAAATATGTAATTTTTAACTACTGAGTTTTATTAAACCTAATTATAAATTTCTTCACAGATAAATAGTGACACATTGTTACTAAAGATAGGGAATGAAGGGATTAAAGATGGTGGTGTGAGAGATGAGACAGAGGCCTCCTCCCAGAACCACATATAATACAAAAATATGATTAATACAACTAATCCTGAAAGAGCAACAGGAAAGAAGGGTGCACTAGACTGCCTACACCTGGAGAAAAGCATAGACCTCATGGAACAAGGTAACCATACCAAAGCCATGATCTGGTGGGACTCAAGTCCTTCTCCCACAACAGCTCACTGGCAGTAAGAAGAGAAAAGGAACAGGGAGTGGAGGCCTAGGACTGCTGAACACCCAGCCCTGGAGATCTGCTCTGGGAACACAAACCTACATTGCATGATGCTCTGGAGATAGTGGGTTTGGAAAGCAAAGACAGGAAGAATACCTGGAGAGACTGAGATTCCAGCTGCTTATGGAAAATGGGTCCACATCTAGCTGTTCTGGGAAAAAATAAAGGCAGGCAGTCTGAGAGACTTCCTAACAGTGAGAGGGCTGCTAAAGAGGCAAGGATTGTACAGACCTTACTGCTCAGGAGAAAGGACAGATGGGCAAAAGTGTCCAGGCACACTCTGCCTAGCATGTTGGGAACTTTCAGAAGCTTCAGGCGCTCCATCTCCATGAATAGCTATACAGCTCCAAGGCCCCCCACTGTGATATGTAGCCTCCTGCGCCTTCCTCACAGTTGGCCTGTACCTGGCTGGCAAACCACCACCCCTGTCCTGGCATCAGGCCAACCAGAGGGAAGCCACCTAGAGTAGCTACAAATGCAAAGCAAAGAGGATTACACCTGTGTGTTCTGCCCACTGGGTCTGGCAGTAGAGAGAGGCATAGCAGCCAAGAGGCAGGAAATAGCTCTTTCCTATCGACAGGCACTAGCATTGCTCCTCTGGCTCCAAGAGCTGAGTAGCTCCAGAGAGTAGAGCTTTTGGGCACTAGAAGGCACCACATACAAATATGAAATGTCAAAGGAACCTGCTCCAAACTAAAATCCCACAAATACCAGAAAAAGATCCAAGTGATACTGAACTCATCAATATTCCTGAAAGAGATTTCAAAATATAAATCATAAACATGCTCATAGAGGTACAGAAAAATATTCAAGAACTCAGCAAAGAACTCCTGATAGACATTCAATTATTACAGTATCAGAAGTGAAACATACAATGGAGGGATTTAAAAGCAGATTAGATACAGTGGAGGAGTCAGTAAATGGAATAGAAATTAGAATAGAAGAATACAAAAAAGATGAGGCACAGAGAGAAAAAAGGATCTCTAGGAATGAAATAATATTGAGAGAACTGTGTGACCAATCAAAATGGAACAGTATTTGCATTATAGGGGTACCAGAAGAAGAAGAAGAGAGAAAAGGTGATAGAAAGAGTCTTTGGGGAGGTAATTACTGAAAACGTCCCCAATCTGGGGAAGGAGATAGTTTCTCAGGCCATGGAGGTGCACAGATCTCCCAACACAAGGGACCCAAAAGACAACATCAATATATATAATAATTAAAATGGCAAAGATCAAGGATAAGGACAGATTATTAAAAACAGCCAGAGAGAGAAATAAGATCACATACAAAGGAAAGCCCATCAGGCTAACATCAGACTTCTCAGCAGAAACCTTACAGGCCAGAAGTGAGTGGCATGATGTTTTTAATGCAATGAGGCAGAAGGGTCTGGAACCGAGATTACTTTATCTGGAAAGATTATCATTTAAATTTGAAGGAGGGATTAAACAATTCCCAGATAAGCAAAAGCTGAGAGAATTTACCTCCCACAAACCATCTCTACAATCTATTTTGGAGGGACTGCTATAGATGGAAGTGTTCCTAAGTTTGAATAGCTGTCACCAGAGGTAATAAAACCACATTAAAGAAAGTAGAACAATTAATTACTAAGCAGATGCAAAATTAAATTTACTACCCCAAAGTGAGTCAACAAATAAAGGGTACAGAACATAATACCTAATATATAAAGAATTGAGGAGGAAGAAAAAGGAGAAAAAAAGAAAACCATTTAGATTGTGTTTGCAATAGCATACTGAGTTAAATTAGACTCTTAGATAGTAAAGAAGTCACCCTTGGACCTTTGGTAACCACAGATCTAAAGCCTGCCATGGCAATAAGTACACACCTATCTAAAATCACCCTAAATGTAAATGGTCTGAATATATCAATCAAAAGACATAGAGTTACAGAATGGATAAAATAACAAGACACATCCATATGCTGCCTTCAAGAGACTCACTTCTAACACAAATACATAGAAAGAATAAAAGTGAAGGGATGGAAAAAGATACTTCATGCAACTAATATGGAGAAAAAAGGAGAGGTTGAAGTACTTGTATCAGACAAAATAGACTTCAAAACAGAGAAAGTAAGAAGAGACAAAGAAGGACATTACATAAAGATAAATGTATCAGTCCAATAAGAGGATATAACCATTATAAATATTTATGTATCTAACACAGGGGCACCTACATGTGTGAAACAAATACTAACAGATTTGAAGAATGCAATGCATTCATTTTAGACTTCAACACTCCATTCACTCCAAAGGTTAGATCAACCAGACAGAATATAAGTAAGGAGACAGAGGCACTGAACAACACATTAGAACAAATGGACCTAACACACATCTACAGAACACTCCACCTAAAAGCAGCAGGATACACATTCTTCTCAATTGCACACAGAACATTTTGAAGAATAGATCATATACTAGATCACCAAAAGAGCCTCAGTAAATTCAAAATGATTGAAATTGTACCAACCATCTTCTCAGACCACAAAGGTATGAAACTAGAAATAAATTACACAAAGAAAATGAAAAATCCCAGAAACACATGGAGGCTTGAAAAAATGCTCCTAAATAACTAATGAATCAATGATCAAATAAAAACAGATATCAAGCAATATATGAAAACAAATAACAATAATTCAAGAGCATAAAATCTGTGGGATGCTGTGAAGGCCATGCTAAGAAGGAAGTATATTGCAATACAGGCCAACCTCAGGAAGGAAGAACAATTTCATATGTACACTCGAAACTCACAATTAGTGAAACAAGAAAAAGAACAAATGAGGCCTGAACTCACTAGAAGGAGGGACATAATAAATATTAGAGCATAAATAATTAAATTGAGAAGTATAAAACAACAGAAAGAATCAATGAAAGCAGGAGCTGGTCCTTCAAGAACATAAACATAATAGAATAACCCCTAGCCAGACTTCTCAAGAAAAAACAAAGTCTACACACATAAACAGAAGCAGAGATGAGAAAGGAAAAATCACTGTGGACACCACAGAAATACAAAGAATTATTAGAGAAGACTATGAAAAAATATATCCTAATAAACTGGATAACCTAGAAGAAATGGATAACTTCCCAGAAAAATACAACCTTCCAAGGCTGACCAAGGAAGAAACAGAAAATCTAAACAGACCAATTACAAGCAATGAAATCAAATTGGTAGTCAAAAAAATCTAAGAACAAACCTCCTGGACCATACGGCTTCACCACTGAATTTTGTCAAACATTTAGTGAAGACTTAATACCCATTCTCTGTAAAGTTATCCAAAAAGTAGAAGAGGAGAGAAGACTCCCAAACTCATTCTATGAGGCCAACATCACTCTAATACCAAAACCAGGCAAAGACACCACAAATAAAGAAAATTACAGACCAATATCCCTGATGAACATGGATGCAAATATCTTCAACAAAATATTAGCAAAGTGAATTCAAAAATACATCATAAGATTATCTATAATGATCGAGTACAATTTATTCCAGGGATGCAAGGATGATACAGCATTCAAAATCCATCAATTTCATCGACTACATCAACAAAAAGGACAAAATCCACATGATCATCTCCATAGATGCTGAAAAAGCATTTGACAAAATTCAAGAGCCATTCATGATAATAAATCTGAACAAATACCTCAACATAATAAAAGCCATATATGACAAACCCAAAGCCAACATCATACTTAACAGTGAGAAGCTGAAAGCTTTTCCTTTAAGAGCAGGAACAAGACAAGGATGCCCACTCTTCCCACTTTTATTCAGCACAGTTCTGGAGGTCCTAGCCATGATGATCAGGCAACACAAAGAAATAAAAGGCATCCAGATTGGCAAGGAAGAAGTCAAACTGTCACTGTTTGCAGATGACATGATATGGTACATAAAAAAAACCCTAAAGAGTCCTCTCCAAAATTACTAGATCTAATATCTGAATTCAGCAAAGCTGCAGGATACAAAATTAATACACAGAAATCTGTTGCATTCCCATACACTAATGATGAACTAGCAGAAAGAGAAATCAGAAAAACCATTCCATTCACAATTGCTTCAAAAAGAACAAAATACCTAAGAATAAACCTAACCAAGGAAATGAAAGACCTATACTCTGAAAACTACAAGACACTCATGAGAGAAATTAAAGAAGAAACCAATAAATGGAAACACAACCTGTGCTCATGCATAGGAAGAATAAATATTGTCAAAATGACCATCCTGCTTAAAGCAAACTACAGATTCAATGCAATCCCTATCAAAATACCAACAGCATTTTTCAACGAACTAGAGCAAATAGTTCTAAAATTCATGTGGAACCACAAAAGACACTGAATAGCCAAAGCAATCTTGAGAAGGAATAATAAAGCAGGAGGAATTATGCTCCCTGACTTCAAGCTCTACTACAAAGCCACAGTAATCAAGACAATTTGGTACTGGCACAAGAACAGACCGGTAGACCTATGAAACAGACTAGAGATCCCAGATATAAACCCAAGCATATGTGGTCAATTCATACACGAAAAAGGAGCCACGGACATGCAATGGGGGAAATGACAGGTTCTTCAACAACTGGTGTTGGTAAAAATGGACAGCTACATGCAAGCAAATGAAACTGAATTATTTTCTAACCCCATACACAAAAGTTAACTTGAAATGGATCAAAGACCTGAACATAAGTCATGAAAGCATAAAACTCTCAGAAGACAACTTAGGTAAAAATCTCCTGAATATAAACATAAGCAACTTTTTCCTGAATGCATCTCCTTGGGCAAGGGAAACAAAAGGAAAAATGAACAAATGGGACTACATCAAGCTAAAAAGCTTCTGTACAGAAAAGGACAGCACCAGTAGAACAAAAAGGCATCCTACAGTATGGGAGAATATATTTGTAAATGACATATATGACAAGGAGTTAAGATCCAAAATATATAGAGAACTCTCACGCCTCAAAAATCAAAAGGCAAATAACTCAATTAAAAAATGGGCTGAAGATATGAACAGACAATTTTCCAAAGAAGAAATTTAAATGGCCAACAGGCACATGAAATGTTCCACATCACTAATTATCAGGGAAATGCACATTAATACCGCAATGAGATATTACCTCACACCAGTAAGAATGGCCAGCATAGAAAAGACTAAGAACAACAAATGCTGGTGAGGTTGCAGAGAAAGGAGAACCCTCTTACACTTCTGGGGGAAATGTAAACTAGTTCAGCCACTGTGGAAAGCAGTATGGAGGTTCCTCATAAAACTAAAAATAGAAATATCATTTAACCCAGGAATTCCACTCCTAGGAATTTTCCCAAAGAATACAAGTTCTCAGATTCAAAAAGACATATGCACCCTTATGTTTATTGCAGCTCTATTTACAATAGCCATGACATACAAGCAACCTAAGTGTCCATCAGTGGATGAATGGATAAAGATGTGGTACATATATACAATGGAATACTATTCAGCCATAAGAAAAAAGAAAAATCCTACCATTTGCAACAACGTGGATGTTACTAGAGGGTATTTATGCTCAGTGAAATAAGCCAGGAGGAGAAAGACAAGTAACAAATGATTTTCCTCATTTGTGGAGTATAACAATGAAGCATAACTAGAGGAACAAAGCAGCAGCAGACTCACAAACTCTAAGAAGTGACTAGTGCTTACCAAAAGGGACAGGTGGGGGAGTGTGGGTGGGGAGCGAGAGAGAAGGGGATTGAGTGGCATTATGATTGGTACACATGGTGTGGTTGGGTTCACAGGAAAGTCAGTGTAGCACAGAGAAGACAAGTAGTGATTCTGTGGCATCTTACTACACTGATGGACAGTGACTGCAATGGGATATGGGAGGGACTCAATAATATGTGTGAATGTAGTAACCATATTGTTTTTCATGTGAAACCTTCATGAATGTATATCAATAATACCTTAATAAAAATAAATTAATTAATTAAATTAAAAAAAGAAGACATGGCATTACTATATGTAATTAGCATCTTATACTTCCATTTTCAACTATTCAATCCAACCCATACAGGAAAACATTTTGTTCATACCCAACACATAGGCTTTAGGCAAATTATTTTCTATGTATATTGGGATTTGGTGATGAGCATTTTGGTCCTGGTGTCTGCAACACATAAATTTGTTTTGGGAGATTTTGGATGAACAGCAATGAGTAGGTATGATATGGAAAATTCCACTTATTACATTAGTCACCTTGATGATTAGGATTTACATTAAAAACTACCTTACTTTTCTTATGTTCTGGATGCATAGTTTCCATTTTAAGCACTAATTATTTAAATTTCTATATATTCAGTAAGGAAAAGGAATAAATATTCATGAGATACACACACATGTATATATACATTTTTTCCATATTTAAATTGAATGAAAAGTAGTATAAAAAGACACAGATGTATTCTAAATCTATTGTCCCAGAAGAAGCATCGAAAGAGTTTCATGTTTGGATGGGAGTACAAAATACAGTTTGTTATACCTTATATTACAGATTCACAATACTGTATTTGCATTGTAAAGTTTCTGAAAAATTATTCTGCAAAGAAACCTGTTTCACCAAGTCTTACCCAAGACACTGCCAATTCATTTAAAAGTCTTTTTAAAAAATCTATTATCAAGATCCTTCTGTAGTTCATAAGCATGATGTTTGGGTGTTGATTCTTTCACATGACTTGTGCCTGCCTCAAACCTTATTATGACATCAGCACATTACCCGTCTGACTTGAAAAGAAATCTATTATCAAGACATCTTGAAATGCTACTCTAATTAATGTCATTTAAAATCTTTATATTGAAAGGGGCTTTGATAAAATGCTTAATAGAGAGAATAATTGTAGATAGTTTAAACATTATACACAACTCTACATATTTTATTGAACCTACTGATTCAGTTGAATTATTTCTCTTCTGACTTGGAATGCTCATGTAAACCCTTACTTCATTTCTGTATAATCTCAAGAACCAGGAGTTAAAGCAAAGAGTTCATAGGCATCAATAAATGAAAAATGGATAAAGGAACCACATTGCATAAATCTTTCCTTGATTATTGTTCTTTCAAACCATCAAGTTATCTAGAGCAGGAAATAACACCACATAATTAGCAAGGTAACCAGAGTACTTTGCTTATTGCCAATAATGCCACTTGCAGTTATAAGAAGTGGAAAACCTCTAATCACTGTTCGTATTTCTCCCATCCCAACATACCCACAAGATTCAATTTATATGTTAAGGAACCAATATAGTCTTCTATACAACAACACTAAGAAATTACAATTATTGTACTGCAATTTAATTTTGAATTTGATTTTAACCAAAATACCTCAAACTTTAAATAATCTAATAGTTAATAGAAATCCTTAAAGCCTAAATCTAAGGAGTCCAGCGAATACATCCAAAGGATCTATGCCCCATCTGTGGTTTTATGTGATTGTGTATGTGTGTGTATGTGTCTGTATACATATATATAGGAACATTTTTTATTGTGAAGGACTTCATAATTTTAATCATGTTGGAGTTTTAGGAGATACAACAAATTATACCAGTATTCTACAGTTCAGAAGCAACCAAAGATAGGCACAAGATTCAGGTAGATGGGCAATCCCAACTTGTTACTGATAAAGTTGTTTGGAAAATGTGGAGATTAGGAATTGCATGGAGATCAGAGGACGAGGCTTTGAGACTGTGCAAAATGGAGCTCCTGAACTTGAGTCCACTTACAGGATTGGCTGGAAAAATCCTATCTAGTAATGAAGAGAAATGATAGGTAACTTATCTATTTTTCACCAGGTCCCTGCTGGAAGGAAGAGATTGATGATGGTGATGATGATGTTAACAATAAAAATACTAATACTAAAATCTCTCCTGGATATTTGCCATCACAAATCTACTCTTACCTTAAGGTTTACCAACACCACAGTTGAGAAAAACATTAAACTGAAAAATTTAAATAATCCCAGATTCTTTACACACCCTAGTGCTCAGCAGGAGCAAATGCAAATCCTCTTTAGAAATATACCTTCAATACAGGCCCTAATTCCTCCAAATTAACTACAGTTTACAATTAAAATTCGCTAAATAAACAAGGAAAAAAGCCACCATGAGTAAAAGTTAGTTGAAACAAACAAAAAAACTTTGTCTAGTGACTTTGGAAGATGTAAATATAAGATAGGGAATATAAAATGAATATATATGAAATCTCTAAAGAAAAATGATCCTCTCTTTGACATTCTTAGTTCCACTATGTTCAACTCTTTTGTCTAATAAAATTCATCTCAGCATATATGATGAGATCCAGGGATTAGCACACCTTAGCCCATAGACCAAACCTTGCTTTTCTGATTTACTTACATATAGCATATGACAGATTTGAATAGTCATAACCAAAAAATACATGGTCCTCAAAACCTAAAATACTACTATCTGGTCCTTTACAGAAAAACATTTGTCAAATTCTGGACTAAACAAATACTTAAAGACACTCCAATAAGAAAATGTCAATAACACAGAGATCCCTACATTTGCTTATAAACTACACCCTATGATCACATACCTATAGACCTATAGCAAAATTATAATTCAAACTGTAAAGTACCAAATAAATTAAGACTCCTAAATCCCTTTGAATTTCTTTTGTCAGATATGAGCAGAGCAAATTTTTCTGCAGCTCTATGGTTGCTTTCATTGATATTTCAATAAAAAGTGAATTATATTTTAAAGAATTTTTAATGGATAAAATGTGTGTTTAATGTAGAAAAATATGGCACCCTTCATTCCTTTTTATAGATTTGAGTATACGCTTTGGATTATTTTCTTCTACTCAAGGAATTTCCTTTGACATTTCTCATTCTGGTCTTTGGTAATAAAATCTCTAAATTTTTGCTTGTCTAAGAGGTTTCCATTTTGCCTTCATTTATTAAGAATGCTTTCAATATATAGAGATTTCTAGGTTAACAATGTGTTTTGCTTTATTTTGTTTTTCCAGCACCTTAAGAGGTTATTCCATTGCTTTCTGGCTTGTAATATTACTGCTGAGAAGGTGATAATTTTCTTTTTTGGTATTGTTAATGTACAATTACTTGAAGAACATTATGGTTACTAGACTTCCCCTATTAACAAGTCCTCACCATATACCTCATTACAGTCACTTTCCATGAGCATAGTAAGATGCTATAGAAGCATTACTTGTCTTCTCTGTGTTATACTACCTTTCCCATGTCCCCCCACCTGCTAGATTATGTGTGCTAATTGTAATGCTCCCTTTTCCCCCTTATCCCTCCCTGACCACCCATCCTCCCCAGTCCCTTTCCCTTTGGTAACTGTTAGTCCATTCTTGGGTTCTGTGAGTCTGCTGCTGTTTTGTTCCTTCAGTATTTTCTTTGTTCTTATACTCCACATGTGAGTGAAATAATTTGATACTTCTTTCTCTGCCTGGCTTTTCACTGAGCATAATACCCTCTAGCTCCTTCCATGTTGGTGCAAATGGTAGGATTTGTTTTCTTCTTATGGCTGAATAATATTCCATTGTGTATATGTACCACATCTTCTTTATCCATTCATATACTGATGGACACAACTGAGGTTGCTTCCATATTTGGCGATCGTAAATAGTGCTGCGATAAACATAGGGGTGCATATGTCTTTTTGAATCTGGGCTCCTGCATGCTTAGGGTAAATTCCTAGGAGTGGAATTCCTGGGTCAAATGGTATTTCTATTTTTAGTTTTTGAGGAACTTCTATTCTGGTTTCCACAATGGTTGAACTAATTTACATTCCCACCAGCAGTGTAGGAGGGTTCCCCTTTCTCCACATCCTTACCAACATTTGTTGTTGTTTGCCTTTTGGATGGTGGCTATCCTACTGGTGTGAGGTGATATCTCATTGTGGTTTTAATTTGCATTTCTCTGATTATTAGCAACATGGAGCATCTTTTCACGTGCCTATTGGCCATTTGAATTTCTACTTTTTAGAAGTGTCTGTTCAGCTCCTCTGCCCATTTTTTAATTAGCTTATTTGCTTTTTGTTTGTTGAGGTGAGTGAGCTCTTTATATAATTTGGATGTCAACCCCTTATTGGATATGTAATTTATGAATATAATCTCCCATACTATAGGATATCTTTTTGTTCTACTGATGGTGTCCTTTGCTTTACAGAAGCTTTTTGGTTTGATACAGTCCCACTTGTTCATTTTTACTTTTGTTTCCCTTGTCCCAGGATATATGTTTATGAAGAAGTTGCTCATGTTTATGTCCAAGAGATTTTTCCCTATGTTTTTTTTCTAAGAGTTTTATGGTTTTGTGACTTACATTCATATCTTTGATCCATTTTGAGTTTATTTTTGTGTATGGGGTTAGACAATAATCCAATTTCATTGTCTTACATGTGGCTGACCAGGCTGTCATTTCCCCATTGCATATCCATGGCTCCTTTATTGTATATTAATTGACCATATATGCTTGGGTTTATATCTGGATCTCTAGTATGTTCAATTGGTCTATGGGTCTGTTCTTGTGCCAGTACCAAATTGTCTTAATTACTGTGGCTTTGTAGTAGAGCTTGAAGTCAGGGATCATAATTCCTCCTGCTTTATTATTCCTTCTCAGGATTGCTTTGGCTATTCAGAGTCTTTTGTGGTTCCATATGAATTTTAGAACTATTTGCTCTAGTTCATTGAAGAATGCTGTTGGTATTTTGATAGGAATTGCATTGAATCTGTAGATTGCTTTAGACAGGATGGTCATTTTGACAATATTGATTCTTCCTATGCATGAGCATGGAATGTGCTTCCATTTATTGGTTTCTTCTTTAATTTCTCTCATGAGTGCCTTGTAGTTTTCAGAGTATAGGTCTTTCACTTCCTCGGTTAGGTTTATTCCTAGGTATTTTGTTCTTTTTGAAGCAATTGTGAATGGAATGATTTTCCTGATTTCTCTTTCTGCTAGTTCATTGTTAGTGTATAGGAATGCAACCGATTTCCTGCAACTTTGCTGAATTCAGATATTAGATACAGTAGTTTTGGAGTGGATTCTTTAGGGTTTTTTATGTACAATATCATGTCATCTGCAAACAGTGACAGTTTGACTTCCTCTTTAACAATCTGGATGCCTTGTATTTCTTTGTTTTGTCTGATTGCCATGGCTAGGACCTCCAGTACTATATTGAATAACAGTGGAGACAGTGGGCATCCCTGTCTTGTTCCCGATTTTAAAGGTAAAGCTTTCAACTTCTCACTGTTAAGCATAATGTTGGCTTTGGGTTTGTCATATATGGCCTTTATTATGTTGAGGTACTTCCCTCTATACACATTTTGTTGAGAGATTTTATCATGAACGGATGTTGAATTTTGTCGAATGCTTTTTCAGCATATATGGAGATGATCGTGTGTGTTTTTTTTCCTTCTTTTTGTTAAGGTAGTGGATGATGTTGATCGATTTTTGAATGTTGTTCCATCCTTGCATCCCTGGGATGAATCCCACTTGATCATTATGGATGATCTTTCTGATGTATTTTTAAATTTGGTTTGCTAATATTTTGTTGAGTATTTTTGCATCTATGTTCATCAGGGGTATTGATCTGTAATTTTCTTTTTTTGTGGTGTCTTTGCCTGGTTTTGATATCAGAGTGATGTTGTCCTCGTAGAATGAGTTTGGGAGTATTCCCTCCTCTTCTACTTTTTGGAAAACTTTAAGGAGGATGGGGAGGTGATAATCCTTATCTTTATTTTGCCTTTTGTTGTCTTTCTGTAAAGAGTGTTGAACTTTGTAAGTATGTAGTTAAATAACTTGTGGATCAGCTTTATCCTTTGGTGCTTGTCTTTTTAAGGTCTGTCAAAATAGTCAAGTTTGTTCTTTACTCTAAGTCTTATAGCTACTAGTAAGATTTCTTCTAGGATCTTTATTGAACACCAGATGTTCAATTATGTGTCTCCAACCTGACTGCTCAGAATTTGAACATCTCTTGACCTTTTATGAATTCTGAGAGTTATTCAAATTACAACTCCCCAAGAGTTTTTGCTTAGCCTCATGCAGTTTCATTTATGCAAGCCTAGATTACTGTTCTGCAACAGGTTCAAAGAGAATTTTCCTTACATAGTTCCTTCCCCTCCAATACCCTGTCCAGCACTTTCCAGTCATGCAGTCTCCCTGAACTCCAATCTTGACCCTCTCAGCTCATTATTTTCTGCTTAGGTGCAAATACTACTTGCCCTTCCACACACACATATTCAGTACTTTGCAGAAGACTGTCCAGGCAAAAAGATAGAGAAATTATAAGGTTCATCTTGCTTATTTTCCTCCTTTTTTTTTCAACATAAAGTACGGTGCTACATTTTGACCAATGTCTGAAAACACCATTTTCACCTATTTTGTCTGATTTTCTGGCTTTTTATGCTGGAAGGCAGCTGTGACACCATTACTCAGGCTTGGCCAGGAATAGAACTTAGCATGTGTTTTAATAATGATAATAATCCTCCATTTCAGCCTCTCCTACTTACTGAATCCTCCTAAAATCCCTTAGAACTCCTAGCATATGGACACTGATTATGACGAAACCATCAATTACTGTTGACATTAGATATTTTTTAATTTCCAAGTATTTAGGCATTTCCTGGCTATTGTATTTTTATTCATTTTTAACTTGATTCCATTACAGTCTGAGAACTTAGTCTGTATGGTTTCCTTCATTTTAAATATATTTAGAATGGGTAGCATGCTCCCTTTCCATTCATGGTAGTATTTTTCTCGGAATACCTGAAAAAAACCACTGAAGTGATAATTAAAGGCTGCAAGTAGTGAACCAAACTATAGATGCAGCCAGGTTCCAAAAAGCTGATTCAACAGGGAGAATTCCATTATGAAGTAAGAGTTTTTAAGAAGAAATCTTAACTCAGCAGGCATCCACTTCTCTACACAAAACAGTTTGAGTGGTTTCTTTCAACACTGGTCACTAGTCATCATAAGATATAAGAGCAATATCTAAGAGTATTATTTCTTGCTCTGAATTGAATAATATAATTGAAAGCCTTCCTGGGTGCCCTTCCCATTTGCCACCATTTCTACCTTACCATTTAGTACCTACCCACCATGCTATGGTTCCCTGGCTTGAATCTAGTGCTTACCCATAAAGCAAACAATACAACAGATTTACCATGCTCCATTCCCAGGAAGATATAGATTTTTTCAGGTAAAGATATAGTTTACCTATTATAACATGAAGTTATGACCTACTACTGGAGTATCTTTAGGAATGTGCCCAGAGCTGATGGCTGGGATAACATGTCTTATGCAATAATGTCTTTCTCTACTGGCATGTGCAGATTTGATCCTTGTCCAAGGATAAACAAATTAGACAAAACAGAAGAAAAATATGTGTATTCTTCTCTTTGCCCTCTTATATTCAATGTATTTAATTGACAACCAGCCTTTCAAAACTCCCCCTTCAGCTATTTTAAACATGAAATGTTTTAATTTCCATTCCAATTTTCAAAGACAACATAACTCAGTAAATCAAAGGACACGGTATGTTCATGTAATGTTATATTTTCTTGCTCTCTTGTACATTAGTAACAGTAAAATGTTCTTGTTGATCAGAAGAAACATATCTTGATAGGTCAAGCTGATAGATTATTTTCCATTCAAACTCTTACCTACATTCTCTGGAGTTCCTTCTCTTACAGGATAAGCAAAACCTGGACTATATAAATATATTAACTGAAATTAGCACCCATTTGTTGCCCACAGGAATTACATTGGCAAGAACCCCAGGTAGTCTAATGGAAGCTATAGGAAAGTGGGCCTTCTCCTCCAGAAATTCTGTTACAATCATGTCTGGGTGATTTCTCTCCTGCAGTGATTGGCTCTTCAGGCATCGAGAGCATGTGTTGTCCCTGGGCTCTACTATGTATGCCGTCAGCACGTGTTTCATTTTGAGAAACCAGGTGGCCAGTTCCAGGGCTCTAAGGCCTCATTAATCCTTTTCCATCACACTTCATTTCTTTTCAATTTTTGCTCAATTATCAACTTACCAGAGAGTTCTCTGACTACTTTATATGAGCAAATTTTACTGTCATCTGCTTTCACACACACTGCCACCAGTCCCAGCATGCTCTAATCCCATATTCCTGCTTTATTTCCCTCTAAAATATTCTATCAACATCTAACCTATTACATTTATATTATTTGTTTATTACCACTCCTCTTATACCAACACAACACAAATATCTTCTTGTTCGTTCACTTCTGAAACCATGCTGCCTAGATGCCTCCCACATAGTAGATAAATATTGGTTGGATGAATGAAACAATTAATAAATGCAGGCACTTTTCTAATTGAAATCATCCTGACAGATTCATGAATTGAAATTGCCATAGATGGTGTCAAAGCGTGTACTCCCAAATGCTAATGAAAGCTGAAATCTCTCCACATGTGGTTTATTCTTTGCTCCACAAAGTCCTTGAATAGCATTTCTTTATGCTACATGTTTTTCTGCAGTGGTGGAATATGCCCCTAGTAGTTTATTTACCTTTCTACTATTTCCATACTTTTTCAGGAAGGCATAACTGAGCTACAGTATTTTAAACTCTTTTTTCATTCGTTATCTTCTTTCTTTTACATATGTAAGGTTTCTGGATCTAGCTGCTTTCTTTCCTTTTACTTTGATCTGGTCCATCTACTTATGTCTCTAACACATTTCTCTAGATTCTCCCTGTGAGGATAGTCAAAGAGGTAAAGTGAGTGAGTTCTTGGTCTTCTACAAACACCTATTGTTTGAACAAATCCTGTCCACTTTCACTTCCTGCTGTGTAACAGTGGCTAAACGACATGCATGGACTTGGACCTTGAAACCAGACTATCTGCATTCCAATTCCATCTTTACAATTTACTAACTGCATGCTTTGGATGAGTTACTTAACCTCCCAATACCTCAACTTCTGTAGCTATAAAATAGAAACAATAATAGCACATCTGTCATGTGTATTATTTTAAGGATTAATGACTTCATATATAATATTTGGAACAATATCTGGCACATAGTAGATACTCTATAACAGTTTTTTCTATTATAACCTTACACAGGAGATATTCTTTCTATCTGATGATCTTACCCAGGCTTGGGCTCAATCTAATTTGGTCCCATCATGCTCCCATTTGATACTTCTCATCCTTCCCTTAGGACACTGGTTCTCAGATATGTTCTCTAGGTCCAACAGCATCACCATCACTTCGAATGTATTAGAAATGCAGGAGTTTGGGCTCCACCCCAGACTTACTGATCAGAAGTCCTAGGTGGGTAGCCAATCAATCTGTTTTAACTAGTTCTTCATGTGATTCTGATACAAGGTCAAATTTTAAAACCACTGCATTAGGTTTCAAATTCAATATTTTTTATTATGTTCCTTCAGTAAATAGGCAGTAACCCTGAAAATTATGCATTTTTTTCTCTTATGCATATCTTCCTGATCTTTCACTTCAAATCTGTTAAGATTCTCTGAAGCCACTTAGTCTGGCTACTACACTCGCCAGTGAAGTAGTCCTCCAGTCACTCATTCTAGCCTCTGGGTTCCACCTTAAAGACTATGATGTAATTGGTTTGGGGTACTCTGGCCATCAAGAGTTTTAAAGGAGTGTTTCTAAATGTGCAACAAAGTTGAGAGCACAGATCTATATGCTTATTTTGGCTTAAGTGATACTGTATATCCTTTTTTGTGGATCTTAATATAAAAAACGTTTCCCAGCCTTCCCTGGCATATAAATTATTTAGGTCCCTGATAAAAACACAAATTCCAGGGCCCATCCCAGTCCCATTAAGTCAGAGTCTGTAAGAAAGCCTCAGGAAGTGTTTTCTGGTTTGTTTTTTTCTTTTTTTTAACAAGTGCACTCCAGGTGATTCTTCTCATTATGTACTTTTAGGAAAGAATGACACATTAAAAACATAAATAAATATGTATGATTCTTGCTACTTTTCACTGAGGGGCAAGAATATTATCTAGATCAGTGCCCTGAAGCTAGAATTACTCTTCTTAGTTTTCATGTACTTTTCTATCTTTACTCATTAATTATAATGTCATAGACCAAATAATTATTCCATTTAAGTTCCCAATGGAAGAGTGTATGTGATTTGAATTTATGTTTTAGAAAATTTTCAGAGCAGTTTTCAGCAAGAATGAAACCTAAATTCCTTGATAACCTTGAAAAGAGATTACTTGCTTGCTCAGGAAGAATGACCAACTTCACTATCCCATTTTTTAAAACTCCCACCATTACTCTAAAAATTTTTTTAAATTAACATGAGCATTTATTTTAAATGAAGTAAAACTTTATTTAGAGATTATAAGCTTACTGGTTATATAATAGTTAAATACCAGTTAATTAATACAAAGCTAGCATTTGTGAGGTTAAATAACTATTTGGCGAGAAAGATTACAAAATCCAAATTAAAACACCAATAAATTTAATTTGTCAAAATTACCATAAAACATGCACAGTGTCTTTGGAATTAATGAGCCAGAACTCTGTGTGGCAGTGACATTACAGAGTAATTTTACGTATTTCTAATGCAGTAAATGTGCTTTTATCAATTAAATACATAGCTTTTAGTATTTAGCTTGTGATATTTATCTTGCTAAGTGACAAGAAGTACACTCATTGGTTCATGTGATTCTATTTATCATAAAATTTATTCTGCTTTCCAGATACCTAAAATAGCTAAATTCATTTCACCAGATTTAGGACTCATTCAGAGAACATACCTTCTGTGTTTCGCTTAAAACTTTAATCTTAATTGAGATCCTTTGGCTCAGGCAAAATGTATCTGTGGGCAGGCTTAAAGATCATGGTTACCTAAAGAGTATCAGATATTTTCCTCTTGAATTATTCAAAAACTATGACTGCATCTATCTGTACAAATTTCAAAATAGGGAGGGCTCAGAAAGTGTCTATCTGTTCTATCTGTCAAACATTAAAGCATAATGACTAGACAATAATAATTTATCAAAACTGCTTCATGCAAAATCAAAAGTATAAATGAATTATAAAGAGAGGCTATTTTTAACTAAAGGAGAAATATAGCTCAGCACTTTTAAATACTGGGCTAAAGTGCCCATGGAATCACCGCATTCTGTCCCACTCACCTTCATAACCAGTTCTTTCCCCACCTTGTTCCCAACAAAATGCCTTAAGTACTTCTACCACTATCTAATGCTATAAGTGTGGTAGTCCATCCTCCCATCCTAACATTCCTCTTCTGTATCCTACTTTCCATCCTCTCTTCATGGTGACAGCTAATCTAATCACTAAACAGTTGTAACTAAATCCAGTGTGTTTGCTAAAGAAATGCTTCTCACACTTTCGTGTGTATACAGATCACCTAGTGACCTTGTTAAGATGCAGATTCCAGTGCAGTGTAGGGTGGCCTGGGATTCTGTAGCTGTATCATGCTTCCCATTCATAGGATCCTGCTGGTCCACAGATCACTTTTTGTATAGAAAAAAGCTAAAAGACAGTGTGGTTTTTTTGACAAGCTAAATTAGTATCTTTCCAGTGTAGTTCAAGGGCTTAGTACTTGAGAAAAATTAAGATTGCTAGGCTTAATTCTGTACCTACTGACTCTGAATCTCTGAGGGATAAACCCAGGAATCTGAAATTTTTGTAATCTCCCAGGTGATTCCTATACACCCCAAAAGCTAAATTATAGGTTCAGCTCTAATTCCATTCTTAGTTCTTCCATATCATAAATATATGTTTCAGGAGCTACTTTCTACAGATACTGCCCTAATCTAAAGGAGCAAATCAAACATTGGAGGCAGAAGGCAAAATGACAGGCTAGGTGATAAATAGTTTCAGAAGAGTGGAACTCTCATATCAAGAATGAAGCCATGTCTTCATTTTAAACAATAAGGCAGCCCTTTTATTTTTTTCATGTGGGTACTGTGGAGATTACATAAAAGTTCTTACAAATAAATTTCCTTTGTGCTATTAGCAATAGTGAGAGTATTTGCCAGAGTATGTGAGTCTGAGTTATCTCATTTGGCTATCTCCAGCTTGCCAAGTTTCTCTTACTGACATTGCTTTCCTTTGCCATTACTTGGCACCACATGGTGGGTGCTAAGTCATTGCGAATAATTACCTGCTTCAGTAGAAACTTAGATCCTGCATGTTCAGGAGAGTGTAAAAGCTGTCATGAAAATTTAAAAATAGAGACTCAAGCATGAGGCCTCTCAAAAGAGCTACACACACCTTTCAACTGAAGTGAACATGCTCCAAATTAAGCAACTTTCTCCTAAAAATGTAAACATTAAATACACCCAGATTAGTGTTTTATAGACACACTTCACTCCCCTTCACAAAAAAGCTATAAATGCAATTATTTTTGCAAGTACATCTTCTGAAAGTATGCCACAAACTTAACTTACAAAGATAGACCTCATGTAGTATTTACTCTCCATTCACACAGTGGGGAAGTTGGGGTTCCTATGGCCAGAATCCTCATTGAACTTAAACCACCTCATAATGTAATTGGCCTGCTGCTAGGCTACTGCTTCCACACCTTTAGGCAACAAGCTATTATTGCACTACATAGAGAGCTCAGCCCAGTGCTCTGGGCGGAGGCAGAGACGCTAGTGCTTGTGACCGACCACCAGGAGAACAAGCCGGGTAATAAACACTTTTGCCCCAAGAACATTCTACTGTCATTTCTTTGGTCACATTGAATCCACAGTTAACTTGCCCGGGGCTGAAACCCATTGGCAAGACACAGACGGCCACCCTCTTCCCAAAGGGAAATCATGACTAGTATCAGTTTCACTCACTTACTTGGCTTAGAAGTTTACTGCTTTGTGAGAAGTTATGTTGAGCATACTGAGATATTTCCAAGAGGAAGAATATTCTGAGTAATATTTCTTTCAGACATAACTTTCAGTGTTCTTCAAATGGGCTCAATTTTAAGCATGGTGTGTTTTGTTGCTCAAAGCAGAATATGGAAGTAAGTCAAGATTTCACAAATTCTGTACTGAGGTATGTAATTTAAAACTCTGACATTTTCAGAAATGTGTAAAGATTCAAGTCAAATTTAGTTCATTCTAAATCACTCTGCCTAACCCTAGGGAAAATCAAATAGAGGAAGAATTCTTTGACATCATGGAAGAGAAATAGTTATTGCTCTATCTACATGAAGAAATATATATAGTAGAATTGAAAGGAGGGGAAAAATGGAAAAGGACTAAGAGAGAAAAATGAATCTAACTAAAATAGAATTCCAGAAAACTAAAAAGCTGAGCACTAAATTTTCTTAATATACTTGATACTAACTAAATAGCTCTTTACTTCTACTCCTTAATAATTTTCAACTCTCTACTTCATTTTATAAATGGAATGTTTTCATTTAATGTATGTCAGTAGATGAAAATTCAATTCTGTTTCCAAAAAAGCAAAAATAGTGAATCTAGCTACAAGATGCAAAATTAGGCATTTGTGGGGGATGAAATTATAAAAATAAACTGTACTTCCAGGCGATTGTGACCTAGTGCTCAGGGAGTGGGGGAAATATCTATGTTAATAATTAGGATGCAAGAGATGTAAAAGGGTACAGAATGTTAATGTGATTCAAAGGGATGATGTCATGAAGTTGGGAAATCAAAGACCACATCGTGGTGTAGATGCTTTATGAATGGGACTCAATGCTTGTGTTAGATTTTTAGAAAGATTAATTAGAAAATTAAGATCATTTAGCAGAAACAATAACAAAAATATGAAAGTTGGCAAGCATAGGATGTGTCTGACTGAACTGTTTGGTTTGGCTTCTTGTTGTGTTCCCATGGGAAGAAGAGCAGTGCACTTCATGGAATAGTAAAGGGCCATGTCATAGAGGCCTGCAAACCAAGGACATTTTTCCTGTCAACAATGGAAAATCTGTAAATCCATTAAATAAATGACATATGCAGTCTTTTATATGGTGAATTCAAGTGAAGAGAAGACCAGTTAAGAAGTTACTATGGGAAAACTGTCTTGGAGAGTATTATTTAGGATTATTCTTATTTCTTAAGGTTGGCCTGTATTGCTATATACTTTCCTCTTAGAACCACTTTTGCAGCATCCCATAAACTTTGGACTGTTGAAATTTTGTTTTCATTTGTCTCCATGTATTGCTTGATTTCTGTTTTGCTCATTGATCCATTTATCGTTAAGAAATATATTGTTTAGCCTCCATGTGTTTGTTGAGTTTTTTGCTTTCTTTGTGTAATTGATTTCTAGTTTCATACCATTGTGGTCAGAGAATCCGCTTGATACAGTTTCAATCTTTTTGAATTTATTGAGGCTCTTTTTGTGCCTAGCATGTGATCTATTCTGGAGAACGTTCCATGTACACTTGAGAAAAATGTATATCCTGCTGCTTTGGGGTGGAATGTTCTATAAATACCTGTTAAGTCCATCTGATCTAATGTATTGTTCAGTGTCTCTGTTCCTTATGTATCTTCTATTGGTTGATCTGTCTATTGATGTGAGTGGTGAACATTTGTCATTAAAATAAGAAATTCACTGATAAGTAATATTATACAGTAATTAGTACATTTTAATGACATGATAAAAGTTAGCTATAGTTTAGATAGTCAGTAGCGTTTTCCTAAAATGTCTATGCTGTGTCAAGCACTATGTTAGAGCTTTGAACAGTTAAAAGGAAGCAGACCACCCTAAAGGAAGTTACTCTTCATATGACTAGAAAAGCCATTCAACTATAACATGGTTTGAGAGCCCAGGACATAATGCTATATGTTCAAAAGATGAGCACCTACTGCAAGTTTGATAGATCATAGAAAGCTTCTTCACTTGGATAGTAAGGAATAACTGGACCAACTAAAAGTAATGAGGCAGATACGGAAGAGTTTCCCAGCAGATATGGTGGCAGAGAGTAGACCTGGAGGCAGAAAACTGGAGAGCACAAAGAGAAGGAGAAAGTAGTGAGGGAGATGGTTGTAAGGATAAAGAGAGAAGGGTGATGAAAGGTCTGTGTGCTCTGTTAGAGAGTTTGGCATTTTAGGCAGAGGAAAAAGAGTCATTAAAATTTTAAGCAAGGAATTGACATACTCAGATGTGTACATTATAAAGATCATGCCACAGAGAAATAAATTGACCAAATTGAAAAGAGATGATGGCTCTGAGGATACTGCAGAACATGAAAAGAGATAATGGTGGCTCCAATTAAAAATATTTAGAAGTGGAAATACATAAGATATAATAGAACACAGCAGAATTTGGTAAATGAATAAATGTAGAAGATAAGGGAAAGAGAGAAGTCTAACAGGAGCTCTAAGGTTAATAACAAGTTCCTTAATCTGGTTAATCAGGGAAATTGGAGTGGTATTCATTAAATAGGTAGGAAAAGACTAAATCTGGGAAGTGAGATATATATATTGAACAAAACGATACAGAAGTCATCCAAACGGAGATACCCTGTAGGCAACTGGACACACAAGTTTGACACAAAGAAGAAAGATCTGCTCTAGAGACTCATCATCAGCATTTAGGGCAAATGAAATAAAGGGAGTGGATGAGATTGTTCAGGGGGCCTATTTAGACAGACAAAATGAGGAGGCAGATGATTGAGCCTTGGATAATACCTACATTAAATGGGAAAAAAAGTAGTCAAGGATAAAACAGGAAAATAAGAAAAGTAAAATGTCATGAAAAACAAACGAAGTTTTTTGAAAAAAGAATGTATTAATGCTGTTGAGTAGCACCGAAAGATGTCCACGGACCTGTCGGTAAGGATGTTATGGGCAAACACAGGAAAATGTGTCTCAGGGTTCATGAGGGCAAGCTAGTTTGCAATGAACAGGAGAGGATAAATCCAGGAAGTAATTATAGGTAGACAATTATTTTATATAGAGCTGCAGAGATATTTAAAGAGGGACATAGAATAGACATGATTATCTTGAGGAGGGAAAAACCTGGCATGGTTAACTGTTCATTAGAGATATGGGCACAGAATGACTTAAAAGATGCAGGATGGAATCAAAACACCTCCAAGTGAAATAATTAACTTTAAGGAGGGAAGTTTTTTTTTCTTTTTGTAAAGAAGAAAATGATGGATTCAAATATTTTTTCTTAGTCAGGTATATTAGTTTTTATTACTGTGCAAAAACAATAAAACCACTACAAACTTAGGTTTACAGCTATACAAATTTCTTATCTCAGTTTTCATGGGTCTGGACACAGATTAACTGGGTCATCTCAGGGCCTGACAGAATGAAATACAAATATTTCCTGGGGATGTGTTCTCATCAGAGGCTCAGGGTCCTCTTCTAAAATCACCACTTGGGTTGCAGAATTCAGTTCCTTGCAGCTATGAAGCTGAGGTGTCTGTTTTATTGCTGGCCATCAGCCAGGTCCTGTTCTAGCAAGCCTCTTTTTGTCCCTTTCATGTCTCCTTCTCCGCAAGAGGGCAATTTACTTCTTCAAGGCCTACAAAGAACATCACTACTGCTTTAAATCTCTGCAAAACAGAAGATCTCAGGCTGTTTAATGGCTTACTTGATTATATCAGTCCCATCCAGGAAAATTTCCCCAATCATTGTGTTCATTGATAATGGCACTGTATTCTGTTTTGTTTGGACAGTCTTAGAATCTAATTATGCTACAAGTTTGCTGAGGGAGACACTATGTTATGTGTTTTGTTTGCTTTTTGTGGTGTTATACAATTCCAGTGCACATTGCTGGCAAAAAAATGATATATGTGTTGCATCATTTCTTTATTTTGGCATTTGAGTTTTATTATGGTTTAATTTTGTATGATATATTTGTGTTTAACTCAAAATCAAAGAATTTGCAACCTGTATTCCATCTGAAAAACTCCTTCGCCTTTATCACATAATGTAACCTAATCACAGGAATGACATCCATTCTATTCACAGGCACTATCCACACTCAAGGATGATACAGAGCATGTACTTCAGGGTACAGGAACATTGAAGGCCATCTTAGAACCCTGCATTACACCAGAAAGAGATCATTCTAAATTTAAATATTTTTCTTTTCTTTCTGAAAGGGGGATTTGCTCACTATTCACTTAATATGTGAGTTCTCAGAGAGATCTCATTAGTCTACTTAGAGATCTAAACTATGGTCTTCAATAACACTGAAAAAAAAAGATAGGAAAATCAAAGAATTAATTGCAGCTATCTATTACAACTCTCCTCACTTTTATTGATGAAATTGTCTCTGGGAACATATGCTATGTGTCGACACTAACTGTGGTCTCTCTTTGGGGCAGCACAGGCTTAGGCTTGAGTTAAGCACTAGCTCTCCCCATTCCCTAAAAGGTATAGTTTCCAGAAGCACACTTGGTTCTAGACTTGCTTAGCACAGGGAAGAACAGAGTTTTGTGGACTGTTTGTCCTTTGGATTCTGGATCTCTTCATGAAATGACTGGAGACTAATCAGGTGAGAGTTAGGTAACTACTTCTAATACAAACTGATTCTACTCAGTATAAGCCCTCAAAAATAAATTATTTTCAAAACATTGATGGCACTGATTAATTCCCACTTACTTTATTTTTTCAGTATCATACAAAATTAAACTATAATAAAATTCAAATGCCAAAATCAAAAAATGATGCAACAAATATAAATATTTTTGCCTGCAATGTGCACTGGAAATTGTATAACACCTATAAAAAAACAAACAAAAAAAAAACATAACATGGTGTCTCCTTCGGCAAACTTGTGGCATAATTAGATTCTAAGACTGTCCAAACAAAACAGAATACAGTGCCATTATCAATGAACAGTATCTTCCAGGGATATGGAAAGAGGATGAGGTTGGGAAAGCAAGCACAAGATATATTTGCCACACACGATCCTGGAAAGTAATATAGGATGGAAAAGAGAGGGGAGAAGAATAGCAGCTACTAGTTAATTGAATCCCCACATTGTCACAGCCATTATGGCAGACATTTTATATACATTATCACAGATCTTCACAATGATCTTGCAAGGGAGGTAGGTATATGTATCACTTTTCAAAATCTTACAGTAAAGAAAGACAAAAGTTAAAGAAATTTATTCATGGGCACAGAAGGAGTGAGAGGCTATGATGTGTTCCCAGGTTTAGCTGACTTCAAGGACAGTACAATTTCTCATATATCACATAGCCCGTGGTGGGAAGGGCTGCCAGTGAGGAGCCTCCTGCCATATGGCTCCAGAGCACTGGAGTAGCATGTGCTAAAATAACTTCAGACTCTTCTGGTTGCTCCGTGACCTTGTTTTTTAGAAATATGCCACAAAACATAAATAAATTTTCCCTATTGCCCTGCATATGATGAGATTATGTCCTTTAAACTGGTATATACTCACATTATTTTTAGTAACATATTTTTAAAAAATAAACAACTTATCCATAAAAAGATTCTGTACCAGAAATTTCATAACTGGTTAGAATCTTGGATTTAGTCATTCCTTCTTGTTAAAAAGAAAAAAAAAGACTCCAGTTAAACAGTGCTCTAAATAAATAAAGCACAGTATCTTAGTGTCACAGGTTTCATCTGATGTTTTACCTTGTACAAATTTGCACAGGTCTTCTTTAAAAAATAAATCATTTGTGGAAGAGACACACTACTTCAGTAGCACATATGAATATAGCTGTTGTGTTAATATATTGGTATAATTCCTGTTTCCTCTAGTGTTTCTCTCCTTTCCCTTCAAGAAGACAGTACAAGAGACTTCTGCCTGCGTGTCCAGAGCCAGAAACTCATTATAATAGCAGCCCTGTGAGGCAGTGCTGGGAACCAAACTGTGAAATTGTGATTCCTCAAGTGGAGTGTGGGAAGTGCTATGTACTGCTAGTTTTCTAATGGATTGAGCCACACAATCACAGCAAATAGTTAGGAAACCCTGAAGGTTGATTTCTTTTTTGCATTTATTTTAGCAGTGTTCAGTAGAAAACTAATCAGAGAGGAAAATTTTATTAAAATAAATGTTTTCTTGGCTAAGAGATGTCTGCTTTAACAACATTTGCTTTTCATTGATGTTTGGCATGTATTTTGACTATTCTTTTACATTTTTATTTTTCTAAAGAAGATATTGTGACAGAGAAATCAGGTCTTTAGTTGGTCTTCCTCTTGGATAGATTTGGGAATCAAGTGGCCAAAATAATCAATCCTCCATTCTACTTAATTTTCTCAAAATTATATAAGAAAACAAAAATAGAAGGAAAAAAACCCCAGAGACTTTTAAACCAATGTAGCATCATTTATTTTATTGAGCCTACATATTTCACAAAGTAACCAGGGAGCTTAAGAACTATTTTATGTAAACTGCAAACCTGGATGATTTAGTGATAAGAACTTGAATTTGCAACCTCAAAGAAATTTATCTTAAGCTATGATTGCCTAAAGTAAGTAAATTCATATAAATTGGCCCCTACCTTTTGTTTTACACTTCTTCTTATAACAAAGAAGGCAAACTTTCAAGTAAAGGGACTCTATGAAGTGAGCCTTAAGTCTATAATTTTAAGTCAGACAATTGTTTTTGGTTTAGTACAGGCCTTAAGATTGTTAGAAAGGTTAGCATAACTAAAAGGAAGGAAAATTAAGTGCTCATATGCATTGAAGTATGAGAACCTAAAAGAGAATTGCCATATATCTGGGTCATCTTAATCATTCTTCCCTAATTATTTTTTCTCTCTTTCTGCCATGCATCCTTCCAGGTCAGATTGGTTAAAGATCCCTCCTCCCTTTTCTTACTCCTGATATTTTCTAGAATAGGGATTGAAATTTGCTAGTGGCTGTTTGCCAGGTCATATGCCCATATAAAGAAGGTAAAGTTTGTTTGGGGAATTAAGTTTGAGAAAAATGTTATTTTTTATGGGTCACTTCCCCAAAAAGATGATTTCTGAAAGGTGATCAAGATACTTAAATACTTAAACTAGCTTCAGAATAATGAACAGATTTGAGCTTCAGTCTGCCTTGAGCACCTGTGAGCAGAAATACTTTCAGAGAATTCTCCACAGATAGAGACCACTGCTAGGGGGTGGGGGACAGAGGTCAGAGGGTAAAGGTGGTGGTGATGTCAGTGGCTACTCTTCTTCCCTGTACTTATTGCCATTCTCAAATTTTAGCCCTTGTGTCCAAAGCCAGTTTTATGAGTGGGTTTTTGTCCTCTTTAATAGTACTCCATTAAAAAATAAATATCCTTTAAAATGGGCAGATCTCTCAAAAGATATTATTTAAAAGAAAGATTATGACAGGGCAAATAAAAGCTAACATCATTCATCATTGCCAAACGTATTTAAAAATATCCTTAAAGTAGTGGAGATTTTTTCAAAAACAGAAATGAGAGTAATTCAGGTTATACCTATACAGATATGAGTGTGCACATATCTATTACATATTTATGTAATATAAATGCTAGATCATAAATGTAAAGGGAGGAGCTATTTTAAAATAGTGTGTGATAACTGTTGAGGAATTTGGAGAAGCATTTAAACCATGCCCCACAATATACCATTATATAATATATAAACTCTATATGCATAAAAGAGCTATGTAAGGAGTTTGTCAGACTATATCATGCAAATAAATTATAAAATAATAATATTAATGATGATTTTATAAGAACAAGGAAGACATATCCTGACAAATATTTGCAGCAAATTTTCTGTATACAAAAAATATCTATACTATATAAAAAGCTTATGACAATTAATATGAAAAATAACATTAAAATGTAAAAAACTACATGAGCAATTTGAATTCAAGTTAGTGAAGTAAAAATCCACAAGAAAAATGTTCAACTATGCTAGTTATCAAAAGAAAAGATAGGGAGCCAACATGGCGGCGTGAGTAGGAGAGTGGGAATCTCCTCCCAAAAACATATATATTTTTGAAAATACAACAAATACAACTAATCCTAAAAGAGAGACCAGAAGATACAGGACAACAGCCAGACTACATCCACACGTGCGAGAGCCCAGCGCCTTGTGAAAGGGTTAAGATACAACCCCCGGCCCGGCGAGGCCCAAGAATACCTCCCCCCAGCTCCCAGGGGGAGGGAGAGGGAGCCCAGGACTGCTAAACATCCAGCCCCAGCAACCCGCACCAGAGCGCAGACACAGTGCATGCGTGGAGGGCTGGAAACTAGGGAAATAGGGCAGCAAGACCTCTGAGTAGGTTCCAAAGCTGATGCCACTGTGACAAAGAAAAGTGAATGCTTCTTGAAAGTCTTAAAGGGACAGGGACATAACAGCTGGACGGATACAACACAGGTCACAGCCCAGTGTCTGGAAATTACAGGGAAAACCGGGCACATTAACCCCCTGGGCAACAGCTCTGAGACCCCTCATGGAGGTAAAAAGCAAAACAGCCCCGGCGTCCATTACACCTCCAGGCACTGCGAAAGCAGAGAAACAGCCTAAGGCAGTCCATGCCCACAGAAAGGGAAATTCCTCCATATCAGCTGGGCAAGACACAAAGACCCAGTCTACATGCAATTATCGAACACAAGACACTAGGGGTCGCAGTTGTCCCAGTAAAGAAAGGCCAGGAGCAGGAGAAAAGTTTGGCCCTCCCAGCTGACAGTCAATAGCACCTGTCAACATGAAAAGGCAAAAAAATATGATCCAGACAAGACAAACCTAGACAGCTTCAGCATCTGCTACATCTTCCCCTGAGAAGGAACCTGGAGAGATAGATTTAACCAGACTTCCTGAAAAGGATTTCAAAAGAAAAGTCATAACCATGCTGATGGACTTGCAGAGAAATATGCAAGAACTAAGGAAGGAGAATATAGAAATAAAACAAGCTCTGGAAGGACTTCAAAACAGAATGGACGAGATGCAAGAGACCATTAATGGACTAGAAAACAGAGAACAGGAATGCAGAGAAGCTGATGCAGAGAGAGATAAAAGGATCTCCAGGAATTAAAGAATTTTAAGACAGCTGAGTGACCAATCGAAATGGAACAATATCCACATTATACAAGTACCAGAAGAAGAAGAGAGAGAAAAAGGGATAGAAACTGACTTTGAAGAAATAATTGCTAAAAACTTCCACAAACTAGGGGAAGAAATGGCCTCTCAGACCACAGAGGTACACAGAACTCCCATGACAAGGGATATAAGGAGGGCAACACCAAGACACATAATAATGAAAATGGCAAAGATCAAAGACAAGGACAAAGTATTAAAGGCAGCCAGAGAGAAAAAAAGGTCACCTACAAAGGAAAACCCATGAGGCTACATTAGATTTCTCAATAGAAACCCTACAGGCCAGAAGAGAATGGCATGATATACTTAATGCAATGAAACAGAAGGGCATAGAACCAAGAATACTGTATCCAGCACGAATATCATTTAAATATGAAGAAGGGATTAAACAATTCCCAGACAAGCAAAAGTTGAGGGAATTTGCCTCCCACAAACCACCTCTACAGGGAATCCTGCAGGGACTGCTCTAGATGGGAGCACTCCTAAAAAGAGCACAGAACAAAACACCCAACATATGAAGAAGGGAGGAGAAGGAATAAGAAGGGAGAGAAATAAAGAGTCATAAGACTGTGTTTATAACAGCTCAGAAAGCGAGTTAAGTTAGACAGTAACATAGTAAAGAAGCTAACCCTGAACCTTTGGTAACCACAAACTTAAAGCCTGCAATGGCAATAAGTTCATACCTCTCAATAATCACCCTAAATATAAATGGACTGAATGCACCAATCAAAAGACACAGAGTAATAGAATGCATAAAAAAGCAAGATCCATCCATATGCTGCTTACAAGACACTCACCTCAAACCCAAAGACATGCACAGACTTAAAGTCAAGGGATGGAAAAAGATATTTCATGCAAACAACAGAGAGAAGAAAGCAGGTGTTGCAATTCTGGTATCAGAAAAAACAGACTTCAAAATAAAGAAAGTAACAAAAGACAAAGAAGGACATTACATAATGATAAAGGGCTCAGTCCAACAAGAGGACATAACCATTATAAATATACATGCACCCAATACAGGAGCACCAACATACCCAAAACAAATACTAACAGAACTAACGGAGGAAATAGAATGCAATGCATTTTTTCTAGGAGACTTCAACACACCACTCACTCCAAAGGACAGATCCACCAGACAGAAAATAAGTAAAGACACAGAGGCACTGAACAACACACTAGAACAGATGGACCTAATAGACGTCTACAGAACTCTACATCCAAAAGCAACAGGATACACATTCTTCTCAAATGCACATGGAACATTCTCCAGAATAGACCGCATACTAGGCCACAAAAAGAGCCTCAGTAAATTCCAAAAGACTGAAATCCTACCAACCAACTTTTCAGACCACAAAGGCATAAAACTAGAAATAAATGGTACAAAGAAAGTAAAAAGGCTCACAAACACATGGAGGCTTAACAACATGCTCCTAAATAATCAATGGATCAATGACCAAATCAAAATGGAGATTCAGCAATATACGGAAACAAACGACAACAACAACACTAAGCCCCAACTACTATGGGACACAGCAAAAGCAGTCTTAAGAGGAAAGTATATAGCAATCTAGGCATATTTAAAAAAAGAAGAACAATCCCAAATAAATGCTCTAATGTCACAATTATTGAAATTGGAAAAAGAAGAATGAAAGAGGCCTAAGGTCAGCAGAAGGAGGGACATAATAAAGATCAGAGAAGAAATAAATAAAATTGAGAAGAATAAAACAATAGCAAAAATCAATGAAACCAAGAGCTGGTCCTTCGAGAAAATAAACAAAACAGATAAGCCTCTAGACAGACTTATTAAGAGGAAAAGAGAGCCAACACAAATCAACAGTATCAGAAGCGAGAAAAGAAAAATCATGACTAACCCCACAGAAATACAAAGAATTATTAGAGAATACTATGAAAACTTATATGCTAACAAGCTGGGAAACCTAGGAGAAATGGACAAGTTCCTAGAAAAATACAACCTTCCAAGACTGACCCAGAAAGAAACAGAAAATCTAAACAGACCAATTACAAGCAACGAAACTGAAGCAGTAATCAAAAAAATACCAAAGAACAAAAGCCCCGGGCCAGATGGATTCACGTCGGAATTTTATCAGACATACAGGGAAGATAAATACCCATTCTCCTTAAAGTTTTCCAAAAAATAGAAGAGGAGGGGATACTCCCAAACTCATTCTATGAACCTAACATCACCCTAATACCAAAACCAGGCAAAGACCCCACCAGAAAAGAAAACTACACACCAATATCCCTAATGAACGTAGATGCAAAAACACTCAACAAAATATTAGCAAACCAAATTCAAAAGTATATCAAAATGATCATAAACCATGACCAAGTAGGATTCATCCCAGGGATGCAAGGATGGTACAACATTCGAAAATCCATCAACATCATCCACCACATCAACAAAAAGAAAGACAAAAACCACATGATCATCTCCATAGATGCTGAAAAAGCATTTGACAAAATTCAACATCCATTCATGATAAAAAATCTCAGCAAAATGGGAATAGAGGGCAAGTACCCCAACATAATAAAGGCCACCTATGATTAACCCACAGCCAACATTATATTGAACAGTGAGAAGCTGAAAGCTTTTCCTCTGAGATCAGGAACTAGACAGGGATGCCCACTCTCTGCACTGTTATTTAACATAGTACTGGAGGTCCTAGCCATGGCAATTAGACAAAACAAAGAAATACAAGGAATCCAGACTGGTAAAGAAGAAGTTAAACTGTCACTATTTGCAGATGTCATGATACTATACATAAAAAACCCTAAAGACTCCACCGCAAAACTACTAGAACTGATATCGGAATACAGCAAAGTTGCAGGATACAAAATCAACACACAGAAATCTGTGGCTTTCCTATACACTAACAAAGAACCAACAGGAAGAGAAATCAGGAAAACAACTCCATTCACAATTGCATCAAAATGAACAAAATACCTAGGAATAAACCTAACCAAAGAAGTGAAAGACTTATACTCTGAAAACTACAAGTCGCTCTTAAGAGAAATTAAAGGGGACACTAACAGATGGAAACGCATCCCATGCTCGTGGCTAGGAAGAATTAATATCGTCAAAATGGCCATCCTGCCCAAAGCAATATACAGATTTGATGCAATCCCTATGAAACTACCAGCAACATTCTTCAATGAACTGGAACAAATAATTCAAAAATTCATATGGAAACACCAAAGACCCCGAATAGCCAAAGCAATCCTGAGAAAGAAGCATAAAGTAGGGGGATCTCATTCCCCAACTTCAAGCTCTACTATAAAGCCATAGTAATCAAGACAATTTGGTACTGGCACAAGAACAGAGCCACAGACCAATGGAACAGCCTAGAGAATCCAGACATTAATCCAGACATATATGGTCAATTAATATTTGATAAAGGAGCCATGGACATACAATGGCAAAATGACAGTCTCTTCAACAGATGGTGCTGGCAAAACTGGACAGCTACATGTAGGAGAATGAAACTGGACCATTGCCTAAACCCATATACAAAAGTAGACTCAAAGTGGATCAAAGACCTGAATGTAAGTCATGAAACCATTAAACTCTTGGAAAAAAACATAGGCAAAAACCTCTTAGACATAAACATGAGTGACCTCTACTTGAACATATCTCCCCGGGCAAGGAAAACAACTGCAGAAATGAACAAGTGGGACTATATTAAGCTGAAAAGCTTCTGTACAGCCAAAGACACCATCAATAGAACAAAAAGGAACCCTACAGTATGGGATAATATATTTGAAAATGACAGATCTGATAAAGGCTTGACGTCCAGAATATATAAAGAGCTCACATGCCTCAACAAACAAAAACAAATAACCCAATTAAAAAATGGGCAGAGGAACTGAACAGGCAGTTCTCTAAAAAAGAAATACAGATGGCCAACAGACACATGAAAAGATGCTCCACATCGTTAATTATCAGAGAAATGCAAATTAAAACTACAATGAGGTATCACGTCACACCAGTAAGGATGGCTGCAATCCAAAAGACAAACAACAACAAATGTTGGCGAGGCTGTGGAGAAAGGGGAACCCTCCTACACTGCTGGTGGGAATGTAAATTAGTGCAACCATTGTGGAAAGCAGTACGGAGGTACATCAAAATGCTCAAAACAGACTTACCATTTGACCCAGGAATTCCACTCCTAGGAATTTACCCTAAGAATGCAGCAATCAAGTTTGAGAAAGACAGATGCACCCCTATGTTTATTGCAGCACTATTTACAATAGCCAAGAATTGGAAGCAACCTAAATGTCCATCGATACATGAATGGATAAAGAAGATGTGGTACATATACACAATGGAATACTACTCAGCCATAAGAAAAGGGCAAATCCTACCATTTGCAGCAACATGGATGGAGCTGGAGGGTATTATGCTCAGCGAAATAAGCCAAGCAGAAAAAGAGAAATACCAAATGATTTCACTCATCTGTGGAGTATAAGAACAAAGGAAAAACTGAAGGAACAAAACAGCAGCAGAATCACAGAACTCAAGAATGGACTAACAGGTACCAAAGGGAAAGGCACTAGGGAGGATGGGTGGGTAGGGAGGGATAAGGTGGGGGGGAGAAGAAGGTGGGTATTAAGATTAGCATGCATGGGGGCGGTGGGAGAAAGGGGAGGGCTGTACAACACAAAGAGGACAAGTGAACTAAGATACGATATGAAAAAGAACTTCCAACATCAGCACTCTCTGGAAGACTCATGCCAGAAGATGATCATCAAAAAACCCCAATAAAGATCCACGCGCTCCTACAGGTGTAGATGCACTCATCCCACCGGTTCCTGGACTTGCTGTGGGAATGAAGAAGGAGATATCTAAGCTGGCCTGTGAATACAGTAAAGCAACAAATTTGACTGGATCTATACTGTTGGACCTCAACAAAGAATTAGGAGAAGTGCAAATTGTAGCACTCCAAAATCTTACAACTACAGACTATTTACTGTTAAAAGAACATATGGGATGTGAACAGTCCCAGGAATGGGTTGTTTTAATTTGTCTGATTTCTCGCAGACTGTTCAAGTTCAGTTGGACAATATCCACCATATCATAGATAAGTTTTCACAAATGCCTAAGGTGCCTAACTGGTTTTCTTGGTTTCACTGGAGATGGCTGGTAATTATAGGTATGCTTTGGTTATGTAACTGTACTCCTATTATGTTAATGTGTGTGTGCAATTTAATTAGTAGTTTAAAACCTATACATGCTGAAGTTACTCTACAAGAATATATGTCAAAGAAATAATCAATCTTCCCATGTTTTCTTCCACCTGCTACTTATATAGCTTTTCTTCTTCCCTCCTAATTACAACCCTTAAATAGAATTTGTGCCTCATTTCGAATTTACCGTGTATCATAATTCTTCCAAGTGGTAAAGATACCTCAAGACAAATGCTAGGCATAGAAGCCATATGCAAAGAAGTAAAAAGCTAACCTTTCCAAACATAAGGCTTCTCTCTCACTTACCAACTTTACATTTCCCTGTATGGCCCCGGAAGATGCCTGGTTAGCCAGAGACGGGTAAGATTCCTCAAGGGAGGAACAACCTAAGACAGGCACAGTCACAGGGGGGCCATCAGGTGAGAAATTGGGGATTAACAGAGGTGAGGCTTAGAACCTCTCCCCCCCTGTTCTGAGAGAAATCTGCTGCATCCGTGGATGTTTTATTGCCCTTGTCTAGCTTGCATTAACACTTAGTCTACAGGCACACACGTGATCATCTACGTTTGCTCTCTTACATCACTAAACTATGTTTTCTACCTTTATCTTGCATCTACCTACCACTTCAGCATTTTATTAAAAATAATAATAATAAAGAGAGAAATGTGGTATCCACATATAAATGAAGTATAAAAATCAAATGAATATTCATATTTGGACTGATTGTTTATAGTTCATAATGCATGATCTAAACCGAAAGTTTCTGTGATGACTGCCCTTGTACTGTTCACCATGTAGCTTAGTCACTATGTAAGAATTTGTTCTCCATGTAAGAACTTGTTTGTTATGCTTCAGAAGATTGGAGACTGACAAAAATTACGCTTGGGGTGGATTAATGATTGTGCATTGAGCATTGACTCCCCTATACAGAATTTTATTGTTGTTAACAACCATTTGATCAATAAATAGGAGAGATGCCCTCACAAAAAAAAAAAGTACACACTTCTAATTGTAAAATAAATAAGTAACCAGGATGTAATGTATAGAATAAAGAATATAGTCAAAATATTGTAACAACTTGGTATGGTGATAGCTGGTACCTAGAATTATCATGTATATAAATGTTGAATCACTGTGTTGTACACCTGAAACTAATGTAATACGGTGTGTCAACTAACCTTCAATAAAAAATAATTATCTACAAAAAAAAAGAAAAGATAGAAATAAGAGCAATGTGCATTTTTGAATCAGTAAAATTATGAAATTTGGTACTCAAGCAGGTGCTGTCATATATACCTTAAGAAGATAATAAATTGGCAGATTCCTTTTGGAAAATGATTTTTCATTGTGCTCCAAGACATATAAAATGAATGTACCTTTTACCCCAATTATCTCACTTTTGGTGGAAAAACAGATAAAGGAAATAAGGAAATAATAGGACAAAAATGCAGAAAGTTAATATTGCATGAAAATAATCATTATTACAAATAAAAAGCCATTATAATTTCTAGTATTCTATAACAACATGGAAAAATACTTATTTATAACACTAAATGAGGAAGAAAAAATTATACCTATTAAATATAAAACTATAAAAATCCTACCTAGGTAATGGAGAGAAAATAACATTTAAAGGAGTTGATTTATTCAATGTTTGTGGGTCATTTTAATGCACTGCATTTAATCTAGTCAATACTACAATTTTATTTATCTAGGAAAAATAATTTCTTCGAAGCAAAAATTCCTGGCAAGGTGCTAAAAAAAAACCTCCTATTGAGCCTTTTACTATCCATTCTCTCATTTTCCATAAATATTTTAGTTGGGCAAAAGGCCAACACCATAAAAGCATGTCCCAGTCTCTGTCGAAGCCAAGCATGGGCATGTGAATAAGTCCTGGCCAGAGCACTATGTGGTAGCTTCCTGAATCCTACCTTAGAAGGGAGAATGTCTCATGGCTTTCCACTTTTGCTTGTATGTTCCTTTCTCCTGCTACTTTGGTTCCAGAAGCCAACTTGAACAAGGACCAGTCTAGAGTTGACACAGTAGTACAGACTGGAAGAAGCCTGGGTCCTTCAAGACACCCAGAACAGTGTCATACTCCTAGCCCTGGTTTGTCTATCTCTGGCCTTTCTCTACATGAAAAAGTGAACAATAAACTATCTTGCATAAACCACTGTTAGTTTTCACCTTTCTGTTACAGTAGATCTCAACCTACTAAAGGCAGAGAGGTCACCCCCAAAAGCCAGCTAGTTGTAATATATAAGCCACAATCAGTTGAAAATAGTTGACAGCCAGGCAGGGACAACAATGTGAGGGCAGGAGGACACTGAAGATTGCCAAAATTGTACTAGTGTGCTCAACGTAGTTGATGAGACTTAGGCATGTTAATCCGCCTATGCTGCACACTCTCAGTGGGGGTGATATTATCCCAAAAGGGTGAAAATTGGTTCTTGGGGGGCAAAAAATATTACAATGGTCTTGGGTCTGCAACGTGCTACAGGACATAAAGGGACACACAATAGGTATGTGGTATTAACATTTCATGAGCATGGGAGTTAGCATTTAGGAAAAAATGGTTTAAAAGGCTTTTAGAGGGGTGATAATAGGAAAAGAAAAAGATTGAGGGGCTACTTCTCAATGTGAAATGTCCTTCTCTGCCATTCTATCAAACAAACCCTACTTACTTAGACCCCATAGCTTCACCACCTGCCACCTTGTTTATTAGTGATTGTTCATTCTTCCCTCTCTCACACTAGATTTTCAGCTAATCAGAAGAATTAGATAATTATAAGGAGATTATGATTTTCAACTTTGTGCCTGATACACTGCATGATAAAAGAATCCAGTTTAGCCACAGGAACACCCCATTCCTACTCATTTGTATCAATTTAGATTTTCCTGAAAAAAATAAAAAACAAGTTTAACCTTCATATTCATTACAACTAAGCATTTTCCTTTTCAATCACAAACATCAAGTTGACTTGAAATCTACATTGTTTTAACAGTAGGGCAGAATTTGGTATCTTGACTTTATATAAACCTTTCTGAAAAGGCTAAAAAGAATCTAAGCTTTTCCAGTTTACAGGAAATACCACAAACATTAATTATGAGCTCATATGTTTATTAGTGGTTTATTCTACCAGGGTGGCTCAGCCATGTAGAATAATTCCATTTAAACAAGAGTTACTGAGCATATTTTACATGTGAGTGCTGTACAAGATCTACAGGGGATATAGAGTGAAATAGAGCATAGCTTTCCTTAAAAATCCCTACACTCTATTTGAGAAATTATAATGTGAGGTGATGCAGTGTATTATAAACAATATATATAGTTAGAGATATTTGAGAATTTGAAAGAAGAAAATATGAAATTCATTCAAATGAGATATCAGGGAAATGAGATATCAGGGAAATGTGCTTTGAAGGAGGAATAGGATTATAGGAGAGGGCAATAGGGGACAAAGTACTGCAGACAGTGAACAGCACAGAACCAAGAAAATGTATATTTTCCAAAACAACATGATCTACATTTGATTTGTATATATATTAAATTTGAGAAGCACTTGAATAGGGCACCTGAAGCAAAGTGAAAGAAGGTAATAGTAGCCATTTCTGAGAGAAATTATTATACTTTGACAAAAAGCCACTTTCAGCCAGTGGGGATCACTGGCCGTCTTTGTACAAATGAGCCAAGGTTATGCTTTTGGCATATTAGTATAACATGTGTTTTCAGGATATTTTGCCAAGCCTTTCAGAAGTAGGCAGACCAACAGTTCACTCTTTCAGTGGCCTAGAAAGAGTTAATAAAGAATGAAGTAGGATTGTAGGAAAGAAATGGAAAATTGAGGATGGAGGAGAGAACATTTCAAAGTAAAATCTGTAAGTCTTGGCAACTCTTTGAATGTCAAGGATATGGGAATGACAGATGATAAGGAAAAATTATTCCTAGACTTTGAGCCTAAGTAACTGGGAGGAAGATGTGACATTAAACAGAAAAAGAATAAAGAGGCTAAGCTGGTTTAGGATGCTGAGGGGATAATGAGTTTAGATTTGGTATATTAAACTTGATATAGCAGCAAACATTAAAATGAACCTCTTTAACAGGCAGTTACAAATGCAGTATCAGTAGTTGAAAAAAGGCTGAAGGTATAGTATTAGAAATCATATATACAAAGATGATTGTTGAAAAAATATTTGAAAAAAAACAAAGACTTGGGGATAAAAATGAAAGAATCAAAGAAAGAAACTTGGAGATAGCTAATTTTAAGAGACAGGAGTGAAAGAGCAAAAGATTTACATCACGTTTGGGGGAAACCAAAGTTGCATAAGCCACTGACACAAGAGAAGTCCACCTTTCCAAGAATCAGTCAGCAGAGCAAGGCTGCCAAGAGGTCAAGAATGATGATACCCTATTACAACTGAACTCAGTTTTGGTAATCAAATGCTCATTATTATTTTAATTAAAGCTCTCTTATAAACTGGTAGCATTTGTTTTTACCAGTATTTCTCAAGTACCATAGTATCACTAATGCAAGGAAAGCATGAATGTATTATGGAACATGTATTCACCCAACAATATTAACATGTATGTATCATATCCATGACCCTAAAATATCAGTTACACAACAGTAATATTTATTTTCTGCATAGAACTTTAAAGGATCCATACTGGTAACTCAGTCTTTTTGAAGCCATGAATAAACCAGGGAATTTTATTTCATTGTTACATGAATTACAATGTTAATTAGCCCCCATCCTGAATAGAGTTAACAAAAAATATCAGCTATGAACTTGCTTTGTGTACATTGGAAAGTCTTAACTTCTCCGGTCTCAGTTCATCTGTTATATATTGCAGGGGCTGAAGAAATCTCCAAAGCACTTTCCTGATGCCAAATATACTCTAATACATTCCTGAAATACCTTTAAACTAATTTAGTCAACATACAAAGATGAATACAGTGTGTGTGTATATATTTATAAACACACTACAATTATATATGTGTACATATATGTGCACTATACATATATGTTTATATGTGTAAATTTATTCGCAACTAGAGTTGACCCTTGAACAACTGCCCTTCACCGCATGCAGCTGAAAACAAATGTAAGTTTTAACTCCCCAAAAACTTAACAATAGCCTACTGTTGACCAGAAGCATTACTGATAATGTAAACAGCTAACACATATTTTGTGTTATATTTATTATATACACAGTGTTCTTACATATAGTTAAGCTAGAAAAAAAAATTGTCGCAAATCACCTAAAAGCTTTTCCAATATATTTATTGAAAAAATTCGATATATAAGTGGACATGGGCAGTTTAAACCCAAGTTATTTAAGGGTCAACTGACCTTACCTTATCTTAAACTCCTCTATACTACATTTGTATCTTTTTTCTCCCACCCTAAGAATCTTAGTTCTCAAGTACAAAGATACCTCATTTTATCCCACATATACACAAAATAATCCCAAATAATAACAGAAATAAAATCACCACCAGTTATAATTATAATAACCAATATGTATAGGCTATTCCCTTCTCCCCTCCCCATTTTTAATTTTGTATTACAGATACGTACTCAGAACATACAGATATTACATGCCTTCCTCTCTCCTTTTTAACCCTCTTTTATTCCTAGCTATATAAATATATATTCTTGTCACTATCACCTGTGTCAGTGTCACTCTAGTCATCTGGGTCTAATCTGAAGTTTGCTCCCCAGCATATTCCTCCAAGAAGTGCTCATAAGAGCAATATTCCCTGAGTTCCTGTGTGCTAATAGAAGTTTGTTAACTGTTTTACTTATAATTTTTTTGGATATAACCTTCTTATGCTTGCATTTTCTCTTTGTTATATTTAATATATATCTTCATTATTTTCTGGTATGAAGCATTGCTGAAAATACATTGAGAAGTATACTGATGATAGAATTTTCCCTTATAAGTTACACACTCTTTGCCTGGAGGTCTAAAGGATTTTTTTTCCTTTTAAGACCAGGAGTTTCCCTTGGTCTTGATGTTAGTCTTCCTGGGTTGACATTCCTAAGTATACAATGTGCTTTTTCAAAAAAACTTGTCAAATCTTCTTTTATTAACCCCCAGATAAGCTTTCTTGAATCATGGTTTTGAGTATTCTCTTTCCCTATTTTGGTTTTCTTCCATAGAGTCTCCTGTCATCTGGCACACACATTCTACTTACGTTCTTTTTCTTTGATGTGCCTTTTCCCCTTTGGATTTTAATTTTTTTAAACCTTTAACCTTTCATTTCCTTATGATATTACTTGCTGTGTTTGCTCCTTCTAGTGTGATTATTTTATATCTACTTTTTCTTGATTTTTGTCACCTTATTTTTTACTTTTTCTTATTTGATGTATGTCACATTTGTATCTTGTGTTACATTTTAATACCTTTAAACTTATTTTGAAATAGCAAGTTATAATGTTGACACATTATCCCAACAGACTTTCATCTCCTTAGTCTCTTTATGTCTTGATAGGTTTTCATGGGATTGATCCTCAACACCTTTCTGTTTTTCATTTTCATGTGAAATTTATTTTCCTAAACTTTAAGAAGGGATCTTGGCTCAAATGACATTTCTACCTTCACAGAGTTCCTTCTCCAATTATTTGTGTGTAGTATTTAAAAATATGGTGGTTTGCTTTCTGAGGTTTTCTAGTTTGGTTTCTCTTTTCCACTTTCATGGGGACATCTTCTTTCCTTTCTTGTTATTGTCCCTATCTTGACCAATTTTGGTTTTACTTCTGGTGCTTCCTCCCCAGTAAGGGACCCTATCCTGGAAGCAAATCCTGGTTAATCAGCACATAGGGGCTAGCTGGCTCCAGGTACTTTTAATGTAGGCTTTGTGCTCACCCACTGTAGTAATGGGGGAATTCTTCCATTTTTAGCTGCTCTTCTCTAATTGACCCACCACACTTTCCACTGAGCAGTTGTTGCTTATTTTGTCGTTTCTTATGCTCAGGTCCTTCATTTACCCTGTTGCTTTCTCATGGCTTTTTCCAATGGAGATGTTGCCATGTGGGTGTATGGCTGCTCGTAATTTGTTTCCAGCTGCTTATAGTTTGAGGTTCAAAGGAATGACCTAATTTTATTACAGATATTGATTAGGTTCTTTTTTTTTCTTTCCAGTTGCCAACATATTTCCAGAAGGTCCTAGGACATACTGCTTTTAGATACAGATAGAGTTTCAGTTATAGCTACAGATGTAGATAACAGATGCAAATACAGCTGCAGGTAACTTACAAGTACAGGGGTAGATACAGACAAATACACACAATGTGAAAATTAATTAAGGGGAACCTCACTGACATGACGTTGGAGGGCCTGCAGGGGAAGGTCACACCCGCCATGCAACATAAACCTCAGACCCCTTTGGAAGAGACAGATGCCATACTGTTTTAGTTACTTTAGTCACCAGCAAGAGGAAGAAAGGTTTCCACCTCCTCGCCAGCCAATGAGAGACTGTCACAACTCAGCCAAAGAGAAGCCACAGCATATGGAACTCCCATTGCCCTCCAATGGACATGTTCTTTAGTACAGCCTACCCAACTCAGCACTCTCCTCTATAAGAGGGTTCCTGTCTTTCATTCTCCGGACATAACCTATAATGTTGCTGTACGTTGCATGTCCCAGGTTGCAAAATTAATTTTTGTTTGTAAAATAACTTTTATTTTTAAGGTTGACAATAAATATGTACAGATAAAAGTGATTATCAGAATAAGCATGAAAATACATATAATCAGGTTGTTAGGATTATGGGTGACTTTTTTGTTTGTTTTGATACAGCTTTTTGCTTTGTTTTTTTCTTTAGCACATAATAAAAACAAAAACCAAAGCTAGTACTTGTAAGTCTATGAGAATTACTATCCTCTGTTCAGGGGTGTTTAGCAATGGACCCTTTTCAGGATCCCATCAGCATCTAAACCCCAGTCACATCAAATTCAATTATCTCCCTCAGTTCAACCGGTTGCACTTTTGGCTCCTTTAGGACAGAGAAAATGCTTCACTGCTCAGTGTTCCCAGCCCTGTGGTTTTTGGCATGAGTTCCATGCTTTGAGTGTTCCAGTCTCCTTCCTATATGTTCAAACCCAACTTCTGCTGTTTCATTACAAGCCTCTTTTGTCTAAATAGTGCCTAGCTTTTGCTTTTCAAATATCTTTCAGACTAATATCTCCAGTATAAAAATTATAAAACCCCAGTTAGGCATAAAGTTAATAATTTGACTCTCAGCGTTCCTTTTTGTTATTTTTATTCCTAGGGCAATAGCCCTCACACTTATATCTCAATCATGAAGGCTGCAGAGTTAGAAGACAAGGACCAAGAAGGAAAACAATGTAGGTCATATTTCAAAATCTTATCATTTTCATTTCTATATATAAGTCATTATCTCTGGATGGTGAGATTACCCTTATTTACAGTTATTGCAGTGTTGACTCTCTTTTGTGGGCATTAGCTCACCACATGGTTAATGTCAGATCTCCTCATAGTAATTTAGAGTCCTTATTACAGCATATTTATACCTATCATCACTTAAATTTGGCTGTTGCTGCTCTGAAAGAGGAGATGAGAGAAGCAATAGTAATCACTAAAATAACATTTGTATTTAGGGTTGTTAAAAGATAAACTGAAGCATATTAAAATTTAACAGTTTATTTGAACAAAAATTGATTTGAATCAAGCAGCTCCCAACTGGAAGTGTTTTGGGAGTGATCCCCAATAGGAGCTAAGGGGCAGACTTCTATAGAGAAGCAGCAGAAGCAAAGCAAAGAAACTTTTTGATTGACTATAGTTTAAGCAGTTGTCTCACTTGGGAAGTCCTAGCTGGCTGGCTGTGCTTGGTGATCCTTAGGTTTCGATTTCTAAACCTTGAGGCATGAAGGTTTTGGGTTTCCTTTGCAAGCTACTAAGGCATTAAAGCCACCTCAACCTAATGGCCAACTCATTTAATTAATTTAACAAGGTTTTCTTCCTTCTCTTGATTTTTAAAAGGGATTTCTGAAGTAGAAAGTCCCCTGAAAATTGTTCCCATTTCCTCTTCGATTCCCTGCCCCTTCTGCTTTTCCTGCAGGTTTCACCATGTAAGATAACTGGTGCACGCTCATTAGACAGGTATTCATAGGTGGGCATGCTGGAGTTCTCAACGGAGAGACAGCAACTCTAATGGTGCTTTCCTCTCAGCAATGCTCCCCACTACGTCTCAAGGGCTATATTGCCTCAAGTCTTCCAGGAATTCAAATAGTCAAGAGAAACCCCATATGATCTTGTCCTGAAATTATTTTCCAATAACTGTGTTCTCTTCTTCAGCAAGTTTGGCTTTTGATTAATCTAATTGTTAATAACTGATAATAACAGCCATGATACATAAAAATACTCCATTTGTTCCTTTACCCAGTGGAGTGGTCCTTGAAAAAAAAAATTATAAAGTCACTTTTTAAATGATTCCAATGGTTTATAAATAAAATGTACTAGTACAAATAATTCTAAAGTTTTATACATGAAGTCAATCTCCACAGACAAATAGAATCCTAAAAATATTGCAAATTAAATTGCTGCAGATAACAGATGTAAATACAGCTGCAGGTAACTTACAAGTACAGGGGCAGATACAGACATAAATACACACAATGTGAAAATTAATTAAGGGGAATCTCACTGACATGATGCTGGAGGGCCTGCAGGGGAAGCTCACACCCGCCATGCAACATAAACCTCAGACCCCTTTGGAAGAGACTATAATGTAGTTTGTTACTGGAGATGGGTCCTTGGTCTAGTTGGGAGAAAAAATTCAAGAACCTATGTAAAAAGCCACTGAGTATTAAGAGTTTCTTTTCAGAATACAATTCAGAGAAAGACAGGAGTATACACCCAGAGTTGGGTGTGGGAGCAACCAGAGGGGGTCAGGATGAGGGAACAATGGGAAGCTTTTTTTATTTGAAGGGAGATGAATATGCACTGGGATTAGATTTCAAAGGGAACAAGTGGAGTCTTCCTGGAGTACAGGCTTGTGCCACCCTGCTGTCAGGTGGGCTGTTTTTTTTTTTTTTTTTTTTACTGTATTTGGTTCTCCTGGGAACTGCCATAGCACTGGGAGGTGTGAGTTTTACTATGTTAATGAGTGTATAATATATTTGGAGGTGGCGTCAGGATCAATTTCTCCTCCATGTTGAAACCAGAAGTTTTGTGCAGTTTACTATCTATGCCCTCCCTCCCCATCCTGTGGGGACAGCTTGTACAGAATGTGGAGAATGTGAGCAAGCATCTAGCCAAATGTTAACACCAGCTGAAGTTCCCAGTCCCGTTCCCTGCTCGTGTCTGGATATCTACCTACTGTAACAGTTTTTAATGTATCCATTAATTTCTGACACTAGGATCTGAAACAAGATTTACTCATATCATAGAAGAAAATAAATATAACAATCATTATATTTGTATAGTTATTCACAATATTTTCATAAACATCTCATTTGATTTTTAATTCTTTATTCCATATTTACTGAGTATCTCTCATGTGTCAGGAACTAAGATAGGAATAAGAGGGTGCAATGAAGTATAATAGCCCTCAGCAACCTGACAGTGATGGAGGTATCATCACAACTCTTTAGAATATAAAGAAACTGTCTCAAAGATTAAGCAATTTGTCAAGGTCACTTATAGGTAAATTGATAACAGAGCTGGAACTAGTATTTGTTCTGTGAAACTGATTTCATATCAACAATTAGATCATTTACTCTAATAACATGACTGTGTATTTATATTTTTATCATCCATAAAAAAATCAGAAGTAACACTTCTGGCTGCAAAAAAAATCTGCTTTTACTTAAAACCAAATTTTCATGCAGAAATGTATCTCTGGCATAAATACATTTTTACTAACAAACAAAAATTCCCAATTCTAAATTGGCAAGCTTTATGTTTGGGTACCCTGGGGTAAAAGTAGTTGAGGGAAGAGAGACTTTTATCCCTGAATTGGATTTGTTGATCCAAAACTATTCTGGTACTTATTACCTATTCAGTGACTCACTAGCCTATCAGTCTACTGTAAAAATAGAAGCTGCATTTACTTTTCTTTCTTTAATCTCCTCATTCTTAATTGCCATATTGACAAAAAAGAAACAGTTGTTTACCTTCCAAATTCTCTGGAGCACCAGCCAAATTAATCCTTTTAAGCAGTGTTTTTTCAGCTCTGGAAACAAGTAGCATGCAAAGTAGCAAGGGGCTCCCTTCAGAGGCAGCAAACACAAGATGCCCAGGCATTAACCTTGACTGGGAGATCCCTGTAGGCATTTGCTTCTTACTGTGGAAACAGTCCTGAAGTTCTGGGGAGAGTTAGGAGATAATTAAGGCTGGATTAAGGAGTAGGCCTGCTAGGGTAGGGAAAAGCCTAGTAAACACAGCTGATTGCATCCCCTTTGATCATTTCCCCTTCTTTCTTGCTAACAGAACCCCAATTTTCTTTCCAACAGCTATTTGTCTAGTCTGAGTGATGAATCATGATCTGTCAGAACTAATTTTGATATCTTATTCCCTTTGAGAGATACATTCATTACTAGACTCTCTTGCAGCTACAGGTAACTCTCTAAACCAATTCCACAAAATACTATAAGAAAAATAAAATGTTAGAGGAGTGCTGGCTGCCACCACCCTTTCCTCTTCCTTCTTGTTTGGGACACTGTTGTGATGCTGTGACACAACCATGAGGTGAGGAAAAAGGCATCCCAGAGGAAGCAAGACCTAAATGTTAAGTAGAAACTATCAGAGTAAAGGGGGTGAGAACAGGTCTCTAGAAAGAAAGAGTACTCTGTATAAATGTCCAGAGACAAGAAACAACATGGACACTTAAAAAAACTATAAGAAATTTAATATGATCAAATTATAAAGCATGAGGCTGGGAATGGTAAGAAATACATTGGAGAGAGACCATGATCAGATCATAAAGGGCATTGTAAGCCACACTATGGAGGTTATATTTTACACTAAGAGCAAATGGGAGCTATTGAAAGCTTTTAATCAGAGAAGTAATTGATTTAGATTAAGAATTTAGAAAGGGAATGCATGGGAGTGGGAAAGCAAAAAAAATTCCTGTTGTAATAACATCAATGAGAAATAACAGGTACCAGAGTAAGGATAGTGCAAGTGGTACTGGACAGGATGTACAGATATTTAGAGGGCAGAATAAATAAGAGCCTATAACTGAATGAATCTAGGGGAAAAGAACAAAAATTATGGTTAGCTCTCAGTTTCTGCTTCTGGCAGATGTGTAAAAGTGATATCAATCACTGAAGGAGGAATGGCATGGTGAAGACTAAGTTCAAGGTAAATTTGAGTCCTTCAAAGAGAGATAGAAGCCTGAGATTCAGGAGTGAGACTGGAACTGACACAAGCATGCATGACGGCTAGAAAAGTTGAATGAATTTTTGGACTGCAGGAAGAATTTTAGTATGAATGACACAGAAATGTGAAACAACTCTGAAAGAGCTATCGCTTAAGGTGGCAGATCTCAAACTTTACTGTGTATAAGACACCCTCAGAGAAAATAGGTACACTGCAGATACACAGGCCCCACCACTAGATTTCTCTTTAGGAGGCCAGAAGTAGAATCTAAAGCTGCATTTTAGTAGGAATCCTAATCCTGTTTAGTAGGAATAATTTTCATGCATGCAGATGACCCAAAGATCATACTTAGAGAAATACTGATTTAAAGGGGAAGACAAAGACATGGAAGAACTTAGAGAGGAAGAGAATTAAGAATAGTGTGCTATAAGAAGGAAAGCAGTTGCATTTCAGAAAGTAGAGATGATCAGCAGCACCAAAATTAGAAGGAAGAGATACACTGAATTTTACTGTAGTACTTCATGCAAGATCAAATGCAATGGGAGAGGTCACCAAACAGAAGAGTTGGATGTTTCTGTTCATTTTTCTGATATTTGGCTGCAATTCACTAGTTACTATTAAATATTTAAATCCTATTTTTCAAATGTCCTGCACAGATTTGTCTTACAAACTGTTTTTAAGTTCTGTCGAAAACACTTCAAAATTAATTTACCTTTAATCATAAAAATATGAATTACAAATATCAAAACTAACAGGGAAAGAAGAGTGGTAGAATTTGACACCAAAATATATGCCTCTTTGACACAAGGATTATTTTGAGCTGATTATTTTGAGAAATGGCAGACTCAAGAGAAGCTCTGAAAGTACAATAGATGTTGCTCTTTTTTAAGGGAAATTAACACTTATAAGGGAAGTCTCCACTTGCAAAGCTATGCCAGAAGAAATGGATGACTTACTAGAAACTCCTATCTGAGTAGCAAACCTTAGTCTTGTTTGTCATCCTTTTCTTGGTCACCTCCTATAACTGGCTTCCCTCATACTCTTCCCTCTTTTGTCTTTAGCTGAAAATGACATTTAAGGCTCAATTCTAAGTCACATCTGAAGTCGTCTTTTTCCTCTGGATATCTCCCATGTATAGATGAGATACATGTGTTAATAAACTTGGGCTTGTTTTCTTTTATTAATCTGTCTTTGTTACAGGGGCCCCATCGAAGAACTCAGAAGGGTAGAGGGAAAATTATCTTTTCTTCCCCTACAGAATGTAGGATTACTGTAACAGATAAATAGCAGAAAGTTACTTATTCTATTTTTGAGAAAAATGCTATGTAATTGATATAACATGTGAACTGTTTATTTGAATAGTTTTGATACAAAGAAAGATGACACATTTTAAATTTGGCATCTTATTATAAAACAAAAATATTATTCTTATTAAGGGAATAAATCCAAGGACATATATAAGAATCACAAAATCAAAATCTAGTCTCAAATGGACTTCATATTCATGGAGTGAAGTCCATGAACTAGGGTATTAATATCAGATTATATATTGAAAGGTGGAAAAGTAATAGTTATGAGGAAGATTATGAGCTTTCTACTTAGAAATAAATTAAGAAGATGTATGGTATGTCATTGAACAAATTTTGAAGAAACAAGACCTTCTGGTCTCTCCCTAGGGGTTTATAAAACAAGAAAACCTGGTCAATGATGCATGAAGTGACAGACAGGAGTTGCAGAGTATAATCCATTTCTTTTGGAGATTAATTGAAATCAAGCATATATAGGTGCTGAGTTTATATGATTGAAACCAGAAAAATAAAAGCAAAATGATAAGAGCTCCTCATATACAAGTGAACCACAAAATAGCAGCCTTAGGATCTTCTTACCTTATGGAAGAAAGGGAGGGAGGGAGGTAAGAAAAGAAAGAAATTATTCTTCTTGACTACTACATGGTCTAGAAGCTCCAGAAAAATCCAACTCCTAAATTCACAAGCCACATTGTCTTTGAAAGACATATTTGCTATTTCAGTTATCTTTCTGTTTTATAGTGTTGTCAAGCCAATTTGGTTGACCACAATTTTTCTTCCTCATTATTTTACCATGCTATATAAACTCTGTAAGAAACAGATTTTAATGTCATTCAGTTTGATGATCAACTTGAGTACTGTTCTTACAATCTATTTCCAATTAGAGTTGTGATCATTCCTGAGGCTGTCTTATAACAAGTGGTTACCCTCTGGGTAACTTTTCTTTAAATGCAAGCCTATTAGAAACTTCCAGTGTTTAGCTAAGAAAAGCTACAGGTCATCAAGACTTGACATCCCTTGTATCATGACTTCACTATAACAGGGTCATTCAGATCTAAATGACTTTACAACTGCAATTGAACTGGTCTCTCCCCTTGTTACAGTCATTATCTTTGGTCATTTTATTTAAATGCATCATTTAGTTTGACATCAAATTGTATGACGGAATAAAAGGGACCTTCGGGGGTGTAAAAACATCCCTAAGTAAAACTGATAACATCAAATAACTTCAAGGTTAACTCTGCACAATCAGTTACTAACTTGCCATGTCTCTTTTACCAAGAAGAATCGCTGGCATAGCTAAACTGGACCATTTAACCTTGAGGGTTAGAGAAACAAAGGAGTAGGCTGCTGAAGCCTTTGAGGATCTGTGTATAGAAAACTCAACATTATTTAAAAAAAAATAACTCATTTATAAAAATATATAAAGTAGGGTCCAGTAGTGGCTAGTATTCTTAACTTATTCTCAATTTAAGAGTAGAGGCTCTGAGGTTACACAGACTTAGGCTCAACTCCTGGTTTTGTCACTAGGCTACATAAGCAAGAAGGGAAAAAAATAAGGTTAAATTTTTTAGTACTAGTATCCTCATATGTAAAATTGAAATTATAATACTTATTCATAGAATTGTTTTCAAGGACAAGTAAAATAAAAAGACTCTACTTAACACTGAAAATAATACATAGGGGACTTTTATTAATGGTAGGGTTGTTATATAACTAATAAGAGAAATCATAACCCCTAATCATTAGCAGTGTTTAAATTTAAGATTAACTTTAAAGAATAGGTGATTACATCCATATTTCTTTCCACTTGACTAGTAAATCCAGGTGTGTCTTTCATTGACATAATTTTTACCTATTTCCATTTCCTGTCCTTTACATGTTAATTAATGGAATAAGTAATATAAATTTTTATATGTGATTCCTTACATAACTGACCAGTTATGTTAGCATAAATCCACCCCTTAAATTCTAAAAGCACATAACCAAATATTACCATTTAAGTTTTCCATTAGGAATTCATCCCTTTGGATTAATAAACCATTATTTTCAAGATATCTAGGAGACAACATATTCATAACCAGAGGACATTCATATTTCAATGTAAATGAGTGAGGTGTTTCCACTGTCTTGTGGAGAACAGGGGAGGACAGCTGGGCATAACACAAGACATCAATAAAACAGCCTGAGTTAGGTGGGTATCTTTGCAAGTGTGGAAATAGGGCTGCCAACAGACTTGGAAATGGGAGCAAAGAGAATAGGAAAAAAAGCTATTTCACCATTTTGACTAGAGGTTTCATAGTCTTGGATTCTAATAAAATCTTTATGTGTTTGATAGTCGCTGTAACGTTTAATCATATAGGGTGTGAATATCTGCACTGATTCTATGGGGGCCCTAGAGACCACCGTGTGTCTGAGCTATTTCATAACTGAGAGTGCCCCATTGAGCAATTTAGGAACATGTGGAAGCATTTCTTGCTAATCCTATTTTTTTGTCTAATATAGGTAAATTTAGTGGATTCAATAATGCAATTGTCTCTTGGGGGTGAATTCATTCTCTTTCAGGTTATGGCTCAGTTCTTCAGATTCTGCTGTTTCTCCTTAGGCTACTCTCTAAGATGGTATATTGCAAAGGTGGGCAAACTTTATCTGTAAATGACCAGACAGTATATTTTAGGCTTTACTGGCCATATAGTTTCTATTGCAACTATTCAACTCTGCCACTATAGCAGGAAAGTAACCACAGACAGGATATAAATGAATGGGTAAGACTACGTTCCAATAAAACTTGATTTATGAATACTTTATATAAAATTTGATTTTCATATCTTACTCAAGTGTTAAAAAATACTTAAATTTTTTTCAGTCATTTAAAATGTAAAAACATTCTTAGCTTACAGGACTTACAAAATAGAGAGCAGGTTCTTACATGGTGAGAACTTGTTCATTATGCTTCAGAAGATTGGAGACTGACAAGAATTAGGCTTGAGATGGATTAATGATTGTGCATTGAGCATTGACTCCCCTATATAGAATTTTATTGTTGTTAACAACCATTTGATCAATAAATATGAGAGATTCCCTTTCAAAAAAAAAAATAGAGAGCAGGCAATATTGGCCCATGGGCTATAATTTGCTTACTCCTGGTGCACTGTATACTAACAGGGGCAGCTCAGGTGAACTTGGGCACAGGCAGATGGAAGCTCTCCAGCCTCAAGCTAATCTTTGGGTGTGTTGGCCAGTGATCATGCACTCAGAGTTAGCCTATTTGTTCTATGTATGACTGTAGCCTTGAGATCCTCAGTTTCTCAATGTGATCTGACCTTTAACTCCTCCAAGCTGATGCTGCTTCCCATCTGCTTCCTGGTTCTGAAGACCCCTCGGGGTCATTGCCACATCCATCTTATCCTTGGACCAGGTTACTCTCACCACACCAGGTTCTTCTGTAGGCCCTAAATCAGTGTTCGTGTACTTTGGAACTGAAGGAAGCATGCAGATGTCAATGAGATCCTCTTTCTACCAAACCAAACCACCCACCTTTTGAATGTACTGAGCTGCTGTATGTTGGCCAGACAAGTTCTGGAATGTCAGTTTCCCAGTGGAGTACCGAAATGATGAGCAAGGCTACAGCTCCCTGCTCTAGGTGTTCCTGTCTACATGTACAGTGAGCTCCCTCCTCACTTTGGGGCTTTGAAGCATCGGAAGCATACAATTCCATTATTTTTGTCCTCAGTATCATATTCTCCTCCCTTCAGAGAGAACACTGTTCTTCTCTTCTTCCCTGATACAAAAATATTAGTGGATAGCTTGCAGAGAAAATCAATTTATTAATAAGGAAAATAATTTACCAAATATTTAAAGAATTATACCCTTAATATATAGGGTTTCCATGGACAGAAATAAGGAGGCTTAACATTCTAGTGAAACAACATGAACAAAGGAGAGGAGACATAATATTGTCCGCAAATTCATAGCTGTCATTCAAAAGCATGGTGCTTATTGTAAGATTTGGTCCACGAAACATTTTAAGAAAAAGAACAAATTTACAATGAAGCAGAATAAACTTTATGTTAATTACTAACAGAACTTTTCCAGATAGTATTGTGCTCAGAAAGTATATTTACTAGGAGAAAAGTAATATTTTTATCATATGCCAATTTGTGTGGGAGCATTTTAATACTGAATTTAATGAAATAGAATAAAATCTATGTTGAAAAATTTTCTTAGTGATATAGTTATATTTCACATGGCCACAAATTAATAAAACTAAAAAAGAATCTGGTGACAGTTTAGTAAATATTCATTTATTTACTAAATGATCATTCTGCAAATATTTGCAAAGTACTTACAATATGCCAAGCACTGTTGTAGGGCCAAATATCATGTAGTGAACAAAACAATGTCATGCAGGAGGACAGACAATAAACAAGATAAGTTAGTAAAATACACATGTGAATAAATGACATGTTCTAAGAAAGAATTATGAAACAGGGAAAGGCCCTATGCAATACAAAGTTAAGCACTGAAATTTTTCCTAGGGTAGTCAGGGAAGTCTTAATAAAAAGATGACTTTTGAATAAAAATAGGAAGGGAGGGAGCTAACCATGTCATTATGACAGGGAAGAATGTTCTAAGCTATGAGAACAGCAAGTACTGAGGACTTGGGAGTATGTCTGATTATGTCTGAGAAAGGGCAAGGAAGCCAGCATTGCTGATGTCCTAACAGGGAGAGATGAAGGCGAGAGGTCATGTAGAGCCAGATAACATGGAGAGAGTTATAGTGAGAATTTTCAGTTGTATTCTGAATAAGAAACCCATGGAAAAATTTGGTGCAGAGTAGTGACCTAACTGGATTATGATTTAATAGGATTACTCTGGCCACTGTGTTGATAACCGGCTATAGAAGGACAAGATTAGAAACAGAGAAGCCAATTGGGAGACCTTTACATTAATCCAAACAAGAGATGATGGTGGCTGGGACGTGGTGTGACAGAAGTATATGTGATGAGAATGGTCAGATTCTGGATATATTTAGAAGTGGAGACAATGAGATTTCCCTGTGGACTTGGATATAAGGTTCAAGAGAAGAGGATTAGTCAGAGATGGCACTGGGTCTTTTGGATTGAGGAACTAGAAATAGATTGTCATTCACTAAAATGGCAATAAGCTGTTACAGGACTTGGCTTGGGGGAGTATATTAGGAGCTCAGTTTTAGACATGTTAAGTTTTGGAAGCCTGTTAGACATCTAGATGCAGAGGTCAAGGGCATATCTGAGCTAAGGAGAGAAATTTCAGCCAAAGATATGAGTGTGTAAATCATCAGTACCCAGATGGAATTTATAGCCTGAAGACTGAATAAAACCAAGGGAGGAGAATTAGCAAAAGGAACTGAGTAGGAGTGGACAGAAAGGTAGGAGGAAGGCTAGATGACTCAAGTGTGTTGGAAATCAAGTGAAGACAGTACTTCAAGAAGTAGAGATATCAGATGTTGAAACTAGGTGTCTGTGTGCTCAAGTCATTAGAACCCTGTGTTTTGCTTCCCTGCCATGCTGTCTTTGGATTAGCTAATGTTCAACTGTGGCTGCTTCGTTTGATGACTGACTAAAATGAGTTGGCTAACCTAGAAGATTTGCTTCTAAGGAGGTTTTGGATTAAGTTGTTCAATACTATTGAACAAATATTTATTAAGTTCCTAGTATTTTCACAATGCCTGGAAATAAATATGAAAAAGATATAACTGCTATTCTTCTATTCAAACTCACATTCTAATAGAATTTATCAAACCTGACACATAAATAACTTAAATATTAAATATAATGGATACAAATTTCAAAACTCAGGTGGGAAAGAAGTGTAAATTTGTTGACTTTTCTATACTGCAACATAATTTTTTATTTTGTATCCTCATTTGATCAAGTGATAAAAATAAAATTTTCATCAAGTCAGGACCATATCTTTTATCCAGGGGTTTTGTCATAATCTAGGGTTCTTAGATAATGTCTCTGTATCAAGGAATGAAGCAATGGTCCTTTCTCTTCTGTCTGCATTCTCTGAGATCAACATGCTCCCAACTATTCCTCTGTCACAGACCAAGGGCAGGTTGCCCTTGCATTTTCTTACACCCCCTCCTACGTTCCCTCCCCAGTTCTCTCCCTACCTGGGTAACACTCCAGGTCTGGCTCTCTTGCTACTACTTATGTAGCCTCTCAGGGGCACAGTAAACAATCAGCTGCCCTCCCTGACTACAACAGGTAGTCGCCCCCCAGTGCTTCTCCAGAGAGGAGACAGGAGAGGAAGTTAATGACCTATCATACCTAGATGAGGAAGCCTCCATAAAAATCCCAATAGTACAGGTTCAGTGACCTTCTAGGTTGGAGAACACATCCACACTGGAAGGATGATGCACCTCAACTTTACAGCAACAGAAGCTCCAGCAATCAGGACCCTCCCAGACCTTACCCCACATATCTCTTCATCTGGGTATTCATCTGTATCTTTTATCATATCTTTGAATAAATTAGTAAAGGTAAATGTTTTTCCCTTAGTTCTGTGAGCTTCCTGAGGAAATAATAGAACCAAGAAAGTTATGGGAACCTGAAATTTATAGCCAAGTTGGATAGAAGTTGCAAGTAACCTGGGGACCTGCTACTTGCAGTTGGCATCTAAAATGGGGAGGAGTCTTGTGAGACTGAGCCCTTAACCTGTGGGATCTGATGGTATCTGCAGGTAGACAGAGTCAGAATCTACCTGCAGGACACCAAGTGGTATCACAGTTTCTTGTGTGGTGAAAAACACATGCACATTTGGTTACCAGAAGTGACAGTAACTAAAGAAGGCACACAGGAGGAGAAGGAATGGGGAGTTTTTCTTAAAACAGATCTCCATTCACTATCTCAAGAGACTCTCTCCACTCTTAAAAATAATTGTATTCCCTTGAATGCACAGGAGATGGCCCATGGGTATAGGTAGAACTTTTCTACAATGCCACCACCATCCTTAGCTGAGACTAGCCTCTAAGACCCCTCACACTCTTGTGCAATGGTGAGTCTCAACTGTCTTTGCCTAAAGTCAGCAAAGATATGAACTGGTTCCCTACCCTGATCTCTACCCATGCCTTCTTCTAGTAGAGTTGTGTCCAGTACCTGAACCTCAGCTGTCTGACTCAAGAAAGAAAATGGCTTCTAAGCTTTCACATGACTGTGGCTGTTCCAGTGACTCCCGCTCTGGCTTTCTCCTGTGACACCACCAGCCTCTTAGCTCCCACATGAGCAGTGTTGAACATGTTCTCTTTACAGATACAGTCCATCTGCGAGTTGTTTGATTTTCTCATAGACAAGCCAAAAAGAAGGGTGTCAGTAAGACTTTTCAATACTCTCTTTAAAATGTTTCCCCTGCAGGATTGAGGTCTAATCTCTCACATTTACAGATGATAAAAGGGCTTCTATAATTCACTAGCAGATATTATTTTACATGGGGAGACTGTAGTTAAAACTTCACTTCTAGAATTGATACTCTCAGTTTTCCATTTCTTAGTTATTTTCCCTTTTACTATAAAAGAGCACAATAGCTGAAAATTAAACTGGATTAAAGTAGCTAAAACAATATACTTTGAAAATCTATTTTGTTTATAGGAAAATGTCTTCTGAGAGACCACAATGATCTTTATTTTATTTTATATGCCTAAAAATTATTCAATTCTATGATAAAGAAATCTGAAAATTCTGTGATTCTAATTAATCAGAACTTTTTTAAACTTAGTCCTGGAAACCCATAAAAAATTATTAGTTGTCAGCAGCTTTAATGCCAGTTTATTAGAGGCCCTGACTCAGTGCCTGCTGATAGTTATTGTGAAGGCTGAAAGGTTAACAAGAACAGGTTGCTATGAACCATCTTGCCAGGTGTTTTCCCCCGCAGTTAATGGACCTAAGCCAACTGAAGTTATCACTCTAGAACTAGTCACAGACACTCTTAATCTTCACATAGAAACACTGGGGAAAAAAGCTGGGAAATTTGTATTATTACTTTTCACCATCATCACATTTAGAAAAATTAAAATAGAGTCTCATTAATCTTCTATTTGTAAATGAAGGTCTGACAAACCCAAAAAGAAAGAAAGAAACCTTTTAAAATAGTATGTATGTATAACATGTTCCATTAAAATAATAAGAGTCCCTTCAGTGAAACAATGTCTAGTAAAATCTCTCACTATTTTCCAGGCATAGTGGTTAAGAGCGACATAGGTATTAATATGTCTAAGTTCTTTTAATTGCTGGGTTTATAAATCTGAATAGTTGCAATGAAATAATCAGAGTCAACCAGACAGAACTAGAGCCAGTCACTGTGGGTATCTGAAATGTGTATGCCGTTTGTGGGGATGGAATTTGTACTCACCCAGTCTGGAATGGAGCAGATGGAAAAGCAAACAGGGAAGCAAATGCTTTGTCTTTAGATATTGTGGTTCACTGATGATCCCTATTTATTTTGGGAACTTCAGAACATCTGTAAAAATCAGATAAAAGACAAACTGAGATTATTGAGAAAAATTTGAATGAAGCATGGAATTTTACAGCTATCACGCTGTCAGATTAAGAAGAGATTCTCATTCTCTGCCAATATTTAGGAATCTTGTTGAATTTTAAGTAGCAGCCTTTGAAATTAAACACTTAGCTGAAGTAAATACAAAGGAAGGAAATGCTCTAATTGTATAAAATCCAAAATTAAGCAAATGGAAACAAGAGTAAGAAGAATGGCAGTGGCCCATATATAACAGAAGTGAAAATTGCTCATGCCCACCCTGATACCAGTGTGTTCAACTAGTGCCAAGATCTTGGTTTCTAAACACCATTCTCAATGTAAAGGAACTAGGGTAGCTTAGAGAAATGGCTGAGGCAAAGAAAATCACTGGTGAGGCTAAATGTTCTCATAGTGTCAGAAAGCAAGAAAACATTCAATGATTAATGGGGGTTTTAAAAGAAAATAGAGGCTAGCTTTAAAGACCCAACTGGACAAAAAAAAAAAAAATCTGAGACAATGAGGCCATTTTTAGAAAGGAAAATAATAAATTATAACAAACTGCATTAAAAAGAGAGTCTATAATAAAACATATGTGTGGAGGAAGAAAAAGCTCTTTGTGATAAAAAAAATTGCTAGCTGTTATATATAGAGGGAATGCTAAAATTAGAAAATAACTTTTTTAAAACCAACGGTGTAAAAATTGATTTAGGCAAGAAACATCAAACAATGCTGAGAGACAGGATGAAATGATTCCTACTTTCTCAAAGTTTCAGTCAGTAAATTATTTACTGATTATTAAGAAAAAAGGGTACTTTACAGTAGTGACTTTAGCAAGGGATCAAAGCAAGAATCACCAGCAGTTAGACAAATTAGCATTGTGCATCTCCTATGATGCTGTATGTGGGAGGCATACAGTGTCATCGATAGCTATGATGTATTCCTGCAAAAAGTATTTAACCTGAAATTCTTTATGAGAAAACAAGTCCAAATTGTGGAATATTATATGAAACAATTGGCCTGGATTTGGCAAATTTGGTAAGTTGTGAAATATTATGGAAAAAAGAAAAGAAAAAGAAAAGGTATGTTTACAGATTAAAGGAAAGTAAGAAGACATGGTAATTAAATGATAATTGTGATCCTTGATTAGATGCTAAAAAATAAATTTAAAAAACCACATTCATACAACTATAAAGGACACATGTGGGACAATAAGATAAACTAATGGATTTTTATTTTAATAATATTATTGTGATGATATTCAGTTTCTTAGATATGAAAATGACATTTTGTTCATGTTAAAGATGTCTTTGTTCTTATGAGATACATGTTGAAGTATTTAGAGTAAAAAAGTGATTGTATTTACAACTTAATTTCAAATATTTCAGCCAAAAAGGGTATAAATGAAAAATGTATATACTAATAGAGATTGTAAAGCAAATGTGGCAACATGATAAAAATTAGAATTAGAACATGTAAGGGGAAAATATATATATAACTCATACTATTCTTTTAACTTTTCATAGGATTTAATTATTTTTATGAATAAATAATGCTCATCTCTAATGGTTTCATTCACTTGTCCAAGAAACACTCTGCACTGAAATCCCAAACAAATATAAACTCTCATGACTGCTATCTGAGTAGATTTTCTGTAAGTTCCTATGTGGTCCATTACCCTACATGGTCACCATAGGCCACCAGCAATGGGCAAAATAAACCACAGGGTGAGAAATGTCAGGTCAGAGAATTTCACTGCAATTCAAGTCACATCTGGTTTTCTTTGATGTCATGGGAAAACCAATGAAGAATTTGGTTAAGTGATGCTCTAGATGATGATCTTCAAAAGCCACACATGAAGTACTGATGTGCTATACTTTAGCCAGGAAAATCATACCAATACTGCAGATATTTCTTTGTTTGTCATCTGTGAATTTTTTGGGAGCCTGGAAAATAGCCTATCCTTCCTGAAGGATGTTAGGTTGGGGAGTGTTAAAATGATATGCTGTGGGATCTGTGGAATTAGGGATAATGTACATGAGTTATAAAATAGGAGGTTCAATCATCAGAGAATTATTGTTACTTAAGAAAATCCATTTCAAGTCAACCCAATTTAAAAGGAGACCAAATTTTCATGGTAAATGTTGTTAAATTATTGGCATTTTATCTTGAGAAATGAAAATAAGTTTTTTTCTTATATTTAATCTAGATTTGAATAACAAGTGTATTCTAATTATTAGAATAAATAGAGAATTTTTTAAGGAAATATTTCCCTTTGGTATGAGTTATAAGACAAGCACAAAGCATAAAGGAATTCAAAAGAAGACTGGATCTTCATTATTTGAAGGCACCAGTCAGTACCTCATAAAGGTGGCTGCATCCTAGAAGAATGAGTAGGATTTCCCGAGATGAGGAATTGAAAACAGAGTGAATGTCCTGGAAATTATTTATAGTACAATTTGGCCTTGCATAACGTGTTTGGCAGAAGTTGGGTTTATAGCTGACAATGCTGGGTTTGGGACTGGGAAGCTGTGAATACCAAGCTAAATTGTTTGGACTTTAGACAGCAAGGAAAAAATGGAGTGGAGTGATGTAATCAGTGTTGTACTCTTAATTTTTTCCAAAGAATTTGATACTATACACTAAAGTTCTATAAATTCAATTTCTTCAAACTTCAAGGAAAAATGAATTTAATTATATTTACAGCAATTATTTCCATTGATTGCCCTAAAAGAAAATGTATATATTTTAGTCAATTCTCAATTATCTGCACAACATGGGAGCACTGGCAAGGGTAGCCCATAGTCTATATGAAAGTCATACTGTTGGATTGAGACCATGACCTGATTTCCTAAGCAAGAAAAATTGCTATGGGGAGCAGGTTGATAAACCTGCTCTCTGGTAGCAAGCTAGTAGAGAAGCCTGTCTATTAGGAGTTACCCTGCTGCTATGTGAATGTTTGTTTCTGCTCACTCAGTTCAAATCTTTGATCCTGTGCCTCTTAACAAGTGTCTCTGTCAAAAGGACCAGGGTGAATTCAGATAAAGGTGGTACAAAACACATTACACATTTTTACTAGAAAAAAATAACAGAACATGGATGATTCATGTACAGTCAACAATGCAAAACACTGAAATCGTATTAGGTAGTATCAGCAAATATCCACAGTTCAATATTTTGAATATGATTGAAGATAAAGAAATAAAGTTGGTTTAACTTACACAGGCATTAAGACTTCTATATTTTACTACTGATTTACTTATTCATTCATCACACTTTCATTGAGGAACCAGCTATGCAAAAGGAATTGCTACAAACTGTGAGGAGCAATGTCCATAATTATTTCCACATTCCCCACAGGAAACTGTCATAATGTGGTTTTACAGTTTAAAAATGAGAGTTTTAAATTAAGGTTGCTGTACAACTTCAATTTCTCTAGCATTGTCTTATGTGTTTAGGCTCTGGGCTCAGGTATTTTCCACTTATAAGCTATGATCTTGGGCAAGTAACATATCTTCCTGGGGATCACTTTCTCAATTGTGAAATAAAAATAATCAGAGCACATATTACAGAAAATTGCTGAGAAAATTAAATAAGATGAAGTTATGAAATATTTACAGTCTAGCACTTAATATTAACTTAATAAATATTATTTATGACTATTTGTATTATTACTATTATTAGAATAAAAAAGTCATGGCATTATTGAAGTATCATTAGAAGATCAGAATGAAGTTTTAAATATTTGAATTATTCTGAAAAACATGAAAATCACAATGTATTTTGTCTTATAGCAACAGGAAAAAAATGTTTCAAATTACAAGATAATGTCTGGTATTTATAGCTTCAAGCCTCAGAAAGGAATGTTTATAAAATTGAAGATAACCAGAGGACTCAAAATGCTCAATTGCCCCCTCTTTGGGTTTAGTGTTGAATGAAGTCACTTTTCCTGATCCTTAGAGAAGGACAGGTTTACCTGTAAGTATGGACCAAATTAATAATTAACAGATCCACTGATAATCACCTTGAAAAATGAGACTACTCAGATGTTCAGGCCAGACAGCTAAGGCATAGAATTCATTTTATAAACTCATCATAGTTGTATAGTTGTGCTGGCAATAAAATCTCACACCTGTTTTTCTATTTTTTTCTATTTATTTTATTTTATGTCATGTTATGTTTTATGTTATATTATGTTATTATTTTACTTTTTTCCTTTGGTGATTGCTGTCAACTATTGTAGGTGCTCTTTTTCTGTGTATTTGATATCCACTGGGCAAATGTGTTCATTCTGCTCAGTGAACCATGCTGAAACATCTCTTTCTGAAGTCCTTCATAACTGCCTTTGAAGGGATTTAGGCCTTTAAAGTATCTTTAAATTAAAGAGAACTTATATGGACAAAAATTAGTTCTTATCACTCCAAGGACACACAGTGACCATTATGAGCCTCCTGCTAAGTATATATATATATAATCATCTCATCATTAACAAAGACAATATCTTATATTTGCCTTTTCCTCACTTTCATAAAGTACCAAACATACAGAGTAGAACTTAATAGTTACTCTGTAAGTGGCAGTTTCTTTCCACATTTTCATTAACATATAAATGTGGTCAATATATAATAATCATAAATCTAATTAATACTGTAGACTCATCAAAATACATTCTCTACTCTACTCTCCATTGCCTGCCTACACCAGAAAGTCAGTTGGAAATATCATGGCCCTGGTTCTGGCAAGTCAGATATTGGCACAAGTGGGTTGGGGTTTTTTTGTAAGACTTTTACTTTACCTAATAAAAGGGGCAGAGGAGGCTGGCTCATTCCCTCCCTCCTTCATGCCTTAACTGAATTCATGATTTATGAGCCTGCAGTAACCATCTTGAAACCAGGAGAGGAAGACCAAAACAATTTCAGAGACAGCAACCTTGGTATGATTAAACAGATAAACTACTGTCAGCAACTGCATACTCAGCATTTATTGTTAACCAAGATAAAAACATTTTAGTTTGGAGAGATGAATGTTGGTTGGGTTTTCTATTACTTTTAAAGTGATGCATCCTGATAAAGATAGTAAACCTCTTCCTGTCACAGATTAGCCCCAAGAAACCAAAAGAAAAGCAAATATATAACTTTTACTTACCCACCCCCAATAATTTGAATTTCATTTGTTGTTTTGCTAGGTATGCTTCTGGCCAGATGTTTCCTTATCCTTTATTCTAATATTTCTGGGAATTATATAAAATAACACATGTAGAGGAAAGGGGCGGAGCCAAGATGGCGGCGTGAGTAGAGCAGTGGAAATCTCCTCCCAAAAACACATAGAGCTATGAAAATATAACAAAGAAAAATCTTCCTAAAATAGAGACCACAGGACACAAGACAACATCCAGACCACATCCACACCTGCAAGAACCCAGCGCCTTGTGAAGGGGGTAAGATACAAGCCCCGGCCCGGCGGGACCCGAGCGCCCCTCCCCCCGGCTCCCGGCGGGTGGAGAGAAACCGGAGCAGTTTTTTTTTTTTTTTTTCTTGGCGAGCGCTTTTTGGAAGCCTTAGAGGGACGGGCCCCCGTTGCTGGGGAGGCAGGGTGGCGGGACCAGTGAGGAGGTGCCTGGGAACGGCGCCGGAGGACAAAGAATATCCCGCGTTTCTCCCTGCGAGACCTGGGGGCGGGTGCCTGAGACCGGTGCCTGAGGACGGAGGAGGTCGCGCGTTTTTCCCCTTTTTTTTTTTTTTTTCTCTTTTTGGCAAGCGCTTTTTGGAAGCCTTGAAGGGACGGGGACCCCAGTGCTAGGGAGGCACGATGGCGGGACTGGTGAGCGGGTGGCTGGGACCGGCGCCTGAGGACAAAGAATATCCCCCGTTTTTCCCTGCGGGACCGGTGGACGGGTGCCTGAGACCGGCACTTGAGGACAGAGGAAATCGCGCATTTTTCCACTTTTTTTTTCTCTTTTCTGCGAGTGCTTTTTGGAAGCCTAAAAGGGACAGGGACCCCGGTGCTAGGGAGGCAGGGCGGTGGGACTGGTGAGCGGGTGCCTGGGACCGGCACCTGAGGACAAAGAATATCCTGCATTTTTCCCTGTGGGACCGGTGGGTGGGTGCCTGAGACCAGCACCTGAGGACGGAAGAAATCGCGCGTTTTTCCCCTTTTTTTCTCTCTTTTTGCCGAGTGCTTTTTGGAAGCCTTGAAGGGACAGGGACCCCGGTGCTAGGGAGGCAGGGCGGCGGGACTGGTGAGCGGGTGCGTGGGACCAGTGCCTGAGGACAAAGAATATTGAGCGTTCCTTCCCTGCGGGACCGGTGGGTGGGTGCTTTTTGGAAGCCTTGAAAGGACAGGGACCCTGGTGCTAGGGAGACAGGGCAGCAGGACCAGTGAGCGGGTGCCTGGGACCGGCACCTGAGGACAAAAAAAAAAAAAAAAAAAAATCGCTTGTTTTTTCCTTTTTTTTCCTTTTTTTTTTTTTTTTTTCTCTTTGTTTCTGTTCCCTCTCTCATTGTTGCTGCTGTTGTTTTGGTTTGGAGAGTGCTTTTTGGAAATCTTAAAGGGGCAGGACAGGTCACTTAGACCAGAAGCAGGGAATCTGGGGATCTCTGGGCACTCTAACCCCCTGGGCAGCAGGGAGCACAGAGGCCCCTTACGGAGATAAATAGTCTCCTGGCTGCTCCCCCTCCAACGGGGCTCCACCATTTTGGAGGAACAGCCCCAGCCAGGCCAAGCCCACAGCAACAGCGGAGATAAACCCCAAAGCAACTGGGCAGGAAGCAGAAGCCCTGTCTGCGCACAGCTGCCCAGCACAAGCCACTAGAGGTCGCTATTCTCCCAGGAAAAGGCTACAAACCAACAAGAAGGGAAGCTCTTCCAGCGGTCACGTGTACCAGCTCTGCAAACTATCTCTATCACCATGAAAAGGCAAAACTACAGGCAGACAAAGATCACAGAGACAACACCTGAGAAGGAGACAGACCTAACTAGTCTTCCTGAAAAAGAATTTAAAATAAAAATCATGAACATGCTGACAGAGATGCAGAAAAAAATGCAAGAGCAATGGGATGAGATGCAGAGAAAAATGCAAGAGCAGTGGGATGAAGTCCGGAAGGAGATCACAGATGTCAGGAAAGAGATCACAGAAGTGAAACAATCCCTGGAAGGATTTATAAGCAGAATGGATAAGATGCAAGAGGCCATTGAAGGAATAGAAGCCAGAGAACAGGAACGTATAGAAGCTGACATAGAGAGAGATAAAAGGATCTCCAGGAATGAAACAACACTAAGAGAAATATGTGACCAATACAAAAGGAAAAACATTCGTATTATAGGGATACCAGAAGAGGAAGAAAGAGGAAAAGGGATAGAAAGGGTCTTTGAAGAAATAATTGCTGAAAACTTCCCCAAACTGGGGGAGGAAATAATCGAACAGACCATGGAATTATACAGAACCCCCAACAGAAAGGATCCAAGGAGGACAACACCAAGACACATAATAATTAAAATGGCAAGGATCAAGGACAAGGAAAGAGTTTTAAAGGCAGCTAGAGAGAAAAAGGTCACCTATAAAGGAAAACCAATCAGGCTAACATCAGACTTCTCAACAGAAACCCTACAGGCCAGAAGAGAATGGCATGATATACTTAATGCAATGAAACAGAAGGGCCTTGAACCAAGGATACTGTATCCAGCACGACTATCATTTAAATATGATGGTGGGATCAAACAATTCCCAGACAAGCAAAAGCTGAGGGAATTTGCTTCCCACAAACCACCTCTACAGGGCATCCTACAGGGACTGCTCTAGATGGGAGCACCCCTAAAAAGAGCACAGAACAAAACACACAACATATGAAGAATGGAGGAGGAGGAATAAGAAGGGAGAGAAGAAAAGAATCTCCAGACAGTGTATATAACAGCTCAATAAGCGAGCTAAGTTAGGCAGTAAGATACTAAAGAAGCTAACCTTGAACCTTTGGTAACCACGAATCTAAAGCCTGCAATGGCAATAAGTACATATCTTTCAATAGTCACCCTAAATGTAAATGGACTTAATGCACCAATCAAAAGACATAGAGTAATAGAATGGATAAAAAAGCAAGACCCATCTATATGCTGCTTACAAGAAACTCACCTTAAACCCAAAGGTAAGCATAGACTAAAAGTCAAGGGATGGAAAAACATATTTCAGGCAAACAACAGTGAGAAGAAAGCAGGGGTTGCAGTACTAATATCAGACAAAATAGACTTCAAAACAAAGAAAGTAACAAGAGATAAAGAAGGCCACTACATAATGATAAAGGGCTTAGTCCAACAAGAGGATATAACCATTCTAAATATATATGCACCCAATACAGGAGCACCAGCATATGTGAAGCAAATACTAACAGAACTAAAGAGGGAAATAGACTGCAATGCATTCATTGTAGGAGACTTCAACACACCACTCACCCCAAAGGATAGATCCACCGGGCAGAAAATAAGTAAAGACACACAGGCACTGAACAACACACTAGAACAGATGGACCTAATAGACATCTATAGAACTTTACATCCAAAAGCAACAGGATATACATTCTTCTCAAGTGCACATGGAACATTCTCCAGAATAGACCACATACTAGCTCACAAAAAGAGCCTCAGTAAATTCCACAATATTGAAATTCTACCAACCAATTTTTCAGACCACAAAGGTATGAAAGTAGAAATAAATTCTACAAAGAAAACAAAAAGGCTCACAAACACATGGAGGCTTAACAACATGCTACTAAATAATCAATGGATCAATGAACAAATCAAAATAGAGATCAAGGAATATATAGAAACAAATGACAACAACAACACTAAGCCCCAACTTCTGTGGGATGCAGCGAAAGCAGTCTTAAGAGGAAAGTATATAGCAATCCAGGCACACTTGAAGAAGGAAGAACAATCCCAAATGAATAGTCTAACATCACAACTATTAAAACTGGAAAAAGAAGAACAAATGAGGCCTAAAGTCAGCAGAAGGAGGGACATAATAAAGATCAGAGAAGAAATAAACAAAATTGAGAAGAATAAAACAATAGCAAAAATCAACGAAACCAAGAGCTGGTTCTTTGAGAAAATAAACAAAATAGATAAGCCTCTAGCCCAACTTATTAAGAGAAAAAGAGAGTCAACACAAATCAACATAATCAGAAATGAGAATGGAAAAATCACGACAGACTCCACAGAAATACAAAGAATTATTAAAGACTACTATGAAAACCTATATGCCAACAAGCTGGAAAACCTAGAAGAAATGGACAACTTCCTAGAAAAATACAACCTCCCAAGACTGACCAAGGAAGAAACACAAAAGTTAAACAAACCAATTACAAGCAAAGAAATTGAAACAGTAATCAAAAAACTACCCAAGAACAAAACCCCGGGGCCGGACGGATTTACCTCGGAATTTTATCAGACACACAGAGAAGACATAATACCCATTCTCCTTAAAGTGTTCCACAAAATAGAAGAAGAGGGAATACTCCCAAACTCATTCTATGAAGCCAACATCACCCTAATACCAAAACCAGGAAAAGACCCCACCAAAAAAGAAAATTACAGACCAATATCCCTGATGAATGTAGATGCAAAAATACTCAATAAAATATTAGCAAACAGAATTCAACAGTATATCAAAAGGATCATACACCATGACCAAGTGGGGTTCATCCCAGGGATGCAAGGATGGTACAACATTCGAAAATCCATCAACATCATCCACCACATCAACAAAAAGAAAGACAAAAACCACATGATCATCTCCATAGATGCTGAAAAAGCATTTGACAAAATTCAACATCCATTCATGATAAAAACTCTCAGCAAAATGGGAATAGAGGGCAAGTACCTCAACATAATAAAGGCCATATATGATAAACCCACAGCCAGCATTATACTGAACAGCGAGAGGCTGAAAGCATTTCCACTGAGATCGGGAACCAGACAGGGATGCCCACTCTCCCCACTGTTATTTAACATAGTACTGGAGGTCCTAGCCACGGCAATCAGACAAAACAAAGAAATACAAGGAATCCAGATTGGTAAAGAAGAAGTTAAACTGTCACTATTTGCAGATGATATGATACTGTACATAAAAAACCCTAAAGACTCCACTCCAAAACTACTAGAACTGATATCGGAATACAGCAAAGTTGCAGGATACAAAATCAACACACAGAAATCTGTAGCTTTCCTATACACTAACAACGAATCAATAGAAAGAGAAATCAGGAAAACAATTCCATTCACCATTGCATCAAAAAGAATAAAATACCTAGGAATAAACCTAACCAAGGAAGTGAAAGACTTATACTCTGAAAACTACAAGTCACTCTTAAGAGAAATTAAAGGGGACACTAATAAATGGAAACTCATCCCATGCTCATGGCTAGGAAGAATTAATATCGTCAAAATGGCCATCCTGCCGAAAGCAATATACAAATTTGATGCAATCCCTCTCAAATTACCAGCAACATTCTTCAATGAATTGGAACAAATAATTCAAAAATTCATATGGAAACACCAAAGACCCCGAATAGCCAAAGCAATCCTGAAAAAGAAGAATAAAGTAGGGGGGATCTCACTCCCCAACTTCAAGCTCTACTACAAAGCCATAGTAATCAAGACAATTTGGTACTGGCACAAGAACAGAGCCACAGACCAGTGGAACAGATTAGAGACCCCAGAAATTAACCCAAACATATATGGTCAATTAATATTTGATAAAGGAGCCATGGACATACAATGGCAAAATGACAGTCTCTTCAACAGATGGTGCTGGCAAAACTGGACAGCTACATGTAGGAGAATGAAACTGGACCATTGTCTAACCCCATATACAAAGGTAAACTCAAAATGGATCAAAGACCTGAATGTAAGTCATGAAACCATTAACCTCTTGGAAAAAAACATAGGCAAAAACCTCTTAGACATAAACATGAGTGACCTCTTCTTGACCATATCTCCCCGGGCAAGGAAAACAACAGCAAAAATGAGCAAGTGGGTAAGATTCCTCAAGGGAGGAACAACCTAAGACAGGCACAGTCACAGGGGGGCCATCAGGTGAGAATTTGGGGATCAACAGAGGTGAGGCTCAGAACCTCACCCCCCCTGCTTTGAGAGAAATCTTCTGCATCCGTGGATGTCTTGCTGCCCTTGTCTAGCCTGGATTAATACTTAGTCCATAGGCACACACCTGATCATCTGATCATCTATATTTGCCTTCTTACAGCACTAAACTATGTTTTCTACCTTTATCTTGCATCTACCTACCACTTCAGCATTTTATTAAAAATAAAAATAATAATAATAATAGGAGAAATGGGGGATCAACATATAAATCAAGTACAAAAATCAAATGAATATTCATATTTGACCTGATGGTTTATAGGTCATATTGCATGATCAAAACCGAAAGTTTCTGTGATGAATGACCTTGTACTGTTCACCATGTAAGAATTTATTCACTCTGTAAGAATTCGTTCACCATGTAAGAACTTGTTCATTATGCTTCAGAAGATTGGAGACTGACGAGAATTAGGCTTGAGATGGATTAATGATTGTACATTGAGCATTGACCCCCCTATACTGAATTTTATTGTTGTTAACAACCATTTGATCAATAAATATGAGAGATGCCCTCTCAAAAAAAAAAAAAAAAATAACACATGTAGATAAATGCCTATTTAGTCATCCTTCCTAACTCCTACACCTCATGAATTCTGTCATTCTTAAACTTTAGAAAGAAGGAAAACTAGATACATATGATGTGGATGTCACTGAATCTTGGAGTGACTCATTGAGGTAGATTCTACTATAGTCATCGCCATTTTAAAGATGAGAAGAATTGAGAGGCATAAATTCCATTTATAAGAGATGAACCCAGGCAATATGGGTTCTATATTATATTATTTGGACCACTTGTTCTTTATCAGTGAAATATGATGGCTTGAAAAGATAGGTTCTAAATTTCCTTTCATGTCCAATTTTACACTTTTTTTCAAAATATTAGCTGCCAGTTTCTCCTAGTTCTCCTCTCCTCACTACCATAATTAGAGAGATGCACCACCAGTGGGGAGACACTGTGCATTTAAACATTGCTTGGGTTTCAATCCTGTCTTAGCCCCTTTTACTACTTGTATGACCATGGGAAATTTACTCAACTTCTGTAACCCTAGCAATTGTATATGATACTACATAGATAGTAATTTGATCTGAGGATTCAGTGAGATTACCCATGTAAATTAGTTAATACACAGGACCTGGCACATAAAGCTCAACAAATATTAGTCATAATTTTTGTTGTTATTGAAGTTATATTAACCTCTGAAAACTTGATTTCAAGCAAGCTGGTGAGGATATTCCTGTGACTTGCAATCTATTGTCATGAGCAAACCATCACTGACGTATTTGACAAACTTCATTAATCCTTATTCATGACATCATATTTTAAAGTATTGTTCTCTCTTCCTGGGAATCCTGAAAAATACACTTGAAATTCATTTTTATTTAACAAGGCCTATAGTGAAAGAAAAAACATCCATCAATGATACTAACAAAGCAACTTTCCTTTAATGTCCAATATCAGTCAATAACTAGATATATGAGAGGGTGGTAAAAACAGGACAGTTTCATTATTAGAGATTACAATAAGAAACTGGATTCCATCCAATTTCCAGATCCTAAAAGTACTCATCCCAGGGTAGTTAAGGAATTGAGTGAAGCAATTACTAAGTCACCTAATATTATTTAAGAGTTCTTAAGAACACAGTGCCTCTGACAGCAATAACTAGTCACGTTTCTTTTAGAAAGGGAAAGGACAACTGTAAAAGTAGTAAGACAATCACCTTGACTAGTTGACCAGTGGGTTTCCAACCATGCTCTTCAGAGCCTGTCAAAAGCGAATCTTGTTAACATTTCCCTACCAGCTTAACTTCAGCAGAAGTATACATACACACACACACACACACACACACACACACACACACACACACACACACACACACATATACATAATTTATATTCATATGTAAATTTTATATTTATACAATGTAAATTTTATTTTACAAATTGACTTTGTTTTTAAGAAAGTGCGTAAGAGCTAAAAAGCAAACAGCAAACACAATTTTGAATTGTTGTGACTGAAAAGACACCAAAAAACCACCAAATTGTTTAAAATCAATGAGGAATAAATATTTTTTATTTCCAAGGCTTTTGATTTTTAATCTACATCAAATGAGAGTAAGAACTTCTTTGTGAAACACTCACCCAGGAGCACTCATTAGAAATTTCATTCAAAGGGAGCCTTATTCCATCAGATAGGGTAGGGAGATAATGCCTTTGTCCCTAGGGGACTGAACCTTGAATTGGCCCCACAACTCTGTAGCCCTTACAGTCAGGCCTTGGGCTTGGTCCTCAGCCACATTTGACCTGTGACTACAGGAAATAAGAGATTCCTTCAAAGATTCCCTTGAAGATTTCCATATCATACTGTGGGTTGTATTTCTGTGACCTAGAATTTGTCCTTTTCTCCCTCTATTACCCCCAAGGACTTCAGAAAGAGCCAGCTGATCCACAGTCCTTATAGTCACTACAGCTACCACAAAACCAAATGTCACAGCACTGCTTTCCCACCCTCTTCCACTTGCACTATGCCTGTGCCACATAAGTGAAAATCTGAGTAATCATAAAGACACCATAAGCCAAGGAGTACTAGTGTCCTATTCTGCCTCAACAAAAGGTTATCTATGTGTTGCTCAAAGGCACAGAGCTATCTAAGCCAGGATCCCATTTTCAGGTATCTGGGAGTGAGCAGGTCCGAGAATGTGGAATGACCAGTTATCCATCCACCTGAAAGGGGCTGGGGCAACTAATTGCACAGAGAGAGCTGAGTATGTAAATGCCCTGACTTCACTCTGCTCCCACTCTGATATCTGAATCTGAGGAAGTAAATGAAAACAACCCATCACACATACTCTTAGTGGGGAAGACATTCCAACTAGGATCTTATAGCTGAAAGTTAGGAGTTTGGACTTCATTCTAAGTGCAATGCAAAGTCACCAATAATTTTTAAGCTGAGAAATAGTGGGATTCAGTAGATAATTTAAAAATAATTATCCGGCTGTTCTGTAGAAAATGGATTTGAAAGGGTCAAGAAAGGAAGTAGAAAGATGAATTTGGAAGTTATTTCAGTGATTCCAGGGAAGAGATAATGCTCAATTATATTAGAAAGGTGGTAGTAGTGATGGACATAAGGGTGTGGCCTGAGGCACAGTTTGGAGACTTGAATTAATAAGATTTAGAATTAAGAATTTAGAATTAAGAAGATTTAGTGGCAAATATAATAAGGAGAATTCAGAAGAAGATGTTGAATATGAATCTGAGTCTTCTGGACTCACTGACAAGCTAAGAGGTGGTATTTAGTGAGACCTGTTCAGTATGAGCTAGTTGAGAAATAAATTTTAGAAAATCCCTGAAAAGAAAAAAATGTAATGTATTAAAAGTCACACAAGCTGCATAGTTTTCTAGGAACAAAGAACATTTTATTACAGTCTATATCAGCATTTTAGAGTCTAACAACTGATAGAAAAGTCAGCTTTATGGCTGTCTTCTGTCACTGGCAAATGGGAGCTTTTAGGGATGTCTGCTCACCTCTTAGATAAGTGGTACTTGTAACTGAAGACAATGAAGTTCCCTGTGACCAGTGAACAGAATGTTTATTTTATTCTGTTTTCCACTGGTAATTTTTTAAGAAATATTCCTAAGGAATTAGATTCCAGGCCTAATCAATTGAATATAACAACAGAATCAATTTATTGTTAACTAACCTATTCTCAGTATTACTAGCTTCAGTGTTTATTTGGCTGTAGTTTATGGATCTTTCATTAGTCAAAATGTTATTGATTCTTTCCAGGATTATGCACTCCACAGAGATTTTGAGGGATGCAATATAGTTCAAAGTTTTAATGTCTGCCTTATCATCTTCCCAAAAGTTTTGAACATTTTAACTTCTTGACATTCCTGATAGAAAGGTGGTCATACCTTCTAATGATAAGACCAATGTCTCTTCCCTTTTCCATAATGACTAAAGTCATTTACACTGATTATCAGAAATAGCAACTCCTAAACCTACTAGTCTGGCTGCTACTTCTAATGGTAATTCCTTCTAGGTCCCTCAAGTAGGTAATTTTGTGGGTAGCTTTTGTGGGGCCTTTAAAAGCAGAGAGTTTTAGCAACTATAGTGGCAAATGGGACAGTGCTGATTCAGCTTCTCAGCAATGGTGTTTGTAAGGCCTATTGTAAGTAACTTCTATAAGCCACTCCAGTTCAGAAGACCAGTGCCTGGAATTTCATAGCCAAAATGCCCAAAAATTGATGTGCTCAGAAACTACATCATTTGATAATTCCTTTGCTTCCTTGGAGGTTAGAATGCTCAGGACATTCCTATATTTAAAGTTTCAGTATTAAACAATCCATGACACTTTGACTACTAACCCCAGTGAAAGCTGCCATGTGGCAAAGTAGCTATAGGCTGGTTGTTTGGAATTGGTCATGATTTTGTCATGTGATCTGAAACCCTGGACTAGGTTTTTGTTTTTTGGTGTTTTTTTGTCATGTAATTCAGGACTCTAGATTGACTGGACCAGAAGTAAGTCTAGAGGCTGACTGATTGAAGGTACTCGTTGTGGGGTTTTGCCTAGTAGACCAGATCAGACCCTCTATCATAAACTGTATGTGTGGCACAGGCAGGAATTCACACAACAGAGTAATCTATACACCAAATGTCAGCTGTGGTTTGGTAAGAACTTAGAGGTAGACTCACAGTAAATATTAAAGACAGGAAGTAGTTAAAAACAAGACAATTTTCTAGAGCTGCTGTTGGGGCACTAAAGCTATTGTTAAAGATACAAAGATAATTGATTTATCCATGAATTCAAGCCTTGAAATTGTAGAGGCTAGTTCCTGTTGTTTCTTATTTTCCAGTGTATCTTTCCTATGAACTATTAGCCAGAGTTTTCCAAGCATATCTTGATGCCTTGACACCTAAACTCCTTAACACAAATGCTTATTTGAGATTTATTTTTTAAAACTTATCAATTAACAAGTAAGTCACTTTCAATGTAGTAAGTGGGCACACTGTATTTGGACTATAATAACTTTAACTGAATTATGGCTTTTCTACTTAGCTATGTAACTTTGCCTAAACTATTTAACCTTTCTAACTTACAGGTTTCTCATCTGCAAATGGAAGAAGAGACCAGTGTCACAGTTGTAAAGTTTAAATAAAATGCTGTATGCAAAGTATTTAATGAAAGCAATTTATCATTGTGGAATGTTATATTTTCTAGAGATGGCTGTCATGTATATACATGTGTGTGTGTGTGTGTGTGTAATATATGTCTTTTTATAGTATGATTTTGGCATTCCTCTATCAACAGGTGGGGTCTTTGTTACTTTCCCTTGAAACTGGGTAGGTCCTTGTGACTCTATCAACACAAAGAATGTAGTAGAAACAATACTGCTTGACTTCTGAAGCTAAATCATAAAAGATGATATAGCTTCTACCCAGCTCTTATTCTCACTAGAAACTCCCACCCTTTGAACCCAGTCACCATGTTGTGAGGAAGCCCAAGACACATGGAGAGGACATGTATAGGCATTTCAGCTGAAAGTTCCAGCTAAAGTCTCAGCTGACAACCATCATTAACCACCAGATGTATGAGTGAAGAAGCCCTTAGGTCATACCATCTCTCAGCCTTGGACTTTTCCAGCTGAGACCTCAGACATCCAAGAGTAGAGATAAGTCATCACCACTGTGCTCTTTCCAAGTTGCTGACCCACAGAATTGATCAGTGTAATAAATTGTTTTATACTACTGTTGCTCCAGGGAGGAAGGATGTTCCCAACCTGGAGCAAATCCCCTGTAAAACCAGTAGAACCAAAATAAGTCAAGGGAAAGGAGAGGTTGGGAGAAACCACTTTTTATTGCTCACAGTTTGCTTTAATTTGCTAGCTAGGCCTGGCCCATTCGTCTCCTCCCACCATGGCTCATGCTTTGCCACCATGGTGTGCTCTTTACTTCCCATCCGTTCCTTCTGGGAGGAACTCCATCGGCAGATTCTTGGTGACTGGCAGATGCCAAACCAGTTACATACCAGGAATGAAGGAGAGGAGAGAAAGAATGGCCATTTCTCTTCAATCCTTGCCCCAGATGGATGGGAGACTCTGAAGCAGTAAACACCTACTGAAATGTAAATGGAGTAAGGCCAGGCAGGAGATTCTGGAAATTCTGCAATTTACCCACAACCATTAAGTATTAGGGTTATTTATTAACAGCACAGCAATCAGAATACTTGATAAATGGTAATTATTATGATATTATCATGTCAAAATGACTCAAATGTATGGGATAACATTATTATAATTACCATCATTTTCATCATTGTGTCATCCTTATCATTACTATTTCATGGGACCCTACATAGTTTATTTATGGGATACAAAGTCAAAGGGAAAGCATTACTCAATTTATGTAAAGATTCTTTAAATTTAACTTTCCTGGTGCTTATATTCTCTTAAATGGAGAGCAGCTATAATGTTTATAATGTGTCCTTGCTAAAGGCCCAAGTCAGGAGAAACTTCCAGAAGTGTCTGATAAGCCATTTGTATTTGAGAGCTTTATTTTAGTTATGCTGAACAATCAGGAAAATTGAAATAGAATCTTTAAAAGACAAGCATTTTTTTGCAAGATCCCAAACACAATGCATGTTTAATAGGCCTAACTCTTTACACCAGCTATCAAAAGAAAAAAATGACCTAGACAAGCTCTTTCAGCAACAAAAGATGCTTTTTAATGGTAATTGGCAGCAAGAAAATTTTCTCTTGTTTATTTTTAGTGCATTTATAGAATTCTTTTTGAAAAGTAAACCTTTTCTTTAGGCAGAAAAATGTATACAGTAATATTATTCAATGGTATCTAGGAGTGACAAATGCTGGTAATGTGGTCCGCTACCCAGATGACTCTCAGCTCTACCCTGGATAATGAGTTTTTATGGCTACATTTTATTCTCCCATTTCCCACCCTCAATTGTCTTTCATTTCCATGCTGAAACTTATAGGGGCAAAATACCTTTTTATATAAGTAAAATAGCCCTATTACACAGAAGGAAAAGTGCCAGCATCAAAAATGAAGAGTAAGAACCAATTGTAGAACAAGAAACCTTGAATTATGCAATAGATGCAATTCGGAAGAATTCAGAATGACTTGGACTTTGGTAAATTATACACTATTTAGATACACTATTAGAGTTTGTTATTGAAAAAAAATCTTATTAAATTTCATTATCTTTATTTTTTATTACTGTGTTCAAATAATATACTAAGACAAGCAATACCTAGAGCTGAAAATGGGTAGCATATAAAAAATATAATTACAGGTGAATAAAAATATTAAATGCAAAAAATAAAACAATAACAAAAAAATCAGAAAGTATTAAATTTCAACATAGAAAAACATTTGTCCATTTTTAGATAAATAAGTAGATATTTAACAAATATTTGTAACCAGAGAGATATAGATTGATAGACTTAGTTTCATAAACACTTGAAATTTATATCCATAAAATACAATTCAAATTAATATTAAAAGTAAATAGAAAGGGAAAAACAATCACAGTATATATATCATAAATAATTTCATCTATATATACATAAATATATATAAAGTGAGAGACAGACAAAAATAGAAACAAAAAAGAAAGCTCTTACAAATCAAATACAGTAATAGAAAAATGTGTCAAGATATAAAGAGAAAAGTCAAAGAGATAAGCAAATAGCCTAACTAATTAAATTACATTCAAACTTAGGTATGAGAAAACACAGATATCAAAACAAAATTATAATGAGATATATTTTTAATCTATCCATTGTCAGTCAATGAAATATGAAATCAATAAGTCTTATGCACAATTTCATTCATTGTTAGAGTTATAAAAGGATATGACCATTTTGAAGGGCAATTTTGAAATATTTACTAAAATTATGGTGTCTCATATCATTTAGCCCATCAACTTCACTGATGAAATTTTATAAAACTGAGTCATTCTCACCCATAAGTGAGATAATAATTTTTAAAAACTTTGGAATAGACGAAGATTGAGGAAAGAACATCTGACAGCAGGATCAGTTAAACAAAGGTGCAAAAACACAGCTATTTGAATATAGTTGTGTTTAAATAGAATGTAAGGAAAAATGTAAGTTGCAAAACAGTATTTACAGCATGACTTATGTTTTATAAAATAATAAAAGAAATATATAAAAAACTAAAGACTAAGCACAAAGCAATTGATAAAAGTAATCTCTAGGAATGGAATTATGGGAAATTTTACTTTCTTCAATCTATATCTCTATAATGATCAAAATTTTATATCATGAACATGTGTTATTATTTCCCAATTAGAATATGTAAAATGTACAATTTATTTTTGTTTGAGTGAAATTTTCTTAAGTCCTACAAGAGGAAAACATCAGCAAGATGATGGAAAATCAGGATCCTCAATTTCCCTCCTATCATGGATCATATTAAAGAAACAGCAACATACAAATCAAGTCTCTCTGAGAGAAATCCAGAAATTAGTGGACTGATTCCCACACATTGGGCACTGAGAAAATATCCACATGAAAACAGGTAGGAAAAGCTGAGGCATACCCACCCAATAAATCCCACCACCAGGACAGAACCTTACAATCAGTAGAAAACCCTCAATCCTTTGTTCTTAGATAGTTTTTTGATTACCAGTTCAATTCCATTGTAATTCATCTTTTCAGATTTTCTGTTTCTTCCTGGGTCAGTCTTGGAAGGTTATATTCTTCTAGAAAGTTGTTCATTTCTTCTAGGCTATCCATTTTGTTAGCATATAATTTTTCATAACGTTCTCTAATAATTCTCTGTATTTGCATGGTGTCTGTAGTGATTTTTCCTTTCTCATTTCTGATTCTGTTCATGTGTGTAGACTCTCTCTTTTTCTTGATAATTATGGCTAGAGGATTATCTATTTTGTTTATTTTCTCAAAGAACCAGCTCCTTTCATTGATTCTTTCTATTGTTTTATTCTTCTCAATTTTATTTATTTCTGCTCTCATCTTATTATGTTCCTCCTTCTACTGACTTTGGGCCTCATTTGTTCTTCTTTTTCTAGTTTCATTAATTGTGAGTTTAGACTGTTCATTTCAGATTTTTCTTCTTTCTTGAGGTAAGCCTATATTGCTATATACTTTCATCTTAGAATTGTCTTCACTTTATCCAAAGGTTTTAGGCCGTTGAATTGTTATTTGATTCCATATATGGCTTCATCTGTTTTAATTTGGTCATTGATCCATTGGTTATTTAGGAGCATGTTGTTAAGTCTCCATGTGTTTGTAGGCTTTTTCATTTTCTTTGCATAATTTGTTTCTTGTTTCATACCCTTGTGGTCTGAGAAGCTCATTAGTACAATTTCAATCTTTTTTAATTTACTGAGGCTCCTTTTGTGGCCTAGTATGTGATCTACTCAGGAAAATGTTCCATGTGCACCTGAGAAGAATGTGTATCCTGCTGCTTTTGGGGGTAGAGTTCTGTAGATGTCTGTTAGGTCCATCTAATGGGTTGTTCAGTGCCTCTGTGTGCTTACTTATTTTCTGACTGGTTGGTCTGTCCTTTTGAGTGAGTGGTATTTTGAAGTCTCCTAAAATGAATGCATTGCATTCTATTTCTCCCATTAATTCTGTTAGTATTTGTTTCACATATTTAGGTGCTCCTATATTGTGTGCATATATATTTATAATGGTTACATCCTCTTGTTGGATTGACACCTTTAACATTATGTAATGTCCTTCTTTGTCTCTTGTGACTTTCTTTGTTTTCAAGTATATTTTGTCTGATATAAATACTGCAAGTCCTGCTTTTCTCTCCCAATTATTTCCATGAAATATCATTTTCCATCTGTTCACGTGTAGTCTGTGTATATTTTTGGGTTTGAAGTGTTTCACTTGTAGGCAACATAGACATGGGTCTTGTTTTTTATCCATTCTGTAACTCTATGCCTTTTGATTGGTGCATTTAGTTCATTTGCAGTTAGGGTGATCCTGATTATCAATAGGTATATTCTTATTGCCATTGTAGGCTTCAGATCTGTGGTTACAAAAGGTTCAAGGGCAGCTTCTTGCTATCTGAAAGTCTGTCTTAACTCACATATTATTACACTATTTCAAACACACTCTATAGGAGTTTTTTCCCCCATTTTTATTCTTCTTCCTCCTCCACTCTTTATATATTTGATAGTATATTCTATACTCTTTGTTTATCCTTTGACTAATTTTGTGAGTAGTTAATTTAATCTTGCATTTGCTTAGTAATTAATTGGTCTACTTCCTTTACTGTGGTTTTGTTTTATCTGGTGACACCTATTTAGCCTCAGGAGTACTTACATCTAGAGCAGTCCCTTTAAAATACACTGTAGAGATGGTTTGTGGGTGGTAAATTCCCTCAACTTTTGCTTATTTGGCAATTGTTTAATCCCTGCTTCAAATTTAAATGATAATCTTGCCAGGTAGAGTATTCTTGGTTCAAGGCCCTTCTGTTTCATTGCATTAAATATAGCATTCCACTCCCTTCTTGCCTGTAAGGATTCTGCAGAAAAGTCTGCTGATAGCCTGATGGGCTTTCCTTTATATATGGTATTTTTTCTCTCTCTGGCTGCTTTTATTACTCTGTCCTTGTCCGTGATCTTTACCATTTTAATTATTATATGTCTTGGTGTTCTTTTCCTAAGGTTCCTTGTGTTGGGAGATCTATGAACTTCCATGACCTGAGAGAATATATCCTTACCCTGATTCGAGAAGGTTTCAGCAATTATTTCCTCAAAGAGACTTTCTATCCCTTTTTTTGTCTTTCTTCTGGTATCCCTATAATGTGAATATTGTTCCATTTGGATTGCTCACACAGCTCTCTTATTATTCTTTCATTCTTAGACATCCTTTTTACTCTCTATGCCTCAGCATCATTGTTTTCCTGCTCTGTAATTTCTATTTCATTTATTATCTCCTCTACCTGATCTAATCTACTTTTAAATCCCTCCATTGTATGTTCATTTCAGATACTGTATTTTTCAAAGTTTCTATCTTTCTTGAAGTCCTTCCTGAGATAGTAAATATTTTTCCTGTAGCTCTGTAAGCATATTTATGATTTTTATTTTGAAATCTTTATCAAGAAGACTGGCGATTTCAATGTCACTAAGAATTCTTTATGGAGTTTTTCTTGAATTTTTGAATTTTTGTTTTTACAAAATTCTTCTGTCTCTTCCTTTTTTTTAGTGTTTCTTTTGGGATAATAGGTTTGTATAGGAGGCACCCTCTAGTGCCCAGAAGCTCCAGTCTCTGGGGCTGCTGCGCATCTATAGCAATGGCAGGGGTCGCAGGTGAGTGGAACCTGTGCCTGCTGGGAGAAAAGAGCTCTTGCCTACCAGGCTGTAGTACCTACTTCCACTACCAGGTTCAGTGGGACAAGTGGGCAGGGAGGAGCCTCTCTCTGTGCTATGACCCTGTAGCTGTCATAGGCAGGGCCACACTCCAGCTGGCCTGGCACAATGGTGGGGGCAGCAGATGAGTGGGACTGGCACTTGCCAGGAGGAAGGAGCAGCTGGTTGTGTACTGGCATGGAGGCCCTCAGGGCTGTGTTGACAGCTAGGGGGATGGAGTGATGGAAGCTCCTGAGAGTTACAAACCTGCTGGGCTGAGTGTGCCAAGATGATTTTGTCCACCTGCCCCTTCTCCTGAGCAGTGAGCTCTGTGCAGTCTTTGCTCCTTTAGCACGCCTCTTGCTGCTGGGAAGTCTTTCAAACTTCCCACCTTTCTTTTATCCCAGGGGAGCCACTTGTGTGTACCTGTTCTCCATGAGCAGCTAGAATCTCAGTCTCTCTGTGTATCCCGCCTGTCGTTGCTTTCCAACCCCACTAATCTCCAGAGCACCATGTAATGTGGGTTTGTGCTCCCACAGCAGATCTCGCAGGCTAGGTGTTCAGTAGTCCTGGGCTTCTATTCCCTCCCTGCTCCGTTTCTCTTCCTCCCACCTGTGTGCTGGGTTGGAGGAGGGCTTGGATCTCACCGGACTGCAGTTTTGCTACTTTACCCTTTTCCATGAGGTCTCTTTTCCCCAGATGTGGGCCATCTGTTCTGCAGTCCTCTGGTTGCTCTTTCAGGATTAGTTGTATTTGCTTTATTTTCATGTTGTAGGTAGTTTGGGGAAGAGGTTTCTGCCTTACTTCTCACACCACCATCTTTCTTCCCTAGTGCTCCAGCTTTTATAGCTGCTACCTGAGAGACTGGCTCCCAAATAACCCATCTGTGAGAGCCAAGAAGGTTCAACATTTGTGAGTTCCCGAGTGCCACAGAAAAAAAAAGGATTGTTTTTAAATAGGCTCATGAGCACTTCTCATAGCTATCCCCAGTCTCAGCACAGAGGGAACAGGCAAAATTACAAGTATACATAGGGTCATAACAGACTACTATAACTAACTGTACACCAATAAATTGGGTAATCTAAAAAAGTGGATAAATTTCTAGAAACATACAACTTAGCAAAACTGAACCATGAAGAAATAGAAAATCAGAACAGATCAATGAGTAAGGAGACTGAATCAGTAACAAAAATCTTTCAACAAATAAAAATCCAGGACAAGATGGTGTCACTGGTGAATTCTACCAAATATTTAAATAAGAATTAATACCAATTCTTCTCAAACTTTTCCAAAAACTGATGAGGAGAGAACACTTCCATATTAATTTTAGGAAGTCAGCATTCCTGGTACCAAAGCTAGACAAGAACACTATTAGAAAAAGGAAATTTTAGGCCAATATCCCCAATGAACATAAATGCAAAAACCTTCAAAATACTAGAAAACTGAATTCAACAACACATTAAAAGGATTATACACCATGATCAAGTGAAATTTATCCCTGGAATGGAAGTATAGCCCAACATCTACAAATCAATACATGTGATATATCACATTACAGAATGAAGGAAATAAGTAATATGATCCTCTCAATAGAAGCAGAAAAAGCATTTGACAAACTTCTACATTCTCCCATGATAAAAACCTCTCAACAAATTAGGTATAGAAGGAATCAACATAATAAAAGCCATAAATGACAAGTCTACAAACATCATGCTTAATAGTGAAAAACTAAAAGTTTTTCTTTAAGATCAGAAATAAAATAAGTGTGCTCATTCTCACCACTCCTATTTGACCTATATGTTGAAAGTCCTAGCTAGAGCAATTAGGCAATAAAAAGAAATAAAAGGCATCCAAATCAAAAAGAAAGAAGTAAAATTTTCTGTTTCCAGATGGCATGATCTTACATACACAAAATCTTAAAATGCTACCAAAAAATTCTTGAAGCTTAACAAGTGAATTTTGCTGCAGGATGCAAAATCAATGTTGTTTCTATAAATTAACAAGAAACTATCCAAAAAAGAAATTAAGAAAACAATCCCATTTACAATAGCATCAAAACAATTAAATACTTATTAATAAATTTAACCAAGGAGGGAAGGATGAGTACACTGAAAACTATAAGACTCTGTTGAAAGAAATTTAAAAAGATACAATAAATGGAAAAATACTCCATACTTATAGACTGGAAGAATATTGTTAAAATGCCCAAACTACTCAAAGTGATGTACAGATTCAATATAATCCCTACCAAAATTCCAATGTCATTTTTCACAGAAATAGAAAAAGCAACCCTAAAATTTATATGGTACCACCAACAACTCTGAATAGTTAAAGCAAATGCATAAGAAGAACAAAGGTGGAGGCATCACACTTTCTGACTTCAAACTCTATTACTACAGTAGTCAAAATAAAATGGAACTGGCACAAAAACAGACACATAGATTGGAACAGAATTGAAAGCCCAGAAATAAACCCATGCATATAGTCAACTAGTTTTCAACAAAGGTCCCAAGTGTACACACAGGGAAAGGATGGTTTCTTCAATGAATGGTGTGCTGGGAAAACCAGACCCCACATGCAAAAGAATAAAGTTGTACCTTTATTTTACACTATACACTAATATCAATGAAAATGAACTAAAGACTTAGACAAAAATCCTCAAAACCATATAACCCCAAGAAGAAAATAGGGGAAGAAAAGCTAGCTCCTTAATACTGGTCTTGGCAATGATTTTTTGGATTTGACACCAAATGCACAAGCAACAAAAGCAAAAATAAACAAGTGGGTATACATCAAACTAAAAGTTTCTGCAAAGCAAAGGAAAAATCAACAAAGCGAAAAGGGAACCTGCAGAAGGGGAGAAAATATTTGCAAACCATATTCATTAGAGGGTTAATATCCAAAATATACTAGTAAGTCAACTCACTAGTAAAGGAAACAAATAACCCAAATGAAAAATGGGCAAATGACCTGAATAAACATTTTTCCAAAGAAGACATATTAAATGGGCAACAAGCATATGAAAAGATAGTAAACATCACTGATTATCAAGGAAATGCAAATCAAAACCTCAATGAGATATTGCCTCATACCTTTTAGGATAGCTATCATCAGAAGATCAAAATATAAGGACTGGCAGGGATGTAGAGTAAAGGAAACCCTTGTGCACTGTTGATAGGAATATAAACTGGCACAGCCACTATGGAAACCAGTATGGAAGTTGCACAAAAAAATTAAAATAGAACTACCACATGACCCAGACCCAGAAATCCCACTTGTCATTATATATATATATATGTGCAAAGGAAATAAAATCACTATCTTGAAGAGAAATCTGCACCCCCATGTTCACTGCAGCACTATTTACAATAGCCAAGATGTGGGGAACAACCTGAATGTCCATCAATGGATTAATGGATAAAAAAGATGTGAGCTACATACACACATACGTATATATATATATATAAAATTGTTATTTGGCCTTAAGAAAGAAGGAAATCCTTCCTTCTGCAATAACATGGGTGAACCTGGAGGGGATTAGGCTAAATGATAAAAGTCAGATACAGAAAGACAAATATCGCATGATCTCACTTATACATGTAATCAAAACTCATATTACAGAGAGTAGAATGGTAGAATGGTTACCAGAGTTTGGCGAGCTATTGCTTAATGGGCACAAAGTTATCATTTTGCCAAATGAAAAGAATTCTGTCAATGGATAGTGGTGATCACTGCACAATGAGATGACTCTATTTAATACCACTGAATTATACACCTAAAAATGGTTAAGATGGTAAATTTTATGTTATGTGTATTTTACACAATTTTTAAAAATTGAGGAAAAATACTATTATAAAAGCAGGAACCATAGAACAGAAGTAACAACAGTGGTGGTGGTGGTGGTGCTGCTGCTGCTGATACAACCTGAGGCTTAAAGAATGGAGAATCTCTGATAATGATTTATAAAAATATAAAAGTTGCAAAAAAATAGGCTGGTCACTGATTAGGAGCTATTTTATTAGGATTTAATCCATATTTGATGCAAATGTTTTATGTCCATCATAACCTAGGCATGCACTCCATCATTACAGATAATCAATAAGGAGAAATAAGTAAGTGAAGTGGGAAAACTAAAATGAAGATACCTTTCAGAAGTATGTTAGAACAGTCTTTAACACAGGCTGCTTCAGCTCAGATTCCTTGCCTTTAGAAGAAAATTTTCCCTTGACAGCTCTATGATAAAAGAATGGACTAATCGAACTCACAATATTAAAAAAGAAGATATTTAAATTACTTCAGAAGGAAGCTTTTTAAGTATATTTAACCCATTTACAGGTAACATAAATGTTAATGGAACAAGAACTATGACATATATTCTCTGCATATATTCAGTACTTAGCACTTGTCACTAGTTCACCTGGCCTCCTCATCCCGATCCGTTTAACTCTGAGATTTGTTTTTTAGAACGCTGATAATTCAAACACTGCTTCTAGAGGCACATCCTGTTTTCAGTAGCTTCTACACATTAGAGAGCCCTCTGTAAGCCTGAGCATAAGGAAGCATATGTTTATGAAAATGCATTGCTAGTGTCCCTCTCATGAGTGTCATTAGCTGCACGGTAAACTTGACTCCCTGTGTTCCTCATTTTATAATTAGGGAAGAATAGTTTTCTTTTGCTTGAGTGCAGTTGTACTCTCTCTCAAGAAATAACAGCACACTTTCCTTTTGCAACAATTCTTAATTTACCTTCCAGATTTATTTTTTCCAGCAGAGACCCCTTTCTGCTTCATGAATTTGGGAACAAAGGCCATGGTTCACATTTTCTCAGAATGATGTGTTCTTGTGACTGCTGAGATTCCCTTCTTACCACATCATCATGTTCTCCTAATTTTATAAAATGAAGATCACAAGGAAAAGAGTAACTCAAATGTTTCTGTGAGTTCCCCACCAAAGTGAAACAAGTTCAGCTGTTTCTGTGATGATTACAAGAAAAGCAAATGGCCTTTCATTATATTAACATGTCAGGATCTAGAACTTTACTATCTTGTTAAAACATTGTTAGAAAACAGGATGCAAAAGGGAAACAGGTTTATATTTCTACTTGGTTAGATAGCTATAAATGACAGTAGTGTATGCAAAGACATCTCAAAGAGTCAAAGCACAAAGGAAAATATAAAATCAAGAGAATATAAAGACAAGTGAAAGCCAGATTACTACTTGCAACTTGCCGTCAGACTCTGCAGCATAATAAAAACAAGAGATACAAAATATAGAAAATGGAAAGAAATGAGAAAGGGTAAGAAAAATTAATACTGGCAAATACTGTTGGTACTTTTGTTAAATACAAATTATTATTACATTTTAAGAAAAATAACTACATACAACAAGTACAATTTTGGATGTTCAAGTGATTTAAAATGAATTTTAATTCAACATATATTTATTTATCCATTTTTTTCTTTCTCCTATAGGAAAAGCTCTTGTAGGAAGTCTGGATATATGTTTCCAATTTCTTAAAGTTTCTCACCTAGCAATCCAGAGTATATGCTCATTAATTTTAAACCATTGATTCCAGACTAGCAGTGAGTCAACATACTGTATGTGACAGAAAGGTTGACATGCAAAGAGCTTTATTCAATATTTGTTTTTATTATTATCCCCATACCATCCTACTAAATAGACTACTTATGAATATGGTAATGATCATTTGTACTCATAGTTTGCTTTTGTTAAACAAAGCATCAGAATCTACCTCAGGGGAATCTCTGATTTGAGTGTTGGCTTAAAATATCCCTGTCTGTTAGTAAGTGTTAGACTCCAAGTTTTCTCCAAGCCCTTGAACTGGAACCTCACTGATATTTTATCATTTCCTTGAGAGACAAAGAGGTCACCTCCCGAGAAAACAATTGTAAATGGTTGAGCAAATAATTGCTGCCTTGTAATACAACATCATGCTTCATGATCTCAGGGCTTATGTCTAGAAGATAACAACTGATATATCAGCCAAAATCCATAAATTCTAGGATGAAACACAGGGTGTACCATCTATTTCCTAAGAATAAATAAATATTATAAAAATAGAAAGAAATACAACCTCCATTACTCTAAAAATACAGATGAAAGTCCAAGCACAGGACCCAGAACATGCATGGGGAGCCATCTAGGATGTCTGCTGCAAAGAGACAGAGCCACCTCTCCTTGGAGCAACCCCGCAGGAAGCACAAACTAGTTACCTATTTCAAACCAGAGGCTGCTGAACATCCCTTCCTATGCCTTCTTTTCTCCCACTCCTTCCCAAAGGGAAAAAGTACAATTTTCTTTAGTGTCTGTAACTGAAGTTTTGATTAATGCATTCCATCAATTTCTGGACCCCACCAAGGGCTATATAAATTCTATTGTACCTAAAAGTAGCATTAGTCTATATTTTGGCCCTATCTAATTAAGCTTTGGGAAATCAAGTCTGTTTATCTATTTTAATTACAAAACAGATTTCCAGGAAAAGGGGTGGGAGGGTCTACCTCCTCTGACTTTCCCTGACATATTTGTGACTTCTTGGGCTCTATGACATCATATCACAATCATCATCCATCATTTTTCACACTAGGTAGTATAAGAAGGTAACATGGTATGAAGCTTGAGAATGTGGCCTCTTTGGTCTGATCTCAGCTTGGATGCCAGATCACTGCGTAATATATGAAAAGCTATATCACTTCTCAAGACCCAGGCCTTGGTCTTCTCATCTATAAAAATGGGAATAATAACAGAACAAAACCCAGGCTTTGATGCTTGGAGGATTAAATTAGTTGATTCAGGTAAAGTATTTAGAATAGTGGCTTCCACAGGGTAATGCTCAAAAATGTTAACTACTGCTATTAGAGAAAGATTCTCTTATAGGAAAAGCATATGGCCTAAAAGGCTCCTGGGCATATTCAAGGCCTCCACCACATGTTCATCACTTTCACTTGAGACATTCACATTCTTGCCACATTCTTTTCAAAATCACAAATTCACAATATGTCCTTTAAATTCCCAAAACCCTTTAGTATCCAAAGACATTCAGGAGCTAGACAAAAGCTTTGACCCAGGTCTTTATTCATTAGAGAAAACAATTTTTAAATACACACTGTGCTCATGTACTATGTTATCCATTAGGGATCACAACAAGAGAAATGAAAGACATGCCCTCAAGTCTCCTAACAGAGGTGGGGGGATGGAAGGAGGGAAGGGAAGGTGAACAAGTAAACCAGTAAATGCATCACCCTTGCCTCTAACACACAAATGATAATGCTCCAAATCACTACCCTGTCTTGAACCTGAGATCCTAATTTGTTGTTTTTGTTGTTCCTGTTGCTTTGAAAATTTCTCGCAAGTTCTAGTATACACCATAATTCATTTCGAATTGCTACTAGTCATTTCTTCCTCCAGATTACTGCCTTGGTCTCTATCATGTGGAGCTCTTCCATGCCACTTCATTTTCTATGGTCAACTCTTTGATTTGCTTCATCTCCAAGCATGGATAGAAGTAAAACTGAAGTCTAAAAAGGTAGCAACTATATCTGGGGGGTTGCACATTACTCTAACCCCAGAACATAGCACAATGTCTGGCCTATAGTAGGTGCACTATAAACAGCTACTGAATGGGTGAATAAATATATGAAAGAATTAGGGAATGAATACATGAAACAATAAACAGGATTTTTTTATCCCCATTTCCCCTAAGTCCTGGGCTCCTTACTCCATATATGGATAATCCAGAAGAAGCATTAAAAAAACATTCAGTTAATATCATCCTAATTTCCACAATGATATCCTCTGCCCATAAGAAAAAAAATTTGTTTTATATTTTCTTACAGTATTCTAATATTAAACATCTCAGCATATCTGAGATCTCACCAGAAGGCTCTCCAAAGTTGTAAGTTATCACTCTCTCTGTCTCCTCAAAGGATGAATTTTGGCTTCCATTTTTCCTTCTCCAATGTAGAAACAGTTGAACTTTTCAAAATAACTCATATTGGTCATTGCTACAAAATGGTAGCAATAGTGGTAATGTTAACCAGATAGTTAACATTTATGTAAGTGCTTATAATATTTTAACTCCATAACAAGTTGTCTGTGAAATAGGAAATATAACTCCCACTTATACATGGGGGATTTGAGGCTTACTGAGGAATGCAATTACAGTGAGTAAGTGGTGTAGCCAGGACGCAAAGCTATGTGTGCTCACTACCAAGCCCTGCAATTTGATAAATAAATGATCATTTATTTAGGTGCCAATCAAGACCAGATTTAGTGGACTGATGTGGTAAATTGTACTATTGTACATTGTACCTCACCTCTCCCCCACCTCCATTGCTATGTGTCTTATCTACTTTCTGTGTGTGGAATTATACTTACTATTAAACCGACTCCAGTCTGGTCCTATGTCGTGGATTTGACCAATGGATTGTGAGCTGAAATGCACTTTGTCATATCCAAACTAATTTTTTACATGCAATTGTTCTGTTCAGTTTAGCCTCTTACTCTTCCCTTCTGCCATGAGAAAGGGCTCACTCCACATATGGGAGCAATATTGTAAGCCACTGAAATTTGGGGTTGTCCGTTTGGAACAAAGTTGACTGATATTACTGATAGATATAAGTTTATACTTAGTTGAATAAATAGAAAAAGAAGCTGCAATGAGTTCTATCAAACATATATGGCTGAGGAGGAAAGGAGAAAGAGAAAGCAAATGCCTAAAGAGATCAGAGCACATGAAAGAAAATTTCTAGACATATTGTTTAAAAGAGAGAAAGAGAAAAAGAGATTGATCTTGCATTATCCAAGAGGATGATTTGTCACTTAAAATTCCAAAGTAAGAATGAAAGGTAAAAAGAAGTAAAAATATAGAGCATACCTAGTAAGCATAAGCTAGTAAGGAAGACAAAGATTATAGAAATTATTATATTATATAGGGATTAAACTATATTAGATTAATTAGATAATGTTAGATTAGATTAGATACTGATGTATAGAAGATGCTCATCACAACTGTTTATATACATTTTCTGAAAACACAAGATGGATTTCAGTGCCCAAGTACTCTGAATAGATATGGTTCATGACAGCTATGTGTCAGGAATGATGCTGATATATGGAATTAAATGAGAAAGTCCCATTAAATCCTCACAACCATGCTACCCAAATATACCCCTATTACAGATGAGAAAGCTGAGTCATGCAGTATGTAAGAGGTACAGACAAGGTTTGAATCCAGGCATTCAGCTCCATAAACAGTGCTTCTTAACACTCTGCAATGTTGTTTTCTCATTATAGGAAAGAGGTTTTTCTCACACTGAATGAGAAAAGTTGTAGTGAGCTTGAGTTTATGCTGATTATTTTGTGAGTGAAGAGGAGATTAAGAATATCTTGCTTGATATCACTGATTCTCTTTATAAGGTGTGATAAGATGATATTGGTGGGAATGCGGCATTGGGGAAAACATGGGCATGTGGGAATAGGTAGAAAAAGAGAGAGACTTGCACATGAAAGAATTCTAACACAAAGCTGAGGACTCAGCAATGATAGCAATCTGTCCAGTGATGTCACTTCCTCTAATAACACCTAGAAACTCAGGTATAAGAAATATACACAACTGATAACAGGCCTGAGTTAGAGTTGAGGGTCTGGAGGGCGAGGGTAGTGGAAGAATAGGGACAGGAAGAGCACAAGCCTCCGAATACAAGAGGAAAGAAGGCAAAGCCAGGAGAGACTAGTAAATGTTCCCCAAAATGGCCAACAGCAGATATTTCCCCTTTGTTTGCCCAGATATGACATGAAAATTCCCATGAAGTTTACCCTTCTATTTTCTCTTATCTAATAATTTTCTTCATATCCCTCTCTTTTGCTTGTATAAGATATAAATATATTGCTTTTGTCTTTTTTTTCTCTTATTTATCTCTGAATCTCTATGATCTAGTGGCTTTGCACAGTAAATTACAAGATGATGTCTAGGCAAAATTACCCCTTAGGCTCTTGGAGATAAGAAGCAAACCCAGATCTACACTTACAAAAACAAACAAGCAAACAGACAAAAGTAACAACAGAAGTCAAGACTTACTCAAGTTATAAATCAATCCACAGAAATAGCACAAGCAGCTATATTTAGAACACATCTTGTAGTAAGCTGCAAATTGACAAAAATCCTTCACTGTGAATCCACATTCTTTGTAATTGAATGTACATATTTTCCCCATCAAAAGAGGGACCCATTTCTTCTCCCCCTGAGTTTGCACCTGCCTTTTGATCTGTTTTCCCAATAGATGGCAGCAGAAGTAACAATGTGTCAATTTCAGGCCTAGAGCTCAAGAGGACTCGCACACTCAACATTTCTCTCAGAAATCTAGCAGACATCATGGAAATAAGTCCTGTCTGGCTCACAGGAGGACGAGAGATCACATGGAACAGAATGGACCATACCAGCCAACGTTGTCCTAAATAAGCCAGCCGCCATCCGCTATGAGTGACACACATTCATGATCCCAGCTAAGACTAGAAGAACCTCCAAGATGAGACCTGTCCATGTTATTGACCTGCAAAATTATGATATAAATAAATTGTTGTTTTAAGATACGAATTTCAGGGTGATTTGTTATGCAGCAAGAATTAACAGATGCATAGAACTGCTAATTGTCTGTGTCCTTCAAGCAGCTCCAGATCTGACTGATACTTGTGAGCTGAGGAAATATGTCTTTGTCACCACTGGTCTCTTCTCTCAAGTTGGCAGGAGCCCAAAGGGGGCAAGACAATGGCTGATGGACCCAGGTAAGGAGGACAAATCATTCAGTTCATCTGCTATCCTGAAACCCCCAGAAGTATAAAGAACTGCAAGTTCCACCTGTACTAGAAGAGCATGGCTCTCCTTGCATTTGGATTCACATGGTCTGGAACTTAGTTATTATCTGTCAGTCCTCATCTGCTCTTGGCCCAAAAGGAGACTGGGCCAAGGAGGGGTCTTGAAGCAAAAGCCTCCTTCCCAAAGGAAATGATGACACACCTGTTTTCAAGAGGGACTATGTGAAACATGGACCAAACTGCTGTAACAAAGTATGGTTCCAAAAAGGGCAAAAACAAAAGAAGACCTATTCTCCCCACTTTGAATCAGACACACAACTGACTAAGGAGCCTAGTAAGTCAGTGGCAATGTCTAGTGACAGAACACAAAGTTGTGAGTGATACCTGATAAGGAAGGCAAGGGACCTCCATAAAAGGTGGGCAGTAGGGTGCCCCACTGTAAAGAAACATGTTAGTGAGGTGAGGATATGTACAGCACCTCCTGAGAGCACCGAGAAATAACTGAAGGCCACATGTGCAGATGGTCAAGGCTCTACTAGGGTTCTGAGTAAACCCTGAACAGAACTATTAAAGTGACCCTACCTGAATGCTCTGCTGGACGTTAAGTTCTAGAAAAATCTGTGGTACCCTAAATATTCCAAGACATTGAATTTGGGTAATGTCTCTCAAAATAATTAAAAATATTAGCAAAATCTGGAAAATAGGCTGTGAATGAGGTTTATGATTTTCAAGATCAACAACTTGCCAACAAGTGAGGAGAGAGTGATTTCTTGCCTCTTGAGGAAACATGAACTCTGTCTCCATATCCTCTCAGCCACTGCAGCCTCTCTTTGCTGCCTCTGTCAGTCTAACTAATAACGCCACAGTCAGTAAAGGAAGCCTGTGTCCCCCGCGGTGAAATGTTTTCTTCATTCTAACTGGGCTGCTTGCTCGCCAGCGCGGCTCTCCCAGGAAAGCACTGGCTGAGCAGCCCAAGACCGCAGCCTCCGCCTCACTGCATGACTTGACACCCCACAGAAAGCAGGCCACCTACCTACACAGATGCCAGACAACTGCTCTCAACCTGAAGGAGACGCAGATGTTTTCACCAGCCTCTGTATAATCAGCTGGTCAAGTTGGAGGAGAGCATGTCGGTGGAGAAAAGCAGAAAGAGCCTTCCACACAGCACATGCTTCCACACCTTCTTGTCAAAAAAATTGTAACTGCCCTGTCCATTCACTAACAAAAATGCCAGAGGCCTCTTCCTGCCTTGGGTTTTACATACTGATAATATCGTAAGAGAAAAAAGGTACAGGAAAAAGACTGGGATTTTCCTTTCCTCTTGTTTGCCTAACAAATGTCATCAAAAACCGGTGCCCAGTGGCTGGGGAGCTTGACAGCGTTGCTGCCGTGACCTGAGGAGGTTTTACTGTTTGCAAAGAGCCATACTTCAGAAGTGACCTGAGCATGCCCAGGTTTTACACGGGCCTGTTTTCAAAAAGCTGGTACAAAAATATTTTTTAAATACAACAAATGTTGGTAGATAAAAGGATTTGAAGTTTTCCTGCTTTTGAAGTACATAATAATAACTGTAATTTCTTTACATTCTTCAACACTGGGCTCTAATGTGATTTAAAACACACTGAATCCAGATTCCTTTGTTCACAAATAAGAGAGACAAACATGTACAGGAAGATCATTAGTTTCCAACCAAGAAACAGAGTAGTTAAATTTAAATTTTATCACCATCATTCAGATGGAGCCTTTCAGAATCAATGTGTTTCAATATGCAGAGGGGATTCAATTGCTGAGGTAGGATTCAATTGACCTCTGCCTATCAGACAGAGGGGAAAGGTTAGAGATCCAGATTCCCAGGCCCAGAGTGAATCAACATTTCCAGTTATCAGTACTTTAAATACTCCCCCCAAAGATTCTTATTTTATAAGCCAGATGCAGTTTGCTGTATCTGCTATTGGAGATCTTCAGAAACTAAGATGTTATCATTAGTAGCTTCTTTCAGTTTGTTTTACTTTTTTTTTCATGAAACACCAACATTTGCAAGAGATATGCGAGCTAGAGAAGAAAGTATCCTTGCCTCCTATAAGTTTTATCTTAGATATCCGTATCGCAAATGAACATGGAAGAAAGCATATTTGTCTACAAATAATAATTGAGCTTTCAAGTACTTGGTAACTGAAATGAAACTCGCAATTGGTGGCAGAAAAAAGAAACTTGACTTGCCTTTTTCCTAGTGAGGAAAACCCCTCCCCACTGAGGGGAGGAATTGAGTGTCCTTTCCAAGGTGACAAGGAAGTGTCCTTGACAGATTTAGCTATAAAAGGCCTTCAGGGTGTAACGGACAAAAGGACAGCAGGCTCACAGAGTCTCAGAGGTGTACAAAGGGAGATGACCTCCAGAAAACACAGCAGTTATTCACTTTGCATGGCTTTCAGGGGTTCAAGAAAACATCCCACAGTGGGAAGGGACCTTTAGAAGGATCAGAAGACCCAGATTCCATGAAGATACCAAGGGCATCCTGAGCAAGGCTTGGGGCTCCATCTTGGGGCCAGCCTCCCAGATGCCCCAAATGTTTTTAATAATAATATCTTTAATATGGACAATTGACATTTCTCTATCTTTAAGTTAACAGTAAATAAGTCATCTCTGGAAAACTTTGCCATTGGTATTGATCTGCAACATGACTCTGAATTTGAAAACGTGCTCTTCACACGTACCTTCAAGACAAAGCCACTCATTCTCCTTCCCACTGGCTCAGTCCCCTCTAAATGGAACACTGAGTGACCACTGTCTTTGTTCTAGTCCTGACTTAGAAAAATTTCTCCTCTTTGGAGCTTTATTTTTCCCCATAAGAAACACTGGGGGCTGGTCCATGTGATTTCAATGGTCACAAAGTTAAAATATTATACTTTCATTATTCTCATGCTATAAAACACTAGCACTCGGTAATCACCAGCCCAAAACCCCAAACCATTTTCTGCTCTGCTCCTTAATTTGCTATGAGATTCTGCTTGCTCTGACTTGATCTCTTGATAGTTGGTAATCTTCTGACCGAGGGGGAAAGAATTAATTCCATAAATGGCCCTCTGGTGATCAGGGACTCTGAAATGCTAAGCTTTAGTTGTTAGCAACTCCATCCTCAGCATGAGTTGATTTTTCTCTTTGCACATACCACAAATTCCATCTCTGTTTCTGCACCAGCTCCTGGCAAACAACTCCCCTCCACCCTCACTCACCATGGTTAAGCTAAAATGTGTATCAAAATAAACTCTAAACATTGTAAAGCCTAATAGAAAATTTACTCCATATCTATTTTAGTGAATTTTGCAAATACTGTAAATTTTGTTTTTAACTGATGGTTGCCATCCTGTGGGGAAACTTGGTAATACTAAGCCATTGCCAGCTTGCCTCTGGTCAGGTCTGATGCAATTAGCAGTAGGTAAATAATAGCATTTTACACTCCACTAGCACTGTGATTGGGTGAGAATAAACTCAGGATGGTGCCTACCAAAAACTGACTCTTGCTGGTGACAGCAGCCTAGATCGCTTATTAAAAGACTGCTAGCAATCTCAATAAAGGAACAGCTTTTGTTCTACAATGATTATATTTTCCACTACAAATATAAAACCTCACACCTTCACAACATTCCCTGAAGAGTCTGCACAGTGATCTCTTTCCTTCAAAGAGAAGAAAGTAACAAAATATGTGGGGTTATATCTCAGTGAGGTAAGAACTCAATTTTGCTTTATAACCGAGCTTACTGGTCACCTCACCAAATGAATCAACCTGATTAGCTGTCGAGTACAAACTGCTGAGAGCCCACCACAGAGCGGTCACCTTTACACTTAACAGCACAGGAAAATTACAATTTCAAAAAAACATTTAGTCACTTAGTCTAAAATAGCAAATCCAGCCATTGTCATGAGTGTTGCTTAACACAATTTCATGCCCTCTCAGCCTTGCTGAGCTGAGTTTTTCTCCTCCCTGTCTTTGCACAGAGGAAGGTGAATGATTAAAGCTGGCAGCCTCACCCCAGGTGGCTGCACATAGTCCTTAAAAGCACACAAGAAGTCTGCTGTCTTAGAGATGCCACCAGAAGAAAGTGACAAGCTGAGAGTGACCCTTCAGAGGAGCCATATTTGTCTAACACATTTACTTCAGAAGTAGGTAAGCTGTAAATTGTGCCTGGATCCTGTTTATTCTCTTTCTTGTGTATTTGGTGAGCATTCTGGTAATGCCACTATCATATGTGACAGATAACCCATTGTACTTAAATAATTTGATATTTTTTCCCATTCCAGTATTAGATTGTGAGCTCCTAGAAAGAAAAACCTTACACAATTGGATATTTCAAAAAACAAACGAAACAAAACAAGTAGAGCCTTGTAAGCACTCATTACTTAGAAATAAATGTACTTAAAAAACAGAGAGGGAGAGAAGCAGCTAAGGGTAATATAGTCACCTCTTGGTTTGAGAATATTTCTTTAGATTGTCTAATTGCACATAGAAAAAAACACCAATTTTCAAAATCATCAATATCCCCCAGGAATAGGAAAATCAACACCTTAACCCAGAAGCTCTGCACTAACAGTAAACACCCAGCTCACCGAGCACACATAAGAGAGACCAAAAATAAAAGATGGGGCACAGAGAAAGAAAAGACGATCATAGCTAGATCACTGGCTTTCATTTACTACCTCATATGGATAGGACAGAACTTTTCAAGCTTAGCACTATTAACTTTTTAGGCTGGACAATTCTTTGTTGTGAGGACTGTCTTGTGTACGATAAGGATGCTTAGTGGCATCACCAGCCTCTATCAATCAGATGCCAGTAGCATCTCTCCTGCAGTACTGATGACCAAAAAATGGCTCCAGACATTACCAAATGTCCCCTAGACGGCAAAATCAGCCTGGCTGAGAACCAGAGGCTTAGAGTTTACTTGTACATAGGACAGACTCCCCTAAAGGAATGAAACATACAGTATAACTTTACATCATGTTCATATTCTATCCAGTTAATATCTTTCTGCATTTCCCCCTTTATTATTGGAATCAAATTAAGGATGTAAAGTAGAGGGTAGGTATAATGGATCCTCAATATCACAACCTCTTCAACCCATTAAACATTCCTGAACTGGGGACGGCTATTGCCAGCTCAGGCGCCTAACTCCCTGGAAACCCTGGATGGGACGAACCTGCAGTGGGAGCTGCCATCTGACTGGCTCAGGGACACTCAGCAGCTAACAGAGGATGTTGCTGCTTCAGGATTTTTGAGGGTCTCTGGATATTAATAATTTAAGAATCCCATGTCATGGTTATAGAAAAGGGTTAAGACTCTTAATATGACTACAAATAAAAAACTGAATTCAAACCCACTTTCAAAAGTTGGGAGAATGTTGATCACAAAAATGGAATTTCTCAGCTATGTCAGGCCTCAGGACTGGCCATATGTGTGACTGTATGAAGGAGGGACCCTGTTCCTACTTTGCCTTTCTACTGGCCATCTACATAGTGGATCTATTTCTTCTTCCTCCTTTCTGCCCTCTTAAGGTTTACTCTTCTCATGGTATAAGGTATGCATTTCCTCTTTTAGATCTATTAGGAGAAGGAATCTAATAGTTCTTCCAGCAGGAGTCCTAGAACTCAATGAGGATGGACCACTGAAATCACACCAATTCCTGAATCCGTGAATGTGGCTACAGGTTCAGGCCATACAGGGTCATTCCTGGATTGAAGGTAGAGTGAGCAGATGAGCAATGGACAAAGCCAAAAAATCTGGGTGACATATGGAAGGAATAAGGGAGGAAATGAGTTCCAGAAATGCTAATAATATCTGCTACAACAGTTAAATTTTTCAATGTTCATATTAAAAAAGGACATTTTTAAAGCAAAAATCACAATCCAACATATTTTTTTCTATTTGACAGGTAATAACAGAGTTAGTATTTGAAAATAAATATCAATCCATTGTGTGCTACACTGACGCTGCTTGGTAACAAACACGAGTTTCAAGTGAAGGATTGGAGCTTCCGGGAGAGGGGTTTCCCACTCCAGGCAAGTTCACTACAGATTCAATGAAATCAAATACTAACAACAGAACTTTGGAGATAAAAAGGGGCTCATACCAAGCTTTATTCTCATGGCAGTAGGTGGAGCACTGGACTTCCACCCACCTCCGTCTCTGTCCCTGCTCCCCTGGCTCAGCCTCACCCCGGGTTCTGCTCTCTTGCTCCCCAGGCTCTCTGCTTCTGCTTAGGGCTCTGCTCTAGCACTGGGTGGGGCTCTTTATATAGTGACACACGCAATAATGGCTTATCACCAATGGGTATACAAGTATGCACCCCGGCAGCAGACTTAGTATTACATCATTGCGTGTACATAATGGGTATCAGGTGAAGATCCTGGCTGTGGAACTTCCGTTTTCCCTACAGGGATGAAGATACCTCAATTCTTTATTTTCTATATGTAACTACATATCATTGCTTCATTTTGTTTATAGCAAAGTTGCAAATTTGAGATCCCCTTCTAAATACAAGACCTGGCCGAATGGCAAAAAGTAGCCCTTACCACCCCATATCCCCACCATCCCATACACAGGGTTTCTTCTCCTTCTGATTCTTTAAGTTTTATTAGTCAGCTTTCAAATTGTCAGAAAATTAGAAATAGGTTCACATTCAAATGATGAAATGAAATACTAAATATCTCTGCTCAGAGTGTATTCAGAAAAATAAACTCCCTGTTAGGGAGAATTACTTAACAATTTCCATGAAGGTGAATGCCTACTGCAGTAAAGATCTTTAGAGACTCAGAAAAGGCTAAAGTTAAGCTGAGCTCCGCAGAGGCCTGTAGAGGCAGTTTATTTTAAATATGCTAAAATGTTAGGGTATTATCTTTCTAATAAGATGAGATCAAAGAGGAGTCAACAAACAGAACTAAGAAAATAGATGCTGTTTCAGAGTTCAAAAGTTCACTAGTGTGTGCCTTCCGGCTTCCTGCTGACTTCTGCTAGGGTTTGTCAGAATGTTCAAGATTTTAAGGAGAGTTTGGAAAGAAGCCAATAAGGATTTCTTTCATATTTCTAAAATAAAGGCACCCTCAATCTCCCACATGGACTGTGTTCTAAAGGTTCAGGTTGCGAGTTATTTAGTTAGGACTCGGTTTGCATTTTCCCTAGAGAAAATCAGATAGCTAAAGCAGCTGAAGCAAAGTTCTGTCCTGAGAATTTTATGAAATTTAAATGCATGCTGCGATGTCCCTGTTAGAAAATGCATTCAGAATCTCATCTTGAAATGGCAGGGACATATCTCCCATCAGAGTAGGAATACTTAGGTTTCAAGTCCCGGGCCTCAGGCCTGACTTCCAAAAGGGAGAAAAGGATGAAATATGGGAATGATTGGAAATATAAAGATGAAAACCTCTGGAACCCAGGGAGTAGGAAATATTCCTCTCTTCTCACAGTCCACTCTTTATCTCTAGAGCCCTGGCCCCTTCTCAGACTGGGGTTGAGAAGTCTGCTTATAGCTGACCATTTGTAACATAAATGCCTAACTCATCTTCCCTGCTTTTCTTTTGTCATAAAATAAACATCACCTTTTTAAGACTTTTGTAAAGGTTTATACTTTAGGCAAAAGCAGAGAGAAGCTATTTAAAAGAATACCTCATCTTTTGCCTTCTTTGGCCTTTTTTTTTACTTTCACTCACATGTAGATCTGCAGAAGTACCATGAATTTTAAATTAAAAATCAACTTTTTACAATGCTTGGCTGTAAGAAGCACCCTACTAGCCTTATAGGCATGAGATGGTTAACAAATCTTCCAAAATTACCAGGTGTCTAAGATATAATTAAAATCACAGGAGACTATAGATAAAGAATGCATTATTTCTATTATTAGAAATATTATACTATTATAATATAATAGTATAATAGTATAATATAATATTATACTATTGTTAAATAGTAAAATTCATTTGGTGTTGCATAATTAATTCAGAGCTGAAATGAAAGTTCAAAATTGGATATTTGAAGAAGACCAGAACTGGTTATGCTAGGCCGTTATACCAATTTGCCAATGGGTTGGGAAGAAATAACCTAGTGAGACCAGAAATGACCTTCAGGTAAAAAAAAAAAAAAAAGCTGAAGAAAAGGACATGCATGTTGCACAGAGAAAAAAAAAAAAAAACAATTGTTTTACAGAAAGAGAGACAAGGTGACTGCAAGAAAAGGACACACTCCCTTTCTTTCCTTTTGTTGAAACAGATGGGTATCTGGAAAGCACCATATAGATTTCAGAATTGTCAAGACAATGAGAACAAAGTAAATGATTGAACTTGGCTCCCATCCCTAGGATTAGGGGCCAGAAAGCCTGGAATTGATGTAGGAACATAAGCAATGACACCCACATCCTCAGTCAGTAACAATGGGCAGTGCTTTGACCACACTCAAAACCCAAAGTTGGCTATTGTAGGGTAAATACCAAACACTGATTTACTGTTATCAGTTTTTTCATGCTAATAAGCATCAGTGTTATTTTCTCAGAAACCTGTTAATATGCCTGCCTTGTACTAAAGAAGTTCTCAGGAATACCAGAAAAAGGGCACAAGCCAAGATTGACAGTCTGAGAAACTAGTCTATGAAAATCATGTGAGAGAGGATACTATGCAAATGATACTCCTCTGATAACGTTAAAGAACCTTCTTCCTCTTGCCTGCTCTAAAAGCACTCCGCAGATTAAATGCAGGTCTAAAAAACTGAGGGGAATCTCTTCTTTAAACAACAACCACTTTCTGAAATTTTCTGTAACATACATAATGTTTTATCAAGAACAACTTCCTAGAGCTGTCTTTCCACAGTGAACAGGAAGCTGGAGTGAAACTGTAAAGGATTTGTATTACCTATTTTATTATTACATGGAAACCACCAGATGGCACTGTGTTAGGCTTTATCCCAGCAATTTTCATGATGCAGTAATGTGCTTGTGGTTGGACCTCAGGGAAATGCAAGACAGCACTTTGGTGCAATATCTTATAGGAAATAATTAAACATGCCAGTAAAGCTTGTTCTATTGCTGAATTTGTGACTATGATCATTTCTTTGCTCTCTGCTACCTGCAGTGTAGAAATCCAGCCAGAACAATACTCCATGCTATTCACTACTTAACCAGAGAAGGAAAGAACCACTTTGGATAGGTGAGAAGGAAGTGTTCTTGTGGTTGTTGGATTTCTGCACTGTGATCAGATGACAGCAAGAAATTATCTCAGTCACAAACAGAACAGGGATATGGGCATCTTGTAGTTTATCTACATAATGTTTAGTGTTTCACATTGCACACTTTATAGACATTATTGCATTGATCCTGAAAATATCTCTGTGAAATAAACAAGCAGAGATATTGCCACTTTCTGTTATAGAGAACATTTTACCAAGCAACAATCTTATAAGAACTCAAGTATTGACAAATTCAGAAATATAACTCTGATACATAAATATCTAGATTATAACGTGGTAATTATTTGGGATGTAGAGCTGCTGAGAAATTAAAATTCCACACAGTGTTATCGTGTGTAGAGAATCACAAAGTATTTCAACACAATATCTTAAGGTCTAACTAATTACTTAGCTTTGTGACCTTGGGAAAGTCATATAACTTCTGGGCCTAAATGACTTCATGAAATTAGTAGGGTTGAACTAGATCTCCACCACATATGAGGTACAGTGAAATGACTGCAAGTATAGACTGTGGAGGCAGACAGACTCCAGTTTGAATTCCTGTTCTGACACTCAGGTATGTGAACTTGAATAAATTATTTAACTTTTTAATCCTCAGTTTGCATACCTTTAAAATGAGGTTAGCAATAATGTCTACCTCGAGTTTCTTGAGAAAATCATGTACAATAAATGTAAAATATTTAGCATAGTGCTTGGCCTATATTAAAGATGCAATAAATATTAACTGTTATTATTAGAAAACATGGTTCTAACCTCTTGGTTAGAGAATGCTATTAAAGAGCTTCTTTCTTGGGATTTACTTATTGGATTAAACATACTCTTGGTACTATAACTCATTCAGGCTCTGCCAACTCATCATGTAGTTCTACTTAGTTTTTAATAAATTTAATAAGTAATAGCTTACTTTGTCAGCACTCCCTCTATCTCCTGTTTTGAAAGGGGAGTGAGCTGGTCTGGCCAAAAAGTTAAGGCAGATATCCAGAAAAGCAGGAAGAGTGACTTAATCAAAGTCACAGCTGGTATGAATGTCAGAGCTTTATCTACTGTTCCAAAAGTTTTTTGACTTGCAGTAATGTCCTTGGTCCAAGCTGCATCTTGCCAACCCCAGTAATATTTCAAAGGCTGATTTAGACTTGGCTGCTGTAAGCATAGATCACTACTCCAATCTTCATGACATTTCCAGTCCAGGGCCAAGATTCTACCATCCTTAAAAGTCATAGCCATAAACAAAGCAGTGGTACACTGCTAAATTAAAACAGGGAAAAAATTATTACCCACAAGAAAGTATATCTTAATTACTTCATCAAATTTAGTCAACTCAAGTTGATTTGGTGGTATTTCCCAGTGAGATCTGTGTTTTGGCATTGGTAAGTTTCAAAAGTGGCCCATTATGATCTAAGTCACCTCTGATGAAGAGTTTAATATCTAGATTCTCTAATATTCCCACCAAAATACTTATGAAGATTCTGAAAAAGCAAATAACAAACATAAAGACTTAAGAGTCAATATTCAAATCAGAAGCTGGCTAGAAGTTTCACTTCATATCAGAGGTATAAATGAAAATCACTATTAGCAGAAAAGCCTACATGGCAGATACATGTTACTAAGATAATCACACCCATATATCCCATCCCATGTATTCTTACAATGTTACATTAATGCTCCTTCATCAAAAAGTAGGGCCTGTCCCCCCTCCCCTTGAATATACACTTCCTTAAGATGTACTTTTAACAAATACAGAGGAAGAGACCCCCTGGCTCTCTTGCCTCTCTCCTCTCTCAGACCTCACCCTTGGAATTCAGCCACCATTTTGTGAGGAAGCTCAGTGACATAAAAAGGCCACCAGTTGGTGTTCCAGCCAACTACCAGCAATTGTCTAACCAACAGTCAAGATGATCAATCACTAGATACATAAATGAGTAAAACTTCTGAGGATTCTCAGATTTTGAGATGCTGCTGAGTAGAGCAGAAATGTGGGCCTTGCCCAAATTCCACATTTGTAAGCATAATAAATGTTTTAAGCCACTAAGTTCTGGGATGGTTTGTTACACACCAAGGACAACCAGAAGATCCTGACACATACTTTGCCACATAGAAAAGAGGGATCCTTCTATTCTCACACTGGAATCAGAGGATCTGTGTTCTCTCACTGTTGGTCCCATTGTTCAGAGAACCAGTTTCAACTAGAAAACTGGACTTCTCCCTCTCTTCATAGGCACAATTACTATCTGTAGAGTTCAGCAAAATTTTACAAGAACAATTTAATAGCAGTTACTAATAATTTACTGAGTTATGATGATTAAGTAGACATGGTATTAAATGATTTCAGGGTGGATATTTCTCATTTCATATCCTCAGCAACCCAAAGAAGTTTGTAAGAGAAGTTCATTAAACTTAAAAAAAATTTATCCAAAGTTCTTTAGTTATGAACAAAGGGGCACTGTTTAAAACTAGTATGCTTAACCACAGGAAAACATAAAACCATTCTCCCCAAATGTTGTATCAATGAGGAAATAAACACTTCATTGGGAGCCCTTTTGAAAATAATGACAAAAAGAACATGATAAAATAAAATAATATGTCAAAATTTATGGGATGTGGTCAAAGGTATACTCAGAGAACTAGAGTAAGCAAAATGTATTCACACTCAAATTAATAGATTGAAATGCTTTCACTTTAAAAAAACAAAAGACAAATGAACAAAGTATTCAATTCAATAATTTATTAAAATTAATCTAAGAAAACTGGAATGGATTATCATGCCAGTTAAAAGAGAGATTAAACAAAATAGATTTGAGATATAAAAGAAAATGCAAATAAATCTAAGAGCAGTGTATCATGAAAAAACAAAAGCTGCAAATATTACATGTACTAGTCAGAGAAGACTAACTGCTGTGGAAAAAAACTTAAAGTCTCAATTGTTTAATAAACATTTTTCTTTTGAGTATGTTATGATCTAATGAAATGGTGATGCGGGTGGGCAGGGCTCTGCTTCACAAACTTGGCTCTATTAATTTAATGCTGCCACTGTCTTGAACACAAACACCAAGGATGCACTAAAAGAGGGCAGTAAATGATTGCTCATGGTGGATTTTTATGGTCTAGACAGAGAAGCTGTAGAGAACACTTCTGCCCACATCCCTCTCACCAGAATACAGTTACACAGCTTGATCATCACAAGTTGACTGGGAAACTTAGTCCATCAACATGCCCAAGAGGAAGAAAAAATGGATTCAGTGAACATATGCCAGGCCTCTGTCTCAATCCTCCCTTCTGTCCAGAAATATCCATTTTACTTTTCATTCCACATGTAGAACACGCTCATCCACTCCCAAGGAAAGCTCTATCCTACACATTCACTGCAACCAGTTCAAAGTTTGACAGTACATGATGATGCAAAGTCCTTTATTTATTGTGTGTTTTACACACTGAAGGTTTGTGGCAACCCTGTGTCAACTAAGTCTGTCAACACCATTTTTCCAATAGCTTCACTCATTTTGTGTCTCCGTGTCACATTTTGGCAATTCTCACACTATTTCAAACTTTTTCATTCTTACTATATTAGTTATGGTGATCTGTAATCAAGGATTATGACTCACAGAAAGCTCAGAGATTGGTTAGTAACTTTTAGCAATAAAGTATTTTTCAATCAAGGGGTATGTACACTTTTTTGAGATATGATACTATTGCACACTTGATACTCTACAGTATAGTATAAACATAACTTTTTATGTACTGGGAAACCAAACAATTGACTTTACTCACTTTACTACGATATTAGTTTTATTGAGGGAGCCTAGCAACAGTGATAGCTCCAAGGTGTGCCTGCATATGAATTGCCATTACTTCTAGCCTTCAATATCTGTTCCTTTGAGTTCTGTCACCAAAACACTAAGTCGCTGCCAAGTACAGGTGTCTCCCCTTATCTACAGTTTCACTTTTGGAGGTAGATGACTCTCCTTTCGAAATGTCATCAGGTCAATAGTAGCCTAATGCTACATCACAATACGTATGTCATTACCCTCACTTCATATCATCATGTAGGCATTTTATCCTCACATCATCTCAGAAGGGTGAGTGCAGTCCAGTAAAAGATAAGAGAAAGAGAGGCGGGGCCAAGATGGCGGTGTGAGTAGGACAGTGGGAATCTCCTCCCAAAAACATATGTATTTTTGAAAATACAACAAATACACCTAATCCGAAAAGAGAGACCAGAAGACACAGGACAACAGCCAGACTACATCCACACCTGCGAGAACCCAGTACCTGGTGAAAGGGGTAAGATACAAGCCCTGGCCCAGCGGGACTCGAGCACCTCTCACCCCAGCTCCTGGCAGGAGGAGAGGAGTCGGAGCGGGGAGGGAGAGGGAGCCCAGGACTGCTAATCACCTGGCTCAAGCCATCCGCACCAGAGCACAGACACAGTGCATGTGTGGGGTGCTGGAAACTAGGGAAAGAGGGCAACAAGATCTTTGAGTGGGTCTCAAAGCCGGCACCCTGTGACAAAGAAAAGCGAGTGCTTTTTGAAAGTCTTAAAGGGACAGGGACGCCACAGCTGGATGGAAGCATTCTGGATCACAGACCAGCAGCTGGAAATTCCAGGGAACTCCAGGCGCACTAACCCCCTGGGCAACAGCTCTGAGACCCCTCACGGAGGTAAACAGCCAAACAGACCCCCATCCATTACCACTCTGGGGCCACGCCATAGCAGAGCAGAAGCCTGAGGCTGGCCACACCCACAGCAAGGGAGTTTCCTCCATAACGGCCCGGCAAGATACAGAGACCCAGTCTACACACAAATGCCCAACACAATCCACTATGGGTCGCAGTTGTCCCAGTAAAGAAGCCAGGACCAAGTGGAAAGCCTTAGCTCTCCCAGCTGACAGAAAGTCAATAGCTCACCACTGCACCTATCAACATGAAAAGGCAAAAAAATTTGATCCAGACAAGACTAACCCAGACAGCTTCAACATCTGCTACATCTTCCCCTGAAAAGAAACCCAGGGAGATAGATTTAACCAGTCTTCCTGAAAAAGAATTCAAAACAAAAGTCATAACCATGCTGATGGACTTGCAGAGAAATATGCAAGAACTAAGGAGGGAGAATACAGAAATAAAACAAGATCTGGAAGGACTTCAAAACAGAATGGACGAGATGCAAGAGACCATTAATGGACTAGAAAACAGAGAACAGGAATGCAGAGAAGCTGATGCAGAGAGAGATAAAAGGATCTCCAGGAATGAAAGAATTTTAAGAGAACTGAGTGACCAATTGAAATGGAACAATATCTGCATTATAGAGGTACCAGAAGAAGAGAGAAAAAAAGAGATAGAAAGTGTCTTTGAAGAAATAATTGCTGAAAACTTCCCCAAACTAGGGGAGGAAATGGCCTCTCAGAGCACAGAGGTACACAGAACTCCCATGACAAGGGATCCAAGGAGGGCAACACCAAGACACATAATAATTAAAATGGCAAAGATCAAAGACAAGGACAAAGTATTAAAGGCAGCCAGAGAGAAAAAAAAGGTTACCTACAAAGGAAAACCGATCAGGCTATCATCAGACTTCTCAACAGAAACCCTACAGGCCAGAAGAGAATGGCATGATATACTTAATGCAATGAAACAGAAGGGCCTCAAACCAAGACTACTATATCCAGCATGATTATCATTTAAATATGAAGGAGGGATTAAACAATTCCAAGACAAGCAAAAGTTGAGGGAATTTGCCTCCCGCAAACCACCTCTACAGGGCATCCTACAGGGACTGCTCTAGATGGGAGCACTCCTAAAAAGAGCACAGAACAAAACACCCAACATATGAAGAAGGGAGGAGGAGGAAAAAAAGAAATAAAGAATCATAAGACTGTGTTTATAACAGCTCAAAAAGCGAGTTAAGTTAGACAATAACATAGTAAAGAAGCTAACTCTGAACCTTTGGTAACCACAAACTTAAAACCTGCAATGGCAATAAGTTCATACCTCTCAATAATCACCCTAAATGTAAATGGACTGAATGCACCAATTAAAAGACACAGAGCAATAGAATGGATAAAAAAGCAAGATCCATCCATATGCTGCTTAGAAGACACTCACCTCAGACCCAAAGGCATGCACAGACTTAAAGTCAAGGGATGGAAAAAGATATTTCATGCAAACAACAGAGAGAAAAAAGCAGGTGTTGCAATACTAGTAGCAGACAAAATAGAATTCAAAATAAAGAAAGTAACAAAAGATAAAGGACGTTACATAATGATAAAGGGCTCAGTCCAACAAGAGGATATAACCATTATAAATACATATGCACCCAATACAGGAGCACCAACATATATGAAACAAATACTAACAGAATTAAAGGAGGAAATAGAATGCAATGCATTCATTCTAGGAGACTTCAACACACCACTCACTCCAAAGGACAGATCCACCAGACAGAAAATAAGTAAGGACACAGAGGCACTGAACAACACACTAGAACAGATGGACCTAATAGACATCTACAGAACTCTACATCCAGAAGCAACAGGATACACATTCTTCTCAAGTGCACATGGAAGATTCTCCAGAATAGACCACATACTAGGCCATAGAAAGAGCCTCAGTAAATTCCAAAAGACTGAAATCCTGCCAACCAACTTTTCAGACCACAAAGGCATAAAACTAGAAATAAACTGTACAAAGAAAGCAAAAAGGCTCACAAACACATGGAGGCTTAACAACACACTCCTAAATAATCAATGGATCAATGACCAAATCAAAATGGAGATCCAACAATATATGGAAACAAACGACAACAACAACACAAAGCCCCAACTACTGTGGGACACAGCAAAAGCAGTCTTAAGAGGAAAGTATATAGCAATCCAGGCATATTTAAAGAAGGAAGAACAATCCCAAATGAATGGTCTAATGTCAGAATTATCGAAATTTGAAAAAGAAGAACAAAAGAGGCCTAAGTTCAGCAGAAGGAGGAACATAATAAAGATCAGAGAAGAAATAAATAAAATTGAGAAGAATAAAACAATAGCAAAAATCAGTGAAACCAAGAGCTGGTTCTTCAAGAAAATAAGCAAAATAGATAAGCCTCTAGACAGACTTATTAAGAGGAAATGAGAATCAACACAAATCAACAGAATCAGAAACGAGAAAGGAAAAATCACGACGGACCCCACAGAAATACAAAGAATTATTAGAGAGTACTATGAAAACCTGTATGCTAACAAGCTGGGAAACCTAGGAGAAAAGGACAAGTTCCTAGAAAAATACAACCTTCCAAGACTGGCCCAGAAAGAAACAGAAAATCTAAACAGACCAATTACCAGCAAAGAAATTGAAGCAGTAATCAAAAAACTACCAAAGAAAAAAACCCCCAGGCCAGATGGATTTACCTGGGCATTTTATTACACATACAGAGAAGACATAATACCCATTCCCCTTAAAATTTTCCAAAAAATAGAAGAGGAGGGAATACTCCCAAACTCATTCTATGAAGCCAACATCACCGTAATACCAAAACCAGGCAAAAACCCCACCAAAAAAGAAAACTACAGACCAATATCCCTGATGAACATAGATGCAAAATTACTCAACAAAATATTAGCAAACCAAATTCAAAAATACATCAAGAGGATCATACACCTTGACCAAGTGGGATTCATCCCAGGGATGCAAGGATGGTACAACATTAGAAAATCCATCAACATCATCCACCACCTCCACAAAAAGAAAGACAAATCCACATGATCATCTCCATAGATGCTGAAAAAGCATTTGACAAAATTCAACATCCATTCATGATAAAAACTCTCAACAAAATGGGTATAGAGGGCAAGTACCTCAACATAAAAAGGCCATATATGATAAACCCGCAGCCAACATCATACGGAACAGCAAGAATGTGAAAGCTTTTCCTCTAAGATCAGGAACAAGACAGGGATACCCACTATCCCCACTGTTATTCAACATAGTACTGGAGGTCCTAGCCATGGCAATTAGACAAAACAAAGAAATACAAGGAATCCAGATTGGTAAAGAAGAAATTAAACTGTCACTATTTGCAGATGACATGATATTGTACATAAAAAACCCTAAAGACTCCACTCCAAAACTACTAGAGCTAATATCGGAGTTCAGTAAAGTTGCAGGATACAAAATTAACACACAGAAATCTGTGGCTTTCCTATACACTAACAATAAACTAATAGAAAGAGAAATCAGGAAGACAATTCCATTCACAATAGCATCAAAAGTAATAAAATACCTAGGAATAAACCTAACCAAGGAAGTGAAGGACCTATACCCTGAAAACTGTAAGACACTCTCAAGAGAAATTAAAGAGGACACTAATAAATGGAAACTCATCCCATGCTCTTGGCTAGAAAGAATTAATATCATCAAAATGGCCATCCTGCCCAAAGCAATATACAGATTCGATGCAATCCCTATCAAATTACCAACAGCTTTCTTCAAAGAACTAGAACAAATAGTTCAAAAATTCATATGGAAACACCCAAGACCCCAAATAGCTAAAGCAATCCTGAGAAGGAAGAATAAAGTAGGGGGGATCTCACCCCCAACTTCAAGCTCTACTACAAAGCTACAGTAATCAAGACAATTTGGTACTGGCACAAGAACAGAGCCACAGACCAATGGAACAGAATAGAGACTCCAAACATTTACCCAAACATATATGGTCACCTAATATTCAATAAAGGGGCCATGGACATACAACGGGGAAATGACAGTCTCTTCAACAGATGGTGCTGGCAAAACTGGACAGCTACATGTAAGAGAATGAAACTGGATCACTGTCTAACCCCATACACAAAAGTAAATTTGAAATGGATGAAAGACTTGAATGTAAGTCATGAAACCATAAAACTCTTAGAAAAAAGCATAGGCAAAAATCTCTTAGACATCAACATGAGTGACCTCTTCTTGAACATATCTCCCCAGGTAAGGGAAACAAACGCAAAAATGTACAAATAGGACTATATCAAGCTGAAAAATTTCTGTACAGCAAAGGACACCACCAGTAGACCAGAAAGGTATCCTACAGTATGGGAGAATATATTCGAAAATGACAGATCCTATAAAGGGTTGACATCCAAAATACATAAAGAACTCACACACCTCAACAAACAAAAAGCAAATAATCCAATTAAAAAATGGGCAGAGGAGCTGAATAGACAGTTCTCTAAAGAAGAAATTCAGATGGCCAACAGACACATGAAAAGATGCTCCACATTGCTAATTATCAGAGAAATGCAAAGTAAAACCACAATGAGATATCATCTCACACCAGTAAGGATGGCTACCATCCAAAAGACAAACAACCACAAATCTTGGCGAGGTTGTGGAAAAAGGGGAACCCTCATACACTGCTGGTGGGAATGTAAATTCGTTCAACCATTATGGAAAGCAGTATGGAAGTTCCTCAAAAAGCTCAAAATAGAAATACCATTTTACCCAGGAATTCCACTTCTAGGAATTTACCCTAAGAATGCAGCACTTCAGTTTGAAAAAGACACATGCACCCCTATGTTTATCGCTGCACTATTTTCAATAGCCAAGATATGGAAGCAACCTAAATGTCCATCAGTAGATGAATGGATAAAGAAGGATGTGGTACATATACACAATGGAATATTATGCAGCCATAAGAAAAAAACAGATCCAACCATTCACAACAACATGGATGGAGCTAGAGGGTATTATGCTCAGTGAAGTAAGCCAGGTGGAGAAAGACAAGTACAAAATGATTTCACTCATATGTGGAGTATAAGAACAAAAGAAAACTGCAGGAACAAAACAGCAGCAGAAGCACAGAACCCAAGAATGGACTAATAGTTACCAAACAGAAAGGGACTGGGGAGGACAGGTGGGAAGGAAGATATAAGGGTGGGAAGAAAAGAAAGGGCATTACAATTAGCATGTAATGTGTTGGGGGGGCATGGGGAGGGCTGTGCAACACAGAGAAGACAAGTAGTGATTTTACAGCATCTTGCTATGTTGAAGGACAGTGACTGTGAACTTGGTGACAAGTAGTGATTTTACAGCATCTTACTATGTTGATGGACAGTGACTGTGAACGGGGATGTGGGGGGGACCTGGTGAAGGGGGGAGCCTAATAAACATAATGTCCTTCATGTAATTGTAGATTAATGATACCAAAATTAAAAAAAAGAGAAAGAGAAAAAAAACATGTAACTTTTATTGCAGTATATTATTATACTTACTCTATTTCATTATTGGTTATTGTTGACCATTGCTCACTCTGCCTAATTTCTAATTTAAACTTTATTATGGGTATTCACATAGAGAAAAAGCACATTATATTTAGGGTTCAGTACTTCTACAGTTTCAGGCCTCTACTGGGACATCTTTGAATATATCTTTGTGGATAAGAGGAAAATACTGTATTTTTTTATTTTTAGGATAGCCACAGCCCCCTTATTAATAAATTAAAGTTGGTATTTGCTTTAAAAATAAAACAAACAAGCCTCAAAATCCCAGTAGCTTAATATCATACTGCAGTGCAGACTGGTGACAGGGTTCTGCTGTGTGCAGCCACTCAGGGAAGAAGACTTGTTTTAGTGCCACTCTCTTCAACACAGGTTTTCACAATTAGGATAGCATCAATCAGCCAGCTGAGAAATGGAGACAGACAGAGAGACAGGCAGATAGGCAGAGAGAGCACATGAATGCTTAAGGAATACAAATCTGCTCTTAATTGGCCCAAACTGAAAATGACACATCACTTTTGCTTAAATTCTGTAAGCTGTAACCCTATCATTGTCCCCCCCTAAATGTGAAGATCTACAGAGTACACTTGAATTGTGAAACCAGGCTGAGGAAATGAATTTGCTAAACTTCTGCCAATCTTTTCCAGCTGGAGCAAGCACACATACATCTAGTACTCTTAGTTTACATCTAGGCAGGAAAGATAAAATAAGGCAAGGACATTACTCTACTCAAAATAGGGTGGAAATTATTACCAGCAATAAATATCTGTGGGACAAGTGTTTAAGATGAGATCCAGACACCTGGAACAACAGACTCAAAGTCTCGATATACCCCGTGATAGAAACAGAAGATAAAATTGCTCCCTCTGGAAGTATGGAAACTAGGAAGAGGAGCTCAAGTTCCAGGAATGAGGGTCAGAGGACAACCACAATAACCTTGCTGCAACTTGAAGTATGGAAGCTTTTAAGTAGGGTTACTTATTAACTACTTTTTATCACATTCTTAATCAATACTAAGATCAAGACTGGTTCTAAAGTAGGAAGAACGGCTGGACCTATCTGAGGGGGTTAACCTGCTGGGTCTAGAGAGATGCAGAAACAGAAACCAAAGCATCACACTACTGAGCCTGAAAAAAAAAAGTCAGAGACCATGTTAGAGGGAAAAGAAGGAAAACAGAATCAGTACTCAAATTTTTCCAGTCTCTATTTGTACTGATGCTAAAGACCCAGAGGTGATGAACACACACGATGCTATCCTTGAGGGAGAGCTTACACACAACTGCTAGGCAAAGACTAGAGGAAGTATTCTTTTACCCGGTGCAGTCAGACCATTTCATCATTTCCCCACTTGTGTTCTCCTACAAATTATTTCATTCAAATTAGAGTCTCTAAAATTCTGACAAGAACAAAGACTTGCATTCAGCAGTGTCATTTTTTAGAGGGCACTAACTTTTACTTAGGGAGAGGCTGTACTAAATATAAAATGATTTTTAAAACTTTGAATCCCCAGTTTAGCTCTCTGCAGAGTGAACACTTTTCTCTGCCTGGGAATCAGGCTTTTTGCCATTAATACTTGTTTTACTAATCAAAAAAGAATTGCATCAGAAATAATAACCTGCAATAAATAGGTCTATTTTATTATGTATTTTAATTAATGACATTACATATTCATATGCTGTGTCTTGCAATAATCATGTAATCTATTCTGATTCAGTAAAGAGTGATTTATTCTTCTGAAGCTTTAATATGATTCATTTTGCCAGTAGTTTAAGTACCCATTAGTTAATGCTTTACTGCCTGCTGACCTCAGTAGATTTTTGGGTAAAGCTTTATATAGCATTTATAGGTCACAAAAATGCCAGCAGTGTACATTATGGTCCTTTCCAAACTACCTGACAGCAAAATGTTTTCCCTCAACTCATTTGTATGTATATCTTTTTAATTAATGCTTCACCTCATGCTAAATTATAGTGAAATTTTTGTCACTTTACATGCAGAATGACATTTACACAAGTATCTGCTGAATTGATCATGAGCAATGCACACAAAATTTGTATCCTGTGGCTTGAAAGCAGACAAACCATAAACCTGGACCCAAATACCTGCAGACTGAAAAGCATTAGGGAAATCAGAAAAGTGAGAGAATCTTTGTAAAAGTTGAAAAATGTGTTCTCTTCACCATCCTCAAAGGCATCATGACTATTAATTGCTGCCAACAAATAGACCTGTTAAAACCAGGGTAAAAACTCTTTAAGGGGCATTTGAAGATTTTGTGTGTAGGAAATATGCCTCAATTGAAAGACAGATGGGTTTTTTTTTTGATCCAAAAAGATGTTTACTACTAAAGGCTCAAGAATGAAGAGATACATCAATGTACTACAGAAAAAGTCCTGTCTGGAGATAAATGATATTGAAATGATACCATTTGACTCTTAAGGCAAAAATATGCACTGGGAATATAAAAGAGTTCAGTGAACAGAATTCAAAATTTTTAGATCCAAACTAATTTCTGGGTTAGGAACAATAACGTGCTTTCTGTCATAAGGGTGATTTACATGAGATGCACCTAATACAACATTGCTCCAATACATAAGGCGCACCTAATACAACAAAGCCCCAATTTGTTTAATGTTTTAAGCATAGCAAGAGCACAGGGTGCCAGGTAGGTCATTTGGGCCCCTCGCCACTCACTGTGGCACTGAGGGAAAATGTTCTAACCTCTGTGTTGCCTGAATTTCCTCATTGTGGAAGTGGGAGAGGGCTTATAACAATAAGGACCTCATGGGTTTTTATGAAGATTAAATGAGTGAACACATGTGAAGCAGTTTAGAATGATGCTTGGCACAGTTACCATTCATTAAGAGTTAACTTTTATCAGTGTTCCTAACTTACAATGAGGTAACATCAGAGATGGGACATGACTTCCAAGGTGCAGAGCTGCTTAGCGACCAACACGGTCTCCTGAATTCCAGATCCTATTTCCTGGTTTGCCTTCTCCCAAAACTTCTCACACACAATTAAAATAAAAACAATCTGGGTTTCAGCAACACTGCTAATTTCTATTCATATTCAAACCATTACAGGTGAATCCTTCACAACATTTTCCCCAGCTTTCCTTTCCTTCACCAAGAAATGTCTGAAAAACTTTTTAAATTGAAACAATCAATTAGAATGCAGATAAGGCTCCATATCACATTTTTCCTGGACCTGGTTAAAGGGTCAACACTTACTCTTGAGAAGGGCAGAGCCTTAAGGCCACAGCTGCCTGAGAGCTACCTTGTATGGCCCAGTCTGAAATCACTGGATGACATGTTAGGGATTAAAAACTCCAAGATATATAATTTTGCATTGCATGCAAATGATACCAGCACAAGATATGAACAGACCACTCATACTGAAAATATCTGACCTCAAAATGTCTGACTATAAAGATGCCACACAGTTAAAGAGGCACAGTATAAAGTCATGCAAAATTGAAAGACCTGGCTTCTAAGTCTTGGCTGTATCTCCAACCAGCATTCTGTCAAAAAGTTGAAATGAGTGATACATGGGTCTTTAGAGATTTAAGATTCTAGTACATCATAGGTTGGTTTTGATTTTGTTTTTCTTTTGGGTCGGTATGTCTAATCTGAGTCTCTATGTTCCTACTTGGTGATCTCACACATCTTTCTCAAATGTTTTTAATGTAATGGTTTTCTCTATGAGCAGAAAAAAATATATGGCTCTCCAAGCAGGAATTAGCTTGAAAATAATAATCTAATAAAGCAAACTATTATGCAGAATATTCATTAGCTGAGGTTTTCACATAGGAATCTTTAAAACACCTACCAAAAGAGAAAATTTAATTTTGCTGATAAAATTAGATCAGTTCATCAGTTAGCTATGCAATGGATATGTTTCATACATGAGGAAATGCCTAATATAATTTTTAAGTGATCATAAAAAAAATTTTTTCAGGGAGAAACAAGAAGTCCTACCATATTTCCTAGGAAAAAAAATAGGTAAGGCAATTGAAAGGTGTTTTTAAAAATGTATTATGTCTTTATAACATCAGTGAGATATTTGTCATTTAGCAAATTATTAAGATGAAGTCATTAACCTTGCAACAGTCTAACAACTATTCTTTTTTGTGTTTTCAAAGAAGACAGACTCCCTTTAGAAACTGCATTTCCCTCTTGTGGGCAGTGGTCATCATATGTTAACGACACTAAACAACTGTATTTAAAACATATTCAGATGCTCCTAGAATGGTTTCTGTTGCTAACTCTGGGCATATTCTTCTCTACAATGGTGCAGTATTGCTAGAGTAAGTCCACTAAAACCACATTCAATTGGAATTGAGGAGAAATAAGAAGGTAATAAAAAATTGAGGTAAATAAGAAGGTATTTTCATAAGCAAAGAATTTATAAACATATATAGATATTCTAGCAAGCTAGAACTCAGACATCAATGGCAAAAATGAGCAAATGTACAGTGACATATGCCTTCAGAGTAACTCCAGGTAGAAGAGAAAAATGGAGATTATGGAGAACAAAACAAGAAAGAGACAGCTAAATCTCCAGAAATACATGTTATCACAGATTAAAGGACAGGTGATTAAGCCTGGGAGAATTTGGGAACTAGACAAGATTAAAATGTTTCATGTAAGTAGTATGAAAATGCTTCTACGTATTTATAACCTGTATGCTAACAAACATTAAAGGTTTGAACTATTATGACCAAGATCTATTATAAATATTTTATAAGCCTGGAATAAACTTTTGAGTTAAGCATCCTTTTGAGGAACTGCTCTGATATCTTCACCTGGGATACAAACAGGACCTGCCTATTTTTACTTTTTTTTTTATATCATTAATGTACCATTACTTAAACAACATTATGGTTACTAGACTCCCCCTATTATCAAGCCCCTTCCCCACATACCCCATTCCAGTCACTGTCCATTAGCAATAGTAAGATGCTATAGAATCATTACTTGTCTTCTCTGTATATATTGCCTTCCCCATGTCCCCACTCCTACATTATGTGTGCTAATAATAATGCCCCATTTTCCCCCTTATCCCTCCCTTCCCACCCATCCTCCCCAAGCCCTTTCCCTTTGGTAACCATTAGTCCATTCTTGGATTCTGTGAGTCTGCTGCTGTTTTGTTCCTTCCATTTTTTCTTTGTACTGATACTCCACAGATGAGTGAAATCATTTGATACTTGTCTTTCTCCTTCTGGCTTATTTCACTGAGCATAATACCCTCTAGCTCCATCCATGTTGTTGCAAATGGTCGGATTTGTTTTCTTCTTATGGCTGAATAATATTCCATTGTGTATATGTACCACCTCTTCTTTATCCATTCATCTACTGATGGACACTTAGGTTGCCTCCATTTCTTGGCTATTGTAAATAGTGCTATGATAAACATAGGATCTTTTTCAAACTGGGCTGCTGCATTCTTAGGGTAAATTCCTAAGAGTGGAATTCCTGGGTCAAATGTTATTTCTATTTTGAGTTTTTTGAGGAACCTCCATACTGCTTTCCACAATGGTTGAACTAGTTTACATTCCCACCAGCAGTGTAGGAGGGTTCCCCTTTCTTCAAATCCTCACCAATATTTGTTGCTGTTTGTCTTTTGGATGTTGGCCATCCTAACTGGTGTGAGGTGCTATCTCATTGTGGTTTTATTTTGCATTTCCCTGATGATTAGCGATGTGGAGCATCTTTTCATTTGTCTGTTGGCCATCTGAATTTCTTCTTTGGAGAAGTGTCTGTTCAGATCTTGTACCCATTTTTTTATTGGATTATTTGCTTTTTGTTTGTTGAGGTGTGTGAGCTCTTTATATATTATAGATGTCAGTCCTTTATTGGATCTGTCATTTGTGAATATATTCTCCCATACTGCAGGATGTCTTTTTGTTCTACTGATGGTATCCTTTGCTGTACAGAAGCTTTTTAGTTTGATATAGTCCCACTTGTTCATTTTTGCTTTTGTTTCATGAAGAAGTTGCTCATGTTTATGTCCAAGAGATTTTTGCCTATATTTTTTTCTAAGAGTTTATGGCTTCATGGCTTACATTTCAGGTCTTTGATCCATTTGAGTTTGCTTTTGTGTATGGGGTTAGGCAATAATCCAGTTTCATTCTCTTACATGTAGCTGTCCAGTTTTGCCAACACCAGCTGTTGAAGAAGCTGTCATTTCCCCATTGTATGTCCATGGCTCCTTTATCATATATTTATTGACCATATATGCTTGGGCTTATATCTTGACTCTCTAGTCTGTTCCACTGGGTCTGTTCTTGTGCCAGTACCAAATTGTTTTGATTACTGTGGCTTTGTAGTAGAGCTTGAAGTCAGGGAGCATAATATCCCTGCAATCTGTCTCTCAAGCACTCCACCTGTCTGAGCTCCCCAACGTCCAGAGCACCACACAGTGCAGGTTTCTGCTCCCAAAGCAGACCTCCAGGGCTCAGTGTTCAGGAGTTCTAGGCTTCCAACCCCTCCCCTGCTCTGTTTCTCTTCCTCCCACTGGTGAGCTGGGCTGAGGGAAGGGCTTGGGTCCCGCCTAATAAAGGCTTTTGTATGTTACCCTGTGTTCGTGAGGTCTGCATGCAGTCTGGTTCAGCCTTCTTTCTTGTTGCTGTTTTATGGTTAGTTGTAGCAATTAAATTTATTTTCATACTATTTGTGGTTTTGGGAGGAATTCTTCATCTCACCTCTCAAGCAGCCATCTTGAATCCACATCTTGGGACCTTCTTATTTTTACAATATTTAATTTATTCTCAAATATTTCTTAAAGGATTGGTAAGTGATCGTGGCCTCTGTTAGAAAGAGCAAATTGTTTCAGTAACAGTGTTTATGCTGGCTTGGGGAAAAAGTACATGGGGAAATATTGAGGCTTTGTCATCCTGCCTTGCTGCCTGGTAAGTATTAAGCCGGGCACAGGCATGAGGAATGCCAAACAGCCACTCCTGATTATTTGCATTTAGCTATTTTCTGAATCATATATATATCCTTTTCAAAAATTATGAAATTTTTTACAATAACAAAGAAAGACAACTTTCATTCATATTCTGTATTAGTTTGCTAGGGCTGCCATAACAAAACACCACAGACTGAATGGCTTAAAACAACAAAAAATTGTTTTCTCACAGGTCAGAAAGCTGGAGTTTTAGATCAATGTGTTGGCCGACTTGCTTTCTCCTAATCTCTCCTAGGCTTGCAGATGGTGCCTTCTTGCTGTATCCGCACATGGCCTTTTCTGGTGTCTTTCCCTCTTTGCATAAAGGACACCAGTCATATTGGATTAGGGCCCAATCATTTTGACCTCATTTAACCTTAATTATCACTTTAAAGGTCCTATCTCCATAGAGACTCACAATCTTTGGTTACTGGGGTCAATACAGAAATTTGGGGGAGTATGCATTTCAGTTTATAACAGAGTCTGTGCCTCTACAATCTCTGTTTATATCAGCTAACCCACGTCTTCTCAAAGATGTTCAGAAAACTGAACATCTCTTTAAGATGGTATTTGTCGGCAGGCAGTCCAATATCTTACCCAGAATGTTTAGCAAGATGAAGCCTCATGCACTCAATGCTCCTTTGTCTTATGGCTGGTGTGTGAGAGCTTTACTTGCTGTTGAGGAAACTAAGGATTGTAAATATTGTATTTACTTGTAATAAATGTAGTCTATCCTTGATGCTGGTGTTTGAACTGGGGAGAGATCAGGAAGCCTTATTAGATTACTGATGGTAGCTGAAGAAATGGAAAAGAAAGGATAAATTCTAGAGCTAACAGTAGATATCTTGGTTGGACTTGCTGAGAACTTGAAAATGCAGGAAGAGAAGAAGGTAAGGTAAAATTGGCCTTGGCAGGAGCCTGGATAAACTGGCCTACCCATCTGGTGATCGCGCTCCTTTGCATAGGACTCCACAATGTGGCAGTGGTGAGTCAGACAAACGGAAATAGAAATGAATCTAAATACACTCATTGGCTTTAAAATTCTGTTTCACAAGGCCCAGTAGTTCCACAAAAAAGAACAAAGGAAGACACTGGGCACCATTCACGGCCAAGGCAGCTCTGCTTTTACTCTCTGGTAGGAGTTTATCTGAAAATTGGATTAGTTCCTATTTATTTTTCCTCCCATAGTTTCAAAACCTACTAGACTACACAATAGTTAGAATTTCAGAAATTTTTAAAGAAAGAGAATTTGAGCCTGAAAATATATCTGAATTTTCAGTAGTTGTATCACAGCCCTTTACAGTAAAGAATTCTTAGTGTCCCTTAGAGTTATATATCTGCTCTGAAATTGGTCTTAAATGTAAAATCATCATCTTCATATTTGCAATGGAAAATGAAAGTTTAGGAAGTAAATTTACTTCCCTAAGGAGCATCATCCATAAATAATAAATTTTCTCTCTTAATTATTAGATTAAGGAAAAACACCCATTGTTTAACATTTTCTATGAGTGAGTTTAAAAGAACTTCAAGTGCAGCAGGAGATGTAGGTGTTGTATAAGTAAGGGTCCAACTTTCATAAAAATCATGGAGGTTTCAAGAGTGAACATAAACTGAGAGTTGGGAGGTGTGTGTAGCTGGTGGAGATGATAACCAGAAGTCTGGAAAGATCCTCTTGGATGGGGGAGGAGGAAGTCTATGAGGCTGATTAGCACTTGCTAAATAGCTGTTTCCCAGAGCAATCACCCAACAAATAGATTCCACTTGTCCATAGCAAGTCTGGGCTCAGAAAAACCTTCTGATTTGCCATATCCCAAGGACACTGAATCCTTTCACAGATCAGAAAGACATAAATATTTCCTTCCTTTAGCTTTCACAGAGAACATGAAATACGATTAAAAAAAGAAAGAAAAAAAGAACAGTCTTAGATATTTGGCCTCAGGTGAAAGAGCTCAAAAAGAAAGGAAAAGAAAAAGAAGAAATTAAAAAGTGCCATTAAAATTTTAAATAAGACATATCTTTATAGTGACAAACACATAGACATACTTTCTCGGCACTAGCAACCTAGAATACATTTCTATGTGGTCCCTCAAGTCTAGCCAAAAAAAAGAGAAAGAAAAGAGACAAAGAAAGATGGAAAGAAAAGAAAAGGAAAAAATGAGATCAGACCTAATAATATTTAAAACAGAATCCATTGAAAAACTACTGTCAGATACTACATGATTTCTACTTAGAAGTCAACATCAGATTGCTGAAAACTAGTTCCCAAAAATCTCATACTACAAAACTGACATTTCATTCCTAATTGAGCTTTCAAGAAACAGAATATTTTCGAAGTCTGATTTCTATTTTATGCACTTGTTTTCCCTCTGTATTTTTAACATGTTGATACACAGTGAAGTTAATGAGGTCAGCAATACCAATGTCTGTGATGAAACTACTAACCAATTAGTGTTTAAACTAGAGAATGAATGTTTAAACTATATTTTAATGTAATCCTGATTCCCAGAAATTGTCAACCTGTGAGCATACTTTTTCTACCATTAGATTTTTATGCCAGCTACTAATTTATCTATGATGGCTGCTAGCATGTTTTGAACTTTATATAATTAACCCTGCACTAGTGGGTGATACTTAGCAATACAGATCTTGAATTTATTTTTAATAAATTACAGGTTAGTGGGAAAAGTAAAGATTACATTAGGCCTTGAGTACTTTACGGCATTGATTAGGTTTTAGCCACAAATCAAGTCAGGTTCTCCCACTACATAAATCCATAGCTTTTTCTATAGCCAGGAGGGACCCTGAGAACAAGTCAATTGAAATTCTTTTCAAATATAAACTTCTTAGTATTTTAATGATTTTAATACTTGAAAGTATCACTAAAATCTTTCTTGTGAACATCAAATTCTTTTTTTTCCTAATTTCTCCCCTCTCTCACCCACACTCCTTCTGTCTAAACATTCCTCATAGAATAAAGAAGACACAAAAATGTGGTTGAAAAGATGGATCAAAACATGACACCACACCTCACTGATGACATTTGGGGACCACAGGGTCAATGTTTATCAGCTTCAGTCTGAGAATGTTCTATATACAATTCTATTTTTCTATATGCAACTGGTTTAGGAAAGTAATCTGGTGGAAAAAAGGCAGTGTAAAAATTACTGGCAAACTGACATTAAGACTGTTTTTACACAGTGTCTATTTATTGGCTTAGGCTCAGGGCTGATGCCGATGGAATTTTTGGATTCCCCCACTCCCAAAGCCACTGCTATCATCACCACTATTGCCCACCTAAGTAAGAAGCTGTGGTGGAGACTGCCAAGTGACGTAGTCTGTGTGAGCAGCAAATGAGCAAAGCAGGAAAGTAACATTAAGAAAGTGGGATAATAACAATTACATCTGTGATTGGTGCTTTCATAGAAAAGTCCAACATATTCTGAGTATATAAGAAAAAGTAACTTTTTCCTAGAGGCAACTTTTTCCTAGAAAATTTCCTAGAGTTTTCTAAAGAAGTTAACACTTAAGCAGTCTTAGCTGTGTGTTCCACATGTTAACCAAATGCAAATGAATTAATTCCTTGATTCAACAAAAATTCTTTGAACCCCCCACTATGTGCCAGGCACTCTCCTAAGTTTTGGGGATACAGCAGTAAATAATCAGACAAAAATCCCTTCCTCTATGTAATTTAAATTCTGATTTAAAGGACAAATGTTAATCAGTTGGGGTATGGAGCTTAGTGCTCATTGTTAATAAAACAGCTAGGGTAAAGCAGATGCATTCTATGGAATATTTTGCAGCAGTTAGAAACAAAAAACATGTTTTACTGAAATATGGATAGATTTCTTAAAACACAACATTAAGTAAAAAGAGTAAGATATAAAATGAGCTCTAAATGTAATACTATCAAGGTGAATTAAAAACACCTCCCACATAAAACAACACTACCTATATTAAAAGGATCTGTACATATTCATCTCAAACCTATTAGAGAGGATGACTGAGAGGATGGAATGGGAAAGAGAATGGTGGATGAAGCAGCAACAAAATCAAACAACAGGCAGATTTTACAAAAATTGATGGTAATAGTGTGCCAATAACTTCAAAATATGATTACATTAATTATTTAGATTCAAGATACCAAGAACAAAAGAAGGAAAAAAGGAAGAAAATAGGAATTGCTTTCTATTTCATATCACATCTTCCCTTTAGTTACTTTGTATAAAAGTACTTTATAATATACAATAAGGTAACCACATATTTTCAGTTTTCCTTTTTGAAAAAAGTGAGAAACTGACCAAAATTAAATTAAAATGTACAATTACAAAGAGCAGGCATTACATGTTCCATGCAGATTAAATAGAGGGGTGCAAAATTACTCCACCTCTTGAAGATGGGCATTAAGATTTCTATAATTATGGTGAGTTTATTGTGCAGAAATCACTTTTCAAAGTGATAAATTGTTATCTCATCTACAAAATATCCATTTTATTCCCTAAGAGAATAGATAGACATCTAAACTTTTTTAAAAAATGTAAGCTGGTAGTCTTAATTACCTCTATAATTCAAAAATTCAATTTTGCGGGTCTCTAAATAAAGGTAAGTTGTGCATATATTCTTAGATGATTGTTCAGTATCTGCTTATCTTTTTATTGTAACAGGAGCACAATTTAGGACACAGTTTTCTAGACAACTAAGAAAAAGCAAGATACGCCACACACATTCTGTAGCAAGCATCTTAAAATTGGGTCGTTTTGAGTCCTATTTCCTGGCCATCACACTGGGGACCACAGGGTTTACAGTCCAGTTCGAACAACTCTTAATTAAAAGGAGAATTATTCTGCCCCTGGTTGGTTGGAGGATTGGGACTCCTGCTGCCTACCTGTAAGATAGGCATAAATATCTATTGCCTATTTAGCTGGTTCCCCATCCTATTTTATAGCTCATTAAAAATAAAAAAGATTAATGTTGAAAAGGCTGATTCTGCCACAAAAAATTCCATTTGATTTTAGGTCTAAAAGTCTTTGAATGGTATAAAACACTCTAACAAGATTTTCTCTTCCTTTTCCTGTGGGATGTAAGCCTCTGAGTTCTGAAATAAGGAAAAGGAAACCAGCAGAAATGAAAACAGAAAGTCTTGATCAAATTCTCACCAGTTTTAGAAGCAGCTGCCCCAAATTAACAGTTCTCAAACTTCTTGGTACCAAAGTCACCTACTATTCTTAAAATAATTATTGAATACTCCAAAGAGCTTTTATTTACATGAAATATATCTATCAGAAATTAAAGTTGAGAAGTTTTTAAAACACATTTTATTAGCTGTCACAATGAGTATGTCATCACACATCATGAAGCCCCTGGAAAGTTCTCTGGTAAACTAGTGTGAGGATGATAAGAGTGAAAAAGGCCAACAATGTCCCTAGTATTGTTAGGAAGACAGTTCTGACCTTGAAAATCCCAAAAGTCTTTTAGGAACCTGCAGGAGTCCACAGATCACATTTTAAGATCCACTCTTCTAATGAATTTATGCTGAAATACAATTCTAAAGGAATTACACAGTTTCACATATGGAAATGGGCTGAATGGCTTTTTTCCCTCAAAGTTATTAGGGAAGGGCCGGGTAAAAGTCAAATATGAAATCTGCCTGGGGCACAGTGAAATAAGAGAAAAAATATTTTATTTATTTACACACATATATACACACACAAAAACACACACACGTGCCCCTGGTTCCTGGCACAGAGCTCCTAAAACCCTTGTAATTTACTAAGTCTTAAGAGCCCTAAAAGCATCTTTAGTTCTGACATTTGATCTTAGACTTTGTTTCCTGGTTCCTGACACAGAACTCCTAAATCTCTTAGAGTTTTTCAGGTAATAGGAGTGTAGTTTGCTCCAACGAAGTGATTGTTGGCAGGCTGCTGGATGCTTCAGAATGGGAAGTGGTCACCAGAAAGACCAGGCCATGATTAGAAGCTTGGAACTTTCTGCCCCACCACCACCCCTTGGAAAGGATAGAGAGGTTTTAGACAACTAATGATAAATCATGCCCACATAGTGAAGCCTCCATAAAAGGCCCAAAACCATGGAATTCTGAGAGCTCCGAAGTTGGTAAATACATCCACATGCCAGAAAGAGGCTCACCCCATTCCATGGAGGACAGAAGTGCCCAGGACCCTTCCTGACCACATTACACATCTCTTTATCTGGTTGTTCATCTGTATACTTTATCACATCTCTTATTATATAACAAATCAGTTGATGTAAGTTAAGTGTTTACCTGAGTTCTCTGAGTTGTTTTAGCAGATGCTCAACCCAAAAAAAGGTGGATTGGGAAACTTGAGTTTGTACCCAAGTCCAACAGAAACTGGGGACAACTTGAAGACTCACTACTTGCAATCGGCATCTCAAGTGAAGTGCAGTCCTGTGGGAATGAGCTTCGAACCTGCGTGGTCTGCACTAATTCCAGGAATAGACTGCCAGAATGGAAATGAATTGCAGGACACCCAACTGGTGGTGGGGAATTTCCTGATGTGTGGAAAACCCTCCCCTGTCAGAATTACTCTTAGTGTGTTAGTAATGTTAAGGAAGAAAAGGACTTTTTCCTAGATAAGCAACTTCCAATGACAGCATTCAGTTCTCTCTGCAGCCAGGGAGCCACCTCATTCTCCTGCCCTTGACTGCCAGCCAGGGCATCTACCAACTGCATCCCCCACCCCACCACCCTGACTCCTCCCTTCTCCCTCTCCCTTCACCTTTTAAACCTACCTTCTTTTTGCCCTATTCCATTCCGCCTAAACAAATATGACAAACTGCCTTAAAATGCTCACTGATAAATGAGAATAACATGTATTTGCATTTTAAACTGAGAGCTCTAAAAAAAAAAATGACTTTAAGCTAATGGAACAAATTCCTATTGATGAAGATTTCTGAAGCCATAGATCAGTGATAAATTTCACCAGGCTAGAAATTTTGCCTGGCAAAAAATCATGCCAATAGCAACCACTTTTTTCCCCAATATAAGTACAATCCTGACTTGAAAGATGCTTTGATACTTTAAAATATCTACAAATCCAGCTCAGTGTGTGGCACACAGCAAGCCCCCATTAATGTCAAGGTAAATTCCACTGAACTCACCATCAATCTCTTCCTGTAAAACAGAAATATCTGAAAGCTGATGGAATTCCCTCAAGCTATTAAGATGCCATCTCCTGTGTTCTCTATGCTGAAAATGCACTTCCAGTACATTTGCAAAGTTAAGGCAATTTCCAAAGGTCCCAAATTTAGGAATTTAGATAAATGAACCCTTAATTTTTTCAATCAGTTCTTCCTACTTCTCTTCATTCTATTTTTTTTCCCCAACAACTAGTTATTAGGCATTGTTTATGTCTGGGCTGCTATAACAAAAGTACCATACACTTGGTGGTTCAAAATATAAACATTTCTTTCTCACAGTTCTAGAGGCTGGAAGTTTGAGATCAAAGTGCCAGCAGATTCTTTGTCTAGGGAAAGACCACTTTCTGACTCTTTCATCTTACACTGTGCCCTCACATGGCATAAAGAAGGTACAGGCTCTCTGGGGTTCCTTTTAAAGGCACTAGTCCCATTCACAAGGGCTCTACCTTCATGACCTAATCACCTCTAAAAGACCCCATCTCCTATATCATAACCTTGAGAGTTAGAATATCAGCAGAGGAATTTTGGGGAGATATGTTGAGTCCATTACAGGCACCTACTATGTGTCGATCACTGTTCTTGGTTGTTTCGACCTATTATGAAATAAAACAGATCCCTTGCCTTTGGTGTGCTCAATTTCAATGACACATTAACTAACAAGCATATTAAATAAGTAAGCTATATGATAAGCTTATTGAAGTTTTTTGTACTGTGTTAATGTTATAACTGGAACTTTGTTTCTCAGAATCAACTTCAAATCTGTGGGAGATTGGGAAGGTGGAGGTATTAGTTAGAGTTCTCCAGAGAAACAGAACCAGTAGGATATATACAGAGAGATAAGAAAAGGTGTATTATAGAAATTGACTGACATGATTATGGAAGCTGAGAAGTTCCACAACCTGCTGTCCGCAAACTGGTGGTGTAATTCTGTCTGAGTACAAAAGGCCTGAGAATTACAGGGACAATGGTGCAAGTCCCATTCTGAGTCCAAAAGACCCAGAACCAGGAACACTAACGACCAAAAGTGAGAGAAGATGGATGACCCAGTTCAAGCAAACAGAGCAGACACACCCTCTGCCTTTTAGTTCAGTTCAGGCCCTCCACGAATTGGATGATGCCCACCTGCATTGGTGAGGGTAACCTTCCTTACTCAGTCTACCAATTCAAATGCTAATCTCTTCCAGAAACACCCTTCCAGTGACACTCAGAAATAATGTTCTACCAGCTGTCTGGGTATCCCTTAACCCAGTCAAGCTGACACATAAAATTAACCACTGCAGTGGGAGTGAGGTAGCAGCCCTTACTCTCTGAGGGTTGTTCTGATTGGATGAAGTGAGAGACAGAAACACAGGTACTGGTGGTTCCAGCTTATCCTTCCTGCTCACATCTAATTCATTTTCCCTTCAGTAGGTGCTGCTGGCCAATAGCAACAGTGTATCCACCCCAGACACAGAAGAACAGCCTCCCAGAGACTTCTACACCAGCTCCCCTTTGCATCTCACTGAATGTGCCGCCTCCTCAGACTTCACAGCGAGTTCCAACTCATACTGCACTAGCATTAGGCTAATGGTGACTTCAAGAGTAGCCTGGGCTGGAAATAGAAATGTGAGAGCCATCGACATACAGATGATATTTAAAGGCTTTTCAAATCATTTTACAGTTGACAAGTCATGATTATCTAATTTATTATACATCTGTGAAGTGTACAGGACTGGTATCACAATCTCTGTTTTACAGATGAGAAAATTAAGTTTCAGTGACCACACCAGTAATAAAAGGTAGAATGGAGACCCAGACTTTCTGCTAACTTCTAATTCTCCATTTTTAGGACATATATTAAGATCCTGTTAGAATCTCCAAGTTTCAATTTTGGGGTCTCCATCTTTTTCTGTTGGCAAGAAACTGTTATTATTAAATGTATAAGCCACACTCATGTATATATGAACTCCATTCTGTAAGCATTAATAAGCAATGCAAATTTTGCCAGCCTTTTAGTGATGGGAAAATGGAGTATGTTTTTGTTCGATCAGGCATATGTCATTTGATTCCTGCAATTCCTATGAATCACTATGTTCTACTCCACAAAACTAGCTTTTCCATTAGTTATTCCTTTTTCAACACAAACCCCCTTCCTGTCCCACCTCCCACATCTGAACTCCAATTCTACAAATGTTTCCTCTAGGCTGATTATATTACACTTTGTTTTCTAGCGCAATTTAACACTAGGGCTGCTCCTATAATCTTGTGTCTTCACACCTTCAACTGATGCTTCTTCAGTTCTATGAAAAGCCAGTTTCTCCAATACCAGAATCTAGACAGACTCTCTTTAGACGGCATAAAAAATCATTAAGAAAAAAATGTTTTCCTGCAAAAGTTTCCTGTTCTAAAGACATCTGATACAGGGAGAGAACAGGGCACATTGTAATGAGCACAACATTTGGAGGCAAAGAACCTGGATTCTACTCCTGTTTCCACTGAGCACTGCAGAGTTTCCTACCCTCAGCAGTACTGACATTGGTCTGGGTAACTCCGTGTTGTGGAGGACTAGCCTGTGCACTGTAGGAAACTTAGCAGCACCCTTTACCTCTACTCATCAGATGCCAGTAGCATCCCTTCCCCAGCTGTGACAACTAGACATGTCTTCAGACACTGCCAATGTCTCCTGGGGGGCCAAATAGCACCCAGTTAAGAACCACTACATTAACGAGATAGGTCTGCTTCTTTTTTTGTGTGAACTGAAGAGATCATAATACCTATGTCACAATGTTGTTAAGAACATTAAATGAGAGTATACATTTAAAATTTTTCTACTGATACTAGTATTGACACACTCATCCATAAGTAATGGGTTAGTCCTCTATTTAACTGCTTGTTTGAGATTTTTCTAACTCATTTAACTATAGACACTAGTTAAATATTTCATCTAAGATTTGTAGTTATAATTTAACCTTTGTTATTCACAAGTTAAGGGAAATAATCTTGGTTTTACTTCTTCTGCCAGGAAGAGTCACACTTGCCACCCGACTCAACAGTCACCCTCTGATTACAGGGTGACATTTGATTTAAAAATTCACATTCAGTTTTAGAAACTTACTGGCATAGATAACTGCCACTACATTTGACAGCACCTTTTAAATCTGGGCAGCTCTTCCCCTGATCTGCATCACAGTTCAGTGGAGGGTGATCCACCATAGCCAGAAATGTTCTGGACAAACTTCTGATTAGCAGGAGGTTCCAAACAGCAGTGTCACTGCCAGACAAATGTCAGCAGAATCCACCCTCCCTGCCTTGTTGCAACTGCATGCAGGCGCTGCCTGACCAGCGGTGCTCTGACATGCCCTCATTAGTTAAGATTCATACAAAGACTGTTCAAAATAAGCCCATTTTTGTCCAGAGGTCAATACGTATTGGTCCTTTCAAAACCACCCTGGCATCAATCCCAGGACATAATTTATTGCCTAAAGTAAGATTTTCAATTATTTCCTCTCCCCCAAATCTCATTTTGTGACCTGACTGCCTTGCTGCCAAATCCCAGAAACCTGAAGCTAGCTGGGAAGGGTCTGGGGATCCTTAAAGAAACAGTCAGTGTTACATAAAAAATTGGGAAGAATGAGAGCACCTCTGCCTGACTTGGTTGTGGTCACTAACTGATATGCACTGGCATTCTATCCCCTTCCAGAAGTCTGCGTCTCTGTATGTAATTACAGCTGTCTTTTCATTCCCACTCTCCAGTTTTATTTCACCCAGAAATCCCTCACTTACTCCACCCACTTTCCCAGTCTAGCCACCCTGGAGAAGTTCCTGAGTTAAATGGCAAGTTTTAGCACCTCCTGACTAAGAAAAGGCTCCGCTCAGAACAAAAGCCATCTCTGCCTCCTTGCATCAGGTCCGCCCCTAGTGCTTTGTCCTGCCTTCTCTCTTTGCAGATCTCCCAAATGCTTGTTAAGATCTGCAATCTTTCTCCAGTGCTAATTCTAGCTTATGGCCTGCTCATTCCTTGACCTTTGCCACTGAAGTGCATCCTGATGCCTGGTTTCCACCAGGGCTTGGTCTGATTCCAGGATCTATCACCTTCTCCAGTTTACATCCCTCATGTGATGTCACTGGCATTCTGGCATCACAACACCTGAAGTGTCAGGTAATGCTGAAATAGACTACAGTTGACAAAATAACATGGCTTCTCAAATTTTGGACAATTATAGGTCAAAAGAATTGCATATGAGAAGAAAAATAACTCCAAATAGATGCAAGTCATCTCTTCAAAAGTAAGCTTCTTTACAAGAATTTTTTTTCTGGCATTTTGTAAACTTAATCACTTACTAAGATGTCACTAGGAGATGAAAGTTAGAGACTGTGCGAGAGTTCCTAGCTTGATAAATTGTTACACTTTTCCTAAATAATCTACTTCTGGAAAAGAGATTTTTCAGATAGTGATGATGGATTTGTATTGGTTATCAATACTCTCTTCCCTCTGCAACTGGACCCCATGCCCTACTTGGAATCACTGACTGGGATGTAATATATATCAGTAAATACAATCAAGCTTAACCAATCACATTTAGGTTAAATCTGAATTTAGTTACAATAGCACTGAGTAGATGCTTAGAAAATAGAACCAATTTCCACATCCAGGCCTGTGTGGATGCTGTGAGCAGATGGTAAAATAATGCGTCTTGATATATTCAGCAAAGTACACCTCTAGTTATATATATAATATTTGTATATTTTTGTTATTCTAGAAATTTGACAGAAAAAGAAATGTAAAAAAAAAAGGAAATGTAAGGACAGACAATGGAAGAGTTCCTTTGATAAGTAGTAGAATATGATAGGGACAGAAAAACTGTTATTTTTAACTTCTGTCTTCTGGACACCAAAGAAAAATCACTGCCCTTGGTAACCTGTGAGGTGGGAATTTGAGACTTTCTAAGAATAGAAATTGTAAAGAAAAAGAGGATTACCAGGCAACCAGTAGGAAAATGATGAGAGACTGCCTCTGTACCGCCCGGGGAAGGAAGCAGGCTGTCTAATAAGAGGCTTCACAGGGTGTCACTCATTAGCTTTGTGGGAAAAATTTCTCCCCAGGTTCTGGTCCTCAGCCAGGCTCCTTACTTTTCCAGTACATCAAGAGTAGATCCATCTCTCTGGGCCAAATTCTTATCAACAACTTTATGAACAGGATCTATAAAACCAGAATGCCAACATGTTATTATTCAATGCAACGGATTTAAACTGCAGCAATTTAGCTAAACTGGAGCTACATGTCCCACAACTTCCTTCCTGCACTGGCCCAGGAAAGCTTGCTGCACCAGCTTTGAAAGGCTAATTTGCAGGGGCAGCCATATTGCTTCCACCTGGGGTTAATTCCAGGTCACAGGCACTAGTCCATCTCAGGCTCGTCAATACTTCAACTGACACTTGACTAACATGGGGCACATCTCCCTCAACTGCCCTTCAGATTCTGTCTCCTTGCCCAGGTCTGGGTTTAATACTGTTACAAAGAACATTAGTTTCTTCTGAATATCACTCATCAAGGTTGTATGCAATGCAAGACTGTCTTGCCAATGGGTTTCAGCCCCTGGCAAGCTCGCTATGGATTCGATGTGACCAAAGAAATAAACAGCAAAATGTTTTTGGGGTGAAAGTGTTATACCCAACTTTATTTCCAGGTGGCAGGTCAGTCACTAGAATCCCATTCACTCAGAGCAAGTCTGCATGCAGCAAACCGGTCTCTGCCTCTGGGCCCCTCTGGGCCTCTCTGCACAGTTGCCTGACACAGCTGTCCTCTGGACCTCTGTTCTTGGCACTTCCACCACTCCAGCCTCTGCTCTCCTGCAGCCTTGCAGCCCTGCCACCATGTTGCACCCAGAGCACTGGGCGGAGCTATTTATATAGAGTCAACAGCCATGTATTGCCCACAGGTGTGCAGTGTTCTAGTCAACCAGGGCCAGGTTAGAATCCTGACCACAGGAACTCTCATTTTATCCACAGAGACCTAGTCCATTCCCGTGGACTCCAGATTTGGCCAATGGATTCCAGGTTTTCCTTGCTCTTCCCCACTTCATATCTATCTTCTTTTCTTGATTCCCTGTCCTGCATACTAAAAGCCCCATAAAAAATGCAAAGGCAACAGCCTTATAGAGACTGTTTAACCATCTCCCACAATTACATAAAGTACAGTTTCTATAAAAAATCTTAGTGGTTCTCTGTGACCCTACCCTGACTTTCACAGAAAATAATGGTAATGGCTCCTGAGTTCTTCAAGCCTATGTGACCAGCACATTCTTTCTCTGCAGACAGAATTGCTTGGAGGTGAAATAATAACCAGAAGTTTGATTAGAAAGGAAATAGAACAGTTTTAATTAGATGAATCAAATATTTGATGTAAATTAGGATTTTCTTGCCAATAGAGAAGGATTACTAAAAATTCTGCTAAGACTTTTTTCTGAACTATGTTAGGACAGGACTTGTTTCTGTGACTATTCTTCTCAAGAGGGCCCAATCTCTGATTGAACCTTTTTCCTTAAATATGTTAATCATTCATAGTTTAACTTATTTTTTTCTAGTCAGCATAAGGTAACTTTGTATCTCTTTTCTGATTTATGGTCCAAATATTGGAAAATAAAAAAAACAACCAAGCCTCTATCCCACAGTTGAAATTCATTACTTCATTTCCTAGGTTCTAAAAATTAGAAATGAATTTGGCTTCTCAAGCAACCTCTTTTGTAAAGCAAATACCCCCATGGAGTCAAGCAGACTTTCTCATCTTAGTATGAATTAACTCCATCTGTTTGCTTTCCTCATACTGTGGTCAGCTGTGCTTAAAAAACTAGTGTTTTAGCAGGGAGTTAGAAGGGAAAAAAAATCTTTTAGAATGTAGGGATCTTTGAGAAGAGATGAATCCAGTTGAGTCATCACAGAGGAGCCCACAGACACAGGCAGTATGACCATTCAGGGCTTTTGAGGAAAGGAGAAGAGGGAAAACTCTCAGGATACTTTTTTCAATTCCAAATCCTATCGTCACAAGTACTTCAGTAGATGATTTAGATTCAGCAAAGATTATCCCCAAATCTTAGACCTTGATTGAGAAAATCAGATGGTGAGTTCTAGTTCAAATGCTAAGTGTGTGAACAGCTCTCTCCCAACTCAGACGCCAATGTCATCTCCATAAATGGTTCCCACAGCCTTTGAAAGGCTGTGGCACAAATGTGTGGCTGTAAGACATCTTTAAAATATCAAACTAATCAAGTTGTAAGCAGCAATTATTGACAAGATATAAAACCATCACATTTTTACTGCTGTTGTTAACTTGAACACAACCTCCAAATTAGATTCCCAAATGGAAAGTTTTTCTTTGTATCAGGCTCCAAATAATGGAGTTTATCTGATTCTTAAAAAATAGTATTTTCAAGCCTTGAAAATGGCCTGGAATTATTGGAATAAAAATGAAAGAGTGCAGATGACTGTATTTTATAAAATTCCACTTTCAAACAAACTTTATGAAGCATTTTATTTTGTATAGAAACTTTGAAATAGCCTAAAGGCTTTCTTTGACCAGCTGTATATTCTATCTGTTAAATATCCTCAGAGTGAAAAGATTCCCTCAGCAGAGGCACCTGCAGGATATTCAATGATTCATTTTTACTCTGAATATTGGTTCTGAGGAAGCATCAACTCTACTGGCTCATCATTTACATTCACAATGGACATCTGGAGGAGGCAAAAGGAAACATTAGACTTGTTTGTGTTGTCAAATTAAAACGGGAAAAGAGAATTGTTTAAAGTTCTGAGAATCTCCATAACATTTAATTACATGTCCAATCAAAAATATGCTTTTGCAGGAAAATGGGCACTAAGAAAAAACATGTTTTGCTATTCAGATTGTTGCTAGGTCAACCTCTCAATTCCTAAGCTTAGGGAAAAGCAGCCATAACACGATTACAGGGTTGTTCCTGTGAGGAAGTCAAAGAGCTTCACCACTATTCTTGACATGACTTTATTTTCTCCAATTCCCATTTAGGTGTTTCCTCTCTCCTCTCCTGATTGAGGAACTAGAAACTACTAAACCAACTAACTACGTTTGAAAAGTTAACCAGGGAGGCTTGGGGGAAAATACAGTGGAAAGAAGAGCAAGGTGAAAACCTCCTCGCACACACACACACACCAAGGAAGCAGTTACAGCAAACACAAGCAACCCCAAAAATGACCTGGAGATTGCCAATCTATATCTGGTGAATTAGAGAGAAACACATTGAGAAGGGTAAGGGGGCAGAGTGATGATCAGTCGGGACCCAAGCCCCTCTGACAACAGAGCCTATAAGCAGGAGGAAGAGGAATGGAGTGAGGAGGGGATAAACACTCAGGAACCTGGCCAACCCCACCTGGGAGATCAGCTCTGGGAATACAAGTCCCTAGTACACTGGGCTTTGGTGACTAACAGGACTGAACACCAGGGAGAGTTGAAGCACTATGGGAGGCTAAGACTCTTGTTGTGGCAATTTGAATGATTAACCAGCAGCAGGAAGTATGCCAGAGGGTCAGGGGCCAGAGAAAGCTCTCTCCAGAGGAGAAAGGGTGAGTGGATGACAGTTTACCAGCCCAGCTGGTTGGGCACTTGCATGAGCCAGCTCCAAAATGCTCCCTCTTCCTCAGTGGCAGCTCAACCCCATGGTGGTGCTTCCCTGCCTACCTGCCCTGCACAGCTCACTTGGCCCAGCAGCAGTCCCACATTGCTAACTGGCAGGTAGAGGGTGGAAAACATGTTCCCAGATTTCCTGGACCACTGTCAGCCCAACTGGAGCCAACTCTGAAACTATCCATCTCCCTCACTGGTGACTTGGCCTGAACAGGAGCTGCCCTGTGGTGCTCCCCTGTGTACCTGCCTCACCCAGCACACCCATCACAGTGGCAGTCCGATTTTGCTGACTGTCGGCAGACAGTGAACTATGCTTTCCTGGCTCTCCCAGGCATCCCTCAGATCAACTGACTAGATGCTTGTGGGAGCCAGCTCTAAACACTCCACCTGCTCCATTGGCTCAACCCCAGTGCCACACAAATGTCTACACCTCCCAGCACACTCAGCCCATCAGTGGCCTGCTATTGCTGACATGAAGAGAATGAAACTGGATTATTGTCTAACCCCATACACAACAGTAAACCTGAAATGGATTAAAGACCTAAATATAAGCCTTTCATAAAACTCTTAGAATAAAACACAGGGAAAAAAAATCTCTTGAACATAACCATGAGCAATTTTTTTCTGAGCACAGGAATAGGGATGTGCTCAGAGGATAGGGATAGGGAAACAAAATAAAAATGAACAAGTGGGTTACATCAAACTAAAAAGCTTCTGTACAGCAAATGGCTCCATCAACATAACAAAAAGGTAACCTACAGTATGGCAGAATATATTCATAAATGGTTTATCTGATAAGGGGTTAACATCCAAAATATATAAAGAACTATACAAATAAACAGCATAAAAAAACAACTTGATAAAAAAAAAATGGACTGAGGACCTGAACAGACATTTTTCCAAAGAAGAAATACGAATGGCCAACAGGCACATGAGAAGATGCTCCGTATTGCTAATCAAGGAAATGCAAATCAAAACCACAATGAGATCACATCATGCCAGTTAGAATGGCCACTACTCAAGAGACAAGAAATAATGTTGGTGAGTATGCAGAGAAAAAGGAACCCACCTACACTCTTGATGGGAATGTAAATTGGTGCAGCCACTATAGAAAGCAATATGGAGGTTCCCAAAAAACTAAAACTAGAAATACTGTACGATCTAGTAATTCCACTTCTAGGAATTTACCCAAACAAAATAAAATCCCTGACTTGAAAAGATATATGCACCCCTGTGTTTATTGCTACATTATTTACAATAGCCAAGATATGGAAGTGACCAAAGTGTCCATCAATTAGTGAATGGATGAAGGTGTGGTACAATATACACAATGCAATATTAATCAGCCATAAAAAAGAAAGAAATCCTGCCATTTGCAACAACATGGATGGACCTAGAGAGTATTATGCTAAATGAAATAAGCCCTTCAGTGAAAGACAAATACCATATTACTTAACTTATTTGTGGAATCTAAAAACAAAACAAAACCAAATGAACAAAACAGCAGTAAACCCATAGACATTGAGAAGTAACCAGTGGTTACCATGGGGGAGGGGTTGGAATGGGTAGTTGGGGAGGGTGAGGGGGATAAAAGGACACAAAAATTTTCAATCATGCTAGAAGCTGGTAACAGGGAAGGCAGTACAACACAGAGAATATAGCCAATGATTCTCTAACATCTTTCTATGTTGACAGATAGTAACTGCATTAGCTGGGGTGAGGATTTAGTAATATTTGTAACTGTTAAACCACTCCGTTATATACTTGAAACCAATATAATATTGTATGTCAACTCTCCCTAAATTTTTAAAAAAGTTAACTAGATCTGCAAGGTTGTGCTGTCAGTAAGTCTAACATTTTGTAAGACAAATTCAAATTTAATACATATAACCAGATATATTTTTGATAATGGAATATTATACAGCTCAAAAATAGGATTTCAATACTATTCTTAAGGGATGTTTGTTTTACTTCAGAATATTTTTTATATGAGGATTTTAGTAATTTTCAAAGCTCTGCCTTGCTGTACAAAAAAAGAAAAAATAGGGCAGTAATAAGAACTGGTTTCTTTCTGATGACCTTTATACTGCCTGTTCCTAGTGAAATTGTTTCATGTTTAGGCTATTTCTATCCTAACACCAAATTAACTCAATCATCTGTCTGTTGAGGGACTGACAAGAAAGATTTCAATAGGCAGATGAATGGTATTGATGAAAAGAGTATTTTTCTAGCTTATCCAAATACTGTATAAACATTTATTGAGCCTTTATTGTGTTTACTGCACCATACTAAATAACATGAGAAATAAAAATGGAGCTTAAAATCAAACTAGAAAGGACACAATAAATAGAAATAAGAGAACAGTTTTTAAAATATTCATATTTCACAGAGAATTTTGTACAAAGTAAATTTTAATTAGTGATATTCCCTACTTCAGCCCCTTCTACACACATACACATATACACATGCATAAATCATAGACGGATCCAATGGGACAAGAAAAATTATTCTTCTGAAAAAAATTTCATTTTAAGAATAAAATAATCTTCTTTTACACTCAGGTTCTTAAAGAAAATTGAAATAAACTAATAACCATTATTATATTACCATGCTACAATATACTACAAGAGAACATCTGAACACCATGTAAACCTTGTTATAATTCTCACTTTGTTTATATTTATTCTAAAAAAATACTAGTGGTTTTTAATAAATTTTTCACTGTCCTGAATGACTTTACCTCTGAATTTACCTTTAATTCTAAATTATTTTAATATTATATAAGACCTCATCTTTTAAGGGCTTGAGGTTATTTGTTTTTACTATTCACATTTCTACAACCATTTTTTATAATTTGTGTCACCTAGTAACATCTCTGTGAAGCACCATATATTTTTATTTAGTAAATGAAATGGTCCTGGCACAATGTTCAGGCTTGAAAAGCTGTTCATCACTTTACTTTGTATTTTTGTGATGTATTTACTAACAGCTAGTCCTTACTTTATTTAAATTCAGGCAAGTATTTAAATTCTACTCTCAAAAAAAAATTTTTTCCTTAAGTTTTGTTCCAAGTACATACATTTAACAAGGCAATTGAAGGAACCATCATGTTATGGGCATAGTAGGTATGAAGAGGCTTCTCCTTAACTTGGTGGCCCAGTTTTGACACCGCTATGCAGCCAGCCCAGCCAGGGCAGCTGTCAGACCATCCAAACCTGGGTGTGTGCCACTCAGGAAGTTCAAGCAGATGTCCTGGCAGGAAAACAGGTTTAACAGCCAAAATTTATCACAAAAAATTACTGTTTCATTTCCTCATATGAAGTCCAAATGGTTGTTTCATGAAGTGTAGATTGCATTTCTCCACCCTTTTCCTGTAATTTACCAATAACAGGATAGAAGCAGCATCTGTAAAGCTGGAGCTGCCTCCCTCCTCTAGCTCAGAGGTTCTCAAATGTTAGTGAGTATCAGAACCACTTGGTGGACTGGCCCAGAGGTCAGTATGGGGTTGGGAGAAGCCTCAGAATTTGCATTTCCAATGTGGTTCTAAGGGATGCTGATGCTGTTGATCCAGGAATTAGGCTTTGAGAACCACTGCAGGCCCCATGACTTTTCTGCTTACTCTGAGATCATACATAATCTGACAGTCAGTTTATGTCACAAAACACAGTCTCACTGCAGATATTAAAAGTATCCAAGCCAAGATAAAATCCTAGTTCAAGATAAGAGCTCTCCAGTGCTCTCTCATTAAGTGTGGTACACCAGTGAGCTGTCTGCCTTCTGGAAAAGGGATACTGCCAGCCTCTCCTCTCACTCTCCCTCTGCTCATCTCCTCCCCACTTGCAAACTGCTGGTGCACATCCTACTAGCTGGAGGACAGATATGAGGAAGGAAGGGAAATAAGGTTACAAAGTTTTTAATTGGCTGCTGTGTGTTGCTGTCCCAAGATGGCTTCACACTCCCTAGGTCTGGCAGATGTAGAAAGGTGACTCTGTTTCCTGGGTGCTTTGGAGGGCGGTTTGGAGCCCCCAGTCCTGAATGTGTCTGGCCGAAGCCCCCATGGCCAGGGTGATGCCTCTTTGACTTGTGGCTGTTCTCCAAGCCCTGATTCTCCAACAATTCCATTAACTCAACTCACAGATTCTCACAAGGGAACTGCCCACCCTCCCTGAGCCTTCCCTTGGGCAATTTTTAAATCATAAACAATAATTTTTTGTGATAAATTTTGCCTGTTCCAAGCCAACTCTCTCTCCAGACTTGAGGCATGGAAAACAAACATTCCTTACCCCAGTGCCAGTGAGGATGTTGTAACTTGTCAAACACAGCTCTTTGTGAACACTCTCCACTCTGCGACAGGCCACACTGGCTTTCTCCGGCACCTATGCAGGGTGTAGCCCAACTGTAGAGAATGCAGGTCAAGCTCTTTGACTGGCCCTGTTAAGCCCCTTCCTCACCAGGCCTTGAAGTGAAGTGAGAGCCGTCATCTCCAGCCCCCTTAGGAGCGATGGCATAGGGCAGGGCTCAAAGGACAACTTTCTCCTAAAGGATCCTCTCCACAAAAAGAACAGTCTTATCCTTTTTTTGATCCACTTCTTCCTTCCACTTTCTTAAGTTTAGAGCCTTCCTACCTGTAATCATTCACTTTGAAAATCTGCATGTTGGTCTAGCATCTCACTAGGAATTTCTTGTCTCCCTGGGTGCCTCAGCTGAAACTTCAACTTAAACATCTTACAACTATGAGACCCTTGTACCCTCTTGAGCCAACCTGTTTGCAGCACTCAGCACCAAGACTTTGTGTTATATAGACAATTCACTTATGCACATAACTTGGTGAAAAGTGTAGATTTTATTGAAGCTGTCACGAGGACAGATGAGGGGCATACATACCTCTTTGTATCATATGATAACCTCCTTCAGCCTTTTCCTTCCCAAAGTCTATGTCAGCTGAGGACCTCATCTTTTATCATTTCTCTACACCCTGTACTCAACTTCTCTTTCCTTTCCTTCAACCCTCCAAATTCCTCCATGGGAATGTCAAATCCATCTCTCCTTTATTAGGCAAAGCACAGCTGACCCTTGAACAAAATAGGTTTGAACTTGTGGGTCAAGTTATATGCAGATAAATACATTTGAAAATTTTCTGGAGATACGTGACAATCTGAAAAAAAATTCTCTAGATTGCTTTATTGTAAGATATATAATACATATACAAAATATGTGCTAATTGTGTTATCTGTAGGGCTTCTGGTTAACAGGCTATTAGTAGTTAAGTTGTAGGGGAGTCAAAAGTTACATGAGGATTTTTGACTGCATGTGGGGTCAGCACGCCTAACCCATATGTTGTTCAAGTGTCAACTGTAATTTTCTCTTTCAAAGTCAAGCTGGACCTACTAGACATCGGGGTTCTGAAGGTTCAGCTCCTTCATAGCAATCATCTCTCAGTAAAATGAAGTAGGATCCTCTACAAGCACCCTAATTTTACTCCTTGTTATTATAACTACATGATCACATTTCACCTTCAGGAAAAACACTGAGTGAAATATTAGAGGAATTAATATTATAGATGCTGAAATTGGGATTCAGAGATCTTAAACTACTTGCCCAACTTCACAGAGTAGAGAAACAGCTAACTTTATATGTCTTAGTAAAGTCTTTATAGTCTTTGTTCTATCATAAAACAGTGAATCTGATGACAGCATGCCTTATCCACAACCTTCCTACCCAGCTGACAGCAAGTGCAAGGCTTAGAAACAAGTGCAAGAAAATAATGTGGCCCAGGAATGGTGAAGGCCTAGTGTCAATCTACCAGAATCAGCACTCCAGGCAGAAATGTCACAGCTTTAGCCAGTAGCTGCTATCATCAATGACTGTATTGGCCATCATTTTAAAAGATTAACTTTAAATTGCTTGTATTCTAAATTCCCACCAATTAGCTCAGACTGAAAAGGTTTGCAGCATACTGAAATAAGAGGGGACAGCTATCTTCTCCTATGAAGGAACAAGGGATTTGCTTCTGAAGCCGCTATTAGCACTAATGGGGTTGTGAATTTTCCTTGTCTAATTTCAGTGGGAGAAGAGAGCTGGCTGAATGATGAATGTAGATAAGAGTATTCTATTCAAAGCATTCCTTGCAATTTCTATCAGTAGCCATGGTTTATCTCCTTGTATGTCTTTATGAAGCAAATTTTGCTCCAAAGTTATAATGCTTTAGATTATCAGCTGTATCAGGTAATGTCACCAATGATAAGTGCCTGCTGTTAAAATAAATTCTGTGTTCTGTTCTGCATATCAACTTGCTTTTAATTCAGACTCCTAGGGGCTTGTGCAACAGTGGGAATCCATTTATCGGCACAAAACAGCCTCTTGTTTACACATGATCACTTGGTAATCATGCAGCCTGTGTACAAGTAGTCAAGAAAAATAATAAGTGTGACTCAGTCTGCAAAGCTGGAACAACTGGGCTGTCATTTGACAATCAAGCACTATTTATGAGAATTAATATGGCTTTTGATAAACTGTCAAACATTCACAGAAGCCAGATTTAGAACAAGACCCACTAAAGAACTTTTGGGCTCTTCATTTTCACAAAGACTCCACAGAATATGCTGAGCAAATACCTAATAATTGAAAATCAAATGTATTAAAAGAAAGCATAGCTAAGTGTTCCCCTTGAAAATACAAATAATCTCATTTATCCTTTTTCATACCAAAGAAATCATGTTCTGCAATCATAAAAGGTAAAGATATTGTCTCCTTTTTCCCATAAACTCCAGTGTCCCCAAAGCATATGCACACTTTTCCATAGCTCCACAGAGGAGGCAGTGGCCTATGTGACATGATTGCGGAAGTGTTACAAAGCCCTGCCAACTCTAAAACTTTCTGTTCACCTTCTTACCTGGATGAAATCGGTTTAAAGTAATATTTTCAAGGTAAGTGTTGCAAGACAGTTCTTTATGTATTTCTCATGGGTCTACACATCTGGGTATGGCAGGAATGAAAGGTTATGACTACTCTTAAAACAGTGCTCTTTATCAGGGTTTTGTTTGCACTGTGCAATCCTGAGAGATGAGATAACATATGTCCCCAGACAAAGAACAGGCTTGTCTACTGCTTGTTATAAAAGTAGTGAATTCCCCCAAGTTATTGTTCCTTAGGTGTGATGCAAACCCACTGCACGCGAAGCACCTATCTGCCCCATATCACTTGGGACTTGGGCAAGGGAAGTTGGTGCAAACACGCTGATGATGTGCATGCTGCTTGCTGTGTCATGAGTAGAAGTCCTCTGTCTCTGACAAAGAAGTCTCATGTCTTTTGCTAGCATCCATGAAGCAATAACAGGACAACATTAGCTCTTAAGTAGGATAAAATAAAACTCCCGGCCTGACACTAAGAAGCAAAGCATTATCTGTGCATGATAGAGATGTCCAGAAGACCACTAGTAAAATAAGGCAAAAAAAATCTTTCCATAAATGTATTAGCACAGATTTCTTTATTGGATCCTTCCTTCCTTCCTACCCTCTTCCTTCCTTCCTGTTCCTCCTTCCTACCTTCCTTCTCTTTTCTTCCTTTCCTTCTTTTCCTTCCTTCCTTCCATCTTTACTTAGTTCCTTTTTCTCTATCTCAGTTCATGTGGTTCAGGTGGGCTGCACCCCTTTTTTCCTCAACTCCAGAACTGGAAACATGGTCTAGCCTGGGTATTTGGAGACTTCCACCCTCCAGCTCACACCAGATAGCTAAGGAATGTGACTAAAGCCAAGTAAATTTGACTCAACTTATTGAACACGAACTACAAAATGGGGACTGCTCTGGCAGCTGCAAATATATATATATATATATATACAGGAAAGATTTTTTTCAAAGAGCTTATATACAAGTGGAATCTTCCTGGAACTATGAGGGAAGAGCTGCTATCTTCGAGCTGTGATTACTACACTGGTAGAATAGAAGACTAAAGTTGCCATGGCCATCCTTGTCTCCTCACTGGCAGATCCTGTTTAATGATAAGCTCACCCCAGAGGAGAGCAGACCAGGAGGATGACTTCCGGTGACCCACTGGAATGCTTCTATGTAGCCACGCACGCCTAAAACCAACCTACCCCTGAAGAGTTCAGTCACATAAGCAGATCAATTTTTAAGTCCAGCCATTGTGAGTTGTGTTTCTGTCACTTAAAACCAAAAATTCTAATAATACTGAAATTGAGTAAATTTGGGTAATACTGTGTACTATATGAGAGAATCTAATGTGATTAGCATATTAAAGCCATAAGGAGTCCTTGGGTAATAAAAAAAAATACCTATTTCAGTTTAACTTGGGATTTCTCATACTATTTTCCACGGACCTTTCTACATATTTTTAGTAACATGCATCAATTTTTTTAAAAAACCAAAGTTCCATGAACCTCACTTAGAGAATATTTGAATATTCTTTTCTTTCCCTGAAAATTTATTATAAATTCATAAATCAGAGAATTAAACAGAATAAACAGAAAATGTATTCACACATGAAAGCTTTCAACTCTTCAATCTCATACTTATTCCACCAGCCTTTAATGAAAATCTACTGTGTCAGACACAGTAGAAAACATTCAAATACAACTCAGAAGGAAAATTAGAGCAGAGTATTATACAAAAATCAATGTCTTCCCATTGACCATAGAAACATTAGAAGCATCTAAATATTGGCATGCTTGATTTCTACAAGGAAGTCTGATATCAAATTTTATCATACTAAGATCATAGTGCAACACTGAAAAATCAATTTATTTTCTTGATTTTTGTTGGGAATTACAAAGCAAATTTATTAGAATATATATGTTCATGATCTTTCAGAAGACATCTAGAAATGGTTGAAATACCTAACCTATTTAGAACATGAGGGTAATGTAATTTTGTAATAGAAAACCTAAAAATACCAGATTTACAACTCAATTTATAGTTTAAATGGTTCAAACTTGGTCAGGAAATGAAACCAAAGTCAATAAACTGTTCTGTTAAATATTCTAAACAATGAATGGAAACTGCTTTGCAATATTGTAAGATAGAAAAACACATAAAAGAAAATATCTGTGGAACATAATGTAATCTTAAAACCAGACTTACCAGCAAATGAATTACGTGAATCAATTCAATTCAACATTTTTTTGGGGGGAGTGGGGTTGCTACCATGTGTCTAGTCCCGTGCTAGGCACTTGGGGGATGATTTTAGACACAACAAATAATACAGCAATCTACAGTCATTTTATTTAATTTGAGTAATCATTTGGAATGCAGCTATCATTTTTGACTTGCTTTGTAAGTGCCCATGAAAAATCAAAGGAGAGAAAATACATTTATAGAGATGCAAGCTCTACACACAAGCAGTTGAGGAAGAGAGAGATGAATTAGGTCACAGCAGCTTGGGAAAACTTAAAGAGAATCTCAAGAGAAGAACTTAATAGAAGCAAAGCCATGTGAAGTTTTGCTTTGTTTGTTTTCTTTTTAGTTAGTTTGTTTTTAAACTAAAAAGTATGCATTGCATGGTGCCACTGCTTTGGGGTAGAGGGATAACATTAATAAGTAACTAGAGTTAAGTTTGGGCAGAAAGGACAGAATCAATGACAACAGAGTGAAAAGGAAAATACCTTATTCATTTATTGCAGCAACACTTCTTGAGTTGTATGGGAAAAACATTGTGGTAAGCCTTTGAAAGTATACAAAGATTGATAATTTGCAGATTTGTCATCAAGAAATGTCAAATCAGATACAGAAAGCAGAGTACTGACGGAAGCATAAAGCAAGGGTTAATATGATTGAAATAATTATAATTCATTAGGTGTCTGAAAGGGAAATATCCCTTCTGTTTGGAAGTTAGCAAAAGCTGTATATATTCTTAGTATTTAAGGAAAATGATATATTAATGATAATTAACAAGTAGAAAAACACCTGAGGCAGAATGGATAGAATTTGATAATTCATTGATTGGAGAGAATGTACAAGCTATCTCAAATGAGATACGGTATCTGAAATCATTTTGAAATGGTCAAGCACAATATACCTATAAATAATTATACAGTAGCCTGGGCCAACTTACTTAATATGTTTGAGTCTTGGTTTTTGAATTGCAAAATGGGAATAATCATGACCCCTCTTCCCTGTTCACATGACTCTTGCAGAGGATTAATTTTAAAAAATGTAAGGAAATTTTGCCACTTGCCACAACACAGGTAGATCTTCAGGGGGTATACAAAGTGAAATAAGTCAGACAGGGAAAAATAAATACCATATGATCTCTTATATGTGAAAACTAAAAAAAAAACAACAACATATAGATACAGAGAACAGATTGGTGGTTACCAGAAGTGGGGGATAGGCAGTGGGTGGAATGGGTGAAGGTGTTCAAAAGGTACAAACTTCCAATTATAAAGTAAGTCCTGGACATGTAATGTACAATGCAGTAATTATACCTAATATTACCATATTGTATATTTGAAAGTTGGAATAGAGAAGATCTTAAAAGTTTTCATCACAAGGCGTATGTCCAAGACAGCAGTAGCACAGGAATATCCTGAACTCACATTTTCTCACAGACACAACAAACCTATGAATTTCCAGTTATAAAATAAGTTATAGGGATGTAGTGTACAGGCACATATGGATCATTTCCCTGATACATAGATCAATGGAATAGAATAGAGAGCCCAGAAATAAATTCACACATATATGGTCAATTAATTTACAACAAAGGAGCCAAGAATATACAATGGAGAAAGGACAGTCTCTTTAACAAATGGTGTTGGGAAAACTGGACAGCTACACGCCAAAGAATGAGACTGGGTCACTATACTTCACCATTTACAAAAAACAACTCAAAATGGATTAAGAATTTGAATGTAAGACCTGAAACCATAAAACCCCTAGAAGAAACCATGGGCAGTTAGTTCTGTGATATCAGTCTTAGCGGTGTGTTTTTGGATCTGATTTCTAAAGCAATGGAAACAAAAGTAAAAATAAGTAACTGTGACTACATTAAACTAAAAAGCTGCTTTCTGCACAGTGAAGGAAATCATCAAAAATATGAAAAGGCAACCTACACAAAGAAATACAACTCAGTCATATAAAAGAATGAAATTTTACCATTTGTATCATGGATGGACCTAGAGGGTTTATGCCAAGTGAAATAAGTCAGACAGAGAAAGACAAATACCACATGATTTCACTTATACTTGGAATCTAAAAAACAATATCTAGACTCATAATAGAAACAGAGAACATATTGGTGATTGCCAGAAAGAAGGATTGGGAGGGGGACAAAATAAGTAAAGGGGATCAAGAAGTATAAATTTTCAGTTATAAAATAAGTTATAGGGATGTAGTTTACACATTGGGGAATATAGTCAAGAACATAGTTTTAACTTTGTATGGTGACAGATGGTAACTAGACTTATTGTGGTGACCATTTCATAGTTTATACAATTGTCAAATCACTATGTTGTACACCTGAAACTAATATAATACTAAATGTCAAATACATCTCAATTTTTAAAAGTATTATCAACATTTTTTATGATACATATTTATTTTTCTAAACAGCTTTATTGAAGCATTAACTGATATGAAAAAAGACTGGACATATTTAATGTATACAATTGGAAGAGTTTGGACATATATACCTGCACATCATTATTGCAATCAAGATAATAAACATTCCATCCCCTCCAAAAGTTTCCACGTATCCTTTTGTTGTTTTGTGATAATAACAATTAACATGAGATCTACCTTCATAACAAAAATTTTAAGTGTATAGTATAGTATTATTCATTATAGGCATAATATTGGGCAGATCTCCAGAACTTATTTATCTCACATAACCAGAACTTTTTGTCCATCCAAATCCCCATTTCCCCCATCCCCCGTCCCCCATCCCCTGTCCCAGGCAACCACCATGCTACTCTCTACTTCTATGAGTTTGATTATTTTTAGATACTTCATATAAGTGGAATCATGCAGTATTTGTTCAACAACATATTTTTTAAATTATCAATCAATTTAAAATTCAAGTTTATGATTTGCAAACAAAATGTATATATATAGGTAAGTCAGTCAACTTCAAACAAAGTTAAAATAAAAACAGAGGCATCATTTCTAAGAAAAATCACCAAGGTCAAAGAAAATATCTTCTGGCTAAAGATGCAAATATGAAAACCCAAAGAAGTAGGCTTAAAGGAGCAAAAATAGTCAAATCTACCTATTCCATAGCCTGCTCACAATTCAGGCTTCTGCCATAGCTTCAGAGAAATTCTAATATGTTTTGACATATTTTTCTGTGGGAGACTCTGCAACTGCATTAGCATTCTTCAAATTATTTTCACATTTAAATTTATTTCAATTACATGGACATTTCAAAACATTAATATTCATTTGAGATATTTCTGATATCTTCTCAGTGTGCTAAACCTTTTTAGGCATTGGTTCATAATTAACCCACTCCACAAGTAACTGCGGGAGAAAAACCCTATGAAATTCTGATTAGTATAAGAGCTCTTCTGCATATGCTCAAAGTTCCTAAATTATAAAGATTCCATTGACAATTCACACATACAAACTATCCTGCCATGATTTCATTTTCAGAGCTCCCTCTCTCCCATTGTTTGAGAATAAGTAACTCAGGGGAGACAGAAGCTCAAGCAACAAACACATTCATTAGCTTGTTATAAGTGAGAAAAAGCAGAATTTGGTGGTTCTTGGAGGGAGATAGGGGAAGGGAATAAAGGGCCTGGAGGGGAAAAAGACAGCTTGACCCCTTCCTGTGGATCCCCTGAAAGACTCAGTGTAAATGCAGTGGATGCCTTATGGAAACTTACAGAAAAATGAAATTGATTTGTGCAAATAGAGGCAGCCTGACAATTTCAGGGGCCATAGGCAGAGGGGACCATAAGCATTTAACACAGAGAAATTAACAGAACTTGTGGGAAGAAGTCATTTTAGTTTAGAAGCAATGCCATCTAAATCTCATTAGGCAAAGAAAACCACAATTATTATCTGGGATACATGACAAAGTAAAGTAATATATAAAACACTTAGAAGGCATTTAAGAAACAGTAGTTGCAATTATTAATTATCTTATTTACTATTCACATTTATCTAAGACGAGTTCAACGTAAGGTATTAGGTTGCATTCTCCATGTATTAGGCTGGAGGCAAGATTAGGCAACACTGCCCCCTCACGGTCTTCTCTGTGCTCTGGGAAGAACAGCGTCATTAGTGGACAGTGAAATAATGTAAAGCTACATTCCTGCATTTGGTTGGTGTCCAGTGATCTCTAGGAGAGAAGCTGAACTTGTGTACCAATTTAGATATGATCTTCTATGAAGACCTGACCATCAAGTTGTATTAAACTAGAGAGAACCCCTGGGACCCCAGAGAACACTGAAGTAAGAGTGTCCAGATGGGGCAGCAGGTATGGATTGCAGAGAACCAGTAGCACCAGGTAAAAGTCTCAACAAGGCTTGACCATCCCTTAACCTAGCCCGCCAAAGTTCTGTCGTCTGGGAAAAAGAAAGGTACAGTATTAGAGGAAGCCAGCATCAGTAGGGATGTAACAGCTTTAGAACTGAAGATAGCAAGTAAGGCGATTCCCTGGATAGTGGAAGAGAAGATTAGTAACAGTGATCACAGTAAAGGAGATTGACAGAAGCACAAACAGGTTCTGTGAGTAGCATGGAGGTCAGTACACCAGAGCAGCTCAACGTAAGCATAGGCAGAGCCTAGCAAGTGGCCCAGCTGGTCCAACAAGAACAGGAGTAGAGATTGCTGCTTTGAAACTACCTTGAAAGGACTATTTGGAAAGGTTCAATTATTGGACCTTAATGAATATCTTCTAATACATAGTGAATTTCTAATTTTATGCATATTCCAAGGAAAACTGATGTGATAAGATTACATGCTAGAATAAAGTATTTTCTTCTTTCAGAGGTTTTTAGTCTAAACTTCCAGTGAGAAACAGCAGAACTGAAAATAATGGGTGAGTCATAAGAAATTTGTTAGTATTTTAATGTGAAAGAGAATCTTTCCATAAAAAATAGAGAAATTCAAATATCAACATTTTTTTTGGTGGGGGAAGAAGCCAAAGAATGTTTTCTAATTTTTCCATAGGATGGATGACAGTGAGGACAATAATTGCTTTAAATTAGACAGGTTGGGAACCACTGAATATAGCACTGATCGCTGTATCATTTATACAGAATCTATCCATATGACTTTGATTTCTAGATAAAATATAAAAAGTTTTCATTTACTTATTTACTTACAGAATTTAATTTTTCTCTAACCATATTTCATACCCTCTCTGGAGAATAAAGGTAGTACTCAGATAATTTGCATTTGACTCTTGGATTTCTCCCACAGTTGAAGTGCTGCTAAGCAGAAAAATCTGTCTTCCCCCTGTTAGGTGCTGCAAATTCTCAGGCAATACCTAGACTTCAGTTACCAGAATGACTTCTGGGTCCAGTAAGATGCACTTACTATTAGAGACAAGGAATTTGATTTTGAATTACCAGAGTTACTCAGTGAAGCTTAGTTCTGGCACAACATAGCTGAAGTTGGATGCTCATTTTAGCCAATATGCGCCACATTCTGGAAACAATTTAATTATAGCACTGGTTGCTATACCATTTATATAGTACCTACCACATGCTATGCTGAACATGTGAATATGAACTAAAAAGATGCTATTCTAAGAGAAAATATAGACCACTCTTGGCTGAAGGAGTGAGGTTAACCTCCATCAGAGAACCTGTTCAAGTATTAGACCAGCAAGGCATAAATGCAGCAGTGAACTCTGCCAAACCAATTTATAAAAGTGACATTTTACACCAGCTACAGAAATAATGGCAGCAGAAAAATGCATCCCACTAGTGAATCAGTCAATTCTCCAATTCTCCCTTGGTGAGGCAATTGTAAGAAGATCTGTCCCTTTGAGTAATCCTCTGTAGTCATTGCACAATTCAGAAGAGAGGGAAAAAATGGTACTGAATGTCCTTCTATTTTGGAATTACAAAATTGAGCTGGTTTTAATTTTTTTTTATTTCCAGATAAAGATGGAAAAGTAATGCACTTATTGGCCTCTGCTGTCTTCTAAAAGCTTAATATGCAATATTTTTATAAAGGCATAAACTCACATGAACAAAGAGTATTTGGAAAGGAGACAGTTTTGGAAGCTAGAAAGCAGCTGGATAAGTGGTAAATTACTTGGCAAATCTTAGAGAGCTAAATTCTAAGCCGGCAGTAGAAAAAGCTGAGAAACAACATAATTCCCCAAAGACCAGGATTCCGTGAACCAGGAACCTCTGGAAGAATTGGAGGTAAAAGTTGATAAAAACAGCAGGATTATTTGAAAGTCATTTTTGAGAAACAATTGGATCACTCTGGGACCTTCACCAACCTTGTGAAGCTGGACAGCCACTCCTCTCTCACTCTGGGAGATTAGAAGCTCACTCTGAAGAGGGAGTAAAGCTGAGGTGTCTCTATTAGAGATCCACCAGGCAGAGTTGCAGGCAGAGGTACCATAATGAAAACAGGGGAATTAAAGATCCCTTTCTGAGTAGTGAGATCTCTAGCATTCGTCCTTCCCTTCTTGCCCTCTCTGCCCCATACCCATCTCTCACAATGTTAGCTGTCAGGACTATGCCCTCCAGGCAGGAGGTCAAAAGCACCTTTTCTGGGCAAACTTGCAAGTTCAGAAGAAAAGTATTATAATTGCTCTCGTAAAGGATTTCCCAAGGAAACACACTAGTCATGACACTTTAATCTGAAGCCTATAGTTCACGTAGTTCCCCACATGCACACAGCTTCCAAACAGGATTTTTCTGGTGTTCTTAAATATAAATGGCCAATAAATATCTTTGAGCTAAGCCTCTAAATGACAGACAGGGGTCAAACCAAACACCCATGAAAGGAACCTGAAGGAAAATAAGACTGACTATAGTGGAAGAAGAAGATAAAGTCTAAAAATAAACATATTTTCAGAGGAAAAAAAAGATGGTGATACTGCATCAGCCAATCAAGAGATGAATGATACATCAAAGTAATACTAACTACTACAATAGAAACACCTTGGCCCATTAACGGCTTAATTCCGTGGATATATATGTCTCAGCTATATAAAATCCAATTAGTAATGGGAAGGGAGAAGAGGTTCTTCCACACACTTATTCAGAGACCCAGGGGCTCCCCTCACCCCTCATATGTGACCTCCTCTCCATTTCCTTGGTCTTTCGATTCCTGTCTATTCATCTGAAAAATGATCAGAGAAGTGGCAAAGGAAATATACTTAGTTCCTAACTTTTCGGCCTAGAAAAACATATGTTATTTTTGTTCACTTTCCATTAGCAAGATGCAACAGGAGCTTGGAAATGTGGTCCCTGACTGAACAGTAACTTTCCATCAGTAGCTCTATTTTAAGGAAAGAGATACAAATCTATATTGAATAGCTGACTATGTCACACTATTGAAAAAGAAGAAAAGAAGGAAGAAACTATTCAGAAAAAAAAACATTCTTGGAAAATGAAGTGTAATAGTAATTATTAAATAATAAGAGTTAGAAGACAAAAATTGAGAAAATACAGCAGAAAGTATAATACAGCAAAGAGGCAAATGGATGGTAGATCAATCACTTCAATGCTAATATGAAGGTTAGAAGATAAAATTTGTAAAATTAATTATATCTAAAAATTAGTTAAGTGATTCACTAAACAAAAAGGCATAAAAGAAGATATATACATAAAATGTGAAGGAGAGTAAGTGAAAAATATAATGCTGTTAATGTTCAAACTTAAGCAGTCATCAACTGAACACAGGCTGCTAAATACACAGGATGTCATATATGTGCCCCATGGTAACCAGAAACCAAAAACCTATAAAAGGTAGACAGAAAATAAAGAGAAATAATCCAAACGCAACATTAAAGAAAGGCATCATGAATAAGGGAAAAGAGCAAGAGAAGAAGGGTCAAAGAAAGAAAGGCACAATCAACCAGAAAATATGTAACAAAATGGCAATAACTACCTGCCTATCAATAACTCTAAATGTAAATGGACTAAATGCTTCTATCAAGAGACATGGAGTGACTGAATGGTATACTGCCTACAAAAGACTCACTTCAAACCTAAAGACATACAGAGACTGAAACTGAAGGGATGAAAACAGATATTCCATGCAAATGGAAATGAAAAAAAAAAAGCTGCGGTAGCAATAGTTTTATCAGCAAAACAGAGTTTAAAACAAGAATATAACAAAAGACAAAGGACTTTACATAATGAATAAGGGTTTAATCCAGCAAGAAGATATAACAATTGTAAATATCTATACATCCAATAGAGGAGCACCTAAATATATAAAGCAAATATTAACAGACATAAAGGGAGATTGACAGTAACACAATATTAATGGGGGACTTTAACATCCCACTTACATTAATGGATAGATCATTCAGACAGAAAACAATAGGGATACAGTGGCTCTGAACCACACATTAGACCAAAAGGCATAAGCAATTATGTACAGAACTTTACACCCAAAAACAACAGAATACACATTCTTCTCAAGTCCTGTGAAGCATTCTCAAGGATAGATCACATGTTAGGCCACAAAACAAGCCTCAATAAATTTAAGACTGAAATCATATAAAGTATCTTTTCCAACTACAATGGTATGAAACTGGAAATAAATTACAAGAAAAAAGCTGAATAAAACACAAATACATGGAGGCTAAACATTTTACTAAACAACCAATGGATCAATGAGGAAATCAAAGGGGAAATAAAATATACTTGGAGAATAATGAAAATAGAAACACAATGGTTGAAAATATTTGGGATGCAGCAAAAGCAATTCCCAGAGAGAAGTTTACAGTGATACAGGCCTATTTCAAAAAACAAGAAATATCTTAAACAACCTAGCCCTCTACCAAAAGGAACTTAATAAACAAGAAGAAAGTCCAAAGTTAGTAGAAAGAAAAAATAACAAAAATTAAAGCAGAAGAAAATAGAGAATAAAAAAACAGCACAAAAGATCAATGAAACTAAGAGCTGTTTCTTTGAAAAGATAAACAAAACTGATGAATCTTTAGCTAAACTCATCAAGAGAAAAAGAGAAAGGGCTCAAATAAATAAAATCTGAAATAAGAGAGGAGAGAGGTTACAACCAACACCACAGAAATACAAACACTTGTAAGAAATTACTATGAAAACTTTATTCCATCAAATTGGAAAACATAAGAAGTAGTAGATAAATTTCTAGAAGTATGCAACCTTCTAAGAATAAACCAGAAATAAATAAAATTTTAAAAAGTTCAACAGATCAATTACTAGTAACAAAGCTGAACTGCTAATCAAAAAACTCCCCAAAAAACAAAATCTAGGGTCAGATGACTTCACAGAAGAATTCTACCAGTATTTAAAGAAGAATTAATGCCTATCCTTGTCAAACTATTCCAAAAAATTGAAGAGGAAGGACAATTTCCAATTCATTCTACAAAGCTGGTATCACTCTGATGCCATAACAAGACAGACACTACAAAAAAAGAAAACTACAGACCAAAATTCCTAATGGACACAGATGCAAAAATCCTCAACAAAATATTAGCAAACTGAATTCAAAAATACATCAAAAGGATCATTCATCACAACCAAGTGGGATTTACTCCAGAGATACAAGGATGGCATTATATTTTTAAATCAATCAATGTGAACCAACACAATAACAAAAGGAAGGTTAAAAACCATATGATCATCTTGATAGATGCTGAAAAGCAATCGACAAAATTCAGCATCTATTCATGATTAAAAACTCTCCACAAAGTGGGTATAGAGAGAGGTAACTCTCCACAAAGAGGGTATAGAGGTAACATACCTCAACATAATAAAAGCCATATATGACAAACCCACAGCTAATATCATATTCAATAGCAAAAAGCTAAAAGCTTTTCCTCTAAGATCAGAAACAAGACAAAGATGCCCATTCTCACCGTTTTTATTCCACATAGTACTGCAACTCCTAGCCACAGCAATTAGATGAGAAAAATAAATAAAAGGCATCACAATTGGTAATAAAGAAGTAAAACTGTCACTACTTGCAGATGGCATATTACTATATAATCTATTAGATCAAAAAACTATAAGAATAAATGAACTCAGTACAGTCCAGGATACAAAATCAATATACAGAAATCTGTTGCATTTCTATATACAAATAATGAACTAACAGAAAGAGAAATTAAGAAAACAATCCCAGTTAAAAATGCATCAAAAAAGGGGGTTGAGCCAGGATGGCGGCATGAGTAGAGCAGTGGAAATCTCCTCCCAAAAACACATAGAGCTATGAAAATATAACAAAGAAAAATCTTCCTAAAATAGAGACCACAGGACACAGGACAACATCCAGACCACATCCACACCTGCAAGAACCCAGCGCCTTGCGAAGGGGGTAAGATACAAGCCCCGGCCGCGCAGGACCCGAGCGTCCCTCCCCCCGGCTCCCAGCAGGTGGAAAGAAACCGGAGCAGTTTTTTTTTTGGTGAGTGCTTTTTGGAAACCTTAAAGGGATGGGCCCCCGTTGCTAGGGAGGCAGGGCGGCGGGACCGGTGAGCAGGTGCCTGGGACCGGCGCCTGAGGACAAAGAATATCCCGCGTTTCTCCCTGCGGGACCGGCGGGCGGGTGCCTGAGACAGGTGCCTGAGGAAGGAGGAAATCGCGCGTTTTTCCCCTTTTTTTTTTCTCTTTTTGGCGAGCGCTTTTTGGAAGCCTTAAAGGGACAGGGACCCCGGTGCTAGGGAGGCAGGGCGGTGGGACTGGTGAGCGGGTGCCTGGGACCGGCGCCTGAGGACAAAGAATATCCCACGTTTTTCCCTGCGGGACCAGTGGGCGGGTGCCTGAGACCGGCACTTGAGGACAGAGGAAATCGCGCGTTTTTCCCCTTTTTTTTTTCTCTTTTTTGTGAGTGCTTTTTGGAAGCCTAAAAGGGACAGGGACCCCAGTGCTAGGGAGGCAGGGCGGCAGGACTGGTGAGCGGGGGTGCCTGGGACCGGCACCTGAGGACAAAGAATATCCCGCGTTTTTCCCTGTGGGACCGGTGGGCAGGTGCCTGAGACAGGCACCTGAGGACGGAGGAAATCGCGCGTTTTTCCCCTTTTTTTCTCTCTTTTTGGCGAGTGCTTTTTGGAAGCCTTAAAGGGACAGGGAACCCGGTGCTAGGGAGGCAGGGCGGCAGGACTGGTGAGCGGGTAGCTGGGACCAGCACCTGAGGACAAAGAATATCGAGCGTTCTCTCCCTGCGGGACCGGTGGGTGGGTGCTTTTTGGAAGCCTTGAAAGGACAGGGACCCTGATGCTAGGGAGACAGGGCAGCAGGACCAGTGAGAGGGTGCCTGGGACCGGCACCTGAGGACAAAAAAAAAAAAATAGTGTGTTTTTTCCTTTTTTTTTTCTTTCTGTTCCCTCTCTCATTGTTGCTGTTGTAGTTTTGGTTTGGAGAGTGCTTTTTGGAAGCCTTAAAGGGGCAGGACAGGTCACTTAGACCAGAGGCAGGGAATCTGGGGATCTCTGGGCACTCTAACCCCCCTGGGCAGCAGGGAGCACAGAGGCCCCTTACGGAGATAAAGCCGCTCCCCCTCCAACAGGGCTCCACCATTTTGGAGGAACAGCCCGAGCCAGGCCAAGCACACAGCAACAGCGGAGATAAACCCCATAGCAACTGGGCAGGAAGCAGAAGCCCTGTCTGCGCACAGCTGCCCAGCACAAGCCACTAGAGGTCGCTATTCTCCCAGGAGAAGGCCACAAACCAACAAGAAGGGAAGCTCTTCCAGCGGTCACTTGTACCAGCTCTGCAAACTATCTCTATCACCATGAAAAGGCAAAACTACAGGCAGACAAAGATCACAGAGACAACACCTGAGAGGGAGACAGACCTAACTAGTCCTCCTGAAAAAGAATTCAAAATAAAAATCATGAACATGCTGACAGAGATGCAGAGAAAAATGCAAGAGCAATGGGATGAGATGCAGAGAAAAATGCAAGAGCAGTGGGATGAGATGCAGAGAAAAATGCAAGAGCAGTAGGATGAAGTCTGGAAGGAGATCACAGATGTCAGGAAGGAGATCACAGAAGTGAAACAATCCCTGGAAGGATTTATAAGCAGAATGGATAAGATGCAAGAGGCCATTGAAGGAATAGAAGCCAGAGAACAGGAACGTATAGAAGCTGACATAGAGAGAGATAAAAGGATCTCCAGGAATGAAACAACACTAAGAGAAATATGTGACCAAGCCAAAAGGAATAATATTCATATTATAGGGATACCAGAAGAAGAAGAAAGAGGAAAAGGGATAGAAAGTCTCTTTGAAGAAATAATTGCTGAAAACTTCCCCAAACTGGGGGAGGAAATAATTGAACAGACCATGGAATTACACAGAACTCCCAACAGAAAGGATCCAAGGAGGACAACACCAAGACACATAGTAATTAAAATGGCAAGGATCAAGGACAAGGAAAGAGTTTTAAAGGCAGCTAGAGAGAAAAAGGTCACCTATAAAGGAAAACCCATCAGGCTAACATCAGACTTCTCGACAGAAACCCTACAGGCCAGAAGAGAATGGCATGATATATTTAATGTAATGAAACAGAAGGGCCTTGAACCAAGGATACTGTATCCAGCACGACTATAATTTAAATATGATGGTGGGATTAAACAATTCCCAGACAAGCAAAAGCTGAGGGAATTTCCTTCCCACAAACCACCTCTACAGGGCATCCTACAGGGACTGCTCTATATGGGAGCACCCCTAAAAAGAGCACAGAACAAAACACACAACATATGAAGAATGGAGGAGGAGGAATAAGAAGGGAGAGAAGAAAAGAATCTCCAGACAGTGTATATAACAGCTCAATAAGCGAGCTAAGTTAGGCAGTAAGATACTAAAGAAGCTAACCTTGAACCTTTGGTAACCACAAATCTAAAGCCTGCAATAGCAATAAGTACATATCTCTCAATAGTCACCCTAAATGTAAATGGACTTAATGCACCAATCAAAAGACACAGAGTAATAGAATGGATAAAAAAGCAAGACCCATCTATATGCTGCTTACAAGAAACTCACCTTACACCCATAGATAAGCATAGACTAAAAGTCAAGGGATGGAAAAACATATTTTAGGCAAACAACAGTGAGAAGAAAGCAGGGGTTGCAGTACTAATATCAGACAAAATAGACTTCAAAACAAAGAAAGTAACGAGATAAAGAAGGATACTACATAATGATAAAGGGCTCAGTCCAACAAGAGGATATAACCATTCTAAATATATATGCACCCAATACAGGAGCACCAGCATATGTGAAGCAAATCCTAAGAGAACTAAAGAGGGAAATAGACTGCAATGCATTCATTGTAGGAGACTTCAACACACCACTCACCCCGAAGGATAGATCCACCGGGCAGAAAATAAGTAAGGACACACAGGCACTGAACAACACACTAGAAGAGATGGACCTAATAGACATCTATAGAACTCTACATCCAAAAGCAACAGGATATACATTCTTCTCAAGTGCACATGGAACATTCTCCAGAATAGACCACATACTAGCTCACAAAAAGAGCCTCAGTAAATTCCAAAATATTGAAATTCTACCAACCAATTTTTCGGATCACAAAGGTATGAAAGTAGAAACAAAGAAAACAAAAAGGTTCAGAAACACATGGAGGCTTAACAACATGCTACTAAATAATCAATGGATCAATGAACAAATCAAAATAGAGATCAAGGAATATATAGAAACAAATGACAACAACAACACTAAGCCCCAACTTCTGTGGGATGCAGCGAAAGCAGTCTTAAGAGGAAAGTATATAGCAATCCAGGCACACTTGAAGAAGGAAGAACAATCCCAAATGAATAGTCTAACATCACAATTATTAAAACTGGAAAAAGATGAACAAATGAGGCCTAAAGTCAGCAGAAGGAGGGACATAACAAAGATCAGAGAAGAAATAAACAAAATTGAGAAGAATAAAACAATAGCAAAAATCAACGAAACCAAGAGCTGGTTCTTCGAGAAAATAAACAAAATAGATAAGCCTCTAGCCAGACTTATTAAGAGAAAAAGACTCAACACAAATCAACATAATCAGAAATGAGAATGGAAAAATCATGACAGACTCCAGAGAAATACAAAGAATTATTAAAGACTACTATGAAAACCTATATGCCAACATGCTGGAAAACCTAGAAGAAATGGACAACTTCCTAGAAAAATACAACCTCCCAAGACTGACCAAGGAAGAAACACAAAAGTTAAACAAACCAATTACGAGCAAAGAAATTGAAACAGTAATCAAAAAACTACCCAAGAACAAAACCCCGGGGCCGGACGGATTTACCTCGGAATTTTATCAGACACACAGAGAAGACATAATACCCATTCTCCTTAAAGTGTTCCACAAAATAGAAGAAGAGGGAATACTCCCAAACTCATTCTATGAGGCCAACATCACCCTAATACCAAAACCAGGCAAAGACCCCACCAAAAAAGAAAATTACAGACCAATATCCCTGATGAATGTACATGCAAAAATACTCAATAAAATATTAGCAAAGAGAATTCAAAATTACATCAAGAGGATCATACACCATGACCAAGTGGGGTTCATCCCAGGGATGCAAGGATGGTACAACATTCGAAAATCCATCAACATCATCCACCACATCAACAAAAAGAAAGACAAAAACCACATGATCATCTCCATAGATGCTGAAAAAGCATTTGACAAAATTCAACATCCATTCATGATAAAAACTCTCAGCAAAATGGGAATAGAAGGCAAGTACCTCAACATAATAAAGGCCATATATGATAAACCCACAGCCAGCATTATACTGAACAGCGAGAAGCTGAAAGCATTTCCTCTGAGATCGGGAAGCAGACAGGGATGCCCACTCTCCCCACTGTTATTTAACATAGTACTGGAGGTCCTAGCCACGGCAATCAGACAAAACAAAGAAATACAAGGAATCCAGATTGGTAAAGAAGAAGTTAAACTGTCACTATTTGCAGATGATATGATACTGTACATAAAAAACCCTAAAGACTCCACTCCAAAACTACTAGAACTGATATCGGAATACAGCAAAGTTGCAGGATACAAAATCAACACACAGAAATCTGTAGCTTTCCTATACACTAACAACGAATCAATAGAAAGAGAAATCAGGAAAACAATTCCATTCACCATTGCATCAAAAAGAATAAAATACCTAGGAATAAACCTAACCAAGGAAGTGAAAGACTTATACTCTGAAAACTACAAGTCACTCTTAAGAGAAATTAAAGGGGACACTAATAAATGGAAACTCATCCCATGCTCATGGCTAGGAAGAATTAATATCGTCAAAATGGCCATCCTTCCCAAAGCAATATACAGATTTGATGCAATCCCTCTCAAATTACCAGCAACATTATTCAATGAATTGGAACAAATAATTCAAAAATTCATATGGAAACACCAAAGACCCCGAATAGCCAAAGCAATCCTGAAAAAGAAGAATAAAGTAGGGGGGATCTCACTCCCCAACTTCAAGCTCTACTACAAAGCCATAGTAATCAAGACAAGTTGGTACTGGCACAAGAACAGAGCCACAGACCAGTGGAACAGATTAGAGACCCCAGAAATTAACCCAAACATATATGGTCAATTAATATTTGATAAAGGAGCCATGGACATACAATGGCAAAATGACAGTCTCTTCAACAGATGGTGCTGGCAAAACTGGACAGCTACATGTAGGAGAATGAAACTGGACCATTGTCTAACCCCATATACAAAGGTAAACTCAAAATGGATCAAAGACCTGAATGTAAGTCATGAAACCATTAAACTCTTGGAAAAAAACATAGGCAAAAACCTCTTAGACATAAACATGAGTGACCTCTTCTTGAACATATCTCCCTGGGCAAGGAAAACAACAGCAAAAATGAGCAAGTGGGACTACATTAAGCTGAAAAGCTTCTGTACAGCGAAAGACACCATCAATAGAACAAAAAGGAACCCTACAGTATGGGAGAATATATTTGAAAATGACAGATCCGATAAAGGCTTGACATCCAGAATATATAAGGAGCTCACATGCCTCAACAAACAAAAAACAAATAACCCAATTAAAAAATGGGCAGAGGAACTGAACAGACAGTTCTCCAAAAAAGAAATACAGATGGCCAAGAGACACATGAAAAGATGGTCCACATCGCTAATTATCAGAGAAATGCAAATTAAAACTACAATGAGGTATCACCTCACACCAGTAAGGATAGCTGCCATCCAAAAGACAAACAACAACAAATGTTGGCAAGGCTGTGGAGAAAGGGGAACCCTCCTACACTGCTGGTGGGAATGTAAATTAGTTCAACCATTGTGGAAAGCAGTATGGAGGTGCATCAAAATGCTCAAAACAGACCTACCATTGGACCCAGGAATTCCACTCCTAGGAATTTACCCTAAGAATGCAGCAATCAAGTTTTGAGAAAGACAGATGCACTCCTATGTTTATCGCAGCACTATTTACAATAGCCAGGAATTGGAAGCAACCTAAATGTCCATCAGTAGATGAATGGATAAAGAAGATGTGGTACATATACACAATGGAATACTACTCAGCCATAAGAAGTGGAAAAATCCAACCCTTTGCAGCAACATGGATGGAGCTGGAGAGTATTATGTTCAGTGAAATAAGCCGAGCGGAGAAAGAGAAATACCAAATGATTTCACTCATCTGAGGAGTATAGGAACAAAGGAAAAACTGAAGGAACAAAACAGCAGTGGAATTACAGAACCCAAAAATGGACTAACAGGTACCAAAGGGAAAGGAACTGGGGAGGATGGGTGGGCAGGGAGGGATAACGGGGGGGAAGAAGAAGGGGGGTATTAAGATTAGCATGCATGGGGGGAAGGGAGAAAGGGGAGGGTGGGCTGCACAACACAGAGAGGACAAGTAGTGACTCTACAACATTTTGCTAAGCTGATGGACAGTAACCGTAATGTGGTTGTTAGGGGGGACCTAATATAGGGGAGAGCATAGTAAACATACTATTCTTCATGTAAGGGTAGATTAAAAATTAAAAAAAAAGAAAGAAAGAAAAGGGGAATTACTCCTTAACAGGATAAAACTATTGGTAAATCAAAGATCAACGCATGCTTTAAATATCCTTAATGTTGATCACTTAAAGGGTGTCAGATGATCAGTTATGGAGGTACTCTTTTCTGATAATATTCCTTTCTCTTAATTAAAAAAAAAAAAAAAAGCAGTTACTGTGTGCTGACCTCCAATGAGTTCTGCACAGTGGTATAGAGGGCATGTCAAAGTGTGGGCAAAGGGTCTGTTTGTTTCTATGCAGAAGATCAAGGCCTAGCTTGGATACCCAGAAAATGAACTAAGATACAATATGAGGAGGAGCTTCCGGCATCAGCACTCTCTGGAGGACTTGTGCCGGGGGATGATCATCAAAAAGCCTCCACAGGTATCCGGACGATGCTGCGGTTGTGGCTGCATCCAGCCCACCATCTCCTGGACTTGCCACAGGAATGAGGAGGGAGATGTCTAGGCTGGCATGTGCATACAGTGAGACAACGAATTTGACCGGATCTGTACTGTTGGAACTCAACCAGGAGTTGGGAGGGGTGCAAGTTGTAGCACTCCAAAATCTCATGACTATAGACTATCTATGGTTAAAAGAACATATGGGATGTGAACAGATCCCAGAAATGGGCTGCTTTAATTTGTCTGATGGTTCAAGTACAGTTGGACAATATCCATCATATCATAGATAAATTTTCACAAATGCCTAGGGTGCCTAAATGGTTTTCTTGGCTTCACTGGAGATGGATGGTAATTATAGATTTGCTTTGTTTATGTCACCATATTCCTATTATGTTAATATGTGTGTGCAAATTAGTTAGTAGTTTAAAACCTATACATACTTAAGGTACTATACAAGAAGATATGTCAAAGAAATAATCAATCCTCCCATGTTTCCTTCATATGCTACATCCATAGCTTTTCTTCTTCCTTCCTAATTACAACCCTTAAATAGAATTCGTGCTTCATATCGAATTTACCGAGTATCATAATTCCTCCAGGTGGTAAAGATACCTCGAGACAAGTGCTGGGCATAGAAGCCACAGGGCATAAATCTGCAAAGAAGTAAAAAGCTAACCTTTGCAAACAATATGGCTTCTCTCTCACTTACCAACTTTACATTTCCCTGTATGGCCCCGGAAGATGACTGGTTAGCCAGAGACGGGTAAGATTCCTCAAGGGAGGAACAACCTAAGACAGGCACAGTCGCAGGGGGGCCATCAGGTGAGAATTTGGGGATCAACAGAGGTGAGGCTCAGAACCTCACCCCCCCTGCTTTGAGAGAAATCTTCTGCATCCGTGGATGTCTTGCTGCCCTTGTCTAGCCTGGATTAATACTTAGTTCATAGGCACACACCTGATCATCTGATCATCTACATTTGCCCTCTTACAGCACTAAACTATGTTTTCTACCTTTATCTTGCATCTACCTACCACTTCAGCATTTTATTAAAAATAAAAATAATAATAATAATAGGAGAAATGTGGGATCAACATATAAATCGAGTACAAAAATCAAACGAATATTCATATTTGACCTGATTGTTGATAGGTCATAATGCATGATCAAAACCGAAAGTTTCTGTGATGAATGCCCTTGTACTGTTCACCATGTAAGAATTTATTCACTATGTAAGAATTCGTTCACCATGTAAGAACTTGTTCATTATGCTTCAGAAGATTGGAGACTGACGAGAATTAGGCTTGAGATAGATTAATGATTGTACATTGAGCGTTGACCCCCCTATACTGAATTTTATTGTTGTTAACAACCATTTGATCAATAAATATGAGAGATGCCCTCTCAAAAAAAAAATTAGAAAATTATATATAAAATGATTACTGAACCTAAAAAAAAAAATGCATCAAAAAGAATAAAATACCTAGGAATAAATCTAACCAAGGAGGTGAAATACCTATATCTGAAAATTGTAATACATTGGTGAAAGAAATTGAAGATAACACAAATAAACTGAAAGATATTACATGCATATAGGTTGGAAGAATTAATATTTTTAAACAGCTATACTACCCACAGCAATCTACAGATTCAATGTAGTTTCTAACAAAATTCCAATGACATTTGTCACAGAACTAGAGCAAATAATTCTAAAATTTGTATGGAACCACAGAAGCCCCCGAATATTCAAAATAATATTGAACAAGAAGAACAAAGCTAGTATCGCACTCCCTGATTTCAAACTGTACTACAAAGCTATTGTAATCAAAATAGTATGGTACTGGAATAAAAATAAATATACAGATCAATGGAACAGAATAGAGAGTCCAGAAATAAACCCACACTTATATGGTCAATTAATTCATAACAAAGTAGCCAAGAATATACAATGGGTAAAAGACAGTCTCTTCAACAAATGGTGTTGAGAAAACTGGACAGCTATATGCTAAACAATGAAGCTGGATCACTGTATTTCATCACATACAAAAATCAACTCAAAATGGATTAAAGACCTAAATATAAGACCTGAAATCATGAAACTCCTAGAAGAAAACATATGAAGTAAACTTTTGAAAATCAGAATTAGTAATTCTTTTTCTAGTTATGTCTCCCTAGGAAAGGGAAACAGAAGCAAAAATTAAAAAGTGGGACTATAACAAACTAAAAAGCTTCTTCCCAGTGAAGGAAACTGTCAACAAAATGAAAAGGCAACATATTGAATAGGAGAAGATATTTGGAAATTATATATCCAATAAGGGGCTGATATAAAAAATATATAAAGAGCTCTCACAAGTCAATAACAAAAGAACTAACAATCAGATTTAAAAATGGACAGAGGATTTGAATAGACATTTTCCAAAGACATACAGACAAACAACAGACACATGAAAAGATGCTCAGAATCACTAATTATCAGGGAAATGAAAACAAGAACCATAATAAGAAATTACTTCATGCCAGTCAGAATGGCTAGTATCAAAAAGAGAAGAAATAATATGTGCTGGCAAGAATGTGGAGAAAAGGGATCCACAGAACACCTTTGGTGAGAATGTAAATTAGTGCAGACACTATGAAAAGCAGTATGGAGTTTTCTCAAAAAACTAAAAATACAAATACCATACAGCTCAGTAATTCCACTTTAGGGAATTTACTGGAATAAAACAAAATTACTAATTTGAAAAAAATACATATGCACTCCTCTGGTTATTGCAGCATAATTTACTAAATCAAAGATTTGGAAGTAAATGAAGTGCCCATCAGTAGATGAATGGACGAAAAAAATGTGGTACATCTACATAATGATATATTACTCAGAGATAAAAGAGAATGAAATCTTGCCATTTGTGACAACACAGATAGACCCAGAGAGGATTATGCTAAGTGAAATAGGCTAGACAGGAAAAAACAAATATCATATGATTTCACTTGTATGTAGAATCTAAAAAACAAAACAAAACAAATAAAACAGAAATAGATTCATAAACAAAGAACAAACTGGTGGTTGTCAGAGGGGAGAGGAAGGATAAGCAAAATAGGTGGATAAACAGGTACAAACTTTCAATTATAAAACAAATTAGTCATATAGATGAAATTATAGCACAGGGGATATAATCAATAATACTGTAATGTCACTGATAATAGATGGTAACTACAGTTATTGTGGCAAGCACTTAGTAGTGTACAGTTGTTGAATCACTATGCTGTACATCTGAAACCAATATAATATATATCAACTAAGCTCCTGGGAAAGGGATAGAAAATGGGAAAGAAACATTAAAAAATTAGAAGTCAACCCATGGAAACTAATATCTAAATAACATGAATCCCAGAAAGAAAATACAGGGAAAAGGAAGGGAAAACAATAATCAGACAACTCAGGGCAAATTCATAAGACTGAAAAATATAAACACCAGATTGAAATATGTCACCAGATGTCTAACATAGTAAATAAGATGGGCTTATACCAAGATACATTACATGATATCTCAGATCACTGGGGACAACAAAAAGATTTTAAAAGCTTTAAGAAAAGAAATCATAGTTCACACAAGGATAAAAAATTAGAGTGGCACTGGCTTTCTCAACACTAAAATGGAAGATAGAAGAGAAAGGAGCATTGCTATCAGAATTCCAAAAGGACATAATTTTCAACCTAGAATTCTAGACCCAGACAAACTAGCAATTAAGAGTAACGGCATAAAAGCATAATTTCAAATATGCAAGGCCTCAAAAAGTTTTCCTATCATGCAACCTAGATGCTACTAGAAATTGTCTTCCATCAGAACAAGTGTTGAACAGAGAAAAGGAAGACCAGAGACCTAGGAGAATAGGATCCAACATGAAAGAGAAATAAAGAGAATTCTCAGGAAGATGTCAAGACAGTAACTGTGCATCAGGCCTAGAGATCAACCAATCCATGTAGGAGCAAGGATATGTGTCATTAAAAATATGAAATTGATAACATCCTGCAATACTGACATTATGTCAAAAGAATGAAATTAAATAGTGGGGTGAAGGGTTGAAGATCAACAAGTAGTAATGGTAATAGTAGTAATAGTAGTAGTAGTGGTAGAATTACAAAAGAAACTAACTTAAATCTTATTTAAGCAAAAGAAAAACTGAAAGAAAAGAGCATATAAAAATACTAGTAATATATGATTGAGTAATCAGGTAAAATTGCAGATTTCATAAAATATCTAACTCTGCCTTTAAACATATAGGTTGGTTATTTTAATTTTTCACATTTCATTTCACTGCAGGAACACACCCTCTCTGAAAGCAGAAAGTGGCCCTATGTTTCCACTATGGAAACAGGCACACATTTTCTTTGCAGGTGTGGCCTAGATTTCACTGTGTCATAATCCTTGCCTTTAATATGCAACATTAAATTGAAATCATTTAGTAGCCTCTAAAAATATTGGCAACATTCTCAAACTTTTATTAAAATTTTGATCTTTTAAAGTTTAAATTATGTTCTTGGAGAAAAGGTATTGGCAATTCTCCATGAATGTTCTACAAAACAAAATTAATCTTTAATAATTAAGAACTGAAAAGCAAATTGGAACTCAGCAAAAGTAGTCTTACCTATCCGTCTGGTACAATTTGTGCCAGCCAAACCAGTTAAAAAAAATTTAATACTTACAAAAAAATGTCTGTAGTAAGTTAAAAAATAAGCCATGTTACCCTGACCTATTTTACTAAATTTTAGGAATCATCTTTGATATTCACACCACAACAGGGCTCACAAAGGGGAAAATATAGTCCCTATCTTATTCAAGCCAGGTTTTTCTTCTTCTAATATATGCATCTTTGCTCAATCTGTAACTGTTAAAGATACCAAAATACACTGCTGTTGGGTTCATGTAACATAGCATGAGGCACTGGTTAAGGGGAAAAGTTAGCAGGGATTCTCAAAGGACACACTTGTCTGGCATTTGCTAAAAAACAAACTCCTAAGCCTTGCCACACAGTAACCAATTCAAAATCTCCATGGTACATCTAAAACTCTGATTTTTTAATTTACAAATATCCTACATGATTCTCACACATCTAAAATTTGAAAACACACTGATTTAGGATGTGGAATCCAAATGTCATCCTTACAGAAGTCTCGGTGTCACAGAGTTCAAGCATTCGCAGGGGCAGAGGCAGGATCAGGTTCCTTCGGAAGCCAGAGAGTCACTGAAGTTAGAAAAGAAGGAAGCAAGCCTTAGAGATACAAGGTTGCGTGACTGAGAATCTAGGGGGTCAAACATCTCCAGAAAACAAGATTCTTCCTAATTTTCTGGAGAGGTAGAGGTTTGTGGTTGTGCATGGCCATTCTTGGATTATTTTATTACTTTTATGGTTCTTAATTAATAAATTTCACTTTTAAATAAGGAATTGAGATAAACCAATGGGGATGTGTATATTTTGTTGTCTTTAACTGTTAGGATTGAGTATAGCTGCCTACATAAGGAAAATAACCCTGATTTAAGCAAGATAGGGGTTTTATTTTCCTCTCGTGTAAGAGCTGATAAAGCAGTTCCATCACTTCTTCAGCAGCCCATGCTTTCCCCAGGTTTCTGCTGTGCCATCCTAATAGTCTGGCTATGTGCTTATGCTTATATTGGGGTTGCTGTGGCTTGAGGCATCACGTCCTATTCCAAGCAGTAGGAAGGACCAATGGCGAAAATGTGCATATCAAACAAGTCTGCCCCCTTTTAAGGTACTATCCCAGAAGCTCCACCAAACAACTTCAAGCTACATTTTATAAGCCAATTACTTTCTATTGGCTAAACCAAGGAGTCTGTGAAATGTAGCTTTAGCTGGGCACATTGCAATCTCCAGGAAAACTGGGGCTCCACTGCACAGAAAGAGGTAGAGAAGGGATATTGAATAGGTACCTAGCAATCCAGATTCTGTCCTATACTTACTATTTGTCTGTGGAGAATTCACCCATCTTCCCTAGGCCTCAGTTTTCTCATCTGTAAAATAGGAACTGACTTACTTTTCAGGACTATTGTGCTTATAGACAAAATATGTCAAAGTCTTAATACACAGTGGTAATTTAATAAATGAAACAATTGCCAAAAAAACGTTCTAACTGCTGAAGTATGTGTTTGTACTTACTGAACATTGTTGTAGGAAGATTAATTATCTGATCATGTATAACACCATCAAATACTGGTGGTACCTCACAATGCCTTACCAGACTAGCTTGACTACATCCTATCTCACTGTTTCCATCCTACCCTCTGGGGAAGTACAGATTAGGAGTTAACATGTTCTTACAAGATCAGTCAACTGCTAAAGAAAACTAGGAATAATGAAAAAGCTAATAATGAAGGGATCTACAGACCATATGTGATGGATAATCTAAGTCCACATAACTCATTACTCTCCACAAACACAATGGCATCACTTGTCCAAGTGACATTTTGCCTTAAAGACACACCACTTTCCTTCTTTAAAAATTACAAGTCTAGGTTTCTCCAGTAATGTTTCTACAAGAAGAATACAGGACCTAAGCATGTCTAATCCACTAATGTCCACTTTTCTATTTTTTTTTCTATAGATCACAAAATATGACCATGAAGTCCTTCCATACTGGTAAGCTCTGCAATGTGACTTATTCCTCTTCCTATCAAGAGCTGGAATCTATTTCCCTACCTCTTCAATCTGGGCTGGTCTTGGACTTGCTTTAACCAATAGAAGATGGCAAAAGTGACATGATGTAAGAGTAGGTAGGTCTCAATAGGTCTTATAGCACTGGCTTCACACATTTGGAGCATTGTTCTGAGACCACCATGTAAGAAAGCAGGGGGGGTAGCCTGTGTGGAGGCAGACATGGATGCTGCAGAGGAAGGCAGCACCTGCCAGATATGTGAGTTAGACCATCTCAGACCCTCTGGCCCAGGAGGCACTCTAGCTGAATGCAACTACAGGAGAGAGTGAGCCCAGAAAAATCAGCAGAGGAACAACAAACAGAAGAAAAGATGAGAAGTAATAATTCATTATTTATGACATTAAGTTTTGAAGGCATTTGTTACACAGAATATAAACTGAAATATTATTGCTTCGTTAAGAAATTTATTGAAGCTTTTATTCACCGTACAGTGGTCTTTAATCCTGTGGAAAGAAACTTACTAGCACGTAGTGGGTAGTCAATATTACTTGTAAAATGAATGAATTAATGAGTCATATTGAACTTCCTTTATCTCAATAAAGATCCATGGTTTGTAATCTGCATCATTAAAACTCCACCAGAATCAAGATCAGAGCACCATCCATCTATTGGTCAGTCAGACAACTCGGAGATAGCAAAGCTGGGAGGAGTTCACAGTCCCCTCTTTTTAATGTGAAATTTATAATTCAGTAACACTTCTGACTAAGCCATATGATTGCCTTAGAAAAGAAAATCATTATGTACATATACTGGGTTTTTTCCTCTCTTTGCTATTATAGGAGAAGCTTCAACATAGTGTTGTCCATTATTATACTGCTATTAAAAAAGCTACCCCAAAACAAAATTTATCCATTATGAACCCAGACTCTCCAATATCAAATGGGATTATTTCAAACTTCTGCTATATGAAAAATAAAATTTAGTTACCTGGTATATATTTTGTATTTAATTAATATTAGAAATCCCCAGAAATTTACATGTAAATGTTTTAGGAATATCCTATTGAGAATTACTTTTAATTGCCATAATGGAAGACCAGTAAACTACCCTTTGAAATCTTTGCAGGCTAAAATCACTGTGCCTATGTTCTATGTTGTAGAACTTTGGTACATCAATTGCCCATCTGAGTGTTGGAGTAAACCCAAATTGTCTTGCTAAGAAAATCTTGGCCTTGTGCACAGAATCTCATCACACACATATCCATTGGAGGTGGGATGGCATTTGAATCAGATGCATGTGCTGTGTGGAAAAGAAAATTCTCCCTTTATTGCTAACCTTTATGCAGCAAGTAGAAATGAGAGGAGCTACCAGATGCACCTCACCTCCACAAGCCACTTGGTACCTTTTCAACTGGCATTTTATAGACCTGTTCCCAGCTTGAACAAGCAGTCAGGAATCTCTTTACGAGAACTGACTTCCTCTGTGATTAAGGGCTTCTTTTCTATAAGAACTGTTTTCCCTTTCTCTGGTAGTCATGGGCTTCCTATGACAAGGAAATCTGTGTGGTATAGGAGTGTCTGGCACACAGGAAGACTGGTCAGGGTACCTGTAACACAGCAGTGCTGTGAATAGAGATACCTTGTTACAAAGAGGAGGGGGAAGGGGCCAGAAGGGACACAGGGTGGGCTGCAGACACTCCTTGAAGAGCAGAGGTAATGTGGTCCTCATTAATGCTTAAATGTCATAAGAGATATCAATTGACTGTTAGAGCACACACAGAATTTGCACACTTAAAATTATTACCAAGAAATGTAATTCAAATAACTTCTATTTAATTCTTAACAGAAACGTGTGTGAGTGTCTTTGTGTGTGTGTGTGTGTGTGTGTGTGTGTGTGTGTGTGTGTGTGTGTGTGAGAGAGAGAGAGACAGAGAGACAGACAGAGAATACTACTATACTTAGTATAGTACACCTGGAGGATTGTAAGGCTGTATCATGCTTCCATTCCTTTCAATATTCTAAAATGTATCCCCAGATTAAACCAGACATTAAGAAACAAGGACATATGTATTTCATTTTAACCACCATGTAATTAATTTATTTTGAGCAACCATTATCTTTCATCAGGACTTCTTGCAGCGTCCTTTTAACTGGCCTTCTCATATCTGTTTCATGCCCCTCTGATGCATTCTCTACGCACCAATCAGACTGCTCTCCGAAAGATGCAAATTCTATCCTATCACATGTCTGCTTAAAACTCTCTGGCTTCCTAATGAACTTTACAATAAAGACAAAATCTTTGACACTACTCATAGGACCTAACATGATCTCATTCCTACCTACCTCTTCAGACTCTTTCTAGGTCAGTTGGCCCTCTTCAGTAACCAGATGGCGTTACAAAGGAAGTGGTCCAGTAGGCAGGTCCTCTTCCCTATATAAGTTCTAAACCAACAGTTTAGGCAAAAGACGTAAATGAGAGACTTTTAAAAAGCTTTGTCACACATTACATTGGTATTGAAGAACACAGCCTTTAAATAAAGGGGCTTTCTAAGGGCTAAATTTTAAGAGTTAGGTTGATCTACCTAGGTACAGACAGCACTGAATGACTCTTCTCATGCCCACGGAAGGGCCTCAGCTGCTGAGTTCTAACTCTTGGCCATAGTTCAGAAGAGCCTTGGTTGTGCTTGAGGTGACACCCCCTCCAAAGTTCCATGCCTCAAAGTCATAAAGGTGTAGTTCTTGCTCGTTTGATATGTTCATCACAGGCCAGCTTAGACATTGCTTTATATGGTGGTCCTCTCTCTGAAACCCAGACTGAAGGAGCAACCACCATCTCAAACTTTGCTGGCTGTCATTCCCAAAAGCTAAGGCAGGAGAAGCCTCTTGGTCCTTCTGGCAATTACATGTTCTCCTCCAAACATGAATCACACCACTTTCCAACCCCAATAATCCAGTGGCCAGAACTAATAAAATTTAGTCCTTTATGTATTCAGAGAAAAGAAATGGATGCTGTCGAACACACATAATGAATATCTCCATGGCCAAGAGCAACAATGGACAGGTGCTCTCTGTAGGCACGCCAGCCTCCCGAGAGACCCAGGAGCAGGACGTGCCAGACCACATATACCAAAAGCTGTCTGTCACTCAGCATTTAATGGAGATGGATAAGGTTTTTTAGTTTAAATCCTTCCTCATGAAAACTAGGTGAATGGGAAAAGGTACAAGATCCACTGTGAAAATCTGAGGTATGAGTTCAACTGAGATGTATTAAGCAGTTTCAGTTAGGTGTGCTTCTGAGAATGCGGGCAGCCTCACATAGAGAAATATGTTATATAGAGTATACATATATACTCCACGTATGCAGGAGGCTCCCAGCAAATAGACTAACCAAAGCGGATTCCAGAAATTATAACTTAGGACCATTAATCTTCAAGAAATTGAGAAGGTTGTTTTTGTAACCCAGTTTTTACAAGGCTTTTCCCATAGTTTTCCAAAAGGGAGGCTCTGGGACAAACTAGTTGTACAGTGTGTTTGTGTATTGTGACTTTTTCTTGATAAGCTTTCAACCAAAATATTATGTGCAAACTGAAAAGTGTACAAATCATAAATGTATACATATAGCCTGATATATTTTCACAAAATGAGCCCATCTGGGTAACCAAGCCCCCAGATCAAGAACAACAAGAGTACTATTTCCTCAGAGGGCCCCCTGTGTCCTTCAGTCCCTCACACCACCTTAACAGTGGGATGAACATAAACAGCAATGATCCTGCTGGGGAGGAGAGCAGGCCTGAAAGGCTGCATAACGAAGAAATTTCGCATTTTAGTAAGTGTGGTTTTAATTCTGAACATCATGAATACAACTATATGTTACCTTTGAAATAAAACAATTTAAACCCTCCTATCCTGACCCTGAGATTCTCCCGGATGATCCTGTGTTACCAGGTTCCATTCCTGTGCAGTAATGATGAGCACAGCCTGTGGAGTAATATAGAAATGAATGCAGTTGTGTCTTACCAGTCAAGGCAGCTCTGGGCCTCGGTCAAGTCACTCAAACTCTCAAAGTCTGAGTTCCATCATCTATAACATTATGACAATAATAGCTAATTCATAAAGGATTAAATGTGATAGTATTTGCAAAGTGCTTTATATAGTACCTGAAACATACTAAAGGCTCTATAATTATACCTGTTATAATGTGGAATAAAAATGTCAGGTAACTGGCCTTTGGATATTAAAGAAAACTGTATTTAAGTCATTAAATTAGAAACATAACTGTTCTCTTCTTACTTTGAATAGTTGAAGATAATGAGTGGTAATCACCATTCACAGGGTCTGAGAGAAACAGAGGTAGCTAACTTAAAAATCATCATATTTATGTATTTGTTTACATAAATGAAAAAACTGAAATAAGACACTCAGTGATTTATTTGTACTCACGCCAGTTATTAGCATAAAAGCCAGGAACCAGGTTCAATTTCTCTGACTTCCAGTTCAGTGCTTTCCTCCCTATACCATGATCCATTCACTCAGCCACACTGTAACAGAACTAACAGTTCTTGAGTGTCATATAAGTACATGCCAGTAAAATTCAGACTAAATGCCTATCCCAGGAAAAGGTGGAAAAACACTTTCCATTAGATCAGACTGACTTCCATTTATTCCATCAGCAGCATCTGTGCTTATTGGAAGAGACTGCAAGGAGATTACCTATGTATTAGAAGATAGCTAATATGTAGTATTAAAAATTAATTCCATTTCTGAATATATTGAACAAGAGGGGATCTTAGCAGCCATCTGTTGCTGAGTTCTCTGTTGTCCTAGTTGCATATATTTACGTTAACAAAAAATCAGCCCTCGGGGCTCCAGAAATCTTTTATTCCTCTCTCTTCCTCATACATACCCTACCTAGGGGTAGGGACTGAGCCTGAAATTAGATAGCTGTTAATTCACCTTCCATGGACAACTGTAAGGAGACAAACTGGGACCTGAGACAGGAAAGAAGGAAAGGAGGGAGCAGGTGTCCTTGAAGAATTTCCTCAAGTATTAATGGCTTTGTTTGTTCTGATTTGGTTGAGAAAAGGGCTTTGAACTTGTGTTTGAACCTGGACTTACTGGTGTTGAATTCTATTGTTATATTCTGGGGACTTGTGTTAAGTCTCTTCTTTTGCTTGACATTTTTTTCCTCATTTCTAGAGCACCGTTTATAACCAGTGTCTGAAACTTTAATATAATTTTCAGCAGCTATAAGATGAAATGAAAGTTTTAATCTTTCAACCACTTAACATACTATACAATTAATCAATGTCATCATTATTACTTCTATTGTTCTCTTTTAAATCTTAGTGACAAATCAGTGGGTTTTTTTCCTTTTAAATATATTTAGGATTGAGAAGAATATATTTCTTTTAATAAATAGAAAGGAATACTGTGATCAGCAAAGAGGATGCATTAGAAATGCATACTTGGCAGATAAAAGAAATATTAATATTTACTCCACGGGAATGAACATCAGGGAGTGAAAAAAAGATTTTTTCTTAACCACTACATGCATTTTATCAAATGACCATTTATTTTTATGTTCGTTATAAAGGATAACACATGGAGATAGTATCAATAATCCCAAGTATCTATTTTGTTAATGGACCATTGTTTCCTCAAACAGTAGGTAAACAAAAGACAGTCATGGGATGAGCTTACTGGTATACTCTAGAAAATAAGTAATATCACCTATTGCTTTCTGTAAAGCACTTCAAAGGGAAGTATTCCTTATGTATGCCTTCATAGTACTGACTCTCAAAAGTAAAACACTATTGAAAACAAAGAAGAACTCATCTCAAAACAAACTTTGAATTCCATCTTAATAGCCTAGTGTTTTTGTAAGTGTAGCATTTTCAGGGAATCTTATTCAACAAAGCATTGAAAACTTGGTGGTTGATGACTGTAAAGGCTTAATCAGTTTTTAATATAAAGTCCCATTTTTGCTCTGTTTATATTCTTCACAGTGAACAGATATGTTGGGTTATATATCCTAAGAAAAACAGATTAAGGAATCTTTCTCAAGTGATTTTCACCAGTCTTACTGTGAAATACCATACTCATAAAAATTACATTAAACACAAATACACAGAATGGTGAATAAATACAAAGCAAACACCCATGTATCTACAAGGCCAAGACAAATGATACTGATGGCCCTACTAATGGCCCCCATGAGTTTCTTCTTGAATTTATGCCTCTTGACACACCTGACATAACCACTATCATGACTTTTATCATAATATTTCTACTTCTTCTTTATACTATTATTACCAATGTATACATCTTTAAAAATATAGTTTTCTTGTGTCTGTTTTGATCAGGATGCATTATTTTGTAAATTGATTCTTTTTTTCAACATTACACTTACATAATTTATCCAGGTTGCTGCACAGAGTTGTAGTTTGTTCACTTGAATATATATATCCATCATATAAATGTACATAGTATATTTATCTACTCTAATGTTGACAGGCATTTTGTTTGCTTCCAGTTTTTGCATAACACAAGCAATTCTGCTCTGAATATTCCTGTAATGAACCCTGGTACACAATATGCACAAGTTTTTCTAGGTGTCAAAACTGTGGAGGTTCTGAGATTATACCCTAATTTATTACTCACGGCAATAGCAGTAGCCAGAGAATCAGCATTCCCACTGGTTCCTTGAGCCTTAATTCCCACAGGGGAACACAAACAGGGCCAGATGGATGCCTACAAACACAGTGGGCTGTATTACAGAAGAATAATCCTAAACTCAGGGAACCCAATGTTTCTAACAATGACAATAAGCTTGACCAATCTTTCCTCCAGCAGGGACACTATGTCTATCTTCCAAGTCTATTTTCTGCAGAGATATTTTGAAAAGGATAGAAAAAAGGAAGTTAACATCTCTGCCCAAAAGATGTATTGAAATGTAAGAAACCAGTGGATAATTATCTCCCAACATAAGGTAAATACTAGTTTTATCAGAAAAATTAACCTTCCTATCCACTTTTCTTGTACTTTAAAAAAAGTACCTGTGGGAAATATTCATACATTTGTGAAAATATTAAGACTGCCACTTACAAATATACCTTAAAACATGAAATGAATCATTAGAGGAAAATTTTAAAGTTTTTCTTTTAAAGATTGTAAATTTCATGACTTAAAGATAGTTCAGAATAGCATTTGCTTAATTTTCTTACTGTATAGCTAGTAAAATAAAATTTTCCACAAGCTCTTCTTTATTTCTTCAAATTCTTAAGGAAAATTTGAATCCCATGTTCCATCCTATAATCCATTTGAGGTAACACTTCATCACTGTAAATGCATTAGTGGTCTGCACAAGGGATAAAAGTGAGTCATCATACACAGGGAGGAAACCACTAAACTTTGATCATGACTGAAACCCATCCCTAACCCCAAGGTGAGCCTCGGGTGACATACAAAATGCTGTCATGACCCCTGCACATCATACTAACTCTAGTTTCTCTGTTATCCAAGCCTTCTTATGCAGCTAAGTCCTTGCTCAAGCACCTGTGGAATTCAGTGAGTGTAGCAGATGAGGTTGTGTTTTATTAGGTTTGCTTTTTAAACATTTACCAACTGTATTAGGCATGTCTTTTTATTCTGATGTTTTGAGACATCGTGGGGCCTTGCTGACACTGGAAGAGGCAGCCCCTTCCAAGGTTAGCTAATTCCTAGAGATAGCAAATAACTGGCTTGGGAGCATCGCTTCATATGCAAACCAACCAATCCAAAACCCACACCCAACAGCTACCTCCTTTTTCTATTAGCTCTTCAAGTCAGGGCCGCCACCTGATGGTAGCCTAGGGCCAGCTACCAGACAACTAGGGACAGCCCTTATTTCCCAGAGCCCACCAAAATTATTCAAACTAGCCAATCCTAAACCTGCTTCCCTTGCCTCACCTGCTCCCTGTCATTTTTCAAGAAATCTTAGTAAAAGCAGCAAAGAAAATTAAATGAAGGAAAATTATTCCTCAAATAATAGGAACCAGGAATCTTAAAGGAATGGTTTTTGTTCACATGGCCTCCTGTTTCCTCTGCCTATGACCAGCCCTGGTGTTTTTCCATGTTGCCCAGCATCAAGTACCGTGCTTCATCTTTCTAGAATCTACAAATCCCAGGTACATCTTTAAACACCAGCACACCTCTTATGGCCATCAACTGTAATGACACCCTACCCACACAAGCATACTGTTATAGTAATAAAGAGGTCCCTCTGTTCCCGCTTTTTTCTCTTGTTGGTTTAGAAATCATGAAGGTAAAGACAGCACACACTTTTGACTACACCTTCAATGTAAGAAAAGAATGCAATAAAGAGTGAAACTCAGCATAAATTTTGGCTAAACACACTCACTGCCAGACTACACCAGAGGAAGAATAATCCTTACAGTATAACTACCCACCATAGCCTTTCAAGAGTATAAAAGAGTTTTTTATTGGGTTGCTGAAGTCAATAAAGTCAGTTATCCACATACCTATCTCTGTCTATACCTGTATACCCCACTGTATTTGTCTCTTTAACACACAGAATTAGAGAACACTGGACTTTCCAAAGTTGGTACTCTCCTATGATTAATTTCTCAGGGATTTTGCAAATTATTTTTTTTGTGGAAGAGTTGAGGGGTGATTAAGCCAGCAACAGCATATTTCACCATTAGCCTTGTAGGGTGATACAGGTTTCATGTCTAAGGAAATACATGCCAACATCTAACTGATATGAGCTAGAACTGGAGAGCCCGATTTGGAACAAAAAGAACCTGCTACAGCTTGCACATAGGTAAAACCCCTGTACTGCAAAGTCTTTGGAGGATATTATGACTTGAATGGACTTATTCCTTATGATAAAACTTCTATAAGAAGATACTGACTCATATGTATTATAGAGCCAGATCCAGTATTTAGGACATGGGAGGAAATCCAGCAATAGTTGATAATCACTTACCACCCAAGGAAGAGACAGAAGAGAGACCTAGGAAAGACAGCTGGCCCTGGTTATGGCAAGGTTGCTGGAGGAGTTAAAATGAACCAGAAAAGAAGGGAATATGCTCACGAATACGGAGGAGGACTGAATATTATTGCTGTACTCTCCTCCCAGTATCTCACAATGCTAATAAGAAAGGCAACCCACTGATCTGAAAAGATTACAGGCAGCCAAGGAGGTCAAGAAGGAAAGAGGTGTAGCAAGTCATTCGAAGTATGGAGAGAGGAAAGCAACCCCTTTGAGAACAGTTCATGTGCCCTTATGTTGGCTCTGGAGAAGAACACTTAAAAAATCCTGTCACTGTAAATTAGACTAAGACATTTGTTTAGCTAACAATGTGCCAGAAGCAGAAAAGAGACTGCAAAAGCACTTACTACATTTAACAAAATCTGAGAATGAACTTGGGAATCCCACCTATGAGCAAAACGAGACAAATAGGAGAACAGTAGGGCAGTCAGGTGCTCTCTGAATCATGCAGGAGAATGACTAAAACTGTTATGGAGACAATAACCATCTCTTTAGTGTGAGATCACACATTCCAAGGTAATAAATTGAATCTGCCAAAAGAACAGGGACAGTAACTGTTCAAAAATAACAGTTCCCAAGCCTGCCCCAGTCTCCCAGTCAAAGGCTGCTGTGCTTCTTGTTGCCAGACACCATCAAAGGATCCAGGAGCAAGGAGAGGAACACGAATGCCACGAGTGGCTGAGTGTCTCTGCACATAACAAAATAAAAAGCAAACACTGCATTTAATTTGGCTTTCCTTGTCGGTAAGGTAACTATTTCTTCTGGATAAAATAAATCATGACCTCAAAAGTTCTACGATTTATACAAATGATATTAAGAGTTGAAAGGGTTAAAACTCAGTATTTAGAGATTTCAGAGCCTCAGAAATAAATCTCCAAATATATCACATTCATTTTTGGCCTCAGCACATTTCCTTACTGTTTATCTCCTCTTTACTATACCCCCTCATCTGCTCCTCTGCACAACTACCCTTCAAGTTTCCACTCTCATTTCTTTGAAGCTGTTATCAGGGTTCTTTTTTTTTGCCTTCACCTAATTTTTTAATTCTATCAGTACCATAGAAATTACGACCTAATTGTTTTCTAATTGTTCCTTGTGTGCTAATTGCCGTTTCTCAGATAGCTTATCAGGTCTTTGAGGAAGTGTGCTGTATCTTCCCCTACCCCCTTTTAATTCCCAGACCATCTGGAATAGCACTAAAGCACAAAGGAAGCCCTCCAAAAGAATCGTTTTTAGAGGCTCCTAAATGATACCTAACAAATAATATTTTTTTTTACCTTAAAATGGAATGGTAGAGTAGGCCAAAAACAAAACTTCATTAATTGAAAGAAACATTATTAAGAGCCTGGCTCAAAAATAATAAGTTTGATATTCAGAATTTTCCAAACTTGGTATGGGCAAACATTAAAAATGTAATATAGTCCCACCACTATAAAGCTATTCTTTTGTGGAATTAAGGCATATGGTGGTTAAGATGAGAATTCTGGATCAGAATAGCTTGGAGCCACCCCATCATTTAATGAGTCGGTACTATAGGGTATAGTCATGTAGCTGTGCCAGAGCCGATTTCCCCATTTATAAAACGGGCATATTACTGGTACCCACCTCAGATGATATTGGGAGTAAGTGAAAAGATATATGTAAAAATCTTAGCATAGCATTTGCCACACAGTAAATCCTCAATGCATGTTAGCTATTTGTGACCCTGATTGACCTACTATATATCCCAATTATATCTGCCGGACACTTATGAATTCTCATTAACATCACTTAGTTGAGTGTTATAATTAAAAGATTACTAAAGTTATACCTTCATTTGGTTTATGTTTGGAATGAAATATTTTTTAAAATTGTAATATGGTCCTTCATTGTCATGTAAAAGTCAGTATTTGTTTAGTACCCGCCATGAGCATACAGAAGTGACTCAAATAAAAACTTCTGGATACAAATGACAAGTGAGACATAATACTAGGCACTGGAAGGGTAAAAAGAAGAAAAATAAGAAGATGTAATTTCTGAATTTGTAAAAGGCAATAATCTTGAGAGCCAGAGAGGCCAGGAAGAGTTGTGAACTAATGTCTCAGTTCTCACTCAGAAAGTAAGAGTTTTTCTTCAGGCTGAGGAGGATGCACAAGAGAAGATGGGACTTGACCAATGAACTTCAGAAGGCAATCAGATTGGGAAAAGAAGCTATAAATTAAACAGTTTTTAGAAGTATTTATTTTAGTACATAAAGAAGTGTCCAAATTAGTGACACAAAAAGTCAGTCAGTATGAACAACCAAAAATTCAGCAGTAATACCAGTAGTCGTGTGCTGGTTTATAAACCTGTTTTGGTGGGAAGGGAGCCCGATTTTTACTATTTTCCAATTGCTGTTGGGTAAATATTCTCACAACAGCTCAGCTCATTTCAAACTACCAATGAAATGTCACTGAACACAGAATCGAGAAGAGGTGTGCACATTTGCTTCAGGCTCCAGCACACCAGTGCTGGAATTTGAGGGAGACCTTGAAGAATTGACTGAATTGGAAAAAACTGTTAGAGAGTAGAAGTTGCATTTGGAGAGGAAGAGCTGGCACAAAGCCTCTGAGTAAGGATGAAGCACTGAGTACTAAGGGCCATGGTGAGAGGTCAGTCAGTTAGAGTATACATGGTTAGTTTGGAGAGGTAGATTTGGGCAAGCTTTTGGCAATTTCAAGTAGAGTGGACTGGAGGATCTGAATGTCATGCAGCAGCAGATGAGGATTCACCAAAGATTTGTGAGGAGACAGCTGACCTCATGACAGTAACTCTTTAAAAGGAGAGTCCTGTTAGTAGCCGCGAGGGGAAACAACTGGGCACCTGGTGCAAGATGGCAGCAGCAGGACTATGTCAGCAGCACTGAGAACTGGAAGGAACACTGTGGAGAAAAATGTTGATGGCATCTGAACACCTCTTGGATATGGAGTATGAAGAGGAAAGGAAAGAGAACAATGACTAAAACTTTCAGTACTAAATTATCATCTCACCAAACAATTTAGGAGAAACAGTTGAGCAGAAGCTAGTTGATGGGGGCAGGCAATGACGTTGGCTTTAGATGTACCCACTTTAGATCCCAGTAAGGTCTGCTCTGCACCCTGCTCTTCAAAATTCCACAGACCGCAGAGATCCAGGGCCCTCTCCCCATCTACTGTGCCCTGTCATTCTCAAATTCACAAGTCCCAACCTGACACAGGAATGCTCTCCAATGGAATGATGCAGCAGTGAGCTTAAATTTTTTTTCATGTTGGAATCAGCCTCTCCGCTTCCCATTACCCTTTCTTTACCACTGTCCTCTCTCTCTACTTACTTTCTTTTCATCTAAATCTGAGGATTGTTCTTTTACAGTAAAAGTGCTTACTTTTTAAAAAATTTCTTTCTACAAACAACAACACATGTTGGCGAGGTTGTGGAGAAAGGGGAACCCTCCTACACTGCTGGTGGGAATGTAAATTGGTTCAACCATTGTGGAAAGCAGTATGGAGGTTCCTCAAAAAGCTCAAAATAGAAATACCATTTGACTCAGGAATTCCATTTCTAGGAATTTACCCTAAGAATGCAGCAGCCCAGTTTGAAAAAGACAGATGCACCCCTATGTTTATCACAGCACTATTTACAATAACCAAGAAATGGAAGCAACCTAAATGTCCATCAGTAGATGAATGGATAAAGAAGATTTGGTACATATACACAATGGAATATTATTCTGCCATAAGAAGAAAACAAATCCTACCATTTGCAACAACATGGATGGAGCTAGAGGGTATTATGCTCAATGAAATAAACCAGGCAAAGAAAGACAAGTGCCAAATGATTTCACTCATATGTGGAGTATAAGAATAAAGAAAAACTGAAGGAACAAAACAGCAGCAGAATCATAGAGCTCAAGAATGGACTAACAGTTATCAAAGGGAAAGGGACTAGGGAGGATGGGTGGGAAGGGAGGGATAAGGGGGGCAGGGAAAAAGAAAGGGGGTATTACGATTAGCATGTATAATTAGCATGTAGTGGGGGGCATGGGGAGGGCTGAGCAACGCAGTGAAGACAAGTAGTGATTCTACAGCACTTTACTATGCCGATGGACAGTGACTGTAATGGGGTATGTGGGGGGGACTTGGTGAAGGGGGGAGCCTAGTAAACATAATGTTCTTCATGTAATTGTAGATTAATGATAATAAAAAAGAAAATTTCTTTCTGAAGTATGTTTCTGTACTAAAATAATGTTACAGTGCTATAATTTGTATTTTGAATGTCTCACTTTAGATATGCTGGCATATTTACTACTCCATCCATTCTCCTAAGAAATCCTATGGGAAAGTGAGGGTAGTTCTAATTAACCTCATTCTGTAAATGGAGAACCAAGGCATAAAAGATAATTAGTATAATCAAGTAACTGATTCAGAAGCAATCACTGATTTAGGATTTCCTTCTCAATATCCTACCCAATAAACAAAATGTTGCTTCCAACCTCTTAATGTCCTTAAAATAAAGATGCTACATAAATTTATTTTTGTTGTGTATGGTAATTTTAATTGAATCTCAAAGCAATATAAGGTAAAATCTAAATGAAAATTAAGAATAAATGCCTCCTAATCAAAATTCAATTGCCTTTTTTCCAAACTTGACTTGTTTTCTAAGGTTATCTACAACAACCAGAGGTGAAGATGATTAAACAAAATCCCAAAAGAAGAGAATCCTAATGCTTCTTGATCTTGTGTGCCATAATTTACTACTCAAATAGGATAAATAAGAAACAAAGCACTTAGTTTTCATTACCATCTCTAGCCTGGACATAAAGTCCTTATAATTGTTAGTATGTCTTTATAAGAAATAAAATATGTTTAAATACAAACAATAGGATATAAAGAAGAAAACTATGCAAGGCAGTTTCAGGTCCAAAAGGTGCTTACTCTGTAAGTATCTCAAACTGCAGTCTCCTCACGTCTCAGATCCTTAGCAAAAGGCATGCAATCAAGCCTCCATTCTGAGCTGAATGCTTCTAACTTATTAATTCTAACAGACAAGATAAGGGGAAAGAAAACCTCTGAGGCATGTAAAATCCATTGTTTTAATGTATAAGTAGTTTTAACCCTGAAGGGTAGGTAGCTCACCAACTATTGAGAAACCTTTGAAGATGTTCTTCAATTCTTCATTTTAAGTTCAACATAATTCTTCTGTATATGAGGAACTGTTTCTAAAAACACTGGTTTTAAAACTTACACCAATTGTTCTCAACATTGGGAGGCAGACCACTACTGCAGAAGCAATAGTGTTACAAGGTATGAAGCAGTAGGAATACAAGTACATGGAATATAGAGTGAGTGAATAATATTCTGCATTTATGAGGTTAATTAGAGCTTATCTCACAGGATATTTTTTTAGGATAATGGATAGACTAATAAATATTCCAGCATGATTCATGGTATATTTTCCAATTATATATTTTCCAATCAATGGACCTACAAATGCAAAATATTTTGCTATTATGTAAGGATTTCATACTTAAATAAAATCAGGATACATTACTTAAATCTTTGTGCAGAGTATTGCAATCTTGGTGGGATTATCATTATTTAATAACTTGCAATATTTTCATTTTATGTATTTAGTTAAATGTTTTTTAGTTAGCAAACAGGAGAGCCATGCATAATAAACAAAACATGGAAAATATAGAGAGTGAAAGGTTATTATCAGGGTCCCTCAAATTTGGCTGTTACTGTCAACTATCTCTAGAGCATGTCCCCCTGAAAAATGGGAATACTTTACAATTTCCTTATTTGTGGAGGTATTTTCCAACATTTAAAAATTTTGTACTAACAGTAAAGTCCTATCTATAAAGCGCTTTGAACTCCTTGGAGAAAGGGACTATGTAAATGCAAAGCACCACTATTATTACTCTGCAATAAATCCCAACTAACATAGTAGGTAATTAAGGGAGAAGGCTGGGGAGTAATTAAAAGTAATTGATACCTCACTGTCCTTGCAAGGTGCTGTGTTTTGCTGTTCCTCAATACCTTCAAAGTAGTGTCAAGTACAAAAAATAAATAAATAATTCTTAGATGAAAGGAGAACTCTGTCAGGTCCCCTTTTTCTAAGCAGGGCATTCTGAGACACAGTGTTGCCAAGCTGAGAAGAGCTCATGGGCCCTGACAGTACCAGAAAACAAGAAGTTTCACTGATCACAATGTCCTCCCATGTCTTTGTGCTTCTCAATGATTGGAAATAGTCTGAACACCTGTTTTCTGATTTCTTGGGGTGCAGATATAAAGTAAGTTATTCAGTGCTGAAAGCCACATATGGCCTGGTCATGTCAGACATGAGGAGCAGAAAAGTTTGTGGGCACAGAGACATTCTTGGAGAACCTCACAGCAATGCCTTCACTTCCACTGAAATCTCAGTGCCTGGTCTTTAGTCTTTACATAAACCAAGATTATCCCCGCTGGCATGAGTTTGGTCATTTCTCAACTAAGAATGCCCTGCCCTGTCCTCAAACTTCGTCCATCATTCAAGGTCTACTCTCCCATGATGTTGTTTTTCAGACAGAATTCAGACCTTATGTAGAATTTCTGGCTCCAAAACTTCAGTGATTCCTAAGGACATCAGCCACAGAATAAAGGAGAGGACAGATATTTAGGAAATAGCTTCTGACAAAGCTTATGGCATGCTTTTCTGGAATAGGTAACCAAAAGGAGGCTTGGAAATCTTTCGGTGTTCTTCCAGGCTGTGGGGGTATCACATCATCGGCAAACCACCTGAAGTCACGCCAGGTGAGGCAAGATTGACCAGGTCGGTGATCTTGTTATGCAGGAGGAGACTCCTGACTTTTTTGTTTCAGCTTTGGGTAAAACCTAGGACCATAATAAGCAACAAGGAACTTCTGGTATGATACTATCTCCAGGCTAACTTTAGAGTCCCCTCCAACCTCTTCATTAGCCTACAGGTAATGCCTGCACATCGAGTTATCACCACAGTTCTTTCAACAGTAATTCTTTGTTTTGTCCCTTCCCATCTATAGCCCTTTGTGATAACTACTCCCAACGTTATCATTACAACGAAGCCATCACCTCCAATGACACAGCTTCTTTCCAAGGTGCCTCCCCTGCTAGTTGTGATGGCTGGCAGAGACTGCTCAAGTTTGGAGGTATGTCTCAATAAGTCAGAGGTTTAGGGAGTTAGTGTCTGTCCAAGTCGAGATTTCCAATAGTAGTCAGCTAAGTTAGATATAAAGACAAAAGAACTTCCATTTAAAGGACTTGCTATGCCAGGTACTAATGCAGTTGCATTCCTATTTCAGTTAGTCCTTACTCACAATAATCTCACTGAAGACATACAGACTTGGGAGAGTTAAGTACTTTTCCCAAGGTCACACATTACTCCTGAGTCAGAATGGTATTTCAGGTCTGTGCAACACCAAAGCCCTTTCCACTGAGCACATCAGCATGGTCTGGCATCGAAGAAGCCCAAAGCCCACTGCAAGTGCCACAAAAGCGAGCAGCTTGGTGAGGTCAGGCTATTCAGTGTCTGAACTGTTTTTCCTGCTGAGTGCGTATACGGATTTTAGATTTATCCATGATGATCGTAATCAGATGGCTTCTAAAAACTGCAGGTGAATGAATCTCCCCTTCAGGAACTTGGGACAGAAAAGATGGCATTTTCTCTCAAATATGAATGAAATGGATAAAATAAAAGGAAGATAAAGGTGCTCCAGTCTTTGGGAACACTTTTAAGTCAGCAATTTCCTATTAATGGCAGCTGTAGATACAGAGGTCTTGGCCACCGTGACACAGTTAACTTCCTTGTTAACAGTGCTCCTTAAGTTAAAGCACCATGAGAAACATGACAAATGCATGTCATCAATCAGCGTCAGTTTGCTATTTTCTATGAATTTGACATATCCCTGCTTTGCCATATGCCTTGACTCTGCCTGCTACACACCACTCTCCCACTCTCCCTCCTCCTCATTTGTCACCTTCTGTTCCCTCCCCTGCTTCTTCTGTTTTCAATTTAGTGATGTTAAATGTTTTAAGTGTGAAATAATATGCACCAAACTGAGGTTCTTCAGAAGAACAATGGCAATATATGTACCATCACCTTGTGTGTGTGCATGAGTGTGTATGTGTGTGATTATGGTATATGAGCCATAGTAATAATAGTCACAATAATATAGTAGGAAACCTGAAATAAATGTGGGATGGGTGGATTAAGATGTTAATAAAAACATGAAGTATGTCTCAGGGCACTCTCACTGTCCTTCTTTGGACCTTGATACCCACTGCTACCCATGTATCATTACAAAAGCACTAGCAAATGCAAGCTGACAATTATTGAGCAGAGTGGTGTAAAGGTCTACATGGCTCTGAAGTATTCTGAATATATCAACCTGGGAACATAGCATCTACTTGGTAGATGTAGTAAGGATGTAGATAAATTAGAGCATAATACATTTATCTGATGTTAAAGAACCTCAAAGCACTATATAGATAACAACCAAATTTACAGACAGAGACCTCAAGCTCAGCAATAAATATTTCCCTGTGTATAAGTAATCTTTAAAAAGTGTTGACCTCTGAGACAGCGTTCATAGAACAGGGTAGCCCCATAAGTAAGGGGGTTCCCCCCCTGGAGCTAATTCCCTGTGAATTCAGTGAAACTGAAGGAAGACAAGGGGAAGGGCAGGTTGGGAGAGAGAGTTTTTATTGCTCACAGCTTGCTCAATTTTACTAGCCAGGCCTGGCTCTGCTCATCTCCTCTGGCCGTGGCTCATGCTCTCTCCACTGCCTGCCCCTTCCCGCAGGAACTCCATGAGTGGAGGCATGGTGACTGACTGGTACCAAGAATGGAGGGGAGAAGAGAATGGCTGTTTTCTTTCCACCCCTTGCTCAGGATCCACCAGAGGCTCTGCTGTGATACATACCCATTGGTATGTAAATGGACTAAGAGCAGGCAGGAAATTCTGGAAACTCTTTGAGAAAACTTCCACTTACCCCATGGACAGTGGTACCTAGATTAACACAAATCAGAAACCCTGAATCAAAGGTTCAGGTATAAACATAGTTATGATAACTGTTGCTGCCCTTAGCATGAGGTCAGTAGAAGCAGCAAATGAAGACAAGACAGTAATGATTTTTTCAAGCAGATCAGTTCTGGGCCTGGGTGACACAAAGACACATTGTGGAGCACTGCAGAGGGCCCAGTCACCTAGGAATTGGGGAGCTGGGGGTAATGGGGCTGCTGCTAGATTTAATCTTATTTTGCTTCCAAGGGAAATTGGAACAACCAAACACTCAAAGATTGGGAATTCATAAATAGAAAGGAGAAATACACTAGAGAAATATTCCTTCCTAAAACAGTTAAAATAATCTACATTCTTAAACATTTCCCAATCTTTCCTGTATTGCCTATTAGCAGGACTAGTAGTAGAGACAAACTTAGCAAGAAATAACTGCAAGTCAATGTAATAAATGCTACAACGTAGGTATATAGAAACTGTTGTAACAGAAAGAATCCTTCTTTGACTTTGAGACGTGAGGATTTTAGGGAAGATTCCAGAAAAGAGGTTTTATAGGGCTGGTGCTAAATCATGAGCTGGAGTTTGGGCATGAGTTTGGAGTTAGTGTAGAAATTTCAGATGTTGGGGAAAGCATATGCAAAGATAAGAAGGGTATTTAGGAAATGATAAGAAAGTCATCAATAGGACAGGGTATGTTGTGGGAGGCCTAGAATAGAGTTTTGAATGTATGAGAGTGCTACATACTCAAGTATTTTGTAAGCCAATGTATAGAGTTTGGACCTGGAACTAATGTTAAACAGGAGTGTGACACATTCCTTTTTAAAAGTTCTCTTCTTAAAAACACTTCTCTTTTTAAAAGTTAAGTCAGAAAATAGTGTAAATCATGAATTAAGGTGGTGGTGATATTTTGGATCACAAATACTGAGGACTCAAGGCCAGAGACCACAACAATCTCACTTGCACTGGAAGATGGAGAGAAAAAAAAAGGTGGGTGAAGAGAAAGTGAAGAGGTAGAGGTCCCAGGTGGATAGCTAAGGTGTAGAGTGTTAGGGAGGGAGAACAGACAAGCAGAATGTTAAGATTTCTCTGCTTGAAGGACAGAGTAGATGATGATGCTTTTAACCAAGGCAGAAAATATAGCCCAAATGTTTTATTTCAATAAGGTCCACCTGATAGCAGCAGATCCTCAGCTTCCTCCTCAAAGCTTTCATTTAATGTACCCACCAACCAGTAAGTCTGTTAGAGTCATTGTGCCACACCACCCACGTTCCTTCTCACTTGCTCAGACTCCCACTCACCCACATCTGCTACCTGGAGAGTAACTTGAAACAACTTCCCCAACTGCCACCAGCACATGCCTTGTCCATGACCATGTCAAGGACACTCTGTCTGAATGATCTGAAGGCTTCCATGTTTACAACTCGAGAAGAGAATGGTGCTGTGTTCCCAAGGTGGAATACTGGGCAAAAGCAAGCTCACCTGTGAGAATTTCTCCTCCATTAGAATGTATGCTTATGAATGCAGAGATTTTTTTCTGTTTCATTTACTGTAATACCTTCTGTATTGATAATAGTGCTTGGCATGTAACAGGTGCTCAATAAATATTTTTTAATAAACCTTTTTTATTTTAAGGTATTTGTAGCCTCATATGAAATTGTAAGAAATAATAGAGATCCAATGTACCCTCTGGCAGTTTCCTCCAATGGAAACATCTTTAAAAAACTATAATACAGTAACAGAACCAGGATATTGGTATTAAAGCAGGCAAACTACGGAACATTTTTGTCACCACAAAGATCCCTCATGTTGTCCTTTTACAGCTGCACCCACTTCCCTTCAAAGGAAAATTACTCCAAATATTTCTGTTAAATGAGGCCTATGGGAAGTAACTGTAAAAGACAAGATAACCTAGAATAATTCTACACTCCTTAATTTATATAATTAACTTTTACATGAGTTTAATAAACTTAAATGAGACAAATTGAGGCTGTAGTTTAAAGGGAAGAAAAGACAAAAATGAATTCTAATCAGTGCAGCTAATTTGATATTGGCTCTAAATCAAAAGGTTTGGCAAGTCATTTTTATTTACAGTACATTTATTTAGATTAAAGTATAATTAAGGTGTACATACTTCTTTTAAGATTATTATTCCATATTTTGTAAAAATTTGTTTCCAAATATCTAGAATAAAAGATCTTCTTCCCCAGGTCCATCACTGTGTTGGGTCTTTCACCTTGAAGGTGGGGCCCAAAGCCAGCCTGAGGGCACTCATGGGGACATGTACCCTCTCTCCAGCTTCACTTTTCTTCTTCTCAGCATTTCCTTCCATCTCAAGTTTTGTTTTTCTCTTTCAGTTGCAAAACAAAACTTCCATGAATATGATTTAAAATATTGATATGAGACGGTGAGAGGGAGGTAGAATAAAGGTCACCATTCTTTAGCAGCAGCAAGCCACAAATGCTCTCTTTAAGAAAAAAATTGAAGCAATAGGAAGTCCAGGGGGAGCCAGCAATCAAAAATGGATTTGGGAATGCAGATATCTTTCAAGATATGTACTCTTTAAATCCACCCTCCACAGAACCACAAACTTGACAATACGATTCCCCTGCTTGGCTTGCCATTGTCAAAAGACAATGTCCAAAGTCATTCACATGGCCTTTTGAGATCCTCCATGTTCGGATCCCTGGCCAGTCTTTTCACCTGCCCTTTCCTGCCATGTACTTCCCTCTCCAGAAACACCAACTGCTATTTTCCTCCACGCACACTAAGCTGTAGCTCCATCCAGAATCTCTACTGTGCTATCCCCTCTACCCCACCTACATCCTCACACCCACCTGTGTCCCCTCACTACCTCTGGCGAGAGTGATTCTTACTCATTTAATTCTTACTCACTTCACACATTACTTCTTCCACAAAGCTTTCCTGGAAGTCTTCTGGGCCATTTATTGAGTTAGATAGCTTGAGTATTTTAGTCAATATTCCTTTTCTCTAAGCCACAGAAACCTAAGTCAAATAAGCTTAGGAAAACAAAGAAAATGTCATTCAAAAACACATTATAGGAAAAGCATCCCATGGGAAGCAATTTCCATTTTACCATAAAAAATCTGCATTGTTACACTTAATACATGGTATTATAACCTGTTTATGTTTCTGTCTTCCTCAGTCTGTATGCCTGGAGTTATGCATCTGGGAATTTCCCAATGTCAAATTCAATGCCCAGTGCAGTACAAGTTGAATATATGTCTGTTTTATAAAGGAAACCACTACATTTTTGTAGGAAGTTCAGGGGAATGGTATCTAGAGGGAATATTCTACAGATAGAAGATCTTATAAGTATTGATGAAGCACTTGGTGTTTCAGAATTAAATAAAAATTGATGAAGAAGGTCTTTAAAGACAGATGATGATTCTACGCTTACATTTTAAACTTGGGGAGAAACAGGGAAGGAGTGATGACACAAGGGAAATCAGAAGTGAGGAAATGATTCTCTCCTTTGGAAGAGAGTGGGCGATGTCACCTGCTTTACAGGGAGAAGACAGTAGTATCTGGGATTGAGGTAGGAGGGCTCAGGAAAGTGGTAACTTGTTGGAAAAGCTGATGAGGAAAATGGGAACAATTTCTTTCAAGAGACAAGGAAATATGAAGTGGAGGGATAATTTAATACCTGCTTTACCACAGGCCCCATACTTCACAGTACGGCCAAATGATCCTGTCTAGGAAATTCCACGGATGTTGACACATCACTTTACCCACGGAGCCGCCTCTTCCTAGCAGTCCCTTCTATTCACCTCTAATTCATACCTATATTTTTCCCTGTCTTTACCGTCTTTCCTCTGCCTATGAATATGCAAAATTCTTACTCAGTCAAAAAAAGACCTTTTCCTTTCCATGTAGCTAGTCTTTTCTCCTTCCTCTCATCCCCAGACTTTTTGAAGAGAGGGAATTATACACCCTCTCCTTTAACTCGCTTCCCATTCACTTTTCACCTCCAGCTCCCTGGCTTTGGCGCCAATGGTACTGAAAGAGCTTTTGCAAAGGTCGTGGTCACCAAGTTACAAAGAACCATCACCTTTTTTCTTAACTTTCCTTCTTCCTGAGAGCTTTCGAGCCCACTGACAGGCCCCTCCTTCTGAAACACTCTCATCCTCTAGCCTTGAACATAGCAGTCAGAAGCATCATATGAAAAGAAACACTAGAGAGGTACAACGCAAAACTGGGGCCTGAAGTCAAGCCATGCAGTTTCCTCACTGTGTGGTGCTGGAGAAGTCACCTGGCTTCTCCACACATCCGCTTATAGCTATAAAACTAACACACACTTAGCAGTGTTGCTGTCAGAACTCAATCGTTTAACACTCAAGAAATATTGGACACCTACTATGTACCAGGCACTCTCTTGAGTACTTGGGATACATTAGTGGGGGGAGAAAAGACAAGATAAAAATCCCTGCATTATTGATTCAGAAAGGCAGAGAGAACTAAACAATAAATATCATAAATATGTATATGATACAGTATGTTAGAGGTGACAATGACATAGAAAAATAGAAACCAGGGAGGCGACTGTAAGGGCCGCAGCAGTGGGACAGATTGTGGTTTTAAATAGGGAGGCCAAGGTAGGCCTTACCGAGACAGTAACATCTGAGCAAAAATTTTGGAGGGAAAGCAGCTAATTATGTAGAAATTGTAGAAATAAGTGTTTCTAGCAGAAGCAACATATTGTGTAAGTTCAGAAAGGTTAAGGAAGAGTGGGGTGTGCTCTCACGGGCTCTTGCGAGGATTTTACTCTTTACTTTAGGGAAATTGAAAGCCTATGGAGGGTTTTGAGCAGAGAGGTGACATCATCTCTAATGTGCTTTAACAGGACCACAGTAGCTGGTGTGTGCAGGACAGACTACATGGGAAAAGAACAAAAGCCAGAGACCAATCCTAGTGAAAGACTATGGCAGCACATATCAGAAAGACAGCGGCAGGCTGTGGTAAAAAGGGTATGTAATTGGTTTGCACACAGATTTTGAAGGTAGAAACGACAGTATTTTCTGATTGGGTTGGCTGTAAGAGCAATAGGGAAGAAATGCATCATCCCACAGTTGTGTTGGCCTGAGCAATGGAAAGATGAAGTTGCAATTTTCTTTGATGGGGAAGACTGGTACAGGGAATAAATGTCACCTCATAACATTTGTATAGTGAAATGTTGTGGACTGTGTTTTGAAATTGCCTCTTTGACTCTAAGACTTGAACTAATCATTCCCTTCCTTATCACATAGCACTGCAGCATTCTTGAAGTAAATGCATACATAAAATATTATTTGTTTTGATGTTTATAATCATTTCTTTAAGGAGGGCAGAAAGATATAACTTGATGTGTAACAAATGAGATAACTAGGGCTCAGAAAAGCCATGAGATTAATCTAGGGCCCCAACATAGTCAAAATGGATCAGACACTACAACTCTGGTTTTTGTCTCTTCGTCTGGTATGCTGCAGATTGTACACATCCCAAGAGCCGGAGCAGCGCAGGATAACCTCTAGACCATGAGACCATGCAATCCAAACCCTTCTACAAGGCACCTAAAGAAATTAAATTCAGAGAATCCAAGTAACCTGCTCTGAGTCACACACATTTTTGCTTTAGAAATCTTCTAGAAATTTCCAAAAGATTTTAGATTGAGACTCCATTACAGTATGTTGTGTGACTAATGTACTACATTTTTCATCAGAAAAATGCCCCATGGGCTAGGAAGGAACCAGAAGAAAGCAATGTCCTGGAGGCCAAATGCAGACAGCACCTGAAGGAGGGTGATCTATGGCACCACATGTGGCCAACTGAGCAAGAAGCGTGAGGCCTGAGAACTGGCCACTGACTTTAGCAACACAATGATCGCAGGGTCCCAGACAACCAGATTCAGAGCCCTGGTGGGGCAAGCCTGACTGGAGACACTGGAAGTGAAGAAAAGGGGAAAACTTGGAGATAGCAAGGAGTTTATTATTGGAGCAGAAAAATGGAGTCAAGGAAAGTTCTCTTTTTTTCTTTCTCTTTTTAAGATAAGGAGAAAAAGCAGGTGTGTATACTAACGGGTACAGCCATGTAAAAGCAAAGAAATGGTGACATAGGAGACAGAGGTAAAAATCATAGGGGTTATGCCCTTGAGTGGGCAAGAGGAATGAAATCAATTTCCCATGTGGAGGGATTGGCATTAGAATGAAATGTATGCAGTTCCATGTAGCAAGTGAGAAAATGCAGTATACAGATAGAAAGATAGAAAGGCTGCTAGGCAGGAGGATGCGGGGATGTCTGCCGAAGTTCTCTTTAAGTGATTCTGAGTGTGCAATGAGGTAGGAATGAGGGCATATGCAGAAAGTGAGGATAGGGGAGGAGCAGCTGGAAATCAGAAGAGAGCCGAAGTGGTATACAACAGTCATGGAGAAGATTCAAAGAGTGGATGAATTAGGTAAAGACAGCATGACGGTCAGCTAAAGATGCACATAATGTGCTGCGTCCAGGGCCATGACAGTGTCCATAGTCCTGGGTGGGTAGAGCAGCTGGAGTGACCAAGGCTCCCTGTGAGCTCAATGAGTGGTGGATGTCACTGTGTTATTGGAAAGCTCTCTCCCCCTTAACAGGGGTATTAGAAAACATTGGATTATCTACCTGGTAATTATTGAACATATTTTTTAGGCAGAAATTTAAGAGTTTTCTCCTTAATGTCCAATTATCTGTCATTTCCATAATCTTTTATGTTTGCAAATTGTTCCACAGTCATGCTCATTATGTATGCTTCACCATACCCTTAACACACATAGAATAAAATCAAGTTAAAAGTAAATCAGAGGAGACACAACGATTTGTTCAGTCAGTAGTTGGCAGCAGGCAACAGATAGGAATTACCCATCCTGGAACAGTTTATAGCAGTATTTCCTCAAAACACAGTTGGTGGAGCATTAATCTCAGTAAATGTCCTGTGAGTCAAGAGTTCTGAGGTCATATAAGTGTAGGAACTGTCATGGTATACCCACTCTTAGACTGTCACACTATATATTAGTATTTTGGAGGAGCCTGGTGCTACAGAGATCTGCTTAGCTAATTTAACTGAGCATTTCTGAGGCTTTTTTAAAAACAGACCTTACTTTTTACAGGTATATGTAGCAGTCACTGATAGGATCAATTCCTATGTTCATTCATCCTTTCTTCTTTTATAGCCAAATTTGTTCTAGCTGGATATATTTATTGCTGCTTAGCCAAAGGATTTTCTTTCCAGCTCTCCTTGCTACTAGTTCTGGTCTTGTAACTAAGTTCTGGTCAATGAAATGTGAGTGAAAATGGTATGTATGTATTCAATGTAGAAGTAGCCTTAATGGTAAGGATCAATCCTTTCTTTGTGCCTCACCCTTTCTCCTTTCAGCTGCCAAGAGTGCAGAGTGAGAACTACAGCCTTAGCAGTTGAACCAGTAGGAGACTCACTGAAGACAAGGGAGGTACAAGAGAGTAGGGACCTGGCTCCTTGATCACTGTGCAGCCACCGCATCAACATATAGTGCCCATCTCCACACTCCTTTAAATAAGAGAAATAATCCTCAATCTTGTATACAGCCCTATTATTTTGTTTCTCTATTATTCAGGTCTGAATCAAGTCCTAATTGACACAGGGTAATACCTAACATCATCTCATACAACAGAGATCCAAAGTCAGCTACTGAAATATTATGCATCTTTGAATTCAAACAAAATGGAAACTACATTCATGTCTGGTATTTACATTTCAATCCAAATATTCTCAAGCAAAAGGCAACAGGTAACTGGAAGGATCAATGGCTCTTGCCAAAATATAAACCTTCAAGTCCCAACTCCACTTCTTGACTTTAAATGAGTACTCTATAATCTCTGCTCCTCAGTTTCCCTGAAGGGATAGTAGAAACAGTATATTCTCTGCTTCATATAGTTGTTGTAATAGTTAATTAAATATACACCAAGAAAAAAAACACTAATAATTACGTAGCATACTGCACAGAAGATCTTATTGTTACTGGTATTCCACCATACCAGAAGGGAGCTCTAGTCCCAAATCTACTAATGCATGAGTGTGTGGACTTCAGCTCTCACACTATTTCTACAGATGTCTCTTCTCTGTGGAACCAGACAGACTCCTTTGTGCCATTCCAACATCAATTTTAAGGGCAAATGACATTCCTAGAATCTAAAGGTTGGGATGGGGCCTTTGGGGGACTCATAAAGTCTACATCTCTACATTAAGGTGAGATCACACTTTAACTATTCTGGAATTACACATTTATTGGTTTATAAATACCTTGAGAAAATAAATTCTAAATCCTTACCTTCAGGAACATATCCAAGGGTTTCACAACCCTCATTATAAGAAAATTGCTCCTCAGAATTAAATTTGAATTCCTTACCCTCATTTAAGTCCAGTCTTTCTTGTGCATGCTTGATAGTCAGCAAAAAGGTGGTACAATTTTGTTCAACATTCACTCTTATATGTGAAAACAGTTCCTAAGACAATCTCCACATGAATACTGAGCCTAAAAACATACTTGCCAAGGCAACTCTTGTTTCTATGTTTTTTAAAAATCATGTAAGACATGTAACTCACTGATGAGGACTTTCATGAGCATAATAGAAGTACTTTACTTCTAAAGCTATGGATATTTAGACATCTATTTATAAAGAAAAGAAATTGGATAATGAATTTGCAAATCAAAACATGCTTTAAAAGCTAAAATTATTTCTAAACTAAGAAGCTAAAAAAATAAGACTATTAGTTAAAATAGGTACATACATTATTCAAATGATATAGCTAACATTTTAAGCTTAAAATAAATGAAAAACAAATGTCTAATTGATATTCATTTATTCTTGTCACTATATAATCCGAACAGTGCAAAGTAGTTTTGTATGGCATCATTCACAAAAAAAAGTGTTCCAACATCCTTTACAAAATTGAAATAATGTATAATATTAATTTTGTTTGTTTTCAGTTTATAGGATATGCCCGACATATATTACTGGGTATGTTCAGTCTGAATTTGCTATTTTTATTGTAAATCCTGATGAAGGGTGTTAACATTGATTCAACAAAATCCATCAAATAATTAATTTTCTTAAACCAATATGAAATTAGCCTACTAAAATGGAGTTACTTAAAAACATTAATTAAATGTCTATGTTTGCTATCAACCCTGATCCCCCTGTGTACTATTTAACAGCATACTTCTACAGAACTGGTAGTTTCTGTTTATCGCTATTGACAATATTACCTTCATGAGATCTGAAATGCAAATAAAGTAGTTGAAGTTAAAAGTAGGAAAAAAGCAGCCATAAGAGAAGAATGCCTCTTGGGTAACTAACAAAAGTCAATTTTCATATGTAAAGATATTGTGGGAATGAGTGAGTTTTCTCACTGTTAGAAAAATGAGTTACAAAGAATGAAAAAGAAGGCTAGAATGAAATCTGTGCTGGTGGATTGAAATCAGAGGTATCTATATAAGGTTTTAATATAAATATGAATAGATAAATATAGAAGTAAATACAGATGTGTCTGCATGCATAGGTTAGTTTACATACATTTATTACCAGCTCTGTTCATGAGAGAGCCTATTAACAGTGAGAATATCTAATTCCCAGGTCTTAGTTTCTAAATACTTTTCCTCCTAAGGATTTTGAAGGAATGGTAAACTCCAGTGCTGAGGCAAAGAAAATGCTCTACAATCCTGGAATATCCTATGGTGCAAAAAGAAAGAAAATGCTAGAAAGTTATGGGAGAACATTGAAGAACAACTTCAAGAATATCAGTGGCCAAATCTGGGTCAGTCTGAACAATGAAATAAAAAATATATTGGGCTATAATCCACAGTGGATAATGATATAAATAAATAAATAAATAAATAAATAAATAAATAAATAAATAAATAAATAAGGGACAATTTATTTATTTATTGAATAAATAAATAAGAAGGGACCATTTTTGTTACAAATTCCAATTAATAAAAGTAGAAGGAATGATGAAAATAGAAAACCACCATTAGACAAAAAAACACAGTAATAATTTTTGCAGGCAAAAGTCACAGATGGGTGCTAAAATTAGTAGATAAAAATAGTTTAAGAAACAATAATTGCATAGTTTCAATACTTCCTCCCAAGATACTTATTAATTACAAATGAAAAAATAACCTTACAGTGGAGAATTCTGACAGACAACACCTTACCCAAGTGATAATAGTAAAACTGCATAAGACATCATGAATTAAGACATTTCTTAATATTGTACTTCCTGATAAGATACGAGAAGGTTACAATAATACTTCTGTGATATTCTTGCCAAAAAATGCATAACTTGAATTTAATCATGAGGAAATGATCAGATAAATACAAACTGACTGACATTCTTCAAAATAACTGGTCCATGCTCTTTAAAATATCAAGGTCATAAAAACAAGCAAAGGCAGACAAATTTTAACAGATTTGAGAAGACCAACAAACAGAACAACTAAAGGAAAAGTAGGATTCTGGATCGAATCTTGGGACTAGAAAAGTTGTATTAGTGGTCCAACTGGCAAAATTCAGTCTCTCATTAATGACATTATTGTATAAGTGTTCATTTGTTGATGTCATTAATTGTTACTGTTAACATTAGAAGTTATGCTAATGTTGTACGAGAACTCTCTGTGCCAATTCTGCAATTTTAGTAAATGTAAGATGATTTCAAATTAAAAGTTAATTTAAAATAAGTCCATCTTCATGGCCTTCCCAGTGAGCTTCAGTTGACAATTCTTTACTTTGGTGTTGAGTTATCTGCTGCTATGAAATAAACCACTCCAATCTAATGACATAAAACAACATTTATTATTATGTTTCATGGTTCTGGGGGTTTAATTTGAAATTAACTTATACTTAGAGAAAATTATAAAAATAGTACCGAGCATTTATATACTATTCACTGAACATCTCCTAATATTAGTATCTTATATGGCCATAATATAATATTTGACCTTAAAAAATGAACATTGATACAATAACATTATTGTTATTATTATGTCCCACAGTTCTGGGGGTTGACTGAACTAGATTGGGTGGTTCTCAGTCATTTATGTGTCTAACGTGAGACAATCACAGGAACTGCAGTCATCTGAAGGCTTCAATTACCATACCAGGAGAGTAAGTCCTGCATTTTGGGTAACATTGATCTACCTGAACTCTCTCCAACATGAGCATTCTGAATTGTGTGTATTCTCTTGGTATAATTATCACTCTCTCCCTAGTAGCTATGCACATTAGGGGAGGTTTGTAATACATTCTTTAGATGGAATATTTACTTTCTCCTTATAACTAATAATAAAGTTAGAAAAAATGCACATAAAAACTTATATAAAATTCACCTTAACTCATGCTTTCAAAATACTTTCATGGTTAAAAATAAAGCATCAAACTAAAAAGAAAGAAATTTATCTAACAACAGCAGCAGCAACAACAACAAAAATTGTAACAACATAATTATAAAACATTTGATGCATTAAAGCCAGGCACAGTACATTTTGTTGCTGACATTGTTTTAGAAATCTTAGTAAAAGCAAGGAAATTAAATAAAGGAAACAGTTAAGTTGAAGAGACCGGTTTTTACTTGGGTACTACGTTACTGTCAACAGTAACATAAACAGGTAAACTCAGAAATAATAAGAAAGCCTGACTAATTTTCTAGAGTTCAAAATAATATACAGAATCAATAGCATTTTCATAATTCAGTAATAACAAATCAGATTTAAAATTTTTAAAGAACAGAATGAAAAATTCTGAAGTCTCTAGGAAGAGATCTAACAAAGGTAGAAAAGATCTCTATGAAAAAATATTACAACATATAGCTAAAGACTTTACAAAAAAAACCCTAAATAAATGGAAAGGTATATCAAAGCTATGGATAGAAACACTTTCATAATTATGTCAATTATTCTCCTACTAATATTTAAATTAAACACAATTCAAATCAAAATCTCAAAATTTCCTGTGAATCATGATCATCTGATTCTAAAATTTACATGTACAAGAATAGCTATGGATTTTTAAAATAATAACAGTGTCAAAGAAGGTAGGGAGGTCTGGTCTACCAGTTATCAAGATTAACTATAAATTCATTGTAACTGAGACAGTATGGGAATGGCCTAAGGACACAGAATAAAAAAACAGAAAAAAGAATCATGTATTCTGATAACTGGTTTGTAACAGAGGCATATCAAAGAAAGAAGGAGAGATATAATAAATGGTTCTAGGAAACCATTTGGACAGAAATAATATTAGATTCCTTTCTTATTTCTTAATTAAGAATACATTTTAAGTAAATTTTGGCCAAATGCTAAAAAAATTAATTTAAAAAATAATGAGCATTTGGTCCAGCATGTAAGGAACTTGGAAGTTACTACTCCATCCTAATAAGTAAAAAGCTGAACAAACTGAAAAATCGAAAAGTCTTCTTAGAGCAATCAGAGAAGTAAGGTCGCAGGAAAAACTGTTTTCCAAAAAACTACAGAGACAGACAGGTGAACACAGAGAATCACAATTTGCCAGAGCAAAAGCCCATGAACACAAATGTCCATGAGAACCAATGCTTGGGCAAGAAAGCCTGACCTGTAATGATGAATTGCTGGAGGAAAAGTAGAGCCAAATCTGAGAGTTAACAACTCCAAGTGAAACCAGTTTTAAGAGGTCTCACACCTTTGCACTTTTGTAAGTTTTACCTACAGGATCTCTGCCAAGTTTCCACAGTGATTATCAGAGAAAAATCCACTTGTGCTTTCAGCAAGAGGAGGGAAGAAGTAACCATTCTGAAATATGACAGGACCTTCTGTTCTTAACAAGGCCTGCCCTCGGGAGAAATTATTTTACCAAAAACTAACTTGCTGGGGTTCTCCAGCACCACCTAGCCATTCTCTTCCATCTTAGTGTGTTTGTGTAAAGGGGAAAGGAGGAGGCTGCTAAAAGCACTGGAGAAATTCATAGTCTAGGGGCACAGGCTTAGCAAGGACTGAGACCAAATTAAAGGACTACAGAACACTTCCCTCTCCTCACACCTAATTACTAAAAGCCGAATTTACTTCACACCTAATTACTAAAAGCTGAATTCACTTCAGCTCCTTTTAGGAGTATATCATGTATACTATCAACAAATAATTACAAGACATACTAAAAGGCAAAAAACATAGTTTGAAGAGACAGGAAAAAAAATCTGAATGAGTCAGATATGGCAGGAATATTAGAATTATCAGACCAGATTTTTTTTAATTCTGAAAAATATGCTTGGCTGAGTATTCAGCTGCTAGCTGACTTTAAAGTTTCCTGTTTAAATATTAATAGCAAATTATCAAAAACAGGAAAGCTGTAACATTGATCGAAAATCAATCATAAAGACTTCTGATTAGTTAGAAGTTCTACATATGGAAGAAGTCTTCAATGTAGTTTCTGTCAGAATGTGCTTAGTGACAAGCATTCAATGACTCACTTACAATTTGTCATTTGAAATTATATTAAGAAATATTTTTTAGAATAGGACTGGCAGTTACATGGATAAAACCTCTCCCATCCCTGAGTGCTCATATTTTAAGAGGGTTGACATTATTAAGTGCAAGGGCTTCAGACTTCAGTTTTGGGGGTCAAGGAGAAAGACTCTAGCAAAAAGGAATTGAAAGAATGCTAGAAGTTAGGCCAAATGTACGAATTTCAACAATGTGGAATTTTGATAGTTTTAAGATATTTAAAGTTAGCAAGTACATAAAATATGGTCCCAATTTTGTGTATACCTAGAAACAATTTTGCAGGTATGTTCTTAGAGAGAAGGAAATGTTTATTTAATGAAAATATCAGAGAGGAATAAAAATCCATGTGTAAGATAAAAAAATCTTTACTGACTATCCAGATCATTATGAATATAACCTTGTAAATGGAATTTCAGTTGCATTATGCCACCTCTCCTAAGGGTGGAGAATGTCTTACACCAAACATACCTGTAAAAGAGTTATTTTTACATTCACTGGTCCTTCAGTTTCAAACTATGTTATATTGGAGTTAACGATACTGACATTTAGAAAATGTTAATGCCTCCATGTATTTTGATGTCCCATTTATTATTGAGACTTTGTGTTGATCTATAAAGAAAAGAAAAAGAAAAATATGAAATATGACAGGACCTTCTGCTAAGAGCTTACATAGAAAAAGCAGACAATGTGATTAGATACATCAGAGAGATGGAACTATAAGAAAGAATCAAATGGAAATGCTAGAGATCAAAAACATTCTTCATTTTTGTAAATGAAGAATGCCTTTGATGAGCTCATTAGTAGACTGGACACAGCTGAGGAAAGAACCTCTCAGCTGTTATGAAAACAGGAACTTCCAAAACTAAAAGCAAAAAGGAAAAAAAAACTGAAAGAGAAAGGGAACACAATATCTGAAAACTGGGACAACTACAAAAGATGTAACATAAATGTAATGAAAATACTAGAAAAGAAGAGACAGCAATATTTGAAGAAATAATGACTGACAATTCCCCTAAATTAATGTCAGACACCAAATCACAGATCTACAAAGCTCAGAGAAAAGTAAACAGGATAAATACCATAAAACTACATTTAGGCATATAATATTCAAACTTCAGAGAATTGAAGATAAAGAAAAAATCTTGAAAGAAGCCAGAGGGAAAATACACCTTACCTGTCAAGGAACAAAGATAAAAATTACATCTGAATTCTCCTTAGAAACCATGCAAGTAAATCGAGAGTAGGGTGATTTATTGAAAGAAAAAAATCATCAACCTAGAATTCTGTACCCTATGAAATTACCCTTCAAAAGTGAAGAAGAAATAAAGACTTTCTCAGGCAAACAAAAATTGAACTAATGTGTTGCCAGCAGACCTACCTTACAAGAAATGTTATGATTTGCAGAGAGAGGAGAATGGATGCAGGTCAGAAAATTGGCTCTCTATAAAGAAAAGACGCATCAAAGAAGGAATAAGTAAGGATAAAATAAAAACTTTTATTTTTCTTATTCTTAATTAATGTAACAGATAACTGTTCAAAACAATAATAGCAAGAATATATTTGATTATATATGCTTAGGCACATATATGTATATATGCTTATATATAAGAAAATTAATGAGAGCAATGATCCAAGGAATGGGAGGGAAGAGTTAGGAATAATTTGGTATTATAAGGTATTATACTGTCCAGCAGCAGAGCGTTATTTGAAAATAGAGTTGGTTTGCTTGTAAATGTATATTGCAAACTCTAAGGCAACCATTTAAAAAGGTTTACAGAGAAGTATAACTGACATGTTAAAAAAGGAGAGAAAAATAGAATCACATAAAATGTTCAATTAAAACCAGGAAAAGTATGGAATACATAAGTAGAAACAAAGAAGAAGGCCAAAAAATAGAATACACAAACAAATACGGTAGATATCAATCCAACTCTATTAATAATCACTTCAGATGTCAGTGGTCTAAGTGTACCAATTAAATGACAGATTATCAGAGTTGTGAAAAACAAGATCTCACTATGTTGTCTACAAGAAACCTACCTTAAATACAAAAACACATATGCATTAAAAAATAAAGGGATGAAGAGAGATACATTATGCTAATAGCAATCAGAAGACAGCAGGAGTAATTATATTAATTTCAGACCAGGCAGATTTCAAACAAGGACGTTATCAGGGATAAACTAGGGCATTATCTAATGTTAAAAAGGATCAATATTCCAAGAAGACATAGCAATCCTTAATGTGTATACATCTAACAACAGAGCATCAAATAGATAAGGCAAAAACTAACAGAACTCCAAGGAGAAACAGATTAATGCACTATCCCAGTTGGATATTTTAACAGCTGCCTAGGGGAAAGTTCCTGTTCTCCCTTACTCTCACAACTACTACATCACTCACAACACTTCTGATACCAGCTGTATGGATTTATTCCCACAATGACCAATTATTCAATACCAGTTGAGTGTCCTACAATTCAATTCAGTTCTGACACTATCTATCTGGAATTAGTATCAGAACCCACAAGTAGAGGGCTTAGTCCCCCAGACTGTTCCTACTTCAGACACCAATCACAAGTCCCAGGTTGCTTCCAGTACTTCTGATAAACCAGCTTATAATTTAGGGTTTCTATCACTCCCTTGTCAGGTTTGATAATTTGCTAGAACTCATAGAACTCAGGGAAATGCTTTTTCACATTTACAAGTTTACTATATAATAAGGGATATGATAAAGGATATAGGTGAAGACCTATCGAAGAGATCTAGGGCAAGGTCCAGAGGGGTCCTGAGCACAAGAGTTTCTGTCCCTCTGGAGTTGTATTACTCCATCCTCCCAGAATATGGATGTGTTCACCAATCCAGAATGTCTCTGAACCCAATACTTCGAGGATATTAATGGAAGATCTATCATGTAGGCAAGATGGATCATTAACTCAGTCTCAATCTCCAGCCGTTTTCTCCTTCCTAGAAAATGGAAGGTGTGGGAGGGAATTCCAAATCTAATCATAGCTTGGTCTTTCTGGTGACCAGGCCCCACTGAAGCCATCTAGGAGCCCACCAAGAGTCGTCTCACTAAAACTAAAGACACTCCTATCACCCAGAAAATTCCAAAAGACTGCAGAGCTGCGTGTCAGGAACTGGAGTCAAAGACCAAATATTAGGATATAAGATGCTCTTAATGTTCTTGACACTTAGGAAATTATAAGGAATTTTAGGAACACTGTTCCATGAACCAGGGAAAGACCAATATATAATTATAATTTTTATACTATTTTATAATATCTTGTATCAGAGGTAGACAGATCCAGCAGACAGAAAATCAATAAATATACAATTGAACTAAATAGCACTATCAAATCAATGTAACTAACATCTATAGACCATGTTACTCAACAGCAAATCACACACTCTTCCCAAGCTCACATGGAATATTCACAAAGGTAGACCACATTCTGGACCATAAAAAAAATCTTAAAAGATTTAAAAGACAGAAATCATAAAATTTCTGCTTTCAGTCAGCAATGGAATTAAACTAGAAATCAGTAACAGAAAGGTAGCTGGAAGATCCCAAAATATATGGAGATTAAACAACATACATCTAAACAACATATGAGTCAAAGAAGAAATCTCAAGAGAAATTTAAAAATACTTTGAATTAAATTAAGGTGAAAGTACAATTTATCAAAATCAGTGGGATGCTGCAAAAGTAGTGCTTAAAGGGAAATTTACAGCAATGAAAGTATATTTTAGAAAACATTAAAGGTCTAAAATCAAGTCTAAACTTCTACCTTAGAAAACTGGAAAAAGGGGGGAAATGTAATCCAAAGTAAAAAGAAAATAAATAATAAAAATTAGACCAGAAATCAATAAAATTTAAAGTAGGAAATCAATATAGAAAATCAACAAAACCAAAAGCTAGTTCTTTGAAAAGATCAATAAAATTGATAAGCCTCTAGCCAGGTTAACTAAGAAAAAACAAGAGAAGATATAAATTACTAATATCAGAAATGAAAAAGGATACATCATTATAGATCTTTAGACATTAAAACAATAATAAAGGAATATTATGAGAACCCTATGTCCACAAATTTGATAACCTAGATGAAATGGATCAATTCCTTGAGACAGGATGTACTGAAATTTACACAAGAAGTAAAAGACCATTAGAATAGGCCTACATTTATTAAATAAATTTGAATAAATAATTAATAACCTTTTAAGTCAGAAAGCAACCAGCTCAGATGGGCTCACTAGTGAATTTTATCAAACATTTAAAGAATAAATTTTATTAATTCTCTACAATCTCTTCCATAAGATAGAAGCAAGAGAATATTACTTGCTTTATGACACTAGCATTATCCTAATAAAGACTTTACAAGATAAATACAGATCAATATCTCTCATAGATGTATTGCAAATATCCTCAGCAAAATATTAGCAAATCAAATCCAACAATGCATAAAAGAATTATATACTAGATCTAGATAGGATTTATTCCAGTATATAAGGCTGGTTCAACATCTGAAAATCTATTAATATAGCCCATCAAATTAACAGACTAAAGAAGAAAAATCACATAATCATATCAATAGATGTAGGAAAAGCATTTAACAAAATCCAATACCCACTCATGATAAAAACTCTCAGTAAACCATGAATAGAAGAGAAACTTCCTCATATTGACAAAAAAACACCTACAACTTACAGCTAACATCATCCTTAATAATGAGAAACTCAAAAGTTTTCCAATTAAGCTCAGAAACAATGCATGGACATTCCTTTTCACCATTACTTTCCAGCATCATAATTGAAATCCTAGTTAATGTAATAAGAATAGGAGATAAAAGTTATACATATTGGGAAGGAAGAAATAAAACTGTGCATATTTGAAGATGCCAAGATGGTCTATGTAGGAAATTCAAAAGAATACACACACACAAAAAAACCATTCCTGAAATTAACAAGTGATTATAGCAAGTTCATAGGCTATAAGGCTAATACACAAAAGTCAATCACTTTTCTACATATCTGCAATAACAACAGAATTTGAAATTAAAAACACACTATCATTTACAATATCATGCAAAAAAATTAGTTACATATAAATCTAATAAAATATGTATAAGATCTTTATAAGGAAAACTACAAAATGCTTATGAAAGCTGTTGAAGAACCAAGTAAATGGAGAGAGTTACTGTGTTCAAGGATAGGAAGACTTCGTACTGTCAAGATGTCACTGCCTAACCTGATCTATATATAGATTTAACAAAATCAAAATCAAAATGTCAGCAAGTTATTTTATCAATACCAACAAACTGATTCTAAAGTTTATATGGAGTGGCAAAATACCTAAAAGAGCCAATTAATTATTAAAGAAAAACAAAGTGGAGGACTTAAACCATTGGACTTTAAGACTTTTTATAAAGCTTCAGTAATTAAGACAGTGTGGTATTACTGAAAGAATAGACAAATAAATCAGTGGGAGACATTAGAGGGCCCAAAAGAGACCCACATATACACAGTCAATTGACTTTTGATAAAGCAGTTAAGATAATACAATGGAGCAAAGATATTCTTTTTAACATGTACTAGAATAACTGAACATCCATAGGAAAAAAAAAATCTAGACACATACCTTACACCCTTCACAAAAAGTATCTCAAGTTGAATCATTATCCTAAATGTAAAACATAAAACTATAAAACTCCTAGAAGATAACCTAGGAGAAAACCTAGATGACCTTGAGTATGGCAATGATTTTTTTAGATATAATACCAAAGGCATGATCCATGAAAGAAAAAATTGGTAGGATGAACTTCATTAAAATTAGAAATGTATGTTTTCTGAAAGACAATTTCAAAATAATGAGAAGATAAGCCACTGACTGGGATAAAATACTTGGAATAACAACCTCTGATATAAGACTGCTACACAAAATATACAAAGATTTCTTAAAACTTAACATTGAAACTCAACAGTAAGATAATATACAACGCAATTAAAAAGTAGGCAAAAGACACGAACAGATACCTCACAAAAGAAGATACATAGAGGACAAGTAAGCACATGAAAAGATGTTCAACAGCATATGGCATTAGGCAACTGCAAATTAAATAACCATGATACACTACTACTCACATATTAGAGTGGAAAATCCAAAACACTGACAATAATGAATGCTGGTGATGATGTGGAGCAACAGAAACTCTCATTCACAGCTGGTGGGAATGCAACATGGAAGACATTTTGGTGGCTTCATACAAAATAAGTATTTTCTTACCATACAATCCAGCAATCATACTTCTTAGTATTTACCCAAAAGAATTAAAAATCTATATTCATACAAAAATATGCACATGGATGTTTATAGCAGCTTTATTCATATTTACCCATAATTGTCAAAATGTGGAAGCAATTAAGAGGTCCTTCAGTAGGTAAATGGATAAACCATGGTACATACAAGCAATGGAAAATTATTCAGTGCTAAAAAGAAATGAATAGTCAAGCCACTGAAAGACATGAACAAAACTAAAATGCACCTAAGTAAAAGAAACCATCCTGAAAAGGCTACATGCTGAATGATTCTAACTATATAGCTTATGGAAAAGATAAAACCACAGAGACAGTAAAAAGATCAGTGGTTGCCAGGGTGAGGATGGAGGGAGGGATGAATAGGCAGAGCACAGAGGATTTTTAAAGCAGTGAAACTATTCTGTATAATAGTACAATGACGGATACATGTCATTATATATTTGTCAAAACCCATAGGATATAAACACCAAAAGTGAGCCCTAATGTAAACTATTGACTTTGAATGATAATGACGTATAAAATAGATGAATTGATTGTAATAAATGCACCACTCTAGTACAGGATGTTAATAGTGGGGAAGGTTGTACATGTGCCGGTACAGGGGATATATGAGATCTCTCAGTATTTCCCATTCAGTTTTGCTGTGAACCTAAAACTGCTGTAAATAATAAAGTTTATTAATCTGAAATTTAGAAATGAAAATTTGGTGAATATAACATTTTTTGGAAATACTTCTTAAGCAAACACAATAAGCACCAACTACAAATGAAAAGGATGATACATCTGACTACACTAAAATTAGAAACTTCTGTCAATGAAAGACACCATAAGCAAATGTTTTTAAAAGCTACAATCTGTGAAAAGATATTTGTGACTCATTTATAACTCATGCAGGTCTAGGACAAATATGAATACGCCTGTCCAGAAAAATGCAGAGAAGTAGATAGAAAAAAAGTAAAGGAAACAAATAGGCATTCACAAAAGAGGGAATCCAAATGACCGAAAGAAATAAGACAGATGCATCAGGAATACTACAAATAGTAATTAGGCAAATACAAGTTAAAAATCTCAGTGAGCTATCATTTCATATCCATCAATTCAGTAAAAAATTTTCGAAGTCTAAAATGACTAATATTTGATGCAGATGTGGAGAAATACAAAATTTCTATTCAGTGATAGGAGGATAAATTGGCACAATCATTTTAGATAAAAATTTAGCAATATCTTATAAAGTAAAGATGAAAACACTCAACCATTGATAATTTTTCCTATATGAACAAAGAATTACGTACATAAAATGTTAATTACCACTTTGTTTAACCTAAATGTTCACCCACAAAAAATGATAAAGTAAGCTGTGATATATTTATTCAATTAAGCACTATACAGCTCTCAAAATGAATGAACGAAGTAGAATCACATGTATCATTATGAACCAATCTCAAAACCAGAGTGAATGAGAAAAGCAAGTAACTTAATGATATGTATAGTATAATAGTATTAAGTTAAAGCTAGAAAATACACAAAACAGTGCAATATATTGTTTATCTCAGGAGAGGGAATGAAAGAAATTGGATGGGGGAAAGGTACCCAGGATAGTTTCAACTTTTCTATAAAGTCTTATTTCATCTTTTTTTAATTTAAAGCAAGTAAAACAAAGGGTTATGTCTCAAATAACATTCTTTGAAATGTTTTCTGTTTGAAATACATCTTTATGTTTGAAATGTGTTTGAGATATATATTAATTATGGAGAAATGTGAAAGTCAAACAATTAAAGTCTGTTTTCTCTCTGATTATTACCACCTATCCTTGGCACTGGCAGAACATTGTTCCTGAATTTCACAGTTGGAAAAGGGGAAATTATTTAATAATCTGATATTAGCTAAAGAAAATGAGAATCATAACTAAATTCTAAATATAAATTTGTAAGAAAAATGCATAGTGATGAGTCCCCCAAACCAGAAAACGAAAGAATGCCTCAAAGTATCATCTTTAATTGTTCAGTAAAAGATGAAACCTGACAGAAATTGAGTATGCCAAACACAATATTTTATTTGGTTCTCTTACTCTAACTGGTGATTACACAAAATTTCACTCAGGAAGTTAAAGACAAAATTATGCAGAGATGCCATCTGGAAGTATACATGTCATTATAGTAAATGAAAAGCTAGCCTTTCCTCCTGAATTGAGAATTAAAAATGATACCTAGGTAAGAGTCTGAATTAACATGCAGTAATTTTGTACCTTGTGTTTGATGGTGGAAGTTCTCTGGGAAATTGGCAACGACAAGTTGAACAGCTTTGCCACAAGACCATTCAAAGATTGAATTGCCACTAGGGAAAAGAAAAGGCCAGTTACAGTCCAAAGAAAAATATGTTCAAGAAAAGCTCCCAAATCCTTTGGTTAGCTTCCCTGTTTCTTCTATTCTGATGCTATTCTCCTCATAGACTGGTTTATAACTATTCCAAAGCTGAAAAAGCTTAGTACAACCCTGTGCTGAAATAAAAATATCGAAAGGCAACAATGCCTTCAAATGCTATTGTTGCAACCTGCACGGCCTAAACAAGGAAGAGTGAGGCCTAAGAAGGAAGGATATGCTTTTTTACATTCCTGAGGTTTTGCACAGTTTGTTTTGTGCAATTTTGTCAAACTATGTTTGTCTTCACATTTCATCAAGTATTAAAAAGGCACTCTCATTTTATCATCTTTCATTCTGGGGCTAAAAAAAACAACAACTCCTGAACTATTAAATGACTTATTTATTTAAAAATTTAGCTCTCCCTTAGAGCATAGTAAACATAGTACTCTTCATGTAAGTGTAGATTAAAGATTAAAAAAAAAAAAAAGAAAGAAAGAAAGAAAGAAAAGGGGGATTACTCCTTGATAGGATAAAACTATTGGTAAATCAAAGATCAATGCATGCTTTAAATATCCTTAATGTTGATCACTTAAAGAGTGTCAGATGATCAGCTATGGAGGTACTCTTTTCTGATAATATTCCTTTCTCTTAATAAAAAAAAAAAAAAAAAAAAAAAAGCAGTTCCTGTGTGCTGACCTCCAATGAGTTCTGCACAGTGGTATAGAGGGCATGTCAAAGTGTGGGCAAAGGGTCTGTTTGTTTCTATGCAGAAGATCAAGGCCTAGCTTGGATACCCAGAAAATGAACTAAGATACGATATGAGGAGGAGCTTCTGGCATCAGCACTCTCTGGAGGACTTGTGCCAGGGGGATGATCAACAAAAAGCCTCCACAGGGATCTGGGTGATGCTGCGGTTGTGGCTGCATCCACCCCACCGTTTCCTGGACTTGCCATTGGAATGAGGAGGGAGATGTCTAGGCTGGCATGTGCATACAGTGAGACACTGAATTTGACCGGATGTGTACTGTTGGAACTCAACCAGGAGTTGGGAGGGGTGCAAGTTGTAGCACTCCAAAATCTTATGACTATAGACTATCTACGGTTAAAAGAACATATGGAATGTGAACAGATCCCAGAAATGGGCTGCTTTAATTTGTCTGATTTCTCTCAGACTGTTCAAGTACAGTTGGACAATATCCATCATATCATAGACAAATTTTCACAAATGCCTAGGGTGCCTAAATAGTTTTTTTGGCTTCACTGGAGATGGATGGTAATTATAGATTTGCTTTGTTCATGTCACCGTATTCCTATTATGTTACTATGTGTGTGCAAATTAGTTAGTAGTTTAAAACCTATACATACTTAAGGTACTCTACAAGAAGATATGTCAAAGAAATAATCAATCCTCCCATGTTTTCTTCCATATGCTACCTCTATAGCTTTTCTTCTTTCTTCCTAATTACAACCCTTAAATAGAATTCGTGCCTCATATCAAAGTTACCGAGTATCATAATTCCTCCAGGTGGTAAAGATACCTCGAGACAAGTGCTGGGCATAGAAGCCACAGGGCATAAATCTGCAAAGAAGTAAAAAGCTAACCTTTTCAAACAATATGGCTTCTCTCTCACTTACCAACTTTACATTTCCCTGTATGGCCCCGGAAGATGACTGGTTAGCCAGAGACGGGTAAGATTCCTCAAGGGAGGAACAACCTAAGACAGGCACAGTCACAGGGGGGCCATCAGGTGAGAAATTGGGGGCTTACAACCTCACCCCTCCTGTTTTGAGAGAAATCTTCTGCATCCGTGGATGGTTTATTGCCCTTGTCTAGCTTGGATTAACACATAGTCTACAGGCACACACCTGATCATCTACAATTGCTCTCCTACAGCACTAAACTATGTTTTCTACCTTTATCTTGCATCTACCTACCACTTCAGCATTTTATTAAAAATAAAAATAATAATAATAATAAAGGGAGAAATGTGGGATCAACATATAAATCAAGTATAAAAATCAAATGAATATTCATATTTGACCTGATTGTTTATAGTTCATAATGCGTGATCAAAACCAAAAGTTTCTGTGATGAATGCCCTTGTACTGTTCACCATGTAAGAATTTATTCACTATGTAAGAATTCGTTCACCATGTAAGAACTTGTTCGTTATGCTTCAGAAGATTGGAGACTGACGAGAGTTAGGCTTGAGATGGATTAATGATTGTACATTGAGCATTGACTACCCTATACTGAATTTTATTGTTGTTAACAACCATTTGATCAATAAATATGAGAGATGCCCTCTCATAAAAAAAAAAATTTAGCTCTCCCTTATCTAGGCTTTTGTGTTGCAGTACAAAGATTCTCAGGTGGGACTTAATGTCATCTCCGGACATTTAGATAAAAGTGTAAACACTCATTAAAAATCTCGACATTATATGCTTTAATCCCAGAAAATGTTATATAGTAGGGAGTTCTTCTAGGTAAGCAACTGAATGTTTTTTAGTCTTATGTTTGGCGTTCTTTGACCTTAACCAACAGAAAAAATACATTTTTCATCTTTAAGCATGCTGAGTGCATCTCAACACTCATGAGAAGCTCTTATATTTGAACACCAGAGTGGCTGTACACATACTATCTTGTACTGATGGTTATTTTACAGCTTCCATCAGAAGAGGATATAAATATGTGTAGTACTTATGCTTTAAGTACTTGATTTCTTCCCATTGTCTTGCCAATGGGTTTCAGCCCCAGGCAAGTTCGTTATGGATTCAATGTGACCAAAGAAAATGACAGAAAACATTCTTTGGGGTGAAAGGGTTTATTACCGGCTTGTTCTCCTGGCGGTGGGTCGAGCAATAGTGTCTCTGCCTCTGCCCAGAGCACTGGGCCGAGCTCTCTATATAGAGCAATAATAGCTTATTGCCTAAAGGTGTTGAAGCGGCAGCCTACCAACAGGCCAGTTACATCATCAGATGGTTTAAGTTCACTGAGGATCCTGGCCATAGGAACCCCAACTTGCCCAAGCCCATTCACAACACCACCAAATGATGAAATAAGAAGTGACACTTAAGATCTCCATGCCCTCTACCTCATACTACCTTCTAAGTAAGTTACATGCCTGTCTTGCCTGAGAGTTTCAGCCCCAAGCAAGTTCACTATGGATTTGGCAGGACTGAGACATGACAACAGAACATTCTTGGGGTAAATGGCTTTATTCTTACAGCAGTAAGTTGAGCTCTAGAATCACATCTGCATCCAACAGTCTGTAGGTCTGTAATCCTCTTCCCATCTCTGTCTCCACCCAGAGCACTGGGCAGAGCTCTTTATATAGTGGCTGAGTCAATAACAGCTTATTGCCTATGGATGTGGAAGCATTAACCTAGTAGTAGGCCAGTTATAGCATCAAGTAGTTTAGGGTCAGGTGAGGATCTTGGCCATAGGAACTTCCATTTTCACCACAATGCCTTAAGGAAAAAGATGATATAATTACATTCATTTTATTTTCTTAATACTTAGTGGATTGCCTGGTATACAATAGGAGCTCAATAAATATGGCAGCTACAAATAAATTCTCCACATTTCACAGATGTGGGACCTGAGACCCAGAGAGCTGGAGGAGTTGTACAAGGTGGAGTGCAGAGTCCAGGCCTGGTGACTGCAGCAGTGCCCATGCCTTTGCCCATGGTGAGGAACAGAGGGCCCTCCAACACCACACGCTCCTGGTTGGCAGCTTCCTATAAAGACTGCAGACTTCTGTGTTCATCAAATGAAACATGGCTCAAAGAGAGTGAAACATACTAAGAGGATATAATGTGACAAAATACCACTACTGACAGTGATAACATCCTGCTAAAGTAAACTAGTGATAACATTTCTGACTACTTCTTTTCTTCTGACTAAAAAGCGTAATTTTCTGTTCCTTACAAGATTAAAATCCCTTGAGATGTATTTACACCTAATGTAATCTAAGAACAAAAATGAACATTGCTCCCTACCATGTGTACTTTGAAGCATTTGCTCTTCAGAAGGATTATATAACAGACACCCTTCAGGAGGTTCTGTGTTAATTATAAGAAAACAACCTTAACTCTGATTATGGATATTTAAACCAGGTATGATTTCTTAGATGTGTTTAGCCAAATCTCCTGCAGACCCTTCCTATACAGCACCTCTTAATTTGGTCTGGCCCACATAGACTGGTACATTACAATTCATTGTGGCACAGCAAGCTTCCAGTAGAATCTCGTCAGTGCAATTTCACACAAGAGGTGGGCATAGGAAAGGTTCTTCCTTGCCATAGCAATGGGTTTTTTTATCTGAATTCATTTATGCCTCAAATGAGGTTACAACGGTAATATCATAGAGAAAAAGTTAGTGTGGATAAAGTGAAGGTGCCTATGGCCAAGATCCTCACCTGAACCTAAACTACTTGATGATGTAACTGGCCTGCTGCTAGGCTACTGCTTCCACACCCATAGGCAACTAGCTATTGTTAACTGAGTCACTATATGAAGAGCTCTGCCCAGTGATCTGGGTGTATACAGAGACGAAGGAGGCTTACAGATCTGCAGACTGTAGGATACAGACATAATTCTAGTGCTCGACCTAGACCTATCACTGGGAGAACAAGCTAGGTAATAAACCCTTTCACCCCAAGAACGTTCCACTGTCATTCCTCAGTCTCAGTGAATCCATAGTGAACTTGCCTGGGGCTGAAACCCATTGGCAAGACAGTTAGCAATGACAGTCACAGCTCACACACATTTCTTGGTTTTGTCCACCAAACCGTTTAGGGAGGAAACTTACTATACTGTGCGCTATACCTGATGCTTGCTCTTATGATAACTATTTAGAATAGTAAGGGTCTGATTATTTTTTATTAAAGGAAATAAAGTATTGTTTTTTACTGGCTATAAATTAATTACATATGGGATGTGGGATTAACTCCCACTTCTTACTTTATATGTTTTATATTTTTGGAATTTTCAAATAGCATGTGCTACCCTAATAATATTACATATTAGTGAAATAATTTTTAAAATAATGGACATCTTTCCACATAAGCAAACACAATCAAAACCCGCTTTTTTTTCAAAACTCAGACAAAAACAAAATACACAAAATAGAAAGCAACCCCATCATGTAGACATGTCAACTGACATTAGTATGTATATATTTATTTGTTAAATTATTAAAATACTTTTAATTTGCCTAATACAGTTTTGTTATATATTTCTCTTAATAATACCTAAGATTATCTTTCCATATAAATCAATGAGTCACAGCAACATTATTTTTAATGACTTCAAAATGTTCCAATATTGCTATGTCTTAAATATTTTTAAACCAATCCCCTAGTAATATACATTTAGATTGCTTCCAATTCCTCAGTATTATATGCTACATAAACATTTATGCATTTCTCTTATTAATTCCTTAGGATAAAGAGGCTGTAGAGGATGCAGATTTCAAGTCTCTTACAATATATTGCCAGAGTGCCATGCAAAGGTTGAACCAATATGTATTCCTACTCACAATATAGTAAAGTTAGCATCTATTTATAATAGTTCTCCTATTTCACAATAAAAACAAAATAAAAACTTTTAAGATTTCGATTAATGAAAACAGAAGGTAAGGAATCAAAGGTATTAATACTAATAGCAGCCTTGTTCCAATTCTTTTCCTTGGAAAGAAGGAAGGAATTAACCTCAACATATTGAGCACCTATAATGGACCAGCCACTATGCAGGTACTCAGCATAAAGCATTCCATTCATTCTTTCATAACAACCCTGGGAAATAGGTACATATTACTATCTCCATGTAACAGGCAAGACAATTAAGGTTTATGAAAGTTGAGTATCTTGGTCAGGGTTACCTAATGATAACTTTCAGCCCTAGGATGTACAGGCAGATTTGTCTAGCACCATGTTCTTTTTTCATTCAGATTTGATGTTGTCCACCAGATTTCCAACTGTTTATTATATTGGTGACAGATGACCTTGCCGAGTTACATATAGTGCAAGGTACTCCTGGTCTCAAGTCTGGAAGAAATATTTGGTTCAACATTCACATCTTTTAAAAGAAAATACAAAAAGCAATTGTGTGGGGAGTAAAGGGCAATGAACATGTTATTTTGTAACATTTTTATGTAATTTTCAATTCAGCGTTGTTCATACTCTCTAAAACTACTCAAAGTTTCAAACATACAACTTTCAACACAGGTTCTGAGAAGATAATTTTAGCTACACACTTGTGCCTTACATTAAAAATAAAACTATGACTTACTAATGAGTATGTACTTTGAGAAATAAATGGCAAAGAAAAATAAAAAGGCAAAATGAAAGCCAAAGAAGTAATACTGTACGTTGGGGAATATGCACTTAGGAACAATAGTGACAACAATAGTGACAAGCATAGCCCACTTCCCACACACCCATATGAGACGCAAAATCTTAAGTAATAGACTTGAGCTGTCTATTATAAAACCTGTTCTCATATTTAGTGTTAATGAAATGGAAGCAGCAGGAGGGGAATGCACATATTTTTTTGCTAGAAATAAATGGGTGACTTCCTTTGTTCCAACTTTTTAAATTCCTTCTGTTGACTACACTTTCACATTTTGTTCATGTTGGAATTTAATTATAAAGTATCATTTTTAAAAAGAGAATTATCCCTTTATAATACTCAATGCAGTGTCATGCTGAAGTATGTAACTTTCCTTACTACAAAAATATTTACTCCTTAACCTGGAATATTAATGAAGTAGGCAGAACAAACCAAAGATTCTGCAAGTTTTTCCCAGACATTTCCCTCCTCAGAGAAAATCAGCACTGACAAATCCCAATTTTTAAACCAGCTGATAATGAAATTACATGCTTCCATTTTAATAATATATTTCCTACTCTTCCTCCAACATTGCAACCAGTTTTTAAAATATATGCAGTACCCTAATTCTCACAGAAAATTCTGTAAATTCATAGGATGCTAATTTTGCTTTTTATTTCACAACTTCAATTTACAAAATGGCAAAATTAAAGTCAGTAAAAAAGGAAAGTAGGAAAATTGTAGCTGATTTACACTTGGAAGAGGAAAAATGTTTTTTTTCTTTTATCTGTTTGCACATGTCAGCCTAAAGACAAAAATTTAAGAGCAAAAGTGATGCTGGCTTTCTCATCTAATCTGATAAGATATTTGGAAAGCAAATCTTCATTTTTGTTTATCTATGCTGTGGGAAATCAGTTTTAACCATGCTTTGAGAAAGGGCATCCTCCACAATCCGGACACGGATGCACATAGGATAGTTCTGTTCAACCTAAGACCAAGTTAAAAGTGTCTTCCTCACCACCCAACAGAGTACCCTCCTTCCTCACTGAAAACCTCTGGAATGCCCCATGGCATCCATCCTGTGTTACCACAGTGCTCATTTCAACTGAGGCATTTTCAATCCTCTGAGAGAAATCTCCTCAAATAAACAAATAGTTGGACAGTATGGCATTATTTTTACTGAGGAGTTTTAGATCTAGCAGTATGCAGAATGGTGATTAAAATGAATGACTTCCCTACAGATGCCAAACATTAGCATTTGTTTTCCACATTATTAAAAGACAATTAATTACAATTATTTATATCTGATGAGCTCTAATTTAAAAAGCCACAGATAAACTTTGTTTTATGTAGTTTGTATAGGTCAGACAACATCCTTCAATTTTTTAGACATATTGGGAACATAGCCTCATACTGCTCTCATGTCATTGCCTCTGCAGAAACAGTGTTTCAAAAAGTTGAGACTTCTGTCATTAGAACACAGAAGAGGAAGGACACTGTGCTCTGTAGGAAGTGTTCATTAGAACTGAGAGCTGAGATCTCTCACCAACTCAATTTAAGCAACTTTTATTTAAGTAACACTTAGAAAACCCATAAGGAAAGAATAGTGGCCTTCAGGCTATTCCTAAATTACCCCAGGAGTAATACAAATCTTCATTTCTGCTGGGTAGGGAACCCATATACTTTTCCACAGAGGGGCTTTACTTTCCCTTTCACTTTTATTGACAGCAGCATGGGTCTCCTCCTACTGAGATTCAGGCCTGGGGGCATTCTCAATTAGAGGGGACAGAAGCTTCTTAACATTGTTTCCATATCTTGATTCAAATGCCCTAATACACAGGATGGGACAACAGGCAGACTGGAAGCTGGTGCTCATACATAATCTGTATATGTGTCCCTGCTGCATTAGGAAAATGTAGAATTGGAACACTGAAAATCATGGAGAGGGTACACTTTAAATCATTTGGTTGCTTTCCAGACCATGAAAACTACCTGTGAGCCAGACCTGACATTAAACTTCAATATGCTTGTTAGGTCTTGGATGCAGGGGAGGAGCAGAGGCGGTGGCTCAGAGGCTTGCAGATGAAGGAAGGGAAGAGGATACAAAGTTTATTCCGCTCTGTGAATAGCTGTCACCTCTTGTAAGTAAGAAGTGTTTAAAATATTTTAAAATTCACATACAATGTTTATATATTTTAGAGAGGATCATTTCAAAGTATGCTATACGTATATTAATGAGCAAATATAAAGAGCAAACACATAGTGCTTATATAGTACTGGGCACTCTTCTAAACGCTATACATATATTAAACTCCCTTAATCCTCAGAACCCTATAAAGTGGGTACTATTATTATAATACCATTTACAAGTTAGGGAATTAAGAAATTATGCAATTTACCCAAATTCACACAGCTAGTAAACACAGTGGTAGTACTGGGTTCATACCCAAGCATGCTGGCTCCAGAGTTCATGCTCTTAACCACCACACTCTTTAAGCTCTTTCAGTTCACAGGAAATTTAATTTTTAAATTTTTTAAATTGTGTTTTCCTTTTAAATCATCCTAAGAGATATTAACTTGATTAATATCAGCTACCTAATCCCTCCCTCCACCTCAAAGTTTCCTGACCAGGTTTTTCCTAAAGGTATAGACATTAAGGTTTGCATTTTCTCAGAGATGATTTTGTTTATAGCATGGAATTCTTTGAAATTCCCAAATAAATGCAAGTAAAGTTTTGAACCAATATTTGATGCACTAGCAAGCTATGCCAAAACAATTTTTATCACTATAAATGCCAAGTTTCAATGGCCCACTGATTCTTTTATTTATTCAATTATTTATTTATGACATCTAGAGCATGTGATCTTCTGGGTTAATCTTACAGATGAAAAGTCTCATAGAAAGTGGAGAATCTAACAGATGGCATAATTCCAGGAAAGCTCAGAAAACTTGGTAGCTTTCTGCATAGCAACTTAAAGTAAAATTCACATCAAAACCAAAGCACACAACTGTTGTCTGGGTAAGAGTTTACAGGAAAAAGCCTAAGTACCACCAATAAGCATATCATCTCTGACTCCAAAGATGTTTCTACACCTTCTAATTGGTGCCATTCTGTGCTAATCAGTACATTACAAGAACCTAATAGGCACTCTTGCAAATCCCAGGGAAACAACTCACACCACAGAAAGCACTACAGTCCTGAATATTCATACCCAAGAGCAAATGTTAATTCATGTCGTGCTTGCATTAAACTGATCTAATTATCTACTGAAGGAATCCATTAAAGGCATGCTGTCAATCCTACAGATCAGGTTTAGCAAAGTGAAACTGAATTGGGTGCCTTTTCAGCTAATACAAAATTCTGCCTGACATGCTTTAAGAATTGTCAAAAAAAGTACACATGGCTAGCACACAGCTTCCCAGCAAAAACGAAGTCTATCTTGTCAATTAAGAAAATACTAGGTATAACAGGAAGCACAGCATAGGAGACCACGTGTCCTTTTATTACATTTCTTATGATCTCACTAGGAATGTGGCATGCCACAAATAACAAGATTTTTTTTAAAGTCTCAAGCTGCATATAATTGGTTTTTCATTGCATAGTTTAAGCCAATAGCCAATAACCTTTAAACACTTAAGAGATATTCTTCAATGGCTCTGTTTACATTTAGCTTAAAAAAATCTGCTTATGGAATTGTTTTCCTTTTGTCTCTGACATTAAACTAAAAATGAAGAGAATTCTTCCCTTTCTGCTTCCCTCACTTTCTCTACTTTCACTGGGTCTCAAGTTTCTACTATCTCATTCCACACTCACAAACTATGAGTAGACCTCATAAGGAGGACACTTTATAATACATCATCTAGATAATATTCTAAAATATTCTGTGAGTAGAGCCATCTTACTGTCAAAATCAGACATTCTTTTCCTCTACCTGGAAATGTTCATTATCACCCAGTTCAGCCAGATTTTCCATACTCACCTGACATACACTTTAGGTTTTATACCACACACACCTATATTTAAAATAGATATGAAAACTGAAGATCAAAATACTAAGGCTAAACCATCAAATGGGCTGATTTTGCATCATTGTGCTATTATAAAAGCTATGCAGCACTTAAGGAGATTTTATAAAGATTACTTTCAAAGATGGATAAGGATTGCTGTTTGTTATTCAGAAAATTCACCATAATGATTCATATCATCTTCCTCTTTGTTTCACATCAGATGTTCAAAATACCAGCAAATCCAATTAGCTTTTCCTTAAAAACCTATCCAGAGTCTATCTACTTATTACCCCCTCTACTGTTACAGCCATGTTCAAGGTACCACCATCTCTTGCCCATAATACAGCAATGGCCTCAAAACTTGTACCTCTGCTTCCACTTTTGCCCCTTTCTTTGTCTATATTCCCTAGACACAGAATTAAGTTGAAAATATTCAAATCATGACAAAGTGAAATAAACCAGTCACAAAATGACAAATGCTATTTAATTTCACCTAGATGGGTTATCTAAAGTAGTCAGACTCATAGAAACAGAAAGTAGAAAGTTGGTTGCCAAGGGATGAAGGGAAGGGAAAGTGAAGGAGTTGTTCAATGGGATTTTGCAACATGAAAAAGTGCTGCAGACATATTGCACAACGATGTATAGTTCATCCTACTGAGAGCTACACTCCAAAGTGGTTAAAATATTTTTCTTAATCATGGTAGCTTCTCTTTCCTTCATTCAAAATCCTTCCATGACTTTACATTATTCAGTAAAATCCTGAACTTCTTCCATGACCCAGAGGGCCAAGCATAAAGGCCCCCCCCACGACCACCTACAAGGTCTACAACAACTCCCATATTCACCTGCATGACCTCATCTCCCATTTTCCCCTCACTCATTCTCTCCGGCCAAGCTGGTCTTCTCACCTCCTCTTTAACACACCAAGTACACGCCACTGCAAAGCACTTTCCCTCCTCAAAATATTAATATCATTCACTCCTTTATTTCATGCATGACTCTGATCAAATATCACGTGTTAAGGATGAGGCCACTAAACTACCTAAAATCACACCTGTCATTGAGCACCTTTCTCCTGGTTTACTTTCCATTTTACCATTTATTAGCACCTAATTAATTTTCTATTTCTTTTCTGTCCCTCCCACATAATATAAACAACGAGATCAAAAACTTTGTGTTCACTGCTCTATCAATAGCTGCTCAACAAATAATTATTGAATAAATGAATGAATAAATGGCATGAGTGAATGTGACTGCAGATAACTAACTATAAGGGAAATGAATTTCATTATATTGTTTTAGATCTTTACCCTATTCCTGATCCAATTTCCTAAGGATGATCAGCTTAACTCAATATTACTTACTAAAGTGGAAAAATTATTCATAGGGACTAATAAATATGTTAATTATGAAGTACGAAAAGTACTTGTGTCTACTTTTTGGTGCTGTATGTTTTTTTTTTCATTCTTCTGACATGACAGTATACCCAAAAGATACCATGTGATATGAGCAACAGTGTTTATTAGCAAAGCTGTCCTGTAGCACAAGTATTCAATGTTCTCATTTCTGCCATGGGATGACACACATGAAGCAGTCATAAATTACAGACTGATTAAAACACACACACACACACACACACAGTGTGCTGTCTAAAGCTAAACTTCCTAACTTTAGACTGCAGTCTTGACTGCTGATATGAATTGGTGCCAAGAGGCCTGTAAAAATGGAGAAAAAAAAGTAGGAAGGTAAATAAAGAGGAGCAAACATAGGTAAAAAAAACTGGAGCAAAAGGTAGGAACAAAAGAACACTAAATCTGTAGCAGGAAGGTAAATCAAAGCCTCTTTAAATTGTAATGAAAAAAATGCAGAAATGCAATATCAGAAGTTAAATAAGGTCATTCATAAGAGAGTATCTGTAGCATATTTCCAACCTACTGTGGGAATAAAACTCATGCATAATATTAAAGGTATTTACATGATCCACTGTTCTCCTGAATAGTGTTTGCCTAATATAATAAGATCTGGATTGCTTGAGTAAAATACAAATTTCAGGTTGTAAGACCTAAATCTGACTTCCCATGTCATTAAAAAAGATGAAGTTCCCTCAACATAGTAGTTTACGTAAACATTATCAATCTGATTCCATATATGTTTAGATTATTGTAATTAAATTAATGTTCTGTAATTATATTACCCATGATAGAGATTCTATTCTCCTTTATGAGTATGCCTTGATGTTGGTTTCATTTAAAATGAGGTCTTAAAATTGAAATTTAAACAATTTCAGTTTTCCTTTGTAAAGTAAATAGCATATGACAAATACAGTCTATCTTAAAAAAAATAGAATATACTTCAACAAAGTAAAATCAAAGTAGAAAGTACTTCTTCCAATTTTTCTAAAGTCACTTTTTTTAAACATACATCTATCCCATTTCCTTCCAACTCTTAAAAGTTGGCAGAAATAGGGGTGTAGCCAAGATGGCGGTGTGAGTAGAGCAGCAGAAATCACCTCCCAAAACCACATATATTTTTTAAAATACAACAAAGACAACTCTTCTTAAAAGAGAGACCAAAAGACACAGGACAACAGCCAGACTACATCCACACCTGCGAGAACCTAGCACCTTGAGAAGGGGGTAAGATACAAGCCCCAGCCTGGCGAGACCCGAGCGCCCCACACCGCAGCTCCGGGCGAGAGGAGAGGAATCAGAGTGGGGAGGGAGAGGGAACCCAGGACTGAAAAATAGCCAGCCCTAGCCATCTGCACCAAAGTGCAGACACAGTGCATGAGTGAGGTGCTGGAAACTAGGGAAACAGGACAGTAAGACCTGTGAGCAGGTCCCTGCAGCCGGCACACCCGGGACAAGGAAAAGCGAGTGCTTTTTGGAAGTCTTAAAGGGACAGGGACCTCACAGCCGGATGGAAGCATCCTGGGACACTAAGTTCAGCAGCAGGGAATCTGGGAAACTCTGGGCACTCTAACACCCTGGGCAGCAGGGAGCACGGAGGCCCCTCACAGACAAAAATAGCCTCCGGGCCATTTGCCCTCCAGTGCGGCTCCACCATATTGGAGCAGCAGCCCGAGGCAGGCCACACCAACTGCAACAGCAGAGATAAACTCCATGGCAGCCAGGCAAGAATCAGAAGCCCTTTCTGCACACAGCTGCCCAACACAAGCCACTAGAGGTCTCTGTTCTCCCAGGAGAGGAAGGCCACAAACCAACAAGAAGGGAAGTTCTTCCAGCTGTCACTAGTCCCAGCTCTGCAAACTATTCCTATCACCATGAAACGGCAAATGTAATGGCCGACCAAGATCACAGAGACAACACCAGAGAAGGAGACAGACCTAACCAGTCTTCCTGAAAAAGAATTCAAAATGAAAATCATAAACATGCTGACGGAAATGCAGAGAAATATACAAGAGCTAAGGGATGAAGTCCAGAGGGAGATTACAGATGTTTGGAGGGAGATTACAGACAATAGGAAGGATATTACAGAAGTGAAACAAACTCTGGAAGGATTTATAAGCAGAATAGATAAGATTCAAGAGGCCATTGATGAAATAGAAAGCAGAGACCAGGAACGCATAGAAGCTGACACAGAGAGAGATAAAAGGATCTCCAGGAATGAAACAATATTAAGAGAACTGTGTGACCAATTCAAAAGGAACAATATTGATATTATAGGGGTACCAAAAGAAGAAGAGAGAGAAAAGGGGATAGAAAGTGTCTTTGAAGAAATAATTGCTGAAAACGTCCCCAAAAATCGAACAGACCACAGAAATACACAGAACTCCCAACAGAAAGGACCAAAGGAGGACAACACCAAGACACATAATAATTAAAATGGCAAAGATCAAGGACAAGGACAGAGTTTTGAAGGCAGCTAGAGAGAAAATGGTCACCTATAAAGGAAAATCCATTAGGCTATCATCAGACTTCTCAACAGAAACCTTACAGGCCAGAAGAGAATGGCATGATATATTTAATGCAATGAAACAGAAAGGCCTTGAACCAAGGATACTGTATCCAGCACGACTATCATTTAAATATGAAGGAGGGATTAAACAATTCCCAGACACGCAAAAGGTGAGGGAATTTGCTTCACACAAACCACCTCTACAGGGTATTTAAGAGGGACTGTTCTAGACGGAAGCACTCCTAAGACTAAAGAGATGTCACCAGAGAAAATAGAATCACAGCAAAGAGAGCAGACCAACCAAATACTAACTAAAGGAAAAAAATAAAATCAACTACCCACTAAAAGCAATTAAAGGAAACACAAAAGAGCCCAGAATAAAACAACCAACATATAAAAAATGGAGGAGGAGGAGGGAGAGAAGAAAAGAATCTCCAGACAGTGTATATAACAGCTACAGCTCAATAAGCGAGCTAAGATAGGCACTAAGATACTAAAGAAGCTAACTTTGAACTTTGGTAACCACGAATCTAAAGCCTGAAATTGCAATAAGTACATATCTTTCAATAGTCACCCTAAATGTAAATGGACTGAAGGCACCAATCAAAAGACACAGAGTAACAGAATGGATAAAAAAGCAAGACCCATCTATATGCTGCTGAAAAGAAACTCACCTCAAACCCAAAGATATGCACAGACTAAAAGTCAAGGGATGGAAAAACATATTTCAGGCAAAAAACAGAGAGAAGAAGCAGGGGTTGCAGTACTAATATCAGACAAAATAGACTTCAAAACAAAGAAAGTAACAAGAGATAAAGAAGGACACTACATAATGATAAAGGGCTCAGTCCAACAAGAGGATATAACCATTATAAATATATATGTACCCAAAAGAGGAGCACCAGCATATGTGAAACAAATACTAACAGAACTAAAGGGGGAAATAGAATGCAATGCATTCATTTTAGGACATTTCAACACGCCATTCACCCCAAAAGAAAGATCCACTGGGCCGAAAATATGTAAGGACATGGAGGCACTGAACAACACACTACAACAGATGGACCTAATAGATATCAATAGAACTCTACATCCAAAAGAAACAGGATATACATTTTTCTCAAGTGCACATGGAACATTCCCCAGAATAGACCACATACTGGCTCACAAAGAGAGCCTCAGTAAATTCCAAAAGATTGATATTCTACCAACCAACTTTTCAGACCACAAAGGTATAAAAATAGAAATAAATTTTACAAAGAAAGCAAAAAGGCTCACAAACACATGGAGGCTTAACAACATGCTACTAAATAATCAATGGATCAATGAACACCTTAAAATAGAGAACAAGGAATATATGGAAATAAATGAAAACAACAACACAAAGCCTCAGCTTCTGTGGGACGCAGTGAAAGCAGTCTTAAGAGGAAAGTATATAGCAATCCAGGAATACTTAAAGAAGGATGAACAATCCCCAATGAATAGTCTAACATCACATGTATCAAAATTGGAAAAAGAAGAACAAATGAGGCCTAAAGTCAGCAGAAGGAGGGACATAATAAAGATCAGAGAAGAAATAAATAAAATTGAGAAGAATAAAACAACAGAAAAAAAATCAGTGAAAACAGGAGCTGGTTCTTTGAGAAAATAAACAAAAGAGATAAGCCTCTAGCCAAACTTAATAAGAGAAAAAGAGAATGAACACACATCAAAAGAATCAGAAATGAGAATGGAAAAATCACGACAGACTCCACAGAAATACAAAGAATTATTAAAGACTACTATGAAAACCTATATGCCAACAAGCTGGAAATCCTAGAAGAAATGGACAACTTCCTAGAATAACACAACTTTCCAAGACTGACCAAGGAAGAAACACAAAAGTTAAACAAACCAATTACAAGCAAAGAAATTGAAACGCTAATCAAAAAACTATCCAAGAACAAAACAGCTGGGCCAGATGGATTTACCTCGGAATTTTATCAGACATACAGAGAAGATATAATACCTATACTCCTTAAAGTTTTCAAAAAAAATAGAAGAGGAGGGAATACTCCCAAACTCATTCTATGACACCAACATCACCCTAATACCAAAACCAGGCAAAGACCCCACCAACAAAGAAAATTACAGACCAATATCCCTGATGAATGTAGATGCAAAAATACTCAATAAAATATTAGCAAACAGAATTCAACAGTATATCAAAAGGATCATACACCATGACCAAGTGGGATTCATCCCAGGGATGCAAGGATGGTACAACATTCGAAAATCCATCAACATCATCCACCACATCAACAAAAAGAAAGACAAAAACCACATGATCATCTCCATAGATGCTGAAAAAGCATTTGACAAAATTCAACATCCATTCATGATAAAAACTCTCAGCAAAATGGGAATAGAGGGCAAGTACCTCAACATAATAAAGGCCATATATGATACACCCACAGCCAACATTATACTGAACAGCGAGAAGCTGAAAGCATTTCCTCTGAGATCGGGAACCAGACAGGGATGCCCACTCTCCCCACTGTTATTTAACATAGTACTGGAGGTGCTAGCCACGGCAATCAGACAAAACAAAGAAATACAAGGAATCCAGATTGGTAAAGAAGAAGTCAAACTGTCACTATTTGCAGATGACATGATATTGTACATAAAAAAACCCTAACAACTCCACTCCAAAACTACTAAAACTGATATTGGAATATAGCAAAGTTGCAGGATACAAAATTAACACACAGAAATCTGTGGCTTTCCTATACAATAACAATGAACCAATAGAAAGAGGAATCAGGAAAACAACTCCATTCACAAATGCATCAAAAAGAATAAAATACCTAGGAATAAACCTAACCAAAGAAGTGAAAGACCTATACTCTGAAAACAACAAGACACTCTTAAGAGAAATTAAAGCACACACTAACAAATGGAAACTCATCCCATGCTCTTGGCTAGGAAGAATTAATATCGCCAAAATGGCCATACTGCCCAAAGCAATACACAGATTTGATGCAATCCCTATCAAATTACCAACAGCATTCTTCAATGAACTGGAACAAATAGTTCAAAAATTCATATGGAACTGTCAAAGATCCCGAATAGCCAACGCAATCATGAGGAGGAAGTATAAAGTGGGGAGGATCTCACTCCCCAACTTCAAGCTCTACTACAAAGCCACAGTAATCAAGACAATTTCATACTGGCACAAGAACAGAGCCACCGACCAGTGGAACAGAATAGAGACTCCAGACATTAACCCAAACATATATGGCCAATTAATATACAATAAAGGAACCATGGACATACAATGGGGAAAGGACAGTCTCTTCAACAGATGATGTTGGCAAAACTGGACAGCTACATGTAAGAGAATGACCTCTTAGACATAAACATGAATGACCTCTACTTGAACATATCTCCCTGGCAAGGAAAACAAAAGCAAAAATGAACAAGTGGGACTATATTAAGCTGAAAAGCTTCTGTACACCAAAAGACACCATCAATAGAACAAAAAGGTACCCTACAGTATGGGAGAATATATTTGTAAATGACAGATCCGATAAAGGCTTGACATCCAAAATATATAAAGAGCTCACCCACAGCAACAAACAAAAAACACATAATCCAATTAAAGAATGGGCAGAGGAACTGAACAGACAGTTCTCCAAAAAAGAAACTCAGATGGCCAACAGACACATGAAAAGATGCTCCACATCGCTAATTATCAGAGAAATGCAAATTAAAACCACAATGAGGTATCACCTCACATCAGTAAGGTTGGCTGCCATCCAAAAGACAAACAACAACAAATGTTGGCAAGGTTGTGGAGAAAGGGGAACCCTCCTACACTGCTGGTGGGAATGTAAATTAGTTCAACCATTGTGGAAAGCAGTATAGAGGTTCCTCAAAATGATCAAAATAGACTTACCATTTGATCCAGGAATTCCACTCTTTGGAATTTATCCTATGAATGCAGCACTCCACTTTGAAAAAGACAGATGCACCCCTATGTTTATGGCAGCCCTATTTACAATAGCCAAGAATTGGAAGCAACCTAAGTGTCCATCAGTAGATGAATGGACAAAGAAGATGCGGTACATATATACAATGGAATATTATTCAGCCATAAGAAGAAAAAAACAAATCCTACCATTTGCAACAATATGGATGGAGCTAGAGGGTATTATGTTCAGTGAAATAAGCCAAGCAGAGAAAGAGAAACACGAAATGATTTCACTCATTTGTGGAGTATTAGAACAAAGGAAAAACTGAAGGAACAAAATAGCAGCGGAATCACTGAACCCAAGAATGGACTAACAGGTACCAAAGGGAAAGGGACTGGGGAGGATGGGTGGGTAGGGAAGGATAAGGAGGGGGAAGAAGAAAGGGGGTATTATGATTAGCATGCATAATGGGGGGTGGGAGAAAGTAGAGGGCTGTACAACACAGAGAAGAGAAGTAGTGATTCTACAACATTTCACTACGCTGATGGACAGTGACTGTAAAGGGGTTTGTGGGAGGGACCTGGTATAGGGGAGAGCCTAGTAAACATAATATTCCTCATGTAATTGTAGATTAATGATTACAAAAAAAAGAAAGAAAAGGGGGGATTACTTGATTACTCGCTGATAGGATAAAACTAACTGTAAATCAATGATTAATGCATGCTTTAAATATCCTTAATTTTGATCATTTAAAGGGTGTCAGATGATCAGCTATGGAAATATATTTTTCTGATAATATACCTTTCTCTTAAAAAAAAAAAAAGCAGTTCCTGTGTGTTGATCTCCAATAATTTCTTCACAATGGTATAAAGGGCATATGAAAGTGTGGGCAAAGGGTTTGTTTGTGTTTATACAGAGGATCAAAGCCTAATTTGGCTACCCAGGAAACGAATTAAGATATGATATGAAGAAGAACTTCCAACATCAACATCCTCTGGAAGAGTCATTCCAGAAGATGAACATCCAAAAACTTCAACAAAGATCCTGGCGCTGTTGCAGTTGTAGATGCACTCATCCCACTGGTTCCTGGACTTGCCACTGGAATGAAGAAGGAGATATCTAAGCTGGCCTGTGCATACAGTAAAACAACAAATTTGACTGGATCTATACTGTTGGAACTCAACCAAGAATTAGGAGAAGTGCAAGTTGCAGTGCTCCAAAATCCTGCGACTATAGACTATTTACTGTTAAAAGAACATATGGGATGTGAACAGTTCCCAGGAATGTGTTGTTTTAATTTGTCTGATTTTTCTCAAACTATTCAAATTCAGTTAGACAATATCCATCATATCATTCATAAGTTTTCACAAATGCCTAGGTTGCCTAACTGGATCTTTGGTTTCACTGGTGATGGCTGGTAATTATAGGTCTGCTTTGGTTATGTAGCTGTATTCCTATTATGTTAATGTGTGTAAGCAATTTAATTAGTAGTTTAAAACCTATACATGCTTATGTTACTCTACAAGAAGTTATGTCAAAGAAATAATCAATCTTCCCATGTTTTCTTCCGTCTGCTACTTCTATAACTTTTCTTCTTCCTTCCTAATTAAAACCCTTTAGTAGAATTCATGCCTCATATCGAAATTACCAAGTATCATAATTCTTCCAAGTGGTAAAGATACCTCAAGACAAATGCTGGGCATAGAAGCCACAGGGCATAAATCTGAAAAGAAGTAAAAAGCTAACCTTTTCAAACAATATGGCTTCTCTCTCACTTACCAACTTAACATTTCCCTGTATGGCCCCAGAAGATGACTGGTTAGCCAGAGATGGATAAGATTCCTCAAGGGAGGAACAACCTAAGACAGGCACAGTTGCAGGGGGGCCATCAGGAGAGAAATTGGGGGTCAACAGAGGTGAGGCTTACAACCTCACCCCTCCTGTTTTGAGAGAAATCTTCTGCATCCGTGGATGTTTTATTGCCCTTGTCTAGCTTGGATTAACACTTAGTCTACAGGCACACACCTGATCATCTACATTTGCCCTCTTACAGCACTAAATTATGTTTTCTACCTTTATCTTTCATCTACCTACCACTTCAGCATTTTATTTAAAAAATAATAATAATAAGGGAGAAATTTGGGATTCACATATAAATCAAGTATAAAAATCAAACAAATAATCATATCTGACTTGATTATTTATAGTTCATGATGCGTGATCAAAACCGAAAGTTTCTGTGATATGACTGCCCTTGTACTGTTCACCATGTAAGAACTTATTCACTATGTAAGACCTTGTTCACCATGTAAGAACTTGTTCATTATACTTCAGAAGATTGGAGACTGTTGAGAAATAGGCTTGGGGTTGATTAATGACTGTGCATTGAGTCCCCTATACAGAATTTTATTGTTGTTAACAACCATTTGATCAATAAATATGAGATGTCCTCTCAAAAAAAAAAAAACATTAAAGAAGACCTAAGTATTTAAAAAGTTAAAAAAAAGGTTGACAGAATTACATTTACAAATGCAAAAAGCAAATACTTATAGCTAAGTAGTTTTTCTGTTTCTTTTATCCTTTTTTCTATCTTCTCTTGGTACATATATCCATACAAAACATCCTTGGAGAAAAAAAAGAAAAAAAAACTCCTTTGTTATTATCAGAGACTTCTAACAGTAATAAGTCTCTCAAATTCTGTAAGAGAGTATACATTGCCTTTATCATTAACCTGTATTTTATTTTTTTTCCTGGACTTTATCTCCAGATAATCAGGGTCTCTTGAAAGTAATTCCAATGTTTTTGCTGAAAGGCTTGTTTATTAACATCATTAGCTTGGCTCAACTTAGGCAAGTATTTGATGGATTTTTTACCACACCTTCCCTCTTCCCCCAATTACAGGGTTCTAAGGCTTTATCGTCACATATTTTAACTGTCTTGCATCATAGGACAGGACCTCTGGCCTTTCTGTTTCTTTCTCTTCCTGTTTTTGTTTTGTTGTTGTTCTTCAGCCAGCATTTTCACCATTTAAAGACATCAATCCTTAGCTCTTCTCAGAAGTACCACATAACTGTTAGTAAGACAAGGTTAATGTGTTTCAGCTCTATCCCCCATCAATTAGGGAAGTATTAGCAGCAAGGAATGAAATCTTGCCATTCACAACAGTATGGATGGTGCTACAGGGTAATATGCTAAGTGAAATAAATCAGACAGAAAAAAACAAACACCACATAATTTCACTTACATGTGGATTATGAAAAGCAAATGAACCAACAAAAAACAGAAATAGACTCCTAAAGAGAACAAACAGTGGTTGCCGGAAGGGAGAGTCAAAATAGGAGAAGGGGACAAAGATATAAACCTCCAATTATAAATTAAAAGTCATGAACATGAAAACTACGTCATAGGCAACATAGTCAATAATATTGTAATAACTTTGTATATGACAGAAAGTAACTACAGTTACCATAGTAAGCTTTTCATAATGTGTATAATTGTCAAGATTACTTTGTTGTACACCTGAAACTAACATAATATTGTATTTCAACTATACTTCAATTTAAAAAATGTCAAAAAATACCAAGAAAGGTCATTATATTTCATTAAAAAGTGGAAAATAATCACTGGGGCCTTTTGAGACAGCAGCTTTGCTGGACTATGGAGTCTCAAAATCAATATTGTAAGGATCTGGAGAGGGGATTGATGGTACAGATTTGGAGATATTGAACATTGATAAATATAATAATTTTTGGAAATCAAAGAAAGAAGAGACACTTAATCAGAAGTGGGATGATGCAGAGTACAGGGCTGAGCAATGTGTATTTCAACATGGTGGACGTAAGGATAAAGTAGAGAAAAAAGATGAATGATGTGGGAGGGAGAGGTAAACTAGGCATGACACCTGAGGCTCATGTGGAAGCATTAGCCCTAAAGAAAGACACTTATACTCTCAGGCTGTATAAAAAAAACAGACCAAAGGACATGTAAAGAAGAGAGGAGATTCTTTTTCAAAGGCTCACATAGGCTAGTCTCTAACTTATTGATAAAGAAGAGAAGTTGTCCACTTCAAAATGAGAAGGAAGGATGGAACCCTGAACTGGAAGTGACTAAAGGTTCGGAATAGCTCTTTTGCAGACCGTGTGAGAGGATCAACAAGAGATTAATCAAAGGATTAAGAAGCAATTAAAGTCAGGCAGTGTAAACTGGTAGTAGGCCAAGACTGCAGAATTTTGCTTGAAATCCATCACCAATGCTGGGTAACAGCTAGTAGAGGAGGTGGATTGATGGTGAATCGGTGGCTCATAGAAAGCACAGCATACATCACTAAGAATGAGGCCTGCATACACCACTCAATTTGAAAAGGCCAGCCCAGAGATGGAGATTTTAACAACAGATGGCAAAGGTACTTTCAGCCAGCTATGACATTGGTAAATTGTTTAAATTTAAACAGTAGAAAACAGAAAATACCCTAATGTGCTTTAATCACAGCCTATTTTAGCATTGTCCTTAATAGTCCAGCTAACTTCATTAGACCAGTGTTTTTTATTCCCCAGCTCCTTATATATTTTATTTTAAAATATGTATGTAAGGAATTGTTACTTCGTAAATATTTTAAACAGAAGCACCACAGGCTACTAGGAATTTGTATGTAGAACTTGGCATCCTGATGCTGTAACTTAAATGAGTTGTGCTGGGAAAGTCATTTCATCTCTCCGTGCCCCAGGTTCCTTATCATAAGTGGGGATAATAATCTCTACTCTCAGTGTAGATGTGATAATTAAATGAGATAATTCATGTAGTGGCACCATGGCACGTATAATGGATGTTTAAATAATGTTATTTACATTTTTTAATAGAAGCAATGTAATTCCGTATGTTATATTGTTTTTTAGAACAAACCAATAAAAGATACAGAGAAAAACTGGAAAACAGAAAAGTAGAAAAGAAAGAAAAGTGATAAAAAATTCCATCACCCAAGCATTAAAACTTGCAATATTTTAGTACTAAATATAAAATTTTATTACTAGAGAGACTATTTTGAAGCCATAAAGCCCAATCCCTGAATTTTACAGATGAGGAAACTGAGGCCTAGATTAATACAGCTGGCTTTTCCCACGGCACAAAGCTTATTAGCTATAGAGCTAGGGCTAGAAATGAGGTGTTCCATCTTTGGTGCTTTTCCCCTCACTGTGATGAGAGAGGTAAAAAACATTGCATTGTCAACAACCAACATTAATCACATACACATATATTCAGGGCATTCACCACTCTGGGTATATAATCATTATTTGTTATGATTTCACACCTATTAAGAAACCAATCCAAAGTACACATGTAGGTCAGTGAAAAGACAATCTTTCTAAATAAAATGGAAAAAACACCTTATATCTATGCCTGCAGCATAAACTGTATAAAAGTCATTTCCTCCAGGATCATAGTTTGCAAAAAGTCTATTTTTGCAAGAGAAGAACATCATTTTTCAACTATCCTTGATATCGAGGAAAGTAAGACGGTTGTAAGTCATCTGCTTTGTAAGCTCTTAAAACTCAATCCCAAGGGTTCTTGTGCCTTATCGACAGTACTAAATGATGTAAATTAGCCCATTGAAAGTTCAGAAAAATATTTTCCCAGATTGTTAAAGACCTCAAGCCTGCCCAAGGCCTCCACACTTCGCCTGCAATGTGGTAAGGCTAAAACTAGCTTTTAGAGGTGAACAAAGAAACAAGGAGATACACACTAACCGCAAAATGATGTTTCCTGGAGGTCCATGGTTGAGTTCAATTTGCAGATGATAATTTAGCAAAAATATAACTGCAACACATCCTCTTATAATGCTTCAGACATTAGTCCTCTAAATCTTGTTTGCACTATTTAAAAAGACTTTTTTTTAAAAAAAAATTCTGTCTGCTTCTTTTAAAACAGTAAGTTGAGAATTGTTAATTAGAGAATGTAACAAGTATTACCCAGGCAACCAGCCTAGGGGTATCCCTCCAGCTCAAAATATGTTTATGTAGTGTGTGCACTGTGTGTATGGTGAATGCAAAGGTCAACTCTTGTCTAAGATAATTTTCATTTGGTTTAATAAACACTTGTTATTTGCCTACCATGTGTCAGTTATTTCAGGCACCTGAAGATACAAATCTAAGCAAGTCCCAGGCCTCACAAGTTGCTGTTTCTTTAACCATACTTGAAATGGAAGGAGATATTTTGTATGCTGTTTAATTAAAACAGTAAGGGAGTGAGTGTCTCTTCCATTAGCAACATTCTCTTTCTGCAAATTCAGAGTTCCAGTTTGTATCAAATACAGTGTCAGCTTCAATGAACAGAAACTTGACTAAAAGTGTCTTTAAACTTTATTTTATATTTTAGAAGTCCAGAGGTAGTGCTTATTTGAGGTAAGTCAGCAGTGGATTAGCCTTGTCTATGGGCCCAGATTCTTAACATTGTGCTTATCTTCAATCTCCAGCATGCCAGCAATCCATCCCTCATGGTTGCAAATGGTTGTAGCAAGGCTAGGCACCATTTGCAAACATGACCATGTGTGGCAAAGAGCAGAAGCTTCTCTCCTTAGGGAAGAAACTTTCCCAGGAGCATCCCAGCAGAATTCTTCCAGGTGGTACTCACCAGGATTGGACCATCCTGGTAAGTACAATGCTCTGCATAATGCCACAGACCAGCACACTGAGATTAGGGTGACCAAGGCCCAAGATTTAAGGAAACAGTCTCTCTCATCACTGATTTGGCCCTGAGAGTAAATGCCTTCTTAAATTTTGTGTCTTAAGAACATTGTCAGCTTTACCCTAGTCCTGGCCTTGGCTGTGGACATGTTACAAGCTCAATAAATGAATCTATTTAATTTCAAGATATATTAGGAAACCCATTTTGCCCATAAATATCTCAACTGCTTCCTGAAATTCTCTCACTAGCAGATTACTCCTTTCTGTAAAGCCTTGCCTTCTGATATATTTTTCCAAATACAAATGCCCCCAAAGATGAGTTTATTATACTAACACACTCTTTTCCTGCAACCCAAGAGCTATATTTTGGAATCACACCAGTGCGTTATTTGCACACAATATCTGTGTTTGACTTGGGAGATGCTTGAGACAGCTTCTCTGGGATCACAGTGAGAGAGGTAATACTGAGAGAGCCTGGTCAACAGTTGGGAGGGAGGAAAGGTCTTTCGGCAGAGTGCTGTCAGAGCACAAAAGTACCTCCATTAACTCTGGGGACAGTATGACTAGGAAGGGACAGAGGGTAATGGGAATGGTATTGTAAGCAGTTAGCTTTTGCTGTGGAACAAACCATCGTACAACCTTAGAGGCTTAAAACAAACATGTATTATTGCTCTAGAGTCCATATGCATCAGATAGAAATTTCTGCGGATTTGGAACTGATTTAACCGATATCCCTCTGTTCACTCATATGGTTTGGACAGTAGCTTCATGGGTCTAGAATGGCCTCACTGTCATGGGCCACATATCTTCCATTATCTAGTCAGTGAGCCCTAACTTTCTCATGTGGGGTTTTCCAGGTTTCCAGAACTGGGGAGCAAAGTCCCAAATGCAAGTGCTGCCAAGGCTCCACTTATGACACTTCGCTCATGTGTCATCAGCCAAAGCAAATCACCCAGTCAAACTGAGAAATGGTATGGGGCAGAGTTGGGAGGACATACTAATAAGGCACAGATAGAAGGGGTGAGTGTGTGGCTATTTACGGCCATGTTGGTAATGTAACTCAGGAAGGGTTCTTGTTTGGGAACCTTTTTAAGGTACCTAATGAAGGATTCCAGATATTGTTGGGAGGCCTACTGTGGATGTAGATGAACCAGAGAAAACCCATTATATAAAGAAAGAGTATGTTATTCAGAGTAAATGTTTCAAATAGAAACACAGAAAAAAGCTACCATCATGAGACATACTGGCAGACAAGTGGACCTTCAAGTTTCTGTGATTCTCCACCTGTGGAGGTGGAAGAATCAAGTTATTTGAACCATAACCATCTTTGTTCTAGTTATCTGTTCATAAAGCAAACTCCCCAGACTTTAACTTATCTTGCATTTGACCTATAGAGGGAATAATAAAGACAATACGATTAAGACTTGTTCTGCTTGATATTTATATTTCTTGTTAAAAGTAAATACATTGACATTCTGGTTTATATACATCACTATTGTATAAAATTTTAACAGGATCTAAGGCTTTGTTTCCAAAACAAATCATGGATCTTTTCATATCACATTGCGACATGAAATATTATTTGCAAAATGTAATTTATGTTCATCGTCACTTCATTAGATCTTGTTATTTAATGAGTTAATAAAGAAACATTATTCTAGCACAAATTATTTAGAATTCTATAACTATTTTAACACACATTTTATTTTATGCCTTTAAAAACCTATTCTGAGATGAGATCCTTGGGCTTCTTAAGATTGCAAAAGGGAAAAGGGCTTTAAAAGATTAATACCCTGAGTTACCACAAGTCAGCCTCATCTAGTCTAACAAAACCTAAAGCACTGGCAAGTGTCATTGGACTTGGAAAGCCAAGAAGCAGAATCTAAATAAGTAAAATCACCAAGAAAAATGGAATTCTTTTCCTATTACATATATGGTCTGCCATACTTAACAGAGAACTACAAATGCCAGGAATGACCATTAAGGTGAAGGTGTTGAACTGCACATTCTCTAAAGGCCACTTGAATCTAACACTCTACAACTGTATAATTCTCTGTTCTGCTTCAAGGCTAAAATACAGTCACTCGATAATTAAGTGGAGAAGCTTATATACAGTCTTGTCTAGTGGGATCACAAACTACCATCCACAGGTCCACTGACTGTTTTTGTTCTACTTGTGAGCTAAGGATATTTTCTACATTTTTAGTGGGTGAAGAAATAAAAAAGAGAGTAGTATTTTGTGACACTTCCAAATTACATGAAATCCAATCTTAATGCCTATAAATTATTCTCTGTTTTAATACAACCACACCCATTTATGTACTGTCTGTGGCTGCTTTTGTGCCATACTGGAAGAGTTGGGTAGGTGCTGTCAAGACCATATGGTTTGCAGAGGCTGAAATATTTACTATCTGGCCGTTTATAGAAAAGATTGCCAAACCCTGTTCTGGAGGAAGAAAACTGACTATCTGACTCTCTGACTCTCTATTCCCTCTAAAGACTCACACTTTTACTAAATATTCCTTCCCACATTAACCAGAACTAAAATAACTTACTCTCTCTCCCTACTCCTGCTGCTGTGTGGAGAGGTTTTAGTGTGTGTTCCACTTTATAAGTAGTATGTCAGGCAAATCATGCATATAATTCATATTTTAAATGAGTTAATTATTTAAGTGCTCAATCTTTTAGTCCATCTATCAGTCAGCATTACAATGAGGAAATGAATAAACATGAGTACATTTCATACTCCTCCCCCCATCATTCATTAAAGATATTCTGTAGACTCATTAGTCAGAAGCTTAAGCAGCCTTCACAGTACAGACATGGCTGCCCAAACTACAGGAGAATCACCTACATGGAGGGAGTGAAATTCCTATCAGCTCAGTAGAAATTAACTGTGACTCAGCCTCTCACTTCCTTTCTCCAGCTCTTCAGGAAATCTAATTCCATCTCTGTGATTTATTTAAATTGCTCTAAAGAATGGTTAAGCGAATAAAGCACTTGGTTGCATAAAATGATGTGTCACTTGCATGCATGGAGTGCTTTCTGTTCTACTCTCAGGAAATGAAAAAAGAGTAGGAAAAAATGGGCAGTCTTCAAAAGGATTTTAAATCAGAACACTGCACGCCCCAACTTTCTCATGACTCCCAAAAGCCTGTGGTGTACTTTCTCCCTTCTATGGTGTTAAAATGGCAGAAGTATTCTCACACTTTAAGTCTACTTTCCAAACACCCTGTCACTGTTAAACATAACACCTGCAGTGCCTCTTGGAGCAGCTTGCACTGAAAGGCACACGAGTGTCCATGTCCTATTCTCAGCCACCTGTTCAGTCTCCTTCTAGTCTCACAATGCATGTATTGGAGCAGTACAGTGGGCAGTGACCTTAAGAAAAGCCCCTTGGATCCTGAACCTTTGGTGGCATTTTATGATAATTAGTTTTTATGGCCTCATGCAGTTTTTCTGGTCACATCTGGTTGTACTTATGTGGTGGCTTATAAAAAAAACACTATTTCAATAAGGGAGACATCACTTTGAAAAGGGTAATAAGGAAGAGGTGCTTTCATTTTTAAACAAAATGCTCAGGTCTGTGGAAGCAAATGAGTGCCTTTTGAATGCTTGTAGTTTTCCCACTTACTCTCAGTGTTGCAAATGCCCTGAGTTCAGCCTATGTGCCTAGAGCCTGGGTGGCATCTGTCAGCAAAGGCAGAACAGGTTACTTTATGCACTCCTGACAGGTGCTTCAAGTGCCAAAGTTTGAACTAGATGCCTGGTGGGGAGAAATGTTTATTTGGCAGGAAGGGGAAAGGACAGCAGGTTGGAGCCAAAAGGAACAGAGAAGCCCAGCAGAGCCTTGTGCTGCTGCTTGAAGTCTGCCTATCTCCTGCAAAATGGGAGTGCTTGGCAGTGATGTACTTCCAGGGGAAAATAATGAGCTCTCTCATTAAAAAGTAATAGTTTGTAAAGTAAAATTTCAAAGCATAATTAATGAGCTTGTGAAAAGTGCCAGGACAACAGTAGCCTGAGTATCAGTGTTGAGAACTACACAAGGTGTATATGCAGCAAGGGATATTTGTTGGCAAGGTTTGATGGCTTACCCAAAATCTCAAGCTATTTTTTCCCTTTATAAAAGTATTTGGCTACATTCCCTACAGGCTATTGCTGATAATGTTCCCCTTGAATTTATACTCTTAACACACTTAAAGCTTTAAAAAAATCGTATCTTATCATGTAAAAGCTATTCTTTGGTGAGAGACAATTACTCTATGTCTTAGAGTAGAATGATGTGATTTCCAACTCAAAACTTTGCATTCATGGTCACTCAATGGGACAGAATACTTGAAATCAGGATTGCTTCAGAAAATCCAGGATGTTTGGCTATCATAGCAAAAAGTTAAATATAATATTGAAAATGCCTTTATTCTTAGTGTAGTAAGCCATGTGAGCTATTGTGTTTGCTTAATATGCAAGCATCCCTTCCTCCTTTCTTGTTGACAAATACTGCCTGACCCTCCATTCCCTGAAAAAAGAATGACCTTGTTCATGGCAGCATGCCAGATCATTCTGGCCTCTAGGACTTGTTCATTGATGGGTAGGTGACTAAACTAAACAAGACCCAACAAAGTTCCTTCCCAGGATTGCAGTGTGGATACTGGAGGAAAAGGGTTCACTCTTCTTTCTTTGAAGATACCAAGCTGGTATCCTACAGGCCTGGGGGTGCCAGCAGGAGAAGTTGGGAAGCAATAGGAGGGATTGAGGTTAACACACAGAGAAAGGCAGGGGAGAGTAGTAAAGAGACAGAGATCTGAAGATACCATTTCTGTTCTGGATCTGGTTGTATCTGGTGCCAGTTTCTCTTTTTCTTTACCAGGTAGTGGATCGATAGACATTGTTCTACATACAGTGGTTTCAACTGGGCTTCTATCCCTTATAACTTAAAAAAGATCTGACAATCTGTCAACAGGTAAGATAATTTCTCATAAAGAGTGCAAGGTCTAGCTATAACAAGAAAGTTATTGAGACTGTATTTAATCAATTCCAAGGTAACTGCATACCAGGGTATGATATAACTTCCCCTTTCCTAGTTAAAACAAAGAAGATATTGAGCAGGAAGAAAGGGAAGATTAATGATAGCTATTTTCAGAATAGAAGTACCATAGACTGTTAGATGTACAGACAACCTTAGAGAGGCTACAGAATTCATATAAGATGAGGAGTTTGAAACTATAAAACAATAATTGGTATAATAATTTTGCTGGATTTTCAGAATTGGGGGCTTCTGTAACTTCCCAGTGTTTCCTGTATCAGTGCCCCATAGATATTTCTCCATGTTGGTTAAAAGAAAAGTCCTCTAAAAGCTCCCTGTCAAGATAGGTTATATGAAAACTGAGGATATATACATAAAAGCAAAGCAGTATCTAGAGCTGGGTAACCAAAACTTAGAGAAAGAAAACTTCTAAGATAATGATTTTGAGGTTGTGCAATCTAAAATTTTGTTAGATGTACATGTTGACAGCACATGCATTTCCTCAGCAGCACAGACCATAACTGAGCCTAGTTAGCAAGACAAATTAGTCAAAGAAAGGAAGCTGCCAGATGGTGCACATTGTTAATAACGCCCATCTGTGAATTATGAAGTTGATTTGCGGTGCATTTTGGTGCTTCTTTTCTTGGACAGCGAAGTTGCTAGTAACAACTTTGTTGAGGTGCCTGGGCCTAGTGGCTTCACAGGTAACTTCAGTTTATTCTCAGCCTGGGATTTTGAGGAAAACTTGCTTCTTCTAGCCGTAGAGGATCTTGAGATACATCAAAAGGGCAATTGTGTTACCAATAATTGGGGGTTAATGTGAATTGCTCCCCTCTTTTAAAAACCAGTTAATTAGTAAAATGAAAAGGGCTTTAGAGTGTTAAACTGTTACCTGGATAAAAATATAAATATGCAAAGTCACTCAAAGGAGCCAGTCTTCCGGAGAAAGGAGTTTGGGTCCAACCAGGAAAGAAAGGAACAGCACAGTGCTCTCAGTCTCGGCAGAGCTCAACTTTAGCAGTACCTCCCCCGCAAAAAATAAGGTGGGGAGTCTTCAACATCTGGTAAGGTATTGGTAGAGTTGGCATATGGAGTTATAGGCAACAGATTTTGAATATCCAGGTAAATATATAAATGTTTTTCAGGTTATCTTTTTCTGATGTCATTAGACAGTTTGATTCTTCTGATGGCTCTTACTCTGATTCCTTACTCACTATACAAATTTCTGACTCCAAAATTAGTCAGTCTATACCACAGAATTTTCTAATTATGTGTGAGCCTCAAGTATTTTCGTGCATGTGATAGTAATTTCAAAATTAGTCAATAAAGTGATTATTGATTAGTATTGTCTTTACATGTATTAAGGTAAACCTTATGAATTTGCTAATATTTTAACTATTTTTTAGATCTGCAAAGTACTTTCAAAGCTTGGCTACATTTAAAAAATGAATTAATAACAGATTTCAAGGCTTTTTGTTCACATGTCACTTAATTTATTTTGCAAGCCAATAAACTAGCATTCTGGTGTCTATTTCAGAATCATATGCCTTTTAATTAGGGCAAAACAATAAAACTTCCAAGGAATCATGGAAACTCTGAAACTGAGGGGACCAAATATCAGAGTCCAGTTCTCCAGTTTTACAGGAGAGTAAACTGAAGCCCAGACTGGTTAAGCAACTCATTTGACAGTGCAGAATTTGTCAGTGTCAGAGCAGGACTGCAGCCTGGCTTCCAGGTGAGTTGTCTTTCCGCTGTATTATGCTAAATACACTATGTGCCAGAAACACAGCTAAGGAAAAAACAAACTAAAATGAGGGAGACAGAAGTCATATTCTAGCTCTTCCTTCAAGCTTTAACTGTTTATGCTTTTATTATAAGCACTAAAAAAGGCACTCTACTATTAAATATATATATATATATATAATATTCGTTATGATTTTAAATGTCTTTATGATAGAAAATCAGGAAAATACACAAATTATGAAAAATAATATCTATAATTCTATCCACATGGCAAAATCAACATTAACATTTGGCATATATCTTTCCAAAACTTTTCTAGGTATACATTTATGTGTTTGCTTCCTTCCCATTGCATGAACTGTTCCAGCAAAGAGGAGGCAGAACCCATGTGAAGTAAGAACATAGATTCAGAGCAAAACCATGCTCTATTCTTACTGACCATGTGACCTCAGGTAATTAATTTAGCATCTTTCCAATTCATGAGTTCAAAACAGTCCTATTTCATAACAAAGTGATGAAGATTCAATGGCATTAATATTTGGAAATGCTTAGAATAGTGCCTGGAGTATAGTAAGTGCTATATAAATGTTTATAAAATAAATAAATAATACCAAGTATTTTTGGATTAAGTGAATATATACACATGTATGCATAATTAAAAACTATAATACTGAATATGCAGGTTACAAATTGCTTGTTTTCTGAGTATTATATTGTTAGCATTTCCTATGTTAATAAAAGAAATCCTGTTTCATTAGTTTTTTGCTTTGTACTGAATCATTCTTATTAGTTAACAAACTACCACTACCCTCCAGATATCTGTATGGCTAACGCCATCACCAAACAAGTCTTTGGTTATAGTGTCTTCTCACTGTGACCTACCCTGGCTCTCTGCAGCCACCAATCCCAAATCTATTACTTTCTGTACATTAGGTTCCCCCACACCACTTGTTCTCTTCTGCCATACTGTATTATGTAAATATGCACTTATTATAGTTACATTTACTTTTATCTTCCCTGCTGGACCATAAACTCCTGGATACCAGGGAATCTATTTTGCTCACTGATATGTCCCAAGCACCAGAAGAATATCTGTTACAGAGCAGATAGTTAGTAAATATTTGCTAAATTCAAGAAGTTCCCTCCCCTCCCCACCTTTTTTTTACTATTATAAATTACACTATGAGCATTTCTGTATGTAAAGATTTCTCACAAGACCTGTATATATTTTTTCTATCCTATAAGTGAAATTGTAGATCTAATGATGTGAGCATCATTTAAGTTCCTACTGTTTATTGCCAAATAAGTTTTCCAGAATGTCTTCCAGTTCTCTCCTAGAAAAGATGTATTTACCAATTGCATAGTGCGTATCTGGAGTGTGGGGGAGGATATAACAGCAACTAGATCTTGTTCACACTTCTGCTGTTTTGCCCACCCCTGAGCCAAGCCACTCCCCAAGCACTGAGGATTTGCAAATCTGGTTGATTCAAGTCCTGGACATTGATCAAAACATAGTAGTGAATAAGGCAACGTTGTATTAAATGACAATGCAGCTATGTGTATTCTCTCTCAAGTAGTTCTCTATATTTGAGCACTTTCAATAATCACTAATACACACCCCCTGAAGTAGCTAATTATCTCCTTAGTTCTTTTGATTCAGCCTATTTTTTTTTCTATGCATAGGTTCTAGGCCTATATTTTCAAAATTCAACTAGAAATACAAACCTTGAATCACAGAGCTCATTAAACATTTAAAAATCATCTTGAGGAGGCGGAGCCAACATGGCGGCATGAGTAGGACAGTGGGAATCTCCTCCCAAAAACATATATATTTTTGAAAATACAACAAATACAACTAATCCTAAAAGAGAGACCAGAAGACACAGGACAACAGCCAGACTACATCCACACGTGCGAGAGCCCAGCACATGGTGAAAGGGGTAAGATACAACTCCCGGCATGGCAGGACCTGAGCATGCCTCCCCCCAGCTACCGGCAGGAGGGAGAGGGAGCCCAGGACTGCTAAACACCCAGCCCCAGCTACCCACACCAGAGCGCAGACACAGTGCATGCATGGAGGGCCAGAAACTAGAGAAACAGGGCAGCAAGACCTCTGAGCGGGTTCCGAAGCTGAAGCCACTGTGACACAGAAAAGCGAGTGCTTTTTGAAAGTCTTAAAGGGACAGGGACATAACAGCTGGACTGAAACAACACAGGTCACAGCCCATGCCTGGAAATTACAGGGAAAACTGGGTGCACTAACCCCCGGGGCAACAGCTCTGAGACCCCTCACAGAGGTAAACAGACAAACAGCCCCCTGTCCATTACCCCTCCAGGCGCTGCGAAAGCAGAGAAGCAGCCTAAGGCAGACCATGCCCTTAGAAAGGGAGATTCCATCGAAACTGCCAGGCAAGACACAAAGACCCAGTCTACACACAATTACCCAACACAAGCCACTAGGGGTCGAAGTTGTCCAGGAAAGAAAGGCCAGTAGCAAGTGAAAAGTTTGGCCGTCCCAGCTGACAGTCAATAGCACCTGTCAACATGAAAAGGCAAAAAAATATGATCCAGAGAAGACTAACCCAGACAGCTTCAGCATCTGCTACAACTTCCCCTGAGAAGGAACTTGGGGAGATAGATTTAACCAGTCTTCCTGAAAAAGAATTCAAAACAAAATTCATAACCATGCTGATGGACTTGCAGAGAAATATGCAAGAACTAAGGAAGGAGAATATAGAAATAAAACAAGCTCTGGAAGGACTTCAAAACAGAATGGATGATATGCAAGAGACCATTAATGGACTAGAGAACAGAGAGCAGGAAGCTGATGCAGAGAGAGATAAAAGGATCTCCAGGAATGAAAGAATTCTAAGAGAGCTGAGTGACCAACTGAAATGGAACAATATCCACATTACAGGGGTACCAGAAGAAGAAGAGAGAGAAAAAGGGATAGAAAGTGTCTTTGAAGAAATAATTGCCGAAAACTTCCCCAAACGAGGGGAAGAAATGGCCTCTCAGACCACAGAGGTACACAGAACTCCCATGACAAGGGATCCAAGGAGGGAAACACCAAGACACATAATAATTAAAATGGCAAAGATCAAAGACAAGGACAAAGTATTAAAGGCAGCCAGAGAGAAAAAAAAGGTTACCTACAAAGGAAAACCCATCAGGCTATCATCAGACTTCTCAACAGAAACCCTACAGGCCAGAAGAGAATCACATGACATACTTAATGCAATGAAACAGAAGGGCCTCGAACCAAGACTGCTGTATCCAGCACGAATATCATTTAAATATGAAGGAGGGATTACACAATTCCCACACAAGCAAAAGTTGAGGAAATTTGCCTCCCACAAACCACCTCTACAAGGCATATTACAGGGACTGCTCTAGATGGGAGCACTCCTAAAAAGAGCACAGAACAAAACACCTAACATATGAAGAAGGGAGGAGGAGGAATAAGGAGGGAGAGAAATAAAGAATCATCAGACCGTGTTTATAATAGCTCAACAAGTGAGTTAAGTTAGACAGTAAGATAGTAAAGAAGCTAACCCTGAACCTTTGGTAACCACAAACTTAAAGCCTGCAATGTCAGTAAGTGTGTACCTTTCAATAATCACCCTAAATGTAAATGGACTGAATGCACCAATCAAAAGACACAGAGTAATAGAATGGATAAAAAATCAAGATCCATCCATATGCTGCTTACAAGAGACTCACCTCAAACCCAAAGACATGAACAGACTTAAAGTCAAGGGATGGAAAAAGATATTTCATGCAAACAACAGAGAGAAGAAAGCAGGTGTTGCAATTCTGGTATCAGAAAAAACAGACTTCAAAATAAAGTAACAAAAGACAAAGAAGGACATTACATAATGATAAAGGGCTCAGTCCAACAATAGGATATAACCATTACAAATATATATGCACCCAATACAGGAGCACTAACATATGTGAAACAAATACTAACAGAACTAAAGAAGGAAATAGAATGCAATGCATTCATTCTAGGAGACTTCAACACACCACTCACGTCAAAGGACAGATCCACCAGACAGAAAATAAGGACACAGAGGCACTGAACAACATACTAGAACAGATGGACATAATAGATAACTACAGAACTCTACATCCAAAAGGAACAGTATACACATTCTTCTCAAGTGCACATGGAACATTCTCCAGAATAGACCAGATACTAGGCCAAAAAAAGAGCCTCAGTAAATTCCAAAAGATTGAAATCCTACCAACCAACTTTTCAGACCACAAAGGCATAAAACTAGAGATAAACTGTACAAAGAAAGCAAAAAGGCACATAAACACATGGAGGCTTCACAAAACGCTCCTAAATAATCAATGGATCAATGACCAAATCAAAATGGAGATCCAGCAATATATGGAAACAAACAACAACAACAACACAAAGCCCCAACTACTGTGGGACACAGCAAAAGCAGTCTTAAGAGGAAAGTACATAGCAAGCAAGGCATATTTAAAAAAGGAAGAACATTCCCAAATGAATGGTCTAATGTCACAATTATCGAAATTGGAAAAAGAAGAACAAATGAGGCCTAAGGTCAGCAGAAGGAGGGACATAATAAAGATCAGAGAAGAAATAAATAAAATTGAGAAGAATAAAACAATAGCAAAAATCAATGAAACCAAGATCTGGTTCTTCAAGAAAATAAACAAAATAGATAAGCCTCTAGCCAGACTTATTAAGAAGAAAAGAGAGTCAACACAAATCAACAGTATCATAAATGAGAAAGGAAAAATCATGACGGACCCCACAGAAATACAAAGAATTATTAGAGAGTACTATGAAAACCTATATGCTAACAAGCTGGGAAACCTAGGAGAAATGAACAACTTCCTAGAAAAATACAACCTTCCAACACTGACCCAGAAAGAAACAGAAAATCTAAACAGACCAATTACCAGCAACGAAATTGAAGCGGTAATCAAAAAACTACCAAAGAACAAAACCCCCGGGCCAGATGGATTCACCTCAGAATTTTATCAGACATACAAGAAAGACATAATATGCATTCTCTTTAAAGTTTTCCAAAATATAGAAGAATAGGGGATACTCCCAAACTCATTCTATGAAGCTAACATCACCCTAATACCAAAACCAGGCAAAGACCCCACCAAAAAAGAAAACTAAAGACCAATATCCCTGATGAAGGTAGATGCAAAAATACTCAATAAAATATTAGCAAACCAAACTCAAAAATACATCAAAAGGATCATACACCATGACCAAGTGGGATTCATACTAGGGATGCAAAGATGGTACAACATTCGAAAGTCCATCAACATCATCCACCACATCAACAAAAAGAAAGACAAAAACCACATGATCATCTCCATGCATGCTGAAAAAGTATTTGACAAAGTTCAACATCCATTCATGATAAAAACTCTCAGCAAAATGGGAATAGAGGGCAAGTACCTCAACATAATAAAGGCCACTTATGATAAACCCACAGCCAACATTATATTGAACAGTGAGAAGCTGAAAGCTTCCTCTGAGATTGGGATCTAGACAGGGATGCTCACTCTTCGCCCTGTTATTTAACATAGTACTGGAGGTCCTAGCCACGGCAATTAGACAAAACAAAGAAATACAAGGAATCCAGACTGGTAAAAAAGAAGCTAAACTGTCACTATTTTCAGATGACATGATACTGTACATAAAAAACCCTAAAGACTCCACCCAAAAACTACTAGAACTGATATCGGAATACAGCAAAGTTGCAGGATACAAAATTAACACACAGAAATCTGTGACTTTCCTATACACTAACAATGAACCAACAGAAAGAGAAATCAGGAAAACAACTCCATTCACAATTGCATCAAAAAAAAATAAAATACCTAGGAATAAACCTAACCAAAGAAGTAAAAGACTTATACTCAGAAAATGACAAGTCACTCTTAAGGGAAATTAAATGGGACACTAACAGATGGAAACTTATCCCATGCTCATGGATAGGAAGAATTAATATCATCAAAATGGCCATCCTGCCCAAAGCAGTGTACAGATTTGATGCAATTCCTATGAAACTACCAGCAACATTCTTCAATGAACTGGAACAAATAATTCAAAAATTCATATGGAAACACCAAAGACCCGGAATAGCCAAAGCAATCCTGAGAAAGAAGAATAAAGTAGAGGGGATCTCACTCCCCAACTTCAAGCTCTACTATAAAGCCATAGTAATCAAGACCATTTGGTACTGGCACAAGAACAGAGCCACAGACCAATGGAACAGACTAGCGAATCCAGACATTAACCCAGACATATATGGTCAATTAATATTTGATAAAGGAACCATGGACATACAATGGCGAAATGACACTCTCTTCAACACATGGTGCTGGCAAAACTGGACAGCTACATGTAGGAGAATGAAACTGGACCATTGTCTAACCCCATATACAAAAGTAAACTCAGAATGGATCAAAGACTTGAATGTAAGTCATGAAACCATTAAACTCTTGGAAAAAAACATAGGCAAAAACCTCTTAGACATAAACATGAGTGACCTCTTCTTGAACATATCTCCCCGGGCAAGGAAAACAACAGCAAAAATGAACAAGTGGGACTATATTAAGCTGAAAAGCTTCTGTACAGCAAAAAACACCATCAATAGAACAAAAAGGAACCCTACAGTATGGGAGAATATATTTGAAAATGACAGATCCGATAAAGGCTTGACATCCAGAATATATAAAGAGCTCACACGCCTCAACAAACAAAAAACAAATAACCCCAATCAAAAAATGGGCAGAGGAACTGAACAGACAGTTCTCCAAAAAAGAAATATAGATGGACAACAGACACATGAAAAGATGCTCCACATGGCTAATTATCAGAGAAATGCAAATTAAAACTACAATGAGGTATCACACACACCAGTAAGGATGGCTGCCATCCAAAATACAAACAACAACAAATGTTTGCAAGGCTGTGGAGAAAGGGGAACCCTCCTACACTGCTGGTGGGAATGTAAATTAGTTCAACCATTGTGGAAAGCAGTATGGAGGTACATCAAAATGCTCAAAACAGACTTACCGTTTGACCCAGGAATTCCACTCCTAGGAATTTACTCTAAGAACACAGCAATCAAGTATGAGAAAGACAGATGCACCCCTATGTTTATCGCAGCATTATTTACAATAGCCAAGAATTGTAAGGAACCTAAATTTCCATCGATAGATGAATGGATAAAGAAGATGTGGTACATATACACAATGGAATACTACTCAGCCATAAGAAGAGGGCAAATCCTACCTTTTGCAGCAACATGGATGGAGCTGGAGGGTATTATGCTCAGTGAAATAAGCCAAGTGGAGAAAGAGAAATACCAAATGATTTCACTCATCTGTGGAGTATAAGAACAAAGGAAAAACTGAAGGAACAAAACAGCAGCAGAATCACAGAACTAAAGAATGGACTAACAGGTACCAATCGGAAAGGGACTGGGGAGGATGGGTGGGTAGGGAGGGATAAGGGTGGGGGGGAAAAAGAAGGAGGGTACTAAGATTAGCATGCATGGTGCGGGGTCGGAGAAAGGCGAGGGCTGTACAACACAGAGAGGACAAGTAGTGATACTACAACATTTTGCTATGCTGATGGACAGTGACTCTAAAGGGATTTATAGGGGTGACCTGGTATAGGGGAGAGCCTAGTAAACATAATACTCATCATGTAAGTGTAGATTAATGATAACAAAAAAAAAAAAGCAGTTCCTGTGTGGTGACCTCCAATGAGTTCTACACAATGGTACAAAGGGCATATAAAAGTGTAGGCAAAGGGTCTGTTTGTTTTTATACAGAGGATCAAAGCCTAATTTGGCTACCCAGAAAATGAACTAAGATATGATATAAAAAAGAACTTCCAACATCAGCACTCTCTGGAAGACTCATACCAGAAGATGATCATCAAAAAACCGCAACAAAGATCCACGCGCTGCTACAGCTGTAGATGCCCTCATCCCACTGGTTCCTGGACTTGCCATGGGAATGAAGAAGGAGATGTCTAAGCTGGCCTGTGCATACAGTAAAACAACAAATTTGACTGGGTCTATACTGTTGGAACTCAACCAAAAATTAGGAGAAGTGCAAATTGTAGCGCTCCAAAATCTTACAACTACAGACTATCTACTGTTAAAAAAACATATGGGATGTGAACAGTCCCCAGGAATGGGTTGTTTTAATTTGTCTGATTTCTCTCAGACTGTTCAAGTTCAGGTGGACAATATCTACCATATCATAGATAAGTTTTCACAAATGCCTAAGGTGCCTAACTGGTTTTCTTGGTTTCACTGGAGATGGCTGGTAATTATAGTTCTGCTTTGGTTATGTAACTGTACTCCTATTATGTTAATGTGTGTGCGCAATTTAATTAGTAGTTTAAAACCTATACATGCTGAAGTTACTCTACAAGAAGATATGTCAAAGAAATAATCAATCTTCCCATGTTTTCTTCCGTCTGCTACTTCTATAGCTTTTCTTCTTCCTTCCTAATTACAACCCTTAAATAGAATTCGTGCCTCATATCGAATTTACTGAGTATCATAATACTTCCAAGTGGTAAAGATACCTCAAGACAAATGCTAGGCATAGAAGCCCCAGGGCATAAATATGCAAGGAAGTAAAAAGCTAACCTTTTCAAACAATAAGGCTTCTCTCTCACTTACTAACCTTACATCTCCCTGTATGGCCCTGGAAGATGACTGGTTAGCCAGAGACGGGTAAGATTCCTTAAGGGAGGAACAACCTAAGACAGGCACAGTCGCAGGGGTCCATCAGGTGAGAAATTGGGGATCAACAGAGGTGAGGCTTAGAACCTCACCCCCCCTGTTCTGAGAGAAATCTTCTGCATCCGTGGATGTTTTATTGCCCTTGTCTAGCTTGGATTAACACATAGTCTACAGGCACACACCTGATCATCTACATTTGCTCTCTTACAACACTAAACTATGTTTTCTACCTTTATCTTGCATCTACCTACCACTTCAGCATTTTATTAAAAATAATAATAATAAAGAGAGAAATGTGGTATCCACATATAAATAAAGTATAAAAATCAAACGAATATTCATATTTGAACTGATTGTTTATAGTTCATAATGCATGATCAAAACTGAAAGTTTCTGTGATGACTGCCCTTGTACTGTTCACCATGTAACTTATTCACTATGTAAGAGTTTGTTCTCCATGTAAGAACTTGTTCGTTATGCTTCAGAAGTTTGGAGACTGATGAAAATTAGGCTTGGGGTGGATTAATGATTGTGCATTGACCATTGACTCCCCTATACAGAATTTTATTGTTGTTAACAACCATTTGATCAATAAGTATGAGAGATGCCCTCTCAAAAAAAAAAAAAAAGGATCAAAGGATCTTGAGAAACAAATGCATACATTTGCATTTAACTGTTATCTACTAATTATTATTGTTTTAGTACAAAATCGTAACTGTATAAATAGTCTATGAGACTGAATATTAAAATGGATTGTGTGAACACTCAAAAAAAACATTTAAATATTCTTCTCATATGACACAGATTTAAAATACTCCAACATCTTGAATTTTTATCTGACTATAGTTTCATTTGTTTTTCTTCCTTTAGCAATTTGCTGTACAAAAGATAATGCAATATCATAACAAATGCTAGAGCAGAGGAAGGCTATCACTTTCCTCATTCTAGATAGTTTCTTCTGTTAGTGTCCATTAGCTTTGTTGGCTGCCACAACACCCTGTCGGTTCATTAAGTTTCCTGCTGAAAATATCTCCCACTTGGCTATTTGTGCTGATACCACCCAACCTCCTCTTCTCTATACTTATGCCCTTTTATTTTTGGAGTTAGGTTCAAGGTCTACAGAAAAGAGCCTGTCATACACCCCAAAGCAACCATTTGTTCATTTCTAGATACATTTTCTCAACTGCATTGTAATTTCGTGTTTATAAGAAGCATTGTTCAAAAAGAAAATGAAATATAGTATATTTTATGTGGTAGACATGTCATCCACAATCAGGAAGGGATTTTTCAGCATTTTCTGTAGCAAAATTCTATGCCAATTTTAAAGGATGCTGACTGTGGAAAACTGACACAGGAAGTAAGTCAGCAAAAGAATTTAAAACACAAAGGACAATGGGAGTACTGAGCACAAAAATGGCAACGTGAGGTGTTTTATGTATTTGGGGAAATTACAGTGTCATCTTTAAGCACTCATCAGTTAGATTTTAACATGCACCTGTTTCACAGACATAAGCTTTGTGTCTAAATCTCATGTAAACACTTTAAACAATCAGATTGTATATCTATATTACTTTGGTCAGATACCACTGGGAGAATTACTGCAATTACACTGAATCCTATTTGGGACTGTTCAGAGAGGTATTGTTATATAACAGGGGAGTAGATATATATAAACTCAGGACAGAGATTTCTTACCTTATACATTTCTTAAGTTCTTCCCTCCAGTATTGGATATAACCATTTTAAGATGAAATACTAGAATAGCAAACTCAGGAAGACAGAGGAAACTATTGGCCACCTATATTTGACAAAGTGTACCATTTTTTGAAGGCTAGACCTGCTGAATAATTTATAAATGACAAATAGTCACATTTTAAAATGATTTGTGTGTATCACTCTCTTTTCTCAGTGTCATTATCCCTGATCTCCCTTTGCTATCCAGACTTCCCTCTCTTGTGTTCCAATTCATTGGGAACAGCTAGCTGACTATCTAGTTAATTAAACACTTGCATGAGGTAAGGAAATTATGTTATTATACAGAACCATGTACTGATCTTAAAGGATTCTGGGAAGCTTTGGGTAACTCTTGAAACTTAAAGCACCCAGGGCGCTCACCTTGGGTCTTAAAAGGAGTGTTAAGGAAAGTGGTTTGTGGCTGCCAAATTTCCCATGTACCATGTCCCAACAAAGCCAGCAATAGCCTTACGCTTTAAAGATTATACTCCTCAAAACAGCAGAGTGGTTAAAAATAACGTCTGTGTTCAAGACCTTGTGTGATGTAACCTCTCTGGGCCTCCACTTTCTCATCTGTAAAATGAGGATATGACTACCACTCAGAGAGTTAGTGCAAGAAAGAAATAATACAATTGCTTGTACATAGAAGGCATTCAAGAAGGACAGAAATTATTTTATTAGTTATTCACTGCTATGTAAAAAATTACTTCAAAACTTAATAGCTTAAAGCAACAAAAAGCTTTCATATCCCTATGGTTTAGAAATTAGGAGCAGCTTAACTGGATGGTTCCAGCTCAGGGTAAACAAAATGCTGGCCAGGGCTACATCATCTGAAGGCTTGACTAGGGCTGGAGGATGCACTTCCAAGATAATTTATTCACAGGGCTATTAGCAGGAAGCCTCACTTCCTTCCTATACAGACTTCTCCAGAAGATTGCTTTAATGTCGTAACATGATACCTGTCTTCCCCCCAAAGCAAACAATCCAAGAAAGGCTGAAGCTGCACTGCTTTTATGACCTAGCCTCAGAAATCACATATAACCATTTCTACATCCTACTGGTTGCACAGGTCATCCCTATTCATCATGGAAGAGGACCACAAAACCATGAGTTGCAGGAGGTAAGGATCAGTAAGAGCCATCCTGGAGACTAGATATCATCATGAGGATGGTAGTGGTGATGACGATGATGGACTAAATGTCAGGAGAGCAAAAGCTCATGTAGAACCAGAGGAAGTGAATGATAGTCGCTTTGCCTTAGGGTGTAGAAAGAGCCCCCAGAAAGTTCCTAAGTTAACTATTTATTCTCTGGAGGAGCTATAAAACTTAACAGTTTCCATGCTCCTAAAATACAGTATATTCTAAACTCTTTAAAAAAATATTTACTAAGTCCTAGAAACTGATCTATTTGCTTAAGACATACCAGTGAACAAAACAAAGATCCCATCCCTCATGGAGCTTCCATTATAATGGAGAGAGAAACAACAAAAAATTGTAAACTTTATATTATGTTAATGATAAGGGAAAAACAGAGAAGGCACACAGTATGAGGGGGATCTGTAATGTTGGAAGAGAAGAGGGGGGGGGTTGGTTGCAAGGCTAAATATTATTGAATGAATGAACAAATAGGTCTTCCTCTGGAGCCTCTGGGAAAGAGAATTTCAAGTTATATATATATGGAGGAAAAATAATTAATAACACTAATTGAAAGCAACAGCTTATAGGACCTGGAATACATATACTCCATGAGATACTGACCCTCAGAACACCAATGAGTCTAGTTGTCAGACTAGGCATATTAAGAACAGCACACAGAAGCTATGGTCTGGACATGGTGTGTGTGTGAAAAACCAGTAATTACCTAGGGCAGCTGGATCACCGGCAGTGATGTCCAGGGAAAAGAAAGGGCTATGGACTGGGAAGAGTCTACCTACCTGGTGGCCTCCAAATTTCAGACCATGCAGTAACTCTTCTAGACAGTATTCTGATCTCCATTTCACAAAAGGAGAAACCAGTATTTAGAAGCCAAGTGTCTTATAAGCATCTGACTCATGATAGCATCTGACTTCAAAGATAGCATTCTTTGCATAGGCGTACTCTTCTTCCAAGATCCCATATAAATGGGAGAATATCAGCATTGGTAAAGGCCCTACATATACAAAGACATCATTTGTGTTTCTAAATGTGGAACTGGAAGGGACCACAACCTTAAAATGTTTAATTAAAACACAGCATGTAGTGTCTGGGTTGATCTCTTAACACCTCAAGATTCCTTAAGCTTCATGAGGTGCAATGCTAAACATGACTCAGATCCACTGTTCTCTCTTGGAGTATCTGTACGCAAAATGGAAATTACAAGTAACAGAACACAGAGATTGCTCTGCACACATGGAGCTTTAAGACATCCCTTCGTGTACTAGTGGGACAGGAGGATCACACTCCCCACAGCAGCCTGAACTCAACATGGCAGCAGTAAGTGGTGTAACGAAGGCAAAACGTGTCCTCTACCCTCTTAAGGTCCCTAGTTGGGCCTAAAAATTAAACTGAAAAAGGATGAATGGAGAAAAGCACAAATTTATATAATGGAAGTCTTAAATGACATGGGAGCTTTCATAAGGAAATGAAGACTCAAAGAAATTATTAACTCTGAGTGTCTTTGATACGAAGTTTGATGAAGAGCAGAAAGTCATAGGAAAAACTGATAGGACAGAAGGGTATGTGGGCTAAAATAGTAAACTGGGAGAAGCAGTGAGGCTTATTCATTCAGATTCTTATCTGAGTCCCTCTGGCGATAGGGACCCTTTCCGCTGGGTACAGGGAGGGCACTTCTCAATGCTTTGGGCAAAGAGAGGTCAGAAGGTCCTTCTTTCAACCTGCTGTTTCTCAAATTCCTTCAGATTATATCAAGGAGCCACATGTTGGGGTAGCATGTCCTGAACCCCATCACTATGAATCTGGATAAAACAGTTCTCAATCAGCTCTGTTGACGAGTAAGAAGAATGAAACTAATCCTTAATGCCCCATTGGAATATCTCCTATGTGATCATAATCATACTACTTAGTAAAGACAGACTAGGTGATTAACAATTCTTCTTCTTCTTATTATTATTATTTTAATTGTATTATTATTATTATTTTTATTTGGTATCATTAATCTACAATTACATGAAGAACATTATGTTTACTAGACTCCCCCCATCACCAAGTCCACACCACAAACCCATTACAGTCATTGTCCATCAGCGTAGAAAATGCTGTAAAATCACTACTTGTCTTCTCTGTGTTGCACAGCCCTCCCCTTGCACCCCCCACACATTATACATGATAATCGTAATGCCCCTTTCTTTTTCCTCCACCCTTATCCCTCCCTTCCCACCCATCCTCCCCAGTCCCTTTCCCTTTCATAACAGTCCATTCTAGGGTTCTGTGATTCTGCTGCTCTTTTGTTCCTTCAGTTTTCCTTTGTTCTTATACTCCACATATGAGTGAAATCATTTGGTACTTGTCTCTCTCCACCTGGCTTATTTCACTGAGCATAATACCCTCTAGCTCCATCTATGTTGCTGCAAATGGTAGGATTTGTTTTCTTCTTATGGCTGAATAATATTCCATTGTGAATATGTACCACATCTTCTTGATCCATTCATCTACTGATAGACACTTAGGTTGCTTCCGTTTCTTGGCTATTGTAAACAATGCTGCGATAAACATAGGGGTGCATGTGTCTTTTTCAAACTGGGCTGCTGTATACTTAGGGTAAATTTCTAGGAGTGGAATTCCTGGCTCAAATGGTATTTCCATTTTGAGCTCTTTGAGGAACCTCCATATTGCTTTCAACAATGGTTGAAGTAATTTACATTCCCACCAGCAGTGTAGGAGGGTTCCCCTTTCTCTACAATCTTGCAAACATTTGTTGTTGTTTGTCTTTTGGATGGTGGCGATCCTTACTGGTGTGAGGTGATATCTCATTGTGGTTTTAATTTTCATTTCTCTGATGACTACTGATGTGGAGCATCTTTTCATGTGTCTGTAGGCCATCTGAATTTCTTCATTGGAGAACTGTCTGTTCAGCTCCTCTGCCTATTTTTTGATTGGATTGTTTGCTTTTTGTTTGTTGAGGTGCTAGAGCTCTTTATATATTTTGGATGTCAACCCTTTATCAGATCTGTCATTTATGAATATATTCTCCCATTCTCTAGGATGCCTTTTTGTTCTATTGATAGTGTCCTTTGCTGTACAGAAGCTTTTCAGCTTGATATAGTCCCACTCCCGCTTGTTCACTTTTGCTTTTGTTTCCCTTGCCCAGAGAGATATGTTCATGAAGAAGTCGCTCATCTTTGTGTCCAAGAGATTTTTGCCTATATTTTTTTCTAAGAGTTTTTTGGTTTCATGACTTACATTCAGGTCTTTGATCCATTTCGAATTTACTTTTGTGTATGGGGTTAGACAGTGATCCAGTTTCATTCTCTTACATGTAGCTATCCAGTTTTGCCAGCACCATCTGTTGAAGAGATGGTCGTTTCCCCATTGTATGTCCATGGCTCCTTTATCATATATTATTTGACCATATATGTTTTGGTTAATGTCTGGAGTCTCTATTCTGTTCCATTGGTCTGTGGCTCTGTTCTTGTGCCAGTACCAAACTGTCCTGATTACTGTGGCTTTGTAGTAGAGCTCGAAGTTGGGGAGCAAGATCCCCCACCACTTTATTCTTCCTTCTCAGGATTGCTTTGGCTATTCGGGGTCTTTGGTGTTTCCATATGCATTTTTGAACTATTTGTTCCAGTTCGTTGAAGAATGCTGTTGGTAATTTGATGGGGATTGCATCAAATCTGTCAATTGCTTTAGGCAGGATGGCCATTTTGATGATATTAATTATTCCTAGCCAAGAGCATGGGATGAGTTTCCATTTGTTCGTGTCCTCTTTAATTTCTCTTAAGGGTTTCTTTTAGTTTTCAGGGTATAGGTCTTTCACTTTTTTGGTTAGGTTTATTCCTAGGTATTTTATTCTTTTTGATGCAATTGTGAATGGAGTTGTTTTCCTGATTTCTCTTTCTATTGGTTCGTTGTTAGTGTATAGGAAGGCCACAGATTTCTGTGTGTTAATTTTGTATCCTGCAACTTTGCTGAATTCCAATATCAGTTCTAGTAGTTTTGGAGTGGAGTCTTTAGGATTTTTTATGTACAATTTCATGTCATCTGCAAATAGTGACAGTTTGACTTCTTCCTTACCAATCTGGATTCCTTGTATTTCTTTGTTTTGTCTAATTGCCGTGGCTAGGACCTCCAGTACTATGTCAAATAACAGTGGGGAGAGTGGGCATCCCTATCTTGTTCCCAATCTCAGAGGATAAGCTTTCAGCTTCCCACTGTTCAGTTTGATATTAGCTGTGGGTTTATCATATATGGCCTTTATTATGTTGAGGTACTTGCTCTCTATACCCATGAATAGATGTTGAATTTTGTCTAATGCTTTTTCAGCATCTATGGGGATGATCATATGTTTTTGTCCTTCCTTTTGTTGATGTGGTGGATGATGTTGATGGATTTTTAAATGTGGTACCATCTTTGCATCCCTGGTATGAATCCCACTTGGTCATGGTGTATGATCCTTTTGATGTATTTTTGAATTTGGTTTGCTCATATTTTGTTGAGTATTTTTCATCTACGTTCATCAGTGATATTGGTCTGTAATTTTCTTTTTTGGTGGGATCTTTGCCTGGTTTTGGTATTAGGGTGATGTTGGCTTCATACAATGAGTTTGGGAGTATTCCCTCCTGTTCTATTTTTGGAAAACTTTAAGGAGAATGGGTATTATGTCTTCTCTGTCTGATAAAATTCCGAGATAAATCTATCTGGCCTGGGGGTTTTGTTCTTGGGTAGTTTTTTGATTACTGCTTCAATTTCATTGCTGGTAATTGGTCTGTTTAGATTTTCTGTTTCTTCCTTGGTGAGTCTTGGAAGCTTGTATTTTTCTAGGAAGTTGTCCATTTCTTCTAGGTTTTTCAGCTTGTTAGCATATAGGTTTTCATAGTATTCTCTAATAATTCTTTGTATTTCTGTGGGGTCTGTCGTGTTTTTTCCTTTCTCCTTTCTGATTCTGTTGATGTGTGTTGATTCTCTTTTTCCTTTAATAAGTCTGGCTAGAGGCTTATCTATTTTGTTTATTTCCTCAAAGAACCGAGACATTGATTTTTTTTATTGTTTTATTCTTCTCAATTTTATTTATTTCTTCTCTGATCTATATTATGTCCCTCCTCCTGCTGACTTAAGGCCTTGTTTGTTTTTCTTTTTTCAATTTTGATAATTGTGACTTTAGACTATTCATTTGGGATTGTTCTTCCTTCTTTAAATATGCCTGGATTTCTATATACTTTCCTGTTAAGACTGCTTTCGCTGCATCCCACAGAAGTTGTTGCTTTGTGTTGTTGTTGTCATTTGTTTCCATATATTGCTTGATCTCTATTTTAATTTGGTCGTTGATCCACTGATTATTTAGGAGCATGTTGTTAAGCCTCCATGTGTTTGTGAGCCTTTTTGCTTTCTTTGTACAGTTTATTTCTAGTTTTATACCTTTGTGGTCTGAAAAGTTGGTTGGTAGAATTTCAATATTTGGAATTTGCTGATGCTCTTTTTGTGGCCTAGTATGTGGCCTATTCTGGAGAATGTTCCATGTGCACTTGAGAAGAATGTGTATCCTGTTGCTTTTGGGTGTAGAGTTCTGTAGATGTCTATTAGGTCCATCTGTTCTAGGGTGTTGTTCACTGCCTCCGTGTCCTTACTTATTTTCTGTCCAGTGGATCTATCCTTTGGAGTGAGTGGCATGTTGAAGTCTCCTAAAATGAATGCATTGCATTCTATTTCCTTCTTTAGTTCTGTTAGTATTTGTTTCACATATGTTGGTGCTACTGTGCTGGGTGCATATATATTTATGATGGTTATATCCTCTTGTTGAACTGAGCCCTTTATCATTATGTAATGTACTTCTTTATCTCTTAATTTCTTTGTTTTGAAGTCTGTTTTGTCTGATACTAGTACTGCAACAGCTGCTTTTTTCTCCCTCTTTTTTGCATGAAATATCCTTTTCATTCCCTTGACTTTTAGTCTGTGCATGTCCTTGGGTTTGAGGTTTTGAGGTGAGTCTCTTTTAAGCAGCATATAGATGGGTCTTGCTTTTTTATGCAATCTATTACTCTGTGTCTTTAGATTGGCACATTCAGTCCATTTACATTTAGGGTGATTATTGAAGATACGTACTTATTGCCATTGCGGGCTTTAGATTTGTAGTTACCAAAGGTTTAAGGTTAATTTCCTTACTATCTAAGCATCTAACTTATCTCACTTAATATGCTGTTACAATCACAATGTAAAGGTTCTTTTTTTTTCTCCTCCTTTTTCTTCCTCCTCCATTCTTTATATATTAGGTATCATATTCTGTATTCTTTGTGTATCCCTTGATTGACTGTGGGGATAGTTATTTTAATTTTGCATTTGCTTAGTAATTAGCAGTTCTACTTTCTTTACTGTGGTTTTATTACCTCTGGTGACTGCTCTTAAACCTTAGGAACACTTCCATCTATAGCAGTCCCTCCAAAATAGACTGTAGAGATGGTTTTTGGGAAGTAAATTCTCTCAGCTTTTGCTTATCTGGAGATTGTTTAATCCCTCCTTCAAATTTAAATGATAATTTTGCCAGATAAAATAATCTTGGTTCCAGGCTCTTCTGCTTCATTGCATTAAATGCATCATGCCACTCCCTTCTGACCTGTAAGGTTTCTGCTGAGAAGCCTGATGTTAACTTGATGGGCTTTCCTTTGTATGTGATCTTATTTCTCTCTCTCTGGCTGCTTTTAACAGTCTGTCCTTATCCTTGATCTTTCCCATTTTAATTACTATGTGTCTTGCTGTTGTCTTCCTTGGGTCCCTTGTGTAGGGGGATCTGTGGATCTCCATGGCCTGAGAGACTATGTCCTTCCCCAGATTGGGGAAGTTTTCAGCAACTACCTCCTCAAAGACACTTTCCATCCCTTTCTCTCTCTTCTTCTGGTATCCTTATAATGCGAATATTGTTCCGTTTGGATTAGTCACACAGTTTTCTCAATATTATTGCATTCTTAGAAATCCTTTTTTCTCTTTGTGCCTCAGCTTCTTTGTATTCCTCTTCTCTAGTTTCTATTTCATTTATTGTCTCCTCCACTGTATCCAACCTGCTTTTAATACCCTCCATCGTGCTCATCAATGATTAGATCTCTGACCTGAATTCATTCCTGAGTTCTTGGATGTCTTTCCATACCTCCATTAGCATGTTGATGATTTTTATTTTGAACTCCCTTTCAGGAAGAGTCACGAGGTCCATGTCATTTAAATCTTTCTTGGGAGTAGTAGTAATAATTTTACTCTGGACCAGGTTTCTTTGGCGTTTCATATTTGTATATGGCGCCCTCTAGTGTCCAGAAGCTCTATGCTGGAGCTGCTCAGCCCCTGAAGCAATGTCAGGGGTCGCAGGGGAGCAGTATTGTTGCTTAGGGGGAGGAAAGAGCTCTTTCCTGCTTCCTAGCTGCTATGCCTGTCTCCACTGACTGAATCAGGGGGCCAGCACACAGGTATGAGCTTTTGTCCCAGAGCAGCCAGATATGGATCCCTGCTTTCCACAAGCAGCTAGAATCTCAGTCTCTCCAGGAATTCTGCCTGTATTAGCTTTCCAACCCCATAATCACATAGGTATCATGAAAGCACCATGAAATGTAGGTTTGTGCTCCCAGAGCAGATCTCCAGAGCTAGGTATTCAGCAGTCCCAGGCCTTCCACTCCCTCCCTGTTCCATTTCTCTTACTCCCTCCATGAGCTGGGGTGGGGGAAGGGCTTGGTTACAGCCAGGGCTTGGCTCTGGTACGTTACCCTGTTCCGTGAGGTCTGCTCTTTTCTCCAGGTGTGTGCAGTGTGGTGCAGTCCTCTTTCCTGTTGATCTCTCAGGATTAGTTGCGCCAACTATATTTTCTAATTGTATATGGTTTTAGGACAAAGCCTCTGTCTCTCCTCTCATGCTGCCATCTTTAATCCCTTAACAATTCTTATTTTTGATACACTAATAACTTGAGTGCTAAAGTAGCATACAATACTGGGGAGAAAGAATGGGAGAAACCGTGTACATATTTTCAAAGAATTTCTAAAGCCTAGTGGTCCTTACATCAATTTTTCCACTTGCCAGAGATAAAGACCCCTCTTTGTAGTATTAATATACAAGAGGGAAACACAGGCCAACAGCTAAGGAAATCACACTCCTGGGAAGAAAACGAATGGCCTGGAATATTCATCACAACATAGAGACAGCTCTCATTCCATGGAATTCTTTGATTTCCTGCAGTGATCTAGTGGATGACTGCCTGCCCTAGTTTTTAACATGAACACAATGTCCTTGATGCATGGTATTAAATAAGTGTATATGACACACAAGTGTATGCCAACGGCTTCCAAGTAAAGAAAACAACCAACATTAGCTTGTTAATACAATTTCAACCTCATCCTGCTCTTTGTCAAAAAATTACGTATTCCCATACATAAATCATAAGCCCACTAAGCACAGCCTCATAATTCGACACCAATCTTTTCTCTTGAGAGTCATTACTTAGGTTCTCATCTTTGAAAGAGAATGGTGACATTTTTGCTTAAAAAAGAACTCATTTTAATTTTCATTCCTACCCACCATGCATGTTAAATCAGGCAGTGTGAGCTGTGCAATGCTCGCCTCTGCCCCTGTCAGGCCCTGGAAAGCTAGTCCAGGGGAAGGAAACGGGAAGAAAGGAAACACCTGTCAAACTCTTGAGAGCCCAAGGGTACACAGGGTAGACAGAGAGGCCTCGCTGATCAACACAAGTTTTTGACAGATGTCGCATCGCCATTGTCATCTCCCTTTTACCAATTTTTGGCTCTTATCATATTCAAGAATTGAATTCTCAACTTTGGGGAGTAGGGAAAGAACAGAGATGATGTTTATTTCCCATACTCTTAGCTCTGGTTTGCCAAGCTGATTTCTGAATATGTAAATACTTTGCACATGGAGATGCAAAAGACTGTCTTCTTGGTCTTGTTAAATATAGGAATTAAGCCAGAATGTTCTCAGGGTAGGCTGGCAGAGAAGCCAGGGAGGTATATTTACATTAATCTATCTGTTTAAGCTAACCTAGAAATCATGACAAAATAACTAAATAGTTTGTGATTGCAGCTTTAGAAATATGGGTTTATTTGGGAAGGGAGAGTGGGAAGCCAATAAAAGGTTTTAAGGAGAAGAAGAGTGTTCCACTGTTGACAGGTTTTTGTTGCAAGGTAACTCAGTGAGGCAACCTGTCAGCATAATGCATGGCTCCCTAAGCAAAGCAGGGGCACTTGCTTAACAAAACTGAGTTTACCATAAGACACTTGGGAGTCATTAGGCTTTTGAGCTATTCTAATTTGACAGTGCTAAAAGTCTGTGACATGAGATGCTATGAGTTGAGAATATATCACACTCAGGAAAAAAAAAGTTTATATAGTACAGGGTGAAATATATAATTAGTACTTTGTGCATTTCTTGAAATAAGGCATATTCATATCCTAAATTTGGAAAAGTGGTAAGTTTTGATAAGCCATGTTCAAAAAAGATCTTCCAAATAGGGCTGGACTTACTGGTATAGCCTTTTATCCTGTAGACTGCATTTCAAAAGAAACAAAAAGCCCAAAAGAGACCAAGTAGCAGGGAAATAAAGAAATAAAAAAGCAGAATATTAGAGGACCAGAATCAATATATTCCACCATCACTCCATGACATCCTTTCCAAGTCCCAAATCTTTATTCAGGTTTCTGACACCCAAAGAAGTGAAATCTGTTAATAATTCTGAGGGGCAATTCAGATTTGTTTCTTTAAGGGCTACTATTGTATTCACAAATATGCTGAGGGCTATAACTACTGGAACTGAGTCAGAAAAATAGGCACAAGATAGGTCAGGAGGTTGAGCTAAATGTCTTTTCCCACCACTGTTTCTGAATGAGGTTTACTGAACATTGCATTCATTCCTTCTTTTACTCATTTATTTGAGCATTCATTTATTCAACAAGCATTTACTGGACACATGCCATGTTCCAGACATGGTTCTAGAGTGCAAGGGGCAACAGATAAGTAAAATAAACTCCCTGCCTTTAAGGACCCCACTATCCTGTGGTACTCCTCTAAAGCTGTTGGATTCTGTGAATTATGGAAACTATGCCTAAGAAAAATGAAATTATTATAAGAGTTTATGGACAGAGTGACTGATCTTCTGTCATGGATACTGCTAAAAAAGAATGGTTCTTTGGGCTCACTGAAAGTTAAAATACACAAATGTATAAGATTTTCAATTCCTCAAAAAATGTGTGTGTGTGTGTGTGTGTGTGTGTGTGTGTGTGTGTGTGTGTGTGTGTATGTGTGTGTGTGTATAAAAATATAGACAAGATATGTATGATGTCAAGCCTTTTTATACTTGAGCTGGTTGGGGAGGAGTATATTGCTTCTGTACTAAGGGGCCTGCAGGAGTATTTAAAGGCATTATTCAAACTTAGGTTTGAATAATGGACATCTAAGGCACAGCAGAGAGAGCATTGAATTGGGAGTCTCAGTACTCACGTTCTAGTCTTAGCTCTGCCACTAACTCACCATCATCGGAATCTTAACCACTTTGGGAGCATCAGCATCTTCAACTGCAAAAGAGAAAATATATTATCAGATTTAGCTATGAAGTTTTATGACTCTTTGAATCTCATGTTCCTGGATCAACCAGGAATTGGTATAATGAAGAAATAATAAAATCCAAAGAAGCCAATGCCATTTTCCCTTAAATTTTCAAAGTGTTCTCACCTCTCTGCTAGCAATTCAGCATACACAGTCATCTTTGTTTTTAATTGAAGTGTAGTTGATATATAATATTATATTGGTTTCAGGCATGCAACAGTGATTTGACAATTATATACACATTACAAAATGCTCACCACCATAAATGTAGTTACCATCTGTCACCATGTAAAGATATTACAATATTATTGACTATATTCCCTATGCTGTACTTTCATCCCTGTGACTTATTTTATAACTGGAAGTTTGTGGCTCTTTATCGCCTTCACCTACTTCGCTGATCCCCCACCTACCTCTCCTATCGCAACCACTAGTCCATTCTCTGTGTTTATGAGTTTATTTCTGTTTTGTATCTTTTATTTTTAGACTCCACATATAAGTGAAATTATATGGTGTTTGTCTTTCCACAGGCACCATCACTGAACCTACAAAATTCCCAAATCCAATCTGTTTCTTATTACTGTTCTCCTTTTTTCTGACCTCTCTGTAGCACTTGACTGTAGTGATCAACTGCTCCTTCTTAAAATTAAGTTATTTCCTTGGCGACTGGAACTATCATGTTTTTTTTTCTTTTCATCTGAAACAATTCTTACTGACTCAGCTTCAACCCTGACTAAGCATTAGTGTTGTGACAGCTCAGCCAAGGTTTTCAATACATGCACTAAGTAATCACCTCACTGCTGTTTTCCCCTCCCTCTCCAAAGTCTTTCTAACAGACCCCTCATGGTTCAAAATTTTGTTCACATATGGCTCTCCCTCATTTGCCTGAAATTTCTGTCAGATGTCTTCAACTGTCCTGACAAAGTTTCACTTGGATTGTAAAAAACCACTGAAACCCAATGTCTCTAAGGTCAGCTCTGTCCCCTCAGAGTAGCTCCCTCTGTTTTTCTTTACACATCAATAGTAGGACAGGCTCACTACCCTATACCTAAAGCCCTTGAGCTGGATATAACTTGCAATTAGGTATTTCAAAGTATTAGGAGAGTAATGTTATGTATACTGCATATTTTTTGACACTCCCAGGAGTATCTCAGTCAGTGCTCAAATTCATTCCTTTGATCGAGCTAGATAACAAAAAGCTACTTTCATGATCATAAGGAGTTGAGTCAATGAAATAGGCAAAGCCAAATTCAACAAGGTTGAACAAAGTACCTTTTCTCACCAGAAGTATATTAATATTTAGAGAGCAAAATATATGATTATTTACATAATAACAAAGACACAAATAGCTTTTCAGTCAGTTTAGGTGGGGTTTTGCTACTAAAAGAACTCAGGTCAGGTTACTGAATGCATTATCAAAAAATAAAATATATATATTTTTTCAGCACCTTTCAGATTTGGATATCATGAATTAAAGAATATTAATGATGACAATAACAATATTAATATAATAACTATTTATTGGAAACCAACAACCAATCAAGCACTGTCAGACATATTATGCACATAACAATAATAATACAATGATTTATATTCCTCATCTTACATATAGGAAAACTGTAAAGTACTACTACCATTTTAAAAATTATCCTGTTTGGAAATCCAGAGTCATTTATAATTCTTCTTTTTCTTCCTTCCCCTCAATATCAAATTAATCTTTAAATCCCAGTAATTTTTCCTTCTGTCTCCCTCTTTGATATCTCATTGCTGTGATACAACTTAACCCAGATCCTATGACTTGCATTAGACCATATCTCAGATCCTCAGTATTATACAGACCAGACTAATATTCTTTTTCTTCCAAATCAACCTCTCCCAAACTATTACCCTGCTTAAAATAACATGTTTATTATGTATCCATTCATTCTTCTTATCCAATATATTTATTCAATATTCTATATTCAAATACTTATTCAGCATTCAGTCTGTGTGGCATTCCTTTCTGAAAATGGTTCAATGGACGGCCATGGCCTATTTAATTAAGTCCAAAGCCTTTGGATTCATATTTCAGGTTCCAAAGAATATCTACATTTTCAACTTTATCTCTTCCTATTCACTTAGTTGAATTCTGGACTCCAGCCAGACCACCACTCCATGAGTGTTTCATCGTGTATGCATTTGCATTTCTGCTCATGTCACTCTACCCTCCTGGAATGTCCTCTTCCATTCTCTTCATCTGGTGTACTTTTTCCATCTCTGTAGGTTTAGCTGTGGGCCCTACTTCCCTTAGTCATCCTTAACAACTTCATCTTTTAATTATGATTCCATAATTTAACACTCACTATTTATTTGGTTTATAATTATATACTGTGACTTAACTCTTTATATTTGTCTTACCTTCCCAAATAGATTGAAAATGTATTGACAATACAGGCAATTTCATATTTCTTTGTACTCCTTAAAATGTTGACTATAATCCATACAACTGAAGGATATAACAAATTCTCTGTTTAAACCACTTGGTACAGGAGGGATAAGAAAAAGAACCAATACCTTCCTAACTCTATATCCTTTTAATCAATTGTCTGTCATCAGTTATTTCAAGGTATCCTAGATGATAATAACAGTAAGAACAATATAGTAGAGTTGTATCTTTATTGAGTTTAGGTTCTAGAAATAGAGTCTTAAGTGAAAATAGAAAATAATCAAAATTATCTTTGAAAATTTCTTATTAAAGTGCTATATTGGAGATCTACCAGTTGTGAAGAAATCAAACACAGCCAGTTTGTCTTCCAATCTTAGGGGAAAAAAATTGCTGATTTCTTCAGTTTAGCACCAGATTAAACAGTTAAGGTCCATGTTATATAGTTAATATGTACTTTAAAATAGTAGAATCAGAGTTGCAAGATGCTCACAGCAATGAAGGTGTGCAGTGAAGGAACATCAGCCACAGTCTCTTATTTTATACTCACCACTGTGCACACACTCACTGAATGTGGAATGGTGGAATGAAATTTGATTCCCTCTTTCATTACTTAAAGTTGCTCAGAGGCGACCTGAAATTATTTCTTGTATTAGGCAGAACTCTAAGATGGCCCTTAAGATTCCCACCCTCTATGACCCACATCCTTGTATCATCCTCTTCTCCTGAGTGTGAGCTGATCTGTGAATATGAGAAAATATTACTCCCATGATTGGGTTACTGATTAGTTGAATTTGAGCTTATCAAAAGGGAAATTATCCCCAGCTGGGCCTGATCTAATCAGGTGAGCACTTACAGGGACTGAGAGCTCTTCCTGAGGAAAAAGATTAAGAGATTCACAGAGTGAGAGGAACTATGGATAGGGCCATGTAACAAGGACCTGTCATTAGCTTCTAGATGCTGAGAGTATTCCAGCCAATAGGTGGAATCTCATATTAATTGGCCAAAAACCTGAGGGAGCTTGGAAACAGGTATCTCCCTAGTCAAATCTATCTAGTGAGGACATACCTGTCTTACACCTTGATTTTAGTCTTTTAAAACCATGAACAGAGGGCCCAATGAAAATGTTCTAGACTCTTCACTATGAGAACTGTGAGTTAATAAATTTCTATTCCTTTAAGCTGATAAATTTGTGGTAATTTGTGATCAGCAAAATAAAACCTAATACATCTGATTTCTACATATCAGAAACTGTTCTAAGCACTTTAAGTGCATTCCCTGTCAATTATTCTTACTGTAGAGCTGAAGGATCTGAAGTTTAAAGAAGTTACATAATTCGTCCAAGTTTGCTTAACTAGGAAGTGACAGACACAAGATTTTACATTCAAATTTACTAACAAAGCCCATGTTCTTAACCACCACTGATAAGAAAGCTGGGCATTCTCATCAGCATTACTGCTTCAGCTAATGTTCTGTCACTCTCTCTGGGGTTTCATTAAGGTCCATGAGGATTTTTGCTCCATACTGAGAACATTCTTACTTTATTGACATTGAAAAGAACCTATTAAATTATTTTATTTCATTAAACATTTATGAAATACTTACTTAAGGAATGCACTGAATGAAGTGCTGGGGACTTCAAAGATTGACAGGATAGCCCCTGACCTCTAGTTTCTTGCATACTAGTGGGAAAACAAATGCATACTTAAATACCATAAAAGAATAAGTAAAGAGAGGTAGAGTGAAACTACCCAGTCTCAAGATTCCAAGAGAAAACAGTCATCTATTAAATCATCTGATAAAGGGATGTTAATAGAATAAGATGAAGACACACATTTATATGCTCACTTCAGATGAGACCTCAATGGGAATTTCCTGGTTGCTCAAGATTGCAAAATAAAGGAATCCATAATTAATTTTATGCTTGCTTCTGAAACTTTAGATCATACTAGTAATAGCTTTATTTATTTTACTCTATAAGTTATGTTCTAAGGATTTAAAAGTATTACCTCAGTTAGCTCTCACAAAAACCTGTAATGTAGAAATTATTATTATTCTAATTTTACTGATGAGGAAACTAAGATACAAAGATGTTAAGTAACTAATATCACAAACTCAGAAGTTTCACTCTGGTATATATGCCTTTAACCAGTACATCTTCCACAACATGACCATTTTATTGAAGAAGAAGGATAAAGTGGGAATAAAAGTCATGCAGAGAATGGTGTAGGTGAAGGGAGACAGAGGTATTTGCTGCAATTGATTATAAAATTTCTCAGCACCCAAGGCAAAATGGGAAATAACCTGATTTACATAGGCTTCCTAATCTGAAAATATTCACTGAAATCTAAGAGAAATTCATAATTAGGGTCCTTCCATGGGGAGGACTTGCAATGACATAATACACAATGTTTCATATAAGATCTTTTTTAAAGTTCTGAAATTGATTGTTATTTAATCAAGAACAAAATAGTAAGCTGAAGTTCTGTGAAAGCAGATAAACATTACCATAGTATAATTATGCACTCTTTTAGTTGACACAGAGGGAATGTCTGGTTAGCAGTATTATCTTATCAAACTACATATTATAAACGATTAGTGAGTGATGAAATCAACTGAGAATCAAAACCAGTTTTTTAAAAATTATACAGAAGTGTGTGTGTGGTGTGTGTGTTATACCTCAAGTTCAAGGATAAGTATTACATAATACAGATTTTTGTCTGTGAGTTTATGTGTGTCATCTTACAAATGTGATTCATATTCTTTTACAGTAGTCTGAAAGCTATACATCCTTCCAGTTATCTCACTTGGGATTCTGTCAAAACTGCATAAAAATAGTATCTGATTGATGTCATTACAGTGTTTGGACTGTACCATTTTGTGTTACTAATTAAAAGAACCTAGTGCTTTAGATTTCAAGCAGAGAGGTGGAAAGGAAGTCATTTTATAATTACAGAGGTTTTTATTTGTGCTGAGATGGAGGAGCATCTCCAGATGCTCCAGATCTCTGCAGAGAGGTGGTTACTGTAGGAAAGTATATAGAAGGGACAAAAGCATTCCTCATGAAGCATGAGATCTATTTGATTTATTCAAATGCATGAGTGCCCCCTCACCCTGCCTCATGCACACGGAGGGTGACCATATGACCTGTGTGCCTATGATAGCCCTGGTTACATCAGTTGTCCTACTGAAATTATCAGGAGTTTGCATTTCCACTATCAAAAATGTCCTGGATAGGTGATAAATTCTATGACTACCCTTTCCATAAGCAAGGTAAAATGTCTCTGGCCTGGAAAGAAACATTTAGAGGGAAGGACTATGTACCAAAAATGTTCTATACTTTTATTCAAATTATGATTTCCCTGTGCTTTTCTTTCCATTAACAAACCCTCTAACACATACCTACCAGAAGAAGCTTCAGATTTTCCTACTCAGGAATATCAATAAAGACCAGAGAAGGGTTCTCAGACCACATTCATGGACTTGGGGTTCTCAGATGATTCTTTGTTAACTGAGATCCCTAAGAGAATTTACATAATTTTATATTCCACTTGAAGCTTTTCTAAATTAAAAAAAATGAAATATTAGCATTCTCTGTATCATCTGGATGGTCACAATAAGATTCCAGTGTGTAAGGTGTTTCTGTTATCATAAAGTTAAAATCAAGCAGTACTATTTTAATACTTGTGACATAATAACTTAAAAAACCTCAAAGGTGTTCTTAATACACAAATTCTGCATTCATAAAAAGTTGGAGGCAAAATGGCATCATAAGATACCACAAAAGGTTTATCTGTAGTCCAAATAGAAAAAAATTGGTGGAAGAACTGAGAAATTATGTGATGCATGATAACCAAGACAGGCTGAACTCCAAAGCCCTACATCTTATTGCATGCTCAAATTTCAAGTGGCAATAACAGTTTCCAAAGGACTGCATCATCTGACATGTTCAATTAATATAATTTTTTACTTTACTTTCAACTTTTAAAAATGTTACAAGGTTTTGTGGATTTTACAGTTGTTATGCAGAATGTTATATACTATTCTATTTAAAATAATCAGTAACACATTGGGATCTCAGAGAATGTTTTTTGCTTTTTAAAAGGGGTATTATATTACCAGAATTTGAGATTCAAATTAATGAAAAACATCATGCTTATATACAAAGACTGGTTTTTTGAGAAAAAGAGACAGAAACAAGCAGGTTTTCTGGCATGTTGGCTTAGCAGAAATGCCAGTTTAGCAAAATGAAAGTAATCACCAAGAATGTGAACTACCATGGGCAGTTGTTCTCTTCAACCAGGCTCTTCTGCCTGCTTCTGCCTTGTCAGCCCCACTGCCTACTCAGACCTTGTTCTTCTATTTACCAGCTGCTCTTAGACTGATTTTGGTCCTCTACTCTATAGTGTCTCTCTTGACATTTTTATACAGTATTAATCCTTTACCGCACCTTAGTTATAGGTCAGAGAACTTTTAGAAAGAGAAGAGACTGGATTAAGTAAAACAACAAGTATGTAAACACTTAGAACATTGCCTGCAAAACAGAAATGACTTGAAACATATTCACTTCCCTTAATCTATTTTACTTTAAAAATCAGGCAACCAAGGTTTAGAAAATTTGAGGTTTATTTAATGTCACAGATTAAGTTAAAGGCAGAAGTAGCTCCAAATCTCATTAATTTTCACATTTCAAAGAAAAGAAAAACTCTGGAGTAACTGGTAAGTTTACAGAGAATAAGATCTTTCTATAGTTTCTTCAAGTGCTACTTTAATAATCTATTTTTTTACTGAACTTGATGTGCTGAAGTACAATTTCATTTTCTATTTTAAGACTTTCTCATCTGCTGTTCTGCCCTTGGATTCCTTGTAGGTTTGAAGTATCCTGCAGAAGACAATTATGGATTTATCCATCGGCATTCCAACCTTATTATTGAGCCTATTTCATTTTGAAGTTTTCCCACACTATATGCATGCCTAAGCATGCCCGTAATATCATGGATTCTCTATTTAATTTACATCTCTCAGTTCAATGCACAAACTTTTGAAAATGGTTTGACTGTTCTTTCAGTTCACTATGGAAAAACTAAGTACTGTAGCCTAAAATACAACTACATTGTTTTCAGATAGAGTATAAGAACAAAAAGACTATTTTTAAATATCTAAATCACTTTGAAAAAAATAACATCATGTCCTCTAATAGAACTCTAGCTAATTATAGACTGGGAAATGTGGCAAGTTACTTGAAGGGTATCCCAACTAAGAAGCTGGGAAACTTTACACATTGTGATATTAGGTTTCCTCGGTACAATTATTCAAATTTTGACAAACTTAAAGAGGATATAATTGTGTGTTTGTATCTGTGCAGGTGAAAGACAGTGAGAGTGGAAGAGAAATATAGATCTCAAAGCAAAAGGACCTTTGTATGAAATGCTAATGGCTTAGATTTCATCCTATAGGCAATGGAGAGCCATTGAAGAATTTTAAGCAGGGTAAAGACAAGATGAGATTTTGTTGTAGGAAGAGCACTTTAGCAGCAACAAAGAGTGTGGATTGTGAGATGGGAGGAAGTTGAATTGGGAAGAAAATTCAATAGCCCAGGTAACCATAACTAAGGCAATGCCAATGGCAGCGAGAGAGAATACTAAAGAAAGGAAAGACTTGTTATCTAGAAGTAGGAGTGAGGAAGAGGGAAGAGAAAAATTGAACATGATGTCCTGGTTTCTAACTTGCGAGGTCAGAAGGACAGTGGTACTTTTAAATAAAATGAGGAATATGCATCACAAAAGATTAAGGACATTCACTCTGATGGCCACAAGTTTCTCAAGTAATTAGGAGGGAGGGAAAAGAGGACAGAGTTTATATAGCAGAGTTGTAGAGAATAGTGGAACTCTGGCAAAATCACTAATGGGAATGGAAAAGGAAACTGGCCAAAGAATAGCCCAAGTTATTGAGCAGTGTGAAAGTCTTAGGAGAGGCAGGTGAGCACAAATTGGTAGTGAAATCAACCTGCACAGATGTGTGGATTTGAAGTGACATAAATCTGTACTGCTATATGATTTCCTTTTTTTCTAAGCAATGCTCAGCCATCTAGGTATATCAGTAAAGGCATGAACTATTGGACTGATATAGAGTTGCAAGTGTAAATATCAGATGCAGTAGAATGCAAGAACATGCAGGAGGTGAAAGCACTGTAGAAAAAGATTTTAAGGCATCAACCACAGGGTCTAGGATGAATAAGGAAAGGAGACTAGGACAAGAAAGGATAGCTTTAGGGGAGAAAGGTTTAAAAACTATAGGTGTTAAGGAAATGTGGCTATACTTGTTAATAAGAATGAAAAGGTAATAAAGCTGGAAGAACAGGAAGTACTGAGATTAATTTTTCCTAAGTGGAGAAATTCTAGATCTGGCTTTAAACTAAGTAATATTTAAATTAAGTAATATTTAAACCTTATTATGTTCCTCAGTAACACTAGCCACATTTCACATGCTCAAGAGCCATGCATGGCTGCTATATTATCCACATTGGACAGGGCAGATAAAACATACCCATAGTGTAGAAAGGTCCATTGGAGAGTGTGGCTCTAAGTAAAGCCAAGTTCTAGGGAATGCCTGGGAACGTGAGTTGCTGAAAACAATAGAAACAAAAACCACTGAAGGAGAGGCAGTAAAGGTAGGATATTGGATGGGTTTTCCACAGAGACATTGAATTCAGCCTGACAGGAATTCCAATGGAGGAGATAGGAGCTTGTCGGGAGCCGTAGGCCATAGAAACAATGGTCTCGCCCTTTTCGCCTAGGTCTCTAGTTTCTCAAACCTGCCCCGTTTACGAAAGATCAATTGACCCAGTTTGTGATTAGACCACTGGGATAGAGATTAAGCAGCTGCCGTGATAACATCTCCTCCTTAGTAAAACATTCTGTCTTTTCTCAGTAATCCCCCACCCATGATCTTTTCCAGAGAACATTCTTCAGTTAGGTATCCTAGCAACCTAGATAACCCTTGCCACTTTAGCTGGGGCTGTTTCCCCCTCCTAGCTCCTATATAATCTACCTTGTAAGAATAAACCTTGAGACCTTGATCAGACTTTCGACTTGGTCTCCTTCTTTGTGTCTGGTTTGTCTCTCATCCAGGTTAACTTCCCCTCAAGCCCTTGTTGAACTCCCCGTCAGCCGGGGCAGGAGCTAGACACCAAAGTTCTCAGTGAATGCAGGGTGTGACACCAGATAGATGAACAGAACAACTTTGGTGGGAGTTGTGATGTGCTTTCTGGTGCATACCCTAAATCCTTCAGGCCTATTGTGGTGTCCTTTGCTTCTGAAACCTTTGCTCAGATTCTATGCCAGAGGATGTTCCAGAGCCCACTGAAACCTCTCCTGAAACATTCTCTTGGCTCAAAAGTCACCTCTTCTGAAACTGTATCAAGTTGCTTCAGCCAACTTAATACTGTGAGATGATGAAGGAACTTTCTCAGTTACCTCTATATGATAAGGTTAGCTAGGTAGCTGAAAATAATGCATGTACATAACTACAGATTCACACTCAGATTTAGCAGAGATTATCTGTAATAGTATATATAACAAAAGTAATGATTTTTCAATTGAAGAAAATAGGTAATGGTGAATGATTGTTCTGTTTATTAAACACGTTTGTTAAAATCTAGGTCCGTTTTTTTATGATCAAGTCAGGAGGGATGACTATCAATGTGGAAATGTGGTATAGCTACTTATGCTGGCTACTCATGGCTACACATATCACACAGAACAATTTCTGGTAGCAACAGAGCAAGTTGCCACCACCATGTTCCCTCTTCCCTTTTCTTAAAGTTTGGAAGCTGTGAGCTACAAATCCACAGTAGTTCTTCCTTACTAACACCCAATGAGTCAGAAAAAATTGTCTAGTCCTCACATTGCTCCATTCCTCACCCCAGTGATTATTGTAATACCAGAAGGAGAGAAAGGTTTACCATTGTTAATACCTTGTTCGGATGAGTAAATGAAGAATGTTTTTCTCTGTAACCTAAAAATTACAAGCTGAAATTAACCCAATCCCTTTTTTTCTACTGTCACCAATGCTTAACCCCTCTTAACTTTGCCATTCCTGTTAATATCTGCAATTTTACTCCTGCTTGTTTTTAAGGACTAAGAAGAATCTGGATGCTATAAGTCCTGCTTCTTATTTTTCAAAAAGCTATATACATTTTTAGTCTCTACTGAATCTGCGAGTTGTATAGTTACTTGTGTGTAACAGGCTCATTCATAGCAATATGCAGCAGGAAACTCCTTTTGACAAGGCATAGCAAGATTAACTGAGTCATGATGTGGGCCTTCAAATAGCTACCAATGAGGCAAACAGTCCTTTTCCTAAAGTAGCGTATGCTTTCACCCAGTTTCTACATGACTATATGGTCTCATATGACTAAGCAAATTACTTTCTTCATTTGTGAAAAGTTACAGAAAGGTATGGAGTTAATATTTGACTGAGCTAATTAAATTCTGAAGAGGTATACACTCTACCAGGCTTTCTTCCTCCTTATTTAGAGAACGATTGTTTTTAAAAATCTTAGCATTGAATCACATGTCCATTTTTAAGGGTTTTTTTCACTCTATTGTTTAATCACTCCCTAATGAGAATCCCAAATCAATTATTTTAAAAGTTTCATTTTATTTTAAATGTCATAAAATAAGTAATATTAATAGAAACTGTTCTGTCAAGATAGTATTTCTGATTCTCTCCCATTACTTTGCAGCCTGCAGCCACTCCAAATTTTGACATTATTTTTAATGTTTTCAGGACCGATGCTGTTAGGGCTTTCAGCACAAGTAGTAGATTATCAGCAGACATTAGTTAACTTGTGAACCTTCATCTGAATATCCTTCAGATACCCATGGGATCTGTGTGTTACATTACAGCGCCAATGTCAGCCTGAAAAGTAACATCAGTAATGGGCATCATCCTTACTTCCTTCTCCAATGAAGCAATAAGGCAAGGAAAGGAAGATAGTAAACCATTGATTTGAACCATATAAATGGGTTGAAAATAAATTGTGCTATCTGTTATATTTTTCCCCAAAGCCAAATTTACCTAACACATAATACAAGTAGTCCCATTCAATTGCATCAAAGGACTTCTTGGCATCTAATAAAACTGTTGCTGTTGGTTCCAATTTTCTCTCCATATCTAGATGAGTTGCATTAGCCTATGCAGATTATCCGATGCTTATCTTCCTGGCATAAAGCCTTTTTAGATAAAGGCCTATTCGATTTCTGATTACTTTATTTAGTTATATAGCAAGTGTTCTGGTATCTATTTTTGTGCCTATTCACAGTGTATAAAAGGATATTTTTCACAATATTGCTAAGGGGGTAACCTGCAACCTTGAGTATAAGGCTACATGGATATAATGTAATAGGATAAAGGACTGTTGGCTGCCTTGATTCAAACCACAGATAGTATCTGATGCTTTAAAAATTCAGTACAAACCATTTAAATGCATTACATTTATTCATAGTCTATTTCTGCAACTAGTGTCTGTGCAGTGTGCTGATGGCAGAGAGAAGTTAATGTGTTGGTAAGCAACCTAAAATTTTATGAAGCTATTTTGAAAGTAACTCAATGTCACAGAAAGTAATATCAATTACCCCTTGCTTTTCAAATGACATTGCAAGGCTGCTCCAAATGTTTTTTCTTCAGTTCCCAATCTGCAAAGAAAAGAAAGGCATGGAAGACCTCCCTAGGAGATTGCTGGATATTGCACTCACAAAAAGTACTTCTTTAGAACACATCCTGAAATATTTCAAAGGTTTTTTCCCCCAAACATTGATTAACACTTGGTAATAGAGAACTGCATACAAGAGGAAATGGAGCAATGGAGGATAAGGGTAAAGCCAGTTGATGATCTGGAGAATTCATGTAACATAGTCTGGGAAATAGCATAGTGTAGAGAGAAGGGCTTGGCCTTTGGAACTAGTTTTACTCTTGGCTCCATCCTTTACTTACTAGTGGCAAGCTATGAACAGCACTGAGCTTGCATTTTCTCATTCACAAAAGGCTGCTACAATACTCATTCCTGGAGTTGTCTGAAGATCAAAAAACATGTATGCAAAGAACTTATATATTAAATGTTCCATAAGTATCAGCTGTTTCATTGTAATTATTACTACTAATAATGTGAGCTATATAATACACATATATTTGCCTTTTTAAGTAATCATTCCAAGACCCAATGCACACTGGGTATCCAGATTATGCTTCAAGGCATTATGTTGGGAAAATAATGACATTCAACAAAATGCACTATGAAAATTTACTTTGTGATTAACTTACACAAAATAAATGCACTTTTTAAACCTATAACATCTGAAGACAGAATTTTAAATTGAAAAAAACAAACCAATAAGCACTAACTTAAAAAAACAAATCTTTTCCATTATTTTTAATATTTTTCACTAACCCAGTATATTTGACTGAGTCCAAGAGATCCAGCTTTTCTGTAAACACATTGGTTAGAGATAAAGGGAAAAAATCAATGATGGAATGAAGACAAAAAAGACCTTCTTCCTAGGACTTCCCAGTTCTAAGAATGCATTTATATGTTCTTACAAAACAGAAAACCGTTGATGAGCAAATAGTCTCTAGTTTAAATGCACAGAATGTAATAATTCAAAATGATTCAGCTTCAGCAGAATTTTGTATTTCTATAGACAGAGTTTACTTTTTTTAAAAAAGCTGATTTTCAAACAGATAAATCTTTTGAAGTATGCTGCAGAATTCTTCCTAATAGTTGGGAAAATATGTTTGGCCTCTAAGTGAAGCAATTTCTAGAGAAAACACATGATCCAAACCTGAGCTAAAACCCTAAGTACACATGCTTAGAAATGTACACAATATTCCCAGGATATATGTAAACAGGGAGAACCACTTAGTAAATGGTATCAGGTTTTGGTAATAGTATAATCCACTTTCATTAAGCATCTCCCTCTTGTGCATTAATATGTGACATCATATTCTCATATAACAGTTTCACAATAAAGTGAGATAAAAAGCTCCTCCAGATTGCTATTGTAAGATAATCAGATTCTATAGTGCTCATTATGACTGCAATTATGTAACAAAAGTCTCCAAATATAGTTCAGTTATTGCAGTTATTAATCATTCTGGTTTTGTTTCAAGTACTTGCTTTATAGCCTGTTGGATAGACTCCATTATTCCACAAGCTGAATGTTGAAAGTCAAACATATGCATGGGAATCTGCTGTTCAAATGGCCTTTCAACATAATTTACCCTTTCAATTTGTATTTTTGAATACAAGAAAAAAAGTGGGGAAATAAAGCTGTTGTCAATAGAGTCACTGACCTTTGCAGTAAATAGAACAATGGTCCTTAACGGCAAACAAGGTGGCAAGTAAGAAACCTATTTTGGTAGAACTAGAAATAGTGCTGCTTAAAAAGTAAGCCTCCGAATACCAACCAGTTCTTATTTGAGGGGAGGTAGGGGAACTCTGAAAGAATCTGTATAAGGAGAAAAATGATAAGAGGGCCAGACATTTTTAAAGTTTCAAAGCACCAACATCATGGATAGAATGTATTTCTAAACATTTTATGCATAAAACCATGTACTGTGATTAATTTAACTACAAAATGCCAAGTAAAAGACAGCAGATTTATTACACAGAACAAACACCATCTGTACCACCTTAAATCATGCTATAGATGTATTTCTAGGAAAAAAAAATTCACCTGGAAAATGCTCAAGCCTAGATTCTGAGATGCAGAAGTATTAACTAAATAGGATTCCAAATAGACCAGGGAAAGTGACTCCATAATTATTTAAAACATAGGCAGACCAGGAACATAATAAAATAATACACTGACATGGTTTACAAAATGCACATCACCAATGTCACACAGTCCATGACTTTTTCAATTTGGCTACATACATTGGGCCCCAAGCTTTGTCCTTATCTGGAATCACCAACAGCCCACATTCTTGACCAGTAGAAGAAAATGTGAAGTCTTGGGAGCAAGTCTTTGCCATTTCCTTAATGTCCACAGGTATGATGTTACCATAGGAGTTTACAATTTCACTGATCACATCTTGATTTTCTGCCTTGGAAAGTGTGCATGTAGAGTACACAAGTAACCCTCCAGGACGTAAGGCCTTAACTGCAGACCTGCAGGTAATCAGGAAAATGCATAAGATAGGCTAAGTACATTGAAGAGAAACTATGAGGTCTGAGGGCAAGGACACGTACACACTTAAAACTAACCTTGCTCTGATTCAGATTATAATAACTTTGGATTTTTTCCAAGCCTTACAACTATTCCTTTCTAATGTATCCCTAGATGACTGGGAAAATGGTAGTCAGATGACTCAACACAATAAAGAGTGTGCATGTGATTCATCTATTGTTTTGTTCTTTAAAGATAGGAGGATGGGGCAGAGCATGGAATAATGATTTGTCTTTGACTATACTGAGTGGCACTAATGCAAACAAGCATATGAACTACAGGAAAGGGGGGGTTAATGCTCAGTGATAGCTGGTCATGGGAATAAATATGATTCCCTAGGAAAAGTGCAAGAAAAAAAGTAGACTCAAGACAGACAACTCAGAGAATGCCTACTATTTAAAGGGAGGAGGAACTTAGAAAGGAAACTAAGAAAACTTCACCAGATCAAAGGGTAGCTTCAGGAAAAAGATGGGGAAACTTTTTTTTTAAGGGGAAAACTCAAACATATTTGTAAATGCAGATGCAGGAAAAGAACACAAAGACCCAAACATATATGTAAATGCAGATGCAGGAGAAGAACAGTCCCAAGGCTTCAGACTGCAAATGAAGGAGTTAGCTTCAGCAAAGAAAGGTTTCCAGATTTTCATATGGAACAACATGGGAGCATGAATTGGGAACTGGGATGCTTTAAGGTAAATGAAAGTTCATAATAGACAGGCTTTATAATAAGAATGCAGTGAGAAGCAAGGTCATCTACTGAAAGATAAAACTAGAAAATTTTTAGTCCTGGTGCTGTAGTGATAACCCCAGAACAATCATTAATCAGTAACTTTTTTTTCAAAGAAATCATATTCCATAACTTCTACCAGACTTAAGAACACAGTCAGCTCTGTATCTCACATCTGTATTTAAACAATTAGAATACATCCCAATAACTGAGATTTATAATGAAGACCACATCAACAAAATAAATTCAAATTCTGTTCTCTATGTTCAATCATTAAATGAATTCTAACTCAAGACAAGCAAACTAATGACAAGGTTTTTCTCTCCTCTTTCCTTCCTTTAATATCCTTAATGTGATGGTAAATAAACAAGAAAGTTAAGTACTAACTCAAAACAATAAAGTAAATAGGATTGAGAGAATTATTAAGTAACAATGGTTTTCAATACATTTCTTAAAGATGATAAGCAGATAATGGAGTGGTAGTTAATCAAGAGGGTAGAGAGAGTCTCTCATGGTAAGGAGTAGCCACAGAAGGGCATAATGTGACCTGCCAAACTACATTTGGGGGCCTGGAATTGCCAGATGAAATGTGATGGGAGTAAAAAGTAAAAACAAATGGTAGGATTTGTTTCTTTCTTATGGCTGAATAGTATTCCATTGTGTTCATGTACCACATCTTCTTTATCCATTCATCTACTGATGGACACTTAGGTTGCTTCCATTTCTTGGCTATTATAAATAGTGCTACAGTAAACATAGTGCATATGTCTTTTTGAATCTGAGAAGTGTTTTCTTCAGGTAAATTCCTAGGAGTGGAATTCCCAGGTCAGATGGTGACTGTGGCATCTTACTACACTGATGGATAGTGACTGCAATGTGGTATGGGAGGTGACTCAATATGGGTGAATGTGGTAACTACATTGTTTTTCATGTGAAACCTTCATTAAGAGTGTATATCAATAATACCTTAATAAAAAAAAGTTGTGATAAAAAATAATAAAGCATATATGACAACATATTGACAATTGTTAACTCTAGGTTATGAATTTATAAATCTTTATTTTACTAGTCTGTTTTTGTATAGGTAGATTTTTCATAAATTACAACAAAAAAGTAAAAACAAAGATATTCATTTGAAGCATTATATAAGCAGCCCTAGGTTCCATATTCCCATATTATATGGCAAGTCAGGCAGTCAAGTAAAAAGCTAGGCTTTTATCTAAGAAAGTTAAATAAACTATTTGGGGAGACCTAAGGCAGCTACTGTGGGTGTTTGCCCCCCTCAAATCAAAGCACTCTGCATTCCATCTTGAAGGGAGACTTCTGGAGTAATAGTCAGCTCATCATAAAGTGACACCACCAAACAAAAAGTTTCACTCCTAAAATAAACCTCCTGGCTATGAACTGGAGGTTCCCACCACCCCTTCTTGGGTTCAATAATTTGCTAGACTGTTTCACAGAACTCAGGAAAACAGTTTACTTGCTAGATTACTGACTTACTATAAAAAGATTCAGTTCAGGAGCAGCCACCTCAAAGAGATGCATAAGGCAAAGTATGGGAAAGGAGTGCAGAGCTTCCATGCCATCTCCAGGCATGCCACCCTTCCAGCATTTCCTCACTAACTTGGAAGCCTTCCAAGCTTCTTTGGTTAGGGGTTTGAGTGGAGGTTTCATTAAGTAGGCATGATTAATTAAATCATTGGCCATTGGTGACTGAACTCAATCTCCAGTCCCTCTTCCCTTCCTCCCTGGAGGTGGAGGAAGGTGGAAAAGAGAGAAGTGCTAACAATTTCAGCCTTTAATCACATGGTTCGTTCCCTTGGCAACGAGTCCCTATCCTTAGAGGCTTTACAAAAGTAAGGGCATTAACAGAAACTCAGTAGTGGTTGAAAAGGGCTTGTTATGCATAATAAGTTGTTCCTTTCACCTTTACAAAAAACAGGTATCATAACAAAAAAATGTTCCTATAACTCTTATCACTTAGGAAATAACAAAGGCTTTAGGAGCTCTGGCATGGAGCAAAGACTAAATACATATTTACAAATCACAGTTTGCATATATGTTTTACTTAACAGTTCCATATATCTTATATTTAGGTTCTATAAAGATAAGAGGATTAGGAGTGCCTGGATGATGGGGGGAGTTTTTAAACAGGATAGCTAGGACAGAATGACATTTCAGGAAGTGATATTTGAACAAACACCTGAGGAAATACGGAAGTGAGCTATGAATGAAGTCTGAAAGTAGAACACTCCACACAAAGGGAATAGCGCATGCAAAGACCCTAAGCATGTTCTGGAAACAAGAGGCAGGGTGACTAAAGCAAGGTGAGCAAGCGGGCAGAATGAGATGAGATAAGAAAGTTAGGAGGGAGTGCAGAGGGCCTTACATAACATTGAAAACTTCAAGTTTGTAATTCATGAAAAAAAAAACACATTTAAATACATTATGTTTAAACTTTAGAACTCTGAGAACAAAGAGAAGATACTAAATGCCTCCAGAAAGAAAAACGGGTCATTTATAAGGGTCCAGGAATCAACTGCCACCAGTGGAGTAATATACTCCAAATACTGGAAAAAAGCAATTGAAAGTGAGGCTACTTACTGCCAAACTGTCAAATAAATATATGAGGGCTACAGAAACTTTCAAATATCTGACGACTCAGAAATTTTACCTCTAGCAAAATGAGGAGGTAGAAAGAGGAGAAATGTGGTAGAGAAAGTGAGTGCAGCACAGGAAAGCACTAAAGGGAGTGAAGTCTCAGAGTAAATGCCCAGGAGCCCTGGAGGGTAACTACTCCAGATTGGGCGGAGAGGGAGGGATCCAGAAAGAAGTGAGAAGAGACTCCAGACAAAAGAGACAAAATGCCTGAAAAGTGAGAAAATCCTGGAGGTTTTGGTACATGCAACTCAGGGCACGAGGGTAGGTAGTGGGGCAGCAGGGTGAAGAGAGGAAAGAGATGAGAGAAATTGATTGTTGGAAAATTTTCCTTTCAGGGGCACTCAAATCATAAATTAAATTTAATTCCAACAGACTAGCTCGTTCTATAGTGAACAGTATTTACAGAACTAAATATATACCAATACTGGTCTTCAATGTTCAGAATTATTCCAAAGACAGATCTTAGAAATGTTTTAGAACAGATTATAAAATCTCAGAAAGAATACTATCAACCTTGACAACAGAAAAGTAAAGGTGCAGTTGCAAGACACAGATAAGTAGAAGGGAAGGACACATGGAAGGCAGGGTGAGGGTGTACATGTTCTTGGATCACAAAAAGGGAAAACAGGAGATAATGCCCTGATTGTTTCAGAAAAGAAAGAAGACTAAAGCTTGAGGTGTGTTTTTAGAGACACTTTTCACCACCAACAGAACAAGAAGTGAAGATCTAAGTGTGCACAACTAAGTTTCTGTGCTAACTGGGGGAGAAATAGAAAAGAAAGAACACAGGGTTCAGGGAAGAGTATGAGGTAAGGGTGGGATCAGTGAGAGAATCCCAAGTGAGAAGTTAGCTGTCAATGTCTAAAGTTGATAAATTAAAAAAATAAGGATTTACACATTACTTTGAGGTTTGGGAGTGACCTGCAGAATAAATACAGAATAGAAACCATTAGAAGTGCTTGCCTCTGAGTAGTAAGACTAGAAGAGAGGGATAAAGAAATGGGTAAGTTTAACTAAAAGCTAATTTACATTTTTAATTTAGCATGTGATCTATTTCTATGACAATACAAATTAAAGGGGAGTTGACAGAAGGATAAATATCATTTTCCCATAGAAGTCAGTTTACTTTTTGTAAACTTTTTTACATTTAATTTTTACTATTAAAGGATTTTACTATTAAAGGATTAACTCTCTAGCTTTATCCCTGAAGCTCCAGAAAAATAAAACTTTATGGTATATCCAGAATTTCTTGTCTTCTCACATATACTTTTATTGATTAAAAATTATTTGGGAAAGTACCTACCGCTGTGGGCCTACTTAACCTTCAGTGCTTGTTTAAAGTAATTAAAAAATTGTTGATATTTACCTTCTTCTCATTGTCCCCTAAATAATTCCCCAAAGGGGGTGTGGGAGGGGAAGACTCAGATCTCTAGACACCAGAGATGTGAACCATTAATATGACAACAACCTAAGGTAGAAATAATAATGGCCCCCCAAAGAGACTCATATCCTAATCCCCAGAAGCTTTAACTATGTCAGATTACATGGCAAAGGGTACTTTTGATGTGATTAAATTAAGGATATCAAGATGGAAACTATACTGGATTATCTAAGTGGAACCAATGTAACCACAAAGATCCTCATAAATGGAAAAGGGAGACAGGAGATTCAGAGAAGAGAGGTGATGACAGAAGCTAAGACCGTGGTAACACGATTGCTAGCCAGAGGCCATGGGCAAAGGAATGTAGGCTACTTCCGGAAGCTGGAAAAAGGAAAGAAATGATTTTATCTTAGTCTGTTCTTAGACTGTTTTTATTCCAACATTCATAATTTACCTTTCTAAAATAGCTTAGTATAATGTGGGATAAATGGCATAATTTTCAAAATCTCCTGCCTAGCCTTAGTCTATTTTCATAACAATGGATGCTTCAGAGCCTCCAATGGATGCAGGGCAAGGGGTGCAGAGAAGACAGACATTCTCTTCTTCCCCCGGTTTCTGGTCCCTAAAGGTCTGGTGCCAGTCAGTCACCAAGGCCCCAACCAGGGAGTTCCCGCCAGAAAGGGTGGGTGAGAAGGACAGAGTGAGCTCAAGCCAAAGGGACAGGATGGAGCCTGGCCTGGCTAGCTAATTCAAGCAAGCTGTGAGCAATAAAAATGGTTTCTCCCAAAATGCCTTTCCCCTTGCCTTATTTCAGTTTCACAGGATTCATAGGGGAATCAGTTCCAGGAGGGGAAACCCATTACTCCTGGAGCTACACATAACTTAACTGGTCATGTTATTTTCTAAACTAGGAAATTGTGTGAGGCAACACAGGGCTTTTTTTTTTTTGTACACTGGATTAATCTCAAAAACACAGGGCAAAATATTAGGGAGTCCTGTCATTTAAATAACATTGCTGTCTTTTTGCTCATAGTAGTTAGATTTAAAAATACCATAATTTTGTATTCCAAGACCAAGGAAAATAAGCAATGTGAAAAAAAAATACTCCCAGGATTCATATAGCCAAGATTTTTCTATACTGAGAACTATTTTATGCCACTGTCGCTGGGGGGAGGAGGGGATGGGGTTTCTCGATCCGCATGTTCACTATGAATTTGGTAAGACCAAATAACAAGAATGGAGTGTTACGGGTAAAAAAGGGCTCATACCAAGCTTTATTCTCACAGAATTCAACTGGCTATATACAAGTGGCAAGCCTATTTCCACCCTGGGCCCAGCTACAGCCTCTGTGCTCTCCCGCCTCCCAGCATGGGGTCCTCTCCTCTCTTCCTAGCATCAGGGCTCCATGGCTTCTCTCTCCTGCGTCCTAGCAGGGCGTTCTGTGGCTTTTGCTTCTTGCTCCCCTCTAGGCTCCCTAAGCTCTCTGCTTCTCCTTCTGGGGGAACTCCGTGGACCCGTCTCTATTGTGACTGGCAGCCACTGTGCCCAATTATGTCCAGGTGCTTGTGTTTCTTTTCCACCCTTTCTATGGGCCTACACTTCCATGACTGACAGTTCGCTCTGGGCAGCTCTTCTTAAAGCAGTGTCAGCAGTAAACAGTCTTCTGTCAACTGGCATGGAACCAGGCTAAGTATGTATACAACGGGCAATATTAGAATCAGAGGAGGTGAGAATCCTGGCCATAAATTTTCCATTTTCTCTGCAGCCACTGAAGACACCTTTCTCATGAATTGAACTAGTCCATATTGAAGGCCATCACTGGCTCTGCAGAAAGTATAAAGCTATCTGTATAATTAGCATTTATCAATATACACAATAGCTTCTTCATTTTTGTAACAAAAATGGCAATAGGGGGCGGAGCCAGGATGGCGGCGTGAGTAGAGCAGCAGAAATCTCCTCCCAAAACCACATACATCTATGAAAATATAACAAAGACAACTCATCCTAAAATAGAGACCAGAGAACACAGGACAACACCCAGACCACATTCACACCTGCGAGAACCCAGCACCTCGCGAAGGGGGTAAGATTCAAGCCCCGGACCAGGGGGACCCTAGCACCCCTCCCCCTGGCTCCCGGCAGAAGGACCGGTGAGCGGATGCCTGAGGGCGACGCTGGAGAACAAAGAAATGGGAGCAGTTATTTTTTTTTCCTTTTTTTGGTGAGGGCTTTTTGGAAGCAATAAAGGGACAGGGACCCCAATACTAGGGAAACAGGGCAGCAAGACCAGTGAGCGGGTGCCTGAGACCAGCGCCTGAGGACAAAGAAAATCACAAGTTTTTCCCTTCTTTTGGCGAGTGCTTTATGGAAGCCTTAAAGGGACAGGGATGCCAATACTAGGGAAACATGGCAGCAAGACGAGTGACCAGATGCCTGAGACCGCACCTGAGGACAAAGAAAATCGCAAGTTTTCCCCTTTTTTTGGCGAGTGCTTTTTAGAAGCCTTAAAGGGACAGGGACCCCAGTACAAGGGAAACAGGGCAGCAAGACCGGTGAGCAGGTGCCTGAGACCGGCACCTGAGGACAACGAAAATCGCGCATTTTTCCCTTTTTTTTTTTTCTCTCTTTCGTTCTTGCTGTTGTCGTTTTGGTTTGGAGAGTGCTTTTTGGAAGTCTTAAAGGGGCAGGAGAGGACACTAAGCCCAGAGGCAGGGAATCTGGGGATCTCTGGGCACTCTAACCCCCTGGGCAACAGGGAGCACAGAGGCCCCTTACGGAGATAAATAGCCTCCCAGCCGCACCCCCTGCAATGGGGCACCACGATTTTGGAGGAGCAGCCCCAGCGAGGCCACGCCCACAGCAACAGTGGAGATCAACTCAGTAGCAACCGAGCAGGTAGCAGAAGCCCTGTCTGCGCACAGCTGCCAAGCATCAGCCACTAGAGATCGCTATTCTCCCAGAACTGGAAGGCCACAAACAACAAGAACGAAAGCTCCTCCAGCTGTCAATCGTACCAGCTCTGAAAACTATCTTATCACCATGAAAAGGCAAAACTACAGGCAGACAAAGATCACAGAGACAACACCTGAGAAGGAGACAGACCTAACCAGTCCTCCTGAAAAAGATTTCAAAATAATTATCATGAACATGCTAACAGAGATGCAGAGAAAAATGCAAGAGCAATGGGATGAGATGAAGAGAAAAATGCAAGAGCAATGGAATGAAGTCCGGAGGGAGATCACAGATGTCAGAAAGGAGATCACAGAAGTGAAACAAACCCTGGAAGGATTTATAAGCAGAATGGATAAGATACAAGAAGCCATTGAAGGAATAGAAACCAGAGAACAGGAACGTATAGAAGCTGACATAGAGAGAGATAAAAGAATCTCCAAGAACGAAACAACACTAAGAGAACGATGTGACCAATCCAAAAGGAATAATATTCGTATTATAGGGGTACCAGAAGAAGAAGAAAGAGGAAAAGGGATAGAAAGTCTCTTGGAAGAAATAATTGCTGAAAACTTCCCCAAACTGGGGGAGGAAATAATCGAACAGACCACAGAAATACACAGAACCGCCAACAGAAAGGATACAAGGAGGACAACACCAAGACACATAATAATTAAAATGGCAAGGATCAAGGACAAGGAAAGAGTTTTAAAGACAGCTAGAGAGAAAAAGGTCACCTATAAAGGAAAACCCATCAGAGTAACATCAGACTTCTCGACAGAAACCCTACAGGCCAGAAGAGAATGGCATGATATATTTAATGCAGTGAAACAGAAGGGCCTTGAAGCAAGGATACTGTATCCAGCACGACTATCATTTAAATATGATGGCGGGATTAAACAATTTCCAGACAAGCAAAAGCTGAGGGAATTTGCTTCCCACAAACCACCTCTACAGGGCATCTTACAGGGACTACTCTAGATGGGAGCACTCCTAAAAAGAGCAGAGAACAAAACACACAACATATGAAGAATGGAGGAGGAGGAATAAGAAGGGAGAGAAGAAAAGAATCTCCAAACAGGGTATATAACAGCTCAATAAGGGAGCTAAGTTAGGCAGTAAGATACTAAAGAGGTTAACCTTGAACCTTTGGTAACCACGAATTTAAAGCCTGCAATGGCAATAAGTACATCTCTCTCAATAGTCACCCTAAATGTAAATGGACTTAATGCACCAATCAAACGACACAGAGTAATAGAATGGATAAAAAAGCAAGACCCATCTATATGCTGCTTACAAGAAACTCACGTCAAACCCAAAGACAAGCACAGACTAAAAGTCAAGGGATGGAAAAACATATTTCAGGCAAACAACAGTGAGAAGAAAGCAGGGGCTGCAGTACTAATATCAGACAAAATAGACTTCAAAACAAAGAAAGTAACAAGAGATAAAGAAGGATACTACATAATGATAAAGGGCTCAGTCCAACAAGAGGATATAACCATTCTAAATATATATGCACCCAACACAGGAGCACCAGCATTGGTGAAACAAATACTAACAGAACTAAAGAGGGACATAGACTGCAATGCATTAATTTTAGGAGACTTCAACACACCACTCATCCCAAAGGATAGATCAACCGGGCAGAAAATAAGTAAGGACACACAGACACTGAACAACACATTAGAACAAATGGACCTAATAGACATCTATAGAACTCTACATCCAAAAGCAACAGGATATACATTCTTCTCAAGTGCACATGGAACATTCTCCAGAATAGACCACATACTAGCTCACAAAAAGAGTCTCAGTAAATTTCAAAATATTGAAATTCTACCAACCAATTTTTCAGACAGCAAAGATATAAAACTAGAAATAAATTCCACAAAAAAAACAAAAAGGCTCACAAACACATGGAGGCTTAACAACATGTTTCTAAATAATCAATGGATCAATGAACAAATCAAAATAGAGATCAAGGAATATATAGAAACAAATGACAACAACAACACAAAGCCCCAACTTCTGTGGGATGCAGCGAAAGCAGTCTTAAGTGGAAAGTATATAGCGATCCAGGCACACTTGAAGAAGGAAGAACAATCCCAAATGAATAGTCTAACATCACAATTATCAAAACTGGAAAAAGAAGAACAAATGAGGCCTAAAGTCAGCAGAAGGAAAGACATAATAAAGATCAGAGAAGAAATAAACAAAATTGAGAAGAATAAAACAGTAGCAAAAATCAACGAAACCAAGAGCTAGTTCTTTGAGAAAATAAACAAAATAGATAAGCCTCTAGCCAGACTTATTAAGAGAAAAAGAGAATCAACACAAATCAACATAATCAGAAATGAGAATGGAAAAATCATGACAGACTCCAGAGAAATACAAAGAATTATTAAAGACTACTATGAAAACCTATATGCCAACAAGTTGGAAAACCTAGAAGAAATGGACAACTTCCTAGAAAAATACAACCTCCCAAGACTGACCAAGGAAGAAACACAAAAGTTAAACAAACCAATTACGAGCAAAGAAATTGAAACGGTAATCAAAAAACCACCCAAGAACAAAACCCCGGGACCGGATGGATTTACCTTGGAATTTTATCAGACACACAGAGAAGACATAATACCCATTCTCCTTAAAGTGTTCCAAAAAATAGAAGAGGAGGGAATATGCCCAAACTCATTCTATGAAGCCAACATCACGCTAATACCAAAACCAGGCAAAGACCCCACCAAAAAAGAAAATTAAAGACCAATATCCCTGATGAATGTAGATGCAAAAATACTCAATAAAATATTATCAAACAAAATTCAACAGTATATCGAAAGGATCATACACCATGACCAAGTGGGATTCATCCCAGGGATGCAAAGATGGTACAACATTCGAAAATCCATCAACATCATCCACCACATCAACAAAAAGAAAGACAAAAACCACATGATCATCTCCATAGATGCTGAAAAATCATTTGACAAAATTCAACATCCATTCATGATAAAAACTCTCAGCAAAATGGAATAGAGGGCAAGTACCTCAACATAATAAAGGCCATATATGATAACCCACAGCCAACATTATACTGAACAGTGAGAAGCTGAAAGCATTTCCTCTGAGATCGGGAACCAGATAGGGATGCCCACTCTCCCCACTGTTATTTAACATAGTACTGGAGGTCCTAGCCATGGCAATCAGACAAAACAAAGAAATACAAGGAATCTAGATTGGTAAAGAAGAAGTTAAACTGTCACTATTTGCAGATGACAGGATATTGTACATAAAAAACCCTAAAGACTCCACCCAAAAACTAGTAGAACTGATATTGGAATACAGCAAAGTTGCAGGATACAAAATTAACACACAGAAATCTGTACCTTTCCTATACACTCACAATGAACCAATAGAAAGAGAAATCAGGAAAACAATTCCATTCACCATTGCATCAAAAAGAATAAAATACCTAGGAATAAACCTAACCAAAGAAGTGAAAGACCTATACCCTGAAAACTACAAGTCACTCTTCAGAGAAATTAAAGGGGACACTAACAAATGGAAACTCATCCCATGCTCATGGCTAGGAAGAATTAATATCGTCAAAATGGCCATCCTGCCCAAAGCAATATACAGATTTGATGCAATCCCTATCAAATTACCAGCAACATTCTTCAATGAACTGGAATAAATAATTCAAAAATTCATATGGAAACACCAAAGACCCCGAATAGCCAAAGCAATCCTGAACAAGAAGAATAAAGTAGGGGGGATCTCAATCCCCAACTTCAAGCTCTACTACAAAGCCATAGTAATCAAGATAATTTGGTATTGGTACAAGAACAGAGCCACTGACCACTGGAACAGATTAGAGACTCCAGAAATTAACCCAAACATATATGGTCAATTAATATTTGATAAAGGAGCCATGCACATACAATGGGGAAATTACAGTCTCTTCAACAGATGGTGTTGGCAAAACTGGACAGCTACATGTAGGAGAATGAACCTGGACCATTGTCTAACCCCATATACAAAGGTAAACTCAAAATGGATCAAAGACCTGAATGTAAGTCATGAAACCATTAACCTCTTGGAAAAAAACATAGGCAAAAACCTCTTAGACATAAACATGAGTGACCTCTTCTTGAACATATCTCCCCGGGCAAGGAAAACAACAGCAAAAATGAGCAAGTGGGACTACATTAATCTGAAAAGCTTCTGTACAGCAAAAGACACCATCAATAGAACAAAAAGGAACCCTACAGTATGGGAGAATATATTTGAAAATGACAGATCCGATAAAGGCTTGACGTCCAGAATATATAAAGAGCTCATACACCTCAACAAACAAAAAACAAATAAACCCAATCAAAAAATGGGCAGAGGAACTGAACAGACAGTTCTCTAAAAAAGAAATACAGATGGCCAACAGACACATGAAAAGATGCTCCACATCGCTAATTAATCAGAGAAATGCAAATTAAAACTACAATGAGGTATCACCTCACACCAGTAAGGATGGCTGCCATCCAAAAGACAAACAACAACAAATGTTAGTGAGGCTGTGGAGAAAGGGGAACCCTCCTACACTGCTGGTGGGCATGTAAATTAGTTCAACAATTGTGGAAAGCAGTATGGAGGTTCATCAAAATGCTCAAAACAGACCTACCATTTGACCCAGGGATTCCACTCCGAGGAATTTACCCTAAGAACGCAGCAATCAAGTTTGAGAAAGACAGATGCACCCCTATGTTTATCGCAGCACTATTTACAATAGCCAAGAATTGGAAGCTACCTAAATGTCCATCGGTAGGTGAATGGATAAAGAATATGTGGTACATATACACAATGGAATACTACTCAGCCATAAGAAGAGGGAAAATCCTACCATTTGCAGCAACATGGATGGAGCTGGAGAGTATTATTGGCTCAGTGAAATAAGCCAAGCGGAGAAAGAGAAATACCAAATGATTTCACTCATCTGAGGAGTATAAGAACAAAGGAAAAACTGAAGGAACAAAACAGCAGCGGAATTACAGAACCCAAAAATGGACTAACAGGTACTAAAGGGAAAGGAACTGGGGAGGATGGGTGGGCAGGGAAGGACAAGGGGGGGGAAGAAGAAAGGGGGTATTAAGATTAGCATGCATGGGGGGGGAGGGAGAAAGGGGAGAGTGGGCTGTACAACACAGAGAAGACAAGTAGTGATTCTACAACATTTTGCTATGCTGATGGACAGTGAGTGTAATGTGGTTTTTAGGAGGAACTGGTATAGGGGAGAGCATAGTAAACATAGTATTCTTCATGTAAGTGTAGATTAAAGATTAAAAAAAAAAAAGAAAGAAAGAAAGAAAAGGGGGATTACTCCTTGATAGGATAAAACTATCGGTAAATCAAAGATTAATGCATGCTTTAAATATCCTTCATTTTGATCACTTAAAGAGTGTCAGATGATCGGCTATGGAGGTACTCTTTTCTGATAATATTCCTTTCTCTTAAAAATAAAAATTAAAAAAAGCAGTTCCTGTGTGCTGACCTCCAATGAGTTCTACACAGTGATATAGAGGGCATGTCAAAGTGTGGGCAAAGGGTCTGTTTGTTTTTATGCAGAAGATCAAAGCCTAGCTTGGCTACCCAGAAAATGAACTAAGATACGATATGAGGAGGAGCTTCCGGCATCAGCACTCTCTGGAGGACTCGTGCCGGGGGATGATCATCAAAAAGCCTCCACAGGGATCCGGGCGATACTGCGGTTGTGGCTGCGTCCATCCCACCATTTCCTGGACTTGCCATTGGAATGAGGAGGGAGATGTCTAGGCTGGCATGTGCATACAGTGAGACAACAAATTTGACTGGATCTGTTGGAACTCAACCAGGAGTTGGGAGGGGTGCAAGTTGTAGCACTCCAAAATCTTACGACTATAGACTATCTATAGTTAAAAGAACATATGGGATGTGAACAGATCCCAGAAATGGGTTGCTTTAATTTGTCTGATTTCTCTCAGACTGTTCAAGTACAGTTGGAAAATATCCATCATATCATAGACAAATTTTCACAAATGCCTAGGGTGCCTAACTGGTTTTCTTGGCTTCACTGGAGATGGCTGGTAATTATAGATTTGCTTTCTTTATGTCACCGTATTCCTATTATGTTAATATGTGTGCACAAATTAGTTAGTAGTTTAAAACCTATACATGCTTAAGGTACTCTACAAGAAGATAAGTCAAAGAAATAATCAATCCTCCCATGTTTTCTTCCATATGCTACCTCTATAGCTTTTCTTCTTCCTTCCTAATTACAACCCTTAAATAGAATTTGTGCCTCATATCAAATTTACCAAGTATTATAATTCCTCCAGGTGGTAAAGATACCTCAAGAGAAGTGCTGGGCATAGAAGCCAAAGGGCATTAATCTGCAAAGAAGTAAAAAGCTAACCTTTTCAAACAATATGGCTTCTCTCTCACTTACCAACTTTACATTTCCCTGTATGGCCCCAGAAGATGACTGGTTAGCCAGAGACGGGTAAGATTCCTCAAGGGAGGAACAACCTAAGACAGGCACAGTCACAGGGGGGCCATCAGGTGAGAAATCAGAGAACAACAGTGGTGAAACTTAGAACCTCCCCCCACCCCCCTGTTTTGAGAGAAAGCTTCTGCATCCATGGATGTTTTATTGCCCTTGTCTAGCTCGGATTAGCACATAGTCTACAGGCACACACATGATCATATACAATTGCTCTCTTACAACACTAAACTATGTTTTCTACCTTTATCTTGCATCTACCTACCACTTCAGCATTTTATTAAAAATAAAAATAATAATAATAATAAAGGGAGAAATGCGGGATCCACATATAAATCAAGTATAAAAATCAAACAAATATTCATATTTGACCTGATTGTTTATAGTTCATAAGGCGTGATCAAAACCGAAAGTTTCTGTGATGAATGCCCTTATACTGTTCACCATGTAAGAACTTATTCACTATGTAAGAATTCATTCATCATGTAAGAACTTATTCGTTATGCTCCAGAAGATTGGAGACTGACGAGAATTAGGCTTGAGATGGATTAATGACTGTGCATTGAGCATTGACCCCCCTATACATAATTTTATTGTTGTTAACAACCATTTGATCAATAAATATGAGAGATGCCCTCTCAAAAAAAAAAAAACAAAAAAAAAATGGCAATAGGTATTCAATTTTAGTTAAGGCTAGAGTATTTAACAACTCTATAGTCAGAGTCGTTCAATGATTCAAAACTAATACTAATAAACTAATATACAGTGTTTTACAATGTACTAAATGAAAACTAACATACTCCTAAAATATCAGTACCCAAAAATGCAGTCTCTGAGCACTCCAGTAGCATCCAGGGCCATCTGCTTCCCTGACAATTCACACCTATTTTAAAATAGCCCATTAGAACAAGTAATTATTACTATAGGTTTCATCCAAGTAATAAAAAGAAGACTATCTGTATGTATGCAAGACAGTCAGACAGCAGGGTGTAAATGGGTTGTGTTGCCTAGGAGAGAAATTGTAACCAGAATGGAAGAAAGATACTGCTTAGTAGGTCTTCACAAACCTATTAAGAAATTAAAATTCTAGAGGGAAAAAACAAATATTTTGAAGTTAGACCTGAATAATACTAATAAACTGCAGAATTGTGATAATAACCATATAATAAGATAAATCAGGGTTATAGAAGAAAAACAAGACATGCTGGATCTGGGTCTAGCAGAAGGCAAAGAGTTCTCTATGCTTGTAAAAATTTGTGCTGTGCAAAATCATTTTTTTTTTAAGCAGTGGGAAGCAAAATTAAACAACTAAGCAACATTCATTTTGGCAAAATGGTATCCTTTGCAAACTTCTCCAAATGATCTGTGGCCCTTTGGCTTCTCAAGACTGTAAGTTTCAAGGTATAACAAGATCCTGAGTGATGAGATATTTTTTCACCTGCGCAGTAACAGTTAACTACATTGTATAAAATTACGACCAACCAAGTGGTATTAAGACTGACCACACAGAGATGGTCAGCAGAGCTTTCTAATCATACTTACCAGTAGAAGGCAGAAAAAGATGTCATGACTAACTACAGCAGATGAAGCAAGAGTATTATTTTGATTAGATAAGGTAGGAGGCTAACCTAAAACTTTAAACTATAACAGGAACTAATAGACATTATCTTGGGTTTTTTATATTATTCAGCACATAATGTCCAATTACAATGCAGAACTGGTGGAAAAAGTCCTAAGAGATGCAGAATCGCCACATAATACAACCCCTCTATCATTTCATATATTCCCCTCAGAAGCCTCCTACTTCAGTGCTGATCAGGTTTAACCTTACTTGAAATATGAAATAAGATTTTGTCTCACAACACTGCTGTAGGAAATAAAGCTGATCTTAATAGTAGAGCATAAAATAGAGTGGAAAGTGCTTTTTACCCTTAGCACTCCTAAAAGAAATAGAATAACCTTCTTGACACAGAAACTATGCCAGATACCCTCTTGGCTATACACATGTCTCCAAATCTTTGGTTATCTTTCAGTGTATTATGGAATAGGCTGAAATGTAATTTGTGCTTGAACCATCTAGTTAATAAAACAGCTAAAAACAAAACTAACATTTTTTAAAAAACAAATCATGTAAAAGAATATAATGTTAAACTCAATTTTCCCCATTTGCAAATGGAAAACCTAACTTGATCTTTGGCAGTTCACAGAGTATACCTGAAGGGTTCGTCTATTTCTTATGTACTATTTTGAAATCCAAAAAGCACTGCAACCTACAGTTTTTTCTTAAGTTTGTGGCAGACTCATTTTGCCTCAAAATCTGACTTAAATTGACGTAAGGCTATTTATGGTCAAGACTTAGCCCATGTGGTGTAACTATTCACATGTTTTGCTGTATTACATTTTCTTTAAAAAAGAAAAATCAAAATTCTGAAACAAATTTGGCCTCAAAGGTTTTAAATAAGATTTTGGACTTGTATTTTATATTCAAATGAGTTATAATTTAAAGCTATATAAAATATCCTCTGTACTATACCTACATGATAAGTAAGCCATATAGTTATCTGATGAAGTCTTTATTCACTTTTTAAAAGTAAACCATTTAAATGTTAACTTTAAATGCATCAGGTAGGGAAATCTGCAGTCTACATGCAGGAATCCATCAGTGTTTTCTCATTCTAATATAAAGTAAGATGGAACACTGGATTATTTTGTATTTTAGAAAACTATATTATTTTGTGTTGTCTCAGTACACCCAGCGTTCCTTCCCAATCTCCCCCACCAAAAGTGTTTTGATGTGTATGCTTGTATTTTTTAAAGACCACCTTGTACAATCAGTAATAATGCCACTTTTCTCAGGAGTTCATTTGTCTTTTTTTTTTTCCAGTGCTTTTCACTGAATTTCTCCATCCTTGAAAAGTCTGCTTAGAGAAAAACAGAATCAAGCCCCAAGAGCTATTTAAGATACTGGCTTAGAGACAAGATGACAAAATGTAGCTTTCCCAGCACAAGAGGATAGACCACCTTTGCATTTCTAGACTAGTCCATGTAGTCTAGCAACTATCAACAAATGAAGTACAATAACAGAGGAAATGAGAGAAAAATGATTACCTGATTTTAATACCCTGAAGAAAAAAGGTATTAACTTAATAATAGCTTAAGTTCAGTAACCTTGAAAAATTTACACACACACAAAATAAAAAAAGAAGAAGAAAAAAAACCTAAGCTAAAACGTCTTGGAACCCTGATAGCTATCCAAGAACCAGAGGGAGAGTATTTCAAACTTAACCAAAATTGAAAACATGATGTGATGCAGGATATCCTGTTGTTCTTACAGCAAGCCTCTGAGTCTCAGAGTATGTGATTTTTATAAATAGCTATTAAAACAATCTGACACACTTCAAAAATATAAATTTCATTTTTCTGGTCTATTCTTTGGTCCTTGATTAGAAATTTGGCATTCTGTTGGGAGGGTCAGCATTAATTAGATCACTAAACTTAAAATTTTTCTGCATTTGAAAAGACTGAGCTAAACTGTAGAAGAAAATAATCAGAACAGCAACAGTGCCATCTTTTGACCAAAGCAGAAACCGATTTTTCCTCTTTTAATTAATTTCTCAAGACTTACCATCAGGAGATAAACAACTTCTTTTTATGTCTCGTAACATGTTTGAAGTTACAGTCACTGTCTTTCCTACAATAATTTCTGGTGCATTAGTAAATCACAGATGTCTGTAGTCTTGAAAAATTAAGGTTACAAATATATATTACTGTGATTAATGTATTTATCCCCCTTCTGCCTTCATGTCCCTTCTATCACATTACAGCATCAAGGTAACAGCTACCGTTCCTTCAGATATAAATATGGAAAAGGAACCAAGTGAAATAACCTTAAAAATCCCGTTATTGCCACATTAGCAAGCTTGTCCCCTTCATCTTAGGAACTCTCGCATTAAACTTTTAAAACCAAGTAAAACTGTAGTAATTTAAAAAATGTTTAAATGTGAATAGGAGCATCGATCCTGCAACTGGTCCCCTGAACCTATTTACTGTTCACTTAATATGTCAAAGATTCTATATAAGCCTACTTTATAAGGTTACTTGTAACTTATAGAGGAAAGAAAAACAGTTACACAATTAATAATGTGAAAAATGTATGAAAACTACTGGCAGCCTTTATATCTTACTGCTCAAGTAACAATTAAAGTAAATCTAAAACTGAAAATGTAAAATGCTTCCAGAGGACATTACATACACAGCACATATTCCTTCATGAGAAAATTCTTAATCTTTATTTAGAATAAAATAGAATATTACTGAATCAAAGGGAATGTGAATTTGTCCCAGGAATCAAATGAGATGTTGATTTCCACCCAGTGAAGGACAAGTGATCAGCCTAATTAACAATGTTACGTTTTATTTATTTGATGCTTAATTTAAAGAGAACTGGAGTCTTAATAAAATGTTATGAAGTGTACAAGGTAAATAGTCTGACATAATTTATCAAATGGAGGGTCACAAAGAATCAGTGACTTGCCCGAAGTTAAATAGCTAATTATTGCTGCACAAAACTGCCACCCTAATGTAATACCAGGAAAGGGACTTCAAGATTTACCACTGCTGTATACCCTGAAGCAACTTATTACCACTGCTAAACTAAGTATGGAATTATGGCAACAAGACAGAGGATTCCACATGCAAACATTTTATCATCAAATACTTACTGAAGATAAAGAATAGCTTTATAATTTTAGGCACTTTTAACATAAAAAATCTAAGAATAGGTCTGAAGTTATGATCTGAGAATCTTGTCTACCTGCTCCTTTTATAAAGCACACAACCTATACTTACTAAAGTGCTTATTGCACAGAATTTATGAGGTAAATGAAAGCAAATGCCTCTACTGAGACATAATTTGAACCTCCTCATCACACATTGACATCTAAATCATAGTTTTAAAGAAGTTTAACAAATTTGACTCAACAGTTGAACCTCAATGTTAGTTACTCCTTCATAAAAATTCCAAATAATTTGGAGTAATTTGGTAATCACCCCAAGTTCCAAATAATCTGATAATTCATTTAAGCAAATTTTGGTTCCACAATTCTTGATAAAGATGTCTGTTTTCCTCAGAAGCCTGTTGATAAAATGAGTGTGAAACCAGCTTAAGTTAAAGGTCAATTTTCAGCCTTTATCTGTCCATACTACTCGATTCTGTTTTCCATCCTCAACTTGAAGAAACTTTCTCTCACTCTGGTTTCCTGGACGTTATTCTTTCTTTGTTCATCTATTTCTCTTAAATTCCCTTTTAGCATTTTTATCTAACCTTTCCACTTTTTCCTGTCCCTTATGTATCAGTCTTCCTTAGAACTTTACCCTTGGTTTATCTTTTTTCCTAAAGTTAGATGTTTTACATATATTACCTCATTCAATCTTTCAATTAAGTTTTGAGACATGAATTATTACTCTCACTTTGCAGAGGAGAAAACCAAGGCAAGAGAGTTAAGCAGCTTGTACAAGGCCAGCCAGTAAGTGTCCAAACCAGGATTCAAAGCCAGGCAACAGAGCTCTAGAGCTCATGCTCTTCATCAGTTACCCCTCGCATGTTCTTTTCCTTCCTACTCCACAGCCAATTAATCACCAAATTCTATTAAATCTCCATTGAATATATCTTGGACATCTAACCACACATCCATTCCCCTTCCACTCAGTTAAGGCTTTTGTCCTCTACTTAACTACTGAAAAATCTTTCAAGATTTCTTGCTAAAGGCTTTTCTTGTTTTTCCTTTACATCCACCAGTGTTATCTGATCAAGGATTTCCAACTTGTGACAAACACTTCTAATTGTTCTTCAATATCTGTTCTTACATCCTTCTGTAGTAATAGGATTTTTAATTGGGCACAACTAAGGCTGATTTCCTAAACTGCCTTTCACTAAAGATAGTCATATGACTAAGCCTGACCCATGAGATGTGGGTGAAAGTAATGTGAGGTATGCTCTTTAGATCCTTCTTACTAGCTGTAATGCAGATTAAATACCTGGACCAGTAGGTAGAAGATAGAGAGGTAGAGATTGTGGAGTATGGCAATCAGCTGAACAACCCTGGAAAGGCTACACAGATTTCTACTTACATAAGTCAGTATTATTTTAATTCTCTATGTCTCTATCTTTCTCTGTTATATTATAAGAAAAATTATCTTAATTGATACTGAACTTGGCACCAACTGTAGAGTTGCTTAAGCGGAATCTAAAATATAGAACTTAATTAAGTAGGTAGTAGGGTGCAAGGTCAAACAAATACTACAGACTAGAAAGCCAGTGATTACTAATTTCATATTTTAAATTGGCTGGGCATGGTACCCAGATATTTGGTTAAACATCATTCTGGATGTTTCTGTGAGGGTATTTTTGGATAAAATTAACGTTTAAATCAGCAGACTGAATAAAGCTGTTGCCTTCCATAATGTAGGTGGGCCTCAGCCAGTCTTTGTTCTCTCCCACTTCATGTGCTGGCTACCAGCCCTGCTAACATCACACCCCACACCAGAAGTAGGGCAAAATTATACACAGCTTCTGTAGACTGCCTAACCAGCTCCCCTGATTAAGGTCTGATTCCTATAAGAAATGCTTTACATCACTTGTAGGGATTCTTCTCTGACCAAACCCTGACAGTCCCCCAGCAGTACCTCTGCCCCTTGAGTAAGGCAGACACTATTGTATAATTAACTATCAAGTCAAAGAGGTGGGATCATTCTTTGCCTCATCTTTCTAAATACTTAGCAAGTTCTAATGCTTACATAATTACTTTTCAATTTCCTTTTGATCAAGTGAACTTCTACTCATTGTTCTAGACCTACTTCAAAGCTCACATACTCTCTGAAACCTTCTCTGATGGAACTCCCTCCCTCTTCTGTTTTTCCCAAGGAATAAATTTTCACTTGCTTACAAACAGGGTTTGTGTGATACTCATTTTGTATTTTTTATATGTAACACAACTAAAAAGTATGTTCTCAAAATATATTTATTAGAAAAGTGCATGAATGAATGTTACTTAATGAAGTGGTGGGTCAGGCAGAGAACTTTTCAGTATAAAACAAAGGAATATATTTAATTGCAACTAACATTCAAAAATTTTGAATAGGGAACAGCTCGAGCAACCTACAACTCTTATGTTTTAGAACAGATGGAAATGATGGATGGAGGCCAGATGCTTTATTTGGAAAAAAATATCATAACCTTTTGCCAATAACTAATTTATAAAAATGAGAAAGGTTCTCCTCTTGCTAACAGGGATCATAGATAAACTCCTATAGAAAGATAATCTATTAATGAAAATTACTACTTAGCAATTGTGGTCTCATTTCTGTTCGACTGGAGCAGTTTGGTAACTTGTAGTAAGTGAATTTAACTTCAGGGAAAACCAGGGCCACTACTTTAAAATTGAGGTATGCAGTATTGTGATATTCTAATTTATAAGAAGTATATATTTGGTCTTCATCCCCTTTTCTGGCACAGAGCTCCAAAAAACCTTAGAATTTGCTAAGTGAGGCGAACAAAAAAAAAGTGTCCTTTGTTAAGTTAATGTAAGGCAGCGTGAGGGTGGAGGGACCTGGTTGCCAGGGGAACCGACCATGTGACTAAAGGTTGAAACTTCCAGTCCCACCCCAAACTCCTACAGCAGAAGAGGGACTGAGGGTTGAATCAATTGCCAATAGCCAACAATTTCATCTACTATGCCTATGTAATGAAGCCTCCTTAAAAGCCCAAAGGGGCAGGGTTCTGAGAGCTTCTGGGTAGATGAACACATGAAAGTGCAGGTGAGCGACGTGTGTGAAAGAGCTTAGGAGCTCTGCCTCCCTTCCCATATACCTGGCAATATGATCCTTCCCGTATGGATGGTCATCTGTATCCTGTAACATACCCTTTAACAGACTGCTAACTGTAAGCAAACTTTTCCTGAGTTCTGTGAGCAAATTAATTGAACCCAAGGAGTGGTTCATGGAAATCTGATTTACAGCCAATCATCAGAAGCACAGGTGACAACTTGAATTTCAGACTGGCATCTGAAGTAGGACGGAGCAGTCGATCCTTAACCTGTGGGATCTGACACTACCTCCAGGTAGATAATGTCAGAATTGAGTTAAACCATAGGATACTCAGCTGGTGTCTCAGAGAATCACTTGGTTATGTGGAGGAAACGCCCATGCCTCTAGTTTGGAATTGGTAGCAGAACTCGTTTAGGTACCAACAATGCCATTAAGACATATTTAAGAACAGATGTTATCCTTGACATTGCCTTTCTGATAACAAGAAAAATCTAACAGAGGAGGAGGAGTGTGGGGTGCAGTGGGGCAGGGGGCAGATACCTGGTTTAAAATGAAGAAAATAAACTTAGTTTTCAAGAAAAATTATTACCCTGATTTGATGTATCAATAGAAGTATTTTAATTACTGCAAGATAATTTAATGGTAAAATCATACCTTTAACCATAAGAGGAGTTCCACAAGCCATTGTTCCTTTTTTTTTTTTTTGCCTTCCCCCATTCTTCAGTGTAATACCTCTACATTTCATCTTTTTTTTCCCTCTAAGCATTTTGAGAACTTTTGTTTCATTTATGTTTCTTTACCATTTCACATTTTTTTCCACATTACACTGTTGGCCTTAAGTATTTTTCTATTTTTGTTCTTTTTCAACAGTTCCCATTGCTTTCATTTTTTTCCACTGCCTGTTTCTCATCATTTCACTGTTTGTATCAGTTTACTGTTTCTGCTGGCAAATAACAGTCTGGGCAAGAAAACAAGTAAAAAATTCCTACCACTATTATGAACTATAACCAAAGAAAACATTAAAGTGAAAAGTTGAAGCTCATGTACAATCTATCAAATAAATGCAGATTCTAAATTAAGTTTCAGTTACTATAAGCATCTAAAACAGATATTTCTGGGTTGATAGTTACCCAGTGTTATCAACAGCTTTAAAGGTATTATTTTACAAGCCTTGAGGGTACTCTTCACTGTGCTCACAGTAAGTAATCAAATTTCCAGATATCAAACTGTTTATTATCAAAGAAGTTCTGTAAATTCAAGATAAAGAAACATGACCTAGCATGCCATTTTCAGAGATACCATACTCAGCAGCTATTTCTTTGTCAGCCCAAGAAACAAAAGCAAGGTCGATAATTATCTCCACTGGCATTAAGTTTTTACCTTGAAGAAGGGATACTTTTATATAGTATAGTATTTTCTTATTAAGGTTTTATTGACATACACTCTTATGAAGGTTTCATATGAAAAAACAATGTGGTTACTACATTTACCCATATTATCGCGTCCCTCCTTACGTCACTACTCATCAGTGTAGTAAGATGCCACAGATTCACTATTTGCTTTCTTTGTTCTACACTGTCTTCCCCATGACCCTACACACACCATGTGTATTAAACATAATACCCTTCAGTTCCCTTCTCCCTCCTTCCCCACCATCCATCCCATACCCCTCCCCTTTGGTAACCACTAGTCCCTTTTTGGAGTCTGTGAGTCTGCTGCTTTGTTCCTTCAGTTTTGCTTCGTTGTTATATAGTATACTATTTTTATATATGGTACAGCAGAATAATGATGCTAGATTCTCCTGAAATAGATTATAAATGACAAGTTTTAATATACTTATTATTGGTTTCTACTTGGAAGCCTTATGTTTAGTACATCTTTTCAACAGTTAATTACCTAATTAAGGTGTGGTGAGGTGAGTTAGCAATTAAAACTCTGCTAAGCCTGCACAGAAGGAATCCAGTTTTGCGTTGCTAAATTAAAGAAGAGTGGGCCTGCCTAACTTTAAGATAAGGTCTTTGATCTACTATCACATATAATGTCTTCACTCATACAAAGAAAAGTAACTAGAAAGACTTCAAGAAAACCACTAGAATTGACTTGATTTGACCTATGGCAAATGTGCTTATGAATGGAGGTTGCATATCACTGGTTTAAATGATTTTTTAAGGTTTTTCAGACTTTTTTTTTTCTTCTTAGTAACAAGAAACTTTCTTCAAATGAAATCCTAAAAGTTTAGCTAGATAAAGATATCATGCCTATAGTTTGATCTGGTGTGGTACACTAAAAGGCTCTGTTGGTCATCCTTTTCTCTTCTCTGAAATGGCTCCTAAAATACTACTACAGAATCGCTATTTATTTATAGAGCAAATTTCTGTCCTAAATTACTCTTTGGAAGAAAACAACAGCTATCTCATACTGAAGAACAAAGTCATTTGACTCCTGCAGTGGCCAGGTTATAAAAGAATTAAAAGCCCAAAAAGTTTACTAAAGGCATTTTAGTGATTCCATTTAGGTCATAGCACGGCAAGTTTAGACACCTGTAGAAAATGGCAGAATGAGGTCAAGTGCCAGGAGAACCTTTCTCATGAAGAAGCAAATCACCAGGACTCCTGACGGTTGGGCTGGTGTCTTGTCAATGGGTTTCAGCTCCAGGAAAAATCACTATGGATTCAATGTGACCAAAGAAAATGACAGTAAAACATTCTTGGGGTGAAAAGGTTTACCCAACTTTATTTCCAGGTGGCAGGTCAATCACTAAAATCCTGTTAACTCAGAGTGAGTCTGCATGCAGCAAGCAGGTCTCTGCCTCTGGGCCTCTGGGCCCACACACCCATCTGTGCCTCTCTGCCTGCACAATTGTCCTCTGAGCCTCTCTGCCCACACAGCTGTCCTCTGGGCCTCTCTGCCTGCACAGTCGTCCTGCACAGCTGTCCTCTGGGCCCCTGTCCTTGGTGCTGCCACCACTCCAGCCTCTGCTCTGCTCTCCTGCAGCCTTGCAGCCATGCCACTGTGTAGCCCAGACCACGGGAGGAGCTCTTTATATAGAGTCAGTAGCAAAGTATTGCCCACATGCATATAGTCAGCTAGCCAACCAAGGAAGGTGAGAATTCTGACCACAGGAACTCTCATTTTATCCACACTCCACCTCTTCAGGATTCTCTCTCAATCTATGTGCCCTCAGTGCTCTAATGGTCCCTGTGCAAGGACGCTGGAACACTGTAATCAAACTCCATAACAACATAATACATTATACAAATAAAAAAATTTCAACAAATTATAATAACCTTCAAGCCTGAGATCCATTGCCACCAAGTGGTCATCCTCACTGTGTTCAAACTAGTTCTACCCAAATGAGTTAACCAAAAGAACCATGTGTGGGCCTTACAATATCCTCTTTCTCCAGTGTCTCCAGCAAAAAGTCTTATAGACACATAGGCCGATCTTGATGCTCTGTCTCTGACCTCGGCCTCTTTGGTCTTAATGGCTTGAACTGCTGCTCTGGTTTCAGTTGTTGCCATAGCTCCAGTAAGATCCTATTTGACTTCCCATCTAATTTCCTTCCATCTGCTCTTGCCCACATTAAATCAGCCCACATCTGGGTCCTTGTAACCTTCATGGGGTCCTTTAAGTTCTTCTTGTGAGTAGCAGACTTTATTTCTTTCCATGTTCTCATTGCTTCAGTATGCTACTGTACGTGTAACCTCGCTTATGGGCTGCCCTAAGTGAGGGGCAAAAATGGCCACTAGAGATGCAAAGAGGGATGTGGGAGCCACTTGAAGCACAATATTTCTCACACCTGTAGTGAAAGGCTGTTCATCTGGGCCATGATTCTCTGGACTATAGATGGCATTTCTTATGCCCAGCTCCCATAACACCTGTTGGAGCTCAGCATATGTCTGCCATCTAGCAAGAGAGGATGGTAGATCACCCTGATTGGGCCACACAGCACGAAGTGCAGCCATAAGTCAGTCGAGGAGGGAGTGATTTCCTGGGGTCTGATGTGCACTTTGTAATCGCTGCCTCAAGGCAGGCTGCACTATCAGGGAAGTCAGCTTTCCCATCTATGATCCCAACAGAACAATTCCATCCACCCCTAAGTCCCACAGACGCAGGAGCCAACCTGATATTGACTCCAAGGGCTTCTGCCTAAACCGGGAGCCCAAATCCACCAGCTCAGCCTGAGTATAGGGGCAGACCATAGAGTGCTCCACGACCTGGGGAGGGGTCTGTGCCTCTCCCTGGGGAACCCTTGGCTGCTGGTTCTTTATTATTTTTACAACCACTGGGCATGCTTTCAATAGAGGAGGTGCCAGTGACTCTGGCACCACCCCTTCATCCTTCTCCAGCTCCTCTATTTCTGGGGCTGATGGCACCTTTCTCTCCCCTCCCCCAAGTGCCTCCTCTGCTACATCCTTTACCTTTTCTACAGTGCCTGGCAGCAATGCTAGCCCAGTCCTAAGCAGCTCTCTTACCTTCACTTTAATACTTCACAGCTGATGTTCTCATACCACCTCTGCCTGCATTTCCCACAGGAGTTTGTCTTTTTCCTTTATGGCCTTTTCTTACTTCAGAGCACCTGGCAGCACTGCCATGTCGTTCTGTAAGGAATCTTTTACCTCTTCAATGGCACCTTGCTGCTGGCATTCTCATGCTGTCTCCTCTCACATCAATGCCATTTTCTTCGTCAGGGAGTCCACAGAAGTTTGCAGCTCACATTCTCATGCCACCATTTCTTGGGTCTTTTTCAGGAGTATGTCCTTCTGTAGACTTTTTTTAATACTGTGAGAAGCAGCCAACCCACAGTCCCCACTGCCTCATGGGCACTCTGTCTCTCAAAAGACCTACTTACTATACCAAGAGCCACCCATACTGCCTCAGGTATCAACCCCCACTTGCCTCCAGTCCTGGGGTGGGGCCCAGTCCTCTAGGAGGCAAGCCACCTCAGACCACATATACTCATTGGGGCACAACCCACTGTCTCCCCATTCACAGGGGCAGCCCCCTGAAGCACCCCTCCCATAAGGGCAGCCTGTCTTTTTCCCTGGTCAACAATGAACCCTGCTGACTGTTGCCAATTGTCTTGTCAATGGGTTTCAGCTCTGGGCAAGCTCACTATGGATTCAATGTGTCCAAAGAAAATGGCGGCAAAACGTTCTTGGGGTGAAAGGGTTATACTCAACTTTATTTTCACAGTGGCAGGTCAATCACTAAAATCCTGTTTACTCAGAGCAGGTCTGCATATAGCAAGCAGGTCTCTGCCTCTAGGCCTCTCTGCCTACACAGCTGTTCTGCGACTCTACCCACACAGCCATCCTCTGGGCATCTCTGCCTGCACAGTCATCCCATACAGCCATACTCTGGGCCTCTGTCCTTGGCGTTGCCACCACTCCGGCCTCTGCTCTGTTCTCCTGCAGCCTTGCAGCCCTGCCACCTTGTAGCCCAGACCACAGAGAGGAGCTCTTTATATAGTCAGTAGCAACATACTGCCCACATGTGTATAATGAGCTAGCCAACCAGGGCAGGTAAGAATCCTGGCCACAGGAACTTTCATTTTATCCACAGCTGGTCTCATATTTTTCAGCCTTGGGTCAAATACTTTGGATCATAAAAGTCATTGTTCCCAGCAGACAGAAGATTCAGGAGAGCACAAAAAAAAAAAAAGTGGATTACCAAGTAACAATTAAATATTCAAATGACAAAGAAGTACTTCCTCCCAAGTCAATAATAGCCATGGCATTCTCTGCCATGCTTAATAGTCACTATTTAGAAATCTTGAAAAAATACATTTAAAAATTTTTAAATTGAAGAATTCTGTTTTCCCATGTTTCCAATATTTATGACTACTTATTATGCTGATTTTCTCAGTTTCATTTTGTTTCATATCCACCACAGGCTTACCAAGTTATTATCAAGGAAAAATCATTTATACTCTTGTCAACATCAGTGCTAATAAAATGCTTACGTGTCATCTTATTTTGAAAACCTTTGTCTTTAATTTTAACCTCTTAATAATTGTTACTTACCTTGAAAAGTTCAATACCTTCCTAATTAGCTTTCCTTTTTCTATGTTTTCTTCCTTATATCCATCCTATAAGTGGACTAATCTTTCTAAAATAAATGTAACCATGTCACTCCATATTAAAAATACTTCAGCAGCTCCCCATTATATATACAACAGTTGTGTTAAGTAATGGAATAAGCTGTTCACATATTACTCAAAATTAAATTTAAATTAAATTAAAACAAAAGCAGAATAATCTATTTCAAGACAGGTAGGGACAGTAAAGTCCCACTTTTTAATAGCCTAAATAGGGTGGGTCCTGCAGATAGTATGAAAATCATTAACAAAACAAATTCATATGTTTCTAATAATGTGGACTTAAAACATATAAAGCAAAACCTGACAGAACTACAAGGAGAAATGTACAAATTCAAACCATACTTAGAGATTTTAACATACCTCTTTCAATAACTGACTAGAGAAGCAGTTTTTTCAAAAATGTAATACTAGACAATATAAATATCAAAATCAACAAATGTCACCTAACATGTACTAACAAATGCAAAATTCACATTCTTTTCTGTTGGCAGCCGCGCTCAGAAAATAGCGCCCAATGCAGGGCAGCCGGAAGGCCCCGAACTTCCTAATGACAAATCATCCCACACCACTAAACTACATGCTAATTGCGCCTTGGCATAAGGACCAATGAGACCCACCAAATGGTTGTGCTAATAAGGCATATGGAGCCGCACCAACCAGGTCAGAGCATGAGAACTATATAAGCAAGCCTCTCCTTCCCCTCTGGGTCCTGCCCAACTCATTTGTTTCACAAAGAGCTGAAGAATAAAGCTTTCTGCAGAAGAAACCTGCTGTTGTTGCATGCTGTTCTTGCCGGCGAGGACAGGGCACGCGACAAGTGGTGCCGAATCCCGGGAACCAGAACATCACCGGCACAGGGAGGACCCTTCAGACATCTGGAGAGGATTCAGAACTGCAGGTCAGAAGAAAGCCCGGAGGGGTAAGTTCCGAGAGGCCCCTGCTTTTTAGGATGATGGTTGATGGTTCTCTGTAAATAAGGAGGCACCATGGGGAATGCACCGTCATTAGTCACGGCGCTGCAGACAGCTCTCAAAGAGCGAAACTTGAAGGTCTCCAGCAAAGTCTTAGGATCTTTTGTGAAGGAGATAGACCGTGTGGCCCCCTGGTTCATTTGTTCAGGGTCCCTCTCAATCCCGAGCTGGGACAAACTGGGGAAAGATCTTGATAGAGAGGAGGAGGAGGGTAGCCTGAGGGGAGGCACCAGGCCCCTCTGGAAACTGATTAGAGCTTGTCTGCAAGATGAGAGATGTGAAAAGGTAATAAAAGAAGGTCAGAGAGCATTGACAGATATCCAAGAGAGCATGTCAGAAACGGAACGGGAAACAGAGAGCGCGCGCGCGGCCGAAAAAAGGCCACAAAAACGAAGGTAAAGAAACCTCAGAGTGAGGGAGAAAGCCCGCCTAGGGCAAAAGCGAAAGAGCCCCAAGAAGCGAGTGACGATCGCCTCAGAGAAAATAGTAAATACCCCTGGAAAGAGTTGAGGGACCTCCAACTCTCCAACAGGGAATCTGAGGAGGAATTAGCGTCCGCAGAGGAAGGGGAAGGAAATAGAACCGCAGAGTGTAGAAGTAAGGGAACCAGCAAAGTTGAAAAGCGGACCAAGGAAAAAATGAAAGCAGGGTGTCCCCCGACGCCCGTTGCCCCGCCACCTTACGTGAGTGGCGCACTCTCCTTTTGCCACCCAGATACTCTTCAGGCAATTAGACAAATGTTTCCTATATTTGAGGATAACGGTGTACGCTCTCACCAGCCCCTGAGCCATAAACAAGTTAAAGACTTAGCGGAATCCGTCCGAGCGTATGGGGTCAGTGCCAACTATACCATAGCACAAGTTGAGAGATTAACAGAGACAGCCATGACACCCGCAGACTGGCAATATGTAACTAAGGCATGCCTTTCTAGTATGGGGCAATACATAGAATGGAAGGCATTGTGGCATGATATCAGCATGACCCAGGCACGCGCAAACGCGGCCGAAGGACAGCCTGCATGGTCATATGATATGCTGACGGGCCAAGGACAGTGGGTAGCCAACCAGACCGCCTTCCCCTTACAGGTATACGCACAAATAAACACGTGCGCCGCCAAGGCATGGAAAGCCCTCACCAACAAAGGAGAAGTATCAGGCAATTTGACAAAAATTATTCAGGGGCTGAGCGAGCCATTTTCTGACTTTGTCGCTCGTATGATGGAGGCCGCAGGCAGAATATTTGGAGATCAGGAACAAGCAATGTCCCTAGTGGAGCAATTAGTATTTGAACAATGTACCAAGGATGCAGACAGGCGATAACACCCTGGAAACAAAAAGGGATACATGCCTGGTTGAAAGCCTGTAGAGAAATAGGAGGGCCACTCACCAATGCGGGCCTAGCCGCGGCCATATTACAGAGCCACAAACAAGCCAGGATCACTAACAGAAGTATCAAATGCTTTCAATGCGGGAAATTAGGACATATAAAGAGAGAGTGTAGGAGCCCAGCTTCAGAACAAACAACCCAAAAGACCCCTGGGTTGTGCCCTAAGTGTAAGAAAGGCAGGCATTGGGCCAATGAGTGCCGGTCTATTAAAGATATAGAAGGGAAACCCTTAGAACTGCCAAAAAACGCCCAGAGGGGCCCCCGTCACCAGGGCCCGCAAATATATGGGGCAACCAGCACGCAAGTGTCATTCGGGAACAACCAGGCCCCCCAAGGAGAGCCACTTCAGGTTCCGCGGGATTGGACATCCGTGCCACCACCAGAATAGTGTTGACTCCACAGATGGGAGTTCAGCCTATCCCTTCAGACTTTAAAGGCCCCCTACCACCAAATACCATTGGGTTACTCCTAGGGCGCTCTTCTGCTGCATTGAAAGGCCTGGTAGTTCATCCAGGAGTTATAGATCAAGATTATGAAGGACAAGTAAAAATCATGTGTTCGGCTCCCAGAGGAATCTATCCTATATCCCCGGGAGACCGCATAGCCCAGCTCTTAGTTTTACCTAGTCTCCACGCCAATTATCCTGCTACCAACACGGAGAGGGGAGAAAGGGGCTTCGGCTCCTCTGACTGGGATTCAGCCTTCATAGTATTAGATTTAGCAGACAGACCAAAATTAACTCTTCAAATAGAGAGAAAGAGCTTTGAGGGAATCCTAGACACTGGAGCAGATAAAAGTATTATCTCTGCAACCTGGTGGCCCTCCAAGTGGCCTGTGACCCAATCCTCACATTCATTACAAGGTTTAGGATATGAGTCAAGCCCTTCAATTAGTGCCAAACCATTGAAATGGCGAGCCCCTGAAGGACAAGAGGGTACAGTCACCCCTTATGTACTCCCTCTACCGGTCAATTTATGGGGGAGGGATGTCATGAGAGACTTAGGCCTCAAACTCATTAATGAATACTCCACCCCCGCCCAAGGCATGATGATGGACATGGGATACATCCCTGGCAAGGGGCTGGGGAAACACCAACAGGGACACATAGAGCCCATCCTGCCCAAAGTAAAGAATGACCGTCACGGCCTGGGTTTTTCATAGGGGCCATTGAAGATGCCATGCCCATACCTTGGCTCACAGAGGAGGCCGTATGGGTTCCTCAGTGGCCCCTATCCTCTGAAAAATTAGAAGCAGCTCATTGCTTAGTGCAAGAGCAGCTCCAAGTGGGACACCTAGAAGCCTCTGTGTCCCCATGGAACACACCCATATTTGTAATCAGGAAAAAGTCAGGATCATGGAGGTTGCTTCATGATCTGAGAGCAGTAAATGCTCAAATGAGAATGCTTGGACCCGTACAACGGGGACTGCCACTCCTCTCTGCCTTACCCAAAGAATGGAAAGTGCTCATAATAGATATTAAAGATTGTTTCTTTTCTATACCTCTAAGCTCCAAGGACAGGGAAAGATTTGCTTTTACTTTGCCAGCTATTAACCATGAACAACCCGATGCCAGATTTCAGTGGAAGGTCCTCCCTCAAGGAATGGCAAATAGCCCCACCATATGTCAACTGTACGTTCAGCGAGAGCTAGACCCAATTCGTAAGACCTATCCCACGCTAAAGATCATCCATTACATGGATGACATCCTTCTTTGCTCCCCACAACCAGCGGAAATAGAAGAAGCATATATAGATCTCACTAGATCCCTAGAAAATTGGAGACTGAATATAGCAAGCGAGAAGGTCCAAAAATCTAGTGTTAGCAAATTCCTAGGAGCAACCATTTACACAGATGTAATTTGCCCCCAAAAGCTTGAGATAAGACATAATCAATTGCAAAATTTGAATGACTTCCAAAAACTCCTAGGAGATATTAATTGGTTGCGCCCATACTTAAAGATACCCACCACTGAATTGACTCCACTATTTAAAACCCTAGAAGGAGACCCACAACTAACGTCACCGCGCTCCCTCACACCTGAGGCATTACAAGCCATTCGCAAAGTAGAACAGGCTTTGATGACAGCACAATTACATAGAGTGCAATCGAATGAACCCTTTGAGTTGTGTGTGCTTCCCACCCCGGAGCTGCCAACAGCAGTTTTATGGCAGCACGGCCCACTGATCTGGATCCATCCCCAAGCCTCTCAGGCTAGGACAATAGAGTACTATCCGGCAGCCGTGGCCAAACTTGCTTTGAGAGGAGTAAAAACCTCCATGACACATTTCGGAGAGGCTCCAGCTAAAATTATAACCCCTTACAGCGTAGAACAGATACAAGTATTATGTGCTATGAACGATGATTGGGCCATACTTGCTTACAGTTTCTCAGGAACCTTTGATAATCATTTCCCTAAACATCCCCTCATCAACTTCGCCAAAAATCATCTCCTAGTATTTCCTCGGGTCACTAGCCTAACCCCGCTGCCTCATGGAAAAACAGTTTACACGGACGGGTCTAAGACAGGCACAGGTGCCTATGTCCATGATGGCAAAGTTGTGACAAAAGGCTACACGCCTGACACTCCACAAATAGTGGAATGTCGCATAGTCTTAGAGGTCCTACAAATCTTTCCTGAACCTTTAAATATTGTGTCTGACTCCTGTTATGTAGTTAATGCAGTCAAATCTCTAGAAGTGGCCGGGCTAATCAAAGCGTCCAGCCCAGTAGCCACTTTGTTCAAACAGATACAATCAGCACTACTTCATAGGCAATCTCCTTTGTATATAACTCATATCAGAGCACATTCAGGCCTTCCCGGGCCTATGACCCAAGGCAACCACCTGGCAGACCTCGCAACCAGAAATATAGCTTTTCCCCTGCTAGACCCTATCACCACAGCTTCAAAATTCCATACACAATTTCATGTCACTGCCGAAACACTGCGCAAGCGGTTTAGCATAACCAGGGCCGAAGCTAGGAACATTGTCCTTAGCTGCCAACATTGCTGCAGCTTCCTTCCCACACCTCATGTTGGGATCAACCCCAGAGGTATTAGGCCTTTACAAGTTTGGCAAATGGATGTGACGCATATTTCGTCTTTTGGGAAACTGAAATATGTACATGTATCCGTGGATACTTGTTCAGGAGTCATCTTTGCCTCCCCATTGTCAGGAGAGAAAGCTTCCCATGTCATCCAGCACTGCCTTGAGGCTTGGAGCGCATGGGGGTTACCACAGATTCTGAAAACAGACAATGGCCCAGCCTATACCTCTACAAAATTTGCTCAATTTTGTCATCACATGGGGATAAAACACATCACTGGCCTTCCCTACAACCCACAGGGTCAAGGGATTGTGGAACGCGCGAACCGCACGCTCAAATCCTATTTACTTAAACAAAAAGGGGGAATTGAAGATATACCCCCCACACCAAAAACTGCCATAGCCCTAGCACTTTTCACTATAAATTTTTTGAATCTGGATGCTCAAGGCCATACAGCAGCGGATCGCCATAATCAGTGGCCAAAAGACCCACAAGAACTAGTAAAATGGAAGGACGTGTTATCTAACCAATGGAAGGGCCCGGATCCAATCATAATCAGATCCAGGGGAGCTGTGTGTGTTTTCCCCCAGGGTGAAGAAAATCCCTTCTGGATCCCGGAGCGCCTAACGAGGAAAGTCCTAAACAAAGGAGATGACTTCGCTGTACCTCCTGACCCTGCTCCTGACACTGGAGACCCCAACTCAGGGAGTATTGAGATGGGGAATCCTGTCTGCCTTTCCTAAGCCTATGCCTGTCCGTTTCAATGCAGCCGTTTTTCCGCGCTTTTTCACTACCAATGCTAGTATGAACTTGCCCTACTTAGTTAAAGACACCCTAGTAGCTCCCCTGGGAGAAAACCGATCCTTCGTAACTAATGGGTCATTATGCTTCACCACTCAGAATCTAGCTGGCTGTATCTCCCTGAAACGGAGGAAATACGGATGGTTCAGTGACATAATTCTAGAGGCCAGTAGCCTCCCCGTTATGTCAGCTAAATTTGAAGGGCCTAATAAGGAAGGGAGCCCGCCCTATAAGAACATGACTATCCACCAGATGGTTCTCTGGATCAATGGCACATTTGTACACTCTCCCAGGAACAATTCCACCGACAGGCCTCGTCAACCCAAATATGCCTCCCATTGTGTGGGCGACTATGAGGGAGAGCTGTGGCCCTGGACTGACTGTCAGTCAACTGTAGTAACGTGGGCAACTGAGAGGCAGGAGTTTACCATCTCCCCAGATATGGAGGGACGGCCAGCCAATGAGGCTTGGTGGCCAGTAAAGGTGCTCGAAGGCGAGTTTCGTCAGCAGCTGAGCATGAACCCCTTCCATAAATGGATGCTGTGTGGAGTCAATGGCTCGTGTACCGACCTCTCCCCCTTTTCCGCCCTCCAGGGTGGGGGAATCGGTGTAAAAAATATCACCTTTTGGTGCGAGAATAACCACATGCGCGCACACTGGAACATGATCATGACCCATAACAACGAGAACTACACGTGTTCAGCAAAATCAGGTCCAGAGTCACCTAATTCCCTTTTTCCACCTTCTCCAGTATGCGTATACCCCCCATTTCTGTTTATCTTATCCAATAGTAGCTTTGACTCCTGCTCCAATGAAACCTGCTTTCTGTCTCAGTGTTGGGATGCGCGTAACTTTACCAATGCTTTAGTAGTCCGCATCCCCCGTTGGGTCCCTGTTCCCGTAGACGCCCCTAACACCATGACTCTGTTTCGAGAAAGGCGCGATTTCGGTGTTACAGCCGCCATAGTGCTCCTGATCTCCGCGACCGCGGTCGCAGCCACCGCCGCTGGTATAGCTTTAGACACCTCCATCAAATCGGCTACAGAGCTCAATAACCTTGCAGCCTCAGTAGCTTCTGCCCTGGACCAACAGTCCACACTTGATGGCAAACTGAAAGGAGGAATAATGATCCTTAATCAACGCATAGATCTCGTGGAGGAACAAATAGAGGTGCTCTGGCAAATGGCCCAATTGGGATGCGAGCGGAAATATCGTGCCCTCTGCATCACTAGCATTCAATATAAAAATTTTACACGGGCAGCTAATCTGTCACGAGACCTGTCCCAGTATCTTTCAGGAAACTGGTCCCAAGACTTCGATGGGACACTAGAAGAGCTGCGGCGAGAAATTATCCACATCAACTCCACCCGTCTAGATATCTCCGTAGCGGAAGGACTCTCTTCCTGGTTCCTCAGAGCTCTCTCCCACGTCAAGGAGTGGGCGGGCATGGCTGGGATGGGCGTGTTCCTGCTTGGAGGTCTCATGCTCTTACTCTGGTTGTTATGCAGACTCCGCAACCAACATAAGCAGGACAAGGTGATCCTTGCTCAAGCCCTAATGGCAATAGACGTTGGCGCCTCTCCCCAAGTGTGGCTCAACATGCTTAAGAAGGAAGCTCGGCTTTAGCTTGAGGTAGCTCTTGCACCCTGAGCCCATGTGGCACTGCACCAGGCCCGAGTACCTCAATGCTTAATCACAGCTTTCTTTAAGAAGCTCATGGTGCAAGAGGGTTGAGAAAAAGGGTCCAAACCCTTTGTACCAAGCGGTCCCAACGCCAGCCAGAGGATGCGAGGCAAAGCACTGCAAGAGGTCTTGGACCCCTCTGAGAGGCATGCCTGACTGCATAGGGGTAGATGCCCAGGACCCCTCTCCAAAAAGGGGGCATCAGGAAGTATGATGGAGGTCAGGCCTCTGTCTCCGCCTCTGCTGGCAAGTTCCGCCTTGAGCTTCTGTTAGACAAAAAAGGGGGAGATGTTGGCAGCCGCGCTCAGAAAATAGCGCCCAATGCAGGGCAGCCGGAAGGCCCCGAACTTCCTAATGACAAATCATCCCACACCACTAAACTACATGCTAATTGCGCCTTGGCATAAGGACCAATGAGACCCACCAAATGGTTATGCTAATAAGGCATATGGAGCCGCACCAACCAGGTCAGAGCATGAGAACTATATAAGCAAGCCTCTCCTTCCCCTCTGGGTCCTGCCCAACTCATTTGTTTCACAAAGAGCTGAAGAATAAAGCTTTCTGCAGAAGAATCCTGCTGTTGTTGCATGCTGTTCTTGCCGGCGAGGACAGGGCACGCAACACTTTTCAAGTACACATGAAATATTTACAAGAATTGACCATATTAGAGGCTATGAAGGAAGTCAAAATAAATGTCAGAGGGCTAATAATTCTCTTATAACAGTAAGAATAAGGAAACAATTAAAAAAATAACCATAAAACCCCCATATGTTTGGAAATAGAAAACAAACTTAAAAATAAAAAATGGTTAAACTTAAATGCTGGATCTTCAAAAGACACAAAAATTGGACAAATTTCAAGCAAGATTAACTAACAAAAATAAGAAAGAGACTTTTATAAATCCTTCAGACATTAAAAAGACAACAAGGAGGTACTGTACACAACTCCTTATCAGTAAGTTTGTGTATTTGGATAAAATGGGAAAATTACAAAACATAAAAACAAACTCACATGATCACGGGAAGACAGTGGCTTGAGTAGTTCAGAGGAAATCTCCTCCCAAAAAGATACATATTGATGAAAATACAATAAATACAACTATTTCTAAAAGAGACACCAGTGGATGCAGTACAACAGCCAGGATACATCTACATCTGCGAGAACTCAGCATCACATTAAGGGGGTAAGATACAAGCCATGGCCAGGCGGGACCAAAATGCTCCCCCACCCCAAAACCCGGCGGGAAGAAAAGAGTCAGAACAGGGAGGGAGTGAAAGCCCAGGACTGCTAAACAACCAGCTCCAGAAATCCACACCTGTAACGCAGACACAAGGTGGACGGGGTGCTGTATATTAGAGAAATGGAAAAGCAAAACCTGTGGGCAGGTCTCCGCAACTGGCGCCCCTGAGACAAAAGAAAAGCGGGTGCTTTCTGCAAGTCTTGAAGAGACAGGGACCCCATAGCTGGATGAAGTTGTCGTGGCACACATAGCCAGCAGCTGGGAATCTCGGGGAAACTTAGGCGCCCTAAACCTCGGGGAGGCAGTGCAGCTCTGAAGCCCCTCACGGCACTAAGCAGCCTGCCAGTCATTCCTCCAACTGGCGCAGACCCCAATACACTGGCCCAGTAGTGGGAGAGTAGCACTGCGTGCCAGGGACGGCAGTGACGGAAGGAACCTAGAGCAGATATGTGCACCAACGGCACCAGAGGACACCAGGGGAGGCTTCTGCGAAACCGCAGCAGTGCTACCGAACAGTCCGGGCGGAGCTTGCGCTCACCGGTGGCACAGGAGCCAGAGGAGCCTGGTAGCGGCCACACATACCTGCAGCAGAGCGAGAGGGAGGAGGCGCGCTCCCAGCAGCCTACTGGAATCCCAGCCCAAGACACAGACCCAAAGGCTGCTGCTGGCACAGAGCTGTGCGGCAGGGTCGCCACTAGCATGGAGGAGTGCACCTGGCGTGCCTGCCACTCCCCACAGGGCTCCGTGCTGATCTGACAGACACCCCGCCCACAGCAGCTTAGGGGACTAACCTCGTAGCTGCTTCAGGAGTGTGGGTAACCATCACAGGCAGTGGAGAAGGGCAAGGAATCCAGCAAGCAGGAAAGGACTTCCTTCTCCCAGTTGACACACCTGTAACCTGCCTACAGCGACTGCTATCACTATGAAAAGGCAAAAGAATTTGGTCCAGTCCAAGATACTTCAAACAACACCTGAGAAAGGATCTGCAGAGGCAGACCTAACCAGTCTCCCTGAAAAAGAATTCAAAATAAAAATCATAAAAATGCTGACAGAGCTGCAGAGAAATATGCAAGAGCTAAGGGATGAAGGCTGGAGGGAGATTACAGATGTCTGGAGGGAGATTAGAGAAGTGAAACAATCTCTGGAAGGATTTATAAGCAGAATGGATAAGATGCAAGAGGCCATTGATAGAACAGAAACCAGAGAACAGGAAAGCATTGAAGCTGATGCGGAGAGAGATAAAAGGATCTCCAGGAATGAAACAATATTAAGAGAACTGTGTGACCAATCCAAAAGGAACAATATCCACATTATAGGGGTACCAGAGGAAGAAGAGAGAGAAAAAGGGATAGAAAGTGTCTTTGAAGAAATAATTGCTGAGAACTTCCCCAAACTGGGGGAGAAATAGTTGCTCAGACTACAGAGGCACACAGAACTCCCTAGAGATGGGATCCAAAGAGGATAACACCAAGACACATAATAATTAAAATGGAAAAGATCAAGGACAAGGACAGAGTATTAAAGGCAGCCAGAGAGAGAAAAAAGGTCACCTACAAAGGAAAACCCATCAGGCTATCATCAGACTTCTCAACAGAAACCTTACAGGCCAGAAGAGAATGGCATGATATATTTAATGCAATGAAACAGAAGGGCCTTGAACCAAGGACAGTGTATCCAGCACGATTATCATTTAAATATGAAGGAAGGATTAAACAATTCCCAGACAAGCAAAACTTGAGGGAATTTGCCTCCCACAAACCACCTCTACAGGTTATCTTAGAGGGACTGCTCTAGATAGGAGCACTATTAAAAAGAGCACAGAACAAAACACACAACATATGAAGAATGGAAGAGGAGGAAAAAGAAGTGAAAGAAATAATCATCAGACTGTGTTTATAACATCTCAATAAGTAAGTGAGGTCAGGCAGTAAGGTAGCAAACAAGCTAACCTTGAACCTTTGGTAACCCCAAATCTAAAGCCTGCAACGGCAATAAGTACATATCTTTCAATAATCACCCTAAATGTAAATGGACTGAATGCACCAATCAAAAGACACAGAGTAATAGAATGGATAAAAAAGCAAGATCCATCTATATGCTGCTTACAAGAGACTCACCTCAAACCCAAAGACATGCACAGATTAAAAGTGAAGGGATGGAGACAGATATTTCATGTAAACAACACAGAGAAAAAAAGCAGGTGTTGCAATACTACTATCAGACAAAATAGACTTCAAAATAAAGGAACAAGAGATAAAGAAGGACAATACATAATAATACAGGGCTCAGTCCAACAAGAGGATATAACCATTATAAACATATATGCACCCAATACAGGAAAACAAATATATGTGAAACAAATACTTACAGAATTAAAGAAGGAAATAGAATAAAATGCATTCATCTTGGGAAACGTTAACACACCACTCACTCCAAAGGAGAGATCCACCAGACAGAAAATAAGTAAGGACACAGAGGCACTGAACAACACACTAGAACAGATGGAACTAATAGACATCTATAGAACTCTACATCCAAAAGCAACAGGATACACATTCTTCTCAAGTGCACATGGAACATTCTCCAGAATAGACCACATACTAGGCCACAACAAGAACCTCAGGAAATTACAAAAGATTGAAATCCTACCAGCCAATTTGCAGACCACAAAGGTATAGAACTAGAAATAAACTGTACAAAGAAAGCAAAAAGGCTCACAAGCACATGGAGGCTTAACAACATGCTCCTAAATAATCAATGGATCAATGGCGAAATTAAAATGAAGATGCAGCAATATATGGAAACAAATGAAAACAACAACACAAAGACCCAACTTCTGTGGGATGCAGCAAAAGCACTCTTAAGAGGAAAGTATATAGCAATCCAGGCATATTTAAAGAAGGAAGATCAATCAAAAATGAATAGTCTAATGTCACAATTATTAAAATCGGAAAAAGAAGAACAAATGAGGCCTAAGGTCAGCAGATGGAGGGACATAATAAAGATCAGAGAAGAAATAAATAAAATTGAGAAGAATAAAACAAAAGAAAAAAATCAATGAAACCAAGAGCTGGTTCTTCAAGAAAATAAACAAATTAGATAAGCCTCTAGCCAGACTTATTAAGAGAAAAAGAGAAACAAAACACATAAACAAAATCAGAAACAAGAAAGGAAACATCATGACGGACCCCACAGAAATACAAAGAATTATTAGAGAATACTATGAAAACCTATATGCTAACAAGCTGGAAAACCTAGGAGAAATGGAAAACTTCATAGAAAAATACAACCTTCCAAGACTGACCCAGAAAGAAACAGAAAATCTAAACAGACCAATTACCAGCAACGAAATTGAATTGGTAATCAAAATACTACCCATGAACAAAACCCCCGGGCCAGATGGATTTACCTTGGAAATTTATCTGTCATACTGAGAAGACAAAACACCCATTCTCCTTAAAGTTTTCCAAAAAAGAGAAGAGGAGGGAATACTCCCAAACTCATTCTATGAAGCCAACATCACCCTAATACCAAAAGCAGGCAAAGACCCCCCAAAAAAGAAAACTACAGACCAATATCCCTGATAAATGGAGATGCAAAAATACTCAACAAAATATTAGCAAACCGAATTCAAAATTACATCAAGAGGATCATACACCATGACCAAGTGGGATTCATCCCAGGGATGCAAGGATGGTACAACATTCGAAAATCCATGAACATCATCCACCACATCAACAAAAAGAAGGACAAAAACCACATGATCATCTCCATAGATGCTGAAAAAGCATTTGACAAAATTCAACATCCATTCATTGTAAAAACTCTCAACAAAATGCGCATAGAGGGCAAGTACCTCAACATCATAAAGGCCATATATGATAAACCCACAGCTAACATTATACTGAACAGCAAGGGACTGATAGCTTTTCCTCTGGGATCGGGAAAAAGACAGGGATGCCCACTCTCCCCACTGTTATTCAACATGGTACTGGAGGTCCTAGCCACGGCAATCAGACAGAACAGAGAAATGCAAGGAATCCAGATTGGTAAAGAAGAAGTCAAACTGTCACTATTTGCAGATGACATGACATTGTACATAAAAAACCCTAAAGACTTCACTCCAAAACTACTAGAACTATATCGGAATTCAGCAAAGTTGTAGGATACAAAATTAACACACAGAAATCTGTAGCTTTCCTATACACTAACAATGAACTAATAGAAAGAGAAATCAGGAAAATTCCATTCACAATAGCATCAAAAAGAATAAAATACCTAGGAATAAACCTAACCAAGGAAGTGAAAGACCTATACCCTGAAAACTACAAGGCACTCTTAAGAGAAATTAAAGAGGACACTAACAAATGGAAACTCATCCCATGCTCCTGGCTAGGAAGAATTAGTATTGTCAAAATGGCCATCCTGCCCAAAGCAATGTACAGATTTGATGCAATCCCTATCAAATTACCAACAGCATTCTTCAATGAACTGGAACAAATAGTTCAAAAATTCTTATGGAATCGTCAAAGACCCCGAATAGCCAAAGCCATACTGAGAAGGAAGAATAAAGTGTGGGGGGATCTCGTTCCCCAACTTCAAGCTCTACTACAAAGCCACAGTAATCAAGACAATTTGGCACTGGTACAAGAACAGAGCCACAGACCAGTGGAACAGAATACAGACTCCAGACATTAACCCAAACATATATGGCCAATTAATATACAATAAAGGAGCCATAGATATACAATGGAGAAATTACAGTCTCTTCAACAGATGGTGCTGGCAAAACTGGACAGCTACATGTAAGAGAATGAAACTGGATCACTGTCTAACCCCATACACAAAAGTAAACTCCAAATGGATGAAAGACCTGAATGTAAGTCATGAAACCATAAAACTCTTAGGAAAAAACATAGGCCAAAATCTCATGGACATAAACATGAGTGACTTCTTCATGAACATATCTCCCCAGGCAAAGGAAACACAGGCAAAAATGAGCAAGTGGGACTATATCAAGCTGAAAAGCTTCTGTACAGCAAAAGAGACCATTAATAGAACAAAAAGGTATCCTACAGTATGGGAGAACATATTCATAAATGACAGATCCGATAAAGGATTGACATCCAAAATATATAAGGAGTTCATATGCCTCAACAAAGAAAAAGCAAATAGCCCAATTAAGAAATGGGCAGAGGGGCTGAAGAGACAGTTCTCTAAAAAAGAAATCCAGATGGCCAACAAGCACATGAAAAGATGCTCCACATCGCTAGTCATCAGAGAAATGCAAATTAAAACCACAATGAGATATCACCTCACACCAGTAAGGATCGCCATCATCGAAAAGACAAACAACAAATGTTGGCGAGTTTGTGGAGAAAGGGGAACCCTCCTACACTGCTGGTGGGAATGTAAATTAGTTCAACCATTGTGGAAAGCAGTATGGAGGTTCCTCAGAATGCTCAAAATAGAAATACCATTTGACCCAGGAATTCCAGTTCTTAGGAATTTACCCTAAGAACGCAGCAATCAAGTTTGAAAAAGACAGATGCACCCCTATGTTTATCGCTGCACTATTTACAATAGCCAATATATGGAAGCAACCTAAATGTCCATCAGTAGATGAATGGATAAAGAAGATGTGGTACCTATACACAATGGAATATCACTCAGACATAAGAAAAAAACAAATCCTACCATTCGCAACAACATGGATGGAGCTAGAGGGTATTATGCTCAGTGAAATAAGCCAGGTAGAGAAAGACAAGTACCAAATGATTTCACTCATATGCGGAGTATAAGAACAAAGGAAAACTGAAGGAACAAAATAGCAGCAGAATCACAGAACTCAAGAATGGACTAATAGTTACCAAAGGAAAAGGGACTGGGGAGGATGGGAGGGAAGGGAGTTATAAGGGTGTGGAAAAAGAAAGAGGGCATTATGATTAGCATGTATAGTGTAAGGGGGGCACGGCAAAAGCTGTGCAACACAGAGAAGACAAGTAGTGATTTTACAGCATCTTACTATGCAGATGGACAGTGACTGTGAAGGGGTATGTGGGGGGGACTTGGTGAAGGGGGGAGCCTAGTAAACATAATGTTCTTCATGTAATTGTAGATTAATGATACCAAAAAAGAAAAAAACTCATGAAACTGACGCAGGAAGAAAGAGAAAGCTTTTAAGAATCCTGGAGCCATTAAAAAAACTAAATCAATGTTCAAAAATTATCCCACAAAGAAAACTCCAGGCCCACATGTCTTCAGTTGCAGATTCTATCAAATATGCAAGGAAAAAGAAAAACCACAATATTACATAAACTGTTCTAGAAAATATAAACGAGAGCCCACCCCTTGACTCATTTCATGAGGCCTATAAACTTGGATCCCAAATTCTAATAAGAATATTTCAAGAATGAAAAATTACAGACTAGTCTCACTTATAAACATAAACAGATAGAAAAATCCTAAGCAAAATGTTACCATACAGATTTTTTAAAAATACATACATGTATTTCCATACATTACAGAATTAGCAAAGTTTTTGTTGAAAATAAAAGAATCCATACATAAATTTTAAGGCTTAATAAATTTATGAATATTGTGAAATTGTGGAAAAATGTCAAAACTCTCCAAATTTATATATTTAATGTAACTCCAATCAAAACCTTAACAACTTTTTCATGAAACATGACAAGCTGATTGTAAAATGTACAGAAATGCAATGGGTCAAAAACAGCCAAGATACACTTAACAAAACAAACAAAACAAAATGAAACTGAAAAACAAGGGAAGATTTATACCTACATATTATGATATTAATGCCATGGTAATTAGATTACTATAGTACTAGCTCGAGGATCAATGAACAAAGCAACTAAAAAGACTAGAAAACAGACTCATGTTAATATGGACATTTGATTTATGACACGTAGCACTAAAGAGTACTGCAAAACGGACAAACTTTTCAACAAATGTTGCTCGGATAAATAAATGGGTATCCACATGCAAGAAAAAAAAAAGGAATGAATGGAGGGAAGAAAGTAGGGAGAGAGGAAGACAAAAAACATAGTAAGTAGGTTCCTACCTCACAGTTATAAACAAAAATCAACTGAGATAGATTATAGACCTAAATGTGGAACCTAATAAAGTTTCCAGAAAATAATGCTAGGGATTATCTGAGGTATGGAAAGAGATCTTCAACAGGACACAAACAAAAAGAGTTATTAATCATAAAGGAAAATATAGATATAGTAAATTACATAAAAAGTAATAACTTGTCTTTGTATAAAACAAAATCACCTAAAAAAACAAAACAATGAAAAGGCCAAACCACCAAGCCACAATGTGAGAGGAGATATTTGTACCACAATGTCAAAAATGGGGAAGGGGCTGACATTTTATCCTGCTCACAATCTAAAAAGTCAGCCTGCCAGTTCCATTGATGTTGGCAGAGACATGAGACTCCTAAATTAGAAATGGTAGATAGTTAATTACTACTAAACACAAGAGTAATAACAGCCAAGTCAAACAAGGTTTGAATCTTCCCTGTTTGCTACTGGTGCCTTGAACATAAAAGGCACTCAAATACTTACAGAAAGAATAGATGGTTAAGAGAGAACTGTCACCATCCCAGCCTCATGTTTCTATAAAGGAGGAGATTTCTCCTCCCCAACCCACAAGGCACTAGGTAGGCATTTTGCTGAAGTGAACAGTTCAAGACTCTCTCCACCTATTTATCTGAGCCTCTGCAAACAAGGAGAGAAGAATTAGCTAATGTAGTCACTGAATGGCATAAGTTGTTATTATTTTTATTAGTGGATGAAGCAAGATGGAACAAATCACTATTTATGAGCATCACAAACTCTTGTTCTCATGGACCTCTCTGACCCCTGGTGCAACAGGTCCTATCCCTTTATTCTCTTAATCATGTTTCCACGCAGAGGATACAAGGAGAGGACTCTTTCTAACAGCTGGCTGGATAAATGGATTGAGTTCCAAGATTGAAATATGGCACTAGAATGAAAATGCTGCACTTGGGACTCAGGTCCAAATCATGTTCCTCAATTTAATTTCATCAGAGATGTCTGGCTGGGGTTTAGAAGTGAGCTAACACAAAAGACTGGATTGCTAAATCAGATTTCATGTATTAGACATCTTAATCACTATCAAGCTTTGCTAATAATCTCAAGTATACAAGCAATCAAGTGCACAGGAGAAGCAGAGACATCCAACATGGCTTAAGTCTTGCTTCTAGCTAAAAGGCTTTCCAGATCAGAATAATAGGTAAGTTCTCTTAGCAAAGTTCACAGGTCAACTCACACAATGGGGAGCACTTAGGTTGTCACAATTCTAATATACCTTAGGGAATTGAAAAGCTTATATAACACTCTCCAAGAAGCCATGTCTCATAAATTAATAGATTCTAGGTTGTGTTTACCATAAGCAATCCTAACCAGGGACATTTTTCTTAAAGCATGCCATAAGAGTTCTCCTCCTAGCAAAATTAATTAGTCTATTTACCAAGGAGGTCAGTTATCAACATATTTAACTGGGTCACCTTCACCTGCCTTCCTTCTTTCTGTGGGAGTGTGTCCCTGGAAATCAAAACAGAAATGGATCACAGGCCAGCTGCTAACTCCTTCCCCAAAGAGTAATCAAGCTCTTGCCTAGATCATTAAAAAAATTGATGTTTTAATTTACATTAGGATATGTTTTTGTAACTCTCTTCATTAAAGAGATTCTAACATTGGTAAGAGCAGTCTTTGATACTCTTAACTACCTGAAGGAGTGAATGAGTGATTTAATATGATATAGCCATTTCAAAATGTTTTCAAAGACTATATAATAATTAAAATGATTGAAATACATCAAGTGGAAAAAAGATATCAAATTTGTATCACCATGATTTTTATTACTGTAAATACTATATGTAGTCAAAGGAAGCAAGTCAGTGTATACATTATTGCTACTATTACTAATTCACTTCCTCCTCTTCCTCTTCCTCTTCTTTTTTCTTTAAATTAGGTGGCAGGAGTCAGAAGTTCTGAGGTTGAAAATATATAATTTGTTTGGGCTAAGTACACACTTCTTTTAGTAAGAGTTGATAGATCAAAATATCAACTTATTGATATTTTCTTTTATACTTCTTTGTATATTTCAAATGCTTTTTGAGACTATATTAATTTCATGAATGGAAAAATTAGAAAAAAATATTTTCAATTTAAATATTTATCTGTTGCTTATTTTTTAAAATATAGTTTCCTTATCCATACGCCATTCTTAAGCTGAACAAAGTTAGGTGTCCTTCCTCTTGCTCCCTCTGCACCCTAACTATTCCCTATATTAACATATTCTTACCACATTTTATGACAACTGCCCTGAGGACCTTGAGAACAAGTATTTCATATACATTTTAGTATTTTCAGTGTCTAGCAAAGTTCCTGATGCAAGGTACTTAATAAATATTGATTAAATTAATGAATTCCAATAGTCTTATTTTCAAGATTGTATTTCATGTTGCTTATCTGTACTTGAGATATATTTTCATGATTGAAAACACAACAGCTACAAACTATAGTTAAGGATGTCTCATCAACCTTTTACAATTGCAATGTGGAATATTTTGATCTATCAACTCTTACTAAAAGAAGTGTGTACTTAGCCCAAACAAATTACATATTTTCAACCTCAGAACTCTGACTCCTGCCACCTAATTTAAAGAAAAAAGAAGAGTTAGAGGAAGAGGAGGAAGTGAATTAGTAATAGTAGCAATACTAGTAATATTATTTAGTGTCTTGCTTTTGTTTCTTGGATTCCAAACATACAAGTAAGCATATGATGATAATATGCAAAGCTAGCTGAATTAGTTGAACTTTGAAAGAAAATATATACATGGCTGAAATAGTGGTGGGAATCTCCCATTCTAATAGAACTTTATGTCTAAAAATTACTTTTCCAACGTGAACACATCAACTTTTTGGTCCCCATATTGATGAATGATAAAGGCTCATGCTCCACGGTCACTAGGTACCTTTATCTCTCAGTTCAAGTGCATGGTAGAAGAGATACTGGTGATTTTTTTTAATGTTTCTATTAAAACACGATTTTTGCTGTCAGAGTACCACTTTTTAAGGATTGTTATCTGGATGATTTATACAAATTTTCAAAACACTACCAAATAATCTAAGCTTCCTTTTTCAGTAAGTTCACAAATTGTATTTTACTTGTCAAGCAGTGAGAAAAAAAACCCAGAAGGGGTCAGTATTTTAAACGTGATTGATTTTCTCCAAGGAAATGGATGACATGATACATTACTGCAATAAGATACTTATATTTTTGTTATAAATCATACTCTTCAGTTTGTGCTTTCCCACCTAAAAATCATGTAAGCTTCTCTTGCACAAACACTGTGGCCATTTTCTAAAACAACTATATATATATAATTTTCAGCATTATTTTCCCACTCCATTTTTCTCACTACATTTAAATAAAAATGAGGCAAGAAAACCTGATTATGTAGTATGTACATATATAGTGGATAATAGAAATGACTGGTCTCAGAAATTATTTTGAGAAATGATATCGAAGGTGTACTTCCAAAAGGCACTCCATTAATAGAACTGGTTTATATTCAATAATGCTTTATATCCTTGTCCCACATTCTCATCTTCTGAAATGGTTTTAGGAATGGATGTACAAGAGACTTGTATATAATTTATATCTTAATGTTTTACAAATTTAATAGAAGATTCTAATTTCTCTACTGTATGAATTAAAGAGTCCTCAACAAATGGTCAATGAACTCACATGCTTTGGAATTTTTCTCCTGTGATCACTGTGCCTTCCAATAAGCTTTTCATATGGAAAAAAAAAGTCAGACTAGATTACTATTTTTACCATATATCATTTTATATACATATTAATTTTTTAAAGAATTTAAAAAACACTTATATATCTACTAACATTACTCCTCTTAAAAACCTTAACATCAAGTAACTGCTACTAACGTATTGATTTTCATGTAAGTTATCACAATCATAAAAACAAATGCAATATAATTATTTGGTTATAGAATATTGTATTTTCAAAAACTAAAATTATCAACACTGCCTATTTAATGTAAATATGAATGTTTTCTGGTAAGGCAAATGAACATACAGCCATGGAGGGCATAAAGTACCTTTGAGCACCATACCTGTCAGCAGACAAATACAGACACAAGTCTAACATCTGACAAAATATTACAATCAAAGTTTCCCTTATTTGCCTCTTAACTATCCTTTCCAGTCTTTTTCTGCATTCTGAGTGCCATCTTCTGTCCACAATTATCAGATAAGGCAATATTTGCTTAGTTGCTTTCTAATAGCTGTTTGCAAATGCAAATAAGGATCTATCAAACCTTTATGTTTTTGACTAAAATTCATACACATCAGCAATGTTAGCCTTCTTGTGTATGTTTGCATTTGAAACTTTTTATTTCTTATTGTGGAATAAAAAGATTATCTTTTGTTTAAGGAAGATAAGGCAACAATTAGATGAGGAAAATTTGGAAGAAAGTTAAGAGAAACTTCTTTGTATGTGATATAGAGATTGAGGGTGAGAAAATTACATTTATTTTTTTTCTGGAGTCAGGGCCAGGAGGCAAAAGAGAGATTGTGGCTAGCATTGTCTTTATTTTTCTTTATCTTTTTAACCTCCAAACCTGTAAATAGCAGGGAATTAGAACTATTTTCTGTGGCTGTAGGTTGGGTATCCAATTCTTGCCCCTTTATCAACATAATCACAGAGCCAAGGGTCTTTTAGAGTTTTAGCTGTTTCAAGTGGCTCCAAAATCTCTCATACAGACCATATTATCAGAAGCAGGGATGTGGTAGCTGCTTCAGGAAAAGAATGGGAGATGGCTGGTATAGTGGTCCTTCCCAAGCACATATGAGTACATGAAAACCTCTGCTCCTTGTGATTGAGATCAGTTTTGTGCCCTGTCAATATGCTACTGAAGTGATGCGCTAAAGCCAGTCATTTTGTAAAGTAAGATGGTGACAGAGAGGAACGACCATTCAAAAAGAACCTACTGTTAGGGCATAAGAAGGTGCCTAGGTGAGGTTTAATCAGTGCATAATCTTCATGAAGATGACTGAAATGTTTTATGTTAAGGAAACTATATTATATGAGGAAAAAACCAATCTAAAACTAAAACCATGCTTTGGTTATATAAAAGCAATACTAATCGAAATACATTATGTGAATTGCTTTACATTTATGCCTAATTACCACGTAATATAATACTGAATATGTTACTATTTTTGTTAGATTAATTTTGCTATGAATTTCATTACAGATGTAAATTCTGAATACTCACCCTTTATAATTTAGTGCTTTTAAGGAATTATTTACTGACACTTCTATATGCAAGACACCAAATTACATGAGTAGTTGGCAATAAAAACAATCAGTCAATTCCTGTTCCCACGGGGTTTACAGTCTTGTTGAACTGAGAGACAAGTGCTGGGCAAATATCAAGCAAAGGAACTTACAGACAGTGGGTTCTTAAATGAAGGTAAGGACATGAGGAGAATGTCAATCCAAGTCCTAAGGATCAGGTAGGGCTTCAGTGAGACATCAAACTGATTCCTAAAGAATCAGCAGAGTCAGCCAAAAGGAGGAGGATAAGTAGAAGTTGTTCCTCTTGAACAAAAGGAACAAGAAATGTACTGGCCTCAGAAATGAGACACTGTAAGGTGAGTCTGAGGAGCTGCTCAGTTGGAACACAATGCAAGAAGAGTCCTGAGGCAATGAGGCTAGTGAAATAAGAAGAAACCATATCTAAACAGAACTTGAATATTATACTAATGCATCTGAAATCCTTACGGTAATGGGAAACCTCTGCAGGATTTCAAAAAAGAGAAAGAAATTATCAGATTTACATTTCAGATCAGATTTGGCTTTACAATGGAGATAAGCTGGAGACATGCAGGGCCATTTAGGAGCCTATTGTAATGCTTTAGGGGACAGGTGCTAGCAGCTTAAGTTAGGCTATTAAGAATGGCAAGAATTGGATGGACCTGAGAAAAACAATAGATACAATGGAAACACCTTACTGATTGATTATATAAGAAATAGGGGAGGTGGAGATGGATTTCTGACAGGCAAATGCACAGTAGTATGGCAATTACTGAAATGGGGAAGAGAAGAAAAGAGGCAGGTTGGTGGGGTTTTTATTTCACTTTGTTTTGTTGATGGCAGGTGGCACAGGAAAGCATTAGAAATGATGACTTCCCTCTTGACAAATTGAGTGTTATGTGTCTGAGGGGCTTCCACATAGAGATCTCTAAAATATAATTGAACACACAGATTTGAGGCAAAAGGAAAGATTTGAGATTGGAAACATTTAGGAGATAGCATCTCCCAGCACCTGAAGTGGTCAGATAAACAGACAAGAGGGCTAATTCACATCAGCAGCCTAAGGAAGCCCTAATTTTATGGGATTAGCTGATTAAGAGCAAATTAAGAAAGTAAGTAACAAGAAAACCAGGAAAACATCTGATCAGAAAAAACCAAGGAAGGAGAAAATATTTTCTGATTATAAAAAGGGAACATCATTTATTAACTGAATAAAACCTATCATTAAAATATAACATTTTTAGAAGTATAAAATACTCCATGAAATATTACATTATAATTAATTTCATTTTATTTTGGTACACATTTAGATGTTCACATAGTCGATTTGATCAATACAATACTTAATAAAGAAAGCTGACTCAGCTGTCTTAGAGGATTAAGAGTAGTGCAGGATCAATAAATAAATTAATTTAGTTTGATCAAATTCAAGGAAATATATTTTGTCTTAAAATAATTTAGCTATCAAAGTAATTAAATTATTTTCTGTGCAACACCTTCTAGGACATTTCCATTGGGATTGGGGTCAACAACACTTTCTACTTGTAGTGGGAAATATTCATAAATTACTGGGTGGTAAAAGTATTAGACATATATTAATCAGAAATATATGGTCATACAACCTTTAAACACCTTTATTTTTGGATGGAGTCTTCCAATCACATATGTTGTAAACATTTTCTTTCCTCCTTCTCTAGTAAATTATCCTGTATGCATGTGCCTGAGGTTTGGGCAATGAAAATTCCATGTAACAGTTGACTGTAGAGAAAGTTAATACAAGATGCATTGGAGATTAAAAGTTACCAGTTTTGTGGGTTGACCTGAGAGTTCAGAGGCAGAAGGAGGAAGTGCTCAATGTAGGAAAAAAGTGTACAATGACAACAGTAGTGGTAACAGCAATAACATCCCAACCAGAGAGACCTTGATGTTTGAGACTTAATGTATTCTAGACCTCACTTAGTTCCTACACATTTTGCAAGTATTCGTCACATTCTTCTGAAAATTCTGCTTATGTGTAAGTTAGATAAATTGGCTGTCTCTTTAGTTTCAACCAAAGACTGATTTGTAAAAGGAGAAAATATTCTGAAGCATCGTATTTTACTGTGTTGTGATATATTGTATCATATATGTTGTATGTGATTCTCAATATCAGATATATATTTTTACTGCTCTAGGTACCTCTTCCTTTACCTTACACACAATAATAATGGCCACTTTAGCTTGTGTTGTCACACCTTTTTAGAGAGCTTATTTTTTATGTTTATTTCTCAAGAAAGACTTACATTTGTTAGGTTAGTGGGCATGAGATTTGTTTGCCCTTGCACAATTTTAGTAACCAAAACTGAGGAGGTTATTGAGCCAAGAAGACATGAGAAAGCTCCTACAAGTGTGTCTTTTAGACACCCACAGAGAAACCTATAAAGCATTGTTTTCACTGGGCTTTCATCCACAAGGATGCAAGACAAAACATTTGTCTCCTCTCAGCACACAAAATGATAATCATGATTTTTGCAGAGTCATGCTAAAGCAGAACAAACTAGAATGGAATTAGATGATAGCCATTAATTATCAGGCAACCTGAAATAATGTAATGATTAATTGAAAATATTTTTCATAGGGAAGTGATTTGCCAGATACATTTTGAGGTAACCCTTGCATTTTCAAGAGTTTTCTCTCCTAATATCTATTATTATCTGTATAGAAATCTAATTCAGAAACCCATTTACTGTATTAAATTTCTTAAAGAATTATTAAAATAATATTACAGAGCTAAGACGATTTTTAAATCCACATTAATTCTGAGATTGCAATATCCACATTCCAAATATGTTCATCACTTGTTTCATATATACTGCAAGATCCTTAATTTAGAGAACAACTCTACACAGCAGCACAGACGGGAGTATAATGCTTCTCTTTTTTAACAAAATTAGTCTAAAAATTCTATATTATTTTATGTGCTTTTTTATAGAACTTTTATGTGTTTTATAGTATAATGTCATGTGGAAGATTTTTAATTGTTCTTTGTGAATTAAAAAAATTATTATAACCAGTTTTAGAATACAAAAATATTATACTTAAAAAAGAGTGTGACCCATAATTGTCAAAGTCTTCCAATAGGGATTTCAATATAGTCACCCAAGTTGCTAGGATTATACTCCCTCTTTGACTAATGCAACCATAGTGGGATTGTGAATTTAAAAAAGACTGAAATTACAATATGGCATTGTTATACTTTCCCTTCTATCACAATAATTTCCATTAATTACACATTAATCAATAATGCATAAAAATATATATCAGTTATAAACTATGACAAATTAAAAACCCTGTGATCTGAAAAAATAAAAATCTAGGGACGAGTATGCTTTAAGAGCATACAAGCCATCAGCAAAGTCAAGTGCAACACCTGTGCCCAGCAGGTTGGGACCTTTCATGATTTGGTCCCAGCTCCCCAGCTGGCTACACAGCACCAAGGACCCCCTCTGTGATAGGCAGCCTACTGCACCTTTCTCCTGGCCAGCCTCACCTGGCTCATAAACCTGCAAACCCTACCCTGGCCATAGGCCAGCCATAGGGAAGATCTGTCTATAGCACCTACAAATGCAAAGCATAGAGGCATATACCTGTGTGCTCGGCCCACTGCTTCAGGCAGTGGAGAAAGGCAGAGCAGCTGGGAAGCAGGAAAGAGCTTATTCCTCCACTGAGGTACCAATATCACAACCCTGTAACTCCCAACATTGCTTCAGGGGCAGAGCAGCTCCAGAGCGTAGAGCTTCTGGGCACTAGAGAGTGCCATATACCAATATGAAATGCCAAAGGAACCTGGTTAAGAGTAAAATTAATATAACTCCTGAGAAAGATGACATGGACCTCATGATACTTCCTGAAAGGGAGTTCAAAATAAAAATCATTAACATGCTGATGGAGGTATTGAAAGATATTCAAGAACTCAGAAATGAATTCTGGTTGGAGATCCAATCATTGAAGAGCACAATGGAGGGCATTAAAAGCAGATTAGATACAGTGGAGGAGACAATAAAATAACAGAAACTAGAGAAGAGGAATTCAAAGACGCTGAGGCAGAAAGAGAAAAAAGGATTTCTAAGAATGAAAGAATATTGAGAGAACTGTGTGACCAAACCAAATGGAAAAATATTTGCATTATAGGGGTACCATAAGAAGAAGACAGAAAGAAAGGGATAGAAAGTGTCTTTGAGGAGGTAATTGGTGAGAACTTGCCCAATATAGGGAAGGAGTTAGTCTCGCAGGCCGTGGAGGTGCACAGATCTCCCAACACAGGGGAACCAAGGAAGACAACACCAAGACATATAGTAATTAAAATGGCAAAGATTAATGATAAGGACAGACTATTAAAAGCAGCTAGAGAGAGAAATAAGATCACACACAAAGGAAAGCCCATCAGGCTAACATCAGACTTCTCAGCAGAAACCTTTCAGGCCAGAAGGGAGTGGCATGATGTATTTAATGAAATGAAGTAGAAAGGCCTGGAACCAAGATTACTTTATCCCACAAGATTATCATTTACATTTGAAAGAGGGATTAAACAATTTCTAGATAAACAAAAGCTGAGAAAATTTACCTCTCACAAACCATCTCTACAGTCTATTTTGGAGGGACTGCTATAGATGGAAGTGTTCCTAAGGTTTAAGAGCAGTCACCAGAGGTAATAAAACCACAGTAAAGAAAGTAGAACAGCTAATTACTAATCAAATGCAAAATTAATTTAACTATCTCCAAAGTCAATCAAGGGATAGAAAAAGTACAGAATATGATACCTAATACATAAAGAATGGAGGAGGAAGAAAAAGGAAGAGAAAAAGAAAAGAACACTCAGATTGTGTTTGTAATAGCATATATTAAGTGAATTAAGTAGTTAATCTTGAACCTTTGGTAACCACGACTCTGAAGTCTGCAATGGCAATAAGTACATACATATCAATAATCACCCTAAATGTAAACGGACTGAATGCACCAATCAAAAGAAACAGAGTCACTGAATTGATAAAAAAAAAGACCCATCTATATGCTGTTTACAAGAGACTCACTTTAAACCCAAAGACATACACAGACTAAAAGTGAAAGGATGGAAAAAGATATTTCATGCAACTAACAGACAGAAAAAAGCAGGAGTTGCAGTACTTGTATCAGACAAAATAGACTTCAAAACAAAGTAAGTCACAAGACATAAAGAAGGACATTACATAATGACAAAGGGGTCAATCCAACAAGAAGATATAACCATTATAAATATCTATGCTCCCAACACAGAGGCACCTACATATGTGGAAAAAATACTAACTGAATTAAAAGGGAAAATAGAATGCAATGCATTCATTCTAGGCGACTTCAACACTCCACTCACTCTGAAGGACAGATCAACCAGACAGAAAACAAGTAAGGACACACAGGCACTGAACAACACATTAGAAAAGATAGACCTAACAGACATCTACAGAACTCTACACCCAAAAGCAGCAGAATACACATTCTTCTCAAGTGCACATGGGACATTTTCAAGAATAGATCATATACTAGGCCACAAAAACAGCCTCAGTAAATTAAAAAAGGTTGAAATTGTACCAACCAGTTTCTCAGACCACAAAGGTATGAAACGAGAAATAAATTATGCAAAGAAAATGAAAAATCCCATAAACACATGGAGGCTTCACAACATGCTCCTACATAACCAATGCATCAATGACAAAATAGAAACAGAGATCAAGCAATATATGGAGACAAATGACAACAATAATTCAACACCACAAAATCTGTGGGACGCAGCATAGGCGGTGCTAAGAGGGAAATATACTGCAATAGAGGCCTACCTCAGGAAAGAAGAACAATCCCATATAAGCAGTCTAAATTCACAATTAATGAAACTAGGAAGAGAATAACAAATAAGGCCCAAAGTCAGTAGAAGATTACAGCAGAAATAAATAAAATCAAGAAGAATGAAACAACAGAAAGAATCAAGGAAAGCAAGAGCTGGTTCTTTGAGAAAATAAACAAAGTAGATAAACCCCTAGCCAGACTTATCAAGAAAAAAATAGAGTCTACACACAACAACAGAATTAAAAATGAGAAAGGAAAAAGCACTACAGACACCACAGAAATACAAAGAATTATTAGAGAATACTATGAAAAATTATATGCTAACAAACTGGATAACCTAGAAGAAATGGACAACTTTCTAGAAAAATACAATCTTCCAAGGCTGATGCAGAAAGAAACAGAAAATCTGAATGGACCAATTACCAGCAACTAAATTGAACTGGTAATCAAAAAACTACCGAAGAACAGAATGCCTGGCCCAGATGGCTTCACCACTGAATTTTATCAAACATCTAGTGAAGATCTAATACCCATTCTTCTAAAAGTTTTCCAAAAAACAGAAGAGGAGGGAATAGTTCCAAATTCATTCTATGAGGCCAGCATCATTCTAATACCAAAACCAGGCAAAGACACCACAAAAAAAGAAAATTACAGAATTGCATCTATGATGAACATAGATGCAAAAATACTCAACAAAATATTAGCAAACCAAATTCAAAAATGCATCAAAAAGATCATCATGATCAAGTAGGATTTATTCCAGGGATGTAAGGATGGTAAAACATTTGAAAATCCATCAACATCATCCACCACATCAACAAAAAGAAGGACAAAAAACACATGATCATCTCCATAGATGCTGAAAAAGCATTTGACAAAATTCAATGTCCATTCTTGAAAAAACTCTCAACAAAATGGGTATAGAGGGCAAGTACCTCAACATAACAAAGGTCATATATGAGAAACCCACAGCTAACAGTATACTTGACAGCGAGAAGCTGAAAGCTATTCATTTAAGATCGGGAACAAGACAAGGATGCCTGCCTACTCTCCCCACTTTTATTCAACATAGTCCTGGAGATTCATGCCTTGGAAATCAGACAACACAGAAGTAAAAGGCATCCAGATTGGCAAGGAAGAAGTTAAACTGTCCCTGTTTGCAGATGATATGATATTGGATATAAAAACCCCTAAAGAATCTACTCCAAAAGTACTAGATCTAATATCTGAATTCAGCAGAGTTACAGGATACAAAATTAATACACAGAATCTGTGGCATTCCTATACACTAACAATGAACTAGCAGAGAGAGAAATCAGGAAAACAATTCCATTCACAATTGCATCAAAAAGAATAACATACCTAAGTATAAACCTAAGCAAGGAAGTCAAAGACCTATACTCTGAAAACTACAAGACACTCATGAGAGAAATTAAAGAAGATATGAATAAATGGAAACACATCCCGTGCTCATGGATAGGAAGCATGAATATTGTCAAAATGGTCATCCTGCCTAAAGCAATCTATAGATTCAATGCAATTCCTATCAAAATATCAACAGCATTCTTCAATTAACTAGAGAAAAATCACTCTAAAATTCATATGGAACCAGAAAAGACCTTGAATAGCCAAAGCAATTCTGAGAAGGAATAGAGCAGGGGGAATTATGCTCCCCAACTTCAAGCTCTACTACAAAGCCACAGTAATCAAGACAATTTGTTACTGGCACAAGAACAGATCCATAGCTCAATGGAACAGACTAGAGAGCCCTGATATAATTCCAACCATATATGGTCAAGTAATACATGTTAAAGGAGCTATGGACATACAATGGAGAAATGACAGTCTCTTCAACAGCTGCTGTGGGCAAAACTGGACAGCTACATGCAAGAGAATGAAACTGGATTAATGTTTAACCCCATACACAAAAGTAAACTCAAAATGGATTAAAGACTTGAATGTGAGTTGTGAAACCATAAAACTCTTAGAAGACAACATAGGCAAACATCTCCTGAATATAAGCATGAGCAACTTCTTCCTGAACGCATCTCCTCAAGTAAGGGAAACAAAAGCAAAAATGAACTCATGGGACTACATCAAACCAAAACTTTCTGTACGGCAAAGGATACCATCAACAGAACAAAAAGGCATCCTACAGTATAGGAGAATATATTTGTAAATGAAATATCTGACAAGGGGTTAACATCCAAAATATACAAAGAACTTACATGCCTCAACACCCAAAAAGCAAATAACCTGAGTAAAAAATGGGCAGAGGATATGAAGAGATAGTTCTCCAAAGAAGAAATTCAGATGGCCAACAGACACATGAAAAGATGCTCCTCATCACTAATAAGGAAAATGCAAAATAAAACCACAATGAGATATCACCTCACAACAGTAAGGATGGCCAGCACTGAAAAGACAAAGAACAACACACGCTGGGGAGGATGTGGAGAAAGAGGAACCCTCCTATACTACTGGTGGGAATGTAAGCTAGTTCAACCTTTGTGGAAAGCAATATGGAGGTTCCTCAAAAAACTAAACATAGAAATACCATTTGATCTGGGAATCCCACTCCTTGGAATTTACCCAAGAAATACAACTTCTCAGATTCAAAAAGACATATGCACACCTATATTTTATCACAGAACTTTATACAATAGCCAAGATATGGAAGCAACCTAAGTGTCCATCTGTAGATGAATGGATAAAGAAGAGGTGGTACATATACACAATGGAATACTATTCAGCCATAAGAAAGAAACAAATCCTACCATTTGCAACAACATGGATGGAGCTGGAGGACATTATGCTCAGTGAAATAAGCCAGGTGGAGAAAGACAAATGCCAAATGATTTCCCTCATTTGTGGAGTATAACAATGAAGCAAAACTGAAGGTACAAAACAGCAGCAGACTCAGAGACTCCAAGAATGAACTAGTGGTTACCAAAGGGGAGGGGTGTGGTTGGTCAGGTGGGTAGAGAGGGAGAAGGGGATTGTTTAGTACACAAGGTGTGAGGGATTGTGGGGAGAACAGTGTAGCACAGAGAAGGCACCTAGTGAATCTGTGGTATCTTGCTGCACTGATGGACAGTGACTGCATTGGGGTATGGGTGGAGACTTGATAATATGGGTAAATGTAGTAACCACATTGTTTTTTCATGTGAAACCTTCATAAGAATGTATATCAATCATACCTTAATAAAAAATTAAAAAATTAAAAAATAAATGTAAGTAAATTTTAAAAAGTCAAGTGTAACAGAAAGTGTAGACTGTTCCAGCCTTTTTGAGGCGAGAACACTTCATGTATCTACTAAAATATTTGATCCTCAATCCTACTTCTTGACATTTAACCAAGAAAAATGTTAGCATGCTGTCTTGCCAGAGGTTCCAGTCCCAGGAAAGTTCACTCTGGGTTCTCTGAGACTGTATCACAACAATGGAGCATCTGGGGTATAAGAGTTTATAACAAGCTTTACTCTCATGGTGGCAGGTCAGATACTAGAATCCCATTCACCTCCAGGGCAGTCTGCATGCAGCAAGCCAGTCTCTGCCTCTGGGCCTCTCCACCCCCCACAGCCATCTCAGTCTCTGTCCTTGGAGCTGCCACCACACCTGCCTCTGCTCTTCTGCAGCTGTGCAGCTATGCAGCAGCCCAGAGTACTGGGCAGAGCTCTTTTATATAGGGTCCATAACAACTTATTGCTCACACGTGTGTAGTGAGCAAGCCAACCAGGGCCAGGTGAGAATCCTGGCCATAGGAACCTTCACCATATCCACAGGAGGAAAAGCAGTAGATGGAATAAAAATCACAGAAAGCTTGGTACAGGAAGAAAAAGAAATGAAAGGAGGATTTTTTCATGAGAGAGAGTAGAAAACTAATATTCTCAGGAAGCCTGGTTGCTTACCACAGCTTAAAAAAATATCAGAGGTCACAATACTAGTAAGCCCTCATAAGATTCAGTGTTTGTTATAAGGTGTAAAGTAACAATAGCAAGGTCCATAGTAGCAAGAGTAATTAACTAAGAAGCCAATCAAGGAAGTTTAGGTGAGAAAGAAGTCTTAGAGCAGGACCCTTACAACATGCCAAACCTAACAACCTAACAGCCCATGAGGTAGAACAGAAAGCTGGCACAAAATCCTGAAAATATCTGAGGGTTATATTATACAAAAGGCTGACATTGGAAGGAAACAAACAAACAGTCTAACTGCCAGATGAGAAATGTTTAGAAGAACCCTCTGGTAAGTACTACCTAGAATCACCATGATGAGCTGATACATAAAATGGCATAAGACTACATATTAGTATTCATTGCAATATTTAGGGAATTGTATATATATATATTGCTGTGTATCAATCAGAAGCAAAGCACGTTGTCAGCAGTGCATATAAACTGTCACTAATTCTCATTCCACATGTAAGAAGTAATTATTGATAAGGCATCATCAAAAAATACTTTAAGTATCCCAGATAATTTTTGTTCACTATTAAAGAACATGATTCACTTGGGAGTAGGGTACAAGTAGAAATCTCTTTTGAATGTCCTCAAATGCCTCAGTTCTGAAAGAAATCAAGTATATCTTGATGATCACATCCTTCTGGAATATTCTTAGAAGCGAGATAAAAAGTGCTAACAATGAACAACTTCGTAGGAGGCTGAGTTACCCATAACACTGTGTCCATTACTGAAAAAAAATGCATCCTAGTCCAAGGATACTTACAGGAGGGCTGCTCAGGATCTGGTGAAAGAATGTGATGATGAGGCTTGAAATAGTCTTGATACAAAACCTTTAATTTACAGTCAAAGCATGTCACCCTTTAAAAGGCCACACACAGTGGCATGGAGCCAAGATGAAGGCATCAGTCGATCGGGAAAATCTCCTCCCAGAACAATATATATTTTTGAAAACAAAACAAATACAACTATTCCTAAAAGAGAGACCAGAAGACACAGGACAACATCCAGGCTACATCTACACCTGCGAGAAGCCAGCGCCTCGCGAAGGGGGTAAGATACAAGCTGAGGCCTAGTGGGACCCAAGCACCCCTCACCCCAGCTCCCGGTGGGAGGAGAGGAGTTGAGCAGGGAGGGAGAGGGAGCCCAGGACTGCTAAATACCCAGACATAGTGATCCGCACCGGAGTGCAGACACACAGTGCGTGGTGTGTTGGGTACTAGGGAAATGGAACAGTAAAACCTTCAAGTGGGTCCCTATAGCCGGCACCCTTGGGACAAAGAAAAGCAAGTGCCCTTTGAAAATCTTAAAGAGACAGGGACCTCACAGCTGGATGGAAGTGACCCGAGACACTTAGCCCAGCAGCAGGGAATCCCGGGGAACTCCAGGTGCCCTAACTCCCTGGGTGGCAGTGCAGCTCAGAGGCCCCTCACAGTGACAAACAGCCTCCCGCTCATTTCCCCTCTGACGCGGCTCCGCCATATTGGAACAGCAGCCTGAGGCTGGCCACACTCACAGCAACCACGGAGCTTAACTCTACAGCAGCCGGGCAAGAATCAGAGACCCTGTCTGTGTGCAGCTGCCCAGCACAAGCCACTAGGGATCGCTGTTCTCCCAGGAAAGGAAGGCCACAAACCAGCAAGAAGGGACATTCTCCCAGACGACACATGTGCCAGCTCCCCACAACTACCTCTATCGCAATGAAAAGGCAGAAGAATTTTATACAAACCAGACTAACCCAGACATCCTCCCCTGAGAAGGAATCTGGGGAGATAGGCCTAATCAATCTCCCTGAAAGAGAATTCAAAATAAAGGTCATAACCATGCTTATGGATCTTCAGAGAAATATACAAGAGCTAAGGGATGAAGTCCGGAGGGAGATTACAGAAATGAAACAATCTCTGGAAGGACGTAAGAGCGGACTGGATGAGGTGCAAGGGGCTGTTAATGGAATGGAAACCAGAGAACAGGAACACAGAGAAGCTGACATAGAGAGAGATAAAAGGATCTCCAGTAATGAAACAATATTAAGAGAACTGTGACCAATCCAAAAGGAACAATATCCGCATTATAGGGGTACCAGAAGAAGAAGAGAGAGAAAAGGGGATAGAAAGTGTCTTTGAAGAAATAATTGCTGAAAACGTCCCCAAACTGGGGGAGGAAATAATCGAACAGACCATGGAAATACACAGAACTCCCAAAAGAAGGGACCCAAGGAGGGCAACACTAAGACACATAGTAATTAAAATGGCAAAGATCAAGGACAAAGACAGAGTTTTTAAGGAAGCTGGAGAGAGGAAAAAGGTCACATAAAAAGGAAAACCCATGGGCTATCATTAGACTTCTCAACAGAAACCTTATAGGCCAGAAGAGAATGGCAAGATATATATAATGCAATGAAACAGAAGGGCTTTGAACCAAGAATGCTGTATCCAGCATGATTATCATTTAAATATGAAGGAGGGCTTAAACAATTCTCAGACAAGCAAAAGTTGAGGGAATTTGTCTCCCACAAATCACCTTTACAGGGTATTTTAGATGGACTGCTGTAGATGGGAGAACTCCTAAGACTAAATAGATGTCACCAGAGAAAATAAAAACACAGGAAAGAAAGCAGACCAACCAAATACTAACTAAAGGCAAAAAATAAAATCAACTACACACAAAAGCAGTTAAAGGAAACACAAAAGGGCACAGAATAAAACAACCAACATATAAGTATGGAGGAGGAGGAATAAGAAGGGAGAGAAATACAGAATTACGAGACAGTGTTTATAATAGCTCAATAAGTGAGTTGAAGTAGACAGTAAGATAGTAAAGAAGCTAATCTTGAACCTTTGGTAACCACAAATCTAAAGCCTGCAACGGCAATAAGTACAAATCTTTCAATAATCACCCTGAATGTAAATGGACTGAATGCACAAATCAAAAGATACAGAGTAATAGTATAGATAAAAAAGCAAGACCCAGGCAGAGCCAAGATGGCGGCGTGAGTAGGACAGTAGGAATCTCCTCCCAAAAACATATATGTTATTGAATATACAACAAATACAACTAATCCTAAAAGAGAGACCAGAAGACACAGGACAACAGAAAGACTACATTCACACGTGTGAGAGCACAGCGCCTGGTGAAAGGGGTAAGACACAAGCCCTGGCCCGGGAGGACCCGAGCGCCCCTCACCCCAGCTCCCGGTGGGAGGAGAGGAGTCAGAGCAGGGAGGGAGAAGGAGCCCAGGACTGCTAAACACCTACTGCTAGCCATCCGCACCAGAGCGCAGACACAGTGCATGTGTGGAGGGCTGGAAACTAGGGAAACAGGGTAGCAAGACCTCTGAGCGGGTCCCGAAGCTGATGCCCCTGTAACGAAGAAAAGCGAGTGCTTTTTGAAAGTCTTAAAGGGACAGAGACGCAACAGCTGGACGGAAACAACCCAGGTCACAGCCCAGCAGCTGGACATTCCAGGGAAACCCGGGTGCACTAACCCCCTGGGCAACAGCTCTGAGACCCCTCATGGAGGTAAACAGCCAAACAGCCCCCCCATCCATTACCCCTCCGGGGCACAGCCATATCAGAGAAGCAGACTGAGACTGGCCACACTCTCAGCAAGGGAGCTTCCTCCATATCCGCTGGGCAAGACACAAAGACCAAGTCTACATGGAATTGCCCAACAGAAGCCACTAGGGGTCGCAGTTGTCCCAGTAAAGAAAGGCCAGTAGCAAGTGGAAAGTTTAGCTCTCCCAGCTGACAGTCAATAGCACATATCAACAAGAAAAAGACAAAAAATTTGATCCAGACAAGACTAACCCAGACAGCTTCAGCATCTGCAACATCTTCCCCTGAGGAGGAACCTGGGGAGATAGATTTAACCAGTCTTTCTGAAAAAGAATTCAAAAAAAAAGTCATAACCATCCTGATGGACTTGCAGAGAAATATGCAAGAACTAAGGAAGGAGAATACAGAAATAAAACAAGCTCTGGAAGGACTTCAAAACAGAATGGACAAAATGCAAGAGACCATTAATGGACTAGAAAACAGAACAGGAACACAGAGAAGCTGATGCAGAGAGAGATAAAAGGATCTCCAGGAATGAAAGAATTCTAAGAGAGCTGAGTGACCAACTGAAATGGAATAATATCCACATTATAGGGGTACCAGAAGAAGAAGAGAGAGAAAAAGGGATAGAAAGTGTCTTTTAAGAAATAATTGCCGAAAACTTCCCCAAACTAGGGGAAGAAATGGCCTCTCAGACCACAGAGGTACACAGAACTCCCATGACAATGGATCCAAGGAGTGCAACACCAAGACACATAATAATTAAAATGGCAAAGACCAAAGACAGGGACAAAGTATTAAAGGCAGCCAGAGAGAAAAAAAAAGGTCACCTACAAAGGAAAACCCATCAGGCTATCATCAGACTTCTCAACAGAAAACCTACAGGCCAGAAGAGAATGGCATGACATACTTAATGCAATGAAACAGAAGGGCCTCGAACCAAGACTGCTGTATCCAGCACGATTATCATTTAAATATGAAGGAGGGATTAAACAATTCCCAGACAAGCAAAAGTTGAGGGAATTTACTTCCCACAAACCACCTCTACAGGGCATATTACAGGGACTGCTCTAGATGGGAGCACTCCTAAAAAGAGCACAGAACAAAACTCTCAACATATGAAGAAGGGAGGAGGAGGAATAAGAAGGGAGAGAAATAAAGAATCATCAGACCGTGTTTATAATAGCTCAACAAGGGAGTTAAGTTAGACAGTAAGATAGTAAAGAAGCTAACACTGGACCTTTGGTAACCACAAACCTAAAGCCTGCAATGGCAATAAGTACATACCTTTTAATAATCACCCTAAATGTAAACGGACTGAATGCACCAATCAAAAGACATAGAGTAACAGAATGGATAAAAAAAGCAAAATCCATCCATATGCTGCCTACAAGAGACTCACCTCAAACCCAAAGACATGCACAGACTTAAACTCAAGGGATGGAAAAAGATATTTCATGCAAACAACAGAGAGAAAAAAGCAGGTGTTGCAATACTAGTATCAGACAAAAGACACTTCAAAATAAAGAAAGTAACAAAAGATAAAGAAGGACATTACACAATGATAAAGGGCTCAGTCCAACAAGAGGATATAACCATTCTAAATATATATGCACCAAATACAAGAGCACCAACATATCTGAAACAAATACTAACAGATCTAAAGGAGGAAATAGAATGCAATGCATTCATTCTGGGAGACTTCAACACACCACTCATTCCAAAGGATAGATCCACCAGACAAAAAATAAGTAAGGACACAGAGGCACTGAACAACACACTAGAACAGATGAACCTAATAGACATCTACAGAACTCTACATCCAAAAGCAACAGGATACACATTCTTCTCAAGTGCACATGGAACATTCTCCAGAATAAACCACATACTAGGCCACAAAAAGAGCCTCAGTAAATTCCAAAAGACTGAAATCCTACCAACCAACTTTTCAGACCACAAAGGTATAAAACTAGAAATAAACTGTACAAAGAAAGCAAAAAGGCTCACAAACACATGGAGGCTTAACAACATGCTCCTAAATAATCAGCGACCAAATTAAAATAAAGATCAAGCAATATATGGAAACAAATGACAACAACAACACAAAGCAACAACTTCTGTGGGACGCAGCGAAAGCAGTCTTAACAGGAAAGTATATAGCAATCCAGGCATATATAAAGAAGGAAGAACAATCCCAAATGAATGATCTAATGTCACAATTATCGAAATTGGAAAAAGAAGAACAAAAGAGGCCTAAGGTCAGCAGAAGGAGGGACATAATAAAGATCAGAGAAGAAATAAATAAAATTAAGAAGAATAAAACAATAGCAAAAATCAGTGAAACCAAGAGCTGGTTCTTCAAGAAAATAAGCAAAATAGATAAGCCTCTAGCCAGACTTATTAAGAGGAAAAGAGAGACAACACAAATCAACAGAATCAGAAATGGGAAAGGAAAAATCACGACAGACCCCACAGAAATACAAAGAATTATTAGAGAGTACTATGAAAACCCATATGCTAACAAGCTGGGAAACCTAGGAGAAATGGACAAATTCCTAGAAAAATACAACCTTCCAAGACTGACCCAGAAAGAAACAGAATATCTAAACACACCAATTACCAGCAACGAAATTGAAGCAGTAATCAAAAAACTACCAAAGAACAAAACCCCCGTTCAGATGGATTTACCTCGAAATTTTATAAGACATTCAAAGAAGACATAATACCCATTCTCCTTAAAGTTTTCCAAAAAATAGAAGAGGAGGGAATACTCCCAAACTCACTCCATGAAGCCAACATCACCCTAATACCAAAACCAGGCAAAGATCCCACCAAAAAAGAAAACTACAGACTAATATCCCTGATGAACGTAGATGCAAAAATACTCAAAAAAATATTAGCAAACCAAATTCAAAACTACATCAAAACTTGGTACACCATGACCAAGTGGGATTCATCCCAGGGATGGGAGGATGGTACAACATACGAAAATCCATCAACATCATCCACCACATCAACAAAAAGAAAGACAAAAATCACATGATCATCTCCATAGATGCTGAAAAAGCATTTGACAAAATTCAACATACATTCCTGATAAAAACTCTCAGCAAAATGGGAATAGAGGGAAAGTACCTCAACATAATAAAGGCCATATATCATAAACCCACAGCTAACATCAAACTGAACAGCAAGAAGCTGAAAGTTTTTCCTCTGAGATTGGGAACAAGATAGGGATGCCCACTCTCCCCACTGTTAATTAACATAGTACTGGAGGTCACAGCCATGGCAATTAGACAAACAAAGAAATACAGGGATTCCAGATTGGTAAAGAAGTTAAACTGTCACTATTTGCAGATGTCATGATATTGTACATAAAAAACCCTAAAGACTCCACTCCAAAACTACAAGAACTGATATTGGAAATCAGCAAAGTTGCAGGATACAAAATTAACACACAGAAATCTGTAGCTTTCCTATACACTAATAATGAACTAATAGAAAGAGATATCAAGAAAACAATTCCATTCACAATTGCATCAAAAAGAATAAAATACCTAGGAATAAACCTAACCAAGGAAGTGAAAGACCTATACCCTGAAAACTAAAGGAAACCCTTAAGAGAAATTAAAGAAGACACAAACAAATGGAAACTCATCCATGCTCTTGGCTAGGAAGAATTAATATCGTCAAAATGGCCATCCTGCCAAAGCAATTAACAGATTTGATGCAATCCCCATCAAATTACCAAGAGCATTCTTCAACGAACTGGAATAAATATTCTAAAATTTATATGGTAACTCTAAAGACCCCAAATAGCCAAAGCAATCCTGAGAAGGAAGAATAAAGTTGGGGGATCTTGCTCCCCAACTTCAAGCTCTACTACAAAGTCACAGTAATCACAACAGTTTGGCACTGGCAGAAGAACAGAGCCACAGACCAGTGGAGAATAGAGACTCCAGACATTAACCCAAACATATATGGTCAAATAATATACGATACAGAAGCCATGGACATACAATGGGGAAATGACAGTCTCTTCAACAGATGGTGCTGGCTACATGTAAGAGAATGAAACTGGACAGCTACATGTAAGAGAATGAAACTGGATCACTGTATAACTCTATTCACAAAAGTAAATTCGAAATGGTTCAAAGACTTGAATGTAAGTCATGAAACCATAAAACTCTTAGAAAAAAACATAGGCAAAAATCTCTTGGACATAAACATGAGCGACTTCTTCATTAACATAGTTCCCCGGGCAAGGGAAACAAAAGCAAAAATGAAGAAGTGGGACTACATCAAGCTGAAAAGCATCTGTATAGCAAAGGTCACCATCAACAGAACAAAAAGGCACCCTACAGTATGGGAAAATATATTCATGACAGATCTGATAAACATCCAAAATATATAAAGAGCTCATGCACCTCAACAAACAAAAGGCAAATAATCCAAATATAAAATGGGCAGAGGTGTTGAATAGACAGTTCTCCAAAGAAGAAATTCAGATGGCCAACAGACACATGAAAAGATGCTCCACATCACTAGTTATCAGAGAAATGCAAATTAAAACCACAATGAGATATCACCTCACACCAGTAAGGATGGCTATCATCCAAAAGACAAACAACAACAAATGTTGGCGAGGTTGTGGAGAAAGGGGAACCCTCCTACACTGCTGGTGGGAATGTAAATTAGTTCAACCATTGTGGAAAGCAGTATGGAGGTTCCTCAAAAAGCTCAAAATAGAAATACCATTTGACCCAGGAATTCCACTCTTAGGAATTTACCCTAAGAATGCAGCAATCAAGTTTGAAAAAGAGAGATGCACCCCTATGTTTATCACAGCACTATTTACAATAGCCATGAAATGGAAGGAACCTAAGTGTCCATCAGTAGATGAATGGGTATAGAAGATGTACATATTCACAATGGAATTTTATTCAGCCATAAGAAGAAAACAAATCCTACCATTTGCAACAACATGGATGGAGCTAGAGGGTATTATGTTCAGTGAAATAAGCCAGGTGGAGAAAGAAAAATACCAAATGATTTCACTCATATGTGGAGTGTAAGAACCAAGAAAACCTGAAGGAACAAAACAGCAGCAGAATCACAGAACCTAAGAATGGACTAACACTTACCAAAGGGAAAGGGACTGGGAGTAAGGGAGGGAAAGGAGGGATAAGGGCGGCGAAAAAGAAAGGGAGTATTACGATTAGCATGTATAATGTGTGGGGGGGCACGGGGAGGGCTGTGCAACACAGAAGACAAGTAGTGATTCTACAACATCTTATTACGCTGATGGACAGTGACTGTAATCGGGTTTGTGGGGGAGACTTGGTGAAGGGGGGACTGTAATCGGGTTTGTGGGGGAGACTTGGTGAAGGGGGGACTCTAGTAAACATAATGTTCTTCATGTAATTGTAGATTAATGATAAAATAAATAAATAAATAAATAATAATAAAAACACCACACACAGCAATACTATATTTCACTAAGGGTGTGGGGGCAGAAGGGATTTTTTGGCATGAGAGACGAAAGGGGTGAGGTTGGGAGTTTTCTGTGTACAGCCTTTGGAGGAATAATAACTGACACCTATACAGGTAACTGCCCACTTGGGGCTTCCCTGTGTCATGTTTTGTCATGCCTATTTAAATTACATTAAAAGCCAACATAAACTTTTATATTAATAGCCCTCACCTTAAGAGTTGTATCTGTAGATGAGGCAAATTCCTCCTTTGTCTTATCCTATAAGCTGCCTTCTGAGAATCAGAAGAGAACAACCAAGTTCGATCATTCGAACAGGGAGCATCAACTAACACCTATAAAAAAAGAAAAGGACACAAAATGCAAATATGCCATGAAAAATATATTTATAGATACAACATTATACAGGAAAACTATATAAAACATGACAAAAACTAGCAATAAAATAAAGATATTTCTTTTAAAATAAAAAATGCACAATGATTAAGTTCTTCTTTATGTCATTTCTTCACCAATACTTTACAGAAAAGATATCCTGAGCACCGTGGGTTTTTTTTTGCAGGGAGCGGTAACTAATGTCTGCTCATATTTCATATTCTTGACAATTAAAGCAAAAACTTTTACAAAAGTTACTCATTTTAAACAGACATTGCTGTATTTCTGAATTCTCAGCATTTATTTTTAAGAACTAATATTTCAATTTCAGTTCACTGAAATGGTCTCTTTTTCTTCAACTGTCATACTCTGATATTAAATGTTAATGAATTAAAGCAATATAGTGCACATGTTTGTGTACTGAACCAAATAATATCTGATCTTTTCCTGACTATATTTGACATACCTGAAAATAAAAAACATTCTGTAATCCCCAACCCCCGTGTGACCACTTCCTTTGAACCATGCTGGCCATCACATGAAAACTGCTTTCATGTTCACTTTATCAGAATTTCCCAGGGTGCTTTGAAATTGTATCAGGTTATGTCTGGAAGCAGATGGAAAACAACAAAACAACATAACGCTGGTATTACTGGGAGCCCATCAGTTTGTCACAATGTAATACAAGTACCTTGTCAAATGTTTCAGGATGGGCATCTCCTACTTCTCTGCCATCCAATTCAGTCACTTTAATTACATCTACCAAAAGCTGTGGGATGAAAGATTCTAACGTCTGCTTCAGCCACCTCAATCTCAAACTATCATATTCATTGCAATGAAGATAACCTAAATATAAAGGATTAAAAAGTTTTGCAGTGAATGCAACGGAATTGTTAAGTTTCTACTTTTGATCAAATAAATTTCAGAAAGAAATCAATTCATCATAATTATGCAGAAATGGGCTCAGAGGTAAATATTATGATTACCTTGTGCTTAAAAAAAACAGAAATACACACACTCACTCACACTACATAAAACATTTATCACAGTCATGCCCAAACAGACTCTCAGAAGCTCTCACAATTTACTCATTCAAATTTAATTTTGGAAGTGAAATCCTATAGAGAATTATGGATTCCTAAAAGTGTGCTATACAACCAGTATCTCAGACATAGTTCTCCCCTAAAGATCTTGATAGTACATCACATATTCTATTAAATATGCAAGCTCCTACCAGGACAGAACATGTTCATTTTAAATAAAGGTATGAAGTATGTGGGAAAAAGCATTCCAAATGCTTTTGGCTCTATGATAAGACAGACATGGGCTCAAATTGTGAGCTGTGAGGCTGCAGAGGTTACTTGGCTCTCCTCAAGAGTCTCAGTTTCCTTATCTGTAAAATGGGGATTGTACCTAGTGAGGGGGTTCAGAACATACCATTCAAATATACTGCTTTGACATATTGATGACTTTGAGATAAGCACCTGAATAACAGTATATGTGCGAAGGGCATTCTGTCCTTCCTTTTTCTACCTGAAAGCAAGAAAAGAACTTCCATGTGAATGACAAATACCCTCCCTGTACCAGGAGGAAAGAAATGTTTTTGTCATCACAGATAGGGAGTCAAGGCCAAGAGAAATCTGTACAAACAGACCTTGCTAAAACTAATTCTTCCTTTCTTCTCTCCATATTTTTTTACTTTTTCACAAGTGGCACACAATCTTCATTCCACCTACCATATAAGCACTTAGGCCCAACCATTTCTTAGGGTCTTCTTTTTCCTGTGGCAACTACCATGTACACATAATCCCTGTTTTACTCCTGTTAATCTGTCTGCGTCAGTCCCAACAAGAAACCCTACAGATAGAGAATTTTACCTTCCCTATACTAGCTACCCTACAAAGTGATTAAGATTAAAGTAGGAAAATTTAATTTAGGAACATATCTAGCACAGTACTGCAAAAGTAGTAATAAGAAGTGTTCATGATAATTACTAATAATTCCTGAGTCCTTATTATGTCCCAGATATTGTTCGAAGACTTTATGTGTAGGAACACATTTAGTCCTCACAAATTTATGAGGTAGATATTTTGTTATTTCTATTTTACTGAGGAGAAAACTCAGGCCAAGAGATGGTAAGTATTTTGCCCAGGTGCACAGAACAGGAAATACAAACATCTTAGTTTCAGAGCTCTACCTTTTTCAGTACCATGCTACACTGCTTATCAGGGTAAAAAGGCACTCAGTTCAATGCTTCACTCCCTAATAAAACAGTTGTTTGCTTTTCCTTTATTTAAATATATATTTATATTTATAAATTTTACATTTATTATATAACAATGTAAGTTATATACATTATATAATGTATATTTAATCCAACCATATTTTTAAATGCATAAAAATATAAAGAACATCAAAAATTACCTGAAACCCAGTCTTCAGATAAACATCACTTAACATTTTGATAATCATTCCATACCTTGTTATGCATATACCCACATATACAATTTATAAAATTATAATTATATATATTTGTAGTGTCATTTTTCACCTCATTCTTCATCCATCCCCTCCACCAATAGCCCAACTACTCCATCAAAAGGAACCTATATTATCAACTACATATATATGCTTATATATGTTTACATAATTATCTACATACCAACAATTGTACTTACATACTTCCCTGCCCCCTTACTCTCCACATACACCAATACTTCAAAAGAAATACCACTAATTCAATTGGTAGATATAGAAATAATTTTTAAAGCTGCTAAACAGTACATGCAATAGATGTGTCACTCTACTCAACCACTACCGATTGTCAGGCATTCACAATGTCACTAATAACAACATTCAATGAACATCTTTTTACAGCTGTCCTTTCATAATGTACTTTATTATTATTGGATAGTACCAGAGGAATGGATAGGTTTGGGTAGGGAATTTTTACTTTTAGTAAATACAACCCTGTCCCTTCACCAAACTTCAACAAGTTAATATTAGGCTGATACAGGATATAAGTGATGTTGTAGTATAATCCTTGATTTCTAACACAATTGAGCATCTTTTCATTTGTCTGTTTGCCATTTAGTTTTGCTTTTCTGTCAAGTCTCAATTCTTATTCTTTGTCCTTTTTTTCCCTGTTGCACAGTTTATATTTTTCTTATAAACAGGTAAGATGTATTTTCATATTATAGATATTAACCCTTTATCTGTCATCTGATTTGCAAATACATGTCCTAAATTGCCTTCTGAATTCCTTTGTATCTTTCTTTAATACTTAAGTTTCACAATTTCTTAATAGTCAATTGCACCACTTTTATAATTTCTAGGGTTTTTGGTCTTTTTTAAGGTAGTCCTTTCAACTATTAGATTTTTCAGGTCTGATTCAACTAAACATGCACACAGGCCACATTTAGCATCATCCCACACATGACAGGAGCCATAGCCTGCAAAAAGGAGAGGGTGAGACATGCCTCTTTTATGGAAGGCTTTATGACAGTCCATACAGGTGGTAACTGAGTTGCGAAGATAAGATTAACATTGATCAGGTGGAGAAGCTGGCCTGATTTGAAAGCCTCATATTCTACAGGGACCAACACCTCTTCTAACAACTCCACAGGCACAGCCTCCAGGGTCTCCACAAGGGACATGTCCAATTACCAGAATCACTGCACTCAGGAAGGCCCAAAGCATGGCATCCCCAGTGGGTCTCTAGGGTTTATTTATTCTTTCTCCCAGCGCACATGTTTTTTAACCATAAGGGTCATTATTATCACAAGCAATGTTGCCTGAAAACATAGTGACAAACTGTCAGATTACTGGGAAACAAGGCTAGAGAACTGATTGAAGGTGAAATTATAATGTAAGGGGGGAAAAGTTTTGTAAACCAGTCGTTCAAATACATAAGCACATTTTTCCAAAAAAGAAATAAGAAACTTGTAACACTCTCTCCTAAATTAGATAGTATTGTTATTATGTATTTGGATTTTATTTGGCCTTACATTTTTTAACTGTACAGAACATTCTGATCATTGTCTGCTTCTACATTCAGTAGCTGTTAGATTTTTCCCCATATACTTCCCAACTTCTTTGCTCTTAATTTCTTTTTGTATCTTCTATCTTCCATCCAGGATGGCTTTCCTTTTTCCTGAAGCACATCCTTCAGAATTGTTGGTGAAAACTTATGCTCTCGCTCTGTCAAAAAAAATGTCCACTTCTCTTTCGCTGTTCAGAGATATTTTGGTGAATACATTTCTGGTTTGATAATCATCTTTTCTTAGCACATTGAAAACATCATCCTACTGAATGCTGGTTTCTATTTTCCACTATTACTCTCAAAGGTCAATCCTCAATCTAATTGTTGTCCTTTGAAGGTAAACTGTCTTCTGTGGCTGCTATCAAATCTTCTCTTTATTTTCAGTGTTCTGCAACTTTACCGTAATGCTTTATATTGGCTTAGCTGTGGTTACAAAATTTCCGAAGGTACTTCCACTCCTCCCCCACAGCTAAAGTTAAAGACACACAGTTCTCTTGTAAACCCTTGAAGAGGACAATTTCTTCCCAGTTTACCTTACATTGAGGGAATAGTATTTTGGAGTCTCAGCTTTTGTTAGTTAGCCTCCTAGGAAATGCTCTACTTGGGTAGGCTCTGGATTTGTCTTCCATTCCCACATTTTCAAGAATCAATGAGAATCAACATGCAAGTTTTTCAGGTTAGACAAATGCTCTCAAGTGAAAAGCCAGCTTCAGTGCTCAATTTATCTTCTGGTTCCCACAATCTCTTAGATTTTGGTCACTGAGTATTTACAGATCATTGATGCATTTTTAAAAGATTTTATTTTTCTTTATTATACCTCATATTTTTTTGTTGTTTTTAGCAGGAAGGTTGGTTAAGATACCTAGTTTGTCACACCACAGGAAATACAAGTTTTTATTATTTCTATATCCTTCACAGCTCCACACCTACCATCTAATGCCTTACACATAGTGTAGGTTCCCCCATATATGTGTCCCACTTCATTTGAAAGGCAGCATTATAATAAAGAATATTTAAATTGGTAAAACTGAAAATCAGGGCAGCTTTTCACTAAATTATTGAGTCAAGAGTCTCAATTCAGCATTTTAAAATAACTCTCAGCTGAGATATAGCTTTATGCTATACAGTTTGGCCTAGATGTATATTTTGTTTGAAGTAGTCTTAGATTGGTAAAACTTTAAAAAATATATAATATAAGGCATAATAATCCAAGTTTCATATACATATGTATATAACATATATACTATGTATGTATTTTATATTTATATATACACACACACACACTAAGATTTACTATGCTGAGAAAGAATTTCATACTTAAATCGTCAAAAATAAACCAAATTTTGATATTTTTTCATTGAAGCAAGAAAGGGGTAAATTTAACAAATACCTGAAAAAGTCATTGAAGGCTTTACATTTGTACATGCTGCTTTTGGTCGACAGAATAGAACTAAAACTGGTAGTTTCATTCATTAATTTATTTTGGCACACCTAACTTAGAAAAAACCAATTCTGCCTATTTTTCAGTCCTGCTAATTATTCCTTAAGCCATAAGCCATAATTATGAGTGTCTGCTATGTTCCTCTCAATGTAAAAACTGGAACAATGATACTGCCCAAATACTACAAGCACTATGAAGGCTAACGGCAAGGTTCTTTGAGCTAACTAGAAGCAATGTTACAAATTCACAAGATGTGTTAAAAAGTGCTTGACAATTGATTAAAATACACTTAAAGTACAACCACTTTAAGGTTCTGGTTTCCAAAGCACCTGCTATAGACTGCGAATAATGGTAGTAGCACAAATTCAAAGGTAAGTGAGAGCCTGCACCTATCCTCAAGAAGCTATCTAAGGAAGGATGCTAGACAAGTCCGCAGCCGAGTAACAGTGGGAGACAGCAGAAATGAAGAGCACATTAATGAACACATGAATTCAGATCCCAGCTCTGTCACTTACCTGGGGCAATTTAGTAATTTCTCTTTGTCTTAGTTTCTTTAAGATAAGAATATTTATGCCCAATTAATGGGTTTGTAGAGCTAAACAAGATTATGTACACAAGTGATATTTATACTGTGTTCCTCAGAGCTCTAGGACTTCAGCAAGCTATTTATATGGCAATACAACAATATGATGCTGGAAGTAAAGACTACTAAAAAATGTTTGAAAAACAAAAATTGATGCAAGGTGATTAATACAGTCTCTGGCATATTCTAGGTGTTCCAAACAGTCGTTGTTTTTATTATTACCAGAAGAAGGTGCACCTAATTCAGGGAGTTCTGGGATGGCTTTCTGGGAAAGTTGATTCCTGAGCAAAAACCTGAAGAGTGGAAAAGGAATTAACAGGGGAAGAGGAGGGGGAAGTGGTACCTGCAAGGTGTGCAAAAATCCTGGAGGTCCGAGAGAGCAGGAAGAAGGGCAAAAGCAATTCAGTAAAGAAAGGAGTCTTTCTAATCTCTACCACTAAAAGGCTAACAAGATGTCAAAAAGATACTACTTACACAAAGAGAATTTCATGCCTGGAGGGATATAGCCCTCAGCAAGAAAGGTGATCAAGCCATTCCACCAATCTGGGTTTTCTTAGCATGTTAATGCTTTCCTACTTACAATCAGGATTATTTTCTTTTTTTGTTTTATCATGGCCAGGACTTTACAAAGACTGTGATGACAAAAACAGAAGAAAAAATATAATGAACAACCCATCACTGTCCTAGCAGGTGGAAGCAGCTGGACCAAAAAAGAAGTACACTTATTTTTTTTTAATGTGAGCTTTTTAATCATTTACAGCTGTGAGGCTCTTGGCCCAGAATAAAGGCCAGTACTGGTCTAAAATTTGTTGTATAAATGCACATTTAGTGCAGCCATCCTTTTAAATTCTGCTCAAAAAAGCTTTTTTTTAGCATTGCTTCTGCATTCCAAATTCAAGCACTGTAGCTAACCTAATTTGGGCTTTGAGCATCAGCATGAAGACATCTGTACTTTTTAGTAAACCATTATTATTAGTCCTACTTAGATGAAAAACTGCTTTTTACTTGGAACACTGCCTGCAGTTCATTGCCCTTGATGTAAGAACAGGAAGATTCTTCTCTGCTTCAAACTCCCAGAATATATCCTACCGTAAGTATGCCAAGTATTTAGAGCCAACTAATGAAGATAATTTAGGAGTAAAACACCCTCTTTTCAAAATGGAACCCAAATTTGACATTTCTTTTCCATCTTTTACAATACTAAAAATTCTATATTCAAAATTGATGTAACGACCAAACAAAGATAGCTGTCAAAACACACAGAAGGAGTGAAAGGTAAAACAAATACTCCTTATAATACAATTCCAAAAAACTTCAACTCAAATTATAAAAATAATAAAACAACTTATAAAATTTTGCTGCAACTTCCTACATTAAAAATAAAGCAAGCAACACACAGAAATCCGTCGCTTTTCTATACACTAACAATGAACTAACAGAAAGAGAAATCAGGAAAACAATTCCATTCACAATAGCATCAAAAAGAATAAAATACCTAGGAATAAACCTAACCAAGGAAATGAAAGACCTATACCCTGAAAACTATAAGTCACACTCTTAAGAGAAATTAAAGAGGACATGAACAAATGGAAACTCATTCCATGCTCCTGGCTAGGAAGAATTAATATCATCAAAATGGCCATCCTGCCCAAAGCAATATACAGATTTGATGCAATCCCTATCAAATTACCAATAGCATTCTTCAACGAGCTGAAACAAATAGTTATAAAATTCATATGGAAACAGCAAAGACCCCGAATAGCCAAACAATCCTGAGAAGGAAGAATAAAGTGGGGGGGTATCACTCCCCAACTTCAAGCTCTACTACAAAGCTAGAGTAATCAAGACAATTTGGTACTGGCACAAGAACAGAGCCACAGACCAGTGGAACAGAATAGAGACTCCAAACATTAACCCAAACATATATGGTCAAATAATATATGATAAAGGAGCCATGGACATACAATGGGGAAATGACAGTCTCTTCAACAGATAGTGCTGGCAAAAGTGGACAGCTACATATAAGAGAATGAAACTGGATCACTGTCTAACCCCATATACAAAAGTAAATTCAAAATGAATCAAAGGCCTGAATGTAAGTCATGAAACCATAAAACTCTTAGAAAAAACATAGGCAAAAATCTTAGACATAAACATGAGTGACTTCTTCATGAACATATCTCCTTGGGCAAGGGAAAGAAAAGCAAAAATGAACAAGTGGGACTATATCAAGCTGAAAAGCTTCTGTACAGCAAAGGACACCATCAGCAAAACAAAATGTATCCTACAGTATGGGAGAATATATTCATAAATGACAGATCCGATGAAGGGCTGACATCTAAAATATATAAAGAGCTCATGCACCTGAACAAACAAAAATCAAATAATCCAATTAAGAAATGGGCAGAGGAGCTGAATAGACAGTTCTCCAAAGAAGAAATTCAGATGGCCAACAGACACATGAAAAGATGCTCCACATCACTTGCTATCAGAGAAATGCAAATTAAAACCACAATGAGATATCACCTCACACCAGTAAGGATCACAACCATCCAAAAGACAAACAACAACAAATGTTAGCAAGGTTGTGGAGAAAAGGGAACCCTTCTACACTGCTGGTGGGAATGTAAATTAGTTCAACCATTGTGGAAAGCAGTATGGAGATTCCTCAAAAAGCTCAAAATAGAAATACCATTTGACCCAGGAATTCCACTCTTAGGAATTTACCCTAAGAATGCAGCAGCCCAGTTTGAGAAAGACAGATGCACCCCTATGTTTATCACTGCACTATTTACAATAGCCAAGAAATTGAAGCAACCTAAGTATCCATCAGTAGATGAATGGATAAAGAAGATGTGGTACATATACACAATAGAATATTATTCAGCCATAAGAAGAAAACAAATCCTACCATTTGCAACAACATGGATGGAGCTAGAGGGTATTATGCTCAGTGAAATAAGCCAGGCAGAGAGAGGCAAGTACCAAATGATTTCACTCATATGTGGAGTATAAGAACAAAGAAAAACTGAAGGAACAAAACAGCAGCAGAATCACATAACCCAAGAATAGACTAACAGTTACCAAAAGGAAAGGGACTGAGAAGGATGGGTGGGAAGGGAGGGATAAGGGCAGGGAAAAAGAAAGGGGGCATTACGATTAGCATGTGTAATGTGGGGGGCGCACGGGGAGGGCTGTGCAACACAGAGAAGACAAGTAGGGATTCTGCAGCATTTTACTATGCTGATGGACAGAGACTGTAATGGGGTTTGTGGGGGGGACTTGGTGAAGGGGGAGCCTAGTAAACATAATGTTCTTCATGTAATTGTAGATTAATGATACCAAAAAAAAAATACAGCAAGCTTCAATAATAGTTTTAACCACAATTCTAAAACACACAGTATGTTTTCTCCTAAACATACAGTTAACTGATATATTTGTACCAAATACAACTGGACTCACAGTTCTCATAAAAATTTTTGTAATCCATTTCAATAGGGAATACTCTCAAAGGAGAATATAAATTAGCAGTCTTTAAACTAGGATACTCATGCTCTAGGGACACATAACCACTTTCTCAGGAATAAGCAAGCTTTGATAGTTTCAAAAGCCAATTTTGAGATCAGCAACTTTTTTCTTGAAGAACACCTCTGGTCAGGGGATCTGCTTTCACAGTGACACTTCACCAATTTTACATAAGGGACAACATTAAAGCAAACTGTACCAGGTGTAGAAACTTCTAAAGTACCAAAGGCAGTTCAACACTTTGTGCCTTGGCTGAGAAAGTAAGTCCAACAACTAGGCAGCACAGCCTTTTTTAACAGAAATGGTTTCCAATTCTTTGTCTTCAACAAAATCAAAAACAGACTTCAAGAGTGCTCACCTAATAGATCAATAAGTAACACTTGCTGAAAGATATTTATGTGATTTGGGGTTAAAACTCAGGAATTTAAAAAAACTAGTGAAACTAATACAATTCCCCATATCTCCATGCTCTTATCTATGTGAACAATGGCATTTTCATTAGGAAAAAAAACATCAAAAAAAACAAACAAAAATGGATAGAACTGATGCTGAACTGTGTCTCATTTAGGTGTAAGTAGCATTCATTCAGAGAAACCTGAAGTAATTAAAACACAGAAGTCCCACCAACTCATAAAGAAAATAATTTATGATGAATGTTGATGTACTACTTTTACAATGTATTTATAAAATCTACATTAAATACATTTAATCATCTTTGTATTAATAACGGTTGCAATAATAAGTATTTTGTAACATACAGATATTTAAAAGTTGTGTATTACTGAAAGAAAAAGCACACTACCTGGATAAGCACACTGCAGCAGAGCTATGGATTTTCCTCCAGGAGCAGCACACAGATCCAGAACCTTCTCCCCATCCCTTAACTCCAGAGCCAGTATTGGGAGAAGAGAGGCAGCATTCAGAAGATAGTATTTTTTTAGGTTTCCAATTTTGTGTCTTTCTGAAGGCATTCTGTCTGGAGTTCTGCTAAGGTAACACTTCAGTGATTTGGGATAGTAGTGTAAAGATCCTTGAAAGAGTGTGTGATAGCCTCTCATATGTAAATTCTTTTCCAGTTCCAAGGGATAATTAAATCGGTTAAGAAGGACTGCATATTGCCAACGTGATGGAGATATTAGTATATCCCTAGAAATAGAAAAAGAAAAACAAAGGAATATGAGTATTACACGCACCAACGCAATTTTATATTACCCATAGAAGTGAATATGGCCGTAGTTTTAAAGTCATCTGTGGCTTTCAGCTCCAGGTCAGCATTACTGATTTTTCTTTCTGACTCAGGTTCCAATAATGGCTCAATCCAGCATGTTACGATACTGTCTTTATTTAAAACTTTGGTATTTTATTCACTTTAGGTCTTTCTTTTTTTTCTTTCAGTTTTGGGCACTAAAATATTTTTTATCTTGATTACTGAGTTCTAGGCACCCCTTAAATTCTTCACTGGAGAAGAATGCCACATTCATTTGCCTCAGACCCATCCCTCCCTGCAGACTATTTTACCAAAAATAAATAAATAAATAAACATGGCACACCTTTCCATACCTCTAAAACCATCAAAATAGATTTTGGTCACTCTTTGCACTATTTCTTAGATATAAATTTTAAACCCCGAGACTATTAATATTGGAGGGAAAGTACTCTTAAAGGGTGTTTAAAGGACTCAATGTTAAAGTTCTCCTCTGAAGATAAAAGTATGGAAAACCCACTACAGTGAACTTGGCAGTAGAAGAGTCAATGAGGTGATCTGTGGCTCAGATGACAAAAAACCAAGGACAGTTTAAAAATCACGGATTGATGGTGTAGGCTCTCCTGTCCCCACCCCCAGCAGATTTACTTTCCTAATTTTGTATTCAGTCCAATAGTTACATCTCTTGACAATCAAAACCTCACAATAATTTACAGATTATGCAGCAGGAAATATTTATTTACCAACTGACCTTTCTAGCTTAGTTATTTGGGAGCTTCATTAACCATGGTCAATTAAATAAATTAAATAAACTGCTACTCACCTGGGAGTTGCCTATGTTAAGAAATGGCTAGGTAGAAATGTAACACCGGCAACTCCAAGTGTGTCACCTGAATATCAATGGGGTCTTATAAATGAAACTGCTTTCTCCTTCCACTGCCTCTTACTATGACAGTGCATCATAGGAGCCAGGCTGTTTCAGCAATTCCTGAGGATGACAGCCTTTCTTAAGAACATGCTTCACCAACTTTAGCATGCAGTAAGTGTCTGTAAAAAACTGCTGAGCCTTATGCCTGGAGTTTCTGATTCAGTAGGTCTAAGGTGGGACGTGAGAATTTGCATTTCTAAGAAGTTCCTGCATGATACTGATGTTGATCCCCAAGACCATACTTTGGGAACCAAATTTAACTACTGCGTTAAAATGGACCCTAAAGGGAAAATCTGTGAATTCCACTGTTGCCAAATCTTCTGTCAGTCCACCCTAATCTTACCCTCCAAACTGCTGAAATCTATCCAGGGTTTAAGTTATATAGTAACAGAAATAATGGTGGGAAACATAATTTAATACAGGCTGGAATGGCTTGGTTTACATGGTGTGTCCACCCTTCAACTAACAAAGGGTAGGACACTTTCATTTGTTTAATATCTGACACAGCAAATCTCCATTCTTCTTTTTTATTTTTCCTTAAGAATTTTCAAAGCTATCTTAGAATGTTTATACTTTCTCAGATGGATTTCAGAATCAGATGGTCAGTTAAAAATCATTTATAAAATATTTTGTGTAGATAGGCAGATAAGTACCCTTGACTAGGATATTAAATGCAATTAACTTGGGAAGAATCAATATTTTTATTATACTTAGTATTTCCAACCCTGACCACAGTATGCTTTTACATTTATTCACATTTTCTTTCAGATCCCTTAATAAAGGTTATTAGTCTTGCATATTTCCTTTTAACCTTATATAAAAGGATTGAAAGTTTAGGAACACTATTGATTTTTGCCTATTACCCAATATGTTACATCTAGATGAGGAGGAATTAGCCATAGGACGAAATGGGAAAGTTTGTTCCAGGGCAAAGGCATAGGACATGAGGCACAGAAGTATGAAGGACAATGCATTTGGGGAGTGAAAAGTAGTTGTGTGGCTGATGGCAAATTGTATGTGTCAGGTAAAATGTGATAAAGTTTTATATTTTATAAGTGATGGGAAGTCACTGAATCTCTAGGGGAAGAGCCTCACTCAATTTAAAAATGTACTTACGGCAGAGGGAAGCAAGAATCTTGAGAAATTATTCTATCTCATTCTCTAACAACTAGATAAAATAAGGCCTTATCAGACACAAATGAATGTTCTGGTTCTTCCTAACCTATACCCAGCCCTACTGAACATTTCCTGAGACAAGTTATTTTTAGGTTTTACCAGTCTCAGCATAAACTTAGCGGCATTCCCTCTGCCTAGAATGACCTGTCCTCTCGCACCCACATGTTGTGTGGTTGACTCACCTACCCTGTGCTCAGGGTACTGTTTACATGTATCTCCCCAGGGAAGCATTTCTACCTTCCACCTAATCCACTGGCTCCACCTCACCCCAATACTATTAATACAAAAAATTACTGATTAAATTCTTACAATGTGCAATTTGCATGCTTACCTCTTTTAACCATCATGACCATGAGAGGCAGCTATTTCCCAAATTTCAGAGGTCAGGCAACTGATGCTTTCAGAGATTTGGCAACCTATCCTAGGCCACACTGCTGTTAAGCAGAAGTACCTGATGCAAAATCTGGCTGGCTTTAAATCCACATAGGAGTGTGAGACCCTGGTACTGTTAACACAGGGAGGGGCAGAGAATTTCCACACCAAGCAACCTTCAGCTAGTGCCAATGGCCCTTGTCCTCCTTTCCAGTCAGCCTATTGTTTCTAGCAATGAGAATAGTTTGACACACTCAGACCAGAGGGCCAGCTTAACGAAGGCACCGCTGAGGCTGTTAATGCTGGTGCTTCCTAGTCCTGAGAAAGCAAAGTGGCGTATTTATGTGTCTCAGCTACCCCTACATCCAGCTGCCAGCGACCTCCCCTACCCAGCCAATACCCGCTCCCCCCAAGGATTGCACTGGTGTGATGAAGCCCTAGGCCTGGATGGCCAATGGCTACTCAAACCCAAAGCTCTGACGGATGGGTACATAACTTGGCAGACATTGGAGGGAGTGCACACTAGGAGACTCAAAAACACACTGACCAGGCTCCACACTCCAGGCTTCCTCCCAAAACTCATGAGTCTGAAGGTGCTCCACTTACTGGTCTCCAAGGCCAGAAGTTCAAGTACACGTTACAAGCAGAACTGGGACCCACAAGGTTTGCCAGTATCCCCACTGATACCATTTTGGAAAAAGTATGTGCCCTTCAGCATGTTTCAGGTTGACACCAAAACCTGCACCATGTTTAAGGATATAACTTACAGCATACCACAAAAACTGATGTTTTAAATACATCACTTTTAAAATTATACCACTTTTTAAAATGTATCCAGTGGAACCTAAATACCATAGTGACTTTGAAAACTATCTGTCCATTTAAAAATTCATGGACTGACTCTTCTTGAACAGATGGAAATTTTAAACTGTTCCTTTTTCTTTTTTTTATCCTAATACATTTTTGTGCTTGCAGCCTATCATACCTCTCTGACACACACACACATACACATGTATAGACTACATTTGTTTTCACTGTGACCTTAAAATCTCCAAGTATTAAATGGTAACTTCCAGATTGTTATCAATAAAATTATTAGTACACAATTGATCAAAATAACTTAGAGGTTTGATAATTGCTAAACACACAAAGGAAAATTGATAGGAAGTAGATCTCTTAATGACCCTTTAAAAAATATATATATATCCAGGAATGAGTATCACCTAGTGTTATGAGTCAGACTTTAACATTAATTTTATTCCTATTTTGTGTTTTTCTAAGGACTGAGAAGAGCCTTCATTTAAGTAAGTGGGTGAGAATTTAACACATTTGTTATAGCAATTTCTCCCTTTTCCTACATTGTTTGAATTATATTCCAAAAATCCAAAAATCACTTAATGATCTATCTTCAAAAATCGTTTAAAGGATCTGTTAGCTGACAACTCAATTGCAGCTCCTTTACTTTTGTTGAAAGCAAAACTTGGAAACCATCTCACCTTCCAAATAATGTTAGTCATTAGTCATTTACTTTCTAAATCTTTACAATGACATTCCAAAAGTTTCTGGCATTGTGGGGGTTTTGACACCCTGGAGGAAGGCAATGTGGAAAAAGAGGGCTGGCGAAAGTGTCCTTTTCTCAAAGTGGGAGAAAGACAATTGTAGACTGGCAGGTTTGGAAAGGAGAGGAAGTGCCTCCTTAGACATACAGGGAGCAGAGTAATTTTCTGAATGAGCAGACATGAAAGATGAGGATCCAGAAGTTGATTTCTGTAACTTGCCTGTGCCTGTATATCCCCTGAAAAATTGCATAATGTATCATTTTGACAAATGTTATTTGACATGATTTTCATTCAACTTTTCTGTGATTTTATTCTTTTCTTACTATTCTATTCTCCATCTTACCTTTCCATGTAATGATGAGGATAAAAAAATGATTTCATCTAGGTATTGCTAAGTACAATTGGCATAACATTATAGATTACAAAACCAATTAAATTTTCATGGTTAAAAAAATCCACTTTATTGCCATTATCATACACAACATGGTGATCATTCGATCCTTTTAAAAGTCTGGTTTAGAAATGATGATCAATTCATGGAAGAGCACTGAAGTATGTTCTTGAGCCACTTTATTTTTATTCTCCAGAGATTCTAGTGATGAGCTGATCACCTTCTACTCTTTCTTGGCATTGTTTTCTCCTTGTCTCTCATAAAAGGACAATCCATGTCCAGTTTTGTTATCCTCAGTACCTCAGGAAGTCCTGAGTGAAGGTTGTGTTTCTGTTGCAGACAAAAAAAGCACACAGAGTTCTTTACATCCCTTATATCAGATGTGTGCAACACACCCAAGGCTGGTACTCTAGATCTTCCAGAGTAGCACACTTGGTAGAGGAAAAGGCATAGACTTTCACATCACAGGCCTGAACTGGCTATAAAATGAAAACACCTGGCAATTTTTCTAAGCTCTAACTTTAAAGGGGGCTAAAAGTTATGACTTCATACGGATTTGTACAGATTACGGTTGAAAATGTGTGTAAAGCCAACAGGAGGGACAAAACAGAAATCTAGATACCAGTTCATTTCTGTTTTCCCCAACTACCCCACTTCAATGCCCCCTTCACAGATTCTGGTGATGCAATTTGGTTATGTAATACTTTTTCCCTCTATATGTGAACTCTGGGTTAGTAAGGAGTGTCCAAATTGATAGGCCAGATTTAAGTGCATTTTTTTTCTTTTGGTTTCTACTAAATGCACACAAAATTTCCAGAGTTCATAAAGGTTTCCAATTAATCCTCCCCTCGTATATATTTGATATTGATATATACAAAGTCCATCTTTGTATCCCTAGTGCTTAGCACAATGCTTGGTATAAAAATACTGCTTAAATTGTGAATAGGTAAATAATTTGTTTTTAAAAAACCCTCCCTTCTCAAGGGAAGAGGCAAGCAAGTTCGTAGATTATAACACTACAATCTTGAAAGAATTTTCAGAGCTATATCAACAAAATGCTATGGAAACACAAAGGACAGAACTAATTTCACCAAGGGTATATGGAACAGCTTGATGGAGAATTGGATGGTAACAGTAATAAAAATAGTGCTTACACATACCAAGGTCTTACAATATTTCAATATTCTAAGCACTTAGTATATATATGAATTCATCTTATTTCCCCAAATAATTATATGAAATAGATAATGCTTTTTCCCATTTTACAAATAAGGATAGTGAGACCCCAAGATGTTCAGTAACTCACCTAAGTCACATGCTACAAGATACAGAGGTAGGATTTGAACCCACACTAACCACTACAGAGTGAGAAAAGATGGGTTCATTCCCGGCAGCGGGAACAGCATAGCCAGTCCCAAAGGGATAAAGGACCCTGTCTTGTCATGTTAAGATATTTAGTCCGAACACAATACTGCAGGCAGTGGAGGAACAAAGGAGAGCTGTACTCCAGGAGTGACACATGGATTATGGCAGCACTGAGCAGCAGCATGATAGAGAGGGTAAGACAAACTCCTAAGGCTCCTCCAAATGTAAGCTGTGTATCATTGGGCAAGCCACTTAACCTCTTTATGGCTCAGCTTTCCTAACTGTGAAATGGAAATAGCTCCTCAGAGGGTTGTACAGAGGATTATGTTATTATTTGTAAGGTAATCAGGATATTGCCTGGCATAGACAGCCATAAGACAGGTTGCTAAAATAAGCAAACAAATAGCTACTAAAGGTAGGAGATTATGGAAAGGGGCTGCTTTAACATGTCATGTAAAAAATGATGAAGACCTAACAGCAATAATGGGGATAAAGGAGATCCAAATTAAGCAATTTCTCAAGGAGAAGCAAAAGCATTTGGTGAGCATTCAGATTTTGATAGGGCAAGGTATGGTGTGAGGAGTGCTCAGTTAGGGAGTCCCCAAGACCACTCTCACTTCTTATACCACCTGTAAGTTTGGGATCCCCGAAACCACTCTCAGGTTTGGTTATTAGCTAGAAGGACATGAAGTACTCACTGTTACACTCATGGTTAAGGTTACAGTTTATTACAAATGAAAAGACAGATTAAGATTAGTCCAGGAAAGAGATGCATGGTGCAGATGCAGGAAAGTTCAAAGCATGAAGCTTCCAGTGGAATCATAGATAAGGAAAACTTTTCCCTGCCAGGATGTGTGACAATAAACACACAGGAATACTGTCAACTGAGGAGACTCACCAGAAATGTGGTTCTAGATTTTACTGAGGCTCAGTCACCCTAACATGACTGACTGCACATTTGCTGGTCTTTAATCTTCAGCCCTTTTAGTGTCCAGAGGCTGGAAACTGAGCTGTTACTTTGGCCTATTGCTCCCAACTTAAATCACATTATTAGCCCCATGTGATCCAAACCCCTAGGTAAACAAAGACACTCTTGAAACATTCCATGGGCTTAGAAACTGCCTCTAAGGAACTGAAGGCCAACACCACACATATTTTTGAATAAGGTTCATTCCTTACTACAAAGGCAGTGAAGGTGTAGGGAACAGAGGAGGAAACTGGATTGATGGTGGTGCCTTAAACTGAGATAAAGTATGCAAGTAGCAAACGGCAACACATGTTTGGAAGGGAAAATATCAATATACTGAATTTGCCTGGTATGAAACCAAGTGAAGTTACCAGAAAACACTTAGAAGCATGAAACTGAAGTCTGGGAAGGACTGAACAGCTTGAGATGACAGCATTCTGCGGGAAGTTTGAAGTCATGCCATGAATGGACTCACCTGAAGGAGAACATGCAGACAACAAGCAGAGCAAAAACTGAACCAGGGTAAACTCCTACTTGAAAGAGCTGCTCATACAGAGGCATAAAGACTCAGCAGGAAAGGTTGCTACAAAATGATAAAATTTTTAAATCTTCACTACTATGTGTAACTAAAAATATTGAATAAATTATTTTCTTGGTAGGACAAAAATGCACTCACCTTTCCCTGGAAGTAAATAAACTCTGCAAGCCTGGTATTATGTCTTGCAAATAAACATTTAAAAAACAAAAATATTTCTGTTCTTATTTCCCCATGCCTCCTTCCATGTTCAGACTACTTTAAAGCTGCAAAAGCCTTTGTTTTGCCATGGCAAATTTAGTAAATGTTTATGCAAAACTTAAATTACCATGAAAACCCAACAAAAAGGTAGATGAAGCAGAAGGCACAGCTAATTAAGTGAATTTGAGGTTCACTGCTCATTTTGTTTAGGGTCAAATAATAATTTTATAAATCTGTCTGAGCACATTAAATATAAATATAACTCATTACAGAGTATTGAGTAGCCAGAGTACTATAAAGTCTGAAGACAATACACCTCTTGAAGTTTTTTTTTTAATCACCCATGTATGTCTAATTACACCTCAGGTGTGAGAGGAGGAGTTAGCAGCAAGCATGCTTGAACCAGAGACCTGGGCACAATCCCTGCTCTGCCACATATTTAGCTGAGGGAACTTGAGCAAGTTACTCTAGGCAAGTTCCTTTGGTGAAAACAGGAAACAAACCTCATAGGTTTGTTCTGAGGATCACATTATGTCAGCATTGCCTGGGATATAACAGACATGCAGGAGGTATTATGGTGATGTGGATATTCTATTTGAGTACCTTTGCATACTGAAAACATCATGAATTTATTCTACACTTCACTAGCAAAGACCACAACTATAAACTACGTTTTCATATTACAGTATTTATAAGATTCTACAACAGCTAATTTGTCTTAAAAATTATCTCAGAACCACCTCAGACTTTCATATTTTTAGATAAGACTTAATCTCTGTTTTAAAACATTCTTAAAACTGTCCTTTGTAAAGGAGAAATTCTTACTTCATTGATCCAAGAGATGAGTGAGACAACCTGCTGACCAAGTTTCAGATATTTCCTACAGTCATGTAACTTTTTTTCCCCAGGTAAAATGTACAAGTATACCTCAGAGACATGGGGGAGTTCAGTCTCAGACCACCACCAATAAAGTGACTCATGCTTTTTCTGTTTTCCCAGTGCATATAAAAGTTCCATTTATACTACACTGTAGTCTATTAAATGAGCAATTGCATTGTCTGAATAAAATAAATACATACCTCGGTTTTGAAAATATTTCTAAAAAATGCCAACCATTATATGAGAGTTCAGTGAGTTATCACTGATCACAGATCACAATAACAAATACAATGAAAAAGTTTAAAATACTGTGAGAATTACCAAAATGTGACAAGAGTAAGCAAATGCAATTAGAAAAATGCCTCCCAAAGACTGCTTGACCCAAGGTTGCCACAAACCTTTAATTTGTAAAAAAAAAAGATACCTGCTAAATGCAAAGCCCAATAAAATGAGATATGTGTTTGTTGGGGTATGGGGTTTGGCCCTAACTTCACAAACAGTGCACCTTCTCTCAACCTAAAATGCCTGGTCCCTGTTGCCGAGGTGAACGCCTATGAGTCACCAAGGCCTGGCTTCTCTTCAGCCCTTTACTGGTACTCTCAGGCCTTCTTAGATAAAACCAGATATTCCTGCCTATTTCTATCAAAATCCGCATGGAATTAACAGTTTATACAGTTTTAACCACGATCCCCCAACCCCTCCCCCATTAACACCAAACTGCGAACATACTGGACATGGGACTCTCTTACTCTTTGTACTCTCCTGGGCATTGGATATACTGTATCAAGCAGTCAATGTAAAGAACCCATGGCAGAACCAAAGGCAGAACTCTAAACATACAAATCAACTTCACTCACTTCTATGCATCAGATGTTTCATTTTCTATAATACATTTAAAGAATTTGTGTGCACACCCACACGTGTGTATTATTCAGAACACAGCCAGCCATCCACATAAGGAATAGGATTACCAAATGAAGTGACTTTAGCTAAAATAAAGCAATGTTGGCTTTAAAGATTTGTTAAATTATCCTCTGAATTTCAGAGACTAGTCAAATATCCTCAAAAGTTTTAAGAAAGTCTATTAATGGTATAATTAATTCTGCCAAACTGGTGAGCATTGCTGATTCAAAGATCAAAGCAACTGCTCAAGGCAAGGGCATAACATTCTTGCTTATTATCACTAGTTTTCTTTTTCCCTTTTCCATCTTCTTAAAATTCAATCTCTTTCCGCCTATAGCCTCTGTCATAAAGGGATACCAGGTTTAGACTTTTTATCGTTAATCCCCATAGCACCTCTCCTCCAAAAGGATTAATTTCTTGTTCTATAATAAAGCATCAAGAGATTTAATTATACTAACCTTACTGTATTCCAGGCATCTCCGAGTTCTCTGGAATATTGTTTCTCAAAATGATCCAACACAACTTTGCAAATCTGTTTTGCAAGCTTCCCCTCTGATTTTCCTTTCAGATGCTATGATGGTAAGAAAAAGTTGCTGACACAACCCGATAGTAAAAATTTATTGAACTCAACATTAGCACAGTCTTTCTTCATAAAATAAGGACACTTTTTCAGATAACTACTAGTTCTTGCAACGACAGCAGTACCTCACACCTAATAAAACTGCACTGCAATACTAATTTTTAAAAAGAGGGTTTCTTCAAATGATAATTACTCCAATTTTAAGGGGAGAGCAGAATGTAATGGTTTTAACAGAGGACTCTGTGTCAAAGGAACAACAGTGATTTAAATAAGCCACTCTAGATGTTAACATTAGGGAAAACTGGGTGAAAAGCACAGGGGAAGTCTGTATTAACTTTTCTGTAAATGTAGAATTATTCAAAAATAAAAAGTTTATTGAGAAACAAAGTCCTTCCAGTTCCCTATGAAAACTCCTTGCAATTCTATTAATTTACTCCCCAAGAAAACATTATCGAGGACCTACTATGTAACATTGTCCTAAGCTGCCGGGATAGAGCAGTGACAGACACTCAGCCCTCAAGGGGCTTGCACTGTGCTCAAAGATGAAGGGAGTAGGTATTTAAGTCTGCGCGCAGGACTGCAGAGAACTCATCTGGGGACGCAGTTGAGTCGGGAGGAAACGACAAAAAACACTCACGAGCGAGCGTCAGAGCCCTCAAGCGTTATTCTAGGGCTTTGGATTGTGAGCGAGGGAAAAAAAAAAAAACCCCACAGACCGCGAGGTTCCCATATCGAAGTCCCCTCCATCGCCACCTTAGCCCGTAGTGTCTGGTTCAGTCTGAGGCTCCCGGCCAGGTCCCAAGCCCTCACCCGGGTCAACATCATCCCGCCAGTAGGCAAACAAGAGATCCACGACCGACAGCAACCCAACTCGCCAGGGAACCGAAAGTACAGCTTCACTTCAGAATTTCGCCGGATTTTGCTCCCTTTCCTCACTTTTCCGGGCCAACTTCTCGCGAGATACTGCTTGTCCGCTATGATGAAATCTCACCATAGACGCCTAGTGCCGCGAGAGGCACACGCGGTCACTTCACGGGAGGCTGGTGGTGGAAGCTACTTGTGGGGGCGTGGCCGGTTCCTTCGGCAGGACCTTGAACGGCCCCAGCTAACGAAGCCGTGCCTTGCTCCAGTCTTTGCGCGTGCGGTTCAGTAAGAAGTGGAAATCTTTGTCATATATTATCATTTTTAAAATATTCTCAGATGCGAAGCTAGTTAGTGAATTAACCTAACAAATCTGATGACTCCCGTTAGCCCAGATGTTGAGACTCAGGAGAAAAGGATATGGATATGAAGGAAAAAAATTAAGTCACACATTTCCTAGAGATGGCCCACTGGGATGTCTCAATGGGGAGCGTTACGTGATTATGTTGATTGAAATGCACAAGGCGCTTGGCACAGAGACCAGGAAACAATAAATGCCCAAATGTTAGCTGTGTATTATTTTCACTATCATGATCTTGATAATCATCATCATGTTCAGATAACCGAATGCCTGGAACCAGAATGCACACTAGCTTCTACACCCATCTTTACTAGGAGCAGTGTTACTGGTTCTCAGGAAGATGAATATTACACCCACTCTGACAGGAACAAGTTTATTTGCTCTTTTAGTGTTACTCTTCATATAAATAGCAATCAGCAATTTATATTAAAATCAGTGCTAATAGTTAAGAGGCATCATTGAGACTCAATGCTCGAAATACTGCAATGTACACTATAGGTGCAAATCTTAGAGCCATGTAAAAAGATAAATGTTATATCCACCACTGTGATTTGAAGCTTAATATATTTATTTAGTAAACAATTTCCCCAGTAATCTAAAGATGAATTGATTCAGTGGGTGGGTATTTATAATGTATCCTGTTTTATGAGCATTTTCTTATATTAAAAATTATTTATATACATGATTTCCCATAGTAGTCAAAGCCTTGGAGGTTATCATACTAGCTTTCTCATTATTGATAACATCTTGCTCATGAATCTGCATGTCTGGTAATTACAATTTTTCATTAGTCCTTAGTTTGGATAGGTTTTCAAATCTTGTAATTCTTTTATAAATTACCCATTCATGTCCACTTACATTTAGAAATGTTAATTATATCACATTTCCAAGTACTTTCCTAGTTTTTCTTACAATCATTTGACTTTAAATGTGAAAATGTTTTAAATTTCTATGCAATAAATTGAGCTTGTAATTAATTCCATTGCTTTAAGGCTTGGGAATTTCTTCCCACAGAAGGGAGATACTTATGTTTCTCCCATCTTTTTCTTACAGCTTGATCTTTAATATTTAACCTACTGATCTATCTAGAATTATTAATGTATCATGAAAATATTAATGGATTTCTTCTATCTCACACCAAATAGGTACTGAATAAAGTTCCACAATAGAAATTGTTAAAAACAGACTTGTCTTAAACCACTGCAGACATAAGAAATTGAGCTGACACCAATACCAGAAATTATATTTATTTTTTTATTATAGTATTAAAGAATGAAACAGCCTATTAAGGATTTATTGCTAGTCAGAAAAAGAATTTTAACATACCTAAGCAATTTTATTGTTAAGTCCTTTGATCTAAGAAGTGTTTCATAATAACTATACTTTATAGACTATCCCATATACTGTTTTATGAATTTTCATATTTACATAAAACATATTTCCAAATCCTTCATATTCAATAGAGGTTTATCTGTCAAAAAGGTAAAGACAGGCTTTGTAGTAAAACTAACATCGAGAGCATTTGCTCCTTAAAATTGGTCACAGAAAAACACAACAAAGAAATCTGCCATCAGAGCAAGACAACAGAACATACAACAGGCAATCTTGGACTTTCAGGTGAGCAGCTAGTAGGCTGCTGCTCCCATTTTATTTTAGATTTCCAAAGTGATATGTACAAATACCAGCAGACAATCTACTGACTGGGAAGTAAATCTAATAACTTGTATTTTTATCTAACTTTTAAAAAAAAATTCTTAGGGGGGAAGTCTATGTACAAAGTGCAGTACAACATGTAACTGTGATGGGCTGAAACTTGTCCTCAAAATTCTTATGTTGAATCCATAACCCCCAGTACCTCAGAATGTGACTGGAAATAGCGTCTTCCCAGAGGTGTTAAATTTTAAGATAGTCCCTTAAGGTGGGTCCTAATATAATTTGACTGATGTCCTTAAAAAAGAGGAAATCTAAACACAGTGAGACTAGAGAGGTGACTGCACACAGAGGAAAGACCACTGAGGACACAGGGAGTATGAGGTCATTTGTAAGCCAAAGAGAGAAGGTTCCAGAAGAAACCAACACAGTCAACATGTTAGACGTCCAGACTTCAGAAATCTGAGAAAATAAACTTGTTTAGTCACCCAGTCTGTGGTACTTAGCAGACCTAGCTAACTAATACAATAACTGAAATATAAATGTGTACTAAAAATTTTTACTGGAAAGGAAATATATTATTATAAAAATCTGTAGACCACTGATTCATTTACCTCGTTTGTAAATTGTTTTCTCACCAGCACACAGAGGGAATCTACAACGCACGCTCCAACAAATAATTTTCCTCCTCTTTTCCCATTAATTATAAGCTGATCCCCTTCATTAAAGGAAATTCATTTCTGACTTCCTATTTTCTTTCTCAAAGAAACAGGCTTTTATTACTGTTCCCACAAAGCTAATAGATTATTGCTATTTTGATAATTCAAATCATACTTTACTGTAAGTTTTGAAATACCTAAATTTGTTCTTTGGATCAGCTGGAATACATTTCTTGATAAATAGTATTAGCACAATGTCAGTTGCAACATATACTCCACTTAGAGAAAAACTTTGGTATTAAAGCCAAGGATAATAAGGCTTCTAAACTACAGCATTATTTGTATAAGCAGTTTCACTTCTGATAAGCTTGTGTACCTGGAAGCACTGGATTTCTTTAGTGTGGAATGAAAGAAATTAAGTAACATTAATAGCAAAGCATATAGAGCTATCAAATAAAATACTGTCATAGTAAAAAAAGAAAAACAGTAAGAGGTCAGTTCTAAATATTATGGCATACTCTATAGTTGAATGTCTCTGGGCTATTCACAGAAGTTTTACATATTAAGTGAATTCTAGTCTTACCTTTGACACTTAAAAGAGCATATAATTTTAAACTTGCTGAAAACAGGCACTTAATTTTTACAAAATTATGAATGTGCTGTCCCATTATAAAAGTAAGTCAAATTAAAAAAAAATAGTTTGAAAGATTGAGGTAAAAACATAACCAATAACTCTAAAAAATTCACTATTAGGACTCTCTTGTCCCCTCCTGGCATGAGCTGGGAGCTCTGTCCTTTCACTTTATCTCTAAATAAAAGCCTGTACCTTGCTCTCCAACCTTGAGTGTTTGTGAAGCTCATTAAAAAAAAAAAAAGAAAAATTCACTATTAATATTTTGGAACATTCCTTTCTAGTGTTGCTTCCATGCATAGTTTTATACTTGACATCAATTACATACAACATTGTATATTTGTCATATCTGCATGTTACACAAAGGTATATATAGGATTATCTCAAATAAGAAAAAAATGTATTTTTTGGCCAGTATCTTTAACTTAACAAAAGACAGACACAGAATCATCTAGAATCATAACATATGTTATTTTAACTACCCTTTAAAATGAGAAGATTCTTTCCCACATACACAATAACTTGTTCACAGAAAAAAGGTTTTCATGTACAATAGCAAAAATTCATTATTTTAATTAACTTAAAGTTTTTCAACAATCCTTTCTTATTACCCAAAATAAATCATTTAAATTTATCAAATGAAAAGCAAAACAGCATAATAAATTATTTTTATTCTGTGAAAATGTTATAACTCATGATGATTAGGAATTTAAAATGCAGCATATGACAAAATAGGTATTACTTGTTAAAAGCCACCTGGATTTACAAAACCTCTTTTAAAATATTTTTAGAGTGCTTTAAGAATACAAATTAATTTTTTGAGATATATTAAGCATTTATTCCACTTTATCATATATTTAATTTCAAAATCATTTTTATTCATATTTGGATGAATGTCCATAATGGACTCTGTAGTTATTGTACACCATAGTAAAGTACAATCAATGGAAGGAAACAAAAATTGTAAAAACATATTTATTCTCAAACTAGATGAATAGTAAAAAGATGGCAAAAGTATGAGTTTAGTTTTTTAAAAAATGAATGTAAAATGTTACCAAAGTAACCAACAAGATATGCAAACACATTTTTTCTCTAAAATTCATTTCAAAATTTACATTTTTTTTCTTGTGTTGCTTTCCCTTACGTTTCACACACCTCTCAACTTTGGGTTGTTAAGAATTTTATATCTGAAGTAGTATGCTTTTTACTCAGTGTGCTGGGTAGGACCCATGTACAAAACTCCAAAAAGCTGCAAATGATACTGACTAAACTAATAAAATGATACTGACTAGACTGACCTGATTAATGAATTATGAGTTAAAAATGTGAATAAAATGTGATCCTCTGAAGTAAAATTTTAAAAATGAGCATTTTAAACTACCTTAGGCATACTTAATCATATTCCTGTCAGATACCAATGTCTGTTATCAGCACAAGTTACTAAACTGACCATTTAACAAGGTGATATAGGAATCATACTGTTTATAGTATGTTCACCTTAACATAAATGCATGATTTCAGTGAAACGCAACGTGACTCAATTACTCAACATATTTATCTAAGAGTTAGTCTATATGCCAGACAAATGAAGAATCCTATTAGATGTCACTCTTCTGGGCAAGAGAAGTACTATTATTTTAAATTGAGAAATTATTTTGGAGTCATTTCTTTATAAAAGTCATTTTAAACTAACATTTTTATTCCTATTGCTTTAGTACCCAAGCCTTTCCTGGTTATGAAACACCAGTCTCCGGACCTAGAGCAGCTTTTTCAGTCTTTTTTGCCTTTAATTTTAAGGCATGAAAGAATTAGAATAACCAAAAAAAGTCACTGCAGATTCTGATAGAACAAGGAAGTGAGTGACAAGGAGCACCTTGATCTCTGAAAGAGTATAATCTTTAAAAAAAGATGTTGCTTGGAACTTTTAATAACATCTCACAGAATATTTTTATTAATTTAAAAAGCATTTATTTAGGTCAAAAAAGTATTTCAAGTGACTTTCATTTACTGAGATCATCACCAAAGAAAACAACCAAGAACAAAAAAATTGAACTTTCTCCTTGGGTAGTGCTTTCAAATAACATAATTTGGTGGAATAAAGATCTCAGAATCTATTTTAAAAAGGTATTATTTTAAAATAGGTCAAATTCGAATGTATATTTCAAGAACAATACTATTAGAAAACACACCTCAAACCATATAAATGTATTGTTTGTATAGTTCATGTTTACAAAATAAATGAACTCGATTTTCCAGACACAATTTAAACAAAGCATCTATAGAAAAGTGCAAAGTCAATATCATAGCAATTAAAATTCTTAAAAGTTTTAGAAAAATATACTAAGTATAAAATTTAGGTTATAAATTCCCAAGAATTTCCCTTTCCATGAAGATGTATCTTACAAAAAATGTTTATGATACAGAAATAAAGACTATTAAACAAATAGTAAAGAAAGTGTAGAGTCCATTGGCTCTTTTTCTGAAAGGTTTTCTTCCAGGAATATGTCCATGAGTGCGGATTTATAAACCAGAGTCAACACTACTTGCTAACTTGGTCCAAATGCTTGTCCTTTTGCTGGTCATTTTGCTTTTTTTTTTAAACCATGAAGACCATGAATAAGTAATTATCAGATCAGTCAGGTCTTTGGCTATTAATGTCCTCACTGGAAATTGCTATGGTTATCTTGCCCTAGTCATCAATTCAGGGCTTTTCTTCTTTGAGAAAGAAGTTTCTCCAGTTCATCTTGCCAATATCAAGAGCTCACCCACGTGACTTGGTTATGAGATCACGTCATGAGCATCGCTGTTAGGTCTCTGTCGCACAGCCAGGGGAGGCAATGGCTTCCCATAGAAATCTATGCAAAGAAGGGATACCAAAAATACAAAAGCATTATGGTAAATCAAGATTTTTGACACAATTCATCATTTTCCAACCAACAGCTTTACAAGAGTAAGACGCTATGACTTGACAGGTGAAGCAATGGGTCAGAAGAATAGAAAAAAAGAATCTAAGAAAACTTCAATAAATTCAAAACAACTTGGATAAATTACTAACTCCAGATTATATATTAATCTCTACTTGATTTAATGAAAAAGCTGTACCTAAAGTATATATTATTACTTTTGTTTGCAATCACATGTTCACATAGAACAGAACAAAAAATAGTCAGAATCTATAGAACCCGTTGTCAAAGCCCTGACAGATAAGTCAGTGTTTGTACAACCCATGTTCTTATCCAGCACCTACTACTTCCAGGTATTTGGGAGAAATAATTAATTATCTTAGTGTTCTGGTAAGTAGGAATCTTTTACAATGATGTTTTAATACAGCTCAGTGATGTAGGGCATAACTGATAGAAAAAGTCTTGTTTTTTTGTACTTCATAAGAAGTTCCTATCCCTTAATTTTCATAAGTTGGTTTATAAACACAATAGCATTCGTAAATCTTCAGTAAGTGTTTTTCAAGCCTATTACTTTAAAATTATTCTAGAAGCATAAGTGTCAGGATCACCTGAAATAAATACACGGAAAATATATTAGGGACCTGTCCCCAGTTCTACATGTGTCTAGAGTTCAGCTACATTCCTCCAAGGTACTGTTGTCCTGGTTTCCATTCTGTTTGGCCAAGCGGCCTGTGAGCCTTAAGCAGACACTAGCACCTCGTGAACAGCCTGCAGGATCACAAGTACATGTGATTTCCCCTATGGCCCTCAACATTTTCCCTCACTTTCTAAGGCCTTTCCTTAGATAAGACCCTGGTGGAGCTTACCAAAACACTACTATTTTGGTTTTAACTCACCAGTCCAGCCGTAGCCTGGGGACCCCAACACTCCTCCCACAGACTCTAAAGCCATGTGCTCCAGGTCCTGTAGCCCTCTCTGCCTGCACCCTGCCTTGACTCCCGACGGCAGAATCCTCAAGGCATGCCATATACTTCCAGGATCTGTGAATAATACACTTCTCTATGTCAATTTATCCTGTGGTCTTTTTTTTTTTAATTTTTTTGAAGAACATTATATTTACTAGGCTCTCCCCTACCCCAAGTCCCCCCCACAAATCACATTACAGTCACTGTCCATCAGCATAGTAAGATGTTGTAGAATCACTACATGAATTCTCTGTTGCAAAGCCCTCCCCTTTCCCCCAACCCCCACATTATACATGCTAATTATAATACCCCCTTTCTTCTTCCCCGCCCTTATCCCTCCCTACCATCCCATTCTCCCCAGTCCCTTTCCCTTTGGTAACGGTTAGTCCATTCTTGGGTTCTGTGATTCTGCTGCTGTTTTGTTCCTTCACTTTTTCTTTTGTTCTTATACTCCACAGATGAGTGAAATCATTTGGTATTTGTCTTTCTCCGCTTGGCTTATTTCACTGAGCATAATACCCTCTAGCTCCATCCATGCTGTTACAAATGGTAGGATTTGTTTTCTTCTTATGGCTAAATAATATTCCATTGTGTATATGTACCACATCTTCTTTATCCATTCATCTACTAATGGACACTTAGGTTGCTTCCATTTCTTGGCTATTGTAAATAGTGCTGCGATAAACATAGGGGTGCATCTGTCTTTTTCAAACTGGAGTGCTTCATCCTTAGGGTAAATTCCTAGAAGTAGAATTCCTGGGTCAAATGGTATTTCTACTTTGAGCATTTTGAGGAACCTCCATACTGCTTTCTACAATGGTTGAACTAATAATGCATTCCCACCAGCAGTGTAGGAGGGTTCCCCTTTCTCCACAACCTCGCCAACATTTGTTGTTGTTTGTCTTTTGGATGGTAGCCATCCTTACTGATGTGAGACAATATCTCATTGTGGTTTTAATTTGCATTTCTCTAATGACAAGCAATGTAGAGCATCTTCTCATGTGTCTGTTGGCCATCTGAATTTCTTCTTCAGAGAACTGTCTATTCAACTCCTCTGCCCATTTTTTAACGGGATTATAAGCTTTTTGTTTGTTTAGGTGTGTGAGCTCTTTATATATTTTGGATGTCAACCCTTTCTCGGATCTGTCATTTATGAATATATTCTCCCATACTGTAGGATACCTTTTTGTTCTATTGATGGTGTCCTTTGGTGTACAGAAGCTTTTCAGCTTGATATAGTCCCACTTGTTCATTTTTGCTTTTGTTTTTCTTCCCTGGGGAGATATATTTGTGAAGAAGTCGCTAATGTTCACATCCAAGAGATTTTTGCCTATGTTTTTTTCTAAGAGGTTTATGGTTTCATGACTTACATTCAGGTCTTTGATGCATTTTGAATGTATGTTTGTGTATGGGGTTAGACAGTGATCCAGTTTCATTCTCTTACATGTAGCTGCCCAGTTTTGCCAGCACCATCTGTTGAAGAGATTGTCATTTCCCCTTTGTATGTCCATGGCTCCTTTATCGAATATTAATTGACCATATATGTTTGGGTTAATGTCTGGAGTCTCTAATCTGTTCATCTGGTCTGTGGCTCTGTTCTTGTGCCAGTACCAAATTGTCTTGATTTCTATGGCTTTGTAGTAGAGCTTGAAGTTCAGGAGTGAGATCCCCGCCACTTTATTCTTCTTTCTCAGTATTTGCTTTCGCTATTCGGGGTCTTTGGTGTTTCCATATGAATTTTTGAACTATTTGTTCCAGTTCGTTGAAGACTGCTTTCAGTAATTTGATAGGGATTGCATCAAATCTGTATATTGCTTTGGGCAGGATGGCCATTTTGGCTATATTAATTCTTCCTAGCCAAGAGCATGGGATGAGTTTCCATTTGTTCATGTCCTCTTTAATTTCTCTTAAGGGTTTCTTTTAGTTTTCAGGGTATAGGTCTTTCACTTCTTCGGTTAGGTTTATTCCTAGGTATTTTATTCTTTTTGATGCTATTGTGAATGGAGTTCTTTTCCTGATTTCTCTTTCAATTGGCTCATTGTTAGTGTATAGGAAAGCCACAGATTTCTGTGTGTTAATTTTGTATCCTGCAACTTTGCTGTATTCTGATATCAGTTCTAGTAGTTTTGGAGTGGAGTCTTTAGGGTTTTTTATGTACAATATCATGTCATCTGCAAACAGTGACAGTTTAACTTCTTCTTTACCAATCTGGATTCCTTGTATTTCTTTGTTTTGTCTAATTGCCATGGCTAGGACCTCCAGTACTATGTTAAATAACAGTGGGGAGAGTGGGCATCCCTGTCTTGTTCCTGATCTCAGAGGAAAAGCTTTCAGGTTCTCGCTGTTAAGTATGATGTTGGCTGTGGGTTTATCGTATATGGCCTTTATCATGTTGAGGTACTTGCCCTCTATTCCCATTTTGCTGAGAGTTTTTGTCATGAATGGATGTTGAATTTTGTCAAATGCTTTTGCAGCATCTATGGAGATTATCTGTGGTTTTTGTCTTTCTTTTTGTTGATGTGATGATGTTGATGGATTTTCGAATGTTGTACCATACTTGCATCCCTGGGATGAATCCCACTTGGTCGTGGTGTATGATCCTTTTGATATATTTCTGTATATGGTTTGCTAATATTTTATTGAGTATTTTTGCACTATGTTCATCAGGGATATTAGTCTGTAATTTTCTTTTTTGGTGGGGTCTTTGCCTGGTTTTGGTATTAGGGTGATGTTGGCTTCATAGAATGATTTTGGGAGTATTCCCTCCTCTTCTATTTCTTGAAAAACTTTAAGGAGAATGGGTATTATATCTTCTCTGTATGTCTGATAAAATTCTGAGGTAAATCCATCTGCCCAGGGGTTTTGTTCTTGGGTAGTTTTTTTATTACCGCTTCAATTTCTTTGCTGGTAATTGGTTTCTTTAGATTTTGTGTTTCTTCCTTGGTGAGTGTTGGAAGGTTGTATTTTTCTAGGAAGTTGTCCATTTCTTCTAGGTTTTGCAGTTTCTTAGCATATAGGTTTTCATAGTAGTCTCTAATAATTCTTTGTATTTCTTAGGTCCGTCTTGATATTTCCTTTCTCATTTCTGATTCTGCTGATGTGTGTTGATTCTCTTTTTCTCTTAATAAGTCTGGCTAGAGGCTTATCTATTTTGCTTATTTTCTTGAAGAACCAGCTCTTGGTTTCATTGAATTTTTCTATTCTTTTATTCTTCTCAATTTTGTTTATTTCTTCTCTGATCTTTATTATGTCCCTCCTTCTGCTGACCTTAGGCCTCATGTGTTCTTCTTTTTCCAATTATCATAACTGCGATGTTAGAGTATTCATTTGGGTTTCTTCTTCCTTCTTTAAATATGCCTGAGTTACTATATACTTTCCTCTTAAGACTGTTTTTGCTGCATCCCACAAAAGTTGGGGCTTTGTGTTGTTGTTATCATTGATTTCCATATATTGTTGGATCTCCATTTTAATTTGGTCATTGATCCATTGACTATTTAGAAGCGTGTTGTTACGCCTCCATGTGTTTGTGAGACTTTTTGCTTTCTTGGTACAATTTATTACTAGTTTTATACCTTTGTGGTCTGAAAAGTTGGTTGGTAGAATTTCAATCTTTTTTAATTTACTGAGGCTCTTTTTGTGGCCTAGTATGTGGTCTATTCTGGAGAATGTTCCATGTGCACTTGAGAAGAATGTATATCCTGTTGCTTTTTAGTGTAGAGTTCTACAGATGTCTATTAGGTCCATCTGTTCTAGTGTGTTGTTCAGTGCCTCTGTGTCCTTACTTATTTTTTGTCTGGTGGATCTGTCCTATGGAGTGAATGGTTTGTTGAAGTCTCCTAAAATGAATGCATTGCAGTCTATTTCCTCCTTTAGTTCTGTTAGTATTTGTTTCACATATACTGGTGCTCCTGTGTTAGATGCATATATATTTATAATGGTTATATCCTCTTGTTGGACTGAGCCCTTTATCATTATGTAATGTCCTCCTTTATCTCTTGATACTTTCTTTGTTTTTAAGTCTATTTTGTCTGATACTAGTACTGCAACACCTGCTTTTTTCTCTCTGTTGTTTGCATGAAATATCTTTTTCCATCCCTTGACTTTTAGTCTGTGCATGTCTTTGGGTTTGAGGTGAGTCTCTTCTAAGCAGCATATAGATGGTTCTTGTTTTTTATCCATTCAGTGACTCTATGTCTGTTGATTGGTGCATTCAGTCCATTTACATTTAGGGTCATTATTGATAGGTATGTACTTACTGCCATTTCAGGCTTTAGATTTGTGGTTACCAAAGGTTCCAGGTTACTTTCCTTACTGTCTAAGAGTCTAACTTAACTCACTTAGTATGGTGTTACAAACACAATCTAAAGGTTCTTTTCTATTTCTCCTCCTTTTTCATCCTCCTTCATTCTTTATATATTGAGTTCCAGATTCTATACTTTTTCTCTATCCCTTGATTGGCTTTGGGGATAGTCAATTTAAATTTGAATTTGCCTCGCAATCAGCTGCTCCACCCTACCTACCATGATTTTACTACCTCTGGTAACAGCTCTCCAACCCTAGGAACACTTCCATATATAGCAGGCCCTCCAAAATAGACTGCAGAGATGGTTTGTGGGAGGTAAACTCTCTCAGCTTTTGCTTATCTGGAAATTGTTTAATCCACCCTTCAAATTTAAATGATTATCTCGCCGGATAAAGTAATCTTCGTTCCAGGCCCTTCTGCTTCATGGCATTAAATACATCATGCCACTCCTATCTGGCCTGTAAGGTTTCTGTTGAGAAGTCTGTTGTTAGTCTGATGGGCTTTCCTTTGTATGTGACCTTATTTCTGCCTCTGGCTGCTTTTAACAGTCTGTCCTTATCCTTGATCTTTCCAATTTTAATTGCTATGTGTCTTGATGTTGTCTTCCTTGGGTCCCTTGTGTAGGGGGAATCTGTGGATCTCCATGGCCTGAGATACTATGTCCTTCCCCAGATTGGGGAAGTTTTCAGCAACTACCTCCTCAAAGACACTTTCTATCCATTTTTCTCTCTCTTCTTCTTCTGGTATCCCTATAATGCGAATATTGTTCTGCTTGGATTGGTCACACAGTTCTCTCAATATTCTTTCATTCTTAGAGATCATTTTTTCTCTGTGTGCCACAGCTTCTTTGTATTCCTCTTCTCTAGTTTCTATTTCATTTATTGTCTCCTCCACCGTATCCAACCTGCTTTTAATACCCTCCATCGTGTTCTTTAACGATTGAATCTCTGACATGAATTCATTCCTGAGTTCTTGGATGTCTTCCCTTACCTCCATTAGGATGCTGATTATTTTTATTTTGAACTCCCTTTCAGGAAGAGTCATAAGGTCCATATCATTTAAATCTTTCTCAGGAGTTGTATTAACAATTTTACTCTGGACAAGGTTCCTTTGGCATTTCATGTTTGTATATGGCGCCCGCTAGTGTCCAGAAGCTCTATTCTGGAGCTGCTGAGCCCCTGAAGCAATGTTGGGGGTCACAGGGGAGTGGTACTGGGGGTAGAAAAGAGCTGTTCCCCACCTCCTGGCTCCTTTGCCTGTCTCCACTGCCTAAACCAGTGGGCCGCTTACACAGGTATAAGTTTTTGTCCCAGAGCAGCCAGATATGGATCCCTGCTTTCCACAAGCAGCCGGAATCTAGTCTCCCCAGGAACTCTGCCTGTATTAACTTTCCATCCCAGTAGTCATGCGAGTCTCAAGAAAACACCATGAAATGTAGGTTTGTGCTCACAGCACGGATCTCTGGAGCTAGGCATTCAGCAGTCCCAAGCCTTCCACTCCCTCCCTGCTCCGTTTCTCTTCCTCCAGCCCGTGAGCTGGGGTGGGGGAGGGGCTCCGGTTCCGCAGAGCCACAGCTCTGGTACGTTACCCTGTTCACTGAGGTCTGCTCTTTTCACCAGGTGTGTGCACTCTGACCCATCCTCTTTCCTGTTGCTCTCTCAGGATTACTTGCTCCAATTAAATTTTCTAATTGTGTCCAGTTTTAGGAGGAAGCCTCTGTCTCTCCTCTCACACTTCCATCTTTAATCTCCTGGCCCTCTTGTTGTCTTTGTTTTTTTTTTTTTTAGTCTCTCAAGTGTATTTATTGACTAAAACCAGTTCCACAGAACCAATTAGTATCTTACACAGGCTGCCCTGCAAGGCTTATGAGGCCATCCACAACCTGTCCATTTAAGTAGTTAGCATTTGTTCCAGCAATTTGTCACCATGTTAGAATGCTAGCATTTCAGAATGGGAGTTATTTTTTTTTTTTTGAGAGGGATTCTCTCATATTTATTGATCAAATGGTTGTTAACAACCATAAAATTCTGTATAGAGGGGTCAATGCTCAATGCACAATCATTAATCCATCTCAAGCCTAATTCTCATCAGTCTCCAATCTTCTGAAGCATAACGAACAAGTTCTTACATGGTGAATGAATTTTTACATAGTGAATAACTTCTTAACATGGTGAACAGTACAAGGGCATTCATCACACAAACTTTCAGGTTTGATCACGCATTATGAACTATAAACAATCAGGTCAAATATGAATATTTGTTTGATTTTTATACTTGAATTATATGTGGATCCCACCTTTATTATTATTATTATTATTATTTTTGATAAAATGCTGAAGTGGTAGGTAGATGCAAGATAAAGGTAGAAAACATAGTTTAGTGTTGTAAGACAGCAATTGTAGATGATCAGGTGTGTGCCTGTAGACTATGTGCTAATCCGAGCTAGACAAGGGCAATAAAACATTCACGGATGCAGAAGCTTTCTCTCAAAATGGGGGGGGGGGGGGGGGTGAGGTTCTAAGCTTCACCACTTTTGTTCCCCGATTTCTCACCTGATGGCCCCCCTGCGACTGTGCCTGTCTTAGGTTGTTCCTCCCTTTAGGAATCTTACCCGTCTCTGGTTAACCAGTCATCTTCCGGGGCCATACAGAGAAATGTAAACTTGCTAAGTGAGAGAGAAGTGATACTGTTTGAAGGATAGCTTTTTACTTTGCGGATTTATGCCCTATGGCTTCTATGCCCAGCACTTGTCTCGAGGTATCTTTACCACCTGGAGGAATTATGATACTTGGTGAATTCGATATGAGGCACGAATTCTATTTAAGGGTTGTAATTAGGAAGGAAGAAGAAAAGCTATAGAAGTAGCATATGGAAGAAAACATGGGAGGACTGATTATTTCTTTGACATATCTTCTTGTAGAGTACCTTAAGCATGTATAGGTTTTAAACTACAAACTAACTTGTGCACACATATTAACATAATAGGAATATGGTGACATAAACTAAGCAAATCTATAATTACCAGCCATCTCCAGTGAAGCCAAGAAAACCAATTAGGCACCCTAGGCATTTGTGAGAATTTGTCTATGATATGATGGATATTGTCCAACTGTACTTGAACAGTCTGAGAGAAATCAGACAAATTAAAGTAACCCATTTCTGGCATCTGTTCACATCCCATATGTTCTTTTAACCGTAGATAGTCAATAGTTGTAAGATTTTGGAGTGCTACAACTTGCACCGCTCCCAACTCCGGTTTGAGTTCCAACAGTACAGATCTGGTCAAATTCGTTGTCTCACTGTATGCACATGAGAGCCTAGACATCTCCCTCCTCATTCCTATGGCAAGTCCAGGAAACAGTGGGGTGGACGCTGCCACAACCGCAGCATCACCCGGATCCCTGTGGAAGCTTTTTGATGATCATCCCCCGGCACGAGGAGTCCTCCAGAGAATGCTGATGCCGGAAGCTCCTCCTCATATCGTATCTTAGTTCATTTTCTGGGTAGGCAAGCAAGGCCTTGATCTTCTGCATAGAAACAAACAGAACCTTTGTCCACACTTTGACATGCCCTCTATACCACTGTGTAGAACTCATTGGAGGTCAGCACACAGGAGCTGCCTTTTTTTTTTTAAGAGAAAGGCATATTATCAGAAAAGAGTACCTCCATAGCTGATAATCTGACACCCTTTAAGTGATCAACATTAAAGATATTTAAAGCATGTGTTAATCTTTGATTTACCACTAGTTTTAAACTTTCAAGGAGTAATCCCCCTTTTCTTTTTCTTTCTTTTTTTTTAATCTTTAATCTACACTTACATGAAGAATACTATGTTCACTATGCTCTCCCGTATATCAGGTCCCCCCCTAAAAACCACATTACAGGTACTGTCATCAGCATAGCAAAATGTTGTAGAATTACTACTTGTCCTCTCTGTGTTGTATAGCCCTCCCTCCCCTATCTCCCTACCCCCCATGCATGCTAATCTTAATACCCCCCTTCTTCTTTGCCCCCCTTATCCCTCGCTGCCCACTCTTCCTCCGCAGTTCCTTTCCTTTTGGTACCTGTTAGTCCATTTTTGGGTTCTGTAATTCCACTGCTGTTTTGTTACTTCAGTTTTTCCTTTGTTCTTATACTCCACAGATGAGTGAAATCATTTGGTATATCTCTTTCACCGCTTGGCTTATTTCACTGAGCATAATACTCTCCAGCTCCATCCATGTTGCTGCAAATGGTAGGATTTTTCCACTTCTTATGGCTGAGTAGTATTCCATTGTGTATATGTACCACATATTCTTTATCCATTCACCTACCGATGGACATTTAGGTTGCTTCCAATTCTTGGCTATTGTAAATAGTGCTGCGATAAACATAGGGGTGCATCTGTCTTTCTCAAACTTGATTGCTGCGTTCATAGGGTAAATTCCTACGAGTGGAATTCCTGGGTCAAATGGTAGGTCTGTTTTGAGCATTTTGAAGAACCTCCATAATGCTTTCCACAATGGTTGAACTAATTTACATTCCCACCAGCAGTGTAGGAGGGTTCCCCTTTCTCCACAGCCTCGCCAACATTTGTTGTTGTTTGTCTATTGGATTGCAGCTATCCTTCCTGGTGTGAGGTGGTACCTCATTGTAGTTTTAATTTGCATTTCTCTGATAATTAGCAAGGTGGAGCATCTTTTCATGTGTCTGTTGGCCATCTGTATTTCTTTTGTAGAGAACTGTCTGTTCAGTTAATCTGCCATTTTTTAATTGGGTTATTTGTTTTTTGTTTGTTGAGGAGTGTGAGCTCTTTATATATTCTGGACATCAAGCCTTTATCGGATCTGTCATTTTCAAATATATTCTCCCATACTGTAGGGTTCCTTTTTGTTCTATTTATGGTGTCCTTCACTGTACAGAAGGTTTTCAGCTTAATGTTGTTCCACTTGCTCATTTTTGCTGTTGTTTTCCTTGCCCGGGGAGATATGTTCAAGAAGAGGTCACTCATGTTTATGTCTAAGAGGTTTTTGCCTATGTTTTTTTCCAAGAGTTTAATGGTTTCATGACTTACATTCAGGTCTTTTATCCATTTTGAGTTTACCTTTGTATATGGGGTTAGACAATGGTCCAGTTTCATTCTCCTACATATAGCTGTCCAGTTTTGCCAGCACCATCTGTTGAAGAGACTGTAATTTCCCCATTGTATGTCCATGGCTCCTTTATCAAATATTAATTGACCATATATGTTTTGGTTAATTTCTGGAGTGTCTACTCTCTTCCACTGGTCTGTGGCTCTGTTCTTGTGCCAGTACCAAATTCTCTTGATTACTATGGGTTTTTTGTAGAGCTTGAGGTTGGGGAGTGAGATCCCCTCTACTTTATTCTTCTTTTTCTGGATTGCTTTGGCTATTCGGGGTCTTTGGTGTTTCCATATGAATTTTTGAATTATTTGTTCCAATTCATTGAAGAATGTTGCTGGTAATTTGATAGGGATTGCATCAAATCTGTATATTTCTTTGAGCAGGATGGCTATTTTGATGATATTAATTCTTCCTAGCCATGAGCATTGGATGAGTTTCCATTTATTAGTGTCCCCTTTAATTTCTCTTAAGAGTGACTTGTAATTTTCAGAGTATAAGTCTTTCACTTCTTTGGTTAGGTTTATTCCTAGGTATTTTATTCTTTTTGATGCAGTGGTGAATGGAACTGTTTTCCTGATTTCTCTTCCTATTGATTCATTGTTAGTGTATAGGAAAGCTACAGATTTCTGTGTGTTAATTTTGTATCCTGCAACTTTCCTGTATTCCGATATCAATTCTAGTAGTTTTGGAGTGGAGTCTTTAGGGTTTTTTTATGTATAGTATCATATCGTCTGCAAATAGTGACAGTTTAACTTCTTCTTTACCAATCTGGATTCCTTGTATTTCTTAGTTTTGTCTGATTGCCATGGCTAGGACCTCCAATACTATGTTAAATAACAGTGGGGAGAGTGGGCATCCCTGTCTGGTTCCCAATCTCAGAGGAAATGCTTTCAGCTTCTCACTGCTCAGTGTAATGCTGGCTGTGGGTTTATCATATATGGCCTTTATTATGTTGAGGTACTTGCCCTCTGTTCCCATTTTGCTGAGTTTTTATCATGAATGGATGTTGAATTTTGTCAAATGCTTTTTCAGCATCTATGGAGATGATCATATGGTTTTTGTCTTTCTTTTTGTTGATGTGGTGGATGATGTTCATGGATTTTCTAATGTAGTACCATCCTTGCATCCCTGGGATGAATCCCACTTGGTCATGGTGTATGATCCTTTTGATATACTGTTGAATTCTGTTTTCTAATATTTTATTGAGTATTTTTGTATCTACATTCATCAGGGATATTGGTCTGTAATTTTCTTTTTTGGTGGGGTCTTTGCCTGGTTTTGGTATTAGGGTGATGTTGGCTTCATAGAATGAGTTTGGGAGTATTCCCTCTTCTTCTATTTTTTGGAACACTTTACGGAGAATGGGTATTATGTCTTCTCTGTGTGTCTGACAAAATTCCAAGGTAAATCCGTCCAGCCCCGGGGTTTTGTTCTTGGTTAGGTTTTTGATTACCATTTCAATTTCTTTGCTCGTAATTGGTTTGTTTAACTTTTGTGTTTCTTCCTTGGTCAGTCTTGGGAGGTTGTATTTTTCTAGGAAGCTGTCCATTTCTTCTAGGTTTTCCAGCATGTTGGCATATAGGTTTTCATAGTAGTCTTTAATAATTCTTTGTATTTCTCTGGAGTCTGTCATGATTTTTCCATTCTCATTTCTGATTCTGTTGATTTGTGTTGATTCTCTTTTTCTCTTAATAAGTCTGGCTAGAGGCTTATCTATTTTGTTTATTTTCTCAAAGAACCAGCTCTTGGTTTCGTTGATTTTTGCTATTGTTTTATTCTTCTCAATTTTGTTTATTTCTTCTCTGATCTTTATTATGTCCCTCCTTCTGCTGACGTTAGGCCTCATTTGTTCTTCTCTTTCCAGTTTCGATAATTGTGATGTTAGTCTATTCATTTGGGCTTGTTCTTCATTCTTCAAGTGTGCCTGGATTGCTATATACTTTCCTCTTAAGACTGCTTTTGCTACATCCCACAGAAGTTGGGGCTTTGTGTTGTTGTTGTCATTTGTTTCTATATATTCCTTGATCTCTATTTTGATTTGTTCATTGATCCATTGATTATTTAGAAGCATGTTGTTAGGCCTCCATATGTTTGTGAGCCTTTTTGTTTTCTTTGTAGAATTTATTTCTAGTTTTATACCTTTGTTGTCTGAAAAATTGGTTGGTAGAATTTCAATATTTTGGAATTTACTGAGGCTCTTTTTGTGAGCTAGTATGTGGTCTATTCTGGAGAATGTTCCATGTGCACTTGAGAAGAATGTATATCCTGTTGCTTTTGGATGTAGAGTTCTATAGATGTCTGTTAGGTCCATTTGTTCTAGTGTGTTGTTCAGTGCCTGTGTGTCCTTACTTACTTTCTGCCCGGTGGATCTATCCTTTGGGGTGAGTGGTGTGTTGAAGTCTCCTAAAATGAATGCACTGCAGTCTATTTACCTCTTTAGTTCTGTTAGTATTTGTTTCAGAAATGCTGGTGCTCCTGTGTTGGGTTCATATATATTTAGAATGGTTATATCCTCTTGTTGGACTGAGCCCTTTATCATTATGTAGTGTCCTTCTTTATCTCTTGTTACTTTCTGTGTTTTGAAGTCTATTTTGTATGATATTAGTACTGCAATCCCTGCTTCCTTCTCAGTGTTGTTTGCCTGAAATTTGTTTTTCCATCCCTTGACTTTTAGTCTGTGCTTGTCTTTGGGTTTGAGGTGAGTTTCTTGTAAGCAGCATATAGATGGGTCTTGCTTTTTTATCCATTCTATTACTCTGTGTCGTTTGATTGGTGCATTAAGTCCATTTACATTTAGGGTGACTATTGAGAGATATGTACTTACTGCCATTGCAGGCTTTAGATTCGTGTTTACCAAAGGTTCAAGATTAGCTTCTTTAGTATCTTACTGCCTAACTTACCTCACTAATTGAGCTGTTATATACCCTGTTTGGAGATTCTTTTCTTTTCTCCCTTCTTATTCCTCCTCCTCCATTCTTCATATGTTGTGTGTTTTGTTCTCTGCTCTTTTTAGGAGTGCTCCCATCTAGAGCAGTCCCTGTAGGATGCCCTGTAGAGGTGGTTTGTGGGAAGCAAATTCCCTCAGCTTTTGCTTGTCTGGAAATTGTTTAATCCTGCCATCATATTTAAATGATAGTCATGCTGGATACAGTATCCTTGCGTCAAGGTCCTTCTGTTGCAATGCATTAAATATATCATGCCATTCTCTTCTGGCCTGTAGGGTTTCTGTCGAGAAGTCTGATGTTAGCCTGATGGGTTTTCCTTTATAGGTGACCTTTTTCTCTCTAGCTGCCTTTAAAACTCTTTCCTTGTCCTTGATCCTTGCCATTTTAATTATTCTGTGTCTTGGTGTTGTCTTCCTTGGATCCTTTCTGTTGGGGGTTCTGTGTATTTCTGTGGTCTGTTCAATTATTTCCTCCCCCAGTTTGGAGAAGTTTTCAGCAATTATTTCTTCAAAGAGACTTTCTATCCCTTTTCCTCTTTCTTCTTCTCTGGTACGCCTATAATATGAATATTATTCCTTTTGGATTGGTCACATAGTTCTCTTAGTGTTGTTTCATTCCTGGAGATCCTTTTATCTCTCTCTCTATGTCAGCTTCTATACGTTCCTGTTCTCTGGTTTCTATTCCTTCAATGGCCTCTTGCATCTTATCCATTCTGCTTATAAATCCTTCCAGGGATTGTTTCACTTCTGTGATCTCCTTCCTGACATCTGTGATTCCCTCCAGACTTGATCCCATTGCTCTTACATTTTTCTCTGCATCTCATCCCATTGCTCTTGCATTTTTCTCTGCATCTCTGTCAGCATGTTCATGATTTTTATTTTGAATTCTTTTTCAGGAGGACTGGTTAGGTCTGTCTCCTTCTCAGATGTTGTCTCTGTGATCTTTGTCTGCCTGTAGTTTTGCCTTTTCATGGTGATAGAGATAGTTTGCAGAGCTGGTATGAGTGACCGCTGGAAGAGCTTTCCTTCTTGTTGGTTTTTGGCCTTCCTCTCCTGGGAGAATAATGACCTCTAGTGGCTTATGCTTGGCAGCTGTGCACAGACAGGGCTTCTGCTACCTGCCCATTTGCTATGGAGTTCATCTCCACTGTTGCTGTGGGCGTGGCCTGGCTGGGGCTCCTCCTCCAAAATGGTGGAGCCCCATTGGAGGGGGAGCGGCCGGGAGACTATTTATCTCCGTAAGGGGCCTCTGTGCTCCCTGTTGCCCAGGGGTTTAGAGTGCCCAGATATCCCCACTTTCCCTGCCTCTGGTCTAAGTGTCCTGTCCTGCCCCTTTAAGACTTCCAAAAAGCACTCTCCAAACCAAAACAACAACAGCAACAAGGAAAGAGGAAAAAAAAAAAAGGAAAAATCATGCGATTTTCTTTGTCCTCAGACGCCGGTCCCAGGCACCTGCTCACCGGGGTCCTGCTGCCCTGCCTCCCTAGCACCGGGGTCCCCTTCCCTCCAAGGCCTCCAAAAAGTAGTCACCAAAAAAAAAGGGAAAAACACGCGACCCTCTCCGTCCCCAGGCGCCAGTCCCAGGCACCCGCCCACCGGCCCTGCCACCCTGTCTCCCTGGCACTGGGGTCCCTGTCTCCCTAAGGCCTCCAAAAAGCGTTCAGCAAAAAGAAAAAAAAGGGAGAAACGCACAGTTTTGTCTGCCAGGCACCCATCCACCGGTCTTGCTGCCCTGCCTCCCTGGTATTGGGGTACCCATCCCTGCAAGGCTTCCAAAAAGCACTCGCTAAAAAGAAAGAAAAAGGGAAAAACGCACGATTTTCTCTGTCCTCAGGCGCCGGTCTCAGGCACCTGCCCACGGGTTCCGCCGCCCTGCCTCCCTGGCATTGAGGTCCCTGTCCCCCTAAGGCTTCCAAAAAGCACTCGCCAAAAAAAAGAGGGAAAAACGTGGTTTTCCCTGTCCCCAGGCGCCAGTCTCAGACACCCACTCACCGTCCTGCCACCCTGCCTCCACAGTACTGGGAAAAACGTGCGATTTTCTTTGTCCTTAGGCGCCGGTCTCAGGCACCTGCTCACCGGTCTTGCTGCCCTGTTTCACTGGTATTGGGGTCCCTGTCCCTTTAAGGCTTCCAAAAAGCACTCGCCAAAAAATAAAACCGCTCCTGTTTCTTTCCACCTGCCGGGAGCCGGGGGGAGGGGTGCTCGGGTCCCGCCGGGCCGGGGCTTGTATCTTACCCCCTTCACGAGGTGCTGGGTTCTTGCAGGTGTGGATGTGGTCTGGATGTTGTCCTGTGTCCTCTGGTCTCTATTTTAGGAAGAGTTTTCTTTGTTATATTTTCATAGATCTATGTGGTTTTAGGAGGAGATTTCCACTGCTCTACTCACGCCGCCATCCTGGCTCCGCCCCTGTTGTGGTCTTTTTTAACTGAGGCCTACCATCCAGCACTCAAGGGGTCTACTTAACAAATGTTAATTTAGCTAAGTCATATAGCATTTAAGGAGCTTGGAAGTCATCCTGACAAGAAGTAAAATGCTGAACAGACTGAAAAAATCAAGTTCTTCTCAGATCCATAATAGAGGGGAGGTCACAGGACAAATCACTATCCCCAGTACTAGACAGACAAACGGGCAAGTATAAGGTCTCAGTTTACAAGAGCAGACATTCATGAATGGAAACTGCTGAGAGAACCAATGTCCAGGTAGGGAAACCTGAACTGTGACAAACTGCTAGAGACTCACTATGACAAACATGAGAGTTAAACACTCCAGGGATACTGGGGGACCCCACAATATTGTGAGATTTACCTCCAGGAGGTTGAACAAATTCCCACAAACAAGAACAAATCTTTCAGAAAAATGCCCTTCTGATTCTGGGCAGGGAAGGGAAAAAGGAACTACTCTGAAATACCCCAGAGCACTCTCTCTCCTTCTTAGCAAGGTCTGCCCTATGGGGAAGCTAATTAATCAGAGAATAACCTGCTGGGTTATCACCAGAGCTTAACTGAGCTGGGGAAGGGAAATAACCAATTCCAGCCAGCATTAGTCATTCTGTCCCACTTAATGGGAGAAAAAAGCAAACTCTGGAGAAGTTCACAGTCCAGAAGCACAGGGTCACTAGAAGACTGAACCCTAATCACAGGAATACAGAACACAGCCCCTTCCTCAACATGTCACCACTGTATTACTAAAGGCCTATTTATAGCAGTTCCTTTTACCTAGGACATCATGTCAGGCTATCAAGAAAAAAATTACAAGGTGTTCTTAAAAGCAAAAACTACAATTTGTTTTCCCAACCAATTAATCAGAACAAGACATGGCAGGGATGTTGGAATCATCATGCCAGGAATTTAAACAACTATGATTAATAAACTAACAGTTTTAATGAATAAAGTAGACAACATGCAACAACAGATGCACAATGTAAGCAGACAGATGGAATCCTAAGAAAAAACATGACAGAAATGCTAGAAATAAAAAATACTGTAACAAATGAAGAATGCCTCTGTTGGGCTTATTAATAGATTGGACATGAGTGAGATAAGAACCACTGGGCTAGACTATATATCAACAGAATCCTAGAAAACTGAAAAGAGAATAAAAACAGAGAAAAAAGAAGAACAGAAAAGAATATCCAAGGACTGTGGGAAAATTATAAAAGTACTACATTTGCATAATGGGAAACTATAGGAGAAAAAAAAGAACAGAGCAATATTTGAAGGAATAATGAGGGAGAATTTCCCCAAATTAATGCCAGATACCAAACCACAAATCCAGCACTCTGAAAAGACTGAGTATAATAAATGCCAAAATAGCTACATCTAAGCATATCCCTTTCAAATCAGGGAAAAGAAAAATTCTTGAAAGGAGTCAGGGAGAAAAAAGTACCTTTCCAAAAAAGGAATAAAGATAAGAATTATATCCAACTTCTCAGCAGCACCCATGCAAGCAAGAAGTAGAGTGAAATATCTGAAGTGTTTAAGAAAGCACCTACCAACATAGAATTCGGCAGCCTGTGAAATTACCCTTCAAAAAAAAAAAAGAGAAATAAAGACTTTCTCAGACAAAAATTGAGAGCATGTGTTGCCAGTAAACCTGCTTTGCAAGAAATGTTAGAAGTTCTTTAGAAAGAAGGAAAATAATATAGGTCTGAAACTCAGATCTAAATAAAGAGAAAGTATGAAAGAAGAAATAAGGTATAATGAACACTTACTTATCTTATTCTTAATTTATCTTAAAAATACATACCACACATACATATGCTTACGAACACTTACATACATTAGTGAAGAGAATGACAGCAATGATACAAAAGACAGGAGAAACCAATTAGGATTGTTTGGTTGTCAAAGGCACTCATACTACAAATTAAGTCCCACAGTGTTATTTGAAAGCAGACTTGGACTGTAAATATATATTGCATCTCTAGGGCAGCCACTAAAAGAAATTTTTTTAAAATTGTGCAACAGATATGTTAAGAAAGGAATCATATAAAATGCTCAATTAAAACCATAAAATGCAGAAAGAGTGGAAGATAAAAATTGGAACAAAGAATGAGGGCAACAAATAGAAAACAGTAATGGGTATGATACATATTAACCCAAATATACCAATCATCACAATGAATGTTAATGGTCCAAATGCAACAATTAAAAGAAAAATATTGTCACAGTGGATCAAAAAACATGACCTAACCATATGTTGTCTACAAGAAAACTACTTTAAATATCAAAATGTACTAGGAGGAAATGATTTTTCAACCAACTACATCAAAACAACTACTAAACTTAGAGGATGCCCTAATAAATATTAATGTAATTATAACATAGTGAATTAAAGGTATGGATTTCAAAGCTGGACAGACCTAAATTCAAACCTTGATTTTGCCACTTATTAGCTATGTGATTTCAGGGTATAGGTTTCTTCACACATAAAATGGGGATATCATGACCATCTTAAAAATTAAAAGGCTATGAGGAGGAGTAAAACAAAATAATGTACATAATGTGCTTAGCAATATGGCAAAGTATATACAGTTATTATTGCTATAATTAAAATTGTACATGAATTATTTAAATGAATCTGAAGGATGCCTTTTCTATTTTCTTAATTTTAAAATTAATGAGAATTTTCACACACAACCAAACTCATTATTAAACCACAATGAATATAGTTTGTAATATGGTTTTTTTTCTGGAATTTAAAATAACTCTCCTAAAAAGATAAATCAAATGCACATATCAAGAAGTATCTTTTTTTCTATCAAGAAATTTTATTTTTGCAGTTGATTTTGTATTATTTCTTTGCCAGAAAATTAAATCATTCTATACAAAGTAGGAATGCCTTAACAGTAGGGGATATAAGTTGATTTTAGTTCCTAAATGGTATGACCAACTTTAATTGCTAACACACATTTTCAAAAAAGGCTTCAAACATTTTTTAACATGAAAGACTGGATGGAGTATTAATGCTACATACAAAATTGTATCTTTATTCACATTTTAAAATTTGAAAATACTCTTTAGTTTGTACATTTGGTATTTGTGGCTAACTGAATATTTGATTGATTTCACATAATGTATAATACATAACATGTTTCTGAAGTACAGATTGAGAGTGTTTACAAAATGGATATAGATTCTTTTTAAATTTCTTCTCCAAATGGATTCTGCCTTACCTGTCACAGTGAGCAAGCTTTATAGACAATAAAAGCAATCAGTAAAGTAGAAACAAATTGCTGCCAAGGTAAATCAAAGAACAAGCAGTAATTTGCCTTAAAATTTCCTAATCTGACTATAAGATTGTTTTTCATCTCAATAAATTTTAAGTGCCAAACCAACTGCAGTTAACTTCTAATTATTTACTCGAGTTCATCACATATCTATTACTTTACTTTGCCATCAACTAAATGCAAAGAAATGTGTACACTGTTAGGGAAAAGAAGAAGATCCAACTATAAAACTGCCACCTATTAACAACTCAGATAAAGATCTCATGATAAACCCTAAAAGCTAATTTAAGCTTTTTTGTTGAAGTTTTTAATTTATTATGCCTGACTTCTTTCTCATTAATAAATGTAGAGATGATCATACTTTGTTTTTAACCCAGGTTAGGTGTACTTTGACTTAAAATTTATAGGAAAAAAATAATTATAGATATTTTAAAACTTGTGAAGTTAGGTTTTCTTCTCTGTTCTGGAAACTAAATATATTGATATACAATGAAAATTAACTGATACTGGAATATAGTAGTCATAAACTTAACTAGTTCATTATAATTCTTTCCCAGGAGTTCTAATTTAAAAACAAACAGAGCAAAGTATGGGAAAAACAAAACAACACAACCTTCTCGGCCCTCTTTTCACTTGCCCTTAACTATAATGTTCCCCATAGATGCAAAATTAGTACTTTTCTCCTCATTCTGCATACATTCCCTAACAAACAGGGAACTATCATTCCCTCAACTGGATTCATTCAGTAAACATTAACAGAGCATCTGTATGAGCAAAGCATTCCAATTGTATGATGACAACTGAAAAATTTTAAAAAATCTACCTACATAGCCTCCCCTTGGGCCCTTCTTTTCTCCTGAGATGCAGAATCTTACTTGTACTGGCCTATAGATATTTCCAAAACAGGTTTCCTTCATCATGTTTTTTCAATTTTAGAAATAGCACCAACCTCCCAGGCCCTTCAGCCAAAAAATCCTCTATTTGTCTCTCCCTCAGGCTATGTATCAATTCATTGGCTATTAGTTATTGTAATTGTTAAAATAGTCTTTGGATACATTTTCTACTCTCCCTTTCAATTTCCATTGCTCACTTCTCTCTTCAACTATGGCAGCAGCCTTCCATGTGGGATCCTTACCCCAGGTGTGGCCACCACAACCAAGTCTCTACTTTACATTGTAATGAAATTTATTTTCCTAAATACCAAATCTAGTTAACACTATTTCCCTGCTAAATGTAGTGTCTCTTGTAAAATACAGCAAGTCCAGATATCTTAAGGCCCTTTGCAATCTGGCCTTGAGCCATAATTCCAATTTCAACACTCTCTGTAACTTTATATTTCTTCTTTCTTACCCACTTCTATCCTCATTAACCTTAACTCCAGTCATAAGTAACTTTATGCTATTTTCCAAATAAGCAAATATCCTGTCCCACCTCTCCACCTTTGAATAGTGTTTGCTCTCCTTACCAACTCTTCAGTGACCCAGTTCTAATACCACTTTCACAGTCCATAAAGTACTCCAGTTTTACACCACAGAACTTATTACTGTATTGTGAATTGTCATATATACTATAAAATAAGCTGAAATACTGTCCTATTAGACTAGGATCCTCAAAAGGCAGAATAAATGTCTTACTCATCTCAGTAACACCAGTGTTTCAAGTAGTGTCAAATACAAGCATTCATACTTCATTTTATTGCACTTTACAGATACTTCATTTTTTTTACAAAGTTAAGGTTTGTTGCAACTAGATGCCAAGAAAGTCTATTGGCACCATTTTTTACAACAGCATTTGCTTATGACACAGTTCATGTCTCTGGGTTACATTTGGACAATTCTCACAATATTTCAAACCTTTTCATTATTATTAAATTTATTATGGTGGTCTCTGATGAGAAGCTCTAGAAAGTTATCCAGAAGATCTAGCTCAGATAATGAAAGTGGCTACACTAAACAACAGATTTTTCAATTTGAATGAAACAGTCTTAGATTAGAAGAAGATGCCATCTAGGACTTCTATAGCTAGGAAGGAGCAGTCAGTACCTGGCTTCAAAGCTTCAAAGACAGCCTGACTCTCATGTTAGGGGATAATGCAGTGGGTGACTTTAAGCTGAAGCCAAGGCTCATTTACCATCCTGAAACTCCTAAGAATTTTGCTAAATATGCCCTTAAGAAATATACTAAATCGACTCTGCCTGTGCTCTAGAAATGGAACAACATACATATGGGTGACAGCACATTTGTTTTTAAACATGATTTACTAAATATTTTAAGCCCACTGTTGAGACTTACTGCTCAGGAAAAAGGTTCCTTTAAAATATTACTGCTCATTGACAATAATGGAGATGTCCAGTGAGAAAAATGTTGTTTTCATGGTTGCTAACACAAAATCCATTTGCAGCTCACAGACCAAGGAGAAATTTAGACTCTCCAAGTATTATTATTTAAGAAATACATTTCATAAGGCTATAGCTATCATGGATGGTGATTTCTCCAATGGATATGAGCCAATTTAAAACTATCTGAAAAGGTTTACCATTCTACGTGCATTAAAGAACATTTGTGATTCATGGGAAAAGGTAAAAAAGTCAACATTAACAGGAGTTTGCAAGAAATTGATTCAACCCTTATGGATGACTTTGAATGGTTCAAGACTGCAGTGGGGGAAGTAACTAGAGATGTGGTGGGAAGAGCAAGAGAACTAGAAGTGGAGTCTAAAGATGTAACTGAATTGCTACAACCCTATGATAAAACATGAATGGATGAGAAGTTGTTTCTTAAGGATGAGCAAAGACAGTGGTTTCCTGAGATGCAATCTACTCCTGGTGAAGATGCTGTGAAGACTGTTGAAATGACAACGAAGGATTTTGAATGTTACATATACTTATTTGGTAAAGCAGCAGCAGGGTTTGAGAAGACTGATTCCAACTTTGAAGAAGTTCTACTAGTAAATGACATCATTTACTGTGGGTAAAATGCTATCAAACAGCATTGCATGCTCCAGAGAAATCGTTTATAAAAGGAAGAGGTAACTGATACAGTGAACTTCATCACTGCATTCTTTTAAGAAATTGCCACTGCCACCCCAACCTTTAAAAACCCTCATCAGTCAGCAGCCATCAGGATCAAGGCAAGACCCTCGCCAGCAAAAAAGATTGCAACTCACTAAAAGCTCAGATAATGGTTAACATTTTTAACAATGCAGTATTTTTTAATTAAGGTATGTATATTGTTTTTTAAGACATTATCGCATACTTAACAGACTACAATATAGTGTAAATATAAGTTTTGTATGTTTTGGGAAACCAAAGAATTCATTTGACCCACTGTACTGTAGTGACCTGAAAAAGAACCTGCAATATCTCTGAGGTATGACTGTACAAAACAGTTACTTGTTGGATGCCTAATTCAGTACAAGGAAAGATAACATATATATGAGAAATCATTATTTTTCTACATATATCTGTGTGTGTGTGTATATATATATATATATGTATGTATATAAATATTCATACAAACATTACCTCATTTTTAACATCACAATGACTATTTAGTGATAATGTATTTTAATGTACACAGAGTATAATAAAACAGGTACTAACCTATTATAGTCAATAAAAATAACATGATACAAAGTCAGTCAACCAGAGAAGTGATTTCACTGTAATTCTAATACAGTCTTAAGGACAAATTTTATTTCTTCAGAAATCAAAAAAATCTTTTAATTTTTTAAATGATTACAAATATTTCATTACTGACCTATAGTATTCAGGAAAAGAAAATGGCACATTTATATTTATATGCCTTTAATAACAATATTTATATAGTTCAATATTATTTCAAGTTATATGGTAATACCTGTCTGAAGATTAAACTTCTAACTTTTTCTCCTAGTAAACTTGGTCTCCTTAGGAAACCAAGTTCTGGATTAAGTAAACAGAGACATCAAAAAGGAAATTGGATGTTTCTTATAGAGAAGTTTAGTAAGCTACAATATATATATAATTACCCTTTTGCATTCCAGAAATATTTCATTGAAAGAAAGAATGGGGCTGAAATCAGCACTTCTTTCTGTTGTAAAAGTCAGTTCTCTATTCCCAACTTTCCTTTTTCTCCAGTTTTGCCGTTGTGAAGTTCCAGTGCCACATGCTGGCTGGACCCTACCTTACATTAGTTTCATTCAGTGAAAAGTGTTTTCTTGAGTCAATAAAACCTCTAGGAACTTTCATTCTATTTAGCTGAACTTTATTTGGTTTTCTGATTTAGTCTCTGATTCTACAAATTGTGTTGATCTTTTCTTCATTTAAATATTCAGCAGCTGCGTGTCTTATTAGAAGCAGAGAGAGAGCAGTTACATGGCACTATCACTGAGTATAATGAACATATTTAAGACAAAGCATTTTTAACACTATAATTAAAATGTCTCAAATCAATTATAATTGCTTTAAAACCTTTCCATTCTCATTACTATTTACATAAATATGTAATATATAAACTCAAGCCATGATTATTTTTACCTCTCTATTCTAATCTAAGGTAAACATCAAACCAAATCATATAAAGGCAAAAAACACGTAAAAATAAAAAAAGCAAATAAAATGAAAAAAAGTGAAAATGTAGAAAAAGGATGGCTGTGGATTTGAAAGGCTTCCAAAAATAAAAGTTTGTGGAAGTAATGAGGTAAAGAAATGAAAAGTGGATGTAATATGTATAGATATTTGAAAAATGGATCCTTTTTCATTACCATTATGACGTGTTTCACCAAGAGGCTCAAGTTTTGGAAGTCTAGTGACTTTGGGGGTTCCCCAGCCAACTAAAAACAATAAAAACATTTTAAAGCACTGTTAAACAATGTCTCTTTAGGTCTCCCTCAACAGGAATGTATAATACATTCTATGTCAGTTCATATACACTGAATGAATCAGTACTGAATAGACATATACCCACTTTAAATGACTCCTATTTTTCAAAATGTAATTACAGTCTAGTAACATCTGCTTTGTTTATTTATCTTTAGTTAAAAATACAAGCATTTTCACCACCATCATAAATAACTATCCTAACTCTAGCAGAGACTAACAGAAATGTTTACTTACTAAATGAATACTAGAAATGAGTGTTAAAATAATTCTCAAGGGAAAATGCTACCATCTAAAGCTTTCCAGCAGGGTAAAAAGACATGATAAACACATACACTTAGATATCTATTGAGTACCTATTGTATGTGAGGTACTATGCCTAGCACTGAAAAATTACTCACAATTATTGGGCAGTTAGTATGTTCCAGTACTTTACATGAAACATTCCATTTAATTCTCATAACAACTTAAAAGGTTGGTACGTATGTTGTTAATATAATAGAAAAATTTACATACTGATTTCAAAGCAATCTTTCAGGATGAAAGATCTTATTTTTAAAAGCTCATATTAGCCATTCATCTATTCATTAAACTTAAATTCCTTTTAGCAATCTGGGTACTGATATTTCAAATAGGTCTTGAATCCATTCTAGGAAGTGCTTGGTAAGGTTTCTCTCATTAATTCTTACTTAATTTTTTACTTTTACAAAACATTTTTTGATTAAAAAAAGCAATAGACAGTTATGTTGATAAATTTTGAATTAAGTAGACAGAGCAAAGAATTCTACCTCTTCCATCAATTCACAAGATAATGAATGTACTGAATAAACAACTACACAATTTCTTTTTCCTCACTGTTTAAAGCAGTATTTCTAAATTCAGTAACAATTTACTCACCAGGAGGAGGAGGTGGTGGTGGTGTTGGACTCTTAGAAGCAGAGTCATCTGTATTAACAGGTTCTACACGGTGACTCCTTTTTATTCTTAGTTTCTTCATTTTCTTTTTACTGTTATCTGTAAGAATATAAACATGGAACTTTACATCTTTAGGAAAAGTAAACTATTATAAAAAATAAAGAACAGACTAGAATACTGATATTATCATTACCACAGAACTATATTTTTGATTCAGCTTTGATTGTTACCAAAGAAATGTGAACTTGCTTTTACTAAGAATAAATTTTTTAAATGATTGTTTATTGAATGAATGATTAATACAAACAGCAAAAAGCCTGTATTTTAAGTTCTGTGAAAAGGTACTCTGAATACAAAAATTAAGTTTATATTCCAAAAGCAACATTTTTTCCAAACCTCATATTAAGTAAATACAATTGTTTAATTGCAGGTATTTCTATGAAACTCATAATGGCCCAGAGAAAAAGGAATGGTGTTGATTTGTCTCAATAAGATATACAGAAGATTCTAGGTATAAACAGTCCAAAAACAAGCCTTTGAAATGTGAGAAAAAGGTCCCAATATAATCTAATCACATTACCTATTAAACCGCAAACAAGGCATGCCCAATATAAACATGTAAACAAAATCACATCAATAGAACTGGCAGAATTGAATTTGTGTTCTTTCTAAAAATAACGATTTATAGATTCTCACTTAAATGCACATGAACCTTTTGAGAACATCTGGTTGTTAACATGTAAACTAGGATGCATAGTAGTTAAATAATCATACCAGTCAAAATTATTGAAATCTTTTAATTGACAATTCCAAACTGCTAAATTTATATATATGTAATATATTTTCAAAAATGAGAATTATCTATTACATAATAACCAACATCTTTGAAACCTATAAAATAATGTGAAATACAAACATATTGAGGAACACATTATTTTTTAAAATAAATTAGGTCATTTGAGACATTTTGCTCCAGACAGAAACAAAGATATCATTTATAATTAAAGCTACAAGTTTTACAGCTGGGAGAAAAGAAAGCCTCCAGAACAATATGGTGCATTAGGATGGCCAGTAGCTCCATGTTATGGAAGAGCATAGGATATGGAGCAGATGATCTTAACTGGGGTCTCAGCCCAGCCACAGATGAGACATATGATCTTAAACAAGTTATTCAACCTCTCCAAGTCCCTGGTTTCCCATTCTATGGAGTGAAAATAACATACCCGAGGATTGCTATGTTAAATAACATAATACTGTGTTAAATAAGGCATCTGAAACCATGTTCTAAAGTGTAAAATGTTGATTATAATTACTATTATTACAGTTATATGAGAGTGTCTTAGATCTTCCTCTACTATATTTTCAAATAATCTGCTAAATCATTTTTCTCTCTAACAATATATTAGTGTTAGAAAGCATTCCTTCAACATATTGAGAGGCCACTTTATTTTCTATTTTAATTCTGTTGACAGAGCTATATGGGTATGAATGTGGTTGCCCTAACTTCAAAAAGTACAACTTTGAAATCTAATTATTTTATATAGCAAAATATCCATGTTAGCTTATCTCAGAGGTTGATATCTTATTCTAATAAACTGACACTGTACAAAACTTCTTATATAGAATGGAACCACACTGCTAAGAATAGCAAGGAAATAGTGGTCACGGGGCACCTCCCATGTGTCAGACCTATGCTAGGAACACAGTAAAGTAATTTTTATTATAAGTAACCCTAAAAGCTTTGTGAAAAAAGACGACAGTTATTCCCATTTTATATATGAGGAAACTAAGACTGAAGAATGTTATTATATAATGTACCATATATCTGGTTAGATGGGAAAGTCAGGATTCTATCCCAGGTTGTCTGATACCAAACACACACTGTCTTTCCATGACACCAAAAGACATGAACTTCCTGTTAAATCACTTAACCACTTAAAAAAAGAAAACCAATTATGAATCAAAGATTTTGTACAATACTAAAATCAGAGGAAAATGGCTATTTGATAGACTTTAAATTTGATTATGTATTCATCCTATAGAAATACCAACTCAATAAAGGAAATGACACTGATTATGAGGCTTAAAAAAACAATGCCTCCCCCCCAAAGGAAACCTTTAAAGTATTAAATACATTCCAAGGATTCCTGGGGGTATGCTATAACCTAAATTAATGAAAATAAAATTGAAAATGGTATTTTCTGCTAAAATTCTTTCAAGTTACAAAGGACTACATTTTAAGGCATCATGAAGAAAAACATAAGCTAGCGAATTGACTAACAATTAACTAAAAACCATGAGAAAACCACAATAAATAGTGCATTTGGAAACTAAAATATTACAGTACAATTTTTGTGAAAATAATCATGACAAAATGAAATAAGTATAATATACAAATTTTAAATACTAGATTTATCACCTGATTCTGATGATCGCTGGTCTGTCTCATCTTCATTCTCCAACTGCTGTGTTAATGCCTCCTTATAATTTTCTACTACTCCATACTCATTGTTTTTCTGGCTGCTGTCACTAAATTGGCTCTGTGTCTCTATTTGTTCATGCTCCATTTTATGTTTCAAGGGGCGGTCATCACTGTCTTTATCCATATTTTGCCTCTTTTTCTCTTTTTCAATTTTTTTTTCATTCTAATAAAAATGAAATACATTATCTTTAACTTAACAGTTGTATTTAAGATAATTTTAAGGAAGAAATCAAATAATCCAGAAGCATTCTGTAATTTCAGGATACTGTGATGTTTCCATTAAAATTTTTTTATGGAAAATATCATTAAAACATACTAATTGCAAAACATGCAGAAAACAAAGTATAAAGAAAGAAAGCATTACCAATAATTGCACAATCTAGAGATGACCACTATTTGGTCCTCTATGAAGTACTTTTCTTTGCTCACCCCACACACATACAGACATGCACTACCCACAAACATACATAAATGTGACTGTCTCTTTATATATGTATGTATTATTTATTTACAATTACTTATGATTTACTTGATTTACGAACAAAAAAGAACTGTTTTTATTTAAGAATACATTTCTCTCCTGTCAATGAATACATGCAAGTGCTTAGAACAGTGCCTTACACATGGGTAAAGTGTTAATGACATAAATGTTAAATGATGCTGTATGTGTTAGCTATTATTATGTTCATCAATTACATTATCATTTTCAATGGTTATATCATAATTTACCAATTTCCAATCACTGGACAAAAAATTATTTTTATTTTTTACTATTACAAGAAAAACAATTATTGTATTAGTCCTTTAGAATAAATTGCTAACAGCAGAACTGTTCAATCAATGGATAAACACATTTTAAAATGTGACATACTACACACTTCTCTTCAGAAAAACTAAAATCAATTTATATCCCAGTCAAAGGCTTGGGAGAGTAGTATTTCCCCACATCTGTTTCAGTGCTGTATATTATTATCAATCCTTTATATATTCTCCAAATTATATATATTTATCTTCATCTTAGTGTTGGTTGAATTTGATTTAGTTTATTTTCTTTCATTACTAGTGAACATAAACTATTAAATACCCATACTGCCACTGAGTTTTTAATTTAGGGAACTACCCAGGGTAACCCAATATCCATTTTTGTATTAGATTCTCATTATTTTCATAGTAATTTTAAAGGGTTTTTTAGCCCTATGTGTCTCATATACTTTTCATTAGGGTTCCTTTGGGTTTTTTGTCTTTAAGTTTCTAAAATAGCTCTTTAAAAATTGAATACAATAAAAAATCTATTTTTCACTTTATGATTTGTGGCCTGATTGTCCTGCTTTGAAAGTTTTTCTTCCTCCAAGTAGATGTAAATGTTTAACTATATTATGTGTTAGTACTTTTAAGCCTTCTTTTTTATATACATTTAAATCTTCTGGAATTTAATTTGATATACAGCTTTCAATAATTTTACTTTGTTCCAAATGATTGTTCACTTGTTCAAACACTTTTCTCCCAGATTTAAAATGTCACCTTTATCTTATACTAAATGCTATACAACATTAGGTTTGTTACTATTTGTTCAACTGACCTGTCTATTCTGAAACTAATACTTCACCATTGTTATTACCTGTAGTAAAAACAAAGGAATGTACGGTACTTCTTCTCTAAAATGCAAACACTTTAAAGGAGTGGTTTTCTGGAGGGGGGAGGAAGAACGTGTGCTTATTAAAAAGGAAAAAAAGGAAGACTATAGGTAATTTGTTTTCATTTGTTTCATTTCTTTACTGACCATTGTCTTAAAATTATCATAATTTAAAAGTGTAATAACTGTACTTTTCTTTGCCACTAATTAATTCAGGGTCATTCAATATAAGGTATACTATGCTGAACACCACTATTGTTCACATCTTTTGTTATATATTAGTTGGTAGAAGCACTAATGCCTTCTAAGTAATTTATAATCATACTATAAAATAACTAGTCATTATTTACAAGGCAAACTTTATTACACAAATAAATTAGTGTTTCAAAGTGAAAAGTTAAACTTGATTTCCTTCTCTACCAATATTTTTTAAAGTACATAAAATAAAACTTAACACACATAATGTTTAATAAGATAGAGACAAAATAGCTCTAGGTAAAGACTGCTTTACTGTACTTAGAAAAGCACATACTTAAGGCAAATACAATGGCGTTAATGAAAAGGTTAAATACAGTTATCCTTCTGGTACCTTACATAAGATAAAATAGCTCATATTAACAATTACTTTGCAAAGTAAAGCAAATCTCTCCAATCATCTTCTTACCTGTGGAGCTACCTCCCTCCTCAGCAGCAGCCCCAAGGAAGAAATAATGATCCACCTTTCTGGATGAGCACCTGTGTGGAAGGAGGCAGTGATAGCGGAAGAGCAATGGAAAACATACAGGCGGGACCAGCAAGCCAGAGGTTTCATTCAATTCTGTGTGAATGGAGGAGTTTAGGAAGCTCTGCCTCTCAGGAGGCATGACTGTTGAGGGAGATTAAAGCAGGGCCAATGCAAACTCTGTACCAGCAGAAAATGAAAACAAAGATACAGGTATACAGACACACTCTTGCACACGCACACACACACACCCCTTTAATGTCTTCATGATTAAAATCTACAAATTAATTTTGGTAAAACTTCTGAGAATAAAAAGAAAAATTAATTATATTCAGATATACAGGACTTTGTTATAGTTTCAAACATTCTTTAGTATCTTGGGAAAATAATTAGAAAATGATTTACATACTCTAATGTATCATAAGCATCTAATATTGCTGTAAAGAAACAGCAATGCAGGGACAAAGATATAAATTAAACGTTATTACTATCATGAAATAAATGACAAAAAAGAGATTCATCACAATAGCAACTATGATAGTTGCTATATTCAATCTTCATTTTCGTTTTCAATTTATTTTGAAGTCATCTTTCCTTACCTAGAACAGAAGGTAAATTTCAAACAGAAGAAAAAGCAGCAAATCTTTAACCTGTGTCTACCACTTACTTCCTTTTACAGACATGATCAACCTCTGGTGAAACACTACTTTCTATTTCCCTGCCTTATTTCCCAACTTCCAAACTTTAAAACTTAAGATATAAAAATTACATTTGCTACCATCCATACCTCAATAATTACAGATGATATTGGCTGGAAAGGATTAACAATTACTGGTTCCGGATCCAACTCAGCAAGACCACTGGTTCCATCAAGTTCAGCCTGCTCACGCTCTCTTTGTTCTCTAATGTTTGAGAAAAAAATTGGAATTCCTTATGAGAAAATGATGAACCACATTTATTAAGAGCACTTGTAATAGGTTTAACCTAATAAATTTAGTAATTAAATGTCTGGACATAGCTTTGAATTACTGAGAGATTTTTGAAAGTCCTTATGCAAGCAGGTAACAGGCTTCTACCCTCATGTAAAGATTAACCATTTGAGTTTTGAAAGGAAAAAATGCTGACAAAAATGACATTCCCTATGACTGATTTCTTTATATCAGTGGTGCATATTAATTGTTTCTCCATGTGCTAGGGTTTATAGTTATCAATTACTCTCCCAAACAAATGCTGTCCTCTTCACTGATGTTAACAGACAGTAAGCCCTTGTGTTAAGGGGGGATCAAGTTGTACATCATATCCATATAAACTAGATAATAGCTGTTGCTCTGTAATACCCTGCATTATAGTAGAAGAGGCTATAAAAATAAGTTGCCCTATATCACTCAGATTAAGTATTTCCATATAGTTACTACTGAAACATTTACTGTATGTTTGATAGTTGCCCCATACATGAGAAGTGATGTTACAAAAACAAGTAAGTGAATACAGAATAAGTATTGTAGATCTACAACTAGACTCTTAGTATAGCAATGTGAATATTCCTTACTATTACATTTATTAATTGTGTTCTATGATGAAAAGACATATACTTTCACTTTGAACCTCAGAAGCCAAGATTTAGAGATCCACAATTTCCCACTTCTATGACCTTGGACATGGCAGCTATATATTTGAGCCTGTTTTCCCATAAATGTGGATAACAATACCCACCTCATAAGGTTCTTTCAGATAAATTAATATGTGAAAGCTCTCTGTAAATGAACATACTTATACTATAGTAATTGTTATTAACGTTATTCATTTATCAGTAAGCAATTTCAGGTATCTAGTACCAATACACTATTTTCAGATACCAACAATAGCATGTCTTATTTTTTCTTCAAAAGTATCTGAAACTATTAGCTTCAATTTAATGAAGTTAAAAGTTTTTTGTGTTTTTTAAAATCACTCCTCTCTAAATGCCTGTTTACTTTTAACTACAGAGTCTCTGCTCAACAAGAGGCCTCAGATCAAAAGTGACAAAATTAAGAGAAAGGAGGAAAGGATAATGGGTACCACAAAAGCCTTCCATAACGTGATCTGTAATATCTTTATAGACAAGGTAACATCTTGAAAAAAAAAAAGGATTGACATTAGATTTCTTTTATCCAACACAATATTCTTTTTATTTTTGTTTGTTTTCTAATGCTGGAAACAAAGGAGTTCAGAAAAGTGTGGCTGTTTTATTTTTATAAATACATAAAAGGTATCCCTACATGAATGACTGGTTTCACTGAGCTTTATGTCATGAAAATATACACTAGGATAGAAAACCAAAGATTTGTATAGAACTAAAACCTCACATTGGCATCAAAAGAGACCTAGTGAATGACCTGCTCATATTATCAAGTACTTGGGGGTAGAGAGTTATCCCCACAAACATTTCCTTCCTTTAAGTCCTATCTCTGGTTACATGAAAGATACCAACAATCAGAGGATTTCTTCGACAGTGCAAGAGAGCCCCTCACAGAGGCCTCACCAAGGGGTAGGGTAGTTTGTCACGTCTGATCTATCAGGCTGCAACTCTGCTGAAGCATAAGGAAGGCCAATATTGTTTGGGATTTTTTCTTCTTTTTTTTTTAAATTGAAGTATCATTATTGTATACCATCTTATATCAGTTTAAAATATACAACACAGTGACTAAGCAGTTACCAATATTATTAAATCCTTACCTCCTCTAGTACAGTTACTTTCTGTTAATGTAGGAAGATGTGACAGAATCACTGGCTATATTCTCAACACAGAAGGCCAATATTGTTTAGATGAAAGAAAACTTTGGATTTTACAGTAGTTCACTTAAAAATCTTTTCATTTCTTCCCTCCCCAACCCTGTAACAATCCAGTAGAGGAGAAAAGAAAATCTAGGGATTAAGTATTAAATTCAACTTCTAATCAATCTGAGTACTTTCTAGCAGCATTAAAATTATTACAAATAATTCTGTAGTAGAATTTATGTAACCTTCTACTTTAATTCAGAGTTTGTTCAATTTAGGTATAAAAGTTTTTTTCAGGTAACAGTTTGAAAAAATTTTTAAAACATATCTTAAAAACCTGAGATAATGCAATTTAGTCTACTTTCTGACAAAATTAGTGTTGAAGGTCCGATTTTGCTTCAATCGATGGATCCACTAACAGCTTATCTTCTATCTTTGCTGAGACTAAAGAAGAGTTTCTCAATCTATTGACAGATTGGGCCCAGTAACTCTTTGTTGTGGAGACAGTCCTGTGTGTCACAGGATGTTCAGCAGCATCCCCGGCCTCTACCCATTTGATGCCAGCAGCACTCCACCTTCCCCTGCTGTGACGGGCGAAAAAAAAAGGTTCTCAGAAACAGAACTGCCCCATGGATTGAGAACCACTGCACTAAGGTACCCTAAGAAATAAGTAATAAAAATCTTAAAATGCTGGGAAATAATTAATGCCTAAGGAATAAATTTAATTACTATAATACCATAACTAGGAAAATTAGAACCCAACACCCAAATTTGTGTAGAAAAGACCTAAAAGACAGAAAATTTACCGAGTGTCTGTCTTCTTCATACAGAAAAGGAAACCGAACAGACAAAACTGAAACAGTGTTCATAAACTTGTAGTGTTGTTGACTTTACAAATATGTTGTGATACAAAATTATTCTACTTACCTTTCTTCTCTTAATTTTCGCACTCTTTCAGCCCTTTCTCGTTTTTCTTGTTCTTCAAGAGCACGTTGTTCTGTTGTGTCTTTTTGGATGCGTTCACTTAAGGCATCAAAATCTCTTGCAATATTATGTAGCAACCAATAAAGGCCTTTTTTAATGGACTTGTCGATTTTCTTTCCATATCCCAAGACTGCTGAACAAGGTTCCTGAAAAATAGCAATTTGACATACAGATTAAAAGTTAAAGTTCTCCACAAAAATCTATTCATAAACCATTAAGCATAATTACTGGCAAACCAAATTAACTTTTTAAATTAATAACATGAAGCATCTGCTTATTTAACTTAACAAAACATACCTTTGCAATGATTGCTAACAATACATAGGGGTTGAAGTATTTTATGGATAGTATCTGTAAGTTATGAGAGATAATGAGGCACGAGAAGTCAATAGTGCCAGTAAAAATTTTACACAAACTCACTGGAAGACAAAATTCAATCTCCAGAAGAAAAATACCCTATTTATTAAAAACAGTAGAAACTTTTAATTCCTTATACCCAGGGAAATTTATAACAGCAAGTATCTTTTGAGATTGACAGCCTAAAGTTCATCTTCTGAAAACCAGAATAAATGACTAAATCCTCTGTCCATCCTTCATAACACTGTATAACTCTCCTGATATGATTCTTCAAAACTCATTATAAACCTCTCCTGTGTTTAAATTTTGTATCTAATACTTTTCTTTATCATTTTACAAAATTTACATCATGATGTGTTTGTATAGCAAATCAAAAGTCTTTGAAATAACAAAACATAGTTTATGGAAGTCAGTACAACTAAACTGAAAACAAATATTATAGTATTAAGTACTATCAACACAACAGTGAGAATATGATTTCCTGGGTAAAAAAAAATTCTTTCAAAACACCAATAATTTTGTTAGCTGCCTATCACCTAACTGCCTAGCACCTTTATAAACAAAAACTAAGTTATACAGAATGTATTTCAATGGGCAAAAAAAAACAAAAACTTACTATTTGACATAGGCTCTTGTGCTCATTGGCCAATTTTTCCAGAGACAGACATTCAATCACATCAGCTTCTCCTAATGCCCCTTCTTTGTCTTGTTTATTTGCCAACCTAGAGAGACATAAATTAAGTAGTTTTTTAGTAAATATATAATCACCTAAAAAAATTTTGACCCTGTTCTTATTCTGAAGTTTTAAGCCTACTGATTACATAATGAACTGGTTCTGTAAGGGAGTACTGTAATATCTATTTCATCATTTTTCCTGTATTGATTACTGCTAAAATAAGTTAGTAAGAATTGGATTATAAAAGGGAGATCAGGTAAAGAGAAATGTCAAGAAAACAAGCAATAATAGGTCAACAGGCCAACAGAAAAAGCTACAAAAAGAAAAGAAGTGGACAAGTTTCCACAGCCCTCAGCCATCCGTTCAAAATTCACATTACATCCTTATCTTCTTAAAATGTAAACTGTACCATTTTAAATACCCAATATTCATTCTGAGCTTGTAATAGTTGTGCTCATCAGCATTTCAAATGTGTGAATGAGTCCACATAAATGTACCATTTACTGGAGAAGTGGGCCACTTCTATCTAATTTACACAGCACAGCACTGGGCATAATAAATAATAAACATTATACCCAGTTAGGAAGAAGTTGGGGACCAAGAATATAAAAAAACAAAAAAGATCTAAAAAAAAAAAAAAAAAACAGGAATTACCACAAAATACACTATTTGCCTATCAGATGGCAGAGGTCAAAAAGTTTAATAAAACACTGTCTTGGTCAGTGTTTGATAAACATTTCCAAGGCAAATATATGTTATTTAATAAATATATAGAATAATAAATCTAATGAACCCTTATCACCAGTATTTAAATATTAGCAACAGTATGGCATTCTTGCTTACCTACAAATCTTCCACTTTTCTCCCCTCAGCCATGCCACTTTACCCAAAAATTAAAAAATTAAAAAACATTACCACAATAACACTATCACACCTAACAAAATTAATATTCCTCAATATCTTTTTACAAGCATGATACTTAAATTCAGATCCAACCAGATATTTACAATTAATTTCTTTAAGTCTTTCTGAATCACTATTGTCCCCCACCCAACACCCCCACCCCTGCAACACCACCACATTCTTCCCATGTTATTTTTTTTTTAAACAGAACAAGTCGTTTTTCTCTAGAATTTCCCACGTTTAGGACTTGGCCGATTATCTTCCCCTTAGGTCATTTAACAAACCCTGTATTTCCTATATCTGGTTGTCAGATGTACAGGTTGGGTGAGTTTCAAGTTGAAGTCTTTTAGCAAGCATGGATGAGTTTCAAGTTGAAGTCTTTTAGCAAGCACGTTTTATGGATTATAATATCTGGTTGTACCGCTTTAGCAGTGTTGAAATGATCAGTGGATTCAGTGGCAGTCAGCCTGATTCATCCAAAATAAAATTCCCTATTAACCTTTCACCTAATGATTTTAGCAGCTTAATTCCCTTAGTTTATAAAGAGCTTATAAAATCATGACTTTTCTAGTTCTATATTCCTTCTGCATTTACTTGCGTTTTTCCTAAACATTAAGCTTTCTTCAACTATTTGATGACTCTTAAGATACAATTCAGAGAAGTCAAGATAAATGTTGGATCCTTTGCCTTAATTTCCTAATTTTCATAATAATGTATCAATGTTCTATCAATCCCCTGTGGTGATCATGTTACTTCTTTGGTTTGTGGGGGGATATCATTATGACTTCATGGATTTTAAAAATATATTCGGTGTGTTTCAATTTTTGTAGTTACTGTTCTGTTTGGAGCTCAAAGTTACCCATTTTTGCTAGCAGGAGTCTCCTTTGTGCTAGCTCCTGTGTTCTTTTTATAAAGGCCAAGTCTTTGGTAACTTCTTTGCTTTCTCATAAGAAACAATGTCCCAGATATGGAATCATCCACTTCCCAAAGGAGCCCTGGTTCCTTTCAGAAGGAACTATCTGTAGTATTTTTAGATCAGATTCTGGGCGCTATGGACATTTATGGCTATCGACTTGCCAGTACATCTGGAGACTTTCAGTGTACAAAGCTAGGAAAAATGTGTTTTTTTAAGAAAAAAAAATTTAATTCCTGAGTTTATAACCATATAACATCAACTATTATCAAGTGTTTACTTTGCTTAATTTTTATCTTTTCTTCTTATGCTGAAAACTATAGTTCCTAGTAACACTGACATTAACTTGCTTTATCCTACAATATATATAATTAAGGGTTTCAATATAACAAAATTAATACTAAAAATAAGACTACTAAATGCAGGTTAGAATGTCTTTGTGGTTATTTTCGTCTCCAAGATATATCCCATAGGATATGCAGTCAAAATACTGGGTTTTAACATTACCTATAAAAATCCTTCTCTGTGTGGTTATGCCACTTTCTAGATATATACAGCTAGGTTCATTTGTTTCTGGCTGCTTTTGCTTCTTAGAGGTGGCTTTTTTATTTTAAGATTTAATTTTTAAAACATTTATATGGTTCCAAATTCAAAATTATAAAAACAAGGTATAATCAAAAAGAACTATTTTCCATCTCTGTCCCTTTGCCTCTCTCTATTCCTTTCATTCTCTTCTAGATAACCATTTCATTAGCTTTAGTTCATCCTACAATGCTTCTTTTTTGAAATATGGGGGAAATGGCATTTTAAAGACAACAATTTGGTCACTGTGGATATTCACTGCTAATGACTGATTAGATGGTGTTTGTGTGTGTATCTCCACCCTCCTTTTCTTCCTCAAAAGCTAGCAGTCTATACACATTCTCATATACCACCATGCTTTTTCTTAAAATAATAAATCCTAAAATTACTTGGATGCAATATAAAGAAATCTTCTTTATTACTATATCCTTCACTAATGAGCACGATGCTCATTACACAGGTGTTTCATCATTTATTCAGCCAGGCCCATACTGAAGGAAGAACTTCTGGGTTATTCCCAGTGTTCTGTTTTTACAAAGAGTGCTGTGAAGAATGAGAATGTAAAGGAGTTCTTATTCTGGGGACAAATTCCAGGAAGAGGTATTCCTAAATCAAAGAATAAATGCAAATGTTATTTTGATAGATATTACAGCAATGTCCTTCCTCTCACTCTCGTATTATTAACAACTCAGGCAGAAAAACAGGAAGTGTAAGGAAATGTAGTAGTATGATAGAAATTTCATTTCTAATATTTCCTACAAACTTAATTTTGAATTGTTATTTTGACATAAACAGTGTAACCTTGTCATACCACTTTGGCTTTTCTATATTGAAAATTATGGAAGAAACTTACTTTAAAATAAAAACAGGTATTATAAAAAGAAAAGTGGGGTGGAAGTTTTAAAGACATGAGTCCGGAAATTTCTGGCTATTGTAATCCTGAAATTCAATGATATTATGAGTAAAGCCCATGGGATTTTCTAAAATAGGATAGAATTCAATCATTTTTAATTATTAGGACAAGAAGTCTTTATACCAAGCTTCTTTCCGTTCTTTTTGATTTATTTATTCCAAATTCTGTATATTTAGCAAATGTTGATACCTAAAGAATAAAGCAACCTTTGTTTAAATATAAAGCCCCTTTTCTGTAATACATTTTATGTACAATATAGGATTAGAATTACTCAGTCTGTGCCAAATACTCTATGTAGGCAGTTCAACAAGGACTTCCTGTTGCCTACTAGCTCCATTGAATGATATTACTTAATCTAAAATATGGGCGGCTAACAGGCAGAACCAGATTATCCAGGTGTGAAGTAAGCAATTTGTTCTTCTCATTTGATATTAACAGCAGAAGGACAACTTTATCTCTAACTTATTTGATTTTATTATTTGGCTTTCAATTAAGTTAACTATATGAAAATCATACAGAAATAGCCCATGAACTATCAGCCAGACACTTTTGATCAAAGCATTTCAGATGATACTCAAGTTTTTCTCTCAAAGGCAAGACTCCAACGTCGCAGGTTGAAAAGCAACAAAAGGAACAGGATAAAGGTAAATACACCACTCTTTTTTTGGTATTATTTAATGTGAGACACACATAAACTGAAATCTGTGACATTTAAAATAGCTCAACAGATTAATTAGAGTTACTTGTTTTGCTCAGATTTGGACTACAGACAGCTGATCTCACATTTACTACCTATATACTAAACGGGATTTGGGTTTAAAGCTCTTAGTAGACCACTATAATCAAAGCCAACTTTTTCTCCTAAGTCCTTTAAAATATAACTTCTCATTTTGGGAAAACTAGAAAATCAGATACTATAAAAATAAACTTGAAATTCTTTTATAGACAAACTATAAATTAGCTATGGTGTGACTGCTTCAGAGAACACTTTTACATTTTTAAAATTTTATTTTTCAAAGTTACTTTATAATTGTTACCATGTAGAATGTAATAATTAACCATTCAAATAAAAATAACTTTTAATTAATGTTTTAAGGGTGGGCTTGAAAGTTGGCTATGCAATTTTAAATGTAAAAATAAAATTTTAATTTGAATATAAAAATCATTTTATGTATGTACAGCTTACTTTAATCACATGAGTTTACTGTCTTGATATTAAGCAAAAAACAATCTTATTACATTAAACAAGTTAATTTAACAATTTACTTACAGTAAGTAAAAAGTAGAATAAAAAAGCACTGGAAGAATACATTATAAAAAAATTTAAATTTAGAATATATTCAATTTGCAATAATTTTTCTTAGTTTGCTTTCCTCATTTTAAGTAGCTAAAGAGGTGGACTATTCCAGTAACAACTGTTTTCACCCTGAACTAGGGAAATATTGCAAGATGTCTTCATTCACAAAAAAATATTTCAGTTTATGTTAGATAAAGATTGATTACATTTCCTGAAATATTTAATCAATGTAACAACTATAGAAAGAAATGTCTTACTTAAAAAAAACATATACATATATATATATACACACATATAATAGCTATCCTAGGGCATATTAAAGCATTATGTAAATTTTATTCATATTTCTCTTCCCGGGAAATGTTCCCTATCTGTAATAGGGTGGAGAAACTTTTATTTGAGTTACTCAAGTTTACTTTTCTATTTCCCAGAATAAACTGTCAAAGTTGATTGTAGTATTTATAAATTAGAACTCCAACTTTCTTTTTGCAAACATTATATTTAGACTCAAAGATACAGTCATTTATTGACAGGATTCAAACCGTTTAGAAATGCAGTAAGTCAAACATGCTAAAAGATGATTCGTATTTAGATATACCTCTTCTGATAATAAGAAAATAAATTTAAGGTACAGCAAAGACGGCATAAAATGGCCTCATTAGTTTCACCCAGCCTAAGTTAATTAAATGATTTCACAGTATGAGATTAATATTTATGCTTTCATGAACTCTGTCTTTTCCAACTTTTAAATTCTAATATGCTTAGATGCCTCACTTTGCCTAATATTCTAATAAGATTAAGCAATTAAATTAGAAATCATTACACATGTAGTAACGAGTATGCAACTAGTAAGAAATGAAATTTCTATATAGCATGTACATGCCCTTGAGTACCTACATTAAGTCAATTTTGCACAGATGAACAAGGATTTGGTGAACATTCTAAATTATGTTAACTCTGTAAAGGTTAAACCTATGGATTTCAGTCAAGATGCACAGATTCAGAAATTCCTCCCTCTTACTACAGAAGAATGTTTGATATAATCTTAAGAAAAAAAAAGACAGATTTTTAAAATGTATCATTACATCTGAAGAAAGGGACATTGCCAAGTGTTAGAATGAGAAAACACACTCATAAACCAAAGTGGAGAGTAGGAATTACACTTAACTTCATGAGCTACTAGAAGCAAATACCTTCCCTTAGAGACTGAGGATTAGGGTCTGTGCATAACCAGAAATTAAAATTGAGTTTCCTAGATGAAGTAGTGAACTAGAAAAAATAGAATACAGTATTCTAAGACAGGAAAATCTCTGTTGGTTTGTCCAAGATTACAGAAGGAAGTGAGGTATCTGTTCAGACTATAAATTTCACTAGAGAAAAATCAGTCCCTGGGCTACAGTGGGCAAACTCCATTGGCCTTAGTGGTGACAACCACAAAACTGTAAGATTGTATACTTCATTCCCCACTGAAGATAAATTGATATATATTGTATAACATCACTCCCCACAGGAGATAAACTATGGACAAAGTTCTTCACTAAATATACTTGCCCACCACCAAGAGAAATAATCAGGGGCCATGACAAAAAAGGAATTTGCTACTAAGAAAGCAGAAATACTCTAAAGTATACATAAGTATACTTCAAGCTATCAAAAGAAACAAATGAATACACAGGATCTATAAACCAAGAACACAGTATATACTTTATAGTTGATTTATATAAACATGCATTTCATGATATACAGCACTGAAAAGAAATCTGATTCTGTTTTTCCTTTAGTATTAGGAACATATAGAGATCTACAGAAAAAAGATTTGGAATACTTTTCTTTTGCTAGCAAATTTATTAAGATTAATGAAGATAAAATACATATGAATAAATTTTGAAGAGTCCTTTCCAATATGAAAGTGCAATACTCTAGGAAGCTATTCTTCAAAGGACAGAAACCTAGGAGAGGACAACTTTTACAAGAGTCAGAGTAAATATCTTGGTTTCCAAAAATCAGCAATAATAATATTCACCTTCCCAAAAGCTTTGCAGATAGACTACGATACAATATCTTTCTAAAATATTCTGTTCCTTAACATTTTTTTAAATGATGATGCTTCATAAAAAGGCTTTTCATGGTATTCATCATTTATTTCTATTTTAGAAATAAAATGTTACTGTTTCAGTATTTATTCCAAGTCATGAAACAAAAGAGAAAATTGTAGATATTGCAGTCTTGGAGAACTTTGAAATTCAAAGATTATTAAAAGCTATTTAGACATTATATAAGCACTAGATGGGACTTAATTCTAAGGTCAAAAAATAAAAATCTGTTTGGTTTTGATACCCCCCACTCCATTTTTCATCTAACTTTCTACTACTGTTAGTCTTTTCTTTTACCCATATTACCAGGAACACAAATCAGTTAAAAAAAAAAACAAACGGTGCAACAAACAGCATATCTACTACATACAATGTAAGAATTCATAGGAACAGGTTAGTACAATAGGAAACAGAAATCTGTGTACTTAAACAGGAATGAAGTATACCTCACTTCCTATCTATCTTAGCCTATGACTGAACTAAAGAATAAGAAAATATAACAATCCCAATTTCTGCACGGTGAAGGATTCAAAATTTCTTAGACACTTTCTGTGACATAGGTCAATGAGCTTAGAACTCTTTTTCCTCTTCTAAATTATAAAGTGCTTAATTTTTTCTGATTATATTCAAGATGCTAATAAATCTTAAAACAATGTAATTATTTTAGATATGATAAAGCTTTATTACCTCCTGCAAGAACTTTTTTCCATTTAAATGAAGTACTTATACCAATAACATAATACAATATTTGATACAGATCAACTTCATTTGTAGTACATTTCACTAGGAATAAGTATTTCTATTCACTATGAATAAGGAAAAAGAACAGATATGCAATCATGTAGACATATCTGAAGACTCTGCCACTTTTTAGTTATATGGCCTCTGTGAGTCATTTTGTGTCACTTTACCTTTCAGACACTAAGAAAATTAGAGGAACAGTTAAGAAAAGTCAGCATCCAAATAAGGGTAATTTCAAAGAAAAGAATACAAAGAAAATGGAGAAGATAAAATTCTTTTAAAATTCAGGACCCTCCCCACAAAAATCCTTAAATTCATGAAAGGAAATTTTAAAAAAAGATCTTATACAAAATATCAGGAATCAGATGGCAGATTATTTCAGGGCCAACAAAAGAAGTTAGAAGAAAATGCAGAAAGTTTTTTAAAATTCTAAGGGCACATAATTTCTAGGTAAGAATTATACCCACAGAAAATACATCATTCAGATACAAGGATAGAATAAAAACATTTTCAGAAATGCAAGTTATCACCACATTTACATTTTTGGAGGAAGCTATGGTTTACCCCCATGTCAAGGGCATATACCAAGAATAGAGGTGAGTAACCAGACATCAGGAGGAGGAGGTACTATGTAAAAAAGGAGAAAAAAAATTCCAACACAACAGCTGTATGGTAAATCATGTCACACTAAAGGACTCCAGGGAAAAAGCCTCAAAAGATGAAATAATAAAATGAAATAAAAAAAAAGAATACCTACTATACTGTAATATATTAAGAGGATATTTTCAGTTCAATTGAAGAGCTTTAGAATGAATTAGTCATATATATGTACAGAATGAAACTCAAAAGCTTAGGTAATTATTTAAGCTTTCATCTGTTGGTCTGTGTGGAAGTTATGTGGGTATAAGTATCATATTATACATTTTTGTTTTTGGTACTTCCTGTATATGTGTAAATATTTCAATGAAAAGCTTTCTAAAGTAAAAACACACATTTCTTAGCTCTATCCACTGAAAAGGCCTATAACCAATGAAAAAAATTATTTAAGAAAGGAAATATAACCAGAGTACCTTATATGGCTCTAGTATATGTAATACTTGGGTAGTCATAATAATGCAGTACACAGGATATTGATTAACCAAAAATTGTAATAAACTATATTGTGAGGGAAAACTGTGAGAAGGATGGGGGTTTAAGAGAAAGTTAAATCCACATTTTTCATAGCAGAGATTCAATATAATATTTAAAACTGAGAACTGAGACAAGCAAATTACCTAGAAATGAGTTTGAAAGCAACATATAGCTAAGGAGGTGAAAATGACCTTTGGGAATGGGAAACTGGAAGGTGGGTGTGGTGGGGCAGGCAGGGGTCAACTGTGTCTCTTCATAAGCCTTCTTAAATTTTGTATCTGTATCAATTTGAGGAAAATAAAAATCATATTTTAAAAAAGGCAGTTTTAGAAAAAAATGGTTATGGCTATATCAAAAGCAACATGACATCTTAAACACTTCGGGGAATAATTTATTTTCAGCATCAACATTGTAATACTAGAGAGAGCATATAGGTAAGGAAGTAATAAATAACACTAAACCAAGGAATACTAGGGAGCATTTCAAGATAAATCCTTAAGCTAACTGATTTTAGCATCCAACTCCCTCCACACTGAAGGTTAGTCTTCAGCAACACTATAATAAATCACGGGTGGTAATTCTGCTTTTGCAAAGTTGCCACATGAGAAGAAGTTTCCACAATCACTTCCCAATGTTTTTAGGTGTCTTTAAGTATTCGTACCAGCATAATCATCAATATTTAATGAAATATTGAACACAAAAGAGCAAACAGATGATGCCAACTTGATGTAGTATGTACTTCCCAGGAAATTTACATTATATACCCTATAATGAAAAAAGCACTGGTCTAGCAACCAGGAAGCTTGCATCATATACCAGTACTACTAACAAGGTCAGGGCAAGACATTAAGATGTTCTGATTCTCAATTTTCCCATCGAAAAAATGAGGAAACTGATTAAACTGTACAGATCTGAAATATAATATTCAATGGATGTGGAAGAAACCAGATTCTCCTCTCCTTTGTGGAGCAAGGATAGACTACACATAACTACCACCTTCCTTCAGTTGGTCCAGGAGTTCACTTCGGGGCTACAGCATTTTAATGTCTATGAAAGACTCTCCAGTCCTTCCAGCTGCCTTGCTGACCTACCACATTCAGGAATGTGAATTCCTGAATTCAGGAAGGTGGAGCTTAGGTCCCTGAATTCAGGAAGGTGGAGCTTAGGTCTCTGAGTGACCAAGATGGCCACCAGAGCCTCTGCCAACCCAACATGAACATGAAGTGTGAGCAAAAAATATATTTCTGTTTTTTAAGCCACCAAGATTTAGGGATTAGATATTTCTGTGGCATAATCAAGCATATCTTGGCTGATAAAATGAGACCAGACAGAATATGTCATAAGCCATTTGATAAGGCATTAATACATTAGTATATTAATTCTTACTACATTAGTCCCATTCATTGCCTTGGCACCCCATCTCCTGTATACAAGATGAATTCCCTTGGCTCTTCATTTCTCAACATTTATATCTCACAGCTCAAACACCTCCTTAGAGAGACCTTGCCTAATAACCTAAAGATACAAAATTATCCCATTTACCTGTCTAATTGTACATTGCGCATCTCCCCTCAGATAGTAAACTGTGCAGGGTGGTTATTATCGAAAATATACTAGAGCGTTTAAAACTCTTCAGAGTAAACCCCAATAATTATTTGAAAAAATGTCAGTCCTTTAAAACCAAGGGAATATAATTAGGATATTGGTTTAACATTTATGCAATGCAGCCATCATTTCTAAATCCTTGACTGTGTCATCATTCAAGAACATCCTTCACAGCTCCTGTGATGGTAAGATTATTATCTCATGAAGCAGTTCATTCCACCTTGGAGCAGCTCTACTTCTTTGAAAAATCTTTTTTATACTAAATCAAATCTTTCCCATGCAATTGCCACCCACTACCTTTTGCAGTTTTGTCAAGTTATCCTAATCCCCCTTACATATACAAACTTACAAATTTTAGAAAGTAGTTGTAGATATTCCCTACATTTTCTCTTCTGCAGCACAAATATTTCCATCTCTTTTAATGATTCTCCATATACTATGGTCTACCAATCTTATCCTTTCCATGACAGTTTGGAAATTCCTAATTTATGAATTACCTCTCAAAATATCTTATTTGGAACTTAACAATTCTCCCACTTGCTTTGATAGGCATAGTCAGTGGAATAAATCTCTTTGTAAATCTATACATCACACTATTATTTATGAAAGCATGACTATTATGATAATTCTGATAGAAAGGTTGTAACAAACTGAAATCTCTAGTAATTTTCATAGCACTGCTATGAACACAAGGGTTTTGCATTATGTAGATGTGAGGATGTTTTCTAAACCAGGTGCAATATTTTATATCTATCCCAGTTAAACATACTTTTGTTACTTTTAGTATAATGTTCTATATTGATAATCTTTGAATCCCAACTCTGTACTTCAACATAAAGATCTCTCCATATTTTATGCTACTAATATTTTTGTAAATATGCCTTCCATAACATCTAAATCACTGATAGAAAAATATTTGTATAAACATATCAAACACTGAGTCCCACAGTGTAATAGCATAACATTAGAGACCTTTTTCTCTGGTTTACACTGACATTATGTGTGGTTCAATAAGCTATTTGTCACTCCCTAACAGCATCTTCTTATCTATAAATATATCATGAAAGGCATGATTAAATACCTTTCTAAAGTCAAGATGCTCTGTGAAAATATGAAAATATTTTATTAAGTTTGCTTTTTATTCACTTAGTTTTATATGTACATATACATCACTATATATGTATATATATGTGCATGTATGCATATTTTATGTATATATATATATGTGTGTGTGTGTGTGTGTATATATGATTAGTACATCAATTTGATCCTATGAATAAACACCAATACAGGGTATAATAAATGTCAATATTATCAGCATCCCTAGAATGAGATTTAATATAAATATATTGTCATGTTTGTAAAAATATCACTTAATATGAATTTATACAAATTTTGTTCTAGGACAGTCTGGATTACCTTTGCAAAGGAATGCTAAAATGGGAAATCAGCATAAATCAAACCAAGAATATGTTTACATATGTATGCAGTGGATAAGGAAACAAAGCTATGCCAAATAATGTGTTAATCAATCCAGAAGCCTCAGAAATTTTATTCAACACTATCTATATTGCTTAAGGCTCTCATATGGAACCTGCCCGGTCACTATTCTGATTTTAATGAAATGATGCATATTTAGCAAAATCAGTATATTTTTAACATTACATAGATCAAATTAACAGGGAACAATAACTTTAGTAATAAGGGCACTTTTACAGTGCTCTTTTAATCCTTCAAGTTGAAGATGCAGAATCTTCCATTCTGAGATATACCCTCCTATATCTAGAAAAAACTTACTATGTGGCAGTATCATGACACTAAAACAGCTGAGCAACTGTATCTCTTATCATTGCTTTCTCAGCTACTTCACTCAACTGAACAGGACTCACAGTTGTCCTGCATTTATGCAAAGTAGTTTACAAATTATTTTTCATTATTTTTCAAGTTTAAGTTATCTTTATGAGAAATTGTTACTGAGTTCTCTACGTATTTAACATCTTTTCAGAAAACTAAGATGATTTTTCCTAGGAGACAGACACAGCTATGTGAAGCCAACTGGAACTAGGGTAAGATACCAAACTTTTCTTTGTTCAACATAATCATTTTTGCTTCATAGGAGGAAAGAGAAGATGAAAGACCGACTTCAAGAGTTAAAGCAACGAACAAAGGAAATCGAACTCTACAGAGATAGGCATGTGTTGACTACAGAAGTAGACGAACAGGGAGTGTTTCTGCAGCAGGCTGTTATTTATGAAAGAGAGCCGATAGCTGAGAGACACCTACATGAGATACAAAAACTAAAGGAGAGCATTTACAATTTGACAGACGATGTTAAAAAATTTGGGCAGCAACAGAAAAGTCTGATGGCTTCAATGAGAAGGTTTAGTCTACTCAAGAGAGAGTCTAGCATTACAAAGGAGATAAAAATCCAAGCAGAAAATATTAATAGAGGGTTGCATGGTTTAGTAAAAGAAGTTAAAAAGTCAGAGGCTGATAATGGTCCATCATCGGTGGTCACAAGGATACTTAAATCTCAGCATGCTGCCATGTTCCGCCATTTTCAGCAAACCATGTTTATCTACAATGACACAATAGCAGCTAAGCAAGAGAAGTGCAAGACATTTATTTTCCGTCAGCTAGAAGTTGCTGGAAAAGAATTGACTGAAGAAGAAGTAAATGATATGCTTCATCAAGGAAAATGGGAAGTTTTTAATGAAAACTTACTCACAGAAATCAACATCACTAAAGCACAGCTCTCAGAAATAGAGCAGAGACACAAGGAACTTGTTAATTTGGAGAACCAAATACAAGATTTAAGGGACCTTTTCATTCAGATATCTCTGTTAGTAGAGGAACAAGGAGAAAGCGTCAACAGTATTGAAATGATAGTGAACAGTACAAAAGATTATGTCAACACTACTAGAGAGAAATTCGGACTCGCTGTGAAGTATACAAAAAGAAATCCTTGCACACTATTGTGTTGTTGTTGGTGGTGTCCATTCTGTGGCTCAGAATAATGAAGCTATTTCAGAAAATTTTCCAGCTTTAAAATTAAGGATGTCTCATATTTCAGTGTCTTGTATTGTTTTTCATTTCACAGATCCGGTTACCTCACTTTTAGCACTACTGAGTCATAACTTTTCCCTTAAGTCCTTACTCACTAGAATTACAGAAACTTCTGATGACAGTGACATAAAACAAGGTCTTTGTTTATTAAACTAAAAGCAGTATAGTGAGCTTTAAACTCACAGGTGAACTACTGAAAATGGGATGAATGTAACTTCCAATGTCTTAACAAGATGAATGTCAGTAAGTGACAATCATTTTGGCTCATTTGGGAGCATTTTGATAGTTAAATATTACATTAAAATGAGACCTCAAAGGGTGCTATGTAAGAACAAAATTAAACTAGAAACTGTATCAAGTCTATTATATTCAGGTAAGTCAGTAACTCTGTGATCAACAAATCCTGGGAAACCCCAGCTAGGCACTTGAAGAAGAATCTATTGGTAACTGAAAGTTGAATCTAGCTTAAGGCCTAAAAGTTAAAGCACTGTTTTCCTGAACTTGGATCCATTCAAGACACTCTATTACATATCAGGAGGGTTGACAAATAAACCAAAAAATAAAGGTAACTGTATTCTCAAATCACTTTATTGTGAACCCAGGCACTCAACTATGGCCTAGAGATACAGTTTCAACTCATGCAGAGATAGAGTTATGGAACTCACATTCTAGCGAAGAAAGCAGGTAACAAACAAATACAGATATTTTATAATGTTAAATAATTAAAAATAAGGGTGAGGGAAGAGAGACTCTCAGGGTGACTTCTTCGGGTTAGGTTGTCAATGAAGGCCTCTCTAAAGGTAGTATTAAGTAAAGACCTAAATGATGAGGATAAGGGAGGGTGTACTGTAGGCAGAGGAAACAGAAAGTATAAAGATGCTAAAGGGAGTATAACTTAATCCATTCAAAGAAAAATCAGCAATGTAGCTATATCAGAGTGAGAAAAGATTAGTGAGGCAGAGATGAGGTTAAGCAAGGTTAGAAGGGATAGATTTAAGGCTCTGTAAGCCATTAAGTCTGAAGTTCACAGGAAGTATAATCAATACAAAGCCCTGAGACTGTTTTTGTCCTGGGAATAATGTGATTTCATCTATATTTGAAGAAAATCATCTGTGTGATTGGAGAGGGAGTACTGTATGGAGAATGGGTTAGAATGAATATGGGGCAGGTGAGTAGAGGACAAGTATATAGGAACAGAAAATAACCAGAAGGCTAATGCAGTAGCCACAGTAGGAGATGAAAGGCTTGACTAGGATGGCAGTGGTAGGAGTGGTAGTACTAATACCCAGGATGAATAAAGTATGTGCTATATCCCAGCATTGTTCTAATAATTTTACCATTTTATCAACAGAACACTGAGATACATCAAGATTAAGTAACCTGTCCCATGTCACAGAATCTGTACAGAGAATCAGGATTTGAACCCAGCTGTCTAATTGCAAAACCAGCTTTAACTACTACATACTACATAGATAGAAAAAAATCATACTAACTTGTGATAGATTTAAGATGGAGAATCTACAGGACACTGAATGATGATGACTATACCATTTACTGAGATGGGGAAAGACAGAGATGAAGGTTTCAGAATTGGGGGCGAGAAGGAAATCAAGAATTCTATTTTGACCAAGGGAAGCTGAGATAACCATAAGATGACATAAGATGATTTAAAGATGTTAAAAGAGAAGCTGAGATGACTATAAAATGTCCAAGTGGAAGTTCCTAAGATATTAACAATATCAGTAGGCACTCTTGAGAGATGTCAGGGCTAGAAGTATATATCTGGGTCATCTGAGTAAATAAATGATATTTAAAGTCAGATGACTTTTGGATAAGTCACCTGAAAAGTATGTGGATGTAAAAAACTGGAAGGAAGCACAGGAAAAGCTGGGATATTCCAAAATTTAGAGTTAAAGCAGATGAGTAATAATAAAAGAGACTGAGAAGAAAACATTAATGAAGTAGGAGTAAAACCAAGGAAGTGTGCTGTAATGTACAAGAGTGTTTAAGAACAAAGTTGAGGAAATAGTCAATTTTAGGTAAAATAGGAATGGCAAAGTGACAATGGATTTGGTAACATGGAGATAATTTGTTGACTCCAAGAGTGATTTCATGGCATTGAAGGAATGCAAGGACAAGTGGAATATGTTGAGGAAAGAAGGTGGTATGAAACACAACAACCACACAGACTATTCTTTCCCAAAGTTTCAATAGAGGACTATAAGAAGATATCAACAGCCTGAGAGGGATATGGAGTCAAAGGACACCACACTTGAAGAAATTAGAGTACATTGTGCTGACAAGAATGATCCAGAGAGAGAAACACTTGATATAAGAAAGGGAAGGGATAACATGAAAAAGCTGAAAGGGGTGGCATATGCAGGACAAATGGAGAAGCTGGCCCTGAACAGAAGCAGGAACACTCTTCCTTTTTTACAGGCAGAAGGCAAGGTTTAGGGATAAAAGCAGACAGTTGAGCAACTTTGACGGTGGGAAAATGACAGAATTCTTATATGACAGTTTCTAATTCCTTAAAGAACTATGAGGCAAAATATTAGTTGAAATCACAGTGGGACTAAAGGAGAACAGAAATATATATATATTCCTCCAAGCACTATAAAATAATTTTTAATTTATAAAATAACAAAAAATTAAAAAGCTTTCTTCTGTTAATTATAAAGCAACTACTGAAGAAAAAGATGTTTATGTCAGTTTCAAATGTTTACAGAGTATTATAAAAAAGATAAATTTAAAACCGATGACTAACTCCCCAGCTCATCAGGTGGTCAGATATACTACTCTGTCCTTTCTAAAACTGTGTTACATCCTTTTATCTAGTGCCCCACTGATACTTTTTATAATTGTTCAGAAATCGTTTTTCATGAAAACTAAGTACTACTTAATATTCATTAGCATAATCATATCCAGATGAATTTGTAAAATAGTAACTTCCTATTAACGTTTTTATCCAGTGTTTTAATGCAAATCTTAAGCACAGAAAGATTCAGAACAAAGCTATGCATCACATACAATTTTCATTGTTATATTTTAAAACCAATTATCACCCTAATCTAAGCAGCAAAAACAATATTTAACAAACTAGTTGCTGAACATGTTGTATAGTTTATTCACACTTAATAGACACTAAAAACAGTAATTTTTTCCTTAAAATTACTACCTTAAAGGAAAAAAATTCTTAAGCATTGGGGGTGCAATATTAGGAATCTTCTGGTTCTGGAAGCATGCAATAATAAAAATAAAAAGCCACTATGAGCTCTTGGTTCATATTCTTACCCACTGAACTATATAATTTTCTGTAATAAAAAGCTTCAGGTAGCCTTAATTCATATGATGAGATGTTTTAAAACTGGCTCTCCTAATTTATCTCCACCTAGACATAGCACATCAACAGTAACTTTTCATACCCACCATCACATTTAGAGAATACTGTTAAAATACTGCACTTAATTCTTTGAACATATATTTGGAATCCACATGACAAAAAAGTATTCTAAAAATCCTTATTTTTAAGTGGAGACACAGGAGCTCAGGAAGATCAAGTAACTCATCCAAAACCTGACCTGAAAGCCCATGCTATGCCCCACACCAGTAGTTCTCAATTTTGGCTGTGCATCAGAATGATCTGGGAGAACCTAGCATCCCCTGCCCCACCCTCAAAGATTGAGGAGGTCTCCGTTGATGCTGATGCAAGGTGGTAAGACACAGCAGACACAACATCCTGCTGCCTAACAACCACTGCCAACAGGTTTCTGTTACTTTGTTTTTAAATAGAGTGTCTGGGGGCAGGGGAGGGGAAGGATGGGAACCTCTGCAGGCTCCTTGTTCACAAATTACCCAGGAAGTCAACCAGCCCAGATGCTTTACTCTAAACCACTGTGGCTTTGAGCAAAGCTAGATGCCATAGACACAAAAGGAAACCCTAAGTAAGGAAATTTGGAGGTGAATCAACAAATAATGAAATAAGGCTGATGAACATGGCAGAGTGGTTAAGAGTCCATTGAAAGAAGAGATATCTTAAACCAACAGATCCTAAAATTACAGTGAATAGGCATTTCAGATGGTAAAAATAGTAAATTATGAGACTCACCACTATATCTAAGAATTAAGTGTTGAGTGACATAGATAGAATATACTTCCATTGTTACGGGTTTCCAGCATTCTAAAAAGGACCCAGGTTCTGTTTATCATTTAAAAGTGTAACTCAATAAAAGTACATTTAACTCAAATTCTAATAACAGCATTAGAAAAATCCATAACCTAATGTCTCCTGGGTATTTACAATAAATAATATGACTCAAAGAAACTTTTAAGCTAGCATTTTCCTGTAATACTGTCTAGAAGGCAGGTGAGTCAAGTTGGTATATAAAGGTTGAAAACAAAAAATCCCATGTTCAAAAAGTAGTAAAGAAGCCTGGTTATTGTTTCTCCTAATATGGAAACCCAGTGACAGTTTTTAACCTTTTTGGCCATGAAATTCCTTAGGAATTTGATGACAGCTAGGACCTGTTCCTAAGAAAAATGCACTTGTATTCCGAATTGTGTATGTGATTTCTGAGGGTCCTGGGAGGCCATGCATGGTATAAAGACTTCTAGGTGAAAGAAACCTTTTTTATTGCAATGTTCATAAAACCGAGTAAAATCCTAACAGAGATAACATGTTTCTTCCCTGAGTGCAACTCTCTCTATATTTTTAAGTTTGTTGTGAAGCAACCAATTTCGAAGGTTTGGCCAAAAGTTAAGTTGGGTCATACAAGTCCTACAGAAAAGCAGACAGTATGTAATGAGAAAGTGGAACCATTCCAAGGTTCAAGTGTAATATCACAAGTAGAATTGCTATTATTCTTGGAGGAAATTTTAGCCTATTGATCTCCAGAGTTATTCCAGTTTTAAGTATTAGGAGATTCAACCATAAAAAAAGAAGAGTAACTTACTCTCTCTCTGAGGCCAACTTTCAAAACTACCCTAGAGAGTTAAAATGTACAAATGTTATGGAAAATACTGGAAAACCTGGACTGGATCACTGAAGGAAGAACCAAGTGGCACTCGGAGGTCTTGGATTTTTTAGGTTTATTTTACACCGGTGGGCCCGGAGGGGACTAATCTCCCAAGGTCTGAGCCCTGAGCACAAGGGAACAATTTATATTATTTTGACATGTGGCATTTCAGCATGCGCAGGGCAGAAGAGGAGCCTGGAGGAGGGGAGGAGGGAGCTGGGAGTGTTTTGCCAACTGGAGGAAAAAAGTGGTTTGCTGACCTTGACGGCTGTGTTGAATATTTTCCTTATCACAAAGAGCATGTGCCTTCTTATAACACTGGTGTAATCCTGGGCTGCTGATAGTTTCCATAGGTTAACATGCTTAAAATACCTCCCAGCTCAGTTCTTTCCATAAGTAATCAACAAATAGTGCCTTGCATTATTAATGGAAAATTTCTATGGTAGTAGATGTTGAGCTGAGTATGTGGAATTACAGTGATTTCAGTGCTATTTATACAACTGCAAAAGTGGCTTACTTTTTTTCTTGGAAAGGACCCCTTTAGCTGTCAAGACTATCTAATTTTAGGTTTTTTTTCCTTACGTTTTTATTTTTAAATTAATTTATAAACGGTTAAAGCAAAAGCATGTGTGTGAGGGAACATGGTGGTAGATAACATAATTCATGCCTTAGAGTATGGGTTCAATCTCTATATTAGGTATGAGAGAAAAAGAAAGGCTTTCTAGGTAAATAAACAGGTTAACATGATTACAGAGCAGAATGTTTGCATGACATCTGTTCTTACTCTCTTTAGAAGGAATACAAATCACTTTTTATCTTTTTACTGAAATGGACTCAGGATAGCCTACAGAATGGTTCACATTTTTGTAATTAGTGCAAAATTACATTATTTTACAGCTACTTTTATTACAGAAGATGCATTTTGCCACAAAGTCCAAAGAAGTAACTCACCAGGGTCATAAACAAACTCACACTAGCTCTTGAGTTGCAGACTCTGTCTTCTCCCTAAACCCATGGTTTTTCAACTTTTACCACTTATTTCAGAGATTTTAATTAAAATAATATGCTGATTAAGTAGTAAATGCTATAGAAATACCAATGTCTGAGCTAATGAAAAAGCCTAGTGATGTTCTATGATTATGACCTTTCAAGAGAAGTCTCAAGACCATGACAAAGTGAAATTCAGCTGAGGCTTCATTTGTGAAGGCACATGCAGTCAGGCTGGTTGTGCAGGAGCAAGTCAGGCAGAACTAGAGACTTTTCAGGACCTGCTGTTGTGGTCATCTACTCTGCTTCCCACAGTATGAATGAATCTTGACTCTATCAATTTGTAGTTTTGTGATTATAGACAAGATTCTAGGTCTAAGGTTTATGACCTTCTGTTAAATGACTGAATCTTCTCAGAGATCTGTTGCTCTGTGTGCTTATTATTAAACAGTGGGAAGAGAAAGTTACCTAGGTGTAGATTTGAGTTCTCTGAGGCTTTATTGGTATGGCTTCTAAACCAACTAGTTAGGCTCAGATAAGGGTGAACAGAAGAAATGAGATGCAGTAATTGGATTTTGCAGATGACAGGTCCAGATGTCCACAGGCAGGAAAGAAGCAGCTGGGTGCAACAAGGAGCACTACAGCCTGCCTCCTAATTCAGGCACCCTCCCCATCCATTGCCATAACCCACCAGCCCCTAGCACTGAGCTTAGCAGGGTTTTGCTGGAGCTCCTTCCTACTTTTCTAGTAGATTTTTCAATGCCATACCTATTATGTGCTAGTTACATCAGCTAAAAACAGAATTTCCTGTGAAGACAACCTGAAGGACTTTAGGCAGAGGAATAATAAAATGATCAATTTGCACTTTTAAAGGAGTTCTCATATTCTTTACATATTTTTGCATTATTTCACTTGTTAAAGCATGTACTATTTCGAATTTGAGAAAACACTGAAGAAAGAAATGGGCCCCTGCTAACAATGTAGGAAACCTAGAGGATAGGCAGGACTGCTAGCAAAGAGACTGTTGCTCTCAGTAACACAGGGGAGAAAAGAAGAGGGGAAGAAAGAAGGTAAACAGACTCAAATGATATTAAGATAGTAATATCATTAAGAGGAAGTAATTGCAGGTCAGAGAGAAAAACAGTAAACAGAACTTCCCAATGTGGGCTTGGGTAGATATTTAAGAAGGATTTATAAACACACAAAAAAGACTGAGATACAGAATTTTATATATTAAATGAACACTGCATGCATTACATGTTTCACAAAAATACGCACAGGAAATACATCGAAATGTTAAAAGTGGTTGATTCTGCATGGTAAGTCAATCTTTTTTTTAACTCATTCTTCCCTACATCTTTTAGATTTATTAAGAATGTGTACTTTTTTGCATATTTAATATATTTTAAAGCACATTAAAGTTCCCCTCAGATTTAATAAAAGTGAGGATTGATTACATAAATCAAGTGACATCTCTAATTGGTTAAATGCATAAAAATAAAACAGTAACCTTACCAGAAAATGATGCAATAATTACAAATTACAGTTTGCAATTAGAGTTTCCAAACTGCATCCTTTTAAAATGTTAATTTACTACCAAGGGACAACTGCTTACAATTTCCATTTAACTACTTAGTAAGTAATTTTTTTTTTCTTATCCTTACGGGTAGATCACAAGAATAAAGGAAAAAGGACAAGAAGGCAAGGGCACATAGTCAGCTTTTAAACTGTTGTACTTTCATTTTACTCATAGTTATAGTAGCTCATAGTTATAGCACCATCTAGGGTTCACTATGCAGAAAGACTATGAGGGCAGGTCGTACAAATTCTGCCACTTAGTTTTTAAAAAATGTTTAAGCAGTTGAAAAAATGATGTAAGTCTATGACTAAATAGATAACATAGATCACATGTTCAATTTGGAAACAGAAATCAATGTGGCATTAGAAGAATAAACCATTTAAATGACTTTCAAACAAGAATATTCTTCAAGAAACAAAGAGCAAATCGTAAAGAGAAAAAATGAACACTGTTGTAGGACCTTGTTAGTAGACCATTTCAAAATGCAATGATAAATTTACTTTGAATAAAAGTAAATTATCAAATAAAACAAAATGTTTATATGTGAATACTCAGGAGATCCAATTATAAGGCTTTTTTACAATATACACTCAACCTGTAGTCTCTGTGGATTACATTGTAACAAGGCCCTCCATATGAACAACTCCCAGTAAATTACATACATTTTATTATACTGCAGTGTGACTATTTTAGCTTATTCAGTACTTCATAACTTAGGCAAATTTCTTTGTTGGCTAATGCTGTTGTTTCTACATTTATAATGGCACCAACTTACTTACACCAATATAGGCTTTCCTGATATCCTAGGATGTCTTAACACTTCTGACATTGTCTCTTTCGTCTCTTCCATTCTCTCTTCGTCACTGGAATCCACAACAAATATTACCCCATAAGACTCAGCATAGTAATTCTTCCAGATTCCCCGAATTCTTTTTCCACCTCCCAAGTCAAAGATGGTGACTTCAAACTTCCCTTGTCTAAGGTAAATTTTGGAAAATCCAACAGTAGGGGCTACATCTTCAGGACACTCTGTTTAAAATGATATAAAGAAATAATCTTTAGACTTCAAATTGATAACAATAAGTTATGTTAAATATGTTGAATTAACATTAATAAATGACATAGTGTTATTCATCATACTTCAGTAATAAATGGAATGTTTATTATTTGTTTATACAGTAAGCATTACATCTAAAGCATACTGGTCAGGTAGAAGAGTAGATACTGTATAATATCCAAATAGAATTTACACTCCATGCAAATAGGAATTTCTGTCTATTTGTTGTTTGTTTTTATTGATAAAACTCCAGCTCCTAGAAAAATGCCTACTATGTAACAGGCACTTGATAAGTAAGCATCTGTAGAATTAAGAAATGAAAGAACTCTTGCCTTCAAGGCTATTGACTCTCTGAATCACAAACAATAAAAATTTCATCCTCTCAACACCACAGTCATCTCCAGGGATCATTACTACTTTTGTGGAATCTTAAAGAAAAACTGAACATTTAGAGAATAGTTTAGGAGAACTAACAAATGGGAGAGAATATGAAGAGAATGCCTACTCTTTTTAACTAGCTGAATTAAAGCTAATTTCAATAAAGAGACTTTTGAGGGCAGCTTGTGAACATAAAGAGATTCTATTAGTTCTACAGGAGTATGTTTTGGATGTCTTATAAACTGTTAACTGAACTTTATTTTGGACTTCTGTGTATGACAAAAAGAAGGTTCAAGGTATGTATGATTACAATCAATTAGGAGCGTTAATGACAATAAGAGATTTAAAAGGTCGCTAGGTTCAAGAAGACTTGAATGTGGAGTTGGAACTAGGTAAGATCTAAACAAGTAAAAAAGCAATCTAAGTAAAGAAATGACAAAGGCAAGAAGTACACACATGCTGAACACTGTGGCTGGAGCAAACCCCTGATTGTGAATGGGGACTGAAGAGAGTTCTGAAGATAGAGAACTGGAACCGTGGGAGGTATTTCAGCAGATCAATAATATAATTAAATTGACTAAAGTAGTGCTTTATTAATATTCATCTTTGCAAAAGTCTCTATAATTGACTGGAAGTGAGAGTGACAGGCACTTTTCAGAGAGCATGAAAATAAAGAGAGGGATGGAAAAAGAGAACTCATGAAAGATTACCAGAACCTGGTGACTCGATGATTATAAAGAAGGGTTCAAACTTCATGTTTGTCTCTTCCATTCTCTCCTCCTCACTCGAATCCACAACAAACATCACTCCACTGGACTTTATTTACAGCCACACAGTCAATTTACATAAGACTTTTTAAATTTTAAAAATTAAAATTCAGTAAAATTTAAAATTGAGTTCCTCAGTTGTACTAACTACATTTCAAATGCTCAAAAGCCACACTTGGCTAGTGGCCTACCCTGTTGGACAAAATCAATATAGAACATTTCCATCATTGCAGAAAGTTATTTTGAACAACACTGCTTTATAGAGAGGATTTTATCATTCTCACACTTAGCAAAACATTTGCTATTACAAACATAAAAAATTTGAAAGGCATCTGCTGTTAGGCTCAGGGGTGACTGAGAAACAGACTTGCAGTGTACTCCTCACTTTAAGCAAGCATCTTAGTACAGTTTACACAGTTCCCTGGAAGGTGAACAGAGACAATACAGTCACTTTTTTTTTATAGGACCTTCCTTATCTGGAAGGAGAAAAACAAAAGTTATTAGCAATATAAGCATCCTGATTCCAAAAACAAGATTACACTAGACATTTAAATAAAAATGTGCAACTAGGTGGTTACCACAGGGGAGGGATTGGAGTGGGTAGGTGAAGAGTGTAAGAGGGTAAAGGGGGCACAAAAATTCTCAATCATAATTCAAGTAGTCACAGGGATGGTAGTACAGTATGGAGAATATAGTCAATGATTCTGTAACTTCCTCCTATGTTGACAGATAGTAACTGTAAGATTTAATAACATGGGCAACTGCTGAACCACTGTGTTGTATACTTAATGTCAATGTAAGATTGTCTATCAACTATATTTCAATTAAAAAAAAGTGGATCTAGTCCAGGACAAAATTGGTTTCCACTATTAAAACAGGCAACTGTCTTTGAGTATGATTTGAGAAGTACCCTCAGGAAACTATTAGTGAAAATAAATCAACTACACTGGAGCAGGGATAAGGGAACTGATATGTACAGAACTACTACTCAGTACAAGGACTTTGTTAGGCATTAGGATGTAAAGATGAATAAGATAGGGTTGCCATTCTCAAAGAATATAGAGTGCAATACAAAGAAGCAGAATACTAATGGGAATAACACAAGAACCTATACGTTCTGTGAAAGTCTGGAAAGAACTGTGTAAGAGTGTTATGGACTGCATGTTTGTGTCCCTCCAAATTCCTATATTGAAATTCTAACAGCAAAGTGATGGTATTTGGAAGTGGGATCTTTGGGGGGTAATTAGGTTTAGGTGAGGTTAAGAGGGTGGAACCCCTATGATAGGATTAGTGCTCTTAATGGGAAAAGGCCTGAGAGCTTGTTTCCATTCTCTCTTTCTGCCACCTGAGAAAACAGAAAGATGGCTGTCTGTAAACCTGGAAGAGGGCCTTCACCAAGAACCTGACCTTGCTTTTGCACCTTGATCTCATACTTCCAGCCCCTAGAATTGTGAGAAATAACTCTGTTGTTTGAACTACCCAGTCTATGGTAGTTTTAGTAGCCCAAATTAAAGAAGGCAGAGGGCATTCAAGAGGAAAAGGGTAAAGAGAAGGGAGGGATGAGAAGGCTTCGGAGATTAATGAAATGGGAGTGAAGTCTTCAAAACTACAAAATTAAAACAAAGAAAAAAGAACATTCTAGACTAGGAAGCAATGGAAACATGAATAAAATGATGGCAATACTCCAGGAAACCAATTCAGATTAAGTAATTTTTTCAAGGTTACATGGTAGGCAGAGCCAGGACTCAAATTCAAGTCTTTGTTTGTTCTGTTTCTTCTGATACATGAACACCCTCCCCTACTTCTCTATTCTGTCCCTTGGTTCCTACTCATGATACTATGTTTCAAGACTCAAAATTAAAATTTGAGGTTACACTCTTCCCTATAAATTCTTCTATTATCATTCCTTCCCACTTCCAGTATCACCTAAATCATCTATCATAATATTCTGTCTTCCTGCAGGTAGACACAGTGGCCTATACATACCCAGTATGTGGGACCTGTCTGTGTATCCTTAGAACTCAGTAAATTGTTCAATCCTACACTACCAGACTACTATGAGAGCTGAAGCTGCTGTCTTTACATCCTCCCTTCCTTTTGTCCTTCCAATATTTATTCATCCATCCATGTAATCATTTATTGAGACATCATACAAAAACCATGGGTACAAAGACATATGGTCCCCAAACCCAAGGATTTCAGTAAAGTATATGTGTTAAGAAAGTCTCTACAAAGTCTAAGATAAAATGAAAATACACAGTCTTATCTATTGAGCATCTAAGAACTGTGCAAGCTCCTAGATGTACAATTAATAAGATCCATTTCTGATCTTACAGAACTCTTACACAGAGGTAAAAAAGGGAAAGCATTTATATAAACAAATAACTAGAATAAAACAAAGATGTGTTAATATCCAACAATGCTAGGGACCAATTCACACAAAGAAGAATTTTCCCACCCAAAATAACAATAGTCTCTTAGGAACTATTAGAAAACATCACTGGACAGTCAGAGAATCCTGTTATTTTAGCTGAGCATATAGCTGTTTAGGATAAAGAAGATAATCATTGGTCTCTACAGCTAGGGGTGGCCAAAAAAGCAGGTGTTAGGCAGTATGCTAGTGGTGTACTGTTCAGTGTTGAACAGGCTTTGTGGAGGAGGACTCTGATACATAGCATTTGCCAATTTCCATGATGTAAATACTCCCATCATGGCTAACTTCAAACTACCAATGTGAGGTACCTGGACACAGAGTTGGGAAGAGATGTGCCTAATTAGTTCTTGCTAGCTAATAAGAGCCAGTAAGAGCAAGTAGAAGCCAGCCCAGAACACCTTTCGTTTTAGTCAATGATATGTGAACTGAAAAGTGATGTGGTGGCTTCTGGTTCCCGTACTCAAAGGAAAGGATACCCTCCACTTTCCCTCTTCCTTCCAGCCGAAATGCACACATAGTTGTGAGTAACCTTGAACCAGGTAAGCAAAGGAGAACACTAGCAATGAAAAAGCAGGTAAGAGAAGGAAGTTAATTCCCTAACACCATGGAACTCTTACACCAGCCCTGAACAACTTTTGCCTGTGCTGTTATGAGAGAGAAATAAACTTCTGCTTTGGTACACCACTGTTATTTCAGGTCTCTGTTAAAACAACTGAACCTATATCTAACTAAGGCAATCACTTGATGGCCATGAAGAAGAAAAATTCAAAGAATTGAAGTTCAAGGTAGGGAAAATACTCTTAGATTTGGAAGCTATACTAACATTATAGATGAAAGACATTGAAGGTTGCATTTAGACAATGGCAACACAGTCTTTAAACTCTGTCTTTAAAGATAAGTAGATATTCTCTCTAGTAAGACAAGTGAGAACAGCATAAACAAAAATACAGTCAGAGAAGAAGCAGTATCAAAAGAAACAATCAAAAGAGAGAGAAGACACATTAATAAGTTGAAGAGTAGAAGCCCTGTGGGAAATGTTCTAAGAAGACTGCTTACTATACCTAAAGCATGGCCTGAACTGAAATACCAAAACGAGTAAAACTGCCCATTGGGTATTTACAGTGTGGAGAGGTGGAGAAATACATAAACAAAAGAGCAATTAAGAAGTAATATAAGTAGATCTAAGTAAGAGCAGGCCAAAATAGAGTAAGTAAAAGTAACCCTTGAATAACACAGGTTTGGACTGGATGGATTTTTTTTTAATAAATATATCAGAATATTTTTAGAGATTTCCAACAATTCAAAAAAACATGGTCTTTTCTCTAGTCTTTTACTTACTGTAACAATAGTGTATATAATACATATAACATATAAAATATATGTTTATGTTATCAGTAAGACTTCCAGTCAAAAGTAGGCTAATAGTTACATTTTGGGGGAGTCAATAATTACACTCAGATTTGATATGCAGGGGGCCATACCCCTAACTCCCATGTTATTCAGGGTCCACTGTGGTCAATTCCACTGATGGTGGTGGTAATAGGTAAGAGCAGAAGTAGATCAGAAAAAGACTTCATGAAGGAGACTATGTGATAAATATACGACTTTATGTATTAGTAGATACTCTGTCTTTAAAGATAAGTAGATATTCTCTCTAGTAAGACAAGTGAGAATAGCATAAACAAAAAATACAAAGGCATGAAAAGGCTCAATTTGGAAAACTTAAAGTAGTTCTATATACCCGGAATCTTGAAAAAAGGAAAACGGTAAGAAATTAGTCACTTTAAGTATAAAAGTAAATAAAATCATATAAAAAAATTAAAGTGTGAATAAAACAATAAAATTAAAATTAAAAAGAATAAATAAATATGAGATGAAAAACAAAAACAGAGCCAGAGGGGGGCTCAAAGTTAAAGGCAGCTTTAACTTTTTGTTCATGATGTGACACCTGAAACATTTTCTAGACTCAAAAAGAAACTGATGGATAGAGGGAGATGGCATTCAGAAGAGAAAAGGTCTGATGGAATGAAGATGTTCCGAATACACTCAACCAATCAAATGGTCTGGTCTGATTAGCAGATTCTTTTGTTTTTACTCCCTTGAATGTGAAACTTTGAAGTAACAGAAGAAGGGAAGATGTTTAGATAAGTGGTCATGGCCTGCAGGCCAAATATGGCTCACCACCTGTTTTTAGATGGCCCTCAAGCTAAGAATGTTTTACATTTTTAAATGACAGCAAAAAAATAGAAAGAATAATATTTCATAATACATCAAATTTTGGTGTCCATAGTCTCACTGAAATATGGCCAGGCTCATTAGTGTACATATTGTCTATGGCTTCCTTCACACTAATGTGCCACATTTGTATGGTTGGGAAAATGACCCTAGGCCCTCAAAGCCTAAAATATTTGGCTCTTTGCAGAAGTTTGCCAAGCCCTGGTTTAGGTGAGGACACTGAGTGCTCTGTCAGAATTAACCTAGGAGATAACCTGAGGGATCCCAAAGACAGTAATACGTAATATACATCTAATGCTACATAGTAGAGTTTGGGGTAACAAAACCATTTTCTCAAATAGCAAGTTTTGCAAGGTGTTAATTTTCTTTCATAAACTTCCATAAATAAAAGCCCTGAGTATTTGGTGTGCATGATATCTTGCTGCAACATCTGTTTTCAGCAACAAATATATGTTAGGTTTTCTCCCAATTCTTACCCTTTAAGATGCCTGGCTGGTACTACATCTTCCGGGGATACAACAAACTCATTAACACAGTCACTTCTATATTGTAGTAAAAGGCATTAAATTAAGACTATGTAAATGCACCAAGTGACATGTAATATACATGACATAAAGCCCTTTCATGACACAGATGCCCTATCTTTAACATAACTATAAAACTTACATAACATACTGAAAAAAAAAATTAGGAGATGCAAAGAGAACTGTGATAGCTAACTGTACTTCTACCTCCCTTTCATTAAGCCTTGTGACTAAATTCCAGCCAACACAATATAAGGAGAAGAACTGTATTCTTAAAGGCAGGGCATGTCCCATTTTTTTATATTATCCTTCTTATTGGTTAGAAGACAGATGTGATCCCTCTTAGTTGATCAAGGACTTCAAGAAGCCTCACATCTCAGCATTTATTCAAATCTGAAACCAGATAATAGGCTGCTACTACTAAGCCAGAATCCATTTACCATTTAGCCACAAGTATACTAACAGAAAGTAACTGAATAGACAGTACCTGTACACAATGAATAAGTAATAAAAGTAATTTTAATAAATAATTCAGAATAATCAAATAATAGATATTTCCAGCTTACCTCCTTGGATTCCCTTTGCCGTTGCCGTTTTACCAGCATTATCAAGTCCCACCATCACAAGAGTCACCTTTCTTAAAATAATAAAAATTTAAAAACCACATTCTGAGTTAATTCAGTATTAGAGAAAAATAAAAGCAAATGTATTCATTCAAGCATCATTTAAAGAGCATCTATTATGTACAGACAATCTGCTTGGCAGGAGGGTACAATAATGAATAAAATTTCAAAAAGCAAAATTTATGAAAAATACCTTTAAAAATGTCATCTTTTTGTTCTCTTAGCAAAAAGAGGAAAAATATACAATAGATAACCCAAAGGCTAGAGAAGAAATAAAGAAAAGAAGGAAGTGAGAAAGGGAAGAGGGAGATGGATTCTAAGATGAGTTATCATGACAAAAGATTCCAGTTCTAGTTAACTGAATTCTAAAGATTATAACAAATCTGCTTTTTCTTACGAAATTACATAAAAATTATTGTTAGGTTCTAGACACTACAGGTGTCCTCAACTCTATTTTTACATATGCAGCCAAATACAAGTCTTAAATATAGTATTACAGTAACATGGTTATTAACTTAAGGGCTAACCTATTTTGAAAGCAGGTTCCTACAATTACAAATGTTTCTGATGACATAGTTAAGTTTTACAGAGTCAAAAAAAGTCCTGTTCAGTTTTATAACTGAAGAAACATAAATCCAGAGTCATAAGACATAAGACATTAAGGCACTTATAGTAAGAACCAGTAACTAATTCACCTAGCTCCTAAGGACTTCTTAAACCTGGGACAGGTATAAATGAACAAATCTACTGTACTTGTCCTGTTATGTTGGTGATTCAGTCTATACCACTAATGCTCATTTCTGCTCTAGGCTTAACTACTGGATAATGTAAGAGGTGAGCCCATCTATGAACTCCATGGATTTGGGAATGCAGAGAGAAAGCCACACTGTATATAATAGGGCTGCCATTTTAAAACCACACGGCGACACTCTTATGGGGTAGAATCAGGGTTTTTACCAAGTACAGTCATTTTTCATTTACAATCATCCCAAAAAGGATTAAAAAATAGAAACTAGATGGCAAGAAAAGATGTTCTTTCATCTCTCTAGGTCTGACTCTCCTGGATCTGGGGTTTTTTTTCTTCCAGATGTATATGGAAGGTCTATACAACAAAGAGAAAGGACAGAGGTGAGGGTATGAGGCAGTCCAGTTATGTGTCTCAAGCTGAGGAAAAACAAGCTCAGTATTGCAAAAACCAATTGGTCATTTATTCAACAGTTACTGACCATCTTCTGTACACCAGACACCCATGTTCTAGGCACTTGAGATACATTTGTTTACCAAAAATAACCACAACAACAATAAACAAACAAAAACAGATAAACTCTGCCTTTACCTAACGGAATTTGGCAGCAGGAGTCAAACAATAATAATAAATATAGGAAATAAGTAAAGTATAACATTAGTATGGCAGAAGGTGATGGAACCTTACAGAAAAAGAATAGAGTAGAGCAGGGTAAAGAGGAGCAGGAGTAGGGATGGGAGGTGGGTTGCAGTTTTATGTAGGGTGATCAGGCAGGCCTCACTGAGAAGGTAAAATCTGAGCAAGGTCTTGAAGGAGGGCGTTAGTCAAGCAAATATCTGGAGCAGGAGAGAACAGCTGGGTCAAAGGCGCTAAGGCGGGCACCAGCAGGAATGGTCCAGTCACAGTGAGAAACCAGTAAGGTAAAACACAGTGAGAAAAGGGCAGGGAAGAAGGACAGGGTTACAAACACATCAGAGCACAGATTACACAGGGCCTTAGGCATGGTGAGGACTTTGGCTTTGTAAGGTACAATTAATTTACTCTCCATTTACTTTCCTTTGTTATCCAGGAAACTTAGTCTTTTCTAAATCTTCAAAGACCCTACGCACCATGGGGAATAAAGAGAGAAGTACATCTATAGTCAGTGCAAGAATAAAGTAGTTGCAATCAGCAGCATCCCCAAACCCGAGCCCCAGTCAGCCAACCAGAATGCCAGAGATCCACAGCACATTGTGAATTTAAGGAACTGAGGTGGTATGTAAGGTCTAGGTACCTTGATCCATGTGGAAACTTTACCTGCATTATCAATGCTGAAAAACATGAGCTTATTTCTTGAAAAAGCTATGAGATATTTAGAGTAGAATAAAGAACATGACTTAAGATAACAAAACAATTTCCAAACAAAATACAGTAGATAACTACCCAAAAATGATGGATAATTTCAATAATATCTTAGATAATTCAAGTTACTAAATATCCCATGAATTAGACTAAAATAACATCAAAGATAATTCAACTGTTCTTTAACAATTTATAATTCATTTCAGGATATGCAGTACCTCAAACATCACCATGAACCAAAACAATTACTTTTGGGAAACAAATGCCCATCTTCTGCTTGTTTGTATCATTTATTCTATAAATATTGATTTACCTATGATACAATAGCAAACAAACATCCACAATCTCTAACCCTCATAATAAACCTTGGAGCCTAGCAAGAATACAGGCATTGGAGAGGTGAGTACCCGTAATGAGAGAAAGCACAGGCAGCCACAGGAAGAGACAGCAGGCAACTGTGCCGCCCCCAGGAGGAAGGAAGGCTGTACTACAAACCCACAGCAACTGGCTGAGCAGTTCCGAGGACATCACGGGAACTTTCCCATCTCTCATGAGCCAAAGTAAAAAATCTCAACCATAAGAGGCTGCCACTAATGTGTAGCTGCCCGGCACAGGCAGAGAAAACCAGGGCAAGGCGCAAAGGGGCAACATTCTCGCAGGAGACCACACCCGGTGCACCTGCCACTCCCAACAGGGCTCTGGGCTACCCTGATGGTGACCCCGCCCATGGCAGCATAGCAGATTAATCAGGATGCCGCGCCAGGTGTGCGGGTAATTGACACAGGCAGCGGAGAAGGGCAAGGAAACCAACAAGCAGGAAAGGGCTTTGTTCTCCCAGCTGACACACATGCTACCTGCCTACAGCTACCTCTATCGCCATGAAAAGGCAGAAGAATTTGGTCCAGAACAGAATCGCCCAGATAACCCCCAAGAAAGGGCATGGAGAGATAGATTTAACCAATCTTCCTGAAAAAGTATTCAAAATGAAGGTCATAACCATGCTGATGGACCTGCAGAGAAATATGCAAGAGTTAAAGGATAAAGTTGAGAGGGAGAATACAGAAATAAAACAATCTCTGGAAGGACTTAAGAGCAGACTGGATGAGGTGCAACAGGCAGTTAATGGAATAGAAATCAGAGAACAGGAACACAGAAAAGCTGAGGCAGAGAGAGATAAAAGGATCTCCAGGAATGAAAGAATATTAAGAGAATTGTGTGACCAATCTAAACAGAAGAATATTCACATTATAGGGGTAGCAGAAGAAGAAGAGAGAGAAAAAGGGATAGAAAGTGTCTTTGAAGAAATAATTGCTGAAAACTTCCCCAAACTGGGGGAGGAAATAGTCTCTCAGAACATGGAAGCCGACAGAACACCCAACAAAAGGGACCCAAGGAGGACAACACCAAGACACATAATAATTAAAATGGCAAAGATCTAATACAAGGACAGAGTATTAAAGGCAGCCAGAGAGAGAGAAAAAGGTCACCTACAAAGGAAAACCCATCAGGCTATCATCAGACTTCTCAACAGAAACCTTACAGGCCAGAAGAGAATGGCATGATATATTTAATACAATGAAACAGAAGTGCCTTGAACCAAGAATACTGTATTCAGCATGATTATCATTTAAATATGAAGGAGGGATTAAACAATACCCAGACAAGCAAAAGGTGAGGGAATTTGCTTCCCACAAACCACCTCTACAAGGTATTTAAGAGGGACTGTTCTAGACGGGAGCACTCCTAAGACTAAACAGATGTCACCAGAGAAAATAGAATCACAGCAAAGAGAGCAGACCAAGCAAATACTAACTAAAGACAAAATATAAAATCAAATACTCACAAAAGCAGTCAAAGGACATATAAAAGAGCACAGAATAAAACACCTAACATATAAAGAATGGAGGAGAAGGAATAAGAAGTGAGAGAAATAAAGAATCATCAGACTGTGTTTATAATAGCTTAATAAGAGAGCTAAGTTAGACAGTTAGATAGTAAAGAAGCTACCATTGAACCTTTGGTAACCATGAATCTAAAGCCTGCAATGGCAATAAGTACATATCTTACAATAATCACCCTAAATGTAAATGGACTGAATACACCAATCAAAAGACACAGAGTAATAGAATGGATAAAAAAGCAAGACCCATCTATATGCTGCTTACAAGATACTCACCTCAAACCCAAAGACATACACAGACTAAAAGTCAAGGGATGGAAAAAGATATTTCATACAAACAATAGAGAGAAAAGCAGGCATTACAGTACTTGTATCAGACAAAACAGACTTCAAAACAAAGAAAGTAGCAAGAGATAAAGAAGGACATTACATAATGATAAAGGGGTCAGTTCAACAAGAGGATATAACCATTATAAATATATATGCACCCAATACAGGAGCACCAACATGTGAAATAAATAGTAACAGAATTAAAGGAGGAAATAGAATGCAATGCATTCATTCTAGGAGACTTCAACACACTACTCACTCCAAGGGACAAATCCACCAGACAGAAAATAAGTAAGGACAGAGGCACTTAACAACACATCTGTTAAGAAAAGATGGACTTAACAGACATCTACAGAACTCTACACCCAAAAGCAGCAGGATACACACTATTCTCAAGTGCACATGGAACATTCTCCAAAATACACTACATACTTGGCCACAAAAGGAGCCTCAGTAAATTCAAAAAGACTGAAATTCTACCAAACAAATTCTAAGACAGAAAGGCATAAAACTAGAAATAAATTGTACAAAGAAAACAAAAAGGCTCACAAACACATGGAGGCTTAACAACATGCTCCTAAATAATCAATGGATCAACGACCAAATTAAAATAGAGATCAAGCAATAAACAGAGACAAATGACAACAACAGCACAAAGCCCCAACTTCTGTGGGATGCAGCGATGGCAGTTCTAAGAGGAAAGTATATAGCAACCTAGGCCTATTTAAAGAAGTAAAAACAATCCCAAATGAATAGTCTAAAGTGACAATTATTGAAACTGGAAAGAGAAGAACAAATGAGGTCCAAAGTCAGCAGGAGAAGGGACGTAATAAAGATCAGAGAAAAAATAAATAAAATTGAGGAGAATAAAACAACAGAAAAAAAATCAGTGAAACCCACAGCTGGTTCTTTGAGAAAATAAACAAAATAGATAAGCAGCTAGCCAGACTTATTAAGAGAAAAAGAGAAACTACACACATCAACAGAATGAGAAATGAGAAAGGAAAAATCAGGACAGACCCTACAGAAATACAAAAAATTATTAGAGACCACTATGAAAATCTACATGCTAACAAGCTGGAAAACCTAGAAGAAAATGGACAACTTCCTAGAAAAATAAAAACTTCCAAGAATGACCAACGAAGAAACAGAAAATCTAAATGGACCAATTATCAGCAAAGAAATTGAAACGGTAATCAAAAATACCCAAGAAAAAAATTCCTGGTCCAGATGGATTCACCGCTGAATTTTATCAGACATACAGACAAGACAAAATACCCATTTTTCTTAAAGTTTTCCAAAAAACAGAAGAGGAAGGAATATTTCCAAACTCATTCTATGAAGCCAGAATCACTCTAATACCAAAACCAGGTAAAGACCCCAGAAAATAAGAAAATTAGAGACCAATATCCCTGATGAACATACATGCAAAAATACTCAACAAAATAATAGCAAACCAAATTCAAAAATACATCAAGAGGATCATACACCACGATCAAGTGGGATTCATCTCAGGGATGCAAGGATGGTGCAACATTTGAAAATCCATCAACATCATTTACCACATCAACAAAAAGGACAAAAACCATATGATCATTTCCACTGAAGCTGAAAAAGCTTTGGAAAAAACACAACATCAATTCATGATAAAACCTCTCAACAAAATGGGTATAGAGGGCAAGTACCTCAACATAATAAAGGCCATATATGACAAACCCACAGCCAACATTATACTTGACAGTGAGAAGCTGAAAGTTTTTCCTCTAAGATCGGGAACAAGACAAGGATGCCCACTCTCCCCACTTTAACTCAACATAGTACTAGAGGTCCTAGCCACAGCAATCACACAACACAAAGAAATAAAAGGCATCCAGATTGGTAAGGAAGAAGTTAAACTGTCACTGTTTGCAGATGACATGATATTGTACATAAAAAACCCTAAAGAATCCACTCCAAAACTACTAGAACTAATATCTGAATTCAGCAAAGTTGCAGGATACAAAATTAATACACAGAAATCTGTTGCATTGCTATACACTAATGATAAACTGGAAGAAAGAGAAATCCAGAAAACAATTCCATTCTCAATTGTATCAAAAAGAATAAAATACATACAAATAAACCTAATCAAGGAAGTGAAAGACCTATACCCTGAAAACTATGGGACACTCTCAAGAGAAATTAAAGAGGACATTAATAAATGGAAATTCATCCCATGCTCTTGATTAGGAAGAATTAATATTGTCAAATGGCCACCCTGCCTAAAGCTATCGACAGATTCAATGCAATCCCCATCAAAATACCTACAACATTCTTCAATGAATTACAGAAAATAGTTCTAAAATTCATATGGAATGACAAAAGACCCTGAATAACCAAAGTAATCCTGAGAAGAATAAAGCAGGGGGAATTATGCTCCCTGACTTCAAGCTCTACTACAAAGCCACAGTAATCAAGACAATCTGGTACTGGCACAAGAACAGACCCATAGACCAGTGAAACAGAATAGAGAGCCCAGATATAAATGCAAGCATATATGGTCAATTAATATATGATAAAGGAGCCATTGATATACAATGGGGAAATGACAGCCTCTTCAATAGCTGGTGTTGGCAAAACTAGACAGCTACATGTTAAGAGAATGAAACTGGATTATTGTCTAACCCAATACACAAAAGTAAACTCGAAATGGATCAAAGACCTGAATGTAAGTCATGAAGCCATAAACTCTTAGAAAAAAATATAGGCAAAAATCTCTTGGACATAAACATGAGCAACTTCTTCATGAACATATCTCCCAGGGCAAGGGAAACAAAAGCAAAAATGAACAAGTGGGACTATATCAAACTAAAAAGCTTCTGTACAGCAAAGGATATCATCAGTAGAACAAAAAGACATCCTATAGTATGGGAGAATATATTCATGAATGACATATCTGATAAGGGGCTGACATCCAAATTATATAGAGATCACACACCTCAACAAAGAAAAAGCAAATAAGCCAGTTAAAAAATGGGCAGAGGAGCTGAACAGACACTTCTCCAAAGAAGAAATCCAGATGGCCAACAGGCACATGAAAAGATGCTCCACATAGCTAGTCATCAGAGAAATGCAAATTAAAACCACAATGAGGTATCACCGCACACCAGTTAGGATGGCCAACATAGAAAAAAATAGGAACAACAAATGCTGGAGAAAGGGGAACCCTCCTACACTGCTGGTGGAATGTAAACTAGTTCAACCATTGTGGAAAGCAGTATGGGGGTTCCTCAAAAATCTAAAAATAGAAATACCATTTGACCCAGGAATTCCACTCCTAGGAATTTACCCTAAGAATGCAGCAGCCCAGTTTGAAAAAGATATATGCACTCCTATGTTTATCACAGCACTATTTACAATAGCCAAGAAATGGAAGCAACCTAAGTATCCATCAGTAGATGAATGGATAAAGAAGAGGTGGTACATATACACAATGGAATATTATTCAGCCATAAGGAGAAAACAAACCCATTTGCAACAACATGGACGGAGCTAGAGGATATTATGCTCAGTGAAATAAGCCAGGCGGAGAAAGACAAGTACCAAATGATTTCACTCATCTATGGAGTATAAGAATAAAGCAAAAACTGAAGGAGCAAAACAGCAGCAGACTCATAGAACCCATGAATGGACTAACAGTTATGAAAGGGAAAGGGACTGGGGAGCATGGGTGGGAAGGGAGGGTTAAGGGGGAAAACGGGGCATTAGGATTAGCACACACACATAACGTAGCAGGGGGAGGGGACACGGGAAAGGCAGTATACCACAGAGAAGACAAATAATGATTCTATAGCATCTTACGGTGATAGACAGTGACTGTAATGGGGTATGTGGGGGGGACTTGATAATAGGGGGAGTCTAGTAACCATAATTTTGTTTAAGTAATTGTACATTAACGATATCAAAATTAAAATTTTAAAAAAATATACAACAGATAGTTTCCAATTCCATATACACACAAAATCCACAACTTAAAAAAAATTCGAATCCATTTATATTACAACAATGAGATTACTGAGAACTTAAATGCAACTGGACTAAACAGGCTACTTTTCTCTCTCTCTCCCTCCGGGGAAAAGTTAACCTGCACGCTAAAGCATCCCCAGAGGCCTGGAGAAACTGGTCCAAGCACAGAGGCAGAAGAGGCGGAGCGCAGCCCTCCCTCCCTCTCCTTCCCCCGGGACCGCGTCGGGCGGCGGACTCCAGCCTACCTGACCGGCTCCCGCCACCGCTTGAACCAGCTGCAGCAGTTGTCCATCAGACTGAACATCCCAAGCCGCTCCCCCCGCCGCCTCCCATCCGAGCCCAGAGGGATGGACACCGACTGCCTCGGGCAGAGCCCGGGAGCCGCCTCTGCTCCGAAGCGCCCCGCAGCAGTAATGGCCCTGGGAAAAGGCCGGCAGGACGCTGAAGGCGGTCAGCCAGAGCACCAAGCCCAGTAACCGTGCCCACCCACGAGCGCACAAGGCGCTCCCCGCCCAGGCTGAGCTGTGCGAAATACACAGTCACACACACACACAAGGCAGGTTAGCCGGGCCCCGCCAGAGAAAACCCGGCGCCGACGTGCTGACGTTCCTCTCACGCGCGGAAGGCCCGCCCCAAGCACCGCCCATGCACTGTCCCAATCACCGTTACAAGACCCGCGGCGGAGGCCTGTGAGTGGCTGGAGGGGCCCGGCTCATCCCCACCCGAAAGGTGGAAGGATGAAAGGGGCGTGGTTTAGAGGAGGAGGCGGGGCTGCGGAGGAGGTATTTCTCGTAACTAGGCAACGGAGAGCGTCCAGACGTCTGTTGAGGAACAATTAGGCAAGGCTTTTTTTTCAGTATACCTAGGGTGCTGCGTCTCATCTGTCTCCAACTCTAACTGAGACCCAGAAGTCTCAAGTCTAGCGCGTGTTTTGTTTTGTTTTCTAAAGCGGGGGTGGGGATCCTTTGGGATCCCCGCAGACTGGTTGCACAACTACAGAAACAATACACTGGAGCAATTATTGTAAGTTAAGGACAAGGAAAAAATTCATTTGCTAACTGTCCAGTAATTCAGAAGAGAGTGGTATTTTAATAATGTTTAATCAGTTTAATGTTTATCCCTGCTTGTTACTTAAAAGTGATATAGGATTGTGTATTTATTATGTGAGGGGTTATGATTACAAAAAAAACATGTTCTTTGTAGAAAACGTGAAAAATAGTGAAAAACGATGAAGAAAAAATCTCATACGCACTACCCAAAGAAAACCATTGTAAACGTTTTGATGTATGTTCTTTTCAGGATTTTTAGTTACAGGAATTGCTAGCTGTTTGGTTTCTTCAAGATGGAGATCATGATATACTGGTGGTTGTTTGATATATTTTGTTTTATTTAAAGAAATATGTAATATCTGCATTTCTTTTTATATTATTTGAAAAGAAATAATAAGTACATTCCTTATAGGGAAAAAATGCATGCACAATATGTAGGGACCTGTGTCTCCATTCAGTATCAACATAAATACATATTTTCAAATCCTAGTAAAAGGAGAAAGGGCCCTGAGAAGCCCAGTGTATACAGGGAAAAATAATGGTTTGGGACTAAGACAGATCTAGTTTTAAAATCTCTGTCCTTTACTACTCATGTAACCTTAATTCAGACTCCTATAGATCTCTTACAGCTTCCTGTCTCTATAGCCAGGTACCCCATCTGTAAAATGGAATGAAAATACCTACTTTGCAGGTTTGCTAACATAATAAATGAGAGAAATAAACCTCAAGTGTGATTTCTAACAGATAATAGATAGCAGATCATGAAGTTGGTGTCACCTGTCCCATAAACATTTATGGCAGATATCCTCCTACTTCTTTCTTCAAATTGTTAGGGATCTTATTCACTGTTCTCATTGTTGACTTCGTAACTTCAGTTTTCTTTCCAGTTTCTTTCCACTTGCTCAAGGCTATATGACCTCTACTGGTTTTGTTAGTTGGACCTGACCTTCCTCCTCAGTGCAAGATGCTGCCTCTGCTGGACTGTCCTGTCTAGACACTGTAATACCTCTGTTTTATAGTAATAAAGAAGAAATTTAGATGATATCCTCATGAATTTTCTTCTTTCCTGTTATCTTTGTTTCCTCTTATTTTCTAATATATCATGACATCCACCTCCTCTTTTGCAAGGATAACCACTTTCCTGAGACTTTGACAAACCTCATTTTTCAATTTTCTGAAATCCTGCCCTTTGATTACTTCTTGATCCAACATCCTAAAAATATCCCTCCTCATTTTTTCTTAGATATTTGGCTACAATTTCCAAGGTAATTAAAGAATGGGTAAGAGAGCAGGGCAGGATAAAGACACAATTTCCTCTTAGCTTTGAGTCAAGGTAATACTATTCTGCTCACTCTACTTTCACAATCCAATTTCTTAAACTCATGGTTTGAGATCATTAAAGCATAAATATTTTTGCTATTCACTTTATCAATTTACTGTGATTGGGCTTCTGTCCCATCAAACTACTCAAAACACATTTTTTTCTGGATGTAACATGTCTTCCTAATTGCTAATTTCCTACATCTTCCTAATTTTCATTTGCATCACTTAATGCATTTAGTTAATTTCTCAGAAACTTTCCTCCTTTGGCTTTTCACAATTATTCATTTTTCTGGTTCTCTTCTGGTCTCATTGGTCATTCCTCCTCAAGTTCCTATACGTATTCTCCAAGATCCAACCTTATTCCCCTGTTTTTTAAAGGCATGTTCTCTTGAAGAATCCAATGACTATTTGTGTGCCTAAAGGGCCATGCTATGTAGTTGTAGCTTGAGCATTTCTGGAGTAACACTTAACACCCTAACTTTTCCAAAAATATACTCAACCCCAGCTCTTCTTCATGTCTTCCCTACTTCTGATAGGGATATATTACCAAACATTTCTGGTGCTCACATACAGCTGGTCATTTGGTTAACTAAATTGACTGTAAGGTTTTCAATATAAAGTGATTTGGTAGACAAGTGCAGCCCACTGTTTCCAATCCTCTTTCTTTTTACAAGCACATGAGATAGTTACTCCCACCCTCTTCAAATCACGGAATGTTCTTTGTCCAGTAATACGTGAGGGTAGTAGTTGTGTCACCTCTTGGTGAAAGCATTTCAGAGCTGGTACACAGTTTTCCACATAATCTCTTCTTTTGCAATGGTAATTATGGAAGACTGTTAACTTTAAGTACTATAAAATCAATACAGTATGGAATGCTAAGCTAACACGTGGAAGACAGCTACCTGGAAAGACCTCCAGTTGACTTCCAGGGAGCAAGATATAAACTCTTACCTTAAACCATTGCAATCTGTGACTTTTTTACCACAGTATAATCTAATTTATTCTGAATGATGAAAATAATCTTGCTGTCATTCTAGTTAAGACTTGGTTTCATCACCCAGGCACTGTGGAAATTACCTCCTAAATATTACTTGGTTTCTTTTTTCCCCCAGCTTTATTTAGGTATAATTGATAAATAAAATTGTAATATATTTTAAAGTGTACAATGTGATTATTTGATATATGTATATGTATACAAAGTGAAATGATTCCCACAATCAAGTTAACCCATCACCTTACATTGTTACTTTTTTTTTCTTCTGGTGAGAACACTTAAGATCTATTCTCTTAGCAAATTTTGAATATACAGTACAGTACAATTAACTATAGTCACCAGGCACTACATGAGATCCTCAGAACTTACTCATCTTTTAATTGAAAGTTTGCACCCTTTAAGCAGCTTCTCCCTATTTCCCCACCCCCAGAGCCCAGCAACCACCATTCTACTCTCTGTTTCTATGAATCTGACTTCAAGTTTCTACATATATTTGATCTCGAACAGTATTTGTCTTTGTCTGGTTTATTTCACTTAGCATAATTCCCTAATGTTGTATCTTTATCCATTCATCTGTAAAAGGACACTTAGTTTGTTCCCACATCTTGGCTATTGTGAATAATGCTGTAATGAACATGGGGTACAGGTATGTCTGAGGTAGAGATTTTGCCTCTGGATTATACACAGAAGTGGCACTGTTGGATGATATGGTAGTTTGAGTCTTAATTTCTTGAGGAAACTTTATGCTGTTTTCCACAGTAGTTGCACCAATATACATTCCCACCAAGTGTACAAGGGTTCCCTTCTCTCCACATTCTCACCATCAGTTATGTCTTTACAATGTTACTTGGTTTCTAATCTTTGTCTGCCCTGTTCCATTTTGTAATCATTCACAAGGTAACATTCTTAAAGTACAATCATGAAAATCACTTTTTCTAAAACAAACATACAAACAACAAACAAAACAAGACCAGTCTTCAGTGCCTGTGGTTTAACTATTTAAGCCTGACTGTTAGTTTTCACCAAGCAATATCAGAAAACTCAATAAAAGGAAAATGATACATAATCCCACTACAGGAAATGATTACTGTTGATATTTTGTCATAAATATTCCCAGGCTTGTATTGTTAAACTGAATTTAGTTGAATGTTTATGTACCAGTCATTGTTCTAAGCACTTAGAATATAGTTGTGGAAAAAAAAATTCCTGCCCTCATGGAATTTATATTCTAGTGGCAGGGAGGAATAAAGAGGTGGATAATAAACAAAAATGAGACAATATATTAAAAATGTAAAAAAGGACAAGGAAAAGGGATTAGGATTACTACTGGGAAGGGGATTAAATTAGCTGTTAAATTTTGGATGGGATTCAATTGCATATTTATAACTATTCTGAGAACAAATTTTGGCCAAGTGAATTGACCAAGCGTTAATCACTAATGAGCTAAAGTCAGATATCAACTTCACAGAGTGAACTTCCGAGATAAATTAAAACCTTAAAATTTTATCCAAAAATGTGTTATTAAACTTTGTCACTAAATACTTCAGTATATGACTTTTCAAAAGTTGACATTGCAGCGTATGTAGATAGCACACACAGTTTTTCAGCACTGACAAGTATTGTTAGCACTGTGATACACATTTTTTGTATCAAGATACTCATTTTCAATTGAAGTCTTTAGGAAAGTAACATTTTTCTTTCAGGTACCTTATGTTTCTCTAACATGCCCTTCTTCAAACTCTATTTATGTCTGTTTTGGAGATTATTTGTTATGAAATGTTGTTGATTCACGGTTTGGGAAGTTTTCCCTTCTTGCAAAATTTTGACATCTCAAAATCAGTGCTCTGCTATTTCCTCCTCACAAGATGAGGAGATGCCCAAATTGAGCCTTTACTTCAAAGACTCATGGTCTAAATGCATTTAAATATTGAACAATTAAATGAATTAATGACTTAAAGATCACTGTGTTTAATGTTTTGATTGCTAGCACACCATCAATTCTACACAGATAAGTATCATATTTATAATTAAATCACTCTGGGCTGGGAATAAGGTGGGGAATGGGGAATAGATTGACATGGTAGAGACAGACACAGAAAGAAGGAAGATATTTTAAAAGAGCGAAGTGTCTTTTATGTTCAATAATTCCACTGCAAATGTTATCGGAAAAAGTGTCTCTAATATCACCTTCCATCCAAGTGGATCACAGAACCATAGAAAGGTGGAGGTGGAAGAGACCCTTGAAGATGACAAGCCTATTGACTTTCACTCACACACATAGTAAATCAATTGATATATTCATTTAGGCAGAAGTTTTAGAAGTGATCATAGTAAATACACCTTAAATACTATTTCACACATATTAATTGCTTCACAATTCTTAAGTCCTTATATCAACACTATGAAAACCCACTATTATCCCCATTTTACAGATGATATTACTGAGGCTCAGAGAAGGTAAGCAATGTGCTTAAAGTTACACAACCAATAAGTGGCAGAGTTTCATGATCTGAATCCAGGCTGTTTAGCTCCAGAGGAAGCCTTAAACATTCAGTAACATATTTCAATGGTGTATGTCTACACACAAGAAGTGGATGTAATATGCAAAAGACAAAACCATTGTCAGGCAGCTGCATCTGGGGAGGTCTCTCCCTAATCACTAGGTAAAATCTCAACCTTGACTCTGATCAAGAAAGAATTCTCAAACAGGTCAGAGAGTGTAGGTAAGGAAGGAATTCATTAAAGCTAGAGTAGCAGCAAATGGCAGCAGCGGAGTGGGCAGCAAAGAGCAAGGAAAAACACAGGGAGGAAAGGGAAGGCAATAGAACTCCTGCTCAGCATAAGGCAAATCCTTGCCAACTCCTGAAGCCAGTGTCACCTGGTGTCCAGTGTCTGCTTGAATCTGCACGGCATGGGAAGTAAACTCTTTCACCCCAGGATGTGGGATGGATTGAGATTATGTTCTGAGGACTTCCCAAAGCAAAGAAAGAAGATTTTCGGGAAGGTGCTAAAGAGCATGATATTAGAGCTGCAGTCAGGTCCAGATCACCCATGTGACAGGAATTTACAAGCCCAAATCAGAGAGTTTAGTAGCCCTTCCCTACTTGTCTAAAGTAGGACAGAGAGTGAAGACTTGTGCTTAAATCCAGAAAGTTGGATGAAATGGTGAAGTAACAAAGACACTTACCACTGGAAGAGCACAGGGGGCAAAACACACTAAGTTGAGCCCTGAGAAGTCTTTAAGGCAAAGTACACACTCAAAGGACGGGAGCGTGGGCAACCTCAGAAAGGAAGCACACTTAAGGTTTTAGGATTCTGTTGTTTAAGGCTTTCAAGAATGTGGCAAAGAGCAGGGCATCTAGGCTTCACATGTGGTCTCATGTTGTCTATCTCCAGTGAGAGACATTATGTAATCATGCATAGTCCTTCAGATATTATGTAAGATAAATTTAACACAAGGAATATCTTCATCCTGTTCTCCTACAAGATAGTGGTTGTCCTCAAGCAGTGGGGACATATCACTTAGGACTGCCTGCCCTGCCTTAAGATAGGGTCAGTTGTTGGCTAGTTACCATATAACATCTTAGGCCTCTTCCCTCCTAACACCCTGGTTTTTTAAATGAAATCTTACTTACCCTCCTGTTCTTCCTATACTGTTTATACCTTGACATTTTTCATCATAGGCAGGAAAAACCAACCATGATGCTTGTCCCATGTCTCTGCCCTACCTCAAAACGAGCTGTTTGAAGGTGATAGAATTTGAGAAAGTTTTTCTCAAAAATATTTTTTTGGCTATAATATTTTTACATCATAAATGCCAAAACAAAATAAAAATGTGGGCGGTCAAGCAATCTCATTTGCTTCCATTATCTCTGTGATTTATAGCCTTCCTAGAGTTTTCAGTTGCTTTTAACTTTTGGCTAATGTCTTCATTCGCAACTTTTAATCTCACCATTTTTCTTTCTCAACCTAGATGCGCCCCCGGACTCTTGAGTCCTCGAAGTTCTCTTGGCCACTCAGCCTCCCACCCCAGCTCGCTGCTTTTTCACTGTTGGCTTCCCCTTCCCCTGGGGAAACTGCCGGAGCCAGGGAACGCTGGAGCTCGGGAGCAGGCGAGGAAGGATGCCTCTGCAGTGTTTACTAGGCCTCCGGTTTCTCCCGGAGCCCTGCCCCCGGAGCCCTGCCCCCAGCTCCGGAAAGCTTCCAGGAAACGTCCCCGTTATCACTCCTCGGGCTGGGGGCTGGGAGCGGGCGGTCCCCTCCGCCCCGCTCCGGCCCTTCCGCGGGCGCGCGCTTACTGGCGGGGCCGCTGCGCCGTAGTCCTCAGGCAGCGGCGCCCGGGCTCAGGTTCCCTGCGCACCGCGCCACGGTCCCGCCCGCAACTCTGCCCGCTTGGGGATGAGGGTCTTGGGTGGGCGCTGCGGGGCGCTGCTGGCGTGCCTCGCCCTAGTGCTTCCCGTCTCAGAGGCAAACTGTGAGTAATCAACAGCGTCTTGTCTTCTGTTTTTCCCATCAGTGGCCTTTCGGTAGGACTTTGTTTTCTAGGGCTGCAGCCTCCCAGAAAGTTTCCAGTAAGCCCCCGATAACCACCCGGCTGATGGAAGCAGCTGTCGATCTAGCGAGCAGTGTAATGGTGGGGCAAGGCCAATATATGCCCTGCTCTGGGGATCGAGTGTTGCCTACGGCACAGATTCAAGAACCTGTGTGACACTAAACAGCAATGAAGGAATTAGAACACTTAACACCTTTGCTCCCAAGAGCTTACGTTCCCCGTCAGAGGGCAGAAATGAGCATATTCCATTGCAAATTTTGCAATTTCTGGACTTTGAGCTTGGCTTGCTTATCTCAACATTGACAAACGAATTGTTTTAGGATTGACTGCGGGTTTGCATAGCAATAGGTAGATGTCATTTTCTAACCTTGAAATCAGAAGGACTGTTAAATATTGTATGTCTCAGGTCATTTTTTTACTGAGGATTTTTGACACTGAGTGCCACTGATTTGAGGTTGTGGCATGAATTCTTTATACTTTATGTTTGTATTTCCAGTTCTTTATGTTCCCATGCCTGGATTAGAGGCAGGATATTGAGTTTTCTCTGAAAAATATATAAGGAATATCAAGATATTTAATACCTTTTAGTTGTAGGTTAATTCTGTTGCTTCTAAAGTTTAAACATATTCACTAATTAAAAATGCTTACTCCTGCTATGTTTTATTCTTGGGAAATGGCATGGGAGAGAGAAACTATGAATTTCAAATAATTTTTAGACTGCATAAAGCTCCAGTGTGAAAATTTCAAAGACAGTAATATCAGAATTAAATAGAGATTTATAAATATTCCACTAGTTTTTATTAGTTACTGACCAAGGTGAATGAAGTATTTTAAAATTCTAATTTAAAGGCTAAAACATTATTTGTTGATCTTGTATTAAAGAAGTACAACAGCAGAACTTCAACATGCAAACCCCAGTAATTAAGACTGTATGTGCAGCACATGCATTAATTCATTGCCTGTACATTTTATTAAGACAATCAAATGTTTGCCTGCTAACCAGTATTTTGGAGAGAAGAGGCAAAGTGGCTTGCCACACTAATTGCTTGTCACACAGGAATTTGCTAAATGCTTCTTGTAGAGATTTTTATATTTTCATTGAATCTAGGCAGTTAAAAATGATGTGTGTGTGTGTGTGTGTGTGTGTGTGTGTGTATTATACACAGGTAATCAAACCATTTATACAGAGAAACACTTGTTATATATAGACTCTGATAGAGTAGATAAATTAATTCAGCAAATATATCACCCAAAGAACAGGTGGCTTTATACAAAGAACAGATCACTTTATTATTCCTTTATTTTAAAAAGCATGGTAGTTTAATTGGATTAAAAATCATCTCTGGTTTACTAATGAAGAAACTGAGGTACAAATAGTACCTAAAATTTTAAATTTGAGAGAAACTGGAACTCTAGATATTATATTTATAATTTTTAGTTTAGTCCATAGAAATATAGTTGTTATTTAAAGAAAAAAGTTTACAAATCACAGTTTTGGTTTTGAGAGAGTTGTTAGAAATCATCCAGTACAACTTCTTCATTTCAACAAAAAAGAAATTGTTCAGAGACATTAGCTGATTTTTTAGACATTTTTATATGTATTTATACAAACACATATTTATATACATCTGTGTGTATGATTTTATATATATTTATACAAACATACATATATGTAGATGTGTATGTATATATATATATATATGTGTGTGTGTGTGTGTGTGTGTGTATACAATTCTGTGAGAGAGATTTAAAATATATACCTCCTACATGTTTTATGTCATTTCCCACTAAGGACTGTGGTGAAGAGAAATAGGAGAAAGCAGATGTCCTCTTTGGCTGTCCTAAGCAGGCCCGATCCAGACTTCCACTCTGGGTGGATGCAGTCTACTCTTTACATCACTGACTTATATTTTCACTCTCTTTGTTCCTTCTCTAACTGTCCCTTTCACTTTATCTATCTTTGCTTTTCTTATATTACCTTTGTAATGTTGCACTGATGGACAGATTTTCTGAAGATGAGGGTTGAGTTGGGGTTGGTGCTGGGAGACGTAGAGACATGCGTGTGGTACATACAACAACAAAACTCTCCACCGTATTCTCTTGCCATTAATTCTATGCTAGGATATACACAATAATTCATTTCTTACTGGGCGTTTTCTCTTTACCAAGTTTAGTTTCCTTTTTATAGCTAAATGATCTATATGCATATTTAAACTTTCAAAATATTGTAAGAAAAATATGTGGGGCCCATATATATATATGAATATTCTTTGGTTAAAAAAAAACAGTAATGAACTCTTGCTAACTAAAGCAAGAAAGAAAACAAGGAAGCAAAAAAAGAGCTGAGTGTATTTACTGGAAGGCTACTGAATGGCATGCTGAATAACCAGGCTTAGGGAAGACTTGGGCATTTAGGGGATGTGTATGAAGGGAACTCATGTGCTTGCTATGTTAGAAACTGGCATCAGATGACCCCATTCTAACTACTTTGCATTCCTGTGTGTCTCTGCTCAGGACTGAAATTCCTAGAAGAGCCTGATCATTTTAATTTAGCTAATGTCTGAACTTGTGACTCACTAGAATTAGATACAGTGCCAGGACAGCTCCCACAAAGGAATGCATGCTGAAAAGGAAGCCAAAACAAGGGAAACCTACATTTTCTAATTATTGGCTTATACATGCTCTTCTTTCTTTCTTTCTTTCTTTCTTTTTTTGAGAGGGCATCTCTCATATTTATTGATCAAATGGTTCTTAACAACAATAAAATTCTGTATAGGGGACTCAATGCACAATCATTAATCAACCCCAAGCCTAATTCTCAAAAGTCTCCAATCTTCTGAATCATAACGAACAAGTTCTTACATGGTAAACAAATTCTTACATAGTGAGTAAGTTCTTACATGATGAACAGTGCAAGGGCAGACATCACAGAAACTTTAGATTTTGATCACACATTATGAACTATAAACAATCAGGTCAAATATGAATATTCATTTGATTTTTATGCTTGATTTATATGTGAATCCCACATTTCTCCCTTATTATTATTATTATTATTATTTTTTAAATAAAATGCTGAAGTGGTAGGTAGATGCAAGATAAAGGTAGAAAACATAGTTTAGTGCTGTAAGAGGGCAAATGTAGATGATCAGGTGTGTGCCTGTAGACTAAGTATTAATCCAAGCTAGACAAGGGCAACAAAACATCCATGGATGCAGAAGATTTCTCTCAAAACAGGTGGGGGTGAGGTTCTAAGCCTCACCTCTGTTGATCTCCAATTTCTCACCTGATAGCTCCCCTGCAACTGTGCCTGTCTTAGGTTGTTCCTCCCTTGAGGAATCTTACCTGTCTCTGGCTAACCAGTCATCTTCTGGGGCCACACAAGGAAATGTAAAGTTGGTAAGTGAGAGAGAAGCGATATTGTTTGAAAAGGTTAGCTTTTTACTTCTTTGCAGATTTATGCCCTGTGGCTTCTATGCCCAGCATTTGTCTTGAAGTATCTTTACCACTTGGAAGAATTATGATACTCGGTAATTTCGATATGAGGCACAAATTCTACTTAAAGGTTGTAATTAGGAAGGAAGAAGAAAAGCTAAAGAAGTAGCAGGCGGAAGAAAACATGGGAAGATTGATTATTTCTTTGACATATCTTCTTGTAGTGTAACATAAGCATGTATAGGTTTTAAACTACTAATTAAATTGTGTGCACACATTAACATAATAGGAATACAGCTACATAACCAAAGCAGATCTACAATTACCAGCCATCTCCAGAGAAACGAAGAAAACCAGTTAGGCACCCTAGGCATTTGTGAAAACTTATCAATGATATGATGGATATTGTCTAACTGAATGTGAATAGTTTGAGAAAAATCAGACAAATTAAAACAACACATTCCTGGGAACTGTTCACATCCCATATTTTCTTTTAACAGTAGATAGTCTGTAGTCGCAAGATTTTGGAGCGCTGCAACTTGCACTTATCCTAATTCCTGGTTGAGTTCCGACAGTATAGATCCAGTCAAATTTGTTGTTTTACTGTATGCACAGGCTAGCTTAGATATCTCCTTCTTCATTTCAATTGCAAGTCCAGGAACCGGTGGGATGAATGCAGCTACAACTGCAACAGCGCCAAGATCTTTGTTGAAGTTTTTTGATGATCATCTTCTGGAATGACTCTTCCAGAGAATGTTGATGTTGGAAGTTCTTCTTCATATCGTATCTTAATACGTTTTCTGGGTAACCAAATTAGGCTTTGATCCTCTGTATAAACACAAACAAACCCTTTGCCCACACTTTGATATGCCCTTTATATCATTGTGAAGAACTTATTGGAGATCACCACACAGGAACTGCTTTTTTTTTTTTAAGAGAAAGGAATATTATCAGAAAAATGTACTTCCATAGCTGATCATCTGACACCCTTTAAATGATCAAAATTAAGGATATTTAAAGCATGCATTAATCGTTGATTTACAGTTAGTTTTATCCTATCAGGGAGTAATCCCCCTTTTCTTTTTTTTTTATCAATAATCTACAATTACATGAAGAATATTATGTTTACTAGGCTCTCCCCTATACCAGGTTCCCCCCCACAAACCCCTTTACAGTCACTGTCCATCAGCATAGCAAAATGTTGTAGAATCACTACTTGTCTTCTCTGTGTTGTACAGCCCTCCCCTTTCTTCCACCCCCCCATTATGCATACTAATCATAATACCCCCTTTCTTCTTCCCCTGCCTTATCCCTCCGTACCCACCCATTCTCCCTAGTCCCTTTCCCTGTGGTACCTGTTAGTCCATTCTTGGGTTCTGTGATTCTGCTGCTGTTTTGTCCCTTCAGTTTTTCCTTTGTTCTTTTACTCCACAGATGAGTGAAATCATTTGATATTTCTCTTTCTCCGCTTGGTTTATTTCACTGACATGCTCTTCTTTTTGTAAACAGCATTTGAAAACATTTCAAATACAATGCAAGTAACTAATATATAGCAAAAGGGACTCCTCCTCAGTAGATCCTAGTCACCACATCCAGAGATGAAGGCGCAAGCCTGCCATTTCCTCATTTAGTGTCACTGGGTGGTGTCTGTGCCTCCTCTAGCTCTGTCACAACCCCATGTCACTGTGCTATGCTTTATGGATGAAATGATACATTGTAGTGTACCAACACATTCCATATGCCAAAAAATCATTTTAAAAAAAGACAAATGAATACAGGCACTGGCTTTAGGACTTGTTTGTCTCTCCTGGTTATACGCTGCAGCTGGATCTATAACCTCCTTCTCCTACCGTGCTCATGTACCTCTTACTCTCAGGCAGAATCTCCTGTTTGGCTTTTTGTCTGCTCAATGAGATGAACCACTCCTATTCAGTAAGAATCAGAGCCCTGTGTTCCTACCCGTGGATGGGTGTATCCATCTCTTCTTTTACAGTTTCTACTATGTATAATAGTCATCCTGAAAGAGGAACTCTCCTTCTAATCCTGATTTATATGTGGCAACAACACTATTTTGCCTCGATTATTTTCATTCCAGCATAATCCTTTTTAAAATTTTTCAATAGGAATAAAGAACCAAAATGGCTACATAGCAATCTCAGCTTCAGATTCAATGGAAAGTATGTGTGTTCTACAGTGAATGCAATCCTTTTTGGTTTCCCAATTTCTACATGAGCAGAACCCCCTTGTAAGGAAAGAAAGCAAAAAATTTCAGAATAGGTCATTGAATTGGTTTCCTAGTGCTGCCGTAACAGTGCACCACAAACTGGGTGGCTTAAAAATCAAAATTCATTGTGCCATAGGTCAGGAGACTGGAATGCTGATGTCAAGGTGTCAGCAGGGTTGGTTCCATCTGAGGGCTGTGAGTGAGAATCCATTCCAAGCCTCTCCTAGCATCTGGTAGCCTCAGACATTTCTTGGCTTATAGGTGGCATTCTCCCTATGTCTTCACATCATCTTTCCTCTGTAAATGTCTGTCTTTGTTCCAAATTTCCCCTTTTGATATGGATATTAATCATTAGATTAGAGCTCACCCTATGACCTTGTATTAACTTGATCATCTATAAAGCCCCTATTTCTGAATAAGGTCATATTTACAAGTACTGAGGGATTAGGATTTCACCATCTTTGCAGGGGTCACAACTCAACCTGTAACAGTCATTAAGCATCGTATCATGACAAGTACCTCCCTTCCTACCTTCATTCCTGACCTGTGTATTTAAACTTTAGGAAAAAAAACATCATATGTTGATGATTGCTGGTAGAGAAAACCTACCACATTTTTTGAAAGAGAATATTGTGTCCCAAAAGGCAGTGACTGAGCCCTCAATAATTGATCATTCCATCAATCCATAAGGTTAGTTCCTTCCAGGTATTAGGTTATACAGTAAGACCAACGAAAACCATAATAGTCATCCCATTGACTTACTTCCTTAATTGTGAAATTATTCCCTTAGAGGTAAAGTTGTGTGACTTAGAATAAAGCACTGAATGAGCGTACCAGTACTGGTGCTGATAGAAGAATAAAATCCAAATGCAGAAAAAATGTTTCTACCTGAGTACAAACCACTGCTCCTCCATGATAAAAGAACCCCCCAGGAATCAGATTGGATTTTGCAATATGTCCAATTTCTAACTGGTGAAAGAATAGCAATTCTGCTGACAAATGTGGTTTTTGTTGTTTGTTTTAGTAGCAAGAGGCTGGTGGGCCTTAGTGAAGGAAAGTCTACATAGCTGAGTCAATATGTAGCCCTTGCCACCATGGCTGCTTTTTTTCTGAGTATTGAACAAACATTAATGACTATTGAACACTCTGAGTGATACAGACCCTCAGCCTGGGAGTCATATGTACCCACAGACTTTATATGTCTGTCTTTCATGGCACTTTAAAAATCAGAAAATTCTCTTTCAAAATTTGGTTTCATTACTTCCCTTAAAAAACAAAGGAAGATCTGGCAATACTGGGTCTTCATTCCAACATGGTAAGATTAAATTAGAAGTGATTCAGAGCTGCCTTCTTTAGAGAGAATATACCCCCCCCACCCCCAGTCTGCCACAATTCCAAGCATCCCCTATTGTCTTTCACCAGTTCCTTTCCCTTGTTTAGGGTACCTCTCTAACACTTTTTGAGTTTGTGATCCCTGCCCCAGATTGCCTTGAGATGAAACACGCTGACAATCCTTACATGGGTCATTCTGCCCTCTCTTATTATTAGGAACTTTTCTAGAGTAAGCCTGTTTTGTGCACATTCACCTGGAACACAGGTATTCTCAGTTCCAAGCCAATTCTTGTCCAGACTCTCCTGTCCTTGGGCCTGAGGTCTAGCTCTTTACAAGTCTCAGGAAAACTGGACAGGCCATTTATAACCATTCAAAAGGTAGACTAGATCCCAACCTCAGATAATTTCTCATTCTAAGCAAAGCGAACAGTGAGAAACACTGCTCCTGTGCCTTCTCACTGGGAGGGTTTTGTTTCTCCACTGCTCCTCAGGATCACCATTGAGAGAGGCTGTAGTTTGTTCATTTGTTTCTGGCTACAACTTAACTGCAAGTTTACTTCTGTATCATGTTGGTAAACCACACAGAGATATTTGTAAACCAGAGATTTTTGTCTTTGGTAGGTTGGTCATAGGCCTTTCCTCACGAAGCCATAAAGGGAGCTTGAGAGAGGACAAGAAGTCAGGAGGGTGAGCAACCTGCACTGGCCACTTAGTTACCTCTTTAGGCCCAACCATTCATACCATTTAAACATGTCACAACTAAATGTATTGCCAGGTGGGACATACAACATCCAGTTCACAATGAGATATTCAGATCACATGGCCACCAGGTGCTCTGTGGTCAGATTTTCAGACCCCACTGAAGGCCAAAGGAATTATTTCTTCATATTGTACTAAAGAATGTCTGGCTTTTCAGTGTTATGTAGTATATGCCAAAGTTTTGTCTAGGATGGCATTAGCCACTCAAGCCAGCTATTAAGAGTTGAAGCTAGTGGTCCTAAAGCACATGAAATAAAATCAGCAATATTAATATGTTCAGCCTGACTCAAAATTATATATGCCTTTCTGTATTTTTTCCTATTGTTTTGTAACAGATTACCACAAACTTAGCATCTTAAAACAGCACAACTTATTATTTCATAGTTTAATGGGTCAGAAATCCAGGCACAAGTCCAGGGACCTGCTTAGGATTTCACAAGGCTAAAATCAAGGGGTGCACCAGAGCTGAGATCTCATCTGAAGCTCCGGGTCCTCTTCACGCTCACTGATTATTGGCAGAATTCAGTTTCTGGTAGCTGTAGGTGCAGACCCTTCAGCCCCTGAGGCCTCTCACCATTCTCACTATGTGGCCTTACCCAAATACGGCAGTTTGCTTCTAAAAGGTCAATAGGACGCATCAGCTGCTGATTCCTGTCTGTAACTTCTGTTTCTAACATCTGAACCTGATACACAAGGCTCATGATCTAGAGGTTTCTGGAGTTTTTCATCCAACGGTGTTTCCTGCCCCTCTTCCCCAAAAGGGTCATTCTTTGCCCTTTCTCCCCTCTGGTCCTTTCATGCACAAGTCCTCCTGTTTGGAAGACTCTTTCTTGTATCATTTATCCACCACCATCCCAGATGATCTGTCCAAAGGCTCCCCCAGCGTTTGGATACTTCATATGATTTTGCTCCTCCTCTGGTTGGAATCATGGGTTGATGTGTGATAAAGCTTTCTAGGAACTTTATTTCCCCATTTTTATTAAAGGATAATTGAGAAAATTTTTATTTTCTTGATTACTGTTCTCTATTACATTATATACATTTGGAGCTTCTTTGTTGTACTCCTTTGCTTTATTGGTTATTTTTTCAAGTAATAAACTGAAGTACTCTTGTCTTATCTATGTGTTTTTTCTTTTTTTGCTTTCATTGGTGCCCTCTGATTTTTAGTATTAATGGACCAAATTAGCACATTACTGAATAACCTTTGTTATAGTCATTAAATTTTTTATAATCTGATATTAGGGTAAGATATGCTATAAAGTATAAAACTTTAATCCCCAAATTTTCAAATTAATTACCAAATCTTAGCAGCCTAGAAAAATAAGAGTTTGTTTTTCAGTCATGTTAAGTCCAATGTGGTTTGTGTAAATCTTCCATTTTCCATCTCTTACCATCTGGCATACATGGCCTCCCATGTCCCTGTGTCGAAAATTGGGTGGGGGCAGTTGCCAAGATGAGGAGGGCATTTGAGTTTGAAAGTAGTTATTTCTAGTTGCTTTATCCTATATCTCCCACAGTGTAACTGAGAGGAGGTTTGGAGTAATGGAAGCTCTGATTTTCTTTGCCATGCCCATTCCACACATTGGTCCTTCCCAAGCAATATCTCACCTATCTAAAGGGAGCAGTTTTCAGGTTTTATTTAAAGGCTAAAATCATGGCCTTTTATCTTCTGTAAATGGAAGAGGGAGATGGGCAGACTTCAAATGCTTTGCTATTATAAATGAAGTAGTATAATTAATATGATTTTATGATTGATAAGCTTTTTCTTAGTATCAGAAGCTTCATTGGTGCTAGATGTTTTAAAATTGTATCATACTATGTCTAAATTTGCTTTCTCTTCACTCATTTGATTTGACACTCAGTAGAGACCCTCTGTATGAAGACTAGTGTGTCTCTCATTAGCTCTGGAAAATTCCCACCTGTACTTATATGATAATATAATATTTGTACTTATATGATAATAAAATTATTATATGATAATTTTCTTCCTCTCTATCATCAGTTTTCTTTCTAGAACTCCTCTAGAATTGATCCTTTGTGACTTTAACGCTTACGTCTTTTGTCTCAGTTTACTCTATATTTGAGGTTTTCTTAACTTTATCTTTCAACCTTTCTGTATTGACAATCATATTGTCAATTTCTTGAAGTATTTTTTGTCTTCAAAAAATACCCATTTATCACATCTCCAAATACAGTGAAACTGGGGATAACCACTTGAACATATGAATTTGCATATGAATTTGGGGGGAACACATTCAGTCCATAATGCCTTGTCAAGTAGAACACAGATGCTTATTTTATTACTTTATTTACAAAGGAAGTGGGGAGGTGGTTTTTTTCTTTCAATTGAAGTATAGTTGACATACAATAGTTTATTAGTTTAGGATATATGACATTGTGATTCAAATTTATGTATATTACAGAATGCTCACCATGGTATAGATGGTATTTGTCATGCAAAGTTTTATTACAATATTATTGACTGTTTTCCCTTTGTTTTACTTTTTTATCCCCATGACTTATTTATTTTATAACTAGAAGTTCGTGTATCTTAATCCCACCACCTCCCTTCCCTCTGGCAACCACCAGTTTGTTTTCTGTACCTATGAGTCTGTTTCTGGTTTGGTTGGTTTGCTTATTTACTGGTTTTGTTTTTTTGGTTTCCTCATATAAGTGAAATCATGTGTATTTGTCTTTTCTGTCTGACTTATTTCACTTAGAGTAATACTTTCCAGGTCCATCCACATGATCACAAGTGGCAAGATTTCATTCCTTTTTATGGCTGAGTAATATTCCATTGTATATATACCACATCTCATCCATTCATCTCTTGATGGACACTTAGGTTGCTTCCCTATCTTGTAATGTAAATAATGTCGTGATAAACATAGCAGTGCATAAATCTTTCTGAATTAGTGCTTTTGTTGAGCATCTTTTCATGTGTCTACTAGCTATCTGTATGTCTTCTCGGGGAAAATATCAGTTCAAGGCCTCTGCCCACTTTTAAATTGGATTATTTGCAGGTTTGTTTATTTATTTATTTTTTTGGTGTTGAGTTATTTGAGTTCTTTATATATTTTGGATATTAACCCCTTGTTGGATATATCATTTGCAAATATCTTCTTCTGTTCAGTAGGTTGCCTTTTCATTTTGTTGAAAGTTTCTTTTCCTTCACTGTGCAAAAACTTTTTAGTTTGATGCAGTCCCAATTGTTTATTTTTTGCTTTTGTTTCCCTTTCCTGAGGAGACAGATCCAAAAACGTTTAGCTAAGGCTGATGTCCAAGAGATTCCTGCCTATGTTTTGTTTTAGTTATTTTGTGGTTTCAGGTCTTATATTAAGTCTTTAATCCATTTAGAATTTATTTTTGTATATGGTATAAGAAGAGAGTCCTTTTAACTTTGTTGGTGGCTATATTTTTTTAAAGTGGGCCTGAGTTAATGTTATGTTAACTCAGTGTTAAATGCAACATGTTAAATGCACCTTTCCTTATTATTTGTTTTATTTTTTATTTTTTTCCTGACTCCATATCCCAATCATTTTATCTCCTTTCCTTAGTATTTTATCATTTTATTCCATTGTCATTTATACTGTGTCTTACGGCTTTTTAGAAAGTCAACAGGGAATTCTGAGAGGCTGGTAGAAGTTGTATTAAATTGTACACACCTACTCAATGCTGTACTGATAGCCCAAATAATCCTATTTCCACATTAGCACTTAAAACAAAAGATCCTAAGAGTCCAAAGCAAAGCCATTGAGATCTAGAGTCTTCAGAAGCTTCTAAGCACACATCAGACTTACTTACTGGGGAGATATGGGAGATACTGCAAAAAGGTGGGATAGTGCAGAATTAGGCCAACTCTTTTATTGCCTCCTTTGAAAATGTCCAGGAACAGTATGCCTGTTGCTTTTCCACATAAATACAGACACAGGCCAGTGAACCAATAATATTAATTGATGACATTCTAAAAAAAAAACAGGTCAAATAGAACAAAAACAAAACTTTTCCTGTGTTATAACCTCTTGGTACATGACGTCAAAATCAGATGATGTTTTGGTGTCCTAGTGTGGAGGAAATTAAAAAAACAAGGAAAGCTGAAGGCCTGAATATCCTGCTGCACGTCATCAGAGACCTCCCGCTGTAGCCTCGCCTCGGGAAGGATAGCCAGCTTGCAATGTAGTGGTCTGGAGAGGAAAAGAGAAGGCTGTAGAAAATCCCTCTTCATCCCTTGCCAAAATCTGAACTTTGAGTCCTTTCAAAAGAGGTACTGTAATTTCTCACTCACCAAGAGCAAACAAGTCAAATAAAAGAAATGGTCAATGTAGTTAAATAATTATTTTTCTGGGTAATAACTGCCTGTTGTCTTTTGCCTAGAAGTATTTGCTGTTTTGGAAAGAATAAAAGGTATCACTTTGTCTATAGCTATATCAAAGGTTTTAATCTGGAGGAGCAAGATTAAAAGGCAGAGTGTTTGATTTGTTCTTTTTTTTTGGTCCTAGTCTAGGGACTGTAAATTAAAGTTGTAATTAAATCCTAGAATAAGGATAGGTCTGTTTTACCACTGAATAGTTGCTGAGTGTTCAGGCATTGTTTCTCCACTCATTCATTGATCTGTTCCAGAATGAGGGTCAGTGGTCACATTTTTTAATACTGCCTGTGGCTTCCCGACTTCTAAATAAGTGCCAGCCCTCATCCCTTTTAATCCAAATGTTTTAGGATTCATCTTCATAAATAAAATATATAATTCACAGATTATTTCCTCTTTTTCTTTCCAAGATTTAAATACTTATCACACCTGTCTCTTAGGATCTTGGAGTTTATTTATTGCTCAGCCCTCTTGAAGAAGGGAGGCACAGTGCATCTTGAAAGAATACTTTCTCTAACATTTTTTCTAACTCTCTTACATAATATGAGAAGAATCATTCACTCAGTAGCATAGTCCTCAGTATAAAACTAAATGTGAACTTAGAGGAAGGCAAATGTAATAGCTCTTAAAAAAATTATAAAAAGTGAAGTATAACACACATACAGATAGCATTTCTTTCTAAAAGCTAATACAAGTAAGTATTACTTGTATTACTTATATGGACTGATAAATGCCTAATTAAAAATTATCTTTTGGTTTTTCATAGTTCTTGCAGCCTTTACATTTTTTAATATCCCTCCTCAATTAGAAACCTGTGCAGAAATCTTTATTAAAAATGAAAAATTTTGCAGTTGATTAATATATGATTATTTTAAATATAATTTGTAATATCTGGGCATATGTTTTCCCATCATTATGAACTAAAGGTTTTTCTATATTACATGTAATTCTATTTTTCTCAGGCTCTAATAAGGAAAGCATGCCACTTCAACAACTGAGACACATGAGGCACAATTATATCTCAAAATATTATTTAGTTGTTCTGTTTGTAAATTGAGAGCCATTTTTCCTGCCCCTGCCCCACATGGAAGCAGAAACAAAGATTCAAAAACTCTGCAAACTCATATGCTAGCCAGAGTTTCCCTTCTCTAGCACATTCTTTTAGGGACAGTTTTTCATTCTTGGCATGCCAGAAAAGATGGGCCCAGGGAAGGAGAGAAACAAAGCAGGACTAAAAAAAGAGATGAGCTTTTGGAGGGAGGAATGTGAGAACCACCTTTGCAAAGGATGAGAGAGCAGACAGAAGAAATTCAGAGGATGAGCTGACCCAAAGCTTGGACCTCCTTCATCTGCCTCACCCGCGTCTGAGTGATCAGCTCTGGGCAGCCTGCGGATCTGTGGTCCTCATCCCCCTGAACAGAGGGTAGCAAGCTCAGCCACCTAAGTGAGAAAGGGGCCTGAAGAAAGGACCTCCTCTTGACTAAATTGCACACTGGGAAGAAGTTCTCCTGTGAGCCAAGGAAATGCTGACCTCACTATCTTTATTATAGGTGCTTTTATGAAGTACTGGTAACAACTTTTTTGGAGATAAAAACAGTCAAATTTAATGCTTAAAAAAACATTTGCCCCCAAAGAAAACAGTGAAGGGAACATATCAAGGCTGTGAACACAGTTCCCAAAGAGAATTCCAGTGAATATTTAAATAATGGTTATAATTGTTCAACCTGCTGTGGTCACTACTTTGAAGAAGGGAAGACTCAGATGATTTAAAAATTCAAGCAGATTCAGTCATACTTCTAATCTTGAAAGACTCAAAACTAAACATTATAACATAAAATTTTGAATCTGAATGTAGCACTTTTCAAGCAACATAGTTGGGTTATAACAAAGACTTTCTTGAAAAACTTCTTAATCCCAAGAAGGGAAATAAATGATAAAAGACAGTGTGGTAATGCAAAAAAACAACAGATTTGAGAGGCAGACTTGGCTTTCTTCTCAGCACTGTGAACTTGGTAAAATTACCTCAACTTCCATGAGTTTTAACTCGTTTGTGTATAAAATGGGAAAATTACTATCTACTTAACAGTTTTAATTAGGATTAAAGGAGATAATGCAGAAGCAGCAAGTGTTTAGGTTATCGTGATAAATAATGAATCTTTTTACATAGTCCTGTAATCCAGCAGGGTGTTATATTTTTGGGCAGTTAGACTTTGAGCTAGCTGGTAAAGCACATACTTGTCTCATCCTACAGTCCTGTGGTTCTTAATTTGTATCTGTAATGTCATGTTTACATCTTTTTGACAAGAAATCATAGACTCCTTCTAAAGCGTGCTGTGTTAGATGAATAGGTTTATTTTATAAAAGACAGTAAATTTGCTGTCCACTCCACAACCATATAATTTCTTTTTTTAAATCAAGTGCATTGTGGGCATTTGAGTGGCAGAACACACAGAAGAAAGAGCATTGGATTAGGAGGATGGGCATGCTTAAACTCCTGTCCCATTAATACTGTTTCTTAGCTCTATGATCTTGGGCAAATCATGTATTCTCTCGCAGCTTCAGTTTCTTCAGGAAGCTCAGTGAAAATGGGGATGATAATTCTATCTCCTAGTTTATTTCATTTTTTAAAATATGAGAATCAGATGAAACAATAAGTATATACTTTGAAAATTATTAAGTGCCACTCTAATTTAGAGCACTATTGAGTTGAATTTAGGTGAAATAAAACATAAACATTCAAATTTAGGCAAAATTAGTTTTTGATTGTTAGCTTTATTATCTTTCAGGTCAGAGGTGTGACAATTTTCCTCTTAAGATTCATTTCATCAGTGAGAGGCAATGAAACCTTTGCTTGATTTCTGAGAAGCTGCAAATAGTAATGGATGGTTGCCTGTCAGAATTTCGTGGTGCCTGTGAACTAAGCTCTAATTTTGCTGTTTATTATATATTAAAGTAAATTACAATTTAGGGCAAGTATTCTGCATGCTCCTTACCTGAGTTTCATCATCTCTGGAATAATGGAGGTTATTATGTTTCCTTCTACTTTTATAAACTTATGTGAGCATTCCTTTAAACCACCACCTTTGTTCTCTCTTTACAGTTGAGAGCTCTTCACAAACATACATATAAGATGTATTATTATGCCTGCTCTGTGTCCTGAAGTGGGGGCCTTCATGGAAGAAAGAGATATTTTTAATTATCAATACTAGTTCTGAATTCCAAAATATAATAGTATTCTGTAAGGAAGAAATACCAAGGAGTGATGATTATGGCTTGTTTTCTAAGTGCATTGAACCTAGTTTTTTTTGTTATTGTGTCAGTGTATTCATCTTTCAAAGAAAGATGTTCTTGTTTTCCCCAGAAAGACTCACATATTTGCTTGGAATTTCAGAAGAGCCAAGTTTTTGCTATATTTATTTTAAAGTAGTATGCTTAAAACTATTTTAAATAAATGATATAACTGACCATGTCAGACTCTTTCACAGTTGACGAGGCTGTCATTTAGCAGTCAATAATATGCTTGCAAGTAGCCTGCTCACAGAATAGCATCTTCTAATCCCACATGGCCTCAATTTAATCTTGATCTTAATGAGCAGTGATAAATTTGGTAAGAAATAGGAGTAAGAATATAACCCAAATTCTTCATTTAGTTAGTTAGTCATCACATTTAAACTTCCATTTTGGTACGTAAGAGAAATAAAGTAACATTACTTTACTCTTTTAAATGTTTCCAAATCTATTAGGCAAAAATAGAATTAAAAGTTTGTATTGAACATCTTTTCACATGTTTGTTGGCCATTAAAATTTTTCTCTGTAGTAATGTTTATATAATTTGTTTATTTTACCTTTATATGATTTTATTCTTTAAAATGTTTTATTTTTATTTTGTATTTAATCTTGCATACATTCCTGTTATTGGTTGTCTTGTTTTATTTACTTTTAGTTTGCAAGAGTTGCTTATAAATACTGGATGTAATTTTTTCTATTCTACATGAAGCAAGTATTGTCCTCCAATTTGTTGCTTGATGTCTAACTTTTTAATGGTATTGTTGTTCAGCTGTTTAAATTAGTTATATAATCAATGTTACCTTTTTTTTCTCTTTTGTATTTTGTGCTTTGCATAAGGTCTTCCTTTTTCTGTGGATTTTTATTTTCCTGGTTGTATGATTAATGAAGTGTTTTAGCCTATCAAGTATATTCCAAATAGCTGATTGGTCTGTACTCCCAAATTCTCTATCTCCAAGAGATCATGAGAAAGTTTATTACTCTAGCTTTAAAGATGGTGTGGTTATAACTTTTGGTATAGTCATTTCAACATGATGTTTTTTCCAATGTAGTCATAATAAGGTAAACATTAAATATTGTCTGCTGTGTTTGACTCAAGAATGAACTTGGATAATTTGTGTAGATTATTATACAGGTTCTGTAGCTGCACACCAAACCTGCTCTTTGAGTTGTTAACTGAAGTGCTTATGTATCTGCATTTCTTTTTTTCCGTTCAACCATGCTGATTTTAAATATCATACTATTCACAGGCAGGCAGATTTTAATTCTCATTGTTTAATAAAATAATATATTTTAGATGGCAAAATGGAAGATTTATTCACATAAACTTACTTTTTCCTTCAGTTTTGGCAAAGCAACATGCTTCACAAGTCCTGGTTAGGAAACGTCGTGCAAATTCCATGTTTGAAGAAACCAAAGAGGGTAATCTTGAAAGAGAATGCATTGAAGAACTATGCAATAAAGAAGAAGCCAGGGAGATCTTTGAGAATAACCCTGAAACGGTAAGAATTCATGACCACTTTTAAGTTTGCATACTTCGACATACTATTACAGACTGAATATTGAGTCTACATTCCCTTGTGTTCCTTTTTAAAGTTACTGTTGTGTACATGACCTTCCACGTGTAACCACCAAAGCATTTTAGGAGATTCCCTCCAAAGGGAAGTGGGCTTTTTAGGAAGATACCATTGCTAAAAGCAATGTGCTCTGAACAGAACATAACATCATCCAGAACATTTCTGATAATTCAACCATAGCCTTTTATCAGAAAATAGTATTGCCCTTATGGTTTGTAAATACTTTCTCCTAGAGTTTGGTAGTATTTGGTGGGTGGGTGGGTGGGGAAGGTTTCTCAAGTATAGACTGTGTGTGTGCATGTTTGTGTGTGTGAGATTGCATTGTGATCACTGTGTTCTGTCAAATCTCTGTTTCAGCATCTCTAACGAGGCTTTAGAAAGTAAGACCCACTAATCCAGAACTTACATAATAAGTACTCAGTGAATATTTACTGAAGTATTAGTACAGTACTGTGTTCCCCAACTATACTTTAATCTATTCTGTAAATCCTTGGGAAGTTTCCTGAGCCCACATTGTATCAATAATCCCTAGGTTAGAATTTATATCTTTAGGGTACACTTTTTTCAAGTTAGTTTAATCACAAAGACCCCTAAATATAACACAGAAATTTGGGACCCCTAGACCTTATCTTTAGTTTCCCAATTTTCCTAGGGAAGGATGTTTTTTCTAATATGTCCCATGGGAAGTAGGGGTATAAACAGCGTCTCTAAGAATTCAGATGAAGATGACCTTGAGAATTCAAATCTGATAACTTTCAGGGTTACTGCAGATACGTTCTCTGAGGTGAATTCTGTAACCTTGTCTTGCCTTTGCTAAGACAAAAATGTTTTATTACACACAATATAGAAGAGTACTCTTGTTGTGAAGGATAAATGTGCATACATACACACACACACACACCACAAATACATATATATATACACACATTCCTTTTTATTATTGAAATTTAAAATACATACCAAAGTAGAGAAAACAATATAATTAATTCCAATATACCCAATATACACCTCACCCCACTGCCACTGCTTCAACAGTTATCAACAATCTACCATTCTCATGTTACCTATTTGCAATGCGACCTGCTCTATCTAATTTTTGTTTTGCTTTACTGGAATATTTTAAGACAAGCCTGCTTACTCGATATATCATATTATTAGGCCACCCATAAATACTTGAGTATATATTTCTAACAATTTAGAAATGTTCTTACAGCCTAACCTCTGAGTAGCAAAATGGTGAGTGAGGTAGAAGACCATAATTGAGAGGATGGAAAATAGTGAAGAAGGAAAATTCATGTATGTGCTTCCACTCCTCTTCTCATTTGGACATTAGTGTCATTCACAAAAGAGAAAGATGAGAGAGAATAAGGAAGAGATGAGAGTAATGAAAGAAAAAACATGTATTAGTGCTTCTCATTTTCTGTGCTGCTACAACCTCTTCCTGTTCATGTCCCTAATACCTTATTCCCGATCTCCATCCTATTGCTTACCTCCTCACTGTCCCTAATATATTCCTTTCACTGTCACATCATCTCCTTTTTAACCCATTCACTGTTGCTTATTTTCCTGGCTACAAAAGAACAAATCTGTAGAAGACAAAGACAACACCCATATGGAGATCCCATCCTTATAAACTGGTAGATAACTGTTGTTACCATCAATAATCCCTGGGTTAGAATTTACGTATTTCTATCTTTAGTGTATAAATTTGTGTTCTGTAAAATTATAAATGAAAGGAGAAAGGATGAAGGTTTTGACTCTGTTCTGGATGATGTTATGTTCTGTACTTGAGTGTGTTTTTGGGTAGAAACACTGGTTTCTTGTGAGGTGTTCTGTGTATCAATGTTACACATTAGATTTAAAAGGTTTTTGGGAACCAGGCTAGGAACATTACCATCAGGAATAATTGTTAACATTTTTGTCACTCTCGTAAAGTGCAATCCTTCATCCAAATTACTGATTTATAGACAAACTTTTGATATCTAACCAACTTATAAGGTATTGCATGCACATTAGATGCTAAAAGATAAATGTTCACTTTAATTCACATCAAATTATGTCACTGTTATTCAGTGTTAAATCTGGTATGTGTAATCAGCATGACATGAAATGTGTCAAATGCGTATATAATCATTATAGAAATATTAAAGAATTTATAAAAGGGCATATATAGTTACATTTAACATCTTTAATAGAACCTGTTTTCAATTTAGAAACTTTGAAACATGATTTTATTGATCAATATTGCTTTAAGCCTAAACATTTTATTGTTTAACATTATTATTTACCTACCTCGGGTATATTTTGCTATAGAAAAAATGTTATAATTTAATAAGGAAATGACAGTTATATGTAATTTATTTGCATCTTTATTATTAAACACATTAAAAAATTAAGTTTTAACTCTATAGTGAAATTTAGGTTCGCTAAGATACATTTTTTTCTTTTCTTTCTTTCTTTCCAGGAATATTTTTATCCAAAATACTTAGGTAAGTTCAAAGAACTTCAATCATATAATCTTAGGAATGGAAGGAAATTTAAATTTGATCAAGTCCAACCCTCCACCTATATATTCCATCCTATATAATTCCATTAGCCTCGAGAATAAGATCACATTCTGTTTGGTTTTGCTGTCCTTTTATTTAAAGACATGTGGACAAATTTGGAATGGTTCCTTAATTTCCAGGTGGCATTTGAATTTTAGTCTTTTTCCTTCTTGTGTCTATCTCATAAAGATCCATGAGCTGATGCTAAATTATATTTAGGCATCAAGAGATTCTCTGTAAGTAAATGCGTTTTCATGTTTTAAAAAATTAATGTATAATTGACATAAAATTATGTTAATTTTGGGTGTAAACACAATGCTTTGATATATGTATATACTGCAAAATGGTCATGACAATAAGTCTAGTTAACATCCATCACACATAGTTACACGTTTTTTTTCTTGTTACAAGAAATTTTACGTTCTACTCTTAGTAACTTTCAATTACACATTACAGTATTATTAACTGTAGTCACCATGCTGTACATTATATCCACAAGACTTATTTTATAACTGGAATTTATGGCCTATCTTGAATGAAAGGAAATATCACTATACTCTCAAGAGCTTATGTTATAAATCATCATCATTTAAATAGTTATGAAAGTCATTAACAGTGTCTATCTTTGCAGCACCAGTTCATCATTTCCAGTGGTATCTCTATTCATGTTTGTTTTGGATACAATCCTGGATTCTCAGGGAGAGAAGTGGTATTTCTCTACTCAAACAGATTAGATAGTTTCAACTAAATATAAATTAAAAATAGCAAAGTTTCAGTTTGCTTTAAGCAAATATAGAAATACATTAATATTACTAATACTAATATTACCTGGGGGAGTTGTCAGCATTTCCAAACAATAAAAACAGAGTATAATGTGCACACCTCATTGTGGTGGGATTCTGTGTAGGTCCAACCCACATAGGTGTGCTCTCCTTTCTCCTTAATGCTCAGAATATTCCACATCTGTGCATCTTTCCACCCTACTCTTATCCCAGCCAATTTAAGGATTCAATCACTGCAGAAATAAAAAGTAAATCTTCCTTGGATAAAAAAAAGTAGAAATGTATTCTGATATACCAGGATTAAATGTGCAGCTAAAATATGTTAATATAATTTTGCAAATAACTACTTCTATTAAACTCTCATTTCTCTTAAAATTTGAGGATTTAATTATAGCCTATGGCTTTACTCTTTGTTTTGCTTCTAAATACCCATACAGAGATTCCAGAGAACATCTTTAGTTGGGGGAATGTTTATACCTTTTCCTTTTTCCCTGAGAGCCTTGCAATGAAAGGATGGTAGGCACTTATATTTACCCTTCAGGACAGTTAATAAGACAAGATCCCCAAACTACTGGGTAGAAGACCCTTTTTCATATTTCCTGAAGTGTACTCTTCCTTTTTTGAGTGACTACAATGGTCTGAACCTTATTTGTGCAGCACATCCTGAGCCAAGGAGACTCGGCTTTAATATACTACATCTCATTTCACCCATCTCATCAAACTGCAGAACATCAGTTCACTGGTATTTCTCTTCAGAATTGCAGGGCACGGCTCATTTCTGTTCTGTGAACTGCTGGGTGTTTTCCAGCTGACTTACTACAATTTATTTTTTGTAATTTCCAATCCAGTATTTATCTTCTGCAAGATCTTAAAGTTATTTAACTTCTGTGAGCCAAAGTTTTCTCATTTGTCAAATGGATAGTAACAATTTACCTAATATGTTTCCAGCAGGAAATGAAAGGAGATAATGTTTACAAAGCACTGTAGAATGCTATGCTAGTCCTCTTAAGTTTTCTTTACTGACTTCTCTATTCCCACTTTCTTTTCTTTTCTCCCCTTTTGTTCTCTAGCTACATACCAAACTTAAACAATTCCCTTCAGACTTGTAAAGGGGACACTGAAAAATTAATTGTGTAATGATATAATTTATGTCTATAGGTATGAAAATGCAACATGGTTTTCAATCTTTTGTTGCTGTATCTTAAAAGAGCAATGGGATATAGATATATATCTATGAAAAGGTCTCTTGTAAATTTACATATGACTCTTCACTTTAAAGCAACTAAACATTTGCATTGTTAAAGTGGAGAAAAGGTAGAATATCAAGACTTTCAGCTTATCAATTTTAGGTAGGAATTTAATATTTTACATGAAAATTGTATTTGGCTATTAAAAATTTTAAGCTTGCATTAAAGAATACAGTGTTAATATTTGTTTCTCAGGTCCATGTAATGAGGCTGTATTTCTGCAGGTGTTAAGATTCTAGAAGATACATACCTGTGATCACAGAGTACATTTGGATAAAAATAAATAGCATTTTAATACAATATTATGTTCTGAGAAAGTTCCTCAGATAAATTAGTTTTCTTTTTTCTCCTTTTATCACTCTCAACTTCCTCTTTTCTGGCTCTGTCTTTATCTTCTCTTTGCTTTTCTTATTTTGGCAGCATGTTGGAAAAGACAAATACTTAAAAAAAAAAAAACAACCCACAAGGTGTGGGCTGTACCTCTAGATCTAAAAGTTTCTACTGTGTCAGGGTAAGCAAGTTATTTAACTTTTCATGTTCTTTATTTAAAGGTACACATAATTACATTCTCTAATTTCATAGCTCTTGGGAAATACAAGTATACGTAGAAAGATTTTTTTTTTACTTCATCAGACTTTCTTCAAATGTATAATTCAACCAACCCATAATATGAAACAAAAATATACTTTTGATTATGTTTTTATATTTCTGTCTTTATTAATATACAGCTATATGTAATGAATTCTACTTTTGGAAACAGAAATGCTCTAAGCTAAACTTTTCTTTCATTTGACATTGTATGTTCAATAGGCCAATGCCCTAATTATAAAAAAAAACAAAACTTTATAATCCTGTCCCTCATAAACCTTACAGTAATTTTACTAATTAGCACAGTTCTTGCAACAAGGTCCTGACAGTGAGATGAGGATATGAAAGAAATCAGACCACTATTACAAAACCATACTTTTTGGATAAGTTGATGAATTGGTTCAGACTGTGGACTCCTTCTCTTAAGAGGATCTCAAGAGAAACAATAGCATTCTAGGCACTAATGATAACAAAATAAAATGAAAAACATCAAGAAATGTGAGCAATTCATAGGTAGAACTGAAGGCTGGCTTGACCCATTATGCACGTGTTGGAAGTGGGGTGCTGATTGTTAAGGTAGCAATACCTAAGCATACAAGTCAAGATTTTTCAGAAGTACAACAGTAGTGAAAACCCTGAGTAACAAGAAATAAAGAAATGACAAAATAAGAATAGAAATAAGTTAAATGGAAACCAAAAAAGAAGATTAACAAAAACAAAATCTCATTCTTTGTAAAGGTTAGTAAGTCAGGCTGACCTCTGGCGAGAATAATTGAAGAAAATGCGAAAAGGGAAAAAGGAAATGCCAAAACATAAGACCTCCACAACATTTATTGGATTTACGATCATAAAACAAAATATCATAAAATGTTACAAAAGCTAATAATAAAATCACAAACAGCTATACCAAAATATACCAATATATACTTGGGAACTTGATAGAATGGTTACAATTATAGAAGAATATAAAACATCTATAATTTCACACTAAGAAATAGAGAACTTGACTATGTACTACACAAGCTAAAATGCCAATTAAAGCCCTATTTCTGTTTTTCCTGTAAATCTAGGTCCAGATGTCTTATAGATGAGTTCTTCCACCTTTGAAGAAATTGTTAAATTCTCCCTTCTAAAATTGTCTTATAAAATAGAAAAAGATTCTATGTTCTACATTTATTTTAAAAGCCTGGTTTAATCTTGATTTCAAAACCAGAGAAGGACAACATAGGAAAATAAAAATATAATTCCTTTTCATTTATGAGTTAACCCAAATAAAATGACATCAAATCTAATCTAAAGTGTGATAGAAATAATATATCATAATAAAGTAGGGCTTATCCCAGAAATTTAAGGATGATTTAACATCAGAAAATCTATCAATATAATTCTCCACGTAAGTAAAATCAATTGATAAACTTCAGCACTTAAGTATTGTAATTATGATAAAACCTTTTGGCAAACTATGATCACAAGGGAACTTTATGAGCTTGGTAAAGGTTGTATAAAGAATAACCGTATAATTTATCTTCCAAATTTTGACACACTAGATAGATGCAAGTAAAAAATAATAAAATAGGCCTTTTCTGGCAAACTGGCATGTGTGGTTACTCAGATTATATACACACAACAGGAGAGAAAGAAAGGAAGAAGGAAGATAGGAAGGACAAAGAAAGAACGAAATCTACAGTAAACATTATACTTAATGTATAAGCTTTAGGTACAGTCTCTTTATGATTGAGAACAAGTAGAGAAGCACTGAAAGTTACAGCCAGTGCAATAAGGGAAGAAAAATATATAAAAGTATATAATTATCATTAATTGTAATCGATATGATAATATATCTACAAATAAATACAATCCATATACAAAATGTTAAAACACATAAGAGATTTCAGATAGTTCTAAGACTACCAATAAAAATCAATAGTAGTTCTTTACCCAACAGTAGTCCAATAGAAAATGAAAAGATGATGTAATTCACTGTAACAGCAACCTCATAAAATATATAGAAATATCTTAAGAATGTCTAAGACCTCTACAGAGAAAATTTTAAAACTCAAATGAAGGATACAGAGGATGAATTGAAATAATGGAAAGATATTTCATGATCTTAAACTGAGTGATGCTATATAGAGATCAATTCTCTCCATATTTACATATTCAGAGCAAATCTGTTTAAAGTTCTAGGTGGTGTTTTTTTCTTTTTTTTGGAATTCAGCAAGTTTACTTTAGTATTTAAATTAGTGAATGAAAATCCACACATACCTAAATAAACTTTAAAAAAATGCAAAAGGATGAAACACTTCATCAAATACTAACTGCAAAACTGTAGAAAGAAAACCATATGATATTGTCAGAAGAACATGTAGGCTAACGAACTTAACAGAGTTCAGAGACAGAGACAGACCCATGTTTATACGGCAGCAACCACAAGTCACTGAATTGTTTAGGAGATGGTGCTGGGAAGACTGGCTAACTATAATCAGAAAAATTTATCTGAGTTCCTAACTACCACCAAGTATAAAGGTGGATTCCAGGTAGAATAAAGACAAAAATGTTAAAACTATGAAATTAAACACAAAGTATGGGAGAACATTTTTTTTTTTTGATCAGTGGCATGGAAAAAAACTCAAATGCACAAACTATAAGGCAAAACAATTGGTAAATTTGATTACAACAAAATTAAAACTCCTCTTAAAAGACACATAAAAGATAAGGATAAGAGATGATAACAGAATGAGAGATGATCATTCTAAATGTTTAAATTTCTGGAAACCCATATGTATAATAAATAACTGTCAAATGAAAAATAGTTAAAAAATAATAAAGAAAATATTCAGAGGAGGAGGCCCCAGTTTTTTAAATAATATGAAGATACACTCAATTTTTACTAGAAATTAAGAAAAAGCAATGTGAGTTATCACTTTATTACCTATTCTGGCAAAAATTAGAAAACCAAAGTATAGAAATTCTTATGCTGTGCAGGTGGAAATGTACTTCTGAAAAGCCACTAAGTATATGCCTATCTAATGACCATGTAGAACCCCTGGTATCTAGTCCAAAAAAGTTCTTATCATGTATACTAACAAGCCATTCATGAAGATACCCATTGCAGCACTGCTTGTAATGTAGGAAACTGGAGGCAGTCTGAGTATCTGTCATGGGTAGAAAGGATTATAAAAAGTGGAGGTTGCATGACACAGTCATATTTAGCAATTAAAAGCAATAAGTTATATGTAGCAGCATGGATGGATCATAAAAATACAGTGCTGAATAAAAATGCTAGAAAATGTGATATGTAATAGAAAGTCATTTACAAAAATGAAAATTCATAAACAAAATTATAACATTTTATAAGAATACATATAAATGAAAAAATGCACATTAATCCATTAGAATGGTTGCTTGCCTAAGGGGTGAGTGGAAGTGGAAATGGAGATAAAAAGGAATACTTATATTTTAAAAAGCAACAAATGATGGGCTTTTCAAAGGCCAATAATTATAATAATGTACCATGAAAGGGAGAGTAAACACTCAGACTTTTATGTAATGACCTCTGCTGTGACTTAAAGACAGAAGGGTGTAGTTTCTTGAAAAGAAAAATTCAATGGACTCTGGTTCCACTATAATCCCAATACAATGTTTTTCTGATAGCAATGACTCTTTTAACTGTTTTTCAGAATGAACCGATCAAGACAGCTAGGAAAGAAAACCTACAAGAGGTGGTAAAAAGAATCAAATAGTTTAGTCCCTAATAATATCAGTGAGAGAAAAAAGTAAATAAAGGGTGTTTGTAGGAACTATGACAGTCTAGAACCAAGATTTCTTCCTAGGATGTTCTGTCCCGACCACTGGCACCTTGCCTGAAAGTGCCTTTTTCTTAGGCTTTTTTTCCGTGATGGTTCTAATTTCTGTTTCTAATCCCATTTTTTACAAGAGCTTCTGCTTCAGACTACAAGAGCTAGGACAGTTCTCTGTCCATCTTTCACCTTCCTGCTCCCTCTCTCCACTGTCCCACTCCCACTGTGCCCTAAGAAAGAAGTGGGAAGGTGAGGACGCTGTATTGCACTCCTTTGGAGTAGCCATGCAACGGTCTCTAAATGCACGTTTTTTAAATAAAACTAATTCTAAGTGTAATTCTAAATGCATGTTACCATAACAACATCATCACTTACATTACTATAAACCTGTATTTAAGGTGTGTTATTGGTTAAACCTGCTTTTGAGGGTGGCCTAGAGTTCTAATCTATGAAACATTTCACCTGGACCTCCCCTCTGAAGGGCTTTCAAATTGTGGCTGTTAATCACAAATTCAGAAATTTGTCCAGAGTTACAAAATGAGACTTACAAATGAAGATCCTAGTGAAATAAGGATCTTCCACACCAGAATAAGCTAATCCTGGGAGTGAGTGATTCAGGAGGGAAGATAAATGAATCCAGGGAAAGAATACTCAAGATCAAAAACTGCTTAGGTTTCATTTGGCCTCCAAAAAGACCACCATGATGTGAGGTAGTTTCTGCAGGAAAATATTCCAGTCCACCATGGGAGGCTGAATAATGATCTCCCAAATATGTTCGTATCCTAATCCTTTGAGCCTGTGATTGTTACCTTTATGGCAAAAGGGACTTTGACAATCAAGGATCTTGAGATGGGGACAGTGCTGTGCATTATTGGGAGGTGCGGTGGGGACGGGTGTGGAAGCAGCATAATCATAAGGATCCTATATGAGGAAGGCAGGAGAACAGAGTCAGTAATAGGATATAAGACAATGAAGCAAGAATTGGGAGTGATGTAAGGACGGGCCCTTGAGCCAAGGAATACGGGTGGCCTCTGGAAGCTGCAAAAGGCAATAATGTAAATCTTTCCATAAAGTCTCCAGGAGGAGCCCAGTCCTGCTGAAACCTTGTTTTAGGCTCCTGACACCTAATACTCTAAGAGAATAAACCTGTGCTGTGTCAAGCCACTAAGATAGTGGTAATTTGTCATAGCAGCAATAGGAGCACACACACTGACTTCAAAGATGGCTTCAGAAATACCTCCCATCTCACATAGTCTTCTGCAGTGCCATCCTGCCACTGCCTCATCAGTTCTGTAGAGTCCATCCTCTCTCCACCCCTCACGACAAATCTGAGTGGACCCTGGGACTGCTCTGATCAGCGGACTGTGATGACGATGATGCAAAGCTCTTAATTGGTCTGGCAGCTTCAGCTTGCTTCCTCTTGGAAGCTGGCTGCCATGAAGGAAGTGCCACTGTGGGCCAAGCATGCTAGAAGAAATATAGCCACATGGAGAAGCCCTGAAGCATGATGTTCACTGTGAAGAGACAGAGGCAGGAGCCTGGGCTCTCAGATATGTGAGGAAAGAGCCATCTGGGAGTGGATCTTCGGGTCCCTTCCACCCTGGTTGCCCCACCTGCAGCAGAGACAAACAGCCCTACCAAACCCTTTCTAAATATTTGACCCACAGATTGTGGGAAAAATGGCATGATTATTTTAAGCCATTAACTTTGGGGTTATTTGTTACTCAGCAAAAGATAACCAAAGCACCATCTTTTTAGAAAGCTGGTGACTGTAACAATGAAGTGATACATATAGTGTCTTTATTGGCTACTATGAAACATTATGTTGTTGATACTAAATGACCCTAGTTATTTTAATGTCTGTAAGTATTTTATCTTTATTATTTCAGCTGTTATTGCTGCCATATTGCTGTATCTAATTTCATGAATGAATAAACCTGCTTTGTAATATTGAGGCTTTATACAAATAGTATTATATCAATCTCTATGCAACATTGGAAGAACTGGAAGTTGCCTACAGCAACCAAAAGCACTAATTTATTCTATTGACTTAATTATAGACACTTTCTAAATCAGGCTCCAATCTATAGACTGGAAGGTAACTTTAGGTTTCTGCTACAGAATTAAGAACAGATTTATGTGACAACAAATTTCCCTGCTAATCCAAGATCTCCTCCCTTTAGGTTGTAATGTACTTCTTTCAGGGAGAAGCTTCCATAAACCTACTTTTTCATGATTCTGTACTTACTGCAATCTTGCTTGTAGGTTTTTAATATTTCAAAAGGGTGGATGAAAGTATTTAGGGCTGACATTTTGAAAGCTGAATCCTGTAAATCCACAGAAGCATAACTCTTCTGCCTCTTCGGATAATTTCTACTATGATTTCATAACAAGTAAGTGTGTCTAAGAAGATTACATTTGTTTGTATTTACAGGGTGTCTGGGCTCTCACCGAGCTGGATTATTCACTGCTTCACGTCTGTCAACTAATACTTACCCTGACCTAAGGAGCTGTGTCAATGGTAAACATCTCTACCAGCCACTTAAAAAACAAACAAAATGAAACCAAAACCTGCCAGCAGAATACACCCATGTAAATATAACTAATGTTTAAAAATCAGCAAATGAGCCTTTGAAAGGTTGTACGTCCAGCAAGGAGGTATTCTCAAATGCATTTGGAATAATGTTTTTCAGATGTAAATGCTGCTGTTTTAATCAAAATAAATTTTCCACCCAATGTTAAACTTGAACATGTTCCTTTTTTACTAATTTTTAAGTCATTGACTTCAGAATTTTATTCCCAACAGTGTTATTTTAGCTGTTGTTGCATAAGCATGTAGTATGACAGAATGTTACAGTTTATTAATAGGTCAAAGTGGAGCCATGTTTATTCTTTTAACTTCTGACATGAATAATTTATGTGTGAAAATGTCATAATGTAAAATTAGCCTTCTCCCTCTGAAGTTCTCATAGAAGCTAGTTGTAATTCTGGTACATTATTTATGTCTAATTTGCCAGTTTCCCAACTGAGATACAGAGAGAAAAGTGAAACTGCAGGATGTAAATTGGGATGTTTGTTCAGTGAATACTTTACATGCAGCTTCGGCTTTATCTTGATAGTCATTTATCTACATTTTTCCTAATTTAAACTTGGTTGTTATTACATAAGTAATGTGACTTGTCTGAACCTGCATATTTAATTCATTATTTTTTTTTAATTCACCAAAGGATAGGAAAATAACTTCATAATTTCCTGATTTGCCTGTTTTCTGTTTTTACCTACTTTTTAAATTTACTTTTCAAAAGGTGATTTCATGAGGACAATTTTTGAAAAATTCAACAATTAGGTTTCAGAAAGGTTAAAAAAATATTTTTTTGCAAGTAACAGAAACTTCTGTGGCTCATTTTAGCAAAGGGGAATGTATTGGAAGGATGGAAGGAACTTGCAGAGTTGACTTAGGAATGCTAGAAACATGGTTGTAAAATGGGCAGGAGCTTTGCAGTGTTTAGTGAGCAGAGAGACCACACATAAGTAACAAAACAAATGAGCAAATCCTTTAAGATAGTGATAAACTGCTGTGACGTTTTATGAAGGAAGTGTCCTTACCTGGGATTCACAGTGCTCTGCTACCTGTAGTCCAATGTCTGAAAATCACTGTATCCTGTATTTTGCCCAGAGTTGTTTATTTAAGGCAGATGGATAAATCTGGCCCCTTGTTACTCCATCTCAACCCAAATCAGAAGTCCCAAATTATTTTTTCTATTGATACTGAGTAGTTTGATTTGTTCTAACACGTGTTATTATTTCAAGGATCAAATAAGGTAATATCAATGAAAAAATAAAATAAAATTAGTTATACTGTATGTATTTACAAATATAAAAATAAGTTCCCTTTTGCACATAATTGTAAAGTTTGTCTAAGGAATCACTTTTTGTCTGAAAATGGGTTATTTGAAGAAAAGAATTGAAATATTTTTTCATTGATTGTAGATTTCATGCACAGTATTTCTATGAAAGGGCATATAGTTCTATTTTACTGCATGATGTGGTAAAAATTAAATAGATGTCTTTTTTCTTCAGCCATTCCAGACCAGTGTAAACCTCTGCCATGCAATGAAGAAGGGTATATGAGCTGCAAAGATGGCCAAGCTAAGTTCACTTGCCTTTGTAAACTGGGTTGGCAAGGACAGAAGTGTGAATTTGGTATGTATAATAAACCCACCTGGCTCATCTAGGCTGGTCCCTTGAAAAGTTCTTCGAAGACTTTATTACTTTAACAATAATTTATTTTTCCCTTCTTAGATATAAATGAATGCAAAGACCCCTCAAATGCAAATGGAGGTTGCAGCCAGATTTGTGATAATACACCTGGAAGTTACCACTGTTCTTGCAAAAGTGGTTATTCTATGCTTTCAAATAAAAAGGACTGCAAAGGTAAGAACACAAAGGTAGAATAAAAGGTATTTACTGTGTGAGAGCAAAATTCATTTAGAGGAATTTCCCCAGTGATTCTTGAAAACCCCTGATTTTTAAAAAAGGCCTATAATAAATATATCTTATTATCCACCTTGAAGCCTGTGATACTAGGGACTGCCTTTTAGTTTACTGTTTGTAGAGTATTTTGTTATTTATAGAGTATTTTCTTATTATGTGTGTAAACACATGTTTGGATAAAGAATCTCATTATATGGTAATAAAGTGAAGTTTCAGTGCCAGTCCTTGCATACTGCAGTCTTTGCAAAATCATTGTTTATATATATTTTAGACACTGTTATTTCCTCTATCCCAATAAGGTAAACAGCTATACAGAGAAACCTACCGCAATCCTAAGAACCTCTTCCAGTGTGTTTTGTTTCCTTGTCAGAAATAACTTCCTAATTTCCATTATAAATCTTTCATCTCACACTTCATTTCCTGCTGTGCTTTTGGGAAAGATGAAGATCTGCTTTTATTTCTCAACGTTTGCAATCACATCACTAGTCATAACTTTTTTTTTCTTCAGACTTAAATAATTCCAGTCAGCCTAGCTTTATAAGAAGTTATTTTATGAGTGTATTTCTTTTTTTTCTTTATATTTCCATTTCCCCCAAATTTTGACCTTTTTTTCTTCTATATAATATCCTTTGTGTTTCACTGCTTTAACTGCCATAATTAAATCTTTAAATATTTGTGCTAGGTGTGTAGAAATTTTGCAGCCTAGAGTTAAGTTTTGTCTTCAGAAACTGGGAGCAAGTTCCATTCCTTCCCTTCCCCTTCCCCTTTCCCGTTCCATCTCCTTCCTTTCTCCTCCTCCTCCCTATTCATTTTGCTATGAACTAGAAACATTTAATAAGTTAAAACATAAATTTTCCGTGTTCAACTCTATTTGTATCTCCTTTGGTAAATCCCCAAGTTGAATTCATATTCAAATGATGGCCTGTTCCTCACTTCACTGCAGTGTTTAGTATACTGTAGTTTAATATATTATTTGAAGTGTAGTTAAATGACTAAAGTGAACTGCATTAATTAACAATTTCTATTAAACCATTATCCAATTTGTGTCTGTATATCATTTTTGCCTGGCTACTTGAAAGTATGTTTGAGGTTAGAAATTTAGAATACCAGTATCATTAGAAACCAGTTATAGATTGCCATAATGCAGTATACCATATGCATTCCATAAACAAATAGTACCCTGCATACTTCTGCATTTAAATACTTGAATCATCTGTCCTAAAAAATTTGTGATTTATATTTTTAATTAACAGTTATATTTAATCCTTATCCACTGAGTTAATACACAGGTATATACATTATTACAGAAAGTCCTCTTATACATAAGAATGTCCTGATGACCAGAACATATGTTCTAGTATACTTCATTTACATAGTCCTTTATCCATGATAACTAAGTGATGGAGTACAGAGCTATTAGGAGATTATGCATGCAACTATTACAGTAGGACCTTTGCCAAGGATGTGGATGCGCTTGGGATCAAGTTGCCAGTAAATGTCTAAAACTGCAAGAATAAAACTTTTCATCAGATATTAGATGTCAGTGTAGAGTAATAAAACCAATGTGCTGTAACCTGAACTCATATGATTTAAATAATTCCCTGTAAGATGTCTCAAAACAAATAATTTTAATCATGTTTTTGCTTTCTTTTAAAAATATGGATTTTTTAGTTCTTTTTAAAAAACTAAGTATTTTGTTTTGAAGTAATTGTAGATTCACAAGCAGTGGAAGAAATAATAAAAACAGATTCCATGTTCTCTTTGCCCAGTTTCCCCCTATAGTAATGCCTTGCAGTATCACACCCAGGATATTGACATTGATACAGTCATGATGCAGAAAAATTCCCTTACCATGAGGGATCAATTCTGTTATCTTGGTGCATAGTATTTTAAATAGAGTAACGTCTGAAATTTTAGCTATTAGTCTGGGTAGAAATTAAACTCTCAACTTTTTAGAGTAAGAATATATTTCCCATTCTGAACTTGTCTTTCTCCAGAGAGTACAGATGGTATAAATTCACTAATAATTGTATCTCTGTGGAACTATTTCTGTCACTTGCTTTGTTTTTCTCACAGGTGCTTATCTAGTGACTCATTGCAATCAATACTTTGTCTCCTACCCTATTATGTAATATAATGAATGCATCTGAAATTCCTGGAAGATTAATTTAGTGCTAAAATTTGTACTGGATTAACTGTAACTTTATAAAAACTTGGAGACCTTACTCAATACCATTTTAAATTTGAATCACCTTTGAAAAGTTAAGCAACAGTAATAGTATGCAGATTTAGCTCTTGTACACTTTCAAAGGAAAAATGTGACTAATGAGCCATCTCATTTTTATTTTTTATATTTGCGATAATAAAGAATGTGTCTACTTTTAAGGCCATATTTCAGAAACATGTATTTAGGAATACATATAAGAATATGGTGAATCTTTTCTCCTATTTATTCTTACACTGTAACCTGGTAGACAAGAAAATAACTAAAGCCCTGTCATTCTTTTACATAGCTACAAAGGAACATAGCAAACATCAATCAAATTCCCTAAATGTTTATATAAAGAAATCATATTTAGCAAACTAAAATATGAATGATAGATTTAATATTTTGTTATCCTCGGGCCATTCCATTATCTTATTACATGTATTAAACTAGATACAGGAAATACAAATCAAGGGGTCTTTGCTAGCACCTTCTGGTATGGGAAAAATGTTTTTAATATATTGGTTTCATTTATAGATGTGGATGAATGCCTCACAAAGCCAAGCATTTGTGGCACAGCTGTATGCAAGAACATCCCAGGAAACTATGAATGTGTATGTGCTGAAGGCTACAGATACAATTCCATATCAAAGTCTTGTGAAGGTAGAGTTGTGGTGGTATCATTGTTAATGGTGGAAAGGGTGGGTTTGAACCCTGATTTGATATTAAAAGCCCTGGTTCCGTTTGACAACAATTGGATTGCAAACAATAGGATGGCAAAATCCATGATAGAGATTAGTCAGTTGGGTAAATCATTGGCTTCCTAGCAGAGTAAAAGTATATAAGATACATGGTCTTCAGGTTTATTTATATATAAGTCCAACTGTCCTCTAAGCTACGTGTGAATTAGAGACTTCCCAGTATGATAAAAACCAAATAGACGTGTTTTCACATTATTTAAATAATGTTCAAAGATAAAAAGAATTTCAAACTGGAAGGAAAAATTCATATACACAAGAGAAAGACAAGTTTAAAAATCATATGGGTTTTACAGTGAGGGTGTTTACAAGCCTTGGGTTTTATACCAAGCTTTTCAATGATTTTCTGTGTATATATCACTATGTCATTTACTCTATAATAGGAAATAACATAGTTCTGTTATAATAAAGTACATATAAAAGAAAAATCTTATCATAACCAAAGATAACCAACTAGAAATTTGAGAAGTACTGATTGATAGTGTGAGATCCTATGGATTGGCAGAACCCCTTGGACTTATCATTACTTCATTTGGCTGCAGTGGGGCTGCCATGTATGACTCAGGGAGCTTAAAGGTATTAGGGGGATTTAAAAAAAATCATGGATACACACAAACTATCTCACACCTCCTTTAAATTCTATAAATTTCAAAATGAATTTAATCCTATGATGAAACTAATCAAATCAATGGCAATTTTTCTACTGTGGTGATGTATATATACACACACACATATAAGGCTATATATTTATTATATATAATACACAAATTATATAATATGCCCTTTTAACCATTTTTAAGAGTACTATTCAATGGCACTAATTACATGCACATGGTTATTAAGCCATTCTCACTCTTTCCAAGTCTTTTTCATATCCTCAAACAAAACTCTTGTAACCATTAGGCAAGAAATTTCCCCTCCTTCTCCTAACACCTAATGTACTTTCCATCTCTATGAATTTCCCTAAGTCAATAGTAATTTTAGAATAGGTTTTTTCAACTATATATGCTCCTCTTGATATTTTGATGTCTTACCTCCTTGTGTCCTCACCAAAAAATATCACTCACCGCCCCCCTCCATTTCTACTCTCCCACACCTTCAAAGAGAAATTACTGTGGTAAGCCCTAAGCATTTGTAGATTTATTATTAGCCAAATTCATCACCTATATTGTGGGTTTTTTTATTCAGTAAATGACAGATTTTTAAAAAAAGATTTAGGTATGGTGTAAATGTATAATATTTATATTACTTGAATCATATAGCATTCAATTTTAATTTTGAGGGATGAGTAATTTTAGGGCTCTAGTTTAAGGCATTTTATGGGGGAATTTATATGCAATGAATATATTCATTTTTGAATTTGGGAAGTTTCAAAGATCACAGGGTGCATTCATTAAAAATATCAAGGATCTTGTGTAACTCTGATGTGTACTTTAACTGAGGCATATTATTACCACTTTTCAAGAATGATTTTCTCAAAATATGGAGTGAAGACAGCGACTACATAGAAGTTTTCACAATATGGGGTGTAATAGCTCAGTGAGGGTTTTTTATTTAATGATAAAAAGAAATAAAGGTATATCCTTAAGTTTATTCCCACTGTTAATGACTGCATTAAGGAAAAGTCAAATGTTCTTGATGTTATTTAATACCCTATTACATTTACCTTCAGTTAAGAGGGATGTTTTTGTTAGGGAGAGTTCAGTTAGGAGAGACGCAGGGAAGTTAGAGGACAAGGTGAGGAAGGAATTCATTAAAGTGGGAGTGTTAGGGAATGACAGAATAGAATAATGAAGGAAGTTCATTGAACAGCTACTCAGCATGGGGCACTACCCCTGCTAACTCCTTAAACCAGTGTCACCCAGCATCCAGCCTCCGCTTGGATCTGCATGGTGTGGGAACTGAGTTCCTACCACCCCAGGCTTTGGGAGAGCCTCAGAGCACTGGATGGAGTGAGATTATGTTCTGTGAACTACCTATAGGTAAAGAAGGGAGATTTTTGGGCAGGTTACTGAAGAGCAAGACTGTAAGCTGCAGTTCCCAGTCATCTAGGTGACAGTAATTTGCAAGCCCAGGTCTGAGCTCTCAGCAGTCCCTCCCTACTTGTCTGAGATAGGACAGAGAGAGTGAAGGTTTAAGCAGAAATCCAGAGGATTAGAATGACAAAGCAAAGTAATAAAACACCACTGGAAAGACAGAGAGACAATGCATTTGGTGAGAAGTTTATTTAAGCCAAAAAGGAGCACACTTGGAGAAAGGGGAGTCTGGGCTGCCCTAGAGAAGAGGTGCCCCTGAAAGTTTGGGAAAAGGTTAATATTAAAAGGTTCCACACCTATTAAGTGCGGGTGACCCCAGAGAGAGGAATGTCCCGAAAGGATTGGGGTACCTGCTTTTAAGGATTCTTTAGGAATGTGACTACCGGCTGGGGGTGCAGACTTGTTAAGTGGTCTTTGAATATTTAAATTAACTTAACAAAAGGAACTTTAAGGCTGTGATTTCTCCCTGGAGTAACCGGTATTTTGGTTTGGGAGCATATCAAACAAGACTGCCTGCCCAGTGCCCAAGGTGGGCTGAGTTATTGTGTGTTTGCTAAAGAGGAAGTTAAGAATCTTACTTCTTAACTTCCTGGGTATTAAAATGCAATCTTATTTTTAAGATGGAATTCTTCCTGTCTTTTACTATGTTGTTTATGGCTGGGCCTGCGTGATTAACACAATAAAGACATGGGCTATGCTGAGGTACCTTCCTTTATCTGGGGAACATTCAAACATTCCACTCCAAGTTACTCCTGGCTTTTGAGTTTGAATTGATTAACTCTGGGTCTTTTTAGAGGACTTTCCTGCCTTTTTCTCTTTCCACCCCGCTTACATCTATTTTCCTGCCTAACATTTTCTGCCCTTCCCACTTCTTCCTCTTCCTTCCCTTCCCTTCCACTTCTTCAAAGCCCAGAATTGGGAGGCAGTCTCAGTGGAATTCATATAGTCAGAAATGACAGTTAACTTGAGACTTCTGGTCTTTTTTTCCTTTAAAGAAAAAAAATCAGACAATTAGTATAACTTTTATATTTTTATTAATTATTAATTACTAAAAACTATACTTTAAATGTATTATTTCATGCCTGAAATTCCCACTGCAACTCTTTTAAATTTCCATGCCCAGTGCTGAACTGTGATTTGATGTCACAGAGGCTTTTTCATTAAGGATCTATTTTCTTTGATTATCTCACACTACAGTCCGAATACTCCCGTTGGAGTGAACATTTTGAAGATACTAAGATTTATGTTCTCTTTTGCCCTAGACGTGGATGAATGCTCTGAGAACATATGTGCTCAGCTGTGTGTCAATTACCCTGGAGGTTACTCATGTTATTGTGATGGGAAGAAAGGATTCAAACTTGCACAAGATCAGAAGAGTTGTGAGGTAACATTTCGCAATGCTCAACTTCCCATCTCTTTTCTAAAATGAAAGACCAAGGTACTTATTTCCACACAGCTGACATAAGTCGGGAAATATAATATTCCACATAATTGCTATAAGTCAAAGCAGGCAATGAATCAAAGTCTTTTCACTAAATATGGTCATGTAAGTTATAAACATGGGGGGGAGGATAATCAGTGGCTGGGTTAAAAAAAAGGCTGCAGGGTCACAGCTCAGAAAATGCTCACCTATATAGCCTGTACAGTCAGAAAATGCAAAGTATATATTTATTAATGAAACTAAAAAAAAGATGAGGTTTATGCTTCTCTTTGTGAGAAAAACACTCCTCCATAGAAACTTTAGTGGAAACATTTTCCAGTGTCTACTTTTCTTTGTTCCACCCTGACATGTTTGATCATGCCTCAAGCATGTTAGTACTTACAAGAGTGCTCATAAAATCTTGGGTGGAAATAACTGTTAGAATAGGATTTAGCAGGGGTTAGGTATATCAGAATTCAGAGAGGTCGATTTTGTTCATCTTAATCTCTCAGCTTGCTTTTAGTTACTTGAATTTAATTAATGATTGACCCACAAATTAAATGTTAGGGTCAGGTCCTAGTTTTGCCTTCATTGAAATAAGTAACTCAGCATCTGAAGTTGTTTTTGTCCTACATAAGGATCATATGTTAGTGGTTGTTAGTCCAATTCTTGCATCTCTTTTACTTTTTACAAGTGAAGGTGAAATTTTATATGAATATGAGGCAGACAATAAACAAAACAACACAGAAATAATGATTTAAGTGTGTGTACACTCATCCCTCCATATATATCTGTTACCAAACCAAAACTGTGTATGTCCCAAAATTGTAACATTTGATATTATGCTACCTACTTGGTAAAGGAAGGTTAAGGCAAGCTACTGAGCATATGTAGTACTTAAATGAACTACCAGGCTGAGTGAATATCTATTCTATAATTTAGTCTCTTGTTATTTCAGTATTTGTTGTGGTTACACATCACCCTCTAACTTGGAATAGATTTATTGACATTCTAAGAGGAAATCAGATGTTATTTCTGGAAAGTGCTATGTACACAGTTCTCCCTCTGACCTCCCCAACCAAAATAACCCTGTGCACATATCCAAGCACTTATGCCTAAATTTTTTTTCCATTTCAATGTTTAGTTTTCTTAGAAAAAAAATACTTGATAATAGATGTAATGACTATAAATCACTTTTTAATGAATTCTTTGGAGGTTAAAATTTTATCTTAATTTAGATTTATCCCATCCAGGTTTTTCCAGCATTTCTTTTACTATCTAGATAGCATATTTTTGTTCAGAATACTTTCACTTAGTAAATGAGCGAGTGAAAGAGGTGCTATTTATTGTTACATTACTTATTCGTGAGTTTTTCATGATTTCTGACTCCAAATAAAGCTAATTTTCTGATACAATTCATGGAAGGCATACTACTTGCAGTAATTAAGGGGATACATGTTGTTAGTGGAAGAAAAAGTTGTGTTTTGGACCAAGATTTGCAAAGGAAATTTAAAGACAAAAATATAAAGTCACACATATTAGATAAGACTAAATATATTCTTGGAGATCATACAAATGGACTACATAGGGAAGTAAAAGGTATTGCTTTATTAATATCATGGGTTTTATTAATTTATTTTAGTGCATCTAAGAGGATACATTTGACAAGGACTCTAGGAACCAGGGAAAGGCTGCATTACCCAGCACAAACAGCAAGCTGTAACCTATGTGTTTTGTTTATTTGTTTTGTTTTCTTTTCTCCAGGCTGTTCCAGTGTGCCTTCCCTTGAACCTTGACAAAAATTTTGAATTACTTTACTTGGCAGAGCAGTTTGTAGGGGTTGTTTTATATTTAAAATTTCGTTTGCCGGAAATCACCAGGTGAGGTACCAATGTCGATGATAATTTCTAGAGGTAAGCTGTTAAGGACAGGAGAAAGACTGAAAAGATTTGAAATGTACAAAATTGCATTAGTAATCTGATAATTTAGGTATATAATCAATCAGATGATTGGGGGAAACCTAAAGTTAATTCACTCCTTCACACATGTAATTTTCATGCTAGAACCATCTGGGGTCATTCTAGGCTGACCTTCTCCAATGATCATTTTACTATAATCCATCATTCTTCCTTTTCTAGTGAATACATATTTACTAAGAAGTTGGGACAGTAAACTTAATATATTTCTGAAATTTTCATTTTTCTTTATACATGTTATAAAAACTAAGTAATGCTTAATATTCAAAGTGTTGCTTTTTGAGTATAGTTATATCCATAATTATTAAGGGAAATTCCTAAGATTGCTTCAGTGGTGTTTTAAAGAAACACATCACGTAATTTTAGTCGATGAAGTGTCTTTCTGCTATTCTTACAGTTAGTTTTTGTTGACTATCTGAGTACCTAAGTCTGCTCTTTTTTTTCCTTTAGTTAGGTTCACTTAAGGGAAGGAGTGGTTATGTTTTAGAGCCATGATTCTGCTTTAATTATCAAATATTCTCAGAGCCATACATTGTTGAAACTAGAAAAAAATAGGAATTTTATCAGAATAATGGAAAGGAAACATGTTTGAGACTGATTTTGAGTACAAATTTTGAAGTATTTTAATCAGATAATATGCATATTTAGAATTTAATTCATTAGGTATATTAATTATTTATTACATAATTCAACTAAATTCATAGAAATCTTCTCATTAAGGAACATTGAAATTCATTCTAAGATTCACTGATATAATTGTGCTTCTTCAATGCTCCTTTCTCCCTCAAGACCTGGTTTTCCCCTTTAACATCTTAGAGCAAATAATATCTTCCAGTGGTAAAAATTGGAGACACTTTCTGGCTATAAGGATTATGAGAAGGAGAGAGAAAAAGAAGTTTATTGTATACATTCAGGTACCTTCAGGTGTATTCATTTCTCACTACAATTCACAGTTGGCCAAATAAATGTTTTTGTCTGTATTATTTATTCATTTATTATTTATTTAAACTTTTACTGAAGTATAATATTTATACAGAAACATACGTCTATCTTCAATGTGTAGCTTGATGAATTTTTATAAACTGCCACCTGTGTAACCAACACAAACACCAACTAACACTTTGTTGATTTTCTTTTTTCTACAAATTCCTTCAGCCCTGCTCCCCATGATCAAACACTTACTCTACCCAAAAGTTAACAACTTCGCTCTTCTTTTTCACTCTACGTTACTTCTGAAAAAGAACGAAGTGTTCCCCAATGTAATGAATCAATGTGCTGATGTATTCCAGACAGAAAGTATGCGGAACAGGACTCTTTGAATGGACGGGTTTAGCATAATTTTACAAAGAGAAGGAAATGATCTCCATAACAGGATCAACTTCTGGAAGATCCTGAGCATACACAGATTTCAGTTTTGGAAAGATAACATGTGCTTCACATCAGCAAAATGTGAGGATTAGGAAAGAGAATAGAAGTCCTTATTCTGAGCAAATGGTTTTGTTATAAAATAATATGAGTTCAATAAATTCCTATTACATTATTATCTGTCCAACATACTTTACTTCACATTTACCTCTTTAGAATATTTCCTTAGAATTCTAAAGATTAAAAAAAATCTTATCAGTTTTTATTTATTTCATTGAGGTTAGATATGTGTCCTATTACAAATGGTGCCACTAGTACTATTACTCTTAGATATGGTTAGATATGGGAATAAGGGTGTGGGGTTCTTTCCTACTTTACTTAGTTTTACTATTATCTGAAGTCCTGACTTTTTGGCTTGAATTACCTTTATTTTCACTTAACTTGAATGCCAAATATTTATACAACTATTTTTCTTATTCCCTGTTTGTCATTTTCAATCATTTTGATTTGCTGGTCCTTTGGAAGTTTAATGCTGACACTTTCTCATTAAATTGTCATAGGCACCAAATCAATACATGTTATTTTTTAATCCAGCATCCCTAAGATTTTTTCCTCCACTATAATAGCTATCTGTATGTCCAGAGTCTTAATAACAATAGGCATTGCCAGAGCCCGGATACTCCCAAACACATGGCTCAGCTCTATCTTTCAAGCTCTCCTTTTATGTATTGTACTATAGTGATTTATGCAACTTGAGTTTTGAAGAGGTTTTGAAATCAAGCTAACAGATATATTTTAAAGTTTTTGACTTTACCTTCCTTACCACACACGAAGCCTTAATTTTGTTTGCAATCATCCAGATGCGTATCTTGTGTATTTCTGTGAGTGATTTCTTCCTGACGTATATGAAATCATAGGGAAAATATGCCTTTTGATGGATAAACCAATCATGAAATTGTAACATCTTTTACTAATCACTTACGGGCATAGGAAAAAAAAAGGAATCTAAATGTCAGATCATATAGTGTCTAAACGGCTCCAGGAGAGTTATGATATGTCTAATATTTGTACATGTGTATTAATTCCAGCATTTGAAAGAATGCCTTCAAAACAAATGCCAGGAAAAGAAGAAAAATTGTGAAAGCATCTGTTCACTTGGAAAAAGGACTCCAAGAACAAGCAAGAAAATATAACAACTTGATTTTAAACATACATGGAGTCAGATATAATACAGGAACAGTCTAATCCTGCCCTTCTCTTTTATTAATTCCAGATAAAGAAGGAAAGAGTTGACTTCATCAGCATATTGCTGTTTGCCAATCCCAGAAAAAAAGAGTAATACATTGAACCTTCCATATATCTCACTATTAAGGTTCTATCTTTGTCCATTGTTTAGATTTTCAGCTGAATTTGATTTCCGGACATATGATTCAGAAGGTGTTATCCTGTATGCAGAATCTCTTGATCACTCAGCTTGGTTTCTAATTGCACTTCGTAATGGAAAGATTGAAATTCAGTTTAAGAATGAATATACAACCAAAATCACAACTGGAGGAAAAGTTATTAATGATGGTCTATGGAATACGGTATGTTTTATAAAGAATCTTCCCACTTTGACACAGTTTGTATAAATCATTAATAATTTAGTTTTATAGTGACACCAAACCAAATACGGGTTGGGTTTATCTGATGTTATATGGAGCATATTGTATGCGCTGTAAACCCTTGAAATGGCCTGAGAAATTATAACTTCACTAAATTTATTTAGGGTTTCCTATAACTGAAGTTTTTTTTAGTTATTTGCTTAAACTGCTCTGTCATTAACTTTCTACCTTTTTTCGTGGCTGTCTTTGAGTAAACAGTAGTGTGTCCCCTACAGGTCTTAGTAGGCATAACACTTTATGCAGAGATACCACCGAACAAGGACAACACACTAGATAGCCACCAATATTTTTTAAATGAAAAAGAAATACACATACTAATAAAATCAAAACAAGTAATTCAATTTTAAATATTAGCATATGTATAAATAATCTATTTGAATAACAGTATGCACTAGCCAGTAACCAACAGAGTGCTTGAGGAGGTAGCATTTTCCTAATACTAATCCCTAATACTAATGAGCCTTTATTTTAATAATCAAGAACAGCACATTGATCAGCTGGATTAAAATGGAACTTTTCTTGGAGAAGGAATTACTGCTCATTTCTAGTGGGGAGAATTATTTTCTGCAAGAAAGTCATTGCTACCAGAGGCTAGATGAGAGAAGATGATCAGCTTCCGCTTAGAAAGTGCTACCCAAGAGAGACCTTTCTGTGCCTTTGGAAGCTGACAGGAGGTCTACATTGAGAAGTTATGTGAACTTAGCACTGAATTATTTTATCCCTTTATTTACCCACTTATGCAGTCATATATTCCATATGCTTTTTGTGAGCATTTTCAAAGTGCTAAGTCAAGGCGCTATAACTATATTAAGAAATTTTCCTTGCCTTTGAGCTTTTTAGTACCTCACAGTGTGTTAGCTGATGCTCCTTATGAACTAATACTATGAAATGTGGAATGTGTTACTTTAGAAGTAGCAATAAAATACAGTTGGATTAGATGAGGCTCACCAAAAGGGGGCTCTCTGTCCTTTGGCAACCATAGATTTTGGGCTCCTAACTCTAAAAGAAGAGTGTTTGCAGAGTGTCACATGCAACTGTCAAAGAAATTGCTGAAATTCTCTAACTTATCCTGATGGTCTCATTAGTATAGCTCTTCTATTTTATCGTTCCTACTACATCTATATCTAGAATATTTGATGCAGAGAGCTATTCCTCCAATGTGCTAAAGAATACATTTTACTGCCCAATGTCTCTCAAATCACCAATCTAAAAATCACTGAAATAACTTCTTCAGCAAAAGAGCACAACAGAATTTTCTTCCAATGAATTTATACAATTTGAAAATATCAGCTGTTTGAAGGAGAATTTAGGTACATCTTAAGGGAGTATCTAATATTTCTAAAGATGGTAAATGTTTACCTGGGAGGTTAACATCATGAGTTGCAGATACGGTTTGCTAACGAATATTCCATGAATGATACTGTGTAAGGCAGAATTCTGGGATGGATATAAGGCAGCTATTCATTCAGTTTTATACTTTTGTCTCTTAATTTATGATCCTTGTTGAAGAGAAACTGTTATTAAATAAAACCCTTTAATTAAAATATGTCCATGTTTTAATTAAAGTACAAAAACCTCCCTTTATAAACTGAACACAGTTTTATATAAAAAATAAAATTTAAGAACAATAAGCAAGTCAGAAAAACTTTAAGGTGGTAATGAATTTGGTAATGGCTGTTTTTCTTAAATTCTTAATTCAATATTTAAACAATTTATGAATTGTTATCCCTGCCATATAAGTAGGATCTCTTTTCTTATTCCATCTCTTTTAACTGTATTCCTGCATGATATTTTTACTCACTTATAATCTTGATGGTTTCTTAATAAATTATACTGTTTCAAACAAATTAATGCAGCACAGAAATGATTTAAAATAAATATTTTAAGTTTACATTTTAATAGAGTTGTTAAACTGTAAGTGGGACTATTCATTTGATAGAAATTGTTTCACAAATCTTAAGTTATTTTAAAATTTTAAATAAAATCCTTTAAAATCAGAAATTAAAATTAAAATGTATATCTTAAAATTCTTTTGTAATTCAGATAAATAAAATAGAATGTATAATTATTAAGTAGTTAGAATGACAATAACCCATACAAATAAATTAATCACTTACTTCATAAGTGATTATTATATCTCATATTTGGGTATAATCCTAACATTGGTAGGAAATATGTAATTTGTTTCATAATTTCATTCATTCTGCAAAATATTTATTAAGCACTTTATGTGCTATTGCGTCTTCCAGTGGTAAGGACACAACAGTGAATTAAACAACGTCAGTGCTGTCACAGAGCTTGCATTCTAGTGGTGGGAAGAAAACCACAAGTGTGTGAATAGTCAGACAGTTAGTAATGTTATGGGGAAAAAGAAAAGCAAGGCCAGGCAATAGAGCATGATAGTGGTTAGTGTGCAGGTGGGGTCAGGAAAGTCATCTCTGGTGAGATTACATCTGACAGGAGACTTAAGGGCACGAGTCATGAGAAATACACAAGGGAAGATGGATCAGTGCCACATGGGCAGCCAGGGCAGAGTCTCAGGCAGGAGGGCATGTCTGTTGTCTCTGAGGAACAACACAAAGGTCAGTGTAGGTGCAGTAGAGTAAGACAGGTCAGAAATGTGGTCTGGCATAAGATCTTGTAGGGCCATTAGGATAGTAGTGAGTAGGTAGATTTTATGCTTAGAAAGACCTTAGATGATATGGAGGAAAGACATGATCTAATTTGCATGTTAAAAGATATTCTGATCGGGACTTGATGTCTTTGTGGCAACTAGATAGGAGAGAGGAAGAATAGAACAGGATATGTGGTTATGAGACGATTGCAATAATCCCGTGGAGAGAAGATGGCAGCTTTGACTGGATTGTTGATAGTGGGAGTGGTGAGATTGGTCAAATTTTGGATATATTTTTAAGGTTCAGCCTTCAATTTAAGGTGATGAAATTTTTGACTATTCAGCACAAAGAAGAGTTTAAAGGTCATGAAACTGGTTGTCATCAGTTTGTGGTTCTAAAATCTGCCTCATCCACTGCACAAAAATATTTGTAATGCTCTTTTACTGTCCTATAATGAAATGCATCAATAATGTAAGCTACCTTCATATATTCCTAAAAGAAACCAATATAATGTTCTAATTATTATCTAAGGTAATAAAAGAAAGTAATCTGAAAGAAAATAATACATATTTGAGTGTGTAAGTGCTCAAGTAAAAGTATAGTACTGTCAAAGTTTTGCTCCTATGCATAGAATAAAGTGAAAGCTACAAATGAAGATTTATGCTGTGGTGTTGTGTGGCAACTCAAATACCACAAGTGCATAAATGGTATTGCCATCAGTAATAGTAGTTTTCCAAGTGTTGAGAAACTCTTGGTAAAGATCCAAACAAAACAAACATCAACATATCACTGATTTACAAGACCATCACATTCTTGAAAAATTCAGTGAATGCTGAAATGTTGTAACAAATATTTTATATTTTTACACAAAATGAGATCATTATAATCATGAGTATACCCTACATGGAAAATCCAGTAGGGATGTTCAGAAGGTTTGCTAGATATTAGATATTTTATCATTTATTTTGCATGACTATCCTGCATGTTGCAGGGTATTTAGCAACTTGCAATGCTACCATTTCTCCTACTCATTGGAACAACTAAGTGTCCCCACCCCCAAATTTTCCAAATGCCCTGAAGTGCGACATACCCACGTTTCAGAATATTTGCATAGCTAGAGGGAAAGGTCTGGGATCTGAGCTCTGGCTTTATAGTGGTTGAGAAGAGGAGGACCCAGCAAAGGAGACTGAGAAGGAGTAGTAAGAGTAGAGGAGAAACAAGCTGGACTGATGTCCTGGAGGCTCAGTTAAGAGCACCTTTCAAGGAAGGAATACTCATTAAAGTAAAATGATTGCTATCGGCTATATTAAGGACAGAGCATTGACCGATTTTAAATCTGTGTGTTGCCAAATTAATTTTACTTTAGAAAATAGTTTTTCCTTCCTGTAGTGGTACTTTAACATGCCTGTTGTTTGGCTTCCATTATTGATTTGCAAATGAAGAGTTTGCATTTTGATTGCTACAGTGGACCTGAGAAGATTGCAGCAATCATTCTTCAAATTACCTTTACGGGAAGATTTTTTTTATTGTTGTTTACCACCATTTCCAAATTTAAAAAAAATACAAGCTACTCATAAAATTGGAAAAACCCAATTTAATTTTATGTCTCATGTTTCCTTATGACCTTAATTACTTTTGAATTTTGAAGTAAAATATAATTTGTGTGTAATGAAGAGAATACTGGATATAATGATTTCTCTTAATTTATATTAAGAATTTATTTCCATTATTTACTCCACATGTGTACAATAGCAAAATAAGGACACTTTAAAGTTATTATGATTTTAACAAACTTTTTTTTTAACTATTAATTTTACGGCATACTGAAATTGCTATATATATTTTTTAAGATGTGTATGAATGTATATATACAGATTATATATTAAGATGTATATAAATATACATAATATATATAAGGATTATATTATAACTGGATGTTTAAATTGAACAGAGCAACATTGATTTTTTTTAACTTTAAAATATGGTGTTCATTTAATTTTTGATCATGTACTGTCACTTAAAAACACACTTTTATTACCTTTCTAATATATAATATATAATATATAAATACCTTTATAGTATATAATATATAATAATTTGACATTTCAAATAGATTGAAACAAATTGATAATTACATTAAAATTATTACTTTGGAAGATCTTTTACTGGAATAATAACAGGATTTTCTATCTTAGTGTGTCAAATGACTGCAGTGATGTTTGGTTACTTGATCAAATTTTTGTGTTTTTAATTGTAGGTCTCTGTGGAAGAATTAGAACAGAGTATTAGTGTAAAAATAGCTAAAGAAGCTATAATGAACATAAATAAACCTGGAAGCCTTTTTAAGCCTACAAATGGATTTCTAGAAACCAAAGTATATTTTGCAGGATTTCCTTCGAAAGTGGAGAATGCACTCATTAGACCGGTAATGACCCAAGATTATATTGTTCATCATGGATGAATGCCTTTTGTCTGTAATACATTTGAAAAGAAGTTTTGCTGAGAGTCAAAAGAAGTTATTTTGCTGAACATACCAACTGTGACAACTTCAATTGAACAAGGAAAAATATTAGTGACCCTTGAAATTGTATTAAGGAAATAAGAAAATGAATGCATTATTGAGCCCATTTAAATCCCCAGCATTACTTATGGAGAAGTTGATTTTTTTTTTAATTCTTAGGTGCCAGTTCAGTGTTAGCATCATAACAGTTCGTACTAAGATATTGAGCATATAAATACAGATATTTGAGTCCAAAAGTATGTTATTTTATAGAAGCCAGTCGAAGAACTTCCTTAAGCCTGTTTTGGGATTTAAATTTGGGAGATAAGAATAGCATATAAGGGGGAACTTTAAAAAAAATTTTTTTGCTGGGAGTATAACTGCAGTCTGTAATCAATTGAAGTTAGATATAATAAATGATTTTCTGAATATGATGTTTGTTTAATAACCACAGAGTAGGTTTCATAAGGAGACTAGTAACTGTCTTGAAGAGTTTTAAAATTTTTATTTGAAGCAATATGCATGCCAATTGTACTTGCTGATTTAACTTAAATATTTACTATTTTATATCCATCTTTCCACTCACGGCAATTCATTCACCTTAACTTCTAAAAGATTTCTGTGGTATGATATAAAAACTGAATTAGTTAACCCATGTCAGAGTGAATATACCGATCCTTTGAAATTGATAAATCAAGACATTTTAAAAGTAAAATAAATTATTCAAAAAGAATCATTTATGAAAAGGCTACTGCATGTCTTGAGTCCGGCTGGATGCTTTGGTGGAAACTAAAATATGCAAACACTTTTGTTCCTGAAGCATTTTAGCATCTGGTGCCAAGACAAACCTGTGTTGTAAATGCAATTAAACAAAAATGGAAAGCAGCTTAGAGCCCAGGGGCCAAAGCTAGAAGCATATATGGAACTTGAGAGCAGTAAATTTACTTCTGGATTATTTGGGAGAGGCAGGTGGTGCTTGAGATGTTGAAAACCATTAGGATCCCAGTGGAGGTCTGTTGTGGCATAAAGTCACTTACTGAAATAGACTGTTCAGCTAAAGAACACATTGAAAAAAATTAGGTAAAATCCAAAATATTTTAAACATTTTAAAACATCAATAAAAAAAGGGTTTTCCCTCTAAATGAAAACCTATATCTACAGTCAGTTTAGTGCCTACAAGTCTGCCTTGTTCAAGTTTCAAGTGCACTCCTTAACCTACATTTTAATTTGTTAGATTAACCCTCGTCTAGATGGATGTATACGAGGCTGGAATTTGATGAATCAAGGAGCTTCAGGAGTACAGGAAATCATTCAAGAAAAGCAAAATAAGCATTGTCTTGTTACTGTGGAAAAGGGTTCCTACTATCCTGGTTCCGGAGTTGCTCAGTTTGGCATAGATTACTGTAAGTGCTTTCCCATTTTATCTCTCTCTTCTTGTTAATGAATAAGTTTATTCATTAACAAACAGCAATAATTTCTTCAGCCAACATAATGGACTACTCACTATGTGCCAGGCATAGTGGTAGGCTGATTCATACTGTTATATACTTTTTATAAAATATTTGCAGTATACTGTGGGGGAAAAAGATAGTTGAATCTACCTATGTAATCATTTAAAGATTACTGACACATAACCTGATAAATTTTAAGTAAATTCAATTATTTTAAGGTTTACCAATTTCTCAGTTGTATTGAGTCTACTTATTAAAGGGATTCATCTTCATTTCCAGTGTTTCCATTTGATCATTTCTTAAATGTCCACCTCTCTGTTGAAATTTCCTATCTGTTCATACATGATGTCCCCCTTTTCCAGCTTCAGCTTATTAATCATAATTATTTTAAATTCCCTGTCTGAAAGGTCCACCATCTGAGTTATATCTAAATCTGGTTATGGTAATTGTTTTGTCTCTTGACCATGTGTTGTTTTGCCTTGCTACCTTGTTAATTGCATAATTTTTGGTTTAAACATGAGCATCTTACATAGAATAGTAGAAACTGAGATAAATAATATTTGTGTCTGGAGATGAGGATGCTCTGCTTGTGCAAGGTCCTTGGTGGGTTGAATCAATCTAGTAAAGAGTTGAGCTGCTTAGTTTTCTTGTTTCTATGATTATCCTTCAAATTCCTTTAATAATATCTCGTGCTAGAGTAGTGGGTGGTCTGCCAGAGGATTTTTCTTAATAATTGATCTATTCATCATCAGCTTTAGTATTTCTTTCATGATATGCCTCAAGAAATTGGCTCTCATTGGTCTTGCCTCACCTCAGAAGAGTGTGCTTACTTGTTTCTTGCCATTTGCTAGCATGGTAGAGGGGTCTGGGGGCTCACAGGAGCATTCTCCAAGGTTCTGGTACAGATTCAGTCTTCAGCAGGTGTTGTGTCCCTGGGTCTCATGGTTGTGGGCTTTTCACTGTCCCTTTTCCCACCACAAAAAAAAGTTTTAGCCTTGGGTAAGAAAGTGCTCTCCTCCTGCCTCTCCTTGGAAGCACCTGTCTTTCTTTAGTGTTCTAGTTAGTTGCTCTGCAACTTCAGCTCTTTGATACTTTGAGAGAAGTTGTGATTATGTAGATAAGTGGTGTTTTGCTGTTGTTACAAGGATGAGGACAATACTGCTTCCAATTTTCTACCATCTAAATACAGCAGTAAGTCTTGCCTAGACTTACTGACCCCAGGTTTTTACCTTTACAAATAATATTTCCAGGAGTTCATTATTTGAGTTACTAATACTTTGTATTATAAAGTTAATGTTAATCTTGTGTGTCTGCTTTAAGAAAAAATTGTATTTTAAATGTGTTTATTTGCCACCTGAAAAAGTACTACTACAGTTTTAAGGAAGAATCTTACACTAGTACTTTGTGTTTTCCTAACATAAATTAATACACTGTCTTTAATTTTAGCTCTCTTGTGTATCTGAAAGCTTTTTAAAAAAAATGTTTTTAATTAGGTTAATGATTGAATATAGGAAAAAATTAGGCTCTCAATAATTTGTTCAAACTAAAAATATCTCTGAGGAAAATTACTTTCATAAGTAATTAGTTGTATCATGGATAACCTAAAATAACCTAAAAGTGACCTACTTTTTAATTAATATTTAATGTTACATTATAATTTATGTACATTTGGATATTCATTTTAGTTTGAAAATTATATATATTTATATTTACATGTATACACACACATACATACACACATTTTTTTCCTCTTGGTGGGAATTAAAGGATTATAATGAATAATGTAATAGGATTAGATGTAGCTAAATGGAAGAACATCTCATCAAAGGAGAATTATTTTCTCCATTCACATTCACCTTTTCAAAGCCTTCAAGTGGTATTGGGTTGTTGTTATATAATACTTCATATAAATCAGGAAGTCTTCATTCAGATTGTGAATTAATATTTTTAGGAAACATATTAGCTCAACAAATATTTGTCGAGTGACTATTCTATAAAGCAAAGTGACAGCAGAGACATGCAGAGCTTGCCCTCCAGTGGAGTAGGCAATTAATTTAGTCATTAAGACAAAGAATGTTAAGTATTATGACAAGAGAATCATAGAAGAGTTTCTTTTAGAATTTCAAAGTTAACTATTTATGTCAGAATATTTCTCTTCTATCAGCTACCAACTCACATATGAATATAATCATATTTTCATCCCCACTGCTCTAACCTGACTTCTTCTGATGGAGTGGTGGCAGATGTTCCAAAGTTTTTCCTGAGAAATATTACAATAAATTTGTCAAACACCCTTATAAAGGTGAACTTTCAGATAGGACCATTCTGAGAGTTGAATAGTGGCGAATATGCAAGGCAGAAGGAAGACCTGTGAAAGAACAAAAGGGGAAAATTCATAATAATCCTAAACACCACTATCACCACTATCCAGAATTCTATTCTAGGAAGAAGAGCAGAAGCATGGGGATCCATTTATGTTTTTCTTATCTGTATTTAAAACAATTTTTCTCTTTTGTGTTGCCTAGATTATAGAGGTCATTGAGAAAAAAAGAACTAAAATCGTTAGCGTTGCACAAAAATGGCTTTGAGTATTAATAAGATTGAAGTCATTCCTTCTGGTGTCCTTTCAGAGTACATTGATCCTATTTCTCTTTCATTGTTTAAGCAGATAATGTATCCAATACTGAGGGTTGGCAAGTAAATGTGTCCATGGATATCCGCCCATCTGCGGGCACCGGGGTTCTGTTTGCCTTGGTTTCCGGTAGCACGGTGCCCTTTGCCTTGTCCCTGGTGGACTCTGCCTCCCAAAATCTTCAGGTAACTTTAGTGTAAACCTTTTGATCCTTGGCTGTTTTTTAAATCTGTAAGATGCCTATATTAGAGTACTTACCTCACACTGCTCTTTTGAAGATTAAATGAGGTAGCTTCTGTGGAGTATTTGGCAGTCTCCAGCACACCATTAAGGACTGTATAAATGTCCATTACTATTACTTTTTTGCTGGTTTATTTCAAAAGTCTGAACCAGGAAATAAAGGAGAGAAACTGGAAAGCCCTATTACATCTGTCGCTAAAATGAGGCAGACCCACACACAGGCTGCTTGGCGCCTTCCCTGAGTACATAGAGATCCACCCTCATTTAGAATCCTTGACGTATGGTGAGAATTAGTCTGTACGAAAAAATAGAAGTGAGTCTGATTATAATACACTCTCGGAAATTCAGTGCCTAATTATAACATTTTGTGCTTTGTGGCACTCTTGATCTTTTCTCCCATGTGTAAATTACAAAAGACTAGAGAAAACTAAAACCAGTCTACCTGGCTTCTTGCCGGCAACTCTGATCTGCAATTAGAAGGCAGAACAGAAAAAAAACTCTTGGGTAAAAGGAAACATGAGAATTATCAGAAGATCTGTATTATTCAGCCTTCTATTAGAGGCTTAAAGTTCTGTGCATGTGTTATCCGTAGCATTCCAACAAGTTACAGCAAGAAGTTTGCGTTTGTGCCAAAGTTGGCTTGGATGCTCTCTGTAGCTTTTTAAAAAGACGTATAATTGAATAATGCCTGTAGTAATAAAAAGGGATGCTGTTTGCAACTTAAAAGAGATTGCAGGGAGTTTCTAGTAGTTAAGCATAAACAACCTAAAAAGATCCTGTGGAGTTTTTCTCTAGTCTACCACAGGAGCTTAATACATTTGGATTTCAGCTTTGTTTGCCTGCTTTCCTTTTTTTTAAACAAAGCGGAAATCTTATCTTTTTGCATGTCAGATTGCCTTCTCAAGACGTATGTTTGCAAAGTGCAGATTTTACTTAACATAGGTATCTTGGATTCCTAAGTAAACACCTCAGACTATCTTTCTACCATCTCATAATACCCATCTTCCTAGTTTTGATTTTATTTTCTCTTATTTTTTGTTTCCTTGTCACCCATGTAAGATATATGCATAGATCGCTCTTCAGCAAGTTGAGTAATTTTGTGTACCAGCAGTTTAAAAGTTCAGCAAAATGAATACATTTTCTCTTTTGAGAATCTTCTGGTAGATACTCTGTAACTTATTGCTGCTGATCACTGGTTTTACTATTTCAGAGTTTTTCTCCTCACTTTGTCCCAAGTCTATAGGATTACTCATGTGGCACATACAAAAAAGTTTCCATCTTTCTGGCCTGTGCTTACTACAGCTCTTTAAATTTTCCAAATCTTTTCCACAAAAAGAGTGATTCAACTACTTCCTTTGTCATATGTAAGCTTTGAATATAAGAAGGCTTAAAAACAGAAAAATTTTGCTTAAGACACCACTTCAGATTCCAACTGTTGGTAAAACAGTTCCATTGGCTTATTGAAATTTCAGAAGCCACTATACATTTTATTACATCTGAGCTAAGCCTGGAGTTTGTAAAACTAACATATATTCTGAAGTTATGATTATTATAATAATTAGTAGTTTTTTCATTGAGGCTTAGAGGCACATACTCTTTTTATCATTGAAATTCAGGTTTTGTTTTTTTGTTTTTCCTTTTTTTTATTGAGGTATGTACAATAAAATACACAAATCTTAGTGTATAGCACAGTGAATTTTGATGTGCTATATACATTCATGTAACCAGCACCCAGATCAAGATATCAAGCTTCTCACTAGCTTTTTCCCCCTTAATCTGTTTCACCTATTTTGAACTTCAAAACCTCAAAAGTGATTCTTAAGTGCATTACCATTAACTAGTACTTGCATATATTAAGTCTTTGTTCTGTGCATCAGGATATCCTGGTATCTGTTGAAAATATGGTAATATCTCGGATAGAGGCCATATATCTGTGTACAGATCAGCAATTCCACCTGGAATTCAAAGTCAACAGAAACAATCTGGAGCTCTTGACTCCATTTGAAAAACATACTGTCTACTCAGAAGACCTTCAAAGACAGCTTGCCATCTTGGACAAAGCAATGAAAGGAACAGTGACCACTTACCTGGCTGGGCTTCCAGGTATCTGCTTACTTTTTCTTCAGTTTTAAAAAGTACATTTTTATTCAAATGGGTAGTATTTTAAATATGTAATTTAAGTAAACAGTATCAGAAGGGAAGACAAAATTCTAGTAACCATTAGTCTTTTGGGGGGACTTGTACTGAATTTTAATCATGTATTTTGTTTAATTTTTTTAATGCTGAACTAAAACTAACCAGTTTCTGCTCCTTTAATGATCCTAGCCAGAAAGGATTTACTATTTCATTTCATCCTTACAATAGTCATGTGAAGTCAATATTTATTCTTCAGTTCATCTGCTATTCACCCAATATTTATTAAGAACCTATGTCTCAGGCCCTAGGGACACAGTTATAAACAAAGATATGATCCCTTCTGTTGAGGCTTTTACAGTCCAGTGGCAGAGGCAGACATTGAGCCATTGATTAATAAAATTTCTGAATAATTAAAATTGTAATAACTTCTTGGAGAAACAGTGTAGGTTGATTTGAGAGCCTGAAAATGGGGACTTGATTTGATTGTGGGGGCCAGAACAAGCTCTTTGAAGAAAAGAATAAGATATAAATTTGAAGGATTAAATGATTTAACCAAACAGTGGAGTAGGGGGTGGAGTTAGTATGCAAGTAAAATGGTCCATGTGTGGGCAAAATAGGAAGAGGCTGATACAGTTGAAAAATAAATAAAAGATCAATATGATGAAGGCATATTGAGCAAGGGGAATGGTGGTTCAGAATGAGGCTATGAACTGGGGGTGAGTGGTTTAGACCTGGTTCAGGGATCTGTGTCTTATTATTATAAGAGCCATGGAATCATTAAAGTTTTAGACAAAGAAGTGACATGTCAGTACTACAATTTAAGAAACCACCATGCATGTTGGATGGAGCTGGACAGGTGGGAGGCAAGAGTGAATGAGATGAGTTGGGGGCTACTGTCCAGATGAAGAAGCAGAGATAATAACAGCAGTGGCAACTATACCACCCTCAAATGGTGTGAAATAAACAGTCTGGGCATTGTGCAGAGGGCTTCAAATGTATCAGCTCACTTAATTTTCAGATTAGTCCTATGAGGAAGGTGCCATCACTATCCCCATTTTATAGATGAGGAAGCCGCTAAATTAGGTGATGGCAGTGGAGATGTCATTCAGTGAACAGATTGGAGATGTATATAAAATTAATAGGATTTCATGATTCATAGGCAAGTATAGATATCTGAAGTATCTTCTGTGAGCAGTTGCATGGGTGGAGATTCCACTTACCAAGATGAGGAAAACTGGAGGAAAAGTAGGTTCATCTTTAGTTCATTAAATTGGCATCAACATTTCACTTCAAATGACAAAAAAATAATTGAGGCAGAAAGTTATTAGAAATATTTTCAAATACCATTTGCAGGTTTTATTATGGGGAGAATTCTGAGTCTGATGTCTGGACTTCCAATAACCTTCATTATGTTAATTTAACTGCTCAGGGTCTTAATTTCCTATGTAAGGAAATTTTATCTGGGTTTTTGGGGAATAGAAATAAGTAACCAATAGATAAAAATTATCAATAGATAGTTAGATACAGATAGTTATGTTAGTATGGTTAATTATTAGGCAGTTAGTGTAGTTAGTATGGTTAATTATTAGGAAATACAAATAAAGTTCAATGAGTGAAATTTCTATATTGAAATCCACCTACTACTTTATTCACAAATTAGTTGAATGCAAATTTTAGGAAATCAAATAAATAATGAAAGAGTTCAAAATATTACTTCTATTGTTGTCTAGAGTTAAAAAGAAGTAAAACATCCAACATCCAAAATTTCAGTGGTTCAGGACTTTGGCAACAGCATTGAGGACTGACTTCAGGCAAGATGTGTTTAGGAAAAGAGTGAGGAAAAATCAAGGGGAACTGAAAATTGAGATATTAGGAGTGTTAATTCTGGGTTGGGTAATTTATTAATTGATATACAGAATAGGCATGGTCAATTGCATGTTATAAATTAAAAACCAAGGGAAACTGATGAATCTGAAGATGTTTATAAAAGTAGTATAATCTGATGCCCAGCCAAACTTGAAAGGGTTTCTTAAAAAAAGTTATGAGCCCATAGAAAAGTATGGGCTTTATTTACTGTATTGGCAAGTTAGAGGTAGAAATTTTGAGGTGTATGTGTTTTGCATAAGGTACTGAAGAAGAATAAGGGCTGAAGACTATCCATTGGGAATTAAAATTCATCTAGAGGAGATGTCAAAAAAAAAAGAGGAAACATAGACAGAAATGAATGTTTCTAAGATGAAGGTCGTTCTTAAGAATTCAAGGGTATTCCCAAGTATTAATTTTGATAAAGAGAATGAAGGTGTAATAAGTCTCAAAGGCTCTAAACTACACTGAAGAATTAAATTATTAATTTTTAGAACAGCAAATAGTACATAAAAGTGAAACCCCTATCATAGCTGCCATTGTATGGTCATCAAGAAACTATGTGTTTGGAAAATACAGAAATCCACTTTCATTCCAGCAATCATGAGAGGTATTTATCATGACATCGTAAACAGATTTCCAAGAAGCTATAATTTGGAGTTAAAAGGATGATTCAACAATGCTTAAGCTGATGCTCATATTTAAAGGAAAATAATAAAGTAGAACATCACAACTAAGAAGATGTGCTTTTCTACTTTTTTTAAAGTGTGTTTATCTGCCTTAGGTTTGGATGGAACTATTGTGTTTATGAAATCAGAGAAGTGATTGGTGCCAAGCACAACATCTTATATACATATGAGTCACTTAATACAAATTCATTGAAGAGGATTACATTGTTAGCTTTTCCTTTAGGATCAGAACTTGGTTGGAAATGGGAAGTCTGAATAATTCCTTTAACTCTAAGCAAAAAAGATGCTAAAAGTCTTGGGCTAATATTTTGATACTCTGTTTTTACAGATGTTCCATTCAGTGCCACACCAGTGAATGCCTTTTATAATGGCTGTATGGAAGTGAGCATTAACAGTGTACAGTTGGATCTGGATGAAGCCATTTCTAAACATAATGATATTAGAGCTCACTCATGTCCATCGATCTGGAAAAACACAAATGATTATTAAGGAATTTTTCTCTGCTGATAATACCTTTTTTTCTGTGTGTAATTATATAGTTCTGTTTCAATAGCTGAAGAATTTTATCTGTAATGTGCAGACATTGATTATTTTGTGGTACTTTCACCTTCCTGGAATTTTAAAAATGCCTTTTTTCAGAAAACAAGATTCTCTTATTATATGAATCATATTAAAAAATCATTACTTCTGTTGCTGTCTAGAAATTACATAATGAAACACAGAATTTTTTAGTTTGACTTTTTTGGCCACAAATGATATTTCTTCATTTTTATATTTGTAAAAGTAGAATTTAGTTTTACCATCATGAACTCGTGTTTAAATATCTATTTTTCTGGGAAGGTAAGGAACAAACAGAAGTTCATATGACTAATACTATTGATCATAGCAGATAACCATTTTATTTGTTTTTGTTCTTCGTTCTTTCCTAATGAAGGCGTCAGTGGTCTACTAAGAATGAATTGAATGGAAGGCTTTACTTCCTCAGGGCGACCAGTTTTGGCTTTATCTTGCTTTCACCTAGCTTGTTTGAATTAGAAAACAAGTAGAACGAATTTTCATGAGGGCAGCACATGAGTCTTGCTGGTTAGCAATTGGATTTTATGAGGATGAGATACTCACTTGTGTTGGAATGGGTGTGGAACCTGGGATGGCATCATTTCTTAAATTTGGCTGTGTTGGTCATGCACGCTCTAGATTCTAAAAGGCAGAACCTAGTGATGGAAAGAATGAATCAGAGAATGAATACTGTGGAAGTTCAGAGTTTTCCTTGAATTCAACTTTAGTCACCACTGGAAATTGCCAGAAGTAATTGTTGAAAGACAAAAGGCACCAGGAAAACTACTGAAGATTTTAATGAGAGGATAACCACAGAGGGGCATGGTTAATACTGTGTCTGCAATCTTGTGGTTTGAGGAGAGGAGGTATGATTTCCGTGGTCTTGTTGGTAATACATTTCAAGTGGCAGTTTTATTGCCCCCAAACTTAACCATTCACGTTAGGTGTGTATCAGATGTTTCACTGACAGTTTTAGAAAATGAACTTATTCCCACTATAGATATTTTATATTGTGTAAAACCTAACAAATTGGTGTTATTTGAAAATTTTTATCTATTACAATATCTATATTCTATCAACTCTTTGACTAGAACATAAAATCGCAGAATATACATGAACTCTTCTTGAATTGGAAGATAATAAAGCTCAAACATTTGATCAGTAGTTGTGGTTGAGTTGTCGACCAGAGCTCAGAAAGGGAAGAAAAGCAGAAGAACATGTATTGAGTGTTGGACACATGCCAGAAATTGTGCTAGATCGTCTTACTGGATGTGATTTCTTTCCCAGTTACCACTGCGTACTGTGGGTGATGCATTTTCATCAATCAACAATTGATATTATGCTGGTATAAGAAAAGGAGGAAGTGGAAAAACTGAAAGTATATGAAAAATTTTTTTAAAAAAAGAAAGGGAAAAATGAACTTTCTTTGGGTAGGAGTTCTCTGATTGTAGAGATAAGTCATGGATCAGTAAAAATAATGGTTAATTTTGGAGAACAGAGTTATTACCTCATGTCTCCTGTCCAAAAGTGTAATTCAGTCACAGCCCCCATATGTGAGTCTTACGAGTCTTAATTTTCTTTTCATTCTGGAACTGGTATTATAGATGGAGGGAAGACATTTTTGTATATACTTTTTAATAATTACCTTATTTCTTTCAGCAATCCCATAGGCCTTTAATCTCTATGGTCAGTACAGAGGACTGGGATATTTGAAACAATTTCACTTTGAGATTTCTTGATACTGCTGTTAACAATATGGGTTTGGGAGAAGACAGCATTGCTAAGCCTCAAGGGACAAAAGTGATAAATTCTGATTCAGCACCAAATATTAATTGAGCACCTACTCTGTGCATGTGGAGTCAAAGGTAGTAGAATGTCTAGAAAACTAAGCCCAAATGAACAGGAAGTGACAATATTCAAGTTGTCCCATGGTAAGCCTCACACTGCTGTTCTTTGGAATTACAAAGCAGGTCCTTTCAGGTTGCCCTAAGATTGAAAAACAAAATTTGATTGTTTCTCCTATATTGGAATAGTTTGTTTCATACAAAAAGACTGATTTGACAGTGATCTTGTGCATGGGTTACTTACTATATATATATATATATATATACCACGTTTTGAGCTTTCACAGAGAACTTATATTTGAAAATTGGATCTTCTCCTGTGGAAGAGGCCTTGGTGATATATTTGTGTCCAGTCCAAGCCTGAGGCTATTTTTGGTTCAAGTTTGCAGAGTGTGAAAGTGAGGGGCAGTTACATGGATCAGCATCCTAGGGTGTTTTAGTACATGCTAATAAATCAGATTGAACCAAAATAAGTGAAATTAAAAGGGTCATAAACAGAAGGCAACTGAGCATGGGGAGGTTTGGAACAAGTAGCAGACTGAGGCTGAGAGGCATTTCCTGAGCCACAGTGAATTTATAGACTAATTTCTGGTAACCTTCTTAACACAACAAGCCCTCTCAAAAGGTAACCCCAATTCTATGACAGAAATAGTACAATAAAATTTGCAGTTTACCAGTAGTGAGAAATCCTTTTTCCTGCTGAAGTTTCAAATAATGGAATCTGAAATCTTATTCTGTAACTAGTCTCCAGAAGGAAAAACTATTTGGTTCATTTGCCCCTTCTTCAAGGTGATTTGAAGAGAAGGGAGTTTGGGCCAATATTTAACTGATGTATAAAGAATCTAACATTATTATCTTAAATTCCCAAATAATAATATAAAATAAAATAAGTATTTTATATAAGTATAAAATAATAAACAATGATAATAAATATAAAAGCAATATAAGCTAAATTAAACAAAGTCATCTTGAACACTGGGCCTGAGGATGGAGCCTTCAGGGGTGAATATCTTCCTAAGTCAAGTCACCATGTACAAGGTGACTGAAGTGGACTAGCAGCTGGCTGTTCTGGAAAACAGACACAGTCTTAGCCTTTTATATGTAGCTGGCAAGATGCCAAGCTGGGATTCAAACCCAGGACATCTGTCTCAAATGGCCATGTCCAAATTTAAAACTCTATGCTGCCTCTATATTTTTACTAGTTGACCCATCAATTAGTAAATGTTGTATTGTTGGAGTGAACCGATTCTATCTCCAGCTTTACATATAACCTGCTGTGTCACTGAGTCTCAGTTGATGGTATTATCAACTTAATGGTTTTGAAGAAAGGTGCAATATTATTTAATTCAATTTAGCAAATGCTGATCATGACTCTGCAAACCTAGATATTTAGGACTCTGGGCTAGAAACTGTCCTAGGAAAACAACAGCGAAAATGCCCTAGTCCTGTGTAGTACTGCCAACATATTCACAGTCCAGGGGATAGCAGACAAATGGATAATTCGGATATGAGCACAAATTTGTTAAGAGCTGTACAGAGAAATATTTGCAAGGGCTTATGAGGAGGAAGAAATGGATTTCAAACTGAAGCTTATAAAGATGCTGTTTGAATTAAGCCCAGTAAGATAGATATGAATTTCCATTAGTTTCTCAGCTTCCAAGACCCGTTCCTTGTAATGTTTCAGATGATCTCTCAGATATTTTATTTCCCTATAATCCTCAGAACATCCTTTGTTTCCCTGTGGATTATTGCACAAAGTACATGTGCTTAATCCTGGCTTTCAGAACTTTCATCATTAAGCCAGTGGATCTCAACCCAAGATGCCTGTCTGATTCACTGGCCCCCTCCCAGTCCACTAAGTCAGAAGATGCTCACAGCCATGTAACAAGCCACAGAGCCAGCCTCTGAGCATTTCTAGAGCCTCATGCACTCCTCTCCCATCTCTTTTGTCTCCCATGTGCATATGAGTACACATGTACACACACAAGCACATGCACACAGGACAGACATAAAGCTAAAAGATGAGTGAAAAAATAGAGGAAAAGTTAAAGAAAGGAACAGGTGTGGCTGAACAAAACCAGGAAAGAAAAAGACAAAAAAGAAGGATATAAAGATTCAGTGAAAGATTTGACAAGATACAAAATAAAGAAAGAAGGAGAGGAAAAGGAGAAGCAAGAAATACAAAAAGATACTGAAGAAAGAGGACAAGGTAGAGACAGAGAAAAAAATACAGAAAAAAGAGAAATCTTTCCTGTAGACCCTTAAACAGGAGTAGGTAGTGACAAAATGAGTTGTACAGAGAAAGAGTAAAAAGAGGAATAAGTAATGTAGAGATAAATGTAAGAAAAAGAAGAAAGGGAGAGAGAAAAAGAAACAGAAGAAAAGACCAGACTTGCACAGGAAACAAAAAAAAAGGCCAAATGGAGAGAAGGGAGAAACAGACTGAAAGAACAAATATAAACAGAAAGAAGTGCCAGAAGAAAAACAAAACAAGAGAAGCAGACATAGAAATAAAAAGGAACATGGAAAGAGAAGGCAGGAACAAGAAGAAAATTAAAAATAAAAGGAAGCAAAGAAAGAAATGATGGGAAAAGAGACAGAGACAGAGGAAAAGTCAGAAAGGAAAAAATGTAGAGTGAGGAAGGAATATTTGGGGCCCAGCTCCTGCATCCAGGGTGAGGGTGGCAGCATCAGACTCGGTGTGCAGATGATGTGCCCCACTCGGTCTGGAGCTAGAACTGGCCAGGCAGCTGCCAGAGAGTGTGTGTCCGTCCCCAGCTGCACTTGCAATTGGTCATCAAGAAATAATCTGTAGGAGACCACTGGGCTGCTGATCTGAAAACATTCTGCCAGGAGTGGGTGGAAGAAGGGCTTGCAGCCACTATCTCTGGCATTTTCTTGCCTTGGAATTGGGGCTCAGCTAATTTACATGAAAGGGAGCTGCCAGTGATTGCATCTGGGGAAATGGTGAGGAGAGGGAGTTCCCATGAATGTGGTATGAGGTTGATGCTGGAATTACAGCTGTGAGTGCTTTTAAGCCTGCCACCATACAGCAATCCCAAACTTCACCACCTGTGGCTGGCAGAGTACTAGTGGTCAAGAAATACCAATGTGCAACTCCTGGGTGTGCCAGAGACCTCCTTAGCGGAGCTTCTCCCAAAGTGAAACATTCCTCTGACATTAATATAGTTCAAGAAATATGTAGAACAATTAATCTGGAAATTTTAAATATTGGAGTTTTTTCCCCTGCAAGCACCAAATTTTTCCAGAATCTTCCCAAAGCTGAGAACTTTTGCTGCTCTTGAAAGGTTTTTACAAATGTGTATGAAACTAAAAACAGTAGCTTTTTTCAAAAAACATTTTTTTCTCTCATGCCAGGCCACTTTGAGCTGAACCTCTCCCTTGCTGGTATAGGTGCTTTCAGCTCTGTTGGTTAACATACTCTCTGGGAATGTCTGAAAAGATTAGGGATCTGTAGCTTTTAAGTATCAATTGTTATTTCACTCATTGGCTCAATTTAGCTTCACCTGTGCCCTGTGCCTGGAGCATGGTATCTAATCGTAAATCTTCCTTCATTGAAAACAAGATCGTCTTCCTTCTCCTCCTGCCTTCCTCCCTTTCTAGTAAAGAAGACTAAGCCTTTGTGGCTCTGATAACTTGAAAGCTCTTAGCATAATAATGTAGACTCTTCCTTGTGATCAAAGAACTACGTGGGGGACTTCGCATGGCCTTGCCACTGCACAGGTTGAACTTTCTAGGATTTGCGAGGAAGGGAGAAAAATCAGTCAAATCACTGGTCTTAAATCTCGAGTTTACCTCATAATCATTATAGTCCTCCAATTCAATTCTTTTTAACATACAGAATCTGAGCACCTCCTAGGTGCAGTATCTGTGGAGGTACTGAAAAGGCAACAATAAATTCATTCATTCAACAACTATTTGTGTAACACATACAATATGCCAGACTTTGTTTCTAGCACCGGGCTACATGAATGACTAAAACAGAAAAATATTCTTCCACCTATGTACAAATATGGTCAGGAAAAAGGAATTTTAGAGGTCCATCCCAGAAAACAAAAATGTCTTCTACAACTCTTTCCATATCATGCCTTAATTTAAATCAGCTTTTACCTTAGTATTCCAGATTACAAGTTACTTTTCACTGTTAATGTTCAATCAGAAAACAAGTTAGGTAGGTCTGGAATTCAGATAGAAACCTAATCAGTAGGAGCAGGTTATTCCTGAGAAGTGATCTTCCAGGCTCTGTGTGAACACCTCCACTGATGCAGAGCTCACTTTTTGTCTAAGTAAACCCATTTTCTCTTTCTTCAGTGCATTAACTTGGAGCTTCAAGACGCAGATACCAAGAGGGTATCAGACAAGTGTTCTGGACTGAACTGCATACTCCCAAGATTATTATGTTAAAGCCCTAAGCCTCAGTGTGACTGTATTGGAGATAGGGTCTTAAAGGAGGTAGTTAAGGCTAAGTGAGGTTGTAAGGGACCCTAACTCAGTACCACTGACCGTCCTCCTCATAGAGAGACACCCAGGATGCGCACACACAGGAGATAGGCCATAAGAGGACGTGGCGGGAAGCTGCAGCCTCTGCAGGCCAGGGGGAGAGAGGGTCAGGAGAAACCAATTGGGCTTCCAGCCTCCATGACTGTGAGAAAACACATTTCTCATTCAGGCCACCCCATCTGTGGTATTTCATTACAACAGTCCTGGCAAACAAATATAACAGGCAATACACTTCTTGGAAGAAATATCTATGAAGGAAAAAGTGGAGGAGAGCAGGAAAGGGTAGGGAGAATCTTCAGGTAGCCATGTAAGTCTGCCACCTGTGAAGGGAGAGAAGGAAGTAGGTTAGGAAGAGTCTCATATCTCAGGGCAATTTGGAGAAAGTTTCAGCTGCATCAATGAGGAATTCTTGAAAATGTTGCCCATCAGAAGAGTTGTGTCTCAGGCAGCAGTTACAATGCATGAATACTGTAACTGGGCTTCGTCACTATCTGGGAAACAGCCCAGGTAGATCCAGACAGCCAACAACTGCGGCTGTCCATCAGGTATGTTCCACTGGCAGGTTCTCTTGAAGGGGTTCTAAGCAGCCCACCTCCTGTCTGCTACGGTCAGCTCTATTAGAAACTCTCCTTTATATAAAAAACCAGGCTGTGCATACTTAACACTAAGTGTTCCTGTAGATTACTGGAATAAATGAGATGGGATTCTATTGCTGCAAGTAGCAGGAACTCAGTTGGAGCTAGCTTAAGCAAAAGGAGAATTTTTGGAAAGGTGTTTGGTTAACTTACTGAACCCAAGGAATGAAAGACTTCCTGGGGGCTGGATTGCTATAGCAAGTTATGGAAGTTCCCTCAAGTTGTCTGCCCAGAGTAACTTATATATGTGTTTGTTGTTATTATTTTTATGATTGTTTTTATTACATAGGGGAAGGTTGGTTGGATTCCCAGGATTCATTAAAGGAGTGGTATCAAAAAATAGGAAGTCTTACTTCTACTTTGAAGGACTAGAAACTTGACATGTGGGAGTCACAAAACTATGTTTGAAAGGGGTGATTGCTAAAGAGCCACTTTATTCAATGGTATCTCAATTTTGTCTTAGGCCTTGTGCTGAAGAAGAGAGACTATACCCTCCATTTGATCAAAAGTAGCTCACATCTGTCCCTTTGTTCAACAGTAACAGATTTAAGAAATTAGTAAAATTTGAAAACCTAGAAAAATGTATCATAATTTGAACCAATACTGATAGAACAAACATACATTCAGACTCATCAGAGTGCAAGAACAGAAATGTTAATTCACTAAGCACTCATGTTTATGTTCATTTAACAAAAGAAATAGACTCCCTTGTAAATTTTGTGACAGAGAAGGTAAGTAATCTAGGAAATAATTAACTAGCATAATTCTTTTAGATGCATTTCCTCAGCATTAAAATATCTTTGTTGTTTCCTATAGGAGTTACTTCAAAACATTGATATATTATGGTTCCTCTATATAATTTTCAGAGAACTGATTATATGGTTCAGAAAAAAAAGTTCTAGAATTTCATTTTCAACTTGGCCCCCAGCTGTAGACCATAGATTTATTCAAATTAAAATAATTTTCCATGATCTAGTCAATTGTATAGGCGATTATTGTCTAATGCTTGTTGTTCTGTTTTAAAAAATTTTTAAATCTCTTTTATTAAAAATAAACATGAGACCTTTTTGTGATGAACGGGAGATATTAAATAACTCAAATATTAGAAAAGAAAAAAATCAGTTGTAATTAATAAAGTTGTGTTTCTGAACGTAGCCTTTTATTTACCTTCCCAGCAAGAAACTAGAACGTGTCAGGCTATTAGACCTAGAAAAGTGGTCTCATAACCTGTTGAGATAAAGTCAGGGAAAGAGCATGGTATTTCAAAATTATTCTAGGGATTCTGTATTACTCTGCATTCGTGAGACTACTCAGCAACACATCGAGTTTAAGATATATTTAGCTCTATTAATTGTTTAAAAAATGTACTATATTTAAACTATATTTTAGGACTGAAAAACAAAGTTCAAATAGTTATTATGAGTTGTCCAAATTCAGTAATACAATTAGATGCTCTTCACTTAAATTTTTACTAACTTAGATTTTAAAGTAGCACTTTGCAACCGCCTCTCCACTGATGTTTTCAGTTCAGTACATAGGTAAAAGCCAACATAACTGGGGACAAAGTGACAAGTTGCTAAAGCCTTCAGTTGTTTTTCCTGACTCCAACATTTTCCCTCACCTGCAAAATTCTTCAGGAGAACTAAAACTAGATTAATAAGTGTAAATCCTCATTAAAGACAAAAGGGGCAAGTCCTGTGGTTTAAGCTCATTTTAAAAGCAGACTATTTCCCTGTCTACTAATTTGTTTTGTATTTAGTTCTCTGGAGGGTTTCCAAGGTCCTTTGTAATCCTCTCCTCTCCTGCTGTCCCCAGCTATTATCTCTTAACTCACAGGTCAGTTACTTTGTGGCTCTTCACAGGTGCCATTTAATCCATTTGTTTTCATCTTTCCACTCGTACTTACTGTGTTTTTTCATTCCTATTCAATCCATCCAGCCTCCCTGTAGCACTGAACCACATTTGTATATTCTTTCATGTATATACATATTTATTTTTAATATGACCTTCCCTATCGACTAATTTTTATGAAAAGAAGGGCATTATCTGTACCTCAGTGCCAGGCCTTTGGTAAGTAATACATACTTGTTGAGCAAATAAATACTTTTTATTGTTTATATGTACTTGCTTTACTTCCTTTCCCACTAGGTTGCAAATATTTATGTACAGGGAAAATACCCCATTACTCTTTTTGAACCCACAGCTACTTCCAGACAACCTCCCTGCCTCCTAAAATACCAGTGACTTCATGGATACTTGAAAAGTCTAGGGACATTAATATCATGAGGCCCTGCTGAAGGTCAAAGGGAGAACAGGGAACAAGGTAAAAAAGAATGTGGCATGTATTAGTAAGCACGTTTTTTTTTATCATGGCGGGATGAGCTATACCATGCTCTACCATCACAGAAGAGAGGATGGTAGAAGAGTGATCACCTGACTTTTTTTCATAGCTAAGTGTTTACAGCAGAACATTGCAGGAGATAAAGGGGAGCATTGAAGACTTCTGAGTTGGCGTTCCGTATATGAGGAAGCAAGAATGAGTCCTCCCCACTCAAGTCCAACAAGATGATTTAGGGTAAAAGGCATTGCACTGTAAAGATGTATTACCATAAAGGAAGATAGTGACATGTAAAGATGCGTCCTCTTTTCCTCCTCATTCTCGGCATTTCACATCCCAGGCAAAACAGATGACTTGTATTACTGTAGACCAGCCCACATCCACAAATCTTGCCAGAATTGTCTCAAAGGAAATCCTCAACTTTTATATCAACCTGGACATGTTATTATTTTTCAATACTCTTACAAAAAGAGTGTTTCATCATTACTTTGACATCCTTAGGAATAACTCAAATAAATTCTACTCAGTCACAAAGGAAAAAAACCTCCAGTCATTTACATTTAACAGACCTGCTTTTTTTCCTCTTCCTGACTTAGAAGCCCAATATCCAACTACATTTTTTGGACATTATATATCTGCCTGCAATACTGTTTTTTCTCTCTGTCTGCCTTTGAAGATAAACTCATATTTCAGTCTTAATTCCGTTTCAGGTCAGGAAAGTCCAAACAGCACTATAGCGCCCTTGGCAGAACAAGTCACGGTCTTTGCACAGCTGCTCCTCTCCTACCTGTTGTCTCACACTAACCCTGAATGCATGCTTTTGGGGCCCTCACATTTGCTCACTACTTTTTTAAAAATTTGAAGTAAAATTCATGTAACATATAATTAACCATTGTAAAGTCATCCAGTGGTGTTTACTGCATTTGCAATGTACTCAATAATTCTTTTAACTTCTCTCTAATTGGCCCCCTTCCCCATCCATTTAACATTGTTGTCTCCTCACGTCTGAGTTCATCCCTGTGCTGACAGTCCTCACCAGATAACCAACGTCTAAATTGTCTGGGCAGACAGAGGCCCCACTGCCTACCTAGCTTTCTGCCCTCCTGCACCCCTTCCTCCCCAGGGCAGAGGAAAAGCGGGTCTCCTGCTGTCCATCGTTTGTCCTGTCCCACATGCTCCTGTCCCATTTCCACCACTTTGTTGGTACCTTGTACCACCAAGTTCCCTGCATGCTTAGTGTTCTTAATTAGTCCTTTCTTCTGCCTGTTTTCCGTCTACAAACTTACAATTTCTCCAGTCTGAAAAAGGCCTTCCATCAATTCTTATCTTTCAGCTGCTACCTGTTTTCCTCCTTCTCCTAATCACTGCTAAACTTCTCAAGAGAGTAAACACTAGTCTTTTGCTCACTTTAAAAAGTCTTAACCCACCCTCCAAATCAGCTAGTCCACCACAACGGCTCTTGTAAAGTCACCCCCCAACTGGCCAGACTGAACGTCTTAATCCTGACTCTTGAAGTCCATGCAGCACATCCTCACCCTGTCGACCAGGGCCTCCTTTCTGATCTGAATCGCTCTTAGTCTGCTGTTTGTGCCATGTTTCCTCTCAGGATTTCTTTTCCAGCTTCTCTGAAAAACACAAATCGTTTTTGGCAATCCTTTAAAGGTGAATTTTTCTATACTTCACCTTTGGCTTCGTATTCACTCCCTGCACTTCCCTGGTTGGGTTCACAGGGCCATCACATCTCCTGTCTTCTATTTTGGTTGCTTGGAAACTGAAAAAGCAGCTCTGACAGCAAAGGAGAGTGAACTTGTGTCTTTTGGGTGTTAGGAAGCATAACCTGAAGTTGTTCACCCTCAGCACAAAACCACTTTGAAGTTCTGAGTTTTATCTTAATTCAGGTAGATTTGATATTCTAATCAAACATTATACCTGCCATTGTTTAACTTATAAAAGATATAACAAGATGTCAGATGAGGTAGTCCATCTTGGGGAGTTATTATTATTCTGTTTAAACTTCTTGCCATGTCCTGTGGACCCCTGTTTGTCTCTCTGGGAACTGGAGATTTGGTGTGTGTGGGTGGCAGAGAAGGGAGGTTAAGCTTTCTTTAGTCACCTCTGGCTCTCAGTTCCTGCTGCATCTGGTGTAGTTCATATTATAGGTCATCCATCCTGTAGGACAGTATCACCCCAGATATAGAAGATGAACTCCTTTCTCCAAATTTTCCCAAACATAGCTGACACAGTGGAGTTGAAGGTGTAGCAGACTTATTAAATATTCAGTGTATCAGATGGCAATTCATTATACCATTAAAAAAAGCAACCAAGAATTGACATTAACCATTCCTGTTCATAACATTCCTCAGTTGGTCCACCATGTGAGACTTTTCTATTTGCCTCCACCTCTTCTTTCTTTAAGGATTTTCTGCTTCTATATATTCTAAGAATCATCTCCTTAACCTTTTCGTAGAACTGAACACTTTCAGCATGAAGTAGCTACTGTGAGTTTTTAATTTTCTTCCATTGCAAATGCTTGAAATTACGTGTCCTAGAAGAAAATGCTCCAAGAGCGTGCCCTTTTAATCTCCTGTGACTTGGTGTAAACTTTCTGTACAGCTGAGCATACCCATTTTATGCATATTCCATTGCAAGAATTCCAATTCTTTGGAGATGGCTTCCAAAGATTTATGTCTGGCCTGACTTCTGTTGAACTTTTGTTTTGCATCTCTAGAAATATCCCCCAGCATATACCTGGCATTTCAAAATTAGTGGAGCCTGAAATTGTGCTTTATATTAATTCCTTTAAGTCTGTTTTTCCTGATGTGTTCTTTGTCTTAAACAAAAGGACTTAAACTTGGGCACTTCCTCTAAAACCTCATTCATCTGTGACCTCATGCTTCTTCCTTCCCTTGCTTCCCTCATATATATTCATTTGGTTACCAAGTCTTGTCAGTTCTACCGCTAAAATATTTGGGGGGTTTGTTACCTCTTCTCAATCACCACCGCAGGGCTCCTGCCTGCAGCTCATAGTTCTTGCACCTGAGTTGTTGCTTTTTGTGCTTAAATGTCTTTCTGTCTCAACTTTCTGATTTTCTTGTATCCATCCTCTTTTTTGTGTTATTATTTATATTTTGAAAACAAAGATTCATCAAGTTATTTTTGTACCTTAAAACTGTCTTTGTCCACTGCTAGAGGAGGAAGCTCAAACTCCACTTCTTCTTGCCTGCATTTCCAGTGTCATTCTCTCTACTGCATTTCTTCTATGCATGCCCCAGTTCAGCTAACTCTGGGTGCATTTACTTTCTGAAAACTTTAATTTGCTGCACAGCTACTGTATGACAAGCAGTATAGTAAGTGCTGAGGCCAGAAAAAAAAAATGCACCAGAGAGAGTTTCTGTTCTCAGAAGCCTCATGTTAAGCCTCCGCTGGTTGTACTGCTTTCTCTGCATTTCCTCCCTTGCCTCCAGAAAAACTTTTATTAATTGTTCTAGTCCACATTTAATGCTATTTCTGTGAAGACTTTTACTTTTTTACTCTAGGGAGAATATATCATTCTTGTCTATCCTTTGGCCAAATATTTTTATAGTCTTATGTATTTTTTTGTTGCTATTAGCTCTTACATATTTCTCAAAAGCTTTTATTTCTGTCCATCTGCAGCCCCATAATTCCTGGCCACCATCACCTTCCCCTTGCACAGCTGCAGTGTGTTCCTAGCTGGTTGTTCTTTATCCACCTTTGCCCCTTTCCATCCATTCTCCTCACTGCAGCTGCAGTGACCTGGTCATCATGGTCTGTTTAAAATCTCTTCAGTGGCTTCTACAGCTCTCAAATGAACGTCAATGTTCTTACTCAGTGTCCCCTCCTTTGCATGGGCTGGCATGTATTACCAGGTTCAACTCAGACTTTCCACTCCCCCACTCTTTGTTCTCAAGTCGTCTGGACCTTATTCAGTTTCTCAAATAGCTATTTGTTGGACTTTTTCCCACGCTCTTTCTTTGCTCTAGAACACTCCATCCTCCCCCTTTCCTTTTACTTACTGCCATCAAGTCTCAGTTTAATCACTTGTTCAGGGGAACATTCCCTGCCCTCCATCAGCTTCCCCTATTACATACTCCAGGGTACTATGGTTCTTTCCTTCGTTGCCTATTTGTAATGATTATTCATTTCTTAATACCTATCTGCCCTACTAAATAGTGTATACCCTTACAGCAGTATCTCTTTTTTTTTCATCTTTGATCCCCAGTTCCTATAAGAATGCTCTCTGTCTCTCTCTCTATATATATACATATATATATGCATATATTTTATACATATGTATATATATATAAATATATAACACATAAAAGTACATGTGAATATCTATTGAATGAATGAGAACTTAATTATAGCAAGATTGTAAGTGCCCTTCCTGAGAGCAAGACCCATGGATTTCTCATACTGGTATCTTCAGAATTGAACACAGTGCCTGAGCCATACCATAGTTCAGGCATACTGACCTGAATGAGGTTTTGATCATCTAACACAATCATGAATGTGTAATAAATGACAGAGCATGGTGTTTAGGGATCTTAAATGTGGTTCAAATTAACCAGTTGAAGTACAAATAATAAATAGCTATGATGCAGGTTATAATTAATTTTTGTATTATATTTTTCATGAATTTCTATGGTATCTTAATTCATCATAATGGTATAAAATTCAGAGTGTGATTTTTCTGACTTTCAACATGGTGGTGGTTTTCCACTGCATTGTCTATCCTTAAGCAGTGATCTTGATATAAAGCTTCACTGGGACAGTCATATTTAATCTCCCATTTTATCCAGGACAATCAGGAACTATTCCCCATCCATAACATTATTCAGTCGCTTAAGTTATAACCAGTTAATTAAAAAAATTGTAGAATGGGAGGTTATTTGGTGTATTCCGTTGCCTGTTGTTTAGTTGCACTTAATTCATTCCAGAGACAAGAACGTGTGAACTTATTTAGAAGTTCTCACATGGAACCCAACGAGGGCCCATAGGCCCCTGCAGAGGACATGTGTGCACATTCAAGAAACTGGACAGGGATAGGATGAACGTGTGCACATGTGATATGCTCTTCACTCCTCATGAGTCTCTTTCATAACACCCTGAGGAGGGCTTTTGAGAAGAGAAAGTGAAACTGAGGCAGCCGATGTAGTAGAATGAGCACTGGCTTGGAAACAGGATTGTTGGTTGACACACTGGGGGCAAGTGTTGTTGATACAGGGGAAGACGGGGTGGTAGTGTGGAAATGACTTGGGCTTCGGTAACAAAGATCTAGGTTCCCCTTCCAGGTTACTAAGCTGTGTGCCTGTAAGTGAATTACTACTTTTTGTGTTTAATTTTTAGAGTCTTTAAATTGGGGGTAATATACATATAAAAATATCACTGTGACAAGTGAATGAGTTATACATAGTGATTTAAATACAATGCCTGGTATATAATAGATATTCAGTAATTGATAGCTACCTTTTAAATAATAATAGTAGTTTTAACCATAATTAGTAAAAAAGTTTTCTAAAATTAGTCTATCCAATGAAACTTCTAATGGCCAAATCAAGATTTCAGTCTTTGGCAAAACCTTTAATTATTAATATTTTTTTCTTATGTCGTATTCAGCTTAGTCTTTAAGTATAGAAAAAGCTAAATGTTGTTGGTGTAGGATATGTCTATCAGTCATGCTTCCCTCAGTTTATTCCTCAGTATCCAAGAATAAGTATCCCCATGTCCTCCTCCAAACAATACCTAAAGCCTGAAACTGAGTGCTATCTGTCCATGCCATACATCTCTTCTCTTAAAAGAGAACTTTCTTAAAGGGGCAGGACTTGGTGGTCATTTATGTAGTATATAACCGCTGATCCTATCCAATACCATTACCACTTTCTCTTAATATAATCTGGGTCAATCAGGTACACTTTTATTCTACCCTTAAATGGCACTGAGAAGTAGTTAATCTGCCTTATCACTGTAAAGAGTTTTGTAAGCTTTACAGCTGTGAGTGATCCTTCTTTTCTATTAAAGTTCATTGAAATACACTTCTTTTATATGAAACTATTGTAAAATCCATGAATAGATTGAGGAAAGATACTAAATTAAGTAGAAAGAAATTATAAATTGAGACCAAAATTAGATGAAAAGTTATGGTTGTATACAATAAAGCAGAAATGGATGTGCTCAGAGACAAAAATAAAATAAAATAGACATGCAGAGAGAATAAATAGTTCATTAATAGAGAGAGAGCTGGATGATCTGGCTCCTGTTCTTCAGGGGACTTTTTGCCCTATTGCTCCTATTTTCTTATGTCGTATTCAGCTTGCCCTATTGCCCTTTGTTTGTAGGACATAGCTTTTGCCTTAGACTGGGGCCATTAAGCCAGGTCTCAGTGAAATATCCTTTGTGTTAAGTCAGTTTCTCCAATATAAGGAGACATTAGCAGGGATTCAAACGCACGTGATTTTTAAAGAAAGGGCTCCAGATGAACTGGTAAGGAAGTGAGGGAAGCAAGGTAAGCAGCAAGGGGGCTATTTCAAGCAAAGGTGGTGACAGCCTGAACCAACTGGAGAATTTTGGAGTGTAAGTTTCATTGCGCTATTTGTCCTGACTCAAGGTAAAACTGTGGGGTGTTCATACCCTCTCGCCAGCCCGTTATTGGCTTGCAGCCATCTTGGGAGGCAGCAGTGGTCATAAACTCTCAGGCACTTCCTGCTCTCTGCTTACGCTGGCAAAGATGCTTCACCAACTCAGGGCCTTCCTTGAATGAGGACAGCTGGAGTGGCCTCCAGGACTATGAGAGAATAAATATCAAGTATGTGGTAATTTGTTACAGTGGCCATAGGAAACAAATACAGATATTATTAAAGAATCAATGACAAAAAAGTACTCTACCAAATGCTATACAGTTTTCTAAATGCTTTATTTCAGTTTCTGTAACTAATCCCATCATGATCTTTGGATCACTCTTTGAGTAGCATTATATGCTTATATCCAAACAATTGCCCCTTCTTTGCTTAAACTGTCTGAAACGAGTTTCTGGAACTTGCAGTCAAAAGAATGTTCACTAAGGTGGCCTCCATTCTTCCTTCTCCTTAAGACAAGAGTACCTATGAAGCTGACCAGTGCTCCTTCCTTGTGTTACCCCATAATCCAGTCTTCTGGTCTTCTGGGTGCCTTTCCTCTCCTTCATGAGGAGGGCTGAAAATTCAGGAGACTTGGTTTACAGTCCTACCATTGGCAGCTACCCTGGCACTCCTGTTAAACCAAACCTGTGGTGACTAAACGGAAGTTTTCTGGAATTGGCAGGCAATTAAATAACTTGTGGACTGTCTTAATTGTGGTCCCACTACCATGAATTATTAAGGCATTTTAGAGTGTCAGAATTCCACTAGGCATTCTACTTGTTTTATTATAACCATTTACTGACTTTGTTTTGTTTCCATAATAGACACTCATAACAAAAATAATAGTGCTTATTTAATCTTTGATTTATATAATCTCAATCTCTATTCAACACATTATTTTTCTTTTTCATTAGGATAGTTACATACTAGGTTATATGTGGTCTTTTTTTCTTCTCTCTTATATTCTGATTTTACACCTGTTAATAAATTTATACCTGTAAGTCTAATAAGTAACTTGTGGCTAGTGTTTAACAGAAAGGAAAAGAGAAACATAAATTAAGATTTTTGTATCACAAAGTTTATTGATGTATTTAAATATTATAATCTAAGATAATATGTTTGAAAGTACTTGCCATTTCTTAGAACAATATATAAAGACAGTAGAGTTTAAATGACTATTTTCTCAGTATTATCAATTAAAGGCAAAAATTTCATCAGCTTATTTAATACTTTCTAAAGTGAGAGAAATCATTAACAGAATTTCACTTCTCTATAGTTTTTGCTGTATTTAAATTTTAGTAATGTTTTGTTTCTGAAAAAAGCTTAAAAGGCTTTTAAAGAACTTCTGTATTTAATACCAGAATCACTCCCTTACAAGCTTGTGGTTTTGATTTTCATGTCCTGATGAAAAAATTTAAGTTGTATAATATAAATCTGTTAAAAAAATCATTAAGATCGTGATTTGAATGATTATACCCACTCCTCAATATTAGAGATAATATTGAACATTAAGTAGAAGAGAGTTGGAACTAAAGAATTGTGTATTTTTGAAAATAGATGCAAATGATCTAAGGGAGAAAAATATTATGCCATGCTCTGTGTTTAATATTTCCAATTCAAATTGCTCTGATTCACCCCTTACATGCACTTAAATGTGTCCATTCTTGTACCCAGATTTTTTTAGTTAGATTAAAAAGGCACAATGGTTATAAAATATCATTTTAACTATAACTTGTGGATTTGGGAAATAATTATACAAAAGAACACAATTTTGAACAGTTGATTGACCTTTTATGTAAGATACCCATAATATTAAGTGGTTCTGAAATGGGTAATGTTATCTGCTCCATTGTTTTATAAGCTATGTTGTCTTGGTTCTGATTTCAAAACACCCTATCTGAGCCTGATGCTAAATAAGGCTTAGGCTTGGATCTATAGTATGAGGTTACTAACCTAACTCTTTCTAGGCATTTTTGATGAGATGAAGGTTATCAGCGTGAACCCAAACAGCACATTGTTTTTCTTTTGGGACCTTTCACAATTTCAAATTGACTGGTGTGTGCTCAATTCATCACACGATGGCGCTACAAGAATGCCTTACAGTGAAAGCAAAGTAAAAAGACTCCTTTACAGGCTGTATAAACTAACAACCCAAATTATTCACTTAAAACATAAACGTGACTTAATTTGGTTCTCCAATTTCATGGAACATTCTTCATATTAAAAATATTGTCAATTTATGCTCTTTATATTGAAGTTCCCCCTTTCCCACCATAGACTGAGAATTACTACTGATGTGAAAGGTATTGTTTTGGTTCTATTTTTAATTAAAAGAACTATCAGGAGTTTATGGTCAGCAAGTGGAGAGAAGTATTAACTTTTTATAAACTTATATTACTCTTGCAAATCTCTCATTTCTATGAAGTGTCTTTTGTTTTTGCTTGTATTATGTATTCTCAAGACACCCCTCAGAGATGAATAATAAACTAAATAATTATCATATTTAAGATGAAAAGTATGTTACCTAGAGATATTTCAGGACAGGTGGGAAATAGTGAAAGTTATGCTTTAGAAGGGGACAGTTTTGAGGCTGTTAGTACCCCTAAACTGAACATCAGTACTCAACTACAAAATAACAATGCATAGAAGTATACACGTTTTAAAAAGTTAAGCAAGACAACAAAAAGTTAGCTGAATTTGATTGTTAATATTTGAGCTTAATCTCATATTCTGTTTATTACACTTATAAAATGTAGAGTTAAAAAAAGAAATAGTCATTATTCATACACTGTTCATGTGACATCTTTCCATTGTTATTTTTCTAGCACCTTGTTAGTTTTTAAAAATGTTTCAGTCAAATTATCATGCAGAAGGTAATCTCACTGCTTGTGATTTCATCCTATTAGGAAAATATTCATACTAGTCCTTTCAGGTTGCCCTTCAATTAATATAAGTTCCAAACTTCTATATAATCTCCGTACACCATCTTGCTTTTATTTATTGTTTTTACTTATCTTAAACATACCTGAACAGAGTCCCATATCCTGTTTTATTCATTGTTTGACTCTACTTGACATTTTGCGTTCTCTCAGTCTCCTTGCATGATAGAAAGCAATCACTGATATGAATTCCTCTAATTTTTCCCTAAATCTTCCCGTAGTGGAAAACTGAGCACAGAACTCCTACTTACTTTATGGAAGCGTCTGAAAATGGACAAGTATTAACCTGTTTTCCTTACTAATTTATTTGGATGTGTAAACTGTACTATATGCATAATCACAGAGGCTGTCTATTACAATAAAAAAGAAAGCTCGTCTATTCTGATTTCATCTTTGGACAAGTCTGTTCTCTGCTAGCTTGCTGCCTGAAACCACTTTTGTGTGCAGAACCTCAATGCTGCAGAGAATCATACAAAGTGCACCCTTTCTCCCTCTTTCTTCTGCTCTCCCTCTCCTCCCTTATTCTTAAATGTGGAATTTTAGGTTCTCAAAAACAGATGAGAATGACAAGAAATAAGAGAGGGGGAGCACATAATTGTCAAATTAGAAGCTTAAAGGACATAGTAATAAATATCAACTTGAAGCTATTTGCACTGGATTGCAGGTTTTTAGGCACATGCAAACCATATGTAAATAAACTTGTGGCCCACTTACAAACTTCTGTTGGAAGTCATAAGTAACTTCTTAAATGCTGCTCAGTCTGTCAAGAAATTTCTCTGTCCTGAGTACAAAAGATTATCCTTATTAAAAATAACATCAATATTTTCATTTTCATAGCTTTAAGTATGGAGCCAAAATAAGCATTTGTGAACCATTGCTTCATCCTGTTATCCTCATCTATTTGGCCATGATAATTACACTACTGTAACCAGCTTGAATTCTCTTTGGTTCTAATTCTAAAATGATCCATGTTACTATGATGAATATGTGTTTTTATGGAGCTGGCTTCATTTCCTCATCCTCAGGATTGGGTGATTGTGTTTCCTCTCTGGATGAATTAGAGTAGTATATTTGAGATTATATTTCATTAGTTTTATTGCTGCTTGTTAAAGCTTTATTATCCTCTCTGTTTTATATTTCAGGCTGGCAACACTTGCTAGCAGTGCTAAGTGACTTGATATATATGAATCATAACTTTGTGACCTAAGAGTATGCTGTCTGCAAATATAATGGTATTTTAGAAATGATACTTTATAAGGCTATTAAACATATGCATTCACAGAATAGTTATTCAAAATTAAGGAACTTTGTTTCAGATTTCTTTCATCCCAGTTTAAGGATTCAGCATTTCCCTAAAGTGGTACATAATATGCTTTAAATAAAATTCATTCATTCAGGATGATTTTCATTCATTTCATTTAATTCTTATCTACAATTTAATTATAGTCCATCAACGCCTTTCAAGTTATCTAGCACTTAGGTAAAATCTGAAACTATTTGATGCTAGTTATTTTGATATTTCTTTATTCAGCTGCATAAACAGTTGAGTAGGTATGAAGGATAGTTACATGTCCTATAATTGAGGTATTGCTAGACAGGTTGATGGTTGAATAGGAAGTACATACTTTATCATAATCACAACCCTTATGTCTAGAAACTCACTCTACTGTGGTTTCTTGCTATGTAAATGGGGATTAAGAGTGTTGCACTCTCTGATACATTTATAGAAATTATTAAAATGTATGCAATTATCATCCTGGGGAATATGATTTGCTAAGCTACCTGAAACTGGACTCTTAGGAGCAAACTTGCTTAAAAAATTTTTGTTTTTCCACAAAAAGTGTTTTTGTTTTCTACCAAAGAGAGTATTATCTGTAACTAGACCATCAATAATTTAGTCTCCTGAAGAAGGATTCATTTGGGAATATTTATGGAAGTCCTACTATGTGCTGAAAGATACTTTTAATAATATTTTATACGTTGTTATTTTCCGTATTATACATTATATCATTTAAATTAGTAACTGATATAAAAATCTCTGTTTAGCTAGCTGTTAACTACTTAAATCCCTTGGACATTTTAGGGAAAAAAAAAGAGTATTCTGTCTTTATAGAGCTTTACTTTCTTAGTAGTACTCTTAACACTTTAAAAGTTAAGTGAAATGTGATTAATCATGAAATTGAACTTCTCCTTGCTCATTGAGAGCAAAATAGAACAAAAACAAAGTCACTTTGAGAGAAAGTGGCAGCATGGAAATGCCAGCTTAGTTTTTGGAGCAGACAGAAATTCCATGCTTGGCCTCAGTGGGCAGCAATTCAGAGATCACAGACCAGTGAGCACCTGGCACGTGCCTGGGTCCCAGCATTTCACCTCAGGTACCAGAGGAGTGTTGAAGAGATTTGTATCTCCAAGGTGAAGGGCCTCTTGCAGTCTCTGTGGTTTATATTTAATAAAATATGGAGATTTCTATTCAGTTTTCCCCTGATCCCCAAAACCCTGGTACACTAAAAGAGACTGACTGGAGACCTCTTGAAAATTCTAAATTTCTTCTAAAAAGCCTGGAGTTTGAGAACAAAATAAAATCCAGTAACTGTAAATTACTTTAAAACTAAGCATTCACATGTGATGGGAACAAAAAATCTTTAAGATGTGTGTGCTTACCCCTTCCACTTTTGCCCCTTCTCTTACCCTTGCTGTTGACCTCCAAGGAAAATTCTTTCAGTTTCTATTGATACTGTTTTGGGCCAATAAATTAAAAAGAAAAACTGAAAAAGGGAGGATGGGTTATTTACTTTGGAAAGAAGATAAAAAGGAATAGCAGTGGAAGAAAGGTGGGAGGAAAGAGCAAAACCCCTCACGTGCTGGTGGGGCTGAGCAGCGTGCTCAGGTGGAAGCTGAGACTGACTGACAGAAGATTTTTCAGAGTTGCTGCTATCCACGTTGGGTATGTTAAGAGTTATAAATATGGAGAGAAGGGATATTTAAGATGACCTGTGACTTTTAAAGTCTATTTCCATCTTGTGGTCATTTTCAAAAGGACATCTTTAAATCATTTGAATGTCTTTAATTCTTTGTGGTCACTCCATGGTGTTTCTTTCACCACATGTCTGAGCTGAGCCTGGATCACAAGGCCCTGGTTGTTACTTGGGTCACTCTATTTCTGGAAGAGATCAGGCTGCCAAATGTAGGAAACTCTATGGTCATGTTAACTCCTGGTGGGGAGCTGGCCCCATGCCGTTTTCCCAGGGCGTGCAAGGATGGAAGCGTGATTGTGCCACTTACTCTTCACCTGATCTTCTAGGTCCCTTTACCAGCCACGTAGTTTTCTAGTATCCTTGGAGTAAAGTTCCAGTTAATGAATTAGAAGCGTCTCAGAAGAGTTAGAAAAAGGAGGCTTGACTCAGTGTCCTTGAGTTGAACTTCATTCATTAGAGATGCTGAAAACTCAGTTTAGGAACACCACTGAGAATATCCACTGCTCTGTGTTTTATATTGAAATAAGAGAGGCTGCAGCTAAAATAATTAAAAATTTCAACTATTGTGGTTTTCCCAGTGACCTTCAATCATCTTTTCATGCTAGTCGAACTTAATGCTACTTTCCATTTTCTTCTGTCTGTGCCCCAAAATAACTGAAAACTCAACATAGTCAAACCCAATCCCAAGCATTTCTCTTGTGACATTTACATTCAGATTTACCCAGCATTGTTCTCTCTGTTTCTCAGGTTTGGCACTTAGAAATAATCTTTTATTTTTGTCTTTATTCTTGTCCAATCTTTGACGACCCATCATTTATTCCTTTGTGATGTTTCTCAGCTCCTGATTATTGCCAGTGGCATCACTTTACTCAGATTGTTCTTCCAAATGAGGAAGCCAGGCCCCTACTTGTCGATCCAATTCTTTTATTAATAAACTTAAGTCTCCTGTCAAACAGTAGTGTCTGCTTCTTTATTCTAATGCTCAGGCCTCTCTCCCTTTCCCACATATGCTTAGTAATTATTGTGTTACTTGTGGGAACTATTATGGGGTTTATTAAAATGCATTATTTCATATATATATCTGTCCTACATGCTTATTGAGTCTGTAAGCTATAAAAATTACTATGATTTCTTTCTTTCCTCAATTACTGTGTCTTATCCTCGAGTATCCCTTCAAATGTATATTAAAGGGCTGGGTTCATAATTAGTTTTCATTACCTGTTGAATTTAATCAAAGAAGGAAAGTTATGCTTATATAATGCAGGGTAAGAGATGTAGCTGACTGTTCAATGAACAAAAGGAAGGGACCACAGTCATACTTACACTTTTTCTCAAAAGTCCTCCTGGGTGCCGAGAATGGTTTGTGTCCCAGGTGGCTGAAATGTAGCCTGAAGTAGCTGTATCAAGTATGTTTGATATCTCCTGTTTAATCCTATAAATTCTAGGGAATTATTGTTATCTCCATGGTATTTTTATTTGTTTTAATATTCAAACAATGTTTTGAATTATGTACTAGTTTAACAGTTTGTCTTCTGACTCTGTGCCTCCCAAATTTTGCAATGAGATCGGCAGTTTGGGGGATTTGCCTGATGAGTGGCACTTCTTACCCTTTCCAAGATACCTTAGTTTGAGATTTTAGAGGCTCGCTGATAACAAGACCAGCACTATGCACGAAGTGAATAGCATATCAATGGTGATTAAGCAATAGTGATGCATTCTTATCTAAGGAGGCTTATCTGTATTTCCACTTACTGAAATTGTGAACATAATAACATTTAAAATTGGAAACCTTGTTTGACTCATAATAATTTATGTTTTATTTATCCATTATGTGCTCAAATTCAGTTACCATTTCAGTATATTTGTCTGAAATATAAGATCTAATTAAAATACATTTTCTATTAGACTTTAGTTTTGCTTCTAAAGAGATCTATGTGAACTTAATGTTTGAATGTAATGTTTCTTAATCATTTTAAAAACAAAATGAAAAAGTTCTAGTGCAAGTATAGGGCAGAAGCAATTTTAGAATATTAACATCCAAATTGATTTGTACAAATAACATATACATATTATATGGTCAAATACTTTAATTTTATGGATTTAAAGTATTTAATATTTGCATTTTAATTATGAATCATATTAATATTGAAATATTGGGTATAACTGTATAAATAATTGAATAAACATAGTTATAAAAATAAATACATAAATAAATATTAATGTTATATAAAATTCATTATTATAATATGTTTACAATCTTACACAGTCTTTTTCTATTTGCAAATATGGCTGGAATTATTTTAGTTATGACACAATTGCAAACAAAATTAAGCATTACTGAAAAGTTAAATAAATCAAATAAATACAACAAAACACACCATTTAACATATCACCCTCATTACCTACTTGGGAATTGGATATTAATGATCCATGTCATCTTAAAATGTATTGAAATAATGTAAATGTGCTACTCATTTTTACTGTAGACTAGCGACTGGCATCCTGGAAGTCTTTGAAAATTTTCTTTTTCCTGTCAACAGGTTAATTACCCTGATGTCTTCTCTCAAATTCTATTGAGGACACTGTTATTGTCAAACATTTTCTATTTCTCTTTCTACATTTTAAGTTATGTGAAAACTATATTAGATTTTCAAATTTATCAGGTGTAAAAATTGTGTTCAAATATTATTTAATTGTAAGTGATTCCAACTTTGCAGATCTCTACAACATTATTCACATTTTTTCAGGTAAGAGCCTAATCTTGAGATGGTGTAAGTGAGTCACATAATTTCAGTTTCTGAAATATTGACAAAGGTAAACTTTAATGAAGTCTGGAAGCTCCTAATCCCATTCTTCACACCGTGTTTTCAGTTAATAACCTGTTTATTTAATTCACTGCAACTACTAGTTTTCTCAGGAGTATTTGCTGCAAGTGATCAATATTTAAAGTAATATTAACAACATTGGTGACATTTCAGTCACAACTGATAGGGCTTGGAGGGGAAGTATTGTTACAGAGTCCAAGCTCACTGCATTTGCCATATGATAGGCCAGTAGTCAAGAGACAGGATGTTGGGCCAAAACTTGATTGAGAAAGCCAGCAGACCAAGAAGATAGCAAACTAATATCCTAACGCACCACCTTAACTTAGGGTTTATCTCAAGTTTCTTTTATATTTGGGAAGGGGAGAACAGAAGGGGGTTGAGGTTAGGAGGTGATGACTACTGACCTGACATTGGACGTCAGCAAAGGATCTGAGGAGAGCTGTGAACTTTCTTGTCCTTGGTTAGTTGACTCCAGTCATTTCACTGACATGGGTCTGAGTGATGTTCCTATAAGTCCTTGAAAGTCATCATTTTTTGTACACACTTACCTCCTTGCGGGAAGCAGGTTTTGTGTAAGGGGCTGGTTGCATCAATTGTATGTCATGACCAAAATTCCTTTTGGTGATTAACAAGCCTATGTACAGGAATGTAGAGTTGAGCAGAAGCTTTTTGGCCCAAAGATAAGGTAGTAAAGGAGACAGATACAGTGTGAAGAGAGAGATGCTAAGCTTTTTTTCACTCTGTTACAGTGTGGCATTAAACCAGTTACCTTTATAATCTGACCATGTAGATATCTGCCTGCTCAATTTATAATTTCAAACTTGTATTATTTTGTTTGTTTGTAGACTGCCTCCTTTAAATAAGGATTTGTAACAGCTATACTGTTTTTTTCCCAGATACTCAAAGTTTTCTTAAATCTAAAATATGAAATATTTTGGGAACAACAGTTCCCCAATATTTCTTATTCTATGTATGCATTAGTTCTTTGATCTTTTTCAAACTCACCTGTTTGAGACTGACAAAAAGTTTTGTAGTACAAATGGTTTCTGCAAGTGTATACATTGCTTTTCTAAAATCATAGTCTTTTAATAAAGATATTGAAAATGTATATTTAAAATACCTTAGAAATTTGAATAAACCTATTAAAACATTTCATCCTCCATCAGCCAATCAATAGTACTTATTGAGCTCCTGTCTGTACTAGAACTGGGGAGATGCCTCGGTTGATTTAGGACATGCCTCCTGCTCTCGTTAATCAAGTTACAAGAAAAATTCACTATGGTTGCAGGGCATTTGTCTTTCAAGTTAGGAAACAAAAAGTCCAATTGAGGAAGAAAAGAACTCTATTTTTTAATCATTGTTTTACTTAAAAAATTGTTATGCCTAAGAATCTGGTATATTGCATACTCATAGTGGAATTTTTCAATGAACAATCATTTTTCAATGAATAAAAAATATGAAGCTGTGAGAATGAGAAAATAGAAAGTGCTGAAGATCTCTATTTGTTCTCTCCCAAAATTCTCATACTAGGCTGTTTCTAACTTCAGTAGGCTATAAGTATAAAGTTTGTAACTATACATTGTAGACCTTTAACCATAAACATAAACATTTTGTTTATTTTATGGTAAATAGTGTAGTCTATTTTCTTTACAAACTTAGTGACCTTACGGTATACAGTTTCTCCTTAATATAAGACAGTGGTTCTCAACCTTGGCTGCATATTAGAATCACTTGGGGAGCTGTTAAAACACAGCAGTTCCCCAGCCATCATAGATGTCCTATCTTAATTGAATTAGGGAGGAGCCCTGGCATCTGTATAGAATAAAATTTCACAGGTAATTTAATACACAATTATAATCGAGAACCACTGACAGAAGGGGAAGGGATTTTATTTGAGTTATCTGGACCAGTCCCATCACTGGGCACATTAATACGTCCTGTGTACATAGTGATAAAGCACAGGTTTTGAAAAAGCTCTCCACTAATGTTAATCTTGCAATAGACCCCAGTGTGAAAAATGAGTACCTTCATGTGCTTAGTTCTGTTCATTTGCAGCTCCTTGGAATAATAATGTTGGTGAGAGCTTGGTTGATTAAGCCACACAAAAATCAGCCCATGTCAGCAAATTATCTTTGCCTCATGGTGTATTAGTACTCCAATTTGATTTGTTATTATATTTACAGTTGAGATGAGGAATCTTTGGGATTGGAACACAGGAGAAATGTGTTTGATGGAAAGAATAGGACAACCTAGAGGGCTTAAAACAGGGCAGGTGGCTTGCCACCAAAGCAGAGGAGTTTCTGGGAAGAAGTGTCAGCTTAATAATTGTATCTAGATTGAATCCTATGTTAATTTTTCACAAGCATCTCAAAATTCTATTTAGAAAGCTCTTCCTATTGGGTCACTAAAGGACAACTTTGTCACCGATTATGACCAAACTCAATTATTTTGGATCACTCAACTTTTCTTATTGTTTTTACCACCCTCTTATTAATCTGAACTCTTTCTATGGTAATTTGCAATAAAAATAAAAGAGATTTGGAGAAGAAAGATGATTTCTTTTTCATACTGGATTCAGAAATTATGTGCAGGTGAGAAAATGTGTAGTTAATTTTGTATATCAATTTAAGTGGCTCATTGTAGGGAAAATGGAAGTTCCACAGTCAGGATCATCACCTGATCCTAATCTATTTGCCCACTGTGCATGCCCAGTGATGTAATACCTGGCCTATTGCACAGGCATGTGCTTGCATATGTGTTGGCAATAAACAATTATTGCCTGTGTTGCTATATAAAGAGCTCTGCCCAGTGCTCAGTACAGAGCCTAGAGAGGAGACAGAGCCTGGACTAGAGGCAGAGATGGAGACAGATTGCAAACTTGCCAGATGCAGAGGTACTTCTCGAACTTGACTTGCAACTGTGAGAATAAAATTTGGTATAAACCCTTTTATCCTAACATTCCATTGTTGTTATTTGGTCTCACTGAATCTAGAGTGAACTTGCCTGGGGTTGAAATCCTCTGGTAAGACATTTGGCATAGTTGGCAGGATTTATTGTGACCAAAAATGGAATAAGCTGTCCTCCTGGGAAGGGTATTTAAGCGGGCTGCCCTTATGGGTTGGGAAATACTGCAGGAACCCCCTGTGGAGGAGGAGATATCTAGGTATTCCCCAGTGGGCATATGGACTGAGGTGGCCTTCTTCCTAGAAGAGTGGGGCCCTCTCTGGGACTAGAGGGAGGTGGAGGTGACACCTGAAGCAGTGGTAGAGGTCCTCCATGAGCTTAAGAGATCTTTGGATAAACAAAACACACACATGGCAGCAGGAGTAATGGGCTGGCTATTTCTCCCAGTGTTAAAAAAGGCTATAGTTGAGAAGGATATGAAGCACAATAGGAGACAGTGTGAGAACACGAGCTGTGAGGTGCTGTGGAGAAGGTAGGAGCAGACAAAGATGTGTTCCTGTGAGAAGAGACAGCTTGAGAATGTGAGTTGTGAGGCACTGTGAGAAGGTAAAGGCCATGAAGGAGGAGACTGTACCCCTGAGAGAAGCACGAGAATACAAGCTTCAAGGTGCCATGGAGGAGGTAAGAGATTTGTTGAAGACTGAGATGGCATTGCTGCCAGGTGCTGCGGAAGAGGTAAAGGCCATGAAGGAGGAGAACTTTCTCCTGCAAGAAGCACAAGAAGAGGCAGCATGAGAACACAAGCTGCAAGGTACTGTGGAGGAGGTAAGAAATTTGTTCAAGATTGAGAGAGAGTGTCACTGCAAGGTTCTGTGGAGAAGGTAAAGGATGTAGGAGAGGAGATACTCTGTGGAGTGAGAGAGTTGCCATCAGCTGTGGAAAGTGGTGGGGACTATGTCAAAGAAGGGCATGGGGATATAGGCGGTGCTGGAGGCACCAGTCCCTCCTGTATTAAAATACTGCCTGGTAGTAGTTAAGAAAATAAAGACACAATAACTGTGGGTTCCTCCAGGACAGGTGCAGCCCCCTTCCCAGGTCATTGAGCACTCAATTCTCTGCCTCTGTATGCAGGCAGAACTGGTGGATTTGGGCTTCCAGTTTCAACAAAACCCTCAGAGTCCATATCAGCTTGGCTCCTGTGCCTTTGGAATGTGGGGGTGGGTAGTATCATTCTGTATGGATCAAAGATGGGAAAACTGGCTTCCCTGACAGCTTATCTTGCCTTGCAGCAGTGACTGCAGAATGCACACCAGACCGCTGAGACCCATTCCCTTATTGAATAGCTGATGGCCACCCTTCACACCACATGGCCCAATCAGGCTGATTTACCATCTTCTCTCACTAGATGGCAGGCATATGCCAAGCTCCAACAAGTGTTAATGGGAGTTAAGCATGAAAAGTGCCATTTATAACCTAGTAAACTATGTTATGGCCTGGATGAGGAGCTGTTTACTGTGGGGATGAGGGATATGGTGCTGCAAACAGCTCCCTTGTCCGTCTTTGGGCTTTGGGTGGCTATTCATGCCCATCACATAGGGCAACCCATAAATGAGGTCACCTGTACTGTGACGGATCTGGTGGAGGCTGAAGCAATGCGGGCATGGATGGGAGTATGGCTCTCTACTCAGAAGAGGTCTTAAAGAACCTGTGAAGGTCACAGGGACTCAGATATGGGTTGATTTAATATGAGCAGGAACAGATAGAAGAAATTACAGAGTATTACTGGAGTTGTGGCAACAACTGAATCCAGAACACAGTGGTTTTGGCTGCTGAGGACCAAGAAGCAGAGGCTGGAGACAAAGCCAAAAGTCTAGGCTGTGTGTCTGCAAGACTTACTGCTGGAGAATGAGATGGCCTCACCTGAAACCACACAAGAAGACTATTGGGTGATATGGTTTGACTGGGGGGAGGGTTGAGGAACCCGCCTTGGGAGACCAGGTGGGGACCAGAGGCTGCACACTGAAATATCAATACATTGGTCCTCATGAATGTACAATGTATCCAGGTTCTGGTAGATACAGGAGCTAAATCTTCACTGATTTATGGCAAGCCTGAGCAGTTTCCTGGGACTCCTGCTGTCATAGATAAATACTGGGGTAAGGCTTTCAGAGGGAAAGAAGCCCAACTCCTATTGGGAATAGGGTGTCTACCCCCAAAGGAGTATATAGAATATATCTCTCCCATCACAGAATATATTTTGAGGATAGATATCCTGTAAGGCTTATGGTTACAGACCACTGCAGGTGAGTTCAGACTGAGGACCCATACAGTGAAGGCAGTTCTGAGGGGACATGCTAAGCAGCAGCCCATAGCTTTGCTTGTGCCTTGGTGGGTAACTAATACCAAGAAATACAAATTGCCTGGAGGACATAAAGATATTGGAGAAAGCTTCCAGAAACTGGAAAGGATTGGTATTATAAAGCCCACTCATAACCCTTTCAATTTCATAATTTAATTCTTCTTACTGTTGTGGCCAGTAAAAAAAGCTGGACATCTCCTGTTGCATGACTGTGGATTACAGAGAACTGAATAATGTCATATCCTTTCTGTATGCTGCCATCCCCTCTATAGCAGCCCTTATGGACATCCTCAGTCATAAACCAGGGATATATCACTGTTATAGATATTGCTAATGCCTTCTTTTCTTCTGACATAGCACAAGAAGTTCAGGAAAAACTTGCCTTTATGTGGGAAAGATGGCAATCGACATTCACTGCTTTTCTGCAGGGATGCCTCCAAAGCTCCACCATCTGTCATGGATAGACTTGTAGCCCAGGACATAGCAGCATGAGAGAAACCTCCAACAGTGTGGCTGTACCATTATATTGATGACATTGTGCTCATGTGTGATTCTCTTGCAGATTTAGAAGGGGCAGTTCCTAGACTGCTGCAACATCCAAAGGAGAAGGAATTGGCTGTGAACAGCACTCATGTTCAGGGACCTGGTTTATTAGTCATATTCTTGGGGGTTGTCTGGTCAGGTAAAACTAAAGTTATCCCAGAGGCAGTCATAGATAAAGTCCAGGCCTTTCGTACCTGTACAACTGCACTATTACAAGAGTTTTGTGGTCTTTTAGGCTACTGGAGAGTATTTATCATGCACTTGGCACAACTTTTGAAGCCCTTATACTGTTCGTTATGATAAGGCATCAAGTGGGATTGGGATGAGACATGTACATCTGCTTTTACCACTGCAAAATGGGCAGTCAACACCATGCAGGCCCATCAAGGCTATGTGAGATGTATGCTCATGTGACCAAAAATGGTTATGGCTGTGGTCTCTGGCAGTAGCTTGAACAAACTCAGCAACCTGTTGGGTTCTGGTCCCAACTCTTGAAAGGAGAAGAGGTATGGTACACCTTAACACAGAAGCAAACGGCTGCCTTGTACCACACATTGCTGATTATGGTGCCCATCCCTGGAATGGCCCCGATAAAGATAATAACAACCTCTCTGATTGTGGGGTTCAAGACTGGACCCAAAAGCCATGGTGTGTCATGGCACAGATGTCTACACTGGCCTGGGGTGCATACAGTGTAGTACCCTGTCTACTAGTCCCTTGAATGAAGAACTCCAACGCTTACTGGGCCAGTGACATATATCAGTGAAAGATAAGAGGAACCTGCTTTGTAGCCATTAGTAGCAGAGAGCCCTTACGGAAGGAAAAACCCCTATACACAAAGATCCATGGTACACAGATAGCTCCAGCCATGGGCAGCCCCTGAAATGGAGGGCTTTAGCTTTCCATCTTAAGAGTGAGATGATGTGGGTAGAAGATGGTGAGGGGAAGAGCACTCAATGGGCAGAGTTGTGGGTAGTGTGGCTCATGATTACTGAGGAGCCCTCCCCAGTAACTGTCTGTACCAGACAGCTCAGCTGTCTTTGCGGTTTGACTCTGTGGCTACTGACATGGTACCATGCCGACTGGTTGCTTAGTCAACATTCCCTTTGCAGGCAAGAGCTGTGGCAAGATTATGGGTCTTTGGTCAGACTAAAACAGTTACAGGTTACTGTATATAATGTGACAGGCCATTTGCTGCTGACATCCCCAGGAAATGATGAAGCATATGAACTGGCCCAGGTACATTGGTTAGGAGAGTCTGCCTCTGATGTGGCCCAATGGTTACACCAATGTTTGTTGCATATGGGGCAGAAGACAATGTGGGCTGGAGCCCATCAGTAGGGCCTGCCTTTAACCACTGAAGAAATTAGCAGAGCCTGCAAGGAGTACATTGTGTGCTCTAAAAAGGACTTACACTGAGTCCCACAGCAACCTGGGATGATAGCTAAGGGGCTGATACCCCTCATCAGGTGGCAGATAGACTATATTGGGCCTCTGCCTGTATCGGAAGGGTATTGATATGTCATGACTTGTATGGACACAGCTACTGGACTTCTGTTTTCTTTTCCCACATATTGCCCATACCAGCAAATGACCAAAAGAGGCCTAGAGAGTCTCTTTGTGGCCTATGGTCAACCACAGGTAATTGAAAGTCAGCAAGGTACCCACTTTACTGCACATGCACTACAAGAATGGGTGCAGCACTAAGGGGTAAAATGAAAGCTTCATGTACCATAACCTTACTGGGAAAGGCATGATAGAGAAGTACAACACTTTGTTAAGATTTGGCCTAAAGTCAGACACCAATAGTGTTCAGGGATGGTCAGTCCACTTACGGACACTGCTATTATGTTTGAATGAGAATCTCTGGAAGGGGGCATTGAGCCCTATGGATATGTTAACACATATTGCTGTCTCTCCTATACAACTGCAAATACAAACCAAGGAGGATTTGTTGAAGTAGGGGTTTGGCCACCAGAATAATATCTTGCTACCAGCACTGACCACAATAAGCCCTGGAGACTCCATTCTGTGGATGTGGCCTTGGACATTGCAGCACATGGACCAGCTATGGCTAGCCCTCGAGGGCACCTTGGGGGCAAGGTCTGGAGGCTGGCCTCCTGTGTATTCCTGGAGTAACAGCAGAGTGGCCTCCACAGATTATGGTAGTGTACCCTAAATGGCCAAAAGGTGGGTGCATCTTACTGGGGAGTTTTATTTTATCATAAGGCCAGAGCATACCCCTCCAGTAGCACTATACATAGACCCCTTAGTAACTCCCACAGGGAGTGGGGTAAAGGTATGGTATACTAGACCTGTACAGAACCCCCTTCCTGCCACTGTCGTATTACAGGCCCACTCTCTTGTGTGCTTCCAACCTTATGGACAGGATTTGCCTATGTTTGTGTCATTAAAACATGTGTCTTATCTTCTTAAGGCTAATCTCCTCTAATGTCTTCATGGGTTGGGCACACACCCTAGCAAAAACTGCCAGCACTTCTTGTTTGGTGTGCATGGGTCTCCCTGCCAGTTCTGCTACTGGTCTCCTGTGGAAAGTACAAGTCATGAACTCATTTGAGTAGAACTGGTTTGAATACAGCTGCAGTGACCACTTGGTGGCAATTGATCTCCTCAGGCTTGAGGATGGCTATTATTATCATAATTTTTGTTGATATCAGTATGTTTTTTAAGCCTCTGTTGCTGTTGTTGAATCTGGTTCTAGGTTACAGCTTCTTATATAGGGACCATTGTGGAAGACTGAGGGTGCATAGATTGTGAGGTGAAAATCTTGGAGGGGTGAAATGTAGGGAAAATTGAAGTTCTCATGGCCAGGATTCTCACATGACCCTAATCTACTTGCCCACTGTGCACGTGCAATGATGTAATTGGCCTACTGTGTAGGTGCGTGCTTACACACAGGTTGGCAATGAGCCATTATTGCCTGTGTTGCTATATAAAGACCTTCACCCAGTATTCTCAATGAAGGCAGAGGCGGAAGCAGATTGTGGATTGCAGACTTGCCAGCTGTGGATGTGATTCTAGTGCTCAACCTGCCACTATGAGAATAAAGCTTAGTATAAGACCTTTTACCCCCAACATTCCGTTGTTGTTCAGTCTCACTGAATCCACAGTGAACTTGCCTGGAGCTAAAACTCTCCAGTGTTACACCCATCTAGGTAAGAAGGAACATATATCATTGGTTCTTAAACTTGGCTGAACATTAGAATAACCTAAGAAGCGTTAAAAAATGCTATTGCCTGAGCTGTAGCCTACACCGTTATGAGCAGTTCTAAAAATTGCCCTGGTGATGCCAATGTGCAGCTAAGTTTGAAAAACAGAGGCATAGATAAAGAAGCTATGTTTTCTTTTGGGAATAGAGAGAACAGTAACAGTGTCATATAGTCACTGTAAATTATGAAATATAACACTGTAAATTATGAAATATGATAACACAATTAGCATATACTTTTTTAGACTTTTAGATATACATATTAACTCATTTAATCTTCCTAACAACCTTATGATTTTCCTTCTTTTGCAAATTAAAGCATTTGAAATGCAGAAAGGCTAAGTCTTGGCAAACTGCACAGAAAGAAGTAGGACAGGAACTTGAATTCAGGCACTGGGATTTCAGAGCTTTTTACTTTTTATTATTACCCAATACTACCTTGCAAATATTAATTGATGTCGTTGAAAACACAATTTTGCTGCAGCTGGCTCACCACTTGAGGAATGCTGACATTTCCCATCTTTACCAATTTTCTCTTGGTGACCTTACAGGGAATAAAAGACATATCAAACTAAGAGCCAGAACATAAGTCACCACCCCTCAAGCATTTGAATGAAAATAGGTTCCTGGAATATATCTGAAATTAGAAAAAAGTTCTGAATGACATGAAAAGTTTTTTGTGTTAAGGCAAGAGGAACAAAAAGTGAGCAGGTTCTGGTTGGTGACAAGGAATTGTTTTCTCTTTTTCATGTTATTAGCCTGGCATTGGTCTTGCTTCATTAATGGAGCTGTGTAGTGTCATCACTGATGTGTTTTTGTGGAGAAAATCACACCCACAGTTTCAGAAAAGTTGTAAATCAATTGCTGCATGCTCTCATTCATGACTAGGACAGTATATAATGCAAAGAAAAATACTGAATTTGCATTATATGCCTGTTAAATGTTGGGACTTTCTAAATATAATAGCCATTGAATCTATTTAATGTTCACCATTTTAATTAAGTTTGGAAATTTTTCTGTTTTATTTATCATTTCATACGTAATTAAATTTGGGGTCTGGCCATGGCCATTGGTTGCAGAATCATTTACAGATGTCTCTATGACAGGTTTTTAATTCAACTTGCCAGTATCAGGGTCTGATTTGGGGGGAGGAAGCCAAAAAGAAAAAAACATTAAAGGAATAGTTGAAGAACAACTACAGTGACTTCTTTGTGAACTTCAAACATCAATCTGATTGATTTTGTGAGTTAACATGATCTTTGTGTTACTTGAGCATTTTAATACAGCAGCGTTTGTTAGATTCCACAATATGGGTTTGTCTTTAGAATAATTGCTAGCTATCTGTGCTTCTGGGTGGTAAAAATGTGCTGAGTAATTCTCTTCCTCGGAAAAGAAAACTCACAGCATGTAGATTCATATATATCCTATCTAGTGATTTAGTCTCAAGCTCAGAGAGAAAATAACTCTTTTTCTTGGGTTAGAGATAAACTTGGTGTTTATTTATGTTGTGAGTGTGAAACTTACACTTTGAAGTATTCTTTAAGCACTTTAGAACCCATGGTTATATATTTTGTTTTATTTTATTATATTAAAGTAAGAGAGCTTCTGAAGAAATTGGTTTACTTTGAGAATGTAATCATTTCTTCAGTGACCATTAAGATGTAGAAATCTATTCTTGGCAATCATATCACAAGAATTCCTATGCAAGAGTCTATACTGGAAAACACATGACCTATTTCCTGTTAATTGTAAAATTGTTGGCTGACCAATGAAGAATAGCACTAGTCATTTTTCCTTAATGAAGCTCTTAACTTCATCTACTGTTACTTGCTGACCAGGAAAAATATTTATTATTGTTTTTGTTGTAAACTCAGTGGAACAGTACCTTTAAAACTATGAAATACAAAAATAATATAAAAGCTATAAAATATCTCTCCAAATGATAGGAATCCAAGGGTATACAACATATACAAAGTAAATTCGTTCTCACAATTAATTTAGCTTCATTTTGTTAAACCTAAGACATTTTCCCTGAAATAGGGGTAAATAATACCAGATAAGAAATCACCTATTTATTTTCTACTAGCTACAACTTTATAAAAATATATACTAATGTGTTACTAAAATGATTCTTTTGTATTTATGTGTGTATGTGAGAGAGAGTGTTTGCATTTTTAATTTGTGGTATGTTGGCCATACATATCTTTCCAAAAGAACATAGAGCTTGGTTAATATAGAATTGTACATGACTTACCACTGTGTAGGAACAGACACCAGCTCTCAAACCTTTCTCATTTCTTTGTCTTGATTACTATTTATAGAAACTGACACAAAACAATTCTGTTTCTGCAATGGTAGCATAAATCTTAGGCTTAGATTTTTAGTTCTTAGGAAAGGGAAAATATACATATATCATGAGGAACTGCTTTTACTTGTTAAAAATATTTCCTAAGAATTTCACTGTCACATTTATGTCACTTTTATTCACGCCAGAAAAAAGGAAGGAGTCATTGCCGATATTGTTAAATGAAATGATACATATATAATAGCACACTGAAACAGCAACATAATTTTAACATTTGAGGAGTGTGAAAGTTTCCAAAAAAAAAAATCAACCCACAAATACCTCTGACAAAGCAAATAATCCATTTGTGGGACTAGAATATTAATATACTCTTTCAGAAATGGTTTGAATAAGTATACAACTTCACAGTAAGTATACTTACTTCACAGAGTGGTTGTTAAGATTACAAGTTGACACATAAAATATTTAAGCCTCAGCTATATTTAAAAATAAATGAATTAGAAAAGCACTTGAAATTGATGATACATGCAAAAGGCTAGTGTTAGTATCGGGGAAAAAGGTAGAAGGGAAACCAAGGGGCTTTATGTTGCAGTAGGGGAGAAGAGGAATGTGCCTGCTTCTTTCTATTACCTACGGTAAGTTTCAAGGAGGTGGGAGGACTAATGGGGAGATTGGTATTGCAGGCTGCTGAGGAAAACCTAGGGAAGGAGAGGGGAAAAGGAGAGGTAGGCTCTGAAACCTGGAGAGGGATCAGTGTGGAATCAGATGAGACCTATGAGAGAAACGGATCTAATTTTAATCAGGGATGTAACGGGAACCCATTTTAAGAGCCTGAAATGAGTCATGCTACAAAAAAGAGGGAGAGCTACCTGTGGCTCTGATGGCAAGAGGAGCTTTGTATATATGTTACTGGGGTGGAGTGTGTGTAGCGACAACACAACTTATCTATAATAGATTATAGTATAATTTATATATATATATAGATTAGTTATAATAGATTATAATTAGAATAATAGAATTCATGTATATAAATGTATGTATATAGATAGATAATAAAGATAATTTATCAGGTTTTACTTTAAGGTTAATTTATGTGCAAGTGACTTTTTATAACTCTTATTTCTTGAACTTCAGAGAAGAAAAAAATGAAATGCAATAAGTTTAGGCTTAAGGTGACTATAGGGAAGTTCATACTCCATGGTGCAGATGGGCCTAGACAAAAGATTTCATGGCCTCTATCCATATTTTTGTTGTTGTTGTTGGTGAGTTGAAGAAATCTGAAAACAAGTTATAATACCTATTAACTGTGGCAAAATTTGATAGATCATAAAAAGTATCACTCTCTCATTTTACTGGAGCAATATACTAATTGAACCATGATTTATTTTGTATCAAATGCTAGTTGCTATTAAGCATAGCCATGCCATGTAACTGTCGAAAGTTAACAAGTCTGAGAGTATTTTTTTTAAAGCTGATAGGTAGCTCCAACTGTACTCCCAGGTTCCCCATTTTATTGATATTGTATGTTAGTTTCAGAAGTTTGGAGGAAAGTGTAAGTGAAATATAACATTCCCATTTCTAACTTTCTTAGGATGGCTATGTAGAAGAGTCTTAATCAAATTGGACAAAAAACTTTACTAGGCAGAAAATAATAGTATTCTTGTTGTAGAGAGAGGTTAGCACTTAGGGGAAGGATTATTTCATAAGTACCATTTATATCTCAAAGCATAATTGTATAACATGTCCCGAACTACCTCTGTATTGTGTGTGTTGTGCAAGAAGGAAATCTGTGCAAAGGAAAGATGTGAGTTGTACAAAGCCTTGAAAACTTGAGCTAACTAGGAAGAGGCTGGATGCAAAAAGTGACATTCAAATAGAAATGGGGTCAAAGTACATCTGATTTTTGACAAGCATAACTATGCAAAAGGTGAGTCTCATTTAAGGTATTAGGATGGTTTGCCCATTAGGTGAAGATAAGACTGGCAGCAGTTGGGGTTCTGCCTTATACCATTGATGCCATTCTATTGTCTTCCTCTCTTCCTCCCATTCAATTTTGAACTCTGGTAAGAAATGCTGAGAACTTGGGACCAGACAAAACACTGGTAGCACATAGGTGGTGGCTCTGGGAGGTAGATGAAAAGGCTGCTTTGTACTGGTGCTGAGTAGTAGGGCTCTTGACCTTCAAGCAAAGGGCAGCAACTGCATGGACAGATCAGACTGTCTCCAGATTTTGTTTGCCACCATTGAGCACATGGATAAATTCCCATTGGGCTTCGTTTTCAGCAAACCTTAAACTGATCTGGGTTCTCTCAGGTAGGTATTAATCTTAAAATTGCTGATCAGGAAAAAGGAAATTTAGATGCTATCAAGGTATCTTTTGAACAGTGAGTGGCTCTACTATCTCCATGAAATGGAAGGATTAGAATTATAGAGACCAAATTGTGTCCTACTTCAACCTTTGAAAGGTTTGTCTTCCTAAGCAGAGGGAGAGAAAATTCCCAACCTATTCCTGTATATTTTTCCTTTTCAGAGATCAAAATTGTTATTTTATATCCATAAATATACAATATATAAATAAATATATATAATGTATAAAGATTTCTATTTTATATCTGTAAATTGATGCTTAAAGTTATAAATTTATCTTTAAAAACCTATGGTTTCATTTTGGTTCCAAAATTGAGTGTTTTAGGTTTTTTTTTTTAGGTATGTATATCCTCTTCACGTCCTTTCGTCTCTGAGTGTCTAGCGTGGGTCTCTGCACTTTGCCTAACTGGTATCCCTTGAATTTGATCCCTCTCAGTGTCCCACTCTTTGACAGGTTCACTACTTAATCCTTTTCTTCATTAACATTTCTCATGTCTCAGTTTGAGCAGTTTTTACCCTAAAATTGTGAAGGAACTACATCATTTTATAGACTTGTCAATGCTCTGCTGCTAATGATTTTCCCCTACAGTGAATTCAAGGAGTTTCTGAAGGAAATTCTTCCCTGAGCCTTATGGATTTAAACTCCTTTTACCCTGGGGAATAAACTGTTCTTTTTACTGGGTAGAGCTTCTTATCTATTACCTGAGGCCAGTCCTTTTTTTATAGATTATCTTAATCTGTACCATATTTTTAAACTGAAGGTAAATTATCAAATGATTAACCACGTGATTTATCTTAGAAGGTGCAAGAAAAAGATTCAATTCATACTCTCCAATATGTTTCTTTAGCTATAGATTAAACCAAGGGTGAGGTATAAAGAAGACTCACTATAGGCAATATACATGCAAATAAAGAGTTTTGGTATGAAGAGTCGAAAGACCAATTCCTTCTTTAAAATATTCTATTTAGAAAATCTTAATGTGAAGTACATTTTTATAAGATAATAAAATGTACAATTATTTTATAGATAATATTTACTACTGATTCAAGGAATGTACAAAGGTAAGATGTTACATGCTCTTGCTCCCACTATTTCTGACATTTTTTTCTGCTTTTCATTCTTTTCATGCCAGCCATGCTCCTTCTTGCTCTTCTTCCAAAAGCCAAGCATCCCTGTAGCTCAGGGACCTGGCAGCTGCTGCTCCTTCAGGTAGAGTTGGCTATTTTGTACTTTCATCTTCACAGTGAGCCACTCTACTCAACGTTTATCTATAATTTCACCCTTCCACCTCTCCCCTTCACTTGATCCCTCCTTTAGTTTTTTCCTTCTTAGCACTGACTGCAGTCTCACACATCATATGTTGTTTAATTGTTTTTTTTCTGTCTCCTCCTCCACAGTTTAATCTTCACGAGGGCAAGGCGTTTCACTGTTATATCCCCAGTGCCTAGCAAATTATTGGCACATCTAAGTATTCTATACATGTTTGTTAATTTAAGGATTAAAAAAAAGAATGATTCCATGATGTCTGGACATATAACTAAGTTTTTCCTTTTTCAGCTGCAGTCTATGCTTAATGTAAATCTCTCCTGTGTGTAATTCCAAAGTAAGGATTTTTGGAAGGCATAGAATTAGTTTAAAAACTCTCTGGTATTTGAAATCATCATTGTAAACAGAGGGTCAATTCACTAAAGATGTACATGCCTTTTGTAAGACCCCTGGATAAGTAAATTGTATGTTTTGTCATATGGCTTCCTTTATTTTTATTCTGAAGAATAAATAAATAAATCAGCAGAAAAATATTTAGATAGGTGGTATGCAATGACACTATGGGGGAAAGTATTTAATGACTTACAACTATATTCCAAGCAAATTATAATTGCTGCTCAGGAAAGAAAAACAAGAACCAAGAAATTGTTTCTGTCTTTATTTGGTGGGAATTGTGTGCATATAATACCCTTGACAAAAAATAATGACAAAGTAGAAGTACTAATAGCAAAACAGTTATAATTTCACAATTGGTACAAGTCAAACGAGTGCCTAAAATAGATGGAGGTCATAATATTTTCAAAAGCAGTTCGTGGGAAAAAATAATAAGAGCTGACCTATTTTAAAAGAGCTTGTTCTCTGTGCCTGGCACCATGCTAAGGACTTAGAAAATACTAAAATGGTAAGTCCTTCAGCAACACTGTGAGGTTGTTTTCTCCATTTTGCAGATGAGAATATTGAATCTCAGAAAGGTTATGTACCTTGCCTGGTTACTGAACAGCTGTTAAGTGGTAGGATAGATATTCTGACTTGAGTGAACCTCTTAACTATACAGTATAGTGCTGCACATAAAGGCCATAACTAGGATGCAAGCCTAATAGCCATTTTTGGCTGTTTAAACTCAACCCCGTTGGAGCCAGACATGTTTAGGATATGCTTTAGAATGAAATTACCCAACTGAGAGCAATAATGAACATATTTCATGGCAACTTTTTAATATCCAGTTTTTCTTAGCCATCATAAGTGGAAAATGCTAAGTCATGGAGAATGCAGGATCCTGAGTTTACATCAATTCTTTAATTTATCTGAATTCTGAAGTCAAGGTTGTGACTAGTTCAACATTTGAAAGAGTCATCTACAGAGTTGCCAATTGAAAAAGAGAAAGGAAGTCAAGAGAGACAGAAAGAGAGCTAATTAACCTTGCCGATTCACAGAAGGAGAATCCCCTGCCCCCAGGATATTAGCGTATCTTTTCCTTTGACTGTGAGATGTTGCATTTTACAGATAGAAACAAAGGGAACCATAGAGCAGTAAAGCACATGCCAAGCCAAAAAAAACTCCCCGAAAAACCAAAAACAAGGTCTGGAATCTGGTCTGAGTGTAGCAGTAAACATTTGGAAGTACAGCAAGGGCAGAGATGATGGAATATTGTATGCACAGATAGAAGGCAAAGTCTTGGAAAAAGTCAGCATTTGGTTGTATTCTTTCTATTGTGACTAGCCATTCCTTTTGTTGGAGGGAAAAGCTTTCAGGCTCTGTTTTTCCAGATTGTTCTTTACTTCCATCCTTATCAGCAGCTGCCTGACCCAGGATTGCCTGCAAGATGTTTTCCAACAGATTCGATCATGGTCACCAGTTCTGCTGACTCGAATGCTATTAAACAACCCATGATTTCTTTTTTAAACTCTGGAGAATATAATGTATATATTATAAACCAATAACTTTTTCTTCTTTTCCCTCTTTTCTTTAAGTTTCCCCAGCTACTCTTAAACTCTCCCCACTTTTCCCTAGCTGTAAAATTCTTCCCATATTGTTGTGTTGTTATTCATAATCCATTGTGGATTTTATATTTTGTAATAGTAATTTAATCAGAGCGTAAGAAGGTTTTATTTGTTTACTTCGGTGACGTACTATGCAGGAGTGGTTAAAAAAAAAAGTCAAGTTCCCTTATGTGAGTTTCAAGCTAAATTCCTTCTGTCCAGATGGCTCCTGCTACCAAGCCAGGAAAATGTAGCGCCTCTCTATTTCCTGCTGATTTGTTTACAGTGGCTTTTGATTGCTATTAACAATCCCCAGCTGTCCCAGCTACCTAGCCCTGTCTCTCTTCTATGTCTTCCACCCTCATTAACCCCTTGGGGTTGGTTCCTGCTTCTTAGCTGTCTGATCCTTCCTCACTTCTTTAAAAAAGGAACAAAACTTTAATATTGAGCACTTTCTAGGAAAATGGAAAATCAAAAATAATTAATAATCTGTTCATAAAGGGGTAAATGACAATGCTGATATCTGAATGATTCAAGGGAGGGCTTCTTTGACTTCCATTTTTCTTAGCTTTGTGGTCATGCAACCATACACATGCTAATTTTCACTCATTTTTTAAATAGATAATCTGAAGCATCTAAAAATACAAAAGACTTATACATACACAGATTTCTATCCATTTTAGATTATATTTTGGAGATATTTTAGGTAGTTTTGTTAAATCTGTAGGGTTTTTCATTGCTCAAAGCCCACTCTTTATTACCACCTCCCACTCATTCTTTGTAGGTGTTATTTATTTTAAATGCCCAAGACATAAACAAATAAAAATATCATAGTGTTGAATTTTTTCCATTATGTTCAGAAGTGGAATATTTCTGTAGCCTCTGTTTGAGATAGACAGAATGTTTTGCAAAGGAAAAAAGAGGAATGGAACGGAAAATAAACTCAACTTTCATCCTTTGAGCATCTAGGTATAGCTGGAAGCAGATATGGCTCCATGAGTCAAAGTGGCTTTTGCCTTTGGGTATTTTTCTATCTCTTTTTAAAAATTGTTCTTTTCTCTTTCTGCTTTAAATATTAAGCTATGAATTCCTTTTAAGATTTTTTAAAGTGCCTTTTTGTCTTTTAGCAGGGTGCTTGGTAGCAAGAGGCAACATCCATAGAACATGTTCTCACTACCAGGTTTGTACCATACACTTTACATGCATTTCCTCCCTTATTTCTCACAAAACCTTTTGAGATAGATTTCTAAATCATTTCCATTTATGGAGGGAGATACTGAGACCTAGAAAGGTTAGATATAACTATCATCTGGACAGTTCTTCCTTGAGAAGTAATTCATCAAATGCAATATCTAAGTACTTTTCTCCAAGCAAAAGCCTGGACCCTAAAGTAACTGAGTATGAAGAATCTGTAACCATTACTTTATGGGAAAAAAATGAAAACTGGAACAGGGGACTAGCTGTTAAACATCAGCAGCAGAAAAGCCTTGAAGACTGCTGTTGGGAGCAGCTATAGAGGGCTGCTAGGATTAAACTGATTCAGTAATCTCACCTATTTTCCTTTCTGAGACGGAAAGAACAGATTGCTTTTGTTTTCCTTACTGGATGGTAAAAATAAAAAATCTTCACATAGTAGGAATAAGGAATATACATTTTAAAAATGAAAAGACTTGAATCTCTCTGATAAATTAAAAATGCCATAAATTAACATTTACTGATTCCAAGTCTCATAATCAGGCCTACTAAATTATTTTAGAATCTGTGGGCAACCGTTATGGTATTTTGTGACCCAGTTCTTTGAAAGGGTTATTTTTTTAACTGCTAAAATTCAGCAACGTTGGTGGATCATATAGGGGATCACAAATAATTTGGAAATTAATTTTGCCACTTTTTTTTTGAGCTTTTGATTCTTTTCCTAATCTTCATAGCTTCTCTGTTTAAAAATAACTATTATCAGATAGTGCGTATTTAGGGCTGTGATCAATGAAGCCAGAATGCCTCTTCTGTCTCTTCAGGAGGGATGTTTGTTTGTGGGAGCACAGATTTGCTGAGCTAATTCCCCGGGTACAAACACACTAGCCACGGCAGCATCCTTTAAGTGAACAGATACATTCCAACATGAAACGAGGACTTGGGGAATTGCCCACATTTAACCAAATAACCAGCTGTGCAAATGTTAAAATGCAATTGATCTACTACAGTATTTGAGAATCAGGCAGGGTCATTTAGTTCAATACTCAGATGGTTACCCAGCAGGGCTGGAAACTTTGCAGGTCCAGCCATGACTGATATTAGTCATTACTGGAGATGATCAAAAAGGCTGACTGGGCCTCTTTTAATCCAGCTACCATTCCAATTATGCATTCCTTCCCTCAATTCCCAGATCCTGTAAATTTCTTCCCTAAAATTTGGTAAAGGAGGAGTTTTTTTGGTAAGTGTTTCCCCACCTCTTTTGATTTCTTACTCTTACACAGAAATGACAAAATTAAACAGACATACAGCAGAGAATTAGGGTTTGCAACAGAGAGAAAATAAGAATCTCAGGCAAAAATGTCTTTGTGTTCTGGTATCTTTCTTTCTTGTTAGTCTGTTCCTCATGCTTTAGTCAAATTTACTTTGATGATGTTCTGCCCCTAAGACTATATTCACTCTTTTTTTCTATATGGAAATAAAACTCTTACAAGTTTACATCAATGTTATACACATTTAAGGTTTCACATTGTTCTATTTCCTTTGTTTTTCTTGTGTGTTGCTTCTCTACTTTTTTCTGCTCAGTTCTATTTTAATGAGTTATTCTTGGTGACTGAAATATTATCTTGCTTTATATATATTATTTTCTTGCCAGTACATAAAATAGCCAATTAATTTATTAAGGAGAGTTACGTATTCTACTTAAAATTGTAAGGGCATATTTTCAGACTATTTAGAATAGCAGTGGTATAAAACATTGTTGAATTAGTAGTTGAAACCCTTGCTCTTTAGATAAAGGCTCTTATAAAAGAAAAGTATTTCCTTTTGGCTACACATAGCATTTTGAGTTTCTAAAGTGTTTTGGAACAATGATTTGGAACATGCCTAAGAAATGTAATTTTGGTTCAAATAAAAATAAAGTATTTATTATTTGAAAGAATAGCTTAGGGCTGAAATTTCACATTTTCTGATAAGATGTAGGCCAAAAAAGAGTTGACAAAAATTGTTCTTTTACTTAGATAAATAGCAATTACAGCAGAAAATGTTGAAAAAGTGTACCTCAGAACAGTCTAGAGATTTATGGAAAGCAGTGTTAGTGTGTAAAAGGGTCTAGGAACCAAAAGATAGAAGGAAATTGAAGCTATCAAGAAGATGGAAGCTTTTTTTCTCTATATGTGCTTTAGTGGGATTAAGCATTACTCCTCAAGACAGAAAAACTGGTTTTAGTGCTCTCTCTCCTCTAACTAGTCATAGGATTCAAGTTCTCATGTTAGAAAACAAAATTCAACTAGTTAAAATTTAAAGATCTTATTGGCTTTATTCAATGACTCATGAATTAGGCAGCATCCAATCTAACAGAAGGTGCTCCGAAGACCTGTACAGAATGGAAGGCTTTTATAAGCCAAAGGGAGTGGGAAAGTTTCTTGCAAAGCATGGGTTGTTTCAGACAAGGTCACCTTCCTAGGGGATGGAAGGGTGTATCAGATGGATGACTTCACTAGTGCTGACCAGGTACTTCCAAATTGACTGGTTATAGTTTATATTACTGAAAGAGGCTGAAATTACAGTTAGGTCAATATTAAGTCTTGGTTTGATGACATGGGACTTCGCACAAGTGACTCCAACTGGGCTTGTCTCATTTTTTAACATTCATTACTATCTTCAGGTAATTTCTGTGGTCCTTTCGCTCTAAGGGTCTATGAATTCTTAGAATATTGATCTAGAGATTGTTTCATAAATCATGAATCTAGTCACAGACCTAGGAATGACTCTCCAGATTTCCCATTCATATAGTCTGAGCTTCTGATCCAAAAAATAAATCTTATCCAATATTCCTGAAAAGTTGTATTTAAGTAGTAAAATTCCAATGCATGTTGAGCTTTGAATTTCAGGGGCAAACTCGTTAAGTTTAGCTTTATCTTGTTTCATGGCCTTAGACATTCAAAAGAGGCTTTCTTAGATGATTTGTGTGGATAACAAGGTCTAATAAGTACATCCACTGCCCTCTAAATATTTTGAAGTTAGACTTCTCTTTGTATCACCACTAAGGAGTACAAGGTGCTATTGGGATTCATACTGGAAAAACTTTCATTACCTAGATTTAAAATCCAATGTCTGCTTCTTCATGAATGGATAGTTTAATTTGCAAAGTCACTTAAATGCTTAATATCTAAAATCAAGTTGGAACCCTTTCTTTGTCTCCTTTTGTATGGGAGGAACACTTTTTATATTGAAATTATTATTTTGTCTTTCACAATATCTAGCACAGATGACCAACACCTTTAGAACATCAGTAAATGCTTGATGTCTCTGACTGAATTAAATTGCCCTCTAGTAAGTAGTGGATAGATGAAGAATAATCATACTTACCAGCCAAGCCTACTTTTTTTGTAAACTTGCTTTTGAATTTGTAGTTTAGTACTATGCAAATAGTATAGTTTAAATAGTAGTTCAAATAGTTTGATTCATGTTGTTGACCTCAAATCAAACTGAAAGCTATTTAAATGCGATTTTCCTTTAGGAAATCACGATTTTGACTTGTGCCTTGTGCTACCCAGCTCTCTTCTGATAACTCAGGCTCTTCTCTCCCACCTAAGACTAATCAGTTCAGGTAGCTGTTTAAATAGGCCATCCCATAAGGCCAATTCATCCCCTCTGGTGCAAAACTAACAAACATGTACATAAAGTCCCCAGGTTAGGGTTGGGATGAGATCATATAAAAAACATGACAAAGCAGGGCAGGGACTGGAGATAGGGAGGGAAGTTGCCAAAAAAAGACATGAGTGAGTGTTAACTAAAAAATCTGGTTTAGAGTCACCATGCAAGAAAAGTGGGAGGACGAGGTGTCACAACACATTTCAAAGCCAGGTATACAGAAGGCAGAACATGATGGATGAAATAGCAGTACACATCCATATATTCAAATTGCTACAATAAAATCTGAAAGACAATGCTAAAATATGTGAAAATTCTTCATTTCACTGATAACAGGAATATATGAAGGCCCATGCCCCTAACAGAAATTGAGTGATAAGGAGTCTGGCTGTTGCTAAAACTAATTATAAGTAGCAAAATATCATTAATCATTTTATTTCTGAACATAATTAGACTTGCATTATAAATAGTGTAGTACATTTTATGGAAAAATAGAAGACATTTGTGCAAACTGCATCAGGGCTTACCTTATTAAGAAAGCAAATTATGGGGGGAATAATGATTAGCCACGCCAACATAAAATCCCTTCTATATCTAATTACTACCCATTTTAGGTACTGATATGATCCAAACTCTAGTCTAAGTTTATTTAAGAAGGATGGCTATAATTTGGTGTGTTTCTTTATTTTTGGCTGGGTAGCGTTTACCTTTTTCTGATTAGCTGCTTTTGGTGGTAGGAAGTCAGTAATAACTGGTGTTGATTTGTGGTCTGAAATGAGGAAAGTTTTCATTTTATACTTGGTATTTGCCAACCTTTTATTTTAAAATAAAAGCTCTATGTTTAACCAAGGCACAGCCTGAGGAAAATGGGAATTTAGTACAGTGAATGAGACTATTTATTTATTTGTAATTAGTATTCTTCTTTCAATTAGATAATATTCACAGTCAACTGCTTGGCTAAGTTAATTCCTTTTTCTTCAAATTGCCTTCCCTTTAAATATGTTTCCAGTGGTAAGGAAAACTACAAGTAAGAAATATGATCTTTGATGTCAATGATAAAGCTTTATTTTGTTGTGTTACTCTGTTATGCACATAAAAAAATACATTATTCCAAGCGCTTGTCTTGTTTTTATTAGTCAGATTCTATAATGCTGCAGGAAAGAGCCACAGAGGAATTACCTTTGGCAAAGGGAGCTTATACAGAAATACTAGGTTGGAAGTTTTTTTTAGGATTCGCACATATTATCCAGTTTGGAGCACTGAAACTGTAACTCAGTATTACATCTTTTCAGTTAACAGTTATATATTTCTAAAAATGAGGATTTGATTGACTTGGTTTATCATCTTTCAATATGGGTCAGTTTTCTCAGGCAGACAAAGCCCTTCAGAGATGGTCAGCTCACTTTTGACCTGCTCCAGGGTGGTTGTCTTTGCCAAGTGCCCTGACTACTGCTGCCACTGGTCATGACTTCACTCAATATATGTTCAAAAGCATCAGACCCAGAAAAGAATGAGTTCTGGCCATTTTCCTTGGGAGGCTGCTGTGGTCTGGTGGTCATCTGAGGTTATTTGGATCCCCCTCCAGACTGTCCAGGGAAAATACCACTTTCCATTAAAGATTCTCTCATGTAAATTAGTTAACTTAATTAGCTGTTTTTTAAAAAATTGAAATTAGTTAGAAAATGTACTAGGAATGGAAGGATTCAGGAATCCTTGTTCTATGTCAAAGTGCTAAAATCTAAATGTTTACTCATCAAGAGACTAGTTTCCAATTTCACACCTTTATTCCTTGAAATCACACACATTAAATTGAGTGTATGGTATATATGAAGGAGTTGGTAGGTATTGTTTCATGAAAGAATTTCAGACTTATTATATCTATGATCTGTTGGCTTAACTGTGAAATGCCTGAAATAGGGAAACTGAGACTTGTTAGACTTGTGATTTTCAAATGATAGCTCATGGGTTGTGAGTCTAGGGAAACCTTCCCTCAGTTTAGAGTTCAGTTTTACTGCTCTAAATAAAAACACTGCCTATTTTTATTTTTTTAACAAGATATTTATGGAGAGCAGAACAAATACAAACTGTTGACTTTTCTCCTAACCGCTTTTGCTTTTTTAATGGGATATCTTATGAGGCAGTTAGCAGGAAACAACTGACACACTAGGTTTAGGGGTGAGGTGGGCAGTAAAACAGTAAGCAGAAGAGGAGAAGCTCCTAAGTTAGTTCAGCTCTCTTATAAGATTGAATTCTGTAAAGAGCTGTTGGATTCAGTTGTCACATCCTGAAAGCGTTTCTGTGTGCTCTGGGAGGAAGTTTCTACAGGGTTTATAAGAGCGTTTGGACACACAAGCCCCAAATATGTGAAGCTTAACACTTCTACTTAACGCAGTTACACCAAATTAGATTCAGGGGATTGGGGAGAGGCAGCTTGGTAACCCTAAATTATGCTGGAGTAAGAGTTGATTACAGAAAGTCTCTGGCTATCTGCATGTGTAAAGGCTGTCAGAAACAGGAGTCTGTGTTATCTTGATGACTCTAGGGGAAAGGAGCTCCTGTTGTTTAAAGGATGTAGGAATAATGCTAGCATTTGTGGCATGCTTATTTTGGCTCCTACTATTGATAGGGCTTTTTTCTGTATCACTTATAATCCTCCACAACTTTTGTGTTAGGTCTTATTATCATCATTTATGTTGATAATAAAATGAGCCCAGAGAGGTTAACTGATATATTGAAAGTCCCAATGGTAGTAAGAAGCCCATATGGAGCTGGCATCCAAAGCTGACTGATTTAAAGTCCAAGGTGCCTTCAGGTACTTGGAAAAATGTATTGACTATTGTTCTAGGAGCAATGGGAAGCTTCCTCAGGGAGTTATTGTGGAGACTGCTCACTGATTAAAAGGACATTAAACAACTTGTAAATAAAGATATTTTTCCCTCTTGTACCCATAAAAAATGTACGTCATTCATTTATTTATTTGTTCAACAACACCTGCTGTGAGTCAGTGCCACAGATATTCTGTGTGTGGCAGAATAAAGCAGGAATAAATAAGTCACAGGACTGAACTCCCACTCAGGCAGAGAGGTGGGTATATTAGTGACAATTACAATATCATATAAAAAACCTAGAACATGGGAGCCTCAGATAAATGTGCAACAAGTTCCACCTGATGATATTCATTTAAATGTGTTTTTAGAATTTTTTATTCAGGCAAACATTATACACAGTGAAGTATATAGAATTCATATGTACTATTTAATGAATTCTGATAAATGTATGCAACTATGTAACCAATACCAAAAACCAGACAGAGGGCATTTTCATCATCCTCAGAAGTCCTCCTTTTTTGCCCCATTCCAGTCATTTCTCATTCCATAGCAACAATTGTTTTAATTTCTATAACCATAGAATGCAACTTGAACTCCACAAAAGTGAAATCAGTTGGTATTATTATTATTTTTTACTCTAGCTCCTGCTCTCAGTATGGTGTTTTGGAGATTTATCCATGTTGCTGATTATATGCATAATTCCTCCTTTTTCTTCTTTGCAGAGTACTATTCCATTGTATCAATATACCACAATTTGCTTATCCATTCTCCTGTGGCTGGACATCTGCATTGTCTCCAGTTCTGGGTCCATCTATTAGTATTTGATATTGAACTTCTTAACCAGCGCAGAGATCCTCAAACACTTTTGGTTATACCAGTCATTTATTTATTTATACATATATTTATTATATATACAAATACAATTATCACTAACCAGTATCTTAACACATGGTATACATTTAGGTTGAGATTCTTTGTTACTGGCAGTGGACATAAGTTCATACTTTTAAGTGTTTACTTGATAATTTTAATATTTTTCATTGATACCCTGTCAGATCTGGCTAGGTTTTCATTGATTTTATTTTGTTATGTGGCCAGTGAGGCTCTCACATTAGCATTGGCAATAATGTAATCCTAGCCACTTGCCCATTTCATGTAGGTTTTATTTAGTTGAAACTGGATCATACAATTTATAAATTCACTTGGTATAATATATAAACCCTCTTTCTGGTACAAGTGTAGATGACAATAGGCAACAATAAGATGAAAGCAAATGCATAAGTGAAGGAACCTCTGTCCCATTTCTCTTAATTGTAGAGAATTTAAAATTTCTTCCCTCAGGACAGCTGAATACTGTGGGTGACATGAACATCAGACATACACATTGCCCTATTGTGGGGACTAATGTCAATATGTGTATTAAAATTTGTAAAGCATGGTTACTTATATCTTTTTCTCTTTTAAGTATGAAAAATAAATATAATCACAAATGTTACTTCTTCTGCACTCATTATTTGGCTTGGTTTATTTACATCCTGGGGTGCATGTATTCCACTTTGGAGATCCCTGATTTAGAGCATGGATTAGTGGAAAAATTATGGACCATGTGGCAGTCAGAACACTTATTTAAAAATTTGTATCACACTCACTGAACTCATTGTAGGATACTATACCAGTCATTCGAACTCTTTGGACCTTTTTGTAAGGTAAGATAAGATAAGGTATTTGAACTGAATAACCTCCAAGATCTCCCTGGATCAAACACCACATGATGTTGAATTCCTTTTGTCTTTGTGTCCTTTATACCTTCTCAGGGGCCCCATATCTTTTTGATATGATCTCTTCTTATTATAGCAGTGCTCCCTAATAGCCTTTAAGACAATGTTGTGGGCTAAGTTAGTCTCTCACATACTTTTTTTCTCTTTATAGTCTAGCTAAATGTCACATAAGCAGACTCCTAATATAGATGTGCTGCCAAAAACACTACGTGGGAGTCTAAAATGGGCAAACCACAGGCTGTGCAACCGGCAAGAGACTGAGGCAAATGTCCAAAAGTCAAGTATGATAAAAAGACAGAAGCATTTACTCATTGCCCTAGAAAGAGGTGGCAATAATCAGAAGGCACTTAAAGCTGGGGGAGTCACAGTAGGAAGTTTTAGCTCATTGTTTCCTTGTCCAGGACTTATTTCTTATTCTCATCTTAACTAATAATTAGTTGTTTTTATGAATAGAATTTTTTTTTTGGTTTGTGTTTCTTTAAGTGTATTTTTTTATTGAAGTGTGGTTGACATACAATATTATATTGGTTTCAAGTATACAATGTAGTGATTCGACATCTATACACATTATTAAATCCTCACCCCAACTAGTTCAGTTACTATCTGTCAACACAGAAAGATGTTACAGGACCACTGACTGACTATATTCCCTATGCTGCACTTCTGTCTCTGTGACCAGCTTATATTATGGTTGAGTTTTTGTGTCTTTTTATCATCCTCACCCATCCTACCCACCTATCCCAACCACTCCCCTGTGTAACCACCAGTCACTTCTCAGTGTCTATGAGTCTACTGCTGTTTTGCTCAATAGATGAATAGATGAAGAAGATGTGAACACACAATGGAGTGTTATTTAGCCATAAAAAAGAGATCCTACTATTTCAACAACATAGATGGACCTAGAGGATATTTTGCTAAGTGAAACAAGCCAGGTAGAGAAAGACTAATACCATATGATTTCACTTATATGTGGAATCTAAAAACAAAACAACACAATATGAATACTAATCTTAATGACAAAGCTTAACATAGTTTGAAAGATCATTAGAATAGCTGGCAACTTAGAGTACTTTGAATTTTGATCATGATCTTACACCATTGAATATCTGAATAAGGGTAGCCATTTAATTCATTCAAGAACTATTTAAAAAGGAGGACTAGAAGACTGAATGAAGTAACAGTTATGGAGAAGGAAACTGGGTTGGTTTTGATCAGACTGAGAGTATCAGATGTAGTGTAGGGGTTTCACCTTCTAGGCAATGCGGAGCCAATACTTTTTGGGTGGGTTAACAGCTAGATGTAAACCATGTTTTAGGAGAAAAAAATGATTGCTGACTATGTGTAAGATGAAATGGTAGGAGTTAAAACCTGAAGCAAGATACCAGGAGGCTATCAGACATGTAATGATAGGAACATGTGGAATGGAATGATTGAAATAGGTCTCGGGGAAAGAAATAAACAAATTGATGACTGACTAAATAGAGAACAAGGAAAGAGGAAGCATCAAAGATGATACTGAGATTAGTTAAAAAATTACTTCCTCTGAAATGAATTCATTTAAATGTAGTAATTATAAATAAATGTATGTATTTGTACCATATATACATTAATGTAAATGTATGCATATTTTTTATCCCTTTAATTCTACCAAAGGTAAATTTCCTGAAGGAGAATTATTATTATTCTTCAAAAGAACTATGAGGAGTATACTAATGAAAAACAGGTTTGCTCTCACTGTATTCTTTTCATCCCCTCTGGCAGTGCTGTAATGAGGAGCCATTAGTATTTTACTTGTCACCAGCTACTCATGCAAACTACATTAATTTTGTTGAAAATGGTCATTAGGAAAGTTAATTATTTTTAAGTGTTAACTGATTATTGTATAACTATTATGTATTCACTAATTATTATTCCTTTCCATTAATTATATATAATTACTTAATTCCTAAAAGCAGATGATTCTTGTTTTGCCATTCTGTTCACTTCCATTAATTTGGTTTACCAGATAATCCTTTGTACTAATGCAGAACCATACACTTGAGGGTTCAGAGTAATTTGATAAACATTAACTTGTTAATCCTAATGACTTCTTGGTATCAAAATGAAAAACACTTTCTTGCTAGATTGTGTTTTACAGTTACCCTACAGTTGACAAATTGGATAATATCTGAATAAACAAAGATAAAGAAACCATATATAATTTTGGGAAATCCATGAGAATTAGCCCATTTCCACAATAGGGAAGGAAAATAGGTCCTACCTGAAATAAGGAATTGAATCATTCTGCTTGTCTTACAAATACAGAGACTTTCAAGATAACAGTTTTAATATGAAGAGACAGTCAATAAATATAGACAAACAAAAATTTATATCAAGTAGAGGGAGTCTTTGTACCCATGTTTTATATATACAAGCACCAATTCAAATTTATTTGCAGATTGATCCAGTTTTAGGACATAGTCTGATACAATTTGTTGCACCTTATAGATATAAACAAATGTTGCATGAAACAATTTAATATTGTGCTATATAACAATGTGAAATTTTTTACATGTTAAAATGATGGGTTTGATTGTCAACAAATTCCATCTGTTGTTTAAAACAGCATGTTTCTTTCCTTTTCTTATATTCTAATCCCACTAGAGACACTCTTTATAATTTCATATCTAGTCCCAAATACCTCTTTTCTCTCAAAATATAGCCATCAACATTTTATATAATAAGAGCTTAGAATAAAATGTGTAAAAAAGCAGAATAGTGAACAATTCACCATGAAATAGAATAAAGTGGTTTAACCTTGTTTTTTTTGCCATTATGGTATGTTCGAACACATTTCAAAGATCATTTCATACTCAACTGACCAATGCTTAAGGAAAGAAAGACTGTACAAATATAGGAAATTTATAGAAAATGAGTGGATTAGACCAAATCAGCACAGGACATTATTTGCTAAGCAAGAAACACTTCTGTGGCAGAAAATGTCAATTAAAAACTCACTGTTCTCATTTTTCAGGGTCAATAAATCTGAATATTACTGATTATCATAGAAAGAAGTCACCTTGCTTAAGATATAAGAAAGGCATCTTAAGAAAATGAGCTGTTCCATTCCAGTAAAAAGCAGCTATTTAAAAAGAAAGTGAAATACTTATTCCTATGCACAAGCATACGATTACTTAGAATAGATAAGAGGAACCAAATTGAGGGAAAAAAATTGCTTGGGGTGGTAGAAAGTACATTAGATAAAACAATGTTTGTATAGGAGTTATTTAATCACAAGGCGACCTACTAGTCTAACTTATTTTTTGTATTTTAAGTTATTAGATTAGGTTCTAATATTGGCTTGGCAAATGAATTAGCAGGGAAATTTTAAGCAAGTATTTCATATTCTCTTGATCTAAATCTGCTCCCTTGTAAAGTAGTATGCTTAGACTAATCTCTACGGTTTCTTTAAATTTCAAAATTTTATTTTGAAATGTTATTTTATTAAAGTTCAAGTAAATATGTAGCGACTTAGATATGTTAAAAACTACACAATTAATTATGCAAATTTGAAACTCTAGCTCCAGATCTAGTTAAAAATGATCTACAAGTATTAAAACTCTTCAGCTTGGTATATTTGTAAGAATTTAGGTTCAACTTTTTATTAATGCTGATTAAAAAAAATGCAGAGATGTATGTGAGTGATTGGCCATTTACATTTTTAAAAGTTAGATTATCTAAGTTTAGTACAAGAAATGAGATTAGATATCTAAAGTGATGAAGGTTTCACTTCTCAACTTTTTTTAATAGTATTTCTTTTTCTTTATTACTATATAGAACATATTTCAACATAAAATACAAATTTATTTAGTAGACATGACTAGATTTCATAGCATTGATTTTCCTAGATTCATAATTGTCACAGAGAAGCCTCTGAAAAATATAAAAGAATTTAATAGGAGAATTTAAGGAGAATCTTTTCTCCTTTACATAGTGTGATAAAAAATGGACATTTATTATTTTCTGTATGGAGTTACTCTATGATTTGGCATATTGAAATTCTCTATTGAAGTTCTACATTTTTACAAACAAATAACAGAAATGAGGAATTTCCCAGGGCAAACACAGGAACTCAAAAATTGAGTCATATTCATTTAGTTAGTAGAGAGTGAACTTTCATTATTTTACATGCAGTATTTTCTCTCTACCTGTTTTCTAGCTAATACTAACTTCAAGTGTAGGGTAAAATGTTTAAAGCTAATGGTGTTTGTTTTATCAGTTTATCATATGTATTTTTATCAACCCCCCTTAAAACCCAGGAAGTGGTTCCTTTAAAAGCAATTGGGTTAGTCTCTGGATAATATAAGCATTCAATTAATTTTACCAAATGAAGAAAAGTGAGAAATATGTCTCATATATAATATAGATGTACTTTTCAGTAAAGGGATGTAATATAAAGACAAGGCTTGTTTTCAGAGAAACAAAATTAATGGAAACTTTCACAAATATCATTCTTTTGTGACCACACTCTTTAAACTTTTTTGGGAAAGATTATTTTATTTCCATATTCTAAGTATTAGAATGGAAGCTTAGACTGATAATAGGGCACAGCCAAAACATAATTCTGGAGAGAAGTCAAGTTTATGAGAAAACAGTTCCCTTCCTTTTTATTTTTTACTTTAGCAAAATTAAAATTTCAAAGACACATGATCCTGATAGAATTACCAGAGGGTGGCAGAATTAGCTCTAGAAATGCGTTCATTTGGGCATCTGCTAAGACACCTCAGTTCAGATCAATCAAAAGTAATCCATTTGACCAAAAGCTATTAATCAGTCAAAGCAAGACCATCCATGGCTTGAAAATAATTTTGGTGGCAGAATTTTTTTGCCTTCAAAAATCTTACTCAGAATTTCAAACTGCACAACAAATAAGACTGAGACTTCTAAAAAATAAATTTACTTTATAATTAACTTTATATTTATTATGTTTACTTGCAAAGCCAACACTCAGAACAATACCCAGTTAATCCACACTACATGTAAATAGTGTAACACCCTAATTAAAGGTAGAGCTGTCAGAATGGAAAAGCAAACCTCATCTATATGTTGTCTATAAGAAACTTAGTATGAATACGAAGACATAGCTGTTAAAACTTACATAATGGAAAAAAGTTGAACTAAGTAAACATTAATTATAAGGAACTTGATGTGATTATATTAATATCAAGGGAAGTAAACTTCAGAACAAAGACTATTTCCAGGGATAAAGAAGGCTGTTTACTCAATGATAAAGAGGTCACTTCATCAAGAAAATTGATTTTGCTCACAAATTTTCAGTTGGGCAAGGCTCAGCCAGTTCAGCTTGTCTCTGCTCCACTCAGTGTCAACAGGAGCAGAGTCTGGGGACTGGAGTCATTTACTCATATGCCTAGCAACTCATTCTGTCAGTTACCTAGGATTTTATCAGGGGCTGTCAGCTGAATACCTACACGTTCTATGTGGTGTCTATACTACAAAGGTGAGTGTCCCAAGAGATGGAGAAGGAGCCAAGCAGAAGCCGTAAAGCCGCACAGCTTTGCTCGTGATACATTTTATCCATTAAGTACTACTCAGTTTCAGGTAGAAGGAACATAGACTCAAACTCTTGATATGGGAGAATGGCAAAGATCTGAAAATATTACTCTGGAACAAGAAATATTGCTGTGGCCAGTTGTTGAGAATACATTCTGCCACACTACATAGGGTTAACAAGGTTTGAGGAGTATAAATTAGAATCTTCTGTTTGGTTTACCACTAATCACATCTTCTCTTTCAGGTCTCTAGCATAGCAAGTAATTAATCATAAATATATTTCTTTTATTTCAGAATCATCAAAAACACAAAAGCAAAAGCCAGCAGGAGTTTGTGCATGGCTCAGCAATTTGCAGATTTATTGGATATCATTTATATTTAATCTAATATACCTACTTATAAAGAAAGGCAAGAGTTTAAGCACAACTTTTTAAAACTCATTTTTAACCTAAAAGGTGGCTAGTTATAAAAGAGAGGAGGAAAACAGAGTATAATTAACTGCTTTAGAAAATATTTTGAAAGAAAATTAAAGCCCCCAAATTATAGCTTGAGGCAAGCATCAGACACATTTTCTCAAGTTAGTGTGTTAAAATTACTTAACATCTTGAAATTAATATCTCAAGTATTTATTAAAATTTATTATGTTTAATAGAATAATAAATTCAATAAAACTATTTTATTTTTATTTGATTTTCAGCATTCATTATTTTAATTAATGATCTATGTAAAACTCCCCATTTTTGCATAGTTTACTGATTGTGCCTCATGTTACAATGGTCCTTTATTCCAGAACTTTGTTAGAGAACATGGCAAAGAAAATCAGAAATCTAATGTAAATGCTTCCTACCTATTTTATTCTTTCTTTTATTCCCCAATCCTCCCTTTCCTGATTGCTTTCCTTACTCTCACTTTCTTCCTCACTTTTTTTCTGATTGGGTTGACATAATATATCAAAGACATTCTTAAAAGGTTGGGTGTTCCTGAGGACTTACCAGGTTAGATGCCATTTAGCCTGCAGTGGTCATAGAGAGACACAAATTGGTATTTTGTGCCCCCACAGGAACTGGCTGTGGGTTTGTCTTCACTTCGACTGGCGCCAGGCAAAAATGTGAAGCAAAGTTGTGTTGAACCACATAATTCTGATGGGCATTGAATTTTAAGTGTGTCCAGAAAGAAAATGAATTTGTGAACTGCAGAACACTGGATCTTTTGAGTAAGAAGTGAAAACACAGAATGAGGTACACTAGTTTTATATGCAATGTTGAAGTTGACTAGTGTTATTCTTTCTTTTTTTTATTCTCATTTTTGTATGTGCAATGAAATTATATAGTTTAAATAAATTTAGTCAGTTCTCGCTGCTGTAATGAATTGTCATTGACTGAGCGGCTTAAATAGCATATTTTTATTTCTCACAGTTATTGAGGCTGGGAAATCCAAGATCAAGGTGCCTGCAGATCTGGTGTCTGGTGAGAACCCACTTCCTGGTATACATGAATGCCTTGGTTATTCTAACATGGTAGAGAGCAGAGAGAAATAAGCTCTTTCATTTCCCTGTCCTTATTATTTTATCTAATCCTAATTAACATCTAAAATAAAGGCCCACCTCTTAATACCCCATGGACAGTGGGGTTTCCATATATGAATTTTGGAAGGATACTAACATTCAGTCCATAATAGGTCATAAATTCTTGAGTGAAGAAGAAAGAAATGACATCTGCATATAAAGGAAGCAATATGTCATTTTTAGAATAGGTGACATGAGTAAACTTCTTTAATGGAACAAAACAATTTGATAGTGTCAGTGTGTAAGGAACTTCTTTAGAATTTACAGAAACCTATCATTTCTCTGTAGATGCTGTTTCATGTATTATTTCCCATGATAGAATGGCATGCAGACTAAATGCTGGAGTACTTTAAAGACCAGACTGTTGCATGACTCCTGGATTTAAGGGAATTATTTATTCACCACTGATTTTTTCTAGAACTGAAAAGATAAATAAATGAATAGATAAATAACAAGCTTATGAAGACAGGTTCTTATTTTAATTTGGAACAGTTCTCCTCTTAGAAAATTTGTCAATCGAAGCATACAAATTGAATCCTATTTATATTATTGCAATTAAAGCATGAGTGGACATTTTCCACACTATCCCTTAAGAAATAAACAATAAGGTAAGTTACTTGTTACACTATTTATTTTCCCAGTATGAAACTAATTAGTGAGCTCATTCTTTTAACAGCTGTCCCTGTTGTTCAAGATTTTCCTATGAAGATTAGGGCCACTGGGTAGAAAAAAGAACTTAAAAATCTAATAATAATAATAAAAAACCCACAAAGCATGTCTGAGGAATTAAGTAAAAACAATAAACAAGCCATTTTACCAGAGTTCAGTGATCTTGAACTTCGTATTCCACTTATCCACGGTGAGGATGTGTTGGTTAGTGTCAGTGGGAAACATACCCTAAAATAGGAAAATACTAGCAATGAGTCAACCTCAAAGGGTTCATAATGAGTTTGCATGAGTTTTTGGAGTTCAAAAGTCTATTGGGATCTTAATTAAACCTCCACCTTGTTCCTATCAGAATGTTAATTTCTTAATTCCCATAGCCCTTGAGTTTAATATCTTTTCCATTCATTCTCAGTGTGTGTTCCTTTGACACAGACTTGTGAAGTTGCAGGTAAATTTATACAAGCAGAAGATATGCAGTGGTAGGGAAAAGGTGGAAATCTAATGCCAAAGAGGTAAAACTCAGAGTTTTAGAACCTTTGATGCAAAGTGAACATGAGAAACAAGTGGGGAGAGAGAAGGTTAAGACTTGTCAAAACCATTCAAAAATACATGGCAATAGGTAGAATTGGCAATAGGTACATGGCAATTGTGTTAAATTAGTAAGTCACATACACTAAATATCATTTGATGGGTCTTTTTTTTTTTTTGATGGATCTTTTAAAAAATAATTCAATTATTTGTCAGTTACACTTCAATGATGCTGGGGAGACAATTCAAGCTATTTAGCTCTTTGGTTTGTACTGCCAAGCCTAATTTATCCATTATCAGTTCCCTAGTGTACTAGAAAATTTCATGTAACATATCCCAAGTATTTTTTCTTAAGTGATATGGGACTCAGAAATTCTGAACATTACTGTTTCTATTTCTAGTCTTTAATACTCCCCTCATCTTATACAATCCAGACCTTGAAGTGGGCTCTATCCCATCCAGAGTAATTTTCTTTTACTGTACCTGATTTTATTGATGCAACCATGGAAACCCCAAATTCCATGCTAATGTGTCCAGAGTTGAACAAATCAGGAGGTGATGGGGGATATAACTGGCTCTCTTGTTATCCTACCATAAGTTATTATTGGATATTCCCCTAACTTTTTTTGCAACCTCTAATAAAATATTTAATTCAGGTAGGGATTCTTCATGAATAATAAAATCGGTAGATGAATGATTGCTATAGATATTCATAGGATGCCAAAATATCATCACAAAGATTACTTGTAGGTCACAAAGGGAAAAAGATGTAACTGTACAGAGGAGGGATCAGTCATCCCCTTAACCAGGAGTTCAATGTTAGCATCACTAGTAGTGCAGACATTATGTGCTTCTTACGGTGATGCAATGTGAGGTAACAGCATTACCTGAGATTCATCACGTCTCATCACACCCCAACACAATGTTTGGTTCTTAATTGGCTTCTTGTTTGAACAGGACAGTTTTTGAACCATTGGTAGAATTTCAAGATGAAGTGAGTATTAAATGATAAATAGAATTATCAAGTTTATTAAGTGTAATAATAGTATTTTCTTATGTTGGAAAATATTACTTTCAGAGATTATGGATACTACTAGTGACCTATTTAGGGATAAAAAGTCATGATGTCTGCATTTACTCTAAATTATTACACACAAAAATAGATTAATTAAATGTAGCAAATACAAACTGTTAATAGTAATGATGGGTATGTTTTTAGGCTTCTCCAGAGAAATAGAACAATAGGATATGTGGGGTGTGTGTGTGTGTGTGACAGAGGGACAGAGAGACAGAGAGAGACACAGAGCATGTGTACGTTTTTTTGAAGATTTATATATTTTAAGGAATTGGTTTCCATAATTATGGAGGCTGGCACTCCAAAATCTGTAGGATGGGTCAGCAGACTGAAGACCAGAGAAAAAGAATGTTTCCATTTCATCTGAAGACTGTCTGCTGGCAGAATTTCCTCCTATTTGGAGGTCAGTCTTTTGTTCTACTCAGGCCTTTAACTGGTTGGACAAGATCCACCCACAATATAAAGGGAAATCTGCCTTATTCAAAATCCACCAATTTAAATGTTAATCTCATTTAAAAACACCTTCACGAAAACATCCAGAATAAGGTTGGCCAAATAATCTGGGCACTATGGCCCAGTTGACACAAAAAATTAAACATCACAATGGATATATGAGATTTATTATATTGCCTGTTCTACTTTTCCAAAAGATTAAAAATCTTCAAAATAAAAGCTTTAAAAACATTTAAAAAATTATCTTGTGCGTATTCATTTCATATGAAATGATAACAACTGAAAATATTTTTGCTTCATAAAGCTTTTTACAGCACTATACAGAGAAAAGCTAAAAGAAAGAAAAAGAAAAAAGAAAGAAATGGAAGACTTTGATGTATGTATAAAGGAGGAAAAACAGATGTGAGAAGAACAGTGTTTAAGTTTTCTGGTGCATTTTATGCTGCATCTGTAGAGGAAATGGAAAAAAAATGTTTCTAATCCCAAAGAAACTCTCAAGAGAATTCTTTTTAATTGCAAGTCCAAATTAATTACTCCATTCAATAATATTTTATATGGACACATTTAAACAGGGTTTGAAATAAGATCACATGGTCTCATGGCTTGCAGTGTTGGGACAAATTTTATTTTAATTATTTGACCACTCTCCAGTAATCACAAAAGGAGGTTACCCAACCCATCTAGAATTCTTGGGGGAAAGATGAGAGATAGAGTGATGGCTCTTGTGATTTCTGAGAAAGATCAAGTTGGAAAAAAAAAAGAAAAATAAGCAAAAAGCTGTCAGTGTTTGTGATAATAACCAAGGCACAAAGGAAATGACTTTAAAGGAAAAATGTCTGAATTAATAATTTAAAGCAAGAACAATGGGACTGCTGGAAAAACAGCAAATTGGAATCAGCTGTGCATAGAAGTGTCATTGGCAGGGAGGAGGTGTCTTGCTCAGGCCGCTGGGACAAGAACTGGAAGCCAACTGGAAACGCAAGTCTGTTTTTCACCTCCTGCAGTTTTCTAGGCTCACTCTGGCGCCCTCTATTGGCACAGTCCAACAGGGACCCGGTTAGGGAAAGCAGAAATGTGCTTTACAGATCTCCAGCCCCAGCATCACAAAGACCAGTATAGAAAGGTGGGTTTAAAGTTTACTATCCAGCACACGTTTCTAATATGAAACGATTTAATATAATTAAGAATTTAAATTTACCTCAAGTAAAATCATGTCCTTTACAATACAGGAACAATTATATATATTAGAAAGTGTGGGGTTTGTTTTCCCTCTACTTTGCCTCCTTAGATTGTCTTTTATTATCCTATACTTAGTACTCTTTCACTCAAAATGGAGGAGAAATGGGAAATAAAAGATATAAGAACATATAAAAAATTACAGTACAGAGAGAGGATTGGAGACCATACCAATCTCTATCTTATATTCTCAGAAATGTAGAATTCTAAAAAGCACAATGCCTTTGTGATCTTTAATATGGTATTTCATTGCTCATCAAGCCCTCCTTCCAAAGTGTCAAGCACATCAGAAAATATGATCATATGAGCTAGGGACTGGGATGTGATCTAAAATGAACTTCTGCAAGGATATTTCTTTTTGGTTTTATATTAAGAAATAGGAAGTCTACCTTATTATATATATGGTTGTTAATTTTAACATAAAATATTGCCCTCCTCCATCTTTAAGGTACTCCAAGTTTAATCTGTGATTTTAACAACAACAGAACACAGCTACATATACAGCATGGGTACATAGTTTAAGAACATAACTGTGATACACACGCCACTTAAATATATGAGTGACTAGCATGTTAATATAGATAAAATGTATCTAGAGACTTTTACATCTACCAGTATGATATATAATATTATTTGTATTTGCACAATATAGCAGAAAAATTACAGAATGGTAGATCTGAAGCCTGCTAGTATGTCTAACCCTTCACTATGTGAATACTTAGGCAAGTTCCCTGAGTTTTTCTAGATTTTGTCACCCTTTAAATGCCTAGTCTACATACGGGGCTAATGCTGAAGTTCCAACACTGTGCTAAGCACTGTGTTTTAAATGTCTTTACATCAACTCTATGTGATAAGTATTATTTTCATACAACAGAAAACTGAATGTCAAAAGGAAAAGAAAAAGGAAAGGTGAAAGTCATCCAGCTAGAAAGTGATAACACGATTCAGCTATTCTTTCTCCAATCTAGGATAAAATCAGTAATGTTAGTGATTATACTTGTAATCTATGAGGGGATTATGTAGGTCTAATGAATTCAAGATAATTCCTCATTCTACTTCCATCATTTTAAATCAAGAAAGAGTTTTGAAAAAAAATCTCTGGTGGGCAGCAAATCTTAACACAAAATTTGAGAGACACATCCTTAAAGAGACAAAATTGGGTTTTCTTTTTCCCCCCTCCAACTTAATTTGCTATGACTTGTTTTATTCTTTTGGTGTGGGTTGAAATTATCCTAACAATCACTCAGTTGTCCACTTCTTCAAAGTTTTGTATGAAGGGAAAACAATATTAATTAAGGTCACTTCAAAGTATGTTTCTCCCACTAGAGAAATGAGTAAACCTCACTGTTCCAAAAATCCATGCTCCTACCATGTGTTTGATAGTATGTTTTTATTGATAATGTCTTCCACCAACATTATTTTTTAAACAGACTTTCTTTTATCAACTCCTACTTCATAATTTAATTACCCCAAACTTCATTTAATTTATGCTTTATCTGAATTCCATCAGTATTTGGAGTCCATGCTGCATAGTTAACAATTATTTATAGGAAATGATTCACTCTAAAAGGAGACTAATTTAAAAAAAATTTTTAAGGTATTATTGATATACACTCTTGTGAAGGTTTCACATGAAAAAACAATGTGGTTACTACATTCACCCATATTATCAAGTCCCCCCATACCCCAGCCAGGCACTGTCCATCAGTGCAGTAAAATGCCACAGATTCACTATTTCCCTTTTCTGTACTGCACTGTTTCCCTGTGATCCCCCACAACATGTATACTAAACATAATACCCCTCAATCCCCTTCTCCCTCCCTCCCCAACCCGCCCTCCCACACCACTCCCTTTGGTAACCACTAGTTCCTTCTTGGAGCCTCTGAGTTTGCTGCTATTTTGTTCCTTCAGTTTTGCTTCATTGTTGTACACCACAAATGAGGGAAATCATTTGGCATTTGTCTTTCTCTGCCTGGCTTATTTCACTGAGCATAATGTCTTCTGGCTCCATCCATGTTGTTGCAAATGGTAGGATTTATTTTCTTCTTATGGCTGAATAATATTCCATTGTATATATGTACCACCTATTCTTTATCTATTCATCTACTGATGGACACTTAGGTTGCTTCCATATCTTGGCTATTGTGAAAAGTGCTGTGACAAACGTAGGTGTGCATATGTCTTTTTGAATCTGAGAAGTTGTATTCTTTGGGTAAATTCCAAGGAGTGGGATTCCCAGGTCAAATGGTATTTCTATTTTTAGTTTTTTGAGGAACCTCCATATTGTTTTCCACAATGGTTGAATTAGCTTACATTTATACCAACAGTGTAGGAGGGTTCCGCTTTCTCCACATCCTCGCCAGCATTTGTTCTTAGTCTTTTCAATGCTGGCCATCCTAACTGGTGTGAGGTGGTATCTTATTGTGGTTTTAATTTGCATTTCCCTGATGATTAGTGATGTGGAGTTTCTTTTCATGTGTCTGTTGGCCATCTGAATTTCTTCTTTGGAGAACTGTCTCTTCATATCCTCTACTCATTTGTTAATCAGGTTATTTGCTTTTTGGGTGTTGAGGCGTGTAAGTTCTTTATATATTTTGGATGTTAACCTCTTGTCAGATATGTCATTTACAAATATATTCTCCCATACTGTAGGATGTCTTTTTGTTCTGCTGATGGTGTCCTTTGCCGTACAGAAACTTTTTAGATTGATGTAGTCCCATGAGTTTATTTTTGCTTTTGTTTCCCTTGCTCTAGGAGATGCATTCAGGAAGAAGTTGCTCATGCTTATATTCAGGAGTATTTTGCCTATGTTGTCTTCTAAGAGTTTTATGGTTTCATGACTTACATTGAGGTCTTTGATCCATTTCGAATTTACTTTTGTGTATGGGGTTAAACAATAATCCAGTTTATTCTCTTGCATGTAGCTGTCCAGTTTTGCCAACACCAGCTGTTGAAGAGGCTGTCATTTGGGGAAATTGTATGTCCATGGCTCAAAAGGAGAAAAATTTTTAAAAAAACATGCAATATTTGATGGTAGCACTCAGGTTTTGTTTCAAACCACCAACTGATTTTTTTGTATTGTTTTTGTTTTACCATGGTGATTATAAATGCCTTGAACCACAGTATATTCCCTATTATGCCAAAAGCTTCTAAAAAGGACTGTTATATTGTTGTTACTCCACAAATTTAATTAACATCATTACTTCAAAAACATTTTATTATTGTAATGGTTCTTTGGATTTTCTCACTACTTTCATATAGAGTCAGCTTTAATCTCTATCACCGATCTTATTTTAAAAAGTACACATACTAAAAAAGGTGAAGAAAAGAATTCATAAGAAATAATAAAATGTTTTCCACCCTTTTGAGTTTCTATAATCACATCAAAGGAAATACTTAAATGCTACAAATTAGCTACTTATGGAAAGGAATAAGTGAAAAACAAATTGTATCAGAGAAAACCATCTTATATAAAACAAGATTGCATATAAGCAACCAGAAGTCAGTATTAACTTGATAATGAGTAGCTGAATATGGCTTTTTCTTTCCTTATTGCACAGATGTCTCTCGGCAACAAAGAAATATTCATCTCCCTATATTCTCATTATTATGATGCCAGCCAATGAGCAGTGTGAATTTTCTGTTAAAGTAGAAAGGTAGACTGTCTGTTAACTTTCCTGACACTTTCTTTTAATCTGGCAAAATTTAGGTCAGTAAATCTGCACCCCTTCTAAGATTGGGCCCTTAGAACAGTTATTGTTGGGGCCAGGTCCAAGCAATAATCTTTAATCAGTGTGCTGGCCCAAATAAATTCAATTAGAAGGCGTTATTCAATTCCATCTGAGGAAAAAAAAAAGCTCTTGAAAAGTATAAAGAATCTCTTTCAATACATCTGTCTTCACACATACAAGGGTTATCAGGAGAAAAGTAATAGAGTAGATCATGATGCTGATTGCACATTTTTAGAATCAGCTAAGAGTTCGTGCACTTCACTGTGTAAACCATGAAAGGGATTGCAGTCATTGCCCTGCTAAACCTTGGAAGAAATGAAGAATTTCAGTCTTTGGTGCTGTCAAACTGACACCATTCATCATCCTTGAAATGGCTTTTGGCTTTAAAATAAATAAAACAAACCAGAGATCCCCTTCAGACCCTTATAATAAAGGCAACTCCCTACTGTAACTCATTTTGGTTTCGGAATTGATAGCAAAAAAAAAAAAAAAGATTTCAAGTCCTTAATACTCCCAATACTGCAACACAATGAGTCAAACAAACAGTCTCAAGGAGTTACTGAACTAGGTATTGATTGCAAACACTAGGGTTGTTTGTTATTTGACTTTTCAGTTTTCAAGGAGTGAGGTGAAATTCACATCTCTCCAAAAGAAAGCATGCTCTGGTTCCTGGAAGCCAGAGTTTATGTGACTTGAGTTCATTTGAAGAGAATAATTTATATTGGCATGAATCAATAATAGCAGGGAATTCTAACTGTCTAACATGGTACATAATACTTTTGAGAAAAAATTTGGACCACATTGTAACATCTTCTGTGTTTTATGTTATGAACAACTACAAGAATGAAATCATTTCAAAATCACTGACCCACTCAAATTTTTTATGTTACATTTGTCATATGGTGTCCCAGCATCACTAGAGACAGACATGGGGCAGCTTATGTTGTAATCAACTGTCTCCTCTCTCTGCTTGCTTGGTAATCTTGAAAGTGGATGGCTTACAGAGGATATCAGTGACACTGTGTCCTTCCATCAAGTCTCTCTTCATAAGAAATAATAGACATCCAGCCAGTGAGTTTTGGAAAACCACAAACCAATTTATTTGGTGTGAGAGAAAAGTTCTGCATTTTTAAATTAATCTGTATGTGGAACCCTCTCCAGCTGGTTACAAATTAAGCCCTGCTCACTGCTCCTGGTAGACATGTCTGTACTGAGTGCATTTGTAGCGTTTGTTCCTTTTGCTACATTAAATCTTGACTGAAGCAACTCCTTTGATTTACCCTAATAGCAGTTGACTATTGAGCACCATGCTCCTGAATTCCCTCTTTTAGAGATCAGATTTTATTTATTTATTTATTTGTTTGTTTGTTTTGGTATCATTAATCTAAAATTACATAAGAACATTATGTTTACCACGCTCCCCCCTTCACCAAGTTCCCCCCACATACCCCTTCACAGTCAATGTCCATCACTATAGTAAGATGCTGTAAAATCACTACTTGTCTTCTCTGTGTTGTAGAGCCCACACAGTACCCCACCCACATTATTCATGCTAATTGTAATGCCCCCTTTCTTTTTCCTGCCTTTATCCCTCCCTTTCCACCCATCCTCCCCAGTCCCTTTCCCTTTGGTAACTGTTAGTCCATTCGTGGGTTCTGTGATTCTGCTGCTGTTTTGTTCCTTCAGTTTTTCTTTGTTCTTATACTCCACATATGAATGAAATCATTTGGTACTTATCTTTCTCCGCCTGGCTTATTTCACTGAGCATAATACCCTCTAGCTCCATCCATGTTGTTGCAAATGGTAGGATTTGTTTTCTTCTTATGGCTGAATAATATTCCATTGTGTATATGCACCACATCTTCTTTATCCATTCATCTACTGATGGACATTTAGGTTGCTTCCATTTCTTGGCTATTTTAATAGTGCTGTGATAAACATAGGGATGCATCTGTCTTTTTCAAACTGGGCTGCTGCATTCTTAGCGTAAATTCTTAGAAGTAGAATTCCTGGGTCAAATGGTATTTCTATTTTAAGCATTTTGAGGACCCTCCATACTGCTTTCCACAATGGTTGAACTAATTTACATTCCCACCAACAGTGTAGGAGGGTTGCCCTATCTCAACAACCTCACCAACATTTGTTGTTGTTTGTCTTTTGGATGGTGGCGATCCTTACTTGTGTGAGGTGATATCTCATTGTGATTTCAATTTGCATTTCTCTGATGACAAGCGATGTGGAGCATGTTTTCATGTGTCTTGGCCATCTGAATTTCTTCTTTGGAGAATTGTCTGTTCAGCTCCTCTGCCCATTTTTTAATTGGATCATTTGATTTTGTTTGTTCAGGTGCATGAGCTCTTTATATATTTTGGATCTCAACCCTTTATCGGATTGTCATTTATGAATATATTCTCACATACTGTAGGATACCTTTTTGTTCTATTGATGATGTCCTTTGCTGTACAGAAGATTTTCAGCTTGATATAGTCCCACTTGTTCATTTTTGCTTTTGTTTCCCTGGCCCAGGGGGATATGTTCATGAAGAAGTCACTCATGTTTATGTCTAAGAGATTTTTGCCTATGTTTTTTTCTAAGAGTTTTATGGTTTCATGACTTACATTCAGGTATGTGATCCATTTTGAATTTCCTTTCGTGTATGGGGATCCAGTTTCATTCTCTTACATGTAACTGTCCAGTTTAGCCAGCATAATCTGTTGAAGAGACTGTCATTTTCCCATTGTATGTCCATGGCTCCTTTATCAAATATTAATTGACCATATATGTTTGGGTTAATGTTTGGAGTCTCTATTCTGTTCCAATGGTCTATGGCTCTTTTCTTGTGTCAGTACCAAATTGTTTTGATTATTTTGGCTTTGTAGTAGAGCTTGAAGTTGGGGAGTGAGATCCCAGGATTGCTTTGGCTATTCGGGATCTTTGGTGGTTCCATATGAATTTTTGAACTATTTGTTCCAGTTCATTGAAGAATGCTGTTGGTAATTTGATAGGGATTGCATCAAATCTGTACATTGCTTTGGACAGGATGGCCATTTTGACGATACTAATTCTTCCTAGCCAGGAGCATGGGATGAGTTTCCATTTGTTAGTGTTCGCTTTAATTTCTCTTAAGAGTGCCTTGTAGTTTTCAGGGTATAGGTCTTTCACTTCCTTGGTTAGGTTTATTCCTAGGTATTTTATTCTTTGTGTTGCTATTGTGAATGTAATTGTTTTCCTGATTTCTCTCTCTGCTAGTTCATTGTTAGTGTATAGGAAAGCCACAGATTTCTGAGTGTTAATTTTGTATCCTGCAACTTTGCTGAATTCCAGTATTGGTTCTAGTAGTTTTGGAGGGGAGTCTTTACGGTTTTTTATGTACAATATCATGTCATCTGCAAATAGTGACAGTTTAACTTCTTCTTTACCAATCTGGATTCCTTGCATTTCTTTGTTTTGTCTAATTTCTGTGGCTAGGACCTCCAGTACTGTGTTGAATAACAGTGGGGAGAGTGGGCACCCCTGTCCTGTTCCCTATTTCAGAGGAAAAGCCTTCAGCTATATACTTTCCTCTTAAGACTGCTTTTGCTGAGTCCCAGGGAAGTTGGAGCTTTGTGTTGTTCTTTGCTTGGTCTCTATTTTAATTTGGTCACTGATCCATTGATTATTTAGGAGCATGTTGTTAAGCCTCCATGTGTTTGTGAGCCTTTTTGCTTTCTTTGTACAATTCATTTCTAGTTTTATACCTTTGTGGTCTGAAAAGGTGGTTGGTAGGATTTCAATCTTTTGGAATTTACTGAGGCTCTTTTTGTGGCCTAGTATGAGGTCTATTTTGGAGAATGTTCCATGTGCACTTTGAGAAGAATGTGTATGCTGTTGCTTTTGGATGTAGAGTCCTGTAGACGTCTATAAGGTCCATCTGTTCTAGTGTGTTGTTCAGTGCCTCTGTGTCCTTACTTATTTTCTGTCTGGTGGTTCTGTCCTTTGGAGTGTGTGGTCTGTTGAAGTCTCCCAAAATGAATGCATTGCATTCTATTTCCTCCTTTAATTCTGTTAGTATTTGTTTCACATATGTTGGTGCTCCTGTATTGGGTGCATATATATTTATAATGGTTATATCCTCTTGTTGGAATGAGCCCTTTATCATTACATAATGTCCTTCTTATCTCTTGTTACTTTCTTTGTTTTGAAGTCTGTTTTGTCTGATACTAGTACTGCAACAACTGCTTTTTTTCTCCCTGTTGTTTGCATGAAATATCTTTTTCCATCCCTTGACTTTTTTTTTTTTTTTGAGAAGGAATCTCTCATATTTATTGATCAAATGGTTGTTAACAACAATAAAATTCTGTATAGGGGACTCAATGCACAATCATTAATCAACCCCAAGCCTAATTCTCAACAGTCTCCAATCTTCTGAAGCATAATGAACAAGTTCTTACATGGTGAATAAGGTCTTACATAGTGAATAAGTTCTTACATGGTGAACAGTGCAAGGGCAATCATATCACAGAAACTTTCAGTTTTGATCACGCATCATGAACTATAAACAATCAAGTCAGATATGATTATTCATTTGATTTTTATACTTGATTTATATGTGAATCCCACATTTCTCCCTTATTTTTTTTTTAATAAAATGCTGAAGTGGTAGGTAGATGCAAGTTAAAGGTAGAAAACATAATTTAGTGCAAATATAAGAGGGCAAATGAAGATGATCAGGCTTGTGCCTATAGACGAAGTATTAATCCAAGCTAGACAAGGGCAACAAAACATCCACGGATGCAGAAGATTTCTCTCAGAACAGGGTGGGTGAGGTTCTACATCCCTTGACTTTTATTCTGTGCATGTCTTTGCGTTTGAGGCGAGTCTCTTGGAAGCAACATACAGATGGGTCTTGCTTTTTTATTCATTCTATCACTCCGTGTCTTTTTATTGGTGCATTCAGTCCATTTACATTTAGGGTGATTATTGAAAGATATGTACTTATTGCTATTGCAGGCTTTAAGTTTGTGGTTACCAAATGTTCAAGGTTAGCTTCTTTAGTATCTTACTGCCTAACTTAGCTCGCTTATTGAGCTGTTATATACACTGTCTGGAGATTCTTTTCTTCTCTCCCTTCTTATTTCTCCTCCTCCATTCTTCATATGTTGGGTGTTTTGTTCTGTGCTCTTTTTAGGAGTGCTCCCATCTAGAGCAGTCCCTCTAAAGTACCCTGTAGAGGTGGTTTGTGGGAGGCAAATTTCCCTCAACTTTTGATTGTCTGGAAATTGTTTTAAGCCCTCCTTCATATTTAAATGATATTCATGCTGGATACAGTATCCTTGGTTCAAGGCCCTTCTGTTTCATTGCATTAAATATATCATGCCATTCTCTTCTGGCCTGTGAGGTTTCTGTTGAGAAGTCTGATGTTATTAGCCTGATGGGTTTTCCTTTGTAGGTGACCTTTTTTCTCTGTCTGGCTGCCTTTAATACCCTGTCCTTGTCCTTGATCTTTGCCATTTTAATTATTATGTGTCTTGTTGTTGTCCTCTTTGGGCCCCTTCTGTTGGGAGTTCTGTGTGCTTCCATGGTCTAAGCAACTATTTCCTCCCCCAGTTTGGGGAAGTTTTCAACAATTATTTCTTCAAAGACACTTTCTATCCCTTTTTCTCTTCTTCTTCTGGTACCCCTATAATGCAGATATTGTTCCTTTTGGATTGGATTGGTCATACAGTTCTCTTAATATTGTTTCATTTCTGGAGATTCTTTTATCTCTCTCTGCATCAGCTTCTCTGTGTTCCTGTTCTCTGGTTTCTATTCCATTAATGGCCTCGTGTATCCCATCCATTCTGCTTTTAAATCGTTCCAGAGATTGTTTTATTTCTGTAGTCTCCCTCTGTACCTGCTCCTTTAGCTCTTGCATATTTCTCAGCAGATCCATCAACATGTTTATGATTTTTATTTTCAATTCTTTTTCAGGGAGACTGGTTAGATCTATCTCCGCAGGTCCTCCATTAGGGGTTTTCTGTGCTATTTTGGACTGAACTAAATTCTTCTGCCTTTTCATGATAATAGCGGTGGCTGTAGGCAGGTAGTGGGAGAAGAAAGTACTTTCCTGATTGCTGGACACCTTGCCCTTCTCTGCTGCCTCTGTTGTTTACCCACACTGCTGGAGCAGCCACCGGGTTAATCCCCTAAGCTGCTGTGGGTGGGGTCTCCATCAGAGCAGCACAGAGCCCTTCAGGGAGTGGCAGACATGCAGGGTGCTCTCCCCTGTGAAAGCAGCACCCCTGCCTGGCAACTGTATGCAAGCTGCAGCCTTTGGGTCTGGCCCGGGCGGTCAGGCTGGGGTTCTGGGTGGCTGCTGGGTATGCAGCTGTTCCTGGGCTGCTCTTCCACTGCTGCTGCCAGCTCCCACAGACTGCTCCCAGGCCCCTCTGGTGCCGCCGCTGCTGGCACGTGTGTGCCGCTCCCAGGCCGCTTGGTCACCGCCTCCACAGGCTCCCACGGGCCTCTCCCGGGCCCCTTAGGCATCGTGGCTGCCGGCACACATTGGCCGCTCCCCGGCCACTTGTTTGCCGCTGCAGCAGGCTTGCATGGGCCGCTCCCAGTCCCCTTTGGCACCGCCACCCCTGGCGCATGCTGCTGCTCTCCCACTACTGGGCCGGTGTGTTGGGGTCTGTGCCAGTTGGGGGAACGACTGGCAGGCTACTTATCGCCATGAGGGGCTTCAGAGCTGCACTGCCACCCAGGGGGTTAGGGCGCCTTAAGTTCCCTGGGATTCCTAGTTGCTGGCTAAGTGTGCCGTGACAACTTCGTTCAGCTGTGGGGTCCCTGTCCCTTTAAGACTTGCACAAAGCACTCACTTTTCTTTTGTTTCAGGAACACTGGTTGCAGGGACCTGCCCACAGGTTTTGCTTTTCCATTTCTCTAATATCCAGCACCCTGTGCACCTTGTGTCTACACTCTGGGTGTGGATTTCTAGAGTTTTTTTAGCAGTCCTGGGCTTTCACTCCCTCCCCATTCTGGCTCCTTTCTTCCTGCTGGGTTCTGGGGTGGGGACACGTTTGGGTCCTGCCAGGCCATGGCTTGTATCTTACCCCCTTCATGTGATGCTGAGTTCCTGCAGATGTAGATGTAACCTGGCTATTGTACTGTATCCCCTGGTGTCTGTTTTAGGAATAGTTGTATTTGTTGTATATTCATAAATATATATGTTTTTGGGAGGAGACTTCCACTGAACTACTCATGCCACCATCTTGGCTCCACCCCATACAGATCGAATTTTTGTTGGTCTTGAGTCAAGAAGTCATTTATGCTATTAGATTTATAAATATTAAAATGTAATTAATGTACCTTAATTCTAAGGATTGAAGATACCTGAACAGGACAGTGATAAAAACCATCTCTCACTTCAGTAAATGACAAAACCAAAGAGAAAGTTCTATAGCAAAGGAATGAACATGGATCAGAGTTAGAAAGTAGTCATGCTGACCCACTTGGGCACCTATGAGCTATGGGGCATAAGAGCAGTCATCTGACTGAGTCTCACTTTGCTTACCTAAAAAGTAAGGATGATGGGCTGAGATTCTGTCTAGCTTTAAAATTCTGTGGTAAGCTCAGGTCCCATACTGAGCTATTTTAGATTTCACTATCCTAAGGGGAGAGCGATAAATTTACTTTCCTTATATAGAGTTCTTAGTAGAAGTACTTGTGAGTAATGGAATTTTACAATAATGTGATCCCACATTTACACGGACCTTGTAGCAACACCTTTTGATTTCCAGAAATCTACTTACTACTACCAAGAACTAAAAATCCTATGTGTAGCAATGATGTGAATATTAATAACGTTAATGATAGTGTATTGAAATCCATTGTGATTTCTGAAGTTCAAAGGCCAGTTCATTACCTAAAGCATGAGGACAGATAAAAAGTCTTATTCTGGATCTTTGTTGTATGTTGTACCTATTTTCTGTTCATGAGTTGTGATAGCCTGAAAAATGATGCCAATATAGTCACTGGAACCTATGAATGTTACCTTATGTTGGAGAAAAAGGTCTTTGTAGATGTGATTAAATTAAGGTTATTGAGATGAGGATTACTTAGGTTATCATGGAGTGCCCTAAATGTTTCATGTGTATCTTTATAAGAGCGTGGCTAATGGAAATTTTGTACAGATATTAGAGAATAATGCAGTGTGACAATGGAGGCTGAGACTTCAGTGATGTGGCCACCAGGCATGGAATATAGCCAACTACTAAAAATGGGAATAGGCAAGGAATAGATTCTCCTCTGGAACTTCCAGTGGGAGCAGAACCCTGATAGCACCTGATTTCAGCTCAGCAATGCTGATTTTGGATTTCTGGATTTCAGACTTGGCAGAGAACAAATTTCTATTATGTTTAGCCACCAACAAATTATGATAATTTGTTACAGCAGCCACAGGAAACTAATACATATGCCAATATTTTTTTTCACTCTTCTTACCAAAGAGCAGGTACAGTGCAAGTTTTGATATCAGAGATTTTAAATTGGTGGGCTGTAGGCACTTTTGCTTCTATTTAACATCCCTTACTATAGATCCCCACTTAATGAGAATTTTTTAGAAAGCAGTCCTGGGGAAACTTTGTGTACAGGAGGGTGTGGTAGGACACTTTTGATACTGAAGATATATAGCTGAGTTTTTCTTGGGTGCTTTGGTCTCCAGGAAGCTGAATGTAAAATGCAAAGTTTGTTTCTTAACCATCTGAGTTCCACATATATATATATATATATATATATATATATATACTCTCCTTTTCCATCACATTAAAGTTCTCTTTGTATTTCCCTGGACTGCACCCATATTTCAGTTTCGATTTCACCATTTTATTATAAAAGTCTCTTATGAAAGTCATCTTAAAATTCTTTCCAGAATAAGGAAGTGTATATGCAATAACTAAATAGTGTAAGGTCTGTAGGATACATTCTGTCCAATAACTAGAGATTCATTGATAACAGGTAATGAGATGGCTATAGGAAAATTTTAGGTGCAAACTAAAAACTGTATTTGTCTCAAAGAATGGAAAACAAAAATGACCTATAAATCGTCTTCAGTCTAAACATCAAATTTATTTACAAATCATCCAGAATACTTAAGCACATCACAAGTGAAATTCCATGATCCTCTTATTTCCCTGTAAAGATATAATAAATATAACTGACAGAAAGGTATATCACATGACATAGCTAAGAGGCAGCTTCATTTTTGTCTCCTACTGCCCATTCAGGGGTGAAAATAGATGCTGGCATCATGACTTTTCTTCATTTGTATAATAGGTCCTACATTAACTTTATGTCTTAAACAATGTCTCAAATTGGTCAACAGGATGTCTGATCCTATATTAATAAAAACTGTGAACTTGACTTACTGTCAAAATCCTTTGCCCGGTTGTGCCAGCCATAGGCAGGGAAGCCTGCAGCAGGGAGCAGCCGCGCCTGGTTTCCTCCCATCCTCCGCTGAGCCTGGGCCGCCGTCTCCCTGCTCGCGCCGCCTGTTCGCTCCCTCCATCGGCGTGCTGCTTCTTATGAAATTGTACCATCAATAGCTAACCATGTGTGCTCTGGATCTAGAGGATGATTCTTTCAAAGTGCTCTTTCGTGGGCTTTGTGGTGGTGGGGGTGGTGTTCTGTGCGTTCCTTTGGACCCCTTGACACCAGCAGATGAACCAATAATCTCTCATGTAGGCTATTATTAAGACTCAGGCTTCTTTTTCAGGTCCCAGGCATCCAGTTTGACACATTCAGTCTTTTTTGTCTGGGGTCCTTTTTGTTCCTATAAGGGCCCTATGGGATAGTACCCAAGGTTATACCAGGATGACACTGTTGCCCTGACCACCTCTGACTGAGCATCCTGGTGGCCACACAGTCGCAGTCTCCTGATTCTTTTGCAGGTGGTTGTTAGATCCTCTCTGCATCCCTAGACTGTCTTCTAGCTAAACCCAGGACACTCTCTGTTTAACTGTTCCAGGCATGACCTGCAACCTGCACTTTGTGTCGCTGAACTCCAGAAAGTAAATTTCAGACCGTTCCCACTGAGACATGACACCTCTTGAAAGGTGAGGAGAAAGACACCCTTCCAGTAGGGTGGGTGACAATAGCTTTCACAGTGATATTTTCCATGACTACTTTCTCCACGCTCTGACCCCTTGCATAGTCCATGATTTGTTGAGAAGATTCAAGAGTCATGGAATTGGTTCATTGGGGAGTTGTTTGAATATGTGCATATGTGTATTCCTCTTACAGTTCCTGTGGTCTTTGCTCTCTCTGGTACTTACATTTCAATTGCTAAAGTTAAAAAGTGTGAGCAATAATCCTAATAACCTGTGGTCCTTTAACCCTGAATGTGCACAGAATCACATAAAAAGCATTCTAGAACACACATACCTAGACCCCTTCCCAGAATATGCATCACACCCTCTGTGGTCCAGCAACCAGTAATCCGAATTTTGAAAGTTCAAGAAATAATGCAGAGAAGCTGTTAGGGTTTTGTTTCATTGACAGGTATATTCAAAGAGGCATAAACGATGCGATGCTCAAGAGTGCCTGGGCCTTTTCAGTGGTAAAGTCATGGGTGTTGTGAATGATGCGTTTATAAACTATTCTAAACAGTTTTCACCCTAAAATTATACTTTTATTTACAAAAATGTGGCAAGTTCTTATCAACATCTTGGTATAGAAATTAGGTAATCTATGAAGTTTTATGCCTTTAAATGATTTGTGTTACCTTTCCATTTCCTTTTACTGCAGAGTTATTTGGTAGATAATCAAATATGTATCACATGCATCCATAATTTCTTGCTGTGTTTCATTGCTAAAGAGACTAGCATTTGTGGAGAAACCACAGTTTCACTCACATTTTCAATTCAGACCTTTTCCTGTTGCTTATATTCCCCTAAACACAGTAATAATTTTGAAATATGTTTTGATTTACTTCCAGAAAAATAGGAAATTTCCAGGAAGGTCTGCCCTCAAATGTATAATGTAAAAAAATATAGCACATGATATTTTAACCAAAAATTGTAATTAAACACTTCAGGCAGTCAAATAAATCTTGCCAGAAAGAAAAGCATTTGCTTGGCTGATTCACTTGTGCCATTGTACCCTGGGATAGAATGTAGAATCTGCCTGATGTTACTATGAAGATTTGGACAATGTCAGTACTGACCCACCAAATCAGTCTGGAAAGTAAAAGATACTTCACACAAGCATTTTACTCATGGCCTTGTTTTAATATGAATTTAAACTTTGCTCCCCTTGAGAATCTTAAATCACCATCTTAATCATGGAATCAACCAAAAATTATATTTAAAAATTTCCATGGGCTGACAAAAGTTCATGTTCAAAGTCAGGAAAAACAGGCGGTCACCCCTGCGGAGTGACTTAAGGGTCACTGCTGTGCAGACAGGGTAAAGTTCTTACCCATAAACAGTAGTGCCTGATTTCTCCTTGGTCTCTCTGTTCAAAAAAAAGTTCCCTTCCCCCAAATTAGCACATCCTGATGAAATAACACTTTATTAGGTGTAAATTTGCCAGATTTCCTTTTTGACAAGGAGACAGGTGACAGATTAAAGAACTGAGAATATGGGAACCCAGAAATGGCAATTTCAAATATTTGTCTTGGGATGACTCTTTTTATTCATTTCTTTTAAATCTCTTTTGCCCTTATGATTTTAACTTCCATTGTATTAGTTATCTACTGCTATGAAACAAATTACTTCATTACTTAGTGGCTCAAAATAGCACACATTTTAATTTTTTTGCAGTGTTAGAGGGTTAGAAATCTAGGCACAGGTTAACTTGTTCTTCTGCTTCATGGTCTCTACGAATGTGTGTAATTAAAATTTCAGCCAGGTTTGGAGTCTCACATGAAGGCTTGACTGGGGAGGAACCCCCTTTGAAGCTCAAATACATGGTTGCTGCCATGATTCACTTATTTAAGGATTGTTGGACAGAGGGTCTCAGCTCCTCAGTCACCACTGGGTGGAGGCTGTCCCCAGTTTATGCTATGTGGGTTTTTCCAAATGCAGCTTGTTTCAGAAAGCCTGCAAGAAAGAGAATTTGCTAGTTAAGTGGAAATTGCAAGTTTTCTAACCTAATTATGGAAGTGACATCCTGTCACCTTTGCTATATTTTATTGGTTAGGAATTGCTAGGTCTAGCTCATCCTCAAGGGGAAGGAATTATACAAGGATACGAATTCCAGAAGATTGGAATCACTGGGGGCCATCTTAGAAATCTGCCTATCAATGCCATCAATACCTTCAACCTAACTCTTCAGCTCAACCAAGCACACATGCTTGGATTCCCTCAAGAACCACAGCCAAAATAAATCCGTATCTCCTTCTTTTATAGTCTTTTATGGTACTTAAGGAATCACCAGCCACTCCCCACCCTCCCATGCCAGAAACTCAATGTTATAGCCAACAAACAACTCTCCATTTTTCTCTCACTACCCACATTGAGTTCATCCTACAGATAGATGCCTTGAACTAAAATTTCTTTAGTCTCTCTTATCTACCCAACTGTCACTCTTCTCTACTGATCATCTTTCACTTAGACCATTGCATGAGCCTTCCAAGACTCTTCTATGAGTCATTCTCACTCTAATCCATCACTTCCATAACTTGGTACTTTGCTTGGGTTTCTTTCTTCTGCAGAGAATACTCTCTCTTTCTGTCATCATTCCTTTCCCAGCCAACACTTACTCATTCATTAAGACCAGGTTGAAATGGGTCTGGTTAGAGAAAACCTGGTTATACTACATTTGATACAACATAGGTGCTATCTCTGAAATCTTGGAGATAGATGATATCTAATAAAAACATCAAAAGAAAATTTTACTTCAAAGAAAAACTTTTCGTATATGGGCAAAGACTTGTATTTGCTCTTCTAAATATAACTATAAATGTCTACATTCAATTTAAAGAATGGTATTTCCATTTAATAGCATTGTCTAGAAAAACTACATTTTTCATTATGCGTTTTTCTTTTTCTTTTTCTCCTGATCAGTTTAATTCAATGGCTAATAATATACACCAACATTTAAAAGTTATTTAGTAATAGAAATCAAAATATCTAGTTTCACGATAATTCATTCAACTGTCTAAAAACATTAAGAAAACTGTTCTCTGAAGCATTAGGGTGTAGGTTAAAAGTGGGGACCAAGACACCTGAGTTTTAAAGCTAACTCTAGCACTAAGAAAGTTTGCTGATTGGGAGAATTGGTTTTCCATTACAGTTAAGGATTTTTCTCTATAGAATAAAGGAATGGGGTTAGGTGAGTGTTATTTAATTCTGTTCTTCTGAACCCTAAGGTGCAAGTACTTTAAGAGTTCTGAAATAGGGTCTTTATCATAGTGTAGACTCAATAAATTTTACTCTTTTACTATTCCTTTCAACTCCTCCACTAAGTGTATTTAATTTCACCTCTACTAATGATAGCTGCTGCCTCTTAGGCTCTAACCATTTTGCTTTTGCTACCATCACCATGTAATATAGAGATGGCAAGAGTTAGCAGTCTTTCCTTGCCTCATTGATCCTTTTCCATCCTATTTGAGCTCAGGGCTCCCAGTCTACACAAATATTTCACTATAAGCAAGTAACTTTTAAGAGAATTTCAGTCGAAAAATTGTTAATTTAAGAATACTCATACTTTTTGACTACTACAAAATTGCTAGTTCTGAACAAATTGGAATTTTAAAAATTCAAATTTATAAATTCAAGCTACCGCTTTATTTTTATTTAATACAGTGATTTATCCTTTTGGTGGCTTTCTGTATCATAGTTCAATTTCCTGAAAATTTAATATTAAAAAATGAAATCATCTTATAGTAATTGCTTTACTTAAAAGTCCAAGACTCTAAACTTGGCAAACCATGCTGATTATTATGCTTCACATAGAATTAGCATACATATTAGTTTACATTAGGCTAACCTCAGGGCTTGGTCACTAGCTAATTGGGAACTTTCCTTATCTTCCCACTTATTCATTAGTTAGGAAAATAACTTGTTCCTATGTATGACATTATTTTACATTAATATTTTTAAGGGGCTTTTATATTCCTGTAGTTGCCTACTGTATTATTGGTAGTAGTGGAGGGAGATGAGGAGTTGAGGTGCAGTAAAAGAAAACATTAAGATATCATTGAAGAAATATTACTGCTGGCTTACTTGTTTCTTACAGTAGGTTTTACTATTATTCCCTTGCTGCCAGCATAACATCTTTTGTAGTCATTAGGGTAGTCTACTAAGAAGTTGGCTGAGAGAAGGCATATTACTTCTCTACTGAGAGAGCTTTGGGTGAAAAACTGAATATGGCTCAAGACATGGAAACTGAAATAACTTCCTTGATACATGATACATGGAAGTGATTTTCTTCTGCATGTAACAAATGAGCTAGAGAGCTCCCAGTAAAGATGCTATGCTTCTGGCAATCATGAAACACCAATATTTCACATTTCAAGATCATTCATAGGCCTGATTCACTGTAGGTTTGGATATTTAATTGCTTTGTGCAATAATTGAAAACCTACTTCTCACAAGCAAGCTGATCCCTTGATGATAAACATAAATTTTACAAGAAGAATCAATATGAGTTTAACAAGAAGAATCGATATAGTGAAGTCATTGTAATACTAATTTGGCATTTTCAGGATTACTTTACCTTCATACAATATATGTTTATTGAATGCCTATTCAGTGATAGGTACTAGCATCAAAGATGAATGCTACATAATTTTATTGCTATTATATGATGTTATTTTCCCATGTAGTGGGGACAGACACTAAGTAAGAAATAGCCGGTATTTTATTAGAACCTCTTTTACCTGGTGACCTCAGACCCTGTAGACAGATTATGAACAGTGAGCTGATGGGAGGGCTCTAGCAGGGTCTATTTATTCCAGCTTGTACCAGACATCTTTCTTTATTATAAAGTGCCTCCACTTATTACCAGAGCTGGAGTTTCAGTCCTTATAAGAGGTCATAAGCAAAAAGAGAAAATACAAGTTCTTCTGTTTGTAAGACAAATGAGGAAATCCATCATAATACTGCAAAGGAAATAGCTTTTGAATGAGAAGGACTAAGAAACATTGGCCAAAAATCTGCATTAATGTTAAAGACCAGTCCAAGGAGAACATTTCTCTAAAAAGTTGACTGTTCAAAAAAGTGCCAAGAAGTGCCCTGAACCCTTCATAGTTTGCTGCCATGATCAGAGCTGTCTGCAAGTTATTTGTAGTCCGAGGATTGCCAGACACCATCATGTCTACATTCACTCAACTGAGTTGAGTGGATTGTTAGGCAGAAGTACCGAAGTAAAGAGAATATGACTTTGGGGTCAGATTGAACTAGTTTTCAATCCTGGCTCTGATACCAGGCAAATTATCAACAACTCTGTGTCTCAGTTTTCTCATTTCTCAAATGAGACAGTACCTATCCTACATTGTAGTTGTGATGATTAAAGAGAATGCAATATTTCAGTGACTAACTACTGAATGAGTCAAAAAAATAAACGTAAAGCCCCATGTCTAGCCCAAGAATGTGGTCCATAAATTTGAGGTCTTCTTTCCTGTCACATCTCTCTCCTTGTGCTACAATTTCTACTCATTCCATGCTTTTCCAGGAAATGATTTTCTAAGATGGGTTTATGCTACTAATTAGGTAACCATGATCTCAAATGAAAGTTTTTGGTAAGATGGAGGGTAGTGGTGAGGAGTGCAGACTCTGAAACTTTGCGGATTGCACAGCTCAGCTCTGGCATTAGCAAGCTGAGCACTGCAGGCCTCAGTCTTCAAAATAGTCTCCCTCATAGACCTGATAGGAGAATTACATGAATTAATAAATTTAGAGCACCTGACACATAGGAATCCTTTTTAATTTTTTTATTTTAATAAAAATACCTTTATTGAGATGTATTTAACAGACAACCCTGTGTAAGCTTAAGGTATACAACATTGATTTGATACATTTATATTGCAGTATGATAGCCTTTCACATCACATAATTACCATTTCTTCTAGGGTTGGGAATAATTAAGACCTGGTTTCTTAATGTTTAGCTTAATGTTTATATTACACTTTTCTTCTCTATTAAAGTACACTTGTGTTAGGTCTCCAGGACTTTACCTACTAGTTGTAAATAAGTGCCCTTAAACCTCTCTCCTGGTACATCTCCACCAGCCCCTGCTGTACTCTCGTTTTCACAAGTTCAGCATTTTTTAGATTTCACATTTAAGAGATAAGCACAGTATTTGTCTCTGTTTGACTTATCTCACTTGGAGTTGTGTTCTCAAGGACATTAGCTCAATAGAAATAAAGCAAAAGGCACCAGGAACGCAACAAAGCAACATTTTTGAGTCAGAAGTCAAGGCCTTAGACTCACCTTTCCACATACCAGGTTTCCAAGTTAAGGTGATTAACTTCACTAAATCTTAGTTTCCTGTTTATAAAATTAGATTAATATTACCTACCTGTACAGTTTATCTTACCAGGATGAACTAAATGAGAAATGAGCATTTTTTTGAGCAATGTTATTATCTAGGATAGTATTATCTTAATTATCTACAACCTACCATTGTTAGAGGAAAACCATTTACTAAACAGCTCATATGTAGACTGTTTTGAATTCTGCAGGGCTGGATCAAGTATGTACTCACTTCAATAACCACCAGATCAGGAAGACAAACCATGGAATCCTTCAGTTATGCTTCAACTTATTCCTGATATTTTTTCTTTTCTCTTTGCAGAGTTTCTTTGAATAATCACTAATTTACAAGGAATATTTTTATGACTTTAGGTCCAAGCTTTTAAAGTTAAATTCTGAAGAGTAAGCTCAAGTCACATTACTTTTTAATTTTTTTGCTAGTAAAATGTAATTATATGAACCCAGTAAAGAAGCTGCTTCCACAAATACAATATTTAAAATAATTATTCTATAAAAGCTTAAAATTTCAAGTTCTTTAACCTACATAAGGGAACAAGTGCTATGCTGGGATTAAGCCAACCCAGTTAATTTGTGGAAAATACACTAAAGATGTTTTCCTATATGCAAGAATGAAAGGTGATAAGTCTGTGGACAGAACATGGCTGATCTTCATGGTGAACTAATTTGAACTTTCCTGCCTTTTTCCTCTCAAATGCTCACTGCATGATTTCTTTCAACCTCATTGCCTTTCAGTGAATGTCACATGTAAAGGAGATAAACAGAATTAGGGGAAGAACAAGGAATGGGAGAAGAGAGACAGGTTTGTAAGGTGAAAAGACTTTTGTTGATGTCTTCTATGCAAAATATTTAACTGTGTGAATTTTGGGATGTTCTCTGAATTAATGTTATGTTTTAACCCCCTATTTTTCACACATGAGGTCTTTTAGGTTGTACTATGCCCTGAGATTTTTTTGTAAAATTGAATCTACCTCTATTATTGCCTCTGAAGATGGTATATCTTTTTAAACAGTGTGAGTCTGGACACACCTTAATTGTCTGTGATTATGTTTGTCAGATTAACTAGTTAGCAATGTTATCCTGGCCCATTTTTTCAGATTTAGCTCAAGTCAGTATTTGTACAATTTAAATAGAATTCCTCTCCTTTTTTTTTTCACCTCTTTGGCCCTCTTTTTTGTAAACTTTCTCACCTTTTTCCAGACTAGCTTACCCTTTTTTCCTTTTAAATTTCTTCCTTCTTGCGGCCTTCTAGGATATAGAGGTAGGGTTAGGAGAGTTAAACCTCAGTTCGATGCATGTATTTGAGTAGATTCTATTAAAAGTAATAAACTTATGACCATAATTTGGGTTATTTTTTAGAGTCTTGTATGTATGTGTGTTTGTATGTCTTTGAAGTGCAAACATTGGACAGTAACTTTCTAAATGGTCATCTTTGAGTTTCCATATACTTTTTTTTTTAAAGTAATTTGTTGAGAAGTTCTAAATTTTTTAGAAGATACTGAGTGTGACGGTTAATTTTTATGTGTCAGCTTGGCTAGACTGATGCCTTGTTGTTTGATCAAACACTAGTGTGGGTGTTGCTGTGAAGGTATTTTGCAGATATGATTAATATTTTCCACTAGCTAGCTTTAGGAAAGAAGATTGGCTTTGGTAATGCAGATGGGCCTCATCCAGTCAGGATGTAAGAGTGGAAACTTAGGAGTCCTGGAGGAGGATGAATTCTGCCTTGAGATTGTGACATAGAACTCTTACCTGATTTTCCAGCTTGCCAGCCTGCCCTACAGATGTCAGGCTCAAGACTGCAGTGTCACCTCTTAACTCTTACCTGAGTTTCCAGCCTACTTGCCTGCCTTATGGATTTTGGGTTGAACAGTCCCCACAATCACGTTAAGTAAATTCCATACAATAAATCTTTCTCTGTATCTATTTCTCTTTCTCTGTATCTCTGGCCTCTGACTCTCTCTTTCTCACTCTCTATATATGTATCTGTTTCTCTGGAGAACATTAACTGACTGATGTACTGAGGTATACATCATAATATTATTAAGTTTTTATTAGGATTGGCTATTTCATTGGATTGGTTATTTTCAGGGTCTCTTCTTTTTCAGGAAGGAAGCTCTAGCTAGATTTGTGAGTCACAGAAGCCTTTCCTTGAAATCCTTTCCAGGAAGCTGTCAAGCAATCTGGCTGAGTGCTGTGATGTGTGTCCAGCACTCACTGCTTGGCCAGGTAGTTTGAGGCTGGGTTTCAACATGTCTGGTTTTGAAAATGACGGGGATACCCTGCAGGACATTCTACCCAGCACCTGAGCAGACCACACCCCTGCTCCTTCCAGGCTCCGTAGTTCATTCATTGTCTACTTTCTCCCCCCAGAACATTTCACTTCTGGTTTCAATCTGTAGAGTAAGTAAGATTTCTTCCTTTTTTTTCTTCTTTTTCTTCTTTTGGGTATCATTAATGTACACATAGATGAACAACATTCTGGTTACTAGATTCCCCCCATTATCAAGTCCCCACCAGATACCCCATTACAGGCACTGTCCATCAGTGTAGTAAGATGCTATAAAATCACTATTTGTCTTCTCTGTGTTGTACTGCCTTCCCCATGCCCCCCCCTACATTATGTGTGCTAATCATAATGTCCCCTTTTCCCCTTATCCTTCCCTTCCCACCCATCCTCTCCAGTCCCTTTCCCTTTGGTAAGTGTTAGTCCATTCTTGGGTTCTGTGAGTCAGCTAGTGTTTTGTTCCTTCAGTTTTTTCTTTGTTCTTATATTCCACAGATGAGTGAAATCATCTGATACTTGTCTTTCTCTGCCTGGCTTTAACCTCTAGCTCCATTCATGTTGTTGCAAATGGTAGGATTTGTTTTTCTTTATGGCTGAGTAATATTCCATTGTGTTTATTTACCACATCTTCTTTATCCATTCATCTACTGATGGACACTTAGGTTGCTCCCATTTCTTGGCTATTGTAAATAGTGCTGCAGTAAACATAGGGGTGCATATGTCTTTTTCAAACTGGGCTCCTGCATGCTTAGGGTAAATTCCTAGGAGTGGAATTCCTTGGTCAAATGGTATTTCTATTTTTAGTTTTCTGAGGAACCTCCATACAGCTTTCCACAAAGGTTGAACTAATTTACATTCCCACCAGCAGTGTAGGAGGGTTCCCCTTTCTCCACATCCTCACCAACATATGCTGTTGTTTGTCTTTTGGATGTTGGCCATCCTAACTTGTCTGAGGTGATATCTCATTGTGGTTCTAATTTGCATTTCTCTGATGATTAGCAATGTGGAGCATCATTTCATGTGTCTGTTGGCCATCTGAATTTCTTCTTTGGAGAAGTGTCTGTTCAGATCCTCTGCCTATTTTTTAATTGGGATATTTGCTTTTTGTTTGTTGAGATGCATGAGCTCTTTGTATATTTTGGATGTCAACCCCTTATCAGATATGTCATTCATGAATATATTCTCCCATAGTGTAGGATGCCTTTTTGTTCTACTGATGGTGTCCTTTGCTGTAGAGAAGCTTTTTAGTTTGATATAGTCCTACTTGTTCATTTTTGCCTTTGTTTCCCTTCCCATGGAGATATGTTCATGAAGAACTTGTTCATGTTTATATTCAAGAGAGTTTTGCCTATATTTTCTTCTAAGAGTTTTATGGTTTCACGATTTACATTCAAGTCTTTGATCCATTTCGAGTTTACTTTTGTGTATGGAGTTAGACAGTAATCCAGTTTCATTCTCTTACAAGTAGCTGTCCAGTTTTGCCAACACCAGCTGTTGAAGAGGTTGTCATTTCCCCATTGTATATCCATGGCTCCTTTATCGCATTAATTGACCATATATGCTTGGGTTAATATCTGGACTCTCTATTCTGTTCCATTGGTCTATGGGTCTGTTCTTGTGCCACTACCAAATTGTCTTGATTACTGTGGCTTTGTAGTAGAGCTTGAAGTTGGGAAGTGAGATCCCCCCTGATTTGTTCTTCCTTCTCAGGATTGCTTTGGGTATTCAGGGTTTTTTTTGGTTCCATATGAATTTTAGGACTATTTGTTCCAGTTCGTTGAAGAATGCTGTTGGTATTTTGATAGGGATTGCATTGAATCTGTAGATTGCTTTAGGCAGGTTGGCCATTTTAACAATATTAATTCTTCCTACCCAAGAGCATGGGATGAATTTCCATTTATTAGTATCCTCTTTAATTTCTCTTAGGAGTGTCTTATCATTTTCAGAGTATAGGTCTTTCACTTCCTCAGTTAGGTTTATTCCTAGATATTTTCTTCTTTTTGATGCAATTGTGAGTGGAATTGTTTTTCAGATTTCTCTTTCTGCTAGTTCATCATTAGTGTATAGGAATTCAACAGATTTCTTTGTATTAATTTTGTATTCTGCAACTTTGCTGAATTCTAATATTAGTTCTAGTAGTTTTGGAGTGCAGTCTTCAAGGATTTTTATGTACAATATCATGTCATCAGCAAACAGTGACAATTTGACCTCGTCCTTACCAATCTTGATGCTTTGTATTTCTTTGTGTTGTCTGATTGATGTGGCTAGGACCTCCAGAACTATGTTGAATAAAAGCTGGGAGAGTGGGCATCTTTGTCTTGTTCCTGATCTTAGAGGAAAAGCTTTCAGCTTCTCACCATTAAGTATGATATTGGCTGTGGATTTGTCATATATGGCCTTTATTATGTTGATCTACTTGCCCTCTATACCTATTTTATTGAGAGTTTTTATCATGAATGGATGTTGAATTTTGTCCAATGCTTTTTCAGCATCTATGCAAATGATCATGTGGTTTTTTCCTTCTTTTTGTTGATGTGGTGGATGATGTTGATGGATTTTCTAATGTTGTACCATCTTTGCATTCCTGGGATGAATCCCACTTGGTCATGGTGTTTGATCCTCTTGATGTATTTTTGAATTCGGTTTGCTAATATTTTGATGAGTGTTTTTGCAACTATGTTTATCTGGGATATTGGTAAGTAGTTCTCTTTTTTCGTGGTGTCTTTGCCTGTTTTGGTATTAGAGTGATGCTGACTTCATAGAATGAGTTTGGAAGTATTCCTTCCTGTTATATTTTTTGGACAACTTTAAGGAGAATGGATATATCTCCTCTAAATGTCTGATAAAATTCTGCAGTGAAACCATCAGGTCGGGCGTTTGGTTCTTGGGTAGTTTTTTGACTACTGAATCAAATTCATTGCTGGTAATTGGTCTGTTTAGATTTCCTGTTTCTTCCTGGGTCAGTCTTAGAAGGTTGTATTTTTCTAGAAAGTTGTCCATTTTTTTAAGGTTATCCAATTTGTCAACATATAGATTTTCATAGTATTTTCTAATAATTCTTTGTATTTCTGTGGTGTCCATCATGACTTTTCCTTTCTCATTTCTGATTCTGTTTATGTGTGTAGATTCTCTTTTTTTAAAAATAAGTCTGGCGAGTGGTTTATCTATTTTCTTCATTTTCTCAAAGGACCAGCTCTTGTTTTCATTAATTTTTCTAACGTTTTATTCTTCTCAATTTTATTTATTTCTTCTCTGATCATTATTACATCCCTCCTTCTGCTGACTTTGGGCTTCATTTGTTCTTCTTTTTCTAGTTTCAATAATTGTGAATTTAGACTATTCATTTGGGATTGTTTTTCCTTCTTTAAATAGGCCTGGATTGCTATATGGTTCCCTCTTAGAACTGCCTTTGCTGTGTCCCACAGAAGTTGAGGCATTGTGCTGTTGTTTTCATTTGCCTCCACATATTGCTTGATCTCTGTTCTAATTTGGTCATTGATCCATTGATTATTTAGGAGCATGTTGTTGAGCCTCTATATGTTTGTGAGCCTTTTTGTTTTCTTTGTACAGTTTATTTATAGTTTTACACCCCCGAGAAGTTGGTTGGTACAATTTAAATCTTTTTGAATTTTCTGAGGCTCTTTTGGTGGCCCAGTATGTGATCTATTCTGGAAAATGTTCCATGTGTACTTGAAAGGATGTGTATCCTGCTTCTTTTGGCTGTAGAGTTCTGTAGATGTCTGTTAGGTCCATCTGTTCTAATGTGTTGTTCAATACCCCTCTCTCCTTACTTTTTTTCTGTCTGGTTGATCTGTTGTTTGGAGTGAATCGAGTCTTGAAGTCTCCTAGAATGAATGCATTACCTTCTATTTCCCCTTTTAATTCATTAACATTTGTTTCACATATGTAGGTGCTCCTGTGTTGGGTGCATAGATATTTATAATGGTTATATCCTTTTGTTGGATTGACCCCTTTATCATTATGTAATATCCTTGTCTCTTGTGACTTTGTTTTGAAGTCTATTTTGTCTGATTAAAGTACTGCAACAGCTGCTTTTTCCTCCCTATTGATTGCATAAAATATCTGTTTCTATCCCTTCACTTTTAGTATTTGTATGTCTTTGGGTTTGAAGTGATCTCTTGTAGGCAGTATACAGTTGGGTCTTGTTTTTTTATCCATTCAGTGACACTATTTCATTTAATTGGTGCATTCAGACCATTTACATTTAGGGTGATTATTGATAGGTGTGTACTTATTGCCATTTCAGGCTTCAGATTTGTGGTTACCAAAGGTTGAAGGGTAACTGCCTTACTATCTAACAGTGTAACTTAACTCAGTTTGCTATTACAAACACAATCTAAAGGTTCTTTTTTTTTCCATCCTGTTCTTTCTCCTCCATTCTTTATATATTAGGTACCACATTCTGTCCTCTTTGTCTATCCCTTTTTATTACTTCTGGTGACAGCTATTTAACCTTAGGAACACTTCCATCTATAGCAGTCCTTCCAAAATACACTGTAGAGATGGTTTATGGGAGCTAAATTTTCTCAGCTTTTGCTTATCTGAAAATTGTTTAGTTCTACCTTCAAATTTAAATGAGAATCTTGCTGGATAAAGTATTCTTGGTTTGAGTCCCTTTTGCTTCATTGCATTAAATATGTCATGCCACTCCCTTCTGGACTGTTAGGTTTCTGCTGAGAAACCTTTCTGATGATAGCCTGATTTCCTTTGTATGTGATCTTATTTCTCTCTGGCTGCTTTTAGTAATCTGTCCTTATCCCTGATCTTTGCCATTTTAGTTATTATATGTCTTGGTGTTATCTTCCTAGGGTCCCTTGTGTTGGGAGATCTTTGCACCATCATGGCCTGAGTGACTATCTCCTTCCCCAGATTGGGGAAGTTTTCAGCAATTACTTCCTCAAAGACACTTTCTCTTTTTCTCTATCTTCTTCTTTTGGTACCCCTATAATACAAATATTGTTCTGTTTGGATTGGTCATACAGTTCTCTCAGTATTCTTTCATTCTTAGAGATTCTTTTTTCTCTCTGTGCCTCAGCTTCTTTGTATTCCTCTTCGCTAATGTCTATTTCATTTATTATCTCCTCCACCATATCTAATCTGCTTTTAATACCCTCCATTGTGTTCTTCAATGATTGGATGTCCATCCTAAATTCATTCTTCAGTCCTTGAACATTTTTCTGTACCTCCTTGAGCATGTTAATGATTTTTACTTTGAAATCTCTTCCAGGAAGATTCATGAGGTTGATTTCTTTTGAATCTTTTTCAGGTGTATTCATAATTTTGCTTTGAACCCGTTTCCTTTGATGTTTCATAATTTGTCTGTGGTCCCCTCTATTGCCCAGAAGTTCTACTCTCTGGAGCTGCTAAGCCCCTGGAGCAATGTTGGGGGTTGCAGGGGAGCAGTGTTGGTGCTTGGCAGGGGGAAATAGCTGTTTTCTGTCTCCCAGCTGCTATGCCTGTCTCCACTGCCAGAACCAGTGGGTCGTACACACAGGTGTAAGCCTCTATGCTTTGTGTTTGCAGCTGCTGTAGGCAGGGCTTCCCTCTACTGTCCTGACACCATGGCAGGGGTTATCACTTTGCAAGCCTGAGCCAGGTGCAGGCTAGCTGTGAGGAAGACACAGCAGGCTGCATATCATGGTGGGGGGCCTTGGAGCTGTGTAGCCAGCCAGGGGAATGGAGCACCTGAAGATTGTTTAAGCTCCCAACCTTCTGGGCAGAGTGCAGCTGGATAATTTTGTCTACCTGTCCTTTCTCCTGAGCAGTAAGCTCTGTGCAATCCTTTCCCCTTTAGCAGCCCTCTTACTTTAAGGAAGTTTCTCAAACTGCCCACCCAGATCAGCAGGATATGAATCCCTACTTTCTATAAGTAGCTGGAATCTCTGTCTCTCCAGGTATTCTGCCTGTCTTTGCTTTCCAACAGCACTAAGTCACCAGAGTACCATGCAGTGTAGGGTCATGCTCCCAGAGCAGATCTCCAGGGCTAGGTGTTCAGCAGTCCCAGGCCTCTACTCCCTCCCTGCTATGTTTCTCTTCCTCCCACTGGTGAGCTGGGGTGGGGGAAGAGTTTGGGCCCTGCCAGGTCACAGTTTTCATAAATTACCCTGTTCTGTGAGGCCTGCTCTTTTCTCCAGGTGTATGCAGTCTGGTGCAGCCTTCTTTCCTGTTACTCTGTGAGGATTAGTTGTATTAAATTAAATTTTTGTATTATATGTCATTTTAGGAGGAGGTTTCTGTTTTACCTCTCATGCTGCCATCTTTAATCCAATCTCTGAAAGATTTCTTTTATTATTTTTCTAATCTTGAAAAATCATGAGGTACTGTTAAGAATAAAATTGTGACAAATAAAACACATTTCAGTTTATTTATTCAAAATGGCATTTGTCTTTGTTCAGGCTGCTGTAACAAAGTACCATAGACTGGGTGGCTTATCAACAACGCAAATTTATTTCTCACAGTTGAGGAGGCTGGAAGAGTGAGACCACTGTGCCAGCATTATCTGGTTCTGGTGATAACCTTCCTCCAGGTTGCAGACTGCTGAGTTCTCATTGTATTGACACAGGGCAGAAAGAGCAGAGGGAGAGAAAGCAAGTTCTCTCATCTGTTTATAAAGGGACTAATGCCACTCATGATGTCCCCACCCTGATCACCTCCCAAAGGCCCCACTTCCTAACAGTGTCACCCCAGATGTTAGGATTTCAGCAAATGAATTCTGGGGGAGGGCGCAAACATTCAGCCCTTAACAACACTTATATCCGACTACTCAAGAAAGTAATGGTATAACTATTACATAATTATATTCTGGTAAATTTGGTAAAAGTAGTCAATTATTAGAATTCACTTTGCCTAGGTTCACACAGCCAGTGAGAAAGAAAGGCTAGGATTTGAGCCAGGATCTGGTCAGACTCCAAAATCCATGAACTTCCTGTAATTTACCTACGAAGCTAGGAAATTCATTTCTGGAGAAAACATTAGGTTAGGCCAGTGTTTCTCAAAGTGAGGTCCCAGAATGAGTATCACTTTGTAAACTGCAATTTCAGTGTTAACTAACCTAACATTCTCCTTTCACATTCTGTACTCTCCTGCCTTGCACAAGCAGATACTTGGCTTTGTGTGTATTATTACATGTGAAAAAGAATTCAGTGCTTAAAATAGAAGAGAAAATTGTCTCCAAAATTCTAAACCCTTTAAAAAGTTACAGTTACTTCTGAGGAAAACTTAACATGTAGTGTACGGATCCAGGCTGAACCTTCTCTCTCGCCTCAGAAAAAAATGATTTTTCCACAATCAGGGCTGGGTGAAGGAGGATGACATGGACAGAGAAGTGTGGGAACTGACAAGAATAGACTCTTAAGAGGAAAGGATTGAATAATGCTTTGTCCCATAGAGGTCACTTGCCACAGCTTGAAAATAGGAAAGAGATTTTTGTCACTGGAGCCTAGTGAAGGGAGGGAAAGGCCACCACAGGAGCTGAATGGCATCTGAAAATAGGAAGGAGGGACCTGCAGAGGCAGTAACTGTGGAAGCAGAAAAGAGAGCCAGGTCCGTAATGGACTTCTCAGTCCAGACAGCCTGATGACTCAAGGACTAGGAGGGCCTCTCAGATCCGGATCTGTCCATGCCCTGGCACCATGTTAGCCCTCCCACCCACCCTCACCAGGTTAGACACATCCCTGGAGAAGGGAAAACCTAATACTGTGATTAATTTTCTGTGACTTCAGGGAAATATGGCTCAACATAGAAATGAAATTGAGTATCAGAACATAAAGTCATGTTTCTTTTTAAAACCTAACTTTGAAATTATTTCAAACCCATAGAAAAGTTGCAAGAATAATACAAAGAACTCCCTCATTCTATTTGCTTATTTCTATATGTGTTCTATCAGCCTTCCTTATTCTCATTGTCATTGATCAAATCACTGAGAGCAAATAAACATTGTGATGTCCCAGTACCCTGAAATATTCCAGTGTTTAGTTCTCCAAAACAAGGACACTCTCTTATTGTACCTCCACACTGGCTTCCAAATCAGGAAAACAACAAAGGTACAATTCTACCAACAGATCCACAGACAGCATTTAAAGTTCACCAATTTGCTCCCAGAACCTTTTCTTTGGATCTAGAAACCTATGTTACATGTACTTATCATGTCTCTTCAGTTTTCTTCAGTCTGGAACAATTCCTCAGTGTTTCCCTGTCTCTTAGGAACTTGCTAATCTGATTCTTAAGATGAGCCCAAATGATGTTTCCTTCCAGACATGTTCAGGCCATGCATTCTTGGCAGCAACAGCACAGAAATGATGCTGTGCTCTTGTTAGCTCATGATAATGAAGGCGCATGAGTTGTCTTACCACTGGTGATGCTGACTTTGATCACTTGGACAGGTTGGTGTGTACACACCAATGTTGACTTCATCCTGAGTCAGCCATCAGTCTATAATGGTTGTCAAATGGGTGATTTTCTACTTCTATCATTCTCTTTTCATTTATTAGTTGTCATGCTATTGTACGGGAGAACTTTTCCTTTTTATTTATTCATTCATTTTTTTTCTATCACATGAACTTTATTTTTATTTTTTTAATTTATCATATATAAAATCCTGATTTTATTCAATGAGTTAGTAAACTATTATCATTATTTATTTTGACATAAATTGTCATAGATCTGGCCCCTTCAAGATCACGCCTATGTCTTTTTACATTTTCTTACAATCTTGAATAACATGATGTCCCAAGCTCATTTTGTTTTTGCCTCACCCCAGCCCTGGAATCAGCCATTTACCCAAGAAGCACTGGTTCCTTTTAATGAAGGGTGGTATTCAGAAACCAAGGTACTCCATATGTTCATTGCTATTGGGATAGCACAGCTTCAAGGACCTCTCAGAAAACTAGGACATATATTCATACAGTTTAATATACACCTCCCTGTATATTTCTATATGTATCTGAGTATTGTAATGAAAGAGTTCATACTAATCTTTCTTATTAAACCTTTCCTGAAGATTTTAATCCTTCTCTCTGTCCATGTTTGTAAATTCCTTCTTGGACAATGAGAAGCCTGCTACCTCCTTCATTCACTTGTATGTGTACATGCACGCACACATATCTACTCAATCTTTTTACTACTTTATTATAAGCAATCTCTCAACCACATGGGCTGCCTCTGCACCTGTCAACTCTGTTTATCCCCCAACACACAGAGCTTCCTTGACTTCCAGTTACACAGCTGATGTGTCTGAGTAGCACCCTTGCCCCTTTACTGGCCTGCAGCACCTGACCCTCTGTGCTGAGAATATATGTTTTACACACCTGATTTTTAGGGGCACTTACCTGTCCTTTACAAAGTTATTACATGCCCATAACTCTAAGTCAAGTCTCAGTTAAAATAACACCTCTTGACTCACTCTCAGATCCTCCAGTGGGAATGGTTCCTTCCTACTTTTCATATTTCCCATTCTCTCCTCTGTCCTCAGGGTAGTAGGTCTTTGGGGGACCATGTGTACATTTACATTGGTTGATCAGATATTTCTTGCATGTTTTTCTGGCAGTTGTTTCCTGTGAGGATAGTGGAATTGGAATGAGCTCCCTTTTTTTTCTCCATGTAATCTTTGAACAGATTTTGTTGATGATCCAGCTCATAATAAACACTGTACTTGTATCTGCCCTTCCATTGTAATATCGTCCACACTTGCCATCCAGCATGTTCTTAGTGTATTTATAGCTAGTGTCTGAAAGCTGGTCCCAATCTGAGGATGCAGGGTTTGCCAGTTTCCTCCACATTTGGGCTAATTTTCTCCCAACTACTATAACCATTCATCTCAAGATCTTCATGCCCTACAAAAGGCCAGCCTCTTCTGGGACTTGTATTTAGTGCCTTTGTCATAGAGTGTATAGTTCCAACAGTTGTGCACATCTCCCACATTAAACTGCAAGCTCCTCAAGTCAAAATTTTTTCTTTGATTTTCACATACTCTGTAAAACATTAACATTAACCAAGTCTTGTACATGATAGGTACTCAGCAGATATTTCCTAAATCTGAGTATGTGATAAACTACTCTTCTTTGGCATCCTACATTAAGATAGTACCATATATGATATATTGATTTGTGGCTAATCAATAGGATTTTCATAGGATTTGGTTTAATGATTATTTCCAGTACTGTAACTCCACCCAATCTAATGTGGTCCAATGCAGTATAGTGTGAGACAGAATAATTCAAGAAAATTTCTTGAAAACAATTAAAAGTAATGTATTTTTTTACATCCAATATATATATTTGCTCTATATTTGGACCTTCCAAAAGCCTTGAATTAATGTTAAAGTAATTTTCTAGAAAAAGTCATATTTAAGGAAAAAACATTATTGGTTTTCCATAATCACCAAGTATTTGCACCCATTTGACAAATTAGAACATCATAATAGAGTTTTATTGGCCATTCACATGTTTTCCAGGCTATTATTTATTATTTAGAGGATAGACTCATACTTCAGAGATATTCATTCTCACTGTAAAAACTTTAAAATATAATATATAAAATGTCAATATTTTTTAAAACTCACTGAATGTTAAATAACCAACTTGCCAATGGAAAATATAGAAATACTTCAAATAAAACTAAAATAATACTCTATGTACTTCATCTCTAGAGCCTATAGGTCAACTGATGTTCAATCTCTATTTGGTTTCTTGTGGGTTTTTTTTATGTTAACTTAGTAAGATACATAGAGATAAATTTATAGTTATAATTTGATTCTGTGTTCAACTGTTCTAACCCATTTAGGACATCTTCTTTAATAAATGGATGTCCAGTTAAGGTAGCCATCAGAGTTGTGTGCACAGAGGGAGTCTTAGTTAACATTTGGTCAGTGTATTTCAACATAAAAACTTGCTTATGCCCAAATTACTGATTAAAGCAGGCTCTTTATGATTCCAGTGTTCCATCCACTTAAAACTTGATACGCAGTGAGAATTGGGCCACCATCAAGCCCTTGTTCCCATGAATTGTTCACTTTAAGAGCTTGATATGAGATGGATGAATAGACTTTCTTGGTTTTCACTTTTGTTCCCTTCTTGTTCACTCTTTTTCCATTTGTGAAACTCATTCATTAAGATCTTTGAGCACACAAGAGAAATTTCTCATTAGCCCTTCATGTCTTTCACTGGATATAGCAAGATTTTTGCTGGAAGCACAAGTCTATTTAGTAGAGTTTGTTTTTAAAATAAAGAATATGGTAAAACCTTTAAGAAAAAAAGAGAACCTTCAGTTTTCCTCACAAGCACTGTTACCACGAATGACTGCATAGTTTATATACAAGGTCCAAATGGCCAAAAGACAAATAAAAACAATAATTAGAAATCAAATATTTTACTTGTTTTGCCAAGTAGTAAAATATAATCCTGCACTTAGGCAGTCATCCAAATGTGCTCAGTAGGCCTCTTCAGAAATGGAAGAGTCGACATTGTTTTCCCTGTTTTGGTTTGAGAACTCAGATTTAGTCACCATGATTGTTTTGTCCTCTGCTTAGACCAGGCTATTTTAGAATTTATTTATTAGAGCACATGAACAGAAAATAATAATGACCCAGAATTGGGTTTGGCTTGCTATGGAGTAAGCTTTCAATGAATATTTGTTGGATTGAAGTTGCCTTGTGAGGCACTGATGAAAACTCATCAAATATGATGATGTCTACTGACCTTTTATCACAGCCACTTTCAAGTCAGACATGAAGCCTGCTTTCCATTCGCAGTCTGGAGAATCTATTATCCTTAAAGGGTTTGTTTGCAAAATACGTTATCAGTAAATTTTGCTGTTAGAAAGACACTGTGTTTATGGAGTTCAGAGTAAACTATTTTATACAGTAGTAAGAAATAAAACCAGTCATGTCTCCTTTTCCCCTATAATTTAAGACACTGAAAATTTCTAGGCCTCAAAATTTATAATAAATGGGCCCCAGGGAAACCACAACATCTCTAAAAATTCACGCATATATTTTCACTGGAAAAATTTACATCTAATTCATTACGTTGGAACAACCATTCCAAATTTTCTCGCAAAATAAATTTAACATATTGTACCTGGAAGGCTCAGGCGCTGAACGTGATTTTATGTTTAATGTATACTGCAAGGGCAAACACAGTTGGAGTCGGAAATTCTATTTTACTTGAAGGCTTTAATACAGGTTAAACTGAAGATGTCTTACCAAACTCAGGTTCAGTCTCAATGTTACCCACGACTAATTGTGCCTAAGTCTTTCTGCTTATTCAATAAAGAAATTACTATGAGGGCCCAATATAGGCTTCAACAGCTAACAGCCCTTCTTAGTTCGAACCCATCATATTCCTTTCATACGTCATAGTTATTTCCATCTGGGTGAAAACTCTGAAGAGTGAAGCGGGGCTCTACTTGTAGACACCGCTCCCCTGCAGCAGCCGCTGAAAGGTGTGGCGCAGGGGCGGGCAGCCGCAGCGGGCCCACGCAGGCCTGCCGCACCCACGGAGCCCCCGGCCCAGGGCAGCCGCACGCCGCACGCGGGAGCCTCAGCGCGGACGATCCCAGGCCCCGCGGCAGCGACGGCGGGAGGCCTCTTAGCCCGGCCACCTGCGGCGGGGACAGGAACAGCACCAACAGGGAGGCTGGGGAGCAGTAATGGTTCAGTGTAGGAAACGGACGTGGTCCCGGCAACAGGAAGGACGCCCCCGGAGGGATGGAACCGTGGCGCGCCTGGCGGGGAGAGTCAGCCCGGAAGTCCCTTAGCCGGGCAGGGGAGCGAGGGACGGCGGGCCTCGGGGAAGGCGCGCGGGGGGCGGCGGCGGCTAGCGGCAGGCGGTGGTGGGGCCCGCGCGGGCAGTAGACGCGCGCCAGAGCCGAACCGGCCCAGATGCTGTCCGCGTCAAGGGGGTGTGTTCGCAGTCTCCTCCACGCGGTACTAGAGGAATGGCGAGAACAGCGGATGGGGGGCGGGGGGGGTAAGATGCAGGCATCCCCGCGCTCCTGAGAGCCGGGCCCGACCGCTCCGGCCCAGCCGCCACCGCAGGCCGGGCCCACCGTCCTTCCGCGGAGAGGGAACGGCCCGGGCTGCAGAGCACCGCTCCCAGGGGCCCTCCCCACCGGTGTCAGCGTGGAGAGGGCCAAAGGGAATGCGATAAGGGAAATCGAGGAACTGAGGGACATCAAGGGGATGAGGTAGTACAAAGACCCTGGCGGCCACCTCATCGTCAGTATCACCGCAACCCAGTTACCGACGCAGACACCCCGAGCACCCTAAACCACAAGTTGGCGGACGTGCAGCGCCCACCAGCTGAGAATTGTCAGCACCTGGTGCTGAGCAGGGCGTGGCTGAGTCCAGGCCGGTTGACCTCCTCCATCGGGGTTAGGCATCCAACAAGAAGAAACGGGTATGAAATTTCAGCAGTAGGGAATGAACAAAAGAGCTGAAGACCTTAAGCTTTGTAGCCACTGACCACATAACTAGAACTGTCTGCTTTAAGCAGCAAGGGGTTTCATTATTTTTGCCTAAAGACATCTCTTTTTGGTAATGATAAAGATGTGTTTTATTTTTTTTAAGACTTTTTTTTTTATCAATACACCTTTAAAGGTTTCTTAGTTGTTTCATTATTTGGTCAAGTCGATATATTTTTAAAGAACATTTACAGTTTCAGTTTTTCTAGAAAACTCAACCAAGGGTAAGCACCTGTTAACAATGGTCTTAGATAAAGAAGAAACTTGTCGTTTGGAAGGAGGAAACATTTGGACAAACTCTCAAATGTTTTAACACTACATAAAGGAGTTAAAAAAGATAAATTTAGCATATGTAGAAACTTTTATTTCAAATAACCTTTTGTTCCTGTGGAATGTTTTACTCATCTAAATTTAAGAATTAGGAAGAATAATATTTTATAATGAAGGCTAATGGGCATTTGTGGATAAAATGAGAGTACCTGTGGCCAGGATTCTCACTTGGCCCTGGTTAACTAGCTCACTGCACACCTGTGGGCAATACATAGCTGTTGACTCTATAAAAAGAGCTCCACCCAGTACTCTGGGCACAACACAGTGGCAGGGCTGCAAGGCTGCAGGAGAGCAGAGCAGAGGACAGAGGCCCAGAGGCAGAGACTGGCTTGCTGCATACCGATTTGCTCTGAGTGAATGGGATTTTAGTAACTGACCTGCCACCTAGAAATAAAGTTGGGTATAACCCTTTCACCCCAAGAACGTTTTGCTATTGATTTCTTTGGTCACACTGAATCCATAGTGAACTTGCTCGGGGCTGAAACCCATTGGCAAGACAGTATTTAACTAGCAAAATTCCCTGAATATTGGAATGAATTTCTCTGGTGTACCCAGAAGTCAGAATGTATTCACTGAGAGTGTCCTCTTTCTAAATGCTTCACTTTTAATTATTCATTCTTCACTGGCAGAACCACAATGGAGGGAGTAACATACTTAAAAAATGACAAGCTTTGCTGATGGGTGACCGTGTAGAATACTACGAAGAACATAAAACTAGAAGTAAGTGGATCTAAATTCTAATCCCAGTCTAAATTCTAATCCCAGTTCTGTCTCTTCCTGTATAGTCCAGATCGAGCCATGTCACCCATTTGGGTCTCAGTTTCCTTTTTACAAAGGGGAAGATTGCTTTAAAATTGAATGAATTGTGTCCATTACTATTATTTTTGCCCCCAAGAGTCATCAGGGAATTCCACATTAAATTCAACACAGATTTATTCTATGGTTTAAAAAAGTCATCTTGTTTTCTATTGGTAGAGGATATAAAGGATGGAATTAAATTTATTGCATGTCTTCATGACCCAAGTCTTCAAATACTGTAGAGGTCAGCTGTGTAATCCACCTGAGCAATGGGGACACAGCTTTCCCTTTTGCTCGTGGCAAAAGACACATGCAAGAATCTCATGTCAGCCCATTCTGTTTGCCCAAGAGTGCTGCTTTTCAGCTTTTTGCCTCTGTACTTAATGCATACATTTACTTTCTCTGTCTGTTATGTGGCGCTGGATTTACTCCTGACTCACTCTGTCTTCTTGGTTGCTGCTTGATTTCTAAGTGCTTTTGTGTAAATGTGTAGAATATTAACTCGACTTCCTACCTATGACTTGAGTGGCAGAGGGTAGATAAAACATTGAAATCCTTGGAGACGGGGTTTAAGTAACTATAAGGTATTACTGATAGATCATTAGCTTAAAAAGAGCTAATTTCTCCAGATTTTACATGTTGGCAACCTATTTGGAATGATTGAAATGACTTATGTGTTACTGACTCTGAGGATCTGGCCTTAAGGACTGGAAAAAGAGCATAGTTTGTTTAATTGAAATATTCTCTGTCTGTTATTATTTCCCATGTCGAAGCCACTATGTTTACATTCAGTGGTAGTTGTTGAGCTTAGGGGAAACAAAATGTTTGAGTCCTTACACTGTGAACATCAGTTTGCCAAAAAAGCTATGAGCAGCATCATACACAGACCCTGACTTGTGAAGAAAAACCACCAGACAGAAAGAGAATTATTTGAAATATCAGAGTTTCCTGCACTGATTCTTCTTTGCCTTAAGGGAAAGAAGCGGATGTAAAGACATCTGGAAAGCTTTCATAAAGCGAGATTTTACTTATCTACCTCTGGGTAGATAGTTTTAATTTCCAACTCTTTAACTGTAAGGGGAATTCATTTGCTGATCATTCTATGGAGTATCGTAGGAGAGACAGAGGGCAAGACCTATTACAAATAATAGCCCAATGTGACTGAATCTTCCACATGCTAAAATTAAAGATTTTTTAAACTGAAGAATGCAAGGGTACCTAAGAGACTTATTTATGTAGTAGTGGATATTAAACCTAAGCCCTTTTGCCCATTCTGTAGTGTGAATTGGAGAACATTTTTCTGTTTTTCCATCTGGATCTGTTTGCTGTGATAGATCACTGACATGACTTTATTACAAGGGAAGAATATATACATTTTCAAATACAGCAGCAAAAAGGAAGTTAGAAGTGGGACCTGCAGTTAGGACACATGTAGTAAGGGTTCCTCTTCTTTTGAATTGTTCACTGTTTTGTTACATCTGAAAATTTTACTCTTGTGCTGACTTGGGATTTTGTGCTTGCTTTTGTGTCTCTCTTTTTTTTTTAAGGTATCACTGATATACAATCTTATGAAGGTTTCACCTGAGCAACATTGTAGTTTCAACATTCACCCATATTATTAATTCCCTACACCCCAACCCCATTGCAATCACTGTCCATCAGCATAGTAAGATGCTATAGGGTCATTTTGTGTCTCTCTTTTTGATGGATTGTTTCAGGCTTTAGTTTTTGCTGTTGAATTACAGGTTCATTTATAGAGATGTGTGTACTGAGACTTATTGGAACTAGACCAGAGAGTCTGAATATACTGGTGTAGGAGGTAAAGAGCAGAAAATGAAAGAAAAAATTTTTTTGATGAGAACACATGGCTGTCACTAAGCAATTTCATATACAAGGAAGGGGCTGTAGGTGAGTTCTACACATTGCATGTTCTGTTGTTCAGGGGAGTAGTTGTTGAAAATAATTTGGGAAAATTTAGAAAATGTATAAACAGAATTTTAGCAAAATAGATTTTGAAGTGGTTTTTTTTAAAGATAAGAGTTATTTAGGTAGAACATTGAAAAAAACCTTGAGATAAATTTTAATTTAGTACAAATGACTTGGATATTATAATATGTTATAAAGTGTTTCCTGGAAATATATATTTATCTGAAACCAATTCTCCAACTTCCAGTCTGAAGAAATCTCAGTTATTCTACCTAGAATTACTACTCTTCGTTCTCTAATTACATACAAATAATAACATGGAGTGAAAACTGCTAAACCTTATGGCTTGAGTTTCTCAAAGGTTCTGGTTATTTTAAGGCAATGCTAGGATTTGTAGTGCCACAAAGGAGTATTTGTTAGCTTGGTCATCCTGCTGTTGACCCATTCCTTATTTTCATTGGGAAAACTTTTGTCTCTTTCAGCTTGTTAGTTTTCTTTAGTTTTTGTGTTTTTGGTTGTGGGAGAAGAAAAATTAAAACATATATTCCTCTGCCTGAGCATCAATAGTTTAGAAGAAGCCACAACATTTAGGTGTTTCTTGATGGATTTCCTCAAGAATTCCTGAATTCACAGAATCATTTCAGGTTAACTCCACTTTTCTAGAAATGGGTAGCACACATTTATCTCATTTCTCTTGATTTCCATTTTCAGTGGTATGCACTTCATATGCATATATAACTATAACATATAAATGAACAAGTAATGGTTTCTTTTTTATTTACATGTACTTCAGTAGTATATGTTATTCCTGGTGGAACAACTTCCAGGTGGCCTAAATATTGTTATTTGCAGTATTTTTTTTTAATGTGGGGCTAACAGTAACCATTTTAAAAAGAAGATAGAAATACATAAATATGTCATTAGGCCTTCATGCTTTGGGTGACTATCCTCTCCTCTCAACTTATAGACTTATCTAGCTGGGAGGACAGAAATGCAAAAAATTGGAATAGTTCTCTCTGAGAAGCAAAAAGATAAAGAATGTATAACATATAGACACTCATGAAATTTCCCCTTGGGGTAACAATAGAAAAATAGAAAGAACATTTAGAAGAAAATCACATGTTATTTGACTTCTGTGGGTGGCTTTTGTTTCCAGACACCTTAATTATTACAAGAATTATCTTAATCTGTGTTTCACATTGATGGGGAGAAAAAGCCATTCAATTTTAGTTTTATATATATAAAAACATTGACTTACTCTTCTCATTTTTCCTTAAACCTGAGAATAATTTTGATTTTTGTTTTTTTAACTTAATTTTCTTGTATTGAGGTATATACAATAAGATGCACAAATTGTAGTGCATAATTTTCACTTTGATATGTAATTTTGTTTCTTTATAAAAAAGTGTATAATGTGACATATGAAAAAAGTTCATTTTCACTAGCAATGTCAAATTTATAAAAAATTATTTACTTAACATATTAATGATATATCTTTCAATTTCTCATTAGAAATTTATAAATTACTTTTTTAAGAAAGTGTTTACAATTTTAGGCAATGTTATTTTGGGGACTGTCAAAATTCACTGAAATTAAATTAGAAAATTAAAAAGAATCTTTTGTTATAAGTCATTTGCAACCAAATAGGGAGACCTTCAAAATATTGTCTTATAGAAACACAGCTGTGGTAACTATAGTAGAGGTGACATAGAATAATATATACCTAGTTGTTTAAAGGAGGTGGTCCCATTGACTCTAGGTTTGTCAGTTCTCTGTGAAATTGTTTTTGCCTTTATTATCTCCTCTGTAGATTATGTTTATTTAGTTTTTAGAGAGTACAATATGACTACATATCTCATTAAGAATGTCCATATTTATGAAACTATATAGCACTACATTTGGAAGAGGCATAGTCTCTACTTAAAGGTAGTCTTATCACTGTTCTTCCCACAACAATCAGTTTATTACAGCTAAGGATGGGTTACATGAACAGATGTCCACATGTATCACTTAGGTGTCCAGTTTTAGGACATTGTTACCATTTCATTTAATGCAGTGTTTCTTCATTTGCAGATAGGAGAATCTATCTCCTTGGACACTTACATGGTAATACACAGCTTCTTGGAGCTTGAATTTTCTAGCTATATTCTTGACAGGCTATTTCTCAAAGGATTTCAGTATATAATTTAACTGTTCTTCCTTAGCTGCCTCATTTCCTTTCTGTTTGATGTCAATGCAGAATTTTCATCTAATTTAATCTACAGAAACAGAATCATAGGTCAGGGTCTTCCCAAAACTTTTATGAATGGGACCCTAAGATTACATTTTGTCACAGAATGAATGGGTTTGGGGTGTGACTGACGTGGGAGTTATATATGAGGGTGACGTTATAGCTATGATGCCTTATCTGCCAGTCTCTATTATTTTTTTTCATGTTTCCCTTAGCTTCTGAAAGACACTGAGGTCTGTCTTCCCTACTGTACCTTAAGTTCTTCTTAGGCAGGGGCTGTGTCTTACCCATCTTTATTTTTCCAGTACTTAGTACAATGTTTGACATATAATTAGCACTAATTGTGTATTTTGAACTGCATTGAACTGAGTAAATATTCATACACCAAAACAATCCTACTACATAGTTATTTTTATTGGTGGAGAAATGTTAAACATCAGTGAAAACATCCATGTTACGACACCTAAAAATATAATGACCCATACTTCTTTATCTTTACAAAAGAGGAGAGCATACAGAATTTATAAGTAATTGGGACAGTTTGAAACTCTTATCAAGCTAATAATTGTTCTGAGTAAAGAAAAATGCCCCTAGTTATTCATTAGTTTTGAGACAACAAAGCCTATTTTTCGGAATAAAGATATTTTAAAATTTGTTCTGTATTAAGTTTAGCATGACACTGTCCATATTGGAAAATAGCTTAAATTAATAGAATCTGGTTTTCAAAATTGGAAAGAGACTTACAGTTCATTTAGTATTCATCACTGTGCTGTGCAGAAATACCTTTCACTTGAAAGTAGAATGAGTACCAAAGTTTGTAAAAAGGGTGATGTTTCTAGTTATTATACTAAATTATTGTGTGATACATATGTGTGTGTGTGTGTGTATATATATATATATATATATATAATAGTATATTAAATTATATACTTATACTGTGATCAAAGATGAAGTTCAATTTGTGACCACAGGGAGTCACTGTGTAGCTGTCACAGCTAAAGAGCACCCCACCATACATGCTGGCTTGCTGGGCTCCCGGGGAGATAACACACTCATCTCTTTTCCTCAACCACTGGCATTTATGCATTTGCCAACTGGTAGTTATTAAGTGCCCACACAGAGACCTGGGTGCTGTGTTAAAGTAAGCTACACAGTGAGAATAAGCTGCCTGTGTGTGGCTAGCCATGTTTCCCCACTCCTATCCCCAAGCAAAGCTCTTTAAATATCATTTATGATTTATCAGTTTCATTTATTTATTGTTACTTATACATTTATTTATGAAATTTTTGTCTTTCTTGAGATATCCTTGAGAGAGGGCTGCATTTTATTTGGTGATTGTGTATCACGTTGGCCAGAATGTAGTAGATCCTTAATGCACGTGTGTTGAGTGACTGGATGCTTTGCCAGGGATTTCATTTCCTTTTGTCCTTAATTTTGCTGTTATTTCTTGACCTCACTACCTCTCAGTTACTGTCACCTGCTGTGCGTCACTCTCTGCTCACTATCCTCTACAGCCGTTGTGATAATGAAATGGTTGTAGGTGAGGAGTTTTCTTCCATGTCAGTTATTCTGCCTCCTCCATACTGCTATAACAGTGTAGAGGTTCTTGTTTAGGCCACATCAGAAATGAAGGACATCAGTAATTCATGGCAGCATTAATAGTCTTACTTTTGTAAGTGGAAACTAGAATTGAACAATACATATGAAAAGTTACGTGGTGTTGGAAAACAGAATTGGCTACTAGAAAGAGTACTAAGTTCATAAGAGGAAAAACTACATTTCAGTTCCATATTTTCACCAATGAACAATTTTAATATAGAGAATTATATTAATTCTCACACCTTCCTTTCTCCATTTATAAACTCCATTTAGCTTCTATTAAATGCTGAGTAGGGACCAGGCAGTGTACTAGGTATTGAGGGGGGTACAAACATGAATCAAGCAGAGCTCAGTGCCTTAAATGGCTGACTATACAGTCGTGAATGGAAGCCATAAAAGGAACTGAACTTTAACAGTAGCACTTGAGTACAAGTAAGTGGAAGAGACCATAGGAATATAGATAAGTGAATGATCCTATTTAGTTAGCTCTGCCATGATTGGCTTCAGAAAATTGGATTTTGCCTTCAGATTTTAAGTGTTGCTACACTCCATTCCCTGGGATGAGGAACATTTTGGGGAGAGATATTCAGGTGTGTGTTGGCAATAATGAGAAATATTTATATCTGAAGAGGGGAATGTATAGAAGAAAGTAGAAGAAACTGTTGAGGTAGTGAGTCTATTCTGTGAAGTACCTTGAATATGATTCTGATCATGAGTTTGAAAACCATACTGGTCATGCTTAAAATTGGGTCTTGAAGGTCACACCTCATTTTATAATCCTATTCTTCTTGCTAGAACAACTGGATATTATCTCTAGGTACTACATCTGGAGCTAGCATATCTGGTAATTTTTTCATGATACTTGTTATTATTAATGATACAAGTCTAAATATTGCCAGAGGATCTCGACTATCTTGCACAAAAATTGACATTTCCTCCAAAGAATGTTTACTTTTGCAGATGGCAGCTGCTGGAACACAGGAGGCATGAAGGTGACCCAGTGTTTGGGCACCTGACTTGATTGGAAGAAAACATAGAGCTCCAGGACATACCATGGATTTTCAGTTTTCCATTAGGCTTCCATTAAAAAAAAAATTATCCATGAAAACTTATTGCCAAACAGGAGCCATAGATGCTGGGCTTGTGTGATAAAACATTGAGTCCCTTGAGGATAAATTGTGGCAGGGAAATTTGGTCGTTGAATTAATTAAATTAGCATTTGCATCTTTAAGTATTTGAATCATTAGATAAATAGAAATGTGTGCTTAGAGTGCAGTGAGTAATGTAATTCTATTCCTATTCTATTCACTCTTTTCTTACCTTCTCTCCTTCATGCTATCCTTTATGGACAGCTAATTCAGGGGAAAACCCTTTATTTCCATACTTTAGAACCAACCTGATTTCCTAAAACTGCATAAAGATTTCTGTTCTTGTTAATGACAATAGATTTTTAGTCCCATCAAGGGAAATGGATCTTTATTTTTGTGAATGTTGTAGAATGAGCTAGCTGACAAGTAATAAAGACCAAACATGCTAATTAAATGAGGAAAACCATAAAGAAAGCAATTGATTTATGGTAATGAGTTTTTTTGTTTGTCCAAAAATGTCTCCATAAAAAATTTTTCTCCCATAGTAGTAGTGAAAGAACTTATAAAAAAGTGTGTACAGTGTATGTATGTCCTGATTTTAGGCTATGAATTTTATTATTTTATAGGATTACCTCATATACCCTGAACTCTCACTTACCTATAAAGCACATTATTAAAACTATAAAAGATCAACCACAGTTTTTAAAACTAATAACTGGAAGAGGTAAATAGAGTACCTGGAACAAAAACATCTTGCTTCACATTTTAAGGACTGCTAAGAAGCTATATTAATCATGTCCGCCCCAGGCTTAAAGTATGATTGGGAAAATATGTCAACAGATATATGCTATTTAACTCGGTAGATATTTCTATAGATTTTAGTTGTTTCTATTTTTGGATATAGAGTAATATAAACAAATTTATCGTGGTAAATGGGTCCCTAAATAATTGTGTGCAAACTGATTTTGAAAATTATCATTTAAGTGAACCAAAAATATTTTCCTATTAAAAAAATTGAAGGGATATTTTTGGGTAGTTAACCTTTTTATATTATAAATAACCTTTGCATATGTAAAATGTAAAATATATTTAGTAAGCTTGAAATTTTTGTATACCAAAATCTCTTAAAATTGGTCACAATATGTAACTCCCTTCTATTTGGGATTAATAAGACACCTATGGCCTTTCTTCAAAATGATACCAGGAGCATACTTACTCATGAGCTTAAACTAAATATTGAGCTAAGAGAACAGAGTCTGCAGGACCATCAAAACAGTCAAATTAAATTTTGGTCAGTCATAAAGATTAAGATTTTTAAATAAAATTCATTCAACTACTTATAGGAATTTTCATCTTAAATAGAAATTTTGAATGGCGTGAGGCTAAAGCTCTTATGAAACAACACAGAAAATATCAAATGGACAAATGAGATAAATCCATGAAGTTATTGGACTAAATTTTTTAAAGTGATAGAAAAATACCTAAAATATTTTAATTTCTAGTCCTTCAAAATCACTTTTTGAACATGGATTATTATTTATATTTGTGCTTTTAATTTACCTCTTCTCAACACCCATCTCTCATCACAATTGAATGCTAAATCTTATGTGAAAGGAACATTTGAATGAACAAAACAGTGGTACATGTAAACTGAGCTTATATATTATGAGCTCAGTTTGGTCTTGGAGCAGAAGAAAATTATTTTATACATAAATGATCATTTGTCCCCAAATATCCCTTTAATAAATAGACACTGGTAACTTTCAGGTTATATATCTGAGAGCATAAAGGAATTTCTTTTTTAAAAGATATATTTTTCTATATAGTAGTGAACAACCAGAATGAGAATGCCTTAGAAAAGGAAACTTAGTAATAGGACATTAAAGGAAGCTTAGAAATGATCTGATGGATAGTATGTATCTCCCTGGATATATAGATGAGGAAACAGCCACAGAGAGAGATAAGCACAGATTTATCAACTTTTTTCTTCTAACTTTTTGTTATAGAAAACATTAACATTCGTAAAAGTAGAGCAAATAAAATAGGACTCTGCTGTCTGACATGGCAACCTCCAGCTATATGGGGTTGTTGAGCAGTTCAATGTGGCTGAATTATTAACATGTTGGAATGAAAATATTTTGGATATATTGAGTTAAATAAGATATATTTTTAAATGAATTTCACCTATTTCTTTTTACCTTTTTAAATGTGGCTACTGGAAAATTTGAAATTGCTTATATGGCTTATATTATATTTTTATTGGACAGTAATGGCATAGAACCCCATTTACCTATACCCACTTCAGCAGCATCAACTCATGACTCATCTTGTTTCATTTATATCCCATACATCTGAGAAGTGCCTACTACAGGTAATTGATCCCAGGTTTGGCATGGAACACCTTCTTGTTGGCTAATGCTCTTTCCACTATTATAATTTTAAATTGAAGTCCTTTTGTGTATGCCAGTTTTACTATCTCCTAATTATTTAAGATTACATTTCTGAGATTTAGTGATTTTGACAGGTTAATAATGCATTCATTTATTTCCTTTACAGTAAGACTATTAATTTGATTGATAAAGATTCTTAGGTCTAATTCCCCACTTACTTTACTAAGTACAACCAACTCATTTCATTGCTCATCCTTGCAAAATCCTGATTACCTAAGGATAGCAAACAAGTTAGTGTCTCCTTGGTTTTGCTTCTTATTTATATTTTTCATGCAAAGTTTCATTATTCTTTTAAGGTAGATGCTAGAAAAATAAGTCCAAAATTAATGAATATATATATATATATATATATATAGCCTATTTACCTTATAAAAACCCAGTTTGTGTGTATGTACACACACACACACACACTCCACAACGTTCAAGGAGTTAATAGTCTTGGGTAGGAAGAGAGGGGAGGAAACACAAATGTGTCTTGGACATGCTGGACCTGATGTGTCAGGGTGAAATGTCTAGACATTAGCAAGGAGCTAAGCTACTGAGGAAAATGTTTTCTAGCTGGATTTTCTCTTTAGGGATGACTTGGTGAATCAGAGAGGAAAATATTTTGTTAACACTATTTATTACAGCAATTTCAGGGAATATTTACAGTTTAATCTCTGCATATGTTTTTATGTACCTTTGTTATAGTTATTTCAATGACTGTATTTTAACAAACAGTTGTATATTTTGGGGACATAAGTCATTAACAGAATATACATGATATGTTTTTTAATTTAATTGCAAATTTGACTTTTCCATTTTTATTTTGGAAAACAAAGACTTTTCACAGAAAATTGGAGTTTTGAATTTTCCTTTTACCTGAGGTCAAATCTTAGAAAAAGTGACTGATGTTCTGTTGGTACTCCAAACGAGTGCCATCTACCTTTCAGGGTGATTTAGGTGGAAGCAACAGTGTGTTTTTGTTGTCCATCTTCTGTGTGCCCTACAGATGCACATAAACCTTTTTTCTGGTCCTAGGAAGCTAATCTGTAGGGATTATGTCATCTGGCTCTCTTTCCCTCTGTCCCTGGATAGGTGAGGATAGTGGGGAAAACCAGTAGGAAATAGGAAGCAGGGAGGAGGGCGAGTTTGGGGATCTATTCTGCTTCTTCTATTCCTATAGGGTTGCTGAGGATGGATGCTAGCTCTGGGTTTTGGTCAACACTCGCTCCCCTGCAGACCTAGGGTTTTTAACACCCCCTGTCTTAAAAGGCCAAGGGTACTGCATTATCCCTTCTGGGTTTTGCACCCCTGCCCATATATTTGTAAAATTCTTTTATTAAGCTTCCTTCAAATGTTCCTAATTTGAAGGTGCCATCTGTCTCCTGTGGCAGGCATCCTGACAGTATATGAGCATTTCCAACCCTAGCTCTTCATCTTACAATTCCAGTTTGACTGTGGATACTTCAGTATTCTCACCTCAGGAGCTGAGTTTCTGCTTGGGAAAGAAGTTGGCATAATATCAGAGGCTCTGGGACATTAAGCAAAGACTATGGAACAAGGATTTTCCCATATTCCTTTCTAGCTACATAATAAAATGAATACTTTAGTGGAATGAAATACAGAACTTACATTCCAGAATGTACTTGAAAACTAAGCAGTTCTTCAAGGTATACTTGCAACTAAAGTAAGGAAGGAGGTGGCAGCTGCAGGCCTCAAGTCAATACAATTGGACTTGACTTTAAATCCATGCCACAGACACATTTGGCCTCATGTCATTGGCAACAGCATTAAGTCCTGGTGCACTTAAGAGCTTCAGATTTCTAATAAGCATTTTCTTCAAAGCAGTCGCTTGATTTGGTCTGTGATTTTTTTGTCAAGTGTATATCATATCAAAAGATAAGTGTTTGCCAAAGCCTTTCTTGAGCCACAAAAAGGGGAATTTTGTTTGAAGAAAGTCAAGTTGTGTTGACTGGCTCCCACTGGGAAGATGAAAGGAATGACTGAATTTCCTTTACTCTGTTGTTGTTGTTTGTATCCCTCAAATATTTTAATCAACATGAAAGGACTCATTGCACCGTGAGAGCAGTGCAATTTGAGAAAGCCATTTAGAGGCTGCCAAATAGATTCACAGCTAATAAAGTTGTATTTGTCAGTGCTGTCAAAGACTAGATTTATGAGGGATGATTAGTAAGGGCCAGAATTCCAGGCATGGAAAGATGGCTAGGAGATTATTTTCCAAATGGACGTCTCCACTGCAGATTCTTAATATGCATTGTGTGCATTTAAGGAAACAAGATAGATTGTAAAGGGTGATTTTGGCCTAGTTACAATGTAGCATTGAGACATAATTGTGATATTATAAACTGTATCATTTCTATTGTACATGACCAAATGGCTCAAGAATAATTTGAAGTTGAAAATTAAAATTACATTTTTAATGATCTATATTTTACAATATGAAATGCTTACCTTAATTTATTGCTGTATACTGTTTTCTTGTTAACTTTCTGAGATATCTATCTATCTTATATATATATATATAAAATAGAGAGCCTATATGTGCGGGAGAGAGCAAGCCCCTCCCTACAAGAAGGTTCCTGCAGCTGCTTCCTTACTTGTGGGATAAAACAGAAAAGACTTGTGATAAAGGCTAGTAGGTTGAATAAAATAGCAAAGTGACAAAGACACCCCTGGTAGTGGTTGGCAAGTTCTCACCTTTGCTGTGAAAAGGAATTCAGAGACAAAGTGCAATAGACTTATGCAGCAAGAAAGTTTTACTTAAGAAGAGGTGCTCAAAGGGGGAGCACAGGAAACCTTAGAGAAGAGGCACAATTAAGAGCTTAAGGTTTGGGATTTTATAGGGTCTTTTGGGAAGGGGTTGCTATAAAGCATGTGTACAGGTGGTTAATAATTTCTTTGAAGTTTTGTCTTAAGAAGAGTGTTATTTAGGTGACTGTGTTGATTTGAATTTTGGCATTCTTTACCCATGTAGGTTCATTTACACTCTGGAGGTCCTTCTCTGATCCTGGTTCACAATGTCACTTAACTGATTAAGGAGACTGTAAGAACAGCATAAAGGTTAAAGAATAAGCTGGACCTTTTTCACAGGCTAAGTAGATCTTACAATAACATGACCCTTGTCCCATTTCCCTGCTCTACCTCAAAAGTAAGATGAGGTAATCTACCTAATGAGACCCTTATCCTTGCCTCCTCCCACACATATAGGCAGCATAAGAATGTGTATGGTCTTTAGGACACTAACTAGATGCGTCCATGACAAGCTGCTTGATGTATTGGTAAATGTAACCTCTTCTCTGCATTCTCTGCATTTCTCAATCCCCTGCTTTAGAGAAAGTATTTAAGGTGTCTCCACATGAACGGGATTAGAGTAGTTTATAAGAGCACACTGGTGGGTGGGCTGCTTTCAGGTCATGGTCCTCAGTAAAACTATGAATGTTTCTTAAATATAAGTAATGTAGATTTAGTCAATACTACATGTAAAGCTACGTGATCTCTATGGACTATGCAAGGATCTCTTTAACATACATATAGAAAGGGTTGCTGGATTATGGGTTATACCTATCTTCACTTTAAATAAGTATAACTGTGTTGCTCTCTGAGTGGCTGCACCAGTCCACATTCTTCCTGTAGTTTGTGAGGCATCTCATATTCTTGGAAGAAGTCAACCCTGTTTTTTTTTTCACCCCCATAAAATCTAGAGTTCTTGAGAAATTGTTGACCTTTGAAGGGGAGCAGAATTTGCCACCCCAAAATACTCTTCTTTGACATAGGGTTATTTTTAAGAAATAGCTGACATAGGAGAAACTCTGATAATTGATTAGAAGTTAACTTTTTGTGAGAGACAATTCCATGTATGAGGGAAATCTCTATTTGTAAGGATGGCCCCTGTGTACTAGAAAGAAGAGGATGACTCATTCTCTAGAAACTCTTATCAGTGGAGAGGACAAGAACTTAATCTACATAACAATCTCACCCTTGTTTTCTCTGTTTTGTCTGGTAACCTCCCATAACTTACTCCCTATTCCCAACATCTTTTATCTTTAGCTGAAGATGATACTTTAGGTGATGGCTTTGGCCACTTAGGAGAGTAACTCAGTTTTCCTGGGTATCTTCCATGTCATTTATACAGGAGGTATGTAAGTTATTAATACTTTTGTTTGTTTTTCTTGTTAATCTGCCTTTTTATTACAGGGGATTCTTAGCCAATAACCTAGAAGGGTATAGGGAAAATTACTTTTCCCTCCCCCACCCCTTTATTATATTTTTAGTGACAGCTCCATCCTTCTTAGAAAACAGTTAACTGGCTATCTCTGAATGGGATTAGAGGTGAGCATTTCCCCAGTTCCTTTAGATAATTTTTTTATTTAAAAATTTTCCCCAGTGACTAAGGAAAATGTTTTTAAAAGGTGTTTAAAATAAGCAAGGATTTAAAAGTAATGAGATTTTAAAGAGAAATATGTAAAGCTTTAGGACCTGTTGATAAACTCTGTCATCATTCTGAGTTTCTCCAAATTTAAGAAGATAATCATTTATTAGACATCTGAATGCAAAATTTCAAGTCACTCTATGAAGAAAATCTACTTGAATTTCTTTCTAATACTTCACACTTTGCAGAAACTGTATTAAATATAAGATAAAAAACATGTTATAACATTTGATTCCTGGAACAGATTTAATAATCGTTAATAATGGCAGAGGTTTTCACCTTCTACACTTGGATCAACATATGGGATTGTTTGCTCAACACCAGCTAGTGTAGCATGTTGCCAAGATATCAGTCTTTTTTTCCTCACAGCAGTAATTGAAAACAATAAAAAATAAGACATCTTCTATAAACCTTACCTAGAGAAAGGGAGATAAGGTTCTCTCTTAGGCCTTCAAAATGAAAATTGCATGCAAAGTAGACATTTAATCTGTCAAAAATTGTTCTTTTGGGCTATTAAAAGGTTTTGTCTATTGAGCTCCCAAACTAAACACAGTTATGTCTCTCTATAGAAGTGAAATGGTTCTGTGATGAGGAGAGGTGGCAACTATTTAAAGCATGTATCTACTTTGGTATAGATACATTTTCAGTTGCACATACATTGCTAATGTTTTACTCAGAAACCTTGTATTTCTTCACACATTTGGTTAGCCATGTGCCTTTGAATCTTAAGACATTCTTCTTATAGGGAATAAGAAGTACAATTAAGGTAAAATTTTTGACCTAAGTCTATAATGCATTTCGATACCTCATCAGGTTCTAATCCAGTTTACAAAATGTTTCCAGATGTAGTCTAGTTGCAGATCAATTTTTATGTATGTACAGAAATCCTGATGCTCAAATTAGAAAAATATACTATTTTTATTCTTTGTGGAAGCCCATTTGGAACATAATCTTGAAATTATTAAGATCATCTGTAGTACAGAATAATTAAAAAAATTTTCATTAGTGTTCAAAATTAGTGACTATAATCTTTGAAAATTTAGATCCTATATGTTAATCATAGAGATTTAAGATCTTTAAATTTGCTCTATGTAATTTCCTATTATAACTTCAGAAATTCATTGCACAGTGAGAGATAGAACTGGAGGAGGGAGCTGGTACAACAAATTTATAATTTTAGGCAATATATCTATGCTTTTAATTTTTTGATTTTGGATGTTTTCTAAATTCATTTGTTTAACAATTTGTCAGATATAATCCTGGAGATTGGGAACACAAAAATGAAAGAATATTCTGAAAGAGCTCATAGTCTGATATAGTCAGAAACATAAATACATCTTCAGGGGTAAATAGGATGTAACGAAGTGAACATTGAGGGGAAGAACTTTCCAAGCAGAAGGTTCAACAACAGCAAAGATGTGAGTTGGTAACTACAGAAGAAGTAACTTCAAGCAGTTCTGTGTCTCTAGTGAGTAAAGGTAAATGTCAGTAGTGGCAATAGACCCAGTTGGAAAAGTAGCAGCAAAAAATGCAGCCAGGGCATTTCTTACTTTAAGGAGTTTGAAGCTTTCCTTCAATGGGAAGAAAGTCAAATGCCTTTAAGAGGGTGTAGTTGTTTGGGCCAAACACAATTGTTTAGGTTATGAAGATACGAGCCCCACCTATAGCTAAGCATATCCCTATACTGTGGCATGGGAACATCCCCAAGAAAAATGAATGCTTATGGTCATCAAAATATGAAAGAATGTTTCACAGCTTTATTCATAATAGCCTCAAACTAAAACAATATGAATCTTTATCAACAGAAAAATATATAAATATATTGTGACATTCTTACAGTAAGAGACATAAGTGGAAAAAATCTAGAGTAATTACATGGATATAGTGAGAGTTGTATATGGATGTGTCTCAGAAATAGTGTTAACAAAATGAGAAGAGAACATACTATATAACCCAATTTTTATAAAGCTTATGATTGGCGAAAATGTATCTTTTTTGGTAGAAGGTTAGTTTAGGGGAGGGTAATGACTGTGACAGGCCATGAGGGAGCTCACTGGGATGCTAAAAATGTTCCATATTTTGTCAGTAATTACATGTACTGGGGAGGAAGAATTTTCCTCTATTCTTCAAAGTTATTTCTGGTATAAGAATCAAAATGAATTGAGACATATTAACAGGAGATAATCAAATTTATTTTCATATGCATGGGACCCTTACATACACAAAAGGTACCCAGACAGAAAGGTAAAATGAGGCATATATGCCACCCTGAGCTATGAAGTGGGATAGGGTCCTGGGGCTTCAAAGTGGAAGAGGAATTCACAGAGCAATAAGAAGAGCAGATCTTTGGTTATTAAATGTTTGCCTGTCCATACAGATGGGTCATTCAGATAAAATTTATCTCCGGTAATTATTGTTATTTTGGGAAAGACCCCAACTTAGACTTTTCTAGGTAGTTAAGGGAGGAGTTCTTTTGAGCCCATAGGGTCTTGATTGTCTTCAGTTCAAAATAGTCCACATGACAAAGTGACAACTTTTGGGGAAGCTTGCCCTTGACCGCTATACATGGATGTATACATATGTAAAATTGATAAATTCATTGAACTGTATGTTTAATACATATGAAGTTTTCCCCATGTATTTTATACCTTAATGCAAGTTAAAAACCAAGATGCTAGTCAGTGGAAATCATTGAAAGTACTGGGAAAGTAGTCATTTTTTCCCTTTCTTGCATTTTGCTTGTGCTTGTGTGCATATGTGTCAGAGTAGAGTGAACACTGGACTTTGACCTAAAAGACTTGGATTTAAACCATAGCTCAGCTTACTAGCTATGAGATTTTGTTCACATAATTTAGCTTTTTGGAGCTTCATTTTTGTCCATGTAAAATTGAGATAATAATAATTATAGGATTGTTATGAGAACTAAGAGTTTTAGTCCATGTCCTCTAGAAAGTAGAATCAGTCCAGGGTACAGAAGGAAAGTGAATCTTCTTTACAAAGTTTTGTCAAGGATAATTTATACTAGTTTTCTTAAATATTTGTTCCTTTATTTTCTATCTTCTTAAGGTAAAATTAAAATTTTTTCTTTTTTTTCCTTTCCTTCTTTCTTCTTTCTTTTTCCTTTTTTAATTTTTTTTAGTATCAATCTTAAGGACTTGGAGGATGATACAATTTGAATTACTCAGTTTTACCCAATATCATTTATATAATTTACTTAAAATAGTAATAGTGCTAGTAATACTACCAAATAAACTGTTAACCTTAAAAATAAAACTCAGTTGTTTTTCTAGCAGAGAATTGAAATATGGGACATGTAAACTGCAGCAAAACCATAGTTAAATCTGGAGAATAAAGAAAAACTCTTACAGAGGAAGGGGCTGAGTTGGGAGGGCTGTTCTAAGCAAAATGTCCATTGGAGTAAACTGTGAGTTCAACATACCTAGGCTTCTCATTGGCTGAGCTGTGGCAGTCTCTCATTGCATGGGCTATTGCTGGGTGGGAGGGAGAAACCTTCCTTCCTTGGGTAGTAAAGAAATGAAGCCTTTCTTCCACCAGGGCCTGCAATTGACGAGGAGTGGTAGGAGGGGAGAGCTTCCTCTGCTGACCTCTGAAGCCATACCATGTCAGTAGATTTCCTCTTACTAATTTTTGCAAAACTAACTGAAAAGAGTTAAAAATATTTTTTGCATTTGTTCCTCTCATTTTCCTATCTTTTTATAGTAATTGCATATCTACATTATTGAAGCATACAGCCATATTGCACTTTATCTCTTTTGACTAGTTAGTCTAGTTCTATGTGTAACTGTATTTAAAGTTCACAATCAGTCCTTATGTCAGTATCTCTCAGTCATTTTGGTCGTTTGAAGTTGTTGTCTACTAGATTTCTCAGAAAAGTCTCAAAAGGAACATCATTACTTGAATTTTTACATGTTGCATCAGATAAACATACTGAGAAACTGTTTTTTTTTTTTTGGATATACAATCCTCAATTCATATTTTATTTCCTTAACTAGTGTAAACACTTTTTACTAGCATAAAAAAATGTTACCCAGATAAAAACTCTCAGCAAAGTGGGTACAGTGGGCAAGTACCTCAACATAATAAAGGCCATATATGATAAACCCACAGCCAACATCATACTGAACAGCGAGAAGCTAAAAGCTTTTCCTCTGAGATTGGGAACAAGATAGGGATGCCCACTCTCCCCACTGTTATTCAACATAGTACTGGAGGTCCTAGCCATGGCAATTAGACAAAACAAAGAAATACAAGGAATCCAGATTGGTAAGAAAGAAGTCAAACTGTCACTGTTTGCAGATGACATGAAATTGTACATAAAAAACCCTAAAGACTCTACTCCAAAATTACTAGAACTGATACTGGAATTCAGCAAAATTGCAGGATACAAAATTAACACACAGAAATCTGTGGCTTTCCTATACACTAACAATGAACCAATAGAAAGAGAAATCAGGAAAACAACTCTATTCATAATTGCATCAAAAAGAATAAAATACCTAGGAATAAACCTAACCAAAGAAGTGAAAGACCTATACCCTGAAAACTAAAAGAAACCCTTAAGAGAAATTAAAGGGGACACGAACAAATGGAAACTCATCCCATGCTCTTGGCTAGGAAGAATTAATATCGTCAAAATGGCCATCCTGCCCAAAGCAATATACAGATTTGATGCAATCCCTATCAAATTACCAGCAACATTCTTCAATGAACTGGAACAAATAGTTCAAAAATTCATATGGAAACACCAAAGACCCCAAATAGCCAAAGCAATCCTGAGAAAGGAGAACAAAGTGGCAGGGATCTCACTCTCCAACTTCAAGCTCTACTACAAAGCCATAGTAATCAAGACAATTTGGTACTGGCACAAGAACAGAGCCACAGACCAGTAGAACAGATTAGAGACTCCAGACATTAACCCAAACATATATGGTCAATTAATATTTGATAAAGGAGCCATGGACATACAATGGGGAAATGACAGTCTCTTCCACAGATGGTGCTGGCAAAACTGGACAGCTACATGTAAGAGAATGGAACTGGACCATTGTCTAACCCCATACACAAAAGTAAATTTGAAATGGATCAAAGACCTGAATGTAAGTCATGAAACCATAAAACTCTTAGAAAAAAACATAGGCAAAAAACTCTTAGACATAAGCATGAGTGACCTCTTCTTGAACATATCTCCCTAGGAAAGGAAAACAAAAGCAAAAATGAACAAGTGGGACTATATTAAGCTGAGAAGCTTCTGTACAGCAAAATACACCATTAATAGAACAAAAAAGGTATCCTACACTATGGGAGAATATATTTGTAAATGACAGATCCAATAAAGGCTTGACATCCAAAATATATAAAGAGCTCACCCACCTCAACAAACAAAAAACAAATAATGCAATTAAAAAATGGGCAGAGGAACTGAACAGACTGTTCTCCAAAAAAGAAATTCAGATGGCCAACAGACACATGAAAAGATGCTCAACATAGCTAATTATCAGAGAAATGCAAATTAAAACCACAATGAGATATCACCTCACACCAGTTAGGATGGCTACCATCCAAAAGACAAACAACAACAAATGTTGGCAAGGTTGTGGAGAAAGGGGAACCCTCCTACACTGTTGGTGGAAATGTAAATTAGTTCAACCATTGTGGAAAGCAGTATGGAGGTTCCTCAAAATGTTCAAAACAGACTTACCATTTGACCCAGGAATTCCACTCCTAGGAATTTACCCTAAGAATGCAGCACTCAAGTTTGAAAAGAACAGATGCACCCCTATGTTTATCGCAGCACTATTTACAATAGCCAAGAATTGCAAGCAACCTAAGTCTCCATCGGTAGATGAATGGATAAAGAAGATGTGGTACATATACACAATGGAATATTATTCAGCCATAAGAAAGAAACAAATCCTACCATTTGTAACAACATGGATGGAGCTAGAGAGTATTATGCTCAGTGAAATAAGCCAAGTGGAGAAAGAGAAATACCAAATGATTTCACTCATCTGCGGAGTATAAGAACAACGGAAAAACTGAAGGAACAAAACAGCAGCAGAATCACAGAACCCAAGAATGGACTAGCAGTTCCTGTGTGGTGATCTCCAATAGGTTCTTCACAGTGGTATAAAGGTTATATCAAAGTGTGGGCAAAGGGTTTGTGTTTATACAGAAGATCAAAGCCTCATTTAGCTACCCAGAAATTGAATTAAGATACGATATGAAGAAGAACTTCCAACATCAACATCCTCTGGAAGAGTCATTTCAGAAGATGATCATCAAAAACTTGAACAAAAATCCTGGCGCTGTTGCAGTTGTAGCTGCATTTATCCCACCAGTTCCTGGACTTGCCATTGGAATGAAGAAGGAGATCTCTAAGCTGGCCTGTGCATACAGTAAAACAACAAATTTGACTGGATCTATACTGTCAGAACTCAACCAAGAATTAGGAGAAGTGCAAGTTGCAGTGCTCCAAAATTGTGCGACTATAGACTATCTACTATTAAAAGAACATATGGAATGTGAGCTGTTCCCAGGAATGTGTTGTTTTAATTTGTCTGATTTTTCTCAAACTATTCAAATTCAGTTAGACAATATCCATCGTTATCATTGATAAGTTTTCACAAATGCCTAGGGTGCCTAACTGGTTTTCTTGGTTTCACTGGATATGGCTGGTAATTGTAGGTCTGCTTTTGTTATTTAGCTGTATTCCTATTATGTTAATGTGTGTATGCAATTTAATTAGTAGTTTAAAACCTATACATGCTTGTTACTCTACAAGAAGATATGTCAAAGAAATAATCAATCTTCCCATGTTTTCTTCCATCTGCTACTTCTATAGCTTTTCTTTTTCCTTCCTAATTACAACCCTTAAATAGAATTCATGCTTCATATAAAAAATTACCAAGTATCATAATTCTTCCAAGTGGTAAAGATACCTCAAGACAAATGCTGGGCATAGAAGCCACATGGCATAAATCTGAAAAGAAGTAAAAAGCTAACCTTTTCAAAGAAAATTGCTTCTCTCTCACTTACCAACTTTACATTTCCCTGTATGGCCCCGGAAGATGACTGGTTAGACAGAGATGGGTAAGATTCCTCAAGGGAGGAACAACCTAAGACAGGCACAGTCACAGGGGGGCCATCATGTGAGAAATTGGGGATCAACAGAGGTGAGGCTTAGAACCTCCCACCCTCCCCCTCTCCCCTCCCCCCGTTTTGAGAGAAATCTTCTGCATCTGTGTATGTTTTGTTGCCCTTATCTAGCTTGGATTAATACTTAGTCTATAGGCACAGAGCTGATCATCTACATTTGCCCTCTTACAGCATTAAATTATGTTTTCTACCTTTATCTTGCATGTACCTACCACTTTAGCCTTTTATATAAAAAATAATAATAATAATAAGGGAGAAATGTGGGATTCACATATAAATCAAGTATAGAAATCAAATGAATAATCATATCTGACTTGATTGTTTATAGTTCATGAAGCGTGATCAAAACCAAAAGTTTCTGTGATGACTGCCCTTGCACTGTTCACCATGTAAGAACTTATTCACTATGTAAGACCTTGTTCACCATGTAAGAACTTGTTTGTTATGCTTCAGAAGATTGGAGACTGTTGAGAATTAGGCTTGGGGTTGATGAATGATTGTGCATTGAGTCCCCTATACAGAATTTTACTGTTTTTAACAACCATTTGATCAATAAATATGAGGGATGCCCTCTCAAAAAAAAAATATTACTATATTTATTCTGGCATAAAGCACTGCACCAAAAAGTCAGATGTTAACCAAAATGGCCTTCCTTTGTTAGTTACCTGCTCATTGCTTGCTGTTTTTACTATAATATCCGAAATGTTTTATTCTTTTTCCTTAAAGCCCAGTAATTTTACTAGAATACATTTTAGTGTTTCATAGTATCTGGTATGAGGTACAATTGTTTCATATGTAGTTAGAAATGTATTTTATTTAAATTTCTGGGAAGTTTCTTAGAGAACAATTTTTAATATTTGTCCTGTATTCTTGCTTTGTTTTTGTCTTCATAATTTCCTATTATATGTTGGATTATATCTATCTTCAATATTCTTCACTTTCTTCTAATCCGTTTTCTCTATTTTTTCTGATCATTCTATTTTATAGTAAGTCATTATCCATTACGTTCATTGCTCTTGTATTCTTCCTAGTTTTGTCTCCATTTCTGATTTATTTTTAAGTCTTTCCTAATTTCTACTTCATTTCTTATTTTTTCCTAATTCATACTTATGTAGTTTATGTCTTGTATAATTATTTTAATGTCTTTTAGCTACTTTTGAAATAGTGAATTAAAATTTACCTTTGTGTGTTGGTATTATAGTTTATATTGTTTTCATTGTAGGGTGTTTATCCTGCTCCTTATTCTCTTTTTTTTCTTATAATAACTGTGTAGAATTCACTATGACCTTTTGTGTTGTTCTTTTTTAAATATAAAATAAGTTTTCTTTATCTTTTTTAAAGATTTACTTTACTGATTTACTTGGATGTAATGAACAAATGAATTCTTCTGAATTGAAACCTAAGTTTGAAATCTAAATATTTTGAGTGAAGTCTTTTTACTTGCTCATGGACATTATTTCTGAACTTCCAGTATCATTCTGTTTAAGTCAGATTGCCTTATTTAGGATTCCATCCTTCTGTTCTTTTCGTTATGACATGGTTCAAGGTTAGTGCTGCCATAAACACAGATTCACATCCTGCTCCATGTTAAGTTGACCCTCTATTACTCTGTATTAGCAGAAGCCCATCTTTACTATGGCATTCAACTGGTAAAAATAGTATATTATATCCATGTTGTACTCTCTCAAATGAAGATGTGTTCTATTTTGTCTCTGTAGTAAAAACAAAACAATCATTTTACCATTAAAAAAAGGAGAAGAAAGTATCGTTTAACATAGTCTTTTCTAACTTTACAGAGCTCCCTTTACTGGTGTTTAACTTAAAAAATAATTTTATAGTGTTGAAAATATGGTGGTTTGCTTTCTTAGATATCCTGGTTCTATTCCCTTCCCCAGCTTTAATCTCAACCTTCTTCCTTGTTTCTATTTATATTTATTCCATCCACTGCATATTTATTCTATTCACAGCAGCTTCTCACATCATTGTTCTGTTTTTATTAGATTTGGAGAGGTTAAAAAACTATGCCTCAGCCACACCATTTTCCTCAACTCCTCTTATTGGTGGAATACTAATTATAGAAAGATATTGCACAAAGTGTACAATGCTAGGCTGTCAAAGTTAAGTTACCTGGAGCGAATGGCATAAGGCAGAGAAGTGTAAGTAGAGAAGATGGAAAACAGTAGCTATATAATGTAAGAGGTATTCTTTGAATGGGTAGAATGAAAAAGTGGCTAGCAGTGTTTGATCAAATAAAGGTGTAAAGAAAAGTAAAACTTTTTAAAGCATTGGACTGTGGGGGAAAAAATAGGTATCCATACACAAACTGTGTGATTTTTATTTGTTTCATATTATAAGAAGTAGCATTAGCAAGGAGCTGTGCTACTACAGAAGATAATGTATTTGTTTAAAACTCTTTTCCTTAGAATATAGAGATGTAAGCAGGCATGAGTGCCTAGAAATCACTACACAGATTCATATGTATGCATATACACACACACACACACACACACACACACACACACACACACACACACACAAGGACTCTTATTTGACTCTGTATAGACAGAAGGAAATTTATTCTTAACATTTTAAAGAACAATTTGGCTTCCAATCAAGTGTTCAAGTCTGTGATATTTGGATAATAATTGTGTATGTATATAGGAAATGTAATGATACTATATTGATAGTGAAATAACCATTACATCAAAATTATTGTTAAAATTCCCAAACAATAACCATTCTACTTTCATTGGATGCACTTAATGCTCAAAATGGCATCATCTGGAGAATGATTCATAGGAATAAAAAAACTTTATATTTACAGATACGAGTAATTAAAAGTTAAAATTGCTTTTCTATATAATTGCCTATCAGAACTGAAACTACCCTAAAATCTTATGTAAAGAGTCTCCACTTTAGGCTAAGTTTTCAGGGTTTATTATTCTGAACCTTTGAGTAAATCATTATTTATGTATACTTTAATTCTTCAAGGCACTACTAACACAAGGGCTTTTATGTGAAAAACTTTAAATGATTAGCCAGAGAGGGGTACAAATATTCATCAAATATTTGCAAAGTTCTGAGGATGTAGCATTGAAGAAGACAAAAATCCCTGATCTCTAGGAAATTATGTCATGTAGAGTGATGACCACACTGTATTGCTATCTACTGATGAGCCAGAGGTTGTCCACCCTTTCTAGTGTAATGGCGTGTCCTTCTTCCTGGAATACACAAAAAAATGAAATAAATTAGCAGTTAGGAAAGTCCTATGTTACTAGCTTATTAAATACTGTAACCCTTTGAATGAACCTTGCATAAATAATGTTTACACGTAAATAAAAATTATATATGTAATGAACTATTTTGCACCTAATTCAACTCTCTCTCTCTGTTAATATACATTGGAAACAAAACTCAAAACTTCCATCTCAGAAAACTCTGAAATTACAGTATGTTCACATGTTTTCCAAGATTTCTCAGTACAGAAAGAAGAAACAGTGTTTATGTTCTCTGCACTTTGTTCTTGCTCCTGTCTTTCTGCTCAGTTAAGTTGAGCAGTCTTCACTCCTCTGTCTTTAGTCTTCAATGAACAGCTAACACAAGTTGTGTTTTTTTAATATGTAGGAGATTTTCAGTCAACATTTAGGAATGATGGAGGTTAATTACAAATCTTAAAAGGAAACAAGTGAAAAGCTGAACATCAGATATTACATATATAACCATTCATTGCCTTTGCTGTGTGATATAGTTTCTTCCTGGAAGTTTCACATCTGAGGCTTTCTCACATTGCAGGTTGATGTGGTCTTTTTTCTTTCCCTTCAGAGAACTTGCACCCATCTCTTATGTTTCAATTGTCTTGTCTCCTGGACTATCAGAGAGGTAAATGAAAAATTCTCGTTATTCTATATTTGGAGTAATTTATGTATCATTCTTTCTCTCTACTTCTGTCATGAATGACCAGGGATTTCTCTTTCATAATATAATTAATTACTGACATAACTTCAGTCTTCGCTAGTACTTCCCATTCTTACCACCTGTCCTTTTAAGAGGAAATGAGAGGTGCTTTGTAATAGTGGAAAGTCCTATTCTGTCTTACCAGAGTAAACCTTACAAGTGGTAGCACTTGCTCCTCCCCTTTTATCCAGCAAGTCTGGTACAGGAAGAGTTTATATTCTGTTTCCTAATATTAGTGTTATGAAGGTGGAGCAACTTGTATACCTTATTTTAAGGAGCTTGAAGTATTTTCATATTCATTTCTATCAACCATTTATGCAACCAATCAGTATTGTTTCTGCAACTGATTCATTTTAAATTATAGTATGTTTTAAATATGATAAAGTTAAATATATCAAGAAATAGAAATTTCTGATTGGTTAAAACTGTATTTTTAGCTGTGCTGTACTTCTAAATTCAACCTTATATTATTTTTTCAGTTATTTTATTCTATTATTATTTACTTCACTAAGTGCCCCTAGAATATAAATCTGATATTTTTTGTTTGAAAAATGACCAAGGTTTTAGAAAATGAACAAAGAGATTTTTGGTTTCCTCTGATCCAGCAGACATCGCCTAAGCTAGCATACCAAAGAGTAAAAAACCAAAAAAAGCACACACTGCATTATTCTCCCAGCTTTCTTCTCCCCTGGCCCCCAAACTTCATTGTGTAGCACATATTTTCCTGGGTCTTATCTATTCAAATTTACCACCTGCTCTCACATGCAAATTAGTCATTTTTTTCTTAAGCATACGAAAGAAGGGAATATCATGTTCTTAAGCTCCACTGACTTTTCTGGAACATTTTACAATGACTAATTCAGTCCCAAGTGGTTTATTCTTAAATGTTCCTTTGATAAACTCCCAACTCCTAAGAAAATATTGTCAAACAGCAATAGTAACCCATAGGATATCAGGCCTACACTCTAGATAAATATCTTTCTTTACCAAAGGAATTTATGAAGACTGAATGAGACAGGATATTTGAAAGAGCTTTGTTAATGAAAAGAATTATACAAATACGAGGTATTATCACTTATTACATTTATGAATTTTAACTTCCATTTAGAATCTGTTATTTGTTCTACTTGGCATTTGCTTGGATACATATGTGATTACTTTCATTTAATAGAATCTCTTCCCCCAAAATAAGATTCAGGATAGATTTTTATTAAAATGGTATAAATGTCAGTGTAAGATTCAGAGGGGGTATATTCTAATAACTGTAGCACAGTTCAGCACTCAGTCAGTTTACATATCTTGAGTTAATTTCTCTTAAACATACTGTCTTACAAGTTCCATGTTAGCCTGGGTGAGGTTTATTAGAATTTATTAATATAGTAGAGCTGTTTATTTCTTGAATATAGTATACATCAGTCTCTCACTTCTTCAATACTGAACTTTTTCCTGGTCTCTTGACAGTGCATGTCAAGAATGATAATTTGGTCCCGTTGCCTAGTGTAATATGCCTTTCCTGGACACCAATGGATTTTTAAATTTTTTTGGTGGTCTATTAAAGTTAAAACACCAGATTAAGGATAAATATCCATGTATAAATATCTCTCACATTGCTATTGCCAACGATTTTTTACAAGAGTATTTAATTAAACAAATGTAGTAAATCACTATCTTTTCAAGCTTGCCTCTGAAAGAAAAGCATATGCTTTAATTCATTCTGGGGAAAGAATGATGAAAAGTAGTTTCAGGCCTAAAACCAGCTTTGATTGACTTCACGGAATGAAATAGGTTACAGAAAGTTATGAGAAGAGTACTTTTTTCATTAAATGGAGACAGTGATTATTAACCAAGAAGTAATCACTAGGCCTAGGCAGAAGGAATACGGTACATAGAAAGTTTATCAAAAGAGATTTGGAGCTGCTATCTGACTGGTTAGTTTTAGGAAGTTTAGACAAAGAAATTTGTTTGAGAATGAAGTGAAATAAAACTCATCTTTTCTGGGCCCTTTTAGGTTATATGAAAGTGAGTCTACAGGATCTGATATAAAACATGGTGACTGTAGTTGATAAACTGTATCATGTAATTGAAATTTGTAAAGAGAGAATCCTCTCTCAATGAATATTGAATCACCATGACATATAGTTTAAATATCTTACAATTTTATTTATCAATTGTCCCTGAATAAAGCTGAAATTAGAAAAATAAATTGAATCTTTCCCATATTCTGAGGAAAATTTTTCTCCTTTTGTGAATAGAGAGAAAGCCTATGGGTATTTCTCAACTTTGTGTACATGATGGCCCTGTGTTTGGTGTAAAGATGATAAAATACCAATAATGATGATAATGGCTAACATATAATTGCTTTCTTTGTTTCAGGCAATGTTCTAAGTGCCTAATGTGGATTAACTCATTTAAATCTCACACAGAAACTATAGTGAGGATACTGAGGCATGGAGAACTTGAGTAACTTGCCGAAGTTTACACAGTAGGAGAGGGAAAGCAGGATTCAAACTCAGGCAATTCTAGCTACAGGGTTCATTCTCTTAAGATCCCCAAAGCTTCTAGTCAACAGCGGCAACTGATTGGACATTCAGAATTGTGCCCAGAACTTAAGTTCTGGACTATGCTCCAGCATTGACAACCCTGGCCCCACCGACAAAGGCAGATATATAAAGGAGACACTCTTTTTTCCATTTCTTCATATCACCAACATGTCTGTGCAAGGCCTATGCTAGGCAGTATGATGATACAAAGATGAATCAGGTGCCTGAGGAATGTTCAGATCTAGGGAAGCTGTTGTAAATAACTGTAATAAAGGCAGGAAATGATAAGAGCCGCAAAAGGGGCACAGAATTCCTCTGACGTAAAAGATGAGAGGAAGAAATATTTTCTTTTGAGGAGTGGGCAGATTATTTACTTTCCCGCATGTCAAAATCATAGATACTACAACTTAGTTTTTAATATTAGCAGGGAATTTGAATATAGCACTTGGGTCCTATTGACAATAGTTCTTTGAAACATATTCAAGTCCTCTCCATGTTCTCATCTGAGGAATCCTTTCCCTTTATTATCCACACACCTGAACTTCCATGCCATGCAGATATGTGGATGTGGGTCATTAAATATAAAGTTAAACATTTGCTTAAGTAAATTGCTTTCTGATGGAAGGCAGGTTATGAATGACTGCTTATAGCATTTTGTATTTCATTAACCTAACTTATCTTTTCCCTTTCTTCTCTTTTTCTTTCTTTCCTTTCTTCTCTCTTTCTCCTTCTTTCTCCCTCTTCTTTCCTTCCTTCCTTTCTTCCTTCTTTCCTTTCCCTCTTTCTATCCATTCCTCACCTTTTTCCTTCTTTTCTTCTTCCCTCCCTCTTACCCTTCTGTACTCTTTCCTTGTTTATTTATATGAAGTTCAGTAACTCTATAGATCTGCTTATCATCTAGTTAAAAATAATGAAGCCATTGAATATTTGACTTCATACACTGATTAATTAAGTCAAATTGAGTTTTATCTTGCAAAGTGTATTACAAACATACACAATACCATTGGTTGACATATAATTTATACTTAAAAAAATGAAAAAAGTTGATATTTAGTAAGAGCCTTCAATTATAATGTTATGGCAAAATAATCTTTCAGAAATTCATAATTAATACCAGGCTTGAAAATTCTGATTTTTAATTACAATTTTTCTATATAAATTTAGCAGATGTATAAGAAGTGAAATAATTGTATAATGTTGAAATTTAATTAAAATAAGAATGTGTATGTTTTTATAAGAATATATATAAGGATAGTTTATTTCTATGTTCTAAAATATTCCTTAAACCTTATTTGTGTAATATTCTGACTCTATTATGTAACAGTAAGAATCAGTTATAAAAGTCATTGAGACAAAAAGAGCAATCACCTGAATTATCTTACTTGGATGTTTGCCAACTCGCAGATACTGGAAGTTTGAGTCCTTGTCCTTATGTTCTGATTATAAACTTTAAATGAACCCAAATATATTAACTGTATTGATATGTTTAAATGAGATGCCCCTACTAGTATTACATCCATATGTGCTGGCTATAATTGGGAAAAATTAGATTTCATATTTATAAGAAGTCAAGCTGAAAGAACAGCTGTTCTCAAAGTCTATGTCCCTTTGGGCCTTTATCCTCAAATGTCCCAGACTATTCCTGCTATCCATTCCAGAAAGGATGAAGTACATTTTCAACCAGCAACAATTGTAGAAAAGATCCAGATACAAAAGTTTTATAAATAATTTCATGGATGATCTTAGAGCATAAAAGCCTTTAATTACTCTTATTTTATATTGGCACATTCAAACCCCCAAAGCAGGCTTACACATAGATACACCAATTTAAATAATCAAAAGTTTATACATAATGCAAAAATCTACAGCACTCTTGAGGTTCGGTATAACTGCCCTGGGACTGGATGCTGTTTGTAGTATTTCCTTTCCTGGTCTTTCTGGAATTGTATGAATGGTTTGTTATAGACACATATTTTATACAGCTCAGCTGGCAAAGCAATAGACTGAGTTATATCTCACTTTAATAACTTCTAAAAATTACTTTCCTAAATAATTGATATTCTATTATTTAGTATCTTAATATTTGAAAAAAGATATTAATTTCCCAAATCACACCTATGAAATGAAGGCATGCCTGTCTGAATTAAGGTGCAAATTAAGTAAAGAAATATGTATATGATTTTTTTTTTCAGTTGAGGGCTAGATAGTGAGACCTATGTTCTTGTATATGTCTCTGCTCAACTGAGAGGGGAAATTGGTCCATTAGGAATAAAATGCACATATCAACAATGAACAACTATGGAAATTATATGCGGGTTTTTTTCTTATTCACTGTCAAAAATTGTAAAAGATCTGAGATTTTACTCTAATTGAAAACTAATGAGTTAGCATGCTATGGTTTTATGAATTCTGGTAGAAAACATGAGACTCCTGTATCAGAGGCAAAGCACATGTTGCTCCCAGTACAGCAAGAAATAATGAGCTTTACATGTATCAGTTTTCCTTGCCTCCAAGACTCATGGTATGGAGATGCAGGAGGGCTCAAGTGGATGTGTATGTAGTAAGTAGGTTTGTATCATTGCTGAGGAACCCTAAGCTTAAGGAACCCCAATGTTTTATAACAAGCTTCAAGCAGACCTGTTCAGCCTTTGCCCTGTAGGAGGTAACATTATTATACTAGAGGGCTTGTTTACTCTGTCTTGGGGGGAGACATACTATTTCTAGCTGCCAAGGCTATTTGATATGATTGAGGAAAGGAAATTTCCAAAATGTGGTACTACCAGTTGTCCTATCCAAAGAGTCATGATACTACATCATCAGCCCCCTTACTATTGTCCCATGTTGCTGTGGGACTTGATTTAAGTCCCTCTTGGAGCATACAAGGTACTCCTTTTGGGCTTGGCTGACTTCTTCAAAGGTCAACAGTAAGTCCCGCTGACAGGCACAGCCCACATTGTATTTTGCCCCATGTGCAACAAATGCTGATGACATTCCATCAGACCTTGAAAAGAGTCCAGAAAAAAAGTATAGTTAGTATCTTTGCTCACAAAATATGCAGAAATATGAGATATCCATGGGACATTGCCTCCATTTAATTGAAGACTTTGTTTCTGCTTATCTTTGCTATGGCAATTATTTCCAAGAGTGCACATTCTAATTAATCTAACTGGTAAGAACTGGAACTAGATCTATTTAGTTTGTCTCATACAGCATATAGTTAAGACTATTCCCAACAAAACTCCAGGAGAAAGATGGCGCTAACATGAACTATTTTACCTCAACCATGCCTTTACCCTTGGTCCTTGAAAGGTAATCTCCAAGCACTTGGGATATCCTGCCTGATAAAAAATATTTTTGTTTATCTATAGGCTTTGAGCCACAGTGTAATTTAGGGTGGGGACTTTGGATCATGAGGTCTCAGTCAATCTCCTTAGGGGCTGGAGACTGACAGAAGTTAGCTATGTGGGTGGCCAACCAGGTTTATGTGATGAAGCTTCAATAAAGACTCTAAATACCAGTGATCAGGTGAGCATCTCTGGTTGACAATATATCATGTATCTTATCACAAAGCAATTGTGGGAAAGTAGTATCATGACTCTTTGGATAGGACAACTGGAAGTACCACATTTTGGAAATTTCCTGGACTCTGCTATAGCTCTGGTAGGGGGGGAAGGGTGTTTCCTGCATGGGTGAATCCCCCTATGAAACCAGTAAAACTGAAATAGTCAAGGGAAAGGGTAGATTGGGAGAAATTATTTTTATTGTTCACACCTTGTTCAAATTCGCTGGCCAAGCTGGACACTGTATGTCTTCTCTGGCCACAGCTCATGCTCTGCCTCCATGGAGAGCTCTCTACTTCCTGCCCATCCCTTCTGGGAGGAACAACATTGGTGGGTCTTTGGTGACTGGCAGAATTCAGACTAATTATGTACCAGGAACAGAGGCTAGGAGAGAATGGCTGTTTTCTCTCTACCCCGTGCTCCAGATTGATGGGAGGCTCTGCAGTGATAAATACCTATTGATATGTAAATGAACTAAGGCTAGGCAGGAGATTGTGGAAATTCTGTCCTTTACCCCACAATCCACCCATCCAGAATTCTTGCCTCACAATCTATGTGCCCCCAATTTTCTGCAATGGCCCCTGTGCAAGAAAGTTAGAGCACTGTAACCATATTATAGCATATAATAACAACAGGAATTATGATAGATATGAGAAATAAAATCATGATAATCCTCAATCCTGAGGATCCAGCTGGGTTCAAAGGCCTACTCAGATTAAGTCCATAGCTTGTCCATTCCACAAGAGGTCAGCAGAGGAACCAGTGCAAGCAGCAGCTGTGGCTAGGAGGCCTGCCCAATCTATAAGGACTGTAGAAGAGAATAACATAAAAGGCGGTAAGATATATGCTTTAAGGATACCAGCATAGGTAGATCCTTTCCATCAGGTAAGATGCATGCAAGATAGTGGTCCTGTGATAGGACAGTAGCAAGAATGGGGCCATGTCCTGGTCTAGCATACCAGACCTTCACCCCTTTCTCTGTGGGTGTTACAGATGGGTCAATATGTAGGGCTATGGGAAGCCATTTGCTGGCCATAAAGACAAAACAAAACATTAGATGTTCTTAGCTTCTGGCCATTTTGGGTATGCTATTGTGATCTTTGGGGAACACTCTGCTGTTACTCCAGGAAATACATAGGAGCCTAGCTTCCAGGTCTTGTCACCAAGGTGCCAGAAGGGCCAGCCATCCCTGGTCCATATATTGAAATGTCCAGGACTACCTCCACTCAACAGTCTCTAGGGTTTAGCAGTTGGTGCTGGCAGCAGGATGTTGCTCTGCTGGCCATACCCGGGCTTCAATAATTTCTCTTTGGTTTGCACATGCAGTTATATAAGAGAGACAGCAATGTGTGTTAGCATGTCCACAGGGATCAAGGCTCCTTTTCGGGGCTTCTGATTAAAATACCATAACATTGTCCACAAGCAGACTGACCAGCTCTGTAGACTATTAGTGTCTGACTTAAGGCCAGATTTCAACAAATCATTGTACCTCTCATCATGCCTGCCCAGTAAGGTAATATGGTATGTGAAACTTGCACTTTATTGTTGATTGCTGCACCCATTCTTGTAATAAATGTCCAGTAAAGTGGGTGCCTTGATCACTCTCAATCACCTGTGGCCAGCCATAGGCTGCAAAGAGACACTCTAGGGCCCTTTTGGTTGATTGTTGATCTGCACAACATGCGGGAAAAGTAACCAGTAGTCCAGTAGCTGTGTCCACACAAGTCATGGCATACCAGTGTCCTTTGACTATGGCCAGGGGCCTAATATAGTCTATCTTCCACCTGACAAGGGGTATTGGCCCCTTACTATTGTCCCATGTTGCTGTGGGACTTGATTTAAGTCCCTCTTGGAGCACACAAGGCACTCCTTTTGTCTCGGCTGACTTCTTCAAAGGTCAACAGTAAGTCCCATCGACAAGCTACAGCCCACATTGTATTTTGCCCCATTTGCAACAAATGCTGATATAACCACTAAGCAACATCAGAGACAGGCTTTCCTTCTAGCCAACACAACTGGGCCAAATGTGTCTGCTTCATCATTCCCTGGGGATGCCAAAAGCAAATGACCAGTCACATGATGCATGGTAACTGTCTTAGTCTTACCAGAGACTCATAGATTTTGCCATAGCTCTTGTCCCCAAAGGGTTGGTAACCAACCATCTAGTTGGCATGATACCATGTTGGCAGCCATAGGGTCAAGCTCTGATAGATGGCCCAGCTGTCCATGCAGACAGCAGGGGAGGGATCCTGGGTGATCACGAGCCATACTGCCCACAACGTAGCCCATTGACTGCTCTTCTCCTCTCCATCCTCCATCCATATTGTCTCAGTCTTAGGATGGAAAGCCACAGCCCTCCACTTTGGGGGCTTCCCATGACTGGAGCCATCTGTATACCAAGCATCTTCAGGTATAGGGTCTCTTCCTTCTCAATAAGGGCTCTCTGTTACTAATGGCTCCAAAGCAAGTTCTTCCTGCTGTCAACTGATGTATGTCACTGGCCCCAAAAAGTGTTGGAGTTCTCCACTTGAGCTAGTGGAGAGGGCACTACACTGCTGTAAATATGTGCCTCATTTGGCCAGGGTAGGCATCTGTGCCATTCTATTCCAGGGCCTTTGGATCCAGTCTTGTCCCTACCCCACAATGGGATAGGTGTTTATTACCTTGGTTGGAGCTGTTCCAGTGCTGGGCTCCGTAGCCAGCAAGGAGTGGGTACACAGTACCCAGTTACTTCTATATCAACATGTACCAGACCTCTGCTCCTTTGCATAGTTGTGACCAGAATCCAGTAGGTTGGCGTGTCTTTTCAAGCCATTGCCAAAGGCCACCTCCAGAACGATCTTTGGTTATGTAAACAACTAGCTCACAGGGCCTTGTTGAGTCCATTACATTCAAGACCTGTACGGCCTTGAGTGCTCACTTAGGAGCTGTAGAAATAGCTGCACATGTTTCATCCCAATCCCACCTGATGCGTTTTCATACCAACCAGTATAAGGGCTTCAGAATTTGTGCCAAGTACAGGATAAACATTCTCCAGTAGCCCAAAATACCCAAACACTCTTGTAATACTGCCATAGTGGTAGGGAAAGCCTGGATGTTATTTATGATTGCTTCTGAGGTAACTGTAGTCTTACCTGACCAGACAACTTCCAGGAACTTTACTGACAAACCCAGCCCATGAACTTGGTTTTGTTCATAGTCCATCCTTTCTCCCATAGATACTGCAGCAGTCTAGGTGCTGTACCTTCTAGATCTGCAAGGGAATTAGATGTGAGCATAATATCATCAATATAATGATACAGTCTCACCATTGGTGGTTTTTCCCAAGCTGCCAAAATCTGGGCTACAAGTCTGTGATAAATGGTGGGACTGTGGAGGTGTCCCTGTGGAAGGACAGGGAATGTCTACTGCTGGCCTTCCCACATGAAGACAAACATCCTGACTTTCTTGTGCTAAGTCAATAGAAAAGAAAGCATTAGCAAGGTCCACAACATAATGATATGTCACTAGCTCATGACTGAGGGTGTTCATAAGGGCCGCTAAGGAGGTGACAACAACATTCAGAGAGTGTGTGACATTATTCAATTCCCCGTAATCGATGGTCATACACCAGGAGCTGTCTGGCATTTTAACTTATTACATCAGAGAATTAAAAGAACTGTGTGTGGGCTTTATGATGTCCACCTTCTCCAGCTCCTGTAGAGTTTCTCCAATTTCTTTGTGTCCCCCAGGCAATTTATATTGCCTCTTGTAGTTTTCTCCCAGAGGGAGAGTTGCCACTTTTGCATGTAAAATTGAGATACTGCTATCGCCAGGCAAATGGTATAGCCATTTTTGAATATGCTATTTTCATGTGACAAGTGAGTCATTTGGCTTTTTCCCACCTTTATAGCTTCTGAATTTAAGTTGACCCACCTTAAAAAGGGGAATGTCAGGCTGTGGAGTCATAAGTGTCCTTGGGTTAGGTATTTGGTTTTGGCAAGAGCTCAGTAGCAAGCTCATAGCCACTTTCTAAAGTAGTATACCAGTAGCTCTATCAGGGAGGCAATGAGTCCAGAATCATAGGGAAATCTTTTGATAGGGCTGATTTCCTTTGCCACAGTCTCTAATATACAAGATCATCAGTCCAGATATTGATAGCTCAAGGTGACATTAGAGTCGTGGTGTGGCAAAAGTTGAGAGTGTTCCATAGATGGCTGGACAAGTTCCAGTACAACATGTTGGTTTGAGTGCTAGCTGAAGGATGCTGACTAGTCCATTACCTGATAAAAAGAATCAAGTAGAATGACCAAGAGAGACAATACTGTTTCTAATGTCTAAAATGTCAATAATATGTTGGTTCTTCTATTTGGTCATGGGATATTCAGAGACAGTGTTTCTTTGATTTCTAGATGCATTGAGCATTGTTAGTCCAACTAAACAGTCCCCCAAAATTACTTAGTGTTCAGGTCTCTATATATTTTTGTCAGGATTTATTAGCCATTCCTGCTGAAGAGATTTGTTAATACTACTAATTCAGTGTTAATGAGATCGGGGCTTCTGACTCTTCAACAAACAGGACATCATCTCTCTAATGAAAGCTTTGGACATTAAAGGACAGAGACATGCATGCTAATTCTTTACATGCCCATTACTATAAAGTTGCAGGAGAGGTTGTCCCACTAACAATTCTTTACATATAGGTCTTCTCTAATTGAGAGCAGTCCCCCTGACACTTAGGGGATGGTGAAGTATAGACATATATATAGTACATCTATCCTACTGTACATTCAGATAAGGAAGAACTGATAGTATATTGAATTGACTCCAGATGATCCACTGCAAACTCACATTGGATTCACCATGCAGTCCCTATACCATGAAGAGAGAGTTGAATTTGTGCATCTCCTTGCGCTGTGGGACTGGGTAGGATTGTGAGTTGGGTGCCTACATCCAACAGAGCTTTAGAAGTTTGTGTCTCTCCTGTCCCTGAAGTTTCCCAGTATGCAGGTATAGGTGCATATGGTTTCCAGTACTTCATGAGGATGGGGAAACCTCAGCCCACCCCTAATTTTCTTTCTCTATGAAACAACTGAGATTAGGGTGGGAGAGGGTGGGATACAGAGCATGGAGGGAGAGAATGACTACACTAAGTTCATCATTACTGACACCATCTATTTCAGCTGAGAGGCACCCCTTGACTCATAGCTACAGCCACATTGTCTTTCAGCCAGGGTAGTGATGCTTGCTGTCCCATTGTCATGATAATAACCTTACCTCCTCCTGCTTGGATGAAAAGATGAGACTCCAGGTCAGAACCAGAGGACTTTATCACCCACAGCACAGCAGGAAACACAGCTTCATGTTCGTAGTGGTGCCCCTTGCTTCCCACCCCACTAAGTCCCACAGGGGTGATTTATGTCATAGCTGAGGAACACTGAGTTTAGGGAATCTGAGTCTTTTATAATGAGTTGCAAACAATTCTGACTAACCTGGAGGAAGACTATTTTTTTTTTCATTATGGACAGTTAACAAATCTGCTTTCTTTTTTGAATGTCAGCATTATTTTCCAAGGTTGTTTTCTATGTACACATAGTTTAAAAGGTAGTTTAGAACTGAAGGGCAGTTACCTTTATTTGCAGGATGTACAGAACTGTTGAAGATTCATGGAGAATTGTCCTCTAACAAGTACTTTTTAAAAGTAATGACCTTTTCTTTTTATAGTCTTACCAAAATTTTACTCTATTTACTTTTATCTAGTAAAAATACAGATTAGAATAGTCTTTCATGGGAGAAGAATAGGAAAACAGTGAGCCTGTTAGAGGTGGGCATATGAGTATGAAAGTGAAGTCACTGGTAACTCAGCTTACAAGTGGTTGGTGCATTCTATTTATTAATAGGGTAGAATTCATTAATTAATATAGTATATATTGAGCATGTAAAATGTGTTAAACACTGGTTTTGTTTCGGGGCATACAAAAGTGGAGAGAAGGCATGTAAAATATAATGCAATTATAGTTAAGAACATAGATATGGTGGTCCTTCAGATAAGGGACTGACTCTGGGCAGAGTGTTAGGAATCAGGTAAAGATTTTTTTACATGGGTCTTTATATGGATCTTAAAAGTATAGTGAGTTTTCCAAGGGAAATGCACTTGGGTTGCCGAAAAGGAATTCTATGAAGAGGTAAGTGTGAGTACTGGCAAACATCCACAGAATATTTCAAGAAACATTTGGTAGCTTGGGTGAAATAGATATGAGAGAATGGTATAGGAAGAACACTGGATAGGTAAGTGGGGCCAGCAAATGGCAATCCATGACTGCTATACTATGGAGTCTGGACTTTGTCTCTAGGGTAAAGGGAAAACCTTGAAGATTTATAGATCAAAGTACGGTATGATCAGTCTACATATGGTAAGACACTCTTGACTATTGTAAAATAAATATAATAAAGAATTCAAGTAAAGAGAGACAGTTAATAGGCAAATGTGGTTATACTTGTGAAAAATGCTTGGGGGCAGGGGCAGGGTAATAGAAAGGACTGGAACATAGTAGAGATTTTGGACATAGTCTTTTGAAACTGGCTGGGAAGGTGTATGTATAAGAAAGGCAGACAAAAAAGACATTCCTATTTTAAAACTTGTTCATTGGAAAAGTGGCCAACCAATGTCATTTTGATGATGATACCACTTTGATAATGGTAGAGATTTATTCACAAAGCTTCTAAGAATAAATCTGTTAAATATTGCAAGATAAAGAATGTACTTGAATTGATGTGTGACCTTACATTCTCCCATTCCATTTTATGTGCTTATAAAAAGTAATAGACTGCATAAAACTTTCCTTATTATCAATGTTATACATATTTGAAGTAATTCTCTGCAAAAATGGAATTAACAGTTGGATATTTTTTTCCTGCCTGTAACTATCTTGTTTTAACTTTTTAATGTGAATCAGCTGAAAGTAGAATAAAACTGTTTGCTATAAATTCTAAGATTTAAATAATATTGACCAAATACTCCAAAAATCACCAAAAGCTATAGCTTTATTAAATTTGAAATAAAATAGCTAATCTACCAAATAATCACAAAACTATAGCTTTGTTAAATAATCATTTAAAGTCAAACATCTTCATTTCCATACTCAGAGACTATTAGTATTGCTACTCTCAGTGTAGTAGATAATAAGGAAGGAAAACTTTTTATATGCAGTAATCAGTGGCTTAATGTAGAGATAAAAATACAAAGAATCCTTGCAGATAATTAAACATCCTAATTCTGGATAGTCTTTGATTAATACATTGGAAGGCAAAGTACCTCCAGTGTCTTGCAATGTGGCACGGTGATAATACTGCAGCTGATCTTTCATTGTTCTAGCTGAAGATTAATTGTCTCTCTCCCTCCTATAATATCCGTTTAGTGCCTTATAAATTGGATCCAGCTATTAGCACTATTCATTTATTTCCTGTGAAGATAGTTGAAGCTTTATCTACTTGAGTGTTAGATTTAGTATCACTTTTCATTTCCTTCTTAGCTAAATACATGTTCTTCTAAATAGCTTTTTCTAAATGTCTTTCCTCACTTCACTCCCCTACCCGCAAAGACACAAACAAAATAGGCACACTAATACAAAAAATCTTTTCCTCCTTTTTATATTAGCTTTGTAATAAATTTATTATATTTGCCAGGTTGAAAAAAGCATCACAAATGAAGTTTGCCATAACTTTTAATGAGCCTGTGCCTCTGGACTGTGAACTTTACAGGTGTTTCTCAGTGTTTTTTCTTTCTTCTTGGTGGAACAGGATGGCTAGGGTGGTCTGGAGTTGGGTGTTTCTCTTATCACAGCTCTAATGGAAAAAAAAAAAGCCAGCATCCCAGTGGGTTAGGCTCCTGTTAACTAGTTTCCCCTGAGGGCAGGCCTTGTTAAGAACAGAGTACTCTGGTGTAGTTCAAAATGTTTTCTTTTCCCTTCCCTTTGTCTGAAGCATGGGGGGATTTTTTCTCAGATCTTTACCGTGAGAACCTGGTTGAGTTCCTGAAGGTAAAATTCACAAAGTATAGGGTCCCTCTATGACTGGGTCCACCTGGAGTTTTTAACTCTCGGATTTGTCTACACTTATCCTCAGCAATTCATCAAATACAGGTCAAGTTTTCCTACTCCAGTGTTATTTCCCCAGGTAGTTTCCCATACTCTAGGAAGCCATGACTCCCTGTATGTATCTGTCTGTCTCACCAGTTTTGGGGGCAGTGGTTTGTTCTGTGTCCTCATCTCACAGATCTAAGAAGAGTTATTGGTTTTTCAGTCTGTTTGGCTTTTACTTGTTAGGAGAATGGTAACTTCCAAGCTCCTTACATGTGGAACTGGAAACCTTATCACAGCCTTTGTAATTTGTGTTAGCTCATGTGATTTCTCAGCAACACACATTGATAGGGAGAGAGAAATAAGCTGCGCTTCTGTAGCTGGTTATCTTCTAAATTTCGGCAGGCATTGGACAACCAGTTAAGCTAGATATAGTGTTTTATAGAGTTCAATTCTGCTGTCCTACTTCTATGTTGAGAGGTCACAAAATTAGGCTATTGTGATAGAGCAGTAGGCATTCTAGTCAGCTAAATAACTCTTGTACTCCTAAGATGCCTTGACTAACTAGTGGGCATCCATCAGAGACTGGGAATATGGAGGTAGATATAGCTCTTTACCTGGCAAGAATGAGTTAGGGTCCATGCCCATGGCCAAATAATTGAGGTAGTCAGCAGGATAATTCTGTGCTCAGATGGATGACCCAAAGTACAGACAAGGAAAGTCAGAACAGACGAAGATGGTGGGTTATTTGGTAGTGTCATTTATGGCCTTGATTTAAATGAATACTTGTCTAGTCTTTGCAAGGTGAAACTGTTTTCTGAGCTTAAAATATAATAGAAGCAAAAGTAATATACAAGATAACAAAGAAAAAACTGAAATTGACTGTTTTAGGCTTCTATTGCTACTAACCAAGCTCCTTTGACCTCATCAGCTTTCTTAGACATAATAAACTATGTTTAATTAGGTGGGCCTGGGATTTAGTTTAAGTGGATTCAGATACTGGTTCTAATATTACTAGCTATGTGATTTGGGTAAATCATCTAACTTCTCTGTACCTTTATTATTGCAACTATAAATGGGTAAGATAACTTATTTACATGAGCTAAAAAGTGGAAGCATTTAAAATGGCATCTACCTAGCCCATGGTGAGTATTTAATAAATGTTACCTATTACTATTATTATAAAGTTAACCAGGATACTATACAAAATTAGATTTTATAATCATTAATTCTAAATGTAATGCCTTACTTTACCATTACTGAGAGTAACATCCAGCCCAGTGAAATGGAAAGTACCTTATAACTTGGGGAATATTTTTGCCTGTAGGCCATAAACTGCTTTTTTAAAACACTTAAAATAAAAAAATAAGTGTGGTGATCCATAACTATTTTCTCATCTCCTTGTTGCCCTAAAGGTTGTAGGCACCGGGTCCCTTTCCTTATGAAAATGGTAGGCTTATTGTCCTGAAGATAATTACTTCTCATATAGTTTGATAGTTCCTCATTGAAACCATTTCTTGAGTTGATTTTTTTTTCCTGCTTTCTTACTACTCATTTGTAGAGAAATACATACTTTAAAAATTATTTTTTTTCTCTCTTTGAGTACTTTCTCTGTATTTGGCATCAAGAAACATTGAGGTCCTATAGGGCCAGGGTATTGTTTATTTTTATAGTGTTTTTCTCTTTTGAGGCTGTTACTCAGTTTAAAGAATAAATGGCATTTTGTGTGAAATGCAGTCAGGTAAGGTTGACCAGATGACCCAGGTTTGTAGACTTCTATTTTGTAAAGACGCGCTTTTGGTTACTATCTTTTTGGAGTGGAAGTATGTTCCATGTTTCTAGTCTGCAGTGGGCCATCTTAGCATTTTTCAGTTCCAGACCATAAAAACAGGGAGATACGGACACACACCAGAACACACATAGTCAGAGCTTGTAATATTTTCTTGTGCTGCTAAAGCTTCTTTTTAAAGTTTAGAGGTAAAATTAAAACTGAGTTGGTTATGCTGACATATTTTTATTATTGTGTTTACTATTTAGAATAAGTTAAATGGAAAAGAGAGTTACCCTGCCTTTTTTAAGAACTAAGACGTTAGATAATTTAGAAACCTGGTTTGTAAATTTAGGAGGATTTTTATATTAAACACAAATCTTTTTGCTGATGGCTGCAGGAAGAAATATGGTTGAGGGGGAGGGTACCTTCAAGCTTTCAATGTTTCAACAAAATTCTATTATGTTATATGTATTATTCAGGTATGATTTAAAGATGTTAGAGTTATTTTTCTTTTTCTTTGAGAAGTCACTGCAATCTTCTACAAATTTTTTTCATCACCGTCTTCCTGGAATGATACTGATTCTTGATATGAAGTAGAAACTTGCCATAAAGCTCAGAATAAGACTATGTTTAGATTGTTGGTGATTTGGTAAATAATTGCAACTGCCTTCCTTTCTATATAATACATTATTTTTATTTATATTGTACTTGGATTAAAATAGTTTCCAGAGGTTATGAACTTAACAGAGATTTCCAGTTAATAAATTGCTTATCAATTTCATTTTTTTTTAAACTACTTAGGTCCCCAATTGAGAATTGTATGGTTAAGGAAAGTATTTCAGGATATATTTACATTTAAATAAGGTTTGAAGTACCTGAAATGGAAGTCAAGTTTTTTAAATAAAAAATGCATACTACTGGGAAAAAAGAGAATTTTGCTAGTTTTTAAAATTTAGAAAATAATTCCCATAAACTATTTCTTTACTCCCAGAGAGGCAATTTAACACACTCATATGATAATGGGTGAAGAATCCTACCATTTCAGTTAGTTAACCAAATTATATTGAATACATAGGGCAATATTTTCTTTGAAGAGCGAACAGTCTGCTACCAGAGTTTGAAAGATTCTTCATGTCTTCTTACTGTAAAACAACATTTAAAGCTTTAACAAATCAGGTTCATGATGATGTAATTAACTTCCAATGTGAGAGAATTTGCAGATGGTGCTGAAATTCTAATTTTATTTGAAAGAATTGACTTATACTAGTTGCTGAATTTAAGAATGTTTCTTTAATTGGTGCAAAGCAAATAATTAAACTGACTACCTAGATTCTATGTATTTTAACTATATAAACATTGACCTTTATATGATTAGTTTTCTGAACTTTTGTTGCCAAATCATATAGAAAACCTAATAACTAATTAATTACCAGTGAAGTGGGAATTAAATATATGGAGATTAATAGCTATAAATATATAAAATATTTACCAGGGAAGATTGATTCAGTCTTCATCAGGCAGAAATATATCTCAATTAGCCATAACATTAAAGTGGGGAAAGAATGACAAGACCAAAAGAGCAAAATGCCTGGGAAAGAAAATTATACATTTTGCAATAAAATTACTAACTTCCTAGTATTCAGTTTCAGCAAGGAGGGGGTATCCCATTACTTTGTTTTTAGGAGAGACCAGTAATATAAAACACTGACCCAGATTCTCATTCTATAAAACTTTGTGGGAGAAATATACTCCACTAACAAAATAAAGTCTGAAGAAGCATAACCATAATTATTAGATGCTTTTCCCCAGGCTAAATTAATTCCCTGGTTGTTTAAGTAGAAAAAAGTCTTTGAAATTATTCAATGACAAAGTAAACTACTCCCTTATAATGACAACTTCTACTTCCGTCTCATCCTTAGTTGATACAGTATGACTGGCAAAGGCCAATATTTAGCTCAATAAGATTGTAAATTGAGACTCAGTAAGGTGTCTTTCTTCTCTATTACAGTTTTACATCCAGAGAAGCTAAACCACAGTCATTTATTCTATTTTTGAGAAAAAAATATACCACATTATTGGATTTTAATTTGGTGAAACTGGAAACTGCAAGGTTAATTTTCAAAATCCTACATTTCAAAATACTTAATAACATTGGAAATTTCCTCTTTCACACTTTTATTTGCTATAAATTTTGCTTAAGCAGTGATTTTTGTCAGTTTGAGAAAGTAGAAAAAATATAGCATTGAGAATTGCAAGATTTGGTTCTAGTTCTAGCTTTGTCACTAGCTGATTTTTCAACATTCTTCAACAACACTAACTTCCTGAATTGTCTTCATTAGTAGAATAAGGAGGTTGGATAAAAAGATCTTTTATGGCTGCTACCTCCTGGGCTTGCACCTACTGTGATTTGCTCCAGTACTGAGGCTGCCTGTTTTGAGAGAGTTTGAAGTTTCTAAACAGAACTCTTATATTTGTATTATAGAGTATTTGCACTTTGTGATGTACAGAAAGTTAGTGTTTCTTATATTTAAGTTATAGAACCAGAAATCTGATTATATAATTCATTTATCAAGTTATGTTAAATTCATTTAAGAAATATCTTAGGATATATCATTAAACAAAATAGGCAAAGATCACAGCTTATATTATACTGAAGACAGATAGATAAGGAGCAAAAAATCTGTAACATATAAGAAACAAAAAAAAATGCATGTATAATGTCATGGTTAGAAATTCATACATGTTAGGGAAAAAGAGAAATAGAAGAAGTAGGGGGATTGTGATGAATTTCCTTATTAAATAGAGTAGGCAAGTAGGGATCATCAAGATGTGAGAACAAAGACTTGAAGGAAGTGAAGGAGTAAGCCAAGCCAATATCTGGCAAAGAGTAGTTTGGGCAGAAGGAACAGCTAAGTTAAGATCCTAATGCAGGAAGGGGACTGTTGCATGCATAGAATGGCAAGGAAGTCAGTATGGCGGAGGTGTCTGAGCAGAAGGAAAGGTAATAAAATATTTAAAATGTGTGATGATTAATTTCACTAATGGCCCCAATATTTTCTGCCATCCTGCCTCCTTACTCTTTGATAGTGCTCCTCCATAATGACTCTGGGTTCAGCTGTGTGACTTGCTTTGGGCAATGGGACAGCAGCAAAGTTGATTCAAGGAAGCCAATAAAAGCCTTTTTCCTTTCTCTTGGAACCCTGTCACCTGCCACAGTAGCAGCCCAGACTAACTTAGAGGGGATGAAAGACCACATGGAGCAGAGCTGAGGTTTCTGCCTGAGGCCATCCTGACCAGGTAGCCCTGGGGAACCCACCAGCTGCCAGTGGACACTGTACAACTGACCATTAAGTTCATGAGAATGAATCAAATGTTACTTAAAGTCAGTTTTCAGGTGGTTTGTTTTGCAGCAATAAGGAGCTGATCCAAGAAGTGATGTTGCAATAGTGAAGGCTGGGGGCAAATCCTGTGGGACCCTGTTAGGACTGTAAAAAGTTTTCCTTTTACTCTGAGTAAAATGAGAAATCACAGCAAGGCTTTGAGCAGACATATGACATGCTCTTTTATTTTCAAATGTTCTCTTTAGCTGCTGTGTGTCTATCCATCCTCATTTGTATTCTTGATTCTCTGGCTCACCCTTATTCATAATTCCAGAGTGCAGAAGAGGGATTGGTACCTTCCTTGGCACATTTGCTCAACTTACGAAGAGAAACGTTACTGTCAGTTTAACTTGGATTTGTGACCTTCTTGTATGCAGAAATTTGTTCTAGCTTTTCACCTTTCTCCTAGGGAATTTTTTCTATTCTCTTTTGCTCAAGGATGACTTCTGTATGTCAGGTGTGATCTTCATATCTAATTTCTGTGTTGAAGAGAGCTAGTGGCTTTACGTGGGAGTTAAAATCTCATGCATATTATGAGAAAAGAGCCAGGCGCGTAGAACTTATGACATTCTTGTAAGTTTGTGGAATTTCAAAACCTTGGGAATAAAAAGCAACTAGATGAAATGACTTCTAATATTCTAGAATTCTGCATTCTCCTAATCTAAGAACTGACATTTTCATGACAATTAGTTTAATACCTCACATAAACTGATATTTAATGGACATCATTGACAACAAGTATCTCATAACATTTGTTCTAGAACTCCAGACCTATATTCCAAGTTATATGAGAGGGATTACTTTTGCCAAAGCAAAAGTCAAAAACACCCCATCATTTCAGGGATTATTTTACTTTCTGCTTTGAAAATAATTAAGGAAAATTTTTAGCTTAGGAAAGATTATTTTTTAGCTCTGAGATTAAATAAAATTTTGTTTGAGTGAAGTCAGTTTCTGTGTCTCCTTCTGTTTCTCTCTTCTCTTGTTCTTGTGATCTAGCTTCTGCATCACCTACCTAAGAAATACAAGATCCTGAAGAACTATAATTATTATGAATTAGTATTAAAATTTCCTGAACCCTAGTCTGGTTTCATCATATGATGTCAAAAAGACATGGAACAAATATAAATTAATCCATTTTCTTTATAGATATTTAAAATTGTTAATAACTTTTTAAGAGATTTCTTTTACAAAGATGCCTGCATTGTTATAATTAATCCTTGTAACAACCATATAGGGAAAATATTAACATCATATGCATCTAAGCTATATTTACAGATATTAAAAAAGCAACCCCTGTCTATAAGGTAATTATGCATTTCTTCAAAGAGAAGAAACAAAAGTCATCTGAACAATATTAAAAAATAAGCTGTTAAGGCTCTAGGTGAAATACTCAAGCATCTAGCATAGGTTGAGTACATACTGGGAGACCTTACTACAGAGACTAATCAAGTAGTGATTTATTTTGGCCACACTGAAGAAGCCTGGAAGTTGGTAGTCTAGAGCTGGTATAGTGGTTCCACTCTGCCCTTAGGGATCCAGACTCCTATTTTTCTGCCCTGCTCTGCACTCTGTGTGAGGCATTCATTCTTATCATTGTCACATTGTATTTTGGAAGATTACTCTTTCTCAGCGGCTCCCACATGTAGTTTATACATTCCTGGCATGAAGAGGGGCAAAGGAAAATGACAAAATTATGTGCCAGTCTCACACTTTCAGAAGTTTTCCTAGAATCCATACTCAGAGATTTCTGCTGAAATCTCGTTGACCAAGAAATAGAAGAATCTGGGAGATATAATTATTTATTGCTGTTCTTAACAAAATCTAGGTTCCACTGGTGAAAAAAAAGAAAGACAAATAGACATTCGTTAGTATGATGGTTAATTTTATGTGTCCTTTTGGCTAGCTGATGGTACCCAATTACTTAGTCAAACACAATTCTTGATGTTGACATAAAAGTATATTTTAGCTGTGGCTAACGTTTAAATCAGTAGACTGAGGAAAGCAGAACACTCTTCATAATGTGGGTGTGCCTCATCCATTCAGTTGAAGGACTTAAGAGAAAAGACTAGGACCTCCCAAGAGAAAGAAATTCTGCTTCCAAACTCAAGACTGCAACGTCAACTCTTCCCTGGGTCTAAGCTTGCCAGCTTACCCATAGATTTTGGACTTGCCAACACCAACAATCATGTGAGCCAGTTCCTTAAAATAAATCCTCTCCCCTATATATCTATGTATACATCCTATTGATTCTGTTTCTCTCAAAAGCCCTGACTAATGTTGGCACTGAGAGTGGATCTAGAAGAACCAAACCTAAGGATGAGTTTTCTGATTTGATTCTGGGGTTTCTGGAATTGGTTCTCTAATCTGATTAGATATAGGGGTACTAATGACTCTACTTCTGGTAGTAAAAAGAGCACTGATAGTCCATAGTGTGATGTGGCAGAAAAGATATCCAAAATATCATCTTGGATACACCTAAATACTTAGACAAGTTTTTGGGTGAAAATGTATTTGATACCTTAGAACATTTTTGTCAAACTAAGAAGTATAATGAGATTGGTTGATTGGTCCTAATTGTCCTGGAAAAAGTGGAGAAAGGAAAGGATGAGCTTAGGGATTTGAATTCCCAGTTTAAGTACCACATAAATGACCTGAAATTTCCTATGTCTGCTCTGAAAGAAACCCTTACCTCCATAGTTACATAGATTGCTGCAAACCAGACCCAGGTCTCATCATGCTAGACACTGAATTACAACACAAATTAAATCTCCAACCTCAGAGGGTATCTGCTGGTAAAACAGTGCATTGATGAAGAAGAAATGGAGTCCTGAAAACTGAAATGGGGCCATAAGGGAAGATCCTGAGAAGGCTGGGGACAATGAATCTTTAATACTCTGAGTCTTCTTTGCTAATAGAAGTAGCTGTTCCACCTCCACCTGAAAAGATTAATGCTGACACACTGGAGGAAATTGTAATGGCCTCCTGTGAAACAGTGGTCTTGAAAAACACTGCTGATTCTCCCTAGGACCCACTTCCTATAGCCCATTTTTGTTTCTAGACCTAGAACTAGACTCATTTCCTAGCAAGCCATGAAAGGTGACCATGAGGAAGTGTGCTATACTCTGAAAGAACTACATAAGTTTGAATTTATACAGAAAGAAATCCAGGGAATATGTACAGGAATAGATATTAGGGGTTTTGGATAATAGTGGAAGAAGAATATAGTTGGATCAGACTGAATTTATTGATATGTATCAATCAGATATTCTGGCTTTATGTTGTAGCTCAGGGGGTGAGAAAGGTTGACTGAAACATGCTTCAAAAGTGACCTATATTAAATAAGTTGCAATACCAGAACTGCCTTGGTATACAGTAGAGGAAGAGATCAAAAGGAGATGAGAATTTAAGAGTGCATTTATCATATGAGATCTGCTCACCCACTCCAAGTGGGCCTAGAGGACACACCTTTCATCACAACTGTGAGGTGACATCCAGCATCTCTGAAGAGTGCTGAAGTCACTCTTCTCTGTAGGTAAGAAATTACAGTGGAAACTGCTGCCACTGAATTGAGAAAACTTAATGCAATGGGGCTTATTGGATCTAAGGGTGGCAGGAGCCAAGTGGAAACACTTAATAACCAAAGGCAAGGTGGGTGTGTTTGTCATAATAGCAGAGTGTCAAAGCAGTAATCAGAATAGTTTGACTTATAAAGATTTGTGGCACTGGCTAGTTAAATTGTTATGTTCCCCTAAGTTGGGCTGCCTACTAAATTTCATTCGGTTTGTATAAACAGAAGAGGTATAGGTCAAGAAAAAAGGCCAACTTAAATAATAAAAGCAGGGAGTTATGGTTAATGTCCAGATTTAAGCCCATTTACAGACCCCAAACCCCTTTGATGAAGAAGAGGCCAAGGTCCCTTAACAAGTACCCATCTACACCCCCCAAATTATGCTGTTTATCTTAACGAGGTGACTGTGCATTGGGGAAAAGGACTTTTCAAGGATTACTGGTCCCTGGCTCTGAACTGATACTATTTCCAGGAGACCCAAAACCTTACTGTGATTCTCTAGTCAGAGTCAGAAGCTTTTGAAGGTAAGGTTTTAGTTCAGATCCATTCACAATGGGTCCAGTGGATTCCTTAGCCCATCCTGTGGTTATTTATCCAATTCTGGAATACACAATGGGAATTACATACTGACCAACTGGCAAAATTCCCACATTGGTTCCATGACCTATGGAAAGAATTAAGATACTTGAGTGGCTAATTGAATTTCTAAAGATGATATTAATATTAAATGTCAGGTCCAGGACTGACACCTATGTTCTAGGGCTTATAAATATCACAGTGACTTTTCAATGGGAAGTATTCATCTACACCTGTTATAGTTAGCTTGGGCAACATTATTGCCCATCCATAAATTGAGTGTAATTGTATCTAAATCAAAAGATTGTTTGAAATTTGATTATATTCCAGGCATTTGGGACAGTACCCGATTATACCATATATTTATGAACATGTATTATTTCTTATTAAAATGAAGCTACTACTTTTTGTTTTATATCCATGGCATTTAAAATAAACCATCTTTATTTTACTAAAAGGTAAAATGATTTTATAATGAAGGTAATGGTCTGAAAACCTTTTAGTTTCTTTAAGAGAGATTTTTAAATGATTAAGTTTTATTGAGAAATCTTTTAAAAAATACCCTCTTGAAGGAATCTTGTAAAATCTGGTTATGTAATCTTTCCTGATGTGGCAAGATATTGTCTGGACACACTGGGCTTACGATGCATCAGGTGGAGGGAATTAATGAAGAGTGATGCCAAGTATGAATTCATGCTTCAAAAGGTCTAAGAATGCCCTAAGATTTTTCTTTAAAAACTCCAGTATTAAATTTTTAGAAAGCACTTAGGAAGAGTTTCAGCTTTAATTTCCCTAAAAGACTCCTTCGGAAAATGATTGATTGGCATTTGGCAGACATCCTTTATTGTGTCACAGTTCTGTTATGGTCTTTTTAGCTTCAGTATTAGGAAAAAAAAATTCAAAGTATGCATTTGTGTACTATTCCCAAAGGTAGTAAAGAGAGGATTAAGTACAATCAGTTTTCTGAATCAGTTGCAGCCATAAATATGGTATTGAACATATGTTGAAGCAGTCTATAAGGTTTCAGAGAATGAAGAATGAGCTAAAGATTTTTTTACTCCAAAATTTTAGTCCTTCTAATAAGAGCCAAACTCCTTCGGAGGATGCTGAAAGTCATAGACTCAGATTCAGTAACCACAGTCCTCATGGAAATTTTGGCTGCTGAAATCTAATGCATACATGTCACATGTATGGAATGATAGTATCTTTACAAAAGTCGGAGTTTCAGACAACAGACAGATGCTACAAGCAACTTTGCAATAATTTATTTATTTATGTATTTAGCAGTTTGTTTATTTATTTGTGTTTTGGTATCATGAATATACACTTACATAAACAACATTGTGGTTACTAGATTTCCCCATTATGAAGTCCCACCAAATACCCCATTACAGTCACTGTCCATCAGTGTAGTAAGATGCTGTAGAATCACTACTTATTTTCTCTGTGTTATACTGTCTTCCCCATGTTCCCCACCTACATTATATGTATTAATCATAATGCCCCTATTTTCCCTTATCACTCCCTTCCCACCCATCCTCCCCAGTCTCTTTCCCTTTGGTAACTGTTAGTCCATTCTTGGGTTCTGTGAGTCTGCTGCTGTTCTGTTCCTTCAGTTTTTGCTTTGTTCCTATACTCCATAGATGAGTGAAATCATTTGATACTTGTCTTTCTCCAACTGGCATATTTCATTGAGCATAACACCCTCTAGCTTCATGTATGTTGTTGCAAATGGTAGGATTTGTTTTCTTCTTATGGCTGAATATCATTCCATTCTGTATATGGACCACATCTTCTTTATCCATTTATCTGCTGATGGACACTTAGGTTGCTTCCATTTCTTCGCTATTGTAAATAGTGCTGCGATAAACAGGAGTGTATATGTCTTTTTCAAAATGGGCTTCTGTATTCTTAGGGTAAATTCCTAGGAGTGGAATTCCTGGATCAAATGGTATTTCTATTTTGAGTTTTTTGAGGAACCTCCATACTGCTTTCCACAAACATTGAACAAATTTACATTCCCACCAGCGGTGTAGGAGGGTTCCCTTTTCTGCACATCCTAGCCAGCATTTGCTGTTCTAGTATTTTCTATGTTGGCCATCCTAACTGGTGTGAGGTGATATCTCATTGTGATTTTATTTGCATTTCTCTGATGATTAGTGATGTGGAACATCTTTTCATGTGCCTTTTGGCCATCTGAATTTCTTCTTTGGAGAACTGTATGTTCAGCTCCTCTACCCATTTTTTAATTGGATTATTTGCTTTTTGTTTGTTGAGGTGTGTGAGCTCTTTATATATTTTGGATGTCAACCCTTTATCAGATCTGTCATTTATGAATATATTCTCCCATACTGTAAGATGCCTTTTTGTTCTACTGATGGTGTCCTTTGCTGTAGAGAAGCTTTTTAGTTTGATAAAGTCCTACTTGTTCATTTTTGCTTTTGTTTCCCTTGCCTGTAGAGATATGTTCATGAAGAAGTTGCTCATGTTTATTTTCAAGAGAGTCTTGCCTTTATTTTCTTCCAAGAGTTTTACGGTTTCATGACTTACATTCAGGTCTTTGATCCATTTCGAGTTTACGTTTGTATATGGAGTTAGACAGTGATCTAGTTTCATTCTCTTATATGTAGCTGTCCAGTTTTGCCAACACCAGCTGTTGAAGAGGCTGTCATTTCCCCATTTTATATCCATGGGACCTTTATCCATATTAATTGACCATATATGGTTGGGTTTATACCTGGAATCTCTATTCTGTTCCACATGTCTATGGGTCTGTCCTTGTGCCAGTACCAAATTGTCTTGATTACTATGGCTTTGTAGTAGAGCTTGAAGTTGGGAAGCAAGATCCCCCCTGCATTATTCTTCATTGTCAGGATTGCTTTGGCTATTTGGGATCTTTTGTGATTCTATATGAATTTTAAAGTTATTTGTTCCAGTTCATTGAAGAATGCTGTTGGTACTTTGATAGGAATTGCATTGAATATGTAGATTGCTTTAGGCAGAATGGTCATCTTAACAATATTAATTCTTCCTGCGCAAGAGCATGGGATGAATTTCCATTTATTAGTATCCTCTTTAATTTCTCTTAGGAGGGTCTTGTGGTTTTCAGGGTTTAAGTCTTTCACTTTCTTGGTTAGGTATATCCCTAGGTATTTTACTCTTTTTGATGCAACTGTGAATGGAATTGTTTCCCTGTTTTCTCTTTCTGCTAAGTTCATCATTAGTGTATAGGAATGCAACAGATTTCTTTGTATTAATTTTGTATCCTGCAACTTTGCTGAATTCAGATATTAGTTCTAGCAGTTTTGGAGTGGATTCTTCAGGATTTTTTATGTACAATATCATGTCATCTGCAAACAATGACAGTTTGACTTCTTCTTTACCAATCTGGATTCCTTGTATTTCTTTGTTTTGTCTGATTGCTGTGGCTAGGACCCCCAGTACCACGTTGAATAACAGTGGGGAGAGTGGGCATCCATCTTCTTCCTGATCTCAGAGGAAAAGCTTTCAGCTTCTCACTGCTCAGTATGAAGTTGGCTGTGGGTTTATCATATATGGTCTTTATTATGTTGAGGTACTTGCCCTCTATACTCATTTTGTTTAGAGTTTTTATCATGAATGGATGTTTAATTTTGTCAAATGCTTTTTCAGCATCTATGGAGATGATCATGTGGTTTTTGTCCTTTTTGTTGATGTGGTGGATGATGTTGATGGATTTTCGAATGTTGTACCATCCTTGCATCCCTGGGATGAATGCCACTTGGTCATGGTGTATGATCCTTTTGATGTATTTTCGAATTCAGTTTGCTAATATTTGATTGAGTATTTTTGCATCTACGTTTATCAGGGATATTGGTCTGTAATTTTCTTTTTTGGTGGGGTCTTTGCCTGGTTTTGGTATTAGGATGATGTTGGCTTCATTGAATGAGTTTGAGAGTATTCCCTCCTCTTCTATTTTTTGGAAAACTTTAAGGAGAATGGGTATTATATCTTCTCTGTATGTCTGATAAAATTGCGAGGTAAATCCATCTGGCCTGGGGTTTTTTTTCCTGGGTAGTTTTTTGATTACTGCTTCAGTTTCATTGCTGATAATTGGTTTGTTTAGATTTTCTGTTTCTTTCTGGGTCAGTCCTGGAAGGTTGTATTTTTCTAGGAAGTTGTCCATTTCTCCTAGGTTTTCCAACTTGTTAGCATATAGGTTTTCATAGTATTCTCTAATAATTCTTTGTATTTCTTTGGGGTCCATCGTGATTTTTCCTTTCTATTTTCTGATTCTGTTGATGTGTGTTGACTCTCTTTTTCTCTTAATAAAACTGGCTAGAGGCTTATCTATTTTGTTTATTTTCTCGAAGAACCAGCCCTTGGTTTCATTGATTTTTTTCTATTGTTTTATTCTTCTCAATTTTACTTTTTTCTTCTCTGATCTTTATTATGTCCCTCTGTCTGCTGACGTTAGACCTCATTTGTTCTTCTTTTTCCAATTTCAATAAGTGTGACATTAGACTATTCATTTGGGATTGTTCTTCCTTCTTTAAATATGCCTGGATTGCTATATACTTTCCTCTTAAGACTGCTTTTGCTGTGTCCCACAGAAGTTGGGGCTTTGTGTTGTGGTTTTATTTGTTTCCATATATTGCTGGATCTCCATTTTAATTTGGTCATTGATCCATTGATTATTTAAGAGCATGTTGTTAAGCCTCCATGTGTTTGTGAGCCTTTTTGCTTTCCTTGTACAATTTACTTCTAGTTTTATACCTTTATGGCCTGAAATGTTGGTTGGTAGGATTTCAATCTTTTGGAATTTACTGAGGCTCTTTTTGTGGCCTAATATGTGGTCTGTTCTGGAAAATGTTCCATGTGTACTTGAGAAGAATGTGTATGCTGTTGCTTTTTGGATATAGAGTTCTATAGATGTCTGTTTGGTCCATCTGTTCTAGTGTATCATTCAGTGCCTCTGTGTCCTTACTTATTTTCTGTCTGGTGTATCTGTCCTTTGGAGTGAGTGGTGTGTTAAAGTCTCCCAAAATAAATGCATTGCATTCTATTTCCTCCTTTAATTCTGTTAGTATTTGTTTCACATATATTGGTGCTCCTGTATTGGGTGCGTGTGTATAATGGTTATATCCTCTTGTTGGACTGAACCCTTTATCATTATGTAATGTCCTTCTTTATCTCTTGTTACTTTCTTTGTTTTGAAGTCTATTTGGTCTGATACTAGTACTGTAACACCTGCTTTTTTCTCCCTGTTGTTTGCATGAAATATCTTTTTCCATCCCTTGACTTTTAATCTCTGCATGTCTTTGCGTTTGAGGTGAGTCTCTTGAAAGCTGCATATAGATGGGTCTTGCTTTTTTATCCATTCTTTTACTCTGTGTCTTTTGATTGGTGCATTCAGTCCATTTACATTTTGGGTGATTTTTGAAAGATATGTACTTATTGCCATTGCAGGCTTTAGATTCGTGGTTACCAAAGGTTCAAGGTTAGCTTCTTTAGTATCTTACTGCCTAACTTAACTCGCTTATGGAGCTATTATAAACACCGTCTGATGATTATTTCTCTCCCTTTTTATTCTTTCTCCTCCATTCTTCATAAGTTGGGTGTTTTTTTCTGTGCTCTTTTTAGGAGTGCTCCCATCTAGAGCAGTCCCTCTAAAATAACCTGTAGAGGTGACTTGTGGGAGGCAAATTCCCTCAACTTTTGCTTGTCTGGGAATTGTTTAATCCCTCCTTCATATTTAAATGATAATCGTGCTGGATACAGTATCCTTGGTTCAAGGCCCTTCTGTTTCATTGCATTAAATGTATCATGCCATTCTCTTCTGGCCTGTATGGTTTCGGTTGAGAAGTCTGATGATAGCCTGATGGGTTTTCCTTTGTAGGTGACTTTTTTTCTTTCTCTGGCTGCCTTTAATACTCTGTCCTTGTCCTTGATCTTTTCCATTTTAATTATTATGTGTCTTTGTGTTGTCCTCTTTGGATCCCGTCTCTCGGGAGTTCTGTGTGCCTCCGTAGTCTGATCAACTATTTCTTCCCCCAGTTTGGGGAAGTTCTCAGCAATTATTTCTTCAAAGATACTTTTTATCCCTTTTTCTCTCTCTTTTCCTCTGGTACCCCTATAATGTGGATATTGTTCCTTTTGGATTGATCACACAGTTCTCTTAATATTGTTTCATTCCTGGAGATCCTTTTATCTCTCCCTGTGTCAGCTTCTATGCGTTACTCTTCTCTGGTTTCTATTCTATCAATGGCCTCTTGCATCTTATCCATTCTGCTTATAAATCTTTCCAGAGATTGTTTCATTTCTATAATCTCCCTCTGGATGTCATCCCTTAGCTCTGGTATATTTCTCTGCAGCTCTGTTAGCATGTTTATGGTTTTTATTTTGAATTCTTTTTCAGTGAGACAGGTTAGGTCTGTCTCTGCAGATCCTCTCTCAGGGGTTGTCTGAACTATTTAGGATTGGGCTAAATTTTTTGCCTTTTCATGGTAATAGCAGTGGCTGTGTCAGCTGGGAGAGAAAGTCCTGTCCTGCTTGCTGGATGCCTTGCCCTTCTCCACGCCTGTGTCAGTTACCTACACTCCTGGAGCAGCCACTGAGTTAGTCCCCTAAGCTGCTGTGGGCAAGGTCTTTGTCAGAGTAGCACAGAGCCCTGCGGGGAGTAGCAGGCATGCCAAGTGTGCTCCTCTGCATTAGCGGTGTCCCTGCCGGGCAGCTGTGCACCAGCAGCTTCCTTTGGGTCTGGCCCGGTCAGCTGTGCATCGGGCTGGGATTCTGGTCGGCTGCTGGGAGTGCGGCTGCTCCCTCTGGCACCACTGCAGGTGCGAGCAGGCCTCTCCCACATGGACCTCTCCCGGGCTCCTCTGGTGCTACTTCCGCTGGCACGAGTGGGCTGCTCCTGGGCTATTCGGTTGCCGCTGTGGCTGGTTTGCACAGGTCGCTCCTGGTCCTTTCTGGCACTGCTGGCGTATGCAGGCTGCTCCCAGTCCCCTCTGGCGCTGCTGCCCCTGGCGCACGCTGCCACTCTCCCACTACTGGGCCGATGTTTCAGGGTGTGCGCCAGTTGGGGGAATGACTGGCAGACTGCTTAGTGCTGTGAGTGGCTTCAGAGCTGCACTGCTGCCCATGGGTTTAGTGCATCTAAAGTTCCCTGGGGTTCCCACCTGCTGGCTAAGTGTACCGGGACGACTTTGTCCAGCTGTGGGGTCCCTGTCTCTTTAATACTTGCAAAAAGCACTTGCTTTTCTTTTGTCTCAGGGGCACTGGTTGCAGGGACCAGCCCACAGGTTTTGCTTTTCCTTTTCTCTAATATCCAGCACCCCATGCACCTTGTGTCTGTGCTTCAGGTATGGATTTTTAGAGCTGGTTGTTTAGCAGTCCTGGGCTTTCACTCCCTCCCTATTCTGACTCCTTTCTTCCTGCCGGATTCTGGGGTGAGGGAGCGTTCGGGTTCCGCCTGGCTGTGGCTTGTATCTTACCCCCCTCATGTGATGTTGTGGTCTCGCTGATGTAGATATATCCTGGCTGTTTTGCTGGACTCACTGGTGTCTCTTTTAGGAATAGTTGTATTTATTGTATTTTCATAAATATATATATATGTTTTTGGGAGGAGATTTCCACTGAACTACTCATGCCACCATCTTCCTGTGATCTTCCATATATGGCCTTTATTATGTTGAGTTACTTGCCCTCTGTAACCATTTTGTTGAGAGGTTTTATCATGAATGTATGTTGAATTTTGTCAAATGCTTTTTTAGCATCTATGGAAATGATCATGTGGTTTTTGTCCCTCTTTTTATTGATGTGGTGGATGATGTTGATGTATTTTCGAATGTTGTACCATCCTTGCATCCCTGGGATGAATCCCACTTGGTCATGGTGTATGATCCTCTCTATGTATTTTTGAATTCGGTTTGCTAATATTTTGTTGAGTATTTTTGCATCTACATTCATCAGGGATATTGGTCTGTAGTTTTCTTTTTTGGTGGGGTCTTTGCCTGCTTTTGGTATTAGGGTGATGTTGGCTTCTCAGAATGAGTTTGGAAGTATTCCCTCCCCTTCTATTTTTTTGGAAAACTTAGGAGAATGGTTATTAGGTCTTCTTTAAATGTGTGATAAAATTCAGCACTCAATCCATCTGATCTGGCGTTTTTGTACTTGCATAGTATTTTGATTAGCAATTCAATTTCATTACTAATTGGTCTGTTTGGATTTTCTGTTTCTTCCTGGGTCAGTCGGGGAACGTTGTTTTTTCTATAAAGTTTTCCATTTCTTCTAGGTTATCCAGTTTGTTAGCATATAGATTTTCATAGTATTCTCGAATAATTCTTTGTCTTTCTGTGGTGTTTGTCATGGTTTTTCCTTTCTCATTTCTGATTCTGTTTATGTGTGTAGATTCTCTTTTTTAAAAAATAAGTCTGGCAAGGGATTTATCTATTTTGTTCATTCTCTCAAAGGACCAGCTGTTGGTTTCATTAATTTTTTTCTATTGTTTTATTCTTCTCAATTTTATTTATTTCTTCTCTGGTCTTTATTATGTCCCTCCTTCTCCTGACTTTGGGCTTCATTTGTTCTTCTTTTTACAGTTTCAATAATTGTGAATTTAGACTATTCATTTGGGATTGTTTTCCTTTTTTAAGTAGGCCTAGATTGCTATATAATTCTCTCTTATAACTGCCTTTGCTGTGTCCCTCAGCAGTTGGGGCATTGTGCTGTTGCTTTCATTTGTCTTCACATATTGCTTGATCTCTGTTCCAATTTGGTCATTGATCCATTGATTATTTAGGAGCATGTTGTTAAGCCTCTATGTGTTTATGAGCATTTTTGTTTTCTTTGTACAATTTATTTCTAGTTTTACGCCCCTGAGAAGTTGGTTGATACAATTTAAATCTTTTTGAATTTACTGAGGCACTTTTTGTGGCCTAGTATGTGGTCTATTCTGGAAAATGTTTCATGTGTACTTGGAAAGAATGTGTATCCTGCTTCTTTTGGCTGTAGAGTTCTGTAGATGTCTGTTAGGTCAATCTGTTCTAGTGTGTTGTTCAGTGTCTCTGTCTCCTTACTTACTTTCTGTCTGGTTGATCTGTCCTTTGGAGTGAGTTGAGTGTTGAAATCTTCTAGAATGAATGCATTACATTCTATTTCCCCTTTTAATTCTGTATTTGTTTCCCATATATAGGTGCTCCTGTATTGGGTGCATTGAAATTTATAGTTATATCTTCTTGATGGATTGACCCCTTTATCATTATATATATCCTTCTTTGTCTCTTATGACTTTCTTTGAAGTCTATTTTGTCTGATAAAATTACTACAACACTTGCTTTTATCTCCTTATTGTTTTCATGAAATATTTTTTTCCATCCCTTCACTTTTAGTCTGTGAATGTCTTTGGGTTTGAAGTGAGTCTTTTGTAGGCAGCATACTGTTCGGTCTTGTATTTTTATCCATTCAGTGACACTATGTCTTTTTATTGGTGCATTCAGACCATTTACGTTTAGGGTGATTTTCTATAGATGTGTACTTATTGCCATTGCAGGCTTTAGATTCGTGGTTCCTGAAGGTTCAAGGGTATCTTCCATTCTATCTTAGATTCTACCATAACTCACTTAGTATGCTATTACAGACACAATCTAAATGTTCTTCTTTTTTTCCCCTCTTTTTCTTCCTCCTCCATTCTTTATATGCTAGGTATCATATTCTGTACTCTTTGTCTATTCCTTTTTATTACCTCTGGTGACAGATATTTAACCTTAGGAACACTTCTATCTATAGGAGTCCCTCCAAAATACACTGTAGACATGGTTTGTGGGAGGTAAATTCTCTCAACTTTTGCTTATATGGAAATTGTTTAATTCCTCCTTCAAATTTAAATGATAATATTGCCAGATAAAGTATTCTTGGTTCGAGGTGCTTCTGCTTCTTTGGATTAAATATATCATGCCACTCCCTTCTGGCCTATAAAGTTTCTGTTGAGAAATCTGATGATAGCCTGATGGATTTTCCTTTGTATGTGATCTTATTTCTCTCTATGGCTGCTTTTAATAGTTTGTCCTTTTCCTTTATCTTTGCCCTTTTAATTATTATATGTCTTGTTGCTGTTCTCCTTGGTTCCCTTGTGTTGGGAGATCTGTGTACCTCCATGGCCTGAGAGACTATCTCCTTCCACAGATTGGGGAAGTTTTCAGCAATTACTTCCTCAAAGACACTTTCTATCCCTTTCTGTCTCTCTTCTTCTGGTACCCCTTTAATATGAATATTGTTATGTTTGGGTTGGTCACACAGTTCTCTCAGTGTTCTTTCATTCTTAGAGATCCTTTTTCTCTCTGTGCCTCAGCTTCTTTGTATTCCTCTTCTCTAATGTCTATTTCATTTATTGTTTCCTCCACCATATCTAATCTGCTTTTAATACCCTCCATTGGGTTCTTCAATGATTGAATGTCCATCCTAAATTCGTTCCTGAGTTCTTGAATATTTTTCTGTACCTCCATGAGCATGTTAATGCTTTTTATTTTGAAATCTCTTTCAGGAAGATTCATGATGTCGATTTCATTTGAATCTTTCTCAGGTGTGTTCATAATTTTGCTTTAAACCAGTTTCCTTTGATATTTCATACTTTATCTGTGGTGCCCTCTACTGCCCAGAAGCTCTACTCTCTGGAGCTGCTCAGCCCCTGGAGCTATGTCAGGGGTCTCAGGGGAGTGGTGTTGGTGCCTGGGGTGAGGAAAGAACTCTTTCCTGCTTCCAGGCTTCTATGCCTGTATCCATTGTAAGAACCAGTGGGTGGAACACACAGGTGTAAGCCTCTATGTTTTGTGTTTGTACCTGCCATAGGCAGGGCTTCCCTCTGGCTGGTCTGCTGCCAGGGCAGGGTTTGCCAGTTTGCTAGCCTGAGCCTGGTACAGGCTAGCCAGGAGGAAGACACAGCAGGCTGTGTATCATGGTGGGGGGCCTTGGATTTGTGTAGCCAGCCAGGGCGATGGAATGCCTGAAGATCATTTAAGCTCCCAACCTGCTGGGCAGTGTGCACCTGGACAATTTTGCCTACCTGTCCTTTCTCCTGAGCAGTAAGCTCTGTGCAATCCTTGCCCCTTTGCCACCTCTCTTGCTTTTAGGGAGTCTCTCAGACTGCCCACCCACATCAGCCAGATCTGAATCCCTATTTTCCACAAGCAGCTGGAATCTCCATCTCTCCAGGTATTACTTAGCTTTCCAAACACACCAAATCACCAGAGCACCATGAAATGTATGTTCATGCTCCCAGAGAAGATCTCCTGGGCTAGGTGTTCAACAGTCCCAGGCCTCCACTCCCTCCCTGCTCCTTTTCTCTTCCTCCCTCCAGAAAGGACTTGGGCCCCGCTGGGTCACAGCTTTGGTTTGTTACCCTATTCCATGATGTTTGCTGTTTTTTGCAGATGTATGCCTTCTTGTGCAGCCTTCTTTTCTGTTGCTCTTTTGGATTAGTTGTATTAAATTATGTTTTTGTATTATATGTGGTTTTAGGAGGAGGTCTCTGTCTCACCTCTCATACTGCCATTTTTAATCTAATCCCAACTTTGCAGTTTTTGGTAGACCTTTTCACTTCAAAATAATGCTGTTTGGTAATCTGATCACCAGTTTTTGGAGTAAAATATATTCTTTCTATATATCTGATCTCTACTGCTATATGGCCATTTTTCCTGGAAGTACTGAATCTTATCAGCAATATCTGATATCATTGATCTCTCCTCTCTTCTAAATTACCTTTTACATTTTTATTTTGAGGATGCTGTACTTGAGTGGCTTTCTCCCTAACTTATTAGTTGTTTGCTCTCAGTTGCGTTTGTCGATTCCTCTTTTTCATTGACCCATTAACACTGGTGTGGCCCAGAGTTCAGTCTTTGGACTTCTTCTTCAGCTGCAGATCCATGGTGATCTCATCAGTCTCATAACTTTAAAACCACTAAACGCTGGTGACTCCTAAATGTTTTGTATCTCATGGGCGGAATGTGCTCCAGCACTACAAACTCATATATCCAGTTCTACCAGATATCAATGTGGCTGTCTAATAGACATCACAAAAATAACATGTGCGCAAATTTTAAAACTTCAAATAGTCTGATGCAGACCTGCTGCCTCACTTCCTCCTAATCCCTTGGACATCTACTTCACTTCCATTCTTGCTGTTGTCCAAACTGAAGCCCTTGGAGTAAGTTACCTCCTTTTTTTCCTCTCACATTCTGTATCAGATTTGTTAGGAAATGATCATGGATCTACCTTCAAAACAAATACTCCACTATTACCTCCTTTGTCTGAACTACCATCATCTCTTGCCTAGATACTGAATTATCCTTCTAAAATATGTCAGTTTATGTCCTATCTCCACTTCACTCAGATTAGAAGACCACGTCCAAACATAGCCAGTATGGTCTCTCGTGTTCTGCTACCCTTCCCTCCTATACCATATGCCAACACAGTCAGTCAGCTGCCACCCACTGGTTTCCCTGATGTTGTGTGAACATATCAGACATGTTCTTCTTTTAAGGTTTTTGCTCTATCTGTTCTGCAATGTTCTACCAGATATCAATTAGGCCAAACTCATCACCTTGTCTGAATGTCATCATTTCAACAAGGCTTACTCTCATCACCATAATGAATATTAAATCCTGACACCCTTCCACCTCTCCTACTGTTCACCACCCCCTACACTGGACCTCCTGATTCCCTTTACCATGCTTGATTATCTCATTTTTTCACAGAATTACTTTTGGTGCCTTTCTCCAACTGGAATATATGCTCTTCAGAAATCTTTGTTGTTGGTTTGCTGGTATGGTTAAGCATGTAGAGTAATGTTTGGCACTTAGTAGACATTTGAAATAGTATTTGAATGAATAGATAGATAAATATGATTGTTAATTAAAATTAACATTCTAGCCCAAATCTCACCTGTAGGTAAGAAATATTAAGTAGATAGAATAAATTTGAAGGGGACAGTAGTTTGAAGGGAAAAAGTTTTCTCTGCCATGTACCAACTCCATTCCTCTTTTATCTCTTATAAATTTAATAGTTTATGTGGGAAATGTTGAACATTTTTAGGTTATCTGCTACGGATAACAAAATTCTGTGTGTCTGTAATAAAGGGAAGGAGAAACAATGTCTGAAAGTAGAACAATAGGACAAAATAGAACAAATACATGCACTGTTGTGATCTGAGGAGTGACCAAACTCTAAAACTGAGAGGACTTCAAAGATAACTTCAAAGCACCTGAGTTTTAAAACTGCATATAGTGTCTGGCATGATCTGGCAGGTTTTGAAAGGATAAGATTTTGTCTGAATTATGATAAAACTTCATAAAGATTTATGTGTTTCTTGAAGCTTATGATTTTTATATTTCCTTCATCTTTCCCTTCATTTGTCACTATAAATCCCAGCTGTTACTGTACACATTTTTAAAGGTTTGTGTGCTATCTCTCCTGTTTTCCTGCTAGATACTGTTTGGGTGCCTTTAACTCATGAAAAGTATTCAGATTTTGAAAACTGCCCAGAAGAAAGGGACTCCTTAGAAATGGAAAAAAATCAAGCCATAGCATGTATTGTTAGTATCATTAAGCATTAAGAAAGCATAGTTCAATGTTAAATACAGTTGTCTGACTGAGTTTTATTAATATATGTTTATCTGACCGATGTAGAACTACAAATTAAAAAGAAATGAGAGAATTGAATGAACAACAGCAGAAGTCTCTTGGAAACAGACTGGGAAAAACCCAAAACAGGTGGACATTGGCAAAAATATGAATTTTAAATGTTAAAATTGTTTGCATTATTCTTTTTGAATGCAATATAACATATATGTCAAGAGTAAAGTTTCCAAAGATACCCTTTAGGGTTAACCTAAAGCCAATTACTTAATTAAACATTTTTAACAATTAAGCAACATTGGCTTGTGTTACAATGACACTTACTTGTTACTTAACATAAATTGTTATTTAGCCATTATGAAGCCATCTTAAGGATTCAGCATGACTAATAGTTTTTGAAAAGCTGTACTTGGAGTGGGAAGTACTCACTTCAGAGGCAGGGGAAGGAATCAGCATCCTGTGTGCCATTTTCCTGACTTGGACCATTTTATACTCATAGTGTCACTAGAAGATTATGGGGATGTGTAAACTGGCTGATTGTTTCTATTAAAAAAAATTGAGATCCTTTAAAAATGCCATTGTAAAACATAAAATTATTAGCTTTTATATGAAATTGTCCTTTCTTACAAATACGAAGTTAATAAGGAAGTCTCTATTCTAACTGGGGTTTTAATTTCTTTGTAATTCTAATTATATAATTAAATCAACTATAAAATGTGAATGTGTATGAGATCCACTTGAAATCATCATTCAAAAATGTCCAGCCTTTAATAAAATATCTAAAATATGCCAATGTAGGACAAATGTTTAATCGCTTTACATTTTTTATAATGTATTGCTTTATAGAAAATATGGAATTATATGTAATGTATTGAATATATGGGAAGAAAGTTAAGTTTTCATCTTATTAAACTTTTTATTATTTTGTTCCCTAATACATGATAACAGTTATTAAGATTAAAAAGTTACATTTTATTAAAATATTAATAGCATTAAAATTTTAGTTTTCTGACACTAAAAAGTAATGCAGTTTTCTTACGTTAAAGATACTAAACTTTTCTCATATTAAAATGCAGTGTATTATAAAATACTTTCAGTGTGAGAAAACTAAGACTTCAGTGTGCTGTCTAAAGTGATTTATGATCTTCCAATGCTTACAGTAATGTCAAGTTTCAGTTTTCGATCACACTATTATAACGTGTTAAACAATTTTAAAAATAGTCCAACACTTGACTACACCTGTTTCCACTTTACAAATCCTTTCAAGTTCATGGCACTTTGATCGAAAGGGAAATATTTAACTTGTGTCTTTCTTTTCTAATCTAAAAATTGAAAACTTTTTCTTGTTGTGGTTTTTTTGTATGCTATATTAACATTACAGGATAATAAATTATTAAGATTAATAATTCTCTTTTTATTTGATCATACGGGATTTTTCACTGAGTTTCATTTGGATTATCTCCAAGGAAATGTGTAGACCAAACTGAGGTGAAATTCTATTAAAGTATATTACTGTATCCTAATGAATAAAATCTTTTAACACTTAAAATATTTTGAATATGCATCTCTAAATATGACATATATAGATCTACATATATACACTTTGTCTATTTAAATATTTGATGGCATCTTATGGTTAGGCCAAAAGCAAGACACATTCATCATGTGGTTATCATTTGGCATTTTAGTTGGCCTGCTTACTTTTTGGCAGCTTTAATCACAATGAGGTTCTTGTTCCCTTGTTATCTTAACAGTTTTATGTTACCTAGTTTCAGTGGAAGTCACCATTTCTCTGTGCAGTCATCCTCAATAGGTTGAAATCATGGAGATAAAATAAAGCTGTCTTACTATTATTTCTCTCATTTTTAGTACATGCATTTGATGAATCTCAATTACATATTAATAAGGATTCAGGGAAACACATTGAAACTCTAAAAAAGAAATGACACCATAAATTTTCAAAGGAAGAGACTGTGAAGCATTCTGCAGGTTAAAAAAAAGTCATAGAGTGCTACAGGTAAATTTGACAATCTTTACTTAGTAGAACATCAGTGTTTTTCCTTATATTTTAGATTTTATGGATCCCAGTTCCCTCAGTTTTAAGACAGTCTCTACTTATGTGAAGCACTTTGAAAAATTTTGGTTTTCAGTACATTGTGGGATTTCAATAAAGAAGATAACAGTGTCTTAATCCAAATAAGTTATAAATAAATATGAAAGAATCAGGTGCAGCCAAGAAATCCTCTTGACAAAAATATTGTTAATGTAGAAGTTGGATGAGAAGTTTTAAAATACATTATTAAAATGCTCAAGGAAGATTTCTAAGGATGTAATCTAGTTTGCAATTACATAATTTTTTAAAGCTGAAATTTTTTTAAATGAAGGCGTTTATGTCTTCAATAAGCCCAATTTTGTAAAAAAAAAAAAAAAAGACTGAGAGTAAGAATTAGAAGTCTCACTGAAAAGAACATCATTTTAAAGGACACTTCAGTACTTCCATGATGGATCACCCAGATGCTCAACAAGAGTGACTTCCATGTTAGGCCTTGTTGAGCTGTGTTTATTGTTACTGAGAAGCTAGCCTCTGAATGAAATCTGCAGTTACAAGCTGAAGTTGTTTATGCTTTGTAAAGCCAAATAGTGAACCAGAAAGGGAGGTGTGAAATTATATTTTCTTATTTGTGGAAAATGAGATAACCTTTAAAACTCGGGAGTATTTTGAGTATTTTCCAAAGAGAGTTAGAGCTGTAACTCCATAAGGTAGGGCTGGTAAAAAATCAACAATGGTCCTCAGGAAGAAAAGAAGATATTTGATGTTTCCAATGTTGACAATCTTTCCTGTACCCACCAGTTAGTAGCAAAGAGAATAATGGTATTTGTATTATAGTGTTTGTCTGAGGGTTGAAGATCATCTTTGGGAAGACGCCTAATGTACTGCCAGGCATATAATAGGCTTCTTGACAGTGGTACCCTAAAAAAAAGAGATGGAATAAATCAGGAACCTCATAATGTTTGTTCAAATTTATATTATTATAGCTATATTATTTGCAACATCCTAATTTTTCTGGCCAACGTCAGCATAATACTCAATCACTTTTTCTGTTTAAGTTCTTGGTCCCACTACAATACCTTCATAAGACATATTGACTTTCTGGAATAATGGTTTTTAAAAACAGCACCAATTCCACCTTTTGTTTTTCCTTCTTATTATCTTGGATTGGTAGGGAAGGCTTCTTGACTTTCACAAATTATGCATTCCACAAAGCATTCCCTTCTAATCCACCTCTTTGTGAAAGAAAATATCCAGATATACACTCCAACTTACAATATTCAATGAGGGCCTGTGTTGAAGATCAAAAATTGAAAATGAGGGAAAAAAAGATAATTTCAGTATCAAAATCATAGTCAAAGTATGGAGGGTAAACACTTAAAATTACCTACTAGAGAGTGGTAACTGTTATGATAGAGAAATAGGCTCTGGGTTAAGGAGATGAAATCAATTATTTTCTCTTCCAAGAATGGCTGAATATTTTTATGTATCTTTTGCTCAGGAATACCTAGGAAAATGATTTATTAAAAAAGATACTTTAGCCATAGTTGTTATTTTTAAATCTTAATCATTTTAAATTAACCCAAAACAACCACTCCCTCTTTCTTTCTTTTCTTTTCTTTTTTTCTATTTAGGTATCATTAATATACAATTACATGAGCAACATTGCAGTTACTAGATTCCCCCCATTAACAAGTCCCAGTCATTGTCCACCAGTATAGTAAGATGCTGTAGAGTCACTATTTGTATTCTCTGTGCTATACTGTCTTCCCTGCCTCTTTCTTTTTATCATGGCTTCCATATTGATTTTCATGTCATATTGTCATATCTTATGGAATGATCAGTTAAATATTCATTTAGGCTTAAATGACACAACTTGTCAGTTCTTTAGTTATGATAAAGTAAATAGTGCAAGGAAATAGAAAAACTCATTAAAAAAATGTTTCCAGTAAATCATTTAGTAGTAGGGAATTTAGTGTACACTGTAATAAAGGATGCTATAGACCATACTAACTTTTGTATTTAAACTCTTCTCCAAATTGTATTTTTGTTACTCAAGTTTGATGATGGTAAGGAATAAGTACATAATACAGGTGTGTATTTCAAAAATATGTTATAATACAATTTATTCATTGTTTCCCAATGGCCTTTCTACAAAAAACTCAAAGGCCACTTTTATATAAAACTTTACTCATAATATTTTTAAAAAGTTAGAGTGCTCATAATTATAATTTGGATACCTTGTCCTGTTATCCATTACTCAGGATATCAAAACATCATATCATATTTCATTTGATATTCTTGATGCCATTGGCAATTCCAGCTCAATAACATCACTGTAGACTATATACTGTTTGCTTCTTAATGTGTCTTTTCCCCTTGCCTCATTTTTCCTGGCTTAAGCCATCCCATTCATAATTTTTCTGACTTGCTTTTTTGGAGTCTTTCTATTTTATTATTTCCTTAATGTTTTGATTTCAAGTCCATAATGCCTTTTGAATGTTACTTCTTTGGCTTTGTTTTGCATTAAATTATGCTTGAAATCTTTAATTATGTAATATGCCATTAGGCCTAATGGTGACTTTCCACCCTGGCCAACACACTAAAAAAAAAAAAAAAAGACTGTATTAGTTTACTAGGGTTGCCAAAACAAAGACTGAATGGCTTGAACAATAGACATTACTTTCTTACAGTTCTGGAGGCCAGAAATCTGAACTCAAGGTGTCAGCATGGTTGTTTCTTATGAAGCCTCTTTCCTTTGCTTGTAAAAGGCTGTTTTCCTCTTGGGTCATCACATGGTCTTACCTCTGTGTCCTAACCTTCTCTTTTTATAAGAACATCCATCTATTGGAGTGAGGCCAACACAAATTATCTCATTTTATCTTAATTACATCTTTAAAGGTTCCATCTCCAAATACAGTCACATTTTGAGGTACCAAGGGTTAGGACTTCAACATTTGAATTTAGAGGGAACACAATGTAGCCCAAAACGATGTAGCAAAAAGCTTGCTTTTGTAGTTTTTCTTTTTCCTAAGTAACTGTTGATAGAAATCCAGTGTCCTCAGGAGCTCATCCTCCTGGTTGCTCAGGGATCTCCCTCTACGCCCTCAATGATGTATGCCATTTCAGAATGTGCACTGTGTTTAGGACTTTACCAAAACTGTACACATGCTCTTCAAAGATGACTTATCTTGTTAAAGTTCCATGGAAAGCTAAAAACACTAAATTTTACCAAGTGAGATCATGAAGGCTAAAATGATAAACTGCTACACATTCTGGATAATGTGTTTCTTTCAAGCAAGGACACTCTGAAATGCATATATGTAGTAATAGAAACAAGAATAATGTCAGATATTTCTGGTGCAGGGTAAAGCTGATAAGGACATATTTTGGGGTATTACATGAATTTTGGGAACCTTGAAATTATGTCACATGGGTGATCTTTTACTCTATATTTCTTTGTCATTGTATATTGGATCATTTAAGATTACCTTCATTATGGTAAAATGTTCCATTTGCTGAAGGTTTTCTCAATTTTCCTTTGTGAAAAACATGGGTTTTTAAACTTCAGTGAGTCTATATTCTAGAGGGACGTAGAATAACAATGATCAGGTATCATCAATATGGCATTTATCATTAAGCTAAATAAAAAAATCGCATTACTAAATGCCTACTGTGTGCAGAATAATACATTTGTGCCATGTGACTCTAAATGATTGTGCGAATTTGATGAGAAGAGACTTTTCACAGTATATCCCAGAGTTACAGGCTCTCCAACAAACCCTTCTGGACTGTATTTTCCAAACTAATGAAGACATGGAATGGAAAACACATGGCTTTCCAGGTATGAGGGTCAGTATGGAATAGGCATTTTTGAGGCAAAAACATTGACATTTCTGGAATATCTTAATGCTTGATGAAAAATACTGAAATCTGGTTCATATGGTAAGCATCATCCTAACCAAGCAATTTTCCTTTCCACCCTTGCCCTTTGTAATTTTCAAAATGTATGGGATTAAGGTGGGAATTACATAAGCATCTGGACCCTGGTCTCCCTTAAGATGGAACAAAGGTGTGAAATAGGGAACATGTCTATGTGCTGGTGTGTTTACAAATCACTCTGGGTTTTCCCCATGATTCAGTCACAAAGAGATTGAAGGGTGATGATACTTACAAATTAGTATTTCCTTTTCTGTGAAGTTTCAGGCTTGAGGCTTAAGCATCTTCAAGAAGACAGTTCAACAGCTGCTGCCATGCTGATGAGCCACAGAAATCAGACACAAGCAGATATAAAAGGAAATAAGGACAAGAGCAGATGGCCAGAGTGGAAGAATGAATGCTGACTCATCTTTCAGGGCAGAAACCACCAGGACCAACTTCTTTTAACTCCTTGATTATAAAAACATCATATCAGATTTGTTTTCTAAGAAAAGTTTTCCTAAATAGGATGCTCTCATTTTAGCCAAAAGCTGATTGATCTTCTTCAACTCGAAGTTCTGATTGCAATTTCAAAACTGGAAATTAGAGTATGCATTAAAACAAATTTCTTGATTTTATTCTCATGACATCACTAAATTCCCACCTAGGCCAATTCAAATCCTACTTAGACAAATCGGTTATGTCACAATAAAACAACGAAACAGCTTAAAATAAAAAGCATTTAGAAAAATTCCATCTCCAGGTATCACATACATTTGATTAAAAAATTCCTAACTTTAACTCTTCTGAATTTTGAAGTGTGAATAAATGTTACGGTACAGCACCTTATTGCTTATAATTATAATTTAACACTATATTTCAAGTAGCTGATGAACAAACTTTATTATTGATCTCCAGTTTTCTACTTAAGTATCTGATGATAAAAAAAGACTGTTTAAAATAAAATAATGCTGGCATTTTTATAGTGGGGGAATGCTTCACAATCCTGTATAAAATTTGCCTACACCAGTGCCTACACACACAAAGTATCATAGTAACTAAATATAGTAATCTAGTTATTTTACTCGTCATGCTATCTTTTATACAACATTAATAGCTCGCTCATTACATAGGTTTATATAGTTCCATTTAGACATGCACATTTATTGTAAATTCAGTCTTTTACTTTTCCCAGGGTATGAAAAATACTTAGATGTTATTTCTTGAACTCAAAAATAATGATTTTGTCAAGAAACATTGTCATTATGCTTTCTCAAAAAAAGTCAACAAGAACCTAGTTGTCTTTTTTTTTTTAAATCCTTTCTCCTTTGGGAATAGAAAGCTGTTACACAGTTGTCTCAGCTGCTACTTGGCATTCAAACCAGATCCTTGAGCTGCCAGACATTTCTAAATCCCACCCTCTCCTCTTTTCCCAAGTTGGTTACAGTTACAGTACAGCACCCATAAGCTGCATCTCTCATGGGACAATCTCACTGACAACAGCAGGAAGAGGCAGTCCTGCCGTTCACATCTATGTATGAAGACCGTAGCATGCTCACAGGCTGACATGCATCCAGCCATCTAGCTCAGCAACTTCTCAAAGGCCAATTTATATTTTAAATTTGTTCTGCTAAGGCATTCCTCCAGGACAGAAATATTCCAAATCCACAATACAGAAATTTCAAAGCCTCACAAAGTTTGTAGCACTATGTGTGACAATAAATTACTTTTTTCCAACGTAAATGGTAAAATGTCCATTTCAGTACTTTAAGTGCTTGGCAAATATTTTAAATGGCCAGTGTCAGCTTTTTGGTGACAGTGGCTTTTACATTTATAAATAGTGACAGCATGCTTTTTTTCTTCATTTGATCAAACTGTGTGTGTATGTGTGTGTGTAAACACGAATGTCTAAGGAAACCAAATTTAAAAACCTGCTGTTGTGTTGAATGTTAAGTGATGAGAAATTTGTCTTTGAGATCTGTATTAGCAGACATTTTGTAAGAAGGCAGAGTTAACGTGCCCCTGGAGCTACTATTTAAATGATTTTAGCTTTATGGTCTTTTAATGTGGGACCCTTCAGCCTGGAAATGAGGTAGATTTTCCATCTTCTAACTCAAATCTGCTCAGCAGGGTAGCTTCCCTACTATCCTCGGACCAGCTGTTAGTAGCAGGAGAAAAAGTGTCCTACAATAAAATTGATTGCTTCAACTACACTGCTCTACAGCCCTTGAAGGCTGTACTTTTTGTTGGGTCTCTTAGCACCTGCTCCCCAAAGCACTAGGTCTTTATCTCCAATTGGTCTAAACGCAAATTCCAAAAAGAGAATGGCTGCCCAGAAAAATCATAAAGTGGTTCTGTGAGAATTGTGAAGAATTGAGTGCCTGTTATTGCAAAGGTCTTCATGAAGATAGAAGGAAAGGTCCGCCAATGCAGAGGTTTTTATTGTAATTAAGATCTCAGTTCTAAATCAAAACATGGCAGCCAGAATCCCTAAATCATTCCTGTGTGGACACTGGGGAGAAGGACAGAATGCATTAAGTGAATTTCCAGCAATATTAAGCCTTACTCATTCCCCTGCTCTTCCTGGAAGCCTCACATGTGGATAAGTAACACCTACTCGATATTTTCTTTCAGATTCCAGAGTATCAGTTGTCAACCGTTTAAAATGTCCCTTTCAGTTCAATACAGGAGCTGGTATTGTCATAATTTGGTAACACAAGGGAAGCATTTCAGCCTTAAGTGTCAAGAGTGATTGGTGTGATGGCAAAATTGTTCATCTTAATTTTAAAATGCCACAATACCTACCTCATTTTAGCAATTAATAACTGTCACAATGTCTTTATATATGAGATTCTAGTTGTACCTTACTCCAATTTAATATTGAAATGATACTCAAATCAACTTTCAGGCAACTTTTCCTGATGAAATGCTCTGCATTAATTCTTGCAGTGTAGTCTATGTGTTGATGTATCATGCTTGAAGACATGTAAGGTGATTTGTATGTACATTTCATTGTTTTGTTTGGATCACCACTTAGAATATTATAAAATATGGAAAGATAATTAAATACGGCCATCATATGTAACTTAAAATGTTCAACCAATAACTTGGATATTTGGAACAACTATCCCTATGTCATTTTAGTGAAATGTAGTTTTCAATTTTTTTTAAAGAAAAGTATCCTCCAAGTTTGGAGTTAAAACAATTTATCCTAGAAAAAAATAACTATGAAATACATAGTAGCTAGTCAAGCTAAATAATTGCAATGAAAAAATTAGTGGGAGAAATATGTATGTATCTGGTTTAGAATGGAAATATGGAGCTTATTTTTCCTTCAAGGAGAAGCCTCTGCCTAAGACAATACAGTAGTGTTACCACTTTGTAAAAAAACAAAAATAAAATTTGAGTGGGTTGTTAATCTTACTCCTATTTGGGAGTTCCTTGTTCACACAGTGGAGTTTCTGAGAAGACAATTTGACCTTGTCAGAACTATGTCACTTCCAACACTGCTGACTTTGGGAAGCCATTATTTGCTTCCCAGTTCTTGCTCTACAGTAAACTCTGCAGGTTTGCTTGCTCTAGATAATTCTGCATTAATTTTGGCTGCAATATTTGTATCAAAAGATGAAGATGCTGCTGTATACAAACGTAGAATTTTAAAATATAGATAATTTTCTATGCATTTTTTGGCTTAAATTCATTTTTTAAATTGAAGTATAGTTGATACATGATGTTAGACTGGTTTCATGTGTACAACATAGTGATTCAACAAGTATATGTATTATGAAATGCTCACCTTGAGCAGTGTAGTTACTATTACCATATAAAGATATTACAATACTGTTGACTATATTCTGTATGCTGTACTTTTCATTGTCAATGTATGTTTAATATGATGTTAAGATGGTTTATGCAAGAATACTACAGGTACATATAAATTTCATGTTAAGGTCAGGTCATGAATATTCAGAGCATGGGAGTAAAATAGTACCTTATTTGTGAATAATAACATATAATGATCTGATTTCTGAATAAAAGACATCACTGCTGTAGAATCTCCTCATTGAAAACCATAAAATTGATTGTGAGAAGGTGACTGGCCTGTCTAAATGAAAACATACTAGATCTATAATTCTAATCTGCCAATTTCAGTGAGGAAGTCATCAAGGAATGGAGTGGGTTGGAGTAAGGATACTGGTGAGGTGAAATGGGTAGAGGGAGTTGGGTTTGTTAGAAAGGAAGAGTTCTGTGTTTCCCCAGAATATTTCCGTAATTTAGCACACATCATGCCACACCTACTTCCAGACATTGAAGGACGTCACACCTTTGTCAAAGCCTAAGGGAAAGTGTTTATTTCTAATAGTTACCTATTGTTGCGTAGTGAATCATCCTTAAATTTAGGGACTGAAAACAACAAACACTTAATTCTCTTGGAGTTTTTATGGGTCAAAAATTTGAAGATGGTTTAGCTGGATGGTTCTGGGTCAGATTTAAGCAAGTTATTGGTTAGACCTGCAATCTGAATCTTTGACCAAGGCTGCAGGACTCAGTTATATGACTGTCAGCAGAAGGTCTCAATTCCTTGATTCCTTGATGTTTTTCTGGCAAGAGGCCTCAGTTCCTGGCCACATAGGCCTCAATGTAAAGTTACTTGAGTGTCCTCATGACATGGATTCTAACTTTCACCAGAGTAACTGCTTAAGAAGAGGGTGAAAAGAAATGTCTTAAATTATCTAGAGAGTCACACAGCATCTTCTATCTTAAATAAAACAAGTCACCAAATGTAGCTGATACTCAAGGGGAGGAAAATTAAGCTTCATCTCTTGAAAGGTTGTATATCAAAAATTTTGTGGACGTATCTTAAAACCACCAGGCTCTTTTACTTAAAATTATTTTTACATCATGCTCTATCTTATCTTGTTAAATTTTCTCAACCTTGTTGTCTTTAGTCATTTCCCCTGAAGGTCAGATGCACTGGTGCTCTCGAATGAGCTGAAAAGCACAATTTCATGATGACAGCTTCCTTTTAGTCCAGTTTCTTGATGGTGGTGGTAGATACATGAATCTACACATAGTACATAGAACTAAATACACACACATAAATGAGTAAAAATAAATTGAAAAAAGTTGAGTCAGATAGTTGAGGTATGTCAGTATCAATTATGTGAGTGTGATATTATACTATAGCTTCAAAATATTACCACTTGAGAACACTGGGTAAAATGTACACAGAGTCTCTCAGTATTAATTTTTACAATAGTACATCAACCTACAATTTTCTAAAAATTTCAGTTAAAAAGATACTGGTACTGAGATTTTTTAATAACCATTATCTTCAGAGATATTTCCTGTTTTTTTTTTCATCTAATGTCATGATTTTCTGTTTCCTATTCTGCTCAATTTATCTTTCTCTGCCTTCTTCCTACCCACCCTTCTTTTGGTTCTATGTTTTATAACTTTTTTTCTGTATGCAAAATTATAGAGACTGTATAGAAAACATTTTAAACTGAAAAAAAAGTATTAGATGAAAATCCAGAATATATTCACTGTAAAAAATGTAACGTTTATATCTGCTCAGTATTTAAAAATTAAGAATTCTTATCACTTTCCAACTTGAGATCCCTTTACATTGCCAAGAAAACTTTGTATAATAATCCTGGCCAAGTTTTAGAACAGTGAGTTTCAGTGCTTATTACCTGTGCATTTACTCTCTTTGGGAAAATTATCATTAATGTCAATTCACCGCCAAGTTACTATTATTTATTGTTTATTTTAATGGAAAAGGAAAAAGAACATTTCTTATGCAAGATAAAACAGCCAGCATGGAAACTCTGGCTTGGCAAAATTTCAGTTGTTACCTTTTTAGTATCATGTGATCCATAGTAAAAAATTTTTGCTTGTATTTAACATTTTAGTGAATGTGGGGCTACTGACAGCTTTGAAACAGTGATGTATCATAATTCATATTTGTTGGCTCAGGGTGAATGAAGAGAGGGAGATGTCCTTTAGGAGGCTGTTGCTGAAGTGCAGGTCAGGTAGGTTGCCAACATAAAAAGGATGTTCCATGGGCAGTACAGCCTTAAAAATTTTTTTGTTAACAATAAATGTATTGCCAAATTCCAATTGAAAACACTTTATTGTTACTTGTTTAGGCTTCATGTAGTAGTTTAGTTGAAAATTAATACTATACTAATATTGATGTGTAGGATAAATAATAGTGTAAATGTTAAAATGCAAATTTCTTGGAGATAATTAGTGTGATTTGATCCTGGCTGTATGTAAGAGACTGATTTACATGAAGAGATTTATAGGTATTCCTCAAAAGATAAAAAATTTCATATCTTGTAAAATCTTCTCTTGTTAATGCTTAGGGAGCCCAGTGGTACTGTGGACATTTTCACCCTTTGTTTATAATGCTTGTTTGTTAGAGAACCATGGAAACTTCAGGAAGGCTAACAAACTTGAGATTTTCCTGGAGAGATTTAGCATCATGGAAGGAAAGAGTTGTGTTCCATTCTAACCCAGATGTTTCTGGTGGCTTCCCTTCTTCTCTGGAACCCAGGCAAATTGGACTTAAACCTATCAACTTAGATTTAGTGGGTCCAGCCATGCCCAGATTCCCAGACTTTTCTTCCCTATACAGTCTGTTTCCTAGTTTAATCGCCTTGGCCATGCCTGGGCATTGCAAAGCTTCCTTTAAGGCATGCTGCTCCCTGCTGCCTGCCACACCTGCAAGTGCTGTCCAGTCACGTATTTTGACTTTTTATCTCAGAGGTTGTAGCCTCCTTAGAAATCCCACCTTTTTGCACCTTTACCAAATAGGGATGAAAATAGGGCTTCTTTGTTATATTCTTGATCACTTGGTGTGTAGAAGGCATCAAATCCATAGCCCTATACATGTTGTGTACCGTCTTCCTGATCCTGCTTAATGGGTACAAAGGATTTGATGTAAGACATTTCAGTGTGTTTTTCTATTTTGATAGGAAAATAATTATTCACATACTTTACAAACTCACCAAATGATATACTAAATGGCATAGGCACCAAAGTACTGACTCTGAAATGGACTGAAACACATATACTCTCAGACATAGAGACACATAGTGTGTATGGTCTGTGTCATTAAAAGTTTGAGAAGGCTTTTGGTGACACCACAAACCCAAATGCAGTGGGGACTGGATTATATTGCTGTGGGGCAGTGAACAGTTACTTGCTTAACCTGGGACTGCATGGGCTGACCTGTCAAAACCACACTCTCTCAGCCTGAGAGAGGTTACTATTAGCAGTCAGGGTTCTGGGGACCTCTAACACAGCCAAACTTCAGGCCAGCCCTGCTAGCCAGCAGGTGTACTCAACACTGCTTGGCAGTTGTGGTGATGGTTACCTACAGGGAAAATGACTTTACAGAGATCAGGTCTTGGAATGCGGACCAACCTTAGTAGTCTGATCAAAACCATGGGATAAAAGGTGGAGGCAGGAGTGTGAGGTTCTAGAGTGGGCCATGGGCTTTGCGTCTAGACCATCAGTTCACACCCTGGTTCTGCCAGTGTCTGTGTCACTTTGCATAGATTAATTACTTTCTTTATGTGTCATTTTTTAATAATGAAAATTTTCATACATTTTTTCACATGATTATTGTGAAGATTAAGTGAGTTCATATATGTAAATCTCTCAGGATGTTTGTTTGCCTGGCATGTTTGAAGTCCTATGTAACTATTTTCTATTCTTATTTAATAGAATTCATAGCAGCATATCTTCTTCAATCTTCCCTTCTTCTGTTAAAGGACAGAAGGCATGCAAGTTTACTATTTCATAATAATTCAAGCATCTATGTACATTTTTATAACAAATATTTTTTCAAATAAAAGAAGGAGAAACATTTAATGCAATTCTCTTTACCTCTGAAGTATTCTTTATTAGGGAATCATAAGCTGGTGAAATTAGTTAACCAAGATGGCAGCTCCTATTAGGCACAGATAACTTGCAGGTTATGGTAAAGCTGAGAGAAAAGGAAATGTGGATTGTCTGCATGTTGTATATTTTATATTTAGTCAGTTACCAAATGTCTCTTTCCTCCCCTTTTTCCTGGACCCTGGAATCTGTGCTGACTGAGCCCATCTGGGAAAGCACACCAACCAGATGGCCACTGTGAACTGTTGGGGAGGCCCCGCGGCAGTGAGAGCTGATTTCAGGAAAGAAACCTCTTTGGGACACAATGGATACAGGCCTAATTTATATTTTAGGGCTTTAGAAGGAGATTAAGACTAACAGTGGCATGATTTTAAATTGCAATTGGGAGGGTTTTTTGTCTTTCTGCCAGTGAAGCTGAATTATAAGTTTGAGGAGCTTTGGAAGCGTGAAAAGGTGCCATAAAAAGAAAAGGAGGTTGAATAATTGTGTGGCCGTGCAGAGTACAAACGGTATGTAAAAAGATGGAGGTGAAAGAGCATCATCAAAGCCATGCCCTCTTCGATCAATTACTGTCACAGGGATTATGATTTTAGGAGCAGTACAACCAGCAGGGGATAAAGGAGTGTCATTCCCTCTTTTATATGCCAAAGTAGTTGAACAATTGATAACAAGGGATTAGAAAATGAATGTATATTGTGATCACATTCTATTCAGAGTAGAGTCAAGGTTGAAGGGACATGGTTCATGAACTTGGGAAGCATTAGTGCACTTGTTATGGGACATCCCCAGACCTCTGTGTCCACAATCCTAGCAAATACCATGATGACAAAAATTAGTTCTGGTCTAAGTTAATCAGTAAATCAGATACAGATACTCATCTGGCATTTCAGACATGGATCTTAATCCTCTCCTCATCTTTTCTTTATTAGATGGCATATATAAGATTTACTTATTTCACTGAACATCCTTTTCCCCAAGAGAGATGTCTCATAAACACTGATGAAGGATTCTGGAATAATAAACTGAAGCTCAATCAACACCAGTCAAAATGAAAAATGCAATTGATGTTAATCATATTTTTCCTTGCCTGGTGACTCTAATTACCATTAAACAACATTTTGCAATTCACAGTTGCCTCAGACAGTTAGTTTGTGACTGACTGTATTATGACTATTAATTATCCATTCATTCATTAACAGCAGTGTGGGTCAAAGGGATGCAAAGATGAGCACTCTTCCTACCTTCATGCATCCCACTGTCTAGTAGGTTGATAGAAATAGTAAAACTCAACAAAGTGCTAAATGCAATGTTAAGGATATGTTCAGGACCCCCATCCCCTCTAACATATATAAAGAGGCAGAAAATGAAAGTGGGCAGATAGGGCAAATGGAAAAACAACACAATGTATGAAAGCTTGTCTGGGATTTCTGGACTAGTGATATAAATTTGGTAACCATCTCAGTGGGTGGAAAAAATTCCCTAACAAGAGGCTTCCATTTAGGATGTAGAAGATTAGAAAGATCTTCAGTACTGTTGCATTAGTTGTCTCTTGCTGTACAGCACATTATTCCCAACCTTAACGGCTTCAAACATTTATTATCTCACACAGTTTGTCTCAGGAACCCAAGAGTGGTTTAGCTCAGTGATTCTGACTCTGGGTGTCTCATGAGCTTACAGAAAAAAAGCTGTCATTTGGGTCTTCAGTCCTCTAAGCCTCCACTGGTAGAAGGTCCACCTCCATATAGGCTCATTCTCATGATTGTGGACTGGAGTACTCAACTCCTTAACATATGGGCCTTTCCATAGGCTGCCTGAATGTTCTTGAAGCTGATTTCCACAAAGCAAGTGATTTGATCAAGAGAGGGAACCAGAGAGAAACTACCCTCCCCAAGACAGAAGCTGCAGTGTTTGGGGACATGCCATCACTTTTGGCATATTTCATTCAGAAGAGTGTCCCTGAGTCCATCCCACACTCAAGTGGAGGGGAATAAAATCTTGTCTCTTGAGAGGAGAAGAGTTTCAGAGAATTTTAAAGGTACCCAATTGCTATGACAAGAAATCCTGGACAAACTGAAACAATCATGGTTTCCTTTAAAGTCATCGGAGAGCTGTGGATACATTGAAATCTGAAGGAACTAAGTTCTGGAGAGACAATGTCTTCTAAAAAGACTGAAGGCCACAGGATGCTTCTATGTCTGGAGTCTGTTGATGAGGATGAGGCTGACATTTTTTCTTAAGTACTTTTCATTTTTCCATGAATTGATGATTAATCATAGAGAGCTTGTCAGCATTATCTCTCTTCAGTGAATCCAGACAGTTCAGAAGTATTCACCTAATTCCAAGCCTTTATTTTTAATACTTCCCCTCGTATTCCATTTAGTGTTAGGTACACCATAGCAGCCAGTGGAGCTCCTTCTTCCAGTATTCCCTCTAAATATACCAGCAGCAGATTTGTAACCATTGTTCTGTCAGAGAATGTCAAGGACTCTCCATGTTCTACAAACTACCATTGTTAGGCTTTAATGGCTAAAGTAGCCTTCATCTGAGATGGACATGGTAATTTGGGGCTCAGATTCCTCTGGGATGAGGGTCATACCACCAAACATTCTACCCAGCCCAGAGAGGGGTAGCTGAAGGAAGGAGTTTCTAGAATGGATGATAGAGAAGAGGGATGACTAGGTGTCAGGCCTCAAGATCAGCTGCAGAACAGATCTTGAAGAAGCTACCTTAAATGGGGCAAAATTACTAACAGAAACAATGGGCTTCAAGTGACATAAGGGACAGGCTACCCTGGGCACTCTTCCAAGTCAAAGCAACCATTGCCCGGCTGCTAGGAATGTGGGTGGTTGATGGCTCCTACAGGTCTCTTTTATGGTAGTTTTCCTGGGCTGCTAACAGTCTCACTTAGTGCTGCCCCCACCCAGAAAGTGATCCTTGGCTAATTAATACCTGACTGATGCAGGCACACCAAGCCTTGGTCCTGTAGCCTCAATGGGAGGCAACTCTGAGAGGTTACTCTAGTTCCTCGAGCAGCTGATGTCCTGGTTGCAGCCACATTGTGGGTCAGCATCTCCCTCTGCCCATCTTACTTTTCTCTCTCTTATGGGCAGGTTCTTCCCCAAAGTGGTTCTTTAAAGCCCTTCTGTATGCCACTGCCTCTGAATCTGTTACCAGAAGTCCCAATCTCAGAGAGGGTGCTTGGCGAAAAGTGAGGGAAAAAATTATTATTAATTGTGAAGAATATATACATTTTCAAAGGACTTTAACTTTGAAAATTCAGGTCTTTGCCATCTGTCAGGATGTCACTTGAAGAAATCTGAATGATCAAAAACAATTTTTCTGCATACTTTCCTTAATCGTTATCTCATTTTAAATGGGTGATATGCTTTTTTATTATAAAATTGCTGTTGGGGGTTGAGGAAATATCTGCTTTATCTGCTGGCCACTAAACTGTCCAGGCAGAACTTCAGTGTGTATACTGGGGAGGAAGAATTTTCCTTTACTCTTCAAGGTTCTTCTAGCTGGTCTAAGAACCAAGTTGACATGAGACAGATTAACAGGGGGAAAAAACACACAGTTTTATTTTGTACATATGGAGGTCCAGTAACGAAATGACCCAAAGAAATGACCAAAGCAGGCAGATTTTATACATTTTAGACAGACAGTAATCTGTGAGGAATGGACAGGACAAAGAAAACTTGCTTGGAAGCTTCAGTTAGTAAGGAATTTAAGCAGCATTTGGCTGGGTAGTAATTAACAAAAAAGTAACAAGATTTATTTATGCAACTTTCTGTGCTCTGGATCCCTTGGTCCTGGTGCTAATACAGAGAGTACTCTTCACATGGGGGATGCATTTCTGGTTTCAGGGCATGGAAGGGCAACAAAGGAGAGCCAGAGGTTTCCTCTTGCATCAGCTGTTTCTCTAGTCACTTTAATTCAAAGTACTCAATATGCCAAAGTGACACATTTTGGGCAGCCTGCCCTTAGTCCCTACAGTTCCCTCCTCTGAAACTTCCCTGCAACTTTCACATACCATAAGTTGAGCTGGTAGATCGTTCCACCACACTGAATCAGTCTCTATGTTCTTGACAATGGGTGAGTTCAGTTGAATCTTTTTCAGGAGATGGTGATGCAAATTTAGGCCTGTGGTTTAGGTAATGAAGAATTAAATAAAAGACATTTCTATGGAAACAAGAGAAAAAACAAAGGTTAAAGTTGGAGCAGATTATAAGTCCAGTGTCTGAGTCCTGTGTGCTGCCAGAGACATGTTTTTAGATGTCAGAGCTGAAGTCTCCTCAGACAGAATGAGTTCAGGCAATGGAATCTGACAGATTTTCCTGATTTATAGTTCCTATGTATTTGGTGATCCTTTTGAGTGGCCCATACAGCCATAGGCACAAAGATTGTCTAAACTTGGGCTATTGTGCCAATTTCTTTAAAATTTCTATCAAGACTTTCACATTGTGTATGGCTTCAGGGCACAGGGCAGTTTTAGTTATCAGTGAGTCCAAGGCAAAAGTGTGGGAGACAAACTGGAACTATTAGTTCAGAGAGTTAAAGTCAGACTTTGGAGGGAGCTGGAAGAGTTCCAGACCTAGTCCAGTTTACAGTGAGCACTGTTGGAATCTAATATCCCTAAAGCTGCAATATTGAAAACATGGTTTTTCTCTCTAAAATTATGTTCATTTTCAAAAGATAGCCAAATTGAGACTGATGCTTGTAAAACAAGTCTAGTTTCAGGAAAAATTTGGCCTAATTATTTACATAAGTGCAGCAAGAGTTGTAATTGATCATAAAGGTTTTTAAAAATCTGGTTTTCTGTAACTTTTCATAAGAATCTTCAGATTGAACTTGAAAAAGCCTCTCAAGGCCAGAAGCCAAGTCAAATACTTTGCTATCAGACATCACCTTTAATACCTATAGATTTGGGTTAATATCTCTCTTCTTGAGGTCCCCCATATATCCTGAGGTTCTTGCTCCTGCCAGGAATAGATCTTCTTACTCACTTGATAAGGTCACTTGGAATCCTGTAAGCAGTGTATCAGGATGATATTTCCGAGGGGTTTATTGGCTCCATAAAGTCAGCCTTTGTTCCTTACAGCTGTCTGGTCATATCTGAGTCTATATATCTCTCTCAAATATGACATTCCAATCAAAGCCTTGGTATAGCTAGTGTTTCCAAATGTGTCTTGTTACAAAGAGAATAGTATTATTGAATCTATGCAAATAACTATAATGCCATAAAATATAAAAAGCTCTGTATTGGCTACTTTTAATACTTTCAAAGAGAGGAAGGGAACCCCTTCTAAAGAGCTAAAGAAACATATGGGAATGTTGTCTCACCAAACAGAAGCTATGAATAAAGAGATGAAAATGATTAAAAACAAAAAATGAATAGGAATTCTAGAGTTGGAATCTGTAATAACTGAAATGGATGACTAGAGGGCTCAAGAACATATCTGAGCTAGCAGAAGAAACAATCAGCAACCTTCCAGGTAGGTTAAGGATGATTGTCTAGGCTAAGGAACAGAAAGAAAAAAGAATTGAGAATGAGGAAGAATGAATAAAGCTTCAGAGGTCTGAGAGCAACTTGAGGGAGCTGTGCTTCTCCACCTAAGGCCCCTGCTCCTCTCAGGTGTAGACTTCAATGCTGTTGTCTTTCTCCAGGTTTTAGCAGCTGCTCTCTACGCTTACCTTTTGAACCTAGGGTTTTTAGGACTCGCTTTTCTAACCCTGGGCTACTGAAATAACCCTTGTGGCTCCTTACATCCTATGAACATCCTTTAAAAATAGTCTATATTGGTAAATACACTATGGCCTCAAATTGCCCTATTTGAATAATAATTATATACATGTTTGTTACAGAGCTCAGATAGTAAACACCTACTTGTTTGTCTCTAGGGAACTAAGACATGATGATATATACCGTGGAATACTATTTCATACTAGAAGCAATAAATGAGATGCATTTATAGCAATATTTCTATATCATGCTGTTGAATGAGAGAAAAGTGATATAAAACTGTTAGAATAATAAACCTGTAGTTTCATATACCTTTAAATCCCACAGAATTCTATTACTTTGTTCAAAGATGCACAGATATTCAATGACGTGGTATAGTGGATGTATTGAAGAAAGAGGGTTATGGGAGTGTTATCAGGAATGAACAGAAAAATAATATTCTATATGTGTGGACCCTTTCATGGACCAATAGACAATGTCATAAGCTGAGGAGTTTGACTAAACTCATGTGTAGATGTTCAGAAAAAGGAAAATACATAAAAATAAAATTAGTAGTCTGGTTAAGTTACTGCAGAAATCTTTTTTGTTTTTGAAATTGTTTTATACAGTGATAATGAATTTAAGATTTCTTAAGATACAACTGGGCAACCCTATATATTTTTTTAAAAAGGCATATTAAATGTACCTCTCATGTGCACATTCAGATACAAAAATGGAGATTCAGACTAATGGAAGCTGACATTTAAACCAGTTAGGAGAGGATGAGGGTTAGGGTCATGGGTGGAATAGGGGCTGTGGTGGGGTTGATGGTTAGAAATATGGGTAGGTAGGTAGAACTTTGGGATGTGGTAATTAGGAGACTTTCAGGGGCAGAATGAGGATATAGATTGAGCCGAAGATGACATGACACTCAAGAAGAGTGCATAAAACCTATCTGCTCATTCATTGGCTGTAAGTTTTTACAAAACTATCATATTGTTCTTAAAGCTGCATGTCAATGTATCGTTTTTTATTTTTATTAGGTTTCATTGATAAACACTCTTTTGAAGATTTCACATCAAAAGCAATGTGGTTACTACATTCACCCATATTATCAAGTCCCCCTCATACCCCACTGAAGTCACTATCCATCAGTGTAGTATGATGCCAGAGTCACTACTGGTCTCTTCTATGCTACACTGTCTTCCCCATGACCTCTCCCACACCATATGTACTAATCATAATACTCCTCAATCCCTTTCTCCCTACCTCCCCACCCACCCTCTACCACTCCTCCACTTTGGTAACTGCTACTCCCTTCTTGGAGTCTGTGAGTCTGCTGCTGTTCTGTTCCTTCAGTTTTGCTTTGTTGTTATACTACAAATGAGGGAAATCATTTGGTACTTGTCTATCTCTGCATGGCTTATTTCACTGAGCATAATACCCTCTAGCTCTATCCATGTTGTTGCAAATGGTAAGATTTGTTTCTTTCTTATGGCTGAATAGTATTCCATTGTGTATATGTACTATGTCTTCTTTATCCATTCATCTACTGATGGACACTTGGATTGCTTCCATAATTTAGCTATTGTAAATAGTGCTGTAATAAACATAGGAGTGCATATGTCTTTTTGAATCTGAGAACTTGTGTTTGAGTAAATTCCTAGGAGTGGACTTCCCAGGTTAAATGGTATTTTGTCTTTTTGAATCTGAGAACTTGTGTTTGAGTAAATTCCTAGGAGTGGACTTCCCAGGTTAAATGGTATTTCTATTTTTAGTTTTTTGAGGAACCTCCATATTGCTTTCTGCAATGATTGAAATAATTTACATTCCGGCCAGCGGTGTAGGAGGGTTCCCCTCTCTCCACATTCTCGCCAGCATTTGTTGTTCCTAGTCTTTTCGATGTTGGCCATCCTAACTGGTGTGAGGTGATTTCTCATTGTGGTTTAAATTTGCATTTCCCTGATACTTAGCAATGTGGAGCATATTTTCTTTTACCTGTTGGCCATTTGAATTTCTTCTTTGGAGAATTATCTGTTCATATCCTCTGCTCATTTTCTAATGGGGTTTTAGCTTTTTGGGTCTTGAGGCATGTGTGTTCTTTATATATTTTGGATGTTAACCCCTTGTCAGATACATCATTTACAAATATATTCCTTCATAGTGTAGGATGCCTTTTTGTTCTGCTGATGGTGTCCTTTCCTGTACAGAAGCTTTTTAGCATGATGTAGTCCCATTTGTTCATTTTTTATTTTGTTTCCCCTGTCCAAGGAGATGCGTTCAGGAAAAAGTTGCTCGTATTTATATTCAAAAGATGTTTGCATATGTTTTCTTCTAAGAATTCTAAGGTTTTATGACTTACATTCAGGTCTTTGATCCATTTTGAGTTTACTTTTGTGTATGGGGTTAGACAATGATCCAGTTTCATTCTCCTGCATGTAGGTGTCCAGTTTTGCCAACACCAGTTGTTGAAGAGGCTGTCATTTCCCCATTGTATATCCATGGCTCCTTTATCATATATTAATTGACCATATATGCTTGGGTTTATATCTGGGCTCTCTAGTCTGTTTCATTGATCTGTGGGTCTGTTCTTGTGCCAGTATCAAATTTTCTTGATTATTGTGGTTTTGTAGTAGAGCTTGAAGTCGTAATCCCCCTTGCTTTATTCTTCCTTCTCAGGATTGCTTTGGCTATTTGGGGTCTTTTGTGGTTCCGTATGAATTTTAGAACTATTTGTTCTAGTTTGTTGAAGAATGCTGTTGGTATTTTGATAAAGAGTGCATTGAATCTGTAGATTGCTTTAGGCAGAATGGCCATTTTGACAATACTAATTCTTCCTATCCATGAGCCCAGGATGTATTTCCATTTATTGATATCTTCTTTAATTTCCCTCATATGCATCTTGTAGTTTTCAGGATGTAGATCTTTCACTGCTTTGGTTAGGTTTATTCCTAGGTATTTTTTTCTTTTTGATGAAGTTGTGAATGGAATTGTTTTCCTGATTTCTCTTTCTGCTAGTTCATCATTAGTGTATAGGAATGCAACAGATTTCTGTGTATTAATTTTATATTCTACTGTACTTTGCTGAATTCAGATATTAGTTCTAGTAGTTTTGGAGTGGATTCTTTAGGGTTTTTTATGTACAATATCATGTCATGTCATTTGCAAACAGTAACAGTTTAATGTCTTCCTTATCAATCTGGATGCCTTTTATTTCTTTGTGTTATCTGATTGCCATGGCTCCAGAATTATGTTGAATAAAAGTGGGGAGAGTAGGCATCTTTGTCTTGTTCCTGATCTTAAAGTAAAGGCTTTCAGCTACTCACTGTTAAGTATGATGTTGGCTCTGGGTTTGTCATATATGGCCTTTATTATGTTGAGGTACTTGCCCACTATACCCATTTTGTTGAGAGTTTTTATAATGAATGGTTGTTGAATTTTGTCAAATGCTTTTTCAGCATCTATGGAGATGATCATGTGTTTTTTTTCCTTCTTTTTGTTGATGTGGTGGATGATGTTGATGGATTTTCGAATATTGCACCATCCTTGCATCCCTGGAATAAATCCTACTTGATCATGATGGATGATCTTTTTGATGTATTTTTGAATTCAGTTTGCTAATATTTTGTTGAGTATTTTTGCATCTATGTTCATCTGGGATATTGGTCTGTAATTTTCTTTTGTCATGTCTTTGCCTGGTTTTGGTATTAGAGTAATGCTGGCATCATAGAATGAGTTTGGAGGTATTCCCTCCTCTTTACTTTTTGGAAAACTTTAAGGAGGATGGGTATATGTCTTCACTAAATGTTTGATAAAATTCAGCGGTGAAACCATCTGGTCCAGGGATTTTGTTCTTAGTTTTTTTGATTACCGATTCAATTTTGTTGCTGGTAATTGGTCTATTCAGATTTTCTGTTTATTCCTGAGTCAGTTTTGGAAGGTTGTATTTTTCTAGAAAGTTGTCCATTTCTTCTAAGTAATCCAGTTTTTTAGCATATAATTTTTCATAGTATTCTCTAGTAATTCTTTGTGTTGCTGTGGTGTCCATAGTGACTTTTCCATTCTCATTTCTGATTCTGTTTATGTGTGTAGACTCTCCTTTTTTCTTGATAATTCTGGTTAGTGGTTTATTTATTTTGTTTATTTTCTTGAAGAACCTGTACCTTCTTTGATTTATTCTTTCTATTTTATTTTTCTCAATTTTATTTATTTCTGCCCTAATCTTTATTATGTCTCTCCTACTGATGTTGTGCTTCATTTTCTCTTTGTTTTCTTGTTTTGTTAATTGTAAATTTAGACTGCTCATTGGGATTGTTCTTTCCTGATGTAGGCCTGTATTGCAATACACTTCCCTCTTAGCATGGCCTTCGCTGCATCCCACAGATTTTTGTGGTGTTGAATTATTGTTGTCATTTGTCTCCATATTTTGCTTGATCTGTCTTTTAATTTGGTCATTGATCCATTGATTATTTAGGAGTATGTTGTTAAGCCTCCACGTGTTTGTGGGCCTTTTAGTTTTTTTTGCTTAATTTATTTCTACTTTCATACCTTTGTTGGTACAATTTTTATCTTTTTGAATTTGCTAAGGCTCTTTTTGTGTACTCGTATATGATCTGTTTTTGAAAATGTTCCAAGTGCACTTGAGAAGGATGTGTATCCTGCTGTTTTTCAGTATAGTGTTCTATAGATGTCCATTAGGTCCATCTGTTCTAAGAGGCATTGTTCAGTGCCTCTGTCTCCTTACTCATTTTCTGTCTGGTTGATCTGCTCTTTGGAGTGAGTGGTTTGTTGAAGTCTCCTAAAATGGAATTTCATTCTACTTCCCACTTTAATTCTGTTGGTATTTGTTTCACACTTGTAGGTGATCCTGTGTTGGGTGCATAGATATTTTTAATGCTTATATCCTCTTGTTGGCTGATCCTTTTATCATTGTGTAATGTCCTTCTTTGTATCTTGTTACTTTCTTTGTTTTGAAGTCTATTTTTTCTGATACCAGTACTGCAACTCCTGCTTTTTTCTCCCTATTAGTTGCATGAAATATCTTTTTCCATCCCTTCACATTTAGTGTGTATATGTCTTTGTGTTTGAAGTGAGTCTCCTGTAAGCAGCATATAAATGGGTCTTGTTTTTTTATCCATTCAGTGACTATATGTCTTTTGATTGGGGCATTCAGACCATTTACATTTAGGATGATTATCGACAGATATGTAGTTATTGCCATTGCAGGCTTTGGCTTTGTGGTTACCAAAGGTTCAAGGGTAACTCCTTATTATCAGTCTAATTTAACACAGTTAATATGCTATTATAAACACAATCTATTAACTTTTATATGCTTCAGTTTCCTTGTTTGTGTGACTTTACTTAACAACTAAGCTCATTGCGGTAATTACTTACACTCTGAAAAGTACTTGTCAGAGTGGTAAGTACTCAATTTTGATTAGACATGTACTATTATCATCTTCATCTCCCTAATAGGATATAAGCTTATCAATGCAGAGGTCAACTTTTCTACTTGCCCTAGAACCCTATGCACATAATTAATGCTGAGCCTATTGCAATGCCAATAAATACTCAATTATTTATTCATTGCATTCTTATTTGACTTCAGCTTCTACTTCCCAGGCTGCTCTGAAATTGTTCTACTTTCATTGCCTCATTTCAAGTCATATTGCCATGTACTGTAAAATCCCCTAATCTTTGTTTTTCACCAAAGATAATGAATATCCTTACCAAAAAGAATATGATGTATGTGTTGGCTCTAGATCAGGTCTTCTGCAGACAGATGTGAGTAATACTTTCATTATAACCATTATTGAATGCAACTTGGTAACCAACTTCAGAACAAGAATGGGTCTACTTATGACTCTCATAGCCTCTTAGGTCTTAAGATGTGTTAATAGCAATGTAGGGATGAATAGCCATACTGTCTTCTGTGTTGGTGAGATCCATGTGGACTACTGTACATAATCATTTTAAACATAGTTACTGAGACCTGTATATGCAAGGCAATGTATTGTATGCTGTGAGAGATATGAAAGTGAATAAAAAAACACTCTTGGTAAAAAAAAACAAAAAAAACACACAATCTAAAAAAGGTTCTGTTTCTTTTCCCTCCATTTCTTCCTCCTTCATTATTTATATGTTAGGTATCATATTCTTTACTCTTGTATCATATTCTTTGCTCTTTGTCTATCCTTTGACTTTGGGAATGGATGATTTGATTTTGCTTCTGCTTAGTAATTAATTGTTCTACTTTGTTTATTGTTGTTTATTTCCTCTGGTGAGAGCTATTTAGCCTTAGGAGCACTTCAATCTATAGCAGCCTCTCAATGATACAGTGAAGAGACGGTTTAAGGAAGGTAAATTCTCTCAGCTTTTGCTCATCTGGAAAGTTTTTATCTCTTCTACAAATTTAAATGATAATTTTGCCAGGTTGAGTATCCTGTGTTCAAGGCCCTTCTGCTTCATTGCAATTTAAATATATCATGCCACTCCCTTCTGACCTGTAAGGTTTCTGCTGAGAAGTCTGATGATAGCTTGAAGGATTTTCCTTTGTATGTGATCTTATTTCTCTCTCTGGCTGCTTATAATACTCAGTTCTTGTCCTTGATCTTTGCCATTTTAATTACTATATGTCTTGGTGCTGTCTTCCTTGGGTTCCTTATGTTGGAGATCTGTGCAACTCTGTGCCCTGAGAGATTATCTCCTTCCCCAGATTGGGGAAGTTCTTAGCAGTTGCCTCCTCAGTGACACTTTCTATCCCTTTTTCTCTCTCTTCTTCTTCTGGTACCCCTGTAATGCAAATATTGGTCTGTTTGGATTGGTTACATAGTTCTCTCAATATTATTTCATTCCTAGACATCCCTTTTTTTCTCTCTGTGCCTCAGCTTGTTTGTATTCCTCTTTTCTAATTTCTATTTCATTTACTGTTTCCTCCACTTAATCTAATCTTCTTTGTAATCTCTCCATTGTAAGTTTCATTTCAGATACTGTTTCTTTAATGGTTGAATCTCATTCCTGAATTCTTTCCTGAGTTCTTGAATATTTTTCTGTACCTCTGTGAGCATGTTTATGATTTTCATTTTGAAATCTCTTTCAGGAAGATTGATGATTTCAGTTTCACTTAGCCATCTTTCTGGTGTTTGTGGGATTTTGGTTTGAACCAGGTTCCTTTGGTTTTTCATATTTGTATGTGGCGCCCCCCAGTGCGCAGAAGCTTTACCCTCTGGAGCTGCTCAGCTCTTGGAGTGTTGGCAGGGGTCACAGGCAAGCAGTGCTTGTGCCTGTCAGGAGGAAAGAGCTGTTTTCTGCTTCTTGGCTGTAGTGCCTCTCTCCACTGCCAGGGCCAGCGGGCTGACTGTGCAGGTAGAAGGCTTTGTGCTTTGCAGTTGTAGCTGCTGTAGGTTGGCTGGTGTGATGCATTGGTGATGGCAGCCAGTTTTTGAGCTGGTGCTGGCTGTGAGAAAGGTGCAGCAGGCTCTATCTTTTGTGGGGGGGGCTCAGAGCTATGTAGCCAGCCAGAGGTATGGAGCTCCTGAAGCTCCTGAATGTTCCCAACCTGCTGGGCAGAGTTCACCCAGACAGTTTTGTCCACCTGTCCTTTCTCCTGAATAGCAAGCTCTGTGCAATCATTGCCTCATTAACAGCCTTCTTGCTTGTAGGAAGCCTCTCTGACTGCCCAACTTTCATTTTTCCCAGAGCATCTGGATGTGGATCCTTGTTTTCCACAAACAGCTGGAATCTCAGTCTCTCCAAGTATTCCATCTCTGTTAGCTTTCCAACCCCACTAATCTCCAGAGCACCATGTAATATATTTTTATGCTCCCAGAGCAGATCTCTAGGGCTAGGTATTTAACAGTCTTAGGCCTCCACCCCCTCCCCACTCCATTTCTTTTCCTCCTACTGGTGAGCTATGGTGGGGGAAGAGCTTGGGTCCCTCTGGATCACTGCTTTGGTACTTTACCCTGTTCTGTGAGGTCTGTTCTTTTCTCCAGGTGTATGCAGTCTGGTGCAGCCTTCTTTCCTGTTGCTCTTTTAGGATTAACAATATTTTTATATTATATGTATTAACTATATATATATTATTTTGATATCATTAATGTACATTTACTTGAACAACATTATGGCTACTAGACTCCCCCTATTATCAAGTCCCCACCACATGGAACCACAAAGACCCCAAATAGTCAAAGCAATCCTGAGAAGGAAGAATAGAGCAGGGGCAATTATGCTCCCTGACTTCAAGCTCTACTACAAAGCCACAGTAATCAAGACAATTTGGTACTGGCACAAGAACAGACCCATAGATCAGTATAACAGACTAGAGAGTCCAGATATAAATCCATGCATATATGATCAATTAATATATGATAAAGGAGCCATGGATATACAATGGGGAAATGACAGCCTCTTCAACAGCTGGTTTTGGCAAAACTGAACACCTACATGCAGGAGAATGAAACTGGATCATTGTCTAACCCCATACACAAAAGTAAACTCAAAATGGATAAAAAACCTGAATGTAAGTCATGAAACCATAAAATTCTAGAAAAAAATATAGCCAAAAATCTCTTGGACATAAACATAAGCAACTTCTTCATGAACATATCTCCCCAGGCAAGGGAAACAAAAGCAAAAATGAACAAGTGGAACTATAACAAACAAAAAAGCTTCTGTACAGCAAAGGATACCATCAGTAGAACGAAAAGACATCCTGCAGTATTAACTATATTTTTATATTATATATGGTTTTGGGAACAGGTTTCTGTCTCACCTCTCATGCTGTCATCTTTATTCCTCTCCCTTAATATATTGTTATATTAGGTCACATCAATTTGTCTCTGAATTGAAATGATATTAAAATAGCATATATTTTTATCTTTGAATAGTCAAAATCAACAGAAATGATGGAAGCTACTAATTATTGATGGGAAGAGTGTGATTGGTGAAGGAAAGGTCTTTGAGAAGGTGGTGAGGAAAGAGAAGTATCTTATGTCACTATTCAGGAAGAAGAGATGATTACTTATTTTCATTACCATTTCATGTGCTCATCAGGCAAACCCAAATAATTTAAATTTAGGAGAATGTGGCCTGTGTAAAATTTATTTTGTATGATAAATGTGGGAAGGAGACTTAGCAGGAAAATTCTAAAGATAGAGAACAGAATTTTTAAAAGAAAACTGTTTTGCTTATGACATTGATTTAATAATAAAAGTAGAAATTGTTTAATGCCAACTGGTTCTTCCTTTGGTGATTTCACTGAATTTTTATGTGAATGATGATGATTTCACTCTATCACACCACTAACCTCAAAGTGGATTTTTAGAGGATTGATTTGAGTAGGCACATTCCAAGAAAATGGCAACCCACAGGTAGCATAAGAATGTCATCCTTACTGAATGTCTTTGGAAAGAGAATCTATGTGCATAATTGCTTATGGTATATGATCTATGATGAAATGAAATAAGTTATATTTATTCTATGGAACAACAATGGCCAGCTGGATTCCTGTGGTGCCAAGTCTCTAACCAGAGAGAATCTCCAGTTAATCTCTCTCCCCATTAATGAGAGTTTCTCAAAAGTAACACTAAGTGTCAAATTGCAATTTGGGGCATTCTTCTTCTGGAGAAGGGAAATTTTCATTCATAAAAAAGGTAAAGGGAAATAAATATGCGTTTTCTTATGTAGAGGAAACAGTTTGGAGTCTGATCTTGCGAGACAATTACATAATTGGCAGTCAAAAGTGCTGTAAGATTTTCAAGACCTGAAAGTTTCGGTCTTTGGTACTACGTCTGTTTTACATGCGTGCTCTAACCCCTGAAACACAATAGCGAAGCTTTCTGTTGTTTTCCTAGACAGTTGTTATCTGTGCTCAACTGTGCAAGAAGCATGCCTCCCAATTGACTTAGGTTTCTGGGTGAAACAGAAAAGCAGGTGGGAGCATGCTGCGATTCTGCAGGCATGCAGAATATTGCAGCCTTCCCTCTTATCTCTGAGCAGGGAAGTGCTTTCTGAAGTGGTGTGAACATTCACCAGACCTCTGTGTTACTTTGAAGTGCTGGCCTTTCCCAGAAGTTCAGACTGGTCTTCAGGGGGGAGTGGAATTCTCTAAGGCGGGTGCCTTATGGAGCATGGTGAGTACCTAGTGTACAGCTGTTTTTAAGAGGGTAGAAGCTGAAACCAGAGACAATTCTCTCTCCTTGGAAATTTTAAATGCTCTGTAGAGTTGTAATGAAAGCAATGCAGGCTGTTGGCTGACTTCTCTGCTTCCCTGATGATTTAACTCATGTGAGAAATAGAAAGGGCACTAACTCGTTGTGGTGTGGACTGTCATTAGGAATCCCACACTGGCTGATGCCCTCATTGTTCTCTTGAATATTTATTGCCTGTCAACCCAAGGAACAGGGACATTGACTTATCACTGAGCTGTGGATGTTACCAATAAAAAAGTCTCAGAAGCTGCCTGAGTGTTTTACATGAGGCTAAAGGCATATTTTCTCTGGGTCCTTTCATGTTCTCAGGTTTGAATAATACAAAGTGAGCTTTTCACAAGCCAGTATTTTGTAAATCATTTTGTAAATTGTATTTCCAAATTGTTACAGATGTATCACAAGTAAAAATTAGGGGTCCAGAGTGCCAGTTGGGTGTGAATGGGTGGGGGAATTCTTCTAAAATGTGAATGGTTACTGCAGTATAGAGCTCTTTTTAATTAGTCCTTTAAGTTTTAGAAGATGAATAAGAGATACAATTCTCTAGTGGGAACAGACAGTTTAGTTGGGTGTGATATTGGAGGACACTTTTGTCTAGATTGGCTACAGGAATCTCAGTAAACTGCAAGTCAGATCATGCCACTCCTCTGGTTAAAATCTACCAATAGCTTCCTGTAACTATCACCCCTGGACTCTATGTGATCAACTCCCTCTGCAACTCCTTGCACTTCCCCACCCCCTGCTTGCCTGTCTGAGTTCTTATGTTAACACACCACCTTGCTCACTCCATTCCAGACACACTGATCTCTTTGTTGTTTCTCTGACAGAACAAATCCACTTCTCCTGGACTCCAGACTTGTGGTTTTTCTCTGCTTATTACAATTCCCTCCCAAAGAAGACTTCCTGACTTGCTCTGTCATTTCTTTTAAGTCTTTTCTTATATATGCAACCTTTTCAGTGATATCTGCCTAGCCATCCTGTCTAAAATTGGATCTTCCACTCCATGATTTCTTGTCTCACTCTATATAGTACTTTTCATGAACAGAATATATATTTTATGCATTAGAATGTAATCTTCATGAAGGAAGCTATTTTAATCTCTTGTGTTCACTATTGTCTCTCAACTAGCACAATGTCCAGAGCATAATAATCACTCCATAAATATTTGTTCAAAAATAAATACCTGACATTTATTCATGTTTCTGCTATGCTATGTATTCTTTTAACTTTATAAATATATCATTTACTATGCACAAGAATACAATAAAAACAGTGGTTCTGCTTCCCTTCATTTTCCTGAAGGGAAAACTAATGCAGAGTTTGGATAACTTCAAGACTGCATGACTAGAAAACAGTAGAGTAAGATTTAAACTCTTAATAGCCTAATCTTACAGATCAAATGCCTGGCACTCTTTCACTCTGTTAGTCATAATAGTACTCTACCTACCTGAAATCTGTATTTTATTACAATTTTGGGGGAGGATTTAAATTTGTTTACATAAGGTTAATTTTGAAAAGATTCCCATAATCATGTCTCAAGCAAAATTTATTTTGAGTGTGAATAATTGCAAATGAAATTTACTATTTACTCCAACTGCAGAATACATAAACATTTTGAAACCCTCAGTAACTCTGCAGATACCACACTAATGAATCAATGCTTTCAGGGAGACAGGCAACAATACATCTGAATCATAACACTATGCCAATCTCTTAGTTTTACTTTTAGACATTAACTACAGAGCCTTCATTTATAAATTTATTATTCTCTTTTTTAAGGAAAAATTAGTGACTTTTTAAAAGATGTTATAAATGTCAGGTTTATTCAGGTAGAATACAGATAGGAAAATTAAGGTTCACAGACAATGACCCTAAAGTCCAGATAATTTGTTGCTGGTAAAGTAGGAGCAGGGCTCTTGATAATTACACATACTGTTTGATGTCTGTGGAAGTATCTGTTGTCTCCTATAATGTGAAGTTAATTGTTTGTATTTGCTTCTCTTGAAATTAAGAAATGCATAAAATCTATATATATGTATAGCTATCATTTAGATTATTACTCCATGCCTTTAAGTAATTTTTATTTGACTTCACACAGGCAAAGGAAATATTCACCTTTGTATACTGGACAGAATAAAACCATAAATATTTCTGATTTGTTTATAGTGGGTGTAAATTGAGTAAACTAAATTTGCAAAACTCTTTTTCCCTTATAGCTTTCAGAAAATACTATGGGAGCCTCAAAATACACTTTAAACTTTTATAGCTTAAAATTGCTAAGTTGATTACACCTCCCTCACCATACCACCAAATGATATGACATTGAATAACGTACACTCATCGCCATCATATTTTATGTTAAGAATGGATGGCTTTAGTGAGTACAGGGATGGACGTATTTTCAAATGAGAGGTGGTTCCTTCATTGCATTACCATCCATGGCAGTGTGGGCTTTATTCCAACTTGCTCTGTGTGTTTAGTGCAAGCCCACTATGGTTTTGGGAAGAGCAGAGGGAAATTAGAGGAAAAGGGGAAAGGAAGGGAGGCCCAAAGTGGTGGAATAAAGAGACAAAAAAGTGGCTGCCTTTTTCTCATCTCCCCAGGAAAAGTTACCATTTCAAGAGCTTTCACATCATGTCCTAGGCAGGTGACTTCGTAATGTGCTGGCTGAGTTAGAGCAGCCATTGGCTGCAGGAAAGCATTTCTGCTCCAAGAATGAGAGGAATGTGGGCTCAGGGATATAATTCTCAAAACAAAATAAATTAGACTCCACCTTTTATTGTATGATTACAAGGCGTTGTAATCATGGGAGAATTATCATCTTCATATTTAAGGCAACACATACTGTTGACATAACTCTTTTCATCTGTAACTTCCTAGCATCTGCCTAATGGGATGGAGTACATTGAGTCTGTTACTTGGCATATGGACTGTGCTAATGATGCTCTGCTATTTTACTCTTCATTTTCCCACCTTTCTTTTCTGAAATGGGGGAGGCAAAGTACTGAATCCTAGTCGTACAATGCTACTCTCACTTCCCAAACACCTGCTCCCTTTCCCTGCCTGCCTCTGCAGATTGCCCTGGCACTAATTCCTCAGCAGACGGTGCTGCTCGTCCTTCAGACAGACAGCTTCTTGCTGTCTGCTCCTTAATTTGTGATCAGACTTCCTTGTTCCTTTTTCTCTTCCCAGATCCCATCTTCACTCAGTTCCTGTCTTATGTAAACTCCACGGGTAAGCATTGGTGAGATGTTAATTTGGGAAACACTGCTGGCAATCTGTGGAGCAACAGGAACAGCTGGTGCTGCAGCTCTTCAGAGTTTTTTGGCAGATGGATATGGAGGGAATTACGAATGGGGAAATTTTCCTCAGCTTTGGCTGCTATTTCCTGCAGAAATGTTACATTTGCCAGCTCTCGTTCTCCTCTACCACTCCAGCACCAGGGCTTAATACTCTAATGCATTCCCCTAAATTCATGGCCCAGAGCTTCCTGTGTGGCCTTTGCTCTATGCTTCATACTTAGTAGTCCTCTGACAGGCCACTTGACTACAATGAGAGGCAGGTTCACTTATACTTAAGAAGCTTGAAGTATGCATTAAGTAAATGTTATTCCACATTCCCAATAACTTAAGGTCAATACTTAATGGTGTTTGCTTGTTTATTTATTTATTTAGGAAAACAAGCTTCAATGAGTGTCAGAGTCTTCTAAGGCTGCTAAAACAAAATATCAGGCTGCATAGCTTACACAACAGACATTTACTTTTTACATTTTTAGAGGCTGAAAAGTCCAAGATCAAGGTGTTCACCGATGCATTCCTGGTGAGGGTCTTCTTTCTGGCTTGCAGAGGACCACCTCCTCAGACTATCCTCAAATGGTGGAGAGAAAGCAAGCTCTGATATCTCTTCCTTTTCTTTAAGGGCACCAACCCCAAAGTGTGGTCTAATTTCAGACCTCACTGAAACCTAATTCCCTCATAAAAATCTCACCTCTTAATACCATCACACTGAAGGCTAGGACTTCAACATATGCATTTGGGCACAGAGGACCAAACATTCAGTCCAAAAGAGTGAGTTACAGTCTATGTACCATAAAACTTACTAATTTTAAGCATACAGATTAACATGGTTTGAACCACCAGCACAATCATGATATTTTGAACATTCTCATCACCCCCAAAACTGCCTCTGTGCAGGTAATCCTTGTCCCTTACTCCCAGCCAACCTCTGGCCACCACTGTGCTGACACTATAGTTTACCAGTTTTAGAATGTCATTTAAATAGAGTCCTGTAGTATGTAGGTAGTCTCTTCCTGTCTGGTTTCTTTCATTCAGCATGATGATTGAAAATTCATCTCTGCTCTTATGAATATCATTAGTTCTTTACATTTTATTTTTGAGTTTTCTCTAGTTGATGGACACATGGGTTGTTCTCAGTTTTTGCCTATAATAAATAAAGTTCTTATAAACATTGGAGGGTAAGTCTTTGTGGGTATATAAGCTCTCATTTTTTGGAGTAAATATGTATGAGTAGAATTAGTGGGTTGTATGAGTATAGGTTTAAATAGACAAGAAAGTGTCACCATATTTTCAAGCTGCATACCATTTTGAATTTATACCAGCAATACCTGAGTTCCGGCTGCTCTATATCCTCACCAGCACCTGTCTGTTTTTTAAAACTTTTAACAGTTCTACTGGGCATATAGTGGTATAATGTTTTATTATGCATTTCCATATTACCTATTGATACTGAAGATCTCTTCATGTGCTGATTTGCTGCTTATATATTTGATTTAGTGAATTTTATATTTAAATATTATATCTATGTTTTATTGAGTAATTTGTCCTGTTTTTATTGTAAGAGTTCTCTATATTTTCTGTATACCAGTCTTTTTGTTAGAAATTTGCTATGCAGATATGTTTCCCTGGTCTGTGGCTTGACTTTTAATTTTCTTAACAGTGTTTTTAAAACAGGGAAAAAACTTGATTTTTGGTTTTATCAGTATTTTATTTTTTATGGTCAGTGCTTTTTATATCCTACCTAACACTTCTTTGCTGACACAGGCCATGAAATTTTTTCTTTTCTTCAAATTGTATAATTTTAGGACTTCATTTCGGTTATCTATATCTAGTTAGTATTTTATATGATATGTGGTACAATTTGTGGTTTATTATTTGCATCTGGGTATTCAGTTGTTCCAGCACTATTTGGTGAATCCAACTCTGTTATCCTAAGATGCTCAGAAGCAGAAATACCCTAAGTATGGCTTTCAGAGGAAAAGTAATAGAAGAAAATGACAGTAATATAAAAAAAATTTGTTTTAATTGCTTTAGGGGAGGGATCTTAGATATAGTTTATATGATGTAGTTTTAATATGATTATATTTCCTAAAAGAAAAGACATGTTGATGTGTTGTAATTTCATGACTTCCCACTTAAAATAGTCACATGTGAGAAGTAAAAGTACTTTGTTATTGTGGATCTCTGAATTACTATTTCAGAAAACATGGTCAACATATTTACTCATTGGGTTTTTTCATATTGATTTGTCTCCAATTTTTTGAGATAAGCATATTGTAAATTTAGATGTAGTTTCCATAAATGGTAGCTGACTTGTCATTGTAGGATTTCTTCTAATAATTTTCCACAAATACTTATCAGAACACAAACTCTTACTTCAAATAATTATATAATTGTGAGTTCCTCTGGCATAGGAAATACTTAAAGTTTCTGTCCAAATGGAAGCAATTCTATTATGAGAATTGCTTTCTTTGCTTAATTAGGTTGATGTAGGAAGTTATGATTCAAGGGTCAGTGTTTTCCATAACCATGAAATGTATCCATCATCTATTTTCATGTTTTGCATTTGAAGTTTGTCCTTGTAACAGAAGTCTTTCCACTTTGTTTCAATTGAGGATTATTTATTGATACATTAAGCCTTTTTTCCTTTCTGTTGCAGGACTGTAACTTGATTTGTCACCATTTTAGAGTGGGTAAACTCTATGCACAAGCCACAATAATCAGATGACCTGTTCTTGAACTCTGTAGGATGACTTGGCAAGAGATATCATAACCAAACACACAAATTTAATTCTGTTCTTTAAATAACCACAGGGTGTGACAAACCTGGGGAGTTCATTTAGGTCTTTCTTATGTGATAGAGATGTAATGCACACTAAATCTATTTTTAATTCTTCCTTATGTTGTTTCACAGCAAGATTTCACACATGCAAATGAGAGTTTGTTAAAAAAAAAGGCCTCATGAAAAAAATCTGTTAGTTTAATTAAAGTGCCACTGCAATGTGAGAGCCAACTTTGCATTTTAATGCCAACTTAACCAAATAATTACTCAAAACTTACGCCAAATTCTTTGCATTAGGATACGTGATCTAACTGGTTAAAATATACATAGCACTTAAAGTAGTGCCTGGCATGTAGTAAGTGTTAGCTAAATGTTATTATCATTGCCATCTTCAGTGGAGGGAGGAAAGACCCACAAATGTTGCTCAGTAAAGAGAAACTACATGGTACCTGGAGTAGCTTGGAGTATCAACATTAACTATTAAATGAGAACATTAATCAGTTGCAACTAGGAAAATAATGATAGTCAAGAATACAAAACCAGAATTATTTAGATGAAGATACAAATCTGATCATTGTATAATTTATACTTAATAAAGAGTTATGCCTAATTCTGTGTCTTTAAAAATTAGTCATTTGGTGTCAATAAAAAGTTTGCAGAGAATGTGTATCTCTTATCAAATTCTCATTTAAACTTTCTATTATGCTTTGTAATAGACTAGTTTATATAGGGTTTAGAACTATTTCTTTTCTCTTTTTGCGGTTTAAGAATTTCTCTTTCATACGGGGAGCCCACTTCCTATGGTTTGGGTGGAATGCCTCCACCCACTCCCTCTAAATTAGCTACCTTATTAAGGAATGGCAGATGGCCAGTCAGGGGATCCTATTTGCTCTGGCAGCAGTCATTGATTCAACATTTAGCATATAAATTCCACTTCCTCCAAAATACGTGCAATTTGAATTTTTCTCCTACTTCATTAGATGTTCAATGATCACTTGCTATTTCTAGTGAGGTAGAGCTTTCTGTGGTATGCTCTTTTGTGATGATTAGTGGAAAAGTATCTTAAGTAACAGAAAGAGAAGTTATTTTACTCAAAAAGTGAAAATGATTGATGATTATGTTTTTCAACACAGGGTGAGGTTTAGACACACCATGAAAAATCCTTTCTTGCTATGTTAGCTCTAAGCTATAGTGGCAGGTTTAACCCTCTGTTCTAGCCACTGCTTTTGGGATTTAATGCCCCTTACAATATCCCTTTCTTGGTCCAAGTATTAGCCAAATCAGAATCCTAGTCTTAAGCTAGTTATCTTATTTTTTCTCTTCATGTCCCTACCCCATCTCTGATAAAACAAAAGAACTGATTCCAAATTTAATCCCATAGAAATTCTTATATGTCATGTTGAGTATTTTAGAATGTGTGTGTGCATGTGCATGTGTATGTGTGTGTGTGTTTATGTATAGACGGCTGGAAGGTGATGAATACCTTTGAAGAATGAGGTAGTAAGATTTAATCTATGTTCTTAGGGCAGTAAGACTGGGAACAGCGTGAAAATGAAACAGAAAGGGTAAACCTTAAGGACTAGTGTCAAGAGGACTGTTGAAGAAAGGACAAAAGGAAAAGATATTTTGAGGCACTGAGATAAAATATCTAAAATGCTTAGTGAGAATGAACCTAGATTTGTTGTATATTGTAATGTGGTTTTTTTGTATATTGATTCCTAACATAATTATTATGACAGAAAAAATTTAATGGTTACTTTGGTTCCACAATTCATACAGATGTTTTTATGTATGTTTACTAGTTCTCATATTTTTTAGCTCTACTCAATTCAAAAATATAAATCTATTTCAAAGTTGGAAAACTTGGATTTTGTACTGAAGAACTAATAAAATTTGGTTTCTGATTAAAGTTAGGTCAAGAGAGAAGGAGAGAGAAGTATTAAAACTCCCCTTGAAATTTCTACTAGGACCTGTCTAGGAGCAGTGGAATGCTACAGAGAGTAACAGATTGAAAGGATAGATTTCTACACCTATTTGTTTTAATAACTTCCAGTGTATGTTAGATTTCTGTATCTCAGTTTCTTGTTAGAAATGAATGTGATGAAGCAGAACTCTCTAAGCTTTTCAGATCTCATGAGTCTGTGCTTCAGTGTGATTGCTGGGTATCACAGCTCTGCCTGCTATTTTTCTGGACCCTGTATTTTTGCTGAATTGCTTAAATTTTGTCTGTTTCTTTTTTCCTTTATTAGGGTATAACTGACAAATAAAATGTATATAAAGTGTACAATGTGATGATAATACATATACATACATACATACATATATATATATATATATTATATATATATATATATATATATATATATATTCTTTGTGAAATGATCACCACAATCAGGTTAGTTAACACATCCATCACCTCTCATAGTTACCTTTTTCTTTATGTTAAAAATGTGGTAAGGTCTACTTTTTAAGAAAATTTCAAGTATACAATACAGTATTAGAGTCATCACACTGTACATTAGATCCCCAGAAGTTATTCATCTCTTAACTGAAGGCTTTTCCCTTTGACCAGCATCTCCCCACTTGCCCCCATCCCCCAGCAACTTGTGATCACCACTCTATTCTGAACCACAGTGAGATCTCACCTCACACTGTTAACGTGGCTTTTATAAAAGAGACAAGAAATAGCAATTGTTGGTGAGGATATGGAGAAAAGGGAACCCTTATTCACTGTTGGTGTAAATGTAAATTGGTGCAGTCATTATGGAAAAACAATATGGGGTTTCCTCAAAAAATTAAAAATAGAACTATCATATGATCCTATAAACTCATTTCTGGGTATATACTTGAAGGAAATTACATCAGTATCTAAAAGAGTTATTTGCACCCCATGTTCATTGCAGCATTGTTTATAATAGCCAGAAATAACCTAAATGTAAATTGACAGGTGAATGGATAAACAAGATGTGGTATATATATATATATATATATATATATATATATATATATATATATATATATACACATAGATAATCATTCGACCTTGAAAACGAAGGAAATCCTGCCATTTGTAACAACATAGATGAAACTATAAGATATTATGCTAAGTGAAATAAGCCAGGGAGAGAAAGACCAATACCGTATGATTTAACTTATAAGTGGAACATAAACACATTCTGGTAGTATGGTATTATTGACCTTTCAGAATCAGTAGTTGTTATTATGTCATAGTTGTTTCATATTCCTTTTTTCTGTCCTTTTCAAAGAAAATGAGCTTTAAATAAACATGGGAACTTTAATATTTCTCATTTAAATTATTTCCTTTTCTTTCTAGTCACAACCACTCTATTTACACATGGAAACACTACAAGATAAATGTATTCCCACAAGCCACATTAGTGATCAGTGGCAATGCAAGTTCCAGAGATGGTCTCTAGATTCTTGATATACTGTTCCATCTACAGGACCATTGACCTAATTATTGGTTGAATTAGAAATGAAATCATATTAACAGATACCATAATTCATTGGTATTTAAATTAAACTAAACCATATGGCACTTTTGTTCATATTTAAAAAGTGGCAAGAGATTTACCGTAACAACCAAAACAATCCAGATAACCTACAGAATCTATAAACCCATTAAAGATCTGAGGATACAGAGAAACATATAAAGAACTAAATTCCAGAAGTGATGTATGTTTAATAGGAGAGAACACTACACAGCTGTTAAGAGGAAGAGGAATCTTCTATAGAAATAAAATTGAAATACTAGAATGAAGACAACATTATCAGAAATGGATAACTCATTAAACAGACTTAACAAGAGCTTGGACACAGCAGAGAAGAGGATAAATGAATTTAAGGACAGGTCAATAGAATATATTTACACTGAACAAAAAGGAAAAAAAAGTGAAACAGATTTGTAAGAATTTTATTTATAAATGGAATCATAGAAAGAGTGGAAATGGAAAATGGTAAAGAAAAGATATTTGAAGAGGTGAAGACCAAGAACTTTCCAAAACTTATGAACTTTATCATCCTCACTACCAGAAATCTTAGTGACCTCTAAACAGGATGATACAAGGAAAATTATACCTAATCATATGGAAAATGGCCAAGCACTAAAACTAAAGAGAATATCTAGAAGCAGCTAGAGAAATGAGACATTAAATAGAGGAAAATGAAGACACAACTTATAGCTGACATGCTTTCAGAAACACTGGTGGCTAGAAGAATATGAAATATCATTAAAGGAGTAGAGGAAAAGATGGCAGAGTAGGAAGGCAAGGCAGAACCCTCCTTCCAAATACACACCAAGAAGCAATTACAACAAATACAACTAATTCTAAAAATGACCTGAAGACTGCAAAACATACACCTCCTGAAGGAGAGAAATCCACACAGGAGAAAGATAAAGTGGCAGAGCCTTGATTGATTGGGACCCAAGCCCTTCCCCATCCCAGCCCACAAGTAGGAGGGAGAGGAATGTGGTGGAGGGGGATAAGCACCTAGGAATCCCACACACCTAGTTCAGGAGATCTTCTCTAGGAATATGAATCCACATTGCATTGGCCTTTGGTGATTAATAGGGCTGGACGTCAGGAAGAGTTAGAGCACTCAGGGAGTCTGACACTCCTGCTGCTTGTGGAGGACAGGCATACTCTGTTAGTCCTGCTGAGACACAGACAGAGGCAGCATTTTGAAAGATTTACCCACAGGGGAAGAGTGCCAGAGGGGTGGGAGTTGAGGACCTCTCTCCATAGAAGAAGGGGCAATTGGATCATGATTTCTCAGCCCTCCATCAGCCTAACTTGTCAGGCACTCACGGGAGCCCCAAATGCTCCACCCCCTTCACTGGTGTGTTAGCCTTGAGGTGCTTCTCTTTGCATCTGCCTGCCCATCTGGTGTTTTGACTTTCCTGCCTGGCAGGCTGAGGGAGGCCTTCCCAGATTTTCTGGTCCCCTTTCAGCCCAACTGGGGGGGCATATGTGGGAACCAGCTTCTTCCTCACTGGCGGTCCAACCTGTTATATGCTCAACTGCACACCTGCCCCACCCACCCTGCCTGTTAACAGTGCTGCCATCAATGCTGGGCAGGCAGAGGGTGACAGAATCCCAGCAGAAGTGTCACTGCACTGCTCACAAAGGGCCAGCTGGGCCAAGTTGCTAGCCACAACAAACTGAGATCAGCCATTGTCAGCAGACAAGTGGCCCCACACATAGCCCACCAACAGCAACTGCAGTTCCACTGCAAAGGAGAATCAGGCACTGGGGAGCAAAGTCTTGAGCTTCTGGGTAGCACAGGACACCTTTTTCATAGAGCTATTACTCTCTGGACCAGGAGGCATAGCAGATCTTTCTAAAGCAGAGGAAGAAAGACAGACACCCAGACAAAACAAGGAGGCATAAGAATATGTTCTAAACAAAAGAATAGGATAAGACACCAGAAAGAGGGCTTAATGAAATGGAGATCACCAATCTTCTGGATAAAGATTTCAGAATAACAGTTACAAATATGCTCACTGAACTGTTGAAAATAATTGATGATCTTGGGGAGAATATCAACCAAGAGACAGAAGATTTGAAAAAGAGCCACTCAGAGCAGAAGAATACACTAACAGAAATGAATAATACAATGGAGGGAATGAACAATAAATTTCTGCAAGTAGAGGAGACAATGAGTTGGGAATTAGAGAAAAGGAAAACAAATAAGCTGAGGAAGAGAGAAAAAATGATCTCTAGGAATGAAAGAATGATAAGAGAGCTATATGACCAATTCAAACAAAACAATATTCACATAATAGGGGTACCAGAAGAAGAATAGAGAGAGACAAAGGAGTACAAAGTCTCTTTGAAGAAATAATTGCTGAAAAGTTCCCCAGTCTGGGGTAGGAAATAGATACCCAGGTCCTGCAGACTCAGAAAGCCCCTGACAGAAGGAACCCCAGGAATATAACACCAGGACATGTAATAATTAAAATTACAAAGATTAAGGATAAAGAGAGGGTATAGGAAGCTGCAAGAGAGAGAACTACCTGTAAGGGAAACCTTGTAAGTCTATCAGATTTCTCAGCAGAAATTTTACAGGTCAGAAGGGAGTGGCATGAAATATTTAATGCATTGAAACAGAAGAACCTTCAAACAAGAATCCTCTACCCAGCAAGGTTATCATTCAGAATTAAGGACAGATTAGAAGTTTCCCAGATAAATAAAAGTTAAAATAATTCACCATCGCTAAACTTTATGGGATATATTAAAAGACCTTCTGTAGATGGAAATGTTATTAAGCCTAAATATTTTTCATCAGTGAAAATAAACTCAGAGTAAAGTTAGTAGACCAATTACTAACCAAGTATGAAGTTAAAAGTAAAAGTAGTAGAATCAACTATACATGAAATCAGTCAAGGGATACACAAACAATGCAGCTTATGACATCTAATACATAAATGGTGGAGGAGGTAGAAGAAGAAAAAAGTACTTTTGGATTGTGCTCTAAATAGAGATCATCAACCTAATATAGACTGTTGTATATTTAGTAAAGTATCTGTGAACCATATGGTAACCACAAGCCTAAAGCCTATAATATATAAAAAGAAATAAAAAAAAAGAAATCCAATCATAACACTAAAGAAAACCATCAAATAACGAGAAGAGTATATTGCCTTCTACCAGCATCCATAATTTGTGTTTTTCTTGTTAGTTTGGAATAGGATAAAAATCTCAGATCCTTCACAGTTTTTAACATATCTGAAAATTTGTAGAATATGCATTACTTTTAAGTGTACACAGAACCTTCACTATGATAGATCATTTATTGGGTCTTGGAAGAAGTTGCATTAAAAAAAAACAGTTTAGCTCATACAGAAAACATTCTCTGACCACAGTTGTGTTGAATTTGAAGTCAGTAACAATAAGATATTTTGAAAATCTATAATAGTAGGAAATTGATCAATATACTACTTCATAACTCATGGGTCCAAATAAATAACAAATGAAATTAGAAAACCTTTTTTAACTGAATGAACATGAAAAAAATAAAACAAGATTTGTTGGATACAACAAAAGCAGTACTTAAAGAGAATTTATAGATGTCTTATGTTTATATAAGAAAAGAAGAAAGATATTAAAATAATGATATAAGATCCTACATTCAAAGGGTAGAAATAATAGTAACAAATAAAAGTTCCAAAGTATATGGCAGGCAGAAAAACAAAACATCAGAGCAGACCTCAATGGTACAGAAATGAACAAACAATAAGAAAACCTGTAAAGTTAACAATTTGTTGTTCTTAGTATTATTTAGCACATTTGCTGTCTTTGGCCTAGTATCTTTTTGGGTCACCCCTTGAAAAGAGCAGTAACAGTGTGTTTTCTGTTGGGGGTGGGAGGATAGTCTTTTTGTATGAGGTAGAGAACAGTGATTCTGAGAAAGCTATTCCATGGTCAGCTCTTAAAATTTATTACTAATTTTAAAAATCTGTATCTAAGTTTTAAAACCTATACCTTTACCTTAAAACTTATACTTGATTTTGCAGTTATGTATTTGTGATGGACATTACATTAGTGATAGTGTCAATCTTATTTTTTAGTTTGGTTCTCAAACATTGATATGTTAAGGCAGTAAACCTGAGTCTCACATGTGTGCAGGCTCTTTTTCAGTAATGTACACATGTTGTATATAATGTATATATACATTAGACTGAATGTTTGTGTCCCCATTCAAAATTAATATGTTGAAAACTTGCCCCCATTGCAATGATATTAGGAAGCGGGGCCTTTGGTAGGATATGAGGACAAGTTTTCATGAACAAGATTAGTATCCTTGTAAAAGAGACCCTACAGAGCTTCCTATTCTTCTGCCATGCGAGGACACAGAGAGAAGAAGGTTGTCTATGAACTAGGAAGCAAATTCTCACCAGACACTGATTCTGTCAGTGCCTTGATCTTGGACTTTCCAGCCTCTAGAACTGTGAGAAATGAGTTTCTGTTGTTTATAAGCCATCCAGTCTATGGTGTTCTCTTACAGCAGCCTGAGTGTACTAAGACATATATGTATATGTATACATATGTGTGAGACATATATGTATGTATATATATGTGTATAAACACATTATCTATCTATATCTTTCTGTCTATCTGTCAACATCTATCCTCTCCACTGCACTCTATGACAGCAGGTTAGGTAAGCATCTAAAACAATAGGACATACTAAACTGAAAAGTCCATAGTATTCTTTATCTATTGTAAGATCGAAATATTAAAGAGATTGTATTACAATTAAAAGATTACCCATCAGAGCTCCTTTGGGCCATCTTCTAGAGATGGTGAGGCCCATTCATAAAAATGGATCAATACAATTTTTTATTTTTTTGGCTTTTTAAAATTTTGGTATCATTAATATACAATTACATGAGCAACATAGTGGTTATTAGCTTCTCCCCATTATCAAGTCTCCATGACATACCCCATTACAGTCACTGTCCATCAGCCTAGTAAGATGCTGTAGAGTCACTACTTGTCTTCTCTGTGTACTGCCTTACCTATGTATCCCCCCACATTATGTGTGCTAATTGTAATGCCCCTTATTCCCCTTCTCCCTGCCTACCCATCCACCGCCCCCAGACCCTTTCCCATTGGCAACTGTTAGTCCATTCGTGGGTTCTGTGAGTCAGCTACTGTTTTGTTCCTTCAGTTTTTGCTTTGTTCTTATGCTCCACAGATGAGTGAAATCATTTGGTACTTGTTTTTCTCCACCTGGCTTATTTCACTGAGCATAATACCCTCTAGATCCATGCATGTTGTTGCAAATGGTAGGATTTGTTTTCTTCTTATGGCTGAATAATATTCCATTGTGTATATGTACCACAGCTTCTTTATCCATTCATCTACTGATGGACACTTAGGTTGCTTCCATTTCTTGGCAATGGTAAATCGTGCTGCGATAAACATAGGGATGCATATTTCTTTTTGAAACTGGGTTCCTGTATTCTTGGGATAAATTCCTAGGAGGGGAATTCCTGGGTCAAGTGATATTTCTATTTTTAGTTTTTTGAGGAACCTCCATACCGCTTTTCACAATGGTTGAACTAGTTTACATTCCCACCATCAGTGTAGGCGAGTGCCCCTTTCTCCACATCCTTGCCAGTGTTTGTTGTTCCTATTATTTTCTGTGGTGGCCATCCTAACTGGTGTGAGGTGATATCTCATTGTGGCTCTAATTTGCATTTCCCTGATAATTAGTGATGTGGAGCATGTTTTCATGTGCCTGTTGGCCATCTGAATTTCTTCTTTGGAGAAGTGTCTGTTCATATCCTCCACCCATTTTTTAATAGAGTTATTTGCTTTTAGGGTGTTGAGGCATGTGAGTTCTTTATATATTTTGGATGTTATCCCCTTGTTGTATGTCATTTACAAATATATTCTCCCATACTGTAGGATGCCTTTTTGTTTTGCTGATGGTGTCCCTTGTTGTACAGAAGCTTTTTAGCATGGCGTAGGCCCATTTATTCATTTTTTATTTTGTTTCCCTTGCCTGAGGAAATGCATTCAGGATAAAGTTGCTCATGTATATATTTAAGAGATTTTTGCATGTTTTCTTCTAAGAGTTTTATGGTTTCATGACCTACTTTAGGTCTTTAATCCATTTTGAGTTTACTTTTGTGTATGGGGTTAGACAGTAGTTCAGTTTCATTTTCTTACATGTAGCTTTCCAGTTTTGCCAGCAGCAGTTGTTGAAGAGGCTGTCATTTTCCCATTATGTATCCATGGTTCCTTTATCATATATTAATTGACCAAATATCCTTGGGTTTATATCTGGGCTCTCTAGTCTGTTCCATTGGTCTATGGGTCTGTTCTTGTGCCAATACCAAATTATCTTGATTACTGTGGCTTTGCAGTAGAGTTTGATGTCAGGGAGTATTATCCCCCAATCTTTATTCTTCCTTGTCAGGATTTCTTTAGCTATTCAGGGTCTTTTGTGGTTCCGTATGAATTTTTTAACTATTTTCTCTAGTTTGTTGAAGAATGCTGTTAGTATTTTGATAGGGATCACATTGAATCTGTAGATTGCTTTAGGCAGGATGGCCATTTTGACAATATTGATTCTTTCTATCCATGAGCATAGGATGTGTTTCCTTTTATTGGTATTTTCTTTAATTTCTCTCATGTGTTGTGTGTCTTGTAGTTTTCAGAGTATAGGTCTTCCACTTCCTTGGTTAGGTTTATTACTAGGTATTTTATTATTTTTGATGCAATTGTGAATGGAATTATTTTCCAGATTTCTCTCTCTGCTAGTTAATCATTAGTGCATAGGAATGCAACAAATATCTGTGTATTAATTTTCTATCCTGCAACTTTGCTGAATTCAGATATTAGATCTAGTAGTTTTGGAGTGGATTCTTCATGGTTTTTAATGTACAATATCATGTCATTTGCAAACAGTAACAGTTTAATGTCTTCCTTATCAATCTGGATGCCTTTTATTTCTTTGTGTTGTCTGATTGCCATGGCTAGGACCTCCATAATGATGTTGAATAAAAGGGAGAGTGGTCATCCTTGTCTTGTTCTTGATCTTAAAGGAAAAGCTTTTAGCTTCTTGCTGTTAAGTGTAATGTTGGCTGTGGGTTTGTCATATATGGCCTTTATTATGTTGAGGTACTTGCCCTCTATACCCATTTTGTTGAGAGTTTTTATCATGAATGGATGTTGAATTTTGTCAAATGCTTTTTCAGCATCTATGGAGATGATCATGTGGTTTTTTTCCTTCTTTTTGTTGATGTGGTGGATGAAGTGCTTTTGGATGAAGTGTTCTGTAGATGTCGGTTAGGTCCATCTGTTCTAATTTGTTGTTCAGTGCCTCTGTGTTCTTACTTATTTTCTGTCTGGTTGATCTGTCCTTGGAAGTTAGTGGTGTGTTGAAGTCTCCTAAAATGAGTGCATTGTATTCTATTTCCCCCTTTAATTCTGTTAGTATGTGTTTCACACATGTGGGTGATCCTTTGTTGGGTGCATAGATATTTATAATAGTTATATCCTCTTGTTGGACTGACCCCTTTATCATTACATAATGTCCTTATTTGTCTCGTTACTTTCTTTGTTTTGAAGTCTATTTTTCTGATACCAGTACTGCAACTCCTGATGTTTTCTCCCTATTAGTTACATGAAATATCTTTTTCCATCGCTTTACTTTCAGTCTGTGTATGTATTTGGGTTTGAAGTGAGTCTCTTGTAGGCAGCATATAGACAGGTCTTGTTTTTTATCCATTTAGTGACTCTATCTTTTGATTGGTGCATTCAGACCACTTACATTTAGGGTGATTATCGATTGGTATGTACTTATTGCTATTGCAGGCTTTGGATTCATGGTTACCAAGGGTTCAAGGGTAATTCCCTTACTATCTAACAGTCTAATTTAACTCACTTAGTGTGCTATTACAAACACAATGTAAAGGATGTTTTTCTCTCCTCCTTCTTCTTCCTCCTCCATTCTTTATATATTAGGTATCATATTCTGTACTCTTTGTCTATCCCTTGATTGACTTTGGGGATGGTTGATTTGATTTTACATCTGCTCAGTAATTGATTGTTTTACTTTGCTGTGATTTTATTTCTGCTGGTGAGAGCTATTTAGCCTTAGGAATACTTCCATCTAAAGCAGTCCCTCCAAAATGCACTGTAGAGGTGGTTTGTGGGAGGTAAATTCTCTCAGCTTTTACTTATCTGAAAAGTGTTTAATCCATCCTTCAAACTTAAATTATAACCTTGCCAGTTATAGTTTTCTTGGTTCAAGGTCCTTCTGTTTCATTTCATTAAATACATCATGCCACTCCCTTCTGGCCTGTAAGGTTTCTGTTGAGAAGTCTGATGATAGCCTGATGGGTTTTCCTTTGTTTGTGATCTTTTGTCTCTCTCTAGCTGCTTTTGAAAGTCTTTTCTTATCCTTGATCTTTGCCATTTTAATTATTATATGTCTTGGTGTTGACTTCCTTGGGTCCCCTATGTTGAGAGATCTGTGTACCTCCATGGCCTGAGAGACTGTCTCTGTCTTACCTCTCACGCTGCCCTCCTGAATCTTGGATCAGTACAATTTTTAAATCCTTGTACATGGTAAATCCTTGTTCCCTCCATAATCTTTTTCTTTGTCATAATTTTACATTACTGTCAATTTTGAAAGAAAACAAATTTGCTTTGATGACAAGAGGTTATTATTACTATTCAGCAGTCACTAGAAAATATTTAATGAAAAAATAAGATTTTGATATTTTTCATGAAATAAGTCCACAGATAGGTGATCTAGGGGTTATATTTAATAATTCAACATAGACTTACATTCCTTCAACCTTTCTGTTCAGCAATCTTCTATATATGTGAATTGCTTTGTAATGACAAGGTAGCTCAAGTTATGGGTGTCAGTGTTCCAAGCAGGAAAAGAAAAAGTATACAGGGGAAAAGGCACCCAACAATTGAAATAAGCACTTTCATGGATATCCCACTGATAGAATTTCTTTTAGTTCTCTTTAACCAGCACTATGTCTCATGACTATTCCTATAAAGGACATAGGTAAGTGTAAAATGTTTTTTGGTCATATTGCTATACTTAACAAAGTAGGAGTTATTTTAGCAAGGAAGAAAACTTAGGTATCTTGTTCAGCACTCGACAACTTGTAACTAGCAATACCTGCCATAGCCAGTTTTAGAAATTTTTTCACTTTTCATTACAGAAAAGGCATTATGAGAATCACAATTCCTTTTCTTAATCTCTGCAATCATAATTGGATAAATTAGAAAAACACAGTAGCCTAAACTGGATTGGTTAAAAAGAGAACAGAAATGATATCTCTGAATAAAGATAGGAATTTTAAAGGCAACTAGATTCTTTGCCTGAAAAGAAACAGAAACTGTAAATTATTGTCCAGAGAGAAAGGAAAATGGTACTATTAAAGTTTGTAGGATTTTCAGTAATCTAGTAGTTAGCATTGTAATATGAGTAAAAGTGAAGCTCAACAACAAATTTTGACTAAACATGGAAGAAGCTATTCTCAGGCAGCATGAGTTTCCTGTCACTCCAAGTGATCAAGGGTTGGCTAATTACCAGCTTGAATGCAATTCAAGTCTCAGAGGTATTGTTAAACTAGATGATCCTGTGAGTCCATTCTCAACTTAACATTCTTTGATTATGAGGGAAGTGGACAGAAGATGCTAATCAGCCAAGTATGTGATTTAAAATACAGCATCGTTTGCTTTTAATCTTTTAATCAAATTAATAAAAAATATATTTTCTCTTTAATTGCTCACCCATTCTAAGGTAATGTAAAAATCATGAGGTACAGAAATATTTGTTATAACAATACTTACAATTCAAGGAGCGATTATGATTATTTAACTTACGATGAAAATCTAAAAATGACTTAAATTATAAAGGGATCTATTCATATGTTTTAAAGTTTCAGAGAAATAACGTGTCTGTATAGTTTGATCAAGTCTCTGTGTTCCAGTTTTATCTTCAATTTGGTGTTCCTTCTAGATGACAGAGTGAAGTATATCCACAAATCACATCAATAGGAGGGGATGGCCATCTGATTCTAGAATTATCATCATAGAGTCCAACTTTTGTGATAATTAGGCTAGTTGTAAACTAATCTCAGGGGCCAAGAAAAATGTTATACATTAAATGAACTTGTCCTAGATTGCCAGAACCACTTGCTGTCTGGATTGCTGTGACAATAGCTGTAGTAAGGAATTTGAGATTCACCCAGAGAATGTGGACCGTTCAAGGTCCTCCTGATCCCACCCAGTCCACACAATGGAGAACGTTTGGAATTATTGGAATAATAACCACAATGTCAATTACTAAAGTGAAAAACACTGCAATTGGTTTCAAATATATGTGAAAAGATACGACTTTATGGTTTTACCTTCAGAGGTTACAGAGGTTATGAGAAGCTCAGAAATTGAAATTGACAGTTCTGCAAATGGAGTTACTAGACACTGTATAATTATTGCAGTCCCAAAACTTTTATTTTCAATTATAGAGATAATTGGCACAATTATGGAACATTGAGAGGTTAAAATTCCATTGTGCCTTCAAAATAAGCTGTAAGGTTCCCAAAGACTCAGTTCAACATTTGCACACCTTGGAAGGAATAGATATAAATACCTATTGCTCCCTGGGGCCACAATGGCTGTCACATGAGCCTCTGGAAAAAGTTGAGAAAAAAAAATTTTTTTCCAGACCAAGAATAATCCTTGGATAAAACTCTATTAATCTTTAAAGATAGGTATCTTCTTTGTGATTTCTGTCACTGTAGATGATGATCTTAATCTAAAATTAATGATTTTAACTGATGTGTGCTTTCAGTACTTTTGGTCTTTTCCTCCTGTGTTAAAGAATAACTACCATCAGTTCTCACTCTGTCTTTCCTGCGTCTCACACAAATTGCTGCCAAATGACAAAAGAGAAATATAGGAACTCAATCATCTTTTTATTGTATATGTTTTCTATGTAAATTGGTTTTGAAGGATGAGTTATTCTACCCAAATCCAGTAATAGCACAGAAAACAGCTTTCATTATCAAATGGCAGAAAGCCATGTATTGTGTCCTGTGATGAAAAAGTTGTTAGAGGAGGTTTCAGTGTTCTTTTTCCAGAGACTTCTGTGTTAGTCTAATGGTTTGAAATTTAGAAACATAGTTGTATCATTTGAGTATTATTTGCTTTTTTCATAAGAGTTTAAAAGTTATAATCTACACATACATATATACACACATATGCACTACATGTACATATTTCTGATGTTACATATAAAAGATATGACTTATGAAAGGCAGGGAAGCTCTAGATTAGATTTTAGCTCTAGCATTTAATGTCAAGGAAATTTGAATAATCACTTAAGTCATTATGGAACCTTAGCCTTCTCATGTGTGAAATGGGTCATTTTATGTGTACATTGTGTTGCTGTGGGCATCAGTAATATAAATCATAAATTATAGTGTTTGGTAATATTCAACATATTAATTCTACTCTTGACATAACTTACAGGGTTATTATTAGAACATAAGGAACTATGTAAATGAGAGTATTTGAAGGTAGTTAATTATATTATTAAAATATTGTTTTACAACTATTATCAGTGGTATTCATTACAGTGGAGAGTGGCTGTCTTAAAAAATGTAGATTTGAATCTCTGTATGGCTTTGACTTAATAGCCTCAAACTGGGAGAGAATAAAACTTAACATATTGACTTTTTAGAAGAATTTCCTGAATTCAGTTTTGAGTATCAAGAGCAAAATTTGGAAACCCTGGAGCACATATTTATATTATAAACAAAAGGATGAAGAGAAATGAATGAGCAAAATATACATATCATGCACATATATTTAGTTTTACTTCCACATAAAAGGATAGAAACCATTTCTGGGCTCAGAGGAGAAGTTTAGAGGGGACCAAGGGAGCCATACAGAATTTAACCACGAGAAGGGAGCTCCCTTTCTTGTCAGTCTACCACCACCACCCACCAATCACCTGGGGGGAATGGAAACTCCTAGAATGAGAATCTGGGGATAGATGTGCTGTTTACCCTAGATCCTGTCTGGAACTATGGGAAAATTTATCACTGTGGAGTGTCCTATGAATACTAACATGAAATTGTTGCAACAACCATGAATGTGTACTTAGAAAAGGCCCGGGGGTAAATCCCCTGCCCCTATGCACCATTTAAATTTTTCTACTGGCTGTAGAAGAGATATGAAAATACCTTAGCAGAATCATGTGTGGGATGAAAATCAGTAAAGAACTGAAGATGCTATGCTTGCCAGAGATCATAGGAATTGTCACAGTAAGGGATGAAGGACTCCACAGTAGAGTCTATAGGACTAGGGGCCTAGCTGGCTTCTGAAGGGAGGATGTGGGAGCCAAGAAGAGATCAACTGAGACAGCAAGATCTGATAGGTATTCTCTGTGTGCCATACTGCCTTTCTCCAACTGGGAGAAGATGGAGGAATTGATCAGTAATGGATGCCTGAACATAATCATGGGGCTCAGGACACACCACGCCAACGTACAGCTAGGCAAATAAGTATCAAAAGTTGAGGGAATTTTAAAAATAGCAGAAGCAGGAAGATAACTCTGACCTTCTCACCTTTCCCCCTTCTTCCCCAAAACAAGTTATAAAACTCCCAGTAAAAGGTATCCAGCTTGTACCAGGAGAGGGGAAGACATTCTTATCATCAGAGACTGGAAATTTGGGGCCAAGAAATCTGCACAAACAAACCTTGTTAACTTGTTACTTCTTCACCACTTACTCTATCTCCCTTCTCTTATCAATTCTTTACAAGTTTATAGTTTCTTTGTCTATAAAGTATAAAAGCTCCTGCCCCAGTCACTTTGGGTCTGCATTCTCTTCTAAAGGTTCCCATGGACATGTAAAATTCAATAAAATTTGTATGCTTTTCTCCTGTTAATCTGTTTTTGTCAGTTGACTTTTCAGAACCAGCCAGGGACCCTAAGAGTGTCTTTCTCCTCCCCTACAATAAGAATCTTCAAAATGAGCCCTACGTACTCAAAGTCATGATAGTAAGACTCTGAAACTTAGATCCTTCTAAGAAAAGGAGAATGGAGAAAAAGAGAACTCTGAATCTTAATGGCGATCCAAAAAGAGACTTTTATATCAACAGAAAATAAATACCTTTATTGTTGAGATTGCTTCCTCTTGCTGAAAGAAACGAATATTTGAGAATTATGTTCAGTTTAGTATAAGGAACACAAAGTTCTATTTTTGAATATCTAAGTTATCTGAACTACTGTTATAGCATATTTTAAAGCTGCTATGTAAATTTTTGTGTTTATCAAGCTGCATTTATTAAATAATTATTTCTCATTTTATTAAATAAAACTATATTTAAATACCATTTTTATCTTTTGGTCACCATGAAATAACCATTAATTTTTGTCAGCCTATAATGAATGGGCCAACCTTTAGAATTCAAAAATAGCAAAAATAACTTACTTTTTCTATTGCATTGGTTAACCACTCCTATCTATTACTCTAGCTTGAGCAATATGACGTTGCTGATGTTTGATCATTTTTGAGTTCCAAAATAGCATAGCACCTTCATATGGTGGAACTTAATACCTTCCAGAATATCTACATCTTCGGGTACTTAAGGTGGGAAATGCCTAGAACAGATGATAAACAATGTTGGTACAGTTTACAGGAAAATGCATTTAACAAGAAAATTGTGTTTATGATGAACACAAAATACAAAATAATTTTTGAAAAGCATTAGGTCTGCAGGACATATATTCATGCTTCTCACAATTTAACCCAATTTCAGTGAGGTCTGCTCAGTAGAGAACAAAAAGAATTTTTCTGGTATTGATACTTTTATTTAAGAAGACTACTAAATTATTTTGAGGTGTCTTTCAAATTCTTAATCATGTATTACTTATGATTAATCAAAATCTTCTGGTTATCTTTCTACTAACTCTTATCCATTATAAATGTTGAAAGTAATGTTCAAGTCAGTCTCAAACTTGGCATATGCATATATTCTGAACACTAACAATTGAAGACTCTTCAACAAGAAATAAGTGCTCTTTAATGCAAATAAAGTGCAATTTTTGGAAGCACAGTAAACGCAAGTGACAATTCAGGTGATAAGGGAATGTTTGGGCAGGTGGGCCAGCCCTGTCTTTGTATATCATAGCAGATTGTGCAGTTCTGTTTGTATTTAACTCCAGATTCAAATGGTTACATTTTATATGAAAAAAGGAGGTTGCCTTTCTGGTCGTGGGTATGGAAGTAAACATTGGGGACCACTCATTTCTTACCATGTGTCTGCTCACAGAACTTTGGAAGGGTAAATGATAAGAAAGGTTATCTTCACAAATGTAAACCTGTGATTAGGGAGAGCAGCTTGGAAAAGAAAAAATGGCGATGTTTTCTTTAATGGGGACTATTGAAGTATAAAGGTTTTAGTGGCTGAAAAAAAAGTATCTTTTTTTTCTCTTTCCTGAATACACTTCTGCAAAGGCCTCTCTTGACCACCAGAGATCTCCAGGCCAAGACACATCAGTGAGCAGTCACATCACTGAGCTGCAGGGTGGATTCCTTTGTGTGAGGGGGCTTCAGAAATCCTGAGGACTAGTTGCTTCCTAAATCTGGAAAAGGAAATTGGATTCCATATATTTTTTCCATCTGTGATGTGCTAAGGACAGAAATGTATATGATCAATCTTGAAAACATTCCCAGAAAGTCATTTGGTGATGCCATATTCATAATCTGTTGACATCTAAGATGAATCTGAGATGCCACAGTGATTCTCAGTGCCAAATTCATTAATATCTGTCAACTGGGATAATTTAATATTTAAATCTATATCATTTTCATCTGTGTTTCTATACGAGAAACCTTCCATCTTTCTTGCTTACAAAACATTCATAAATACAGCATCATGATTCTGTTAACAATACAAAGAAAACACTGTTTCATGTTCACTCAAAACACAATACCTCAGCATTTAGTTATTCAGATATAATAAACAACAGCAACAACATTTTCTCTGAATCTGCAGGTACATGTTGTTGAGATTTGAAAATCTGGCTCATTTGAGTTGTGACCAAAAAACCCAGTTGTTTAAAACTTTGTATTATTTTGGCTTTGAGGTAAGTTTTTATGGGAATTATGTTTGCCATGTGAGGCAAAATTATTAAAGTGTTCTCATGGCAAAAACATCTTCCTTGAATGACTGTGGATTCTATTTACTGTGGGTTTTGTTATAGACAAGATTATCACATGTAAAGAATGATTATTTTAAAGGCCAATGTCAGAGGTGGTGAACTGGAAAGAAAACAAGACAAAGTAATTTCCTTCCAATTCATGATAAAGGCTAGAGTCTCAAGTGGGAAGAAAGGAAGAAGCATTTGGAGGAATGCAAAGATGGGAAATGGAATATAGGAAGAATGGTTGATCAGAGAAAGAGCACAAGTTGCTGAGAGCTTTCTGGGTTTGAGGTCTAATCCTGAGGAAAACTGGTCAAGCAGGGACAGAAAAAGGGACACTCAAGAGGTTGATAGTGGGATTCTGCTTCCAAAGGTGTGGTTCAGGTGTGAATCAGGAAAAAGACAGTGTGCCATTTACTGGCATCAGAAAGATGTGTTTAATATTCTATTTTTAATTTTGAAGTAAAGTTTCAGAAACAAAATATAATGGAATTTACATTGCTGGCGACCTGAGGAGATTAAGAGAATACTGCTTCACTTTGGACTGAGGAGAGATGCAGGGAGGAGAAATGAATATGGAACCCTGGAGACAGAGGCAGGCAGGGAGTGGGGTGGGGCAAGGAAATTCCTTGAGTACTGACTACCCATGTGGTGGACGCATGGATGAAATGTTTCATTCATGCTTTATCCTCAAATCAATAGCTCTATGAATAGGTATTTTTTTCTTTTTTTGTATTTTAGAAGTGAAGAGGTTAAGGAACTTGGACAATGTCATGCACTTAGTATTAGTGGTTGGATTTAACATTGGCTTTCTTGAATAAGAAAACAAGCACACTGTGAAACCAAGACAGACAAAATGGAAAGAAACAGAAACGGAATTGGCTACTTGTAATTGGATGAACAGATGGTAGATGTTTCTACGTAAAGACAGTATATGAGTGAAGAAATGATGTAAGGTAGGGCATAGGGGTATGCATGGGTATAGGGGTATGTATGGGTATAGGATATGCATGGGTATTGGGGTATGCATAAGAAAAATAATGTGCAACATTCCTTTAAGACTCCTTTCCTATTTTGGGTATACTGAGTTCTCTCTCATTTAATCTTAAGCACTGAGTAACTATACATGTAATGGCCTAATACTATTTGTCCTTTGGAGAATGAAGGAGAAGGCCTTGTGTGAGAAATACTGACCAAAAAAGTGGATAGCAACTGCCAACAGTTGTATTTCAGAGTAAGAAGTGACCAAGAGAATGACTGTAATTTTCCAGGGGAATCACAAGAAGTCTTAGAATTGCCAATGTTCCCTGGTATATGGGACATGGACCTCATTTATTTAATTTAGATATTTATGAAAATGAACCCACAAGAATAAAGGATTTAAGGAAAAGTAAATGCAACATATTTCCCTTTTATAATACTACCTTAAGTTGATTTTTTTCCTTTTGAAAAATTAGAAATAGAGGTTATAAATAGTATAACTAAGAGGGTAAACTATATATTTATGAGAGAGTTCTTGAAACTTGCTAGCCATCTACACTGTCATGTATAATTGAAGTGATAGTTAAAGTAGATTATTTCTGTTCATTAGGAAGCTTCAGCTAACATGTATACATGTATACATAGCTTTGCCGCACGAAACAGTATCCCACAGGCTAGATATAACCTGTAAACAAATATTTGCTCTTGCCAAACTAGTAAAACAGCTAGTTATTTTACCCAAAAAATGTGTTTATTCAGGAATTGCAGAGGAATTACAGTTTGGAACATGCAAGCTGTGGCAAGCCATAAGCAAGTCCGGAGATAAAGTTGAGGAAGTTACTTTACAGAGTAAAGGAGGAAACTGGGAGGTGCTGCTTTGGACAAGAGTCCACTGGAGAAAAGCCTGAACTTGTCATAGCAGTGGTTTCTCATCGACTTAGCTGTATTTTCGTCCTGGCTAAGCTTGTTGCTGGGCAGAGAGAAACACTTCTTTCCTTCTGCTGCAGTAGTAAATTGGCTTCTTCCTCTGGGAATGCAAGGTACCTCTCTTTCTTGGAGCAGGGGGTTGCACACTCTGTACAGTGTTTTGAAACATTTAAAAAGTTATTTTCTAATATTTAAACAGTGGAAGATTTCAGAGTAATCTGAAAGTTTCGCTTCTTTTGAAAAATGGTAAACTCTAGCAAAGGGGGTTCAAATTCACAGAAGGCATCAAGGAGATTGGGCTGATGGGCCAGCCGCTGTCTACTTTAGATGGACATGCATGCTGTAGTTCTTTGAGTCCAGGCCACTTGGTTGTGTCCCTGTTCAGCTCCCATAGGCATTTGAATTATTCTTAGGAAAAGAGACCTCTCTCTGTTTAGCCCAAAGTCTTGAAAGAGACTTTTTTGGTTATAAGTGTACTGTTCTCTCTGCCCTCATTCCTCTGGCTTGTTATGCCCCAGGAGATGGCAGCGTAGCCAGGAGTGCTACACAGAGACAACAAAAATATCTTGTATAAAAAATTAATAGTTTTCAGTTTAGAGCTGCTGATGGGGAACTGGGGAAAGGAAGGTGTCATTCTAGAGGTCAAGTAGAAGAAATACTGGTAAAAATTCTCTGGAGGTGAGAATAGCTGGGGAGTTTAAATTTTAAAATATCAAGTCTTAGGGCATTTTCTGTCCTTCTCTACTGACGTAAATCTATTTTGTCCTAAACCTTGTTTAAAATCCCTATTCAATAGCTTCAACTTGGTGAGCAATGGGAAATGAAGGGGCTAGGATGTTCTATGGACCTTCTATTTGCCCTTGGTGGGCAAATAATATATGCACAGGAGGCCTAATGAGAACAAAATGAGAATTCAGCAGGGGAAGTTGCTAAAGATGAGGAACTGCTCCCAATTTACCCTGTCTGTATATTGGGAGATAAATTGGGCTCTCTGCAGCTCTTGAAATAGAGAATCTAGCTTATTTTATTTTAAATACAATGTAATTCCCAAAAAACCAGAGGGAACACTGATGTCCAAGAGTCTGACAAAGGAGTTATAATAGTTAAAACATTAGTTAAAGATCTAAGACAACAGGGGCTTCCTTACCTTGAGACTTCGTTTTAACAGCAAGCAATTTGTCAGAATTAACTTCTGTCAGTTGAGATAGTAAATGTAAGCAGTGAGAATTCTATCTGAATATATTAAGGTAAACACTTGATACCATGGATGTACATCTAATGAGAAAAGTTAGATTCTCAAGTAAGGACATGAGACTAAAATTCCATACATTTAAAATTATCCTTGAAAAAATTCCTTAACTGCCCTTAAATCACTAGCCAGGGGCTCTTTGCATCAATTTGTAGCCTCATACCCTGGGGAAATAGGTAACAAGATAAATAAAGGGATATCTTTCCACTCCCTATACCCATGGCCACCCCTCAAAGTGCTAACACACAGGATAAGAAGTTGAATGTGTGTAAATGCCACTCCACTTCATCCTAAAGAGGTTGATTTTGAGAATAATATATTACACAGTGTGATTTTTAGTGTTCTTTTTAAAGTGCTCTGAAGTTTTAATTTTTTTCTTTTCATCATGCTATTTTTAAAATTTAGATGAGAGAACAGTTTTATAAGGCATTTAATGAAAAAGGCATTTCTTTAAAATATCATTGCTTTTGGTAACTGTAAACTGTTTTTGAAGGGGCAGGATGTGTTGCACCTAAATATGGAACAGCTAATGCTGTGTTCCTTAATGCGATGGTTACCCTTATGTTTGTGGCTGGTGTTAATGTGTATATAACAGCCTGATGAAACATACTATATGACCTCAATTTTCTTTTCAAGCTTGCTTTTAAAGGAGACTAAATCCACCCAAAAGAGGATTAATCGACCCAAATGCTGCTTACACATTACATTTCTTCAGTTTTTGAGATACCCATAAGTCTCTGCCTTTAAGAGCACAGAAGGCAGCTGTTTTCCCACACTTTTTAACAGTGTTGAGCAAAAGATGTGGGAAAGACATGTAGCTGGAAAAGTTTTATGACTCAAAAAAAGTTAAGATTGACCTGATTGTAAGACCTATAACTTCCTTTACATTCTCTTCTCACATGTACTCACATTTCTCTCCTTATAATTCATATACACTTCTTATCTATGGCCTTGTTAACATTAGGTAAATCATAAAAATATCTAGGATTTAACTAAAACATTATTGTTTTTAAAACGCTGAAACAAAACTTTATAAAGAATTTATAAATGTTTTGAATAGAGCTAAAGTCAACACATCTGCTTTCTGTTTAGTGACAACTTGGAAGGTGTGGTTGGGGACAGGACTCATCCATCTTTGGGTTCACTCAGCTTTGCCAAACTGAAGCTTACATAACAACATGTCTGTTTCTATAAAATTGTTGTAATGTCAGCATGACTCTGGGAAAAGGTTTTTTTTTTTTTGTCTTCCTTCCAGATTGTATTTTACTACTGCTGGTCCAACAAAGATTGACTAAAATTGTAAAGTATATATCTGGAGTGCATTTTTCTTGAAAGAAAAGGCCAGGATAAAATCAAACCAAAATAAATTTAATTTCTTAAAATATTTTATTCTCAAGGGTACATTAAATTTAGAGTGACCTTTTAGTGTAGTTGAATATTGTATAGAGAAGTAATCTGAATAAACAGATGATTTGCACTTGTCACACTAATATTTGCCAAGATATTTATTAATGTGTATGAAACCTGCAACTGAAAATTGAATGCTTGGTTTCTAGGAATATCTTAATGAACTGACCAAATTGTTACTGCTCATTTGGAACATTCATGTAACATGTGCAAATAGCTATGATAACTCAGTGAACAGCTTTGCTGCCTGCTTGCTAAATACTTGCCATCCTTTATCCCTGCAAAAAAAAAAAATCTTTTAAAAGATTATATTTGCATTTCAGACCAGAAAGCATCAACTATAGAAGTACACTGCATATTATTTTGCCATCTCAGAAGAAGGAATTTAGAAAAAGTACAGCTTATACACCAGGGTGCAGATGGAGGTACTTGAGCTAAAAAGAAGCTACATTAAAATATATTTACATCTATCTATATAATTATTGCATCATAAATAGAAGCAAGAACTACAATCTATTCTCTGTATTTAACCTCAAATGGGCAACTTATCAGGCTTCATAGAAAGTATAAAATGACAATAATCAGTGTTCTCAGACCCTTAGCTATCTGTACTATCATATTTATTTAAAATAGAAACCTTATTTTCATGAGTATTTCTTGGACTGTAATCAGAATTGTTGGCATTTCAATGCCTTATCTCTACCATAGCTCAGAGCTGCATAGTTACGTAACTATCTGCCATTAATTTTGTTGACACTTTTCTTTAGTCACAAGAAGGTGGTGGTAAAATAATAAATAATTGCTAGCTGATTATTAGGTAAAACAAGCTAAAATGCATTGTCCTCTTAGTCAGTGGGTTAGGTAAGCCAGCACAGGCACTGACTGGGAAAGGGATTCTTAGACTGTTTGCTTCCTTTCTTTTACTATGTTGGCTACTGAAATGAATAATAGAGTGTTATTGGGAGGATAGTATAGAGCTAACAGATCAACCTGCTTGCTCAAAGCTGCCTGTTGAGATATTCATTTGAAATTTATTAATGGCTGATTTCACTTGGAGAACTGGGAAATCTTTCTACTCTGCAGAGCTCTTTGATTTTGCAGGAATTAATTTTCCCTTCCCTTCCTTTCCGCTCCCTTCTTTCTCTTTCTCTCTCACACACACACATAAACACCCACATTCCCACACAAAGTTGTACACATGCAGAGCTTCCTCTTGCATTATAAAGATAGAATTATTCCAAATTAGTTCACCATTGTTACAGAATTTATCTTCAGATCTATTGGGTGAATTGATGAAGCCGATGGGGATGTTTATGTTAAAACCATTAAAATGAAAATGTTCTGAACAGACATTTTTTTAGGCAACAGGAAATGAACCAGATTGTGATTGGGTTTGAAGTGTATATCATTTCCAGGGATAAGGAGACTCTTTGATGAGTAGAAACTGGTTTGACTGTAGGTTTCCTTGTCAGTTCCTCACATTTGTGAGTTATGAAGCTTTATTCTGACAGCAGAAAATTAACTCACCCCGCGGTCCTGATTGCTTTCCCACAGTGCTCCCTTCATGGCTCTGTACCAGCGATTGTTGTAGCTGGAGAGGGAGAACAGGTTTACTTCACAGTGGGTTGGCCCCATTCCCCATGAGGGTAAGGAATCTGAGATGGGGAAGGCTGGCCAGGAGGGAAGTATTTCCTATTACTTTAGTAGTCAATGGCAAAATTTTAGATTTTATCCACGTAGAGATATGGTGGGTTTTGTTTGCTTTATCCAGCAAAAGAGAGAAAGGCTAAGCAACTTTATGACCACTTCCTTGCTAATTAAAATGAAGGGTAAAATCATTTCCCCCTTTCAGAGGCCAGTGGGAACATCTATGGGAGGAAGGTTTTGGCCAAAAGCCCAGTACAAGATGTAGCACAGAAACACTTTCTAGTATTGGGGGCATTTGATAGTCACTAAAAAAACACTGGAATACTATCTTGATTTCCAACTGAAATGCCTGGGAAGGTGGAATTTTTTAGCCTTGAACAATGTGTCATTATTCACACAGAGGAAGATTACAGAGGGCTCAGGCTCACCAGGAGCTAGGAATGTCTATGAGGAAAAAAGGGCAGATCATTTGTGAGTAATGATTTTTACACTCTGATGATTTCTGGGAGGCTTGATTGTTTTGACAAATTTGACATCAATTTATGGGGGCCATATACAGGATAAGTAAGTAAATAAGAATTTTTATTTCCTCTGAAGGGTTTGTAATATAGTGTCTGTCACTCCCTTGGCCACTTTCATTCCCCTTTGGACAACATGGAGAATCTTGGTTTGGTGCCTAGCAAAGAGGGACTGATTATTGATATAAGAAAATTCATTGTGTGCAGACCATTACTTCACATGTATATACATTTCTTTTTTTCTATCCAAGTCCCTGTAATGGGGGGTGGGTAGGTGAAGGAATGGCCTTTTCTAGGAATCTGGGCACATAATGTGGAGCAGTTGGTTCCAAGCACATAATCTCTTACAAGTATCATATTATCTTAAGATTTTATGACAGTTTTGCATTCTTCTTTTTTATATGTCTCAGCTGGCTTCAAATAAAAAATAGCAACTTCTTATAAGGAATAAAAACTACTTGCTTCATTGACTTACTTCAATTATTCAATGATTTTCTAAGTGTATGTACATGTACGTTTATCTAACCAAACATAGTTATATATATCTGTAATCCCTGGTCTTTAACAAAAAATACATTTTTTTTCCAAGTGAGAAAGTTGAATTTTGTTTATTTTGCACAGATTTTGTTTTAAAAGCAATGTCAAGGCATTAGAGGGCCTTGAGAAGAGTTATGCCATGATAAATGGAGAGTGAGTTAAATATGGAAAAGGGTAGAAGCAAGGACATCAGTTAGGAGGCTACTGCTGAAATTTAAGTAAGAAGAGTAGCCTGGACTAAGGTTGGTGTATGTCGGATGGAGAGAAATGAGTAAGTTATATTCTCAATATGAAGCCAATTTGACTTGCTAGTGAACTGTATGTGGAATGTGAAGGAAAGAGGAGTTTTAGATGACTCTTTGAATTTTGGTCTAAGTAACTGCACAAATGGGGGTGCCATTTCCTGAGATGGAAAAGACTAGAAGGAAATGGGTTATGGGTTGGCAAAAACGAACCTTGTTTTTGCTAATTTGAGATACTTATTTTACATTTTTAATTATAATCATTAAGTAGCAGATAGATTTGTAAATCTGGACCTCAGTGCTCAGACAGGGGCTTAAGATATGAATTTACATCAAAATTTACATGTTATTTGAAGTCATGGTATTATTGGGTGAGGTATGTGTACATACAGGAGAGAAAGAATTTTAAGACCAAGCTCTTGGCCACTATAATATTAGTTTGGAGAAAATGAGTCAACAAATAAAACTGAGGAAGAACAATCAATGTGCCAGGAAATAAACCAGAAGAATGTGGTTTCCAGAAGCCAAAAGACAAGAAGTTTTGAAGACATGAGTAACAATCAACTGTGAAAATACTATTTGACTAATAATGAATCATTTCATAAATGTGAGGACATAAAAAGCACTTACCTGATCTTGCAGGATAGAGGTCACTGTTAATCAGGGCAGAATGTTGGCATGGTAGGAACTTCAGCCTGTCTGGGGTGGGTTCAAGAGAGTGTAGAAGAGGAGGAAATATACTAAGTAATGGCAATGAATTTAGAAAAGAAGAAGAATAGACAAATGAGGCACTATAGGGAAAAAAGAATATGTGAACAAACTAGAGATTTCTGAGGTGGGAGATAATTCAGCTTGTTTGTCTGCTGATGGCATGATCCCACAAGAAGAGATGACGATGTAGGTAGGAGGGGGATTTCAGGAGGGAAGTCACTGGGTAGGAGAGTAATTGGTGCTGGGAACATGGAAGAATTACTGTCTTATCATTTCTATTTTCTCAGTGAATGAAAAAGTGGGATTATCAGCTAAAGGGAGAAAGAAGGAGTGTTAGGGTTTTGCAGGGAAGTAAAGTAGTCTGATCCAGAAAAGGGAAATTGAATTAATAGGGAAATGTACTGATGGTAAGGTTGTGAGGTATGGTAGTAGACCCTGGCACTCAAGAATTCAATGGTTAGGGTTTCAAGGGTTTTAGGATGTATTAGATGACATTTGTCATGTTGCAAGGACTTGAATTTGAGTCCACACCAGAGAATGTCTTACCTAGTAAATAAATTTCTATAATAATTCTTTTTAAAAAATTAAAGAAGCTAACAACAAAAGCAAACTTCTGTCTTTTCATTTTACCCCTAAAAAGAAAACATAATATTGAGGTTGAAAGTGAAGTAAAATATCAAAGAGTCTGAAGGGGTGATAGTTCTTATCGAGATAGCAAAAATTTTAGGTACATTAGAGAGGGAATGTCTATTTTGGTGGAGACTTGGACTAGTGATATGAACAAATATACCCCACTCTATGAAAACAAGATAAAGTATTACTGGAATGTTTGAGTCAATGCTCCAATTACCCACATGAGGATATTCTCAGGAAACTTGTGGCTTGACTAAAATGTGATCTGAAATGAGAAAACCAAGAGCCTGGACAAATATTCCTAGTTAGCAGATTCACAGAGGTCTTGGAATGATCCCTCACTACCCCCAGGATTTACCCCACCCTCTGGCCCACAGTTTTCATGCTTCTGGTTGTGTTAGGAGCTTGCAGATCCTAATGATAATCACTAAATTTCTTTCTGAGCACCATTCTCTTTCCATGTTATTGAATATATTTAATTATAATAACCAGCATTTGTTTCATATTTTCCTTTAAAAATCACTTTCAAATTTTTCACTGATCTTCAGATCAACCTTATTAAGTAAATAATGTTTTTATTATTAATGAAGTTTGAAAATATTTGGTGATATATCTGTGCTCATATACCTGGGGAAGAGGCAAAGATAACACATTTCTAGTTTCAGATTTTAGAAGTGCCCATACCACACAGCCTTCCAAAGTAAGGATGATATTAAACCTTGCATTTTTTATTATACTTTTCCTAACAAGGAAGTTTTACAGCTAAGTTTCATGCTTACTTGCAATATTTTTCCTGTTAAAAATCTTATTTTGTATGTATGGCAAAATAAGGATGTGTACTTGGAGAAATTTTCAGAAACAATAATTGATAAATAAATAAGCTCTGAGAGAGACCCTTATAGTCATCCAGTCTAAACCTTATCTTTACATATTAGAAAACTGAGTCCCAGAAAAATGCTTAAGGTTAACTACCAACTAGTTAAGAGGATTACAGCTGGGATTCTATTTCTTCACAACTCTCTCAGTGTGTTTCCTATTGTGTTATACTGCTATAGAAACTTGATGGCAAAACCACCAAATTTGAGAACTGGAAAAGACCCTAGAGATTGGCTTCAACCATCTCATTTTTTGAAGGAGGAAATACAGATCCAGAAAATTAAATTACTGTTGCAAAGTTATATAGTGAGTGTAACAGGAAGTTAGTATGAGACTGTGCCTGCCTCCGGTTACAGCTGAGGTACCATAAGGAAAAGTATCAGATAGCACTGTCCCCATATGGTGATTTTTAAAGGATAGTGTATAAAAAGCATGACTCTTGCACTCCTCTGACAGATCAAGAACATAAGATATCAGAGACAGTGGAAAGGGGAAGAGATTGGTAAGGAGATTTCTTTAGAAAAAGGTGGTGCTTTGGTTTGAACCCCCAAAAAGTTGGGGGCATGCTAATTTCTAAGCCTGTGTCTAGTGAGGAGGTCCGTGGGAGAACCACCTGATATGCCACTTCCTTACTTGGTGGCAGAATTAGAAGAGCACAACACTGGGATTGCTTAAACTCTGAGTTTGCAGGAATACCCCACCATTTCTTGTGGGTGAGATGTGGTTCATTTAAAGCACAAGAGCCAACATGAGATGCTGGGGTTCTGTCCCACCATGCTACTTCAAGGTGCAAGGGGACCCTGGCAGAAAAAGGGAGAAGATGCACCCTGGAGAGCTGCCAGCAAAGGCTGCAGTATCAGGACACCACCCAGAATAGAAGTTCATTCCCCAGGGACGAGGGCTTCTCAGGAAACAGGAGCCTAGAAGGGGAACTCTGCAGAAACCAAGAGAAAGAGTTGACCTCTGTTATCCCTCGAGGCCAGAGAGGATGGTCCATCTGTGATGGCACCAGTCCAAGTAAGAGCCATCTGATTTGTTTTTTTCATGGCAGCTAGTGAGTAAGGGAAGATCTTGATCAGGACACATGAAGGGCAGAGCAGCAACTGTGGGCTTCCAGCCTGAAGCAGATCTGGACTGCAGAAGGAGGATTTAGTGAGAGGCCAAGTTCAAAAGTTTTCAAACATTCTGCATATTGAAGTGAGACAGTTTTTGACTTACAGGGATTGTAAGATGTGTTATCCAGAAGTGAGTGGGAACGAAAGCCATGTGAGTTGTCACCGTTTTCGTCAGGGGCATGGGAGGTCACAACCGGAAGGAGGTAGTAGCACTGGAGTTGCATTTTGTTCATAGTCCATTGATCAATATGCTCAGCACGCTGGGCAGGAATCATCACACCCATCTCATCCAGGACTTCCTCTGCTACACTCTGCTGTCTCAAATGAAGGGTGTGAGAATTGCAAGAACAAATTTATTTGGCTTTTATGTCTATTTGCTACATAAAATTAAGAAACTAGTCATATCTTTAAAGTTTAAAAAAAAAATCTCACTGCAGATTAGATTTCCAGTAATGTTTGGTGAAAGAATGAATGGATGAAATAAAGCCTTCCATCACTTCTAGGTACAAGACAAGGAGCTGCCCCTGTCAGACAGGCAGGAACAGCTGCAAACACTAATGCCAGTCAAGAGGAGAGCTCATGTCTGGGGCACCAGGGAAGAGAAGCACAAACACTGTGCTGTGTGCCAAGACTGGCCACCAGGCCTGTCCTGACTATGTTTAGGATGCCAACAGTGAAATGTAAACATGGGTCACTGAGTTATTTTACTTAGGCCACGTTACATACACAATGTGTATCCATGCTTTCAGTCAGGAAAAAGAGAACACATGGAGCTTGCTGGCCTGTTTGTAAGGCCATGGAACTTGCAATAAATCTTGTTCTTTCTACCTCAGAAGGATCAACAGGGGCTGCGGGAGCCTTGACTTTTTCCCACCACAACTGACTTCAGCATATGCTCAGAATCATCATCCCTGACATTCAAACTGTAACTACCAGTGGGGCTTCTTCCAGAGTTCATGTGCAGTTACAGCATTTCCGCCAACCTGAAGGACTGGAAGATTAAAATGAGTGACTCATAGCAAAGGGCCACGTGTTGCCATACTGTTCTGTCTCACACACTGGAAGAAGAATCTGGTTAGGGATGCAGGCTTTATCCTTTGGCTAAAGTCAGTATCTTGATAACACAGCAATATTAATGCTGCACCCTCAGGGCCATGCCAGGGTGTCTCTTAATGGTCATGTTGGACAGGAAGATATAGAATAGACGTGATGAGCAGCCATCAAGAAAGCAACCAACCGTGTTATTGGAAGTGCAGTGTAGGACATCAAAAGGGAAACTTTTCATTATGCATTTGTCGATCAGGCTTACTATGTTTAATGTTGCAGCACATGATCATAAGTCTGAAAAATAAAGTGGAGCTTAAAGAATAGTTAGGTTTCAAATGATTACTTTTAGGTTTTGGTGGAAATGGTACATCATTTAGATCGTCTTGTGAAAATCATAGTTTTGTTTCTTTGCCTGAGTATTTTAGCCACCCTGTAACTTTACCTCAAGTGTGTCCTTAGTAAGTCCACCCTCAAGTAGCAATGCTCCTGCTTATCCCACTGTAAGCCACTTCTGATTTTGTTATATTAAACTATAAAGTGTTTATAAAGTGCCATAAAGTACATATGATGAAAAATACGAAAATCCACAGTGCTATTTAAACAATTTTATCTATGCTCTGATGTGGTAGCTTGTAAAAAAAATGGCCACAATTCTTGACTTATTCCTCTATCCAGGGCCAAGGCAATGAGATCTTACCACATCTTTTCCCCTGCTTCTTAAATCTGAACTGAGCATGTGACTTTGGCCAGTAACATGCAGAATAAGTCATGTTGTGCCTGTTCTGAGCCTGGGCTTCAGAATCTCCTGTCTACTCTCCATCTTTGAACTTAATGACTAAGGCAGCCTATTGAAGGATGAGAGGTATATGGTGTCAAAAACATCCCAACTGGAAATATCTGAGTAAGGCCATCCTAGATTAGTGAGGGCTCAAACCATCAGCTAACTGTAAATGCGTAAGTGTGTCCAATGGACAGCCGATTTTCTACCTGACCCACAGAACCAAAAAAGGGGAAAAAAAGGCTATTGCTTTAAATCACTAAGTGGTGATTGGTTTATTACACAGTAGTAGTTAACTGATATTGATACATCTGGTTATGTCAGTTACAGAGTTCTTTTCTTTTCTCATTCTATGTGTCTACATTTCTGTGGACATTTTCCACCCCCATTTCCTGGCTGGAAAACTTTAAAATTTCCTGAAGGCTGACATTTGGAAAAGATCGTAGCGAATGGGAGAGACTGTCTCTATATGCTGTCACTCTAGGAAACCTTTGCCTCATGAATATTATAAACACAGCATAGAAAGGAATGGTAGAAAATAATTCTTTTTTCCACTGCTTTCCAGCTGTAATATCACTGGCCATGGGGATCAAGCACATAAGTGCATCATCCAACCTGATGGGGGATCATGATCATTGAGGGTAGTGCTTGTGTCTTTTTCTTTCTTTTTTTTTTACAGTATTTTTGGTTATATTCTCTATGTTGTATTTTGCATTCCTGTGACTAATTTATTAATAATTTGAAGTTTGTACCTCTTTATCCCCTTCACCTATTTCACCCATCCCCCTCACCCCTCCTTATGGTAATCAACAGTCTGTTGTCTGTATTTATGGGCCCATTTTGTTTCCTTTGTTTATCTGTTTCAGATTCCACATATAAGTGAGATTATATGGTATTTGTCATTTCTCCATCTGACTTATTTCACTCAGCATAATACCTTCTAGGTCCAATCACATTGTTGCAAATGGCAAGATTTCCTTCATTTTATGGCTGAGTAATATTCCATTGTGAGTCTTTTTCAGTGTTGTAATCCATAGAACCCTTAGCTATATTAACACAAAGTAGTAGCTCAAATGCAATCACATAAAATTAAATTGAATTCATTTGAACCTGTAACAGTTACAAGGGAGGAGACAGAAATTTTTTCATCTAGAAGTTGCAATCAGGTTTCACATATGAGACACAGCTTTCTGAATAGTCTTGAACTCTTAGGACTGTCTTAGAGATTTGGTCAGGACTGTGCAAAATCCATTGGCTGTCATGGAATATTCTCTCTAAGTTCAGGAAGATTTCTGTGATCTGCAGGTACTCTGAATAGATCCAAAAGGGTCTGGATCTTAAAAGGGTCTATACAGAAGAAGCAACCTCTCAGCCAGTGTCTTAATTTCTTAAGCCCTAAATGCATGAATTAAAGTTCTTTGAGTACAGGCTGTGATCTGAGATTACTCCCTATACATGAACTCAGTATCCTAAAGAGTAGACAACATTTCCAGGCTATCACGTGATAGATACTCCAAGTGTAAAGATAGAGAATCAATATCTCTTTGCAGGAGTTGCCCACAAGATCCTCCCTGTGAGACCCCTGCTTACCTAGTCATTCTTCACTGCCCTCTCTGTACACTTCAGCTATTCTCAGCACTGCTTCTGCTCCCTGCTTCCGTGTGTTGCTCATCTTTTTCCTCCCGCCTGAACTATACTGCTCTTATATGTTCTCCAGGTGATCACCTTTTCGACTTTAAAACTCAACTCAAGTACATTCTCTTGTGTAAAATCCTTCCCAACTACATCCCTCCACACTCTTTTCAAGTAGACTTCTGTGTTACATCACAATTTTTTTAATGTGTATGCACATATGTTATTGTTATCTTTATGGGGAAGATTTGCCAGATTTTATTACAGGATTTTCACCACTGTAAAGACAGAAATCATTAATCATCTTTTTTTAATGCAAGATTTCCAGCTAGGTGACTGACATATACTGATAGTCAATGAATGTCTACTGAAAAATATGTGTAAATGAGTGTTATTGTATTGCCTAACATTGTGCTTTTTAGAAGTTCTTAGGAAATCATCCTAAACTTGATTTTTCAAGTGTGGTGGAAGTGGAAGGACAAATTCATGAGAAGCAATATTTTATAGTGCCTAAGGGAAGTATATTTTCCAAGGCAATAATGAAACAGAAGATCATTTACATTGGTGATTCATGCTTTACTCACTTGGAGCTTTTATTAATGGAGTGAAATTCTATGTATGAGTAATTGTGAGCAATATGCAAACAATGCATATAATTATACATTCATATAAAACTAATGAGTAGGCATAAATAATACTTTATCTGCATAAACTATGTAGTTAGATGAATTTATTTAAAAACACTGAATAGGACAAAAATATATCATATGGCTTGTATCAGCTAGTGACTAAATTATTGTGACTAGATTGAAAATCTCATTTTAATTTTTTTAATGTAAAAAATAGGACAAAAATTTTTTTTACTTTTTTTCTACTTTTTCAGAGATTGTAAATCAGAATGAGAAAATAATAGAGTACACATTTTGATGACTTCAGAAAAGTAGCCAGCAACACATATAGGAAAGATATATGTTGCCATCATGATATAAATAATATATTTAAACTTGAAATCAATGTGCGATGAATTGTGCAGACCTGATAACACTGATATGTCAGGATATCTCAAAGCATCTCATGGATATGATCTATGAAAGCTTATTCATTCTCATTTGTTGGCAAATTTGAGGAACGTGCAAGTATCTTAGAGAGTAAAGGAGATTATCCAAATATTTTAGAAATAAAAGCCGCTAAGAAAGAAGAAAATTTCCTGTGTCTGAATTACTTAAGTTGGCTCTTATTTGTTGATCAGATTTCCTGAGTAGCATCTCAACTTCTACATTTATATTAATACATGTATCAATATATAGTATTGGCCAAAGGAAAGTACTGGAGGTAGAATGGAGGGTAGGAAGATGGGAACAAGCCATATTATTCTGTCCCCTTTTTCTCAGTTTCCAGAAGCTTTTCTGCCATATCTGCAGTATCTTCTGGCTCCTTTTGGACCAATTTAGCTGTGCCTTTTAAAGCTCCTCTACCCACTGGATGTATCAGGGGATTTGTAATCACTGAGAGGCTTATTTTATTTTATTTTTTAAAATTCACTGAGACCAAATGGGAAACAAAATGATCTTTCCTAGTGCCAACCAAGGACATTCCATTGTTTTTTGAGCTGACAGTGATTCTATCTGCATTTGACTTTCCTGTTACAAATTTCAAGGTGTAAAACCAGTTTATTGCTGAAGTCTTAGAATATAAAGGATACTCCCTCACAATTTTAAAACATCTTTTTATTTCTTTCTGAATTGAAGTGAAAGAAACAAACACCTCAATGATACCATCACACAAGTATACTCCTGAATTTTAAATGTGACAGTACTACAAGGAATAATTACTATCACTCATGGTGGGGTACTGTATTTTGAGATTAAAAAGATAATAAAGTTATGTTAGAAATTATTGCACTTAAAAGAATAGTGTAACAGTATGATGATTCAGCCTCTGATACCTCTGCTGGTCTTTTTAGTTATATGGACCTTACAAAGGAAAAAGAGATTCTGTCATCAGATTCTTTTAGAGCTTCTGTTCACAATGGCTCCGTGAAATAAGGGGATCCAGTAGGTACTGAAAAAGGTTAACTTTTGAAAGGGTTTATTATAACAATATGAGAAGTCCAGGAGACATCATTAGACAATTTCTAGCTTTTGCCACATACATAATAAATTGCATATAAATCACTATAATTGCATTTAAACAAAATTTAATCCTCTATGCCACTTGAAAGAAGAGCATTTCTTATTGAAGTACTAAGGTTCCACAAGCTCTTGAATGTTGCTTTTTCAAATATGTTCAAAGGATACTCAAATCCTCGAAGACATTTTGCCATGTGATGACTTTCCTGTGAAATTCAGGACATTTTAACAAGTCAAATTTTCACAATCCCTATAGGTTTTCCTCTTCTGTGCTTGTGGGGGATGGGATGGTCCGTCAGGCATCCTCAGTTCTCAGGGTGGCACCATGCCGAAGATGAAGGATGTGCTCCAGATCTGCTGACCCTTAAATCTTTTGGGCGATCACTTAATCTGCAACACAGAAATGCTAGGAATTATCAAAGAGGGTCATCCCAAATTCAGTGCCACTAAATATTTATCAGTAGACCAGTAGAAATAAATATGCATGGGTTTTCTGGTACCTATTTTGCACTTTATCTCTAGACTGACATTGTCCTGTATGGCAGGTCCTAGCCACATGGGGCCATCGAGCACTTGAAATGTGGCAAGTCTAAATTGAACTACATTGTAGGTATTAAATGCACACCAAATTTCAGATACTTAGTACCAGCAAAACAATGTGAAACAGCTCATCAATAATTTTTGAATTGATTATGGGTTGAAATGACAATATATTAGATATATTAGGTTAAATAAAATATATTAAAATTACTTTCACCTGATTTTTAAAATATGCACTTTAAAATTAAAAATGACTTTTGTGTCTCATGTATGTGCTCACTTTATATTTCTGTTGAATACCACTATTGTATCACAGATTCTTTAGAGTCTCAGACACCTTCTAAACTCAAATACATACACCATGAGTTCACACGCCTGTTAATCCTGTCCATAGCCTACAGGTTAAGAATTCCTCTCCAGATAATTTACAATCTACTTGTGGAGTAAATAAATATCAAATGCCATACTTACATTATTTTGCTCTCCTAACTCATCACCTAAAATTTACTTTTGTCAACTGCACTTAGAGGTAATAACCACAGGCATGGTTTCAGAATGATATAAGAAATGAGCCAAATTCTTTATTGTATTTAACATGAGTGTTGTTAGGATGTTGGTCACTGCATCATGAGGCTCCAGAGACAGACCACATTGCATAGTACAGATGCATTCCTGAAAAGTTATAGGAAAATAATATTGCAAGTTTCAATATGTTTTTACTTGACAAGCTAATATTTAAGGTAACCTCTAAGAAATCCTTTAGTAAATTAATGATAAAAATTACTTTTTTGCTCACTGTTTGATGAAGACCTCCATTCAACCTCTAGAAAAAAAAATAGGATAATTCCCAAATATCTGAAATACAACATACCATTTGTAAAAAGAGTAAATCTTGATTCATTTCTCACCTAAATTCTTTTCTGATGACTAACAGCTTGTATAACTCTGTTGAAACCAGAATGCTGAAAAGAGCAGTCTTCTGCTTTTATTTGTTTCCACTTCTTCATCTGCAGAAATCATAGATTGTACTTAATGATCTTTGCAGCCCCTCTTATCTATAATTTTCTGATCCAGATATTGTAATATATTGAATATTTTTAAAGCAGGATGCATAATATTTGATATTGTTTGTGATTCAAGACTAAACTATACTCATATGTAGTTACTCTGCTGCATCACATAATTATGTAATCCTCTTCATTTTTAAGGAGCACTTGGTTTCAAATTTTACTTATTTTGAACACCAATTGCAAAATGTCTGTAGAGTTCACTCAGTGTTTAAAAATGGGGAATCTGAAGCAATTGATGATGAAAAACTTTCTATTTTCCACTTTTTCCTTGTTATTTCTTGTTTTTTTCTTTCTCCTCCCATTTTTTATCAATTCTGAATTTCTACAAGGAATTTACTTAAAATTTAGAGAGTCAAGAGCATCTGGCCTTTATTCTAGAGTATTTAATGGACCTTTTTCAAAGGAAGAGCAAGTTACTTCATTTTTAATGGCAGAGTAAAGTACGTTATAAAACATTGTACTTTAAAGCTTTTTAATCATCTTTTATCTGGGAAAAAAAACACAGCTAACACTGGGTTCTCTATAATAGAGGGAAGGGAACACACCAGTAACTAGTAATATCCTTTGTTTTAAATCATGAAGCATTTACTCGCTGTATCTCGTTGCCCTAGTTGATATGTGTAGTGACTTCTGAAATTGCCAGAGTAGTGATGGTGGTAGCAATTTTTCTGGCTTCACCAGTAGACTAAGGTTTATCTGGCTATACTGAGACTGTCATTGAATGCCTTATGGAATGTGGATTTCACCATAGATTTGCATGCAGAACGCAAGGACAATGATTACTTTTTATAGGAAAGGGTGCCTGTGAGGACTTCCAGAGCCTGTGATGAAACATGACTACATTATTTTACAATTTGACTTTTTAAAAGATACATTATTCTTAAAGTCTGGAAGGTGTTTAATTTTCTTCAGGTGGTTAGTAACTTGAGAAAGTCAGTTTTTCATAAGAGCTTAATAAAGAGCTTTTCAAGAATATTTAGGAGTTCACACTTATAGTGGGAAATAATCTGATTACTAATGCCACAGGGAGAAGATATCACAAGTCCATAATCAAGGAAGCGCTAGCCACTTGGAGCATCTTGTGGTGCCACTAGGAGCCACTACAAAACTCTTCCTTTACCAAGAAATCTTATTTTAAAGGTAATTTACATTAGCAATGGATTTCAACCTGTCTTCTAAATTGAAAAGACCTTCCAATTCCTGACAAGAGTCAGGAAAAGTGAATGCTACTTCTGCACAATCAACAGATCAGTAACATTTCATTGCCCCTGTGACTGAAAAGGACCAGCATTGCCCTGCTTTCAGACTTGAACAGGCAATATAGAAACACCAGCCTGTGGTTTCGCTTGGCATTCCAGCATGTGGAAAGTGACCTCGCTTGTGTGTTTGAGAAACCAAGTCACACTACTTTTGCTGATATTAATTGGCAACAATATGGCAATGAGCTGGGGATTCAATGTAGTTTTGCGTCAATTATTGCATAAATCATACAGCTGTTACATATTGCTTTTCTTCCAGGGAAGAAAGTAAAAACTAGCTAGGGAGAGAAAAAAAGAAGAAACAATGCTGTGTAACAGCGTTTTCCCTCATGTCTTCTGAAGTGTATTTGTTTCAAAGAGCTCTCAAAACTAGAGCAAGATTATTTTTTCTTAGAAATATCAAAGATAGTGAACTAAAAACAGTTTCAAAATGTGGTTCCCTTCCCCGCCCCCCTCCTCCTAACATCATAATATCTTCCTTCTAAATAACCTTCTGGTTTGGGGAAAGAGAACACTGGAATATGTCAACAATAAAGAACAATTCTTGTAGTAACAAATAGGTTATCTCAAGGCAGGATGGGATCGTTCCTTTCTGAGCCTGCCCATCCTGAAACTAATCCCTGTGACTGATGTGGATCACAGTTGTAAGAAGTGCAGTGTATGAAAACAGCAAACAACCTTTATATTATGCCTAGGGAATGCTCAGGTATTTCTTCAGATGAAGTCTATCCCCAGTAAAGATTCCCAATTTTATAAGGATATAACTCTTTTTTCCATTCAGGAGAGTTAGTGAATTGTATAGATTTTATTGGCATTGACCCATGGTTGTTAATAGCAAAAAAAAAAAAAATTGTGCTTTAAAAACTATAACCAAGTTACAATCAAATTGATGATTGTCAGCAGGAAGCGTGGAATGTTAAACTATTTACCAATAATGTGAGGGATCTGCGATGGTACCATGGACGTAACTTCATCTTCATTGAGGTCAAATATTTTTATCTACTGCCTTACCCATAAGAAAGACTGCAGGTAAATATAAGGTAGCAGCAATTTGTATTTTGTGTCCATTTCACACTCTTAGGTTTTCAAAGTATACATTGTAAATTTACATTCACTACCATGATATATTATTGCATTGTGCAGATATTCCATTATAGAATTTCCTATAATAACAGATCTGTAGTGATGGATAGATACGCAAATAACAAAGAAGACAAGTGATAGTACAATTATGTGAATTATTTAAAAGTCTGTGCTTAAACTAATTTAAGGGAAAAGATGAGATATACTTCTAGGAAAAATAATTTGTCATTAATCTAAGGCCACATACCTACACTACAATAGGAACACATATTTGACATTAAAAATATTATTGATATAGCTTTTATAATATTTCTCATTATCTTTTAAACCCAGAGGGATACTTAAATTTATGGTGTGGTTGCTAAAATCATAGTAATGTAATCATAATTTAATTTCAAAACTTAAAAGAATAAAATGAACCAAATTTATCAATTAATAAACTTCAAATTATATTTTCAAGCAAAAGATTATAAAAATTCTAATAGTATGAGCAGTTTTCCAACAAAAACCTTACTAGCTTTAGTAAAGGAATTAGCAAATTAGCATAAAAGTTTGATCAAAAATCACATTTTTTGTGAAAGAATCATTAGTTTGATACATCGCATAAGCATATGTATTGACGCCATGTATTTTATTATGAAAATAATCCTGTCATATCATCCAAACATTACAGCCCCCATCCACCCCTGTCAGTTTACTCTGTGTTTCCAACTCATTTCTACATTCCCGTTCTCTTGTTACACTCATTTCATTTTGGAGTCCATAGTCATTCCAGAGGCTAAATTTACACAGATTTCATGGATGGAAACCATGTTTCAGACTCTGCCTTATTGTGATATTGTCCTGTTATGAAAATAGAACAGATTTGCCTTATTTTGGTTATCTAAAGCTTTTCTGTCCAAGTTGGTAGTCTTTAGCCAAGTGTGGCTATTTAAATTTAAATTAATTAAAATAAAACCAATATTTCATTTCCTCAGTCATACTAGCTACATTTAATAGCCACACGTTGTAGTGGCTACCATACTGGACAACACAGAACATTCCCATCTTGCAAAAGAGCACTAATTCTGTATAAGTATAAATAAATGTATATGTCTTTCATAAACTTTTTGGACATACTTACAGAACTTAATGTCATTTTCATGAACAGAAAAGAATAATGACTCTACCTCTTCATAGAAACTCTAACAAACCCAAAGGCCCAAGTCTGACAGGCATAGCAGTGAAGTGAAATGGCATTACACTAGCTGGTCAATGAATTTCTCTTTTACTTTTATCTTTTTGACTTTCCAATATCCTTCCTCCCTTCTCCATCCCTAGTGGTTTAATAACCCAAGTTATGTTATTTGGCTACTTACTTTTTTCAATAGTTTTAAACAAACAGAATGATGAAAACATCTCTATTAGGAGTGTCTGAATTCTTTTTCTGACTCACCATTTAAGCTGGATCTCTGTGGACAGTACTGACTTGCCAACAGAAAACAAAGCCTGCATTCCATCAGATGGCTGGAATTCTCCTGGCGCATAAAAAGTCTATGCTTCTTTTTCATTTTTAATTTGTTAGTTTATTAGCAGATCAACATGTTATGTACCACTGTATTTTAGGAACTGTTCTCGGCACTGAGAAAACTAGAACAAAAAAGAAAAAAGTCCTGTCTTTTTAGAAGTAGTGTTGCATTGTGTATATATCTGTGTGTTGGTGGAGGTGGGGTATAGATTACAGTGGAATGAATACTGACTCAGATTCCCTTCTAAACGACAGCCTGAAGTGGTATAATAAAATATTCTTAATGATCTAAGTTTATATTCATATTAGTCTTTGTATTTTACATAAAAATTCAGCAAACAAATTTTACTAAAATGGTAAAAAGCATATAGTTTCTTGATAAGCATACATTTAAAAAATCAAAATGTACATTTACTTTCTGTGAAATATACATATAAAAAGTAAGTTTAAGTTCAAGGCAAGGCATTGAAAAGAAAGGACATTTATATTTATGTGTCTGTGTGTGTGTATATATATATGTGTGTGTGTGTATATATATATATAAAACATATCTTTTTCCAAGGATAAAAAGCTGCTCAGTGAACTTTGTTCGGTATCTCCTAAACTCCATGTGTTATGATAGATAAATATTAAAGATTAGCTTCTCATTTTGTATTCAACAACAGCCTCTGCACAGACCTCATATTATTTTAAATTAAGTGATTTAATAGGACATTAGGAGAAAAATGTCCCTGTTTTGATTTGCTTCTTTACATTTTTGGTTTTGGAAAAAACTAAATTATCTTTCTTTGGATGAGATAAACCAAGATTTTGGCTTTCTGTTACCATGTACCCTTACCCTTTAACACTGTAAGTCTTTTTGAACACTTACATCAATTGAAGCTTTTTGTATTAATTGCCACCTCAGTCATTACTAGATTTTCTTTTTACATTTTATTTGGCTCACGAAACCCTTCCCTCTCCCCCACTCCCTGTAACTTACCATCATCTTTTTAGGCTCTAATCAGTTGTTGAATTATGGCAGGAGTAGCTTGCTCATACACCCTTTCAATGAATTATTTCCCACCTTAAAAAACTACTTCTTTCCACTTAGTGTTTAATACTAAGATTAAATATTATTTTTCTTCTTTAGTTTTTAATGTGGTCTTACCTTGATTAACTATTGAAAATTGAAAACTTGTTCTCTTGTGATGAACTTCATTCGATTTCAGTATACGATCTTTCTTATGAATTGTTAGATTTGCTTTGCTGATATTTTCCTAACGATATTTGCTCTATGTTCATAATTGATATTGTCATTAACTAATTTTTTTAGTGTCTTTGTCAGGTTTTGTTTGCCTCATAAAGCAGTTTGAATTTTAGATTTTACTGCCTCTTAGATTCTCAAAAAGAGTTTATGTAAGATTAGTATTACTTCTTTCTTAAATGTTTGATAGAACACACTTGTGAAACCATTTGTACTAAATGTTTCTTTCATCAAATTTTTAATTAGTTTCGACAAATTGCTTTTTCAAGGAATTTGCCTATTTTGTCTAGATTCTTGAATTTACTGATAAAAAACTTTTCGTAGTATTTCCTTACCCTTTCAATATATTTAAGATTTGTGATGATGTCAGATTTATTATTCTTGATAGTGGCAATTTCCATATTTTTTTCTCTATTTTGATTAATGTATTTGAGGTTTATCAACTTAATATTTTCAAAGAACTGATTTTTGATTTTTTAATTTTCTTTCTAGTTTCCAATTTCATTGATTTTCTCTATAACCTTTTTTTTCTTTTACCTTTTTCCTACTAACTTTGAGCTTAAGTTGCTCTTTTTTTTTAAACCAGCCTTTTGAGATAAAGTGTAGGTCATTGATTTAATTTTTTTCTTTCCTTATGGAGAATTTTAAGGTATAATTTTTCCTTTAAGTCCTGCTTTAGTGGCCTTCCTCCAGTTTTGATATGTTGTGTTTATGTTATCATTCAGTTCAAAGTCTTTTCTAATTTTCTTTGTGATTTCTACTTTGACACTTGGAATGTTTAGAAGTATATTTCTTGTTTCCAAATATTTGAAGTTTTGTTGTTGTTACTGAATTCCAATTTAATTTTGTTATATCTCTTTGTATGTTTAGTACATTTTTAGTGTATTGTAGACATTGTTAATGTTAGACTGAAGAATTTTGTGCATACTTTACCCTTTGGATGAAATCTATCCAGGCAACTGGCTAAATTGTGGAGGCATTTATACTGCTCCACCTCTTGGTGGAGGCAACCAGCCAGAGGCACATCCTTCTATTCATTACAGAGCAACCACTTTCTAATTTTTTCCCTCAAGTTTGCCTAACTCATTTATGCCCCCAGCCTTGTCCCTGTAAGCTTTGTTATTTCGGCACCCCTCACTGAGCATTTCACACATAGTCCTTCTTTCAGAATTCCAGAGGCAATATATTGAGTTCCTAACTTGGACATGCAATTCCAGATAAGCAAGGAGAAGAGCTCTTTGTCTCTGTCTGTGTCTCTCTCTATATCTATGTATTTACCAGTTTTATAATTTATTTAGTATTCCCTTAATCACAGTCTATGTTTTCTCCATAGATGGATAAGACACAAAAGCCTCTTATAATTGTCAAAAAGCAATTTTTGGTTTTAATTTTTATGTGTATTATAGATAGAATTTTTATTGTCCTAAAACCAAGTATAATCAATGATAGACTTCTCAAGAACATTGCCAAGACTTGATTAAAAAGGCAGCTTGCTTTATGTCCACCATTAAATAGTTGCCAGTCCTAAACTGTTCCTTTGACTTTCCTACAGAATCCAGGATCCTCAAAAGAACTTTCTGAACAAAGGACTGGAGGAATTACAATGGTTAATGGAACCTTCCAGAAATTCTGAGAAATAATTCTCTTGAGAGAATTAGAGACACAGAAAGAGGAAGTATCACATTTCTTTATCATTAAGAATCACAGATGTGTCCAACAAAGCAATTTTTAGACTTAATGATGAATGTAGTTTTATGTAGTCTTTGTGCTGCATTATCCTGCCTTTCTTTTTTAGCATTTGTCTCACCAGTTTAAAATGATTATTGTTACTTCAGTCATATTGTAGGTATCTTTAATCATTCTTGGAATTTTTTCTGAAACAAGATAACTACATAAATAAATACATTTACCCACCCTCAACTTCAGTCATCTTCTCTTTGTGATAGGGAGAATAACTTCTACTTCATAAGACTTTTATGAAGAAAGATTAAATGAGAAAACATATGTAAGACATCTAGCAAAATGTTCAGGCTATAGTAACTATTTAATATGTGTCAACTTTCCCCTTATGCCATTTAATTTTTCTTTGGGTCACATGGGCACTACTAACATTTCTGTTCTCCATATTGGTGGACTAAATAATGCCAGGGAAACTTCCAATATCTAAAGTCTTTGATTTTACACTAGTTTCATTTATTTAATTATTTTTTCCCTAAGCCCTTAAAAATACAATGGCATTTTTCTTTTTAACAAATTCTTTTATATTACTCAGAATTCCCCGAGGAGAAACCCTTAGGGAAGCCTGATTTTATTTTTTATAAATTTACAAATTCAATGTTTCATTCTTTGCTGCTGTTTTCCAACCTGTCAGACACATCTGTTTTGCTTTTGCCTCAGTGGCTTCTCTGCAGGAGCCTCCTTCTTGACAGGATTATCCCAGCAATCACATTTTTAGCTCCTACCCTGGAAGCTACCTCCTGAAATGCTTTAAGACATTTTACAGATTTTTCTGTTAGTGACTCTTGAGAGATTACTTTTTTGGGGGATAAGATTCCTGAATTAAATCATCTGCTCGAGTGTCTTTCTAATTTCTATATTCAGTCCTGTTCTTAAATGAATAGTTCATGCTCTGTGGCTCCTGTGTGAAGGAAGGCGCAAACTTGCATCTCCCTTCAGGACAGAATTTTGAGTAATTCTAACTTTTGGAAGTTTGGCTGATGGTATCCCGAGCTCTAATACATTAGCAAATGTGTTGTGGCCATAGGGTGCCTTTGAGACAGTGATGAGATGTCAGATTCCCTTCGGGTCTGAGAATTCCACAAGAGATTGCATTCTCTCTCCATCGAGACATTTTACTCCAGAAACCTGGAATTTCTGGCTCACAGTTGTTTTACCACCTGCAAGCATCACTTTCTCCATCAATCCATTATGCTAGATGACATGTGACATCTCCTACTGGAGAACAGCTTCATCACATTTCTCCTCTACCACTGCAATGTCATTCAGTGGCAATCTGTCATTTTGATAATCCTACCAAATTATAACTTTCTTTCAGCTTGTGAATTCTTCTTTGCACCCATCCTTTCCCAGACAGAATCAGCTAATCTATCTTCTGTGGCCTTTATGTATATTGCACACACTTCTGTTCTTTCTTGTTTATCACTTTTATCTACCTCTTACATTTAGCTTCTATCATTATTAAGATTCTCATTGTGACATAATTGGATTTGTGTAACTACTTCCTCTTTTCCCCAGCCTTCTATCTTTTCCCTTCTCCAATGCATCCTCTACACTCACCAACATGCTTTTTTAAACAACTAGGGCGGATTACAATATTCTTCTTTTCAAAATCTTTGAGTAGGTCCCTGTTACCCATAGATAAAGGTTTTGCATCTTAATGTGCTATAAAGGGTTTTTTTCTCCTGCTAGATCCATGTTGTTGCAAATGGCAGGATTTCTTTTCTTTTTATGGATGAATAATATTTCGTGTACACTGCTACTTTTAGGTGGAATGTTCCATAGATATCTGTTAAGTCCATTTGATCAAATGTATTGTTCAGTGCCTCTGTTTCCTTATTTATGTCTGTCTGGTTGATCTGTCTATTGATATGAGTGGTGTGTTAAGGTCTCCTAATCCTACCATTTGCGGCAACATGGATGGAGCTAGAGGGTATTATGCTCAGTGAAATAAGCCAGGTGGAGAAAGACAAGTATCAAATGATTTCACTCATCTGTGGAGTATAAGAACAAAGCAAAAACTGAAGGAACAAAACAACAGCAGAATCACAGAACCCAAGAATGGACTAACTGTAAAGGATTTTTGCAACCTGGCTCTTGCCTACTTTTTGAGTTTTATCATCTACTACTTCCAAAAATGTAGCTATAGTCTAGTCATCCTTCAAAAATCATAATACTATTTCGTATTCTGTGATTTTACCTATTGTGCAATTTCTTTCTGGAACACTGCAGTGTTTGTAATCTCCTAATTCTGCCTCTTAAATTCAGTTCAAATACTAACCCCCTTAAGCCCCATCCATATACAACTCTCACCTTTAATCTTTCTGAAGCTTGTTTTGCATCATTTGTTAACAAGTTGCACAGGTTATATTTACATTTATCTTCTAATTAGAGAAATGTGCCTTGGAAAAAAGATCTTTAAAACATAATGGCTTTTATTTATTTATTTTTTGTCCCAGTGCATAGCCCATATTCTGCTTCAGAGCAAATATTTGTTGGATCAATGACTGGAGGAGAGATTGTAACAGGAAGCAAATAAACAGTATGATATATTGTTATGTGAAGTTACAGTGTATTTTAGAGACAATAAAAACAGAGCAAAACAGGTCTATGGGGAAAAACAAGGATCAAAAATATAAGGAAGGTGGAAATATAAGATCTAGAGGAACAAACTGAGTGGGAACTTAGGGAGAATAAAAATAAGGAAGAAATAGGGAGGGCTTTACAGTTTGTATAGATGGTCTAACCCAGCTGTGGCCTTTATATTTTAGACTTGCTTTTTTCTGCTACTGCTTATCGCCTTAGGGAAAATGTTATTCGTTTTGTTGAATAGCTATTTTGCCAGATCTCTTCTGGCATTCTTAGATAATTAACATAAAATGTATTAAGAACTCTATAAATGGTTTAGTCTACTAGTATCATGTTTGATTGACAAAGTTCAAAGTGTTCAGGCCATTTACTACTTAGATAACTTTGACCTGCACAAGTAGTTAAGAAAAAGCCTGAAAAAATCAGGGAGAAAAACAGAAATAACAGAAATATTCCTTGCTTGAAAGGGGGTGGAGAAAAGAAGGAAGAAAAGAAAAGAGCAACATATTACACATTTGTGACGGAAAAAGAGTACTGAACTTAGACTCAGGAGACCTTAGTTGTGTCCAGAATTTACAGTAGCTAGTTGTGGTTCCTTGGGCAATCATTTAATTGCTTCAATTCTCATCAGGAAAACTAAGAGGCTGATACCCGCTTACAAGGTTCTTATAATGATTAAATTACGCTATGTAAATAAAAGAGATCTGCAAATTTTAACATTCCATATCAATAAAAGTATTTTTCACGATTTGGTGCACAGAAGTCTATTCTTTATTTTTAAAAAGCTGGAAAGGACACAGTGAAATGTATAGTGGTAAAAAATAAAAAGCTCAAATTCCTTTTGCTTTAGATAATTTTGTATTTATCAGTACAGCAACACAATTTTGTTCATAATACTAAATAAAATGAGTGAAGGCTTAGCCTTTCCCTGTAGTTTAGGAATTACTTTCATTTCTCTTTGGTTGCATGCTTTCCCACAGGCAGTTTGGAATGTCACATGCACTTAGAGTAGACATGTTGTAGAGTGAAATTGTGCAAAACACTCACGACAGTCCTCATCTGAGGCATAAACACTTCTTATTTCCTGCTCATGTTTTCAATAAAGCCATATTATTTCAAGCAGAATTACCCAGAATATGACCAAACACATGCTTTGCAGAACAACATATAATAGAGATATTTCCTTCCCTTGCATGAAAGAAAAAAAATGTATCATAAGAGTTCTTTTATTTAACTGATGGTCTTTGGGTTAGAGCTAATTAAGTTACCATTGAACTCCTATCTGCAGATTCTTATGATCTGTCCCAAGCTCTCTTTGTACCAGATCTTCCTGCTTTTTTTTTTTTCCATTTAAGATATCCAAGGTACTACTCTCTTTCCAATAATGATTTCTTCTCTCCCTTCCTCTCAGCTTCTCATTTTTCTTGTCTCCTGCTTTGAGAGAAAGAAGGCACAAAATAGGGAGTTGTTTTGGCAAGTCATACTCAGACCAGGAAAAGCAGTTGTCTTATATGAATGGAGTAATATCCTAAGCCTGACTGTTATTCCCTCTCAGGGTCCCCAGTGTACAAAGAGGTCTGAAAAGATTCATCACCTCTTTGGACAGGTTTATACCTGTTCCCAAAGGATTCATTTTCCTAATGTATCAATAAGAAAGATACATTCCTTCACATCTGCATATTAATTCATATTACTCAGAAATGTCCTTTTTAAAATGTTTATTATCATGAACTTCATGAGCAATACAGGCCTTCTCTAAAGGTCAATAGCTTCAGGCGACTAGATTGGTAAATCACACACATTAAGTAATAGCACTTTAAATTGCTTTTGGAGTAGGTACCTTTTTTATTCTTCTTCTGGTTATCCCAAAGTTCTAAATGTTCATAACAGAAATTTGATAAGTATACACTGAATTAAATTTAACATATCTCCTAACTCAAGAGGAATAAGTGAATTGCAAAAATGGTATCTACTTTAGTGAGAAAATGCAATGATCTGAAGGAAAGATCAAGAATGTTAGCCTATTCCTGTCCTGTTTTATGCATAATTGATAAGGTTTTTCTAGATCAAAAGTCAATAAATTAATGTAAGTGGAGCAAACAGGTCAAAATGCATTCCCAGTCTTCTTCTTTCTCTTCTTTCCACCTTGGGGTATTGATAGAATCAAAGGTGGAAACATCACAATAGCTGCAGTTTCTGACCTGTGGGATTTTGCCATGTATTGCTGAATAACAGAGGTGTGGCAAGGAAGCAGATTCTTTGCCATCTTTGCTATGTTTTCAGTATAACTGAAAATAATACTTAGTTGTGGAAAAGCTCCTTAATGTTTTTACTTTTGTTTTTGCTTTACTCTTTATTATGACTTTTTAAAATGTGACCAAATTGTCATGCACCATTTTCCATTGGAGGGAAGGACATGTTAATCTTGGCTTTGGTGCTGTTTGGGATAATGCCTTTGCTGCACATTTCAGCCAATAACGAATGCACTGTACACTCAACATCTTGTTACGATGCAGCCCATACACATGAATGGCATTATGTAATATCACTTGAAAGTTTTAAACAGATGGCAAGATACTGTGACAAAACGCTTTTTAATTGAATACAAAAAAAATCCTCCTTGGGTAAATGATGTGCATTGCACAGTCAGGTTTGAGTGTGATTTTACCCGAGTCCAGCCAGAAGGACGTGCAACTATGTGAATTATTCTCACTGAGCATTCCAGTTCTTTGTGCATATTTACAAATCCCCACCCCCTTCACACCACAGCTGGTGCTTGTTTCCAACACTGAGTTTTAAATAATTCAGTGAAATTCTTGAGAAACGGAATGTTTTGCATAATTTTGAAGCTTGATTACTATTTGCACCAAATGTTGCTGATCAGCAAGATTGCCTCAATGGGAATAGTATAGATTTCCTTTGAATTCAAATTCAAAACAAATTCATTATCCTAAAAGCTGGAAAAGAGAGCATCATCCCAATATCACTTTGTATTTATATGGGAAAATTATGAAGGTAGATCACAATACAATGTGAGAAAGAGGCCTATTTGGTGAGTTTTGCTTCTGAGCCATTAAAAAGTAATAGCATTCCTTTCTGGCATTAAAATGTATCATCTATTTTTCTTGTGGTCTTGTTCATTCATCTGTGAGACTTTCTCTCTCTCTTTCTCTACCCCACCTCTTTATTATTAATGTTAAAAAATCCATTATTATGCAAGAAACAGTAAGCAGCCTATCTAAATGTTCTTTGCATAAATTTTTATTTGTAATTAAACAGAACCCAATTCTTTAAAATACATGAAAAGAAATAAAACACAAGAGATACAGCACAGATCATAAGAAATGTCGAGGAGCACTTGATTTACAAATAGATGATTTCTAACCGGAAAAATGATTGTGCTTTGGAGCATACTGACTAGAAGGGCAGCTGAGGTTCAGAAATGAAAGACAAAGAGGGCAAAGAAATACATCCGTTAGTTAAGGGAAGAAACTTCTCTAAACATCTTCCTTCAAACATTAGAATCGGAGGACAGACTCACTCTGTATCTTTTGCAGAGGATCCAAGACAATTGGCACTGGATTTGAGGATTGTTGGCACAGAAATTCCCAGGCTCAGTTCTACTCATTATTATCAGCATCGGAAAGGCAATACCCTTCATGAATGGGGGCATATATCTTAAGTCTGTCTTCTGTTTCTCAAATGAAAGTGTCAGCAGTCAGCAAGCCATGCGGGGAGAGGAAACTTCTAGGTCTGAGGACCTCTAAAGAAATGGCTCCCCTCACACTGGCTGGAATGGTCAGGTTATCACGCATGAAAAAACTCTGTGCCATACGCAATGATAATTTTGTTACTCATGAAGTCCTGTCAAAAATGTCTGCATATCCAGGGGTTTTCAAGTCCTGAAATTCTTGATGCACCATACTTACGCAAAATCTCTTCTGATGTATCTGAAAGACACTTTTTGCCACCTTCTATTATCTATGCCTACTCTCCAGTACCTAGAAATTTCCTATTTATGTCTACATAGGGGCTTTTCCAGCAAAGACAAGGTGATGGCCACACATCGTCTTTTTGCTAGCATTCAACTTACTAGATTTATCCAATATGAATTTGCTAGTCTGTAGGAATATCACATGAAGGGAGGATAGATTTTTGTTTTGTCCAGTGGTTAATGCCAAATAATACCTGAACAAAGTAGATGCTTAATAAATATTTGTTGAATAAAAAAATAAAGGAATAGAGGTGTTATATGATCTCTAATATATTCAAGTAAATGTTATAAGCCATATTATACATGAGTTTCAACAATAAGATGACTTTGGTTTTATATGAGAGCAAAGAAGATAATTTTCTATTAAAGGCAGCAATCCTTCAGTCATTCCATCAGTAACGGGTCAAATTTTAATGCAGATAATATAAAGATGATGCATTAAGCAGAAGGAACCAGAAGGTGGTTCAGATTTTTTCTGAATGAGAGAATCTATGGGTTTTTGTCCTCAACATTAGAGAGAATGCTGTTTGTCCACATTTGCAACTTTAATTCATTGAGTTTAGAGAATAAGAGTGAACTTGTTTTCGTCCCTGCCTATCCTTGGAAATCACACACTTACTGACAGACACTAAAGAAGATACCTTATCTGACTAAACCCTTTCTGAGTTTGGGGCTGAATTATACTAATATTTAATTTAAGACTACCATTTATCCCACTTGGGATAACATGTGACTCCGAAGGCTTTGAATACTGAAGCTGAATTCAGAGAGTGCTGCTTCTATGTTTTAGTAACATTGTCAACTTACCTATGTACTTCTGGAAGAATGCAATGTGGTGAGTGGATGAACGGCCTTCATCATGAGCCCCATGAAATGATTTCTGTGCTTCAATGGACCTGTTTAATAAGCATAATTATAACTTAGTAAAGAGTAGTGACTAGAAAGCAATTAGAATAGTTGAGAACTATTTTACTCTATCTAAAGTATATCTACTTCCCTCAGCTTTCTAAGAAGCACACAGAAAATAAGTAATGAACTAATTTCTTGTCTGCTCTGTACTGTGGGAACATGTGCTGGACCCTAGGATACCAGAACTTTTGCCAAATCCTCATTACTTCCTCTCTACCAGATATTGCAGGTATGGCTGTACTAGAAACAATAAGCAAACTAGCAAAAAAGGAAAATAAATGGGAAAATGTACCACAGCAGAAGACCTTTCACTTAGGGCTCCATAATGGTAGCTCCTTTTAAAAGGCTATGAAATTCTCATTTCTATCTATTTGTTTCAAATCATATCTGGAAGTAAATGCTGGGTATGAGAAGACTTGGTAAATAAACAGTTTGGAAAAATACAACTAGGAATAATAATAACACTATTTCTAAATGTACCATATAAATATGTTATGCACATTAATAATTTTCTAATCAATTTTTGGTCTGATGAAAAGAACTTAGATTGCATCATGCAACAGTCCTGGGAAGAAAAGGCTTATAGATTCTAAATCCAGGTCTTCCATCAACTAACTCTTGCACTTAAAGCAAATATCAAATTACCTGAGAGTCAATACTTTTATTTATAAGATTTGGGAAATAACACCTGCCTCAAATTGCAATACAAATGAAAGGGGACATATGGATGCTTTTGAAAATGCATATTAAATCAGTAATGATACAGATTATAAAAGTGATAAAAAAGAAGAGAAAGAAAAAAGAAGCAGAAACTCTAGGAAAAGCATTGTCTTCAATACTATGATTTCTAATTTCCTCAGAATAAATATTTATTTTTCCTTATCATCAAGAACTTGGAGTTAACTAATCACAGTTTTCAGGAAATTTTAGAATTGCCATTTTATAGAAGGCCTGAAGCTTTGAATTCAGTTTCTTCTGTAGTTTCTAAGTGACTTTATGAATAGAGACAAAGTGGCTCAGACCACCCAATGTAGAAAATAAAGTTTTCAGTAATTAGAAAAAATATAGTTTCTTAAAATAATCAAGAGTGTCTGGAATAAATTAAATAGCAAATCCCAAGTTATTAAAATGAGTTTTAATAATCCAATTACATTTTATTATCAAGGAAAGTCAATATTATACAATCATAATATTTCAATCAGTAGAAGAAGCAAAATTACCTTAAATGATAATCTCATTAGTACCTATGAGGAAGTCAATAAAACAGAAGCTCTTCTCCTTGAATAGCTATCCAGCTTCCTGATCCTGATTGTTCCAATTAAGAAACTTGCATCATTAATTCAAGGCAAGAGATCAATATGCTTTTCAAATGTAAAGCAGATAATCAACGGTAGCAGATTCTTGCATTTATTAAAGCAACAATGTCAAAATATGCCAATATTTGCAGGAGTGAGTGCAGGAGTGATTAGGAGAGCTTGCTAGGTCAGATTGCTTTGTAAACATTGGCCTTAGTGTATTTCATTGCTGTTTGGCTCCTCAGTCCATACAGAGACAAACAGAGCTGGTGGAAAGAGAAAATGCCATAATGAGTGAGTTTTGTTGTGCTTACACAGAATAGACTGCTTTGGATGTTCAGATGCAATCACCTTATGCAGGTGAAAGCATACCTAAATTAGCAAAGCATTAAAAATTAAATTTTGTAGGCTGCTTCCTGACTAGAAAATGAAAGGTTCCCAGATTCTGACTAAACATAATTTGAAGTCAAGAGGGAGGCAGGCTCCCAGTGTATGTATCATTGTTTAGTGGTTATTCCGCCACCACAAAGTAAGGGCTTTGTCCTGATGCTGGTTCCATTCACAGTGGATGGTGATTGGGGTAGGTGTATTTTTTGTTGAGGGCTAGAAGGGAGAAGGAGAAACTCTACCAAGGACTAATACTCGTTCTCCTTTCCGTGTGATGGCCAATTGAAATCATGAGTTTACTCCTGTACCAAAACATTCCCAGAAGAATTTTATGCACAGAGGAGCTTAAGATTTACTCTGTTCATGCTGTTGTTATTTGCCAAACACTAAGTCACACACATTTCTTTATAAAAGAATAGAAGCCATTTCCGTCAATGTTATTACAATAAGTTTAAATTTCACTAAAAATAACCAAACTGTAGGTGAAGTTAAATGGGAAGATTTCCAGGGCTAACTTTGGATATACTTTCAAGTTCTTTCTCAAAAGGGAAACATTTTCAATATAGTTCTTTCATCAATTGCCTAATCTTTGCCCTTTAAGTCTTATATTTGCTCCAATTTACTTACATTTATTTTCCCCTACCTGAAGTCATTTATACCAAGAGGTTAAAAAAATGCTCACCAATTGAGTTAGACCCCTGTTTAATATGCTACTGTAAAATGTTGAACTATGTGAGGAGTAGCAGACAATAAATGCTCCCCTTCCAAGCATTAGTATGAGACACTGCTAAATGAGCTCACCTCTATTATCTTGCAGACTGCAGCTCCATTAGTAGAGTTGTACTACCAAAGATAATTAGTGCAGGCTTGTTGGCTTGATTTTTGCTAACATTATGGCCTTTATTGTACTATAGTTTTTAAGGATTCCTCTGGGGGACTGTGGATCATGTTGTTGGCCAAGCAGAAGCTATTCATCCTGGCCTAACAAAAGCACAGTTTAATTAAGAAGCATCCTGCCATTTATTGTGTACTCTAGACCACAATTTTGATGTTGGTCTATAAATGCTAAGATTTGTCAGATTCAATTTCTCTGCTCTAATTTCCTATCAGAGAAAATGTGATACCAGGCATGGATCCAATTTTACTTTTCTATTAGCATTTATATTGACAGAATTAATGATTTTATTATCATCTTTGGCTTGTTGCTAAATGGCAGACATCAGATCCCTCCTTGTGGATGGTTACATACATATTGTAAACTCATTATCCCAGGGAGGAATTGTAACTCATTCTATTAGGTTTATTTTAAGGTGGCTAAATTAACTGATGGGAAAAGAAATCAGAAGAGCATTGAAAAAGGGTAGTATTCCCAGATAAGAAGATTACTATTTTTCTATATGAATAAATGTGCAAATAGATTGGCTCGCAAAGATGTTGTAAGACTCTCCCAGTAGGTTGATTTTAATACTTGTCATCTCTAATACTGCTCTGCAAGTGAACTGTATGAGAAGGTGTAAATCCTATACATTTTCACTACCCAAGAAATATTTTAATGGGACCATGAACCCCTGTTGCGTTTGAAACAAACTAATATCAAGAGGTGGTATACTTTGCATATATTCTTCGTCTTTTGGAACTAAAATTCCTCCATAACTAACCTAATCATTTCTTTGATTTACCTGTAGTTCATCTATCAATTTATTTCCCAAATATTCAGATTGGAGTGATTTTTTAAGTCCCTGCTCATGAATAACTTACTCATTACTTAAGTGCAGATGAATTAGTTGTACAGTTTTATGGTGAAAAAAGCCATGACATGGCTCTCCTGTTTAATGTGTTTCTTCCTTTGCAGGTTATTACCGTGAACCCCTTGCTGCCACTTAGTTTAACATTTAATAAGACATCAATGTTCTCAAGTTTGCAGTAGTCATATATTAGAAATTTTACATCCATAGAAAACCAGGAAATTTTATCATAACATTTAATTCTACTTTTTATCTAATACATTGATAAGTATATTTAAATCCATGTCTCCACCATTTGTAGTAATGCAAAATAAAAAAAAAAGAGACTACTTAGTTTTCTTGTGTTCAGTCAGTGCCAAAGTAATTATATTCTTGCCACAAGTAAAGTGAAATGGGGGTCTATTCATGGAATGTAATTAAATGTATTTACTATCCAAATGCTGTCTATATGCAAATTTCATGTCAACATTTTCTAAATTATATTCACCTTCTGAGACATGTATGATTAACATTATGATTTCAGTTTGGTGAACCAAATCAGTCCCTCTAGAGATTTTTAAATGAATTTCTAGAGGCACTGAACAACAGAGTTCCTCTATTGCTGCTCACATCTATGTCTTATAACCTCAAATCAAAATAACAGAATATAGTAGGGAGAAATAAACATAACAGGAAAGATATTAGCCAGGGAGAGAGAGGGTCATGTTGGGGAAAATAGTATTCACCTGGCCTCCTTAAGGCAAAAGAAAACCAGTAATTTAAATATATATTGGATGGACTATGCCTGACTCAGGGAATCCAAATTGTCCTTTGTATATAGAGATGTCCTAGTTAAGGACTCATGAATAGACATCAGAAGATTGAGGCTTTGACTAGTTCAGGTTCTCCTTTCAATGTATTGACTATTCTGAAAAGGAAAGCACACTCTAATCAGAAAGCTTGGGTTTCATCACAGCTCATCTGTGCACCTTTAAACTCTTTGGAAACCATTTTTATTACATGCAAAGCACTAAAAATTACACATACACAGTATTGTGGGAGAATCAAACATGACATTACAGTGTAAACTGCATTGTGCTACACAAAGGTGTTGATAGTAATATTGTCACTGGATTACATTAAAGTGTGTATATTCCCATTCTCACACTTAAGGTATGATTCTTTAAAAGTCACTTACATTCATTGATACCCATACATGTTTACTCCCTTCAGGGAGATGAAGAGGTTAGTGGGTCATAAAATGCAGTGTAGAGTTGGTCTTTGATTCTCCTTACAGTATTGTATCTTGGAAAGATATCAGCCAGCTTAGAATTTTTCTTTGGACTAGTCACTGAATTTGGATGGTCATCTTTTTAGGCACTGGGTAAGTAAAAGATAATAGGATTATTTCATCAGCATGAAGAAAAGTTAGAATAAAAAAGAAATGAAAGAAATTCCAGGAAACTTTTAATTCTATCAGAGGAGCTGAGTGATACTAAAAGATATCCTGGTCGCTGGAGATGAAGGAGAACCATTTCAATGGTCCACTGTACATTCATGTAGTGGTGTTGAAGTCACTTAGGAGGGAAATTAATCCTGTCTCTCGGAGTCATGAGGAAGTCCTGTGGCCTGAGAGTAAGAAGGTCCTCTCCAGACTTCTCAACTTCCATCCACAGAAGTCAAGCCTCTCGGTGTAAGACCACTCTTTTTCTGGTCACTTTTTATATTACAAGAAGGGAAAGGAGGCTTGTCTTGCCAGTGGGTTTCAGCTCCAGGCAAATTCACTATGGATTCAGTGAGACTGAGGAAGACAATAGAAAATTCTTGGGGTGAAGGGGTTTATTGCCCAGCTTGTTCTCTAGTGATAGGTCAAGAACTAGAATTACATCTGCATCCAACAGTCTGCAGGTCTGTAATCCTCCTTTGTCTCTGCCTTCACCCAGAGCACTGGGCTGGGCTCTTTATATAGTGACTCAGTCAATAATAGCTTATTGCCTAGAGTATGGAAGCATTAGCTTAGCAGCAGGCCAGTTACATCATCAAGGTAGTTTAAGTTCAGGTGAGGATACCAGCAATAGGAACCTCAACTTTCCTTGCACTCCACCCCTCCAGGATTCTTGCCTTACAATGTTCATGCTCTCAATCATCTGCAATGGTCCCTGTATGAGAAAGTTGTAGCATAGTAACAAGATTCCACAAGAGCAACAGAGGATAACAAAAATATAGAGATAATGACAGAAATTAAGATAAAACAAAATTTTGATACAGGTAACAAATATTATAATAATCATCAAGCCTGAGGAGGTTATGTCAGCTATATTCGAAAACAGTTCTATTCAGATGAATTCATGACTTACACTTACTAGTGGTATGGCTAGAGAGCTCCATGCACCCTAGCAATTTGTTTTTTGCTAGGGTGTGTGTCAATTTACAAAGACCTTAGGGGTGGAGAGGATTAAAGATGGTGGTGTGAGAGGAGAGACAGAGGCTTCCTCCTAAAACTGGACACAATTAGAAAATACAGTTGGCGCAACTAAACCTGAGAGAGCAACAGCAAAGAGGACGGCGCCAGACTGCATACACCTGGAAAAAAGAGCAGACCTCATGGAACAGGGTAACATACGAAAGCTGTGGCTCAGTGGGACCCAAGACCTTCCGCCACCCCAGCTCACCGGCGGGAGGAAGAGAAACAGAGCAGGGAGGGAGTGGAAGGCTTGGGACTGCTGAATACCTAGTTCCAGGGATCTGCTCTGGGAGCACAAACCTACATTTCATGGTGCTTTCATGATACTCGTATGACTACTGGGTTGGAAAGTTAATACAGGCAGAATTCCTGGAGAGACTGAGATTACAGCTGCTTGTGGAAAGCAGGGATCCATATCTGGCTGCTCTGGGACAAAAGCTTATACCTGTGTGCTCAGCCCACTGGTTAAGGCACTGGAGATAGGCACAGCAGCCAGAAAGCGAGGAACAGCTCTTTCCTCCCCCCAGGCACCAATACTGCTCCCCTGCGATCCCCGACATTGCTTCAGGGGCTGAGCAGCTTCAGAGTAGAGCTTCTGGACATTAGAGGGCACCATATACAAATATGAAACGTCAAAGGAACCTGGTCCAGAGTAAAATTAATATAACTACAGAGAAAGATTTAAATGACATGGACCTTATTACTCTTCCTGAAAGCGAGTTCAAAATAAAAATAATCAACATGCTAATGGAAGTATGGAAAGATATCCAAGAACTCAAGAAAGAATTCAGGTCAGAGATCCAATCGCTGAAGAGCATGATGGAGGGTATTAAAAGCAGGTTGGATACATTGGAGGAGATGATAAATGAAATAGAAACTAGAGAAGAAGAATACACAGAAGCTGAGGCACAGAGAAAAAAAAAGGATCTCTAAGAATGAAAGAATATTGAGAGAACTGTGTCATCAATCCAAACAGAACAATATTCGCATTATAGGGATACCAGAAGAAGAGAAAGAGAAAGGGAAAGAAAGTGTCTTTGAGGAGGTAGTTCCTGAAAACTTCCCCAATCTGGGGAAGGAGATAGACTCTCAGGCCATGGAGATCCACAGATCTCCCAACACAAGGGACCCAAGGAAGACAACACCAAGACATATAGTAATAAAACTGGCAAAGATCAAGGATAAGGACAGACTATTAAAAGCAGCCAGAGAAAGAAATAAGATCACATACAAAGGAAAGCCCATCAGGCTAACATCAGACTTCTCAGCAGAAACCTTACAGGCCAGAAGGGAGTGGCATGATGTATTTAGTGCAATGTATTTAAGCAGAAGGGTCTGGAACCAAGATTACTTTATCCGGCAAGATTATCATTTAAATTTGAAGGAGGGACTAAATGATTTCCAGATAAGCAAAAGCTGAGAGAATTTACCTTCCACAAACCATATCTACAGTCTATTTTGGAGGGACTGCTATAGATGGAAGTGTTCCTAAGGTTTAGTAGCTGTCACCAGAAGAAATAAAACCACAGTAAAGACAGTAGAACAGCCAATTACTAAGCAAATGCAAAATTAAATCAACTATCCCTAAAGTCAATCAAGGGATAGACAAAGAATATAGAATATGATACCTAATATATAAAGAATGGAGGAGGTAGAAAAAAGAGGAGAAAAAGAAAAGAACCTTTAAATTGTGTTTATAACAGCATATTAAGTGAGTTAAGTTAGACTCTTAAATAGTAAGGAAATTAACCTTGAACCTTTGGTAACCATGAATCTAAAGCCTGAAATGGCAATAAGTAGATACCTATTGATAATCACCCTAAATGTAAATGGACTGAATGCGCCAATCGAAAGACATAGAGTCACTGAATGGATAAAAATACAAGACCCATCTATATGTGCCTACAACAGGCTCACTTTAAACCCAAAGACATACACACAGACTGAAAGTGAAGGGATGGAAAAAGATATTCATGCAACTAACATAGAGAAAAAAGCAAGAGTTGCAAATACTTGTATCAGACAAAATAGACTTCAAGACACAGAAAGTAACAAGAGACAAAGAAGTTCATTACATAATGATAAAGGGGTCAATCCAACAAGAAGATATAACCATTATAAATATTTATGCTCCCAACACAGGAGCACCCACATATGTGAAACAAATACTAACATAATTAAAAGGAGAAATAGAATGCAATGCATTCATTCTAGGAGACTTCAACACTCCATTAACTCTGAAGGACAGATCAACCAGACAGAAGATAAGTTAGGAGGCAGAGGCACTGAAAAACACAACAGAACAGATGGACCTAACAGACATCTACAGAACTCTACACCTAAAAACAACAGAATACACATTCTTCTCAAGTACACATGGAACATTTTCAAGAGTAGATCATATACTAGGCCACAAAAAGAGCTTCAGTAAATTCAAAAATATTGAAATTATACCAACCAGTTTCTCAGATCACAAAGCTATGAAACTAGAAATAAATTACACAAAGAAAATGAAAATTCCCACAAACACATGGAGACTTCACAACATGCTCCTAAATAACCAATGGATCAATGACCAAATAAAAACAGAGATCAAGCAATATATGGAGACAAATGCCAACAATAATTCAACACCACAAAAATCTGTGAGACACAGCCAAGGCTGTGCTAAGAGGAAAGTATATTGTAATACAGGCCTACCTCAAGAAAGAAGAGCAATCCCATATAAACAGTCTAAAGTCACAATTAATGAAACTAGAAAAAGAACAACAAATAAGGCTCAAAGTCAGTAGAAGGAGTGACATAATAAAGATTTGAGAATAAATAAATAAAATTGAGAAGAATAAAACAATAGAAAGAATCAATGAAAGCAAGAGCTGGTTCTTTGAGAAAATAAACAAAATAGATAAACTCCTAGCCAGGCTTATTAAGAAAAAAGAGTCTACACACATAAACAAAATCAGAAAATAGAAAGGAAAAATCACTACGGACAACACAGAAATACAAAGAATTATTAGAGAATACTATGAAAAATTATATGCTAACAAACTGGATAACCTAGAAGAAATGGACAACTTTCCAGAAAAATACAACCTTACAAGGCTGACCAAGGAAGAAACAGAAAATCTGAACAGACCAATTACCAGCAATAAAATTGAACTGGTAATCAAAAACCTACCTAAGAACAAAACTCCTGGACCAGATGGTTTCACTGCTGAATTTTATCAAACATTTAGTGAAGACCTAATACCCATTCTCCTTAAAGTTTTCCAAAAAATAGAAGAGAAGGGAATACTTCCAAACTCATTCTATGAGGCCAGCATCACTCTAATACCAAAACCAGGCAAAGACACCACAAAAAAAGAAAATTACAGACCAATATCCCTGATGAAGATAAATGCAAAAATACTCAACAAAATATTAGCAAACTGAATTCAAAAATACATCAAAAAGATCATCCATCATGATCAAGTTGGATTTATGCAGGGATGCAAAGATGGTACAACAATCGAAAATCCATCAACATCATCCACCAAATCAACAAAAAGAAGGACAAAAACCACATCATCATCTCCAAGTATGCTGAAAAAGCATTTGACAAAATTCAACATCCATTCATGATAAAAACTCTCAACAAAATCGGTATAGAGGGCAAGTACCTCAACATAATGAAAGGCCATATATGACAAACCCACAGCCAACATTACACTTAACAGCAAGAAGCTAAAAGCTTTTCCTTTAAGATCAAGAATAAGACAAGGATGACCACTCTCCCTTTTATTCAACATCATTATGGAGGTCCTAGCCATGGCAATCAGACAACACAAAGAAATAAAAGGCATCCAGATTGGCAAGGAAGAAGTTAAACTGTCTCTGTTTGCAGATGACATGATATTGTACATAAAAAACCATGAAGAATCCACTCCAAAACTACTAGATCTAATATCTGAATTCAGCAAAGTTGCAGGATACAAAATTAATACACAGAAATCTGTGGTATTCCTTTACACTAACAATGAACTAGCAGAGAGAAATCAGGAAAATAATTCCATTCACAATTGCATCAAAAAGAATAAAATACCTAGGAATAAACCTAACCAAGGAAGTGAAAGACCTATACTCTGAAAACTACAAGACACTCATAAGAGAAATTAAAGAAGATACCAATAAATGGAAACACATCCCATGCTCATGGATGGGAAGAATTAATATTGTCAAAATAGCCATCCTGCCTAAAGCAATCTATAGATTCAATACAATTCCTATCAAAATATGAACAGCAATCTTCAATGAACTAGAGAAAATTGTCCTAAAATTCATATGGAACCACAAAAGACCTAGAATAGCCAAAGCAATCCTGAGAAGGAAGAGTAAAGCAGGGAATTACGCTCCCCAATTTCAAGCTCTACTACAAAGCCCCAGTAATCAAGAACAGACCCATAGCCCAATGGAAGGACTAGAGATCCCTGATATAAACCCACCCATATATGGTCAATTAATGTATGATAAAGGAGCCATGGATGTACAATGGGGTAATGAGAGCCTCTTCAACAGGTGGTGTTGGCAAAAACTGTACAGCTCCATGTCAGAGAATGAAACTGGATTATTGTTTAACCCCATATACAAAAGTAAACTCAAAATGGATTAAGACTTGAATGTAAGTCATGAAACCATAAAACTCTTAGAAGACAACATAGGCAAACATCTCCTGAATATAAGCATGAGCAACTTCTTCCTGAACTCATCTCCTCGAAAAAGGGAAACAAAAGCAAAAATGGACTCATGGGACTACATCAAAATAAAAAGTTTTTGTATGGCAAAGGGCATCATCAACAGAATAAAAAGGCATCATACAGTATGGGAGAATATATTTGTAAATGATGTATCTGACAAGGGGTTAACATCTGAAATATATAAAGAACTTAGACACCTCAACACCCAAAAAGCAAATAACCTGATTAACAAATGGGCAGAGGATATGAAGAGACGGTTCTCCAAAGAAGAAATTCATATGGCCAACAGACACATGAAAAGATGCTCCACATCACTAATCATCAAGGAAATGCAAATTAAAACCACAATGATATATCACCCCACACCAGGAAGGATGGCCAGCATTGAAAAGACTAAGAACAACAAATGTTGGTGAGGATGTGGAGAAAGGGGAACCCTCCTACACTACTGGTGGGAATATAAGCTAGTTCAACCATTGTGGAAATCAATATGTCGGTTCCTCAAAAAACTAAAAATAGAAATACCATTTGACCCCAGAATCCCACTTCTTGGAATATACCCAAAGAATACAACTTCTCAGATTCAAAAAGACATATGCACCCCTATATTCATCACAGCACTTTTTACATAGCCAAGATATGGAAGCAACCTAAGTGTCCATCTGTAGATGAATGGATAAAGACAAGGTGGTACATATATACAGTGGAATACTATTCAGCCATAAGAAAGCAACAAATCCTACCATCTGCAACAACATGGATGGAGCCGGAAGACATTATGCTTAGTGAAATACGCCAGGTGGAGAAAGACAAATGCCAAATGATTTCCCTTATTTGTGGAGTATAATAATGAAGCAAAACTGAAGGAACAAAATGGCAGCGGACTCAGAGACTCCAAGAAGGAACTAGTGGTTACCAAAGGGGAGGGGTATGGGAGGGTGGGTGGCGAGGGAGGGAGAAGGGGACTGAGGGGTATTATGTTTAGTACACATGGTGTGGGGGATCACGGGGAGAACAATGTACCACAGAGAAGGGACATAGTGGATCTCTGGCAACTTGCTGCACTGATGGACAGTGACTGCATTAGGGTATGGGTGGGGACTTGATAATATGGGTAAATGCAGTAACCACATTGTTTTTTCATGTGAAACCTTCACAAGAGTGTATATCAATCATACCTTAATAAAAAATTTAAAAAAAAAAGACCTTAGGGGTGATAAGACACATGTTTTAATGACGCTGACCTAGGCAAATCTTGTCCATCAGGTAGGATGCATGCAAGAGAGTGGTTCTGTGATAGGACTCTAGCAGGAAGGGGGTCCTGTCAGGTCTAGTATACATACCTTTATCCCTCTCCCCTTGGGGGTTACTTAGGGGTCTACAAATAGGGCTACTGGAGGTGCATACACTGGCCATAATGATAAAACAAAACTCCCTGGTAAAATGCTCTTACCTTCTGGCCATTCAGGATATACTGCTGTGATCTTTGGAGGCCACTCTGCTGTTACTCCAGGAATACACAGGAGGCCAGCTTCCAGGCCTTGTCCCCAAGGTATCAGGAGGGTCTATGTGTCGAACTGTCCAAGGCCATGTCCACTTAGTGGAGTCTCCAGGTTTTAGTGCAGTTGGTGCTGGCAGCACGATATTATTCCATTGGTGGAGTCTTGGCTTCAACAATTCTTCTTTGGTTTGTACTTGCATCTATGGAGGGGAGGATGCAGCAATATGTGTTAGCATGTCTACAGGGCTCAGGGCTCCCTTTCAGGGTTTCCCGTTCAAATGCCATAGCACTGTCCTTAAGTGGACTGACCATCCCCTCAGATTATTGGTGTCTGAGTTCAGTTCAGATTTTAACAAACCATTGCCTCTCTCTCATGCCTGCCACAGTAGGATTGTATGGCACATGAAACTTCCATCAGATTACCAACTGTTGTACCTATTCTTGTAGTGCATGTCCAGTAAAGTGAGTGACTTGATCACTCTCAATTACCTGTGGTGAGCCATAGGCTGCAAAGAGATGCTCCAGGCCTCTTTTGGTCATCTGTTGGTCTGCACCACATGTAGGAAAAGCAACCAGAAGTCCAGTAGCTGCGTCCATACAAGTCATGGCATACGCTTTTGACACTGGCAGAAGCCCAATACAGTCTATCTGCCACCTGACAAAGGGTACTGGCCCCTTAGCTATTGTCCCATGTTGCTGTGGAACTCAGTGTAAATCCCTTTTAGAGCATAAGAGGCACTCCTGCTGGGCTCTGCTGACTTCTTCAAAGGTCAAAGGAAGCCCCACCAAAGAGCTGGAGCCCACATTGTCTTTTGTGCCACATGTGAAAAATGCTGATATAACCATTGAGCTGTATCAGAGGCAGGCTTTCCTTCTAGCCAACATACCTGGGCCACTTCATCATTTCCTGGGGATGCCAGTGGCAAATGACCTGTTACATGTTATACTGTAACTGTTTTAGACTGACCACAGGCCCATAGTCTTTCCACAATTCTTGCCTCCAAAGGGGTCGGTGACCAACCATCCAGTTGGCATGGTACCATGTCAGTAGCTTCTGATTACTGTGTCCAAAACTTCTCAAACCACATCTTGGTGATTTCAGTGTCCAAAACTTCATTTGGGCTGAAAGTTGCAAAACCTTGGCCTCTCAGTCCCTTGAACTCCTTATTCATCCCACTGAGCTTTCACTCTCTTGATCATACCCTGGGCTTGCCAGGATTAATATCTGTCAAAAATCTCAATCTCAAGTATCCCTGTGACAACCACTTTAGTCTCTTCATCTCACTCTCTCTGATATTGGAAATCCAGCAGTTCTGTTTTGATGTTCTTGTTTCATGAGTATAAACATTTAGGATTGTTATGTCTTCCTGACAAACTGATCCCATTATCATTATGAATTGACCCTCTTTATCCTTGGTAATATTCTTTGTTCCAAACAGTTATTTGGTGTTATTTATGTAGTCACTCCAGCTTTATTTTGATTAGTGTTCACATGATATGTCTTTCACTTTTAACTTTTTTGTATTTTTATATTTAAAGTGAGTTTCTTGTAAGAAGAATTTAGGTAGGTCTTGTTTTTTGTCTGACAATATTTGACTCTTAGTTGAGATAGTTAGACATTTCCATTTAATGTTGTTATTGATATGGATGGATTTAAATCTACAATCTGCCTTTAAGCAATGTGTACTATTACTTCACTTTTGGATTGGAGTCAGACATTATAAAATTTACCTTGTTCAGGGCTAGGTATTTTTGTATTCTTAAAAATATTTTTAAATATTGAACTTCATCCTGCAACTCAGTCATATTACTTGGAAAGAGTTTAATCTTCTTGAGTGATACTTTCAACTTTTATTAGGTAGGACCAGAGAAGTGTTTGGTCTAGGTCTAAATTTGCCTTATTACATAGGCAAACCCTGAAGCCTCTTGAATAAAATCATTTGAGACTAGGAAGGAGAACAGGAATGATTCTCAATCCTTGGTTTCCTGGGTACTGTTTTCTTCAATACTTTTGGATTAGGATCTCTGGCCTGCCTTGGGCAGTTTTTTCACATGCATGTGTGCACAGTACTCCACTGAATATTCAAATGGGATACTCTGCAGATTTCCATGATCCTTCCCCTGTGAAGTTCTCTGTCTCTGGCTCTCTTTCCTGTGTGCTCTAGTCACAGAATTCCAGTTCTTTCTCCTTAATTTAGGGGCTTGCCCATTCTGCTCTGGTTCCCGTTTCCTGTACCACCACCACCTTGTAACTTATACAATTTATAAATAGTTTAATTTTGGGGAAAAATCCATTCCCTGTTTCTGTATCTTGATCAGAAGTGAAATTACTTCTCTTTGCATATCTTTTAAACCTACTCCAATTAGGCTGTTGTCCCCACTACTTTAATAAAATGTACCAAAGTCACCAGTGACCTCCATATTGATGTCTAATGGCCAAATTTTCCAGACTTTACATCTGTCTTGAATATTTAGGAAATATCTCAAATTTCCATCGTTCAAAACTGATCCTTTATTTTTTCCCTCCAGTAATTCTTTACCCACATTTTCCTTGATTTTTTTATGGATCTTATGTTTGGGAGTTTGATCCATTTATAGTTAATTTTGTATATATGTGATGTAAAGTAAGGGTCCAACTTCATTCTTTAGCATTCCATGTCTTATTTTTATCCACTGAATTTTTTTTTTACCTTAATTGGGCTATGTACCTTTTATTATCTGTCTCTCATCACTATAAGTTTAACTTTATAAAGATGGAATTTTTTGTTTTATGTGTTTGCTGCTATAGTCTTAGCATGTAAAATAGTTTTGGTTACATAGTAGATAGTCATTAAATATTTGTTAAATATGTATATTAATACCAAATGCTTTGTGAAATAGACACCATGTATTGCAAAGGTAATGTATAACTTGTGTTGAAAACTTTATCAGGTTGGCCCCAGTCAGGACAAGGAAACCAGACAATAATTTGAACAGAAAATGTTTTACACAAAGAATAACTATAACAAAAGACTGGAGTAATGACATGCTGGGTAGTAAGAAGTAAAGAAGACTTTCAGAAATACATAAATATGAGATATAAGAAGCAGTCTCTACTCGTAGGACTGAGATAATACACTGAAAAAAGAGGATGCCAGGATGAGATTTAGGTCCTGTTGGAGAGCATAGTACTTTATTTCATTTAGAGCAGCAGAGAAGTCTGCATAGTACTCCACTGGCAGAATTTGCCAGAAGTCTGCTCTCAGGTTTGCTGAGGAAAGCTGTTCAAAGGAGGTACTTCGCCAGAACACTCTGCCACAAAACGTTGTGAGGGAGATGCAGGGGGTGGTTTCTGGCTGCTGAGTGGTGCTGGTCACTATGCACTGGTGGACGTGGCCACTGGAAAAGCTAGGAGAGCTGGCGTGAAGAAGCTGTGCATGCTGCAGGACCCTGCTAACTGAGCACCCTGGAGCCAGAAGCAAACAGTTCTTCTCCTCTCTCATTGTCTTTGAAGATTTAGTGCTAGTTGGTAAAGGGGAAAAAATATTGAAAGGGTCCATATCCATTTTCACAGATGAGTCTAACAGGCTGAAATTGTAATTGAGAGGCAGTAAGTTGGTAAGTGGCATATTTTCTATGCAAATTATGTACATTTCTAGTTAGATCCTGAAATACTTTTATTTGTGCACTAAAACTAGGATTGTTTGGCCCAGAATATAAGGCAAGAAATTTTGGGATGTTTCTTATTTTTTAATTTTACTTTTACAGGTTAAATGTTAAAAGAGTCAGCCACAGTAACCATCTGTATTTGTAAGGAAATACAAGAGAGGGAACAACTGAGTACTTTCTTTGGCAATGTGGCTATATTGATCCAGAGAGTGAATTTGTTCAGTCAGGGAGACCTAAAAAAAATTAGTTAGTTTCTAATAAAAAATCTGACTGTAAATATCTCATTTTGATCCATTTTTCTTAACTGCCCAAAGGATCTTCCAGATAATTAAGTTTTGATCTAATTTTCTAAGTTTGTAGACTTTTTCCTTCAAACTAATTTTTTAGTTTGTATGCTAATTCTTGAGTTTTGTCCTCCAGCTTTGAACCTTATATATATAAAAAAAACACACAACATATATGCTTTATTTAACATTAGTAGACATTATATTTTAGAATGGCTTTGAGCTCACAGCAAAATTGAATGGCAAGTACAGAGATTTCCCACATACGCCTCCTCAGACAACACACAACTTCCCCCACCAACATCCTGCCCTGATGTGGCATATTTGTTAAATCTGATAAACCAACATTGATACAGTATTATCAACCAAAGCCCATAGTTTACCTTAGTGTTTCCTCTGCGTTGTACTTTCTATGGGTTTTGACAAATATGTAATGACAGTTATCCACCATTTCAGTTTCGTACAGAATAGTTTCACTGCCCTAAAAAACCCCCTGTGCTTCATTTATTCATCCCTTCCTTTCCCTACTCCTCAACCCCAACAACCACTGATGTTTTTTCTGTCTCCATTATTTTGCCTTTTCCAGAATGTCATATCGTTGGAATCATACAGTGCATAGCCTTTAGGATCGGCTTTTTTTCACTTAGTAATATGCATTTAAGGTCCCTCCATGTCTTTTCATGGCTTGATAGCTCATTCTTTTTTTAGCTCTGAATAATATAGCTATGGAGGTACCAGAGTTTATCATTCACCTATTAAACGACATATTGACTGCTTCTAAGTGTGGGCAGTTATGAATAAATTGCTATAGAGATTCCTGGGTAGATGTTTGTGTGGATCTAAGTTTCAACTAATTTGGGTAAATACAAAGGAGCACATTGTCACTTTAAGAGTGTGTTTAGTTTTGTAATAAACTGCCAAATTGTCTTCCAAAGTGACTACTATTTTGCATTCCCACCAGCAGTGAATGAGAGCTCCTGTTACTCAACATCTTTGTCAGTATTTGATGTCAGTGTTTTGGATTTTAGTCATTGTAACAGGTCTATAGTGGGTATATATGTCTTTAATTGAGCAACATTTTCTGTTTCATTATTAGCTTATTTATTTAGTGCACAGACACTTATAGTTACAGAGAGATAAATAAGATAAAGAAGTATTACAAAAATTTGTTCTTTTAGGGAGAAAAATGAAAATGTTCTTTCACTTTCAAGTTTATCTGGGCAAATATTGCACAGCATTCTTACATTTAATATTTATTTATAGGTTCCAGAACACCACCATCAACAGGACAGTTTGATTTTTTATAGGATATTGAATGAAATTCTTTTTCTGATATTTTTTACTCTGCTCTGAGATTTGACCTGTGGTTTGTGAAATTCGGGGAATTTTGAATGGCTGTCCCTTTGTTATCCTTTAGTGACATGTGTCTTCAAATGGTCTCCCACACCAAAGGGAAGAATGAGGTATCCAGGGAGCCTTAGCCAGCCTTTGGACTGCCAGTGTCAATTTTGAAGAAGTTCTTTTCCTAATGCAGATGTAAGTTAGGGTCTATTTTGCTTGAGTTACCACCTTAAAAGAGAGCCACATGCATTGTAATACTTTTGAATACTTTTAGCCATATTTTATATCATCATAATTCTCTTAATTTTCAGGACTAAATGGAAGACATAAACAATATCAGGTGTCAGAATGATTTTTAGAAAGTGACCCTAGCTTAATGGAATTTCGCACCTTCTTAGCCTGAAAGTTGGAATCTTTCTACTTAGAAAAAATACGCAATTGTGATATCAGTTTGTTAGTTTCATGTATTGGAAAGGTTATACATTTTATAGTCAAATAAATTTGGGTTCAATTCCGGGCTGGATCCTTATTTACTAAGGGACTTTGGATGAGTTCCTTAAACTCTCTTATCCCATCTTTCCTTATGTGAAAAGTGGGTTGTTAATGCTTGACTGCTATATAATTGTGAGCATCAGACTCCATGCAAATAAAGCCCTTTGTATTTAATACTATTAAGCATTCAGCAAATGATAGTTACTTTTTATTATAGAATTTATAAAGCTAAAATAACATAAGATTGCTTGGATTTAGTGGATAATTATTGAATTGATACATTGATTAAGACATTCACTTTTTAGTGTGCCTATTAATTGAGAAATATTAGTTATCTAAAATTACCAAGAAAGATAAGGTAATTCTATAAAAAGGTGAAACTAAATTATTTGAATCATATCATTAAATATGAAAACAACTAAACTATAAAAGCAACCAGAAATAAAATGTGTCAGCTAAAATATTTACTAGGTCACAATAATCTTGGCACAATAGAATGCTAGTATAGAGATGATTAAAGAATAAACTAAAAATTCATACAATTAAAAATTAAAATATAATTTTCAAGACATTAAAAATCTGTTAAAATATTAAAGTAATATTAACTAGCAATGGGCAACCTTTAAATAAGCATAAGGAAATGCAATTCTAGTATGCTGGGCTTGAGATGGAAGTTATAAAGTGAGGATGTCAGTATAGCAAAATGATTAGAGCCTGGATTTGATGACAAAATGATGTGAAGTTGTATTTTGGTATGTCTGCTTTTGAACAATGCATCCTTGGTTAAATTACTTACATGCTTGTTGAATCAGGTATGCCAGTTTCCTTGTATATAAAATGAAAATAATAATGCCTATTACATTGATACACCATAAAAAAATCAAATATATCTAAATATCTTAGCATAGTATCTGATATATTATAATCATGCAGAATCATTTAAAGGTAATATTATGGTTGTTATTTCCTATTTGAGATCCTAAACTAATGTAGTGTATCCTACATTAGTGCTAGACTGAAAAAGTGGCACAATAAAAAAGGATATGAAAAATGTTAGGAAATTGGACTTCTAAACAAGTTTCATAAAAGGCAAAAATAGTCTGAGGTATATGGCACAATGCTCTTAAGCTAATATGATTCTCTAGAATTTATTCCTAATAGTAAATAAGGGCAGGCAAATCATCACAACCATTATATGCCAAACAGTCATAGGCCATGCCCTAATCAGTCACACTCAGTAACCGCTCATTCCCTCCAGCTGGATAGTAAGCAGAAGACAATGGGCATGTTGGGTGGTACTGAGAGATGAGCTTAGAAAAATATAGGAGCCAGTTGATAGAAGACCTTGATCTTGATGAATGTGCATAGAAAGATTCCATTTCTTAACCAGATGTATGGTAGATATGGAAATAGTTATGTCTTTCCAAGAGGTTCACATTCAATACTCTATCATATAACATTAAGAATTTTCTTCAATATGAATTTACAGATGCAAATCAATTAGTGTTTCTGCAGTTAATACAGAATATCTCACCATTTTAGACTTTCTTAATAAAGACCCTCAAGTATTGACCTTTCTTTGGATCTACATTTATTTGAATCATCACATAGGAAAAGTACAGGACTGAATAGTAGTATCAACAAGCCTAGCATTTATTTGCCTGAGAAATTCCAAACAGTGCCATCTTTCAGCCTAGCTACTACCCTATTGGAATTTTTAATTCTATATGAAAAAGTGGATTTGCAAATGGAAAACTAGGAATAAAGCAACATATTTTGGGCTTAAGATCCAATTGGTGATTGTTAAATAACAGAAATATTCAAGAATATTCAGGAATTAAAACTTTCCAATATCATGTCTATAATAGCAGAAATCAAACTTTTTTCACCTTATGTCTACAGAACTCTATTATGGTCATTATACACAATTATATTGAACAGTTTGAACAGTTGTCAGATGCCTATTAATTTAATTAATTTCTCAAATTTAGAAGACTTCAATAAGTAATATTTGTCAGATCATAATTCTTATTTCCAAGTACAGTTTAGTGAGCCATTATTTCCAAAGGATGATGACTTCAGCAGTCAAAGAATAGGTTCCTGGGATTGAAGGGTTGGCAAATAGCACATCTGGTGGTTCATATTTCTTGGAGAATTTACACTTGTCTTTAGTCTTCATCTGTCAGATTCAGATTTATTGCAAGTAGAGTTCTAGCAGAAGGCAGATGTGGTTTTTTGGTATTCTTATGTGACATTTTATGTTTTTAGGAGGAAAATAATATAATATGGCATCTTGTTGAAATGCATACAGAGCATGTTTCTAAGAGCCTTTATAGTGCCTTGTACCTGATGGCATGTTAGAGAGCTTCAAGAAGCACATGTAATACTTGCTTTTATTTTATTTTTTAAAACTTTTTTTTTGGGTGTAAATGAAAAACAAAATTGCATATATTTAAAGTGTACAATATGATAAATTGATATACTTGCTTTGGTTTAAAAAATGGCCTGGTAGTCATTTGGTTTTGGCTATCTTTTAAGTTAACCTAAGTTATTTTCTTACCTATGTAACTCAGAGATTTTGAAGACTACATTTTAAGCAGATCTTAGTTTAAATGATTAACTGCTCAGTACACTTAATACATTGCACTCTTATTATTTTGTAAACTCCTTGAGGGCATATTTTGTAAATGCTTTGAGGGCATAAATCTAGACCCAAAACTTAGTACCATTTATGACAAATATTATGCACTTATAAATTGATTACATTGTTTTATTGACCTCAGTAAGTTCCACAAATTCAGTTAATTGTTATAAAATATTAAAGGACATAATATATAACATAGATATGTGCCTGGATATGTAATTGTGCCATATTTTCCTTTATTTTAGCTGTTTTCCATTGAAAATAATACCACAGATTTTTTGTTAATCCCTATAAATTCATCACCAGATTTTTTTTATATTTGTGATTTCTAATTGTGACTTGAACAAAGGCTGTAAAGACTTCAATTACAGTATTTGGTCATGGTTTTATAAAATAGTGGAAAATAACTTCCATGCTATTACTTTTACTGCAAATGTGGTAAAATCAACCTGTGATATTTTATCTTTTATTGCTAACTGTTCTAGCTCACCTTCATTTTCCAATGAAGAGAACTCTTTCAGAAGTTTGTCCTTTCTTCATCCATAATTATAAGTGATCACATGTTATATGAAATGTTATTTTGTTTAGATTCTGAACTGGTACAACTGAAATTTTATTCACTGGAATTAGTAAACACAGAGGTATTGTTAAAAGAAACCAGTCAAGTATACTCCTTTCAATATTACTTTATATTAATTTTCCTTTATTCCTCCCTCCCTTAATCTTACTGCATCCATCATACATTCTATGCAGTCTACATGCATAGCAAAATATTAAAAGATATCTCAAATTCAGTATAGCTAGCTGATAAGTTTGTTAACATTCTTTAGGCTTCCATTTAAAAAAACTGGCAACAATCCAGAATGTTGAACTTTTTCCAACAAAATAAATACTGACAACAAATAAATATTTGGGAAAGAGATTAAATTTGATTATGTTCTGGGTCTCTGTCAGTCTAAGATTCCCATGGTTCTCTGTTTTTTGTCATTTCTCTCCAATATGCTAAATATAACATTTTAGAAAATATAATATTTTCGGATATTTGGTTATGGGAAAAGAATTTTAGCCATTAAAGGACTCTTATGGTATATGCTCAAAAAAAGACAGGAGACAAGCAACAACCTTTTATTGTCTCCTCATAAATAACTGCAGAAAAAAAAAAAAGAACTCCAAATATCACAATGAAATATGGAACTACTGCTCCCCTTGCTGTACCCATAAATAGCACTCAAAAGACTGTTTATTGTAATAAATAAGAAAAAAGAAATAACAGTTTCATATTCTGCTGTTCTTTCTCTTTTTTCCTTATACATAAGGCTTTTATCCTAGTACGCTTGAGGTTCTTATCTGCCAGAGCACTTACTAAAATAACTAGTAGAATGTGATTTTCATATTGAAATTTGGATTTAAAGAGACCTTCAAGCTCAGGTACCAGCTAAAGAAATTTCTTCCCAATTTTTATATCTCTCTACTTGAGCTTAAAGAGACCCTTGTCCATGCCAAAGGTATCTGATTGAGAGGATTTGTTGCAGGGAGAATAGGACGACCTGTTGGACATAAACGGAAAAGGGCAGCGGAGAGAAAAAGGCTGGCAAGTAAAGTGATCAAACGCGTGCCCACATCTCACCCCATCAGAGAGAAGGACAGTGTTAGACAAGTGATGATGATGTGAAAGATAAGAGTTGGAGGCTGGTGCCCTTACTCAAATTTAAGCACTCTGAGAGGATGTGATTTCAAAGCCAGCTCTTGTATCAGCTTAGGATGTGAGGTTACCAACTTTTCTGGTGCATTGGTGATGGCACAAGGACACCCTGAGGTTTAGCAGTCCCCTGCCTCCTTTCATTTCTTAGGTCTCAGACAAGAGGTTGTAGATGTTTCACTAAGAAAATCCCAAGCGAAGGTGTGATGGTGGGGTGAGGCGGCTGTGTGCCTGCAGCTGCAGAGCTGACCGTGTGAGCTGTGACAGATGAGAGTCACAGCCAGATTCCAGGGGTCTAGAGCACTGGCAACAGCTGCATTTTGAGGAAAGCCATCTGGCCTTGACTGGCAAAGAACATAACCAGATCGGAGCTATAGCTGGTACAAATTCAGTTGCACGGAGCAACACAGGTGGACCAGGGACGGCAGAAAGCAATAGGAAGTAGGGATCCCCTCTCTCCTGTTGTAATGAGGAAGAATGAACTTCCTCTAGTTCTTACTTCCACCTCTCGTTTAGGGAAAACAAACAGGGTGTGATGGAGGTCATGTAAGAAACTGAGCAACTGGACATTTATTTTTCATAACAACTGAACAGTGCCTACCAGAAATTTTTTAGTTACAAGACTGGGCTAAGTTTAAAATCTAAGATTAAAAGTTTCCCCTCACCTCCAGTAAATTATGGGTAGGAACTACTGAAGATGATCACATCAGCCACTTATAATAGAAGAAATTCCTTCCTACCTTCCTTTCCTTTTTTTCCCCTTCTTTCCATCTCTGAATTGTTCTTTTAGGTCTCTACCAGTGTTTCATAGTATGAGACTAAAATACAGGTTTTTATTCAAACACAGGATTTTGTGGTTTAGATACATTGGCCATATACATTGTATGCATGTAGTCTCAATATTGCTTTTCTGTTTTGAGGAAAAAGATTTTTTGATACAACTGGACTCCAGAGTTTTAAATATCTCATCCTTCGCCAGGTCTAATTACATGTTTTGGATCTACAAAGTTTTTGTAGAAGTCTTACTACTTGCTTATTTATGTGTATGGCTACTTTTCCTGCTGTCTTTTTTTAATGCAACTGTCCTTATACTCATTGTGATTTCACAGAGCCTGAGAATAGGTCTTTCTCTAGACAACTATTTAACTAGTATCCTAACTATTTTTCTTTTCCAAACACTATTCAGGCCACATCTTACTCCTGGATGATATGCAAATACACACATGAACATATACACACACATATGGGTCTGTTCCTAAATTTGCATAAATTATTTTAAATCATAATTATATTTCATATGTATGGTTTGAGCAAGCTATTTTAACTATAAACTATTTGATCATTAGAGAAGAAAACATCATACAAATTAAAAAGTACTAAAAAGAGTAATCCAGAAAAGATAGTGAAATTTTTACTAAAAAATTATTTGGCTTATCAAAATAATTTGGTTAATCAAAAAAAAATCCACTTTTCTTTGTAATAGACAATTTTTTCAAAAAATTGTAAAGGAAAAAAGTACAGTTTTGGCTCTCTTGAATCTATTTGAAATTTGGTTTTGATAACTTCCTTGTTTCCTACTATGACAATATGTCACAGCCTCATCTTGGACATTTCTTTACTCAGATCTGGCATCACACAGTTTTCTAAGCAATCTCATTCTTGCTAATGGGAAATGGCATCTAGATGGTATTTTCAGTAGACTGAGCTACAAAATGTGCACATTTTAAGAGACAATATATTGAGAGTTTTGTTACTTCCAATTCAAGTTAAAAACCAGAGAGATGTTATTAAACTTACCTGTCTTACATTTGTATCTCCTTTTTTCCTGTTCTCAGTGGCACTACCACAATTACCTATTTGGTTTATCCCATGGTGTATACACACCTACACACCAGACTCAGAATAAACTAACATCATTATCATAAAAATCAAACTACAGAAAATAGTTCAATATTTTTTGAAGTTCTTTTTCTTTTTAGGGTATATCTACAGGCAAATCTCTTGTGTTTTAAAGTTGTTGTGTGATTTATACCACTAACTTGATAGGAATTTGGTTCATTTGTTTCATTTTGATTTTAATTTTTATGGACCACTTATGAAAATATAATTTTGTTTTTTTATCTGTGTAAGAGTCCAAATCAAACCTACATACATAGTATATGCAGAGAATTCTAGGTTCTATTCAATCCCTTTGTCATTTCTCCACATATACTACCCCTTTCCCTCTACAACCAAAGATAACTTCTTACTTTAATGAGTTTCTTATCCATTTCTTAAAAATATATAGTTTGGAATAATTTCAGTTTACAAAAAGTATTTGCAGGAATAGCGCAAATAACTGCATACCACTTACCCAGAGGGCCCCATTCATGTGGTGTCAATTGCCCTGTGACTGCCTTGATGGAATCAATCCTGGATCCTGCAATATACCAAGTTGTTATGTCTCTTTCATCTCCTAATTCCTCATCTTCCTTTGACTTTCATGACCTTGACATTTAAGATCTGAGCCAGTCATTTTGTAAAAATATTCCTCAATTTATATTTGTCTGATGTTTCTCCCTGTGCAGCCCCAGGTTATCCATTAGGGGAAGGGATAGCACAGAGCTTGATGCTGTACTGTTCTCATCATATCCTGTCTGGTGGTATATAGAATGCAGATTTGATTAAAAAGTTATTGTCAAGTTTCTGAATGATAAAGTAACTTGGTTTTTGTGCTATTTTTCTTCATTACCATTAATAAATAAATTGTGGGTAGATAGCTTGAGATTATGTGAATATTTCATTGAATTTTTTGAAGTTTATTGAATAAATTTTATTGAATTCATTTATTTATTAATTTTATTGAAGAATCTCAAACAATTATTACTATAGTCACTGCCAAAAGATTATCTAATTCCACCATTCTTTCTCTCTATATTTTTGTTATTCTAATATATGAATGAGCTTTTTCTTCTCCTTTTCTTCTAGTTCTTATTTACTAGTTGTTTTATCTGTATATGCATATGAAATCATATTGTATTCATTAAGTTGTAATACTAATTTATATATGATTGAGGTTTTGAACCTCTTTATCTCCTTCACCTATTTGACCCACCTACCTCTAACCCCTCCCTGTGGTAACCATGTCACAGCTCAGTGTCTATGAGTCTCAACAGCTTTATTTGATATTACAATTTTTTCCATTTAGGTACAAGGAAACTAGAGCTGAGAAAACTGTAATAACTTTCCTAAGATCACAGTGCTACTAAGTGGCAGAGCCAGGATTTAACATGGCAGTCTGGCCCACGAGGCTGTCCTCTTACACACTCTAGTACAAATTATAAATTAATAAGTTATTTTTCACCAAATACTATTATATTTTCTCATCTCATTACAGAGCAATATGCCATTTTCTTTGGAACGTTCTTCCATGCAATGAGTCTGAAAAAACATTTTTAGAGAGTTAGAAACTTTCAGTGAAATACAGGAATTTATTCTTTATGAAGATCGGATATTATTTAAAGATTTTTATCTATGTCTCATAAATTTAATAGGCTTTCTAAGTGGCAAAAGATTTTGATTCACTTATGTTTGTAAATAGCCTTTTATTTTATTTTTTTGTCATCTTAATGAGAATGTACATCTACTTCAACTCCAAAGGGAGAAAATGACTATGGATTAGCAAAAAGAAGGTAGATATTAGTGATTACTGTAGCCTGCCTCAAATTATCTCTTCTGTTACCATACTAGCCATTAATAGTCTCTGTTAAAGACTTGGATGATTGAACACTGACCAAATTGTAAAAAAAAAAAGAAGCATTAATCTGAGTGGCCAAATCTGCCTATACTGACAGTCTCTGCTTAGCTATTTATTTTATCTAATGAGAAACAAGTGAGGATGTGTATAACCCTCCAAATTAGTTTTAAAGTTACCATCTATGCTAGAGGCTGTGGTATATAAAGATGAATTTTGGGGGGGGAGGTAGGGGATGGACAAAATAAATAAAAGGGATTAAGGGGTACAAAGTTCCAGTTGTAAAACAAACAAGTCATGGGGATATAAAGTACAACAGAAGGAATATAGTCAATAATATTAATAATATTGGAAATATTTTATATGGTGACAGTGGTAACTAGACTTATGGTGATTATTTTGTAATGTATAAAATGTTGAATCATTATTTTATGTTCCTGAAACTAATATAATATTGAATGTCAAACTATACTTCAATAAAAGTAAACCAATCAATCCATAAAGATGAATTTTCTGGAGGAAAAAATAAGAAGTGGCACAGTGTGTTATGTATATATTTACATCTTGAATGAAGGTATGTTTGGGGGCCATCAAGGTATTAAGTACATGTAATACCAAACATCTTGTAGTTATTTAAATCTCTTTTGGGTCTTGGCTTGCTCAGAGCTGAGGAAGAAAAGATGAAAGGCATTTATAAATATATGCCCTAAAAGTAGACTGGAAGTTAATTAAGCACTTACAGTTAAAATAACATTGTAACTTTAAAGTTCTAAAACTCACTCCCACTGCAATTTACACAAATACTTAAAAGAAGGTATAGCCCTGTTTTAAAACAATAAATATTTCTGTGGACCAGGCACCAAAGAAAACCTGTAGCAGGAATTGAAAATGCCTGGCTCTGGGCATACATTGATGGTGGTTTCCAAGAGTCTCTCTTCCTAAGTGGTAACAGGGACGGAAACTCCTCTAATATGGTAAGAGACAAAAGCCATTCTGAGTACCTGAAAGCAGAGTGTGAGAGCTCTCTGACTCAGGCTGGGAGGCTAAAATAGAATTCAGCCACTACTGAGTGCTGAGACCCTCACTGATCGACTTCCGGCACTGACAAAAGGGAAAGAGAGATACATGGCCATACACTGGATCTGGGCGAGGACCCACCCTGGCTCCTGAGCCGACTTGCTTTGTTTCTGTGGATGAACAGGCTCAAGGTACTACTATTAGACCTGGATCTGACCTGGAGACCGTGTTAGGCCAGATGAACATTCTATTATCCTCAGTTTACAAGAAACCTAGACACACATTAAAGTGTCTCAGACAGAAAGCAGGAGAAATCTTACTCTAGATTCACCATTAAACATTGGCTTCTTGATTTGAGAATCACTTATAGAACAGAAAGAAAAATGAGTACAAATTAATGGAAAATACCACCTTATTATGGAAAATACCTGAAGAATCTTCTAAACAAAAGTAAATTTAATAGTCAGTAAATATTGACTCTTTCATGTGTAATGAAATTTAAATGAATGTTAATGTAAGATTTTAAACTTTTAAGAATAAAGATTTTGAAACAGAAGAAACACAATGTAAATGTAAATTTCGAGCTTAGAATTAAGAATTATCTCACCAAAAGTCATAAGATCAAATATTTGGGATAGCAGGGAAACAAAAATATTCTAAAGGTTTATTATTAGTGGGTTTGGAAAAAGTAGATAAATAAAGCATCTTAATTGAGATGGTAATTTAATTTTATCTCCATAGAATTACTAGACAAATTTAGTTTTAGATAGGATTACAGAAATAGAAAAATAACATGCTATGGGATAAATGTTTGTCCCCCCAGCCTACATCCATACGTTGAAGCTCTAACTCCCAATGTGATGGCATTTGGAAATGGGGCTTTTGGGAGGTGATTTGAGTTAGATGAGGTCATGAGGGTAGGGCCATCATGATGGGATTAGTGCTCTTAAAAAAGAAGCACCAGAAATCTTGCTTACTCTCTCTCTCTCTCTACTATGTGAGGACACAGCAAAAAGGCAGTCATTTACAAGCCAGGAAGAGAGCTTTCACCATGAACTGAATCAGCATCTTGATCTGGGACTAACAGACTTGAAAACTGTGTGAAAATAAATATCTGTTGTTTAATTCAGTCTATGATATTTTGTTATGGCAGCCTGAGCAGACAAATATATAACCATTTATAGAAATGAAAATCAGAGCTGAAAGTTCCTAATTAACAAGGGGGGAAGCAATAACATAATTTAAATCAACAAACAATATGGGCAGAAGATCTGAACACACATTTTTCCAAAGAAGACATACAGATGGCTAGCATGTACATGAAAGGATGCTCAACATCATTAATCATCAGGGAAATTAAAAACAAAACCACAATGAGATATCATCTCACACCTTTCAAAACAGCTATTATCAAAAAGGCAGGAAATAACAAGTGTTGGCAAGGATGTGAAGAAAAGTGAACCCTTATGCACACTGGTGGGAATGTAAATTGGTGGATCCACTATGGAAACAGTATGGAAGTTCCTCAAGGAATTAAAAATAGAGCTACTATATAATGTAGCAACTCCAAAAAGAATGAAACTTGAAGGAGAACAAAATGTAACTCTCACTAACTTGGAAAGATACACGCATTTCCATGTTCACTGAAGCATTGTCTACAATAGCCAAGACACAGAAATCACCAAAATTTTCATCTATGAATGAATAAAGAAATGTGTGTGTGTGTGTGTGTGTGTGTGTATATATATAGTGAAATATTGTTCAGCCATAAAAAAAAACTTGCCATCTGTGACAGCATGAATGAACCTTGAAGGTATTATGTTAAATGATAAGTCAGACAGAGAGAGACAACTACTATATGATCTCTTTTATATGTGGAATCTTAAAAAATGAAAATGGATTAGTGGTTCCCAAAGGTAGAGTGTGTGGAGGTGTCAGAAGTGGATGAAGAGGATCAAAAGTTAAAAAGAATGTAGTTTTAGAACTAGTGACTTTCCTGATACCCTCTGGAAGCTTCTACAAATATCAAAGACTCTCATAATCTCCTATCACTGTCTCGGCCTTTAGCACAGAAACAAGTAGTCTCCAGAGACCATTGCCCACCTCAGCTGCTTTCACAGCCTAGAAACTGTGATGGACCTCCCATGTGCTGTCTGTCGCTGCCTCCAGGGAACGATGGCTTCTCTCTACCTCCTATCTTCTAGCTGTCACACCAAAAGGCTCCATGATGGCAGCTCTAACCCAGAACCAGGTGAGGAAGGGGATTCTGGGAATGCTGTTCCTGGCTTCCCTTCTCCAATGCAGAGAGAACTATAGAAAGATGTGCACTGACATCAAAAGCATAATATATCCTTTCAGTATAAGAATTTCATATTTAGTAGCAAATTTCAAATGGCACTGGGAAATATTTATAATATTTTCTTTAGTTCTTACTGACAAGAAGAAAAATTGCATAGTGGAAAGAATGGTCTTTGGAGCTGACTGACTTGAGTTTAAATCCTAGATCTTCTACATCTTAGTTTTGTGATCTTAAATAAGTGATTTGACCATTTTGAGCCTTTGTTTTTTTCACCTATAACATTGTGGATAATTCCCATTTTGGAGTATTGTTTTGAAAAATAAATTAAATAATCTATGTCACCCCCCCAAATTTAATCAAGCCATGACATGTAAGGAAAGAAAACAAAAACAAAACAAAAATAGACATTGTAGTCTATTACTTGTAGTAAGCCAAATAGGGTAGAGTTAATTTTTAAAAAGTAATATAATAATATAAATCATTCACTCAGCATGATTGCAACAAATAGAGACTATCAATTGGTTTTGATATCAATTCTGATTAAAGAAAGGCCAGTAAGAAAATTGTTATAAGAGACACACCTGAATCAAAATGAAAACAATAGTTTCAAAATTAAGGAATGGATAAATTATAACAAAAATACAAAAATGGAATCTGAAGGTGACATATTAATGGCAGAGAAATTTGACATAAAAAATACTGAGGTAGAAAATATGGATTGTCATGTCATGTTAAAAGATACACTCACAAAAGAGATGATAAAGTAATGGAACACTGTGGATGAAACAACCCTAGTGATCAAATGTATAAAGCAAAATCCAAGGAGAATTTGATTAAGCATAGCCATAAATATACACCTTTATATATACTCTTAAAGTTAGTTCAGGCGAGGAAAATAATCAAAAACACAAGATCTTGAAGTTATTTCAAACACATGTATGTGTGTTTGTATACATGTGTTTGTATATGTGTGCTTACATTTTCTAAATCATTGCTGTTGGATATGGAATTTTACTCTTGTTACAAGATAAATTAACCCACTGCTGTTTAATGGTTAATGGCAGAAGACTTGAGACTTGGATGAGAGAAAAAGGATTTATTTCTGATGTCACAGCAAACGATATGAGCATGTTTGCATCATTTCTATTTGCCTTCCAAGTCCTTATGTGGTTGAAGTGGACGGCTGAGGTACATGCCTGCCTTTGCAATGAATTGTATTATATAACAGCAAGACTGAGTTTCGGGAATCCACCACTCTTACAATGAGGAGTAAGTAAACCTGTTCTTTGTTTCAGGGAGAAAGGACCTCACCCCTCCAGGCTTTTGCTGCAAAGGCAGCTCTTAGAAGTTTTCTGGATCCAGAACAGCAAGGTTCTTTGTTGGCATACTCAGTGGGAATATGCAAGGATGCTCAGTACCCATGGTAGGTTGACTCTCCCAACAATTATATTGGGGGTTTTAGCAAACTCAGGAAGCACATTAAGTACCATTCCCCTTGGAGAAAATAAAAACAGCTCCTATTGTACTGCATCTAATAATAAATTATGTATACATTGAAATAATTAAAATATTTCAATAAATCTCAGAGACTGGAAAACATGGCAAGAGAGAATTCTAAAGCAAGACCAGCAATTTGGAAGTTAGAAAAGAGGGATAGGATTATTCAACTGTAGGAAAAAAACTTAAATGTCATAAATAGGGTCAACACAAGCTACACAGACATGTGTTTTTACAGCACATAAGAGTAATATCTTTAATATTGAATTAACAAATTACCAAAATCCAAGAATAAAGAAAATAGAGAAATGCTGTAAGTAGACAAATCATGGAACAGCAAATCTAAATACTAAATACTAGTAGTCACAATAATACAAATCAATGTTAAAAGTGACAAATTTTTTTCTGTAAGATTGGTAAAAATTATAAAAACAGTAGCACTTACTTGGATTGGCTGGATCAAAGGGATATACTCATAAATGCTGACATAAATTTGACAGTCCTACTTCTGGAAAACTATCCTATAAAATTTAAAGAATGAGTATGTATATTCTTATATTTTTATTATGCAATGTTAAATATGGTTCTTGTGGTAATTATTTTTGCAAAAATCTGAAAACAATGTGAATGTCCTTCAATGAGTAGACATGTACCCGGGACTGAGGCATTCTCTGGGACGGTGTCCTCTTAAGTGCCAAAAGATAAGGTAAAGCAAGAGTATATCCTTTTAAATTAGTATTGTGGAAAGCAAGAAGATAGGACAATGTAAAGTAATACGGGTAAGTCCCTTTCTCTGGCAGATACCAGGGACCTAGACTCATAACACTGGCAGATACCAGGGACCTAGACTCATAACACAGGGTGAAGCACAAAAATATATTAAGAGAGAAGAGGTCAAGGGACCAGCAGGCCAGATGGTCTCCATCATTGCTAGCTGTGGCCTAAATTGAGAACATGTCTTGGGCTAAGTTCCCTTTTTAGTCACCTGAGATATGTCAGTGATGTATTATTAAGAGAGAAAAGCAAAGTTGAATGGTAATGTCTATAGTCATAATACATTTTTCTAAAAAGGCACATTCACAGCTAAACCCTGTGCATGTGTACAGTTGTTTGCATATTGTTGGAGCAGGGCAAAGACAACACTGATTATCTATTGGGAGATAGGGCTTTAAATGGAAATGTTTGTGGAGAGCATATACCAGCTCTCTTCACACGTCATTGTATTATTTTATGAGTTGTTATGTGCAAATATTATTTGGATAATTTTGGAAAATTAATTTAATTAATAATATAATAAAAGACTGGTGTATTTGCCTTTTTACCCAAGAGGGCACAGCATTTGACCAATGGTTGCAACTCTGCTGATACGGCTCCCTTTCCTTTATAATTTTATGAGTTGGAAGAGCCTATAATAAAACTAATGAAAAAAAATCAAAGCAAACCTGGGCATCAGTTTAGATGCAACCTTCTGGGTGTAATTAAACTATCTGACTCTTATGTGATGTATCTGTCATAGGGAAACATCTCATGATTCTCTTGTGAGAAACGAAATACTATGTTGTTCTGGAGTGGATATTACTATTCTGCTATTCTCAAGATGGTAAGAATGAGTTCATTACTCTGTTTCCAATGTGTGTATGAAAAAGGGTGGGAATGGGTTAGATAGAAGAGATTCTTTTGAAGCAATTACCACTTAGGAATTTGAAATAATTACTTCTAGAATCCAAGTATGTTTATACTTTAAAAGAGATGGATGAGAACTTAATAATTATATACTAACTAGTGCACACATGTAGCTGAGTAGACATGTAAATATAATATTAAATCAAAATACTCTCCTTTCTGTATAGGAAAACTTCCCAAGAAAAAATATTGATTAAACTAAAAATGGAATACGTTGAAAATAACAAAAGAATTTCTTAGAGATGATATATAGGATTATGTAATATTTATCTCTACAGTTCATGTGCATCTCTGGAGAAAGTTCTGCCTTTTAAGACCACATGCGATTAGAAGAAAACAAATAGAAGAAGAGAAAGATCTTTAAAGGCACCATGTGGTGTCTCGTGCCACCATTTCAGGCTTTGCTTAACAATCTGTTGAAAATGCAACTTGAATTAAACAACAAGCAGGCACATTTTACTCGCTTTCCAAGAACGACAGGTGCAAAGAAGCTTGAGGAAAAAAGCATTCATTATGGGCAAGGTTAAAATTAGGTACTTAAAAATCGTCATCTAATTTAGGTCATTTATCATTTTCCTCAAAGCCCCTTTTGTACAATTGAATACTAAAGTGCTTAGCTTACTATTAGATCATCACAGCTGCCACAGTATCACTCAAAGCAGATGTTTCACAGACAGAGAGCCTAGCTAATCTGAACAGAAACATGGTAGCTGCAAGTCACTTTCTGGCAGTTCCAGCAGTGCATGTGAATATACCATGCAGGTGCAACTGTACACAGCAAATTGTAGGATAAATGCTTTGGGAAAGAGAAAAGTGATATTGGTGAGAGATCCCTGAAAGGTTTTTATTCCTGATGGATTAGAAATCCAGAGCCTGTACATGGTGGTTCGCTGTGATGTGATTCAAACTATTCTTTCCCTTTTGAAAGAAGAGAACAAAAACAAAATGCTAATTATAGTGCATTCTTGCAATCCTTTTCCAAGTCAGTTTGCATTTGGATATTTGCACTCAGAATACTGAGGGAGTTTCTTACACTTAAATCATGAACTCATATACTGATTTGTTTTCAACTTTTGTCCCTAGTGATATCAGTGTATCTGTTTACCTTTCTATAGGTTTAGGTGCATACAGAAACCAGAATAAATCTGCGACACTCAGAAATTTTGGACACACATCATAAATTTCTTGTCCAATTTCTTATTATAATTCATGGCATAACATTTCTATAGAAGAGAAAAGCCCCTTCCACTTAAAAAAACATGGTAGAGAGATTTGTGACAAGTGGCTAATTTAATTCTTAGTGCTTAGTAGACAATTAAATGTACTTGAGTTATATGGAAGAGAGTTCTTTGCTTGATTAATTTAACAACTTAAAAAGTATCAATTGCAACCATTGAATGTTAATTTCTTGTTCAGTCCCTGTCCCTAACACATACATATTTACATATTTATGTGCATATGTTATATTCCCCAAAATATATTCCTAAAGAATGTATATAAAGATATTTTAGAAGTTAACATCACAGTAAAAAACTATGGCATTGTATTAGTTTCCAAGCACTACTACAAAAAATTACCACAAACTGGTGGCTCAAGACAACAGAAATGCATTCTTCACAGTTCTGGAGGCCACACTCTCTCCAAGGGCTGTAGGGAGAATCCTTCTTTGCTTCTCCTGGCTTCTGGTGGCTTCAGGGGTTCAATGGCTTGTGTTTACATCCCTCTAATCTCTGCCACCATCTTCACATGGTCTTCTCTAATTCCCGCTGTGTCTCTTGTGTCTCTTGTAAGGACACTTGACATTGAATTTAGGGCCCACTTAGATAATTCAGCATGATCTCATCTCAAGATGCTTTCAAATAAGGTCATATTCACAGGTATTGGGGGTTAGGATAGGGACATAAGTTTTGGGGGGCTACCATTCAACGCACAACAGGTATTTTACCTGTAAATGAATATTTAAGCAGTGCTATTCCAAATCTAGTCCTCAGATGGCTGCTAACTTTGTGAACTATTTGGTGCTGCTCTGCAGCATGCTGAAGAGCTTGCACCAGGATATAGATAAATTTAATTACAAAGCCCAGTGTTAGATCCAGCTGGCGTTTTTTAGGGAAAGATTATCATGGTGAAGGAAATTATACATTGATTTATTTTCTACAGAGAGCTCCTTATTGAATCATGAATCAGAACTTCTTGAGTTGTATAGTTTCAAAATATAATGGACAAATGGCCTCTACCTTGGTGTGTTAAATGTACTCTTGCTGGACTGTGATTCTAGTAATGGTTCTAGAGTGCTTTACTTGTAGTTTAGAATGCTTCTGCTGGTTGGGAATGGAGTAGTTACATAAGATACCTGGTCATCACAGAAATCCCTGATTTATTAGTCCTCAGTAGGCAGGTACCAGGTTCCTGTTGGCCTCGAGCACCATGATGTGGCTGAAATGCAGAAAAAGCACCAGTATAGTGTTTTCAAACTCACCATTGCCTAACCATACACAAATCTATTCTGTTTTGCTTACTGTATGTATGGCATTTTTATTGGAGTAGTAAGTATGATGTGCAATACAGTATATAAAGTTATTATTTATTATCATTAAATGGAACACATGCTGTCAAAATTTCAGCCACTGGCTTTTTACCTCCCCGATAAAACTGATGTCATCATCTCCAAGGTATCATTTGTGAACACCATCTGCAGGCCTTTTCTAATCCATGGGTGTCTCTGTTGGCTAAGAAACTTGGATTTGTCCTCAGCTGTGTACAAGGCAACTCCTCCCTTGGACTATCTTAAAGTGTGACATGTTTCTTAAAGCTTTTAAAGTAAAATAACTATCAGAAACTGCAGTGATATTTCTCTATGCATTTATTTTTCTCTGTTAATTGTCAGCTTTTCTCTCCAAATAATCTATTGCTTTTGCTAACCAGAGTGGTTTAACTCAGGGACATGTCTCAGCCAATTGGTTCTCAAGCCCCATTCATTCTTTGTTGTGCATTTCTGTGTTCATCTTATTACATATTGTTTTCATTTTTAAAGTTAAGAGCATAAAATCATATTTCCCAAGGATAAAAAGGGCCTAAATCAATTTTCCTAAAGTACATTCTGAAAGCAGCATTAATTTAAGTGTGGCATCCAGCTTCATTATGCTGTTGAACTTGAATTTGTTGAGCTGGGAAGCTAAGATGTTAATGTCAGGCTGAGTCACAGAATCAAAGCCCTGGGTCATCATGGCCCATTCAGGATTGTCACTTAGGTATACGGTATATAGCATGTCCCCGTAAAAATTCCAACATACTTTAAAAATAATTTCCTCTTTTTTTCTCTGTCCCTAGGGAACAGTTTTAAGCAAAGCATTTCCATATGGTAAGACTGAGGAGATTTAACAGGCTGTATAGCATCACTCATGAATCGTATTTAAGTCTCAAAAACATAAATGGGGTTTGAGGATTAGGGTGAATTAAAGCGTTTCATTCCCTAGTACATTCATGCACTGTCAGGAAACTCCAAACTCCACATACACAGTTATAAGCAACACGAAAAGCCATGTAATCAAGCCTACCATGACGTGACCTAGGTGGACCGCAGAAACTCCCATTGTAATGGTAGAAAGGAAATCAATACAGTAGCTTCCAGGGCACTTATTCTTGTGAAAATAAGAGTTGAACATGCATTTCAACATTAATAATTTCACAGGCTGAAAAGAATAACCTGGCAAGGATGATCATTTTTATAGTAAATGATGTAATAGTCATTCCTAGATTGAAATCAGAAAGGGTGTACTCCCCTTGCCACAGTGTTCCATGAACCTGAAGGCTGGCAGTTCGCAGGCCTGCGTGCACAGGTGACATGAGGCAGCTGGAAAGCTTTAACAATCAGATGCTCAGGCCTCATGATTCAGAATTTATTTGGTTTAACTTTTTCAATGCTCTCAGGTGAACTGAATGTGTCAGCAGGTTGGAGAACCAAGGCTTGTTCAGGAGTAATGATTATCAAAATCTAGTTATACAAGGATCACATGAGAGCTTAATAAAATGCATATTCTGGTGCCAAACTTCCAGAAAATTTGATAGAGTAGGTCACATAAAAAGGAAAGGTCACATAATCACATTTTTGCGAGCATCCCAGGGGATCTTATACCCATAGTTGATGTCTTTTATCAGTAGAGGAAAAAAAAAAAATGAGCAGAATCCCTAGGGAGATGTCCTACTAATTTGAGTACTACTTTATGTAACAGTGATCTCTCAGAGAATTTATCTATCTTGGTTTTTATAATCACATTCATGCTAAGTTTCCATTTATTACTGGGAAGCAAATTATATGACAATCCTAAATTTATAGGTAAACAAAAAAACAAAAAAAACAAGCCACAAAATGTCAAAATGGCTTCCCTAATTCTATAAAAGAGACTTATAACACCCATGATTAATTCTGGCTTATTGTTTTGTCAGTCTGCCTAAATAATCTCAAATTATCTAAGTACTATCCACATAAATTTATAGGGGCCCGGTTCTGGGATCAAAAGTAAATGATGATAAGACTAAAAACCTAATACTAAAAGATATGTCAGCATAGAAACTTCTCACCTCTCTGAGAGGCAGAATAGTCTAGTAGATGAGATATTGGATGTGGGAGCCAGAACGCAGGGTGAGTGTGAATCCTGGCTCTGCCAGCAAACAGCTGTGTGAATCTAGGCAAATTATTTAATCTCTCTGTGCCTCAGTTTCGTTGTTTGTCACACAGGGATAAATCCTCTCTCATAGGGTTTTTGTAAGGAAAAATAGATTATTACGTATAAGCTTTTAGAATGATGACAGGCAGAATGTGAGTGCTATGTAGTTATAAATGTTCTCTAATTGGTTCTTACTATTTGAAAAATAGTAGTAGTTATTTGCAGGGACTATATTTAGGATGAGGAACTGTGATTCAAGTCACATTGAGAAGATGGCATTTTTGTTTTCAGTAAATTTTTTCATATCTTAAGTTGTATTTGGTCACAGGCTACCTTTAAAATATCTTTCCATTTAATAAAATAAGTTGAAAATTGTATAATGGGGATTTATTTCTCAAAATATAGAGGCTTTGGTTATATTTAGTTAAACATCTGCCCTATTCCTCTTGCAAAAAAGAAAAAAAAAAACCTAACTTGCTTTGTAGTAATGTAGTAGTATTAAAAAATGAATCCTAACTGAAATATAAAAACAAAGATTCCACCCTCATCAAAGGAAAAACGAATATTTTCAGGCCCAGTTGTTAAAACTTGGGATGTTGAGTCCATTAATTTCAGACAGGTTGAGTGGGTTCTAGGAGGAAAACCTATTCTTTACATAGTTTCAAAGGGAAAAATGAGCCAGTCATTTCAAGGCACTCTCCCACACCCAGTCCTAAAAGCTATGCTGCCGTTCCCCATCAGCAGGGGGACCCAGGAGCAGCATCCCATCGCTTTGACGGTCTTCAGTAAAAGACTCTAACGACATCGGATGGCAGCCACGGAGAGTGGAGACACAGTCAATGTAATGAGCAGTTTTGAAATGACAATAATTGTGTTCCAGTGAGTCTTTCAGAAAGGTTTTAGAGCCTATTTTAGGTTCATCTAATGATCGTCTCTTGCTTTTAGCAACTTCACTGGACCACCATGAATGGCTTAGTGGGCCTGGTTGTATAATTCTACCTTCCTTATCTTCTCTTCAGTCTAAGTCACTTAGCTATACACTAAATCCTTTGGGGGTGTACACGTGTGTGTTTTTGTATGTGTGCAGTGTATGTTTGTATATATATGATTCTGGAACAAAGTAAGGTATAAAAATAATGTGTAGGTATGTGAAAGGAGTAAAATTTTGGCAATAGTTACTGAACATAACACATGTTGTTGACACATTTTATGCTACCCATATTTGATGGTGTCCACTCTAATAGTGAAACTAATTTAGAAAAAGGTTCCTAGATTTGCAAATTCCAGAGGGAATATTATTTTTTGTTCACAAGCAGCTCTTGTCTTTTTGGAGTTAAGGAATGAATACTCTTATCTGCTGTTCTCATAGGGTAAATATTTTATGCTTTCTTCTCCACAGAAAGTTTTGTGTTTCAGAGCTGGATCAAGTACTTTATTAAGTTTTGTTTTGCTATTGTAGTTGCTTTATGAGACAAATAAGGATTTGCAGCATAGTTTAACAGAATTACCTCCTGAGCCTTGAATGGCATGAGACGTTAGAACTCTGTGTGTTGAGGAACAAGCAGCACATGCCTCATTACTTGTGATTGTTACTTTCAGCTCATCTCACATTCTGCCTATATCTTGCTGAGTGTTTTAAACATCTAAGTGTTTATTGCTTGGGTTGATAAAAAAGCTAGCTGATGTAACATTATTGTGACACTAATAACTCTTTCATAATAAAGCTGTGTTCATCCCTTAAGTAAAAATCAAACCTCAAAGGCCAATAGCAGAGGCACACTGTGCCATTTTTACCAGGTGTCCAGTCCTTTGCCTTCTTTCCTGCTTTCCTTTGACTGTACTTCTGCTCCTGTTAGTCGATTCCTGGCTAATTTTTCTTTCCCTGTCTTCTGTCCAAAACACTGTATGGAAAGAAATATTTAAAAATGATTATTTTTAAGTATAGGAAGTAGCTGTTTGAAATCTAATCTTCAAACTCTGAAAAGAAGATGAGCCTACCTTCACAATTAAGGGCATTAGAGATCACTATTTAACATATTTTAACTTAAGCACATCAGTTTTTATTGATTATATGCAAACTTTAACTAACTTACTGTTGTTTTATTTGTACAGTAAACCCAGGCTAGCGCCTCCCACAGGGGTTCTGTGACCACTTGGTGGCGATGTTGTAGAGGCGATTCAACAGTGGTTCGGGGTAGAAAAACCTGAGGCCCTTTTCAACCCCTGGGCTAAGCACTGTGATTTACGGAATCACAGTCTGATGTCTTAATTATTCAGAGGGCCGTACAGCAAGAGACTGGCTTACATTTACAATGGCAGAGTGATAAAACATATTACACATAGTTCTTTTTAACAGAAATTGTCACCATACAAAATTACTCAGCAAAATTGAATCAAAATCTTTTATCTTTCTTTTTCTTCAAAACAACCATAAACATACCTGAAATGTAAAATATATACATAAATACATGAAAACAAATCAAAAAACAAAAAAAAGAAAAAATAACTTCATCTTGTTCAATATAATGACACACTGAGTCCTAAGTCTGGATTTAATTTAACTCCGCAGCTTGTGTTCAATTTTCCTCATGAACGAAATACCAAAGCCACAGTAAACACATTTTTCCTCATAGATTCTATGCCTTTTAACTTCTCTGTATTTACATTTATGCTATTTCCTTTTCACAGAATACCATCCCAACCAGGACCTTCCCAAAGGTCTGCAAACCTCCCCTTCTTCAGATAGCCATCTCTATTCCTCTTACTTACTCAACAAAATGTTGCAACTGTATTTTAATTAAATGAATGCATGTCGGTCTCCCTGATAAAATGTGAGTTTTTCAAGAGAAGGGACCATTTTCATTCACCATTTTTGTAGTTCTTTTGCTTTACTGCCTTTCTTCTTCCCATGTCCTCCCTTCCACCCTTTTGTAAGTAAGTATAGCATGTCTACAATGATCTGACAAATTGCAGTTGTTGCAGATATGATAAATCCAATACATAATACCTAATCTCATGGTATTTACCATTTTGTAAGAAATAGAGTCAAGCAAATAAACAATTATATATGTGTGCCTTGATAAGTAACAAGCACTTGGTACCTGGAAATAACATTGAAAACTAAAATATGCTAAGTATTTACTACATCATGAAATAAACACTTTTATAAGAATTGTACATATATTAACTTTTTAATGTTTTTCTTAAAAACATCCTTATTATTGTATACTTCAATATAATTATTATATAATAAACTTCATATAAATTTATGAAGTTTATATGATAAACTTCACTCATTTAAAGTCTACATGCAGTTTAATGGGTTTTATTGTATTTTAAAAATTATGAAACTATCATCAAAATCTAATTTTAGAATACTTCATCATGCCGGTAAGAACTGCTGTACATATTACTCTCTAACCCCAACTCCCATCTTCCCTCAGTCCCTGGTAACCACTAATCTACTTTCTGTGTCTAATGATTTGCCTATTCTGACCATTTTATATAGTGTGGGTAATATAATGTGTGGTCTTTTGTGTTTGGCTTCATTCATTTAACACAGTGCTTTCAAGGTTCATCCTTATTGTACGTGTCAGTACTTTATTCTGTTTTATTGCCAAATAGTATTCCACTGAATGGATAGATTGCATTTTATTTATCCTTTTATCAGTTGATGGACATTTAGGTTGCTTTCACTATTCATGTATGAGTATTTTTGGAGACAAAAGTTTTCACAAGTTTCATACATATATACCTAAGAGTGAATGTCTGGGTTATATAGTAATTCTGTGTAATATTTTGAGGTGCTGCCAAATTGTTTTCCAGACTGGGGGTATTCTTTACATTCCTGCTAGCAATGTATGAGAGTTCCAGTTTCTCCACATCCTCACCAACCCTTGCTATTGTATGTCTTTTTGATGATAGTCATCCTAATGGTGTGAACTGGTATGTCATGTGGTTTTGATTGGCATTTCCCTAATGACTAATGATGTCAAACATCTTTCCATGTGCTTATTGGCCATTCATATATCTTTGGAGAAAGAAGGCATATTAAAAACCCTTAATTTTTAAAAGTTTGTATCAATCGGTAAATTCAATGCTATCATCTGTAGGTGAGGAATTAGAGGATTAAAGAGGTTAAAATAACTTTTCCTAAGACAGATGGATTTCAGCTAAGGTGCTTTGATCCCAGGGTGTAAACTTTTAATGACTGTGTATATTACCTCTCATTATATGTAGGATGAAAACTTGTAAATGTTGAATGTTGAAACAGCTTCTTTTTCACATAAGCTAAACAATTCCTAACAACCCATAATCTGATATATTATTATAAGAATTATTATTTTGAAATGTTTCTATTTATATATCTACTATACTTTTAATCTGTATTACAAGTACTTCTTTTTTTCTGATTTATGCCTTCTTTTTTTCTGATTATGCCATTTTTATATGCCCAGTTAAAAGGTAAATTCTTGGAAAACACAGATTTTACCTAAGATTTCTTTTGTTCCTTCTACTTCTGGCATAGTGCTAGACACACAAAATTGATATATATGATAAAAGCTTAACTGGTAATTGATGTATTTCCAATGCTTTTTAAACTTACTAAATGTTTTTCAAGTTTACCCTTTATGAATTATTTTTAGTAAAGAATGCATATCAAAATTATCTGTGGAACTTTTTCTGCAAAATGTCTTTGGACTTAGTGTCAAGATCTCCTTTGGCAGGTCTTGTCTTGGATCCAAGCACTCAGTTAAGAAAAGCTTGATCTTCCTGGAGGAATTAGGGCTTGAGGAACCTGCTCAGGCAGCTATGGACACTTTCGCTACTGCTGCTAGCTGTGTGAATCATAATATCCTCTGTCTCCTGCAGAGGAGTCTTACGCTTTCTTCCAGAATCCATGAAACTGTGGCAAGCTAAATTTTTAACTTGCAAGGAGGGTAAATCTCAGACATTTCACAGTAATTGACACATTTTTTTTGCCGCTGGAGAGACTCATCAGCAAGCAATAAACATTCACATTTCATTAGAATTTTAACAAGAACCAGAACATATTGAAATTTCATGTGGAATATAAATACTGGCTGATCCATAATAATCCACTTTCTAAGTTAACATTTTTCTAAGAACATCTCCTATCCTATTAATTGTATCATTCAATCTCTGACATCCACTATCATTATCATTGCAATAAGCATCTTTGATCTGCAATCTTTTCCCATAATATTACTCAACTCTAGCTCCTTCCCCATCCTTTAATTTTCTCTTGGACACTATTTCCTATGCTGCCTTTCTCAAGCCTTCCCTTCCAAGAACTAAAATTCCACTCAAAACTCCTGAGTAATTTTGTTTTCTCTGTATTTGTTTTGGTTCTTTTAGTGGGGAAGGGCAAGGGCATTTCATACATTTATTTTACACCACCCCTTAGAACAGATACTATTATGCTTGCTCCCTTTTTTTTTATATTGTATATTCCCTAAGAACAGTAGTGCAGTTTTATTCATTTTGATTCCCTCTCTCCTCCATAGCCTGGCATAATTACCTTTAATAGTAAGTAAAACCATTTCTGAATGAATGAATTTTTAGTATATATTTAACATATAATTATTGCACATTCACCAATGTGTAATATGATTTTAATGTAGGCATTTTATTACTTTTTACAAGCCAAAAAATACATTAGATAAACATGGTTTGTACTTATAGGGGGAAATTGGTACATATCTACGTTGTTGTTCAAGGGTTTTATTTGCCTGGCTAGAATAGTTAGAATAAAGCATCAATAGGTCTTTAATATTAGGCTATATATATATATTTTTTTATTTGAAAGTCCCATGAATAGTAAAATAAGTACTTGAAATAAAACACACCACAAATAAACTAAATTAAGCCCACTAAAGACATGGCTTTAGGTTAAGTCTTTAATCAAAGACCATCAAATATTTGTGTTTTATAGGTTACAGTAGTTATGTGAAATCAGTGATAGTTCTGCTCATGAGAAAACTCCTTGTTTAAGACTTCAGTTACAAGAGGTATGCACTAAGTTTCTAGGAAAAAATGTTTTCTTGGTAAGTTCCATGCACCTACTATACATCTCCACATTTGTGTGAGATCTCAGTTTTTCTGAATGCTACTTAAGGTCTTATATCTGGGACCCAAAGGATCTGAATTCATGTGTCTATCCCTAAGGTGCTATTCTATGGATTTAGACAACTCTGTAGACCAGTGGCTGAAAATTGATACATGATTTTTTAGGCCTATGCTTGCTAATGTTATCACTAAACATATATTATGCAACTAATATCAAGACATATTACTTTATTAAGGCCCATAAAACATATTTTTATTGTTTCATGGCAATATTTTCTTCTATATGATTTCAAACTATATGATTATATAATTTCATGTAATATAAAATATATTTCATCTCCTTTGAACACAGGTAAATTGATAGTGAAGGAAGGTGATTCATAAATGTACTAGTCATTAAGCCATCTTAGACTTAAGAAGGCAAATATTTGTAAAAGAAAAAGGATATAATTTTTACTCTGAAGACTGAATTTCAATCTTGACTCTGGAGGCAATGTGGAGTCAACAAAAAATATAACAGTGTACATTTTGAAAAAAAATAGTAGCTTTCTAGGTTCTGTAGATAATATTTTGGAGGGAGAAATGTTTTGGATTGTTGGCAGAGTAATGGTTTGATGGCTGTTAGATATGAACAGGCAAAAAAAAAAAAAAGAAAAAAATATCATTGTCAAGTTGTAGAGAGAAAAGATTCAAGAATCTGAGAGAAGAAACAAAACAGAAAACAAAATGATCTCTGGCTTTTGGTTTTGACAACTAGATGAAGAGTTACTGCAATACTATGTACATTTCCACAAATTTGCAAATAGCAATATTTAAATATAAAGAAAACCATCAATAATAAGTCATTATCTTTGTGGAAGGAGAGCAAGGGGGAGAGGACAAAATGGGAATAATATTTTCTGAATATTACTTGTTATTCAGTATTCACTATGAAATGATCCAATATTTTAAACATTCAAAAAATAAAATGAAATTGAAAAGGAAAATCCAATGGAAAAGTATTTCCTAAAAGTAGGAAGCCAATTGATCAATGTATTTTTTTTTTTAAGTTGCTGACATAATACATGGAGAAAATGTTTACTTCAGGTGATTTTTAGAACATAGATTTGGACTTGCATACTTAATGGAGTATATTCTAAAAACAAATACAACTGTAAAAATTATCCATAAGACTTATCAATAGTTGCAATATTGGTATTTCATTTTGAAACTTTTGTGTGTTAAGAATAAGGCAGATAAACAATTATATAAATATTGTGAGGAACCAAGATTTTCAGTGTATAAAGGAAGAGTTATAATTTTAAAATCAAAATTGATTCTATGATGTTTAATATGAAATGTAAAATTCAGTATGGTCTCGTATAGTTTTTTTTGGTTGTTGTTTTTTTTTTTTTAAAGTTGTAACATCTGTCATCAAGCAGCAGGGTCTTTATTTTTGTATCTTTTTATGGTTTACATAATGAACATTTTTTTAAATTATGAATAATACAATCCTTTTTCTGTCAGTTTACATAATTTCAGCTTATTACCCTTAAGTAAATATCATTATTTCTTCTAATAGTAGTCATTTAACATTTAATTTTTAACTTTCCCCTAGTCTATTGTGATTAGTAATTCATGTAAGCTACATGCTAGCTGCTAAACAGAAAATGGCATAAGACAGCATGTGGGTTAAGCGTGTGGGCTATGATTTTTCTTTAAGCGTGTAAGATTATATAGACTTTTAGATATGTGTCTAAGGTATGTGTCTAAGGCTATATAAAGTTTAAGCAGGTTATATAAAATGCAAGCTATATGTCTTTTGGTTATTAAGTATAGCTATATTATTAATTAAATCCTATCCTACACATGTGGGTTGAGGCTTACATCTAAAATCTAGGGACAGTACTCCTATCATCCATTCCTTAACATTCATATGAATACAATAAAAACACCTTATTCTTTTATAATATTCATTCCACAATTTTAGATGTTTACACCTTTCCTCCTGCATCTACAGGCACCAGGGCCTTGCAATCCTCTTTATCCTTTATATAATAACACTAAATCTGCTCTTACTACCTTACTATTAATATAGTAATATTTTATAAATTTATCATGAACTTTTATATATGGGATATTTGTAAACATAAATTTTATTTTGCTCATAAATTCTTTCATTGAGGGGGTTATCAGAGGTGTCTTCTAATATTATAAGCAACATAAGGGGGGCCCTGGGCGTGGGGACTATTAATCTTTATTACTTTGCTGTTTCATATAAGTTTCTTGGGAGAATGGGTTTTTCCATGGCCTAGGTTCCCATAACTCCTTCTCTGCCAATATTCTAAAGAAACCCCGGTTAGTCATGTTTGAATTGTTACAAAGGGGAGGACAAACTGCATCTAGTTTTGAGAGGCCTGGGCTGTTCTGCCTCACTTATTTGCAGCAGTATACCTGGAACAGTTGGTCCCGTAACACTGCTTTCATCTCCAGAATTGCTGCTTTGATCAATATTTTGGGTTATGTTATTTACTAAAGATGAATAAATCTTAAGTACATAAGATTTCCCATATATGAGCCCAATCACCAACATCATAACTGCAAAAATAAGTGCGGGAGTTAGCAGGGGCCAGCCATGAGGTTTCCTGTGTTCAGGATTCCTCCTCGTGCCTGGACCTTGTCAAACAGCATGAGCAGCATGGCCTGTGCCATCTCCCCCTTTTTAATTTTTTGCAGCTAATTGAAGCATCTTCAATTTCAAATGGGTTATTCATATTCTTTTGCTCAGCAGTTGGATGAAGACTGGGAAAAGGAGTAGAAGGGAGAGTATAATTAATGCCGACATTCTGAAATTTATAAAAAAGGGAAACCAAGCAGTATGGGTAGTATACTGTCGCAGGGTAGCCAGGAAAGAATTAGCAACTTAAGGAGCTGTGACTGAGGATACATGAGTTTCACTAATAGCTCTTATCTTTTTGTGCAAATGTGTCATATAGTTTTTTTAATTAAACAGTTTCTAATTCTGTCTACTGAAAAAGCCCAGATTAAGTTCCATAAAAATTACTCACCACTAAAGAAAAGAAGAGGTTCTGATAATGACTGATTCTGGGGCTATAAATGTACAAAATAGATCAAGACAGTTTTGGGGGAGTGGAAGAAGAATCGAAGAGTCTTGGACCTGTTTTTAGAGTCCTTATGACATGACATTATGAGGAGGTATTAGAAGTTCTGATTTTGGGTGCAAGTTCTGCAGTGTAATATGCATTCACTTAATTTCTATAGAATTTAAAGAATTAAATAGAATGATCTATGGGATACTGGCAGTTTTTAAAACTGTATGATTATATGACTTCAGGTAAAGTGATTATATTTAAGAATACTCAGCCATGTAGCATTGGTGCCTATTTGGGGGCACTGGCGTAATCACTCAGAATATGAAGGACAGTGTCAAGTCCAAAGTCACTTTGTTGAAATAGTGACTTACGTGTAGTACATCAAGTAATCATTTAGTAAAATCAGCACTTCATCTTTCTTTTGCTTTTTTCACAATTTATAATTAGCTTGATTTGCATGACTATTTTGAGTTTGTTTAATTGAAGTTAAAAATAAGCATGTTGAACTGTAAAAATAATTATGTATTCTCTTATTTTATATTCCACATTTAAAATGTGTATTAAATTTATTTAATACCTACAGCCAATGATTTAACTTTACCTTTAGTTTTTCTATTTAGACTTTCCCTAGTATTTGTGATCCATTTTATGAAAAAGTACTTCCTGACATCTGCCTTGAATTTCCTTTTTCCCCTAGTCCCATTCCTGAACCTTCATCTTGTTATCTTTTTTAAGTGGAAAATAGTCTGCTTGACATTATTTCTATCATGTTGAGTTCTGTGTATTTCAGTAAAATCTTTCTTAATTATGTTCTTCCCAAGAGAGCACTTAATATTTTTTAGCCTGTCTTTACAGATTTTTACCTGTTGGCCCTAGAATAAACCCCATTGCTTTTTAAAGCAACTTTGATTGTTTAAAAGTCTTGGGCTCTTTATTAAAAGAATCCCAATTAAAACAATGTTCACAAAATATCAAAACGGAATTTTCATACTTTGAAACAATATATTTTCCCTGACAATAAGTAGAACCTCCAAAGAACAAAGTGGTATCTAATATACCGTAGTTGCTCAAACATTTTGATTCATCCCTTTTTCCTTTTGTTTATTACCTTTGATACTTCAAGGGTTCAAACAGAGTGATGAAACAGTATTTTCAAATGCTCATTTACTTCAGTGTTTACTTCCTACCCAACAGAGAAAGAAGATCTAATATCCAAAAGACATTAATGTTAAATTAATCTTTCCATTTAGATTGATTCTTGCATTTGTTAACCTAAGGTCAGAATGATAAAAGGGCAAAGTAAAAAAAAAAAAAAATAGAGGCATCCCAGTAAGATGGATAGCCAATTATTGCTTCCATTTAAATGGACAATTAATATAAAAATCAAGATTCACAACAGAGGGGACTATAAGAGAGAATATACATTTTGACACTAATGTGATCTGCCAAACAGTGATGTGAATCAATGGCTCCATACAAACTGTAAAGAAAAAAGCTCATTTTCTCTTTGCCTAATACTAAATATTGTCAATAATAATAATTACAAGTTAAATGGATACTTTAAGTGAGCACATTAATATACAGAGTACATAATAGTTTATAATATATCAAAGATTATCAGATACTGGTTTACTGTGTAAATGGCAGAACAAACATACTCAAAATATTAATAATAATATTATGAAATGTATTTATTTCTAAATATTTTAATGAGTGCTTGGTCTGAGCAGCTATATGTTAGGTATGTAAACTGATAAGCTTTCAAAAGTATCTCTATATCAAAAATATCACTGGGAGGTTACTAAAATTTGGAATACTGGACATGAAATCAAGCACAGCAGTTCTGGGAATCGTCTTGGAGCTTTTCTTCTTTTCCTGGGAGAATGACTTCCACTCAGAGCTCTGAGCAACTTCTATGGAGATTGTGCAGTTACTTTGGATCTATAGGTTGTGCAGCGGAAAAGTAATACTGGCTCTCAGACAACAAAAACAAACTATTCAGTAAATACTTCTTTGCAAAGCAATTACATTGCATATTCTGAAAACGTCTCTGAACAGTTATGCATACATGAACTTGATTTTTGTCACTTGTGCAGGAAAAAACTGAAACAGATAAAAGCATTATGGCATGAAGATGATGTTAAACACTTTTCTGCCTGTTTCCTAAGCTGTGGTCCAAAATCTAACTACCTATTATTGGAGAATAAATACAGAGAAAGGGTGAATCCTTGGTAGATCATAAAGAAAAAAACACCCCACTATCCCAGCTTTGCATGCACAGTAACTTAACTAGTTTAAAAAGAATATCAATTAACTATTTGTTTGTATGAAATAACATATTCATTTTAGGCTAATTCATTTTAGGTAATTTGTTTAGAAAGTAAAACAAATGAATAATTCTGAGTTATTTGCATCTTTTTAGTAGAAAATATTATACTTCACTAATTTTTCATGTGGAGGTTTGCAGGAACAAAATGCAAATGACTCCAATAGACCTCTGTTAAAGAGTTTGCTTAGGTAGTAAGGCATAAGGAGTGTAAAACTGTCCATTTTCCATTATAAATCCAAAGTGATAAACATTTTTATGCAAAATAGATCTTTGGGAAAGTGTCATTGCTATCAAGACAAATGAGAAGAAAGTATACTGTAAAATATAAGTGATGAATAATAGATGTAAGTGAACTGTGGTCTTTCTGTGTTTTCTTGAATTGTTAATTACCGTAATAACAGCATTTACCCACACAATACTTCATACTTTATAAAGGCTTCTCTCCACCTTTGCCAAGTTCTTATTTACTAGTGATTTTTACATTATTTCTGCCATACTTCAAGACAGCTAAAGAATTTATCATCAAAAATTTAATCCAAAGTCTGACATTATCCAGATGTAAATGTAAGTCTTCTCAAATACAAATTTCCCTTAATATCGAGATACGTACAAAATACTGTTTATTGTTAGCTTTCTATACATGCTTTAATTGTTTTTAGTTTAAATTGAGTGAAACTGGGACAGAGAGCTATATACTTATAACTTTTACAATCAGCAATATAAATTGTATTATTTCCTACTGGAATTAGTTAACAAATATGAAAAGTAGTTTTACTGAAAGCACAGGCCAGCTTAGATGTCTCCTTCTTCATTCCAATGGCAAGTCCAGGGAACCAGTGGGATGGATGCAGCTACAACTGCAGCATCGCCTGGATCTTTGTTGAGGTTTTTTGATGATCATCTTCTGGTATGACACTTCCAGAGAGTGCTGATGTTGGAAGTTCTTCTTCATATCGTATCTAAGTTCATTTTCTGGGTAGCCAAATTAGGCTTTGATCCTCTGTATAAACACAAACAGACCTTTTGCCCGCACTTTGATATGCCCTTTATACCATTGTGTAGAACTCATTGGAGGTCACCACAGAGGAACTGTTTTTTTTTTTTAAGAGAAAGCAATATTATCAGAAAAGTGTACCTCTATAGCCGATCATGTGACACCCTTTAAAAGATCAAAATTAAGGATATGTAAAGCATGCATTAATCGTTGATTTGCAGTTAGTTTTATCCTATCAGGGAGTAATCCCCCTTTTCTTTCTCTTTTATTTTGTTATCATTAATTCACACTTACATGAAGAATATTATGTTTACTAGGCTCTCCCCTATACCAAGCACCCCCACAAACCCCATTAAGTCACTATCCATCAGCATAGCAAAATGTTGTAGAATCATGACTTGTCGTCTCTGTGTTGTACAGTCCTCCCCTTTATCCCACCCCCCACATTATGCATGCTAATCATAATATCCCCTTTCTTCTCCCCCCCCTTATCCTCCCTACCCACCTATCCTCCCCAGTCCCTTTCCCTTTGGTACCTGTTAGTCCATTCTTGGGTTCTGTGATTCTGCTGCTGTTTTGTTCCTTCAGTTTTTCCTTTGTTGTTATACTCCACAGATGAGTGAAATCATTTGGTATTTCTCTTTCTCCACTTGGATTATTTCACTGAGCATAGTACCCTCTAGCTACATCCATGTTGTAGGGTTTGTTTTCTTCTTATGACTGAATAATATTCCATTGTGTATATGTACCACATCTTTTTTATCCATTCATCTACCGATGGACATTTAGGTTGCTTCCAATTCTTGGCTATTGTAAATAGTGCTGTGATAAACATAGGGGTGCATCTGTCTTTCTCAAACTGGAGTGCTGCATTCTTAGGGTAAATTCCTAGGAGTGGAATTCCTGGGTCAAATGATAAGTCTATTTTGAGCATTTTGAGGAACCTCCATACTGCTTTCCACAATGGTTGAACTAACTTACATTCCCACCAGCAGTGTAGGAGGGTTCCCCTTTCTCCACAACCTCACCAACATTTGTTGTTGTTTGTCTTTTGGATGGAAGTCATCCTTACTGGTGTGTGGTGATATCTCATTGTGGTTTTAATTTGCATTTCTCTGATAATTAGCAATGTGGAGCATCTTTTCATGTGTCTGTTGGCCATCTGTATTTCTTTTTTGGAGAACTGTCTGTTCAGTTCCTCTGCCCATTTTTTAATTGGGTTATTTGTTTTTTGTTTGTTGGGGCGTCTGAGCTCTTTATATGTTTTGGACGTCAACCCTTTATCAGATCTGTCATTTACAAATATATTCTCACATACTGTAGGGTACCTTTTTGTTCTATGGATGGTGTCTTTTGCTGTACAGAAGCTTTTCAGCTTGATATAGTCCCACTTGTTCATTTTTGCTTTTGTTTTCCTTGCCCAGGGAGATATGTTCAAGAAGAGGTCACTCATGTTTATGTCTAAGAGATTTTTGCCTATGTTTTTTTCTAAGAGTTTTATGGTTTCATGACTTACACTCAGGTCTTTGATCTGTTTTGAATTTACTTTTGTGTATGGGGTTAGACAGTGGTCCAGTTTAATTCTCCTACATGTAGCTGTCCAGTTTTGCCAGCACCATCTGTTGAAGAGACTGTCATTTCCCCATTGTATGTCCATGGCTCCTTTATCAAATATTAATTGACCATATATGTTTGGCTTAATGTCTGGAGTCTCTATTCTCTTCCACTGGTCTGTGGCTCTGTTCTTGTGCCAGAACCAAATTGTCTTGATTACTATGGCTTTGTAGTAGAGCTTGTAGTTGGGGAGTGAGATCCCCCGCTACTTTATTATTCTTTCTCAGGATTGCTTTGGCTATTCGGGGTATTTGGTGTTTCCATATGAATTTTTGAATTATTTGTTCCAGTTCATTGAAGAATGTTGCTGGTAATTTGATAGGGATTGCGTCAAATCTATATATTGCTTTGGGCAGGATGGCCATTTTGATGATATTAATTCTTCCTAGCCATGAGCAGGAGATGAGTTTCCACTTGTTAGTGTCCCCTTTAATTTCTCTTAAGAGTGACTTGTAGTTTTCAGGGTATAGGTCTTTCACTTCTTTGGTTAGGTTTATTCCTAGGTATTTAATTCTTTTTGATGCAATTGTGAATGGAATTGTTTTCCTGATTTCTCTTTCAATTGGTTCATTGTTAGTGTATAGGAAAGCTATAGATTTCTGTGTGTGAATTTTGTATCCTGCTACTTTGCTGTATTCCGATATCAGTTCTAGTATTTTTGGAGTGGAGTCTTTAGGGTTTTTTATGTACAATATCATATCATCTGCAAATAGTGACAGTTTAACTTCTTCTTTACCAGTTTGGATTCCTTATATTTCTTTGTTTTGTCTGATTGCCATGGCTAGGACCTCCAGTACTATGTTAAATAGCAGTGGGGAGAGTGGGCATCCCTGTCTAGTTCCCGATCTCAGAGGAAAAGCTTTCAGCTTCTCACTGTTCAGTATAATGTTGGCTGTGGGTTTATCATATATGGCCTTTATTATGTTGAGGTACTTGCCCTCTATTCCCATTTTGCTGAGAGTTTTTATCATGAATGGATGTTGAATTTTGTCAAATGCTTTTTCAGCATCTATGGAGATGCTCATGTGGTTTTTGTCTTTTTTTTTGTTGATGTGGTGGATGACGTTAATGGATCTATACTCCATTCTTGGAACTCAACCAAGAATCAGGAGAAGTGCAAGTTGTAGCGCTCCAAAATCTTACAACTACAGACTATCTACTGTTAAAAGAACATATGGGATGTGAACAGTTCCCAGGAGTGGGTTGTTTTAATTTGTCTGATTTCTCTCAGACTGTTCAAGTACAGTTGGACAATATCCATCATATCATAGACAAATTTTCACAAATGCCTAGGGTGCCTAACTGGTTTTCTTGGCTTCACTGGAGATGGCTGGTAATTATAGATCTGCTTTGGTTATGTAACTGTATGCCTATTATGTTAATGTGTGTGTGCAATTTAATTAGTAATTTAAAACGTATACATGCATAAGTTACTCTACAAGAAGATATGTCAAAGGGATAATCAATCCTCCCATGTTTTCTTCCATCTGCTACCTCTATAGCTTTTCTTCTTCCTTCCTAATTACAACCCTTAAATAGAATTCGTGCCTCATATCGAATTTACCGAGTATCATAATTCCTCCAAGTGGTAAAGATACCTCAAGACAAATGCTGGGCATAGAAGCCACAGGGCATAAATCTGCAAAGAAGTAAAAAGCTAACCTTTTCAAACAATATGGCTTCTCTCTCACTTACCAACTTTACATCTCCCTGTATGGCCCCGGAAGATGACTGGTTAGCCGGAGACGGGAAAGATTCTTCAAGGGAGGAACAACCTAAGACAGGCACAGTCGCAGGGGGGCCATCAGATGAGAAATTGGGGATCAACAGTGGTGAGGCTTAGAACCTCACCCCCCCTGTTTTGAGAGAAATCTGCATACATGGATGTTTTAATGCCCCTGTCTAGCTTGGATTAACACATAGTCTACAGGCACACACCTGATCATCTACATTTGCTCTCTTACAACACTGAACTATGTTTTCTACCTTTATCTTGCATCCACCTACCACTTCAGCATTTTATAAAAAAAAATAAAAATACGAAAAGTAATTTCTTAACCCTAAAACTAACTTTATAAAATTTATTAAGTATAGTTCACAGACAATATTTATATTGGTTTCAACTGTACAACATAGTGGTTCAACAGTTACACACATTATTAAATCCTCACCCCAACTAGTTCAGTTACTGTCTGTCAACATAGAAAGATGTTACAGAAGCACTGACTATATTTTCCATGCTGCACTTTATCCGTGTGACCAAATTACATCATGATTAATATTTTTGTGCCTCTTTATGCCCCTCCCCCTTTCTCCACCCTTACCGAAACCCCTCCCCCCATGTTAACCATTTCTCAGTGTCTGAGTCTACTGCAGTTTTGTTCATTTAAACCTCATTTTGAAAGACAATTTTAAACAAGAAAACTGGTTTTACTGTTAAGATTCATAGCTGGTATGTCCTATCTCTAGAATAAATTATTTGTATTTTGCAGAAATAAATTGTCACTTGGAAATTATTTTACGCTAGACCAGCTTGATCCATTAAAAACATGAAATGACCACTCAAATATAAACAACTCCAGTTTTTAGTTTTTGAATAGTTCTTCTAGTTGTCAATGATGAAAGTCGGAAGTTTCCTTCTGATACCAAATAAAAAATCTGCACATGCAAGGTGAATCAGCATAGATATATCCTCAGTTTTACACAGTCAAAAATAAAAGCTGGCAAAACAAAGCTATCCTTTGTTTTCCTCATGCTTTTCTTATGTTTCTTTTCCAGATTATTGCACTAAACAATTTCTTTATCCCACTAAATCCTTTCAGACCTCTGTTTTCTTTGAATATCTTTCAAACTGAGCCAATCTGTTTTCTCAGGCACACATTTCTTCAAGCTCCTCACTGCTCACAAACATTTTTGTGTAATTTTTCTTTCTTTTTTGATCTCTGATTTTCTTGTTTTTCTACAACATTTAACCTCTTATTTTCAATTACCATATTAATATTTTAAATAAGTGGTTTTAGTAACATTGCAGGGAGAGATGTATAAAAATTCTATACTTGTATATGAAAAGCCATAGTATCAGAAAGGCTTTGATAGTGCTGTTAAGGTTTTGAACAAATAATTTGACTTTTTAACAATCCTTATCTTCATGTGTAAAGTAGAGGACATAACAATGCCTCCTTTTGGGAGTATATGAGTATACTTTTCCAGCTATTATTACTACACAATTATTAATTATTCTTATTCTTATCTTTTTTATATGCTTTTCTCTAGACTAACCCAAAAAATTGGCTTTGGCTACAAGAAATGTTCTGATTAAAAATAAACATAAAATTAATAGGTTTTGTTCTATTTTTCCACCAAAACTACATTCAAAATGCTTTTTTAGTATATTGACATGGTTTTGCTTTCTCAACTATAAAATGATTAGAAGGCAGCTTGACCAGCTGAAGTATATACTTAAGTCATTTGCCAGATATACACTAGTGTGGGAAAGTGAGTATAAAGCCACCAAGGTGAATTGACAGTATTTCCTAAGAAGATGCAGTTCTCTTTATTCCAGTTATTTATTCATCATGCAGTTTCTGACATCCACTAATTTTACAAGTGATGGTTCAGTTGTAAAAAGAACATTAAGTGGCAATTATACATTTCCTTGTATACTTTCAATTCCTTATGCTCAGTACCCATTATAAAAATAAACTTTAAGGAGATGAAACACTTAGTAGATTCTTTTTTGAATACAACAATGAAAATTTTGTTTTTGATTCAATTTTATCACTAAAGGACTAGTAATAACCTAATTCAAGACAAGAGCAACCTTTCAGAAACTTTGCTATATTTTTTATTAAATTTTGGATTTGATCTATTAAGATCTGGCCAGTAAAGTGATTGTCTCATGTTGAATCTATAAAGGATAAATTTAATTGAACAGAAGGTGCAGCTCTATTTTCCCTGTACATATGTGATTATGCAAATGAATAAGTTCTGATTCACTATCTTGGGTGGGACTCAAACACAAATATATTTAATCAGGTAAAATTATTAAATGGCTATGCATGCACTAAATAGACTAGAGTGTCTAGTGAATAAAAATGAGGGATAATTTTAATACCCACTTAGAATAGCCAATTTGAACAGATGCCCCTAGTATTTCATGCTACTTTTTGACCCCACAGCACCTTGGGATCTGTGAAGGACTAGTAACTTTGTCTTCAGCAACCCACTCTCAAATGCCCCTTCCATTTCTTCTGCTGGAAATATACCTGTTCACTGAAGACACTTCCTCTACAGCTTCCTAAAGTGGAGATTATTTTTCCCTCTCTCTCTCACATGTGACCTCTGTTCCTGGGAGTGGGCAGTGTCCTTTCTGCTTCCATTTGCTGTTTTTTAAACAAATTCTCTCTTGTGTCCCACATAGTCTCAGTTTCTCTAAAATGCATTCTATCACACCAAACCTCCAGACTATATTCTTCTTATTGATATCATCTACTCATTTCCATGTCAGTGCCCACCTTCATGCCACATTTATGCAAGGCTTTCACACCTGGATCTCTGCCTTCCTTTCCATCACTGCTTGTACCTTGATTTTTAGTGTCATCTCTAGCCATGGTAATTATCTACCAATAAATACCTTGCACCCTCTGTTGCTTTCTCTCCACTATTCCTTTTCACCATTCCCATGGACAAACTCATGATATTTCCATGAACAGTAATTAAATCACAACTCACATCTCAATTTTAGTCCTTCTACTCTCTGACCACCAAATTCCAGCTCATCCACATTTTTACAGCATCCAATTGTACTTCAGCCTTCAGAGCGCAGAGCCATTGATTTTATCTTGCTGCTATAATCCTCCTCCTTTGTGCTTTCCTTCTTGCCCAGCTTATATTCTGTGATATGCTACTAAAATATCTCTTTTGAAAACATCCTTTACAGATGTGCACTGCCCTTCTACTGTCTTATGCTCTGTATCTCTCTATTGAAAAACCCCTAGTTTTACTTTAAAGTATATCTATATAGCTACAGAAATTACTTAGTTAATATAGAACATCATGGTGCAGGAGAGAAAGTGAACATTTCAAGAACAGGTTCTTGAATTAGGTGAGAGGTGATGGATGCTAGGACCAGGTGCACAAGTGGAGCAGTTGGCCCAGGATATAAGCAGTTCATCTATTGAAACAGGCACCTTTAGCAAGGGGTGGGGCTGTGGTCAAGCAATATAAATTAAGAGGAAAATGAGCAAAGGAGCTTTGGATATATGCAAAGAAATGGTTATAATGATGGCTCATGGAATTCAAATTGATTAAAGGAGGTAAGTAGGAAAACTAGGTGAAAGATGGAGAGTGAATATGTGGATTGGAGAACTTTAAGAATTCAAGAATTTTTAGAGTGTGAGCAGTACGGTTGGTGTGCTCAAAGGCGACAAGTCAAAGATTTAGATGATAAAGTCAAAGAATTGGATGCTTGAAATCAAGATTGTAGAGATGGTGCATTTATTATTAAGGCCTAGTGTGTAACCATAAGAAAGAATTGGTGAATGAGCACATTCTCATTGGTTAAATAACTTGATTTATAAGAAAGCTTTCCTCTGTAAGAAATGATACAACAAATTACATGTTGTTTTATAGCAAGATTGAAAATTATTTCTTAAAAGTTTAAATGCCCTTAAATTAAGCGACCTACTAATCTAGATTCGATAATAACCAGTCTGTGCTCATATGTCCTCAATTCCTTCCTATAGGCCATGAAAACTTGATCCAACATGTGCAAACTTTCCCTAAAAAAAATATGCTTACATACAAAAAAAACACATACACAAAACCTCAGAGGATCCAGTTGTCTCCTGAAATTTACCATTGGATCCCTTAGGATAGAAGCGTTAAAGTATTAGGGTAGAGATGCTGAGGGTCACATTTTTCCTAGTAGCTTCTACCTGCTGCTGAACCTGCCATTTTGAATTTTAAGCATCAGATGTGAAGTGACAAAGGCACATTAGTGGTAGAAACCTTCAAATCAATTAAATTGCTATTCTTAGTCCATCTTTTATATGATGAGAAATGCCCTTAGAGACAGGTCATAATGAAACAGATTTCCCTTCTTAGCTCTGCCTCAGCAAATTCCACATTAAACTGAACTCTTAAAATGGAGATAGAAAACACCAAAACTATTACCAAATCCAATAGGGTTTTTCCCAAAGACACTTCAAATATTTATATTTCAGACCCTAAGTATGTGTTTCTCTTACTTACTAGTGACGATTTTCAGGTGTCCTCTTCTACCTCCTGTGGCTTATAAAGCTGGTAACTTAAATAAAAATGCTCTGGGCTGTGACGTAAGAGATGTACTTTTTAGTATGAGGTCTTTCATACTGGTATTGGTGTGTGTCTGTGTGTATGTTATGATGTAGGCAACTCATATGCTTCAGTTTCCCCATTTATAGAACATTGCCTATCCTACCTAGGGAGTATGAAAGAGATAATGTGCAAGTTCATTCAACACAAGTAAAATGCTATAAAGAGCAGAAAAATAATGTTATATGATTTATTCATAATAGCAATGTCAGATTAGCCTCCTTGAGAATACAGCATCCCAGGCCTGTATGTCTAGGTAAAGTGTGAGAATATTATAAATGACAGTCATATTGATAGTCCAAATACTTTCAGTAAATCACCTATTTAACGTAAGAAGCCTTTGTATTGAAAAGGTTGAATATTGCTCAAATAGCTAGTGATTTCATTTTATTCATTACTCTGTTTTAAAGTTGGTGGGTTAGTTGGCAGATCAACTACAAATGATGCGGAAAAATCTACTACTCCTCAAATTGTGTGTAGCTTCATTGAAAATCAAATGTAATATATCAATGGATACATTTATTAGATACTTACAATTTATTAAATGCTAAACTCTTCAGACACTATCAGCTATAAAAACTGGAAAAGAACCCATGTCCTCAACAAGCATATTTGGTAATAAAAAATTAAATATAAAATTCACTTACTTAAAATTTATTAATAAAGACATTATAAGAATTGGTATTTTAACTTAATTATACAGCTTATAAAAGACATAATATTTCATGAGGAGAAATTCCTTTAGGTTATAGTAGTTGTGCTGGATTTATTAGTTAATTTATTACTTTAAAATTTTTGTGTTGAGTGCCTGCTATAAGTTAGACCTTATGCTAGACCTTATGTTAGATATCAGGGATGAAAAGGTGAATGAAACAGAGGCTGTCCAGAACTTGAAGGTTCTGATTTTACCCTATTTGCAGCCTCACAGGTCAGCCTGCCACAGCTTCATGGATAATGCTAGAGTGTATGATGTTTCTATTCTGTGTCCAAGATAATACGTGATTTAAGCACAGCAAGAAGAAGGGACTTCACATTTGGGTCAATTCCCTTGTACTCCAAATCCCACAGGGGCGACATGAAAGGGCCCGGGCAGATGCAGCACAGAGAGTGGGTTTGCATCGTAGCTGAGGAACTCTGGGCTTAGGGACCCCAAATATTTTATTTATGGGCGGTAAGCAAATCTGCCTGCCTTTGCCCTGAAGGGAGACAATTACTATACTGGTCAGTATGCAGCCTTCTCCTGAAATGTGTGAGGAGATACTAATATTCCAAGGCAGTTTGCCAAACAATCCTGGAAAGACAGTCCAGAACAAAAGCCATAGGCCTGTATTAGTTTTCTATTGCTGTATAATAAATTACCACATACTTATACTCTCATAGTTTGCATGAATCAGGAATCTGAGCATGGCTACAAAATCTTGTGCTCAAGTTCCACAGGTTAAATTCAAAGTGTCAGTCAGGTTCGTTCTTTTCTGGAGCTCATGGTCTTCCAGACTCTCTTGTTTGTTGATACAACGCAGGTTCTTATGGTTGCAGGACTGAGGTCTTCTTTTTCTTGCTGTCTGTCACCTAGCTTCTAGAGATCACCCGTAGTTACCTGCCATATTGCTCACACAAAGGTTTTTCCATACCACAGTGACTTACTTTTTTAAGGCCAGAAGGAGATTCTGTCATTCCAATCTGCTAGGATGGAGTCTTAGGCGTGATCACAGGAGTGACGGCTCCGTTGTCTTTGCCATGTACACAATCTAGTGAAGGGGAAACTCTTCAGTCACTTCTGCCATATCCTATTGACTAGAAGCAAGTCAGAGGTTTCTGTCACCCTGGAGGGGAAGGGTTTTTACAGGAATATGACTCACTGGGGAGTCTCTTTAGGATGCTTCTGATCACAAGACATTCATATAAGTGAGAGGCCAATGGGGAATTATCTTCTAACAGATATGTACCTTGATAAAGGGAAACTTACATTCTACTTGTCTTTCTGGTCTTCCCATGCATACATTATATATATTCATAAATAAAAACGTGTGTGCAAATTTGGATTAATGATTGTGACACTAAAGAAATAAACAGAATTTGATAGAAAAATAGAGGAACCATTTTGAAGATTTAAGATGTTCTTTAAGAATGCATAGGCTTTAGATGGATCATGAATTGGGAGAAGATTATGTGGTAACTAGAATGGTATACAGAAAAGAAAGAAAATCTCAAGGTTTCTTGGGGTCACTCAGTGAGTGCCTAAGTCAAATGGAAGCATAACTATTGAAAAGATGAGTAGTGTCATTAAGGATGGCAGGTTACTTGTAAATGATAGGCTAAAGAGGTTTGAGTTTATTATATAGGCAGTAAAAGAGTAAAAGAGGAAGAGTAAAAGAGGAAGTAAAAGAGTAAAAGAAGGAAGGAAGCTGAAATGGAGGCAGGAAGCAAAATTAAGGGAATGATTTAAAAAATTTAATCATAGCTCTGTTTTCTAGGATAGCAAGATATGCAGGTAGAAATATTCAGCAAGAGATTAGAAATGGATGATGGGAACTCTGAACGCTAGAAAGTGTGGATAGAGGTCATGGGATTGAGGGACCTACAGAAAGAAGTTTATAAAGACAGAAAAATAGATAAAGGCTAAACTGTTAAACAGGAGGCAGTTGAGTAAACAAAACTGATGGTGAAGGTACTAGAAGGACCAGGCTCATGTTGAATTATATAAAAACAATGAAACAAATGAAAGAAATGATGTTGAACATCATTTGGAGAATTTGGAGAATCTTTGATTATTTTTCAAAGAATTTTGTGAACTGAGGAAGATAGAATTTGGACTAACGACAATTCTAAAAAGAGTAGACTGAGGAAAGTGAAACAGGAATGGATCACTTCTTGAAACTTGTCATAGAAGTGAAGAAATTGGCAAGAAATAGTTTGCTGACATCACTGTGATTTTGATTGGGGCTGAATCATATGTGCATTTCAAAATCCTTTGTAGAGATACACTTATTTATAATATTTAAGAACATATAATGTTGTACATAACCTGTTACTCATTCAGTGCATAGAAATAGAATACTCATGTTTTGAGTACTAAGATAATTAATTTTCTGGAAACTGCCCTGTCTGAAGCTTATCACATACACTCAAGGAAAAATTATTGGCCCTGGCCCTGTTTCCATTCCAGTTCTAACCAGAAAGACCAATTCTGGTCTCCTTTTGGATTTCGGCAAAACTATTTTCCATGCTAGAGCATGTGATTGGTGAATATCCTTCTACCCCCAAACTATTTTCAAGTATATTTTCTGTGGTGATTCCCTAGTTACCCCAGAATGCAAATTTAGTGTGCAGAGTAGCCTATATTAATCTATGTGAATTTTTGAGTATTTGCTTTAAAATTTACCTAAGCTCCAATTTGCTAAATTATCTGTTTTATGTAGATATAATAACTTTCAGAAATAAACAAGAATTGTGAAGTTATTAAGTAATATCTAAATGTGAAAATAAAATTATAATATCTATGTTAAGACCAAATAAAATGATGTCTTTTATTAACTGAGTCTTAGGAACTCACATAGCAAAATTTAAAAATGGCCTTGCAGAAATTGTCCACTCAAAATTTTTTTATGTAAAGTTTTAAAGCTTTGATTAATATTGACATTACTTTTGTTTTTATCTCCTGATATTTTAAATTAATTTTTGAAGGTTGAACAGATACAAAACTATGTGACACTCAGGTATTGAATATAAGGATTTATCCAAAGGCCCTAATAAAATTAGAGCCCAATATTAACAACACACACACACCCATGTGTGCATATGCATAATATTAAAAGAAGTCAGGAGACAATGAGTGATGTAAGAATTAAATTTTTGTGAATATTAAATGCACATACATATATGTGCTTATTTTGAAAATGTCTATGAGGTTGTGAAACTGGTTACGTCTTCTGGAGAATGTGATTAGGTTATCCCTTTTTCTTTTAGACCTTGTGTTTAGTGATCTGATGATAAGCATAATGAGCCCAAATAAATGTATTGGTAAAGATAACTTTTAAAATGAAGTTATTTTAAGTAAAAAGTGACGAGTGTCTGAATTAGAGTAGTATGTTGTGTAGATTGGTGGGTAGTTGAGAGGAAGGAACAAGTAGTGTTACTACTATGTTTAGAAAGTGGGCTTGGCAGGAGGTAGTGACAATTTGTACAAGGTGGACAATGCAGATTTGCACTTTATGACATGACTCAGTTTCTTGGCTAGAACATCTTTCACCTTGAACTATCAGGCTTTGGTTAAAGATTAATCAATAGTCAAACACTGTGGTGTCCTCTTGTTTAATCCAAGAAAATGTACAGTGACCTTGGCATTTCTACACCTCTGTGATGGAAGTAGAAGTAGACACTTTTTTCTTTGGCAAGAGAAACTGGCATTAGTTCAAATTATTTGAAAATGATTTTGATGAGTCTATTATTTTTAATTTAGAAGCTCCATGGGGACACTAGGGTAGAAAGAATTTCTAATTGTCTAACAGCGGATTTTGTCTTTTCTCTTGTTAAGCTTCCCTGCATTCCAGCATCAGGATCCTAAGTTCTTTGGGGATAAGACCAATAGTGAATCAGTAAAGTTAAGATGTCTACTGTCTCTTATAGGTATGAACTTAACCTCTTAGAGTATCTATTTGATCTACTCAGGTATAAACAGGACACAGTTATTCTAGCCAGTAATGAAGTGACTCAGTAAGCAACAGGCGCACTTCCACCAAGTACTGTCAAATTTTAAGTTTGTCAGTGTTCAGAAATTTGTTTTAATTTTCCAACTGAATCTGATCTTTGATTTGTAGCTCTTGCTAAATTTTATGGGCAGATTCATGCCAATCTAAGGAATAAAGATCTTTAATTCTAAAGCATATTTACTATGTATTCATTAGAGATGTCTTAAGAAATAAAGTATAAGCTTTTGCTTACAAAAGCTTAGTTGAAATTCATTACGACACAATTTGTCTTGCTTCTCTTCAATTATTTGCTAATATGTAGCCTATGGAATATAAACATTTGAAATGAGTCTTGAGTTTCCACAGTGGAAAAATATAAAGAGGATGTTGATGGTTTAATTTTACCTGTAAAAGAAAAAAATTCATGAATAATTGATGCCGTATTTTGGTGTGTGTGTTTGTGAGTATATGTAACACATTTGTACTTTGATATTAGTTTATATGTGATCCTAAATGTTTTAAGATAAACTTTGTTTTGGATTAAATGTGTGGTAGCATTAATTTGTTCCAAATTAGAACAAAAGGGGAAGTTCCAATATAACTTTATATTTGTTTCTGAAGAACATCTTTTATTCATTTTCTGTAACACGTAATTATAGTACATGACCCATAGTTACTTTCAGAATTATGGGAGTGTACTAAAAAGTTCCTCTTGAGAAAAATCATTGTTCTAATGCTTCAAATATCCATTGTTACTATTCAGGCTTATCTTCAGTTGTATTGCCTTTATAATAATAATCATTGTTTACCAAGAGAAAAGTATTGTATTCAAAATTTCCAGGTGATCTATAGTTCTTTAAAAATAATTTTAAAGTAATAACTGGAAAATGTGCTTAGTATAAAAATTAAAACCATTGTTTCAGTTTTTTAAAACATAAAATCTTTGAAGTTTTAAAACTTTATAAAAATCAGTTCTACACAGCACAGATAATATTTACAAACTTATTGCTTAAGATGTGCTTTCTTTAATGAATATACACTTTGAGTAAATGAAGTGTTTCCTTTTTCCAGGATAAAAAAATCAATGTGTTGATTACATTACTGGCTAGTTGTCTTACTGATTCTATTTCATGGGCATTTTCACATAACCTTTAAAGAAATTATTCAGTCCTTCAAATCTATCAAAATCAAGTTATTTTCATTTTAGGAATGTTTGGAGCCTATTTACCCTGAACCCCTAATAATAAGTATACCTCAGGTTCTGCATTCAGAGTACCCATGCTTTTACTCCTGAACATATTTCATATTGAGATACTTAATTTTTGTTAGTCTGGTGGAAGTAAAATTATATCTGTTATTTTCCTTTCCTCTTATGTTGAATTTGGGTATATTTTTGTATATTTTTTGTACATTATTTTTCTTCATTCATGAAGTATCTACCTATTAAATTCATTTGTCCATTCTCCTTTTGATTTTTAAAGTCTCTTGTAACTATTTAGGAGTTTAAAATATATATATTCTGGATACTTATTCCTTTGTTAGTTTTACATATAGCAAATATTTTTTTCATTTTGCAGATTATCTTTTCATGTTTTTATGGCATTTTTTTGTAAAAGAAATTCATAGTTTTAATATACACAAATTCATGTCATTCCCTTCTATTTTGTACTTTTTGTGTAGAAAATCATCCTTTACCCTGAAGTTTACATCTATATTGGTTAGAAAGGTTAATGATTTTCCTTTTAATACTTAGTTAAAAGTATTAATCCATGAATGATTTTTATGATGTGGGGTAGGAATCCATTTTATTTGTTCTTCACTTTCCAATAATAAGTCATTATGTAGTGACTTCACTAAGAGCAAAGACTATCAGTGTGATATGTCTATCAGCATCCTTTTGGTTAGAACTTAGAGTATATATGTTTTCCCACATATTAATGTCATTGTGTATCTTTATATATTTTAGGCATGTTTCAGGTAATGAACATACTTCTGATTTACCAACTACAGTGCTATTCCTATATTTTAACTGAAGATGTAATTCATGTATGTTTATGTTAATTACTGATGTGATTCTTGTCACTATATTGTTTCACACTTTTCCTTTTGCACTAGATTTTGTGTATTTTTTTCTTTCTTTGCCTTAGTTTGGACTAACTGTATTATTCCTTTTTTACGTCAAGATTTTCCTCTCCTAGTCTGTACACTGTATATGTGGTATGTATAATGTTTTTAGGAAATAGAAATTTTAATATGCATACTAATTTTAACAAACTTTAAGTGAACCCTAAAGTTAATTAGATTCATTTGCCTTCTTTAGGACAACACCACTAAGGTGAGTTTCCTTCCAATATGTGTCCTATTCTATAATTTAGATGTCATCAAATATATCTAATATTTGTTTGGTTTTGCCCACATATTTGCCAGTTTCTGTGCTTATCATTTTTTCTAGCATCTCAGACTTCCCCTCCTGTTCATTTTCTTTTATTTTAAGGATGTCAGAATTTTGCTTAGTGAGGGGTTATTGTGGCTAACTCTTGTTTTTTCTTTAAAAATATTTAAATATATTTAAATAAATAAATAAAATAAATTTAAAAATATTCAAATTAGTTCCTATAATTTAGTTTCCTTGAGAATATATTCTAGATGGACAGTTATTTTTTTCACAGCACACTCAAGGTAGTTTTACTGTCTTCAGTCTTTGTTGACAAGTTAGTCTCATTCTTGTTTCTTTACAAATCATTTGTTTTTCTTCCCGGATACTTTCAAGATCTTCCTTTTGGTTTTGATAAGCTAATTCATTCTCATGTATTTAGAAGTAGATTCATTTTTATTTACTCCAATTGAGATTCTTTGGGTTCCCTGATTTTGAAGTTTTATGTTTTTTATCAGTTGTGAAGCTTTCCAGCCATTATATTTTAATCAACCTGTTGTACCAAATTGATTTATTATATATAGGGTGTCATTTCCCAGCTCTATCTCAAAATTGCACACATCCTTGTCTGTTTTATAGTTTTGCACATTTCTTTGTGCATTTCATAAACTGTTATATAAACTTTCCCAATATCACTGCACAGCCATATCTAGGATTCCATGATGTCTCAGTCTAGTCTAAAAATGGATTTAAAATGGTATGCAGACATTTGGGAAAAGAGCAGAGGATATTTTCATTATCTATGTATTAATATTGTGTAGGAAACACCCACACACACGAACCTGTTTTTTCTTAAATGCATCCTGAACTCAATTCCAGCGAAATAACAGGTAGGACAATTATTAGCACTGGAGAGTTTCAAGCACTGGGGTAATCCAGTGGAGAAGAACTGGAGTGGAGCCAATGTGGCTGAGCTATCAGTGTTTGGTAATTGGTGGTTTGACAAACGGAAACCCTCTCACAGAGACTGGGTAATAGGGGTCTTAGCTTTCTTAATGCTTTCCTTCTCATTTATTTTGATAATTACATTTCAAAGGGATATTTCTCAAGTTCTGAAGATATTCCAGGTTGTAAGATAGGAATATGGAATGTAATTCCGTCAATATGTATACCTCCAAAGAACAGAGAAAGAATTTACAATTTGAAGTTTTCTAAAATAAATTCTCAACAAAAGGGAAGTCAGGAGCCTGCCTATAGTCAGGAAGTCATCTGTCTATTGGTTAGTCAAGCTGACTTAGGGTTAGCTTGTGAACTGTACTATAATTGTACACAATTATTAATATTTATGATGCAACTAAAAATGAAGAACTGAATTCAAGTTGGCAAAGGACTGAGTTTAAGAATCAGTGAATTATTTCTAATCTGGAAAAATTAAGTTGCCCTAGGAATAAGACACCTATTAAATATGTACATATTAATTGGAAAATAAAACAAAAAGGAGGTTTTAGAGAATCTTTCAAAGGCTCCATCCAATTCCTTCAGAAAGGGCAAATCTAACTCCCAGTCCTCAAGTCCCACCATTTCTAGTTCTGCCGATGTGCACCCACAGGGGTCCTCTTTTGCAGTGTTTCCTTTCTCTGTGTGTAATAAAGGGAATGTCCCATTACCTTCTATTCAGCAACTTTATTTCCTGCAACTTGTATGTGCAGGCAGTTAATTTTTATTAATCCCTGGAGGAATTCCCTGTTTTATTGCGCAGTTACTATCATGTAAAAATACATTTTTTGGTTAAAGTAACACTGAGACACCTGAGTTAATATTAGTGTGATTGGTGGACTTGTGCACTTTTTGTTTTAAGACTGTCAGTCCTTTCCTTGTTGGTGTGCATGAAGTATATTTTATTTTAGCATTTACTTGAAATTCTAATTTGAATCATCATGTTTCTGCATTTGTTGGAATAAACAAAGTATTTGAAATGAACCTTTCTGAAGTCATTTAGGAGAGAGGAATTGATCAAGTACAAAGTCATTAACGTCTTGTTAAATTGAATCTACTTCACCTCTTTGTGTGTGTGTTTCTGGCAAAATAGGAAATTACTTCAAAGAAGATAATTATAGACACCTAAAATTAGTGTTGCCAGGCAGCTGTGTCTGAGGAGGTCTCTCTCTGTTCCCTAGGTGAAGCACTAGGAGAAACCTCAACCTGGAGGGGGAGGGTTCTTGATTCTGGGCGAGAAAAAATTCTCAGACAGATCAGAGGAGTGTAGGGAAGGAAGGGATTCCTTAAAGCAAGAGCAGCAGGGAATGGCAGCTGCCTTGAAGGCAGTAGCGAACAGGAAAGTGCAGAGAGAAGGAGGGAAAGTTCTCAGCCGAGGGCAGATTCTCTTGCCAACTGCTGAAACCAGGGTTACCTGGCATCCTGTGTCCACTTGGATCTGCACAGCATAGGGACTTGCCCCACCACTACAGGATCTGGGGGAGTCATGGAGCACAGGAACAGAGATTATGTTTTGAGAAGTTCTCAAAGAAAGGAGACTTTCATGTAGGCTACTAAGAGAAGCTCACACAGTGGCAGTTCCGTCTAGGTCCCCCAGGTGACGGAAACATGCAGGCCCAAATCCGAGCTCTTAGCAGCCCCTTTTTACTAATCAGGAATAAGGCAGAGACAGAGTGAAGGCTTGGAAATAAAATGAAATAGCAGAGACAAAACACAATAATTGAACAGTGAGAAAGCTTTATTTGAAAGTACGCACTTAAAGAAAGGAAAGTGCAGGCGTCCTCCGAGAGGAGGCACGCTGAGAGTTTGGGGATTCTGTCATTCAAGAATGGGGCAAAGAGCATAGTGGGGGTTGTTGGGTGTAGGCTTGACCTGTGGTCTCAAGATGCATTTCTCTAGTGAGAGACACCATGTCTCCATTCCTTTATTATCAGGCCTCTAGCTACTTCTACTACATAAACCCAACACAAGGAATTTATTTATCCTGTTCTTCTCCAAGATAGTGGTTACCCTCAAAGTAGTGGGGACATATTAGTTAAGACTGCCTGCCCTGCCTTAAGGTGGGCTGTTGGGTTATTGTATGATTACCAAGGAATATGTAAGGAATCTTACTTGTGCTTTTTTAATGGAATCTTAGTCTTAAGATGGGGTCCTTCCTGTTCTTACTATACTGTTTGTATCTCAGCATTTTTCATCATAGTCAGGAAAAATTAATCATGATGCTTGTCCCAGCTCCCCACCCTGACTCATTAGCCTATTTACTTCCAGACCAAAATAGGTTTTTAGTTTCTTAAGATAAACTGCAAAATTCCTTCATGATTGCCCACCTAATGATAATTCTGGCAGTAGTCTATAGCAGTTAAAATTCTTACATGTCTTATATTTAGCTTGTAAATTAAGTGGTTGGAATTGCAAATAAAAAATTATTCAATCCTAATTGTTTATGACACATTTAATTCTAAAAATTCCTGTCTTTATTTAGAAGATGTGAGTCATTTAGACTTATTCATGCTATTTTAGAAACCAGTTCAAATAGGTATGACATTATTTTTATTATGCTGGCAAAAAAAGAGAATCTATATTTCCTTGTAAATTTTATTTCCTTGCCTTTAGTGGAAATGTACAGGGTTAGTGTGTTGTATTCTGATTCAGTTTAAAAATCCTTGATATATATTACTGCTCTAGGCAAAGGTATATGAAACTTCAAATGGCTAAAAAACAGATAAAGCAATTATTTTTATTGATAAAACAATTATTTCTATATTCTTGAAAATGTTATTTCTTCCAAAAAAATAGCATGCTTTTTTTCCTAATTATCATTGGAATGAGAGATTCTTAATATATAGTCTTTTCTTGCTGTCACTAAAATTGTGTCCCAAGGAAATATAATATTTTATGAGTTTAGTCTTACATTAAGTACTTAAGGTTTTTAAAAAAATAACCTCACTAAACTCTCAAGGAAACTGACATAAAGGCAGAGCTGATGCTTTAAAGGACAAAATGTGAAAAGACTACAATGACTGGTGTTCTCCGGGAGCCTCAGAAATTCATCACTCCTTGTGTGTCATGCACTTTATTGCCTCCAGGAAAGCAGGGACCTTGATATGAAGGACATCCTTTGGCTTTAAAATAGATGTTGACCATTCAGGGAATTGGAAGAAATTAACAAATTTTCAATACTATTTTTTCCCGTTATTTGACTCAATTATGATGTAACATTTCCTATTGTTGTCAAGTTAAATTTCCCCAATGACATTTCAGAGATTTTTCTGGATTATTATAATTTAATGACTTGTTCTATTGGTCCACTGGCGTGCAGGTACTTCTTTTACTTATGCAGGGAATAAAATTGTAGTTCAGGTGCTTAAGGAGTAAAATACCCTTGTTAGCATTCTGAAAGCTCATCTGCATATGGTAATAATGTAAGAGATGCAAGGTAACATCTTAATTGCAGGTGTGAGTCTGAGGTTGAAAAGTAGGTCAGTGTCACCTACCTTAATCTTGGAGAAAGAGAGGGACTTTGTCTGAAATTAGGAAAAAGCAACTTTGTTGAGTGATTAATAAATCACTCATGAGTTTATAATGTCTCCTTTAATGCAAATGGAATTTCTTACCGCACTATATAGTTTAATTACTGTAACATGTTTTTCCATCAGTGTTGTTGATATGGCCTATTGGAACTTGAGTCCTGAGCAGAATATGCACTATCAAAAATGTTAATTTCATATTTTATTTCAAATTCTGCTTGCAGACCAAGATTCAGATTTTCAACAACTATGTAATTAATAAAATTAGCATAACAGAAGAGCTACATTAACATTTCCTTTACAAAATTGTTAGTTTTAATTGTCATTATTAAATAGTATTCAAATAGCTACAAAATTAAACCTCCTGCATTTGAATTCATGTTAGTTTTGATTCATTTTCCTGTCTGTATTACATTTTACATGATGTCTTAAAACATCTTAGTTTTCTCTTTCTTTTCGTAAGTATGGTATATGGTGCATCCTTTACTTCATTTGCATATCACATTTTCACATTTCTTAACATATTTGAATTTGCAGGCTTCAAAATTAGCATCTGTTTCTAATTAATCAACTTTCATTTCCTCAGGTGTTAGGATGTAATTACAGTCAGGTGTGCAAGTATGGTTTCATGTATTCCTATTTCTACATCACATTATTATCACTTTTGTTATTTGTCTCTAATTAGATTTTCTACATAAAATTTCTATAAGACTTATTGCATTAGCATTATTAGATACACTGCAATTTGAAAAAATATGTTGGTGTTTTAGAAGAAAATATTATAATACATTTCTCAAGAAAGAAAAGGAATTTCCTTTCTAAGTCTGTAACCCTTGTCCTTGCTATATTTTACTCAAAGAAAAAAGCTGTTCATTTATACTCTTCTACTGGATTTAAGGGAGGTGCCCTTATGGTTCTTAAGATGACTGTTAAAAATAGTTTTCTCAAAAGAAACTTTTGCTCATTTCCATGTCAATTAATATATTTTCTTTTAATCCTGATTATCTGTATCTCCAGTCCTCCCTCCATCCATCCATCTATGTGCATAATCTTTTAGAAAGGAACATAACTAGCTTATACTGCCTCGTTTTGTATACTCACCAATTCCTCAGCTTGAGTATTTGAGTATTTGACAAGTTACAAGTGATTCTTAGAAAACACATCTTATTTACTGATTATCACTATACAGTTGTCCTGAAACAGTATTTTCAGGTACATCTTCATTCAATTCTGTAATCTCTTATGAGTCTAACTTTCTGTCAGGATATTGGAACAGTGCCAGTCTGGATTATTCCTTTTTCAGTCACATCTACTTCATCATTCTTTTCTTTCCCTTTCTCTGGAGTATGACTTGGGGAATGGAAATGGATTCACCATTTTGTGCTTCTGAAATATTTGTACATTTTTTACCCAGAATTTGACATATATCTTTATGTTTTGTATGAGAAAAAAGGGCAAAGGAAGTCTCCTGATTAGAATAGCTCCTATCTTTGATTTCAATTTGGCTTCTTTTCCTTAAATTTTATATATACATATTTTTAAAGCAAGTCATTTAAAGAATTTCTACACTATTTTATGCTATATTCATAGTATATATCAAATTGATAATTTTAAAGATTGCTTAGCTTACTTATATGAATATAATAAATACCTTAAGAGGTTTCAGAGAAGCAGAGAGATTTTTTAAATCTTCAGTAGGTAATTCTAGCAGAAAACAATTATAAAATTTTTGGTGTTGCCTTTTATTTTCAAATGCATAGGGTTACTAGGCCCCTATAACCATACTGCAAATACAAATTTCAATTTAGTTCTCTTTTCTTGATAATATGCAAATTTTTTCCTCATTATTATATACTTATTAAAAATGTCATATTATTACGTATTGTATTAGTAAAGTTTCATCAAAAGAATGTCATAAAGCTTTTCTCTGCCTTACTAAGGATTATTTTCTAAAAATAAATACCAATATTTTAAAATACAGATCCACTGAATCAAAAGTTACAAAGTTTCAAAGCTTTATGTTTCAAAATATTAGTTTAAAAATAAAGCCATTTATACTGCTGCTTGCAGTCATTAGATAATAATAATTTTAATTTTTAGTAATTAGGGCATGTTAATGATTTCACTTAACTTCTAAGTATAACTTTGGCCAAATTTGGTGATGTAAGCCTTACAGCTTGTTATTTTCAAGTATACTGATTTGAGCCTTTAAAATGCTCATCATGATTCAATAACTGTTTAAAAACTTATTCTAAAATTTTGAAATGAATGTTTCTTGTTTATACTTCTGTTAATTTTTATTGCGCTATGACCACTGAATGTGGGTTTTAGAATTCCCTATTTATGATTTTTGTCTTTTTTATGACTGAGCACATGACCAATTTTTATGAATATTAGACAGACACTTCAGAGATAATTTTCTATTTTTGCATATAACATTTTCTTAATTACTGTTTTTCTATTTAAGTCTTATGAGGTCTTATTATTTTTTCTACATGTCCCAATCATGATGCTTAATTTTAACATGTTTCATTGTTACTTGTCTACAATGTATCCTTAGATTTCTAATCATTTTTGCCTGATGGGTTTATTCTGTTTTTCTGTATTTAAGCTTACAGAATTTTCTTTTATTGCTTCACAGTTATTATATTATGATTTACCTGCTTTCAATGTCTTGCTTTTCCTGCCTTCCTCCCCTCCTTCCTTTTCTTTGTCGTCCTTTACTCTCTTTCTCTGTCTGGATATTCCTATGATTTGAAGTTTTATGTATTCGATGTTTCAGACCATTAATTTTTTAAGCCATCAATTTTCTTTTTAACAATCAAAATTTTTCCAAATGTGTATATAGTAAAAAGCGCTTCAACCTAACTCCTAGGTCCTTTCGATACATCCTTTGTTTGTAATACCCAGAATACGACTCTGTTTATTTTATAAATCTGTTTACTTTTTAAACTATATTGGTATCAGTGGGGGTTTCACTTGCAATGTTCACAAAGGCATTAACTCAGACAATTAAAATGTGTCCAAACTTTAACTCATAGGTTTTTTTGGTTCTTCTTAAGTTTGGCTTGCTCTCATATTTTTTTATTCATTGTTCAGTCTGCCCCTGTGAGTACACATTGCTTTCCTCCCTTGTTCTAAGCACTCCAGTCAATGTCTAGGCTTTTAATTTTGTAAAAAACTTAATTTTTTAGAATATTTCTAAATTTACAGAGAAAATGTGACAATAATACAGAGTTCCCATAATCCCTACACTGAATTTCTCTTATTATTAACATCTCACATTAGTAGGTATATTTGTTACAGTTAACAAATCAATACTGATGTATTATAATGAACTAAAGTCCATATTTTATTCATATTTCCTTAGTTTATGCCCAGTGGTCCTTTTCTGTTTCAGTATCTTATCCAGGGTATTGCATTACATGTTGCCTATATGTCTTTCTAGACTCTTCGTGACCATGACAATTTCTCAGACTTACCTTGATTTTTCATGACGTGGATGGTTTTGAGGAATATTGGTCAGGTATTTTGTAAAATGCCCCCCCTGTTGAGATGTATCTAATGTTTTTCTCATATTTAGATAGAGGTTATGGGTTTTGGGGAATAAGACCCTGAAGACAATGTCATTTGTATTACATGTTTTCACAGAACACATTATCAGCATGACCTATCACTTATCTTTGTTAATGTTGACCTCCGTCATTTGGCTGAGGTAGTGTTTGTCAGGTTTCTCTGCTATCAAGTTATTCTCTACCCACTCCCATTTCCATACTGTATTCTTTGGAAAGGTGTCACTATGGCAAATCTCACACTTCAGAAGTGGGGAGTTACATTTAGCCTCCCTGAGTGTGGAGTATCTATATAAGTTATTTGGAATTCTTCTGCATGAGAGATTTGTCTCTTCTGCATTTATGTATTCATAATTTATATCCATATGAACTCATTTACATTTATTTTATTTATTTTGTTTCTTACATTGCTCCAGGTTTGGCCATTGAGTACTCTTTCAATTGGCTCCTGTGTTTGTTTGACATACCTTATCGATGTGTGTGTGTGTGTGTGTGTGTGTGTGTGTGTGTGTGTGTGTGTGTGTGTGAGTGTGAGTGTATTATGAAAACTTCCTTATTTTATGGCATTACAAGATGCTCCAGGTGTGTGTGTGTGTGTGTGAGTATGAGTGTGAGTGTATTATGAAAACTTCCTTATTTTATGGCATTACAAGATGCTCCAGGCTCATCCTGTGTGTTTCTTCTACTAGTCGTTCAGTAAGTTATTTCTCCAAGGAGCCCTAATTCCTTTTATTGGTTTAGGCTTATTGTTAATGAGCTGGTGGATGCATTCCTTAGTTTTATGCATTTTCTGGGTGGTGTTGACTATATATGACCTCATATGCTTTCTCTGATATTCTTTTAAGTGGGGCTTTTCCATCAGTTCCAGTACAAACAAAAATCATCAAGGGAAAAGCCCTCATAATAACAAGGGCTCTTCTGATAAGCAAAGTCCATGAATGTTCAAGGGGAGAGAAATATATGCAGCCCTATGTGAAATTTTCTTTCACAGATTCAAAAATAAAATATATTGAGAAATGGGAAAAAATATTCCCTTCAAGATGAGTATAAAGAAAATAAAATTTTAGTTTCAGGGCACTGTAAAAGAATTCTTGCATAAAGAAAGAATGGTACTAAAGGGGTTCAATTTTCCAGAGGTGTAGATCCCTCCTTGTGTTAATACAATTAGGGCTCCAAATCAGATGATAACATAATATTCTAATGAATACTCCATAATGACAGATGTGGAAGAAGATATTTTGGATAAAGTATATCTTGGAAAAGCAAAATTAATTATACAGAAGCATATTCTAAAGGAATAATTTTATTATTCTTATCTAGACAGAAACATGTTTCAGAAAGAGCCCATGGAGACAGGGTTTGGAAAAGAAAAGTTTACAGAATTGAGTTGGTAAATACATAAGCTATTAGAGACGGTAAAGAGATACTATTCTTAGCATATAGGCCCACTGAGAAAATGTATTTGCTGAATATTGAAGCATTTTTAGAATTTATAAATATATATCTAAAAATTTCATAAATAATGACAATATATTTGTAACAAATAAATGACATAATGGATTTAAAAGTTGGGCCTATGGTAAACATCCAATAAATTTGAATCATTATTATTATTTGTAGTATCAATAGTAGTAAAATTAATATTCATAAGGAGAAGGTAATTCTGACCCTTTATGTATGATAGAAAATAAAGAATTTAGTTTCAAATCTAAAATTTGTTAGATTATAAGTGGTTCACTGGGAAACTTTTTGTGTAGGTTTAATAAACCAAGATATATTGTTCAATTTTTATAATAAGTTGTAATAGGTTGTTTATCTAAAGTAATTATGGCATCAATTATACATGGTTAGATAATTGAATGAACTCAACAAAACTCCACTGAATATATTAATGTAAAGGCTTTAATAAAAATGAATGATATGGTAAAGAAAGAAAAACAAAACACAGGCAAGAATCTGGGGCCCCAGAAATTTCCAGGTGTAGCTCCCTGGGTTGCTTTCTTGGCTACACAGGATGCCCTTTGTCTGGAATTTAAGCACCATGTAGGTACACATGAGGAGTTTTGGTTTCAGGGCAAAAGTTTCCAGCAGGGTCTTTTAGACCTCACTTGTCCTCTAGCTATATCAGGTGTAACAGGTTTAACTGGGTGTAAACTATCTATAGATTGCTGAACAGTGTAGACAAGTTAGACTCATACACTGCCAGAGGAGTTTAAAACTTTAAGCAGCACACTATAAATCAATAGCTAGCACAGCTCATTCTTATCTTGGACAAGGACAGGAGTCCTTGGAGAAAAGCCAATACAGTATGAAATCAAGTATGATAACTCTATCATATACAAAGATTGGTGGCAATTCCTTTTCCACTATATGCGCATGACTCTACCCCATCAAGGGGATTACTCCCCTTCTGCTCTGTTCTGAGCTGACCTTTTGACTCCTTTTAGCCAGGAAAATCTGGTGGAAATGACACTGCACCAGTTTCAGTGAAGAAATATGGTGTTTTTCACTTTTGCTTACTTGCTACTTTAAGCTTCCATGTTGAGATGTCTGGGCTAATGTCTTAGACAAAGAGGCCAGATGGACAAAAACGGAAGAATCCCGCCTGACAATCAACAGCAAGGCTCTAGGCACACGAATGAGACCTTGAGTTCTCAGTCTCTAATTAAGTAAGCCTCAAGAACCAATGACAGGCAAAACAGAAAAATTGTCCCTAACTGAGCCCTGCCCTAATTCTTCACCCACAAACCTGTGAGTAAGAAACTGGTGGTTGTTAAAGCCAATAAGTATTGAAAGTCTTATCAAGAAGACACGACCATGGGTCGACCCATGAGCTGCACCCAGCAATTGGAGGCTTCCTTTATCCTCCCCTTCCTGATAATGCGGGTTCTGCTTGCCTTTCACACAAGCAGAGGCTGCTCCAAGGATGCCTCAAGATAGAGATGTGGTGTTGAGACTACATGACTTAACTCAGTTAGGCCTCTGTATAAACTTGTAAGATTTGGTGGGCAGATGGCCATGCAACACAAGCCTTGCCATCCCTTGCTTACTAAACCTGACACCTGCCAATCTGGAGTGGCCTGCCTCTTTCTGCAGCCTCTGCATACAAGGGGCTGGTTTTAAATTACACCCAAGAAATACCTGAGAAGTTTGCGAACCAGCATGGAGTAATTTGTTAGGCAGCAAAACCTAAGTGCAACTGAGTATATTTAGATGTAATTATGCTGTTATAATTTTGAGTATGAATCATGCCCAAACTTAATTATGCATAAATAACCCTTAGGAAAAGATATTATACTATCCATCTCAGAATTTAAATGTTTACTTTAATATTTCTATGTGAAATTTTGGTATTTAAGTGAGAATTCTGGATTTTCAAATGAAATATTTGTATTGAACATAGGAGAAATTTGTCTTCACCTTTGGAAATATCTTTACAAATTCTTTAGGAAACAATCATATGTGATCATTACTTTTTAAAAAAGAGACTTAATTTTCTTAGAAATCAATTACATTGATTTTTTTCTTGATTTTTATTCTTTTTTTTGTTTATTTTGCATTTAATTTGCTCTTTTTCTAGTTTCCTAAGGTGGAAACTTAGATTACTGATCTTACATTTTCTCTTTTAACATATGCATTCAATGCTACAAACTTCCCTCTATGCACTGCTTTCACTATGTTCCACAAAATTTGGTAAGCCATATTTTCATTTTCATTTAGTTCAAAATATTTTAAAATTTTTCTTGAAATCTTTGGTTCATGTGTTGTTTAAAAGTGTGTTATTTAATCTTCATGGATTTGGGCGTCTTTTGTCTATCTTTCTGCAGTTAATTTTTAGTTTAATTTCTGAGAGCAGACATCGGATATTTTTATTTTTCTAAATTTGTTAAGGTATGTTTTATGGCCCTGAATGTGTTCTGTCTTGGTGAATATTCCATATGAGCCTGAGAAAAATGTGTATTCTGCTGTTGTTGAATGAAGTAGTATATAGATGTCGATTATATCAACTTGACTGATGGTGTTCTTTAGTTCACCTATGCCCTTACTGATTTTCTATCTCCTGGATATGTCCAGTTTTGATGGAGGGCTGTGGAAGTCTTCACTGATAGTGGTTGATTCATCTATTTCTCTTTGCAGGTCTACCAGTTTTTCCCTCACAGTTTGACACTCTCTTGTTAAGTGCATACATGTCAAGGATTGTTATGTCTTAGAGAATTGACCCCTTTATTATTTTGTAATGCATTCTTTATTCCTGATGAAGTCCAATCTCTCTAAATTTATTATAGCTACTTTTTTCTTTTTATTAGTCTTAGCATGATATATTTTTTCCATCCATTTACATTTAATCTATATGGGTTTTTATATTTAAAATATAGGATTTCTTGTAGACAACATATAGTTGGTTTTTGTTTTTTGATCCAGTCTGATAGTTTCTGTTTTTTAATTGGTATGTTTAGACTATTGGTGTTCAAAGTGATTGTTAGTGTTAGATGGATTAATATTTACCATATATGTTATTGTTTTCTATTTGTTGTCCTTGTTCCTTATCCTATTTTTGTCTTCTATCTTTTGTTTCTGACTTTTATTTTTATTAAGCATTTTATATGATTCAATATTCTCTCCTTTCTTCATATATTAGTTATACTTCTTCAAACGCAACTTTTTAGTCATTGCCTCCTTGTTTGCAATATACATTTATAGCCAATCCAAGCTCACTTTTAAATGACACTATATGACATCACAGGTAGTAAGAGTGCTTTATAACAACAAAATAATCCTAATTCCTCTCATCCCTTGTATCATTGCTGTGATTCATTTTAATGACATATAAGCTTACATATACACATATGATATATACATTAGCATACATAATCAAATATGTTGTTGATATTACTATATTGAACAAACTTATCTGTTAGATGAAGATTAAGAAATGTGAAAGTTTTTTATTTTACCTTCACTTATTTCTTCTTTAGTGCTCTTCCTTTCTTTATGTAGATCTGAATTTCTGACCTGTATCATTCTACTTCTCTCTAAAGAACTTTCATGCAAGGTAGATCTATTGTCAACAGATTCTGTCAATTTTTGTTTTTCCCCTCCCTTTAAAAAAATAATTTCCTAAGATACCAAATTCTAGGTTGGTGAGTTTTTCTTTTTATCTAAACACTAAATATTTCCTCTACTCTCCTCTTGCTTGAATGGTTTCTGAGAAATGGGACATAATTCTTATGTTTGTTCCTCTATAGGTAAGGATTGTTTTTTTTTTCCTCTTCTTTAAAGATTTTTTAAATATTTTATTACCTGCAGTTTGCATGTGATATGCCCAGCTGTGGTTTATTTCTGCATTTATCCTGCTGAGTGCTTCCTGAACTACCTGGCACTGTGGTTTCTTGGTTAACCTTACTTGGGGAATTTTTTCATCATTGTCTCAAATATTTCTTCTGTTCCCTTCTCTCTCTCTCATCTACTGTTATTTCCAGTTCATGTCTGTAATTGTCCCAGGTCTTTGGATATTCTCTTCTTTTTCTTTAAGCCTGTGTTCTCTTCATATTTTCAGTTTGGAAGTTTCTGTTAACATATCTTCAAGCTCAGAGATTCTTTTCTCAGCTGTGTTCAGTCTACTAATCAGTCTATTAAAGGTATGTTTCATTTATTTTATAGTATTTGTTATCTCTAATACTTCTTTATTATTCTTGCTTAGAATTTACATCTCTCTGCTTACAGTGCTTACATTGCCTGTTTGTCCTTGCAGCCTTGTCTACTTTATCCAGTGGAGCCCTTACCATACTAATCATAGTTGTTTTAAATACTTAGTCTGATAATTTTAACATCCTTATACATCTGGTCCTGATGTTTGCTCCATCTCTTCAAAATACGTTTTTTGACTTTTTGTATGTCTTGTAAATTTTTCTTGATAGCCAGACATGATATAATGCATAAAAGGTACTGCAGCTAATAGTCCTTTTGTAATGTGGTGGTAAGGTGTGGGTGGAGGGGAAGTGTTCGATAGTCTTATGCTAAGGACTATGATTAGTCTTATAGTGAACTGAAGTATGAACTTCACAAAGGCTTCTTGGTTTTGTTCCCTCTTTAGGTGAGATGGGATGGTTAACATTGTCAGGAGCTGGTTTTTTCCTTCTCTTGGACAATTAGGCTATGATAAAACCACAATAGTATAGTCGATGGAAAACTAGTTTCCTTGAGGACAGGCCTTCCTTGTTAAGAAGAAAATGCTCTGGCGTACTTCAGAATGATTCTTTTTCTCCTCATTCTAGCAGAAACATAGGGAATTTTTTCTCTGATATTCACTATGAGTACCTGTTCCAACTCCTGTAGGTAAAGCACAAAAGTGTGAGGGCTCTCCTGTAACTGGGTCCCCTTGGAATTTTTATTTCTCAAACTTGTCTATACTGAATCTGCAGCAATTTGTCAGTTATAGTTCAGTTTTCTGTCTCGGTACCGGTTCCTGGAGAACTTTCTGCTTGGGGGTTTCTGCTCTGATTTTCTGTGTCTTCCCAGTTTTGGGGTAGTGCTTTGCCCTGTGTCCCCATTCTTCTGACAGATCTAAGATGAGTTGTTGATTTTGCACTTTGTTCACCTTTTATTTGTTATTAGGATGTTGTGGCAACTTCTAAGCTCCTTGCATACCATATTGGAAACTGCTGGTCATTGCATTTAAAAAATGTTTAGATATAAAATCAAGAATTTTAAAAACATTAGTTTGAAATATATGCTTTTTGTCTTGCTCTTTTAATTTAAATCTATCACTTAACATATTTATTCTCACTGATTTATATAATATTTATAAATTTTTCTTCTCTTTTCAAAATTTCTTATGCATACTTTTCTGCATTTCATGTACTTTGTTTCTATATGGTACATATAAATTAGCATTGTATTCTTAGTACATTTTCTATAGATAATGATAGATAAGTTTCTAAATAATTGTAGTGAGTTTCTCAAATATGAATTATTTATTTATATTTGCCCATCCCCCTACCCCCTTCCCTAGTGCAACCGCCAGTCTCTTATACTTTGTGTTTGAGTTTGTTTTCTGTGTTTGTTCATTTTGTTTATTTTTAGATTACATATGTAAATGAAATCATATGATGTTTGTCTTTCTCTGCCTGACTTATATCACTTAGCATAATAGCCCCCAGATCTATCCATTTTGTCACTAATGACATTATCATTTTTTATGGCTGAGTAATATTCCATTTTAAATATTCTATATCATCTTTATCTGTTCTTCTATCAATCTATACTTTGGTTGTTTCCATATCTTGTCTATTAGCAATATACATAGGAGGTATATATATTTTTTAATTAGTAATTTTGTTTTCTTTGTGTAAATTCCCAAATGAATTTTAATGAATTTATAGCAAAACTAGAGTACACTTACTAAAGGTTACCATCATTCACAGACCCTTCCTGAGGGAAACTTATACCTTCCCACCCTGGTGGTTCAGCCCTTGACAGGAACATTGCTGGGTGTGCAGCCCCAGCTGATGTGTGATTGATGTGTAGAATTAAGTTTTATGTTGCTTTAGTCACTGTAATACAGAAGTTTCTATTTCCAGCAAAACAGCCTCTACTGTCTAAGATATGTGGATATGTATTAAAAATGTCTCCTATAAACTCAATTTAGACTATGTAGGTTTGTGTCATGTGTGAAGTTTATCAGATTCAAATCACCATACTTGTTTTTTTTCTGCGAAACTGTTGAAAAGTCCATGAAAGCATGGGAACACCAAGTTATGGAGAACTTGATGCTTTAGTAACTTCACAGTTAAAGGGGGAATGACCAGATAAATGATTGTAAAGGGGATTAATTTCATTTTTTCTTATGGGAAAAGTAAAACAGCTCTAGAAGGAAAAAAGTGGTAGAAGTAGGAAAAGTTTCCAAGCAACAGTGGCAACGAATCTGGATGAAGTGTCTTTCAAACACAAAACATATACACACGTACTGATTATCTTAGCTCATGATTTTGGAATTTTAATTATATTGATGAGAGTATTATCTATGAATGAAAAAAGATTTCAATAACAGAACTTAATCATACATTATCTTAGATGCTTTTAAAACACTACTTGGTTTATATCTATCTGTCACTAGACACACACTAAGTATATGTTACATTTTCACAAAATATTAGCAGTCATACTGAACTTTGGGATCTAGTTTTAGTTTGGAATGACTTATTTTTCTGTTGCTTCTGGTGTTTCCTTGTTTTTTATTCCTGGATTCTTACACTCACTCTATGATAACAAAATATTTAAGTTCAGCCATAAAATTTGTCCTTGTTTCTACAGTGCTAGTTTATGCTAAGGGTATTTTGAGGCAAATAAAGCCTGATTAAAATCCAAAAGTGAAATGGCCAAGTTAATGCAGAGGGTCCATGACAACTGAAATTTTTCCTTAAGTGATTTTTCCCCCCACATTGTTCAGTGCAGAAACAACTGAATAGCTTCTCTCCTGCACCTGAATAAGCAGCTATGTGATTATTTTGTCTTAAAATATCTCTGAAGGCTTCACCTTTAGATGAAGCTTAAATAGCATGTAAAAAACACTAACCAAGGGAAAATACATAATTTGGTTTACTCTCCTGAGGCATAAACTGGGCAGACACACACTGTGTCATAATAATACATCCTTATATCTGTTTAAAAACAATACAATAATCCATAAACCCAGAGTCTTTGAATGGGAAGAGGCATATGCCCACTGAGATGCTTAATTTGCCCATCATTGGCCAAGGGCAGCACAGGTGTTAAGGGCAATTTCTGGATGAAGGTATCACCTGTGAAATGATAAAAATTGACTCTTTGCATGTCTACCTCCCTGTTGCTGGTAACTAAGCAATACCGTTATGTGGATGATTTCCTAATAAACTTCAGTGGATCAGGTGTTGAGGTTGTGCCATTATGTATCATCATCTGTTAGATCAAAGTGCAGAGGGCAGATAGCAGGTACACTGTATTAATAGCTACATTTATCTCCCCAGTCACTTAATCATTGCTTCTGGTGTGGCTTCCTTGTAGCAGAGCATTTCATGGACTCCAAAAGCATTTTGACAAAGCTTAATGTGTTCCATGCTGGCAGAGTTCTCATGTGCTAAGTGTTAGGTATGTGTGTTCCATTTCCTAAGGCGGCACTGGCATAGCAAACAGAAGGAACCACTTGTAAGTGAGTTATCATTCGTGTCGTTCTTCCATGAACAAATGTTAGAGTTTGCCTTCATAATTTTAATATGAGTTTAAAAATAAAAGCTAATATATTCATATGAATTTTTATAATTATTTCCCTGTATTTAACAGTTCTAGATATTTATCAAGTGCTTTCTGTATGCCAGCCAGATACTGGTTTAGGCTTCTATATGCATAGAGTTTCCACAATAGTCTGTTTGTGTAGATTATTTTATAATAATAATCAATAGTATTACTGGCCATAATTGTAATCAAATATTGAAGAAAAATGGGCTAAAATCATTTGCCTTTTCCTCTACAGACACTTGAAATTCAGCTAGATTGTCCTATTGCATGAGGGAAGCCTTTTATAATTATAGCCAAACAGAAGATAAAGAACAGGTTTCAATTATGGAACTTCTTGGCTGTTTTCTTGTTTTACGTGCAATGATGTATTTGTAGCTGAATTTTCCAGTATATTCTGATTCTGACGTAAAACTTGGACTAAATCTGCCTGCATGTGTGTGTGTGTAGGTGTGTGTGTGTTTCCATGTGTTTTTGTGTTTTATAGAAGTAACAGAAGGCCTGGGGGAGGAAACATGATGGAAAACATTGTGAGATGTTGTTTGTATTGTGGACAATGCTATGTGCACACTTGTAGCCGCTGCTGCAGAGATCTTGATGAACTTGAAAAAATAAAACATTGCTCCTGTATTGCTTTCCAGCAATATATTTATAATTATTTCTGGATTTTCCATGTGGTTGTTTCTCAGATAATGGCTTCCTTGGCTTTTAAAATGTCACATCTATTTCATTCCAACATCCTGAGATACAAGTATTAAACACTGAAATTGAAAGCAGAAAATAATCAACACTCTATTTACCTGGAGTTTCTAACATGTATTAACATAAATATAAAATGTATTTTTCCTTTGGATTTACTGCTCTTGTTTACAGTAATGAAATGCTATTTAACTATTTGTTAAAATGTATAAAAATACAAGTTTATTAGATGTTGTGGGAAGCATTACGTTTTTGGTTTTTACAAATGTCCAAACATTCTAATGAAAATTTGGCAGTTTAATTTCAGTATGATTTTTAGAAAATAAATCATTGTTGCTCCCATATATTCAAGTGTGAAATTCTGACCCATAGCACAGTAAACATTGATATATTTGCATGTATAAAAAAGCTTAACTCATCCTTACCTTTTTGTATATTTTCAAGTATGTCTCTGTGCTTGCTTCCCAACTGTCCAAACACTAACCACAGCACTCCAATAAGATGTGCAAGAAGTTAGAGATGTATGCTGCCTTTGGAAATCAGTGCTTGCAATTCCTACAACTGCCGACAGAGGGCAGTGATACCTGTTGTGGAGATTACTGGCCCTCCACCCAAACACACCCTTTCCTTCTGTAGCAGGGCTGTAGCTAGGATCAGGGCTAAAATACATTTTTCAGGCTCTCTTAAAGTTAAGTGGGTCCACGTGACAGATCTTGTTAATACAATGTGATAAGTGATATGCGTTACATCTGAAACAAGTCTTTTAAGATGAATGCTTGCCTCCATGTTCTCTCTTCTCTCTTGTTGCCTGGGTGAAGATAATGAAGCAATAGGAGTTAGGGTGGAGCCACGAGGTATAAGGAGCTGAGTCACTGAATATTAACATTAATATTAAAGCACCTTTTGCCAACCAGAAATAGACACTTTGGACTGTTACCTAAAAAGGAAAGAAACACCTATTACATTCTAGCAATATATATTTCTGAGTTATTTATACATTTACTGTAATATATAATATGTGTAATATTATATACTCTATTTATTATCAGATTTTAATGTAACATAATAACACAATGCCCACATATGAAACAGACTAACATGATGAAGCCTTCATCAAGTCACGTGTAGAGATCCAGTAGGGCCCGTTATTAACTCCAGTCCACAAATGGTGGGCATTCGGAGCACTATGCTGAAAAGACTTTGACATTTCCTTAGGATTTAGGGCTATAGATCAATCCTGTGATCATTCAGTGTAGTTGTTACAGCAAATGAATATAGAACAGGTGCAGGTGTTTCACATATTTGCCAAACCTGATGTCAATTAATGAGGGACTACCTTGTTTACAAAATTAAAACATTACTGCATTATTAAATATTAACACAATGACATACAATGTTAAATAGCTTTGTCTTTAGAGACTTGGCAGCGTTGATTTTCTTTTTTATTTGATGATCTCTTCAATAATAACATGCCTATTAACTTCCCTCCCCCCTCTAATATCATGCTTTGTTTCTTCTCTCTTCCTTTCATTTCCCTCAAACCAAAAGTTTGAAAATTTAACACAATTCCTCTTTTCCTTCTGTATAGTTTTGGTAGTTTAGACCTTTTTTAAAGGAACAAAGTATTTATCTATGAAATCTATCCAGGACTAATACAACTTAACATACATGTTTACTCGTATTTCTAGGCTGCTCTAATAGAAAGGAGGAGTGGAAGGCTTAAAACATGCCCGAGATAATAATTCTCAGACCTTAAAGAATAGGGGTTGGGAGTTATATTTATTTTGGTTGAGAAAAATCAGTGGGAAGTAAAATTTATTCCTGGCACATAAAAAATGTAGTACCTCTGAACTGATCATTCAGTTTCATCCAACGTCACTGTGAAGTATTAAAAGAGATCAGTGTACAGTTAAAAAAAAGGCTCATTCTACATTGACCTTCCTTTGGTTTTAACTTATATATAATAACTTTATTTAAAAATTTGATTATGTAAGGCATGATTAGGGGAGGCAGGGTGAGGGATGTAAGGATACTTTATACTGTTGTGCAACTTTCCAGTAAGTTTAAAATTGTAAGTTTGAAATACAATTTAAAAATTAAAAGATGCAAGTACTCAGAAATAGTACTAGCCTGGAGCCATTTGATATATTATCTTAAAAATCCCAAGGTCCTTATTAAAAAAAAACATAGACATATAATAAACTACCCAAATATAGGCTTCTTAGGATGAACCTGAGTTATCAGGAATTGCTCATAGCCAAACTTCCATTTCAGCACAAACATTATTACAAAAATTATTTTAAAAGATGGTGTTCAGTGGGAAATTCACCAAAACCATACTGACAAAGATCCAGGCAAGTCAGGTGTTCGTGTGTGCGTCTGTTGAGCAGAGCTGTTGATGGGGGTTTACTAGAAGTAGAAACGTGGGAAGTGAGTAAGGAGAGGTTTCAGAGATGGGTGAGTACTTGTGGGGAACAGGGCAGAGGACCCTCCCATAGGCTGTGAATCTGGGCTGGAAGATATGAGGGAGGCTGAGATTTGCACTAGGGGTACACAAATGAAAAGTTGATATCAGGGGCTAGTGGGAAATTTAATTTTTAAGGAGGGACTTGCCTGTGGTGTTTATGTCTCTAAGTGTTTATTGGGGGTGGTATTGGGGTAGAATCAACTCAATATGAAAGGAATTAAAAGTCACTAAGTCATCGGAGCAATTGTCAAAAAAGAGACAGTTTAAGAGAATTACATATATAGCATTGTAAATATATAGATTTGAAAAGAACATTTGGGTTAGATAATAGTCACCTTAGATTAACATTTGGGTTAGATAATAGTCACCTTAGACTATCCTCACATGAAAGTGTGGTCCTTGCTTGATGGACCACAGGTGAAGATGCACTTGGCACCTAGGGTAGAAGAAAGTGAGCCTGTGATCCTATTGAAAACGGGTTAGTTCATTTGCTTGGCAATCTGAGGAGCCTTTCTCTTACAGCTACACTTTGGCTTGGCACCTCCTGTTGTCTCTTAAAGTGTTAGTTAGCAAGTGTGGTCCCGAGGCCGGCTCTGTGACCTGCTCTGGGAACCTGTAAGACATGCCCCACCCCAGACCTACCGGATCGGAAACTTCGGGGTGGGGTCCAGCAATATGTGCTTTAACTAACCCCCCAAATCAGGGGGTTCTGATGCATCAAGGTTGAGAACTTCTGTCTCAGAGAAGAAGTCACCTCCACTTACGCCTCTGAACTTCATTCCACAGACACTGTCTCACAGCTCACTAAGTTTTTAACCTTTTCTTATCTACTTGTTACATCTCCATTGACATTCTAATCTAAATCTTTGTATCAGGCCTTTTAAAATCTAATCTTGGTTCATTTTTTTTTTTCCTGAAAATAAATCCTATCAGAAGGACAGGGAGCATTTTGACCCTGTCGGTTTTTAACATTAGAAAAATTGATGATAAAAAAAATTATAAAATTATCAGTTATTGGAAGACACAAAGAACAAGGCTTATTTTCATCTGTTAAGCAACTGATTGAATGGACAGTACACCAAAAATTTTGCAACAAGTTATATATATTGTAATTGGGTGGAGTGAATTGCTTCAGGAAGGAGTTCAGTATATTGTCATACATTAGCTTTTCTAGCAGAACCTGACTTACACCTGTTAAACTTTTTTGCAGAATAAAAATACCTGAGCACTCAAACTAGAAAATGCTACTCACTGCCAGCTTCACTGTGAGGTAACATGCAGTAGGCAACTTACACACAGGTTAGCAACCAGTCCTTTCCCTGGAGCGTCACTTAGAATAATTTTTCTTTTTCTGGTAGGAAAAAATATCAGTGACAGAATCTGTCACTCTTTTTATTTGCATTTGCCAAGCAGCTGTATTTACAGAAAGCAATGGCCTGGTTTTCTTTTTTTTTTTTTTATCTTGATTTCTAATTGAGTAGTTTGGTGGTCTAATGATTTTAGATTGTGAAACTCATAAAATACGTAGACCAAAGCAGTGTGAACCTGTCCCTCTATCTTCTCTTCCATGTTTTCATTATTTATAACGAATCTTCCCAGGAGCCTGCAGCATGTGCCTCACTGAATGCATGGACCCTGGTGAAACGGGGAGATAATCAGCTCCAGGCTGGGGCTGTGCAGCAGCCCCAACAACCACTCATGAGCTCAGCAGATGTTTCTGCTTTGGGGGCCCAGAGAAATTTTATAGGGCTTTTCCTCCCTTTCAGGGAAGATTGCCAGAACAGTCAAGAAATGGGAAATATATAGGCCTGCTCACATTTCCAAGTTAGGGGGGATACTATGTCCAGTAAAAGGAATCTAGAAGAGAAGAATTTCTGAAGACACCATCTCACAATCGCTAAGTAAAATGTTCACCAGGAAGAAGAAAAACCAAAAAAAGCTCCCTTGGCTTCCGGTTCCTATGCATATTGCAGCGGTGTGAATGTTCAAGGGCTTAGAAAAGATGCCCCTTATGGCAAAAACAGCCCTGGGAGGCAGCACTCTGAATTTCTGCCATTTTCATATTTTCTGTCTTTCTTAAAAGAATTTAAGTTGTAAGTCTTCTGAGGGAGAGGATCTTAGCCGAAGGACTGTGAGTCTTTTCTTTTAAATGGGCTGTGTAACACATAGTATACTTTTGTTCCTGAAAAGAGAAAAAACAAGAAGTTTCCTTGAGTGGGAAGACCTAAGAATCTTCAGCTGTCTGCATTTGATGTGCTTGGTTTTGATGGTATTTTGGACCTTAAGAAAAATGTATATGCAAAAATCACATGATAAACATCAGCAAGAACTTGTTACGTGTCACTTACATGAAGTGGAACCATGGATCTGGGTACAGAGTTATAGTTATGGGGTTTAAAATTTCACTTTTGGAAAAAAGTCCAAAATGTGAGGGAGAGAGAAGTCAACTGTGCCACTTGCTGGACTTGTTTCTGTAACGAGGTGAAGAGGATCAGCTGGGACAACAAGCTGCTATGACTCTCCAGGCCTTTTTCTGCCTGCTAAGAGCCCAAAATAGTGAGCAATTACAAACCGTTCTGATAACCCTTAAGGGGATTATTTTTTTCTGATACTGAATGCTCAAAGCCATGTATAAACAACACAGGGAGTATGATTAATTAGAAATAGTATTATAGTCCATCTGTTTACTCAGTCAGATTTTATTATAATTAGTCCCAGCTTATGTTTCATACACTTCACAGAACAAAAGTGGTTTGAGATGATTCTATTGAGGAATTGTGCAATGAAGAGAATTCATCATCCACTTATGAAAGTTCTGATGGCACAGTGTCAACTTTAAGATCCATGAGCTAGTTTGTTGTTAAAAATGGGAGTGTTAATACTTAGTCTACAGGCACAGACCTAATCATCTACATTTACCCTCTTACAGCACTAAATTATGTTTTCTACCTTTATCTTGCATCTACCTACCACTTCAGCATTTTATTTAAAAAAAATAAGGGAGAAATGTGGGATTCACATATAAATCAAGTATAAAAATCAAATGAATAATCATATCTGACTTGATTGTTTCTAGTTCATGATGCGTGATCAAAACTTAAAGTTTCTGTGATATGACTGCCCTTGCACTGTTCACCATTTAAGAACTTGTTCACCATGTAAGAACTTGTTCGTTATGATTCAGAAGATTGGAGACTGTTGAGAATTAGGCTTGGGGTTGATTAATGATTGTGCATTGAGTCCCCTATACAGAATTTTATTGTTGTTAACAACCATTTGATGAATAAATATGAGAGATGCCTTCTCAAAAAAAAAAAAGTGGGAGTGTTATTTGAGGTCCCAGTATACCTTCAGGAACTTCCCCTCAATCTCTGAGAGGCAGCAACCTCCACCTGTTACACCCTTACCATCTATACATTTTAGTGAAGTCCAAAATGTCTAATTTATTTCAATTTAATCTAAAATAAATTAACATTTGAAGGATGAGTAATACTTTGGCTATGTTGAGAAGGGATAGCTCACCAGCTGGGGCAAACGTGTAGAAAGACTCAGATTAGAAACAAAAGTATAATACATTTGAAAACTAACATGTGTACACATAAGTTGCATGTTCAGCTATAAGGGAATAGAAGGAGGTAAAACCAGTGAGTTATGTAGGAACAAGATTAAAATGAACTTCCAAACTCTGACAAATGGCTAGAGGAAAACAAAGCCAGTTTCATGGTGGCCAGTAGGTTGTTCCTGTGACATTATGTTACCCTGAGTCAGGAAATGACAGTGAGAGTTAAAGGGAAGCTGATGGAGATAAAAGATATTTAAGAGTTTTAATTGATCAGACTTCCTCATGGACTGTATATGGGAAAGATGAAGGAAAGTCATAGGTTATTGCTAGTTTCTGGCTTAAGCAATTGATTGGATAGGAGTACAATTAACTAAAATATTTGCAGGTAAATTTGGATTCACTCTTGGTACTTAACTGTAGAGCAATTATTTTTAGGTATCCCCAGTGTCTATATGTGTTTCCCAAGTCAGTCTGTGTTTTCGTGGATTGATTCTGTGCATTTCAGATGTTCTAGTAACACTCCATAAGTGTGATAATTAAGGGCAATCTGAGAGAGGCTCCCTGCCAGTGCCTACTCAGTGCTGACTCCCTAGTAGTCTTCTGGGCACAGCGGTTACTTCTGCTGTCCTGGCTCTTACTGAAGACACTGGAGAGACACTGCTCTGAATTGTTGCCAAAGGCTAAATCATCTTGGGTTATAATTATGGTATTTGACTTCTATTTACATGCTTTTTTTGTTAGAATTTCAAGTCTAGTTAATGAAGATAGACTGAGAAGAAAGGCCATCTCATTCTCTCCATTGTCTTTTCCATCTTCATCTCTTCCCCTGGTCACTTTACTTCCCTTCTTCTCAAACCATGCACAGATGTTCACATGAAAAACCAAATGTCCACAGTGGTCACTTGCTTTCTAGTTTTGCAAACAGGAAGAACACGAGTCCTTTGAGCTAATTGGGACACCTTGCTGAGGTACAGTCCCTTATGCAATCATGGGTTCTGAAAGAACAAAGGGGGTCCTTGAAATCAATCAACATGGTGCTCCTCAAGCTCCAATGTGTTTATGGCTCACAAAGAGACCTGTTAATGATGCACATTCTGAATTAGTTGTTCAGGGGACAGGACTCTGATAGGGGAGAAAAGAGGTCACAGGCACTTATTTAGTGCAATGCATTCATGTTTACCTATCAAGTTTGTGGTGGAATCTGTGTTAAAACAATCAACTTCCCTGACTCTCACTCCAGTGTCCTTTCTGCCACAATCAGCAATATTTTTCATGAGTAGGTCATCAGACACTTGTGATGTTTACATCTCATTTTGGAATCTAAAACAGTTTGCTATTCACCAAAGGAAAAAAATCTCCTAAAAGAAGTTGATGAGATCCATATTTGCTAACATTTTGGGATTTTGTTGCTAATTAAAAATTAATTACCTAGTATCTTGTTCATCATCCATGATACTGTGTGTGTGGCGATTTATTAAACCTTTAGAAATGTACATATAATAAATTACCATGGGTAAAATAAGTGCTTCATAGAATATGGTTTCGTATTATCCATTAAAATGATAACTATAAGATAATATCCTGTGTGTGTGTTTTTTCCTTCTAAAGATAATGGAATTCTAAGTTTTAGTTTAAAATTTATTTTAATACATAGATGAATTTTCCTGGAAGAAAGCTACTCCGGTGAAGCAGGAAGCTTTCTTCATTCACCTGTTGTCCTGCAAATGTGTTTCTAAAGAGGAGAGGTTAATGAACCCTAAATCTGAGAGAACATGCAAAATTGGGGTGCTGAAAACTGGCATAGTTCAGCAGCACAAAATTAGGCCTTACCAGCAACAGACTGGGGAATAGCCCCCTCCGACTGAGACATCTGGTCTCCAGTTCATACCTGGGTTTCTTTATGTTTCCTGGCTCTCCTGACCCCTCCCTTCTTAATACTGCGGCTCTAGCTCAAACGAGTCCTGGCAGGGGTGCAGGTGGACTCCACTCACCGGCTGGGGAGGAGCCAGCAAGGCTTGCAGCGTGCTCCCCTCAGCCCCAAGGTGACTGCAAACTTGATCCAAAGAGATCCTGTTCTCCAGGGAGAAGAGAATGCAGTCTTACTGCTGGCTGGGAACATGGCATTTCCACAGGTGGCAGCCCAGCTGTGGTGTGTGTGGACAGTCCTGGCGAGGATGTGCTGAAGCCATCAAACCCATATCCCCCAGGATGTCTCCTAGGATACAAGCGCGGCCGGAGAACAGAAATGAAGTAGCTGTCTCCAGAGATTTACAGTTCACCTAAATATGGGAAGGAAAATGTGTGGAGACATTTTTAGCTCAGCAGGGTCCTCAACTGAGCACTTCAGAAAACTTCCCATTGCTTCTGGCTGCATCTTGTAATTTTGCATCTCAGTGAATGCTCTACCATCTGAAACCTTCCAGGAAAACTAAATTCATTCAGAGAGGAAAAGTCCCTCCTGTGTTAAATAGCAACATGTAATATTCATTGAAAAATCTTAAAATGTCTTCCTAAATTAATATCTGATTCAAAAAGAAGCCAACAGAACAGCCAGCAAGTTCGGCTCTGTACACATATATTCTGTTCATAAATCTATCAAAGAGATGGTATTAAATAGCCCTTCACCCCTATCTGGAAAGTTAGAGGCCTATAAAAATGGAAACATATTAGCTGTGTCTATGAAAATTTATATGTACATATAGCCCTAGCCCACTGAGCCTAATGTAGAATATAAAATACTCATCCTTTACTTTCTATTTTGTGTGAGAATATGTTCTGATAGAGGAATTTATTCAACATTCAATAAATATACTCCTTTAGTTGAGGCATAGGAATAGCTTAACAGGGAGAGAATTGATAGTGGCTATTAAAAAAATAAAAACATTAGTTCATGGGAATGGATCCAAAGTGATTTTTGTGACCATATAGAATCTCTGTAAATAACCTTTAAGCCTCTGCAGAACAATGGAAATATATTTTTTAAATTATTGGTAAAAAACAAAATTAGTCTATCATACAGCTTCAAAGACACATAGATTATTCTAATTGGGCAAAAATTGGGTTTGCTATTATTAGTTAACATAGCATATAAATTGGTGAAGATTTCTACATAGAATTACCAACACATTTCACACCAGTGAAGACATTTAGAGATTGTCTCCATCGTCTTGCTGTCTGGAAATGGTTCTGTTATGGGTTGAGTTTGTTCTCCTCCGTCCTAGTACTACTGTAACAAAAAATTGAAAGGCAGAGACACAATAGCAAAGGAGAGTGACAGTTTTATTTGAACACACTCCAAGGGAGGAATGAGCCAGAGTTAAGGGAGACAAAGGTGCCAAACTTTTAGGAGAGGATCAGTTTATCATGTCCTAGCTGGGAGGCACTTTTTGATTGACAGAGTGAAGTCATTTGATTGACAGCTCTGGTAATACACCCATTCCTCTTGGTGTGCATGTCTTTTTCCAAAATGTGCACAAAAAAGCCCATGGGGCTGGGTGGGGATGGGTGGGAGGGATCAAAACTACAAATTTTATTTTAATGGGATTATGAGATGTGGTTTCGGCGGTTCTTTGTTTTCACCCTTGTTGGGACCTGGTTGGGACCAGTTTGGACTGGTCACCACAGGCAGAGAGTGATCTCCCTGAAAAGCCTTTGTTGTCTTCACCTGGGACCCCTTTCCTGGACAGTTTGGGCATTTTTTTCCTCCTTGAACCTCGTCTTCCCCTTTTCTGGCTGCTCATGTCTATATTTCTACCTAACAATTTGATGTATAAAAATTGATCTCTCAGGCCTATAGTGTTTTCTCAGATCCCAAAGGACTATCGTGTATATATTGCAGAATTTATGCTATTCATTAGATGTTTTATTTTCATTATCTTTTTATAAGTCTATAAAATAATGCAACTGAACATCCTAAACAAGAGTTAAAAACTTTTATACTATGGTCCTAAATAAACCCTCAGACATGTCTTGTTTGGTAGCACAGTATTGTTATTGTTGTTTAAGAAAATATAATTTGATTAGGTTTACCATGGATTTTTCTAGTTTATGGAAACCCCTCACATTGCTTATTTTCTGACTCATAGCTGCTTCACACATTTAAATTAGTTGCCCAACCTTTGAGAGCATTTGCGTTTGTAATGTGGCTTTATTAACAGACTTCAAATGTTATAATCTTTCCCTTGATATTGCACACTCTTTGAAAGCAACATAGTACTTATTTGATTTTCCCTAACACCAATTATCACAGTTTCTTAAGTAAATGGATATTTCTTTCATTTATTCATCTAATGCACAAATCCTTACTGTGTACCTGTTCTGGTTTAGATAACATACTAGTCAATGAAGGTCAGGATGAACAAGACAGACCCAGTATCTTCCCCACAATGGAATAATACTAAATGCTAAAAAGAAATGAGCTATCAGGTCATAAAAAAATGTGGAAGAATCTTAAATGCATATTACTAATTGTGTGAAGCTGATTTGAAAAGGCCACATACTGTATGATTCCAAATATATGACAATCTGGAGAAAACAAAACTGTGGAGACAGTAAACCTCTAGAGACAACAATGTTTGCCAGGGAATGGGAGGGAGGGTGTAGGAATGAACAGGCAGAGCAGAGAGGGTTTTTAGGGCAATGGAACTACTCTGTATGATACTCTATTGGCAGATACATGTCATTGTACGTTTGTCCAAACCCATATAATCTAAAGCACCAATAGTGAACAGTAATGTAAACTCTGGACTTTGGGTGACTGTGATGTGTAGATGTAGGTTCACTGATTTTAACAATTGTACCTAGTAAAAGTTGTTGATAATGGGGGAGGCTGTGCATATGTTGGGTCTAGGGGCCTATGGGAAATCTCTGTGCCTTCCACTCAATGTTTCTGTGAACCTAAAACTGTTCTAAAATAGAGTTAAAATGCAAAAATAAAAGACAGTTTTGTTTTCAAAATAATATAGATTATACATCTTTTAACATTTAAAATCCTAACTTATAAATTCTGATTAAAAGCCACTGAATTCACCAATAAGTGTAAATAGCGACTTGGTAATTCCAGAAAATGAAACTAAGGTGGATAAAACATGGTTCATGCCCTGCAAAACTTGTACTTGTGAAGTAAAAAATGAAGAACATATTCAAAATTTGAAGTGATTTTCCTAGCTTACACAATGGCCAGATCCTCTGTAGGCCAGTTGTATCTTCCTTTCCATTTCCTTCAGGGATATTTATGCTGTACCCATTTATAGCTGTCACTCCTTCCCACACACCACCCACTTAATGTATCCTTGCCCCTCAATTCAACAAACATTTATTGAGCAAAGTACTATGCAAATTATGGAAAAATGAGAGGACTAATACAAGCATCTTATACAACCAAAGTTGTATAAGTACATCGTAGAATGTGCCAAGGACATGAGAGTAATCAAGAGAATTCATAGTGAGAAAAATGAAATCAAGTCTTAAAGTATGTGGAAAGATTCGAACTTCTAATATGTCACCAACAAAAGTGGGGAAATTATGATACAAGAATTGAAGGGATAGCATAGGCAGAACAACAAAGGCAAAGGACTTTAGGACTTGTTTTAGGTAAGATGAGTAGCCTATTCTGGCAGGAGGGAAAATGAAATAAAAAGCCTTGGGAAAGCAGAGTGGAAATGTTAAGTCGGAGATGTATCATTGAACATGGCGGATTCCCCAGGACTGTTCTTGGTACACAATGCAGAAGTAATGGAAAATTGGTAAAGGAACCTAAGGCATAAAATGATTATTTAGTTATGCTTCAGGAAGATTAATTTGGTCACATTTAAAGAAGGATGAATTTATAACAGAGATGTGTGTAGTGCAATACATATACCTAATTTGATGCACAAATGAGAAAATGTACAAAAATATTTTTGTAAATGGAATCATATTTAATTTCATATTTGTAAATCTGCTAATAAGTGATGTTTAAAGCAATTTTGAGAATTCTTTTGTCAAGGAAAATCTCCTCAAAATGTATTTTTTTTAAATAGAATGGACTTTGTATGTAAATTTTAAGCAACTTAAATATACAATGAAGTAAAATCAACTCCACAGATAGTCAGCACCTTGTGTTTTTGCAACATTTTGAGAGATAAAATAATGAAGAAGTTATTCCTGTTGTTCAGTTCAGCTTGATTTATTTTAGGTTTTAACTCTTGGACAGTATGTAATTTCTCTGTGGAATTAAAAAAATACATGTTTACCCAAATATTTAGGTTGATCAAATATAAGTTCAATAAAATCTATGGACTAATGATATTAGATAATATAAAAAACTAAAAATCATTGTGTTTTAGCTCTTTGAATGTTTACTCAAATTATACATAAGGGGCTATGGGCAAATTCAAGTAAGGTATAAAGGGCTAACACAATAGCTGTCTCATTCTTTTTTAATAGGAAAGCAGTGAACGTGACAGTGCTCACAGGGAGCTTAATGCAAACCTCACCTTTCTGTTTAAAAGGTGATTCTGCATAAGAATCCCCTACACTTGTCTTACATGTCTCGGTTCTGTATTTCCTGCACAAGTCAATGGCCAATGTCAGTTATAGAGAGCATGATGATTTTATGGGAAAAAAATATTGTTTTTTTTACTGACTAGAATCAAATTCATACTCTTTATCCAATCTGTGAATCTTAAATATTTGAGAAAAAGGCAGAATTGACAATTACAAACATAGAGTTATAAACTAGATTTTAAAATATTTTATACCATTCCTTAGGATTTCTGTGTAGAAAATAAGATAGCATTACTTAATCCTGACTAATATTTAAAGGGTCTTGAGATTTTTCAGAGTAATCTTTTTGTTAAAAAAATGAAGTAAGACATCGAGGCCGTAATAACGATTTAATATCAATAGCTAATTCCATTTTCTTTTTTTGGTGACAGTGAGAAATGCTTTGTAGGACAATATGATGTTTTTATGTTTTTTATTTCTGTTATTTTAGGTCTAATATTTTTCAAACCTGTATCATATAAAATAAGTTTTTGCTAGAGTAGAACAAGTTCATTATAAAAATACAGAAAATTGTGAAAAGTATGGACAAAACACACAATACCCTTACCATCTTAAAGTTTAACAATCACTTACAATTTAGTTCACTTTTGTGTAGTGATTTGTGTGTGTATAAATTATTTTTCAAAAATATTAATATACCGTGTGTAGTTTTTTAAAATATTCAACAATTTCTTTTCTTTTTTTTTCTTTTTATTAAGGCATCACTGATATACAATCTTATGCTCAGGTTTCACATGAGCAACATTGTGCTTACTACATTCCCCCTATTATCAAGTCCCCACCACATACCCCATTACAGTCACTGTCCATCAGTGTAGTAAGATGCTATAGAGTCACTATTTGTCTTCTCTGTGCTGTACTCCCTTCCTCGTGGCCCCCCTACATTATGTGTGCTAATCATAATGCCCCTTAATTCTCTCATCCCTCCCTTACCACCCACTCCCCCAGGTCCCTTTCCCTTTCGGTAACTGTTAGTCCATTCTTGGGTTCTGTGGGTCTGCTGCTGTTTTGTTCCTTCAGTTTTTGTTTTGTTCTTATACTCCACACATAAGTGAAATCATTTGGTACTTGTCTTTCTCCACCTGGCTTATTTCACTGAGCATAATACCCTCTAGCTCCTTCCATGTTGTTACAAAGGGTAGGATTTGTTTTCTTCTTATTGCTGAATAATATTCCATTGTGTGTATGTACCACATCTTCATCCATTCATCTACTGATGGACACTTAGGTTACTTCTATATCTTGGCTATTGTAAATACTGCTGCGATAAACATAGGGGTGCATATGTCTTTTTGAATCTGTGATCCTGTTTTCTTAGGGTAAATTCCTAGAAGTGGAATTCCTGGGTCAAATGGTATTTCTATTTTGAGCTTTTTGAGGAACCTCCATACTGCTTTCCACAATGGTTGAACTAATTTACATTCCCACCGGCAGTGTAGGAGGGTTCCCCTTTCTCCCCATCCTCACCAGCATTTGTTGTTGTTTGTCTTTTGGATGGTGGCGATCCTTACTGGTGTGAGGTGATATCTCATTGTGGTTTTAATTTGCATTTCTCTGATGATTAGTGATGTGGAGTATCTTTTCATGTGTCTGTTCACCATCTGAATTCCTTCTTTGAGGAAGTGTCTGTTCAGATGCTCTGCCTGATTTTTAATTGGGTTATTTGCTTTTTGTTTGTTGAGGTGCATGAGCTCTTTATACATTTTGGATGTTAACCCTTTATCAGATATGTCATTTATGAATATGTTCTCCCATACCATAGGATGCCTTTTTTTTCTACTGATGGCATCCTTTTCTGTACAGAAGCTTTTCAGTTTGATATTGTCCCACTTGTTCATTTTTGCTTTTGTTTCCCTTGCTTGGTACTGTGTACAGTTCTATAACTTTGCCTCTTTCTATAATATATCCTGTATAATTCAAAAATTATTGTTAGCAATTAGCAGTATACATTGTTATTAGCTGTTATTCAGACCTTCTATTTGATGACTATATAGAATGCCATCATCAGAAAAATTTTCCTCCATTTAAATTTTCCAAAATTCTTGGATTCCCCTATTATAAATGTTCCCTATTGCAAGTAACAATGCTGTCTCTATGAATACATAATTAAAGTCTCTTCTGTCTTCTAGTTTATTATAAGCACAATTGTTGAGCCAAATATTATAAACATATTTAAACCTCTTGATAATTTCTCAAAGGCAATTCTAAGAAGTTGTATCAATTTACACCACTGGGGCAGACAGTGAAAATTACCCATAACTGAAGCCACCTTAAGTCAGTGGTAGAAGAAAAAAAAATAGTTTTCATATTTTTATTAAAAATGTTTTTTTCTATTTTTTTATTCTTAATGAGGTTAGAAAACTTTCACATGTTCATGGGTCATTTACACTGAAGCATAATGAACAAGTTCTTACATGGTGAACAAGTTCTTACATAGTGAATAAGTTCTTACATGGTGAACAGTGCAAGGGCAGTCATATCACAGAAACTTTCGGTTTTGATCATGCATCATGAACTATAAACAATCAAATCAGATATGATTATTTGTTTGATTTTTATACTTGATTTATATGTGAATCCCACGTTTCCCCCTTATTATTATTATTATTATTATTATTATTATTATCATTATTTTAATAAAATGCAGAAGTAGTAGGTAGATGCAAGATAAAGGTAGAAAACATAATTTAGTGCTGTAAGAGGGCAAATGTATATGATCAGGTCTGTGCCTATAGACTAAGTATTAATCCAAGCTAGACAAGGGCAACAAAACATCCATGGATGCAGAAGATTTCTCTCAAAACAGTGTGGGTGAGGTTGTAAGCCTCCCTTATGTTGATCCCCAATTTCTCACCTGATGGCCCTCTTGAGACTGTGCCTGTCTTAGGCTGTTCCCCCCTTGAGAAATCTTACCCGTCTCTGGCTAACCAGTCACCTTCCGGGGCCATACAGGGAAATGTAAAGTTGTAAGTGAGAGAGAAGCAATATTCTTTGAAAAGGTTAGCTTTTTACTTCTTTGCAGATTTATGCCCTGTGGCTTCTATGCCCAGCATTTGTCTTGAGGTATCTTTACCACTTGGAAAAATTATGATACTCGGCAATTTTCGATATGAGGCATGAATTCTACTAAAGGGTTGTATTTAGGAAGGAGGAAGAAAAGCTATAGAAGTAGCAGACGGAAGAAAACATGGGAAGATGGATTATTTCTTTGACATATCTTCTTGTAGAGTAACATAAGCATGTATAGGTTTTAAACTACTAATTAAATTGCACACACACATTAACATAATAGGAATACAGCTACATAACAAAAGCAGACCTACAATTACCAGCCATATCCAGTGAAACCAAGAAAACCAGTTAGGTACCCTAGGCATTTGTGAAAACTTATCAATGATATGATGGATATTGTCTAACTGAATTTGAATAGTTTGAGAAAAATCAGACAAATTAAAACAACACATTCCTGGGAACTGTTTACATTCCATATGTTCTTTTAACAGTATGTAGTCTATACTCGCATGATTTTGGAGCACTGCAACTTGAACTTCTACTAATTCTTGGTTGAGTTCCGACAGTATAGATCCAGTCAAATTTGTTGTTTTACTGTATGGACAGGCCAGCTTAGATATCTCCTACTTCATTCCAATGGCAAGTCCAGGAACCGGTGGGATGACTGCAGCTACAACTGCAGCAGCGCCAGGATCTTTGTTGAAGTTTTTTGATGTTCATCTTATGGAATGACTCTTTCAGAGGATGTTGATGTTGGAAGTTCTTTCACATATCGTATCTTAATTCGTTTTCTGTGTAGCCAAATTAGGCTTTGATCCTCTGTATAACACAAACAAACCCTTTGCTGACACTTTGATATGACCTTTATACCATTGTGAAGAATCTATTGGAGTACACCACATAGGAACTGCTTTTTATTAAGAGAAAGGAATATTATCAGAAAAATGTACTTCCATAGCTGATCATCTGACACCCTTTAAAAGATCAAAATTAAGGATATGTAAAGCATGCATTAATTGTTGATTTGCAGTTAGTTTTATCGTATCAGGGAGTAATCCCCCTTTACTTTCTCTTTTTTCTTGTTATTATTAATCTACACTTACATGAAGAATATTATGTTTACTAGGCTCTCCCCTATACCAAGTGCCCCCCACAAACCCCATTACAGTCACTGTCCATCAGCATAGCAAAATGTTGTAGAATCACTACTTGTCATCTCTGTGTTGTACAGCCCTCCCCTTTCTCCCACCCTCCACATTATGCATGCTAATCATAATACCCCCTTTCCTCTCCCCCCCTTATCCCTCCCTACCCACCTATCCTCCCCAGTCCCTTTCCCTTTGGTACCTGTTAGTCCATTCTTGGTTTCTGTGATTCTGCTGCTGTTTTGTTCCTTCAGTTTTTCCTTTGTTGTTATACTCCACAGATGAGTGAAATCATTTGGTATTTCTCTTTCTCCACTTGTTTTACTTCACTGAGCATAATACCCTCTAGCGCCATCCATGTTGTTGCAAATGGTAGGATTTGTTTTCTTCTTATGGCTGAATAATATTCCATTGTGTATATGTACCACATCTTTTTTATCCATTCATCTACTGATGGACACGTAGGTTGCTTCCAATTCTTGGCTATTGTAAATAGTGCTGCGATAAACATAGGGGTGCATCTGTCTTTCTCAAACTTGATTGCTGTGTTCTTAGGGTAAATTCCTAGGAGTGGAATTCCTGGGTCAAATGGTAAGTCTGTTTTAAGCATTTTGATGAACCTCCGTACTGCTTTCCACAATGGTTGAACTAATTTACATTCCCACCAGCAGCGTAGGAGGGTTCCCCTTTCTCCACAACCTCATCAACATTTGTTGTTGTTTGTCTCTTGGATGGTAGCCATCCTTACTGGTGTGAGGTGATATCTCATTGTGGTTTTAATTTGCATTTCTCTGATAATTAGCTATGTGGAGCATCTTTTCATGTGTCTGTTGGCCATCTGTATTTCTTTTTTGGAGAACTGTCTGTTCAGTTCCACTGCCCATTTTTTAATTGGATTCTTTGTTTTTTGTTTGTTGAGGTGGGTGAGCTCTTTATGTTTTGGATGTCAACCCTTTATCAGATCTGTCATTTTTGAATATATTCTCCTGTACTGTAGGGTACCTTTTTGTTCTATGGATGGTGTCTTTTGCTGTACAGAAGCTTTTCTGCTTGATACAGTCCCACTTGTTCATTTCTGCTTTTGTTTTCCTTTCCCGGGGAGATATGTTCAAGAAGAGGTCACTCATGTTTATATCTAAGAGATTTTTGCCTATGTTTTTTTCTAAGAGTTTTATGATTTCATGACTTACACTCAGGTCTTTGATCCATTTCAAATTTACTTTTGTGTATGGGGTTAGACAGTGGTCCATTTTCATTCCCCTATATGTAGCTGTCCAGTTTTGCCAGCACCATCTGTTGAAGAGACTGTCATTTCTCCATTGTATTCCATGGCTCCTTTATCAAATATTAACTGACCATATATGTTTGGGTTAATGTCTGTAGTCTCTAATCTGTTCCACTGGTCTGTGGCTCTGTTCTTGTGCCAGTACCAAATTGTCTTGATTACTTTGGCTTTGTAGTAGAGCTTGTAGTTGGGGAGTGAGATTCCTCCCCCCCACCCCCTTTGCATATTTTTCTGTAGGGGCATATGTTTTCATCTTAATGGAATGGAACTTGAGATTATTTCTGACATGGTGAAGTTTTTTAAGTAGTCAAATATATTTTCTCTCTCTCTTTTTTTTACATTTTTGGTTAATATCTTCATATATGCTTAAAAAAGCTTTCAGACAAATATTAGCCTTGATAAAATACTTTAAATTCAACACATGACTTCTAAGGGCCTGTCAGTGGTATAATCAAAATAGAGGTTCTGGAATTAAATGTGCTGCCTCTGCTGTTAATCCTCATGTATTTTATTATTCCTGTTGTATCCTTATCACATCATATTAGTTCTGAGAAGTTATGTTTCCCTCACCCAAAATGTAAATCTAGCTCAACGAAACAATGGATTTTAAGTGAGCCCAGGACTACTCTGGGCCTGTTTTGCAGACACTGCTTTTATGGACACAGATCATCCTGACCTGTATTGGCAGTGTATATGTAGATTCAAATACTCTGCCCTCTAAGGCTTGAAATTAATCATACTATTGTCACTCCAAGGTCCTCTATGCCAGGGTTGAACCCTAAACTCACCAGTTCAGATCCACAGACTTAACCTAATTCCTACAATGTTTTTGCAATCTGTGTGTCCTGCTTTCATCATTATTAGTATTTTAGTTCCTCTGTGAGGATAGGACTGGTGAAGTGTATGATAAGCTCCTTGGCTAGGCTTCTAGACTAGGCTGTGACAGTGCTGTGTTTTGGGAGGTCCAGCCAGTGTGGCACCAGGGTCTTTGGACCCCAGCCACTGACTGACACGTCCACGCTGCAGCGATTGCTCAGAACTGCTCCTGGCTACTTGCCTGCTTCTGGGCTTTGACCACGGACTACTGTAGGACTTAAGTTTCTGAATCAGAAGCCTACATTGCATAACAATTTGTATCTAATTCAAGGCTAGCATCTTGGACCAGATAGCTAGTTATCGCCTCTCTTAGAAGTAAACTAAGGATAAAACCCTTGATAAGAAATTTGAACACAGTATAGTAAATACAGTAAGTAAAATATACATTTTACTTACATAGTAAATGAGTTTCAGGAGGACAGGAGTATCAGATTAGGGGTTGCTAATGGTTTTTCAGGGAGCTCTTTTCCAAAAGAGTGACATTTGTGCAGAGACCTGAGGGAAGTCAGGAGTTAGCTATGGGAATATCATGGGGAAAAAAATCCCAGGCCTTAAGGGGGAATAATACTTGAGGTATTTGAAGAATAAGAAGGCTAATATGATTGGTCCTGATGAGTGAGAAGGGGAGTAGTAGATGAGATGAGATCAGGCAGATGGTGAGGCTAAACCCTGTAGAGCCCTGTGTGTCCTCATTCTGAGTGAGAAGGGGGGCTAACAGAAGCTTTTGAACAGAGTGGTGATATGATCTGATTTATGTTTTAAAAGGAGCGCACTGACAATCACAATGGACTCTAGAGGAATAAAGGCAAAAGCAGGAAGAACATTCAGAAGGCCACAGCAATAATCCAGGCAAGGAATCAGGGAGCAGTGGGAGCATTTTCCATCTTAGTCCATTTGTGCCACTGTGATCAAATGCCCTTGACTAGGTAATCTGTAAACAAGAGAAATTTATTTCTCACAGCTCTGAGGGCTGGAAGTCTGAGATCAGTGTGCTAACATGCTTGAGTGAGGTGTCTTTTCCAGATTGCAGACTTTTCCTTGTATCCTCACATGGCAGAAGGGGATAGGGTGCTCTGTGGGGTTTCTTCTGTAAAAACACTAATTCCATTCATGAGGCTCTATCCTCATGATTTAGTAACTTCCCAACCGCTCCCACCTAATGGTACAATTATCCTTGGGGGCTAGAATCACAACATATGAATTTTGGGGGGAAATGAACAGATGGCAACACTGGATTTGCATGAAATAATTGGATTATGATTGTATTTTGATAGTAGAACTAACAGAAAATACTTATAGATTAGAGACAGACCATCCAAGATTCTGGGAGTGAATACCTGGGAGAGTGGAGTTGTCATCAACAGATCTAAGGAAGAATGTTACAAGCAATTCTGAAAGGGAAAATCAGAAATTTGTTTTTGGAAATGTTACATTTGAATAATTTATTGGACATATAGGGATGTTGAATAAGATGTTCAATACATGAATATTCATGGAGTTCCCAGGAAAAAGTCTGGGCCAGAGAAGTAAATTTGGTAATCTTCATCACATAAAATTGTATTTAAAACCATAATAATGGATGAATCACCTACAGAATGGGTATGAATAAACAAGAAAATAAGTCCTGAATGAAAACTCAAGCCAAAGGAGCTACACTTCATGAGAAAAGAGTGGCCTTCAAAGTAAGAGAAGAAACAAGAAGCCATGGGAAGGAAGCACTGAAGAACAGTGAGTGGTTGCCTGCATTAAATGCTTGGGGTGATTCAACATATGCACCTGAGAACTGGCCACTTCTAGGAAAGTGGAAGCAACCTTTGACCTTGACAAAAGCTCATTTTAGTTTGAATTTTAAAAATTGAGATTTTTGTTTTAAAGGGATAAACTGTTTTGATTTGTGTCTGCCTGACTGAGGTGTATTTTTAAAGAAATTATCCTTTGCCTATGTTATCAGTAGAAACAAAGTAACAAACAAAATCTTACCATAAAGAAATCACTGCAGAGCTGTTATTCCACTAATGAAAGATATGACTGAGGCAGGGAACATTCAGAGAAAGACAGCTAAATGACTAAGAAAGTTTATGGTAGGTTAAGATTAGAATAACCTGATCTTAAAAGATGAAGACAAAAAAGTCTAACATGTTTGATGAGATGCAATAAAAAGAATACAATTTATGGCATTTTCTCAAATTACTGGATTCTGTCACTTATCAGGTACCCTCTGATATTTGGAAAATGTTATTAGTTTTAATAAAAATGTGCATGCACAGGCACACATGCACACACATATGCATGCACACTCAATGTGATCATTTAATAGTATTTAAAATGGTGAACCATTCATTGATTCAACCACCATCCCACCTTCCTCACTTATGTAACATCCTCATTTCCCTTTATCCAATTTAAGTCAATGATCTGTCATTGTAATCATTATTTTGCCTCAGTTTCTTAGCTCTCTGGCATCTTTACCTTTTATTCTGCTACCTGGAAATGTCAATGCTACTTTCATAAAACTCTGTGAGTATATTGCCCCACCAAGTGCCTAGCTGAATGAACATTGTTGGAGGAAAACATACAACCATACTAATTTGTGTCCTTTAAATTCATGACCTCTTATGCAAAACATGTCTTGAGCATAACCTGAACAATACTAATAAGTGTCTGTTACATTTACTGCCTTATACAGAAGGACTTGTCCATCTCTTTTCTTTTGTTTTCAATTGTCAGGTAATAACACCTCCATCACATTTTCAGCTGATGGCAATGCTTTTGATTTCACTACTAAAAATCATTATTAAAAATCAGAAATAAACAAAAGCTACCACATCTTTTTCTGATGAATCTACTATGTGAATTCTGTCTGTTACCCTATACTCTTGTTTTATGTCTTGCCACAATGAAGTTAATGTTACTACTTGTACTTGCGTGTAGTAGATTCCATCCTACTTGCCTTCTAAAATACATCAGTTTTTCAGTTACCCCACTATATTGTGAATCAACATTTCTCTATTTAGTGATCATTATCAGTTATGTACATATTTTGTCCATCTAAAAATGAATTATCTTGAATATCCATTTATCCATTCTTCTCCATTGACTATCCAATTGAAAGCATGTCATTAAGAAAATAGTTATGTAAACTTGCTTTCTGAAATAACGTTTCCTTCATTCACTCCTGAACTCATTTCAATCAAATTCTGGAAGACAGATGTTTGTTAGAAGAGAATATAAAATAAATTTCTAGAGGGATAGAAAGGCTCTATGTCTTTTTTGGTAAAACATGTATATACACAACCATCAAAACTCATTGAACTGAATGCTTAAAATCTGTACTTTATTGTATTATATCTAAGTTATACCTCAAAAAAAAAAATGTGAACTAGCCCTGTACTCCATTCCCACTTCATGCCCCAAATCCCCAAACAAATGAACATACACAACAGAGCATATGTGGACTGATAAGTTTTAAAAAGGAGAAACTCTAAAAGTGTGAAAGAGGGTCAATTAAAACTAAAAAGAATTGATGAGTAACAAAATAGACACAACTGATATTAGAAATCTATAACTTGTAGTGATTCCAATTGCCATGAATAGCAAATTATCTGCCTTTCACTAGTTTAGTTATTTTGAAAAAGTCTCATTTCCTCTAATGCCATTTCATCTGTCATAAAAAAGAATATCCACTACCCCTTATAATATTAAAGTAATTTATACAGAAGCATTTGGTAATCTAATGAACCTCACGCAAATATAAAAGATTATCAGGAGGCATTTTTTTACCATCAAATGCCTAGCATTATCTTTAATAATTATTTATGAAATGAATCAAGTCATCTATTGCCATCATTTTCTTAAAAACTAGTTTTTATGTGCAGTTAAATGTTTCTATCAAAATATGTATGACCCAAAGCTTTGTCAGAAAGTCATTCATTTTATTAAGCAAATCAAAGGATTTGGATTTCAGTGAGTGTACCTTTTCCTTTAAGAGATTTGCATGAAACTATTAAAATCTAATAGCTTTAATTTCAATCAGCAATCTTTGAAAAAGTTCTTTACAAAAGCCTCACAGCAGGTGCTCACATAATAAAAAATTTGTCCATTAACTAAACATTAATGTAACAGAATACATTAACTTGATGTTTTCTTTTATTAACAAACACATTCTCATAATATAACAAACCTCTGTGATTTTATTGTTATAGATACATATAATCTTTTTTTTTTTGGTTGGGGGAGAAAATATTCAATTAAAAGTCCTGACTGAAAAACTGTCACAAACTGAATAAATGATTTCAGGTTTTAAACATTATTTATCTGTGATTTGCATTATGTTAGACAAGATGTGAACCCAGCTAAAAATGGTATCCTGAAAGACATATGAGGAAAGATATAGCCTCTATTTTTCATTTTTCTCCCAAAGGAAGAAGTCACATAAATTATGCTTAAAATTTTTCTTACAGCCATATTTAAAAGGATTTGCTTTACTAAAAGTCTTAAGAATCAACTAGTTTTATTTATCTTTTGTTTATGTATAATGAATATTTTTCTATCCACAATGATGTGCTACTTTGGGGAAAGTTTATGGACCTCTTGGTATGTATTAGTTTCCTAGAGCTGCTGCAACAAACTGCCCTGAATTGGGTGACTTAGAAACAGAAACTTCTTGACTCATGGTTCTGGAGGCTAGAAGTTCAAAATTAAGGTGAAGGTGTGGTCATACTTCTCTGTTAGCTCTAGGGAATAATACTTTCTTACAGCTTCCTAGCTTCAGGTGTAGCTATCTATGCCTGGTATTTTTTATGTTAAATAGAGAACCATCTGTCCAAAATGGAGTCATTTATGCTAAGCCATGTCACCAAACAGGGGTTTAGTACCTAACATTACTACAGTTTCAACCTCCTCTACAAATGTAGTCTTAATCTGTCTGTCAGGAATTTTCTGGTCGGTACCAATAAGGTAATCTGTCACATGGGCCTTCTCCATCCCTCAAAGATAAGGTAATCCACTTAATAAGACCCTTTTGCCTCCAAAGGAAGGTGACTTCTTCACCTGAAATAATCCTTTTATTCTGTTTAAGATTCCCTTGTCTTGTCTTTAAAAACCTTTCCCTTTCTGTAGCCCTTTGAAGTGCTTCTCTCCTTGCTCAAAGGGATGCTACCTGATTCCTGAAACATTTAATAAAGCCAATCAGATCTTTAAAATTTATTCATTTGGACTTTTATTATTTAACACTTGTCTTGCAGATGTGTAGCTCCAGTGTCTGTTTTGTCATCATACAGTGTTCCCTTTCTATGTCTTCGTGTTTTCTCTCCTCTTCTGGTAAGGATACCAATTATATTGGATTAGGGCCCACCTTGATTATTATTGAGGGTTCTTGACTCTGATAGAGAAAGAATTCTTGAACAGGTCCAAGTGTACATAAAGAAGGAATTCATTAAAGCAAGAGTAGCAGTGAAGGACAGCAACCGTGCAGGCAGCAGAGAGCAAGGAAGAGCAGAGGGAGAAAAGGGAAGCTCATAGATCACTGAACTTTCTCAGCGTAGGGCAGATCCCTGCCAACTCCAGAGTCACCTGGTGTCCAATGTGTGCTTGAATCTGCACTGTGTGGAAACTAAGCCCCTACCACTGCAGGATTTGGGGGAGCTGCCGAGCACTGGATGAAGTGAGAGCATGTTCTGAGAACTTCCCAAAGGCAAAGACAAGAGATTTTCAGGCAGGCTGCTAAAAGAGCAAGATCGTTCAGCTGCAGTCCTGTCTGGGCCACCTAGGTGACAGGAAGTTGCAAGCACAAATCAGAGCTCTTGGTAGCCCTTCCCTACGTGTCTGAAGTAGGACAGAGACAGAGTGAAGACTTGTGCTTAAGTCTAGACTTAAGACTTGTGCTTAAGTCTAGACAAAGTGCCTGAACCCTTCTATGGAGAAAAGTCTCATGATATTAAATTGCACAAAAATGTCAGTGGAAAAGAGTAATGATATATAAGACATTAATGGTGTGCTTTTTTGTCTTGTCATCACTTTTATCTATGTAAATCATCAAATAGGAGAAATTTATATAATGATGAAGTAGCTCAATGGGTTGGGACAGAGCACATGACTAGAGAGCGTTGTGTTGGGACTGCCCGGATTTAACAATTAATCTATTTCACCTTCTTTATGAAGTACCCAACAAAGCCCACAAAACAAAAACTATAAATTTTGGGGTATAACTTTCCCTGCTTTAAAATGCAGGAGTTGAAGTTTCTTCTAAAAATTATTGGTTTAATACCTGTTAAAATAATCCATGGTATAATGGTGGCAAAAATACTTAATTTTAAATTGAAATAAAGACCATGACTTTTTTATGCCTTCATCATTGCCTCATAATTCTTCTCCTCAGATATTTAACAGAACATTGTTGGAGTAACATATTATTCATTTCCTAGAATTCTTGAAATATATCTGCAAAATGGCATGAAGATACTCTTACTGCAGAGTTAAATTAAGAAAATTTTTTATTCAAAGTTTGGGATATGGATATGGATAACTCCTGAGTAACTCCAGCCTTTAAAAAAACCATTCGCCCCTTGTCTTTGATGACATTGCCTTCCCCAGAGAGGTCATAGTGACCTTGGTGTCTACTTTTGAGCACAGACTGTGCTTAGACCCATTCTTGCTTTCCTGGAAATGCCCTGAATATAGGGTTTCTGGACTTACTAAATGAAAATTTAGGAAACCCAGTTATATTTTGGTTTCAGATAAAAAAATAATTGCTTTAGTATAGTGTATTCCAAATATTGTGAGACATAACTACTGAAAAAGAAAATGTGGCTTATCTGAAATTAAAAGTAACTATGTCTCTTGTATTTTCTCTGGCAACCCTAGCTGAGTGGGTTGATTTTAGGCCTCCTGGGAACTATTGTTATAAATGTATCTTCTTGCAGATACATAGCACACTGGATCTCCTAAGCTCCCCTTCTCACACAGGGTGGTCCAATGTCCTCAGAGAGGCATGAATATTCTCTTACAGTTGTTCCAATGAGACTTCATATCCTTCTAGGCTGGTACTATTATTGTTTCTTTCTTTTTTTTTTCTGGTACTTGAAGTACACAGAATTATCTTGGAACCAACATAATAAGAATTGTTCGTACCACTTATTGTATGACATTGGATATCAAACACAACCAAGGTATTCCCTCCAACTGTAATGTGAATTCAATTGGAGGGTGGACTTTATGATCTCTAAGCTTTCCGCCTGTTTAAACATTCTGAGGGTCTAAGTCGGTCCCTCAGCATGGCATATTATACAAATTAAACAGTTTCTTAAATGTGTGTGAGAAATAGCTTAAGTATTTTTGTTGCTTTTTAGCCTTGAAGTTTTGAAAAATCTTTAAATCTTATGTTCACTTTTTATGATTGATATGTTTGTGTATATGTGTTTGTTTACATTAAGACAGCTATTGTGCTCAGTTTTAGTTAAAACAGGCCAGAATTGAACTGGGACAGTATCTATAATATAAATGAAAAACTGTTAATGTGACATTTCTACCACAGAGGAACTGAAATGAATCTATTCTTAGATGAAGAAAGAAAACCCACTAAATATTTGAAATGCACTCACCACTTGTCACAAGGTCCTTCTGTTGTGTTAGAACTATATTTCCTAGCTAATATTAAAAACCAAGCATTTAATTTCTTCCCTTTTTTGGTTTTTCTAAGCATAGAACAAAATAAAATTAAGGTTTCCCTGGCCCTTGTCCCTCTGTCTTCTACAGAATCAGTCACTGGGAGAGACTTCCTGAGCTGATGTTAGCTGCTGTTACCCCACTGCTTTCCTCTTGTTTTGATTGCAGTATTAGAATTCCAAATGACGGATTCTGGGAAAAATAATAACTTTGACTACCATGGTTCTTCAGGTGATTTCCTGTCTCTCTGAGGACTAGAGGGGTCATGTACTTTATCATTTTACCAATTCACTCTTTTTTTGTATTCAGTATTTATTAGTAAATCACTAATTGTAGTTTTCCCATTTTCTCTATCCCTCCACAGGCCTTCCCCTGTTTACTGTTTACTTTTACATAATGTTATCATAGTGACATAAAATAAATAACAGGTTTCAGAAATCTCAGTGAAAAAAGTAGATCCATTAAAGGGGCGAAGCCAGGATGGTGGCATGAGTAGAGCAGTGTAAATCTCCTCCCAAAACCACATATATCTATGAAAATATAACAAACTCTTCCTAGAATAAAGACCAGAGGACGCAGGACAACATCAAGACCACATCAACACATGCGAGAACCCAGCGCCTTGCAAAAGGGGTAAGATATAAGCCCCAGCCTGGCGGGTCCCAAGTGCCCCTCCCCCCAGGCCTGGCGAGAGGAGAGAGGTCTGAGCGGGAGGGAGAAGGAGCCCAGGACAGCTGAACACCCAGCCCCAGCCATCTGGACCAGAGTGCAGATGCAGTGCATGCGCGGGGCCCTGCATACTAGGGAAACAGGGTAGCAAGAACGGTGAGTGGGTACCAGAGGCTGGCGCCAGAGGACAAAAGAAAAGCGAGTGGCCATCTTTTTTTTTTTCTTGTTGTTTTGTTGTGGCAAGTGCTTTTTGGAAGTCTTAAAGGGACAGGGACCCCAATACTAGGGAAACAGGGTAGCAAGACTGGCGAGTGGGTATCGGAGGCCAGCGCTGGAGAACAAAAGAAAAGCGAGCGGCCATTTTTTGTTGTTGTTGTTGTTGTTGTTGTTGTTGTTGTTTTGTTTTGGCGAGCGCTTTTTGGAAGTCTTAAAGGGATAGGGACCCCAATACTAGGGAAACAGGGCAGCAAGTCCAGTGAATGGGTACCCGAAGCTGGCATCGGAGAATAAAGAAAAACGAGTGGCCATTTTTTAATTTTTTTGATTTTTTAAATTTATTTTTTATTTTTTTTAATTTAAAAACTTTTTTTTGTTTGTTTTCGTGGTCATTGTTTTGTTTTGGTGGGTGCTTTTTGGAAGTTTAAAAGGGGCAGGGTGGGACACTTAGTCCAGAGGTAGGGAATCCGGGGACCTCTGGGCACTCTAATCCCCTGGGCTGCAGGGAGCAGGGAGGCCCCTTACGGAGATAAATAGCCACCCGGCCACTCCCCCTCCAATGCAACTCCACCATGTTGGAGTAGCAGCCTGAGCCAGGCCATGCCCACAGCAACAGCGGAGATAAACTCCATAGCAGCCAGGCAGGAAGCAGAAGCCCTGTCTGCGCTCAGCTACCCAGCACAAGCCACTAGAGGTCATTATTCTCCCAGGAGAGGAAGGCCACAAACCAACAAGAAGGGAAGTTCTTCCAGCTGTCACTAGTCCCAGCTCTGCAAACTATTCCTATTACCATGAAAAGACAAAATTACATGCAAACCAAGATCACAGAGACACCAGAGAAGGAGACAGACCTAACCAGTCTTCCTGACAAAGAATTCAAAATAAAAATCATAAACATGCTGACAGAGATGCAGAGAAATATGCAAGAGAAATGGAATGAAGTCCAGAGGGAGATCACAGATTCCAGAAAGGAGATCACAGAAATGAAACAAACTCTAGAAGGATTTATAAGCAGAATGGATAAGATGCAAGAAGCCATTGAAGGAATTGAAACCAGAGAACAGGAACGCATAGAAGCTGACATAGAGAGAGATAAAAGGATCTCCAGGAATGAAACAATATTAAGAGAACTGTGTGACCAATCCAAAAGGAACAATATCCATATTATAGGGGTACCAGAAGAAGAAGAGAGAGGAAAAGGGACAAAAAGTATCTTGGAAGAAATAATTGCTGAAAACTTCTCCAAACTGGGGGAGGAAATAGTCGAACAGACCACGGATATACACAGAACCCTCAACAGAAAGGATCCAAGGAGGACAACACCAAGACACATAATAATTAAAATGGCAAGGATCAAGGACAAGGAAAGAGTTTTAAAGGCAGCTAGAGAGAAAAAGTTTACCTATAAAGGAAAACCCATCAGGCTAACATCAGACTTCTCGACAAACCCTCAGGCCAGAAGAGAATGGCATGATATATTTAATGCAATGAAACAGAAGGGCCTTGAACCAAGGATACTGTATCCAGCACAACTATCATTTAAATATGATGGCAGGATTAAACAATTCCCAGACAAGCAAAAGCTGAAGGAATTTGCTTCCCACAAACTACCTCTACAGGGCATCTTACAGGGACTGCTCTAGATGGGAGCACTCCTAGAAAGAGCAAAGAACAAAACACACAACAAATGAAGAATGGAGGGGGAGGAATAAGAAGGGAGAGAAGAAAAGAATGTCCAGACAGTGTATATAACAGCTCAATAAGCGAGCTAAGTTAGGTGGTAAGACACTAAAGAGGCTAACCTTGAACGTTTGGTAACCACGAATTTAAAGCCTGCAATGGCAATAATTACATATCTTTCAATTGACACCCTAAATGTAAATGGACTAAATACAGCAATCAAAAGACACAGAATAATGGAATGGATAAAAAAGCAAGACCCATCTATATGCTGCTTACAAGAAACTCAACTCAAACCCAAAGACATGTACAGACTAAAAGTCAAGGGATGGAAAAACATATTTCAGGCAAACAACAGTGAGAATAAAGCAGGGTTTGCAGTGCTAATATCAGACAAAATAGACTTCAAAACAAAGAAAGTAACAAGAGATAAAGAAGGACACTACATAATGATAAAGGGCTCAGTCCAACAAGAGGATATAAGAGGATATAACGATTCTAAATATATATGCACCCAACACAGGAGCACCAGCATATGTGAAACAAATACTAACAGAACTAAAGAGGGAAATAGACTGCAATGCATTCATTTTAGGAGACTTCAACACACCAGTCACCCCAAAGGATAGATCCACTGAGCAGAAAATAAGTAAGGACACACAGGCACTGAACAACACACTAGAACAAATGGACCTAACTGACATCTATAGAACTCTACATCCAAAAGCAACAGGATATACATTCTTCTCAAGTGCACATGAAACATTCTCCAGAATAGACTACATACTAGCCCACAAAAAGAGCCTCAGTAAATTCCAAAATATTGAAATTCTACCAACCAATTCTTCAGACCACAAAGGTATAAAACTAGAAATAAATTCTACAAAGAAAACAAAAAGGCCCACAAACACATGGAGGCTTAACAACATGCTTTTAAATAATCAACGGATCAATGAACAAATCAAAATAGAGATCGAGGAATATATAGAAACAAATGACAACAACGACACAAAGCCCCAACTTCCATGGGATGCAGCAAAAGCAGTCTTAAGAGGAAAGTATATAGCAATCCAGGCACACTTGAAGAAGGAAGAACAATCCCAAATGAATAGCCTAACATCACAATTATCGAAATTGGAAAAAGAAGAACAAATGAGGCCTAAAGTCAGCAGAAGGAGGGACATAATAAAGATCAGAGAAGAAATAAACAAAATTGAGAAGAATAAAACAATAGAAAAAGTCAATGAAACCAAGAGCTTGTTCTTTGAGAAAATAAACAAAATAGATAAGCCTCTAGCCAAACTTATTAAGAGAAAAAGAGAATCAACACAAATCAACAGAATCAGAAATGAGAATGGAAAAATCACAGCAGAGTCCACAGAAAAAAAAAAAAATTATTAAAGACTACTATGAAAACCTATATGCCAACAAGCTGGAAAACCTAGAAGAAATGGACAACTTCCTAGAAAAATACAACCTCCCAAGGCTGACCAAGGAAGAAACACAAAAGTTAAACAAACCAATTACGAGCAAAGAAATTGAAATGGTAATCAAAAAACTACAAAAGAACAAAACCCCAGGGCCGGACGGATTTACCTCGGAATTTTATCAGACACACAGAGAAGACATAATACCCATTCTCCTTAAAGTGTTCCACAAAATAGAAGAGGGAATACTCCCAAACTCATTCTATGAGGCCAACATCACCCTAATACCAAAACCAGGCAAAGACCCCACCAAAAAAGAAAATTACAGACCAATATCCCTGATGAATGTAGATGCAAAAATACTCAATAAAATATTAGCAAATAGAATTCAACAGTATATCAAAAGGATCATACACCATGACCAACTGGGGTTCATCCCAGGGATGCAAGGATGGTACAACATTCGAAAATCCATCAACATCATCCACCACATAAACAAAAAGAGGGACAAAAACCACATGATCATCTCCATAGATGCTGAAAAAGCATTTGACAAAATTCAACATCCATTCATGATAAAAACTCTCAGCAAAATGGGAATAGAGGGCAAGTACCTCAACATAATAAAGGCCATATATGATAAACCCACAGCCAGCATTATACTGAACAGCGAGAAGCTGAAAGCATTTCCTCTGAGATGGGGAACCAGACAGGGATGACCACTCTCCTCACTGTTATTTAACATAGTACTGGAGGTCCTAGCCACGGCAATTAGACAAAACAAAGAAATACAAGGAATACAGATTGGTAAAGAAGAAGTTAAACTGTCACTATTTGCAGATGATATGATACTGTACATAAAAACCCTAAAGACTCCACTCCAAAACTACTAGAACTGATATCGGAATACAACAAAGTTGCAGGATACAAAATTAACACACAGAAATCTGTAGCTTTCCTAAACACTAACAATGAATCAATAGAAAGAGAAATCAGGAAAACAATTCCATTCACCATTGCATCAAAAAGAATAAAATACCTAGGAATAAACCTAACCAAAGAAGTGAAAGACTTATACTCTGAAAACTACAAGTCACTCTTAAGAGAAATTAAAGGGGACACTAATAAATGGAAACTCATCCCATGCTCATGGCTAGGAAGAATTAATATCGTCAAAATGGCTATCCTGCCCAAAGCAATATGCATATTTGATGCAATCCCTATCAAATTACCAGCAACATTCTTCAATGAACTGGAACAAATAATTCAAAAATTCATATGGAAACACCAAAGACCCTGAATAGCCAAAGCAATCCTGAGAAAGAAGAATAAAGTAGGGGGGATCTCACTCCCCAACTTCAAGCTCTACTATAAAGCCATAGTAATCAAGACAATTTGGTACTGGCACAAGAACAGAGCCACAGACCAGTGGAACAGACTAGAGACTCCAGACATTAACCCAAACATATACGGTGTATTAATATTTGATAAAGTAGCCATGGACATACAATGGGGAAATGACAGTCTCTTCAACAGATGGTGCTGGCAAAACTGGACAGCTACATGTAGGGGAATGAAAATGGACCATTGTCTAACCCCATATACAAAAGTAAATTCAAAATGGATCAAAGGCCTGAATGTAAGTCATGAAACCATTAAACTCGTGGAGAAAAACTTAGGCAAAAACCTCTTAGACATAAACATGAGTGACCTCTTCTTGAACATATCTCCCCGGGCAAGGAAAACAACAGCAAAAATGAACAAGTGGGACTATATTAAGCTGAAAAGCTCCTGTACAGCAAAAGACACCGTCAATAGAATAAAAAGGAACCCTACAGTATGGGAGAATATATTTGTAAATGACAGATCTGATAAAGGCTTGACGTCCAAAATATATAAAGAGCTCACACACCTCAACAAACAAAAATCAAATAATCCAATTAAAAAATGGGCAAAGGAACTGAACAGACAGTTCTCCGAAAAAGAAATACAGATGGCCAACAGACACATGAAAAGATTCTCCACATCGCTAATTATCAGAGAAATGCAAATTAAAACTACAATGAGGTATCACCTCACACCAGTAAGGATGGCTGCCTTCCAAAAGACAAACAACAACAAATGTTGGCGAGGCTGTGGAGAAAGGGAAACTCTCCTACACTGCTGGTGTGAATGTAAATTAGTTCAACCATTGTGGAAAGCAGTATGGAGGTTCATCAAAATGCTTAAAACAGACCTACCATTTGACCCAGGAATTCCACTCCTAGGAATTTACCCTAAGAACACAGCAATCAAGTTTGAGATAGATAGATGAACCTCTATGTTTATCGCAGCACTATTTACAATGGCCAAGAATTGGAAGCAACTTAAATGCCCATCGGCAGATGAATGGATAAAGAAGATGTGGTACATGTGCACAATGGAATACTACTCAGCCATAAGAAGAGGGCAAATCCTACCATTTGCCGCAACAGGGATGGACCTGGAGGGTATTATGCTCACTGAAATAAGCCAAGTGGAGAAAGAGAAATACCAAATGATTTCACTCATCTGTGGAGTATAAGAACAAAGGAAAAACTGAAGGAACAAAACAGCAGCGGAATCACAGAACTCAAAAATGGACTAACAGGTACCAAAGGGAAAGGAACTGGGGAGGGTGGGTGGGTAGGGTGGGATAAGGGGGGGAGAAGAGGAGGGGTATTAAGATTAGCATGCATAGGGGGAGTTGTGAGAAAGGGGAGGGCTGTACAACACAGAGAAGACAAGTAGTGATTCTACAACATTTTGCTATGCTGATGTACAGTGACTGTAAAGGGGTTTATTGGGGGGACCTGGTATAGGGGAGAGTCTAGTAAACATAATAGTCTTCATTTAAGTGTAGATTAAAGATAACAAAGAAACAAAAAAAGAAAGATAAAGGGGATTATCCCTGATAGGATGAAACTAACTGTAAGTCAACGATTAATGCATGCTTTAAATATCCTTAATTTTTATCACTTAAAGGGTGTCAGATGATCAGCTATGGAGGTACACTTTTCTGATAATATTCCTTTCTCTTAAAAAAAAAAAAAGCAGTTCCTGTGTGGTGACCTCCAATGAGTTCTACACAATGGTATAAAGGGCATATCAAAGTGTGGGCAAAGGGTCTGTTTGTGTTTACACAGAGAATCAAAGCCTAATTTGCCTACCCAGAAAATGAACTAAGATATGATATGAAGAAGAACTTCCAACATCAGCACTCTCTGGAAGTGTCATACCAGAAGATGATCATCAAAAAACCTCAACAAAGATCCAGGTGATGCTGCAGTCGTAGCTGCATTCATCCCACCAGTTCCTGGACTTGCCATTGGAATGAAGAAGGAGATATCTAAGCTGGCCTGTGCATACAGTAAAACAACAAATTTGACTGGATCTATACTTTTGGAACTCAACCAAGAATCAGGAGATGTGCAAGTTGTAGCGCTCCAAAATCTTACAACTACAGACCATCTACTGTTAAAAGAACATATGGCATGTGAACAGTTACCAGGAATGGGTTGTTTTAATTTGTCTGATTTCTCTCAGACTATTCAAGTACAGTTGGACTATATCCATTATATCATAGACAAATTTTCACAAATGCCTAGGGTGCCTAACTGGTTTTCTTTTCTTCACTGGAGATGGCTGGTAATTATAAATCTGCTTTGGTTATGTAACTGTATTCCTATTATGTCAATGTGTGTGCACAATTTAATTAGTAGTTTAAAACCTATACATGCTTAAGTTACTCTACAAGAAGATATGTCAAAGAAATTATCAATCTTCCCATGTTTTCTTCCATCTGCTACCTCTATAGCTTTTCTTCTTCCTTCCTAATTACAACCCTTAAATAGAATTCGTGCCTCATATCAAATTCACTGAGTATCATAATTCCTCCAAGTGGTAAAGATACCTCAAGACAAATGCTGGGCATAGAAGCCACAGGGCATAAATCTGCAAAGAAGTAAAAAGCTAACCTTTTCAAACAATATGGCTTGTCTCTCACTTACCAACTTTACATTTCCCTGTATGGCCCCGGAAGATGACTGGTTAGCCAGAGATGGGTAAGATTCCTCAAGGGAGGAACAACCTAAGACAGGCACAGTTGCAGGGGGGCCATCAGGTGAGAAATTGCGGATCAACAGAGGTGAGGCTTACAACCTCGCCCCCCGTGTTTTTAGAGAAATATTCTGCATCCATGTATGTTTTATTGCCCTTGTCTAGCTTGGATTAACACATAGTCTACAGGCACACACCTGATCATCTACATTTGCTCTCTTACAACACTAAACTATATTTTCTACCTTTATCTTGCATCTACCTACCACTTCAGCATTTTATTAAAAATAATATTAATAATAATAATAATAGAGGGAGAAATGTGGGATTCACATATACATCTAGTATAAAAATCAAACGAATATTCATATTTGACCTGATTGTTTATTGTTCATAATGAGTGATCAAAACCGAAAGTTTTTGTGATGACTGCCCTTGTACTGTTCACCATGTAAGAACTTACTTACTATGTAAGAATTTGTTCATTTAAGAACTTGTTTGTTATGCTTCAGAAGATTGGAGACCGACGAGAATTAGGCTGGGGGTTGATTAATGATTGTGCATTGAGCATTGACTCCCCTACAGAATTTTGTCATTGTTAACAACCATTTGATCAATAAATATGAGAGATGCCCTCTCAAAAAAAAAAAAAAAAAGCTATGTTTTCACAAATTAAAATGACAGCCACCACCACCCTGAATTTTCTTCTGTCTGTCAAGAATATATTTCAAAAGAAGACTGTTCCGTAATTTTAGGAAACTTCCTGTGGATAAAGTGAAGGTTCTTGCAGCCAGGATTCTCACCTGGCCGTGGTCAGCTAGCTCACTACACATGGGCAATATGTTGTTATTGATTCTATATAAAAAGCTCTGCCCAGTGCTCTGGACGACACGGTGGCATGGCGCTGCAAGGCTGCAGAAGAGCAGAGATGAGACTGGAGTCGCGGCAGCACCGGAGACAGAGATTGAGACAGCTGTAGGAGTAGTGAGGCCCAGAGGCAGAGACCAGTTTACTGCATGCAGACTTGCTCTGAGTGGACAGGATTCTGGTGATTGACCTGCCACCATGGGAATAAAGTTGGGTATAAACCCTTTCACCAAAAAAAAAAAAAAAAAAAAGTAGATCCATTGTTTAAAATGGCACATAAAAGTAAAATTTATAAATACAAATAGATATATGTGTATACACACACACACACACACACACACACACACACACATTCACTGAATGCTCTCTCCCTGATTTGTGTAATGTGAGCATGAAGCTGCTTTAGATTTTTTCAGCAGGAGTTACTCACCATTGCAACATGCCCCGGGCCCAAGGGAGCCACCTCCTGCTGAAGCTCCTTTCATGAGGCTGAGGCAGGAAAAGGCACGCCTAAACTCTTACCACAGAAGAGGCATAAACACTCCCTGAACACAAACAGCACCATTCTGAATCCTTCAAGAAGTGTCCAGCCTTTATATCCTAGCTATGGGAAAGGGGATTAAATACCACCAAACTGCTTGTGAATATTTAATTTTTGACAGTTTTTTGGGATGGTAATTGGAATGTTGTAATTATCACTGTAAGGTCTCAGTCTACATTTCTTATTTAGCATTCCATTAAAATCTTATTCACAGTATAACAGTTGGAACTCAGGAATAATGTATTGATTGACTCTCTTTTTTAATTCAAAGCAAATCTGACAGTCTCCAGATGACTTAAGTAAATAGCTACCAAATAATTACTGAAGTATTTTAAGGTGGATTTATGAAAATGAAGGAAAGTCTTCAAATTATTTCAAGCCAACATTTTAATAAAAATGCAATGTCAAAATTTTAAAACACAATTATCTGTTTTTTAATTTTTTATATCCATACTAGATTAGTTTTCTTTAGCTGTGAGTAAACATTCTATCCCTTTATTTGTTGTAGAAGCTTTGAGAAAACAGTCCTTTCCTGACTGTGTAAACATTAGCATTATGCAGTATTTTTAGTGTAATTTTGGCTGAGGGAGTCTTTAATTTGTTTCCTTGGTTTATGCATGACTCTTTATAGAAGTTTAGAATATAATGCCTTTCAATATTTGAAGCTTTCTTAGAGAATGAAGCATATGAAGGGAAATTAATAATTTATTTTTCCTTATTTATCAGCTTCTTTTTATACATAAAACTATAATCATAATGTTTATCATTTTAAAAATGTTTCATATATGCTATGTTAATAGTTTCTTACAATAATCTTATAAAGACAGTATTAGCACCTGTGTGCCATGAGGACAAGATCACAGGCAGAAATACTCCCACATTGTCTGTAAAAGTGGATTTTTATTAAAGAGACTCAAGTAATTTTTTAGTTTAAATAATAAAGGCTTTCTTAAAAAATGAAAGTGTAGAAAAATTATATAAATGTACATGTAGTCTTGGAGTTAAGGACTCCTACAAATAAAGTAACAAAGTAAAACCCCAAATTCCTCAAAAAGCTTCCAAACTGCCTAATGCATGCATTAATGTTACATCAAAGTATTTAACAATTACATAAAATATATCTTTTGTTCACATTCATGGCATACTTGTACTGTACCCCTAGGCTGTGTAACCTTGAATAAGACACTTAATCGTTTTCCACTTTATTTTCTGCATTTTGAGACTATCATAAAACTGGTGTCTATCTTATAGATTTTTCTTAGAATTAAATAATATCATATTTCCATATACCCATAGAATGAACACGATCCAGAATATTATAAGCATGATACCTATTAACAAGTATCATTATCATATGATATAAAATCTGGATTTTCTCTTTATCACTTTAAAATATTAGATTTGGCAAATAATTTGAGAAGAGGGCTGGATCCTTATTAACCAATTTAAACATTCTGTTTTTGACATCCTTTACTTTATACTTATCTTATGTGACATCAACTACCTCTTAAATCTCTGACAGTAGTGACTAAGAGATTTTACTGTCTGCAGTATAGTCACTACTTCCACTAATGTCAAATGGATTTAATTAATTTCAACTTTATGTGAGTGGAATTTGGGAGAATATTATAAAATGAAATATAAGGTCATTGGTAATATTTCCAGAGTGCATTATCTTCATAAATAATGTCTCCTCCAGACTGTCCAAGAAATAAATAAGGCTACCATCTACTGCCCTAAAAAGTCCTGACTAAGATCTTTGGGGAAAGGGTTTGAATAAATGCTTCATCATGACTAACCAGGTTCATAAGGACACATGACTTCATGTTTTTTCATATGCTAAGGTTGTACCACACATGTTATTATAAGACATCTTGTGGCTGGTGTACAAGATTGCAGTTCATACTAACAGATGTTTGGGAAGGAAATTATTTGTTTAATTTGTTTATGAGTCAGAGGATTTTTGTCTGAATGTAATTATAAGAGGAGACCACAATTTATGAATGGATTGTATTCCAAAGTGCATTTGTGAGTCAGTTGTTTGGGACTAGAACATATTTTTATATATAAACTAGGTTAAATGTTAGTATTTCCCAAGCAAGCCCACAAATAGTTGTTTTAACTCATTATTTGGCTGACAGTATCTGCGTATTATTCCTAAGTCTCTGGAGAAAGGATTTGAGGAGAAAATGGCCTCTTCCCTTTTTTGGCCAGTTTGTTTTGGTTCCATTGGTGATAACCTTTCCCCTTTCCAGCTCTTGCTTTTCTTAGGCTTTCTCCTGAGACCTCATGAGCCATAAACCACCCTGAAGGGCTACAAGTCTGATATGACCCATTCTTGGCAAAATTCACACTATTCCAAAAATATCTGCCTCCTGTTTCCCACCAATACCATGTTCCATCTTTCGATGTTGCTGACCTCAGGTTAGCATAAGAAAACAATGGAGCTTAATTTCTTTCTTTACCTTAATGGGATGAATAGTTATCCCAGGAGAATTTTTAATTTAAAAATAGATCTTTGTTCATATACTGACACAATATTGGCAACGACAGATAATGTTGTTCCAAATGACTGTGTTTGGTGGTCTTCATGACTAACAAAACAAAGGAAAAACCCAGAGATTTTAGAGCAATGACATATTAGAGTCAGGCCAACATAAGAGCTTTTTTCTGCCAAGAAGTCTGTCCTAGGAATCATCTCTTTTAATTACATTTGTTTCTTACAACTTTCCCCCTTTTCCCTTCATACACGAACCAGTTCCTTAAAACTTTCACCCAGTAGTTTCCATTTTCAAACACTGATATAAACACTGAGCTAAAAAAAGAACAAGAAAGATTTTATATATGTATATATTGCAATTTTCCTGAATTTCGTTATTTCATTTCAAAAATCAATAGATACCTAGTTATTAATTAATTGGTGTTCTTTGTTGTTTTCCCAACACTGATACAAATACTCAACTAAAAAAAAAGCAAGAAAGATTTTATATGACTATATATTGAAGTTTTCCTGAATTTTGTTATTTCATTTCAAAAATCAATAGATAACTAGTTATTAATTTACTAGTGTTCTTTGTTGTTTTCTCAAACTAGGTAGTGTTTTCTCTCTATGAAAAGAAGTAATGTTTATTTTTTGAGACTCTGTTGTATGTCTAGAGCCAGTCCAGTTCCTGACACTGAAGAATGCTTAATGAATAAAGTAAAAATTTTAAATCAGTTCACATTTGAAATATGTGAGACGAGGATTAAAGATGACAATGTGAGAGGAGAGACAGAGGCTTCCTCCTAAACCTGGATACAATTAGAAAATTTAATTGGCGCAACCAATCCTGAGAGAGCAACAGGAAAAGAGGAGAGCACCAGACTGCACACACCTGGAGAAAAGAGCAGACCTCACTGAATGGGGTAACGTATCAGAGCTGTGGCTCCGTGGGACCCAAACCCCTTCCCTGCCCCAGCTCACTGGCAGGAGGAAGAGAAACGGAGCAGGGAGGGAGTGGAGGGCTTGGGACTGCTGAATACCTAGCTCTGGAGATCTGCGCTGTGAGCACAAACCTACATTTCATGGTGCTTTCATAAGACTCACATGACTACCAGGTTGGAAAGTTAATACAGGCAGAGTTCCTGGGGAAACTGGGATTGCGGACACTTGGGGAAAGCAGGGATCCATATCCGGCTGTGCTGGGACAAAAATTTATACCTGTGTGACTGGCACACTGACTCCAGCAGTGGAGACAGGCACAGCATCCAGGAGGTGGGGAACAGCTCTTTCCTCCACCCAGGCACCAGTACTGCTCCCCTGCAACCCCCAACATTGCTTCAGGGGCTGAGCAGCTCCAGAATAGAGCTTCTGGACACTAGAGGGCGCCATATACAAATATGAAATGCCAAAGGAACCTTGTCCAGAGTAAAATTATTAATACAACTCCCGAGAAACATTTAAATGATATGGACCTCGTGACTCTTCCTGAAAGGGAGTTCAAAATAAAAATCATCAACATCCTAATGGAGGTACAGAAAGACATCCAAGAACTCAGGAATGAATTCAGGTCAGAGATCCGATCATTGAAGAGCACAATGGAGGGTATTAAAAGCAGGTTAGATACAGTGGAGGAGACAATAAATCAAATAGAAACTAAAGAAGAGGAATACAAAGAAGCTGAGGCATAGAGAGAAAAAAAGATCTCTAAGAATGAAAAAATAGAGAGAACTGTGTGACCAATCCAAGCAGAACAATATTCACATTATAGGGATACCAGAAGAAGAAGAGTGAGAGAAAGGGATAGAAAGTGTCTTTGAGGAGGTAGTTGCTGAAAACTTCCCCAATCTGGGGAAGGACATAGTCTCTCCAAAGATCTCGCAACACAAGGAACCCAAAGAAGACAACACCAAGACAGACAGTAATTAAAATGGGAAAGATCAAGGATAAGGACAGACTGTTAAAAGCAGCCAGAGACAGAAATAAGATCACATACAAAGGAAAGCCCATCAGATTAACAACAGACTTCTCAGCAGAAACCTTACAGGCTAGAAGGGAGTGGCATGATGTATTTAACGCCATGAAGCAGAAGGGCCTGGAACCAAGATTGCTTTATCCAGCAAGATTATTATTTAAATTTGAAGGAGGGATTAAACAATTTCCAGGTAAGCAAAAGCTGAGAGAGTTTACCTCCTACAAACCATTTCTGCAGTCTATTTTGGAGGGACTACTATAGATGGAAGAGTTCCTAAGTTTGGATAGCTGTCACCAGAGGTAGTAAAATCATGGTAGGCAGGGTGGAGCAGCTGATTGCGAGGCAAATGCAAAATTAAATTGACTATCCCCAAAGCCAATCAAGGGATAGAGAAAAACTATAGAATCTGACACCTAATATATAAAGAATGAAGGAGGAAGAAAAAGGAGGAGAAATAGAAAAGAACTTTTAGATTGTATTTGTAAGAGCATACTAAGTGAGTTGTTAGACTCTTAGACAGTAAGGAAAGTAACCTGGAACCTTTGGTAACCATGAATTTAAAGCCTGAAATGGCAATAAGTACATACCAATCGATAATCACCCTAAATGTAAATGGACTGAATGCACCAATCAAAAGACATAGAGTCACTGAATGGAGAAAAAAACAAGACCCATCTATATGCTGCTTATAAGAGACTCACCTCAAACCCAAAGACATGCACAGACTAAAAATCAAGGGATGGAAAAAGATATTTCATGCAAACAACAGACAGAAAAAAGCAGGTGTTGCAATACTAGTATCAGATAAAATAGACTTCAAAACAAAGAAATTAACAAAAGATAAAGAAGGACATTATGTAATGATAAAGGGGTCAGACCAACAAGAGGCTATAACCATTATAAATATGTATGCACCCAACACAGGAGTACCAATGTATGTGAAACAAATACTAACAGAACTAAAGGAGGAAATAGAATGCAATGCATTCATTTTAGGAGACTTCAACACACCATTCACTCCAAAGGACAGATCCACCAGATAGAAAATAAGTAAGGACACAGAGGCACTGAACAACACAGTAGAGCAGATGGACCTAATAGACATCTATACAATTCTACACCCAAAAGCAACAGGATACACATTCTTCTCAAGTGCACATGGAACATTCTCCAGAATAGACCCCATACTAGCCCACAAAAAGAGCCTCAGCAAAATCCAAAATATTGAAATTCTACCAACCAATTTTTCAGACCACAAAGTTATAAAACTAGAAATAAATTCTACAAAGAAAACAAAAAGGCTCACAAACACATGGAGGCTTAACAACATGCTTTTAAATAATCAACGGATCAATGAACAAATCAAAATAGAGATCGAGGAATATATAGAAACAAATGATAACAATGACACAAAGCCCCAACTTCCATGGGATGCAGCGAAAGCAGTCTTAAGAGGAAAGTATATTGCAATCCAGGCACACTTGAAGAAGGAAGAACAATCCCAAATGAATAGCCTAACATCACAATTATCGAAATTGGAAAAAGAAGAACAAATGAGGCCTAAAGTCAGCAGAAGGAGGGACATAATAAAGATCAGAGAAGAAATAAACAAAATTGAGAAGAATAAAACAATAGAAAAAGTCAATGAAACCAAGAGCTTGTTCTTTGAGAAAATAAACAAAATAGATAAGATTATAGGCAGACTTATTAAGAGAAAAAGAGAATCAACACACATCAACAGAATCAGAAATGAGAAAGGAAACATCACGACAGACCCAACAGAAATACAAAGAATTATTAGAGACTACTATGTAAACCTATATGCTAAGAAGATGGAAAACCTAGAAGAAATGGACAACTTCCTAGAAAAATACAACCTTCCAGGACTGAACAAGGAAGAAACACAAAATCTAAACAAACCAATTACCAGCAAAGAAATTGAAGTGGTAATCAAAAAACTAACCAAGAAGAAAACCCCTGGGCCAGATGAATTTACCTCAGAATTTTATCAGAAGTACAGAGGAGACATAATACCCATTCTCCTTAAAGTTTTCCAAAAAATAGAAGATGGGGGAATACTACCAAACTCAAACTATGAAGCCAACATCACCCTAATACCAAAACCAGGCAAAGACCCCACCAAAAAAGAAAATTACAGACCAATATCCCTGATGAATGTAGATGCAAAAATACTCAATAAAATATTAGCAAACTGAATTAAAAAATACATCAAAAGGATCATACACCATGACCAAGTGGCATTCATCCCAGGGATGCAAGGATGGTACAACATCCGAAAAATCCATCAACATCATCCACCACATAAACAAAAAGAGGGACAAAAACCACAAGATCATCTCCATAGATGCTGAAAAAGCATTCGACAAAATACAACATCCATTTATGATAAAAACTCTCAATAAAATGGGTATAGAGAGCAGATACCTCAACATAATAAAGGCCACATATAATAAACCCACAGCCAACATCATACTGAACAGTGAAAAGCTGAAGGCTTTTCCTCTGAGATTGGGAACAAGACAGGGATGCCCACTCTCCCCACTGTTATTAAACATAGTACTGGAGATCTTAGCCATGGCAATTAGACAAAACAAGGAAATAAAAGGAATCCAAATTGGTAAAGAAGGAGTTAAACTGTCACTATTTGCAGATGACATGATACTGTGCATAAAAAAACCCTAAAGACTCCACTCCAAAACTACTAGAACTGATATCAGAATACAGCAAAATTGCAGAATACAAAATTAACACACAGAAATCTGTAGCTTTCCTAAACACTAACAATGAACTAATAGAAAGAGAAATCAGGAAAACAATTCCATTCACAATAGCATCAAAAAGAATAAAATACCTAGGAATAAACCTAACCAAGGAAGTGAAAGACCTATACCCTGAAAACTACAAGAAGCTCTTAAGAGAAATTAAAGAGGACAGTAACAAATGGAAACTCATCCCATGCTCTTGGCTAGGAAAAATTAATATCATCAAAATGGCCATTCTGCCCAAAGCAATATACAGATTTGATGCAATCCCTATCAAATTACCAACAACATTCTTCAACAAACTAGAACAAATAGTTCAAAAATTCAAATGGAAACACCAAAGAACCCAAATAGCCAAAGCAATCCTGAGACGGAAGAATAAAGTGGGGGGTGGGGGGATCTTGCTCCCCAACTTCAAGCACTACTACAAAGCCACAGTAATCAAGACAGTTTGGTACTGGCACAAGAACAGAGCCACAGACCAGTGGAACAGATTAGAGACTCCAGACGTTAACCCAAACATATATGGTCAATTAATATATGATAAAGGAGCCATGGACATACAGTGGGGAAATGACAGTCTCTTCAACAGATGGTTCTGGCTAAACTGGACAGCTACATGTAAGGGAATGAAACTGGATTACTGTCTAACTCCATACACAAAACTAAATTCAAAATGGATCAAAGACCTGAATGTAAGTCATGAAACCATAAAACTCATGGAAAAAAACATAGGCAAAAATCTCTTGGACATAAACATGAGCGACTTCTTCATGAACATATCTCCCCTGGCAAGGGAAACAAAATAAAAAATGAACAAGTGGGACTATATCAAGCTGAAAAGCTTCTGTACAGCAAAGGACAACATCAATAAAACAAAAAGGTACCCTACAGTATGGGAGAATATATTCATAAATGACAGATCCGATAGAGGGTTGACATTCAAAAGATATAAAGAGCTCAAGCACCTCAACAAAGGAAAAGTAAACAATCCAGTTGAAAAATGGGCAGAGGAGCTGAACAGACAGTTCTCCAAAGAAGAAATTTGGATTGCCAAAAGACATGAAAAGATGCTCCACATCATTTGTCATCAGAGAAATGCAAATTAAAACCACAATGAGATATCACCTCACACCAGTAAGGATCGCCACCATCCAAAAGACAAAAAGAACAAATGTTGGTGAGGTTGTGGAGAAAGGGGAACCCTCCTACACTGCTGGTGGGAATGCAAATTAGGTCAACCATTGTGGAAAGCAGTATGAAGGTTCCTCAAAAAGCTCAAAATAGAAATACCATTTGACCCAGGAATTCCACTTCTAGGAATTTACCCTATGAACGCAGCAGCCCACTTTGAAAAAGACATATGCACACCTATGTTTATTGCAGCATTATTTATAATAGCCAAGAAATGGAAGCAACCTGTGTCCATCAATAGATGAATGGATAAAGAAGATGTGGTACATATACACAATGGAATATTATTCAGCCATAAGAAGAAAACAAATCCTACCTTTTGCAACAACGTGGATGGAGCTAGAGGGTATTATGCTCAGTGAAATAAGCCAGGTGGAGAAAGACAAGTACCAAATGATTTCACTCATATGTGGAGTATAAGAACAATGAAAAACTGAAGGAACAAAACAGCAGCAGAATCACAGAACCCAAGAATGGACTAACAGTTACCAAAGGGAAAGGGACTGGGCAGGATGGGTGGGAAGTGAGGGATAAGCACAGGGAAAAAGAAAGGTGGCCTTACAATTAGCATGTGGAATGTAGTGGGGGGGCATAGGGAGGAATGTGCAACACAGAGAAGACAAGTAGTGAGTCTACAGCATCTTACTATGCTGATGGACAGTGACTGTAATGGGGTTTATGGGGAGGACCTTGGTGAAGGGGGAGTCTAGTAACCATAATGTTCTTCATGTAATTGTAGATTAATGATAATAAAATGAATTAAAAAAAAGAAATATGCTACCATACACACATAGAAATACTTGAGTGGAAATAACAAGGTATGCTTTACAGACTAGCAGATATCTGTTTATGGAAACAGCGTGATAATTTGACCTTTTAGCTCTAGATAGTTCCTCTATTTTTAAGGTAAGAATAAAGGTTAATTTTTGTTTTCATCATAAACAAGAAATACTGTTTCCACCTGGAAAATAATTTTGAGAGAAAGGTTTTTTAGTTGTTCTCAGGTAAACTCCATAGATACTCAAGTTCCAACTGACGTTTTGCAGAGAAGGAAATTTAAATAATGAGGCATATGTAAAATAGAATTTTTAAGTCATTTAACACATGTTTAAATAAAACTGCAATACATGAAGTGTGGGGTGAAGAAAACTGAATTTAAAGATAACCTGAAATTAGAACAATGCAAAGTTTTGTCTAGTGAGGTAATGCCACCCGATACAATAAACTTATAAGTGATCCACACAAAATTGTTATTTTTTTTTTAGTTTAAACACTTTTTTTTAGTTTAAACAACTCTTCAATTTCCAAAGTATTTGGATGACCCTTTCTGATTTACTCTTGAACACTGACATGTAAAACATGAGTTTTTAAGGTCTGGAAAGAACACAGCACCGTACAGCAGATAGAACTGTTCATTTCTGAACAGATATGAGTTAGTAACATGTCGCCATGTGAAGACGTGCTCTTGATTGAGCTATTTCTAAGACTGTGCAGTGTTGTTAAGTTCACACCTATAGTTTTATGGCACACAATATCTTGGAGGATTCTTTTCAAATGAGTAATCTGCTGTTTATTTTCAACCATTCTTTATTTCTTTAAATGAGTTTCAACAAGAGAAGAATCCATCAGGATTAATTCACTATAATAAAGAACCTCTTCAGTCCACACACTACCGTACACTTGTGACTTAACAAAATATTATTTTTATACTAATGCTACAAATTGAAAAATGATGTTATTGTTAGTCCATATATTTTCAGAAGAAATAAATTAGTATCTGATGCAAACTTTCATTATCCTAGAACTGTCGCTCTTACAAATCACACAAAGATAAAGAGGGATTTCTTGTTGGGAAGATTTATGCTCATTAATTTTCAATTTGACACAGTTAGCCGCTTTGAGTCTTAATGTTGTTAATACATTGTTAACTCCATGTGCCAGGAAATACTCAAAGTATCTAGAGCTATCAATGAGATCATATATCTATTTTATTTATCAATCTATATAGAATTGCATGTCATAGGAAATGGTTGGTAGTAGTATTACTAATACATACTCATACTAGTATGTAGTAACCATTTATTAATAGCTGATGGTTTATTGAAGATGTTTAAATGTGGTTTTACTTTCTGCAATATCACAGTTCTGGGAAATAGGTGTGAAATTTATTACCACTTTACAGGCGATGATAGAACAGTTAAGGAATTTACTAAAAGTCAACATAAAAAAATAAAATAATGAATCTGTCATTGGAATGAAATAGAGAGCTCTTTTTTTGTTCACTGCAGTCACCTCTCCATAGAGGTTGTTCTCTTTATGGAAACAAAAAACGAAAGGGTAAGCTTTAAAAACTGACTTTGAATTCAGACTTGTCACATAGGTTCTATATGCCCCCAATTTTTCACTACTCTAAAACCAGATTTGATCTACTTAGCTCATCCCCGTTTCCATGTATCTGTTCTTTTCTGTTTCTACCACTACAAAAACTTCACTTCTATAAGCCTATTATTTAATATGTACTAAACTTCATTATTGGGCTTCATGTATAGATCTTTAGTCTGAGTCCTCTTTGACCTCTCTTTTTCTGTAATTTTATATTACCTGTGTTTTATTCACCTAAAAAATTTATATTAATTGTGGCTAATTAATTATCTACCTACTTGCCATGTTTCTAATTATTTTCTGTTTACTTATATGAAATTCCCATGATATCACATAACAGAATAACACCTGGGAGAGGCAAATTGTCTTTGTGAAATTAGCAGAATCAATAAATTCCATTAGTATTTTGATAATAAATATTGCACAAAATCATAAGAAAATGCTTTAGAGATTTTAGCCTCACAAAAGTTATTGTCAGTCATTACTGTTTGCATATTCAAAGCCATCCCAACATCCATTTCCCTTTTTTTGGATAACAGAAACCAGATTTATTCACAGATTGGCAATACTTTGATCAGTGAATTTCAAACCATTCAAAAAAGATCCAGTCTCCTCGACATTGATTGTTCCAGGTGTGAGCATGTGTCTTGCCAATGGGTTTCAGCCCCGACCAAGTTCACTATGGATTCAATGAGACGGAAGAGATGACAATGGAACATTCTTGGGGTGAAAGGGTTTGTACCCAGCTTTATTCCCACAGTGGCAGGTCAATCACTAGAATCCCATCCACTCAGATTGAGTCTGCATGCAGAAGCCAGTCTCTGCCTCTGGGTCTCTCTGCCCCTGCAGCCGTCTCAGTCTGCATCCTCACCATTGCCACCACACCAGCCTCTGCTCTCCTGCAACCTTGCAGCCATGCCACCGTGTCACCCAGAGCACTGGGCAGAGCTCTTTATATGGAGTCAATAACAACATATTGCCCACACGTGTGTAGTGAACTAGCCGACCAGGACCAGGTGAGAATCCTGGCCACAGGAACCTTCGTTTTATACACAGCATGTGATGCAAAGCTGGTGAATACAAATTAGGGAGATACCTGCTGAGACAATTCCCAGAAAGTTTTTGTAACTTTTTTTCCTTTTCTTTCACTTATTTATTTCCTTTTCATTTTTAAAAAAAAAATTTTTTTATTAAGATATCATTGATATACAATCTTATAAAGAATTCACATAAGCAACATTGTGACCACTACATTCACCCATATTATCAAGTGCCCCCCCATCTCACCTACAGTCACTGTCCATCAGCATAGTGAGATGCCACAGAGTCACTATTTGTCTCCTCTGTGTTACACTATCTTCCCCATGACCCCCCCGATACACACACGTGTGCCAATCATAATGTCCCTCAGTTCCCTTTTTCCTCCCTCCCCACCCATCCTCCCCAACCTCTACCCTTTGGTAACCACTAGTCCCCTCTTGGAGTATGTAAGTCTGCTTCTGTTTTGTTCCTTCAGTTTACTTTGTAGTTATACTCCACAACTGAGTATAATCATTTGGTACTTGTCTTTCTCTGCCTGACTTATTTCACTGAGCATAATACCCTCCAGCACCATCCATGTTGTTGCAAATGGTAGGATTTGTTTTCTTCTTATGGCTGAATAGTATTCCATTGTATATATGTACCACATCTTCTTTATCCATTCATCTACTGATGGACACTTAGGTTGCTTCCATATCTTAGCTATTGTAAATTGTGCTGTGATAAACATAGGGGTGCCTATATCTTTTTGAATCTTGGATCCTGTATTCATAGGGTAAATTCCTAGAAGTGGAATTCCTGGGTCAAATGGTATTTCTATTTTTAGTTTTTTGAGGAACCTCCACATTGTTTTCCACAATGGCTGAACTAATTTACATTCCTACCAGTAGTTTAGGAGGGTTCCCCTTTCTCCTCATCCTCACCAGAATTTACATGTAGCTGTCCAGTTTTGCCAACACCTGTTGCTGAAGAGCCTGTCATTTCCCTACTGTGTATCCATGGCTCCTTTATCATATATTAGTTGACCATTTTTGTGTGGGTTTATATATGGGCTTTCCATTCTATTACCTTCATCTATGGATCTGTTCTTGTGCCAGTATCAAATTGTCTTGATTACTATGGCTTTGTAGTAGAGCTTGAAGTCAGGGAGTGTAATTCCCCCAGGTTTGTTCTTCCTTCAAATGATTTCTTTGGCTACTCAGGTTCTTTTGTTGTTCCATATGAATTTTAGAACTATTTGTTCTAGTTCATTGAAGAATGCTGTGTATATTTTGATAGGCATTGCATTGAATCTGTAGATTGCTTTAGGCAGGATGGCCATTTTGACAATATTAATTCTTCCTATCCATGAGCATGGGATTTCCATTTACTGGTATCTTTTTAAATTTATCTCATGAGTGTCTTTTAGTTTTCAGGGTATAGGTCTTTCACCTCCTTTGTTGGTTTATTCCTAGGTATTTTATTCTTTTTGATGTGATTGTAAGTGGAATTGTTTTCCTGATTTCTCTTTCTGCTATTTCATCATTAGTGTATAGGAATGCAACAGATTTCTGTGTATTAATTTTGTATCCTGACACTTTGCTGAATTCAGATATTAGTTCTAATAGTTTTGGAGTGGATTCTTTAGGTGTTTTTTAATGTACAATATAATGTCATCTGCAATTAGTGACAGTTAACTTCTTCCTTACCAAACTGGATGCCTTTTATTTCTTTGTGTTGTCTGATTGACATGGCTAGGACCTCCAGTACTATGTTGAATAAAAGTGGGAAGAGTTGGCCCCTTGTCTTGTTCTCAATTTTAAAGGAAAAGCTTTACCTTCTTGATGTTAGGTATGATGTTGATTGTGGGTTTGTCATATATGGCCTTCATTATGTTAAGGTACTTGCCTTCTATACCCATTTTGTTGAGAGTTTTTATCATGAATGGATGTTGAATTTTGTCAAATGCTTTTTCAGCCTCTATGGAGATGATCATATGATTTTTGTCCTTTTTGCTGATGTGGTGTATGATGTTGATGGGTTTTCGAATGTTGTACCATCCTTGCATCCCTGGAATAAATCCTACTTGATCACAATGGATGACCTTTTTGATGTATTTCTTAATTTGGTCTGCTAATACTCTGTTGAGGATTTTTACATCTACATTTATCAGGAATATTGGTCTGTAATTTTCTTTTCTTGTGGTGTCTTTGTCTGGTATTGGTATTAGATTGATGCTGGCTCATAGAATGAGTTTGAAGTATTCCCTGCTCTTCTACTTTAAAACTTTAAGGAGGATGGGTATTAGGTCTTCACTAAGTGTTTGATAAAATTCAGTGGTGAAGTCATCTGGTTCAGGGATTTTGTTCTGAGGTATTTTTTTAAATTACCAATTCAATTTCAGTGCTGGTAATTGGTCTGTTCAGTTTTTCTGTTTCTTCCTGTGTTAGTCTTGTAAGGTTGTACTTTTCTGGAATGTTGTCCAGTTTTTCTAGGTTATACAATTTTTTACCATATAATTTTTCAAAGTACTCTCTTATAATTTTTTGTATTTCTGTGGTATCCATAGTGATATTTTCCTTTCTCATTTCTGATTCTGTTTATGTGTGTAGACTTTCTCTTTTTTTTAATAAGTCTCTCAAAGGGTGTATATATTTTGTTTATTTTCTTGAAGAACCAGTTCCTGGTTGCATTGATTCTTTCTATTGTTTTATTCTTCTGAATTTTATTTATTTCTGCTCTCATATTTATTATGTCCCTCCTTCTACTGACTTTGGGCTTCATTTGTTCTTCTTTTTGCAGTTTCATTAATTGTGAGTTTATAGAATGTTCATTTGGGATTCTTCTTTCCTGAGGTAGGCCTGTGTTGCAATATACTTCCTCTTAGCAGTGCCTTTCTGCATCCCACATATTTTGCATTGATGAGTTATTCTTCACTTTGTCTCTGTATATTGCTTGATTTCTGTGTTTATTTGGTCATTGATCCATTGATTATTTAGGAGCATGTTGTTAAGCCTTCATGTGTTTGTGGGCTCTTTGTTTTCTTTGCATAATTTATTTCTAGTTTCATACCTTTGTTGTTGGAAAAGCTGGTTGGTACAATTTCAGTCCTTCTGAATTTATTGAGGCTCTTTTTTGGACTAATATGTGATCTATTCTGGAAAATGTTCCATGTGCATTTGAGAGAATGTGTATCCTGCTGCTTTTAGTTGGAGTGTTCTGTAGATGTCCATTAGGTCAGTAAGTTCTATCATGTTGTTCAGTGCCTCTGTCTCCTTACTTATATGCTGTCTGGTTGATCTGTCCCTTGGAGTGAGTGGTGTGTTGAAGTCTCCTAAAAGAATGCATTGCATTCTATTTCCCCTTTTAATTTTCTTACTATTTGTTTCACATAAGTAAGTGCTTCTGTGTTGGGTGAATATATTTATAATGCTTATATTTTCTTGTTGGACTGACCTCTTTATCATTATATAATGTCCTTCTTTGTCTCTTGTTGCTTTCTTTGTTTTGAAGTCTATTTTATCTGATACCAGTACTGCAACTCCTGCTTTTTTCTCCCTATTATTTGCATGAAATATCTTTTTTCATCCCTTCACTTTTCTTCTGTGTATGTCTCTCAGTTTGAAGTGAGTTTCTTGTAGGCAGCATATAGATGGCTCTTGTTTTTTATCCATTCTGTTACTCTATGTCTTTTGATTGGTACATTCAGTCTATTTACATTTAGTGTGATTATTGGTAGATATGTACTTATTGTTATTGCAGGCTTTGTATTCATGGTTACCAAAGAATCAAGGGTAGCTTCTTTACTATATAGCAGTCTAACTTACCTCAGTTTATGCACTATTTCAAACATAGTAAATGTTCTTTTTTTCCCCCTTCTTTTTCTTCCTCCTCCACTTTTTACACATTAGGTGTCATATTCTGTACTCTTTGTGCATCCCTTGACTGAATTTGTGGGTAGTTGATTTAATTTTGTATTTGCTTAGTAATTAATTGGTCTACTTCCTTTACTGTGGCTTTATTTTCTCTGGTGACAGCTATTTAGCCTTATTAGCACTTCCATGTGTTGCAGTCCCTCCAAAATACACTGTAGAAATGGTTTGTGGGAGGTAAATTCCCTCAACTTTTGCTTATCTGGAAATTGTTTAATCCCTGTTTCAAATTTAAATAATAATCTTGACAGGTAGAATGTTCTTAGTTCAAGGCTGTTCTGTTTCATTGTACTAAATATATCATGCCACTCCCTTCTGGCCTGTAAAGATTCTGCCGAGAAATCTGACAATAGCCTGATGGTTTTTCCTTTGTATGTGGCTTTAATACTCTGTCCTTTTCCTTGATCTTTACCATTTTAATGATTATATATCTTGGTGTTTCCATCCTTGTTTCCCTTGTGTTGCAAGATCTCTGCACTTCCGTGGCCTGAGAGACTATGTCCTACCCACATTGGGGAAGTTTTCAGCAATTATTTCCTCAAAGACACTTTCAACCCTTTTTTTCTGTCTTCTTCTGGTACCCCTATAATGTGAATATTGTTCCATTTGAATTGGTCACACAGTTCTCTTAATATTTTTCTAATCCTAAAGATCCTTTTTTCTCTCTGTTCCTAGCTTCTTTGTATTCCTGTTCTCTAATTTCTATTTCATTTACTTTCTCCTTTACCTCATCTAATCTGCTTTCAAATCCCTCCATTGTATGTTTCATTTCAGATACTAAAATATTTCCATCTCTTCTTGAATTCCTTCCTAATGTCTTAAATATTTTTCTGTAGTTCTGTCAGCATGTTTATGATTTTTATTTTGAAATCTTTATCAGGAAGATTGTTGATTTCATTTTCACTTAGCTCTCTTTCTGGTGTTTCTTGGATTTTGGTTTGTATCAGGTTCCTTTGCCTTTTCATATTTGTATTTGTATTGATTACTGTGGAATAATAAGTTTGTGTAGGTGGCATCCTCTAGTGCCCAGAAGCCCTATTCTCTGGAGCTGCCCAACACTTGGAGCAATGGCAGGGGTCAAAGGTGAGCAGTGCCAGTGCTTGCCAAGAAGAAAGAGCTCTTTCCTTCTTCCTGGCCACAGTGCCTGCCTCCACGGCCAGGGCCAGTGAGGAAAGTGCACAGGAAGGAGCCTCTGCATTATGCCCCTGTAGCTCCCTTAGGTGAAGCTGCCCTCTGGCTGGCCTGGTGCAATAATGGTGGCAGCAGGTTTGTGAAACAGTGCTGGACAGGGAAAAGGAGCAGCTGGCTGCATAACACGGTGGGGGCACTTTGGTACATATCACAAGCCAGCAAGATTCAGTGCCTGAAGCTCCTGAGAGTTTCCAATCCACTGGGCTGGTGTGCTGGGATGATTTTGCCCACTTGCTCTTTCTTCTGAGCAGTAAGCTCTATGTAATCCTTTCCCCATTAGCAGCCCTCTTGCTGTTGGAAAGCCTTTCACAGTACCCACCTTTTTTTGTCCTAGAGCAGCCAGTTTTGGGTACCTGTTCTTCACAAATGGCTGGAACCACAGTCTCTCTTAGTATTCCACGTCTCTTTGCTTTCCAACCCCACTAATCTCCAAAGCACCATATAATGTGGGTTTGTGCTCCCAGAGTAAATCTCCAGGGCTGGGTGTTTGGCAGTCCTAGACTTCTACCCACTCCCTCCTCTGTTTTTCTTCCTCCCCCTGTTGAGCTGGGGGAGGGGGAGAGCTTGGGTCCTGCTGGATTGGGGATTTGCTACTTTATCCTTTTCTGTAAGGTTTTCTCTTTACCCCAGGTGTAGGCAGTCTGATGCAGACTTCTTTCCCGTCACTCTTTCAGAATTCACTGCATTTGCTATGTTTTCATAGTATATGTGGTTTTGGGAGGAGGTTTCTGTTTCACTTCTCATGTCACCACATTGTCCCTTGTCCTTTCTTAACTTTTTTTCTATTTTATTTTAATTAATTAATATTTTATTGAAGTATAGTTGATATATTATCTTATGTTGGTTTCAAGTATACAACTCAGTGGTTCAAAAGTTACCTATATTATTAAATTCTCACCCTCACTAGCATAGTTACTATCTATCAACATAGGAAGATGTTACAAAATCATTGGCTGTATTCTCCATGCTGTACTACCATCCCTCTAACCAGCTTTTACTATGACTGAACAATTTTGTGCCTTCTTATCCTGTTACCTCTACCCTCCTACCTATCCCAACCCCTCCCCCATGGTAACTACCAGGCTCTTCCAGTGTCTATGAGTATACTGCTATTTTGTTCATTTTTTGTTTTGTTTTTATATTCCACAAATAACTGAAATAATATGGTATTTGTCTTTCTCCACCTGGCTTATTTCACTTAACATAATACCCCTAGGTTCATCCATTTTGCAAATGGCAGGATTTCATTTTTATGGCTGAATAATATTCCTTTTTGTATATGCACCACATCTTTATTCATTTATTGATGGATACTTTGGTTGCTTCCATACTTAATCTTAAAAAGGAATAAAAATGAGAGATTGTCCCAATTTTTGTACCTTTGTGTGCTGCTTAATATAATGATGATGCCTATAATTTCTGAAGCCATCTTATGATTTTTAAGGGGAACACCTTGAATTTTTAAATTAGTCAATCTGAATTCACCCTTTGTCCAGAAATTTTGTAATGTGAATTAATAAATCTTATATGAAATAGCCTTATTTTTAAGCTATATTTGCTTGGGTCTCTTGTTACTTTTAGCAGGATGCAGCCTAATTGCTATAAATAGCTTAACAAATACAGATACCATATGATCTCACTTGTATCTGGAATTTTAAAAAGCAGCAACACAATTAAAAAACAATCTCATAGATACAAAGAATAGATTGGTGGTTGCCAAATGTGGGGTGGGTGAAATAAGTGAATGGGATCAAAAGGTACAAACTTCTAATTATAAAAGAATTAAGTCATGGTGATGTAATGTACAGCATAGTAACTATACTTAATATTACATTGTATATTTGAAAGTTACTGAGAGAGTAGATCTGAAAGTCCTCATCACAAGAAAAAATTTTTTGTAACTATGTATGGTGATGGATGTTAACTAAACTTACTGTAGTAATCATTTCACAATATATACAAATATCAAAATCTGATATATACTGGAAACTAGTATGCTGTTGTACATCAATTATACCTCAATAGATTTTTTTCAAAGTGAAAAAAAATACCTTAACAGATACTCTATCTTAGGGGATACTCTAAGTGCTTAGAAAATATTTTGGTGTTTTTCCTTTTGAATACCTAATAACATTGCAATATTGAGAGTTTGTATGTGCCATTCTTTCATTTGTTGACAAAAGTTACTAATACTAATAAATCAAATAAATTATTAGTATGAAAAGAATTAACTTGAAAGAGTTTAACTATAGACAGAAAAAATGCCAAATGAACAAGACTTATTTCTTCCCCACTAAAAATGAGTTTACATTGGTTGTTTATTACAGAGTACTGTGAGTCCTTTTAGGATTTATATAATAAAAGATGTATGTTTCCCCTCTATTTTGGTTCAAACTGTGAAATATGTTTCCATACAGAATGCTAAAAATTTCTGATTGAACAAAGCATTTACCATAATCACCACACGTTTCTTTAACCAATGGAAAAAAATCATAAAGAACATCAAAGCGAGATGATCCTGATTTACTCTCTGCTTTTTCTTCCTTTCAAATACCAACTTAAGTTCACTTGTCCTATTAAAATGTGTGGGCTTTGAGGAGAAAGATGAGCAAAGCATTCCAGATTTGCTAATACAGCACATTTTGACAGGCTGCTGTGCATAACATGATGATTGATCATTAAGATGAGAATAGAAATAAAAAGCAGAGATGAAATAATGCCAAGCTGAGGGAAATGAATGTTGTGTTAATCTTTTAATTATTTTTTGAATAAATTGAGCTGACTTTTTCTTTCCAGAATTTTTTCACCACTTTAACATATTTTACCTACTTAGCAAATAGAAAAGTAAGATTTTTAGGATATCAACCTCAAGGCCACATGATGTAGAAGACAGAGTGAACACACTGGGATATTTAAGAATGAGTGTACATTTCTTTCTTGGTTATAGGGAAAGATGTATTGATTTTCTTGCTCTTATGCTCTTTATTTCTTGATTTTTCTACTTATAAAAATGTGCTTGTAGATAAGTTAGTTAACTTCTTTGAAGGTCACTTTTTATCTCTTATCTAAAATTAGATATCATGTACCCCACAAAATCATTATGAAGTCCATCTTAAATAACACATAGCAAAGCACTTATGTAATAGTTGGCTAATCTTTCTAGGTTTAGAAAAATTTGGAGTTTAATAATTTTTTTTAGTGAAAACATTGTTTGCAAATCAGTAAACACATTATTGTAAAATATTATTTTGGACAAGTGATTTCAGCAAGATGGGCAAATAAGACATCCCTTTGCACATATATCCCCATCAACAATAACAATTTGGCATCCATAGACAGACAAAAATACTTTTATGGGAGCCAACAACAAATGTCTAGAGAGCTTGGAGGACCCTTGCCCACCTGTGTATCAGGTAATAGGCATACAGACGTTAATCCCAGCTGTGGACCCTACAGTGACCCATGAACTGGCCCCAACCCCTCTTGGCAGCTCCTGGAGGACACTACCTTATCCAGTTCTGCATGGGTGAGAAAGTCTTTATGTTGTTAGTTCAGGAGTCTAGTAGGGATGTTCCAGTCACAGAGCCTACTGTGAGCACTTATATGTGAACAAACTGGATAACACAGAGGATATGGATACATTCCTAGAAACATACAACCTACCAAGACTAAATCATGAAGAAATACAAAATCTGAACAGACCAGTAATGAGTAAGGGGATTGAATTGGTAATCAAAAAATTCCCAAGAAAGATAATCCCAATGCCAGATAGTTTTCCTGTTGAACCTACCAAACATTTGAAAGAATGAATGTCAATATTTATCAAACTTTTTTTAAAAATTGAAGATTCATGAACACTCTCAGACTTATTTCTGAGGCCAGTATTGTTATACCAAGACTAGATAAGGACAATACAAGAAAAGTACAGGCCAATATCTCTGATGAATATAGATAAAAAAATTTTCAACAAAATATTAGGAAGCAAAATTAAACAGCATGTTAAAGGATCATACAGCATGATCAAGTGAGATTTATCCCTGGTATGTGGATACTTCAATGTATACAAGTCAATAAATTTCCTTTACCACATTAATAGAATAAAAGATATGATCTCGATGATTGGAGAAAAAACATGTGACAAATACAAAATTCTTTCAAGATGTAAAGTCTTAGCAAATTGGGTATAGAAGGATCATACCTCAATACAATAAAGGTCATAAATGGGAAGCCCATAGATAATACCATACTTAATAATGAGTGTGAATGCTTTCTCTTTAAGAGCAGGAACATGACTTGGTGTCTGCTTTTACCACTTCTATTTAACATAGTAACTGAAGTCCTAGCCCAAGGAATCAGGCAAAAAAAAAAAAAAAAAGAAAAGAAAGAAAAGCCATCCAAATTGATAAAGAAGAAGTTAAATTGTCTGTTTGCAGATATGTTCTTCTATATAGACAGTTCCTAAAGACACAACAAAGAAACTATTAGGACCAATGAACAAACTCAGTAACGTTGCGGGAAACAAAAATAACATACAGAGGTCACTTGCATTTTTATACAATAACACTGAAATATCTGAAAAAGAAATCAAACAATATCATTAACAATAGCATCAAAAACAAATACTAGGGAAGAAACTTAAAGAGATGAAAGATCTGTATACTGAAAAGTGTAAAATTTTGATGAAAGAAGTTGAATAAGGCACAGATGGAAAGATCTTGTGTTCATGGATCACAAATATTAATATTGCTAAAATGTCCATATTATGCAAATCCATCTACAGATGCAATGCAATTCCTATTAAAATTCCAATGACATTTTTCACAGAAATAGAAGAAACCCTAAAATTTGTATGGTACCACAAAAGACCCCAAGTAGCCAATACAACCCTGAGAAAGAACAAAGCTGGAGGAATTATACTTCCTGATTTCAAAGTATTACAAGGCTGGAGGAATCCTAACAATATGGGACTGGTATAAAATTAGACCAATACATCAATGAAACAGAACTGAGAGCCTAAATATAAGCCCTTGCATATACCATTAACTAATATTTGACAAGCAAGCCAAGGAGACTCAATGGGGAAAGGACAGGCTCTTTTCTAAATGGTGTTGGGAAAACTGGATAATCACATGGAAAAGAATGAAAATTGGGTCCCTATCTCATACCACTCACAAATATTAACTAGAAATGGGTACACAGAAGATTTACACATAAGACCTGAAACCATAAAATTATTGAAGAAAACGGAAAAAAAATCCTTGACATTGTTCTTGGTAATGATTTTTTGGATGACAACAGAAGCACAAACAACAAAATGAAAAGTCAATAGGTGGTGATATTTCAAACTAAAAAAAAATCCTTCACAGAAAATTAAATAATTAACAAAATTAACAAAATTTCTCCTATGGAAGGGGAGAAAATAATTGCAAGCCAACTGACAAGGGATAAATAACCAAAATATATAAGGAACTCATACAATTCAATAGCAAAACCACTCAAGCAATCTATCAAATAATGGCCGAAGTGATTAGACATTTCTCCACAGAAGACATCCAAATGTCCAAAAGGCACAGAGAAAGATGTGCAACATTGCTAATTATCAGAGAAGTACAAATTAAAGCCAGGGTGAGATTCTTACCTCATGCCTGGCAGAATAACTATTATCAAAAAGACAGAAATAACAAGTGTTGGTGAGAATATGGAGAAAAGAAAACTCTTATGCACTGTTAGTGGGAATGTAAATTTGTACAGCTGCTATAAAAATAGTGTGGACATTCCTCAAAAGTTAAAAAAAGAACTGCTGTATGATCCATCCTTCTACTTCTGGGTATTTATCCAAAGGAAATGAAATCAGGATCTACAAGAGAGAGCATTGCTCCCACATTCATCGCAACACTATTCACAATAGCCCAGATATGGAAACAACCTAAGTACCCATCACTGGATGAATGGGTGAAGAAGAGGTGGTAAATGTACACAATGGAATATTGTTCAACCATGAGAAAGAATGAAATTCTGCCATTTGTGACAACATGGATGAAACTTGAGGGCATTATGCTAAAAGAATGAAGTTACAGAAAGACAAGTAGTGTATGATGTCACTTATAATGGAATCTAAAATGACAAACTCACAGAAATGAGAGTAGAATCATGTTTGTTAAAGGCTGGGCATGTGAGGGAAATGGGAAGGAGTTAGCCAAAGAGTACAAACTTCAATTATAAGATGAAAAAGTTCTGGGGGTCTAATGTAATTACAACGTGGTGACTGCAATTAATACTGTATTACATACAGCAACCTATATATTACGTATTATACCGTAATATATATAATTATAATTATATATGTTATCATATGCTTGAAGATTACTTAGTAGATCTTAACAGTTCTCACCACAATAAAGAAATAATAATTATGTGAAGTGATGCAAGTGTTACGTAACTCTACTTGACAATCATTTTGCAATATACATGTGTATTGGATCATCACATTTATAACATAAACCTACACAATGTTATGTATCAATTACATTTCAGTAAAGCTGCAAAAAGATAAAAATGTTATTTTGTTTTGAGTAATGTTTGCATGCATCTGAAATTAAGTTTACAATTGAATTTCTTCTTTTTAAACTTTATACATTCAAAGAATTGATTATGTAGTCCATAATAAGCCTTCAGTATGTAAAATGTTATAATACGTATGAATCAAATCTTAATAATGGAAAAATTACATATACTATGTAAAACAACAAATAATATGAATATAAACAGATGAAAGTCATTTAAATTATTGGAAGAAAGCTTCAAGTTGTTTATGTAACTCAGAATATAATGTATTCTGCTCTTTATAAAAATAACTACTAACATGTTTTAACTCATTAGTTTAAAAAGTTCAGAAAAATTAAAGTATTAATTTAAGTATATTATGATTAGTGAAAAATAAAAGCATGCCACCAGAACAGACATCCATCTTAAATCAATATCAATAATCTGCTGAAACAGAAAAGAAATACAACTTTATTAGGCAAAAACAATCCAATGAGCTCAGAAAGTACGAACATTTTCTTTTTTACTTCCTTGAAAAATAGTAGTAACTTTCTAGTTATCAGATGCACTACCAATTACCATGGCAAATTAAAGAATTAAATAAAACAAAACCTATACTCTCAGAAATGTACTATCCAATAACTGAAAAATACATAAAAGAATATATACAAAAATATACAGAAAAACAAAATTGTGCTTTAAATAATGTCAGTTGATACAACAAATGCAAACAAAGGTTTAAGCGCAAACTTAGTAAAGGAAATCAGAAAGTAGTAAAGACATCCTATTAAGATAAGCTGTCATTCAAAATGGCACTGATGGCAATATTATGACTTTCTTCTGCAGAATACGATGATGGATTATCATGGGAAATAGGGAGAAGAAGAAAAAAAGAGGGCAGCATGAGATGTATTATTTCCAGATTCACTGAATGAAGTAAAAAATAAAAATTACCTCTGGAAATAATAATTTCAACTTCTCTTTCATTTATATTATCTCAACAAATAACCTAATAATACCTAATGTTTCTAAAGGTCACTTCTGTTTCTCCTAAACACAATTTAAGGTATTATGAAATTTTTTAAAATGCATATTTTATTTACGTTTTTTAAATTTGATGACAGATGAGGAGATTCAATGGGATTTGTTTCTTGATCACCATTATGGAGAAAGAAAAAGCAAATGTGTTTTCCATGTTGAGAAAAGTAGTGGACAATGGGTGCACAAAGAAAATTGTTATCTTATTTGATTTCAAGGAACTTCATTGTCTCTGATTTGTTATTCTTTTCTTGTAAGTGAAAAGGAAAACGTATGGACAGATGAAGTGCTTATCCATTTATTTATTTTATAAGAGTGATTGCTTTCCTTGATGTCATTTTTCACCTGATAACAACTATTTGAATTTTAGATGCAGTGTCAAGAAAAAATAAAGATGATACACCAGCTCAATGGAAAAAGACTATATAGAAGACATCTCAAACAGGGTGGAATAAGTGAGGAAAATGATGAAAGAATATTTGTTCAATGAATGAAGAATGAATGTAGAAAGTACTAGTTCATTCATTTTAACTGCTTGTATTCATTTTTATGAATATGCTAAAATTTACTTATCTCTCTTATTGATTATAACAGATTGGTTCTATTTTTGTTATTAATAAATATTGCTGTAAATATGTCTTTTTGTACACACCTGTGACAGGTTCTCCAGAGTTGAATAACTAGAGATGGAATTGACATGTCTTTTGAGATACATGTCTTCTGATTCAGAGTACTAAGCAAAAATCTAGAGGTTTTCCTTTACATTTAGACACAGATTGCCTTATTACAAGTTATAATAGTGCTGAATTCATTGTAATCATTTCTGATGCACTAACCAGAAGGGCTTAGATGCTAGAGGATGCCATTAGAATGTTACCTGAAAAATGAATGGAAAACTGATCTCAATTATGAATGTCATATTTATCCACCCCAATGGCAATAGTTTCCTAAAGTGCATTAAAAAGAATTATGAGGCATGATTAAGTTTTAAAGAGAGTTTTATGTTTCAAAATAATGTTTGTCTTGTTTGAGGTGCTGGGTATTTTGGTTATGAGTAAGTATTTGCCATTCAAGAAATGGTTCTATAGTAGAGGCAGAGAGAACAGTATAGAATTCCTAGAATTAGGCTTTACCTAGATATAGTTTTTTTCTTCTACAGACAATGACTAAGTTGGTTTTTTTATGTTTAAGCATAGTAATTTTAGTGAGAAGTATTATTTTTCCTTCTACATGTTGATACACTCATTTTCTCATATTATTAACAAAGTGAAATCTTTTCAATAATTATACTCAACAAAAGGAGATCATGTATTATGTCTATTTTCGACTTACTGAATATTTTCAATTAGTGCTATTTTTCTTTGAGTATTGGGAATATTATGGATGCACTCAGTTTTGCTTCAGACACACGAAACACATACACACCCATGTAGGCAATGTATATTTTGCTTAAAAATATAGCATGGTTTTTAGGCTAAAAAACTTTTATTTTATTTTTTGCTCTTCTTGTTTATTTTTATCATGAAGATATGTTTATTCACTAATAGCTGTTAAATATCTACTGTATTCCAGCTATGTGCTCTTCAATGATTGACATAGCTTGGGTCAACTTTTTAATTTTGTAGAATTATATGGCCCTAATACAACTAAATTTTTGTATTAGTAGATTTCTTAGAATATATGACTGAGTATTCAAATCAAAATATTAATGTTTTATATTATTCATTCAAACATCTGCCAAATTAAGATATAAATATATCCATCACACAAAATACCATGAGAGAATAATTTTATGAAAAGGGAAATAAGCTATAAAATTAAGTGACATGACTGTTAGCACTCAGTGGATATATAACTAATAATAATCACTGATCAAACTCTCATAATAGGTGAATATGTCCATTCCAAAAATGTACTTCTTTTATTATTATGTATAACTAAATAACTAAATAATTAACATTTCTAGTGTATGCATTAATTAACATAAACTAAAGCAAAATGCAAAAGTAATTGTATTCTGTGTCCATTTGATACAAAAAGTTATAGGGTTTGCATTACACAAATTTAAAATTATTAACATAAAAAGTGTTAAGATATTGTTATAGAAGAAACACTTCATTTGGAATAACTTAGCAGGAAGATTTTGATATTTCTATCCTATAAAATCAATTAGGCAACTAGGCAACCATATACCTTTAAAAAAATCATTAATGCTTTTATTTCCTCTTTTCATTTTGAGACCACTAGAACCACCTACTTAGTCCAACTGGGAATATCAAAAAGATTTTTAAAGAGCTTCAAGTATATTCTAGAGCCTTATTACAGAATAGTATTCTTTGAGTCCTGTGTTTTTAAAAGAGGGTGTGTAAAATGCTCTCTCAAACTTAGCCCCCTTTGATGATTCATGTGAATCATTCATTGTAATGGCAAGTCAATAAGGGCCTGGAAATTGTCCAATGTATTCTTTTCAAATGGGTGAGGTATTCCTCTGAGATTACTCACCAAGAAAACAGTGTATTGAAGGTCATAAATTTTATAAATGTCACTTTATCAAGTATTTCTGCTGAGAAGATCATAAAATTTAAATTGATGCCTATTTTTTAAGAATGAGAACAACTTTCTTAAAATTTTTTGCTATATATTAGATGTATTCTCAGGCCTGGAAGGGCTAGTATTTTGATACAGATTTCCTTCCCTGATGGTCTAATCAAGTTTCCTTGTTACCTGTGTTATCTATCAGAAATAGATGAGAGGTTTCCAAGAAAATATGGCTACCTTGGGTCACAATATTCTGACTTCTGGTCTTTATGTTTTATTGCTATTATTAGGATATTTTTTTAACCTACCAACGAGATCTACCATTGTCTATGTATTTTTTAACGTTTATTGAAATTTAAAGTCACATGAAATTGCAAAGATATTACAGATAGATATGATGTACTCTTCATCCAGTTTTCCCTAAAGGTTTTATAGCATAATATCAAAACAAGGAAAGTGGTACCAGTACGCTGTTTGTTCTGTGCTATCTTATTGTATGTGTAGAATCATGTAACTGCCACTATAATCAAAATGCAGATTTATTCCATCACCACAAAGATCCCTCTCCTGCTGCCCTTTATAGTAGCACCATCCTTATCCCCCAACCATTTCTAAGCCCTAGAAAATACTAATCTGTTCTATAGTTGTATAATTTTGTTATTTCAAAAATGTCATATATATCACATAAAATCAAATAATATGTGACATTTTGAGATTGGCTTTTTTTTTTAACTCTACAGATTGCCTTAAAACCCATTCAAGTTGTTGGGTTTATCAGTAGTTACCTGAACATTTTTTTGAGTTCTCTTTGATTCATTTTCAGCGTTTTGAGAGTATTTCTTTGTATTGGCTTTGTAGTGGTTATTCTCGGCATTATGTTTACCTGCAATTTATCATATGGTACTGATGTAGACATTTTACCAGAGTGAAATATAGACTTATTTCCCTTTGAAGTATTTTTTCATCACCCATTTATAATATGAATTCTTAAATATTTCCTTTATCTTGAGAGTACATCAGAAAAATGTAATATTTCCTTCATTATCAAACATAATTCAGAAAACTCAAGAGATGACAGTCCATTGTGTTTACCCATATTTTTACTCTTTTTGTTGGTTTGTCTTCATTGCTAATATTCCCAGATTCCTTCTTTTATCATTCTCTATTTTAGGAATTTCCCTAAGCCATTTTCTTAGGATAGGCCTGCTAGCGACAAACTCTTTTTAATTCCTTTGTCTGAGAATGTCTTAATTTCTACTTAATTCTTGAAGGGTATTTTTGTAGGATATGAGATCCCAGGATAACTATTTTTTGCTTTCATACCTGTAAAATGGTATGCCACTTCTTTCTAGTTTCTGATCAGAAATCCAGTATTATTTGAATAGTTTTTCTCAGATAAGGTGCAGTTTCTCTCCTGCTCCTTTCAAGGCTTTGTTTTCCTGTCTTTGATTTATCCTGTTTTGGATTTGCTCAGCTTCTTTAATCTATAGTTTATGGGATTTTTGTTTGTTTGCCAAATTTGGGAGCTTCTTAACCATTATTTCCTTAAATACTTTTTTAGCACAACCCCCATTCTCTTCTTCTAAGACTTTGGTGACATGTATTTTAAATCTTTAATTACAGTCCCACAGGTCCCTGAAGAACTGTTCATTTTTTTTAGTCTATTTTCTCTGTTATTCAGATTTGGTAATTTCTATTGTTCAGTCAATCTTTAGCTTCACTGATTCTTTCCCCTGTTCTCTCCATTGTATTGCTGAACATATACATTGAGTTTATATTTCAGTTATTTTATGCAGTTTCTAAAATTTCCATTTGTTTCTTTTTTGTAAACTGTATTTCTTTGTTGAGACTTTCCATTTTGTTTTCATTTGTTTCAAGCATGATTGTAATTTCTTGTTGAAGTATTTTTATAACAGCTGCTTTGAAAACCTTATTAAGTAATTCCAACTCAGTATCATCTCAGTGTTAGTGTTTGTCTTTTCTGACTCAACTTGAGATTCTTGTGCTTCTTGGTAAATGGGTGATTTTCGCTATTATCATAGTGATTTCACTATTATGACAATTTATGTATCATATTATGCCATTCTGGATATCACTTAAATCTTCTGTTTTATTAGGGTCTCCTCTGAAACCATGACGGCTGGAAGAGAGGGAAAGCTGTCCTGTCACTGTGAGGTAGTGGTGGGAGTGTAGGTGCTTCAGTCTACTCTTGCTGATACCCCGGGATAGAGCAAGGGGTGCCTCATTACCGTGAACCTGGTGAAACTGCCATCTTCCCACTACTGCTCCTCTGACTGAGAGGGGTAGGGCTACTCCTCACGGCTGGGTGGTGACAGAAATCCTGGATTCTCATCCTCTGACCGCTCCCCACTGTAGGAAGAACAAGATAGCTTGATACAGCTGGGCAAGGTGGGAAGTCTGCACTCCCCACTCAGCCTTGTTGACTGAGGTAAGGGTAGAGTCGCTGTTGTTTCCATGGTGTTTGGCTGGAGTAGAGCATTTTCTTCCTGAACGTCGTCTTCTATCTTGCTTTGATGCTTTTTTGCTATACAGCAAATAAGCTCTCATTGTTTTCTGTTGTTGCTGTGTCATTATGCTTGTAGGTGTTTCCAAATTGCCAACTTCTTCAGTCTTCATTTGCAGTATGTGAAGCAAAGTGAAAACCCAGGAACTCACTGCTATGTCTTCCCTTGGGTCTTAAGTTTCCTAGACAGACTGCCTTCTTCTCCCTGCCTTGCTGTACCTTCTAAGGTATAGTTAATATACACTGTAGCTGCACTTAGTGGGTGAAATATGGAGAAGAGGATGTATTCCATCTTTGTTCAGGATAGGAAGTCCATTACATACATAGTTTTAAAAGTTACTTCAGCTTTTATGAGGGATTCTATGCTCTTGCATATCCTATAAAGAAATGCGGTTTGATATATTTTAGGTCCTCTTGGGTGTTTATATTGTACATAAAAGAGTGTAAAAGTTTGCTTTATATGTATCTAGGTCAGAAGATTAACTGCAGTGTACCAGCTGTCTGAAACTGGACAAGTGATTTAACCTCCCTGTGCTTCTTTGCCTGTAATATAATGCAATGTAATGTGATGCCCATCTCTAGGGTTACTGTGAGGTTTGTATGTAAAGCTGTGGGCATTAGCGGGCCCTCAAAATAAATCTCCCCTCTTATTCTGGAGTTTTTAGCCTATGTGCCCTTCATTGCAAACATGCATCTTGCAGAAGACTTTAAATGGAATTTTTTGAGAAAGAAAATAAGCTACAGTATAAATTTTGATATAATTTAGCTATTGAACAGATTCAGCTTCAAAGTTCTCTAGGTTTTCATTACTGTATCACTTCTGGAGCCCTGCACCACTTGGGTTTGGGCTTAGAAATAAAAATTCCTAAATTGAAAATAACTATATCGTACACTTTATAAAATCTTTTAACTCTTATGGGAATTTCAATTGTCTTTTGGAAGGTAGACATGGAAATTTCAACAATTGTTTAACAAGGAATAAAATACTCTTGAATATACACTTTTTCAAATTTTATTCAAAATAAAAGGTTTGAAGACCTAGATTATTATAGATATCTACATTACTCAGCCTCAGTTAAGGTGATGATGCCTTACGCCAGTGATCTCAACACTGATCATCAAGGGACTCCTTTGTCAGTTGTCTTCACAAAAATGTCTTTCATTTATTAAACAAATAATTACTCATTTTAACAGTTTAAGTAATTGTAATAGAAAACCAAAGCTTCTGATTGAGAACATCGGTTGTTGATTTAAGTGGAAATAATTGTGGTCAAATATATGGAAATAAGATGATTTAGATAGTGTGTGGCTTTAATCCAAATAAATGTTAACTTTTAAACAGTTTGCTAAATATTAAAAATATTGTTGATGATTATGGGTAAAATTGCAGTATTTCCAGAATCTCTCACCTGGACTTAGTGCATCACCATATCAATAGGAGGTTTCCAAGGAGGGGAGAGAAGTAGTCCATTGCCATATCAGTAGGCAATTACAAGGGTAGGTGGGGCTTATCTGGACTAGAGAGGTTGGGTGGGGGCCTCTTCTTCTGCAGCCCCCTCGCGAGAGATGAGCGACGACTGCTTGTAAGCAATAAATGGGTTTCTCCCACTTTATTTCTCCCTTTGACTGATTTCTGTTTCAAAGGTATTTTGCCCCAGTATTTTACCTCCAGAGTTACAATTTCAAAGGTATTTTGACCCCCGAGATTTCCCCCCTGACACACCAGAGTTATGATGATCCTGTATTAATTTTTTGATATGGTGATAATGACAAATGAATTTTTTTAATTCTTATATTTAATAAAACTTTTGCAAATAGAAAAGTGAAAATCTAAATGATTTTAATCCACAGTCAAGACAATGGTTATTTTGTGAAAATGACTTTACAGTTACAATTATATAGTTCATTCAGTTTAATAATCTAATGGACTAGATTTTAAATACTACTGCAAATCCCTTTCATTTTAAAAAATTAATCAAGTGGTAATGATAGACTAAGAGAGAAAAAAGAAACAATATTGAAGACTCAGTAATGAGACAGGAATCCAGAGATCCTTTACATCTTACTTTCTGCTTCCCTCGTCGTTCACTCTGTGCATCATTTGTGATAAATCATAGCTTCCTTGCACTATATCATCATCATTGTCATCCAAAGGCATTCAGAACTTACCAAAGTATAAATTACTGCTCAAGAGACAGTTAGCTACACTGGAGAATGCATTCACATGTTTAGGCTTCTGAAATACCCTCTGATAAAATAATTAACCAGATGGAAACTGGTTTGAATATTTATTAGGCACCAGTGTAAGTAGGTACCAACTATCTATTTCTCATTTATAAATGAAGATAAATAATTGCTTCACAAATGCTTCATACATTTAAATGGAAAAGAACACTGTATTTTAGGAAATTATTGAGAAAAGCATTTGATTTATCTTTATCCAGAATATGTACTTTGGGTGTGACAGGAATAAAAATAGACTTTTCTGGGGATAAGAAAAAACCAAACCAAAACCCTCAAACTTATACAAACCCTTCATCTTTACTCAGTAGAATTCAATGCAGTGATTTATCAGGAAAAATTCTAATCTCCAAAATTAGTGAAAGCATCTTTTCTCTGGGAAGCTGTCCTGAATTTAATGCAAAGTTTACATGCTCATAGTACAACAGAATTTAATGAATATGTATATATTTCCTTACCACCGTGAAAACTCTGAGGACAGAGACAAAAATAGAGTTTCATCTTCAAAACACAATGCAGTGAATGTCTGGATTCCAATAAATACTTGAGGAATTAATGTAAGAAAGCATTGATATGCAGTGTTTTAACTTTGATTTAGGGAAAACAAGTTTGTGAATGATAAGGTACATTTTTAAAATCTGTATTTTGAAATTATTTAAATATATAACATACCTTGTTACTTAATTTTCATTAACTTTGGAAGCCAAAATCAGTCAATGGGAGAAATCAAGTGGGAGAAACCCATTTATTGCTTACAAGCAGTCTACTTCTGTTCGCCCATGTCTCTCATGACCAGCTGCAAAAGGATCCGCCCAAACCTCTGTAAGCCTGTGCGTGCTCGCTCTCTTACCCACTTTGGAATCATCTATTGATATGGAGGTGCACTAAGGCCAGGCAAGAGATTCTGGAAATATTGCAATTTTACACACACCAAAGAACCATTTAAAGGATCTGAAATTGTCCTAAGGGCATATATCTATATGAAAGAATTGTTTATTCAAGGAAATATACTAAATTTCAGTGAGAACAGTGAAAATCTATGGCAGTTGAGTCATTACCAGCTCTGTCCCTCACCCCCACACACAACTCAGTGTGATGGAAGCCCCATTCTGGATAGGTAACACCAAAACAGTGGGGCCTCGTCTATCTCCAACTCCCGATCAGGGGTCCAGTATCTCTCTGGAGGGGCAAGCTGCTAGTATTTCTCATAACTCACCCCCCAGCTTTGTCTTACAGAAGCTAAATTCCAGGTGAATGCAGTTGAGAGATTGGAATCTTCATTTACACAGCCCACACTCAGAGACAGATGCTTGAGGCCAGGAATAGTAGGTAGAGAATGTGGAGGTCCCAGTGACTTTCACTCCAGCTAAATCAAAAGTACAGAGGCCCCATCTAGAAGAGGCAAGGCAACAAGACCAGCAGCTACTGTACCTGCCTAGCACCCTGCTCATAAACCAGGGAAGTCATCCAAGAGAAGTAGACCTCTGTCCTTGTCCCCAGCTCAGGACCCTGGCTCACAGATTTTACATAAGAGGAAAGGCAGACCATAAGACCCCAGAGATCCAAAGCTCTTTCCAAAGGAAATGATTCTATTTAGAACACAATATAGGGAACTTTATGACTAAAGACCCTCATGAAAATAATGGAGATTCTGGTGATATGAAGTTGAAAGGAGGTCATTAGCTCCGTGAGAACACAAGGTAAACCATAGGTTATCTAGCTTAGCAAAAAGAACTAAAGAAAGAGACAACTAAGAAGAGTCCTTGTAGGGTCAGAACAGACCTCAAAAACTGGCCTCAAAATCTTTCCTGACCAAAGGTTCTACATTTAATTGGATCACACTATGGCGCAAGTTTCACTCCAGGGTGTTTTCAAAGACAATAGAGCAATCAGCTGGCAATTTGTGGAGCCTAACATCTGGGTGTGATACCAACAGAAGCAGACAGCTGAACAGAGAGACCAGGAGAGAAACAGTAAAGAAAGTCCTGCTAATGCCACTATCACATCAGGGTGACTGTGTGCGTGCCCAGAGCAGCACGCTCTCAGGCACAACATCAGAGACTTCACACGGAGGGACAGACTTCACTAAATTAGTCTAGTCAAACAAACAAATAAGCAAAAAGCATTCTGCTGGAGAGAGCAGGGTATTAGTACCAGAATTGCTACATTCTGTGATCTAAAATGTCCAGATAACGACGACAAAAAAAAGAGACATACAAACAGCAGTTGCTTTGACCTATAAACAAGAACAGAAAAAGCAGTAAGAAGGCTGAAATATTAGACTTAGTCAAAAACTTCATAGAATGTGTTGCAAACATGTTCAAGGAACTAAGGGAAACTATGCTTTAAAAGGAAAGGAAGAAATTATGAAAATTTCTATGAGAGAGTATTAGTAGATAATAAAATTAATGTTCTTCCTGGCAATAAAGCATAACATTTTGGATTTTCTTTTCCACCAGATAAAGATTATTTGCATATTTACTGGGTACTGTAAGATAAATTCTAACCAAAATAAGCAGGCGATGAGAGGCAACAAAGGGCCAGGCAGTTTATTTGAGTGCAATCCGGGTGAGGTTCACCAGTCTGAAACACAGGCTGGAGAAGTCGCCCCTAACCAGATAGGTGGGGAGTTTTTATAAGCACAAGGAGGGGAGGGGGAAGTGGGCCGCGTGAGGGGTATGTGGGGAATTTTTTATTGGCTCAGGGTCGGGTAATGGACAGCCAGAGGTCTCCTCCTTCCGGATGGAGGGGGTCTGCATCCAGGTTTTGTCCGCATGTCAGGGGACTGGAATCCCGGAAGAACTGTCCGTTCCTTCCTTATATGGCACAAAGCTATTTGGTGCTGTCTTTGATCCATTTGCACTGTCCTCGCTTTCCTCCCTCCTGTGCCTCCAGCCTTACATTCCAGCCTTTTGGTCATAATGGGTGACAACTTGATCTGGCTACTTCCAGCTGACAAGGGGCATCGTGGAGGGGGTCAGGTTTAAGGCTGGTTGATGGCAGGAGGAGGCTTAGTCTGGACGGGCAGGTACTTGTGCAGCAACAGTTGACTGACCTTTATGTGTGACATTTCTGCTATGCGCTGTTGAAGGAACCTGATGGGAGAAGGTGAGGTTACTTCACTATGCAGGAGGAGGAGTAGGACGAGGAGCCCATTGGAGTTGGATCTGTAGAGGTCCAACTTATTCCGCTTGCCAAATATCATTGGGGGGAGGGGCTCTCTTTAGTCGGGAAATATGGTACCTCATAGAGTGTCCTGATAGTTTGGCAACAGTGGGAGTTGTGAGGATTACAGTGTATGGTCCTGTCCAGCGGGGCTGGAACAATCGAGGCTGGTGTTCTTTTAGAAGTACCTCATCCCCTGGCTGAAGGACTGCTGCATCCTCTGGGTTGTTGGACAACGTAGTTTGGGGTAGGAGCTGGTCTGCGTGTTCCCTGAGAAGATGTCTCAACAGTGTTAAGTAAGGAAGGTAGGAGGCTAAAGGAAGAGAGGTAGTGGGCAGGCCTGTGTTCAGTAAGAAGGGCCTGCCATACATCAGCTCAAATGCACTTAGTTCAGCTGGTCCCTGGGGGGCAGTGTGCAGCTGAGCGAGAGCGATGGGGAGAAGATCAGGCCACGAGAGCTTTACCTCCAGAGACAGCTTAGTTAGTTGGTCTTTTAGGAGACCGTTTAGCCCTTTTGACTTTTCCCAACGGTTGGGGGTGATGAGGTATATGGAGGTTCCAGGTGATATTGAGACCCTTGGTTGTTAGCTGAGTGACCCAGGAGATGAGGAGATGAAGGCAGGTCTGTTATCAGATTGGAGTGAAGTGGGGAGCCCGAAATGAGGAACGATGTGTTCTACCAGCACCTGCACCACTACTGATGCAGTCTCTTGGTAAGTGGGAAAGATCTTGATCCACCCTGAAAAGGTATCAACTAAAACTAGTAAATACTGGAGTTTTTTATGCGTAGGCATATGGGTGAAATCTACCTGCCAGTCCTGTTCGGGGATCGTTCCCTCATCTGGTGGAGGGCCATCCGGGTCTTCAGAGCACCTTGAGACAAGACGCGATGACAAGTAGTGCAGATTTGTTGCACCTGATCTGTTGCCTTGTGGAGACCATAAGGGGCAAATATAGGGGAAAGAAACCAGTGCATGGCCTCCGGCCCAATGTGTAGAAACTGGTGAATTTTGGATATGATATCCCTGCCTTGGGCTTGGGGGAGGACAATTCATCCCCCAAGGTATATCCATCCCCGATTTCCTAACGTCCCCCCTTGAAGTAGAAGCAGTTGCCATTCATCATCAGGGTATTGGGGCAATAGAGAGGGGGAAAGAAACAGCACTAAGGGTTGGATAGACCCAGATGTTAACTGTCGGGCCGTAGCATCTGCCAACGCATTACCCTTAGTTGCTGTACTGTTTCCAGTCTGATGTCCCTTACAATGCACGATGGCCACCTCCTTGGGGTCCTGTAGAGCCTGTAGCAGGTGGCTGATAGCCCTGCCATTGATGATTGGGATTCCCTTAGTGGTAAGGAAGCCCCTTTCCTTCCAAATTGCAGCATGAGTGTGTGCAATTAGCAAGGTATATTTAGAATCAGTATAAATTGTGGCCCTCTTCCCAGCTGCCAGCTGTAATACCCAGGTAAGAGCCACTAATTCAGCTTTCTGGGAGGTGGTCTCAGATGGGAGTAGGTTTGCTTCAATCACTTGTGACAGAGTCACCACTGCATAGGCCACTCTTCTCACCCTGTCACTCTCTTTCACCAAGCTTCCATGCACAAAAAAAGTCAAGTCAGGGTCTTCGAGGGGCATGTCTTATAGGTCCTCTCTAGGTTTTCTAAGAGCTTCTACAATCTCTACACAGGAATGAGTGGGCTGATATGCCTGATCACTGACAGAAAGCAAGGAGGCTAGGTTAAGGGGTGGAGAAACTTGTAGGGTTACCTGTGGATGTTCAATGAACAGAAGATGGAATTCTTGTATTCTTGAAGGACTCAAGGAGGCCAGGGATTTATGACTCAAAAGACCTTGCACCCGATGTGGGGAATACATAGTAATGGGCTGTTGGAGAGTTAATTTCAGGGTTTCTCAGGCCAGACTTCCCACAGCTGCCATGGCTCAGAGGCAAGGCAGCCACCCCCTGGCAGTGGTATCTAACTGTTTGGAGAGAAAGGCAACAGGACAGCACCCTGGCCCTACTGGCTGTACCAGCACTCTGGTTGCTACCCCTGCCCTCTCTGCTTTATATAGGGTAAAGGGCTTAGTTAAGTTGGGGAGCATCAATGGGGGGGATGAGAGCAATGCATCCTGCAACTGATTGAAAGCAGAAGCCACCTCGGTGGGTGCAGTTAGCAGCCCAGTAGGAGTCTCTGTGGCAGCAGCATAGAGTGGTCTGGCTAGAAGGGCAAAGTTAGGCACCCAGTGTCTGAAAAACCCCACCAATCCTACAAAGGATAGTATCTCAGCTCCTGAAGTAGGTGGCAAGAGAACTTTAATCGCAGCCCCTCGGTTTGCCGTTAGGGCTCTAGTGGTGGGAGTTAGAGCCAGCCTGAGGTATGTAACCTGAGATAGAGATGGCTGTGCTTTGGCAGGGGATACCTTGTATCCCATATTTGCCAGGAAATTAAGAAGGGATGTGGTGTCCAGAACCAAGGCCTCCTTTGAGGGGATGCAAAGTAAAAGATCATCCACATATTGGAGGAAAGTACTCTCGCCCATTGAGTGTTGCAAGAGGTCTTCCGCCAGGGCCTATCCAAAGAGATGGGGGTTATCTCTAAAACCTTGAATAGAACTGTCCAGGTTAATTGTCTAGACCAACAGGTGTCAGGGTCTTCCCCACATGAAGGCAAATAGTGGCTGTGAGTCTGAGTGGAGAGGTATAGTGAAAAAGGCATCTTTAACATCTAATACAGTAAAATGAGAGGTACTAGAAGGGATTTGAGACAGAAGAGTATTTGGGTTAGGCACTACTGGGTGTAAGGGAATAATAGCCTCGTTAATTATTCGGAGGTCTTGAACGAGGCAATACGCTCCAGAAGGCTTTTTTACCGGCAAGACAGGAGTATTGCATGGAGAGTTAGTTGGTATTAAAAGCCCCTGCTAGAGTAGACGATTAACAATAGGCTGTAGTACCCTTCAGTGAGCCTGCGAAATAGGAAATTGAGGCTGAGAGGGGAAGCGGGATGGGTCCTTAAGGCGTATTAAAACTGGGGTGTGGTGGGTTGCCACCACAGGGGTGGAGATGTCCCATGCAACTGGATTGACAGCAGTCCAGGGAGTTGGGAGACTCAGGTCCCCATCATCTAACTCTCCTTCGCCAACCAAAGCAATGAGGGAGTCTCTGGTGCCCTGTAAGCATTTAAAAGGTGGGAGGGAAATAGAGGCTCCTAACTTATACAGCAAATCTCATCCTAACAGAGGGGTAGGACAGGAAGGCATGACCAGAAAGGAATGGGTAAATGGGATGCCTTGGAAAGTGCAGGCCACTGGGCCCGTCTCTAAAGACTTGGAGAAGGTTTCCATGACTGCAACTACGGAGACCTTGGCAGGGTTTAAAGGCCCTTTAAAGGAGGGGAGAACAGAGTAGGTAGCCACCGTATCCACTAAGAAGGAGATGGGCTTACCCGCTACCCACAGCTTGGCCCTGAGCTCGGCGAGGGTGACTGGAGTGTCCGAGTCCAGGCGTCTTCAATCTTTGAGGATGCCCAGCAGGTCTGAAGGGTAGCCTTTCGAGGGCACCCACTCCCTGTGGAGCTCTGTCACTGGAGGAGGACCACCCCCTAGTGGACAGTCTACTTTCCAATGACCTGGCTTACAATAGCTGGGGCACAGTTTGTTCAGTCTGCGTGGGTTGGGGCACTTCTGTGCCCAGTGCCCTTTTCACCACACTGAAAGCAAGGGACTGGAGGTTCAAGTCGATCTTCAGGGACACCCCAACAATCTCCACGAGCCAGCCGCAGAGCAGCTGTTATGGTGCAAGTCTGTTCTGCCATTCGGGCAGCTGACCTCTTCTCGCTCTTGTCCTCTCGGGCATGAAAACCTTTGAATGCCATAACTACTAGGTCTCCTAGAGGGGTCTGGGGACCATCTTCAGCCTTTTTAAGCTTGTGCCTGATGTCTGGAGCTGACTGAGTTATAAAATGCATGGCCAGGAGAGAGGAACCTAACGCTGAGGCCGGGTCAATTTTCGTAAAAGCTCCTCGTGTTTCTTTTAGGCACTTGAGGAATTCTGACGGGTTTTCATCAGGCTTCTGGGTAATTTCTCTAAGCTTATCATAACTGATGTCCTTTTGGGTGGTTGAGTTCATACCCGCTAACAAGTAGCGAACCATGTGATCCTGGCACGCTTCACCCTTGGGAGAATTATAATCCCACAGGGGTTCATATAGAGGAATAGCTTCTCTGCCCATAGGTTCCCGCTCGTCTGTGGTTTGGGCCTCATTGGCACAGTGCTGTGCCACCGCCATGACACGGTCATATTCTTCCGGGGTTAGAGTGGATTGGAGGACTACATGTACATGGTGCCAGGTGAGCTTGTAAGCTCTAGTGAGATTTTTAAACTGTTTAGCGAACATTACAGGATTGGAGGAAAAGGACTCCAATCACTGTTCCACTTGGGACAAGTCTGCTAAGGAAAAGGGAACATGAACCTTCATCACCCCTTCACCTCCCACCACCTCCCTCAGAGGATCCATCACATGAGCCTGAGACTGCTGTGACTTAGAGCAGGTTATGGGAGGGCTAGACCACTTGGGCACCAGCCGCAGCAAGTAGGATGGTGGAGGGTTTGAAGGAGGGGATGGAGGAGGCGACACTGGCAATGGGGGATACAACTTGGGAATTGATGCAGAACTTGAAGGCCGGGGACTAGGATATGGGGGAGTTTTATCTGTTTTTTTTTGAGGTGGAGTTGGCACCTGTGGAACAAGATGGCGGAGAGACCGGAAGAGAAGGGGAACAAGATGGTGGAGAGACCGGAAGAGAAGGGGAACGAGGTGGTGGAGAGAGAGGGAGAGAGGAGGAGTGGTAAGGACATGAACATTGAGGAAGGGAGCTGGCCCCCGCAGTGGGCCTGGAGGAGCGGGAAGGGGGGATAGCCGAGATCTTCTGCCAAGTCCGTCAGAGAAGAACCTCCCAGTAATAAGAGTGGTGGAGATCTGTGGTCCTTGGTGGAGGCCTAAGCCAACAAAACTTGGAAAGGAGTACACTTAACACATAAGTGGGTGCACAAAGTCTAAAAAGCCTGCACATATGGGATTTCACCCCACTTTCCGCTCTGGTGGCAATAATTAGCCAAGTTGATGAGGAGGCCAAAATCGTAAGTTCCCTCGGGGCCAGCAAGACTGGTTGTCCAAGGGATACTGAGGCTCGGCCTGAGAGCAAAGGAAGACTAGCTTCCATTTGCGAACTTCCCAGGACAAATACAGAGTAGCCAAATTAGAGACAAGACACTGCAGCGGGGTCTGAGCCTCTGCTTTCGAGGGCTGGTTCCCTGTCTGCACCACTTCCCAACTAATCCCGCTGAGAGGAGCGCCCAGTGTCTCAAGCGCATCAAGTCAGGGGAGGTGGCCTGGGAGTCTGGGTGAGGGATGTCTCCCACACCGCAGGGCCAGGGGTGGGTATCCAGATGCCCACAGTGGATGGACTGGATGCCCAGGGGCCAGATGCCCCAACCTGGACGTAGCTACGATTTTGGATGGACCAGGTGAAACGGAGTTAGGAAGGGAAACAGACTGGGGGAAACTGAGGGACTCACCAGAAAATAGTCCATGCAGTGGAGAGCAGGCTGAGGTCCCAGGTCGGGGAAGGAGGGGACAGGGCCACCGGTGGCCGGTTGGGGCCCTGCACTCACGCCCCTTCCTGGGTTTTTTTGCACCAAATGTAAGATAAATTCTTACCAAAATAAGCAGGTGACGAGAGGCAACAAAGGGCCAGGCAGTTTATTTGAGTTCAATCCTGGGCGAGGTTCACCAGTCTGAAATACAGGCTGGAGAAGTTGACCCTAACCAGACAGGTGGGGCCTTTTTATAAGCACAGGGAGGGGAGGGGTAAGTGGGCTGTGCCAGGGGTATGTGGGGAATTTTTTATTGGCTCAGGGTTGGGTGATGGACAGCCAGAGGTCTCCTTCTGGATGGAGGGGGTCTGCATCCTGGGTTTGTGGGCACTCACGGGACTGGAATCCTGGAAGAGCCGTCCATTCCTTCCTTATATGGCACAGAGCTATTTGGTGCTGTCTTTGATCCATTTGCACTGTCCTCGCTTTCCTCCCTCCAGTGCCTCCAGCCTTACAGGTACAATATACAAGTTACCATAAAACTTCGGGGAGTCTGAGAGACATTGATTGCTAGGGTATAGCACAGTCAAGCAATGGCATAGTCTTTTAGAAGAAAACTAACTTGGGTGGCTCTAATAAACAATTCTTCATTATGATAGTAAAAGTAACTGCACGCATGCACTTTGCCTTATTTAAAAGTTTTGGATAATTTCCCTTCCCAGGAAATGTGTCCTCCTTTGGATCAGGAAGAGAAAGATAATCAAGGCAGGGGAAACAACATATAAAAAACAAGAAGTAGAAAATAGCAGAATGTGTTTGGAGAGCAAGTAATTCACTAATGAGTGTATATGTTATTAGACACAGAAGACAGAAGAGAAGGTTGGAGAGTTAATATCAAGAAGTCACTTGTACAGCTAGCAAGGTAAGAAGTTTGCACTTTATGTGAATATTAACCTGTAACCTTTACAAATTTTAAATAATAACATAATTTTAAAGGAAACAGTAGTAAGAAAGGTAGAATTGAAAAGGAATAAACTGCAAAGACTAATATTGCATAGTTGTCTAGATCCCTACTTCTGTACATTTAATGTGCATACAGATCACTTGGGATTTGTCAAAATTCAGGTTTATGTTTAGTAGATCTGGGATGGAGCCTGAGGCTGTCCATTTCTAAAAACCTCCCAGGAAACGCTAATGCTGCTGGTTTGTGTGCTGGGTACTGAGCGCCGGGAACAATCACTGTCCAATAGAAACACAATGCAACCCTTATATGTAATTTTACTTTTTAGTAACCACATTCATAAAAAGTAAAAAGAAACCTTTGAAATTAATCTTAAAAGTGGATTTTTTCTATCCCAGTAGAGTATCATTTCAACATGTTATCAATTAAGAGAAAAGACTGGTTAGATATTTTGCATTCTTTTGTTCATATTCAGTGTTAGATATCCAGTTTGTGTTTTACACATAAATACATTTCAGGTCAGACTCTAAGTTTTCATTAGGAATACTTGATCTGTATTTAGATTTCATAAAACTTACAGTTGAAGATTTATATATCCAAGTTGTTGCAACATACTCAAACGTTTTATTCAATAAGAATCAAATATCATTTTTTAGTTAAATTAAAATCAACTAAGATAAATTAAATTAATTAAAATTAAACAAAATTAAATATTCAGTTCTTCAGTTGCATTAGGCACATTTCAAGTGCCACCATATGAGAGAGCACTGTTCTAGATGAGAGTCAAAACAGAAAGCAGGTTAAGTGGTGCATTAAAGTCTAAGAAGTAAAGGGCCACCCCAAGGTACTGAAAACAGCAGAAGACAGTATTTATTTATTCCTACAGCTCAAGAGAGCCAACTGTGCGCATCTCTTCCCAGCTCTGCATTTAGTGATATCACATTGGTAGCGTGAATTTGGCCATGCTGGGCATATTTACCCCAGAGACAGCAGGAAAAGCTCTCTCTTCTTGCCATGAACTCCCAGTAGTTAAATATTTGCCAGCACATCACTAGGGTAAAAATATTTTAGGAATCAGGTCAGTTTATTCCCATTTTCTAAAACTTCTAATAGTTTTCCATCCAAATTAAATCTGAAATCCTACAATATCCTATGTATTCTGGCTTCAGTTGTCCTCTCTAAAATCATTTACATTCTGGTGTTAGATTATTTTGTTCTTCCTTCAACATGCAAAGCTTTTTCTAATTTAGAATTCTCTTTGCTTCTTGAACATTTCCCCCCACAGCTCTGTGAATTTTATCCTTTTAAACATTTGCTCAAAGGTTTATTTCTCAAAAGAGTCTTCAGGAACCAGTTCCTTGCTAGCTATTCATGTTGTCATCACCTAGCTTTATTTATCTATGCATCCTTACTTGATTTTCAATCTGATATTATATCTTCTTCATTCATTTGTTTTTTGTCTGTCTCTGGAAATGGAATGTAAGATCCTTGAGTGCTTTGTTGGTTTTGTTCCAGTGCCTCAAACTCCTAGAGAACTACAAAATACATAGTGTTATTCAATAATAATTTGATGCATGTGAGAATAATTGAATGAATGAATGGAAGAATTTCAATGGGATACATGGATTTGGTGAATGGTTGGTTACATAGGATAAAAGAGCAACAGGCCTGTCAGGTTCTAGGCTTTGATGATTAGGAAGACATTCACTAGAAAAGATAATAAACAAAAGAACAAATATGGCGATGAGTATTACAAATTCAGCTTTGACCATGTTGTGTTTAAGTGACTGTGGAAACTATAAAATGAGAAGTCCAATAGGATATTAGATACACAGGTATGGATTTTGGAAAGAGGATCTAGTTGGAGATTTGATAATTATTGCTTATAAATAAGAATTCACTTATAGATAGAAGTGAATTAAATCACTTAAGAAAATGGTAATCAAAGGAGAACAAGAAAGTTAAGTATGGAATTCTGGGGAACTTTAAAATTCAAGTGGCAGTTAGAGGTAATTAGTCTGAAAAGCCGAATGGTTGAGTAATGCTTTAGAGTACATGTTAAGTCTGAGTGTGAATCTTTTTTGACCCAACCTTCTCCTCTCCATAGTGCATCTCAGTCCTTCTGACTTGTGAGTCCTGAGTGCTGAGAGAGAGAAAACAAAAGGTAAGAGAATTAGTGGCCCCAAATACCTTCTGTAGGATATTTCTCTGAAAGCCTCGGTATTAGAAAACGACATCGTCAAAACCACGTAGGCCTTGAGGAAAAACCAGCACCTGCAAAAGAGATCGAGGTGACTCCCCAGAGTCCAAAGGTGGCCTACTGATGAGGCATCTTAGCAGCTGCAGCAGCGGGCTGTAAAGGGTCTCAGGAGCCTGAGCAGAAATGTACCAGAGCCGTGACAACACACAGGGTGACAGGAAATATGTTCCACAGAGCATTTCTCATCTTGGAAATTACATTGAGGCCCCATGGCTGCCTGACAAGTGGGTTCTGGATTCTACTCATCTCTGCAACTCAGAACCCACTGAAGCTGTTAAAATGATTATCCCAAGTCCATACTTTTCATGGGAGTTAAAGGAGATATTCAGGTTGCATCACAGTATATTTACTATCTGGAAACATTTTTTAAAAATGAATGTTTTCTCCTATGTGTCAGAAGTAATTCTCTCTAAAGTGTGGAATCATACCTGTTTGTCTGCAGACACCCTTATGTGCATTGTGTTGTCTATTTGTTGGCTCTATAATAAGATCATGACTTGTATTCTCTTCATATAGAAGTCATTATTATATATGATGCCTTATTCATTTGCATAAATTCAGTACCTAAAAATAGTAGATACTTATTGCATAATGTCTGAATTATTTTTTAAAAAACAAATTTTGCTCTGTTCATACATGTGGGAATTAGCCAAGAGTGCCCAAAGCTGCCTCACTCAGAGACTAACTGAGGGAACACTGAGAAATACCCAACTTAGATGATGGAGAGAGTAGATACAAATTCAAACCTGAAACTTATTTAACTGAAAATTAGAGCAGATGAAATGAAAAATTATACTACATCAACAAATGCTGATTTTAACTTGAATCATTAAGCTAATTTTTATTTTTTAATGTCTACACATGTGCATTCACTAGGGAGTATTCTGGTTTTTCAGAAAGAAAAATGTCTGTCAGGTAAAGTAGAGATCAAAATACAAATTGTAACACACAAAGACATTATGTGCATTTGTGTCACTCCCTGGAGAACCTCAGGTTTATAAAAAGCAATGGATGGATTACATGAAGACATAAATATGCTCCTGCATTTTCATCTGTGACAAATACACTCTTACTGCAATGCAGTCTTAAAATTACACCACCTTGGGCTATGAGCTCATCAGAGCTCTCAAGCTCAGCAGGGTCAACTCTGGCTAATGTTTGGAAGGGTGACCTTCAAGGGAAATCCATGTGTAAGAGGATATAATGTTAGTAATTCAATACATGACATAGCTCCCCTTTAAGTCACTAATAAGCAATTTCCCCTCAAGGCTCTTAACAGACACCATGCTACTGGATATTTTTTTGTAAAGATTTAAGACATTTAAGATCTTATGAATTTTTTACTATCCTCTTTATTGTCATAATAATCATTATGTTTGAACATTTTTTCCAATATTTTTATTGCAGTAAATTACACATAACACAACATTTATTATGTTAACCTTTTTTAAATATGGAAGTCAGTGATACTCAGAGCATTATGCAACCATCACCACCATCCATCTTCAGAATTCTTTTCATCTTGGAAAACTGAAACTTTATAGTCATAAACATAAATTCCCTATTCTCCCTCCTCCCAGACCCTGGCAACCATAATCCTACTTTTTGGGTAAGTTTGACTTCTCTAGGTATCTCAGATAGGTGGAATCATACAGTATTTATCATTTTGTGTCTTGCTTATTTCATATAGTATAATGTCCTCAAGTTTCATTCATTTTGTTGAAAGTGTCAGCATTTCCTTCCTTTTTAAGACTAAATAATATTCCATTATACATATATTCCACATTTTACTTACCCATTCATCCATCCATGGGTACTCAGGCTCCTTCCTTGTGTAACTATTATGAATACTATGAAAATAGGTGTATAAATATCTCTTTGAGACCCTGCTTTCAATTCTTTGCGGAATAAAACCTGAAATACTGGATCATATGATAATTCTACTTTAAACTTCTGAGGAACCAACATACTGTTTTCCATAGGGCTATACCAATTTACATTTCCATCAACACTTACTTTATTTGTATTTTGGTTTTTTTTCTTGTTTTTTTTATAATAGCCTTCCTAATGAATGTGAGGTGGTACTTAATTGGAGTTTTGGTTTGCATTTCCCTAGTAATTGGTAGTATTGAGCACTTTTTCATTTCTATTTTTATTTATTGCCCATTCATACGTCTTGTTTGGAGAACTGTCTAGTCAAGTCCTCTGCTATTTTGAAATTGGGTTGTTTACCTTTTTTTTTCCTTGTTGCCTTTTAGGAGCCCTCTATATATTATGGATATTAACCATAAGATATGATTTGCAAATATTTTCTCCCATTCCATAGGTTGCCTTTTCACAAGATAGAAATTTTAATTTTGATGAAGGCTAGTTTGTCTATTTTCTCTTTTGTTGCCTGGGCCTTTGCTGTCATACTAAGAAATTATTGCCAAATCCAATATTGTGAAGCTTTTGCCCTATGTTTTTTCCATTTTAGTCTTACATTTAAGTCATTGATGCATTTTGAGTTAATTTTTGTATCTGATGTTCAGTAGAGATCCAGCTTCATTTTTAAATCTTGATACTCAGTTTTCCCACCACTTTTGTTGCAAAGACTGTCTTTTCCCCCATTGAATGGTTAGCACCCTTGTTGAAAATCATTTGACCATGTATGCAAGGGTTTCTTTATGGAAATTCTATTCTATTTCATTTATCTATGTCTTTCTTTATGCCAGTATCACATTGTGTTGGCTACTATAGCTTTGTAGAAAGTTTTGAAATCAGGAAACATAAGATTCTTTCACAGTTCAGGTCCCTTTAGATTCCATATGAATTTTAGGATGGATTTTTCTATTTCTGCAAAAATCGTCTTTGGGATTTTGATAGATTGCCTTGAATCTGTAAATCTCTTTGGGTAGTATTGACATCCTTAACAATATTGTCTTCCAATCCATGAACACTGGTGGTCATTCCATTTATTTACATCTTTTGAAATTTCTTTCAGCAATATTTTATAAATTTTATTGTGTAGTTCTTTTACCTCTTTGGTTAGGCTAATTCCTAAGCATTTTATTCCTTTTGATGCTATTTTAAATGGAATGGTTTTCTTAATTCCTTTTCAGAAATTAATCATTAGTACATAGAATACAGTAAATTTCTGTGTGTAGACTTTGTATCCTGTTACTTTGTTGAATATGTTTATTGTTTCTGACCTTTTCTTTTTTTTTTTGGTGGAATCTTTAGAGTGTTTATATATAAGATCATCATCTGCCAAGAGAATTTTATTTCTTTTTCAATTTAAATGCTATTATTTCTTCTTGCCTAATCACTCTGGCTAGGACTGCCAGTATTATGTTAAAAAAAAGTGACAAAAGTAGTATCCCTGCTTTGTTCTTTATCTTAGAGGAAAAGCTTTGAGTCATTCACCACTGAGTATGACGTTCACATGGGATATCCATATGTGGCATTTATTACGTCGCTGTAGTTTCTTTTTATTGCTAGTATATTGCGTGTTTTTACAATGAAAGGGAATTGAATTTTGTCAAATGCTCTTTCTGTATCTACTGAGATAATCATGTGGGGTTTTCCCTTTGCTCTATTAATCTGGTGTATTGTATTGGTCAATTTTCATATGTTGAGCCATACTTGCATTCCAGAAATAAATCCTACTTAATCATGGTCTATAATCTTTGTAACATGCTGTTGAGTTTTGCTTGCTAGTATTTTGTTGATGATTTTGCATAAATGTTCATAAAAATTTTTGCTCTGTAGTTTTCTTTGCATGTACTGTCTTTGGCTTTAGAATTCCAGTAATGCTGGCCTCACAGAATGAGTGGGGAAGTATTCCATCCTCTTCAGTTTTATGGAAAATTTCAGAAGGATTAGTGATAGTTCTTCAGATATTTAGTAGAATTCATCAGTGAAGCAACCAGGTACAAGATATTGTCAGAATTTTTATTATTGATTCAATATTCTTACTAGTTATACATTTATTCATATATTCAAATTCTTCATGATTTAGTGTTGGTGTGTTTTATGTTTCTAGGAATTTGTCCATTTCATCTAGGATACCCAATTTGTCAATTTACAATTGATCATACTAATCTCTTATAATCCCTTTTATTTCTATAGAATTAATGGTATTATGTCACTTTCACTTCTGATTTTAATAATTTGAATCTTCTGTTTCTTTTTTTTCTTAGTCCATCTAGATAAAAACGTGTCAATTTTGTCAATATTTTCAAGGAACCTAACCTAAAGGGACTGAGTAAAGAAGGCAGATTACTTGTCTGGTTGATTTTTATGTGTCAACTCGGCTGGGCCATGTGATGTCTAGATATTTGGTTAAACACTACTCTGGATATGTCTGCAAGGGTGTTCCTGGATGAAATTAACATTTAAATTAGTAGATTAAGGAAAGCAGATGGCCTTCTCTAACTTGGGTGGTCCTAATCCAACTCTTTGAAGGCCTGATAGAACAAAAAGACCTAGTAAGGGATAGTTCACTCTATCTGCCTCACTGTTTCTGAGCTGGGACACCAGCCTTCTTTTGCCTTTGGGCTCAAATTTGGAATAGAACTTACCCCATTAGCTCTCCTGGTTCTCAAGCCTTTGGACTCAGACTGAAACTATACCATTGGCTCTCCTGGTATCTCCAGCATGCCAACTTCAGATCTCGGAAATTCTTAGCCTCCATAATTACAGAGCCAACTCTTTGTTTTTTATATATACATACATAAAACATATATATTCTATTTATTCTGTTTCTCTGGGGAATCCTAATATATATAGTATATCTACTCTAGCATACCCAGTTCTTTTTTATTCCTCTTTATTCTACTCTGCCTCAGGAATTTTGACATTTCTACTTTATTTAGTGTGGGCCATTACTTTCTCCCGTTTCCAGAAGTCATCTTAGCAGTATATTAGCACAGTCATTGCTAAGGAGATACTTACTATAGTAGAATGAAATACCATACATGTTCTCTTATAAAAACTCATGTTCTGCCCTATCAATCCTGCAACCTTAGAATCCAATCCCATACATACTTCCATTACTTTGCCTGTACATGTTGACTAGGTCTAACAGTTCTTGGAGTACAGTATGCTCAGCTCTTTCTTGACCCATTTATGCTGTTAAATGACTTATTTATTTATCTGGTAGCAGGAAATTATGGTGAATATAGAAGTACCTTGAGGGAGGTACATGTTGCATACTTTCTTCAAGCAAGAGGCTTTATTAGTCTTTAACAAGGAGGATTGGGCCATTTCTCTAGAGTTTTGGAAGATATGGAATTTAAAAAACAAAGTTTTTATTTTTGTTTTTTTGCCTGCTTTGATTTGGATATTCCCAGGTATTCTCAAAGTCTCAGCTTCTCCCAGCCAAGGCCTTGACCTTGGCAAAGCAGACCTGAGAAATGGAGAATTCACGTTTCTCTCTATGCATCTCTACCACTTTTATTATTAATTCCTATTCCTGGATCTAAGTTTTTTCTACTCTTTAGATGCATACAAGAGATAGAGAACTTTTTCAGGTGCTGCAAGGAGACCTTCTGACATTCACACTTCCACCTTCATTTGGGGATCATGCACCTTCAGCTTTTTATACATTGTATTTCTCCAATGGAACAATGGTTTTCAGCAAAGCCCATCTGATTCCATTGTTTTTAGAATTAATACTTCCCCCAAACCTCTACTTCCTGAGTTACTGCATTTGCTATTGAATTCTTTTATAGTGTTAGCCATAATTTTAACAGTTCCACCACTACAACCTACCAAGGTTATTAGAGCTCCATCTACCACCAGTGAAGAGGTCCTCATTACTAGCTTACTAGTGAGTGTACCAATCAGTCTCATTTTAGAGTTTGCTTCCTTGGACCAATCTAACACCAATTGTCTTGAGTAAGTTTCCTGGGAAATATATTCTGAAGCAGAGATTTGTATGCTTTCCCTTTATTGGGAGTATCATTGGTGTCAACATTACTGGAGGAGGGAAGGAAGGAACTAGAATTCAGTCACACACACAGAAAGGCTTCAGCCAATCTTATGGATGTCCCTTCAGAAGCAAATAGGTTAGGCCTTTATAACCATACACCAACCAGGTCAGCAATCAGCAAACTTTTTCTTTAAGGACCAGGTAGTAAATATTTTATGTTTCACAGGTCATATCCATTGATTCATTCATTCTCCGTCACATATTCACTCTCTCCTCCCTCTCCTCCCCCACCTCCTTCTCCTCCTTCCCTTCTGCCTCTTCTTATTCCTTTTATTATGAATTTTAAAAATACAAAAACCATTTTTATCTTCTGTTCTCTATAAAAATGGGCTGTAGATTTGGTCTACAGGCCATACTTCACTGACCTCTGAAAAGTCAACAAAAGTGTGTTTTTCCTTCATAAAGGGGATGTGACCTTGAACTAGGTCTTTCTCTTGGACCTGGGGAAATAAATCTGTCTGGTGTGCAAACTCCAACATGTGTAGAAACTCAGGGTAATGAGTGACTCAATCCTGAGTGAGGTATCTGGGTGGCACATCATTATGTATATTATTACTATAAGTTGTATTCTAGCAGGAGACAGATAATAAATCACAATCATAGTAAGTAAGTAAATACATATGTAAATAGTATATTGTAAAGTTCTAAGTGCTCTGGAAGAAAATAAAAAGTAGAGTAAGATAAAGAGGATCAGAGATGGGAGATACGTTTCACTTAAAGCAGTTGAATAAACCTCATTAGGATGTTTAAGTATATCTTTTTGTGGGGATACAATAAGACCGATAGCTCACATCCATAGTTTGATGTGTTTTGACAAATGTATACAGTTCTATAAATATCACAATTAAGATACAGAGGACATCCCCTTTATCTCCCAAATTCTCTTAACATCTCTTTTGTACTCGGTCCCCTCCTTCCATCCCTTACGAATACTGTCGTTTTCTATCCCTGTAGATTTTTTCTTTTTCAGTAAGTCATATAAATGGAACTATGTAGTATTTGTGTTTCATCTTCCTCCACTTAATGTATGCTTGAGATTCATCCATGCTGTTGCATGTATTAACAATCCATTCTCTTTTTATAGCTCAATAATATCCTCTTATATGGACATACTACAATTTGTTTATCCATTCGCCAGTTAATGGATATTTGGGTTGCATCCAGTTTTTCTTTCTCCATTTTTTTTTCTTAGAAGACTAAAACTGATACAAATATTTGTATAGAGGTCTTTGTGTGAACACATGTTTTCATTTTTCTTAGGCAGAATATCTAGGGATGAATGGAGGAGTCATAAAGTGTTTACCTTTATAAGAAACTGCCACAGTATTTTCCAATTTTCCATTTTCATCGACAATGTATGAGGTTTCTTTGATGTATGAGAAGCTCCAAATCCTGAGCATCATTACGTATCAAATATTTGGTTCTATCACTGATGATTTTTCTATTTCATCAATCTGTAGGTGCTTATGTCTTGATTGCTGTCTCTTTTAACCATGTGAGTTTAGATCATTTGTATGTGTGCAATTAGGAGGATAGTTTGGATACCATTAAGAAATACAGTATTTTATTTTAAAGTAGTGTGTGTCACCCTTAAAACAAAAAAACAGTTCAAGAGACAATGCATTTATTCAGGAACAAAGATTTGCAATTCGGTGTACACAGATTTAGGTAGAAACCCAGCTTGTGCCTTAATTATAGGAGGTGGACTCACAAGTTTTATGGGGAAATAAAGAGTAGGTAAGTTGTTTTTAAGAAGAATTTATTGGTACTGACAAGCAGGGCTACATTTGTACTTCACTGACTGGTGAGAAGTCGTCACCAGGCAAAATTTAACTTTTATCAGTCTTTTCAAACAAGATTTTCTTGTCCTTGCTCACTTCTTGAAATGTTGACAGTTTGGCCCAGTTTTCTAAACAGGATGTGCAAGGCAGTTCCTTTGAAATGGCTGCTACAGCTCGGTTTTTAAAATGGCTCTACTTATGTCATTTTTCACATTTGATAGGACTTATTTCTTGTGAGATATCATCTGCTAAAAATAAAGCAATGAAATATATTTAATAAAGGTGACCAATACATATATAATGTAAGTCATATTTTGATATTTGCCCCAGGTTGGGAACATATTTTCCCCTCTTGTTACATTTTTTTTAAATATAATTTTCACAAGCTGTAGTTATTTAGCTGTGGAGCAAGTGGGTACTAGAACCCTCACACCAACATTCTGGGAGTGGAATTCTAACTTTTTATCTATATTTGTAATCTTAATCTGATATTTAAAAATAAAATGTTGTTCCTTATGGCTTAAATAAAACCCTATTTCTTGAATGTCTTTGGAGATAGCCTGACCATTTTACTGGTTTCCTTATTAACTAATAACCTGAATAAAGTCTTTGACACCTGTTTATTCTGTATATATGAGCCTCATGAGATAGTTATACTGTGACATTCTAATTCCTGTTCATGTAAACTTTTCTTTTGGAGACTTCCTGGTTTTCCCATACAGAGTTACACATTTCTTTATGTCCACCACTTCATCTTGTAGATATTTTTATTGCATTTATCGCATCCATGGTAATCAACCATATACCTGCATTTCTTTTAATTCAATGTGATGTTTAAGATGATGTTTTACATGTTCTTTATCTATTTAGTCACTAATCTGAGTTTCCCATTTTTCTTTGTATTTTATCTATATTGCCATGTTTGCCCTTTCTATGAACTGCCTAAAAGAATTTTTGAAAGAGCTATAAGCAAACAATAATAATAAATTCAATTGAATTAGCATGTATTCTATCTGGGACTTAATTTTCTCATTTATAAAATGAAGGAGGTAAGCTAGGTCAAGATCAGTCTGCCCACTTCTTTCTTAGCATAATTTGGATAGATTGTGTGGGATTTTTTTGTCTGTCTTTATATTATCTGAACAGAGATCACTTTTTCTGTAAGGCTGAGGAAAGAAAGGAAAAAAGGAGTTGAAGAAGAAAACATTTCCATTTCTGCCACATGTGTATAAAGAACAGGTGAGACACACAAAAAAATGCAGGCATCAGAAGCATTGTACTCCAAATTCAAATTGTGTGGTTATGCAACAAGCAGTGCAGTCTCCTGGACAAATGCTAGTTCAGTTCCTAGCTCTTTTACCTACTTAGTCTGAATTTGGGGTCCTGTTCTCAATCACTCAGACTCAATTTTCTCATATGTACAACTGATGTATTAACATCTAAAAGAAAGGAATGAAATAAGAACATGACATAAACTCTCCACTAAGCAGGCTATTTCAGGCAGAGATGGTGTAGGTAGCAAGAGTCAGGCTGGAAATATGTTTAGAAATCAATTTCCTACAATTAAATGTATATAAACCTCTCTAAGAAATTTTATTTTATTTTTTTTGAATAATATGAATACTGTTTCTACAGATAAATAAATCTGTGTAAGGCACATTATTTTATTGAATATATATGACATATTCACTCTACTGAAAAAAAATGGAACACTTTTTACGTGTTCCTGTTTTTTCTCATTATTCAGCACTTAGTATTTTCCCCCCAGTTCTATTGAGACCCTACTATGCATGTAACGCTCTGTGAGACATTAGCACCACCTCAGCATGTTTATGGTATCCACCTGCAAGGAAATCGATTTTTTACAGACTAGATCTGGTCCTTTGAAAGGCAAACACTTCTGGTTCCATTTTAATACAGCTTTAACTAGCATGACATAATAGCTGGAACTCCACATTAGTCATCTTTTGCAAAAGCCTTTCTATTAAGTTGTCCATTTCACATTTTACATGCAAGTTTCAAGTCATTTGGTTCTATTTTGAATTAATTATATTTGAGTCTTTATTAAAATTAAATATCTAAATGTGTTGAATTTCATGGATGCTTCTTTAAAATCATCTATAATTCCACTGTACTATATATGGATTTGATAAACTGGTGTTACATTTGGGGGCTTAAAGCAGAATTAATGTTTTAAAGTTTATATTATGATTAGAATAATGCATAAAATAATTTGGTAAGTCAGTAATGGAATAATATTTATGTTCTTTATTTCTCTAGTATGTCTTCTTCCCCTTGGTCCTTCAGAAGCAACCGATTGCTCCCACTGTTGTCTATGACAAGATAGAAGAAAAATCTTGCTGAATTTTTGTATTTGGTTTTCAAAAGCTTATAGCCTTTTGTCTGTATGCAGAAGCAAACACAGAGGGGCCAAGGCAGGTCCTATGAAAGAAGGAAACAACCAGGTATAAGAGAAACAGAAGTGAAAGGTCACTGATAATAGCAACTAAAACTGTCCCCAGTTTTTAGAACTGGTGGAAAGTATTGTGAAATAGAGAACAGGAGTTTCTTCTTATGTAAGCACTGCTGACTCAGTCCTAGTTTTCGTGATACAGGAATGGTGGGGGGGGTGGGGGTGTTTCTCTTGAATCCTAATTTTTAAAATTTCTAAGAGAAGCCAGAAATCCATATTTTAAAGGATTGGCAACTATATTAATTTTAATAAAACTGTAAGAAAATATTTCATATGTTAAACAATGCAGATATTTGGGGTAAACTTTTTTCCCCATTGGCTGTGAATCTACCATATTAATTTTGGTTTTGTAAAAACAGATATTAAGGGAGAAATAACTGAAAAAGTTTGTAGGGAGACATGTTTTCCTAGTTTATCAAACCTGTTTTGTCCAGATTAGAAGGCTCTTAGATTTGTATGAAGAGAAACTGATAGAAGGCAGTGAAAAGTTAAAAAGTGCATGGTCCCCCAAAAAAGGGCCATGTGTACTGAGCAGGTGGAAATACTGCCGAGAAGGAATGGGTTTATGATTCTTGAGTGTGACAACAGATAGCCTGTCACAAGCTTCTGAGCCCTCTGTCGCACTGTGAAGTGCTGACTGGACTCCAGGAGCCCTAAGGCTGGCGTGGACAGGGTGGGTGAGAGACACAGGGAGACATGTCTCAGTGCGGGGCTGTGGGGGGGACTGTCTGGGAAAGATTCTCTCCTGCCTCAGAAGACCTGGACCTTGTGTTCCTCATCGACTTTTTGCCCTTCTGTCTTACACACCTCCACCAAAAGTTTTACTGAGGAGGCTACGGTAAAAGTTTCTTAGAAGTTTAGCAGGATAAAGACTCAAAGTAAGTAGAGTTATAGTAAAATGAAGTTATATTTTGGAATTTAAGTTTTTTGAGCTTGAGATAAGTATCATCTGTTGCTTTCATAGACTATGGTTTCTGTCTCTCTCTTCCTGCATGTACATCTAACGTGGGTAATTTGTTCATTCTCAGGTTTCATATGTGCATCTGTGATGATGTGAAAGGCGCATACATTGAGATAAAGAAAAATCAATATAATGCAAGAGTGAAAAAAAGTCTGCAAAGTGAAAATTCAAAAAAACTTTGATATAATATTTGAACAGAATTAGAGAATATAACACAAAGAAGAATTCTTATGGAAAACTGCCAACTATATATACTATAAATAGGACCTGGAAGTAAAAATAAGGGACAAATGCAACAGAACATTAAACAAAAACAAAACACAAATACAGAGGAAGCCTGTTTTTTCTGTCTTCTTACAGTGACTGTTAGATAGTGGTCTGAGGAATACTAGATTCCTTATTTAGCTTTCCAAGAAGTCTCCAGTTTTTAATTTTTCTTATAATCTGCCCAAACTGTCTTACATGGGTTGCAAGAAACGTTTTTGTTTTGCAGTGGTACTTAGATTGTTTGGACCAATAGTCTCAATGTATAATAACCAGTTAGACAAATACTTGATGAAACAAAAAATTAAATTACGGGCTGAGCACTCTGATAGAATTATAGTCCTATACTGGAATTATCAACTATATGTAACACAGGGTAACTACCTACAAGAAATGTATTTCTGGATGTTCAGTCGTAAGTAATATATATGTATTCTCTGCCATGAAATGATAAATATTACAGTAAAATGATGTATGTTACATTGCTTCATGAACCAAGAAATATGAGCAATGCCTAGGATAATAAAATTAATCACAACACATAGGAAGTGAAGAAGTTGTGTAATTTTTCTTTTCCCTTAGCCCATTGTGTCAGCTTAATTTATTGGGCATTATTCATTTTACATTGGTTTATGACACTTTTTTACTATATAACTCTTTTGTATATATACATTCCATTTAAGAGAAACTTATTTTCTTCCACAACCATTTTTACTTGCAAAAATCCATGCTATTTAAATTATTACTACTCTAATATTGTTTTAGTATCTGCTCCTCTTTAATAATTTAAAAAAGTCAGCTCAGTTTTCTAAATATTAATTTTAGATATTCTTTATATGTTATTAGGTATATAGTTAATATAAGATAGTATTTCCTTTAGGCTTTTCTGAATATTAATTATCTAAAACATAACTGAAATCAAATTGTATCAGCAGTAACAGCAAAAACAATGGATAGAATGGAGGTAAGTGTAAAAGTGCCAAACCTTTTGCCTGTCTGCAGTAACATGTAGAAACTCATAAAATTTTTGGTGGTCAGCCAAGTGCTATTTAATAACCTTTAGTTCTAGGACACAAAATTTTTTAGCGAATTCACAGAGTTACTATCATTTTGATTGTTGCCAAGGAATCATTTTAAGTATATAGGGTCCTCGGTTCATTGAATTATCCAGTTTACTCCATTAAACAGGAGAAATATCCACACAGAGCATGAGGACTGGAAACCTGATCCTCCAGGGTCAACGCCAAGCCTCGAGACTGCACCGCCTTCCTCGTTAAAGATGAGTCATCGCGTCTGATAGTAAAAGCTGCCCAGAAGGAAGGACTCTGGCTTGTTTTGGAATAAACCAAACTTCAGTACTCTGCTTCAAGGTCCATTTTATTGAAATCAGTTTCAGGTGGATGTTCCTGACATTAGACTGATAATATAAGCTTTTAAAAAGTAGAAATGCTGTGTTTATTCTCTGACTAAACCTAATGTCCAGAGAGTGGATTCACAGTTTTTATGCCAAAATCAATTGGTCTGTATCACCAAACATCTGGCAAGGCCTGAAAAAAACTTAAAGCAATGCCGGACAATGTAGGTGGACATGTGGATGCTTACCTGTGAATTTAACTGATAAATAAATGCTACCAAAGTGATTGAATTAACAGGTGTATCCTCTACTTCCTGTGAGTAAACTTTGACGTTTTCATAAAGATAATAATTAGATCAGGGTAATCAAATTTCAGGATAGGAATTTTCTGCTAAGTAGGTTAATTTCTTTATTTGCATGACCACTATGAGGCAAGGTACTTAGCCTAATTATGTAATGGTTTTATGTAATTATCTTCATAACATATATATTATTGCATTTAAATCATACAAGCCTATAGTTTCATAAATGTGTAATAAGTACTGAGTATAAATCAAAAAATGAGAAGAAATTTCTGACCTAAATCACAAAAGTATAGAACTTAGAAAGGAGAAATGCTCATGAAACTTATTTAATATAAGAAGGTTGTAATTTTGATTTGGGGGGGATTCTCCTCTTGCCCTATATAAATAAATTTGGCCTTTTTATTTATCCTTTATTTTTGTTATGATTTCAGAAGTAAAAGAGACATTTATTTGAACATGCTGATTTCATTGCAGAATTGCTGGTGCACCTTTTTTAGTTTCATGGATATATTTGGAAAGATAATATCCTGAAATTTAAGGCAATCAATATATGATCCATGTGGGAATCTCCCCTCAAATTTTAATTGTTGCTTTTGTTTGTTGTATGATGTGCTCACACGCTCTTTTATTTTATTTTTGGCATTTATGAGTACTATCATATTAATAAGAATTAGTACTTATTAATTTTAAGAATTTATGTCTTTTTATTTTTTGTCATTTTACCACATTTTCAAATATATTTTTGGAAGCTTAAAAATCATTCTAAAAAAGAAGATTGAAATGATGAAAATGAGTTTTATTTTTTCAAACATCTTCACTATTTTTAAGGAGAAAAAGGAATGCTACAAACTTAAGGGACAGTTTTAGAACATGGATAGAAGCATTAGGAAAACAAAACCATATGGAACATATAAATAATTAAGATACAGTCATTAGAATCTCTGTTGTAGTACCGAATATGTCTGTACTTTGATCAAGGTTATTGAACCTAGAAAATGATATTACATTTTTAAGATGTAGATTAATTTGTGAGGATAGACTCATTTAATGCTACCAGAAATAGTAGGATTGTACAAATCCAAAACATTTCCTTAGTCCTCCAATTATAATTTTCATGTAGATTGGCCCATATAAGGAACATATATGGGTTACACAAAGAAATTGACATTATAAATTACCCCTTGTCCATGATTTTATCAGAAACACACTCTAACCAAGCTCTTACTTGAACAATACTACTACCCTGTCTTTACTGAACTGGTCTTATACCAATATGTAGAACTATAAAGATATAAATGCCACATTTTGATCGATGCAATTCAACCTGAAAATGTTAGTGCAAATGGAAAGATGATTCTACTAAATAAAGCCTAGGAAAAAAATAATGTCATATTATTACTTTTCACTGGCCAAAGTACTTGTAGTAATTCAAATAGTGTAAATAATAATATATTTTAAAAAACAGTTACTTTGTCAAACACTTTACATATTTAATATACACTTAGGGCCAATATTTTACCAATAATTAAGTGAACTATGCTTTGAAAAGTTAGGTTTCTTCAAGTCAAAGAATTAGAAAGGGGTGGATCCAGAATTCAAACCCAATTTAATTATGATGATTACAAAAATACTGACATTAACAATTGTATGCTTTTTTAACTTTATGAAGTTATGTAACTATAATGATTCACAAAATAATTGACCAAAGAAACACCTATAACATCAATTGAGGTAGAACTACACACTTTTAAGCTCACTTTTAAGCCTAGTATATAATACATTACAGAATTAGTAGGCAGTTTTGAAGAGTGTTAAGAAGCTATCAGATTATTTTGCTACAACTAATGTTTCTCTTTTGGCTTTCCATACATCTTAACAGGCGATATGTTCCACCTCCCTCCCTGCCCATCTACCCCATGAAAAAATTGAACCTAGTAATTGACCAAACCATTCTTTAAATGAGAAAGGTAATTTTGATAAGATATATCAATAATAATTAAAATGTGTTAACTTTTCTCAAAAACACTTTTTTGGAAGGATCATTTCAAATATTTCTATTCACTTTTTTCTTAAGGTATTTGGGAAAACATTGACATTGTGTTTCAGAGGCCATTGTGACTTTCTTTTTCTGCCCCATTTAACATAATTATGGCTGGAGTAGACATTTGTGCCAATTTAACTGCTTAAAATCATAATACTTTGGCCAAGATTTGTCAATAGAATCTGTCATTAGTAGTCTTATTATTTAGACTGTATTGATACATATCTGATGATTCTAGTCCCTAAACTCAGTGATTTTCTCTGTACCATGCATATAAAAAAATGTGGAATGTGTTCTCTTTCCTCCCCAAATGGAAAATGCAGATGTGATCTCTACTGATAATTAGTTCATTGTGCATTTCTGTTAGATCAACACTCACATCAGCATTATGAATCTCTTACCAACTTCCTGTTCAGTGACTCCTTATTGGCAGCTTGAGATCAGTAAATTCTATAAATCAAAGCCTTTTTCTCTCCATCTAAGTAAGAGCTGATTTTTAAATATTTACCAACATTCCTCTGATTTTGAATCTACGTCTATATCAAAATCAACAAAGCCAAGAATTTGCATCTTAGTAAAAGTACCAAGAAGATACAGTAGAGACTCTTAGGAGATAATTATTCATCCTTTCCCTAGGCAATATTCTGACTTTCTACCAAGTCCTTATTTTTAAAAGGCACCAAGAATATACACATTTTAAATGGTATTTTACATAGGAAGGGGAGAAAAATATAAGATATTTAGCATCCAAATGACTAAACAAGTGTCATCTTTTTATATACCAGTTACGGAGTTTGTGAAATATGATACAGAGGTCTTGAGTGAAGATTAAAGATCCTCTATTGACTAATACGATATAGGGTAAACCACCTCTCTTTGCTTGGTGAGAGAGCTGCTCAATGAAATTTGATGGCTTTCATGATTTCTTTTAAAAAGTTAATAGTGACTTCTGAAATCCAGAGTGGATTTCTTCAGGTTGAAAAAAGTTAACTCCAGATACTTAACAAAATGTTTCATGTGACATTTAGATTTAGTCTGTTGATTTCTGCAACTTCTTATTTCACCTGGTAATGTGGGTCCACAACTGCCATTAGATATGTTTTCCATACCTTTAGGATTAAAGGTTAATGTTTGTGAACATCAATGGTGCACAGTTATTCATCACTTTATAATCAATTTGTGGGAGGGGAGAAGGAGGCATGAATACGTTAAATCATGTGTGGCATAATATTCCCTTGGAGGGAGTGATGAGGAAGGTGCACAGAATGCAAGCTGAACAAGAGTGCTACCACAAATACAGATACAACTAAACAAATGTTATTACAGAAAAGTGACAATTAAGATTCCCTTAATTAGCCTGTCATTTTGTATTTATCATCATAATGTTTGTTTTATAATGCTTTATTAAATCTGGCTTTATGACAAGCAGTCTGCTGGCAATGCATCCTGCTGTGCAGCATATGGCATTATACCTAATGCATATTAATGCTGTGAAGTATAAATGGTCTTCAGGGACAGTCCTGATGGCTGGAAAACTCCTGCACATGACATTACTATTCAAAATGGTTAACCTATATGTTTCTCATCATTTTTCTCCCTTGCTGTGACCTACCCTTTTGCCTATGAAACCTCAAATATGTATTCAGAAGTTCAAAATATTTGCCTTTTGGTATTATCGTGCCTGCCCTTCTAAGCAGCCTTGCTCTGCTATTTCTTCCCTTTCTTCCCACCAGTTGACCTCTCATGAGGTTTCTGTTCATTTGCATGCTTCCTACCAAGGTGAGTCTGTTATGCCAACTAAACCACAATGGACCAGATGTTTCACTCCTATAACTGTGCAGTGTTACCATATTCTGTTGTTTCCAAACTCAGTAACAGGTCCATTTTTAAAAACATTTCACTATATAGACTCTTCTGATTGAAGCCCCTTTCTCACACAATGCTCACCACATGCAATTTCCAGTAATTTCTAAATTAACTGAATTTTCTAAGTCAAAGAAGTGGGAAAGGAGAAAGAAAACCAAGCTAAAAAATTTTACTGTAAGAAAAAAATTTTTCTCAACATCGTTATTTCAAAACATGCTTGAGAACTCAGTTTGTGTCATTCACTATAAACCACATCCAACCCAGAGAAGAGCAAAATAATTCCAAAATATGCCATTGTGCTTTTTTCCCTAACAACATACAAAATTTTATATAGGACACTAGAAAAAAATAAATCGTATCTCATTTTCCCTTGCAGGATTTTAGAGAGAAGTTATCAAAAAATCAATCATGAAATTATATGATAATATTTGGAGGATATTTCTATAAACACCGAAAAATGTGTAGGCTGAAAATAAATGATTGCAGATGAGACTCTGTATGTCACTGTCCAAATAAATCTTCTTATCTAGTATTGCATTAAAAAGCGTTCTGTGGTATATCATGTAAAGTAATTAGATGCAAGCCATATCAACAAATCAGTTTAAGAATAGTGAGGATATCATTCTAAACAGCCTGTAACTATTCTGAAGATGTCTGCTCTTATCCTCCAGAGAATTGTAAGCATAGCATCATTCACTCGTTAATTTATTCAGATACACTGGAGATGGGGAGGGAAAGGAGTAGATTGGAGTAGATTGTAAAATCTGATTTCAGCAACCAGAACGAAGAGTCATCTTTCAGCCCAAAATAATATAGGAATCAATTTCATTGAATGATGAATAATGATGCTTTTACTATTTGTTGGTCATTTACTGTTTATATAGTATGTTATATACACTAATGTAATTTTAATCATCATGTGAAGTACATTTTTAAAAGCATTTATAAAACAAGATGCTTTTATTTCTGATGCAGCCATCGTCATATTGTGTAATGTCTAGACCACTGACTTGCACTTCCGGGAAGCTTTCTTATGGAAGGCACACTGGGAGTTTCCCAATATCTCTATTTCCATCCAACTGAGATGGGGGTTAGTTTTTTTCAGATCAGATCTTCATCTGAAAGTTGCTATTTCTATCATAACAACCTTCAGATATTTAGTGTATAAAATTAGTGTAGACTGCCTTGTATCAATAGGTAGTACATAAGAGAACCTCAAATTCATGAAACAGGAAGAGGAGTCATCCTTGAACTGATATAGAAGACAATACAGATACTAGACAGTCTGTGGAGTAGTGCCTTCCTAACAAATTAAGTTATATCCTGCAAAGAGTAGCATGGGGAAAATTAGCTGAAGGTGGTGGCCTCTGGTAGATAAACCCAGAAGAACAGCAACTGTTCTAATAAAATTTAGGAAACACAAGGACAAATACAAAGGCACTTTTCTTGGCCATATGTGAGTGATGATTTCTTTTCAAGTAGTCTTCATATAGAGACATATACACTTGTGCATACAATGTATAAACTAATAGATACAGAACAACCGTACCATGTTACATATTAAGAAGCTTTTTGTATAAGCTGTAAAATTATATTGGAATCTACTGTCTCATTTATTGTTTATTATCTATTCCATGGTCTACATTAAACTCATAGTAAAAATCTATAGCATCTTCATCCCAGAGTGTAAATTTAGTCATTTTAAGTAAACTTACGTTTTTGTTGTTCTTCTCTTCATAAATGCACAGTAATGAATCCCTCCTGATGGTGTCTCAGATTGACACCTGGGCTGAATAAATCATTTCTGACAGTGGTGATCTGATGCCTGAGCTGATAAAAGTCAAGAAACAGCACCTTTTACTGAATTATGTTAAGGAGGTATTATCTAGGTATCTTATTTATTATAGTATCTGCAGCACTTGCTCCATTCAGTCAGTCAAAACACTGCTCAGGTGAGTACTGGGAGTGCCAGACAAGAGACAATTCCTTCAGAACCCACATGCGGTAAAGAAAGCAACGTGAGGCAACACGAAACTAAAGGCTGAAGGTTGAAACAGAGTTTGCATGCTCAGAAGAAGGGGCAAAAGGTGCTGGAACGTTAAGGATTGTAAACAGGAACGGCTCAAAAGATGATCTCAGGGCCATCAGAGAGCAGTGTTCCTGGCTCAGTGTGTTCCCCGTGTATACGCAGCCCAGCTTTGTTGGTGGGAACTCCTCAGTCTTTTCAAGAAGAAGCCCTGCGTTTATAGCTCTGTGCATGCGAAAAACAAAACAAAAACAAAAAGACATTTTTTTTTTGTATTTTCTACCTCCCCCTTCAAAAAGGAATGGCTACTTCTATTCTGGGTAAATTTGCTTAATGCCACATTCTCGAATAAATAACAAAATTACATAATTTTCCAGGTATTTATTTTAGAAAATACTAGTGTCACTTCCCTTTAGTAGCAGAATAGCTAGCAAATAATGATACATTAGTGCTTGCATTTTGAGTGGCGGTATTTTCTTTTTCACTTTTGATTTCATTTGGTGATACTGTGTTACATTTAATAGTAGCAATTTTAAATAATTTCTAAATAACACTGTATTGGAAAATTGTGTTTTGAACATCTCTACACATGATTATGTGAAACTACTAAAATACTTAACAGGTGGAAATGGAAGGGTGTAAAAAAACTGAGGGAGTTAAGATAGCTGCCAATTGTTAAAACCAAGAGTCCTGTTATATTGCAGGCTTCTTACATTTCCTAGCAAACTGAACCACCAAAGGATGAACCCAAGGATCCTGCAAACACCAGTGAGAGTTGCATCCTCAGTATAAATCACTAAATCCTTTGTTTATGCAGCTGTTTAGAACAGAGCACGATGGGACTGAAAGGATGCATTCCAATCAAGCCAAAGTCTTTTGCACTTTTTTTGGGGGGGTGGGGAGAGAAACCTCACTGTCATTTCCTCTTAAATGGGAAATTAGCAACAAAAGAAGAGCAAATTCAAGTATCTCTGCAGATCAATGTCTTGCTTTCTAAAAATATTCCCTACTTCCCAAAGTTTGACTTCTCACCCAGAAATTCTCAAATATAAATCATATGATGTGAAGACAGTTCTGTTTTGCTATGTTGTACATTGCGGTTCACATGAGTTAATTTTACACAATAATGTTTGACAATAAACATTTCTCAGAACACTTTTGTTTTGAATTGAAGGAAACTCAGTGTGAACAAACTGAGGCCAAAAGGGAAGTACATTTGTTCACAGAAACTCACCACCGCAAGTCACACAAGCAGCTGGCTTTAGGGACAACTAACTCTAAACAAGGAAAGCAATATCTCCAGGCTCTCCATCTCACATCAAGTTGGGTTTCATTCTGTACAGTTGTGCTTCTTCCACACTGTGGATGTCATGTCTACCAGTTGTTCCCATAGTCATATCCTTATCAGTTCAGAAGAATTAGTTCTTTCTTTCTTTCTTTCTTTCTTTCTTTCTTTCTTTCTTTCTTTCTTTCTTTCTTTCTTTCTTTTTTTCTTTCTTTCTTTCTTTTTTTTTTTTTTCTTTCTTTCTTTCTTTCTTTCTTTCTTTCTTTCTTTCTTTCTTTCTTTCTTTCTTTCATTAAGATATAATTGACATATAACATTATATTAGTTTCAGGGATGTTTGTTGTGAAATGATTGCTACAGCAAGTCTAGCTAACATCTGTTAGCATATATAGTTTTAAAAAATTTCAGCTCTCTTTCTTAAATTCTAATTTCAAAATTCCTGGAGAAGGTATCTGAATGGCACATCTCTAATATGCAACCCTTTCCTAATTAATGATAGCTGGGGTGGGACTTATAAGGTATTAGCTCTTATTCAAACCTCAAAGTTGAGGCAGTGATGGGGATGGTGGGCAGGAAAAGAACAGTTGCCCAAAATAATGTAGAACAAATTAATGGATTCTACACTATATGCAACTTTCAGTCTATTATAATACTTTTCTCATTCTATGTGTATGCTTCTGTTGAGAATTCTCTTGATTTTGAAGGACTATATGTTTTCTCTGTGGAACTGTTTATAATCATGGCAGAAAAATACTAATGTGATATGTGAGGTAGAAAGTCTATATCATAGATACATGTTCTGAAAAACAGAGCTGAGTATATATTTTTTTAAGTGGGCAAAATAATGTCTTCCCACCTGAAAATAATTTGCTTTTCCAATAAATAAAAGCTTTTACATATTGTACATTACTGTGTGGTGCTAGGCAATGTTTTCATAGCTTTAGACATATTATATTACTTATTTTTACAATACAAAATAACATAGATCCATTTGCAAGTGAGAGAATTTAAACTTAAGGAGGTTTTATAACTTTTCCAATGTCACTCATTTAGTATGCAACAGAGTTAGAATGTTGAATTCAATTTCTCTAATTCCTGCTTATCACTCATGTACGGTAAGGTACACACTAGTGAAGTACAATATCTTTTGTGTGCTTTCAAAACCTAAGGAGAATATTATTGAAATTTTACTTTATTAAAGAAATTGAACTACAAAGTATGAACCAGGATTGCATCAAATGTGACATACAGGAAAACAGTTGCTAAATAGGTACATTTTCCTTCCTATATTATATTTCAGATTCTCCTTTTACTAGTATCACACTTATTTAAAAAGAAAATTTGGAGCTTTAAGAAAACTTAACAAGGAAATCACAAATCAAAATCTTATTTTATATGAAATCTTCACAGTCCTGTAACATGATAAATTAGCTAGATTTAGTCAGCTAAGCCATTTCTATTCACACAAAAATATAAAATTAATTACACTTTATTCTTTCTTCCATTATGAGATTCTATACTAACTGTTCTGACTTTCAAACTTCCTTTCTAATGTAACCAATTTGTTTTGCTGTGTTAGTTCCTCTTCTCCTTTAGGACTTTGTTCTCTGTTGTCTCTACTTCACAGGTTATTGAGTGGTGGTAGTCTCAAATCAGTATTTCCCAGCCTGGTCTTCATCATAAAAGAACCAAATACTAACTGATCATTTTCTTCCTTTAAAAATGAGTGCTCCTTCCTAACAAGTTTCTAATTCTTGTGTGGACACTGACATGTATTTTGGGAAAGAGATGCTTATTGAAATTGTTTTTTAGTTACATCTTAAAGGATAGGGATTTGGTTGTTTTGCTCTTCTTTTGTTCCAGTAAACACACAATGATATTTTGTAATGGTTCACTATGTGACTTATGAGCAGGCACTTAAGAAATTCAGAAGCCACTGGGTAAGCATTTATCAGAGGCCTAAACAAGCCACACACAATTCAAAATGCTGAGAAATGACAATGAACATAACAGATAAGTGACTTATATTTTAAAGAAGAAATAGATTTTAAAAAATGAATGTAATGATAAATAAAGAATAAATTAATAATGAATAATCAGAAAATATTAAAGTAAGATCTATTTGATTTGGATCCTCAGAGAAAGCCTTAAGAATGTCATTACTGGGCTAAGTCTTAAATGATTTGAAGGAACATTTCAGAATTAGATGAAAACATGTACAAGAAAAAAAAAGAGACACTAAAACAAAGTTCCTCATTGTAAGATAATTGAAAAAATATATACTGGTCTCTGCTCCTGGATCCTGACACAGAGCTTCTGAAACCCTTGTTAAATTCTTAAATGATAGGAACACTAGGAATGCCTTTGCCCTAATATTTGGTCTTTCGCCCCTGTTCCTGGCACAGGCCTTCTGAAAGCCTTACAGTTTCCTGGGTGATAGAGGAGTGTCGTTTGTTCCGAGATGACTCTGGGTGGGCTTCTGGAGGAAGGCTGCTCCTCACTGGGTGGAGGATCAAACTGTGATGAGAAGCCTATAATTTTCAGCTCTTTCTCCTATTCTCTTGAGAGAGGTGAAGGCCTGAAAATGGACTTACAGATCTTGCACATCCACATGAGAAATTCTCCATAAAAATCCCATTAGTATGTAGTTCAGAGAGCTTCCAGGTCGAACACATCTATGCTTGGAGGGTGACACCCCCCAGCTCCATGGAGACAGAAGCTCCTGTGCTCAGAACCCTCCCAGAGCTGGCCTTACATTTCATTTGACTGTTCATTTGCACACTTTGTCACATCCTTTAATAAAGTGGGAAATGTGTTTCCTTGAGTTTTGTGAGCCACTCTAGCAAATTAATTGAACGTGAGGAGGAGGTCGTGGGGATCTTCTATTTGTAGGCAAGTTGGACAGAGGCTGCGGGAACCTGGGACCTACTGCTTGAGGCTGGCATCCGAAGTGGGGAACCATCTTGTGGGACTGAGCCCTTAATCTGTCAGATCTGAAGCCATCTCCAAGCGGATAGTGTTGGTATTGAGTTAAATTGTAGGATACCCAGCTGGTGTCACAGAGAATTGAGTGCTGTGGGGGAAAACCTCTGCACAGTTGATAACCAGAAATGTCAGCTGTGAAATGTTCTATGAGTATAAAGGAGGCACACAAGAAAGAAAGACACAGATGAAACACTGAGGCTTTTCTTTACACTTTTATGTAGAGTGATGCACCAAATATCTCCCAAGTTATACCAAACAAGGTGGGATAAGTAAACAGGGCCTGGGTTATGTAGGACTTTGTAAGTCAGGCAACATTAAAGCCAGCGAGAGCATTTCTGATTTCTAATTTTATATTGGCTGCTAAATATACTGTATTGTTGTATTGTGGCAGTTGTTTTGATGAAAAGATAGAGAGAAAGAAGAAACTTAGAAAGGTTATTACTGTTGTCTGAGATGAGATAAGGTGGCTTGTACTAGAGTGATTATTAGGGGTTACCTAGCTTGTCTTTGTGCATTTTGAAAAGGCTTTCCACGTACACATAGTATTTGAACACCATCACCAGAAATGCATCCCTTTCACCACAAAACACAATCCAGGACCAGGATAGCGAGCAGAGCATGGGCTGAATTTTCACACAGACTTACCCTTTGTTAGATACCTTTGTCCACTGTACAATCCACATAACTACACACTGTGGACACAGTGATAGTAGTTGAATTGCTGTGAAGTGCATGTATTCCAAATATATTTTGAAAGTAGAATGAGGTAGTTCTATCTGATTGGTTTTAAGTGTGAGGGAAGGATATAAACCAAAGATAATATCTAGACTTCTGACTGGAGGACTTAGCTGATGTTTACTAAAGTCGCAAACAAAGTCAACAGAGGTAGATTGGGGTAAAAAACAGTTACGTTTGCAAAATTGTGCAAGGTGTTCATTAGAAATTTAGGTGGAAATGTAGTCATGTGAGAAAACTAATAAGATGTTTTGGAGAGATGGCTCACATAGTGATAGTATCTGAAGTCACAGAATTAGATGAAATTGCAAAATATCATGACTAAAGTCAAGATGGATAAAGAAGGGAGGTCAGGATGAAGTCCTAGAATGTGTCAACGTTTGAGACCGAACAGGGAAGTGGGTGTTATCAAAGGAGACTAGAAAGAAAAGTGAGAGGGTAAACCAGGGATTCAAAGGAAGAAAGTATTTCAGGGAGATAACTATTGGTTTGACAGTGCATAGGTTATTGACAAACTTACAAAGAATAGACTCAGTGCAGTGGTAGGGCTGGAAGCTCTATCAGAGTGGTGTGAAGAAAGAATATAGGTAAGAAAGTGGTAATATAATTTACAAAAGACCTTTTCAGTAAGTTTTTCTAAATGGGGTGCAGAGAGATGGACTATAGTTAGGGTTGGGTAGGGAGAAGGTGGGATATGAGGTCAAATTTTTAATTTTATTTTTAGAAAGGCACACGGGAATGATTTGTAATGATTAAGAAATTGTGTGCAGGAAAAGGAGGGAAAATTGTGAGTAGTGAAGTCTTTGAGAGGGCAAAAAGAATCTTGGGAGAGCTGTAGGGAAGTGATGTTCACAGAACAGCCAGGTTTCAGTGAGAGGGAGAGGATGAAAGGAACATTTAGGGCAGAGTTAGAGCACATCAGAGCTTTGCTGTTGACAGAAGGTGCTTTGCAAAGGGCACACATGAAGGGTTTGGGAGTTAAGAGATTAGAGGAGATTAATGGACATACAGCGTGTTATGGGAATGCGAGTTCACTTGATGACGGATGGCAGAGGTGTCTTGGGTCTCTCCAAATGACTAGGGAGAATCAGAAAGTGAGGAATGACAGGATTAACCCTGCTAGTTTCTTAAGAGAAGGTGGGTAAACAGTTCAAGCTGGAAAACACAGGGTTGCCACGTATTTTCATTTCCTGTAGCTCATATTTTTTGATGGCTGAAGGGTGTTGAAATTTCCTCAGAGAACTTCTTCCTTAGGTGACCTGGAGGTGAGTCTCAGTTAATGCCTCTCTTTTTCTGGGAGAATAATAGTGTGGTGGGTTGGGCATTGAGAGGGGAGACAAGAGGTTCCATCTTCCCTAAAGCACCATGAAGGCGTGGCAGCTGGGAAACAAAGGGAAGACTATGGAAACAGGATTTATCAACCACCTGAATGAATGGTGCCTGAATGAAATTAATTACTAATTAATATCTTTGTCAACAGTATTTTTCTGAGGAAGATAAACAAAATGATTTTTTAAAATAACAATTTCAGTGATAAGTCCTCTACTTTTTGCAGCTTTTGAGTACAAAACTATAGAATTTCCTACTGCCCTCAAAATCATCTCTGAAATCACTCTGAAAAAACACTCTGAAATCTGCCCTTTTTCCAAGAAGGAAGAAATTAATTCTTTCCCCTCTTCTGACCACTAATTATAGCATCATTTGCAATATTCATCTTCATTCCCTACCTTAATTAGTGGCATTAGGCAAACTGCAATTTCTCACTCAAAAATGTGAAATATAAATTAGATTTTTCTTTGCTTCAGGTAGTTTATTTCTATGCTGGACTACAACAGATTTTAATTTCACTTTACTGAAAACAGTTTGGAGTATAATTATAACAGACACTGTTATTTGTCCCCTCAATATTTATCTATCAGAAATTAATTTCTCTATTAGTTGGAAATGTTTACTGTAAGAAACAGAAAACTGAACCTTCTGCAGTTTAAAAACAAAGAAGTTTGCTTTTTCGCATAATAAGGATGCTCTTTGAATTGTGTTCTTTACTGTATAGGCTTCATAAATCAATTTTGTCAATATTTTCAAAACATGTTTTTTATTACAAATATCTTTATTACAAAGTTTCCAGTTTGTTGTCTATTGCCCTGCTCATATATGCATATAAGACAAATCATTTATACCTTAAATGGTTCCTTAAGTTAAAACAAAAAAGTTTTCTTCTTTATTATTTGGAAGTCTTTTAATAGCACTTCCAGGTATTTTAAAATATGAAGCAACAATTATTTATATCTTAGAAATTTCATGGTATTAATCACCCATTTTGATGCTAATTTGGAAATGCAGCTCCTTTCTTAGCTATATCAAAAGCAATTTAGAAAATCAGTATTTTAAAATATAATTGAAAATAGAAATGAAAGCCATCAAATGATGTAAAATGTTTATATGTTTTGACTAGCAATATTTAATTCTAATAAATCACTGGCAGAATAATCTGAGATAAAGAATAACATTCTCTACAGAAATATTGATTGTAATATTATATAGGCAAAGAGAATCATCACAAGATTGAAAGGACAAAAATGGGGAATGATTAAATCAAGGCACATTTAAACAAAGGTATATTTTTATTAAATCCATTAGCCATTAGAAGTAATCTTTTAGATGATTTAATGAAAACCTTTTACTTCAGGCCAAGGTGGAGTAACAAGGATTGGGTTTATCCTCCTGCAGGAAACAACTGAAAACCAGACACTATATGTGAAAAAAGCAGGGTTTAGGTAATGGATACCAAGCAACAAAGCACAGTGATCCCTGAAAGAGAGAAAACAAAACAGGTGAGCCTAGCAGTTATCCCAGCCTCTTGCCAGGGAAGGGCAAGGAGGGGAGGCTGTGAGGAACCTGGAAGTCCTTCTGAATTGAAAAGTCAAGGAGACCAAGGTCGGTGTGATTCCCCAGGCAGCACAGATGATACAGGAGAGCTGCAAGAAGATGGAGCCCCACATAGTTTCAGAGACTTTGGCTGAATACTGATGAGCACATAGGTGTGAGGAAATTACCTGAATGTGAGACAAGACTCATTTGGAAGGACTGGAGAGAATAACTCTGGAAATGCACAAAGGGCTGATGACTGTCTTCCCAGAAGCCAGAGTGGAAAGACCCATAATTCATAAGACATTGGGAGGAGGACTCAGAAAGATATTGCCTGAATAGCAGGACAAAATTAGCCTTAGGCTCTATAGACTGCTGTGGTCCTACAAAACAAAACGTTTAAAAAAAGCCTCAAAAGTATCAAATTGTTTCCAAGTAACTTAACTTCATCTCAGAACGAAGTTAAAAAGTGTTTACAGAAAATACGTAAGTATATATCTCAACAAGGTAAAATTCAAAATAAAAAATTATCAGGCACAGTAAACAGAAAAAATACAACCTGTAATGAGGATAAAAATCAGTCAATACAGGAATGAAATAAATGATAGCATGAATTGGCATGGACATTAAAGTTCATATAACTATGCTGAACGTGTTCAAGAAGGTAAGTGGAAGATCAAGGATAGTAAGCAGCAAAACAGAAGACATAAAACAGACCTAAATAAAAATTCTAGAGAAGAAACCTATAATGTCTGAAATTTAAAACTGCAGTCAATATAATTAATAGTATGTTAGACATTTCAGAAAAAGCTATTAGTGAATTTTAAGACATGAAAACAATCTATCCCAAAAGAAATACACTGATGAAACAGGCTAGAAAACAGATGAAAATAGCATCAGTGAGCTATGAGATGGCTTCAAGCAGTCGGACATAGGTGTGACTGGGGTCTGAGGAAGAGAAATAGATACGTTAAGAGGGTCCATGAACTCGAAGAGCAAGAATATGAAGAAAACTACACCAAGATGTAGCATACTCATACTGCTTAAAATTAGCTGGGGTGTTGGGGTAACATCACATTAGGGGAAAAATGAAAGGAATAGCAGCAAACAATCAACAAAACAAATCAGGACAAGAGGCAGTAGAAAAACATTTTTTAAAGTACTAAAATGAACAAACCCTATAGTAACCATTAATGATTAAAACAAAATCATTGTTTTATTATACATATTATTAAAATAAATGTTATAGCTAATAAGAAAATAAAGGAAATAAAATGAATCAAAAAGTTTTTGATCCTAAAGAAAGTAGAAATAGAGGGGAAAAGTAACAAAGAACAGATGTGGCAAATTAAAAATATAACAAAACAGTAGATTATAAGCCCCTTCTTTCAGTAATCACTGTAAAGTCAATCATGTAAATACCTCAGTGAAAAGACAGAGGTAGAATTTAAAAAACAGCATCCAAGTAATGCTATCCACAAGGAAACCACTTCAAATATAAAGATACTGAGGTTAAAGTAAAAGGATGGCAGGTATAAATACATATATATTTATATTTATATGGACACACACACACTTATATATAATAACACAAAATATATAATAATATTATGCATTATAGTTACTCCAAAGAAGGTAGGAGTGGCTATATTACTATCAGAAAAAATAGATTCTAATCAAAGAATACTACTAGGGATGCTGAACATCATTGCATAAAGATAAATTTATCTGACAATCCAAAATAACTTTAAATAAAACAAAGCTTCAAAATACATGAAACAGAAACTGATGGAACTATAAACAGAAATAGACAAAACACAATTATAGTTCAAGATTGCAATACTTTTTCACAATGCAAAATGCCTTTCAATACTCCTTTCACATAATAAATGCAACTAGCAGACAGAATCAGTAAGCATTTAGATGGCTAGAAAAGCCAACATGATATAATTTTCCTTTATACAAAACTTCCTCCAACAATAGCAGGAAACATATTCTATTCAAGTGTATAAAAACACTTACCATTATAGGCCATATTGTTAGCAATAAAACATCTCAGTGTTTTTAAAATAATTATAATCATGCAAACTATGTTCTCACATAACAATAGAACTAAATTAGAAATCAGAAACAAAATATCTGGAAATTACTCAAACATTAGAAAACTACAGCAGACTTTTAAATAATCTATGGGTGGTAGAAGAAACAAAAAGGAAATTAATATGTTAACCTGTATGAAAACAAAAGACCCAGCATATCCAAATCTGCCAAATGCAGTTGCAGTAGTGCTCAGAGGAAGGTTATAGCAGTGAATTTAGATAAATTAGAAAAGAAGAAAAGTCTCAAATCAACGGCTTCAGCATCTGCTTTACAGAACTAGGTTAAGCTCTATTTAAAAACAATGGGAACAGGACAAAGACAATAATATATATAAACACAAAAATCACCGAAATAACATATGGAAAAAAACAATAATGAAATCATTGCAACCTTAACCCATTTCTTTTGTGAAGGTCATTCAAATTGGAAAAAATTATAGCCAAATTTATAAATAAAAAAAGAAACACAAGTTAACAATATCTGGAATAACAGAGGTGACATATATAAGTGATAAAGAATAATATGGGAATATTATGAACCATTTAATTACATTAAATTGGACAACTTACAGGAAACACAAATCTCTTGAAATACACAACTATCAAAGATAACTCAAGAAGAAACAGCTAATGTAAAAACCACTATCTCTATTTAAAAATGAATTTGTAGCTAAAAAATCTTACTGTAAGAAAACTGCAGGCTTCAATGGTTTCACTGATATATCCCATGAAACACTGAAAGAGTGTTTTGTATATAAATTCTTATAGACAATATAACATGTATATTCTCATTTCTTCTGTTCAGAATTGTTCTGGAGGTTCCAGCCAGCTGAATAAGAAAAGAAAAAGAAATAAAAGATGTCCAGATAGGAAGGGAAGTAATAAAACTGTCTTTGTGATTGTTTATGCAGCAAATCTTATAGTATATATGAAAAGTTACTAGAACGAGTAAGTGAGTTTAGCAAAGTGTGTAGGATAGATGGTTAGTATAAAAAAATCAGTTGAAATTTCTGTATACTAACAACAAACAGAAATTGAAATTACAAATACATAACTATTCATACTAACAAGAAAACAAAAATACTTAGTATTAAGTTTCACAAATGATGTGTAAGTCCTGTAATTTGAAAATGGCAAAACATTGCTGAGAGAAACTAAATAAGACTCAAATGAATGTAAAGGAATATATATAGTATTCATGTATCAAATAACTATTGATAGATGCCAATTCCCCTTAGGAATATAAAGGTTCAGTGAAATCCCAGTGAAAATACTAATGGACTTTTTTTGGAGATTGACATGCTGATTCTAAAATTCTTATTTTATAAGGCAAAGGAATAGAATAGCCAAATAATATTGAAAAAGAAAAATTTGGAAGGTTTACCCTACCCAGCTTCTGGACTTGATACAAGGCATTGTGGTGTTGGTTTCAGATAGATTTATAGATCAATGGAATAGAATAGAGAGATCTGAAGTAGACTAACACAAATACAGTCAGTTGATTTCAACACAAGTACAAAGGCAATTCAATGGATAAACAATAATATTTTCAACAAATGGTGCTGGAAAAATTGGATATCAATGCCCAAAAAAATAAAAGAACTTCAATCTATATCTTGCACCAAATATAGAAATTAACTCAAAACTAATAATAAACCTAAGTGTAAGATTTAGAACTACTAATTTTTTAAAGGAAAATATATAAGAAAATTTTGTGACTTTGGGCTAGGCAAAGGTTTCTTAGGTATGTCACTGAATGCACAGTATTGACAAAAGTTGATAAATTAGATTTCATCAAAATTAAGAATTTCTGCTCTTCAAAAGACATGGTTAAGAGAATAAAGACACAAGAGATAGTATGGCAGAAGATATTTTCAATACATCTGATAGTGAATTTGCGTCCAGAATATAACATAAACTGTCCAGGTGCAATGCTAAAAAAATATAATAAAAATGCACAGAACATTTGAATGAACACTTGCAAAGGATATATATGGGATAAAAATAAACATATAAAAATGTTCAACATCATTAGTTGTTAGGGAACTGAAAAGGGTTATGAAATCTATTACATACCTACTAAAATGTCAAAAAATTTGAAGCCACATAACAAAGTATTCATATTGTATAACGCCATTTATATAAAATATTAAAGAACTGCAAAGTAACTTATAGTTACAGAAAGCTTATCAGTAATAATTTGAGGATAAGTGTGGACCATGACACATGGATGGGAATCAAGGAAAGTTTATTTTTATTTTTATTTTGTTTATTTTGATATCATTAATCTACAATTACACGAGGAACATTATGTTTACTAGACTCCTCCCTTCACCAAGTCCCCTCCACATACCCCCTTAGTCACTGTCCATCAACATAGTAAGATGCTGTAAAATCACTACTTATCTTCTCTGTGTTGCACAGCCCTCCCCTTGCCCCCTGCCACATTATACATGCTAACCGTAAGGCCCCCTTTCTTCTTCCTCACCCTTCTCCCTCCCTTCCCACCCATCCTCCTCAGTCCCTTCCCTTTTCCTTTGGTAACTGTTAGTCCATTCTTGGGTTCTGTGAGTCTGCTGTTGTTTTGCTCCTTCAGTTTTTCCTTTGTTCTTATATTCCACATATGAGTGAAATCATTTGGTTCTTGTCTTTCTCCACCTGGCTTATTTCACTGAGCACAATACCCTCTAGCTCCATCCATGTTGTTGCAAATGGTAGGATTTGTTTTCTTCTTATGGCTGAATAATATTCCATTGTGTATATGTACCACAGCTTCTTTATCCATTCATCTACTGATGGACACTTAGGTTGCTTCCATTTCTTGGCTATTGTAAATAGTGCTGTGATAAACATAGGGGTGCATCTGTCTTTTTCAAACTGGGCTGCTGCATTCTTAGAGTAAATTCCTAGAAGTGGAATTCCTGGGTCAAATGGTATTTCTATTTTGAGCTTTTTGAGGAACCTCCATACTGTGTTCCACAATGGTTGAACTAATTTACATTCCCACCAGCAGTGTAGGAGGGTTCCCCTTTCTCCACAACCTCGCCAACATTTGTTGTTGTTTGTCTTTTGGATGGTAGCCGTCCTTACTGGTGTGAGGTGATATCTCATTGTGGTTTTAATTTGCATTTCTCTGATGACTAGTGATGTGGAGCACCTTTTCATGTGTCTGTTGGCCATCTGAATTTCTTCTTTGGAAAACTGTTCAGCTCTTCTACCCATTTTTTAATTGGATTATTTGCTTTTTGTTTGTGGAGGTGTGTGAGCTCTTTATATATTTTGGATGTCAACCCTTTATCGGATCTGTCATTTATGAATATATTCTCCCATACTGTAGGATACCTTTTGTTCTATTGATGGTGTCCTTTGCTGTACAGAAGCTTTTCAGCTTGATATAGTCTTACTTGTTCATTTTTGCTTTTGTTTCCCTTGCCCAGGGAGATATGTTCATGAAGAAGTCTCTCACGTTTATGTCCAAGAGATTTTTGCCTATGTTTTTTCTAAGAGTTTGTGGTTTCATGACTTACATTCAGGTCTTTGATCCCTTTCAAATTTACTTTTGTGTATGGGGTTAGACAGTGATCCAGTTTCATTCTCTTACATGTAGCTGTCCAGTTTTGCCAACACCAGCTGTTGAAGATGCTGTCATTTTCCCCATTGTATGCCCATGGCTCCTTTATCATTTATTAATTGACCATATATGTTTGGGTTAATGTCTGGAGTCTCTATTCTGTTCCACTGGTCTGTGGCTCTGTTCTTGTGCCAGTACCAAATTGTCTTGATTACTGTGGCTTTGTACTAGAGCTTGAAGTTGGGGAGTGAGACCCCCCCACACACTTTATTCTTTATTGCTTTGGCTATTCGGGGTCTTTGGTGGTTCCATATGAATTTTAGAACTATTTGTTCCAGTTCGTTGAAGAATGCTGTTGGTAATTTGATAGGGATTGCATTGAATCTGTATATTGCTTTGGGCAGGGTGGCCATTTTGACAATATAAGTTCTTCCTAGCCAAGAGCATGGGAGGAGTTTCCATTTGTTAGTGTCCTCAAGGAGAGTTTTTAAAGGATCGGGAGAAAATTTTTGGTGATGATAAGTATGTTATATCTTTACTGCATTCATGGTTTACAGTTGTATGATACATCAAAACTCATGAAAGTATACACTTTAAATATTTGTAGTTTATTGTATGTTAATTATCCCTCTTTAAAGATAAAAAAAATGGATAGAAACTTAGAGTTTTATGTTCATGTATAGTGAAAATAATATATGGATTTCTTTATGCAAGCTAGAAGGAAATATTCTAAAACATTAATTTAGCTGGTAATAAAACAATGTTTTTAAAAAGTTTTTTCTGTCTATGAATGCATTATTTAAATGTAAAATGGGGATCTATATAATTTATAATTGAGACAAGCATGCTATGAAAAAAGAACTCTCAGGCTCATCAATATCTGTACTGAAATATTCACGCCTTTTCCCTCTTTGGGTGGAGCCATGTTTTTTTCTTGGGGTTTTGTATTTCTTCTTTGGATCTTCCACAATCACTCTTGACTCAAAGTACAACTGTCTAGTTTTCTATTCCTTCATAGAATAGAAGTTGAAAAATCTGTTAGAGGCCTACACAGTCTCTGAGTGAGAGCTGACATGAGAAAGCCCGACCCTGAAGAATCAGAAGGTTGGCAGAAATAAGCATCAAGAATCTGCAGGACTCCTTCCTTAGAAAGGCTACCAGACAGATGAAGAATTGCTCTAGAGCAATGCCTAATTTGAGGAAAGTAAAGTGTAAGCTTTGACTTTCAAATATATTTTAAAGGATGTTCATTCTAAACTCACTTTTGTCCTTCTTTAAGAGAAAAATATACACTGTCCAAATTAAGGAAATGATAAATAAAGTACATATTTATTTCACATTTTACTTATTTTAAGAAAATTTGTTCAGTTTAGTAAAGAGGAAAAGTTCTGTTCTTTTTTTTTAATGATCATTATCGTCAAAGTATTTAAAATCTTGTGCAGGGGATTCTGAAAGACAAATATATTTCCAGAGAACTTGTGGAGAATGAAAGAAAAAATATAGAGATAACTATACTAAAAGAATATTTGAGGCCAAGTTGAAATTAATGAAAAAAATTAATGGAAGAGCAGATAGAATATGTACATGAATTACACAAGTTTCTGTCGACAGAGACAATTGTTATTTATCAATGTATCATGTAGAAGCATGGTGCCTGGTACATGGTGAGTTCACTAAAGGTGATGCTAAATAAGTGAATTCTAAAAATATTGTCTTGACTTTAAACTCAACTTTTCTCAGTGATATAGTGTTTCTACCTGAGTTAATCATAGCCCTAAGGGAATTAAACCATCCAGATAAATTTAAAAAATAAAAAAAATCCCTTCCTGTAGAATTTACAGAACAAAGAGTAAATGATTGGCATAACAGGTGCAACCTGAAGGTCAGAAAGACTCCATCAGCAAAAGCCTCAGCAGGAGTTCAAAAAACATGCTGTGTATGATTCTGTTGGCTTTGCTAATCCAAAGTTCAACATTCTCTTCTCAAAAGGATATAAAAACTGTAACATTCTGAGTGAGAACACACAAAATTGCATGATTGTTTAGAAACTCTGCACTTCTCCTTTCCAAGTAAGTAACTCCAAGAAAATGAAAGCTTCACTCCCTCTTTCATCTCATCACTCTAAAGACCTTCCCTTCCAGCAACGAAGTTCCCTGGAAAAGTCTATTTAGAGTAGATGATGGGATCATGATGTAAAATCACAAGCAAAATTTCAAGGAGAAAATGTATTAAACTACCAGAAAAAAAATAACAAGCCAAAAAAGAAACATTTTCATAAAATCAACAAAATGAATGCTTTCTCAAACACTTCTGTATATAAATTGTCTATTATTTAAAACAGAAAAATGGAAACCATCAACTTTTTCACATATCATGCCATAGTATTTATTTTCAAGAAGTGATCTTTCTACTGAAACGATCCCTTTTAGAAACAACTTGCAACTGTGTTACTGAATGTAGAGAAGCTCAAGAGGCATTATTAAGAAATATGGGATGGAAATCCTGTGTTACTGTAAGGATGAGAAGTTTGTTTTTCAAAAACTTTTAGTCTTTTCCAGGAGTTTTTCTCTTCTAAATATATAGTAAATGCATATGTCTGAAAAATTGACTCAGTTTTGATAAGGTTTTAATGTTTATATAAAAATCCAAGTGAACTATGAATAGCAGGCAGTCCTGTCTGGATCAACATCAAGTTCTAGTTAGCCTGGTTGGGGCTTTGTACATCTCTGCCAATAGCTCCCTGACTCTACAGCCCAGCTTTAACCGAAGCTTCTAAATCTATTTTTGTTGTCCATATTCCAATTCATTTTAATATTAAAATAATTGCATTCTGCTTTAGGCAATAGCTCAAATCTGACTGACCCTGCTCTGGTGACAAGTATAAACCATTTACAAGTTATCAAAAACAGTGGAGAACAAATTATCAGAACATAAGCTGACAGCAAGGGGAATAGATAATTTGAAGGGGAATGCAGTAAGTGACTATTCTTTGTGTGTATGTGTGCATGTGTATGTATTTATTTTACAACTTTTGCTAAGGAGAAGCCTTATCTGTGCCATGGAGGTCCCCTAAAACTCTGAAAGGAAACCAATCTTTCTGACTTGAAAACTCAATGCTTTAGTTAGTGGCAATCACAAGCATTGGAAAATGAGGGAGAAATCCCAGAAATAAAAGAACAGAGTCAGAGAGTCCCAGTTCTCCTTCAAACTCTGCCAACATTTCTGGCCTGTCCCCTGAATTACACAGTCACAGAACAGACTCTGAATAGTTAAGCCAAAGCTAGGACTGAACTGAGATTCTGATGATGTGCCCAAGAGATGGACTGTACTTTTGATTCCAACTAAGTTAAATGTCTCATAAAACAAACAATCCACTTGGGAAGAATATAACAGAATGTACTACAATGTCCCTAATATACTCCAAAATTATCCAGTGTATGAAGAAATTGGAAAATGTAACCCATTTTCAAAGAAAAAGATAATAAACATAAATGTATCTTGATATGAACCAAGTATGAAAATTAGCCAAAAAATGATACAAAAGAAAATATTCTGGTAATAAATGAAAGCATGTAAAATCTCAGAAGAGAAATAAAAGCCATAAAAATGAGGTATATAGAAGTTCTAGAACTGAAAAATATAGTATCTGAAAAATAACTCACTGGGTCCATATAACAGAAGCATAGAAATAGCAAAGAAAAGAGGAAACTTAAATATAAGGTAATAGAATTTAATCAATCTAAAAAATAGAGGGAAACAAAACAGAAGATTAAAAAGATCAACAGATCCTTGAGATCTGTGAGAGTTATCAAAGGCCTGACCATAAGAAGAGGAAAGAGATGTTTGGTAATAAAATTAAAATTTTTTAAGAAATAATGGCTGAAAAGTTCTTAAATATGGTAAAGTACATACATTTACAAATGTAAGTTTAATGAAACATAAGTAGGAGAATAACTATCATCTTAAGAATTTAACAACCAAACTCATGAAAATGAAATGTAAGGAGAGTATTTTTTAAACAACCAGTAAAAAGACACACTATATGTAGCTATGCAAAAATTCAAAAGGTCACTGACTTCTCAAAAATATAGGGGCCAGGAGATAATGCAGAATTATTTTTAAAGTATTAAAAAATAAAACCATCAACCTGTGTATTACATCCAGAGTAAATATCATCCCAGCATGAGATTAAATAAGTACATTTTTAGATTAAAAGAAAATAAGAAAATTCATTAGAATTCAATATTTAATTCCAGCAGAGTTGTACTATAAGAGATGCTAATGGAATTTCTTTAGACTACAAGAGATTATACAGTATGGACCCTTGTATATTAAGGAATGAAAAAAATACTGGAAATGGTAATTTCTTTTAAATGCATATTATTGATGAAAGTAAGCATTGTAGCATTGTCTTCTTGCATTCATAAAATGTTTTTTACAGTACTTATAAAAAACCTATTATAAAAAGAAAGGGTCTATCCTAAATGGGTGTATATGATTGTAAATGGTACAATATTATATGGAAGCAGGCCCTTGAAATGCTATGAATATTATAATCTTAAATTAACACTAAAGAGTAATGTAGAAAGGTTTACCTAAAAAAAGCAATTGATAAATTAAAATGCAATTCTAAAAACTATTGAAATAATTCAAAGGAAGGTCGGAAAGGAGAAAGTGGAAAACAAAAGGAACAGCAAGGGAAACAGAAAACAAGTAGTGAACTGGTAATCTTAAACCCAAACATCATAATTATGTTAAAAATTAAAAGGCAGAGGTTGTAAGAACATATATAAAAAGCAATACATTCACTGTAAAAGTCTTTCAATACTGTTGCATGTCCATATATGTTATAATAACGTGTGAAAAATGTTTTTTCTTATTCACCATCTAATATATGATGCTTCAGACTCCTTGATAACCTATAATTTATAATTCCTTCTCTTTTGTGGCATATATATGCTTCCTGGAGATACGCAACCTAGTTTGAGAAGTACAAAATGGTTTGCTTTAATTTTAGTGGTCTAAGAAACAAGAGTTAAATGATCAAACTTCCAACATGAAAATGTCAATTAATTTTTAGGCTTCAGTTGTAGCCTCCCAGAATAGGAAAACTGAGTATCAGTGTGTTTTATAGACAAATATATTGAAAAGAACTTTGCACTGCATTTTTTTGACTCATAGAGTAATATAACTAGCAACCAGGTTGATCCAACATAATGCAAACACAGTTGCAGTTGATTATTCTTCAAGAGATGATTGATACACGTTTCTTCTTCAGAGATACCATACACTTGAGAAAACCATATCTTTTTGTACCTACTGTAAATCTCTTACAGCTAGCAGAAAACCAGAATTACATCACCTCAGGCCAGTCCTCTGTTTCATGGTGTATGAAGTGTTATGAGTCTGTATGGACTTCTCCATTCCCTGTCCCAATTCAGCTAAAGAATGTTCAATGTTTTGAACAGTAAAACTGCCTTCTTTCAGGACTGCACTCATATTCTTTTATTGTACACATTAATGGCTTATTTGTAGGCAAGAATGTTGACATCTTCAGATAAGTTACTATAGTCCTTCACAGATACATGCATGATAAAAGAGGAAAAATTGTGCATCCACACATTTCCCATTGGCATGTCTTCCTTCTGCCATGCTTCTTCACACCGTCTTGGAACAGAAGCAACCCTCAGCAGTCAGATCCCTCGCTTATAAACATATTGCCTTTATCTGGGTAAATGAAGGAAGAGCCAGATTAAAGCTTGTTCTTATTAACGGTTATAAAAGAAAACAATCATGAGATAATAATTATAGTTGTGATAAAAATGAAAATAATGTAAGAATACATCTTATATTATAAATAACATATTATTGTATTTTAGACAATATAAGAATAAATAAATAACATAAGGATAAGAAAGAACTAATACTGTTTAATACTCTAAGCCTGACCATTTATATCTCATGTTCTTTCGGTCTTGTCTTTAGCTTCTTTGTAAACATTAGAAACTATTGACTGTCTAATTCCTCCCGATTTTATGGAGAACTGAAGTAAAGAAGTGGTTCCAAATGGCAGCTTGGCCATGCCCTGACTTATAGGTCTTTTATGCTATTGACAACATATTAAAGGAAAGTAATCCTAACTCAATAAGGCACAATCCAATAATTAGTAATTTATATCCCTCTCTGTGCCTCTTCTTACCATAGTAAATTCTATTAATATACCAGTTTTAAGGAGTTGCCAAAAGCCAAATACTCTATAAGTGCCAAGAATGCAAATCTGTGTGAGATGAAGTCTTTGACTCTAAGGAATTTAGTATCTACTGGGGCAACAGTAAGATATGATGAGTGCAATAACATATTAAGAGGCAAAGGCATAGTACAGAGGAAGAAGCTGAGCAAATAATGAGAACCAGTTATTTAGTAAGCCCTGTGGTAGATGCTGCATAATCACATTCCCTAAGCTTCATGGATTTGCTAACATATAGGAGAAATAACAGCACTAGAAGACACTTAATTTTGTTATCTATGGCTGTGCAAAACCTAAGGAGTTCTACAATGTTAAGCAAATACGGTGTGCTGTCTCAAATAGTATTACATTTTACTAGGTGGTAAGATTTCTCACCTGGTTTAGGATTTAGAAATCTAGGTTTTAGTCCTGCTTCTGTGACACGCACTAATTGTGAGATCTGAGTATTAGTTTTCTCAAGACTAAGGTATAATAGAGAATTTCATCAATTAATTTTGAAGGTATTTTCAAATTCCAATATGCAGTTAAATGTTTAATAAACAATGTATCTTGTTTTAAATTCCAAGATACATTTATTTTGGTGTATGTTTCATGGGCACTTGAAAGGATGTGTATTCTGCTGCCCCTGGGAGGAATGTTCTGTAAATATCAATTATATCCTATTGATGGTATTACTGACTTTTCCTATATCCTCTGATGTTCTGTCCGGTTTTTCTGTTTGTTGAAAGAGGGGTGTTGAATAGTCACGTTTACCAGTGTCATCATTTTATCAATATGAATAAAGTTTAGAAAACTTACTTCCCTTACATCCTTTCATCCTCCTTGTATAACATGTTTTCTTGAACTATTCCTTCTACTGAAATTTAGAGCCAAGTTATACAACAGTGTTACAATTTCGCTTCCACCGTCAAGCATCAGTTAAACAACTCAAGAGGGAAAGGAAAATTCATCATTATATTTTTCTTACTTTGTATTTTCTTCCTTATGATGCTTTAAGTTTCCTGTGGCCCCCATTGACCCTTGTGGGGGGGCCTCTTCCTTACTGATGGATGAGGTTGGAAGTTCCCACTATCCAGCAAGCCTTCATCGATACCCCACTGGTTGAAAAGGGGTAGGAAAATATGTCCTTTACTGATGCTGCAGGAGGCTGTGCTGAAAGTCCTGGCTGTCTACTAGGCCTCCTCTAAAGGTACCCCAGTGGGAATGGGAGAGCTGCCTTATTACTTCTGGGTTGGGGATAGAAGAACATGCACCCTCCTCCCATGGCCTTTACTGATATTGGTGGGAGATGGGGAGCGAGTCTTGTTACCATCTAATGGGTTGGTACTTAGTTTCCTACTCAGGTACATGGTTCCCTACTCAGCCTTTTCTGGCACCACTTCATGAGGTGGTTTGAGGTGACTCACTGCAGTCTGGAAAGGGTTAATATTTAGGTTGCCCACTTAGCTTTACTAATATGAGTGGGAATGTTTTAATGGGGCTGTCCTTCCCTAGTCCTTCGTCTAAAGAGAAGAGACTTCTGTTATTCTTTTAATTGTCTACTTCCTTTGGCATTTCTAGGTTGTTAGCTTCTCCAGCTCCAATTCTGCAATATATGAGGCACAAAGACCCAGGAAACCTACCACTGTGCCCCACGATCTTAAGTTCCTTAGCTGGTCTGCAATCTTCTCTTCAACTTTAAATATCTTCTTATGTTTGTATTATATAAAATGTCCAGCTTTTTATTTCTGTGTAGCAGTCCAAATAGGAAAGAGTGCATCTATTCCATATTGCTGGAATCAAAGTCCCTCATGATACTTATTTTAAGGCATAGTTAAGATTTCTGCCACTCTCAATATTTGCTAACTCAAAAATACCAAACTTTAAAATTAGGAAAAAAGTCTTTATTTTATATACACAAACATGCTATTCACTCTCATTTCATATGTAAGCCCATAGACATATCATCAGTAAGTTAATATCAGAGCTAGAAAGAGATGCCAAATGTCTTCCTTTCTCTCTTGGCTTGTGTCTTACAGCAAAAGCTTATAAAATATTAATTCCTTAAAAAGCATCTATAAAAATATAAGCTCTGTGGAGTTTAATTTGTTTAAGAGCCTATTCACCCATGAATGTCCAGCACCAAAAACAGTTCCTGGAACATGCTATGAGTTCAACAAATATTTGTGAAATGAATGAAGAAAGTGTGCTGGATATTGTACTAAGAATTTTATACATGTTAGCTCATTTAAAACTTGAAGTGGTGTCAGGTATCTCCATTTTAAAGATTCAGGAAACAAAGATTTGAAGAAGTTCAATGACTTGACCCAGGTCATACAGATGTTAAGTGGTCGGGCAGGGTTCAAACCTTTGTCTACTGCAAATTCTATATTCCTTTGCCTAATCTCAAACTGCTTCCCAGAGAAAGGTAGGAAAAAGATAGTTTCCTTGATGTTGCACAATATTGTTGCAAAATTTCCCTGTTCCTCATATCTGGGATAAATGCACCTGCCACTAAACCACAGGAGCACGTACCCATGAAAAATTATTTACTTTCTTCTGAAAAAGAAGCAAACCAAAATAAAAAAATGTAAACAAACAAACAAAGCCCCTGAAACATGGGGATACAAAGTAAGGCAAAGTAACAACTGTGGCATAAACAGTGAAGTAGATGCAAGACAACAAAAGGGCCCAAGAAAGGTAGCATAACCGACTGTTTACATCAAAAAGTAACCAACAGGGCCCATTAGCCTCAGCAGACAAGCATTGTTTCCAGTATGATTTCCCGGGATTGGGGATGCAAGTATAGTGAATAGCAGTCACTTAGTCACTCTAATTATCCCTGCAGAACTTTTTTAACTTTCTCATCCTTTTCTTCCCCCTTTCTATGACTTCTAAACACAGATCAGTTAAGTGTCACTCATATCCTCTTTCATGAATGTGTGTGTGACGATGGTGGGAAGGGGGTTATTGCTAGATGAAGTTTATCTAGATTATCTGTCATTTCCCAAGTCCAAAACCTCACCATATTTCCCAGCAGCCCCTGTGACAGCTGTATCTAAATCCAGACTCAGGCAGTGCTTCATGTCAACTAACATAATCCCTTAAACACAGCTTAAGTGAGTTTATATTATCCCACTAGTGACAGACAAAAGCATATTTTTGGCCAACAGTAAAACACTTTGAGATGATCTGGACCACAGATAAAAGATACTTTCCTGGCAATAGCATTAATCTCACAAACAAAATTGCAAACTGGATTACTCATTTATTATGAAATAGGCAGTACAATTTGGGGCATGTTAGTAAAACATTAGATCTAATGATGAATGCTTTGCAATATGTGCTTTAAAAAGTTATCTTTTATGATTTATTTGCCTTCCAGTGCTTATGAACAACACCAGAGCAAATTGTTTTCTGTATGGTTTAAAAATCATCGGTATGTAAATGTGATATGATCTGAATTTAGCCAAGTGAAATGAGGCTATGCTCGTTAAAATAGACGGTGAAAATTTGGCAAAGAGCTTAAAGCTGAAGCTTGTTTAGGTGCTTTGGGGACCTTTTTTGCCATATTTTTAAAAATCTTTTCTCTTAATTATAGGGAACTCAAACAATTGTGCCTTTATATCCCCATGGCCCATTTATACTCAAAGACTTGATTTCCTACATTCTCACTCTCCTTTATTCTGCTTTAGTCACCTTGCCTCACTGTGGGCAAACAAACCATGTACACTTTCATCTCCAAACCTTTTCACTGCTGTTCTCTCTGACCTTCCCCAGACGCCTGTAGGGTCAGCTCTCTGCTCAAATGTCCACATATCTGCCAAGATACTTTTTTTCTATTTTTTATTTGTTTTTATTTTAATTTTATTTTTTTACATGAAAAACATTATGTTTACTAGGCTCTCCCCTTCACCAAGTCCCCCCAACAAACTCCATTACAGTCACTGTCTATCAGCATAATAAGATGTTGTAGAATCACTACTAGTCTTCTCTGTGTTGCACAGCCCTCCCCTTTCCCCCACCTCCCATATTATACATGCTAATCGTAAGGCCCCCTTTCTTCTTCCCTGCCCTTATCCCTCCTTACCCTCCCATTCTCCCCAGTCCCTTTCCCTTTGGTAACTGTTAGTCCATTCTTGGGTTCTGTGATTCTGCTGCTGTTTTGTTCCTTCAGTTTTTCTTTGTTCTTATACTCCACATATGAGTGAAATCATTTGGTATTTGTCTTTCTCCGCTTGTCTTATTTCACTGAGCATAATACCCTCTAGCTCCATCCACATTGTTGCAAATAGTAGGATTTGTTTTCTCTTATGGCTGAATAATATTCCATTGTGTATATGTACCACATCTTCTTTATTCATTCATCTACTGATGGACACTTAGGTTGCTCCAATTTCTTGTCTATTGTGTGTGTAAATAGTGCTGCAATAAACATAGGTGTGCATCTGTCTTTTTCGAACTGGGCTGCTGCATTGTTAGGGTAAATTCCTAGAAGTGGAATTCCTGGGTCAAATGGTAAGTCTATTTTGAGCATTTTGAGGAACCTCCATACTACTTTCCACAATGGTTGAACTAATTTGCATTCCTACCAGCAGTGTAGAAGGGTTCCCCTTTCTCCACAACCTTGCCAACATTTGTTGTTGTTTGTCTTTTGAATGGTAGCCATCCTTACTGGTGTGAGGTGATATCTCATTGTGGTTTTAATTTGCATTTCTCTGATAACTAGTGATGTGGAGCATCTTTTCATGTGTCTGTTGGCCATCTGAATTTCTTCTTTGGAGAACTGTCTGTTCAGCTCCTCTGTCCATTTTTTAATTGGATTATTTGATTTTTGTTTGTTGAGGCACGTGAACTCTTTATATATTTTGTATCCTCCAAGATTTTTATGAGCACCCTGTATAAAACACAAACCCCTGCTTTCACTATGTGGTCCTCTGAACCTCTCTTATATTGCTTTATTTTAATCATTTGCTTTTGTGACATACTCTACATTCAATAGCATAATTGTTTATTTTCTCTCTCTTCCCATGTTCTACTTACCTACTGCATAACATACCACTCCAACACAATAACTTAAAAACAATAAGAATCTTTTGTTGTGCTCGTGAATCTGGAGGTTGACTGGGGTTAGCTACAGGGTTCTCTATCAGAAGCTCCTGTGCAGTACACAGTTACCTAGTGGCTGCGGCTCAATGTCATGCTCACATCCTTATATTTTACACACCTGAAGATTCAAACATCTGGGGCTGGAAGAATGGGGCTCCTCAGGCATCTTTTTGTACCTTCGTTCTCTCTCCCCAGCATGGCAGTGTCAGGATGGCCAGGAATCTCACCATCAGGCTTGGGATTTCAAAGCAATTGGACAGAGAGGACAGTTCTTTTGCCTTTTTTGACCTTGGGTTGGACCTCAAGAAGCATATAACTCCTGGAAATTTTATTTATTGAGTGGGTCACAAAGGCTGGCCAGTTTCCAGCAAAAGGGAAAGAAACTCCAGTTCCTGAAGCAGGTGTGACAAGGGTCTACAAGAGCACTTGGACCAGAAATATTGCTGTGGTCAATTTTGGAAAAGATAACCTGTCACACCCCATTAGAAGGTAATGTCTACAAGGTCAATGGCTTTGTTTGGGTCCCTGCTATATCCACAGTCATTACTTTTTGAACAACTAAGTAAATGAATGAATGTAAGGAAAACCTAAATAAAATCAGTAAAACCCAATTGGCCATGACCAGTGTTTCCAATATTTTAATAACAATAGAGCACTTCACATGAATGCCCATGGCTATGTGCTTAAAAGGTGCTGTGATTCTTTTTAAGTAGAATTCCGCATTAAAGTAGATGATTTTCTTTATTAATTCAACATAGATTGACCAAAATTCAGGATAAGCCACTCATTTCTAGTTGGATGTTTCCACTTCAATCTTGAACTTGTGAATAATTTGAGGAGTGGAGTATATCACAGAGAATAATGTCCAATTTTTTAGCTCCAGTTCCCTTAACTTTTTTACTATTACTTCAAGGAGATCCAGGAATACTCCATAATTAATTATTCATCAGGTGATAAGATCCCTGACATGAGTACCTCCTTTGTTATGCCTGAGAATTAGGTATTTAGGATTTAGTACAACCTTTAGTACATAAAAGGTTCTTAAAGCTTGTTAGAGGGGAAATTGGTGAAAATTACTACCATGTTTCTAGGTATACACTGAAGAAATTTTAAAGTTTTAAATTTCAAAAGAGAGCATTAAATTAATAAATAAATTTTATATATACTGTTTTAGCTTTAGTAGTTTTGTTTAATCTTTTAAACTGTGTTACATAAAAGTTTTAACTGCTTCTCAACCTTTTGGTTGAGATCAATGTAGATACAAATGTTTTATGATATGACTCTTTATTATCATTTGTTAGTGAGATGCTAAAAAACAAGTCACAAGAAGGCATAGAATAAAAGGTCAATTTACACTAGATAATCTATTATTTGAGAAAAAAATGATTAAAGACTATTCATTTCAGAATGCATCATTACAGTCCTTTGTTTTTTATTGTATCTTGTATTTTACTCCATTATATTGTCTAGATGCTGAAATAGGTTAATTAAGTCATTTTCTTAAAATGCTTTTTATTATAAAATACATTTTCTTTTGAAGTTCTTATGTTTCCTGTTACTTGTATGTTTTAATCAAGTTGGTTTCTCTCTGTCAGTAAGCTAGTAAGTGGTATAATCCATCCGATAAATTTAAATGTAAGCACTAATCAGGATCTGAATGTGTAATGTATTCCTTGGTCTGATTTTGTGTTTAGTGCATGTGAACATCTGGTGAATTAAAGACCTGCCAAATGTAAGGCTTACTATTAGAGATACCTGCATTTTATATAGACAATAGATTTGATTGCTCTGACACTCCCTTCAAGCACCAAAGGCTAAAATGGAACAGAGGATTATGCAAGCAAAGGAACATAAGTGCCAACTCTGAAGTGTCCTAACATATGTCATCCCATATTTTACCTTTTAAGGAAAAGTCAATTAATTGGCCTATAATAATGTAGAAAAAAACTGTTAAAAAGAGCAGAAATGAAAACAAAAAGTGTAGTTTTTAACATTGGTTCTTTGTAAAAAAAACTGAATATGATCTGAATAAATGACAGGAAAGCATGGCAATGAACACAATGAATGGAAATACTAATTCCAGCTCATTGAAAATTAAAGAGCTACAGAATGCCTTGGGGAAACTTTATTCCTTTTTTAAGAAAATTCTACTTATTATTCTTTCTTTAAAATTTGTTTTCTATGTGACATACCCAAACAGGTGGCTTGTGTGCACATATACGTGCATGTGTAAGTGTAGTGTACAAGAAATATAAAGGCATAAAAAGAGCACAAATATAGAAAATAAAAACTATGCTCTTGCATATATGGAAATAATCAGCTATGTAATCTTAGATAAGTCTTCAGTACTTCTGAGATTGGTTTTAGAAGAAAGTAATACCTATCATGATTTTCTCCTAAGGTAAATCAGTTTCAAAGAAGAAAGAGAAAGGGCAATCTTTTCAAAAGCACAAGAAATCATTTACTTAACTATTTCAAAATTGAGTAGAATAACTTCTGGAAAAGGGGTTAGGCTACAAAATTTCATACAGTCAAAATTACTCTTGAAAATTGAAATAGTTATTTTTTGTTTGTCAGGATTTTAGTTCTGGAAAAATAATTTGAAAAGTTAAGGGCTATGTGATTAAATGCAGAGTTTCTTTCCAATCTCTCTCTTCCTTTCCTTTATTTTGCCTTCCTTTTTCCCTTCTTTGTCTCTCTCTCTCTCCTTCTCAATCTTTCCCTCATAGTTTCAATTACTCTTACAGAGCATTTAGTTGTATTTGTGGAAACTAAATGGGTGTGTGCTAAGACTGCTGTTTCACAAATAAACATCACACTCTAATTACACCATCATTTTGCAAAACATAATTTCAACCAACTAATGGTGCAGAAGTTGGGTCTGGTGACTGCACTACATCAGAGTCCATCACTACAAAAACCAATTTCTCAGTATTTAGTGTTGTTGAAAGGGGAAAAAAATACCATTTCATACTTTTTTCTTGTACAAATTTTGGCCAAATTGAGCCTGAATATATTGTATAGACATTATCTATGCCTGAATGATTTTCAACATAATATCTGTCTTTGTTTTAAAAACTATTCTCGTTCCACCTTTATCCTGTTATTTTTTTTTAAGCAACTGGCAGCTCAATTTTCTTATGGCCTCTGTTAGTAGTTTCAGCAAACTTAACAGGGCAATCAGTTAAAATGTCTTTGGCCAGCCAACTAAGGTTAAAATCCCATTACTGCTGATAGCTTATTTAAGGACCTTTCCTTGACACTTAAGGTATATAATTCAACATAATGTACCAAGTTCAGTAATGAGATTAGCTGGTTATCCTGGACAATCGAATAACAACTTGATTGTTTGGTTGAACTATAATTGGCATGAAATGAAGTAAACTACAAGAAAGATATGAAAGCTTGTCAGGATATGAATGTGCATATCTGTCAATGGAAATGATAACTAAATATTTATGGTGGTTTATGGTTTAAAATTGGTCCTCTATAATTAACTTGTGTCACAGAACTACCCAGTGAGGTATTATTCTTAGCATTTATTGATAAGGAAAGTGAGATTTAGGAATGTTAAGACACACTTAGAAGCACAAAAGCTAGAGTATAAACCCATTCTTCTGAAAGGAGACCAGTGTACAGCCCATTTCTTGGAAAAGATATTGAGCATATGTATTTTGTTATATATGCTTATGAATATATGTTACACACATATATAACATGAATATATGTACTACTAGAGAATATATAATTGAATATGCACAATGTAGAATATATAACAGTATATATGATATTGTGTGTAATGGCAAGAAAAAATGCATTTTTCAGTCATGTGATCAGTGACAAAATCCAAGTTCCATTACTTTCTATTTGTATAAACTTCATGAGATTGAGATTCTCCAAATATAAATAGGGAAAGTAGGAATAATTATTGTACCTACAGGGAGATACTTACAGTAAAACAGCACTGTGTTTGATGGATAATAAGCAATAAACAATAGTAGTGAGGGAGAAGAGAGGAGGAGAAAACTTCAGAATTCATACCTCTGTTGAAAAGTTTGAAAGTAATCCATTTAGCAGACTGATGATCAGATATAATATCTAGAAAATAAAATAATATTTATAAATATTATATTTTTAAAGATACCAGAAAGTGTGAGATCAACTAGGATCAGAGGAATTCAAATTATGGAGTGGAAAGAACCCTTCCTAATGATCTCATAATCAAAGCCATGTCTGGATTATTTGCTGCTTCTGAGCACAAGCAGAGAATTGGGCTCAACCTAAACTCTTCTGAGGTTAAAAAGGAATCTAGAGGAACTTTTGATTGCTATATAGTCTGGTGTGCTGGAGAAGAATCCAGTGGAGCTCAAGTGCATGGCCATCTTTCCTAATGTTCAGTGATATTAAGTTAACTAGAAATAATAATAACATATTTTTATATTTATAACATATCTACAGTTAACATATATGGCCACAATAACAAAGTAAACAGGAAAGGCTTAGTTAAATTGTTGTAAATTTCTCTCATAGTTTAAAAAATAGTTAAAGAAATACTTTAATAGATATGGCAAAAAGTCAAGGATGCCTAACACAACCTCTGGTAATAAAGCTAAAAGAATAACATAAAAAATGTTTACCTAAAATGTGGAAGAAGATATAAAGAAGGTAGGAAAATGGTAATAAAGGATCAAAGAATAGGTAAGACAAACCCAAATATATCTGTAACTATATTAAATATGTATAAATTAAACCCTCCATTCAGAAGATCAAGATTGTTAAGCTGAATAATAATAAAAAAAGACACAAATTTATTCTGTTCAAAAGTGATACACTTTAAAAATTCCATTGGTATTTTGATAGGGCTTGCATTGACTCTGACATTGGTTTGGGTAGTATTGACAATGAAGAGGTGATAAAATATTACTCAGCCATAAAAAAGAATGAAATCTTGTCACTTGCACAATGTTGATGGACCTCGAGGGCATTATAGTAGGTCATACAGCAGAAAAAAAAATACCGTATGACTTCATTTATATGTGGAACCTAAAAAAATAAAACCAGTGAGCAAATAAAGAAAATATAAATAGACTCATAAACACAGAGAACAAACGGGTGCTGCCACAGTGGGGATGGGGGTGGGATGGGTGGAATAGTGAAGGTCACAAAGAAAGACAAACTTCCAACTATAAAATAAATAAGTTAGAGGGGTAAAACATAAAGCATAGGGAATATAGTCAATAATATTGCAATTTCTTTGTGTGGTGACAACTGGTAATACACTTACTATCGTGAGCATTTCATAATGTATATAATTGTTGAATCACTATGTAGTATACCTAAAACTAATATAATATTGGATGAAAACTATAGATCAATTAAAAATGTGATATACTTTTTATAAAAGGATGTAAATAGACTGAATTAAAACACTAATCAAAAGAGAGCAATGGTGACTATATTAATATTAGGCAAATTAGATTTTAAGTCCAGAGTATTATGAGAGATATAGAGAAATACTTCATATAGGTCAGTTCAAAAGGACATCACAACAGTCCAGATTTGTACACAGCTAAAGCAATAACTGACTTAACCTAAAAAAGTTAAATGCACATTTATAATTACAGTTGGAGATTTTAATACACATCTTTTAATATCTGCAGAAGAAACAGTCATAAATAATAATGAATATGTGAATCTCGTAAAATCACTGTATACAAATTGTGTTTCTATATACATACAAGTTAATTAAAAATGAACAAATATATCTTATACCTCAATATCAAAATATCAAATACCTAGAAATATAATTAAATAAACAAATGTTCAGGACCTCTACAATGAAAATTATAAAACATTAAGAAATATTAAATAAGATAGAATATAAGTAAAAGTATACTGTTTATGAATTAGAAGACTCCCCTAGTTTAAAGGTATGTTTATTCTAAGCTGACTTAACAATTCAATACAATGCCGATCATTATTCCAATAGCTTTCTGATTTGTATTGTTTTGGTTTTGATGTGAAACTTGATGGGCTGTTTAAAAATTTACATGAAAATACAATAAATTATAAATAGCTGATTCCATCCTATATACATTAGAGTAAAACATCAAAAATGTAAAAGCAATATAGGAGAATATCTTTCCCACTTTAAGGTTGGCAAAAATGAGTGATATAAAACACAAAATAGGACTCAACATAAAAACCAAAGAAATGCACTAGATTACATTAAAATTTAAAAATTGTGTTCCTTAGAAAACACTCTTAAGAGAGTGAAAAACCAAGTCAGAGAGCGGAAATAATATATAATTATGTTTAGTTAAATTTATTTAATTTTAATTATAAGTAATTTAGTAGATTCTTAATATTTATAAGTATATATAAATATGTAAGGTATGTATTTAGTTTATATCATTTATATAGGATATACATGTTTATATTTAATAAATACTGTATGCATATTCATTATATATTTGAACATGATTAGTATAAGTAGTATATATAAATACAGCATATGCAGTATACATGAGTTATAATTATATGTATAAAATGTATAAAATTCCCACTTAATGGAAATTATACTAATATATATACATATATATGATTTCCAACAGATGCATATATACTATATACATTCCAAAATTTAATAAGAAAAATATTAAGAATCCAGTAGAATAATAACTTATGGACACTTCATAAAAGATATTTACATAGAATTTACATAGATATGAAAAAACATTCAACACTTTATTCATCAGAGTAAAACAAATGAAAACCACAATGAAATTTAACCACAGCTTCTATAATGATTAAATTCAGAATAACAGATAATATTTATGTCATTTTTATGTGAGTCAGTTGGTTCTCTTAACAAACCACTGTTACTTTTTATTGGGTACTAAATGTTAACTATATTCATATCCTATGTCCCATTGATTCTACTCTTAGACACATGCCCAAAGGAAATGCATGCATATTTTCATTAAAAGAAATGTATAAAAATGAGAATGTTCACATCATTATTTGTTGTAGCTCTAATCTGGAAGCAATGGAAATATCCCTTAAGAATAAAAAGATAAATAGTTACAATATATCCATGCAAAGGAATACTACACAGCAACAACACTGAACAACTACACCTGTGACAGTGTGCCTATGGGCCTCACAAACTTAACGCCAAGCCAAAGAAGGCAGGCATGAAAGGTTACTACAATGATCCCATTTACAGAGTTCAAACATGGGTAAAACTAACTAAGGGTATTATCAATCATACTAGTTTTAACTTTTGGGTGGGGAAGGTAGTGATGGAGTGATGGGGTGACCTCAGGATGCTGTTAAGATTCAATTTCTTGATCTACTGCTTGTGTTTTGTGTGTTCAACATGTGAAAATTCAAGTTATATACCTGTGATTTGTCTATTTTTCTTTGTATTGTAAATGATGGGAACTTAGACTGAGACAGAGGGAAGGGGATATGAGCAGATCTGAAGAATATTTAGGGGAAAATATACTAGATTTTATTACTGACTGCAAGTCATTAAGATTGAAAAAAGTATTATTAGTATATTCCTTGTGTCCATCTTGGACAACTATGAAGCTGGTAGAACGTTTTGCTGAGTTATACAGCATAGGAAAAAAGACTAGATTTGGATTGGCTGAAAAGCTGGGCCAATACCTGTAAGTCTTCTAGAAGGAAATGTCAGTTTCCATTGGAAGTAATGGTATATGGGTATGTCATTGAGAGAAGTAATTGTAGGTGATAAAAATAAATAGAAAAATTCCTACCAGTAAGGAGAAATGTCACTGGAATACACCATTAAAATTATGGTTTCTCATATTACCTCTGCTTCACATACTGTAACTTTGATAAAGCCACAGAACATGTATATTTTTAGATGAGTCATCTTGTCTGTAGAACAGATGGGCTTGGTCAGATTACGCATATGATATTTTCCAGTTTACTTACTTGTAATTCTCATACACTTCAGTTTGTCTCACTACTAACAATATTCCCATAGCCAATTCCTTCTTTAATTCATCAAGCCATACTTTCCATCAAACTTTCATTTTCCTTTATGATTTTTCTTTCTGTCCACCTCCAAAAATACCTATTTAAAACATTTTTTTTCTACTAATGTCAACTTAATTTATGTCAATGCTACTTATTTTCTCCTATTTCTATTACATGTACTAACAAACAAACAATTTATTCATTAGTTTGTTCATCTATCAGAAAATTCCCACTCACACAGCTCTGGAAAGGAAAGTGATTGAGAGGAAATTAATTTTTTCTTAGCTCCAGGCATTTTCCAATAGCATAATGTTCATTAATATACCTGTTGGCAAAGATTTCATTATATTCAGACAGTGTTAAAAACCATTTTGCCTGAAGTAAAAATAGTCCTTGAATAAAATGTGGAATATCTATTATACCTTACATTTCATAATGTTTTACCATATATTTTGTTATATAATCCTTATAGCAATACTATCCTATACAGACAATGTGAAGAATACACATGCCCTAGGCAAATGAATAAGTAATACTTTAGTCCTCTTCCTCACTCATATTCTTTATATATATTTCAAATTAAATTTTAATTATATGCATAATGCATGAATATCCCTATTATAAAACATTAAAACATTATTAATAAGACTAAATTTTCTTTTAATGATTAAACTTAATTCTGCTCCCTTAAACAGAAATAGGCATATTTATGAGTTCAATGTACACCCTTAGGCTTTTCAGAAAAAATGCTTAAACACATACACCTATGAAATATATAACATATTTTTGATTGTGTGTATATACTGACGGTACCTACATGTACTGTTTAGTGATTTGTTTTGCTATTTATTAACTAGTGTTTAGCAATTTGCTTTCCTTCTAGACTGATACTTGGTTATCTGCTTTTTTTCATTTTAAGTATAGTATAATATTGCATAGTATGGGCCTGTAAAAGTGTATGTACTAGTCCTAGTTTCTGCTACTGAAATCAGTGAGTATTCTTTAAATGTTTCTTCATGTGCAGATTAAGTGTTTCTCTTGATAGGTCTTGAGAACTTGATGATTGTATTACATTTCAATTTTTATTGCCACAATTACGCTCAAAGTATCTGTATTATATTAAATCGTTGGAAACAATATATATTTCCATACATCTCTCCAGTATATTTTGTTTCTCTATGTACCAGTCAGATGGGTAAAAAATCATGTTTTTGTTGCTCTTTTTTGCCTTTACCTGATGACTACTGAGGTTGGATCTCTTTCATTTCCTGACTGAATCTTTTTTCCTACAAAGTTTCTAGTTTTTATTCCTATTTTTAAGATTTCTATTAGATTTTTGTCATTTTCCTACTTATTTTCATTTTTAATTCTTCACATATTCTAAACAAAAGTCCTTTGCTGATATGTACTATATGCATTTCCCCAGTCTTTTAGCCTTGTTTATGTTACCTTTTGTCATAAAGATATTTTACATTTGGATTATGCACATTTTTAATTTATTGCTTTTGCTTTTATGTCTTAAGAAGGCTACCCAAATATTAAAGTTATTAACATATTCCATATTTTCTAAAAGTAACATATTTAGGGATTTATTTCATCTTTATCCAATTGTGTGAAGCAGGAATTAAATATTTTTTCATAATTAATTTCCAGTTTTCTTGGAATAATTTATTACATAGTCCATCCTTCCAACATTTGTTTGAAACACATCTCTATCATTTATGCTCTACTGGTATTGTCTTTTGCTCTGGCACCAGAGCTATGCGTCTAAATTCTCTTTACTCTGAATTTTAATAGCTGGTAAAGCCAGCTGGCTCTTTTTCTTTGGAGAATGCTGATTAAAGCATAATATTTACAGCTCTTTATTTTAAATATCCTTTTTACTTTTTTGTTGTAAGCTTGTTTCTGCAAACAGCATATTGTGAATTTTCAGCGTATTCTTGACTCTTTGTAAAAAGCATCTAGACTTGATAAAATTTATTATAGTAGAAAAATTTCAAGGATATTTTTATTTACATTAATTGTAATTATTGACTTATGTGACCCTTTAGTTTCCCTATTTTTTTTCTATTTACTCTCTTTTTAAGATCCCTACCCTTCTTCCCCTTCGTGATTGTGATAAACATTTTTGTTCCATTCAGTTTATTCAACTGCTTTGTTTATGTATCTAATAGTTCTTCTCATACTTTTTTATACCTGCTTTAAACCAGCTATTGTAACAACTTAGAGTTATAACCACCTATTATCTTCCCACCGAATAAGGAAGAAAGCATGTTTTTATTACATTTGTTCTTTTCCCCACCTTCCCATCTTACATGCTCACATCACTGAGAATTTTCTATATTTGGCAGTGTACTATGTGAATTCATATCACTTCCTATCCCCCAAAACTATGTCCTGTTATATTTTAATTTTATGTACAAAGGGTTAGTCCCAAAGAATTGCCTAGTAATAAAACATGACAATAAAATAACAGAAGAAATTCAATTTCATATTCTAGTGGCCATTTTCTTTAAAAAAATGTCATGGGAAACCAACCAATTAAAAATATCATTGGGGTTATTCCTTTATATTTTGTAGTTAAATATATTTCCGGCATAATCTTGATGTGTACCAATATTTTCTGATAACACATTTCTTTTTAGCTCTGTGGTTTTAGACTGTTTCAATCAGTGTGCTATTGTTGTTACTCAGAACTGTGACTTTTCTATTCAGTTTCAGCATAGAACATACAACTTGTATATAAATAAAATAATGTTTCCCTACAAAATCAATTTCACTACAAGTACATTGAACATAATTTTTTCCTAAATTTATTAAAATTGGATTGTTATTTATGTATAAATTCTATATTCTGTTTGATATTACTTATTGAATTCTGTCTTTTCTGTTCTATAAGTCATTATGAATATTTACATGACTTTTCCATTTTCACATTCTCAAGATCTAATCATGTGTTGGAACTGCTAGGTTTGTGTTCAATATCTTACCTTCCCACACTTTCTGAGTGAAAGCCTGTGCCTAAATATGCAGCTCACAGTGGATCAGCTCTTACTCTCCAAACACTCTTTTATTTTTGTATGCTAAATTTTAATTACATCAAAATTCTACTTTTGTGATTCTTTTTCTTGGCTATTTCATTCTGTCAACATCTTTCGGAGGATTTAAGTTCTAAAGTTGTAAGTTCTTGACTCTATTTTCTCTATTTCCTCAGAGATAAGTTCTTCCATTTGCTCTTTGATAATCTTTGATTATGAGATTTCTGTGCCCTCAGCTGATTAGCCTATTGCTTGCTCCTTCTTGTTCTTCATGTTCTTATATTTTTCCCTTCTGCCTAGGAAGTACTCTTACAGAAATATAATTCATTCAATAATTACTCTCTTTCTTTTATGTTGAGTTGTGGTTTCCATTTTTAGTACAAATCTGACACGATTGTGTTTTCCAGGATTTCTCATAACCTCTGAGTTCATGAAATTTTTCTTCCTGATTTTCTCATTTGTTGGATAACTTCAAAATATCTTTTAAAAAAATTCTAAGAACTTGAAACAAAAACAAGATACTATAATTTCTGCTTAGCCTACCATCCTGAACAGAAGTTAAAACAGCTATTTGTCAATTCATTAAATACATATTCAATGACAGTGGAGATACACTATTTCTATGTAAATAAAAATACATATCTCTTTCCTTATAGTTAAGTAATTGATTTGATATAATTATTACTGTAACATTATATTTTTATAATTGAAAATTATTTAAAATTTTTATTAATTCCACAACTGGAGAATGCCATCATTTGAATTCTGTAAGAATAAAGGAGGCTTATGTGAATATATAATAAAAATAGGTACCAAAGATTAAAAAAATTTTTTGACAATGATTTATACTTTTTGATTTTTTGGCTTTTGAGAATCAATCATTTCAATTTGGGCAGGAATTCAATAATTTAATAATTTCAATTGGTGGTCAGGAAGAATGGGGAATCTGCTCCTCCCAATCCTCTGGACTGTGTTTATATGTGATAGTTCACAGTGAACTAAGGGCTCAGGATATTCCACTGGATCCTCTGAACCCTGATGACTGCAGGTGAAGAAGAAAAGCATGCAGGTCCACAGAGGGCTTTTAGAAATGGCATATATATCTACGTTCCTTCAGCCAAAACTGAAACAAATAATCAAACACATACACATATAAAAGTGGATTAGCATTGTGTCCAAGAAGAAAAGGTGATACATGTCTTTAAATGAACATTATCACTCTCTGCCACTTGTAAGTAAGTGCATCAGGCCACCGGCATAATCACCATTAATGTCAGAAATATCCTTCCATGCTTATTTAGTTGATAGGCAAGAATTTCAGTTTACATTTAAAATTCACTTTCAGTTACCCAGTTAGTTATTACCTAACAACAGAAGACTAACACTTTTCTGTTCCAAACTAGAATGTAAATCACTTTCACCGTGAGAAACTCCTATGGGAATAAAAACAAACAATTTTACACATGGAATTTGATTCCAGTGGTGAAAGCCAGTCAACGTTTGGTAAAAGAAAAATAAACAAGCACACAAACTCTTACATTTTCTATTATATTTATTCTCTCTTTTGTATTCCTTTCTGATTTTCTTAACCAAACTACTTGATCAGAGAAATATCAATCCATTTAATGCATAAGTGATAAAATAAAATGTTTACACCCCTGGACAAAATGATTGTGAATTAGAAGTTTCATATCCTTTTAAAAGTATCTCATTGAAACACCCATGAAAATAGCAGGAAATTGTATTTGCAGTAGTACTGTACGCAAGAACTAAAAGAACATACATAATAAAACCTAAGCAGGGGATTATAGTAATTGCATGATCCAAAAGAGTGAGAAACACATTTTTGGGTCTTACACACACACCCTCTTTTGAATCTTGGATTCCTCAGAAAACAGAGCCTGAGGCAAAAACTAATGTGTCTGAATTGCACTGGGGGATATAAGCCCAGGGAAACAAGAATCAAGGATAAAGGAAAGAGAATCAAGGAAGGTGGGAGAGAAAACACAAAGCGGTGCATTCCAGGACTGACTACAGCTCTGCCTTAAAATACATTTTGTTGCTCAGTTACATGAGTCATATCCAGGGGTGGCCACATGGAAACTCCTGTGTCTGGAAACTGTCAGTTAAGAGTTGAGGAGTGGAAGCAATTTATTTGCTGAATCTTTCCTGCCTTTCTTATGTCCTTGGTCAAAACCTTCCACTCCAAACAATACCCATATGACTGTTTTGTTTAACCTGGCCGTTTCTAGTAAGTCGCCAGGGAAATCCAAGCTCCCTTGGGGATAATCCAACCACCATGCAGGCACAGGGATCTCTTCTTGTTCATTGGCACCAAACAAAGGGTTCTTCAGTCTGTGGTACTGATAACAGTGGTGACTTTCAGAGCTTTACAACTCTGGGAGTAGCATGGGCATTCTGCTAGAGCTACGCTGGCCAAAAAGCAAAGCAAATGGCCAAGGTCTTGGGACAACGTGAATGAATATATCTAGAGCAGCAGATGAACTACGTTCAGTATATATTCACGAAAGCTTTGAACCAAAGCAAGGGAAAAATGTTACAAAGACAGTGAAAAATGAATTTAACATATACCCACTTTCATATAGAAATCCAGAGCAAAGGAACTGAGTTGTCCAGAAAGAAAACTTGATATCTATTGAAAGCAACCATCAGTCTTGATTGTCACTCTAAGATGATTATGTTTTATGTTTTTTTAAAATGTTTTTTCCAAGTTTATTTTCCAGGAGGGCATCCTTGTTATGTTAGTGAACCAAGAGGCCTGAGTTTATGAAGCCCATAGCCAGCTCCAAAGCCGCCCCATGTTGTGAGTGTCTAGTTTTCATGGAACTAAGGAGCCCATGTGATATTTAGACTAAAAAATTAATGGTAACATGAGTATCTTTTAAAATTCATTTAAACAATATAAAATTTAAGGACAAAATGGTTAAGAATGAATGAAAGGACAAAGATATTATAGACATGATTATTCTTAACCACCAATGGAAAACAACTTCACAGGCCATTGAAGTAGATTTCTGGAAGTAATGGAGAATTTCAGTTGGGAGAGGTTGTATGGAATGTTCTAAGAAAAACAGGGAAAAAAAGGTAAAATAATAAAGATTATTTAGGTAGCTATTTATCATGGCCAAAAAGAGAACAGAAGAATCTTAGTAGACATGAATACATAAGTGAATGTCAAATTGCCTTCACATATGAGTTAGTTGTTATGTAGAATAGAACTCGATATAAGGTTAAGATCTAAGAGAGAAAATATATAAATATCCAAGCAATGAAAAGAACTATAGACCTTTACTCTCTTGCTTTTTTACAAATAGAAGGCTTGAACAAATCTCTCCCCATGCAATGTTGAAAAAGAGAAGGAGGGGGAAATCAACCTTAAAATATTGCAACATAATTGAAAGGGAACATCACCTTGAAAACTCACAGAAAAAATGTATTCAGATAATAATTTTTAATTAATAAACTTTATTTATTAGAGCAGTTTGAGTTTCACAATTAAACTGGGTGGACAGTACAGAGAATATGTGTATACACTGTGCACATATACACAATGTTTTCAGTTCATTTGGGTAAATATGAAGGAGAGTGATTGTTGAATTATATAAAAAGAGTATGTTTAGTTCTGTAACAAACTGCCAAACCATTTTCCAAAATGGCTGAACTATTTTGCATCCCTATTAGCAATAAAGGAGAGTTTCTGTGGCTTCACATCCTCATCATTGTTTGTTGTTGTCAGTGTTGTGGATTTTGTCCATTCTAATATGTTTATTGTAGTATCTCACTGTTGTTTTAATTTGCATATCCCTAATGACATATGATGTGAAACATCTCTTCACGTGCTTATTGCCATATGTACCTTCTTTAGTGTCATATTTGTTCATTTTTGGTCCACTTTTTAATTAGGATTTTTTTTCTTATTGTTGAGTTTTAAGAATTCTTTATCAGATGTATCTTTTGAAAATATTTCCTACACATCTGTGGCTTGTGTCCTTACTCTCTTGATACTGTCTTTTGTAAAACAGCAGTTTTAATTTTAATAAAGTCATGGTAAACATACAATAGATTTTATAAGAAAAATATTTTAGTAGGTGTCACCAAAATAATGAAAAATTATAGTATTGCATAACACAGAAACATCTGGCCATAAGATGAAAGAAAAGATTAAAAAATAAATAAAAAATTGGCTGAAATGAGTCAAATTATTACCAATTCTCTCCCTCCAGGAGGAAAAACCAAAACCAAGCTAGTCTTAGATTTCTAGACTTCTCTGGATCATTCAGTTAGAGAAAACATGATTTTAAAAGAGAAAAGATTTAGAAACACTCCTGTTCTACTCATAGTTATGGTTGAGTATCTCTATACTGAAGCAAACACAAAAGATCGATTCACTAAGCTGAGACTTAGGTTCTTACTATGGAAATTAGTTTTACCATCTCTGTTATCTTTATAGGTATATAGATATTTGTTTTCACATAGAATAAATTGTTCATGAAGTAAGAAATTTTTACAAAGGCACAAAACTTAAGCATTTTCAGAACTGTTTTGCATTTAAATTTTGTCCAAGAAAAATGTGATTCACTTGCTTTTTGTACTATTCTGGGAAGTTCATTTTCCATTATAAATTGGAAGACATCAAAAAAGTTTTGTCAACAAACTTCTGGATTACATAACTTTTTTTCCCCCAACTTCAACTTTACTTTGGCTTAAGGCTACTTTAAGAAGAGAAAAGCAAACCATTAGTAAAGCAGGAAATCTCTAAACATTGGTTTTAATTTCTTACAAAAATATGTTGTTGATTAAACAACTCAATTCACCCTAACGAGAACCTGATCTCACCAGACCAATCTCTTCATCTTTATTCTCCTATGTCATAAGTACAAAGTGGGCCATAGGCTAAAAATGGTTAAATAGACTGTTGGGCAGTTGAACAATATGCATTTTATTTGCAAGTTGGGTTAGCACAGGTAAACAAAACTGATATGCACCTTAAAGCAGCAGTAGAAATAAAGCTCAGTACTAATGTCAGTTGTATTTATTATAGTTATTCACTAGAGATTAGCTCACAAAACAGGATCTGAATAAAACTAACAAGCAAAAATTTAGACTTCACCATTATGTATTTGCCCACTCTGTATAATTATAGAGCAAGCAAAGGAAACATCATTCAAGTATATTGTGGAAGCTATGAAAGCTTGCATGTGCATTTCCCTATGAGAAGGCACATAGATTTCCCATAAACATCCATCAACATAACATTTTACCAACTTAACTCTGGTGCAATGTAATTCATGTTTTCTCTGTGTATCCCATTAGGATGAGATTGTAAGGCCAGTTTTCCTTTTAATAATTTTTTTCTCTCAAGTGTATTAATATTTTCTTCAGGGATTTATGGACAAAGGAAGAATCATATATATTCATTCTGATTTTTTATCTCATTAGATGCCTTGCTTTGTAATACAGTCTTTTCTTTTGGGGGTAAACTTGTAAGACAGCCAGCCAACTAGATTTCACACTAGGAAGTAAAGGAGACTGCAACTATGTCCAAGTAACCTAGAAATTTATGGCATAGAATGACTTTAAGTAGAATCAAACTGTGTATACATTTGCTTTCTGAGCCAGGAAATTCAGCTTTATGCCAGATGATGATAATTGTTTATATCCCTAAAGTCCTGCATTAAGAGTTAGAGAAATGAAACTAGTGTTTCCTTCATTAAGTTATCAGAAAAGAAAAATCTGAGGAAAGAATTTGACTACTAACATGGAATTCTCTGTAAATACAGACTTTTTACTGTAAAAATTAAACTTCTCAAACTGCAGATTAAACATAGAAGAGAACTAATGATGGTTTCCTTTTTATCCTTTAGTGGATTTCTCTGTCTCAAAAGGGAAGAATGGACCTTGTCATTCAATAGAAGAGTAATTCTCATAATATAGGATCTTTTTCATTATTATGATTCCCCTGAGGCTGAATCTGCCTAAGTTCATTAACTAAAAAGTATTTGTTTAATGTTCTTTTTTATATATCACAGCAGAATTATTATTTCTCACAGTGAAATGTATTTGGAAGTCATAGAGACCTACGAAATGTACAACAGTTCTAGTACAGAATCAAAAGTACAATATAATCTCCTATTCTAATCAATTGTAAAATATATTAAATTTTACTATTGCCTTTGATTTCCATTTGATTACATTTGATATCTTAAGTTTTTATTTTTAAAGAGTATAGAGCTTGTAACTTGAGATGTGAGATTAATTCTTCCCCTCCTTTTACAGTAGAAATAACTGCAGCCAATTGTATTGTTCTAGTAGTTCATGAGAGAGATGTTCTCTCACCACCGCCTTCCCTAACAACCACACAACCATTTGTTTGCCCAAACCAATGTACATAGAAAAGCTGTCACAATGGAGGGGTATTACCACCCTGTCAAGTCATGTCTTTGTCCTTCTTTCTAAAAAGATAACCAAGAGCTAAGATTTTCTTATATAGGAATCCTAAAGCTACCAGTGGGAGGGAGTCCAAGCCTTTATAATTATAATCATTTCAAAATGGTTAATACATACTTTATGAATATATTTTCTTTTGAAAACTAACATTATAGATTAGAGTATGAAGTTTGATGTTCTACTAAAAATAGCTAAGTATTCAATTTTTATTTGTATCACCTATACTTCTATATTTTTTTGTGATGTTAGCACATCCTTTTATGATTTTCTAAAAAAAAAAACATCTCCCTGTCACAAATAAACTCAGAATTTTATCACAAACTCTTACTCTTGTAAAAGGAAATTTGATTCAAGGTGAAAGAAAAAAGGCAAATGGTATACTAAATTCCATTAACTTATGCTGTGTGTTTCTTCAGTTCATTGACTATGTTTTAAAAAGATGACTTTTAATTAGATATTGAGTAATGGACCACTGATAACTTGCAAAACTGTTTTAGAATTAGATATAGGTAGGGATCAGATAGGCTAATTCCCTTATGATTCTCATATATAAAATCAAATCATTATATTGATAATATTCTTTTCATTTTTAATTCTATTGTTATTCTCAATTGATTTATGGTTTAAAAAATTCTTAAGTATTTTGTACTTATTGTTTTCATAGAAATTTGTTTTTAATTTATAATTATTTCTTATATTGATATTTATAAGATTTATTTAGAAAGTACCTTTGATAATAGAATGTGTAGAAGAATTTCATTTGCTAAAGTAAATTTTTCAGAATGTAAATCCCAGAAAAATTCACTAAACTCCTGATATATTCCAAATGAACAGAAATAGCTTGTGAACTTTGGTGAATATAAACGTGATTGGTATTTAAAACAGAAGAGGGTGATAATTTTTTACTTTAGGGAGAAAAAGTTTTCTTCCTAAAGACCTGAGAGACTGTAAGAAAGTTCCTCTTCCTTCCTTCAAGGAAAGAAAAAGAAAGAAATTTATAACTCTTACATAATGCCCATCAAATAAAATGTTTATTGGTATCTGCCATAGTAACTTTGGTTATTGAACTTACCCAGGGAGAAGTGCTAAATGCTATCTAACACTCCCATCTTCATATATTTATTCATGATAATGATAATAGCAATAATAATTATATCAATAGCAGTCACTAGTTTCTTGAAACCTTACAATGGTGCTAAGTACTATATTAAGTGCTTAATATGCAGTCTTAACTAAGACTCAGAATAACTCTATGGTGTAGGTACTGCTGGCATTTCTGCTCCAGTGAGGAGAAGCTAGACCTCAGTGTTTTAATATTTTATCTCCACCACCCTGATGGAATGCATCACTGCCAGGGCTTGAACCCAGGGGGATCTGCTTCAGTATCTTTGCCACCGTTATTCTTTCCTCTTCTGCAAAGACAATGTCAAATTTCCAGAAGCAGAGGTTAGCCAAATTAAAGATATTTTTGTTAAATTAATGTTCCATTACTCATCTTTATCTCAAATAATATTCTTTCCCATGGAAATTTTATGAGTAATTGTAATTTGGCTAAGTTGAAGATCACATCTATTTAGTTTATTGGGCTTTAGTCACCACCACCCTCTGGATTCAATCTCTGTTTTCCATGTACATCAGCCTTTGAATTTTTGGTTATAAAAGAATCTTGTAGCTATTGTGGGATGTTGGCCCAAGCCTAGGGACATAAAAATGTAAACTATGACTTTGAATGTTATAGGGTCCTGTGAGAATGAACCTGAACTTGTCCACAGTTAGGGTTTGGGCATATTCAAACTCTCCTGATAGACTGAGAATCCTCACATGTGGTCAGGAAGATAGAAAAGAAAATTGGTGCCTCTTAACAAACAAACCAATAACAAACACAGGAATGAGTTTATCATAGTGAGTGAAAGTAGGCAAGGTTAACATTTGAATGGATTAATGGGATCAGGTGAAATGAGAGGCTTGTATTTCACACTCCATCAGAATCAGCAAGTATATATAGATTGTTAGTTTTGCTACCAGTTATTCTAATAAGTAAACATGAAGCAAAACAGAAAATCTGTATCTTTCAAACATTTCAATAAGTAATTTTGACCCACAACCAGGATTAGGAACTACTGGCATAAATGAAATAGCTGTGTCATAAAAGATCCAAGACCTGTGTTGAGCTAAATCCCTTGAAAGAGCTTGTCCCAGGAGGCATTAGAAGTTTATCTGTTGACCTGAGTAGAGAAGGAGCATCTAGGTGAAAAGTCCAGAAGAGACCTGCAGCTACAGAGAGGCAGCCAATGGGAAGTAGAGATGTTGGGCCCAAGGACATGGATAGTAGTAAGAACAAAAAACCAACAGTATTGATGGCCCAGAAGAACAGTGATGCTAGAAAGCTGGCTAGAAGGTGAGCAATCTTCACCATCTTGCTTATTACTTATGTTCAGTATCTAGAAACATATCTTACTCATAGGAGATGCTCAATTGGTAATTGTAAAATGAATGACTAAATGACACCAGTGCCAAAGATTTAGAATGTTGCAAGCATCACAAAATATCAAGTGATGCTTGATAACAATTCTGATAAATGACCTTTACTTATCTACATATGCCTCTCCAGATATCTAGATAACTGATAAGGAGATATCAGGAAATATTGGATTTTTTGTTAATTATGCAAGTGAAAGCTTAGGGCTTTGGAATATGCTACACAATGTATTTAAAATAGAATACATTGTATTCACAGATGTGGCAAAAAGACATCATAAATGGAAGTTATTGATATGTATTTCTTCCCTTTTTTTAGATCACTCTAAACCACCTGGCAGATGGGAACTCCAGACAGTTGTAGTTAATAGCTAGACCTGTCTTCACCTAGTTGGTTAATTCAGCTTAAACCTGAGATTATTAAAATACCTATGTTTCTGAAATATGTTCTCAATCAACTGGTTCCTTGGAGAAATATATATTTGCCAGTGTAATCATAGAGGGCCAAATTCCTGCTAGGCACTAAATATTACTGCTACAACAAGGATGAAGCAGCTGTTCTGTCTCCATTCATCTTAAAGGGAAATAACATATAAGAAGTTCACACCTAAGTTATACTTCTATATGTCAGAATTAAATATACTCTACTGCCTGAGGCAAAATACCAGGTGTATTCTCACCCCTACTCTAAGAAGAATAAAATTATTTCACTCATTTCAAACAAAATAAGATCTGGCTATTATTTCCCCACTAGTCTGTAAGTGAAGTTTCTTGGTGGAAATTTGCAAATTCTTGATTTTGAGATAGGACTTCCTATTTCTCTTAAATATATGCCTTTATCAATCAGAAATATTAAAAAGTTCTGATCATTAGAGTATGTAGAACTTAAATTATTTGTTAATTAATGCAAAGATGCAAAGGTATAAACCTCAAAAGATGTTTTTTTCACTTTTTATAATTAGATTGTGACTACCTTTCCGAGTACCTTGCTGTAATTAGCATGAGACAATACACTGTCTAAAAGTAACATGTCCAGTCAACAAGATAACTCTAGGACAATATTTAAAATGAAAAAGAAAACACAGCATCTGAGTAAGATGGTGCATTCAGATTTGTGATTGATGGGTTTTATGGTCTGAGTAAATATAAATCTTTGCTCCAAATGCAAAAGCAAATATCAAATTATAAAATTCAATTTCTTCTACTTTAAAAATATTTATGTATATCACATCACCATCCATTCCCCTCATCTCTCAGATTTTCCTGACACTGTACAAGGTATTTTTACTTACTGAAACTCAGTCATGCCAAACAGAAACTCTATGAGGGCAGTCCCATGGCATTACAGAGGTACAGCAATTTCCAGTTGTACCAAAGAAAGATTCACTGTCACATAGCAGAAAGTGAGACAGGTACTGGGCTCAATTATTCAAAGTATAAAATCATTGTCAAATTCCTAAACTAGACTGGAATAAAGCTTTCCACTTGATTTAAAGTGAGTACAATGATTACTTTAGCAAAAATATCTCAGTCCAACAAATATAATGATCTCTTTTTTGACTTGGGTGATATTCCACATTTGTTTTAATATCTAGAAATCACCATTCAAATTTAAAATTCCTAGAGTCTAACATTTACCTTATTAAGCCAATAATTAATAGTCCTAATTAATTAAGGAATAATCAGTAAAACTTGATATCAAATACATAATTCTAAATATAAAGCCATGTTTTCAAAATGTTGTAAAATCAATAGAAAAGGGATAGATTTTTAAAAATAAAGCATGTGTGATTGTCTTACTATATGTTAAAAAGGGAAATTGGAATTTATAACACATACTAGTCATAAAACTACAAAAAAAAATTCCAGATTGATTTAAGCCTTTGCTATAAAAGCCAAAAATATTAGAATGAAATATTTGATACATTATTTTTAAATGTTGCTAAAATACCAGTTGTCCAGCAGGTCTGTAAGCTCTTCTGTGCGTCTTGAATTAATACTGGTTAAATTTAGTAAAATCCTTAATAACAGTGTAGTTTAAAAAAATTTGGAGAGACTCATGAAGTCAAGGAAGAGGTTTGAGTACTGAGCAAGATTCAGTCTGCTTTTAAATTATCTGTTATTATAAAAGGAGTGCATTAGGTGTGAAGAATAAAAATAAGGCAAATGATAAGTTAATTACAGTACTTTTACATTGTCGTCCTTTCAGCTCATCATTGTGTAGATATTATTATATTTTCTTCTAGATTCAGGGTTGCAGATAAGTTTGATGGCAACATAATTCTTTAACTGTAATCAGAAATTCAGAGAGCTTATTATCCACAGTCTTCTGAGAAAAAGAGTCAAGAAAAGCCTGTGTCATTCAGGGTTCTTACTACTAACAGATTGTGTTCTAAATTCATAAACAGAAAAATAATTTATTAAAAGGCATAAGATGGATCAAAAAATTCCCAGGAAGCCTAAACTGTCAGCATTAAATACTATGCGCTACGTCTGGGGTTAGCCAAGAAAAAGAAATGACTGGAAAAGTTCCATTCACCGTCCTGTAAATTGTGTAAAGAAATGAATAGAAAGGCCTGCATGAAAACATAACAGCTAATGAGAGAGGTTATTTCTGAGGAGAAAAGAGAGAGTGGGAATAAAATGTGAAAGTGAATGGCCATATTTTGCTCTATAAACTCAGATATTGTTAGAATATTTTACAATAAAAATATTACAACATGTAGATGTAATATAATTTCTATTTATGATTTCAGAAAGAGAAGATAAAAGATAAAAACTAATGCAGTATTATACATTTCATTTCCCTTTTGAGAATTTTCAATTAAAAAGTAGAAATTCTAAGCAAGACATTTAACTTGGCCTAAAAAAGAAAGAAGCTGCCAGGTAGATTTTATCAGTGTGAATTAAAACATTGTGTGTATTTGTTGAATAAGAAATTAAATGTGATGTGGGCCTAAATTGGCTATTTCCTACTGAGGTAGACTAAAATAACAGACTGACATTGTCGTCATAGAAAATATATCCACTAGTATGCCAAGGTCATTACAACTTAATTGCCTCAGATTTCAATCAGTGATTTATCAAATATGAATATCCTTTAGGGAGAAATGCATAAAAACCTGAGCTCTGTGTGTAAACTATATCTTGTTATTTGTATGGCAAAATATATCTTCTGTGTCCTTGTAAAAATACATGTGTACCCATGAGGGCAAGAACTGAAATATATTGCTCATTTCACAGAATTGATAGAGATAATAAAATGTACTGGAAATGTGCATGTATTATATTTTAGAGTTAATTTGATCATTTGTTAGTTTTTTAGGTTTGCTAATCTTTTAATTAAAATTTTCTTACATGTATGTAATGTGATCTCCTAGTAAATTTTTAAAAAGACTTTAAAACCCTGCAAACTGACTCTGTCAGCTTCTTTAATTGGTGAACAAAGCAGGTCACCTTAGAAGAGAACTTGTTTGTACAGGAAAGAGTCACTGGAATGACCCCTATGTATTTACATATGTAAACATAAAAACAGGAAGCTGCTGTGTCTGGAGAACTGTGCAAAAAGACATCTGTGGCTTCTAATCTCTCCCAAAGCTGCTTGGAATGCGCAGCTGACCTGTAGCAGAAGGTGGACATATTGGAATTGGGACAAAGAAACATTCTGAAAGGAAAGGGGTTGAGACCATAACCTTTTGCTTTTGAAGTTTAATATTATTAAAACTTCTCTGGTGGAATGTCATTGATCTAGTTGATATTGACTGGAAGAGAATTTATTTTAAAAGCTCACCAAGAAGAAGGGAGAATCTTCATTGTTAAGGCTCACCAGCAGAACTGATGTTTTAAATGGAAAGTCTGGTTCCAGAAAATATATGCCTATAGCTAGCAGTCTGTTTTAGAATCAATCCCACTGGTATGGGAGTATGAGCTGGGCATTTAAAGATGAGCTGAATAAGCTGTACCATTGAGATCCAATCCAGGATTGGTATAGGGATCTGACTCACCAGAGATTGAACCCTTGTTGTGATCAGATATATATTAGAATATGTCAGAGTTCTATTATAGTAGCAACCTTATGTAGTAAGATCAAAAGCAAAAGTACCCGTGTCCAGGCAGCTTAGGCTGCCATAACAAAATACCATGGGTGGGCTAGCTTAAAAAACAGAAATGTATTTTCTCACATTTCGGTGGCTGGGAGTCTGAGATCAATGTGCCAGCGTGCTTGGGTTTTGGGAGGAGCTCTCTACTTGATATGTAGATGGCTGCCTTCTTGCTGTGTCCTCACATGGCAGAGAGACCATAAGCTCTGTGGTGACCCTTATGACGGCTCCACTCTCAGGACCTCATCTAAACCTAAGTATCTCCCAAAGACCCCACCTCTAACTACCATCACATTGGCTGTCAGTGCTTCAACGTAGGAATTCTGCGGACACATTCCAGTCCACGGCAACCAGGGACTTAGCAGAGTGTGCCTGGTTCTCCAACTCTGCTGTGCAATAAGAATGGGCCCTGTATTGAATAAACTCCGGGGTTTAATGTAATAATGGGGTACTCAAGAAATTTTGGTCTTCTGACTATCGGAAGAGTGAGTTTTTGAGAAATCCTTTGGAATTAAGAGGTACGAACAACCCCTAGACACTTCCAGAACAGTAGTTTGAGGAATTCCACAGATCTACTCCCCATATAACAACAGACAAAAATATAAAACAACAACCAGTTAAATCTTTGTAATTTTTCATAAGAGAAAACAGCACATGAAGACATTTTATTCAAGAAAACTGCAAAATTAGGTAAGAATGAGAATCTGTGGTATTTCAGCCCGACAGAAGCTCTGTTCCTGATGTGGGCTGCCAAGAGGCTGCAGATGCCTCTGCGCCCGCTCCCAGTCTCAGTCTAAGGTGTCCTGCAGCAGGGGAAGTGGCCGGCATTTGTCACCTGCCCACCAGCTCTATACTGTAGAGGCAATTCCAGGACAGGGCAGCCAAGAGGTTGTGTCTCCTTTCCTCTACCCAATCACAACATTGTAGTTACAGAAGCTGGAAGGTCAAAATTATTGGTGCTTCTCTTTCTTTCACCATAGTTCCCTCATAGGGTGAAGCTTCCATGCCAGAAACAGCAAGCCAAGAGCAGAGGTCACCATTGCTGCTGAATGTCCATCTCGTAAGCCAGCAGTGTCACCCTGAGAAGCCAGCCACTGGCCTTACCTCATCTCCAGAGCGGTGGCTCAGAGATATGCCAAGGGAGTGAGGCAGGACAATAGATGAAACAGAAAATTCACAGGTAGATTTAAAGCAACAGATAAAAGAATCAGAAGACATGAGCATAGATTTAAAGACATGATATCCAAAGAATGGAGAGGTAAAAGAATGAAGAAAAATGAACAAAGCTACAGAGAAATGTGGGACATTATTAAGTACATCAACATATGCATAGTAGGAGTACCAGAATGAGAGGAGAGTGAGAAGGAAACAGAAAGAAAAATTTTGATGAAATAGTGGCTGAAAATTTCCTAAATTTAATATAAAATATTAATCTACATATTCAAGAAGCTCAAAGATATCCAGAGGTCAGTTTATGAGGAACCTATTGAACTTATGAGCATCCATGCACTGAAACAGAGCTCCAAAATACATGAAGCAAACACTGGAAATACAAGGGAACTTCAACATCTAACAAAGGACATCTGTGGAAAATTCAAGGTATAATTATACTTAATGGTGAAAGGTTGAATGCTTTCCACCTAAAATCAGGAAGAAGGTGAGGTTGTTCATTCTTGCCTCTTCTTTTCAACAACATTTTCCTGGATACTTTAGCCAGTAAAATTAGGCAAAAAAGAAAGGCACCAGAATGAAAGGAAAGATGTAAAACTATCTTCATTTGCTGATGACATGATCTTGTAGAAAGAAAATCCTATTAAATCTTCTAAAAAACAATAGGAACTAAAACAAAACAAAAACAAACAAAAATGTTTAGCAAGTTTGCAGGGTACAAAGTCAATATGCAAACACCAATTGTATTGTTGTAAATTAGCAATAAAAAATCTGAAAATAAGCTTAAAGAAATTGTCCATTTACAATAACAACAAAAGTAAGAAAATACTTAGGAATACACTTAAAAGAATAAGTAAAAAATATACTGTGAAAATTAAAAAATATATATTGTTGAAAGTATGTAAAGAATACTTAAATGAATGGAAAGTTATCCCACATACATGGATTGGAAGACAATATAATTATGGTGGAAATACTCCCTAAATAGATCTATAGACTCAGTACAATCCTTGTGTAAATCCCATCTGTTGTTATTGCAGAAATTGGTAAGATAATTCAAAATTCATATAGAAATTTAAGTGACCCGGAAAAGCCAAAATAATTTTGAAAAAGTATTAAAAATTTGGAGGACTCACAGTTCCCTATATTAAAATTTACTACAAAACTGTAGGAATCAAATTAATGTGGTATAGGCATAAGGATATACATATACTTCAATGAAATAGAATTTATATTCTGGAAAAAAACCTGTCATACTCATGGTTAATTGATTTTTCAACAAGAATATCAAAAAAGTTCAATGGGGAAAAATTTGTCTTTTCAGCAAATGGTGCTGAGACAACAAGATATCTGTATACAAAAGAATGAAGTTGAATCCTTTCCTTGTACTTTACATGAACAACCCAATGGGCAGAGCCCCAATACATATCACTAATGTATTGAGGACCACAATTTGAAAACACTGAACTATAGAATCAGAATAACTGGTTTTGAAGTCTGATTGCTTATTAATTAGTAGCTTGGAATCATGAGTAATTCTTCCAACTTTTCTAATGTTCAGAGACTTATCTATGCATACATTATAATTCATCAATTATTAAATAATTCATCTACTTTTTATTTGAGGATGTTTGTGTTTATTCTGAGTAACTTTCTAGACATTACTATAGAATTGCATGATTAAGTCCCCAGTACATTGTTTAGTACTTGATAAATATGAATACACAGTATGTGTTTTTATTCTAATATGTTTCAAGTAATCAATTGAATTAATTGAACCATAAATAATAAAAAGCCAATGGAAATGTATAGAAAACTATAATATGTAATACTCTAAAGTATTAATACATTTACATTTTTATTTGTTAATCTTGAATTAAACTATGTATATATAATTCTTACCTAAGGCAGCAAATGTACACATAATAGCTATATGATATTTTGTGCTTATTAAGTTTGTATTAATATGCTGTAGCCATGGTCTCATTATCTCTTGAGAAATTATTCTGATGCTTTATTTGAAGGCAAATGGTAAATGAAATTAATAGTAGTTTGCTCTATGTAATGGGCAATAATGGATCACCTTTTGTAATAGGCTGGTAATGTTTCATTTATACTGTACCCTCTGGGAAACTCAAGATAAATAAAACTTTCCAGATAATTAATGCTTAATCCTGAAATAAAATATTTACTCTTCATCATTGCTCTGTAAAACACTCTAAGGTATATAATTTCTTACATTTTAATATTTTTATTTCAATTTTTCAAAATGATTTAGTTACGTTAGGAATGTTCATGCCATACCATGCTCCAATATCACGATACACGTAGGCGTCTTGGAATTAAGTAGACTTAACACTCCACTTATTCATTTCCCATGCCTTATTTTGCTAATATTCCTCCTTTATCCAATAACAGGATAATGCAGTTGTAACTCTAAATGAGTCCAGGTTCTTTCTGTCTTCATGTCTGCAGTCCTTGTCTGCAATTTTCTTGTAATTCTGAGGTCACTTTTTGCAGCAATTTATGTGAATCCATTCAGTCATTACTATCTTCTATAGGTTCTTGTCTGTGCTTTCCAACCAGAGAGTCTCTGTAAACTAAGAGATTGTTTTAAAATAGATTAAATATATTCTCTGGCACAGATGACACACAGGGCTGACGGTTAACAATTTTAATTTGGAAGAGCTGACCTTATGATCTATTTACTTACAAGCTTAAGACTATTGCAGGATGATTATTACCTCAAGTAATGACTGCCACATAAGCGATGTGATTTTTTACTATATGATTTGGGTATACTGTTTGCAATTATCTCATAATGTTATTAATTATTATTTACTTAAATATTAGAATATGTGAATTAGCGGAGCAACTATTTCTGGCTTCCTGCTTTTATTTCTTTCTGCCATTAACAATTCTTTGCATGTAAGCCCCAGATTATGAGCGATACTGGCTGTCTTGTTTTTTGCAGCTCTTAAAATGGTAGCTTCAACCCTAGATACTGAGTGGAATTTGCTGGATGCTACTTAGCTGCCCAAATATTTTGATATATAGGCCTAAGCCTCAGTGGTTTTTAAGCATACCCAGCTGTTTTGATGTGCAGCCATGATTGAGAATGACTGACCTAGACTAGTAGTGTCTGAAAGATGTTCAATAAATATTTGTGAATATATGAATAAATACATAAATATTTATTGAATGCCCTGTAACTGTGAGCTCTTTGATAGCATCAGTGATACACTGGTATGAAACATCACTGCCTTTGAGGCACTCACAGTGATAGAGAGGTAGTGATAAGTGTTTGTACTGAAATATCATAATCTCTCTCATAGGTAATTTGGCACAGGATCAATGGTTATCATCCCACTCAACAATACACCTTCCCCTCTTCTTCGGGAAAGAAGCCATACCACCAGCTCTTTTGCCCTATCCAGAAATCCTTGGACCATCTTAAATACTGTTCTTTCTTTGCTTTCACAACACATTGATTCCCCAGGTCTTATGTTTTCTAACTTCCTATTTAATGGTAGAGGTCTTTATTTGCTTTCACTTTCTTCAAATTATCACTGCCATAGTTAAATCCATTACAACGTGTACTTTGTTTACTGAGTCGGGATCCTAATGGGTCTCCTGAATTCCAGTTTGATCCCCTGCAAGCTATTCTCCCATTTTCCTAAACACAAACAGAACATATTAGTCTTTTCCTGGCTTAAAACTCCTCAATGCCTCCTCATTTTATTCAGAAAGAAATCCACATCCTCTCATTTTTCCTACAGTATGGGCTCCTTCCTGCTCCTCTAGCTTTATTTCTTAAATGTAGCTTACTTGCACTCCACAATCTAGTTCTGATGAACTACCTCCATTACCATGAAACAATCTATCATGCTGTCTCCTGGATTAGTTTTCGTTATTTCCTCCTTTAAAACCTTACCTTCTCTTCAATCTCAATCTCATTTTATTAAATACGCTTTCTCCCTTAGTATGTATCTGAGACCCACAACTTGCAGGAAGATTTTCATTCATCCCCAAGGAATATTTGTTTAGAAACATTTAAATACCCAACAAAGGTGACCCTTCTTTTTAAATGCCCCCTGCCTTTCCTGGAAAACAATCTCATGAGAAGGCAAAACTAGGAGAACATCTCTAGTTTGATCATGCACCTCTATTCAAAATGAGAGAGGGAGGTGTTCTTAAAACCATTTTCAGGGCTCCCAGTGAAATAGGGGTTATTTGGGGTGACTTGAGATCTTAAGTACATTCTGAGCCTCTAGCTTGAATAAGGCTCCATGGCCAGTCGTATACGTACTAGTCCACATTTCTAGGTACCATAATGCCCATCAGTCCTGTCAGTACTGTACACGTATGTACATTCACCGTCCATCTAGATTTTCACAACAGTATGTTTTTGTGAGATTCTTAACCACTATCATTTGATTTTGCTAATATGCTTTATTGTTTTACTGCCTCCATGGTGTTAAGGAGATCAGTGGAAAGGGCTGGTTTCCTGCTGAAGATGTGCACCTCAATGGAATAATAACCACGTATAGTCAGTAAACAAGGACATGGAAATCAGTATTTACCAGTGCTTACTATATGACAGCACTATGTTGACTACTTTGCAGATTTTTAAAAATCTCTTCTAGAATTCATTAAGGTATGAGAGCTTATCTCAATCTTACATGAAGGCCAAATTAAGAACTGAAGAAACTCTGGGATTCGAACTCAGATGCATTGACTTCAGAGTCTACACTTTTCTATTAAACACTTGGGCTCATAAGATAATGATTTTAATGCATATGGAATCCTGCTGCCACTTTCTATCTATTCTGCAAGATACATAGGAAGCCCTTCTATTTTAAGCTATTCAACATTGAGGAGTTGGATTTAAAAGTATCTCTGGTGGGAAATCTGGTGATAGTGAGGCAAGTATTCGTTTGGTACGCATTAAGGTTTCAATGTTATGAACAAGGACAAACTTTATCTTTATTATAATCATTGAATTACCTTTATCTATAATAAAGGAATACCTTGTGGAGGAAACCTGATTTACATTAACTGCAGTGTTATTAACCTTGAAGACTATGTCCCTAAGCTTATAGCCAAAATATTTGCTTAAGCTTTCAGTTTCTTATAGATCTCTGGAGATAAGGAGAGAATAGTTAAAAATCATAGAGAAACAGTATTAGTTGTGCTATAGGAAAAAAGCAACTGCATTCTAGTTTGTTTTCCTAGGAAAATTGTTAATTTTAAGTCATGTCCATAAATGCATTTCAATAGGACAGTGTTCAATAGGATGGGCTGAATTGTGTCTCTCACAGAAATATATGAGAAAATCCTAATCCCCAGTATATCAGAATGTGATCTTATGTAAATAATATTATTGCAGATGTAATTAGTTAAGATGAGGTCATAATGGAGTAAGGTAGGCCCCTGGTCAAATATGATTGGTGTCCTATAAGAAGATGGACACATGAAGACAGAGGCATGGGAAGAATGCCATGTGAAGCTGGAGGCAGAAGTCAGAGGCTGAAATGATGAATCTACAAGCCAAGGAATGCCAGATTGTTGAATATATGTAATCTTCAGGTATTTACACTAGCCAGGCTCGAACTCTCTAGAAGCTTTCAAAGTATCTTTTAAAGCATGCAATCTTATTTGACTAAGAAAATACAAGCAATCTGAAACGAAATCTCTCAGACTTCTGAGACTGTGCTTCTCTGGGCTATTAACAGGCACTTCACACTTAGCATGTCTAAGTCTGAGCTCTGCACTACTTTTCACTCAGATCCTTTTGCAGTTTTCCCTATTTCAGCTGGTGGAAACTCTTGTCTCCAATTCCTTAATCAAAAATGCAAGAGTCACCCTTGAGTTCTTTCTTTTTCACATCAGATCTTCCAGAATATCCTGCTGTTTTGACCTTCAAAACATCAGATTTTAAGGATTTCTACCATCTCCAGCTGCTACTCTCCTAGTCCAAGCTACCATAAATTCTTGTTGGCATGAAAGACAAAAGCAGAATTGGCTAATGAATGATGCTGGAAGGTTTGGCTGAACTACCAGACAAGGAACCTGGGAGTGGGGTGCTTGTCCCCGTCATGTGAAGGGGTTCTATATGAGCTCAGGTCTGAGACTCAGTCCCCAAAAGTCTCTGGTGGCTAGCAGATGGTGATCTCAGATAAACCTTTGCATACCTGGCTTCTAAACTCAGATTGATGTCTCAGTCATGACTATTCCCTCCACACAATATTGTTCTAATGTTTGAAATCGAAGTAGAGAGAAGAGCAAAAGGCAGAGCGTTGAGAATATGGAGGTAGCCAGTGACTTGACAAGAGTAGTTTAAGAGGAGTCAGGGGGTAAAAATCTGACTGGAGACAGATTAGAGAAAATGAGGGATTTACTTATCTCCTATCATTCCTTAGGTTGAAAATTTCTCCACTGGAACCTGCTTCTTAATATCACACGGGGTGAAATGTCTTTGTCCTCAACCTACTTCATATTATTGCAACAGACTTCTAAATTTCTGTTTCTACCACTGTCTCCACCCCCAGCTTCAATCTATTGCAACTGGCTGAAATTAAAACTTCTTAAAAGAATCCTTAAAATTCTTAAAAGGCTGTGCCTCATATCGAAAATTACCGAGTATCATAATTCTTTCAAGTGTTAAAGATACCTCAAGACAAATGCTGGGCATAGAAGCCACAGGGAATAAATCTGCAAAGAAGTAAAAAGCTAACCTTTTCAAACAATATTGCTTCTCTCTCACTTACCAACTTTACATTTCCCTGTATGGCCCCGGAAGATGACTGGTTAGCCAGAGACGGGTAAGATTCCTCAAGGGAGGAACAACCTAAGACAGGCACAGTCGCAGGGGGCCATCAGGAGAGAAATTGGGGGTCAACAGAGGGGAGGCTTAGAACCTCACCCCCCCTGTTTTGAGAGAAATCTTCTGCATCCGTGGATGTTTTGTTGCCCTTGTCTAGCTTGGATTAATACTTAGTCTATAGGCACAGACCTGATCATCTACATTTGCCCTCTTACAGCACTAAATTATGTTTTCTACCTTTATCTTGCATCTACCTACCACTTCAGCATTTTATTTAAAAATAATAATAAGAAGAAGAAGGGAGAAATGTGGGATTGACATATAAATCAAGTATAAAAATCAAACGAATATTCATAATTGACCTGATTGTTTATAGTTCATGATGCGTGATCAAAACCGAAAGTTTCTGTGATGACTGCCCTTGCACTGTTCACCATGTAAGAACTTATTCACTATGTAAGAACTTGTTCACCATGTAAGAACTTGTTTGTTATGCTTCAGAAGATTGGAGACTGTTGAGAATTAGGCTGGGGGTTGATTAATGATTGTGCATTGAGTTCCCTATACAGAATTTTATTGTTGTTAACAACCATTTGATCAATAAATATGAGAGATGCCCTCTCAAAAAAAAAATTCTTAAAAGAATCTATAATGCTTTTTAGATCTGGTCCCTTCCTACCTATCTCCTATTGCTCTCTGCCTGGTTCACTCCACTCCCACTACATAGCCTCTCATTGTTCACTGAGCCAGTCAGGTGCACTTCTGCTTCAAGGCCTTTGACTCTAGGTTTCATCTGCCTGGAATGCTCAGTCCCCTGAAGGCCAGGTGGATTTTACCTTCGTGCTTTCAGCTCTTACCTTTTATGTCACCTTCTTAGTGAGTGGCCAACCTGTGTGGACACCTATCTCAATTGCCACTCTTCTAACAGTGGGGTGTTCAACCCAGAGCCCATTCCTGCATTATTTTTGTTCTTAGAACTAATTGCTAATATACTTTTGTATTTATTTATTATGTAATTTGCTTCTGCTAAAATAATGTAACTGTAAAGATCGGAAATTTTTTATTCACTGATATACTTATAGATATAAGGTATCAGTAAATATTTGTTGAATGTATGAATGACCTTGTTAAAATTGAAGCCAAATTATAGTAGATTTAAGAAAATTAGATGAAGATTTCAACACAGTTGAGAAACTTGAACGCTTAATTTCCATTGAACCTTCCTTGGCAACAATAGCAGAGCTTCCCCCAATCTAATGAAACTGATTTTAATTTTTAAAAATATTTTAGTTACTTAATTTGCAGGTGCCTCCTCCCATCTTTAAATTGTGTTACCAAAAGAAGGATGGAATATAAAGCTGTTTTAGGCTAACTGTATTGCTATGTGTACAATTACCTGGAATTTAGGGTTTAAAATGTTACCTCATCCCCTTGGCTGGACTTCACAATTTGGTTTGCTGGTTGATGAAATCCTGGACTCAATAATGGCCTAGAGTGATGAGGGTAAGAAGTCAGAACTTTCCTGGCATATGGTCTATAGAAGGGGTCCAAAGGTTAGGAAATGGGAGTGTTGGAGTAAATGTATCATGTTCACCTTGATCAGTCATCCCTAGCCACATCCACATTGTACTAACTGACCTGGTGAAGAGGAATTAGTAAACTGCCTATATGTTTTAATGAGATATGCACATACTTGACTGTAGGTAGTAAGCCCTGAGAAGGTTCAGGAGCTGCCACATTAGTGATTATCCTTAATGTTTAGCAATGTGGGGGTTATTCTTTTAAAGTCAAAGACAACTTGATATAACTTGTATTAACATTCAGGAAGAAAGAAGCCAAATTTTAATGCTTTGGGGTTTTGTTGAATTTTAGGTTGTTCTGCTCTGTTTCATTTACTAGGGAATCGAAAATGCTATTAAGTTTTGAGTGGAACCTGGGGCAAGGGAGGACTCTTTAGCAGACAAGTCTGAGATACAAGCTGCTCTTCCACTTGTACTAATGACACAGTACAGTTAATAACGATGAAAGTTTGTGTGGTAGGGATGTTAGACGGAGCCACAAGCAAGTTCTAGTCAAATAACCAAGCGCACAGCCAATACCTCTTCCTCCCATCATATACCGAGTCTACCTTAACCATAAAATCATAATGTTGGATATTAGGAAAAGTATTTCATTTTAAAAGGGAAATGGTGTATATGAGACTGAGCTCTCAAAGTTTTAGAATGCACAAGTAATTAGCATAAGCAGATGTCTCCAACTTCTACACCTTCACTATTTCTTACTCAGCTGACCTGAAAATGGCTCATGGGGAGTCCCTTAGAACCTGTTAAAAGAAGGGGAAAAGCATAGGTGGTTTGCAGATGGTATGTGCAGCACTATGCTATGTTTCACCGGGAACTGCACAGTTGCTGCATTAAAGTTTGACCTGGGGAGGCTGCAGGAGGTGGTGGCGAAGAGAAATCTTTCTTGAACAATTGTCAAGCAGAGTATATACAGTTTTATAGATAGATAGACATATTATATAATTATAGATAATGGTTAAGTCTTATCTTGTTGTAAAGACAAAGAAAAAATCAGAATTTATGACAAGGAGAATTGGGAAAATACAGATAGACATCACAGAATGAGCAAAAAGAGAAAGAATTAATGTGCCAAATAGATACCTTGCACAAGCATCCACTGCAGAGGACACTTTCCATAATCAGATGGACAAGATGAGCCATCCTGTTGATATTAACTTCATTCTTCAAATACCCAACTGTCAACTTAGCAGGCCTTGTACAAAGAAGGTAGGAAAGAAGGGATATGGGTTAGGCATGGGCTGATAAAACAAGAACTTTCCTTCCTACCAACTTCCCCACCTGTCAATAGATTTTGCAGTTAGTTGACTTTGACCCTTTCCCTCAGGTGTGAAGCAACAATTTGTTTTCATGGAAATAAGTACATATTCCAAATATGAACTTGCCTTTCCTGTCTGAAATAATTCTGCCATAACATCTGTAAATGGATTTACAAAATGTCTTCTTTCCATCCTTGTTATCTCACACATTATTGCCTCCAAACAAAGAATTCATTTTAGAGTGAAAGAAATATATTTGACAACTATAATTTAACCATTCTGTAACCTTATTTGAAAAGTAAAGATGATGACTAATGTTATAATTGTGGTTCCATGATGGAACATAAGGGAATTGAGATTATCTTTGAATTATTGGGTGTCTCCCTGGGCTGATACTTTTTTCCTTTGAGAAAATACCTGGAATGGATGAAGACTGGTCAAAGGAGTGGAATGTACTTTATAATCACCACTTGCTGTCCTCTACCACTGGGTCCACTCTCCACTTTGCTGCCTACTTATATAATTAAAGGCTAGCTCTTACAGGTCATCCATGCCTCCCTAAACATCCGGCTTTTCACTGGATGTAGCCTATGGAGGCACCAATAGTTGATATTGGACGGTTGGTGGAGAGAAAGGCAGGTTGCGTTTCTGGTAGGGGTTGTATCTCTTTACAAGTGGAGTTCCTGTTGAGTGGTTCTAAGTCTGACTGGCCTCTCATTTTTTTCCTCTTTTTCTTTCAGGAATGTGTAAGATTATCACAGTTGCAAGTACCTGGGTGCCTCAATATCTCTTTTTCTTAATGCTGGGTATACTCTTTATTTCATTGAGCTAACTTAAAATTCTAAGTGATTATGCCTTCTATTTTGGGCAGACTGTGACTACTAGAGCTAGTTTTCTCAGAGAAGGAAAAATAAACTGCTTCTGCATGTAAAGGAGTTCAGGGGAATTTGGGGCTTCACTCTTCCCAGGCTCACATGGGCACACCCAGGCATACCTGCCCCAAGGTTTGCAGTCCCTCTCCTCCACTAATACCATCACTCTTACATAACAGACTTGGAACAATTGTGTGCTGACCTTGACTTGTGATTCTGCCACTATTAGACTTCAGGCCTGTTAACAGCCATGTTTCACTGCAGCATCAAGAAGTGAAGGATTCTCTTAAATGACAGATTTGAAGCTCTCTTGTTGTTTCCTTTGCCTTGGAGACCTCACAGCTCTGAGCCTGTCTGTCCTGTAAGCTCTCCATTGCCAGCAAAAGTAGGGATTTCACTGTGCAGTCTGAATAAGCATCATTATTACCATACCAAATGGCCAAGTGAAGATACTCCTCAACTTCCTAAAGTCTTACTTTTGACTAGAACTTCATTCCAAACAATGACCGGATTGGAATATAATCATAATACTCCTGCAAATAATTGATTAATCATATCTCACTCAAACAGATGAGTAATCCATCTCAGAAGCCAAACTTAAGGATTTCTACCTTGGAATTACCACTAGCTCCAAGAACTACTATATTGGTTAATTCAAACCAGTTATGAAAATGTTACTTTGAATATTTAAAAAATATATAATTAATCAAAGAATCAATTACATATACAATGGAAGAGTCAAGAACCAGTAGGGATCTGTGAAAGAGGACCTGAGGTGTGCAACAACAGGAATCTTTTACCCCTGCTAGGCTGGAGAGACCAAGGAGGAAAGTATTTGCCCAGCCCAGGATCTGGCCCAGGAGCCTGGACCCCACTGGACTTCGGAGCCACGAGGGGCCAGTGGTGAAGCAGGTGCTCTCAGAGATGCCACCTGACCCTGCTAGTATTTCTCTTTGGCCAAATTCAGCCAGAAGCCACTGGAAACAGAAGTCTGGAAAATGCAGCCTGCACAGGTCAAGGTTTATTAGATACCAAGTGGGGTAGCGGGTGAAGGGTGATAAATTCCAACAAGCCAAGGGCTGGAGGGATGTTAATGGGCTGTACTGAATTTTGGCTCGCACAGGAGTGACTTAAGGGCTCATTTCCTAACATTTATCGCACTACTGAGGGACTGAGTCTCATCCCAAATATTTGACTTGCTCATTTTTCTCAATGTAATTTCACCTTTACCCAATATGGGTTTGTAGGAAACAAAGATAATAACCCCAATCAACTCAACATAAGTATAAGATTTATTACTTTGAACAAGGCAGAAAAAAACTTAAAACAGAAATAGGCATGTGCACCGCTCAACCAAAGAAAAATTCTCACTGGTTCCTAATGTACAGTTCCTAAACACACACTGAAGGCTTCTACAAGTATTTCCATTTCTATTGTGTTGCAAGTCCATGAGAGTCCTAATTCCAACCTAAAACCTTCAGTAGAGAGAGAATTCAGAGCTTGTTCTCTACTGGACAGATAATATATGGACATAAATGACTCTGTGGGTCATTTTTTAGGTATCTATAAACTGGAACTCTGCCCCTCAAAATGGTCATAACTCAGTCCAATCAACAGTCTATGCAATCAGTATCTAATATGGAATCGATTGCTTAAGTAAGCTTCATGGAAAGTATCAGAGTTGCCGTCATTGTAACCTTAGTTTGTGGGATAAACTCCATGAGAAACGGGATGGGATTACACCTGTTAGTAGAAGAACGGGGCATCTGTCTTTCAACTGTTCATTAAAACAACTTGTTATTCTCTCTTTTGACTAATACTCAGGCCTTTTCCCTTATTAACAAGATATCTTTATGTCAGAAATCTGAAAGTGGCCTTGATAACCTGTGAATCAGAATGTCAAATGTCAAACTTAGTGTACGATTTTCTTTAAAGCTTATAGACTGCTATATGGGGCCGCTGGTAAGAATAAAATTTAAGTGTTACTGCTCAGCCTTGGATAACCTGCTGATGGTCATCTTAAGTTGCAAGATTTAACTTATTTTATGTGAGTGCATCCAACATTTGCCTTCTCTCTTCAATTAGAAAAACATCCCTATTTTGTAACTGGTGAATATTGACAAATAACAATTCTATAATATTCCTGAAATACATCCCAGTGCAATGAGGACATTTTTCTTGACGTGGAGGCTTAAGCTAGTTCCATCTTGCACTGTCTTCCTTAACAAGAAAATTACTACGCATTGTTTTCCATAAAATTCTTTTTCAAGCCAGAAGTCAGCTATTGTTTCTCATCATTTTCTCCTTTTATCTTTTTATCTTTGTGATTTCAATTCTTTCAATCAAATATATCTTCTACTATCATACGGTCTTACTGTTACTGTATACTTATATACTATGAACAATAGCATTCTTACATAGACTCTCTGTATTTATAACTTTTGTTTTTATACATGTATCTACATTTGTCAATTTTTAATTTAAAATCTAAGATGTTTCTTCTTCCTCCCTATGACTCTTTTTTCCACAGCACTTTGCTCCAACCTTTAAATATAAATAAACTCATGTTCTGTTTAAGTATCTATTTGTCTACCACTTCGCAGAGGGCAAGGATGAGAATTTTTGGTTCAGGTTCAGGGTGCCTCTCAGAGCCTAGTGCAGAGAATAACTCAACTACCTGTCTCAGTGGATGATGGGCCTTCAGAATAAGTGTGCTTATGTGTAAGGCTGGACAGGAACTACCAACTTTTATATCAGATCCATATTTATCCCTGTATTAATAATCACTCTTCAAGTGGGCTTATTATCAATCAAAAATAGGATGATAATTTTCTTATTATAATAAAATAGAATTTTATTATTTATATAAGTAGAATTTTTATGTTTATGTAAATTCTTCTATCAGGTACTATGAGATTTACAGAAACAGAGAACAGATCTATTTTGTATTTTATCCGTGACTAATAGGGCTTAAAACATAGCAGATATTCTGTATTTGTTGAGTTACTTAATATACTGATTAATAAATATTTATACAAGATGATAGCTTATACCTTTTCTACAGATGCAGTAACAAAACAAATAGAACAATAGATAATAACAAGCAATAAATAACCAAAAATATATTTTAAAAAATGATTCTTAAGGATAATAATAATGAAAATAATAGCTAGTTCTTTTATTCATATATTATGGGCCAGAGATAGCAATAAGGCCTTCATATAGATTGTATATTTAGCCCTGAAATAAGCCTGGAGGATAGAGAATCTCTCACTTATAGATAAGGAATATGAAACACAGAACATGAATGAAGTGCCCCATAATTGGCCTTGTCTGTCAGATTTAAATCCACACAATTTGGCTCCACTGACCATAATCTTTGCCATTATGCTATGTTGCCTCTCAAAGCAAAAAATGAACTTAGAGTAGATGCTAATGTACCCGTGCGAAACACAGACTTGTGTACCTGTGTTAGCAAGGTGAGTCACGTTGAAGATGTTCTCTCCTGATATTTGACATCTATCTGTTATGCTCTGAAACAAATTGTGCTTTCCCACTATTCAAGGATACCTCTGCACGAAACCAGTATGCGCTTCCAACAGGTCTGCTATAGGAAGGATGGAATGCGTTTCATAGATTCAGCCAAAACTGGGACACCAAATGGATGCTCTCTTCAAAAACCATTCATCATTTTAAGGATTAGTTTGTGTATTTTCTATCCTGAGGAAAACTCTACTAGGCTGTTTTGCAATTTTAGTTTTCCACAAGGAATCAACCAGAGTTCTATTTCAGTGCACAGTTATGCCACATTATTTTAAATTATTAAAAACCATTCATACATATAATAGGTACATATTTTAAGGGGTTTTGATTGTAATAGGCTATTGACTTGACAAGTGGCATTTAATATTACCTCCAAAAATACTGCTATTGCAAGAATTACATTATTTGTGAAATAACATATGGTTATATTGATAGCATAAATCTCTAACAGACTATATCTCATAGCTTCAATTTGCTTCAGTGAGAACAACAAATTTATCAATTGTCCTAGGTGTTTTATTTAATGCTTACTTAATTCTTTCAAATTTGGATGATAAACTATCTTTAATTGTCTCTCTTTTCTTATGTTTTTTATTTATTTGTTAATTGTAGAAGGCTACAAGATTTATTTTTTAATGCAAAATCAGCAAATTTTAGCTTGAAACTTTAGTTTGTCTCTTTAGGAAGCACATGACTGACTTCTTCAAATTAGGGGAAGAAAGCATGTTTCCTATTAAGTCAGAGATGTACCAAGTATTTTGGGGAAAGGAAAGAGGTAAAATTTTGGGATTATTTCTTAAAATGCACTGAAATTACTGCAGAGGAAAGTAAGTCTCCACATTCTCAGCAGGTTGCTTTTAAATCCAAGTGACATGCACAATGTTTTGAAATATTCCATGACAGATTCACTGCATTTACTGCAGCACTAATATAAGGAGCTCCTCAAACAGTTCACCTTCTTGCTTACTGATGAGTGGAATTGTTTGTGTCAACTGGCAGTATAATTGGCCCTCACTCTCCTTTCAGCCTCTCTGAATATTGGCATTTCTTTTCAGAAAATTCTTGAGCGCAGGAGGAACTAAATGAGGGCAAGAGGATCTTCGGAATTGGTAAGATTGTCCATCAAAGGTCAACTCACTCACATTCTGAAGGTTTATTTGAATAGCAAGTAGTACCATTTGCAACAGAGTTACAGAAGTTACAACGTCTTTGCCTATTGGTTTCCATTATATCTGCAGTTGTTAGACTGTATTTGCAGCATTTTTCTAAAGCAATGCTTTCTACCTAGAAATTCACCTGATTGTAAAAATGAATAGTTTTCTAACCCACACATAAACTACATTTATAGACCATTTTAATAATAAAAATAACATAGGATTTTATTCTAACTGGAATTTCTAGATATTCAAGTTTTCTTATAGATAAATAATTTTTTCCTCAAAAGAAAATTTATCAACACATAATAACACTAAAATTGTTTACTGAACATTTTAGGTGTCAGGCTCCATGTTAATCACTATGTACATATTACCTCTTAATCCTAATATTCATTTCATATGTTGGTATTATTATCCTCACTTCACTAACAAAAAAACTGAGAGTCAGGAACACTTAAGAATGTTTTCAGTAACCCATTTCTAAAAAGAGATTGGGTAGGATTTAAATCTAGGTCACTTTGGCTTAAACACATAATCCTGTATCCTGTTTTATAAATGAGAATATATTTCCCCATGTTAGTGTTGGTCAAATGAGAGGAAATATTCCAAAAAAGTGATTTTTGCATTTAAAAATATATATTCTATCACAGAGGACTTTTAGAGCAGTGAAAATACTCTGTATGATGTTATAATGATGGATATTTGTCATTAAAGGTTTTTCTAAACCCATAGAATGTACAGCAACCAAGAATGAGCCTAAAGGTAAATCATGGACTTTGGGTGATTATGTGTCAGTGTAGGTTCATCCTTTCTAAAGGATGTTTCCCTGCTGTTGAATGAACTCCTCTACAGAAACAAGATAGGTTAAGTTAGCTTATAGTTTTATTCAAGTATAGCGATTTTTCATTTAACTGTTTTATTTATTATTGAGACTGGTGTATTAGGTCTCTGACTCCTTTTTTTTATTAGATCTTTGACTCTTACTGTTGAATCTTTTTTTTCTCCCTTTGTGCTAACTGTTCTTGGTCCATAAATTTGGGGGCTCCAATATTAGGTGCCTATGTGTCTAAAATCATATCTTCCTGAAGAATTGAGCTGTTATCATTATAAAATATTCATCTTTGTCTTCTGTAACTATTTTATTTGTTTGAATATCTATTTTATATGACATTAATACAGCCACTCCAGCCCTATAGTCACTGCTTTCGTGGTATATTTTTCTGTGCTTCTACTTTTAACCTGTCGTGACTTTGCATCTGAAACTTTCCTCTAGCAGAAAATACAGACTTTTATTTTGTTTTTAATTAAGTCTGAAAATATCTTTGTATTAGTTTTTCAAAATCAATTTATAATTAATGTAATTATTGATATAATAGGATTTACATTTCCTATTTTGTTATTTATTTACATTTCTTTCATGTCTTTTTTTCCTTCTGTACCTCCATTATTGTTTTCTTTTGGGTCAAATCCATATTTTATAGTTCACTATTTTTGTTCATTTTTTGAGCTACTTTCCAAGAGGTTGATTTAGGAATTATGACCTATATCTTAATTTATAACAATTTTTTCAGGTTAATACAATTTAATTCCAGTAAATATAGAAATTTTGCTCCAAAAGAGTTATATTTCCCACCTACTTTGTTATTATTGTCATATATATAATATATATGTATTATATCTTTATATTGTGTAAGTTCAACAGCACAGTTTTATTGTACTGATTATTTTTGTTGCATGTAATTTTCATTTAAATTAGTTAAAAGAAGAAAAATGAAAATGTGTTGTTTCCTGTCTTTATCATTTTTTACCAATGTAATTATTTTTACTGGTGTTCTTTATTAATTTATGTGTAAATTAGCATTATTGCCTGGGACCAATTTCCTCTCAGCATGAAGGACTTACATATATCTTTCAAAGCATATCAATTAACAATAGATTTTATCAGATTCTGTTTATCTGGGAATGTCTTCATTTCACCTTCACTTTTGAAAGCCATTTTGCTAAGTATAGAATTCTTGGTTGGCCATATTTTTTTTCTTTTGACACTTTAAATATGTCAGCCCACTATCCCCTGGCCTTCACAATTTCTTTTGAGAAGTAAGCTATTGATCTTATAGTGGTTCCCTTATCATTTCTCATGCTGCTTTCAAGATAATATGTTTTTGACTTTTAGATGTTTGACTATAATGTGTCTATATATAGAATCATTTGTTTTTATTTTATGTATCAGAGTTATATCATTGAAATAAAACCACCTATGTTCTATAGGTGAACATATAATAATATAATAATTATATATGTAATGTAATATGTTACATAAATTTATATTTTTTCATAAAATAATTATAGTATATTCATGTAAGGAAATATACTGAGTAATAAAAATTAATGAATTACCGACACACAGCTGTGGTTGGAAAAGAGTTTCTTCGAAGATGGCTATAGTCAGAATTGTAGGACCATGGCCCAGTACTATGACTCTGAATATTCTAGATCTTAGATGCCAATAACTAATGTGATTTAGTGGTGACTCGCCACACTGGAGTGACCCTATATGTTTTGAAAGTGTCTGAGTGAGAAAATGATCTTTTGCCAGAGGTCATGTCTTTGTGAAACAGGGCAAAAAGTTATATAGTGAGGCAAATATTGAAAATGAAGACCAACCTATTTAACATCCTTCGGACATGGCTGGTTTCTAACCATTTTCTAAATCAATTTTCTTTTGAATATTGGCAAATGTTGATTATTATGAAATGATGATGTAAGAAGCCATTGCCAAAGATTAGGTTACTGCCACTGATTCTAACTTGAAGAATGAAAGTGATTCTCAAAAGCTTAGAAGGAAGCTGCCATGTTCTCAAGAATCTCTGATAATTCTTTTCAGAACACATTGTGTAAACAGGTTGTAAGCCACAGTTTACAAGTGGCTATCCTTTTCCAGATACGGCTATTTGGCAGGTATAGATTTTTGGATGTACAGTGGGAAAGATTTGGGACTATTAGGTAGGTGTTGACATATTGTACTTTGAAATTATAATATGTCACCTGGATTGTGATTTGGAAAACTGTTGTCTTTGAAGAAAATATAAGACAAAATAAAATTACTTCTATATAGAGGTATAAGCAAAGTTTTGCGCAAAGAGAAGTTATTACATCTGGTATGAACTAAGGGAAAAGACTTCAAGGAGAACATAGCATTTGAATTAGTTTAGAGGATAGAAAATAATTGAGTTAACCAGGATTGGATTGGAACAAACAGCATTCCATGATACAAGAGCATAAAGGCAGAGATTTTATATTTGTATTTTTCAGTATAAACATGTAAGAACAAGTAATGCATGTAATAGCTGAAGAAGCAAGTTTAGAAAGCCTTGGAGGTTAGCCTGAGTTTCTGGAAAGTAGACAACAGAAAGCCTTTGCTATTTATTTATTTAAAAGCATGGATAGGGGAGTGATATTATCTGAATTCAATTTTGGATAATAATTCTTGGAGTGAAGCTGTATGATGAAGGAGATTAAGGGCTCATATACATAACTGAAGAAGACATGATTGTCCTGGTTTGTCTGTCTTCAACCCAGCATAATTGCCACTTCTTGAAGAATACGCTGCATTATGTAGAAAAATAAACATACATTTATCAGAATCATCTCTGATATATGGTTCCAGATTTTGCTAATGAGAGGACCCCATCCATGATTTGAAAAAAAGAAGAAATAGGAAAGCTATTTTCCTTAAGAGATAATAGCAGGCAGAACAACGAGAGGATGTGAAACAAGCAGCCTACTAACCTCTTGATGAGCACTTACTTTTATGCTGCAGAGGGACAGTTGGGGCAAAATTTTCAGATTCTTGAGAACATGGCAGCTTCCTTCCAAACTTTTTGGAGTCACTTCTATGCTTCAAGATAGCATCAGTGGCAGTAACCTTATTTTTGGAATTGGCCTCCTACATCTTCATTCCACAAACACTTCCCAAGAATAGTGTAAGCCCGAGTTATACACTAAACCTTTGTACTCGAAATATGTTGAGTTATTTCTGCTTTCTTAACTTAATGTTGATTGATGTAGTTTTGGTGCAGTAAGTCTAAGGTAGCAGAATCTAAAAGATAGAAATCTGGAACTAGTTATCTAATCTTATTGGATTTTAATTTAGTAAGAACCTCATTGCCATGGAAAATAGGTATTGAAACACTAATGGTCCTTAGCTTACAGTGTGAAACAATTAACTAAATCATCATAGGTAATCAAATGCCTAAATAAGGCAGACTTTGGGAGACAAAATAGCTGTAGCAATATAATACAATGGAGGAAACAAACAGTACAAACAATACAAGATCTGTGGGATGGGCTGTCATCTTCTAAATGTACTAGAAAATTTGAAGAAAGAAAACAGACTCATTGCTTTTAATTTCCAGTTCAAGGCCAAGGCTCTGAAATAATTATTTATTATAATCCCAGGGCCAATAGTTATGAAAACTAAACTGAAAGTATAACTTTCTTGTTGAATAACAGAATTGTTTTTTAAAAATCAATTTATAGTCTCATCAATTCTCTGTTGTTAAAGTTAGGGCCTCGATTTGGAATAAGTAGAGCCCTGATAATAGGTATGGAACTTTAAGGTAGATGTTGATAAGCTGAGTATCTTGAATGCTGCTATGGGTTGAATTGTATCTATCCAAAATTCATATGTGTAAGTCCTAACACACAGTACCAAGAATGTGACTTTATTTGGAAATAGATTAATTGCAGATGTAATTCATTAAGACTAGGTCATTACAACAGACCCTAATCTAGTATATGACTGATGTCCATATAAAAAGGGGAAATTTAAACACAGAACAGACTTGCACATTCAGTAAATGACATGTGAAGATAAAGGCAGAAATCAGGGTGATGTGCCTGCCAGCCAAGGAATGCAAAGATTTCCAGGGAACCACCAGAAACTAGGAGACAAACATGGAACAGATTGTCCTCACAACCTTCAGAAGGAACCAACTCTGTCAATTTCTTGATCTCAGACTTCTAGTTTCCAAACTGTGACAATAAAATTTTGTTGTTTTGCTCACTTACCAAGTTTATGATAATTTGTTATGGCAGCTCTCATAAACTAATACAAATACCATCGCCAGACCCAGTAAACCCACTTTGCCTAGAGTAGCAGCTTTCCTTCCCTGTTGGAGGATTTTAGCCTTTTCTTTATAGAGATGAAGGAAGTAACTACATCATTAAAAACTATTTTTAGGCTAAGAGCTATGAGGGAAGATACCACCATTGAAATTAGCAACTTGAACACCATGGGAATAATAGAAGACCAGAGAAGGAAAGAACAAATGGCAATAGTTTTCCACCAGAAACAAGATAATCTTTGTTACCATGTGAATAGCCCTAATGGGATAGTATTGAGAAGGGTTTTACTCACGGAAACATCTCTGGTAATTTCTTGATTATTATTGCTAGGACTGACATATGTGCATCCACTAAAGGCTTGCCTTACTCAGTAGAGATCCTAAAAGACAACAGTAAAAGTAATCCCTTCAGTCAACAATTTCAAGCATTATTTTTGCTTCACCTTGACTGGAAGGAGAAATGGCCAGAGACACAGATCAACATTTTTCCATGGGCATTAGTTAGTAGTTTGGCTGTATGTTAAGAGACTTGGGAGAAACAACATTGGGACAAAAATTTCTAGGGAATAAGTTATCTGGGTAGAATTTTCATAAGAACACTAGTTGATTGAATACTCACCAGCAAGCTGCACAGGAGACTAAATAATCAGGTGGACAAGAAAGCTTATACTGTGTATGCGAGTCTGCCACTTTCCCAGCAACCCAGGCCTTGCTCAGCATAGGAATGTTTTCACCAGTGAAAGAAACAAAGGTACAGTTGAACAGGAAGACGAGACAGACACCTGTCTTAATCATATTAATCTTTTATACCATTAGATTGGAATGACTTACTATTCTGTCAGTGATGACTAAAAATACAGAGCTGCAAATACATGCATACTGAGGGTCAATATGGAGACTCTCATAGCCAATAGCAAAAGTTGATGCACACCATAGCAGCTCCATCCAGAAAGGACCTCTAATAACAGCTCCTTCAGGAATAAAAGCTTGGATCATACTGCCAGGTAAAAAGATCCTGACATGGTGAGATGTTGGCTGAAACCAAAGTGAACATGAAATGGTTAGTGGAAGAAGGAAGTGAAATGACTATTAAAAGCCAGGGACATGATCATTTACCATTTGCATAAATGTGCTTGTTTGGTATATTTACATGTATACATACATTACACACACAAACTATTTTTAGGTTTGTCTTCCTTTTTATTTATCCTTATATTTAATACAAATGTGTTAGTATTGTTTAGCCCTATATTTCAGTGTTTCAGTTATGGATACCTACATATGCACAAAGTCAAATGGGTATAGTTTTATGACTGATCAGAAGACAAATGAACTTCAAACTGAGATATATGAAGTGGTACATCAGACTTTCTGGCTCTCCATTCAAGGAGTGGGCAAGTGTGTCTTCATTTATGTGGGTAGTTGCATCATGTTAGCCCAAAGCTTATTCAAAACTTAAATATGGAAAAAGCAGTGTATACTGAAGACAAATTGTCTATCAGTTTTCAACTTAACATCACCACTATCACCTTCCAGGTCTTCAATGTATTGTTATGGATGACATTTTCCAGAAATGTTGTCCTTGTTTGACTCAAGGCTAGTTTGCTAACGAGATGGGCCTAGTTAAAGATATAAAACAGAAAGAAGGAAAAATCCAAGGTATCCAGAAGCATGGGAAATGTGAAATTCTCAGTGGCTTCTCATTTCCCACTGAGGATGTTGTATTTTGTTGCTAAGACTGAGACAAGAGGTGCAAACTTCATAGAGTTTCTTGAAAATTAAACTGCTTTCTGGCAAGCCTTCGAGAATACATACTTTGATGCTTTAAACTGAACTTTCTGCAGTGTGTGGTTTCCTAACAGCATACATTGGAAAGCAGCTTACCTGATATTTAATCGACTTTTCACTACCACTCAACCAGCAATCATCTAAACCCATATTAAACCATTTATATTTTGATTGCATAGAGTAGCTTCTGTTTTCCTGATCATATTCTGAATGACAGAGTGATTATGGCTTCAATCAGCGAAATAAGTACAAAAAATATGGTTTGTAACTTTATGTAAACTGTATAATTTGTTTCATGAGTAGCTGAGAAAATGGACAGTATCTGATGAATTAAAAATTCATCATACTTCACTATGTTGCCCATTTGAGAAGTATACTCAAAATGTTTGAATTACATGAAATTATTTTTGTATTATGACCTATGAAAAAAATCTCTGAAGTTGTCCAAGGATGCTGTCATTCATATAATTGTTGTTAGAGAAGTTGTTCCTGTACATAAATCTGAAGTCTTCCATTTTGTGCAATGCATTACCAAGATGAGCATTAGGTTTTCTTTGTCTTTTAAAAACCAGTACCATATATTTTTCCAAAGCTGTTATGATTTTAATAACTTATTTTTTGTTTTAATGACTTATTTTTACATATCCCCTCTTCAACTATAGAACTGTATTGGAGAGTTTAGATAGAAAAATCAAATTTTAGCACACTTTGGTAGTTAGCAATGTGAAGTAGGGAAATATCTGTATTTTTTTAGTCACCATCACTTACTACTAACAATATGTTTTTAATTAAACATCTTATTATTATGTTACATAATTATTAATATACAATGTAAGTTAATAATTTTAAGTTTATTTGTTAAGAGTCAAAACATAATTTTGAAATCCTATCACAGTTTTGAAAGTTATGCTAATTAGGTGACATGCTAACAAATATTCAAAGTAAATATAAAAGGGGATAAAGACTTTAGGACAAAAAAGCATCATCAATACACTTCAACTACATTACTTACAGAACTGCATGAGCAAACTCATTTAAAATTTGTATTTAGAAAATTATTGACTTATAAAATGAAATAATACAACAAAGTCACAAAATATGGGACAATTTAGGCAGTAGAAAAAAAGCTTAAATTTTGAATTGTCTTTTACTATTACTTTTTAAAGTCTAAATGTGTTCTAAAAGTCATGGTATGTTCTAAAAATTATTTTACTTTATTATTAATAAAATTTTTATTGGCATGTTTTTGTCAGCATGTCATAGATTATAGACAGAATCTTGTCCAGGCCATGTGATCATTAGTTTAACTAAAGATTATAACCAATAACAAAGAAATTTAGTGTGCTAAATTAGATTAGATAAACCATAAATCACTAACATGTTTTAGAAGTAAACAATAGATTTTAGAAATATTATTTTGACAGACTTATTAGAAACCCTCCAAAGAATAGGAAATATCAAGAGACATGGTCTCATTAAAGCCTGTGGCACTATAATCTAATTTAAAATAATTGAATTATCAGGGTCAAATGAAGACTGTGATTTTGTGTGAAAAACTATAATCCATAAATCAAAGTCAATTAGGAGCTAAGTCAGTCATAACCCCCTTCCACTAAATTACTGTACTTATTCTCATTAATAGAGTTTAATAGTATAAAAAGGACATCAGATACAATAAAGCATAGAGATAACTCACAATTTCTAATGTGGTCAGCAACTAACTCTTCTAGTACATAACTGTTGCTACTAAACATATGCTGCTTAGAGAGGAACATGAGTAATAAATAATGTATATCTCTCCTAGGTGTTGTGCAAGATGATAACCAGTATCATGTTCAAAAACAATTATAAGTGAACCTTGAAGACATCATGCTTCAAGGGAAATAAGCCAGTCACAAAAGGAAAATAATGCATGATTCCACTTATATGAGGTACCTTTAGTAGTGAAATCCATAGAGACAGAAAATAGAATGGGGGATTGGGTACCAGGGACTAAGGAGATGGAGGGGCAGGGCCTTTTGTATAACAGATACAAGAGTTTAGTGGAAGATGAAAAATGTCCTAGAGGTGGAGGGTGGTGATGATTGCACAAAATGTCCATGCACTTAATGCATGGAACCATTCACCTAACAGTGTTCATAGCAGTAAATTTTGTTGTAAATGTCTTACCACATTTCAAATAATATAAATTATAACAATTAGAAGACATTATCCATACTTTCAAACAATATGTGATCTGTTCAGAAAAATAGGGCCAGAAGCATCAATAATGAAGAATGATGTAAGTCATGGAACAAGATAGCACCTGACATAGTATCAGCCAATTGACAGTGTTCTGCCTTGCCTATGGGCATGCCTGCTCACAGCTGTGCCGCATTCTTTATCGGCTGGTGGCCTCGTTGGATGTAGGGCGTTTGCTGCCTCTGATTTGCCTTCAATATGGTTAAAAAGTCACACTCGCTTACCACACTGTGCGGTACAGTTCTGTTTGTTTTCTATGTTGTCATGTCATGAAAAGGTTGGATAGCATTGTTTACGAAGTCTTGAGTTTATATAAAGAGATCACTATGGATTGGAATGAATTTATGAAACTACATATATAAGATATTTTAGACAAATCGTAACATATAACTATAGTTTTCATAAACATTGTTGTGGAAAAAATTGTTGGAGAAAAGAGATGGGAAAGTGTGAGATGTATGCAGGAGATAATGAGTACATCAGTTTGGTTTAAGCAAAAATGCTAATATAAGGGAACAATGGGAAATGAATTTGTAAAGTAGGCTGGGGAAAGCTTTGGGAGACCCATGAATGGCAAGTAGATAAAAGGGAGAAACTGGAGAGCAATCTCTGGTTTTTCAGTTCCATTTCCTCACAAATTATCAGATAGTGACCATAAAATCTTATTTATCAATTGATAGTACAGCTATTACTTTAGTATTAATAAAGAGAAGGAACATTTTGATTTTTTGGTGACACTGTTCACTAACAATCTAATTGTAAGAATGTAAACAGAATCTAAGACTGACTTTTTTGGAATGTGTGTATGTGTATTAGCTTCAACACATATAGACCTTTGACAGCTGAAGAAACTATATGGTCTCTGAGACCTAAATAATTAAATTAAATTGTGTCTATACTTGAGCTATTACTTATGAATGTATCACCACATCTTCTATAATAAAGTTGCAAATATTAGGGAAAAAAAACCCTTAGAGTAGAGATCAGATACAGTATGTGTTTTTCATTCATTAATCAATTTATGTAATTTCTTCTGTAATGCTATTACACTTTGCTGGAATATCAACCTAATGAAATGGATAGTAACATAGATGAGAAAGTTTCTCTGCTAACTTGACCCAGTGTTAAATCACAATTTGTTAGCGAGGTATTGCAAATGCTATACTTTTCTGAGACCACCCTGATTTGATAATTGGAGGTGCGTGTAACTTATTATTGTATGCCATTCAAGTGTCATGATTGGAATAGCCTCTGAGATATATGAAAAATATTAAGTCTCAAGACATTGGGTGTGATTTATGATGACTGTTTTCTTTTCAATTTAACTCTATTCTCTAGGGAACTGAAAAAGAATCAGTCATCAGTTCACCTCAGGCCTCTGAAACAGAAGCATGAGAATTGTGAGTCCCTTGTATCTGGCAAAGGCCACTTCCCTCATGAAGATATTTCAAAGCTGGTCCTGGCAAAGCAAATATTTCTAAATGCCCTTGAATTTTGTCAGGTCACCTATTTCAGCCATGAATCTAAATAATAGAGTTCATGATATAAGAGGCTTAAGCAAGTGGATTCACAATGAAATCCTCTCTAGCAAGGTCATTACCATGGGTATCACTAAACATGGTATTGGTAATTTGGAAACCTAGTCATACCTGCTAAGATTTTTTTTCTTTTTATGTTTGTTAGCTCTCAATAATCTCTCCTTTATCCAGGAAATATCCTGAACTCAATCAGGTTCAAACCAGGCTGTTGATAACACATTAAGTCTCATCTCAGTTAATTGAGAGCTCACTGAAGGGACAAAAACACTGAGCACTGTTTTAAGAAATTTAAAAGTCGCACTGGCCCTGATCTTTTGAAATTAATGGTTTTTAAGAGTTTTCAAAAGGTAAATACATACATTGGAAAGGCTGCAAACATTTTAAGATACAAATATGTTTATTTTAAATGATTTTGAGTAATTGTTTTATAATGACATCAGCTGACCTTCGATATTACTTACTAAATAATATTAAGTGAGGAAGCATACTTACTTGCTTATTCATTGTTAGATTTCAGTACTAAATCTGACATATTTTACTTTTATGATGTTACTTTTATCTTTCATATGGGATTTTCCTATTGTAAAATTATCTATTAATATATCTGCCTATGTAAAATAAGTTCTTCAAAGCAGGTTCTTGCGTTGCCATATTTGCCTTTCAATCTGTAGTGATTAAGACAATATTCTCTATTATGTTAAATGCTAATTGGATGTTATAAGAGTGAATGAATGAATGAATGAAGCAAGAAACTGTAGGATAACTATTCAGGTTAAGCATAAAATAAGAAATTACTGTATACCTAAAAATAATCCAAGCGAGACACCTAAAAAGTCACCAAGAAGAAGAATATTCTTCAATAATATGGCTAGGAATAAAAAGTAATACATAAAAATTAATAGTTTTCAATATATAAGCAGTAAACAGTTAGAATCCCATTTATATTAGTAACATAAATGATAGTACTGAGCAGGAAATGTACCAAAAATTGTTCAAGAGGTGTTTGAAGGAAATAATATACAACAAAAAGATCTGATATAAAATAGTAATGATTTTCCCAGGCATACAATATTCTTAAATGGGATGCCTCAATATTCAAGAAAGACATATCTCATAAACACTGTACACGAAAAAATTTTTGTCTCTTTTTCTTCTGGGCACATAATAGAATTGACATTTTTGCTCCACTGAAGTTAAACATGGCCCTGTGACTTGTTTTGACCAATAAAATATGAAAAGTTACATATGTCACTTCTAGGAGGAGCTCTTCATGCTAGTACATGATTTAATATATTTCTATTACTGTATTTTTCTGCAGGATTTTTAGTAGCAAATTTCAAGATGAAGCTTCTGTTAACCTGGTCTGCTGAGTAGCTATTATGAGAACTGCCTCCTGCCTCTCGCTGAATAGTTTTGAATGAATTGTACACACAAGAAGTACAATTTTATTATGCTAAGCCAATGAAATTTGCTGATTGCCTCAGAAATTTGGAAATTAAACTATGGAATATTAATCTACAACAGAGTTCAACAAACTTTTTCTGTATAGTTCCAAATAGTAAATACCTTTGGCTTTATGGTTTATATAGTCATAGTCACACTACTTAACCTCTTCTGTTATATCACAAAAGCAACCATAGATAATACCTAAATGAACAGAAGTGTCTGTGTCCCAATGTAATTTTATTTACAGAAATAGGTAAAGGGGATGCCTAATCTAAAACTTTAATATAATATAAACAAATTCACAGTTAGATTTATTTTTAATCTAAGTTGATTTCAAAGTTCATATGGGAAAAATATGTAATCATGTAGTTACAAGAAATTTGAAAAATAAAAGTAATTGGACAAAAGTAGCTCAGACAATTATTAAATGTATTTGAAATGCCAGGTAGATAGTGACACATAAATGGATAGACCAACATAGATGAGGAATTATATCACATAGCAAAGGTATCATTACATAAAAATAAGGAGAAGATGGATTAATGACATTTTAGCAGCTGAGCTTTTTTCTGAGAGATATTTAGATCTATATATGACTGTAATAAAAATCTTCTCATGATTAGTGTTTAAATACTTTAAAGAATGGAGCCAAATGCACTTGAAGAAAACATAGGAGAGTGCTTTATACAATTTGTATATGGAGGTAGAATTGCTTAACATATATAATCCAGAAATCATGAGAAATGCTTGATGAATTTAACTTAAGAAAAATGTAAATAAATTGCATAACCAAAAAATAAAAAAACAAAGGAAAATTTTGGAAATACATTTGCATCAATTATGATATATCGATTCTTATTTACTTAACATATGAAGTCCTCTTACAAACTGATAAGAAAAAGATCAACTCATTAACAAAATGTTATAGAGCATGAGAACAGAAGTTACTGTAAAATGAAATACAAATGAATTTTCAAAATATGAAAAGATGCTCAATTTCATTGATGTTAAGAGAAATGAAAAAAATCATATTTCTGTGAAGGTTTAAATTGTGATTTTTTGTGAGAGACAATGTAAATATCTGTGTGGGACAAATATCTATCACAATTTAAAGTGAACATTCCCTTGAACTTGGAAATTTCATTCTAGGAATTTTTCCTACATATATTCTAATATAGATTCACGTATAAATGAGAGATGCTTTAATGTCTATTATACAAGACTGAAAATACCTACATGATTACAATAGGACACCAGTCCAATATATTACACTTCATATATTAATGGGAATTCTATATAGCTACTAAGAATAAGACAGTGTCTTAAGTACTGGTATGGATTATCTGCAAGAGAAAAGAGAAGGTTCAGGAAAGTCTGTGGTGCATATTACTATGTAAAATTATTGCATAAAAATTGAATATCTCTGGAGTGATATTCAAGAAATTGGTATATCACCAATATGCCTAGGGTCTGGGGAGGGACAGAGCTGATTGAGTATAGAGTTCTATAGAATCTGTATCTTTTTTTGTAACCCATATGATTTGTCACTATTTATCTATTAGAAGTGAATTATTTAAATTATATTAAAACTTTCATTTTAGGAAAGGACTTTTTCTAGGACATGCTGTTTAATTGTCCACCCAACTTTGGTTACATGCTTCCAGTGATAGAGATTAACTATTGATGATTTAGATCTTTCCAAATTTAATAACTCTAATATTGAGAAAAATTTGCTTTCCTATATCTACTAATTCTTGGTCCTTGTATTCCCTCCTGAAAACTATCTATATTACATTTAACCTGTCTCTCTTGGGCATTTGTAAAATGCCTTTCTATATTCCTAAATCTATACTTCTTAGATATGTTCTCAAACCCTCAAGATATTCTTCATATGATATAATTTTTAGGTCTTACATCATTCTCACTATCAATAATTTACTAGTTTACTAGCATTTATTAGTATTATTAATTTACTCTTGTTTACTAACTTAAAAATCTGCCAAAGTGGTTTGACCAATTAAAAGTACAGAGGTTAATATATTTTTGCTCTCTTGATAGGGACATTACACTTTGATTACTCTAAGATTAAATACATATTTTATCATTAAAAATATGGTTAGCTCATAATTACTTTGCAGTGAATTGTAATTGGTAGTTCTTTATAAGTTTTGTAAGCTTTACCAACTAATGATGTGTTTAGGATCTAGAATAAGACAAATCAGGAGCAAATCTTTGCTCTGCTTACCAGTAGGGTTAAATTAGCCAAGTTACATATCTTTGACATCCTAAATTATAAGAGTAGAGATAATAGCACCTACTTTATAGGGTATTTTTAGGAAAAATTAAATTTCCCTTATGATATTAATGACATAAAGCTATGATATGGAATTAGGAAATAATATTTGTGAGATAGTGACATGAAACTGTTAATAAAATGTTTTTGAGGTAAAATTCCTAAAAGTTGAGACCTGCAGAAATTCTCACATGAAAAGAGTGTCTATGTTATAATCTTTGTAAGATTGGGGGGGAAAATGGAATCAATTGTATAATAGTGACAAGTAACAAAGAAATCTTAATGCTTCAATTAAATTTGATTATGTTTTCCTTTACTGGAAGGAAAGGTATAAATGTATTCTTAGGCAGGTACATAGGACTCAGGAAAATGTATAAAATGAAAAGTGCAATTGAAAAGTTGGTAGTAGTTACAGTAAGGTTCTGGAAAGAATGGGAAGTGTTAGAATTAAGAATACAGTTTGAGGTTTTGTCCTTGATCTTAAAGATAATTCTTCTGCATATGAAGTAGTACAAGTGACAATATTGAGATTTTTTTTTTTTGTGGTATAAAGAAGGGAACTTGAAGGACCTCCATTATGTTGCCCTGATATTTGTAGTTTAGCCAGATAATTAATCCTCTGAGATTATGGGTCCAGTAAAGTGTCAGGAGGGGTAATGTTTCAGGAGTCTTGCGGAGACCAAAGGAAGTTGTAATAGTAACTACCCGTCAGTGACAGTAACGGCAGGGAATTCAATGAGTCATCAAAAAGATGAATTCAGAGATAATGTAATCCAGGTGTGGCGGTAATTGTATACAAATTTTTTTATTTCCGTAGATTAAACCTCTTATCCCATAAAGTGGCAGTTAAGAAGTCTGATCTTATTTATTCAAGATCTTGGATCCTCTTAGGCATTTCCAAGAATTCGGGATCTCTTTGCCATTATTTATAAAACAAGATGACTCTATATAGAATTCTGTACAAGATGTACTTAATTCTTCTCACATCCGTTGTAGCTGAGATGTCCCGGAAATCACTAGGTAAGTCACACTATCAGCCCCCCTGAGCCATGGTCAGCAGCCTCTAACAGTACAGTCATGCCAGGCTACCATGTAAAATCCATGTTACTTAAAAAAAAAGTGTGCAATTCTAAGAAAGATATTGTACTGTAGCTTAAATAAAGTTTGAAATAGTAGTAAATCAGCCATTCCTTTACATCAGTGAAAAAGAAGAATATCCTTTGAGATTTAATCCTTCGGTGGACGGTGTTCTCTGTGGACGCACTTTCTCCTCAAGGCACATTCATCTCGCCCAGGGCCCTCTCTTGCTCCCACTTATCTCCTTCCTCAGCTCTGCATTTGGAAGACAATCCTCTCTCTCAAGAGGAAAGGTGATATTCCCTGTGACCCACTGTGTCTCTTCTAATTCAAACAATGTCTTAAACTGTAGCTTATACTCACAGACATTTTCTTGTGTTCAGTTTTTTACAGGTTTCCAATGATATGAGAAGGAAAGCTACATCTTTTTTTCTTCTTTTTAATTTAGCACTGCATCATTTGGAAACATTGCCCCAAACCCAGTCTGGTATGAAAGATCATTTCTTGAACCTTGCTGCATTACAAGAAATTTCAGATAGGTTGTTAATATTTTCCTTTAATTGTTTTCTTTGTTACCCAAAGAGATTAGAATCAGCTCTGGTGGTACAGTTTTGACTAAATTATTGTTATGGTATGTCTCACTCAAAATGGAGACAGATTGGGTTACTGATAGCACATTTTGTAAAATAGATGGAATCAATTTTGTAATGATTCCGGTTGCTGATTTCTTCTTCCCTCTTTTTTTTTTTTTAGTTCTAAGGAGTCTGATGAATTGACATGGGAAGAGTGGAAGTGGAACAATCTAGGACAAACATAGTCAAATGGGTTAACTAGAAAGATTATAAGAGGAAAACTGAGATATTTTAGGTAATTCATATTATTTAGGAAGTAAGAATGTTTTTGAAAGGGCAAGCTTCCAGATTCTATTTCAGCCAATTGAGACCGGGATACTATTTCAGCCAATCAGAGCTTGGTCTCTCTCCTCTCCAGTCAGCAAGGAGCTCACTCACCACCCTTAGACCCTGCCAATTGACCAGAGCCACGACCTATCACCCCACCAACTACCCCTAGATCCAGCCAATCAGCCAGAGCCATGACCATCACCCCACCAACTGCCCTAGAACCCCATAAAACCTCTGTGGTATTGAAACTAGCTCTCTTTCTCTGGCATCTTGCCACTGCATTGGTGTAGATGAGAGATTAAGCTCGAGCTAGCCAGAATAAAGGCTCTTTGCTTTTGCATCGGTGTTAGCTCTTTGGTGGTCTTCTGGGATTCGCGACTTTGGATACAACATTTTTAATGATTGATTTTGGGCTTTAGTAATTAAAGAAATATAGAAAGTCTGAACATTAAGACAAGGAAGACTGGAAGAGCTCTAATCAATTCAGAAGAGTATTCTTAATTGACCATAATGAGCAATGTCATGCTATCAACACATGTAAAGAATGTCAGAAAAGAAAGGTTATTAAGTGATAGTAGCATGACAATAGCTTTGAAACATCTCTAGTAAGAATAAATAGGGAGCAACCCCGATATCTTAGATATTTGGGGATAAAGCATGAAAAGTAGCAATAACTATTGTTTTTCATGAAAGATGAATTAAGAGGAAACCCAGTTTCTCTTAAGGCTTGCAAATAGACTGAATAATGAACAAAAACTGGAGGTTTGAAAACATGTTGTTCTTGAAAGTGGGAATTACGATAAATATTGTTAAGTGGCTAAAGTGACAGGGGACAGATGTAGAAAGGGTTTGAGGATGGGGAAAACAATTGATAAATATTATCATGGAAAGACTAATGGGTGATAAATGTATGGCTATTGCGATTTAAAAATGTAAACATTGGGATATACAGCTGTTTGCCAGGCAACATTAGCTATCCTCATAGCCAAGGCCCACCTCCCATCACAGACACACCGAGCAGGGTTCCCATCCAAATTTATTCCCGGACTTTTGATTCCACTTCCTTTTCTTGAGGCTTGTAATCTCTGGATGCTAATTGCGAGTCACATTCCTTTTCTTATCAGGGAGGGGCATTTCCCATCATCTGTACTTTCCTTCCCCAACAGTCTGGATGGATTATCTGCCACTCCTCTCCACCACTGCCCCTGAGCTCATCTGCTCTCTTTAGCATCAGCTCCTTTGTACTAACAGGAAACATTTTTACCTGTAAAACACAGTCCCTAAGTGACTTTGGTCCTCTCAGTGCGGTATCCTCCCAGGGAATTATACTTCCCTGTCTAGGAGGTTAGACAACGTCGCCCAAGGGCAGTGCTGAGTGCTCACATCATGACCATCTGTGCCGCTGTCCTGGACTTCCTTACCAAAATGGAGCAAGATTTCTTCAGCTCCATCCCAGAGGGGTTTCTGGCTTACCAAGACTCTTCTCCAGGAGTCTGGATCAGTTTTTAAATCAAGTCTGTTTTTAGGATGATAGAAATAATGTTATTCAAAAGACTAGTTTCAAAATTTCCTTAATCAGATTGCCTAGAGACAACCAAATATATAGAGTCAATATATAGAAAGTCAGATTCCTAACAAGGGATGTAGATTGAGTTTCTATGTGAATTTTATTGCCTTTAGTACAGGGGCTAGGATCAAATGGAATTACTAATTTTTTTAGATACTAAATATCATTGCTTAAAGTTGACTTTGAACATAACATTAAAATTTATAAATGACCCCTCACAGAATTTCGGCCTCCTCAAATAGACACAACAATAATGGGTTAAATCTTATTATAGTATGTCACAGAATATCTGATACCTGTTATTGCCACCTAAAATACTCTATGATAATACATGAAGCCATGAGTTTAGAAGTTTGATATCTTTTCAATTATCACTGCCTTGATACGTTACTCTCTGTCAACTGATCATTAACAACAGAAGACTTTCTGTAATTAACTGGTCCTGTTGCTGTTGTTCCCATTTCAATAGGCATTGATTCAAGTAAAATGTTTAAAATAGTTGGATTAATCACCTCCTATCAGATTCAAAATACATGTTTAACCCAGGCGAGTAAACAAGAATATGTCTTGATTCTCATTCCCTTTTTAGCTTTCTAGTTCTTATTAGACATTAAAAATTGCTGAGATGCAGGCAGCATTTGTGTTTTTCAATTTCCACCAAATAGGCCTCTACCATTTCTCTAAGTAAATGCTGTCTTGACTTTAGCCACTAAATTCTTGCTCTCCTGAAACAAAAACAAAACTGTGAAGCTTGCTCTAAAATACTTCTCCTGCTGAGTCCCCATCAGTCCAGGTGTTAAAAATTGGACACATTTTTCCCCCATGCCTTTGATATATGAAAACAAAACCAGAAGGAAGCTTGTTGAGGAAACTGTGTTTTAAACAGTAGTAGCTCAATCTGTTGATTTACAAGCTACTGATTTACAAGCTGCGAATGAATTGAAGCCTTCAGCCACAGGAAGCTCTGCCACGGGGAAACCCTAGAGCTCCAGCTGCAGCCTGGGGACCTGCTTGACTGCTTAGAGGAAAACTCACGCCAGGAGCCCCCTGTAATCAGAGTTGTTAACCAGAAGGAAATGTCTTCAGTGCTCTTACATGGCTTTTAATCAGATACTGACAGAGTGCCTTTGATCAATGCATTTGCACCAGAGGTTAACCAGAGGGTTCAGTGTGTCCACATAGATTTCACAGTCAGCTCCAAATGTACACAACCAACAGAGAGACTATTCAAACTTGATCCCGTGGCTGGCTCCCTCTGTCCTCTCAACCTCCGGGGTTTGTTGTGGGGATTAATGAGCCACATTTTTCAAACATCTCTTCATCTCTGAACTAGAAGTGCGAAGGAAACGCAAGGCATTGTTGCAGAGGCCTGCTTGTTGCCTCTTTCATACCACATGTCTTAATTGAAACCTTCGACAGTGGCACCAGCCTGCTGTCCCATGTTGGGCCTTTAAGAACACAGTAGCGGAGAGAAAGAAACCTCGGGGAGGAATTATCTCACCGATAGAGACCACTGGTGGGTGAAATGGCTCCGGCTGAGTTATTTTTCATTTGCCAGCTTGGTTGGCAAGAATCCGTGACTTGAAAAGAAACGACTCCATAGTCCCAGAGCAGGGAAACGAAGTTGGCACAGAGGTGGTGGGGAAAGCAGCACACCAGTGCATCCCACAGATGTCGAGGCAAGAATTACGTTTTCCTCTCACTTTAATTGCCTGGGAAGGAGTCCACTTATTTTGTGTTAGTGGACAAGATAGGTTAAGTTCATCTCATCATAGTGAAAAACAAGTTTCTGGTTTTGCACTGAGACTGAGGTGGGGGAGATATGGACCAGGTGACACTACTAAATTCCTTGGCTATGTTTTAAGTGACACATGACAGGATGAAATCTTTCTTCTGTGCTCTGATGTAGTCATTGGATTATTCAGGAAAAAATATGTACACAAATTATCATGAAATTGTGCAAAACTGTAGGTTGCAGTTAGATTTAAAATAGTCAGTAATAAAATGACAGTGAAAAAAATAAGAGTTTTCTTTCATTTAGATGTTGATTTAGGATTGGCAATATGTATCCAAGAGCTTCCAAGAAAAATAGACAATTGTTAGAAAGAAAGAAATTAATTTTTAAAAAAATCTTTAGTATTACGTCTCTAATTTTAAACAGTAAATTTATTTATTTTAAAAATACTACTACTTTAATATTAGGTCACTTAGCTTTTATTAAAAAAAAAAACTCAGAAAATGGAAGAGTCACCTTTCATGCTCTAGTTACTGACCTGTAAAAGAAAATACAGAAAAAATCACTGAGGCAAAATAAGAGATAAGTAGTTTTGGTTGCTATTTGATATATTATCTTGAAACTTATAAAGTGATTAAAGTCTAGTGAAGAAATTTTGCCTTGCTCTCTTTCAAATTAGCTGATTTTATTTCAGTTTGAGGGAGCAGTATCTTTACTTTCCATACTTTAGTTGTTATGTCAAGTGGAGTCATAGTCCGCTTACTGTCTGAGAATTGGTATGTTGTAATTCTTATAAGTTAGTTGCAATTTGAAGTAAATAAATGTTATAGCATTTCTCTCTAAACTTCCATGATTTTTCACTTAAAGTAAATTTCATGAGGGATCAACATAAAAATCAGAAGAAAATATAAATTTTTTTCTGATTTATCAAGTGTGATGCTTTAATAAGTTTTAGCACAATTTTAGCAACAATAGAAAATGGCATATGTGTTAAATTAGGAATTCATGCAAGACTTTGAAATATGCAGAGCGATCATTGGATGTCCTTTGAATGAAATGCTAGGCTTTGTATAATTGATTCTCAGGGATTGTTTGATTCTGTTGGGGTGTCCCCTGCGATAGATAGATGTTAACTTGGAGGAAGCTGACGTAAGGCATTACATTATTCAGCCATGTGAATGATCTCTCCTCGCAGCAATGCAAATGAATTTTGTATAGAATACAATTCATATGAATTGATTTTAATAGTTTACTGCTTCTCTTCATAATTATTAGATTAAGTAAAATCTTTGACAAGTGTTCATTTCATTTTAGTTTGAGAGTCACAATTATACCTGTCTGAAAATAATACTTTAACAGATATGAGGCAGAAAAAGTCTCTTTTAATTAAAATAAAAGGTAGTTTATTTTAGTTTCCCCTTATGATAATGTTATCATGATCATTAAGGTTAGATCTGCTTGTTAAAACTATTCAAGATAAAGGTGTGCAAAACTCTAGAATATGAGTCAGGGAGAAATGCTTTTGTTTCATTTATTAGTGTGCCTTGAGAACCTACTTTTAGCAGTGTTGTATTGTGTGCATTTGGTATTTGTTGCTCAAATGGAGAAGAATATAAAGAATGGAAACAACAAATATAGCCAAATTTAACAGGAAGGACAATGTACAAATAGCAAAGGGAAAATAGAAATCTTATTCCTCTCTCCTCCCAGAAAAATTGATTTTAAATGATGTCAATTCTGCATTAAAGTTTACCCCAGAAAGGGTGGGAATAGCACTTTTAAAATTGGTTTCTAATGTTGCAAGGGAGTTTTTTATTATTATTATTTGCTTTTGTTTTCTTTCTTCTAATTTTTAAAGAACCATCATGAAAAACTGACTTATTTGAAAATCCAGATGTAATCCCAGGGTCTACCAGTAGAGCAGAGAGCAATAATTGTCCTCACTGTTACTTGTGCTTTTAACATACAAATTTCATTAAGTAAAAGGTTCTCCATAATTAATCTGTTATAATAGAATTATATCATCTTTGGTTTTCACATAACCTGTGGAAAATAAATGTGAGTGAGGAGGTTATGTTACACTGTTCCATTTTACAAACAGTTACGCTTTAGCTCTGCCTTTCTCCTTGTACAAGGAATTTGATTATAATATTTCATAATAATAGTAGTATTATCTGTATAAATTTGTGGAGATTTTTGTTTCTTCTGCTTGAGTCTCATAAAATCCTTGGAAAAAGCCTAGGAGAAAAGTATCCTAGGCTTAAAGTTTTCTCACATTTGGAAAATTTCAGCCATTTTTTTCCAAATATTTTTTTCTCCCCTCTTTATAGGACTTTAAATCCATCAACATTAGGCTATAATTCATTTTATTCTTTACTTTTCAGTCTTTTCTGTTTTGTTCAGTCAGGCAGTTTTTATTGCTATTTCTCCAAGTTCACTAATGTTTTGTTCTGTAGCATCTAATCTACTCTTGATAATATTCAGTATATTTTTCATCTAAGACATATTTTTTATCTCTACATTAGTGTGATCATGTTTTTCTTTAACTTCTTGAACACATGCTGCATATTTATTATAGCCATTTTAATGTCTTTAGTGGTTCTATCATCTGTGTCTTTCTGAATTCATTTGTATTTACTGAATTATTTTTGTTATATGGTTTATATACTTCTGATTCTTTGCATGACTGATAATTCTTAACTGGATCCCAGAAATTGTGAAATTTCATTTGTGCATGCCAAGTTTATTTTTTGGTATCCCTTTAAATATGTTTTACCTTTGTTTTAAGACACAGTTAAGACACTAGACTCAGCTTGAATTTTCTGAAGCCGGTTGTTCAAGTTGTTTCAGGCAGAATCAGAGTAACCTTTAGTCTATCTAGGTAGTTGGTCCCATTATAGAAGCAAAGACTTTCTGGCACTTTATGCCAATCAAGAATAAAAAGCTAAGCAGGTAACCACCAGGGTATCTCAAGCATGCCTTAATATTATATGTGTGACCCCATTTCATAAAGTGTGAGTCATTTGGTCTCTGTGAGAAGTGAGAGCAGTAAGCCTTAGGACATGTGTACTGGGGAAAGGCTATCAATCAATTGCACTCACATGGGACCCTTAGAGTTGGATCCTGGAATCTTAGTTCCAGGAAACATGTCTGATTCCTACGGCCCATTGATAGAGTGGAAGATACTGTACTGCTTTCAAAATAAGAGAAAGTTTACTCAGAGTGAAGACATTTAATACTATTTAATTGATGGTGGATAACTACCTAGTCCAATGCTGAGGACAAACATTATGTAAATGGTGGATTAGGACCCTAATGCAAAGAGAAAATGGTTTTGCTATTGCACACAATTCTAAAAAACAAAAGCTAAAGAACAAAAAACCAGAAACAAAACTCCCTTAATTTGTCTACTGAATGGAAGTAGTAAAATCAGGCTAGGCTAGCAAGGAGATAGTTTTTGAAAGAGTGGTAGGAAAAATGTGTTAGATGAAGGGGAGGAACTTTTGTTTTTCCTTTGATGGTTAAAGGAAGTTTATGAAAAGTGTAGTAGGCCACATGGTTTGCGATATCTCAAGTGCTGATGAATGGGCCAGGGTGCGCCTTTGTGCAGGGCGCATGGTTCACAAGTTCAGGCTTGCCATCCCATCATTGTGTGTGACCTTTAGCCAGCAGTAGAGACATTTCTTTGAAATACAGGATTTCAGGTCCTACCCCCTATCTACAGAGTCAGAATCGGCATTTTAACAAGATTCCAGGTGACTTGAATGATCATTGAATTTAAGAAGTGTCTCTGAATAATGCCCTGGGGTTGGGAAGTCCACAACTTACCCAGCAGTATGCACCTTTCTGAACCTAGGTTGTCAAAGGGTCTTCTACTGATGAGTAAGATGACTTGCAGAACTGGGTGGAGGCCTCCATGTCACCAGCCATGTGCCTTTTTAGCTAAGACATGGACACCTCAAAGAATAGAGTATTCTCTCTTGTTTCTTTCCCCTTTCTTTTTCCTGAAACTCTAGTATTGAAAATAAATTAAAAAAACAAACCTGTAGTTCTTCCTTCTCCTTCACATCTCACACAGAACACCTCATTTCTGACACTTCCAGTCACCAAATGTATGGGTTTTATCCCAGGCCAAGTCACTCTCCATGAAACCAGCTCAGTGTCCACAGTTTAACTCGGTTGCCTGGAGTTACCTCAGTTACACTACCTACGTGGAGAGAGAGCATCAGACCCCACAAGCTAAGGCCTCAGTTCTACCAGACTGCTCTCACCCGACTTCAGATGCCAGCCACAGGTAAAGGCCCCTGGGTTCCCACAGCTTCTGTCTGACCTGGCTGCAAATTGGAGGTCCCCATGACCCCCTCCTCAGGTCTGATTAATTTAGTTTGCTGCTTACAGAACTCAGGGAAATACCTACTCATACTTCCTTATGCCGCTTCTATTAAAGGATATGATAAAGCACTTGGGTGAACAGTCAAATGAAGAGATACATAGGAAGGTCTAGGAAGGTTCCCGAGCACAGAGGCTTCTACCCCTGTGGAACTGGGGTGCGTCACCCTCCAAATGTGCATGTGTTTGCCAGCCTAGAATCTTTCTGAATCCAATAGTATTGGGAGTTTTATGGAGGCTTCATCAACGTGGGTATGATTGATCCTGAACTCCATTTTCAGCCCTGCTCCCTTCTCAAGAGAATGGGGAGCAGGGCTGAAAATTTCAAGCTTCTAATTGTGGCCTTGTCTTTCCAGTGACCAGCCTCCATCCAGGAGCCACCCAGGAGGCCACCCCATGCCACCTCATGGGAGCAGAGACACTCCTATCACCCAGGAGATGACAAGGGCATCAAGAGTCAGGTGTCAAAGTCCCAATATTAGAACAAAAGCTGCTCCCAGTGATCCTATCACTTAAGAACTAGAATTTCAGGAGCTCTGAAGAAGCAGGAACTAGGTGCAGAAACACGCACACATATAATATATATACATATATATTCCTTTCTTTCTATTATTTCACAACTGTCCTCTGGGTTCCATCTGTCAGCCTGAGCTTACAGATGTCAGCCACAGTACTGAAGGAAAAATCGCTGTAGCTCTTTCATGCCAGTTGGAGGATATTATGTGCATTCTCACCCTCTAGTTATTTGTACCCTGTGAGCACTGGCTTACTTTCACCAGAGACATTCAGTGAGAGTGGCCTGATAATTCTCAAGAAATAGAATCTGTATCAAAAGAATATGCAGTTTGTGTTTGTATAGACATATGGTACTCATATATTTTCTCTTTTAAGTATAAACCTCACATTCTGAAATAATTATATTTGGGGCAGTTGGCCAACTTCAGTATAGATAAAAACTTGATTGAACATGTTAATCACTGACTGGATAAAAAGGGAAACATTCCCTTCTAACAAATTTTCCCCAGCTATCTTGTTAATCCTCAGCAGTTCCTGGGAAGAGACCTGTGTGCTTCACATTACTATCAATCTGCCAGGTTTCTAGGTGGTCATTAGGACAATAACCCAAACCTAAGCTAGTAATCAAGACTTTATTCACTTACTGAGATAGTGTAAGCAAGAGGAAAATATAGACACCAGCTCTCTGATGCTCCATTTTTTTCCCCACAGAAGAGCATGGGGCATGTGTCAGGTGGATCAGGACAGATGGGGGACATCCCTGAAAAAAAGGCTCCTGTCTAATGGACCTACAGGGCTAGGGTGAGGGGGCAAGGAAAGTGCTAGGGGTAGAGAAGTACTGAGTAGAGAAAAGTATCTTTGTCAAGTTCTCACAGTTAGGAGGCCTCCAAAGGAGGAAGGAATATGAGCACGAGCCCTCTACTGCAACTGCCTGTAGAGAACTGTGATGGGGGAGGAGGGCAGCTTCCCTCCACCCTGAGGCCTGCAAGGCAAAGCCTTGTCCATGCCTAGGGCTGGGCGTGAAAGATCACACAGAGGGTCTGGGCCAGGAGCTGGGCTCCTCATATACAGCCTGGGGACATTGATGCAAGATAGATACTTGAGATGCAGAGTTCTGGTATACCTAGGTAAGACTGCCTGTCTGGGACTCACACAAGAGGTGCAGAAAGACCACAGGTGTTGCTGCAGACATCTCCAGGTAGGCTACCAGACGGGAGCCCAATAAACAGGAAGCAGTTAGACGTCTGAGCTCAAGAGTTCACACCAGCGTGAAAGGGAACACAAAACATCTGTTTCCCAGTGGAGATTTGTCCTTGAGCAACGCCACTCACCATTTTCCAGTGTTTGCTTACCAGAGGGTAAATATTTATTGTTTTTTTAAAATTTTTGTTCTCCATTTGGAGAATCATAGATAAAATCCTGACAATAGAGATACTGAGGTCAGAATACTAGCTGGTTTCAAGGAGATATTTTTCCAGGTCTCTCAGTGACAGTTCTCATGAACAGTGAAATCCTTCAAGGTAATTTTTTTGTGCAATGAGTTTTAACAGTTTAAGATTATATTTTGCTGATTCTATTACAGAAATGCCTGTAGCAAGACCCCAGGACTCAATTCATTTTCTATGCTCATAGGCAGAGACATTCTCTCTATTCTTATGTATGCTGCTCCCCTAAGCTGCAGTATTTATTCCTAACATCATGTTCTCTGTCCCTTCACTCTCTCTCTGCCTTGGGCCATAGCTGTCTTTGCCAGCAGGCAGGTACCACCGTGAAATCCTGAGCAAGCTCCTCAGTAGGCTATCACTTTTTCCCTTAGTCCAAGACAAGAACAAAGCAGTGCAGGCATTATAGGCCAGTGAAAATCTGAGTTCCCAGGACTTTTCATGGATGTAATAAGGGGAGAATATTCCTCTCCAAAAAATGTTATTTTCTGTTCCTTAGTCAGGGAGTGGGGAACTAGGATATTTACTCTAATATTAAAACTCGGTCATCTTGAGTTGTGTTTTTTTATATCCTAATGTCATGGAACAATTTATACTGGTTATACTTGGAAACATTCAAAACTAATGAGGATTTTCATGAGATGATGGCTAAGCGCTGACGCAATACATACAAAAATCAAACATACTATAATTTTTAAAGGAATCAAGTGACTTTGAAACAATGGCCATGACCATCTCAGTATATATTCATGCCAATTCTATTGTATTTCTCTTTCTGGGGAGAGGAAAGCACATATGAGGTTAAATCCTCAGAAAGAGATACCACTCTTCATGGACACATCCCTAATTTCTAAGGGAATTCTTTTGCTTGCATTTATGCCATGAGGACATTTCCCCAAATCGAAATTATTTGCTCTTAAGTAATGCTCAGATAATCTTCAGCAGGATAATTAACACTGGTTTCTGATTCAATTTCTTCAGAATAATCCACAAAGAGCTAAGTAAGTGATTCAGGACACATGAAGCCTAGGCTCTCCAAACCCACCAAGATGAGCCTTGAATTATGACTATTTACTTCCTTTCTAATGGATTGGAAGTATAGACTTCCTGAAACAGAACAAAACTAAACCCATAATAAAAATGAAATATTTATTTCTAACTGTCAGATTACATGGAGCGCTTTGCGGTACCTCCACACTTTTTCATGGTGTTCCACAGACTCAGTCAGTAATAAGAAGATAGCCATGGATTTCTTCAAGACCAATATTCTGGTTACAAAAGAGGAACTTTGAGATAACTGTAGCCATTTTAAAGAGTAATTAGAACCTTGGTGAAGATTTTTCTTAGTTTTAAGTTTCCTTTAAGGGAAAAGGAGAAGGAGGTGGTTTATATTTCTTACTCTAAATATAAATTATAAGTACCTTTTTCTGTTAAAAGAACCATTTATTTACTACCTAACTAGTAGTAAACATCTAAATGTGTCAGGCTTTGGGTTAGGAAAATCTTCTAATTTTCCTAACCCAAAGCAAATGGGAATTTAAAGGAGATGATAGTAATAGATGACAGTATCATAAATTTAGAAAATTATTGAAATTGCTTTCCAATAGAGGAAACAATAAAACTCTATACTGATAAAATGTATTTTGTGAATGGAAAAAGAGACAAGCCAATTTCATTCATAATTAGAGAAACTCTAAGTGAAGCTTTTTTTTTTGTATAGGTCTTTTTTTGACCTTTAATATGGTAATGGATGTGGTGAATTTGTAAGATGTATTGTAGTTCAGCTTGAACATCTTGAATTTGCTGTCCTGCTGAGATGCTGAGAGGTAATATCTAGAACACAGATGACAATATGAAAATACGACTCACTTAGATTCAAAGTGCATATACGGATTTGTAGTTCAACCACATAATGTTAGTTGCCATAATGAATTTGGAAAGAGGATGCAAGAGCCAAGTAAGATAGTTAGAAATCAATTATATTCGAATAATAAATAAAGGAATATGAACCTGAGAAGTCAGATATCTGGGAAGAACTAGGTGAAGATTGTATGCTGTGAAAACATAGAAAATAAAGTCTCTAAGGAGAATGGGGTAGCATCAATATTTGGACGACACAACAATCAAGAAGAGAAAGATTCAGATGTTATTGAATTTAGAAATTGGGTGACACTGATTTTTTAAGGAGTTTTGATTAACTGTTGAAGACAACAACAGATGGTAAATCAAATAATCAATATGAGAAAATAGAAACTAAACAATTTTTAAGAAAATTTATTGCCTTTATTTTTGATATGCAGTTGACATACAATATTACATTAGTTTCAGGCACACAACATAGCTATTCAAAATTTATATACATTACAAAATGATCACCATGATAAATCTAGCTACCATCTGTCATCCTACAGAGTTGTTATTCATTATTAACTATATTCCTTATGCTATACATCATATCCCTGTGTCTTATTTTTTTTATAACTGGAAGTTTGTACCCTTCCCTTATTTTGCCCATCCTCCCCTCTGGCAACCTCCAGATTGTCCTCTGTATCTATGAATATGCTTCTGTTATGTTTGTTCATTTCTTTTGTTTTTAGATACCACATATAAGTAAAATCATATGGTATTTGTCTTTCTCTGACTTATTTCACTTAACACACTACCCTCTAGGTCCATCCGTGTTGTCACAAATGGCAAGATTTTCATACTTTTCTTACAGTTGGTTAATATTCCAATGTATATATTTACCACACAATTATCCATTCATCCATCCATGATACTTAGTTTGTTTCCATATCTTGGCTACTGTAAATAATGCAGCAGTGAACATGAGGTGCATATGTCTTTTCAAGTTAGTGTTTTCATTTTCTTCAGACAAATACCCAGAAGTGGTATTTATACAAACACACATACATACCCAAACTATGCTTCACATAGAGAAATTATAAGAACAAAGGTAGGCAAACACATGACTAAAAGCATGAACTAAAGACCACTGCTCATTTTAAAAATACAGATTTCTTAGCCAAATCCCATGTCTACTGAATCAGAACCTGAACAAAGCCCAAGAATCTGTCTATTTACAAATTCCATGAAAGTTGGAGGAACACTGATAGTTTTATAATATCTTCCCAAGATAAAGGTCATTGCTTCATTTATAAATATCAAATGTTGGTGAGTAGAAAGGGAATAAAAATAAACCCAATGATAAGGATTATAGAATAGGTATTGTCCTTCTGATACACTAATATCAAAAAAGAATTAGTGAACTAACAGTAACACCAATATTTTAAGATCTTAGCTTCTTAAAATTAGGCAAATCATCATGATAATGGTGAACTAAGAAGTGAAAGGTTTAAACACTGGAATTATAACATAAAATCTGAGTACTGACGTAATGTCAAAAGTAAAGCAGGTTCCTGATTACTGAATAAGGTCCAAGTCTACACACATAAATACGTAGGTAGGTAGATGGAGAGAGAGATGAAAAGAAAGGTGGGGGTAGAGAGAGGGAAGGAGAGGGAGGCAAAGACATAGGTCTATTTTTTCCAAATACAGTAAGAATGGGGAAAAATACAAATTTTTATAGGAAAAGAAAAGGGACTCATTAATGAAAATCAATTAGCTTTAATAACTTTCCACTTTTTAGGTCTTCAGCCCCAGAACTCTTCTGGTACATATCAAATACCCATTCCTCATAAAGAAGACCCAATTCCCATCCTGTGTGTTAACCCCACTGCCTGACAGATGCCAGATATTGTAGCATGGTTGTCATTGTGCATGTTTGCATATCATTCAAGAACCAAAACATAAATAAACAAATGAGACCACTGTGAAAGCCTCAGTACAAGAGTAATTTTGTGCTCTGGCTTAGAGATTGGAAACAGATGTAAACATTTGTAATTACACATGTTTCAGTCTGCCTTTCATGCACAAAAACAGTTGCTTTAGAAATTGTGGGTGGGGCTGGCCTAACATAAACATTATTTGTCTTTCTGAAGTATTGACTGAGAGATGAGAGTAAATGCAAGCACATTAATCATGAAATGAAATTTTTAGGGAGGTTATTTATTTGTGAATTTCTGATGTCACTCAAAAATTACTTTTGAAAATGCTTGAGTAATTTTCTATGCTTGTGAACTAATACGATCATCTAACCCTAAAGTGGGGAGGACCATTATGGAGGACATTTGCTCTTTCCCATTGCCATCCCAGGTCTATGATATTTCAGCTTCACTGTCTGACTTACAGACACTGCATACCAAATTACACCCAACAACAGATGTTAATGCTCATGTCAGGTACCAACATCCATTTTTCATTTCTGACCTTTGTAACTGGACTTTAATTTTCAGCTGATCATAGTACTTCTTGCTAACCAACCACATTTCCCATCCTCTCTTGTAACTAAATGGACTAAGTCCTGCACAATTTCATGTAAGTGAACATATATCAGACTTCCTGGAGGTCTCCTTAAATGAACTTCCTCCCTTTTTCATTCATGCATAAATGAAGTCCCTTCAAGAATGGAAGTCACATGTTGAGGATGGTAGAGTATATAGATGGGAACCAGTGAATGAAAATACTGAGAAAAGTGAAACAGCCATACCAACTTCAAATTGCCTACCTTTAGAATTCTCTTATGTGTAAGTTTCTATCATATTCATACCACAAATTATTTGTTTGTTTATTGGAAGCTGAACCAAATTCTATATGGAATACAGATTAAATTCAACCAATCTGTATGGCCATGGGTTGTTCTATTTGAGGCTCCAGTGGTGACTAAGAATGGACATGTTTAGTTAAGAGTCTGGTGCAAGGGTGCCTCACCTGAGGGTTTCAGTCCTGGGCAAGTTCACTCTGGATTTGTTGAAACAGAAAAATGACAACTGAATGCTTTATTCTCTTGGTGGCAGGCCAATCTCTAGATTCCCGTCTATCTCAGGGCAAGTCTGCATGCAGCAAGCTGATCTCTGCCTCCCTGATGCCTTGCAGCCCTACAGCACTGAGCGGAGCTTTCTCTATAGAGTCAATAATAACCTATTGCCCACAGGGGTTCAAGCCTGCGCCTGCATGCATTGCACATGAGCAGTGATCAAGGAGGGTCAGCTGAGAGTCCTGGCCACAGAACTTTCATTTTCTATACAAAAGGTTAGCAAACTACAACTCATGGGGCAAATCTCTCCACTGACTGTTTTGGTAAATAAAATTTTATTGGAACATAGACTTTCAAATCGTCTATGGCTGCATTTATGCTACAGTGACAGATCTGAGTAATTGTGACAGAGACCTCACATGACCCACAAAGCCTAAAATAATCAGTATCTGGCACCTTACAAAAAAATAGACCACCATGATCTAGTGGGAGACTAAGGCAAATAAATGAATATTTAGAATAGTGTGTGGTGTATATAATAGGAAGGGTCTGGATAACATATCTATAAGGCAGTGAATAGACCAGATTTGAGAGATCAGAAAACATTCCCAGAGATGGTGATGTTTAAGGTGAACTTAGAAGGATAAGTAGGTGTTAACCAGACAAATGAGTCAGTGAGAACATTCTACATTGAGGAAACTGTACAAGCCCCAGACTCAAAAGTGACAAATGCTGACAAGTGAAGTGAACACTGAAATGCGTCTCTTGAGGAACGGGAGAGTAACACCAACTTTAGAAGTGGCTACAGAGGAAGTCAAGCAAGAGCCAGTATTCAACTCGAGTAAAGCTTAGAAAAATCAAAGTCATGATTTGTTTGTCAGTGAACTTTATTAGTCATTTGCATTTTTAACGTCACTGTCTCTAAATTTAGTTTAAAACAGAGTCACTATTTTAGGAATGTTATCAAATTAGATGCAAAGTGGATACAAGTGTATTGGGGTGAGAAAGCAGGTGCAGAACATGCCCTTGAACCAACCTTTCCTACTAGTCCTGGGTGCCAAAATGAAGTATGAGTAACAACAGTCACTTGGATTACTTGCTGAATTGCAGACCCCAGGATCTGCCATTTAGAGACTCTGATTCCATGATCTTGGCTTAAGCTCAGACATAGGGAATTTAAACAAGTGAAAAGAGTAATTTCAATTAAAATCATTCAGAAGCTATTCTGAGAAATGCTGCTTTAGTGCAGATCCATATATAAGAACCTTCTGGGACATTCAAAAAAATCTTGGGTACCATGCTGGTCTAGTGAATACAAATCCAAGGGTGGTGTACTTGAATCACATGTTCATATGCTTCCCAACTGATTCTGCTGTTAATCAAAGTTTTATATTTCTTGTTCTGCTGTACAAATCCATAAGCATTGCTGACAGCACAGAAGGAAGAGAAGCGAGGAGCAGTGTTTCTAAGACAGTGAGACTGAGTACATGAGGGCAATGATAATATGAGCATCTTGCAACTGCCAACTCATGTCTCTTGACTGTTTGCTGCCCTTTCCCAGGGCATGTTTCTTGGATCTCTCACCCTGTTCCTGAGCCGCTCCTGACTTCACAGCTCCACATAAAGAGAAAAACAGTCAATGTGTTCATAGAGGCTGTGAACAAGGTCCTTGTTTTCTTCAGTAACTACTGTCCTTGCTGTAATTCTGGAGTCACAGCCCTTTCTTCCCAGCTGTTAACCAATCTCTAATAACACCTGACAAGATGTAGAACCTAGTTTCCTAAAAAGCACTTTCCTGTAGAGTATCCCACTGGATGCCAGCAAAGGCTCTGCCAAGTAAGCATGGATGATCATGAAGGGAAAATACTGACATGCCTAGAGTTGGTCAGAAGAGAAGCCTGGGCTTAAGCCGAAATATTCTAGCTCCAAGTCTACAGTTTAAGTATTTATTCAATTTGGCATTGTAGAAAGGTAACCCATTAAGAAGTAACTCTCGATAGTAGATGAAAAAAAAACCCACAAACACATACACGTTATGAAATAGCTATTTTGTGAAAAAACAGTCTTTTTTATCCATTCCCAATACAGTTATCTTTGAAGAATAGACACAATTTTGGTAAATCTTAGAAGACTCTCTCCATTACTGAGACTTCCTGAAGTGTGTCCTCAGCACTGACATTGAGAAGTTATTCTCTGTGTCAAATCATATTGGGTATAGCATGAGGTCTATATTCACCCATTAGTCTTATCTTCTAATTGTCACAATGAATAAGCCACTTTTTCTCATTTCTTGGTCATTTCTCAATCCAGAAAGGGGAAATAGTTCTAGATAATTCAAGCAGAAAATGAGTTAATAGAAAGAGCTGTTTTTAAAGGTGTTGGAAGGGATAGACAAGCACACGTGGGAAATGAGTTTCACCTAAAGAAAACAGAACTTCAGAACTTGTAGAGGTCCACAGCTGCCAACATGCGGCTGCTGAATACTACCACTTGCTTACCCTGCTGATGGCACTTGGACCACCTTGGATCAGGAGGTACCCAGCTGTCTCTGTTGGGGCCATCAGTGTTTCTGGAGCCCCTAGCAGCCTATAGTAGTTTCCTTGCAACCACTGCAAGAAACCAGAAGCAAATACCTTCTGTCTTCATCTTGCCTTCTACTCTCTGCCCAGTTCATTCCTTTGGCAGAAGCTAAACGGAAACCAGCTGCCTAGGGAATCTGGGAAATAAATTTTCCAGCTTCTAGTTTCTTGTGATAGAAGAGCACAGATGAGCAGATGTGGAGATTAGTCACCATAGAAAATTGGTAGCAGAAGCTGGCCCATCAAAACCATCAAAATGTTAGAAGTAACTTTACACATCATATGCTGAAATGGGTGAGGATGTAAAATAAAATACAGCACTTGTAGGAAACAGGGCTGTATATAGTTAAAAGCAATACATTTAAATCTTCAGTTCTTTTACAGAATAGCTGAACTATCTACATCATTACATATTTCATTAAAATATGGTCAAAGAATTTCCTGAACACAATTAAGGCAATTATGAACTAAAAATTTAAAAAAATAATAAAAATATATATTAATTTTAAAAGTCCTTTAATCATTTTTATTTAGTGAAAGTTTTACAAAGAACACACACACATATATATATATATATATATATATACACACACACCATATGTATATATGTATATATAATATGTACACATACATGACTAAATTTAAACATCTTTCTGGATGTATACCTGGATATTATATTTTACATATATATATGTATATACATACACATATGTATATTTATATATACCTCCAGAAAGATTTGAATTTAGTAATAATTTGGAATCTCAGTTTTAGATGAATACTTTTATTGGCCCTGAGGCATGCACATTTTCAGGATATAAAAATACAGGATTCTGAGTATCTATTTCATAAGTTGATTTGCACAGTGTATACAATTTGAAAGTGCTTAAAGCCAAATGGACATGAATATGAGGGAAACATTTTGCAGTTTCAGTTTGAAATGAGAAATCTTCAAATATTCTGTGCATTTCTTAATCTCCAGTTATATTTAACCTAAATGATTTCTGTCTGCATGTACTATGCAACTCTTAACTTTCGTTTTAGCAATAACTTTGAATTTGTTTGCACTCTATTAGGTGCACAAGAATACACTTGATTAGAAGGCAATTTTTGAGATGTCATTTTATTCAGTTACCACCACACCTTTAATTGATACATGATTAGGTCTTATCAGACATTTTTTAAGATAGCCAGAATGAAGCAAATAGAGGTACAGCCTAACAAGCATTATGTTATGTTTCAAATAAATTTGGTCAGTATTGCTCCCTTTTTTACATTAGGCAAAAATGCAACTTTTAGATGCTGTATTGGACAATATAGCACCTAGTACTATGTACTATATATACACACACACACACACATACACTCAAATAAATAGAAATAGGGGAATTGTTGGAAAATGCTTGACAAACATACATTTGTACAATTTCTGCTTCCAGATGACAGAAATAGGAGAAACTGTCTATTGAGCTCTGTCCATAGCCTTTGATAAAATCAAAAAAGAGAAACAAAGGAACAATACTAGAAATCTTGGATTATATAGATGCCATTTATTATGTGTTTGTTCCAGACCACAAAGTTACTTCATCAAATATTTTGGCAACTTCAAAAGACTAATCATGGAGGGTTGAGGGGGTATTTGGGGACTTTCTGTACTTTCTGCTCAATTCTTCTATAAACCAAAAATATACGGCTAGAACTTGGGTGAGGACAAAAGGGGGAGAAAACAAATGCACGCCTGGTGGGGAGGGCACCACTGAGCAACCATTACACATGGTCATTATCAGAATCACCTGGAAGACACGGGGGGCAAATTACTGGGTGCAGATTCCAGAATTTCAGAGTAATATTTTACAGGTTATGTAGATATAACAAGAATTTCTGAATCATCTGATGGCTGTGAATGATTTATTTACTTTTTATATTATTAGAAGTAGTATAGGGAAGGTGATATGAAGCCACTATTTTATAAAAACATTTAGGAATATTTTACTGTTTGTAGTCAATTTTAAATGTCAGATAGATTCCATCTATTTCCTTTGGGATTTTTTTTAACTAATTGTGAAAATAGAGATGATTGAATGTTTAGAGAAAATATCCTTTAATAAGCTAATTATTCTACAAAGTGGAAGTAGAAGTGATAGCTCCATGCCCAAACACATAAACAAAAATTTAGTTGTCTAAAACGTTTTGTATTTTAGCCATTATTTTGGAAAACACCCACACTTCCATTGCAATTCTACCTGTCTTAATGGATTTTCCCACAAAAGAAAGCAAAGTACAAAGTCTCCCTATTATGTCTTCAGCTCAACTCACCACAAGTTTGCCTGCTCTCAGCTCTCCAGTGTGTAACTTCACTTTCCATTAAACTCTTATTTTCCAATAATCTCCTAAAACTCAGCCACTTTTGTGTCTGCCTTTGAACTTTAACTGAAATGAAACCACCACCTATTTTCAGGAGTACCATGAGTTAATGAGGAAGTAAAATGAGGAATTTGAAAGTATTTTGTATTGAATGAAAATCAAACAATATATATCAAAATGGTCCTACGACAGAATTACTTTAAGGAAAATTTACAGCAATAATACCAATATTAGAAAAGAAAAATTATCTGAAGTCAGTGATCTAAAACCCCATTTTAAGAAACAAATATAGGAATAAATTAATCCAAAGTAAACAGAAGAAATGAGATAATTATAAGAGCAGAAATATAGTTGTTCTAAAATAAACATATAGCAATGAAACCAAAAGATGGTTCTTCAAAAAGATTAATAAAATTGAAAATTTTTTAGCCCAACTATCCAAGAAAAATAAGAAGAATTACCAGTAAGAGTAATGAAAAGGGGGACATCACTATAAAGCATAGAGATATTAAAACTATAAGAAAATATTATAAATAACTTTATGCTTTTAAGCCCAACATTTTAAGCCAAATGGACAAATACCTTGAAAGAGAAACAACTGAAGTTTACTTATGAAGAAATAACTTGAATGACAGTGTAACTATTTCTAAATTAATATTCAGCTTAGAAATCTCATAGACTTGTGGTTTCTGGTTCAGTATAAGGAGTTTGGAAGTCACCACTCCATCCTAACAAGCAGTAGAAAGCTAAATATCTTGAAAAACTAATAACTCTTATTGGATCCATAAGAAACGGGAGGACACAGGGCTAACCACTGCCGTCAGATTGAAGAGACAGACAGGCAGCTTAGGGAGTCATAGCTTACTAGAACAGAGAATCAAAAGTGGACACCAGGAAGGTACCAGTTTTGAGGCAGGAAAACCTGAACTATAATTGACAAATTGCTGAAGATCAGTGTAGACAACTCTAAGAGGGGACCCAGTCACTGGGGGCCCCATAATATGGATGGTGAGATTGACCTCCAGGGGCTTGGTTTGGTTCCCATAGAAAATTTCAGAGAAAAATTCCCCCCATGCTTCTGGCAGAAAAGGGGAAAAAGTACCATTTTGAAAGACACCAGAGCACTCTGTTCTCAACAAGCCTGCCCTCAGGGAAACTATTCCATCAAGGCCTAACCTGCTGAGATATCATCGGAGCCTCACTGACCTGGTATAAGGGAAACGTTCAACTCCAGTCATCCCTAGCCTTCCACATGGGAGAAGGGAAGTATCCAACTCCAGCCCACTTTAGTCATCCTGCCCCACCTGGGGCAGAGGGAGGAAAATAAACTGAGAAACACTTGTGAAGTTCACAGTTCAGAGGTATAGTCTCACTAAAAGACCTAGGCAAAGGACTATAAAATGCTCTCCCCACCTAACCACCACATCACTAAAACCCTATTTACAGCAGTTCCTTTTACCAAGCACATCATGTATAGCTTTAGAGAAAAAATTGTAAGGAAGTCTAAGTGGCAAAAAACATTGTTTGAAAAAGCGGAGCAAACATCAGAATCAGACATACAGGGAAGTTAGAATTATCAGTTAAAAAAAACTGATTACTATACCAAGTGCTGTGACGGGTGAAATAGACTGTATGCAAGAACAGATGGATAATGTAAGAAAATAGATGGCAATCTTAAGAAAAAAACAAAAGAAATACTAGAGATCATAAACACTGTAACAAAAATGAAGAATACCTTCATTCCTCAATGTGATAGATCAACAAGAATCCACAACAAAAACATTCACATGGATGTTTATAATTGCTTTATTCATAACTGCCATGTCTTGGAAGTAATCAAATGTCCTTCAGTAGGTGAATGCATCAATAAACTATGGTATATCCAGAAAATGGAGTATTATTGAGGGCTAAAAAGAAATGAGCTATCAAGCAATGAAAAGGACATTGGGGAAAGTTAAATGCATATTAAATGAAAGAAACTAATCTGAAAAGGCTACACACTGTATGTTTCCAACTACGGAGACGGTAAAAAGATCAGTGTTTTCCAGGGACTAGGAGAGAGGAAAGGATAAATAGGCAAAGGACAGAAGATTTTTAGGTCAATGAATCTACTCTGAGTGATACTATAAATGTGGATACATTTCATTATACCTTTGTCCAAACCTAGAGAATGTACATGACCACAAGTGAACACTAATGTAAACTCTCTGGATGATTATGATGTGTCAATGTAGATTCATTCACTGTAAAAAAATGTACCCTCTGAAGGGGATGTTAATAGTTGGGGAGGCTGTACATAGGTGGGGATGGGAGAAAGGATGTTGGAGAACTCTGTACCTTCCTCTTAATTTTATTATAAACCTGAAACTTCTCAAAAAAAAGTCTTAAAAAAACTGTACCACAGAGAAAACTTCAGGATCAAGAGTCTTTACAGGTATATTGCATCAAATATGTAAAATAGAAATAATACGAATTCTGCAAATATTATTACAGAAAACAGAACAAGAGGAAACACTTCCTAGCTCACTTTGTTAGGCTGGTGTTATCCTAATAATAAAAGTAGACAAGGACACTGCAAAACAAAACAAAACAAAAGACAGAATCTAATCCCTCATGAACACTGATGAAAACTACTCAATTAAACATCAGTAAATGGAATCTAGTGATACATCAAAGAAAAAGATTACATTCAAGTGGACTCCACCCCAGAAATGCACATCTAGTTTAACATTCAACCCTCCATCAGTGTAATTCACCTCATTAAGAGACTCAAGAAGAAAAATAAGTTATTATCCCAACAGATTTAAAATAGAAAAAACATTTGGCAAAACAGCCATAAATGATGAAATATCTCAGCAAATAAGAACAGAAGAATATTGTTATAAAATTGATAAATGCCTATTGCAAATGGTGAAATACTTTCTCAGTATCAGAAACAAGGCAAAGATGTCCACTTTCACTAGTTGTAGTCAATATTGTGCTCAGTACCATACTCAATGCACGAAGGCAAGAAAGATAAATAAATGTCATTCCACTTACAATGAATTAACTAAGATTATCTCTTTTCACAGATTTCATTATTGTCAGTGCAAAAAATCCCAAAGCACATATAAAGGCAGAAAGATACAGAAGCAAAAGCATAAAACACAAAGAGAATATACATGACAGAAGAATTTACTTATAAATTTGAGAGCTAGATTAATTTAAAAACTAGACAACCCATAGGCAAAACAAATCAAGAATCTAAATCAAACAAGTACACTTTGAAAAAAATGTTAGGAAAGAAAATTAAACTAATATGTTCAAATAATATATGAAGATTAGTTAAAAAACTTTCAAGAAAAACAATCAGAAATTTACTGAGTATACCATGGGCCTAGGTGGTTTATTAGTAATTTATCCCAAGCTTCCAAATAACAGAAAAATAGATCTTCAATATTAATCGTAGAAAATAGAAATAGTAAACTAAAAGGATAAGTTCAAAACCTATTCTTTTTATGTCAGTCTGAAATCTAAACATCTTAATATTTAAGCCAGAATTAAAAGAGCAAGCAAACACAAATAAATAATTGGAAACTACTTACTTTGGACCACAGTTGCCCTCTTTCCCTCACTTATCTTCTTATTTTGTGTTGATTCTAATTCTTCAAAAACATGCTCCACTGACACACATAATTATGGCATGTAACCCAGAACTGATAATTCTTACTACCCAAGTTGCTAAATACAGTGATGGGTAGTATTTGAGCAAGAACCATGTGGCCTTTCCTGATCTGTTACATGGGCTGTGGATGAGGAAGCCCATGGTAGTTGCTTAGATGGGAAGATGCGATGCTCAGCATGCCCAGAATAACACGGAATTTTACTGATAGCTGAATGAAACCAGAATGAGCATGCAGAGAGAAATAAGCCAAACACTAGAGACAGAGCCTTGATGAGCCCCTAGAACGAGCTTTATGCAACGCCAGCTAAGTTATGTGTTCCAACTGGTTCTCCTTTTGCATAAGCTAGTTTAAAAGTTACTTTTATAACTTTCAAAGGAAAAGGTGCCACTAAGACCTGCATATAAGAAATTGGAAAATGCTTACTAAATTCTGAATGTAACATCACATTTATATTAAAATTTATATTTAATTTATATTGTCATTAATTAAAAACATTAAAATATGGATAGAGTGTGTGGTGTGATCAGGGATTTTGTCCATATTTCTCTACTTTATTTTAATTTATTTCTTTATATAATGAAAATTAAAACATAAAATCATGCTATACCCATAATTTTTGAATCTATATACTTAATTTGAATTTTAAATACATCAAATTCTTCATTAATTCAGTGCTTTATCTCATTTTGTGTGTGTATGAAATTATCTTTCAATTAGTTATTTCAAAAAAATCATTGCACTAACTCCTTTTCTAATGTACCATGACTTTTATCCTCTCTTGTGTCATAACTCAGTAGCTTGCAGTTTCAACTACTCCACTATTAATTATTGCCACATTTTCTTTCATATCATTAAATATATTATCAAGAGTAGGATTGCTAGTTTCATAGTTTATTTGATCTATCATAATTTTTGATTCTCAGGTAATTTAAAGCACATATAATTCAATTACTCACCTATTTAGAATTCCTTCTGAACGTCAATTTGAATCACAAAGAAGGTACATCTTACTTCATTAAATTATTCCACATCCTCAGTTTTTATCTAAAAGTAGTACAAGAAACAACTATATGAAGGATAATTCGTATTTTCAGTAAAAGTTATCAGCTAAATTATTTCTAAAAGTTGTCAAACAATGTGCTGCTGAATGGCCCATTGTGACAAATATATCTTAAAATTTAGCTTTTTTCCTGACATCCATTTTTACATTAGCATCTTAGCTACTAAATATCCTTCCAAACATCAGAAATACTTTGCCACTCTAAATCCTCTTAGTTTTCCCAATCTAGTATCATACAGGGATGGGGAGCTTTTATTTTTTTGTCATGATCTTACTTAATTTTAAACACTTTAAAATTAATGATCTAATATGAACTCAAGCCCTTTTTTCTTCTCATTGTGGATGTTTTTAATTTATAAATTATTTAATAATCAGTTTAGTGTACTCAGAGTTTTAAATATTTTTCTAAATTTCAATAAAGGTCAAAAATTATATTTTAATTCTTGATAAGTAAATCATTCCTAGTAAAGAGTCATATAAAATGGGGATGAAACAAAACTTATTAATTTCACCATCAAGAGATGACTACTTTTAAGGTGTTTGCAAATAATCTTCCTGTTAAAACTTGTATGTATTCATATGTGTTTGTGATATATACACAAAATCAATAAATATATGTGCTCTTTTAATCCATTTGTATTTCCATACTATTCTATAATCATAAATAGGATCTTTTAAAACAACCTTTTTGCATACTGTCTTAATTTCTTGTTAAACAATATGTAGCACAAACCAATCTATTCAAATAGGGAAAAACTACTTCACTCTTCAAACATAACTAACAATATTGAAATACCAATTCACTGTGGGAACTTTCAGCATACTACTGGTTTATACTGTTAATTATTTCTGTCAAACCTGATTAATGTCTTTCCTATAAAATTAGCACTTTATTAGTCTATAATTATTTTAAAAAAACAGTCAAATCCACATGATGAGGAATTTTATAGATTTGGAATTTTTTTTAAAGCCATCAGTTCTAAGCAGACCCATAGCTCAATTCCTTTCCTGATTCAGGGAAGAATTTTTATTTTCCTCCACATTGATGTCATCCTGAAAATAAATTTTTCTCAATGTCCTTATCCAAAGACATTCCAAGTTCCATTCTGTAATTCTTTTGTCCCTGCTCACTCTCCTTAAATAACTTTTACCTAAGCCAATATTTGGCAGCTGTATTTCTCAGAATGGACTTAAAAAAAAAATGTCTGCCCTCCTAATTAGAGAACGACCAGCCTCCTGTTCTCCGGCCCTGTGTACAGCTGACGAGAAGCAGAACAATTTGACAGCAATGTGTGTGGTGGCCAGTGGTTCCGTGGAAAACTGGAGGAGAGGGGAGCTGAGTCTGTACTGTCTAGGATGTGATTTCACATCAGCCAGTTTTCCTCAATAAAAGGAAACTTAAACCACAAATTGGAGACAACAAACATAGTGATCAAAAATGTGATTCTTATAATGAGTGCTATTGTCAGAATCTCACTGTTTGGCTTCCTAAGAAGGACCACACAAGTTTCATAGAAAGACTATTGTGAGAATCAATAGCTAATTGTGTGCAGCACAGCCCAGATACCATGCAAGGTTTTGAATTAGGCCACTTTTAATTTTTTTCCAAGTTGAAAAGTATGTGAAATTTGTGTGATTATGACTAAATCTCATTCAACTTGATAGCTGCTCCTCTCATATTTTATTTTAATGCCCTTAATCAGTCCAAATGTATAATAAAATGGTAAGGATAACATTTTTACTGTTTTACTCACATGAGGATTTTTGCAAGAAACAATAAGTATCAAAAATGTTGAATAAATTTTAAACATCTTCATAAAATATTTTTATGAAGTTATATATAATCACCAGTCTATCTTCCTGGATATTCACTAGTACATGCACTATTTTAGTCTTATTTCCCTCCTCTGCCAAGTATATAGCCACAGAGTTGTCTTTGTTTCAGTGAGCTTTTTGTGTTTTCTAAGAAAATTAATGATATTTAGAAATTGATACCATTGGAATATTTCCTATACCTTAGGAAACATGTAATCATTGTTACTGGTTATTATTTAGAGTTGCATCTTAAAATTACCCTGTAGGAACTTTCAGTAAAACATTTTTATTTCTTAAGGTTACCTATAATTAATACTTGGTTGTTACTCTAATAAATAAATCCATATGCAGGTTATAGGATAAATTTTTGTGTCTACCCACCTTGCTTTAATTCTGTATTAGCATTTAACCAAGAGCTGTACAATAGTATGTTTACATTTTGTTTGCTATAAAGCTGAATTCATACTGAATCTTTTGCTGGATTGGCCTTACGAATGGTAACTGTCTACATGGGGTGGTTTTATGGATTTTGGGAGGGTCTTTTAATCAAAAATTGCATTTCCTTCCCTATAAATTATACTTGAAAATTATTAATTTGGGTTAAATACGCACTGGTGGAAAGAGCACCAGAGGTCATTACAAAATTCTCAGATTTATTCTAATCGCACATTCTGATTGGAGTCAAAGTAAAGAGTATGAAGATCCTGACCCCTAAATTTCTGTGGGAAGTAAACTGCCACCAAAGAGGCTGTGGTGAACTCAAGTTTAAGGAAATCGGACTAGAATCTGTTTACAGTTATCAATAGATGTAACGGGCTTTTAAATGGAATATGAACAAGAGAGAAGGACACGAGGCAGGAAATCAAACATACTAAAACAACTTCTTGAAACTGAACTATTTGTCTATGAACACATGCAGGTTTAATGACAACCTCGCTGATTTTTATGGAACAAAATTAGGAAACAGATGACAGAGGCAGCCTGATAAAAATGTCCTCTTGCAACATTTCTGTTCTTAAGATCAAGTTTTATTTATGTTGTCAACTCCAAAGATAACCAAAGAATTTTCTGTTCTTACCAAATATTTTGGTTTTCAAAATAGCATTAAAATCCAACATTTTCTCTAAATTACTTAGTGAGGTTAAAATGCAGATTTGTTTGTCTTACTTAAAGTGAATTTTAATGTAATATGAATGTGTTTCCATCTTCAAATCAGGTCAGTCTATAAGAGCAACCTATGACAACTTAAAGGCAGGTTCTTTTGAATCTTGTTTATACTTAGAGTGGGGTGGTAAAACTCTAGAGTAAAAAACAAAGTTTGCAAACAATTGCAAGATGGAAAGGAAAATACACTTAATTGTAGTACATGCCCAAAGAGCTTTCAAATCCAATTAAGATAATTAAATGGTCATACAACTTTATTAGCCATTAACTTTTTACAATAAATAACTGCTTAAACAAGCTTAGTAAACGAGGAAAGTAGAGCTCAAATCTTTTCTCTTAAATGCCCTGAAGTCACTCATGTGTAGTGTGTAATCAATTCATTGTTTCATCTTCCTTCACAATTTTTCAGAAATGTTTAAAATCTGCTTATGATTTGATTTAACATAGTATGATCATCCCTGACCACCCCAGTGATCAGTGTTCTTACCTTATTATTCCTACTACATGTATCATCAGCTTCCTTATATCGTGAACTATATTCTAGAGGATTTATTTCCTCTGGAGACTATCATTTGCATGATGATAAAAAATAATATTTAATTACATATGTTTTCTTAAAATACTACTTTAATAGGTATGTTCTGCAATAAACTGGAATGGGACATGCTCTAAGTTACTTTATAGAGTACAGCTGATACCATAGACCAGGCCATAAAAAAAAATCAAGCATAGATTGGTGGCTATAAAATGGGGCTGGTTGTACCTACAAATAAGTTCATCAGTAAATAAAATTTGTCTCTGCAAAAATATCTGCTAATCAAGGAAATGACTGTCCTCTGAACTGAAGAAAGGGTACTTCTTTTTTAAAAGAAATTTATGATAAACAAGAGATATACACTATGTTCATGTAGTTGTGGTAGAGAAAAACTGCAGAGACATCACATGCAAAGAATTGATGAGGTAGTGCAGTGAAATTAAAGAAACATTTGATGATTGTAAAAATAATTCTTTCATTAGAAGAGTTAAAATCAAAGTTTGTTTTGTTTTGTTTTTTATATTTGATAAAACTTAATGCTTAAAAGCTAAAGGCTATGGACAGCCCTGAAACTCTAAAAACAAACAACAGATGTGAATCAGAGTGAAGTGTGCACTGTGGAGCTCTAATCTCATGAGATGCTTCCTGAAAGGGTAGTTTCTCTGTCCAGGTAATTGAGGAGAGCTTACTACACATTCTCCTCTTGGGAAGAACATTACAACATGTCAAAATTTGAGAATTATAGAAGAAAAACACTAATTCAAATATACACATACAACCCTGGTTAGTTTTATTCAACTATAAATGAAACCCTTTTGCAAACTAACACCCTTGAGAGTGCCAGAACTGGTATTCCATTAGCAAGCTTTGGAAGAGTTGCACATTGGTCTCTTCTGAAGCACAGGTGAAAAATATCCTAATTGTAGTAGTGTTTGATGACAATTCAAGATTACTGAGAACGTATTTATTGTAATGAACTGTTTATGATTTCAGAACATTTTTCTCTGAGCCTTGCATTATCTTTTAAGTTAAAATGTCATGGTAATGTATGGTAATGTAAACTAATATTTATGTTTATTAGATTTAACAAAACCTTTATAGACACAATTAATGATTTTAAAAACTTTCTATTTAACATGGGGACCTATGCTTTTGAATAACATAGATCCTCAGTTTTAAGGATATGAATTACAAACAACCCTAGACACAGGATAGGAATAATCATGATTAAGAAGTGCATTTTCTGGAGGGATTACTATATTATATCCCAGGCAGCAAGAACTTCCTCTCCACTAACAACTGAGATTCGAAGAATATATTTTTTTAATGTTAGTGGCAGAGTTTCTATATATTTGAGTCTATAGATGTCAGACTCCAAGAGGTATGTACATTTTAAACTTACTACCCTGGAAGGAAAACAGCAATCTCTAGGACAGATATCTTTTAAATATCAACATAAAGTGTGTCATAAGATGTTGCAGTAGGATTTACATAACCAGAGGAGAGAAAAGTAATTTCAAAGAGAGTAATACAGGGTAATGCTCAGAATGTGATTGCCATAAATTAGCTAATAAAGAAAATCTAAACTTTTTTTAAAAATCTGTGAACTGATAGAAGACATGCATTTTTTCCTTTCATTCATAAAAGAAATACAACTTAAATCTGTATAGTGTGGTCACCAGTACAGCTTTCACATATTTTTCAGGTATTTATGATTTCCCCCTTCCCTGCTATTTCTACAGCTGTGACTAAAAGATGAGAAAATGGAACCAGAAGGAAGCCAGTCCTTTGATGGGGCATTATTGCCACTGCATCACTGTTCTGAAAATCTAGGTCTGTCCCATCGAAGATTAGAAACTGGTAGACTGGGGGGATGATCAGATTGCCATCATCCATGGAAGGAACTATCTGTAACATGGAGGAGGCAGAGAAAAAGACACCAGGGACTGCAATGAAAGCATTTATATCATAGGACTGTAAAGCTGAAAATAGACGTCTGCGTAAAACTTAGGAAAAGAATAGTCGTCAGAGAGTCAGAGAACCGTCAATGAAAGCAGCCTGTTGATAGGTGAACAAAGGAAGCCTTTGTGTGAACACTGGCTAATTAAGTCTTGTAATTACCAAAAGAGCTTTCCTTTGTAATTTCAGAGGGGAGAGAGAGACATATATAAGAGTGATGCACAAGTTCAGATTGAAAATCTTATTCATATTCTTTGGGCAAAGAGCCATTTGCCTATTAATAAAGCCAGTGTCGCCTGTTCCCTGCTTTGAGAAGGCACGGCGAGAGTGGGAAGAGACGGGCTTCTAAAGTAGGTGGAATTGTTAGCCATGAAAAGTGCCTTTGACTCACAGTTTCAATGGATTTAATCTTTATTAAATATAAAACCCTTATCAAAATAGCTATAAGCTGAGAGAGTAGCTTCCAATATACACTCCTTTTCTTAGTAGTCATAGAGAAAACAAAGCTTGATAAGCTCTTGAGGCTGAAGTATTCTTCTCCCATATGGGAGTTATTATTTCCAGTTCAATGTGTCTCAAAGTAGGGGTCAGGTCTCCCAGAGGCCATAGGGGTCCGAGCGGGTTAACACAGAACAGAACTACAGACCTCTGAAGTGATCAGTGTTGATGGTGGAGGTGAACTCCGAGCTATATAAACCAGATGAAAAGGCCTCTAACTCGCCAGCCCTAGTCTTCAGTTGTCACCTAGCAAATGTTCCAATACGCTCCATCTCCAAGAGGGGGCCCCAAACTGCTGTTTGATGGCACTGGCTACAGGGGAAAGCTTATGAAATTCAGGACATACTAGTTTTTCTGTGTGGGAGGCATGTAGCCAGCAAGAGACCCTGAGGCAAGTAGAGCAAAGAGGAAAGACATCAACTCAGAAGAGTTTCGTATTTGTCAAAGAATTTGGAAAATCTCCATGGAGATAGAAACCAAAGCCCCAGGGGCTCCAAATATTCTGGTCCCAGAGAATGTGGACTCCAGTTTCTTTTCTTGATAAATTCTTGTCCACCTGTTTTCTGTCTGGAGTCCATTCTGTTGGTTCTTGAAATCTAACCAGAAAAGTTATCTTTCAGAACAGTAGCTTCATACAGAAATGTCTCTGGAATCCATGGACTAAGCAACAGGGATTTGGTTTTTGATGGTCTGATTACTGTTTTCTGAGCTCCTCCTCATGCTCTTATAATCAATGACAAATGAGTAAACTGAGAGGTGATATAGAGATTTTGATGATCATCAGAATCAATTTTTCATTAGTCACAAGCTTTACTCAGAGAACAGCAAATAGACCCCTTTTCTTTCCAGCCACATTGACACCCATAGTAATTACTCCCAGGAAGGTAACTTTTGGAGGCAATATTTCACTTCTCCTTAATTGTGTGAGTACCAGATTATACCCTATTAGCATTGATGAGCAGTGACACCCTCCTGTCAGACAGGTAATTTGTTGGCAGAAAATGCCACAGACACTTTAGTTTCCATCTATCAAAATTTCTCATGCAAATGAGGCACAGTAATTAGTGCTGACCTTCCACTATTACCAGTTGTCCATCAGCTGTGCATACTGCTCTGGACAGTCTGCCTTATTCCATGCAAAACATGGGCATATGAAGTATCACGGGAGCAACAGGTAGTATAAGAGGGCATTATTCTAAAAATAAGCCTCTGATAGAATACAGGGATGTACTCATGGAAGACAAAATTCCATAATTGCTTTAAAAATAGTATTTTTTAAGATACTCTCCAGGAAACACCTATGTCAATGTCATTACGATGCCTGATGAAAATTCAGATTCAGAAGCCACACTCAAGCCTAATAAATAAGAAGACCTGCATAAGGATCGCTGAAAATAAATTTTACACAAGCACCTTACAAAATTCCCTCACATTAACATTTGGGAATGACCGGCTTCAAGTTAGCATGCATACATTTACAGCCGTAAGACCAGAGAGCACATTCCCATCACTAAGTTCAAGCAACATTGCTACATCTTGTTTGTGCAAGGTTATCACCATATTTATAAACATGTGAACAAGTTAGGGTACCTGAGCTCCTGGGCTTTAAGTGTAGCAACCTAAGAACATATTCAGTCTAGGGCTATAGAATGAAAGCTTTGAAGAACTCTTTTTAAGAGTGGAATACCTGGCATGCAGAGAAAAATGTCATAACTATGAAGGTTTCTGTTGCTTTGCCTTCATATTATGATGCACTCCTAAGTTTATGTATCTTCAATATTTAGTAGTTGTTTATAATCAAAACTGCAGCACAAATTTTTAAAGGATCTAGCTTTAAATTCAGGATCAGCTATTAAATGCTCATTCTCTGGCAATCTGGAAAAAGCATGCACTTAGAAAACTGTGTTTTCAGATATGTGCAAATATATATGAATCTGGAATTTAGCATATCTAGAAGTCTGTAACTTTACTAAACATGTCTGTGTTGCTTTAGCAAGACGTAATAGGTAATTTATCATGATCTTTTATTTCTGTATGATAAAGACCATCCTAAAGATGACTGAGATTTCCCCATCCAGGAAAAAAGGAGCATTAATAAATAAGAAATATTAGTTGAAAATAAAATAAGTATCTCTTAAATTTCAGAAAGTGAATGACTTAATACTACCTGCAGCTCAGAGGTACTTAAATGTTTTGGGAGAGTTTCCTTTGCAAGAGATTAATAGATGGACCTCTTTACTTATTTGTGTTTCTTTTTAAGAAATTAAAATTTTAATTTTGCTAGAGAATATTCATGTCATTCTCACTATCAAGATCATGAGATGGTAATAGGTATACAAAGAGGTCTGTTTATTTGGACTGAAATCATTACTTAATATCTCTTTGAACTATAAATGTATAGGGCCTGGTCATTTCCCACTGTGCTGGCTATTCCTCTTGGGCATGATCGGACCACTAAAGAGCCATTTGCTTGTGGCAGAGACTAAGTGCTGAATCTGGAAGTGCTGACTCAGCTGGGCAGGCGGCGAGAAGATTAATGGACACCTTACTGGAGGGTAAAGCAGTCTGTGCGTGCTAAGGGCCTTGGTGGGAAACTGTGCTCCCAGTGAAAGAGAGAACATGCACTTCGTCCTTCCATTCACCCCCTGGCCAGACATCCTATTGTATATGTGTGAGTTCCATGCGGTACTATTAGAAATTTCTCTCTCTATTTGATATTGATTGAATCAAGACCAACTCATCACACATTTTATCATAAACAACCATGATACTTCTAAAGGAGGTCAGTTTTATTTTTATCAACTACATATACATTCTATTTGAAATAACAAGCATAATTGTAACAGAGACTCCATCAAACCACTTATTAAAACAAGGTATACTTGAGGGAATTTTTTAAAGTAAGCTTGTATGCTGCAAGAAGATATTGAGGAAAATTGTGAAAAGCTATGCAATGGAAAGAGGTTTAATGGAATAGATGAAAAGAAAATAAATGGCATATCACCTACCTACTTTTGATTCTGAAACATTTATTTAAAATTTACATTGCATAAATGATTTCACTCATATGTGGAGTATAAGAGCAAAGAAAAACTGAAGGAACAAAACAGCAGCAGAATCACAGAACCCACAAATGGACTAACAGTTACCAAAGGGAAAGGGACAGGGGAGGATGGGTGGGAAGGGAGAGATAAGGGTGGGAAAAAGAAAGGGGGCATTATGATTAGCATGTATAGTATGTGTGGGGGTACGGGGTGGGCTTTATAACACAGAGAAGACAAGTAGTGATTTTACAGCGTCTTACTATGCTGATGAACAGTGACTGTGAAGGGGTATGTGGGGGGGGACTTGGTGAAGGGTGGAGCCTAGTAAACATAATGTTCTTCATGTAATTGTGGATTAATGATACCAAAAAAAAATTTGCATTGTGTAATATTACCACACTGATGGACAGTGACTGCAATGGGGTGTGGGGGAATTTGATAATATGGGTGAATGTAGTAACCATAATGTTTTTCATGTGAAACCTTCATAAGAGTATATCAATGATATCTTAATTAAAAAATATATATATATATAAATAGAAAACAGAATAAAAAATAAGATAAAATTAGCATAGAGTAAAAGAATGGGCAGGCAAATGTTTTCCTGTGTGGGGCAAAATGTATTCCATTTTTAACACATGTTTGATTGTACTGCAGCCAGAAAAAGCCCACATTTTGCAGTTTCACATTTACTGTGTGTCCAGGATGTTTGACATTCTTAACATATGCCAGTAATAGACTCCAAAGGGTGACAGTAACAGAGCAGCACTAAAGTGATTCAAATCTTGTGTAGCTAACAGACAGTTTTTCAATATGGGTGTTTCAACTTCAAGGCTTGACTTAATTCAGTAGGTGTGTTAAATATACCAGAGCTTTGCAAATACAAAATAAAATTTATTTATTCTTTAAATGTTTACTAAGTATCAACTATATACCAGTTCTATTTCCAGCCACTGGGGATCTAGCAATGTATAAAGGACTCATCAAATGTAGAATAGTGCTAATGTTAAGAGCTGGGCAAACATAAAGTTACACAATTCAACGTCAAGTTAAATGCAATCTAGAATGAATGTCATCATTCTCTATTCATTATTAAAGATTACACTTTTTCTGTCTTTCGCCTGGCTGCATTTTTGCTTTCTTTCTTTTCTGTGCAAATTCAGTGTTCCATAGATAATATAATGGAAACTGTAGAGGAATAAAGCAGAAGACCTAGAAATTTGGCCTCATCTCTCACACTAATTAAACTTGTGACCTTAACTAAATTAGTTAAATTTTTCTAAGCCTCAGTTTCCTGGGATAATTTTTAGAGTTTTTCTTAAGAGAGAAAATGAAGCTTCATTTATGGGAGGGTATATTGTAAACTGTAAAAAGACAATGCAGATGAGTCTTATCAATATTACATCCAGGAGATAGTTCAGTGACAACGATTTACAGACAGCATTCATTGCTGTGTGCGTATTAGGCAATTTTCCTAAACTTCACTTCTCATTTCTTCTTTTCTTAGATTTACTTTTCTAAGTTGGAGGTAAAACATGGTTATAAAGGGGAAAAACAAATATTTTTTCAACTGAATAAGTGATACTCAAAATACGTACATATGTATATTAACTTAAAATACCGACAGGACCTCATGTTTTACAGTCCTGCTGTAGTTTCCTTTTTATGTTGTCTCAAAGGAGCAAGACAGGAATGCAGAGGTAGGAATCCTGTGGTGAAATTTAGTAGAGTTATGGCTAATGGTGAGAGGGACAATTTGTCTTTTAAAGAACAGAGAGAACACTGAGATATTTACTATTTCTATAAAATATTTTTATTTTTAATCTTCCTTTTATACACAGGTTTATGCATATGTTACCTCCTTCATTTACCTGAATCAATTTGCAAAAAGAGTTAGGTAGAATATCCTGATGATATCCTTTTTAATCCTTTCTTTTGGGAGTGCTTAGCTCATCAAAAAAGACAGGGATAATAAATATGTCCCACTTGGGAAAAAACTTCACAAGTTCCCGTTTAGTAAATAACTCAAAGGTTATAAATACTATGTTTTTTCTATAATATCTTTAAACTAATACAAGCATGTCTGTCCTCCAAAAAATTGATCATTATTAGCTGTAATACTTCTGGTAGTTAACACTTGAAACTTTAATCTCTAAACCATTACCTTCTTTCTGGCTCAGCAGGAAATTCTGCCTGTCATTTAATCAGTAACCTCTTATGTTTACAACTGGCAAGAAGTGCAAGAGCCAGACTCACATGTGGAATAAAAAGTGTCTAATTAGCATCAGTCTACACATTAGCATATGTTGACAATAGCCTTTCATGGATTATATTATTTTGACATCTGTGATGCATGACACAATGTAGAATAACTCTTCTTTATTATTTTATCTTCTTGCAATAACGTCTCAAGCATTTTTTTGGTTTTGTCTTTTTTTTTTAACATTTCCCAAATTACTATCAGCATCATGACTTTTAGGTGCCTCATTCTTGCTTCCTGTAGACAGACCACAGGCAATACTGAGTTTGAATATGTTAACATCTTTATATATAACCTCTCCCTCCTTTATAATTCTGCCTGTTGCTGTAGATCTGCTTTAGGATCCATAATTCAATGCTCAAGATAGCTGAAACTGACTGAGAATTGTATAAAGTCCAAAAGTTGTAGGTACAAGGAAACAGGATAAAGGCAAAAAAAAAAAGAAAAAGAAATAAGAAGGATGAAGAAGAAATGAACTATTCTTATTTAAATGATAATAGTTATTTAAATAAAGTCAATTAAACTTAAAATCCACAAGGATGTTTCCTAGATTGAAATTTCTGAAAAATAATATTCTGCTATTTTAAAAAGGATAAATAAAATATTTGGGCTTTTATTACAATTAGGTGATAATGAGCCTTTTTTAGTGCAATTGGGAGGAATTGCCACATTTTTTTTCAAATACCACGCTATGTAATATTTTTCAGCAGCTGTCTTATATGATGTTAAGATAATATAGAATGCAGGTGATTTTATTTTGTAATTAAGAAAATCATTTTAATTTAATATATAAATATAATCTTTGTACTTAATATTAATTGCATGAGTAATTTCTTTTTTCAGATTTACTTTTTGAATTCATGTGATCAATTGATTTAAAAAATAGCAATTGCATGGAAAATCTGTCATATACAGAATTCTCTTACATATTTGTCGATCATGTATTCTATATTATTTTCATCATTATTTAATACATTTATTTCAACTCATCTTTTTTACCACATATATTTTATTTCCCTTTGTATTTATACCTTTTAAATTTTTTATGACATTTTCAGTTTGCATCATTTAGAGCCTAGAATCCAAAGTGGAGTTAATAAAATACTTCAGTCTGTCACTAGTTTGCTTTATAGCTTTGACTATCACTAAGGTAGAATATATCATAAAATATTTAATCTAGGTATCTATTTCCTTCTTTGTCATCGTTTCAGTGAAACTTCTGGCTGGAAAAGGCAAAACCTAAAAATGTTTGATGAGACAAAAATATAAATATATATATATATATATATATATATATATATATATATATATATATTTTCCTAAATGATGATAGGTGACAGTATTAAAATGCACAATAAATCATTCAAAAGTTTATTTTTAACTAATCACCCCTAAGTGAATTCATATTAGAACCATGGTATGAACTATGAGTATGGTGCGAGGATGAAACTGAGATGGTAGGTTATACCCTCATCAAAAGTCAGGGTAGAAAAAGAAAGAAAACCTTTTGTCTTACCATTTGCCACTTTCTCTTGACAAAAGGCCTGATTCCAGGAGTGTTTTGCCCTCCAGCTCTTTCCTGGAGGCTCCAAGCCCCTAAAAACATATATTTTCCATAGATAATTTATCCTCTGGTGCACTTACCTGCTAAGTGCAAATCACAACATACATGTAAGTCAATTGCTTTGTCTGCCTATTCTTTAAATTTCAGGAAGTCACAGCCCTTATGTAAATGGATGATACCAGTACAAAGAATAGTCACAGCCCAGATATGTCAATAAGTTCAATTTAGGTAATGATTTACATAGATAATGTGTGGCTCTGAATTGTTTTATTCAATGTCCATTTCTATTTCATTTTTGAACCAAATGGTTTTCAGAAAGATAGGAGAAATTTATTCTAATTTGTACCATTTCTACTCCTAAACTCCAATAGTGACCTATATGAATTTCTCTTCCACCACAAAATTCTTAAGAATACTCCACCCTTGGTATACCTCCATTTCCTAATCTCAAGACTTAATTCCATGATGTAGCTCTTATCTCTCAATTTAGTGCCTTAGTTGAAGTTAACCAGCGATCTCCTCATGTAAATTGCAAACCTTTTTTTATTGTGATGATTACTCCTAATTTTTTCCAAACTGTGAGACACTTTGAACATCTTTTCCGTGAAATTGTTCCCTTGATTTCACAGTCATTACAGGTTTCTACTTTTCTCCTTATTCTCTATTTACTGCTTCTATTTCCTTGGATTCTCTCACTTTGAAATTGTTTAAATTGTGCCACATGTGCTCATATTTTTTATCCCTCCCTCTGTTCTTCATTTATTTTCTCCTTTGAGTGTTTTATCTCTTCTGATGATTTCAACTATAAACTTCAGTAAAGGGATTTCTAAATTTATCAGAATTCTCTGGTTCAGCTCCATATAAAAGCTGTTCTCACTGGAATGTAAGATCATTGTCTCAAATCTTGATCAACACATCAAGATTTTCCCAGACTTGGTTCTTCTCCAAGTGGCTTTATGTTCTCCTGGTAGAGCCATCATTTTCTAAATTTCATGTTCACATTCTTGTTATCCTTCCTGACTCTTGCTTTTCAATGTATTTAATTATTATATTCAGTTAAAAGCCTCTACTTCGTGTTGCTTTTATTTATTGGTTTTTTTCCTTTCCAACTACTTTTAACATCTCCCAGTTCAAACTACCTAGACTCATACTTCTCTGGCTAATTTAGTAATCTCCTCAGCCATCTTCTTTTCCCTAAATACACCCTACACACTACTGCCAGAAGAACCTTTCTAAAGCAGTAGTTTCTCACAAGTCACTTTGTGCAAAAGTTTGTATCAAAGGTTCCACCATTCCTATTATGCAAAACAAACCAAATTTATTCATCTTCTTAAATGCTTTGTTTAATCTCATTTCTTGCTACTAAAAATCTGTAAAACTGTATACAAGAAAACTGTTTTAGCACTATATGTTTCCTGAAAATTTGAAAATGTATTATTTCGAACATTTATGTCTTTCTACTTACAGAAAATATCTATGACTTACTCATTAGTGTGTAACTATGCTATTTGAGTAGTCGTATCTGTATTCATTTTGTCCCTTCACTACAGGAGCAATGTGTATAGTCCCTTTTTATCTTTTTCTATCTCAAGGGCCAATTTGAATTCCTTTTTACTTTCTATGAGATTCAGCAGAAATGCCTAGTCTTCACTCATCTTAATTTCCTGGCTTTATAATAAAGTCGATTTGGCCCTGTAGGGTTCAGAATGAGTTGCCCCAAGATGTGCCATTGTGACATGCAGATTATTTTGAGATGAGAAGCGTCAATGCCCACAAGTTTCAGGAAGAAACTTTGACCTTCCCCCTAACTTCCCAAAAGAATTAGGTAGGGGATTTACTCCAGGACAGGAGCTATCCCCATAGGTAAGTGATAACTATAGTATAATACTAATGAGATGGGTGGACAGGGAGAAACCTACCAAGGCCTGTTTGATCTAAGTCCTCTCTCTGTCCCTTTGTTTCTGGATGACCCAGCAAACATTTGTTTACCAAACATTTGCTTTCTTCACTCTTCCTCTAAATTTCCTTCCTCCTCTTTGAAGCCCCAGACCCCTACTTTTTCTTAGTCCAGAATAATTTATATACTTCATTTTGCCTCTCTTTGGAGTTTATTTATGTGGATTCCTTCTACATAAGAAATTAAATTTGATATTCTCCTGTTAATCTGTATCCTGTCAATTTAATCCAGATAGAAGAAACTTGAAGGTAGGAAAAATTTTCCTCCCCAATAGCCCTTAAGCATTTAACAATTTATATTGTTAGTTTTCTTATTTTTTATGTTTTTTTGATTACATTCTGAGTCTCCAAGTGGATCCTACACACTTTGGAGGCAAGAACCCATTTGTTCAGTTCTTTGTCACCTCAACATCTTAAGACACTATTGTTTAAGAAAAGAAAAATTTTTTAAATGAGAAATGAGAAATAGAAAGGGAAAGTAGGATACTCTCACCACTTCATTCCATAAATATTTCAACAAATTCCCCTGTAAGTACCCTAAATTAGTCCAACGCACAACTCAGAACATTGGAAATGTCTTTAAATTTTTGATATTTTCCTGTTAACTTTATCACTTAGTTGTTTCTCATATCTCATTTGTGTAAACTTCATATAGATCTTATATTGAGTGACTCAGATCTAGGCCTTGAAACCACCCTTTTAAATAGTCTTTCTAAAATTTAGTTCTTAAATCAATGTTTTCAAATGGTTATTGGTTATGTTCCTTTTGTTTTGTTTTTAATTTGGCTAATGTTAAGTATGAGATATAAACAATGTGATTACAACATCCACAGAAATATAATGAAAGAAAAAACTAAATTAAAATATGAGGCAATGGGAGGCTTACCATCACAAAAGATTAAAAAAATAGAGAAATATAATCCACATAGAAAAGGAATCTATTTTTGGTCAGGGAACCTTGAATTTATATTGATTAAAGAAAAATTCTTTCAGACTTTTGTTTTTAATCCATTCATAATTAAAGCACATCATAAATTTAAACATATTTTTAAATCATCTAAATGTTTAATAATGTGTTGCAATAAATATTAAAAAGCATATATTTGTGACTAAATTAAAGCTTAAAGTTTTTACTATACTCTATTGCAGCTATTAGTTGAAACTCTCTAAAGGGCTCTTCAGAATAAACAAACAGATGGTAGTCCATGTTTTATGTGGATTTTTCTAGAACCTCAGACCAATTAAGGATAAAATTGCAATATAGGCTCTTTTTAAAAAATTGGACTTAACAGTAATTCTCTCTTTAGACTGTCACTTTTTGTTTAAATAATGTTTAAAGCACATAATGATGTTCTGAATCTATGCATTAGATCAAAGCTAAGCTCTTTCAAAATAAATCAGCTAATTTCAACATCAACTGTGTTTCTGCAATGGTTTAAACATCCAGTTTTAAGCTATCAAGGAACACTTAAATACTATGTTTCTAACCAAAATAATATCATAGATTTCTAGATATGGAGTAGACCTTAGAAATATCTATTTTAACCTCCTCATTTCACAAGGAAGGCATATTTGCTGAGATTAAATGCAGCTTGCCCAATATCTCACATTTATGATAAAGATAAGAGATTAATCAGGTGTGTTGGCTCCTACTTTAATTCTCTTCCCATCATAATCTTTTTTTGAGTGGACAGCAATAATTGCTTCTACATCTCTATATCTTCTACATCTGGAGTAAAATGGAAGCATCTTTGGGAATTCTTGGTGCCAGAGTTGAAATGAGGACAAAAACAGTAGTTAAAATAAGCCACTATTGTCATACCTATAATAAGAGATCTTAAATAAATGTTTACAAAGTTTGTGAGTTTTAAGTGAGTGTTCTTGTGTTTGTTTCCTTTTACAGAAGAAAAGAAAGTGACTTGGCAAGAGTTACAAGTTCCCTTCTATGAATTTCATTTCTGCTTATCTTCTCTTTTAAAGAATGTACTTTATATAAACAATCTATTTAATTCCCATAAGTATAAGGGAGCTTGTCAGTGCAATAGAAACTGAATACAGAAAGAAATTTATCTCAGAACTTAAAAAAAATAGAAGAAAAAGGATAAGGTCATCATTTTTTTCATGTCCTGTGTGGTAGAAAAGAGTTGAGATAGAAGTTATATTTCTATGACACACAGAGGAAGTCTTAATTAATGCCACGTGGTACATATAAAAAGGAACACATTATAAAAATGAAAATGATCTAACTGCTCAATATCATTCTACTAGAATTGTAGAAATGAATGTCTTAAGGTAAATGGACTCAAAATGAATTTGTGAATGAATACAGGTAAGTACATTTTAAAAGTTCAGTTTAGATCACTTAGTTTAATATTATGGCATTTTTCTAAGACCCATAATTTAGAAAAGGGTGATTGAGAAATCTGGAGAGTTTATAATTCAAAAGTGAGTGAAGATTTGGGAAGTTAGGACTACAATAAGATGTTAATCTACGGGATTGTGAGAAAAATGCAGTGGAAACAAAATGACATTGTAGATCAGTGTATCTTTACTTACAAAAATGCAAATGTTCTTTAAATACTAACTTACCATTTCCAGCAGTTAAAGAAAAATACCAAAAAAATTATTTTTTTCCTCGAATTCAAAGACTAGAAAATAATGGAATATTAGGAAAAAAATTTATGACTGTAAATAAATAGTAACCTACTTAATTATCAAGTACAAGATTACAGGAGAAATATTTTTATTGGTGATAAAAAAATACAGAGAAAATACAGCTATTTAATGAATTCAACAAGGTTGTAGGATACAAGATTATTATAAAAATAAATTGCATTTATACACACTGACAATGAAAAACCTGAAAATAAAATTAAGAAAGCAAATTCAATTACAGTAGCATCAAAAAGACACTTAGGAACAAATTTTACAAAATGATAGCAAGTCTACACGAAAAAAAATACATCATTAAAGAAATTAAAGATCTAAGTAAATGGAAAGACATCTAGCATTCATGGATAGGTGTCATGGAAATGTTCATCTAAAAATGGCAACACTATCAAACCTGATTCATCAGTTATACACAATTTCTATCAAAATTTTGCTGCCTTCTCTGGAGAAATTGAAAAACTGATTCTAAAACTTACATGGAAGTAAAGGGACCAGAATAGACATTTCAATCTTGAAAGAAAACAACGAAATTGAAAGACTCACATTTCATCAATTTCAAAACATACTAAATAGTTACATAATCAAAACTATGCTACTGCTATAAGGATAGACATAGATCAGTGAAATAGAACTGAGGGGCCACAGAAACCGTTAGTTGGTTTTTGACAAATGTGTAAGAAAAAATCTATTAGGGGGATAGTCTTCAACAAAGGGTTCTGGAACTACTAGGTATCCAATGCAGAAGGATGAATTTGCAACTTTAACTCATACCACATACAAAAACTAGCTCAAAAAATTATAAATTCAAGAGTTAAATCTATGAAACCCTTAGAAGAAAACTTAGCTATAAATCTTTGTGATATTAGATTAGAGGGCTGTTTCTTATATATGGCATTGAAAGAACAGCAACAAAAGGAAAATAGAAAATTGGATTTCATCAAAATAAACCTTTGTGCTTTGAGGGATGCTATCAAGAAAGTTAAAAAGACAATACAGAGAATGGGAGAAAATATCTGTAAGTCAAATATCTGAAAAGAGACTACAGGATATACAAAGAACTCTTAAAAAGCTCAACAAGGAAAAGATAACCCAATTTAAAAATGAGCAAAGCTTTGAATAAACATTTCTTTAAAGATTATATACAAATTTTAACAAGCACATGAAAAGATGCTCAAGATCATTAGTCATTACCATATGTGTAAAACCACAAGGAGACCACTTCCTACTTACTAGAATGGCTATCATCAAAAAGAAAAACAATCAGTAGGTTTAGTGAAGGTGTGGAGAAATTGGAACCCTCATTTATTACTGGTGGGAATTTAAAATGTTACAATTGCTTTAGCAAACAGTTTGGCATTCCTCAAAAAACTCACTGTATCTGATTTCACCTTCCACTGTGGCTCCAATGTATGACAAGATGATTAGACATCAACATTTGTACCTCTCAAGAGTTGGTAACTAGAAGGGCTAGCATCTGAGTAGCTGAGTTCAGTTTATGCAGACACTGCATGTCTGTGTGAATAACCCCCAGGACAAACCATGGAAACCAAGACTTTGTGTGTGTTGTCACACATTGCTGCTGGAAGAATTAAGCAAGTCCCTACAACTCACTGGGATAGAACACTGGCATTGCTTCATGCAACTTACCCTCTGGGTGATTTTCATGCATATCCTTCCCTGTCATAAGCCATAACCATGAGTGTGACAGTTTAATTCCCTGAGGCCCTCTAGTGAATGATTGAAATTGAGGATGGTTTGGGGACCCCTGACACACAGTCACTCCAAGCAATTATCTTGTGCCTTTTTCTAAGGATGGAGGGTGATGAACCAAATGTCAAACTCTCTCCACTCTCAAACAGGAAGGTGTGTGCTTGTGAGCTCTTCATGAACAGAAAACTGCTAAGAATGCTACTCCTCTGTTTTGTTTCTCATGTATGCCTTTCAGTGTTCTCCATGATAAAAAGTATTTGGTTTTCTACAGTGTTGGTGGTGATGCAATTTGGATGCAATATTGGAAATATAGATATTTCCTGTGTTCCAATATTTTATTTCTTGGGATCTAACCAATAAAAAGACTTAATGTGTATTCAAGACAAACATGAATTATTGTGCATTGTAAGAGCATTAAAACCTTGGGAAAAATAAAAATGTTTGTTACTGGGGGGATGGCTATACAATACTACCCAACAGTTACAAAATAAGATATCTCTTTCTATGTATATATTCAAAATAGATAGATATAGATATAGCTAAGAAAATTAGGAAGTTGCTGAAAGTGAATAGCTACAGATTCAGAACACCTTGAAGGAAGTGGGGCCAGGTATCCTTGAGGAAGGATGCTGCTACGTTAACAAAAATTTATACTGCTCATCTTTCTCCCAGCCCCAAAGATACCTAAGGTCATGTACCAGGGTCTGTATATTCTGACTGTGTATTGGGCAAACGGAAATAATCAAACTTCTCATGGATTAGTATATGTTGGCTCTAAACTAATACTAATTTTAGAGATACAAAATGTCACTGTGATTTATCAGTCAGAATAAGGATTTATGGAGGTCAAGTGATCAGCGGAGTGTGGGCTTAGGTCCGGTTCACAGTGGGCCTACTGGGTCCTTGAACCTATACTGAACACATGCACGTGCATTTTCTAAGATCATAGAGATCTACATGAATCCTGAGAGAGTACTGAAAGGTTACAGACCAAACTGATATCAGAGGCTGCAGGTGAGAGAGAGGGTGGATGATCAAAGCACATATCAACCTTAAATGTAATACTTAATTTGGTATTACAAAAGAGTATATTCATCGTTAGAGTTTTAATTAAAATTAAAATTAAAATAACAAAAACTGAAGATTCTAAAGTGACTAAGGATATTTTGCATGGGTAGCTGAATGCTAATTGAGACCTTAAAACACTACCAATATTTATAGGAGTATGGATAAGTAATTCCCTATTACCACTCAGGTTGTACATCAAAGATAAGGAATCAATTTACATTTCAAGGCTTTATGTCAGATAGTATCATGTACTTCGTGATAATTGAACTGTAAAATAAATTGCTTATTAAATCTGGAATCCTCTTCTGTGAAGGTCCTTAAAAACATTTTCATAAGTCTAGGATAAAACAAGTGTCTGAATGATTATTGAACAGTGAGTTCATGGACATTTCTAAACACCTTCTTTTACAACATTTCATATTTAAAAATATCAACTGTAAACACACCTTGAATCAGCATAAGGATCCGTAACACAGCCTCTCTAAGCAGTTTTCACCATCCTCTTCCAGGGGCGGTGGGGACAAACGGGATGTCCAGCTTCCTCCCCTCGCAAACAGAAGGACATGAGCCTGTGTCTAAGAAGGATAAAGCCAAACACCCTTATCATCACCTACAAAACATTTTTTATAGCCATGTTGTGCCTCGCAAAGGTTTTATTTGGCCAATTCTTCTACCACATTTTTAAAAAAATTCAATATAAACCCCTTAATATGCCAAAGGATATTAAAATGCATGTTTATTCACAAAGGATACAAAACTGAAGTCAAGTGCAAGATGGCAACACAATAATTAAACTTTCCAAGGAAGAAATAGGAAAAACAAACTTGATTATTAATCCTGGTTTTAGATTGAAGATTAAAAACCCATTGTCCTTTCCCAAATAATATTTTGATCAAGTCCAGTGATACTTCCCTTTCTACTTGAGTGCAGCTGTAAACAGGTCTCCAAATTCGGGGAAAGGCCTGATTCCATGAACCCACCCACACAGTTTTGTAAACATTCAGGATTCTGCATGTGGTATCGCTCAGGTATTACATGGAAGTCTGTGCTTTCACTGTATCCCTGTCACTGTGTGGATTTCTTCAGTTCAATGTAATGCTTCACCTTGTATTAGACAAGCAGCAAACTCTTCTAATTTGAACTGCAAAAATATAACAGATGAAAGAATTTACTAAAATAAGAATTCTGGGGCTTGAGAACCCTTTTTCACAACACCCTAGCGGCTGCGTCAACAAATGGCAGCACGAGCTCTGGTTTTGGCAGGCATCCTGCTGCCTTTCAGATGAGTTTTGTCCCGGCGCAGCTGCAGGATGCGGGGAGAGTACACACAGAAACGCACCCCGAGGTTATCCCCACAAGAGGAAAGGAATTTTGTCGGTGTGTGATAACAAAGTCTAGAAAAATGTCTGTGCCTCTTGCAAGTGACAAAACCCTGTGAGGTTATGAAAGCTTATTTCTAAATGAAGCATTTTAATCGAATATCAAATATCTATTTTAATCAAATAGAACACACGTGGCAATATGCTGCTCTTGGGATTTATCTTATATTTTGACAAAACAATACTCTGTTACTATGAACTTACTTCTTATGCCTCTGAGGTAATTCCCTACATAATCAGGATGTCCTTTGAGTTTGGGCACTAGCGTCTGACATTTAAAGCTCTCAAAAGCCAAGAGTGAATAGGTTTATTAAGTGCTTCTTCAACCTGAAGGTGGTATCCTCTAGGACTTTTTAAAAATGCTATAGCTCATATTGTTTTCACACTTTCATGCCTGGGAAATCCTCTTTCTCTTACATGTGCATCAGGGAAAATTTATATTTGATAGGGTTTAAAGGTTTTTGAAAGGTTAATTTTGTTTTGAAACAAAGTGATACATATTTCATTCTGCACAGCTTTATTCAAAGATGACTGGAATCACTTACATCTCCTGATGTAAGATAAAAATGATATGTGGAAGCATCCTATTTTCCATGAACAGCTCCATGTCTATATTGCAGCAAGCTCTGATATGACTGATTTGTGTCTGGCTTGATGCTACTTGAAAATAAAGGTTTGGCTTCTGCCTGTTCATATCTATTCCCTGTTAGAACCATAAATCAGATCTTTGCTAGCAGAAGTTCAGGAAGTCACTGAATTTATATTGTTGATTTCAACAACAAGACACCAAAAAACGTGGATGCAGATAAAACTAAGATAGCTATTATATAGGGTGAAGTACTAAATATTTTTGAAAGATTCTACATATGGTATCACTCAGTTATTAGATGCTTTATCTTTCTCTGTCATGATGATTAATGTTCCTTAGTCCTGTATAATACACTATCTCTTATATTAGACAAGTGAAGAACTCTGCTCAGTATTTCTGCAAGAGGTCACTAGCCAGCTGTACCCTGTTGCCTGAAGATATAGAATAAAAATGAGATAGAATTAGCTTCACTGAAAAACAAACACAAGTCTTCTCTTTATATCATGTGTTATTCTCAATAAAATACATTGTATGAAAATATTCTCATGCTCAGCTCTGATAACGTAGATATAAATTAACTCACGTCTTCCCTTCATCCAAGTAGTTTTACTTCTATCATTGACCATGCTCCTGGTTAGAGAATGCTTGTAATCACTAAAATCTCTTTGAAGATGTTTAATAGTAATTTTGCCAAACATTGTGACAAAATTAGACATATTTCAGTTCGACTTTATAAGTACCACCTGTCACTTTTCTAGCCATGAAGAGCCTTACTAGGGCATCTATATTGCATACCTTAGGGTGACTATCTGGTCTGGTTTAAACAACCTGGAAAACATGCAGAACTATTTAGGGATCTAAACTATTAGCAGGAAGCTGTCAGGAAGAGTTGAGGTGACCTCATTGCCTTAGTTTGTGGCAACAGGATTTAAAAAAGGTCAGGCTAAGGTCAAAAGTAATAGATAGTTAGAATAGTTAGGGAAGAATTTGTGTAAATGAAGATGCCGTTCCCTCATACTGATTCTGATTTCACTTGCATGTGCCACACTTGCGTTTCCACTTTCAAAAATCATAATTCTAAACATACTCATATAGGTTGCCAGCCAATGAACCAGCACTGGGTAGCTGTATTTAAACAATGGTCAGAAACCCTCTGACTCCATTTTTTTCTGTGTCTCACACCCTGGGATGCAGGCCCATTCCCCACAGGGATCCAGGTGGCCCCAGAGCCACAGGTCTAATCCATGAGCAGAAAAGTACAATCACCTGCTTGCTGATGGCTTCAGAAAGAACATTGCTCATCCTAATTTCTGCCATTCTTGAAGTGAAATTGAAGTCAGTACTGGCACAAACAGCCTGGTTTCCTACTTCTTCTCTTTCCCTTCTTCCAGGCCTCCTAGAATATCAGAACACTTAAGCAGTCACTTGTTTAGTTGGTAGACAACTAAACAAGTCATCAGAGAGGCATTGCATCAGTGCTGGAGCAAGCAGAGGAAGCTAAGCCAATCTTCCCTGACATGAGGAGTATCACATTTAATACTTTATAACAGTACATGAAGCAACTTCATCCTGGAACCATTCCTAAGTCAGTCCTGCCCAGGAGGACTGATATCCCATGCCTCTGAAGGCACTTCTGTCTGGAGCTGGTCTACCCTTAATGTCTTTGAGAATTATTTCAGGGTAAAGTGACTCACTCCAAAGAAAACTTAGTATTCCTCTATTTGAAGAGAGTTATTTTCAAGTTTATCTTTAATAATTTTACCTTTCCATCAGATGAAAATTTAATATTTGTTTTCAGCTTTTTGCAAGGCAACTTAACACTTTCTTGGTATGAAGCTCTAAAATGTCTCATAAGAGCAATCATATCTGAGATAATTCATGTTCTCCTCAGAGAAATTCATTTTGTATTATATATAGAACATTGAAGGGGCATATATTAACACCAAACTGACATTTAGGTATGATGAAATAAAATTGTGTTCTGTATTAGATGGAATTGGAAATATGGGTATTTAATTCTATTCTCATTGATTAAGCTACTTCTAAGAAATCCTAACTTCCTCTCACTTGGGCATGACAACAGGAAAAATAGTCGTAAAATTTCCTGTTGAATTAATAGTTCCCCTGAAGAGGCATACGTAACACCTTAGAAAAAGAGAAAAGTTGTACACACTGTAACAGATAACAAATCCCCTTGTTAATCAGGGGGCCTTGCATATTTTATCATATAGTTTATAAACTTAAACACACAACAAATTAAAAAATACATTTCAGCCTTTGGCCATCATGTCAGCACAAAATGTGGCACTCTGATTCAGTACAGTACAGAATAGCACTGCCCGGCATGTGTACTACAAAACAGATACCAGTGAAAAGCACTTTGTGGTCAAATTTGAATGATGCAGAATAAGCACAGTTAAACAGATGTTTTACTGCAGCACTTTCCAGACACTTTAACAAAGAAGAAGAATTGAGATTCACCAATAAGAGGCATAGAACATCTAAATCTAATCAGTCACAAAACCACTATTGCTTTCTTACAGCTGATCATTTTCTGTAAACTGGTATCTTTTCCCCAGCCAGGATTCCTTTGTGTTTTCATTTAAATATACATAATTTTTAGCAATTATTATTGCAGTACACATTTACTGTGATCCTTGGAAATGAATCAACTGTAACTCAAATTGTTGTAACTAGTCTTTTTCTACAGAAGTAGAAAAAAAATAAAATGGAAGCACAAATGGCATTAAAACCTTTTACCATAGACCACACAGGTCTATGACTACAGGAATTCTATTTTTCTTTTGCATAGAGTGCTCCTAATGACCCTGATTTAATATCTAACACCTTTATATTACAAAAAGTCTAGGTATCACAGAAAAATATTGGACAAAACATGTAAACTGCATAGCTCTCCTTACAAGCAGCTGATCAGGTATCAGTTCTGTTCTTAACAGAACAATAAATTCTGTCACATATTTGCTGTGCTGTAGGAGGAAAATTAATGACAAATAAAATATCATTAACCATTTATAGAGCTATCAAAGAGCTTCCATAAATTTGTATCCTAGGGTATAGCAAAAGTGGGCCCAAAGAGTTTTGAACACCTATGTATAATTTGAAATTTATTTTTCCTTCAATTACATTTCTAAGCTCCCCTTAGTTTGTTCATACCCAATAAAAGCAGTCAACAATCCCTTTTGATGCTTCCCAACCAAAACATTTTTAAAGTACATGCATAATCTATTATGACATCAGTTTTGGTAAATGTCATATCTAGACAATACTGTTCATTTTGGGGGGAACAATGAACCCATCTAAAAATGTTTTGTTTTGAAATCAGTGAATATTATTTTAAGTGGTCACTTTCTAGATTCCATAACTCTTATACAACTGAAGAAACAATGGAGGAAGACAGTGAGTCTATGGGAAACTTTGGAAATCTTTCTCAGCATTTTAAAAAATGTTTAAGGTACTAAGACACAGCCAAGAATTTTTCCTGAAGAATTCTGAAAATGGATACAGTAAGACAAGGATTCTGGAACTAAAAAGCCCTTATAAAAATTCCAAAATTATGAGCAGCTGGTTCTGTCCAACTCCTGTGAAGTGGAGTGCTCTGGTTCAAGAGTTTCTTGTCATGCAATCAAAGGACGGAAACATTAAGACTGCAGATGTAGAGTGGTGACACACTGTAATTTCACATAGATCATAAGATGGTTTGGTGACATAAGAATTACTAGACCATGAGGCCTGGGGTCCATGAAATGGCTTAAAGCTTTATTGCTCTTTGGAGTTCTGACAGTGACAAATGTTCTCTCTGATGTTGGGATTATCTTGTCTAAACTTTTGTTTCCTTAGTTTCAGGTTTCACTTTTTCCTTAACCATCTTCTAAGAGCAGAGACAACTTCCGTTTTTTCATTCCTACTGGAAGGCATATAGAAACACCCTTTGGTTTCTGTCTGCTTCTCAGGCACCACATCCATGCATAAGTCATTTTTAAATTTCCGCTATCTTGATAAGGGTTTTGAATGGTAGGTTTAATGATGTGGTTCTACCATCTGATTTCGAACTCCTAGTAAATAAACGAAAGAGGAAAAAATGAACGATGATGAGAGAATTATATAAAAATTTAGGCACAAAATATTGTTATGAGTGTTAGTTACTAATACACTTGTTCAATTGCTGGGGTCAATTACCTCAGCATATTTTTGACAGTGAACTTTTAGTAACAAGTCAAATACATCCGATATATAATATATGTCTTTTCTAACATGATGTTAATATACATACACCCGTAGAGTTTCAGAAGTAAAGTCTCTAATTTAAGCTGGAAATAAAGAATTTATTAAATTTTGAAAAACATTTTGGAGATGCATTCATTTTTCTTTACTGGAATGGAAAAGATAACTGATAGGAAAAAAATTGCTTTTTTTTACATTTGATTCTGAACCTGATGGCACTTCCCTCTCTTCCTGTCATTCCTTTGTCATTACCATGCATTGTGAAAACACTACTTCTGGTGAAGTTAAGTGGGAGAAATCTTTAATATGAAAGGAGTTATATCAAACACCAATTCAGCAAAATTTGATGGCATTAACATTCAGTGTTTATCTAGTACCTGATAAAAAGTGTGTGAAAATCTTGCAGATGGAAACACGCTCAAATTTTAGTTATTGCTAAAAATTTCCAGTAAGCCAGATTGGAAATTCTGTTCTAACAGCATTACTTCCCAACAGTCTCAGATTGCATTTAAATGTATTTTAATTGCATTTACTTCTCAAAAATTTAAATAATTGAATAGTGGTAGTTGTGATGTAGTTAAAAAGGAAAACAACAATAATGGCATCTGTGTACCAAATAGAAGTTGTATAACTGGCACAGCAGTGTGGCCTAAATTTTGCTTTAGGAAAGGCAGAGAGAGAGGTCTACTTTTTCAGATGTAGATTTTAAAAATTTTAAAGTAGAAATTTCCTGTAATTTGAGATACATTAAGAGGGGAAATTTTTAAGAACAAGTGAAAACTATATGGACATTTATTCCATTTCTTATTCTTATATTTAATCTTAGGTAACTAGCATAGTTTTTAATAACTGTTGAAATGACTAACCAGCTGATTGGTTAATTGAAACTCCATTGTGTGCTAAGGGTTGTTTTATGTTTTAAGGTAACCATTAAGCAACACCAGAAAAAATATCCACTGACACCACTGAATTTATAATGTTAAAGTATTTCAATTTTCTGAGAAAGTAAAGCAGTGGATTTAGAATTAGACAGACCTGCTTTAAGATCTGTTATCACTTACTAGCTGTGCCATTATATAAACGTCTGTGCTTTTAGAAGGCCCAGTTTCCACATCTATAAAATGAAGAAAATAATATCTATACCTTAATTATGGTAAAGGAGTGAAAGAAATATTTTCTGTGCAGTATTGACTCACAAAAGGCAGTAAATAAAATATTAGTCCCTCTAGTTTTACCAGAAGACTTAAAATCAAAATTGCAAAGGAGTCATTCTTTAAAAAATTGAGAACTTCAATACTGGCAGTCATATTGTATGGCATTGCCTCTGCATGGTGTAATATTGGAAAAACAGGGTTTTTTAATGCAATGTCAAAATGTCCCATACCTACACCTCCATTGTTTCTTCTCTGAAGATTTTTGGTGGGTTTCTTGGCCAAGCTGCCCAAGCTCAAGTTGGTACCCTGAAAGTTATTAGTCAAAAGGCATCTTCCATATTTCAAAATGCCATCTGAAGTACAATTTTCCTAGCAAAACAGAAGCTGAGAAACACGAAAAAGTTTTTAACAAAACTCCATATGTTATAGCCTACATTATGTATCTTTGCATTTTTATGTAATTTCTAGAAAAAGAAAATCAATCGAAAAGAGATATAAAGCATCTGAGTGGTTGCTTGGAGCTGGGATTGTGAACAGGGGCTGCAAAAGTGCACAAGGAAACTCTTTGACGTGAGAAAAGTATTATAAAACTGGATGGTGGTGATGGTAGCCTGACTGAAAATTCACTAAAAAGCATCACAATTGTATACACTTCAAAAGGATAGATTTTATGCTATGTAAATTGTACCTTAATAATGCTATGTAAAAAAATAAGTTATAGTGCAGAATTATGTTTGCATTTTGGGAATGTCAATATCTTCACATCATTGACTGGCACAAAAACATGCTAATTTTTACATACATCCTATTAAAGAAAATACACCCTTAAAAACAAAATCTGTCATTTTTTTCTTTATCTTCCTCTCCATACTAACCACAAGTAGATTCTCCAGAGTACAGATAACATCTTGCTCACCTCTGTATCTTAGGGTATTACACACAGTTCCCAGCACATCCATAGATGTTCAATAATATAACTGTTGAACAAATATTACACATTATGAAAAGTAAATAGAAGCACTAGGAAGAGTAAATAAATATTAGTATTTCCAAATCACTAGTCAATATGCTTTCACTGAGACTGTCTAAATACATTCACCTCTATGATTCGGAATTATATGGAAACATAACTGAACACACATTTAGCAATAAGTGAGACTAGTGACAATTCACCCTTGAGAAAAGAAATACTGAGACAAAAGTCTGCCATGCAGTTTACATTATTCAGGTATTTTTCAATAAAGTTTATCTTTGAATCAAGAAAGAAATCGATATCTTACAAAGTATAAATTAAAAATCAATAACATGTAATTGATTTAATAATTTTGCATATTTTATGTTTCTTAGTTTTTATGAGAGTACCAATGATATATCACTGTACTTCCTATTTATTTAGAGTTACTATAACCACTTAAAAGTGATTAGAAACTGACTTTAATACTTATGATATATACCTATGACTAAATTATGACAAACATCTATAAAATAGGAATTATTAGTAGAATTTCAGACTAGAACTATTAACATTTGAGTTGTTAACTTATGAAGCATTATGGACATTTTAGACAGAGTCATTTAGAATATTTTTCAGAAAAGTCTACAAAAGTTGAATCTGAATCATATTATTTATAATAAAAGATACAAAAAAGTAACACATACACTAGGGCATCCAAATTATACTCAAAATAAGAAATTGAATGCAAAAATGAATTGCACTTAGAAATTGCAGATGATCTTTATAGAAAGAAAAACATACAATTTGAAATATCATACTCTCTGCCTAGCACATGGTTGACACCCAGTAAATATTAATAAAAATAAGGGAGAAGGGAAGGAGAGAGGAAGAAAAGCAAAAAAGAAGAGAAAAAAAGATACAATACAGACTCTTCATATGCTTCTTTAGTAATGAAAACAGTAGAATCCCCAGTAAAGCTGTATATGGCAAACTTCGTGATAAAAAAAGATGCTGTTAAGCTGTATCATTAACTGATGCAAGGATACCCTAAAGGCAAATGTAGGGGCTGAGACAGATGTCCTCAATCATGAGAGTTCATACAAAAACATGCTCCATATGGTTTAGGACACAAGATGTATGGCCCAACTGGCGCAAGAACAAGAGTAATGCATAGCTAGCAGTGGAGAAGGGAAAACAAAAACACAAAATCAGCACCATGTTGATAACAGTGTTGATAGTATAACAGCCAATAAGAGCATACCCACTAACAATGGCTCATCTGTATGTACAGAACAAGATTTTTATTTTTAAGTAGTGTTTTATAGTAATGTAAGGCTTAGTTGATGCACACGACTAAAATTAAAATGAAGAAGAGGCTTTATTAAACTTCATCTTTTGATGAGTATGTCCCTATCTTTACTAAGACTAAAAAAGTTTGTTAAAATTGGTTTTATAACTAAAAGAAGAAATTGCATCCAGCCCTTTGGAAAATTGTCTGTCTCCTGCACATGTCTAAGAATCAAGTCAATGTGCTCTAACTCTGTTATGAGATCAACTCCAGAGATCTGCATCTAGCATTTTAATCTAATGCTTCCTGAAATAAGCAGTTTCTGTTAGGAAAACCAATAAAAGGGTCTCTTGCCCACAATTTAATAAGGAGATTTCCACCATGGGTAAACAAATACAATCACAAAGCTACACAGGGCTAAAACCCTGCATAAGAGCCATATTTTCTTCCCTACCAACCACTTTGAATCAAATAGCTGGTCCATTTTTTTCCATTCCCTTACTGTTTAACATCAAACAGTTCTTTTAATCAGAATACAAATTTGCTGAATGAATCAGATCTCAGAGCCTCACATTTTCCTTTTAATTGTTAAAAGAAATTGGAAACATTTTTAACCATTTCAGACTAAATCTAATAATTTATGTGTCCTACATAGCAGGAAACTATGCTAATGGAGGAGACAACACACTTAGTATCTACTCATTTGAAACATTTCCAGCCCTATAAATATATGTAGTCCACTGTAAACTAGGAATATATGGCTTATAATTTAAAACCAGGAAATGGAAATTAAGTTTTGTATTATTTAAGCTGGGCCTAAGAAGTAGCTTCCATTGAAAGTCAACAAATTCTGTTTTACTGCAGGAGGCTAATTACCCTGTATAATTTTCATTATTACATACTTCACATGTCAAAAAAAAAAGTCACTTTGTTAGCAATGAGAAATAGGAGAAGGCTTTTTCTGTATTTTGAAAACAATTATTGATCAATTTTAATGTCAAAAATGTTATCAGAGTTAGCTAAGCATCTAACATTTGCTCCAAATGGCTTCCCAAAATTTACCTTTTGAGCACACTTCCTTCAGAGTTCAATTCTGATGAATGTAAATCCTAAAACCAGGCTTTTCACTGGACTACCATAAGTAAATAAGGAAAGGAAAACTACTATGTGAGTAGGTAAACTGAGGAAAATACTTTACCTACAATATGTTGTTTTATCCTCCCAACTCTGTTAACTTCATTCACATAATTATTTTTATATACATGGTAAGGAAACTGAATTTCTAGAATTCAGTCAGTACTAAGTTCAACAACAAAAAACAGCTAAGGGTCTTGAACTCAGTTTGTTTGACTCTAAGTGCCGATTCCTTTTCACCGCAGACTTTTTAACAAATGTAACAGGAAATACTTACACTGATATATAATGTCTGATTATATTCACATCTATTCACTTATTCATTCAAAATATTCACTCTTAAAAAGCCCTTTAGTGCTCAGAACACTTGGGAACATACAAATATAGGCTGTTTTGGCCAATCTTTCAGAAGTGTAGTGTAGTGACTAAAAGTGCCCTTTACTCAGAACGTAGAGAACAAAGAAAAATGCAGCTCACTCAAAAAAATGTGGGTTTATTTAATGACACATTGATGGTGGGAAGAGCAAATTATCTTAATAGCTGAACTCTTGATGGAGTCAAAAAGAACCAGAAGTTTTTCAGGCTTCAACACCCATCTTCATTACATTTTTACCTGAAATCACGCCTGACACAGAATTGATATCTCAAAACAATCATACAAACAAAAACCACATTATCTGCTTCTATTGCATAAGTGCATGGACTTTTCAGCTTTTTTTTAGCACTGTTAGATAGCTCAGCTAATTTGACACTCTCATTTCTGCTGTCTCTGTTGTTCATTGATCTACAACCAGTTAAGCAAATCACAGCTTTGAGCTTATATTACAAGTGATTTTTACACATTCTAAAGCCATTGATGCTTTTATTAATATGCAAAGGTACAAACAATACAACAATAAATGACTGCGATTTTTTCTGGAAAAGGGAAGAACCATTACAATTCCTCCCATGTGCCAAATAATCCAGAATTATTATAACCAACCAACAGAATACTGAGCTGTTTTCAATTAACTCCTTAAACTCTGAACAGACCAGTTCAAAAGACTCTGCTCAATAGCATGAGTAATAAGTCATCTTTTATCTTAATTCCTACTAAAAAAATGACCAGTTAAAAATGTATTTTAATGGATTTATATGTGTGTGTTTGTGTGTCTATATATATGAATTCTTTCTAACTTAAAAATCAAAATATGTAGCAAGGCTCTCGGGTTTTATTTTTCCACACATAACACTATAATTTTCAAATGAAAATAAATTTATAATCCTGAATATTAACCACATATTACAAGATGTTACCACAGGAAAGACCTATGGAAAACATCTAGACCAATTCTTATTTAGTAGAGGTGAAAAACAGACTCATTTATTCACTTAAACATTATGAGAATTTATATGTATGTTCAAACTTACACGTTTGTTATAATTGCTTGAGCAATTACTAACAAAATTATACAGCTAAACTAAAAAACATTAAAAATAACCAAAAAGATAATTCTAAAGAAAAGATTGTTATAGGAAGACAAAAATAGAGAAAGAGCAGAATGAAAAACAAAATAAATAGTAAATTGACAGACCTTAAGCCACAATATAATTATTTCACAAATAAATCATCTAAATATACCAATTTAAAGGTAGACATTGACAAAATGGATGTAAAATCAAGACCCCACTATGGAGTTGAAAGAAAACTCACTTCAAACATAATGACATAATTATGTTATAATAAAATGATACAAGAAAACACATTATGCAAAAATTAATTTTAAAAAGCAGGAGTGACTATATTTATATCAGATGAAACAATTAGTAGGAACAAAGACAAGTATTACATTATGAAAGAATCAATCTACCAAGAAGACTAAGCAAAGCTTCTCAATACATAAAGCAAAAATGAATGGAGTTGAAAGAAAAAACAGGCAAACTCACAATTTTTGTTGAGGACTTCAAAACTCCACTGGAGAGAAATGATAGAGAAAAAGTAAGCAGTAATATAGAAAAACTGAAAGCCACTATAAACCAAGATTATCTAATACACATTGATAAAAATACCCCATCCAATGACAGCATAATATCCACTGTGTACAAGTTCCCATGGACCATTCACCAAGATAGACTATACTTTGAGTCACAAAAGAAACCTCAACAAATTTAAAAGAATAGAAATAATATAGCATATGTTCTTTAATTACTATATAATCAAACCAGAAATCAACTGCAGAAAGACAAGAAAATCTACGAACGAACATTTAAAAATTAAACAATACACTTTTAAATAATCCATGCTTAAAAGGGTAAGTTTCAAAGAAAATGAAATATACATAGAACTGATTGAAAATTAAAACAAAAGGTATTAGTATTAATGAGATGTGCCTAGGTAGTGAGAAAAAATTATATTACTGTATAGTTATTTTGAGAGAGAAAAGACTTCAAATCAATAATCTAAGTTCCTACCTCAAGTAACTAGAAAAATAGAAAAAACATTCCCCCAAGCAAATAAAAGCAAATAAATAATAGAGATAAGAGAAAATACCAACAAAAACCAAAACTGGAAAGCAGTAGAGAAAATCAATGAAACAAAAATATTGCTCTGAGAAGAAAAAACAAATAATAAACATGTTAAACATCTAGAAAGATTAATATAACTAAAAATAGTGAAGATGTATATTATAAATATTAGTAATGAAACAAGTGATATTACTCCAGACTCCTTAGCCATTAGAAAGACAGGGAATACTACAAAGCACTTTACACTCAATTGGAAATCTATTCAAATAGGTGAATTTCTCAAAGATAACAAATGATCAAAACTCAACCAAAGTGAAATAAACTAAAAAGTTACATTGCCATTAAATGAATTGAATTAGTAATTTAAAATCTCCTGAGAAACTAATCACACCAACATAATTTCACTAGAGAATTATATCAACACTTAAAGAAGAATTAACATAATTTTATGCAATTTCTTCCAGAAATAAAAGAGAAGGATATGATTTTCAATCTTTTTAATGAAGACTGATACCAAAAGACAAGCAAAACAAAGAAACAAATAAAGAAATAAAAAAAGAAATCTACATCTACATATGTCTCATTAACTTAAGCACAAAATTCTCAAAAAAGCCTTAGTAAATTGAATCTAGAAATGTATTAAATATTTATACACTGTGAACAAGGGAGTTTGGTCAGGGGATGCAAATCTGGTTCAATATTCAAAAATCAATCAATATATCTCTATAGCTGAAGAAGAAAATCACATGATCATACCAATTGAGACAGGAAAAAATATTTGAAAAATTCTAACACCCATTCATGAAAAAATTCAAAAACTAAAAGCAGAGAAGTTCCTCAACTACAAAAAAGTAATAAAAAGAATCTACCAAAAATTATAGCTAATATCTTACTTAATGGTAAAAGACTGAATAATTTCTCCAAAGACTGGGAACAAGGCAAGGATGCTTGCTCACCACTCTCACTCAACATACTACTAGAAATTGTAGCTAGTCAAATAATGCAAGAAAAAGAAATGAAAAGCATACAGCTCGGGGAGGAGGATCTAAAATTGTCATGAATTTTAGATGGCATCACTGTCTACACAGAAAACTTCCAAAGGATCTACAAAAAATAAAAATTTAGAACTACTAAGTGAGTTCAACAAGGTAGCAAGATACAAAATCAAAGCAAAAAATCAACCATTTGAACACATGGAAACTGGCATCGAAACCACAGCATCATTTATAATTGCACCAGAGGAAATGAAGTACTTAGGTGTAAATTAAACAAAACCTATACAGGATCTCTATGGTGAAAATTATAAAATGCTGATAAGAGGCATCAAAGAAAACTTAGAAAAAATCCATTCCTATGTAAAAATTGGTGCTTGGAGAACCAGCACATGAAAATAATGACACTCTGACTACTCCAAACTGCCCATTGTTTCTGACTCAGAAACAATGTCTTCCACCACTGTCCTTATATTTTCCTCACGTCATCCACCACTATCCATAAAAGTATGATAGGCAAACTACTTGTTGTCTTACAGATAGGATAAAATCTCAGACTCTGCACAATTTTTGATAGCTCTTTCTCCACTCTCTTCCTTGGAATGCTTATATATGGAAATAGCCACCATGTTGTGAATAAGCCCAGGTCATAATGACAGACCCATGTATCAGTGTTCCAACTAATAGGTCAGCTATGTCCCCAAATGACAGCCAACAGTTATAACTAGACATGAGACTGAATGAGCCTTCAGAAGATTCCATCCCCCAAGCTTTTAGTCTTCCAAATAACATGGAGCAAAGAAAATTTCTCTCTACTATGCCATGTGTGAATTCCTGAGCCACAGAAAATATGAGCGATTAGGGACTTTAAGTAACTTGGTATTTTAAGCCACTATGTGATGTTATATAACCACGTAATAACTGGAATAATCAGTTTGAAAACAAAAACAAGAAAACTTAGCTTTAATATTTCTTGATCTCCTTTATGTGCAAGCTATTTTCAAAGGAAAGCATTTCTCAACAAAAATTAGTCTTATACTTGGCCTTGGTATTTACTAATTCTTTAAATGTTGTAAGTCATTTATCACTTTTGTATTTCCTTCCTTCACAGCAGGAAAAGGTATAATAGGATTCTTTTGTTACCTGTAGTGATACTGCATTAAAAATATTTATCATTCAACAAAAAATTATGAGTTTCTTCTGTGGGCCAGACCATGAACATACCAGGTTATGTATTAAATTAGACTTGCCTTTATAAAACTATATCCCTCTCTAAATGAGATAAACATTAAGCTAAGTGGATCAAAATTGTTTTCAAAATAAGTGGATCAAAATATGTTATTCACTGGATCCATGCCATAGTAGTTGAGAAAGGTAGTATTAATCAGTTGTCCTCTAACAATACATTTAAAATTCATTCAACAAATACTTATTGTGTGCCTACTTACCTGTTATATGCCAGGCACTGTGTTAGGCATCTAACAGAAAATTCATTTCTATTAAGCTAAAAATTACAAGCAGTGTCATGCTCAAAATCTCTGTGCTTAAATAATGCCTCAAACAACAGCCAATTAAACAAAGAGAAACATTCCTGTTTTCAAAATGTCTTTGAAAATTTGAAAATAGAACAATTTACTCTATTTCAGGTATTGAAACAGTTGTATTACCCTAAAATAGCACTGTAACATGACTTCAATATTCCAAAGAGTATGAAAAAATACAGTATATATAGTATATATGCATATAAAATCTTTACAGTCAGAAACACAAAAGAAAATGAGTATTAAGGGATCTCCATCCACAGATAAATAATAATATTGGCAAATTGAGCATTCATGAAGTACAGTATCCAAATAGAATTTTAACTAGAGTCTTTTTCTGTTTCTGTGTTCCTGAGTTTGCTGAGTTGCTGATATGAAATATATATTTATTATATGAAGCTTACCTATGGCAGTTAAATTCAGATAGTGTTATCTGTAACAATTTGTATTGGCTTCCTCCCAAGGCTTTAGACTTGCCATGTATGAGAATAAATGAGAACCATATGAAAGTCAGTAAGTTCTTGATAGTACATGACATTCTGTGTTCTCTCATCCTCGATTTTAGCAAACATTCCAAGGTTTTGTCTTCCATCATTGAGGGTGATAGGCTTCAAAGCTGCAGGGCTTTTTTCTTGGTTTCAGATAAGAATCCCAAACCTACCACACTTCCATAAATCACTGGTGTGGAAATCTGTCAGAAAATAACACAAAAATACTACTTTTTCCTTGTGGTATTTGGTGTTTCCAAATTAGATTGTTTGTTGAATGTTCAAGGGAACATTTTTACTTGAAGGGTTCACCATATGTCAAACAAATCTCATGCTCTGGAAATGGAGTTCACAGAAATGAAATCAAGGGTAACTGCTGTTCCTTCCTCTACCGTGGTAGTAAGAATCAAAGGATTCCGTAGAAATATGTCTCTACAGTAGAGTCACTGAGTATCTTGCACATTAAAATGTGACAAAATGGAGACTACTGAAGATCTTATACTCAGAATGCATTTCATTATTGTTCTTCCAACTTTATCCTCATTACTAATATTATGCTGACAAGTAATAGAGTGTAGTCATCAGAGAAAGGGTCCTGGAATTGATTTTGACTTCAGTTCTTCTACTTGCTAGCTGTATGACCTGTATGATGACTAACCACTCTAAGCATCAACCTATAAAGTAGGTAATAACATACTCACTTCATAAGATTTTGTGGAAAACTGATAAAAATAACATATATTAAGTGCTTGGCACATTGTAAATGCTGTTGATAATTATCATTATTTGGCACAGATAAATAGCATGTGTGTATATGTGTGTGTACACACACACACACACACATCACCTAGATTAGGTGTCCATTTTTTGTGAAAATAGAATATATATGATAGAAATTATTAAGCAAATTTAAAATTTTTATTCATTCTTTTTATTACTATTGTTACTTTTACTATTTCTAATTTAAGTAGAAATTATCTTTCTTAAAAGAAGAAATATCAAAGCCCACTTACTGGGAAAATGCGATTTCAATTGTTACTGTTAACCACCAATTTGTAACTGGCTTTTCCCAGAGAATTTCATGGTGAGGACTTCTGTAAACCTCCAAAATCTTCATTTTATGGTGTATTTAATTCTATCACTTATTTTTCCAAATTGTGTCTAGATCCCCTGGGTTAATAGAATGTGTGTCCCAGATGCCCCATAAGAAGGGTGGTTTTTAGTAGGCATATTGACATTATTTGTACATAGTAAGAGAGTAGAAAAGGACCAGAAAAGCTTGGGCATTTACCTTGTTAAATTTTTATAGCTAAGCTCTGGTTCAAGTGTCTGCTTAAACGACTTAACTGTGCTAAGAAAAATGGGATCATTGAGACCAATGAAATGAGTCCACAAAATTCTATGAAAATGAACCAGTTCTGGAAGAAAGCAGTATGTTCAATAATCCAAGATACACAACTAGAAAATTAACTAGGTTAATTGACCTGAAGAAAATTTACACTTTTTCCTACGAAGAAACACATACACAAAAAATCAGGGATATTTCTGTTTATTATATGATAAAAAAATTATTTTAATACCTTTAACTCACCTCAGTGTTTTCCATGCTCATTCTATACCAGACATTGAAGTGCACAAGGGAGCTCAGTGGTTTGCAAGGCCAAGTTCCTGTTCGTAGTGCCCTCAGGCACAAGTAGAGATGGGGCATAAAAAAGAGGTCATTTCAATATAAAATGATATGTTGTGCAGGATCAATCACAAGGCTCTTTTGCTGCACAATAAAAGGACACCTAGCCAGGGAGATAAGAAGATCTGAAGAATGAATAGAGATTGGCTAGGTAGTTCTGGACAAAGGAACAGAAAGTTCAAAGGCTCTGATGAATAAAAAACAAAACATGTGGCATATTCAGAGAACTACAAGTGGTTCAGTGCAGTTGTGTGCAGTGTGAAGAAGTACTGGACAGGCATAAGAATATGGAGAGAAACAGGGTTTTATTCAAGGCAGTTTTTATGTACCAATACTAAATGGTATCCACTATTCTAGAAACAAGTCGGGCAGCTGCAGGCTCAGTTCAGCCCATTGGATGTGTCTCCATTATTAGATGGGTTACCACACTTAAAATATATAAGTTTCTCAAAGAAACTCGGATTGGGAATTCTCTTGAGAGATTAGGAATTCACCTTGGATCTTGCAGCCCTGTCCTTGACAAGTTGCTTTCGGAGGAATGAGGGCTATTTTATGATTCACCACTCTCTCACTTGCTTTACTCATTCATAGAAACTGCCAGCCCCTGAGGCATTTTCATTTGTAAGAGAAACTACAAAAATTAAATTTTCCCTAATATATTAGTCTGGCTGATATTGTAGGTATCAGGACTAGAAGCAATGCATTATTTAGGAGATTCCGCTGACAATCCAGACAAGTAATGAGGAACCAACAGAGCAGTTGTGGTGGGAGAGGGAGAAAAGAATCCGAGTTGGCATTCCTAAGACGTCCTCATGGCGTAGGTGATCTAAAATGAAATAGAGGGAAGAATAAAGGATGGCATTTTAATTTTCAGGTATCAACTTGAGAGTCATTGCTTCAGTTTAGGACCTTTGAGAAGCAAACACCAAGAAGGAATTAGACCTGAAAAATAATGCTTTGGTGAAATGCCTGTGAAGGATTAGGACAGGGAGTAAGACAAGGTGTTGGGTGCTTTCAGACTGAGATACATGTCAGACACTTAACGGACAGAGAGAGCAAAGGAGGGAGAATCATGTAGGAAGCTCAGGCTGTAGTGCAGCTCTTGGAAAGCCTGCGCAGGGATGAGATTCAAGATTGCTTATCAGAGGTATCCCCAATTTGAGAAGCACTGGCCTGACTCTAAGTCCCTCTGTGCTCCGTGGCCTGGTGTAAACTGTGCTGGAGATTTTGAAAGTACAACAGTTTGAGGTTGTCACTTAATTGCTCTCCTGGAAAGTTCCCTCTGGAAAAGAGATGTGACCAGTGAATGCCCATAGCAGATACAGGTGCCATTCATTGAAGTATCACATTCATGTAATGAGAGAAATTAAAAATGGTTGCCTGTAGAGAATAAGAAATGGGTGGAGTTAGCAAGAGACTGATGTTTCCTTAATTGCCCTTTAGAACTGTCTGCCCCTTACATACTATGTACATGTAAGTAAAAAGGACTTGTGGCAGAGATTGATATATGGAGTCCAAAAACTCTTTCCTTCTCTATTTGGGCACACTCCTTCTTCCACATTCTTTTGCAGTTAAATACAGCAATATGATTGAGTTCTAGTCAATGAAAAGAGAGAATGATGTGTACCATTCACAAGCAGGGCTCATAAAATCTGCCACAACAATCCTTCCTTCCATTTTACAGGCTGGAAGCAAAGGATTCCAAAGCCTTACAGTCCATAAGATGGAGAGGGTGAGAGAGATCATTGCTAGCAAGCCACGTGGCAAATGCTGGTAAACAGCTACTTGGGATTATTCTGTGTTTAAACCTTTGTCTTTTATTATTTTAAGATGATGATATTTGGAGATGTAACTATTATAACAGCTAGCATTAACACAACAAGGATGATCCAAGATAAAGATACATGTAAATATACGGCAAGTAAAGATATGCAGATCTTTACATAGTGTCAGGCACAGCTTTTATCTTGGAAATATTTTTTTTCTAAAGCTTCTTACTTATGTCTTCATTATATATCTATGAACTTATTAAGGTTTGTCTAACATCATAAATTTAGCAAATTCATAATGTTAAACTAAATCCTCCTTATTCTCTCCTTCCACTAATGTGCCATTATTTGAAAAAACACTCAGGACCTACATCTTGTGATTCACTTTGATTCCTACCTTTGAACAATTCTCCCATCAAATTATTAAATTCTGTTAATTCTCCTTTCTTTATACATCTTTGTACATATTCCATTCTTGCATTCTATTACCATTATCAAAGAGTAAGTGCATAGATAGCTTCATGCCTACAATCAAAATATACTTCTAACATCATATCATCTACTTAACCTACAGCCTCCCCCAAAACCATTTTTGCTAATTGCCACTCTCACTGTTCTCAGAATATTTATGAGATTACAGTAGTAATTATGTTTATGGAAAGAACACAAATAAGAAGATTACAGTTTGAAATATCTGTTTACCTAATTCCTCGGGTGACCTTGGGAAGGTAACTTTGACATTCAGAGCCTTGATTCCCTCATCTCTTGAATAATATCTATTCACAGGATTGTTGTGAATATTTAATGAGGCAACTTGTATATGATGACAGCAAAATACCTGTCTTGTAATAGTGCTTATTAAGATATTTATTTAATATATATATTCTTTACCTCTTCCCCTTTGTTTAGTTAATCTGCTTATAAATCATTCTCTATGTCACTCAGCAATGATCAAATGCTATTTCTCCCTCAGGGAAGCTCAGATCTGTCTTGTTTGTGACCTCTCCCTGTCTACTTCCACTTCTATGAAAATCTTGATCACTTGTCTTATCCTTGCCTTATGTTGTGAGTTAGAATTTTTGATTTTCATGTGTAATTATTTTCTTTAAGTAGATTGCAGATGACCAGGGATCTACTTTATATAAAGTATCAGGTATTTCTTAGAGGATTATTTGCAGTTATGACTGTTTGTTTTTGAATTTTATTTGTCTTCTTAGCCTGTCCCAAATTTCGTCTCTTTTCATAAATGATATTCTGATTTTCTTTTGGGTGTAACCAATATGACACTTCTAATCCCTGTAAATGATCAATTCAAAATGACCCAATCCATTGCCTCTAAGGGCAAGCACAGTAATACATTCTCACAGTAATTTGCCAATCTCAGTAATTCATTCTCCTGCCCAAGAGGGCTTGGGAGCTAAGCAAGGCCCCAGGATTTCCCCTGGAACAACTGAGAGATGCTAAGTATCTCACAGGAATTACAAGGTAGAATTATATTAACTGGAGCAATATTAGAGAAGATATAGTTTGCAAACTAACTTAGTTGGGAGAAAAATAGGGTCAAGTGAAGAAGACAAAGAGTGAAGATTTCCTCTTGGACCCAGTTGTGCCAGATCTATTTATTAGCTAGGAAGTTCATCTCCAGACTTTGCAGTTACATGGGCTAAAACATTTATATTTTTTCCTTAAACAAATTTATTTGGTTTTGTCACTTACAATCAAAAGAGAACTACAGTTGTGTCCTTTAATAATGGAGATCATATTTACTGATTGTTTTTCTAGCTTATTGATAAGAAGATTTAGACAAAAAAATGTGGATTACATGACTTGAATCCCTTCTCACTAACGGAGAAAGAAGAAACAGAAGCACATCCTTTGTGACATGTAAATTTCATTATTTTGCTGTTTGCATAAGTGCATATTTTCATAATATTTAAAAAGGCTTCAAAGACCACTTCTGTATTTCAATCTGTAAAAAATATTTTCATTATGTTTATTATAAAAATATAAATGTTTCCACTACAAATCATTTTACATTAGTAAGAGGCCATCTGCATTGTACAACATAAACTAAATGAGCAGTGTTTTGAAAATACAAGTTTAAAGTAAATACATATTGCCAATCATGTCACATTTATTATACATGGCTTAATTGATAGCATAAAATGGGAGCGTTACCAGAAATAAATAATATATGTAAATCAAATTTAAGATACAAAACAGATAATATGGTACACAATATTGTAAAGGAGTTGTGGTTTCATGTTTATTGAAGGTCAATGCAGTTCCTGTACAAAGAGATGGCCATAAGCATTCTAGTACCTCTACCCACAGTTAAGAATCGTACACTGTTATGTTTACATATGTACAGGGTAAGAATTGTGTAAAGTAAATTTCTAAGAGGTCAGATAGAAAAATAGTGAAAAAGTGAGGAGCAATACACTGTGTAAACAACCTCTACTTTCAAATGGAAACCACAGCCAAAATAAGGGAAATAGATTAAAAAATCCTCAACCTCTATTTCATGAAATGCACAGATTTTGTTGAGTCTGCTTGAATAGTACCTAAGAAAGTCAGTGCTAGTGTGCAGGAAAAAAAATGAGATTAAGCCAGATTTAGACCTCAATCTAACATTCTACAACACAAAATGATTGATTTGAAAAAAAAATTTAGCTGCTTCTGGCAGGCTTAAGTGAAATCTGTAACTTCATTATTGCATGTATCATTTTTAAAAATTAATGCTCTTATATATCCAACACAGAATGCTAGTAGAATGATTTGACTGTAAGGAATATTGCAGAAATTTAAGAAATAATCTCATATATGAAGGAACACAACCAAAGCCATATTATATTTAATTTACAAGAGATTAGTGATTGTGGATTTTGATCTGTGATTATAAACGGTATAGTGTTTCATTTTGCATAAGATTGCCACATTGTATCATCCATTCTTCCCTTGTGACATACGTTTTTCTTATTCCCATGACATGATCATATCAGCATTGGAAAGAATATAGATAGAATTAAAAAGTTGCTTTCTGATATATTAGTGGCTAGATCTACACCAGGTATACCTTTTCAAATATTCCTAAATATGCCCCTAGTTGTCCTTCATGGAATGGTAAGTCTAAGTTCCTGTAATGCAAGATATGTCCACTGTATAGACTGAGTCATCTGCTAGATAACCAGGTATTTTGAAAATCTTATGATCAATAAATGCAAAGAAGTTTAATGCTTCTAAGTTATATAGCAATAGTACAAGTGCATTTCAGTGGGAGACTCTTAAAGGTAGTAATACCCGCTATCAGTCATCACACTCCTTAATTAATTTAAATGCCAGTGATGCAGATGAGTAGTTTAGTTATCATCATTCCCTATAAACAGCTCAACAAGTTTAAGCAAAGATATTAAGTGACATTTCAAAGCCAGTCAGCAAGTGATTTTTTTGACTCATGCATTGGACTATAGGCTGTGTTGCCAATTAATGCAGCAATCTAAATAGGATTCCCATTCTCTCCAGTGTAGCTATTCTTTATTCAGGAGCCTGGACATAGCTTCTTTACCAGTGAAGGAAGTTGATGGTTTCCAAGGCACCAGAGCAGAGCAGTTATGTCATTGAGAATTCATTACATACAAGCCAGTATATTATACTAAATTAGGAGCACGAAGTTTATAATAAATGGAGAGACAAAAATGGATGGGATAATTCAGACTTTGTGAAATTTGGTTAGTATATAAACAGGGAAAGAATTTGGTTTCTTTCTTTCTATATCTATCTATCTATATATAGATAGATAGATATAGATACAGATACATTTAAGTGGGTGGTTCAAAAAAATCTAGAAAGAAACCCTTCATTCTCTATATCTAGCTTACCGTGTTTCCTACTGCTGACAGTTTGAGAGAGCATTTGGCACTTGGCTGTAACAAATCCAAATTAAATCATCAAGGCATAAATAGAAAACAATAAAAAATTCAAAAGAAAATAAATATGTACTTTTCTTCAAAATTAAGACACTTTTTTACATGATGATACTTCAGCTAACAATTTAAAAATGTGTAGTACTTAAAAAAAACTACAAACTTCATTTCTATATGCTTTTAACAGATAAAAGAGAATAATACAATAAAAGGGTAGTAAATATGGCCAGATAGTTTGAGGTATAAATTTCCTCTATTTTGCTTGCTTTTTAAGAAACAAAATACCTGTTACTGATTTCTTCTGTGTATAAAAATATCGCCAGTCTTTTCTTTTGTGGCCCTTAGTAAACAGAGCCACTATGTTCATTATGTTATTTCACTTGTTTTGCTTTTATGATGGTCAGTTTATGATCAATAGGTCTATGCTAGTTCTTCATTTCGGGCTGAAGAATTTTAATTTAACCCATCAACTAATATAAAAAAGCAATTACGAAACAAAATACACCCACCCGCCCGTCTACTAAATTATAGGGGGAAAAAAAGAGTTTTTCACTTCCATTTTAAGGCATTTTTGTACTCATATCTGAGTGTCTCATTGGGCTTGGAATTTCCACCAGTGTGTCCAGCATTGCCATCTGTCGCAGAGCAATACTGCATCTTTCACAGCCACCACTTCCTTGCAGAAATAGCACCTTACACTGGAACTGGACCATTCTTTGATTGTGTTTCTAGAACTTTAATGCTACTGATGATCTTCTTCTGTGGCCCAACCACAGTGACACCAACCTTTTTCATGTCACTGTAAAAAAAGGAGAAAATATCTAGTGAGCATCGTGGTTTCCTGGATAGTATGTAAGCAGATTCTCAACTAGCAAAGCTTGCACGACCACGCATCCTAGTGCTCTCGGCCTAATATTCTGATTTTTGCATCATCCATGTATATAGCATGGCTATTCCACCATTATCCTTGTGGAAGAATATAGATAGTGTAGTTTCTGTCCATCAGGACCTCACTGTGTGACCTTATTTGGAAACAGTGTCTTGCAGATGTAAGGCAGATGAGGATCAAGATGAGATCATACTAGATTAGGAAGGGCTATATAGCTACGACATTATCCTTAGTAGAGACACAAGAGGACACAAACTGATACAACAACAAGGCCCTGTAAAGATGGAGGCAGAGAGATTGGCATTATGTCACCACAAGCCAAGGAACTGCACGACATACCCGGAGCTGGAGCGGCAAGGAAGGAGCCACCCCTAGAGGGTTTGCTCAGCATGTCCTGTCAACACCTTATTTCTAACTTCTGGCCTCCAGAATTGTGAGAAAATAAATTTCTGTTGTTTAAGCCAGCAGTGTTTTGGTAATTTTTTATGGCAGCCCTGGAAAACTAATATAGATGGTCACAAATTCTTTGGGATTATTATTCCATTCCACTGAATCTGGGCAAGCTCTGGGACTGCTTTGACTGACAGAATATGTTGGAAGTGACACTATATCAGTTTCTGCACTCAACTCTTAAGAAACTGCTGGGCTCTGCTTTTTATCTCCTGAGACACCTTTTGTGGGCCCCCGAGTTGCCGTACAAGGTGTCGTCTAACCTGAGTCTCTGACTCTGGAGAGCGGAGGTGTAAGCTCTTCGTCTACAGTCCCAGCTATGCAGCCATCTGCTCCGGGACAGACATAAGTGAAACCACCTCACACCCTCCAGACTAGACTAGATTCATGTTAGACGAATGCTTCAGTCAACACTAGAGCAGAAGATTCACACACATGAGCTCTGCCCAGTTTGTAACCCATGACACTGTGATATACATCAAAACTGTTGTTTTAGCCGTTACATTTTGAGGTAGTTCATTGTGAAGCCATAGATCACTGGGACAATTTCTTTAAAGTATAAAGTTTTTTCAAAATAGAAATAATGACTAGGATACATCTCTATTTATCAAAATTATTAAATTTTAAATAGTTTAAAAGGATTATAACAACATAAGGCATTTTAGGAGAAAATACAAGAGCTAAACATGTGCAAATGATTAATAAAATAGTATTGACTTAAGTAATTAGTTTATTTGACCCCTTTCAGGTCTTGACTGAAATACCCCCTCCCATGACACCTGATCTTCTAATTTAATATTGTAAGATCTGTTTTCATTCAGACATGCATTTCCTATTTGTTTTTGCTTGTTTCATTTTCATCCAAAACATTTATCACCATCCAATATATTACCCTCCTTTCTGATTTCTTTTCTTTATTGTCTATCTTGTCCCACAAGAAGTTGAATTCTACATGAACAGGGATTCTTAACTCTGCTTATCAACCACACCCTGAACAAGGACTCTCATTTCATAGGGGCTCACTTTTCACAAAGAAATGAGTCAATCATCCAAAATACATTTATCTGGAAAAGCTGATGGAGGAGTAAAGCATCACTTGGCAAGGGTTCAAGACAAATTGACAAATGGCAAAAGGAAGAGGCACACATTGAACATAAAGGAAAAATAAATTGGGAGTTCAACTACACAGAAATGGACTAATTAATTTCTTAAGAAATGAGTTCCCAAGCAATAAAGGTGTGGAAGCAGACAACAGGTAACCATTTAAGAAGCAATTAGAAAGTTATGGAGCATCTGGTGCATAAAATTAACCAAAAGTCAGTTGCATTCCTATCACCTGGGCTGGGAATGAAATCCTGATGACCTGCCAGGTTACCCCCTGCTGCCATTCAAGGTGCTGATAATTTCTGTGTGGACAACTCGTATCTTGCCTAAGGTCCTCTCTGATTGTACTCTTCAGGTGTCTTGCTTTGCCAGGAAGGCTAGTGGGGAGGTATGGTAACACCAGGCTTGTTGCTTTCTGTGTAACTGTGGATAATTAAACCTTCACTTGGATTAATATAGGCTATCTGTGTAGGCCCCTGCTTTTGAGAGTATGTGTGCTAAGGGATGTTAATTCTTTATGGACCAAGGATCTATCTTTAAAATGAGCAACAAACATTTCCCCACTGATCCCCAAACTATAACAAAGTCAGGTTACGAATCTAGAGGCAGAAATCTGAGCAGATAAAAATGTATGTGTACAAATCAAGAGATCCTTGCTCTTTTTGTATTTCTTCTCTCTTCAGTCTCACCCTATTTTTCATTCCTCGCTGATTTTCAGTCTGTCTCTTCCCTTTCTTTACAAGCTTAAGAAAACAAAATGATAATCATGAAAAGCAGAAACAAAAGTTCCAAGGTAGTGTACTAGCATGCCGAGCTCCTTGAGGAATGTAAGCACAGTGAAGGGTAACACATGCTGTGACGCGGGCCCTGATTCCCTTCCGGAGCTGCAGCGCCTGTAACCCGCTGGCTGGAAGAACAGTCAGACGCTGAGAGGTGATGGCCCAATTTGGGACGGCTGCGAAGGGTCAGCCCCGCTCTCAGCCTCTTGCTCCAGCAGGAAGGGCAGGTCTCCTCCCACAGGCCAATGCCCACCTCATCGCTTCCCTACAGACGGACGGCACACTCCTCAAGAAATCTACATAGAAGTGTTTTGGATTCTGTATCTGGGAACCCAAACTAAGCAAATAGATACATAATTTTGTTTATATTTAATGCAAAGGATTATATTGTAAAAGAGAATTAAGGTAATTATCCCTTTAGGTTTTGCCTTTGTTTGAGTCTTATAAATCCTCTACCCCTGACTAATTGTGTTCTACTGACCGCCCTGCCACATCCAAAATAGTTCTCAACACCCAGCTGCTGCAGTCTCAGTAACACTCCCCATATGCTTATATCGTTTTAACTACCGTGCTCAGAAGAGCAGTGGAAAAGTTCAAGACTAAAAGCAGCCCAAGATTGAGACCAGAGGTTAATAAGCTATCTGGTACTTCAAAGGCAAAGGGCTAGGTGATGACACTTTGAAAATGGCATCCAAGGGTGCAGGATAATGACATGTAGCAATTAATCTGCCTCATAGCCATTCCACACACTTAATTCTCTCTCCAGTTTCTGCAGTCACTCTTGCTCTTTCTTGGTCTCTCTTCCTGTCTCCTATTAGCCTTCCTAAATCTCCCTTAAGCTTTGAAATAATACTTTTAAAAATGTGTTTACTGAATAAAATTGCACATTTTTGGGATTTCACTTGAAAATTAGATGACTTGAGTAGCTTGCAAGTACATAAAATCTCTAAACTAAATGAAATAAGTTAATATTTATTTGAGTATGAAATTCTGTTGACCTTTTTCTGTAATTTAATGGTCTGGACAGAAAAGAAAAGAAATTCAATACCCTTTATAAGATACCTCTATCTTATTCTAGGAGAAGCTCTAGAGTTATTTGGTTAAGGGAAACTTTTCTGAATTGAGTCTCGATGGCACAACGAAAATACAGATTGAAAGGAATAAAACTCAAATAAGCCCAAAATGCAAAAGGATGTGTGAAATAGTACAGAGTTGAATACATCATAGCACATAAGGTGAAACTTTTTTCATTAGGTTTCCCCAAATTATTAGTGTATTTAACATTTTTATACCTTCTCATCCTTGGAATATAAACTAGAGGCACGAGGCAACACCCCACTGCAGAGACCCCAAAAGTAAACGATTCTTTTCAAGGAGTTTTAGGTCAATATATGTTAATTCTATGTTGTCCCTGAACTGAGGAGAAAGAGCATTGTGGGACTGAAATATGGAAAGATCTGAAGCCGTCTGGCTCAGTCTCAGGAAACAGCAGCTTCCACTGTGCATGGACATTCACAGGTTGTTTACATAATAATAATAATCAAGTGAAAATACTCCGGTCAGCCAAAAAGAGCTTGTCTTCCAACACTGTACTGTTGAGTGAAATATATCACCAACCTGGAAGTATATAACCAATGTTGCCACTCCACTTTTTTAAGCAAATAGCTTTCTTACAACATTCACAGGTTTTAACCTCTGAGTGTATTTAAATTATGAGCTAGCCATTCATCGTGTTAACAGTGTTCTGTCTCATTCACTTCAATGTAGTGTTTCATTTTCTAAAAGCTCCGAGTGTTGATATTTTCCTGAGAATAAACATTTGTACACCTTTGCCTCTGAAAAACTGGTGATGGCGCAGAAACATTCAACTTCGTGTTTGTTCTCTGCTATGCTTCTGTGTTCTAAAGTGGGTGTCTTGCATATCATAACCCTAGTTGTTTACATTTTGCTGAAATAAGAATTTATAAAAATAATTCAAATATACTAGTATATCCTGGGGTTTTGTCTGATCAAAATAACTACCACAGAAACTCAGTGTATTGTTGATTGGGTCAGATGTCTATTCAATAAACATTACATTCCACTTTAAACAGTAATGCCAACACATGTTAAGCAATCTAGAGTTTATTTTCCTTTATAATAGTGCTGTACTCTTCCTAAACATCCTTTTGTAACTTTTTGTATTTCTGATTAGAACGCTGTGCTACAAATGGTAAAATTATTTACCTGTTAGTCACTTGTATCTCTCCTAATTACCAGCATGCTCTTTTTGACATCTACTCTGTGGCTCTCCACAGAGACTTTGTTTAAATGATTGACAGGCTGACAACAAAAGCCTTTAAATATTTAAGAACACTTAAATATTCAAACATTGGATGTAGAAGATAAGGCATAAAGGAATTGGAGGACACTATCAGGTTTATTTAATGTGACAAAGAGCAAAGATAGAAGCCTAACACAAAGATGGACAGACACAGTTTCCCAGCAGACCTAGGGAGCTACAGAATCATGCACAGCCCTTTTTGGATTTGCCAAGCATGAAACATTTTTCTTTGTGATAGTCCTCTACCTTAGCCCAGCAAAGGAACCTCAGAGCCAAGCTCATGCTATCTCGTCCCACTCCGCCTGACTGGAAATGATTAGACCATGGCGACAACAGGACTTTGGACAAGCCTGCCTGCAAGGAGGCCAGCACCTATCAGAATTTCATTCCTGGGAACTTAGAAAAAAAAGAACGTTAGACCCTGGTCAGCCAAGCGGCACACCCAGATTGCATGACCTAGGGTTGAGAAAGCCACTTTCAGCTATGGGTGTGGGAATGCAGAAAAAGCCACTATGTGGAAAAAGAAAAATGATGCAGTTACATTAGGAAGTAAAAAAATTGGCTCTCATTCACAGAGAGATGAAGAAAATGGCTTCCAGCTCTTCAGTTTCCAGTTTCCAATTACCATACCTTGTAAATGACGACTAATTTTATGGATTATTCACTGGATTTACTTGATTCCTTATAAACCTCCTTTCCTTAAGCCCAGGGGTTTCTCATATCAAAGGATTACTATTACCAACAATTGCTAAGAAACAGAGCATATTATACTTTATTATTTGGCTTTTAGCACATGAAACCATAAATCAATACTAATTAATGCATATTAAATATGTATATTCTATCTTCCCAAACTGATTATAAACCTTTTAAGGAAAAAAAGTCATAGTTATTTATAACTTCATCTCTAGCATGATACCCTTCAGAGAGTAGACACTCAATAATAGATGGTGATAGAAGATGTTCATTTAGTAGATGTGAAAATGACTTTTCGGCTTAAGTGTATTTCCCTGTATAACAGCTTATCCACTTAGTTCTCAATTTTTCACTTCCAAGAGATTAAGCTTTGTTAAAAATAACAGAAAATCACAAATGCAGGAATCCTTAGTCACCATGCTATATTTACTTATGTCTTAAATTAAGGGCTTGGGTTTGTGGTGTTGGGTATGGATATGTTGCTATTGGTCTATCTTAAAGAGGATATAGTTCAATGAAGACACGTACTGTGGGAACCTGTCATGAGGGAAGAAGATACACTGACATGCATCAGTCTAAAGAGACTTATTGACAAAGGGCCCCAAGGACCCAGCTCAGGGGTTGCAGGAGACAGTAATTACTTCAGAGGTTCAAGTTTCATAATGCATTAGTTCTAAACATCTATGTTCACTAGAAAGCTCAGAATCATTCACTCTTAAAACATTATTCTTACTCTGTTGAAATCTTGGCTATGGTGTCGCAGGAGCTGTACTCCACACCTGTGAAGATTTCCCTGCACTGCACGGTCCGGACTCCGTTAAGCCAGTCACCTGCTGTACGGAAGGTAGTGATGTCGACATTGCTTTGGTCCAGAAGGAGGTTTGATGGCCTGCAAGAAGAGAGATCACCAAAGGGAGAGAGATCAGGAGTCAGCAGAGTTGCTGGGTGTTAAAATTTGACACCAACATCAGCAGGAACTTCCAGACTTCATGAGGTGTTCTTGTGTATTTGTGGAATTTATCTGCCATGAAGTTTTTATCTGTTGAAGCTGCTACTTGAAAGTATACTGTGAAATTACCTTGTCTCAGTAAGCCCTTTCTCCACTCACAAGTACTTTTTAAATCATGGAAACTTTGCCAGTGAAATACATAAATATATCCACATCCACACACACTTTTATAATTTAATTTTTTTAATTATTAGCAAAGACAGTGGCAATTTGGGACATAGTGATAGCAGACACACAACATACCAGATACTTTGCTGTCTGCTTGCTGATGGATTTGGTTTCCAATATTACATACTGCCCACTGGATATTCACTTGTAGATAAAAGTTGTTATTTAAAGGACAGTTCGAACAACCCAGACTGTACTTAGAGCAGGACATAAAGTCATCACAGATTTAAATAATGTGCCACATTAAAAATAAAATTATAAAAGGAATAGAAAAATATAGATGAATAACAATAAACGTATTTCTCAGATATCTGACAACACCAAATGGAGTTCATGATATAAAGAGGTAGAGAGACATGTGATTTATATAAAGAGGTAGAGAGACTGTGATTAATTTATATTGCACAGCACAATCAAAAATAGAATTCCTTAGATTGTTTTATATAATCATAGCTCTGATCATGGATCTATGACTAACTGCAAGATCTGATGAAGCAAAGGAACAGAAAGGAAATAAAAGACAAGGAGGAGGCCATGTTTTTATCCCAGAGAGCCTAAAAAAGCAGCAATTGGTAAACTGCCATTGGCCTTTTTTTTCAGCTGTTAGTGACATCTTCCACTGTTTTTTGACAAGAGTGGGACCAGTCAGCAGGTAGACCATTGACTGTCTTCTCTATTCTTTCCTGTTAAGGAAGGGAACTTGAGCAAAAATTAATTATGCAAGCCTTTGAGATGAATAATGATAATAATAACAGCATAAGGACCATACTGAACATTTATGAGCACCTATAATGGCCCAGGAACTATGCTAAGAATATTACACAGATATGAAGGACTTTAATTTTCACAGTGTTAGTTAGGCACCCATGTCATGTCCCTATAACAGATGTGAAAGCTGAAACTAAAAGAGATTAAGTTACAAATCTGACTTCCCTCAGGCACGAAAGAGAAGGGATGCAGACACAGGTTATTTTATGCCAAAGTCTATACTCTTGACCACTCTTCTTGTTATACAAATTAGGTGAAACTTTGTTCATATTATATTTCCCCTGTTTCCTCTTAAACTATTTATGATTTCATGATGTGGCCTCTGATTTTTATATGCCATAAAGTATAGTGGTTTAGTTCACAGATACTAGAAATCAGGCTTGGGTTGAATCCTGGGTGTGACACTACTCTCTGTGTGACCTTCAGTGATTTCTTGTCTATTTCCTCATCTGTAAAATGGGGATGACAGTAATAATACAGACTTCACCAAAATGATGATTAAATTAGGTTCTAAAAAGATTAAATATGCAGGCAGCACTTAGAGCAGGGCTGGCACGCAATAAGCTATCAGTTATTTGTTATTCTGACGTAAGTAATACATCTAGTGAAATGACTGAAGTTTTTAAAAATTTTGAAAAGAAAATAACATAAATTCCAGTTTATACAAAATGCTGGGAATTCAATGATCTTGTTAATTACCTGTATGTGCAACTGGAAGTTAAATCATACATAATATCATGTTCATAATAGGGCAACTGCCTTGTAAAGTAGGTATAATTCGGGGCTTATTAGAACAGTCACCAACTTTTACAAGCTCACAATGATTCCATAGCCTACGCCCATAAATGGATATGCTATTTGACTTTTGTAGTTTCTGGTTTCATTATTGCAATAAAATGTTTTATTAACATTAAAATTGTATGTGTCATAATCTAATCTTTACCTTGCAATTAGGTAGGTACATTTAGACTTTCACCTTTTCATACTTATCATACAGAAACTTTCACATTTTGTGATACTGAAGTTGGATTTAATCAGCAATGAGCTTTAAAACTTTTCTAAGTGCTTATTGTTAAAATCCCTAATTTTAGACTTTTTTAAGCTCAAACTTCACATTTTCAATATATAGGAAAATATATATTGAAAATTAATAATTTGCCTAACCAAAATCCATCATTTGAAGTGCTTAAATTCAACATTTAGTATTTAGTTGTCAGGAGACACCAAAGTGAGAATATATTGACATGCATTTACTCTTATTTTAGCAATGAATTTAGCTCTCTTAGGTACTAATTCCAATAATATCTTTGGAAATAGGATAAAGTAACAGGAAAACAAAGCAATCTTGACAAAATTAAATCATATAGTGTTTTACCTAAAATAGCGACCCTTGATTATCATCTAGAATATATGGCAAAAACTCATGTTCTCTTCAGAAAATCTCTGAAAAGGAAATCTACAAATATACCAACTCTACCCACACTTAAAAATAATTTTTAATTGAGAAATTTATCAGCTCACTCCTGAATATGCCAGGCAGGCTTAATTTAAGAGTGAGGTTAAGACTCTTAAATCTGAAAAATTTTGTACCATGCCCTAGAATGCATGAAAGGAATGCAAATTGACTATTCATCTGGATTTTCATGGGGATACATTAAATTTATTTGAAACATATAAAATTTTTAATTAATGAAAATAATTTTAATTAATTTTTCATTTGATAAAAATGACATTTTAAGGACATTTTAATGCTATGTTTTAGGAAGAAATTGGCAACATGACAATTTGGTTCTGTCTACATTTTCATCCATTATGGAAAATATAGATCAATAGCTCATTCCCTTCCTGTCATAATCATTTTGAAGTAGAAAATGGTGAACTTTTCAACCTTCTTTCCAGTTGACTAAACTCAACTACTTAAATTCTCTCTACTTCAAGTGTTAGAATCATAAATTAAAAATTAGATTATGGAGTTTGTAACATATTTATGTTTTATTATTTGGTTTCATCTAACCTTCAGGGGTTATCTAAAAAGAGAAAAGCAACAAAAATTAGGCATTCTTTTATGAAGCATTTGTTTTCTTTCTTTTAGGAATACTTAGGAAACTACACAATGTAAATAAAACATTTTATAAATTATTCTCTTCCGCAACATATATATATGTATAATTTTCTAGACTTAAAATTTTATTTAAAATTTTAAAAATTATAAAAAAAAGTTTATTTTAATTGAAAATTTCTTATTTTTGTTTTTTCCTAAAAACTTGAGGAATTACAGATATACACCCCGGGTTCCAAAACCAATGCAAGAAATAGCCTTTGTCACTAGCCAGCATCAGAGATAACCTACACCCATTGAATAAGTCATTGAATCAGTAAACAAACTGATAGAAATAACTTTAAATCAAGTATGAGAAAATGTTATTAAAAAAATGAAGTAAGACCTGTAAAGGGAGACTAAAAAACAGTGCACGCAAACACTCTGCCCAGACTGGATTTCTCCAGTAGCTATAGCATAGAATCTAATGTTGATTCTTGGTCCTATGAATAGCAATACTTTCTTATTTATGGGTTTGTGGGTATAAAGAATCAAACCCCAGGACATTTATTCAGAATATTTATGAAGGGTGCCTAATAGTAAAATGCAGAATTTTTTTGTCTTAATTCAAAATGGTTTGTATTTTTAAATTCAATACTATAGCCAGACTTAACAAAAGTTTAGAAAAAATTAGTACAAATAAATTGAAAGTAGAACAGGACGTGCAGATTAGTGACTAGAGTGACCCCAACTGAGTTTTTCTGTTTATTACTTGGATCAAAGTACAAGGAAGACAAAGAATGACCTAATTTTAATGCCAGTGACCTCAGAATAACCAGCCCTGCGAAGTATCATTTTTCCACTTCCAGGATTTCTCTGGGGACTTCAAATAAAAATTGGTTCCTTTCCTCCTCCGAGAGGACATCTGGAGAGTTTATCAATGGATAGGAATTTGTCTCTCACTGTGAAGAGCCTGTGATGTCTCTTCATGCGCACCAAGGGAACGGGGGCTTTTTGAGCAGCTGCAGGCATTGCCTTTTTTTTAGACCCAGCCCCAGACATTGGGTCTGAAAGGAAAATTTATAGGCTGGGTGATGTGCACCGTGAGCTCACACTTTTACTAGACAAATTAGATAGGTTTCAATCTGTGCAGCTGTAAACGATGTCCTGCAGAGTTCCACCTGATCTTTTACAGCTTTTCATAAATCAGTACCTACTGGCCGCAGACCTCAGTCATTAAAAAGAAATCATGAAAATTACATGTTTGCTCAGGGGAAGCAAAAAAATAACTTTTCTCCCTTTCTCTCTCCCTCTTTGTACTTAAGCTTGTGAATTATTCTTTTATGGATTTTCATACTGTTGCATTAAAGAGGTCCTCATATTTTCTTTGCACCAACTCCTATTTTAACCATAAATGGTTTCATACTAATAAGCACCAGATACTGGGGAACAAATATCAATAAAAAACTGCCTGTCCCAGGAATATTTTCTCATAATGACCTTATTTCAATATTGCATTGGAGTTCTAAAACACTAGGGTTGAATGTTGAGTGACTCTTTTATAACATGAAAAGATTCTTTTTGGTTTATAAAAGGTTTTATAGTTCATGTATTAAAAATAATGATGAATATGCATTTCTTGAATGAATAAGTAAATGCCTACTGAGTCTAGAAGTAAATATCAATAATACAGGATCTAAATGCTTTGCCTCTATAATTATCTACTGCTTGTCTGTTGTGAATGGCTTCAGGGAATATATTAACTCTTAAGAGTAATTTCTTAAAGCTAAATATTAATTATATCTACATTTGTTATCATCTGAATATAGTAATGTATTTTTCCATACATTTTATAGTTTGCTATAAATATTTTTATTTCAAGTAGTGTCTTTTCACCATAATCAGAGCAAAATATCTTACATTTGCCAGTTTTTTAAAATATGGATTTATGATGATCTTGAAACTTTTATCTCTAACATTAAAAATTCCAGATAGGATTAAATAAATTTAATTTGCCATCAGTAACTAAAATCATTTTGAATATATATAGTTCCTAACAGGAGACTAGTATATAAATGACCCATTAAGGAGAAGTAAAGTCATTGTGTTTGTTTTAAATTATTTCTAGGCCTTCAGGATGAAAATCTTAGCATTCATAGCTATTACATCTGGTTTAATTCCTCCCAGTGGTAGAATTATCTACTTTGATTTTTGTGATTAAAAAAAAATATGTCACCTGGGTATTTGGCATATTTGCTTCCCTCTGAAAGGTTTTGTATCATATTTGTTCAGTGAGGAAAGTCACCCTGTCAGTTTCATTGCCGGAGGTCAAAGTTATTTTGAGACACAGATTGTTATTGGTCATTAGAGTTCTCTTAAAGGATGTATTTGTCAAGACAGCAGTTATTGTCAAAAAGAATTATATTATGTTCTCTTAGAGATAAGAAACATTTTATTAAAGCTAATTTAGTACTGTTATTAGAAATGTTATGAGTATTGCTTGTTTTTGCTCCTACTTATCCTACAAGCTGATGAAGATAAATCTCTTCAAAGTTAACAATCAATGCAATGGAACACTATATTTAAAATAGTTTCAATTAAATTGAAAGTATAATCAGGTCTTCAGAATCTCATTTTAAATATATTAAATATATTGTTTCAGTCTTTATGCCATTATTTTGGTTGCTTTCACTTTCAAAACTCATTCTAAACATATTGAATGTATTGTTCAATTCTTTATGCCAAAAATCTGTTACATAAATTTACTGTAGAATTTAAGAAGCCAATGACTTGAGTGTAATAATCCTGTGAATGTAAAGAACAAGTCATTTCTCTATTTCATTTTGTATACATAAATAACCAAAAAAAAAGGACATTTTTAATTTAGTTACATTTATAAAAATAATTTAATCAACTTATTTAAATCCAGGAGTCATTTTTATACAATTAAAATTAATTGTACATCATATATTATTTAAATATGAAAATAGTATTTCAAAATAGTTTCTTTTAAAATGACATTTACTTATTTTTCTTACAGCTAATGTGTTGTGAAATAAGATAAAAATTGTTTTTGTAAGACCATTTTGTATTGCTTTTTATAGCAGGATTTTCTATCAAGAGCTCCTTTAAGAAAGATTTCTCAAATTCTTAAAGACAAGGGAGGGAGCCTTTATTTTTACCTGTCTATACATGTGCATTGACCTCTTTTTCTAACTTTCTCAAAAGCACTACTTTGCCATTGCCTTTTCCTTTTCATCATCCAATTACAACTAAACCTCTTAAACTTTCATATCTCCTCTATCATTCAAAGAATAAAAAATGTCCTTCTCATTCCTTAATTGAATGGCTTTTTTCCTCAGTTGTATTTTTTTTGTCACTCTTTTGTAGCTTTTGATAGCAAAATTTATACTATCCACTTTTGGAAAATTCCTCGAGCTGTAGTTTCTCTAACGGTCAGAGTCTCACTCTGGTTGTGTTGTCCAAAGTTCTAAATAAAGACCATCTCTAGGTGGGTGAATGGTCTGATATATTAATGAGTGGTTCATACATTTTTCTTTGAGAAATGCCATCCACTGGCATTGATTGACTCTACAATCCACTCATAAGGATCCTGAAATTTCCATAAGCTGCCATCACTTCCTGTTGTACACCATGGAAGCATTCACTTCAATTAGCTTTTTTGTCTGCTGTAGATATTCGAGTTGTGACTTTTGGACCGAGAAGTACTTAGAGACTTCAAAAGGATCCCCAAACACTAGGACAGCACACAACAGCAAAGGGAAGCTCAAATATTTAGTCTGACAGGTTGGGTGGAGGGATATTTTAGCGTCAACCTATGTGAGCCAATACCCTCCATAATTCACAGATTAAAGATTCTGATAATCCATGGGATATGATAGCATTAAGTAGAATAAATAACCTTAGGAAAGAAAAATGGAGACATTTGTGGTGAAAATCAGCCTTACTAAATTGAGGTGTACTTGCTAAGCATGCTTCTGACTGTGGGTTCTTTCCTATCTTAATGCAGAGAAGACTCTAATTTGTAGGCGGAGCTTTAATCTCTAGCCCAGTTTGAGTTGGGAACTTCCAGCTTCCTTTAGGACTCAGTCTCGTGTTCAAAATGCTTACCTGCCTCGCAGACCTCTTCTCTCCTCCACCTTTCCTACAGCTGTCAGTGAGAGCGCTGTTCTCATAGCCCTTCATGTCCAAAACCTGGAAGTACTCTCCGGTACTTCGCATGTCAGTCTGCACATTTCCTTAGGCACCATGTCCTATCATGCTCACTTGAGAAAAACTTTTTGAATTTACACCTTTTCTTTTTATCTCCTTCTCTCTACCCTAGCGTAAGTCCTCTCGGACTACTGAAATCACCTCCTAACTCCTTATCTTGAACTTCTTGTACAATTTATTTGTACTTCTCTATTTTTTATGATTTCTGAGCATACCTTGTCTTCTTGCTCTAGTAACTACAGATTCTGAGGGATATTATGCTATATATTATAGTAAATCTTTTCCTCCCACATTTAAATGCAAGCTGTTGAGGGTGGAAGTTGCATCTTGTTACCTATATAATCACCACAGGGCCTAGTATCAAGTCTTGCACAAAGTAAATGCTAATTAAACATTTGTAGCTTCACATGTATATATAGTCAAAACTTCAAAATCATACATATCTCCTACAATTTTAGGAAAATAAATAACTTACTAGAAAACAAACAGCATAAAATTTAAGATAGCTTCTCTTTTCTTCTCACTGTCTCTTGCAACATCTCAGTTAAGTTTTTGACCTGGTACCCTCTGATCAATCTGTTCATATACTCTCCACTTCCAGCAATGAATCCTCAAAGACACTCTCAGTGGAAGATTCTTTGCGAATGATTCTGTTATGAATCATCAACTCTAATTAAGGTTGCAGAATGAAATGATACTTATAGAAAGAGCTGTGTTACAGCATATGAAATAAATTTTGCCATAAAACTCACTGAACTCAGGCAGACTCAGGGAAACATCATCCTTATAAGCCTTCTCATAGAATGGTGTTGTTTTTCTCAACACTTTTAAAGGTATAATTGTACACACTGATCTGAATAACTGAGTAATTTATAAACTTGAATCTTTGGTGCCATCCACAAACTCAGACTGGGATAGACTCTAAATGTGATTTGAGGATGATGTTCTTCTTGGAGTTGAGTTAACAGAAAGGGAGATGTGAAATTTTGCTTAGGAGAAAACTATAAGCTTTTATTATTACGACTCATGTCTGCAGAAATCTGTGTAACGAATAGGAAAAAAAAAAAACTAGTCTACTGTTCTAAAAATCGTGTCTGTTGAAATAGAAATTTATTATTATTTCAGCAAATACATACTCATGTACTTGGGTATTTACTAAGTTTCCAGTATCAACCTGGGCCTGGTAATGCAAGACAAGTATGGCATCCGATCTCGGAGGGCTTGGAGTTTATTGGAGGAATGTATACTTAAAAGGAAAACACCCGCAACAGAATTAAAAAATTGCTGTGAGGAAGAAGAATATGGTGCTTTGTAAAAGAATGATGTTAGTGTTGCCAGGAATAGAAGCTGCTTCCTGAAGAAAGAAGGATGCAAAGGAGAACCGGAGAGCAGTAGGGGCAGCTGTCTTCATGTTGGGAGCGCTGTGGCTTTCTGACGGGACTCGACAACGGCCACTATGGCTACAGAATTGTTGAAGTGAAAGTGGCACAGTCCGAAGATTGGAAATGCCCTTCTCCTCACATTTTTGCCCCTCCCTCCACAAAGCAGCTGTTTGTCACTTCTCTCCTTTAAATGTCTCAGTGGATTCGTCATGCATTTCCAAAACACTCCCCAGTCCTCACCACGGCTTAGGGGCCTCACGTGCTCTGGCTTCTGTTTGTCGTTTCACACTCATGACAAACTCTTGTGTTCCTTACTGCTCTTCGGGTGTGTTATCCGTCTGCCACTTCCTAGAACCCTCTACACTCATTCAATTTCTTTTTCCTGTTCTTAGAATATTTGATTTTTTTTTTTTTTTTGGAGGGGGAAGGAGAACTCTTTCAATAGCTGGCTTTTCTTTTTTTTCTTTCTTTAGGTCTCAGCTCAAATATCACCTCCTCAGAGGGCTCTTTCCCAACATCCTTTTATTATCTATCACAACCATCTATTTATTTCCTTCCTATAATCTGTATTTGTTTATTGTTTGTAGCCCATCTTCTGTAATGTAAGCTCCAGGATGGTAGGATCATATTTGTCTTCTTCACTATTCTCCACAGTCTACACATGTCTAGGACATAGTAGACTTATTATATAAGGAGCATTTGTTGAAAAAATGAAGAAATTTGAATAAAACAAATGATACTGGAGAAGTTGGACAACTTAAAGTATCAAAAAGTTTAGATTTTTTTCTAATGAGCTTATCTTTTTATATTTTGATTTTTATAAAGAGATGACTGAAATTATGTCATTTATGTTTTGATAAGAAAATTCTGAAGGCTATGTGAAAAGAGTCTGGAGAGGGGCAGGAATGGAAGCAGGGGTCCAGTTAGGAGGCCTCTGCCATGGTCTAGGTCAGAAGGGGTGATAGTCATCGAAGAGAGTGTTTGCAGTGGAAAGAGAGAGAGAGATGATCATACCGACTCAGTGACCTTCTAGATCAAAGTGTGGAGATCAAGAAGGAGGTGCCAAGAATTGTGATAATCCTGATGAAGCAAACAAATAGGTGCTAATGTATTCAACTAAATTAGGAAGGCAGTGGAAAGATGAAGCTATCAGGAGAAAATAAAAAGATAAAATTTCAGAGTATTATATTTGAGATGTCTGTGAAACTCTTAATTAGTTTGTGAAGAGTGGCAGAAAAATAAGGAGATAGTTGGCAGAGATGTGGGACTAGCAGAGGAAATGTTGACAGACAGCATCTCTTTAATGCTCCTGATGATAAAAATCACCTAGAGTTTTTATCAAACATCCAAATTCCATTTCCCTTTCCTAAAATTCTGACTCAGTACCTTGAGATAGAACCGCATAGTTGTATGTTTACAAAAGAGAGAAAGAAAGAGAGAAACAGAGATTGTGGGAGAGTGAGAGAGCAAGAGGAAAGATCTGCTTTTAATGAGTGTAGGACATGTCTCTCTTCCTTTCATGTAATTAGAGAAAGAAGGACTTTCCTATCTCATACGTAGAAGAAATAAGGACAAGATTGGTGGATGCAGGCAACTATAATGTTTTTGTTTTGCTGCTGGAATTCCATCTGATGGTATTTTCTCAAAACTATGTGGCAAGGACATCCCTGGAAAACTAAAGGGGAAAGAGAATGAATTTCATCAGTTAGGAAAAGGACGACATCCCTTTGATCTTTGTCAAAACTACAAAAACAGTTTCTAAAGGAGAAAAGATTTCTTGACACTGGTATATGGTAATCTGAGATTGTTGCTAATAAACTTATAATGACACAATCTTCCCAGTTGTGTATTTTAATGGTAAGAAGTCACTTATGAACCCAATTTCCAAAACCTTAATATTTTAGTGAATTCATATGGATAGCACTTCTTAGAAAAATATTTTCCCTAAAATTGTATGTTTTGTGATGAAATACATGGAATTTATTCAAGAATTAAAGCATGTATATTAAAGGAAAATATTCAATATATTCAGAAAGAATAGAAAAGTGAATTTAAGATGTATATTAAAATTTGGATTCTAGGGTATATTCTGACATACTGTGATCTGATATTAAGATTATTTCCCACATAAAATTGGAGTTAAGTATCTCTTGATCATATTACATGACTTAGTCTTTATATTAACTCTATTATCCTATGGAAATGGTTTGAATGTCTTTTTATGATATGGAAATAATTGAAAAGATGTACTTTTTTTTTTTGCCATGATTGCTATTGAGTAAAGATCAAAAGAAATGGCCTCAGGGTGCACAATGAGGACCGTATGGTCCAGGGAAGGACAGGTTTGTTATCCTGTTAGTTGTTAAACTGTCAGGTGGATTTCCAAGAGTCTGTACAGTCTCCCCCTGTGAATTTTAATTCAGAGATTCATTCATATAGGATAGGATATGTTATGGACAATTTTACCTTCTAAGGATGTATCACTAAATTCAGTCTCAGCACTCCTCATTATTACCAACAAATGATCCATGATTTTTTATACCGATATTAAGACTTTGGTTCAGATTGCCCTTATTCATCTTACTTGAATACAGTGTAAAAACTGGATCATGTAGGCTCAATATAATTGCTCTCATTCAGGTAAAAAGAATCATATACTCTATTATCAAGTGCATTAGCAAATGCTCTATCAATTTGAAAGTCATAACTCGGTGATTGTCAGTAAAGACAGCAGATGTGGAAAACAGAAACAAGAAAACTCCCTCCAATAAGGTTTATGTTATACACATGGGTCACAATAAATCTTCATTATGTAGTGTTTATACATATCACTTGATACTATGGATTTATGTGTACACTAAGCATAAGTCTTTTACTAAAACTGCAGTTTTCCTGTAAGTGCAATCATCATCAAAATGTAAAAGAACTGCTTTCCTCTTACATGTACAGTGAGAATAGTAATCATTAAACAAAACAGAGAGCTGTGCCTTTAGTTTATCTGAGAAGCTCTTCTTATGGTCCCTGACAAAATTCATCTTTCCTTCCACACTTCTCCTGTTGCACTTTGTAGGAACACTTTAATTTACATTCCTCAAAACTATTAGAAGAACCCAGTGATTCCTAAGTGGAAGAAATATGCATAAAATCTAATGGATTTCGTGCATCCTGGATTGCATTATAGCTGTGATGTACTGACATCTGTGTTGCTGTCTCAGAGACACGGACATTATTTTACTCAGTATTTTTCTCAACAGTGTCTAACAAAGTAACTGGCACACAATATGGGTTAAACAAATACTTGTTTAATGAAGTTGGAGGAAATTGCATTCTGCTAGCCAGTACAATGTTGTAGAAGTAATGCTATTATCACTGAAGCCTTGTTTTTAATGAAGAATGACTCAGGGCTTTGCTAGGGTTCCCCACCACTCCAGGAACTTTCCTTTTTTTTTTTTTTAAATAGTAGAGAGTGAAAAGAAGCTATGTGTCCAGGGTTCCTATTTCCCAAAGACTTAAATAAGCCTCAATGTAGACTCACTCCTCATCAATATGGAAGTTAAAATATCTCAGATGTTATCATTATAATTAAATAGCATAAGAATGTCTCCTCATTTCTGTTTTTTAAAGATACTTCTCTCCAGTCGTCAAGAATACAACTTTCCATGATTGCAGCTGGGGGAGTGGGAGAAAAATTAACACCTTAGAGATAGACAATACTTCATTTCAGAGAATGCAGAATGCAAAACCCAGTGTGTCACCTTGCTGCTGCACTGGTGATGATCTTCAGACTGCCTGGGTTCCGGATAAGCTTGTCCAGAATGCTGACAATCTGCTCAAACTTGGGTCTGTTGTTTCTGTCTTTCTGCCAGCAGTCCAGCATTAGCTGATACAACGCAGCTGGGCAGTCCATGGGGGGTGGCAGTCGATAGCCCTCATCCACAGCTTTAATTACCTGTGTGAGAAGCAAAGTTTCCAGGAATGTAAGAGGTGGGACTTCTTTTATTTTTTCACGGGCAGGGCACAGTAATATGAATATTTTAAAGTTAAGTGAAATTGTTCTAATTTTAAACTGCTTAAAAGGATAACAGCTTATCAAACAAATAAGCAATTATTTATGTGAGAAAATGTTATATAAAGGAAGATGAAAAGAAAGCGAATTTAGAAAAGAAAAAATTTGTAAAGATAGTTTTCAAATCAATAACAAGAAATGTTCTATGGTACAGGAAGTTAAATGAGTTTTAAGAAATTATTATTTGGTAATCCAGAGTTCTGTGGAATCTTTTTCATATATAAATGCAGAAAAAAACAATATATACCAATATACACCAGTTATACCAGAGTTCAAATACTACCTTCTAAAACGTAGGTTCCTTTGGTAAAATCCTATGTGTTGCACAATTAAGTAATTATTACTTCATTAGTATTTTTAAATGTCATAAACAGTGACTTTCAAAGTTTATATCAGAATCATCTGGAGGGCTATTAATATACAGAACAATATCCTCTGATTACATATGTATAGGGAGAGGCCTGACAATCTGCATTTCTACTAATTCCTAGGCCATGCTAAAGCTACTGGGCCAGAGACCACACTTTGAGATTCTCTGACAGAGAGAATTTGGAAAATAGAGATGTGGAAAAGTGAGTCTGATTTTCCCAGCAACATTATAAAAACAGCTTGTTTGACAAAGTACAGAAAGGTTTTTATATCCAAATACATTAAAAGCAATCTTATATGTGGTGAGTAGGAAATAACTAAAAGCATCTCAGCTTTCCTACTTATGTATCTTTGAGATCATGCTCACAGTTTCTGGCTAAGCATAAAGAAAAATCTCTGAGTTCTGATCCCGTATGCTAACAGCATCTTTGTACTAAGCATTAGCAAAACATGACATGCGAAAACAAAAATCCTTTTGAAAAATCAGATCACAGTTATTATAGAAAGCTAAAGATTATTTTTCCATCCAGAAACTTCAGTTTGCATAAGTAAACTCATGTGCAAGTTTAATACATTATGATAAACAACATGCCAGAGATTGGTTGTTTTGTCTGACTTTGGGAAACACTATATTTAAGTTAACAAAATGTTGGCATAGATGCATTTGTTACATCTACAAAAGATGGCAGACATGCGGCTTACTAATGTTATATAGAAACAATTTTGTAACAAAAATACTTCAGTCTTTGGTATCTATTGATTATCTCATTGATTGCTTATTTTATTATGTTCTTGTTATAGAAATCTTCGTTTTCTTATTTCTAAACCTCTGCTTGAGGGAAAAATGTAAAGTTGTAATTAATATCTTTGCAAGACTTAGAAACTATTTCATTTCTTCTAAGTACTCTATTTCAATGTCACAAACTGGGAGCCACCTGGTTTCATTATGCTCCACTTCCTTGCACAGCTTGATCTCTTAATCTGAACCCATAACTCATAGACTACAAATACTTACATCCTGATTGGACATCTCCCAGTATGGTCTCTCTCCATAGGACATCACCTCCCAGAGAACAATCCCATAACTCCACACATCACTGGCTGACGTGAATTTGCGGTATGCTATAGCTTCCGGTGATGTCCATCGGATTGGGATCTTTCCTCCCTGGGAATGTTAAATCACATGGACATACATGATCAATGCATGAAAGATATAATAAATAGTATAATCTGAAATCTGACTGAATTTGTCAGAGTATTTCTCTTCTGAAACAGAACACGAGATTCTGGTGACATATCTTAATATTCTAATTTAATATCAAGCAGAAGTGAGAGGCACACCATTTTCTGCAATATTTATTTCCAATCAATTTGATGAAAGGAAAAAAAAATGGAAAACTGCTTAACTGCTGATGTTTTATATCTGCTACGGCACATTAATTATTCATCTGGAACAACACAACCTGAAGTAGATGTGCTACGTCATTCATTAGAATTGAATGAGGCATCTCAAATCAATCAATATTGATTTAGCACAGATTTATGCTTGATCAGGCAACCTTAGTTCAGAATGTGCATAAGTTAATATTTTCAAAGCACTTATGCCATTCCTTGACACATACATCCTCAGTTATTTGTTAACTAAATAAATTAAAAATAAATTATACTTTTAACAAACACTCTTCAATACATTGACAATCGTCTTGATTAACTTACTCAGTGCCCCACTCCATCATTAATCACTGAAGTACCTTCCATGTCCTAGGTAGAAACCATATGAACTTGATAGATATAATAACTACATTCCCAGAACTTAGTCTAGAGGAGAATATTGCTTCTATGAGTTATGGGCAATATGAAAGTATAACTCCCATGGAATTTGCTCTCAGTTTAATAAATACATTTAATAAAGATGTGCCGAGTAGCAACCATATGGGAAGTATTATTCTAGTCAGTCTGGGTGAGACAAATATAAATAACATACGAGCCCTCTGTTTGGAAAATATCAGGCAAATAGGAGTGATAATCAGTTGTTTTGAATAACTAAATGCAGAAAGAAATAAGAATCTAGTGCTTTGCTTCTCAAACTTTATAGTGCATATGAATCATCTGTGGCTTGCTCCCATTAAAATGGAAATTCTGATTCAGGTGTTCCAGTGTTGCCTTTTTTCCTAAAAAGCTCCAGGTTCTGCTGACCCTGCTGGTCTTAGACCTTACAGTGAGTAGGAAGGCAGTAGTGAAGCCTGCTGCGATGCAGGGCACGGAGCCGAGATTCTCACTAGAAAGACTAAAGAGTCACATATGAATTGAGCCTGGAAAGATGGATCAGTTTTTGATACAAGAAAAGAGAGAGGGATGTTCCAAAGAATTCACATCATCAAATCTTAAGCCATTTCATCAAAATGTGTTACTTTGACATTGCAACTCATAGCACTTCACTGGTTTTGAAATAATGCTTAAGGAGGGCAATATGTTGCTTTAGAGAAAAGGATCAGCAACTTAGGAGGTAAAATATTAAACCTCATTATGCCTGAGTTTCTTCATCTGTTATTTAGGGAAGTAATAGTTCTGGTTCATAGCATCACTGTGGGGCCAAATGACAAATTTCAGTAAAATCTTTAGCATGTTTCCCCCACACAGAAAAGGTATGAGAAACTTTAGCTTAACACTCCTGTACTCTGAGGGAAATGACATACATCAAAGCACAGAGAAGGAAAATGTATGTTCTGGAAGAAGTTTCCAGTGTGATTACCCTACAAAGTGTGTGGAGGAATACAAATGCGAGACGATGGGAAGACGCTGGCTGGGATTTAATAACAGGGATACTGAGAAGGGATTATCCTGCAAAGTAAAGTGGTATATACGATTGGAACTATCTCAGTGGACTTGACACTTTTCTCTGATGTTTTTATACAAGGGAGCTGTTCAGAGGGGATGCCACCAACAGATCTTCGAAGGAGCTAGGGCTTATACTGGCTCTTGAAGAATCCATGAGGCTGTAGAGAAGTGAGCACAGAGGAGGGACTGAGCATAGCCTTCATAAGAAGCTGCCAGCCTAAGTGTAGTTGCCGATTTATACAGGTGAAGTAAAATAAATCAACTTGGACACAAGGGAGCCAGACCAAGGAGAGCCTTGGGAGATAGTGAGACACACTACCGTGCACAGCATGTCCAGAAACACAGAATAGACAATTTTGACAGTCACGTAGATGAGAGGGCATAAGGTCTTTGAAGTTTCCTCTTTTCTTTATCACTCTGTGACTCATTCACTCTATTCTTTATAGTTTGTACTTTTTTTTACAACAGAATTTGAAAGGGTCTTTTTTCACATTTAAATTCAGAAGATCTAATGTTGCCTTTTACTCTGCCAATGCATTCAATCTGAAAAATAACAATGATAAAAAATTTTAAGCTCTAAAATTAACTAATGTGCATGTGCCTAGAGATCGTTTGGTTTTAAGGATTCAAATACTAACACTTAATTTTGACAAACAGAATTATACATGTGACATGTAACAAAATCTATTTAGAATGCCCAGTGATATCCTTGGGCACATTTTCTCTTCCTTAAAGAACTGAGAATTACCAGAAGTCAAACAAAGCTGAATTCATGGAGCAAAGGAAAGATAACATTTTGAAATTTCAGTTAGATGGGTTATCTGTGCTACAGACATTTTGCCATTTGCTTTCCTATTCCCAGAACCAAATCACTTAAAGTATAAAAATGGCACTAAAAAAGAAAGTATTTTCCATCATGAAAACTTTGCAGCTGTTTAGAAATATAAGGCCCAGATACATGCCGTCTTACCAAGGTCTCTAACTTAAAATACAGACATGATCAAAAACAGCAGGTTTGATGACAGTCGTGAACAAGAAGTCTATTTATTGTGTTTTACTTCAACCAGGGTTAAAATGAAACAGCCCACAGTTGTCTCATCTTAAGTGATTGTTCACTATTTTTCAGAGAGAAGATCATTGAGAATATTTTAATATAATTTCTTAAAATAGTGATGTTTTGGAAAGTTATCATATTTTAGGAAGGAGATAGCCAACTGGTGTTTAAGCCTGGATGGAGAATCTTTTCATGTGCTGTTTTGGACTCAGACATAAATGCTCTTGAAGAGATCCCTGTAGTGTGTTGTCGAATGTACAGCATGGTTATATGTTCAAGCAAATGATTCCCAGAATGATTTTCCAGTCAAGTGCCCTCCCTTTGCTTTTACTGTGTAAATCTTATCAAAATGCTGTTTAAAACCCAAAATGCTGTTTAAGACCCACACCAAAAGGAAAATGTTTGAAAAATGTATGGTAAACTATTTTAATGAAAACATAATTTTGAATTCTGCTCTTTTGCTAATACTTTTTTGTAATTTCTGCACCTTGTCAAACACACACACACACACACACATTATCATTAGAATGATAACTTCAAACTTTTCATTGTAACAATTCCTGAAGCTCAAAGGCTGATCCAATAATTTTTGCACTATTTTTAAGTTTGCACTAGTTCTTAACCAATTATGGCTCTTACTTCACTGTGTTACTTTGGGAAAGTATATTGGCCACATTTCACTATAGTCACCTGGGCAAGGACAAAACTCTTTCTGTACTATTTGCTAGCTTTGGAAAATTTGCTAGCTTTTTAACTTGCTTGCCATTTCGGTTTTTAACCTAAGTTTTCCTCTGGCTCCTAACTATATCAGAGCTTGAGTTCCTGCCCTTATGGGAAAACATGAGGTAGGGGGACAATTTGATTGTTTTTCTCATTTTATTTCTTAACATATTATTATGGAGACACGAAGTGTAAATAAGTGACATTCAGTCAGCTCAACAATCAAATCAGTTTGCAAAGTTCAATGTTCCCTTAAGTTATCCAGCAGTTTCCACTGATCAATTTTTTGTGAACTAGGTCTTTTTCTTAATGGCTGGGCTCAATTCCAGATCACTGTTTATTTAGTGAGTTCATATGCTTAAAAGTAAGTATATTTATTTAAATTAAAGAACTCTTAATTCATATTTTCCTATATGATACCCATACAACTCATTGTAAATGAATAACTGGGGCCAGTAGCAATTGTTGCTACTGTTGCAGAAAATAAATCAGAGTAAGAAGAATTTTATAGACTTGTTTCCTTTTCCATGACTGATAAACAATATCAAGTCAATCTGGCTTTAAATGAAAGAAAGTAAGGCAACAATGTACCCACTTAATTTGAAACTAAACTACAGAAGAGATTCCAAGCTAGCAAAATCATAGTGTTTGAGGAAGGGTGAATGTATGTATTATCACAAACTCTTTGTATTAGACATTGTAGTCGCAAATTCTTTATATTCAATACTGGTAAAATAAATTAAAGTAGTAGTTCTTATCCTGTCATTGGCCATAAATAGAATTAGTGTCTCGAAACTATAATTCGAACTCGTAAGCCTATGAACATCTGGTTATAAAGCCTTAAAATAATGAACATAGGCCACATGAGCCTTTACTCAATGCAGAAAGCAATTCTTTCTTAGGTGTTATCTTGGAAAATGTGCAGAGCAGGCATTCAATGAATGCTCACTGACTTGAATTGAATTCCCTTTCTCCTAAATACATGCTACTCTTTTTTTTTCTTGGGATATTTTTCCCTCCCTGCCTTCTATAACTAGCAAACTTCTCAGTTGAATGTCCTGGTCCAATGAGAACCTGTTGGTGGAATAGTTGGGAATCTTGTAGGCCAGGATGGTCACTCCATCTGCTGTGATCCTTCGATTGTGTAATTACCCTGACTTAGACAAGGATATTCAGAGGAGCAAGTGCCCTCCTCTTTCATCCCTGCATTCCCACAGTTTAAAGCAGGAGTTTGATTGTCAACCTCTCTTGTTTACAACATCTGTTTCCTACAGGAATATGTAGATTTTTTCAGAGAGAATATGACTAGTTGTTTTATGGACTTAGAGTAGTAAATTTTACTGAAGATACCTGACAATTTTGGAGCATTTAAATACAGCTCATTTTAAGAAAATATGTTGTCTTTAGTTTTTCAGAATATATGTAAATACTAATAATAAGCCAATATATAGCATGATGACAGTTTTAAAAATATTGTATTTTATGATGACCTTTTTCCTTAATGCTATTCAATAATGCCGTTAATTTCATAATAATAGTAAATATTAGACTCGCCAGGCATCATTTTTTTACAGTATCTACAAAATTATGAAAATATAGGATGTTGTGTGGATTAACTATTTTAGAATTTGAAGAATGCTATAAAGATTTTCATTTGGTTCCATAAGCAATGTGCATCCCATATCAACTGTTTCAATATTAATGTTAGGTTATATACCAACTTAAAAATATCACCAATAATTTAATAAATAATTTTAACCTATGAGCATGAATATTACTCCATTCTTTTTGAGGATGAGGCTAAGTAAAATATATAACTAATTTCCCTGCTAGGTGGATACAACTATTTATTAGTTTACTCTACTGATGTCTTAATAAAATAAAATCAAAATACCAAAAATAAAGTGGCCATGCTTAAAATTTAGAGCATTGGGATGGGGAGGGCGGAGGAAATTATATACTTCAAGTTTTATGTCAGAAGCTAATGAGAATAAAATTTTAACAGGAATAAAAGGCATACACTTTGCTGCCTTATGTTGGTGATAACCTCCAATTCAATATTCTAAGAGGCCTGATGGCAGAAGCCTAATTTGTTGCATATTTTCTCACAAATGTCAGTGCATTTTCTATTTCCTCATGCAACTTACAGTCCAGTACGGTTAGGAGAAATTACAAGCAATTGACAGAGATGCTTGATCCCCACTCCCATTCTGTGCACATTCTTAATAAATGTTGGATAATTTTAAAATAAGGTGTTTCTACAGTAGCACTATTAAGATTTAGACCGGATTAATTCCTTGTCATGGAGGCTGTGCTGGGCACTGCAGGATGTTTACTGACAGCCCTGGCCTGTGTCCACCAGGGAACATTAGCATCCACCAGTTGTGAAGCCAGAAATGTCTCCAGACAATGATATATCCCTTGGGAAGCAGAATCATCCTCACTGGAGAGCTGCTGTTTTATATGGTGTGTGACAAACCTTGGTCAGCAAGGAACAATAATTCAAACGAGCTCCTGGGTTTTTCTGGGATTTTATGCAAACTTAGTAGAATTTTTTCCCCCCACCATTCACACACTTACCTTGGATATTTTATTCTTGTTCTAGACTAGAAAAGTAAGAGCCAATTTCATCAGAGCTAAGCTTCTGATACCTGGGTTTTGGTAAATATAACAACATTCTTTTGAGATTTTTCCCTCAATTTTTAATGTTTTATTTTACTTTTTCCTTTGTTTTTCTTTTTCAATAAGGGGATAACTTCCTATTGTTAGTGAAACTTACATTAATCACCAATTTCTTTGTTAGAGAGAGACATTAATCCTTTATTCCTACTAAAATGATTTTAGTAAGAAATAAGTTGTGACTGTAAGAGCAATCTATGGCCACAAAAACATAAATATTATTGGCATAATGAGATATTGGATGCCAGTCCTGGAGGGCCTGATCTGGTTCTGAAATATGGGTGAAAGAAGAAGCTGGGGCCCATAAATTTTAATTTAGTCACACTTTACGATAAGGCTCTCTGCCTTCAAGCTGAGCATCTGCAGATCTGAGACTATCAAAATAAAATAAATTGAATATGCAAGAGTCTGACTCACTAAATTTTCTACAAGTAATCCATTGAAGAATTTATTCATACTTCTGTTCCTGACTGGACCACAAAAATTTGTCTTTCTCTCCTTTCTACCACCTCAAGAAATTCAGGCTCATATTGCTTTACTTTTTTCTGTTCTTTTTTGGCTTCAGAAATTATTTTCTCAGTGTATATATATATATATACAGCCCTCCAGGACTGGCATCCAATATCTCATTATGCCAATAATATTTATGTTTTTGTGGCCATAGATTGCTCTTACAGTCACAACTTATTTCTTACTAAAATCATTTTAGTAGGAATAAAGGATTAATGTCTCTCTCTAACAAAGAAATATATATATATATATATATATATGGACCATTTTAAAATTGCAGATGCTTTTCAAGTTACTGTCAAACACATCCTTCAGTGGTCTATCCAAAAATTTGCATTTGATGAGGGAAAACAGTGTCATAATTTGGCATAGTCTTTTCTGGCCACAGCAAAACCTTCCTAATGCAACTATTATTAATGAACTAAAACTTTGAAATCAGTTGACAATTTGAAGTTTGGTTGGCAACATGCTACTAGGTATTCAGAGTATTGTAAAGCATGCTAGTTAGTATAAAAATAATTTATGAAGGTATGTCTTCTACAATATATAACATATTTTGAAATGAAGCATTTATTTAAGGTGGTCTCTATGTCCACATGTAAGTTCCCAAGATATTTATGAACTTGAGAAAAGTTTCCAATGCCTGGAGCAAGCCCAGAATCACAGCATATGGAGTGTGTCTAAAACCTCAATTGCAGAGGGACTGCCAGTCCAAACATAACAGATCAGAAGTTAATGCTTGTTCCCCATATTTGCAGTGCCAAACCTAGAGCCAGCTTCTCCCAGGGCTGATGTGTCACTTATGTATAGCTCAGTGATTAAGAGTACAAGGGGATTATGGTCACTTGTTCCATTGGGATTCTTAAATTCAGTTAAAATCGGGAGTCTTGGTTTCTGATTTAAGTTTTGCCTTCTATTTAATTTCAGCCAAGTTTCTTAACCTCTCTGTGCAGATATCTTCTCATTCATAAAAGGAGGATCCTGGGGAATATAAAACTTGAATTTATGTTAAATTTTATCTAACAGCTGTGCTGATTTATGAACCTTAGCTCTTTCAACTTTCAAATTCCTATCTTAACCTGACATGAATATCAAGGATGCTGGACATTTTCAATGTTCATTACTTTGGACCCTTATTGAAGATTATCCTAACTTTGGACTAAACTGCATATCTATTAGGTATCATGTCTAGGTTTACTTCTATAGAGTTCTTCAGAAAAGTTAAAGGAGAAGAAGAAGATGGTACAAGTAAAAATATTAGGGCTTCTCTGGGCAGAGGAATTACATAAATGCTAAACGCTAATGTAGGATAAATTGAAGTAGTCCAAAACCTATTTCACTTTGCCCAGAGACAGCAATTAGAGTAGGAAGCGCACAGTAAACCTGTTCTCGAAAGATCCTGCTATTCAGTTCTCTAAGCTTAATGAATTCAGACAGTTCAAATGAGACATTTGGCTAAAAGCCTGACTTTTTCAGGCGCTTAACTGGAGTCAGCTCATTCGCTATGGGTTGGGGGGTTTCAAGCCTTGTTCTAAAGAAAAAGAGTGTTAATTGCTGAAATCTCTGGACATTGAAGGATAATATCTTATACCTACCCAAATTTTTCTCTAGTTATATATACAAATCTCTCCCTGCTGATTTAGGAAAGCTTTGCTGGTCTACAGTTCACACTGGCTGCTCCTGAGCTCTGTCAGGTCATACCTAGAGTGACAAAGGACTTTGGAGAGTTTATCTTAGTAAAACCTAAGTAATTGAGTGTTTAACCTGGAGGCAAATATTGGCTTCTCAGGTTAGAAGGGGAACTATAGAGATAAATCATTTGACTCGAGGATTTATCATCTATCTATTGTCAGAGACTAAACCTCACCCACTGTAGGCAACAGGAGACAATAAGGTGGAGGCAGTCCAAGGAGACTCCCAGGGGAAGCATCTGTTCTAATCCCCGGTAGTTCAAACCTAAAAGCCACTGAGAGAATTGTTCCAGCAGATGTTAATTGCCACAAGAGATCACAGACAGATGATCTCTTAGGTTTGCAAAAAACTATCCCTTGAACTTTTGAAATTTCTCAACAGTATGTGAAAAACTTAACAATTTCTTAAAATATAGGACAGCCTTTACTTTGAATTCTAACTAAATCTATGGCTATTTAGGTATTGAATTATGTGTAAGCAACTTTTCTGTTGTTTTTTGCACTCAAATAATACAATATAGAAATTAGGTCATCTGATGTATAATGTTTGTCATCAACAAATACAATGTAAAAATCTAGGGATAAGGCTAAAGATAGATCCTATGAGGCGTGCAGCCCTTTTCAAGCCTTAGTGAGGTTCAAAATGTTTAATTTTGTGTTTTATATAGACTGAATTCATAATTGTTTTTAAGGTTAGGGAAATTCATTCAGGAAGTCTGAATTTTTTGCCAAATTTCCAAAGAAGCAAATTTATTAGTCAGAAAAATCTTTTTAATATGGCAGGAATACTACAAATTAGCAATAAAAATAATACAAATATAAATAATATTAGATTTTTTCTATTAATTAACCCTCAAAAAAGTACAAAACTCAAGTAAACTTGATTTGTTTGATACTGAGGACTGAAAAATAGAGATGAAATGACACATTGAAAATCTCATAAATACCAGCTGAGACAAATCTGACTAGACATGATGGCAATGGTTCTCTTGTATGTATATGTTTAGTAAATAACTGCTTGAAATATAGGGCAATTTATTTATCTCTGGGTCCTCAGGTCTTAGAGCAGTGCCTAGTATACTGTAGGCACTGAATGTTTGTTGAGTGAATGAATGAATGATGCATTTTAGAGTAAATAGTTTCCTGCTAGAGACTGTGTTATACAATTGCACACAATCTTTCACTCCTATGTTCCACTCCAGAATTATAGTGGTGGTTTGTCTTCACATAAATCTGGATAGATTATTTTCACTTGTTAAAATATTTGTCCTACCCATCTCTCTGAAATGGGTGGCTAGAAACTACTATATCCCTAATTAAATTTGGATGCAACATTGACAACTGAAATTACTAAATCTTTTGTAGTTCTCCAATTTTTAAATATGTAGCTTTACTTTGTGAAGCACATAAGGCATATTCATATTGATCCTAAGAGAGTAGGGCATAAATTTGTGATTGATGTTATTTATTTTGATTCAGAGCTTAAAACACATTACTACAAGAAGGCCACTGATTACATATTTACTTATGTTTTCATTCATGTGTAAATGACATATGACATGCATTACTTATCAAAAAATATAATTGCTTTTTTTTGTATCACACCAGTTTCAGATATGCATAGTTTTTAGTCCTTGAGAGTCCTACAGAACAAAGGCTCACGTTTTCTATTATTTATGTTTTTAGAATGAGATTATCCTGCACAGGCATACTTAACCACATGGCTTTTAAGCACTTGAATTAACTATTTTTTTTCTTTTGCAAATGAAATTAGATAAGACAAAGCTGTAATAGAATATTTTTGCATCAACCTGACAGAATCACAGAGCTAAACAATAAAAAATAATATGTAACATAAGATTTCTTTCTCCTATTACTTAATACACAGTGCCTCTGATAACTTTTTATTTGGTTTTATCTTATAAAAATTAAACAGATGTTAACTGGCCATAGGGCAATGTGACAAAAAGTAGAACCTTCTCATCCAATATAAAAATCCAAGCGGTAATGACTTAGTATGCATCTTCAGAACAGAAATTTAAAAAAAAATTCTGATAATGAAGAACATAACCAAGAACAAATCAACTGGTTTTCTTGAATTTCTCAAATCAGTTTATGTGGTAATTATGTCCCTAAAATGAATCTGGGGGCTTGAAAACTGGACTCACTTTATGTGCTGCTACATATAAATTAGTAAAAATCTGTATATTCTTTAACTTGATTGTGTAGAGAAAATTGAGCACTATTATGTTGTAATTTTGGATCCCATCTACTTCACATATGAATATAAGAATGTTCATATTCATAGATGCATGCATGCACATATAAAAACTATTCAATGGCAGACAGTTTTCCTGAGAAATACTATGGTTCTGTTAAAATAAAATAAAATAAAAAATTAGTTCAGAAAAAAATTGGAAATATGCCATAATTATACTTTGAAATTCACATGTTGGGAAAGCAAAGACAGGGAATTCTGTTTTGTTTGCTTCCCTCAACAACAAAAATTCTCTGGTGGTTTAAATTTGCAAAGCTAATGCTCCAATCATAACCATCCCAAATAAAATCCAGGGCCTTTCAAGATGATTTTTAGTTTTTTGGAAACAGCTGCAGTTATGCTTTTAAGGCCTTTCTGCAAAATATGTTACATTACATAATTTTATATTATTTATTAACTACTTAAATATTTATTTAGTTGTTGAGGTATTTTTTTCTGATAAAGAATCTGTAAGTGTCATTTAAGTATTTCTGGGTGTGCCTAAGAGATTTTCAGGAGGTCTGCAAGATTGAACTGTTTTCATAATAATACTAAAGCACTATACCTTTTTCAATCTCAATATCCCATAAATGTACAGTGGAATTTTCCAAAGGTTACACATAAAAAATACTGTAAAATGGAAAGTGTCAACGCTTGGAATTTCTGCATAACTCAGTAATGAGAAGTGAGGAGAAATAACTAAAAACAAATATTGAAAGATATTCTGATTTCCTACCCAATATTTTTATGAAAAAGAAACACAAGAAGTGTATATTATTATCTTAGTTGACCCTTTCCTTTCAGGCATCCTATTGAGCCCATAAAGGATGGGAAACCCATGGTACACTTAGACAGTATCAGAAGTAGCACAGGAAAAATGTCTGATAAATTGTTTTAAGGTTAAGGCTAAGAATTTCCCTCAATTGTTCAGATGTTTAAGAAATCCAGTTTAAGAAATTTAAAATACAAAATTAGGTGATATGATTACTATTCTACTATTCTACCCTGCCTGTTGACTACAGAATGTTTTAAAAATGAGAGCAGAAGACATGCTACATCCATTCAGTGTTACTGAATCAAATGCCTCTCATGATTCCTTAGTGCAATCAGCCTCTAACTAAAGGCAAGAACTTCCAAAGGAGCAATTGGGAAAGGTTTAATGCAGGGAGACACTGAATGCTAATTTCTGAATTGGAGTGATGCTAGGTAAAATGTGTTAAGTGCGACTAAACTAATGTGATTAGCTTTTTAGAGCAGATTAACCAGAATGGGTTTATCCAAAAAGAATGCCTTGGCACATTGTTTTAAATGCAGAACTCCTTTTTTTTTTTAAATAACCACAATCATAGCATGCTAAATCAAATAAATAAGCTGAATAATGCTGTTTTTAGGTAAAATATACAATGTACTTATTTATTAACTAACTATAAGCTTACTGAGACCAAAGATTTTTATCTCAATCAAGTCTGTTTCCCAAACTACTATACAGTTAAACAATTTTAAGTGATGGCATCATTCAAACAATCTAGTTTTAAAGATAATTTCAAAATAAGAATTTCCAAACCATTTGTGCAACAGCAGTATTCCTTCATAAGAACAAATTCCCAAGACAACTTAGTATGACAACATTCACTCGTTTGTTTAAGAAACAGAACAGCAGTCCTATTGCTTTGTAACCATACCTCATATTGTTAGGTAAATTATAAAATTATTGTACCAAACAAGGCTTATTATGGGAGATTAAGTTGAAGATTTCTAAATTATTCTAAAAATGCAGATACAAATTACAGCTTCTCAAAAGGAAGTCAGGACACCCTTGGATTTTTGAAGAGTTCCAAGGATGAATACTGAAGAACGCTAAGAGTCTTTTTTTTGGTAATGAATGAACACATTTGGTTTGTGTGGCTTTAAGAATCTTCTAAGAATGAAACAGAAATACAAAGAGCCTGTTGCATTTCTTTTTCACAAACACTAAAGAGCATCTGACACAACATCTTCCTTCTACTAAGGTTCAAGAAATGGTCTTCTGGGCCCTGTGGTCTTGACAAAGTAAGAGCGCAAATGACGCTCTGAAAGTTAACCCTACATATTCTCCAAAGAGCAGATAATCTAGATTTGATGAATCTTCCAAGTTCCTATAAGAGAAATCATTCCCTCACGTATCCTAGAAATCAAAACTAGTATTAGGAACAAGGATACACTTGTTTAAAAATGGGATAATGGCACAGAGATTAAAACCAGACAGAACTACCGGAAATTTAATATTTCAAATAAAGGCCTTTTTGCCTAATACTTTATAGTAAAACTGGAAACAATTCCTTGATAAGGTGATTGTAACAAGGACAATGCCTGCAAGGAACATACTTTCAAGGAGTAAGTTAAAAGCTCACAGAGTAGCAGAAGGTCATGAAGAACAGCCTCAGGATGCAGAGCAACACTCCTTGAGACAGTAAATATATTATCATTTGTTGTGTCTCCTGGGTTGATAACTTCGTCATAAAAATGATGCTTTGCTGCAGAATGTTGACTAATTTTTCTGAAGATCAGAGAAGGAGCATTAAAAAGCACTACTTCAATATTTACCCATGTTTTGCTTTTTCATCACATTTTCAGAACTGTGTCGTCATAGTCACTGTTACAGATTTAACTCAACTAGATGCTAGCTGTAAAATTTTCTTTTGTTTCTTATTTCTTTTGTTTCTAATGAACTGTGTTCTGAAGAACAACATCATTTTCATGCAGGACACATTTTTTTTTTAATACTTAGATTCATAAACAAGTGAATCCATGACAGAGTCTAATAGAAAAATGGGCAATGCAAACAGGGGCATAATGTATAAAGCCATGAGGAGGATTTGGACTCCTAAATAAACACATCTAGGAACATCTCTGGGACATATTGTGCTTCTGAATGTCTATGGTTTTAATACTGTGGCTTTATTTGCATATGAAACTCAGTCTGACATATTGGGCTCTTTTTCAGAACGTGCTATTGAGGCCATGTGACAGTCTTAGTGGAACTGTCGAGATTGATGATTTCAGAAAATAACGATTTTTTTAATGATCTTTTAGAATTAAACAAAAAGAAAACTGCAAAAACTGACTTTTAAAAAACTGCCCATTCTCTTGGCTGGTGTGATAGTATGGACAAATAGGCTACTTTACATATTACCACTCAGAGTAAGAATCAAGAATCAATCACAAACCATATAGAAAAGAACCAGGTGATTTGTACATCAAAATGCTCATATATTTGCACACATTTTGGTTCAGCACTTTTAATTCTAGAAACCTATCCTCAGGATAATCCTGAACAGATATGAACTATAATCAGGATGTACATCAAAGTATTGTTAATAAACAACATCACAACTTTGGAATTCTGCCCAATTAATAGTGTGTATGGATAAACTATGTACATGGACAAAATGGAGTACTATGATTATTTGATGATACTATAAAATGAGTATTTAAACATTTAGAAAACTCTGCTAAAAAGTTTAAAAATATTTAAGTTTGAAAAGATTACAGTAAGACAACATTGAACTTAAATTTAAAGAAGAAAATACTGGATTTATTGATAAGTGGATGTCATTTTATTTGTCAATATATATAATATGACCCCACTCTTTGTAACTATATGCACATTTGGTGAATTTTTACATATTAAAAAGTATAGAAACATACTTTGGAAGGATAAAATTAAAATGTTAAAGTTGGTTATTTTAGGTAGTATCATCAGTAATGACTGTTATATTTTTATTTTAAAAATTGTATTTCATAAAAAAATTCTAAAGAAAGATATTTCAAAGAAATCTACTAATAAATATATGAAGAAATAATCAAATGCATTTTGAATCAAAGCGACACAAATTAAAACAATTAGATACAATTTCTCACAACTAGTAAGTAAATACTAAAAATAATGAAAATATCTAGTTTTATCAGTAATACACTGAACTATGCTTTTAAAACAAGAATAGACTCTTTGACACAGAAAATCAACTTTTAGAAATGTATCATAGGGAAATCATCAGACTCAAGCAATTATGAAGGGCAAATGGGTCACTTACACATTTGTATGAAATACTGAAAAACTAGATGTAATAATAATTTGCCCACTAATTAGGGGTTGGTTAAAAAATGGTAAAACCAAGAAACAACTTAAACATTATTTATTGACAGTGAAATATATTCAAGAGGTATATTGCTAAGGAGGAAAACAGGTTGTACAATGATGTTATGAATAACCCTATTCAAATTATGTATCATTGCGTATGTGTGTATACAGGTATGCAGAAAAAAATCTGAAAGAATTGACTCATAAAGTTATGTTCTCTGTGGGTGGTATAACTATGGAGGATTTTTTCGGTGTATTACTTTATTTTGAAATTTTTATAATGTGATGTGTCATTTATGTAAACATTAATTTTAAGATGCTTTAAAATTACATCTAGTTGGTTGGGGATACTGAGAATTTATCTAGTCTGCTTACTAAAAGTTGCTCAACCATGGTGAAAACATGGGTCAATATAAAAATACCAAGTCTTCAGGCATGTGAGAACCTTGCTGCATTTTGGGAGGAAGCTTTACACCCATGAATGGAATGTCAGAATTAAAATCATCACCCACCTCATGAACAGTGACCATCTGTTTTCCCAGAATAAGTAATAATATTTTAATGTTAAAGGATATGTTTCCTTTGGAGGAAGATAAAACTGACAAAGTATTGTGGGGTATGATTTCTATTTATTTGCAAGACTACATAATACAAGCTGGAAAACAAAGATAAGAGGGGTGGGGGACACCAAGTCACTCACTCTTGTGGTGTAAGCAGCTTCTGGGTCATCCTCTAGAACTCGTGAAAGTCCGAAATCGGAAACCTTACACACCAGGTTACTGTTGACGAGGATGTTTCGTGCAGCAAGATCTCGGTGCACATAGCCCATATCCGAGAGGTACTTCATGCCAGATGCTATCCCTCGAAGCATCCCGACTAGCTGGATGACGGTAAACTGGGCATCATGTTTCTGAAAAGTATTTCAAATGTAACATTAAATTGGGTTGCTACTTCTGAAATGATTAAAATCTCACATACTGAATTGTAACAGATTTGGCTATAAAAATTTTTAGTTTTAAGCACTCCAGCCTAACCAAATATGTGAACAGATGGATATAAGGCTAAAACAAAACAGCATAGTCATTGGATTACTAAATACTTGGCAACAAGAAGTACCCTGCTAATCTTTGACTTTAGTTTCAAAACCAGAACTTTCCTAGTTGTTATGTATGTAACACACAAACTCCTGCTCAGAAATGTGAAGCTCAAGAACAATAAAGTGAAATGACCATGTGCTTATTTTAGGTTTTTATTTGTTTGACTGAATGCTTGTTCTTTTTAGTTTTCCAGGTATTTTATTAGTTGCTTCAAATAAGGTGGATGTTAAATTTTTAACCATCATAGATAATTTAAAATTAGTCAAAAATATCTACTGAATATTTAGAGTTAAAGGTCATGAAATAGAAAGCAAGAGAAGACAAAGTCAAAGAGTCCTAGATTTAGAAAAGCTTCTAAACTACTTGAATTAAAATACAAATATATGGTTAATACTCTAGATAGGAATGGATTGATAGATACACACATATATACATGCATATAGATACATAGATAAATATAGAGTTCCAGATCTAGTTGTATCTACAAAACAATATTTTAAAAAATATTTTTAAGGTGGTTTTAATTACCTGATTTGGAAAATGTTTTTTGAAATATGCTGTAAAAAATAATTGCTAATCAATTTTGTTTGGCTTGTGAGTATTAAAGAATACAATTCTCATTTATAGAAAATTTAGAATTTATCCCCAGGACAATGAATGATTCTATCCTAGTCTATCTCTGTCTTCTATTTATCCGTATACACATAGTGCTGAAAGCACCTTCAGGACAGGGTCTATGCCTTTCTTTATCCTTTGCAGTGACTGGTGATTGGCAGTGTTTTGTACTCTATGAAGTTTGCATTCCTCTGAACATAATATTTGTTGAAGTAATTAAAAAATAAGGCTTATAAATTTAAACAGTTATCATATTATATATTATATAAGTATGATTATATTATATCTTATGTCATACAAAATGATGTATCTCTGAAATGAGAATACTTGGAATGGTAGCACTACATCAGAGATAGATGGTCTTTTATCTTCTAGCAGTCTGAGGTTACTTTACAAAGAAAAGGGATTATTTCTGTCTTAATCAATTTATTATTATGCCTTACTTTAGGCATCTTTATTGTTTTTATTTTAATCAATATGAATCGTTACAATACAAAAAGGCTGAAGAAGATTGCATAAGTTTGTTTTAAAAAGTATAAACCATTAACATTTAGATGTTGCCAGGTAAAGATGCAGTTTTACAGTCTTCCTCTTGCCTTTTAGTCCCAGCAAATTTCAGCTCCACATGACACCTTGATTATCTAATTGCTTGGTAAAATATTAGAGATTGTCTCAACATTTTCAGCAACTTATTCCATGTTTATGTATATATATGTGCATAGACAAAGAAATTAATGTATGCATATAAAAACTTCTACTTACACGTAAGAAACTGTCCAAGGAACCATTTTCCATGTATTCTGTGACAATCATAACTGGTTTACCTAGATATATGGGAAATAATAAATAAACAATCATCAACAGTGTTCAACATGCCATGAACATGTATATTACATGAATGCCTGATGTGTCTCATGAATTAAAAAATGTAAAGGCTTTTCCAGTCTTCTCAATTTGGCAAAGTTACAATTAAAAAGCAACAACTAGATTTTAATAAAAAAATGAAACGAAAAAAATAGAAGAAGACTGGATTTCAGAACCAGGGCAGATAATCTAGGATATTTAAATTGGCTCATTTGGCATGGGTTTCCATGAATACAAAACATGCCCCTTTCCTCCCTTTAATTACATCTTAGCTGTTCTACAAAATCAAGTATTTCTTAAGTCTACCACCAAACAGAGCCAGGGATTACACAATATTTATACTATCTACAAGTATTTATGTAGCTATGTGCTAGAAGTGTTCTCTTTTCTGGTTGGCCAAAAGCAAGTAAATAAATGTCCCTAACTTCAGGGATTCTACATGAGAATTGTACAAAACAATTAAGACTAATAGTTACAACCTTTTAAAATTTGTATTTAATTAGCACATTAAAAATTATAAAATCCATGCTATGTTTAAAAGGAAAATACAATTTAAATTGCTGTTGGTAATAACTCATAATAGCCATTTTGTAAACATGTGCTCTAAATTGCCATTAAACCTTTTAATAAGCATTTAAAAATACTTACATAGGGCTTATTATGTGCAAGATGCTGATTTAATTATTTTTATATATAACAAATTTTAATTATTATGATTTTCATTTTAAACATGAGAAAACTGTGATATATAGAGGGTAAATAACTTAATGCCACAGCTAATAAGTTATAAAACCAAAGTTGCAACCTGAACATACCATGCTGTTAATTTTGGAAATTTATACTGAGAGAAACATTTAAAAAATGTAAAAGCACTAGACACAAAGGTGGTAAGTATGCTGATATATAGATCTACAAAAAAACAATAAATGTTCAACTATAGTTAACAACTTAGGCAATTGCTGTGTATCAAATCTATGGATTATTCTGAATTAAAAGATAATTCTGAGAACTGTACCACTTTACACAATTGTTAGAGTATAATATTATGTGAACAAAGCTGTAAATATAACTCTATATATGTTATTATAACAACTAGGAAAATAAGTAATGTAAAGCAAATATTCCAAAAAGAGAAAGAAATATCAGAAATGATATGGGAAATGGTATTTTTGATACACAGGAATCATTATCAATTTTTTTCATAATTAGAATTACACATCATTACACTAGACTTGACATATATTCATTAATCACTTCTTCTTTACACCATCCCTATGCTTAACTAATATGTATTATTCCCATTTTTCTGTTTCCTCAACTGAAAGCAGTGTGCATTGAAGACAGCTTCTGAAGTCACTCAGTTAGCTGGTACTCAGGCAGATCCCCAATATGGTTTTCTCCGGTTTCAAAACCTGCACGGATTTCCACACTGAAATTTTCTTTCTTTATTGTTACTATAATATTATCTTAATTATAAGTCCAGCATATTACTGAAGGAAGGAAAATCACTTCTTTCTACATTTAAAGTACTGAGTTAAGGTTTGAAGACCTTCACCAAATAACAGATTTTAGCAAACATTCATTGAAGTTTTCCTCAGATGTCCTTTCTGTGTCTTGAAGGTTGGGTTTGCCATTTTGATGTAAGAAAATAGTTTTCTTTGCTTGCTTTTTCCTTTCATAGATGAAAACTTTTATTTCATACTGGTTTCACATTATGGCTTAATACTGTGAAGGCTACACTTACATTTATTACTTGAATGTATCCTAAGATGTGTATCTTATTTATTCTGAGGTGAGAAAAATTATTTAAGTGCACACAATTTTTCAGATAATTTATTTTTATATAAATAATAATCACCTGATGCATCAATCTATCTTCCATTAAGGCTCTGATTTAGTTATATATTGTTGGTGACACATCATACATATCTAGTTAATTTGGTAATGTCTGAAGTCATTTTGGGCAAAACTTTGAGCCTCCAGAACTTGCTTCTTCAAAATTCTAATTAAGATTTGATTTGACAATATTCAGGAAGAAAGGGAAGCTTCCATATATTCTTGGAAATTCCTATTTCTCATAAACTGGTAAATCCAATGCCTAAAGACTGGTCCCAGAGGCCCGACCTGAAATCAAATGAATAGACGAGTGAATGAATGAAATCCTACATATGCATGTTCTCCATAAGTCACTATGTCTATGTTCTTGACTTATTACAATTCTAGGAAGAATATGCTAGCAAAATTCAATGCATACCTTGAAGGCAGTCACAGATTTTTGCTTCATATGGCCAATTCTCTATTACAGTGGCCAGTTACTGTGTTTGTGTACTACCCAGACCTTTGCTTATCACTCTTTCCCTTTTGGCTCCCAGCCTGATGACCATTTCATTTCTTGTTAGCATGTCTAATGGAATGTTTGGCTAGGGAAATTAAAGTAGCTGAAAAATCAAACCAGTCAATTAAGCCAAAGCCCCATGACCATTCAGAAATCAGATCAGGCTGCATTCAGCTCTAAAATTTAGGTATTTGTAAACACATCAGTTAATATGGGCATGTCTGAAAATGTGCTTTGCATTAAGTTCAAAGATTCAGCAAACTCAAATGTACAGACAAAGAGTAAACAGAATCACAAATATTCTACCACAGAAAGCCTTAGTTTCTAAGTTGCATTTTCAAAGTTTCTATTCCACCTTGTTTCCCCTGTGAGTTTGATTATGACAGATAGAGTTAAAAGAAAAGAGACTTAACAATAGTAGTGAGAATTAGTTCTAACTAATTAATGTATTAAATGTAGTTGGAAATTATTTATAAACTACCAGCCCATCTGCACAGAATGTAGTGTACTTCTATCCAAGCTTGCATGCTCTTTCATGTGCATTTTGATTTAGAAATTACATTATCAGTTTCTTCAAGAGCCTGTATCATTCACTGCTCTCAGAGATCCTAAAAAACATCTGAGTATACTTATTAAATTCAATGAAATTATTATGGAATGACTGGCTAAAATGAAACTCCACCAAAAATGAGCAAAACAAAACTTGCAGTGGAATTCTGCTTTTGTTCTTAAATTGATTTATGAGTATAGATAAAATCGTGATCTTTCATAATTAAAGGGTTAAAAGAAGCAGATCAGTCTGTTACAATCAGTTCATTTCCCCAGCTATTCCCAATGGCTCGGATATTACTCATCATTGAACCACATTTGATGGCAGAAGCCATGTCAGTTCAAAACATCTAAGAATTCCAGGTTAAACTTACTTATTTCACCACAACTTTCTTAATCACATTTTCTATAAAAAGAAGAGCAGGCTAATATAATGAATACAAAGCCAGAAATAGAAAATTTTTATTGATTATCAAATAAATGTTGGCTTTACATTAAGATATTTTGATTCAAACATAAGAAGTATTTATCAATGATTAAAACATTACAAATTATTGAAATTTAATTCATTTCCAAAAGAAATGCTGTTGACTCTTATCAACAGTCATTGTGTCTTACATACTCTGTGTCTTATTTTCAAAAGATTTGAACACACTGTAATACATGAGTGTGGTTTACAAAATCAAAATCTTTGACCTTAGCAGCCAGCACTCAGTATCATGTAATCAGAGTCAGGGTGGAAACAAAACAACATAAACAAAAGGAAAATTGAAGAAAATTGACAAAATATGTCTCACTATCCCCAGGAAAGACTTGAATCACCTTTGATTGGAAAGAAAATGCCTTGGTTATAGATTTTCATATACTATACCTAACTGATAGAAATATTGTAGCAAACTAAATTAAAGTACTTTTCTGTGGGTTTCCCACTAAATCATATAAAAATGCAGGACAATCTTTTCCAAATGTCATTTTAATCAAGTCATTATTCATGTTAAGAATACCCCTATTATATCCTTGTCTATGAGTTAATGACATCTGGGCCAACTTCATTTTGCCTGTAGTTCTAAATCCAGCACCTAGCAGAGTGCTGGTTACATCATATTGTGTCTATGATTTCAGTCTGGCTAAGGATAATCTCTTCAAAAGCAGAAAGAAACACTTTCTCCATCTCTTCCTTAACCTACAGTACTCCATTGATCTGAATACATCAAATGCTTTATATACAGCTGACTTTAACGTTTTATATTTATCTGTGCCTAATTTGAAAGAAAATTTAATACCGCGAAAGGCAGAAATTACTTTTTTACTCCCATTTATTCCATTCAGTGCTGATTCATGTAACAAGTGCAATAATAAACATGCTAATCTGAATGTGCTCAGTTTGATTTTTACAAGGACAACTTATATTTTTCCTTTTTAAACTTTCTACCTTTTATTTGTCTAATTGCCAAAACTAAGACCTGAGGTATAATAATGAATTGAAGGGCTCATAGCAGGCTTCTTGTTCTACTTTAAAAGAAACGTTTTAATGTTTCACTATTGAATATGATGTTTGCAAGATTATTTTGTTTGTTTTGGGTGTGTTTACATATATTTATTGGACACATTTTCTGTGTATGATGTGTTAAAATTTTTTTGAGTTAAAATGTTTATTTTCTGTGCTATTGAAATTCATTTTTCTATTAATTATTGTGAATTTCTTGAATGAGTTAAACCAACAGCATTCTTGAAATAAACTACACTTGGGCATGATATAGTACCTTTTAAAATATACTTCTAGCTATGGCTTCATAATTATTCCAGTGTTATTGTATTTTTATTTATGCATTACACTGACCTACAATTTTCCTTTCTGATAATATTCTTGTATGGTGTGGCATCATGATATCACTAGTCTCAAGTTAGGGGTGTTCCTTTTTCTCTCTTTTTACAAAAGTTCGTGTAGAACCAGAATTACTCAGATAGTTGTTAAACAAGTATATAATTATATTTGTTCTTGCTTTGGGAGAGTTATTGTATATTTAAACTAGTACTCATTAAAAGGCGGTGTCTGTGTGCATGCATGTCATATTCTAACAAATTTTGTAAGTTGAATTTAATCTTAAAAAATAGTCAAAGCCCATCCTACCTAAATGATTGGGATAAATATACAACACATTCTTTTGTAATTCTACTGTGGCCAATTCAACCAAGAGACCTAAGTGGATAATGTGAAAAAATAAGGAAACTTCTTGAAACATGGAAAAATAGCATTGCCTGACTTATTTTTTTCTCCAATACACTGAGTAAATATTTTCTTAGTTTTGTTGATCTTGGCACTTAGGTAGAGATGTTCTTAACTCATTTATCAAATTAGTCATGAATGTATGATAACTTGTGTCATCAGAGTTTCCAAAATGTGTTATTCTAATGTACTGTTCCTGTAAGTTATTAATAAAATAAACATAACATATATTGTCTATTAATATGACATAGAGTGTAGTACCCTTGAGACAAGTGCAGAAGGAAACTTTTATAGAAGAGCAAACAGGAATCAGCAAGAATTTGGCATTGTCACTAAGGAATGACGTCTTATTCCAGCAGTTTCCTTATCATATGTGTAGAATATAGTAAGGTGCAAATGAATGGCTAAGATTTTGGTATAAAGTGGATGCTCATACCAATATAGAAGTGTTTTAGTTATGGGAAATTGTCTTAATGTTCTGCTCTTGGCAATCCTGATTAATGCAAGGTTATCGTTAAGTTGAATTATTGTATTTTAATTTTCAGAAAATAACCCCACCCCAAATAACAACAAAAAACACACCAATCTCATCCAATATAATTCCTTCTACTTCAGTAAAAATGGCCAATGGAGGTCTTCTCGGAGTCTGAACATCATTTGACTAATGGTGTGATGGTAGAAATATCAAACATTTGCTAAAAACAAGTTCCATCTTTTTAACTTCAACTAAAATTGATAACACATGTTAGTACCAAGTTCTGAGCAGAGACTGTACCCCCAGCTTTCTGATACTTTGAAGATCAGAGACTGTCTCACCTTCTCTTGTTTAAGACCATCAGACTCAAAACGAACCATTAAAATTGTTTATGGCTCAATTCAAATAAATGAAAATATGATTGAATAATGAATGGGCTTTCACTAAATGACTTGAAAAATGATACATTACAATAGGCCTAGTGTTTCAACCCACATAATTAATAGCAATAATAAAAAGAATTCCTGTTGAACAAAAAAAAAGGAATTGTTCTCAAGAATTTTCTTCTATACTCAAAGATTAACTGATAACATCTTTTCAAACACACCAGAAGTGGTAATTTAGATTTTCATAGTTCTGTTCCACTTAGTAATGTAATTACTATGTAATCTTATTTGATGTCTAAAGTGTCTGGAAATAGCAAAGTAGAAACTGCTGATTTCATGTTACAAGTGAAGAAAGTGAGTTTCTTTGAGTGGTTTTATTTGCCAGAGGTATCACACCAGGAGGGTTGGATCAGAACTTGAACTCTGATCCTCTGATTCTTAATCTAGATACTGATATGCTTGCTGCTTTTCTTCTTTAAATACAGTACTATTTTTAAATTATAAACTGCATCACTTCAGAGGTGTGTGTGTATGTGTGTTTTCTGAACTTTGCAGGTAGATTGTTTTAGTAGTCATACAGTCTCAGGAAACAGAGGAAATAATTCAAGTGGATTGAATAATTTATGATGACAAAATTACCTTATTTACATGTTAAATATAACATACTAACTTTATTCTAAGGAATTTCTATTTCCTCTCAGAAATTATAAGGTACTAGATGTAGAGATTTTAAATATTCCACTAAAGGAGTTCAGAATCTAATTCTATGTCTGTCACTCTATCATGTTTGCACTATATGAGATGACTGGGATTTATACAATCATATTTGGCAGCCTCTTACATGCTTATTTGACCAGGAAGATATATCAAATTTAGAATTTTCACCTTAAGAATAAGGCAGTTGCAATCCATGTTAGAATGTTACAGAATCAGGCTTGAATGAGATGTTTAATGTATAATACCTGCAATTTTTTTTTAATACCTGCAATTTTTAAGGTCAATTTTTTTTCTTAGTGAGTTTTTTCTACATTTAGGTCTTGGGCATTGTTTTGTGGATGTCTTTGTCAGGTGACCATATCCATATTTTATTATATCACTTTTATACCTAAAGAAAACCTGCCACAATAATTAAGTTTTAATGTTACTTATCACTCAATAACTGAATTTATAGGACACAGCTAGGTTATGTTCAGTATAGTAGGTTTTTGTATTCAATAAAACAAAAAGTCAATGCACAATTGATTAAATATGAAAGCCTATGAACAAGCTAAATTTAAACCTAATATTTACTTCAATAGTCACTATTTACCTAATTTTTTCTTAGTTGTAGGAGTTGGAGAATTTAGGAGAAGTTAGGTGATAATTCTGCCCATGTTAAAATGTAATCATTTTTTCCCTCACTCCGTGAGTGATGTAAGCTAATATGCAATTGAACTTTTTTGGAAAATGCGCTCAATTTAATGAACCAACACTGAAGAAAGACCTACTGGTAGAAGACTACCAGTAGAAGAACTAAATTTTCCTTTAAATAATCAAACCATTTTTTATTCCTTGATATGGATAAATTAAGTACCTGCTATGATCCAGGTTCTATTTTAGTTACTGATTTATCAAATAACATAGGTTCTTGCTCTCTCTGTTTTAGGTGTTAAGGGTTATTCATTATCTCCAGAAAACTTCTGAAACTTGAGGGATGCTATGATCAAATTATTAAAGAATATAACAATTGAAGATACAAAAGAGGAAGTAGAATACAAAGACAAAAAGTAGAAACCCATTTTTGTCCAGAGTTGAAGCCAATAGACCATGTTCTGAATGCCATCTCTAGTACCTGATTAGACAAGCTATTTGCTTTTTACATTTATTGTTTGATCAATTGTACACTAGAATTTTCATATCTAATTCATAGGATAGTGGTAAGAATGAAATAATATTCATGGCACAATGCCAGGCACATACTAGTCAACTCATAAATAAAAACTTGTGAAAATTTAATTAAAAAACAAATGGCTACATAAAGGACAAATGAGCTTCTTTTCCCAGTAGGGTCTAATATTTGATGGACAACCATGTGGTGTGATGATATGGAAGAGAATAAATGGCTAATTGACTATTAAAACCTTAGTGAGACAGGATTCTAAACTTCTATGGATATTAAGTAGTATGGTCTTGCCCTAAAGGAACAAAAGGTTCATACATTTTCCCAATCCTTACTACTAATAAGTATTTTCATTATTAATTAAAAAAATTTGTAGATGCTTTTCATCAGAAAATATTTCAGTGTTACTACTAGTATGGCCTAATTTATGTGAGTACAGAGGGAAAAAGTGCTTCTTACAAGACTTAATAAAGGCTTACAGTTTATGGTTAAGCTCCACATTGTTAAATTCTTAATCTCATTTATTACATTTGAAAACTCTAATGGAAATCAAAGTATATTTCAATTATACCATGCTCTTGTGAGGAAGGAATTGGCTTTTTAATCACACTAAAAAGGGAATACATATTAGTGCCATTTGAACAGTGCCTCATGTAATGTTAAAGAAAAATATCATTGTGAAAAACATAATGTGTAATGTCTGTTGGTAACCATAGAATATGTAAATGTGATGTCAATGAATTATCCCCTAAAGGATGCCAAATTCTCTGCCATATGTTGTCTTTCACTCTAAGGGGCTTGCTGCCAATTTAGCTTATTCATCCTGTGCTCCAAAATCTTGAGGGAAAAAAAATCCCAGAGCAGTCTCAAGAGGTTTTCATTGGGATTGGAGCCAAAAATCATGTATCTGCCTCATGGGATCCCTTTTGAGCTTGGCTGGAGAAACTATCATCGAAACAAGTTCAGATCTCTATCATGGGCTGTGAGCCAAAATTTTCCCAGACTAGTCAAGAATCCATCTGGGACTCTAGATCAGAATTATTTGAAATCCACAGAGACCCAAGAGAAGGTCTTGGTCTAATGTGATCCCAGTCTTTACAGCTCAGAAGCATTCCCCAAACTCCCATAATTTTCCTAAAGCCAGGAGGGTAAAGATTTGGAAGCTTAAAAGAAACTTAAATGAACAATAAAAGAAAAGGCAGCAGCTAGCTGGGAGTTCCCAGCAATTCCTGTCAAGATTGAGTCATTCTTTTCCCTTGCTTCTACATAACAAAAGTTCTTCACAAATCACATCTTAACTATCTTTTAATCAGCATGTCTTAATAGCACCCAATTTTTAGCTCCTAAATTTAAAAAAATTTTTTTAAGATCTGGAATAGTGCTGTGAATGTAATATAGTTAAATATCTGATCTCTTGTCAAAGAAAGACATATTCATTCTATACTGGTCTTTTTGTTAGGACTGTCAGATACTTATGATAAAAAAAAAGATTAAAAGTCTTAAATGATTGCATTGGGGTTTAAACAGTCTCTGCTGAGCATACACAAAAACCGGATTTATGACTTTACTTACTTTTAGTAACAACTCCTTCCAATCGAATGATGTTGGGGTGATCAAACTGTCCCATAATGCTTGCTTCTCCCAGGAAGTCTCTCCTCTGTTTTTCTGTGTAGCCCACTTTCAGGGTCTTGATGGCCACTGAAATCTCTTTTTTTGAAGGAAGTTTTAAGCGACCACTGCATACCTCTCCAAACTCCCCTGTTAGAATGCAGAAGAACAAAACAACAATGAAAGGTAAGGAATTACATAATAAAAAATATGATCAGGAGAGAGCTACCGTTTCCTTTCAAAAATTCCATTCAAAACATTTACACCTTTGACCTACAAAGTGTACACTGCAGGCTTCCAAATTATTTTGGAAGATGGTAATCGGATATTCTCTAAGGGACCCCAGGACATCCACACCCTATTGGAAAATAGACCTCGTGAGAAACCGCATATATTTTGAACACCACACTGTGAATAATGCAGTAACAAAGAACAAGAGGAAAGTTGAAAGATAAGTCTACTAGACTTTTCAGTCCTTGTGTAGCTACCATTTGCAAAGGGTAACCAACAGATGAGCAAAGGTATTACAGGCTGAGCATTACATTAAATCTCAGATGATTTCAACTATTTTTACTAAGAGGGCCATTTTATCTGTACATTTGGACTCTGAAAATGAGAATGGAAGCATCTGTTACCAATTAATTTTATTGGAGTATTGGTATTTTGTATTATTGACATAATAGTTGTAAAGCTTTTTGGGCTTCTGGACAGAGAACAACATGAAAGTATCAAATAAAAGATAGCACATCTTATCTACAGAATCACTGTAGACATATTTCCTTAGATTCAATGTCTTCAATAAAAAAATGTCTTAAATGTACAACTAATCCAGAATTTGTTGAATGTAGAGTATTGGTAACTTTTAAACAGTCTAACCCAATTGATGTAAAATTGCCTAGAATTAGTTTCGGCACTATCTTCATATACACTGTTATTGAGAAGATTTACCTGTAACTATTTCATTAGAATTTTGAGCTTCCTGAGAGCAGAGACCATTTGCAGACTTTATCTATCTCCACTGCCACCATAGTGATTGTCACAAAGTCAGGCAATCCATAAAATATTTATGATTCATAGAAGAAATCCTAATATTGTATGGAATATTATATCCATACTGTACAACATTTAAAAATGGGTTTTGATATCAAATGAGGGATTTTTCTGAAAAGAATTAATTACATGATCAATTTTAGGCTCTCTCTGGAATGGAATAACATTTTTGGTTCACTCTTCTCATTGTGAGTCTTTTATACCGCTCCATGCCCCATGGGCCAGCCAGGCAGAAGGTGGCAAGAAGGGAGACACATCTCAATTTCTTATCCAGTAAGTGGTTGGGCCCACAAAAGCAGCAGGCTGTCCTGTTGTTCCACCAGCTGCATCCCTACAGATGACTTGCATCTCTTCAGGAAGCTTCACACTCCCCCCAGACTTGACCCTACTCAGAAATCCGGTTTGGTCATTGTTTTCAAAACAAGAACTAAAGCTATAACTTGTTGAAGTCACTTAAGGTCCCAAAGCAGTTATTCATACATCTATTTAATAGATAAATTGGTGAATGAATATAAAAGTGCCTTTTAAAGTGTCAAATTTTGTATTAATGTAAGAAGAGGTGGTAGTGATGATGATGGTAATAGAAATAATGTCACATTGGACAAATGTGGCCCTCAGGGAGATCAAGAGGAAGGGTCTGAATTTCAAGTGGGCCAGTTAGAGCCGTCCTCCTTGGAATATCTGGACATATGTAACTACCTTCAAAATTCAGAAAACAGTGTTTCAGTAGCGCTAATTTTTAAATATCCCAAAATTTAGAAATGTGATTATTTCATCTGATACATACTAGAAATGGTCACCAATATGCTATACTAGACATAGAAATATTAAGTAGTAATTCAATTCTCTTCATTAAAAACTTAGAACTATGTTGGAAAAATTAACAAAGACTAGGCAATGCTCAGTTGTCCATCTGGTCAAGTTTCACATGGTCTTATTCAATCGACTTTGCACCTATAAGAAAGAAAATTTAGATCCTGTTACTTCTAAGTAAAGCACAGCTATAAGAAGATTATTTGGAAAGACAGGGCTTGACTTTTTTAATTCAATAAGTGCAGCAGTTTCTTTTTGCCCTTTGAAAGAAAGTATGTTTTATGAGAGTGTGTATACTATATTCTGTCTTAAGGTGCATGATGCAAAATTATTCAAAATAAAATTTCTTACATTAATTTCATTTAAAAGAGGAAAGGTACCTGTGTTGAAGTAGGATGACCATCTGTACTAGCTTCAAAGCCCATTTTTCCTTCTACTGTTTTAATAAGAGATTCATAGTAAAGATACATACTGAATGATGCTGGTGTGTGAACGAAGCACCATACATGAATTACCTCACAAAAATATTAGAGGAAGCCACTGTTGTAATCATTAATGTCTAGCATGGACTTTGAAGTTGGAAGGTACAAGATTCAAATTTTAGTTTCCTAATTAATGCAACCTAATTATGTTCCATGGACCACTTGAATATTCAACTTTTGTGTCCTCATCTGGTGAAATGGAGATAATAATACCTAGTAAAGGCTATTAAGTTAAATACCATGAGTGCCTAGAATAGGCACAGAATAGGAGTTAAGTAAATATTTTCTACCTTTGGAATTTAATCTTTGAAATAATGGTTGCATTGAGGAATAAAACTAGGAATTGTAGTCATTATGAATTTCTCACCAACAAAAATTTACTACTTTACTTTTAGAAAGTGAACTCATGGCTCAATTTAATTTCTGTCATTTGCAAAATGGAGGTAATTCTTCTGATTGTTCAATGTATAAATGAGAGTTTCTGTTATGCTTATTTCTTTCTATAAAATCTATGACAGAAAATTAGAGAATTAACCCACACATAGTTTTTCTGCATATTAAATTGAGGTGAAAGTTCAGTCACTGAATGAAAGATTCAGCTTTTAACAATGGCAGATAGTCACTATCAATTTAGCATATTATTAATTTTTATGAATAACATTACTTCTAAAAATTCAAAAGGATGTAGGAAGTGGATAAGTATAGAGATGAAAGAGGCCATGGGTGGACTGTTATTTATGGTAGAAATGTGTACATTCAGGTTCCTTTACGATCATACAATTTCATCTATTTTTGTTGATATTTAAATTTTTATGAAACAAAATGTTAAAAAATCTGACAGATTTCAAAATCTTGATTTAATATTCTATTTTAGTATTGACAATCCCTTTAAAGGCCAATCAATACAGACTAGAACTGAGTGTGTATATCATATTGAAATCTTCCAGGAGAAGCATAACCAACCTTGAAGATATATCTTATCTGCAAATAAAATAGGCACAGTTTAGTTTTATTGCTTTTCTTGTTGCAAATGGGAATATTGGCTGCAAAATCCTGAAAATGGGGCATATATCTAACTTTTTACAAATGTTTGAAGAAAGAAAGGAAAAAAGAGGATCTGTCCTAATTTTTAATGAATATCTGGAATTTATAAGTGACTCAGAATAAGTAGGCCTTCTGTTGATTTCATTTAGATATTTTTAATCAGTGTTCTGTGTTCTATATATCTGGATGTTAATAACATGTTTGTCAATAACGTCTGTATATCAAAACTTTTACTAATGAGGAGGACCCCAAATTTCAAAGTGCCAATGTATCTGACCTTCTGGAACTTTGGCCAAGCATATGAGGGTTTTTCCTCATCAGATTTGCCAACTGAGCACGCAGTCTTTTTGCTGTGTGTGCTACTGCGGCTTCCATGCTGGGGAACAGTGCACTCTTGTGGGGCAACATTAAAGCCAGCAGGAAAAAAAACCCTGTGCCATGGATGGGCTCACAACACAGAACCATACAAATAAGAGAGAATAATCAATATTTGTTTTAACTGCATTAACCTACATGTCCAGTGAATGTGTATATTCTTACATTTTAGACTGTGAAAAAAGTAGACCTACTCTAGTTTCCTTTATGAATGGCTAGTTTCATATTTTAATACCACCTGCACATGTCTTAGGTGGATAAAACATTAATAAAATTAGAAGATTAAATAAATTACCATTTTATTTAGATATTATGAATTACTCAGATTGTCTTGCTTGACTAGTAAATACTGCTTGAGTTCTAAGTACTGCTTTGGTGTATATAAAAGGAAACAAAGTTGTATGCACATTTGTGTAAAGGACTATCAGTTATAAATATAGTACTTGCAAAAAAGGTAATTTGATAAGCATAATTCAATGAGTGAATTTCTGTCATTCTATATCCCACATCAGTATAATTAGTTTGTGTTTGTTTTTAGAACAATATTGAAGAATGAGAAGATGATGTAAAACTATTGTATTGTTCACTTGCATTTTGAGTAATAGTTTTATTCAAATGCACACTTCATGCTCTATGAATGTCCATATGTTTAAGTGTAAATGTATAAAATTCTATTATTTTATATCTATTTTTTTGGAAATATGCCACTGTTATTAATAATCACTCCATATATGTTTGGTAATGAATTTATGATTGAGTAAATTAATGATTAGAAGAAAGAGATGTGCCATATGAAAACAAGATTCAACACAAATGTATTAAGACTACATAAAGTTTCAGGCAACTTTTAAAATGGAGCACTTCACATTATTAAACCATCCTCTCAAAAGAGTTGTGATGAAATTTGGGTAAAATGCATCATCCATGATTTTATTTTGTGTTACCTATTTGTTTGATTCCAAAAAGGATTCTAAAATAACTTTTTTTTACAGAATCAAAATTTTCACTTAGTGGGCTTGTTTAAAGTAAAACACACTTTTATCCTTTTATCCCTATTTATCCAAATAGGCTTTGTGACACATGATCAGCCAAACCACTGGAAGACTGAGCTGTTGCGGCTGCTGCCTCTGAAATTCAATAAATAAAAAGCTGGCCATGGTCTGTGAGTCTGGCACCTTTGAAATCATTACATTCCATTTGATATTTTCATTTATTTATTGCCTGTCTTTGATCATGAAATCAGAAAATGTCCCTTTTGTAGCAATATACTTAGGCTTGAGAACCTATTCATAGTTGTAAACTTGTAATTAATATACTAGGTTAGCATTGGGTTATATGGTGGTTACCTGCTCCAACAACTTTGTCAATGGATATGTTGGTGGCATCCAATTCCTTAGCAAACTCATGCACCGCTTGGGTTGGATCTTCATATGTGTGTGGGTCAACATAAGTCCTGAGACCGGGAAGTTTCACTGTTGAAGGGAAGAAAGAAAGGCATTATTGCAGCAACATTTATGAAACCTTTACTGAGCAAATGTTATAACATCATTGGTTAAAAAACTTCCCCATTACACAAAGTGCACCAACCATTAGTTTATTGTAAGCTGTCACATAAATTGGCAGACAGAGAGGTTGGACTAAGTGTTGAACAATTTAATAAGAGAAGTTCCCCATAATAAAACATAAAGAGGAACCACAATGAGCTTCTCTGAAAAAATGCTAGAAGGAAAATGAACATTCAAGGAGGGGGATCTTAAGGAGAAGCTGGTTCAGAATTGAGTAGTACAGTAATTACTACAAGGAGCACTAGTGAGTGAGCACCATCATGCCCTTGCACTTTTATGATTCTACACAGGGCAGTAATCAAGTATCTGTCACAATGTCACATTTGACAATAAGTCAAAGTTTGTGAAATACTTTCATAAGGTAGGACAGCTGCTGTAATTAAAGGTAAATTAAGTAAAGCACATGAAATGGCACCTCTTCTATCTGATATGTCTGCTTTTACTAACATTCTCAATCAAAGCCCCCCACTGCAATTATAAATCTACTTGAAGCTGTAGTGTATGTGTATATAATATAGCATCAATTAGCTGAAATCTTATTGTGTAGCTTTTCAATATAATTAAAGGCAATATAAGTATTCTCTGTAAGTCTCATAATAGTGCTAATAAGCTAAATTCTGAGCATAAATTATATTTATAGCTTATTAAATATAAACTTCCTTGATAATATATTTATTTATTTAATTATACTGAAGGTGAAAATTTTTCATGATGTTCTATAATTAAAATAGCATAGACAAAAGATACAGGAGAATCATTTTGATTTGATTTAATATTGAGATTTTTATCATTTGGAAAGATAACTCATATTAGAAACAATTTGGAATATTCAATAAACTAACTTTCTTCAAAAGAAAACTAAATTTTTAAGAGGGGACCCTAAGATCTATTTAAGTACACAAACAGGACCTAACATTGAAGAAAATTATAGCTTAACTCCAATGCTATATGTACTCATATCACTATTACTATTAGTTATTATTAGAATTATGTTAATCTATTTAATCTATTTAATTAAATCTGAATTAAGCCTAATAATATATCATAATGATTAAATAATGATGATATCATTAAGAAATTTAATTATTATTAATTATCATCATTGGAAATTATTATTGATTTTGTATTTACTTTTGGTAACATAAAAAATACTGGTACATTGTGTTAGTAGGGGAAATGGATGCTTAATGGTGATTTTTTTGTCATTTATCACACTATATTATTGAAGGATTTTTAAATTTTTAAATAACAAAATCAAGACATTTCCTTTTCCAATGTCACTTTACAATGGAAGACTCTTATTGGCAATACTGCAACTGAACATTCGGTGATGATCAATGACTGCTTTGGGCCAGTTTGTAGTTTGTATGAAACGGGTGTAGAGACTGTTCTGGAGAGCCTTTCGGCCAACAAGTCCAGGATTTGAGTTCGGACTAAGAAATGACCAATTTATTGACCTATAGGACAAAGACATGGTTATACCACAGAATGATTTATGTTCCTGGGAGGCTTCCATGAAGGTTTTCAGTAAAGAAATACAGGCATAAGAATAAATGGTGTCTGGGAGGGATAGTAGGTACAAATACTTTCCTCAGCTCCTCATTCAGATGATTCTGAGGCAGCAGAGCAGGAATGGGAGGGTGAGGGAGCAAACGGAGAAGGAACACTGACGCTGCTCTTCTGCCTGTCGCTGCCTCACCACTGCGAGGCAGCAGCCACTGTCTATCCCGTGGGGAGTGTAGATAATCTGAGAAGACGCCGGCATCTAGGGAGTCAACACCCACACAAACACGGAAACAGCAAGCCCTTCGCCCTTTCTTTGGGCAAACTGTGAGTGGAGTCGCTTTTGAAGTTAGAACTCTACTTTCAAGGTTTTTCTGTTTTGAACAAGTCAGCAAAAGAATCAAAGAAAAGAAAGCTCTCTAAAATTTGCTAGTTCCGTGCTTCACCCGAGTGCCTGTTAGGCAGTTAGTGCCCAATAAATGATAGAGATTATTGCCATTTTTAGTATTTTCCTATTAAGAATTCTAGTCACAATCATTAATTTCATTGAGGTTTCCTGGAGACAGAATTTGGGCTCAGAAATGTCCCTTTCTTCTGAGCTCACAGATGAGGGCAGGCTTCTGCCATTATCATAAATATCACTGCTTCCTATGAAAAGCAGATAGCAAAGTCCTCCTTAGTCCAGTGATCTACTATAATTTATTATTACATTAAAACTATTTCTAACTTTATCAGTACTAAAACACTTTACCCTTAAAACAAGAGAACAGATTAAGGAAAGCTATCTTACTTTTCTTGCTTGTGTGTAAGAAAACAGTAAAAACCATAGACTTACTAAAAGATGTTAAGAAATAAAGTCAATCTTTGTGTTGAGTCAATTTGGTTATATGTTAATGAAGATGCACATCAGATGAAGGATAAGATATTGATTATCCAGTTTTGATTTATCTCTAGTAATACTAAGGTAAGGAAATAGTAAAGTAATAAAATCTGTTATTCCTTTTCAAGAAAAAAAATGACACTTTTAAAAATAAGGTAAAAATGAATTTTTTCTTGTAAACAATTACACATATTTACCTTGCCGAAATTAAATCATTTTGGGATTTATTGGCATCAGAATTAACAGAGAAGATTATAAAATGAGTTGTCAGAAGCAATGTCCCAAGCATTTTAAATAAGAACTGGATTTAAACAGCCTTGAAAGTGTGCATTACAGTTAAGCTTTTATACCTGTTACCCTTAGAGAGTATATGTTACTAAATACTCTGAAAAATAGTCATTCCCAAATAAAAATCAATACAAATAAATAATCATAGCAAATAAATAAAATCAAGTAAATAATTTTCCTATCCACGTGACATGTGGGGAAACAATACAAATATAAACATACACACACATACACAAGAAAAATGGCCTGTTCACTGTGGGAGCTTTGGCTGGTGATTTTTAACTGCTGACCCCAGAGGTTCCAGGAATCAGGTGAGTCAGGATGCAAGGCACATAATCCCTTCACACCAATAATTAAGGGCAACATACAGAGTGACTGGGCTGTGTCAAGAAAACCAGATAATAAACACATGCACATGTGTTAAGCTGCACTACTTTACAGCTCGTTCTGTGCAAACACAATAATTTACATTTCCATTTTACCAGCATGAGTTGCCCTAAGGATAGCAAAAAAAATAAAAAGGCCCAGCCAGAGAGGGCAAGAGGACAGGATCTTAGGAGGTGAAACACATTTCTTTCCTTTTGAAGCAATATTATAGGATTTATAACAAGGCTGGAGGGAATAGTTCATAGCTAGAGCTTTTTAAAGTAATACTAAATAAATGGTCTGAAATAAACCAGCTGTAGCATTAAGACGTAGAAAGTTTATGACATGCATATAAGTTACTTTATGCCCTTGCAGCTAGGATAAAATGTATTTCCTTTTCTGTTTGTCTATCATAAGGATATTATGCATTTGAAGAAAATTAAGTTTCAACAAATGCCACCATAAAAAAGAACAGCTAAAACATATTGGAGTGATAGAGGAACCTGTTTACAGTGGGCATGCAGAAATTTATGAATGCTCCAAATTCATGAGATTTAGAATTCCCATATAAAGAACCAAATCAGTATGGTCTTCCTCTAAAGTCAGTATTTCCATCTATTGTCCGACTCAAATTAAGAGCAACTTATTCCACAGGAATGTTAACTGGTCTAATTTATGCCTGGCGACTATGAATCAGTGTTTAGTGGGACCATAAAAAAAAAGTTGGACAAGTATCTTGTAATTTGTTCATGCACTCTTTTAAGACTTTGGAGTTGGTAGCCTCACTAATGATGAGATGTTGATATTGAGAAGGTAGTACTTTGGCTGTTTTGTGAATTATTCTGTAATGACTGCAATGAGATGGACACAGCAAATGACGATCTCTGGCCCTGGGTTCATCCCACATCAGTTAACATTTTTGGAAGACATTCTTTTTTTTTCCAAGTTACTGCATGCCTCCTGAATGTTACCAACAGGTAATCAATTTCTTACTTGAGTTACAACTAATGCTATAATTTTTAGATACAAAACCAATGACTGACACAAAAAAATCACACTGAATTGAAAATAATAGAAGGTAATAGTGAAAGCCAGAGAAATAATGCTTAAAAGACTTCATTAGCTATAAGAGCATATAAGCATGAGTAGAGTCTGTGCTAATTTCCATGAAAACATACTCTTCCTTTTAAGGTCAGTGATTAGTAATTGCCACATACACTGAACCATAATTTGGAAAAGCAGAAAAGCCAGGATGATTTGTTTTACCAGAAGAAAAAAGTGAGTCTTTTTATTAGACATAAACACTTTGTTTCCTAAAGAATATTTCTTTTAGAAAATATTAAAAAGAGGCTGAGTTGGTTGATATTAAAACATGGGGGGAAAGTGCTGGCTTTCCTACCAGTTGGATATCAGGTAACTCCAAAATAAACAGTTTATTCTAAAAGCTTTCTCCTGGTTGGTTGACAAAATGGAGTAAGGCATTTCACATAAACAGAAGTTGTTTATATTTACTTGGCAGTTAGGAAAGGGAAAAGGTTCCTATTTAGATTTAGCAAAGGACTAGTAATAAGGGAACAGAAGATACGCTTTGCCTTTCAGCTATGCAGAACGACTAAAGTACATACTCCCTGTGACATGCATTATTTGGATATAAGCCACAGCTACCCTCACTGTAGCATAAGGATGCTGAAATGTGGTCATGTAAAAATTAGTTAATGCAGAGCCATGAATTTCCTTCCTTGCTTAAAATCAATTTAATTTGCTTGATTTTTCCATAAAACTACTTTTGAATTCTATTTATTAGAGAAAAGTTATCTAGTTATAAGTCAATAGCTGCTAAAACTAAAATGGTAAGAGCTAAAGCACCAAAAACAGTTTCAAAACTTACAATGTCCATTTCCAAAATGAAGTCTTTTTTCATCTGCACCATGTTTTGACTTGTTATAGCCACAGAACCTAGAGGAAAATCAAGGGAAGAGGACACAGAAAGAAAATACACTTAAAACAATTACCTAGGCTTAGAATGTGCAAAGCACAAAAAGTAAAGCATTTTTCTCCAACAATTAAATGCTTTAGTGAAAGTTTAATGACTTCATATTTTCTAAATCCTCTATAGAAAGCCTCTTTCTCTGGGGACTTTGGAAAGCTGCCTAATGAGGAGATATGTAGAGCTGCTTCCCCACTGTGCAGACCCCTTCAGTTCAGTTTTTATAATGGCCTTAGAAAGTGTTTATAGTATTTTTTTAACAACTGCTGTTAGAATGAATGAAGGGGACCAGTCTCCATTGTCAGCGATGAGTGCTGTGCAGTGTTACCAGTGTTCTGGGTGAGAAAGAGTCAGGGAAATCTGGGATGTATTTGAAGAGTGAGGAGATAATTGGACAAAAGAAAGCAAAAACTAGGAGTGAGGTCAAAGAGAGAAGACGTGCTGTGTGTTGGAGAGTGGGGTGGGAATTTTAATGGCCAAAAGAAAATCAAAACTAAAGATGGGGAAACAAAAGAAAGGGTGGGAAAAAAGAGCTAGAATCCACGTGGAGACATTCTTACTTGTTAAAATGACTATATTGACCACCCTTTTCAGATTTCAGCAGCAACAGAGGGGAACAAGCAAAGTAATAATGAAAGTAAGCCATAAAACGGGCCGCGGCCTCACCTCCCAATCAAAACGTAGGTGACGACTGTGAGGAGAATAATTGCTACTGCCGCTGAAATGGCGATCATTACCACCTGGCTGTTTTCACCGGAGATGGAGAAAGCTGTGAGGTCGGAGAGAAAAACACGAAAAGACCAGGCATTAACAGACTGTAACTACCATCTACATGGAAAAGCTGATAGATTGAGGCATATTTATTCTGATTTTACCTGAAATATGACTTACTGTCTACTACAAGGTAAAATTCTTCAGTTAGTGTAAAAAAAAATAGACGTTTTGTATAATTTTGTTTGAAATATCTAAGTAATAAGATTAAATACTCTGTTTCAATAGCATCAGTCAAATACTACTTGAATGTCTATTGTGTGAAATAAGCTGGGCTGGTCTTCTTTATTCTCTTGGACAAGAAGTCCATTGGATGAACCAGAAGTTATCAGAAGGAACAGAGAAAACAGGACAGATTTCCTAGAATAAAATTATAAAAGCTTTCTAGTTAAGCTTGCTTGCCCCCCAGTATCTTTATTTATTTACAAGGTTTTATAACACCTATCCTATGGACCTTAACACATACCACTGACAAACTGTCCCTACCTTGTAAATGGCCCATCACTCATTCACTCACCCAGACAAGGGGGCAAAAATGGCCCATAGCCAAATCCAGCCTGCCATCAGTTTCTGTATGGCTCAGGAGCTTAGAATGATTTTATTTGTTTTAAGAAGTGGAAGGAAAAAGGCTTTGTGACATGTGAAAATCATATAAAATTCAGTTTTGGTGTTCATAATGAAAACTGTATTGGAACACAGCCACATTCATTCATGTACTATAATTTGGGTGTGTCCATGCTTCAATAGCCCCATTGAGCAGAGGCAATAGTGGTTGTATGTATACAAAGCCTAAAATATTGATTATCAAGCTCCTTACTAGCTCTTGACCTAGACCAGTGCTCCTCTAACATAAATGTTCATGCAAACCCCATGGGGATCTTTGGGAAAAGGCAGTTTCTGATTCAGTCAGTCTGGAGTGGAAATGAGACTGCATTTCGTATGAGCTCCAGTGCTCCTGCTGGCTGAAGAGTGCATCAGGAGTAGCAAGGATGTGGACCATAAATACGAAGTTGCCTTGTCCTCTCCCTCTCCTGATCATTTTACATCCAATTAATCACCAAATTCTTTTAACTATCTTAGTTGATGTCTGCATTTCTCTTCTGCAGTACAATCAGAAATTCCTGCTTGGTCTCTATACATCTTTCCTACTGTTCACACAGTCACCAGAGTGTTCCTTCTAAACCACAGATTTGGTCATGTCATTCTCATGCACACAAGTTCTGCAGGGCTCTCCGTCACTTTCAGGATAAAATGCAAATTCTGTAGCAGAGCACGTAAAGCCATTTAAAATCTGTTCCTGCCTAAATCCCCAGTCTCTTCTGCTAATAAACTCCGTAAGCATCCTAAGCTCTAGACTTTCTAAAATATACACAGTTCCCGGGACAACCCCTATCATATGCTCATATGTTAATACATGCTACCCTTGCAGTAAATGCTGATTGGACAAATGAGTGAGTGATGTATCAAAAGAAGAGAGAGTTTGGTAATTTGAATTTTATCACCTCTCCAAAAGCCAACGTCACAACTTCAGCCTGATGAAAATCAAAGTTTGAAAAGTTTTCTCTAAAATCGTGCAGTTTTAAGAAGAGTTAAATGATGCCAACAAAGAAACATGGCAGACAGGCTGTTAGAACTTTTCTAAGCATCTGAAAAAAGAGCACGGAGTGTGGCAGGATGGCATACACATAATATAAACTGTTGCAAGCACTTTATTCTTTACCACCAGCAAACTGTTGTTTACACCACTGTGGCAGTCATGGGAGTTCCTGCTCCAGTGCCCCTGAGAACAGACCTGCAGTGGGCAGACAGCCTCCAGCTGCCCTGCCTTTCAGGATCCATCTCAGCCTTCGTGCACAGGCCTCACTCTCCTCAAGGGCTAAACATGGCAAGGGTACTGGAGCAGGGCTGTTGCTGCCCAATGAAGGACTCCCTGAAGGGCAATCCTCCCTCGGGGACTCCCCATCGGCGTGGCGAGCCCCTCAGAGCTGCGCTACTGTCTGAGGCTCTCCTCGACCCTTCTCCCCCTCCATCTCTTCACAGATGGCGGACCTACGTCTCAGTTTGAGGGCCTGCTCACCGACTTCTGCTCCCCCACTTTCATCCTTTACTTGTATTTCCTCCTATAAACTCTAATTCACCTAAATATCTGCTTCCCAGAAGACCCGAACTGATACATCCTTATCCATTGTCTATAAATCCATGCATAATTTGTAAAATAATTAGCCTAGTGATTCAGTAATGCTCCATAAACATATAATAATAACATCATCTCAGGCCTTTCATTTTGTATACTGTAATAACTTCTAACTTCTAACAGCAGGTTCTGGATTCTCTAGTAAATTTTAGTCACCCCCCCATTGCAGTCGACCCCATATCCTGTCCCTAAAGTTCTCATGAACCAGAATGCCTGGGTTGTACTTACTCACTATGTGACATAATATGATTGTTGAAAGGTTTAAATGAGTTAATACTAGTAAAACAGAACAGTGACAAGCACATGGTAAGTGCTTTATAAATGTTCTATAACTTTATTATGAAAAATAATTTAAAAACTGGTGAAAAACTAGCAGAAGTACTCTATAGCCTGCAAAGTTATATATATGAATATTTAATTTCAGCATGAAAGTTTTCTATATGAGGGTTCTGCTCTACCTTTGTCAGGCTGCCTTAATGTTCTCCAATCAGAAGTTCCAAGAGATTAAAGTTACTGCACACCCACTCATAACAAATGACATTAAAAACAGCAAAGGAGGTATAAAGCATTCAGGAGCGCTGACTGAATTGACACTGGGGCTAATCTTGACTAGTAATACCCAATAGAATCTTCCAATTCCAAAACCCAGTTTTATTTCACCTTATTTTGCTTTTGAAATTCCTTGGATGTTCAAATCATGTATTATTTATTTAAACACAAGACACAGAACACATACACATACACACACACACACACACACATACACAGCACCTACTACACCAGGTAATATTTTAGGTACTCTACAAATACTAAATAATTTTATCAGCATAAAACCCCTACTGAATTATTCACACTGATTTTATCCAACTTCCAGATTGGGAAATTGAGACCTTGAGAATTGAATTGGCTTGTCAAGGAAATCCTAATAAATGTCAGTTGGCTCTGAAGTCCTTTCCTTAACGTCTCTATTGCACCTGCTGTTCCTGAGCACAAAGCACACACCCTGGATGTGGTTTCTGCCCAGTGGGGGTCCCAGACAGTTGGATTACCAGTTTTCTCAAACATGCCACACTATTTCATACTGTTCCCACTTCTTGATTTGGCTGGATGTTGCCTTTACTCTAGGAAAGTCATGTTTCTTCTATACCCTCCATTCTGTGCTTTCTGTGGACTTAACATAATATCTTTTCTTTTTTTTAAAATGTGCAGTGGCACCACTGGATCACTACTCCAAAATCTGGAGACTCCAGGCTCACTGACATCACTTACCAGACATGCAACCTCAGAAAAAACTTAAAATCTGTATCTGAGACCATCTGCAAAAGGAAATAACAGTACCTAAATAGCTTACAGAACAGGATCAAATGAACTGTTTATTAAGATGTTTTATACACTATCACATATACACGAGTTCTAAATCAGACTCATCATTTACCAACTGTGTGACTTTGAAAAACTTATGTAGCCTCTCTATGACTCAGTTTCCCTACCTGTAAAATGAGGACGATAATAAAAGTAAATACTGACATTAGAGCACTCAGGAAAATATGTGTTCCACAGCGCCTCTATATCTTTACTATAAACCATGTTCACAAAATGTTCTCTAAATTCTAGGTAAAAGCACATTATGCTTTACTAAGAAATATTTATATGTGTTATGAATGGGAACTTTTCATACAACTTTGTAAAGTAGAAGCTAGAAGAAATAACAAACTGTTAAATAAATACAAACACGAATCTTTTCATATCTTTCAAATATCACTATATAACAAATAAGGCTATTAAATACTTAGAATTTTTATGAATGTATCTTTTTGATTTAACAACATAGAATGAGAGTTGATTTTTGTCTTTTTCCCACTAAGACAAAAGATACATTTTTTCTCATCTATAGTTAAAGTATGGAATAATTCTATGGGGAAGCAGTAAGAGTAAATAGATATTTTAAAAAATCAACCTGTGCAACTCACAGTCTCTATAAATGGTGAAGGGAATGTTGAAAAGTTTATTTTTTTCTTTTTATCCTCTTTTCATCTGCTCTCTCTATAATCAGGGCAAGTATTGCAATATAAAACTTTTTTGTCAAAAATGCTTAGACCCTGCAGTTTTTAAATGGAGTATTTCTTAAAGTGCAGAAAATGAAGTCTCATTAGATATTCATGCACAACAATACCACACTATTATCTATTGTAAATCTGGAATCACATTAGTATTTTGGAATTTGTTGTTATTGCTGAAAATTTACTTATCAGATAGGGTTAAACGTTGATTAAGAATATGAAAGATTAGACTGATGTTCCAAAATATGCATCAACATAATAAATGTTTATCTAATGGTGATCTGACCCTCTGCCCTTCAACATGCCTAATTTTTACCAGGGAATATAATAAATATTTGCTTTTTATGTTTCCATGATGTGTGATGTTTCCTGGTAAAGTAAATGTAAATTTTGTTGCTCTTAATTCATAACCATTTAAAAGTTTGAAAAAAATCAATCTATAGCAATTTCAAAACCAGAAAGTTTCCTTGCACTGCTTAAAAATTATAAAAAGATTTAGAACTACTAATGTTAAATTGTAATTATATTTTGTTATTGTGTCATATAAAATTTTGTGTTTTAAATCTTGTTGATAATGAATTTCCATGGTATTTTATAGCATTTTGTTTCTAATGTCATAGAGAATGATTTCTTCATGTTCATAGGAGGAGTTAGGAGAGATCTTCAACAATAGATTTGTATTTTTAAGGATAGTAGCTCTCCTTTGAGTAGAAGAATAATCATGTTTCAGCTGTGAGCCGATGATTTCCTGGAACACTAGATCCTTAATACCTTCTGGAAGGTTAAAGCTTGTTATAAACAGCATTTCTAAATGGCTGGCGAAAAGTGTGCCATAAAATAATTATGCTATTATATTAAAGTTTTTATAGGTTTTTGTTAATGCTGAATGTTTCTGTTAGATACGAAATTTGGGCATAGAATATCACACCTTTAATATTTTGATTTTACATTACAGGCAAAATATTTAGAAAGTAGGAAATATAGATGCCAGGGAAAAATGGCAAATTGTAACAATCACAAGTTTGCTTTCAGCAGAATGCTGGACATTGACAGACTCCCTGGATTATCTGTTTCTAAATAGTGTTCATCTTTGATTGTATTTCTAGGTTGTTTTACAACTGTGAATTTGAATTTCAGAAAACCAATAGTGATAAGATTTTTCCTACTATAATTAAAATGATGCATGTACTTGAGATATAACTGGTTTATGTGCAGTGGGAAAGATGACTCCAATCATTATCTTTTTTTGTCATACAGGAAATTAACCAGTTTTGGGAAACTTAACAAATTTGTTTAAGAATTTCTGATTGTCTACACACACACACACACACACACACACACACACACACACACACACACACATGTAGATGTATATGTGTATCTGTTGGTTCTTCAAATTTTCCTTTAAACCAGTTTTCATCTTTTACTAATCTCATTATTAAGTTATATAAAATCTTAAACTTGTGTTCATTTTATATTAGTACCACAGACATGCGGTATTTTGAAAATTGTATTTTAGTAAAAGGGCTTTTTAAATATGAAGCAAATGGGTTTGAAAAAAATACATAATTAGGAAAAATGCCAATTTGGACCAGCCAAATTTGGCATTAGATACACAGGACTATCCCAATTGTTGTGAGTGTAAAAGGAACAATAACAACTCAGCTTTAAAATCTTCAATCTCTAAGTGATACTAGTTTAAACGTGTTAAACATTAAAACAATACTATATCCCCAAGGATAAGCAAGTTTCTTGTAGTTCACTGAATCATGCAATGAAACTGGAATATCTGGATTAGATACTAGTTGTTAGATACCAATGTCTGGATTAAGTACTGGAAGTATGTTATCATATTAAATAATGTGCCTCAAAACAATGTATGGCCAAAAGAAGACCAGAGGCAAACCATACATGTTTGATCTGTGAAAGAGAAGAAAGCAGAAGCACACATCACAGATACCAGCGCACAGACCCAGTGCTATGCAGATTAACATCCAAGCGATTCACTTTCAAGTGTACCACACTTAGTTACAGCTCAGAGAGAGTCATAAGTAATTGTGAGACACCTTTACAACACCACCCCCCATTTGCCGATTGAAATAATACATACAGTCTGGACTAGTGTTGAATTCAAACTTGCGACTGTTGGTCCCATATCCAGCTGCGGTTCGGGCTCGGATTTGGAATACATATGTAGTGTCAGGCTTGAGGCTACTGATGGTAACATTCGTGCCTCTTGCCCTCAGAATGGTATAACTTGTCTCTTGTTCCTGCTTTGAGGTAAGAAAAATCATGTTAAAATTGAATCTTCATAATGCTATCAAATGGTAAAAAGGTGAACCACTCAAAGCCATTTTCTCTTGGATTTTAACACAGGGCATAGGACAGATAAAAAAGAACAGTCATTTCACCTTCTGAATACAATGAAAGCATTTTTCAAGCCAAAAATATTTATGGAATTTTCTAAACTGGATAAAACGATTGTCTCATACACATAAAGTAAGAAAAGTCAGTTTTTATTCTTACAAATTAGTGAATATGTAAGTGAAAATATGTTCTCTTCATAGCCAAGGCTGAATGAAGCTACAATTAATTCCAAGAATAAACTTTTGAAGAGGAAAATACCCTTTTGAATTACACTTATTAGAAATGTCTTAGTGATACTCAGAAAATATTTCTGTCAACTGTAAAATATTAAATTTATAAAGGTCCAGTTATGTAGCTCTACATTAATAACTTTGTCAGCATCAACTATATTTGCACTGTGTTTAAGTCACTGTGTTTTAGCAGAGGCAGAAATCTTCAGATCAATGTCTAAAAATATTTCCCAAAAAGGATCTCCTCTAGAAATTCACATAGGACTCACACTACACATTAATTGTAAAATCTTTTTGTGTCAAGCCTTGTTTACAAAAACTGTATTTACATGAAATTGTGTTTTTCATCTACTGCACATTAACATATACTGAGAATTTTATGGGTAACCTGATTTCAAGCAATGATGAAATGTCCCTGCACCTGGGCTGAGGCCTTTGTGTGTAACAGAACTTTGTATATATACCATCACTCAAAATTGCACAGAACATTACAGAAAAAATGTACAGTACAGATACTTTTTAGTTAAGGGTGCTGGTTATGTATTAGATGGCCTCTGAACTAGTATATTAAATGATGAAGAGGGTCAAGTCTATTTGTTTTACAGAAATAGTTATTTCATTTGTTTAAAAAAATATATTGAGCATATATCCAGAACTTGGCTCTGTGTATCATCATTAGTGAACTAAATAGTCTGAAAAGTTAGACCTTGTACATGTTAAGTTCTGATGAAACATTCCAAATATTTCCAAGCATCATATATACACACATATGTGTGTATGAATAAGTTTAGATGTATTTATGACATAAATATGTATATAAATACTAATTAAAAATAAGATTACATGTATGTATGTATCAAATTTAAAGTTGCTGAGGGAATAATGAATAGATTCAGACATTTTTTCTTGTACTGGTTAATATTGTTTTAAAATAAGGTGTTCACTGTGCTTTGTTGGCAGTGTTTAAAATAAGTTCAGAAAAATTTTATGTTTGTGAAAGACGTAAACAGATATTAATTGTATTTTTGAATCAGCCCCATAGATTAAGGGATGGGTTCTCCCTGGTTCTGATATTCAGTCTGAAATGAGGCATATCATTAGTTTCTTTTTATTTTGTTGCATCATCTATAAAACACAGATTCCTATATTTGCCCAGTCTGTCTGCCCACTTTTAAAAATAAAAATCATGATAGGTGAATATTTGACACTAACACAGTGAATCACTGAAAGCTAGGAGATAACATTTATACTATGATTTGGGCACAATAAAGTTTATTAGGACTCACTTTCTTTTAATGAAAGAGACATTCCTTTTCCCTTCAGGGGGCAGTATGAAAAAAAAGGGCATCAAACTTGTGAAATACATTAACTTCATTAAAGAGAATAACTACATAATGCAAAAGAATGTTTATACATTATACCTTTTTGTACAATTGATCATACCTCTAATTCTCATTTTTCTAATAACCCATTCTCATGTAGAGGGAGGTAAGTCATACAGGGGAAAACATATTAAATGAGAAGGCGTGGTTGCCAGGATTCAAAACAGACCTTATGGTTATTAGCTGTGAGGTGTGAGAAATTCAAATAATGCCACTGACTCTCAAGTTTCTTATTTGTGAAAGAGCCTATTTGTCCACTTAAATAGAATTATCAGAAATCTCATAATTGAATAATATATGCAAAAGTGTTCTATAAATATAAACTGCTGTAAAATGCACAAAAAGTTTTTAATTCCCTTTAAAAATACTTAGCAAACTTCAGCAGAGACACAAATACGCTATATTCATGTCAGTAGCTATAAAACCACCCTGTCTGATGATAGGGTTTGAGGACATCTTGCTTTCAAACCTCACCATAAACTTATAACCAGGGAGAAATAAATGCTAATCAGAGTGATGAAATATCACAGCCTAAGTTCTATTTGTAATCATGTACCTATTTTTTATAATTGTATTACTGAACCACAATTGTATGATATGAGGCAAACTTATCCACCCACTCTCACCTTCTGAATCTGTACAAAGTCCAAGAAGCTTTTCACCATCAGTTCAGTACTACAGTGATTTTTGTTATTGTATTATTTCAATGTCCTTATCTGCGAATGTGAAGGTCAGGAATGATGCTTAAGGCAATGAACTAAGGACTAGTTCATCAATAGATTAAGTAATTACCATAAAATAGTTGGTAAAACAGGAGCCTCAATATGGAAGAACATAACTATCATTTCTAATGCCCCAGCTGGCTTAAATCTGGTGGTGACATCTTTGCTGTGGTTTACTGCTGTAGAAGGGGGATATTTGACACAGTGATTTCTGAATCCCCCTCTACCTATCAGTCAAAGGTAGAACACGACCAGTTTTAAACAGTTCTACCACTTCCTAGCAATGTCACTGGTGTCTTTGCAAGAACACAGATCATGAGAAGGAAACCTTTTCCCCCACACAACACAATCCATTCACATAATCTCCCCACCTTTTCATAGTATTTGACTTCGTAGTCCAGTATGATCCCGTTAGGGTGTTCAGGTTCTTGCCAGGACAAAGAGATGCTGTTTCTGGATGTCCGATCCTTCTTAATCATGATGACAGGTGATGGGGCTGTAAAAAGACGATGGTAGGGGATGGTTGAAGGAGGCAAATTAATTGGGTTAGAAAGGGTGGTGAAGAGGAGAAGAGAAGAAGGGAACAAACAAATGAAGTCTCTCATTGTTCTAATCTTTGTCAAGAAAGCACTAGTCCATTTCAAAGGCTCCTGAGCATTAATCTGGCCCCACATCAAGCCTCAGCAGCTGGATTATAGTCCTTGTACATGCAGGCCTATGGAAAATGAGCTGAGATATTCAGCTGCTGGGTAGACTAGTGGCAAGTGAGCAGATGTTTTCAATCTGCTACTATAATGTAAGCAATGGAATACATTTGATATATTAAAAAAAGAACAGAACATCAGGACTACCTATTTGTTATAATGTTACAAAGTTATTAATGCCAGATTCTCCAGCTCATTGATAACATTTTCATATGCAACTCTGTAAGAGGACTGGAATTCATTATGCACAGGAGTCCCATGGTATTTATAGGTAATAACAATATTTAGTGCACTGTAAAATAGATAGGATTTAGGACATATTTAAGTAGGTCTTGACTTCTGACAAAAATCTCTCATGAATAAAAATATATATCAAGAAACAACAATCTTCTGCTTTTGCTTTTTTATTTCTTAAAAAAATACTTAACAGAAAGTGCTGAGGAAATGACTACTCCTTGGCCACAACTCTCTAGATATATTTTGAGATATCTTATTGGGTGGTGACTTTATATGTGTTATGTTTTTCCATGCTTTATCAGAAGAATAGAATCTGAATAAAAACCATCTGTTTGGATCTGATACCATGGGGTCACTTTCATTTCTAATGGAAGATTAAATATATATTTAAGTGATATCCTACTTCAAATCCTTGCATTAAAAGAAAAGTGAATACTCTTTATCAGTGTACTTCTGGTGTTAAATCTACTCTGGGGTTCAGCGGCATTCTGCCCTAATGGAATGCAGCAAAATACATTACAAGCATGAAACAAATAAAAATCAAGATTCTTAGGTACATTAACTGTTGATTTATTGTTAAAGGACCAGTTTTCTTACAGATTTTTTTCAAATCAAGGACTATTAGAACTCTGTGTATTTGTATTCCCCACAACAGATAGTAATATTTGAAGTTTGTATTGGATGATTTGAAGTTTCTGTGATAATCACAAGCTGACTTTGACATCCAACCTTTCATTTAAATTGTCCATCAATAAATGCCTTTCATTTCTATTTCCTGTTTAAAATAGAGCTTTCTTTAAATTAGCCTGGTGGCACTTCATTGGAAACTATAAAGCTAAATGAAGAATCCATTGAAATAAATTTTCTGTACTCTTGTATCTATTATTTGTAAAATCTTCTTACAAACTCTTTTGTAATTAAAGCATCATTACTTTAATGACCTGGGATTAATTACATAATCTTTGGCCACGGAAAAATGTAGGTGTTACTTTTCAGATGGACAAGAAAACTCATTTTCTTATTCACCTTTTGCTGACACTAGCAATTAATATCCTTCATGTAACTTAACATTATATACCTTTCATGTTTACTTTTCATCTATTCCGTATTGTTTTATTTCCCTAATCGACCTCACAATATCCCTACCCCCCACCCTCTGTGGGTTTGCTGCTCTAAATTGATTCTGAGATAAGGGTAATTTATTTTGGTTCTATTTAGCTGAAGTTTTATAAACATATTCAATGTTTATAAACATATTGCTAAGCTATAAATAAATAACAGGCATGCTACACTTTTGAGAATTATTTTTTTTTAACTTACTTGAATACTTAGAAAAATCAATTCACTATCTAACCATTAATAGAAAAATTGCAGCCCAATGTCCTGGGAACCAAATTTTGCTTTTTGTACAAAAAAATAGAGAAATTCTACTAATTTCACTGAAGTAAATTCACTAATTGAGTAACTTTTACTGGGTGCTCATAGAGCATTTCAAAGATGCTTAATGTTGAAATGCTTCCCTAGTAAACCCATGAAGAGCCCGTGTTTGCTCCATATCACCATGAAACTGGTTTATTTTTTCTAACAGTTAAAATACATTTTCAAAGAAGTTTTGAAAATTACTGGTTACAGCATCTCTCCTTAAAAAGAAGAGAGAAAATAATTCATTTTAAAGAACAATTGTGACGAGGATTATATTAACTTCTTAATGAAAGCTCTGCAGGCTGTTTTGTGGATCTGCCCAATTCTACTGCTTCTGCACTAAGCAAGACTTTGTTAAAGTCTTCAAGGGTCTTTGAGCAAGCTGCAGGGCCCTGTTGGACTGTAATAAATAGTCTTTTGTAATTCCACACTTACTTAAGTACAGGCAATTGCTCAAAGCTTGTGCCATCTCTAAGTTAAATGAACCTTTTCTGATTGCTGCTTTTAAGGCCGCTGTTAAGTCATTTGTTCTGCTCTTTTAATACACGCCTCTTGTGTTGGCTGCATTTCAACAGTTTCAGTCTAGTGCACCAGCTGGAATCCTGTTACATTTAAGTAATGCTCATCAATATTTTAATATTAATAAATAATTAACATAAATTGTTTTCCTCTCTCCTAATAAATGATTTTAAGACACAGTAAAAGATACCAGAAAGAGACAAATTTTATGGGCACTTCACTGTATTACTGCTTTCTAAAGGGTTTTCTAGAACACTTTTTAATTCATATCTTGAAGTATAATTTTTCCATACCTCCTCATGTCCTATAATTCAATTTGTAATGTTAATGAGAAACAGGTATATGGATTACACTTCTTTTAGTTTTCAGGTATCAAAGAGTGATTTGTTCAAAATCAACCTTTAATTTTTTTTCTCTATCAAAGAACATAGTATTGCAATGTATATCATAAAAATAGATTTAACTTATTTTACCCTCATTTCTCTGCTTTCAAAATTTGTGATTTGAAAGAATGGTGGGTAATAATGACAAAAAAATGAAATGAAATATAATAAAAAAACCAATCTATCCTGAGGCTAGACAAATGCTTGGAACCAGAGTGAAAAATTAAACAGGGATGGTGGCGCAGATTTTCCCTGGCTATATAAGTGAAATGGTGCTATATAAGTGAGAACAGCAATTACTGGTGAACACTCTAACAGCTCAGGATTGAGACTGTTAATCTGGTGCTGCCTTTATATACTTTAAATGATATATTACTAAAATGATTCTCTTACTTAAGGAAGAAGTTAATGACAATGTAGGTTGCTATGAAGCTGAGTCTAGGCATTTATGCAAGTTAGTAAATTTAGCAGGAAAAAATAAGAAACTAGTAACAAGAAAAATCAAAACAGTAGGAAGGAAATAATTTTTAGTAAGTTAATGGCCCTTTAAAATAACATCTTGGTATGTAAAATACATTTCTGTTGTATTGGTATTTGAGAGGTAGCAAATCTTTAATCCTTAGCTTTTGCTATTCTGGATACAAGTGGTATGTGTGCCCTTTGGAAAATAAACAAGGGAACACAATATACTTGGTACAGTGAGATTTATTATATTTTAACTGAAATTTCTTAAGAGAATACAAATACAAGAGAAAAATTAATAAGTTTGGGAGGGAATGGGAGGCTCATGAATCACATAGTTAATCATTCTTCATGAAGTTTTCCTAAACTTACACTTGCTTTCTCCCCCACCAAAAAAAATTCTTGAACTTGTGGTATCACAGTGGACTTGCCCTAGACTCTTTCAATTCATTCTTCCTTAAAATTTTTTCTTGGTCGCAAGACAAGACAAGACAGGTATATCACCCTATGTTTTCTAATAATACATGTTTTGTGAATGATAGTATCAAAATGCTTTTCAATTTCTGTTCTTACTAGGAAGACACAACTTTCTGGGGAACAGGGTCGAATTATTCACTGGGTATTTTCTTCCCTAGTTCTAGGCCATTGCATTGGCAGCCTCTTGAACCAGAAATGTGCAGTGACTAGTCCTGAAGACAGGGAAACATAGTATAACCCTTAATAGTTAATAATTGAACCTCAGTCATTTATTCATAAAGGAAGAGAAAGAATTTTCTCATTGTCAGGGTAACCTGAGCCATTGACTGGATGTAATGAAATAATAGAAAATCAAATTACAATGAACAAGTAAAAATGTTAGACTATAAAAGTTTTCCATACTAAAGGATTGGGTTTGAGATGAGGCTTATTTAGTTGACAATTTGTTATTTGAACTACACTAAGATACTTGTACATGCCAAATCTACTGACAGACACGGAAGGAATTCATTATTTTAACTATTGTGTTTTTAAGCTACATTTACCATTATTCTGTAACTAAAATATGACCCATCTTTATAATCAGGAAGTCAAAACTTCAAAATTCAACTCCTAAAGGATCTGGTTTGGTTCATTTGTTTTTATTGGGACTTTCCTCTTTCTGGGTTTGGGAATTTCTAATGAACCTCTGAGGTATCTCTGTGGTTTAGAGATTGGACAAGTTAAAGTAATAACAAAAAGGGCTCAATGTTTCTTTTCTAAGTCAGCCAAAGCTTTTAAAAATTATCTCCATGGGAAAATATCATGCAGTAAATGGTTGAAAGAGTTTTCCTTTGAATCAGACATGCCTCTAAAAGCATTACTCCCTTATTTTTTTGTACCATCCATTACAATGCCCACTTAAGAACATTTCCTTCTCAGTTTTTCAGAAGTGAGCACTTCCATTAAATCCAGAAATACTCTTGTGTTTGAATTAGCATAATCATTCATAGCTTAATTTTCTCCATCTCTCCACCCGTACCCTGATTTACCCAACTGTTCTCCAGAATTTCCTGTTTCGGTCTCAGGACTCACCATTTTTACAGCCTAATCAGTTTGAATTTCAGTTACACTACTTTGTATTTTCTCCCTCACCAACAACCCTGCATGCCAACATCTGAAAACTCATGAATTTTCTTTCTATTCAATTGTAGTTTTCATCCTTCTTTAGTTCAAATCCTTGCTACTTTTTAACTCCTGCATTGAACTCTAACTTTCACCTCAGTCTTTTCAGAACTTCAACTTTCTACGCATTTTGATGATTTATCATTTTACGAAGTGAATAAAACATTAACCCTCCCCTCCTTCAAAATCTCATAATTTCCAATCAGTTTTCCTACACTTGTTAACTAAATAATAAGCTCCAAAAGAAATGTCTAGGTAACTATATTTTTTAAGATGCTGATACCAGAAAACTCTTAGGAGCACACATTTGGGAAATTCAGGACTAGAAGAGAATATATAATTTAAAATTCATTACAGTATTATTTAAGACTCCTCATAAGACTGCAACATACATGCCAGATTTATCATATATTGCTTTGCTTTCAAAACTAAAATTCTAAAGACAGTTCCTTTGGTCATCTGTCCATAAGTATGTGTGCTATATACTCCCTTCTGAAACACTCAGTCTCTTCCTTTTCCATCTGAAAAATCTCTTCTACTCATTATCTTTAGAAATCCATTGCTAATGTAATTCTTCCATAAAGTTTTTCCTGAGTCCCTTTGGCATTAGTTAATAAGCTTCTTCCTCTGTTCTGATGTATAGTAGAGTTGATCAGTCTCATATTTGGCCAACCATATTGTCTTGTAATTACCTCATTTGCTTACCAGTACATGTTCTCACTTTGTTGTTCCTCAGAGTTCTCAGTGCCTAGCATCATGTCAAACCTGCGTAAACCTAGTTATACAGTTTGGTTAGCTTTGTAATATGATGCACAATGTAAGCCTTATTTAGCTCCTGATGCTAAAATAACAAATTTGAACCAAAATGAAAATTATAATATGTTTCATGGACACTATTACCTATAAAATTATGTCATTCATTTTCTATGGTTAAAGAGAAAAGCAAATTTCTTCAAATCAGTAGTTCTGGGAAACATTTTCAAACATATACATAGAAAATAGATTTTGGAGGGAGACTAGGCAAAATGATAGCAGAGTAGGACACTAAGGCACAATCCTCCTTCCACCTACACACTGAAGCAAATACAACTGACCCTCAAAATGATCTGAAGACTGCAGAATAGACCATCTACACCTGAAAAACAGAGAGGACCACACTGAGGAGGGTTAAAGAGCAGAGCCATGATCAATGGAGATCCAAGCCCTTTCTCCACCCAGCCCACAAGCAGGAGGGAGGGGAATAGAGTGGGGAGGAGATAAACACTCAGGAATTGGCACACCTAGCCCTGAAGAACAGCTCTGGGAATATGAGAGGACATTACACTGGGCTTTAGGGCTGGACACCAGGGAGAGTTGGAGCACTTTGTGGGGCAGAGACTTCTGTCACTTATGGAGGACAGGGAAGCTCTGTCTGTGCCACTGAGACTCAACACAGGGGCAGCAGTTTGAAAGATTTATAAGTGGTGAGAACTCTTCCATAGGGGCAGGAGACAGGAGGGGTGCTTTCAAGTGGAGAAAGGGCCGGTGGATGACACTTTCTGGTCCTCCTTCAACCCAACTGGTTAGGCACTTCAGGAAGCCAGCTCCAAAATACTCTTGTCTTTCTTGCTATCAGCTCAGCCCCACAGTGGTGCTCCCCTATGTACCTACTCAGCCCACTTGGCCCAGCAGTGGTCTGACTTTGCTGACTGGCAGGAAGAAGGCAGATACTTTCCCACCTCTCCCAAACCTCCCTCAGATCAACTGGCCAGACACTTAGAGGAGCCAGTTCTAAACTCTACTCCTGCATTGGACTCTAACCCCAGTATCCCATGGTATGCCTGCCCATCCAGCACACTGGGCCATCATTGCTGACAGGCTGGCAGAAGACAGCCCCATCCACAACTAATCAAGGCAGAAGTGTCTCAGGTCACACAAAGGGCATGCACAGGGGAGCTATTGGGATCAGCCATTGCTGGCAGACAGGCAGAAAGGTGAACCCTGCCCATAGCCCACCAAGAGCAACTGCAGTTCCCTTCCATAAAAGAATCAGGCACTGGTGAGCAAGAGTCCTGAGCTTCTAGGCACCACAGGATGCCCACTTTATAAAGCCATTAATTTTAAGACCAGGAGGCATAGCTGATATATCAAATACAAAGGAAGAAACAGGAAGCCAGACAAAATAAGGAGGCAGAGGAATATGTTAAAGAAAAAAATAAGATAAAACACCACAAAAGGGGCTAAATGAAATGAAGATTAGCAATCAATTGATAAACAATTCAAAGAAACAGTGATAAAGATGCTCACTGAACTGGGGAAAAGATGATCTCAGTGAGAACTTCAACAAAGATAGAAAATATGAAAAAGAACCACTCAGAACTGAAGAATGCAGTAACTGAAATGAAGAATATATTAGAAAGATTGAATATCAGACTGCTGGAAATATAGGAAAGAATCAGTGTTATGGAAGACAAAGAACAACAGAGTAACTGAGCTGAGGAACATAGAGAAAAAAGAATTTTTAAAAATGAAAAGATGCTAAGAGAGCTTGTGACATATCCACATGAAACAATATTCATGTTATAGGAGTCCCAGATTGAGAAGAGGGAGACAAAGAAGTAGAAAGTCTCTGAGGAAATAATACCTGAAAACTTCTCCAATCTGGGGAAGGAAATAGACATCCAGGTCTCAGAAATTCAGAGAGCCCTTAACATAAGGAACCTCAGGAAGACAATGCTAAGACATAAATTAATTAACATGGAAAAGATTAAAGATAAAGAGAGAATCTTCAAAGCAGCAAGAAAGAGGCAGAGAGTTACCTACAAGGGTAACTCCATAAGGCTATCACAGATATCTCAGTAGAAACTTTATAGTCCAGAAGGGAGTGGCATGAAATATTCAAATTATTGAAAGGGAAGAACCTACAACCAAGAATCATCTATCCAGAAAGATTAAAAGAACACCACAACTAAACCAGGCATGAAGGATATGTCAAAGAGACTTCATTAGTCCATCTTTGGATGGAAATGTTCACAAGTCTAAATATTTTTCAGCAGTGTAAATAAACCTACGGTAAAACTACTAGAGAAATTACTAACAAATCAAGTATGAAGTTCAAGAAACACAAGTAGTAAAATCAACTATACACTGAATTGATCAAGTGATCCACAAAAGATGTAGATTATGATATCTTATACATAAAATATGAAGGAGGAAGAATAATAAAAAAGTAGTGCTTTTACGAGAAAATTTCAAAGAGTCATTCAAAATCAAGTGGACATTGGACCGGGAGCCAAGATGGCGGCGTGAGTAGAGCAGCGGAAATCTCCTCCCAAAACCACATATATTTATGAAAATATAATAAAGACAACTCTTCCTAGAATAGAGACCAGAGGACACAGGACAACATCCAGACCACATCCACACCTGCGAGAACCCAGCGCCTCACGAAGGGGGTAAGATATAAGCCACAACCCAGCAGGACACGAGCGCCCCTCACCCCAGCTCAGGGCAAGAGGAGAGAAGTCGGAGTGGGGAGGGAGAAGGAGCCCAGGACTGCTGAACCATCTGGACCAGAGCACAGACACAGTGCATGCGTGGGGTCCTGGATACTAGGGAAACAGGACAGCAAGACCTGTGAGTGGGTCCCTGAGGCCGGCGCCCAGGGACAAAGAAAAGCGAGCGGCTTCTTTTTTTTTTTTGCGAGTGCTTTTTGGAAGTCTTAAATGGGCAGGGACCCTAAAACTGGATGGAAGTGTCCTGGGACACTTAGTCCAGCAGCAGGGAATCTGGGGATCTCTGGGCACTCTAAACCCCTGGCCAGTATGGAGCACGGAGGCCCCTCATGCATGGAGATAAATAGCTTCCCAGCTGCTCACCCTCCAACGTGGCTCCACCATATAGGAGCAGCAGCCGGAGGCAAGCCACGCCCACAGCAACAGCGGAGATAAACTCCACAGCAGCTGGGCAGGAATCAGAAGCCCTGTGTGCAGCTGCCCAGCACAAGCCACTAGAGGTTGCTGTTCTCCCAGGAGAGGAATGCCACAAACCAACAAGAAGGAAAGTTCTTCCAGCCGTCACTCGAGCCAGTTCTGCAAACTATCTCTATCACCATGAAAATGCAAAATTACAGGCAGACAAAGTCAACATCTGAGAAGGAGACAGACCCAACCAGTCTTCCTAAAAAAGAATTCAAAATAAAAATCATAAACATGCTCACGGAGATGGAGAGAAATATACAAGAGCTAAGGGATGAAGTCTGGAGGGAGATTATAGATGCCCAGAAAGTGATTACAGAAGTGAAACAAACTCTGGAAGGATTTATGAGAAGAATGAATAAGATGCAAGAGGCCATTGATGTAATAGAAACCAGAGAACAGGAAAGCATAGAAGCTGACATAGAGAGAGATAAAAGGATCCCCAGGAATGAAACAATATTAAGAGAACTGTGTGACCAATCCAAAAGGAACAATATCCATATTATAGGGGTACCAGAAGAAGAAGAAAGAGAAAAAGGGATAGAAAGTGTATTTGAATAAATAATTGCTGAAAACTTACCCAAACTGGGGGAGGAAATAATCAAATAGACCATGGAAATACACAGAACTCCCAACAGAAAGGACACAAGGAGGACAACACCAAGACACATAATAAATAAAATAGCAAAGATCAAGGACAAGGAAAGAGTTTTAAAGGCAGCTAGAGAGAAGAAGGTCACCTATAAAGGAAAATCCATCAGGCTATCATCAGACTTCTCGACAGAAACCCTACAGGCCAGAAGAGAATGGCATGATATATTTAATGCAATGAAACAGAAGGGCCTTGAACCAAGGATACTGTATCCAGCACGATGATCATTTAAATATGATGGAGGGATTAAACAATTCCCAGACAAGCAAAAGTTGAGGGAATTTGTCTCCCACAAACCACCTGTACGGGGTATTTTAGAGGCACTGTTCTAGACGGGAGCACTCCTAAAACTAAACAGATGTCACCAGAGAAAATAAAATCACAGCAAAGAAAGCAGACCAACCAAATACTAACTAAATGCAAAAAAATAAAATCAACAACCAACTAAAAGCAGTTAAAAGAAACACAAAAGAGCACAGAATAAAACAACCAACATATAAAGAATGGAGGAGGAGGAATAAGAAGGGAGAGAACAAAAGAATCTCCAGACAGTGTATATAACAGCTCAATAAGCGAGCTAAGTTAGGCAGTAAGATAATAAAGAGGCTAGCCTTGAACGTTTGATAACTACGAATCTACAGCATACAAGGGCAATAAGTACATATCTTTCAATAGTCACCCTAAATGTAAATGGACTGAATGCACCAATCAAAAGACACAGAGTAATAGAATGGATGAAAAAGCAAGACCCATCTATATGCTGCTTACAAGAAACTCACCTCAAAACCAAAGACATGCACAGACTAAAAGTCAAGGGATGGAAAAACATATTTCAGGCAAACAACAGAGAGAAGAAAGCAGAGGTTGCAGTACTAATATCAGATAAAATAGACTTCAAAACAAAGAAAGTAACAAGAGATAAAGAAGGGCATTACATAATGATAAATGGCTCAGTCCAACAAGAGGATATAACCATTCTAAATATATATGCACCCAACACAGGAGCACCAGCATATGTGAAACAAATACTAACAGAACTAAAGAGGGAAATAGACTGCAATGCATTCATTTTAGGAGACTTCAACACACCACTCACTACAAAGGATAGATCCACTGGGCAGAAAATAAGTAAGGACACAGAGGCACTGAACAACACACTAGAACAGATGGACCTAATAGACATCTATAGAACTCTACATCCAAAAGCAACAGGATATATATTCTTCTCAAGTGCACATGAAACATTCTCCAGAATAGACCACATACTACCTCACAAAAAGAGCCTCAGTAAATTCCAAAATATTGAAATTCTACCAACTTTTCAGACCACAAAGGTATGAAACTAGAAATAAATTCTACAAAGAAAACAAAAAGGCTCATAAACACATGGAGGCTTAACAACATGCTCCTAAATAATCAATGGATCAATGAACAAATTAAAATAGAGATCAAGGAATATATGGAAACAAATGACAACAACAACACAAAGTCCCAACTTCTGTGGGACACAGCGAAAGCAGTCTTAAGAGGAAAGTATATAGTGATCCAGGCACACTTGAAGAAAGAAGAACAATCCCAAATGAATAGTCTAACATGACAATTATCGAAACTGGAAAAAGAAGAACAAATGAGGCCTAAAGTCAGCAGAAGGAAAGACATAATAAAGATCAGAGAAGAAATAAACAAAATTGAGAAGAATAAAACAATAGTAAAAATCAATGAAACCAAGAGCTGGTTCTTTGAGAAAATACACAAAATAGATAAGCCTCTAGCCAAACTTATTAAGAGAAAAACAGAATCAACACAAATCAACAGAATCAAAAATGAGATCGGAAAAATCATGAGAGACTTCACAGAAATACAAAGAATTGTTAAAGACTACTATGAAAACCTATATGCCAACAAGCTGGAAAACCTAGAAGAAATGGACAACTTCCTAGAAAAATACAACCTTCCAAGACTGACCAAGGAAGAAACACAAAAGTTAAATAAACCAATTACGAGCAAAGAAATTGAAACGGTAATCAAAAAACTACCCAAGAAAAAAACACCCGGGTCAGATGAATTTACCTCAGAATTTTATTAGACACACAGAGAATACATAATACCCATTCTCCTTAAAGTTTTCCAAAAAATAGAAGAGGAGGGAATACTCCAAAACTCAAACTATGAAGCCAACATCACCCTAATACCAAAACCAGGCAAAGACCCCACCAAAAAAGAAAATTACAGACCAATATCTCTGATGAATGTAGATGCAAAAATACCCAATAAAATATTAGCAAACCGAATTCAAAAATATATCAAAAGGATCATACACCATGACCAAGTGGGATTCATCCCAGGGATGCAGGGATGGTACAACATTTGAAAATCCATCAACATAATCCACCACATCAACAAAAAGAAAGATAAAAACCACATGATCATCTCCATAGAAGCTGAAAAAGCATTTGACAAAATTCAACATCCATTCATGATAAAAACTCTCAACAAAATGGGTATAGAGGGCAAGTACCTCAACATAATAAAGGCTATATATGATAAACCTACAGCCAACATTATACTGAACAGCAAGAAGCTGAAAGCTTTTCCTCTGAGATCGGGAACAAGACAGGGATGCCCACTGTCCCCATTGTTATTTCACATAGTACTGGAGGTCCTAGCCACGGCAATTAGACAAAACAAAGAAAGACAAGGAATCCAGATTGCTAAAGAAGATGTTAAACTGTCACTATTTGCGATGACATGAAACTGTCACTATTTGCAGATGACATGATACTGTACATAAAAAAACCCTAAAGACTCCACTCCAAAACTACTAGAAATGATATCGGAATACAGCAAAGTTGCAGGATACAAAATTAACACACAGAAATCTGTCGCTTTCCTATACAGTAAGAATGAACCAGTAGAAAGAGAAACCAGGAAAACAACTCCATTCACAATTACATCAAAAAGAATAAAATACCTAGGAATAAACCTAACCAAAGAAGTGAAAGACCTATACCCTGAAAACTACAAGTCACTCTTAAGAGAAATTAAAGGGGACACTAACAAATGTAAACTCATCCCATGCTCATTGCTAGGAAGAATTATTATCATCAAAATGGCCCTCCTGTGCAAAGGAATTTGATGCAACTCCTATCAAATTACCAGCAACATTCTTCAACGAACTGGAACAAATAGTTCAAAAATTCATAAGGAAACACCAAAGACCCTGAATAGCCAAAGCAATCCTGAGAAAGAAGAATAAACTGGGGGGAATCTCACTCCCCAACTTCAAGCTCTACTAAAAAGGCATAGTAATCAAGACAATCTGGTACTGGTACAAGAACAGAGCTGCAGATCAGTGGAACAGATTAGAGACTCCAGACATTAAACCAAACATATATGGTCAATTAATATTTGATAAAGGAGTCATGGACATACAATGGTGAAATGACAGTCTCTTCAACAGATGGTGCTGGCAAAACTGGACAGCTATATGCAGGAGAATGAAACTGGACCATTGTCTAACCCCATACACAAAAGTAAATTCAAAATGGATCAAAGACCTGAATGTAAGTCATGAAACCATAAAACTCTTAGAAAAAAACATAGGCAAAAACCTCTTAGACATAAACATGAGTGATGTCTTCTTAAACATATCTACCTAGGCAAGGAAAACAACAGCAAAAATGAACAAGAGGGACCATGTTAAGCTGAAAAGGTTCTGTACAGCAAAAGACACCAACAATAGAACAAAAAGGTACCCTCCAGTATGAGAGAATATATTTGTAAATGACAGATCCGATAAAGGCTTGACGTCCAAAATATATAAAGAGGTCACCCACCTCAATGAAAAAAAAACAAATAATCCAATTAAAAAATGGGCAGAGGAACTGAACAGACAGTTCTCCAAAAAAGAAATACAGATGGCCAACAGACACATGAAAAGATGCTCCACATCGCTAATTATCAGAGAAATGCAAATTAAAACTTCAATGAGGTATAACCTCAGACCACTAAGGATGGCTACCATCCAAAAGACAAACAACAACAAATGTTGGCGAGGCTGTGGAGAAAGGGGAACCCTCCTACGCTGCTGGTGGGAATATAAAATAGTTCAACCATTGTGGAAAGCAGTATGGAGGTTCCTCAAAATGCTGAAAATAGACTTACAATTTGACCCAGGAATTCCACTCCTAGGAATTTACCCTAAGAATGCAGCAGCCCAGTTTGAAAAAGACAGATGCACCCCTATGTTTATCACAGCACTATTTACAATAGCCAAGAATTGGAAGCATCCTAAGTGTCCATCAGTAGATGAATGGATAAAGAAGATGTGGTACATATACACAATGGAATATTATTCAGCCATAAGAAGAAAAAAAATCCTACAATTTGCAACAACATGGATGGAGCGAGAGGGTATTATGCTCAGTGAAATAAGCCAAGCGGAGAAAGAGAAAGGCCAAATGATTTCACTCATCTGTGGAGTATAAGAACAAAGGAAAAACTGAAGGAACAAAACAGCAGCAGAATCACAGAACCCAAGAATGGACTAACAGGTACCAAAGTGAAAGGGACTGGGCAGGATGGGTGGGTAGGGAGGGATAAGGGTGTGGAAAGAAGGGGGTATTATGATTAGCATGCATAATGGGGGGAATGGGAGAAAGGGGAGGGCTATGCAACACAGAGAAGACAAGTAGTGATTGTACATCATTGCTATGCTGATGGACAGTGACTACAAGGGGGTTTGTGGGGTAGACCTGGTATAGGGGGCAGCCTAGTAAACATAATGTTCTTTATGTAATTGTAGATCAATGATAACAAAAAAAAAAGGAAAGAACAGGGGGATTACTCCCTGATAGGATAAAACTAACTGCAAATCACTGATTAATGCATGCTTTAAATATCCTTAATTTTGATCATTTAAAGGGTGTCATATGATCAGCTACGGAAGTACATTTTTCTGATAATATTCCTTTCTCTTAAAAAAAAAAAGCAGTTCCTGTGTGGTGATCTCCAAAAAGTTATTCACAATGGTATAAAGTTCATATCAAAGTGTGGGCAAAGGGTTTGTTTGTGTTTATATAGAGAATCAAAGCCTAATTTGGCTACACAGAAAATGAATTAAGATATGATATGAAGAAAAACTTCCAACATCAACATTCTCTGGAAGAGTCATTCCAGAAGATGATCATCAAAAAACTTCAACAAAGATTCTGGTGCTGTTGCAGTTGTAGCTGCATTCATTCCACCGGTTCCTGGACTTGCCATTGGAATGAAGAAGGAGATATCTAAGCTAGCCTGTACATACAGTAAAACAACAAATTTGACTGGATCTATACTGTCGGAACTCAACCAAGAATTAGGAGAAGTGCAAGTTGCAGCACTCCAAGATCTTGCGACTATAGACTATCTACTGTAAAAAGAACATATGGGATGTGAACAGTTCCCAGGAATGTGTTGTTTTAATTTGTCTGATTTTTCTCAAAATATTCAAATTCAGTTAGACAATATCCATCATATCATTGATAAGTTTTCACAAATGCCTAGGGTGCCTAACTGGTTTTCTTGGTTTCACTGGAGATGGCTGGTAATTGTAGGTCTGCTTTGGTTATGTAGTTGTATTCCTATGATTTTAATGTGTGCATGCAACTTAATTAGTAATTTAAAACCTATACACGCTTATGTTACACTACAAGAAGATATGTCAAAGAAATAATCAATCTTCCCATGTTTTCTTCCATCTTCTACTTCTATAGCTTCTCTTCTTTCTTCATAATTACAACCCCTAAGTAGAATTCGTGCCTCATATCACCGAGTATCATAATTCTTCCAAGTCCTAAAGATACCTCAAGACAAATGGTGGGCATGGAATCTGCAAAATCTGCAAGGGCATAAATCTGCAAAAAAGTAAAAAGCTAACCTTTTCAAACAATATTGCTTCTCTCTCACTTACCAACTCTACATTTCCCTGTATGGCCCCGGAAGATGACTGGTTAGCCAGAGACAGGTAAGATTCCTCAAGGGAGGGATAACCTAAGACAGGCACAGTCACAGGGGGGCCATCAGGTGAAAAATTGGGGATCAACAGAGGGGAGGCTTAGAACCTCACCACCACCCCCTGTTTCGAGAGAAATCTTCTGTATCCATGGATGTTTTGTTGCCCTTGTCTAGCTTGGATTAATACTTAGTCTATAGACAGACACCTGATCATCTACATTTGCCCTCTTACAGCACTAAACTATGTTTTCTACCTTTATCTTGCATCTACCTACCACTTCAGCATTTCATTAAAATAATCTAATAATAATAATAATAATAATGGAGAAATGTGAGATTCACATATAAGCCAAGTATAAAAATCAAATAAATAATCATAATTGACCTGATTGTTTATAGTTCATGATGCGTGATCAAAACTGAAAGTTTCTGTGATAACTGCCCTTGTACTGTTCACCATGTAAGAACTTATTCACTATGTAAGAACTTGTTCACCATGTAAAAACTTGTTCATTATGTTTTAGATGATTGGAGACTTTTGAAAATTAGGCTTGGGGTTGATTAATGATTGTGCATTGAGTCCCCTATACAGAATTTTATTGTTGGTAAGCACCATATGATCAATAAATATGAAAGATGCCTTCTCAAAAAAAGAAAAAACCTGCAGTCATGGGCATGATACCAAATGATTTAAAAAAATTTTTAAAAATGGACATCAACTTAACATAGACTGTTAAATATTTAGGCACTTATCTTTGAATCTTATGGTAACCATAAAACAAAAGTCTGTAACAGATGCACAAAAAATCTCAAAAAAAAAAAAAAGGAATCCAAGCATAACAAAGAAAGCCAAAAATAACAAAGGAATACTGTATGAGAGGAAGAAAGGAACAGAAAGGAACAAAAACAACCAGAAAACTATTAATAAAGTGGAAATCACTACACATCTATCAATAATTACCTTAAATGTAAATGGACTAAATGCACCAATCAAAAGACATAAGTGGCAGAATGGATAAAGAAATAATCTATATGTCTATGAGAGACTCATTTCAGACCTAAAGATATACACAGACTGAAAGTGAAGGTATGGAAAAATATATTTCATGCAAATAAAAGGAAGAAGGAAGCAGGAGTAGCAATGCTTATATCAGACAAAATAGACTCCAAACAAAGAAAGTAACAAGAGACAAAGAGGGACATTACATAATGATAAAAAGATCAGTTGAGCAAGAGGATATAACAATTGGAAATATCTAAGCACGCAACATAAAATAAATAATAACATACCAAAAGAAAGAAAGAGCAACATACTCATATTAGGGGATTTTAACACCCATTTACATCAATGGCTAGCTTTCCAGACAGAAAATAAATAAGGAGACTGAAGTACTGAGCAACACATTAGCTCAAGTGGACTTAACAGACAGCTATATTCCACACAAAAGCAGAAACATACACATTTTTCTTAAGTGCACATGGAACATGTACAATAGATCATGTATAAGGACACAAAAAAAGTCTTATAAATTCAAAAAATTAAAATTGTATCAAGCATCTTTGCAGATCACAATGGTATGAAACTAGAAATAAATTACACAAAGAAAACAAAAAAGCTAAAAATATGCTTTTTATAATCAATGGATCAATGAACAAATCAAAATAGAAATCAAGCAATATGTGAAGAGAAATGAAAACAAAATACAATAATCCAAAATTTGTGGGACACTACAAAAGAGGTTTTAAGAGGGAAGTACATAGTACAGGCCTACATCAAGAAAGAAGAACAATCCCAAATAAACAGTCTAAACTCTCCACTAAAAGAATTAGAAAAAGAAGAACAAATGAAGCCCAAAGTTAGTAAAAGGAGGAACATAATAAAGATAGGAGCAGAAATAAATACAATAGAAAATTAAAAAATAGGAAAAAATCAATGAAACCAAGAAGTGATTCTTCAAGAAGATATACAAAATAGACAAACCCCTAGTTAAGACTTATCAAGAAAAAGAGAGGACACAAACAAAATCAGAAACAAAAAAAGGCAAAATTAGAACTGACACCACAGAAATTCAAATAATTATATGAGCATTCTATGAAATATATGCCAATATATTGGACAACCTAGAAGAAATGGATGAATTCTTAGAAATGTACAATCTTGATTGACCAAGGAAGAAACAAAAAATCTGAACAAAACAATTATTAGTAATAAAATTGAACTGGTAATCAAAAAACTCTCTAGAAACAAAAGTCCACAACAGGTGGCTTCACAGCTGAATTCTACCAAACATTTAAAGAAGAGCTAATACTCATTCTTCTTAAAATATTCCAAAAAATAAGAGAGGAGGGAATACTTTCAAACCCATTCTATGAAGCCTGCATCACGTTAGTACCAAAAACACACAAAGATGATGTAAAAAAGAATATTACAGACCAATATCCCTAATGAACACAGATGCAAAAATCCTCAACAAAACATTAGGAAATCAAATTCAAAACTACATAATAAGAATCATCATCAACCATGACCACATAGGATTTATTTCCGACCTGTGAGAATGGTACAGTATTCATATATCAATCACTGTGATATACCGCATTAATAAAAGGAAGGATAAAAACCCTATGATCATCTTAATAGATGCTGAAAAAGTATTTGTCAAAATTCAACATCCATTCATGATAAAAGCTCTCAACAAAATGGCTAAGGAGAAAATATACCTCAACATAGTAAAGGTCATATACAACAAACCCACTGCTAACATACTCAATGGCAAAAAGCTGAAAGCTTTTCCTCTAAGATCAGGAACAAGACAAGGATACCCACTCTCCCTACTTCAATTCATAGTAATAAATCCTAGCCACAGTAATCCGACAAAAAAAAAAAAGAATTAAAAGGCATCCAAGTTGGTAAGGAAGAAGTACAACTGTCACTATTTGCAGATGAGATGTTACTATATATAGAAAACCCTAAGACACCACCAAAATACTATTAGAAATAATAACTGGACTCAGCAAAGTCAAGGGGATATAAAATCAATATACAGAAGCTGTTAAATTCTTATATACTAACAATGAACTAGCAGAAAGATAAATCAAGAAAACAATTCCATTTAAAATTCCATAAAAAATAATAAAATAACTAGGAATAAACCTAACCAAGGAGATGAAAGACTTGTACTCTGAAAACTATAAGACACTAACGAAAGGAAGAAGACACAAATAAATGGAAATCTATCCCATGCTAATGGATAGGAAGAATTAATATTGTCAAAATGACCATCATGCCCAAAGCAATTAACAAATTCAGTGCAATTGCTATCAAAATAAAAATAGTATTTTTCAATAAGCTAAAAAAAATAATTCTAAAACTTATAATACCATAAAAGACCCCAAATAGGCAAAGCAATCCTGAGAAAGAAGAACAAAGCTGTGTGTATTATACTCCCTGGCTTCAAGCTATACTACAAAGTTACAGTAATCAAAACAGTATGGTACTGACACATGAATGTCACATAAATCAATGGAACAGAAAGCCCAGATATATACTCACATATAGGTAGTCAATTAATATATGACAAAGGGGCAATGAATATACAATGGAGAAAAGACAGTCTCTTCAATAAACGGTGTCATGAAAACTGGACAACTACATGCAAGAGAATGAAACTGGATTACTACTCTTGAATCCCATTCACAAAAAACTGAAAATGGATTAAAGACCTAAATATAAGACATGAAACCATAAAACTCTTAAAAGAAAATATAAGCAAAAATCTCATGAACATAAGCATGAGTAATTTTTTTCTGGACATGTCTCCCTGGGCAAGGGAAACAAAAACAAATATAAACAAATGGGACTACATCAAACTAAAAAGCTTCTGTACAGCAAGGGATGCCATCAACAAAACAAAAAGGCAGCCTACAGTATGGAACAATATATTTGTAAATGATTTATACAATAAGGGGCTATCATCCAAAATTTATTTAAAAAACTCATATTCCTCAACAACAAAAATAATAATAACAATCTGATTAAAAAATGCACAGAGGACCTAAGCAGACATTTTTCCAAAGAAGAAATGCAGATGGTCAACCGGCACATGGAAAGATGCTCCACATCACTGATTATCAGGGAAATGCAAGTCAAAACCACAATGAGATATCACCTCACACCACTTAGAATGACCACTGTAAAATAAGAAATAACAAATTTTGGTGAGGATGTGGAGAAAAGGGAACCCTCCAACACTGTTGGTGGGAATGTAAATTGGAGCAGTATGGAGGTGCCTCAAAAAAAGAAAAATAGAAATACCATATGACCCAGTAATTTCACTTCTAGGAATTTACCGGAAGAAAACCAAATATCTGATTTGAAAAGACATATGTACTCCTTTGTTTATTGCAACATTACTTACAGTAGCCAAGATATGGAAGCAACCAAAGTACCCATCAACAGATGAATGGATAAAGAAGAGGTAGTACATACATATAATGAAATATTATTCAACCACAAAAAGAAAGAAATCCTGCCATTTGAAAGAACATGTATAGACTTAGAGGATATTATGTTAAGAGAAATAAGCCAGGTGGAGAAACAGAAATGCCATATGATTTCACTTATTAGTGGAATCTAAAAACAAAATAAAATAAAATGAACAAAATGGCAGTAGACTCATAGACATTGAGAAGTAACATGGTTACCATGGGAGCAGGGTTGAGGTGGGTGGAGGAGATAAGTGAAGGGGATAAAGAGGCACAGAATCTCAGTCATAATATAAATTGATCACAGGGATGAAAGTACAGCATAGACCATATATAGTCAACAGTTCTGTAACATCTTTCTGTATTTACAGATAGTAGCTACACTAGCTGGGGTAAAGATTTAATAATGCATGTAACTGTTGAGTCACTATATTGCATACTTGACACCAATATAATATTGTAAATCAGATGTACTTCAATGAAACTGTATATTAATGAAAAACAGATATGCAATAAAAAGAAAAGAAATTTTGAGCAGTTGTGATAGAAGAAGGGTTCATTTCACAGATGTTTATTGCATGGATTAATAAAGATGAAATCCTTTTTCAATTTATTTTCACATTCCTTATTTTTTAACATTAAGTTCTTTTAATATCATCCAATATTCTCACAGAATCAGAACAATCTTCAAATACGTTATTCAAAAAAAAACCCTACTTCTTCCCTTCTGTGTTTCTCCTTTACTCTCACACTCCTATCACAGTAACAACACTTCTGACACTTCTGGTTCACCAAATGTGTGGGCTTTCCCCACACCAAGCAATTCTGTGACACCAGCTGGGTGTCCTACAATTTAAATGAATTCTGACACTATCTACCTGGAGGTAGCATTAGATTCCACAGGTTAAGGGCTCAGTCCCACAAGACTGCCCCCCACTTCAGATGTCAACCACAAGTAGTAGGTCCCCAGATTTCCCACAGCTTCTGTCACAATTAACTGCAAATCAGAGGTTCCCAAGACCTCCTCTTCAGGTTTGATTAATTTGCTACCATGGCTCACAGAACTCAGAGAAATATTTATGTTTACCAGTTTATTGAAGGATAGGAGAAAAGATAAAGATGAACAGCCAGATGAAGAGATATATAGGGCAAGTTCTGGATGGGTCTCGAGTACAGGAGCTTCTCTCCCTGTGGCACTGAGGTGGTCACCCTCATGGTATGTGGATATGTTCACTCACCGGGAAGTTCTCCAAACAGTATACTATTGGGATTTTCATGAAGACTTCATCGTTATGCATGGTTGATTTTTAACTCCATATTAAGCCCTTCTCCATTCTCAAGAGAATAGGGTGGGGCTGAAAGTTCTAACCTTCTAATAATGGCTTAGTCTTTCCAGTGACTAGCCCACATCCAGGAGCCATCTAGGAGGCCACCCCAAGTTGTCTCACCAAAACAAAAGACAACCCTATAACCCCAGAAATTATAAGGGTTTCAGGAGCCCTGTATCAGGACCAGGGTCAAAGCAGAATATGAGGACAAAAGATGCTCCTAGTGCTCTTATCACTTAGGAAATCACAAGAGTTTTAGAAGTCCTGTGCCAGGAACCAGGGGCAGTGACCAATGTATTTTTTTCTATTATCTCCCATACATATTATGGCTTTTAAAAATACAAGAGGGGGGTGGGAAGACTGGGGGGAGGAATCATAGGTTTCTAAACTTAATACTGCAGTGTGAAAGTGGTTAACACTGATATATTGCTATTTTAAAAACTTACTGTTCATTTGGAGCTGATTAATCTTTAAGACAAGGAATCATGAAGATAGGAAATAGTAGAAACTAGAACAAATAAAGTTTTTTCTGACCTACTTGTCTTTGAAAACAATGCAGTATACTAGCAAACCTATCACAAGAATATTGAGATTTATAGAGAGGTTATATACATATCGACAGCATCAGTACATTTAGAAAAAAATAATATCTGTTGGATTTGCTGAGATATTCTACAATATTCTTTTCTCAGGTCTTTTGGGGAGCCACAAATACTTAATATTTCTGCAGTTTGAGAACCTTGTGAGCCCTACCCCAGCATGCACTGATTTACAATGCAATGAGAATGAGTTATTTGTCAAAATAGTTGTGTGTGTTTGCATGTGTGTGTAATCAAAATTTAAGTAACTAAATATGAAATCTTGTGCAAAATCAGATAAGATACAACATTTTAGTATATACAAGATTATGTTGGTATAGATGGCTCCAAAGATTTAGAGGAGCAGCTGTTGAATGTAGCTAATGGAAACATGGTGATAAGAAGATGATGGTTTAAGATCAAGTCTAGAAGAATGCAGAGCAAATTTCAGATTAGAACTAAGCTCACCACCTTGTGAGTTTTTGTTTGTTTGTATAAAAGACCTGCTGAGATAATAGTTCTGTTCTGACTGAGCCATTCTGTGGTAGAGCTGCACCATTCCAGCACAGAGCAGGTAGAAAGGACTCTGTAACTCTAACTCTGATGGCATTCTCTGTGTAGCTTCTGACAAAGGGTTTGCTGCCTTCAAATTAGCTGCAGGAATGGAGAGGTACCAGTTACATATACCTTTAGGACAGACAAGGACTGACATTTACCCCAGACTCCACTTTAAAGACAATGGTAAGAAAACTAAACAGAAAATTTACATTTTGGGGTTGTTTGGTTTATGGTTAAAGCAGGAGGGAAGGGAGGAAAGTTGTATTATATTATGTTTTGTTTTATTTATGAACTAGACAAAATATATACTGGTCTTAAGTAAATTAAACTTTTCTGGGAAAACTACAACTATAGATGGAAAAGGGGAACTAATAGAAATACTCTTCACTTCTTTTCAACACAAGACGAAAGCATCACTTGCCCACTTCTTACCCAGGGGACACAAACACCACTTTTTTTTAAACTATTTTGACTGTGATAGATATGTCTGTCAAAAGTCACAGAAAGTTACTCACAATTAATACAATTCCCTATATATAAATATTAGCTCAATTTAAAAATAAGTGAAAAGTATAATTTTTTAAATTCATATCTCAGCATAACACTGTATCGACTCTCTTTTTTTTTTTTTCTGTGCTCTTGATGCTCTGGTATCTGGAGTCTTGCTGACTGGAGAAGACCGCCCCTCCCAGGGCTAGCCTATTCTGAGAGACAACAAAGACTGGCTCAACAGCGTATATTTCATGTGCAAACTAATCAACCTCGTGTCTTCTCTATTGGGCTTATTAGACGCTAGCAGACCATATTCCTGTGCCTTAATCATTCCAAGGAATGGTGCCAGATATCATCTTGCCTTGACTTGCCTTTCCACAGAAACCACTATAGAAGCTCCTGCCCTGCTTTCCTCCTGCTCCCTCTGCCTGCTGATGGGTCATGGTGCTTCTCTGTGTGGCCCTCCATGGTGTGGCATCCCTTCTCTCTTGGGAACTGTGAGTAACAAACTATCTTTTCAGGGGCAATTGCCTCCTGATCTGTTGGAATCATCATACCTGAATAATAAGAAAACCTACATTACAAAACAATCAAAGTAGTGGAATATCATCCAGAAGTTTTTTCAAGTAAGTAGAAGACACTTTGGACAGAGGTAATGAGCTAGCCAAGGAAATACCGGGCAGGTACAGTGTTGCTGCAATTTTGTTTTTGTTTTACTCTTTTCAAATCCAGAGATTTCCATGATATACTCCTTGATGTTTAACCAACACCAACGTGTAAAACCAAAGCATAGCAGCTTTGATAAAACTATCTAGAGTTTTAACCTAGTATGTTGTTTAAGGGGTAGGTACTTGGCACTTACAGACTTACTATCTAATGGGTTCCTATGTCTTTGTTCATTAGTCCCCATATTTTAGCCAGATTGCATTATTAGTTAGATTCTAGACACTAAGTCATAAGCAAATCCCTTATCTGGATCTACTTCTATTGAAGCCGAAGGCAAAACATTTTGTTAAGTATTTTTTGGTTCTTTTCATTTTCACAAGCAAGAAAAGAAAAGAAGATGGAGAAAATGATACCACAATCGTGCAGTCCAGAGATCTTCAATGCATCAGATATAAACTCCGTTGCAGTAGGATCAGTTAGATCTGCCACAAGGAATAAATAGCTATTTAGGCTATTGAGGCACCAAAATTTGAAACACACACACACACACACACACACACACACACACACACACACACACACACTCAGGCATGCATTTGTATGAACTTGTGTGGCCCTGTAATAACTTCACTCTCCCTTATATACATTCGTAGGTGAGTGAGAAATTTATTTCCTCCTGAAGGAATTACAATTGTCCATGTAAGTATCACATGCATGAGTGAGTAACCATTACTTTACTCCTCACTGTTATATGAATCATGAATTTTTATGCTACATTATCCCTCCATAATTGTATACCATAGAAATATATGTTTCACCTAAATATTATTCTGTGTGTGGAAGCAGAAAAAATATTAGGAAATTCTGCTTAGCATATGGCTTGTGTATGCCTGACCCACATGGCTTGTATATGCCCAGCAATTCCACTCCAAGTGCAACAGATGAATGGAAGCAGGGAGGGAGGGAGGGAGGTCCTCGTCAGAAATCATGTAGGTTGATCCCATCCTTTAGGGAGATAGAGACCCAAACCTCCCATAACAGGAAGTCTGTAAAGGCTGGTTAAGCATTTGGTAATCAGATTTTTGAAATAAGCTCAGGGCTATCCAATTTTCTTACATACAGAAATACTCTTTGGCTTGAAAATAATAGGATAATTTCAGAAAAGAGAACTTTTTAGTGGGTCACTATGCACAATGTAAAATAGTTTGATAACCATGAAATTATTGTTCTGAGCAGCCTTACTTCCATTGTACCTTAATGGAACTTATAATATAGACATACTCTTAAAGAAAACATTCATCTTTATTTATACAAAAGGAATCACTTGAAAATTTTTATGTAAAAATATGAAAAAGTTGTGTATTTGACAATTACATGAATCCTCATATGCATACTCTATCTCCTCAAAGTAAGCACTGCAAACTCATTCTAATTGTAGTTAAAATTTAACAAATTAAGTAATAAAAAAGGTTTGGTTTATTAATTTTTTCTAGCCTATCTGTAGGAAGGACGCAAGTGGGGAATATGCTAATTTGGGTATCTTTGCAAATTTATTGAAACAAAATGCACACCAGCAGACACTTACATACAGAGTTTCTAAAAGCAATCATGCCTACAAAATTTCTATTTTGGCTATAAAATTTGCATTATTCATGCTTACACTTAATACTTTCCAACTTTATTTTGTCGCCCTCGTTTCCCTCTTTCTCTACCCCATATCACTTGGTTAAAAATACAAATATTTAGTTGCAATAAATAACACTTTATTCCATACAAAGAGACTGTAAAAAAATATAAGCAAAAATAAAGGAGAATTGGCAGAGACAGATGACCTGGTGCTTCATTTCTAAGATGCCTAAGGTTTGACCTCTTTAGTTCCAGGCATAAGATTAATTTATCTAAAGAATTTTTGTCAAATACCTTTTTAGCTAGCCATGAATTTTGGAGTAAATCTAGTTCGCAAGTCCATCCAAACAAGGAAAATGCATCAATACATAATTCTGCAATTATGTAAACTTCACATAATCTACCTTAGAATTTTAAGAACCGGAGATTTTCACATGAACCATAAAAATTTTAGCACATTAGAAAAAAAATAACCTTATGTTCTTCCATTTTTGGATTGCATAAGTAAAGCTAAAAAGAAAATTATGTGGATACAAATATAGTAATCCTGTCCCTTTTAAGGTTTGGCTTTCATTTCAATGTGTGTATTTAGTTTCCTGCATTTCTAATTCCCAATAGGTGACAGAAAATTGTCTTCACTCTACACAGAGCAAGAATTCTCAGAGCTATGTAAACTTCAGCTTTATAAGGAGACACTACATTTTACCTAAGGTTTGGAAAATTTCTAAACATTCATTTCCAAGCTTGTGAACTAAATTTAAGTCGCTTTGGGTTGAGTTTTGTTTATGAAAACCTAAATTCAATATAAATACTCTTAAATTAGAATTTATATTAAACACAGAGCTAAAATACACTGATGGGCTCATCATCATTACATATTAGAGGGATAAAAATATTCAACTTGATTTATGGTGATGGTTGCATCAGTCGGAAGAGTTACTAAAACTTATTGAATTGTACACTGGAAATGGGTGGATTTCATGAGATGTAAAATACAACTCCATAAAGTTATATATACAAAGAAATAACTTGAAATAAAAATTAGTATACATGGTTTACCAGTATTGAGAGGTGGTTAAATTAATTGTATGGCTTTGAATGATTGTGATCATTTTTCTATCTGGTTCCATATTTTTTCTTTTCTCTCTGATTTTCAGACTTGCTTGTTAAGAAAAAGAATCTGTTCATATGAAACAATTATATAGGCATTACAACTTATTACTAAACTGGTCTGTCAGATTTCTTCTGGAACTGAGAAACAATAAGCTCAGTATCATTATTATTCACATTGCACAGTCTGTGGTTTAGCTTGAGAAACATGCCTTTCAAGTTAAATTTCCCTCAAAATGCACCTAGTTAAAAAAAGAGGGAAAAATGCTAGAGGCAAAGCAAACTTGAGTTTTGAGAAGTCTGGCAGTCCATTCTCCAAACACAACTGGGTTTTCCCCATGTTACATTCTAGGGGTCTCATAGTTCATTTTCATATATTCATTGATGGATCTATGCATATATTTTGCTTTTCTGGATGGCTAAAGTGTGGGTACTTTCACTAATTGTTAACCTGAGGAATAATGGACTGTCAAATTGATTTTGGGCTGTAACAGCTTGGTTTAATCCTCTGAAAGGGGTATTGAAATAAGACTTCCATAAGACCAGACATGGGTTCTAAACAATGTGTAAAATTTGCAAATGGGTACTTCTGGAATGAATATTTCATTAACATTGTGTTCAATATAAATCACCCAATGCATAGGCAATTCCACATAATCAATATAAAGTTTGCATTCATTTAATTCTTAAATTTAAAAAATTGTATAAAGACAGAGAAGCACTTAGGTAATGTTCCACTAACTTTTAATAAAATTGTGGATTATGAATCAGATAAAAATCAACCCAAGTAAAACAAATTTTGAACAGCAACAAAAAATGATGTTCTTGTTACAAAACCCATGGCAATTAAGTTTATAATAAGGAAAGTGACTTCAAGAACTAGAGACACAAAAGAGAAATTGTGAGAAAAAATTTCCAACACATTCCATAAAAAGTCAAAAGAGTTTTACAGGAAACAATCAAGCAACTGTAGAAAGAAAACATGCAACCAAAGAATTTATTTGGTTAACATCTATAATTTAACAAAATAACATGTTCAAAGTTAAGTTTTGAAGACAAGTTAAAAGGCCCTTATGGACTACAAATTGCTAACTACCAATGTTCATTTAAGGAAATGAAAAACATTGATGACAAACTATCCCGGGAGTATCTGTTGCAAAAACTGGCTTCTGAATACTTAAGTGTTGAACTTGCTGGTAACTTTGATATCTTAAATGAACACATCTTTAATCCAAATATAGGTGGAAGACATGTAACACAGAGGAGATTCTATGTTTATAATTTAAAATATGAATATAGAGTTACAAAAAAATACTGATGGGTGCAAATATTTTATGAAACTAGAACATAAATACTTGAAATTGTAGGAATCACCAAAACTCTAACATCCATAAAAAATTATATACCCATAGTTGATATTTAAAGAAAAACATACTACAGAAATGTAGTATCTGACTATACTAATTTAAAAAAATCCCACACAAGGAGACATACACACACACACACACACACATATATATCACATATTTTCTATCATATATACACCTGTACATATATATAGTAGTCCCCTCTTATCTGTGTTTTGCTTTCTGCAGTTTCAGTTACCTGCAGTCAACCAGTCTGGAGTCAGCAGAACCCTCTTTTGGCAAATGGTCAGAAGGTAAACGGTAGCCTAACACTGTGTCATAGTGTCTCTGTCTTTCACCTCATTTCATCTCATTGTATAGACATTGTATCATCTCACATTATTACAAGAAGAAGAAATGCAAGTATAGTACAGTAAGAAGACGTTTTGATAAAGAAAGAGAAACCACATTCATGAAACTTGTATTATAGCATTCTGTTTTTATTGTTCTATTTTATTATTATTGTTGCCAATCTCTTATTGTGTACTGTATGTTAAACTATCATAAGTGTGTATGTATAGGAAAAAATATAGCATATATAGAGTTTAGTAGTATCATAGTTTCAAACATCTGCTGGGGGTCTTGGAATATATCCCCCATGGATAATAGACATGTATAATTTTCATGTCTATAGACTTACATATACACACACCCTGTGTAAAGCTCAATTGATGATTTTATATATTACATTCACACATTTTAATTTAAATTCTAATAGCAATCTTAAAAAATGAGAATTCTTTTTCTGATTTCACAAAAGAGGAAACCCAAAAATAAAAATACTAAGATATTCACTAAAATAACAGCAAATGATGGTGTCCCCATTCATTTTCACATACTTCTCTCATTTGAATTCCTCCAGTCACACCTGCCACTACCCTTTGTAATATTAATAGTGAGAAAATTTCTATTTCAACTTAACAGAAGAGAAAATAATGGCAATTTTTTTAAAGAAAAATAGTTAATGACTAGCATTTAATCCTATACTCTTCTCCTTCCTTAATATCCTACTAGAATGGCTAAAACATTCAGGTAGTTCTCTGGGAAGACACTTAAGGAAGCATAAGTTTGTATTTCACTCAATAAAGCCACAATCCTGATTAGTCTTATAGATTTTCTTATTATGGTTCTAAGGTCCTTTCTAAATTAATTATGTAATGAATATCTCTTCACATGTTCCTTTTTGCATTTCTTCAATTAATTCCTTAGTAAAATTATTAAGGTAAATATCATACAGTAATTTCTTTTCAGAAGACTTTGTGTATCTATTACACATCAGGCACTGTGAAAGGTGAAATGGTTAAGCAGTATAAAAGGCAGATGTAGAGCCTGCCTTTATGGAGACTGAAAACATTCTCATCACTAGAGCTGATTTATTTACAAATCAGTATCTGATACCTCATGTTCCCCTAAATGCATATGGAACCTATCATCTCAGTTAAACACTAACTGATTTGACATCCACCAGCCCACTGGGGATATGTAATGGTCATTGTGCTTTTGTCCCAACAATATGCCTTTGGAATTTACAATTGTAGGGTAAGTTATATTATTTCAAGTTGCCAGTGTCTCACTGTCCATGAGAGGGCTTTCTCTTGGCATCAGAGTCAGCTCTACCCAAGTACTTCAGGCTGGAAGGTCTAAGAATTAATACTCCTTCAATTGCTTCTCCTCCTTGGAACAGCCCTCAGTCAATGGCTAAGCTTTCTGTTCTTTTGGGTGGATAATTCTGAAGCAAATATTCTACGCTGGCTTTCACTGTTCAGCAACAGAATTAAGTTCATTTCCCATTGAGTGACTTGACCAATACTCCATACTTGATTGGTTGCCTTCCTTTCCATGTTTCATTTTCCTTCTCCCCTAACTGTGTTTCCTGGGATCATCTCCTCAGTGAACAACTTGTACTTAATTCTCAACTCAACTTCCACTTCTGGAAGAATACAAACTAAGACACTTTGGGTCTCAGAAGATACTTTGTGATATTGATGAGAGCTGGGACCATTTGAGATCTATTTAGATTTTCAAGACAATTAAACAATGCATGTCTACTCTAGTTAAATAGCCAACTCCATCATTAGGAAGTTTTGGTATCCACTGAGTCAAACATAGATGCACAAACACAAGTGTAATACACAGAGTTAAGGTGCACACACACACACATATATCCCTGCTGTAGCATCATCAGTGTCTCAAACTCACTCCTGAGGGTTGTAAACTGTAGTAGAGAAAATATTCAAAATTACTTGAGTAATAGAACTGCAGGTTTTATAGAAGGATGCAATACTCTGTTATATAGAAGCTTATATAGAAGCTTAGTGGTATCACTTTTGTTCACTGAGGCATCTATTTTTCTGTCTACTCTAAATAGGAGTGACTCTTCTGAACCAAAGGTTAACTTTAGTTCAGTTTTTTAAATTCTGTTCTTCTATGTTTAGAATGTAGTATTGTCAGGTTAGAGAAGCAGAGGTGCTTCATAACTTGGCCATTCTATGGAGTTCCCAGGCAAATCCTAACACATATCATGACAACGGGCCCTCCAACAAGAAGCAGACATTCCAATGAAGACCAGATCCATGGAATTTTTTTTTAATGGAATACAAGGAGCAGAGTTTATCTGTTGAACCTTGCTTTTCCGTTCTTTGATGACATTACTGGAATATCTCAGAGCTTTCTATTCACTTTCAGTTTATTAATGCCCAGTGTACACCAGTATGAAACAACAGTTTCCTGAATGAGAAAGAAAAAAAGTTGACATTTTTAATTCTTTTTTCCTTCTTCTGAAGTTGGGGCACTGTGGAGAAATTATGGAAAAATGAAAAAGTTCATATTTATTGTGCACACAATTACACTGCTGAGTTCTACTGTTTTCTTGGCTGATGTCAGCTTTTGGAACTGTGTGCTAGCTTTCTCTAGGCATGCATGTCTTTTTCAGAGGACTCTGTAAGTCTCTACATTTCAGCGACTAATTTGGGGCCACTTAAAAGATGTTCAAGACATATCTAGCCCCATTTGTTTGCAGTTCTCTTTTGAATGTGCTATATTTGGTGCATTTTTTGTCCTGTTTTATGATCTTAGTTATGAATATCCAACAGGAAATCATCTTGCTGAACATTTTATATAGGACTATATATCTACATATGTGTATGCGTGGAGTATGCATAATTGTACATATTTTAGGTTTTACCCTGAAACTCATTTTTAACAAATCCTTTTTTTGCCTTCATAAACTCCTGGTATTTATTATATATATTACTATATATAATACTTCTACTGTAATAATTGGACCAATTGACTCTATCTAATCTTAAGAGTTAAATTCCTGTCCTATGATGTATAAAACCACGTAATAAACCTTCCCCATCCTACACCTCAAAGCCTTACAGAATGCAATGAAGTTCTTTGTTGAGGTGACATGTTATAGAAACCCACAGACAGAAGCCTGGACTGGAATTGAAAGGGAGGCAAAATATATCCCTGAATAAGTCCTTCTTGTCATTTCACATGGTGAGTGTAAATTAGAGTCCAGTAGGAATCAGAGAAAGAAGGAAGATAAGCAAGTCCCCTCTGGGAGAGCCTCATTCACAGCAAGGTGGTGATGTCTTAGTATCCCACTGTCCAGCAGCCTTCGTCAAGAGACACCTGTCATGCAGGAATTGCAATGAGTGGGTTTACACAGTAATCTTTTCTGTTTTTACTTCCTTAGTTCCCACTTGCTGCTCTAAGAATGTTCTGAAATAACATTGCCATTTCACAACAATTCCTCCCCAAGTTTTATTTTATGAGTTAAGGCAGATGTTAGAAAGAAATGCACAAACATATGCAGGCTTATCTACAGGTAGCCTACATAAAATGAAGAATACATTATACACTTTTGTTAAGCTTTTATCTCACCTAAGATCCAGATTTTAAAATGGTCTTGAAGAAATTATAAATGAGCAATAAAATTTCTTAAAAGTAAAATTCAAATGAGATGAAAAAACAAAAAGTTCAATTTCTTTCTTAGAAGGTTAATATTTACATGTTATTTGCCTTTGTAAGTGCTTATCCTTGCATTAACTTGAAATTAATAAACAAAATTAAAAAAATAAATATGAATATTCCACAGCATGAATTCTGTTTAGTGCCAGGGACCTTTAATGAAATTTTAAGCTTATGAGAATAGAAACAAAACAAAACAGAAATATAATTATAGAGAACAAGTTGATGGTTGCCGGAGGGGAGAGGTTGGGGAGATGGATGAAATAGGTGAAGATGATTAAGAAGTACAATGTTTCAGTTATAGAATAAATAATGCATAGGTATGTAATGCATAATACAGGGAGTATAGTCAATAATATCATAATAACTTTGTATAGTGACAGATGGCAACTAGACTTATTGCGGTGATCATTTCATTATGCATACAAATGTTGAATCATTATGTTGTATACCCGAAACTAATATAATATTTTATGTCAACTATCAGTTTAAAAAAAAAAGAATTGAAACCACTTCTATGGAATGAAAAGACTAGAAAAGCAAAGGGCTCAAATATTTGGAAAAACTGCATATTTTCTTTATCAATATGTATTTGTATGATAAAATTATTTTTTCATGCAGCAGTTCTATGCAGATAAAGCCTTGTTTGTGTTTGTGGTTTACTCTGACTTTCTGAATACTTCCCTTTAAAATATATTGCCAGTGCAAAATGAGATAACATACCTTCTTCTGTGAGTCAAATGTTAAGTTATTCTATTTGCTTTATTTACAATTTAAGGTAACTGTTTCATTCATCAAGAATAATGCTAACCACAGTCTTCAGGAGACAGAGACTAAGCTGTTCAAAGGCATGACTGTAAAGTGAATAGCTTGTGCCAAAGGATGATTCATTTGATTTAAAACACATTTGTAGAACAAATTTTGGAACTGTACACACTTGTTAATTTTCTCTTTTGTGATTTCCCTTCTCTTTTGTAGGTTGGCAATCAAAACCAACATCAAGGCAATGCCAAGGTTGATGAAGTGGTTAAGAGCATTCCTGGAAGTGGTACACATGCCAATAAACAGCTTTTTGCAATTAGAAGAAATAATAAGTCTGTGCTAGATATAAATAAAAACTGCTGTATTTTAAAAAAATATCTTAGAATACAGAACCCTGAGGCTCAGCATGACAGTGACAGGGGAACCACAAGCAATAGTCGACATGTTCTGTTACACTATAGGGCTGCTCAGGTCCAAGTTTGAGTTTGATGCCTTCTCAGATTCTAGGTCGTAACTACTAGGAGTTGTCTTAAGTATATTCTTTTGATACACCCAGTTTTCTTATCATCAGGGTCTACTGAAGCTGCAGAAACTTCACATGGATCAATCTTTCTCTCCAAAGTGGGCAAATGCCAATCTCAATTTGATTTGAATCTTTCTGACTTGATTAATTATGAATTATGATGAAACTGATGGCAGCATTTACTCCCCTACTGCTTTGTGCCATAGGGTTTAAAATTTTTGGAATTGAATGCTTTTAGATAGTGTCCTAAGCTAAAAGTGAATCAAAGAGAAAACTGTCCTATTGAAATAACTGACTTGATACTAAAGACCACTTTCAGACATAGTCTAGTAACTCTTCAAATGTTGAATTATTTAGAAACTATGTTTCTCTCAATATAGATTTCAACATAGAATTCTCTGCAACATTCTCTTCTTTCAAGTTTGACTAGGACATGAAAAATTTTCACAAAGGAAATTATTTCCTGTCTTGAAATTTTGCTGCTTGCCCATGTTAGTCTTTTTTTCTTTCATATCACTTTGTTTTGTTTAATTAGTAGAGGAATATAAATTAGAACAAACTCAAACCATCAACACATTTCCCCTAAAATTTCTGAATAAGAAATTACTGAGGAAACTCTACACATTTCCTTGATAAGGGATACAAAGATACCAGCCCATCCTTCCTCTTAATGACTATTCATTAGTTTACCTGGTAGAAGTGAACTTAGAGTAAAAAAGGTTCCTGTATTATGAGTACAAGAGAAAGATAGTCAAGGCAATTAAGAAAGATAATTAAATGAGTAGAGAAACTAATCTGGCAGGGAAGTTTAAAAACATGAGAAAAGACAGAGACAGTAAGACATTGTTGTTTAAAGGTGTGAAAGTAAAATGTTTGGACAATTGTGACCTTTAGTACAAATCACACTGTCTCAAAACCATTAACCAAAACCAACTAACAAAAGAACAAAAAGCACTGAAATTAGAAAGAAATATGTAAATAACATGAAGGATTTTGCAAAAGAAGGCCATAACTATACAAAAATTGATTTTGCAGAGAACCTGATGACACTGAAACATTTGTTTTCATATAGTTTAAGAACAGATGTAATAAAATTTCCATACTGACTTTCTCAATTCTTTGGTAGGTTTTTAAAAAAATGTTCTTACTTTACACCCACTGGTGAGTTGCAGCTGTTTTGTCTAGGTGCACAGAAAGGATGAAAAACAGAGGCGCTAGTTTGAGAGGGCGCATCACTTTCTCACTCTATCATTTAGCAACTGCTTGATCCTTATTCAGTTTAGTTGACAACCTATTTCAGGCAAAGTGACTTCCTAGATTCAGCTGTATTTTCTTCCTTTTCCCTAGTTTTGAGAGTAACAGCCTTCTTATTTCTTTCTATGACTAATTCCTGTCATTGATTCCATTCCTTCTTACCAGTCCCTGAGTCCACAAAAGCCCAGTCTGCCTTGACATAAGTTACTAATTCATATTATTTTCCCCTTCAGTGGTATACTTCATTAGAAGAGAAAGTGGGGATTAAAAATGCAGGTGCTGCTGTCAGATTACATGTTGAATTCAAATCATAATTCAGCGAGATCTGTGTGATCATAGCCATGTTATTTCATATCCTTTCCTCAGCTTCCTCCATTGAAAAACTGGGAAAATAATAGTTTCTACCTTCTGGGGTTTTTTCTTAATGAAGATAACGTTATATGACACGCAGAACATGATTAACAGAGTGCCTGCCACATAGTATATACTTTAACATTTGCAATCCAACTTCTATTCCCAAATTTCACTCTAAATTGTCTCAAATGATACCATACCTTCCCAACCACCAACTGCAGTAGCTTTTATATTCTTATCTAATTCTGTGAAACCTCTAGTACTTAAATCCTGTGCTCATTCTTCCTTTCTTATATCTCTTTCACTTAGAAAGTGCCCAGAAGTGCCTACTTGGATAAGGACCAAGCTAGCTACTCTGAAGGAGACAAAATGTGAGCCAGGCCTGGATCATGCCCCCAAGGAACTTAGAGTACAATAAGGAAGATTAAATGCATATAAAATATCATTCTAATGTAAATTAAAATAGAGGAGCACCATAAGAGACTGATAACTGATAATGTGGTGCTGTGGGAGTTCAGATGGGGGCAAAATTACTTCTAGCTGAGGAGAAATAGAGAAAAATTAATGGAGGTGCTAGCATTTAGTCTGGGCTTTGCAGAATTGAAGATACATAAATATTGCAAAAGTGTATGTTAGGTGAAGGACACCACATTTGCAACACTTCCTGGAGAACAAGAAAGTTTTAAATTTGTCTTCATAACAAGAAGTAGAGGAGATTGTAGGTGGAAATTTGCATGAATCTCACTTGTGAAAGGGCTTAAATTTCAGGCTAAGAAGTTTTGTTTATGTATTATAGGGAGTTATTAAAGCTTTTAGAGCAAGTAAGTGATGAGATAAAAAACTATATTCAATAAGATTAATCTTGCCATGATTTCATTAGAGTTCAGTAGATATGGATAAGACTGGTGTCTGTCTTTGAGGAGTCATAGCATTGGGTCAGATTAGTGACAGAGCTGTAACAAAATCCTGTGGGTACAAGTGGGGCTTGCTTCCTCTAGCTGGTGAATTGGAAACTTCTTGCAGAAGGTGACTCATGAACTAAGTTTTGGAACATGAGAAATGAACAGTGAAAGAAGAGAAATAGTAGAATTTCCTGTAAGTGGAAATATCTAAAATGGTTTAAATGCCACAAAACTAAGGTTATGCAGATTACAAGTAATTATAATCATAGAGCTTAAAGTAGAAAGGTATTAAATGGAAAGTAAACATGAAGCAGGCCATGAAGAACTTCACAAAACACAGTAAAGCACTTGGATTTAAGGTATTTTATAAAACAAATGAAGTGAGGAGCAACTCCAGGCTGGTGGTTCTTGTGATAGTCCAGTTTAGAAATGATGAGACCCTGAAGTTAGAAATATTAATGAAGACAGAAAGGATGTCGAAGAAGTAGGAGAGAGTTTGTGGTGTAAAATCAACAGGGCATATGTGAATATATATCCACTCATTAGATGTTTATTACATATTTATTTAACATCTACTATTTCAAGCCCTGAGGAAATACATCAACAACGCATCAATGTACAGAAGCAGAGAAAATTTCCCTGCCCTTATAAAGCTTATATTTCTTGAGGAGGATTATGAGAGGAGCTAAAAAGAGACTAAGATTTCATAAATGACTTGCACATGATTATTTCCTAGGTGGAGTTTTGATTACAGAGTCTGGCTCCTTCTATGGTCAGTAGTTACCTGTTAGTGTCACCAAGATTTTATCTTTGGCCCTAATTTTTAAATTCTATACTCTGTATACACTCCTTTTCTCTTTAACTTTCATGACTCCTAAAGATGCAACTCATATGTAAGTTCCTTCCCAAGAATCAAACTTTGTCAACTACTTACTTTCCATGACCATGTGGATGAAAAGCTTGTATGTTGCCTTATTCTCTTCAATTCTAAAATGTTCTACATTTTCTCATAATGTGCACTTCCTCTTTCTTGATCTTGATCAACAGCCTCATCATGCTTTATTCCACAGCTGTTTAAATTATTTTTGTGTTTGCGTGAGCTTCAATTCCCCCTTGATGCTTAATCCACACTGGGCTAATTCATACCTTCTGGTTTTAATCTCTGAGAGGTCATCTTTCCTTAGATTTAGTTCAGATCCTACTATCCCTCATTTGGGTTCTGTTTGGTTTGTTAACTGGTCTCTCTTGCTGCTTCGTTTATTTCTCTAAATCATAGGTCAGATCATGTTACTCTTCTACACAAAAATCTACATGCCTTTCTGTCCACCCCATCCCAAATCCTCTATAATGTACCATGCACCGCTCCGTATAAAATAAAGAAAAAATTCCCTTGCATACTTGACATTCAAGAAGTTGTATGGCAGGCTCCACAGGGGGTTGGGCCTTCAATGCCAAAGGAAAATAGAAGGTGGAAATTCAGTTCAAGTGCACTGGGACACACTCTGCTTTGGCCCCCAGGCCCCAATATCTAATTGGTATTGTCGCTGCTGAGCTGGTTCAGGAACAAAAAGGGCTCAATAGTTGTAAATATTCTCGAAAACCAAAGCACACAAATTCTTGGTCCTTTTCTCAAGAATGTATGATACAGCACTAAGTATTAAAGGGCAGTGGCACAGCAAGGTCAGTGTGTTTCATAATCTGGCAGGACCCTCACTACAGAGTCACCTACAGCTATTGGCCTGTCAGAATCCAGGAACCAGGGGTAAGGTTGAGCCCAAATTTGCTGTGCCTTTGTGTCTATAGACCCTTTGCCTCACTTAAGCTTTGTATACTTAACTAGATATGTTTGGAAATATAGGTGAGTGAGTGTGTATACACTTTAGTATGAAGTGAATCCCCTCTGGAGACGTGGAGAAGTGCAGACCTCAAACCATGTTCCCAGCCCACACTCCCCTCTCAGTCCTCCCTTCTCCTGTGCTTAAGCTGGTGGACTTGTATGAAGAGGCAGTTATCTCCCCAGCCTCTCTGCTGCTTTGCCCAGTCTTTAATGTTCTTGTTTCCTTTCTGTACCTATTACATCCCTGTTTACTTTTCATCATTTGCCTCAAACACTAGTTCTTAAATAAAATCTTCCTCAATTCCCAAACTGGAAATAATCACCTCCTTTTTTTGTTCTGATGTATTTTGATTGCACAGACCACAGTTGATTAAATGTTGAAGTAATTACAAATTCCTTGAGGACAGCAAGCATGTATTAATTATCATGCTATCCTCCCTATAGTGCATAGCACAATGTTGGTCACATAGCAGTATTCCATAAATATTCTTGGAATTAAATTGAACAAATAAAATATTTCATTGTTATAGAAGTGCAGTCACTTTTGAAATGAATTTTAAGAAAAACTTTTAAAAGCAGCGAAAACTGATTGAAATGCAGAAGAAAAAACTCAGCACTAGTTAATTCATATTTTGTGGTAGGGTCTGTATATTCACTGCTTGACTCAGCCTAACTGTACAACAAACTTAGGGGAAAACAAATACAAATGGGTGTTACAATTACTCAGAATTAAATGGATTCAAGAAATATTGATAAAAGAATGCCAATCTTATAAATTTACATAAAGTTGGAAAAATAAGTAATTCCTTTTGAGGCCATGATAATATTTGTATATATGAATATGATTTTTAATGGGGCTTACTCATCTTGTATTTCTATGAGTTCAAAATGCATGGCCTCAGGCCAGGAAGTTATCTAAATTTAAGCTGAGTGGAGACATCAAATGTGAGAGGGCTGTAGATTTTTGGCCTATCTACAGCCTGGCAGTTGGTAAAAAGTTTCTTCCAGAGAACTTCCAAGTGCTTGCTGACCAGATCTGCTATGGGATATTTTAAATATGATGTTCTAGGCATCCCCCACTTATTTTCAGAGACTTCATAGGATTAGCTTCAAGTAGGTACATCCCAGTATGTTGAAAAGCTTCTGAGTGATCTTTTTTAGGCAATTCTGTATTTAAAAATCACTGAGCTGAGGGCTTTCATCAAAAGCTGCACCCAAAGATGATAAACAAGCCCTCTGAGTGGTGCTGGCTGCACTTATGACATTGTCCTGGACACAGGGATGTCCCGTGAAGGCAGATAAGGGGAAGAAGCATGACAAAGGCTGTCGCAACAAGCCTGAGACTGTTTCTGAAATTCTATCCAAAGAAGGCATATTTGAAAGTGACCTCTGAAAGCATAATGTTGACATGAATGTTTACCAATGAAAATACTATACTGTGTCTTTTCGACAAGTTACATTACTATGGATAAGTAGTCAACCAAAAGAGGGCTTGAAACATTATATCTGGGATAGAAATTAAGGGAGGAGATATTCTATGAGGCACTAGGAATTGTATTCTAAAGAAAGACTAAGAAAAGTTCCACAAAGAAGAATCAAGATCCACAGGAAAAGAATTTCCATATGGTCAGTGGGTGAAATTCAATTATCATTGTCTGTGTAACAATTTATTCTGCCATTTCCCTTAAACATATGGTCTAGAAATTCATCCAAAGGTGAGATATCAATTACTCACACACACATACACACACACATACACACACACACACACACACACACACACACACACACACACGCATGCGCACGCGCGCTCACAGACACCACTGCCGTAGTACCCAGATATTTGGTCAAACATCAGTGTAAATGTCACTGTGAACGTGTTTTTCAGATGAGATTAACATTTGAATCTGTAGACTCTGATTAAAGCAGATTTCACTTCATAATGTGCCTGGGTCTCATCCAATCACTTGAAGGCTTTTTCTCTTAAGAGAAAAAGACTGAAGTTCTCCTGTGAAAACGGCAATTCTGCCTCCACACTGCCTTCAGAGGCAGCTGCAACATTAACCCTTCCCTGGGTCTCCAGCCTGCTAGATTGTAGATGGTGGGCTTGACAGCCCCTAATACCATGTGAACCAGTTCATTACAATAAACCTCCCTCTCTTTCTTTCTATATACACACACATACATACACACACACACAAACACACACACACACACACACACACACACACACACATACCCTATTGGTTCTGTTTTTCTGGACACCCCTGAAAAATACAGGGGCTAATATAATCCAAGAAATGCTTTCCAAAAATCCTGTAAAAATGAGAAGATAGATACATAGCTTTATTTAGGCTAAACTGACAGAACCATTTTTTTTTTTGGTGCCAATCATCTTACACATTTCCTCACAATTTGGGCATGTATAACTCCTCTTTAGTAAAACTCTAGAAGGAAAATGGAGATTTGCATCAAACTAAACTTAGTTTGAGTTAATAATTATAACCTGGAACTTTTTAACTATGAACAAATGTAAAATTTCATTCATCTGGCATATGTGTGGCTCTCACTGTGCTGCAGGACAAGGGCTGGTGACTCAAACCTTCTCTGTCATTTCTCCCATGTTGTATACATCCTGCCATCTGTCAATATGGTTCTTTTCAGAAACACTCAATCACACACATTAGGCACTTTCCCCCTTGCCCCAACACGCCCCCAACCCACACACATACACACATATGTGCTCTTATACAATGTTCAAGGAAAATATCTTCCCATTCCACTTTCTGCATTGCTCATTACAGTGGTCATATGAAGCTTTCTGGTTGTAGCCTTCATGGCTAAATAAACTGTGGGCTGTGTGCAGGTGACTACTACAGGAGAGGCCCTGTAAAGAAATACAGACAATAAAAGCAGTTGCCTGGTACCAACTGTGGTAGAAAGGCAGCTGTTTTCTTTACACCAAGGTGGAGCAAAGCTCACTCCTAAGCAGCAGTTGCTACTCAAGCAATAACTACTTAGATTAATATCCCATTATCCAAACAATTATTTGGAGAACAAAAGGAAAATAATTAAGCTTCTCTCCGAATCAAGGAAACACACAATGAATTTTCTTCTCTAGATGGTTCATTGCTCAAGATATGTGACATGTGCATCTCAAAAAGAAATGAACATACACTTGATTAACAGCAGCTAGCTTCACTTTGAAAAGATGAGATGGACAGTTATACTTATTTTTGAAAGGAATAATTGTGGTCATTATTTCTGAAGTGGGGTCATCTCACAAAGCTGCTCTTAAGGCTTCCAACTATTCTTTACGTGCATGAGTATTAAGTTCCTTCATATTATTATAATCAGGAAGGAGGGAGGGGTTATCATTCTTTCACACTTTTGCTTAGAATCTATTTAAGGCAGAGTGTTAACTTTGGGAACAAAATACATATAAAAATCTTGCTTTTCCCACAGCACTAGTGTCAGTCATCATTCTATGATAGACTCAGATTCCTCCTGTTGGGAAGAAGTAACAAAGAGAGAATTACTAAACCATGATCAAAGGCCAGCTCTCATATGGTCCCCACAATGCTGATCTTGTGAAACTCAAGTTATTATCACCTCTCCAGGCTACGGGAATAACAGGCAATGGGCAGAGAGGAGAGCAACACAGGTCTGCGGAGCTGAGTGCTCAGAAAATGCTCATCTTAACTCCAGGAAACCTTAAAAGGGGAATTTCATGAAGTAAAAGCAACCTTTCAGTATTCCCCAAACTGTGAAACATTTTTGAAAAGCATAAAATCCTTATTTATGGCAGGAATGTTTGAAATTCAAAAGATAAATGCCATTTGGAATGCAAGCATGTTCTAGGTATCTAATATGTAATTGGACACAGCTGTAATAACAGCCACTGAACCAGGGGCCTCTCTATATCATGTCATTAGTTGACTTTTTATCAGCTGATCTTCCAGTCCTTTTTATAAGGGCCACTAGGGTAAAAAATAAATATATCATGTACTGAACATCTGTGGTTCTGTCACAAAGTGCCACTCATATCAACTTTCAAACTTTTATCTTAGGCTACACATGACACACTCTTAAAAATGGATCTTAACAAAATGTATAGATTAGGAACTGTGGTCTTTATTTCTGAAGGACAAAGGATACAAGAAGGCCTGGGCTGTTCCTTGGGCAACACTAGTGCACTTTTTTTTATTATTTCAGTGTATTCTTTTGGATTCAAAACCACATGTCCACTCCAGGTGAGATTCTGAAGGTGATTATTTGGCATGTGAAGTGTTAAGTGAGGAAAGAAATGCCATCTGTCCAAGATACTGTCTTAGTAAATCACCAAATTCGTGAACCAACACGTAAGAACACACAATTATGAGTAGCAATTCCTGCCTGAGCCTTTTTTTTAAACCTATCTCATCATATAAGAGGTTATTTCTTTGATCTTTTCAGTGTTAGGATAAAGAGTAATGCCTGTGTCCTTTAAAAGGAAATGGAAAGTGAATAAAATATTTGAAATAACTAGGAAATTCTACCTGTTATAAAATAGTTCAGAAAAAAATATAACAGTCTATATAATGAATATTTAATGACAATAAACAGTATAGTTAGGAAAGCCTTGTTTCATAGACAGGGTAAGTGTGGAAAGAAAAGAATCTACTTAGGAGGCATTTAAAATAATCAAGGCATGATAGAACTAGGGTGGTAGCAATAGCAATGGGTGTGGAAAGAATTGATCAAATTCTCCTCAGATTTGGAAATCAGTGTTCACAGAATATGCTGACGGGTAAGATTCAAGGAAGAGAGGAGTTAAGGGTGACTCCAGCAACTTGGATCTCAACAACTTGGAAGGATGGAGGTGCCCTTACCTGAGGAGACCTGTGGGCTACTGACTTCGTATTCACAACTGCCAACAAGGGTATACTGATGGCAAGGCACATGTTAAAGTGCACCAACGTTACACATGGTGGTTTCTGAAAGGACTTGAGGTGTTAAATGGACAGACATTTATCTAATTAGTCACACATTTTGGCAAGTGATATTTTAGTTTTCTCTTTACAGAAGTAAATTTTTCCTTCAAATACATTTCAGGACAAAAGAAAAATAAAAAATGAGGCTTTATTTAAGTACATTATTAAGTTATAAGAGTCCTGGTGGTAGGTGACTGAAGAAGAATTCCGAAAATCAGTTAAGTTGTTCAGTGAAAACTGGGAAAACTTATACTGGAAAGACCAGGGTTTAAATTTCCCTTAGTCACTTAAGTTAAATAAATTCTTGAATAGTTTCTTCTTCTATAAATAAGGGTAACAATCCTCAAATTCCAGTTTTTTTTTTAAAGGTTTGAGTGATACCTATAAAATACACAGTCCAGTGCTTGGCGAATGCCTGGCACTCACATTCGCTTGCTACTTTAAATGATAAACATTCTGAATTTTTGTGTCCATTTATGGTTCCTTTAGGCCAGTATAACTCAAAGATACACAGATATGTATCCAAAATATCTAATGCCCAACATTTCATCGAAATAAGAAACAGCTACTAACTGTAAGGAAATGTTAATTATCTGTATATTTATAACTTATTTTTGAAACCTTAAAAATTCATTATTTTAAAAACTATAGCAAATAGTTGTATAAATACCAGTATTACATGTGAAGTGCACCTACGTTTTAGAATCTCTGTAAGTACTTTCCAAGAAGACAAACTCTTATCTCCCAAAAAAGTGTTCATGCAGACTGACCTGGATAAAGAATGGCAGGTAATTCCTTTAATATCTAATTCTTCCAATTGAGTTCTCTTTCTGAAACTCATTTCAATAGTTTTTAAAAATTTTACTTTTTATAGATTTGATAGATTATTTCTTTTAATCTTTGCAAATAGATATTATTTGTAAACATGGAAGTCCTAACAAATATTAGATAAAGTAGTAAAACCTAACACACTATTATGTAATCAATGCTAAATTATGGCCACATATTTTCAGAACAATTATAATTCATATTTACAATGATTATTATGACCATCCTAAAATTTAATATTTTCTCAGTTTTTGAGATGAAGAATTTCTTTCATGATAATTACTCTTAATTTTATTTTAGTTCTATCTAGTTTCATATATTTTATGTGGTAACTGTCTATACATTTCTATATTTAACTAAATGGAATGCTTGTTCCATACTAATAACAAAAGCTTGATTGCTCAAGAGATAAATGAATGGACAGATAGATGAATAAAGATGCAAGACTGATGTAGAGAGTTTGGAGAGTTCTAAATATCTGGTCTCATCACATTATTATAAGTTTCCTTTAGTTTCACTAAGTGCTTCGTATGAACCAGACATTCAATTGGTAGACCATTGAATTACACATGCAATTATCATTTAACTTGTACATAAATTTTAAGCATTTTATTTTTCTTTTTTCCTCTTAGTGAAAATATTTATGCTTGTAAGCTGTTTTTTAGTATCACATCACAAAAAAAATCACAAAAATGTAGTTTTTAAAATCTCTCCTTTTAGTAAAGAAAGAAAAGATGAAGCTATTATATGCAACTTGGCATTATATATAAACTCAAGATAAATCTGTTCCATTGGGTGACTTCACTGTGCTGCTCATACTGACTGAAGTCTCTTGGCAGCTGGCCTTGCCTTTTGCCTGTGTTTTCCTGGCCAAAATCAATTTCATGCTGGTTAAAACCTTTAAGATCTCCTACTAAACTGAGAGCTCCTTGAAGACAGTAGCCACATCTTAATCATCATTTTATCCACAGTGCATCCAGCATAGTACTTGGCTCTTACTAGTGCTAAGTCAGTGCTTAGACAACAGAAAAAGCAGCTAATCATGTGTGTTATTTATTGCCAAAGAAAACAAGGACTTATCTAAAAGTTATTTTGATCTTCAAGAGTGAGTTTGTTGCTAAATGTTCATTGACGTTGTTAACTACCTAGTATTGATCATTTACAAGTAGCAATCCCTGTAAATGTTATATAGACATCCAAGTTCAAATAATTTAATAGAAAGAGACTTTCTTATCTCAGATCCATTAGAATTAGACTTCATATAATTTCTAGAACTTTACTCTTTCTGAACTTAAGCATTCTTCTTAAGATATGTAGATATACACACACACACACACATATATATACACACACACAGACAGCCACATAAACATACAAACACACACACAGAAATTGTAAGTTGTAAAACATACTTCTTTATTTAACTACTTTATATTGGGCCTTTAATAAAGACATCTATCTTTTCATTGCAATGATAAGAATTTATGAAAATTACTTACAAAGGAAACATTTCAAGTAAGATGATGAGATTCATTTTTTTAAACTACTCACAAAAAAATTTTCAAATTAAACTAAATTCCCTACCATATCAATTCAAATCAAGAAAGCAGTATGCTATGTTCTATGTTCTAAAACTATCTTAAACTGGAAATTAATGCTATATATGGCAATGTACTTAATTGTAAACTATGAAAAACCTTTTGAAAACATTTTAATAGAAAAACATAACAATGAAATAGAAATAGAGAATATTTTTCCTTGGCATGTTGGAAATCTGCATGAATAACTGTATCATATATTCCTTAGAAGATATACCCACAATTATCCTCCACAGGTAGACAAAGATGAACAAATTCTGCCCAAAAACTATATCCAAATAACATGACAAACCAAACAAAAGTACATGAGATGCAACAATTTTCTTTAATATGTCTGTAGGGAGCATAATTATATTTAGGGCATTTAAAATTCTCTCCTTTTGGAAATTCAGCAAACTCACTAAAATACACTTAAAGGAAACCAACAAATATTTTGGTGATTAGAAGTAAAAGGTGAGCATTTTTTAAGTATTGCAAAATAATTGTTCATGTCAGAATGAAGTCCTTGTTAAAGGCTTATTATTCATACTCTTTATATAAAATGATTGTTAAAATATTCTTTTGTGCCCTGATTTCTTCATATATCTCTGTCCATTCTTTATTTAATCTTGGTAGACATTATTTGCTTGACTATCATTTTATTATTCTTACCAATCCCTTTATATCATGAATGCTTTTGGGTCTTATCCTTGCCCAAGTCTCAGGGTATATAGATCTAACTGTCTGTCAGACATTTCCATTAGACCTTCTCATGGTCACCTCAGTGGTGGCAAAGGCAATACATATATGTGAAGGTGTGTGTGTGTGTGTGAGATAAAGCAAGGATGGCTAATTATATTGAGGGTTGTTACATATCGCACATATGAATTATAATTTTGAAATAATCGGGGCTTAAACCAATCACATCAAAGAAGAGTGTTGCAGAACTTGACTTCACATGTTTTATATTTATTCATATATTTTTTATTTTAAAAAGGAGTGTCTATTTTCCCTATATAGAGCAAGATCTGCACAATTATCCTGGGGACAGGGCACAGTAACATATGCTCTTTCTCATTTTGTTTAGTCCTCAAAACAATGTGTGTGTAGTATCACCGTATGCATTTCAAACAGGATGTAAAGACTCTAATTTAATCCAAGAACTGCCTTAAACTCATTTTTAAACAAAATTGGGTATAAAAGTCATTTCACAGTTAAGTGGTAGCACCTAGATTTACAACTGGGGTTTTGACACTGTCCTATACCATTCTGCCTTTCAAATACTGTTGTTTTTTCAACCATATTTATTTCAATTTTAAGTAAATACTGGATTTTTTTCCATGAGTACATAATAGAGCTTGTACTAACCCTAGAATATACAACTGGAAAGAAACTTAGAAATTGCCTAGTCCAAGTGTTTAGTTTTACAAGAAAGATAAAATAGCCATGAATAAGCGACCTATTCAGAGCCCCAAATCAAACAGTGGGGACACAGGGGAGTATTTGCCCCCATTGACAGACATTCCAGAACTCTTCCTACTTTGACATACAACCTCTCCTTTAAAGATATTTCTTGAACAAAACTGTGACCAGACACAGATTTTCTTCCTCTTGGTTTGTTATAATTAATCATTTTTCCTATTGGAATGAAAATGAAAGCCAGTAAGAGGTTAGTTCTGGATGATAGCAAACTGTCAAGATAAATATTTTTAAATTAACATAGATTAACAGTAAGTGCAGTCTTTCAAAGCTATGTTAGAAGTTTAGTGCTTTTGTTGTTTGGTTTTTATCAAGAAAGATTTGGATAAATACTTCCCAATTAAGCAACTCAGATTTCTAGTTCTTATTGGCATTGCTCAAATCATGTGAAATTCTCGTTTCAAATAAAAAAGAATATGATCTGTGTGCCAGGCAGTCAAGATTTTATAATAATATGATAGCAGTCTTTACATATTTATTTTTTTCAGTCTCACATGTATTTTGTGCAAAGCCATGGGAAAAAGAATATCCTAACAATTAAGAGAAGGAACTTTGGAATTATATAATCATAGACAAGATACTCAACTATTTACAGTCATATAAAACCATGGTAAGGGGAAAAAGAGATAATTATCTAATAGACTATAGAGCAGAGTTAATTATTTCAAGATTTAGATTAGCAATGTATTACAGATGAGACAGAGTAGAAAATTTGAGCTTTCTGTCCTTTGGCCTTGGCATTCTTCTTGGTGTGAATGGTGCATAATTTCAGGGCCCCAGCACATTGGGGTGTCATACCTCATGGTATTTTATTTTGGCTACTTATCATAGAAATTTATGTCAGATGGCAGTAATGTCCTTTGAGAAAGGGGTGCCATTTCTTTAATTTGGACAACAGTGATAGATTGTTAGGATTATGAATTCTGAAATAATACTTTTAGAGATACTGAAATAACTAAAACTTTATTATGAGAGTCTGGCCAATGGTAGTAAGAGTTTTTGCTTTTGAGGACAGAGCATATTTTCCTTCTAGTATGTGCACTTATTCAATTCCTCAATTATTTGCACATATTGCAATTATTTATTCTTTATTTCCTAAGGACTGTACATATTGAACTTAACCCTGGAGAGGTAGAGCACATTTAAAAGATAAATTCTTGTTTGTCCTATATTTTGATGCTAAATGTGTTCTGTTTGGAAAAAATAAGAAAGATTTCTTCTGTTGAGTATTTTTTGCTCTGGAAAGATGCAGTGAAGATGGCTGAGGTTAGCATTAAATGGTTCTTTCTTAGTATCTATGTGCTTTAGTTACCAGTAGATTTCCTCCACTAGCTATTTGCTGGTATTTCTGTTCATGGGAGTACCCTGAAGAAGAAGTCAGCAGGGAAATAATCTTCCAGGCACATGTCTGCTCCATGAACTATAGTTGTATTAAAGATCAGAAGTAAAGATGGGCTGAGAATTCAATTTACATCCTGGAAGCTCCCCCACCTGTTTCCATTTGCTGTTTCTCCATATAGTTGTGTTTTAAGCTCCTATATAAAGGTTCTGAATAACTGTCAGGACAATATATGTTTCTGCTTTTGTTCAGCTTATTGCTCATGCTGCAGATATACAACATGCTTCCATATGAGGATGTGATAGCTGAAGGGCATCATTAATGTGTTAAATGATGTGGAATGCTTCAGGCACATCACTGCAGAGTGATATTTCCAGGTGCACAGTTATCTTCCTGATTTCAAATCAGAAAGAAAGAAGCTAAATTACCACGCAAGTAAAAGTCACCATCGAGATTAAAATGTATATATTCACCTGTAATCTCTGGGACTGATTCAGACATCACTTGTTTGTTTACAGAAATAAAAGGTTAAGATTTCTATTATTAGGCTTTATTAATCACACAAGTGAAACAAGAAGAGGAGGACTCAGAGTACATGATTGGAATCTTATCCCCACTATTTCATAGTTGATGTTCATCACTTTAACATTCTGATTCACTACATGGATGCTACACAACACCTTCTTTCGTGTTCTGAAAGAATTCATGTAGATTCTTCTTGGTGTCTACTTTACTTCCAAGGTAGTGATTACATGGTTGCAAACATCTCTATAGAGACTACACCAGTATGTGTCCATAGCTTAATAGCTTATCCAGCTGCCCACCTTTTCTACCTTATTTTGAAATGCTTGCTTCTTCACAAATGCTTAAGTCTGACTGGCTGTCTTTGACATGAGGCATTCCTTTGTCATATCCATATATATGCTGCTTCTAAATCCCCAGAGAACATGATGGATGAAGGAAAAAGATTTCTAAAGCAAGAATATGGAAGATTTAGAAATCTGCTTCATCAATGTAAAACATTAGAGTGGATTCTAAACTTAGCCAAAGAGCTGTGATAGTTTAGGACTCATTTGAAAAAGTGTGTTTTGTTAATTCAAGATTTATTAAAAATATCTATTTATTTTTTTACTAATGAATGCTGTTACTTTGTTCTGTGAAACAGCAGGCCATGAAACCTTTGCAAGAAAGCTTCTAAAATCCCTTATTGGAAAGACAGATAAGAGATGACAGATGTACTTAAAGACTGAAACATGTACCAATTGATTAAAAGTATAACTAGTAAAAAAGTTCTGAATTGTAATTCTAGAATCATAAAAAACAAATAAAACAGGAAAAATTATGATTGGATTTCCAGTTCAATGCCTTCATGTGATGGATAGCAATTTGTGACCAGAAGAAAAGAAAGTATCTTTGATCATCAAGCTAAGTGAATGATAGAGGCCATTCTCTTTAAATCTGAGGATGGGAATGTTTTCATTATATCAGAGAGCTCTAAGATGCTCTCCTTCTTGGCACAAATAAACTAATGGTGCTTCAATATAACATTTAAACCAAACTAAACTGAGTTCTTTTTGTTTTAAAGAATATTATTTACTGGTATTTCTGAACTGATGGAAACTGAGATTCCTAGAGTAGAAAGAATCAAGCACCTAGAAAGTAAAACTAACAAGTGCTGATTTCCTTTCCCATCGTATTTTTTTATCTGACTTAATTTATAAAAAGTATTAATTTTTTTCATTATTATAGACAGGTACTGTATTACAGAAATGGAAGGCAAACAGAACATCAGGGTTTTTTTTGCTAAAGGGACTTTGGTGGAACACCTGACAAAAGATCACTAATATCTGCAGGTGAAACCATAGTATGGAACCATGTTAATGTTCTGATGTTAATAAAGGTACTGAGGCTCAGTAAGAAATGTCATTGTTTTTTGGAAATTCACACTATAGTACTTAGGTGTAAGGGGGCATAATACATGCAATTTACTCTCAAAGGATTCAGAAATAAATATCTATATAGAGAAGAAAATGGGGTAGAGAATGGTAAAGCAGATGTAGTAAGATGTTAACTTCCAAGGAATCTGGGTGAAGACAAGGCAAATAATGTGTATTATAGTACTATTTTGTGACATTTGGTAACATTTTCATACATACGAACAAAACAGATTTTACGATAGAAATTATACACATGTATGCAGGACTCCAGTAGGGTAAACTGAATGGAGAACAGAAGGTTTGATGCACACTGAGGAAGTGTCAGTCAGAATCTTCACAGAGGGGAAAAATAAGTTTAAACGGACCCAGAAAAAAATATGAAAAATGTTCATTCCTGTAGCAAAAAATTCAAGGTTGGAAGAGATGGTGAAAAAGGAAATACTGGAGGAATACCAGGACCCAGATAATGGAGGGATACGTCTTTCAACTACTGTAAATTGAGAGAAACGTGATGGCATTTACCTAAGTCTAAAGATAAGATTGTTTATTTGACTGTAGGATTCCAAGGCAAAACAGTTCTAAGACTGAAGGTCCTTCAATGTCAACAATCTTGAGATCAAGAATACAAGGAGGAAAAGGCCTCAAGTTCTTAATTGTATTTTGGGTTGAGTTTATGGCTCAAAAAATTTTTAATGCCATTATAGAAAAACTTAATACTTTTTTAAATCCAATTACTTCATTTATTCCATTCTTTAATTATGACTCAAGAATTTACATGCTAATTGTATTTATTATCTACATTCCCTGCTCATTTCAAAATAAAGATTCTAAAAACACAAATTGAATTAGTTTATTTCTCTGTTAAACTATATATCTCTATCCAATACCCCTCTATCTAACATTCAAGTCACTGGACCCTCCTTGTCTATCCAATCTGATATCTTACTACACTTAACAAGATCCATCTCCTCTTCTCAACCTGCCTTCCTGTTACTCAGGGAACTCAACTGCAATGTTGTGATACACACACACACACACACACACACACACACACACACATACACACATACACTTCTTTTCTTTATGCTTATTTGATTTATTTCTATTTTTCAAAGCACATTTAAACTCTTCTCTATAAAGGTTTTCCTAAAATTCTTAACTGCCACTTCTTAACTCATTTAATTACATAGTATCTTGTGCAAGCTTATTTGTTTCATATCATTTTTTCAAAAAATCTATACTTAGATTGTAAATTTCTGCATGGCTAAAGGCATACATTTCATGAACATAAGAGTCATTCAGTTATATGTGTTGATCCATTAACCTTTTGAACAAATATCTCAGTGGAAAGAAGCTGCTGGGCAGTAGGAAATTTTTATTTAAATTAATGCTTTTAAGGTCCAAGTCCTGTTTTTCTTGGAATCTCAACATAATTAAAAGAGGACTATTATAATATATGGTATTATTTATTTATGAACTTCACAACCAGATATTAAAACATCTAACAGTAAGTGTGGAGAAAAGCATTTCCTTTTCCCTCTTGAACTTTATAAACTTAATAAGTTAGGAGGGTGTAAGGAAAAATACATTGCTGTGTGTCTCCTCTACTCAATATTCAATTTGCAGAAGACTTCACTTCTGATCACCAAATGTATGGGGAGGGAATTTTTCCCCACACTAAGCAATTCTGCAACATCAGCTGGGTATTCACAACTCAATTCAGTTCTGATACTACATACCTGGAGTTAGCAGCAGATACCACAGGTTAAGAATTCAGTCCCACAAGACTCCCTCTACTCCTGTTCCAGATGCCAATTTCAAATTCAGGTTGTTATCTGTACTTCTGATCCACCGGCTATAAATCAAAGATTTCCATGACCACCTCCACGGGTTCAATTAATTTTCTAGAGAAGCCCACGGAACAGTTTTACTAGATTAACAATTTATCATAAAAGGATACAATTTAGGAACAGCCAGATGGAAGAGATGCACAGGGCAAGGTAGGGAGGAATGGGTACAGAGCTTGCATGCTCTCTCCACCTGTATGTGTTCATCAACACAGAAGCTCTCTGAACCCCTTCCGTTGGGCTTTCAAGGAGGCTTCATTGCACAGGCATGATAAATTACATTACTGAGCATTGATTAGCCACCTCTACCTCCAGACCCCTCCCTGGGGTTGGGAATAAGAAATAGGAGGGCTGAAAGTTCCAAGCCTAATGACGGGATTTGGTTCCCCTGGCAACAGCGTCCATCCTTAGAGGTTTACAAAAATCATTTCATTAACATAAACTCAGTTGTAGTTGAAAGGGGTTGTCATGAATAACAAAATACACCTTTATTGCTCTTATCACTTAGGAAATGTCAAGGGTTTTAGGAGCTCTGTACCACGAACTGAGACCAAGACCAAATATGTGTTTCTTACTTTAAGTAACAATTATCACTGAGGAAAAATCATCTGTGAAGACTAAGGGAGTAAAGGCTGAGCTTAGGTTCAGGGAAGAGTGGGGATGGTAAGGAAGATCTCTTGCCTAATACTCCTGGGAAACCCTGCAATAAATGACTAGCAGCAACCACCAAGTATACTGTGAATTGCACAGGTGACAGTAGATTTTTTCCCAGCAAAGCCCCTTTCTGTCTCCAAGGCAACATTTATTTTTGTAGCTACATGGCACAAATCACAGGGTGGCAGAAAGAATACGAGAATAGAAATTGAAAGTGGAGTTGGAACTATTAGACATAAGTGGAAGTTTGATACCTTGATGAAATGTTAGAAATGCTTCTTGGACCTCAGTATCTCCAGCTGTAAAATGGGGAAAGGGGTGGACCTTGAAACTGCAAGCCCATGTGTTTTCTGTTAGTGTCCTCTATTCTAGTCCAGGATTGTTATGTGTTGTGGGATAGTGGAGTGGGGAGAGGGAAGGCAGATTCTATAACAGAGGTTGAAAATAAACAGAGCTGGATATTCCACTAGTGGACTGATAGTTTTCAGAACTGAAAGGTAAATATACTCATTCAAGGAAGAAAACAAGAAGTAGAAATTTACACCAAGTTACAACTTCACAGGTTTTTGTTTTGCAATCTGTAATTCTGTACATGTTTGAGTGATGACTTTGCAGATAAAATCTTTATGCTGAGACCATGCTTTTTATCTCCCAGCATACTTTGTGGAAGTATTGAGAGCTGAGAACTAACATCCGAATTTACAACATAATCCTCTACGATTTAGAATGCCCCTTATCGTGTGGTCATCACATCGTTTGTACAATGTAATCAAGAGGAAAATCAACAAACTCAATCTCACAAAGTAAATTAAAAAGGATACATTCATGTTTCCCCTTTATGTCCGTGTCAGATAGAGAGACTAGAAGGAATTTAAACATCATGGAATAATATCTATCACAGACATATCTTTCTAGTGGTAGGGAGCTCATTTTTCAAGGCTACCAGTCCATTAACCTTCACAAAAAGAAAAATAAAGCAAAACAAAGAAACACTCCCTGGAGAAATGGCATTGCTTCTAATCTTGCTTCTATATCTTACTGTGGAGATTTAAAGATAGAACAAGGCACCTCTCCAGGCACATGCAATGATAAAGTCACCCTGACATAAATACATAAAATGTCTAGTGGTACATACTGTAGAAAAATCTGTGATTTTTTTTTTTTTAATGAGAGAGAGTAACTGATATCTTCCCTGTCTTATCTTGTGATTTGTAAGTTGGAGGGCCAAAGCATGAACCCCATTTATTTGTTAATGTCTTGGCCTGCTCTTGGTTGACACTTTACCTAGATTCATTCACTGTATGTATCTGGAACTATTAGTCTCCTGATAAATGCATTGTCAGAAAGCCAGAGGACAGTGATAAGATAGGAATAAGGGGCTCTTATTTGTTTTCATATGTTTCTGTTTGACTTAGGAGACAGTTATAAAACAGATTGATGCTTCTATTTTAAACAAGGTAGAAAGTCAGCATGAAATATAGGATTTGGGAAAGCCATTTACCACATAATTATAATTCCTTAAAATTCCTGTGTTCATTAAATATGAGAAGCTATAATCACACTTTATATAGCAATAGCATTACTCATTATTTTTCTCTCACAGAAGAGAGTTAAATAAACCCAAGTTTCACATTTTAAAATATTATTAGTTACAAAGTTTAAATATCATTAACTGAAGCAAAGCAAAAGCATATGCAGGTTGGTCTGGGATCTAGTTTCAAGTGGGAAAAATTACAGATTCAATAAGCAAGACTGAAATAAGGATTTAGTTCATTTCATTTGAAAGTCATGTCTTTTCCACAAATATAAAGTTTCTTTATCATCATGAGACAATATTAAAGTGTAAGATTCTCATCAATCTAAGAGATCAGAGGCAAAGTGGGAATAAAAGAAGAATCTGAAATCAGAAAGTGACACAGTGAACATGGACTGTAATGGGTTATATTCAAAATATCTATCAATTGCATGGCAAGGGCACAGACCCCTCAAGAGTGAGGAGCTCTGGAGACCCCCTCTTCTATTTGAAGACTTATTCTTTGGTTGTTAGATCATGGGGGAGGATTGGGTGCAGCTGAGGCCTTTGTGCTTACAACCTCCCAATGCAGTGTTTTTTTACTTTAATTGTGAAGAGATTGTTCATGGAAAATGTAGATGGTGAAATCACCAAATAATTTATAATCAGAAACCTTTCAGATCAGTGATTCCAACTGTTCTCCACCAAGACTTCTTCACTACGATTCACCAGAAAATTCCATATTCTGAATTTTTTAATATAAAACATACTATCAAATAAAATGGGTTTATTTTCTTTTAAATAATCAGATAATTATCACCATCTGAGCTAATTAATACAGCTTCTGAGGAGCATAAAGAATAACTCTTAAAATTAGATAATTATAACTAAGGTAAAGATATTTATAGTTTTAAATACCCTGCATAACCTTTTCCAAGCTAAGATTCAATGTTGTTAAGTTATTTGAAATATCAAAATGTTTCAAGAAGCCCCACAAGTACTACTTCCAGAATCCAAATATTTAAAGGTTCTGAATTGGGAAACAATGGATTAAATTAGTTTAAAATCATCTAACAAATATGAATTATTCTCACCTGAAGAATTACATTGAGTTATTTAATATACTGCAACAATCTAAAACTGACAAAAGAGAAAATCCTGGGCTCTTTCAAATCTTTTTTTCCACTCTGTCAAAACTGTTACTTGGCTCTGAGACGGCAGGAGGAGTAAGCACCCAGCATGTACTCACCAGCCTGGTTAGTTGTGATGCTAACTGCCGCAAACTGTCTCGGCGGTGAGCTCAGCTCTGACACCCCGTTAATGGCATCAATCTCAAAAGTATAGTTAGTGTGTGCCAGGAGGTCTGTCACTGTCGCCGTGGTGTTGGTGAGTCCGAACTGTCGAGGGAGGAAGCGGACATTTGGGCTGCATGGCTCACACTGCTTTACATTCCACCCACATTTTTTACATATGATGTTGAAGGTAACATCTTTCCGGCCTCCTGTGTCCAGGGGCCAACTCCAGTCCAGGATAACCGAAGTCTCGTTTATATTAGAGATAACATTTCTTGGTGCAGATGGAGGCCCTGCAAAGTAGTTCAACAAAGATTAATGAGCCTCACCTTCTGTTTTCTACTACAAGGGAAATAGATAATTTACAATGGAACTGAAAGAAGTAAATAACCATCTTGTCTTTATTATATACTTTTAATTCGTCCTTAGAGGATGCATGAGCTTATAGACACATGGATTCAAGAGCACTGTCGTCCCCAAGCTATGAATGGGGGAGTTTTGACTCAAAGCTGAAGGTGCACTCGCAAAGTCCAACAAAGGAATTGACCACTAAATTCAATGCCCTTGTGAATAGTTACGAAAACTTCAGTATTAGTTTTATAAATCTTAGTCCTTTCTACCTATGACCTATGACCAATAGGTAACAAGAGGGAATAGAAATGTAAAAACACAAATCCCATGTCTATAACCTCCCCTATTCTGTCAAATGTAATGTAAGATCCAAAACAAGATACAGAAAATTTTCCTTCTTTCTGGGGGCCCTGTTGCAGGAAGTGCTTTAAAAACTAATTCATTTTGTGTGATAAATGTTGCATTTGTGGTGAGCCAGGCATGAAGAGTAAAGCAGAGAAAGCTTTCAATTTGCACATGGATAACAGAAGGAAATGGGCCAAATGCTTAAAAGAAAAAATAAATAAATAAAATAAAACAAACATGGAGGCATGGGTTGCAGCAAAACTACTCACGGGTACAAGCCATGGATGGAGGGTCTTTGTCTGCTCGGAAGTAATTATTCTCACACCTGCAGTTCACTGAACCATCTTCGTGAGTAGAACTGTGAGGTGGGCATTTGGCACACTTCATGTTACCATCTGAAGCTTTGTAGAAACCTGGTCGACAAGCTACAAACAAAATGAGTCTTTTAAAATTCTGTGATAATTTTGAAAACGTATTTTTTGAAAACAAGGAAAACAGATTTTAGGATTTTAGGGCGTACATGCATTATTAATAAAAATCCATTTTTTTCCTCCTAGAACTTACAGCAGCAAATAATGTGGCCCAGTGTAGATTCTCCACACAAACGTTCAAATTTGCACCAAATGTAAAGGGGGGAAAAACCCAAAGATTAAGAGTATTTTCGCACTAGGGTGTGATGAAATTTCCAGCTCATGTTTTCACAGCTTTACTTGGCATTGGACTGTTTGTAGAAAAAATAGAGCAAAGCCACGTCATCATGTCGCTAAGCCCTTTTTAAACATGATGCAATGCATACATTCTCAACACTGTACCACATTACTAATTGTTTTCTAATTGGTTTCTGTGTGTACAACTGCATCCTCAGAAACTGTAAGCAGTTGAAAGAAGAAAATATGGCCTTGTTGATATTTTAAGATTCTTAATAGATAGTTCTCATGAACTATGATATATTTTTCTGCCTAGAAAATGTTGTTTGTTACCTTCTCTGGCAATGAATAAAGATTTTAATACATTTCCTGTAGCATCTGCAATACATAGGGAAGTACAATTTCTATTTAAACTAATCTACATGTGAATTATTACTAGGTTAAAGCTTTTTTAATAACTCTGTGTCCTCGTCTTACTTTCTGGCCATATCTCTGAGTAACATGTTTTTTCTTAAGCCCAATGAACTGGTTATCAAATATTGATTCCAACTTTCCATTTAGTATTGACTATCTATTTACTGCATCAAAAGAAATATGCCTCTACTATATTATTTTCATTTAATCTCACATAAAATTCAAAATGCTATACTGTCTCATCTGATCCATTTTTATAATTACATTAGAAATCATAGGAAAACCCTAACAAGGAGTCCCTTGATATTCCTTTAAGAAAGGAATTTATAGTTCAATATTTTAAAGTTTTTCTACATCATCTTTGGAAGTCAATAATTTCTCACAGCACTAAAACTCAATTTCAATGCGATATTGAGATTTGATGGCTTAAAGCATTTACTTATACAATTTGCCATATAGATTTTATCATTGGATTCCAGAATTTCAGCTTCATATTCTCAGTGACACGTTGTTTGCATTCAAGTGAAACCTGTGAGGACAAATCTTAACTTTTATAATCATTAAATGAATTTTGAAAGGTAACACATTGTATCTATAATAGTATTTCTTCCTATATAACATTTCCTGGGCAATACATTGACAAGGGAAATATTCTGCCAAGACAAACAATTAGAAAAGCTTAAAATGATAGCAATCATTAATCTAGTCTTGCTGTTTTCTAGCTCTTATTAAGAACGGCTGGTCTAGGGACATTTTACACGAAATTGAACTTTTGGTGCTACATTGAAAGCTAGTTAAATAAATTCTATCGCCCTTACCAAATGTAGATTAGAATTATAAAGACTTGGACATTGTCCTTTAGCACTGGTTAGAAATGTCCAGGCATATCTCACATCATGCTGCCTTCAGGGGAAATGATTAAAGTATAAACAAACTATACACTTAACTTCTGGTTTCAATTTAGCTCATCCAGTGTCTTTAGATTCACAAAGAGGGCATTGCTGAGTCTTTAAAGATTAAGTTGCAGGGTTCAAATGTACTCTGTTTTTTTGTTTGATTGCAAGTTTAACTGCTCATTTTTATTTGAGGTTTTTATAATCTTCACAACATTTAGCATAAAGGTATTCACTAAATGTTCAATCACTTTTTGTTGATATTATAAATGGCTATATTGTGTAATACTTAAAGAAAAGACAAGACAGTCATACAATCACTTCTTATCTGCAGCACTACAGTACAAGATTTCTGATAGTAACTTGAAAGAAGCTATAATTAATAAACATAGAAGTTAAGAATGTGACCCAGACTAGTATCTAGACTTGACCTAATTATGACTAAATACTAACCTTAGAGATATATTATAGTAAAAGATAGGTAGGCACATAAACGTGCAGTATAATAAATATTTTCCAATCCCTTAGTCTTATTCAGGCTCTAAGTTAGCCTTGAGGTTATAAATGTCCCTAATTCTGTCCATCCATTTCGATTTTTGCAATCAAAAGAGGGCAACAGACATTCAACACAGGCCATGTGAAGCAAGAACTCCACTAAATCAAGCAGTTGGAAGAGACTATACAGAAAAAATCTCATTTGAGAAAGATCATGGAAAGATGGTTGGAGTTGGCCTATAAATAGCATAATCAAATTCACAAATAAATCAACATGGGAAGACAAACTATTAAGTAGAGGAATGTGGTGGGTACTGCCGGTTCCACATACAACATCCAGATGCTGCTTCCTGCTTGCTAGTAAGATCCTGATTTTGTTCAGAATTGTACCTTGCCAAGCACTTCCTTACTTAGAAGTACTTCTTAGACCTCATTGCAGATAGTGATGAATGGCCAAAAAGATGGCCAAAGAGATACAAATGGAAATCTGATGAAGGTCTTTGAGATATCTTTTACTTTTCCTAATAAGATGGTCCAAATGCAATTGAAGTTATTTCATCTATATTATTCCAGCATTCATTTTGGGCATAACGGCTTACACATGACAGCAAGTGAAAGGCCAAGAAACTCAAGAGAGATGTGTACCCTGCATTTGTTGATTCAGCAAGTACCTATCTCAACATTTCTTATAAGGTCAGATAATGAACACCCTGTTTGCTTAAATTACTGTGGTCAAGTTTTCTTTTACCTGCAGCAGAAAGTATTCCTAAATTATATAAAAGACAAGCAGAAAATCTGTTGAGACAATACAAATTAAGTAGAATTACAGCTTAATGGAGCTAAAAAGATCCTAAGAAATCACATTGGCCAGTATATGTTTTACATCTGAGGACTCAGAAATCTAGGATGTTAGGTGGCACACAGGACAGGCTCTGCTCTGCATCTTCTGGTACCCAGTAGCTAACTGATAGGCTTTAACCGCCTATTTATAGGTATTCAATGAATGCCAACTACATGCAGTGTATAATGCTAGTTTCTATAACAGCATCCTGAATTTTCTTTCTGAAGGAATTTTTATATGTACCATCTCAACTGAGTCTCACAACAGTTCAATTGAACTAATCAGGTCAGATACTAATCTACTCATTTTACAGATGGACAATTGAAGCAGAATCAGAAGGAGCATCATGGCCGAGGTAACAGAGAAATTCAGTGGTGTGATTGGAACAAGCAGTTTTCAGCTTTTAATTTATGTAAGTCAATTACTGAAAGTAAGTTATTTATTTTCCGAAACCATGGATTACTTTCCTAGTAGTTCTGAATTGTTGGCATAACACTGAAGAACAGTCATCTTAAAATTATTTAATTAAACAAATGCAAGTCATTTTTCATCTTTTCCTAGTAAGAAACTATTTCAGACACTGTAATGTTTTCTTGTATTTCTCTAAAATTTTCTGTCTATTTGATGTGTGACATTGTTATGGGAAGATGAGCAAGTGTGTTCTTTTGTTGGAAGGGAAAAAAGAATCTAACTTCAAGAACAGGATGACCCACTCTATGTGGGAGGCACACAAGAAAATTTTCCCTTTTGTGCTGTAAGCAGAATCTCTAAATTCTCCCCCAGAATTATACAACAGATTTATTCATTAACTGAATAATTTATTCACTAACAAAATGATTATGCTGGTAGGAAACACACTTTTAAAATGCATACTTGCTCTAAAAATTTTTTCACACCAATAAAAAGTCTTTCTCCTTTGCAGTAAATCAACTTGTGTTTAAATATCTATCTATATATCTTCTTCACCCTTCAAAAAATCTTTATGGAAGGATTTGAAACTTTACCTATAAAGGGCATAAATGCTGTTTTATTATCTTTGCTTATTGTAGTTAAAGCAATGATTATAATTTGAAAGCACCTCCTTTCCTTCATGAATGTAAAACTAGTGATATAATATCACACATTTCTCTCATTTAAGTTGTAGAGTCTGAGAAGGTTCAGCATATTAAAAAAGTCAGCTAAGGAGTAGAAAGTAGTATTTTCTTTTATTGTTAAAGGCAAGTCTTTTATAATTTTTTGTAGAATATCAAAGAAAACAGAACAGACAAGCTAATGCTAATTCATATTTATCCAGTTTTAAGCTTTGAAATAAAAAACTTCTGCTATATAAGCTAGAGGGTATTATGCTCAGTGAAATAAGTCAGGCAGAGAGAGACAAATATCAAATGATTTTCCTCATTTGTGGAGTATAACAATGAAGCAAAACTGAAGGAACAAAATAGAAACAGACTCACAGACTCCAAGAAGGAACTAGAGGTTACCAAAGAAGAGGGGTGGGGGAGGATGGGTGGGGAGGGAGGGGAAAAGGGATTGAGGGGTATCATGATTGGTGCACATGATGTGTGTGCAGTCACGGGGAAGACAGTGTAGCTCAGAGAAGACAAATAGGAACTCTGTGGCATCTTACTATACTGATGGATAGTGACTGCAATGGGGTATGGGGGGGACTCAATAATAAGGGTGAATATAATAACCACATTGTTTTTCTTGTGAAACCTTCATAAGAGTGTATATCAATGATACCTTAATAAAATAACAAACAAACAAACAAACAAAAAGATTTCTGCTATATAGCTAAGGCCTTCCCTGATGCAGGACACCTACTAAAACAATACTTAACTACAGTGGATATACACTTATTTAAAACCTGCTGCCAGGTAACAGAATTCTGATTCAGACCTTTCTTCAGGTAATCTAGTAGCATATGTTCTTGTCAGTCAAATGCTTGTAAAATTATTTAATATATTTCAATCCAAGGGTAGGAAAACCAAAAAGTAATTAAACAGTTTTAAGATTGTTTAAGTGGAAGTAATTTGCCACTTTTTTTCTTTTTTTGGTGATCCCAGAGATGTTTTATCCTCTTGCTGTAGTGGAAATTTTTGAACTAGCTAAAGTTAAGTGTGAAAGGAACTCTTATAATTGATTTTGTATTGATAAATCAAAGTAGGATGATCCATTAATGTAAATAAATAACCATTAAAAAGGGGAGGCATCACCTCCTCAAACCCTACTGGATATCAACATGGATTTATTAGAAATCAAGCTTATTCATGTTATGTTTGGATTTCATTAATTCTTTTTCATCAAACAAACATGCATGACCTAGGCATTTGATTGTGTGCAGTCTTACAATCTCAGCGTTAAAGGGGAGGCCAATTCCATATGGCACTGTTGTTTCAGAAATGGGTCTCCTCACTTGAGAATGTGAGTGTTAAGATATGTTCAATATGATGTTTTTATGTCATCTTCACCAAGAAATTTCCTGATTTCTTTTTCTCTATCTGAACACTTCAAGGTGCTTTCAGAATCTTACAGGAAGAGCACTGAAGAGGAAGGAGGAAATGCAGTTTGGTCTTGCTATTTAGTTCAGTCACTGACCAGGTGTCTCCAAGTTTTAATGAGGTGGTTGGAATAATGACATCTTTTTCTCTAAATATGTCTGAAGTTCCATTTTTAGTAATTATTATGAGTTCCCAGGTTAGACCCTGAACAACAAAGAGACAGGAGTTATTTCCTATCATTTTGTATGCCCGGTGTCTAGCACATTGTCTAGCACCTAGCAGTTGATGACAGGCATTTTTTAAAATTAATAATTAACTTGCAACCAATTATCCTCTCTGGATATCAATTTCCTCATATTTATCAAATGATGAGCACAGATAAACTTCTCTCTAAAAACTCTTCAGGTGAGACACTTTAAAAGGTTAATACTTTGTGTAACAAAATGTGTAGGATTCCTAGAACTTTCCAAGTCTAAGAAAAGTAGAATAAAGCAACTTCACTTTCATCATTGTCTTATGGATTAAAATCAGTCATTGAAATTGCAAAATCGCACAGGGCAAGAGGACAAAGACAGGAAGTTTCTTCTGACTTAAGTATACTTGCAAAAGACATGAGAATATTTTTACCCTTTTCAGTATTTTCCTGTATCAAAACAGTACTTCTTCAAAGGGCATGTTGATTTCATGATTGGACGGACTGAAAGATAAACTGGCTGCTAAACAAACAATTTCCAAATATTATACTTTCATCTTATCTGGTAGCACAAAAAAACTGTATTTGATTAAATTTTTCCTTTTATGTATCCTTTTGATAGAGTAGAATGTTTAGAAGTTTGGGAATTTCATAGGAATCAATAAAAATAAAAATATTGATATTAATTATAATTTTTGAAAAAAGCAATATGATATGATTTTTTTCTCTTTTAATGAGGAAAGTGAACACATAAAAAATACAATTTAAAAGAGAATATACTTCCCTTCTGATAGTCTGCAATGAGGATATATTTCTTTTTTCCTTGTTCATCAAGCTGTTAGCCCCTCTATTTTTAAATGCTGAGTTAGTGAGCGTATGCTTGCTTCTGCTCATTTACTGAGTAAACCCTGACACTTATTGAAAAACCCCAGGATGGGCCACAGTGGCACAAAAATGACAAAGTCCTTGTCAAATGTTAATTTTCTATTGAGAAACACTGAAAATATGAATAAGATAATAGAAGGGAGCAAAAATAATACCAAGTTGTAGTGAAGGAATTAGAAATATTTTGGAAATCTGTAGGTTCCATATTTATGAAGAAGTAACAATAAAACAGGAACTAAATACTATGGGTTAGTAGTGAGGTAAAAAAGAAAACTGCCAACTTTGGAAAATAATGAAAATGTATGAAATAGGGAGTATTATGAGCACTATATATACAATGAATAATAATTATAAAAAAGCTTCGAGATAGAATCCTGGCCTCATTCCCAAAGCACAGAGCACACTTTCCCTCTGAGCTGTAATTGATGGGTTTGAGTTCTGCTGATACAGAGAATGGGTAAAGTTACCACAGTGAAAGGAAAACAAATGCACTTAGTAAACCCTGGTGGCTACTGTTGAAAGAAAGTAGACAGCCTTTCAGTTGCAAAGTGAATTTTGTCTCTAGTTGACTAATGTGGTTGACTTTTAAGAGAAAACATGGTCCTAATTACGGGTTAAAAGGCTCATTTCAATTTGAATTAACTTTAAATTAAAAAATAAAGCTGTTGGTAAATAGGCCCTTTTAGTATTCAGACCTTAGCTGCATGTACACAGGGCTATATTATCAATTCCCAGCCGTAAACACAAACTAATGACCAGAACCAGCAATGACTAAACAGATGATTTCCTGGCCTTGCAATTCCAGGCCTGACAGGGTCTATTTGCCAGTACAAGGTCAAAGCAACTGTTTATTCCCAAAATGAGCTGCACTCAACAATCTTACAGGAACTCTATTCTTTGCCATTTGAATAGAGGTACAATGCTCTGAGGGAGGGCCAAGGCATTTCAATACACTGGAAGTGGCTCTGTTCAGTCATTACCCCTGCCTGCAATGTGCAGCGTTTACAAAGTGATCAAGTGTTTCCTTCTTCTGTTCCTTTCACTGTTCAATAAAAAATGCCTAAGGCAAAATGCCACCACACCATTAAACACAACAGAATCAGTCACCATCTAGTGTGACTCAAAGATAGCTTAGTAACAAGACTTTATTGTGTTTGTCACTGTTCTATCAGATTTAGCAAGACAGGTGCCAGTAATGCTGAAATATGTCTAATGTAGATTCACCACAAAGAGAATGCTTAAACAGCCCCTGGTTCAAAGCTCTTGAATTTTTGCCAGCTTCTCAGTTGTCTTCCACTTTTAAGAGCTGTGCTTCCCAAGACTATCACTAGTTGAATTTTTCTATCCTTATTTATCAACATTCAGAGAGGAAGATCCAGGAACTAAGTTTACAAAATCATAGGATTATATAAGTAATGAGCAGGGGAAGTCATTTTTATGGGATATTAGATTATTATGGTGAATGAGAAATGCATAGGATACAAATCTATACTCAGGGTACATTGAGAGACAGTCTAAAAAAGTTTTTCAGAACAGTGCCAGAAATTTTCTTTAGACCAGAAGGGCATTGGGATATCCAAGAAAATTATTCCTAGGAAGGGATCTTTAGATATTCCCAGGAAAGGATTTTGAAGAATGCAAATAACTTCTATGTCTAAATATGCCCAGCTAGGGATTAGCATTTTCCAGGCTGTATTGGAACCACAGCTAGAGCATGGGGACATCACCAACCTAGGATTCACCTTTATTAGTTAACATTAAGAGAATAGAATTGCCATCATAATTTTGTATTCACTCAGATTAGGAGTTTGAGATACAGGTCATGAAAACATTAGATGCTATTTCTAAAAAAATCTATTGTATATGAATGTGCAAAGAACAATTAGGTCCTGTGTATGTTATTATACACAAAGATATATGAACAATGATATTCATAATATTGGCAAATTAGAAATATTATCATGCCTCAAATTAGAAAGGTAGTTAAATTATGCTATGTTCATACATTTATGTGATGAAGTTAATGTCTCATATAGAAAGATGAGACATTTTTATGAGGAAAAGGCAAGATAATATGAAATTCTGCTTTTATTGTTTATCTGTATTTTCTAATGAACATTATCACTTATCTAATGGAAAATTTAAAAATTAAAGGAAATAACCTCCACAATGTTCAGTTTACACCTTAACACATTTTATAATCTTATCAGCTTTCCATTCCATTTTTATTTTGTGAAATTCATTAAAATGATTATTTAATAATATTATGGTTAAACATGGATGGATTTAAAATAATTCAAGTAGCCTAGGACAAAAAACTACTCAACTTCATCTATCATATAATTGACAGGTTATTTTCACTGAAACATAACATAGTATTCAGAGGTCTTCAAAATGTCTTCTGAAGAATGAATGCTCACTACCAATAAGTGAAAAAAATAGCAGCTTTCCCAAGAGTTTAGGGCAGAATTTCATATAATTCAGAAAAGATGCCTAGAAAAGCCCTCAATCAGTACTTGTCACTCTGATTATATATTTGGCACAACTAAGTAACAAAAGATTTAGAAACCAACACAATTTTTATTAATTAGGACTAGAAAACAGCTGAATCCCTACTATTTTCCATCTGAAATTTTGTTTTCATAGAACTTTCCATTTGTTTGATGATATATCTAAAAAAATTTTTTTTGCCCACATAAATTTAAATTCATGTTTAGTAATACCTGAAATCATCCACATGCATAGCCCAGCATCCATTTCTTATTGCCTTTGCTTTTTATCATCTGCACACTTACTGGCCAAAGAAAATTTCCACTTCTCAGTCCTTCTTTCCCAACTGGGCTCAACTCAATTGATAGGTGATATTATTTTGCAAGGTAATTTAGTTACTATACCTATCTATAAACTAAACACAGATATAATCACATTTTCATAAAACACATGTACAAAAAACATTCTACTCTTCAAAACTTAACTCCTGTTGTATAACTCTGGTGTGACATGCAAGATAATGGACACCTTTTTTTTTTTTGCTCCTGTATTCCTTGGCAACTATTAGAATGATTGGCTCATGAAAAGCAACCAACACATTTTAAAGAAGAATGGAAGTCTTTTCCATCTCTCCATACAATGTCTCAGTATATTTTCCCATATCCAGTCACTAGGTTCAATCATGAACATCTTAGCAGACCAAAGTTTTCTTTAAGCCGTTTCATGCTATGAATCAATTATGAAGTTTCATAATGGGAAAACAGAAAGATGATGGTCACAGTTAAAAATAAAATTATGTGTTCCATTATGTGCTAAGTTCAGAAATGTCTGATATATGTAATGTATACATACTAATCATATATGTGATTAACAATAATCAGATATCTTAAAGCTAGAAATAAAGGAGATAGCCCACATTTCTTCTGAATATTTAAAAAAAATGCTTGAATTATGTTTAAGCAAATATCTCCAGAATAAAAGAAAATATGAAGGATATTTACTGAAGAAATTTTGTTACTAAATGAACATATTAAGTTAGTTGAAAACAACTAAGTGAATTTCCAACTGAATAATAATAGCAATCACAGTATGTATACCATTTAACCATAAAAATGAGGTCCATCATTTTCTGTGATATGTACTCAGCAATAAAAGATTTATGTGATATATAAGGGACAGAAGCAAAATGTGGGAGGTAGAGCATTCTGGGCTAAAAGCCCTGAGGCAGGAAAAGTTTTGAGAGTTTATGGAAGTGAAAGAAAAAAAGTGTCCTGTTGAACCAGAGAGGATACATGGGTCTCACATCAGTCTGGGGTGGTTTGCAGACAAATCAGGCCATGCAATGCCTTGAAGGTTATAGAAAGGGCTTGTTTCCATACAGTAAGTGTTGTGGGAAGTCACTAAAAGGTTTCATGTATGAAGTACACCATCATCAGATTGACATTTCCAAGAGATCATTCTTGCTCCTTGAGGAAAATGTATTGAACTGATCCAAGAATCGAGCAGACAGGGGACTACTAAAATAATCCAAATTAAAGATGATGACATAGACAAAGAAATACTCATGGACATAGAAAGAAGGCATACATTTGAGAAATATTATGTAGATGATATTAATAGATAATAGAATGAATGCAGAGCCCAAGGTGGAAGGAAGCAAAAGGACTGTCGTCTAAGTTTCTCGTTCAATTGGTAGGTGTGATTCCTATTTCCCAAGTAGACTTCCTAGAAATATGGGTAAGTTTGGATATATTACATTGAGTTAGCCAAGTACATATTTGCTGCCTCAAACTGTGTGTTATTTTTATAGTATTTGTACTGCAATGAAACAGATTCTAATATTTTCATGTTAAACAAAATGCCACATTTAGTTTTCTTCGTCAAATAGGGTTTTGTTCATTGACACCACAAGAAAACGGCTGTCAAAAATATGGCTTTCCAGATAATCCAACATTATTAAATAATAGAGACCTTTTTGTGTAAAAAAAAATACAATAAAACTCGCTGGAGAAATCTCTCATGTTACAGATACATTAGGAAACCAAAATGTATTTACTGAGTTGGGTGATTCTTCTTCTCAGAATATGCGGTAATTAAACCAGAATACTGACCAGAATACAGAATTAAAACAGAATACTGAAACAGGTACTTGGCTTCAAACACAGAAAACCTTTGTTTCATAGACTCCAATTTTTGCCTGATTTTGCTAATATACATTATTTATCACAATAAAGGAAAGGAGAAAAATTATGAGCAGATCAACAAAAATCTACCATGACTATTGCACCAACAATTTAAAATGAAAAGTCAGTGCTGAAAAATCAGTAGGAGATATTATTTTCATGCCTGTATTATAATTGTTAAGAGCACAGGTTCAGACTGCCAAGGTTCAAATCTTGGCTCTGTCACTTACTAGCTACATAGTTGAACAAGTTAGAAAGCTTCATGTGTCAGTTTCTCTATATCCATAAAATGGGGTTAGTAAAAGAGCTCTGCTAGTATTTCATAATAATTAAATGAGAGAATAGTAAGTTTCAAATACATATTATGAATTAGAAAATATTAATATTTATATAAGTATACATTTACATAATATATACAAATATTTTTAAAATCAATGATATAAATCAATAGGTTTATCAGTATATTTGAACACTATTAAACCACATTTGCCTTTTCTTAATTTTCTACTGGAAGTGGATTAGGCATTAGTATCTTCTTGTAATACCATTGCAACATCTTTGTTTGTTAAAGTTACACATTTTTTCACAGGATTCACAAAAATACAGCATCTTTTGTCCAAGTAGCTTATTGATAGCTGTTGGGCCAGTCCTTTGCTATATCCAATATTTCCAACTAAGACCCTGGAGATTTCCATAGATATAGTATGTCTACACAGCTTTTTATTTAACATAAACAAACGAGTAATATTTTGTTCTTAGTTCTTGGTTGATATGCCAATCCATTTCATCACACATGACTAATGCCTTTACTCTCCTTTGAAATCTTTGCATTTAAAAGACCAACACTGAATGGGGCCCCTCTGGGGTAATTTATATGATTAACTCGGACTTCATAGCTCAAAACTTTTTTGCTTCTTTATGTAGATTGACTTTTCCTACTCCCAATACTGGCAATTTCTTTTTATTTTTTTTTGACTGCCACATGCACTAGCAAACACTTACAAACTTGGCTGACTTCCTTCCACTTGTCCTCACTTCTCAAAGGAGCCTTCTTTTACTGAGTTTCAAAACATATCTGACTTAGAAATTCTTCAGTTTTTCCTGAATCTTATTTCCCCATAAGTACAAAATGTTGCTAAGGTGATGCTGATCTTTTTAACTTTCAGCCACTTGTCCAAATCTGTACCATGTTGGCACTGACCAATGTCTACTCTGTCTGATAGCTTTTCTGACAGTTAATGAGAAGTAAAAGGCTAGAGCTATTAGTCCAAATCCAAGGGGATAACTGTCCAGATTACAAAAACCACATTCACATATGGCAATAATTGGCAGGCTCTTTTAGGTGATCACAGTATTATTTCCAAAGACTCAATGGATACTTGAATAATTCTTTGGTGCCAAATAGGAAACTCTACTGACTAACGTAAGGACATACTGTTTTTTTGTACAATTACTTTTTTTTTCCCCCAGTGGATTTTTCCAGTGAAGCAGATTAAGTTTAATAGTTTATACCCGAATTTATATAATTCCACAAAAATTCTAGACTTAACTCTATGGCAATTGAAACCTCAGAAATAAGATACCTCAGCCCTATACTTCTTAAGGTACTATAGATCAGTCCCATACTTCATAAGGTACTATAGATTTAAATTAACAGATGTTTATACAGCAAAATACTGTAACACTAGGAGCAGCAGTTCAACTTTGTAAATATGCATATTAAGCATATATAGCATTTATAGAATGCACTTATAACTAATCTTTTGCATTCTTTTGATTTTTTCAAAAGCACAACAAAGAGTCTATTTCTGTTAAGGAATTTATCAATTTAATTTTTAGAGATTAAATTTTATATATAATAATTTACTGACAATTCTAAACCTGCTCCTTTCTCCAAGCTGGTTTACAAAGCTCTATTGGACTCCTTTTTTGTTTCTCTTTAACTTTTTTCTGTTTTCCCACACTTGGTAATAAATTAAACATTCCTCAGTCTCACAAGCAATCAACAAATGAGTAGGATATTAAATTGTAAAAAAATAATAGACATTTAAATAAAATGCTGACTTAACAAAATAGTTTCAGAACATTTCTCAGAGACAAAACTACTTTAACTTATATTAATATTCTGACGTATTTTTATTTTAGTTTGAACTATTGTGGGTAAAATTGAAACATTTCCAGAATATCTCGCCTGGCTTTGGTACATCTGCATATCAACAGGCGTTCAGAAGAGGAAGAAGTATGGCTTTAGTGCATTTGTATCTTTCCTCAGGGGTGGATAATTTTATCTCCATACCAATGAGTAATTACCTGGGCAACAGAGGGCTTATCTGTACCTGAGAGGTGACGGGGAGGGCCAGTGTGATTGCTGCTTGAGCAGAGAAGATGGCGTGGGACTGCAGTTTGTGAGCAATAAATGGGTTTTAAACTTTATTTCTCCCTTTGATTTTGGTTTTTAGGGGTATTTTGCCCCAGGATTTCCTTTTCCCGGACTTACAACTATAAACACAGCTTCCTTATTCAAATATACCCTTTCATATAGGAGGAATAACAGTCCCAGATTGGAAGGCAGTAGACCTGTATTCTAGTCCTGAATGACCCTATCTAGCTAGGTGCTTGTCTTACATTGAGGTAACTTGACCCAAACCCTGTAGACAGTGGGTGGTGGAAATAGACTAGACACCAGTCCACTTCCTCCAATTCACATGCTGCTTCCATTATTTTCATAGCACAGAATTTTAAGAGCAAACAACAAATTTTTCCTACATCAGTTTATACTGCATGGGTGAAGAAGTTTTGATAATAGTTTACTCTACATACCCCATATTGAACTCCAGGAACAGTTTAATATGACAAGTCAGTGGTGGGAACTTCCCTGTGGAGAAATAGAAACAAAGCAGCACCCCTCCCCAGATTTATATTGTCAATCTTCCTCTATCAATTACTATAGGTACAAGATTGACTTTTCAATAGTTAGGATGATATCAATTCTGTTTTAGGAATTCCTTTTCAATTTGACTTCAAGAGAAATTTATAGTAACTCTTCATAGAGACAGGTTATTACTCATCACATGAATAAAGTAATTTTAGTCAAAGAATAACATGTCTGACTATTCTGTTAATAACATCTCTAGCATTCTATTAATGGTTTTTCAGAAGTTGTAAAAGATGTTCAAATACATTCTGTGATGTATCTCTTTATCATTGCTAGCAACCTAATAACTAATTTTTATTAATCAAAATCATAAATAAACATGATTACGTTTAAACAAAAAATAAGATCTCTTGCCATGTTGCTCCATGGCTTTAAAAAGAAGTTCACAGGTTGTTTTACTTAAAATCCCATATCCTAGAATAAATAGACTTTCTCATCTATTTAGCATTGGTCTCCCAGGATTAGAAGATGACAAGATGGTTCAGTGATTACCCTGGAGAATGTTTCCCTTAAAGCAAAGATAATAGCTCCATAGTCACCCTTAGTTTCTTATCTCAAGTTACTCTTTTCATTTGCTGAATTTCTATTCCTCTGTGTCAACTATAACTTGAAAATTAAACACCTTTGGGACACTAGGGACTAGCATGAGATGAGCACTATTTTGACCACAGCTGGAGGCCACTGAAATGCTGCTGCTCCAGAAGAAGCGAAAGGCCCAGGCTTCATGGGAGGAAACGGCAGGGAGCTGGCATTTGTATCTGGTCTCCCCCATTATTTTCTATTTCAATCCTTTGTAAATTCATATATGCCTATTATTTCTTCTAAATATTGCTAATAAAATAAATAGCATGATAATACAAATAAAACAATTCTTCAAATTATGCAACGTTTTCAATATCAAAAATTTCTAGTGTACAAATTCGGAGTTATTTTGAATATAGCTATTGCTTAAATACATACATTTTTTACAACAGAACATCAGTTTACACAATCTGAGACCCCCAATTTCACACAAAGAATTAGCCCTTGGACAAGTTTAGGGCAAGGCCCCTCCTCTGGATAGGATTTTGATGGGCAGCATCATTGTGCTTAGCCTCTACTTTCTCTCCATCCTGGCTGGCTATGTAGTTCCCCTGCTTGTAACTTTAACCCTTGTGTATGTGGATGCCTCAGTCTTAGTATGTTACATTCTCATTACCTCTCTGTGGGACTCTCAGGTCTAATGCACCAAAAATTCATTGAGAAGAATGATATCCTATATATCTTTGCATATAAGATATCCTAATACTGCCCAATACATTAGTAGTTTACGTTGAGACAGATTAACTCTAATGAATTCCTATATACATGCATACATGTGGTGTATGTGTGAATTTATAGCACTAGTACACATGCCATGCACGCTCTCTTCCAGCCCTCCCCTCCATCTCTCTCCTGAAAAGTTCTTAAGTTACATACAAAAACAGAATCAAGAAAAAAAGAGAAGTGACACTTATGAATAGAAATTTAGAAAATTGTGTATATTTTGAAAACTACAGAAAGAGTAAATGATACTGGGAAGGAGATACAGGGCCTGAAGAATATATATAGATCCAAGTAATCAATAATTTCAGCAAAAGTATGGAGAAGAGTAAAATATTATGAATAAAATATGAAAAGTATGAGAACAAAGGAAGAATGGATTGAGCAATTAGACTTCTGGCTTACAAAACATCAACATTTGTCATTCCTTTGGGAAGGTATGTATCTGTGTATATGTGTGTATGTATGTGTGTGTAATTCTGATGCCATAATATTGTTTAAATGTAATAAACAGAATATAAGCATTTGTGTAAGGTATTTATCTTTTCAAATCTACATAACAAGAAAACTCATTACTAACACCAATTTTGTGTTTTGTAACTATCATTCTCTAGAAGTGTCATTTTTTAAAGAGGTACATCTTAGTTTACAACTCGATGAATTTTGACATGTGTATATACACTCATGTAACCATCACCCAGATCAAGATATCAAACATTCTAATTAATTTTCACCGTCACCTTTTTTCACTCAGCCCCCTACCAACTCCATGGTAACCACCAGTGTGTTCTTTGCATCTACAAGTGCATTTCTGTTTTATTTGTTTTGCATTTTGAGTAAACATATATGTATCTGTAAACACTGTGAATGGATTCAGCTTGGCATCTCCTTAAGCAAAAATTCTGCCATTAGATTTTGATTAATGTAACCTTTTGTTTGGAAATACAATGCATTTAACTATAGGTACCATCAACATAACCTTTGTGTATCAAACTAGCCTGCCATCTAATAATTTATGTGCAAATATTTTAATTGCTCATTATATACAAATGAATGGGGGCCTGGATACGTGGAGGGATTTTTGGAAGTCAAATTCCTCAAATGAAAGTAGTCTAAAATGAAAAGGTTTGGAAAGAAGCCAGATGACCAAATAATAGAAATTAATATCATACCCCTACTCCCACTACCCCCAATGAAAATACTCATTCAGAGGACAGGGAGATTGCTTAGAAAAGGAACTACCTTAATGGCTGTTAATGATGTACAAAATTATACCTTAACATCTCATTCCAGGAAAAAGACAGTAAGTTTTCATTTCATTACAGAAAGCGTGATTTCCATTCATCAACAGTATGGCTTTCTAAAATATCTCCTCAAGTTATTATGGTGTTTTATAACCAGGCCTGATGGTGAAATATGACGTTACAAAAAAAATCAATAATAAAATATTCATATGATCCAGGATTTCCCCAAATTGAATCTGACTGGGTCATGGCAGTATGCTGATGTCTGGAATGCAAGTAATATACTGCATTATTGATGCCTGTCAACTAACGGAAATTGTTACAAATTAATTCATCCCTAACCTAATTAACCCCGTGTGCAATATTATATGCATGCCAGACGAGTACTGTTTTGCTGTGGCCATAAAACTAGAAAGGACGATATTTCAACCTATAAAATTGCCTTTTAAGCCACTTAGAAACCTCAAAGAATATTGCTTATGTAGAAGTGATGCAAAAGAATGCATTACCTCATCTGTTTGAATCACTTTTGGTCTGATATAAAATGTTCTCCAACTTTTTATAATTGCAAAAATAATCTTAGGAAAATGTCTAGTTTGTCTTCTACATATTGACTAGATAGAAGATATTCATATTATCTAAATATAAATAAATAAAGAGGCTGCATTATTAAAAATGAAAGTTGTGTACATTTTGGAGGGGAAATGGGGAAGTCAACATTTTCTTGATGTTATAATGCAAAAACAATTGTTTTCTATCCAGGATATCTCAGGGTTCTGACTTTACAGGTCAATATATATTGATACATTTTATTATTGTATGCATAACAATTAGGACTGATATTTTTTAGTTCAGTGGGTATATTGTTAATTTTTTTATGGTATTTTGCTGGTTTTCTTCAACTTCACACATGTCTATCCCCAGCGCAATTCATCAGTAAAGCCTTGTTCTTTTTACTGGTAACACAAGGCTTGATTTGAACACATGCAGATCTGAAATTTCCCTGCTCCAAATATGACTTAGATCTATGACACATCAGTATTTACCAGTCCTTTCTTTTCCTTTCTGCTAGTTGAAAACACGAGTATGCTATTATCTCCTAATTTCCTTAAATGATTGTTAAACATTGAAAAAAACGGCATTTCCCAAAGAGAAAAATCTAGTTATGGAGATGTTTTGAACTATTTCAACCTGACTTACTGTGACCACTACTTTATATCACACTACAACACTTTCCTTTAAGTATAGCCCCAAATTCTTTTTTTCCCTTATTTTAGAATAACTTGATATTTGGATAGATTTTGAAAAGAGAGTGGATAGATTTTAAAGGGAGGGTGACTTAGAGTAGCCATAGAAGTGCAGGGGGTTTGGTGGACTTGGACCTCAGAGACAACCAGAGCTTTGCCACTTTCTAAGTGACCTCAGAGAAGTTACTTAACCTCTCTGAACTTAATTTTCACATGTGTATACTGAGCCCAAAAATGTCTTTCTCAAAGAGTGGTTGTGAACACTGAAATGACCATTCATAAAGTGTTAGCATAGAGTAGGCACTTAATAAAAAAGAGCTTTATTGTTATTTAACAGTTGTAGTTCATAACTGGTACTTGTGTGCAATGTTAACATTTTTCAATTCTTAGCATTTTAATCTTGATATTGCTTTAACGTGAAGTAACTGTCAAGTGTGTTCAAAGTCTAAGGATTTTATTTTCCATAAAAGAAAGCTAAGTACTCTCAAGGAGAATGCTACCACACATTTTTGAGGACACTATTTCTTTCTGTCTTCAAAATCTAGAAAGGTGAGAAAAAAAGTGCTTTGTGGTTAATCTCCATTTTAGGAGTTACATTTGTGTTTGTATGTGCAATCTGTGTGTGTGTATATATACACACACACACATATATATGAGAAAGAAAGAAAGGGAGGGGGGAAAGATCTCTGTATTGTGTCAGAAGTTGTCAGAATGCATTAGTGAAATATCATATCTGATAGCAACTAATATGAAATGATACCCCACTGATTAGAATGTCACTGAAGCTCTGGCCTGTTGTTCTTGACACCACAGAAGAGGATCAAAGCATCTTTCACAGTTATAAAGCTGGCAATATGGACAGGAAATAATGCCAGAGAGACTGATTAAGTGTTAACATTCCCACCTGGTGCCATGAAAATAGGACACAACATCCATAATTCAGGATGATTTTCTCCTCCTGGTTAAAACACTTTTGTGCCAGCTCTATTTAGTATTTGAAAGAGTCCATACTGATGAACACAATGAACACTTTCTTCCTCTTAATGTCTCCTTGGGGCAATGAGTAGGTTATAAAAGGACTTATTTTTCACTGTGATTCCTTTCAAGGAATACCTTTTACATTTATGTATGTATTAGAAAGTCATTCCAAGTGGTTACAAAAGTATGACTCACTCATTCTCCCTGCCTCTGTCTCTAGGTTGACAGGTACCTCACTCAAGCTTTCCCTTGACTGACCAACATCTCAGTGGACACATATTTCCTATGATAAAGCTTTAGAGATAATTCAGGGGAACTGAATTCCAGATTTGTATTCTTAAGGAATAATGTCAACTAGAATATGAAGTTCTGAAATGAGAATAATCTTTATCTGAAACCATGCTTCATCTATCACAATGAGACTTGCTGGCACCTGCCATCTTAGCATCATTGGCTGCTCTCCAGGGAACTACCTGAGGCAAATCCACTATCAGGTCTCAAGAAAAGGAACCCTGCCTGAACTGCCAAAGCTCAGATGGTTAAGATGACAACGCTGCATTTGTCTTTAGAAAATTGTCTTCACAGGTTTCAAGCAACCTAAATCAAAAGATATAGCAATACTCATTCAACCTGAGGGAAGATTCTCCTAAAACAAGATTAAATGTCATTGCTAAAACAGATCAATGGTAACACAATTGTGTGAATTGCTGTCATGCGCAGGACAAAAAAGCTTTTTTTAATTCCTGAAGGTGCACTGAAGTGTTCCTATCCACTGAGTTCTGAACTGTAGCTCTTATTCCAAAAGTCTCATTACATAATGGCTGACACAATCAGAGCATGCTTCTCAGTGTTGTCCTTTTCAAGTCCATCTTTGTTGGCATTCACCCCTGTTATAAGACATTGTGTTTTAACAAACATATAAAAAATACGAATACTTTTTTATATGTACATTCACACATGTTTTTCATACACACACACATACAATTTTTTTTCCAAATATATACATCAGGGAGTAATTTACAGGGTATACCCAAATGATGTAATGATGTAACAGGTATTTCTATTACTAATTTGTAGATTTTAGTCAGGCTTTATGGTTCATTTGAAGGCACTATGTTTACATTTTGTAGGCTGCCATCTAGGTGCCAGATAGCTGAATGCATCTTATGTTACTGATGAGGTCACCACTGAGTAGCATGCTGTGAACAGCAGGAATATCACCAGGTTCTGGAAATGAGGCACAGTCATAAAAATGTGTGTCTTCATTTGTATCTTTCTACAGTTTATTTCCACGAGTTTTCACTCTATAATCAGTGTGCTTTGGATCTTTGATAAACACAGTATAAATCATTTTTGCATTACAGCAACATTGATCCTCACTGTATTAAAGATCTCCCATTGTTCGTTCTGAATAAAGTATCTTATTCACCCCAATGTGAGCCTCATGGTCCATAGTTTATATAAAAAATTAGTCACATACTTTCAGTATTACCATAGAATGAAACAAAATCCCCCCAAAATATTGATTGTATATTACTTATCAGATATTCTTGCTTTAAAAGTAAGAAAAGTAGCTTTATATATATGCTCAAAATTCTGATTTGACCATGTGCTGATAATTATATGGTGAAGGAAGTGAATAAATTTGACTATATAATTTGTAGCAGAAAAACTGACCTCTCAGAACATATTTCACTCATATGTAATATTCTTTTATAGTGGATCCCTCAGATATAACCAAATGGGGAAAGGCATGGTGAAATGCTTAATAAAATAAAAGCAATATAAAAGTTTCATTCTTAGAGTGTGTTTGTCTCAGTGTTTGTGAAAATATAGTATCAAATTAATATTACAATTGGCTCAATTCTAAATTAACACCATCAAAAATAAAATTTGGAATTTTTATAAGAATAGTTAACAAAAATTATATATCTCCCCTGATAATAAGAGACTATATCATTTTATTTTACTGATGACAACTTTGAACAAAAATGTGTGGTCTTTAGAAGCTGGAATGACAAAGATAATGGAGTGAAAGTCTAATAATTTGTTCTATCCTCTTTTTCTGTTACTAATCACTAATATGTCCTTTCTTTTCTCAAATTATTTAAAAGCCACATGAGTGGTTAAGTTAAACATTAGACTCTATAAGGATTTTAAGATATTTATGATTGATATGATATATATGATAATAGCATGGGAGATCGGAAAATTATAAAAATTTCCTATGTTCTACCAAAAGTGAGTTCAGTATCAATGTGAAATGCATTTTGATAAGTAAGAGAATCACTGAATCACTACAGAAATCACCAAAAATTAACACAAATAAGTATTGCTAAAATGTCAATATAAGAATCAAAATGATATACTAACTGTTGTGTTTAATTAATGGTATAACAAAACAAGAAGAGATTAAAGGAGGGACAGAATGGAAAAAGGCATTCAGATAAGTAGAAAACAAATAGCAAATGGTGCACCTAAATCCAAACATATTTACTTTTACATTAACTATGAAAGAATTAAACACTCCAAACACATCAGTCAGTCCGACTGAATAAAAAATATAAGACTCAATTACATGTTACTTATAAGATATACACTTTAAATTAAAAAACATAAATGAATCGGAAGTGAAGACACAGAAGGTACACCATGAAAATAGTAGCATAAGAGAATTGGAATAGCTTAACATCAGAGAAAACAGACTTTAAGGAAATGATTGTTATTAGACATAAAGAGAAATGAAAATTATTAGACATAATCAAAACATAAACACAATAGGAAGAAATACACTCCTAAGTGCACCTACACCTAAAAATATAGCAGAAAACACAAAGCAAAAATTGACAAAATTTAAAGGAGAAAGGTTAGTTTAGAAAGGAATACTGTCATTATTCACAGACTGCAAGACTATCTATATGGAAAATCCTAAGGAGTCTATGAAAAAAAGTTACTGCCTAACCGTGAATGAACTTACACATTTCAGGGTCCTCTAAAATGCACCCTCCCGAGCTTCACAATTTGTAAGACTTATGCTAAAAATAAAAGATAAGCATTAGTATAATCCTAGAGTTCTTTAGTCCTTCAACAAGCAGTTCATATTACCTGTTGATTTTATTATTCCCAGAGGTCACAAATATATGTGACCAAAAGGACTGAAAGAAACAAAACCAGAATACGTTTGTGGAAGACTGTGCTGAGCAGAGGAAACTGAAGTGCCAAGATTTTGATAAGCCACACAGACTCCATACTGCCACCTCTGTAACTTTAGTTGCTAGTTAATGCCCTCAGGATTTTCTTTTCATTTTCAGGGTACCTCTTTCCCTGTCTTTTCCAACAAAATCATGCATTAGCTTCACCATCTCCAAAGCCACTCTTCAATATTCTTGGCTATTCCACATCAGACAACAAATCCTTGATATTTTCAGACAGCACATGGAAAATATTCCAAGTTACACTGCCAGCAATGAAGTGTTGAAAATACAAGTGGCCGGCTGAGGAAGGATACTCTGAGGTCAAAGAGCCCCTTGGAAATATTAATGATATAGACACTTAATAAACAATTCCAGAGCTGGCCTTTGCTGAAGAAAGACAATCCATATTCACTAAGCCAGAATAATAAACATGAATTTTAAGAGACAGTTGATGGCTTGGATCATGACTCTCCTAAATCCATTGGGTCCTTTGGCTAGCACTGAAGAGAATGCTGAACTTGAGCACATCTGAAAATTATGAAAATGCCTTGACTCAATTATAATTATAATTTGTTTCTTGCCAGTCTAAGTGAATGAGATACATGGAAACAAAATGTAGAATTTTTATATCCATCTCTATTATTCATATTGCAATATCACCTTTGTCCCATTTTTGCATACCAGTGTTTGCATAGTTTCATTTAGATTGTTGGTTGACATAGTAGATGTCAAAAGCAAGAACAAAGAAATTGTAATATTCACCACAAAGTCCATTTCTCCAAAATGTCAGCACTCCTTTGTCAAGACTAGTAGTTAGAAGAACAAAGGAAAATGTGTTGGAGCTAAATTCTTTCATTTTGTATTTCTCCTCCTTGTAATCCAGAATCTGAAATACATCTTTTTTTTTTTCCAGTTTTTTAACATAGGGAGAATCATTATGTATTAAGTGTTCTTTCATCTGGAAAAAACAAACTGTTAAATACAGTAATAGCAGTGACCATTCATAGAACCCTTACTATTTACCACTTATCTCCCTCACATTGTATTTCATTTTCACTACAATCCTTTATATTAGTACCAGTATGAGTTCCCCTAAATAGAAGAGGAAACCAAGCAGCAAGGAAGTGAAGTAACTTCCTAGGAAATGGGAGAGTCTGAGTAAGAAACCAGGAATTTTGTTCCCAGAGACTGTGTTTCAAAACAAAACAGACAGGCAAAAGACCCCACAAAAAATTAGAGTAAGATATCTCCAAAAGACTAAAACATGCTTTTTACTATAACTGATACTTACTATATCTATCACAAAACATCAGCAGTCCAACTACATTATGTAAGTCTTATATTCAAGCGGCTGGCAATATCTAACAGTGAGGAGTTATATGCTGGCTTCTAGAAGTTCATTACTAATTAATAGGTGATTTGCTTTGCAGAACACGTCCCTGCCTTTTGGGGAGGTGATTAAGTAAAGTATTGGGAGAGTGTAGTAAGACCCAGGCTATAAAAAAAAATAAAAACAAAAAAGTAGTCTATATCAAGAAAGGGAAGAGCTAAAGCAATTTAAGCTTGATCTCCTCAGCTAAAGTCCTTCTCAGGTAACCTATTTATCATTAAGAACATTTGGTCATACACTATATGACCACTAACTGTAGGGAAGCATTTCACGATTTTCCCAAAGCAGTCTGACATTATTCTCTGCTTCTATAAGGATAATTGTGATTCTCTCTTCGATTTCTACTGTTTCTTTAAAGCTATTGCACTGTAGCTTTTTCCTATCCCTTAAAATTAGTACTCTCATGATCTAATATGCATTTTACTTATATGTCTTTTAGTTTTATATCTACCTTATATATAAAGGAGCCCCATTTTGAACTGCTCAAAGGATCGTACAGGTATCAGCTAATTAAAAACTCTGCTGAGAGACCGTCAGTGAACATTTTAGAAATTATGCCACTTTCTACTTAGAACAGAGTTTAAAGGCATGTGAAGAAGACCACATGGGTTTTCCATCAGAGATTTCACTCTCTATAAGAATCTTGATTCTGATGTAATGAGTCCATTTTCTTCTGAGTTTTAATTCACAAGATACGTAACTTATAGTAACAAAAAGCACAGAATAGGAGAGTGTCATTATCAAACAGAATTTGCATGTGTGTGCATGTCAGCAATGTATTGTGTAAAAAGAAGAAAGGAATGGTGCACTCAATATCTCTCAAGGTCCTTATGCCTATATTCAGTTGCTTGTTGAAAATCTTTTTTTTTGAACATTTAGAAATCTAACTGAAATTACCATTGGTCCAGGGAATATAGGTTTGGCAATGAAAACACAATTATTTTTTGAAGACTATTAAATAAATAAACTAAAATAATAATAATAACAGTAAAGATAAAGTTACCTATGTTCAGTGCTCTGGTACCTGAATATGAGTAATAGGCTAATAAAATTTTGGATAGATGTTGGGCTGTGTGTGTGTGTGTGTGTGAGCACACATGTGCATGGAATGAAGTTGAAAATAAATGGCAATAATCACAAAAAATCTCCTGACTTTGATAGTCATTTCCTTTCTCATCCTCCCTCACCTGAACTATTGATTCTCACCACCTCCTATTTTAGGCCCTCTCCTTTCTGCTATGTCATATTTATTAGCCATGACTCCAATGGTTTATTGACAGGTTCAAGCCACTACTTTCTTAAACAAAGCAAACAAAATAATATCGTCTTCTAATCCTCCATAACCAAATGCTGATGTAACTATTAATTTTTCATTTCTGAAACAGTTAGGGAAAGAGTATCTTACCCTCTTTTTACATTCTGATATCCATTAATTCTCCAACTCTTTCCAACTCAATGAAATCCTTGGGATAAATGTCAAGAATTATCTCCCAATTGTTAAAATTTATTAAAATCTTTAGAGATGCTTCTTCTTTACTTTCTTACAGTCTATTTGGTCTGTTAATATTTGATACTCTTGCTACTCCCTCCATCTTCAAAGATTTCACAATGTTGAGACACTGCTCTCTTTTTTGCAGCTTCTCCAGTATTTCTAAAACTCTTTCACTATTTGCCTCCTAACTACTGTGGTTAGGAGGCAGTAATATTGAAAAGGTAGTCTGAGAACTACCTTCTGCTCTTTTTTTGTACTATTATATATGTATTCATGTGATGTCATATTTATAAATTGTACTATGAAGTTCAGCTTTACTTATTTAGTACTGAGACTTCATTGGATGATTCAGGTAATCAACATAGTCTAACAATTATATTCTATGGAATCAATGTTAAATGCCAATAATTGTAGGATGCTATTGTACATCACAACTTTCAGCTAAACTTTATTCATCTTTTGTGATTAAATTTACCATACTAAAGAAAATCTAGGAAGTAAATGACAGAAGGTTAAAACAAACAACACAAAATGATCCCTAATCTGATCCATGAACACAGTCACCATTTGAGGAACTGTAAGTGTTCTATTTAAAACAAGACTTGTATATAGTTAATCTGACATTGGCCATGGTCTTAACTGGTCTAATAATGCTACCAGTGAAATAACTAAATCTTGTATATTTTCTGTACCTTCAGACTTCTCTCTGATTTCCTAATGATTTATTTGGTGGCTTTTCTTTTCTTTAGTCCTCATTAGGTTCAGCCACCCACACTTCTTTGAGTTAGGTGCACTTTAAAAAATGCCAAAGCTATGCCCAAATTAGTCAGGGATTCTAGTTATCAAGAATGCTTTCTGCTTCCCTCCTTGAAGCATTCAAGACACTTCCAGGATTTTCTGGTTTCTATGGGTGTGCTAGAAGAAGATGATGGATACAGCGTAGCTAGGCTTAATCCATCTCAGATACAACATAAACACAGAGAAGAGACTGAAAATCTATGCCCTGGGGAAACTGGAATTCATCAAATTTCCTGAAATCTAGGAAAAGGCAGTCATTTATACCAGCATACCTATATTAATATAAAATGTAATGGCAAATGGCCCCTTAAATTTGAAATTACAAGTTTAGGACTAATGTTTAGAAATGTGAAAGGAAGAACCAACTATTTTAATGTGAGGATTTTACAATTCTAAGACTTTATTTCTTTATTCTTAACCAAAGACACCCTGAAAGGTGCTTCATCTAGAATGGATTTCATCAAATTCAAAAGGACCAGCTTCACGGTTGGCAACTATCACTTTACAAGAAGTAGAGAACATGGCTTTCTGCTCTCAGCTTTCAGCCTAGCCAAACCACAGCACAGTCAGGACCAAACAGACCCAAACCCACAGGGCTTTTCTGAGGATTACTCACTGTTTGCTCTGAATGGATGGCTAGACTGAGCTTAGGTGAACTGAACTGAAAAGCCAGGGAGTCTGATATTCTATCAGACCTGCATTTTATATCATTAATTTTAATGCCATTATACAGTCCATATTCTTGTTTTCCAAAGGTCTGACCTAAAATTCAACTACAGTTTATTATTCAGGACCTTGGTACATTAATGAAGTACTTTCTGAGACACTTTGTTACGTTGGTTGAAATAGGAAAATTAAATTTTCTGAACGCCAGTAACACGAACTCCATGGTAACCACAAACATTCACTGTGTTATCTAATTCCCTCTACTTTAATTTTCATGGTGATTTCAATAGAGTTAATGGTCTCAAAGTACCTTAAATCCCCGCCCATAGCTTAATGGATGGGATAAAATAAAAACAGGGGAGTAATTAAGAAAACAGGTTTTGAAGTCAGACATTTCAGAAAGGATTTTGGATTCACCATTTACAACTTCTGTCACCTTGAACAGACCACATTTCCTCTCTGTGCTCCAGGTTTTCACAAGGATAATCAGAATCAGAATAACTTCATACTATCATTGCTGAAATTAAGCATTATTAAATATACTTAAAAATTTCCTAGAACAGAGGAAGCACACAAAACACCCATCAGCACGATGACGATAACGATGACTCTGCCACAGCTACACCTGGCAAGGTGTACAGATTGCATGTGTCAGTGCCCATAATGGTAGTCTCTTACTTTTCCACCCACCTCTACCCCTTTTAAGAAATACAGCTTTCCATGAAAGCTCTACCTAATATTTGACCTGATGTTTTATTGCTAATTTGTTAGAATAATAAGGGAAAATACACATAAGTTGCTTTCACAGTTTTATTCTCTGAATATTGAACAGTAGCAAGCAATCTGGTTGGATGTACATAGTGAGGAGAAAGGAGGCAAATCCAGGAAAACAGTGATGTGAAAATAGAAGCATTCAAGGAGTTGATATGGTCAACATGAAAAGTGGCAAATATCAGAGTCAGAAAAGGTACACTGTAGCTTTCCACCTACAAACTGAGAACCCCAAACACATACTAGAATGACTGAATTTTAAATATGTTTCAGAGGTGGGAGTTGACCTCCTCATGTTACACAATAAGAATGTAGTAACACTGAGCAATTTTTATCTGTGGTTTCCTAAATATTAATCTAATATTCTTTCCTCTACCTTACCTGTTAGATTAAAAAAACTGCCTGTACTTTGGAACCTTAAATTTAGTTTCAAATCTTCACAGAATAAAAATAAAGTTCAGCATATCAACTCTGTCTTTTGTTAACGAATGGTATCATTTGTCATATAAAATAACACTTTTCTTAGCTTTCACATTTTTCTTTAAACTATAGCAATTTTCACGTGTTGTGCTAACCAGCTCATCATGTTGAAAAGCATAAAATCATGGAGAGGGCTGAACGGATATTCAAAATGGGAAGATGCTTAAAACAGTATGAAAAAAAAGACAATAAAGGAAGGAAAAAGGTGTGAGAAATGGGAAATATTACAAATGCATATGCAATAATTCTTTAACAATAAAATGGATTCTTGAGACAAGAGATAATCAAGTATCATAAAAATTATTAAGCAATGCAGTTTTAAATAGTCAGAAATAAAGTTGAAAAATAATCCTTAAAATGAATAATCTTTTAATCATGTGATGAGAGAAGATCAACATCAAAGTAAATGCTGACTCATCTAATGACACTTCTTGATACACATTCATTTATAAATTTACCAAATAAATATTTGTTGACTGGTAATATGTTCCATGAACTTCTCAAGGTCATGAAGATTAATCAGAGGCAGAGCCAAGATGGCGGCATGAGTAGGACAGTGGGAATCTCGTCCCAAAAACATACATATTTTTGAAAATACAACAAATACAACTATTCCTAAAAGAGACACCAGAAGACACAGGACAACAGCCAGACTACATCCACACCTGCTAGAACCCAGTGCCTGGTGAAAGGGGTAAGATACAAGCCCCAGCCCGGCGGGACCCGAGTGCTCCACACCCCAGCTCCTGGTGGGAGGAGAGGAGTCAGAGTGGGGAGGGAGAGGGAGCCCAGGACTGCTAAACACCCAGCCCTAGCCATCTGCACCCAGAGTGCAGACACACAGTGTGAGGAGTGTGGGAAACTAGCAAAACGGGACAGTAAAACCTGCGAACAGGTCCCTGCAGCCGGTGCACCTGAGACAAAGAAAAGCGAGTGCTTTTTGAAAGTCTTAACGGGACAGGGACCCCACCGCTGGACGGAAGCATCCCGGGAAACTTAGCCCAGCAGCTAGGAATACCGGGGAACTACGGACACCCTAACCCCCTGGGCAGCAGCTCTGAGACCCCTCACGGAGATAAACAGCCCCCCGCCTGTTCCCCCTAGGGTGCCCCACCATAGCAGAGTAGCAGCCTGGGGCTGGCCATTACCACAGCAAGGGAGCTTCCTCCATAGCAGCCGGGCAAGAAAAAAAAACCCAGTCTATACACAACTGCCCAACACAAGTGGCTAGGGTTCACCATTGTCCCAGTAAAGAAAGGCCAGGAGCAAGTGGAAAGGGTCTTAGCTCTCCCAGCAGACAGACGAGTCAAGAGCATAACACTGCATTTATCAACATGAAAAGGCAAAAAAATTTGATCCAGACAAGACTAACCCAGACATCTCTGACATCCTCCCCTGAGAAGGGATCTGGGGAGATAGATTTAACCAATCTTACTGAAAAAGAATTCAAAACAAAAGTCATAACCATGTTGATGGACTCGCAGAGAAATTAAGAACTAAGGAGGGAGAATACAGAAATAAAACAATCTCTGGAAGGACTTCAAAGCAGAATGGACGAGATGCAAGAGACCATTAATGGACTAGGAATCAGAGAACAGGAATGCAGAGAGAGATAAAAGGATCTCCAGGAATGAAAGAATATTAAGAGAACTGTGTGACCAAATGAAACAGAACAATATTCACATTATAGGAGTACCAGAAGAAGAAGATAGAAAAAGGGATAGAAAGTGTCTTTGAAGAAATAATTGCTGAAAACTTCCCCAAACTGGGGGAGGAAATGGCCTCTCAGACCAGAGAAGCACACAGAACTCCCATGATAAGGGACCCAAGGAGGGCAACACCAAGACACATAATAATTAAAATGTCAAAGATCAAAGACAAGGACAGAGTATTAAAGAGAGCCAGAGAGAAAAAAAAGGTCACCTACAAAGGAAAACCCATCAGGCTATCATCAGACTTCTCAACAGAAACCCTACAGGCCAGAAGAGAATGGCATGATATACTTAATGCAATGAAACAGAATGGCCTTGAACCAAGAATACTGTATCCAGCACGATTATCATTTAAATATGAAGGAGGGATTAAACAATTCCCAGACAAGCAAAAGTTGAAGGAATTTGCCTCCCACAAACCACCTCTACAGGGTATCTTAGAGGGACTTCTCTAGATGGGAGCACTCCTAAAAAGAGCACAGAACAAAACATCCAACATATGAAGAAGGGAGAAGGAGGAATAAGAAGGGAGAGAAATAAAGAATCATCAGACCATCTTTATAATAGGTCAATAAGCGAGTTAAGTTAGACAGTAAGATAGTAAAGAAGCTAACCCTGAACCTTTGGTAACCACAAACTTAAAGCCTGCAATGGCAATAAGTACATATCTTTCAATAATCATCCTAAATATAAGTGGACTGAATGCAGCAATCAAAAGACACAGAGTAATAGAATGGATAAAAAAGCAAGACCCATCTATATGCTGCTTACAGAGACTCACCTCAAACCCAAAGACATGCACAGATTAAAAGTCAAGGGACGGAAAAAGATATTTCATGCAAACAAGAGGGAGAAAAAAGCAGGTGTTGCAATACTAGTATCAGACAAAATAGACTTCAAAACACAGAAAGTAACAAGAGATAAAGAAGGGCATTACATAATGATAAAGGGCTTAGTCCAACAAGAGGATATAACCATTCTAAATATATATGCACCCAACACAGGAGCACTAACATAAGTGAAACAAATACTAACAGAATTAAAGGAGGAAATAGAATGCAATGCATTCATTTGGGAGACTTCAACACACCACTCACTCCAAAGGACAGATCCACCAGACAGAAAATAAGGACACAGAGGCACTGAACAACACACTAGAACAGATGGACCTAATAGACACCTATAGAACTCTGCATCCAAAAGCAACAGGATACACATTCTTCTCAAAGTGCACATGGAACATTCTCCAGAATAGACTACATACTAGGTCACAAAAAGAGCCTCAGTAAATTCAAAAAGATTAAAATCCTACCAAACAAGTTTTCAGAACACAAAGGTATAAAACTAGAAATAAATTGTACAAAGCAAAAAGGCTCACAAACACATGGAGGCTTAACAACATGCTCCTAAATAATCAATGGATCAACGACCAAATTAAAATGGAGATCCAGCAATATATGCAAACAAATGACAACAAAAGCACAAAGCCCCAACTTCCGTGGGATGCAGCGAAAGTATTCTTAAGAGGAAAGTATATAGCAATCCAGGCACATTTAAAGAAAGAAGAACAATCCCATATATATAGTCTAATGTCACAATTATCGAAATTAGAAAAAAAAGAACAAATGAGGCCTAAGGTCAGCAGAAGAAGGGACATAATAAAGATCAGAGAAGAAATAAATAACATTGAGAAGAATAAAATAATAGAAAAAATCAATGAAACCAAGAGCTGGTTCTTCGAGAAAATAAACAAAATAGATAAGCCTCTAGCCAAACTTATTAAGAGAAAAAGAGAATCAACACACATCAACAGAATCAGAAACGAGAAAGGAAAAATCATGACAGACTCCACAGAAATACAAAAAATTATTAGAGAATGCTATGAAAACCTATATGCTAACAAGCTGGAAAACCTAGGAGAAATGGACAACTTTCTAGAAAAATACAACCTTCCAAGACTGATGCAGAAAGAACAGAAAATCTAAACAAACCAATTACCAGCAATGAAATTGAAGCGGTAATCAAAAATCTACCCAAGAAAAAAACCCCTTGGCCAGATGGATTTACCTTGGAATTTTATCAGACATACAGAGAAGACATAATACCCATTCTCCTTAAAGTTTTCCAAAAAATAGAAGAGGAGGGAATACTCCCAGACTCATTCTATGAAGCCAACGTCACCCTAACACAAAACCAGGCAAAGACTGCACCAAAAAACGAAACTACAGACCAATATCCCTGATGAACATAGATGCAAAAATACTCAACAAAATATTAGCAAACCAAATTCAAAAATACATCAAAAGGATCATACAACATGACCAAGTGGGATTCATCCCAGGGATGCAAGGATGGTACAACATTCGAAAATCCATCAACATCATCCACCACATCAACAATAAGAAGGACAAAAACCACATGATCATCTCCATAGATGCTGAAAAAGCATTCGACAAAATTTAACACCCATTCATGATAAAAACTCTCAACAAAATCGGTATAGAGGGCAAGAACCTCAACATAATAAAGGCCACATATGATAAACCCACAGCCAACTTCATACTGAACAGCAAGAAGCTGAAAGCTTTTCCTCTGAGATCGGGAACAAGACAGGGATGCCCACTCCCCCCACTGTTATTCAACATAGTACTGGAGGTCCTGGCCACGGCAATTAGACAAAACAAAGAAATACAAGGAATCCAGATTGGTAAAGAAGAAGTTAAACTGTCACTATTTGCAGATGACATGATATTGTACATAAAAAACCCTGAAGACTCCACTCCAAAACTACTAGAACTAATATCGGAATTCAGCAAAGCTGCAGTATACAAAATTAACAGACAGAAATCTGTGGCTGTCCTAATAGAACTAATAGAAAGAGAAATCTGGAAAACAATTCCATTCACAATTGCATCAAAAAGAATAAAATACCTAGGCATATACCTAACCAAGGATGTGAAAGACTTATACCCTGAAAACTATAAGACGCTCTTAAGAGAAATTAAAGAGGTCACTAACAAATGGAAACTCATCCCATGCTCCTGGGTAGGAAGAATTAATATTGTCAAAATGGCCATCCTGCCCAAAACAATATACAGATTCGATGCAATGCCTATCAATTTACCAATAGCATTCTTCAATGAACTTGAACATATAGTTCAAAAATTCATATGGAAACACCAAGGACCCTGAATAGCTAAACCAATTCTGAGAAGAAAGAATAAAGTGGGGGGAATCTCACTCCCCAATTTCAAGCTCTACTACAAAGCCACAGTAAGCAAGACAATTTGGTACTGGCACAAGAACAGAGCCACAGACTAATGGAACAGAATAGAGACTCCAAACAGTAACCCAAACATATATGGTCAAGTAATATTCGATAAAGGAGCCATGGACATATAATGGGGAAATGACAGTTTCTTCAACAGATGGTGCTGGCAAAACTGGAAAGCTACATGTAAGAGAATGAAATTGGATCACTCTCTAACCCCATACACAAAAGTAAATTTGAAATGGATCAGAGACTTGAACGTAAGTCATGAAACCATAAAACTCTTAGAAAAACACATAGGCAAAAATCTCTTAGACATAAACATGAGTAACCTCTTCTTGAACATATCTCCCCGGGCAAGGGAAACAAAAGCAGAAATGAACAAGTGGGACTATATCAAGCTAAAAAGCTTCTGTACAGCAAAGGATACCATCAATAGAACAAAAAGGTATCCTACAGTATAGGAGAATATATTCATAAATGACAGACCCAATAAGGGGTTGACATTCCAAAATATATAAAGAGCTCACACACCTCAACAAACAAAAAGCAAATAATCCAATTAAAAAATGGGCAGAGGAGCTGAATAGACAGTTCTCTAAAGAAGAAATTCAGATGGCCAACAGACACATGAAAAGATGCTTCCACATTGCTTGTCATCAGAGAAATGCAAATTAAAACCACAATGAGATATTGTCTCACACCAGTAAGGATGGCTACCATCCAAAAGACAAACAACAACAAATGTTGGTGAGGTTGTGGAGAAAGGGGAACCCTCCTATACTGCTGGTGGGGACGTAAATTAGTTCAACCATTGTGGAAAGCAGTATGGAGGTTCCTCAAAATGCTCAAAATAGACTTACCGTTTGACTCAGGAATTCCATTTCTAGGAATTTACCCTAAGAATACAGAAGCCCAGTTTGAAAAAGAACAGATGCACCCCTATGTTTATCGCAGCACTATTTACAATAGCCAAGAAATGGAAGCAACTTAAGTGTTCATCAGTAGGTGAATGGATAAAGAAGATGTGGTACATATACACAATGGAATATTATTCAGCCGTAAGATGAAAACAAATCCTACCATTTGCAACAACATGGATGCAGCTAGAGGTTATTATGCTCTGTGAAATAAACCAGGCAGAGAAAGACAAGTACCAAATGATTTCACTCATATGTGGAATATAAGAACAAACAACTGAAGGAACAAAACAGCAGCAGAATCACAGAACCGAAGAATGGACTAACAGTTACCAAAGGGAAAGGTACTGGGGATTATGGGTGGGAAGGGAGGGATAAGGACGGGGAAAAAGAAAGGGGGCCTTTTGATTAGCATGTATAGTGTTGTGGGGGGGGGGTACGGGGAGCGCTGTACAACACAGACAGGTGGTGATTATACAGCATCTTGCTACGCTGATGGACAGTGGCTGTAGTGGGGTGTAGGGGGTGGGACTTTGTGATGGGGGAGCCTGGTAAACATAGTGTTGTTCTTCATGTAATTGTAGATTAATGATAGCAAAAAACTAACTAACTAAATAAATAAATAAATAAAGATTAATCAGCATACAAAACAAAGAATACTGCACTCCTGGAATGATGTGAGAGTTTACAGTGAGCACAGGAGATGGAAAGGGGAGAGAGGGAAAGGAAACAGACAGTAAATCATGAATATAATAAATACATATATTATATGCTCTGCTATATATAGTAGTAATTAATAGGGAAAAATTAAAAAATGAACTGGGAACATGAAGTAAGGGAGTGTGTGAGGGAAATATTTTAAATAAAGCAACTAGCTTGTCAGGGATTTGAGCAAACACTTATTGGAGGTAACAGTATTCACCATGCAGATATCTAAAAAATACTGTCCTTAGCCTAGTAAGCAGCCAGGACAAATGCGGTCGGATGAAGATACTTCAGGGACATTAGGGAGGCCATGTTGCCCAGAGTGGTAGAACTGGTGGGAAGAGGAATTGGACATACATCCCCAAAGCCCAATTATGTTTGATATTTAATGTCAGTATAAGTAAGGATTTTGGCTTTTATCCTGAATAAATGGGGGCACCATTAGAGAGTATGGAGCAGAGGAGAAAATAAATTGGTTAATTTGAAAAATACCATCATTTCTGTTGAGAATAATTGGAGGGTAAGAGTGGTTAAAACTGAGGTTGGAAAATAGAGTTCATAATGGACTAGATAGAAGTAAAGAGTTTGTTGCTAAAAGACCACATCTGGGGAAAGTGCTGGTGACAAAAGTTTTATCAAAAGCCAGAGCTTGTTGCAAAGATTCAGGGACTTTCAAATTTGCACCCAAGTGAGTAACAAAGCAGGAGCTAGAGATACTACAGGGACTAAAATTTCTTTTGGTTATGGATTTCAACAGAATGTCAGTATAGAAGAAAATTGTCTAAAGATGCTCAATAGTTTGAAAATCAGCGAGGAAAAGAAAAGTAGGTCTAGCTCTAAATTTTCAAAAGACCTGCTCTTCCTCTTATTTGGTGAAAATACAGTAAGAGACAACAAGCATAAACTCCGCTCAATGACTTTGGACATAAACCACAGAGATGTACACAGAGCCATTTGAACTATTTGTGAGTGAAGGAAGTTGTCTCTACTAAACTTGTTTTTCTGGTGTGAGAAATCCATCTTTTCATACCATAAAAAAAAGCTGCTTTATTTTTAGTATCTCAAATGCATTATAGAGACTAATAAAAACCTGAGATGGTTATTTGTTTGAAATGTTCCCAAATAATCAAAATATTTCTCAAATATCCTTTTAAATGTAGACTATATTGTGTCCTTCACATTTTTGTATAAGGAATTGATATTTATAGACAAATGTATAAGAGTAATAAAAATATATGGCAACCAATTCCAATGTAATAAACTCTCCCTTCCTTCCTTCTCTCCTCCCTGTTTTTTCCTTCCTCTTTTCCTTCCTTTCTCCTTTCCTTGCTTCCTTCCTTTCCTTTTTCCAGATATTAGTGTTTGCATTTTATGATCACATTTTGAATTAGGGAAAAAATATTTAAAGAAACTGGTACTGGAAAGAAGCTTCTGAAGATGGCAGTGAAAAAGACAGAAAAGAACAATGATAAGAATTAGAAATAGAAAAAGATACAATGTTTGGAGAATAAATAGATCAATCAAAAAATTTTAAAAGTCAAAAAATAAAATTTAAACAAAGCAAGGAGAAAAGAATAAATTCCAAAGCTACTTAGCACAATTCTATCATAAATATTTTATTCAATTATACAATATTGTTATTTTTGAAATTATAATGTCATTGAAAGCAAGAGAGATAAAAGAACAATAGCAAAGACATAAACTTTCAGAGAGTATTAGCAAGTAGGGAAGTATAGTGATTCCAAATTCAAAAAAATATATAGACGTTTTGAGGATTTTTAGATATCTTAAAACGTGGGGAGAATATGAGAAAAATAAGCAGCCATGATATACACATGAAATTAATACCATATGGTATTATTCATTCACATACAATAACTTTCACCACTTTGCTCCTGACTGCAATTCTCTAATCATTTCCACCTACTCAGTTCCTTATTCTCAACTTGTACTGAGTTAGGATAGAGTCAAACTTCTCAGATATGAAATAAAAGGCTTTTGTACCTCCCACAAAGCTAGCTAAGTGTTAGAATTCTTTTTGTTCGTTGATATCATGAGTATAAAAGTATAAAGAGAGACTGTTACAAAACAGATAAAAAGAGCATCAATATCAGGCAAAAGAACTCTTAAGTAGGAAAATCATGTCCTCACATAGAAGGGTTTCTTTCGCTATTAAAATTTAAAATAACATTACAACATGAATATGATAGACTTTAGAAGAAGGACTAAGTGGAGTGCTCTCCCAATGACAGATGACACACTTGGGATTTTATTGGCTTAAAATAAATGAAAAGGATGATGATATGTCATGCCCTAAGGTGAAATTTGTTTCATGTTAAAATAATTGTTGGATTTATTTATTTAATTGGCCAAATAGAACAAGACAAGATTCTTTCACTAGTCTGAGTAGTTACAATTTTTTTAAAGTGGTGAGACATATTATTTTGCTTTAATTACTTGAAAATACTCAAAGTTAAGAAGGTCAATATTCATAAAATAGCCACACCATGTTTTGTTTCAGTTTCTTTTACCTCTGATAATTATTCTTAAGCTTCACATACTTACTCCTACAGACCTAATCAACACAGATATAATATAATATCCTATGCTATCATTAAAGGGCATGTCCTATTTGTTGAGTTTCTTAGAAAATAAAAACTTAGAGTACATTCCCATTCATGGAAGTCTGTAGAAGAGATTATGATTTCAACTCTTAATAGCTATTCTTTCATATTTCATGCTTAACTTTCAATGTGTACCACTCATATAACAATTTTTATTTACTATAATACATTAGGAGTGAGACAACTAAAATTATTCTGTGAATATAGTTGCTGAATCTATAACAAACATCCGCAAACATGGGTGGTATGCAAATATTTAAATATATAAATCAAGGTATCATGTGACTTACTTTAATATGAAACCCAATTTTATTGTTGAATGGGACATTTATTAATCTCTGTGTGTAATAATATGTTAGTCACTGTTCAAAGTAAGCTTAGTAAAATCTCTCTCTCTTAGGACTGGATATATATTTTATTACTCTAAATGACTTTATCAACTTTTTTAATCAAAAATGCCTCATAATATATCATTCCAAATTATTGTGGCAGTTGAAAAGTAGCAAATTGAAAAGTTTGCACATTTATTTTACAATGCAGCTGAAACTCAAAATATGTTTGCAAACTCTTTTTTGATATTACCACAAGAGACAATTTATGAGCTACATAAGAAAATTTCCCTCAGTTCCTTAAACCCAGGATTCTTTTTTTTTTTTTAACCTAAATGGACTTTCTTATTTGGTAATTCATTTTAGCTACCAGGTTTGATTGGATAATTCTTAACCACTATGAAAATTGAAATTCACATGAGAGGGAAAAAATCTAAATTTGTTGCTATTGTATTTATTTAAAGAATGGATCATAGGTTCTGAAGGCATATTTTGGTACCTTTGTGAAAACACTACTACCTTAAAACTAGTTCTCACAAATGAGGGCACTTAGAATTGAAGGAAAGAAAACAGATACTTAGAAATTTCTGGAGAATAGGTATGGCAATATAGTAAGAAGACATAAGCTGTGTGTTTCATTTGAAAGGTTTCACTTTTAAGAAATTGGCTTCACCACACAGGATTTCCTTTATTAAAATAAATGGCAGACAGTATATTGACTCAGTATATCTCGGTACAGAGAAGTGTGACATTTGGTTAAAAACCTGAACTCTGAAGTCAGACAGTGAAGGCTGAAATCTGGCTCCGAAGCTTATTACCTGAATGACACTGGGCAAATTTCTGACAATGGAAATAACTGTTGAAAGTATTAAATGAGACCATCTAAATACAACTATTTAGCGTGGTGTCTGGAACATAGCATGGGTTAAGTAATTCCGTCCTCCATTTTCTCTTCACTTCTCAGCTGTGAGTGTGTGTGCAGCCTTGTTAGTATATCAAACTTTACAAATACCTCTTTTATTAAAGAAAAATAAATGAGTTGGAGAGAATACTACCTTCCTGGTAGAAAAAAATAATAATCCAATGGGGAAAGACAGATATTATAGGTCTTGAGACTTTAATATTTCCTTGTCAATTAGAAGATTTACTGAGAAGCTAGATAATAAACAAAATGAAGTAATCATAACTATCCAAGACATAAATAAGCTGTGGTTCAAGTCCTGGTAAATATTAGTACTAATGTTTTACATTCTTTCTTCATTTAGCTTAGGGGCAAAAATATGATGTTACAACAAAAATACTATAATCTTATGTCCAAAAGAAAAATTAATATAATTGACACAGAAACATAAATCACACTGTAATACTATCTCAGATTGTGTGTAGGCAAAACTATGGGAGTGCTTGTTACTTAGAAGTATGAAAATTGTTCCTTAAAGCTGGATATTGATTGCATAAATCAGTTATATTTTGCTGTTTGATAAACAATATTAGATAAACTCCTGCTCAGCATGTTCATTAAAGTTATGTCCATATCATTTTAATAGTAATCATCTATAACAAGAAGCTGTGTTCTGGAGCTGATATACTGAGATTCAAATCATGCCTTCACCATTTCCTTGCTATAACTTTAAGAAAAAGACTTTTAACAATATTCTCATTTGTACACTGCAGACAAGCATAGACGCTCATTAACAATGTTGTGATGATTAAATGATATAGTCCATGTAAAGACTTTTGCACACTGCCTGAACATATTGTACATTTAATAAGCATTTCCATTTCTTAATATTTTGTTATGCTATTGTTTTTCTTTGATTCATTTTAGTTTCAGTTTTCCAAAGTTCTCATGTTCCATTTTCTATTGATAGTTTCATTATGCTCTTTTATCTAAGAATAATCTTAAAATAACCTTTTATCTAAGCAAAGCTTAAAAATTATTCTTATTCTTGTTTCATTATCTTACTACAAACTTATTCCAAAAATTTTAATGGTTTACTTTTGCCTTTATGTAAAAAAATAAACTTCGGTTTTCTAAAACCTGGCATTTACATACTCTTCAAACATATTATCATTTTTATTGCCTCATTTCTTAAAATGATCTCTTTAATCATTCTGTATAACACATCTATAATATGCAGTATTTGCCTACATGGAAGGACTTCCTCCAATGTTCCATAACAGCTTCAGCAGTTTTATCTATACTATGTCTTCTCTATAAAGGAGTCTCCTAATGCATAATCCTCAGTAAATTATTATTATGTAAATTCTGTGTTTACAAACCAGTTAGAAGTCAATTATACATTATTTTAATCTATTCTATAATATTTAATTGACCTATATCAGGTATCTTTACCTCATTTAAGATAATCTGTGGCACACATTGCTTTATAGTTTTTTATGTCTTTCTCAGAACCTATAATCTATAGTTTTACAACACTAACAAAATTTTAAGAGAATTAATACATAACAAAACTCAAACCTTGGTTCCTGACCAAGATGGACTAACAGTGACTGGATTTACTATCCCATAAGATAAAAAACAAAAACAAAAACAAACAAACAAAAAAATATATGTGAAACAACAGTTTTCAAGTCACTGGATATCAGAGTTATCCTTAAGAAAAGGGAAATGGATGAGATGAGCTGTACAAAGTAGTATCTTACTTAATCCAGTTTTTTCAGGCTACAACACAAGGAAGAAGTAACCAGGGTAGAGCTCAGAAAACTCCCTGATTAGAGGAGGTGGAACTAAAATTCCAGGGGACCAAGCTGACTGAATTCCCAGGCAAGAACACCAGAAAGGCAAGAGTACATAGAGAGATAAAGGGCATCTGTGGAAGATCCTCCTTCAGTTTTCAGCAGAGTAGGGGTCAGTGCATGTGTAAGAAATCTTCCTGAGTCTGGGAAAGAACTGCCCCAAAGGACTAGTGCTTGATACTCACACAACACTGGGAAAGATGCTTGTTCCCACCATCCAACTGGAAAACATAATTCATGGGGGGTTAGGTAAATTACATAGAAGTTTCTTGCCTCAAAAGTAAGTAATAGTCATCCCTTGATTTACACTGCTCTGATTCCAGATAATAACTCCTAAAAGCAAAATTCACAAGGATCAGACTGTTTCCCAATAATTTAACTGTGTCCCATAAAAAAGCTCAAGAATATTTATAAGAATATAAAAGTACCCAGATTTCCACAAGACGAAATTCACAATGATCAACACACAATAAAGGAAAATTACAAGGCATGTAGGAAAATAAAATTCAGTTAATCAAAATCAACCTAGAACTGTCTTAAGTATTAGAATTAGTAGGCATGGACATTAGAATAGTTATAAAAACTGTACTCTGTATTTTCAAAAAGTTAATGGAAGATATAAAATATGATCCAAATAAAACTTCTAGAAATAAAAACTATAATGATTGATATGAAAAATACACTGAATTGGATTGGTGGCAAATGTTATTTCCATAAGCTTGAGGGTATAGAAACTACCTGAAATGAAGAACTGAGAAAAATGACAAAACAAAGTGAAGAACATTCATTAACCTTAGGATAATTAACATTAGGACCACTTCAATTTGCCTAATATATGTGTACTTGGAGTTCCCAATTAATAGAGTACAATCCTGACAAGATAATAATTGAAATATTTCCAAATTTAATGAAAACTACAAACCCACACATCTAAGATTAATAACTCTCACTCATAAGAAACAGGAAGAAAATTCCACCGAGGCATATTATAAACAAATTTTTCAAAACCAGTAACAAAGCCAGTTTCAAAAGCAACCACAGAAAAAATGACAGCCCACATAAAAATAAAGATTACACAGATTTCTCATCATAGAACAGGAAAAGAGTAGAACAATATCTCTAAAGTGCTGAATGAAAAAAAAAGTGTTAACTTAGAATTCTATATCAAGCAAATATCTTTCAAAAAAGAAGTTAGACTAAACATTTTTTCAGTTAACCAAAGTTGAGGGATTTATCACAAGCAGACTTAACAAGAAATGTTGATAGGAGTCCTTTAGGGAGAAATAAATGATTTAAAAAGAAATATAGATTTACAAGAAGAAGTGAAAAGAACAGCATTGGTAACTACATTGGTTACCAATGTAAGATTTCTGGAAATATTTAACTCCCTTGAAAATATAATTGAATTTTTAAACTAAAATATTTAAAATGTATTATTAAATTAATAGTATCTGTGTAAAAGTAAAATGTTTGAATGCAATAATTTAAAGTTTAGGAGGGGATAAATGGAAGTAAGTACAAGGTTCTCATGCTTTACATGAAATGTCATTTTAATTTCATTTAAAATTAGATTATATTAAAAATGTATATAATAAACCCTTAAAAACCACTGAAATAACAAAATAGTTAAAATTTGATTAGCTAACAGATAAATGAAATGGAATCATAAAAAAATACTTTATTAATCCAAAGGAAGAAAAAAACAGGAAGACAAAGAAGGAACAGAGGGACAAACATAAAACAAACAGCAACATAAGGACTTAAACTTAACTATCCTAAAATCAAATTTAATGACAAGAGTTTAAATAACCTAATTAAAAGGCAGAGATTGTCAGATTAAACATAAAAGCAAGACTAAACTATACATTGTTTACAAGAAAGACAACTTAAATCAGATACATATTGATTAAAAGTCAAAGAATAGGAAATTATATAACATGCTAAAACTAAGAAAGAAGGCTGAAATTACTATATTAAATCAGATAGGTGAGATTTCAAAATAAAGAATATTAACAGAATAAAGTTTACCTGAGAGTGAAGTTAATTAATCAAGAGGACATAACAATCATACATGTTTATACACATGAAGACAGCTTCTTGGAGAAAAAATAGAGAGAACTACTAGGAAAAATAGGCAAATACAAATCACATGGTAGAAATTTCAATTCCTATCTTTCAACAACTGATAGAACAAGTATGGAGAATATCAAAAGATAGAAAAGACTTGGCCAACACAATCATCCATCTTCAATTAATTGACATTAATAGAACATTCCAGTAATAAGAACATAGTACAAATTCTCTTCAAGTTCACACAGAACATTTCTAAAAATAGATAATGTTTGGGGCCATAAAACAAGTCTGAATAAATTTTTAAAAATTCAAGTGACATAAATTCTGTTTTGAGACCAGAATGGAATAAAATTAAATTGGCAAGGATGTCTACCAGAAAACCCTCTAAAGAAAATCCCCAAATATTGGAAGCAAAATAATACATTGAAATAAACTGTGGATCAAAGAGGAAATAAAAATTTAAGTTAAAAAGCATGTTGAACAGAATAAAAATGAAAATATGACATATTTGAATTTGGACAGTGCCAATTAAGTGGTACTTGAGATAATTTATGGCACTAAGCATCTAGATTAAAATACAGAAGTCTCAAATCAGTGGCCTCAGCCTGTATCATGGAAAGAGCAGATTAAATTAAAAATAAACTGAGGAAAGGAAACATTTAAGATCACAGCAGAAATCAGTAAAAGAGGAAATCAAAGAAGAATGGAAAATATCAATGGAATCTAAATGTATATCTTTGAGAAGATCAATAAAAATGAGAACTTTTAACCATAATGATGAAGGGAAAAGAAGTCACCAATTATACGTATTAAAATAAGACCAATGACATTACTACAGATGATATAGTATCAGAATAATAATAAGTGGATATTGTGAACAATTTTATTTTAATAGACAACTTAGATGAAATGGAAAAATTCCTTGAGAGATATGCTAAATCTCACTCAAAAAGGAAAAGATAACCTGAATAGCCCTTTATTTATTAAATAAATTAAGTTTGAAAGAATAAAAAAGTTGGAGAACTAACACTAATGTTTCAAGACCAAATTCAAAATGGTGTGGTATCAGTGTTATTGATAGATTAGTACGTCAATAGAACAGTTTAGCTATAGACTCATACATTGACAAATGATTCTCTGCAAAGGTGCAAAGGGAATTTAGTGGATAAAGTACAGTCACTTCAAAAACAGTGCTGAAGCAAAAGGTGAACTTTGAACCATAATTTGAATCATATACAAAAATCAATACAAATGAATCGGATTTACTGTAAAAACTTAAAACTATTAAACTCCTAACAGAAAACATAGGAGAAAATCATTGTGACCTTGTGTTAGGAGAGAAGCTGGTAAAATCCAGCCCTCCCCCTATGTTTCTATGAATGTGAACTAAGAATATGTTATCATATTTAAATGATTGAAGAAGTTTAAAAATGAACACTTTCATAACACATGAAACATGTATAAAGTTCAAATTTCATTAAATAATTATTGGAACACATCTATATTCATTAATTTATACTTTTTTGTGGCTGCTCTCACACAACAACTACAGAAATAATTAGTTGAGGCAGTGCCTATGTATATCACAGGCCTAAATCATTTACTATCTGGCCCTCTAAGAAAAAAGTTTGCCAACCCATGTGATAAACAAAGATTTCTTAGATATGATAGCAAAAGCACAATCAATAAAGAATAAACCAAAAAATTGTGTTTCAGCAAAATTTAAAACTCTCCTCTTCAAAAGACACTATGAAGAGAATGAAAAGCATACCATGAACTAGGAGAAAATACTTGCAAATCAAGTATCTGATGAAAGACTTATGTTAAGTATATATAAAGAACTCTCAAAACCCAAGCGTTTAACACTCCTCCTCCCAAAAAAGGGACAAAATATTTAAATACACATTTCACAAAAGAAGATATGCAGATGGAAAAAGCACATGAAAAGATGTTCAATAGCACTAGCTTTATGGAAATGCAAACCCAAACTACAGCAAGATACCAATACAAATCTAATAGAATGGCAAAAGTTTTTAAAAGACTGACCATAGTAAGGGTTGATGAGGATGTGAACAAACTGGAATTCTCACACACTGCTGTCTGGAGTATAAAATGTTGCAAACACTGTGTAAAACAGTTTGGCACTTTCTGAAAAGGTTAAATGCATATGATGCAGCCAGCCTATTCTTTGGTATTTATCCAAAAGAAATGAAACATATCCATAAAAAACACTTGTGCACAAATGTGTGTGTACTTAATTCAAAGACTTTGAAACTTGAAATAAATTTCAGCATTCATCATGTGTGCATGTGTGAGTGTGAGTGTGTAAGAGGGGGAGAGCAAGATTAAAGAGAATCAAATATTGGACACTCCAAAGACTTCAGTGCAAAATGTGGGGTCCTTAATTGATAGGCTATGTTTTCTGTAGAACAAATACAATTAAGAATTTTATACCATACATATTAATAAATTTGAAAATGCAATATTGTGTTAATAAATAGCCTCTGCAAGCCAGACATAATTGGCATGTCAATAAGATTTGTTTTTCCAAGTATCATAGAAAAGCTTAAGTAAATTGATTTTTACAAGTGACTTTCTTATCCTCCTCTACTTTCCCAATAAAATAATCTTTTATTATTAAAGGATTCTCTGGGAAGAATTACAGTATCTTTCCACCAACTTTTTTAGAACAAGGGAGGTAATTAGGCTTACTAGTCCAGAGACCCCAAAATCTTATTGGGCACAAAACATGAGAGTTTGTCAACTCAATATTAATTTGATAGCAGGTAGTTTATAATCATCTCTGTTCCCTAGAAATTAGTGGTACCATACATCCAGACTAATCCTACTTTAAAAGGTAACCTAAGGATCATACATTACCACAAGTTCATTGACAAAGCAGATGTATTTTAATTTATCCTGAGGAGCTGGCACATGTCCCATAAACCAGGACAAACTTGTAGTCTCCTAGGGTGGAAAGTTGGAATCTTTTAAGTGACAGAGTCATAAAATGGAGCAAATGATCCTTACATGTAATCTCATGCAACACCACACTTCAAGGTTCTTAGTTAGTGATTTAATAATAATTCTTCTGGCTTACGCACCTACAATTGGCCATAAGTTATCTTATATCTGCCCTCTCCTATTGATTCATTACCCAAGAATCCTGTAAATAACTTTCATCTTTCTCATCTTTTTATCATTATGGAAAGCTGGTCTAAATCAAGTGTTAATTTGTAAAACAGATGTAAATGGTCTTTCTTCATCTTCTTTCACAGATATAACTTCTAGAGAATATTTCTAAAGAAAAATTTTTTTTCAAAAAAAATTTGCAAAAACAGTTTTTGTACAAGCTAGTGTGGGATGGATTCCTTTTACTCTAAAATACAAACTAAGAATGAAAATATGTGCAGTTGAATTGCACACCCTCTATAATTATTTCTTATACATAACCTTACCTATATACCTTTAACCTAATCCTGTTATTAATGTATGCAAGAAGAGGGAGGTAATGGAGACCAACTCTCATATTACATAAAAGATACTGGGGCTGGTATAGTTTCAGTGACTTATTCATCAGCATAGAGTGAGGATATGCTTTAGCTGAACTTGGATCCCTGTCTTCACTCATCAATTAATTAGTAAATTCTGGTCCTACAGGAGGGCTGTATAGAAAAAAGGCACAAAACCAATCATCCAAGCATCGGACTCTGGCAGGGAAGAAACTCAGCCACATATCATTCAACTCAATCAATTCTCGGTATCCATACCATATCCTTAAATAAATTTGCCACTAAATATACATTACAAACAAAATACTCATAGTATTACATCTAACAATACAAGGTTGTAGGTTTAATTTAATCTGTTTCAATACAAAATGCACTCAGTAACCCCCCAAAAAAACGGAAATCACCTGCAAGTAACTTTCATCCAGGAGTACCACTATCTAGCTTTTATTTGACTATACATAGAGAGACAGTGGGGACAAGTTCATCATGCAGTGTTAAAGCTTAAAAATGACAGGTGATATGATTTTTTTATTTACATACATGCCTTCAACATTTTCAAGAGGGTGCCTTTGTGCATTTTTGTTGTCAATCAAACATGTGGTTACACTTTGCATTCTAGTGGACCAATAAAGAAAAGGAAAAAGGAGAATTAGTAAGAAATTTTAATTCACACTTGCCACAGTTTGCTTTTCATAATTACCATTACATTATTCTCAAGAGTTTTTTGAGGGGTTGTATTCATTCTTTCTGAACCATGCATGCTGTGTATGTAAAAACTGAAATTCCTGTACACACAACTCTGATAGACTACACTTTCAACACTATTTTTGTTTGTTGATCCATCAGAGAGTAGGGGTGAAGAATGTATCAGAATGAGTTTGGCAGGAATTATCACAAGACTGTTGGAAATAATGTTAGAATGAGCTAAAATAATAGTTATTGCTTTGGTAAGTTTATAAAGGAAGATGTAATTTTTGCTTGTAGACATTTGTGTAATAAAACTTCAGAGAAAACTGCTTACTTCGGATGATTAGAAAACAGATATAATCTACAGAAATGAACACTGAGGGCAGCCAACAGAATTGTCCAGCAGGGAGCTATGGCAGCCTCACAGTCTGTATTATATGCCATTTGATAAAACAGAGAGATTTCAGAGGATGAATCCTAAACTGCAGGCTCTACTAGTGTGATCTGTTTTATCAGGTACCCCTCTGGCTGAGCTTTCTTTGATGCTTATAACCCAGAACACTAGACTTTACCCACAGTGGCTGCACTCACCAGAAAGGCTGCTCGCTATAATGTCATGCAAAGGGATCCACTTCTATTAATCAAAGTTTAGTGGGAAAAAAGGAATAATTGCAGAGTGGCAAGGGGTCAAAATTATAGCTTTCTTGTGCTCTCTACACAATTTCTTTTCCTCTATGTGTGTCTCTGTAAGTCTCAACTCTCTTTGTCATTCCCTTTCATGACTACCTGCATATAATTAGGCATATTTAACCTCTATCACTAAGGAGAATTCAGAAAATTAGATAAAATTTTAATTTCTAACACAAGGATCTACAAATAAAGGATCTACAAATATATATATACACACATATATACACACATGTATCAGATAGAGAAAATTAACAAATTAAAAACTGTTCCAAGGCTCTCAAATAAGCTTGTCTGCCACAGCCTGTCTGCTCCAGGATCCCATTACAAAGGATGGATTACTTTAATATAGCACATATAATTTCCTCTTTTTTTTGATATAACACCCTCAGGAGTAAATTCTGAATCTGTTAATGTTTAGTACTAACTTCAAACCAAATTTAGCCAACCATAAGGCATTCTGGGCTGTCAGTGGAAATAAAAATTAAAGGGCAGGAGCAGGCCCCAGCTTCTCTCTACCAGCCCACATTCCCACACTAAAAGGACTCAGATGAGAAGTTCTGTATTCCTCAATGACCCAGATGATAGGTGAGTACCGTGTACTAGCTCTGTGACCAGGAGCATATGAACTCGCCTCTCTAAGTTCCTTAGCTTATAAAACAGGGGTAATAATAGTAGTGACCTAACAGCATTGTTCTGATGACTACATAGATTAATATAAATAAAAACTTGGAGGCTTGTCTATTAGATAATAGGTGCTATATTAAAATTAGCTTTTACCGTAGTGACTGTTATATCATAATTGGCATGGTTGTAAATAATTACCTGCAATCAGTGTAGGTTGAAAGTATCTTCAAAACTCTTTACTAAGATCAAAGAACATTTAAAACTGTTTAGAAGGCTTTCCATCAATCTCAGGTTAAATAAATGTTTTACATTTTAATGTTTAAATTTTAATTATCCAGACAACTTTCTAAACCATATGCTTAATTTTCCTATAGTACTAAAGAAAGGCAATATCATTTATGTAACCATTATGGTGCTTTTGTGTTTAGTATAATGTTACTATATTCAAGGCTTACATAAACAGTATTTAATATCAGACTAATTTAATTATAGGGTCATTTGGTTGGGTTTGTCATCTGAGGACCATTGCTAGGTTATAGTCACCATTTGCTCATAGCATAGAAGGACGGAATCAAACCTATCTCCACTGGCTCTAAAACAACCTGCAATAACAGAATACTGAAGTCTAAAGCACTTCTCATCACATAATAGTTACTGTGCTTGTCCACACACACAGGCACTTTAAAACAGACATACCATACACTCTGTATCCACTCAAGGACTCAAGATAAAGCCTATGAAAGTGGCTATAAATGTCATTACACAGCATCATAGTACTATATTTGTGTCAAAAAGGTGTATTAACAGTTTAAGGCTGTAATCATTCATGTCCTACCAAGTAATGGTATGACACATCCATTTAGAAAGATGTTCTACTCACAGAGAATATTATATTAGAAAGATGAATACATATATAGCCTAGCCTGAATGTACATCATTGACTATATATGTGAGAAATTGGTTTTCATCATGGCAAGCATCATACATAAACATCGAACAATTTCTTTTCAATCATATTCTTTTGTAGCTGTTGTTAAATCATCTTTTGTTAGGAAGCATGCACATCTTAGACCATCCCCCTGCCCCAAAACTTAAATTCTGGTGTGTTTTCTTATCAGGTAGGCAGATCTTTATGCAACTGGAATAGTAATCTGAGTTATATTACCATATTCAGACATATTTTTGCCAGAAAAGAAAATTGAAGATGAATAATTTGGTGGGTTTTTTTCCATTTTTAAGGAAAACTCAAGGTTAATGTCCTACCTAGGGAGACTCTTGAGTAGGGAGTACAAATTGCTAAGGTAGGTATAAGATATTGACTCCAATTTGGGTCAATATCAACCTGTGTAATCTGGGGACTTCCTCCGGTTTCTCTAGATGAAAATATGAATACTGACTCCTGTGATCTTTATGAAAATGTTCTGCATCTAAAAAACTGTAATGCAAACTAAGTATGTTTGCTTGCTCTTCTGTTCCTTTCCTTTGTCCTTAGGTTTTTTGGGGGGAACGTTTGATAAATTAGCTTGCCTATACAATATATATTTCCAGAATATTATAGTTGCTCCAGAAAGTGATGGTTCTCCATTTTAACTGACATCACACCCTCCCTTAACTGGGGGCAGCCCATAAGCACCTCCAAACCTGGTCAATGTTACACTTTTATTGACCTCCCTTATATAACTTTCATTTACTGAGAAGCATCCATATAACAGTTAAAAGGCATTTTTACCATTGGGAGCCAAACTCGGTTTAGGATGTCAATTCTCTCACTATGCTCCACTTAACTTTTGGCAAGGTATTGCTCTGCCTCAGTTTCCCCATCTGTAAAATGAAGGTCCTAATAGTGCTTACCCTCCAGGGTTTTTCCTCAGTTTAAATGCTTTGTTACATGTAAAGACAGGGAACCGTGCTTGGCACTCAATCAATGTTAGGTATTGTTTTTCTGTTCTTAATCAATCTGAGGCAATAAATGTTTTTCCTATTAAAATGACAGATTCGAAAATTAATTCTTTCAGCAAGTGTTTTTAGAGGGCTCCCCATGAATGACGTTTCGTGGATAAAGTAGATCATCTCTTTTAAAGATAAAATGCCAGAGGGCACAAAAAAGATGGTATTAGGTAGACATAAAAAGTGAATAAATATTTTTAAGTATAGATAGGAACTGTTAAGAAAATTTTAAAAGGCCATGTCACAGAGATTAAGAGGACAAGGAGAGTAGGGTGGGAAAAAGTGCTTTTACTCACTCATAGGTGCAACCCCGTAATGTTGAAGCAAATCCAGGCTCAGTTTTTGTACATGGTCTCTATTTTGTCTACACACTCCCTTCCTTCATTACCTCACCCAGGCCCAAGGCTTAAATATGACCCCCAACATACCGTATGATTTGGGAATGTTCCTCACACCTACTACACTGGCAGTCACCTATGGCAGTGAATGAATGGCATTCCCCACTGTTAAGACCAAAAACACTGGAGCCATCCTAACTCCTTCTTCTGTCTTATTTCCAAACTACCAGCAAATTCTGTCAACTCTACCTTCAAAATATATGCAGTATTTTACTGGTTTTTCACAATCTCCACTGTTGCCACCATTTTCCAAGGCTCTGTGATCTCTTCAGTGAATTACTGTAAACCTACCTAACTGGCCTCTCTGCATTTACCTTTGCCCACACACAGCTTAATTCCAACACAGCAGCTAGAGTAAACATAAATGGGATGATGTCTCTCCTCTGTTCAAAGCTTCCAATGGCTCTGACTGCACTCTGAATAAAAACAGAAGTCTCACCATGGACTATGAGGCTCTACCTTGTGTGTCCCACCCCCAATGCTGCTTCCTGTACATTCAATTCCCCTTCCTATTTCACACCACACCTAGTAAGCTGGCTTCCTTAATGTTCATGAAATACACCAGCAATGCTTCTGGCTGGGGCCTTTGCTCCTCTGATAATGGCTGACATGCTTCCCTGCAATCATCAGCATGGCTTGCTGCTTCAGTCACTTCAGGGCTTCTTCCAAATGTCACCTTTTCTATTCTTTACTAGCCTTTGAAAAATTGCATTTTGCCTCTGCAAAAAGAACTTCTTTTTCTCTATTTATGCTTTACTTTGTTCCACATAAATTATTACCTTCTAATAAATCAGATTTACTTATTTTATTATATTATTCTTCCTTAGGGTACAATTATCATAGGCAGAGATTTTTGTCTGTCATTCAATACTATATTCCAATTTTTGAGGCAATTACCTAGTACTAAAGTGTTCTTTCAATATTTAGTTAATTAATTAATTAAAGAAAGAATAAGTGAATGTAGTCCAGGAAGGAAGTCTTCTCTGAGGAGTAACATTTGTTCTGAGCCCTAAATATCTGGAGACCGACAACTACTACTAGATCATTTGAAGGCAGAACAGTCTAAGCAGAGGACATGACCTTAACAACTATCAGCCTTTGAACAGAGAAAATAGAGAAATAAAATGACTTATATTTTTAAACGATTATTCTAACTTCTATGTACAAAATAGGAAGAACACTGGTTGGAGTAGAGTAAGTGAAGAAACAGAGGCGGGGGCTACTTCTTAGGAGGGAGTGGGCAGACAGTTCATTTCAAGCCTTCTAGGCTATGGAAGTTAAGTTCATTTTAGATGCAAAAAGAAGCACCATTGAAGGGCACTGTTACAGGTCTGGGTGGGAAGAAGTGAAATAATCTGGTTTTGTTTTTAAAAGAGCATTTGGCTAGCAAGGAATAGAAAGTTATCATTTTTTTACTTGGATAAAGTAATCAGTGGAAATCACATTACCAAGATTTTTAAGTAACTAACATAAAAATTGTAAAATTAAGTCGCTAAGGTTTTATTTCTGAGAAAAAGTTGATGGTGGGTAAAAATTTCAGCAAATTCACATTTTTTTCAATATAATCTATTATCTGTGAATATTCTAGATTGAGGTTATCGGTGGTCTTATTACTATTACTGGGAATGGTTTATTTACTGAAGGCTTCAGATTGGTCAAGAGTTCCATTCACATTCCCTGAGTTATAAAAAAATCCTATCAAAAATGTAGTAAGCTGAATTTATAGATGGTTCCAAAATATGAGTTTATTAAAGATAAATATGGATTTTGAAAAATGAAAAGAAGTATGACATTATTTAGTACCTGTGACAACAACAAATGTGGGCTTTGGAGAAGTTTTATTTAATTAATTTACTTTTGAGAATTACTTTGATATTTAGTTTCTGTTAACTGTTGCATATGTGTGTATGAATTCTACATATACATTAATTAAATCAGTATGTTATTAAAATAACAATAAATAAAATCATAATAAATCTAATATAAATATTAAATTAATAATGATATATTGATAAGGTTTGTTAATTAAATTCTAGTATTAGTAAAATTCTACTATTTTATAGTGTGTCTGTTATAAATATAGACATTTGTGTCCACAATAATGTCCTGTATTTATGTTAGCATACCACTCAGATACATGACCAAAAGCTAAATCTGATACAAAAATGCAGGTAGAAAAGTCAATGGAATTTCTTAGGATTTTTTTTTTTTAATTCAAACCCTGGAAGGGAGGAGCTGCAATTTTATCTGTAAAAAAAAATCAAGAAAGAGAAAAGCAAACATACTCTATTTGTTTTACTATGATTATTTTCTTCATTCAATTCTAGTGTATATTTATATAAAGGTAAGAATTATCAACTTTGTAGAAGTGTCATATGTGGATAGAATATAAATTATCTTTCATTTTGTGTTTCATTGTGCTATACAATGAGATTTCTATTTAAAAAGTGAAAATATAGAAGTAAAGGGAGTATAAATGTGTGCTATTTCTGAATTATTTGCCATCCAGCTATCATGCTTCTGCTCTGCTCTTATTTCTGCGTTATTTTAATGCACATGTAAGGTGTCTTTATCGTCACACAGCAGTCAGGCCAGCACAAAAATGAGCTGCACTGAGACTTGACACCATGAACAATCTTAATGTCATTGGTTAAGAGTAGAAATTATATATTCTCCTAACAAGCCCACCATACTTTATGCCAGACTCTGATTTCTACATATATTTCAAAATTAAACTGATTCCAAAGTATATTGCAGAAAACTCCTTCCTATCTTTAGTGTGTTGTGAAATGCATATGTAGATAAAAAGGGTCCTGATATTTTTGGATTGGCTTTTAATTCTTCTATCTGAATATCAGCACAGATGTTTCCTGCAAAGTAAAAATAAAATTGTGTTTTTCCTCCCCAGTGGCAGTGTACCTGGGGAAGACAGTGGATGAGTACATGACCATTTGGCTACTTCCTATATTCAGGCACTTTGTCCCCCTGCATCAGCCACCACTGGATAAATGTAACAATATTATGTTTATGTCACTGCAATATTATGTTTTCCCTCTGCTTTAAGAAGCTGCCTACATAGGATTTCATGAAGATTCAGACAAATAAGGACTTGAATCTTCAGAAAATCTGATTTTACTCATTAATTTAAACATTTATGCATATCTTTTGGTTTGCTTAAAAATTTTTGTAGGACATTGACTTTGCTACAATAAGCGTTATTACCCATAATAACTAGTGAAAACTTGTTCATGCCCTGTTACTTCATCTGAAAGCAACCTCCTTACACCTGCACTTCAGATATTATTTGTATTGATTGGAGATCTACAATAATTCTTTTGCCTGGCTTCTCCTATATCAAGTAAAATACAGACACAGTTAACTGTTAAACCAATATTTATACAATGCAATTTAAATTCCAAGAAATAAAGGCAAACACTTTCAATGGCTCCTATTATTCATATCAGTTAATGTGACCATAAGAATTTACATGGCTCACAGTAATTTATATTGTTACAGTTAGAGCCATACATATTTCAGTTTTGGTGTAAAACATTGGTTTTCCACTATTGGCTGCCCATGATGGGTGTTATAATAACTCACTTCACTTCCAGATTTATTCATTTGCTATGCTTACATCTCAGTAATGGCACTTATAAATGATAATGGATCTTTCAGAAATACCAATGTAATAACTAAAAACATAGGAGAAAGCATGGCCTGCATCAAATGAAATTATGATCTGCCATTAAAGGTAATGATCTATCAGTTCTCATGGTAGGATAAATGGAGAATGACATTCCCATTGTGTAGCAAGAGGATGGGGCTGGAAAAGATAAAAAAGGCAGGAAAAGAAACTCTTGAATAGAAGTTACACAGCAGATGACCTGTGCTTTTTCTAAATATACCCATAATAAAAGATGCTTAACACCTACAAAAATAGTAATCAAGGATAAGAGATAAGTTCTATATTAGACGATAAATAGCCATGTTCACTGCCATTTCCCTAATACCCAGTTAGAATGTCTGACACATATAAAGTGTTCAATAAATTTTTGCAGGATACCAACTTAAATGTCACTTTTCATTGACCTTTAAGAATAGGTTACTATAGCAATCATCACAATTGTGATTAAATCGTTATTTGTCTATATATATATTATTTTGCTCAAAGATTAAAAATGCCAGAGAAGCCAAGACAGTGTCTACATTTCCTAACTATTGTATATGACCCCCTAATTTTACATGTAATCCATAGTAGATGTTCAATAAAACTGTTGAGTGAAAAATGCATGAATGGACCTTCACAGGAATGTAAACACCATCGTATATATTTAGTAAATAATATCTATTACTTCTCTACTATTATCATGAGTTAATCTTCTAAGCAAAATACACAAATTTAATCACAAAGGATCATGACTGTGTGACAAGAAACAGCTGTTCCCACTTTTGGGAAAAAAACTCAAAATACACCCTATTCATTGTTAGCCTATTGAAGACAGTATTATTAATGTTTTGTATAGTGCATATGCTTGTGTCATACTTATTACTAAGTGGTATACCCTTCATATATTTTATGGCTGTATGCAGAAGTGAGGCATGCATAAATACAAGGCAGAGAGGCCTTTGTGTACCAAAGCCATGTCTTCTATTTTGATGCATGCTTAATTCAACTGAAACCCGATTATACAATGCTTAACTCTCTGAAAAGCAATCATTCCCTCTAGAATAGTTTACTAGGTCCTGATCAATGAGAATAGAAACATCACTTGTCACTACTCAAGTGCTTTCATTTGTATAAGCTGTACAACGGAGAGGGGACATGGTGATAGCACGCTCCTTTACCACCTCAAGCCCCATTTTCCATTTCAATCCTCTGGAGCCCTTTATTGATTACTATTAACTCTGAGATGCTCTCTCTAAACCACAATCACAGGATTGTAAACTGTCCATAACTACTTATTCCTTACACCCTGTTTAAAAGTCCATCTACCTTCCTACCTGAAGTATCAGTATTTTCAATGAAATAATATTCAAGTCATTATTAAATATTAGTATTACTAAATAAATCTACTCATATTTTCAGGAACAAATGTCAGTTCTACACCTAGCTGTTTTGATGCTAATATTTTACTCTGTGCTTCCCATAACACATACACACACCTGAATGCAATAAGGAATACTGAAACACTATAGTTAGTAGTCTTATATTTTTTCCCAACTTTAGAGGGTGGAAGGAATAAAAGACAATACACATTTTTAGGATGATAATAGAATATTTTCAGCTAGTATAGTTTAATGTGTTTAATAAAGATAATTTCTTGCTATTGAAGTAAACATCTCTTTTCCTATCATATTTGGTCTAAAGTGCCTTTTCCCAATGCATTTTATAATAATACTGAGGGCTCGGATATTATTTATTGTTATTTTTCTTTGATGATCACTAGCTACTAAGCAAAGAGAACTGCAACCAACAATTAATAAGAAGACAAATAAGCTGCTCTGCTGTACAGTGGATAGTGTATTGAACTTCCAGGGAAGCAGACAAATTAGCAGCCAAATATACAACATTGCTGCCCTACCCTTACTTTGGGATCATACCAAATAAGTATTATAGGATTCCATATTATGACAAACAGTCTTATTAAGGGACACTTAATTGTCAAAAAGAAGAGAAAAAAGTCAATTAGTCAAAGTCTTACATTAAAAATCAGCTTATACACTAGCTCACTTCATCGAATTTTAAACAAATTGTGTAATTTATTTGAAATTTTAGTACCATTTATTTGGAACATTTATTAAACACATGTCTAAGTAAGTAAGTAAAAAGCTGCAATAAATAAAAAGAGAGTGTATAAAAATTAATTAACCATGGACAGCATGAGGTATATGAATATTTTTTTTCAATGACTATAAATATTAAAGTATAGAACAAGTGCTTATTACTAACCTTTTCTCTAACTCTAGCATGATAAACTGCATAAATTTCATTAGTAAGAAAGGACTCTTTCTTTAAAACTCACGTATTTCTTCCTACTTTAATGATGTTTTTGTGTGTGCACACTAATAAAAAAAACTCTAAGAAAACAAGAGTGTAGTTCCTTTGACATTGCTATTTGTTTGCAAAAACAATTTTAATATAAAATAAAAGTCTACTCCCAATATTTAAATGATACATAATCTGCTATTTTAAAACCTAAGGGGGAAAAAAAAACATCATATTCACATTTGGTTCGAGTTTTCCACAGTTTAAACTACCACCAAGCAAGTCAAATGCATATTTAACAATCCTCAAGTTAAGGAGGTAGTTCTAAACACACTAATTATGGGTTTAGCCACACCCCTCACCTAGCAAAAGGCTCTTATGTAATATTGATACCTATCCTTTTTTAATATTTAATTTGCACTCATTTTAGAGCATTTCTTCTGGGAAATTAAGGCAAACCTCTGAGGCAAGGGACCTAGCCTTTAGAAATGCTCTCCCCTATAAGCTGATAATTAATCTATTCAAATCTTTAATAAGGTTCATCAAGATGTGAAAAGAATAGAGGAACCTCTCTTTAACGTTGTTACTCATTTGTGTACTTGCGGGTTATCAACAAAGGGAGGGGAGAAGTAACAAAAAAAGGCTTTGCACATGAAGTCCACAAGATCACAAGGTGGAGGAAGCCCCGAAGCCTTCTGGAATGTCCTCCTGCTGCGTGTACACATGGCATTCCACTCAGCCCGTGAAACACTGGCTTGTTTAGCAACGGCAGACACTGCGAGCAAAGGGAACGCTGTGTTGCAAACGTTTTCATTTAATGAAGTTAGTAAACTGATCATGTTTCCCTGCCTCTTCCTGACAGGCTGGTTTCCCACCTGGCAGAACCAAGTTCCTCCAGCTCTCACCACCCACAGGGCAGAGAGACCTGTTTCTAGCTACTCCTGTGGCAAAATGCAGGCTGCCAGCAGGCCGCGGAGGCCACGCAAACCTGATACCCTGCCTGAATAACTTCCCGATATGTCTGGGATTAAGAATAAATCTTTTAAAATGGTAAGTAAAGCAGGAAACATATATAACATAGTAGCCTTTGGGGTAAAACGCCTCCAAAAGAGAAAGTTTTTACTCGATTTTAAAGGACTGCTGGGGGTTATATGTGTTTTAGAAAGGCATCGTGTACGAAGTATAAGCTCATCAGAAAGCCTGTAAAAGCAACGATCTTTGACAAAAAAATAAAACGTATTTGAGACAAATCTCATGACCCTTCCTCGGAAAGGCAGCTGCAGCCATTATGATAACGGTGGGAGGAGAGCTCAGCCACCCACCGAAACTATCCGAAGGAGAGTCTGAGGGAGAATTGTTGTGTAAAAGATTTTTTAAAAGGAGACAAAAGAACAAATCATTTAAATCATATTAGTTAATACATAGGGAATTTCATAATGGTAGAATGAATAGTCACTGAAAAATAAAATTTCAGGATATTTGAAGAGAAAACAACAAAACACCAGGGCATCATATTCTGGCAACAAATAGAATATACTGAGACCATTTTCCTTTTAAAATGGGTGGTTTAATGTTTGAACTATAAACCTATGAAAGAAAAACTCTCCAAGTGTGCTATCCCTGTAGTAACATATGTTGAAATGCAAAATTGAAAATGCTTTATTGAAAAGCATCGTAAAAAAAAATAATAAATAAATAAATAAATAAGTAGTTTCTGTGATGACTGCCCTTGTACTGTTCACCATGTAACTTATGCACTATGTAAGAATTTGTTCTCCATGTAAGAACTTGTTCACTATGCTTTAGAATATTGGAGACTGATGAAAATTAGGCTTGGGTGGATTAATGATTGTGCATTGAGCATTGACTCCCCTATACAGAATTTTATTGTTGTTAACAACCATTTGATCAATACATATGAGAGATGCCCTCTCAAAAAAAAAAAAGTAAAGAAAAGTGTTGTGTTTTCAGTGGCCTAGAAGAACTCTGCACATTGCCATCTGGATATCAACTAGAGTTTTGTGGTTCAAATGTATTTCTGTGTTGTTCTTTAGATGTTTATGTCTATTTAGATTTTAAATTTTTCAAATATCGTATCTAGACATCTAGTATGACCACATAACAAAGAATTATCAATGCACGAAATATCCATTGTGGTGGGGGCTAGAACTATATTCAGAGGCTTAAAGGATTTTTCATACAGTTATATTATGCTTGGATTTTAGATATAATTTCTTCATTAAATACACCTGTAATTCCACTTTAAAATTCAGAATTAGAGTGTGTGTTTATTATTATTGTTGTTCTTATCACCATCATCATCCTGTCATTAGACAAGAGAACCATTTATTTAGAGAAATAAAATAGTGGTTTTCATAGACAATGTAAGCCTTGATATTAGACTATTTCCAAGGCATGAAAATTGGTACTTCACTGACGAATGGATAAGTCGGCTTCTGAAAGCTGGATTACTCCCCAAGTATCTACTTGTTTCTTAGGGAAGACGGAGATGAGATGGCCAATGCTATTTCATATGGATATCAATGTAATTAATTATCAGCTTTATAAGATGACTTCTTAAAAGGGATCTACTTGTTGAAACTGTTAAATTGATCTTTAATAACACGTTGGAAAGTGTAAAAGTTGCTATGATCTAATTGAGTTAATACTGCAGACAGATAGCTTCAAAACAGACTGACTTTCAGATATCCTCTTTAATACATAATGTGTCCTTTAGTGCTATAGAAAAACACATCATTTCCTGTGTTCTGTGGGAACCTAGACTTCCTGAGAGGCCTATTTAGATTAGAATCATAAATCTTGCTCCTGAATACAGAAAGCCTGGCAAAACTCTCTCTCTCTCAGTCAAATTATTTCATATTTTCTCCCCCAAATAACAACTAAGAGGTAAGGGAAGGACTTTTATCAATCACTGCTGGTTTTGACTCCTGTGCTTTTAATTTATATGCACATTTTAAATTGCCATATTAAAAATGGAAGAGAACAAGTTATCTCACAATCTGGTATTATCAGAAGTTTAATTAGGAGCACTGTGGAAAAATGTGCAATACTATTCTTTTCACAGTCAGGCATCCATTTACACATTCCTTGCTACTCCATCAAATGTATTCAGTTTAAAGAATTTGCTAGTGACAGGTTGGATCAATTATTTAAGCTATCCAGCAGAGGCATCCTCATACTGTACAGTACTTTGCTCTACAGACATCCTATCTTGGGAAGAAAGGATTAAGAGATAGATGATGAGCCTTTTCATATTCTCACTTATTCTCCAAAAGACTGACATGTTTTTGTGGATGGCATTCTGTGACATTGGTAAATCAATACGAATATGTTCAGGAGTAGAAATTACCTGTATACAATTTGAGAGCAGGGACATTTATAGAAGATGCATATCCTGGAGAACACCTATTTAAAAAATACAGTTTGCCATTTTTCTGATTTCCATAGTGTGTAGTCTTGTTTTGCAGCCTCTTTGAGAGTTTTTCCCTCTGCTTTTTCTTCCCATTCCTATGCTAACCATCTTCTACTATTCCTATGGGTTACAATTCAGACACCACCTTCTGCAGCCCTCCAAACAGGATATCTGTATCTGTATGCAGAATATGTACTTTATTGCATTATATTCCTTTTAACTAGAGGAGGAGATTTTGTTTTACTCATTATTTTAGTATCAGTTCTCAGCAAAATACATTCTCTCTGTATGCTCTCAACAAATATTTGTTTAAGGAATAAAAGAAACCAAGGTGTTTTTCCATGATACAGAATTAGAATACTTAAACCAAATGTGAAGGACTCTACATAAAGTCACACAAACCCTATGTATTATATCATGTCAGCTATCAGTTGAAGAAAAGATTGAAGGATTTTAACATATTACTGAGAAAATCCAAGATTAGAAAAGGAATTTGGCAAAGTGAGCACATTTATAAATGAGTTAGGCATATTTTGAAAGTCACTTTCATTTATAATATATCATTTGCACTTCTTAACACCCAAGAGAGATAAGAATCCTACTCCTTACCTTTCACAGAAGAGGGCTTGGCTCTCTCCCAAGTTAAGAACTTTATTAGCATGACTACAAATGCACATTTTCCCAGCTACACATTGTAAAGATTTAGGGAATGTACAGTTGTAGAGGGAATCTAGTTCCCTCTATCTTGAGGATGTTTTCTATTACAAACATCATAGGTCTGGTGCCAATGGATTTTTTTTTTCTTCTGTCATGTCTTCTTGCTTTTAGGAGCTGTCAGTGATTTTTGAAGAACATTAATCTCCAGAGAAAGGAGTGTGTACAACTGACATTGTTCCCCAAGGACTGTCTCATAGCATATCCCAGCAGTATGGATTTGGGCTTGAAATATATAAAGCCAGATGTAGTGGAAAAATTATGGACTTTGTAATCACTCAGACTTGAACTTCAGTTTTAATGAAATTACTTACTAGTTATTTAATCTTGAACAAGTCACAACCACACAAAGCTTTAGTCTCATCATTAGTAAAATTCTGAAAGTGTTAATGCCTTCTGAACAGGATGCAAGGAGAATTTGCGAAAATATAAATGTGAAATGCCTGACATACATATCAGGCTAGTGAAATGGGAGCATGATACCTGACTGATAAATGTACGATCAAGAAAGATGACAGTCTTTTCATTTGATGTCTGTATTGGGAGAAGTGGCTTGAGAGATTCTATATGATCATTGGCTTCAGCTCTTCTTAAATTTTCTTGGTTAAGTTATCTTATACTCCCACTCCCTGAATACCATCCTAAATAATTTTTCAGTCTTCAAAAGTGCAGGAAACTATGACACAAAGAGGTTCAAAGCAGGCATTCAATTCACTATATCAGAATGGTGGCTCTATCAGTGGTATTGATGTTTGCCTCTAGATAAGTCATTTTAATTATGACACAAGTGATATCTCTTTCACTCATGTTTTCCTATCCTCTAGTAATTCACAGAAATCTATGACATTCAGATTAGGATATTATTCGTTATTCATTAGAAAATGTTAGAATTTAATACAGATCATTAGACAGAGTCTGATGATTTTGCTTAAATGACTTGCCTTCATTTTTCTTCTAAGTATACTTGCATGTTGCTTAGAAACTTTTTAGTTCAGTTAATTAACATTTGAGTATCTACAATATTCATAAAGTACTAAAGAATGCTAAAATAAATAACTAGACTGCTAAAATGACAGAGATGGAATGATTTATTTTCTTAAAGTTTAAAAGGTAAATAAATTTAAAGCATAATTGGTGGGTTCTCTACTTGTAAATTTAACTACTCACTAAAATTTATCTGTGACTTCAGAATCAATACCTGTAGTATTTTCCTGGTGATTTGAGGGCATGCATAGAATGACCAAAAACCTTTTGCCTGATATGCATGTCACCAGCTGAGGTCACACAAGAAGAAATTCTGCCTTCTTGTTTTGGATCTCACATTGTAAACAAATGTCCTTTTAGTGGTCTATGCTCACATTTTATGCTTTTGGTTCATGACTTCAACATTTAAAATAGCCCCAAAGCATAGTGCTGAAATTTTGTCCAGTGTGCCTTAACTCAAGAAGGCTGTGATGTGCTCTACAGAAAAATAAATGTTAGAAAACTTCCTTCAGACTTGAGTTATAATGCTGCTGTTGGACTTGAGTTTAATGTTAATTAATGAACAATATGCAGTTGGTCCTTGAACAACGTGGGGACTAGAGACGCCAACCCCTTATGCTGTCAGAAATCCTCACTTAACTTTTGACACCCCAAAAATTTAACTACTAATAACTTACTGTTGACCAAAAGTCTTACCAGTAATATAAACATACTTTATATATTTATTATATACTGTATTCTTACAATAAAGTAAGCTAGAGAAAATTTCTTTTCAAATTGTCACAAATCTCCAAAAATATAATATATTTATTGAAACACATCCAAGTATAAATGGACCTGCACAGTTCAAACCTTTGTTCAGGAGTCAACTGTCTATTAATAAGATACCTTTAAACACATAAAACGAAGTTATGAAGTTGATCAATCAATTTAAATATGACCATGAGCTTGAAGGAACCTACATTTGCATTTATCCCAGGAGCAGTAATTCAGTATTTTTTGCAACTTTATAGAACATAACTACCAAGAAAAATGAGAATCATTTTTGGTTGCTAAAACTGAGTGTTTTTATATACTTGGCATATTTTTTGCCACTCCAATTTCCACTTAAACAGTATTTATTCATGTGGATCATATTTATTGAAAGTTCTCTTCTAAGTTACAATTTACCAATAAGACTGATAGCAATAAGCAAAAGACAGAAGTTGGCTACTGTTCTATGATCATAAGGTTTTATATAAGGTATAAACAGCAAAAGGGACAAAATGAACAGGAGGAATGCAGAAATGGACAGCAAAGGGAAAAATACATTCCTACAGCCTTTCAAGGCCCCTTCATTACTTTATTTCATTTGTACCTCCCTGTTTATAAGCATTTCTTTCAATGTATAAGAAAAGTGAGACTTAGAGAGATCAATTAGCATCTGCAGGAAAACATCGATAGTACCAAATGAGTTGGAATAAGAAATCAAATTTTGGCTCACAACACTTGAATAAGTTGAAAATTATCTTCCAATGATAATAGAGGTATTTTTGGTCTAATAAACTAATTGGATAGGTAAGTAAAACATTCACTTCCATTAACTAACCCATAATCAATTTTGTAATAAATAATAAAGCCAGAATTGAATTCAAGTGAGAGGCAAGTGGTTTCTCAAGTCATTTTGTGTTGACTATCAGGAAACATTAATTACATAATATATCTCCCCAGTTTACACATTTACTTTAAAACCTCTTTATATTACTGAGTTGTGAAAAATAATTCCTTTCCTTCTCCTAAGAATATTCAAACTTTTTATGTACCCCATGGTTACTTTTCAATATGATAGATTATGAATATGAATATGGACAAAGAGAAAAAGAATAAATATAATTATGGATGAGGTAAAAAGAGCAAAGCTATGCTAAACAGGAAAATTACAAGGTATTTAACAAGCAATTCTTTCACACAACTAGAAAAATGAAAAATGTGATTCTACTCAACTCTGCTTTCTAATTGCAACCATACATGGATACTTGAAAATTTGGTATAGCGTATGCCTTATTTTCCATTTTCTAACATGTACTGATGTAGTAAAATTACTTGCAAAGGCAAAAAATTTCAGACAGTATTATTTATAAAAGCTAGGGTTTTAGTATATTTCTGGTCATTATTTCTTCCTCTCCTTCTCCTTCTTTCTTCCTCTTTCTTCTCCTTTCTTCTTATTTCTCTATCTCATCCTTTTCCGTGGACATAAATCCAGAGATCTGAAGCACTTTACAAATGACCAGGTCGAGGGACACTGAAGACCAGAGAATGCCAAGGTCATTCAAGTCCCTTAACTTCCCCATGCTAAATCTAATATTATGAAATTTCAGCCATACAAAAGTAAGTTTACTATGAACACTATTCAGAAATATATCCGACTTTATTGCATGCTGCAGAAAAATAATGTTACCTTGGATTTTTAAAAACACTACCCTAAATTCCTTATTTCTAAGTTTTTTTCCCTTTCTTTCTTAACTTTTGCCTATTAGGAGATACAAAAGGTCTTAGAGTGGCTATTTATATTCAGAAATGTTACTTCCTCAATACTGTTGGGCTTAATGTTCCCTCAAGAATAAGAATAAACAAATCTTTTTTGTTTCAGTGCTAAATCAGATAATATAATAAATGTTAACAAGGAAATAACACATGGTGAGAATAATGTTTATTTTGTGTACACAAAAGTTACAAATATGTAAAAGGGATGGTATTACTCTTTCCATGTTAGTTTTACTACTTGCTTATTTTTAAAAGTATTATTGGTACATCTTGAGAAATGTTCTGGTGCAGAGCCCAATTTTGTTTGCTTGTTTGATTTTAAATCAAAACACAATTTTTTTCTCAGACAGAAATAGGAAAAGAAAAAAATAGCATACAAGGGAAATTTTGTAGAGAATAGTATTTGAAAGTTGACATTGAACTTATTCAAAAAGTTACACACACACAGTCATTAGGTACATACAAACTTTGATAAGATGTAGATCCTTAAGTATAACTTTCACTGACTTAAACAAAAACAAAGGCACTAATAAGAGGAGACACTCATTTAAAATGGTTCTGGTGGGCGATCTCACACTTTGACTACAAATTTAACACACTATTGCATCTCTTCTTGAGGAAATAAGACAGAAGTGAGAGTCATGCTGGCTATAGATTAGAAGCTGTCTACATGGCTAATGCTGTTACTCATAAAGAACAGGTGGACCAACAGCTGGCTGAAGACAGACAGGCACAAACAAGAAGGCAGTGGACAGAAGTCTTGTCGAAGGGAGGGTGGAAAAGGAGTTCTGAGTTGAAGCTCAAAGATAAACCATTAAGCCCAGTCTTCTACAAGTCAAATAATGACTGGTAATGACAATAATTAATCATAAATACCAATAGCAATAATAAAAATGCAAATCTCAGTTACTAACCATCTACTGTCAGATACCATGCAGAATGCTTTGATATATAACATTAATTGATCCTCATATAATAATTAATTCAGATTCCCTGGATAAGAAAATTGAGTTTTGGATTTGGCACTCACAGAAGATGCACTAACTGCCTGAGATCCTAGTTTACATAGACTTTCAGGGCCCATGACAACCTCATCAAAGAAGTACTATTATTATCACCCACATTGTAAAAATAACCCAACTCAGGCCCTCAGAAACCAGTCACACAGCTCATAATTGGAAATCTTGTCACTCAAAGCCAGGCAGTTTACCTCTAGAATCTATGTTCTAACCCAGTGGTTCTCACACTATAGCATGCATCCTTCATCTCCTTCTAAACACCACGCTTCTAATGTGGTTGGTCTGCAGTAGGACCTGAGGACGTCCATTTCTAATATACTCCTGGGTGAAGCAGATGCTGCTGGTCTGGGGGCCACACATGGAGACTAAAGACAGCCTCTCTAGGAATGCCATTTAAATTCTCTGTGCCTCAGTGTCTCTGTAAAATATGTAAAAGAAATCTTCAAAATATTAAATAAGTTGCCACATAAAACTGCACTGGGCACACAGACACTAAATACATAAAAGACCTTATTATTGGACAGCAGGGTTTCAAAGGTAATATAAATTAGAATGTGGTGTTTAAATCAGTAGGAGAGTAGAAATAGTCATGTCTTCTAACTATTAGTTTCAATTTCTAACTAGTGCTCGCAGATTTATCCTGTGACCAAAACCTTGCTTTGACCTCAGCTTTTTGTTTTCTTACTTGTAAATAAGAAAAATTATATCATTTACCACAACACAGGAAGGGAAGAATAACTTGTAAAATTATTTTATAGCACTTTGTGAAAATAATGGAGTATATAAAAGCTAATAGTAAATTTCACCTTTCTCAGAGAACATTGTAAATTTTCAATCTCAGCTGATTTACTGCTATAGCTAAAGTGCTAAAGGTAAAAAGACAAGAGTATTTTTTCCTGAAAACTCAGCACAGTTAGCCTTGCTCTTTTAATGTGTTATAAATATAATTTATAATAGTCTAATTGTCTACAATCCTGAAAATACATTAATCTCCTCACTTTCAAACACACTGAATATTTAATAAAATTTTGGTGGCTTAATAATAAAAATAGAAACATGTAAAAATAGGCCACATATGTTAAGAAAAAAGAAAAGGGAAAATCAAATTTGGAGTTTTAATAAACATGAAGTATTCCTTTAATTTCTGAGAATGTAGTGAACTTGAAGATGAGTGACCCTTTCTTATTTATTTTTAAGCAATGTAGATTAACCACATGAACAGACATATCTTTCAGCAGCAATAGCATTAGGAAACATGTGTTTGCAGAAAGAAGTAAGTTGATCTATTGGGGGCAGTTGGAAACTGGTGTGGCCTAGTAGACTAGGTGTCAGAAATTGTGAATTTTAATCCTTCTCAAACATCACCCCAAGCTCCTACCTTGTGTGGCCTGAGGCAAGTAAATTGTTTCTTTTGGCATTTTAAATGTATCCTTAAGAAAAATGGATAAAGTTACATTAATCTACCATAAATAATTAACTTGATAATTTTTCTCAACCTACATCAGTAAGCTCATCTGAGCTCTTAGGCACTTAACATCTTTTCCATCACTGTAAACATTTGGCAGAAACTACTGAAGGCCAACATGAAATGAGAACAGAAAAAAGGAGTTTCAAACTAGTTAAAATTACTAACAAAATACATTTGTAGCATAATAAAATCACAAGATTTTAAAGAAAATGCTATCCTATCAGTTTATCTGTTATTGTTTTTTTTCCCAAACTTAAATTCAGGATCATATCAGAGACTCTTAGCATTCTAGTTATACAATTTTAAATATTTGCTTGGTCCTCATTTATTTTCTGCTTTTAATTAATTAATTAATTTTTGCAATTAAAAAATAATTTAAAAGTAAGTCTAATCTCAAATAGAAATAAACCAATGATTTATTTTATGTTGTGTGAACATAATAGGACAGAGTTCATAAAGTTATTTTTAAAAAATTAATTGTCAACTTGCATTCCTAAATGCTAATGATGAACCAGCAGAAAGAGAAATGAGGAAAACAACTCCATTCACAAATTCATCAAAAAGAATAAAATACCTAGGAATAAACCTAACCAAGGTGGTGAAAGACCTATACCCTGAAAGCTACAAGACACTCTTGAGAGAACTTAAAAGAGGACACTAATAAATGGAAATACATTCCATGCTCTTGGGTAGGAAGAACTAATATGGTCAAAATGGCCATCCTGCCTAAAACAATCTACAGATTCAATGCAATCTCTATCAAAATACTGACAGCATTCTTCAACGAACTATAACAGTTAAAAAATTCATATGGAACTACAAAAGACCTCGAGTAACAAAAACAAACCTTAGAAGGAAGAATAAAGTTGGTGGGGGGATTACATTCCCCAACTTCAGTCTCTACTACAAAGCCACAGTAATCAAGACAATTTGGTGCTGGCACAAGAATAGACCCATAGATTGATGGAACAGAAGAGAGAGCCAAGATATAAACCCACACATACATGGCCAATTAATATACCATGAAGGAGCAATGGATATGATATCCACTTCAACATCTGGTGTTTGCAAAACTGGACAGCTACATGTAAGAGAATGAAACTGGATTACTATTTAAATCCATACCCAAAAGTAAACCTAAAATGGATCAAAGACCTGAATGTAAGTCATGAAACCATAAAACTCTTAGAAGAAAACATAGGCAAAACTCTCCTGAATATAAACATGAGCAACATTTTCATGAACATAGCTCCTCAGGCAAGGGAAACCAAAGCAAAAATGAACAAGTGGGACTATATTAGACTAAAAAAATTCTGTACAGCAAAGGACACCATCAGTAGAACAAAAAGGCATTCTATCGTATGGAAGAATATATTCACAAGTGACATCTGATAAGGGGTTGACATCCAAAATATATAAAGAGCTCACATGCCTCAACACCCAAAAAGTAAATTACCCGATTAAAAAATGGGCAGAGAATCTGAATAGACACTTCTTCAAAGAAGAAATTCAGATGGCCAACAGGCACATGAAAAGATGCTCTACATCACTAATCATCAAAGAAATGCAAATTAAAACCACAATGAGATATAACCCAGTTAGGATGGCCAACATCCAAAAGACAAGCAACAACAAATGCTGGTGAGGATATGGAGAAAGGGGAACCCTCCTACACGGCTGGTAGAAATTTAAATTAGTTCAACCATTGTGGAAAGCAATATGGAGGTTCCTCAAAAAACTAAAAATAGAAATACCATTTGACCCAGGAATTCCACCCCTAGGAATTTACCCAAAGAAAACAACATCCCCAGTTCAAAAAGACATATGCCCCCCTATGTTTATTGTAGCAATATTTACAATAGCCAAGATATGGAAGCAACCTAAGTGTTCATCAGTAGATGAATAGATAAAGAAGATGTGGTACATATACACAGTGCAATTTTATTCATCCATAAGAAGAAAAAATCCTACCATTAGCAACACCATGGATGAAACTAGAGGGTATTATGCTCAGTGAAATAAGCCAGGCAGAGAAAGACAAGTACCAAATGATTTCACTCATTTGTGGAGTATAACAGCAAAGCAAAACTGAAGGAACAAAACAGCAGCAGACTCACAGACTCTAAGAAGGGCCTAGTGGTTACCAAAGGGAAGGGGGTGAGGAAGGTGGGTGGGGAGGAAGGAAGAAGAGGATTGAATGGCATCATGATTAGCACACATGGTGTTGAGGGTGGTCACAAGGAAGGCAGTATAGCACAAAGAAGACAAGTAGCGACTCTATAGCATCTTACTATGCTGATGGACAGTGACTGCAATGGGGTTTTGAGGGGGGGAGAATTTGATAATATGAGTGAATATAGTAACCATAATGTTGCTCATGTGAAACCTGAGCATTAAGTTTGTATATCAATGACACCTTAAAAAAAAAACTTAATTGGCTGAACAGCGGTATCTCCTTAACCAAGCATTTGCCTTGAATATACCTTCCTCCAACATAAGGGCCTTTTAATGCTCACTGAGAAACGTCCTTTGCTATTCTGCTTCCTAGCTTCCAGGAGAAGAGCAGGGCTGTGACTTGTATGTGTCAGTCAGTGGTGCCCAAACTTTTCTTTCTAAATGAGAATAGGTTTTCAGACTGAATGAATCAAGTTTCTCCCTCTCTGACTGAATAACATCTGAATTAGCCACAGTGTAAAATAACCAAGGATAATTAATTATATGCTTTGAGTCAACCCTCATTCACTTCTAACTCAAGTACACAGACATCTCTTTTTAATGTAGTTACAAAGAAAATCACAATGATGCTCATCATCTTAAATTTCTTAAAGGTTTTACCATTATCTACTACAATGTAATAAAACAATCTTTGGCAAGATAAGCTTACATCTCTCACAATCCTGTTTAGTTATCACTCACCTTCTGTTATGTCTTATTTCCTCTAATACCTGTTTGTGTTTTAGAGTCTAATTTCTCTTCATCCAGTTTGTTTATACTCTGCAAAGTGCCTATGCTCTCTGAGAAAAAGAAAAAGCACCGAAGGAGAAGATAAGAAGAAATGGTTGGGAACATAAGACAATTTCATTTTTTTTTAATGAAATGCTATTCTAACTTTTTTAAAGGTCATTGGCTTTTTTAAAGGTCTTCACCCTTTAAGGGTGGATAAGTGAATCTCTGTTTCTGAATAAAAATGTATTAGAATACATTAAAATGGGTTTTGAGAATGTTATTCATATTGTTAAATGACCATATTTTTCATTGAATTTTCTTCTAGTCTACTCTTGTTTTTGAGTTAATTTATTTTTAATGCTACCTCTGTTAACAAAACTAATTGTTTATAATCATAAGTAATGTAATAATAATTACAGAAATCAAGGGAGAACATAAAATATATAAAGAGATCTAAAGCATAAAGAAACATAAACTATTTAAATTATTCATGATGATTAAATACACTAATTGCTTTAAAAAAAGTTATATCCTTAGTAAGAAAATTAAAAGGTCTTTTATAAACATTTGCATATAAAAATTTAGTCTTTTAGTCAAAATCTGTAGGAGTAACTGAAGTTCATTTATTTATATGTTGTGCTACACTGAATTTAAGTCGTTAATTGAACACCTAAAATATGAAACAAAACTTTTTAAACTCTGCTAATATGATGATAAATTCAGATTCAGCTAGATGGAAACTAAGTTGGCTTCCCAATAAAGCAATACTTCCCAGTGAGCATGAGGGCTGTATGGTGCAGCAATTAGGAGTAGCTGTAAGGAGCCAGCTGACCCGGATTCAAATCCCATCTGCTTCACTTAATAACTGCATGACTTAAACTCTAGATCTCAACGTCCTTCTCTGTAAAGTGGAATTAATATCTACATCATATATTTCTATGAATATCAAGTGAGTCCACACTTGATGTTGTTCTCACTATTGTTAAATGATCTTGGGGTGTCTTTCTTTGTAGTACTGTGATCTTCTGGAGTACTGTGGCATTAAAGACAGCCAGGAGATAAAGTTAAGGGTAAACCTAACAATTAAAATGTGTTTAGGTATTTTCTACTAAGAACCCATAAGACTGGAAAATCCTAAGTCACAAGTTCCCAAATAAACTTCGATCTTGAATCCTGCAACTTCCTAAGGTATAGATGAGAAATAGAAATTGCCTTGATGTATTCTCACAGTAATTTCTTCTTAGTATGATGTTCACCTAAGGCAGAGAAACTCTGTTACATAGGAGAGGGGTTCAAGAGAAAGTCATCCATCCAGTCCTCATTCTGAGGTCCTGACTTTCACTTAGAATGTGCCAGGTTCCATCAAGTCCGCATGACCAAAGGAGCGAATTACTGCTTATTCCCTGACCTCAGCAGTTGAGTCAGTTTCTGCATTTTTTTACTACAGTACAATATTACGATTATATTTTCAGCAAATAAAGGGATATATCAAGAAATCAGATGCTATTTCTTGAAAAGGAAGGGTATCTTTTTACCTAATTTACTAATTTTCATGAGTAAGGGGTATAGTAGATGTGACAGCTGATGAGGGAAGGAACATAGAGCAGGGCTGATAAGATATCTGAGGATCTAAAGAAACGAACATTAAGCCACAGAGGAATATTCTCTCAGCCCTTGAAACCTAATGGAATTTGCCCTGGTGGGATTCAGACTTGTACGGAGCAAATGACCCTTTATTTCTTCCATTTTCTCTATGAGAATGGGAATGTCTATCCTATGCTAGTCTCACCATTATAATTTGGAAGTAGATAACTTATTTTTTAGTTTTACAGTTACATGGATGAAAGTTCATATTCAGAGTCACACACATGCTTGAATTAGATGAGATTTGAAGCTTCTTGAGTCTATGATATTTAGATGAGATATTTGTCTTAGAGTTGATATTGAAATGTGTTAAAATTTTGAGAGTGCTGGGATCGAGAGAATTACTTTGCAATGTGGGATGGATGTAAATCTGGGGGGCTAGAGGGCAGACTGTACTAGGTTGAATAGTGTCACCCCAAAATTCATGTATACTGGAATTTCAGAATGTGACTTTATTTGGAAATAGAGTCTTTGCAGAAGTGAAGATGAGGTCTTATCTTAATATTGGACACAGTGGGCCCTAAATCCAAATGACTGATGTCCTTATAAATCTGTCAGTTGATGACACACACCTAGGGAAGAAATCCATGTCAAAATGGAGGCAGGAATTGGAGTGTAGCAGCCATAAGCCAAGGAATGCCAAGGATTGCTAGCAACCCCCTGAAGCTAAGAAGAGGTAAGGAAAGATTCTTCACTATAATCTTAAGAGGAATCATGGCTCTGCCAATACTTTGATTACAGAGTTCTAGGTTCCAGAACGATGAGAGAATATTTTCTGATTTTTATGCCACCCAGTTTGTAGTAACTTGTCATGGCAGCCCTAGGAAACTGATTTGCCCAGTGATAATTTTGTTTGCATCAGTATAGATACTGATTACAGAGGTCTGTGTAGAGTCAGAGTTGACGTTTTTACTTAGGTATGATTGTCCAATATAAATATGAGTTTTTTCTGAGGCTAATTATAATATAAGCTGGGTGGGTTCTTTTCAGTGGAAAATTTAAATTGTAGCTTTAAAATATTGCAGAGTTTATGTTTTACCTTTAGATTTGGTTATACAATAAGGTAAACAAATTAAATCGTATCAAAAGTTTTAGACAATGCTATAATACATATTATCTATGATTGTAATACCTAAAATAATATTGTCTAAAACAGTAAATATTACAGACAATGCTATAACAAATGTATGTGTTTATATGTGTGCATCAGTATCTGTGTGTTTAAAGGTTAAATGTAATACAACTTTTTAAATAACTACTTAGAAATATAAAATGACTGAAAATGACTTTCAAAGAACATTATGAATACAATATCCAGAGTTATGAATTGAGTTACTATCTAATGCTTATGGTTACCTTATGCTTAAAAAACTGTTTCCTAGGTATATGAATTTACTCAAATTGCATGTGGAAATTAATTTTGTCAAACATCCATTTACTTAAAAGTATATTTATTTTGATATCTATCATAAACAACTCTGTGCTAGGTGCATGCAGGTCAGTGGGAAAGAAAGCATCCACACAATTTAAAGATACATATAAAATAGTAAGTTTTACACAGGATGTGGCCATGGAGAACAACAAATAAGAGTAGACTTTCAGCATGTGGTCAGGGAATAGTGCTCTCTGTATGTATGACTTTTAATTTAAGGCTGTAGTACTAAGAGGAGCTGAATCCACACAGAACAACGCAAGAGGTAATCATTGTGATGGAAAACTGCCTCAGGAAGGAGAGCCTAAGCACTGAATTATATTTCCAAATGCACCAAGAGGAAAGAATATACAAATGCCAATATAATAAAATCAAACAATTCTAAAATTATAAAGTGTAAAACCATCTTCAGCGGTCTAAAATTATAAAGTGTAAAACCATCTTCAGCAGATTATCAAACAAATGTCCTTATAGCATCTTGAAGGCTGAGTCTGAAAGTAAACACAAATGGCTTCCTCAGACATCTCATCCTCCAGCAAACCTTTCTGGAAATTAAATGGCCTGGTAAGAAGAAGAGCAAGCTCAGCCAGCAGGCCTGCATCCTTTGTTGGAGTGTAACTCCACAGGAGGACAGGTGCAGAGAATGGATGACAGCAGGACACCTACACAGCTGCTATGTGTTGAGCAATAGCAGAACAGCCTCAAAGATTTCAATGGAAAAGCTGTGGAGGCTCATAAGAGTCCTAACAGAAAACAATGGGAAACAGCAGCCGTTTGCGAATCAGGCTGGTGTGGAAGTCGGCACAGAAGGAAATTTTGACTGTGTGCAAAACGAAAAGGCAAAGAAAGAAGTAGTATTATGTTCTGTCAGTAGTGCCTGCAGCAGCAAGCTAAAAGATATTATTTCTTGTTTTTTTCTCAGAGCTTAAAGTCAATCTTATAAATAGGAAGTTATCAGAAACCGTATTTTCTTGAAACAGTGCACGTTCCACTTCTCACACAGAAACTTCCAGTACTTAATATCCATGATTCACTAGTTAATTGAATACTTACTTTGAGAATGCCTACTATGCCCCAGGCATTTTTCTAGCCATTTGTATCATCTATAAACAAAATAAAAATCCTTGTCCCCTTGCAACTTTCATTCTAGTCAGAAAGACAGACAATAAACATAATAGCTAAGAAAGTTATGGTCATAGTGGTAAGTGCCTCTGGAGAAAAAAATTAAATGGAGTTGGGTAAGAGGATTGGGGAGGGCTGTGGAGCAGCTGCATGCTATAATATTAAAGGCCAGTGTATGGACATGTATTCAAAACTTGGAGGTTAGTCAAAGAAGTATCTAAAGAAATTCCTAGAGCAAAGACCCCAGGATGGGACATGCCTACAAGCAACAGCAAGGTGGCCACAGCAGAGGCAGAGTTGCTGACCCTGAGCATATAGAGAAGGTCAGAGAAGTACGTGGAGCAAATTATAGATATTTTCAGATCTGTTATCATCAGATATACATTGATTTGCTCAGGATATCCCCACTGTTTTATCAATGGATTTCTGTATAAAAGGAAGATAAAAGTGAAAAAATAAAGTTACTGTGCAACATTTGCTATTGTATTAAATTTTTGTTTGGGTCCCTAGAAAGACTCTGGGCTTGAGAGGCATGCATTGATAAATTTGTCTAGCCCTCATTGGTCTAGGAATATACTTAGAACACTAGATCACAGTTTTAAGGTAGGGATAGACACATTGTTTCTGTGAAGAGCCAGACAGTAAATATTGTAGGCTTCACAGGTCACACTGAAGTATGAAAGCAACCATGGAAAATATGTAAATAATTTAATATATCTGTGTTACAGTGAAATTGTATTCACAGAAATAGGTAGCAGTCAGGATTTAGCATGCTGGCCAGAGTTTGCCAAGATCTAATTTAAGCAAAGATCCAATTAAAGAAATTGATTAAGGGAAGGTATCTCACTCTGTGGCCCTAGTACAGGAGACCAGAGTGAAACAAGAATGCCAGAAAGTCAAACGTTACTATTGATAATGAAACATAGTCATGTGTGTGATAACACTACTATAGACCTCTGAATTAAAAGTACATCCAAAATTAATTTAAAGTCATATGCTACATACAATAATTTCTTCGTATGTGAATATATCATTTAAATAAACATTGGCTATGCAAGGGAGTTCTTTGTTAAATTTCTAATGTAAACATTTTCTCAGAAAGCATTATTTTTTCCATTGACACGGTGTCATAAAAAGTTTGCAAAACAAGCTTACCATTATGTTTCTCTACTACATATTTGGACTACCAAACAATTCTACTGGGTTTGAAGACCTGGTTTAAGTAGATTTCTGTGGGGAAATGTTCTGTAAATATAAATTGTAATACAAAATAGTGAAGACTCTTCCTTTTTCTATCGTTCTCTTCCCACCCTATTTGATATTGTTGGTAACAGAACAATCCAACTCAACTCAAGTTACTGAAAGATATTTGAAAAAATACTTTCACTATAGAGAAACCTTTATTTTAGCTCAGAATTGAAATCTCTTACCAGTTCTTCTGGGTGTTAAAGCCTCCAGCTTTTTTAGCCATTAGCAATTAAGGGACATTTATAAAAGGGGTATACACACTTTGAAAGATGGCCTAAGTATATTATTAATGTTGCCAATATGTTGGTCCTTCAAAAAGTTTGTTTTCCTCGTATAGAGTTGATGATATGTGGATAGGAATTTTTAAAGTTTTTGCAAAGAATTTCAGAATTCACTAGACACAACTATAAATAGACTTATCTAGCCCAGGCTCAGGAATGCTCCCTTGGCAGCTAGTGCTCTGCTTAATTCTCAGGTGCAGTTGAAAAATTATGAGAATGTAGTGGTAAAATTTTGCCTTCCCTATGGTTTCTGATGGCAAAGCTGGAAATTGAATGGCTGGGACACTGAGAGATCCTGGGACATCTGACAAAAAGCCATCAGAAGGTTTTTAATTGAGGAAAATGGAGTCTTCAATAGTAATGAAGCTGAGGGTTTTTAAATAATTATATAACTCTCTGTATTTGCCTTTAAAATCTTTTGTCACTTTGATTAGATGAGTAACTAAGTACTATTTCACAGTGACCTATGATACTGCTTGTTTCCCAGTGACCTTAAGTTGATCTAAGTTATTACTTAATCAAGTGTTTTAACCTTTTGACATTTTGACGAAGTTCCCAAAATCAAATTCAAAATGAAGTCTTTTTACTTTGAACTAACTTTGGCATTTTCCAGATGGTTCCTGAAAATCTCAAAAGATTTGTTCTCTTTCCTTATAAAAAGAGAAATGTTAAATTTATTAGCTTATTTGATAATGTCAAATTACATGGGAAACATTGTCAAATAAAAGTGATGATTAACTTTCTTTAGGGTCTATTTGTATGTGTATATGTTATCAACATTTCAAATATTGTAGAAAATTCCTAGAAGTTGTCAATGCCCTATTGTCCATATCATCTGTCATAATTCCAATTATCTGAAAGCATTGTATGTCATAGAAATAATTAAATATCCTTATGAATTATATAGCATTTTATATTTAATTTCTCCAGATCTTTAACCTTGGCTATTTTCAAGTATTTTTTCATTCATGATCAATTACTGTTTTACCCTTGGTTCTTCTCTGGAAACATTTACAACCAACTACAGGCAAAAATGCTTCATCTTCAAGGATCCATGGAAAAGAACACGATAAGTACTCTATAATACAGGTTTCTGATCATTCTAAGATCACATCACTAAACTGGAGAAGAATTTCTAGAAATCTAATAGAGAAACTGATTGATTCATACAACTGCTAACCTAAGATCAAGCAAACAAAAAGTAGTTACATGGGACTGAATGAACTGATAAGGAGGATGATTATAATTTTATGGCTTTTTGTTTAAAGCACTACTGGTCCTTTAAAGGTTTGTTTTGCAGATTTCAGAAAACCCTTTTTCTCCTTCTCTTAAGCTATGTGTAACTTACAACAATTTGATAGATTACACTTTGATAAATAAAACTTAAAACATCAAAAAAATAAATAAATAGCCTTATCTATTATATAGCCTCTCCTTTTGGTTTAGAGTGAATATAAGAGCACAGAAGGAAACAACAGTAATCACAAAAATAAGTAAAAACTATTCTCTGTTTGATTAGTGCAGAGAATAGTGACTTCGGGCATGTATTATTACCTGCTGACTCTAGTTTGTTAACTAAGCAAAACAAATTCTAAGGTAGGTTTTCAAAACATTTTAATAAGGGCTGTAGAACTTAAGATTGTTAATAAACACATGATTCTAAATTTGAGTTAGAGAGATTACTGAAACATAGAGAAATATACAATCAAAAGATAAAAAAAAAGAAGATAATACTGTTCATCATTTTCTCATATTATTTTCTATAAAATTATAGGGATCAATGTTCAAAGCAACTGGCTACATATGATATTATTTATGAGGGTTCTAATTAAGAAGGTTAAGTTTTCTTTTCTTTTATGTGATTTTCCTCTTAAAACTTATATTTAAAATATGGAAAAGAGAGATTAATTCAAGATGGCTGTGTGAGAAGTGAGACAGAGAATCCTCCCAAAACCATGTATATACAAAAACCCGGGAGATCTGCTTTGGGAGCAGAAACCTACATTGTGTGGTGTTCTGGATGTTGGGAAGTTTGGACAGGTGGAGTGCCTGAGAGAATGAGATTCCAGCCATATGTGGAGAAGGGGATCCACATCGGCCACTCTGTGTCAGAGGAAAGGCAGGTGGTCTGAGAGGCTTCCTAGCAGCAAGAGGGCTGCTGAACGGGTGGAATTTGCATAGAGTCTGCTGCACGGGAGAAGGGGAAAAAGGTTGTCTGGGCACGCTCTGCCCAGCAGGTTGGGAACTTTGAGGAGCTTCAGGTGCTTCATTCCCTTGACTGGCTACTCATCTCCGAGGCCCCCCACTGTGACACACAGCCTGCTGCACCTTCCTCCTGGCCTGCAGGCACCTGCTAGCAAACTGGCAGTCAGTGCACTGATGTCAGGCCAGCCAGAGGGAGGCCCTGCCTACAACAGCTAGAGACACAAAGCAAAGGGCTTACACCTGTGTGCTCAGCCCACTGGTAATGACACTGGAGACAGACACTGTGGCTGGGAATCAAGAAACATCTCTTTCCTTCCCCCTGGCATCAGTTCCACTCCCTTGTGACCCCAACCTCACTTCAGGGGCTGAGAAGCTCCAGAGACTAGAGCTTCTGGTCACTAGATGACACCACATGGAAATATGAAACATCAAAGGAACCTGGTCAGACCAAAATCTCACAAACCCCAGAAAAAAGGCCAAATGAAACTGAACTTACCAATCTTCCTGAAAGAGAGTTCAAAATAAAAATCAAAAACATGCTCATGGAGGTACAGAAACATATTCAAGAACTCAGGAACAAATTTAAGATAGAGGTGCAATCATTAAGAAATCCCATAACTGAAATGAAACATACAACAGAGGGATTAAAAAGAAGATTAGATGTAGTAGAAGAGACGATAAATGGAACACAAATTAGAGAAGAGGAATACAAAGAAGATGAGGTACAGAGAGAAAAAAGGATCTCTGAGAATGAAAGAATATTGAGAGAACTGTGTGACCAATCCAAATGGAACAATATTTAAATTATAGGGGTATCAGAAGAAGAAGAGAGAGAGAAAAAGATATAGAAAGTGTCATTGAGGAGATAATTGCTGACAACTTCCCCAATCTGGGGAAGGAGATAGTCTCTCAGGCCATGGAGGTGCACAGATCTCCCAAAACAAGGGACCCAAGGAAGACAACATCAAGACATGTAATAATTAAAATGGGAAAGATCAAGGATAAAAACAGACTTTTAAAAGCAGCTAGAGAGAGAAAAAAGATCACATACAAAGGAAAACCTATCAGGCTATCATCAGATTTCTCAACAGAAACCTTACAGGCCAGAAGGGAGTGGCATGATATATTTCATGCAATCAAAAAGAAGGGCCTTGAACCAAGAATACTCTAACATGCAGGTTAGCATTTAAATTTGAAGGAGGGATTAAGCAGTATCCAGATAGGCAAAAGCTGAGAGAATTTACCTCCCACAAACCACCTGTACAGTGCATTTTGGAGGGACTGCTATAGATGGCAGTATTCCTAAGGCTAAATAGGTGTCACCAGAGGAAATTAAACAACAGCAAACTAGAACAATTAATTACTAAGCAGATGAAAAGTCCAATTAATACCCCCAAAGTCAGTCAAGGGTTAGAAATAGAGTACAGAATATGATACCTAACATATAAAGAATGGAGGAGAGAGAAAAAGGAGGAAAAAAAAAAGAGAACATTTAGGTCATATTTGTAACAGCATACTGAGATAAATTAGACTGTTAAATAGTAAGGGACTTACCCTTGAACCTTTGGTAACAATGAGTGTAAAGCCTGCAATGGCAATAAGTATATACGTATCTAAATGTAAATGGTCTGAATGAATCAATTAAAGGACACAGAGTCACTGATTCGATAATAAAACAAGACCCGTCTATGTGCTGCCTATAAGAGACTCACTTCAAACCCAAAGATATACACAGACTGAAAGTAAAGGGATGAAAAAAGATATTTCATGCAACTAAAAGGGAGAAAAAGCAGGAGTGGCAGTACTTGTATCAGACAAAATAGACTTCAAAATAAAGAAAGTCACAAGAGACAAATAATGACATTACATAATGATAAAGGGGTCAGTCCAACAAGAGGATATAACTATTATAAATACCTATGCTCCCAACAGAGGATCACCTACATATATGAAACAAACACTAACATAATTAAAGGGGGAAATAGAATGCAATGCATTCATTTTAGGAGATTTCAACACAGCACACACTCCAAAGGACAGATCAACCAGAGAAAATAAGTAAAGACACAGAGGCACTGAACAACATATTAGAACAGATGGACCTAATGGATATCTACAGAACAGATACCTACAGAACACTGGTTCTTTGAGAAAATAAACAAAATAGATAAACCCCTGGCCAGACTTAGTAAGACAAAAAGAGAATATACACATGTAAACAGAATCAGAAATGAGAAAGGAAAAATCACTATGGACATCACGGAAATACAAAGAATTCTGAGAGAATACTATGAAAAATTATATGCTAACAAACTGGATAAACTAGAAGAAATGGACAATTTCTAGAAAAATATAACCATCCAAGGCTGACCCAGTAAGAAACAGAAAATCTGAATATACCAATTACCAGCAAGGAAATTGAATTGATAATAAAAAAACTACCTAAGAAGAAAACTCCTTGTCCAGATGGTTTCACTGCTGAATTTTAACAAACTTTTAGTGAAAACCTAATACTCATCCTCCTTAAAGTTTTCCAAACAGTAGAAGAGGAGGGAATACTTCCAAACTCATTCCATGAGGTCAGCATCACTCTAATACCAAAAACCAGGCAAAAAAAGAAAATTAAAGATCAATATCCCTGATAAACATAGATGTAAAAATACACAACAAAATATTAGCAAAACAAATCTAAAAATACATAAGAAAGATCATCCGTCATGATCACATGGGATTCATCCCAGGGATGCAAGGATGGTACAACATTTGAAAATCCATCAACATCATCCACCACATCAACATAAAGGACAAAAATCACATGGTCATCTCCATAGATGTTGAAAAAGCATTTGATAAAATTCAACATCCACTCATGATAAAAACTCTCAATAAAATGGGTATAGAGGGCAAGTACCTTAACATAATAAAGGCAATATATGACAAAACCACAGACAATATTATACTTAAAGAGAGAGTGGCTGAAAGCTTTTCCTTTAAGATTGAGAACAAGACAAGGATGCACATTCTCCCCACTTTTATTCAATATAGTTCTGGAGGTCCTAGCCATGACAATCAGACAACACAAAGAAATAAAAGGCATCCAGATTGCTAAAGAAGAAGTTAAACTGTCAGTGGTTGCAGATGACATGATATTGTACATAAAAAACCCTAAAGAATCCACTACAAAACTACTAGATCTAATATCTGAATTCAGCAAAGGTACAGGATATAAAATTAATCCACAGAAATCTGTTGCATTCCTATACACTAATGATAAAATTCTGGAAAGAGAAATCAGGAAAACAATTCCATTCCCAATTGGATCAAAAAGAATAAAATACTGAGAATAAACCTAATGTAGGAAGTGAAAGATCTGTACACTGAAAACTACAAGACACTCATGAAAGAAATTAAAGGATGATAACAATAAATGAAAACACATCCTGTGCTCATGGATAGGAAGAATTAATATTGTGAAAATGGCTATCCTGCCTAAAGGAATCTACAGATTCATGCAATCCCTATCAAAATACCACAGCATTCTTCAACGAACTAGAGCAAACAGTTCTAAAATTCATATGGAATCACAAAAGACCCCAAATAGCCAAAGCAATCCTGAAAGGAAGAATAAAGTGCAGGGAATTATGCTCCCTGACTTCAAGCTTTAGTACAAAGCCACAGTAATCAAGACAATTTGGTACTGGCACAAGAACAGACCCAAAGACCAATGGAAAAGACAAGAGATCCAAGATATAAACCCAAGCATATATGGTCAATTAATATATGATAAAGGATCCATGAATATACAATGGGGAAATGAAAGCCTCTTCAACAGCTGCTGTTGGTAAAACTGGACAGCTACCTGGAAGAAAATGAAACTGGATTATTATCTAACCCCTTACACAAAAGTAAACTCTCAAAATGGATCAAAGACCTGAATGTAAGTCATGAAACAATAAAACTCTTAGAAGAAAACAGGCAAAAATCTGTTGAATATGAACATGAGCAACTTCTTCCTGACGAATCTCCTCAGGCACGGGAAACAAAATAAGAAATGAACAAATAGGACTACATCATACTAAAAAACTTCTGTACAGCAAAGGACACTATAAGGAGAACAAAAAGGTATCCTACAGTATAGGAGAATATATTTGTAAATGACATATCTGACAAGGAGTTAACATCCAAAATATATAAAGAACTCATATGCCTCAACACCCAAAAAGCAAATAACCCTATTAAAAAATGGGTGGAGGATATGAACAGACAATTCTCCAAAGAAGAAATTCAGATGGCCAACAAGCACATGAAAAGATGCTCCACATCACTAATTATCAGGGAAATGCAAATTAAAACCACAGTGAGGTATCACTGCACACCAGTTAGGATGGCCAACATAGAAAAAAATAGGAACAACAAATGCTGGAGAAAGGGGAACCCTCCTACACTGATGGTAGGAATGTAAACTAGTTCAACCATTGTGGAAAGCAATATGGAGGTTCCTCAAAAAACTAAAATTAGAAATACCATTTGAACCAGGAATTCCATTCCTAGGAATTTACCCTAAGAATGCAGTTTCCCAGTCTCAAAAAGAAATATGGATCTTGGATCCACAGGACAAGAAAATTCATGCAGGGATTAAAGATGGTGGCATTAGAGGAAAGACAGAGGCTTCCTCCTAAAACTGGATATAATTAGAAAATTTAATTGGTGCAACTAATCCTGAGAGAGCAACAGGAAAGAGGATGGCGTCAGACTGCATAGACCTGAAGAAAAGAGCAGACCTCACTGAACAGGGTAACGTACCAGAGCTGTCCTCCACAGGACCCAAGCCCCTCCCTCACCCCAGCTCACCAGCTGGAGGAAGAGAAACGGAGCAGGGAGGGAGTGGAATGCTTCAGACTGCTGAATACCTAGCTCCGGAGATATGCTCTGGGAGCACAAACCTACATTTCATGGTGCTTTCATGAGACTAGCATGACTACCGGGTTGGAAAGTTAATACAGGCAGAGTTCCTGGGAAGACAGGGATTTCAGCTGCTTGTGGAAAGCAGGGATCCATGTCCAGCTGCTCTGAAACAAAAACATACCTGTGAGACCTGCTCACTGGCTCAGGCAGTGGAGACAGGCACAGGAGCCAAGGGGCGGGGAACAGCTCTTTCCTCCCCCCAGGCACCAGTACCGCTCCCCTGCGACCCCTGACATTGCTTCAGGGGCTCAGCAGCTACAGAAAAGAGCTTTTGGACACTAGAGGGTGCCATATACAAAAATGAAATGCCAAAGGAACCTTGTCCAGAGTAAAATTATTAATACAACTCCTGAAAAAGATTTAAATGATATGGACCTCATGACTCTTCCTGAAAGGGAGTTCAAAATAAAAATCATCAACATTCTAATGGATGTATGGAAAGACATCCAAGAACTCAGGAATGAATTCAGGTCAGAGATCCAATCATTGAAGAGCACGATGGAGGGTATTAAAAGCAGGTTGGATACAGTGGAGGAGACAATAAATGAAATAGAAACTAGAGAAGAGGAATACCAAGAAGCTGCAGCACAGAGAGAAAAAAGGATCTCTAAAAATGAAAGAATATTGAGAGAACTGTGTGACCAATCCAAGAGGAACAATATTTGCATTATAGGGATACCAGAAGAAGAAGGGAGAGAGAAAGTGATAGAAAGTGTCTTTGAGGAGGTAGTTGCTGAAAACTTCCCCAATCTGGGGAAGGACATAGTCTGTCAGGCCATGGAGATCCACAGATCCCCCAACACAAGGGACCCAAGGAAGACAACACCAAGACACATAATAATTAAAATGGGAAAGATCAAGGATAAGGACAGACTGTTAAAAGCAGCCAGAGGCAGAAATAAGATCACATACAAAGGAAAGCCCATCAGGCTAACATCAGACTTCTCAGCAGAAACATTACAGGCCAGAAGGGAGTGGCATAATGTATTTAATGCCATAAAGCAGAAGAGCCTGGAACCAAGATTACTTTATCCGGCAAGATTATTATTTAAATTTGAAGGAGGGATTAAGCAGTATCCAGATAGGCAAAAGCTGAGAGAATTTACCTCCCACAAACCATCTCTACAGTCTATTTTGGAGGGACTGCAATAGATGGAAGTGTTCCTAAGGTTGAATAGCTGTCACCAGAGGTAATAAAACCACAGTAAAGAAAGTAGAACAGCTAATTATGAAGTAAATGCAAAATTAAATAAACTAACCCCAAAATCAATCAAGGGATAGACAAAAAGTACAGAATTTGATACCTAATATATAAAGAATGAAGGAGGAAGAAAAAGGAGGAGAAATAGAAAAGAACCTTTAGATTGTGTTTGTAACAGCATATTAAGTGAGTTAAGTTAGACTCTTAGATATTAAGGAAACTAACCTGGAACCTTTGGTAACCATGAATCTAAAGCCTGAAATGCAATAAATACATACCTATTGATAATCACCCTAAATGTAAATGGACTGAATGCACCAATCAAAAGACATAGAGTCACTGAATGGATCAAAAAAAAACAAGACCCATCTACATGCTGCTTACAAGAGACTCACCTCAAACCCAAAGACAAGCACAGACTAAAAGTCAAGGAAAGGAAAAAGATATTTCATGCAAACAATAGGGAGAAAAAAGCAGGTGGTGCAGTACTAGTATTAGACAAAATAGACTTTAAAACAAAGAAAGTAACAAGAGATAAAGGACATTATATAATGATAAAGGGCTCTGTCCAACAAGAGGATATAACCATTATAAATATATATGCACCCAACAGAGGAGCACCAGCATATGTGAAACAAATACTAACAGAACTAAAGGAGGAAATAGCATGCAATGCATTCATTTTAGGAGACTTCAACACACCATTCACTGCAAAGGACAGAAACACCAGACAGAAAATAAGTAAGGACACAGAGGCACTGAACAACACACTAGAAGAGATGGACCTAATAGACATCTATAGAACTCTACACCCAAAAGCAACAGGATACACATTCTTCTCAAGTACACATGGAACATTCTCCAGAATAGACCAAATAATAGGCCACAAAAAGAGCCTCAGTAAATTCCAAAAGATTGAAATTCCACCAACCAACTTTTCAGACCACAAAGGTATAAAACTAGAAATAAACTGTACAAAGAAACCAAAAGGGCTCACAAACACATGGAGGCTTAACAACACGCTTCTAAATAGTCAATGGATCAATGACCAAATTAAAATGGAGATCCAGCAATATATGGAAATAAATGACAACAGCAACACAAAGCCACAACTTCTGTGGGACTCAGTGAAAGCAGACCTAAGTGGAAAGTATATAGCAATCTAGGCATATTTAAAGAAGGAAGAACAATTCCAAATGAATAGTCTAAAGTCACAATTATGGAAATTGGAAAAAGAAGAACAAATGAGGCCTAAAGTCAGCAGAAGGAGGGACATAATAAAGATCAGAGAAGAAATAAACAAAATTGAGAAGAATAAAACAATAGCAAATATCAATGAAACCAAGAGCTGATTCTTTGAGAAAATGAACAAAATAGATAAGCCTCTAGGCAGGCTTATTAAGAGAAAAAGAGAATCAACACACATCAACAGAATCAGAAATGAGAAAGGAAAAATCACGACGGACCCCAGAGAAATACAAAGAATTATTAGAGAATACTATGAAAACCTATATGCTAAGAAGCTGGAAAACCTAGAAGAAATGGACAACTTCCTAGAAAAATACAACATTCTAAGACTGACCAAGGAAGAAACACAAAATCTAAAGAAACCAATTACCAGCAAAGAAATTGAAGTGGTAATCAAAAAACTACCCAAGAAAAAAAACCCCGGGCGAGATGGATTTACCTCGGAATTTTATCAGACATACAGAGAAGACATAATACCCATTCTCCTTTACGTTTTCCAAAAAAATAGAACAGGAGGGAATAATCCCAAACTCATTCTATGAAGCCAACATCACTCTAATACCAAAACCAGGCAAAGACCCCACGAAAAAAGAAAATGACGGAGCAATATCCCTGATGAATGTAGATGCAAAAATACTCAATAAAATATTAGCAAACAGAATTCAAAAATATATAAAAAGAATCATACACCACGACCAAGTGGGATTCATCCCAGGGATGTGAGGATGGTACAACATTCGAAAGTCCATCAACATCATCCACCACATAAACAAAAAGAAGGACAAAAACCACATGATCATCTCCATAGATGCTGAAAAAGTATTCGATAAAGTTCAACATCCATTCATGATAAAAACGCTTAGCAAAATGGGTATAGAGGACAAGTACCTCAACATAATAAAGGCCATATATGATAAACCCACAGACAACATTATACTGAACAGTGAGAAGCTGAAAGCATTTCCTCTGAGATCGGGAACAAGACAAGGATGCCCACTCTCCCCACCTTTATTTAACATAGTACTGGAGGTCCTAGCCATGGCTATTAGACAAAACAAAGAAATACAAGAAATCCAGATTGGTAAAGAAGAAGTTAAATTGTCACTATTTGCAGATGACATGATATTGTACATAAAGAACCATAAGACTCCACTCCAAAGCTACTAGAACTGATATCGGAATACAGCAAAGATGCAGGATACAAAATTAACACACAGAAATCTGTGGCTTTCCTATACACTAACAATGAACAACTAGAAAGAGAAATCAGGAAAACAATTCCATTCACAATTGCATCAAAAAGAATAAAATACCTAGGAATAAACCTAACCAAAGAAGTGAAAGACCTATACCCTGAAAACAAAAGACACTCTTAAGAGAAATTAAAGGGGACACTAACAGATGGAAACTCATCCCATGCTCATGGCTAGGAAGAATTAATATCATCAAAATGGCAATCCTGCCCAAAGCAATATACAGATTTGATGCAATCCCTATCAAATTACCAACAGCATTCTTCAACGAACTGGAACAAATAGTTCAAAAATTCATATGGAAACACCAAAGACCTCTAATAGCCAGAGCAATCCTGAGAAAGAAGAGTAAAGTGGGAGGGATATCACTCCCCAACTTCAAGCTCTACTACAAAGCCATAGTAATCAAGACAATTTGTTACTGGCACAAGAACAGAGCCATAGACCAGTGGAACAGATTAGAGACTCCAGACATTAACCCAAACATATATGGTCAATTAATATTCAATAAAGGAGCCATGGACATACAATGGGGAAATGATAGTCTCTTCAATAGACGGTGCTGGCAAAACTGAACAGCTACATGTAAGAGAATAAAATTGGATCACTGTCTTACCCCATACAGAAAAGTAAATTCAAATAGATCAAAGACCTGAACGTAGGTCATGAAACCATAAAACTCTTAGAAAAACACATAGGCAAAAATCTCTTGGACATAAACATTAGTGACTTCTTCATGAACATATCTCCCTGGTCAAGGAAAACAAAAGCAAAAATGAGCAAGTGGGACTATATCAAGCTGAAAAACTTCTGTACAGCAAAGGACACCATAAACAGAACAAAAAGGTACCCTACACTATGGGAGAATATATTCATAAATGACAGATCCGATAAAGGCTTGACATCGAAAATATATAAAGAGCTCATGCACCTCAACAAACAATAAGAAAATAATCCAATTAAAAAATGGGCAGAGGAGCTGAACAGACAGTTCTCCAAAGAAGAAATTCAGATGGCCAACAGACACTTGAAAAGATGCTCCACATCGCTAGTATTCAGAAAAATGCAAATTAAAACCGCAATGAGATATCACCTCACACCAGTAAGGATGGCTACCATCCAAAAGACAAACAACAACAAATGTTGGTGAGGTTGTGGAGAAAGGGGAACCCTCCTACACTGCTGGTGGGAATGTAAATTAGTTCTACCATTGTGGAAAGCAGTATGGAGGTTCCTCAAAATGCTCAAAACAGACTTACCATTTGACCCAGGAGTTCCACTTCTAGGAATTTACCGTAAGGATGCAGCACTCCAGTTTGAAAAAGACAGATGCACCCCTATGTTTATTGCAGCACTATTTACAATAGCCAAAAAATGGAAGCAACCTAAGTGTCCATCAGTAGATGAATGGATAAAGAAGTTGTGGTACATATACACAATGGAATATTATTTAGCCATAAGAAGAAAACAAATCCTACAATTTGCAACAACATGGATGGAGCAAGAGGGTATTATGCTCAGTAAAATAAGCCAAGTGGAGAAAGACAAATACCAAATGATTTCACTCAACTGTGGAGTATAAGAACAAAGGAAAACTGAAGGAACAAAACAGCAGAGAATCACAGAACTCAAGAATGGACTAACAGTTTCCAAAGGGAAAGAGACTGGGGAGAATGGGAGGGTAGGGAGGGATAAGGGTGGGGAAGAAGAAAGGGGGTATTATGATTAGCATGTATAATGTGGGGGGTGCAGGAAAGGAGAGGGCTGTGCAACACAGAGAAGACAAGTAATGATTCTACATCTTACTATGCTGATGGACAGGGACTGTAATGGGGTTTGTCGGGGGTACTTGGGGTAGGGGAGAGCCTAGTAAACATAATGTTCTTCATGTAATTAATGATAACAAAAAAATGTAGACTAATGATAACAACAACAAAAAAATAAATATGTACTATGTACTCCTATGTTTATTGCAGCAGTATTTACAATAGCCAAGAAATGGAAGCAACCTAAATGCCCATCAGTAGATGAATGGATAAAGATGTGGTACATATACAAAATAGAGTATTATTCCACCATAAGAATAAAACAAATCCTACCATTTGCAACAACATGGATGGAAATAGAGGGTATTACGCTCAGTGAAATAAGCCAGGCAGAGAAAGACAAGTACCAAATGATTTCACTCATCTGTGGAGCATAAGAACAAAGCAAAAGCTGAAGGAACGAAAGAGCAGCAGACTCACAGAACCCAAGAATGGACTAACAGTTGCTAAAGGGAAAGGGAGTGGGGTTGGGGGAGGGGGACAGGTGTGGGAAGGGAGGGAGAAGGGTAATAAGGGGCATTATGATTAGCCCATGTAATGTAGCAGAGTGGCACAGGAAGGCAGTATAGCACAGAGAAGATAAGTAGTGATCTATAGCATCTTAGGACACTGATGGACAGTCACTGTAATAGGGTATGTGGGGGGGACTTGATAATGGGAGGAATCTAGTAACCACAGCATTGCTCATGTAATTGTATATTAATGATACCAAACACACACACACACACACACACACACACATATATATATATAGAAAAGATATTTCAACTCCACAATGTAAGACAATGAACTGAGCATATAAAAAAATAACAGAAAAAGAAAAAAGTTCATCCTGTTTTGTTTCTATTTCAAATAGACTAACCACAAACTATAACATCAGATCTTATTTTTAAAACTTTAAGTTTCTCTGTAGTCATAAATTTTCCTGTTAACTGACTCAATTCAGTGTCTAAGTCAATTTAAAATGAAATTGGTGGTTAAGAAAATTTACAGAAATAGAAATCTCTCTAAATTGCTCCATCTATTTAAACTAATATCTTAAAGTTTATATTTTTGCAAGTAATTGACAATTTATCTTGACCTCTTTTGTAAATATCACTTTCTAGTAAATATGTGCACATGCTTTAAATCTCAAGCTTTAATACAAGTATTCATAGAAGCTAAGAGAACAGAGGAGTTCTCTGATGGCTAAAGGTGGCTTTAAGCCAGATATGTTTTTGAGAACTTCCATTTTTAAATTTAAAAGAAAGTATAACTTTGAAGTGGGGAGGAGGGTATGGTGTGGGTGTGAATTGTACATATCTTTCAATCTTGTAAATCCATTATTTTCAAAGAAAACCTCAAGTTCCTCAAATATAAGTGTATCATATCTGTCTCAGTCATGTACTTGAAGGATTTTATCTCTAAAGTGAGGTATAGTCAGTCACTGGAGAAAGAAAAAAGAGATAAAATACTAGTACATAATTTATAGTTATTAACGGGGAAAACTTTGCTTTTTTTTATATGTAAGCCTATAACTCCTGCTGGGATCAGAAGTATCGTTTGCAGAACTCTTTTAACCAATGTTTCACCTCTCCACTTGTCAATGCATAAATCTTTTTCTATTGCTTGGAATAACTAAATGACATCTGGCAATGAGGAATGAGTAAATTGGGGGCAGGGAGAAGTAAAGTCAGCTTAAAGCAAATCAGAACTAAATTTATCAGTGCTTTCTCTGAACTATTTTGTTCTTTCATACTAGTACCTTAAATGAAAGGGTTACATAAATACAAAAGTATTTATATATAATCTCATTAAATATATATATGTGTGTATATATTTATATATATATAAAGTCTAAAAGGAACAATGAATGCCCTATGAACTATACTGTACCTGCTGTTTACATCTATGAAGGTAAGGGCATGGCAAACCTGAAAATTTTAAAAATATGAGTGGACAGAAAGTTCAACGTTCCTAATTATTGAGGACAAAAAATATCGAGGAAAAAAAATGCTGAAGGAACAAACAATTGGCAAATGGGATACAATTTTTTTCAACCAAATTATTTTGCAACTATATTGCACTTGAGGATTTTCTTTTTAAATACAAATAGCCAAAAATATAAAATATTCTCTCTTCTTCTGGAATTTAGTGTAGCACAATATATGTTTAAATATGGTCCAAAGTTTTGCGATTCAACATTTCTCAAAGAATTCAATTAATTATCATTGTTCTTGGCAAGCATACGTGGAAATTTGGAAATGGTTTGCAGTAGGAGAAATATATGGAATCATGTTTACTCTGCAAATATCTTATATTTCTTTTTAAGAAATGTTCTTACAAATATGACATATTTTTGCCCTTATAATTTATTATTCCTGAATAGAAGATTTATAGAAACTAAGACTTAAAGTATATCTCATGATTTTCTTTCTCTTAAGCTATTCTATAATTGTTTATCCATATATGTTCCATTTTAAAAAACAAAATAAAATATTGTAATTAACAAGAATATACATTTAAGTGGAGCTATCCTGAGATATTTGGAATGTAAATTGATTCAATATATTTTGCTATTGAATAGAATATATGGCTGTAATGTTAATCAGTTTGAATTTTTTCATCCACTTTCAACAATATCATGGAGTAAAGCAACACATGTCAGTGAATTAATTTATAAGAAAAATTAACAAAAATTCAAATTGTTATTAAAACAAAAATAGAATTTGGATATTATTGTGAATTGTACTTGATTGTTTAACATTTATAATCATGTCAGAGTTTAAAGAACATGGTCTCAGTAATCACACTGATTTGTGTTTTAAATCAGACTGGTACCCATTACTAATTATGTTACCTTAGAGAAATTACCTATTGTCTCTGAATTATAGTTCTATCTCTATTAATTAGATTTATATCACCTACCTTCAGAGTTGAGGTATTATGTAAAACATATCTAACATAATATGCCTTCATAAATTTTAGGCACCTTTCTCATATATCATTTTCAATGTTTATATATGATAAATTAATTTAGCCCAGAATTGTTACTATGATTGAAACATTTATCACTTCTGTAAGTTACTATATTAGTCTCCTTTTTTAAATAAGTAACCATAATCTATTTGAAAGGTAAAGGAGAATCCTAAAAAAAGCGTTTCCCCACAGTTTCTGCCTGATTCAAGAAGGGTTGGTTGGTTTTTATCTTGTCTTGTTTTTATTGTTTGCTTTTTACTATGGAGATTCTGATGTAAAAGAAGAAAAAGAAATAAAAACCCCAATAGTCCCACAAAATTATGTCTAGATCTTTGATTATTAAATTTACAAAGACTTTTTCAAATTGTCAAGGGCAAAATGGTTCTATGTGATTCTCTACATCTAACTGCTCAGATCTTTTTGGTTTCATAGTCCTGGACACTTAATTCTATATCTAATGCTTATACATATTTCTTAAATGTCTGCTAACTATACAGACTCAGGAGAAAGGATGTAGGGCTACCTTGGATAAACATGATTAATCCTGTTATCAAGTTTGCAGTCTCATAGAAAAATATCAACAACATTCACTAGGAGAAATTTTACCATTATAATGATCAGTATGAGTTGTCACATAGAAGGGGCATTAGAGGTAAAATGTTGGTGGTAGGATTCTTACATCCAGATGCAGAAGACTTCCCAAGAAATAGGATAGCAGAAAAAAGCTTAAGTAATGGGCAGGGATAAGACAGTTTGGGGCCTTCTAAGGAAATTCTGATGGAGTGAGTATATCCAGTTGTTGAACTCTGAAGGACCTCCAGTTTGGTTTAAGTGTTAAGGCAGTACAGGATAACAGTAGGAATAAGAACAGAAGGTAACTGAGATTAGATTCTTGAACGTCTGGCTGAGGAATTTGGAATATAATGGAAGACCCAGAGGACTTAAGCAAGGAAGTAATACAACCAGAACAACAAATTAGGGAAATAAATTTTGCAGTTCTTCATAGGGTGGATAAACTTAGGGAGACATGAGAGACCAAAAAAATATACAAATAATGAAACAACAATTAGTAATACCTTGGCAATACATGTGAGAATTACTGAAGTCCTAAAACAGGGTGGAAAATTGACAGATTGGCCAATACATATGAAGGCAGGAATCAACTGAGTAAGTGTCTGAGGACAGTTAACTCAATAAAGTTTCTGTAATTCTTAGCAAGGCATAAAGGAGTTTTCTCTAATGCGGCAGAGTGGCTCAGAGGAGCTGTTTTGCAGGGAGGATGCAGCCTTTGGTTTTGGATAAAATCAATCGACTTTCTTATTTTAAAAGGAACTGGCTGTCCTTATTCAAGAACATAATACCAGAAATATGGAGCTTCAGTCAAGACTTTAAAAACTGAAAACTGTTGATGATATGTGAGAGCTGAGAGTTACTGTAACGGCCGATTGTTGGTTGCTAATCCAGCGCCCACCCTCATCTTCCTTCCTAACTTCACCTCAAGTATCCACAATCCACCGTCCACCCCCTTGCAGTCGCAAGCTTCAGGGGAAGATGACTCGATCACAGCTTCAGGGATAGAGTGGTGATTGTTTCAGGACATGGAATGGTTGAGCAATGAGCATGTGACTGGATTCTAACCAATAAGAGATGATGTAAAGTCGGCTGGGAAAAGTTTGGGAAAATATATCCTCTTTTCTAAGAGTAAACCTAAGAAGACAATCTCTATTCTGAATATAAGGGCTAGAATTTCCACAACCAAATTATCACCAGCTCCCAGTGATGAAGGATTATGGCACAGAAGAGAAAGTATCTGGGTTCATTTGATATTATTGATTTATAATTACAATACAGCCTTAAAGGCATCCTACCTCTGGTCTTCCTGCCTTGTAAAGTTAGACACATTTTCCTAATCATTTATGCTGGTTCAACTAGGGCTATCTATTTTTACATTCATATGCATTCAAACCGCTAAGGACACTTGAAAGGGTTTCAAATGCCGAAGGACCAAAGGGAAATTACAAATGAAGACAGAGTACTGGCCATTGGAATTTCATATCTTAAATTGGGAAAAATACTTATCTATACCTACATTGAGGAGATTAGAAAAGGGCCAGGGGTAATAAATCGCTGACCTGTGGAAAAACAGACTTCCTAGAATAATGAGTCTGGTGATCAACAGAGAGGTCAAGGAAAATGAGGCTTGAGAAAAAAGTCATTGGTTGGAACCTGGAAGGCCCATGTTGGGAACCCCAAGAACATTATTTCCATACATATACAAGGAAAACAATGGGATTTTATGGTGAAAGAGTACAGGCAGAAGTTGTAATTCATTAAGGAAATTATTAGATTTCCTTATTAGTTTAGATTAAGGAAAGGGGCTAAATAGTAGGGTAACATGAAAAGATGTACTAGAAAAGTATTCTTGTTTTTGCTTTCATTTTAATTGGGAAAATACAGGTATATTCATTGACAGCGGGAAGAAAGTAAAAGTGAATTAAAGATATGTACAATGAACAATAGCTTATTGACATAAAAGAATTCAGAATTCCTTTAAACGTCTATGTTCCCCAGGCTCTTTACAGGAGCGTTGTCTAGACTTTTGCATTCTCTGTGGGTAACTTCATCCACTCTCTAGATTTTTAGCTGCATCTGTTATCAATGAATTTTATGAATCTACATGTCAATCATATTTTATTTAGCAATGAAATTTAGACTCAAATTTCAAGTTTTCTTAATAGTCATACCTGAATGTCCCATAATGACTTTGAGTACAAAATGTCTAAAACTGAACTCATCACTTTCTCACAGCTCTGTATTTTTGCCATATTTCCACTTCCTTCTTACCAGAAAACTGGTTCACGTAGACTTCTCTCTCCCTTAAGTGACCAATTTCCGTGGATTTCATATCCTGTGTATTTTGGCATCTGCTCCTTGCTTGCTCTTTGGTTTTATAAAACTGGTCCAGATAAGGCCATCACCATTTCTCGAATTGACAACTACAAAAAAACTCTTTTTATCTAACTTTTCCCCCATCATAAAGATCTATCTATGTCAATTGGTTTTTAAAGACATTCAAAGCCAACCCCCCCAAAAAAGCACTCCCAAAATACAAAAGTTAAAGTTCCTTAGATGGTATTTAACAACTATATTACCTGCCTGTGCCTGTTTCTCAGATAACATTTTCTACCCCTGCCTGCACCCCTCACAATGTATGTCTCAATAATACTAAAATACTTGCCCTGCTGCTTACATCTTGATATTTCTTACCTTCAGAACTTTGTCCTGATATTACCTTATTATCACCTTATTTTATCCTCTCACCTTTCCTGTGCCTAATTATCTCCAAATAATTTTTCAAGTTCCACTTACCTGCTCTTTAGAATTATTCCCTATCCCCTCAAGTTGAGCTGTCTTTTTCAATTTCAGGGTATTGTGTCTCTTAATCTCTGTTTGATATGTCTTTTACTTGACTTCTTCCTATACTTCATCTCATAAACTGGGAGCTGTTTGTGAATAATGACTGGGACTTTATTTATAAAAAAATGACTTACTTTTCTGAACAACTATCCCCAGTATCTGGAAAAGTACTGACATAGAGTAGACGTTCAATAAATACTGTTGAATGGTGCCGAATATTCTTATTAAGAGTCTGAGTCAACAAATACCACCAGTCAATAACTACCACTAATAGCACATACTAAATTCTAGCACTTGTTCTTGCTTACATAGTACATTTTATATATGTACAATATATATTATACTTACATAATCAGATGTATCAAACATCAGTAAGAACTCCTAGACAAGAACATGAGTCCAATATTCAAGCAAGAAAATCCACTGTTCCAAGAATATTAAACTGACACTACTTTCTGATTATTCTAAAGTTAATAAGGGGTAAAACGAATAAATCACTAAAATGTTAGCAGTGAATTTCTGAAGCAGCCCAGAATGCTTCTTACTATAACTCATTTAACTTTTTTAGTTGCTATTCAAATTCCTGTCAAAGAAAAGTGATTCAATGTATGTCCACTTAACCATAGAAAGTACAGGGTGATGATCATCATGCAGTATATTCACACATAAAATAATTGAACTGCCAAAGCCCATAGAAATGATGGCAACTTCACTGTGTCCCTTGCAAGCTCTTTGACATAACCTAGTGAGAGAGTCAAAGAATCAGGCCAGCAGGTGGCCAAATCTACTCAATAGAGGATCGTGGTATAGACAGCTATGTCCTATGTCACATTTAAGTTCTGTGGGAGCCATCAAAATGTTACTCCATCTTCCTAATAAATAGCTTTAAATTTCAGATTTTCATTATAAAACACAAAATTTCAACTTAATGCCTTATTTTTTTCTGAAAATTAAAGCATACAAAATAATCAGTTCATAGTAGGATTTATTGAGTTCTGAGAGTATTTCATACTTCATTGAAAGGATTTCTTTAAGCTTTTGAGAATCTAAAACACTATTTCCTCTACTATAAAATAAAATATAAACCCAAAATTTCATAGCTGCCTTGGATGTTTTTACTGGGTCTTCTAACTCAGTGTGATATTTCTCAGCCATGTTAACATCTTCAGAATAACATGGTCTAAAATTCAGGAGATGGCATAATTGTAACAATCTTGCATCGTATGTGAAAAGTAAGGTCACTGCTTCAGATGGTTTCCCTTTGAAGAGTCAGCATTTCTATGGTTTAAATTGAACATATCAGAGTCACACGACATGAGAGAAAAGTAAAGAGGGACTGGAATTGTAGTCTTTCAGTGAAAGACTTTTGCTAGTATCCAAGTGTGGATCTACTTTATTGTCTTGAGATTCCCCATTCTATTATTTCTAACTGATCTTGTATATTGCAGGGTTTTAAGTTACCTTATTATGCACTTACTTTTACATTATAGGCCAGGATTAGAAAAGTTTCCCTTGTACAATTTGACCCATTTCCCTAAAGACTTTTTAACCTGAAGCAAAATCCATTTAACCAGCCAAGGCTAGCATTCTGGTAAGAGTAGCTGCCGGCTGTATGGCCAGTTCCATGATGTACACAGGCATCCACATCAACTTCAGATGATTCTGAAACAGTAGATTTAATTCACACTTCAGGAAAGGTGTTATAGATTAATCTTGTCCATTGCAGTAGGGTTTTTCACAATTATAATTTTTTTTTCTATTTGTTCTACCTCATCAGAATAATCAACATAAAGGACCTTACAATTTTTCTTTTCTTTTACATTTCATTATTTTTCAAGATGAAAATAACCTCTTTGGCAAAGTATAAACTTATCTTAATGTTTATAACATCAACTATTTCATTTATAAGATACAGAAAGCCATTCTGTAAGGTTTGCTTATATAAAGATTTGAAAATAACAATGCTATTTTTAATATTACTATGAGATGCTTTAAAAGAAAAAGCACTGATATATATATATATCCTTCAAATATTGCTCAAATAATTATATATCTGGATATCTTAGAATGCATTAAAATACTGTATTATAATCACCTTAAATTTATCTTCTAAGATAAGGATGTAAAGAATGTGTAAACTTTTAACATGACTCTAAGTTCTAAAACAGAACAAATGTGTACTAATTATTACTTGGTTTCACGTGATCTGTGCTATATATCTTTAAAAAACAATGAAATGAAGGTGAATCAAAACCATTACAGACTCTGATATTCTGGTTTGGTTATTCTTTTTCTCTTTTAGTGTTTCTTCCAGAATATCCAATCATACTTACCCTTCCTGCAATCCTCTTTAATAATTCAGATTGACCTAAATGACACCCAGAGATGGGAGCACAACTGTTCATCTGGAGAGTTAACTGTAATTGAACTTTGCTCAAAACAATCTTCTCAACTCCATTTTCATAAGGACAGGTATCACTTTATTTACAAAAACAAATGCTTAGCACAATAGCCAGAACCTGAAAAAGTTAAAAAGCCAAAACCTCCAACAGGATTATTCAACTGAGCACCCTGGAGCTGACAAAATTCTCACATAATATGATAGCCACTAATGAAGTTGTACACCACATGACTATTATTGGCATTGGCACCATGTTAGCTAAAATAATATGTTGATTTAAGAAATAAAGATAAATTTGAAATACTTGCATATATTTGACATTCTACTTCTTGTCTCATATTTATATTTGTGGAAACACTACTATACAAACTTTATGACCACTAAATTACTCCCTTGTACATAGAAAAACAGAAAAAAATATATATTTGTTTCAAGAATTACTGGACGATACAAAAATATTTTTAGAAGTTCTCCTTTTAATGGAAAAAGTAATTCAAATATGTTGGATGTATAAAAGTATATGATGCACATGATAAATTAACTAATACAGTTTTTTAAAACACTATTTAAATTTCAAAACATTATATACTCCAGTTTGATTAAACTTTTAACACATAAACTAAGTAAACATTAAACTCAGCTAAGTTACTTTCTTTCAGAATACCTACAATCGGATCTTCTTAGAAACCCAGTTCTATTGACTTAAAACACATTTCAATTTTGTTTAAAATCTCTCATACTGTGCCAATTTCTCCAAATATTTTTCAGAATTATTGTGTATCAATAATGTAACAAAATCAGTACTGAAGAAATATAAAGGAGATGTGAAGGCGGTATTTTCATGTTTTCAAGTGCAAAATAACAGAATTCCTAATATACAAATTCCAGCACTATATTACTGTACAAGCATTGCTAGAGAGAGTATGGAATAAAATATTGAAGGAGGAGGCATTGTTTTTTTCTGAGAGAAAATATTTTCACACTTCACTAAATGCAGGGGGTAAAAGCAATCAAAGTACAAATAGTGAGATAAATGTGCCTGCAGAGTGAGATAATGTGAACCTAATTTCTGTTTAATGACTTGGAGGACCTCACCCAATCTGAGTGCTTTGATTAATTATAAACTATAGAAAATAGGAACTATAAAGGAAATACTAAAACATTATACTGCACTCCACAATTGGACATGGTTTTTGTGTTGAACTTTATGGCAATTCTGAGTTATTTTATTTGAAACATTAATATCAGTGTGTGTCTCCTAACAATTGATTACTATTATTTTTAACAGGAATAGGCTATAGATTTTAATCTGTAGTGGGAATGATTATCTCAGTAGAATTACTGTTCTTGACTTGAAAGCGCTTTAAAATCATCAGTTCATATTGCAGCATTTGTAGCAATTAGATAAATACACTCCTCTTCAGGCTTTGAGTTGGATTTCCAACTCTTGCCAACTGTGCACTTCCTTTCATACCCTCATTGATTGAAAAGCACCTTAAGAGAATCAACCTAGGTTTGGAATCAGCGTTTTATTGCACTGGAGGACAATTTAATCTTATTTTCTGAAACAGCAAAGTATAATATTATTTACCTCCCCATTAACACCAGCCTGAGACCTGAGATTTATAATTCTGCTTGATGGCCCCTTTAGTTTATCTTTGGGGGTTTGGGGAATAACTACACAATAATTAGAGGAAATACTCAGTTTGTTTATTGAGATGCATTTTCTCATACTTTTGATTTTAAAAAAACACCTCGTAATAAAATATATCTTTTCTTACATGTATTTTAAGAAAAAAATAATTTAGATGAGAAACAAAGAATGCATTACATTCTTTTAAAATCCCATGGGGGTGGTGTTAAAAGGGAATTGACTGATAAACCATCTAGGTTTCTTCATTTTTGAAGTAGGGAAAATAATATTACTCGGAAGGGAGGATTGTTGTGAGGATTCAATGTATTAATATATATAAAAGTGGTAGAATGAGACCTGGTACAAAGTAAGAGCTCAATAAATACGAGGTATTAGTAGCAATGGTGGTATTAATTGGCTGGTAGTAATAGTTGTAGAAAAGATATTAATAGTAGAAATGCTCTAGTTCTTGGTGTTGGTAGATGTAGTAGAAATAGAACAGGATTACTAAAATACATGAACATCACCACAACCACAGTAAATTTTAGGTGAGTGCATTGAGTCTGGAGCAAATGCTAATTTTCAATTATGTAACATTTAGCTACAGGAGGTCAATAGTGACTGGCTGATTCACTGATTAGTGAATGGTAAGAAAATTCCCATCAGAAACATGGAGGTAATTGGGTTCTCACTGAAATAGCTAATCATCGTTTCCTTATTTTCCCTGAGGTAAAACAAGAAGAAATCAAGTAGGGAAAACATTAAAAATTACATTGTTATCCAATGATTGGTTTTTGTTGGTTTTTGTTTTTAATGTTTAGACTAGATACTGGATTTCAAAGTAATATAATGGTGATACTACAGCTAGGGAATTACAAGGTGTATAATGTGTTCTCCAGGAAAATAAAATTGTTTTTTTTAAAGAAAAAGATAAAGTATACCTTTTGTTAAACAAAAAAAGCAATTCTTTGTTTGGTTTTGTCTGTTATCCATATGTCTACTTTTCAAGAAGCATTTTGTTGCTTTAGTTATTTCTGAATTTGCCATTTCAATTTCAAAATTTTGCTGTTGAAATTTGCTATATAATCGTTATTGAAACTGTCACAAATCAGCCTGTCAATATAACTTAAATTGGTGTTACATTGTGTGTTTTTTTATTGTCAGTGATCCCTATTACTTTACAAATCAGGTAGTTACATAAAATGGAACATTTTTTACTATATATGCTGTAAAATACAATTTTTGTATTCAGTATTGTATTTGACTCTAAAGAATACAGGTATATTACATTTCCAGAATGCATGAACAGTTGTATAACAGTATATGTACTTCATAATACCAACAGTTTCGTTTTTTTTCGATAAATCTCAAATGCATTAACTATGCATTCTCCCAGTAAAACATTCAATGAAGAAAGCATTATAGTTACTGGAAGCCTTACAGAGATCTGCTCAGGAATTCACTTTACATACAGACAAAAAAAACAAAAAGAAAGAAAAGAAAGAAAATCAAATCCTGAGATCATACCACTGCTTCTATACAGAGATTCTCTAGTAATAGCAAACAAATATATTATTTCAACCATCTGACCTGCTTTCATCCCAGAAGTAGAATCTTGGAAAGAGCAGCCCCTGCTCAGGCCCCACTGGGGTTAGATGCCAAACTCTTGACCCTTCCTCTTGAATGTGCTCAGTTGTCAGTTTTGCCTACCACAGCTGTTGGATGGATATTCCAGAGGGTCAGACGGCCAGAATAGGTCTGGAATAGCCCTATTAGCATCTCAATACAGCTTCTCATTCCCTTTTATTACCAATTCACTCAAATTAATTAATTTTTAATTTTGCACTACCTCAACTATTATAAATCAAGTCAGCCAGGGAGACAGAAAAGCACCCTGAAACATGAAACTGTCTGTGGTTTAAGTCACAGAGGCTCAATCTATGCAATCTGTCACTTTGAAGATCAGAAAAAAGGCAAATTATCCTGTGCAGAGATTATTGAAAAATATTTTCTTGATGAATTATGCTCCTTTCAAAAGGTCACAAAAGAGAAGAGGGGTGTTGATAAATGCCTGTGATGTGTTTAGGTGCTTAAACCCAAGTTATGGATTCAGGAAGGCTGTTGATTTTTTAAAAAATGTTCCTGTGAGTTCCCATTTACTTTATTTGAATCTAACACTTTATTGTAGTGTTTACATACCATACAAAAAATGACTTTGAGTTTTAATATTGACATCACTGTAACTTTGTAATATTCCTATAATGTAAGATTTATTCTTAGTTTTATTTCAGTGGCTTCGCTTTGATTTCTTTAAAGCCGCATCCTCTAAAGGGTGAATGTCTGGACTGGAGAATCATCTGAATTATAAAACTGGTATTTTGAAATGAAGAAAGCAATGAAATCATTGGCAAAATATCCCTTTGTGTTTCCTTATCTTCAACTTACTTAAAATGGTCTCAGGAATAAAACTCATAGTAAGAAAGTATTTACTTTGAACAGTACAATCCTGTTTGAGTGAGGACTGATTGCTTTTAATATTCCAGAGTGCAATGTACACAGTTATAGATACAGCATATGGGGCTTTCTTTTCTACTTTGAGCTACAAAGTATAGAAATACCAAAGATTAAAGGTGTTCAATCACTCCAGCATACTGTGTAACTTCTTATGTCATATTCTTAAGCAAGGAAATGTGGCCAAATTTAAGATGTATTAATATCATGCTGGGTAGGACTTTTTTTTAACCTAATCTAAACCTAGCTGTTTGAGACAGAATACAATTGGTTTCTGTTTCTGAGAATAATAAAGGGTAGATTCATGACTTCCAACTAACTCCTAGAAAGTTTTCTCTCCCACCCAAATTATTCAAGTTCATGGTGGTTTATTACAAACATTTATAAAGTAATATAATTTTAATATTTGCAACTATTTTACAAGTACTTGACTTCTAAAATGTGGAAATGAATTAAGTAATTTGTTGAGGTTAACAATGCAGTAAAGAAAGAAAAATCAACTCCATACTTTAGAACACCATTTCACAAATTTTCCTGGGCAACACTGCTTCCTAAAACCTATATTGGTTACAGATAAATTGCCATACATGATAACCATCCACTTTTAACCAAACAGTAAAATGAAATACTTACCTAAAATGAGGTTTGTTAAACTCAAGAATGGACTTCTTATGTTAGAACTGTGGTTAAAAAATAGTTTCACAATTCTGGGACTGGCTTAATTGTGGTTCTGACAGGAGGCAGAAGATAAATAGAATATTGAGATCTTTAGAAAAAAATACAGTTATCAAATTCAAAGTTGGGTTCACATACCTCAGCAAGATTTCAAGCTACTAGCATAATGAAAAACTTTCTTCAGTTTTCCTACTCTGTATTGTTTTTATTGAGATTGTTACACAAATTCTTTGTGTTGGTTCTTTGGCAGAAAATGTTGAGCCAACTGCCAAACTGAAGAGAAACTGATCTCACGTTCCCATCTGGCTACCCCATATTGTGTAATCACCTCCCCTTAAAAATACTTTTTCTTTTCAGTACTTAAAAGAATACTCAACGTACTAATAAATATCAGTTATTTAAAGAATATACTGAATATTGACTTTGCTGATCCCTCAGGTATCTGAGAAAGAAAAATCTTGCCTTAATTGCCTGATGCTAATATGCTACAGCCAACTGAATTTTATCCTAATGAAGGGTGTTAAGTACAAAATTAAATCACTTTTGTTCTAACATATGACAATTGCTTAGTTTACTTCTTGTGATAACACTAAATTATTTCCTAATGAGGTTAAAACCATTTAAATCTCAACAGGTAATATTAAAGTTGGTCTAGAAACTATGAACCACAACTCCTTCAACACTAGAAATGTCTGATTTAAATATATCTCTGTATGTTTATATTTCCAACTACATATTTTTAAATGGTAACTCACTGCATTCTTCACTTGGATTTCTCTGATCATTAATGATATTGAACATTTCTTCCAGTGTTCACTGAACATACAGGTTTGATTTAGGGGAAAATGTCAGTTTATGATTTTTTTGCTCATTTTTCTCTTCACTATATATTAATATGTAGAAATTCTTCATATGCTACTAATATATATATTTTCCAGTTGTATGTGTTGAGGATAATTCTTCTCAATGTGAAACATGTCTCATTTTCTTAAGATGTTTTCATAAACTGTCTTAATTTGAATATAAATTAAAATTTCGTGTTAAGAACTTAGCACTTCAAAAAGAAAAAATGATATGCTTTATGAAAATATATTCAAGAACTTTTAATAAGTGTATAGGTATAATATCTTCATGAATAAGAATAATATATCAAAAATATATCAATTTTCCCTAAATTTATCTACAGTTGTAAAAATTCCAATAAAAAAACTCAACAGGAATTTTCATAACATTTAATAACGTGAATCTTAAGTGTATATGAAAGAATAAAGGGCAAGAATTGTCAATAATGTTAAGACCAAGAATGAGAGACATACCTTTTTAGATATCAGGACTTACTATGAAGCTACAGTAAGTAAGAAACTAAAGTACTGACACAAGAGTAAATATATTTATGTAAAATATATACGACTTTAGGCTTAAATCTCCATATCGCCACTGAGAGTACTTTGTTTTGTCCTACTGAGTGCCAAAGCATTGTTCAAGAAAAGAGCATAATTGGCATGAATATTTCTCTATCCTACAAAGCTATGGGTAAGTCTCAGAGAGCATTTATCTTGAAAACAACCCAGCCAAAGCCCATGCAAACATTACAGCATGGTGAAAAGCCTCATCATCTAAATTATACTACTGAAATTTACTTCTAGAAGTAACAGTCTCTATCACCAAGAAAGAAAGGGAAGTTTTTATCCATATGTGTCAAATCTAACCAATCAAAATTACCTTAGTCAGTTACAAAACTGATGCAAAATAAACAATGAAACATAAATGAAATCCATTCATGCAGACTTAACTGTGGTATATTACTTTGTAGTCTAAATAATTTTTCTACATATTTGCGACTTAAAGATTTTATTGGTTAAAATATATGAAAACAGCTGTCACATGGAAAATTAATAACATCAGAATTTAAGTAGGCCCAGTATCAACAAAATTCTCTTTTCTGTTGATATTAAAATTTTATGGAATAACCTCATTAATGTTATTTTTATTCTGATTTATATAGCATCATTATTACCCCATAAAATTATATTTAAATTCACATTTCATTTCATATCAATTCAAAGTGGCAATTTTTTCCTCTTATTGCATAATTTGTTAAATTCCTACGCCATATCCTTTGCCCTTTGTTTATCTGTGAAGTGAAGCTCTTAAAACTGTAACTATGGAGCTTTACCACTTAAATTTGTGCCATCCTATCAGAGGTTTCCTTCCACTCTCCTATCTTCCAATTAAATCCCACCTCAATTGAAAGCCTCTAAATATCATACTTTCTCTACCTGTGCAAGGGTAAGAAACAGAAAAATCTGTCACTTTAATTGTGGCAACAGTAATTTGTTTAGTTTATAAGAATCTCATAGAGGTCTTGGTCTCCTGAAAAGTCCAAGTAGTAACTGCATGAGGTAGGAAAAATATGTATATGTCTTACTAAAAGGAAAATAAAATGAAACTTAAATTCCTCTCATTGACTGTGTTTTTAAAATGGTAAATCATCATTATAGAGAACTACAAAAATGTCACATACCACAGTCTCTCCATAAGAATATATGTATCAAAACAAAATGATTTCACTAACAAAGTTTTAAAGATTAATAGCACATTGAAATCCTGGCACAAATTATCAACTATTTTTTTCATGCTTCTCTATTTTAACCCATAAATCATTCACCATACTGAAGGCCAAGCTAGGCTACATGAGCAGTTAACTCCATGGCCCACTGATTCTACAGACACCTCCTGAAGGAGAGCAGGACTGGGAACCATTCCTTTCAAAGTTCTCTGCAGCACAGCATCTCTCTGGAGCAGAGAATCTCTCTGGAGCAGAAAATGCATATCTCACATTCCAGCTATGTTTTTTTAAAAAATATGCATTTCAAAAGCAGTCCAGTCATCACTACTTTATTTTCTACTTTATGGAATATCTATATGATTATATATGAGTTCAGACTGAAAGGAAGGCATCTGATACATTTTTTCAATGACACAAACATTTCCTTTAAATATTAATGACAAAATTAACTTAAGGATCTAAAAATAAATGAATTAATATTCTTATTATTCCCACCCTAAGAAGCCTGAGGCAATCTTATTATCTTTGCATGATGAAAAATGTAATTGAAAATCTACAAGATAAAAATTCCTTTTGGTTAACTTTGTCTTTTCCAGCTGACAAACTCCAAAATGCACTCATTTATCTTATGCCTTCCACTGTTCCCTTGGAGAGAGGTACCACTGCACTCCAGTTACACTCTAGTGTAACTAGAGTTAGAAACGGTGCAAGACCAGTAGCCAACTCGAATTGAGGAACCAATTTAATTTTCTCTCTCCCTTCGCAGGCTTCAAACCAACTACAATTCAGCACATGAGAAAAAATAACAGCTGGTGCAAAGTTCTTCGGGTCTGGCCCAGCAGGGGAAGTAGAAGCAAAGAGTCATGTCAACAACAATAACAATGAAAACATTTTTAAAAGCTTTGATCTTATGAAAGCCTCAGTACCAAAGGCAAGGCCTGCTGTTCATGCCTTAACAACAGGGCAAAAAGAGCAGACAACCTCATTTACACATGCTAGTCCAATGCCAAAGACAGAGAAGTGGGAAGACAATGTAGGTCTTCGGGGGAGCATTGCAGTTGATAGCATTGTTACTGCATCTATTAAAGTAAAACATGCCACCGATAAATGAGGCCTCCTGGTTTCTTATTTTAATATTTTCTATTTTCTCAATAGTTCATCTTCAGATATGATAGGCTAAGTGAACAACATGTGACAAATACCCAGGGCAAGAATTTATTCTGCTCTTAAATACTCATCTTTTTGTTATTATATGTGTCTCAGTATTTAAGTAAGGCAAACATTTAGACATGGGTTATCTGAGGCCTTTTGTTTCAGAATAAATTGCTGTATTTTATTAAAATTGAAACTTGGTCAACTTTGGATATAAAATGAAGGTTCATTGTCCCACACCCTGAAAAGGCAAATTCCCTTATATTTGCTGAAGTCAGGTACAGGGATCAAGAGATCTGGTTCAGTAATGCTGCAGACAACGTGCCTTTAGAGTAAGTGCAGGCATGCCAAACATGGGTCTCATATTCTATCTGCTATGAATCTACATTTAATACAAAAATGACCTGAATGAATAATGGGTAAATAGCTAAATCTCTTCAAGCCTGGAATATAGGATTAAAAGAAAATCACATTCACTTTGAGCCTGTATTTAGAATTAATTACAGATCACTTCAATTTCTTCCTGGCTACTTGAGTATTCTCAAGTGTAAAGAGACCATTTTGTGTAATACTGTAATATTAATTGTCTCCCATCATTTAAGCTGGCATAAAATTTGGAAATGGCTTCTGTCTCTAAATTATATTATTAAAAATGTTATTTCCCCACCAGTAGTAAAATTTTCCCATTTACCTAAAATATAAACATACCTTAAAAAAATGTTCATTCTTTTTTTAATGTTAAACCCATCCACATCAAGCATGCCATTCTTCCCCTTAAAATTATTTAACACCTCAGACACTTTTCTGTTTCCAACATAAATTTGTACTTCAAGCCTTTCACCAATCTGGCCTGCCCCACCCAATCCGGCCCATCTGCCCAGACAGACTTGTCAGACTGCCTGCTGTCTCCACATTGACCAGTCTGGCCTCCTGATTCTCTCAGCCAGCAAAGCTCTCTCAGATCTATCAGCCTGGTGAGAAACGGGTCTCCCTTGCCCAACCACCAGATTTTTGCTTTCCATTTAAAAAACATGTACATTTGTATTAAACTTCTTTAAGGAAGTTGTTTTATAAGCGGAAATAGATATGTGCCATTTTAGTCTCCAAAATTTTACTACATTGTGGTCCATGGACCAGCATTTTCCATATCATCCGAGAACTTGTTAGAAATGCAAAACCTCAAGCCCCACCCAAGACCTACAGGTTCAGAATCTGCATTTTATACAAGATATCCAGGTAATCCTCAAGCATATTAACATTTGAGAAGCCCTATTTTATATTGCCCAAAATACAAACAACAGCAACCACAACACAAATAAGCAAAAAACTAGTAGCTAGATGTCAGGGAGAAAGGTAGCAGAAGGGAGGAAGTGAATGCCAAACCAAATGCTTTCTTTCTAAGTTATGTATTTAATAGCAAATACAGTAGCTTTACCTAAAATCTAGGTTGTGCTCAGTTAGGTACATAAACACTTACACAGGTACTCAGACAACATAGGAAGTATTTTAAAGTTTGGTGATACGTTCCATTTATAATGAGTTAAGAGTTTGATCTAAGAGAGATTGTTAGTATTTTGTATAATAAGTTACAAATGTCACATATCGAAAGAAATACCAAGTAAATTTTTTTGTCCAATAAAATGGCACTAAATAGTTATTCTTTAGGTGACAACTGTGTCAATATTTATCTTTATGCAAACTATTAGTAAGCAGCTTCCCAAGACTGGCCTATGGGCTTTACCTGTACAGGTAATTCCTGAAAAGAAATATTGAGGGTCCCTGAGCTCTGAAACAAAGGTGAGTGAGGCCTTGTATAACTCAAGGGGCTCGCAAAAATACACTTTCACAAAACAGTTACAATGTCACTTGTTAGGAGGACCCTTGGGGCCCAGAGGAGAGATCACTTAACTCTGCCCAGGGAGTTCAAGGGTTAGGAAAAAGATTAAAGAAGGGAAGAAATCTGTTACAAAGTGCTCCTAGGAGTGTCTAAGGTAGAAAGAGGGTTCTGGTGTTGGTTGCAATTAATTTAAAGAGTCTATCTCATTTAAAGAAATGCTGAACAATTTTATTAAAAATAAAAATAATAATAATAATAGAGGGAGAAACGTGGGATCAACATATAAATCAAGTACAAAAATCAAACGAATATTCATATTTGACCTGATTGTTTATGGGTCATAATGCATGATCAAAACCGAAAGTTTCTGTGATGAATGCCCTTGTACTGTTCACCATGTAAGAATTTATTCACTATGTAAGAATTCGTTCACCATGTAAGAACTTGTTCGTTATGCTTCAGAAGATTGGAGACTGACGAGAATTAGGCTTGAGATGGATTAATGATTGTGCATTGAGCATTGACACCCCTATACTGAATTTAATTGTTGTTAACAACCATTTGATCAATAAATAAGAGAGATGCCCTCTCAAAAAAAAAATAAAAAGAAATGCTGAACAAGGAGTTTTGTGGCCAAAGTACACTGAGATCTGGATAACCTTAATTATCACTTCTCTCTTCAATGAGCATTATCTGCCTACCATTCCCATAGTTGCAAACTTAAATTAGACATGGGTTCTCATCTTAAAGGGGCTGGTCCTTCAAAAACAAATAATCAATTCCAGTGGAGTTTGAAAGGACTTTGGGTGAGGTACTATGAGAAAAGAAGAAAGATGAAACTTCACTACACTTCAGAGCATTGGGGAGGAACCCAGAAGGAGGTAAGCTCAGAAGTGGGAGCTGAGTTTTGAAGACAAACCTCAGCTTTAAAAAGAAAAAGGAATTTGAGTGCAGGTCCTAAGTAATATAGCAGAATGAAAGGGTCGTTTACTGGTTAGTGTCATCAGGTGGAAGTGGTACCCACTTTGCACTATTCTTTGCATTCAGAAAAGTATATTTATTTAATTAAAGGTAAAATGCCTTTAAAGTAAGTACAGGCATGCCAAATATGGGTCCCAAACTTTAAAAACTTTGCTCATGATATTTATGTTTCTTCCTCAAGTCTGCCTTTAATTTTCAGATGTCACATTACAAATAACACATAACACTGTGGTTTGTTTTTCTTAAAATACTTTCATTCCTTGAATAAGAAAAAAAGAAGAAAATCATGTTCCTTTCTTGAGGTAAATTCAATTATTAGAAATTGGGGGGAATTGTATAAACAGACTACTTTTAATTAATTGTTTTTATTTAGAATAAACATAATATGATAGAAGGAACATTACAGAAGCATAAATATCTGGCCATTGAGAAAAGTAGTGATAAAAAGGGCCACTCTGCTTTGTGCCTTAAAACAAACTCCAGAGTCTAGGGCATAAAGCCCTTGGTCCTTGGGAGCAGATTAGAGATTTGGGGGGTGGTGGTGGTGGTGGTGGTGGTGGTGGTGGTGGTGGTTGTGTGTGTGTGTGTGTGTGTGTGTGTGATATGTGCATTTATGTTAGGGAAGTGGAACCATACCAGTGGAATCTAACCATGCTGTAAAATCTGAAGGAAGTTAAAGTGAAATTAAATGGTGCTTGATTGATTTTCCCAAAATAGTGTCTTGATCAAATAACTACCTGAGATAATACAAACCATCTAACACAGTGCTAACTTGTAAGTTCTATATTAGTTATATACTACTTTTCTCCTTCCTCCTATGAAAAACCTCCAACAGCTAACCCTACACACAGTATCTGATGAAAGTTTAAAATAATTGCCCTAATCATACAGCCCCCATGGAACTTCCCATCCTTATGTACCAATACATTCCAAAAGATCTCTGTAATTCAGGAAAACTCTATAATTCAGGCAAACAGAAATGTTCTACAGTTCAGGATGGAAGTGATAATACTAGGTGAAAACTTCTCCTATCTTCAAAATTTTCTACTGCCTTGAAAGCCCATTTTCACTCAGTAAAATTTTAGCTTCATTGTTATACCCTCCATGAAACCTTTCTTTTCTCCATCACCCCTTCTAGTCTAATGCTGCAACGAACTAGCTGGGGTGACCTTGGCAATATACTTAATTGCTCTGGATCTTCGTCTCTTCATTGTAATATAAAGTGGTTTGCCTAGATCTATGAATTTTTAACTTTTATTACTCATGTGTACCCTAAAATAATCTTTTAAAAACCTATATACTGACTCACACATTTCAAGCTAACATTTAAAATGTTTCCTCATGAGTGCAAATAATTGGAAATGATGTAATTTCCAGCATATTGTAAATATTGATATTTTAAAATAAAGCTGTTACACAGCTCTTTTAAATGTACCCAATGGAATCTAAATACCATAGTTATTTGATACCCACTATCGTGTAAAAATAAATGATCATGTTCTCCTCCAATGGTTAGAATTTTTATGTTACTTCCTTTTCTCCATGAGTTCATATTTTCAATCAACTCCCCCATAAAATATTAGGCTAAGGTAATATGTTTTTATGCTTGAGAATATTATATTGACAGTCAATCATATATTGTTGCAATAAAATATTGAAATTAACAATTTATTTCTTTTAATTATAATGCTTTGACTGCAAATAATTTCTGACTCTTCTTATAGTTATTAATAAAGAAATAATCAAAACCATATTTACACCTAAAAACAATTTTTTTAAAGTAAAATTTTGTTAGAAATTCATGTTACTGAGTGAACTAGACTTTTTTTTTTACAATTATGATTGATATTACTCATTTTTATGCACCCAAAATCAATTCATTTTCTATTTTTGTATTTTTAATAGAAACAGTTTCTTACAGAAGTGTCTTAATTTTTTGGGTTATATGTTAAATACCGGAGTAATTTAACATTAAAATTATTTTTAGTGCTTTATCAACTGACAACTTATTAGGTATTTCTTCAATTTGAATGAAAATTAGGAACTGAAACCACTTGACTTGAAATAGAATTTGATACAAATCCATTCACCTTCTCAACATCAGTTTTTTAATTCCTGTTTATTTAAACCTTACATCCAGAAGAACAGTACCATAATAGGATTTCAGAAGGAAGAGTGGAATGTTTTCCTTTAGAAAAGAAAGAACAGAGCATTTGTGAAAAGGTAAGTAGGAAAAAGAACTAACTTGAGACTGGGCTTAAATACAGTCAAATTCTCACACAAGTCAACATCAGTACATAAGAAAACTGAGTTTATGAAAACAAATTTCCTTAAAATCATAAATGTCCATGTGCCCCTTAGACATTCTCTATGCATCTCCAGAGTACCTGTGCCTCAGTTTGAAAGTTGCTACAAGTATTTCCATCTTTTCTCGTGTGTATTTATGCCTTCTTCAGGCATTGTGTCCTGCACTGTGCTTTGCATAATGCCTTGAATTTTATAGTTAATCAGTATGTATATATAAAATCCATAATTCCTTAGGCCAAATTTATGCCACATGGTAATGTAGCTAATTGTAATAGACACAAAATAGTTATTTAAATTTTTATTTTAATGGGCATGGCATTGTTATTCCACTTTTCGGTATTCATTCCCAAACATGGTGAATGACAAGAGCACTATGCATGGTACAGTGGCTTGTGGACATACTGTATTTTTAGGTCTGTATGTGAACATCGGAAAATTACTTTGTGTTGTCAGGCTTTCCCATTCACATTTTCTACAGGTGGTTTCAAGGAAAACCATATACCAGTCAAGTTTTCATCTTCAATATTTTGCTTTTCTAGACTTTTGGGTACCATTTAATCATACACTCTGTCCATGATTATCCACCAAAGGTGCAACTGTTTACAGCAGAAACTTTTTTAAATTTAAAAGTGTATCTAAGTAGTCATTTTATCTGGAGACCATGTGTCTAACAGAGAAGTCATTTCTAACTAAGGATACCAAAGACAAAGTTATAGCAAGTCTACTTTGCAATGCTATCACACATGCCAAACATAATATTGGACTACCAACAAAATGACAGTTATGCACAATACACTATAATTAACCTTGTAAATTCACTGTACTTGCAGCCTTACATGTATGGACATTGGTGAAAGGAACCACAGTGCTGAAAGTAAATGTGAAGTTCGCTAAATGAATTTTTGGAAGCTTAAGTCATTTGACCTTTCCAGTTTAAACAATCTAAGAGTTAGTCATTCTTGGACATGGGACATTACAAATAAACTGCCCCAAATAATAGTCATCATGCTCTGGGATGTCCTTACTCTGAATTATTACAGTAAATTTCCCTGAAGAGTTTAAATGAATAAAATAATAATATTCACCCTCCTGAAATCACAGGTAAAGCTATGAATCAATCACCACTCTAGTACCTGAGTACATAAAAATAGGACTTACAAGTTGTTCCTGGAAGGGTGCAGGGTACTTGAGGAATTTCACTCCAAGTTCCAGGATTTAAGTTTATATCATGTCTCATAAGATGTTTTCCTTAACATACTGAATACTGACTTAAATATTCAACCTTCAGTGATGTATAAGTTCCTTACCTCGATTTAATACTTACTCAAGAAACACACAGGAAATAAATTATGACTAATAAATGAGGAATCAGAGACCTGGAAGTGATCTCTTGGGTTTACATCCTCAATACCTAAACAAGACTGCCTTCAAAGGCCGAGGTCAGTTTCCAAAATCCAAGAGAGAAACTATTAACTTCTTCCTCAAAGACAATTTGAAACAATTCAATTAAAAATGATTTAGGGCTTAATAGTTACAATTAGGATCCCAGTGTAAGAACTTCTATGTAGGAAAAAAAAAAACGGTAGAAATGAAAATATTTACAAATAATCATTTAAACGCACTGCATATATGAGTGAACATACTATTTATGACAGGCACCAATTATATATTTGACTGAAAATTTACATATAAAATTGAAGGACCCCTGAGGATCAGGTCTTCATCTTTCACAAAAGATCTCTGTCTTTTGACCATTTTTAACCAACTTTATTGTGTGATATGTATGAATCTCTTCCTCCCACCTCTCTCTACCTTATAATCTGTCCTCTGCTTTCCTACTGATAAAAAAAACAAGCAACAGCGCTAAGACCTCCACCCCGTAAGATCCAATCACCACCGACCAGATGGTCGCCCACCCTTTAAGATCCAGTCACCAACGCAGAACACACCCTACCTCTACTCCTTAAAAACGCTCTTCCTCACCCACGAGCTGCTGCTTGCTCTCTCTGGGGGCAGCCATTTTCTTTTTCAGTTAAAGTCTCTTGCGTGGACCGTGTCTCCTAAGTCGTTCTGGGGTAAGGAGGGTTGCATCGAGATACCCTTTCACCTCTCATACAGTTTTACACAATGGAATACATCTGAGAGGTTTAAATGTGATTAAGTCTCAATAATCATGCTTGAGTTTCAAACTTCATGACATTTGCAAAGTAGCTAATTATTTGGCCCTGAATTGAACTGGTTTTCTCCATGATAAAGGAAAAAAAATACTGTCACAGCAAGGTAATTCAAAATTTATAAAGAACTCAAAATAGTATGACATGACTTGTTTTAAAACAAACAACCCTGAACCATGTTACACAGACCATCAAAACCAATTACTGAACCAAGTAAAGTTATTTGAGTCTGAAAAACGATCCAATCAAGCATTAATCCAAATTCTAAATATATAAGAATTAGAGATCTCTCAACTTTGAGTATGGAAATATTGTATGTTACCAGACAAATTGTGTACTGTTCAGTTAAATTTCATTTTGTTTATTTTGGGCCTTTATTTGCTATATATAGCAAAGTCTGTCTGGATGCCTGGAACTTCCCAGGAGAAAACCCTTTCTAGATAGCTGACTTTTCCCTATAACTAAAGCTGTATTCTTGTTATTATAAAACTAACACTTATTAAGTACTTATTATGTGCCAGGACCTACGTTAAACACTTTATCAACATTACCTCACTTTATTCTTCCAGCAATACTGCAAAGGAGATGCTATTGCTATCTCCTGTTATCTCCCATTTATACAGAAACAGCCCCACAGTGGTTAAGTACTTTACCCACAGTCACAAAGTGAGTAAGAGGTAGAGCCAAGATAAAATCCAGACCCTCTGATTTATACCATTTATAATGATTAAAGCAATGGTGCTTCTAATCACTGTTTTCTGTAAAGGAAACATTGTAAAATATATAACTAATTAATTCTTTACCAGAGCAGAGAGAATATAATTTAAACATTTATTGATACCTCAAGGTCACAATTATGAATATTTCTACTTGCTTTATGCACTTTGCAAGCCAGGGATGCACTCAGGGTTTACTCTGGCATAGAAGACATGGCCCCAGAGTGGCCTCAGGAAAACGTAACTCAAACACTCATGTGTGTTATCATAGTCTGGCTGGCTCTTGTCCTATTCCCAGGCTGCCAATTGTGATTTTTACTATATTATTGTATGTGCTTCTTTCCCCTTCCTTAACTTTTTGTTTGCATCTCCTATCAGTTTTGAAGTCTAATTATTCAGCGAGTTATTAACTGTCTGAAGTAAGATAGGCTCTGACAGAGGCCTCAGTGTTGCTGTAAGAAGAAAGAACTTCACTACACAAATTATGGCATATCTAGAAGATATATTTGCCACCTTGGATTCCTAACTTAACAATTAGCAAATATGTTTCCCATAAAATTATTTAGATAAAAATAAGTATCTTTGTTAGAAAATATACTTGACTATAATAGACTAATTTTATAAACTGTCATTGGTTTTAAGAACATAACTAGTAAGCTAAAAGAAATACAGAAATATGTCAGTAATTGGCATATATAAAATCTTATAGTTGGTAGAAAATGTAAAGTTTCCATCCAGTCTATTTTAAAAACCAGTGTAGTTTTAGAAAATTGGTTTGAACATACCAAAAGCCCTCAGAGGAAGCTTGGAGTTTCCTCAGAGATTCATAGAATATATTCACTGAGTTTTGCAGACACAGATTTACTAGATTATAAAGGCATACATTCTTATCACTAAAATCATCTAAACAGCACCACATAATCATGTCCCATAACTGAGCTGCAAATGAAAAATAGCAAAAAAAAAAATAGAATCACAATCCTTCACATTTTTACATCTTAAAATAGATTTTAGGATAGATATTTTAAGATATGTACACTTTAAGATTTTAAGGTAGATACATTTTAGATTGATTGTATTTTAAAATAGATGTTCTGAGATGGATAATTTTAGCTGTAGATAACTTGACAATTTCTAACCACCTTTTCATCCTTTATTGCATTTCTTAAAGGAATCCATTGTCCTGTTAATTTAATTTTTTATTTTGCTTTACATTGGTAAAGTAATCTCACAAATCACACAAGTCTTTATTGTATATGAGAAATTAAGAAATTGTTTTCACTATTTTATCAACATTTAAATGTGTTTAGAAAGTTTGGGATTTATAAAGCTATCCATATCTGTAAGATAGACTGATGGCTATTTTTATGCTACTTCCTTTTTCAGAAATTAAGGCAACTAGTTCCTGTTACTTCCTCTTTGTAGACTTTCTTATAAAAAAATAGGAGTTTAAGATATTTAAAGTTGAACTTGTGTAAACATGTTAACTAATATTGTACAACTTATCACATTGTTTTATTGTTAATTAACTATTCCAACTCATCTGCCCTGAAAGTCTCAATATTTTAATTTCCTAGCTAACAAATATGGTTGACTGATCAAATATTTAGATTATGTCTCTATTTCATGATGCTTCAACTTAAAAGATTTTTATGGGAAATTATTTGTATAGGAAGGAGATGCTGTCTCTAAAATACCAAAAGGGGAGGGTTTAACAAAATCCTCGGTTTATATGCTCCTATGTCAGCCATGTGTGCTAACATTCAAGAAAGTAACCCACATTTTCCTACTGCTTCACTTTTTCTGTTATATGTACTGATACAGTACACATGTTAATAAAGAAGCAAAACTATTAGTAAATAAAAGAGCCATCAATATTCACAGAAAAGACATATCTACTTATACAGATTTTGAACTAGGATTTATAAAGGAGTGGAAAACATAGCTGCTAATCTTAGATTATAATTTGTAACAATAATAAAGTTTACTTTTTAGACACTTAAAGAAAAATTTAGCACCCATATTTTAGTACCATATTTACTATCAATATTTTAGTGCTGTATTTTATGGTTCTCTCATAACACTCACTCTTAAAAATATTCCAGATTAAGGTATGCAGAAACCAAACTTATTCATAAATATATTACAATAAATGACATAAGAACCAAATATATAAAATCAAACAGCACTATCATCTTATGCTAAAGAATCTTTCTCGATCTTTTGCAGTGAATTTAGATGTATATCATGTCATATAAAACAAATGTAATTCCACAACCCTGCTGGGTAAAACTCAGGTTTATTACTAGACTAAGAATGTACAGAAACCATCCTCTATGAAAAGAGCTGACAGTTCCTCTGTAATGCTGACCTTTGTCTGGAGTTTACAGCATGAGCTTGGCTACTAGCCAATACGAACAATGTTTAAATTTCTTTATGGCAGCTCAATGAGCTTTCAAACGTTCATCTGCTTTACCTACTGTGCTTAATAAAAGCAAGCCAGTGTATTTTCTCATTTCCTTTTCATCACTAGTAACAGCAACCATCAACCTCATGAAGGATATAGTCTGCTTTTACTTTCAGCTTCCTTTTCCCAGTAGCTCGCCACTGAAGCACTGATATAACACCATTATCCCACCCACCACCATCACACAGATTTGGACACAAAGCAGTGTGTATCTTGTCACTAAAACATAATAACTATAAATAGTAAAAGCACTTGGGAATTATTTCTGTTCTTGAAAGACAACATTTTAAAAGACTTTTACTCTATTAAATAGTGGCTTTACACTATTACACTATTTTTACACTATTAAATAGTGGCTTTATACTAACCTTTATATTCTGGAAAGCTTTAAAAGGATAAGAGATTTCTGATAACAATGCAAACTTTGTAATATATAACAACAATAACATTTTCAAAGAAGAGTAGTTTCACACAGGATCCTCGTAAAACAGCCTAATTAAGTAATTTAGAAGGCATGTGCATTTTAAACCTCATTAATTTACCTAAAAAAGGTAAAGATTTATTAGTATGTGCTTTCCTTCCAAAGTTTGGAAGTTATGCATATGATATTTATTAATTTATTTTGTATACTGTCTCATTCTAAAAGCATTACAAAGAAATTCAGGAATGTGTACCTCAGCCCACCACCATCTGAAGTTCTGTTTGATATTTTATTCTATACTTCACTCATCTTAATTATTTTAGAAACAAAGATGTTTAAGTACATTTATAAGCATACACATATATCTAACTACATAATGCTAATGTGTATGTATATATGGTCATATACATCTATACATGCATACATATGTGCATATAATATATATGCACATCATTTCTATATATATATACAAACCTATATACATGCACTTATATATGCTATATATTTACATATGTCTATATATTTTATAAATATATAGCAGTATTTATGACCTTTGATAAAAACCACTATGTGTAACAGATATGTCAGCCATCTCCAAAACTCATCCCCAATCTGCCACTTGGAGAACTGTCAAGCTAATAATGAAGCATATTGTGCAAGCATACACACTGGGCACATAGCAAGTGTTTTCTGAGCCCTAGTTCCCCACTCGCCATCATCTCCTATCAATCATGTCCTCAGCAACAGCAGGGGCAATAGAAATAGAAGCAGAGGTAATTAGAGGTGTGACTCAGTTCCACATGCCTGGAAAATAAAGGCCAGAGATACCCTGTTAAAAAACTGTTGTGTTACAGTCTTACCCAGTTCTATATTGACAAAAAGAGGAAAGTGACATGCTAATGAATATGAAGTGTCTTTGCCTCTCTAAATAACTATTGTCAATCTTCTTATATATGTCGTCTAATAACCAAATTCTTCAGCCACACCTTTGGCAGCAAGAACTTGCAAATTTTCATATTACTGTACCTTGTAAAGACATCATCAAAAGAAAATGTTAACTTATTATATTATAAAAAAGATTGGTTTCAGAATTAGATAGACCTGAATTTACATCCTGGCCATGTGACATAGGGCAAATTAGTAAATTTTCTTAGCCCTGCCCTAGTAAAATATGGCTAATAATATTTACTTCATAAGGCTTTTGCTGGGGTTCAGTGGTATGTTAATCACCAGGTACAGACTTGGCAATCAATGAATGACAATTCAAATGTATTTATATTTTAGAATTATACTCAGGACAGGACACCCACAATTTAAGGTGAAATACTATAAAATACTATTTTAAAAGAAGAATAGAACACAAAGGGAATACAAAGGGAAAAAATAAAGCTGCGAGTTTAGTATCAAAAAGGCATGTTGAGAGGGAATAGCAATTTGTAGGATGTAAGAAGACACATAATTCTACTTTTGTAAGGAATACAAACAAGATACCATAGCCCTGACATGAATCAATTTTTATATCTAAAAACAAGCTAGCAGCCTGAGGAATACTAGCACGCCTGGCACTGGAGCCAGAAGTAAATGTCTCTGATAGGTCTCAGAGAGAAGACACAGGAAAAGTATTGAATGACATCCTCAAAAGCATCTTTACAGTAACTGAAGCCCTAAACTGCATAGTCTGCTTCTGAAGGCATGGCTTGGCAGGCATCAGTTGCCTTACTTCCCCAGTCCTCTACATGACGGGAGGCTGCTCGCACTCAAAGTCTAGGTCCCCCACTCACCAACTGACGTGGACAATTGTCCAGTTTCTCCCAGCTAGTTTTCTCCCTTGGGAAATTGGGACATGGCAGAGCCTTCCTCATAGGTTGTTGTTGGGAGGATTAAATGCAGTGCCAGTCTCAGTTACATGCTAGAGGATAGAAATGGCTATTTTTAAAAGAAACAGCTGATGTTAAGGCGCTGTTGTAATTTTCAAAGAAAGAACAGCCCTAGATCTAGAACCATAGGAACCTTTTATACAAAAACTTATGAATACAATATGCCCTGTAATATAATCACATCTACTTGTCATCTTTGCATCAGTATAGCATTACAGAAAAAAAGGGAGTCAAATGTCAGATCTGATTTCATGTCAGCACTTTAGAGTATCCTAAAAGGGAACATGCTCCATAGCAGCTGTCTGAAACTTTGCATAAAGAAACACCGTCAGTCTCCAAATGCTTTCTCTTTGATGCTCTTTCATTACTCTGTTCACCTTCTCGGTTCTTGCACTACCAAATTCTAGTGACTGACAGTCACTTCTTCTGGTTTTGTGCAAGTAACATCTTTCATTGTTTTTAAACCTATCTTCATATGAATATTCCTGAAATCTTTATTCTTCCCCCAGATAAAGTACCCTAGTTTTGCTTTTCTTTGCTCTTATCTGTGTTGCTTTGCAATTATCTAAGTAGTTAGTAGGCTTAATATACCTTCATAAATTGTAAAAATTTATAAGTATATTTCCAGAAAGGGTGACTCCTGAGGTACAGTATAAGATGTTTGAACTTGCATTCCAGTTTAGACTCTGCTAATGTGTAATATGACCATTAGCATTAATTTAGTCTCTGTAAAAGGAGGGGTTGTTCTAAACTAGGATTTTTCAACCTTGACGTGGTTTGCCTGGATAATTCTTTGTTGTAGAGCCTGCCCAGTGTATCGTAGGGTATTTAGAGACATCTCTGGCCTCCAAATACTAGACTCCAGCAGCAGTCACCTACACGAGCTGTGACCACTAAAAATGTCTTCAGACATTGCCAAATAGCTCTTGGGGGCAAAAATCACCTAGGTTGAAAACATTAGTCTGGGCTTTAAATTCTATGGGTGGTACCTTGACAGAATTGGCATTAACACTGGACTTCGTGATATTTCCATGAAAATCTAAGTTCCTTGAGGGCAGGGATATTTACCTGTTTTTTTCAGTGCCCCATTTCCAGTGGATAGTTACTATAATAGGTATTCATTACATTTTTGTTGATAAAAATGAATAAATGCAGGTATAGCTAAATCCACAGAGATCAAAACTTCTCTATTTATTATATCTTAGTCTCTAATTCATTTTTCATGCTTACCCCACTTTTTTCTTTATGAATATCATGCTTACTTCCTTGAACATGAATTCAGTTCATTTATCTTTAGAATCCAAGATGCTTGGGAGCAAGAACTATAGTATCCTTCTCCCCACTTCAGCATATTAATCAATTATGTTTGCCATAAAATCTTCGCACATGCTGATTGACAGATCGACATATCCCATCTTCAAAATAGTACAATGAGATAGACAGCAAATGGATCAAAATCTCTGAAATACAGATTTTCCTAACAAAAAATGTCCATCTCCAACTACTTATATATACAAATTTGTTTCTGAGTTTCACAAAACTTTACATTTTTTATGTATGAATTCAATAATGGTATTCTCTCAGCCATAGATATGTTTTTTCTTTTCTTGTTCAAAGCGAGTCTTCATGTCAAAAAGCAGCAGCTGTTACAGCATCCACTTTTAACCTTTTGTGGCATGGTAACTGACCACTGACTAAAGAATTCAAAAATATTTTACATTTGGGGTTTTTTGCTATTAGAAGCCATTCTTACTTCTCATGACACAAAACGTCTATGACTGTCATATGATGGCTATGAGTTTCATGATCTCAATTCACCATTGGGATCCCTGGGTCTCTGCTCACAGAACAAATCTTTAATTAGAAGTCCACATTGTGATAATATTTCTAAGGGACAATCAGCAGCTACATATCCCAGTGGACTACAGAAACAGTGGCAGATAACAAAGTATACATTACTTTCCTTTTCTACTACCACTGATTCTGTTACCTAAAAAATGGCATCCATAAGTGATTATAGAGTTATCTGCCAACAGTATGCTTCATCCAAATTCTGGAAGATGAGAAACTGCAATAACAAAGCCCACATAGAGTTGTACTTAGTCATATGATTCTTCCTAAATGGATCTTACTTCAGGTGCACTTTCATCAAATATCACCAAAATTTATACCTCTCTCTACAGATGCTCTCTATTCAAGTTTAGTGCCAGCTGTCAGGGCTATAATACAAACTTTTATTAGCTCTTATAAGCACTGCTCTAGAACTAATAAGGGATTGTCAAAACTCCAAACACAGACAAAAGCTGCAAGGAGAAATCACAGGAAAGGAGGTGGAAAGTGTTCAATGAATCTGTACTGGTAAAGCAATCTTTGTGAAACTATTACCAATGCATCTCCCAGAACCTAAGTATCTCACAACAGAGAAAAATATACTATTCTCAGTTTATTTTGTATGGGGTTTAATTTCCCTTCTTCTGAGAGGGGTTGGTTAAAAACAATGAAGCAAGTTAGAAAAGTTAATGAAATTTCAACAGTCTCTTTTTTAGAATCATTACATGCATTCTAAAAAGAAATATATTCCATTCCTCAAATTTTAAAACATAGAAGCTTTGATAGTATCTGCATAATTGGGAAGAAAAAGCATGTTTGAAATACTGAAAGTGAATATTCTGTAAAAAGGCCATAGATAATATAGTTTTTAAAAATTTGTTGTGCATCAGCATATAAAAAGGTATATAAGCAATTTGTCCTCATGAAAATGCAAATTAAAACAACAGAGATACAACTATAAGCCTACTAAAATAGTTAATACTAAAAAAATGATAATAGCCATTACTGGCATTGTTGCAAAGCAACAGAAATTCTTATTCATGTTGATAGGCTGCAAAATGGCATAGCCAATTTATAAGACAGTTTGGCAGTTTCTTGAAAAGCTAAATGTAGTCTTAACATATTATTTAGCCATTTCACAGTTAAGCATTTGCCCAACTGATGTGGAAATTTATTCCCACAAGAAGATCTGCATGCAAATGTGTATAGTAGCTTTATTCATAATTGCCAAGAACTGGAAGCAACCAAAATGTCCTTCAAAAATGAATAACCTGTGGTATATCCATATCACAGAATACTATTTGGTAAGAAAAAGACATGGCCTATTAAGCCATACAAAAACATGTCTGAATTTTAAATCCGTAATTCCAAAAGAGGAAGAAGCCAGTCTGAAAAGGCTACATACTCTATGATTCTTACTATACGACATTCTGGTAAAAGCAAAAGTATGGAAATAGTAAAAAGACCATTGGTTGACAGGGGTTTGTAGAGTGGTAGGGGAAGAAAACTGAATAGGTAAAACATAAGAGATATTTTAAAGTGCTGAAAATATTCTGTATGATACTGTAATGGTGTGGTTACACAGCATTATGCATTTTTCAAAATCCACAGAAATTCACAATATAACATGTGAATCTTAATTATGAAATTTAAGAAAAAGCATTTATGAGCTTGGGGAATCCCAGGATAGGGTAAGTTGTAACTAATGTCTAACCACACTACAATTTCATGAAATAAACTCACTGAAGGGATGGGGGAAAGGTGCTGATATAAGTAACTTCAGAAATGAGTATTCTCTGTAAGAATTAAGTAAAAAACAAAAACAAAAAACTGTACATAAGCATTATACCATATTTCAGAAGTTACTTCCCACAGAGTTAGGTTGGCAGTTCTGAAACCATTATGCTTCCATACTGCAATTTAACAATTAAATAAATGGAAGATGGATGGTGGGAGCCAAGTGGGAAGTTGAAAATAGCCAAGATTAGGAGGCTAGAATGATCCATGTGAGAATGGGTTAGAGCTGGAGACAACAGTATGAGCTCATATTTAGCTTACTAGAGACACAGATGGTTACACACAGTAACAGTGATAAATACCTGTATACACACAGGTTAGTATACAAATGTACTGTATTTCCTGGCTCTATCAGGTGAAAGAGCCTAGAATCAGTGATACCCAGCCACAGTGAGAACAACTAGCACCAAGATCTTGGTTTTAATACCAAGTTTTAAATACCATTTAAATGGTGAATTTAAATGGTTTTAAATGCCATTTTTACCTAACATTTTCCAATAAAAGATGTTGGTTCCTTTGAGAAATGGTTGGTAGTTGGGCTAGGAGAAGAAAGAAATAAGATGAGCTTGGGACATAGGGTGTTACCAGGAAATAAGGAAGGGCTCAAAGTACACAATAATGAGAGTATGTCAAAGGGACACAGGGACCAAGTGAAGGAACCCCCAATGGCCAATGATGGGACAATATGAGCAATAAAGTAAATAATGTTGAATAACACCCTGTAAGTCCATACTGATATAAATAAGTTATTGAAAAAATAATTGACGCTATAGACACTTTGCCTTAAAGGAGGTGAAATATAATGCCCATTCTTTAAATGTGGACTGCATATAGTGACTTCCTTCCAAAAAGTACTGCATGGAAACAAAAAACAACTGTACAGTGGAGAAACCCGACAATCACTATGTCAGCTAAGTGACCAAGCTGAACATCAACAGGGATAAGTCAGATTAAAAGTATATATCCTTGCTCTGAGGTGATGAGAATGCCCTTTACCTTGTCAGTCTTCCTCCTCAAAACCCATAACTACAGTCTAATCATGAGAAAAATGACAAATCCCAACTGAAACATTTTTATAAGCCCTGACTACTATTTCTCAGAACTGTTAAGGCCACCAATAAATTCTGAGAAACTGTATTAGCCAAAAGGAAGCCAAGAAGACATGATAAATAAATGTAGTGTTAACGCTGGATGGAGTTTTGGAATAGAAAAAGGGAATTTGGTAAAAACTGAGTAAATCTGAATAAAGTAGAGACCTTAATTAATAATAACAACAAAAAATTAGTTTTATATCATGGCATACAGCAAATAAGGACCAAGGAAGACTCTCTCTATAAAGCCCAAAATAGTCTAAGCTAAAGAAATGAGATTTCAAGACCCTGCAGAGTCCAATTATGCTTGATGGAAAATTATGATGGCAAATCCATGAACTATCTGACAAGGTGACATTTATTAAGATGCCAAAATAACCATAATTTTTGTATATTCAAATAACCAATATGCCACCTCTCACAGAAGAACGGGCTTTGATGTGGATTTTTCTTAAAATATTCTAATCACTTTTCAAATGAGTTCACTTAATTAATAGAAATTTTATAAGTAGCATACAAAGCAATGTTCTGATCTTCCTTTGAAAATTAGTCTGAAAATACAATGACAGAAACAACTTCTTTCAAGTTAAATGTCTTTCCCTTTCTGCAACTGAAATTATTCTTTCTGTGTCTTAGATTTCCACAGTGAATACTTCCCTGGGAAACTTAATCTATATTTTGTCAGAGACAGATTCTCAAATAGACTACTCAATGATGAAATTATCTGTTCCCAGACTAGACATTTGACATATAGGTGTTACCTAATTATTATTCACACTTTTCAATTCAATTCACACTGGACCAAAGTTTCTGAAAGTACACAGACATCAGGATGGTAATAAAAGAAAAGAAAAAGAACTTGATATCCTAAAAGCAAATACCCTTTAAATATTTGATAATGGATGATTATGAACTAGATGAGCACCTTAGGAAAATACCTTAATACCAACCTATAAAATGACATTCCAGGTTAGGATAAAGAATAATAAAATACCTGTTTAAAGAAGAAATGTCTTACTACTTTTTCCTCTTTGAAAAATAGAGATCATAAGACTATATAACTCAAGTTAATCCATATAGAGTGAAAGAATCCATATTTTACTAAAACTCTGTAATTCTTATTCAGTTTTAATCCTGTGTTAGAGCATTACTAACATTTGTAAAACTGCCTGTGATTTTCAAGGTCTTTTACAGTGGTTCACTGCTGATCATTTAACTCGTTCTTATTAATTAGGAAGTATTTCCAGTTAGATATGCATTCGTTCTACTTCCTAAATTTAATGACAGTCATATCTCTCCTAAGTATGTTCCAATCAAATTATCTCTGACTGTCCAAAACAATCTGATTTATAGAATATATAGAACAAAAAATTCACATTTCTTTCTAGTATCTTAAACATGGAGACCCATACTTTAAATTTATATTGTTTGTTTTTATACAGACTCAAAAATGAACTACAACCCTTAAATAATCTACAAGCCCAATACATTCCTTTATTTTTCCTCTTTTTCAAGCTTGAAAGGAGTTTTTACATAATTACTGTTTAGATGGTGGGTTGACATAATTTGATTTAAAGTATTCAGTTATATGACATGGCAATTCAAGTAAGCACCTTTTGCATTTACTTCACACAATTTACACTGTTTTTCTCCACTGTCATTTTTACTATATGGGTGATTCTTAAGTGTACATAATAAATACCTAACTTGTTTTAGAATAATCAGAGCAAAAAACCTGTGCTAAAATCAAACAAACAAAAGACTGAGTCAAATACCAGATAGGAAAAGTCAAGAGTGACTGCTCTTTAGAAGAAAAAGTAGGTAAACAGAAACAAAATATAAAAGAAAAAATATCACCAATGATTGAGGAGATTACAAGTTTTATCAAACTAAAAATGTCTCCTCAGAGAAGAAAAATGTTGTTTGAAAGAAGGTGGACAACCAGTGACTGAGTAATGAATACATAGTATACAAATTCATTAAAGACATTTTCTCTCCCTCAAGGAATCTCTCAGGTGTAAGGTATAAGGTAAGAGAGAGCTTGCTGAATAGGTGAATTTGTCATATCCAAGTGTTTTAACACAGATTGAAACAAAGAAGCAAGGTAAGTTGCTCATTCCACTGACACAATGACTAACAATAATAATGTTAAAGTATCTTTTATCCAGTGCTAGATACACTACAATAGGCTAGCTGTACAAACTGAGGCTTAAACTGTTTTCAACCAATCGATAAGCAGCATTCCTGGGACTCCTTGAGCTCCAGGTACTTAATCACTTGCCAGTGACAAGAGTGTTTGGCTAAATAGAACAATTAAGTGCAAATTGAAGTTTGAGGACAAACTCAAAATCAGGGAAGTTTTCTGCATCATGTTAATGCTGCCATAACTTACATAAATTGATGAGAAGAGATAAAATTTTGTATAAATCAAAGGTTTTACAGCTAATAAGCTAGCATAATGTACCTGTTATTTGGAAGTTATTTACATTAAACTTATCAGTGGGTTTTTTTTTAAATTAAACTCATTGGTTTGAGAAGTCATGGGTGCATAACTACTAAAGTCAAAGGGAGAATAGAGGACTTCCATTTTAAACTCACAAAAAATGTAAACTTTTCAAACTTCAAAGTAAGAAGTGATCACTTCAGTACATTCATTGGAAAGTGAGTCAATGCTTTAAGTACTAGGTGTATAAAATTTCAAGACCAAAATTAGTTCCGTATCTTCATAATTAGCTCTTTGCTTTATTATAGGTAGGAAACTAGTGGCAATTGACTTTTGCAAATCAGAAAAATAATATTTATCATAAATTCATATTCTCTCAGGTCTCACAGAAAGTAGTATTTTTCTTCATCTACTCATTACTAAAATCAGAGTTCAGGTGAATCGAGTTTAACACGTCTCTACTCTGTGCATAGTCCAATGCAGTTATTTCAAATTAGATAAAATGAACATCTTCATGTGCAAGGCATTCTGAAAGTCCCAGTGGATTCAAAGATAAATAATATAAAGTACACTCTGTCCAGAACTTCCATTCTAAGAATGTAGCGGTGGCATACAAATCTCTCAGAAGTTATTCACTCAGGAAGTATCTAATTGAGAACTTATACTCAACTACACTCTGATAATCTCTAGGCACAACATTCCTAAAAGAAGGCAAGATGTGGTCCTTCCCCTCAAGGAACTTCCATTCTGAAAACACTTCTGATTTTATTAAAGCATATTTACTCCTTGCAGTTCCAGAAGGTACACATAGACTCAACAGATGGTGCAAAGAAACTTCTGAGATTTTCCAATTTTCTCTAGCTCCTCTGTCAGAGCAATCAGAATCTCTAAATCGTTCTGTTATTTATTGACTTGACAGCTTCTTTAACAGAGTTTCTAAATTGATAGAGAAACAAAGGGAGAGCAAGAATTGGTATTGTAAGTGCTAGATGAAACAAACATAATTAAAGATAACCATCAAAAAGTCTAGATGTCTTCATACCTCACATCAAACATACTTTTCTATTAGACTGCTAGTGTACAAGAACAAGGAATGAAGTTAGCATTCTGCAATGAATCCACGGAGATAAAACATAGAGCAACAGATTCTTCAGTGACATTAATAAGGTATTTGTTACATCAAGTCTAAACAAAGTTTGTGGAAGCAGGAATATTTATAGTAACCTCCTGGTATATGCCTCAAATGTAATTAACTGACTACATTAAATGCCATTAGCATTCTTATTTCTTCTCTCCAAGCTAAATCAAAGCAGATAACATAATTCATTAGCTTGGATGGAAAAAAAAATTGAAAAGATCATGAGGTTCTCTTGGTATTAATGCAGAATTTCTCCACATCTTAAAAAGTTAAAAAAAAAAAAGTTATGCAGGGATCTAAGAAATATAAAGGATTTCCCAAGAGAAATAAATCAAGTAAATTTTAATTATCAATGGCTGAAAGCAAATAACAGATAATTTAGGTTTATAGTGTAATTTTTCAACATTATTTTTTTAAAAAGAGGTCTATTGACATCCTATAAAAATAAGTCAAAATATATTCTCAGCATCTAGCAAGTTTGCCCAGATCACAGGAAGAGGGCCCATATGCTTAAACCACACTGACTGTAAATTTAAAAAGATGCCATGATTTCCTCCTCTAACATTGAATTGAGAGAAAACTTATTTAAACAAAAGTTATATTTTGAAATTACATATTAAAGAAACTGGTAGAAAACCAAGTCTGGTGTAAGGTTTATTACTGTCTTTACTAATCTTCAACTCTTATCAGTTTAAATTTGTGTATATTTTTATGTGCATCTCTATTTTACCAAATATATGGTAATAAGTACTCTCTACCCTCCTAGAGCTTCCTTTTCTGTATTGTTAGTTTGCTTAGCATGAAATTGCTGAATGATTCTCCAGCTACAAATGCTTTTTTCACTCCTCTTATTTTCTCCTTCTAACCAATTCTTAAAAAAGAAATGGCCACTATTTTTTCTTTTAGCTTACTTGTGTTCTACCTTATGTAGCAAAGAACAGTAAGACAAGCAATATGAAGCATCCTGTTGCAGAAAATTTTAATTTCCCATCACTTACATCCAGCCATACCAATGTCTCCTTCCTTATAAACATGAATAAATTACTTTTTCAGTTTACACTGATACTAACTTAGCTTAGTTTAATAATTCAATTAAAAATCTATTTACTGAGGGGTGGAGGGCGATGGCATGACAAATGAGGCAGAAACCTCTTCTCAAAACCCTATACAACATGAAAATATAGCAAATACAACTAATCCTGAAAGAGCAACCCGAAGACTGCAGAAAAGACTGCCTACAGCAGGGAAAAAGAGAAGACCTCACAGAAAAGGGTAAAGTAGCAAAGCTGTGATTGGGTGGGACTCAACTGCTCCTCCAACCCCAGCTCACAGGTGGGAGGAAGAGAAACAGAGTGGGGAAGGAGTACAAGCCTAGAACTGGTAAACACCCAGCCCTGGAGATCTGCTCAAGGGAACACAAACCCACATTACATGGTACTCTGGAGATTAATGTGATGGAAAGAAAAGACAGGCAGAATACACAGAGAGACAGAAATTCTAGCCACTGGGGGAGAAAAGGTACACATAATCAGCCACTCCAGGACAAAAGAAAGGTGGGCAGTTGAAAGAATTCCCAACAGTGAGACAGGTACTAAAGCTGCAAGGATTACACAGAGCTTGCTGCTCAAGAGAAAGGGCAGGTGGACAAAATTGTCCTGGTACATTCAGCCCAGCAACTGGGAACTTTCAGGAGCTTAAGAGGCTCCATCCCCCTGGGTGTCCACACATGCTGAGACCCCACCACTGCAATACACAGCCTGCTGCTCCTTCCTCCTGGTAGGCACCCATCCTCACACCAGCTGCCCCCAACATCATGCTTAGCTGGAGGGTTGCCCCAACTAATGAAGTTTCAAGAGCATAAAGTAGAGGATGCTCACTGCACATATGGCCCACTGGACCTAGAAGTGGAGGCAGGCACTGCAGCTGAGAAGAAGGAAAGAGTTCTTTCCTCTTGGCAGGTGCCAGTGCCCAGTGCATGTGAACTCTGCCATCTGCTCCAGGTGCTGGGCAGCTTCAGAGAGTAGCTTCTGGGCACTACAGGTGACAACCTACACAAAGGTATTATTCCATAGGACTCACTAGGAAAATGAAACAGCAAAAACTTTTGCACAAACAAAAATCCAGCAAATGACAAAAAGAGAGCTAAGCGAAACTGAAATCAACAATCTTCTTGATAAAGATTTCAAAACAAAAATCATGAACATGCTCATGGAGCTACAGAAAAATAAAATCTCATGGAGGACTTCAAGAAAGAGACAGAAACTGAAAAATGCAATATCTGAAATGAAACATACAATGGAAGGATTTAAAAGTAGATTAGATGAGGTAGATAAGACTGTAAATGGAGTAGACATTAGAGAACAGGAAAACAAAGAGGCTGAGGCACAGAGAGAAAAAAAGAATCTCTAGTATTGAAAGACTAATATGAGAACTGTGCGACCAATCCAAACAGAAAGATATTCACATTATAGGCGTACCAGAAGAAAAAGAGAGAAAAAAGGGGATAGAAAGTCTATTTGAGGAAATAATTGCTAAAAACTTCCCCAATCTGGGGAAGGAAATAGTCTCTCAGGCAAAGGAATTGCACAGATCTCCCAACACAAAGGACCCTAGAAAGACAACACCAAGACATATAATGATTAAAATGGAAAAAAATCAATGACAAGGACAGAGTAATAGAAGCAGCCAGAGAGAGAAAAAAGATCAAGTATAAAGGAAAGCGCATCAGGCTATCAGCAGACTTTTCAGCAGAAAACTTACAGGCCAGAAGGGAGTGAAATGATATATTTAATGCAATGAAACAGAAGGGATTCCAACCAAGAATACTCTACCCAACAGGATTATCATTTAAATTTGAAGCAGGGATTAAACAATTTCCAGATAAGCAAAAGTTGGGGGAATTTACCTGCCACAAACCATCTCTACAGTATATTTTAAAGGGCCTGTTATAGATGGAAGTGCTCCCAAGGCTAAATAGCTGTCACCAGAAAAAATAAAACCAGTAAAGGAAGCAGAACAATTAATTACTGAGCAAATGCAAAATTAAATCAATTACCCACAAAGTTAGTAAAGGGATACACAACAGAATATGACACATAATATATAAAGATTAGAGGAGGAAGAAGGGAGAAAGAAAACCTTTAGATTGTGTTTGAAATAGCATAGTAAGTGAGTTAAGTTAGCCTGTTAGATAGTAAGGAAGCTGCCCTTGAAACTTTGGTAACTGAAAATCTAAAACCTGCAATAGCAATAAGTACATATCTATCAAAAATTACCCTAAATATAAATGCACCAATCAAAAGATACAGAATTACAGAATGGACAAAAAGAAAAAAAACCATCTATATGCTGCCTACAGGAGACTCACTTCAAACCCAAAGATATACACAAACTAAAAGTGAAGGGATGGTAATAGATATTCCATGCAAATAATAGGGAGAAGAAAGCAGGAGTTGCACTAGTGGTGGTATCAGACAAAATAGACTTCAAAACAGAGAAAGTAACAGGAAACAAAGAAGGACATTACATAATGATAAAGTGCAACAAGAGGATACAAACATTATAAATTTCTATGTATCCAATATAGGAGCATCCAAATATGTGAAACAGATACTAACAGAATTAAAGAGGGAATTAGAATGCAAAGCATTCATTTAAGGAGACTTCAACTTACCACTCATTATAAAAGACAGATAAACCAGTCAGAAAATAAGTAAGGAGACAGAGGCAATGAACAACACATTAGAACAGATGGACCTAACAGACATCTACAGAACACTCCAACCAAAAGCAAAAGGATACACATTCTTCTCAAGTGCACATGGAACATTGTCCAGGATAGATCATATACTAGGCAACAAAAAGAGCTTCAGTAAATTCAGAAAGATTGAAATTGTGCCAACCGACTTCTCAGACCACAAAGGTATGAAATTTGAAATAAATTATAAAAAGAAAACAAAAAATCCCACAAGCACATGGAGGCTTAACATACTCCTAAATAAGCAATGGATCAATGACCAAATAAAAACAGAGATCAAGCAATATATGGAGACAAATGAAAACAATTTAACACCCCAAAACCTGTGCAATGTAGCAAAGGCCATGCTAAGAGGGAAGTATATTGCAATACAGGCTTACCTCAGGGAAAAAGAATAATCCCAAAAAACAATATAAACTTACAATTAATAAAACTAGAAAAAGAGGAACAAATGAGGCCCATGTTCAGTAGAAGGAGGGACATAATAAAGATCAGAGAAGAAATAAATAAACTTGAGAAGAATAAAACAATATGAATCAATGAAACCAGGAGCTGGTTCTTCAAGAAAATAAACAAAATAGATAAACCACTAGCCAGACTTATCAAAAAAAAAGACTGTACACACTTAAACAGAATTAGAAATGAGAAAGGAATAAGCATTACAGACACCAAGGAAATACAAATTATTAGAAAATACTATGAAAAATTATATGCTAACAAATTGGATAACCTAGAAGAAATGGACAACTTTCTAGAAAACATAAATTTCCAAGATTGACCCAGGAGAAACAGAAAATCTGAACCAAACAATGACCAGCAATGAAATTTAATTGATAGTCAAAGAAGTACCTAAGAATAAAACTCTGGACCAGATGACTTCACTGCTGGATTTTATCAAATGTTTTGAGAAGACCTAATATACATCCTCCTTAAAGTTTCCCAAAAAGTAGAAGAGGAGGGAATACATCCAAACTCATGTTATGAGGCCAGCATCATTCTAATACCAAAACCAGACAAATACACCACAAAACAAGAAAATTACAGAACAATATCCCTGATGAACATATATGCAATAATACTCAACAAAATATTAGCAAATCAAATTTAAAAATATATTAAAAAGATCCTCCATCATGATGAAGTTGGATTTGTTCCAGGGATGCAAGGATGGTATAATAATAAAAAAATCCATCAACATCATATACCATAACAACAAAAAGAAGGACAAAAATCACAGGATCATCTCAATAGATGCTGAGAAAGCATTTGACAATATTCAACATTCATTCACGATAAAAACTCTCAACAAAATGGGGGTATAGAGGTTATGTACTTCAACATAATAAAGGCCATATATGAAAAACCCACAGCCAATGTCATGCTCAATGACAAAAAGCTTTCTTCTAAGATCATGAACAACACAAGGATCTCCACTCTCATCACTTTCATTCAATATAGTACTTGAGGTCCTAGTTGTGGAAATCAGACAAGATAGAAATTAAAGTCACCCAAACTGGAAAGGAAAAAGTTAAACTGTCATTATTTGCAGATGACATGATATTATACATGGAAAACCATATAGACTCCAACAAAAACTACTAGAACTAATAACTGAATTCATCAAAGTTGCAGGATACAAAATTAATACACAGAAATCAGTTGCATTCCTATATACTAACAATGAACTAGCAGAAAGAGAAATCAGGAAAACAATTCCATTTACAATTTCATCAAAAAGAATAAAATATCTAGGAATAAATCTAACCAAGGTGGTGAAAGACCTATACCCTGAAAGCTACAAGACACTCATGAGAGAAATTAAAGAAGACACCATTAAATGGAAATATATCCTGTGCTCACAGATAGAAAGAATTAATATTGTCAAAATGGCCATCCTGCCTAAAACAATTTACAGATTCAATGCAATTTCTAAGAAAATACCAACAGCATTATTCAGTGAACTAGAACAAATAGTTCTCAAATTCATATGGAACCACAAAGACCCTGAAAGCCAAAGCAATCCAGAGAAGAAGAACAAAGCTGGAGAAAGTATGCTCCCTAACTTCAAGCTCTACTACAGAGCCATAGTAATCAAGACAATTTGGTACTGGGACAAGAATATACCCATTGATCAATGGAACAGAATAAAGAGCCCAGACATAAACCCACACATATATGGTGAATTAATATATGATAAAGGAGCCATGATATACAATGGGGAAATGATAGCCTCTTCAACAACTAGTGTTGGTAAAACTGGACAGCTACATGTAAGAGAATGAAGCTGAATTATTGTCTAACTCCATACACAAAGTAAACTCTAAATGGATCAAGGACCTGAATGTGACTAATGAAAACATATAACTCATAGAAAAAAACATAGGCAAAAATCTCTTGATATAAACATGAACAAATTTTCCTGAACACATCTCCTTGGGCAAGGGAAACAAAAGCAAAAATGAACAAATGGGACTACATCAAACTAAAACGCTTCTGTACAGCAAAGGACACCATCAGTAGAACAAGAGGCGTGGGAGAATATATTCATAAACAACTCTTCTGATAAAGGGTTAACAGCCAAAATATATAAAGAGCTCACATGCCTCAACACCCAAAAAGCAAATAGCCCAATTAAAAAATGGGTGGAGAATCTGAACAGGCACTTCTACAAAGAAGAAATTCAGATGGCCAATAGGCTCATGAAAAGATGCTCCATATTGCTAATCATCAGAGAAATGCAAATTAAAACCACAATGAGATATCACCTCACACCAGTTAGGATGGCCAGCATCCAAAAGACAAGCAACAACAAATGCTGGCGAGGATGTGGAGAAAGGGGAACCCTCCTAAACTGCTGGTGGAAATGTAAATTAGTTCAACTATTGTGGAAAGCAATATGGAGGTTCCTCAAAAAACTAAAATAGGAATACCATTTGACCTAGTCATTCCACTCATAGGAATTTACCTGAAGAAAACAAGATCCCTAATTCAAAAAGACATATGCACCCCATGTTTACCACAGCACTATTTACAACAGCAAAGATATGGAAGCAACCTACGTGTCCATCAGTAGATGAATAGATAAAGAAGAAGTGGTACATATACACAATGGAATATTATTCAGCCATAAGAAGAAAACAAATTCTACCATTTGAGACAACATGGATGGAGCTAGAGGGTATTATGCTCAGTGAAATGAGCCAGGAAGAGAAAGACAAGTATGAAATGGTTCTTATTTGTGGAGTATAACAACAAAGCAAAATTGAAGAAACAAAACAGCAGCAGACTCACAAACTCCTGGAAGGGACTAGTGGGGACTAAAAGGGGTTGGGGAGGGTGTTTAGAGAGGGAGGGAGAAGGGGATTAAGGAGCATTATAATTAGCACACACAATATAGGTAGGGCCCAAGGAAGATAGTATAGCATGAAGACAAGTAGTGACTCTATAGCATCTTACTATGCTGATGGACAGTGGCTGCAATGGGGTGTGGAGGGCACTGAATAATATGGGTGAATGTTGAAACCACAATGTTGCTCATGTGAAACCTTTGTAAGATTGTATATCAATGATACCTTAATTAAAAAATGATCTATTTCCTTTGGAGGCAAAAACAAAATGTTTAGGAACACACATACAAACAGTTTTTGAACTATAAATGAACTAATTATTGGTGATAATATTCATCTTTTTTTCTCCTAGTGTCCAACACAGTGTTTGGTACATATTAGAGGCTCAATAATTGTTGAATAATTGAATAATTGATCAAAGGATACTTTTTGCTACTTTTGCTCATTTCAAGAAAAGTGAACTCTTGTGAAAGTATACATTACATACAAGAGAATTAAAATATCATGGTTAGAATCCTGGGCCTATACAAAGATAATTTTGTTTTATTTACAGTTCTGAAATTAATGGTTATGTTTTCTGACTACAAAATATCTTTATCATTATATTTTCCCTATTAAGTGGATATTGTCACATTTTCATCATTCAGTTAATTGAACTTTAACTGTCCCAATTATCCATCTAGAGATTAAGAAGGTTCAGAATATTTCATATTAAAGTCAGAAAATGACCTAGTTATGAAATTTAGATTCTCTGTAAGGCCTCCCTGTGGAACAAACTCAGAACATGAAACTCTAATAGGACTTCTACATATTTTGAGATTTTAAGATAAAGATTCAATAAACAAATGATAAACCTTACCTTCTAGAAGGTGTAAGTTGTGAAAGATAGTTGGCTCTTTCTCTTTAATCCCAAAGGTTCTAAACCCAATAGTGATGAGTCTGAATCTTTTCAATATCCATTATTAATTTTTGAAATAGTCAAAATTAATCTCTCCTCCTGTAATGCCAAAGTACCGTGTAACTCTGGTTGAAGATTTATTGGCTTGGGTGGTATTAAAATTATTAATTGATGTATTTGTCTTTCATACTAGATTGTGAGCTCCTGGAAGGTAGATACAATGATTTATTTATCTATGTTTCCACCATGGCTGGCACATTATTACTTTGTACTAATAGATGATCAGAAACAGTTATTGAATTACATTCGATAGACTTTTTAACATATCTAAGATGCTTGACAATCTACATATCCAAATTTTATTATTCATTAACCAGGTTAAGCTTAGTCTACCTGAAATATGCCATTTTGGCTAATAATTCTTCTTTCTAAAAAATATGGCAACAGAAAGATGTGGAAAATAAACTGAAATAGATAATCCTTATTTTAACAGGTTCTTGATTACTTCATACCAGTTCTCTGTGGTTCTACTTACACTCCAGTTTACAGCACTCTAACTCCAGGACATGACATGTCCTGTGGGGTTCACCGGTCTCTGTCATCATTGTACTGAATCATAGGGAAGCAGTTTGCATAGAGCTTAAGACTACAGACTTTGAGAAGGGGATTAAGGGGCACAATAATTCACAATCACAATACAGGTAGGTCATGGTGTGGTAGTACAGCACAGAGAAGACAATTAATAATTGTAACATCTTACTATGTTAATAAAGAGTGACCTCAATGGAGGGGGTGGTGTGAGAACTTGAAATATGGGTGAATATTGAACCACCATGTTGTGTATTTGAAAACATCAAAGGACTGTATACCAATGATTCTTTCATTTAAAAAAAATGTGAAAAGACAAAAAGAAAAGACTACAGACTTTGGAATCAAACTGCTTAATTTCAGATCTCCATTTTAACATTTACTCACCACTAAGGAACCTAACACAAGATATTTCACCTATCAAAGCTTTGTTTTCATTTTTCAAATAAAGATAATATTTTTGCCTTATTTTTATCAATTATTTTGAGGGACAAATATGATAGCTTCATAGGCATTACTTAGCATTTAAGGACAATGTTTGACATCTGGTATGTAAAGAATGTTCAAAAAAAATCTGAATTCTTATACAGTTCTTAGAATGAAGTAAGTGCTCTTAAGATATTTGTTGAAATGAGGTGGATGAGACTTGTTTTCCTCTATATCAGGCAACTGAAAGACTATGGTTGTTTATCATTTTGTTATAATATTATCCTGAGGTATTTAAACTCTAGCTATATTTGTGCTCCCAGTAGTACATATGTCAAAGTATTATTCCATCCTTTTTTAAGAAGAGTGACCCAGTACCTTTTGTAAAACAAAGCTAAAGTGATCTTACAAAATACGTGAAGTTTGTTTAGCTACCTTTTCACTTGTTTCTTTACTAAAGATTACCATTCCTCTGTGTGCATGAATTGAAGGATTGCACCAGAATGTTGATTTGTGAGAGTCATTACAAGTCAATAAGCTCATTAAAAAAACAACCAAAAAGTTAGGAATTAAAAAAAGGAACTTGTAACAGCCACAACAAATACCCACACCATCACTGACAACAGCAAAGTCATCAGCCTCAGACCATGCCGGCCTACACTTTACAGATACAGGGCTACAGAATTCATTGATTATTGGATTTTTAAGACATAATATAGAGTTATGCTCAAACTGACATATTAAAACAAATATGTGTTAAAATAAAATTGCTTTAGATTTGATACTACATGTAAATCAGAACAAAGTAGAATACCTTGGCACACTGTCTAATAACCTGTAACAGGGAGATTTTTGATTTTTAAAAGAGAGGAAGCCAAAGCTCACCTGGCGGCATCAGCAATGTCAAGATACTCATCAGAACATGCTCCTCTTTAAATTACATCACTGAAGAATCATCACCCTATCAAAGCCCAAGCACATACCATTTTATGTGCCATCTCTAAGTCTACTATAATTATTCTTATTGGTTTATCTTCAAGATCTCTGCCTTTAGACTCATTTGCTGTTTGTGTGTATTTATCTCTTTTTCTAAAATCAGCATTTTAACAGCTGAGGAAGTTTGTGATCATCTAGCATTATTATATCAAGGAGGTACTATTAATGTTCTTCAGCATAATAAACTACAAGATTCAAGAATGTAAAACTTTTGGCATAAATATTATCATTGAAAGTAATCTTGACATGAAGTGCAATTGAATAGCATAGTAGTTACTTTGAAAAAGTGGTTCAGTAAGTTTAAATGAGGTTACATAGATAGCAATTCTGAATTTATTGTGAGCTTTCTCAATACAGCTTAATGTAACTCTTTTTGGAAATTCTATTAAAGTTTGGCCTCAAAACAGCATGTAATATCAGTTAATTATTTGGATGTTTTACTTATTCTGATTAGCACTTTTGTGATTCTATTACCTCACTGATATATATTTTTTAATTTCTTGAATGAGACATAAAATACTATATAAAAATTATTTAAAGTCTTAGCATTTAATGATTAGGTTTCTTGGTCAATGGAATATTGCTCTGCATAAATTGATACATATTACTGAGATGCAGACACATCTATTCCTTTCCTGGTGTGGATATCAGAGACAAGTTTAGTAGGGACCAAATTGGAAAGAATGGATGATTTTTTAATTCCTCTTGAGCTAGGACTTTATTATGTTATTTAAAATAAATCTCACAAATATCATATATCACAAACAGTACCACTCATATATATAAGCAAATCATATTAGTATGTTATTTCAAATTTCAAACTTTCAAAACCATAGTTAGTAAGAGTATTCTGATGGTGCTTGCCAAGGATCTAAATAGCATGAGCAAGTAGGGGGCTAAAGTGTACTATTTACTCTTACTATAAAATTTTTTTGTATAAACTATGTCTATAGTCAAAAGCAAAACACTACATTCTGTTCAGATTGTCATAAAGGTCAATTTATGTATAAAGTACATTCATTTCTTTATTGACTTGACACCTACTGAATAGTCTCAAGTAGAATACCAAACTCAATTTCCTGGGCACAGTACAACAGCAAAAGCAGGTATTAAAACAGACTAGATTCTAAGGACTAGGTACCTAAGCTCTCCTATGTATTTATAATTTCAAAATTTTAACAATAATTTCTTAAACAGAAACCCTTGCCTAATGCTAAATAACACATTTTGAGATGAAGTAGAAGTTTTCATCGCATATATCATATTTTATATGAAAAAGATTTTATTGTAACTGATTTTATTTTAAGTACAAAGAGATTTTTAATAAAAGCCAACTTGATGACAGAGTTGAGGTTCTCTAATTCTATAGTAAGGATCAAATATGCATTCCAATCTAAGGTGTGGTACAGATAGTCTCCTGGGCAGCCAAAAGGAGCAAATCATGGCACAAAATAATTTTATTTTTAAATACTCCTCTATACATCAAACACTGAAGTCTCAACCCTGGATTTTTAAATAAAATAATCTTTATTAAAGGACTAATACACTGTAAGTAAACATGTATTTGATGCACAGATGTCACTGAAGGAAAGAGTGTATTTTATACTAAGTACATACTGCTATGAAACAGAAGAGCACAAAAATAATCAATGAGTATCTAATTCTGTCACAATTTGATTATTTGAGTGCCAATGACATTTCTTCCCTCTTTGTAAAGAGGAAGAGATTTTTTTTCCTTGCTGTTGGAGTAGAGTCATACTGCCATAGTTATTAAATAGCAGGGAAAACCTAAAAATAGCATATGTAACACCTCTAGTGGGGTGTTGGCCAGCACCACATATTTAAACACATTAATATTTCTACAAAAAAATAACACATTGGATGGTATAAATTTAGTCTACAAATAGACTCCATTCAGTCTGAAGTATGTTTTGCTGCCAAGTGAGTTCAGTCTGAGTTCATTTCTTTCAATTACTCTGATAAACTTGCAGGTGAGAAATAACACTCTAAGGAAAATAGAGAAGACTTACCTTGGCACATAAAACCTCTTTCTTCATAGCCAGCATTACATGAGCACTTGCCGATGGGTACCAGCCACTCGCCTTCTGTACTGCAGTACATCCTGGGAGGGTCCTCCTCCTTTGAATTGTTAACACAAGAACCTCTAACCTCCACCAGGGACTGGGAATCCATAGGTACTGTATCTGGAAACATGGCCAGATTCTTCACGGTGAATGGGCACTTCTTGAAGTACACTCTCACAGACACCAAGGCAACACAAGCACCGACATCTTGAAAAGCCAAATAAAATCCCTTTTTGTTGACAGGACCTACTTCTCGAACCTCAGTGTTGAGTTTCAGAATACGGTCCCCAAGATCCATTTGAGTGAAACTCTCATCAGCTGCAATGGTGTCAATCTTTGTAAACTGATGCTCTCGGAATTTGACCCCATAATCGTCATCAGACTCCATGTAATATAGGTTGAAAGTCTCCTTGCAAGTCCCCAAAACCATTGGTATGCTATTGCAGTCCCGTAGAGTGAACTTGAGCTCCACATAGATCTTCTGAGCTGAGTTCCTGGGGACCCAGTTTGTCCTCAGCCAATTGTTTTGACTATGATCCATGACATTGCACACCTGGTAAGTCCTGATGGGTGTGTAATGTTCATCAACACCACTGATTTCTTCCCACTGAAGAATCAAGGAGAAAAAACATGAGAGGCAGTATGAATTAGTTTAAGCATAATGAATGATAATGAATACAAGATGAGGGTGCCAAAGGCATCACAGGAAATGCAAAATAAATAAACAGAAACTTCAGTGTTACTCATTAAAGTTCATGATGTGGAGCAATCCCATTACATTTTTGTTTGTAGTTTTATTATTTGCAAGTTTCTCCGAATTCATTAGCATAAAGTTATTTACAATTTTAATTAACATATTTGAATTGCACTGCAGTTTGTGGGATATCCAGGAAATAGTTGCTTAGACTGGACCTAGCCATATATTCCTGGATCATGACCTCAAATCAGTCATCTCCAAAAACACTAATAAATGGTTTTGTTCTCTATATATTTTTGGATTGCTGTTTGTGTGTTTGTGACTAAAAAAGAGAATGAAAAATACCACTGCCTAAAATTAATCTTTATTCATCTCCCAATTTGAGCCAGATTTTGGTAAAATCAATATACGGTAAAGCAAAACAGGTGAATCTAAATGATAATGTCATTACCATGTATCTTCGTGTATGACATTTTTTAACATACTCAGTCATTTCAAGGGATCCATGCTGGTGAACTATGAAAGAAAATTTGCAGTGAGAATATGAACATCCCTCTTTTCCCTCCCTATCCCTATAAAAACCTAATAGCTACACCTGGAAAACAGAAGACATAAGGGTAGTGAACATTTCAATTCTTAATATCTTTAACCTACATTGAATTTTACACGGGTAAGAAGTAAATGGCTCTTTGGGTTTTTGTTGTTACAGCAGTTAGGGTCATCCTAATACAACTTTTTTTCATTGTAAAACCAGTTAAAAAGTTTCAAGACTTTTCAGAACAACAAAGCACTGTTTTCTGTGATCCTTAGAACAGGTTTTGAGATTTTAACTTAACATCACATTGTTGTTCACTTACGATTCTACAACTATTATACCATCTGTTTCTATTATCCTTATACCTCCACTTTCTTTTCACCATGCCCAATTTTGCTTAAGGCTGCCAGGAAAATAGATCTTTTGCCAAGTCGTAATTAAATTCAAAGTCTTCTATGGCTCCCTATTACCTGTGCAATAACTTCAAACTCTTTACATTGGTGTCCACATTTTTCTAAAAACCAGTCCCAACCTCCCTTTATATTTTGCTAAAAATTTGAACTGAGATTAGTAAATTATATATTTCACTTATGCACATACTGTCTTCCTGTCAACATGAACTATTTATTTGTCTATTTTTTGACTGTCTCCAAAAGACATGTTGGACATTCTTTTGGTTACAGTATAACCCCAACTGGACTGTGCTCCTTTCTCCTTGATGCCTTCTATCACCCTGCCATTCTTAAGAAACTTCCTGTACTACATAGCCCTTATTAAATGTCTTGTTCATTTATATACTTATTTCATGATACATGCTAAGATTAGATTCACACCTGTCTGCTAAATTTTAGACCTCTTCATATCCTCCATAGTATTCAGCATACAACTTCACCTTCTGGGAGATGTGTGAGACTCATTTTCTGGAGGCGAAGTTGGCTTGATTTCATTGTCACACCCGAAGTTCAACAAAGGAAACAAATTTGGACCATTATAGAAAATCCTAAATGTAATATATAAGATATGTTTATATTATAATGGAAGAAAATATGCAGAATGTACTTTTAACAAATTTTCATTCATCTCATGAATGTATTAGAGAGCTATAAGAAGAAAAGTTTACATGGGACTCTTAGTTCTGAGGCTTTTTACATTGAGGTGCCTAAACACTAAAGTCATATTCAGAGAAAAATTAATGTGCAAGTTCAATATCAGAAAAATAAAAAAGAGTGAACACAGTTGAAGGTTCAGAAAACTGATGTTAAAAAATCACAATCATGTGGAAATTTCTCTATTATCATTACACTGGTTCTACAATGGCTTGTAAGTACAGAGCAAACAAAAACTCCAGAGAATAAGTGTTTTTCTGTCTACATTTTACAGAAAATTAGATTGTGGACATTACCATTTTAAAGTAAACCAAATGACTTAAATATGTTTAGGTCAAATTTTCTTCTCAGAATAGATAAGAATTAGTAACTGATGGATCAGTTGCAAATTGCTCCTGCTATGAACAGCATTTCACTAGACATCAAACAGAGAGAAAAGACTATACAGAGATTTTCATAATTTAATGTAAAATATTATTTTAATTATGGATATCTCAATGTAGTTTAACATTTTCCTCTAACACTAATTGGCAAGCTCTCACAAGTCCTTGAATGCAAAGGTATAAATTGCTAAAAGCTAATGCAAACAGCACCAGCATGCTTTGCCCATAAAAGGTTGCAGAGAGCAATTATCACTTCATTAATTTGTAATGAAGACCAAATTGCCTGTAAGTGATGGTGGCTTGTCATCTTAGACCATTTGCAGAACCAGCAAGTCTCTAACGCTAGCATTTGCTGAGGTTCAAAGACAGTAGAAATAAAACCCCTAAATGAGCATTTTCTCAATAGCCCAACAACAGAAATCATTATTAAAGTTGTTATTGTAAAGCTTACACTTTACATTTAAAGAATGCTCATATTTACCCTAATGTCCTTTGCCGAGAACTTATATAAATGCCCGTAAATTATTAGAGATACTATATTGCCATAGTAATTGTCCCAAGGTATACTTGGAAAAAGAAAATGAATGACATATAGAATTGGGGGTTATAAAGCATCTTTCTCTTCATTTTCTTAATCCTTTAAAAAAAATCCATGCAAAGGGTATCCAGCAGTAACAGTGTCTTCAGCAGAGAGGGATACAGAAATAGGAAAAGCTCAAATTCTTTTTAAAGATGAATTCTCCAAAATCAACAATTCTGATATTAAGCTTGGCTCTAAGTCTCGTACTCCAAGCTTTTATTATTGGACCACAGAGGCCTTAGCTGAGTTCCTTTTTTTTCCAGATTATTACAACTATAAGAAAACCATATATCCAGACTTCCTCTCCCTAGAAAGGTCATTCTGAAATCTATTTCCAGTGGGATAATCACAGTAAACCTCCCATCAGCAAAAGATTGTAGGATACAAAGGAGACACTTACTTTATATTTTCTAGATAGCACAGTTCCTTGTCAACTGAGTTAAGTATGTATTTTGGGGGAAAACATATATTTTTAATAATCAATATTTAACCTAACAACTATCATTCCAAAAACCTCAATTATAGTAATTAAGGATTTATACACATTATTGATGTTAATTACTCTCCTGGATACATTTTTAGCCACTTGCTAATAGGGAGTAAGGAAGAATATGTTTACATTTTCTTTAAGACAGGGAGAGCCTGCAATGTATTTATTCATAGCCTAACACAATTTGGGAAATATTAAGAAAGTTAAAAAAAATCACTTCAGGATTTACCTTTCATGACTTACAACCAGTTTCTGAGAAATTTGTGGGTGACAATAAAAAGAAAATGATCACCAATATCCTTAATGCTTACAATATTACATTTGCAGTAAACACATAGCTCTGTACTTTACAAAATGCTAGTAATGACTAATTTTGTACAAATAATTGTAAAGGTATTAAGTTGGTTTATGTTATTCTTTTTCTGTTCATTTTTCTTACTTCCACACTCTTTCCTTTTGTACACATTCTTAGCCATTTCAAAACTCAGTCTCATCCTAGAGATATACAAACATTCACCACGCAGCAGCAATTCAGGTGTGGAGCTGCACGATCACGTACAGTAAGAATGTCCCTGTCAAGCATCACTCACAAATATATTTACAAAAATCATTATATTTCTATTTATTTATAGTTTTTCTTAGCCCATTCTGGTCTCTAAGGTACATACACACACATATACACACACTCATGTGGATTTATATTTGTAGTAGTATTATATAAAAGAAGTAGAGTAAAATAAAATAGTTGAAACAAATAAGGAATAGAATTGTTTTGGGGTTTTGTTGCTATTAATGTTGATTTTCGGTCAAGTCAGAGAATTACATTTGTAATCAGGGGAATGAGGAGGGAGGAGACAGGGATTTGATGTTGGAGGCCAGCTTCTGTAACAAAATGCAGGCTATCGTTTAGGGATAGAAATGCCCAGAAGGGGCATGCCTAGCATGGTTTGGACAATAATGTTTTTTTATGTTTTCTTTAGATTTATGTATTTTTATATATTTTTATCAAAGTATAGTTGACAAACAATATTATATTAGCTTAAGGTTATAACATAATGTTTGATATTTATATTCATTATAAAATGATCACCACAATAAGCTTAGCAATCACCTGTCACCATATAGTTTTTACAATATTAATGACAGTATTCTCTATACTGTATATTACATTCCTGTGTCTCATTTATTTTATAACTGGAAAATTATACCTCTTAACCCCCTTCACCTATTTCGGCTGTCTTCCCACCCTCTTCCACTTAGGCAACCATCAGTTTGTTCTCTGTTCCTGTATGTCTGTACCTATTTTGTTTTGTTTGTTCATTTGTTTTGCTTTTTAGCTTCCCCATATAAATGAAATCATGTGGCATTTGTCTTTCTCTGTTTGACTTATTTCACTTAGCATAGGTCTACCCGTGTTGTCACAAATGGAAAAGTTTCATTCCTTTTTATGGCCTAGTAAAATTTCAATGAGTATATATACCACATCATTTTTATCCATTCATCTATTGATGGACACTTAGGTTACTTCCATATGTTGGCTATTGTAAATAATACTGCAATGAACCATAGGGGTGCATGTGTCTTTTCTAAACAGTGTTTTGTTTTCCTTGGATAAATACCCAGAAGTTGTATTGCTGGACCATATAGATGGCCACTAATCTTAATATAATGACTACTATCCATTTCTCCACCCACATTTAACCTCTAACTGTTCAGCAAAAATTTTATAATGGCAATAGAATCGCCTTACTGATACAAACAGGACAACTCCCAGGTTGTAAAGTACACTGAAAAGAGCTGGAAAGCCAGGAAAGGAGTGAAAGGACCAGAGGTTATAATGAGGAAAGCCAACAAAAAATTTCAGAGTGGGAAAAGGAAGAGTTAGCACAAGGATGATGTAATAGCCCTGTTTAGAATTTTCAGGAATACTGAGCAAGATATGCTACTGTGTCCAGTTATAATAAGATGCAGGCTTTTCTAGACAGCATCTCAGAAAGCTCGAGGGTGTGAGGATCCTTTGGCCCCCTGTCAACCTCTACCTTTGCGTCTCTTGTCTTTAGCAAGCACCTCACACTCACAAATGCTTCCCTCTTCACTCAGTACTTTCTCAGCTCCTTAAACCTCTTGGCAGAGACAAAAACTAGAGTGGCCGCAGATTCACCGCTCTAGGACTTCTATTTTAGTCATTCTCCTTCCAGCTGGGATTCAGTGGAACTGTACTGAGTTCTTAGAACTGTTGCCACATCTTTGCACCTATGGACAAATGTCCCATATTTTTGACCATAGTCTGTCTAGTTCCCTTATATCAATGTTTCTTTTTTCTGGCTAAACGTTTCTAGGGAGCTTTTTAAAAATACTGTTTTCATGGGTGCCTACCTAAACTAATTACTTGGTTTTAAGTTACCTAGGTGATTCTAATTACCTCTAAGGTTGAAAACCAACGCTGTTTATCCCTTGGCCAACTGGATTATTAACTTCTGATCTCTATTTGGCCTTGACAGCATATTCCAATATTATTTTCCAAGACTTCTGAATTTCCTCAGCAACTCTGTATAAAGTTTCTAGCTTGTCCTGCCTGTCTCTGTTGAATGGCCTTCTGCTCAGCCCTCATCCTGTCTATTTTTTGATTCCAGATTTGCTGTCACAGACATGCCTTATATAGAAACTCACCTAAATAACCTCAACTTCTACCTCCCACAAAGACTTGTAAGATATTAGTATAACAAAGTAAATCTAATCATAATGTTCTAATGCACATCTGGTGGTAAATGTAAAACGTGTGCATTACAAAAATATATAAACAGTGTGTAGAGGAGAGTTACCTTCAATCACATATTGATGCTGGTATGAATGCAAGACAACTGATCTTAGATGCTTCTGTTTTTAGTTTAATAGAGTTTGATCATTCCCTACTGGGATTTTCTATGGTGGTTTGTTATTTTTTTAAGATACTCCTCTAATAGCAATTTTTTTCTAATCTACATGTATTTATTAAGTATTTCTATATGCAAAGCCTGTATTACAAACTTTGGATAGTATAAAATAGGTAAAAATGTGATTATGCTACCCAGAAGTTGATGCTATAGGGAGAGGCATAAGTGTCACACAAGGTGGATGATTTCCTATTGATGATATGATGATACGCTTCTTTAATGAAGGTAGAGCAAGGACCTGTGGGGGAAAGAAATATTACCACTGCAGGAAAACAATGTTGTGGGAAAGCATTAAGGAAGAAATGGAAAGGCAGTAAGTCTAGAACTCCTACAGGGAGAAATATGGGGCATATATAGAGAGAAAAATTGTCAGCAAATAGGAAGATGTGTAATGACAGAACCTGGTGAAGGAACTGGGTTCCACTATAGAATTCAGAGCTCTGAGCAGGGGGCAGTTAGTTAAAACAGAAAGATCTGTGCCAGTCTGGGAATATCAACTGACGTGTGTCTATTTCATTTGCTGCAATAAGAAACTACTGAAAAGTGGCACATGGTTAGCTTTGGACCAGGAGTTGGTTCTCCTAAGAAAAGAGGAGGATTGTTAGAGAAATTCTACTGCAAAGATCTGGAAGAGAAGTCTTAAGATGACCTCTGTTGAATGAATGTACACTAAACATTTCCCAAAGTATTATAAAGAGATTTAATTTTTTTTTCTTATGAATGTCTACAGAATACACACAGAGAATAACACAGTTCATTATAATAGAATTCTTAACTCCTTAAACATATTTCAGAAAGATTCCTATTTGTGCTGAAAGATCACAAGCATCAACAGACAAAAATATCAAGGTTCAAATACATAAATAAATACATTTCTTCAATTTGTTCTTGTGAAACTGTATTCTCATTAAACTGTATATATCTCCTTTCAAGGACACTTAATCTGTATTTATTGAATAACTACTCTGTGCTATACTGCATGTCAATAATATAGTAGGGAAGTAGATAAACAGGCTACATGTTCTTAGGGCACATACTGCCCTGTTATATCCACTGTTATATTTATTTTTATTTTATGAAGACATATTCACTTATTCTTTATTTATTATTCTTACTCTCTTACACGGCCTCTTGTTTGGCTCCTCTTCCTCTCCCAAACATCTAAGCCTACCCTATGAGACTTAAACTAAAATTAAATATCATGTGATGTGAAAGAGGTTAAACTTACATAACTGACAAAACACAGAAATGTGCTTTGGGTACACAGGCATTGAAATTTAAAAACCCATACTGTAGATGTTTGTGTGCCAAAGAATGACCCTAACTGAGTAAATATAAGACCTTCCATATTTATAAACATTATGTAAAAATTTTTTAAAAGTGGGAAAGAAATTTCTAGAAACTCTATGCCAGTAAACCTATGTAAAGATTTTTGGAATAGCTGATGAAAAACTATTGGGAGGTGAAGAAAAAATATTAAAGCCTGGGAGATGGTACGGTAATAACAGAAAAACTTCTGAAGTGTTGCAAAATGCTTAAAGATCTATCAAAAAAGTAAATTTCTAGCCAGAAGAATTGACCTGCAACAGACATGATGTACTAAAATATAAAATATACCATGGTAGATCATATCTAAATTCATCATTGCCAAAAACTTACAATTAAACCTGGTATTTGAATTTATTTTTCCTGTAAGGGGAGGAATGTCAACATCAAATGAAAGATCAGAAAAGTGTAACTTACATAATAGAGGTTTGGTTTTAATGGTGAAATACTTCTGTTTATAATATAAAAGAGACAGATGCAAAATTTTTATTTTTAGAACTATAATCATAAGGAATATGATTATCTGAAAAATACCTCAGAAAAGAGGATGTCAGTATGATTAAAAAATCATTCAATAAACCATTTATCTATTCCATAAAAGTTTGGAAAATGTTTATATTTATCAAAGATTTCCTGCTCTGTCTTCATGTTCACATACAGCCAAATGTCTACAATAACATTTTCCTTAAATATTAGGGAGTAGGACAAAGAGATTATCATTTTTCCAGTATTTGGGAAAATGTTCAGTATGAAATTGCCCAATAAAAAGGTAATTATAGAGTTTAGTATAAATGCTTGAAAACAGGGGAAAATTCCATGCACACTTGCTTGACTTGTCTAGACTGAAAACTGCTAAGATGGACATTTACAGAATTATTACAAATGGCTAACTACTTATAAATCAATGCATAGCAGTGACAGCAGTACATTTCATATCAGTTGTGAGATTCATGTAATTTCCTGCTATGATAATGGGTCACAGCCACAGTAATTCATAGCAATTTGCAATATACCTGTGAAGCACTCACAGTGACGGAAATGAAATTAACTCATGTCACTGTGGAATGTATGCTAAGTTTTACAGATCTTCAGACGGCTAGGTTTATTTTTTAACACTATAAGTGTAACTCTTGAGAACATTCCCATGAAATGTAAGCTGCTTTATAGCAACAATTTTAAAGCTGCAGAGACTACGATTCATCCCACAGGTGTAGCAATTCTTGGTTTTAGGAACATTTTGAATCCTTTATCAATTCAAGATCCTGGGGAATTCAGATTAAGGATCTGAACTCTAGACACAGACCCTGGGTTTGAAACCTAGCTCTGCTTCTTAATGGGAGATTTAGTAGACTGTGATTTAATTTACATATCCATAAAATAGGGAAAATAACAGTAAATTCTGGAGATGATTTGAACAAAAGCAGGCTGTTCATTTAAAATAGTTGTAACAGTGTGTGGCACCTGGGAGTAAGTAAACAAACGTCATTATTCCGCTAATGCTAAGTGAACCAAAAATGTCATCAGAATACATGGATTTCCTTTTCCTTATAAAATAATAGGAATATATTTTCATTTTAAGCTTTCCATGTTTATTATTCTTTTTTACTAGTTTCTTCAAATTTCTGTAAGGACCATAATTTGTGATGAGACTACTTTGTTTTACTGTTTTGAAATTCAGGAAATATAACTAATGGAAAAAGTTAACAAAATAACTGAATATTGGACTGTTTCATAGTTGTATTATAAATGAGACTGCTGTCTTTATTCTATGATAAATTTGCTAAGCTCTGAGGCCTAAAAGTTTAGCCAATAATATTCTATACTTCAGCAGGTACTATAGTTGTATAATTTTGAGACATTTCACTATTCCTTTTAAATAAAAAGTATATAACCTATCTGTATAACATATTAATAGACATATTCTATATTTTAATAAAATAAAAATAGCTACTTTTACTCCATACGGGTCAGTACATTAAGGTTCAGTTATCTCATCCTTAAATGGAGATGATAATAATATGTTCCTTACAGGATTGTTCACTTGCTTCATAGATGATACTGATAATAAGTGTTTACATAGTTGCTTCCTTCTACAAAAAACAAATATTTATTAAGTACTTTTGTACTACAAAATTGTTTTCTGGTACTATCATTATGATAAAGATGCAGAAGTCATGTTTTCCTGCCCTTGAAATTCTTATATTATAATAGTAGAGTTATGTGTGTACAACCCTAATTTCAGACAGTCACATTCATTCAACAGAAATCTAGTGTGGTCCAGGAACCCTTCTATGCTCTAGGGACATCCCACTCCATAGAAGAAAACATAATAAAGCCACAAGTGTTTTCACGGGGCTTATGTTCTACTTGAGGGAAAACAAAGAGCAAGCAAACACACTCACACACAGATAGGTGCGGTGGTGACAATCCTCAGGAGGAAAACAAAGGTAAAAACAAGCTAAGGGAATAGAAGACCATAGGTGTGTTGACAAAGATGATATTTTAGCCAAGGCTAAGTTCTTATTTTTGCAGCCACTTGAATGAAGTGAGAAACTAGGCCAAGAAAATATCTGTGGCTACAGCATTCCAGGCTGAGAAAACAGAAAACACATGGGCTGTGGAATGAGGGCAGTGTTTTAATCAAGGCATAGCAAGGAGGATTGTGGCTGATTGCAGAGTGGCCTGGCCATGAAATAGGGAAACAGGAGATCAGAGAGGCAGGTGAGCACAACAGCGCTTTGGTCCTTGGATTTTGGATTTTATTCTCAGAAAAATAGGAATTGAGTAACGGATTGGTTAGAGGAGTGACATGATCTCATCTATGTAGTAAAATGGTCAAAGGCTGCTTATTCTGTGGAAATAAACCACAAAGAGCAAAGTCTATGAGGGGAGATCATCAGGGGGTTATTATAATAGTTCAGGTGACAGAGTATATGATATTATTGGTGGAGGAGAACAGATTAATTTCTGGAGTATTTTTATTATAGCCAAAGGACTTGATGAAAGGTTGGGTGTGAGACATTAGAGAAGGGTAAAGAATATGTTATATATAAAAAGAATGGCAACACCCAGTGTGAGACCAGAGAAAGAGAATACCAGCCCAGAGGTGGTCTTTAGGCAAGAAATTTAAATGTAAGTGAAATTTTGACCAGCAAAAATAGATGAAGATGGAGAAAGAGGAAAAAGAACACATTCCAGGCAGAGGAAGCAATATGGACAAAGGTATAAAAACATACACCTGCTAAGTATAGGTATGAAGCATCTCATGTGAGAGATGAGTTAGTCTTTGCTTGATTTTTTATCAAATACCTATTTATCAAACGCCTGTTATACATTAGGGACTCTATTAGTTACCAGAATTACACAATGAGCAAAATGGTTTATAATCTCTGTCTTGGTTGATCTTACATTCTAGTAGAACAGACAGACTAAAAAAGCAAGATGAAGTAAAATACAATAGTGTTATGTTTTAAGAAGAAGTAATGAAGAAAGCAAAGACAGGGGACAGTTGCACATGTTGGGATCAGGGTAAGACTTTAAAAAGAATGGCCCAGGAAGCCTCACCAGAAAGCTGATATTCATAAGGACCTGAAAGGACAGCTCATGGCCGAGGAAGACTTCCCTGGGCAGGTGATGTTTGAGTAAAGGAGTATGGATACATCAGAAAAGAGTATTCAAGGTAAAGGAAAAAGGAAGTTAGAAGCCCTAAGGAGTATATCTGAAGGAAATAGTCACAAGGAGCGGAGAATATCTAGTAAGTCCCAGGAAGAGGGAGGAAAAGAGTATGGCTGGGTCAGAGGAAAGGAATGGGAAGAGTTGGAGAAGTTTAGGTCCAAATCTGGGATCTAAGCAGAAGACCCATAAACCCACCTTTTCACAAGATCACATTGGTTACTATACAGGGAACAGTAGAAAAATTAAAAGAAGTAGGAGATGATCAGGTGGATGGTTTTGAATGAAACTGAGGTTTTTCTCTTCACTCAAGAATCAAAGAAAGATCGGATTTAGGGGCATTACTTTGACAAAAGAGTTTAGATGGATTGGAAGAGGAATGGAGGGAGATGAATGAGAGTTATTGTGGCTAAGGGCTAAGGGAAAGGTAATGGAAGCTTGTCCATTTTGCTCATTATTGATTAGCAGCACCCAGCACTGTTCCACATAACACATTCATTGAATGAATAAATGGATGGGTCAGTTTTTGAGTGATGGTAATATTTCAGGAGTAGATTTGGCAATTAATGGCTATTTGCTTTGAAAAAAAATGAAAACCTGCAAATGACTCTGAGGTTTTAAGCTAACATTTGATAATCATATTTACCAGTTTATGAGGATGTCAGTATAATGGGCTTTCCCAGCAATGTATCATTTAATCCCTGCAAAAAGTCTGTGCAGGAAATACTATTATCAACAAATTCTACAGATGAGAGGATTGAAGTTGGGTAAGAGATTCAACTACTTGTCCCAAATCAAATAGCTGGTAAAATGGTGGAGCCTGGATTCAAATCCAGAACTCTTTAATTAAAAAGACATTCCTAGTTTCCACTAATCTGTTTTAGTGACTTGAAAATAATGTCATTAGCAGAGAGGAGCAATATAGGTAGGAAAAGTTATGTGAAGAAGAGAAACAGTTTTGTTTAATATAAGCTGAATCTAATATGCCAACATGGGACAGAAAGACATTTTCAAAAAATGGAAAGGTCATCTAGAAGTCAGGGGGAGAAAGGGTATAAGAGCAAAAATTCAGATTTTTAGAGTTGCATAGTTAAAGCTTTGGAAATGATTAAGAGGATTAAAAAAGAATATAAGAAAAAAGGAATTTTAGAAACTTTATTTTGAAATGCTTACATTTAGAGGTTAGGAAAAGAAAGATGAGCTGATGAAAGAAATGGAAATATTAAAATTGCTCTTTTAAAGCACTGAGAAAACCTTGTGATTTCCTTTACAGATGAAGAAATTTACATCTGGAGAGAGAGATAAAAGTTTTCAATGTCACAATGCCAATAACATCTTAGACCAGTCAAGATCTGGGTCATATTCTCAGTATTGTGTTAGTACCAGTATATCACACTATTGTTGCATGACATAAAGGATGAACTTTAATGTCAGTTTTAGTAGAACTGTAATCCACTAATAGTCCATATGAAATTTTAACTGGAAATGCCCCAGTTTCAGGCAAAGATTAATGGGCTTGAAAGAAATGCAGGAACATGGTATTGCTATATTCTTAGATCATTGGTTCAATATAAAAATTATTAAGAAAATGTTTCTAATGACAAATGAAATTGTGCAAAATAAGTTTATCAAATTGCAACAATCATCTCCACTGCCAAACCACTATCAATTGGGGAAGTAGTTATCATCTTCAGAGAAATTTTGAACTTAAAAAAAATTTGAATCTAAAATTCATAGCCAACCTTATAAGTTACAGAGTTCTTGTTTTCTTTGTTCATGGTTGACCATTTATTTATGTGGCATTCAAATATTCCCATATCCTATAAATAACCCATATAAAGAAAAGGTATTCAACAGAACATATTATTTTGTGGTTTCAAATATGAATATAAACCACAACTTTATGCCATTATACGTCTATTTGTTATTCAAATAAAATGCTCAATCTTCTACAAAATATTCCAGAGAACATTCACAGATAAATCCAAAGTTTAGGTGTAAATAATATATGTGCTGAAATACATAAATTCTAAAATCTGCTTCTAATTTTACAATGGATTTTAATTTCTGCTTTCCTGATCAAATGAGGCTAACATTGTTACATTTTAAAGCAGTTGTTTGTGCTGGATTAGCACAGGATAGCTCTTAATGTTACTTTCCTAATATTACATACCTCCAGAATCTTTCAGCATCTAGAGCTATATGTCATCGTAAGAGGGTAACATGTACCAGTTTGCTCTCTGTATTATAACCTTTTCAAAATATGGAACACAAGTCAATTCTGAGAAATTAAGTAGGATTATAGACTATATTGAAAAAAACCAACATTAACTCTACAGTTTACAGATTTCTATAAGTATACTGGGAAGAAAATATTCTGGTGTAATATCTTAGTCAATTTTATACTCTGGTTATTTGATAAATAATTCCTAAATTCTACAACCAATTAGGTTGTTATAAATATCACTTAGTATTTATTTCTACTTTATTATATATATATATATATATATATATATATATACACAATATATATTTTGTATAATATATGCTTTGTTTTATAGATATATATACATATATGTTTTCATATGCAGTATATTTTACCTCATTCATATTCATTATCATAGTTTACTGCTTTGAAATATCTTAACCTTGTGGTTTTTAAGAAAACCTTCTATTCCTATAAATCTATATCTAAGAGGACCCACATACATCAATTTCAGTACCAAGAATTGTCCATTAGTATCATAGATGTTGAATGTAAGTTAATGAACAGTGTAGTGTGCTTTCTAGAACAAAATGCCTAGGATTCTCCTCTTGGATTTTGGTGCTTTCCTACTCCCATCGTGCACTAAATGTTTATTATTGAGCAGACATTTTCTTAACTTGATTTGTATAATCTAGTATAATCCTCACAATTAACCTCTAGGATAAAATATTATTAAAGCCTTCTTCCAATAGACAAGGACACTAAACTATCAAAAGATTAAGGTCTTGAAGTTTTGAGTTTTGTAGAGAATTAGAAAAAGAATTTAAGACTTTTATTATAATCAAACCAGTCCAGAAAATTAAATCTTTTCCTTTCTTAGCTTCTCCTGGCATGGGTTAAAAAGTAAAAGAAAGTGGGACCTGATTTCAGTAAGACATATAAAATTAAACAAAAAAGCAGATATACCCTACCAGTTGAGTAGTCATTAAACAGTTACGCAGTAAAACCTTGAACTGTACAGATGGAGGATGTTTAATGGTGTTGCACAGGAAGTGTCTTGGAGGCAACTTTCTGCACAATGAGAGACCTGTTTCCAGCTAAGGCCTAACAGTGAAATTATGTTTCCAAATAAAAGTAGCTAAGTATAAAATTTGTTTTCCTTTATTATTATTTGGGTAGAAAATAGCAGGGCTACTGCACAAAAGAAGATATATTACTAAAAAATTAAAGAGCATATGGACAGAATTCATGTCTTCTTGCTAATTCCATTGTTAAAAATAGAGTACTTACAGTGATTAAATTAAAAAAAGAGTGATGTGATAAAGAAAAAGTGATGTGGAAAAAATATTGCAAATGTAAGCAAGGGTCCTTCTTTTGGACTAAAAGCAATTGTGCCAGGGAGGGGCAATAAACAACTCAAAGGAAGATCTCAAAATCAGGAGTTTTCAAGAAGGGAGATGTGGCTTGAAAGAGAGCTAAGTCTCTTAGTATAGTTTTCAATACTACACTTGGAATGAAGGAGTAGATATTAATACTAATGCAATGAATGTTGGGATGTTAATATTGGAATCCAACTTTATATCAGTTATGGCCTATGGTATCCTTCTCATTTCACAATGTAGGATCAATCCTTTTTTAATCCTCTTCAGACTCTTGAGAAAGGCTAAATTATTCCCTTAAGAATTTTTTATAAAAATTTTCTAAGCAGACTGGTATCCACTTAACTACTATACTCCAAGTAACACCAAATGAAGAAAAATTTTCTAGAAGATAAATTAACGATAAGCTTTGTCAAATGCTCCTACTAGATGAAGATGGGGTTGAGGACTGAGCCACTGAATTTAGCAACATGGGTGTCAATTGGTGTGCCATTATAGAATGAGACTTTTGCTGGCTTATTCCTACCTGGATGTGCTTCATCAATTTATTTCTTTAACAGCATTTTACTGGGTAAGTATTATGTGTAGGTACTAAAGGGATAACTATGAAAAAGAATAAATGCACTTATCTTCATAATGCAAATCATTAAACTTAGAAAATATGAAAACAAAATGACCATTAAAATTCTTTAATTCTTCAGATTGCTTGTTTTTATTTAGGATGTAATACATATTTAATTTAAAATATATTTAAAATTGTCAAAGAAAACAGACTGAGATGCTAAGAGATTTTTTGTGTTAATATATAATCAATTTATTTATTTATTTCCAACCAGTCAAGAGAGTTACTGTATCGTATTCCTTAGTCCAGTCCTTCAAGTGAAGCCACAAAGATGGCCAGTTATCTCAGATAAGTGCCTACAGTGAAAAGGCTGCTGCTTAATTTAGACTTTTTGCACACACAAAAATCCACACAAATGCACACATGAAAAACGTATCAATAATTTGTTTATGATACTTACCAATTCTAGGAATACATAAGAGTCAATCAAAACAAGGGGGTATTTTTAGTATTGTATTGATAAGTCCAAATTCATCATTTCATATTTACTATATTCATAAATGTTCAAGTCACTTTACCAACATTTATCTGTACATGTTATTCAATGAAATATTATATTTGTATATTGTTAAACACTGATGTGATGTAATGACATGATAAAAGGCTTTTGTACAGTGTTTCAACAGAGTATGCATATGACAATATTAGTGAAAATAAAGTTACAGTTTGTAAAAGCCTGAAAGAGAAGACTCACCATCTAACATGAAACTTCCACTGCACACCACTGCGAACATCAGTACACATTAGTGATTACTATAAATCTGAATAAATAATTTTAATTTTATCAGAAGAGTATAGATAAACACAGTAGCAATCATTTTGCACAGTGGAAGTCAGATCTCTACAAAATAGGCACATAGAAAGATAAAGTTTAAAAACATAGTTTAGGTGACAAAAAAATGCAACAAATTCAACGAGCAGGTACATATCAGATGATTTCCTTGGTTTAATAAGTCTTTGAAATGTTATATTTCTACGCAATGGAATTTCCTATAGAGTTCCCTATTCACAACATGTTTTTCTATTGTCATTTACCTAAACACTGACTGTACTGTGGAATCAGAACTTCTAGTCTGAAATGAAACTGTAAAAAGCACCAGCTGGCTGTATTCAAAATGGCACTTGTCCAGGTCTCAAATGTCTTATTTATATACAGTGGAATTCTGCCAGCTGTTTAATATTTAGGGCTAATAAATGTACTTGGCAGTTCTACACAAGCACACTAACAAAATTTCAGAAAATACTTCTCAATGTGAAGTTTGACTTGTTCTCTTTTCACATAATTGAATTTGTAACAGTGGAAAATAAGTTTAAGCAGTTTTTCTTTTGAAACACTAAAAAAATTTAAAGAAAAATGTAAACTAAGCTGTAGGTGAGTTGTAAGCTTACCATCTGGCCTGCATTTTATTAAACTAGGGGCATATATGAGTAGATAAAGCCAACACCATTATATGGATGAATTGAGGTATTTAGATAGGTCCTTATGCCTCTCAAACAAGGTACAGATTGTGAAACCTTTGAGAAAGTCCCAATCTATTGTCAAGATAAATTAATATCTCATGATAATACAGGGAAATTTTACAAAGAAAAGTTTATATGAGAAAATAAGATGGGGAGACTGTACTAATCAAAACTATAATGTTGTGATTTAGGTTTTCATTTCTATAAACAGAGTAGACATGTACTTTCTGATAAGAAAGTGAGGGAGTAAAAAAGAGAGAGAGAAAGGAAGAAAGAAAGAAAGTTAAAAAGGAAGGAAGGAAGGAAGGGAGAGAGGGAGGGAGGAAATAAGGGAGTGAGGGGGAAAGAAAGGAAGGAAACCAGAGGCCTTTCTTGCAAACGAAATAAGGCAGTATTTTTATATGCATTATATCTAACTGATTGATAAGACTGTAATCTCAAAATACTAAGACAAAAGAAATTCTACTATTGCCATTATTTCATCTTAATCAGGCTAAATCACATGAAAATGACCACATCCCTGAAAGTGACAGTATATTAAATCTAAACCATTCTTTGTTTGATATTGGGAAATGTGAACCTAGAATGCTCTGAATGCATACAGGTGTTAGGGCAAGTCTGTGTGGTAATTATAAGGACCCACATGAAGTGAATAATGAAAGAATATAAAGGGAGAAAACAAATACATTCTTCAGATCCCACCCACACCATACTCTGCCAAGTTTTAAACATAGAAAAGACATAAAAGACAGTCCTTGAGGCAGAACCAGGATGGCGGCGTGAGTAGAGCAGCGGAAATCTCCTCCCAAAACCACATATATTAATGAAAATATAACAAAGACAACTCTTCCTAGAATAAAGACCAGAGGACACAGGACAACATCCAGACCACATGAACACATGCGAGAACCCAGAGCCTCGCAAAGGGGGTAAGATACAAACCCCAGCCCAGCAGGTCCAGAGTGCCCCTCCCCCCAGCTCCTGGCGGGAGGAGAGAGGTCTGAGCAGGAGGGAGAAGGAGCCCAGGACTGCTGAACACCCAGCCCCAGACATTCAGACCAGAGCACAGACACAGTGCATGCGCGGGGCCCTGGATACTAGGGAAACAGGGCAGCAAGAACGGTGAGCGGGTACTGGAGGCCAGCACCGGAGGACAAAAGAAAAGTGAACAGCCATCTTTGTTGTTGTTGTTGTTGTTGTTGTTGTTTTGTTTTGGAGAGCGCTTTTTGGAAGTCTTAAAGGGATAGGGACCCCAATACTAGGGAAACAGGGCAGCAAGTCCGGTGAGCGGGTGCCCGAGGCTGGTGCTGGAGAATAAAGAAAAACGAGTGGCCATTTTTTTATTTATTTTTATTTTTTTATTTCTTTTGTTTTTTTGTTTTTGTGGTTGTTTTGTTTTGGCGGGTCTTTTTGGAAGTTTTAAAGGAGCAGGGCGGGACACTTAGTCCAGAGGTAGGGAATCCAGGGATCTCTGGGCACTCTAATCCCCTGGGCTGCAGGGAGCATGGAAGCCCCTTACGGAGATAAATAGCCTCCTGGCCCACTCCCCCTCCAATGCAACTCCACCATTTTGGAGCAGCAGCCCAAGCCAGGCCACGCCCAGAGCAACAGCGGAGATAAACTCCATAGCAGCCGGGCAGGAAGAAGAAGCCCTGTCTGCATGCAGGTACCCAGCACAAGCTACTAGAGGTCGCTATTCTCCCAAGAGAGGAAGGCCACAAACCAACAGGAAGGTAAATTGTTCCAGCCGTCACTAGTCCCAGCTCTGCAAACTATTCCTATCACCATGAAAAGACAAAATTATAGGCAAACCAAGATCACAGAGACACCAGAGAAGGAGACAGACCTAACCAGTATTCCTGACAAAGATTTCAAAATAAAAATCATAAACATGCTGACAGAGATGCAGAGAAATACGCAAGAGAAATGGGATGAAGTCTGGAGGGAGATCACAGATGCCAGAAAGGAGATTACAGAAATGCAACGAACTCTGGAAGGATTTATAAGCAGAATGGATAAGATGCAAGAGGCCATTGATGGAATTGAAACCAGAGAACAGGAACGCATAGAAGCTGACAGAGAGAGAGATAAAAGAATCTCCAGGAATGAAACAATATTAAGAGAACTGTGTGACCAATCCAAAAGGAACAATATCTGTATTATAGGGGTACCAGAAGAAGAAGAGAGAGGAAAAGGGACGGAAAGTATCTTGGAAGAAAGAATTGCTGAAAACTTCCCCAAACTGGGGGAGGACATAATCGAACAGACCACGGAAATACACAGAACCCCCAACAGACAGGATCCAAGGAGCACAACACCAAGACACATAATAATTAAAATGGCAAAGATCAAGGACAAGGAAAGAGTTTTAAAGGCAGCTAGAGAGAAAAAGGTCACCTATAAAGGAAAACCCATCAGGCTAATATTAGACTTCTCGACAGAAAACCTACAGGCCAGAAGAGAATGGCATGATATATTTAATGCAATGAAACAGAAGGGCTTTGAACCAAGAATACTGTATCCAGCACGACTATCATTTAAATATGATGGCAGGATTAAACAATTCCCAGACAAGCAAAGCTGAGGGAATTTCCTTCCCACAAACCACCTCAACAGGGAATCTTACAGGGACTGCTCTAGATGGGAGCACTCCTAGAAGAGCACAGAACAAAACACCCAACATATGAAGAATGGAGGAGGAGGAATAAGAAGGGAGAGAACAAAAGAATCTCCAGACAGTGTATATAAAAGCTCAATAAGTGAGCTAAGTTAGGCAGTAAGATAATAAAGAGGCTAACCTTGAACCTTTGGTAACCACGAATTTAAAGCGTGCAATGGCAATAAGTACATATCTTTCAATAGTTACCCTAAATGTAAATGGACTGAATGCACCAATCAAAAGACACAGAGTAATGGAATGGATACAAAAGCAAGACCCATCTATATGCTGCTTACAAGAAACTCACCTAAAACCCAAAGACATGTACAGACTAAAAGTCAAGGGATGGAAAAACATATTTCAGGCAAACAACAGCGAGAAGAAAGCAGGGGTTGCAGTACTAATATAGACAAAATAGACTTCAAAACAAAGAAAGTAACAAGAGATAAAGAAGAACACTACATAATGATAAAGGGCTCAGTCCAACAAGAGGACATAACCATTCTATATATATATGCACCCAACACAGGAGCACCAGCATATGTGAAACAAATACTAACAGAACTAAAGGGGGAAATAGACTGCAATGCATTCATTTTAGGAGACTTCAACACACCACTCACGCCAAAGGATAGATCCACTGGGCAGAAAATAAGTAAGGACACAGAGGCACTGAACAACACAATAGAGCAGATGGACCTAATAGACATCTATAGAACTCTACATCCAAAAGCAACAGGATATACATTCTTCTCAAGTGCACATGGAACATTCTCCAGAATAGACAACATAGTAGCCCACAAAAAGAGCCTCAGCAAAATCCAAAATATTGAAATTCAACCAACCAATTTTTCAGACCACAAAGGTATAAAAGTAGAAATAAATTCTACAAAGAAAACAAAAAGGCTCACAAACAAATGGAGGCTTAACAACATGCTCCTAAATAATCAATGGATCAATGAACAAATTAAAATAGAGATCAAAGAATATGTAGAAACAAATGACAACAACAACACAAAGCCCAAACTTCTATGGGACGCAGCGAAAGCAGTCCTAAGAGGAAAGTATATAGGGATCCAGGCACACTTGAAGAAGGAAGAACAATCCCAAATGAATAGTCTAACATCACAATTATCGAAATTGGAAAAAGAAGAACAAATGAGGCCTAAAGTCAGCAGAAGGAGAGACATAATAAAGATCAGAGAAGAAATAAACAAAATTGAGAAGAATAAAACAATAGTAAAAATCAATGAAACTTATTAAGAGAAAAACAGAATCAACACAAATCAACAGAATCAGAAATGAGATCGGAAAAATCACAACAGACTCCACAGAAATACAAAGAATTATTAAAGACTACTATGAAAACCTATATGCCAACAAGCTGGAAAACCTAGAAGAAATGGACAACTTCCTAGAAAAATACAACCTTCCAAGACTGACCAAGAAAGAAACACAAAAGTTAAACAAACCAATTACGAGCAAAGAAATTGAAACGGAAATCAAAAAACTACCCAAGAAAACACCCCTGGGCCAGATGGATTTACCTCGGAATTTTATCAGACACACAGAGAAGACATAATAACCATTCTCCTTAAAGTTTTCCAAAAAATAGAAGAGGAGGGAATAGTAGCAAACTCAAACTATGAAGCCAACATCACCCTAATACCAAAACCAGGCAGAGACCCCACCAAAAAAGAAAATTACAGACCAATATCCCTGATGAATGTAGATGCAAAAATACTTAATAAAATATTAGCAAACCGAATTAAAAAGTATATCAAAAGGATCATACACCATGACCAAGTGGGATTCATCCCAGGGATGTAAGGATGGTACAACATTCGAAAATCCATCAACATCATCTACCACATCAACAAAAAGAAAGACAAAAACCACATGATCATCTCCATAGATGCTGAAGAAGCATTTGACAAAATTCAAAATCCATTCATGATAAAAACTCTCAGCAAAATGGGAATAGAGGGCAAGTACCTCAACATAATAAAGGCCATATATGATAAACCCACAGCCAACATTATACTGAAGAGCAAGAAGCTGAAAGCTTTTCCTCTGAGACCAGGAACTAGACAGGGATGCTCACTCTCCCCACTGCTATTTAACAGAATACTGGAGGTCCTAGCCATGGCAATCAGACAAAACAAAGAAATACAAGGAATCCAGTTTGGTAAAGAAGAAGTTAAACTGTCACTATTTGCAGATGACATGATATTGTACATAAAAACCCTAAAGACTCCGCCCCAAAACTACTAGAACTGATATCAGAATACAGCAATGTTGCAGGATACAAAATTAACACACAGAAATCTGTACCTTTCATATACACTAACAATGAACCAATAGAAAGAGAAATCAGGAAAACAATTCCATTCACAATTGCATCAAAAAGAATAAAATACCTAGGAATAAATCTAACCAAAGAAGTGAATAACCTATACTCTGAAAACTACAAGTCACTCTTAAGAGAAATTAAAGGGGACACTAACAAATGAAAACACATCCCATGCTCGTGGCTAGGAAGAAACAATATCGTCAAAATGGTCATCCTGCCCAAAGCAATATACATATTTGATGCAATTCCTATCAATTTACCAGCAACATTCTTCAGTGAACTGGAACTAATAATTCAAAAATTCATATGGAAACACCAAAGACCCCGAATAGCCAAGCAATCCTGAGAAAGAAGAATAAAGTAGGGGGGATCTCACTCCCCAACTTCAAGCTCTCTTATAAAGCCATAGTAATCAAGACAATTTGGTACTGGCACAAGAACAGAGCCACAGACCAGTGGAACAGACTAGAGACTCCAGACATTAACCCAAACATATATGGTCAATTAATATTTGATAAAGGAGCCATGGACATACAATGGCAAAATGACAGTCTCTTCAACAGATGGTGCTGGCAAAAATGGACAGCTACATGTAGAAGAATGAAACTGGAACATTGTCTAACCCCATATACAAAAGTAAATTCATAATGGATCAAAGACCTGAATGTAACTCATAAAACCATTAAACTCGTGGATAAAACATAGGCAAAAACCTCTTAGACATAAACATGAGTGACCTCTTCTTGAACATATCTCCCCGGGCAAGGAAAACAACAGCAAAAATGAACAAGTGGGACTATATTAAGCTGAAAAGCTTCTGTACAGCAAAAGACACCATCAATACAACAAAAAGGAACCCTACAGTATGGGAGAGTATATTTGTAAATGACACATCCGATAAAGGCTTGACGTCCAAAATATATAAAGAGCTCACACGCCTCAACAAACAAAAATCAAATAATCCAATTAAAAAATGGGCAGAGGAACTGAACAGTTTTCCAAAAAAGAAATACAGATGGCCAACAGACACATGAAAAGATGCTCCACATCACTAATTATCAGAGAAATGCAAATTAAAACTACAATGAGGTATCACTTCACACCAGTAAGGATGGCTGCCATCCAAAAGACAAACAACAACAAATGTTGGTGAGGCTGTTTAGAAAGGGGAATCCTCCTACACTACTGGTGGGAATGTAAATTAGTTCCACCATTGTGGAAAGCAGTATGGAGGTTCAACAAAATGCTCAAAACAGACTTACCATTTGACCCAGGAATTCCACTCCTAGGAATTTACCCTAAGAACGCAGCACTCCAATTTGAGAAAGACAGATGCACCCCTTTGTTTATCGCAGCACTATTTACAATAGCCAAGAATGGGAAGCAACCTAAATGTCCATAGGTAGATGAATGGATAAAGAAGATGTGGTACATATACACAATGGAATACTACTCAGCCATAAGAAGAGGGCAAATCCTACCATTTGCAGCAACATGGATGGAGCTGGAGGGTATTATGCTCAATGAAATAAGCCAAGCAGAGAAAGAAATACCAAATGATTTCACTCATCTGTGGAGTATAAGAACAAAGGAAAAACTGAAGGAACAAAACAGCAGCAGAATCACAGAACCCAAGAATGGACTAACAGGTACCAAAGGGAAAGGGACTGGGGAGGATGCGTGGGTAGGGAGGGATAAGGGAAGAAGAAGGGGGGTATTAAGATTAGCATGCATGGGGGTGGTGGGAGAAAGGGGAGGGCTGTACAACACAGAGAAGGCAAGTAGTGATTCTACAACATTTTGCTATCCTGATGGACAGTGACTATAAAGGGGTTTATAGGGAGGACCTGGTATAGGGGAGAGCCTAGTAAACATAATATTCTTCATGTAAGTGTAGATTAAAGAAAAAAAAAAAAGAAAGGAAGAAAAGGGGGATTACTCCCTGATAGGATAAAACTTACTGTAAATCAATGATTAATGCATGCTTTAAATATCCTTAATTTTGATCACTTAAAGGGTGTCAGATGATCGGCTATGGAGGTACACTTTTCTGATAATATTCTTTCTCTTAAAAAAAAAAAGCAGTTCCTGTGTGCTGACCACCAATGAGTTCTACACAATGGTATAAAGGGTATACCAAAGTGTGGGCAAAGGGTCTGTTTGTGTTTATACAGAGGATCAAGGCCTAATTTGGGTACCCAGAAAATGAAGTAAGATATGATATGAAGAAGAACTTCCAACATCAGTACTCTCTGGAAGACATACCAGAAGATGATCATCAAAAAACCTCAACAGAGATCCAGGCGATGCTGCAGTCATAGCTGCATTCATCCCACCGGTTCCTGGACTTGCCATTGGAATGAAGAAGTAGATATCTAAGCTGGCCTGTGCATACAGTAAAACAACAAATTTGACTGGATCTATACTGTTGGAACTCAATCAAGAATTAGGAGAAGTGCAAGTTGTAGCGCTCCAAAATCTTACAACTACAGACTATCTACTGTTAAAAGAACATATGGGATGTGAACAGTTCCCAGGAATGGGTGGTTTTAATTTGTCTGATTTCTCTCAGACTGTTCAAGTACAGTTGGACAATATCCATTATATCATAGACAAATTTTCACAAATGCCTAGGGTGCCTAACTGGTTTTCTTGGCTTCACTGGAGATGGCTGGTAATTATAGATCTGCTTTGGTTATTTAACTGTATTCCTATTATGTTAATGTGTGTGTGCAATTTAATTAGTAGTTTAAAACCTATACATGCTTAAGTTACTCTACAAGAAGATATGTCAAAGAACTAATCAATCTTCCCATGTTTTCTTCCATCTGCTACCTCTGTAGCTTTTCTTCTTCCTTCCTAATTACAACCCTTAAATAGAATTCGTGCCTCATATTGAATTCACCGAATATCATTATTCCTCCAAGTGGTAAAGATACCTCAAGACAAATGCTGGACATAGAAGCCACAGGGCATAAATCTGCAAAAAAGTAAATAGCTAACCTTTTCAAACAATATTGCTTCTCTCTCACTTACCAACTCTACATTTCCCTGTATGGCCCCGGAAGATGACTGGTTAGCCAGAGATGTGTAAGATTCCTCAAGGGAGGAATAACCTAAGACAGGCACAGTCACAGGGGGGCCATCAGGTGAAAAATTGGGGATCAACAGAGGTGAGGCTTAGAACCTCACCCCCCCTGTTTCGAGAGAAATCTTCTGTATCTGTGGATGTTTTGTTGCCCTTGTCTAGCTTGGATTAATACTTAGTCTATAGGCACACACCTGATCATCTACATTTGCCCTCTTACAGCACTAAACTATGTTTTCTACCTTTATCTTGCATCAACCTACCACTTCAGCATTTTATTAAAATAATAATAATAATAATAATAATGGAGGAATGTGTGATTCACATATAAATCAAGTATAAAACTCAAATAATCATAATTGACCTGATTGTTTATAGTTCATGATGCGTGATCAATACCGAAAGTTTCTGTGATAACTGCCCTTGCACTGTTCACCATGTAAGAACTTACTCACTATGTAAGAACTTGTTCACCATGTAAAAACTTGTTCATTATGCTTCAGAAGATTGGAGACTTTTGAAAATTAGGCTTGGGGTTGATTAATGATTGTGCATTGAGTCCCCTATACAGAATTTTATTGTTGGTAACAACCATATGATCAATAAATATGAGAGATGCCTTCTCAAAAAAAAAAAGACAGTCCTTTAGCCAACAGTGAAATATTGGGGGTTGGAGCAATGAGAAACCAAACAGGTAAGAGACTTCAATTCTGATTCTGCTTCTAGTATTGTCTGTGTGACATTTGGTAATTATTTAACTACCTTTAAATCTCTATATTCTGATCTACTAAATATATATCAACCATAAATTCCTTTCTGCATAACTAGCCAGTTAAATACCTAATCTATCCACAACTAGTACTAGTTTAGTCATCTGACAGATCAACGTGTACATAGGGAACAGCAAGGTCAGAAAACATTTAGCTTAGGTTTTTGTGTTTTTTTAATTTCCAAAATCTAAAAAGATATTTGATTTATTTAAAAGAAAAAAAATAAACATAAAGAAGTTCTTTCAGTGGAAAAGCCAAAATTTAGCAGAATTTCTTGTGTTATGGATACTTTTTTTACATTGAATTATATATCAAGAGAAAGCATAATGTCTCAAGTTGCACATACACCATCATATGCTATCTTCATAGCACATAGATGCAGATAAAGCAAACAGCTCATATTCAAAGAATAATCTAGAAATAAGAAGAAAGCAGACAGTAAAGTTGGCTCTTCCATTTTAAACTTAAAAATCAAGAGTATGCTTTCCAAACTGTAGATACTAAATTCCCTGTTGATAATGGACACAAGATTTGGGTGTGTTTAGATGATCTAATCATGGGAGCAGTAATTCCTCACTTGATATCCTAATATCAATGTTCCTTTCCCTTTTTCTTAGTCCCCTGTCTTCCCACCTGATTCCCAATCATCTTCTTGTTACAATATACTCAACTTTATTGAAAAAGCAGGAGAAAAAAGGTAAAGCTATTCCATTTTTAAGAGTTCTGTTTCATTTCATTTTAGCAATCACAAGGGATACCAGAAATTCTGGCATAGAAAAATTTGAATGCTATGACTATAGTATCTTTCATTGATTTTTTTCTTTAAAGAGCTTTTCAGCATGTGTTTATATTTTGGATTATACTACTGAAAAACATAAGAGTTTGGTTGTTTCGGTGCTTGTCAATTTTAAAACTCCTCTACTGACTGCTACTTTGTAATTTCTGCATATGATTATTGAAAGTAGGATCACTTATGCCATATCTAAACTAAATTCAAAATAACTGGAATGTAATTAGATGAATGCCAATGTAAACTACCAACCCAATGAATGGGGGTCTTTTAGCATGCAGAGAGTGTAATGGTTTTGATGCCATGGAACTCTGGCCTGGAACCTACAAAGATACCATTGCTGTACAGGGGCCTCCATTCTGATGAGGTCACCCAGACAAGTCAACCAGCCACTCAACTACTTTTACATGCTTATCCTCAAATCCCCTTCTTGAACACAAAGGAAAATAACATTCTCCCTTAGGGGAACTGGTTTCTTTCAATTTGTAACTATCTAGATAAAGTTGAGCAAGAAGGACTATCATCCTTTGCCAGTGATTTCTGTAACTACTTGGTTGGTCCTTGAAACATTTGAAGAATACCAACATCCTGAAAATTCCAAATATTGCTCTGAATCAAATGAATATTTTAAAAAGGAAAGATCAAATCTTTAGACAGCGAGAAAGACTGACACATGAAACTGTTTGTAAAAATTATACCCTTAGACATGTTTACATTCATAATATTATTTAATTTTGATCAGTTAAGTTTCAATGATTCTATTTAATCCACAGAATTTCATTGACTTTTTGTAATCATAATTACTTTCAAGCCTAGAGTTTCGCAAAGGAATTTCAGACAGGACACCAGTCTAAAAATTTGTAGCTACTTCCCAATTCCTGAAAGATAACAGCTACATCTTTAGTCATCCAAAAAACAACCTACAGAGATATACAAAATTCCAGATTTCTGCTCATGAAGTTAAAAAACATAAAGTCTTTGAAAAGAAATTATATTAATAGAAAAGGACCCAAAGGCATCCATTTTCTTTAAGCAAATTCTTTTTTTGTGCGTGTGTAAAGTAGATTAAATCACCACAGAGAAAATTTTTGTGTGTGTGTGTGTGTGTGTGTGTGTGTGTGTGTGTAGGGCATTTTTCAAAATTTTAGGCAGAGATTGGATAAGCACTTGAATAATAGAGAAGGAGAGGTGCAAGAGTAAAAATATTAAAATATTATGGCCCTTTGGGCTTAGCACATTCTATGATCAGAATAATGTTAACGTGTCTTTGGATATTTGACGGAGTAGCACAGCAAGGGATTTGATTGCAGTCTTGAGAAAAGACCAAATTTTGTAGATCCCATCCAGAGTTGACTTAGACATCTCAAACTTTTATAGCAAATTGGCATAGATTAGGTGGCTTAAACAACAAATACTCATTTCTCACAGTTCCAGAGTCTGGAAAGTCCAAGATCAAGACACCAAAGATTCAATTGTCTGGTGAAGCCCACTTCCCAGTTTACAGATGGCCATCTTCATGTTGAATCCTCACTTGTTGGATAGCAGGGAGGGAGAGAGAGCTTCTCTCAGGTCTCTTCTTATAAGGTCACTAATTCCATTCAAAGGAGTTTCACCCTCATGACCTAGCTACCTCCCAAAGGCGTACCTCCAAATGCTACCATATTGGGGATTTAGGCTTCAACATACAAATTCTGGGGAGACACAAACATTAGGTCCATATATGTTGTGGGTTAAATAGCAGTATTTCCAGTCTCTCCCCTGGCCTTAGCCCATCTCCATATCAATAAGTGTTTACAAAGGGTGGAGAGAAGCTGTTCTCTCCTTAGTCCATTTCCATATCAATAGCTGTTTACAAAGCAGGAGTTGAGTGAGGGAGAAAAATGGGCAAGCAGGAGTAGCTGCAGGAGAGGGACAAACGGAGCCAGGTTTCTTGCAAGCAATAAACGGGTTTCTTCCATTTCAGATTTTCCCTCGACTGAAACCAGTTACTGGTTTCACTGGTTTACTCACCGCAGGCTGGGAATACACTTTCCCCCTGGAGCTACACATGTACTTTCCAAAATGGTATAAACACATTTCAAGGGCTCAGGAAGGTATGTGGGTCAGGGGGACTATAACAAATAGCCAATTCATGTTTATATTTAATTTCAATTTTGTGTACAATCAATTCAGAGATGCATGTGATATTTAATAATTAAATCTCCATATATCTTTAAATATACATTAAATGGAACTCAATAACTTTTAATTATCAGGGTATATCATTATAAATCTTGGATGATTTTAACTTATATTAGGAATCTGACTTCAAGAATTACCTCCCTGAAACCTCAAATTAAAATCACATTTGTTATCAGTTTTTCCTTTCAGGTTCAGAAATGTGATGTTCTAACAAGTTTCAGTGCCCACTTTGTATATTCCAAGCCAAAGACCAAGCTATTTACCACAGATAATTTTCATTCAAAACAGTTTAAAGCAAGTAATAGGTGCTATGTTATTCTGGAATGCATTATGCATGAAGTTTTATATCATATAGAGATGGTTTTCCTCTTTCTAAGGTTCCTCATAAAAAGTGAGTGGGGACCATCTAAGAACTTGTTCGTTATGCTTCAGAAGATTGGAGACTGATGAGAATTAGGCTTGGGGTGGATTAATGATTGTGCATTGAGCATTGACTCCCCTATACAGAATTTTATTGTTGTTAACAACCATTTGATCAATAAATATGAGAGATGCCCTCTCAAAAAAAAAAAAAGTGAGTGGGGAATATATTACATCCCTGACATTGTATGCACACAAATTCAATACCTGTACATTTAAAAAAATCTATTTAACTTAAGTCATACTTTTCCTGTTTGAATTCTGTATATGTATTGACTCTTCCTTTTTATCCAACAGACTTCAACATTTTCCTTTTTGTGGCATAATGTAAAACATACCTTTTTAAGCTAAAAAATGAGTAGAAATCTATTTGGAATATATAGAGAGTCAACTGGACACCTATTCAAACTATAAAATTTCACTGCACCAAACTATCAATGTATTCTTACCTCTTATTTTTACAGGACATCCTGATTTATATAAACTGCATATAAACTGGGATACTTTCCATGATCTACAGCTATATTCTCTGAACTGTACAGACTATACACTAGCAGTTACACATTCCCAGACTGCCCTTTTACAGATGTCAAGGATATTTGATGTAAGAATGTTCTCAGAATGGAGGCATGGTTGGGAGAGTAAAGTGGCACCCCTGAGTTTAACACAACCTTGCTATCAAAAATAAAGGGTGGTATGAGACCCATACTTATCTTTCAGTGAAGGGGGTGACAAAAAAGCTGATTAAAATCACGGAGAAGGAAAGTGGAGAAAGGAGTAGAAGAAAAATTTATGATAGTATGGTCAGTAAGTAGGAGGAAAATTGTAGTGAAATAGAGCAAGCACAAATAAGAATGGAAATAATTATCATTTGTCAAATGGTCTCTAAGTGCCCACGACTGCCTAAATAGTTTATATGCAGTAATTCATTGGTCTTCACAGCAACGACTTGAGATAGAACTAATGTTGTGCCAATGAATAATAATTTGAAAAATTGGAAACCAGGTCTTACTTGAGAGACTTTCACTCTACAATGTTTACAGCCAGCTTGCTAGGCCTGAGATCTGCACAGTTACACAGGACTCTGCTTAGAGGGGCTGTGCTTGTTTTAATAATGCTTGGCTGTCAACATCTTAAAATTGTTTATATTCCCTGTGCCCATTAAATCATTGATACCTGATAATATTGGAGGACATTTTTTGATTGGAGAATCAAAAATTTCCTCAAACAGGTTTAAAGCACAACAATATTAAGTGCTTCATCATATCTCTCCACTACCATCTCCATCATATTATCTTTAAATTATTAGCATTATATTAACCTTTTCAAACAATAAGGCTTCTCTCTCACTTACCAACTTTACATTTCCCTGTATGGCCCTGGAAGATGACTGGTTAGCCAGAGATGGGTAAGATTCCTCAAGGGAGGAACAACCTAAGACAGGCACAGTCGCAGGGGGGCCATCAGGTGAGAAATTGGGGATCAACAGAGGTGAGGCTTAGAGCCTCACCCCCCCTGTTCTGAGAGAAATCTTCTGCATCTGTGGAGGTTTTATTGGCCCTGTCTAGCTTGGATTAACACATAGTCTACAGGCACACACCTGATCATCTACATTTGCTCTCTTACAACACTAAACTATGTTTTCTACCTTTATCTTGCATCTACCTACCACTTCAGCATTTTATTAAAAATAATAATAATAAAGAGAGAAATGTGGTATCCACATATAAATCAAGTATAAAAATCAAACGAATATTCATATTTGAACTGATTGTTTATAGTTCATAATGCATGATCAAAACTGAAAGTTTCTGTGATGACTGCCCTTGTACTGTTCACCATGTAACTTATTCACTATGTAAGAATTTTTTCTCCATGTAAGAACTTGTTCGTTATGCTTCAGAAGATTGAAGACTGACAAAAATTAGGCTTGGGGTGGATTAATGATTGTGCATTGAGCATTGACTCCCCTATACAGAATTTTAATGCTGTTAACAACCATTTGATCAATAAATATGAGAGATGCCCTCTCAAAAAAAAAAAAAAAGTACAGACTTCTAATTGTAAAATAAATAAGTAACCAGGATGTAATGTATAGCATAAGGAATATAGTCAAAATATTATAGCATAAAGAATATAGTCAAAATATTATAACAACTTTGTATGGTGATAGCTGGTAGCTAGAATTATCATGTATATAAATGTTGAATCACTGTGTTGTACACCTGAAACTAATGTAATACTGTGTGTCAACTACCCTTCAATAAAAAATAATTATCTACAAAAAAAAAATTATTAGCATTATTAAAATTTTTCAAAATTGGCTGCATCCTCTTCTGAGGTGGATATTGATTATCCACAAAAGAGATCTATTTGAATGCCTGACTCCTCAAAAATCATAATCAGTGGACAAAAGTGAACTATAGGACACAGTATATAATCACTGCTTTTAGTTCTAAGAGAAAAATTCTCCACTAGAAATCAGGAGACTTAGACAATATGACATTATTCATTTATTTAATATATCTTTGTTAAATTTACTCAGCTAGATTATAAACTCCTCAGGGAATTCATCTGTGTTCTCCTAAATGCCTACTACAATTTTGAGAACAAGGCAGACATCTAATAAATATATGTAAATTCACTGAATGTCTAAAAAATAATGAACTATAGTATAAACTATATATAAGTATATATAAATTATAAACAAGTAGATTAAGGAAGTAGTTTAAGTAATAAAACTAGGAAATGACACAGATTGCATGATTATAATATAGGAGTACTTATGTTTAAAGGAAAAAAGCATTTTTAAACCTATGAACGCAAATTTTAATTATGTATGTTAAAGAGTATGGAAAATGTTTTCTTTAAAGTGATTAACAATCCACTTGGTTTGTCCACATCATGGTCAAAAGGCTATGACAAAATCTCTCATCTTTTCCTTTTTTTTTAACTCTCTGGAAATTATTTTAGCTGCTTCTATATACGTGAATCTTAACAAATTACAGAAACTGAACTTGCTGGAGTATTTCCATATGCATGTCACTTACAAAAAAATGTTTTCCTTTCATGGTTAAGTACAGGTTTACCACCTCAGAGTTTCATGGAAATAAATTTTTTTTTCCCTTAAAAAATAATGACAGAGAAAAATAAATGACAAAGCTGGAGTCAAGGAATCTTGGAAACACTCCAATTGTTTTATCAGCTGCACCACAAGGCAAGCAAACCTTAACCTCACTTGGCCTGACAAAGCTACTAAACTGCTGCTTTTCATACTCTGCATTTTGCATATATGAGCAAACTCTCCTTAGTTTGGTATGCTGATTACTGTAAAATAAGCATAAGGTCCAAACAACATGTGAGCCAAAGCATCATAAAACTGTGGCCTTCTAACCAGTGCTCCTGTCGCATGCCAGTCAGTAAATATACACACTATAAATTTAAGGGTTTGGTCTCATCTTTCTCTTTGGGGAATGGGTGTACAGCCTTGAAAATCAAGAGGAACTAACTCCTGATTCAGTTTACGGTAGAGTGAAAAATTTATGGAAGAAAGAAACATCAGGTTTGGAATTGTAAAAACAGCAATGGCTAAGTATTTCCCATTCATGTGGACTATATAAGATGTTTCAAATACACAGAAGGAAAGGGAGGGTCTTAATGGAGATAATTTTTTAAAGATATATCTGTTTTGATATCTTATAACGGCTATACTATGCATTTGTGGATTTATAGGGAAGAAATTATTCACTCTGCTCTAGAAAAACATGGAAACAAAAGCACAGGTTTTCCAAACATCCTCACCTAAGTATCACATTGTTTCATTGTAACTTTTCTATTCTTTGGTAACAGGAATTGATAGGAATGAACAAACCACACTTGAACTTTTTTTCTGCATATTCAGACATTCAAATTACTTAGCCTCTAATTCTCAGGGTATTAAAAAAACCTGCTCTCAGTGAGACACTGATTTCATGCTGTGACAAGCTCAAAAATGAAAACAACTACACACATGAGAGAGTTTTTCACTAAACCGCAGCCGTAAGCACAAATGTACCCCTGCTGGGAACATGTATCTACAAGTGTGAGTGTGTTTGACTTGGTAACATGCGTTTGGAACTCTGTGTTAATAGGAAAAAGTGAAAAAGGAGCTAGACAAGGATTTCATTGTCCACGTTTTTTGAAGTTTTTTTTTTGTAGCTAGAATTTTAAAATATTGGCAACATTTGAACCTAACACTTAGTATTGGCTCACAAGGCCGTCTTCACCACATTTAACCATGCAGTTCCCTGCTCTGCCCCACCAGTGACCTCATCCAAACAAAAAAGAGGAGAGAAGATTTGAGCTTGATACTTTTACATTCCCCTTGGACTAGTTAGGACCAAATACTATAAAGAGACAAGTGTGAATCGGATTATTTCTTCCTTCTTAGATGATGGAGTTTGTGTCCTATTATTTCAGAAATAAAGTTGGATGGTAACTTATTTCAAAGTTCCCATCCATTTTCTTTAATTAGATCTACTTTAAGCCCCTTCTGTGATAACTGTGTAGACTCCACACCTATGTGATAATTGAGGGAAGGATCAGAGATACAGAGATCAGAGATCAGTATTACACTATGGAAAAATATTAGAAACAGATATATTAGTTAGTCCCCCAAATCATTTCTATTTCCAATATCACTTCACAATTTTTGTTTGGATTTTTGGCAAAAACAAACAAGAAATACACATGCAATAATTCAACATTGAAAAAAACCAACATAACATCTCTAAATGGTTGGTTAAGGGATAAAGAAATTATTCTCCTCAAGTTAATAAAGGGATAATTAATTTTAAAATAAAATTAAGTGATACATTTTGTACTCTTGCTTTTAGAAAGACATCACATGTTGATGATACATTTTATCTATAGTTTTAATACCAGAAATATATGGACTATCTTATTATGATATGATATTTTATGGCTAAAAGCAAAAAATTTATGACCTTAAATATGCAGAGAAAGTCTCCAGATTCAGATGTTACTAATAAATAGCAACTGATATAAATATACCTTTTATTTGTCTTTACTTGACTCCAAAAATATAATATGAAATTGTCATGTACCCCAGCAAAAAGAAGTTAAGGTATTCAAAATGCTTTTAAAAATGTGGGTTCTTTAAAGTGTAAGTGTTGAACTGTTACTATTTTTTATATTAAATTATATTACTCAGAAATTAAAATATGTACAAACTGAAAATCCTTAAAATATGTTTTTCAATGCACCTAACATAACCAATTCAAGATCCCTCTTAAACCACAAACTTCATAGTGTACTATCTACAGTAATAAATAATGGGTTCATATAGGCCATAGTTCCCTAAGGTCTAAAAGTTCAGAACAAGAATTTTTTTCAAAACAGTTGGCGCATCTTTGCGATGACATATGACTCCACAGATAGACTTACATTTTGAATTCCTAAATAAACTGTAATATATGTGAAATTGTAAGTTTTTTAATGACATTCCTTTATATAGTAATATCATCTTTCTATAAATGAAAAGGAATATCCAGATAGAACTCAAACATATTTACAAGTTGTAATAAATAACTTAAAAATTAATTGAAATACCCACACATAATGCTACATGAGCTATATGTGCATATGAAAGTACAGGGGGGCTACACGTGTCTCTTGATTATAAGCCCTTAAAATATTGTTTACATTTAACCAACAGCAACTTACTGATCTTAAGGCTAGAGGAACTGCACATTGAGGTGGTTAGAAAATATCATTTTTCCCAATATTTCAGGACTATCTATATATAAGATGAAGTTCCAATTTCAGAAAAATATTAGTATCCATATTTTGATAAAATCCAAAATAGAAATAGAAATATCCTTGAGTAGATAGATACCAGTATAGTCTACCTCTTGGGATTTTCCTCCAATACTTTGGTTCTTTTGGGGAGTTATTGTTTTCATTATCTTTAGACATTCTATTTTTTCTTTGTACCTCATGCTTCTTTGAGAATTTCTGGGTATAATAAATGAATCGATAAATCACATTTTGTTGAATGCATACTATCTATATAGGAGAGAGATAACATGAATAAGGGAAAGAGAGGTGTTAGAAGAGGAAATATAGTAGGCAACAGAAAACAGTGAATACAAATACAAAACACATGGAATGATGTCGACAGAGCCACAATTTAAATTACCTAGAGGAAGATATATAAGGTGGTGTGGTAAAAAAAGCTGCACTTAATTTCCAATCACAAATTTCAACTAACACCTGAATATTTGTGTGTTTTTTTTACATTTTCTGGCATTTTGAATAGCTTTTCAAAGCCCTTTTACAATAAACTAAATCTTAAACCAAATGAACAATTGCAAAAAATTTTGACAAAAATGAAATTTAGAGGAGGAAGGGAGAAAGGTAACCCTTTGCATCTGCAGTGTTCTGTCAGCCTGCATCAGTCTTTGAAGCTGTTGACTGAAATCTTACCAAAGCGAGAGAGAACATCAAATCAGAAGAGAGAAAGCAGATGTATGAGAGATAAATCATTTTTTTAAATTTTTATTGTTAGAGTTCCAAATGTGGACAGGCAATCCAAGGCATCATACTTTCAGTCGTTCCTGAAAGTCCCCGGGATTTCAACACTCAGTTGTCAATGCACACCACGGCAGGCACAACATGCAGACAAGTGTGTTTTGCAGAGTTGCCACACAGAACTGCAGGCAGGTAGCTGGCTGGTATTCTACACATGCTTAGAAGTAAAAATGTTTGTTAAGATATGGAATCAGACGTAGGAAGAAAAATGACTTGTGCAACATTTAGGAAAATTCCAAATGATTATGAGAAGTGACAGACCACACACACACACACACACACACACACACACACACACACACACACACACACACACACACACACACACACACACACCCTTTGTGCTATGTTATATGTAGGCAAGTGCTTTGGTTTTGCAAAGTAGTTATTTACCAATGTTTAGAAAAATCTTGTGTGTGTATGTGTGATATGTGTTTCGTCCTTGTGTTTTGTGTGTATTTGTTGCTGCATGACTATCTGAAACACTAAAAGCAAAAATATGTATAGCTTTATTTTAATTATCATACAAAATTGAAATTACACATTTTAAAAATCATTTTTAAATTTTACTTTTTCCCCCTCAATTCATTTTCCTATAGTACATTCCAGACAAATTCAAAGGAATTTCACAATTGACAGTGACAAATATTTTAGAATGTATTTATTTATATACTTACAGTTATATACATTTATAACACTCCTTATTCTAAGCAATATTTAAGGCAGCTAATATTTGTAAAGTGCATTACAAAATATCACCTACATCTCTGTGAAACATATATTTTTACTTTCATTCTACAAGTGAATTTATTGAGTTAGAAAGATTAAATTACTAGGACAGAATAAAGAAACAGTGGGAAAAAGACATCTCCAAGTCAAATTTTTGAACTTGGACACCAATAATCTTTCTATTGTATTATGCTATTGCACTCTGCTGCCAAAATTGGAATGTATTTGAAATTGATATCACAAACAGAGAAATAGAATGAGAACAGGATAGAAGATTTAGTTTTTGTAGTAGAATATTGGAAACATCCTTCAAAACTAATAAGGAATTTCCATATAAAATAAGAATACAGTCACAGTCAAGATCAGCGGGAGGCGCTGATGGCCAAAACAAAAACAACTTAAAAAACAAAACAGTAAATCCAATCAGAAGAAGATATTAAGTCTGGGAGAACAGAATGATCTTGCCTTGTTCCTCCTTTCCCCTGCCCTCTTGTCCTCCTCCTCCCTCTTTCATTCTTCCCCTTCTCCTCCCTCCTCTTCTTTCTCTTCCTCCTCAATCTTTTCTTTTTTAACACTAGGAGTGTCAGAATATAAATAACCAGAAGGGAATTACAGGCATGGTTCAGAAACCAAGAGGAAATTTTTGGAAAGTAAACTTCCCTTTAAGAAAAACATTTTAACTAACTGGCAGGAATAAAATGTTTAAAATGGAATAATTTTGCAAACTAATATTTAGGAATAGTGATTTTAAAAATCCACTAGAAGAAAACAAAAATCTTGTTAATTTAGTAAAAATCTTAAAAAGTTAATATTTCAACATGCTTAAAATAAACCTCCACATACTAAAATAAATATATTTGTCCATTCCTATGTTTTATTATTTAAAAATGGTGTGCTTCAATACATTACCAGTAACTATACTGCACCTGTAAATCACAACTTTAGATGAGTACTTTAAGGTTGTCTAGAGCTTGTACTTGGAACGGATCTTGCAATCTGAGTATGGCTGGTAAAAATATATCATAAAATATTGACACTTTTCCAACTTAAGGGGTGCCAAATTATCCTAGAGCAAATTGTACTTGTAAACACAAATCATTTTTACAACACTGTAAATTATAAAGTGCTGGCACTTGTGACCCAATTTGTCTAAGCCTTATTTTGGATCACATCACATAAAGAGGGCATATTTTCAAAGACAACATTCTGCCGCCAAATACAACCAACTCATGTTTATTTCTTCAGGTGAAAGGCTCAGGGTCAGATTTTAGAAAATGCTATCACATTTTCTTTCCTTACAAAACCTATTGTCATCAGATTTCCAAAGCTTGTTTTAATTGACAAAGTATTATGCAGGACCAGAGAATGTCATTATTATATGCAGCTGATTAAACTGAGACAAATGCTGTCATGTTTTTTCCTTTTACAAATGCTGTTGTGTCAGAACTACAAAGTTTGATTTGATTTTTCTAAAATACAAATACCAGAAAATCTTTGGCATTTCATTATATTGACTAGTACAAATTCTTTCCAAATCTCCTGCCTTTATAAAGTATCACCTCTATCAATATTACACTCAAATATTTGCTTCATAATTTCACCTAATGATTAAAGAAAAACAATAACTTTTCATCAAGATAGGTGTTTTCCAGACTGTTGGGTCTACCTTTTAACTTGAAAATTAAGGTTAATAATAAATTCTGCTTTATATTCAACATTAATTCATAGAAAAAAATGACAGACCTGCTAGAATACAGTGCAAATATACTCTCTCCAATCAATATTTCCATGATTTACATCCTGAGGTAATATGCAATTATATAAATACACACATTGTTTAAAAATTAATTTAAAAAATCCAAACATACCCAATCTATCCACAGATAATGTTTATTACATGTAGCTGCAAATAATCTCATTTCCCTAACAAAAACAATAATGAAATATTAATAATGGCCACACCCACATCTTTGCCTTGATCAGTTCTATTCAGATTTCTTCCTGATTGTGAAGAAGACTCACAATAAAGATAGGGATTATCCTCTATTTTATTACTGTATAAATTTATGAGAAAACCTATGACCATGGAAAAGATTACTCCTAGTGCCACAAAAATCTAAGACTCCTTAATATTTAATGTGCAATACTCACCAACAGATAATATAATTTTTTGAGTACTTACAGAACATAAACAAATTGAAATGAAAAAATTGTACAACTCATCCTTCTTACATAGTATTATTCTTGAGTGTTTTCTGAAATAGCCAGGGAATTTTTTTTCTTGCTTCTGCCTCCAATATCAACACTGTTCCTCCAAAACATAATCCTAAAACACATTCCCATGAGGTCACCTGGGAACAGGATGCCTCCAGACTGCTAGGACTCACCACATTTTTTTGAAGTCACTCTAATGTTTTATTGAATGTTGTTTAGGAAAAATCAGTCAATATTTGAAGGGATTTTTTTTCCTTAAAATGTGACAGGATATTATTTTTATATACTTTAACACTAACTGATCTAGGTTTAGACTGCAAGAATTGCCTACGTTGTGCTTATTTTAGAGTCAGCCTGAATAAGAACCATATTAACAAACTGCTGCTGGGAACAATATAATTAGGCTGGCCAAAAGGAAAGCAGGGGCATGCTCATTATCAGGGTTTGAACACAGTTTCTCTCTTAAAAGATGCATCTTAAATGGATGGCAAAATTTTCTTTTAGAATTATTGACTGTACACAGGTAATAAAAATTCATATATTTACCAATAGTATACATATAGCACATGGTGCTTGTTCCTATGTACATTTTTTTTCTTTAGAACATTGAACTACTTAAGCATAAAACTTTGCTTGAGTTGGAAAAAAGTCATAGATACAAAATGATGAAATCAATGTGAATTTACTCTCTCAATGGACTTGACAGGTGACTAATCTGCTGTAGAAATATTATATCACTGAAGATTTATTGCTTACCAAGACAAGATACATAATATGCATTTTTGGCCCTAGTGCTTTTCTAAATTAATTTACATGTATAGAACATTTCTGCCAAGAAAACTCCTATAAGCTAAACAAACAGAACATACAAATTAGGTTCATCCATTATTAAATTCAGTAATTGATGCACCTATAGTTACAATTCATATGATACAGCACTTGATTATGAAATAAAGTCGCAAAGACTACACAAAAAAACTCATCTTTTTTTGTTAGTGAATTTATGCATGTGTATATCTATATCTACCTATATTCATATATAACATTTTTACAGATTCTGAATGCTATTTATTATAACTTAGAAAAACATTTACAATAGCTTTCCTTTACTAAGACTTTTGTGAAAATTACTCAAAACCTTGAATCAGTTTGTAATCCCAAGGTCAGGTCACTCTGATCATTAAAATAATCTAAAATATCTCCAAGTATTGTTTTATAGCATGTTCCTTTGTTTTCAGTACAAAGAAGAAAGCAAGATAATTTTATACTTATCGCAGTACATCATTACATGGTTTATTAACAATATAGACTAGATCACCTTTCTGGGTAAGATATTACTAGTCACTCTTTCTTGTCATTTTCTTTTTATCACTTTTTCTTCCCATATAAAATCAAGTTAGTGATAGGGAATGTTTTTCTCCTCTTGCAGTTATTTTTTTTCCAGTAATTCTACATATATATTATTCTAGTAGCTTCCAATGGATCCACTTGAGTGACCAATCGAAAGGTTAAGTTGGAGTAAGAGAAAGCATTGCAACTAATTAATATGTCAGAGGAGTATACCCCTAGCCAAAAGAGTTAATGAAGCTTGCTAAGGACACATGTGGGCCTTTTGTAACATAGGCCTGACTGTACAGCCTAGTTAGCTTAAATTGTTTGTCAGTTACTGGCCAGTTGGCCACCACCTGGCTGCCTAGGCCAGTTTCTCCCTCATGCCCAGCAGCCTTCTTCCCAGCGTTCAACTGCAAGCTGCTGCCACTAAACATCTAGAAGCCTCTGACAAGGTTTGGGCACACAATGGGCTCCTGACATGTGAATGAAAGACCATGGACACTCTGAATGGGGAAGATTTTCCCCATTTAAACTCATAATGTTCACAACAGCACACCCATAAAAGAAAAAGCCCATCCTTGGTGTCAAGTCATTAACATTTATAACAATATGCTAATAACCTTCCAGATTACTTTCAGTTTCCAAGGACGCTTAAATGCGTGCATTGATGGCTTCAAACTTGAAGGGGGTTGCTGGGGAGGAGGGAGGAAAGGACAGTTGGTTAGGGAGGAGGAAGAAACAAAAAGCAAATGGGAGAAATTGCCATCTAGCTCGGAGAAAATTACTTTAGAATGCCTTCCACCCAAACAGAGGGCTTCTGTCTATGAAAAGATTATAGTTAAGCTCACACAATACCCCCAAGAGAAATGGTACCAATGATATGCACATCTCTACGAGCCTTGCATGTGAATATGGCTATTGTGATCAGAAGGTGGCTCCTGATTGGAACTATTTTTAAGTCAAGCCACAGACCTTTGGTTTTGTGATTACATGTTACCTTTCCTTCAACTTCCTCCTTTAGAAGGATTTCCATAGTAGTATAGGAAGAGCCTTGAACATTTGCCAAATAACAGTTTGTTTGTTTGTTTTTAGGATAATGAACATTGTATCACAAGAAAAATTAATAACATTTTGGAAACAGGTCCTGCTGAGGCTACACCCTAAGCAATTGAGAAATTGATGAACAATTCTGGATAAATCATAAAAGATGCTTTCTTCCCCATTATTTTATCATTTGCTGTTTTCTTAGAATAAAACAAATGTGTGAAGGAGTTTGTAATATTATGTCACACCATATTCACTCAACATAAGCCTCAAAATTTATGTATCAGTTAATTTTATTGTAAGAAGAAAAAATCATATATACCACCTGCTACACTGAATGTCAGAATTCATTGCTTCTGCCTTAAGGAAAGACAGCAACTCTTTATTTAGTACTTATTAGTGATAGTCAATCAATTTGAAAAATTACTGTTCCTGTAGATTTCAATATTGGGTTGGTGCCACGCAATTGAATCTGCCTGGTTTCCAACAAGAAAAGTCATTTGAAAAATATAATGTGCTTCTTTTAAACCCTGTCACAAGGAACTTAATAGTAGGTAAGCCTCTCATGTAACATTTCACTTTAATTTAGTGAGTAAAATGCTTCCTTTTTTATACAGTTTTGTAACAACTGTACTACATTCGGAGCACCAAAATCTGCATGTTATACTGAGGCAAATTTGTATCAATCTGCAAAAATGTGGGGTAATGCTAAACAGAACCCCTTTTTGTAAGGTTAAATCTATTAGAAAGTTTACTTGCCCATCAGCTGAGCAAAAGTATAAGAATATAATTCTTGAAACATGGTTATGGAAAGTAAACATTTGCTTTCCATGCTGTAAATGTATTTATTTTTAATGTCCCCTTAGACCAGTGACTACTAAACTTAATTCTAGTTAATATTAATAAAAATTATATCTTGCATTCATATTATTTTGCAATATGTCTTTTATTACAGTTCAGATTTAGTATTCAATATTTTTATTTTGAATATTGGTGTTCAAAATAGAGGTCAGGACTCTACTTTCCTGCTCTATCTTCAGTAGAGGGAGTCATCACAGGGAATACTGAAGAGAACTGTGGAAGATACAAATTCATATGCCACCAGCTCCTTGGCTACACTTAATCCCTGAACTGTGTATATTCAAAGGACCAGTGGATGCCTCGCCTCCTCTGCCAGAGTACCGCTCTTCCATTTCTCTCAAGACAAGACAGCCAGAGGAAGGTGTCCTTGAAAGTTTGGATCCAGACTAATCCAATACAACAAACTACTTAGAGGGAAAATAAAATAGAATATTCCAAGTATCCTCATGTTTAAACTTTACTAATTCTAACTCATGATTAAATCTTCCTTTAAAGAAGCTATAACTTCAAAATTAGGATTTACTGACTTCCAAATCACTCATTCGACTGTCTATCATCACCAATAACCTTGTGGAATGTTCTAAATGACAAAGTTCTTCAGGAAAAGTAGACTCAATGTTTCAATTTCTACCAGAAAATGCAAATCAAAATTAAGTTTATGAAGTTTTATGACATGGCATTTACATCCCAGTAACACTAAAGCTGTCACATTTGGGTTTTAAACCAAAAAAATAAAATGATAAGAGAACTAACTTGAAAGGAACCTCTTCTGATGGCTTTGTGACTCTGCAAAAACAGCTTTTTCAAATTCAAGGATACAGCATTTTGAAATACATGCTACCTGATAATACACAGAAAAACACTACGATCACATATCTATGTTTCTTCATTTGGGGTAAGAGTTACATAAAAGAGTTGTTTTATTGTATGTAATGATGTGCAAATTAGTAGATATATTTTATGTGCAGATCATTTAAGCTTGTAGTTCATCTTATCTATAAAAAGAAAGATTATTTATATGATTTTGTCATGGTTGACATAATAAAGAATAAAAATTAATTGGATTAGATACAGCAATTTAGAAGCATACTAAAATGCAAGTAGTGTGCATCACATATATATGGAATCTATAAGGAAAAATTCACATTGTTTTCACTAAAAGTTTGGTTGTCTTAAGAAACTACTTTAAAATATAGAAAATAATTTACACAATTGTCATAGTGATAATTTTCAACTAGTATACATTTCGAATGTTGTATGGAAATTCCATATTTTTATACTTTTAAATAATGGTTTTAGAAAAATGAAGTCTAATTTTGCATTCAGATAACTTAAAAGAGGCTGAAGCTTTTTCACTAAAACAAAGATTGTCTGGTTGTATGTCCAAAACTCTAGCCAAGGGGCAATTGTTGTCTCCAGACAGAGACAATTGTTGGTATTTATTCTACTGGACACTGAGAATATATTGTGTTTCTGAGTGTTTGCTTAACTAAGGAAAGAGCTTTATACAAATGGGCAATGAATTTAAAAAGGTAGATCTCTGAAACTCCTTTTCTTTAATTTTTCTGCTAGTTTTATCTTCTGATGGTTAGCAGAATTACTAAACACTTTCTATTTTAACTCATTTATCTATTATAGTAATTTTGAATTATTTTATATTTACAAATAAAGCTAAGGTTTCTTTGCCCAGCAATAGGAATTCAGCATGTAGCTAAATACCCATTTTGTTATTGTTTTCTAAAACAAATGTGTAAAGAAATTACTAAATTTTCTTATGTTATTTAAAATCTCTCTACTTCAAAAATATTGCATTTAGTTAATTTTCAGTACATTTTTTCCTTAACTACAATTTGATCTAATATATTAATCTCTGAAGTTTCAGAATGTTGAAAACTTTTACATGAAATTAAAATTTAAAGGAAACTTCCTAACTACTGTGAAATTATATTTACATAATATTTACCATAGTTCTAACTCTCAACATTAAGCTTGCAAAAATATTAGGTTATATAATATAAGTAAGTAAGTTAGAAGTTTTATAGGAACAAATGCTCTTTTTTTTTCATTTCGTTTTTTGGTTTGCTTTTACTCACAGTCTCTTTAATAATGACGGAGGGCTTTAGAGAATGCTTAAGAAATAACCTGCAAAAAAAAAAAAAATCACACACACACACACACACTTTCCACTTTCAGAGATCCAATAACAAAATACCACAGTTGCCAAAGTTATCTGCTTCCTATCAAGACCCATGTTTGGCACAAGAAGTATTCAATTCATTCATCATTGTCAATGGGCTAGTACACTAATTATTTCAAATTGTTTCCTCAGCCAGAGGTCTAGGACAAATGAGGCAAGCCAAAAATAGCAGTTATGAATAATTATGCATAATTTACCTCAAGGCCTGGGCCAGTCTATCATTAAAACTTTTACTTGCCACACTGTGATCTCTGCTAATTGCAAACTTTAAATTAGTTCAAGGTTGTCTTTTTATCCAGTGCCAACCTTAAACCCTCTTCCTAGTGACTTTGAACATTTCCAATAAAATGTCATCAGAATTTTGTAAGGAATATATATTAAATGAAGGATGGAAATTAGTGGAGAAGGTATTGCTCCCACCTTTTACAATGCTCAAATAGGTTTACAAATTGTATAAAAATGAGGGGTTAGAAGTCAAAATACGGTAGTGACTTAGAGATGGGAATTCTATCTTGTTGAAAAGAGAAGAAAAAGCTTTAGCAATGTGCAAATAATTTCAGCAGTAAGTTAGTCCTCAGACTACCACTATACTTTCTTAAGGAAGGAACCCTTGACATTTTTCTGTACATTAGAAAGTCCATAGTGCACTTTGATTTTGACCTTCATTTAAGACAAAACTGAGACACCCGTGTCTTGCGCCACTGTACTGGGATTTCTAATAACTGCAAATTATTTCCAACTATGCAGTAAGTATAACAGTCAACTGAAGACAATGCATTTTAACTCTCTTTATTCTTTGTAATGTCACTTCTCCCACATAGGGATAATGTTATGGAAACACATCTTCATTATCTCTCTTTGTTTCCTCCCCTTACCCTACCCATGCTGTATCTTATAGTTATACTTTATCTTCTTATTAAAAGAAGAGAAAATAAATGTGACATTTAAAACATCCATCCTTCATTTTCCCTACTTTACTTAAACTTTAACCTTTTTTTTTTCAAGCCCTTAAAATTGGGCCATGAAGACATATATCATTAAACTGCCATCCTCCTGAATTATTTTCTTTGTGTAAAACAAAGGATGCTCCATTTCACCTCAGACACATTTTGAGGAGAAATGGGCCAATTTGCAGGAATGTTTTTCCTGGCTCTAACCTGTCGGATAAATGCCCCACTCTACCCCTTTTAATAATATATCATATTTGCTGGGTTTCTGTGCTTGTGTTTTTTGTGCTGTTTGTCAACTGATGCTCTCAGAGAAATATCCACTTAAGACACCCCTTAAATATTGCCAGGTCAATTCACTCAAAGGATGGGTGCTGGGTCCTTCCTAATCCTCATTCCAATACATTTTGAGAGTCTGAAGCTTCTGCTGAAACACTGCTTTGGAAACTAGTAACAAGTAGGTGGCTCCTAGAAGTAAAAGAAGAAAGGAGAACAAATCAGAGGAAACCGGTGAAGTTGGGAAAGAAAAAGAAGAGACAGAGGATAATAGATTTGTCTTGGACGTTCTGAAGAAGTCTGTTGTTTTTATTGCTGGTGCTGTTTCTAAACCTTTGGCACAAAAGAGAGCATTGTAGTATGGCTGTTAGGATGGTACCAGAATGAAAATCAGAACCCAGCAACTATTTTACCTTAAATGGCTTTGTGTTATTTCAAGTTACAGACACAGCCAACACCTGCTTGGCCTCTCAGCTTGCCTCAGCGACTTCCTGCAAAAACATACTGAGTGAGGGCTTATGTTGTAGGGTGAGTACACGTGCTGGGTGTGTTTTGTTCTTGTTCTCAGAAATCTTTTAATTTCATGAATGAGAAAAATTAAAAACTGAACAAATTACCATAATAAATAATTACAAATTGTGTTGACTTAGATGAGAGGGAAGAAATATGTATGTAAAAGGAAACAGAAGTGAATAATTAGAAGATAACAAGGATGGTTGCTAAGATTAGTTTAGACAGGGGATGCCTGCCATTTAAGCTGAGGGGGATAACATGAAGACCAAGTCGTGGTAAAGTACCCTGAGTACAGAGTTACATCACTGGGATTTTAATTCTGCCACTATTTGTCACTAATTAGCTTTTGGGCAAGTTACTTTATCTGGCTCAGTTTCATCATCTGCAAAATGAAGATGACAGCATCGAAAACCATGCGATGTACCATATTTCAAGAGCAAAGAGGAAAGAAATGAGATTCCCTAAAGAATGAAAGTTTTTGATGCTTCTGAAAAAAATTAAAATTGGCCCATGTGACCACAGTGTAATCTGGCAGAGATGGAGTTTGAGAGCAGCAGAAGCCTTATCTTCCAAGGCCCAGACAGCCTTGGAAAGGAATCTGGATTTTGCTTGTTGTGCAAAAGCTGATGTTTGCTCTTCCCTCAAAAGATGTGAATGTAAGTATTTAAGATAATGGAGGGTAAAAAGGGACAATATGAAAAGGGGCCCTCGTTTTTTACTGAAAGGAATAACATTAAAAATTAAGCAGAGGAATAAGATACAACTTGCTTTTTAAATAGATCACTTTGAATGCAATGTGGAGATTTTAGAGGATGTCAAGCAGTGACATTTTTATTACATGCATGAGAACAGCTAAGAGATGGTGGTCTGGATTACTGTGCAGCATTAAGGGTGGAAAGAATTTGACCAATTTGAAATGTGCTTGCATTATACTACATCTATTAAAGAATAATTTCTATGAAAAATATTTCCTTGGAGAAGATTTTATGTCAATGATACACATTGGGTAGGTTGCAGACTATGATGTTTTATTTTAATTTGAAGATCAGGTTTTGCAGATTATCTAAAGCATTGCCAAACTGTCTTGTTTTTAAATGAAGGTTTTTTTTGTTTTCTCCTCCAGCTTTTTCAACTTTTCAATTGTAGCTAGAAAGGATACTACGTTGGCCTTTCCCATGAATCCCAGTGGGATTACATAGAATGCTGAATCAGAATCACTTACATAATGTCTCCTACATTAATCTGTTTTATGTTCCTAACCCCTCATTGATTAGAACTAGAAGTGACAGAAAGCACTTGCAATCTTTAAATAAGGAGCCTTTGCAATCTTTAAAAGCCAAGTTTCTGAAGTATTAATATATAAAAACCCCGAATCCAAATCAGTAATGCTGTACTCAAAGACTTTTTGTTTGAAGAGTTCTACCAATGGTATCTGTGGAACTGTGTAAATAAAATTTCACTTAAAGCATCCTGATTATCATCAGTTTATTTCTTCTATTAAATACATTCATCTAGTCCCTGTGATATATACTGCATGGCTACAATATTGGGTGTTTTGAAGCATTAACATAGCAGCACACAGTCTATTAGCACTAATTTGATGCTCTCAGGAGAACAAAAGGAAAGAAAAGCACATGCTTTCACTGAATAGTCTGGAGATCATTTCTGTGGCCCACTCCATTTTTTTTTCCATAAAACAAAGGATAATAAAGGCATCTAGAATTTTGTGTTGAAAAATGCCTGGTAGGTCAGAGGAAGTCAGATAGAACTAATGGGATTCACCCTCAAGAGAGAATATGGGCATAAGCTGATCTAATGGGCAGAAGCTGCAGATGGCAAGAATTGGGAGAGGTCAGGTGTAAAATGAGTTCTAGAAAATGTCTTGCAACTAACATTTCCTACTTGATTCAGCAATGACAAACACTATGTAAAAGTTCCCTGTTTTTTTTTTTAAGCTAGATTTTGTCCAGGCAGGTCCATGCAACTCCAGATCATTTATTTTTGTGTTCCTTCCTGTCTGAAATGCTACTTCTGCTTGAACAATTCAACATTATCACTGGATTAATTTGAGTTGTTTCTATTCCCTTGATACTATTTGATATCATTTTCACCCTGGTTTGATGCTTTTAACCACTCAGTTCTCCATCCAAAAGTAGGCACAGTAAAATGCTGAAGTTGTCTATTCTTTAATCTGCCCCTAATTCACCTGGATGAACCCACCAGACTTATACTGGCTTCAAGTAGGGAATCTTTCATGTTAGAGTGTTTGTGTCTCTCCCCTCTCCAGTCATCAGTCTTGAAATGAAACTGTATAAGTTGTTCTCTCAATTGATTCTTATTTGTCCAAGAATATTGCATTTTTCTGTGCTACTCAGCCATAACGGAGACCCACAGCCCATACTATAAACCAAAAAACTTGGTGTCTCCCAATGCATTCCCACAACTGGTGTCTGTTTAGGGTATTAGAGTATTTCATTCCCATCTTTCCATGGAAGAATACACTAGAGAATAAAGGAACTCAAAAAAATTCTACATTTCATTTTTATATAATAAGAATATAACATATATTTGGCAATATACCACAATAATAATGGAATAGAATGGAATGAAATGAATAGAATAGAATAGAATAGAATAGAATAGAATAGAATAGAATAGAATAGAATAGAATAGAATAGAATAGAATAGAATAGAATAGAAAAGAAACAGGGAGAGCTTAATGAATCAGCAGTCATGGAAGTAAATGTTCTAGAAAAGCTTTCCGTGTCTATACCAATCCCTCCCCCCAATCAAAAAAATCAAAATATTGAAATTAAATTATGTTTAATTATATGTAAACATACATTATATTTAACTGAAATTAAATTATAATTTAAAGTAAAAGTTAATCAAGTTATTATTATCCTTTTTTATTATTATTTAGCATTAGCCTTTAAAACTATGAGTCACCATTGTTGAATGCTCACTGTGCAGTAGGTCTGAGCTGAACTCTGTATAAAATACATTTTATCCATGCAGCACTAGCGTCTCTACAGTACAGCTGGAGAAGCTGAAGCTAACTATGAATATGAAGCAGTCGTAGAGTCCAGTTTAGGTCTGCCTGATTCCAAAGTGACGAGCACTCTAATTTGGCTCACTAATTGTTTTCCTGATAAAATTAAATATCCATGGCAAAACTAAACTTTATTTATCACTTAGTGTGAATGTCTTCATTGAGTAACTGGGGCTTACATTGCATCTCACTACCAGGTTCCCGCTCATTTAAGGACCTGGTGCCCTGGCTGCAGAGAGCTCTGTAAAAACCCCAAATCTGAATCAGTAATGCTGTACTCAAAGACTTTGAAGAGTTCTACCAATGGTCTCTGTGGAACTGTGTAAATAAAATTTCACTTAAAGCATCCTGATTATCATCAGTTTATTTCTTCTATTAAATACATTCATCTAGTCCCTGTGATATATACTGCATGGCTACAGTGTTGGGTGTTCTGAAGCATTAACATAGCAGCACACAGTCTATTAGCACTAATTTGATGCTCTCAGGAGAACAAAAGGGAAGAAAACTGCAGCCCGCAGTTTTCAACAACTTCATAGGTTGCCTCTGTGGACAGAGTAGCCAGGACAGAGCTCATGGGCTTCACAGGGTGGGGCATCCAGTTACTGATCTGGCAGGAAGAAGAAAGCCTGGCCCTCTCAACCCAATTCCAAATAATTCTACAAGCCATCTCAGGAACTGCTCTCCGCATTGGGCCACAAACCCACTGGGCCTGCTTCACAGCCCCACTTCTCCTTCTCCCACTACTGCTTCCTCTTCTCCTGTCCAGAAGGATGGATCCCCAAGGCTCTAATGAATATATGTTCAGCATGCTGAACTCCTCCTCAGAGTCTACTTCCAGGGAAACCCAACTCTCCATAAGAAAGGGTGAGGCTGGGCATGTAGTTTCTGAACAAGACAGGAGTAGGGAGAACAGTGCTGAACAACAACATGGAACAGAATCAGCAGAAATAAGGTCACAAAAAACAACTTCCTCAGTGCATTGTGTTTTGTTCTGCATAAAATTAAATTACAGCTCCCAGGAGCTAAATATATGTTACGTATACATTATTTATTAATTCAGTGGTTTATTCCTTCTGATCTAATGTCTTCAGTATATGGCATGTTCATTCATTTACTTCTGCTTTTCCAAATTCTGTAATATATGGCTCCTAGAATACCACATCTTGGGATGCCTAGGACTCTCTCACTTTATAACTTTTGTTTCCATTTTAATTATAACTCGTAACCCTTTTAGTCTCAAGCATCCCACAGGGATAATAATAATGTGTTCATCCATGTGATTTCCAAAACTTGTGTAAATCTCTTATTGTTGCAATTTTAAATGAATTATGTCACTTGGGTAAGAACAGTCATTAAGCACAACAGTCTTGAGAGAACAAAAATTATGATAAGTTAATGATTTATCAAAGATCTATAAGCCTGATACCAATTTGTATTAGCAAGGGGATGGGGAAACTAATGCCTTCATGGATTGCTAGCCAGAGAATAAACAGGTACAACCTCTCCTGAGGGCAATTTGTAAGTATTTGTAAAATTTTAAAAGGCACACAAAGTCTGCCCCAGCAATTCCTATTCCAGGCATTTAGCAAAGATATATTTACTTAACTGTGAAATGATATTCACAACAGGTCATTTGTTGTAGCCACTGTTTGTGTTAGGAAAAAAAAAAAAAGTAAATGACTGACCATCAGTAAGGAACTAAGCAAATAAATCATGGTACAGCCATACTGTGTAATACCAAACATAAAATTGCAAACATTAAAGAAAAAGCTCTCCAAACATATTGTTAAGTTTCAGAAAAAGTAAGCTATATAACAACATGGTTAAAAACTTTCATGTATACAAAAAGGGGGATTATATTTAAATTATATACCATTACGCAATTCTTACATATATATGAAAACACAACTAAAAGTATGAATGGCCTCTGGAGAAAAAAACAATGACCTAAGGTGCAGTGGTGGGTAAACCATATAAATGTACTTACTTTCTTTCAAAACTTTCCTTTCTACTCATGGCTTCTGATACATCATGGTTTTCAAACTGTGCCCCAGGGAAATCAAAATGATTTTCATAGTAACACTAAGGTGGCTTTTATTTTGTCTTCCTAATTGTTTCACTAGTGTTTAGTGGAGTTTTCCAGAAGCTCTGTGATGAATGATGACATCATAGCCCTAATGTTAGCCTCTACCAAGCTTGTTATTTTTTAGATGAATTAATGATTTCTTTAAATTTCTCAGTTTAATTCCTGATGGACATAATTCATATAAACAAAACCTCAATATTTATAAGGGTATAATAGAGTCCTGAGACCAAAATATGGGAGAACACTCTGATACAGGAAATTAAAAGAGAGAAATTCTTTTGCAATGTAGAAATATTTGAGGTTGTGAGATGGAAGTAATTAGTAAGCTGAGGAGACCAGAAAAAGTAAGACATCTTTGCCCGGAAGACATTTGCCAAAGAGATACACCAAGTTTTCAACAACACTGAGAAAAGCTAATGTGCAATATTAATTAGGGATGGGAAAAAACAGGGTACAAGTTTGTCTGTACAACAGATATGATCCCAAATATGCTGAAAGAAGTATATATAAAAAAAAAAGAACAAAGTATTCCTAGATCTCAATGTTCATTTTCTCTGTGTTGGTATTTAAAGCTGTTATTTATTCATAAACATTTATTTAAAATTATTTATGATAATTGATTAATTTTATAATCTTAAAAGCTTTCCATAGGGCCTTCACATGAAGTTTCATTTATTCTCCTAGCAACCTAGGAGAGAAATAACCTAAATATTACCATCATCTAATGCAAGAAACTTATACTAACAAGATACTCTAAACTGCATTATCTATTTTCCTATGTCACTTATCAAATGTCAACATATTATACAATTGACTTATTTATTCCTGTGGAGAAAGTGAATGTTCCTATGGCCAGGATTCTCACCTGACTCTGGTCAGCTTGCTCACTACACACGTGTGGGTGATATGTTGTTATTGACTGTATATAAAGAGCTTGGCCCAGTGCTCTGGGCTGCGTGGCTGCAGGAGAGCAGAGACTGGAGCTCCCAGGACAGAGACTGAGACACCTGTGCAGGCAGAGAGGCCCAGAGGCAGAGACAGGCTTGTTCATGCAGACTCGCTCTGGGTGAACGGGATTTTACTGACTGACCTGCCACCATGGGAATAAAGTTGGGTATAAACCCTTTCACCCCAAGAACGTTTCATTGTCATTTTTTTGGTCTCATTGAATCCACAGTGAACTTGTTTGGGGCTGAAACCCATTGGCAAGACAATTCCATATGCTGTCTGTCTCCACTAGAAGTAATGTATAATCCTTTCAGATTGCTCCATAACATTATCAACTTCTAACATATCATATATTATACTCATTTGCTGTATTTGCTATCTGCTTTCTCCTGACAGAATTTAAGGAAACTGATCTCCAATATTTTTTCAAACCCTATAGTATAGACCATTTAGGAGAAAGGTCCTAAGGCATTCACTTAGTTGTAATATATGTTTATATATAACCAAACCTAGTATAAGCTTTCTATTTTGGGAGAAAACCAAAAAGAAATGGAAAAAAGAGGAAGAAAGAATGAAGGGGGACAGAGAAGGAATTGGAGACAGAGCAAGCAAGTAGGAAGGAAAGGAAAGATAAGTAGCTGAAACTTATATAAGGCCTAGTTGGTGTTGGTTTCTTAATGAATCATGCTGATACCCCAACACCAAGTCTCATGAATCACCATGTGAAGCTAATGTTTTATTACACCATGTGGGTGAGCTCTAACCTACAATTATGATATAAATAATAGTAGTAATTAAGAACCATAAAGAAATTTATCCACATCAGATTCCCAAGAACTGAGCTATCTTCCTATATTTGGACACATAAGCACCAAATGCTCCCCCCTTATTTTGTGTGGCAACAATTAGCAGCCAGTGCTTAGCTCATTGAATATTCCTGGCCAGGACAGTGACATGGGAACGAGGGACAGTGGAAAATTCATTCTTGTGGCAGTGGCCTCAGCAATGCCATCTAGTTTGCATTGGCAGCCTTGTTACTGAGGCCAGTATTCAAAGCCAGAGTTGTACCAGGGAATAAATTAAGGCAGTGACTTCAGGGACCTTGCCAACGGATTTTGGTGGTATTTGCTGTGGTCCCTCTGTACCCTTCCCAACATGGATCCTGTTGCTTTTTGAGCTGGGTTGTCAGGTCCCACTGATGGTCCTTTCAAGAAAATCCTTTTTTTTTACTAAAACAGCCTGAATGGGATTCTGATGCTTTAAACTAAGAATTCTGACTAATAAAATGAGTATCTGACTTGATAAAAAGAAGTGCAATTTGGTGTAAAGTGATCAAGACCAAAGAAATGACATTAAAAGTAAATCTTTGTGTATCAAAATGCACAGTAGATGTTTGATAAATATTGATTTAATGAATCAGTGAAATCTCATTAGAAACATTTGATCAATAGCCAGTCATATTAGTAAAAAATAAATAATGCATATATTCTTATGAAGATATGAATAAAGTTATTTATAACATATTGTCCTTACCCTCAAATGATGTAATAGTCAAGCAAATAATAAGAAAAATATGATGGTTTCCTTTCTTCTCTTCACATTATATGCATAAGAGATTTTCTCTTTAAGGAAATTGAGAGCAAGAACATTTATATTTTTCATATGCAATAGCCCACCAAGTTTTCATTTTTCTCAAAGAGAACTAATTTCAAATTTGAAAAGTGGCTTGATCCCTTTGTTACTATTTATTAAACAGTGTTCCCTGGGACACTGGTATACTTCATAATGTTAACAGTTATTGCTAAGATGAGAGGCCCATTACAAAATATATTTGAGAAAAAATGGGTTGATAAAAGAGTAAATCATGTCTCTTGAAAACAGGGCTCCTCAAAATATTTAAAATATTAATGTGTTAGCTTGTTATGAATCTGGAGGAAAGAGATATGATAAATAGCTGCTACAAACTTACTTTACTTTGCTTAAAATTTTAACTAACATTTTTTTGGAGTAGTACATGGTCTTCTGATGGACACATTTGGGAATTCTTTAAAATAGTCAACTAATAAACTATTATTTTTAATCTCCTTTTCATAGATAGTAAAAAATAAAACCTCAGCAAACTTCAACTTATATCCTAACTGAGAACTAAAAAATGAGGTTATAGGATTAGAAACCACATAGCCTCTACCACTAGCATTAAAGGCAGTGCTCAATGACGTGGTAGAGTCTATAGTGATATTTCCACCTTTTTTGGGAAGCATCTAAAAAAAATAGTTTGGAACATTTCAGAGTTAAGCTGCTCAGGTTTAAATCCTGTGTCCACCGTGTACTGGTGTGTGACCTTGGACAATTTACTTATCTTCACTATACTTTAGTTTTCTCATCAGTAAAATTATAATAGAATGTGTTTCATTGGGTTTCCATGTAATTAAATGAATTAATATTTGTAAAACATTAGTACATACTGAACTATGTAAGTGTGTAATAAAGAAATACATAAATAAATGCAAAACCTTCCACATGGGGTAGGAAGAACGGCCTTACCACCACTAAGCCTTTATGACCCCTCTTCAGGCTTTCCTCTGTCAACCCTATTTAAACTTTCAACTCTACCCATGAACTCTATCTCCCTCCTCTGCTTCCATTTTATTTTTATATTTTTCTTCATAGCATATGTTACCAGCCAAACTCCATATATATTATCAATGTTATTTGTTGTCTATCTTCCCTACTGCTAAAACAAAATTTTCCTTTTATTTACCACTTTATCTTCAGAGACAAGTAGTCACCTGTAGAATAACTGTGAAATCAATACATATACATCATCAGCCCCCAGAGGGTTCCATCTCTGCTTCTTGGCCCCCCAGGCCTGGTCTTCATCCCCCTAACTACCCTTTTACAGCAGCCATCTGCTTGAGCAGCATGGTTATTTACATAACCATGCACATAAGCACACATTCCAGAACCCAAAGGAAATCAGGAAAAACACCTGAAAGAAATGTGATATTCTATGCAACTTGTTCCTCTTCCTTTTCCACCAACTTTGCAAGAGATCTGTTTTTGTGAAAGAACACCAGGAATTTACTACAGGTGTTATGCATAACAGCTGAAGTATGAAAACTGCTACCTGTTAATAAAGGTCAAACAGAATTCATTTTAATTTAGCAGGATTAAAAGTTATTTGAAAGCTGCCTTATGGAATTGAAACTTTTCATTAAGAAAATTTAATCTTTAATTTTAATCTTCTTTAATCTCAATTTTTCTGAAGTAAGATTTGGGAATAAGTGATTCAGTCAGAAAAATCTGGCATTCAGTTGGCCAAGACTGGGACACTGGATAGCACTACCTTAGCATCCTGGCTTTCATCCCAGCAGAAACTTTCACTTCATCACAATTTCAATCTTATGTATCTGCAAACCAGAACTGTCCATGAAGTTTATTCTCCCCCTTCAGCTTTTCCACTCTATACATTAAGAGGCAGACATCTTGTTTCTGCCACATTATCTGGCTTCATTTGTGCACTGATGCTGTGTCAATTTTGAAACCTGTCCAGGCAATGAGAGGTGTCCTGTTTTCTGTCCTAGGCCATCTGGCTGCCCTTGGTTATAATTTGTTCAGGAAAAAAAAAATGTGTAGTGGGCAGAAGTGAATATAAAGAGAAAAAGGAAAGTGATGCTACCAAAAGTAGTTGGAAAAACATATATATTAGCACTTTTATAGTCTACTTATTTTTTTACATAAGGTATTGCTGCTCTGGCACTTTATCATCATTTAGCCCTTGTATGTGAACTTGTTTTGATAATTTGCCAACTAAGTTCATTTCTATTTTCACCTAAATAAGACACAAAAATTTTCATTAAGAAAAGGAAAGAAAGTAGCAGACACTAGAAAACGAGATCTTGAAGTCTTACCTCACAATGGAATAAAAAGAAAAAATGATAGATTATCTTCTCTGCCACTTTCCCAGACATCTGAAGCTGGAACTTTGGTCTAATTTTGCCAAACACACACCAAATCACCCCTCCACACATGCACAAACAGAATAAGAGAAGGAGCACCATCTGCAAAGCAAACTGCTTAAAATATAAATTTTATTTATTGGAGACCAGTTAAAAATAAGATCCGTATTTTATCACACGTTTTTAACTTTTTCCAATTTTATCGACTCTCTTGTTTAATATAAGGAAGTCCTTGATTTCTAACATCCAAATAAACCAGATGTGAGGAACACCCAGATACAAAGGAAATGCTTTCACAAAAAACAAAACTCACATGAAAGCAGTTAAGACAAGTTCCTTTAGACACAATTTCTCTATCCTGAAAAGCCTACCAGTCATTAGTCTTGTCCTGATAAGATATTTAGTACTCATGTTTTTGTTCATTCATTCATAAAATACTCTCAGACTTTCATATAAACTGTATCTTCTTCCCAACAGCCTTCACTAAATATATCGCTCCAAATGACCAAGTTGACTAGTTTTAACAATCACCACACTGTTCATCACATAAAGATTGTTATTTCTTTTCCTTTAGATACTTACAATCTGTTTCTTGTAAAGTTGAAACAAGGCTGTTTTCTCATGTTGAAAGAACTGACAGCTGTAATTACTCCTACCACTGCAGCCGGAATTGGTTCCCAACACCCAACTACATACTGTATAAAGCACGAATCTGTTCAGTGTTTTCAAAGATGAGAAAGAGTAATCTCAGAAAAGAAACCACTAAAGCCATTATCTTCACTCTCTCAAGAAATTCAATCCTCAACAGGTCTATCAGAAGAGTTTTTAACAATTTAAACTTGTTAAAATGTAACTGTAAAACTGATTTTTATGCTGCATTTTTTTTCTTTTACAAATTATATCTCTGAAGCCTGGCATTGTGAAAAAATATTGAACACTTTCCTTTTCAGAATTTTCATTTAACAGAGCAAAAGCCACCACTAAAATCAAAATGGCTATCATAGGTGCTCTAATCTGAAATCTTAATTAAAATTTTTGTTTACTTTCTCATTTATAGTAGCATCCTTCCAGTTGATATCATACATGATATTAATATAAATGGAAAAAGCTAGTTAACATGTGAACTTAGAGAAGTTTGTTTAATATGACACAGACTGGGTGAAACCGTAGTTACAATTTAAGAAATAGTTACAAAGCTATTAAAGTTGATGAATATAAAAGGTCATCATTTATATTTTTGATACTGCTCATTATTTATCAATGTATCTATGCCTATTAGCTCCAAAACTCCTCTAACCTGGGAATCATGTCATATATTCATCTTTTCATGTTTAATGCACCATACTATCAGACACAGGCACAGTAAGTGCTTTAAAAATGTCTCTTTGAACAGACTTCCAGAATTCTTTAATTAAATTTTATCTTTAACAAACAAAATCTTCCAAGTCTTTAAACACAATTATTTTTCTATAGATGAATTACTTTTTCCAAACTGGGTAGATGAAAGCACCAAAATGGAACAATTAAATTTACATACAACTTTCCAGTTAAGAGTACAACTAAAATGCAGGTGAGACTGCTATTTGTGAAGGATTTTAGGTAAAGGCTAGTCTTCTTAGCTCAATAAAAAGAAACTGAGTATGTAATCAAATTATTCCATTGTTATCTAGGACATAAAGCCTACATAACAACTCTTTTGGTCAAACAGAATTTATTTTAATTTAGCAAACTAAAAACTAAAAAATATTTGAAAGCTCTATTAAGGAATAGTTGGAAATTTGGGTTGTGGATAAACTAATTTGCTATATTTTACAATTATGATTGCTCCACTTTTACAATCATTTTATATATGCTCTTAGACACTTTAGTGTGCCTTAAAGAAGTTGACCTACTAAGCATGTCACTTCGCTTTGCATGAAATATATGGACAACTGCCTAATGGCAGAAATATATGGACTGCCTAATGTTTGCCTAAATATTGATCTTTTAAAGCTCCATTCTTTTTAAACTATCATCTAGTTGATTCTGAAAGCTTTGTATTTCATTTTTCAGTCTTTTGACCAATCAACCAATTACAGACAGTTGTTTTCAAACAGCTTTCCAGGTGATTGAAATTTTTTACATGATTTATAAAATTAATTCTAGCTTGATCAAAGAATTTAAGATATTTTCCTTATAGTCATTTATTAATCAAAGCAATATCAGAAAACATGTCCCAAAAAGAGTATTTTCAAAATTAAAAGAAGACTATGATTTTCTGTAGTCTGTCACACAACTTCTAGCATTCACACAACTGTAACCAGTGTTTCAGAGATAATAAAAGTAGCAAATGCTTCAAGGAATGCTGGGAAAGAGAGGGAATAAAATTTAGAATAAAGTGATCAAGGAGAGCCTTACTGAGAGGTTGGTATTTGAAAAGAAAAGAAATGAAGGATTTGAGACTGGGAGTCTCAGGGATGGGCTACACTTTCAGGAAGGGTGAAGAAGAGTAAGTGTTGATCATAGATAAAAGCACACCTGACTCGTTGAAGGTCACTCTGGAGACCAGCAAAAACAGAGAAGCAAAAGGAATGGGAGAGGAAATGATCACTGATATCACTGGAGGAAAGTTACCTGGGCCTTGCAGATAATTCTGAGGACTGTGGCTTTTAATCTGAGATGGGAAACCACTAAAGGGCTGTGAGCAAACCAATGACATACTGCACTTGTTTTTACAGAATCATTCTATGTAGCAACTGACTAACTGCCATGGATCAAAGGCAGAAGCAGGAAGCCCAACTTTTACAATAACCCAGGCAGAAAAATATCCTGGCCAGGGTGGTAGCAGTGGAGGTCACAGGAAATGGTTATAGTTTTGATACATTCTGAAAAAAAGAGCTAACAAGATTTACTGCCATGGCAAGTGAAATGTGAGAGAGAGAGGAAAGAGTCAAAGTTGATTCCCAAGTTTTCAGCCTGATCAGCGGAAAGAGAAAGTATCTATGAACTGAGTTGAGGAAATCTGCAGGGGAAGGATGTTTTGGGGGTGGAGTAGGGAGAGAAGGAGGAAATGAGTTAAATTTGAGACAGAGATGCTAAGAAGGAAGCTGAATATATGAATCTGCATTTTGGAGAAGTCTGGCCATGAAGAGGCAACAGCCAAGTCAATGAAGAAGGAGTCACTGGAGTGAAAGAAAGAAAGGCAGGAAAGCAGGTGTATCAACGTATGAGCCCAGCTAAGTGAATATGAAATGTTCTCATCTCTCTGACTCATACAGACCCCTTAGGCAAAGCTGAACTTCCAGCTATCAGTGCTTCTTTTCCTAACCACCCAGTTCATCATGGATCTCTCCATTGCTAAACACCCACAGCTTTTATTATCTTCATAGCCCAGTTAGTAATTAACATATAGTGTGGTACTTATTTTAGCTGTGCTTATTTAAATATGCTTTATTGCAATAATCTATATTTAGATTTGTTTCTCCACTCAGCTATGATAACTTATAAATATGCACATAATGTTTATGGACAATAAAATTATTAGATAATTTTACATATAAACCTAAATACTGAACTTTGAGAGACTTTTCTAAACAGTCAGCAAAATGGTATTAAAAGGGCTGGAATTTAGTCACTAATTCTTAATGAATTTTTTCAAACTGCTGTCAACATATGTACACTTATATTCCTTCTTTCATCCAGAAACATACTAATAGTCACTTTGTGAGTTTTCACATTCATTTTCATATTGAATGCATTCCTATAATCATATAAATAGTTTTCACTCTGTATCACATTGTGTTTTAATTCTGCACAGTAAGTTGACTGGACAGGAAATGAAACATGTTCTTTTACAAAATTAAAATTAAGTTTCTAAAGGTTGAAATGATAAATGAGAGAATTAGGATATGAAGTACAATATTTTTTCATATATAATAGTATGTACTCCATTAGTCCTCTCTAAAATGTTTAATAGCATGAACATTTTAGGTCCTGAGAATTATTCATAAAAACAGATGAGTAAAATCACCTAGACATCTTGAATGGTCCTGACCTTAAGTTAAAACTTCCATATGTGAAAGGAGACCGGGGGTGGAGAAGAAGGGTCTGTGCAGTTTCTGAGAGCCTTTAATCATAATAAGAAACAGCATGAGGAGGGTGCTTTAGGTTTACCAGAAATAGACAACTGAGAGTATTTTGTTAATTATGACGTATATGTGACTTAGGTATGTTGAGTTGCCTCTGATCGTTCATCAAGCTAGAGGAAGGATTTGGAATTGTAATCAGATGAAGCAGAGAACACATGGATACAAATTAATATGGATACCATAATGATGATGATTACTTTTGTAATCCAGAGAAACATGAATTAAAATACCCAGGAATGTATATGAAATAATGTAAACAAATCTACTTTATGATTTCAGATGACTAAAAGTCTTTGTCAACTGAAAAATTCCTTTCAGACAATACTGCATTTTTAATATTTTTTCAAAATGGGGTATACTGATTTTAAAAACAAAAAATCTGTCTTTCCACCTCCTGTAAATACCTCTCACTATGTTTGAGAGTAAAGACAGATAGTTTGCTGCAAACAAAACTTGGAAGAAGAGTTTTCTTTCTTGAACCAGACTGAAATGGATTTGCAATTTTTCATGTGTTAATATTTAACTTTTATGTTTTCTTTAATTTCTATTATTTCTAGTATCATGACAATACACAGAACATCAAATGTGTGTATTTATACACATACCCATACTAAGGTTTTACTAAAATGAAACACAGTTTGTATGTTAGTTAGGAATCACATTCTACTGATAGTGACAGCACCTTAGAAAATCTTCACTAATATATGAGGTCTAATTTTTTCACATAAAGAGCTTAGAAATAGGCAGTATATATTTGCTATGGATCTCTAAAATCTTCAGTGAACCAGGCTCCTCCTAGCACTTCACTACAATGCCCCCAGTATATGACTTTCACCCTGTCATCACAAGATAACTGCTGTAGTGCCACTCATTACCCAAATGCTAACATCACATTGGTCAGACCTTTGTAACATGGACACACTTTGATGTGAAAGAAGCTGGGAAATGTATTCCCTGATCAGGGCACAGTGTCAGTCTGAATAAGAGGGGGATTGTTCTCATTAAAAGAAAGGATTGAATAGATTTTAGGTAGACAATTAGACCCAAATTATTTCTGGCGGCACACAATCCAGCAATGATAACTAGTTTTATCCCTCTGCTGCTTTTCTGAATCATCAATTGTCACATTCCTCTTATAGTACTCAATTTGTTCATATTATTTATCTCATTAACAAAGTTAAAGCATTGAGCCTGTCTTGTCTTTACAGCATTTACTCCTGAGCATAATGCAGGAAAAGGTAATAGAACTTGTTCAAATTCATAAGAAGCAAATCTCATACTAAAAATGTCAAATTTATGAGTGTCCAACAGATACATATGATGCTCTGTTCTGCCTGTAACAATCTGACAATTTCTTTTACATGAGGTAATTAATCATATAAAAAAACTTAAGACATATTAAATTTACATTGATACCTAGTAGACATTTCAATAACATAGAATGTTGATCTCTAACCAATATTTTTAAGTTATTTCAAAGGTGTATATGGTGTATATATGCTTTTGGGGAAGTAGTGTGAATTTTCAAATTCTGAAATGATCATGAGTCATAAAATAAAGGATGCCATCTGGGATTGGATTAAAGATGGTGGTGTGAGAGGTGAGACAGAGACCTCCTCCTAAAACCACATATAATATGAAAATATAATTAATATAACTAATCCTGAAAAAGCAACAGGAAATAAGGCTGCACCAGACTGCATACACCTGGAGACAAGGGCAGACCTCACAGAACAGGGTAACGTACCAAAGCTGTGACCTGGTAGGACCCAAGCCCTTCCCCCACCCCAGCTCACCAGTGGGAGGAGGAGAAACAGAGCATGGAGGGAGTAGAGGCCTGGGACTACTGAACAACTAGCACTGGAGATCTGCTCTGGGAGAATGAACCTACATTGCATGGTGCTCTGGTGATTAGTGGGGTTGGAAAGCTAAGACAGGCGGAATACCTGGAGAGATGGTGATTCCAGCTGCTTGTAGAAAACAGGGATTCATATCCAGCTGAGCTGGGCAGGCAGTCTGAGAAACTCCCTAACAGCAAGAGGGCTGCTAAAGGGGTAAGGATTGCAAGAGCTTACTGCTCAGAGGAACGGATACATAGACAAAATTGTCTGGGTGGGCTCTGCCCAGCAGGTTGGAAACTTAAATGATCTTTAGGCGCTCCATCCCTCTGGTTGGCTATGCAGATCCAAGACTTACCACCATGATACACAGCCTGCTGAGTCTTCCTCCCAGCTAGCCTGCACCTGGCTTGCAAACTGGCAGCTCCTGTCCTGGTGTCAGGCCAGCTAAAGAGAAGCCCCACCTACCACAGCTACAAACACAAAGCACAGAGGCTTACACCTGTGTGTTTGGCCCAATGGTACTGGCAGTAGAGACAGGTGGGGAACAGGAAACAGCTCTTCCCCCCACCTCCCCAGGCAACAGCACCACTCTGCTGCAAACCCCAACATTGCTCCAGGGGCTGAGCAACTCCAGAGAGGAGAGCTTCTGGGCACTAGAGGGCACACAGACCAATTATGAAAAGTCAAAGGAACCTGGTTCAAAGCACAAGCACAATCTCAACACCAGAGACAGGACCGAGTGAGACTAAATTAATAAATTTTCCTGAATGAGATTTCAAAATAAAAATCATAAACATGTTCCTGGAGGTACAGAAAAATATTTAAGAACTCAGGAATGAATTCAGGATGGAGATCCAATCATTGAAGAACACAATGGAGGGTATTAAAAGCAGATTACATACAGTAGAGGAAATGATAAATGAAATAGAAACTGGGGAAGAGGAATACAGAGAAGCTGTGGCACAGAGAGAAAAAAGGATCACTAGAAATGAAAGAATACTGAGAGAACTGTGTGACCATTCCAAGCGGAACAATATTTGTATTATAGGGGTACCAGAAGAAGAAGAGAGAGAAAAGGGGCTTGTGTGATTGAGGAAATAATTGCTGAAAACTTCTCCAATCTGGGGAAGGAGATAGTCTCTCAGGCCATGGAGGTGCACAGATCTCCCAACATGAGGGACCCAAGGAAGACAACACCAAAACATATAATAATTAAAATGGCAAAGATCAAGGATAAGCACAGACTATTAAAAGCAGCCAAAGAGAGAAATAAGATCACATACAAAAGAAAGCCCATCAGATTATCATCAGACTTCTCAGCAGAACCTTATAGGCCAGAAGGGAGTGGCATGATGAATTTAATGCAATGAAGCAGAAGGGCCTGAAACCAAGATTACTTTGTCTGGCAAGATTATCATTTAAATTTGAAGGAGGGATTAAACAATTTCCAGACAAGCAAAGCTGAGAGAATTTACCTCCCACAAACTATCTCTACAGTGTATTATAGAGGGACTGCTATAGATGGAAGTGTTCCTAAGGTTTAATAGCTGTCACCAGAGGTAATAAAAAGGGATAGACAAAGAGTATGGAATATAATACCTAATATATACAGAATGGAGGAGGAAAAAGAGGAGGGAAAAAAAAGAACTTTCAGATTGTGTTTGTAATAGCATATTAAGTGAGTTAAGTTAGACTCTTAGATAGTACCTTGAACCTTTAGTAACCACGAATCTAAAGCCTGCAATGGCAATAAGTACATACCTATCAATAATCACCCTAAATGTAAATGGTCTGAATGCACCAATAAAAAGATATAGAGTTATTGAATGGATAAAAACAAGACCTAACTATATGCTGCCTACAAGAGACTCACATCAAACCCAAAGACATACACAGACTAAAAGTAAAGGGATAGAAAAAGATATCATGCAACTAATAGGGAGAAAAAAGCAGGTGTTGCAGTACTTGTATCAGACAAAATAGATGTTAAAAACAAAGAAAGGTCCAATAGACAAAGAAGGACATTATGCAATGATAAAGGGGCCAGTCCAACAAGAAGATATAACCACTATAAATATCTATGCTCCCAACACAGGAGCACTTACATATGTGAAACAAATACTAAAAGAATTAAAAGGGGAAATAGAATGCAATGCATTCATTCTAGGAGACTTCAACACTCCATTCACTCCAAAGGACAGATCAACCAGACAGAAAATAAGTAAAGAGACAGAAGCATTGAACAAGACATTAGAAGAGATGGACCTAACAGACATCAACAGAACTCTCCACCTAAAAGCAGAAGGATACACATTCTTTTCAAATGCACATGGAACAGTTTCAAGAATAGATCATACACTAGGCCACAAAAAGAGCCTCAGTAAATTCAAAAACATTGAAATTGTACCAACCAGCTTCATAGACCACAAGAGTATTAAACTACAAATAAATTATGCAAAGATAACAAAAAAGCCTACAAATACATAGAGGCTTAACAACATGCTCCTAAATAACAAATGGACCAATGACTAAATAAAAAGAGAGATCAAGCAATAGATGGAGACAAATGACAACAATAATTCAACAATGCAAAATCTGTGAGATGCAGCCAAGGCCGTGCTAAGAGGGAGTATATTGCAATACAGGCCTACCTCAGGAAAGAAGAACAATCCCATATGAACAGTCTAAACTCACAAACAATGAAACTAGAAAAAGAAGAACAAATGAAGCCCTAAGTCAGTAGAAGGAGGGACATAATAAAGATTAGAGCAGAAGTAATAGAATTGAGAAGAATAAAACAATAGAAAGAATCAATGAAAGCAGGAGCTGGTTCCTTGAGAAAATTAACAAAATAGATAAACCCCTAGTCATATTTAATCAAGAAAAAAACAGTCTACACACAGAAACAGAATAAGAAATAAGAGAGGAAAAATCACTATGGACACCACAGAAATACAAAGAATTATTAGAGAATACTATGAAAATTATATGCTAACAAATTGGACAACCTAGAAGAAATCAACAACTTTCTAGAAAAATAGAACCTTCCAAGGCTGACCAAGGAAGAAACAGAAAATCTGAACAGATCAATTACTAGCAACATAATTGAATTGGTAATCAAAAAACTATCTAAGAACAGAATACCTGCACCAGATGGCTTCACCACTGAATTTTATCAAACATTTAGTGAAGATCTAATACCCATACTCCTTAAAGTTTGCCAAAAAGCAGAAGAGGAAGGAATACTACCAAACTCATTCAATGAGGCCAGCATCACTCTAATACCAAAACCAGAAAAAAAGACAATTACAGACCAATATCCCTGATGAACATAGATGCAAAAATACTCAACAAAATATTGGCAAACAGAATTCAAAAATACATAAAAAATATCATCCATCACGACCAAGCAGGATTTATTCCAGGGATGCAAGGATGGTACAATATTAGAAAATCCATCAACATCAGGCACCACATCAACAAAAAGAAGGACAAAAACCACATGATCATCTCCATAGATGCCAAAAATGCATTTGACAAAATTCAAAATCCATTCATAATAAAAACTCTCAACAAAATGGGTATAGAGGGCAAGTACCTCAACATAATAAAGGCCATATATGACAAACATACAGCCAACATCATACTTAAAAGCAAAAAGTTGAAAGCCTTTTCTTTAAGATTGAGAACAAAACTCTCTCCACTTTTATTCAACATAGTTCTGGAGATCTTCACCACAGCAATTAGAGAACACAAAAAAATAAAAGTCATTCAGATTGTTAAAGAAGTTAAACTGTCATTGTTTGCAGATGACATGCTATTGTACATAAAAAACCCTAAAGAATCCATTCCAAAACTACTAGATCTAATAACTTAGTTCAGCAAAGTTGTGGGATACAAAATTAATACACAGAAATCTGTGGCATTCCTATACACTAATGATGAACTAGCAGAAAGAGAAATCAGGAAAACCATTCCATTCACAATTGCTTCAAAAAGAGTAAAATACCTAGGAATAAACCTAAATAAGGAAGTGAAAGACCTATACTCTGAAAACACAAGACACTCATGAGAGAAATTAAAGAAGATACCAATAAATGGAAACACATTCTGTGCTTATGGGTAGGAAGAACTATTATTGTCAAAATGGCCATTGTGCCTAAAGCAATCTATAGATTCAATGCAATCCCTATCAAAATACCAACAGTATTCTTCAACGAACTAGAGAAAATAATTCAGAAATTCATATGGAACCACAAAAGACCCACAAGTAGACAAAGTGTGCCTGGGCAGGAAGAATAAAGCTTGGGTGATTACGCTCCCCAACTTCAAGCTCTACTACAAAGCTACAATAATGAAGACAATTTGGTATTGGCACAAAAACAGACCCATATAACAATGGAGCAGACCTGACAGCCCAGCTATAAACCCAAGTATATATGATCAATTAATATACAATAAAGGAGCCATGGACATACAATTGGGAAATCACCACCTCTTCAACAACTGATGTTGACAAAACTGGACAGCCACATGTCAGAGAATGAAACTGGATTATTATTTATCCCCATACACAAAAGTAAACTCGAAATGGATCAAAGATCTAAACATAAGTAATGAAACCATAAAACTCTTAGAAGAAAACATAGGCAAAAATCTCCTGAATATAAGCATGTGCAACTTCTTCCTGAACACATCTCCTCGAGCAAGGGAAACAAAAGCAAAAATGAACACATGGGACTACATCAAACTTAAAAGCTTCTGTACAACAAAGGACACCATCAACAGAACAAAAAGAATGGGAGTACATATTTGTAAATGACATATCTGGCAACGGGTTAACATCCAAACTGTGTAAAGAACTCATATGCCTCATCACCCAAAAAGCAGATAACCTAATTAAAAAATGGGCAGAGGATATGAACAGAATTCAGATGGCCAACAGGCACATGAAAAGATGCTACACAACACTAATTATCAGGGACATACAAATAAAAACCACAAGGAGATATCACCTCACACCAGTTAGGATGGCCAACATCCAAAAGACAAGCAACAACAAATGTTGGTGAGGATGTGGAGAAAGGGGAACCCTCCTACACTGCTGGTAGGAATGTAAATTAGTTCACCCATTGTGGAAAGCAGTATGGAGGTTCCTCAAAAACTAAAAATAGAAATATGATTTGACCTGCCAATTCCACTCCTAGGAATTTTCCCAACATAAACAACTTCTCAGATTCAAAAAGACATATTCACCCCTATATTTATTGCAGCACTATTTACAATAGCCAAGAAATGGAAGCAACTGAAGTATCCATCAGTAGATGAATGGATAAAGAAGATGTGGTACATATACACACTGGAATACTACTCAGCTATAAGAAAGAAAGAAATTCTACAATTTGCAACAACATGGATGGAGCTGGAAGATATTATGCTCAGTGAAATAAGCCAGGCAGAGAAAGACAAGTAACAAATGATTTCCCTCATTTGTGGAATATAACAACCCAGCAAAACTGAAGGAACAAAATAGCAGCAGACTCACAGATTCTAAGAAGGGACTGGCATTTAGCAAAGGGGAGGGGTGGGGGAGGAGGGAGAAGGCGATTCAGGGGTATTATGATTGGCACACATGGTATGGGTGGGTTCAGTGGGAAGACAATGTAGCACAGAGAAGGCAAATAGTGACTCTGTGGCATCTTAACCACACTGATGGAAAGTGACTGCAGTGGGGTATGTGGCAGACATTATAACAAGGGTGTATGTAGTAACCACATTTTTTTTTCATGTGAAACCTTCATAAGAGTGTGTATCAAAAATACCTTAATAAATAAATAAATAAATAAATAAAATAAAGGATCCCACCTATTGTCTTCAGAGGTCTCCAAAATGAGATACATGGGCCCCTGCTATTGATTTTGCTTTAGCATTTTTAATTTCCCTTTTTCAGTACTTAATGTACATTGTTATCTATCTATACATATAAAATGTAAGCAAATTACATATATACTAGGAATATGTACCAAATTTTAATGTACAAATTTCTTGAAGATCAGTGTTGATTTTATGCCAAGTTTAATATTCAAGGAATTTATTCAAGTGGTCACATATACCCCATGGAAGTCTAGCTGTTGTTATTATTTTGACTTTTGTACTTTTGGTGTCTGCTGTGTGGTTAGACATACTTTGACTTAGTAGGTGCTTTTTTAATCATTAAGTCATTGGCATGCGACCAATATCCTTTTGAGAGTCATATCCTTTTCCATCCCAGTTGTGTCACTGAACAGAAAGCCAGAGATGTGAGGAAATGGTTATATAACAAGAGGACCTTTGAAATACTATTGCATATGGTAGGTTGTAGTCATACCTAAGAACAAGCTATTTGTATGTAAAAATACACATTGGTTGAACTAGTTTACATTCCCATCAGCAGTGTAGGATCCTCACCAGCATTTGTTGTTCCTAGTCTTTTCTATGTTGGCCATCCTAACTGGTGTGAGGTGATATCTCATTGTGGCTTTAATTTGCATTTCCTTGATAATTAGCAAAGCAGAGCATCTTTTCATGTGCCTGTTAGTCATCTGAATTTCTTCTTTGGAGAAGTGTCTATTCATACCCTCTGCCCATTTTTTAATAGGGTTATTTGCTTTTTAGGTGTTGAAGCATCTGAATTCTTTATATATTTTGGATGTTAACCCCTTGTCGGATATGTCATTTACAAACCTATTCTCCCATACTATAGTATGTCTGTTGTGGAAAGCAACATGGAGGTTCCTCAAAAAACTAAAAATAGAAATACCATTTGACCCAGAAATTCCACTCCTAGGAATTTTCCCAAAGTAAACAACCTCTCAGATTCAAAAAGACATATGCACCCCTATGTTTATTGCAGCACTATTTACAATAGCCAAGATATGGAAGCAACCAAAGTGTCCATCAGTCGATAAATGGATAAAGAATATGTGGTACATATACACAATGGAATACTATTTAAAGAAAGAAACAAATCCTAATATTTGCAACAACCTGGATGGAGCTGGAGGGTATTATGCTCAGTGAAATAAGTCAGGCAGAGAAAGACTAATACCAAATGATTTCCCTCATTTGTGGAGTACCACAACAAAGCAAAATTGAAGGAACAAAATAGCAGCAGATTCACAGATTCCACAAAGGGACTAGCAGTTACCAAAGGGGAGGGGTGGAGGAGGCGGGTGGGGAGAGAGAAGGGGATTGAGGGGTATCATGATTGGTCCACATGGTGTGTGTGGGGTCATGGGGAAGACAATTTAGCTCAGAGAAGACAAATAAGGACTCTGTGGCATCTTACTACAGTGATGGACAGTGACTACAATGGGGTATGGGGGGACTCGATAATAAGGGTTAATGTAATAACCACATTGTTTTTCTTGTAAAACCTTCATAAGAGTGTATATCAGTGATACCTTAACAAAAAAATTCAATTGAACACATAAAAAAATACACATAATTCTGGTGCCTTTACTTGTGAATTATATTACAAATTTTATTCCTTTACTACAGGAATAAAGTAAAGCAAATACACTTCCGGGCCTGCAGAACCTCTTCAGTCCTGGGCCTGGTGGTAAGGTGAGTCAGCCCCACAGATAGAGAGGACAGAAAAATCCACCAAAGATTTCCTATTACTATCAAGCAACCCTTCTTTATCACATGTTTATGCATCAATAAATTTATTTTTTGCATTTAAACTGTATTAACTTGCTTCTTATAATTTCTTAAATCTTATAAGTATAAAGACCTACAAAATGTTTATTTTCTATAGGATTTATACAGTGCAGTTTTTAAAAAGTACACACTAACCATGTGAAGTTCAAGACTACTGTCTGATGAATGACATAGCAATTTTATTTTACTAGTTTCAATGATTTTTTGTTTCAGAACAGAAAATCCAAGAGATGACATATTTTAAAATAGTAATTTTTCCATCTTGAAATTAGTGCCTTAAAAAATACCTGGTACTGCCTCAGTAAATAGAGGGTTTTAGTAAACATTTACAGAATGAATGCTTTTCAAAGGTAAAATTTCATACAACCTTTAAATTTGTATATATAAAATCATGTCAGACATGTCTGGCTTCAGGAAGAAATCAGTATTCCACAAATCCACCTAACTGTAGAACAGTTTATGATTATTTTAGCATGGCATTCTCTATTTCAACAGATTCCTGAGGTACTATGGACCCTGTTGCCATTTCTCTACTAAAACTATGATCCTTCATCAGTACATGATGGCTTCCAGTTTGGTATCATGTCATTCTAGCTCTCTGTGACTTAGTGCTTTCATATCCCCATACTGACATACATTTTCACAATTACTTTATAATATATAATGACTTCTACTAACCTATATTTTCTATATGCAAATGCCTTAGTTACTACAAAGGGCAATTATTTCTTCTCTTTCTTTCCAGACTGAATGAAGTGCCAGTGACATGAGCTTAAAATAACTCACATGTATGCATCAACCATTTCTATAAGTGAAGTGACAAAGAGACCTTTCTTGAGATGAGAAGGTTGAAAAAACAATATCAGATTAAGTTACAGTTAAAGAATGTTCTAAAAGTGCCATTTTGTTTTACTATTCTTAAAGTTATGCATGATTTTTTAGAGCACATTGTCACTTGTTTGAAGAGCACTAATTTTTTTATGACCACTTTTCAGTCTGTAAAAATGACAAACCTAGAGAAAATTAAATTTAAATTCAAATCGGGCTTCTGTTCCATGAAAGATGGAACCATTTTGTGAACTTTCGATATTGTCATATAATCTTAATTTATTCATAAATTCCTTTCATGTGTTCTTAAATAAAATTTACCTCACACTTTTTGTCTCCTCTTATCACACACAAAAAAATTTAAACCCAATGGGAAGGACAGAGAGTGAAAGAGAGAGGAGCCTTTTATAAAATAGTAAATCCATAGCCACTAATCCCCACCATCCTTTTCAGTACATTAAAAACAAGTACTTGAATAAACTTGCCTTTATAGTGACCTTTGTATAGTGACATTTCCATGTTTTCATTTTAACATATAGTCTAGTTTTCCAGTAAATAAACATACTTGCACACACACACGTGCAAACACACGTGTGTGTGCATTTGTGTGATACTGGCTGATATTTGCATTTTTTCATCAATACACTAGCCATTTATCACCCCCCTCAAAAACATAAGTGCATTCTAGGCATTGTGTACTTCTGGAACATAATGTATCATCTCCCAAATGTCTTTTTCCCTTCTTACGTATTGAACCCTCTTGCCCCATGCCCTATCTACTATTCTTTAACTTTTCTAAGGTAAAACATAAAGACTTACATTCTGGTTTCCTCCTTTTTTTAAACCAGTTACTTCATACTTACTATCAAATGATATGAATCATTTTTACTAAACTTATCCTTTGGTAATATGTGAGTCATTCCACTATTTCAACTATTAGTACTCATCATTATATTTATTCCAACATCCTCTTCTACTCCATGTAACACTTTTAGGGAGAAGTCTCTTGGATGAGAATCAGTCATTCAAATCATGTCAAAGTAAATAAGCATTTTCTTTTCAGAATTAACATCGGTTCATTCTTTTACACTATATGTCATTTGTTTTGCTACATTGATGTTAATTTTTCTTCCTTCATTAAATGATACTACTTATTTAAGCCAGAGATCTTTTGGCACACTGGTGCCTTCTTCAGGAAAGCTTGCTGGACTGAAATACAGCAACAGTGAAGATGGAGAACAGGAAATAGGTTCTAGACCTTTGAGAAAAAATCCTCAGGAAATAGTGAATAATGAATATAAATAAACAGAAACAACAAATCAGAATTGATAGAAAGGTATCTATACTAGGTTATTAGATAATGTAACACATATCTGAGATAGAGAATATAGAAGGAATAGCAGATTTTAAAAAGTTTTTTGAAGTATTTAAGTTTATTAAGGAGGATGTAAGTTATTGAATTGTTATAAATTCAAACAAAATTTTGAAGAAAAAGCCAGAACGTCTGTATCATGAAGATCATTCTACATTATTTTAAATAAGAACATTTTTAAAAATCTTTAATATTGAAAATAGATTGATGAGAATTATTTTAGCTCACAGAACATCTCCACCTGAAAATTGACTATGTGCACATAAGAGAATGGTTTTATGAAGAATGTTTATATAATGGATATTATTTAAAAGTTAAACTTTTTTATATGTTTACCTGAAGACTCTACATAAAAGAAAAAACATTTTATGTTTGTGGTGTGTGTCTCTATGTGTCTCTGTATGTGTGTATACACGCACACAAATAAAGTGTTTCTAAACATGCTTGGTTTAGAGAAAAATAAAGCAAATTCACTAGGAGCAAAATCTTAAGAACAGTGATGTTAAGCAAAATAATATCAACTTTCTAATCCTTTCTTCTCTCTCACCTTCTTTCCCTTTCTCAAATAAATCCTCAGAAAAAAATGTTCTTCATAGAAATTTTGTTTTTCTACCTGTGAAGGAAAAGAAACTTGTCTATTTTTATGAAAGTAGATTTAATTTAATTTTTTTCCTTGTTAAATGCTCTATGAAATCCTGTGACATAATCAAAAACTGCTACTGGTACTGTAAAAATGTTAGGATTGCTATTCTATAACTCATTTCAAATTTATACACCTAAGTAATCTAAAAAACTCTTCAATTTCAATTAGTGAATTGTGCCTATTCTGACATTTTTTTCTTAACTCTCATTAAACACTCATGGTCTAATAAGTAGCTTTGAAAGCTTTAAAGTATAAATAATTGCAATTCACCATCATTATGGATTCAAAGTGTTTGGAGAATGAGGTACAAATATATTTTGGATGCTGTATAACCAAAAATAAATAAATGAATGGTATTGTTACAGTAACAAAAAATGTAGGCAAAATATACCTTGCCATCTTCCAACTGATAATATGCAAAGAAATAAGTATCTCTATATATTCAGAAATGTCCTAAGTCAATTGCACAGAAGGGTTTGTTATAACTTCAGAACAAATGATGAAAGACAAACAGACACACAAAAAAACCCAGTCTTCAATAAGTATAAAATGGAAGGAGCACATACACAAAATCTTGTTTGGTAAACTTGGAATCCAAAAGGATGTGTGTAAACTGTAAGTATACATAAAATCAGCACAAATACAAAACAGCATCATATATGGAGGAATAAAATAAAATAAAATAAATGTTTATTGACAAGTGAATGAAGCTAGTCTGGAAAAGCTACATACAGTATGATTCCAGCTAGATGACATTATGGAAAAGGAAAACTACAGAAGCAGTGAAAAGATCAGTATTGCCACAGACAGGGGAAAAGAATGAACAGGTGGAACATGGAAAATTTTTAGGGCAGTGAAACTGTTCTGAATGATACTCAAATGGTGGATACACATATTATGTATTTGGCAAAATCTCAAGAATTGTACAATATAAAGAGCGCACTCTAATGTAAACTATGGTCTTTAGCTAAAATAACATATCAATAGTAGTTGATCATTTTTTAACAGAAGTACTATAGCAATGCAAGATGTTACCTGTAGGAGACACTGGGCAGGGAGAGAATATATGTGAACTCTGCAGAGTATATGTGTATTCTGTACTCTCAGCCCAATTTTTCTGTAAATTTAAAACTCCTCTGAGAAGTAAAGTCAATTTATTTAAAAGTTAAACTGATAAGTTAATAATAAATTATTATTTGTAATAATATATAAATTATTAGTTGTAAATAATATATTGAATAGAAGTGACAGGAAAAATTTCCTTCATATAAAATACCATGTGGTACCATGCATTAGACTCTGGAACAGAAGAAGGACATTAGTGAAAAACTGGTGAAATCTGAATAAAGTCTGTAGTTTAGTTAATAGTAATATACCAATGTGAATTTCTTAGTTTTGACAAACATACCATCGTTATATCAGATCTTGATGTTAGGGGAAATTGGGTATGGTATATGGGAACCATCTGTATTATCTTTGCCACTTTTCTATAAATCTAAATTAATTACAAAATAGGAAACTTTAGAAAACCAGCATCCTACATAACTATGAAATAATCGACAGCCAGAATTAAATGTCCAGCCACTGCAAACCACATTCTTTTTGACTCTGAAAGCTGGGTGTACAAGAATGAGACAAAACATACAAATACACTAGAAACTCTTTGTGGGCAGGGATTGTTTCTAACTATCTTTCAACTCTAAAATGTCTAGTGGAGGAAGTGTTTATTCATGTTTGATGATGTATTCTTAATTACGAGAGTCAAATTAAAACAAAGATCTCTGAAGACACTAGTACAACTTGTGTCATATTAACTAGAATGACAGTTTTTTAAATTTAATTTGAGTTATTGCTCAGAGAGAGGCAACATTATATATTTTGTAAAAAGATAGCATTAGTAGAAAAGCAAAAAGGAATCGGTCTCATTAAATACAATGATATTTTTCTCCCAAATTACATAAAGAGCTTATTGAATTTGGTATTTAAAAATTTTACTATATATTATGTCATTGCTCCTTTAGTATATCAAGCTTTTCATCTTTCAGATTAGTTATTATATTTTATAAAATACCCTGTAAACAACATTTAGGAATTCTTCCATGTTTAGACATGTACTAATTAGCTTATAAGGTCAAAAGGGGATTTCCCCAATGTATTGTTACAGATGGTTAACATGTTACAGATGGTTAATTGCTCAATTTAATTTTTTGAATATAATCTTCAGTTAGCACTGTGCTATGTCTATGTTCTTTTTTGAAAAGGCATAATGTGGATCTCTGCTGGGTGAGGTTATTGAAAGATTTGATGGATCAGTTATCTGGACCAGTGAACCAAATTCCAATTGATGATAAGAATAAAAAATAGTTATGTAACATTTAAAGAAACGGTGGTCCTTTTCTTAAAAAAAAAATCCATCTTAGATATACTTTGGTCATGATTTCATGAGATATACATTCTAATCTTCCAAGATGGCAATTCTCACCTAGGTCTGTTTCCTGGTATGTACTCTAAGGAATAAAAATTAAGTAATATATTTCAATTTGGAATTAAAATTTAATAATTAAAACAAAAATATCCCCTTTTCATACTAAACATTTTTGGATAAAATGAGTATTAATATTCATGTGGTTAAAAAAACACAGACCCAAGGCCATAGGAATTAGTTCATTTCCTTTTATGTACCTTGAGATATTTCATGCTTTTATTTGTTTATACCCATTTCCAATGTAACATCCTTGTTCCTATAAAAAGTTAAGCAATGATTCCTCTCATGTATAAATATTATGTAGGTTATAAATACCTAACTATACCTATGTTGAGAATCATAATTTCTACAAATGTTACATCTAATCACCTCAGTAGTTTTCAAAGGAAAACTGGATACCAAATGAAAAGCTCTGATGAACATTTCCTAATGCTGTCATTGTTTAAAATACTATTTAAAATTTCATCCTTAATTTTGTAATGATCTATTCTTTGTCTACCACATACAATGGGTCTATTTTATAATATTTCTTCAGAAATTACCTTTTTTATATTGCAAATGTCATGTAATATAAAATCAATATGGGATAAACACTTTACTTTTTGCTTCTATATACCTCTACTGCCAAAATACCCACAGTTGGATCTGTCAAAACTTTAGAAGTGAATTCTGCAACTTTATGTGGTCAGCTATTTAAAAACTTGGTCTTCATACTTTCTGTATTTCTCTGTAATTTAGATATTATTCATAATATTGAGGCAATGATACAGAATTCCAAATGCTGGAATAGCATCTAAGACATCACTGGGTATGTTATGATATGTGTTATAGATACAGCTATGTGTGTGTGTGCATATATATACATGAATATATAGATATATATAAATGAATATAAATATATATGTATATACATATACCAATTATAAGGTATCAAGAAATTAATCTTCATTGACCATCTACAACATGAAAACATATTGCATCTTTCCCTTTAAATTCATTTAATTTCTACTCTCTAGACTTTCTTAAAGCCAAACTATTCAAATACGTATGCAGGAAATCTCTTTATATTGATCTAAGACATTGATTTTCAAAGTGTGGCCCTTGGACAAGCACCATTAGCAATGCAATCTGTTAACTGAAGGGTTGTGTCCTACAGTTGATGCTGAGACTCTAAATTTAAGAAACTGATCTAGGAGAAACTAAGATACATATCAGTAACCATCAATCATAGAAATTATCCTTGAATCCTCCATCTCCTTTATGCCTATACCCAGTTGACACCATTGCTTACAGAACAGACATCGTAAGTGGCCCAGTATCCATCACCTCCCATCTATGCCCTGCTAGATATCTTTCTCAGATGACCTTGATAAATCAAACAGTTCTTTGTAACTCTAGTCTCACTCACAGAGTAAATCACCTAATTCTAAATTGCTTAACAATTTTCCATTAAGAGAATCCAAAACATTTGGCATGATGTATGAGACTCTTCATAATTCAGTCTCTAATTCTAACTTTTTCCTTCACAAATTCCATTACCTACTCCTTCTCTACTCTAGTTTCAGACATGGCCTATGTTTTGCTCTCAACATAAATGCTGTTTTACCATCTGTACTTTGTGTGTGTGTGTGTGTGTTGCCCAGTCACATATACCTGGTAAATTACTATTCATCTTTAAAGGTTCACAACCTTCTTGGTATAATATACTTGACATGTATCTACTTGACACATGTCAAGTAGATCTGATGGCACAGTCTATGTGATATTATTTTATCTCCTGTGTATCTTCATTGATAATTATCATCGTATCGTAGTTGCTGGCCCATGGATTTGTCCTTACCACCTAACTTGAAGCTTGTCAAGGAAATATTTCCTTACCTCTCTTAAAAGAGGTAGTATACAGTAGGGGTGATGCACACAACATAAGGAGTCAGACTGATTTCCATTCCTGACTCTCCCCCTTACTGAGTGTATGATCTTGTTTGTATTATTTTAATTATTTAGGCCTTACTTTCTTCTTCTGTAAAATGAGAGTAAAACTACATAGGATTGTTGTGAGAAGTAAATGAGTTGATATATGTAAAACAGTAAGAATTAAATACAGCACTTTGTAAAAATATTAGCTATTGGTATGGTTTGCATCCCTATACCTGTGATGGAACCAGTACACAGTAGAAGCTCCAGCAGTTATTGAACAACACTATGAATGAATCTCAATATACTAGAAATGTTATAAACCCATTTTATACTGCATAAGCTAATCAGAAACCAATAGATTCTAGAAACTAATAATACCCCATCTACTTTCCTTTCTAAAATATTGCTATCACTATCAGTTCTCCCCCAAAATGTTTACCACTTTTGAGATTTTCTTTGAACTAGGACCATTTACATTTACATTAGAACTATTTACATAAAAGAAATACTTATTTTAAAGGAACAATCACAAAGGCAAATTTGACCACAAAACAACTCTTGAATTATAAAACTCCTGTTGATCTTTATATTTTAGTTTCCATAATTTAGAAGAACATTTTTCCTAATTTAGGATGACCAAATTATTTTGAAAGCTCCACAAGAGCACCATATGTTTCTTTAAAAGGCATACAAAAAAATATTACTATTTTAGCAATTCAGAAGGCAAAAATATATAGCTAACAATTTAGAAACATTTTAAATCTTAACGACTTACTGGCTGGAAGATAACACATCTGACCCTTCTGCTTTAAGACTAGTCACATTAAAATGATGTACTAATTTTTAAAAAGATCTCAAAACATTTATTGGTTCTTATGAAAATTGAAACTATATGAGATTTGTTTTGGTTATGAGCTAACATTTAAAAATACTCTGTCAAGGCAACAAGATTCAGAGTTATGTTTGAACCTAAGCTAAAAGCAATTTCTAGTTGTCAGAGAATGAGTTAAAAATCTTTAATCATGAAGTGACAGCTCAGTCTCTGGATCATAAATCAAGCTGTGATTGAGAAATATGCATACACAATAATGGAGAGCTAATAATAATCCTATACAACTCAATTCTCAGCATTTTTTGCTGTTGAGAAAAGTAGTTCTATGTTGACCGATGTATCTCCAGATTTGCTTATTATTTCAGGTGCTGTATGGTATGACACTCATACAACACAGTCTTGAAATTCATGGAATATAATCTCCTAAATACTAACTCACATAATCTTGAACCACTCTTTGGTACACTCACAGAAAAAGAACAAGAACAAGAGGGGACTAATGGAAATAGCGCTGAACCCAGACACAGGAAGCAATGATGTTACCTTGGGCAAGTCACTAAGACCCTAGAGCTCCTGCTGTTTGTCAGTGTAATAAGGGAACTGCAGTAGATGATTTCTAGTCACTGGTGGCTCTCAAATTAGTTATTCACTTGAATATATTCCACTGCTCCAAATAAGATAAAATTTTGCTGCCCTTAATGAAAAGGTGAAGCAGCTCTGTCAATAAATATTTTCACAAAATCTTAGTATTTTTTAATGGCTTATGAGTACATTGTTGTTTTCTGCCTTTCCAACACTCAGAAGAAAGGGAAATTCAAATCAAAATTATATCACAAATTCTACTTTAAAAAGTGACCACCCATCACATCCATCCAACATAAAGAGCACAGACAACAACACATGGATCTAAGGAAATCATCAGCATGCACTATTTACAAGATTAATCATATCACCTACAAGCTTTAAACCCCATTGAAGACTTTTGAGCAAATATGTAAGGCAAACTTTATTGTTACCAGCGTTTTTGGGTTCCATGATGTGGAATAAATATCCAAGCATAGACTGGAAGTTCAAGTTTTCTGTAACCATCATACTGTGTTTCTCTGCTCTTCCTGCACTAGCAGAATCTCCCTTGTTGCTAGATCTATGGTCATCACCTTATGTTGAGAAAAGAAGTTACCATCTACATTTTTCTAAAATTTAGCTTATTCTTAACCTCAGGCCCCAAAAACATTGACTGATAGTGTCATATGGAAGGGAAATTTAATTGATCTTACTGTTAGGGCATCTTATATCCCCTTTTCTTCTTTTGCTTTGTCTTCCTTAGATTATTAGATAATTTTCATTTCTACTGATACCTCCAAATATCTTGCAATGTACTCAATTCTCTGAATTTGGCTTCTTTTTGCTTTATATCTTTATTGTAAAAATGATCCACTAATAAAAAAAGTTTGAGTTTTTAGAATATACTTTCTTGGAGTGTTGGCAAAATAGTGAAAATTCAACCTTATGTCAAATCACTAAGATTATAACTAAAGTACTAGTGAGCCGATCCTAGGTCCTATGTCCTATCATGGAAATGTTTATGATGCTTTTGTTTTTCTAACTCCTATCTGTTCTTCAATTAAAACAGCCCCAGTAATCATCCGATTAAAATACTGCCTTTGAATGATGTCCAATATCTTTAGTGTGGCACATAAAATCCATCACAACCTGATCCTTGTAACTTTCTAGAAACATCTCACAATCATTCCCTGGAAAACCTTAGAGTCCAGTAACTCCTTGATAGGGAACTTTCGTATTCTTTATTCCATTTCCTTATTACTTAAATTCATGGCTTTTCTAGTCCTCTGATTTTAATGTCATCTCTTTTATCATTAGCAATGGATACCAGACGTTCCACGATACCAGGAGTTAGTTCAAACTGAACTCCATGATTATATGAGAGAAATTTGATGATTCTAAAATGAATCCTTGCTACAAATTGCTAAGAACAGATACCTCAAGTTGCTGTTGAGATACCTATTTTCTCTTGTTGTGTGTTTATTTTAAAATCCTAAATGTAAAAACATCCAGAACTAGATCAATCCTGAATCATGCACAGTGCTGTATTAATTCAGAGGTTGGAATGAACTATAGCACTGTAACAAACAGCAGTTGAATATCTTCACAAGTAATGCTTGCCTCATTATAGCAGTTAGAGATTTTCTACTACAGTGATTACCAAACTTGAGTTGCATCAGGATCACATCAAGAACCTATGAAAAAGCAGAATGCTGGGACCTACCCAGCAATTTCTAATTGCCAATTAGATCTCAAAGCAGTAGGTCTTTGTTGGGACCCAGGGTTTTGCATTTCTAACAACTCCCAAGAAATCTCAGATACCACATTGATAAGGTTTTTATTGGCATTGTAATTCTGGAATAAAGTGAGCATCACTAGCAGAAAACAAAGTGATGTAATATAATCAATGAACTTTTAAGGTTGTGGAAATACTTAAGGTAGTTTGTATTGTAAATATTATAACCTTTAAAAAGACTTAGGTCCAATGGCTCTCATTTGGAACGTGGGATTTATTTAAAAAGTGTTTCACACCACATTTTTTTATAGGTAAAATTTAATTTCTTTTTTAGAAAGTGTTCAAAAGAAATTAACCTCTAGAGGATAATAAATCTAAGGTTAAAAACCATTAATTCATGGCATTTTTTTAAAAGAAAAATAAGCAAAACTTTTGAACAAATTATTATTTTTATAAATTTCTATCAAAATTCCTGAATTATAATTCATGGAATAACAGAATTGAAATGCCTTTTTATATTCTATATTGAAGTGAAAACTTAGAAGCTTGAAAAAATAGTATTTATTCTAAATAGACATTTTTAATACTAAAGGAACTGACATTTCTTAGCAATGTAGAAACTGTTTACCATATACTATTTTGCACATTTCAACAAATTTAATGTATAATGTATTGAATGTATATAGAAATATGAATTGAATGAACATAGAAATATACACAATTAGAAATGGAAAAATTGTTTCTAATTTTTTAAAGCACTGATTTAAAGCATTTTTAAATACAAGATAAAGTGTTAATTTTTATAAATTAAAGATTGCTAGAATAAATTCTGTCTTTGCTGATTCCTGCCACTTATTCATATTTCCTTTCCTTTTATATTGTGCATTTTCTTTCATGGAAAGGGTAAAATAACTAAAACTTTGCCATGGTTTTCTAATTTGATCAGACATCCTTCCCTGAAAGGTCAGGACAATAGGTGAAAGTAATATATTTAAAATATGCAGCATTGTTCATTCTAGGCAGAAAAATTTCAAATGACCAAGAATCACATATCACATGTGCCAAAAGTTTGATTCTCCTGGATCAGCTACTCAGCATATGAAGCAGAATTTGGACTGTGATTCATAAAGGCAGAATCCCAGGTGGTTATTGCTGATACCCAGTTGTCAAAATATTCTTCCTCCATTTCAGACACCATTCACAAAATAAAAGCTAGAAATCCAGGAAATAAGACAAAATTTAGACTTCACGAATAGCAATAATTCCAATATTGAAGAGAAGTAAAGTGTCCACTACTACAGTAGAGAATAGAAAAGCAGTGTCTTGTTTTAGATAATACTTTTATTATTTCTGTTCCTCTCTATAGTTCATTCAATTCTAAACATTTCTATTTTTTGTTAAATGGTTAAATGGAATTTACTTGCAGAATTCTGACATTTTACACTTTATATAATTTTCATTATAGAGCTGTCTTTAGCTAGTTTTCTTTTCAGTTAGTTTCCAATTCATAGGCTGCTAGTATTTTCTAAATGCATTTACTTTAACAGCTCTGCTAGTACAAAAATAACATGCTATATGCACTATGGACATAGATGTATATCTATATGTACACATATAATATGTATATATATTATTTCACTTAACTTTATGCCTTTAAAAAGAGAGTGAAATCATTAAAAACAACCATTTAAAATAACAGATTAGAAATCATTGATTTTTTCTTTTCAACAAATACAGAATCAGTTTTAGTTTAGTTATTCTTCCTTGCTCTATAAAGCTTTATATTATTCATTTATTCAGGCAATTTAATTTATGGACAGCTAATCCAGAAACTCTAAATACAGAGAATAAAAGGAAGAATTTCATGAAATGGGGATTGGTCTCACATAGTCTTCAGTTTCCTGACTGAGATAAGTATCAATGAAATAATTGCATTAATGTATAATTACAAGTTGTGGAGGTACAACAAAAAACAAGGTAGACAGCTTAACAGGTGTTACGTGCTATTCTGGAGGGTGTCAGCGGACTGGGAGTTGGGGGGTGGTTGGCAGAAGGGAGGCATGTCAAAAAATCAGAATTTCTTCCTGAAGGAGAAATATTAATATTTTGAGGAAATTCCAATCACTTAAAATTTAAATAAATTGGCCATACAATTACTATATTTTGATTCTTTCAATTTAAAATATAGCATCAAGATCATATGCAACCTATAATATGGGCAGATTCAATGTAATAAGAATCATGTTATGTCAAAGGCAATATTTTGGGCTCTTTTGGAGAAGAAGTATTTGATGGCACTTCAGGCAATCTACCAGATTCCAAATCCAAGACATCAAGTGTAGAATGAGAATTAGGAGACATATCAATGAATTTAGCAAAAGATTTTGGGTTAGAATAGGAAAAACTAAAAATGTATCTAATAAGAAATGGTATATAGCTCTTTCACATGCATTATCATATGTATTTTTTCATAGCTATGTAGAAACATTTACTCTAATGTACTGTAACATAGGAATTGCTGTTACTCCTTTTTTTTAAGTAAGGACAAATGTTAATGAAGTTTAATTGGTCTGTATCAATCAATAAATGAGAGAGGCAGAATTCAAATGCTGGTGTTTGATTCTAAATGATGTGCTTATTCTATTTTACTACTCTGTGCATTATCTTTGACATCATAATACAGCACTGAAAAGATAACCTGGGAAAATTAAAACAACATTGTAGTATACAATTATTCTTTGCCACAGTCTCCAGTTAGAAGTTAAGATTAAAGATATTACTTACCATTTAATCCTATTTAATGCCTTTAGTTTGAATTATGATAAATACTAAAAGTGGCTTAAACAAGGAAAATTATTTCATGTAACTCAGTGGCTTTGATGTCGGGGCTCCAGGTGGGTTTCTCTAATGTGCCTGGGCCCTGTCTTTCTCATGGGGGGAGAGCAGCCCCTCTACACACTGGATCTTCACGGGGCAGCCCAGAGACAGGAAGTATTTGGCCTCTCCCCATCTCTTTTTATCAGGAGGAAAACTTAATCAGAATTCACTGGAATTCTGTGTCAGTCTCATTGATCTTACTTTCCTTTGCCTAAAGCAGTCACTGGCAAAATGACTGTAATTATCAAGATTAGCTCTCAGAGGAATCAACATTCATCCCCAAAGAGTGGCAGAGGGGCCACTTTCCAGGCACAGCAGATGCAAACATGTATAGTACTGATATTCCAACCACAAGGAAAAGCCACGAAACAAAGATTGAGAGGGCATCAAACAGGGCCTCTATTTGCCTAAGGGGTGTTTTTTCATTTAAGTACATGATCCCTGCTAAGGCACAAATAAATATCTAAAGAAAACTTTTAGGGAAAAAAAATCGAAAAGAATTGAAAAAAGGAGGAAGTTAGAAAGTTTTAAAAATTCACAATTGCTAACTTTGAGACTTTTTCCTATCATCCACGAATACATATGAATCACTGACTTCAGATTGTGCTTTCTCTACACTTCCTGATCTTCTCATTCTCTTCTTAAGTAACTTTCTTTAATTTAGTAAGTCAAGGCTCATGATTCCTTTGCACTATTTAATCAGTATATCAATACAATCCTAATCGAAAACTATGCAGGTTTTCCCACCTTCAGATGGCTCCTCTATAAAGCTACAAAACTAAGCAAGCTTACCTGGTGGACTGGCAATATCAATCAATCAATCAATTTTAGTACTAGTCCCATATAAATAAAAGACTCTTCAAGGTTATAATCCATCAATATATGTGGGCTTTTACATGTGTTGGTTGCCCTCTAAACCAAAGAGTATTTGAACTGTTGAATTATTTACTGAAATTTCTGAATATAATTAAACCCAAGATTCAAACATTGTTATTCAAAGTTTATAGGGCCAGAGAAGGTAACTCCTGTGCCTGCTTTACTAAGGTGAACAAACTTAGTGCCAGAATAGCTCCTTGTTGAATAAAGCTATTTTACTGAGAAAGGAATTTCTGTTCATAACCCCCCATTTACAAATTTGAGTATCATTTTCATGACCTTCATGTAGAGGAAACCACAGTTTCATTAAATTTCCTCCCAGATACTTGAGTGGAGCATTTGTCCCAAGTGTAATACTGTACAATACCATTCCTTCCTTCCAGGTTTTCTCTAAGATTTGAAGTACCATTTAAAAATGGAGATAGAAATAGTACTCCCAAGAAAATTATATAGGTTAATTATAAGACCTTATGAATGACTATCTCTCTGGGGGAAAAGGGAGAATAGAAATAGAAAAGAACATACATGAAGGAATGAAATACCCTTGACCCTCGTCCCCCAGATACATTAACCTTACAGAACTCCAGTGATATAATCATTCCATGAATGATCCATTTCAAGTTTGGAGTGAATCATCTATCTATTTTTTTCAATTTATATTTCAAGAGATTTGGAGTGTAGATGGGCGTATGGATGGGACTTGGATAAACTGCTGGCAGTCTCCCAGGATCTTTCCAGTGACTACAGCTCTTAGTGGAAGAACATTATTCATCCCCTACATAGGGGTTTCTCAACTTGGGTGCTGTCATTTTGGATTAGATCATTTTTTGCTGTGGGAGGTCCCCCTGTTTGTTCTAAGACATTTAGCAGTGCCCCTGGCCTTCCACACTAGATCCAGTAGTGCCCTTCCTCCCAAGTTGTGACAACCAACAATATCTGCAGACACTGTCAAATATCCCTGTGAGACAGAATCAAAATTGCCTCCTTCCCAACTCCCACCCTCACCATCACGTTGAGATCCATTATTCTAAATCAAAAGAGCAGGATTTTCCCTGCTATTTGTGACAACATGGACGGACCTTGAGGGCATCATGCCAAGTGAAATAGCCAGGCAGAGAACCACAAATACTGCATGGTATCACTGATATGTAGAATCCCGCTAAAAAAGTCAAACCCATAGAAACAGAGAGGAGAAAAGTGGACCCCAGAGCCTGGGGGTTGGTAAAAGAAGATAAACATTAAGCTGTAAGATGAATAAAGTCTGAGGATCTCATGTGAAACATGATGACTGTAATTAAACACTGTATTGTATAATTGAAATTTACTAAAAGAGTAGAACTGGAATGTTCTCACACACATCCACACACATGAGAGTGCAGGATTTTTAGTGATTCAATATAGTATGGCACTGTTATTCTAATTTTTGCCTATGAAGTTTACATTCATATTTTAGTTATCCTACAGACAGATGCACTACTATTTATTAAGGTTAATCAATTAAACAATAACAAGTTCAAAGCTGTTTCTGCTATTACATATAATTTTTTATGGAAAAACTATTTTGTAGCCAACTTATCACCATAATTTTAACTACTTCCTTTAAAATAAAAACAAACACAAAATAAATCTATCTTTGTAATGTTGAAAGTGGCAATATTTAGGCAACAAAAATCAATTGAATCTAAAGGCCCAAACAATAATACAAGCAGGGATGTCAAGTTTCAAACCTAAATTGACTCTACAGTGCTTTTACTAAAGACTTTCCCCAGTTTATTAAAAAGAAATTAATATTGTTAACATTTTCTAAATTAGCACTACTTATTTCCCCATGGATGTTAGGATTAACATAATTTAGGGAGAACATTTAAAGGAAAAATACACTACACATTACTACAGGCCAATAATTCACATATTTGATTTTCTTTTTCTTTTCATTGTTTTAGCTTTGGGGTCTTGAAGTATTATAAATATCATGACCTGTTGGGGAGATTTTTTTTTTGCCTTCCACATTTTAAATGATAAACTTGGAGAGCTTGGCCAACTGTTTTAGGCTATTAATGTCTCAGTAAATAGGAAGACACTGCTGTAAGGGGGCCACCAGGACTGCGATGACAAGGAGGCCCAGGCACCTCAGTGGGCTCTCTTGGGCAACAGCAAGCCAAAGCAGAAACTAAAAACTGCTGATAAAACCCTAAAAGAGTCCAGGTAAAATGGGGATAGGAACTTGACCACGAGGTGGGAAAAATCAAGGTAAATTATCCTGAGGAGTGCTTCTTAAATTCAGTGTGTTTAGGAATAACTTGGGGATGATGATAAGGTGCAGATTCTGATTCGGAGAGTCCAGGATGGTGCTGAGAGCCTGCATCTCTAAGGGTCCCCCCAGAATCGATGTCGCTGCTTGCCACATGCACTGCATTGTGTGTGGCAGGGCTCTAGAGCACTTCCCCCACCCTCCCCTGCTGCACCCCTGGACGCAGAGGTGCCAATGCTGCTTCATCACAGAATCTATGAGATCAATCTGATAAAATAAATTCATTTACACAGTATTCTCCCCAAATTCTCAATATATAGAAATGCGTTTTCTTTATATCATCTTTAAAGGACAACATGGAGTTAGTAAAATGTCATTACGGTTTTTGCTTTTTATATACTCATAGGCAGCAAGTTTCTATGATATGTCATCTGATAGACTAATGAAAAACCCAAATTTTAAAAGTCAGAATTAAAGTTAGGTTTGACTTTGGGTTGGTCAGTTTTAAATGAGTTTTCCAGCTCAATCTTAAATTTTGATTCACTCTTTATGACTACACAGGATGTGTTTTTATCCTAAACATTTGATTCCTTTTACACCTATGGGAAAAACAAATTCTGGCTTACTTCATATTCCCCTCTGAAGCGCTAACCAAGGCCTGATTATGTGATAGGTTTTAGCACTGTGTCAGTATCAAGGTGTACCAGAAAGAGAAGCAGATACAAAGATGACAGACAGATGAAGTATCCCTGATGTAAAACATCCCTTGGTGAAGAAGCAGCTGGTAGTACCATAAAAATTTGTATGTTTAGGCACAAAAAAACAAAGACTGAACACCAATATTAAGTAGAAATAATTATAACTTTTGAAAAGAGAACTAGAGTGGAAAGAAAAGGAATACACACATTTGTTCCTATCACAAGTATTTCCAAATAGCACTTTGCATTTTCCATAGGCTATACTTGAGGGGGAAAAAAAAAAGAACGTTTAGGCACTTATTACAAAATTTTATAAGAACAAGAATTTGCCAAATGTATGACTCTTTTTTCTGAAAAAAAGAGAAGAAAAAATTTCTTGCACAAAGTCTCATCATAAACACTTGGGCCACCAAAACAGCATGCACCTTAGTTATCTGTGTCTGGTTTGGTAAAGCACTAAAGGTATTGAAAAAGGTTGAAATTTAAAGGCAGCCAACTTTTTACTAAATCAAATCCCCAGTTTTACATTGATGTAACAAGTTATAGACATTTTAAATGAAGAAATTAAGGAAACATGGGTTTATACCATTGATGAATAGCCCCTGCCCTGCTTGGAGCCATCACCAAGGTGGATTTTAAGGCTACAACTCTGGAGGACTCCCAGTACACACTTTCTACATACTTGATATTTGGAATCTTCTCAAATCACCTATTCTGATCACATTACAAAAAATGTTAGATGATCATCCTTAGATCATCTACATGATGTCAGTGATAATTGAAGGATCTAATTAGTCCAGTCAAGCAATTGGTAAATTCAGAAGAAAATAAATAACTTCAAAATTCTCGATAATTTCATTGGGCACAAATATTAGGCTATGTTAGTCTATGCATTGAATACACTGATAAACAACTTGTCACCATAAATACAGGAGTTCACTTTAGAGAACATACCAATAATTTCCTTCTGCTCTCTAGGAGAGGCAGCAGACAGATCACGTTCCCTTTTAATAGTTGACTAAACTCACCCCATGTGATGGGTAAGAGATCCAGCCCAGCTCCCCTTGAATAGTTTTTGAATCCAGTAGATTAACTAAAAGAAAACACAAACACACAAACCCAGTTAAGAGGAATGAATTCCTTCAGTTTGCCTCTGTTAAGGTGAAGTTTCTTTTGTTGCTAATATAACAATATCAACATGTTTAAAACACATGACTCTTCATTTTTATAATGAGAATGATGGAAATAAGAAGGAAATTACAAAAAAAAGGAACACAGGGAAAGTTAAGGAATCAAAAAGTTTTGTGGCCTTTTAAACTGTGTTTGTTGATCAAGATACATAAACAATCAATATATCAATAATTTTTGACAAAATAATTACAGCTTTAAAGAGTAAACAGTAAAATGCAAAATAGGAAAGATTAATACTAATAGTATCAAAAATAACTGCAAGGATATAGTTGATCAATTTACATATGATTTCACTATAATTTATTAAATATGCTTCCATAATGAATCAATACTTCTGTTTATGCATAGATGATATGGCTTCTTTAGTTAAGAAAGTATTGTTACCCAAAGTTTTTAATGATTTTATTCAGAATTTTGCTGGTTATTTAAAAGTCTGATGAGTAATAAAATATAACATAAATATGGTTAAATTTTGAATATATTATTTAAAAAGAAAAGCCAATTATTTATTTTCAACACAGAGTATTGATTTGTAATGGATTGGAAATTAAGATGTAAAAAGATACTTCAAACTTAATCAATAACAAAGGCTCACTTTGTTGATTTGTTAAATAATGAAAACAATGGTTTTACCTCATCCTTCTTCTAAATCAGAAAACAATCCCACAATTGAGTAATGGAAGATGTAGAGGAAGTTTACATAAAATATGCATGTATTATTAACATGAGCCAAAGCAGGTGAATCAATAAATACAATAAAAGAAAGTCAATTTTGAAAATTCTATATATGCATAAATTGAAATGTAATGTTAATACACGTTCATGTTTTGTCTATAAAGTGTATCCTGATACATGCCAATTCTTTAATCATGCCAATTTATTTCTAACAAAGGACACATTAATCTTATAATTGTTAAGAAAAAAATCATATATTTGGTAGATAGTATAATTATAAATGTTCAAGCACTGCTTTTTAAAGAAAGGTATCAGGTTAGTTGGCTAGATGATAAATATACATAAAAAAGCTAATCAGTAAGTTAGAAGAGATAAAATTCTCAAAGTTAGCTTCTTTAAGTTTTGCTAGTGCAACAAAACACATAATCTTAACCTATCACACTGGAATTCCTTAATGATTAAAGATTTTTTCTCACAATTTAATCCCAAGGAGAAGTAATTATATTTAGATAAGAGAAGACAGTTGCTGCATGGATTACATAATGCAATTTCTATCATGGAATTATTTCCCAGGATATCAGTTTGGAAATTAACAGTATGCTTAATTATACTGAAATTATTTCTCAAGAATGATTTATTTAAAAACCCTCTACTGATTAATCATTGCTACAGGTAATATTTCAGATTAATCAATGTTAGAAAATTTTTGACAACATGAGAACATATCTTCACCTCTACTATGTTGTCAACAATCACTCTGATAAAGACATGCCTAGGTCAGTTGTCGGTTCTATCACAGTTAACAATTGATTTCTCTGAGTTTTACATAGGATTTGCATAGTAGAATGTACAATGCCAGTGTTCATATATTATTAGGTCATATTTGCAGTGCCTTTGGGGGTTTAATGGTTCACTATATTTTGCATGCATGCAATAATTGAATATGTACTAAATGATGAATATGTGTCACTCCATATGCTAAGGTGAATGGCATATTAGAAACCAGAGGGAAAAAAGTGTTTGAGACCAAGAAGATACAAATATTGTCTCCATTTAGTAAGTTGCTCATTAGAATGTAGGTTGATAACTAAGAACTAAGTACCCGTAAGTTTTCTCTGATGATAATGAGTGGAAAAGGACTGGTCTAACCACATTAACATTTGGTGTTTACTCAAAGGAGAATAGCTAAACCAAAAAGAACTGTGTCACATGGCCAATTAAAATAAGCGTAACAGGCAACTAAATTCATTGCATTTACTCAAAAATTGAATTTTTAGTGCACTCCATTTAGCATGAATGAGGAAAACACAATTAACTCATGATTCTGATTCTGTTGTCTATCAAACATAATTATAACTGCCCTGGTTATCTCACGACGTTGTTGTGACAATCAAGTAATATAAATGTACTTAAAGCCACCATGAATTCATAGCATCACACAGATTCACCATTCTTGTACAATTACTACATTAACTATCAGTTCTATTTTGGCTTCTGAGCTGTACTTATAACCAACCATCAGTGTATGACCTAATAGAGAAAAGTGAAATCAAAATATTTTTAAAAGCACTTATTTTTAGGTTACATGGTGTCTTTTGTTTATAGGCAAGTAAGAATAACACAATCTAAGAATTCTAGCCACTTTAAAGTGAATGACTGCTAAACTGCAACTTCCTAGGATATAAATATTGAATCTCCTGTGACCTGCTGCATAGCAATCTGAGTGTAACATAATTGAAATAAAAAGAAGAAAAAGTTAATGGAATTTGAAAGTCAACCTGTTGTAATTTCTCTAGATACACGGATTAAATCTAACATTGCAAACAACCTAAACCTCGCACTGATACAAGCAACAACTTGGTCACTAATGTTTTCCTCTTCTAAAAAAGAGGCAGACACGATCATAGCCTTTTAAGCAGTGTCACAACTCATTTTACCAGGGAAGAAAGAACTGTGTGCAAATACTATACTGTAGCCTGGATATTACTAAGTTACAACACGGATGATTTATTTCAAGTGCTGAAAAATTTGAGTCCACAGTGATGAATTTTAACAAAAAAGATTAAGGAAATTATTCCTAAGGGTAGATGGGGAATGGTTTAATTGTTTAATAACAGACTATTGCCAGGTTATTTATCAAAATATAAATTGTCCCTACCCAGTTCTCATATTCTAATGGTATGATTTTTAGATATTTTTTGGTTTGTAACAGGAAACATGTCATTTCATTAATTTCATAACATTTTCTACACAAAGAACTGTATGGCATATATTAATTTCTGAAATTAAAGTGATTTAAATTAGACATACTTTTAAGTGCTATGACTCTAATATTTAAGTTGAGATATAACTGCTTTGTGGCAATATTGAATCTAGAAATTATTGTTCAAAGTCTGGATGGATATGTTTCTGAGTTTCTTTCACATACTTTATTTAGTCTTACTGCTTTCAAATAGAAAAGATGTATGAATAGGTGAAGGGGTTTATATTTATGAAAACTAGGAATCCTTAGATTCCTTGGGTTGGCTTCTAAGTAGGCACTAATGTGAGATTTGCTGAACAAAAGGCAGTATGGTGTCTGGATGGGAATTAGAAGGTGTAGAATTGAGCAAAGGAATATGAATAATGTAGAGAGAAAAGTGGCTCAAACTGGTTTAAGTGCTTCTGGAAAGGAAAAAACCTTGCTCTCCATTGTTGCCACTGATCTTTACTGTCACGGTTTACACTCAGCTGGATTGTGGATTTATTATGCCCAGGAGACTTTCTCTCTTCCAATCCTCCACCATAACCTCCGTTGGAGAGACGCAATGAAATGCTCACTCCTTCCTTCATTTGTACTAACAATATTACAGAGATTTGTCTGTACTAAGAACTTAAACCATCTTACCTTTTCACTAATAAGAATGCATTTCTTTAAAGAACTATTAAAATAAGTGTATGAAGCCAATGTTTCCAGTTAGGACAGATTAAAAACTGTAAGTATAAATTTCTGGAGTTTTCACTATTACAGAGTCTTTGACACACCAAGATTTTATTCAAGGACATTTCAAATTTCTGATTCATAGTGACTACCTGTCTACTTAGAAACATTGACAGTTAAACTAATATTCACCTCTTGTAGATAGTTTAAGTGCTGCAAATATGCAGTGTTAAAATATTTTTTAATTTAAATGCCACAATTCCTTATTAATTGGAAGATCTTTTCAATTATCTAATAACACATCAATTTGATGTGTGGTAATGCTATTTTTGCATTTTATAAAAATACTGAGTTATAAAAATGATCAAATAATCATTTAAGGGTGGACAGCCAGGTTTAATGGCTAAAGAATTTCAGACTCTTACAAGAGCAGACATGCTCTCTTGTAAAACTTTCAGTTATAAGGTGGCTTTAAAGCAAAATGGAAATAACTATAAAACCCCTAAACAGAAAACACAAACCCATCTTTTGATTACATCTCACTTTTAATAAAGAATAATAATATTTCCTTTCCTGTTCACACCATCACTATAAATGTGCCAGCCACGTTACTTGTACACTACTTACTTTTATCATTTTCATCACTTCTGTTATGATAAAAATAGTGGCTTTGCTCTAGGCTACAGATAACAGAAGGGTCATTTAACCTGCTTCTAGGTTATACATAAATGTCACAAATAGAAGAAAATGATATGGGAAGTAATAAATTTTGTTCTCCATGCTGTAATAGTCTGTGTAGAACTCTGATCAACCACAGGATTAAGAAATCAAGATGTATTTTCTCACAAGAGTCCATCAAAACTCAGCTTTTCATTTTTACTGTACGTGTCAGGCAATGCCCATTGAGAAGCAATTTAGATAAGACAACATTTTATTAATGAATTTATGTATTTCAACATAAATTTTATCTGCTGTGACTACATATTGTTAGTTTAATAGCTCCTGAGGTGGTCTTGTTTATATTTGTTTCCACCCAAAACATAATTAAAACATTTTTCATAGATCTAGTTAGTATTCTATTTTATAAAACAAAAATTATAAATGTTTTTTGACTATAAATCAAGTCAACTATAATATATTGTGTGCAGATAAACCTTCCTTTAAACTGTGTTAAATTTTATAGGAATTTTGTGTCATAGAAATATTAATATAATAATTTCTACATCAAATGACCTGCTGAAATTATGTAACAATTAAATAAAAAATCCTGTACTGTTAGACATTCCTATGGAAATCTCTTTCATCACAAGATATCTTAGTGTTTTACTTAGATATAAGCAAATTTCTGGACAAGGGCGTACACTAACTTATACTTTCTTATTAGCTTTATCTCCTGAGCAATAATTTTGGATTTACTTCTATACAAGTCCTAATTACAAAAGAAACTGTAATTAGCTGCCTCATTTCAATCTTTGCCAACAGCAGGAAGAACTCATTGGAATCAAAACACACATCTCACAGTAAGATGTCTGCGTTTTCATGACTAGAGCCATTCAAGGAAATAAAACAGACCAAAATTCTACTTGAAACCCAGATACTTAAGTAAATGTAAACCTTATGCTAGTCCTGAAGTGTTAAAATTTTCCTTTTTTTAAATTTTTAATCTGAGAAAGTTAAATGTCACTCTATTATCAACATTATTATGGAAGAAAACAGCTATCAAATTATCATTAGGAAATGTGTCCTAGTAATAAAATAATCCTTTCACATAAATGAGTGGGGATGTTCTACTGTCAATGAAGTTTTAGTACATTAACAACTCAGCTTTAATAATAGTCCCTAGAATAGCAGATCTTTGCTTCTGTGCATTGTCAACCAATATTATGAATCATTTAGACAAGTGAAATGTGTTTCCCAAAATGTAAAAGTTACCAAAAGTAGAACATTAATGATTATGTGAACATTGTACTTTTTAAGCACATTTAAAGCACTGCTTTTTAAAGTGTTCTAGAAATAACAGAACAAGTTGCTTATTTCTAATTCAGAAAGCTTTTTGACAGATTAAAAAGTAAAAAATGAAAATACAGTATTCAATTAGAAAACCAGATAAATAACCATTAAGACAAATAGGTGCTCAAATTTTAGAATAAACATTTTGATTTCACACCATAAACTCAGGTTGTCTTGCAATATATTTTAAATTATATCATAAAATCCTGATTATCAACCTTCAACTACTAAACAAGTTATCTGTTTAGTCAGGGTTTGACTGATGCCTATAAAAATGGAACAGACTAAGAAGCTGGTCAACAGATCAACTCTAACATATTTCTTTTAGAAATAAAAATGTGCCTTGAAGTCCCTTGGATATAAGAATACAAAAGTTTAGAAAAGGGAATAAAAACCACAGTGACAAAATTAAATTTCAACTTAAACACATTCTCTGGACATTTTTATGTCACAAGACATTTTTAACTTTAAAATAAATTGGTTTAAATTTCTAGAATATTAAAATTGGAATATAACTTTGACTTCATCCTATTCTGGAAGATAACTACATCTGGAGTTTATGTTATACATCATGACTGATGTCTACGACGATATAGATACACACACACACATACATAAGCAAAGCCTTCAAATATTTTAAAATAGGACTTTTTAAAGATCCACAAAGGATCAAATGAGGTGTCACTTCCTTATCAAGTTAATTCAAAACTCTATCCCTTTATTTCCCATCTTTGGAGCATGGTATGAATGGAAAGTTTCAAACTATTATTGCTGGTGATAATCAGCAAACAATTTAACTCTGCAAGAGAAGGTACAATTCAGAAAAACCTCAATGTGATTTTTCCTGGTAGTGTTAGTCATAATTATTTTGTAATAGTGCAATATTATAAATACACTCTTCATAATGCAGTATGATTTTCTGTAGGGTAATAACACCTATAGTAGCTTCTGTTATGGGATGGTTCTTTTTTAATATTCAATCATGTGTTTCTAATACACTCACACACACCTGCAGCAATGAGTTTAGATATATGCTTGTTAAGAATAGCTATTTCTGAATGTTTAGTTCTTTCATAGTGCTTTTTACACACACACACATATATATATACATATATATACACTTATTATGTATGCGTTCAAGCTATTTTTAAAGTTTTCTATATACATTCAGTAAAAAAAAAAATCAGGCTATAATCACCCCTACCACATGAAATTAAGCAGATCATTTTATCTCCTCCCCCTTGTTTTTATTAACTATTACTGATATTATTAATGTTTATCTTAAGGAAGTATCTTGCCTATATCTCAGGGTCTCTATTTTGGGAACTACACCCTTCTCTCAAGATTTGTATTGCACTTTTTGTGATTTCATATCTATGTTGAAACACAATTTTCTATAAAAGTATTGATTTTGTGGTCATCTGTCTCACTTGTTATTTCCAGGGGCATAGAATGTATCATTCCCTAAAACCTACTTTTCCAAAAAGTATGTAATACTCAGGTGTGCTCTGTTTGGCAAATAAACAAATACAATCAACAAATTATTGCAATATGAAAGGTGAGTTGATTTTAACATTTTTCTTGATTCATATTAATGGTTTTTAAATTTGAACCTTTGAAATTATATGTAGGGTTCTAAAGTTTTCACTGCTAGAGGTAGAGTAATAAGTCTACTACAAACCTGGCCAAACACAGAAAATCTATTCTTAATTGGCTTCAAAAAAATCACCTCTGGAAAGGGAAATTTAAAGAAACACTAATAATTTTATATTTTTTTAGGGTTTTTTTCTTTCATAATTCTATACAGATTTTTAAGACATTAAACACTTAGAATTATTTTGGAGATCACTTATAAGCAAGGTAAGAAAAAAATGTCCTTATCAATGTACAAATGTTTAAGGAAAGCAATTGTACCTCAAAATATAGGGAAACCATCCATTATCAGAATAGATTAGTCTAACTTGTTCAGTCAGATGAAATACATATAATTATGACTAATCTTTTTTCAGTAAACAAGGGCTATCAAAGCATTATAATTTCAGATCAGAAATGTCAAGAACACCATAATGAAATCTGAGTTTATCTAAATTTTGAGTTATCCAATGCAAATGAGTATTAACTTATCTATGGTAAACCAGATAGCAAAAGTAAATCAAGAGAAAAATGCTATTCCTTTTTATTCTCCCCCTTTAAAAACATTTCAATATTTGGCAACAGCTACATTTGATGGAGTTTATATTAAAAGAATAACAATCCAATGTAATTTGTATTTATAGTTTCTGTGATTATACCAGTTCTTTACATACTGTTAAAACGCAAAATCTACCACAAATAGCTTTGGCACATTGAAAGAAAAAATCACAACTTGGACATAACTCTACCTTTATTCTATCTTTAAATATTATAGGTAGATTAGGCATTCAGGTGGGAAAAATGAACAAGATTAGAGTGACAAATAACTTAAGCAAATAGTTGTTTACATTTTTCTCATCACCAATTTTTGACTCAGAAATACAGAATTTTACACCATCTTTATTCCAAAAGTTATATATTCACCCATAAAACTGCCCAGTGTGGGATGAGGATAGCTGTCCTGTAAGGAGACAATACTAGTAGTCACACACACACAGTGCTACAAGCAGACTTTTCTCGGAGGAGTGTTATGCTTGCCTAGAGGATTAGTTACATGATCCACATGGGAGCCCTTGCAAATCAGCTTCCCAGCCTGACTTCTCCTCAATGTGAAGACTATCATATGCAGTAATAATAATAATGAAAATATCCTTCTAAAACCTACAGACGTTGATTAATTGTTAAACTAGGTTTGAAAATCAGGAAATAAATATATGTTAACTATTAACAAGTTGTTCTATTTCTATTAGTTATCCTGAGGTAGATAGGAAATGTCTAAACTTTTCATTTACTGAAAACCAATCAACTTTATCACTGGCAAAAAGTTCATTTTAAAGCCTTATATTTTTATCAAGGGACGAAGGGAAGAGGAAGTGGAGGGCATGATCTACTCTACAGGACCTGTAGAGTTTATTCATCTTAACTACAGAAAGAAAATAAATTAGCCTCCTCTTAATGAATACACATAAAATTGAAGATAAAACTATTTTGATATTGATTAAATAGACTTACCAGCAATTAAATTAACCCAGGCTTCTCCCTTTGCTCCAGTCCCTTTTGAGACCCTGCCACACCATCAGTCAAAATTTTTGTCTTAAAAGAACTGGCAACTCAGTTTGGAGACTATACAGTCAAGTTTACCTTTGCTTGATTTCAGTGGATTCCACAAACTCAAATTTATCAATTAAAAAAAGTAAAAAGTAGGGAAGGTAGTTGTGGACTCTAATTTGCCAGAAGCAATACAAAAAAATGTTGCTAAGCCTACACTTGGCTCATGGAAAATGTGCCAATAGCTTGAGAGGTTGGATAATTCATTAGAACATAAAGGATAGCAAGTTGGAAAACTTTTTTTTTTTTCGCACATTACAGTGAAGAAAGCAAGATACTAAAAGCAGCATTCTGAATTGGAAGCCTGATGTCATCAATATGCTATTTTTGCTCTTTGCCAGGTTAACAGAATTTATTGCAGCAATTAATGCAAAACATATGTGCTGAAATACCCACATGAAAAATATAATTGCCCCAACTTAATTTGCTACCTTTCAAAACCCTGTTTTAGCTACCTTTTTTCAGTGCCTCCACTTAGAGTATAAGTGTTTTTATGAAAGAAGAGATAAATTATGTTATTTTCTCATATAAGTAATTTATAAATTATCTTTTAAATGGGGAAATGTTTCTACAAGGACTAAAGGCTAGACATTAGACAATGTTCTATTTTTCTGCATTACTGACTTCTGTGACAATTTCAATAGTTAATTCACACTCATTTTTATAATATAAACCCTAAATAATAACAAAAGGATTATATTAACAATTGTCTCAGAATCTCTGTGTGTGGAATTCCTGATAAAATCTGTTTTCCAGGGTGAGGAAAAGCATTTGTCAGGAAAGGAAGACAGAGGTAAGGATGTGTGAAGAAAAGACAACAGACATTTTCTCCTGTTCCTCTGATCACATCAATTCTTAATTTTCTTAGTGTGTCCCACACTCATGCAGATAATCATAACTTATGTCAACACTGCAGTTTCCAAGTACTCTTTACTTTTTTAAAGTACTTTGAAGCATAATTTTTCCTTCCAATACACTTGGTATTCTGAGTTATTCTTGCAAAGTCACAAGACAAGTTAGTGAAGTCACTATGTTGAGAAGCTAATGCTTTTCCTGAGTGGAAGGATGCCTTCCTAATTCACAGGCATTTGTATACAGGAGAAAATACATGCGGTTAAAATCAAAAGACAAAGAAGAGAGGGCCCAGCTCAGATACTACATTATTATGATTAGTTCCCTCAGTTTCCTCAGTTGTAACAGTGGGAGATATATATAATAACTATTTGGGGGCTGCTTTAATGATTAAATTTGCTTTAAAGTAAAAGGCAAATGATAACAAAAGGGGGAAAAAAACTTTCTAACCACTGGGACGCTGTGCAATTATTACCTCAAGGTTGGGCAAGGCTCTTGTGCGTATTTAGTCTGGGAGTCCCCTGCATTCAACAGTTCTATCTTTTATGGAAAACGCTAGAGATCCCACAACTACAGAAACAACAGCATCATCCAACTAACCTGTCTTGGTAACACCGCTCCTAGAAACCCTCTCTGGCCCATCCCAGGTGTACTCCCAAAATCCGAAGAGGGAAAATCCTGTTTTAATAAAATGGTGCCAATCAAACACGCCGCTGGAGAAGAAAACTGGCGACTTTCGATTGTGCCCGGAGGTGGGCGGGGGCGGTGTGAGGGAGGGGAGGAAAGATTATGGAACATTGCCACTTACAGTCCTCACGAGAGACCTAACAGGTGACAGTAGGTGGCTTTAAAGAAAACTGAAAGTCTTCTCATTTTAGTCTGAAGGAATGCAAATCATCTGAAAGATCAAGAACTTAGCAAAGGGACGGTGTCAGAGAGCGGCAAGCAGGACACCGGACGTCTCAGGCGCTCCCCTCCGTCCCAACCTAGCCGGCCAGGGGCGAGGCACCTTCCGAAGCTGCGGGGAGTTCTAGGAACCCTGCAGGACTGTACCCCTCCTCCATCTGTCACACGGTGCGTGCGCGAACACGGAGGGCAGGGAGACCGCGCCACCTCCGAACGGAGTGGCCGGCTGACAGCGAAGTGGGGCGGGAGGCACTTAGATTTGGGAGCAAAGTCTACTGAGAAAGTCGGGACGTACCTGCACCCGAGCCTCCCGCGCTCTCTGGGCGGGGCCGACCCCAGGTGAGGCGAGTCCAGGTGGAGAGGAGGACGCCGCCCCACGAGCGCTAGCAGCTCCGCGGCCGCAGGCAGAGGGCGCGCGTTTGCCTGCCTACTGCCCGCGGCCGCTCCCCGCGCGCGTCCCCGCGTTACTCGGCGCCCTCGCTCACGGCGGCCGGCCCCGTGCGGAGGGCCGAAGCCCGAGCAGCCCGCGCTCCGCGAGCGCCGTCCGCCCGCCTGACCCCCGGGGGGCCGCGGCCAGCTCGCAGCGCGGGGCCACGGGCTGAGGCCGCGGGCGCCGAGACAGCGCCGCATAAAGCGCCCCCGTCCTCCCGAGGGCTGGGGCCGCGGACGCAGGAATTCGGTGTTTAGGATCTGATCTTTGACCCGACTCGGCGGGAAAAGCGGCGAACCGTCGCGCGACCCCGTTTCCCCCCGCCCCGCGCGCCTGGTGCTGGCGGCGGAACAGTTTGCCTCAGACGCCTCGGTGGTGGGTGTGGTGGCAGCGAGGAGCGCCGGCTCGTCTCTGTTACCACGAGACTGTTGCTACTCCTGCTTCGTGCTAAAAATTCCGCAGGGCACACTTTTGAAATTTAACCACTACTGCATTATCGAATGTGGGGGGTGTAAGGGAGGGAAAAGAAGCGCCGCAGCCCCTGCGGGCCACCCCAGTGCCCGGCTGAGATCACTCCCAGCAGCTCGTTTGTACGGTGCTGCCACTCGTTTTTCCCTCCTTCCTCGCCTATTGTGACTTCACCATGTTGGTTTGGATTATGCGGATTTTCACCCTTTGCTTTGACTGGAACAGCAGGACGTGGTTTTGAAAATGGAGGGAGGGAGGGGGTTGCACACTCTAGGCTTCCAGTTTAATAACATCACTCCAAGTTGGAGGCTTTATTTGCTAACTGGTTTTGATTCCATCCACCCTCCACATGCATTTATTCGCCCAAAGGAGACACATTTTTAGCTTACACTCTTAAAACTTTCCTGGATAATATTTTCTTGTGAGGAAAAATCAAAAGTGTACAAACGTGAGAGAAGCAACAAACAAAAGTACACCCCCCCCCATTTTTCAATGTGCAGGTTTTTAAGGATTTAATAAAAATTGGTCAGCCAGATGTTGTAAGTGATAAATGTTTTTTACTTTTAGGCCAAATATTTATATATTAACATTGGTTTTAGAACATTTCTCCTTTACCTCTCCATCTTTCTAATCAACTTTTTGTTTTCGCTTGAAAGAACGTTTTTTCTATATCATGGTCCATCCTTTTTTATTTCAAGGAAAGCTGGTAGGAGGGAAACTAAAACTTGCTGACTTTCATACTTTTCCAAGAGAAAAACCTCTTGCCAGATTCCTAGAACCACCTGATACTAGGCAGCTTGTAACAAACCCAGAGAGTGAAATCAAGGGGCTCACATGTGCCCATACCCGCATTCCAAGGAGTATCTTTCTAGATTGATCTGTGGTTTGGAATCATTTGCATTTTATATGTCACAGCATTACTTTTACTTTTCAAGTCATTACAGAGAATTATCTTGGGTTTTTCAAATTTTTAAGAAATAAATTTCGAGTTCTGGTTTTCAGTACAACTGGATGGATAATATAATGAACGTTCACACCACCAGTCACCCCTTTATTTGAAAAATCTGTAGAAAGCTACTTGTGCACTTGGTAAAAGCCCTACATTGACCCTCCCTAGTGATAAAATCCAGATCTCTGAAAACAGAACCAAAAAGGAGACACCTGCATCTGTTTCTTCTAAATCTTTTATCAAGCAGGAATTAAAAGACAAGGTTTATTAAATGTTTTAAAGGAAAATGTGTATATTAAAAAATAAAACTTGAAGATCTTGACAGAAAATGATTTGTAAAATATAGTGTTCCTCCAAGAAATACATATTTCCCCTTAAATCTAGTATTTATGCCAAGCAAAATCATTGAAAAATGACTAAAATCGAAGATAACCCACATTACAGATTCCTTAGTAAGTAAATGTCTGTAAGAACTTACCGAGTTTTGATGATTTGTGGAAAGTTTTATTAATACTTTCTTGAAGATTTTATGACTTGGAAAATGTAACTCTCAAGAACAGTTCTTGCTGTTTCCATTTGTGTTGAAGTTAGTAAATCAAATATACTGTGGAAATGTTTTTCCCTTAAAATCCTTTGCATATGTAACTGATTATTTGATATTTAAAAATTACATATATTTCATTTCAGAAAAATTCTGAAGTTTCAGAAGCAATTTTAACATTTAGGGATCTTTATAAGGAAAATTATTGTAAGACACTATTAAAAATGAGGGACCCTAAAGAACATACCAAAATTTGAATATGAAAATGTGGATAATATATAAATATGATAATCTTACTAAATCCATTCTTTAAGGATAATAAATTTCCTGAGTCAAGGTGAAACTGCTAAATTGTTTATATGAACAAGAAGCAAACTTTAATTAAATTCAAGTAATAAAAAAGCTTTACAGGAAACTTCTTGAACCCACCCACTAAACAATGTTTAAAAAATACCCTTAAGTTCTGATTGTGTACATCACTTTGTTTAAAGTTTTATATTAATTTTAAGTGCTTTTCATTTTAACTCCCAATATCTAGTGTTTCATGGAAAAGACAACTTTATATAAAATTCAACTATGATCTAACATGTAGCAATAGTGTTTTGTTATACATACTTTCCCTTTTATAGTTTCAGTTGCTTCTGAGTTATAAATATAACCAATTGACTTTATATCTTAAAATATGCAGAAAACTGATAACTACAGCACCTATAATTAAAAAATATAAATTTGAAAATGTTGGTAGTTACAATGAAGCTGGTTTGTGTTCATAAAGATTTGTTATTGGCAGAATATTTACTATTGAAAATAGTTTTAATTGCTCACTTAGTGTAAGGACTAGAATGGTGTGATGTATGAAGCACAAGAGGAGAATGGGTGTAAGGAAACTTGAACACTTACCCTGTTGAGTTATTGTTATCAATATGAATCTTTGGGAAGATATAGATTCAGAATGAATTAATTTCATGATAGATTTTGAGAGGTTACAAGAAGTTTCTTTCCGGCACAATCAAAATATTATCGTAGCAATTCAGGTTGTCAGTAAAAGCTTAAACAAATTTGCTGATAATCCTGTTAATGACCTAGGTCAAGTGTTAACTGTTGTGGGTTATGAAATAGTGAAATTAAAGTTTCTCCTACCTCCAGGCAAATAGCACAGTTATAACTGTTGGATGGGGGGAAGTAAGGGCAAGCTATTAGAAGAGCTATTAAGTTACAAAAATGTATAGTGCATTCAATTATTTAGTCTAGCATGATGAAATGCTATTAAAAGCAAATGTAAACCCTCTTCAAAAAAAAAAAGCCTATAAAGATGATATGATAGCTTAGTTCTCTATTAATGTTTCAATCACAATGTATTATATTTGAGGATTTGTTTATATATGACAAGTGATGCCAATTCATAGTAATTTTTTAAAAGGGAGGAATCCATTATTTAAATGTTTATTGTTTCCAACATTTGCCTGATATTCAAAGGGAAGGATACAGTGTTCATCTGCAAGTTTTTACTTCAGGCTTTAAAGAATCACAGTCTACTCTAGTACTTAGGAGATTTATGTTTAGTGAGATATTTTTCAAAGAACTGGTGTCCCAGCCACTCCAATGAAAGTTTCCCAAAATATGTGATACTGTAAATATGCAAGTGCAGTTTTATTCATTTTTATTTTGCAAACTCTAATTTCCATTGTAAAGAGCTATATGTGTAAATGCTAATCCAATTTGCAATCATTTTTTGAGAGAAAAATGATTTAGTGTATTATGTCCTGATGAAAAAGCAGTGCATTCTGCCTCAGACTGCTTTATATGTAGAAAAGTGTTTAAAGAAAGTACTTTATCCAATACCAAAAGAAAATGAGGTAATAATAGTTGATACTTAACTTTGCGTCAAGTTTTAACCACTTTCAAAGTTGTTTCTATTTACCATTATCATCATCGATTTGGAGTAGGAAACAGGGAGTAACAATATGAACTTTTCTAATAATAACTAATGTACCAATCCTATTTTGACATGAAAAGTAGTTGATTTCCAATTTGAAATCTTTCTTAGCATGTCATGTAAACAGAGAGAACTGATGAGATTTTAATAAAGTTTTATGCAACTTTTATAAAATTTCTATTTACATATATTGACCAATCTGTATGTAAAATCATTGATTTATGAATAATCTGTTATCATTGGGGAAGCCAATGATACATATTAACCAGAATCATTTTCTTGAAAGCATATTAGAAAGTTATTTGTAATTAGAGTAATAAAACAGAAGTTCTTATTAAGCTTTTTCTAAGTTTTTTTTCTTATGGACACATGGGATTGTAATGATCAAATCTTAAGTTTAAAAAACAAATCATATTATGGCAAGTTTCCTAGCAATTAAGTCAATGGCTTGATTTTGTTCCTTCTTAGTTCTATCATGCCTCACTTCCTATTAGATTGCTGAATAAATTCTACTAAATTTTACTTTTAAATATTTAATAAATTTTCTACAATGTTGAAATATAATATTTAGCATAATATTGTAAATTCAACCTAGTATTTTATATTTCAGTTCTCCAAATACATATGAGAGATATATTAATGAGATTCATTTTATTATTCCTTCCACCCAATATATGAAGTTTCAGGAGCTTGCTTTCTATTCAAATGACATTGTTAAAAGAATTGGATGGAAATCTTGGCACATACTTGGATTTTTTCACTTTTCATGTTGCTCAACTCAAATAAGATCTAACCTACTGTATTAATATTTAAAACTTCATTCAAATGTTATCAGAGTTAAATCATCCATTTAAAATTTTGTTTCAAAGCTTCCCTTCATGACCTCAGAAAGGAAAGGGGATACTACCCATAAGAAAGAATGAGCCCAGGAACAATGGATAAACTTTCACAAAAACAAATTAAATTCAATTATGCCAGTTTTCTTAATATATTTATGTTTCTATATGTATATTGTTAGTATGCACCTACCTGTATAATAATATGCATTATATAACCAAACATATGCAAGGTGTTGTTTAAAATCAATTTGCATTTAATTATTCTTATTTCATTAAATTAATATTCATTAATTTTATATAAGTGTAAGTTTGAAAGCTCTTTTATTATCTTGCAATTTACTGAAAGGTTGTGTTTTCCACAAAAATACTGACTCTCAGATATATATATCCCTGTGCATTATGAATTCAGTAAAATCCATTGTTTAAATAGTTTGTAAGTATTCCTTCTGGAGAAGTGTAATTTATCTTAGCAATATGGAAATAGTATTATTATTTTGTAGTTAGTCAATACTTTAATATCTTTAAAAACAGAAAGATTAAACACCAATTTTAACTTATTGATGTCACTCTTTATACAGATGACCAGTCTTGCCTTTATTTCATGATGAATGATTAACCAGTACTTTCAAATAAACATTTTAATTTGATTTGTAAAAAAAAAAGTCACTCATAAGGCAGTTGATTTCCTTGGTCCTTATATTTTAGGATTTTCCATTTCCCAATTTAAAAAAGAGATAATTTATGAAATCTGCCAAACTGATTAAGGCAGTAACTAAGAATGAAATTTAATCTGCTCTATTAGTAGTGAAAGTAGGTCAACGAATATGAGACAGTTTTTAGATTTAATTAAAAAGTTAACTGTATATTTTGAGTTTTTACTTGTGTTTTTTAAAATGATGTATATAACATACAACAGTATTGGCTTGCCAATATATTTTTAGCAACATAATATAAATGAATCATTTGCACATCAATTGTTCAGTATTGTTAAATTGCAAAATAAATTGATAAATGTTACTGTTTTAAGTTCAAAATGATTAAGAGGAAATCCAAGTTCTAAGTATTGCTTTAAAGCAATCCATTATTCAGAGAAGTTTGTCTTTAGAGTTAATGATAATATCCACTAATCATTAGGAATAGATCACAAAAGGTGTACAGGAAAAAGGCAATGTATTTATCAAGTACACACTCATAGGAAACCCTGGTGTCCTTAATATTACGTTTGCACTTTAATACATTGAAAGGGGATGAATGCCCATTACAAGGAAAATAAATAACCCAACATCAGGAAAATGCCATTTGTGCTTATGGACATTCTTTCTTAATTTGCTATTCAGTTATTTACTATATCTACCCAGGAGCTTTTCACAATTCATTAAATGCATTCTCCTTTTCGTACATAAGCCCATAAACAAAGAGAATCCAACCTAAGTTTATTGTAATTCCTGCAAATATTACTTATGTTAATGTGGCATATGCTGCTCATTAGAACCTTTACCATAGAGCGAACCATCGCCTGGCGGGATACACATTACTTCAATACAGCAAATGTAACATAAACACGCACACGCGCTCGTGCACACACACACACACACACTCACACACACACCCCTCCGCTTCAAAAAACTCTGATTCCCCCTTAGTCCATTCATACATGCCGTAATCCTAAATAGGAATTACCTGTCATTACCTTTAAACATACTATAGAATCCAGAGAGGAGGGCTGTATTTTCGTTCAAACTTCTTAAAGTACTACATAGTCTTAATTAGGAAATAATACTGCCATGGCTGTTTGTCAGTTAACATCCTTGATTGCAAAATTGGAGTATCTCTCTCTCTCTCTCTCTCTCTCTCTCTCTCTCTCTCTCTCTCTCTCTCTCTCTCTGTCTCTCTCTCTTTCTGCTTAAAATTGGCACAAAAAAACGGAATTACTTGAATTGGCATCAGATTAAAACACATTTTAGATTTAAGCAATCCAAAATTGTCTCAAAGTGTTTCAGAAGACAACAGAAAAATACAAGCACACCTTTAGTTTACTCGCAGAGCTAACTGCCTTATTCTGAGGCACCTTAAGGACCTGAGAGGGCTTCAGTGAGAACGTGCTTTGGAGAGCGTTAAACCCCGCGGGGCAGGACCTTGGGCTTCGCAGTACCTGGCTTACCTTCATTGGAAGGTTGGAGAATCAGTTCCCCGAAGCAGCTGAGAAGAGAGCAGCTGAGGAGGAGGATGGAGAGGTGACAATCCATGTTGCTGAAGCAGAGGGCAGTGAGAGGAGCATATCTCCATGAAGCATGCCACTGATGTGAGGGGGAGCGCTCTGATTGCTGGAGAAGTTACCATGCTCCGCTCGCAGGCTGATGTCAAGTTTGACACTGGAGATAAGGAGGAGTCTGGCTGCCTTTCCGCGAACCTCGCTCAGGGACTTCTCTGGGTCCTAGTGCCGTCGGAAGCCAGCGCTGAGGAAGAACAGAACCGCACGCGGCGGCTGGAGACAGCTCCGAAGTGCCGAGCTGGGGAGCCAGGGATAGGGGTGGCGGCGTCTCCAACCCGGCTGGAAATCCAGAAGTTGTGATGAGGCAGTGATGCAGTAGGTGTGGGGGTGAAAAACACACCCGCTCTTTCTATTCACTGAAAGCAGCTATTTCATTGTTTGCTCTACATGCTCTGTAGGTTAAATCCCTAAAGAAACCAGAAACCCTGAAAGAAGTGTCATTCGCAGTGTGAGTGGAAAATAAACTGAAATGCCAGAGAAATGATTGTCGTTAAAAGAAAGGGAGCCTTTCATTTTAAAACAATCGATGACTGTGTAAATTAGGCTTATTCCTTTACTATGTTCAATGCACTCACAACTCTTCATGAGTACTTTGTGATGCAGAAAGACACTAATACACACCCCAAATCAGAAAGTCTTTTCAGTTCGACACCAAATGGTATCAGGGTTTTTAAACAGATTTGGCACAGGGATTTCAGTGCACATAAGGTGCCCTTTGCTTTTCCAAACTGGGAAGTAACTAACCTTCAACATCCTAAGCAAGTGAGCAAACTCAGTCCTACGAATAACTACAGGTCAGCATTCATCTCTTGTTTTTTTCTATGCTACGGCTGTAAATAAGAATAATATAAATTAAATCTGAAGTTTTGGACAATACATCACTACCCCACTCCTCACCATCTACATAAGGATCTCTGGGTGCTCTGAGATAAACACGGCATAATTCACAGCTTTTCAGCCACTTACAATCTGATAATAGTTGGATACTGTTCTTCTTTAACATTCCAAATCTAATGGCTAAATAAGTGTCCTTGAACTTTCTCACTTAGTTTGTTCCATGGCTATAAATGCTTCCTCTCATTTTCAGTTCCCTTGTTGGACAAAATAATTGCCATCTATTTCAGCCAAATAATTTTGTGATTTATATTTTAACAACTATTCTCACTTATCTTTAAAACATCCTCCAGAAAATGATGACTCAAAAATTCTCCCGCTCATCTATCTTTTCCGATTCTAAACAGACACAAGACTTACATTCCTTGTACAACTCCAGAAAGTAAAGAAAGGTTGACAATTTTAAGATCAGTGATCAATTTCAGAGCTCTAAGTTGTGGAATCTAAATAAAGGTTTAGAAAGGCTTCACTAATAAACATCGATTTCACAAACACTGTGTTTTTAATGAGGGAACACGATTTTCACATGAATTTAAATTTGTGGCTTCTGATAATAGTTGATGGGTTAGGATAGGGGGTCAGGAGGGAGGGTGGAAGAAGAGAAGAGTGACTGGCTGGCTTTTCTATGCATGCCTTGTTACTTTGTATCTCTAACTTCTTCCCACATTATGTCACAGGAGGCAGTAGACCCTCTTCAAGTGCCAAGTCTGTCAGAATTGAAAATAATGACAGATACTGAACAGAGGGCTCAGATAGTGGTGACTCTGGCATTTTTTAAACTTCCAACACAACTTTTGTCTTTCCATAAGGCACAGTTCCATTGTTCTAGGATTAGATAAAATTTTCCTAAAACCTGAAAGAAAATAAACTCTTATTTGGAAGTGACAATCTAAAAACGTTTGGGAAAAACATGCCAATGTGCTGATATCCACATACATTGGCTTCCCTTCACACAACTCTTTTCACACTTAAACTGCTTGTCACTGTGGGAAGAGGCATCCATCTTCCTCTGTTTGAAGAAAGCTTAAAAGAGTACAAAAATAAGTAAAACCATTCCTGGTCTGGGATAATGATGTAAACAATATATAGGATCTCTCAATTTTATACTTTCTAGGTCAAGAGACACCAGACAAGATGTAAAGTAAAGAGTTAAATTAATGTCCAAGTTAAGTAAAGACTTTCCATAATCTGAGCATCATTCTAGATAGCTGTGAAAAATACTGATGCCAGGAAACAGAGGGGAGCAATGATTTTGGTCAAAATAAGAAGGATAGAGGTGAAGGCAGCCAATTCCCCAAGAAAGTACTAATCCAGTTACAGCTTGAAGGATGAGTAGGAGTTTACTAGTTGAAGAATGGTTCAAAAGGAACTGCAGACAGGCAGATGGAGCATAAACAAAATCATTTTAGTTTCCAAGTGAGGGCATAGGAAAGCATCTGGCATATTTACGGCATAGACTATATGTGATACACAAAGAATCAGGATACAAGGAGTTGAAGGGTAGGGACAGTGTGCCAGATGTTCTTCAATGGGAGTTCTATGCCACATCAATGATTTTATAATAGAGTCTAGATGAAAGAGATATGAAAATTTCAACAGGTAATAAGTTGATCATATTTGAGTTTTAAGAAGAAATTTTATTGATAGAGCAGAGTGTCTCCATCTGTGATATAAGGACCACACGCTATTCAAGTACCTGGAATACTTATTAAAAGTGTGTATCCCTTCTGCCCACCACACACTTAACCAAATCTGAATCTCAGAGGTTGGGTGTCTTGGCAATGGGTTTCAGCCCCGGGCAAGTTCGCTATGGATTCAGTGTGACCAAAGAAAATGACAGCAAAGCATTCTTGGGGGTGAAACTGTTATACCTAACTTTATTTCTAGGTGGCAGGTCAGTCGCTAGAATCCCGTTCACTCAGAGCGAGTCTGCGTGCAGCAAGACAGTCTCTGCCTCTGGGCCCCTCTGTCCACACAGCCATCCCGCACAGCCATCCTCTGGGCCTCTCTGCCTGCACAGTCATCCCACACAGCTGTCCTCTGGGCCTCTCTGCACAGTTGTCTTGCACGGCCATTCTCTGGGCCTCTGTCCTCGGTGCTGCCACCACTCCAGCCTCTGCTCTGCTCTCCTACAGCCTTGCAGCCATGCCACCGTGTCATGCCCAGAGCTCTTTTTATAGAGTTAATATCCATGTATTGCCCGCAAGTGTGCAGTCAAGCTAGTCAACCACGGCCAGGTGAGAATCCTGGCCACAGGAACTCTCATTTTATCCACATTGGGACAAGCTCCTCAAGGTCCCCAGCACTGAAGAACCATTGCTGAGTGTGAAGAAGAGAAAATCAGAGGCAGAATAGTAAGATTTGTGGATATTTTTTAAAGTAGAACTAAAGGAATAAGGAATTGACCTAGAATACATCTATCAGAAAGAAAGAAGATAAAAGATGAAACTAAAATACATGTTTAGGTGAAACAGACAATATTCCCAAAGAAAAAATTAGATTTGGGGGCTGTGGAAGGGGCTGACAAAGACCTTTGCAATATTTAGTCCACCTTAGTTTAGTTCTGCAGAATGAATGCCTCCCATGTGCCTGATCGTGCAGTAGACACTGAGGATGAAAACATGAAGATCACCCTGTCTCCACCCTTTCAAATAACATATAATCACATTGTGAAAATTATGGCATGTGTTAGAGACACATGTAAAGTGTTTTCATCAGAGGGGTAGAGAGGTAACTTAAGTTATGGACTAAAGGATACTCACCTGGAGTAGATACTAACTTAGTGGCACCTGGAAAGTTGTACTTACAGAAAAGTTCTGAGAAGAGAAATGTCTTGCCAATGGGTTTCAGCCCCGGGCAAGTTCACTATGGATTCAGTGTGACCAAAGAAATCGACAACAAAACGTTCTTTGGGGTGAAAGGGTTTATTACCTGTCTTGTTCTCCTGGTGGTAGGTCGGGCACTAACGTCTCTGCCTCTACCCAGATCACAGAGCCGAGCTCTCTGTATAGCGCAATAATAGCTTATTGCCTAACGGTGTGGAAGCGATAGCCTAGCAACAGGCCAGTTACATCATTAGGTGGTTTAAGTTCAGTGAGAATCCTGGCCATAGGAATCCCAGCTTCCCCACAGGACAGTAAATGTGAAAAGCATGCTTTCTGGAGGAAATGACGAATAGTTGTATTACCAGTGCATAGATTTTTGAGTTGGTATTAGGGAAAAAGGAGACAAGTGGATTAAGAAGGGGCAAAGTTATGAAGATTTCTGTGAGCTCTTCTAAAGACCTTGGACTTGAGGATATTGTGGAGCAGAAGAAAGACATATTCAATGTACCTTTTTTAAAAAATCATTTTTAATGTATTTAACTGGGAAGGGTAAAATGGAAGCAAAGGATTCCTTTGCAATTGATAGCCAATAGTTAAAGGCTCCAGTAAGACTCTTGAATCAGGCTAACCTATGTGACTGCCTCAGATCTGTTTCTCTTAGTTAAATTCTAATGATAACAGATGCTATCATGTGGGGATATTGTAAGGATTATATGGGATTTTGTATGGTACAGATAAAGTGTAAGCCTGGTGCGTGACACATTAAAAACATTCATTACATTTTTTTGTCTTTATCTAGAAAACAGTTGTAGAGGGTACGATACTGAGCAGTGACAGTAAAACAAACCACACAAATATAAATGAAGGGAATTAGCAAAACTTCATAATAGATTATGTGAAATGAGAAAGATGGGAATATGCAGGAGGCCTTTCAGTCTCTAGCTTGAGTGAAGAAGTAGTCAGGAATACGAGGGAAGTTTGAGAAGAGAGACTGGGCATGTAATGCAAAAGTTTCTATTTTAGGTTTATCTAGTGAACGTGACCCTAGGGAAAGCCAAGGGTAGATGAATTATTGGGAGATAAAGACTTAACTGGAGTTGTTCCCTTGGGAATAATTTCCTTTTCAAATAATTAAAGTATAATAAAATGAATAAGTTCACTCATACAAGCAAAGTGTTGGCAGAAAGACCAGTTGGCCAAGGATGAAACCCTAGCATATATCAACATTTACGACAGGCAGAAACAGAGAAGTGAGCACAGAACTAGAAGACATTAGCATGTTAAGAAGCCAGACATCTTAAGGGTTTCACAAACAGTTCATGGTCAACAGTCCATGCAACAAAAGTATCCATAAGATACTAACTGAAAGGTGACAGTTGGGTATGACAACTGAATTTTTTGATGCCTTTGGTGGAGTAATTGGGTCGCAAGTAGGATTAAGATAAAGGAGTAAATGGAAAGTTTGGAGTAGAAAACAGTAAATTTACTACTGTACCAAGAAGGTAAGCTTAGGAGAGTAGGAAAACCTAGAAAAGGGGGAAAATGTATGTATCCAAAAATGGGAGAGGATTATAAAAGTTCTCTCCTGTGCTTTGCTGACTAATGATGCAATTAACTGACAAAAAAATTTAATGTGTTAAATTTGGGATATGGAGAAAAGATGTGAAAAGAATGACTTCTGTTTAGGACATGGTGAGCTGTAAGTGCAGATATTCAAGCCAGCAGTTAGATATAAAATAGGAAGTCCACAAGGGAAGGCAAATTAGAAAATGCAAGTTGAACAAGCATCAAAAAAATTGGTGGTAGCTTATTCCGTTGGAGTAGATGAAATTCCTCAGAAAGATTACAGACAGTGGGTGGAAAATCAATTTTGTTGAATAACATATTCAAAAGGCAGACAAAGGATTTATGAATGAAAGGCAAAGAGAAAGTGAGTAAAAGACAAGAGGAAGGGGGCAATCAAGCAAAAAAAAGGTAGTTTGATATAAATGGAAACAAAATGATTTTTTCAGTAATTGGAAAGACAACAGAACTGGGAATCCACTCCTAGAAAATCATATTTAGAGCTGCAAAATTCTTTAGAGCCTATCATTTTACACTTAGAGGAATACTAAGACATTAGTGACTTCATTATATTCACATAGTCAGAGGCAGCTTATAGGGAAGGTATCTGAAAGATCTTGCCATTATACAAAGAAAATATGAGAAAATATACTTATCAGAAACTTGACAGGAAATCATCTGTTACCTAAAGTGTGTGAGGGTGATTAGATTAGAATAATCCAAGAAAGTGTCTTGAAGGGCCATGATTTTTTGGGACAATTTCTGCATTTGGACTTGAAAATAGTCACAGTAGGTTGCACAAATTAATTTGCTGTATTTTAATTGATATCCACAGAATTAACATCTTGAATTTAAACATGCAAGTTTACACAATCCATATAAAATTAACATGCCTGAATTAATTGGAAATGCTAGTTGTAAATAAGAAAATAGTTCATTCAATTGTCATAAAGTTGTTTAAAAAAAGCAAAGAAATATATCATAAATGTGATTTGCTTGTTAGGAGTAACCAGTGCTATTGAAAACATACTCTTAAACTCACTTTTATAATTACCTCTGGAACATTTCTCCATTTTTAAAAACAAACCTCACTACTACTACCATTACTTCCTGGTCTTTTATTTCTCTTGCCAAAAAGACAGTCAAAACAAGCCAAGAGTTCATCTTAAAATCTAAGGAAAACATCCCAAAGCTCTGAGCAAATTCTGAGCAAGAGCATATGGGGCTCGAGGTGGTGGGGGAGTGAAGGGAGTGCTTTGGCTGAAATAGAACCTACATCATAGTCCTTTTATATCTATTTTTGAAAAATAATAATACATATTTACACACACATATACATTCATATGCATATGTACACTTACATTTACACACACACATAACACCTGAAATGTATTGATGCATTATTCGATAGCATTTTCTAGACAAGGACATCTCAATCATCAATATAAAGAAGATTAGGGAGCTTGTTAAAATGCAGACTCTTATTTAGTAAATCTAGGGCAGGGTCTGAGATTCTGCAACTCTCATGTTCCTAGGTGATATTTTCTGCAGGTCTAAGGATATTTTGTAATGCAAAGTACTAGAATACATAAATTTTGTTTGGAAAATTAGTGCAAATATATGGATATGTATTTAAATACAAGCATTAAAATACTAAAAAATCAGATGGCAATAATATTAGAATACATTGCCCAATAGATTTGACCTTATTTCCCTGCTTCAAGATAAACCTAATGCTCCCCACAAACTACTTAGATAATATTATATTACTCCAAATCACTCTCTTCTTGAAGGTATATAGCCAAGACTAATTCATCATTATTGTGATTTCTTATTTCACTTGTATCTAAATCACTCTTGTAAGCATTTTATAACTTATTGATCTGTATTGTCTTTTAAGTGTTTCAAGTGTGTGAATTGCCTGCCCAATATTTTAAGTTCATTAATGACAAAGTAAATACCAAACATTATCTGGAAGAGAGAAGACATTGTTCAACATGTGAAAGGATAATAATCTCTTTCATTTTATTTCAGATACAGTGAATATGTGATACATTTGATTATAATTTTTCAAGATATTTATTAAGAGGCCAAATATCAAGTAACCAAAAAGATAAGAAAACCTGATACAACCTAGAAGCAAATCTAGTACAAAATGAATTTGTTTTTATAGATATTAGGAATCTTAAACACAAAAAAGTACTAGCTCTAATTTATAATTAAATGATTTTAAATACAAAATAGCATTTTAATTTTCTTGCTGTATTCGTATATGGTTCAGTAAAACAAGTAATAGCCATATGGCTTGTCAACTGAAGGGAATTCATTTAAATGATAACTGAACTTATATTTATGGCTCAGGTAAAAATATACGTATATCCAGAGTATTTTTTTTAAATAGTAAAAAGTGGGAAAGGACTACTATATGTCCTGTAGAAGTGTACTTTGAGAACACATGGCTTCAATTTTGTTTCTCAAGTATCTTGTAAGCCTGAACATAAAATAGCATTACTCAATACAGAAAAATTAATTGATTATGTGCTTGTCTAACCATAGTCATCAATTCAACTGGGAACCAGAAAAATAATCCATATTAACTCAGAGGTATCTTATATTCAACAGTGTCAAACATTTGTAATTTTTCACGGATGCTCTGGTTTCCACAAATGCCCAATAACTTCACCTGCTTTTCCAATTTGTCTCTTAGACTGTGCTATGGGTCAGTGATCCCTATTATGTCATGTCAATACAGTGGTTAAGTAATGATAAATAATTTAAAATGTGGCAGGTAATCCACATCTTAATGTCAATCATCTACCAGTACAGTATTTCCAAATTAAAATGGAAGCTACTTCCATTTCAAACTCTTGGTTTTTATACATCCAAACTTATTTCTCTATGTAAAAAATATATAGTGTACACAGGTGACTGAAGCTCAAAAGGTAATTAATTTGAAAAATAAATCAAGATAACGGGGTGGTACCTAAAACATTTTTAAATAATTTACAAATATATTAATGACAAATTTTTTTCTAGAAAAACAAATTATACCCTTCTCCAATTTTTAATTATGGTAATGAAAGATTCTAAATTTGCATGATATATTCTTATTATTATTTCAAATGTGTTCACTCTGCAACTCTTGTTAGTTAGTTTAGGCTCAAATATTCAATAATTACTCTCTGAAACACTTGTACAAGTAAAGCCCCAAGTGAACATTTGGACCTTTTTTTCAATTCACTTTAGGGTACAAAAGCTACAAAAGCTGGAATACATTTACAAGTGAAGATCACATAAAGAAGTCTGTCTGTTGGAGGTACCTCACATCAAAACTTGAAGGAGCAATGTTATATGCCAGTATTCACTTTGCTTGATTTCATGAAAGTTTTTTTTTTTATTGATTAAGACCCCGGTTTAGGAAACTGCTATAGGTCATGCACCCCACTAGAGGGCTCTGCAGAGGCAGCAGCCACTGCCGCCTAAGATTCAGGTGTTTAGATAGCTTATTGATAAAAGCCCAGAGGTTTTCACAGGAATTAGCACAATTTTATTTTTAGGTTTAGTTCAATTAGTTTCCTGATTGGTAGTAATTAAGAAGCATCATGAATGCCTATGTGTATGTTTTATCTGATCACATAACATTCTTTTACTTACCTTATCTGGACTCTGTGATGAGTTCATGACCCTGAGGAATCAAGAAAAGTCGCAGTTGATTCCTGGTCCAGAGAATACTACTAATTTCCACATTAAAAAGTGTTGAGATTAGTAACACGATTTTTTTTCTTCATCATTCTCCTTTTTACACAGTGTTTCCTCATTATATCATTTCCCCATTAAAATGTATGAGACTGACGTGAATGTAAAACTTAACAGTATACCATAGATGTTTCTGCAAATTATATGAGTTAGCAAAATTTGCTGAAAAACCTAAGGAAATATGATAAAATTGCCAATGAAATAAACAGGATCTCCAAAATGGAAAGTCATTGCCTAAGACTCCCTTAGTGTATGCAGAGAGAAAACAGGGGCTCTCCTGCTACAGATACATTTAGGGTAAAGGTATTGCAAAGAACAACAACTGTAGCAAAAACCGAATGATTTGGTTTTAGCACTTCAAATTTAAATGTGTACAACTTCAAGAAGGGATCAAAATAAAAATGGCTAGACCAGATGTGTTAATCCTTTCGGGTAACAAAGTACCGATGTTCCTGCAGGCTGGGTCTTATTCCCGTTCATAGAAGTGACTCATCACATCATGATTTTCAAGAGAAACATGATATTCTCTTTCAATAAAAATAGAAAAATCTTGTAGAAATGAGCTTTTCCTCCAGAGAAAAACATGCCAACTTAGAAAAATTAATCTCATTTCTATCTTTAATTTAAAAACTTGGACTACCTATTTTTAATATCCTTTAGAGTGAAAGTTTGCACAACTGTCATCATATTTAACAATGTCCTCGTTTAACAATTTTGTAACTTGGAATTATAGTTGGTGGGTTTCTGGAGACCCTTCACTGAAGCAGTAATGTACCAAACCTAAGAAATACCCCGTTCTATTATGCCGAGCCTGATGAAGTCCAAAATAATGCATTCCAAGAAACATAAGGATGCCTATGGACGCTAAGTAGCCTACAGACCACCGATGACCTCTGAGCCTGCTAAAAGATGATTTCATCTGAAACACTATGTAATTAAGCAATACAGTGCAAATTCCAGGAGTGCAGAGATTCTGATCTTATTCACTGCTGTCTTCCCAGCCTCAGAACAGTGCCCAGCACATAGTAGATTCTGCAATCAGTATTTGCTGGATAAATGAAAATGTATTAACATTCATGATAATATACTTAAAGTTTGGTTTTTATGGTTTGTTTTGTCCCTATTTTGGATCCACTTTGTGTCAGCCTTCAACACTCTACAAAATAGCTTGCTTTTTAATTTTCCTTTTCACACAGTTTGACAAAGTTCAGAAATGTAGGCAAAAGAAGTTACTCACATAGCAGTGAGTAAGACTTATTGCATTGTGTTTGAATAAGTTAATACATTTATTGCACCTTTGATAGAAAAACTAAACTAGTAATCCTATACCCTCTCCCTTTTAAAAACATAGGCAAGTGGATTGACTTGACACTATTAAGAGCTGTTAAATGAACTCTTGACCCTAGAAAGAGATATCCAGAAATTATTCTTAAAGCAACCAATAAATAAATAGCAGAAAACTTCTCTGTATACCCAGAACTGATTAAACAATCTTTATGTTAACTTATTTATTATCATGTGATAATTGATTTTTATAAGGAGGAATTTAAGAGTGGTAAAAGCAAAACAAAGTTACAGTTTAACAAGCAAAACAGTGCAAATATTTTCAACATGTAAAATAGTTCTCTTTACTTTTAGTTTTGAAATTAATTTAAAATTCTCAAAATGTAATATTTTACTTTTGGGGGGATTTTCTTTTCCCCAAAATAGGAAAAAGGACTTTCTTATACCTTTACATTCCCAATAAATCAAACCCCACAATCAGAAAGTTCTAGCCCTCATGCTTGCATAAGTAATAAGAAAATAACTCATATCTTTGAATATTTTAAATGACTGCTGAAGAAATCAATTATTATATTCAGTCAAATTTCAATTTTTAGACTTCCTCAAAAAAAAATGATGTCCACAAAGTTTAATTTGCATTTTTAATTAACTACACTGCATGTTAAGTGATCTTCATTTTAGAGGCATTGATATTTGGCAAAGTAGCAATACATTTTTTATTTGCAAAATAAATCAGTGTGGAATATAATGCTAGCATCTGATTTATAGAGAGAGCCTGGTTGGCAGCTGTGAAATGTAAAGTCCTTATTTGTCCTCAGGACAAGCATATTGCAGAACAAGATATGTCAGCTCATATCTAATACAGTCTTATTTGTTTATTTTCCTCATCAATTCACAATTACCTGAATATTCTTTTGTAGCCATTTGCATTTTTTATCCATCTTAGTAATATAAAGAAATAACCTATAGAAAAAATTTAATGCATAACTTTTAAGGCTAAAAAAGTAACTTAAGCCACTTCATCTTTAGTTTTACATTTATTCACTCAAGAATGTAAGAATAAACAAATGTATTTTAAGAAAAACTTTGGATGAAGAAAAGCCTCCTCTTAGGACTAAATCAAAGTCAGTCTGTTTAGCACCGTTTCTGAATTATTATAGAGAGTCTTTCCCACTAGGAAAAATTAGTCTTTATTTCCTTCGATATTTCTTTACCTTATATATCACTGAAGTCCTAGAATTAAGGCAGTGAATGATATTTCAGTATGACTTACTACAAAAGAAATCTTAGGTCATGGAAATCTGGGAACATACCTCTCCAGGTTATATTGAAATAGAATAAATAGAAACATTAAAAAGGGAACAGAAAAATGCAGATGTAAATTGTAGGTATAGTAAATTAATAATATCCTCCAAATCATCCCTACACCCCAAAAATGTTCTACTATGTATATTTTCTCAATAACAAACTCTCTAGAAAACAGTAAGTTCTTAGAGAAATAGGGTAAATATAATTTTAAGTAACAGAAACAATGATTCAATCTACTTGATCAAGAGATTGTTTTCCACCACCTTACTCTGTGTATATGAGTATTTAATAAACATGTAGAAATTTCTGCATGATCTCTTTACTAGGAGATCTTCCTAGGAGCAAAATTTTCATCTGTACTCCCTTATCAGCTGGCAAATCAGCTAGCATATTTGGGGAAGGGTTATGATGCTGTAGAAGTCTTTCTTACTCCTTGCTAATGAATGACTTCCACAGGAAGGCTGGACTGGGTAATTAAGCAATGACAGGCAGCAACTAGAATAAGAAGTGAAGATGAGGGTAAATGCTCAAACTCAGACATCCAGAAAGCCTGAACTCTTTAAAGCTGATTCAATGCAAGACACAATTAAAAATCAATAGATGGATTTTTTTTGTGATTTATATGGAGTAATTTTTTCTAATGCTTACTGATCCTGTATTTTCCTTCCATGAAAATAAAGGTGGCAAAGGAAAGTAAAGTGAAAGTAAAAAGAAATGGAATATTATAAAGTTTAACAAATACAGACACAAACACATCCTCCCTTTGGGGGTTATCACCTGCTTAGTGGCTTTAACTTATATTATTTTCCTATAAACAGTAATTTGACTATGAATAACTATATTTTCCTTCATGGGTTTTAAAATTGCAGAAATTTAGTATTTAAAACTTTAAATTTAAAAAATACTAACTGAAGGTAGACATTAAAAGAATGTGCTAGTAAACATAATGTTCCTTATATAATTGTGGATTGATGATAACAAAAAAAAGAGAATGTGCTGACTAGTTCAATATATTCATTTGATATTTGAAATTATATCACTGGTTTCTATTTCTTATTGGACATTTTAAAACAGCAAAATTGGATCAAAAATATGTAATTGACACATATTAATTTGAAAAGTTGAAAGAGGTTGTATCTGTGATTTTGAAGAGGGAGCCAGGGTGTCAGATACACTCCTCCAAAGATATTTCTACCAGAAAACAGAGGGCCAGAATTCTCTTAAGCAAAATAAGTCCCCAGGAAAACTGTGTAATTTAAATATTCTACTTGCCAATTTCTGTGGAAGGACCCATTAATATAAATTTCAATATTTGAGCTGACATTTTGCTTCAAGTAGAGAAAAACAAAAACAAAACATTAATAACAAGAAAATATTAGAAGATGTATCATGGAATTACACACACACACACACACACACACACACACACTCTATGTATACACTATAACCTTTAACTAAAATTATCGCTCTTTCTCTCAGAGTAACATTTAATTTCAGATTTATGGCCATAATCAAAAATGAACTTGTAATGTCCAAGGAACAGACTTCATCAGCTATAACTTGTCTTCAGAGTTCCAGTGTTTACAAAAGGTATGTAAAATATTGTGAAAACATTGACATTTTATTTCATAGGAGAAAGAGTAAATTCTTGACATTAATCAGAACTTTTAAGTTCATTCTAACTAGGGTAAACAGGTTAATTTTGTACAGTGGCATGAATTCTAAGGAGATTTAAGATCAACATATTTAATGAAGGGATAGATGACAAGCACTTGAATGTAGTGAATAGACTGTTTTACTGAATGCACATGTGAACATATACAAAAACTCTTTAGTGTTTCAATAGTGAATAATCAAAGAGAAATAATTATTTTTGTCATATTATGACTATTGTATCATTGGAAATATTGACAGATCTAAAAGCTAAAATAAGAAGATTTTTGTGCCTGTATTCATTTTATATACGCAATTTATTTGAGTATATTACTGTGGTTGTGGGAGTCAGGTTATATATTTTAGATATAATTTTATGATACAGTTATTTCATTTGAATGAGAACTTTAAAAAGAGGATTTCATTGTTAATATAAGTATGAAGCTCTAACAATCACATGAAAATACAATAATTTGATTTGTGGTCTGCAATCCAGAAATTAATAGATATATGAGCAATGGATCAAAAAATTTACACTCTTCCAGACTTTTTAAGGGACATAAAACCCAGAAGTTTACTTATGATTAATACAGTAAGGTTCCTGAGATGAATTAAACCCAGGATTTAATAGGAAGAGCCTACTTCTTAGAAGCATTTGGCTCATTTCTGCCCAAACTTGTTGTATAATCCAAGAGAAAAGTCTCTGTTGTTTTACTACCTTTATCTGAATAAGTTTTTTGGGGAGACTGTTATTTATAAAGTCTTCTATAGCTCAAACACACTTATATGTAAAGCAAATTGAAGTCCAAGTACCTTTTAGTGCTACACCATTTTCTTTTATTTATTTCAACTGGACATTATATTATTGATTACATTATTATGCTGAAGGGAGTAATCTCCATAGTAATGTATTTGTCTACCTTGTCAGTGTATTTTCTTCACTATAGCTTCAAATGCTGTTAGCTTAGTAAGTGATGCTCTACCTTATGGGTTATCTTCTGCCTACCTACCCTGAAGAAGCAATGCAGCCAGCTCAATAGATGAGCCTCTGCAGAAGAAAAGAACAATGCTAAGTAATACTGAAAAGGGACAGGAATTCCCTCCGTCTTGCCCATCCTGCTACCTTTCTCAGATCAACAAGAACTAACGGTAGTGTGAGGACAACAGGGATATCTCTGTCACATACAGAATGTTTGCAATTTATAAAATATCAGGGGGAAAAACACCCTGAGAGACATCTTAACATATATTCTTCCAGTCTTGTTTGTTCTTTTGCATGTCTATATTTACATTTGATCTTTCTAAGCAACCAATAACTGTCAAGCTATTCATTTTATAGCATTTTTAAACATAATAGTACTGTTGATTGTTCATGGCTACATCAACATTGAGTCCTGTGGACATAATCATACTTTATTTGACTATTTGTTTCCATTTGTTAAACTTACCTTTACTTGTAATTTTCAAACAAATGCATCCATTTAAAGTGTACATGTATTTTAATTTTGACAAATATATACACCAGTGAATTCCCTGCACAAATAAGATTTGGAATATTTCCATCACCCCCAAAAGTGTTCTCCTGCCTGCTTGCAGCCCATCTCTCTTTTGTTGCTCTCCCCCAGGCCATCATTGATCTCCTTTTGATTACAATCCATTAGTTGTATTTTCTAGAATTTTAATTGAATAGCATCCTAAACCATGTATTATTTTGTGTCTGACTTTTTTCATGCAGGGAAATGAGTTTCACATCATCCATGTTTTATGCATCAGTAGTTTCTTTTTTTGATGAGAATTACTCCATTACAGGAATTTGAGGTATTTTGTTTACCCATTCACCTCGGCATAGACATTTGGCTTTTTCCCAGATTTTAGCTTTCATTAATAAAGTTTCTATAGAAATTCATGTGCAAACATTTTTGTGAATCTTTACTTTTATTTCTAGCGGGAAAACAACTAGAAATGAAATGACTAGATTGTAAGATAGCTGTATTTTAAACATGTAAAGTTCTGATTCTTAAAAAAAAATCTATTTAAGATGCAGTTGTTCCAAACCCTTGTCCACACTTCACATTTAGTTTGAGCCATTCTAATGGGGACTAGTGGTTTCTCACTGTCATTATTATTTGCATTTTCATTGACGACTAATGCATCTTTTTAATGTTATGAATGTTTCCATGTGAATATTGAACATTCATATATCTTCTTTTGTGACATCAATTCAAATCTATCACCTACTTTTTAATTGGTTGTCTATATATTATTGAATATAAATATTAATTATATTTTCTGAATAGAAATCCTTTGGAGGATAAGTGTATTAGAATTTCACCTTTTGGCTTACCTTTCTGGGTTTTTTAAAATATTTTATTAAGGTATTATTGATATACACACTTATGAAGGTTTCATATAAAAAACAGTGTAACAATGTGGTTACTACATTTACTCATATTATGAAGTCCCCACCCATACCCTAATGCAGTCACTGTCCATCAGTGCAGCAAGATGCCACAGATCCACTATGTGCCTTCTCTGTGCTACACTGTTATCCCCGTGATCCCCCACACCATGTGTACTAAATATAATACCCCTCAATCCCCTTCTCCCTCCTTCCCCACCCACCCTCCCACACACCTCCCCTTTGGTAACCACTAGTTGATTCTTGGAGTCTTGGAGTCTGCTGCTATTTTGTTCCTTCAGTTTTGCTTTGTTGTTACACTCCACAAATAAGGGAAGTAATTTGGTACTTGTCTTTCTTCTCCTGGCTTATTTCACTGAGCATAATGTCCTCCAGCTCCATCCATGTTGTTGCAAACAGTAGAACTTGTTTCTTTCTTATGGCTGAATAGTATTCCATTGTGTATATGTACCACCTCTTCTTCATCCATTCATCTACTGATGGACACTTAGGTTGCTTCTATATCTTGGCTATTGTAAAAAGTGTTGCAATAAACATAGAGGTGCATATGTCTTTTTGAATCTGAGAAGTTGTATTCTTTGGGTAAATTCCAAGGAGTGGGATTCCAGGGTCAAATGGTATTTCTATTTTTAGGTTTTTGAGGAAACTCTGTACTGCTTTCCACAATGGTTGAACTAGCTTACATTCTCACCAGCAGTGTAGGACGGTTTCCCTTTCTCCGCATCCTTGCCAGCATTTGTTGTTCTTAGTCTTTTTGATGCTGGGCATCCTTACTGGTGTGAGGTGATATGTCATTGTGGTTTTAATTTGCATTTTCCTGATGATTAGTGATGTGGAGCATCTTTTCATGTGTCTGTTGGCCATCTGAATTTCTTCTTTGGAGAACTGGCTCTTCATATCCTCTGCCCATTTGTTAATCAGGCTTTTGCTGTTTGAGTGTTGAGGCGTGTAAATTTTTTATATATTTTGGATGTTAACCCCTTGTCAGATATGTCATTTACAAATATTTTCTCCCATACTGTACAATGCCTTTTTGTTCTATTGATGGTATCCTTTGCCGTACAGAAACTTTAAGTTTGATGTAGTACCATGAGTTCATTTTTGCTTTTGTTTCCCTTGCTCGAGGAGATGCGTTCAGGAAGAAGTTGCTCATGCTTATATTCAGGAGATGTTTGCCTATGTTGTCTTGTAAGAGTTTTATGCTTTCATGACTTACATTAAGGTCTTTGATCCATTTCAAGTTTATTTTTGTGTATGGGGTTAAACAATAATCCAGTTTCATTCCCTTACATTTAGCTGTCCAGTTTTGCCAACACCAGCTATTGAAGAGGCTGTCATTTCCCCACTGCATATTCATGGCTCCTTTACTGTATATTAATTGATCATATATACTTGGGTTTATATCAGGGCTCTCTAGTCTGTTCCAATGGTCTATTGTTCTGTTCTTGTGCCAAATTGTCTTGATTACTGTGGCTTTGTAGTAGAGCTTGAAGTTGGGAAGCATAATCCCCCCAGCTTTATTCTTCCCTCTCAGGATTGCTTTGGCTATTCAGGGTCTTTTGTGGTTCCATATGAATTTTAGAATGATTTTCTGTAGTTGGTTAAAGAATGATGTTGGTGTTTTGATGGGAATTGCATGGAATCTGTAGATTGCTTCAGGAAGGATGGCCATTTTGACAATATTAAATCTTCCTATCCATGAGCATGGGATGTGTTTTCATTTACTGCTATCTTCTTCTTTCATTTCTCTCATGAGTGTCTTGTAGTTTTCAGAGTATAGGTCTTTCAGTTCCTTGGTTAGGTTTATTGGTAGGTATTTTATTCTTTTTGATGCAGTTGTGAATGGAATTGTTTTCCTGATTTCTCTCTCTGCTAGTTCATTGTTAGTGTACAAGAATACCACAGATTTCTGTGTATTAATTTTGTATCCCACAACTTTGCTGAATTCAGATATTAGATCTAGTAGTTTTAGAGTGGCTTCTTTAGGGTCTTTTATGTACAATATCATGTCATCTGCAAACAGGGACAGTTTAAATTCTTCCTTGCCAATCTGGATGTATTGTCTGATTGCTGTGGCTAGGACCTCCAGTACTGTGGTGAATAGAAGTGGGGAGAGTGGGCATCCTTGTTTTGTCCCCGATCTTAAAGTAAAGCTTTCAGCTTCTCGCTGTTAAGTACAACATTGGCTGTGGGTTTGTCACATATGGTGTTTATTATGTTGAGGTACTTGGCCTTGTACCCATTTTGTTGAGATTTTTTATCATGAATGGATGTTGAATTTTGTCAAATGCCTTTTCAGCATCTATGGAGATAATCATGTCCTTTTTGTCCTTCTTTTTTTTGATGTGGTGGATGATGTGGATGGATTTTCAAATGTTGTACCACCTTTGCATCTTTGGCATAAATCCTACTTGATCATGATGGATGATATTTTTGATGTATTTTTGAATTTGGTCTGCTAATATTTTGTTCAGTATTTTTGGATCTATGTTCATGAGGGATATTGGTCTGTAATTTTCTCTCTTTTTTTGGTGTCTTTGCTGGGTTTTGGTATTAGAGTGATGCTTGCCTCATAGAATGAGTTTGGAAGTGTTCCCTCTTCTACTTGTTGGAAAACTTTAAGGAGGAGGGGTATTAGGTCTTCACTAAATGTTTGATAAGATACAGCGGTGAAGCCATCTGGTCCAGGTGTTTTGTTCTTAGGTAGGGTTTTGATTACCAGTTTAATTTCATTGCTGGTAATTTGATCTGTTCAGATTTTCTGTTTCTCTCTGGGTAGAAAGTTGTCCATTTCTTCTATGCTATCCTGTTTGTTAGCATATAATTTTTCATAGTATTCTCTAATATTTCTTTGTATTTCTGTGGTGTCCATAGTGATTTTTCCTTTCTCATTTCTGATTCTGTTCATTTGAGTAGACTCTCTTTTTTTCTTGATAAGTCTGGCTAAGGGTTTATCTATTTTGTTTATTTTCTCGAAGAACCAGCTCTTGCTTTCATTGATCCTTTCTATAGTTTTATTCTCCTCAATTTTATTATTTCTGCTCTAATCTCTATCATGTCCCTTATTCTACTGACTTTGGGCCTCCTTTGTTCTTCTTTTTCTAGTTTCATTCATTGTGAATTTAGACTGCTCATATGGGATTGTTCTTCTTTCCTGAGGTAGGCCTGTATTGCAATATACTTTCTTCTTAGCACAGCCTTCAATGCTTCCTGCAGATTTTGTGGTGTTGAATTATTGTTGTCATTTGTCTCCATATAATGCTTGATATCTGTTTTTATTTGGTCATTGATCCATTCATAATTTAGGAGTATGTTGTGAAGCCTCCATGTGTTTGTGGGATTTTTCATTTTCTTTGCACAATTTATTTCTAGTTTCATACCTTTGTGGTCTGAGAAACTGGTTGGTACAATTTCAATCTTTTTGAATTTACTGAGGCTCTTTTTGTGGCCTAGTATATGATCTATTCTTGAAAATGTTTCATGTGCACTTGAGAAGAATGTGTGTTCTGCTGCTTTTGGGTGTAGAGTTCTGTAGATGTCTGTGAGGTCCATATGTTCTAATGTGTTGTTCAGTGTGTCTGTGTCCTTATTTTCTGTCTGGTTGATCTGTCCTTCAGAGTGAGTGGAGTGTTGAAGTCTCCTAGAATGAATGCATTGCATTCTATTTCCCCTTTTAATTCTGTTGGTATTTGTTTCATATATGTAGTTGCTCCTGTGTTGGGTGCATAGATATTTATAATGGTTGTATCTTCTTGTTGTATTGACCCTTTTATCATTATATAATGTCCTTCTTTATCTCTTGTGACTTTTTTTGTTTTGAAGTCTATTTTGTATGATACAAATACTGAAACTCCTGCTTTTTTCTTCCTATTAGTTTCATGAAATATCTTTTTCCATCCCTTCACTTTTTGTCTGTGTATGTCTTTGGGTTTAAAGTGATTCTCTTGTAGGCAGTATATAGATGGGTCTTGTTTTTTTATCCATTCAGTGACTCTATGTTTCTTGATCAGTGTGTTCAGTCCATCTACATTTAGGATGATTATCGATAGGTATGTACTTATTGCCATTTCAGGCTTTAGATTTGTGGTTACCAAAGGCTCAAGGTTAACTTCTTTACTATCTAAGAGTCTAACTTAACTCACTTAATATGCTATTAGAAATACTATCTAAAGGTTCTTTTCTTTTTCTCCTCCTTATTCTACCTCCTCCATTCTTTATATATTAGGTATCATATTCTGTACTCTTTGTCTATCCCTTGATTGACTTTGGGAATAGTTAATTTAATTTTGCATTTGCTTAGTAATTAGCTATTGCACTTTCTTTACTGTCATTTTATTACCTCTGGTGACAGCTATTAAACCTTAGGAACACTTCCATCTATAGCAGTTCCTCCAAAATACACTGTAGAGATGGTTTATGGGAGGTAAATTCTCTCAGCTTTTGCTTGTCAGGAAATTGTTTAATCCCTCCTTCAAATTTAAATGATAATCTTGCTGGACAAAGTAATATTGGTTCCAGGCCCTTCTGCTTCATTGCATTAAATACATCATGCCACTCGCTTCTCACCTGTAAGGTTCTGCTGAGAAGTCTGATGATAGCCTGATTGGTTTTCCTTTGTATGTGATCTTATTTCTCTCTCTGGCTGCTTTTAATAGTCTGTCCTTATCCTTGATCTTTTAATTATTATGTCTTAGGGTTGTCCTCCTTGGGTCCCTTGTGTTGGGAGATCTGTGCACCTCCATGGCCTGATAGACTATCTCCTTCCCCAGATTGGGAAAGTTTTCAGCAATTACCTCCTCAAAGACACTTTCTATCTCTTTTTCTCTCTCTTCTTCTTCTGGTACCCCTATAATGCAAATATTGTTCCATTTGGATTGGTCACACAGTTCTCTCAACATTCTTTCATTCTTAGAGATCCTTTTGTCTCTCTGTACCTCAGCTTCTTTGTATTCCTCTTCTCTAATTTCTATTTCATTTATTCTCTCTTCCACCATATCCAATCTGCTTTTAATTCCCTCCACTGTGCTCTTCAATGATTGGATCTCTGACCGGAATTAATTCCTGAGTTCTTGAATATCTTTCCGTACCTCTATTAGCATGTTAATGATTTTTATTTTGAACTCCCTTTCAGGAAGAATCATGAGGTCCATGTTATCTTTCTCAGGTTTTACATTAGTTTTACTCTGAGCCAGGTTCCTTTGGCATTTCATATTTGTATATGGCGCCCTCTAGTGCCCAGAAGCTCTACTCTGTGGAGCTACTCTGACCCTGAAGCAATGTTGGGGTTCACAGGGGAGCAGTATTGGTGCCTGGAGGGAGGAAAGAGCTGTTTACTGCTTCCCAGCCACTATGCCTGTCTCCACTGCCTGAACCAGTAGACCAAGCACACAGACATAGGCCTCTATGCCTTGTGTTTGCAGTTGCTGTAGACTGATCTTCCCTCTGGCTGGCTTAATGCCTGGGTAGTGTTTGCCAGTTTGCAAGCCAGGTGGGGCTCGCCAGGGAAAGGTGCAGTAGGCTGTGTCTCATGGAGGGGGTCCTTGGAGCTGTGTAGCCAGCCAAAAAGCTGGAGCACCTGAAAATCATGAAAGCTCCCAACCTGCTGGGAAGAGTGCACCTGGACAATTTTGTCTACCTGTCCTTTCTCCTAGCAGTAAGCTCTGTGCAATCCTTGTCCCTTTGGCAGCCCTCTTGCTAAGGGCTTCCTTGTTTGAAAGTCTCTCAGACTGCCAGCCTCTCTTTTGTCCCAGAGCAGCTGGATATGAATCCCTGTTTTCCACAAGCAGCTGGAATCTCAGTTTCTCCAGAATTCTGCCTGTATTAGCTTTCCAATCCCCTAATCATGAGAGCATCATGAAAGTACCATGAAATGTAGGTGTGTGCTCCCAGAGCAGATCTCTGGAGTTAGGTATTCAGCAGTCCCAGGCCTTCCACTCCCTCCCCGCTCCATTTCTCTTCCTCCCTCCAGTGAGCTGGGGTGGGGGAAGGGCTTGGGTCCTGCCAGGCCACAGCTTTGGTACGTTACCCTATTTTGTGAGGTCTGTTCTTTTCTCCAGGTGTATGCAGTCTGGCACACTCCTCTTTACTACTGCTTTTTCAGGATTAGTTGTATTAATTATATTTTCATATTATATGTGGTTTTAGGAGGAAGCCTCTGTCTCACATCTCACACTACCATCTTCAATCCTCAATCCCCTTTCTGCTTTCTTAATGCTTTATTTGAAATATACAAGTTTTTAATTTTGGTAAGTCCAATTTATAATTTTTACCTTTTATATATTGTGCTTTTGTGTCCTATGTAAGCAGTTATCATCCACTTCAAATTGGCAAAATTTTATTTCTGTGTGTTTTTCTAGATTTTTTGTAATTCTAACTTTTCTATTTAAGCACTTGACTGATTTAGAGCTAATTTTTGTATATGGTACAAAATAAGATTAAATGTTCACTTTTTTTCTTATATGAATATTTAGGTATTCTAGCACTATTTGTTCAAAAGACTTCCTTTACTCATTAAATTATTTTGACATTCTGTCAAAAAATAACATTGCGTATATATGTAGGTCTATTTATGGTTTCCCTATTCTGTTTCATTGATCTACATGTCTATCATTTATCAGTACCTCACTGTCTTTAGATATTAATTAAATTACAACACTGAGATTTAGAAAGAATTGAGTCTTAAGATTAGATAGTCCTTCAACTTAGTTCTTCTTTCTAAATATTGATTGGCTTTTCTAGATCTCACATTTCCATATACAATTTTGCATCAATTATTATATTATTAGATTTGTTGTCTTACATATCTTTAGTTGATTGTCAATTTAGATTTTCAATTTCATTTTGTGCTGATTTTGTTATATTTCCTCAAGGAATTTATAATTTCATTTAAATTCTTGATTTTCTTAGTATATGTTGTTAAAAAGACTATTCTTTGCTTATGCATTATCTTAGCAATCTTTTCAAAATTGTCTTTTTTTTCTTTTTTTAATCAATATTTTTAATCAGTATTCAATACAAATCAGTCAAAGGTTGGCTACCATGACATCCCATTTATTATCTTCCATTTCCCCCAACTCAAAGTAAAAAACAACTGGCTCTTCCAGACAAGCAGGCCTTTGAGATCATAGAAGACACACCATCTGTCACCTCCAAATATCCTCTGTAAATAAAAGTGCTTTCCTTAGAAGGAGTAAACCAAACAGGAAACAAGGACACACCCTTTAAGGCCAATTCAATCTCTATTTTTTTTTCAAAGTTGAGAATGGTTCAACAATTTGAAAATTTCATTTATGTTAAACTGTACTCAGTACACATCAAGGTGGAAATATTTTAGGTTACATTCTTCTTAAAACACTACTCAAACTACTTTTTTCTTCTCTTTACTTTCTCTACTCCTGAGATCTCTATAGAAATCAATTTGATTATCTAATAATCAGGAGTTCAGCTCTGGTCTGATAGCAGTAATAATTTTATATCCCCTTTCTAGGGATCACCAACTTATATCCTATTATAGCACTGTAATACTTGTGCCTGTGGAAGGTTTGGCCTGGATAGAGGGATTGTTTCCCAAACAGAAAATTATAGGATTTAATAAACCTTATAAACTACATCTGCCTTCAGCTAGAAGGCAAGTGATCCATGAAAAAGTAACATTTTTCTTAAAGGCTTTTTTCCCTTCATATTATAGTGCTCTAAAGTTCATTTTAAGTTTCTCTAAGAAACACACACAAATAAAGGAAACCAAGCACTGCCTGTGTGCTAGCACCATCCTGTGATTTAGCACCAGAAGTGAAAAGGATAATGGTCATTCTTTCTTTCTTTTTTTGCTTTATATCAGAAAAAAATAAGTCCACTTTATTTTAAATAGATCTTCATCATAGAAATACAGTTGCCACGTTAGTTGAAATGGTCTCTCCCTAAAAGCCTTCCATTTATCACCTTTGGAATGTTAGAAGATTTACAGCAAAATCAGCCTTTAAAGTATGAAAGATGTGCCATATCAACTGTGGTGGGAACAGCAAAAAGTCTGCATCTTAAGCAACTTTGTCTGCAGTGAACATCAGCAGATGCCATTGATGAATTCCAAATAGAAACATGTGAGATTTATCCTCCTCAATGCTCTTCTCTCCACCAACATTATCCATTCACTCAGGAGCACTTATGTTCCTGGAACAAGAACAGCAAAAAGAAAGAGCTCTTGAAATGCAACAGGGCAGGATATTTCTACCCAGGGAAAAAGAAATCTTTCACATAACTGTATTTCATTTATAAGGTATATTCTGAAAAACTTATAATGTCTGCTTTAATACTATCAGGGGAAAAACCCATCTCCAGTTAAATAGAACAATTTTCAAAGTAACTCCCAGTGTCCGAATATTGATCTTGATGACAATATTATCCACTATTTGCAACAAAATTTAGAATAATATAGTTTCCCATGATGACTATAAAAAGTATGATTCAATATGGAATATAATGCTAATTCTAACAGTGTATCCAAGAACACATATGGTATGACATTTATTTCTTATAGCTTTGCTAAGTCTTAAAATGCATAATACAAAACAAGAGTGAAAATTCACAACTGTGAATACTTGTAAAAGATGATTTAACAACCCCAAATGCAACTTCCTAGACACTACCCACATCAGTATATAAATACGGAATCGTGTATTAGTATCCCATGTTCTGAAGATACATTGGTTTAAAAATAAAAACTAGCAGCAGTTATAATGATAATCTTTCACAGAAACAATGGTAACATTTCAAAGTATTTTAAAACTTACACTCATAAAAAAAGAATTTATATAGAATAATTTTTGTAATAATATTTATAACAAAAAGAGAAAACAAAGAAATCCCCAAATAGAAAAACTTTTAAATAAATGCCACGTGGTAGAATATTGTACAATTATAAAAAAATCTCTTTCCAAGAGCATTTAATTAATTTGTTAAGTTGATATGAGAAGCCATGCAATGCCATGTGAATAATTGGGAAAATTATACAAATTGCAAATGGAAAGACCTGAGACAGGGCAAAGGCCTGCTTGTTTTGTTGGAGGAGCAAAATGCCCATGAGCAATAGGATACCCATGTGGCTCCAGCAGAGTTAGCTATAGGGGAGAGTGGAAAGATGAATTCAGACAATTAGCTGAAAGCCAATTCTTGCAGAGGCTTCTAAGCTGTGATAAGAACTTCATATTTAATTTGAAGTGAGATTGAAATGACTGGAGAGGTTAGAAGGGTGGAGGGATGTGATAACTTCTCTTTCTGCCAAACTTCTTAAACTTGTAATCCACTTAATCGTTCCTAATTTACTCCTCTCAAGTTTTCACTGCAGGTGGCTTCTGCCCTCACTAGTCAACTACTACTGAATTAAAATATGACCAATGATTTTCTAAGTGCCATTTGCCCAGTCTTTTCATAAGCTTACATTGGATATGATTTGGCTACTTTTAACCCAATTTCCCATCCACTTGTAAAACACATACAGTCTCTCTTTGCTTGACTTTACTGTTCTTTTCCTGTTTTCCTTTTATGGTGTCTTTTTGTGCTAGGACCACTATATAATTTCTAAACGGCTCCATGTGAAATTCCTACAAACACCGCTAAGTCATATTTTTCATGTCAAACCCATTTCTTCATTACAACCCCCTTTTTCTATGGCCCTCAATTAACATTGCCACCAGTTACCTCTTCATCTGTGCCAAGAATCTGTGCCCTTCATCTGTGCCCACTGCCATATCCAATTTGTTCCTTTATTCCTCAAAACAACACTCATCTGGTCACTATTTCTGAGTTTTACAGCTACTCTGTCTTTTTAACCTTTCTTTGATATTTCTCCTTTCCATTTCTAATGTACCTTCCTGTGCATTTGAAGGAAATTCATCTCTGTATTCCAGCATGCAGAAACTTATTCTCACTTCCCTCCAGGAGAAAAGTCACAATCATACAACCATCTCTTTAAAATACAAATCCGATCATCTATGTTGCCGATTAGACCCAGTTTGTTCTCCGTTTCCCGAGGAACATGCCTGGCCTCCTCAGCATGTTCCTCACAGTCTTCAGCGAGGCCCAGCTCCATTTTCCAAAGTTTCTATGCTCTGACGCGGGCTGAACTGTGGTCATGTTCAGGCCTTTGCATTTGCAATTCCTGTAATTTCCCCCAGTTATTCACATGGTACCACACTGTTTCTCATAAATATCACCTTAACAAATTAATTAAATGTTCTTGGAAGGAGTATTTTTTTAATAATTACAGAATATTCTATCATACATCACAATATTCTTTCTTCTTATCTCCTTACCAGAGTGAGCATTCCCCATCTTCTCCCTCCTTTTCAAATGGGTAGTAGCCATCTAGTATAATTCCTCTGGATGTCATTTGTGTAGATCTTCCTTCAGTTCTTCAGTTAGAATTTATTACCATGGTTTCTGTGACCCAAGATTATTTCATTTATAAAAGCCTCCTGCCAATTTATGTTGTACCACCAATACGAAATTTATACATACCATTCTCCATCATTTCACTATAAGCTTCTTGAGCATCAGAACTCTGATTTTTCTTTAACTACCCTAATGCCTTTTGCATGAGCATATTCAAAACTATTTTTTAAAATTGAACAGATATATTTCCCTAGCACTTCAGTTATATAAGGTCTTTAAAATAATAGTCACATCAAAAATAAGAATAGTGAATATGTGCTGAATACTGTGATAAATAAAACAGTTCACTAAAATAGTTCTTATTTTCATCTTCTAAACACATGGTACTTTGAAACCAGCCAACTTCTTGATGATAGACACAGCTATCTGAAGTCCTTTAACCCAGGTATGCATACAGAGTGATACATGTCATTTCCAGAAAGCAAACACTTAAAAGCTGGCCCATAATTCTTTATCTTCTATTCTTCATCTTTTTGTGACTCATCACATTCCATCAGCCTGTTTCATATAATGGACATGTGTAATGAACAAGAAATGAACTTGTTACTTTTAAATAATGGAGATATATGTGTTTTTGGTTATGACACAATAACTAAGCTTATATAAAGTAATTACACATCTTTTAACTAACACTACTACCTACTATGTGCCACTTACTCTTCTGTGATATGACTGCATGTAGGCTATGTCATTCAGTCCTAAAACCAGAGTATTACTATTTATACATAATTGACAATGAGGGAAAAGAGGTTCAGGAAGGTGAGACAATTTACTTAAACTCATACAGCCAGTATTAAGTTGGAAAGTCAAAATCTGTCTGAATTATAGGCAAGTTTTTAAACACCTTGTAGCATTGGGTCCTAAGAATTGATTGATTCACTTTACATTTAGTAAGCACATATTGAATGCTGTGATCTTTAGTGGATCTGAAGTCAGACTCTATGGGTTGAAATCTCAGCTTACCTCTTGTTAATTCTGTGACATTAGGCAAATGACATTCTGTCTGGGCTTCTGTTTTTACATCTGTATTATGGAGATAAAAATAGTACTACTTCATAAAGTTGTGAAGATGAAAAACATATAATATGATGCCTGATAACAATAAGCACTTAATAAATTTAGGTATTATTCTTATCACTCAATCCATTCCAGATATTATGATAAAAAATGGCAATATGTAAAGAAAATTATTGCACCAGCCCCAGTATCTCAAGGAGAGGCAGATAAGCAAATCAATAGTTGCAAATTAATATAGCACTGTATAAGAAATGTTTAAGGTCTTGTGGGATGATCAAGGAGAGATGTTCTCTATTCATCCACATGCAGTGTATGTATGGCTTCTCAGCTTGGCAAGCCAGTACTGAGCTAATGCTTTGACACTGATGGGCAGTCCCAGGGCAGGAGGTATCTGGAGAAGGTGGCATGATAGAATGTCCCAGAACATCAGTTGTAAGAGTAGGCTAAACTGGCCTGGCAAAGGAAGGCCATGAAGATGTGAATCAGCTCAACACATTAAATTCCTCATAATAATGGGGACATGAAGTAGAAAATCATACCAAGCTGAGGGAGGCAATAGACTGAATCAGGCACTACCAGAAAGGGATAAAATTAGGACTCCTTAATGCTGTAGGGATATCTGCATTGCTTCTCTAGCCTCATTTTGTTGATGTTGGAACAAGAAGGAATTTCAGAAGTTTTCTAGAAAAAATTCAGTATTTTACAAACTCACGAGTTACTTGACCTCTTTGAGCACAGAATCTAGAAGTTAAGTTTCCTGATTCTCTGTTCTGTGCCCATTGTTCACCACTATATGTCATAAAGAGGAAATATATAAATTGTAAGTGCTAATACAAATAGCTCATAAGGTATTTCCACTATTACTGTAGCAAGGGGAAAATCTGTGATACAGGCAGGCAGAAAGAGGATCAGCCATCCTTTCTGGATAGCACCCACACTGGTCTTGCCCAAAGATAGCCTGAGATTTCCTCAGCTGTGAGTAGAGAAAGGTGAGAATGAAGGTTTCAAACACTAGAACAGATAGCTGTTTTTTTCATGATGACAAATATAAAAAGATAATTAAGTGCAAAGGGTTCCTCAATGAACAAATCTTTAACAAACATTTACTCTCCACACTCTCCCAGGTACTGCAAAGTGATTATCAAAAGATTATATTCCAGCTCACAATGAGCTCAAATTTTAGCAGGAGAAAAAGACAAAACAGGATATAAATAAAACCAATTCAATAATATTTTAGAATTGGTTTATAGTAATGTAATAGTGATGAAGCACACAAAATGGCGTCACATAAGAGTGTGACTGATGGGCTATTTTGATTGAGTGAATATGCCTTTAGAAGTTAATATTAAGCTGAGATCCAAAGGTTAGGAGGATGTAAACATGTGGAGACCTGGAGGAAGAGTCTTCTAGGCATGGGTGCAGATGTGGTGCAAACACCATCAGAGAGCAAACTCAGGCTATGGGATGTACTGAGAAAAGCCAGCATAGCTACAACATGGTGGGCTTTGGGGATTGTTGCCAGAAGTACGGTCAGAATGGTGCCCAAGGTTGTGACCTCTGAGGGATTTAGTCTTAGGTTTACAGGCCTAGGATAAGAGTTTGCAGTTTATTCCAGGGGAACTAACACAAAAGAAGGGCTTTAATAAGGGATTGACATGATCTGATTAGAGATTTTTTTAAAGGCTTTACTGAGATAAAATTTACATACCATGTGGTTCCCCCATTTAAAATTTATACTTAATGGTTTTTAGTATATTCAGTGATTTGTGAAACCATCACTCTAATCTGATTTTAGAACATTTTCATTATTCCCCCCCAAAATATCTTGGACTCGTTAGAATTTTTCACATTCTGACTCTTGACCCACACAGATCCCACTACCAAAACACACATATTCCAGCTTGCCTTGAGCAACCATTAATCTACATTCTGTCTCTATATAGCTCTGCTTCTTCTGGTCAGTTCATTGAAATTAAATCATGAACTATGTGATCTTTGAGAACTGGTTTGTTTGACTTAGCATAATATTTTCAAGGTTCATCTATACTGTAAAATGTTCAGTACTCCATTCTTTTTATTGTTGAATGAGAGTCTATTGTGTGTGTGTGTGTGTGTGTGTATATATATATATATATGTATATATATATATATATATATAATGTGGTATATTTATATATATATATGAATATACCACATTTGGTTTATCCATTTCTCAATTCATGAACATCCAGGTTGTTTCCATTTTTTGCCTTTATCAATAGTGCTACTATGAATATTTATGTACAGATTTTTGTGTGGATATATATTTTTCATTTCTCTTATGTAAATATCTAGAAGTGGAATCTCTGAGTTCTAGGGTAAGTCTATACTCAGCATTTTGAGGATATCATTTGGGCAACTGGGGTTTCAAGGATGTACTTCCAAGATAGCTTTTTTATTCATGTATTTGGCACCAGAAATATTAGCTCTTTCTCTTCATAGGTGGCCTCATCCTCCAGAATCTCTCCATAAGGCTTGGGTATCTCACAGCATCATAGTTTCTGGTAGTTACATTATATGGCTCCTGGCTTCAAGAAGCCGGGAACTGAAGCTTTGCTACTGGGTCACTGTTATATCAACTCTTATTTGTTTGGTCAAACTAGTCACAGGTATTCTCACATTCAAGTAGGTAGAGAAATGGATTTTTGTCTCCACATAGGGATGCAACAAGGTCATGTGGCAGAAAATTATGTAAGATAAGAGATGTTAATATGGCCATCTTTGAAAACACAATTGTCCACAGCAGGGCTGTTAGAAGTTAATTGCAAAAATCCAGGGTAAATATAATGGTGGTAATAATTAATAAGTAAATAATTAATAGAATGTTAATTGTGGAAATAAAGAGTAGTCAGAACCAGAATGTTTCAGAGATAGGACTTATATATGAAATGGATGGGTCAGGAGAAGGAAGGTAAATTTAAGAGAAAAATGAATGGCACCCCCTTAATTTAATGCTTAGGCAATTATGTTAATTGACACAGTTTTTAGTGTATCAGCAGAATACAAGAGGTCACAATTTTTAGTTTAGTTTTGTTGGGGTGTGTGTGTGTGTGTGTGTAAGTAATCAGAGTTTGATGTTTTTCATATTCAGTATAATGTGCCTTTTAACATATCCAACAGAAGTCTCACAAAGGCATTTGGACAAATGAGTTGAATTTCAGGAGGAAAAGAATGACAAGAGGCAGAAGTTTGGTAGTTGTGCCAGCTTTGTCCTGTTTATTCTCAGATACACTCTTCATCCTACTCCTGGTCTGTCGTGCATTACACGTGGGGCTAATCACTGCTGGCCGTGTCTCACGTGGGGGCTGGCTGATGGCAGACACCGGGGAGAAACTGGAAGGTGAAAGATGTTGAAGAACTAAGGGTGTTTCCCTCTCCTTTTGCCTTGAACAATGTCTCTAGCAGTGGCTCTGTATCCTTTGTGGCTCCAGTTTCCACTACGCAGACTGGCTGTGATTTGAGTACATCCTGCATCTGACTTCTGATAATTCTATCTCCATTCTTTGATCCTCTAAACTAAGAGTATAGCTGTCGGTAACATGTTGATTACCTCATTGTTCCCTCTTTTTCTTCTCAGATCTTTAATCATCTATGTACCAACTGACTCTATAAAATTTCTTTTTTAATAAAAAGCCTTACAGTGGTTTCTGTTTTCTGGATTAGACTCTCCCTGATAGTAGTTATCATCACATAGATGGTACTGAAATCCGTGGGAAAGACTAAGATTAACAACAGTGCTGTTAGTACGAAAAGAGCTCAGCTGGGCAACAGTTTTGTTCATCTTATTCAATGATGTATTTCCAGGATGCAGAAAACTATCTTGAATATATGAAGACTCAATAAATATTTGTTGGATAAACAAATCCATTAATTAGTTGATTAATGGAGCCATTACTAACATTCAGAAATATTTTGTTTTTTAACCTAAATTATGTTAACTTTAAAAAGAGATTTTAAAATTATATTAAATGTATTGTTTTCCTTCTGTACTTTTATCAATATCACTTTGTTTCTTAATCTCAAGGTAGTGCATTAGGTAAATGATGATTAAGATTGTTGTAAAAGGTCTATGAAACAAAGATTAAATTGTATTCAGCAGATGGCATTCAAAATACAACTTTACAGACTCAGGCTTTGAGAAAATAGGAATTTTTAACTTTGACATATTCAGAAGCAAATGTGGGGGATCAGATTAAAGAGTTTCTCCTACAATGTAGATAATATAATTCATTTGTGATGGCTTTGCCATGAGTCTTAGTGCCTTAGGTTAAAATCTGGACATAATATGAAGGAAAGAGCGCACACCCCCAGGAAAGGTACTAGATCTCTGCAGCCACTGCAAAGACCAGGAAGATCAATGGATTCAGCATTTAAGGCCCCCTGCTGATTTGTAACAGCACTTTCCCTTCAAAACCTACAACCATCTTAAATGGGGAAGGAAAAGAGGGTAAAATCGGAAGAAACCTGAAGAAACAGGGTTAGCAAAATCAACCCTATTGAAAAGGAATTTTGAAAAACGTCAGTGTTTAAACCAAAGAGAGACTGTTAATCTAGAAAATACTGGAATATTTGTCAATAGCTAAGCTGGGTCTCTAGTGGAGTTTGGCTTTATGAAAAATGAGAGAAAAGAAGCTACTTTTCTTTTTGTACCAACAATTTATAGGAGTAAATTTGCTACCCTGCTGCATTTTGTATATAGAGCACTTGATATATTAATTCTACTACGAAGTTCCTATTTACTCATTAGTGCTATATCATACTTAACCTTCATTGTCTCTTGGACAAAGTGACGACTCTCTTACAAAGGTTATTTTAAAGGGAAATTCATAAACATTTCTCTGGCAACTAGCACCTCCCCCAAACTGTGTATATTAGGAAAAGAAAACTAAACTCTGAAAGAATACTGGCAAGACAACCTTGACATTTTGATGTGCAAAATCAGCTAAAGATATCATTTTAATTTCACCTATAAAAATGTCTTTGAAAGTAATGCTTAATATAAACTTTTGTCAAGTTTTGATTTTTATCCCAAATAAAAATAATTATAATTACCAATATCACAGTCATAGCAGAGGGAATAAAAAAATTATACATTTCTTTATAAAAATTCTGTAATGTATTTCAATAACAATTACATTTAATTAATAGGCTTTGTAAGGTAAAATTTAACCCTGTTAAGATTTGGAGACATCTTTAGCATGGAAGACCTTGTAACATTTAAGTTAAGCTATAGACGACTACCTTGAGACATTATTGGAAATCTAGACACACAGTATCCACGTATCTTGGAGCTGAAAGGAGTGTTCATTTCCCCGGTAAAATGCCACACTTGCCCTTGAGGTGGAAGCTGCCTTCCTGATTAAAAAGCAATTATCCTTCTTCCTTACCCAGGGAAATAATATAATTTTTACCTGTTTTATTCTGACCAAAATTCAGTTCTGTCTCAAGAATTAGAGTTTCTGTTGTGAGAAAAATCTAATCACATCATTTTCGTGAGAATTTCTTGCTCAAATAGTAGTTTATGTATAGGTCCTATTAAAAGTTTGTTCTTATAATGCATTGCTTTCTACAGCCAATTTTGCACTTGAAACATTTTTTTATATACCTAGAAGGGTTGCATGAATTCAAAGAGCCATTGGAAAGACAGATTATACAATCTGACTTAATGATATTATTTTCAGAGAAATTCCTATCTTAAAATGTGTATTGAAAAGCAAAGACTTAAAATAGATTGTTTATTGTAGTGGCTTTATTGTTAGTATATTTCTCACAGAAATGGATACAAAAGACCTCTCCCTAAGGGTTTAGGTTTTGAATAAAATAATAATACTCCATTACTAAGTTTCTTTTATGAGCTACATTTCACTAAGAAGTTTTCATTGAGTTGACATAAATTAGTGCATAGCAGGTTTATTAATACCTTGCTATACTTATTATGGCTAATCATTTGTTTTACACAGTTTTAGTAATTTTCTTCACTTACTCTCTTCAAAGATTAATTTAAATTATATTTACTAAACTGATACATAGTAATTTTTCTTTCCTTCTGATGCACAGCAGCTCAGTTAAAGATAATTTTAACAAAAATAATGATAAAATAATACATTTACAGATACTAAGTTCAAGTAACCCATGTGCACAGAATATCTTAGCTTAAATATGTCTGTATTATACATTGAGACAGTGTGAGCATGCAACTAAAAATATCCCAAAACTTTTCATTCCATTCTTCCTTAAAATCAATTCTAATAGAAAGGGTGTTTAAATAAAAAGTAAGTTCATCTAGAGTATTCATTGGTACCACAATATTCTGAGGAAGAACTATTAAAGTTGGGCATAGTTTAATCTTTTCCTTCTTTATTCTTAGTCAAAGGATAAAAAGGAGAAAGCAACAAATATTATATAATATGTATGACTATATACGTACATATATATATATATATATATACTAAATAGGCAAATGTTTTATAGGTGAATTCAAATTTCTGAAGTGTGAATATGGCCATAATACCAGAAAAAAGCTTGATTTCAATCATTATCAATTTACATAAGACAAACAATACATTATTGTGATACATTTTGGTTAGTCAGAGAGTGGGATTCCTTTCAGAAAGTGAACTTTACGAAAACAACATGTTACTATTGGCAGAGGGAGAAGTTAATATTCTAACACAAACTTTTTCTAATTTCTGTTATCATAGACTTTTCTCTTTTGAAGGCCTTTACCAAATTTTGCAGTTATATTTTAAACACTTTTTTTTATCATTACCCAAGTAACACATATTCATGGTAGAAAATGCTTAAACTATTGAAAGATGTATTTTTTCCAGAAGAGTTTGAATTGCAAAAAAACTGGTGAGAATAATCCAGAAAGTAATTAGCCTTGGATTAATTCCAAATGGTAAAACATAGAACAGATTGATTCTTCATTCATTATGGAAAACATGAAACATTTTTTAGGCCAAATATATAGATGCAATAAAAGGCATATACATACAATATGGTATACTTAGATTTTTGCAGTGATATTTTATTATTTTATGTCAGATTTTTTAAAAAACCACACACTTTGGAAACAGAGAGTTTCTTTTATTTTTCACAAACTTTTGCAAAGTTGGTGTCTTTGATTCTTCATTCGCACATTGTTGGAACAGTTGACCCCTGAGTTTGGTAGATTAATGGCAGCGCACCAAATGGATGTCAAACAAAGGTGGTGCTTCTAAAGCCACAGCACCAAACTGCAAATTGGAAATACACCCTGGTTATACCATCAACAAAAGAGCCCCTTGATGTGTGATTCCACTCATCATTCCTGTTAAGCCATTATCACACAGCTGAGATCAGACAACAGTGAAAGAACATGTGCTTGATAGCATGTCAGCTGTACACTGTTAAACACAGTGGGGACAAGGGGAGAGATAAGAGGACAGGCACGGGCTTCTTTGTTCCACGTGTGATGGTTTGTTTGAGAGGAATTCTAAGAACCACGTAATTCCCTGTCATGCAGGCCTGGCTCTCCCCTCTGTTCTTTTGATAATGATCTTTCTTTTTTCAGTTCCATCATGAAAAATGAGTAAGAACTTGTTTTAACTGCCTACTCATTCTTATCAGTTTCAAATGAAAACCCATTTTTGTCTGATTGAATTTCAAATTCTTCTTGAAAGATCTGCACACAAACTACCTGGTTTGATTAAGTAAGACCTTTTCCAGTCCACCCCCTCCTATGTATTAGAGAGTAGAGAAGAGTTCAGAATTGTGGGTATCATTCCGATCTTGGACCTAAAAGTAAAAATCATTAATGGCCAAGTTCATTGCATATAAAATTATCCATGGTTTCACTAAAGTAAGGGCTAAGTTCAGAAGAAAAAAATGAGAATCTGCCTATACTATGTAGTTCTACACGAGACATTTCCCATAGAGAATTCAGAATTTTTCAATATGGAAAGATACCACCATAGTATCAAAGACAACCAAGAAAGCTGCCACAAAATAGAATTTATAAAATCAATTTATAAAACATAATGAGACTTATAAAAAAGGATTTTCTCACAGATTTCTGTAATTACAGGGAAAAATTGAAATCATATATGGTAATTTACAAATCTACTTTTCTGTTTCCTCAAACTTATTGTTTTTAGCAGTACTTTTCTTAAGTATTTTAATTCTTTTTTTGAAGTAATCTATTCTTCACAAAGAAAATATACATTTATTCAATAATGTATATAATAGTTATTTTTAAAATTTATACAACTACTTGTCTTATCTCCTATTCAAGAAATAAATCCAAGTTTCATTTCCTTTTCTTAAAGAGTTATCACACTACTCAGTCACTGTTAAAAAAGAAGTAGAAATCCAAGAGATGATTTAACTCACTTCTTTTGCTCTGCTTGCCCAAAGAATGACTAGTTCAGGCTTGAATATTACAATGTTTGTATTGCAATCTATTAAACTGCTGTACTCCATAGTTATTATAACTTTATTGGAATCCAAATTTATTTGCATTAAAAAAGCTTAAACATTCTGTGTCACATTCAGATAGAGTCATGGAGTAACAAGAATAAAAATTATAAATTCCTTATGATTTAAGCCGCTTTACACACAAACTTAGTTACTTGTAGCTCCACAAATTGCTCAGTAGTACATCCCCAAATGAGATTTCAAAGTACATTTTGGTGACAAGGAGAGGATGTGTAATCTAAACAGCAACATATGAATAATCTTAAGTCAGGAAAGCAAGGGCCACTTAATAAAAAGGGAAATATATCACTTAATTAAAAAGGGAAATATAACTTCTTTAAAATGTTTCTAGCCATATTTCAAAAGTAATGAATAACTGAAGACTCTTTAATTCTTTCCATTAACTATAATTCAATGTATTTATTTGAAGAACCTAAATTCAGAATGCATTAAATTAGAATTTAATAAGTCCTAAGTATATATTCCCAGATCTTCAAAGTCAGTAGAATAATGAAGAATTTCTTTTCCAAAAATCTAAAAATTAATCAAGTATATTGTGTCTAAAATCACTTAAATAACATAACATCAAGTATATTCTGTTGTGCATTGGGAAGAAATATAAATGTGTGCAAGTATTTACATTTAAAGGTGGAAGTATTTGCATTTGTTGTATAATTGGGAGGGTATGGGACAAATGCATGTATTTCCCCATTTTTTTCAGCATATCGAAATACTCAGCATGTTTCTCCTTTACCGCAGTAGGCAGAAATGTGTCACATGACCACTCTTGACTGCAAGGAAGCCTGGAAAAGACAACATTTGGCAAAATTGAAACATGAAAGTTTGGGCACATTTTTTCTCAAAACAAAATCATGGCTCAGTTTATAAAGTAAGACAGGTAAATGGAGGGAAAAGGCTATTGATTCCAAACATTACTTTCATTCAGTTTTTAGTCTACTTTTTATTTAGCAGACTGAAAGGCTAGAAGGAAAGGTATAAAGATATTTTTACGTGATCATTTTGTTATAGCGAGCAATCGCTATCATTTTTACTGTCAGAGCAAATGGACTATAGAAAAGTACTTTCGGATAAAATTAAATTTTAAAACGTAAATTGTAAGATGTAACAATGGAAAGTTAATTATTATCCTTCAAATACAATTATGCATTTTATTTCAGAAAGCAGAAAGTTATATCTAATAACTACCTCATAACCAAGATGCCTTTAAGACATCAAAAGTTTTTGATACCATCTTTCTTTGCACCTTACATTACATTGTAAGTTTATACAATACAGCAATTAAAGAATAGTCTGGCATTCCTTAAATCAATCAAGTTCAGCTGCTTTTTGAAATGAGCAATTCATAATCCCCATAATAATTAAAGTGGCATTTTAAATTAATAAAAGAAATTTTAGCATTTGTTGCTGTTGACATATGTGTTTTTGTTTTTGTTTTTGTTTTTTATGGGGAACTAATCTCAATAAGATTTCTATTTAAGGTCTCAGAAATTGTTACATAAACTTTTCCAAATGTTGCTTCCTAGCTCAGGCAGGAAAGATTAGATTACATCTGAAACATTCTCTGCATCTCCCACCTTTTTAACTTCCACGATCATAAGAAAAAAAAGTAATTGGAAATGAATGAGATGAAGAATAAAAGGAGAAGAGAATCATGGGAAAGAAATCTATGTTTGATTCAAGGAAAACTCCTCCAAGACACCACATCGAATAGTTTTAAATTATCTGTGGAAAAGAAAATATTCATTTGGGTATTTAATTCACAGAATGATAGGTACAGAATGCATTCTAAGAGGCCACTTATACTACTTTTTCTTTCATTCAGGAATATATTTAAACCAACTGAGACCAAGGCATTGCAATTGAAAAATCTTATTGTAATAGTAACAAGGTTCCTTTAAACCATTTACACAAACATACACAACAACAAAAATTATAATGAATGTTAGTCTTCATTCTCAGGAATTTATTTCTTATTTCAAAGTAAATAATTCAACTTTATCCATTTCCTCTCATTCTGCCCTCAATGGAGAAGAACACCTGGACAAGTGCTCTATGTAATTGCCCTTGATATTACCAAAAGAACTGTAGTGCCTTTCACTCAGGTCTTCCAAAAGCAAAATTAACTTATTTTCTATTACCATTTTGCATACACCCTATTTCCTAAGCCTTTACCCATTTTGCTATTTATTTTCAACTTTGGAGTTACCCCAACTCCATCCTATTGCATAATGACTCTCAGAACTCAAGAGAATAGCCAAGAAAATACCCAGAGGACAATGAAACCCCATCAATGTTTCTGAGCCTTTTAAAATTTAGGAAGAGAAAAGGAAGTTCTTGACATATATATAAAACAATTCAAAACATTATAATCAAAACCATTCTCTTCCTCTCCTCCTTTATATTTGTAATTTCAAAAGAAAAATTTACTATTACAGGCTTTTTTGGATTATTAATCCTCTGAAGTATCAATGGCATGTGAAAACAGAAACAAACCCCTAAGCACATTAGCTTATTATCTTGTAATAATAAAATATTAATTGTGCACGTGTCCAGCATGCTACTGCACTCACACACACGCACAACACACATACAATTTTCTCTCTACTCCCACCAACCCTCATCTCTGTCTCTTCCCCAACCCTGCCATCTCATACACAAGTTCTTGAACAAAAAGGCCTCTTATTGGAAGTTCCCATGTGATGGGTAGAATCTTCCAGGATCCTGAGCTTGCTTTATACAATATATTTCCCCTTGCTCCTCTCACATCATATTTATTTCACTTTTTCTTTTCCTTTTTGTTTCTCTAGCAGATTTCTATTCTGACAAATGTTCTTTACATTATTGTAGGAAATATTTTTATTTTTAGGTAAAAGCCAAAAAATGACTATTTCTCATTATTTTTCTGGTTTCTTTAGGTATCAGGAGACCAACCTCTCCAGGGGAAAAAATAGGAAAATTGCATATTTAAAGTGTCAGCTGATCAGGATTTAAATGGATCTGTGTGTGTTCATCTACTTCCTATCACAGCAAGCTGTTTGTAATATAGTTTACAAAAATACTTAAATCAGGGCTCTATATAGAAATTTATTCACAAGCTTTTAAAAAGGGGTTATTTCTGTGGTTGTTCATTACCATTCAAGTAACCTTTTTTCTCAAAGTATGTTGTAAAAGTCAACAAATTAGAATGGGAAGGTAAGTAGATATTATTTAATACTCAGATTCTGGGGCACATGCCAAATTTGCTAAATCAGAATATTTGTGCCAAGTCTCATGGATTTCAATGTTTTCCAAGATCAGCAGTTGACTTTAAACCCACATTAATATGAAAACCACTGACATAGAAGCTATAGAACCTAAGAAAAAATATTCCCTGTAGTTCTCATTCTAACTCCAGACCTAAAATGCCAACATTTTTGGAGCAGATGCAATAGGCTTAAAATGATCAAAAGCAAATTTAAATAAAAAATTACCATCAATCCTGCAAGGTGAGGGCATTCCTCTCCTTTAGCTTATTGGGAAGTCATCAGTGACTTTCAGCACAGATTGGGAGAGTGATTTCTTTTTATCCCAAAGGCTTCTTCAAATCTGTTGCATTACCACCTGCCATGAAGCAAAACGGTCCCCTAAAACCCCTGGACTGACTGAGGGCAAGGCCCCAGTATATTACTATGCATAAAATGAAGGTTCTTGTGGCCAGGATTCTCATCTGGCCCTGGTTGGCTAGCTCACTGCACAGATGTGGGCAATACGTTGTTACTGACTCTATATGAAGAGCTCTGCCCAGTATTCTGGGCAACATGGTGGCAGGGCTGCAGGCGAGCAGAGCAGAGGCTGGAGTGATGGCAGCACGGAGGACAGAGGCCCAGAGGACAGGACAGCTGTGTGGGCAGAGAAGCCCAGAGGACAGCTGTGCAGACAGAAAGGCCCAGAGGCAGAGACTAGCTTGCTGCATGCAGACTCACTCTGATTGAATGGGATTTCAGTGAATGACCTGCCGCCATGGAAACAAATTTGGGTATAACCCTTTCACCCCAAGAACATTCTACTGTCATTTCTTTTGTCACACTGAATCCATAGTGAACTTGCCTGGTCTGAAATCCATTTGGCAAGACAATTACATTCCAGGGAAGGACCAGATGGAGAAGAACTGGGCATGTAGATGTCCTAAATACTTACAGTCTTCATTCATGTGGCTTATATGTAATTTTGCTGGCCAATTTCCAGCTCATGCTCAGATCCAAGAATGCTCCACAGATTTTGTTTGCTATGCTGCATTTACTTCCTCCCCCACACCAGAGTAAATGACACTGCCTTATATTTGTGTAGGGCCTATTACAAGTTTACAAAATGCTATGTCTTTGATCAACTTTGAAATTCAGAGAAATATTGTGAGGAAGATTGGTGCATATTCGGATTCACAGTTAACCGGGGGGGGAACTGAAGATAGCAAAGGTAAGTAACCTCTGAAAGAGTCTTGTGTGTTTCAGACTCAGATTAACAAACAGAGTTTGGGAGCCTAACTCTGATGTTTCCTCTGTCACTCTATGTAGGTGACGTACTGTAACATACTATAAACTAGTATAATATTTGCTGACAGTTTGTAGATTTTAAACAAAATATACACAATTTTATACCTCCCCTCCTATACAAAAAAATGAACTCCAAGACTTTTTCCTGCTTTATGTCTCTATGGTTGCTGATGAATGAATGACAAATATTGGTGTTCAATGAATAGTTTGGAAGTAAGTGCCCCCTAGTTATTGCCTTTATCTTTAATTTGTCTAAAGAAATTTTGATTTTTTCTTCCCTAAGAATATGCCTGAATTAATTTGAGGCCACTGGAATATCTTGTTAATGGTACCTCATAAAATATCATTCATTTCTGGTTTTTATTTAATTGTTTTAATGCTTTTGTCCTTAGGTTCAACATAAGTCATCTATGGAAAATGAGCTGGATAATCTATTCTAGGTATGTTCCAAACTCTAATAGTTCAGGATTTAAGGAGTAACTAACAGGTGTCACAAAATTAAAATATAATGTTTAATTGCAGTATCTTCCCACAGTATTTCTGAATGCCATTGTTAGAGAAGGTAGAGAAATGCGTGAGTGATTAAAAAACACTGAAAGATAGCTGTAAGGTTGATATACAAGAAAAATGTTTTGGTTTATTGGAATATTTTTTTTTCTCATGGGAAAGTAAGACCCAGTGATCTCTAATGACTCTCCTTGTTTTGTTGTTATTGATGTTGTTTGTCTCGAGTTGCAAACCATGTTTGCAAACAATTATACCAGCCCATGGGAAATAGTTTAAAGATCTAACAGCCTTCTATAAGCCAAAACCATTTGTGTACAGAACAGGTAAACAACAATCAAATGTATATCAACATGTAAGAATACAGCATATGTGATAGACAAAGCTAAAACTACTGGTATAAACTGCTACTCCAGTCAACATATCAAACCTATGTATCAAACCTACACTTGTGTCCATGCATTGCTATTGCAGTTTTTATTCCCCATTTTATTGTGGGAAGTATATATTATTGTGACTAAATAAAGTACTGTTTGTGGAAGTCAATGGTTTCCAGGTCAATTAAAATGTGGTGGATTTGAGTTATTAATTTACCAAATATAGATGGAGCAGTTTAAACCTGTTTGACCTTTACTAGATATATTTGAAACTATGTAACTGGAAAAGAAAACAGCATGAAAAAATTGTATTTGTATAACACTGTGGTCAATATAGCAATAGCATTTCTAATAAGCAATATGAAACAGTGTGCTTACGTACATTGTGTCTATGTGTGTACTGTGTCTACATGTATGTATATTTGTGTGTGTTTTAATGTGCTGATTGCCCTGTGAACCGTTTGAGCTTTCAAAAAATGTTTTTTTTCTGCCAACGTGTCAGTCTCCTTTTCCATAACAGTAGCAAATAAGCTTCAAGTTTAAGTAAGTTGATGATTTAACTGCAGTTGAAACTGGAAAGGTTTTTAAGGATGAAGTTGCAGATTCTTACTTGCAAATTGTAATAGAGTACCTTTCTTAATGGGATCTTCAGGAAATGACAAAGGCAAAGCCATTTGCCTAGTCCTGTGTTTTGTTGACTCCCTGCTTCAATGAGAGTTATACATGTGTATCTAAGAAAAAGTCTTTGGCTTACTTCAAGCATGTAAAGACTTTTTCCTGTGAAACAAGATCTTTCAGCCACTATGCATTTCTTAGGATAAAAGGTGGGAAATCATATTCCTACAGGAACCAGGCAATTTTCTGAAATTATGAGTTAAACAGAATAGGACAGGATGGTGAAAGGGGCTTTCTGCTAGTCTGTCTATATCTGTATATCCATAAATCTCTACATTTAGGTTTACATCTGTGTCTACATCTCTATTTCTACATCAACATATAAAATACCTATACAAGTGTCTCTGCCTCTGCATGTATCTGTTTTCCTGTCATCTCTCCATATCTATCTATCTATGATCTATCTCTCTGTTTATCTCTAATCAGGACTCTTCAGTCTGTGGATCAGATTCAAGGCCCAGACCTAGAGCCACAAAGCTATTTTGCTAGTGTGGGCTAGAGAATTGAAATTTCCTTGCTTTTTCCAATGTGTCACAAGTAAACCAGCAAAGATATAAGTGAGGCTTTTAAAACACTTGAAGTGGACTCTGTTTCTTTGTATATAAGAACCCTGAATCAAAGTTTGCTGATTTTTATTGCTGCTAGTTTTGTTATTGGATTAATGAATAATAGCTGCACAATTTATTTGATATTAGCAACAGTGCAACACTCTATTTACACATTACTGTGAATGAAGTTTTGCTGTTAGTGCAGAGCAAACAATAAAATGGTACTTGACTGAAAATTTCAAGATAACCAATGATTTGAACTAATTTTTCTATTAAGTAGCTGTTTCTTTTCAACAGGATCTCTTTATTAAGTAAAGAATGGGTAGGAGGGTAGAGGTGGTGCTGGGAAATATGGCATCTTTTCTAAGGAGGGGCCAACTCATGTTCAGTCACTTGTCCTAGCCAGTGGTTTATGGAGGTAGAGTAGCACATATATTTTAAATAGTAAAATTTGACATTTTAAAGAGGGAAGGATGTTTTTACAGAAATCCTTGAAAAAACATGAAAAAAATTGTATTAAGAAAGACAAAGAGGGTGTTCATGGAGTATTTTGACTGAAGTTCTTTCAAGTATAAGAGAAAGTTGCCATCTTCTAGATAAGGAAGGGAAGATTAAAGTCTGTCTGCCCCTGATAGAACAGTACATTTAGATGGAAAGGTCTTCATTTCTTAAAATGGATGTGTGCCACTAAAGTAGTTAGTGGATTATCTTCTGATTTTCTCTAATAAGATCTCAAGCCAATGTTTTCAAATGAACACCAGGAAACTGGTCTGAGAAAAAGCTGAGACACAGTATCAGTCTTCATTTCTCAATCTCTTCCAAGGGTGAACATTAAGTGATATTTTTCCCATAGAGTTTGAAATGCCTTCACGACTGTTTAAAAAAAATCAATTATTCAATAAAATCCTATGGTTTATTTGTACAGTTATTTAGACAGCAAAATAGTTAAAATTCCAATCAAGTTTGGTCTCATAATCTATCCAAACTAATTCTACAGACGAAGACACTGGAAACTTGCAACAATGTTATACAGGCAGAGGAGAATTTGCTGATAAATGTACTCCATCAAAAGTGTTTCAGTTCCAAAAATGCCTGAAGACTTGCCTTTGGCATACCCAGAGTGACATACTGTGAGACAGCACTTGGCATATTTTAAATATGTGTGAGTATTTTAAATACTTGGCCTTTTAGGGAGATAAAATTATGGAATTTAGGTATCTTTAGTATATAAACATTCTACTTTTCACCAGAGACCCTGATATTTTCATAATTCATTTATTTTTTCTTTTAAAAGTCTAATCTACCCAGCTAGAAATGATCCATGGTTTCTTCACTTATACAATAAAGTCATATACTTTCCTACCCCAAATTATTCCTTGTTATTAGTAGAATATGGAACAATATACTTGAAACACTACGAAATACTATATAAATAAAAATGTGGTAAATTTCAGAACTGAGGAAAAAGGAGCTAAATTCCAGAGTGAATTCATAAAAATAACACATGATTTGAATTAATACCTTTTATGAAGAATCTAAATACATTTAAAACATCCTGCGCGTTTACATTTAGACAATATATTCTTTCTTCAGATCCCTGACTTATCAATAAAAAGACATTTCCCCTCAGGAGACAATATATAAATTTTATTCTCTGAATAAAGTTCTTAGGGATCAATAAAACACAGAGGGAAAGACCAGTTACTTGTCTTTCAGAGACAAATAACAGAGGGAAAAGTTACAGAAATTAGCCTAGCATTTGAAGTGACTGAGAAATGTTTATTTAAAAATCTCATGTGAAACATTCTAAAAGTAACTGAAATGAAATAACTTCATCATCTGTTAAGTGAAGGGGTTAGATTAAAGGATCATCCCTAGGAATTACATCACATTTATGCTGAACAATAAGAGAAATGTCAGTGTTGCACAAGGGTTCAGATCCAAATTGAGAGGAGGCAGAATCACATCAGAGGTGAATGCTGAAAGGAAATCTGCCATGTGAGCCGTTTCAGGGCCACTTTGCATGAGTGAGCTGTGTGGTCACGGGTGTGGGTACCAGGGCTTAAAGGAGCTGGTTAAAGTGAACAGGCCAGCATGAAACAAGATAAGTGAGCAGTGACTGAGTGGGCCCCAGAGAGGAAGGAACAAGATTGCTATAGCTACAAAACAAGTTATGTAATTGTTGGCACAAGCATCGTTTGTGACTTGTGTCAGAATGCGTGCAAGTGGGGAAGCCCCACATTTATTCAGCAGGGCATATTTTGTGGCTTCTGGGTTAGGGTTTGGCCAAGAAAAGTATTACAGGCGCCTGTGGTACAGGGTTACACATACTTATCCTTTTTCATTTCCAATTATAACAAAGGATACTGGAATAACATCAGGTATTGAACCATGTGTTCTGTGTTTGATATTTCTTAGTTATTGAATTATGTAACTATTTCCCCTCCAACTTAAACTTTTGTTAGCCACTTAATAGTGTTTTGCAACTACATTAACTCTTTCAATCCATCACTGCACATGGAATTAATTTATATAAAGATACTGCATTATTTCTTGCTTATAAATGTATGAGGGTTTTCCTAAAAGTAAACCACAGATCCATCTCTTAAAACTTTGAAAATTTGTTGACATTCTTTAGGAAGTCACAGTTAGATTTTGAGGTAGTAAGCAGACTTCAGTTTTGATAAGTATGTTACAACTTGTAAACATTATGACTATCTCCCATTTGGAGAACTCTTAATAAATATTCTAATAGTAGCCAGATAAGCCCAATGGATTGATTTTATGATGTACTATTTTATCAAATATTTCCACCTTCCAACCATCTGTAACAATTACATAAATCTAAGGGATTTATAGCTATTTATACTGGATGATAATATGGGCCAGGCACCCACTATGCACTTTATAACAATTACCTCATTCAAACATGAGAACATTTTGCATGAGGACTGTAACATCAATATTCCTATTTTACAGAGATGAAAACTAAGTCCTTAAGATGTTATGTAGCTTGTCTAAAGTCAATTATAACAAGTCTCACCTGTAGAACTGAAGATTTAAGAGTTTGAATTCAGAGCCTGCTATGTTAGCTTCTGCAGATGCCACTGCCATAATGTCTCATGTTCATTAAAGTCTACTACCAAATTAGAGAAAAATATTTCAGGGCAGAACTTTCTACTTTGACTGTAATGATGGAGGTGGGTGTCTCAGGAGGTCTTTACCTGACACAGCAGAATCCTCTGGATAGCAAGGGTGAATGGGCTGCTGATTTGGGTTTACGTGATCTGAGGCTGTGAACCTGCTACCATACTTAGATATTTGAGGAGGGGAGCAGAGAAGGAAGAATAGCAAATGGAGACCCTAGAAGAATAGCTTTTATTACTGGGGCAGCATGTAATAGAAGTGCAATTACCATTTGTTAAATACACATGAAATGACTTCAAGACCCCCCTCATGATCTTGTGGCCACTGTTTTGCCAACCTTACCTTAACCACTTCTTTCCTTCCCTTATCCTTCATACTGTCCTACTAACTATCACTGATAAACCATGATGCTTCCACATCCTAGTGCCTTTCATCTATGTTTTACACTCTATTTGTGATCCATCTTCTCTTTCACTCATTTGTTATGACAGCTCAAATGGCACTTTGCTTTTAAAAATTCCAAACCTTCCAAAACCTAATTGTCATTGTCTACACGATTCCATGATTCTTTCTTTATACTCTTTAATTGGGCTTACTACATTGCATTCTCTCCAGTTGACACTAGTGCCTTCAAGTTAGGGAAAGTGTTAGAGCTTCTAGATGTGGGTGTTCTATGTGTTCTAGGCCAGAATGCAGACACACTCTGTGTTAGAAGTGCAAATGATGACTCAAGGCTCTCTTCAGTTTACTGGTGAGTGAGAAAAGAACTAAAAAGAACATAACCAGAATACTCTTGAGAGAGGTGAATTGCCACAGGCCCACAGAGGTGTGTCCTGTGGGCTCTTGCTGTATATCCAAGCATGTAAGAGCATGACCTTTCTTTGCATGGGCCATTTCTCAGGGTGGCATTTGCAGTGAGGCATGAGGACTAAAAGCAGGCTTGCTTGAAATTCATGAATGGTGAAGTCCCAGGTTTGGTATTCCTCAGTCATGACAAAAATCTGTTGTGTATTCAACATTTGTACAGTCCCTCTTTAACATCCTCCTGGTCCTTGGGTGGAGGAACTGACCTGAACAGGAAGATGGTACTGCCCACTGTACTGTGAGTAATGAGATTCTTTGCTTCTGACCCAGGAATCTCATGTCTTGCGCCAAAACCCATGAAACAAAAACAGGCTAACTTATTAGCTCAGAAGAAATTGAAATCCAAGAAATTTCACAGTTATTGATGGATACAAGTCATTATAAATAACACTTTGACCGTTTTCTAATTCCTCAATGAAATAAACCTAAATTATCTTAATTTGGCTTCTGCACAAGCAGACGCTAAATCAAGGATTTTATTTGCCTATTTACAATCAACAAAACACATTGTTAGGTGTTTAGAGAAATAAAGAAAAGACCAACCAACAAAGGGTAGTTATAAAAAGCCAGAGGTCCTTGTGGGTGATGGAGTTTAATCCCACTAGAAAAACTCTGGGAGTCGATGTAAAGCACATGCTTCAGAATTATCTCAACTCAGAGACTGGATGATGGGATATTTATATACCACAGCTTCCATCAGTCATTGGTTGGGAGTTACTCTTTGGGGGTATTAAATACTTAGCATTTCCAGGATGCCTGGCATGTGGACAGAGTGGTCTCTGGACTTGGAGAAAGCCATTAGGCATAGAAAAATGCAGATACTGGAGTTGGAATCAACTTATGTCCACTGAAATTGTAAGGCGAAAGGGCTGTGATCAGAGCAGCACAATCTCAACTAGTGTTAAAAATGGCCCTCATGGAATGAGGAAGAAACCATAAGATAGAGGAGCTTCGAGTCATGGGTTTTTACCTTCAGTGCCATCAGGTAATAAACAGAGATGGAAACATACTCTTCCTACTGATGAATGGCATATTCTGCTTTGCTACATATGTATTTTTTGAATTCATTTTATTTTTCTTACTGTCATCTTATCCTTACATTATGTCCTATCATGAGGCCCACTGTGTCACTATGACCCACCACAATATGTTTGTTCAAAGAAAGAACAGAGAGATAAGTGTCCATGGCAAGCATCCCAAAATGCATAGCTCAAAGATAATTGATTCACAGGGATTAAATAGAAAGGTTCAAATATATTTTTTTATGGTATAAAGGCACATAATGGAGAAAACAACCTTGCACAATCCAGTTTAATATGTGATTAACTTAGCTAGTTTGACTCAGACATTACCCTAAGATGAAAAATCTTGGCTAGCTGAAATGGGAGCTGGAAAACTCCTGGGGCATCACTTTAGACCAAGGAGGACAACTCACTTATGAATAATCGGAAATTGGCTGTACAGGAAAACTTTACTATGGCCAGGATTTCCATTCAGAAATAGGAATTACTGAATGACTGAAGGAAAAGAGGTGAAACTAACACGAATAATACCAACCATATGCTAAGAACCATGCCACATAGTTCACATGAATTCACACATTGACCTCTTCCTCGCAACAGATCTATGAGGTTTCTATTTTACATAGTTGAGGCAACTGGAAAGTTTAAGTATGCATTCCCAAGGGCACAGAATAAATAATAACAGATTAGGGGTGTGAATTCAGGTCTGTCTGACTCGAAAGTCCATGCTAATTCCACACCACCTTTGACTCCCTATGAATAATTATGTCATGCTGGGTACTTCCTAAAGTATACCCGTAAACAATCAAACAGATTTAAGAAATAAAAGGGAAAAACCTTAAATATAGGAGAAAGAAATAAAATCTGGGAGGTCCACAGTTAGACCCAACTGGAAATCCAAAATTTGCTAAAAAAAATTCCCTTAAACAATAAAACTAAGAGTGCTAATTGGCTTTTGTGTCTCTACACTGTAGGTCCTATATTAACTTTAACATCTGCTGAAATGCACTAATTGGAAAACCTTCATGACCATAATCAATACTGGAGCTCAATTACAGTTCATTCTAGGATCCCACTACAGTTAAACATGGTGCTCCCCATAATCTTAGAGGAGTTCCTGAACATAAGTGAGAGGACAAAAAGATATGTCTCACCTTAACCACTGGATTACTGCCTTACCAACATTCCCTACAGCCATAGTGCACATTGCCCTAAAATATTCCTTAATGTCCCCTAGAAATACAAACCTTTTTACTGTAGAAGCTTTATCAACTTCCTCTCATATCTTCTGGAGCCTCTAGACCAAGATGGCCATAAGTTGCCCCAGACACCTGGTGTAAGAAATTACCCTCCTTGACTCTACAGTACATACCATTAAAATTGGCCATTGTTGCATTCTGGGCTCTTCCAGAAATAGGGGCTTTTACAGGGCCTAAGTCCAAGACTTTCTATAACCAGCTGCCTTTATATCTTGGGCCACAGAAGGAACTCCCCACAAGTCCAGCATGACCATTGAGACTTCCATCTAGAAGATAGAGTCAAATGTGTATGTTCTGGCATATCTCATCTACATGAAGGGTGTCCCTTCCATCTGCAATATCTTTTCAGGAACCATGATCCTAGAGGAAGACTGCCACCCTGAACTCATTGGCCTCCTGGATAATCCCTTGGGTACAACTTCATGAACAGCAAAAGGAGTTCATGTCCTTTATGGACAGTAGCTCCACCATAACATGTAATGGAGCTCCCTGAAGGGCTGCTACTTTTTGTCCCTTTAACAAGATGGGTGATAAAGATCGGCATAATTGACTGTGCTTTATACAGAATTGTATACCCTGGCCAACAATTGATCCCATATGCATGTTTTTGTAGACTTGGTTACTGCCAATGGTTTGGACATCTGGTCTAGCAATGGCAACAACAATTGTTCATCCAAGGTTGCTTCTTTTGGTGTAAAGAACTCAGGTGATCTCCTGCTTCATAGATATGCAAAAAACAAATCAAGATCCCACGAGTTCCTGCACATACTAAAGTGACAATACAAGCCACCGCCCAAACGCTCTTTACCCCTTTGAGAGTTCCATACTCCAACTTACTGATAGTGACCAAGGCTCATTTCACTCCCAAAGCTACACAATCCTGGACTTGTGAACAACATCTTCAATGGAATACCCACCCTCCTTATCAGCTGCCGACTATAGGCCTTATAGAGCATGGAGTTGGCTTATTTAAACAAATATCAATATAGTTAACTGAATTATTGCACACCTCGGCCATCAACTAGACATTGGAAGTGAATTGTAAGAAAGAGTCAGATTCAATTTTCCATCTTTGACTGCTGTCAGATTGCAAGCCCCACATCTCCCTTTCCTTCTGTTCTGGGCAAGCTGATAAGAAAGTCTAGTGCTCCCTCGGTTGGTGCTAGTGGGAGTTCCAGACCACCCAAGCCACAGCCTGTGTGAAAGGACACTCACCCTATTCCCATCCCTCTATCTGCCATTAACACACTAAAGACAATCTCTTTTTTCGAGTCATTCTTGGTCCTGCTTGGCAGCTCATTCTGTTTCCCCCCAGAGTGCCTCCTTTACATGAGTAATAAACTTTTTCATATTCTCTTGGTGAGTCTGTGGTATGATTGATCTTGATATCTAGACCAAATTTTGAGTTTGGGGGATCCATCTCACCTCTTTGGGGTGACCACAACAAAATGCATTCCTATTATTTTGGCACAGGTAACCCATAAGGTGGCGACTCTTGGCATTAAAATGTAGTTCATCTGAAGTAACATTTATCAAAAAGCTTTAAACCATTTTTGTAAGTATATCCTTTCATATAGAGGATATGCGCATCCAAGCTGCGCAACTATAACTAAAGCTCCACAGAGTGAACTTTACTTGCAACTAACATATGGTTTTTCTGATACGTCTTGCTAAGCCCTCTAAAAAGAAAAAAAAAAAGGAAAAAATGTGTCCCCACCTTTTTTTTTGCAATTCTTTTCTTTGTGCATTATACAAAATTTAAGTCCCCAAACATTTGTAAATGTCCATCTCAGTCAAAGCAGCAATGTTCTAAGTTGGTTCTGCACTTAGCTAAGACAAATCTTCAATGGTTTATTTTCCCAAGGTGAACTGTCAAGCCATACTTTATTTAGTACATATTTCAGAAAAATTTGTTCTTCCAGAACTTATACTTCTAGAGTATTTACACTTAAATAACTCAAATATACTTTAGAAAAGTCATCTGATACTCAAAAAATATTAAATTTGTTCTCCATTTTTTTCCCTGTAAACCTTTACAATCTTTGTGGAACAAAAATCCTGTTTCATTGACATTTTGAATAGTAACATTTGTGAAGAGTGTTGGGATGCTATCCTTTTGGCTCAGGAAGTCTGAGGATAGGGCACCTGTAAAGGTGATGTTCTGGTGCTGAATGGGGTTTCAGAATAATGGAATCTGGGAGCTAAATTTATGCACATTGCCCTCAGAGTAGCCTTTTTAAAGCCAACCAACCAACCAAAAACACCTTACTGAGGTTAGGGTTTGTTTTTCAGAAAACAGCTTCAAACATCATAAAGGAACTTAAAGTTAAGGAGAAATAAAAATAGGAGAAAGAGCAGCAGGATTAGTAGTTGAGATCATCAAATGCCGAGGAAACCAGGAAAACTGCTACAGGGAATGAGCATTGGATTAGCCTAGTGTACACGTGTGTGCAGAAAGCTTTCTTTCCGACAGTGCTCAGGGGCTGCCATGCTGGTGCTGTGACGCGGACAGGCTGGGTGGAAGCAACCCTTCCAGCTCAGACAACTTCCCTAGTTTCCTGGGACCCACTTTAAGACTCAGATTCCCTTTGATTTTGGGTAAAAGATGTTTGTACTCTAAGAGAGAGTCTGCTTTTTAAAAGTCATTATTGATTTTCTCTTCCCCTATCTCCTGACTTTCCTCAGCAAGAGTTGGGTACTTTGTATGGACCTCAGTTATGGAAATACACATATTTTTCATCAAAATAACTTCCATGAATGTCTATTGTTTCCATTGAGTTATAACCTTTTTGAGGTTAGGGAATAGATTATATTCACCTTTGGATTCTTTACCTCTGACACAGAATTTGATACATATGTTCTGTGTGGTGTTATCTTATTTGAAAGGCAAGTAGATTTACATGAGATTATCACACAGTTGTAAGACCTCACTTACTAAAACCCATGCCAGAAATTTGCCTCTGCTCCGTGGCACTACCTCACTGTCACTGAACACTCAGAGCTTTTCATTTGTCATATTTTACTACATCTGATATTTTAACATAGTGTGTCACTGAGTGATGAGCTCCTCTTCTTCTGGCAATATCATATTAGAGTCATATTTACCTCTTACACAGTGTATTTTGCAGAGAAACATTCAATAAATGTTTCACTTAATATTTCTTCAGAACACATTTTTAATACTATTAGTTTACTAGTAAGTATCCTGTATAAAATTGGCAAACATTCCTTTTTCATTTAAGGAATATAATAATCTTTTGTACATAAGACATTCAATAAGCATTTGTGAGATGCAAGAATAAATCGATTTGTTGATTTGGCAGAGCACTGGAAATTTATCACTTAAAATAGGGCAAGGATGACTTTGAAAGCAGAAATTAATTACACAGCTCACCCCAGGCAGCCTTTCTCCTCTACCCCTCAGGGAGGGTCAGTTCCAGGCATAGTTCCCTGGCTTAAAACTTTTCTTGTCAGGAGTCACACATTAGCTTCTCATGCAGTAGAGGAAATATTTAGAGCTGTTGAAGTGCTATCTTAAGGGCCCCTTGTCTGTTTACACGGAGGCAGAGGGAAGTACCTTCTGCCATGTTTGCGCCCTTGACTCTTGCAGATAATCCTAATGAGTCTTCTGACTCCCCTCATCCTGGAGGTGAAGCAGCTCTGAAGTCACCTGTCACTTTTCCTGCAATGGCGGTGGCCTGGCTCCTCATTCTAGACTACCTCTCAAATGTTGTCATTTGGAGGTGCCCATAAGACTGGAAATTTAAGGAAACATGAGCCATAATGAACACTGTGAAACCCACTTGTATGAGGCTCTCTTGCCCTGGTGGGGTGGCTTTCCTCTCAGCCTACTTCCTGGAGGCCCTGGACTGCTAATCTTTATTGCCGCCTCCTCATAAACTGATGTGAACCTTGCCTTAACCAAACAAGGCCTGCCTTTGAGATGTGACAGGGCAGGCAGCTTCTCCTTCCCTCCAAGACATAAATGTTTCCTGATGGAGATTAAAAACCTCTCTCATCACAGCCTTGAAGATGAAGATTTAATGAGTGAAATCAGTGAATCAAGGGACAGGCAGATGGGAAGTTCTATTACGTTGGGTATCCTGAGCCCTCTTTTTTTTTTTTAAATAGGAATGTGTGTCAACAAAATCTTCCATTCAAGCTTAGAAAGATGTTCAGGACACATGGAATAGCAAAGAGGAAAATAGAAAAGGATGACATTTCTCTGAGATGGCTTCCAGATATCTGTGAACAGCCATAAAAGGACAGACCACAGAAGAAATAAAAAAAAAACCATGTCACAGTTAAAATCCAATGTAAAGCACACTAAATACTAAATCTAGGGCTCTCCTGATTTCAGCTAAGCAACACTGTCCTTTGATATTTATATAAAATTAGCTCAGGCTTTTTTCCCAAGTCCTATGAAAAGTCCTATCCCAGTACATTCAAGGAGTAAAATTCTCATGGTTACTTCTGACAGACATTTTTACCTCTGTGAAACTCCGACATCTCTTTATCTTTGAAGCAGTATTCACTGAACATTTAAGAAGATCAAGATAGTTTTTATCCCAGCAGGGCACACCACTTAAAATCGATCTTAAATATTCCTGTTACAGCCTGTGGCTTTTCCAGTGATAACTTTCCACAGTTCCTGACATAAATTCTCTTTCTTCTCTTTTCTCACTATATAACTTTAAAAATGACCCTCCAAAGATACCATCGTTTTAATTCCTGGAACCTGTGACTGTTATCTTGTATATGGTCAAAAAAGCACACATGTGACTCAGTTAAGGATCTTGGACTAGGAAGAGCATACCGGACGAGTCTAAACGCGGCTGTGTGTATCCTTACGAGACGGGGGTAGAGGGCCACTGCCGGGGCAGGGCCCCGGAGGGGAGGGCGGCGCGCGGACGAGAGCGCGGAGACCTGAGGATGCTGACCGGGGACACCCGCCGGGCGATGCAGCCACCAGAGATGCCGGGGAGGCAAGGAGAGCTTCCGCAGGGGGCGGGGCCCTGCCTCCACCTTGGTTTCAGCACACTGACACTGATTTTGGACTTTTGGCTTCCAGATTATGAGGGAATTGATTTCTCTTGTTTTATGCCACCAGGTTGGTGGTAATTTGTTACAACTGCCACAGGACACTAACACACTCTCACGCCTGTCTCTCCTTTTTCACGCTCTGGTCTCCTCTGCTTGCTTTTACCTCTAGTTTCTTGTTCTCTCTGCAGAGAAGTCAGCTGTCTCTCTGTGTCCACCCCGGGCTGCAGGATGCTCACCTCGGCCGACCTATGTGAAAGGTAAGGGGCCGTGCAAGTTGGTCTGCCCACAGACAGCTTTGCAAAAATGTGGCCGACACTTCTAGTAACCATTTTCTGAACCTTAGGCTAGATTTTAAGTTAGAGTTTTCCTGCCTAAACAACTTCACACTCACCTTGAGTGCTGGATGAGGTGACAGTGGAGTTTGACTCTTTTAGTGCCAACACATAAAGATTGGGAATCTGTAGAACAATTGCTGATGAACATATAAATAGACTTTGAAACATACTTTGAAGCAATGGACAAAACAACCCCACATAAGATATTAAAAGCAGAAATTCAAAAGCAGAGTAAACAAGCACTGAAGACATTTAATGGAGACACATGGCTGATTCTGTGAACTTTTACAAGAGTTTTTCCCATCAGAGGATGGATTGGATAAAATTTATACTTACACCCAACCGTAGTTTGAGATTAGTTAGTAATTGGCTGAATTATTTATATATTTTGGTAATATGAAACATATTGTGGGATGGCTCAACATGTGATGGTTGGAAGCCAGAGACACAAACATTCAGATAGATTCTTGGGCATCAACCTAAACCTGAGTCAGACCCGCTAACAGGGAGCACTGGCAATTTCTATTTTTAACAAACCAAATCTGAGAAATGTTAATTTTCAGAATCTCACTAAAGTGTTCCCATTTTGTTGCACAACCCAGTTTAAGACTCTTAATAACATTTACCCTACTGCACGCCCTAATGGGAATGGACTGCTGTTTCCCTCTACATAGAATAGATATGCAATTTGAGAGCAGTATTTCTGATTTGATCTTCCTGGACTCCTACCCATGAGACAGAGAAAAAGAACTCTGAGATTTTTTTAAGCCATCATAAGAGACATCTGAAAATCACTCACATAAGGCTGAACTACCTAAGCCACTGAACATGCCAAAGAGTCAGACCTAAAAGAATTGAGAAGGAATGTATTCCAAACTGCCTGTGCTCTTGATTTTTTTTTTCTTTAAAAGGCTCAGACTGAAGGCTACTATTTTTAGTTCTCTGGATGATTCTGAAACTCCTGAGGTGTAGAATAAGACAGACAGTAATCTCCAAGGTAACGAGGTCTGGAACCTCACAGGGGGCAAAGAAACATGGCTTTTTACTTCTGAGTTGATGGGTTATATTGCAGACCAAAATTGCATAACAAACCTAATTATTTCCAATTGAGGGAAAAAAAAGGGGCATTTTGTATCACTTATTATAAAACTTCTCTTTCTCTGATTCAACTAAGTTCAAAAAGACAAACTGTTGGCTTATTTCATTCTCCTGAGTGGGGCATTTGTTTTAAAGTTGATCTGTTAAAGGCTGGTATAGCAAAGAAACTTAGGGTTTATTATCACGGTCATAATATTAAAATAGATCTGTTTTGATTTTTTTAAGTCAAAAACTTTATTACATGGCATATGTTTTTGGAATTTCAGTGTGTTTACTAATTTCTACAATATCTGGAACCAACACACAAGCAAATAATATTTACTGACTGATAGGTGCTACTTCTGTAACCATGGATATTTTGGAAATGACTGTTTTAAGAAGAATGGACTTTGATATAACCAAGAATCATCATAAAAATTATCTTTTTAAAATCACTGCTTACATGAAGTAGAAATTATTGTGAATTGAGGGGATTAACATTTAAAATATAAACAAATGATCTTTTTCCCCCTTTGGCAGGAAGACCTCAATTGATTATAAAAGCTTGAGGGTTTCCTTACCTAAGAGAACTAACCCTCTTATTTCACTGAGGTTTTTATTACACTGGAGAATAAATCACACACCAATGGCATGTTTTTATGGCAACCTTCTTGTCAGAGAAGGCTTGCTTTGCTTATCATGAGATGTTCAGGAAATTAACATTCTGCTGCTCTGAAAGGGTCCTCACACAGCCCAGATTGAAGAACAGATTGCCTTTGCAATTCCTTCATCCTTTTGTCACACCTTCATAATTATGCACAATAAGTACCAAAAAGCCTGCTATTGTGCATTGCTCACGATCACAGTACCAAAGAGGAAACCAATGTGAACACAATGGATGAGGAGTATTAACTCCATTCTATCTTTTATCAGGTTCTGTGTACAGTAGATGAATTCCAAGAGCAGCTCTTGAAAGGTACGCTTGAAAAAATGTTACCAACCTGATCATTGGAAAAGAATAGGGTGATGTATCATAACTGGAGACATTATATACATTTCCATTCCATAAAGGTAAACAAATGGCCTACAATAATCTCTAAATTGAAAGTACAGAAACATTGTTTTGTTTTTGTTTTTTTACTTTAAAAATCATAATAGAGCATTTAAAAAAATAATTTGCTTGGGCCAAAATAGAAAAATATGGATATATTAAAAAATGAAAGGTAGTTAAGTTGATACTTTAGTAAGTTTCTCTGGCAAATAGATTAGTGTGAATCTGTCAAGATAATAAAATAATTACTCCTGTCAAGATACAATAAAATTACAGTTTAAAATATCAGTCTTCTTTTTTGATATGGTTTATGTTTCATATTAGAAAATAAAAACAAATTACCTTAAATACTGTGAATATTTATTCCAGTCATGTTTACTGAAACAGCATTTTTGCTTCCCACCCTCTGCGGCATTTATGGGCAAATTTTGTAGCTATTTCTTGCTAGTTATACTTTGTATTCCAACAGTAACTACTGATTAAAATAGTATGTATGATACTAGATTTCTTACTATCATTGTAGTTGGTAATACAAAACTACATATTTCTGAGATAATTATTCAGAATAATTGGTATGCCAAGTTTCCCTTTAAAAATTAAAATCATTTTTAGTTTGACAATGTATTCATTTAGCACTTTCTTTTCTTTAAATGAATTCAGTGCTTCCTAAAAGTGTTGGATTGACAGACTTTTGGAAAGGAGGCTTTTGTTTATCCTTCAAATGAGGACAGCATGCGCGTCAGCAGGGAAGCTTCCACTTTTAGGCAGGTGGAACTCTCAAAAAAGAAAATTCACACTCCTGTCAATACCATTTAAAGTTCTCACACCGGTTTCACATGAAATAAAGCATTTTGTGGTTGTGACTTACATCTCACTCTCCTTCCCATGCTTAACTGAGGTTTTCCAGCCAATTCTGGAATTAATATAAATCTGCCTATGTCACGAGCTCAGGTTGAGAGCCTGCAAAACTAATACTACCATTTCTAAACTCTAATAATGCATCATTTTTTAATCTGTGAAATTCATCCTCAGTCTGACTGGAAATGGATTAAAATAAACTGTAGTTAAGAGGTGGCAAACAGGAATCTGGTTTGTTTCATGTGTGTGGACATAACAGATATTTGTTCAACCTGATAACAGTGTTTAGCTTTAACTTAAAGGTTCTTTTCAGTTGAATTTCCCTGTTTGAGATCAGTAACACCTTCTTCCAAACATTAGCTTTCCTTCTTTTGCCTCTCTAATGCAAAACCAAAGGGTCTCCATGACATTTGATGTTGAGATTCCTTTAAAAATAGAAATATTAGATAATGCTAGATAATTGCTTTATCAGAGAACCTATAAATCACCTATAAATTATTGGTAAAAATTCTGGAATATATTAAATGATTAAATTAAACTAAATGAAATTTGAGCTTGAAATTTGACCTGTTATTCTATATGTATGAAAGACTAAGAAGCATAATTTTGGGTTAGCTAATGGCCCATCAAGACCATGATTAGTTGTAGTAATGGTACAAAGATGGTTCACAATGGAGCATCTTTGTTTCCTAAGGATGAGTGGTGGATGTCATGTTGAATTTGTGACCACAATGGCAATCATTACATTTATATTTGAGGAATTCTCCACCTTAAGGAAACCTAGCCTATCTCCTGTTTGAGATGCTGTAAATGTCTTATGTTCACTCTCCAGTCCTCACTTGCAGCTAAAGTCTGGGCACAGTTTCTCACCTAGGCTCTGTCAGGCATAGGAAATTTCCACTGCTTTCAAAGCTAGTGAGACATAGAAGCAGGAATCAGAGTGAGCTATCAGGGTAGGTTTCCAGAATTCGAAGCATCAGGGGTTATAATAATGCTATTCATTGTCCAGCCGAGGTGGAAATAGTGGTCCACAGTGGAAACAGCTGTGGTGTCTGTGCTTGGAGAAATGTATTGAAATGTATTTCTAACTTGGATTGACTTGCTAGTTATATAAAAGTGCTGTACTTTTTTAAGTAGCACTTCTTAAAGAAAAAAAATTACATCTTTTAGTGCAAGACTCTCATCAAAGAGAACAATTAACAGAGTGAAAAGGCAATCTATAGAGTGAGAGAAATATTTGCAGATCATATATCTGATAAAGGATTAATATCCAGAATTATAAGGAACTCCAACAACCCACAACAATAAAAAATGATAACCTGATTTTAAAAAATGAGCCAAGAACTTGAACAGACAATTCTTCAAAGAATATATATAAATGACCAACAAACACGTGAAAAGATGCTCAATATCATTCATCATCAGGAAAATGCAATTTAAAACCACAACAAGATATCACCTCCCTCCACTGTGATGGTTACTATCGAAAGAACAGTAACAAATCTTGGCAAATATGCGGAGGAATTGGAATGCTTATGCACTGTTAGTGGAAAGATAAAATGGTACAGTCTCTATGCAAAATAGTATGTATATGTCTCGAAAAATTAAAAATAGAGGTGCCATATGATCTAGCAATCCCACTTCTGGGTATGTGTCCAAAGTAATTCAGAGCAGGATCTTGAAGAGATATCTGTATATCCACGTTCACTACAGCGCTTTTCACAATAGTCAAGGGAGGGAAGTAACCCAAATATCCACTGATGATGGCTGGATGAAACAATGTGATATATACATATGATGGAAATTATTCAGCCTTAGAAAAGGGAGGTCCTGTCATATGCTATGACAGCTGAACCTCAGGGCATTATGCTAAGTGAAATAAGCCAGTAACAAAAGGACAAATGGAGCATGAATCCATACACATGAGATACCTAAAGTGATCAAAGTCATAGAAACAGAACATAGAAAGGTGGCTGTCCAGGGCTGGCGGGAGGGAAAAGCAGAATTAGCGTTTAATGGGTGTAGAGTTTGCAGGATGAAAAACTTTTACAGGTCTCTTGCACAGCAACGTGAATATATTTAATGCTGCTGAAATTCACACTTAACCATGTTTCAACTGGTAAATTTAATGCTATGTGTTTGTAATCATGATTAAAAATAAAATCAAAAAATAATTTTAAAAAATTATCTGGCATTTTTCTATCCCAGGATTCATTCTCAAATGAATCCCTATCCTTTACCTCATCTAGTTATCTGGTCAGCTCTGATGATGACTAGTTCTCTCCCCTTGAAACTTCTCTTTCTTCCTAGATGTGACCACTTCACAAACACCTTTGTGCTCATCCTTCTTTAGATTCTGAAAAAAAAATGGTTCTCAGCAAAAATTCTGTAAAAATGTCTACTCCTTACTACTATTCAATATTAAAATGTTCAGCTCTCTAAATTTGTCTGCTTCTAGGCTCCTGGGGACGATTCTACCCACATTATCAACCCTTGATATCTTCCTATATTTGAATGATGCCAAAATTGTCCTGCCTAAACTCCTGCTGTTTAGCTGCATTTCCTCTGTGCAGATCTAACAGCTTTACTGAGATAATAATTCATATGTCATAAAATTCACCTATTTAAATTTTATAATTCAGTGGATTTTAGTATATTCAGAGTTGTGTGACCATCATCATACTTTAATTTTAGAACATTGTCAGTATCCTAAAAAGAAACTGGTGCATATTAATAGTATTCACAGTCTTTGTCCCCACCACTTGCTCTGCCACCCTAAGCACCACTAAAACCATGAATATACTCTCTATCTCCACAGGTTTGCATATTCTAGACATTTCATGTAAATGGCATCATGTAATATGAGGTTGTTTGTAACTTACATTTTAGGTAACAAGACATTTTAACAATTCATCCACATTGTAGTACATATCAGGATTCCACAGAGTAGTTCAACATTCACCAAAGTCTAATTTCAGAATATTTTCATGACCCCACCAAAAAAGTTTTGTAACAGTTAGTTGTCATTCTCAAGTTTTGTCCACCATTCCAGTTTCTAGCAACATACTCTGCTTTCTGTCTCCATAGATTTGCCTACTTTGGATATTTCATATAAGTGGGATCATAGAATACATGGTCCTTTGTGACTGGCTTCTTTTACCAAGCGTATTTTCAAAGTTTACCCATGTTGTAGCATGTATCAGCACTCCATTACTTTTTATTACCAAATATGTCATTCATGGATACATCACATTAGTTGAATCATCTTTCAGTGGATTCCTTTAGATTTTCTACATTTGAGATTATATCATTCTCTAAAAGATGTATTTTTTAATTCTTTCATTCCAAGAAATGTGTAGATGTGTATGCATGTAAGTCTATGTGTATGCATTTATTGCCTGATACATTCATCAGTTAATGAGGATTTGAATTGTTTTTTCTTTTTGGTTATAATAAATAATTATGCTATGAACATTCATGCACATGTTTTATGTAGAAGTATTTTTCCATTTTTCCTTGTAAAGATCTAAGACTGGAATTAGTCATATGACAACTCCATGTTTATATTTTCATTAGCTGTTACATTATTTCCCAATACAGTTGTACCACTTTACATTGCCTCCAGCCATGAGGGTTGTAATTTTTCCACCTCTTTACCAACACTTCCATGTTACCTGTCTTTTTTAATATAGTCATTCGAGTGGGTAGAAGCAATAGCTCTTTGAATTTTGAACTACATTGCCTTTAAATAATAATGTTAAGCATCATATCATGTATTAATTGGCTGTTTGTATATCTTCTTTGTATATCCAGATCCTTTGTCCATTTTTTAATTTATTTATCTTTTTAAGTTGTAAGAGTTCTTTTTATATTCTGGACACAAAGTCTTTACCAGATATTTTATTTGTAAGTTCATTTCCCACTCTATTGATTTTCAGCAAAATGTTTTAAATTTTGATGAAGTCCAGTGATGTATTTTTTAATTCTTTCATTCTAATAAGTGTGTGGATGTGTATGCATGTAGGTTTATGTATATGCATTTATTGCCTGATTTCCCTTGCTATAATCAAGTGAAATATTGAATAGAAGTGGTGAGGGTGAACTTGTGTTGCTGCTGGTCTTAGAGGGAAAGCTTTCAGTCTTCCACCACTAAGTACAATGTTATCTGTGGGCTTTACATAGATTCTTTTTATTAGGTTGAATAATTTCCCTCTTATTTCTAGTTTTTCAAGTGACTTTATCATGAAAGAATGTTGGACTTTCAAAATATTTTGTGTCTATTGAGATGTGGTTTTTATCCTTTATTCTCTTAATTGACTATTATGTGTTGAGCCAACCTTGCATGCCTGGGATAAATGCTACTTGGCCATGGGATTTATAATTATATATAATCCTTTTGATATGTGGCTCGATTTGGTTCACTGATATTTTATTGAGAATTTTTGCATTTTCATCATAAGAGATAGTGATCTGTAGTTTTCTACTTTCTTTTTTGTGATCTCTTTGGCATTGGTCTCAGGATGATACTGACTTCATAGCATAAATTGGGAGAGAAAAGAAAAGTAATATGCAGTTACACTGTCTTTTATTATCATGTATATAATTATGTTTACCAGCACTCTTTTTTTAATTGTGTGTGGTTTTGAATTACTGTGTGATGTTACTTGCTTTCAGCATGACATACTTCATTGGTGTTCCTTGTATGATGGGTCTGCCATTAAGAAATTCTCACTCTTGAAAAGTTTGAAAATGTTTTATTTTCACCTTCATTTTTAAAGCAATTTTTTGGAGAAATTTTGCTGATTATAAGAGTCTAGGTTGACAGTGAGATTTTTTTCTTCCAGCACTTTGTTACCACTATCTCCAAAACCCATTGTTTCTGATGAAAAACCAATCTGCGATTTATTGGCATTCCCTTGTATGTGACAAGTGAGTTCTACTTGCTTGCCTTTCAAGATTTTGATCATGCTGTATCTAGAGTAGACTGTGTTTATCCTACTAGAATTCCTTGGGTTTCTCAGATGTGCTGAATAATGTGTTTGATCAAATTTGGGAAGTTACCAACTGGAGTTTTGTACAATATTTTTTCTTTTCCATTCTCTCTCACCTTCATCTACTTTCATTATGTGTATATTGCTTCACTTTATAGTATCTTACATTTTTCTGAAGCTACATTAATTTTTCCTTCTTTTCTCTCTCTATTCTTCACACTATATATCTGTCAATCTATCTTCAAGTTCACTGAATTTTATTTCTGCCAGCTCAAAACTGATGTGAGCCTCTGTAGTAAGTTCTACTTTGATTATAGTACTTTTGAACTCCAGAAGTCTTTTGATTCTTTTTTTTAAAACAATTTCCCTCTTTTTGTTGATATTCACTATTAACGAAGAGATGAGACATAGTTATTAAGTCTTCTTTTAATTTTTTAATCATGGTTATTCTTGTTTCTTTGAAAATACTTCTAGTAATAGCTTTGAAGTCTTTGTCTGCTAAGTGCATTTTGCATCCTCAAAAGTATTTTCAGTTGCTTGGTTTGTTCCTTGTGTTTAGATCACACTTTTGTGTTTCTTTGCATGACTAAATTTCTCTGCTGAAACTCTATTTTAGATAATATAGCAATTCTGGATCCTGACTCTTTCATCCCCCTGGCCTTATTGTTTGCTTGCTTATTTGTTTAGAGACTTAGCTATACTAGTTTAGTGAAGTCTATTTCTCTCATAGTGTGTAGCTTCTGATGTTTCCCTTCAGAGGGTGCAGACTTAAGTGTGTGTATAGTCGTCTCCAAAACTATACAAAGATGACTGTTGTTTTAGCTAGGCACTTTGTCTCTTTACCTGGTCTCCCTGTTAAGCTTTGGAAGGTCTGTCTCTACTAGGATCACATTCGGTTAGCCTGTACTAACTGCTAGGTGATTGACATTGTTTTCAATGGCTCCCTGGGGCATAAATGTTTCCACAATCTTATCCAAATAAAGAGTGGCCACCCCATTTGCAGGGGTAGACTCAAATTTTCTTTCAGGTCAGTCTTTGAAATTTGCTTTAACACCAGGATGGGTCTTCTTGTCCAATTATTTCCCTGGATCTTTCTGTTAAGCTTCTATCTGGTACACTTGTTGCTGTCAGGGAGCTTGTTGCTGTTCAAGGCAATCTCCTCTTAATTGCTCTGCACCAGGATCTCCATTGATTTTAACCCTGCCCATGGGCATGAATGTTCCTTCTGTGATTCAAATAAAGTCAGTCCCTTTATGGAGAACGATAGCATTTCTGTTCTTGTAGCTTTAATCTACCCCATGCAGAAATTCTGCCACTGTTCCAGAGCTCAAAGCAGGGACAATGGCCTTCTTCTCTTGGAGTGACAACTCTGCCCTAGGAATGGGCAGGGCATGATAATGGTATGTGGTAGCCCTGTCTTCTGGCTTGCTGCTACTGGCATATAAATTCCACCCTATGCATAAGGTAGGATAGGGGGCAATTGAGTTCCAATATTCTTGGCCTGAAACTCCTGTGTTAGAGCTCCCTTTATACAAGCAGAAGTAGGGGCTGGGAACTCTAGACCTCTTGGATGTGTTTGCCTAGGATAGAACGTCTGTAACATGAAGCTGGGAGAGGGATGAGCAATGGTCACAGTGTGTCCTCAGGGAGAAATCAGCACCTTAGCCTGGGAGCTGGTAGAGGAGTGAATCCCATCTTCTTTGCTGTACTTGCCTAGAGTAGAGCTTTTGCCACACTAAACTGAAGGAGGAGGAGAATCAGGCTGTGGATGAGATGTCAGAGATTAAGATTGCATAGATTTTCTTGAATAAATATTTCTCCATTTTCTGTTTGTGAATTCCCAGAGGACAATTCCAAGATATTTAAGTCTTTTTTTTCATGATTTATGGTTGTTTTGCTGGGCAGAGTCCAAAGAGATCTTCACAATGCCATTCCAAAAGTGTTTCTCATCCTTTGTGCAACTTTACAGTTTGGTAAGTTTATATTACAGTATTTATAAATTTTCCACTTCCACCACTTGTGCATTTGATTTTGGAAGGCAGATCCTTTGTTTATGAGCTTTTCACACTATTCTTAATGGTTAATTGTTAATAAATATGTCTTACTCTTCACTTCCAATAGTCTAGCTAAACCTCATTCCATTCAATGCATGGTATTTCTCTTTAACCATCAGCTCCCCTGCCCTGTGAACTATGTCCACTTTGCACATTTTTTCTTTCCTTTTTTTGTTATTAAAGAGTCATTACTGTACAATCTTATGTTGGTTTCAAATATGCATCACAGTGCTTCAACAGCCCTGTGATTCACTTTTACTGTGATAGTGAATTATTGTGCCCCTTTATTCCTCTCCCCCTCCCCCTCTGCACTTGTTGCAACCTCTCTCCCTTGTTAACCACTAGTCACTTCTCAGTATCTATGAATCTACTGCTGTTTTGTTCTTCTTTCTGTTTTGCTTTGTTTAATATTCCACAAATAAGTGAAATCATTTGGTATTTATCTTTCTCTGCCTGACTTATTACACTGAACATAATACCCTATAGATCCATCCATGCTGTTGCAAATGACATGATTTCTTTTCTTTGTATGGCTGAATAATATTTCATTGTTTATATGTACCACGTCTTCTTTATCCATTCATCTATTGATGGACACTTAGGTTGCTTCCATATCTTGGCTATAGTGAATAGTGCAGTGATAAACATAGGGATGCATGTATCTTTTTGAATTAGGGATTTTGTTTACTTTAGGTAAATTCCTAGGAGTGGAATTACTGAGTCAAATGGTATTTCTATTTTTAGCTTTTTGAGGAACCTCCACAGTGCTTTCCAGAAAGGTTGTACCAATTTACATTCCCACCAACAGTACAGGAGTGTTCCTATTTCTCAACATTCTTTCAAGCATTTGTTGTTTCTTATCATTTGGATAGTGGCCTTTCTAACTGGTGTGAGGTGATATCTCACTGTGGTTTTAATTTGCATTTCCCTGATAATTAGCAATATGGAACATCTTGTCATGTGCTTGTTGGCTATTCATATTTCTTCTTTCGAGAAGTGTCTCTTCAGGTCTTCCACACATTTCTTAATCAGGTTATTTGTTTTTTGGGTGTTGAGGCATATGAAACCATAAAACTCTTAGAAGAAAACATAGGCAAAAATATCTTTAATAAAAGTTTTAGCAATTTTTTCCTAGACACCACTCCTCAGATAAGGGGACAAAATAAAAAAGGAACAAGTGGGACTACATAAAATTTAAAAGCAAAGGACAAAAAGGCACCTTACAGTATGGGAGAATATATTCGTAAATGACTCATCAGAACACCCCAAATATATAAAGAACTCATACACCTCAACATCCCAAAAAACATATTTCTTTCTTGTCATTTCTGACATGTCTCAAAATCCATGTGGCTCCATAAATCAAAACGATGATTCTTAAAACCACTCTCTCTCCTCAAGTAGTTCTGTAGCACTACCTTGATTCTTTAAAAGCTGTGTAATTATGTTGAGGCACGATAACCTGAATTTCCAGATCACAGGTCTAAACCATTTCATTGTATAAGACAAGAATAGATGTATTATATGTTTCCAAAGATAGTCCCAATGATAAATATAACTATCTTTTATTGAACATCTACTAAGCACTCTGCTAAATTCATTGCATTCATTGTTCCACTCAACTCACAAAATTATGTCAGTCAGATATTAATAGCATAGTTTTACAAATAAGGAAAATAAGAAAGAGCAGATAACTTGTCCAATATCACACAACTGATATATTCCCGAACAAGTACTGTGAAATATTCTTATTCCAAAGCCTATGACATCATGCTCCACATTTAGTTGACACTTTCATTGTCAACAGTGTATCAGGATATTTTTAGGGACCAGATAACAACAAATTGGATATAATATTAAACTAGGCAACTCAAAATAGCTCAAGTGTTCTGATCAAGCTACTTAGCCCAAATAACATAACTTTCACTTGCTCACAATAATAAATTTATGATGGTTTACTTAGAAAAAAATCAAAATTGATAGACAATAGGTCTTTAGTCATGATATTCTGTACTAAATATGGCAGAAAAATTAAGTTATAATTTTTTCAGTCTATTTTTTTCCCCACATCTGCTATGTTCATGGTCTCAAAAGCTATTTTCTCTTTCATTATGCACTCAGGGACCCTACTACATGGTTTACAGTAAAGAACCATTGTGATCTGAAATGCCAAACCCAACATCATATTTCTTGGCTCTAATATCATTAGACAGTCATATTTTATGGCTGTGACAGCAAGGCTGTGACAGATGACACTTTGAGAGTGTTGGGGGAGAAAGCTCATATAGCACTTAATCAAATGGTTGCATGTCTAAAAGGATTAAAGTCAAGCAGGCTATGACTAATAAAATTATGTTTACTATTATTATCTAAAAACTGACAATGAAATGCTGTCTGTCTTAAATGTGTGTTTGTGTATATTTCTTTTATTCCAAAAAATAATTCTACAGGACAAAACCAACATGTTTTCCCAGAGAGCTTGTATATTTAATTTAAAAAAAAGCTGTATGCATTTATATATATTTTATACCTTCTGAGCACTTGAAATAGTGGTCTTGGTAAGTTATATATCAGTATTGTTTCCTACCTCATCAGTATTCAACTGTTGCATAATGTTAAAACATCACACACACAAAAGTAAGAAAAAGATATATTAGTATTAAGGTTCAGAGACATTTCTTAATACATTTTTGAGTGTTGTCATCCCGCAAAGTGGACATAAATAGTTACAATCCAAATTCATTGCCTATGAATTTTCAAGAATGGACATCTGGATTTTGATATCCGTATTTCATTACACCTCCATTGACTATCGTTTACTTTGGCTGTCCATGAAACACTCTTACTAGACTCAAAAAATGACAATTATAGAATACTTTGGTAGAGAGATAGTGGAAACATATATCTTTGTTGAAGTGGGGAAACCATGGTGTAGTTTTAAGAAATAGTATACAGTACACAAAATCAAAATGTTCATATTTTGTGTAATAAAATATGACCTTCTGAAAAGCATACTTATATGTTTGAAATTCACATTAATCCTTGGCTGTAAGATCACAAAAATGCTTAATTTATCTTAGCTATGGTTCTAGCTCTGATTCTCTCTAGTTGAGAATCACAGATTCTCAAAAGCTTTATTCTAGTGTTACTGAAACATGAAAATTGCTCAACTACTGAGAACATCCTTATATGCTGGACAGCTTGCAAATGACACGGATAAGCAGTAGCTGTCCAGAAAAAATTTCATATAAAGCTTTTATATTTTACAAGCCTGTGGCTACTAACAAGTCATCAGAGTTTATGATCCTCTGAGAAAAAAGTTCTAGGTGTTAAAGCATAATTTAAAAATCTCCGTCATATTTTTTTAAATGTTAAAGTGTAACATTTGAAGAGATTATTTAGATCATAGTCAAGTAAAGCAGATTGACCACTATCTCAATTATTTGAGAATAATGTTGTACCTGAAAGGCTTACAGTACATTAGGATGCTGTATTTCCCTGAGTAATAGACCTTTCAAGTACAATTGAGATAATACTTAAAAACTGAGATTTAAATACCAAACAGAATTCTTTCAGAGTTAAACATCTTTAACAATTGTGTTATGTAACATTTATAAAGAAGTATGAAGTTCTATAGAGTGCCATAAAGCTTAGTTTGATTAGATGCTCTGATTTTTTTGCATATATTTTGAAACTACTTCATTTTTATCTAAAAGTACCATTCCAAAGATCCAACGACTCATTTTGTTCATGATAAATTAAGTTAAATTCCAGGATTTTAAGCTGTTGTCATATATATATATATATATATATATATATATATATATATATATATATATAATACACAATTAAATGGAAGTGGTCTTAGATGATTAAGAATGTACTAAAAATAAATCTAAATGGCATTTTAAAGAAATGGAAGGAAATGATATCAGTACCTTGAAGATACATCTACATACCCATGTTCACTGCAGCATTATTTACAATAACCAAGATATGGAAACCTGAATGGAAGATTGGGGAATAGATTAGAATGTGTGGTATACTCACACAATGGACTATTATTCAGCTTCTACAAAGGGATATCCTGCAATACATGACAACAGGGATGAACCTGGAGGATATTATGCTGCATCAAATAAGCCAGTCACAGGACAAATATTGCATGATTTCATTTCTATGAGAAATCTAAAACAGTCCAAAACAGAGAAGCAAAGAGTAGAAAAATTACTTATGTGTTTCACAAAGAGAATTGCACAGAAATTGAGGTGGGATGTTAAGTACTTAAAAGCAGAAGTCAACAATTTTTCGTATTTCATTATTGCATTTTCCATTACTAAATGGTCTATATATTTGTAAATTTAAATATAATTAAAATCTAAAAACTCATAGTAATCCATAAATGGACAGAATTTTAAATATCATCTAGTCTACCCTATCTGAAGTCTCAAAAAGATGAGCATATTTTGATATGCTCTGTCAACAGAAAAAACTAAAATTCAAACCCACATATTTTGATTTTAAGCCCAGGTTCTTTTATTATTGAATATGGCTCACCAATAATATAAAATTTAGAGTTAGTGATTTTAATATAAGATAAACTATAAATTAATTTAACATAAAATTATAAGATAAACAGAAGGCAGAATTTCAGTTACACTCTAGGAGTAACATTTTGATTTCTTATTAATGATATGCCAGATATTTTCCTCCTTTTGATGTTCTATTAATGTTAATGTTTTCTGCTACTTCTTAAAATAATTTTTTTCTGTATATAAAGGTTCTATTAAAGTAAATCTGTTAAGCAACAATAGACATATAAACAGGAAAAGTCGAATTTTTGCTAATATAATATTTTTGCATAAGGAGTTAAAGCACCCTTACTTTGCAAACCATCCTTATCAGTCTACAAATGCTTGAGTCCTTCTTTAGGCTTGGTAAGTAAGCAGTGGCTTAGATGGATATTTTCTTAGATTTTAGAAAATCTCACTCTTGAATTTAATTATAAAAAATGTTTTTATAATATGATGTTCCATTTCTGAATTCCTATTTACTTAATATGTAAACTTCTTTGGTGAAGACATCTTTTCTTGATTAAGGTTTATCTATATCTAAGAGTCCATTACACTCACTGTCCAGAAATTGTGAGCTAATTTAGATCAATAAAGGAGAAATCACACTTTGTTAAGTTTACAAGGGAGCAGGCAAGTCTAGAGAGTAATGAGCATTATGTTTAAACAAACATGAGAAGTTATGGAACCTCTCTGAACCCCTTTGTCTAGGTTATAGATAGTCTGGTGGTGTTCCATTCAGGCACTTATTTCTCTCTTTATATAGAATCTAATGTCTTCCTAGATAGCAAGATTCATATCTTATGTAACTCATAAAAATTACCCAGTAATTAATCTTTTGACATTATGTGAAGGAATGCATATATTGAAGTGAAAATCATGCCTGTTAACATAGTTCATGTGAGAGGCCATGCATGTATATTGAAGTTTCCACCTGAGGCCAAGGAAGTCCTGAGCTGTCAGACTGGGGCTCAGACTGCTGGTCAGGACAGCCAGGCCCCCGGTGCTTCCTTGCTCAACTTTTCCTGACCAAACCTCAGCAGTGCCTGGACATCCATCAGACCACCCCTTACAGCCATCCTATCCCGTTCTCCACCTAATATGTTGGAAAATTTTTTGTGCAGCAAAACCAATAAGTTCCACTCTGTTAATGCAGATTTTAGTTTTTAATCCCAGTTCTCTCTTACAACTGAGTGTCACTCTCTAACTTGGCCATGAATAGATAGTTATAGCTTTTATTCTATTCTTAGTGATCCAGATTACTTCAACCTTATTTAAACCAAATTAGATGATGGTCTGAGTAATATCACCCCTAAAGTCACATGCTGTCTTTTCCTTGCTTTAGACCAAAAAAGTTCCTGCCTGACTCATACATGCAAAAGGAAAATCTGTCTCAAAACATTCTCTAATAGGAACTCTCAAGGCCAAAACTTCTTACACTTTTCAGAGCCTTTTGCTCTGAAGCTTTCCCAAAGGAGCAATTTACTGATCTACAGGTATTTATCATTGCATTAACAGAAAAAGTCCTTGGAGAAAATAGCTATAGGAAAACCCTGAGCAAAGTTCTATGAGGAAATAATAACAGTCAAAGAAGAAACACATTTTTAATGTTCTAGGGAAAAGCTAAGGATGGTGCAATTCAGCAAGAGGTAGGTACAGTGTGATAACTGGCAATTTGAAAAAAAAACAAAGTTTTCCAAAATCAAACTGTACTAACATTGTTACCTCATTCCCTCCATATTCTTTCAGCAACTTAATGGGTATGCTCCCTGCTATCCCAAATTCAAATTTCATGAAATACTTTGACAGCTATAGGAAAAAGTCAAGTGACCACACTCAATTCCTATCAACCAGGAAATACTTATGATCCTCTATCAAAGGAAAAACAAATGCCTAATAAAAAATAGTAATAGAAATATCATTTTTATATATCCGACTGTGGTCAAGCCTATATGTACTGGTTATTATAATGAAAACTTTACAGCAAAAATATCAAGAGGAATGTCTTGGGTAACTTAAAAACTGTAAGACCATATTATACTCAGTCTTTGCATAAACGTATTCAAACACTGTATCAGTATTAACGGTTGCAATTGTTGAAATGCTGAATATCATCACAACTTTATGATATCTACTTAAATGTGTGATTTACATTCTATCTCATCTGAACTCATAGGTGCTTCAACTAGAATCTGTTAACATGATTTCAATCAGTGATGTGATCAGAAGGTAAGGGAAAATTAGAAATATTTTTATTAATTGATTAGTTGGCCCTGTATTATTTCCTAAGATTTTTACTCTCATATCTCACTTTGAAAAATAAAGATTTCAAAACCAAAATGTGTCTACTAACAGTTCCCTTGTTTCTTCCAGTACATTTCTAGCAACTTCATTACTCTCCAGTGTAGCTTTTTAATCTAGATACATGTCTGACCATCAGATTGAAATTGAATTTTGCTTTATAATTTAAAACAGCTTTAGACCATTATTAAATAAATCATTCCTAACCAAAACTAAAAGTGTTACTTATAAATTAAAGAACTGAAACATGTTAAAATATATTTAACTATTCTATAGTATATATTATTATAGTTATTATATTATGCATTATATTAAAATAGCCAAATGTGATGAAATTATTTGTGTAAAAAAATATGTTTTAGGATACATTTTCCTGATTTACTGTATCTTAACATTATTGTATCTTAAAAACAATATTCTGAAGTGTCTCTTCAGAGTTCAAAAACAGTGAAAAAACTGTTAAAAGTAATATAGAAAATACAAGATACTTTGTGACATAAATTCTTTTCAGTTTTGGAAGGAGAATTTATTTTGAATTCTTGTCATGACATCAAAAAAAAGTCAGGCAGATCTCTTCAATCCTATGGTTTAGGAAAATCTTACTGGAATGATTGCTCTTTGGTTATGCCGTTCATTCCTTCAGTGCTGGGTTCTGAAGCCAGGGGTTTAATTGTGTTGATGACTAACTTCCATTGTGCAAAGAACTTAATTACATACTGTGGTTCAGTTTCTATTTTGCCAGGCAGTCGTTCATCCATAAAAAAATGCTGTAGAAAGTAAGTGGTAAAATGCAAAAGAAATTGAAAGCACATGATTGTAGTCAAGAAGCAAATAAGTAGCTTTCAAAGAAAAGCCAGAATACTTCAACTGGAGCTGGATCCTACTCCTAAAACAAAGAAAAGTTGGCAGCCAAAGAGAAATATTTTGTAATTTTACTTACTGTTCAACATTATAAAATTATTTAACTCTATTTTAGTTTCCTGCTCAATTAGTGAACTTCATCAAGTGGAACTAAATTATTTTTTAAAGCCATACAAACTTTTTATTAGAATAATATTGGCCTTTGGAGATACATAGATTTTCCCCTTCCCCTCTGTTGTGAGATAATTATTCCAATTTTAAATTTATGATGGTTGATCCTTCGGAACTAAGGGGACAGATTTTCAGCCCAGTTATTAAGGGAGGCAGGGTTGAATGATATGGACTGTTTCTAAAACTTTATATTGCTTTGCTGTTGTTTTGAGTCTAGCTTTTTATTAAGTCTAGTAATATTAAGACACAATCTTGAAAATATTAGATGTTCTGTATGCAACAGTATTAGTCTCAAGCCACTAACTCTGAAATTTATTTATAGATGAAAATGCTTAGTTTAAGCAAAATATTTTAATTTAATCTGAGCATAATTTACACTTCTGAGTTAAAATAGACCTCCTGAGGGTAGGGGATACAATGTACCCTTCAATCAATAATTACTTTATGTCACTCATTATTTCTTGTTTTAGTAAAAAAGCTACAGTTTAGCACAATTGCATTTAAGATGTTTATTTCATCACTTGACATTTGCCATGTAAATTTGTGTTCATTTATAGTTTGGGGAGATTTAAGAAGAATCTTTTAGTACATCTTTATACAAAGTTGTTTTGTCTTCAGTTTAAAACATGTTGACAGTTGGTAAACAGAGATGCTAAACAATACATTTCCAGGAACTGCCACTCGGTCTGAGTGGAGGACTTGACGAGAGGAGGGATATGGTGTAACACAGGTAACATTCTTAAGGCAAAGGAGGCAGAGCATGAAAGGTACTTACAATACTCCTTCGCAGTCAAGTATGCCCAGGCCTTAAACTCTGGCTCTACCACGTACTGGCTGTGTGACCTTGGATAATGCAATGCCTTCACATTTTTATTTCTTTGTGTATGAATTCATGATTGCTATGATGCACTGTACAGGGTTGAGGTGAGCATTACATAGATAATGTATATACAATGACAGTCACAGTACAAGCTGAATAGGTGTGGGCTGCACTGGGTCCAGCAGTGGGCCTAGAGAAAGAAGAGTCAGCTCTGGAGTGGTGTGCTGCAGTTCCTGCTAGGACCTTCTTCCTGAAGGATCTTAGGAAGGACACTTGCTAAGACTATAGAAACAATACCTTGTATTGAGAGGACTTCCTGAATCAAGGAACTTCCAGACCCTGAGCTCACTTTTTCTGTTACTTATGCGTTTACACGTCTACCTGTTGAGTACAAGGTTTTTGTAAGCTTGTAGCCCTGATACATAATCTCAAGGATCAATGTTATATATATGTTTTCCCTGTGAAGTTAAGAAAGATTTTGAAGTGGGTAGGCAAGATATTGCCTATTTCTTTTGCTACATTTTCCCAGAAGATGAAGTCACAGAGATTGATACTTAAAAACTAGGAGCTAAATGCTCTGTAGAAGATGCTGACATGCATAAATTAGAGTATTGGAGAACTGGTGCCAAGTATTCTGAAGTAATCTCTTTTATCCCAATGTTCACACAGGACCGAAGTTCATAAATTAAGAAGAAATCAGAAAAGCTGGAAATGGCATAAAATGGCACAATAAAAGCATTTTGTTAACCACCTAAATATTGGAAAATTAAGAAATTGTGATTATTTTGCTTGGAGATGAGAAAAAAGATTGATCTGCTATAGAGGGTAAGGACTCTTACCCTTACTTAATACTTAATACTTAATTACAAATACTTAATACTTAGTATTTGGTCAAGTGGTACAAAGTAATGATGCATTTGAACTTGAATTATTTAGATCATTAATAGAAATAGTTTCTCAGGAAATAAAGGAGATCTAAAATCAAGAAAATTCCCTAAAGAGGATAAAGAAATTATCCTTAACTGTTTTAAAAATCACAGAATATAAAATGTTAGAGTCTAGAGACAGGAAAAATAATTTCAGCTACACCTTTTATTTTACCTATGAAATCTTAGATTTTAAAAGGAAATTAACTCATCTCTCAATGATACCTAAATTATACTCCAGCCTGGAGACAAATAGGTCAATTTCACATTTATTAGAGTAGAAAACAGATCTTAATTTCATGATAAGCTTAAGGAGATTCAAAAGAACACATTGATTTATTTAAAAATAAATCTTGGATACATATTAAAGTAACCTTAGAAAACTGTTCATTATACATTGATGTCAACCTCTAGAAGGTTTTATGGAAGAATGTGAAACTTGCTCCTGAAATAAGAAAAGAACAGAAATAGGCCAGGCTTGTTTGCTCTAATACAGGCCTAAATGGCTTTGAAAGACACAGATCAGAAGGAGACTCTCCAGGGAGAATTTGCTGAAGTCATCATCTAACCACATAATCAGTGTAAGTAGGTCATGAGAATGCTCAAGATACTTGCCCTCTAGAAAGTCTGACCTAGAAAAATCTTTTATTTATTTTTTTCCTTGAATGATGATAACTTAGAGCTGGAAACATATCATCACTGATAGCATCAAATGGAAACCGAGAATGAATGAACAAGTAAATACTGTGGACCTAATATCACTAGATAAAAGGCCTTCAAGATAAATAAGTGGCTTCTTTAACCTACTCTCAATAATTTCAGTTGATCTTATTTTTGTCACTAAAGATTTTGTGACATTGACAAAAAATGAATATAAAACAAGCTTCATAGCAACAAAAAGTTTCAGGTATTTTTGTCTACTTTCCTTCAAAAATCCTCTTTGTCTCTCTGATCAATTTTGAATTGTTAAAGAAAACCAATAAATCATCAGAGAAGTGCTTTCAGTGCTTATAGCATAGGAAAAAATTGGTCTGCCTTTCTCCCCAAGAATATATTATTAAAAAAATCTGTAAGATGTGTTTTAAATCCATACAACCAGATAACCACTCTCACCACAAAGGAAAATGGTCCAAAAGTGACTTGAACAGAGATCTTTGTACATCCTACAGAAAGATAGGGTCTCTCAACATATCTGTGGCTTCATTGCATAAGCAGATTCTTACTTGTTAACAAAACTATTATGTTGTGAAGCATTGCTATTTCACTGAGGCTATGCAATAGTTTTTTAACTGTTGGTTAAAATATAGCAAATTTAAATTCCTCATCAAAAACCAAAAAAACAAAGAATGAGATCAATCTCCCACCCAGTTTTGTAGCAAAAATTGCCACCTCCAATATCAGAGGAGATAATGTTTCTATTCATAATTTCCTTATGCTTAATTGGGCATAGAATCCAATTGAATACAGAATTGTCCATATTTTAAAAATAATAATTTAAATACCTAAGTTGCTTTTGTGGAGCAAGAATGCCAAAATTCTAAGTTTTATTTTAATAATAATTACTCTCTTTTAAGTTACATATATAATATGATCATGATGCCAAAGATGAATCTTTTTTAGTTGTTTTTATATCATGCCTATTAGTGGACAAGAAAGGAATATTTTTATCTCCTTCCTATTAAAAATTTAATATGTTATATGGAAGGATGATTTTCAAATGAAAAGAAATACAGGCTAGCAGATTCTAACCTATAACCTATACTTTGAAATGTGATATGTCAATTAAAATATGGACATACTAATTTTCCATTATAATATAAATATGTATGTTTCTATGATCAGCATTGATATATGTATGTGCATATGTAAATGTGTGTATGTAAGTATTTGCGATATATTTAGAACTGGATTAATTGTACTACAGATTAGATTTGTGTTTAAAGTGTATCTGGTAGATATTTGATTTGTTTACCAGTATTTCCTCATATATAGGAGGATTGCATTGCCTCCCAAGTTAGGCATGGCCTTAGGCTTTACTTCACCAACAAAATGTGCATTTAAGATCTTATGTGTTTAGATCTTAATGGGTCTGGGAGGCCATGTGTTTAAGATGGAGCAGTTACAGAATGCTAGACTCTCCCACTGACCCACTATGTGGGAGGACAGCTGCCATGGAGAGTTGTCCAAGCCCTCAGCAGACATTGTGTAACAGAGAAATAGCCCAATATGGTGTTAAGGATCAGAATTTGTATGTTGTTTATTATGGAAGTATAACCTAGATGGGTATAATCTGTAGCAGTGATTTCCAAACATCTGAAATTGTTCTCAACTTCAACAAAAATTTTTGAGTATGCACTTTTAATATATATATTGATTTATTTACAAATGTCACAGCTTATAATTTTACTTATCTGTTTTGTATATAAAGCCAAAAAGTAATATAGCCAAAAAGTAAAAGTGATAAAAGATAAATGAAAAAGCAAAATTGAGTTCTCTAATACTTTTCCTAGAGCTAATCTATCGTCTTTTCTTCCTGATTGCCTGTACCCCACTCTGAAGGTCACTGATCCAAAATTTAGTGAGACCAATGAAACTGATGTAAGGAAGCAATTCACTACCAAATATAAAAAGAAAATCTATTATCGACTATAATTTTGTGTTCTAATCATTAAGTCTTCTTTCTATAGAACAGTGTGTCTCAAATAGTGTCTCAGAATCATTACTGCCTCACTCTGCTCTAAAGATACCACCTTTTCTGTAGGGGCCTAGGAATCTGTGTTATTCTAGGTCTACAGGTCTGTATTATTTTTATCTGATTTTAGGGGTGGAAAACCTTTGCGTTAAAATGTTCTAGAATGTAGAATTCAGGTTTTACTCTCTGTGGCAATATGTGAAAGCATAAATACAGATACCACTAGGATTTTGTTGAGTTAAATCTCTGCACTTAACAGTTAACAGCTAACTTGAACATGAAGCTCAAAGACAGTATTGCATGTAACCATATTTTCTTTTGGGAGAAATCTTAGGCATTGAGACAGGAAGCCAAAAGATGTTCCAAATCCAAGCTGATGGAATCCTTTTATGAAGTGGCAGATAGCATAAAGCTCCATGAAACTTGAAATATATAAATACTAGCCACATATGAGATGTATATGGAAAAACAAAGAAAGTCATTATTAAGATACATAGGATTAAAAAAGGTACTTGGATATTTCAAAAAGGCTTAATCTCTAATCATTGCTAACTGATCCCATATTTTATTCACTTGAAGCAATGTCATCATAAATATTTTGGCCACCATACTTTTGATTTATCACACAGGGTTGAAATGGAATGACAAGTCCATTGTTTTGTAACATGATTCTTCACCACTCAACTGTTCAAAAGACTATTCAAGTAAGTTTCCAAATTCAATTCAATTAAAATTTTCATCTCTAAAAACAGAAACTATTCTCTAGACTAGTCACCCACATGGGTCAAGTTAATGTTTCTCAAACACTAGGATCTCATTTAGTAAGCTACACAAGATAAATAAATGGCTTCCAAAATCTATGATAATATTGATTAACCTCTTGTGATAGAGATGTTAAGTTCAGGGGTACTTATACAGGTGCTGAATAAAATGTTGGTAATGATAGGAAGAGTAATTGCTGTTATTTCCAGAGTGCACTCAGGTGGCAAACAAGGCACATTGTAGGAACTTACATATGAGTATAATGAATTACTCCTAATGACGAGATGAGGTTAGTATACAGGCCAACAGCTCACAGACAGAGTTCAGGTTTAGGGGCATTCTACTCTACAGCATTCAGTGAAGTGGCTTATTATTCAATATGATGAAAAAGTAAAGAGAATCTTATATTCATGGATGGTAGCTTAACCAGATTCTCATCATTAAGATAATTTGCAGCTTTTAAATCATTGCCAAGCAACTCATCAGTCAGATGGGGATCAACTCAATGCGGATCAACTTGCAACAAACCTGCTGTGTGTAAGTTGTAATTAAGGAGAATATGACCCAAGGTAAAGTTCTAAATAAGTGATCTTTTCCCAGAAAGGGCCTGAAATACATGCTGATTTTTTAAAAAGTTATAGAAACAAGAATCCATTATTGTAGAATTTACCACACTAACCGTTATTCTTTATCATATGTGTCCATCTCAAAAACTGTGATCCTAAGAGCAGGGGTCATGGCTTAAATGAGACTTATGCTCCCAAACCTTGTATCATGTCTGGAATCTACTATGCACTCAACAAACTTGTTCAATTGAATTATACAGAAATCATGGGAGTTTCCATCTCTTACCTGGCATGGTTTAAGTCTGACCTAAAGGGTGGTGACCACATTAATCAGAGCAAAGGAGGATATTGATCAGAATGGCCCATTGACATTATGGAGCAATAGGTTAATAATAAAGCAACTGGTTTTAAGGAACTACTCATAAAGGACTTGCTGACCAATAATAAAAAAACTGGTGGAAAGGATGGATTCTAGTGGTGAAGGGTACACAGGATGCCTGCCAGCAACCCTGCCACACTCCGGTGCTGAAGAATGGAGGGGACACCACTGTGAGGGTCAGAACACACGTAAGTAAGAATCAACAGAAGGGCAAGAGCTGATGCACAAGACTATGCTTATCTGCAAGTCCAAGTGTCAGGGCTCCAGGCAGCCTAAAGGTCTGAACTTTTTTTGTGTCTAGAGTGAGTGACAGTCGCCTTAAATCAGTATGCCAACTCTATTGTAGCAGCCCAGTCTCCCATAATTTCATGGAGGAAATACTTGGGACATGGGACAACTCTGTAAGTATAAGACCTTGAGCTCCTTAGGGCATATGTTGAACCACAACTGTGGTGAAGGATTGAAGAAGATACTGAAGGGAGAAACTGGGACCAAAGGGCATGTGTGTCCCACTATGTGCCATGCTGTCATCCAAGATGATCCCAGGCACTAGGGGTGCTTAGAAAATGTTGAGAAAGATACTCCAAAGCATGGGGAGTCTCCTACATGAGTGCCTATAGAAGGGATCTCCTTGACTGGATTTAGGGGTAGTATTGATCTGAATCATAGTCTTCTGAGATGATAGTTAAATATGCATATTTCTTGGTCCACCCCAAACATACTGAATCAGAACCTCTTTGGATAGACTTGAAAATATACATTTAAGCTTCTTGGTTTTCCTTAGGGGCACTACTGTTTGAGAGCCTCTAGTCTCATGCATAGATATGTGGCTCACTCATGTGCATTCATATTGACATCCAGGCTCATTTATCACTCAAAATCCTTGAATATCCATGGCTGACAAACTAGACCAGATGGAGCTATTTTCTATTCCCCAAACATTCCATGCACTTTCATATATTCACACTGTTTTTCACTCTCTTCCCTCTGAATGGATTATTTATCCAATTTTATATGAGTGTTGTATGCTAGCTCATGCTTAATGGCACATTCTCTATAATGCTTATTTATGTTGTGTGTATATCTTCTATTTAAAAAAATTCCTTGTTTTTATTCTCTCTTTCCTTTCAGATTTGAACTTTGCATGCAGGGAAGACACGATTTATTTTGTAGCTCAATCATTTTGTTGCATTGTAGGTGCTCAGCTAATGGACTAAATACAATGCTAATTCAAAGCTTGGTTTTGCATTTGCTTTTCAGATCAACACATCTTGTAGAAAGAGTTCAGGCTTAGAATAGAATTTAGACAAACACGGAATCAACAGCCTAACAGCTAAAATTAACATGAGAGGTTCAGGTTTAGAGTCAGGGTCTATCGATGTTACACAATGACTTAGCTTAAGGAAAAAGCAGAGCTAGATGTCCAATTAGTGCTACTAAATAAGCTGTGTTCTGAGAGTAGGGATTGATCTAAGACAGGAGAAAGTGGCTAATGTATGGCCAATCCAAGTCTGGAGTGCAGAAATCGGTGTGTTTTGGTTGTGAGTGCATTTTCCAGCTACATTCATTATCTCATAGAAATAAAGAGCAAAGCATGGAACTGACACTATAGTTTTTATTCACAAGAGCTGCAGATCTGAAAAGTCAGTTCATGTGGGAAAAACTTGGAGCTAATGTGCTGATGAAACACTACTTACATCACTGACAAAGTTGGTCAGAATCTTCTAAATCACACAAAAGGGAAAAGCGGCTGCTTTGAGCATAATCATCACTTATAGAAAATTATTTTGAGAAGCCTAAATCCCTAAGGAATCTAGAATATGATGAAGAGCTACACTAAAAGAACACTTAAAGTTGTTGACATGCACTTAAGGAGTAGTGAGAAAATGAAGGCTGATTGAGATATGGGGTATGTGTGCTATGTAGTTTACATGTAGGCGTGAATTGAATCAAAGAGATGAGTAGTAATTAATGTGTATTCTTGTGATTAGAACTGTATTTTTAAATTGAAAAAGCAAAATCCTTTCAGGACTGCTTCAAGTATATCCATTTATCAGAAGCAGAATATGAAAGCTTCACAGAAACAATATTTCATTTTCTTTGACTCGTGAAGGTTATTAGAGCCCTGGACAAATTCAAAAGTGAAATGGAAGAAATTGTTTTATTCTGTGCTAGTTTAATAAAAACCTAGAAGGATCATTCTGAATTAAAGACTGACATGTATTTTAGCCTTGAGTTTATTATCCTTTTTAGTAAAGGATTTCACCCATAGCTTCTGAAAATTGAGCAGCTGGTTTCAGCTGATTGATGGGTATGTTTTATGAAAACAACAAACGGCAAATGAGCTAGCTTACTGCAGTTGGTTCTGTTTCATTCCGCGTCTTATGCAAAGTTTCCATCTGTAACTTTGTCAGTCACTGAAACTGTAAGCCTCCACTTCAACTCTGGAAGATATTACACATTTCAAAAGAACATTCTTTCACCTGACTTTTTCTTCTATTAAATACATATTCACGATGTCTTGTAGTTATGGAAGAAAAGTCTTGGTAGTCAGCAAGGGCCTTTCTCTCCAAATATTAACAGCTGGCAGAGATAAGCTGCTACCATTTCAGTTCATTCTGATTCATACATTCATTTAGTAAGTTACTACGAGCCCTGTTCTTCACTGCAGGAGACACAGAGTGCATGGAACATAGCTCCTGCCCTCAAGGGGATATGCATGATCTAATTGAGAGAGAGATAAGAAGATGTAAGCAGATTAATATTTTTCCATTTAAACTATTTTTGACTAAGAAGAAAATCCAAAGAAACGATTGGACTGGTGAATGACCAGGTAGAAGTCTTTTTCATATGTCAGTCTTGGAAGAGCTCACTGAAGAGATGACATTTATGCAGAGATTTATAAAGGGAAGAAGTGACCCTGGCCATACCTATAGGAAGGACATTCTAGGAAGAAGGAGAAGCAAGGCCAATGGCCCCTAAGTGAGACCAAACAAAACTGGAGTTTTTAGTTTGTTTTTAGGAAACCTATAATCACCAGTGCTACTGAAATGGGATAAACATATGGACAAAGGAAGAAGATGACTTAGTTTCATCCAATTAGGCAAGGGCTGAATATCCAATATCTAGAATACCTCTACTAAACTGGTCATTGTTAAAATCTGGAAAATGTTTAAAACATAACTACAAATAAGAAGTATGAGGGGTATTAAATGAGATAATATATATGAACAGTGCCTGAACATATTATATAATTGTTGTTCATTTATCATATAAGTTCCCCGTATATTTACAACTAGTCTTAATTTTTTATGAGGTATCTGATTTTATTGCATGATCTTGAGTTGTATACAAGAGTCCAGTACTAAGTAATATATATCTTTCTAGGCAACTTCAATAAAAACACTTGAGAAAATTTCATATTTGCTTTAATATGTTAATGATATTTGAAATGTAGAAGGAGGTAAGGCATAGTTTATACCAAAAAAGAAAGCATACAAAAAGTGTAACCATAACTCAAGCTTATGTAAAGTACCAACATAAATAACCAAATAGAATTTATGTGAAAATTGTTATCATGCCTTAGAGTATAATAACTACAAGGAATGTATGTTTTCTTCTGGTACTTTTTCATTTTCTTTTTTTGTTGTTGTGGTATAATGCTTATTACATAAAATTTACCAATTTACCCATTTTTAAATGTACTGTTCAGTGGTATTAAGTACACTTATATTATTATGCAACCATCTCCATGGTCCATCTCCAGAATGCTTGACATGTTACACAAAATTGAAATTCTACATCCATGAAACAAAAACTCTGCATTCCATCCTCCCCCCAACTCCTGGCAACCAGAATTCTACTTTGTGTCTCTATTACTTTGACTCCAAGTACATCATACAGGTGGAATAATACAGTATTTGTCTTTTTGTGACTGGGTAATTTCACTTAGCATAATGTCCTCAAGTTTCATCTATGCTGTAGCATATGATAGAATTTTCTTCCTTTTAAAGACTAATATTCTATTTATGTTCATACCAAGTGCTTATCCATCTGTCAATATACACTGTGTTGTTTCCACATTTTAGCTACTGTGAATAATATTTCATGAACATGGGTATACAAATATCTCTTCAAGACTGCACTCTAAGTTCTTTTGGGTACATACCCAGAAGTGAAATTGCTGGATCATACAAATTCTATTTTAAAATTTTTGAGGAAGCACTGTACTGTTTTCCATAGCAGTTGCAATATTGTATATTCCCATCAATGGCACACATGGTACAAATTTCTCCACATCCTCTCCATCACTTAATATTTTATGCATTTTAAGAGTAGCTATCCTAACAGGTTTGCATTTCCCTAATGTTTAATGATGTTGAGCATCTTTTCATATTCTTATTGGCCACTTGTTTATTTTCTTTGCATAAATGTCTATTCAAGATTTTTTTGCCAATTTCTGAATCAGGATTTTTTGTTGTTGTTATTGAGTTTCAGGAGTTCTTTCTATATTCTAGATATTAATCCCTTATCAGATATGTGATTTGCAAATATTTTTTCCTGTTATGAAGATTGTTCTTTACCCAGTTGATAGTGTCTTTTAATGCATAATTTTTTTCAATCTTTATGAAATCCAATTTGTCTACTTTTTCCTTGTGTTGCTTGTGTCTTCAGTGTTATATCCAAGAAATTATTACCAAATCCAGTGTCATGAGGCTTATGCCTGTATTTTCTCCTAAGAGTTTTATAGTTTTAGTCTTTCATTAAGTCTTAAGCTTGATATCTTGCAAAGATAAGACCAATCTTGACCCATTTTGAGATAATTTTTGTACATGGTGCTAGGTAAGGGTTTAATTTAATTCTTCGCATGTGGATATCCATTTTTTCTAGTACCACTTGATGAAAAGACTGTCCTTTCCTCTTTGAGTTCTCTTGGCCCCCTTGTCAAAAATCATCTGACCATATATACTAGGGTTTATTTATAGGTGCTCTACTATGTTAGTTAATATGTCTGTCTTTATTCTAATACCAGACTGTTTTCATTACTGTAGCTTTGTAATAAGTTTAGTCTCTTAAATTATGTAGAAGACAAAGTATGAAGTTACCATCCAAAGTTAAAAAATACTAACTTTGTAATTGTCCATGCATTTATCTTTCCTGTACTCTTTATTTCTTCATTGGTGGGTTTGAGTTACTATCCACTGTCCTTCCATTTCAATTTACAAGACTCCCTTTAGCATTTCATACAGGGCAGGTAATAAACTCCTCAGTCTTGTGTATCTGAGAATGTCTCAATTTCTCCCTCATATTTGAAGGACAGTTTTAACAGATATAGGATATTTGGTTTACAGTTTTTCTTTTAGCACTTGAATATATTGACTTACTGCCTTCTGGCCTACAAAGTTTCTGATGAAAACTCTGTCATCTTATTCCAGAGCTCTTGTATGTGATGAGTCACTTCTCTCTTGCTGCTTTAAAGATTCTCTCTTTATCTTTGGCTTTCTACAATTTGATTATAATGCGTCTCAGTAACATGGGTCTCATTCTTGGAGTTTCTTAAGCTATTAGATATATTTTTCATGGATTTCATCAAATTTGGGAAACTTCCAGTCATTATTTCTTCATATATTGTCTCTACCCCTTTCTCTGTTTCATTTCTTTCTGAGACTCACACTGTGGGTATTGACACACTTGATGGTGTCCTAGAGGTACAACAACCTTTTTGTCCTCCAATTTTTTTTCTTTTTGTTCCTCTGACTCAGTAATTTCAGTTCTCCTATCTTCACGCTTGCTGATTCTTCCACCTGCTAAAATCTGATTCTGTATCCCTCTAGTGATTTTTTTATTTCAATTATTTTAATTTTCAGCTCCAGAATTTCTTTTTCTCTTTTTTTTTTTAGGTTTTCTATATCTTTATAAATATTTCCATTTTCTTCATACATAATTTTCTTGATTTCTTCTCTGGCTTTCTTTAGTTCAGTGAGTATCTTTAAGACAGTTGTTTTTCAAGTCTTTGTCTAGTAGATTTGCTAACAAGTCTCTCTAAGGGATGCTTTCTATTATTTTTTTCTTCTTTGAATAGGTCATACTTTCCTGTTTCTTTGTATTACTTGTGATTTTTCTTTTTTTTTAGAGAACTAGTCATTTAAAACTAATAATGTGGTAATGCTGGAAATCAGACACTCCCACTGACCCAGGGTTTGCTGTTTTTTGTTTGTTTGGATGTTTTGTATTATTTATTACTGTAAACTGCCTCTGTGCTGAGGATCAGCTTGAAGTGTAGATCTAAAGATTTTTCAAGTCTTTCCTAGGCCTGGCCTTTCCCTGAATATGCATGGTGACTTTCTAATTTCCCCCATATCCCTTGTTTTTGAATACTCTTGTGTATAATGTCATATTCTCAAATGGAGAAATAGAAATAAAATGAAGTAGGGGAGGATGAAGGCCTCACTCTTTAAATTCCTGAAAGTCACTTCAGCTGGAGGGGAGGGACTTGTGACAATGAGAGGAAGTACAGTGACTGTGGCTGCCTGCCTCTCTGCACCTCTGTGATCAGAAGCACCAATCAGTGATGAGAACACAGGTCCTTGATATTCGGAAACAGGGCCCTTATTGGCCATGCTGGCAGCAAGCTGCAGGCAAGCTGCAGACAAGCTGAGTAGAAGTGTATGCAAAGTGATGGGGGTGTAGGGTGGGTAGTCAACAGCCTAAGAGCTGAAATTGACAGAAATTAACCACAGTTTAACATTTAAGCTTTCCTTGGAATTTTCAAGCCTCCGATAGACACCAGAGTTCCAAAATAGTTTTATCAGAGAGATTAAGCCTGCGTAATTGTGGTTTGGGTTGGAAGATTGATTCCGAGTGCTTTTTACTCTGCCATCTTCCAATAATCTCATTCCTTGGGTATTTTTAAATTGAATTTGGATTTAATTTCCAAACCTTGTGAAGATGATCATATAGGGAGGCTGTGTTCCTTCTTCCCTTTCCTGAAATCAAAAAGATAATTTAGCAATAGAAAGCATCCTCAGTTACTGTGTCCCACTTACCAGGAAATGGCAAACTGCAGGAGTCTTTTCAGTCTACAAACCATGCAGTTTGGATTCAGTTTCAACTCCTCCAGGAGCTAATGCATATTTGATTCCTTTAGAAATTGTGTTGAAAAGACCAAGAAAAGTACAGCCCAATGCTTCATTATAGCCTCTATAATGATTTAATAAGTACAAAATGAATCAGAAACATATGCAGTGCATATCATTGTAAGTCCTACAGTATTAAAATTTAAAGGAGGGAAGTTTTTGACAAAATTAATTTGCATTTTTTTCTGAATATAGTTACTTTAAATTTTGAGAGTTACAAGGCAAAACGCAGTTGGTTTCACACATTCTTAAAAATTACTGTCAACATTTTTAAGAACTTTGTCATGGAGATGTGCTATAGGAATATCCTTCTCCCTGTCTGATATTTATCTCCCTAGAAGACTTTTCCTGAGTTATTACTCTTACTGAATCATCCATCTGATTCTGAAAAGCTCCTCATTCTGCTCTATTTCAATGGATAAACTCATGAAGGCAAAAATTATTATAAGTTTTGCAAAATTTCAAAGTTTAGCATGTAGTGCCAAGTTCCCAGGATAGCTACTTACCATGAATCAATGGTGATGACAAATCACGTTTATTAAATTCATCCTGGGAATCAGCTGTTTTAAAATGAAGCAAATAATCCCTTCCAAAATATTTTATAGACTGTGTCCATATACAGAAGGGAAATAGAGACGTTGGGCAATTATCTAGATGAATTTGGTTTAAAATTTCCTTTGCTTGAATCGTGATGGATAACTGAGCCAACATGTACTTCAGACTTCACTTATTCTAGAAATAGAATAATTGAGTAAGTCTTTCTCAACTGGACTGTTGGCAAGTAGTTTCACTGTTGTCCAAAGAAGAAAGTGGAAACTTGAAAGAAAGGAAGCTCACATCCTATTTTACTTTGAAAAGAAACAACTCAGACAAATTCTGCATGTTCTATTGCCCAGTCCTACATCTTAACCATTTACCCATTCTTAGTACAGTACTAATGCTAACGATAATAACTGTAAGTCTCATAAGATTTTGTTAACAAAGTTGCATTGACATTTTTGTTAGTAAGGCAGGAAATTCCCCAAAGCTGTTTGGAAAATACAATTAACAAGGATTAAAGAAGAAAAAGAGTGAGTTTCTTCTTATTATTTAATGAATAGATTTTCCCCAAAATAAGTGTAAATGTGTCACTTTATACTTGATAAAAAAAATCTCATGCCTATTTTTGAAAAATCAGGCTACTTAATGCTTCAGTTATGAGAAGGCAGGGCCTGGATGAAGAATATTTGAGAACTGAGACTAAGATCTTGGTATCTGAGAAGGCAGAAAGCATGAAATAAGAGGATGTGACTCTTAAGACCTGCAAGGCTGTGTAGGTTCACAGAAAGACAGGAAAAAGGCATGGAGTCAAATAGACAAAATGAGGAAGAATGAAGGCTAAAAATAAAAGTAAGTAAGTCTGTATGGGTAAGGATGTATAAAAAGAAGTTCCAAAGATTCTGAGTATTATCCATCATGTGGAGCAGCTGGCTTAGAGGAGGCACCTGCACCTTTAACCTGTGAGTTGTTTGTGGAGCCCTGCCAAGGACAATGGCTAAGAAAGATGGCCTACTGCTGTGGGTGGGACTGAAGAAGGAGAAAGCTGTAAAGTCGGCCTACGATAAATTAGAATTCTCAACTCTAATGAAAGTACATTCATATATTAGTGTTTTTGAAAAGTTTGATTCCATGATTCTTCATAACTTAGATAGTTACATCATGTCAAATGAATGGCTGACTGGCTGTATAATTTTCATTGGAGAATAGCTTTGGCTGTAACCAAATCATTTTTTTCCTTCCTCCATGTGTTGCTTCACATTCATTTCTTCATTTACTTATTCATTCCACAAATATGTATTGAGTGTGTACTGTGTACTAGCCTGTGTTAGCTACTGGGAATGGAATGGTGAACAAAAAATAATATGTGTTCTTTGATGTGTTGGACATATAATTTCAAAGGAGAATGACAACAAAAAAATAGATTATTTAAAAAATTGTGATAAATGCTTTGTTGGTTGGCTGCGGAAAGGAGGTGAGAAACAGAGAATAATAGGAAGGGACTATTTTAGACAGGTTGGTCATGAAGATGAGATGTTCATTTTGAGATCTCTGAAACTGTCAATTTTGATAAGGAATAATGAAGTTCAGGAGACACAGTGGGTGGTGGAAATACACAGCTTCAGTTACAAACTGTTATATCCTCTGTGTTGTATTCTGTTTGAAAATATTTAAGCATAAGTGATGGGCTATAATCCTAACTCCATTAAATCCAACCCTTCACCTACTCCACATCTGAAAAATGTACTGAACGTGTCAGGAGAAAAATGAACCACTGAGGTGATTGCCTTGAAATTATGCCCAGGAACTCCAAGGGGTCTACTAATGCTACAAAGCAAAAGACCTTCATTTTCCAATCCTTCCATCCTTCCATTACCTTAGAAGATTTCATACCATCCTTTCCTCAACCTCTAATGCTTCTTCCCCATCTTCACTCTCAGTTGATGACCTCACTTCTTATATCATGGAGAAAATGAGAAGAATCAGAATAGAATTTACGTAAGGTCAAGTACATCAATTTAGCATCTTGTATCTCCAAGGGATATTAGAAGTAATTGTTCACTGGTGAAATGACAGTATTCAAGGCAGGTATTTAGAGATGTGGCATACTATGCTCATGCACGAATGCTCTAAATTTTTCATGTAAGGGTCAAAATCTACATCCCTCTTGTTCCCGCAAGTCACTGATTCTTGGCAGATTATGTCACATAACCAAATGACAAGGCTGCCTGCTCCAAACCCTCAAAATCAAAAGTCATTCATTTTGGAGCACAAGGGCAGAGAGAGAATTTTTCTCCATGCTATAAGCAGAGATTGAATTGCTTTATGTACTCAAGTGCTGATATAGACTCTGGGTGGTATTTAGTTCAATGCTTGGTTTCATTGTAAAATACCACCTGGTGGCCAGATTGTGGAAGAAGAACCATAAGGCTCCCACCTACTCAAACTTGTAGAGGCTGTTCATCCAAAGTCCCAGATAATTACTCTAATGCAAATGGGTTAACGATAATTTACAACAAATGGTTAGATTTGTTATTTTTTATTTATTTCTAAATCCTAAAAGCTACTCATATACAGGCAAAAACAGAGAGAGAGTAGAGGGTCCAAAGGTAAAAACAAAATTTCTAGTGATACTGCTGATATATAATCTCCTTTTCTTCTTTCCCCTCTCCTCAACATATACACACACACAGGGTTTTCAAAATAAATAAAAATTTTACTAGTAGCTTATCTGAGTTTCACCTCATTAATATATGCATACAGTCCCTACTTAACAGATTATTTCCATAGGCTGGGACTCACATGTACATGAGAACATTTCTCAACCAGCACAGATATTTAAATAGTGACCCCTGACTCTACAATCACATAGCTGGCAGTTCATGCTTCTGATTCTTTAATAAATTAGACCCATCCTGAACCCAGAACTCTGGCTCAACTAGCATGACTAGGTAGGTCTGAGCTGGTTGACCTTTTAAGCTAGACAGGCTTTCTAAACACCTCCTTATATTAAGGGAAAAAGTGAGGAAGAGATGGAGTGTGAGACAGGTGCAGCAGGGATCAAGCGTGCTCCCTTGTTGAGGGTGCTCTTGTGTAGAAGATGTTCTTGTCTGAGCAGACATCATAGATATTTTGAAGGGAAAAAACGCTGCCATTTCTGTAATACAGTTCTTGTGGGCAATTGGGGCAAATGAAAAATTTTCTACAACTGTCAATTCAACCTTTGTCTTTTATCTTTCCTATGGAAAAGCACACTCTATAGAACATGTCTTCTGTATCATTTGTAGATCATGGTTTTTTTTTTTCTGTTGCACAGGTAATTCTCCTGCATTTATCTGGTAGTTCTGATGTTTGTTTAATCATGATATGCAACAAGAAAACTGATAGAGAAAACTGCAAAGTGACAAAGAATGAGGATAAAGAGATTCTTAGACTGACCTGGAATAACCCAGAAGGAGCATTTCACATGGCACTGTCATTGATTTCCTAAGAATGCAAGGGACTCTTTCTCTCCCAACACTGACAAAGTGGGGAGCTCTGGGTTTATGGGAGTGAGTTACTACTTGCATTCTAAGTTTATTGCCTGTCTCTGGTGCAGCTTTTATCAGAGAAGTTAGACGGAAAGAGTGCTCTGTCTCTCTCTCTCTCATTGTGTTTATCTCTGTTATATTCCCACATGTGCTGTTAGTAGAGAAAATATAATTATTTATCACTGTAATTTTGCCCGCAGCACGTTCTAATTATAGCACTTCAGCAGAGTAAACACTGACAGGTTTTTATTGTTGAACAGTACATGGCAGAGGCTGAGTTATTCTTGTTTCACTAACTATTGTGTAAAAGTTGAGATGAGGGAGGACTGAAAATTTTCCCAGTAAGTATGAGTTATTACTTGAAACAGGGCCATGCAATCCACTTTCTCATGTTTTTCTATCATATATAGTAGTCCATTGCACCCTTTCATTCCTTCCAGGCTTATGTGTGATCATGCCTTTTAAATAATACATAAATTCTGAATGCTATTCTTTGTTTTTCCATTGAAGTTTAAGTTAAAACAATTCAGTTTAAATCGTAGAAAATTTTAATTTGTGGACTGAATGACTGGAAAAGAAAATCAGTCTGATAGTTTCCTCATGATGTTTAATTTTCCTTGTAGTTCTGGATGGAGGGGGTTTCCCAGCTCCATGCAAGTTCATTACGAATTCACTGAGATGGAATAGTGATGACGGAACATTGTGGGTAAAAAGAGACTCATACCAAGTTTTATTCTCACAGTGGTCACCCAGCTGTCTACAAGTGGCAAGCCCTCTCTGCCTCAGCTTCAGCCTCTGCCCCCGGGACTGCCTCCTCTTGTGGCTCTGTCCCTCCTGCTTCTGCTTTTGGGCTTTGCTTTGCACAGGTCTGTGATGCTGCCCTTTTCTCCAGGCTCCACTCTCCTGCTTCTCTCTGCTCTTAGCACCAGACAGAACTCTTCTTAAAGCAGTATTGGCTGTAAATAGCTTATTGCCAATGGGTATGCAAATAGGTGCCTGTGCAGTAGACTATTACCTCATATGGGAGAGATTAGGATCAGGTGAGAATCCTGGCCATGGGATTTCCATTTTCTCTACAGGCCTCTTCTGGTTTCCATCTTTAATTTATAAAGTCATTGTGTGTGCTGTAGTAATTTCTGTTAAAGACTACAGATTATGGTAGAACATTCCATTATTTCTTGAGATTATGATACCAAAACATATACCACATTCAAAAGGGACTTACATGAAAGCATCATACAAAAGTAGTAATTGAAAAGTGGATTGAATCTGTACTTGGAATATTGAATGTGAAACCTGACCTAACTCAACAAACCAAAATTTTCAAAGAGAAATATGACCTAAAATGACTATGGTTATTTCTGCTGGGTTTTGCATGTGTTTGTATATGTCTCTTCCTAATTGCTTCTTGAATTCTAATTTGTAATGCTCTAGTATAGATAGCTCAGTTATTTTTGTTTTTGTTTTATTTTGCTTTTGTGTTGTTTTGTTTGTTTTACAAGAGGGCAGTGACAAAATTTTTTGAGGTTTCAAATGAATGTGCTTCTTAGAATAGAGTGGACAAGTTTGGGCTTGATAGAGAAATCATAGATAGCCCAGGATGTGAGAATTAAAGTTTCATTTAGCAAGAATTTTGCAATCTCCTTTGGTAGATCATTCAAGACATGCAACTATCATGAATTTTAGTTACCTATTCTCCCTAAGGGTTTTTCTGGGAACCATAATTAATTACCAATTCAAGGTTCCTGAGATATTTCCTGTTTTTGGTATGAAAGCAGTTGTTTATTTGGTTATATTTGATTTTATAGCAAAATGTTAGATTAAGATGCCTCTCTTAAGGTGTATCTTTCTTTCCGCCTCTATTTTCCTGATACTTGTCAACGTTTCTTAGCTCTGTGAACTTACTGACTGATGCTTTTGCTGCAAACTTCAGAGTACCATACTCCATACTAACATCTCAATTTAAATTACATTTTTTTATTATTTCACATAAAAATCCAAGGTTTCACTTTGTGAACTTTATTCTTACTTTACCCATGAAATCATCTCCTATCATTCATAAAAATTCCAAGAAGTTTTGGTCTATTCAATGTGCAGTATTTTAAAATACATACCCATATTAGGTATTTATAAAGAAATAAAGAATATAAAAGTATACAGATATTAAAACAGAATATTATAGTTTATAATATTAAAAAATGATGTGGCATGTATGAAGAAGAAGAAATCATATCTTACTTGTGATATAAAGTTAGGAACCTGGGAAGTCCTCATGACAAAGGGATACTTCAGCTTTTTGTTGAAACATGAGTAGCATTTCAATAAGTAGAGGTGGTGGTTGCAGGGAATGAAGCATGGTTAGGTGGCAGTGCATTCTGGTCAGAGCAAAGAATGTGAGAAGCAGTGTCGCACTGGAAAGACCAGGCCATGTGTGGAAAACGAGAACAATTCAGTTTGGCTAGAGCCTCCAATAGCTTCATAGTATAGCCAAAAATAACTTTGAAAGGTGCCAGAAGATCATAAGATCACAGAAGATCTTGAACAATAAAATACACAGTTTATAATCAATTTAGGAGGTCGTGGGAGAGATCTGAGTGTTTCTGAGAGGCATGGTGTCACAATTCTGTGAGCAAAAGTGTGTTGTCAGAGCACAGTCCTGAAAACTTTAAAAGAGAAGATTAGAGAACAAATCTGCATTTGAAAACAGTTGAACTTTGTAATATTAATAATAGTGATATAAAAATGAATTGCAGAGGACTGGGCTACATGGATATTCAGGTAAAGTGATTTGAGAATCTGAAATTGTTGGCAATAAGAATACAAAAGAATTTAATATGAGAGATAACAGAGTTTATAGCATTATACTATGACTTAAACTTTATCTGCTGTTAGATAGAAAATATATTTGAGAGCTATAACTCTGGAGGGAAAATCCTGGGGCAAAAAACCTTTGAAACCAAAATCAATCAAAGGGAGAAATAAAGTGGGAGAAACCTGTTTATTGCCTACAAGCAGTTGTCCACTTCTGCTCGTCCATGTCTCTCATGACCCATCTACAGAAAAAGGGACCCCAACCAACCTCTCAGGTCCAGATATGCCCTCCCTCCCCCTTGTAATCACCTATTGATATGGAGATGCACTAAGGCCAGGTGAGAGATTCTGGAAATACTGCAATTTTACCCACAAGAGCCATCAAAGTCCATTTTGCCATCAAAGTCCAATTTAAAAGATTGCTGATGACTAGGAGATACAAAAGTAAAGTTACTTGAACAACTTCTTAAAAACCAAACTACTTAGTGTTTTAAAGGCCTAGTTAATTTTTGTTACACTTTGAATGGATATTTGCTTTTTAAATGAGAAAGAACTAATATTCACAGGGCACAACTGTTCAATTTGCTTTCACATATGTTATTTCATTTGATTCTTAACATACCTCTATGAGAAACCTTCTAATTTCTAGATGAGAAAACAAACTCCAGGAAGTAAATGAATAGGCAATGTAACACAGCTAGTAAATGTCCTAGAAGGGATTTAAAAGCATATACACTGTCACTACCAGGAGATTGGTGACAGTATTGCTTGATGCAAAGAAATAGATACCTAAGCAAGCAAATTGTTATCCTCAGAGAAATGCAGTGTCATGAAAATAAACTGTGAGGCCTCTTGAGATGATCTCTGTTTCTATTATGAATTAATCTTCAAATGTAAACATTAGGAATTGAATAAATTCAAATTGTTTAGTGTTTCTATGATATAATTTTAAGTCCTAACAATTGCCTCCCATTTTTTTTCATAAATTTTCCTTTTACTCATGGTATAACTTTTGCCTCCACCCTATGACTCTTCCAGAATTTTTAAGTGCCTCTTGGCTTCTTTTCTGAATAACAGACAAAAATCTTGGTCCTGTTTTCATAAAATGGGTAACAGAAAAAAATGTTTTACCATTGTCAGGACACCACAAAACCCTTTTGTAGCATCCTATTGAGAATTTCTGTTCTAATTTCAAAACTTTCATAATAAGATGATGACTCCATCTGCTTTGGTAGCCAATAGAAGGACTTTTTATAATAAGATGAAAACAAGAGTAAAATTTCTAGTGTCAGCATTCTTGCTGCATTCAAGACCAGGGAGAACATACTTGGTGATATGGATTGAAATAGCTAATGGCAGCCCATAAATACCAACCCAATTTCTAAGGTAAGCAATGAACTACTTGATCCTTTCCAGGCATGTGGCAGACTTTCAGCTTTCTTCACCTCATATAAGAGTAAAATGTCTACATTATTTGACTGCTTCTGGAAGATGGTACAAAAGCAGAGAATGCATAGCCCAACCTCTGACGGGATGCTTTTTAACTCATCATTTCAGCTTGCTCTTTGCAGGGAAAGCTAATATTGTTAACACCAAACTAAAAAGGAACTTGACGATTTACAGTTCACAATTAAAAGATTTATCAAATTATCAAGCTTTCAAGCATAATTTCAGTTCAGAGGAAAGTACAAAGAGTGCCAGTGTCCCAAAGGAATGTAGAACAATTGCCTGAGGCCGGGTGCTAACAGCATGCAATGCTATTTAGAGTGAATCACAGTAATGGTGTGTGTGCACCCGACGGTTTGCACACACTCTTTTAACAAGGAGTCAGCACAAGAGGGAGGAAACTTGTGGTTGAGAAAGTGATACCTCCCAGGAGACCGACTCCAAATTATTATGCATTTTTGAGTAACTGTGAAAAATTGATTTTTAGTTTTTAAAGAGATTTGCTTTAGGGATTTCACTGTTATCCAATCTAACTGTACCTCCCAAGGTTTGAGGATAGTGGTAACTTGGAAAAAGCAAGCATGTGTGTGACCAGAAAAAAAGAAAAGAATAAAAAATAAAACAGCTTTTTTTCTGCAATTGAATAAGCCTACAAATCAAAACTGAATTCAGAATTCATGCAGAATCTTTATAAGATGGAATTGGTCAAGAATGGAGGTTGGCATCATCACAGAATATCAAACCTTAATTAGTATTATTTAAGGAAATTTTGAAAAGTCTTATGCCAATCTAGAGCTAATGCCAACACCTGCATCAGGAATGTCTGTATCTCACTGGCATCCTTCTGTGGAAACATAACAGCTCATCCATCTTACCTCTTTCTTTTCCTATGGGGAAAATACAAGAAAAATGACTGGGATAACTAGACATAGATTCATTCCTATGCTCAAAACATATAATAGTAGAGCTGAACCAAAGCATAATTGAGGGCTGGAGTATAAGATTTTATGGATTAATACATAATCCATTTTCTACTTGAAATTGAAAACTTTTTCCTCTCAAAGCCACATAATTTGATTCCTTGAAAATAATGTTAAGGATACATTCTAGGTCATCTGTTTACACACAAAGGAAAAAAGTAACAACAATATATAAAGACTCACAAGCATCACTTGGCCACTGTTGGGTCAGCACAGCATCGCTGACACTTTTGAATCACACTGAGCATCACTAAATATTTGTGGTTTGCTTTCTGGGTCTATAAAACTCCTTCCTAACACAGTACAATTACTGATTTTTATTGTCACCTATGTGCTGTTATTCTGAAGATGACTCACTGAGATGAAGTTGAAACTTTCTCAGAATATTCGTAATGAAACCAGTAGTTTTCCAAATAAAATCAAGTTATACTAAAACATTATTACCTCGTGAGATAAAGAGATTATGACATATATAAATGATGGCTAACTAATTATGTTAATTAGACTCTATTATCAATCAAGATCAACCTTCCAAACCCAATTAATATATATGCAGCAGAATCTGCCTAGCAATTTAAATTAGTATTTTAATTATATTGGCTGTTTCTTAAAATCTATTGCAAACATTAAGTGGTCTAGACTAAATTTGAACTATTTGAATGATCTGTATTACAGAAAGAAAAATAAAACAAAAATTTCCTAACACTTGGATAACGACTGTTAGTTTTGTAGTACCTATATTTCCAACTATTTACAGTGCAAATGAGAGGGTTGATTATAAACATGATTTCAAACAACAGTTTTCACCCAGAGTGGGAAAAATATTTATGAATACTATAATGTTAGATCTTGGTTCCTTAACATAGATTATTTGCTTTAAAATCACGAACTTAAAAATTAAAAAATAAAACAAAATAAAAACACCATACAAGCTTAAAAGCCAAAATATAAACAGACTCAGTTTTGTGTCTGAGATCAAATTCAAAATCTAAAAGGGCTCAGTTTGGTTTGAGAGGTTATTTGGTATATAAAAACCTTCTAAGCAAAGAGTGAAACAGGGACAGGCTGGTATCCATATGAGAAAATAATGTTTTAATACAGAGAAAATAAAAGTGAAAGTGATAGTCTTTTTAAAAAATAAATTATTGGTCTTTAATTGTATCTTCAACTGTTTTGCAGTTAAGAGGACTTAGCTCATAGTCGAGCTTATCAAGTTTGGGTCCTTTTGTTCTTATCATTGTTATTATTTAATCTTCTCTTTCACTTCTCTCAAAAAAGTATCTTCAGTGAAAAAAAATAGGGAGGAAAGTACTATTTTTTAGATCTAATGTGTTCATGAAGGAAAAAGGCTTCCCAGAGTGTTTATAATGACAACTGATGAAGTTAAAGTTTTGAACAGAAGCCTCTTTGCATTGCTGTATTTGAGACATGAGGATTTAAATTAATATTTAAACTGGATAAAACTGGACTTAGTATGGGTGATTTCTCATCACATTTTCTACTCTACCTTCAAGAAGGAATGATGGTTGCTCACTGGGTATTAAAATATTTATAGTAGGGTAGGAGGAGATAATGGTGCCTAATTATTCAAAATATGAAATAATGCCCAGAAAGCTCTGAACAGTTATAGTCTCATCAAAAGTACTTTGAAATGATTTTTTTTGCATATATAAACTATGTACAATCAGTTTCATCAATTACTTGTATCATGCTTAATAATATAATTATAATCTAGTAGAACACAATTCTTGAAATAAAAAGCTGATCTCCACAACATGATAAAGACACTATTCAGGAAACAGAGAGAAAAAAGTGCCAGGAAAAATAAAAGGCTATGAGAAAAAGATTGTCAAAATACAAGACAAAACTTAAATGTGGTATGACTCTAAGAAGATGCAGAGTAGGGATAGACAATCCATTAGACTTTAAAACAAGGAGTGTTCTTTACTGGCTCCAGTGGCGTGGCATTATCATGCTAGCACATTATTTGACAGTAAACATTCAAGTAAATGTAGTGATGTTAGCATGCATATTAGATTCCAGATCTAAGAGCAAACATAAGCCTAAACACAAACAGATGCTGTTGCTATTAGATATATATTAATATTCAAATATATATTCATATTCCTAACTATATAATTAATCCATTTTTAACTGAGCAAAACAAAAAAAATATATAAAAGGATGGCAAAAGCTGAAAGGCAAGTGGAAGGGTAGAAAAGAGGACAGGAAAAAGAACATTTGCATTCTTCTTATCCAAAGGGGAATAAAAACATGGACTAAAATCAATCAACTTAGAAACAGTTGTATGTGTATAATTGAAAATGTACAAAAGTAATCAATAGAATTGTATATTTTATGATGTTATTTATTATATATAGAATCAATAAAATTATATACTTTATTATATAAATACTAAGTGATATAAAGTTTTGGAGACCATAGTGGTAGGAAATGAGATCTCTGACTTTTTTATCAAGTAATCAGTTGGTATGGTGTTTTAAGCAATTTTCAGGTATTTATGAAGTATATATACCTCCTGTGCTTATATTCTCACCTTCTTTTCCTATCTTCATTCTCATTCTTTTCCTTGAAAAGTTATTGTCTTTAACATGGTTGATTTATACTTGAATAAAATATGTTTAAGTCAGGTAAAATTCATAAGTTTAGTATGAACCTTCAAATAATTTTTTTTAAACTTAGATGTGCTATTTTAATCTAATTTAATTGTATTGAACTACATTGCTTGTTTCATTTTCACCTTTATTTTGTTCAACATTATGTTTTTGAGATATATCCATATTTTTTGTTTATATTTATTAACTTTTTTGAAATTATATGTTAATGTTGATAAGCATTACTTAAATATTAAAATTAAACAAATCAGTGAAATTCAAAAGAAATATTTTCTCTTCAGCAGAGTGAAATATGCAGCTTTATGTAATATTGGCTTCATATCTCAACCAATAACTGCCTACTAGCCAAGATTGTTGGCTGGATGAGTTATTTCTTAGAATATGAAGTATCGAGAGTACAGTGTCTGCTGAGTAGGAGGGTGGATCACACTTCTATTATTTATGCTAATAAGACTTTATTAAAATGAAATTAGAGAGAGATGTTTGCATTCTTTCATTTTAAAGAAAGTTGATTTCATACAATATTTATGTTTGAAACAAGTGACCCAATCTCTAGGACTTTGATACAAAAATATTCATGGTTAGGTTTTTTGTGGCAATATTTGACTTATAATAACAAGCACACACTTACTAACTTCACGTTATACGTTTCTATGAACTAAATAGCTGAATCTATTTTTTTCAAAGTACCAGTATAGACACAGAACATACCAATAAAATCTGAACCCATGGCTTATTCTTAAAAATTTTCTAAATCCTTAATATTGTTTTCCAGGGTACTCAAAGTGTAACATGTTTGAGTGACTGAGCCAACTTTTCTTAATTCTAAACTAAAAAGATGATATTTTGGTGGTTATGAGATGATTTGTGAGAGTTTTAGTGCCCCCCCACCTCCACCTCCTCCCTAATGTGGCTGGCAGTGGGACTGTAAGAATGTTGTCTGGAAATGATGAGCCAATTTAATTTGGGAAGATTTCTCTTCCCACCCAATCTGTTTGTGTAGGACATGGTACAAAACTTTGTTGATGTTAGCTATTCACTCAGTGTGGCTTTTAGGCATGTTTATCATCCAAAGACCTCACAGCAACTAATGTCTCCTGACCACAAGATTTGATTATCGTAATTCTCAGTCTATAGTTCCTCCCACTTAAACCTTCTCTTTCTTTGAAGATTGCATTAAGGTTTATTGCCTGTGGATTGCTCAATAATTAGCTCTAGGTATTTAGTAAAATGTTTTAAATACTGGAGCTGACTTAAATAAAAATGTTAAGCACTTATACTGAGTAATAATATGCTATATAAAATAGACATTTCCTTTGGTAACAATTCCTTGTGATTAAAATTATGGATTTATGGGCAGCAAAGGATGCCAAAAGTAATTTGGACAAGTATCCTGGCTTCAGTAGAACCATCCCAGACAGATGTGATTAATTGCATTGAAAGATAGCTTTGCTTTTATAACTGGTAAGCCAAGGACTTTATCATTATAAGCATCCAAAATTTGAACAAATTTGTTCTTAATTCCCAATGATGATGACTCAAATCACAGTAGCTTGACTGGAAGAAATCTTCACCCATCAGAATACCCCACAGGAGTCACATGTTTTATCAAATCAATCTATCTGTTAATATCTCAAGCAAGGTGTACCACTGAGCTGTATTATACTGCAATTCAAATCAACAAAAGTGAGAGAATGGGAAAAAAATTGAAGAGGGAAGTATATCTTGCAGAATGGAACCTAAGGAGTGCTGCTTTATATTCTGGCCAGAGTTGTGATTTGAAGCATACTTGCTTTATAAAATTTTCTTGTATATCTACTATTACTCACTCTATTCATTTGGTTTAAGACATGCAAGACCCTTGCAAAAATGTGAGCATGTTATTTAGAACAAAGTAGCATATTCTTATCTATGCATACCTCTGTGTGAAATAATCTACCAAATGAGTACCCAGAACCTAGTATGGACCTAAGATTTATCTAAAAAGGAGGTTGATGAAAAGAATATTTAAATCTTCAAAGTCTGGGGCACTTTGGGAAAGAGAACCCACCATCCAGGGAGACCGAGGAAACAAACTCATAGGTGCACAGAGTCTGAAGCAGAAGTAAGGAGCCATCATAGACATCAAAAACAAACATTGATTGAATTAAAATATGCCTAATTAAATTAAGATTGTGTTTTGTGCAAACTAAATCAATAGCCATTCTAGAAAACCAGCTGGATATAAAGATGATCTTTACACCTCAGATTATTAGGATTGATCATCGGCTGTTTTGATTGGTAACAGGGTTGAAGCCTTTTTCTCTTGAGCCCTCATAAGCCTCTGCTGTTCTTCCTGTCTTTCTCTTTAGTACAAGATATCCTTTCTCACAAAAAAAAAGAAAGAAAAAAGGAAGAGGAAGTTCTCTATAGCTGCCTGGAAAATTAAGTGTTTTGAATACAGAATTGATTGGACAGAATCAGTTGAAGGCATAATAGCTTGGATAAACTGAGAACTAGTCATAATTTAAGGAAAAATCAATTTTCATGATGATGTTTACTACATACCAGGAACTGAAAGCTACCATTAAAGATACTTAGAGAAAAAAACACAAGATTTTATAACATTAATAAAATATTTCATTATTTTATAAAATATTTCATATATATATATTTTATGAGTGGTGTTTAGTATCTCAAAAACTTCACACTTGTATTGCAACTTAAACATGAGGAGGCAGGTTATTTAAACAGTAGAAAGTCTTTGCTCAAACATCACTTCAATAGGATGCAATCTAAATACCCTACTATGAAGTGTATTCCACATGCACCCTTGTTCTCCTTTGACTGCCTAACATTTTGCTCTTTTTTTTCAGAGGGTTTATCCACTTCTAACAGACCATATCATTTACTTCTTTAGTATACTTATTGTTTACTGTTTGTCTCCTTTTATATTGTTTGCTCTGTTAAAGAACAAAATTTATCCAAGTAAATTTAAAGGTCTAATTGGCTTTATTAAGCAATTCATGAATTCACAGCATCCCTTCTCGCAATTAGATAGTCCCTAGAATTGTACAAAATAGAAGGTTTTTACAGACAGGAGGGTGGGAAGAAAGTTATTAGCAAGAAGAAAAGAAGGGATTGTCTCAGGCCGGGTCACTTTCTCTCAGGGGGAAGCCAGGAGGGCTTACAATTCAGATTACCTCATCTTATTTTAGGGAAGATGAAGAAGGCTCATGTGACAGATTATTTTATTGATGATGCTGACTAGAATCAATACATTGGATGACTGACACTTCTGGGGGGAGGTTGAAACTGTAATTAAGTTTAGGTGTTAAGCCCTGCTTTGGCAGCTTGGTCTAGCAGAAGTGACACCATGTTGGGCCTGTGTGTTTCTTGTAAATAGCTCTCTAATGCTATCATCTGTCTCTTCATTACCTATATCATTTACTATTTATACTCTTTAGGGCAAGAATCTGCTAAGTGCAGACCACTGCCCATTTCATTCATGGCTACATTCCCGTTAGCTAGAACACCTCTTGAACATGTAACTGAATGATAAAAGGGAAGTACAGAAGAAACAACAGAGGCTGGAATCTATAAAAGATGAGCAAAGATTTGGTGCATTGTTCTTTGTCCTGCTTTAAGTTTAAAATAAATGAGAAGATAAATTTGTCTCCTTTAACATTGTGGTTTCAGTGCCTGCCCTTTCTCTTTTTTTCATCTCTTCAACTAGAGTCTTGCTACCTGCCCTTTGCCACCTCCTATGAACAGAAACATCTGTCAGATAAGTAAGTGCTTTTCACTCTAGGAATGTCTTTTCCTAGTCCTACTCTTTATTATTTGTGTCAAATGTAATAGGTTTTATCCTATCAATGTCCTTAATTCCACTAAACATTGTTTACCTGCCTTGAGTTCTATTCTCACAGAAAACAAAATTGGAATTTGTTAATTCAGCTAATGAACTCCCCAGATGCTGTTGGCTGCCTTCCCAAGGCCCTTCTTTTTTGATAGCAAAATCCCTATCATAACTCTGGGGAGGCTGAAACTATCCTGAGGCCCAAGGGTAATTTCTGATTTGCCTCAGCGCATCACGGTGGCCCTCTTCTAGTCAGTGATTGATTTAATCCTGATAATGCGGTACAATACAAGCCAACAAAATATGAGAAGGTGTTTTCAGATTGTCCTGGAAAAGATTTCGTTTTTTGTTTTTGAGTAGGAAAATGACTGCAGGTAATGGCTGAAAATGCTGCAACCATCTTCCTGTTGTGACAGGAGCTAAGCTGACACCCTGAGAATAGCAAGGTTCTTCATTATAGCTTTAGATTACTCAGTCAAGCAACCAGGAAGCTTCCTTACTTAATGACTTTTTGTTAAAAGAAATAATATGCATGTTTTGTTGCTGAGGCAGAATTTTCTGTGACTTGCAGTTTAAAACTTCTTCCCAAACAATTATAAATATTATCAAACTGTGGAGTTTATAAAACAACTTCCAATAACATACGTTAGCAGAGCTGGAGAACTTGTTGGTTCTCTGATCTTTGCTTCAGACTCATTAGGAAAAACAGATTATGCATTGCTTTTCTGCCATGTTCAAAGCACATAATCTTGAAGACTGCCTACAGTTTTATGGGACTCGTTTGACTCTGAGCAACAAAATTAAACACACTCTGTCCTATATTCTTGCCTGGATGTAGACAGTATTTAAAAAAGAATAAAGTTCTGGACCAGACAGACTGAACAATAAAAAGAACAATAAAATGTTTTAAGATGCTCAACAATAGTTTTAAAATAAATATTGCCAGGACATTCATCTAAGGTTGTTATGTAACCTATTGGAAAAGTATCTTTCCACATCACTTAATTAAGTGCACTGTCATGAACTTGATATTCCTCTCTTAGGGGTTCCCAACTCAGGATGAACATATCTGACTGCATATAGGAAGCCAGGACAAAATTAATTCTCACATATTTAAGGGAGACAGGGAACCTTGGCATAAAGGAGGGTATTAGGTAGAGGGAAAGTCTGGCAAAGAGAGTAAAACAAAAGGAAGAAAGAGAACTGAACTTCATTTATAATTTTCTAATTTAGGATAGTCTCTCAGCATTAATTGTGCTGAGAAAAGAAGGGAGGAGACACAGGATGGAATAAAATTTGGAGTGCTTTAAATCCTCCAGCACTGACTTTTCTGTGTAAGAGGAATACTAGACCAAACACAAGCAAGCAGATCATATATTGTCTTTACATACTGCTGTGCTCATGCATTCATCCCTGAGCTGAATGGTAAGAGCAAATTCATGGTGAATGAATAATAGCATGACATAGCTAATTAATGCCAGTTCAATCCAGGCCTCTCAGGCAATCATGCCAAATTGTACAGTGCAATGGGGTGTTTTTTATGTGACAGTGGTGTATGGGGGATTGATCTGCGAATGCAAAGATGGCATCAAACTACAGGGCTGGAACTAACTGCTCAGCATTATTGTCGTCACTGAATTACAGCTTTTTGATCTGGCAAAACTGCCATAAGATGTAACATTTCTGAAATACTATCACAAAATGGAATCCTGAGATAACTAGCTCGTCAATCACTGACATCCCATGCTACTTCCCAAAATCTGAACCACATAAGCAAGTACTTTGAATCTACTTTGCAGAAAAAAACTTCTTAAATGCCTTATTTTATAGAGTCACACACACAGGCCTAAAAGCCCAGGTAAGAATGCCATACATTTTTAAGGTATTAAGATGATAAGTGAGTGAAATAATGAATATGAGGGAGACAAAGAGGGCATTGTTTTAAAGTAGGTGTTTAGCTAACATATAGGCAAGACATCTCAATTTTACCTTTATTAATTATTTGTGAACAGCAGGTTGTTTTGTACCCTGCCAACTTCAAGCTCATCCTATTTAAACATTTCATGGATTCTTGAGGAGATATACTGCATATAGAGTTTGTTATATTTCTTATAAATGTACTGTATTTATTATATTATTGAGATCCTTAATTATTTTATGTTTGTTCCAAGAACTGATAGAAATGTATTCTTATATATGTAGAATATACTTGTTTTCTATACATATCTAGTTTTGTATGTCTGATAAATTTTCTTCATACTTCTAAGATTTAAAAGAATAATTTTACGGCACATTAATGACAGTTATATGATTTTTTTAGGCATTATTTCTCATCAAAGTACTCTTTGGTTTAGTTCACAAGTTTTTTTTTTAATTCCACTTTTTCTGTTCTTAATACATTATCTGCTTTATATTTGTATGCATTATATTTATTTGTTACACTCTCACCTGTTCATTTATTTATTCTTTTTGAGTTACTTGTGTACAACTTGTTGGTTTATTTTTTAAAAGCAAGCTCTTCCTTTAAACTGGGAAATCTATCCCACTTATGCATTCTTATTTTGTTTAGTAGTAATAGTTGCCACGTCAAAATTTCACTGTTTTAACTAGTATCTTAGTTGTGTAAATCATATAAAGATTTGTTTGCAGATAATATGTTTCCCAAATCCCAGGCAATCTGAGAATATCTTTTCAGTTTTTTACCTTCATGGAGACTTGCTAGGAATGTAATTTCAGTTCACTCTCCTTTTCCTTGGAAACACCATGGACTTGACTCTAATCCACAGCGATGGTCGTAAGTCTGAGGCTCTCTTGACTTTTTCTTTATAGGTGACTTGCTACTTTTCCCTGAATGCCTTTGGCATTATAATTTTTTTCTATCCTTATAATTCAATAATTTCAACAGGATATGTTTTGGTTTTGAATGTTCTTGTTAACTTTTCTGGGAACAAAGTAAAATTTGTCAGTTTGTCAAAATTTAGCTGTTTTCTTATTTCATGAAAATATTTATCCTTAAAATATTTCCCCATTCTATTCGGTCTGCTTTCTGTATCAGAGAGGCTCCACTTTTCCATGTTTCTGTTCTCAAAATCTAGCATTTATCCACAACCCTTTTTCCTGCTTTGTCTTTCCTGTCTTCACTCTGTGTGTTAACTTCCAGCCTGATACTTTATCATTAGAAATGATCTTCCAATTCCTATTTCTTGTTTCTAAAGTATCCATTATTACTGCAAAGGTACTATTCTCACTTTGTTTTTTAACTACTATATTCTTACCTTTTTATTGATGATCTCCTCACTAATCTCCTTTCATAGATACCATGATCTTCTTGATTTGACACTTGATGCATTTACTTTCTACAATTCCTTTAATACTCGAATTTGTTTTCTAAATTTTTCTCCTTTTTTGTTCATTCAATTATATTCTCCATGTATCTTTTGATTGCTGCATTCCTTTCTTTGGTTCATCTCTGTAGAATAGCTATTTGGAACCCACATGAATTTTCTTTTTGACTTCTGAATGAGAACAATTTATTCTAAATGAGTTTTCAGAACGAGAGTGAGTGGATTCTCTGTGAGTCTCTCTCCATGTATGTAGATAGTCAGATGAGGATAGTTGGCATTATTATTTTTTTATTTCTGTATTCCGGGCACCTGAATAGAGTGAGATATGAGTTTAGAACTATTTTTGAGAGACTTTGTTTTAGGATATTTTCTAGGTCTTTCTGTTACCAGGGGACAAACACCCCATTCAGCTCAAGCCTCGCCCACAAAGAGGCCCTAGGGCTTCAGTGCACGCACCCGAGGTGGGGTGAGGCATACTGGACTTTGGTAAGAGGCCTTTAGCTCCAGGTTTTTTTGATTCAGCATGGACTGGTATCTTTCCCCTCCGCCTCTTTTTATTCTTCTTTCACCTCTAGTCAACCATATTTTTCTGGAAAAAAAACTAAAGGCCCTTGTTAAAATGACTAAAGGTGATACAAACTTTAATACTATGTGAATCAGGCAGTTCTCTGAATTCTTGAGAGTACAATCTGCCTGCTTCATGAAGTGTTGAATAAAGTTTGTTTGAACTGTCATTTGAACTCACATTAAATTTTCCTTGGTAGGCTGGACACCACTGAACCTGGGAAAACACTGTTAACAAAAAGAAACTTAATTTTCAGGTTTCATGTTCTTGTAAATGTTCCAGCAGCTCAGAAGTCAGACTGTGATGGATCTGTGATGGCCAAGTACCATGGGTGATTACCCCATTCCTATGATATCTCAAATAAGGCCAGTTGTATAACCCCAGCCAGATATTTTTCTTCCTTCTCTTTCTTGTTTCCCATTCTTTATTCTATAAAAGCTTCCTACCTCCCCAAGCTCCACCTACTTTTCAGTTCTCTGAACTTTGAGCATGGAGATAACCAGATTCTTGAAGTATTAAATAAAATTCCTTTGTATCACCTAAATGTTCTTCTTTAGTCATTTTAGTACTTTAGAAGATTATCTCTAAGATCCTCTCTACCTTTTTTATTTCTAGAAGAGAAAATCAACAATCATGAAAACAGGAAAGAGTGAACTTAGATGAATCCTCCAATACTTGGAGAATATCACCAAGATATTAAATAGCTATGTTATGAGTAAAAGATATCTCCACAAGTGCCTGCTAGGGGATATTTGTAACATACAACATCGTGACTAAAAACGCTATTTGAGCCCTATCCCACTCAGTTCAAATCCTCCGTGCTGTCTGTGTGAAAATGGGTAAGCTATTTAACCATTTACTTCCATGTGTGAAGCTCTGTGAAATCATTACACTATGATTTTTGTAAGCCAAGGTTCTTAGGAAATCTTATTTTGCTTAGGAAAACTTATTTTGCTAGGTGAAGTAAGTGGTTAGTATCTATAAAGTGTTTGACAGAAGAGCTCAAAAGAAGGATAGTTTTCTTTGTAATATCTGTTCATATACTTAATAGAAACTTAAAGAATTATTCTACCTGATAATACCTTTAAAATATTCTTTATATCCATATATATATATTTAGTGGTAGATTACATTATAAAAACTAGAAATGACATCTTTAACTTGAAAGGACATAGCAGAACATGAAGTAGTGAAATATTTCAGAGAAGAGTGTGGAATCTCATTGCATACAGTCTATAGAGTTTGGATTTCTTCGAGTTATTGTTATCCAAGCTGTGAATATCCAGGTGCATGTAATAGAAATGTTCATTTTTCTGCTTATTATCCAGCACCTGCTAAATTGTATCTATTTTCTTGAATAGCATAAAATGAATTAAAATAAACATGAATACAATGTTATTCCTACCATATAATTCTCTGTTCAGTGTATTTGAAATGACTATTTATCATTTATGTTTCTTTTGTTTATGGATGATTGAATGTTGTAATGATGCCATTGTTTAAGAAGTGGTTTTTATAAATTGTTCCTTGGATACATGATTACTATTTTCCGATATTAGTTTCCCATGGTGATAAAACATAACATACATATTTTCCTGTGCCAGAATTGATTTTTACAAATGGGTTTGGTTTGAAGACTCAATCAGCTTTGTGAATATTTCACTTTGTAACTGTTCAATGGGCAATCTATTTAGCTGAACTGTCACAATCAAGCATGCTATAAAGATTTTCCTTTGGTAAAAGAAATGGGAAGGAAAAATGTTACAATCTTTTAACAAGGGAGCCAATCTTTTTATAGTCCTCTTGGGAAACTTGGTCTTTCTGAGTAAATTTAGCATCAATTTCATCTGTTTGTTAGTGTTCATGGGCTGGAATGTAACCTCTTAATTATGTGGCCAAATATTTTAACATTCTTATTGCACTTTTAAAACACGATGTGGATAACTTATAATTATACAAAGTGCATGTACTCACATGTAGAGAGACAGAACATGAGCTTCAGTGTAATTTTATAGATCAATAACTTAAGTATAAAAACTGCCATAGTGCCATAGTGCACCTTACTGTTTTATTCTCCCTTTAGGCCTCTATTTATTTTAAACTACAAGAGCTCAGAATTTTTCTTAATTTGATTCTCTAATGTCATTTACTACATTAGACAGGTTTAAATGATATGAGATTATTTTATTTTGAACTGTGTGTGAATGAAAAATTTGAAGTAATTTCTGAGATTAATTCTCAAACTGAAAAGGTTTTTACCATATGTTTCCTAGCCAGGACTTCTTTTTAAAGTGCCTTCCAGAAAATATAATACTAGTTCAAGGAAAATCAAAACTTTTATTCTAAAAAAATTTCAGATAACTCATTTGAATAGTTACTGATTTAGTTAAACTAAATGGTCAGCTTAATTTTTCCAAGAGCCTATTTTGAAAACTATGTAATTTGTATGTAGTTGCCAAAAGTTACAAAAACAATATATATTAGTATAAATATGTTATAATTAGAAAATGAATGCATTCTATTACTTGAATAGCCAATTTAGGGGTTAAATTAAGTATAATGGGAATTATGGACAGGATAATTTGTTTCCATCATCATAAACTTGCAACGTGTATGTCATTAAATTAAGACATGCTCATTCACAACTTACTTCCCCACATATATAAATATTTAAATGCAATTTAAATATGTGGAAACATAATAGAAGAAAAGCAATACCTTATATGTTTGCTCAATTTTTATTGGTTAATAACATATGGTTGAAAAATACTAAGTTTTAAGGTTTCTGGTGTAATATATTTAAAAAAATAGTTATAGCTGCTGTTTTTCTAATAGAATAACACTTTTAAAAACACAAAGAAACATCTGGGACACTTTTGAGAATTTGTCTGATGTTTTTGAGATGCTGATTGGAGCACTATCAACTTCAAAGGAGACCTTAGGCTCAGTACAAACAGCTGGAAGAGAAAAGAGCAACTGACTCCTTCCCAAAACAGTCCTCATATGATCACTTATATTGTTTTATGGTCTGTCAAAAAAGTGTGTGAGTGAGAACGTAGAATAAGAAATAAATAAGTATTATTTTAATTCACTTTATGAATATGGACATACAGAAAATTTTCTAAAGTTTGCCAGAGCTAAGAAAAAGCAACTCCCCTTTTTAATCCCTGTTCCCTTTCAAAACTGTTCTAGGCTTTGAACTAGAAGTCATGAATGACTAAGAGTAAGGATTCTTACCTAATTCATATTTGCATCGTTTTCCATAGAGCTTTGCATCTACTACAAACAATGTTGTCGGGAATTAATTGAAGCAAAAATAAGAGATCTCTCCACTTTGCCTTTTCATGCTGTATCTTCCCTACTTTTAGTTGGTCATGGACAATCCTGGGCAGGATTTGTCTCCAGTTATTAAACAGTTTGGACAAATAGATGAGTCAACTTGTTTCTAGGTTGAGCTCACATAGTTGCCTTCTGCTTTCACCCTGGAAATAGGAAAAAATGACCCTTACAACCCCCCAAGACATTTTCTCTCTTTAGTCTTAGTGGGTCCCAGAACAGGTGTTAATCTTGGTTGGCAGAATAAGCAATTCTCTTTATTAGCTTTGGTTTACATGTTTGCATCTAAACTTCATCATAAATTTTAGTAATATAATCAAAAACTTTGCTTGGGATTTAAATATTTTTGTTGCTGAGCAAGAAATAAAATTGCATTGTCTAGGAGATGCTTTTTTAAAACCATCTAGGTAGTTTTCATTCGAGTTAAACAATTACATTTTATATAATGTACATATTTTTGCATTTCTGGAAACATTTATGCTCAGCATTTGATCTTAGTATATGCTTGCTACTGAAAATGTGAATTTCTAACTTCAAAATAGCTGCCATGCTCCTGGACTTTTTACCATGCCATTCAAAACCCAGGACTACTGTTGAGTTATGCTAATGATTCCTCACCAAGGGGATCTGCCATACTCATTTCTATTGCAGGATTGCATGTTTGTGGTTTTCCTGGACATGTCCCTAGATGGTTAAATTAAATAACATTTTTTACTAGGTAACATGTACTAATTCAATTTGATCCTCACAGCTGAGAATTGTGTGTTCCATGAAGAGTTTTATTTTGAAGAACTCACCGAGCCTACTCTTATTCCTTTACATGCTTTTCTATTGCCTTTCAAGCAAGACTTTTATTTAATATTTATTTATTTATTTATTTATTTATTTATATTTATTTTTTAATAAGGTATTATTGATATATACTCTTATGAAGCTTTCACATGAAAAAACAATGTGGCTACTACATTCACCCATGTTATCGTGTCCCCCCCATAACTCATTGTAGTCATTGCCCAACAGTATAGTAAGATGCTACAGAGTCACTATTTGCCTTCTCTGTGCTACACTGTCTTTCCCATGATACCCCCCACACCATGTGTGCCAATCATAATACCCCTCAATCCCCTTCTCCCTCCCTCCCTACCCCTGCCACCCACCCTTCCCCTTTGGTAACTGCTAGTCCCTTCTGGGAGCCTGGGAGTCTGTACCTCTTTTGTCCCTTCAGTTTTGTCAAGCATGACTTTTATATAAAGGCCCTTCTTATCTACTTGGTATCTGGCAGCAACCTTGGTACAGTGTGATACCTGCTGGAATTCACCGTTTAAGTTGTTGGTGCTTCAGGGAAGCATCCTTGCATTGTGACGTTTGGTGTGGAGTTTGCCCGTTCAGCAGGAAGGGTGAGATAGCAAAGCCTGCCATGTCCTCAGGTGAATGAGCCAACAGAGAGGCCTGTGCCACGAAACCTAGTGCCGAGTGTTATTCTGTGGCAAAACAGATAGAAGTGTTACACCTGTATAACATCTCACTTCAAAGATCTGGAAGACTTTCTTGATAGATCGTTTTTTTAAAGTACTATGAATATGCCAGTAAGATCAATTTTCATCTTCAGAACTAACTCTTGTGTTATTGGACTAGGATGTCGAAGTGTGGGCCACAATTTTTAGCCACCCTGATTGTTTCATTTTGTTCCTGTTCTCATCACTTCTCCCTAACAATTCTTGGTTCCCCATTTTCCTTCAGGCAAGACTGCGAGGAATGCCTAATCAGTTTTGGCCAAATACATTTTTACTGAATGAAACATTTTAAAAAGTCTAGGAAGTTAAAATAAAAAAAAACCCCAACCTTCCATATACTTCAATGACACCATTTCTTGGTGTTCCTTTTTTGAACAAATCTGGTGGTCCTTGGAATAGAGGGCAACATTGTAATCATTTCTGAATGGCCAATGCTCATTGCTAGGCAACAAAAAAAATTCAAGATATTTATTAATTAAATTAGTAGTTCCCAACCTGGAGTGATTTTGAGCACCCAAGAGGGTATTTGCAATGTTTAGAAACATTCGTGGTCCACATAACTGCAGGGGGCGCTAAAGCATCTAGTGGGTTGAAGCCAGGAATACTGCTCAATATTCTACAATTCACAGGACAACGCACTTGTAACAACAAATTGTCGGGCCCAGAATGTCACTAGTGCCTACAGTGGAAAGCTACAAATTAGATTTTGTGTTCCTAGTCTTAGGACATGCAAGACATTTACATTTTATCCATCTATAGCTACCAATATCCAAAACAGTGCAGTGCAGGGGCTGTGATATGAAGAATAAAAAATTGCTTTCTGAACTGGAATTCGTAAATAATTTTCAGTTTATGAGGCGACTGAACTCTTGTTTGAACTGTTTAGAACTAATAGAAAATGCCATCCTGAACTTGTCTGTAGCATGGGGGGTAGTTAGTCATTGTCTGTGTCTGGCTAGTCCAGACTACAGTTGAAGTTAGCTATGGGTTGTAGCAACTTGGCCTCAATTTGTTCTACAGCCATGGAAGTGTCTGTTCCTGATTTTGACCTGGCTTAAGTGTCATTGATCACAAGAGGCAGGAATCAAAAGAAGGTGAATAGATTCTTTTTAAACTATCATCACTATTGTATCAAGAGTCTCAATGACAGCAGCTCCTGCCAGCGGGTCAGCATCAGTGTCTTTATCCTGGAAGGACAGCTCATAAATTAAGCAGTTGACCTTTATGTCAGTCAGTCAACATTGGGCCATACAGGGCTGCCAAAACCATTAACTCTGAGCAATGGCTGCTTCACCAAAGCACAAATGCAGTATTTATAAGCCTTCATTGTTGTCTTCGCCAAAATCCCAATGACATTATTTATTTCTCATCTTCTTTCCATCCATTAAGAGATAGGAAATGATGATCAATAGCCTACAACATTATCTGTAAAAACAATTCAATGTCTCAGAAGTTAAAAGGCATATAAAAAAAATTTCCAAGTAAGTCCATTTATGACTTTATGCCTTGGAGAACTAAAAGAGATTAAAGTTGCAATGAATTCAGTGATATTTTATCCCATTCAGTTATTGCACACATGGAGAAACAAAACCCCAAGAATTCAAGCAACTTCTACCAGGTCATACAAGCAGCAGACTCTCTTGAGTAACTCTGACTTCTCATGATCCATTGAAATAGTCTCTGAATTCTTTAATAAGGTCTAAGTAACTGAGAATGTGAGTTAGCCAATATTTTATTTACAACTCTGCAGGAAATGTTGTCACATTTAAGATTTTCTTTCCAAGCTTGACAAAATAAAGTAATCAAAACATCAAATAATATTAGTGTTGACATAAGTGTTTGAAAAGACTGGCTCAGCACGATTCCTGCATGCCTATGGAGCACTTGAAGCACCTTAGCAATGCAATGACAACTCCTAAGGGAGTTTACAAACTAGTGATAATATTAAGAAAGATGTTTGTATAAGTCAGGATCCCAGGAAACAAAGCGTACAGTCAAGGTAGGATAGATAACTTGAGAAGAATAGACGGTTGCCCCTAAAACAACACAGGTTTGAACTGTACAAGTCCACTTACATGTGGATTTTTTCAATAAATATTTTGGAAACATTTTTGGAGATCTGTGACAATTAGAAAAACATTTTCTTTTCTCTAATTTGCTTTATTGCAAGAACATAGTATATATTACATATAACATACAAAATATGTATTAATCAACTGTTTATGTTATTGGTAAGACTTCTGTTCAATAGCAGGCTGCTAGTAAAGTCTCTGAGGAGTCAAAAGTTGCAGATGGATTTTTGATTATGCAAGGAGTTATTCTCCTAACCCCCATGTTGTTCAAGGGTCAACTGCATTTGCAGGTGGACTTATTACAGAGGTGGAGGCAGTGTAGTGTATAAGGAAGTATAGTGCAAGACCTAGCAGTCTAGGAACAGGGACCAGTCCTTCTCTGAATGTAGCGGGGAAGGAGAAGTCCCTTCAACCAAGAGAGGGAGAGAATCATTAGAGTTGGCTGCCTTAAGAAGAGCATCGATTCGCTCTCACTGGAGGGGACTAGCAGAGTTAATCAGCTGAATTTACTGTTTACTCTTTCATCAGCTTCTATGGGTTCTCCTTTAACTTACTACACCAAAACCCAGTGGATTAGAGGGGGCAGAAAGAGGATATTGGGCATGAATGTCCTGTATTTAATACATCCTTGAGAATTTTCTGGGATTTTCCTACATTAAAATTGAGTAGCAATGCTATATACTGGTTTGGTGGACACTGATAACACCATCCAGATTCTGTTTTAAGAATGAAAAATTTATTCTCCACTTCCTCTATAAACCTCAGCTCTCAGCCCCTTGGGAATTGCCATGACTGAAGAGGGCCGTGATGCCCAAAGGTATGCCTGTGAGGGCTGTCCCGTATTCAGTTAATTATCTGTGGTTAGTAAAGATCTGGTCCACTTCCCCAGACCCAGGACAACTCTGAGAAGTCAGCCCAGCTTAGTTTTCCATGCAGGGTTGACTGAGGTCTCCGCTGAGACTGCATCAGAGCTCAGCTTTTTCCTTTGACTAGCCTTTCCTCTTTTACTTCCCCTCCTCAGGAGTTAATCTCAAGAACACTTTCTAATAAATCCCCTGCGTGGGAATTTCCATCTCTGAGTCTGCTTCCTGAGGATCCCACTCAGAAACAGCAGACGCTGGTAGTCATCTGAGAAAGAAGACTGGAGATGGGCTGTTGGAACTGGATCACCTACCTCTTGGCTGGCAATGACCCTGTCGCTGGGAGAGAGGTGGAGTACAGAGAGCCCCAGGCACAACATTTTCATAACACTGCAGTCATGAAAACTTTTACCAGGGGTAGTGTGCTGGTAGAAGGGATTGCACTAGCTCATGCCATGTATCAGGTGTGTGAAAAATAGAGAGTGGAAGGTACTATAAAGACCTGTAATTGGATGGGGTGCTCAGTGTTACTGCCCTAGGAATAGAAAAGGAAAGTTTTAGAATGCAGGCTTACCTCATTTTTTCACGCTTCACTTTACTGTACCTTGCAGATACTGTGGTTTTTATGAATTGAAGGTTTGTGGAACCCTGCATAGAGCACATTTACAAGTGCCCATTTTTCCAGCAGCATCTGCTCACCTCATGTCTTTGAGTCATATTTTCGTATTTTGCACAATGTTTCAAACTTTTCCATTATTATTATATTTATTATGACAGTCTGATGTGATCAGTGATTATAATTCACTGAAAACTCAGATGATGATTAGTGCTTTTTAGCAATAAAGCATTTTTTGAATTAAGGTATGCACATTGTTGTTTCAGACATAATGCTATTGCATATTTAATAGACTACAGCATGGTGTAAATATAACTTTTGTATGTCTGAGGACACCAAAAAATTCATCTGACTCAATTTATTGCAGTGGTCTGGAACGGAACCCACAGTATCTCTGAGGTATTCCTATAATTAACTAACCATTGGAAGCCAAGTGTGAAAGTTACGAGGCTTTTGGACTTACAGAGATGCTTCTACCTCCTCCATCTACAGTTTGAGAAAGATGGGGGCTAGCCCCAGGACTTATTCATAGAAGTAACAGAACCCCAAAGATGGTTTGGCTTTCAACCTAATCAGTTCTGTCATGCTAACCCCAAGGCCCGATTAGGAAAGAAATTGATCTTGGCATATGGAATGCAGTCATCTGGATTAATCTGACCTGTAAGCTTTAACTCCCCAAATTCCCTTGAGCCCTTAAAGCTGAAGAAATGGCTCACTTCCTCTTTAGGGCTAGCTTTCCTCCCTTGCTTGAAGGTGGTGGAGGGTCTTCCCTCATGCAAGTTAAGGGGTTCCCATCCTCAGGTTCAGCCCCAATTTTTCTCTTGGCCACTGGGGTTAAATCATAACCCAGCTGGAGACATGCAGGGCCTGTTAAGGGAGGAAAAGGATAATATTCCAAACAAACTGTAGGGCCTTCTCAGCATCGGTGTGCCTGAGGTGCTGATCTGAGGTGCTTGATCCAGGAGCAGGGTCAGGAGAAGGGAAGAGGCAAGACAGAGATCACTGTTTTGGCAGAGTTAATTGAAGCTCATCACCAGGAATACACAGGAATAATACCTCATTATTCAGAGGGGGCAGGAAGGCATGTATTTCATATCTTGGTGTTCTCTTGGGTTCTCTTGACACTGCTTCATTCAGTATTCACAAATAAATTCAGTATTCACAGTAAGGGGGCAAGTGCAACGATCTCCACTGATTGGCTATGAGGACTAAGGGCTGAAGCTTTTCAGGTGTTAGGGTATGCATCATGCCCCTGAAGCCAGCTAAAATGCAACCTGATGTTGAGGGGAATATAGAATGTATAGTAGAGGAGGAAAACAAACATTGTGGCTCCAATACCATTTGCATCTGTAGTGTTCATAGGTTTTCTCACTAATCATCTTCTACGATTTCTCCAGGGAGAGAGGCTCCCTGAATAATAAGTGGTTCCAAGTGGTGTAAGGGACAGGTACTTCTCCCAGGGTCCATCCAGAATGACACGAGAGGAGAACTGCCAGTACAGAGGTAGCCCTCATCTGCCTGCCTTATTTTGGGATTGCCTCACCTAAAGACAGGTGCCCTGCCCAAGGTCCTGCCTTCTTTCTGGGGCAGCTCTCCTCTAACGATGGGGTCTATATTAGTGATTGCTCTGTATGGCATTGAGAAAAACATTTATTTTTCTATTATTGTATAATGTTTCCTACAAATGTCAGATCCAGTTGATTAATGGTGCTGTTTAGCTCAACTATGTCCATGCTGATATTTTGCCTGCTGGATCTCTCCATTACAGGTGGTGTTGGAGTCTCCAACTTTAATAGTGGATTGACTATTTCTCCTTGCAGTTCTACCATACTGTATATGAGGAACCTGCAGCAAAGAGAAGATAAACTTGCTCATGATTCTGTGACTGCAAGTTTAGATTTTAACGTGGGAAAGGGGGGACTAATTTGTTGACCTAATGATAGTCATTTACATGCTCAGGAATGAATAAAATTGTGATTTACAAGTGTAGGAGTTGAATGGTGTCCTTCCCAAAATATGTGCACTTTGAATCTCAAAGTGTGACTTGATTACACCTTTGCATATGTAATTAAGGTAAGGATCCCAAGATGTGATCATCTTAAATTAGGGTGGGCCATAAGTCCAATGACTCTTGTCCTTAGGAGATAAGGTAGAGTGATTCAAGACAGAGACACAGAGGGGAAGAACATATGAAGGTTTCTGGAGACAGAGATTGGACAGATGCATTGACAAGCCAGGGAATAGCTAGGATTGCCTGCAGCCACCAGGAGGTAAGACAGGCATGGAACTGGGTCTGCAGAAGGAACCAACACTGCCAAATTTTGTTTTGGATTTCTGTCTTCCAGAAATATGAGAAAATAACTTTCAGTTGGTTTAAGCCATTCAGGTTTGTGGTGATTTTTTATGGCAGCCCTAGAAAACTAAAGCAAGTAGGTAATTATTTTAGAAGTCATGTAGTGGAGTGGAGCTAAATCCCTTGAACACTTCTTATCAAAATGTTGACCTGAGAAAGGAACAGAGAGAAAAAAAATGTGCTAAAATGTGTGTATATGTGTTCTAAATGAAATATTATCAAGGAGTTTAATTACTGATTTGAAAAAAGTTCTCCTCTAATTACCATTAATATACTGGGTTTTAGACAGCTATTAGATTTCAATTAGAATAACAGGAATACTTTATAGCACTTTTAACACAATCTATAATTATCCCATTTACATCAGTTTATTGCTAGTGTTTTCCTCTAGAATATAAGCTCTATAACATATTGGTGACATTGTCTGTCTTGTTTATTGCTATTCCTTAAATACCTAGCATGGTTCCTGGCACGTAAGAGCTGCTCAATAAATATTTGTTGAAACAAAGAAAGGGTGATTCATAAGGAGACTGCTCTGTTTCTGTGATGTAGTTATACATGAAAACAAGAGTTCTTTCATAATATCCCAGCAACAGAAACAGGATAGCAATCCACTGACTAGGTACACCACAGGCTATAAAGTAACCCTACCTACAGGGTTATTTTATCACCACTTGGGCACCAAAGTTCAAGAATCTCTTACAATCAAACTAACTTGTCAACTTTCTATCTTGTACCACCTTTTGTGATACTACCATTAATTTTTATAAAAATTTTCTCTACCTTATAGCTGTAGTGAAAGAAATATAAGCTAAAAGAGGTTGCATAGTTTGGTAAAGAACCTTACACAGCTGTTTGAGGAGAATGTAACATTGATTGTTAATATTCATGAAAAATGAGTCATTTGTTTGCCCTCATTTCATGCATAGACTTCACCATGACATCAGTGGGAGCATTTTACAACAATAAATCTGTGCCAAATAATAAATTACATTCTCTTGTATTAAATTAAAATATGCACATTGGAGAGGTTTAATTTTAAATTTTCATGACAAATGGAAATCTGGACACTAAAAAAAACTGACAAAGTACAGCTAAAAAGAAAAACCTCTACTGTGACTTTTCTAGAATTTTCTTCCTCTTTTCTTTCTTTTGCATGTACCAAATTGTTCATAAACCTTTAACTGCAGGTGCTGGTGTCAAGAGTGCTGTTTTGCATTTTCTAAAAGGAGTCTTATCTTGGTAATGAGTATTTACACTATTTAGGTAACTAAATATACACATATTTCCCACATGACAAGAACAGTAAGAAAGATAATCACAGAAGGAAAGAAATGAAATTAAACATCCTACATCCCTCCCCCCAACATGTGATTGTAACTCAGAATTCCAAAACTCTTTACAGTCTAGTGAATGCTGGCATGTTATCTAAACTGAGTTAATAGAGCAATTTCTTAGATTCGGGGATAATAATCATGCCCCTACCCACAGAAGTCTTGTCAACTCAACAGTTTTTGAAAGGGTTAGATAAAACCTTCAGATATTCTTTTATTGCCATCATAAAACATCAAGCTAAAGGTACAAAATGGCACATCTATTCTCCTCTTATCAGTGTGAAGTTCTCCAAATAATCTCCCCTATTCAGGAAACATCATGAAAATAGTGTGCTCTCATTTCAATCCTAATAAGAATGGAAAACGTCAGGTGTTTCTCACGTCCCATGCCAGGCCACCACTGTAAGCATCATGGTGATTGATTTCATCCTGCAGTCTGCAGTTTACAGGAAATCCATATAAATCAACCAGAATATGGAAATTCATACCTCCCAGGAGTAACAGATTAACTGATTCTAAATTGGAGGAAAAAAGAAAGGTCAATAAGAAAACATCAGTGAGGAACACAGGAAAAATAAGCCAGACATGGAGTACCTTCTTTGGAGGGCTACACTGTGGGTTATCTTATTTTATTTATTTTTTGGCTCAAAATAGCACATCTGGGAGCTTCAAGACACAAATATGAATACTTGGGAGCTAACAGGGTTACTGCTGGGTGGGAGTCTGTGGCCTTTTGATTCAGATATGAGAAAAGACAAAGAAACTCTCCCTCCAGAAATCTCTGTATTCAGACATATTCTCATACAACCTCAGGAAGGATTCTGCTCCTGAAACTGTAGTCAGTGCAAAGTTGGCTGGCTTCCCATCACAGAGAGAAATTAGAGTAAAGAGGGGCTCTAAGAAATCAGATGGAGGCCAGCCGGAATCAGCTAACACAGAGTTCTTATTTGTACTGCCATGAATTCTAAACTTTTTCACTCTTCAGAATATTCCCTAAAGACAATAGTGTTGGCAATTGATCCCTTTAGTCTCAGATCAACCTGCATTGGAATCTGGAGCAATGCTTCATGAAGACTGAGAGTCCAACAAGATTAGAAACATGTAATACCCTCGAAATGTCCCCTCTCTGATCTCTGGAGTTAATGAAGCTAAGGATGAAAGATGGAAAAGGATATTTGCATGCAAATAAATTTCTAATTTTGCGCATAAAGGCAGCCCCTTTGTTGGCAAACCAGCATGGATGATGGCAGATCACCCCTGATTTGTGCAAAATAAGCCATCTAAAGGAATAAGAGGAACTTTAAGGAGATTCTATTTTTAACTAGATACTATTGAAACCATTGTTCATACTTCATGGAAAGAAAACTATTTCTTAGCTATGTGACTAATGAGTGGACATGTGTCAGATGAAATTATCATAGTTCTCATTTGGTAAAGATATTGGATTAACGCAATAAGCAAGAAATCTGGCAGAGCCATTTCTAGGACAGGAAAAATAGGGACCTCAAGACTGGTTTGTTTGGGGATGGGGTAGAGTTGGGGAAGTCTCTCAAATGTAATATAGACAAATGAGGTGAAGGTGGCTGTCAGCCAGTCCAAAGGAGACCCGGTAGAACCTCTGATAAAAAGATCATCAAGAGATGTATACAACTTACACAGGCACATACAACTTCCTTCTCCCTTCTCCACAAAATTATATCTTTGTGTGTTTTTCTTTAATTAAAGAATGCTGTACATGTTCATATACCTGCTCAACTTCCCTTTTCTAATGAACAGAGTTCCCCTGTAAGGGAAAGTGCTGGCTTATTTGTGTAAATTAAATGTAGAGTTAATACATGATGAGCTTTGTTCATATATGAGAAACATTTCTAGGTGCTTTGAAAATAATGCCTTTACTTCTTAAAATAAACCTTGCAAAGTTAGTGCTGTTATTACTTTCATTTTGGAGGTAAAGAATAAAGAGACATATCTTGCCCCAGAGCACAGAGCAATGAAGTATTAGAGGTAAGGCTGGAGCTCAGGTCTGTGTGACTCAGTTATATGAAATCCATTCTATCGAAACAGGTTTTGCATAAACAAGAGGTGAGGAATCTCAAAATATTAGGGTTTGGTTTTGTCACAAAGCTAAACTAAAAAGCTTTTTTCTTTAGTTTGGTATCATTAATCTACAATTACAGAAAGACCATTATGTTTACTAGGTTCCCCCCTTCACCAAGTCCCCCCCACATACCCCTTCACAGTCACTGTCCATCTGCATAGTAAGATGCTGTAAAATCACTACTTGTCTTCTCTGTGTTGCACAGCCCTCCCCGTGCCCCCAACACACTATACATGCTAACTGTAATGCCCTTTTTCTTTTTCCCCACCCTTATCCCTCCCTTCCCACCCATCGTCCCCAGTCCCTTTCCCTTTGGTAACTATTAGTTCATTCTTGGGTTCTGTGATTCTGCTGCTGTTTCGTTCCTTCAGTTTTTCTTTGTTCTTATACTTCCAATATGAGTGAAATCATTTGGTAATTGTCCTTCCTGCCTGGCTTATTTTACTGAGCATAATACCCTCTAGCTCCATCCATGTTGTTGTGAATGGTAGGATCTGTTTTTTTCTTGTGGCTGCATAATATTCCATTGTGTATATGTACCACATCTTCTTTATCCATTTATCTACTGATGGACATTTAGGTTGCTTCCATATCTTGGCAATTGTAAATAGTGCAGCAATAAACATAGGAGTGCATCTGTCTTTTTCAAACTGGAGTGCTGCATTCTTAGGGTAAATTCCTAGAAGTGGAATTCCTGGGTCAAATGGTATTTCTATTTTGAGCATTCTGAGGAACCTCCATACTGCTTTCCACAATGGTTGAACTAGTTTACATTCCCACCAGCAGTGTAGGAGGGTTCCCCTTTATCCATAACCTCCTCAACATTTGTTGTTTGTCTTTTCGATGATGGCGATCCTTACTGGTGTGAAGTGATACCTCACTGTGGTTTTAATTTGCATTTCTCTGATGATTAGCGATGTGGAGCATCTTTTCATGTGCCTGTTGGCCATCTGGATTTCTTCATTAGAGATCTCTCTATTCAGCTCCTCTGCCCATTTTTTAATTGGATTATTTACTTTTTGTTTGTTGAGGTGTGTGAGCTCTTTGTATATTTTGGATGTCAATCCTTTATTGGATCTGTCATTTATGAATATGTTCTCCCATACTGTAGGATACCTTTTTGTTCTATTGATGGTGTCCTTTTCTGTACAGAAGCTTTTTAGCTTGATATAGTCCCACTTGTTCATTTTTGCCTTTCTTTCCCTTGCCCAGGGAGATATGTTCATGAAGAAGTCACTCATGTTTATGTCCATGAGATTTTTGCCTATGTGTTTTTCTAAGAGTTTTATGGTTTCATGACTTAAATTCAGGTCTTCGATCCACTTGGAGTTTACTTTTGTGTATGGGGTTAGATAGTGATCCAGTTTCATTCTCTTACATGTAGCTGTCCAGTTTTGCCACCACCATCTGTTGAAGAGACTGTCATTTCCCCATTGTGTGTCCATGGCTCCTTTATCGTATATTAATTGGCCATATATGTTTTGGTTAATGTCTGGAGTCTCTATTCTGTTCCACTGGTCTGTGGCTCTGTTCTTGTGCCAATACCAAATTGTCTTGATTACTGTGGCTTTGTAGTAGAGCTTGAAGTTGGGGAGCAAGATCCCTCCCACTTTATTCTTCCTTCTCAGGATTGCTTTGGCTATTTGGGGTCTTTGACAGTTCCATATGAATTTTTGAACAATTTGTTCCAGTCCGTTGAAGAATGTTGTTGCTAATTTGATAGGGAATGCATTAAATCTGTATATTGCTTTGGGCAGGAAGGCCATTTTGACCATATTAATTCTTCCTAGCCAAGAGCATGGAATGAGTTTCCATTTGTTAGTTACCTCTTTAATTTCTCTTAAGAGTGTCTTGTAGTTTTCAGGGTATAGGTCTTTCACTTCCTTGATTAGGTTTATTCCTAGATATTTTATTCTTTTTGATGCTATTGTGAATGGAATTGTTTTCCTGATTTCTCTTTCTATTAGTTCATTGTTAGTGTATAGGAAAGCTACAGATTTCTGTGTGTTAATTTTGTATCCTTCAACTTTGCTGAATTCCGATATTACTTCTAGTAGTTTTGCAGTGGAGTCTTTAGGGTTTTTTATGTACAATATCACGTCATCTGCAAATAGTGACAGTTTGACTTCTTCTTTACCAGTATGGATTCCTTGTATTTCTTCGTTTTGTCTGATTGCTGTGGCTAGGACCTCCAGTACCACGTTGAATAACAGTGGGGAGAGAGAGTGGGCATCCCTGTCTTGTTCCCAATCTCGAGGAAAAGGTTTCAGCCTCTCGCTGTTCAGTATGATGTTAGCTGTGGGTTTATCACATATGGCCTTTATTATGTTGAGGTACTTGCCCTCTATGCCCATTGTGTTGAGAGTTTTTATCATGTATAGATGTTGGATTTTGTCAAATGCTTTTTCAGCATCAATGAAGGTGATCATGTGGTTTTTGTCCTTCTTTTTGTTGATGTGGTGGATGATGTTGATGGATTTTTGAATGTTGTACCATCCTTGCATCCCTGGGATGAATCCCTTTTGGTCATGGTGTATGATCCTCTTGTAGTTTTGAATTCGGTTTGCTAATATTTTCTTGAGTATTTTTGCATCTACATTCATCAGGGATATTGGTCTGTAGTTTTCTTTTTTGGTGGGGTCTTTGCCTGGTTTTGGTATTAGGGTGATGTTGGCTTCATAGAATGAGTTTGGGAGTATTCCCTCCTCTTCTATTTTTTGGAAAACTTTAAGGAGAATGGGTGTTACGTCTTCTCTGTATGTCTGATAAAATTCCGAGGTGAATCCATCTGGCCTGGGGATTTTGTTCTTGGGTAGTATTTTGATTACCGATTCAATTTCGTTGCTGGTAATTGGTCTGTTTAGATTTTCTGTTTCTTTCTGGTTCAGTCTTGGAAGGTTGTATTTTTCTAAGAAGTTGTCCATTTCTCCTAGGTTTTCTAGTATGTTAGCATATATATTTTCATAATATTCTCTCATAATTCTTTGTATTTCTGTGGGGTCCATCGTGATTTTTCCTTTCTCGTTTCTGATTCTGTTGATGTGTGTTGATTCTCTTTTTCTCTTAATTAGTCTGGCAAGAAGATTTTCTATTTTGTTTATTTTTTCAAAGAGCCAGCTGTTGGTTTCATTGATTTTTTCTATTGTTTTATTCTTCTCAATCTTATTTATTTCTTCTATGATCTTTATTATGTCCCTCCTTCTGCTAACATTAGGCCTCATTTGTTCTTCTTTTTCCAATTTTGATAATTGTGATGTCAGACTATTCATTTGGGATTGTTCTTCCTTCTTTAAATATGCCTGGATCACTATATAATTTTCTCTTAAGATTGCTTTCGCTGCATCCCACAGAAGTTGGGGCTTTGTGTTGTTGTTGTCATTTGTTTCCATATATTGCTGGATCTCCATTTTAATTTGGTCATTGACCCATTGATTATTTAGGATCATGTTGTTAAGCCTCCATGTGTTTGTGAGCCTTTTTGCTTTCTTTGTACAATTTACTTCTAGTTTTATACCTTTGTGGTCTGAAAAGTTGGTTGGTAGGATTTCAATGTTTTGGAATTTACTGAGGTTCTTTTTGTAGCCTAGTATGTGGTCTATTTTGGAGAATGTTCCATGTGTACTTGAGAAGAATGTGTATCCTGTTGCTTTTGGATGTAGAGTTCTATAGATGTCTATTAGGTCCATCTGTTCTAGCATGTTTTTCAGTGCCTCTGTGTCCTTACTTATTTTCTTTCTGGTGGATCTGTCCTTTGGAGTGAGTGGTGTGTTAAAGTCTCCCAAAATGAATGCATTGCCTTCTATTTCCTCCTTTAATTCTGTTAGTCTTTGTTTCACATATATTTGTGCTCCTGTATTGGGTGCATATGTGTTTATAATGGTTATATCGTCTTGTTGGACTTAGCCCTTTATCATTATGTAATGTCTTTCTTTATCTTTTGTTACTTTCTTTATTTTGAAGTCTATTTTGTCTGATACTAGTATTGCAACACCTGCTTTTTCCTCTCTGTTGTTTGCATGGAATATCTTTCTCCATCCCTTGACTTCTAATCTGTGCATGTCTTTGGGTTTGAAGTGAGTCCCTTGTAAGCAGCATATAGATGGGTCTTGCTTTTTTATCCACTCTATTACTCTGTGTCTTTTAATTGGTACCTTCAGTCCATTTACATTTAGGGTGATTATTGAAAGATATGTACTTATTGCCATTGCAGGCTTTAGATTTGTGGTTACCAAAGGTTCAAGGTTAGCTTGTTTACTATCTTACTGTCTGACCTCACTCGCTTACTGAACTGTTATAAACACAGTCTGATAATTGTTTCTTTCCCTTCTTTTTCCTCCTCCTCCATTCTTCATATGTTGGGTGTTTTGTTCTGTGCTCTTTTTAGGAGTGGTCCCATGTAGAGCAGTCCCTCTATGATACCCTGTAGAGGTGGTTTGTGGGAGGCAAATTCCCTCAACTTTTGCTTGTCTGGGTATTGTTTAATCCCTCCTTCATATTTAAATGATAATCGTGCTGGATACAGTATCTTTGGTTCAAGGCCCTTCTGTTTCATTTCATTAAATATATCATGCCATTCTCTTCTGGCCTGTAAAGTTTCTGTTGAGAAGTCTGATGATAGCATGATGAGTTTTCCTTGTAGGTGACCTTTTTTTCTCTCTCTGACTGCCTTTAATACTCTGTCCTTGTCCTTGATCTTTGCCATTTTAATTATTATGTGTCTTGGTGTTGTCCTCTTTGGGTCCTGTCTCTCGGGAGTTCTGTGTGCCTCCGTAGTGTGAGCAACTATTTTCTCCCCCAGTTTGGGGAAATTCTCAGCAATTATTTCTTCAAAGACACTTTCTATCCCTTTTTCTCTCTCTTCTTCCTTTGGTACCCCTATAATACAGATATTGTTCCTTTTGTATTGGTCACACAGTTCTCTTAATATTGTTTCATTCCTGGAGATCCTTTTATCTCTCTCTGCATCAGCTTCTATGCGTTCCTGTTCTCTGGTTTCTATTCCATCAATGACATCTTGCATCTTATCCATTCTGCTTATAAATCCTTGCAGAGTTTGTTTCACTTCTGTAATCTTCCTCCAGACATCTGTAATCTCCCTCCGGATGTCTGTAATCTCCCTCCAGACTTCATCCCTTAGCTCTTGCATATTTCTCTGCAGCTCTGTAAGCATATTTATGATTTTTATTTTGAATTCTTTTTCAGGGAGACTGGTTAGGTCTGCCTCTGCAGATCCTTTCTCAGGTGTAACTATCTTGGACTGGACCAGATTTTTTGCCTTTTCATGGTGATAGCAGTGGCTGTAGGCAGGTTATGGGTGTGTCAGCTGGGAGAAAAAAGTCCTTTCCTGTTTGCTGGATGACTTGCCCTTCTCCGCTGCCTATGACAGTTACCCGCACTTCTGAAGCAGCCACTGGGTTAGTCCCCTCAGCTGCTGTGGGCAGGGTGTCCGTCAGAGCAGCGTGGAGCCCTGTGGGGAGTGGCAGGCACACCAGGTGCACTCCTCCATGCTAGCGGCGATCCTGCCAGGCAGCTGGGTGGCAGCAGCGGCCTTTGGGGCTGGCCCAGGTGGCTGTGCATTGGGCTAGGATTCCGGTCAGCTGCTGGAAGCACGCCTGCTCCCTTTGGCTCTGCTGCAGGTGCGCGCGGGGCTCTTCCGCGCAGGCCTCTACCAGGCTCCTCTGGCTTCACTGATGCTGGTGCGCGCGAGCTGCACCCGGGCTGTTCGTTCGTGCTGCTGCGGGCTATCACAAGCCTCTCCTGTGGTGTACGGATCTTCTCTCGGTCCCTTCTGGCACTGCCATCCCCAGCACGCTACCACTCTCCCACTACTGGGCCGGTGTGTCAGGGTCTGCGCCAGTTGGAGGAATGACTGGCAGGCTGCTTAGTGCTGTGAGGGACTTCAGAGCTTCACTGCCTCCCCGGGGTTTAGGTCATCTAAGTTTCCCCGGTATTCCCAGCTGCTGGGACAACTTCGTCCAGCTATGGGGTCCATGTCTCTTTAAGACTTGCAGAAAGCACTCACTTTCTCACTTTTCTTTTGTCTCAGGGGCGCCAGTTGTGGGGACCTGCCCACAGGTTTTACTTTTCCGTTTCTCTAATGTCCAGCACCCTGTGCACCTTGTGTCTGCATTCCAGGTGTGGATTTCTAGAGCTGGTTGTTTAACAGTCCTGGGCTTCCACTCCCTCCCCATTCTGACTCCTTTCTTTCCGCCAGGTTTTGGGGTGGGGGAATGTTCAGGTCCTGCCAGGCTGCGGCTTGTATCTTACCCACTTCATGTGATGTTGAGTTCTCACAGATGTAGATGTATCCCATCTGCTGTACTGCATCCACTGGTGTCTCTTTTAGGAATAGTTGTATTTATTGTATTTTCATAAATATATATGTTTTGGGGAGGAGATTTCCTCTGAACTACTCACGCCACCATCTTCCCTAAGATGGTGATCTGCCTGAGATTTTTCTCTTTGGGCTTCTACTGATGGGAAGAGCTCCATCCAGAGACTGAGCAGAGTGAAAAGGTTGACTTTAGAGAGCCTTGGTACTTGACCTTTCACTGTAAGGCATGATCTTGGCCCCAGCGGCTCCACCTCTCACCTCCTCCCAGCAAATGTGCCTATAAAGCTTCTTGATATCAAGACAAAGTAAAGTTGAAAAGAGCAAGTTTCCCAGCAATGAATTCCCAGTACCAAAAAATTGTTAGGTAGTAAAATTGGCTTTTGGCTCCAAACCAGGTTGACGTGATTACTATAAAATATTTGCTTTTTAACAACTTATTTCTTGTATTGATGTTGAAAATAGATGATCGTCTTAGAAGAATGTTTATGCACCTGGGCTGTAAGTAAACAAAGAACTCTTATCTTCATAGCCCTCAGAACAAATTGTTTTATGAAGGTAAGAAGAATAGTCAAGTATATAAATGAAACACATTAGGAAAGAGAAAATGAATATCTGTGTCTATTCATCCTGAGAATGAAAAGACTGAAAATAATTTGAAGCCTTGAAGCTCAGCATTCACTGTTTGGGAAGAGATACGTATTTTTATTTTGTATTTTGAGCAGCAGCCCAAAATTATTCAACATGACATCAACACCGGTAGTATTTCTACTGAAAGAAATGGACCATCATGGACCATCAAGGGGGCAATGGTGAATTTAATGGGGCCATTTGAGCAGGGAACTGTCAGTCTTATTGCTGTTCATATCATTTTGTGCAAGGGCTTCTCCCTTTATATTCAGCCTGTTAAGTAACTTGGAAGAATTCAAAGAAGGAAAAAAGAAAAAAACATCTGGAGGGACTGCTTGCTCCTGTTAAAACTTAATAAATTGTTCAACTGCCTGTTTAACACATACACACAAAATTCTTCAGTAGAGATATGTTTTTGACTTTGTGTAATGTCTGTTTAACATGTTTTAAAGAATGTTGGGAGGAAAGAAGATCGAGTGATGGCAAAGACAGAAAGGATATCCAAGGTACTCATTTGTATTGCCGGCTCATTTCAGTTCAGGCCAAGATAGAAACCAGAGTGCTGAGAAGGATGTTGATCATGGCAAGATTAGTGACCAGTGCTTTTCTTCTCCTCTGACAGCTTGTGGATGCAGGATGGATTTACGAGTCCCTGGAGACAGGAAGGCATAAACAGCCCTTGGCATCGACATCATGAAGTGCTGACATCACCAGAGCAAATCCTCAGAGTGAGCCAGAAAATTAGGTCCAAAAGTTGATTTTGTAGCATACTGCCATGCAAACGAGGAGCTGTGACAGATCTCAAAAGTGCTTTGGAAATGTGGGCCCCCTTGTCCATTGTTGTTTATATTCTGATTGAATATATTCAAAGGAAAATAATACTGTAAACCCATCCTCTGCAATTGGGGAAATGAGGATTTGGATATTGATCCTGAAGCTGTAGATTAAGTGGCAACAAATACTTCATTATCATGATAATAAACTCTAATCACATGAAGGCAAAATCCCGTCACCCTGACCTGAAGATAACAGACATAGTTTTGTGGTGGCATCCTGCCATCTCGGGCTTGGCAGCACCAGGCTGATGAGCAAGCTGAGTCTGAGCTGTCACATGCTCTGCCATCCCTGTCAGACCCCCTTGCGACACTTCAGTTACATCTATATTTTCACAAAGGATAAAGGACCGATGTTCCCTAAATCTATTATCTGGCCCACATTTTCATTTTGTCAGCTGGGATCTCATATATCAATACCTAGAAGAGCTATTGCTCTGTGTTGAGCGAAGGAAAGAAATTCTGTAATGCAATCATTTTATTTCAACAGTTATTCAATTTTTATTCAAGGTGATCATTATAATCTCTAAGGCATTTTTTTCAAACAACAGGTGATTCAATTCATGAGACCGATTCATGGTGCCATTTTCACCATTATTGCTGTACACTTTTCAGCATTTCAGGCTCAGCAATAGTTATTTGAGGGTTTTCAAGTAGATAATCTGTAGAAGCAGTATATTTCTACAACACCTATATTTTATGTTTGATTCATTGTAGCCAACATTAAGTACCTGAAAAATTAATGAAATCTGTATTTATAGGTAAATATTTTTCTCAATGAGACTTTATTTTTAATAAATTAAAATCAACTAAAATATGTAAAGTAGTTATACATATATTCAGCATTCAGTTGCTGAGTAATATTAATAACAATATTGCTAACCAATAAATATTAACTATTTATTGAGAGCCTACTATGTGCCACACATGGTAAATTGTGTGCAGGACATGGAGCTGTCTTCTCTCACACTCTCTTCCCCCCGTGCTGGCCTTTCAGTTCCAGGTAACTTCCTGTAATGGAAAGAGTGAAGCTGAGAGGGTCTGGTCCATGTCTTGGGCCATCAGTATCCTTAGGATGCACAGATTTATCCAACAACCTGAAAGCCAGTCTTTCATGCTAGTATCTGCTGACATTTTTGTTCTGATCTGGTAGCCATGCTAAAGCCCATCCTTTATCAGATACCCAGATCCCAGTGCAAGATTTTCATACCAATAGAAGGTTTATTAACACCTTCCCTAGGAAGGAATGGGGACAATCCTGTGTGCATTCACAGGGTGTAGCGAGAAGAATTCAGAGGCTCTCCCAGGTCACTCAGGAACCACATGACACTTTAGTGGAGTTGCCTGGGACATCCCTGTCTTTGACAACCAATGTAGCTATTAACCATTGACTGCTCCCTTGTTTAGGTGGTGTGGAGACTTCCAATGCTACTCTGCTCTCAGAGACCAGAGGGGATGTTTGAGAAAAGTTCTCTGCATGCTTGGATTCTCAAAAAATTATGTAAGATTCTGTAGGCAATGAAGGGATATGGTTAGACAAAAGACCCTTGACATCTAACTGTCCTGCTTTTTCTTTCTCTAGAAACTTGTTGGTATCCCTTCCAGCAATGCAAAATACATACATACCTACATACATGCATGCATATATACATATATACAAATGTGTAAATGAATTTAAAAGCTGCTCTGCAAGTATTCTTACAAATGTTATACTTTGACCCAGTCTTCCATATTTTTCCAATTGTCCTCAAATTTCCCTTTGGGACTACAGTAAACTGATTAACTGTTTAGGGTGTGGGTTATCTCTGAGTAAGAGTGGATAGGGGAAAGCAATGTTGTAGAGAAAAAAGAATGTTGATTATTTTTTCACAACATAATCTTCATCATAAAAGACAGAGAGATAGGGAGAGAGGAAATACTTAAATGGAACTTTTGTCTTTAGGGTATATTTCTTGTGATAAATCCTCCAAAACTGGGTGCTGCAATACAATACATCAAAGCATCTTACTTCTCCTGTCATTTAACACCCATTTCATTTTAGATATGGAAAAAAAAGCCCAGAGACATTTAGTAACTTGTTAAGGTCACACAGCTCCTGCACTCAGAACTCATTCTAGAACATGGTTCTCCACTTCATAGTCTAGCACTTTGTCAAACTGTTAGGAGTTTAGAATTTGAGGTATTCCTGTGTGTCCTGGACAAATCCTGGCCTGAATTCCCTGCTATGCCTGCAGTTCCTTTTTATTCTCTGCACCTACTCAGGGGAATAGAACTCAGGAATAACGTATACATCGTTAAGTGTTCCCTTTTCCTCTCAAGGCATTAAACCCTGAGAGATTAAGACCTTCTTTCATATGCCCTAGCACTAGTAATAAATACTAGATAGAAGCATTCAAGAGGGGAAAATGACCCCCCCTAAGTCTTTAGCAGTTGATTTAATAGAGCAAATACAGTATGTTTCATCATAATGGTGGTTGAATTGACTATTAAAATATTTTATAGATGTATAAAAATTGTGATATGATGTAATAGCCTCTGAAACAATCACATAATTTCCAGCTGTTAATAAAAATACTATATTCATTCTATGAAAGCAATCATTAACATCTGAAATGTAAAAGTAAAATATTTAATTTTTAAGGTCCTCGATTCAGCAGTCTTATAGAAATGTTCACTTTTACAATAGAGAATTAGAGGATTTAAGATGATCTGTCCTCAGAAGAATGTGGAAAAATGAAATGAACATGTTCAATACATTGCAATACTGTCCAGAATGTTGGATTCAAAGGAATTTGCAAGTTCTTTTTGAAAATTATAACACATAAATTTTTTATGATTTGCTACATTAAAAATGTTTGAAAAGTTTTCATTATTGTTTTTAGGAAGTTGCTTTGTTTTTTTTGTGTGTGTGTGGTAGTGATAGTAAGGTACTCTTAACACCTAAGGAGGATATTAGCATTATTTATTATTACAATAAATTCTTCAACATCTAATTTTTCTTTGTGATGATATAGTAACATGCTAGTTCTATACATGATTGATATAAGGGAGACTCCTAGATGTCAGTATTGTTTAAAGTTTTCTTCGGTTGATATATTTTCCTCTTTGGATACAATTTTCACTGATATTTAAGAGCTTTGTATAAAAATTCATTGAGTGAAGTTTTTTGGCTGTCTATGGGAACCTGCTTCAAAAACCATTGATCTTCCCTCTTGCAATGCACAGACCCATTTGATTCACTGTTTTTTAATATCTAGGGAGCACTGCAGTACAGAGAGTACAGAAGCATAGGTGAAAGGTTAGTGATTTGCTTTTGTAAGACATGCCCTGCTTAACCTGTTGTACTAATGCTTTTCATTGCATCATCATCCTGCAACCTAAGAAACCTAAAGCCACATTTTAATAATACAAGCTCATTGAAAATTCTAAAGGAAAGCTTCAGTTGGAATTATGGAGAGAATACTGGATAATGTCTGGGTTAATAAAATCTAAATTGGTTACTTGAAAATATAAATTGGGCCAACAGATTGTGTCATACATGTGCCTTGTTTCCCACCATAGCTGGAGAATATGGAAAGGTTTTGGGATTTAAATCAGATAAATATTTAAATTATATACATTCATGGCTACCAAAGTAATTATCATCAGTTGCGGTGACAGTATCATTTGTCACCAGTAGCTGTGGTCACACATCATTTACATTTGGCATCACTGTTAAATAGCTTTCATGCCAGTAATTTTTGTAATCTAAAAACACTGAGCCAAATTCCAATTGGGGAAATTTACCTTAAGAAAACAAAATTACTATATTTCAAAAAGATACATGCACTCCTATGTTTATTCCAACATTATTTACAGTAGCCCAAATATGGAAGTGACCTAAATATACACTGATAGATCAATGGAAAAAAAAAGAGGTGGTATATATAGACAATGGAATATTACTCAGCCATAAAAAGGAATGATATCTTGCCATTTGTGACAGCAAGGGTGGACCTAGAGAGTGTTATACTAAGTGAAATAAGTCAGACAAAGACAAATACAACATGATATGTGTTACATGTTGAATCTAAAAAAAAAAAAAAAAACAGAAATAGGCTCAAGGACACACAGAAAAGACTGGTGGCTGCCATACACAGGGGAAGGAAGGTGGGGTGGGTGAAATAGGTAAAGGGCAGAAATTAGTGGAAAAGTTTGATATCTTGATATGGGTGATGGTTGCATGAGTATATACATGTGTCAAAATTCACTGCACACTAAGACTTCTGTGTATGTACTTCAATATAAAAAATAATGGATTCAAGAAAAAAGTTCTTAATTAAAAAAACTAAAATTTGTTTTTGAAAAAAAATAATAATAAATAAAAACACTCACCCAGTGAGTCATTTTTGAAATAATAAGTATCCTGCCCTATTTATTATTTCCAAAGGCATATGGCAAGCTATTATTTAAAATGGTGTAGGATTTTATTATAATAATTACCTTGTAATGTTTAGCTTTGGCTCATAGGATTAATGCAGACTAACTTCTGTTTAATGTTAGAACTGTAAATGACCTTACTGAACAGTAAGAGCTGCCTACTCATTGCCTGCACTCCTGCTGCTTGAGGATGCAGCCTTGGGATTAGTGCCAGATTTCCTGTGTGAAGAAAACTGCTCCATGTACGAGGTGTCCTGTGTGTGTATGTGAAGGAGAGAGGGGGTGGGGAGGAGAGAGAAACAAGCTAAAACAAAACAAACAAACAAAATGAGGTAGAGGAACAAGGAAGGAGAAGAGAGAGAGATTTTCACTTTCTGGAAACACCTTGGTCTCTGTACAGCAGTTTTGCCTACTAGGCACAGCGTAGCTCTCTTCTTCCCAGAAATGCTGTGCCATTGGAAATGTCATAGCTGGTCTTGAAGGGGTGCAGACATACGTGTTTCCTTCCATTCATAGTTACTCAGGCTTCTTTATGACCAAAGGCATCTACTTATTTCCAAAATGACAAGTTGGGGTCACAGGTGCACTAAATAGACTTTACAGAGGTAACAGTTACGCAGTGTTCAGATAGGGCTTGGCACATAATTAGGGCTTGACAAATGTTAGTGATTACTATTATTCACCTTTCTGACTTCCTGCTGTGTTCAAGAAAAAGTATCATTTTATAATGATAACAACAACAATAACAACTGTAACATTCATTCAATATTTATTTAGCCTGGCACTATACTAAAACATATATATATATATATGAGATAGATATTGATATGTAATTAACAAGAAGACCTACATGGCAGGGACTATTACACAGTTTATAAGTACAAAATAGATCTATTACTGATAAGGAAATTGAGGTATAGAGATAAGATATTTTGCTTAAAGCCTAATAAATTATGGGAAAGTTTATTTAGGTGTCAAAAAATTTTTCCCTTTACTCTTGTGTCCTTTAATCCATATTCAGTTCATTTAAATGTGCTGTAATTTTATTTTAATTCTGTAGAGATGCTCATATTAGTCCTGAAAGCTCTTTTTATTTCTACAATCAGTCCTGCCACACTCCTCCAGGGAATTATTTCCATACACTCCTATTTCCAGAGAGGCTACCTCACTTGTTTTCCTGCCCTCTGTTGCTCCAACCTCTCTCTCCCACTACTAATGGATTTTACCTTCCTAAAATCACTACTTTCAGCTGACCTTCTAGAGCCAGCAAAGGTGAGAGGAGCTTATACCTCACACACTCACCAGCAGCATTGCCTAACCAACAAGCAGAGCCTTTTGGAATCTCATTTAGGAAACAGACATCAAAATTCTCAGCTTGTTGTGTATGTCCAGGAGAAATTCAGCACCTGAGAATCCACCATAATGTAATTTTCCTAAACATACAGTAAAGCTTTTTGCATGACTATGCTCATTACATTATCAATGTGACTCAAGTGACTCTTCATGAAAAACCTTAAGTTTGAATGGATCTTTAATTGCCCCCACTCTATATACTATAAGAAACTCATCTGCTCCTCAGTATTGTTATAGCACTGAAGAGGCCTATATTTCTTTGAGCACAGATTCTTCCAATGACCTGTTTTCTTTGCATTCTGTCTCTACTCTGCATCTTATCTCATAAAACTGTTTCTTTGATGCCAATTTGCCTCATTCTGAACCCTACCTCTCATTTCCTCTTTATCTTAAAGTACCACTTCTCTAAAAATGTATCACTTAATATTAGAGCACTATTGCTGGGAAAAGCATTTTTACTGGTACATGCATGTGGTGAAAGGGAATACACATGCACCACAACTTAATTGTAATATTAGACATCATTCTACAAAAAATTGTGAGGAATTTTCCACCATATGGGTATCTCTTCATAGCCCCTAGCTTCTTGCTGTAATTTTGAAATCCCCCCTCATATAATTTATTTTCTCTGGACTTTGTCCCCATTTCCAAAAAACTCCCTGAAAAATATCAAATTCTTTCTACATATTTAAGCAAAGCATTTTCTAGATTCAGTAGATCTGGTCTAGGAACAAGAAATCTTCATTTTAACTAAGGTGGAAATAGGATATTTCTGGCTTAAGCTTACTTTCCTTGCATAATTATCAAACATCCTATTTCTCTTTCAGAAGGGCCCTGGTTTAGCAGATTCATTAGATGATCATCTTAATTTAACAAATATTCTGGGTCCCTGAGCCATACTCTCCTCTAATGCTAGTCCTCATCAAAGAAAGAGAAGAATGGATTACCACCTTCCCACATTAAATGAGGCAATGTGTCACTCTCATGAAATAGGAAGACAGATGACATAGAGGAAAATATGGACCTGTAAAGTTCAAAATATGTTTCCTGTCTCACTGGCATTTTGCTTATTTCCCTGCATTTCAATCATTTCATTTTTCCTGTAAGCCCGTATATCTGCAAAGGGGTTTTCAGATTGGAAAGCCATTACTATTACCTAAGGCCCTAAGATTGGTTGCGGATTGATAATATCTAAACCTCAGTCAAGTGAGGCTGCCATATTCACTATCTCCAGGTATGTGAAACATAGAGTGCAGGGACAATTTTTATGGCCATATGTGGCAACATAAATTTCAAATTATCTCTAAATATGTGCTAACAGCATAACTTACATGTTAACTCATGTGTTAACAAGTAACTATGTTATATTTCCTCCTTTCTTCTCTAGTTTATTAATGGATTTTAAAAAACTCAAAATTCATTTGAAATAATGAGTAATTTGAAAGTTTCTAAGATTAATCGCCCTTCAAGGGTTTCAAGGAAAAGAAATATACACATATGGGAAGTGTGAGATAGTTTTTTAATCAAATATCTTGCTATGGATTTTCATATAAATTTTTTAATAATGTAGTTAGTATATTTCCAGTAAACTTAACTTGACCTACTAAAGTGGTAATGAACCTTAGGGCATAATGCTGATTTTGCTATGTCTTAGTGATGTGTGGAGTGAGAAAAATAACGTCAGTTTTAAGTGGTATTATCATGAGTCTCTACAGCATCTGAACATCTTTATCTTAAAAAAAAAATCTGGGCCTGTGATTTGTCCAAATAATAAACTCCAATAAATATCTCTTCTTTTATAAGCTTAGATACAATTTTAACTGTGAAGAATGGGGAAAGTGTTGATTGGAAAACATTTTATAGTGTTCCTAAATACCAATTCACCATACATGATTTCACAAATAAAAGACTGCTTCTTATACGGATGTGATGTGCTTATGGAACATGTAGTTGCATAAATACTGAATACCCAGGGGGTAATGTCACAATTTACTGCCTTGCTTTTCCCCTACAGTTAATTTCTGTGCTTGGAAGGATGCTGATTTGCTGCCTTGTGCCTGGCCTGTATCTATGTTCAGCTGCTGATCTATGGGTTAATAACACCCGGGGGAAATCGGGCTCACTGCTAAATGTGTTTAGTCCTTTATATTCCTACGATCACCGAAAATCATTATTGGCATTTTCAATTTATTTATTAGGCAAATCTTTAATGTCAACCCACAAGTTTAGGTAGGTCATTTTATATAAATCATCTCCACAAGCCAAGCCTTATATCATATAACCTCAGAAGGACGTATTGTTTGCACAAACAGACCACACTTATTTACCATATTGCAGTTCCTATGATGGCTGTATGTAAATATCTGTAGCCTGTTGTATTTAAATAAGAAATAAATACAGTTTCAGAAGTCACTCTAGCACTGATTTTGTCATGGAATCATGAGACAGAGCAGTGTTACAGAGAGCGTGTGATTTCTTAAGCAAAGATTTTCCCATCTCTAAATGGAAGATGAGTACACTTACCACAAAATACTGTGGCAATTCTCTATCTACTCCATCAAAAAAATGGGGAGTCTCAGTGTTCTAGAAGTAGAACTAGCTTCTCAGATCTCCTTGAATCTGTCAACAGAGTTAGAGACATCAGGTCAAGGACTGTTTTTTCCTATTGGGCATAAGCAGGAATTAAAAAGGGACTCATGCTTAGGATAACTCTGTCCCTCACCAGTCACCAAACTTCTATTTCCAGCAGTTAAAGAGATTCCTAGACATTCAACCTGCTCCCAGCCCCAACCCAATTAATATTCAAATCCTCATCAGCACTGTGTGCCTTACATTAATTATTTATGCTTTCATCCCTGTTTGTATCAATTAGCAAATGAGATCCTAGATCTCCAAGTCATCCTTTATCTCCCATATTATGACTGCTATATAATTAGGCATATCTGTTCGGTTATCCATGTATCCTTTTCTACTTAACACCCCAAAATTCTTCTACACTATCTTCTAGAACTCACAGTCTATCATCAGCAAAAACCCTTTTATCATCAATGTCTTTTCTGGAAGTTCCCTTCCTTTGCATTCTCTAACTGAAATGTGGACGATGATTTCCCTGCATTTCTCTCTAAAGTGGTTGCTTTGTTTTCCTCAACACACCTCATAATTTTGGGCCTGGAGTCCAATTGACTCCATTTTTCTGATCTTTAAAATCATGCTACCTTGAACCTTATCTCATTACATTGTGTCTCTTGCAACCTGCCATTATTGCAGTCATCTAACACCCCCTCCTTCTCCCCATTATTTATTGATTATATTTCTCTCCTTAAACCCTCACTGTTTCTTAATTTTTGGTGATTTCACTTAACAGACCCATAATCTTTCAGCCTTTACAATCCCTTTGACTCTATTGTTCCAATAATGCTGTCTTCCAACCTATTTCATCTCTCACAGACATACTGGGCATTTTACTATCATTGTCAATAACTACTAATTGGAATATACCACTCAAGAATGGGTAGGTTTGAAGCAGTAACAAACAATCCCTAAAGTTCATGTTAGTAAAAGAAACAATCTTTATTTAGTGCCCAGGTAAATTCTGTTATGTCTCCAGGAACTCTCCAGGGCACTTCTCTGCCTCTGCTGGCTCCATGTTGGACTTCTACTGAGTTTTGCTTCCATGATTGCTACTTCATGGGGAGACAGATGTTCACACTGAAAGTTGAACACTCACTTCTGGACAAAGATGAAATTTATCTACCTCTATCTGAGACAAAGCTCTATTCTTGTGCACTAGATTCTCTTACCTACTGAGGGGCATATGTTAGCTATCTTCTTCTTTATCCTATAATTTCAAATTGAGTTTTCCACTGCATCTTCACATTAATATACAAAGCTGTTATTGGACATTCTAAGTAACTAAAAATCCTGTTGACTCTATGTTCAGTAAACTTTTAAAGTAACTTTATTCTTGGTACCTTACCTTAACACACATAATTTGCTTCTTGCATCCGTGTGCTTGTCTCCTGACATATTTCTAGTTCTCCAGTCAGATGTCCCAGAATACAACTAATTCTCACCATTTCCACTGCAACCACCGTATCCAAGTCACAATCAGTCCTTGCCTGGAAATTTTGTCTTCCCTCCATGGGACAATGCCATACGATGCTGACTGGGCTTATTCATTGCATGTTTACCTTCCATGTTTATTTATGACAGAACAGACATCATGTTCCTTTTAAAATGTAAGTATATTCAGGTCACTCTTTGGCACAAAATCTTCTATATCTGAAAACAATCTGAACTTCCTACTGTAGCTTTAAAATTTTTAAAAGTCCTGCTTTGTCTGGCTGCCATTATGTCACCTCAACCTGCCCTGCTCCTCTGTTCCTATTTTCTTGGCGATGCTTCCCTACAGCTGCTTCTTGAACATGCCAGGCATGTGCTGTTTCTCAAGGTCTTTGTGTAATTTCTTCCTTCTGCTGATATTCCTTTGCATATGCTTATGGCTCACTTCCTCAACTGCTTCAAGCCTTTGCTCAATTGTCACCTTTGCTGTAAGACCTACTCCGATTGCACTGTGGAAATCCTAGCTCTCCCACTCGTAATCCCCCTGCCCCTGCTCCAGGTTCTGTAATACCTTTAATCTTGTGCTTATATAATTAACTCTCTTATTTGTGCTTACTTTCCACTAAACCTGATGTAAGCTCCATGGAGGCTGACATTTTTGTCTGTTATATTTATTGATATATTGGCTTTATAGTATTAGACTGTTAGTAATAACTCAATTACACACATACTGGATAAATAAAGAAGTGAATGAAGTCTATTATCCATGTCAGACTCTTCTTTCACACCTTACAGATTAACTCCTTCAGATTCTTTCTCTTTAAAATAGTTTTATTCTCAATACGCAGACACTGTTTTCCTTGTACATTACTACACAATTACAATCTAAAGTTTAAGTTATCATCTTAGTTCTTCAGGCTGCAATAACCAAACACCGCAGACTGAACTGCTCGTAACAACTGAAATGTGCTTCTCATTGCTCTGCTGGCTGGCTAGAAGTCCCAAGTTCAGGACATCAGCACGGTCAATAGCGACCTTCCTCAGGGTCAGAAACTTCTTGTATCCTCACGTGGCAGATTGAGCTAGGAGGCTCTGGGACTTCTTTTATAAGAGCACTAATCCCATTTGTGAGGTAATTAGGTCACACTCATGACCTAATTACCTCCCAAAGGACCCACTTTTCAATACCATCACCTTTGGGAACCAAGATGTCAACATACAAGTTTTAAGAGAACACAAACATTCAAACTACAGCAGTGATCAATAAATATTTGTTGGAAAATAAAAAGCAAATGTACAACTTCTCTGCCCATATCATCTTCTCTTGTCTCCGTAGTTTAGCACGTTCTAGTTCCTTTGCCTGGGATTTCATCCACTGCCTTCTTCATTTGGCTAGTGACTTTGTGTCTGTGAAATCTCAGTTGATGTGCCAAACTCTCTCCCAGGATTTTGTCATCTTAAATGTGTTGCCTAGTGCTCATATGTCTTTCCGTGGCATCAACTATGTCCTCCTGTGTACTAACAGTAAGACCACAATAATACTTTTCACAGTTGCTGTGTTATTAATAACTGGTTAGCTGTCTGTCTTTTCCTCTGGGCCCTGAACACTTTGAGTATAGCAATCATACTTCCTTCGGTTATCTCAGCACAGGACATAGTGCTTGATACAGTACATAATTAGGTAATGTTTTAGGGTGAATGAAATAATACGGAATTTTTTTTCATATGTAAACAATATTGAAATAGCCATGAAAAGTGTTGTTTCTACACTTGAATTCAAGGCCCTGTGGATATTGTGTACAAGAAATGGGCATTGATTTGCCTAAGGCACAAAGAAAGTCAGCGGCATAGGAGGAAACTTATAGGACAGCAAGAAGGAGGTTCCAGATCATCTTATTCCAAGGCCGGGGATGGCTAGGGGCATGTTTCCCTCTATTTCTTGCACCTCATTAAGAATTATCCCCGTTGTGCCTGAGATATTACTACAAAACTCCTTCTAGCCTCAGTATAACCAGCCAATTTTTTCCAACAGGTAAAAGGATGGTTTTTGTTTATTTCTGTTAAACAGCATACCTCTATCCTCTTATTTCACAAGCAGTTGGTCTGTAAGTTCAAGGAGATGGATACATTCTATTTGTTTGATTTTACTAGAGAATGCACACCCATTCTGTTTCATTCATCTAAATGGTTCCAGGAATATGCCAAAGGCATAAATGTGACACTTAGGATTTGATTTCTTTGTAATTCTGAAGAATTTACAGACCCTCAGAATGGAAAACCTAGAACAGTGTCTTACAGAGGAATGCCCAGGGCTCTTACAGACACAAACACAGCACTTGAAGTTGAAGACCCAATATAAAGATGATTCGAGGAATCAGCCCAAAGAGCAAAAATGAGGAGGAATCAATCATTCATGGACTCTAGTGGTTCTGAATAAATATCAAAGATAAGGGTTGTTTTGGATTAAGGGACCCAAACTGGAAAAATAAGTTCAAGAGAAACATTGACCCTTTCAAGTCATCTTCTGATCAAACATTTATATAACAATATGTCCCGACCCACAGGACTATCAACGGGGGTTGACGACCTGGAGGAGAGAATGAAGGGGCAAGAGACACAAAGGATGGACAGCAAGACAGGATGTCGGATCAAGCTGACCAATTTTATTTTTCTCAGGCTCAATTTATATAGGTTGTGACGAAAATATATGTAAAGAGGTGATTGGTCTTCAGTTGGCGCCGGCGGGAATGTGTAGAGAGGTGATTGGGCTTCAGGTGGCACCGGCGGGAACCGAGGACCCGGAAGAGAAGCAGGAAGTTCGCCATCTTGTGGGTGGGGGCCCTTGGGAGGGAGGTTTAAGGGTTGGGCTTTCCCCTGGGGCAGCGGGTGTTCTTGAGAAGCAGGAGTTTGGCAGGGTTAGAAGGCCAGTGGAAAGAACAGAGGAGGAAACATTGCTTAGCAATCTGACTGCAAGATCTATATTGATTTGGCTAGGAGAGCAACTTTGCCTTCCTGCAGAAATGATTGCTGTTGTCTTAATACTTACATAACTAGTATTGCTTAAAAGTCCATAGGCTCGCTCCCAGCAACAATATGTAAAAGGAATTACGTTGGTACTGGGAAAGTGCCTAATACAATTTATTTCCTAAGTTAATTTACAGTCTAGTTAGATTTGATCGAACAACTGGCATTTTAGTAGATATTGAAAGTTTATAGGAATTAAATATGAAATGATTGAAAGAAGGAGACTGTGAATTAAAGAGTTTAAAAATGAATTGAGTGCAGAAATTAAAGTCTTGGGTAGGGAATGTCAGGTGGTTCATTGCAATAATCAGGTGATGTACAAAAGGAAATAAACAGGTAAGATAAATTTTGAAGTTTTGAAGATAGTTTGTGTTAATTGACATCTCTGTCTTCACATCAACTGAATGCTTTTCACAAACCTGACAAGGTAGGAAGCCCAGATACCCTGTGTCTCAGTAACATGGAATTGGTACAAGGGATCTTTTCCATAGTTTCTTGAGTCCATTAACAAGATATACTAGGCTAAATGATAGCTCCTTACCAAAAAGATACAACCTCATCCTAATTGTCAGAAACTCTGAGTTTTACCTTACATGGTAAAAGAGTAAATGTCACCTCAGTGGCAAAAGATGGTTAAATTAAGGATTTGGGGAGGAGGAGTTCCTCTTGGATTATCCTTGCGGGCAGTAAAAATAATTACAAGTGTCATTATAAGAGGTAGACAGTGGAAAATAAGACAAAGCTACAGAGGAGGTGACAGCCACATGAAGGAGAAGGTGATATGAAGCACAGTGGGAGGAGATGCAGCCATATGCCAAGGAAGACTGACACCCACAGAAACTGGAGGAGGCAAGGAACAGAATCTGCCCATAAGCCTCCAGGGGTGCTTAGCAGCCTTGGGAACGTCTCAATTTCAGACTTCTGCCCTCCAGAACTATGAGAGAATAAGTTTCTGTTCCATTTGTTAAAGTAAGACACCAAATTCCTAGAAATTTGTTAATAGCAGCCTTAGGAACCTAACAAATAAGAGAAACATTTTTTTTCTTCTTCTTTAGGTTAGAAGTTTTGGGGCATGAGAAAATATTGCCACTTTGCTAAATATTGGATTAATATTATTGTGGCATAATATTAGTACTTACCACTCTGTCTCCTGGGCAAGCATAGAACATAATATTTGGAAAGGAAATGAAAACGGCCACCCCGACTACAAGGGTTGATAGTCTATAATCTCATCATATGGACATCATCTGTAATTTGAGATTATTGAAAATACCTACCTACTTATGGTCATACACTTTTTTTTAGCAAGTTTTTGTCTTTGTAGTAGCCACTCTTCAAAATTAGAGTAGAACTCTCCCAAAATGTGGTTTAGATGTTAAGATTGATGATGCCGCACAGGCACCAGAAGTGCATGAAAAGGCTCATTACTTAGAAAATGAGGCTTTCGAAGGAGAACAGGGCAGGACCCCCACAATGCTCCTGAAGTTCCTTGAGAGAGCAAAGAGAGGATCTGGTAATTTTGGGAGAGTTCTACTCTAATTTGAAGAGTGGCTACTACAAAGACAAAAACTTGCTAAAAAAAAGTGTATGACCATAAGTAGGTAGGTATTTTCAATAATCTCAAATTACAGATGATGTCCATATGATGAGATTATAGACTATCAATCCTTGTAGTCGGGGTGGCCGTTTTCATTTCCTTTCCAAATATTATGTTCTTTGCTTGCCCAGGAGACAGACTGGTAAGTACTAATATTAATTTTTATGGTAATTAGGTGGGGGATTTGTGGGAAGGAGGATTCTGGGGGTGGTGGGAACTTGTGTTGTTCACATTTCCTGTCATCATGATTAAAGGAGGCATGAAGATTTCTTATTTGGTTGCCCAGATGTGGATGAGGGGCAGAGGGAAGAGTGAGACTTGGAAGTTGTTAGCAGTCTGATATAGAAACATGGAGTCAGGTTATTAGTGTCCATAAAATGAATTATTCAAAGTAGTAAATATTGACTTTTACTCTTTCTCCCCCCTTCCCGTGTAGTTGTTTTTTTTTCCCTCAAGAGTCCATCGTCTTCATATTATTCTCTTCTGTTTTCTTCTGACTATGGATTAGGCCACCCACAACCCCTGGCATTATAATTAAGTAGCTGAGGCTGAAGGAGATCTTGACTTTGCTTATAAAGGACAAGTACTGCTTCCCCAGAATTGGGTGGTCTTTGGCTTTCTCATGTTTATGTGAATGTTTACACTCATACTCATGCGCTTATCAAAAACGCAAGTAATCTGGAAATCTGTAATTATCTGGCAGACTAATGCTTTCTGTCCTATCTTGAAAATAAGTATTACAGGTGGCATAAGTATGAGACTGATCAAGTGAGAGGTCTCTGGGGTGTAGAATTCCAATTTTATATAATGATGTTTAGTCACTATCTGATGCCACTCTCTATTTTATCAACCTCAGGAGATATCCAAGTCACTTTGCTATCTTCTCTAATAGCTGTCCTATCAGACAAGTGATTGTATCTCCTTGGGAAAGTAGGAATGGAGGAACTGACTCTATATTCTTCAAATATCCTGAAAATGTCTAATTCAGAATAAACTAGATGGTCAGGCTATCTTACTTGCTATAAAGATGCTATAAGTGAGAGCTTCTAATAGAACTTTGTTAAAAGAAATGAGTTAAGTAGATTGTTCATGGAGTAGTTTCTGTAATTACATGTATGCATATCAATATGGGCTTCAACATACTTCATATCACCATTCTTGTTCCTGTAAAAATATTTTATTAACCTAAAAGCAAATAACTGACATTTTAATGCCCAACATCACAGTCAAATGACATTTATAATAATGCCCAGTAAATCTCTAAAACTTCACTACACTAACATAATTAAATTGGAAGTTAAGAGCAACAATGTAATACAGGATGCCTATTAATTTAATCCACTTTGAGACAAATATGCTCTCCAATTTAGAACTGAATCCAAGAAAACATAAATACACATTAAAATTAAATAGTTCATTTACATATTTGTATCCTTTAAAGCATTTACTTTTATAATACAAAAGTTATATTTAAGTATCACTCAATATTCAGAAAATGAAGGCAGGACATCAATAACACATTTTAAAATTTTTATTTTCTTTTTTAGTGATTTGATCTGCACATTTTTGTGATTATATAATCTTTATGTAAGTAAAATCTCCATTTAATATTTTTCTTCTAATCATATATACTCTTTCATTATTTTATCTTGCATCATTCATATCCTCATTTTAGTGATTCTTAAAGTTTATTCCTAGTAATGTCTCCTTTTCCCAGAGGAAATCTAGAAAAGATGAGTAATAAGAATAATCACATATAGCTGGGAGAGAAGCCATAAAAATTTCATAAATAAAACTGAAGTTAATGGCCAATGAACTCATAAGCATTAATAGACAAAAAAATGTTATAATTCAGTGTAAGTGCAACCACTTAGAAAATCATACATAATTTGGTAAAGTCTGTGTTATACACAGTATCCTCACTCTCTTACTCCTTATTGATCACTCTGAAATGAACATGTAAATTAAGAAGTAGACTCTTTGATTCTATTTTGTTTAAGCACAGATACATAATATAAGAGGGGAAAACAGTTTGTATTAAACATACTAGACTTCTGTACTCACAGACCTTTAGAACTGGAAAGGAATCAGTAATCACGTAGTTGAGGAGACTAGGTCACAAAAAGGTACAGTGAGTTGGTGAATGTCACATATTGATTAGGGCTCATATCTAGGATTTGAAATCTTGTGGTTTAACTTTATTGCTTTTTCAATAATTTAAAGCTATTATTTAAATTCTGTGCTATTGTATTTCATTCATCAAGAAAATAATTCAAGGCCAAAATAATGTTTATAAATAAATCAATATTTTAAGAAAATTACTAGAATAAATTTGAAAACAGAATGCCTTATTGGTGATTAATATACAATATAGACCATCTATGCAGAACTTAGTTCAAAATGTTAATATTATTCGAGTTATTTTATTTGACTTTTTCTACATATGTGCCATATATCTACTTTCTTCCCGATTTTGTCTAAATCAAGTGGGAATATGGCTAAGAAACTGGATAATAAATAAAGGAGGATGGGAAGAAGGAAGGAAAGATACGAGGGAAGGAGGGAGGGTGGGGGGTGGAAGAATATGTAGAAGTCTTGGATCCTATCTCCAGAAAAACATTCTCATCCACACATATAAACATTTGAATAAAATTAAGGCAGTTTGTATAAACCCATAAATCACAGATTATAAGACTCTTTTCTTTTACTCCCTTGATCAAAAACCCCAATGATTCAAATCTCTAATAACTGTCTGATACTCTAGAGTATGCAAGTCATTTTCCTATCTTTTCAAGTCTAAATCTTTTATATCAACATTCAAGATTTGCTATCATTTGTCCTATTTTTTTCTGCCTAGTCCTATTTGTGATCACATACAATTTTATATTAATATAAAAGCAAGATTCTAAAAGAATGTTCTTCTTTCTCATTGTAATGAAAGACAATGTTTGAAAACATTTCATTGTATTGCTACTATTCATTGTATTACTATTTTTAACCTAAAGTATTGTCAGTGTTTAGAGTGCCTGACACATAGTAGTTGCCCAGTAAGTATTTGCTGAATAATCAAGTAAATGAATAAATAGATAAATAGTAAGGCTATATCAGGGACTTCTTTAAACTGTCTTGAATTTTCAAATCTATTTCAAAGCCATTTGGGGTTAGACTCATTGAACATGAGTTTGAACTCCACACTCTTTCACTACATTACCAAACAATCACTTAACTTCTTTGGACTTCTGCCTTCTCACATGTAAAGTGGAGATACTTGTCTAGATGATTATTTTAATAATTAAACATTACAGGCAATGGGTTAAGAGACATTTCCAATTGTATATTTCTCATTGACAGTATTGATCATGTTTGTGTCCTTTTCTACAGAGGTCATAATTGGCAGCCTGCATGCTGGACATGATTGATTTTATTTGATTTTGTTTTGTTTTGCATCCTCATGTTCTATACCTCAGTAAGTTGAACCAACATTTAAGAATTGAAGTATTTTACATAAAAATCTATATTCTAGTTTCCTTTTTTAAAAAGAAAGAAAATGTTTGAAAACATTTCAGGAAGGAAGGCAGGACATATATTTACTACTTCACTGTAGTCCCCGCAGTCCATTCAAATTCACATTTGAATTTGAAAACTTCAGTCACATTTGGCTGCAAGAACTCAGAAAGTACGTGAAAAAGCTGCATATCTTGGTCTTTTAATTGAGCTTTCAAAATCTGATTCACTCATATGCACACCAGCATGACCCCTGTAGATTTCTGAGTTGGCAATCTTTCTTTTCTGTAGTAATTGCCCTTTAATAGGCACCAAATACAAATTTGTCCAATATGAATTTGGTGTGGTTTGGAAACCTCAAGGAGACTTTGTCCTGGCCATAAAATCCTGCACAAGCAGGGAGTCTGCTAGCTGTAGAGTTCATTTTGTTAATTTAATGCGATCTCCATTATATTGCAAAAGCACTGGGAAAAATAGTGCTTAGTTTTCAATAATTTGTATAGTGACACTATAAAACTATTGAGTTCCACATTCATTGTGGCACTTGATACACAAAATTATTCTGCATAATATCTAAGCAACCGCTTTTGAATTGGCCAATTTCTGTTCCATATGGACCCAGGAGATCAAACAATATCATCAAAATCTGTTCTTCTTTCACTGCTCAGGTCAACTTTCCTCTGCATAGGGACCATTTTCATTCAAACACTCTTCCTGTGGGCCCCAGAAGGAGGCATCAAGTTTACAGCCTTTCAGATTTCAACTTCAAATGGCAGGAATATGTCATTTTTGCCAATATCTTGTAAGGTTATCATGAGCATTAAAAAAATTGAATGCATGGAAAACACTTTGAGCAAAGCTTGGCATAGAATAAGTATGTATTTGTTATTGTCACTCCAGCAAAAATCCTGCCACTGCTAGACCTCAATGGTACTGGTCTAGCAGAGGCTGTATGTATTTATACACATCCCTATGTTCATACTGGCCAGCTTTCATCTCAGTGGCTAGAGTGTGGGACCCAGCCCTCTGGGACCTTGTGGAATAGGAGAAAGGGATGCTTGGAAGTCAGAGTTATATTAGTAAGAAAGAGAAGGAAAGGAAGTTATGCAGGGAAAATATATATATATATATGTTTAATCTCCAACATGCACAGGAAAATCATTCTAGCATTTGTGCAATCCTAAAAAGCAGGTCCCAAATACAAGAGAACATTGTTAGTGTGAAAAATTGACATACATAATAATATACATAGATAACTATTTACAGTGTCAGTTTTTGCAACAATATTGCATTTCCATTCCTGCTATTCCACTTTAAGAAGACTATCATTACATTTGCAGGTAATGAGATTTCAGGGGATTCCATTATCTTTTGGCAGGCAAAATGAGATATACATTTCATCACCATCTTAAATCTGGAGGAAGCTAATGACTGGATCCTGACCTTTTGTGCTTGATGTGGAGATATGCAACATCCTTTACACAAAAGGATTAGTATTTTGGGAATATATGTAATGGTAGCAAGAATCAGAACATACACTTTTTACATCTGTTAGTTGGAGAATTGTGTTATGATTCAATAGTGATTTATGAAACAGAAGCAAAAAATTCCCTAATGGTGGAACCATATCCTTCACAGGCATAAATTGTTTTATCCTTCTCTAGATACTGGGGAAAGTTACTTTTATTCCTATAAATCAAGCAGTAAGCAGCAATATGTACAGAGTGATTCTGAATCTAATGTTAATGTGGTGAGGAAAAAAATATAAGTGCACCTTGTTATCTATTTGGAGTGTGGTTTAAACTTTTAAGTGACTTTCTGTGTGTCATTATGGAAACACATTGGCTATATATAGAAACTCATAATATTAGCAGAGTTCTACTTGAATTTATTTTAACATATTAAATCTTATATTTATTTGTCACTTTTTTATTGTTCAAGGCTACTAACCAAATTTGAGCTTAATTATTTCCATTTTATTAAAAATATTATACATTTGATAAAAAATATGTTTAATGGATTAAGAAGATAGTCAATGCAGTGTCTGGCTGATGTTAGCATATAGTAAATTGTGAAAAATTAAAATCCTTTTATTTAACCCAAATAGCATCCTGTCATTGCCACTGATTTCTATTTCAAGAAGCATCAGGAAAACGAAAGGTTTATTATTTTATCCTTTCCTGTAGGCACTAATTCTGTTGCAGGTATACTCACACATTAGGGAAATACACTGAACTACAAATTCTGTTGGATTAGGAGCTATTTTACTAAAAGTACTATTTCCTTTTTCCTCTGTTTGGAATTATTTTCAAGTATGAAGCTTACTATCCAAAACATATAGTAATCCTTTTCAAAGGCAACTCAAAACCATGTTTTAAATCATTGAAATAAAATTTTCACCATCAATTCCCCCCAAATCTAACATATGGACACCCTGCATATGACATTTTTATTAACAACTTGTAAAGCTGGTTTTAGTCCGAGTAACAGCTTTCATATCTATTGTTATTCATAGATTATAAAACACTTTTATATGTGTATTTTCTCCAATGCCTGTGTCACTTGTATGAAATTAAGTAAATATTTGAGGGGGTATATTGCAGGCCTCATATTCCATGTTACACACTGCTGCCAGCCTTGTACTCATGGTTAAAAGAATCCATGTGTCTTCCTCAACAGTGATATAAAAATGAGACTCAACTGTCGGTTAATATACCCATAAGATATTCTATTATTTTCAGTCATGTAGTTTAGTTTCCAGTGTTTCATATTGAAAACTTCACATTTTCCTCATTTAGGATGACTGAGTGAAGGCAGTAAAATTTATGTAGGACTTACTCATGAGGGAACACTGGTTTTCAAAACTTACTTGCATGTCTATTAAACATTAATTGATGTGACTATAATCTTCATATCATTCTATTAAGTGACAAGTGCTGTTTACAAGTAAACTATCATTTTCACATTCTTCTTGTAAATATTTTCAACAATTTTGATTATCTGGCTCTGCTTAGATGCTTAAAGTTAAGGAAACAGGTCCATTTCCTCTCTGGCACAGAGAATATAAAGCTCGCTTCTGTGTGGCACCACAAGCATTGCCAGTTTTCCCATTCATCCCTCCTTAATAAGATAGAATATATCTATAATAAATATACAGCGATGTATGAGTCTTATTGGAGCTTCAATATTAAAATGCTCAAGTAGAAAATGAAAAAAAAAACCTTGCAAACCAAACTCATCTGCCATTAATAAACCCCATCTGCCATTTTATGGCACATACACAAACTGCTATAGGAAGATGCCAAGACAATTTAGAATTTCCTTCTACAAGGGCCTGAGCCAGAACTAATTTCATTCAAAGGATAAATGAGCAAAGTATTCCTTTGCCAACTGACAAAACGTAATGATTCATGATTAATGGATCCTTGTTTTTTTCTTCGAAGACCTCTTCTTTCAGCCTGGCGATACTGTAATCAGTGTGGGAGGAGAACCTGAAACTTTAAATATGAGGGCAGCAAATCTGATCTGTATTTTAGGGTTAGGATTGGCTCATTATTAGGAAGGAGAATGATTGATGATAGAAAATGCTGTCTTTTGAACCTTACAGGGCATATGCTAAAAAATATTTTGGAACATTTATCTGCCCTAGATGAGACACTATTGTGTCTTAGGAAACAATGTTTTGCTGTTCAAATTTGTTTTTGCTCTAATAATCAAATTTAATTACTAAAATACCACTAAGAGTTGTTGGCTCAATCACATATGACTTGGGTTTTAATTATAAAATTGGAATCACTCTTTGACAGAATTAGCACTCATGTTAGTGTTAGCTGTAGAGTAAAACAGAAGCTTATGTAGTGCTAAATAATTTTAAAAAGCACTCCTGATGGAAAACAAAAAAATGTTCTATTTTTGTCTGTAATAATGAAGGTAAAATAAATATGATGGAGAAAAAATAACTCAATCAGCACTCATTTCTTTACCATCCTTATTATTAATGATAAGAGTACTCACAGTGTGTGACTATTTACCAGCTATCAAAACAACAAAGTAATTCTTACTGGTAATCTATTTGGGTTTCTCCTTTGACTCTAGGCATCTCTTTAATTACATAATGCACCACCTCAAGCTTATAGCCAGCATAATTTATAATTATCTTGCTACTAAGTAATGGAGAGATTCTGTAAACATGAGGTCAATAAAAATGTGCAAATGTGTTGATCACATTGTGAAAGGTTGATCAGTAGGTTGTATAGTTATATTAATAAGCAGTATACACATCTGATTAAAAGCCAATAAAATGGCCTCATTTAAAAATGCCTCATGAAACAAAATTATACAATATATACAGAAACTTTATTGGTCAAATAGAACTCTTGCCTGAATACTTCCATGTTTATAAAGTTTACATGGATATATATTTACCTATAATGTACTTAAATGTTATCACCATTAAAAGTCAAATAAAACTAAAACATACTATAAGTTAGAATGAGTCATATAAAATGGAGCAATTCCAACTTTTTTCACTACAAAAATGACAATTTATTCAAATTATAAAAGGACCAATCAGAGGTCCAATAGACTCTTCTAGTTCTGTTAAAGGAGAAGACTCAAGTTATCCAGTATAAGGAAAGTGTTTGAAAGAGTAACTGGCACAAACTACACACTACGTGTGTTAATCATTATGGTTTTACCATCATCATCATCATTGTCAAAGAGTTAATTGAGGCAAATGGCAAAATTTCCAGTATAAGTAACAATGAAATCAATGGGGAATCTCATAGGGTATTCAGGGTCAGTAAGGAATAGTTATCCACAGCTGGTAGATCTAGAGAGAAACACTGGGATGAAGGCTAATTTATTCCTCAGTGACATAGGACAGTAGTGTCTACCTTTGAAGTTCTTGTGATAATAAAATGAGATTGTGTATAAAAAGCTATGGGGACAGTGCTTGACATACAATAAGCTCTAAAGAATAGAAGTTACTTGTTCTTTTGTTTTTAATAACATTCATTAAAAATTTCTTATTCTCAGGACACAGACATATGTTTTAGATTATAATTGACATGCCAGCTAATTCAGTATATTTTGAAAATTGAAGACAATATCATAAGAAAAATAATAGAAATTATTCATATTGCAATTCATATTGGAGAGCTATTGTTAAAGATTTTGCATTGGGTTGCTAGTAATAATAATGATCATTACATTGATACTAGGATGTGTACCAGGAAAAGCTTCATTAAAATTTATAAGTTAAGATGGACATTACTGGGAAGTCAACAGGCCATTTCAGATACAATTAATTCTCTTGTTTTATGTTGGTAGTTACAGAGTTCTAATTTGGGACAGGAAGAGGGTAGGCTCTGAGCACATTTTTTTCATAGTAGTACAACTCAAAAAATTAAAGTATAATAAATCATGTGAGAGCCTAATGTTTCCTGAAAGGTTTTTACTTTTGTGTTTTCTGCTGTTTATTCTTAATGTCTAAAAAGGGTAGTTATTATTTTGCAACCCAGTGGTGTATTTACAATGCTTGATGGAGTAAAATTTATGAATATAAAGGACTCTTTGTGCCTGGGTAGATGTTTGAATAAAACGGTAAAATATATTTCCTTTCTCTTTTTCCTTCAATTCTCTCACTTCTAGTCCTCCACACTCACAAAAGGGGTTTAAAGTTGGGGTTAGACATTCTGAGACTGTTCTAATTCACCCAACATGTTAAATATATAAGATGTTATTAGTAGCCAATTGGTTGTTGGATTAAATGAGTTTTAATTATCCTATTTCAAATTTTCCACATTTCAACTGCTTACCTAAGGTTTGATAATCATGATGGCAGGGAATGTGTTTACTGTGAATATTAGAGAAACAGGAAAGAAGAAATAACTTTGATCTGATCATTAAATTTAAATATCAAGATTCTCAAGGCCTATAGTTCAGGATGCAAATGTGGTAAGTCTGTACTTCAGCCCTGAATATATTTGTTGAGTGAGAAATTTTTTGAAAGACAATAGGTATCATGCTAATCCACACAATTTCAGATAGTTAACTCTGTTTTTCCAATGATATAAACAATGACTGTGGTGGCCAGTAAACAGAATTTCCCCTTTCCGGGTGGGCTGCAGTATTTCATTTTTCCACATTTTTGTCTTGAGTTTTTTTTCACAGTAAACATAAATCAAACATGTTGGCATAATATTGTTGATTCAATTTAATATTGACTCATTTTTTAAATTGTTTTTCATTTTTCTACTGATAAACACATTTCCCTAATTCCTTCCCAAGAGCAATTAAACGCAAAAGACCAATCTGATACCATTCATACCCATGATGTATCATTTGAAGACACCATGTCCTTTGGCTGACTGGAGAATTGGATAGCTGATTCGTGATATAGTGGTAGGCAAGGAAAGTGTCCAGCATGTAGTCCCCAGCATTTCAGGCTAAATAATTATGGAGAAAAGTCTTTGCCTTAAATCCTTTTTCACCTCAGGAAATGCTCCCAAAATTAGTTCCTACTTAAAGCCTCCCCAGGGGCACTTCTTTCCCACAGACATCAAAAATATTCAAAACTTCCCATTATAAGAGATTCTTGGATTGGACCTAATGCATTGTGAAAAAGAAGGATGGAGATTAAGTAAAAAAGAATTGCAGTAGAGATCCTGGGGGCGTCTACCCGTTTAGCAAAACCCACAAGGGCCTGACACTTAACTTCTTGCTTTTTTTTACAAACTATATTCTTTCTTTCCCCATGATTTCCATCAGAAGCCCATCCTCTCTTCTGAGGATGTCTCTTTTGTTCACATGCGTGGTTGCTCACATAACTGAGATTTAGGCTGAAGCCAAGTGACAGTGCAGCCAAGTCTGGATTGTCCATCTTCCAGTTTTCACCCCTGTTGCCAGTCTTTGATATTTGGAGGCTTGGTTAGAGAAATGAATTGCTTTTCAATATTTATTTTATTCTTCAGTCTACCAGAGCAAAGGGAAAATCTGAAGCATAGGGGAGAACTAACCAATTGTGGGTACAAAATAAAACCACAATGAGTGAAGAAAAATTGAACTTGTATAAAATTGATAAAGATTTTATGTTATGTCTTGCTTTTTTTTACAAACTATATTCTTTCTTTCCCCATGAAAACAGTAAATAAATATGTATGGAATAAAAATTGAATAACTTCAGGAGCTGTGAGTTAAGAACCCATTTGTTCTGAGTGCATCACAGGGCAGGATACTTAACGCTAACTCTAACACATGCAAATTAAGCCTCTTTGCAGGGATATCAGTACTCAATGAGCACATGATGGAACCATCATAATTTAATAAGCAACATGCTCATTATCATTAGTACACAGGGTTTTGTTTGTTTATTTCAACAAAAGTCCTTCATTAAAAAACACTTAGGTGAATTTAGAATCTGTGAAAAACTGCTCTTCTGTGCAGCCCTAGAGGGAGAAATTGACTTACTTATTTTTAAAACCAAGCTGAAATTGAAAAAAAACAAACGTACATGAAACAGGTTATCAAAGACTGGTAAAAACAGTGCTGAACATTTACTGTTCTTCACTCATTTATTCACTCATTCAACAGTTATGGGTAGTGTAACCATTGAATGCCAGATGTATTAAGATGCTGGGCAAGGTGCATAGGTTTTTATCCTTTTAATGTACTTCTTTAGATATTATACCATTTGATACTAACAATACTTGCTAGTAGTGGGGCAACTGATAATAACCCCCATTTACTTTTTCAGGGCAGTTTGGGGGAGGTGCATGACTCCACAGACTCGGACAGATGGAAGTGAAGTCCAGGCTACACGAAGAGCTCCTTGCTCTGGGTCCAATGTCATTTTTATTTACTTGGCAACCTTGAGCTATTATACATTTGACCTTTTTCAATGCTTACGTGTTCAAGGCCACCAAAGAAATTATTTTGTCAAAAAAAAGTAAAAGATCCTGAATAATTGTTAAAGAGTAGACCCATGAATAAAAGATCAAAAAGCACTGAAGTTCCCTGTCTTTCCAACTCTGGGTTAATCAAAATTGTAATATGTGTCCCCCTCCTACACCCAGACTATAAGCTCCAGGAAGTGCAGGATATTTGTATATTGTTTGATGATATATCCCAGATTCTTAGAACAATACCTGAGACTTAGAAAACAGTAAATAAATATGTATGGAATAAAAATTGAATGCAGCCCACTTGTGAGCTTTGGTGCATATACTAGGGCATGATGGATATTAGCTGTTTAATTCTCTCAAGGGATCACAAATAAGAACTTGGACCATTAATTCTTTTTCTTACACCACTTAATGATAGTAAAAAATACCATCATGCTCTAAAATGCCAATTTAAAAAACTCAAACTGGTTCATTGTTAACAATCTCCTTTAACAACAGAACACAGAGAAGAAGCATAACTCATAGAGTGGGACAATTTCAGCACCTTATTTTCAGCTATGTTGTTAAAAGCCCTCTTAGTAAATTCTTTTGAATAATGCACAAATAATGCAAATAATGCATTTACACAGATAATGCAAACTGACTATCGTTCAACTCTTTCGGCAATCCTTTGCCCATTCTCTGGGACAGCTGATTAAGAGAGAGCAATGGTTATAGATCAAGTCAGGGGAGAAGAAGCAGAGAATGAGAAAATTCTAGCTTTTCATCATTAGCCCTTGAAAGTTTTATACCAAACTCTAGTAAAGGAGGCTGTGAAGATCAATAGGTTTAATTTGTGTTGGCATTCTGTGTGTGTGTGTGTGCTTGTAGACATTCCTTTTACATTCGACGTATCCATTGTGGAATGTTGTTTATGTCTTAAGCTGTCAGAGGGGGATATTTTTGTTTACTTTGCTTCTTAAAGAAAGTATGTTCCCTTCGGTAAACGAAAAGTGAAAATTGAAAGCAAATGTAGCTAGATTAACTGAGCCAGGAAAATGTGAAAACATACCAACAAGCCTATCACTTCTCTTCTTCGCCCTTTTTTTTTGTGGCTATTTTTTCTCTCATACAGTATTTCTCATGGGAGAGTAAGGTGTGTTCTTGTGGATCGCCCTGCCATTGTAATACTCAGGCTTAGAAACATAACTACCTCTTCACAGGGTATACACATTTGTAAAAAGTTTTGAAGATTGCTCCTTCTTGGAAATATAAAAGAAATACATTGTTCATCCCTATTTTTTATCACATTTATAAATAGCCCTTGTTAACACATTTCAGAAGAATTAATGATCCTCTAATATCTTTTTTCTATATACTGTTGGTGTAACAGTTTAAGGAATCTATTAATCAGTTTAAAAGCAGACACAAATATAAAGGAAATAAGAATATTTTATTGTGAAACTTATTTTCCAAGTAAGTTTTTAGTGAATATACAAGATAAGGAATCATAAGAGTCCCAATCTCTACAGCATTAAGATATAAGATTCTCTGCCATTCACTTCGTTTTGTGTTTGAGTTTGTTCTGTTAATTTTTTCTTTGCTTTCATTACCGCCTGATTTAATGGTCCCTAATTCATTCAGGTGTATGTCATTTTCAGTATTCGTATCTTTGAACATGTTTATATTGTAGCAGTGACTTTCAGTGTGTACACTGGCATTTTAAAGTCAGACCTGATCAACAGTGGGCAATTGAAAATTTTCTCCTTTAAAGAATACCTGAAGCTCAGAACTCTCATAGAGGAACTGTACGTAAAAAAATTCTGCAGAGACAAAAGCAGTTATATAAATCCTCACTGTTGGACTAAAAAAACAATGCACCTATGTCTTTCAATATGATCAGGGGAACAATTTTCTAGAGGACCAAAGCATGCAACATATGTGAAGGAGATTTATGTGGATGCATTATATTTTCTCTGCTCACATTCAAACAAATATTTTGGAAAGTTTTCATGTTGATTCTTATTAAAGTGGAAGAAAACCCATGGTGCTTGGAAATATATATCCACACTTCAAATCCTAAATTCCATATGTGAATTTAGATTTCTTTCCTTCCTCCCTCCCTCCTCCCATTTCTTCTTCCCTGCATCATTCTATTAGTGTCACAATTCCCTCTATCCATAGGCATTTGCTGAGATAGATAATTCTGTTCTAGAAGTTGAGGGATATATAACTAAGTCAGTCAGTTGGGCTCACTGCTATAATGAGCCTAAATATTTTTTTTGCAATCTTATATGGGCAATAAAGTATATCTGATATAGTTATCTCTCATGATAAAATAAAAGTGTGATGTTTGAAAAGATTTAGCTAAATATTTGTCATCTAGAATAGGCCTAAAAGAGTAGTAGTTACTTCCTAGTAAACTGGTTTCCTGTTTTCTAGTTGGCCTGCCTTGGGAGCAATAATATCCCCTATTCCTACTTTACTTTCAAATCCAAGAAACTAGATGGATCCTTGACCACTTTCTTGTCTAGACCAATGGGCAAGCTGAAACAAGGCTTTTTATAATTCTCAGTCCTTAGACCTCCTGAGAATGGCTGACTTACTATATGAATGAAATATGGTTGGATGCCCTTCCTGTTCAGTTCTCAGGCTCCACAATGCTCAGCAGGCAGTAGTCAATTTAGTGAGGTCTTATCCATCACAACTGAAAAGATACCAGGCATTGACTTGATGAATGGAAGATAAATCATGAGAGGGTTATCCATTCAGGCAAAGCTGAATGACACTGACAGAGCCCTGCGTGAAAGCTCATTTTGTGTCTGCCTGTACAATATCTCATTTGTCGTGAGCTTCACTTGCCAATGATATCAGTGGCTTCCCCTGTATGAAGCCTTCTCTCTTTATTCCCTTCAACAAGGCACCAGTTGGAGGAGAAATATACCAAGGAGACAAGATGCTATTATAGTCTAAAAAGTCAAGTTCAAAACTATATTTTTCTTTGTTCTTTGTTACAAAAAAATCATAAGTGAATAATTTTGTGGTTGGTTGTTATGTGGAAATAGGTGAAACAGCTTCAATAGATGGGACTTAAAATGTTATAGGGCCCCAAGGTGTTACTCCATATTTAGCCTTAAAATTCTCACTAAAATACAGTTGATCACTATGCCATTCTATTTGGAATATAAGTAATGAATTCCTTTGTATTTTGGAGATCTCAGAAGCTTAAGACTAATTTTGGGAAATAAAACATTTTGAGCATTTGATTAAATGGTACTATAATTTTACACTATAGTGTAAAATGTTAGCAAGGAGAATGAGAAAACTTATTCTATGTTGTCTCTTAAATTTTCACAGCAGACTACTAACTATTGAAGACTAGTAAGCCATTCCATAATATATGAAAGTCATGTTAAAAATAGTTACTTTTGTATAGGCCCACAATGCTTGGTAAAAAAATAATTTCATGTCATGATACAGGAATTTATAGAGACCACAGAAAAGATACTCAGGTGCTGAAGCCAGATACAATCTAGGCCTGTTATTTTTCATTCCTGATAATATTCAAAAGACTTGAAATGATTTAAAATAACCATTTATTAGTGTCTCTCCCATACTTGCTGATAACGTAGACGGGAAATTCATTTTAGCCATTTTTTCCAAGTCATTGGTAAATTGCTAAAATGCTCTTCAAAATTTCAAAGAATAAGAGAAACTATGTAGTCTATTATTGCTATTTTTATATTAAGCACTTGCTACAGTGCCAGAAACACTAGTGAAATATAAGAATGTACCATCCTATGATAAATTTAGATGGGATTAAGTTTTGTTATTAGCTGTAATATTTTTATTGTATTCATCAAAGTGAAAGAGAAATTGATAAAGTAAAATACACAAGTTTTTTATATATCACTTATATTTTCAAATTCAGACACTCAGCTGCTATAGAGTGACATTTACTATCTTAATAGCTTACTCTAAGAGATTTTGAAGTATACTCCATTTTTTAAACCATAAGTATAGCAAATATGATAAAAACCACTTTAAATGATGAACCTTCTCTGAATTTAGTTAAGTGAAGAATAAAAAAAATCTATAACCTCATTCTAAACTACATCAAGTTATTTAATTTCAATATAAAAAGAATGAATGAAAGCCTTTTTACAATATCAGCATTAGAATAATTTTGAGGATTTTTATTTATGTGCTGATATATTGAATAAAAGACCTGAAAAATGGCAGTTTTTCAGTTGAGTAAAATAACAAGATATCAGGAATTACGTCAAAATATCCATTAAAAAATAAACCTTATCTCTGTTCCAGGATGTCTGTAGTATTTTCTCTTTTGGAAGTTTGAGGCTAATCAATCTATCCATACCATACCATTCTACTTCCCATGGTATCATAAATTATACTTTTTATACATTCATTATGATGTTATATGCTGTATCGAGATGTCATACCCTGTAATAATTTTCTATTATTATTTAGAAGAAATTTCTATTTCAAAGTATGTGAAAATAGAAGACATTTCTTTACAGAAGTACTACATGAAGAAAATTCATTTTTAAAGACATATCTCAAAAGCTAGCATATAGCACAATATTTAGTTGCATTTGTATTTCTAGTGCAGGCAGAATTGAAATCTGAGGAAAGTATTCCACTGTCTGATTTTTAAAATTCAAACAGAAATAAATTCCTCAATGCAATCAACTGTATTATTGAAAATGACCAGTTAATTTAAAGGATGTATTGATTTTTGCCACTAAAGGTAATATAAGTATTTATCATTTAAAAAAAGGAAAGGAAACATTTTTCTCTTGCTACTTTGTGTTGACATTGTAAGTACCTTTTTGACTGTTGTTAAAAACACTTGGTATCTCTACTCTATTCCCATGTATTCAATATGTATGTTAATTTAACATCCCTATGGGAAGGAAATCCATTATGTACTCTTGGGAATTAAAAGACATAATTTAAATATGCAAGTATTATAAAAGTGCAGGATTGTTTAGTATACAGGACAATGACATTTCGGAGGCACTGCTTACAGGTGAGATCTGGGCAGAAGTCGTAACAAGAGCCACATTTGAAAGTTAGGAGAGATGCAGAGGTAAGGAGGAAACTTCAAGTAGAACAAAATGGTCAGAACAAATATTGGAATATTTGTCACGATACTGACAAAACCACGGGATAGCAGTCCTCTTTTGTGAGGATATGCAAGAGCACAGTGAACATTAGTTTGGAAGGAATGTTTGGTGTATGTTTTGGAGAGCTTGGATTATTTGTTTGGAGAGGGCAAACATTTTCCAGAGGGCAATAGGCAGATGGGAGAGGATTGAGCATGAGTATCGCATAACTGAATCTGAACATCAGGTGAATTAATGGGACAGCTCTGTGCAGAGGGCAATGTTCGGATACACGGTGGAGGAAGAGGGGATGTAGGGGCTGCAGCAGTGGTCAGACCAGAGGGAGTGAAATGGCACCAAACCAACAGACACAGAGGCACCACATGGAGAATCTACAGGGATTAACATTTTGTAGTAGAGAGAGGAAGGGAAGGTGCCAAAGAGAGCAGCACTTTCAAATCTGAAATGGTAGCGCAGTGTATGTATGGGATTACAAGAATTCCACTGGAGCATCGGTGGTGACTGAAGGCTTCAGAAAGCTCCCATCTTTGGTGACTAGTCTTACTGGTGATCATGTCATAGCTTTCAAATTATATGCAAAAAGACTTTAGAAAAAAAATACATGGGATGTAAATATATAAAATATTTTGGACACTTATATTTTGCAGAATGAAGTATTTGAAATCAGTTTCCACATTCTCCTCTATCAACTAACACTTCATTTAATTTTCTCTATCATATATACTATGATAATTAAAATAATAATGCAAGCTTAAGAAATAAGATGCTCCATCAAATTTGTTTGCCTGGTGTTTTCAAACTCCTTACAGTCTATCATCAATTATTAATTTTTTTCTTCATGGAAATGTATTAATAAGTTTTGAAAAGCTCATTTTCTTACAGTGCCTATTTTCAATGATAAGCTTTCCCTGTGATGACACAAAATGCATTAGGACTCTTGGAAGGAATTATGAATTAGATGAAAAGCATCCTGACAAAACTTGAAATTTTTCTGCATGTGTATTAGTGAATATAGAATTAATGAAATCCTGAATTAACATGTTCATATTGGTGAGGCATAAGTTTCCTTTCTCTCTTCCCCTGCCTGTCAGCCTCTCTCCTCTCCCCACCTGTCAACCACCTCTGCTTCTCATCTGCCATCAGCCTCGCCACCCACTTCTCTCTTACCCTCAAACCCTGACTTCTATTCATCCCTTTCCCTTACATGTTTATTTTCATTTTTTGCCATGAAATGTCACTAGGAATATACACTTACTGCACTACCACATCAAGATCCTATGCTGTTCCCATTAGGACACCAGTTTCATGAATTAATCATAGCACTCTTAGCAAGAAGTTTTTTATTCCAAATGTTCACATTTTGCTTCAAGGTGATAATGATGTCAGAATACACACACACACACACACACAGTCTTCTATCTGAAAAAGAATTACATTCTTTAAAAAAAACTGAGGAAAGGCTATATTCCTTATTCATTTATCTAGTTTCATTTCTAATATTCACAGTGGTTATTTTCTTTTCACTGATTGTTGGTTCAGACAGTGCTCTAGTATTCTATAAAATGATTATTAGTTTGTAACGTTAGAAAATTAAACTGAACTTTTTTTTACCACAGATTATTTATCTTTTGCAAAATTTACCTCACTGATGATGAGCATCACTTTCCTGAACAATTCTATTTCCCTTTAAAAGATTTTAGACCACATTTGGTCTAGATCAAGAGAGCACAGTCCTTTACAAGTAGTAAGCTATTCTGTTTTTACTATACTTAGTAAGTGAAGGAATTATTTGATTAAATTTATTTATCATTTTAATAGGGAAGAGTAGGAGATTAAACCACATGCTGCATTACTTAAAAATAAATTTTATAATAACAATCATAGCTAAAGCAAACATCTTAATAAAAAAATGCATCCTTATGATATTACAACAGCATAGGAATAGTAAAATAAATAATTCTACATAGGAATTAATTGAATATGAGAACAGCATAAGTGCAATTCATAAAATAAGTGGTAAAAGTCTTTTAAGTTATCTTGAATTAATGTCATAAATTTAATATGCAAAATTTTAACAATCTTGATCTTTAACTTTTTTTGCTATTTAGTTTCTAAGGAAATGTTAAAAATGTAGTCCATTCATTAAGTGTAAAGTTTTCAAAATCTATTTTTACTATCCTAATTGCTAAATGAATGGCTTGAGCATAACAAATGGCACTAATCCTGCACATATGAGCAAACACTTTGCTGCATGAAGGACATTGTAGGTTTAAAGGCTTCATAGCCGTAAAGCACAGTAGGGTTTTAGAACTAAACATGCATATTTAAAAATGAATTATTAGGCATATGTTTGACTTCTTAGCTTTATTATGTTGCACAACATTTAAAAAATGTCTTCCAAGCTATTTGCAAAAGCAGTCATATTGTAAAAATACAGATTAGCTTCCCTACTAAATCTTAAGTGATAGAGAACAAGATCTCTTAATATTGCCCCATTGCCAATGTAATTAGACAACAAAAAACAAATTATTGGAAGTATTCAAGTGTACATTCAAGCAGTAAGATAATGGATTGTTAAGAAATCCAAGGTATGCTGAAAAGCCTAAAATTAAGTTTTCCTTACGTTTTTGAGTTATTTTAAGTCCACAGTAGCATGTGATTTGTTATACTGATTTCAATGAATTTGATAGATAGTTCAGTAGTTTGATAGATAATAGAGGTACCATTCATATCAGTCAATAGTAATATTTAAAAAGATCTGTGAAAATATGAATATGTGAAGATTGTGGATATGCCAGATAACTCAAACAGAATTCAATATAAAAAAGGCTGAATTAAGCATTTACCTCTTGTATAATTATTGCTGTACACAGAAAATACTCATCTTTTAAGAAATTCTTGTATCTTAAATGTAGAAGAATATGATCTTTTCCTGTATGCAGTAAATATAGTGATGGGTACAACCCATTTCAGAGACGTCTTTTATTTTCCTACTCATTTTTACTCATGAAATAAGAGTTTACACTCAAATAAAGCACACTATTTCATTAATATCATAATTAATACACACTATGACTTCATGTGATCACTTTCTCATTGTAATTAAAGCAATTTCAAAATGATGAAGATGTTAACATTACTACATCAAGCCACCAAATTTAATTTAGAATTAAGACCATGAATACATCATGAGCATGCTGGAGCAAGTTCTCTTGCCTTGTTTCAGATTATGACTGTTTCCATTTTTTTCTTTTGATCTCCCAAAGAAAAATATTTGGCCAGGTTATCTGCTGAGCATCAAGGATGAAAGGTTTTCCCAGTGGTGCCTAGCATGAAGTAGAAGATTAAGGCCCTGCAATATTTTATTTGGAACCAAGAGTACATGTTTAGGAAACCAAGGATGTTCATGATTACAGTTGCTTGGGATTAGGGCCCTGTACTGAACCTAATCCAAGAAGGATTTTAAATATTGCAGCACCATTTTTCTGTTTTACTGAGTAATTGGTAACACTAGATTACAAGATCTGCAAGCTCCCAAGTTGCTGTATTTTCATTGGGAAAGGTTCTTTTCATTCAAGCTTAATAAGCTTGGCCTATATCAGCTTTTCTCACATCAACCCAAGTGTCACATTTGGGCTGGGGGAAGCTTGTTAGCAGTAATTACCAGCAGTAGGTTCTATTATTTGCCAAAGTAATTTTCACTGCTAAGTACCACCAAAACTGCCTCAAGCCTTTAATTTTTTCCCTTCCTCTTGCCTTCCTTCGCTTTCTTTTAAGTTGGTGCATTTTCCCATGATAGCGCTCTCTGTGGTGTGGGACAAGGCAGGGGCGAGGAGCTGGGTATCAATGTGCTCTTGAGACACGGGGTCAGGCCTCGCGAAAGCCTTTCACAAACAGAGCCTGAACTCTATTAGAGATGCAAATCCACTCTCTGAGTAAGGATTGTTTCCGCCGCATAATGGAGGCCAAGGAATTCCGCAGCAGCGCGCCTTTCAGCGTGGACCCTTTGTCTGCGTCTTAGCAAATTTCAGCAGCCTGTTTAAACTCCGGCTATTGTCCCTTCGGCTTCATTGATTTCTCTGCCTGCCACCAACTCACAATGGGCTGATATGAACATCTTTGTTACTGCTTTTGTACTGTATATCAGAGTAATGTTTCAGCAGATTGAGGCCTAGGAGGAAGAATTAAACCTGTACTACACAGAGCATGATGAATTGTGGGATTTACATATCATTTTGAGACTTTGGGGGTGGGGGTGTTGCTGAATGCTGTTGTGTCTCAAAGGATGTTGTCCGAAGAGAGTGACAGAAAAGGAAGTGATTTAGATAGTCCCTGACAGCTTAATGCATAGAATACAGACAAACTGGAAATTCACAGGCATCCCACTCTTTTCCTATACATAGTATATTTGATTTTGAATCTCAGTATGGCTCACATGAAGGGCCTTATGTGGTAGTCTCAGTTTACCTTTTCAGAACTTAGGCAGTAGAAATACTGATATTTCTGATCCATTATTCTTGGTTGACCAAAAACCTCCATTATTTTGGGACTTCCTCTCATGTTGCAAGGAAATTTTTCAATGATAATAGCAATAATGATTTTCAAAACGTACTACAACCTTATTTGTACAGTCAAGTGATTCTTACCTACTTTTAAAGTTTTACTAAGTATATGGAATTTTTATGGACAGATTTAAGTGGTCTATAAATTGTGGAAAATTTTCTTTCCAAGACCGAAACACAATTATAAACAAATATCCAGTCATGTGCTAATAAGTATTAATACCTGGTTCTCCTGGGAAAATAAAACTGATGTGCTGATTTCCATGGTGCACATACTTCCACCATAGCCAGTTTTGACTCACTGTTGTGAAGTCCTTGAATGCAGAGTTGGGGAAGGAATATACCCAACTAGTGTCTGTAAGCCTTACAAGGCAACGCCAGCACAAAACTAGTAGTATTTGATTGATTTTTTTACCAGTTTGTTGTAAAACAGCAGCCTTCTCTATGATCTTACAAACTTGGATGAATGATGCTTATAGAATTCATAGATGGATAGATAATGGTGCTTAAAATACTATAATTATGGTGGGTTACCATCTAAGAGATGTCATTTGTATGGTTGACATAATTTATGTATAAATTATGTTTTCTTCTCCCTTTATTTTTTTTAACCAGCATCTTTGGGCTCTATATGGTATGTGATTGGCATCAAAATGAAGGGGGTAGGAATGAATCTGAATAGACTCATTCTATATGTGTCAAGTTTTCAAGAGGGAGACAGGACAGAAGGATTTTTTCATTTCTTAATTAAAAGAGAAGAATCATTTATTTGATGAGTTCTAGTAAATGTGCTTAAAGGACAAAATGTTATAACTTCAATTCATGTGCACATTAAGATTATAAGACCCCACATGGATATCTATTTATTAAAAAATATGAGATTAAGAAAAAGATATTTTTAAATCTCTTATGGTTTATATTCCAAAATTACTGAGTTGTACATAAATCTCAGAATACACAATGCAGTTTCACACTTCCATACTACTGCACCTGCTGTTCTTTCTACTTTGAGTGCACTTCCATCACATTTATCAATTCTTTAGTGAGCTGTCACCTCTTTTGTACATAAGAATATTTTGATATACATCTCACATTATTTGAACACATGTCTTTTCTCCCCTATTAGGTGGTAAGCGTCTGCAAAAGAAACCCAGTCTGTTATCCTATCCCTGAAGCACATAACAGAGCATCTGAACAAATTGTAGTTGAACCAAAATTAATTGAATCATAAAGTATTGGCCTATTTTTCCTACTTCTATGCTTTCACACTTTTTGTATTGATTCTTGGCTCATTTCTCTTTGCAATTCTGTATTTTAAATATTCCCATCTATTCACTGTCTAAGTGATCTTGTCTGAATAAATTATAACAGGTTTCAGCCAGCCTTTTTTATTATCATGGTTTCCAATTTTCTCAATTTGCATTTTCTTATAACACAATATATTGACTGGACCCAAAACCTATGAAAGCAGTGTTCCTAACTTCCTCACATTCACACTTTTTACCATGTTATTGATTAAGCATCTGGATATGTGTCCTTTTGGTAATTAACATTTATATACCACTTTGCACAGTTTAAAAAAGATGGTAACATCTGACCATATTTTTGTCCCTCTTTGACTGAAACCTCCTCCTTGTGATATGTTGCTCTTTCTGCACAGTTGTTGTATAAGCTCTCTGCTTTGAAACCCTCTGCTTGTCCCACCACATTTTGCCTGGCCAGCTCCTCCTCCAGCTTAAATATCCGCATCTCTGCTACGAACTCGGTATGTTACCACTGCTCAAACTCTACTGAACTTTTAAAAATGTTTTGCCCTCCTATCTGAAATGTAAAATTCACTGTTTAAGTTACTTGTTTTTTATTAACGTATTTTAGTAATTCTTTTATCCCCAGTAGCTGATAGTGAGGTTGGAAGAAATGGTACTCAGTAAACATTTGTGAAATGGATGTGAACAAATCTGAATGAATTAATGAAAACCATCACTGGACAACAAATTAACCCCCTCATATTACATAGAACTTTATGTCAAGTTTTTCTGAAAGCTAAAAATTCAGCTAACAAATAGTGGTCATGGTGTTTTCCTCCCTTGAACAAACTTTATGACTCTTTCAATGTTATAACCCTCTTTGTTGTTCTAATTAAATGCTGTGATTCCCCTTCTTTTCAAATATGTATATGAATATCTATTCTGAGGTGTATAATACTTGGTTTTCAAAACTTCTGTTTGAATATATTTTTCAAACCTTTTGAGGTTTGTTTAACTCTGGCTTCGTGGGCCCTCCATTCCAGCATATCCCAAAAGACTTTGTGAAAATGTGGGTTTGGAGGGTATGAAATAATGTCTTAATGTATCTACCTACCTATCATCTATCTATTTAAGCCTGTATAGGTATATTCCTTACACAGAGCTCCTAAATCCCCTGAAATTTCCTGATATAGCTCTATCATTTGTTCTAGTGAGGCAACCCTGGGTGGGCTTCTGGGTGGCTCCTGGATGGGGGCTGGTCACCAGAGCACGAGCCATGATTGGGAACCTGGAACTTTCAGTCCCACAGCCCATCCTCCAGGGAGGAGAGAGGGGTGGAAGATCAGTCATGTCTATGTGACGAAGTCTCCATATAAATCCCTGAAGTGCAGGGTTCAGAATGCTTCCAGGTTGGTGAATACATCCACATGCAGGAGGTGGCTCACCCCAGCTCCACAGGGACCACAGGACAGAAACTCCTGGACCCTTCTAGATCTTTCCCTATGTATCTCTTCACGTGGGGTCCTCTGTACACTTCATCTTACCTTTATCATAATAAACTAGGAAACGCAAGTAAGTGTTTCCCTGAGTTCTATGAGCCATTCTAGTAAGTTATCACACTTAAGGAGGAGGTCTTGGAAACCCCTGACTTAAAGAAGTATGAGAGGCCTTGACTTGTCATGACATCTGAATTGGGGGCGTTTTGTGGGTTCTAATGCTAACTTTTGGTAGATAACATCAGGACTGAAATGAATGGTAGGACACCCAGATGGTCTTGGAGAATTGACTGACACGTTTGGTGTCAGAAGTGTAAAAGGCTTTGCTTCAGTTCTTTTAGTCTATTAGTTGTGTCTCATTTAGGGAGGTTGTTAGGTTGCACTTTCTTGTAAAAAGGAAAGTGTGAAACTGATGTGTTAAGAACTAATTTGTATAGATTCCCAGTTTGTGGCTATGGTTAGTTCTTCTCATTTCTTCCAGCTTGCAGATCTTAAGTAAACAGGACATGCTTCAGAAATGTTGATTCTGTGGTCTTCATCCACATCATCACTAATGCCTTGTCCTGTTATTTTAATTTTAAACTTGGGTAACTTCACTCATTAAATTCCCAGGTATTTTATCTCCCAGCAAAGGGAGACCCTGGTCCTTGACCTATGTTTTAATACCTCCAGTTTAGCCCTTGTTTCCTGTAATCTTTCTTGGGTTCAACATTTCTTGGTAACCAATTTCAAAGTACTCGTAACTAAGAATCTCAAGGTGAGATCTGGTACATTAAAGAAAGCAATACTACCCCAAAACTGCATTTCTATTGTCCCTGAAAATGAAAGTTCAAGGAAGAAAAGGTAGAAAAATGTTACATTTCAAAAATTTTTTCTTACATGTTTGCAATATTTTGCACTACTTCCATTATAACTCAAAAATACTATGGTATAATGTTTTATGTTGTTGAGAGTTTATCTAAGCTAATCTGTAGTCTTGTTGCCTAAGCTTCCATTTTGTTTGGCCAAGCAGCCTGTAGGGACCTTGAACTGACACTAGTCCCTGCAGAATCACAGCAAATGTAAGTTCCTAATAGGACTCCCCAATAGCCTTTCTGATCAACAGTCTCCTGCTCCCAGAGCTTCCCCTTGTGAGGCCCTTAAATAAGACCTCTATGGGGCATTTCAAAATCCTGCTCTTTAGCTTTGAATTAACCAAGCCTGCCTTCACATGGGAACCCCAAAGTACCATCCCCACAAACCCTAGTAAAAACATTTCCTCCATTCCTGTCTCTTTGTGTGTGCCCTGCCTTGATTTCCCCACATGACCTCTCAAGGCATGCTGTGTACTTCTTCTAGGACCTATGAGTCATAAACTTCTCTATTTCAATTTTTCTATGGCTGACCACCCAGCACCCTATGTATCACTTAACAAATGTTAATTTGACAGATATATTAAATATATATGTATACATATATATAATAGATAATAATCAAAGACAAAATAGAAACGAATGGCATTATGATTACTCTTGTTATTATCCATCACATTAACTTAAAAAAAAAACTATAAAGTTATTAAGAATAGGAACTACTTCTTAAATATTTGTATACTTTTCCCTCCTGCTCCCCACCTACAGCTCTGGCCAATAGCACATATACATATTGTGTGAGGCTTATGGTGGTTATCACTTAAAAAAAAATGTTTTGAATGTATGGATGATTATTCCCATTACAGCTAGCTAGATAAATTGTGAGCATTTGGAATAGTTCCTTTGTAGAAAAAGAAGTTACTGATTACCTTTTGCTTCAAGATAGCTTTAAAGTATTTGAACAACCTGTAGAACTTAATTCTGTAGACATTGCTAATATTTGCATTACTTGACGTCTTAATGGAAATCTCTTCACTCTGTCTTTTGAGTTCATTCTCATTATTAGCATTTCCTAATGCTTCTTTTTTAGCAGCATTTTATGCGGCTGTCTTGGCACCTGATCAGAAGAGGAAGGCATAAAATTCATACAATTCTCTAACCTTGTTCTCATTCCAGAGACAGATCGCTCCTTAAGGACCAATTTCTGAGAACTGAGACACCCAGTTTCTTGAAGTGAACCCTGGAGGAGAGCTCCTAATCATCTTTCTGTATTCACATACAAATGGAATATGATTTTAAACTTCTTAAAATGATGTTAGTATTCATTCTTATAGCTGAATCTTTATATTTAATGCTGATGAAACTAAGACTCTTTTTTGAGCAGAATAGGCAGTAGAATCCTGGAACTGCAAAAAAAAAGGAAATACTGCCTCTCTAATAAAAGTTAGAATTTCAATTCTAGGGACCAAACATGGCATTGCCTAGGTTTATATAAAATAATTTTGTAAAGTGCAACAATGCCACATAATCATTTTAAACCTACAGGCATTTATTGAATGGCTCCTATAGATGAGACTATGGACGACACAATGCATGTCAGAAACTAATACAACAACAGAAAAAACAGAATTATTTCATTTTATGTTAATGGCAAAATCTACAAAAATAACTTTAGGATCTCTTTCTCTGGCTGAAAATGAATTGTACTTTGAGGCAGGTTATAATTAAGTACCAGTTTTTCGCTGGTTAGAGAATGTGAAGAAAGATGGGACGGCCTGTAGCTTTCACCTAGTCACTCAGCAAATAAACTTTATCATGTGTGTAAATATTTCTGTTTCTCTTCTGACCAGCTACTATACTCAGACTGAAATTCTGTATCATTCTTAACACAGCCCTAAATCCTGATATCATTCCGTTTACCATAGATAGGTTTCCTATTTAAAATGTCCTCCAACTCACCTAGCAACTCTCGCAGGTGGCAGGTTAGTATGCGTTTGCCTCCCACACTTGCATTATTGGGTTTCCTATGAAAATAAATTCACTGACAGAGCTTTAGCTTTTTTGTCTTTGTGTGAGGCTGCAAAATAGAGAAATGTCTGAGGGAATTTAATTCTTAGCCTTCGGGCTGCACGGTTAGATGCGTCATTGACCTACTGTTGTCAGGGTCTTCTCAGCTCTGTGGCAGAAAACTAAAAAACAAACTTTGAGGAAAATAAACTTGCTTTCCTTTTGACATGAATACATTTTCTTTCTGCTTTGCTATTCCTTGGACAAATATATTTCCTATGATGCTTACCACAATGGGCTATTCAGTTGAAAGTTTCTAAGTCTCTTTGATCTCTTCAGATAAATGGTACTGAATGAAGACATTATTATAATAATTAGCAGCATCTTCATCATATAGTAATTACACAAAAGATCAAATAATAAGGGACTGATCCTTTTAAATGTAAGGCACTAAAGTTCACTCAAATTCTTTGAGAATATGTTCATGCTCTATACCAGCTTTCCTCAGGAAGAGTCACTTTCAATTACAGGCATGAATATATTTATTCATCAGTTCACAAAAAGCTACCAGATAGGTTAACCAGTAAATGACATTTTCTTTCTAGGAATATATAAATAAGCCTCTTATGAAAAGCCCTGTGCAGCCCTTCATGATGGATTTCCTTGTCATTTTGCAGCTGTATCGTTGTCTTTTTGTGAATTTGATATACCTGTATTATAGTACCATTGAAAACTCATGATTTTTTGTCACATATGTGTTCTAATCATTTTACACCTCCAGAATTCTAATTTTGAAAATTCCCAAATTTAAACAAGTTTATGCCCTTGTAAATATCATGTACCTACAGGGAACTAATTGATACACATTTTTCCTGAAGGGAACCAATTGATAAGCATTTTTCCTAAAGGGAACTAATTGATAAGCAATTTTCCTCAGGTACAGACAACACTTAGAAGACTCTCTTCAAAGTGACTGTAGGAAAACTCGCCCTTCAGGGTCACAGACTTAGTACTAATATACGTGAGGCTCTCCCAAGTAAAACCCTGTTCTTTTATGTGTTACATTAGATAACTAAAATGAAATACAAACTATAAAATGATGTGCATTTATAGTTATTACAATTTATTTACATTATCCTCCCAACCTATTTATTATTTGATTTGATTTGATGTACCCATTAATAAAATAATGCATTTATTTAACCTGCATCCTACTAAAGTAACTAAAATAATCACTTGATATATTGCTCCGCTTTTTTAACTCTTAGACAAGAGCCTCAGTTCTGAAGCCTTAACTGTATAAAGTTGTCCTTTCTTTCTGAAAACCTGCCCTCTGGTTTCCTATTGAATCCCTTGCCTTTGTATAGGGATGTTCTCCTATCTTTTCAGCTCCTTGTCACAGGGTACTAATGTTCTCTCATTTTGTCACCAAGTTCTCTCCTATGTATTTTCTGATTTTTTGCAATTAGATTTAGATGAGAAGTTTTTTATTTTGGAGGGATTGGAGAAGCGCAGTGGAGGAACAAGAGAAAGTCATTTCCCTTCTCTTTAAGCCTATCTCTGTATATTTTAAAAGTTACTTATAATTTTAAATTTAGTCCTGCAAAAGCTGAGTTATTCTACTGCACACTTAATAAAGTCCAACACTTAATATTTTAAAAGCAGCTCCAGAAAATTGCATAGTTGTATATTGTTTTTTATAGAAAGTAAAGTATGTTTCCAGAGTAGCAAAAATTTTAATCACTAGATTTAAAAAATAAAATGTAGGCACAACTAACTTGTAATGAGATAAAAACATTTTAATATTGGCTATGTATATGTATGTATATACATATTAATATTTTAGCAATGATTAAAACACCAAAGGCCTTAGAAAAAAAGCCAACAGCTTAAATGACATCCTTCTCTAACAGATTATTACAACTGATGCTTCTTTTTACAGGGTACAATGTTGGTTGACTCAGTAATCAAGAGCAACTGTTCTCTGAGGTAGCAAGTGCCCCCCATGCACGCCACGGCTCCATTCTTGGAGGGGCTGGTACCAGAACCACCTCAGTTTGCAGAGAGAATGATGTGGGTACACAAGAGATCTCACACTGTCTCTTCCAGCCTTCTTATTTTATGGGTGAAGCCAAGGATCCTGGAGGTTAAATATCTTAGTAAACATGCTCGTAGTGGTGAGGAATAGAGTCAGCGGGTAGAGAGGAATGATCTTCTACTGACCACCTACGTTTGTTAGGCATTGTGCCAAGTAGTATACGTGTTCTGTTCTATATTGTCTTTGCAACTCTGAGAGGAAGGGTTTTAATTCTGATTTTACAAATGACGAAAATCTACAAATATAGTCAGCTGCATTATTTGCGGGCCAAAATGAAAATGCTAGGCCTGTTCAAGAAGAAACAAGTTTCCGTTCCTCCTGCAGTTTCCCTGCCATCCACTCATAGTGTGTTTTATTAGCTGTTTGCTCTCACCCTCCCTCGGGGGTGGGGAGTGATGTTCCTTCTGCACTGCCTCCCTAGTGTCTAATGCTGGCACTCATCACTTAAGACAAAGTTTCTCAAATATGTCCAATCCATAAAACTCACTTGGTTCACTTGTACAAACTATTCTTATTTCCCATCTCTTGGCCCCAAGAGATTTTAATAAATGAACCAGAAGGGTCATTTTCAAATGAAAATCATATCACACTACTTGCCTGCTTATGCTGCTCTAAGGACTAGTATTCTCCACAAAACAAAATTTAAATCCCTTGCTCTGACCTGAAAACCCCCAATGTTGTTCTTTCTTTCTCTCCTACCACTTGCTCCCCTGATCAGATGCTACATCAACAGGTTTTTTAAAATACCCTGTTATTTGTAAATGCCTTTATATTTGCAATTCCAAGTAACTACCCCTATCATTCTTGGCAAATGTTGGACTATGAAAAGGAAAACAGTTTGCTGACACATCGTCAGAGAACCAAAGGGCCTGCATCAAGGCTTTACTTAATGCTGCAAGTAACACTGTACCGAAGGTGTGTCATACAGTTTGGCTTATGTGCCTCATGGTTTTCTTTAAAAAAAAGTTTCTCTCTTTATTAGTCTGCAGTGATATTCTTGATGCTGTAATTCTCAAATGACACACAAAATGGAATATGTGATTTCTTCCCAGAAAATAAATCTTCAAGGAAATTAAATGGACCTTCTATAAAGGCGTTACATTTAGTAAGCTCAAATATGATGGTAGTTGATTATTGGTTCTGTCCTGAAGAAGATGAGCTTATTTTAAGGGAAGGCATAATCTTCTTAATATGTTTGCAGATAGAATTCTCAGTATATTTAAATGGCATGATTTTTAAACTAGATAGCAACTGGATTTGTGCTAGTATCCTTCTTCTAAAGAATAGGACCTGGAATTGAAAAAGTTTTCAATTCTTTCTAAGCATGAATACTAAAAAAAATAGAAATAAGCACAGTTTGACAACTCTTTGAGGATTACACTCCTTATAATTGCATCATTTCTTATGAAATGTTACAATTCTTTTATTTATTTATCTTAAATAGAGGGTCTCGTTATACTTATAAGCATTCACAATAAATAGTCCTGAGTTGATATTGCAGCAATTATGCAGATCCTCAAAATGATTATTCATTTATCTTGTTATAATAAAAGTGTTTGGTGTGTGATCATTCTTTATAACTCATTAGGTATAAAATACAATAGGAAAACATAAGTAAAACCAATACAGATTCCTCACCTCTGCCTCTTCTATGATAGTTGGGGACCTATTACATGCATATAAACTATACTAAATGGAAAATAATGTCTATCATAGGAAGTTTAAGAATTAGGGGAAATGGGGGTGAAAGAGAGCATCTAGCTTGGAGAACAGGACAGTTTGTGGAGTAAGAGACATTTGTAGTTGTCTTAAAAATGGAGAGAATGTGGACATCTAGAGATTGTGAAGGACATGGGGCATGCATGTGAGGAATGGAGGTGGGATAAATGTAATTGTTATACTACATGAAGTTAAACCATGAAAATGCGTAGTTTCACATTCTTGGATTTAGAGTGAGTATTGATTTAGAGAAACGAAGTGAACTATGGGAACAGAAAAGGTACTTTATGGCCTGGGATGAGGAGGAACTTCAATTTAAGTATTGGTTGTTCTGGGATTTGTGAGCAGAGAAATAGCATTATCTTGTTTGTGTGTTAAGAAAATTAACTGGTAAACACAGCAGTTGTTTTATTTGAGGAAAAAAGAGGCAGAGCAGAGTAGGTAGAAGACTCTGGAGCCTTCCAAGGGAAAGGTGATGGCAGCATGATCTCCTGTGGAAGTAATAGAATTATAGCAAAAAGCATGCCTGTAACAGTACAAGGCCAGAAATTATGGGACTCAAGCACTCACTGGATATGAGGGCTCATGAAGAAGAAGGTGAAAGATATGTTTCAGGTTCAAGGAGAATACTAAGCTCTTTAATAGTGAACAAAGAAAGAAGAACAGGTTTGGGAGAGAAACGTTGGGTTCTTTTCAGAGAATGCCATCTATATGCTCCCCTTCTGCCAAACAGCAGCCACCATATATGAATAGAAGAATGAACAATATTAAGTTTATTATTGTCACCCTCTTAAAAATAAATGAAAGAGCAAAAGAGTAACTAACCTCACAGCTGTTAAGGATTCATGGGCTAAGTATGTTATAGGCAGTCTTCATGTTCAGTTAACTGAGTTGGTTCAAACTTGCACACACAGGAATGGTGTCTTTGCCTTGCATGGCTCCAGTGTACAGGAGTTGTGTTTAACCCAGCTCAGTGCAAAGCGAGGACTGCCTGCTGATTATGGGTGAATTACATACAGCTCTAATGGGTATTTATTTGGTTATTCTGTCAAAATATATACTGCCTTGCTATTAATACCATAACTTGCCAAAGGGAAGTTAACTAGTAGACACAAAGTATTTCCCTATCAGAATGAGCTGGGAAATAAATGAAGAGGAGTATAACTAAGTTTATTTAATGTTTCTTTCTTCCTTTCTGGATTTCCATATATTTATAGTTTCCTAATTACTATTTTTTGGTGTTTTGCTATGTGTCACAGCATTTCACAACTACACTGTGTCATGTGTCTTTCAGAGCAATCTTGTACAGTGGGTGTTGTTTCTCTATCTTACACATACAAATGTTGTGATTCGGACACTGGAGTGAGTTGCCAAATGTCACAAAGCTGTATAGTGGATGGTTATGATTGAATTCACATTGGACATTGATTTCATAGCCCACAATTAAACAACAGTTGCCTTTCTATTCTAGAGGGACAAAATTAATTCACTGCTGAGAGGAAAAACTAGTCTATCCTGGAGGACATTCCAATTTACCACTTAATTTGGCATCAGCTTTGAAGTTAATATTTTTCTCCTAATGTACCAGCAATGTCTAGGTTTTGCCACTGAAACAGTATCTGGTAGGCTGAGTTCAAAAAACTCTCCAGTGGCATTTTATTATTTGGGTGAATTTATCAGATGTAGGATCTGACCTTTAGCCTTAGATGCTCAGAAGCTAGATTTTGCTACTATAATGTGACCTGGTTTAACACCTCTCTTAGGAATGGGAGGGGGACTCACATTAAGAGAGCCTGAGAGATTTTACATGAAGTCAGTGTTAGGCTGGAGAAAGGAAAAACAAGGACATGCAAACAGAACAGAGAGATGCCATAGGGGGAGAACAGACCAGACCCCAAAGTCCGTGCCATATATGGAAAGGGGACAGCTCTCCCTGAATTCCATCCTGATGTGCCAACTAAGACCCGGATGTCAGCCTCCTCCGTCTTGGAAGGAAAAAAGTTTCTAGTTGACTATTATGTCACCTTTAGCCAATCATACCTCTCAACACCCCCCTAAGATAGTTTTCCCACTCCTCCCCCTCCTAATCCCTTATAAGCGCCCCACCTCCCTAACCGGGCATGACTTCTCTGGCCTCTGGCAAGAAGGCCACTGAACCTCACCGGGAGGTATTTAAATAAATTACCTGGCCCTTTGTTGCCTCTCTTTGCCTACTTATTCCGGCTAGAATTTATCTTACAGTCAGGATTCCAAATCATTAACTTTTAATGGGAAATTGTTATTACATGACCCTACTTTCCTGATAGACAATTGTGGAAAAACACTCAAAAGAGGTTTAATTAAATAAGCATGTACTAAAAGTTAAGGGAGTTTGGTAATTCAAATATTTAATAGCATCTGCTAATGTATAGAAGAAATGTTCTGCTGAGGAAATGCAATTCTAAAGACCCAATGTCTTCCATATAAATGTCTAAATGGATAATGGGAACTTTCATTTCTGTGATCTTTCCCTTTTTTCTCCTTTCATGATTGACCAATCTCCCTTCAAACAGTAACTTTTTGATATGTGATGTCTTCATTCATTTCTTAATGGAGTCTTGATGGATATTATGTGTTGACTTTTACAGGATAATCTCAGATTTCAACTCTTCAGTATGTTATAAAATGCCCTGCACAACCTGATTTAACTCATACTTACACTTGTAACTTTATATTACCTGCACTAAATTTTATACTTGCAACATAGGTACAAGTTCTATTTGCGTGTCTCAAAGGAATTTCAAACTCAGAACAGGATTATGTTCCAGAGAGCAGTGCTTTATAGACAGGGTGGTCAGGGAAGACAGCTCCGATAAGTTGGCATTTCAATTTTTGTAAAATCTTGTAGATTGATGTTGACTTTAATTCTTAAATCTTGATCATATCCACCTGCCTCTTTCTACCTTCATGGTCAACACAATGCAAGGCCTCGGTGAAAATGCACCTCTCAGATCGCCCCCCACCTGCTGCCCTCTGAAATCTCACCCATTTATGCTGAAGCCAAATTTCCTGTAGTCTGCTCCCAGCCAGCAACTGAGCTAGCTAAGGTGGGACCTTTCCTGAGAGACATACTCCTTGCCTGAAAGAAGATGTTAGCTCGAGAACTTCCCAACAGTGGTGTTGAACTGTCAGCTAAGACTTCCCCACTCAAATGTTTTCCTTCCTTCTTTCTCACACAGATGTGAGTATGCTGATGACTCCAACAGCCTCTCCCAACTCTCTCCCCATTTTTTTGCACGTCTGTCTGATTTCTGCTTCTCTGAGGCCTGCTCTCCTATGCTCTCTCTGGTCCTCCTGCTCTCCATCAGCACTTTATTTCATACAATGAAAATCTCATGATGTTGTCACTGCTGCTTAGAATACTGTAGTTTTTATTGTTATTCTTCATAGACTCCAAATTGTAAGAACACATTCAAAACTCAGCTTGGCTATCCCTGGCCACCTCCCCAACACCATCTCATCCTCTTTACCCCCTTCCTTTCCTTGTCCCAGCTAAAATGCCCTGTGTTCTGCAAAGGTGTCCTGCTTTCCCTCAGCTGACGCAAACCTCTGTCCAATGTCCCTTTGCCAGGAGTGCTCTGACCCTACATTTGTCCCACCAATTTTGTGCAGGTAACTATTTACCCTATGGATTTCCTATTCAAATGTTCTGATCACCATTGTTCTTCACCTAAATCATATTCCTTTATTTTACCCTTTCAACTTCCCTAAAGAACATTTACACATTCATTAGTGTGATTGCCTTCAGAGACTTCATCTCAGTTTGCAATTATGCATTTATTAGTATGATTATTTGATTAATACCCTCTTCCCCTACTGGGCTATAAGTTCACGTTTTTATCACTACTGTACTCTGCATTTAGCTCAGTGTCTGGCCTAAAGTAGGTATATAATAAATATGTATTAAATGAAAGAGTGAATAAATAATCTTTCTTCCTGGGAAGTGTAATTAAACCGCATATCTTCTTGCAGCTTGATTTTCTCAGTTCTAACTAATTGCAAACATTCTATAATAAAACAAACATACATCATGGAACTATAATAATATAAATTGATATAAGTTTTAAGACTGTATATCAAATTGAAAAGTCACAAAAAACGTAGGTTTACTATGTATTGAGTAATTACTACATGGTAGGTATGACTAAAGACTTCATAAGCATCAAGTCATTTCATTCTTATACCACCACAAAGAGGTGTGCCTATGATTTCCTCCTTCTTTATGAAGATCCAGAAGCTAAGGGAAGCTAAGCTGTCATTTGCCAGCGGTTACTATGCAATGGAGCCAGGGTTCAGTGTAGCTCAAAGTAGGTGCGCTTGTCTCCAGAGCACACTCTCCTCTCTGCGGTACTTTCTCTCCCCCTGCTCCTCCTTCCCGTCCTCTCTGTTGACTTCCCCCTACCATGAGTGTTTGTGTGTGTGAGAGAGTGAAAAGAAAGGCAGGGAGGAAAGGAGGGAGGGGGAAAAAGGGAGAGAGATTTTTAATTAAAGGTTTTCTTTCTCACATAGAATTGTAATTTCCTACCAAGGGAAAAGATTTAGAAAATTTCTAGCAAAGGAGAACTGACAAAGAATGTTCATATATTTAAAAAAAAAAAAGTAACAGGAGATACAAATTTAAAAGATGGAATATACTGCTAGGATTTTTTTTTAAATATAGGTTGATCAGAAAAAATGGGTGTTTAAAATTATTAGGCAGATTACTTGAAGGTAAAAAAATCCATTTTTTTTCTAATAAGATTTCCCCTTCATGAACAAAAACCTAGAAGACCACTGCTATTGCATTTGTTTTTACTTTTAAGGTCAATTTTAGATTATAGATTTGTTTTTAATTAAATACTTGCTGAAATGTGTGGCTTTTCATAATGCCTTGCTGTTTTCAACACTCAGCAGGTTTGTGATTTTCATTACATTTATCCTATTTTATAGCAAATTAAACATTATGTGGATATGAAGACTATAGGAAAGAGGTTTAGGGTAATGTCCTTTTTCCTCTCCTAGAAATAAATGTAATTGATATAACTACATTAGCAGAAAAAAAACCCAGACACTTAAATGTTCTTATGCTAACATATCATGTTCTTTATATTATTATGAGTGGTAGAATCAATAGTTTATTGCAGGAAGAATTTCTCCTCAATGTCATTTACAAATGACAATTCATGGCATGTAAAGTGTGGAGATATTTCCTGTCTCCTTAATTTAATAGTGAGCTGATTCTAAAATGAACAATTTCAGTAAGAGATATACTTTCCCTCATAAATTTTATATTACTTTTTTCCTTCTGTTGAACAGTCTCCAATATAGAAGTAAAAGTAAACTTTAAAAAGAAGCTACTTGTCTTTCACTTTAAATAAATCACTGCTCTATTATGTATCTAATTTTTGGTATATTTATGTAGATCTCTCCGAAAACTAGCATCCATCAATCATTGGCAGACTAAAGGCAAAGAAATTCTCGAGGTTGTTGAAAGATAAAAGAGCAATAAAAATTTTTTTCTAAGAGCCATTTTATGAAAAGGGATTATAATACAATTCAGAGTAAATAAGAACAAATAAAATGCTAGACTGTCATGTCTTGTCATATGGTAATGGCATATACACGAACCACGTCTGTGTGAAAGTCTGGGTATGAACTCCTGACACAGATACTTACTGTAATTATGTCACTAGGCTGAGGAAATGAAAATTTATAGTTATACAGGAGCAGTAAGCAGTGAGTTTATTTGCCTGTTGGAGAGGCCAAACTGACAAAATAGCAAGGCTGGAGTAGGATCCTCTTGTGTTTTCTAATTATCATTAATTTTGTTTTTTTCTTGGCAGTGTATGGATGTCTTAAATGTCAGTAGTGTAAGTCTCAGAGGAATGTCTGTGCACACTTGAAATCAGCAGGTATTGACAACTCCACAAGAGTGTTTACGGTGGTTACCTGCAATTATGTCACTTTGGAAACTTCAGGAGGTAGATAGCATTTCTAACTAACAGATATGACAAACCATCCCGAAGATTAGCAACAAGGGAAATTTTCATCTTTTGAGGAGGTTAGGTGATCCCAGCCACTAAGGTTAAGGGGACACAACATAAAAAATTGGAATAGATGTGTCAAGTAAAACACTGCAAGGTAATACAGATACTTTGTTTTTTCTATGTACCAAGTATGCATATTCAAATGACAAGAAACTTCATACTTCTTGTTGAACTGTCAAATCATTCTAGAAAGAAAGCTTTCAAAGACAAAATGTCAAGAAATGATGGTGTAATACTAGTGATGGTATTCATCCAGAAAGAACCAAATACATTGTTTAGATGCTTCTACAAGCAAGTCAAAAAAATTACTTCCAATATTGTCATGAAAATTGGACAGCATAACCTCTCCTTTCATTCTCTATAACTGGCAAATAAATATTTATAGCCCTATAGTGATGTATCATGGATAATAGAAGTTTTTCATTATAAATGACCTTAAGAATGACCAGATCCTCACTTGTGAGTTGGGAAAAATGAAAGTCAGAGAGCTCAAGTGACTCATTCAAGGTCAGCACACAGATTTTTAGAGGTGGAAGCAGAAAACCACTGTATTTTTTCCTCTTAAAGGTCAGTGCTTCTTTTCGTATTATAATGTGTCAAAGTTGATTTTGCAAATGCAAAAATGATTTTGGTCATCTAAGAATGTAAGCCCCGTTGAGATTAACACAAAGCTCTCTATCTACTTATTTAAATTGTTTATAATTCCAAAGATAAATGTAATGGATAAATTTGGGAACATGCTCTGAGAAAATATGTAGCCAAACTTTGGTACAAAGGACCTAGTCTGTACCAATGATTTGCAGATAAAAAGCTGTCCTTTGTTTTTACTTGAAGAATGCATGGATAAGCCCAGAGTAGAAATTTGGTTAGGCAAGTGCACTGGCCAGTAATGTGGCTGTTTGAAACTAGACATTATTTGGAATCCCAAAAGGAAAAAAGCTGTTTAAAGGGTAGGGTTGGGCTTACTCCTGCCTATGATAATTACAGCAGACCAGAGAATACCAGAGTTTTTAATTCCTCAAATGTTTATGAAATAGCTATAGTATTTCTCATTTTTATTCAAAGATATATGTGTATTCTTTTTGATTTATTTGATTTCTGATTGCATTCATAAACAGTGAGCTAATGTTTTGTCCTATCTTATCTTCTCTTGACCAATGTAGAACATAGTTTAAGTTAAGCATGTAACCTAAGATATTGATATCAGACTGCAAAAAATATTATTATTTATAGAGGACCAGAACATAGATAAATTAATAATACAGCTCTTCTCTCAAGAGATTCTGCATTTCTCTTTGAAAGATGGTACTCTCAGGGCCAAGATCATGGGCAAAGCAATATGGGAGAAATTCCTTTGCAGCCACTTGCCCTTAGCAGGACTGTGGAACATGAGCAGATGACTTCAATTTGCAGTGTCATTACTCATCCCCTTCTTGACATCGCCTGAGCACACACACACATACCGTGAACAGTACAAGAACTATATTCCCACTGGCCTGATATTTGAACTGCAATATGTCAGAACAGATTTGGAGAAGAAGGTGTTTGCTGATAGGTGGCATACATTCATTTTAAGTAAAGATGGTTAGGCCTTCACCTCAGTTTCCCTAAGGCCGCTGAACCTCCCTGGTTTCTTTTTCATTTTTTTCTTTTTTAAAGAAGCACCATCCAAACTACGTGATACAGCTGATATTAAAAATGGGACTTGGCCAACTATGTTGATCACATTGGCCATCTGACAATGAAAAGTCATTATAATTTTTAGTAGATATTTTATACAAGTTGTCTACACATGAAAAAGTAAGGCATTGGGAATTTAGGGAAATTCCCCATGAATATATAACAGAGAAGATTTTTGAACCTGAAATACCAAGTTTTCTTTATATAGCTCTGGTTATACGTCACAATGATGCAAACCATTCTATAGCTCTTACTTTTTCCTCTAAATAATAAAAAGGTGCTTACCTTATGGAATTGTCTTCAACTTTCAATTGAGAATGGGGTTCTCTATACATCTTCATACTAACCTGCACCAGTTTTTTTTGTTAATAATGAAAAGTTGTTCATGATGTTACATGAATTGAGGAAGAATATAAGCCATTTTGGAAAATCCTTTAAAAGCAGACATTTTTCCTCATTTCTATCTGTTTATTTATCATCCCAAACATTTCTCAGTATATGGTGGAATCAAATAATAGTACCAGTAAGGCCTGATGTGGTCCACATTAAAAGATAAAAAGTCTCAAGCTACCAGTCTCATGATTCTATGTTTACTGAATCAAATTTTCACAGATGAAGCCAAGTATATGTATTTTTATAGAGATTTACATATGGCCTTGACTTATACTAAATTATTGCTGTGGAGTGTGTGTGGTGTGTATACATACAACAGGGCCTTCAACTGCTGTTCTCCCTCCTGTATCACTCCCAACACCTGATTAAAAACACTGACTGACATGTGAACTGCATAATATTCAGACAACTAACATGTGCTGGGAATGAAAATAAGACATATAACATGTAATTTGCTAAATTATTGCTGTGGAGTCCAGTAGTCCTCAATTCTGACCGAAAAGCAGAATCTCTTCAAGAGTTTTAAAAAATGTCAATGTTGGGGTACTAAGAGTTAGTGTTTTATAAAATCTCACAATGGGTCTAATGGAAAGCCTGTATTGACAACACTGATGTAGACAAACTACTCTTTACTACTCTTTGTATAATTAATAGTGTAGCACTTTTGTTTTCCTTCATTCTACTTAATAATTCTGGTTGCTCATGAGTTTAAGAATTTATTTCTGTATTCCTCTTTAAGGTAAATGGCCTACATGCATAATATATGGTCATGTTTCCTTCACCACAGCACTTATCAGAAGTTTATTACTTATTAATTATATTAAGACAATTCTTAGGAATTTAAAGATATGTTTAATAGATACTACTCACTCAATTAATTACTTAGATTTTCTCTCTCATTTTTGGTAATTAGCCAGTGAGGAAAATGCTAGCTACTTACAAATCGGTCAGAGATATATAGGCTCCAATATAATAAAATTTTATTTCTTCTATAAAAGTACTGAGTAAGTTTGCAAGTCAGCCAGGTGATGCTGCTCTGTGCATTCATCCAGGCCTCAGGCAGCCAGTTAAAGGCTCTACTGCCTTTAACATGTTATTTCTAAGTTGACTGTGGGTATCTAGGTGCTCCAACTCTGTATTAGAGAAAAAGTGCTTGGGAAGACTTTATACCTCAGGCTTGGAAAAAATCTATACATTAATTTCATTTACATTTCCTTAGCTAGAATAGGTGACCATGTCTAACTAAAACAGAAGCCAAGATACATAATCTCTCTATGAAACCAAGGATAGTATGAAATAACATTTTCTCCCATAGTCTGAACTTGTGCTCTCTGAACTTGTGCATCCTTCATCCCATAAAAATAATACACCCTTACACCCCTCTCTGTTGGAGATAACCCACAGCCCCATCCAGATGCCGTGTTCAACTCAATGTACAGGATCTCCACTGAGCCCTCTCCATAAGGGACAGATGTACTTCCCAGGGGCTGAAAGAGATGTGCTCTGCCTACCTGCAAAGACACATCCGATAAACACTGATGAAGTAGGGACAGTAGAAGTGCAAGAAAAACGTTTCCATTAAGAAAAAGGAGGAAGTGAAGGCACACAGCAGTCACAGGTTAATAGCAATGGTGAATTAACATAGGTATGTTAGTGTGTGTGTGTGTGTGTGTGTATGTGTGTGTGTGTGTGTGTGTGTGTGTGTGGTGTGTACACATACTACAGGGCCTTCAACTGCTATTTTCCCTACTGTATCACTCTCAACATCATTCATCTCATGTTCAACCCATGGAAGTGATCCCAGGAGTTCATATGATTCTAGACATTGAAATCGGGCACAGGTCCTCATACAGGCCATAATGTCAGGACATATTATAAACAACAAAACATTAGTCCAACCCAGACAAATAACTTGGTAGATGGTGGGTGGTGGTGTAACTTTTTACAGTACAACAACTATTTATTACATTTAAATCCATAAGATAATTTTATCACAGAGCAAAAATCCATTGTATAGCCTACTTCTACCTACTATTTTATAAAGCGTTGTCTATTTATTTTGTAGAACTTCTGCAATGACCATATTATGTGCATTTCTGCTAAAATTTTTATTGACAACCGAAAAGTATGTTCTCACATCAGATTCAGAATAAGGAATCTTAAAATAATACCAAAACATGAGCCAAAGTGTGTTCTTATTTGAACCACTCAAGTTGATGGGTGACAGCTATAATAAAACCCCTTACTGTTAACTGAATGTTTCATATATAATTCTGTTTTCCAGAAATATTCCAAAATCTTTCATAAGTATTATTTTGACCTTATATTTAGAACAAATAATTCTTGGGGCTGTTTCACATAACTTGTACAAAATTTAAACTGAAATTCATACTCAAAGGCATAGACTCATTTCAGTAGTATAAAGAGTTGCTTTTTCCCAAAAATTAAAAATAAGAATTTATATTCCCATTTAGAATACATTTAGACTACAATGTGTAGTCTCTATTTAGCACCCATACTTTACTATAATTTGAACTTGGATCACTTAATGGAAAACAGTACAAAAATATTTTTGAAATTCATATAATATGTTAGAGTTACTATGTTTCAAAAGTAAATGTATACTTTTAGTGTTTTTTTTTAAAGGAAAGAAATATGAAGCCTCAAAACAGATCTCCTAACTGGTCTTATTTACTCTATATTATTATTTATTTCATCTAGGATTCCTATGATTCTCTGATCAACCATGTTTACAGTATTATTCATCTTTATTTATTGAGTAATAAAAGTTGAAAGTGGCTTGATTAGATTGAATTCTGATTAAACAAAATTCACAGTATCATATAACTTGCTTACTCATCAACTTGAGTCACATCTACATAATAAAATCAATTGTAGTGCCATTCTAACATTTCAGATAACCAAATTGGGTAGCCTCAGCAAAATGATATTGCCCTTTGAGGGTACACTGTGGATGCTGGCAAAGATGACAAAGTTCATGAGTTAATCAAAATCTTGTAATAAATGAAATGGGAAATTTGAATTATAAAAATAATGACAAAGCATAGCAATCTTGTAAGTAAGAAAAAATTCTACTTTGCACTTTGAGTTTTCCATTTATTTATTCATTTCTTTTAAAAATATACTATGCACACTGAGTATCCACTACATTCAAGTATTCTTTTAGGTTCTAGAACTTTAATAGTGAACAAAAATGACTGACTCTGCTTTGAAGTTTGAGTTATGTAGGTGAGACAGGTAGTAAATGAACAAACAGAATTACAATGTGATTGTAAAATTGCTTAGTACTTGGAAATAAATTAAAATAAATTTAACTGAGATCTATATCTCAGGAGCAGTTATTCAAGGAAATAATCAGGTTATGGATATTTCAGGCAGTGGAAATACACAAGAATAAATGCTTTGTAGGAAAAAGTAGTTTCGTTATATCAAAAATCTTAAATAAGCTGTCACAGCTGGCTGAGGAAAAAGTGGACATGAAATGAAATGAAGGTGCAGAGATAGGCAGATGTGAGACATATTAATGTCTCTTAAGTCCCTAATAATTTGCAATCCTGTTCTAAGTGCAGCAGGTAGTCATTAAAGGTTTTTCTTTATTTTTTTTTAAGAAGAAAAATTACATGATTTCATGTCTGTATTTTAAAGATCATTGTGACATTGGAAGGACTGAAGGGTTGACAGCTGGACCACAAGAGGGAAAGCCAGTTAAGCGGCAGTAACTTGTTACTGAGTACAGCACACGCAGATAGGGTGGCATAGACTACGGTGGTAAAATGGAGATGTAAGATAAGTTAAAATGTATTTTTCAGGTAAAATTGACCCTTTATAAGGCATTACATAAGGGTAGGCAAATAGAGGTTTAAAAGGAAACTCTGATATTTGAGTTGAGCAACTAGGTCAATGTCATCTACTAAAATGTGAAAAATGGTGGTGGGGTGGTTATGATGCAGTGGTTGGCCAGATCATATTGATTTGTTGATGCAGTGAGACATCCATATGAGAAGATGTATATAATATTAGTCTGAAATTCAAGGCAGACACTGAGACTCCTCAACATAGAAATATTAATTAAAGTTATGTGGTCAGACAATGATAGAGATAGGATTGTAAGGTGAGAAAAGAAAGGTCGTTAGGGCTAGACCCTAAAATAATGTGGCATGTGGAGGACTTATTGAGGAGACTCTAGAAATAAAGTATCCAAATAGGTGCCAATAGAGAAACAAAGAAAACAAGGTTAGTGACATCATGAAAGACAACAAATATATATATATATATATATATATATATATATATATATATATATATATGTATATATGTATATATATATTTAAAAGAAGGACTTCAAAAGCTATGTTTACTGCTACAAAGGGATGAGGTATATAAGGCCTTTCAAACTTTGCATTGTATTTAGACAATATGGAAGTCCTTGGTGATCTTCACAGGATGTTTCCTGAGAGGCAATATAATTACAAGTTAGAGAGTTTGAACAGAAAAACACAATGAAGTCGAGAAGTGGAAACAGAGAAAGTTCATCTTTGACAAGAGCTTGCATTAGGGAAACAACTGGAAGAAGATTTGGTGCTAAAGAAGATTCTAAACTTGCTTTCATTGTTTTAAGAATGATTCTAGATCATACTCATGAGAATGATCTAACAAAGAAGATAATAATTTACAAGGTGATGAAAACTTTAGCAAAGACTTACCAAGAATAGTGAAGAACTGAAATTTTTACCTCTGTTGCCAAGTTAACATGGTAACCTGCCACAATGTTATGAATGCTGCAGAAGACAACATAGTTCTAGGGAAAAAAATGCCTTTATGACACCCAGAACAGCAATCTTGAGTTTCAGTTTTGTGCCATTTTCTGTTGTCCCCTCAAGCCCTATAACACCCAGATTGATGCTAAATTCAGTGGTTTTCTTCACAGCTGAGGAAACCTTAGTTTAGGGAAACTGTATCTTTTATAATGGACTGCAAGAAAAACTTCCCAATCTTTGTCATAGTGGAAAACATTATCTTTATTATACAGGATGGCAAACACATCTGCTCTCTGTCGTGGAGGGAAACACTATTTTATCTGCCAAGGATATTCAGCGTACAAGTAACCTTGAAAAGATATCCCAAACATGAGAAACCCATGGAAAATTGTCTTCTAACTGAGTTCTAACATGGCAAGAAGGCATATGAGGGATTAAGTTTTACAAGAAGAAAGGACATTTCTTCTCTTTCAAAAAGAAGGAAGAAGGGAAAGATCTGAATAGATGGAGGTAAGTTTATGGATTGGTTGTTTTAATCTAAGTGTCCTATTTTCTAAATGAAGTATAGGTAAAGTCAAAGCCAAGATTGAAGCAAAGATGCTTAAAGAGAGTGAAAACATAAATTCATCATTGTAGAAAGTGGGAAAATTAATTTAGTAGTGAAAAGCTAGAAGGATTATTGTTTTGAGAATATGGATCATGAATTAATAGTGATATCAATCTACTTGGTTATGACTTTCTTCAGAAATTGTTTGTACCCCAAAGAGGCTGCTTCCCTTTGCTTCAATAGAAGCAAAAGAGTCAGACAAATTTAAAGAATTGTATGGAAATAATTACATTAATAATTTATGGCATCTAACTAGGATAAGGAGAAGAGTGTTGAGAGGAAGTGACAAATTGAAAGAATGTGAAAAGGTCAGTGGTTGGAGTCTTAATAAGTTTTAAGAACCATTTTACTGGAATACGGTAGCAAACAGACTTTAGAGAGCTTTCATCAGAGTGGACTGTTTCAATTAATTGTTTTAGAGGCAGTGGTATTTCTGGTGATGATGAAGTATGGTTGAGCTAGTGGTGAATTAGAAGGAGTGAAGTAAGCCATCATTGGGATAAGGAACTCAAGTAGCAAAGAGGCAATGATGCCAGATGGATTTTTGTGATAGTTATTGAAATTACTTAGGATGGATTTTTGTGATAGTTATTAAAATTACTTAGGATGATGGCAAGAGTAGGTGTGGACAGGGGGTATCATGAAGAAATCAAAGACTTCACTGATGTAAGTGGGGGATGAATAAGAAGTTGGTATATAAGATTAATGAGGAGAGGAGAGGATTATGTAGCATGATGTGAGCTCAGTGGAACTGAGAGTTTTGAAAAAGAAACACAGTGAATTCTTCATTCATTTTTGACTATCAATTAGTACATATTGATTATTATTTTTATAAGATCAAGATTAATATTTAAAACTCTTTAATATATTTAAACATAATCTAATACCTAAGATCATTTTGTTTTTGTAGCAAAATATGTAAGAGTTTCTCATTTCTCTTCATAATGATTTAATTACTTTGTAATGCTTTTACTTTACACAGGACTTTTAGTTTCAGGCATCTAGAAAATGGAAACAAACAAATCAAAGTTAAAGTAAAAATGTCCTCAATGTACTTATTTCAGAGTGCAAATGATTATAGTCATCCTATCAGCATTTACCTTTGCAATAAGACCATATTCTGACTGTTGTGTTTAGTTCACTGTACTGTATTTATAGGAAGGACACTACTAAGATTGAAAAGGTCAAGCAAAATGATAGTAACTAATTCAGAAATGAGATGTCAAGAATTCAAGTTATGAGGTAGAGATTAACCTATAAGCATCTCAAGTAATGTATATAGAAAGAGACATACACTAACAGGCACACATGAAAGCTACTTAAGACAACATTTGGAAATAAATTGATAAGGTCAACAAAAGCAGCAAATTATGTGAGCTGAACAGTGAACTTCTGTAAAAAAAGGTAAAGTGAAGGTAAAGTGTAAGACTAGAAAGTATCTGCATGTTTTAGAAGTAAAATATTTATACTGTATACCCTACTGGAGCTATACTTACACAAAGGAGAAATACATAGTTATATCATTGATACAAATTAAGAAACAAATTAACCATAAGGAATTTTTTCATTTATTATTTTGTATTATTTGTGATAATTGTATTGAAAGGCTAGTTTTTGGTCTTCAAAATGATCTGCCCAGATTGAAATGACTTTTATTAGAATACTGACAGATATTTCCTAATATTATTTGGTTTAGATAAAGAGCTAAAAAGAAAATAAAGTAATAAATATTCAAATTATTCATAGAATTATAATTTATTAAACATTTACTATGTACCAAGAATTGTGTTAGCAATTTAATTATCTCCTTTAATCCTTATTCTATCAGGTTAGTATTATTATCACTCTATTTTTACCAGGAAAAAACTGATGTGTGGATATATTAAGTTTAAAGTTATGTGTCATTAAATGTTTGATCTGATATTCCAACCCTTCTACTAAGCTCTATGCTGTATTTTGAATTTTGGTGAGACACTGAGAATGAATATAATCGAGCCTCCCCCACTAAAACATGAATCCACTAGAGTAGAAAGAGCTTTTAATGAAACATATTCTACTACTGTGCCCTTTCCTATCCATTACAGAAATCACTGATCAATAACAGCACAAATTTAAGTATCAGCAAAATTGCTAGACTTAGACCCAGAATACACCTCAACAAAGAGCTTAGAAACCACCATCAATAAATGAAAGTTAACCCTTGAGATTAAACAGACTCATTTAACTGTGACCTAATGACTCTAAGCTTTCTATTTTCAGACAAACAAAATTCTTAGAAAATTTTTAGTATCCATTGGTATACCTAATGTCATTAAAATGTGTAGCCATATTATAAACATACAACAAATACTCATGGGAAATCAACCATGAATATTTATTTAAAGCATCTACGGAATAATAGGTAAGTAGGTAAGGAGGTAAGGCACTGCACCACAAAATCAGATGTTCAAGAATTATTGCTTTTATTTTTTCTTCAAATAAGCCTAAATTGGATTCTGAACAGGAATTTTATTGTTTTTTAGGGAAATCTGTTTAATTTTAAACATAATCATCGACTAAGATCAGGAACAAGGCAAGCATGCCCCTACTCACTGCTCCTTTCTGACATCATGCTGAAAATCCTAGCTAATGCAGTAAGAAAAGGAAGTAAAAGGTATACACACTAGGAAGGAAGAAATAAAACTGTCTTTATTCATGCTGACATTATTGTCTATACAGAAAATCTGAAAGAATCAACAGAAAAACTCTTGGCATTAATAGCGATATGGCATGATTGCAGGATACAAACATCACTCACTTTCCTAAATACCAGCAACGGACAAGTGGAATTTGAAATTAAAAACAAAATACCATTTATATCAACATCCCCCCAAAATGAAATACTTAGGTGTACACCTCATGAAATATGTACAAGATCTGTATGAGGAAGACTACAAAACTCCAATGAACAAAATCAAAGAACTATAATAAATGGATAAGAAGATTCAATATTGTAAAGATATCTGTTTTTCCCAATTTGATCTATAAAGTCAATGTAATGTCAACCAAAATCTTAAGTTGTTTTGTGGATATTAACAAACTGATCCTGTGGTTAAATGGAGAGTCAAAAGACCAAGCATAACTAAAACAATACTGAAGGAGAAGGACAAAGTTGGAAGACTGATGCTACTCAACTTCATGGCTTACTATCATTGATCAAGACAGAGACAAAATAATAGACAAATAGGTCAGTAGGACAGAATAGAGTCCAGAAATATACCCACATAGAGTCAAATGATCTTTGACAAAGGAGCAAAGTCAATACAATGAAACAAATAATCTTTTGAAGAAATGGTGCTGAACATAGGAACATCCACATGAAAAAAAGAAAAAGAAAGAAAAGGAAAAATGAATGTAGAAACATACTTCACACATTTCACAAAAATTAACTCAAAATGGATCAAAGACCTAAATTTAAAATGCAAAATTATAAAACGCCTACAGTAGGGGAAAACCTAGATGACCTGGGTTTGGTAATAAATTTTAGATACAACTCCAAAGGTATGATCTATGAAAGAAAAAATAATAAGGTAGATTTCATTAATTAAAAATTCCTGCTTTGTGAAAGACACTATTAAGAGGATAAAAAGACAAGTTCCAAACCAGGATAAAATATTTGCAAAGACACAGCTGATGAAAGAAAGCTATCCAAAATATACAATGAGCTCTTACAATTCAACAATAAGAAAAGAAAACAACACAATTTAAAAATGGGCTGCTATATGTGAAATTTCTGTACTTTCTGCACAATATTGCTGTGAAATTAAAATTGACCTTTAAAAAAGTCTATTTTAAAACATGGGCAAATGATCTGAATAATTTTCCAAAGAAGATAGGCAAATATCCAATAGGCACATTAGAGATGCTCAACATCTTTTCATCATTAATCAGTGGGGCAATGCAAATCAAAATTACAATGAGATACCACTTCCCACCCACCAGGATGGCTATAATCCAAAGACAATACCACGTATTGGTGAATTGTGGAGAAATAGAACCCTGATATACTTTTGGTGTAAATACAAAATGGTGCAGTCATGTTGGAAAACTTTTTGGCAGTTCATCAAAATGTTAAGCATAGAGTTACTGTATAACTCAGAGATTTCACTTCTAGGTAAATACCCAAAAGTAATGAAAACTTGCTTATGCAAAAGCTCACACATGAATTCTTACAATATCACAATTCATAATAGCCAGAGAATATGGAAGCAACTCAAATGTCTATCAATCATGAGTGAATAGACTAAATATGTTATATCCATACACTGGAGTATTATTTGACAATAAAATGGAATGAAGTACTGGTATTAACATGGATGAACTTTGAAAACATGCTAAGTGAAAGAAGCCAGTGATAATGAATTACATATTGTATGATTCTGTTCATATGAAATATCAAAAATAGGCAAATCTATAGTGACTAAAACTGGATTAGTGGTTGCCAGGGACTAGAGTTGAGTTTAGGAACTAGTAATAGCTAATAATAGATAAAGAGTTTCTTTATGGGTTGATGAAGATATTCTGATATTAGATTATGGTAATTGTTGCACAACTCTCTGAACATACTAAAAAACATTTAACTTAAAATGGGTAGTTTTATGGTATGTAAATTCTATCTTAATAAAGGTGCTAATTTAAAAAAAATGGTCCAAAGACCTTAACAAGTATCTCACCAGAGAAGATATACAGTTGACAAATAAGCATACATAAAAATGCTCTGCATCATATGTCATCAGGTAAATGCAAATTAAAACAATTTGATACCACTACACACCTACTATAATGCCCAAAACCCAGCACACTGACATCACCCTGGTGGTGAAGATGTGGAGGAACAACTACTCTCATTCACAGCTGGTGGGAGTGAAAAATAGTCCAGTCACTTTGGAAGACAGTTTGGTAGTTTCTTACAAAACTAAGTATACTCCTACTGTATGATCCAGGAAATGTGCTCCTTTGTATTTATTAAAAGGGATTGAAAACTGTGTTCACAAAAAACCCTGCACACCCATGTTTATAGTAACTTTATTCATAATTACTAACACCTGGGAGTAAACAAGATGCCATTCAGTAGGTGAATGGATAAATAAACTCTGGTACATCCAGACAATAGAATACTATTCAGCACTTAAAAGAAAGGAGCCATCAAGCCACAGAAAACATGGCAGAACTTCAAGTAAATATTACTAAATGAAAGAAGCCAGTCTGAAAAGGCTACACATCATATGATTCCAACTATGACATTATGGGAAAGTGAAGTTATGCAAACAGTACAAAGATCAGTGCTTGCCATGGTGGAGAGAGGGATGAATAGGTGGAACACAGAGGATTTTTAGGGCAATGAAACTACTCCATGTGATACTATAATGGTGGATACATGTCCTCATATGTATGTTCATATCCATAGAATGTATACCAAGTGTGGACCCTTTGGGTAATAATGATGGACTTTGGGTGATTATCATGTGTCAGCATAGGTCCATCAGTTGTCACAAAGGTTAACAATGGAGGATGTTGATAATGGGGGAGGCTACGCACGTATGGGAACAGGTATACATGGGAAACCTTATCCTCAATTTTACTGTGAACATAAAAGTGCTCTAAAATATAAAGTCTGTTAAAACATTAAGTACACAGACACACACACACACACACACACACATTTAATCTGAGTAACTCCCACAATACTGTGCAGATGTCCCAGTTTTTTCCATGACAGCAAAGAAGTGATTCCTCTCACCTTAGATTAGAGGGATAACTGGTGAAATGCCCGATGGCTGAGCACTTGGTTCTCTGGCTCTGAATTTGTGGACTCTTGCTTGAGTCATGAGAATCTTGCATGAGATTTAGATACCCAGGACTTAGACACCAGCTTCTTTGGGTCTTGTTTCTTTGTTCAGTTTTTTTCTACTAACCCGGGGAAACCCTGACCAGACCTTTACCCTGGTCTTTTTGATTCCTTTTCGAGTGCTCTCAGTACATATATTTGCCCTTCCAACTCAGCCGTCCAGCTCATTATTCAGTGAGCTCAGACATTTCCAAAAGAGAACAAGCACATTTAACTTCAAGCAGCCTTTTCTTATTTCTTTTCTAAATTCCCTAAGAAATGAAAAATCTCTGCTTATCTGTTTGAGCCTCTTTTCTCAGCAGGTTTTTGATAAAGCAACCACATCAACATCAACAGTGTTCGAAAGCTAGAGCTCAAGATACAGAATGAAGAGATCATTTGACTTGACAATTGCTCAAACATAGCAGTAAAGAATTCAGAATGGCTTCAACTTTTAGGTTTGACTATCACTGATAATTAAACCTGACTAAAACTATATAATTTTCAAAGTCCCTTTGGGATGATCTCATATTAATTCCTAAAAAGAAAAAAGTGGGAGTAGTAAAAACATATCTTGGAATTAGATGCTTTAAGCCAAGTATTTACTTAACTATACTATGAACAGTAGAATTTTTAGCATAGTAATTGCATTTATAATTTCCAAATATTGTTTTGGGGTCAAACAAATTGTACAAAAGCTAATTTAGTATAACCATCATTTATTTAATGTTATCAGAAAATTCAGTGTAAAGTGAATCAGAGCAATTGACTTGGGAGATGTATGTTTTTGCAGAGTAATGATTTAGGGAGTCAACCAATGGGGGAAAGGGGATCCCTCTGCCTACTATTTCTGTAACTGACTAAAGACACACACACACACGTTATGTGTACATGCAGGATACACACACATATTTTGCATCTGGAAGGGGTTGCAGAGAATCAGTTCCCAACATTTGAATATGGGTCTTCTATCTCCTCCTAAAATACCTTTTTATACTAACTCTCACTGCCTTTGAATTTACAGAGTCCACTCTAGAGAGAAAATCAAAATTCTGTTCAAATATTTCTTTGCTGTTCCCCTAAGGTCTTTGTTAAGCAACTCTGTCCCTCTTTCAGCATATCAAAAATTCAAGCTTAAAGCATCTAATTCCAAGATCTCTAATCAGTCAGCAAGCTTGCATTAGGAACAGTCTTTCCTCTCATTTAGAATTTCAGACTCTGGGTGGAAAATTCCACTATGATCTCTATTTTACAACTGTGAGAGTATCTCAATTCCCACACCATCCTGTATGGAAGATAAGTGGGTACTCCTTGTATTGTACGCAACATCTGGAAATCATTGTGCAACTATTACTAGCTAATCATTTGTAGATCTCTGGTAGGAAAAAGGGAGAATGCTTTCTATTACCAAACTAAGCATACTGTCCAAACCTAAGGGAGCAATGGATGAAATTCTTAATAATGAGAAACAGGTTGTATTACTAGTAAAGGTTTCTGTAAGTATTCAGTTGAGTGTACTTGCAAATAATGAACCAAGTCCCCTTTCTTGCCCTCTCTCCTCTGCTTTGCTTTTTGTTTTAAGTCCACCTTATCAAAAGTGAATATACATATTAACAATAATTACAGGTACACAAAATTTGCATGTTACATTATCTTTTTTTCAAGTCATTCAATCCATAAATATTGTTGTATTGGTGTTAAGATTGAATTCAATTATCAGAATAGCAACACTTAGAAATTCAGCTGGTGATGGCAACCATAAAGACAATAAGGTATGTTTGATAGTTTTCAGCTGTGAACTATACAGACTAACTGCATGTGTTTATCCATATTCCCTATTTTTTCTATTAAATCTCTTTATTTTATTCATGTTTACAGTTAATGAGTCACTGCCAGAAATGTATGGTTGTTGAGGTTTTGTAGTTTTGCCAATGACTCATAAATCATAACCATCAATCTTAAGATAATGAGTGCCTTTATTTTTTCACATTGAATGTTGTGTTAAATTTTAAAGCTTACTATGGGACTTGCAACTATATGATCTAAGTAGGTTGAAGAAAAAGTAACAGTTGCAAAACATAATATAGTTTACTTCATAAATGTATCAGTCATTCCACAACTGAGCTACAGCTATTTCAAGATGTACAAGTAAAGTAAGTAAATGTGATAAGTAGCAAGAAATGCTTTTCACTTATAAGTGGCTTGTTTAGTAAAACCATGAAATCCTCAACCTCAAAAATTTTCTGACATTGTGAACATTTTGAATCACTGGCCTCAGAACTGAAATCTACTTGATTTTACACACTTTAAACTAGAAACATTTCATCATGATAGAGTATATCTTGGGAAATAGTGTTTTTGTTTGTTTGTTTTACATACTGAGCATGCTGACACACATTTCTTAAATACCTAGAACTTACATGACTACTAGACAGTGGTGTATGAATCAAGTTTAAAAATCAACCAAGTATTTACTAAACTATACTATGAACAGTAGAATTTTTAGCATAGTAATTGCATTTATAATTTCCAAATATTGTTTTGGGGTCAAACAAATTGTACAAAAGCTAATTTAGTATAACCATCATTTATTTAATGTTATCAGAAAATTCAGTATAAAGTGAATCAGAGCAATTGACTTGGGAGATGTATGTTTTTGCAGAGTAATGATTTAGGGAGTCAACCAATGGGAGAAAGGCTATGCCTCTGCCTACTATTTCTGTAACTGACTAAAGACACACACACACACACACGTTATGTGTACATGCAGGATACACACACATATATGCATGTATGTACACACAGATATACACACAAACACATAGCTCTCACCTTCACCAGTGTAGATGAAAATTAAAAGTATTTTTATCTTCCCCAAGGCTTTATGTTTAGTTACATTCTTTTCCCTTTAAGTCTGTCTTTGACATAATTTTGTCTTCTTCAAATACTGTCAGCATACATGAACAAGTTTCATTATACCCCCAGTTCTTTACCCTCTTAAACACTATCCTGAATGTAATAATCTCTTGGCGATGGAGTGCTTTGTCTTGGCCAAACTTTTTCTTTGCTCTACTTCAAATATGGTAAGAATAATTAAAATTGTAGAACTCCTCACTCTGTAAGTATGTAATTTCATTGTTATATAATTAGCTCACTGTCAGGCTTCCTCAAGTTCTCTGAAAGTCAGCAATATAATTACACCCATGTACATTGCTTCAACTATCCATATAACCAGATGGTTTCCAACTCTTTACCTTCAGGTCTTCAATTTTTAGCTCCTATCCTTTATTTCTAATTATCTTTAGAATTTATTGGATGTTAAAATCAATTGTGTGTTACTGGCATTTAAAACTCAAAAACTCACACACTGCCTCTTTTTAGGTTCCTGGACTCAATTCCAATGTGAGGGTGGATGGTCCCTACATCACCAGTCAATTCTAGAATATCAGCTCTGTGCCCAAGAATTTAACTGAATTCTGGCACCATTTACCAGATAGCATCAGATTCCACAGGTTAAGGATTCAGTCCTACAAAACTTCTCTTCTCCAGCCCTTCAGATATCAGTCACAAACCCAGATTGTTACCTGTACTTATGAGCAGCTGGCTACTTTGGAGGTTCCAGTGACCCCCTACAACTCAGGATGCCAACTGCAAGTCCAGGTTGTTACCTGTACTTTTGACTAACTTGGCCATAAATTAGAGGTCCCATGACTTCCTCCATGGATTTGCTCAACTGCTAGAGCAGCACACAGAACTTGGAGAAACATTTTAATTACTGATTACTGTAACTCTGAGATGGGGATGGGGGTGTGGAACATGATCCCAGCTAAGAGAATATTACCATTGAAGCAGAAATCAGTCAAAGGGGGAAAAAAGTGGGAGAAACCCATTTATTGCTTATAAGCAGTCATCCACTTCCACTTGCCTGTATCTCTTGCCACCTGGCTCCAAAAAGGGACCCCATCAAACCTCTACAGTTCAGACAGATCCTGGCTTCCCTGACCCTTGTAATCACCTACTGACTGATATGAAGATGGCCTACTTCTCTCCACCCGTTGGAGACACCTATTGATATGGAGATGCACTAAGACCAGGTGAGAGATTCTGGAAATATTGTGATTTTACCCACAATTACCATTTATTTTTAAAAATTTACTGAAATTCAGGAATAGCCAGATGGAAGTGCATAGGGCAAGGTTTGGGGAAAGAAGGCAGAGCATTCATGCCTCCTCTGGGTGCTCCCCACTCCCTGCATCTCCACGTATTTACCAACCCAGAAGCTCTGTCCTTCTGGGGTTTTATGAAGGCTCCATTACTTAGGCACAATTGATTAAATCATTGACCAATAGGGATTTCCAGCCTCCCTCCCCTTCCCAGCGATCAGAGTGAGAGTGGGGAACTTAAAAGTTCCAGTCATCTAATCACAGGTTCAATTTTCCCGGCTTACCCAAGGGCTTTCCAAAAAGTACCTCATTAACATAAGAAAAGACATTTGTTGCTCTCAACACTTAGGAAATTCCAAGGGTTTTGGGAGCTTTGTGCCAAAAATGGGACAAAGACCAAATATACATTTCCTATAAATCACAATATCACATTGGCCATTCCCTTTCCCCTCCCTGTGTGTTCTTTTTCTTATTCCTAAATCAGTAAACAAAAACACTAAACCGTTGCCCAAGTAGGAAGGCTGTTTCATCCTTCACTTCTTTCTGTCCCTCATTATTCATATGCTATCAATTTCTCAATGACCTTTAATTATATATTGGTGTAACTCCAGGGGAAAATCCCAGGGCAATAGACCTCTGAAACTGAAATCAGTAAACTTTTAAAAACCTGTTTATTTCTTACAAGCAGTTGTGCCATCTCTCTCTTGACCAGGCTGCTGCAGCAGAAAGCTCCACCCCACCTTTTTGGTCCCTCACCTGCCCTTGTGATTGCCTATTGATATGTAGATGGCCACTCCTCTCCACCCCTTGAAGCACCTATTGATATGCTACCCCTTGAAACACTTATTGATATGCAGATGCACTAAAGCCAGGTGATAGATTCTGGAAATATTACAATTTTACCCACAGCCCACCCCTCCAGAAATTTTGCCTCACAATCTTCTTGTTCTCCATCTTCTGCAATGGTCCCTGTGCAAGAAAACTGGAGTACTGTAACCAGGCTAATAACATAAAATATCAACAGCAATAAAATCATGACACTCTTCAAGCCAGAGGCTTCAGCTAGGTTCAAAGTCCTATGCAGATTAAGTCCATAGCTCCTGTATTCCACAGGCAGGGAGTAGCTGAACAGGTAGGGAGTTCGGAGCAATCATCATGCAGCAGCTGCAGCCAGGGGGCGCATCCAGGCCACAAGGACTATAGAAGAAAATAACCTTATACATGTTTTAACGACACTAGCATAGGCAAATCTTGTCCATCAGGTAGGATACATAAAAGAGAGTGGTCCTGATAGGATAGTGGTAGGAATGGAATATTGTCCTGGTCTAGTATACCAGAGTTTCACCCCTCTCCTTGTGGGAGTTACTGATGGGTCTATCTGTAGGGTTATGGGAGGCACATGCACTGGTCACAATGGTAAGACAAAACTCTCCAGTAAGATGCTCTTACCTTCCTCTTTGATTACAGTACTGTCATCTTTGGAGGCCACTCTGCTGGTACTCCAGGAACACACATGAGGCCAGCTTCCAGGCCTTTACCCCAAGATGCCAGAAGGGCCAGATATTGCTGGTCTGTGTGTTGAAATGTCCAAAGCCATGTAGTCTCCAGGTTGCTGAAGGACTCAGTCACACAATACACTTCTGATGGGGCTCTGCTGACCTCTTCAAAGGTCAAAGTCAGGCCCCACTGACAGGCTACAGTCTAAGTTGTCTTTTGCCCAAGGCAGGCTGTGCTGCTAGCCAATGCACCTGGGCCAATGAGAAAGGCAACTGGTCTATAAGGCACTGCTGAGGCCCCAGCCACAGCCATCTTCAGTCACATGGACATCCAGCTGAAAGGGCCCTGATGGGTCTGTCTAACTCAAGACCTTCATGGCCTTGACTTCCATTTTACAACACTGAAGATAAATGCACACATTTCTTGCCAGTCCCACCTGATGCCCTTTCGTGCCAAATGACATAAGGGCTTCAGAATTTGTGCCAAGTGTGTGAAATAAACACTCTCCAAGTAGCCTACAGGACCCAAAACCTCTTGCAAAAATGCTGCATTTATCTATAAGGTAATCAGACATCACAGAGCATTAGTTGCCCTATTCCCAAGGGGATTTGGGCTTGTTCCACACAGCCCCAACCTGCAAACAGTAGGGGGTGGTCCCTGGAAAACCCTCCAGGTCACAATAAATCATGATACATTCAGCTCCTGTGTCCACCAGAGCTAGGACACACTACACAGTAACTGGGGACTAATAAATCATGTGGCCTCTGGTCCCCACCATGTACCCCTAAGTGGGGGACTTGACCCTTCCCTCAGTCAAACTGTAATGCCCAATGGTTATCCTGTGAGGTGAGGGCCCAGGAAAAGCCTGAGTACTGTCCCCCCAGAAGTCTTGCAAGGACACAGGCTGGACATGGGGCTTTGCCTCGGGCTTCTCTGTCCTGGACCTCTCTGGAACTGCTGCTATGACTTTAACTGGTACCACAGTTCTAATAAAATTCTATTGGTCTGCCCAAAAACTTTTACTATGTCAACTTTTATCAAATTATCCCACATAGTTATCCTCGAGACCTTCACGGGGTCTTTTGCACTTCTCCTTTCAGTAATATCCTGTACTTCCTTCCAAGCTCTTATTGTTTCAACCTCCCCCAAATCTGCTAAAGTACAAGTAGCCTCACTTATGGGTTGCCCTGTGTGGGGAGCAAGAAAAGTCACTAGGGACCCAAAGAGAGTTGAGGTAGCTGTATGTAACACCAGGTTTCTCACGCCGACAGTGAACAACTCATCAGGGTCCTGGGGGTCCATATTATAGATGATATTTTTCATGCCCAATTCCCACAAGACCTGTTGGAGCTCTGCATATGTTTTCCAGCTAGTGGGTAAACCACCTTGATTAGACCAAACTTCCCTGATGGCTGCTGTCAGCCAATCCAGAAGAACCCAATTTCCTGAGGTACAGGGGGCACTTTGCAACCACTGCTGGAGAGAAGGGTGAGTCATCAGGGAAGCCAGTCTGTCCATTTCAGAACCCGACATAACAATGTATTCCACTCCCATATCCCAGAGACTCAAAAGCCATATAGTCAGAGGTTCTGATGGCTTCTGCTGATACCAGATGCTCATGTCCACCAGCTCATCCTGAGTATGGGGGCAGAGCACAGAGTGCTCCACAACCTGGGGAGGGGGCGGCTCCTCCTCAAGAGACCTTCAGTTGTAGGGTTTTTATTTTCTTAATTACAATGGGGCAGGCCTTTAATACTCAGCCAGTGGCTATGGCAACAGATCAGCCATCAGCCCCACCCCCTCATACTCTCCCCACACCTCCTCTCCCATCTCCAGAGCTGAAGGCACTGCTCCTCCCTCTCCCTCACGACCTTCTGCAATGCAGACCTTCCTGCTGCCTCCCCCCTCACTGCTGCTAAGGAATTTTCCAGGAGTGCAACCTGTCCTCTTGATAACAGTCTCTCTTCCTTAAGGCCATCCTGTAGGTCATTGAAAGGAAAGGAGCGACACACAGCAGCAATTCACCGGAGAGTTCCGCTTTATTAGGGAAAGGTGCTGGGTTATATAGGAAGGGGCATGAATTGATTGAGGTGTCACTTCTACGGGGCTGGTGGCTGTTGGCTAGGTGCTGGGATTGGGAGGGGGGCGAGAGGTGACTGGGCTTCAGGTGGCGCCGGTGGGAACCGAGGACCCCGAAGAGAAGCTGGAAGTTTGCCATCTTACTGGTGGGGGCCCTTCATTCCCCCCTTTCTCCTCTATGGGGTTGTGGACATTGCTTTCTCTCTGGCTGCTTCCTGCTGAACAGGGGTGGAGAAGGAAGTGAGGGCTTGAGGATTGGGAGGAAAGGGTTGATAGGACTCCCCACAGTAAGGATGAGTAGGTGTGGACTTCTTCAGGTTTGGAAATCAATGAAGGTTCCCTGTAACCATAGGTCGAGGACCTGTTGATTCTAATGGTGCTAAGAGGATATGGGTGTCAGGAGCCAGGTGTCTGCAGCCATTGTTTCCAGGAACAGTTTCCAGTGGAGAGAGGGGTCCATCTCAGCGTGTGGTGAGGAGGTCACCTGAGGGTGAGGGATCTTCTGTGGCCAGAAGCTGGTAGTTCCTGAGTAAAAGCTGGTTGAAAGCTTGATTAGAGATTTTTCTGACTTGGGATTTGACGAAGTTTATTATACAGGGTAAGAAGAGACAGGCGAAAAGAATGATTATTATGGGGCCTGCAATGGGCCAGAGCTAGGTGAGGAGGGGGGTTGTTAGTATTGAAGAGAATGGGTTGGAATTGGAAGCAGAGTGGAGACTGGAGGCAAGGTCGGTGAGTTTGGTAATGTCAGTTTCTACAATGCCGGATTCATTGATGTAATAGCAGCACTCTTCCCGGAGGAAGACGCAAGTGCCGCCCTTCTCGGCTGTAAGCAGATCTAGGGCCTGCCGGTTTTGAAGGGTGACTTTAGCTAGCGAAGTGACCTGTGTTTGGAGAGAGGCTAGGGAATCGGCAGTGGATGTCAGGGCTCCCTCAAGTTTGGCGTTGAGATCTCTAATTGCCCATAGAGAGTGACCCAAGGCTTCTCCCAAAAACCTTGCCCCAATGGCTGAGGTGATCAAAGAGATACCGACCATGATGGGAAGGAAAGCAGCCCTTTTTGTGTGCGAGGGCAAGGGAGGTTGGAGCTCAAGGAATTTTGCCATGCTGTAAAGTGTAAACTGTGGGATTAGGGTGATGAGAATGCAGGGTGTGCTGGAGTTGGGAGGCAGTGAAGTGCTCTGGAGGTGGTGGAGTTGGGCCTACACAGTGGTGAATGGTGAGATTATCTGCGTATTCTGGTTCACATAGGGGTATGTCTGCCAGGGGGCAGAAGGGTTGTCTTTCTGCATGGAAGGAGTAGTTGGAAATATTAAGGGGCATGGCGGCCAGCAGTGGGCGCTGTAGTGATCCACACAAGAAACAGTTGGCGGTGTTAAGGGTGTGATAGAGAAAGATGGTGGTGTCCTGAATGAGCTGTAACAAAGAGTAGGAGAAATGGGAAGAGGGGCAGGGATAAGAAGATGAAGAGATGCCATCAAGAGTTTGGATAATGACTTTTTCAGAATGTCTGATATCTGATGCAACTTGAGAGGTCTGGGAATGAGAGGGAACATACTTTTGAGAGATATGAAGGGTACCATGGGGGATCGAGGACCCCCCGTAGTAAACTGAAGCTGTGACTCCAGCGGCCCATCGAGAGTCCCAGGGATCTGGGATTGATAAGGAAAATGAGCCGTTGGGATATTTCATGAAATGGTTGGAGGAGTAATACTGTGGGTACTGGAAGTTACCCATGTAGTGACTGGCACAAGACCAGTAGGGACATCCCCCGTAGGTGTCTTGCCATCACCTGCAATAGGCTTGTCTTTGGTCATAGAGGAAGCAGAGGTAGGGAGAATAAGGGTAGCTGCTAGTGAACACTTCGGTGTAGGGAGGAAAGTGGAGCTATAAAGGCTCAGAGCAGCTTTTCAGAGGGCAGTCTGGTGTGGCAATGAGGGCAGTAACTTTTGTTTGATGCTGTGTGTAAGTTTGTCTGACTTTGAATTGCCATACAAAGGAGGCTGGGGTGGTGGGGAAGACAAGCAATGAGGAAAAAAAGTGAGAGCAGTAAAGGAGGAAAAAGTCATGATTCGGGTATGGATGGCAAAGGGGGTGAACAGGATTTTGGAGGAAAGAGGACAGTAAGGTCAGGAGTCTGGAGGGAGGGAGAGTCTGTAAACTTTTGTAGGTTAAGAGATCTTTTAGGTGATGTGGGGACAGAATGGTTAAGGGTGCCCTGAATGTCAGTTTATGAGCTTCCTTCTGCAAGAGCTGTCTAGCGGCTAATGCTCGTAGGCAGGGGGCCCATCTCTGAACTGTGGGGTCTAATTGCTTGGAGAGATAAGCTACTGGGGCAAAGGATGGGCCATAATATTTGCCTAGGACTCCTAGAGCTTGACTGGACCTCTCATGAATGTATGAGAAGGGCTTCGACAAATCAGGAAGATGGAGAGCTGGGGCTTCCACAAGGGCTTGACGGAGCTTAATGAAGGAGTGGCGTGGTGAGGAGGATAATGGTTCTTTAGGGGGGCTCTTACTGAGGTTATATAAGGGGTCTTGCCAACAGGGAGAAGTTAGGGATCTACGCTCTAAAATATCTAGCCAGGCCTAGAAAGGAAAGGATTTCTGTCTTGGTTTTGGGAACGGGCAGGTCAGAGAGGAGCCATTTTCTGTCTAAGGTAATGGACTTTCTTTGTTGAGATAGAAGGAATCTTAGGTAAGTGACAGGAGGGGAAGAGATTTGAGCTTTGATGGGGGATACTCGGTAACTTCTGGAAGCTAGAAGGTTAAGTAGGAAGGCAGTGTCAAGTTGAGACTGTTCTCACGAGGGACTGCAGAGTAGAAGATTGTCTATGTATTGTAATAAGGTGGACTTGGAGTGATCATGATGAAACTGTTTGAGGTCCTGAGCTAGGACCTGTCTAAAAATATGGGGACTATCTCGGAAGCTTTGTGGCAAAACTGTCCAAGTGAGTTGTTCAGAATGTCTTGTGTATGGGTCCGTCCAGGTGAAGATGAAAAAATCTTGGGAGCAGGGGTCTAGAGGGATAGAAAAATGGGTCCTTGAGATCTAGGACTGAGAAGTGGGATGCTGAGGCAGGGATCTGTGATAAAAGGCTGTATGGATTTGGAACTAAGGGATGGATAGGGACAAAGGCTATGTTGATGAGGCTTGGACAAGGCGGAAAGATCCTTTGGTTTTTTTAACAGCTAATATGGGGGTATTAAATGGGGAGTGAGTGGGTCTGAGGTAATTTATGTTTAAGAGATCTTGAATGATGGGTTGGAGGCCTATGAGGGCTGAAGTGGTTAGGGGGTATTGGCCCTGACAGATATACTGAGAGGGGTCACATAATTTGATAGAGGCAGGGGGACATAGGGCCACGGAGGGGCTTGTAATGTCCCATACTTTGGGATTTACAGGGTATATGAGGGCGGAACCGGAGCTTTCATTGGGTAGAGAGGGGTTGTTGGCTATGAGGACTATCAGAAAGGGAGTACTGAGGGCTGTGGGAGTGGATATAGTTATGGAAATGTGGAGGAGGGAAAGGATATCTCGTCTTAGTAAAGGGATGGGACACTGGGGCATAACCAGGAAGGAATGGGAGAAAGGTATGGGATTGTCTAGGATTGTGCATAAAAGGGGGGGGTTTAATGGGAAAATCTGTTTACCTCCTACCCCGACTATAGGAGTAATGGCTGGCATGGTAGGGCCCCAGTATTCTCGCAAGACTGAGAAGGTGGCTCCTCTATCTAGGAGGAAGGAGATGGGGTGACCGTCTATTTGTTAAAGTAACCCTGGGCTCCTGTTTGGTAATGGAAATGGTCGGGTGAGAAGCTCCCGGGCCCCATCAATCTTCTTCTGCCAGCCCCACTACGGCGGGCTTAGGATGGGGGTTGTTTGTCCAGCCTCCCCTTCGGGTGGTTGGGCAATCAGACCCCCAGTGGCCCTTTTTGTGGCATCTGGGGCATGGGGTGTTAGGAGATCTGGGGGAGGGGCACGCCCTTGACCAATGTCCCTCTTTTTCTCACTTGAAACAAGCTCCTGGGGGAGGGGGGGGCTTGTTTCTAGAGGGGCACCCAGGTTGTGGTTTTATCAGCTGGGCCAACATCTGGAAATTGGCCTGATCAGCCTTTTGTTTACGGCGTTCTTTCTCCTCCTCCTGGTTATGGAAGACTTTAAAGGCCACTGTTAGGATCTCAGTCTGTGGGGTAGTGGGGCCCTGTTCTAACTTTTTGAGTTTAGCTTTAATGTCGGGGTAGCTTTGAGCTAGGAAGTATGTCATAAGGACATGTCTTCCTTCAGGTGTTTCTGGGTCCAGGCTGGTATACTGTAATAGGGCTTGAGTGAGTCTGTCTAAGAACTCAGAGGGGGTTTCATCTCTCTTTTGAATTATGTCTTGGAGCTTTTGAAAATCGACTACTTTACGAGCTGCCTTTTTCAGACCTGGTATTAAGCAGGAGGCAAAAATATCTCGAGAGCGGAGACCTACGGTGGTGTTATAATCCCAGTGTGGGTCTTGTTCGGGGACAGCAGTGGGGCCAGGGGGATAGGTGGGGTCAGTCCTGTGGGTTTCGGTAGCGTGTATTTGGGCAAAGTCCCAAACTCGTCTATGCTCTTCAGGGAGGAGAGTATTGGCCAGGAGCATGAAAATGTCATGATGCGTGAGGCTGTAAGACTGGAGGGTCCATTGAAACTCCCTGATGTATGTCGTGGGATCAGTGGAAAAGGAACCTAGGCATTTCTCTAGTTGGGCTAAATCTCCTAAATGCCTTTGGATCCTGCTACCTCCAGGAGGGGGGCAATAATTTTGGGAGGCTCTTGGAACTAAGTCTGAGGGGGACTGAAGGGTTCTGGCTCAGTCTGTGGGGGAGTGACGTGGTCTAGCTGCACCTATTCAAGCAGGTCCTGAAGTGCAGAAGGGGGGCAAAGAAAATAAAGAAAGATAGAATCAGACCCACGTGTTGCCAGCCTGCAGCCCAGCTGCTTGCCTCTGCTGCTTTAGTTGGGCTTGAACTCATGACTCTGAAGTTAAGAGTCCCATGCTCTACTACCTGAGCTACAGCAGGGCTCCAGTTAATTGCTTATGGAATGCGTAAACAGAATGTTCTTTGTTCTCCATTCCTGCCACATTGGCAAGTGGGGGAAGGGCATAGCTAGAGGCAGGGGCAGTGTTTCTACACATCTTCAAGGTCTCCCTATTTTCAGAGCGAGGAGTCTTGGCTCGTCTTCGAGGACAAGATATGTTTTTGTGGACAGATAACTTCCAAGGACTGCACCAGTTGTTCTCTAGCTTGTGCTTTCCCATGCTGCGTTCAGACATGGGGGAAGGTGCTTACCCATTCTCCCTACAAACATGTGAGAAGACAAAGGTGGTCCTTAACAGGGTAGAAATAGGTGATGAGGGCAAAGATGGACGAGGCTCCTGGGACCTAGTTAAAGGGGGGGTCTGAAAGGCTCAGGCTTAATCTGTGGGGGACGAAGGCAGAGGAGGTGAGATGGGGGAGGAGATGGTGGGGAAGGAAGGGAGAAGGGCTGTTGTAGGAGAAGAAGGGGAAGGGAGTGAACGGGAGGCTTCTGCGGGGGCGGCGGCTTGCAGGCTAGGAGAACTTGGGAGGGGGCGGGGGTGAGGTGGAGGAGGAAAGCTTCGATATAGGAAATCTACTTCCATTTTTTCAGGCGCTGGCAGTAGTTAAAGAGATTGCGAGTGATGTTAGGATCAAGAGTTCCCCCTGCGGGCCGTTGGTTGTTATTGTCTAGGGGGTATGTTGGCCAATCTTGGGAGCAATATTTACAGAGAAGTTTTGGTTTTATATCAGGCGTCAGGGAGAGGGTAGCCAGATGCTTAAGCAGGCATTCAAGAGGTGAACTTTCACAGAGGGATGAGGAGGCTCCCATGGCTAAAGGACAGAGAAGGAGACAAACAGGGGAAGATGAAAGGAGATCCTCGGACTGGGAGCAGACCGCAAAGAGACAAAGGGCATCCCCGATGATCCTTGGTGGTCTGCGGAAACTCGTATACGAGTCGGAATTTCTTAGGAAGTGTGGGTCATCACCCAGACTTTCCTAAGAAGGCAGAGTGCCAGAGTCACGAGGTACCTAGCGCTAGGCGTTTTCGGCAGACAGAACAGATTTCGGCGGATGGAACAGAAGGAGGAGGGGGCAGGGAAAGGGGGCGTTCTCATACGCAAAGGAGTCACCTCATTTATGGCTGTTTGAGGGGGGGGCCTGAGAGTCTGCCGCAGCCATAAAGGCCTGAGGCAGGGATTTATGGCTGTCAGAGGAGGAGCCTGAGGGTCCGCCACAGCCGTGAAGGCCTGAGGCGGGGAGAGTTCTCACCTCATCCCCTAGCGTCAGGGCCTTGCTGGACAATCACGGTCAATGGCACTGCGATAGCTTGGAGAAGAGTGGCCCACCCCGGGGAAATTTTGCTTAAAAAGTTTCAGCACTGATGGAAGGGACGGTGAATGCGTTTATGACTGTCGGAGGAGGGGCCTGAGCTTCCACCACAGCTATAAAGGCTTGAGGCGGGGATTTATGGCTGTTGGAGGAGGGGCCTGAGGGTCCGCCGCAGCCGTGAAGGCCTGAGGCGGGGAGAGTTCCCTCCTCATCCCCAAGTGTCAGGGCCTTGCCAGAGGATCACGGCAATGGCACTGCGATATCTCGGGGAAGAGTGGCCCACTCCAGGGGGAAAACTTACCTAAAGGCCAGAGAGGAGTGGTGAGTGTGATGAGCCAGCGCCGGAAAAAGAGGACGAGGGCAAGCTGCTGCTGGTGTTGGGGGGAAGACAGGGCCCAGTTGGGGTGTCCCGTCTCCCGGGTTTCGGCACCAATGAAAGGAAAGGAGCGACACACAGCAGCAATTCACCGGAGAGTTCCGCTTTATTAGGGAAAGGTGCTGGGTTATATAGGAAGGGGCATGAATTGATTGAGGTGTCACTTCTACAGGGCTGTTGGCTGTTGGCTAGGTGCTGGGATTGGGAGGGGAGCAAGAGGTGATTGGGCTTCAGGTGGCACTGGTGGGAACCGAGGACCCTGAAGAGAAGCCGGAAGTTTGCCATCTTACTGGTGGGGGCCCTTCAGTCATCACCCAGCTCCTCCAAGCGATGCTGAAGTGTGTCTCTCCTGCCAAAGTCTCTCTCTCTCCTTGATAATTCCCTCTCTCTCATCAATGACACTTTCCACTATCTGGATGAAAAGAGATCCTACAGTGCCAGCTTGTTACACAGCCACCCAGGGCCTCTAAGCAGTCTTCTATCTGAGGGAGAGATATTGCTGTAGCTTCCCATGTCTCCAATCTTCCCCAATTCTGGGGAAGGCCCCACTCCTCTAGGAGGTGCTTTACCCTAGACCAGTTCCCCACTAAGGTCTCCCTAATTAGAGGTCCCAATTATAGAGGGTTCCAGAGTGAAGCTATACCGTCTGCCACTGCAGCCATTGGGGCCTCTGCATCATTCCTAGAGGCAGCCCGCCCAATGGTTGCACCCATTTAGACAGATTTTCAGTTCAGAGGTCCTGCTGACTACTGTCAGATGTAACTCTGGGGGAAAATACCAGAGCAAAATACCTCTGAAACTGAAATCAGTCAAAGGGAAAAATAAAGTTTAAGAAACCCATTTATTTCTTATAAGCAGTTGTCCTGTCTCTCTCTTGACCAGGCTGCAGCAGCAGAGAGCTCCACCCAACTTCTCTGGCCCAGGTAAACTCTGGCACACCCTTGTAATTACCTATTGATATGTAGATGGATAATCTCTCCACCTCTTGGAAACAACTATTGATATGCAGATGCACTAAAGACGAGAGATTTTGGAAATATTACAATTTTACCCACAATTGGAAAAGTTTTTAAAGAACTCATCCATTCTTTTCCATTTCCAATATCACTGTCATTAGATAAAGTATAGAATTAGCCTCATATTTATCTCTTTCTACATTGTAGCCAATGATATTTTTAAAATATAAATCTGATCACCACCTATCTAAAATTTTTTTCACCTGTAATTCCAGTAGGAAAATCCCAGAGCAAAATACCTTTGAAACCGAAATCAGTCAAAGGGAGAAATAAAATGAGAGAAATCTGTTTATTTTTTGCAAGCAGTCCATCTCTGCTCTCCAGTGTCTCTTGTGACCCAGCTGCAGAAGAAGAGGCCCCACCCAACCTCTCCAGCCCAGATAAGCCCTAGCTGGCCCTTGTAATTAATTACCTATTGATATGGAGATGGACTACAGCCAAGAGAGAGATTCTGGAAATATTGCAATTTTACTGACACTTGGATACAGAATACATTCCAGATTTTTTAACATATGATATGGTTCTGAATACCTTCTTATGAGCACTACCACTCCCTGAATTAGTTTAATGACTACTTAGACTCAGGAAAAGTCAGCCACATTAAGATTTAAACTTGGTCAACCAAATATTTTTTCAAATTTTGAAAAAAAGTTTTTCCAGCAAGAACAAAGCTACCTATAGTATAAATTAACTTTTCACTTGCTATAGAGATACAAATAAAGTTTGAGATATTTAAATTCAGAGTATGGGAGGGCGGAGCCAAGATGGCAGTGTGAGTAGAGCAGTGGAAATCTCCTCCCAAAACTACATATATCTATGAAAATGTAACAAAGACAACTCTTCCTAGAATAAAGACCAGAGGACACAGGACAACATCCAGACCATATCCACACCTGAGAGAACCCAGCGCATCGCAAAGGGGGTAAGATACAAGCCCCAGCCCCGCAGGACCCAAGTGCCCCTCCCCCCAGCTCCCGGCGAAAGGAGAGGAGTCAGCAGGGAGGGAGAAGGAGCCCAGGACTGCTGAACAGCCAGCCCCAGCCATCCAGACCAGAGCCCAGACACAGTGCATGCGCGGGGCCCTGGATACAAGGGAAACAGGACAGCAAGAAGAGTGAGTGGGTACCAGAGGCCGGCGCTGGAGGACAAAAGAAAAGCGAGCGGCCATCTTTTTTTTTAATTTATTTTATTTTTTTATTGCTGTTGTTCTTTTGTTGTGGTGAGTGCTTTCTGGAAGTCTTAAAGGGACAGGGATCCCAATACTAGGGAAACAGGGCAGCAATACCAGTGAGCGGGTGCCCAAGGCTGGCACCAGAGAATAAAGAAAAACAAGCGGCCATTTTTGTGTGTGTGTGTGTGGTGGTGGTTTTGTTTTGGCGGGTGCTTTTTGGAAGTCTTAAGGGGGCAGGGCTGGACACTTAGTCCAGAGGTAGGAAATCCGGGGATCTCTGGGCACTCTAATCCCCTGGGCATCAGGGAGCATGGAGGCCCCTTATGGAGATAAATAGCCTCCCAGCCACTTCTCCTCGAACACAACTCCACCACTTTGGAGCAGAAGCCAGAGCCAGGCCACGCACACAGCTACAGCGGAGATAAACTTCATAGCAGCCGGGCAGGAAGCAGAAGCCCTGTCTGCACGCAGCTACCCAGCACAAGCCACTAGAGGTCGCTATTCTCCCAGGAGAGGAAGGCCACAAACCAACAAGAAGGGAAGTTCTTCCAGCCGTCACTAGTACCAGCTCTGCAAACTATTCCTAACACCATGAAAAGACAAAATTACAGGTAAACCAAGATCACAGAGACACCAGAGAAGGAGATAGACCTAACCAGTCTTCCTGACAAAGAATTCAAAATAAAAATCATAAACATGCTTACAGAGATGCAGAAAAATAAGCAAGAGAAATGGGATGAAGTCTGGAGGGAGATCACAGGTGCCAGAAAGGAGATTACAGAAATGAAACAAACTCTGGAAGGATTTATAAGCAGAATGGATAAGATGCAAGAGACCATTGATGGAATTGAAACCAGAGAACAGGAACGCATAGAAGCTGACATAGAGAGAGATAAAAGGATCTCCAGGAAAGAAACAATATTAAGAGAACTGTGTGACTAATCCAAAAGGAACAATATCCGTATTATAGGGGTACCAGAAGAAGAAGAGAGAGGAAAAGGGACAGAAAATATCTTGAAAGAAATAATTGCTGAAAACTTCCCCAAACTGGGGGAGGAAATAATAGAACAGACCACAGAAATACACAGAACCCCCAACGGAAACGATCCACGGAGGACAACACCAAGACACATAATAATTAAAATGGCAAAGATCAAGGACAAGGAAAGAGTTTTAAAGGCAGCTAGAGAGAAAAGAGTCACCTATAAAGGAAAACCCATCAGGTTAATATCAGACTTCTCGACAGAAACCCTACAGGCCAGAAGAGAATGGCATGATATATTTAATGCAATGAAACAGAAGGGCCTTGAACCAAGGATACTGTATTCAGCACGACTATCATTTAAATATGATGGTGGGATTAAACAATTCCCAGACAAGCAAAAACTGAGGGAATTTGCTTCCCACAAAACACCTCTACAGGGCATCTTACAGGGACTGCTCTAGATGGGAGCACTCCTAGAAAGAGCACAGAACAAAACACACAACATATGAAGAATGGAGGAGGAATAAGAAGGGAGAGAAGAAAAGAATCTCCAGACAGTGTATATAACAGCTCAATAAGCAAGCTAAGTTAGGCAGTAAGACACTAAAGAGGCTAACCTTGAACATTTGGTAACCACTAGTTTAAAGCCTGCAATGGCAATAAGTACATATCTTTTAATAGTCACCCTAAATGTACATGGACTGAATGCACCAATCAAAAGACACAGAGTAATAGAATGGATAAATAAGCAAGACCCATCTATATGCTGCTTACAAGAAACTCACCTCAAACTCAAAGACATGCACAGACTAAAAGTCAAGGTACGGAAAAACATATTTCAGGCAAACAACAGTGAGAAGAAAGCAGGGGATGCAGTACTAATATCAGACAAAAGAGACTTCAAAACAAAGAAAGTAACAAGAGATAAAGAAGGATACTACGTAATGATAAAGGGCTCAGTCCAACAAGAGGATATAACCATTCTAAATATATATATATGCACCCAACACAGGAGCACCAGCATATGTGAAACAAATACTAACAGAACTAAAGAGGGAAATAGACTGCAATGCATTCATTTTAGGAGACTTCAAAATGCCTCTCACCCCAAAGGATAGATCCACTGGGCAGAAAATAAGTAAGGACACAGAGGCACTGAACAACACACTAGAACAGATGGACCTAATAGACATCTATAGAACTCTACATCCAAAAGCAACAGAATATACATTCTTCTCAAGTGCACACGGAACATTCTCCAGAATAGAACACATACTAGCCCACAAAAAGAGCCTCAGTAAATTCCAAAATATTGAAATTCTACCAACCAATTTTTCGGACCACAAAGGTATAAAACTAGAAATAAATTCTACAAAGAAAACAAAAAGGCTCACAAACTCATGGAGGCTTAACAACATGCTTCTAAATAATCACTGGATCAATGAACAAATCAAAATAGAGATCAAGGAATATATAGAAACAAATGACAACAACAACACAAAGCCCCAACTTCTGTGGGACGCAGCAAAAACAGTCTTAAGAGGAAAGTATATAGCGATCCAGGAACACTTGAAGAAGGAAGAACAATCCCAAATGAATAGTCTAACATCACAATTATCGAAACTGGAAAAAGAAGAACAAATGAGGCCTAAAGTCAAAAGAAAGAGGGACATTAAAAAGGCCACAGAAGAAATGAACAAAATTGAGAAGAATAAAATAGCAAAAATCTATGAAACCAAGAGCTGGTTCTTTGAGAAAATAAACAAAATATATAGGCCTCTAGCCAAACTTATTAAGAGAATAAGAGAATCAACACAAATCAATAGAATCAGAAATGAGAATGGAAAAATCACGACAGACTCCACAGTAATACAAAGAATTATTAAAGACTACTATGAAAAACTTTTGCCAACAAGCCGGAAAACCTAGAAGAAATGGACAATTTTCTAGAAAAATACAACCTCCCAAGACTGACCAAGGAAGAAACACAAAAGTTAAACAAACCAATTACGAGCAAAGAAATTGGAACGGTAATCAAAATACTACCCAAGAACAAAACCTCCAGGCTGGATGGATTTACCTCAGAATTTTATCAGACACACAGAGAAGACATAATACCCATTCTCCTTAAAGTTTTCCAAAAAATAGAAGAGGAGGGAATACTCCCAAACTCATTCTATGAAGCCAACATCACCCTAATACCAAAACCAGGCAAAGACCCCACCAAAAAAGAAAATTACACACCAATATCCCTGATGAATGTAGGTGGAAAAATACTTAATAAAATTTTAGCAAACCGAATTCAAAAGTATATCAAAAGGATCATACACCATGATCAAGTGGGATTCATCCCAGGGATGCAAGGATGGTACAACATTCGAAAATTCATCAACATCATCCACCACATCAACAAAAAGAAAGACAGAAACCACATGATCTTCTCCATAGATGCTAAAAAAGCATTTGACAAAATGCAACATCTATTCATGATAAAAACTCTCAGCAAAATGGGAACAGAGGGCAAGTACCTCAACATAATAAAGGCCATATATGATAAACCTACAGCCAACATTATACAGAACAGCGAGAAGCTGAAAGCTTTTCCTCTGAGATCAGGAACTAGACAGGGACGCCCACTCTCCCCACTGCTATTTAACATAGTACTGGAAGTCCTAGCCACGGCAATCAGACAACACAAAGAAATACAAGAAATCCAGATTGGTAAAGAAGAAGTTAAACTGTCACTATTTGCAGATGACATGATATTTTACATAAAAACCCTAAAGACTCTACCCCAAAACTACTAGAACTGATATCAGAATTCTGCAAAGTTGCAGCGTACAAAATTAGCACACAGAAATTTGTAGCTTTCCTATACACTAACAATGAACCAATAGAAAGAGAAATCAGGAAAACAATTCCATTCACAATTGCATCAAAAATAATAAAATACCTAGGAATAAATCTAACCAAAGAAGTGAATAACCTATACTCTGTAAACTATAAGTCACTCTTAAGAGAAATTAAAGGGGACACTAACAAATGGAAACTCATCCCATGCTTGTGGCTAGGAAGAATCAATATCATCAAAATGGCCATCCTGCCCAAAGCAATATACAGATTTGATTCATTCCCTATCAAATTACCAGCAACATTCTTCAATGAGCTGGAACAAATAGTTCAAAAATTCATATGGAAACACCAAAGACCCTGAATAGCCATAGCAGTCCTGAGAAAGAAGAATAAAGTAGGGGGGATCTCACTCCCCAACTTCAAGCTCTACTATAAATCCATAGTAATCAAGACAATTTGGTACTGGCACAAGAACAGAGCCACAGACCAGTGGAACAGACTAGAGACTCCAGACATTAACCCAAACATATATGGTCAATTAATATTTGATAAAGGAGCCATGGACATACAATGGCAAAATGACAGTCTCTTCAACAGATGGTGCTGGCAAAACTGGACAGCTACATGTAGGAGAATGAAACTGGACCACTGTCTAACCCCATATACAAAAGTAAATTCAAAATGGATCAAAGACCTGAATGTAAGTCATGAAACCATTAAACTCGTGGAAAAAAACATAGGCAAAAACCTCTTAGACATAAACATGAGTGACCTCTTCTTGAGCATATCTCCCTGGGCAAGGAAAGCAACAGCAAAAATGAACAAGTGGGACTATATTAAGCTGAAAATCTTCTGTACAGCAAAAGACACCATCAATAGAACAAAAATGAAAACTACAGTATGGGAGAATATATATGTAAATAACAGATCTGATGAAGGCTTGACATCCAAAATATATAAAGAGCCCACACGTCTCAACAAACAAAAATCAAATAATCCTATTAAAAAATGGGCAGAGGAACTGAACAGACAGTTCTACAAAAAAGAAATACAGATGGCCAACAGACACATGAAAAGATGCTCCACATCACTAATTATCAGAGAAATGCAAATTAAAACTACAATGAGGTATCACTTCGCACCAGTAAGGATGGCTGCCATCCAAAAGACAAACAACAACAAATGTTGTCGAAGCTGTGGAGAAAGGGGAACCCTCCTATGCTGCTGGTGGGAATGTAAATTAGTTCAACCATTGTGGAAAGCAGTATGGAGGTTCATCAAAATGCTCAAAACAGAGTTACCATTTGACCCAGGAATTCCACTTCTAGGAATTTACCCTAAGAACGCAGCAATCAAGTTTGAGAAAGACAGATGCACCCCTATGTTTATTGCAGCACTATTTACAATAGCCAAGAATTGGAAGCAACCTAAATGTCCATCGGTAGATGAATGGATAAAGAAGATGTGGTACATATACACAATGGAATACTGCTCAGCCATAAGAAGAGGGCAAACCCTACCATTTGCAGCAACATGCATGGACCTGGAAGGTATTATGCTCAGTGAAATAAGCCAAGTGGAGAAAGAGAAATACCAAATGTTTTCACTCATCTGTGGAGTATAAGAACAAAGGAAAAACTGAAGGAACAAAACAGCAGGGGAATCAGAGAACCTAAGAATGGACTAACAGGTACCAAAGGGAAAGGGACTGGGGAGGATGGGTGGGTAGGGAGGGATAAGGGGGGGGGAAGAAGAAGAGGGGTATTAAGATTAGCATGCATAGGGGGGTTGCAGAAAGGGGAGGGCTGTACAACACAGAGAAGACAAGTAGTGATTCTACAACATTTTGCTATGCTGACGGACAGTGACTGTAAAGGGATTTATAGGGGGGACCTGGTATAGGGGAGAGCCTAGTAAACAAAAAAAAAAAAGAAAGAAAGAGAACGGGGATTACTCCTTGATAAGATACATCTAACTGTAAATCAATGATTAATGCATGCTCTAAATATCCTTAATTTTGATTACTTAAAGGGTATCAGGTGATCGGCTATGGAGGTACACTTTTTCTGATAATATTCTTTTCTCTTAAAAAAAAAAAAAAGCAGTTCCTGTGTGGTGACCTCCAATGAGTTCTACACAATGGTATAAAGGGCATATCAAAGTGTGGGCAAAGGGTCTGTTTGTGTTTATACAGAGGATCAAAGCCTAATTTGGCTACCCAGAAAATGAACTAAGATATGATATGAAGAAGAACTTCCAACATCACCACTCTCTGGAAGAGTCATACCAGAAGATGATCATCAAAAAAACCTCCACAAATGTCCAGGCGATGCTGCAGTTGTAGCTGCATCCATCCCACTGTTTCCTGGACTTGCCACTGGAATGAAGAAGGAGATATCTAAGCTGGCCTGTGCATAGAGTAAAACAACAAATTTGACTGGATCTATACTGTTGGAACTCAACCAAGAATTAGGAGATGTGCAAGTTGTAGCGCTCCAAATCTTGAGACTGCAGACTATCTACGGTTAAAAGAACATATGGGATGTGAACAGTTCCCAGAAATGGGTTGTTTTAATATCTCTGATTTCTCTCAGACTGTTCAGGTACAGTTGGACAATATCCATTATATCATAGACAAATTTTCACAAATGCCTAAGGTGCCTAACTGGTTTTCTTGGCTTCACTGGAGATGGCTGGTAACTATAGATCTGCTTTGGTTATGTAACTGCATTCCTATTATGTTAATGTGTGTGCACAATTTAATTAGTAGTTTAAAACCTATACATGCTTAAGTTACTCTACAAGAAGATATGTCAAAGAAATAACCAATCTTCCCATGTTTTCTTTCATCTGCTACCTCTATAGCTTTTCTTCTTCCTTCCTAATTACAACCCTTAAATAGAATTCATGCCTCATATCGAATTCACCGAGTATCATAAATCCTCCAAGTGGTAAAGATACCTCAAGACAAATGCTGGGCATAGAAGCCACAGGGCATAAATCTGTAAAAAAGTAAAAAGCTAACTTTTTCAAACAATATGGCTTCTCTCTCACTTACCAACTTTACATTTCCCTGTATGGCCCCGGAAGATGACTGGTTAGCCAGAGATGGGTAAGATTCCTCAAGGAAGGAACAACCTAAGACAGGCACAGTCACAGGGGGGCCTTCAGGTGAGAAATTGGGGATCAACAGAGGTGAGGCTTAGAACCTCACTCCCCCTGTTTTGAGAGAAATCTTTTGCATCTGTGGATGTTTTATTGCCCTTGTCTAGCTTGGATTAACACACAGTCTACAGGCACACACCTGATCATCAACATTTGCTCTCTTACAACACTAAGGTATGTTTTCTACCTTTATCTGCATCTACCTACCACTTCAGCATTTTATTAAAAAATAATAATAATAATAATAAAGGGAGAAACGTGGGATTCACATATAAATCAAGTATAAAAATCAAACGAATATTCATATTTGACCTGATTGTTTCTGGTTCATAATGAGTGATCAAAACTGAAAGTTTTTGTGATGACTGCCCTTATACTGTTCACCATATGAGAACTTATTCACTATGTAAGAATTTGTTCACCATGTAAGAACTTGTTCATTATGCTTCAGAAGATTGGAGTCTGACAAGAATTAGGCTGGGGGTGGATGAATGATTGTGCATTGATCATTGACTCCCCTATACAGAATTTTATTGTTGTTAACATTCATTTGATCAATAAATATGAGAGATGCCCTGTCAAAAATAAATAAATAAATAAATAAAATAAACAGATCATATCAAGAAAAAAAATTCAGAGTATGGTTTGTTTTTTTTGTATGGGAAATTTGAAAACCTCTGGTAGCTAGATATATTTAATGTGTATGAAGATGAGTATTGATATAAAATGTTTGTGAGTCTACCTTTATTAAATAAATTTGTAGCCAATATAGAAAGTTCCATCTTGTGTTGAGAACAAATATTTGCTACAATAGTTACACAATAAATACTTATATGTGTCTGCTATAATGGCAAATCAGTACATTTCATATTTTATCAATCTGAAGGAAGCTTACACTTACAGAAAGATCCAATCTCACTGGGTTGGTAAGTGAAAATTTGGCATTTGAGCTGGTCTTTGGAATTTAAGTGGAAATTGGACAAATGGGCATGTTGAAATGAAATTTTGTATTTTTATGAACATGGAAAAAAGACAAGCAATCTATTAAGAATACAATGAGGGCCTGAAAGGTTGGCACAGAGTTAAAAAATAGTTGGCAAAAGAAAACAAACCTTGATGAGCACACTGTCTTCAACTTGCTACTGAGAAAAGTTTTAAACACGGCTACCTCCTATCTTTTACTCTTCTAGATATGAATGTTAGATAAATTTTAGCTGAAAGAAGCAGGTAAAGAGAGGCAACAAAGGGCCAGGTAGTTTATTTGAATGCAAATTCCCAGGTGATGTTCCGTGGTCTGGCTATCACAGGCTGGGGAAGTCGCACTCAGCAGGGCAGGCAGTGAGTTTTTAAAGAAGGTAGGGGAAGGCAGAGCTTAGATTTACAGCTGCACGAGGATTGGCTAGCCTAAGGCACATTTTTCAGGTTGGGAGGGGGCAGCAGCCGGGGACTTTGGCGTGTCATCAGCGTCTGATGTGCTCACCCCTCTCCCCAGGGCCTTTAACCTTACAATGAACATACCAGGAGCCTTACTGCCTCTACCTTTGTTAATTTTGTTTGTTTCACTGAAATGCTTTCTCTCTTTGACCTTCAATCAGTGCTATAAACCATACATTTCTTCATCTTAGGTAAATACTGATTTTTGTGGCAGTCACTGTGCTGGGCAAGGACATAAGAAGAGTTAAGTGCCATGCCAACTCTTTAGAATCTATTTGTACCAAAAACATATTAGAAGGATGATAATGAATTCTGTTCTCAAGTAACTTGTCTTATATGGAAATAAATAAACTAATGTATGACATTTCTATGTAAGCTGATATTGCTGTCATCTTGAACACTGTGTCTTCAATGACATATTCTTGATATCCACAAACAGATGTGAAGCATGTACCTCCATATAGTTTTATACTATAGATTTTTGATCAGTAGAACTGGTCAAGTTCTTGCCTTATTTCTCTCTATCAGGCAAAGATTGTATTTATTTATCTTTCTAACCCTGTGCATTTAAGAAAAGGCTGTATACATAAAAGATGTTCACAAATACATTGGTTAAAAAAAAAAGCCCACAGAAACTTGAGGATGTGTTTAGCAGCATCAAATAATATTAGAGGTTATGGAGACCAAGAAGGTGGCAACACCTTTGGAATTAAGGAGGATGGCCATTGTGAGTTTAGAGAAATCATTTTCAATAAAATGGTGGACACCTATAACAGATTGGAAAGACCTAAAGACAAAATACAGCTCATTTTGCTATAATCCAAGCCATGTCTTCCTAAAATTCATTATGGTATGCAAAACAGAGCAATAAGTTCTAAAGCATTTATAGAGAAAATGGGATTAGGATCATAACACTCAAAAACTCCATCAATAACACATTAAAATAGAACAAAACAAAGTAGAAAACAGTAGGAAACTAATAAAAACTCTACCACAGTTTAAACCTATAAAATAGGCTAGAAATATGTAAAATATAATGTATAAAACTATTAATAGATATACATAACTAGTTAAGAAATATGTCATATACAACATATACTATAACAAATATGGTACTCAACTTTGAGGCCTGAAATTTGCTTGTGGAGGTTGGCATACAAAAGGTTGTAGCAGCTTGAGAACTGCTGTGAAGTGATGGAAGAAAAGCTGAAATTGGCCAAAACGTGACAGCATATCAGGCCAGGGGTGCTCATCAGACACACGTTGAATAGAGGCTCTTGCAGATGTTTGGGTGTGTGTGTGCATGTGTGTTGTGCATTTGTGGCTAATTTCAGCTGCATATAGTTTTCTGCATTCACCTTGTGTTTCTCATGGACAAGTCATGCAACGTGAAAACAAAATTGGCATTTTGCTCAATTGTTCCTTACCATATCAGTCTTAGTGGTAAGCGTTCCCATTTTCAAAATGAACGTTGTAGCAGACCTGACTGCAGGTGGAAAAAAGCAGGATGACTTTGGCAGTGAAGGAGGGAAGAACAATGTTGCAACATGTCACGAGAATGAGAAAGTCCATGTTTAGAATCAGATGAGACCAAATTAAAAAATCTATGATTGTAACGCTTAAAATAACCTATTCAGATGAACTTGTGCTTTGTCAAAAGCCGAAACTTGAATTGTAGAAATCAAGTTCTAGTGATGGCAGGTAAAAGAGAGGGAAGAATGCTCAGAGACAGCATCAGGATTCTTTCCAGACACCCTGCAATTCCAGTCTAACTTGGTTCCCTGCTATACCTACCAGCAAACCATTCCTATAATACAAAAGTGCCTATATAAAAAATATTAGAACTTTTTTCAAAACTCTTTTTTTTTCCTTTCTCACCCTGGGTCAAGGTGCTAAATATTGACAAGTTTAGAGTATATTATTTAGCAGGAAAAGCTATATTCAGTTTTCTTCTGACTGCTTCCAGATCCATTTGGGCAGGAAAATAATGTGTTACTCTTCCCACATCAAGGGCTCTGTTAATTTCTATTTTAATATGGATAAAAATTCAATTTAAGTGGGTAAAATATAGATGGAACATCAGCCATTGTCTTTTGGAAGGATCAGGAATTATCAAGTCTTTTAAGATAGTTTCGCCCTTACCAAAGCCAGTGCAGGAATATTCCTTTTTAGCTCCCTGTTAATTAGTTCCAGCTAATTATTTAGCTGGAACTAAGTAGACAGAAAAGAGAAGCAAAGTGAGACTGGCAGAACTTATTTGGCAAATTAGCATGGAGTCATTTCTGAAGACCATATTTTGGGTTTTAAAGAAGACAAACGAAGATCAGCTCTCTATTTTATGCCAGTGGGGTCATTTATTCCTTTTGCTAAAATACCTTCTTTAACAAAAGTTACTTAGACATAGCTACAACATAGTATTCTGAAAGCCAGAATTTTGACGTAGGAAAATTATGAAAACCAGCAGATTTAATTCAAGTAAATGAAGAAAGACACAGGGGTCAAATTCATTTTGATTTCTTATAACAAGGGACTCCCAAACATGCATATATATCCTTGGGTCTCCCATTTATTCTCAGGTCCTTGAAACCCAGCTTGACATTTCTACTGTACATAAACTCCAACACTGTATTCCTAGTGCCATCCCTAATTAAACGGAGAAATTTTCTGATCCAGCCTGACTTTCCCTATTTTGCTAAGAGATTTCTCCAGGAAAGCCAGTGAAATTCACCTCCAGTTTAAGTTCAGTTTTTAATACTTCCCCAAGAAGCCCTCATACATGAAAGCTGTTGGCCTTGTTCCTTTTATAGCAATAATCAGGCATTTATTCTCTTTCTAATTTTTTACTTGAGTATTTTAACTGCCAGAACTGGTTTACGAAGATATATATACATATACATATATATATATATATATACACACACACATTTCTGTATATACATATACATATATATATGTATATACATACACACATTTCCGTGTATGTATGTATATATATATATATATATATGCTCTGAGACTATATCAGATTATATCTATCTATAGATATACAACACTATATAGTGGCATATATATGTGTATTCATGTATATTATATATAAAATTTATGTATAATATATATACTTAAAAAAAACCTATCCTTAGAAAATATGAAACAGAGATCACAAAGCCCAGTGACTATTATGCTTAGTTATACAAAGGCAAACTTCTGTTCTTATAAAATTCAGCAAAGCTTTAGGTAGGCACATTTTCATATCTAAATTCCTTGGCAATATAATTCAATCATCACTGTAGTTACTAGAAATGAACTAGGGCATATGCTTATCAGGATATGTTAAATTCTTTTATGCCAATAGTCTGTTTCAGCAAAAGCTTAATTTCAGATTACTGCAAATTGCGCATGGAATGTATCTGGTGGTATGCTACAGTAATGACAGAATAAGAAAAATATGCAAAGAAACATTTCTCACAAACTGAAAGACACATGGGTGATGGGTACTTCTTTCAACTAAAATGTGCTTATGTAGTAACACCATGAATTTGTTTGCATTATTTCTTTAAAACCTCATGCTATTTTATAGGAAAAAACAATCAACTTCCTACTGCTGGGGATCTATTTCTAATTCAAAAATGACATCATCTTCAAATGATTTTTTTAATAGAAAGCTGGAATTAGAGCTTATTAATTATCACAAGTGACAGAAAGGAATTCATCATAGATATTAGAGCTATGTCACAAAATTGTTAGAATAAGTGTATATATGTCATATTTGAGGAATGGTGCATACTATCCAACTCTGAGGTCCATGAAAGTCAGCAGATTACATTATGAAAGCAACTTCTGATCATTACTCGCAGGGTGTTTGTTTTTTGTATCTTAAATAGTTAAGATTTACTCCACTTCACATAGTAACTACCTTTTAGAAATCTCATCTCTTATACCCCTATAGGAAAAGGAAACAGTTAAGTCAGGTTATGTCATTATCTATATTGTGTTTATACCGGGTTTCTGATGAATTCAGTTTTATTTGATGGTATACTAAGCATATTAATGAACTCCCAAATAGGAATGAGAAAGAACTGGAGTTACTTGAGGCTGGAAGAATGTTGAGTTGAGTGAAACCTGAAACATAATCTGCAAACCACGGTTCCTCTTCATTGTATGTATATTTCAAGGGAAATTTAATTCAGATGTTTCTGATTAATGTACACTTAGCTCATCAAACTTGCTGTACAAGAGTTATTTAATTTCCAGGAAGCATTTTTCTTTGCAAGACATTTCCCTCTATACAAGGAAGTCTAATTTCGTATGCACTGATAGTAGGCAAAACTGAAAACACTTCTGGTACTTTCTTTTTTTAATGTATCTGAGTACATACCTTTATTTGGTGAGAACTTTTAAAGCAACCATGTCCCTTGTCTTCTTATAAAAGCAGTAAAAGAAAATAGCTGATATACTGGAAGTGACTTAATCAAACTCCCCAAATTAGAAAAATAATTTATGAATTTGTAATACACTGAACCGTACAATCTTTGACTGCAAAATGGCTAACATATGTTTTAGCAGTAATGGAAAGAAATTAAACCCAAATTCAAAGGATCTGGTTTCTAACCTCTATTCAGCCATACACTTTCTAGGTGATTTTAGAGGAATCACATTATTTTTCTTTACCTGAAAAATGAGAGAGTTGGATAAAATGATTTCCTCAGAAGCAATTCTTAAAGGCTTGCCTAATTTATTAATTCAGTTTACATTGTATCAATGTAATATATATATATAATGAAATGTATAATGTATGTATACACATACAGTATAATGTATGTAATGTATGTGTGTATATAACACACACACACACATACACACATATATATGAAATACAGCTGCATCTCTAAATATCACCAAAAAGTTGGCTTTACCTCAACTGATGGTCTTAATTCATTTAAATAAGTCTGTAACAAAATACATCTTGGTCAAAATTAATCCAAAGTCTCACAAAAATATTTTCTTTGATTTTTTTGTTATGTACTTTTTAAAATTTATTTTTTATTGAAGCATTGTTAATATGCAATCTTACATTGTTTTCAAATGTACAACACAGTGGTTCAACAGTCACCCATATTATTAAATCCTTATCCCCACTGGTGCGGTCCCTATCTGTCAACACAGAAAGATGTTACAGAATCATTGGCCATATTCTCCATGCTGTACTACTATCCCTGTGACCAACTTATATTACGTTTGAAAATTGTTGTGCCCCTTTTTGCTCTTCACCCTCCCTTCTCAACCACCCCCAACCCCTCTCCCACAGTAACCACTGGTCAATTCTCAGTGTCTATGTGAGTATACTGCTGTTTTGTTCATTCTGTTTTGCTTTGTTTTAATATTCCACAAATAAGTGAAATCATATGGTATTTGTCTTTGTTGAAAAAGAAGCAAAAGTTATGACAGGGACTGAATTATTAATTGTTATTAACATTTCTTCCAGGTTAGATTATGGCATTTACATACTGCTCTCTATAGCTATTCTATCAATAGCTTTACATGAGAAGTAATATAACAATGACTATCCTAAAATACTGAAAACTTCAGATTATTTATTGTGATAGCTTATGTTATGCTACATTAATGTCCTCCATATCTCAGTAGTTTAAAACTACCATAGTTTATTTCTTGCTCACATTGCATGCATGCTCTCTGTGAGTTGTCTGAGGGCTGTGTTCCCGTCGTCACTCAGGGATCCAAGCTGACATAACTTCTGTTCACATGTCAGTGACCAATGCAAGTTAACTAACTACGCATGAACTTCAAAAGATGAGGAACCACAAGCCTACCATATGGTTAGGAAGCAAATGAGAAATAAATAGTAGACAGTATTAATGACTTCCACAGTCACATACACACACACAAACAAATGTTAAGATGGTATTTTGTGTAACAGGTTAATTCAGAAAAGAAAGTAGACTGACTAACCTTGGATTACTTAATTCAATAATTAATTTTTTGTAATTGAAATAATTTAAAAACTCATAGAATTAGATATCCTCCAACCTTTACTCATTTAAACTGTTTATTTTAATTAATACATTCAAGAATATAAAACTTTATTATCCTTAATGCCAAAGATTAATTTTTGCACATTTCTATTAAAAATTTTTCCACATAACAGTGTCATCTATGGGTTTATAAAAATTTACCGCAATTTGAAATAATAGTTAATATACACTTATTTTATATATATGTACTTTTATTTATACACATGTACTCTGTGACAACTAATAAAAATTATTCCCAAACTCTATGCAAGAAAAGAAAGTTTATTTGTATTGTTTTCACTCAATATATCTTGAAATATCAGTTTATTACTATTCTAGATATATCAATTTAAGACATGACCTATCCAAGTCTTCTTTTGATAGATGAATTACTAGCTCAAATCACCCTTTCTCCCTTCTTCAAGACTCCCCTATATACTTAGGATTCAATTTTCAGTCCCCTCTTCATAACTTTTTCCTAGCTCTTCTGAGATATGATTGAAAATAAAAATTGTATATATTTAAAGTGTACAATGAGATGATCTGATATAATGTATACATGATGAAATGATTTCTGCAATCAAGCTAATTAACACATTTGTCAGGACACAGAGTACTAATTTTTTGTAATGAGAGACTAAAAAATCTACTCTCTTAGCAATTTTCAAGTCTGCAATACAGTATTGTTAATTATAGATGCTATGATAAACTCTACATCTCCAGAACTTATTAATCTTATAACAGAAAGTTAATACACTAAGACCAATATCTCCTCATTTTCCCTAATCCCACCCACCCCCATCTCTGGCAACTGTCCTTTTACTTTGCTTTGGTAAATTTGACATTTTTTAGGTTCCACATATAAGTGAGATCATACAGTATTTGTCTTTCTGTATCTGGCTTATTTCACTTGGCATAATGTCCTCCTTAGTAGGTTCATCTATGTTGTTCCAAATGACAGGATTTCCTTCCTTTTTTATTTACTTTTTATTTTCTTTTATTTTTTATTAAGGTATCATTGATATACACTCTTATGAAGGTTTCACATTAAAAACAATGTGGTTACTACATTCATCTATATTATCGAGTCCCCCCCCCATACTCCATTGCAGTCACTGTCCATCAGTGTAGTAAGATACTACAGAGTTCCTACTTGTCTTCTCTGTGCTATACTGTCTTCCCCATGATCTCCCCAACACCATGTGTACTAATCATAATACCCCTCAATCCCCTTCTTCCTCCCTCCCCACCCACTTGCTCCCACCCCTCTCCTTTGGTAACTGCTAGGATTTCCTTCCTTTTATGGATGAATAATATTCTATTGTGTGTGTGTGTGTGTGTGTGTGTGTGTATGTATACACCACATCTCTGTGCATTCATTCAGCAATGTATACTTAGTTATTTTCATATATTGGTTATTGTGAACAATGCTGCAATTGACATAGAAGTGTGGATATCTCTTCGAGATACTAATTGCATTTCCTTTGAATATGTACCTAGGATGGGAATGCTGAATCATATTGTAGCTCAATTTTTAATTGTTTAGGAAGCCTTCATGCTATTTTCCATTATGGATATACAATTTACATCCCACCAACAGTGTACAAGTGTTCCTTATTCTCCACATCCTTGTCATCAGTTATCTTCTGAATTGCATTTTGATTTCTTGTTACATTAAAAATAAACAGAATCTTGACTTCCCAAATTGTAAGGTGAGGTTTTTAAAAATCTATTTATTAACTCCCCTCTCTCATCTTCTTCTCCTCGGAATTTGTCTTCCATACTTTTTTCTTTCCCTTTGCAAGATAAAGACAATACTATTTTGTCTTGATCAGACATTAGCCTTCTGTGATGTCTTGTTTGATTATTATAGCTAAAAGTAATATTTATATTGTTTGGACTATTTTAAATATTGTTTACTATGGAGCCAAGTAGTATAATTTTTTTGTATTTTTCTTTTTATACAGTTTATTATGTCTCAGTTTGGGTAATTATAGTGGATTATCCAGAAGTTATCTGACTCAGAGCACTGAGCATTCTAAATGAACTACTGCAGTCAGTCTGTTGAATTTTGGGGGCAGGATCTAAATGTTACCCTTAACTTTTGTTTGCTAGTTGACTGGTTGGTTGGGTGGTTTGGCTAGAGGAGTATCCTCGCTCAGTGTCATATGTACCTACAGTATAAGAACAAAATATTAGTTCAAAGTTATTTCCCCATTTATATTGCATTGCTTCCTGTTCTATGCTACTACAGTGCATATATATTAAAACATTATTGTTGAGTTGAAATTAGAGCTTCTGTACTAGACTGCAAACTCCTCCAAGTCAGGGAGCATGCCTTATACATCTCAATAACTTTAGAACTCAACTCCAAATTGGGTGAAATTTAATCTTAGTTGATCATGAAACATGTGCCAAGCACTTCATTATGTATTTCATGTTTCATCTCACTTAACTCCCTCAAAGACACAGGAAAGATGATTCTACTCCATTTTACATGAATGAATACTTAAACTTAGATATGTAACTGAAAATGCTCAGTGCTACAACAGGGTCACGACAAGATTTAGATCTGGTTATTCTGACAAGTCTGATAATCTTTCCACTGTATCCTACTGTTTCACATATGTTTACATAATAAATAACCAATAAATATGTGTTAAATGCACCAACACGGTCATCCTTTATTATAAAATTTTTAGATGTAAAGAGTACAATGGGTAGTTGGCATTGTGGAAAGATGCTGGGGGGATCCAAGGCACCAGGAACACAGAGGTTGGTTCTGTGTTCTATGTCAATGACAAGAGCTTCTGAAAGAAAGAAAATTAGCAAAAATGAGGATCATGCAAAGGTCCAAGCAGCTGCATACCATTAGACAAATTGGACAATGAAACAAAAGACAAAGGGATAGTGGCAATGGAATGACTCTGATAACCCCAAACTGCTCACTGGTTACAGACTATTGTTAGTGATATTTGTGCTACTCTTCTTCCCTTTTGTGTAGCTTCTTACCAAAATACTGATGTCATTCCTATCACCTTTCTAATCTATGTTAGAATAATAGCATAAATACTATTTTTGAAAGTAAATATATGCTTTTATTTAAATATAATCAAAGTGTATCTAACAGAAATGAGAGACCTAAGCAAAAGAAATTCAGTGCATTGCAGAGAATTGTATTTTCCTTTCCCCTTTTTCTGGTTTGTATTTCCCAGGCATCAACATTTTGGAGGCAAACAATGGTTTCAGGCTAATATTTACAGACCTTTAATTTAGTAAACTAAGAGCTTGGCACAAAGATAAAAAGAAGGTAGAGAGGCATACAGAAAGATGCATTCAGCTCTAGTCTATTTTGATCCTATCTGTTTTATTTTATCAAATTTTGCAACTCTAATGTATCTTGATCTTTATTTTCTTTTGGTAAAAATATTTTGTTATTTCCTATGGCAGTATTATGTCAGCCTGTCATGCCCCTATATACACATCATACCATTCTCATCTCATTAGGTTCTAATACAGTCTTTTTGCTTTTCAGTATAGTTAACACTTTGATATGTTTTGGTGTACTTATCTATATAGCTCTTTGGTGTGTTCTGCTCCCTAAGTTTCCTTATGTATACTCTGCTGTATTTAAAATATGCTTCTGCTCACTTCAAGTTCATTTTAAATTCTGAATTTACTTTACAAGAGGTAAATAAGCACCTTCTTTCTGAAACATCCTCTCCAGCTTCTGTCAACAGCAAACTTAATGAACTTACTTCTAAGATATCACTTAGGATACTGATGAAAATGCTAAGTAGCTTGTATTGTTGATGCTGGAATCATTAAGGTATAGAATCAATTCTGCAAGGTTGTATTTCTGTCATCTCTGCGCTCATCATTGTGACTCTCAAACGACACTTAATTGACTTTATCAGGTGGAGACAGGTACATCTGTTCATTATGTAGCACAAATGTGGTTTTACCTCAAATCACTTTAACTGTTTCCAGAATGATTTCAAAGACACAAATGTTCAAGCATTCATCTTAAAATTCTAAAATATAACTAATAAGAAGCAAAATGATTACTTACATAAATTGAATATTTTCAGTTAAACTTACAGCATATTTTGATAGATGTTAAAGGAACCAAAAAACCTAGTAGACTAAATGATAAATCACAGACCAAATCATAAATAAGCTAAGGGGAGTCTATCTTGATATTAGTCAAAATAAGTGTTTTAATTTCCCAGTTGGTGTTATGGACCAAATCCTGGTGTCCTCCCCAAATTCCTGTGTTGAAGCCCCACCCTGCAATGTGGTTATATTAGAAGGTGGAGATTTGGGGAGGTACTCATTTATAGAAGAGGTCATGGGGGTGGAGCCCCCTGTAATGCAATTAGTGCCCATATAAGAAGAAACAACAGAGCTTCCTCTCGCTGCATGATGATACAGGGAGAAGACGCTGTCTGCAAGCCAGGACGGGGGCCCTCAGGAGAGAATCAAGCTTGCCAGCACCTGATCTTGGACTTCCCAGACTGCAGGAATGTGTAAAATAAATTGCTGTTGTTTAAGTCATCCAGTCTAGGGTATTTTGTTGACAGTCCAAGTGGACTAACACAGTTAGCACTTTATGACTTAGTCCTGGGCTGAGAGAATTACTAAGAGAAATGCAGGGTCTTAATGAATGAAACTGTTACAAACACCTCTAACTTGTGAAAACTCAAATTAACATGAGTTAATGAAAAGAGCCCTGATCAAGGAGATAGTGGACGTGATTCCTGATATTTTTCTCTACCACAGACAAGCCAGGTGATCTTGCACCAAATACTTATCCCTCCTTCAACTTTCTTATTTTAATATAAAATGGCAGTAGGAAATCATTTTTAAGATTCTTTTTTGTACAAAAATCCTGTATTTCAAAATATGAAAATAAAACTAGAGCACTTAATTGTATGCATCTATATATACACACATCTACATATAGTTAACTGTATATGTGTTTTATAGGTATGCAGTACAATGCATGATGTCTTTTTTTCTCCTCTTTAAATAAAAACACAAAGTCAATGCAAGAGGAGGTATATATATTACAAGACAAAGTTTTGAGATGCATTTCTCAATGGATCAAAGAATCATGAATTTATATGATGAGGAAATGACATAAATCCAAATAAATGAAGTAAATCTTCAGCAGTACCAGAATAGACATATTGAGGGTGGTAGATTTTTGAAGAAATGAGCAAGAGAAGGAGGATACTATAGTATCAGACCAAATTTTTCAAAAATGACTGTTTATCATAGTCTCACCTACTTTAATCTCACTAACAATGAATATCCTTTCATTGTTTAAAGATTACTGAAAGATCTCATTACATACCTGCACAGCTATCTTTTCCTCATAAACATATATGTGTGTGTGTATATATATATATATTTCCTAGGTCTGTAAACTGGAAAATAATTTTTAATAAATATGTACCTTTCCCTCCCAACTTCTGGGCTTTTTTGAGGCATGTTGCTTGCTAAAATGGCACATGCATCATACAGCTGCTTCTCTCCTTTGGCTTCGATTGATGACATGGCTAAAAGTGAATTTCCTCACTCATATCAGTCTGCAAGCAAACCACTACAGTTATTTAAAAATATATGTCATTTATGTTTTTAGCACCATAGCCTCTCCATTCCCCCAAAATCTAAGCTTGCATCTTTGAATGGCAGAATAAAATACACTTTTCAATTTTAAAATTTCTCTTAAATCCACTTGCCAGTTCTGAGGTAGATGGGGAGATAGAAGAAATAGAGGGAAGGAAGGAAGGAAGGAAGGAAGGAGGGAGGGAGGGAAGGAAGGAAGGAAAGAAGGAAGGAAGGAAGGAAGGAAGGAAGGAAGGAAGGAAGGAAGGAAGGAAGGAAGGAAGGAGGAGGGAGGGAAGGAAGGAAGGAAGGAGGAGGGAGGGAAGGAAGGAAGGAAAGAAGGCAGGCGAGGCACTAAACACAGAGTATCTGTGGAGATGAAGGATGGATATTACAGATATGGATTGACTGGGACAAGATTGTTTCTTCAAAGCACAGAACCCTTGATACGTTGACTCACCAAACTGGTTATAATTTTGAGTTTACTGGAGAAAAACTATCTGAAAATTCTTACCATGTAAATATGGTTTTTATTTTAACTTTTGTCTACAACCACGTTTTTGTGTGTGAAATGTATTTCCCCACTGAGTGATTACCCACATTTGCCGCACATAGACCCCTCCTCCTGCCTTGGAACCAGCATGCATTTTTCTTTTATAAACTTTGACAGAAAAATTGGGGACCTTTTATAATAAAAATAACTTCCCCTATTTCTCTCTATTACTCCAGGAAATCTCAGATGTACTGTTTTCTTATTTCCTCAAGTTATATATGATCTTAATACATGCTCATTAATTCAGACACACTGAACACTTATTTTATTTGCCGTTTTTACTCCTTGGTATTCTCTAGAGATGCACATCTCACTTTTATGAGTTACTTGAGGGTAAGTGCTTACACAGTCATGCTCCAGCCTGCTCCGGTGTCACATGTTCATAATGTTGAGCACTCAAACTACAACCCACAGCAACATATCACTGTCGCAGTTCTAATCACACAATGTCCTATCGCAGTATTTCATGTCATACATTTGAGACAGGCAATTCCTGATTAGCCCCTGGATTTCCCCTGCTTTCATGTCTGGGCCCAATTGGCGCTGACCTAGTATAAATGGGAATGGCGATATGTCTTTGGTCTCCTATAGCTGCAGAGGGCTCGGAGCAGACATAAAACAGGCCTACAGCCCTACAACATCTGAACAGTGTTTCCTGTCTGTAGTTCTCATTTTTACACTTGGCATGAACTGCAGGGACCTTTACCCTGTTCTTTAAAGAGATGCATTTAATGGAGGTTAAGAGTGACTTGGCCCCCACGCTAGCTAACCAAGTCCTAAGCTCCCACTGATCTCCAACTGTGCCATATGTGCCTGGGGCTGTACATGCTGATCTAGTGGTATGGCAACAGTCCCCCAGACCTAAACATGCTGACGTCACCGTAATTACATGACTTAAAGGTGTTTGCGTACCCCGCTGATCGTTACCAGAGTTAGGAAAGCTGGGCTTCGGGCTGCACTCATCTGCCTCATCGGTAGTATTTTGACCACATAAATTAATGATAGCGCAGAAAGAACATGCTACAGCTACTTGTAAATATTCTTATTAAAGCCAAACATGGGACTTACCCTAAAAACAGTGTCTCAACTACTTGCCTGTGGGTAGAGCCATACACATTGAATGTATCTTGTTTTATACATAATACTGACTCCATGGGTATCATATCACCATGCATGCAGGATTATTTGACCTAAAAGGTAATAAATTAAATGTATGTTTTTACAGTTTATTACATAGGAATTCCATCCATAAGAAGTAGTGAGAAAAAGAAACATTTCACTCGGCTGTCTGTTGATATGATAGGCATTTCTGAAAACTTTTATAAGACAAAAATCCCTGAGAAATTAATGTAACATTTATTAAGTGAAAATTCTCACTTTTACAAAGCTACCATGTAAGGTTTTATTATGCAAAATCTTTACTGATGTTGTAAGGGTATTTATTTGGTTTGATTCCACTTTTAATACAAGTCAATGGCATAGATACAACTCATTATTTACCTTACAGATTTCTCTTAATTTTTGGTTATTTTGAAGATGCTTTGTAATAGTGCCATTTCAGAAAAGAAGAAAGACCTCATTACTTACCATAATCATTGTAAATGTAATTTTTTAAGAAGATACTGTAATTGTCTGCCTTATCATTCCCTTATCCTTCAAGTAAAGCCCTTGAAATAATAATAGCAGTAATTCTAATTAGTCCACTATGTCCAAATGCATCTATATGTAGTAAATGAGTAAGCATAACACAACACTGTCGTTTTTGTTTATCCCTCTCATAACACTTGTTTTGGCTTAATAAATTAGTAGCCTCATCCAGTCATGAACACTGGGAGCGATAGAGTTGAGGATGTAGATTTCTTGGTTTCTGATGTACTGTGTTAAAATTATAACATCCAAATATCACTTAAGTTATGAAATAAAGAAACGATCAATTTTATTCCTGAATTTAGATTTCTGAAATTTACCTCAGTGAATGCTTGAGATAAAATATATAAATAAAAAATCCAGAGATTGTGTTCCTTGGTATTTACAAAGGATTTGAAAAAATCCACACAAAAACATGCACAATCATGTCTACATCAGTTTTATTCCTAACAGCCAAAACTTGGAAGCAGCAGAGATATACTTCAGTAGGTAGATAAACTGGTATGTATAAACGCATATGTAATAATGGCTAAGTAGGCAGTTGTACATCTAGACAATGGAATATTATTTAGCACTAGAAAGAAATGAGCTAGCAAACCATAAAAAGACATGAAGGAAACTTAAATGCGTATTTTTAAATGAAAGAAGCCTAAATGAAAAGGCTATGTACTGTATTATTCCAACTGTATGACATTCTGGATGTGGAAAAAGATCGGTGATAGCCAGAGACTGAGGGAGCTGAGGGAGGTGGAGAGATGAATAGGTGAAGCAAAGAGAATTTTTAAGGCAATAAAAATAATCTGTATGGTGCTATAGTAGTAGATACATATCACTATATATTTGTCCAAGGCTATAAAAATAACAGCACAAAGTGAGAGCCCTAATGTAAATTGTAGACTCTAGATGATGACGACATGACAATGTACGTCCATCAGTTGTTAAAAAATATACTACACTGGTGAGGCTATGTATGTGTGGCGGGCAGGCAGACGTGGGAAATCTCTGTGCCTTCCTCTCAGTTTTGATGTGAATCTAAAAATACTCTAAAAAATAAAATATTTAATTTAAAAGTACAAAAGATTAAAAATTGGTAACTTGATGTCGAAGGTACATTACTACAGTACTCAAATTTTTTTTAAAGATACATTGTAGGCAAGTAGAGAGCATGCCTGTATTTTATTTGTTTCTCCACTTTCAGTATCTTCCTAATAAAGTATCTGACACAAAGAAGTTATTCAATGCATATTTGTTGAATTGAATAGAATAAGAATATTAAAATAAACGACATTAACAAAAATAAACTGCATATCCTTTCTGGACAAGTTTTTGCCTGGAAAAATCTTTCTCAGATAATTTTTATCTTTCCTTTTACATTTACACTTTCCCCTTATGGTTTTTCTTCCCTTAAATGTATATTTCACATAAACTGGTACCTGCATTCCTCTTCACTTGTCCGAAATAAATTATCAATAGCCAAAATTAAATGAAATTTCCAAGTCCTTATGTCTTTTCAGGAAGAAAACAAAAACCTAACTTTTGCTCTTTCCTAAGCAATGTATGTTCTCCACATAGAAAATGTGTGTGGGCATTGTGTCTTATGAAGTGTGCCAACTTAAAAAGGGGATTTAATTAGTACTTCGATTTGTCAAATTGTAAGGAAAATATGAGAGATTTTAATACTGTAACACACAAAAAAAAATGTTCTTCCACCTTTCATTCAAAATCAAAGGTTGGACAAATACAAGTTAAAAATAACTAAGAATCCATATGCAGTGATACTTTTAAAAGCTTACACAAGTTGCATAAATACAGAGAAGCATTAAAAAGATCCTGGCAATGTAAATCTAAAATTGAATTGATCTGCATTATTGGAAAAAACAAACTCTCTCTTCAACTATCAACTTCATTGTCTGAAGTTCCAACATATAGATTCTGTAGGCACTTTGCTACCTACAGAACACCCAGAGAAGAAGATGGAAAACAGTTTGATCAATATGCTCAATAAACCGTTTGCTCACCTAATTGAGGGGAGGGCAAAAATAACTTAGAGCATTTCATATCATTGACAGCAAGCTTGGATACATAACCTGCTTGCCTTTTTTAAGTAGCACACCCTATACTGTCTCCTCCGGATGACCTTTTCAGAGGCTGCATAAATAGGCTTCTGTCCTGATCCCGTAACTGCAACTGAACTGTGAGAATAAATGAGAAAATGTGTGTTGCTCTCTGAATTCTTTCAGAGAACAGTGATATATAAAGTCATGAGTTTGTAATTAGAAGCCTCAAGCATTGCTCCCCATTATATGGCATAACTCCAAGTTGTAAAATTTTACATTTTTTTCTAAGCATACCTTGTTAGCATAGGGAAGCCGGGACGGAGGAAGGGCTTCACTTGACATCCTGTTCCACTGAGATTATGATTAATTAATGAGCAGACGTTTTTCCATCTATCATAGCTTATTATAGGAAAAAGTGTTGTGTGTTATTGAATGTCCTTGGGTAAGGGGCTGCCACCTCAGTTACTCGCTGCCATAGGCATGAAAAAAGATAATCATCAATTCTTTCCACAGATATGAAATGATGAGACACAGAAGCCTTACTTACAGGCCATTAAAAATGAAGTAGTAAACATGCTTCTTTTAATTTAGCTTCATTTGACCACTCGAAATGTATCACTAGTGTATTCAACACATTCATATTCAGGAACCTCACCTGAATTGACACCGTTTAATGTCATTATGCTCAAAATGAAAGAAGGTTACAATTCCTAGAAAACATCCCAAAGTGGTTTGGTGAAGTTGTGGGCAACAAGGCTTGTTGGGTTTCTTTCTTACTCCTCAACACTTGTGTGACTTTTGACAAATAAGCCCTCCTCGTGCAATCAGATGTCACCATCATCTAGGAGGGCATAACTCTGCTGAGGCACTTTTTACCTGCTGTTTCTCCTGTCTTTTCATGGTTAACCAATTGAACTACTGTTGTCAATTAACAATAGAGAAGCATTTCTGGACTGTCCACCAAATAGAAATGGGGACCTAGGGCTGCTTTGCTTCTGTGTAATCTTGCTGGGGACCCAACATGAGTTAGTCTTTGATAATAACTATAAAGCTCAATCACATCCTTGGATTCAGGAGGTGGTACTATTGTAATATTGTGATGCCTACAGCTGGCAAAGGTATGTATGCTTCATAGTTTAATTGACATTACAAAATACTTTGAAGCATTCTTACAGCCTTTGGGCATTTGATTTCAGTTGTACCTCATGTGATATGTTCAACAGAATTGCAAAATAAAAGTGGTAATTGTTTTCTCCTTAGTCACCAAAGCTGCTGAAAAGGGCTTACTTTTTCATATGAACCAAGAAATATTTCATAACTGATTTATCTGGGCTCTGAGAAATGAGAGAATAGTAATACAGCAATATCAGAGACAGAAAACTGTAACTTAAAGTGTAATGTTAACTCAGATATTACTCAGATATTTACTTAGGGATTGTTTTAACTGTTTTCTGTATTTCAGCTAGTCTGCAGCAAAGAATTCTCTAAAAGTGACTTAATTCCTTTCACATCAAGAGTTTGTTTTTCTACGTTCCATGAAAAGAACATCCATGAGGCTTATTTTCAAGGTAGTTTCAGTTTGTGCACAAGATCAACTTGTGCTTACTGTAGTTTTTAAGAACCTGTCTACCTCATTATTAAGGGCCATAACAAAAGTAATGTGGAGAGTAACTACGTGATCAGTGAAATAGCACAGCCATGATTGACGTTTTTTATTTGTAAATATTAATGAATAGTGGTGCTTACAAAACACGGTACTGAATTCAGAATTCTGAATATGTGAACTCCTTGTTTCTTTGGTTTTGTTTGGTTTGGCACACAATCAAGACCATCTGACTCATGTAAAAAAAAAAGTTTACAAAACAAGAAATACAATATCAAAATGTGTGTTAAAAATTCTTATAAATTACTAACAAATGCCAAGTGTAAGAAAAGATAATTATTCACCTCTATAATTAGTAAAGATTATTTCTTAAAAGAGAACATCTAGTATTAGCAAAATAATATTGAAAAGATTACTTGTGTACTGTGTTAATACAGTGTAAATTGATAGAAGTATTTTTGAGAAAAATTTAGACTAGTTTTAATAATCTGGTTATTTAAAGTGTCAGACCCTTAACTCAGGAGTTACCTTGAGAAATGTATTCAGAGGAAATGAATTTGATTTGCTAAAAAAGCAATCTGTAATTGCAAAAGCATGGAAACAAACAAAATAACCAACCAACAGTAGGAAAATTCTTGAATTTTGTAGCACCCATATGATGTAATATCATTCAGCACTAAAAATTCATGTTTTCAAAAGTATAAAGATGTGAAAATATTCCTACTTAAGATAAAAATCAGAATGTAAAACTACTTGCACAGTCTGATTCACAGTCTATTAAATATATTAATAATCCAGATGACACCTGAAGTGACCCTGTCATTTAATCTACAAATTAAGTTGTTACAGTCTTTTAAACACAAAGTCCAATTCTCTCCAAGATTTCTTTGGCTTCCCAGGAATTTAAGTCTCAATAACCCTCTAGTTTTTCTCCTTTTAATGTATGGTTATAAAGTAATTAATAATAATTAATAATATTCCCCCAATTCCCTTAATATTTTCCTATTATGTAGCAATTTTAGAAATATTTATTTTTATTTCTAATACTTATAAATTACATTTTCTTTTTTTTCTCTTAATTATAGTTGCTTGGAGTTTACTATTCCAGAAATCTTTTCAATGAGTGAATATTTGCCTATTTTCTATCTCATTGATTCATGCTCCCATTTAACTACTTTCCTTGTACTTACTGTTTTGTTTGGTTTGGTTTGGTTATTTATCTTCTTTTTTAGAATTTCCTAATTAGGAACTTAAATTAAAGATGTTAACCTTTTCTTATTTTTGAATATAAACAAAGTGTAAATTTCACACTATTCACTGCTTTAGCTGTGTTCCACACTTATGCTCTATTTTCATTACAATTTGGTATATATTCTTATTTCTGTTGTATAATTTTCTTTGACCCATTGGTGATTTAGAAATGTTTTTTTTTCCTCCAGATATTTGGGTATTTTATAGATATGTTTTTATTCTTAATTTATAATTTAATTTAATAACAATCAAAGAACATATTTTGTAAGGTTTCAATCTTTTTGAATTTACTGAGACATTTTATGGTCCACTGTATAGTCTATCTTGTAACTGTTGACATGGTTGGGTTTAAATCTATATCATCTTGTTATTTGTTTCATATTTTTTATAGCCAATTGAAAAGAATGTTTTTCTGCTTCTGATAGGTGTCATGCTCTGCAATTGTTAATTAGGTCAAGTTCATTGGTGGTCTTTGTGGTAGATACGGAAGTGGGCTGTCCAGTTTCCCTTTCAAGGAAGAGCTTGTCTGACTGCAATCAGTAGAGAATGTCTAGGTGTCAGCTCCTTCAAGTTCTGCCTTAACTGCAGGACCCACGTCACCAGAGGTCACATTCTTCCTGGAGAAGCTCACATATAGTGACTAAGAGAGTGTAGGTTTACAGGCACTGCTGGTTCAGCTTGATGTGAGCAATTCTGACAGGAAGTATTTTCTCCAGAGATTCTCAGTGAGTTAGACTGAGAATTTGTCAGACGCGCAGTAGTTTGACTTCTACTCTTACTCAAATCTGTTTTCCTCTTCCTTTCACAGATGTTGATTTCAAATGTTATCTTGCCACAGACCCTTGCTCAGGGTTTGCTGTGGTAGATGCAGCCTGAATGTTGTTTATATACTGTCTGAATTTTTATCAACTGTTTTTATCACCTATTGAAAAGGGACATTAAAAATCTGTAGCTATCATTATAGATTTCTCCATTTCTCACTTTTATTCTTTAGTATTTCTTAAACCTTGTTAAGTAATGCATGTTTAGGATTATTATGTCTTCCTGAAGAATTACTCCTTGAATCATCAAGTGCCCCTTTTTCTCTCTTATCATATTCTTTGACTTGGAGTATAATTTATCAGATTTAACCCCAAATATAAAATAAATATCCACGAGCCTATTCTAATAAAGTGAAGAGATATATCACCTATAAAGAAATACTCCTCAAGAAAGTAGAACTGAACTTACTATCCTTTAAGTGTGAGCAACAGAGTTAATTTCTTTTCAAGAGTAGTAATAAAAGTGGGGGAAAAATAACTTTAGAGTAGAGAGGCTGACAAACATTTCTTCATCAAGTGAATGACAGAATCATCAGTGATAAGTCACATTAATAGCATGTCCCTTTAATATCATGTGAAAGAAATGGTTCTTTCTCTTTTTGTTCTTCTGTCCCAAAACCCATGATCTCATTCTAATCATGAGAAAAACATCAGATAAATCCCAGTGGAGGAATATTCTACAAAATTCTTGATCAGTACTTCTCAAAACTATCAAGGTTCTAAAATAAGCTAAGTCTAAGAAATAGTTGAATCCAGAGGAAGCAAAGGAGACACAATGAATAAATGTAATGTGATATCCTGGATAGGATCCTGGAAAAGGAAAAAGCATTGGTGGAAAAAAAAACAATAAAATCCCAACAAAGCATAGAATTTAGTTCATAGCAATCTACCAATGTAAAATCTTTAGTTGTGAGAAATGTGCCACAGGAATTAAGATGTTAATAATATGGGAAACCTAGTATAGGATATGTGGGAACTCTGCATTATCTTAATTCTAAAATAAAAAGATTATTTTAAAAAAATCGATTCAGTGTTAATTGTTTACTACTTCATAGTTAAACATCACCCCTGACATTTCAAATATCACATGATCTACTTTGCATAGGTAATAAATAACGTTATAATAACATGATTCTATTTATCAATTATATAATGTATGCTATTGTTGCCATATTTTCTTCTTTTCTGTATTATGAACCCATTTGATAATGTTAATTTGTGCTTAAACCCAGTTATCTAAGTACATAACAGAAAAAATTATAATTTATATTACCATTCCAGTGCTTTTCAATAATTATGTTTTATCTGAGATACATCATTTCCTTTCAGTCTATATGCTATTAAAGCATTTCTTATGTTATAGTTTAACTGGTAAATGTATTTTCATACTTTTTAACTGAAAATATTTTTTGTTCATCTTTTTTTAAGGATATTTTCATTTAATATAAAATTATGGATGGATAGATTCCCTATTTTGTCCATAATTTAATGCTGGTGTTCCATTTTCTTTTGCTTTTCATTGTTTCAAAGAAGTCAGTAATAATTTGCATCATTGTTTCTTCCATATATGCAGTGTTTACTTTCTCTGCATTCAGGGTTTTTTTTGGGTTTTTTTTGGTATCATTAATCTACAATTACATGAAGAACATTATGTTTACTAGGCTCCCCCCTTCACCAAGTCTCCCCGACAAACCCCATTACAGTCACTGTCCATCAGTGTAGTAAGATGCTGCAGAATCCCTACTCTCCTTTTCTGTGTTACACAGCCTTCCCCTTGCCCCTCACCCCCACTACACATGCTAATCGTAATGCCCCCTTTCTTTTTCCCAGTGCTTATCCCTCCGTTTCCACCCATCCTCCCAAGTCCCTTTCCCTTTGGTAACTGTTAGTCCATTCTTGGGTTCTGTGATTGGCTGCTGTTTTGCTCCTTCAGTTTTTCTTTGTTCTTATACTCCACATATGAGAGAAATCATTTGGTACTTGTCTCTCTCTGCCTGGTTTATTTCACAGAGCATAAAACCCTCTAGCTCCATCCATGTTTTGCGAATGGTAGGATCTGCTTTTTCTTGTGGCTGCGTAATATTCCATTGTGTATATGTACCACATCTTCTTTATCCATTCATCTATTGATGGACATTTAGGTTGCTTCCATATCTTGGCAATTGTAAATAGTGCAGCGATAAACATAGGGGTGCATCTGTCTTTTTCAAACTGGAGTGCCGCATCCTTAGGGTAAATTCCTAGAAGTGGAATTCTTGGGTCAAATGGTATTTCTATTTTGAGCATTTTGAGGAATCTCCATACTGATTTCCACAATGGTTGAAGTAATTTACAGACCCACCACAAATGTAGGAGGGTTCCCCTTTCTCCGCAACCTTGCCAACATTTATTGTTGTTTGTCTTTTGGATGGTGCAATCCTTACTGGGGTGAGGTGATATCTCATTGTGGTTTTAATGTGCATTTCTCTGATGATTAGTGATGTGGAGTATCTTTTCATGTGCCTGTTGGCCATCTGAATTTCTTCTTTAGAGAACTGTCTACTCAGCTCCTCTGCCCATTTTTTAATTGGATTATTTGCTTTTTGTTTGTTGACGTGTGTGAGCTCTTTATATATTTTGGATGTCAACCCTTTATCGGATCTGTCATTTATGAATATATTCTCCCATACTGTAGGGTACGTTTTTGTTCTATTGATGGTGTCATTTGCAGTACAGAAGCTTTTCAGCTTAATATAGTCCCACTTGTTCATTTTTGCTTTTGTTTCCCTTGCCTGGGAGATATGTTCATGAAGAAGTCACACATGTTTATGTCTAAGAGATTTTTGGTTATGTTTTTCCTAAGAGTTTTATCATTGCATGACTTACAATCAAGTCTTTGATACATTTCAAATTTACTTTTGTGTATGGAGTTAGACAGTGATCCAGTTTCATTCTCTTACATGTAGCTGTCTAGTTTTGCCAGCACCATCTGTTGAAGAGACTGTCATTTCCCCATTGTATGTCCATGGCTTCTTTATCATTTATTAATTGACTATATATATTTGGGTTGATGTTTGGAGTCTCTATCCTGTTCCACTGGTCTGTGGCTCTATTCTTGTGCCAGTACCAAACTGTCTTGATTACTATGGTTTTGTAATAGAGCTTGAAGTTGGGGAGTGAGATCCTCCCCACTTTATTCTTCCTTCTCAGGATTGCTTTAGCTCTTCAGGGTCTTTGGTGGTTCCATATGAATTTTAGGAGTATTTGTTCCAGTTGGTTGAAGAATGCTGTTGGTAATTTGATAGGGATTGCATCGAATCTGTATATTGCTTTGGTTAGGATAGCCATTTTGATGATATTAATTCTTCCTAGCCAGGAACATGGGATGAGTTTTCATTTGTTAGTGTCCTCTTTAATTTCTCTATAGAGTGTCTTACAGTTTTCAGGGTATAGGTCTTTCACTTCCTTGGTTAGGTTTATTCCTAGATATTTTATTCTTTTTGATGCTGTTGTGAATGGGATTGTTTTCCTGATTTCTCTTTCTATTGGTTCATTGTTAGTGTATAGGAGAGCAACAGATTTCTGTGTGTTAATTTTGTGTCCTGCAACTTTGCTGAATTCTGATATTAGTTTTAGTAGTTTTGGTGTGGAGTCTTTAGGGTTTTTTATGTACAATATCATGTCATCTGCAAATAGTGACAGTTTAACTTCTTCTTTACCAATCTGGATTCCTTGTATTTCTTTGTTTTGTCTAATTGCCGTGGCTAGGACCTCCAGTGCTATGTTAAATAACAGTGGGGAGAGTGGGCATCCCTGTCTTTTCCCCAATCTCAGAGGAAAAGCTTTCAGCTTCTCTCTGTTCACTATGTTGGCTGTGGGTTTATCATATATGGCCTTTATTATGTTGAGGTACTTGCCCTCTATATCTATTGTGTGGAGAGTTTTTATCATGAATGGATGCTGAATTTTGTAGAATGCTTTTTCAGCATCTATGGAGATGGTCATGTGATTTCCATCCTTCTTTTTATTTATATGGTGGATTTTTGAATGTTGTACCATCCTTGCATCCCTGGGATGAATCCCACTTGGTCATGGTGTATGATCCTCTTGATGAAGTTTTAAATTTGGTTTGCTAATATTTTGTTGAGTATTTTTGCATCTACGTTCATCAGGGATATTGGTCTGTAGTTTTCTTTTTGGTGGGGTCTTTGCATGGTTTTGGTAATAGGGTGATGTTGGCTTCATAGAATGAGTTTGGGAGTGTTCCCTCCTCTTCTATTTTTTGGAAAACTTTAAGGAGAATGGGTATTATATCTTCAGTGTATGCCTGATAAATTCTGAGGTAAATCCATCTGGCCTGGGGGTTTTGTTCTTGGGTTGTTTTTTGATTACCACTTCAATTTCATTGCTGGTAATTGGTTTGTTTAGATTTTGTGTTTCTTCCTTGGTCAGCCTTGGAAGGTTGTATTTTTCTCGGAAGTTGTCCATTTCTTCTAGGTTTTTCAGCTTGTTAGCACATATGTTTTCATAGTATTCTCTCATAATTCTTTGTATTTCTGTGGGGTCCGTCGTGATTTTTCCTTTCTCGTTTTTGATTCTGTTGATGTGTGTTGATTCTCTTTTTCTCTTAATTAGTCTGGCAAGAGGATTTTCTATTTTGTTTATTTTTTCAAAGAGCCAGCTGTTGGTTTCATTGATTTTTTCTATTGTTTTATTCTTCTCAATTTTATTTATTTCTTCTCTGATCTTTATTATGTCCCTCCTTCTGCTGACTATAGGCCTCATTTGTTTTTCTTTTTCCGATTTTGATAATTGTGATGTTAGACTATTCATTTGGGATTGTTCTTCCTTTTTTAAATATGCCTGGATTGCTATATACTTTCCTCTTAAGACTGCTTTCACTGCATCTTACAGAAGTTGGGGCTTTGTGTTGTTGTCACTTGTTTCCATATATTGCTTGATCTCTATTTTAATTTGGTCATTGATCCATTGATTATTTAGGAGCATGTTGTTAAGCCTCCATGTGTTTGTGAGCCTTTTTGCTTTCTTTGTACAATTTACTTCTAGTTTTATACCTTTGTGGTCTGAAAAGTTGGTTGGTAGGATTTCAATGTTTTGGAATTTACTGAGGTTCTTTTTGTAGCCTAGTATGTGGTCTATTTTGGAGAATGTTCCATGTGCACTTGAGAAGAATGTGTATCCTGTTGCTTTTGGATGTAGAGTTCTATGGATGTCTATTAGGTCCATCTGTTCTAGCATGTTGTTCAGTGCCTCTGTTCTTTACTTATTTTCTGTCTGGTGGATCTGTCCTTTGGAGTGAATGGTGTGCTGAAGTCTCCCAGAATGAATGCATTGCGTTCTATTTCCTCCTTTAATTCTGTTAGTATTTGTTTCACATATGCTTGTGATCCTGTGTTGGGTGCATATGTATTTATAATGGTTATATTCTCTTGTTGGACTGAGCCTTTTATCATTATGTAGTATCCTTCTTTATCTCTTGTTACTTTCTTTGTTTTGAAGTCTATTTTGTCTGGTACTAGTACTGCAACACCTGCTTTTTTCTCTGTGTTGTTTGCATGAAATATCTTTTTCCATCCCTTGACTTTTAGTCTGTGCATGTCTTTGGGTTTGAAATGAGTCTCTTGTAGCAGCAGAGAGATGGGTCTTGCTTTTTTATTCATTCTATTACTCTGTGTCTTTTGATTGGTGCATTCAGTCCATTTACATTTAGGGTGATTATTGAAAGATATGTACTTATTGCCATTGCAGGCTTTAGGTTGGTGGTTATCAAAGGTTCAAGGTTAGCTTCTTTACTATCTTACTGTCCAACTTTACTTGCTTTTTGAGCTATTATAAACACTGTCTGATGATTCTTTATTTCTCTCCCTTCTTATTCTTCCTCCTCCATTCTTCATATGTTGGTTGTTTTGTTCTGTGCTCTTTTGTGTTTCCTTTGACTGCTTTTGTGGGTAGTTGACTTTATTTTTTGTTTTTAGTTAGCATTTGATTGGTTTTCTTTCTTGGCTGTGATTTTATTTTCTCTGGTGACAACTATTTATCCTTAGGGGTTCTCCCATCTAGAGCAGTCCCTCTAAAATACTCTGTAGATGTGGTTTGTGGAAGGCAAATTCCCTCAACTTTTGCTTGTCTGGGAATCGTTTAATCCCTCCTTCATATTTAAATGATAATCATGCTGGATACAGTATTCTTAGCTCAAGGCCCTCTGTTTCATTGCATTAAATATATAATGCCATTCTTTTCTGGCCTGTAAGGTTTCTGTTGAGAAATCTGGTGATAGCCTGATGGGTTTTACTTTGTAAGTGACCTTTTTACTCTCTCTAGCTGCCTTTAATACTCTGTCCTTTTCCTTGATCTTTGCCATTTCAATTATTATATGTCTTGGTGTTGTCCTCTTTGGGTCCCTTCTGTTGGGAGTTCTGCATGCTTCTGTAGTCTGAGCAACTATTTCCTCTCCCAGTTCAGGGAAGTTTTAAGCAATTCTTTCTTCAAAGATACTTTCTATCCCTTTTTCTCTCTCTTCTTCTTCTGGTACCCCTATAATGTGAATATTGTTCCATTTGGATTGGTCACACTGTTCTCTTAATATTCTTTCATTCCTGGAAATCCTTTTATCTCTCTCTGCATCAGCTTCTCTGCATTCCTGTCCTCTGATGTCTATTCTATTAACGGCCTCTTGCACCTCATCCAGTCTGCCCTTAAGTCCTTCCAGAGATTGTTTCATTTCTGTGATCTTCCTCTGGACTTCATCCCTTAGCTCTTACATGTTTCTCTGAAGATCCATCAGCATGGTTATGACCTTTATTTTGAATTCTCTTTTGGGGAAACTGGTTAGATCTGCCTCCTCCAGCCCTCTCTCAGGGGTTGTCTGGGCTATTTTGGACTGGACGAAATTCTTCTGCCTTTTCTTGGTGATAGTGGTGGCTGTAGGCCCGTAGAGTGTGTGTCAGCTGGGAAAACAAAGTCCTTTCCTGTGTGCTGGTCACCTTGCCCTTCTCTGCTTCCTGTGTCAATTACCCGCACTCCTGGAGTAGCTTCCGGGTTAATCCCCTATGCTGCTCTGGGCAGGGTCTCCGTCAGAGTAGCGCAGAGCCCTGCAGGGAGTGGCAGATATGCCAGATGTGCTTTCCCGTGAAAGTGGCTCCCCTGTTGGGCAGCTGTGTACCGATAGCGTCCTTTGGGTCTGGCCTGGGAGGCTGTGTGCCGGGCTGAGCTGCTGTTGGAGGTGCAGCTGCTCCTGAAGTGCTCTTCTGCTGCTGCTGCAACCTTGCACGGGCTTTTCCCGGGCCCCTCTGGCACCGCCGCCGCCAGTGTGTGCAGGACGCTCCCATGCCGCTCTCTTGCCCCTGCCGTGGGCTTGTGCAGGTGACTCCTGGCCCCCTTTGACACTGCCTCTGCAGGCTCATACGGGCCGCTCTGTTGCCACCACTGCCAGCCCATGCGGGCCGGTCCCGGGCCACTCGGCTGCCATGGGCTCTCGCAGGCCACTCCCAGGCCCCTCTGGTGCCGCCTCCTCTGGCACACGCTGCCACTCTCCCACTACTGGGCCAGTGTGTCAGGGTCCACACCAGTTGGAGGAATGACTGGCATGCTGCTTATCACTGTGAGGGGCTTCAGAGCTGTGTTGCCACTCAGGGGGTTAGGTCACCTAGAGTTCTGTGGATTCCCAGTTGCTGGGGTGCGTGTGTTGTGATGACTTCGTCCAGCTGTGAGGTCCCTGTCCCTTTAAGACTTGCAAAAAGCACTCACTTTTCTTTTGTCTCAGGGGCACCGGTTGTGGGGACCTGCCCCCAGGTTTTGCTTTTCCATTTCTCTAATATCCAGCACTCCATGCACATTGTGTCTGCTTTCCTGGTGCGGATTTCTAGAGCTGGTTGTTTAGCAGTCCTGGGCTTTCACTCCCTCTCCACTCTGACTCCTTTCTTCCCGCCAGGGTCTGGGGTAGGGGGCGTTCGGGTCCCGCTGGGCTGCCGCTTATATCTTACCTTCTTTGTGTGATGCTGAGTTCTTGCAAATGTAGATGTAGCCTGGCTGTTGTACTGTATCTACTGGTGCCTCTTTTAGGAATATTTGTATTTGTTGTATTTTCAAAAATATATGTTTTGGGGAGGAGATTTCCACTGAACTACTCATGCCACCATCTTGGCTTCTCCTCCCCAGAGTGTTCTTTTTATGTTTCCTTTTTTCAGCTTTTGGGTGATGATGGATCCAAGTGTGATTTTCTTTATATTTATCTTGCTTGATGAAATTCTTTGATCTGAAAGGTAGCTATTTTCATTATATTTTATAAATTGTTAGATATTATTTTGTATGATATTTCTTTCTATGCTTTTCTTATTCCAAGACACTAGTTACATGTATATTAAACCACTGACACTTTCCCTGAAGTTTGTTCATGTTTTCCTCATTTTTCTTTTGGTCCTCAAACTAGATTATTTTTATTAATCTTTCTTCAAATCACCAGACTTTTTTCTATCGTCTCTAATATGCTGTTGAACACATCTAGTGAGTTTTTGTTTATTTCACTTCAGTTCAGTTTTAAAATTTTGATTTGAATCCTTTTAGTAGTTTCTAATTTTGTATTGAGATATCTATTTTTTCACTCACATTAGTTTGTTGATTCCGTTTTAATTCTTTGAACATACTTATATTAGCTTCTTTAAAGTTTTTGTCTTCTAAATTCAACACCTGAGCTCCCTGACTCTTGAATGTTATTTTTCCTTAACATAGGTCACATTTCTGATTGTGTCCTGGCTATTGTGCTGATGTATCATATAAACTCTAGATTCTGTTTTCTTATTTCTGAAGACTGTTGATTTTTCTGATAGGCAGTACAATTACTATATGATCATCTTGAAATTGTGTAGCCTTGTTTTTTGCTTTGTAAAGGTCAGTCAGTTGAAAAACCCAGTATTTCTCAAAACCTTCAAATTCAAAAGGCCTCAAACTCTACAGTGAAAATCATGTCAGATCTTGTTTTTAGACTTTGTAGACTTAGAGAAAGTTTTATTCTATAGCGTGGTCTTTTTCATAACGTGACATCTTTTTGTGTCTCTGCCCAACACCTATGGTATTGATGAAGTGTTAATGGTATCTCTCCATTCTAGCTGGGCCAGATCCCCATCATCTGCCAGTTTTACTTAATGTCTAGGAACTCAATTCCAGTCTCAATCCAGCAGCAACTGTTTCCTGATAAGTCAACTCTGCATACGTATGGCCCAACTTTTCCCCAGGGATGTGTGAAGGACCTTTGTATTGCCTCTGTAGAATTTCCTACTCCAGACAGACACTTTAGTGTCCCAAACTCCAATATCATCTCAACAGGATATAGCTGACCTTCATGGATTCCAGAGTCATGCACTGCAAATGGGAAAGTGGCCAGCATATACATAGGGTTTTCTTTGTGAATTTCACTGTCAGAGACCAGATCACTGTGCTGTGGTTGCCAGGACTTGCATGGTGACTAGCACCGAGAAGTGCTAAGTATTTATGCTTTGAGTATAAGAAAGCATTTGTCTCATATACTTTGCCCAGTTTTATGATTATTTGCTGTAAATTATTGGTCTAGTAACAATAAGTCCATGATACCCAGGATTTGAAATCCTTTTGATAAACTCTTAATCTCAGTCACTCCTTCCCTCTGGTCATTCTCTTTTTTCTCATCTGAACTGACCAGTGAATGACATTCAGACACTTCTACCTGGCTTTTCTAAAGTTAAAGCATTAAATTTGTATTTGTTGTAAAATGCATTGAATTTGGGGGAAGAGAAGACTTTATATCACACAAGTGCAAATGACTTTAAATTACTTATGAGGCATTCCTGTAACTGAACACATTTTTGGTGGCTCTGTCCTGTGAAATTCTACCTGGCCATCTTTCTATTCAGCGTTCAGGCTCCTCACAGGCAGCCTGCCTCTGCCCGCCTTCATTCAGTTTCCTTTCTCTACTCTCCCACTCCCAAATATCTCATCATCATTTTTTTTTGTGAATAGAAATTTAGCTAGTAGTTTTATTTTGCTGTTTATTTTCACAGTACAGCCTCAGGGTCTCATTTTCCACATCAAAGGAGCTTAATTTCCTAAACATCATTCCCTCCTTAAAAAGAACTGGTGCCAGTTGATAAAAATAATTGTATCTACAAATGCATATTGGCACATTAAAAAATGAACATTCAAATATGTTATGCAAATATCAATTTAAGTCATTTATTCATTTCATAGACATTTATTGAAGGTCTTCTGTATTTTATGTGCTGAATTTAAAAAACTGGAAATGCATAATCTATCCTCTCTGTGAACTTCCCATTCAAATCTGGAAGTTAAATCAACAGAAAATAACTCATCAAATTCTATGACTGATGTATAAACATGGTTTGCTATGGGAACATAGAATGGATAGTAACTCAGACAGGAAGGATTGTGATTGATTTTGTAGAGTCCAAAATGATCTGAGCTCAAATGTCACTTTTTCTAAGAAGATTTCTTTTACTTCAAACTGTATAGCTAAGGATGGTATCATCCCTGTCTAGTTTCTTTATAACTTTAAGCACATTAATATGTGTGCCTCTCTCACTAGACAATAAGTTCTAGGATGTTGGCTCTGTGTGTTCAGTATTTTCAGTATCTAGCACACAGTAATTATACTTGAGTGACTAAATAAATGAATAGAAAGGCTTGTAATGTGTGTCTTTTGATGCTTAATATGTCAATTTATTTGGCTGTTTATTTTTGGTAAATGCTTAATGTTTTTCAAAACACAGTATTTCATTAATTTTATGTTTTTTCAGCACTAAGTCTTTCAAGAATCAAACATATTTTCTTTGCTTTTCCTAATATTTGTATAAGATAAAATTATGGTCTCAATTCTTATGCATTCTTTTGGAGAGAGATGCATGCTTTTGTCCTCTGTTTGTTGTGTATATGCTTTGAGGAAAAGGTTCATTCTTTGTACTGTTGTTTACTCTTTCTCAATAGAGGCAATGTTATTAGGTCTTTGAGGATTCCATTCATTCATATATTCCGAAGATAGATTATGTGCTTACTTGATTGACTTAATGCTTATGATTGTAGCAACAGGAGGGAACAAAAAAGTATCTTTAAGTATGTTAGAAAGAAGTGTCAAAGCACCTCAGGCTGAGCAGACAGGCCAAGATAACACTCTTGCCTAATGTTAAAGACAATCTGTTCTTGCTTTCTCCCCAGTCTGATTAGAGCTCATGCACCCCTATGTTTCAACTTCAGAAACTTCAGCACTGACAGGCTTATATTTAAATAGTAAATAAGGTGGCAGGAAAGCTTTTAATTTTGAAGTTAGGATACTAAGGTACAGTGTCTGCTTCTGTAACAAATTAATGTTTAATTGTTCAGAATCTGTTTAAGAAACTGGGTGTCTTGAAAGATTTATAATGATACAGAATTGTCAGCAGGAAGAAACACCAGGACTCATTAGTTAGTTCCCCAACTTCTAGGCAGGACTGGATGCAAGCCTACCCCAACATATGGATAGCCTTAGGTAAGAAGACTTCTCAGATCTTTTCCATACCTCGTTCAGTGCCTTGAAATGTTGTGTTGTCAAAAGAATGCTTTAGAGGAGGTCACAAGACCTGACTTCTCTTTTTTAATATAGTTTTTGCTCCATGGTGTTTTGCTTTCAAAACCTACCCGTATTTGTTTTTTTATCTGTAGACAGTGGTGGGAGACACTTGAGAGATTCTAAAAATTCTCAAATTTCCCTTGAGAAAAAGGTGAGTTTGGAAGAATGGCATTGCTTACAACCTTTGTGAACAATAACCCTGGAAGCTATAACCTGCAAATGACAGATCCTTTTAATAACAAGATGCATGATAGTTCATTGATTTCATTTTCATAATCCTTGTCAGTGTTGACAGTCAATATTTGTTATTTTGTAAAATTATGATTTCTAAGATTGAAAAGTAATTTTGAATGTAAATAATAGTTTTGCTCCTTCTATGAGGTGATTCATTACACATCTGAGCATCTAGAAAAATCAGGAATGCCTTGTTATACAAGAAAACAAATAACCAAACACAAATTATTACAAGTATTTAACCCAGGGACAGAAGGAAAGATTTTCTTCAAGGAAAGAAAATTGATCATTTTAATTATTAAGGTAATATTTTAATACACTGGAACTCTTGGTGCTGACCTTGGATTTTGAGAATTCAGGATGTTCACTACCTATCCATGCTCTATAGGGCTATGTTTCTTGTTCATAGAATAATGTGGGAAGATTTCTACAGCTCATATTAGTACCATTCCAGTCTTTCTGAGTCAAAATCTCTAAAACTGCAACTTGGGAAGTTGCATTTGTCAAAAACATCTCAAGTGGTTCTCCTGCAAGTATCTCAGGTGGAGCCATTGCTGCACCATTGCCTCTGGTCCAGGGGCCAGGTTTGGGAAACCCCATACCTGGATAGTACACTTAAGAAAGAGATACTGGTGTTTGGCACTATAGAAAGCAAGTATATAAGAAATATGTTCAAAGAACCTGGTCAGCCCTGAGATACCTTGCACTGTTTTACCCTTCTGTAATCCCTTATCCCTGATGGTTCTAAATGATATTTCTAATTATGTTTCTAAACATTTATATTTTGGTTATCTCTATCAAGATGTCACTTATGCTCATTTTTCTCCTCTTCAAAATACGGAGGCTTAGAAAAGGAGACTCCCCCCTTACTTTAGGAATGATTTTTGTATTATAGTGCAAAAAAGCCCTCAAATTTTGCCCTGCTCCTGCATCCATGCCATTGTAGAGCCCTTCCTCACTGAGTCCAGGCTTGCCTATGTGACTTGCTTTAGGCAAGGGGAGAGTAGCAAGTGAGACACAAGCAGGGACTTGAAAAGTGCCTTTGTCCTTGGCACTATTGGAATCCCATGAACACTGTGTTGAATGCCTCAGATAGTCAACTGTAAATGAGAGACGTGGTGGCCCTGTGACCCCTTTTATCCCTTACCAATAGCATCTCCACACAACACATGTGAATGAAGCTGTCTTAGGTCACCCAGCTGCTAGGAGATCATTAACAGTTGCTTTGCATATTTGGGGTAAAACTGCAATACTATGCCATTGGATTAATTCATTCCTTGATTTAAATAATTAAGATGTTAAAATAATGAAAGTTGCATGAGATGAGTTATTAAGGTATTTTCAAAAAACAGACGCTGATTTCTTTTGGCTTCTGATTGTGTAGTATTTTGACAACCTGCTGTGATTGTATTTGCGGTTGAATAATTTATATATTTAAATTAAATAATTGATCATCCCATTGCAAAATTTTTAAGCCATCAACTAGGGAATACGAATGCCTCCAAAATAAATGATATGTATGACAAAGATGCCTTCTTGTGCATATTTCCTTAAATACTTACATAATAAGTTTATGCATACTCTATATAAGAGACACATTGGAAATGAGCACATATATAGTTAACAAAGTTCTCCAATGTGTTAAAGGATATAATTATTAAGTCAGTTCAAGATGGGATGTTTTCTATACTGTATAAATATAATATATATATAATATATTTAAAACTCTTAAAATTGACTTTACAGTAAGTCTTACATAATTTACAAGACCTATATTTAATAGTTAAAGAAATTAAACCCCATGGAATGTATCCCTGAATGCCTAAATTATGATGCTGTTGTAAATTAAACACTTGGGCATTTAGTTTGCTGAAGCAGTTGTAAATGCAAGTAACTAGGATGCCTAATGTTCACAGAGGGAAAAATTAGTTAATTAGAAGAAAATGTGTTTTTGCATAAATATGCAGTACTTGTGTGCATTAATATATCAGACATTATTCACAATAAATAGTTGGGAATGTCTATTTTATTTACTTATGCAGCATCAAGAGAAAAGCAGTATTTTTAGATATGTTAGAAAAGAAGTAGCAAAGCACTTCTGACTGAGTATACCTGAGTTTACACATCTATTTCAGTACATAAAACCATAAATACATGCAATGGCCTCTTTTTAGTACTTACTGAAAAACTTAACAGTCTATAAACATTTCTTACATTGACCAGACCTTGTCTAGCTTCCAAGACATGTCAAATCCACATCCTTTTATATAATACCCTACCCTAAATCCTATGAAAATATTAAATGAGTATGGGTAATAATATCTATATGAAAATTATTCAACAGCTATTACTTCTAATTAGCAAAGAAAAGTATTACAAAAACTTTAAAAAAAAAATAAATCAACTCCCTTTCTGGTTCCATAAAATGTCAATTCACACTGGGACATGTGGACACCTGTTTATTTACAAAGCCTTCAGTCATTGAGACATAGATTTAGACAGTTGAGACAAGAATAAAATAAACTGGATGGCTTCCTTTTAAATCCAACTGTGACTTTCATCTTTGTCACGAAAAAAGCACAACATTTGGCAAGATTGGAAGTTTTAATTCCAGGCAGGTCCAACTTGGCATAGAATCACCTTGACAGGCTCCCAGATCAGCAAGAACTCTAGGCTCAGAAAGTCTCATTTTGCTAAATTTAACTTTCCCTGTGTAAAATGAATTAAATGCTCCTGAGGAGAAGAAATAACTTCAGGATCAAGGAGAGGGGGCATCAGGCCCAAGTCAGCTCATCCAGGTGTAAAAGATACCGATAGGTAACACCGACCTATAGAAGAGAAATACAGAGCATATACAAATTAGGATATGCCTGCAAATTTGGAAAGATAAGTGATTTATTCTTCTTTGTTTTCCTGTAGGACCACATCATTTCCATTTTCTTTGGAAGCAGTTGGATTCAACAGTAAGACTAGGAAAGATGGATCATTTTGTTGTGTCTCGATGTTAGCAATAATAGGTCTGAAGTCTATTTTCAATGTTAAGCTTTATAATTGGAAAGGACTCCAACTTTCTACTGCTTAAATTAAATCTTTTCCTTTAACAGAAATACATGTAATAAAACAGTTGCAGTACTGGCACACTGTGACACTACCAGGCTGAGTCATGCACACAGCATGAACTTTGAAGTAACGGATTTTTTTGTCTTTATTTAGGTTCCCAATTTGCACAGAGAACTGTATCCTTTCCCATGTCACACAAAACATGTTGGCAAACCCTTGATGAGATGCTATAGCATAAGTGTGGTTATTTTAGGAATCGTTTGGCTCATGTCACTGTAGAGTCAACCAGCTGTCAAGTAGCATAAGAAAGTTATTTAAACTACAGAGTGTCTTAGTAAATTAAATATTGATGAAAAAGAGTCCTTAATCTCCCCCTGCCTCTGGACATGCATTTGCTCAATTTCAGTTTTATTTACTTAAATTCTCAGTCCCCCTTTTTTTTATTAGATAGAACAAACAGAAATTTACTGTCTTGCCAGAGACAGAATTCTGTGCCTCATGATGTAACTAGTTCCTTTTTTTCTGGACAAATACGGTTCATTATATATTCCAAACTTTAGTATCATTAATCAGTCTGTATTAATGGAACTATTCCCAGACTTCATTCCTGTATCAATGTAGCATAAAACATTGTTTTGCTAGGTTGAAAATGCTGTGCATTTTACATGAAAGTCTTACATGATTTATAACCTGGCATTTTCCTCTTGTTCATTTTACTTTTCAGGATGCAGTAGAGGGAACCTTATGAAGCATCTGTTCTTAGCTCTTCATTTTTAAATTGAGGGAATGAAACCTCCACAATGCAGAGAAACTTATCCATACTCACACAGCTAATCAGTAAAATAAAATCAGAAATCAGCTCTACTGGCTCCCGGGGCTTTCTTTCTCTGATACACATCTTCCTGGGAGCTCCCAGGACTTTTTTGATTCCCTTTCTATTCCTCACATTTAAAAAATGGAGGTTGTCCTATGGATCATCCCCTAACCATACATGAAACTCTCTGCTAAAAAGACTAAGTGTAAAAGAATGATAAATACCTAATCTGCAGTTGTGTCACCTTTCAGAAGATGACTTAGATGCTGAATGTTTAGGTTTTTACATTTTTTCCTTTTCTACATTTTTCATTTTTTATTTGAAAGGTCTATTCCAAAAAAAGAAAAAAATAGAATAAAAAAAGCATGACTGTTCAATGTTATTATTTTTAAGAAACTTTATTTATTTTAAAAATTCATTTTCAATTTTTCTTTTTTTAGAGAAATAATTTTTAGAAAATTAAGTTCATCTTAAAATTGAGAAAAAAACAAAGAAATCTGTTGAGAATACATTATATATATACTAATATATATATATTATATTATATATATATATATTCCACTAGAATTTTCCATTCTGTGAAGCTGTTGCTCTCACAAAGGACTGGAGTTCCCTTGAGCTTATTCAGTTGTCTAATTATGCCTATTATTTTCAGTTTTTGGATTCCTATGGAAAAGAAAGTCACAAATCTAATTTTTCCTGCACTATTAAATTCTGACTTTCTTAGCCTTCATGTTGTAAAATCACTAGATAGCAACAGCCTCTGTACTTCAAATGTTGGAGTCCCGAAAAGATTTGGAAGTACAAATGAAGTGTGGGGTCCAGGGAGCGCCATTTCCACCTTGTACATACTAATCAGCACAGATTTCCAGGGGACTCTGGACTCTTCAAAGATGGGTGGTTCTTGTATGCATAGGTGGTACTACATCATGAGCCAGATGAAATGAGGCCAACTGCAAGATCTGATCCAGAACTTAGAGATACTTTATGGATTTTTAAGTCACATGAATGATTTTTATGTAAAGAATTTCAGGGTATGGAGGAATTTCATTAGTACCTTGAAAGCCATATTATGTGTAGTGTCAAAATCATGGAGAGCCAATAGGTCTAAATTTCAATCCTTAATTTTGGTGTTTATTAAAACTGAAGCTTTGAGAAAGTAACTGTGTCTCACCTATTTTGAAGTTCCTTCTCTGTCAAAACAGGCATAATAATAGAGTAGTTAACAGAGCAGTTGAGGAATGATGCAGCACATGCAAAGTGCTTATCCCAACCTCTGCTTCATAAAGGGCAATTGCAGAAAATAGCTGGCTGTTACTCTGCTTATATGAAAAGCCACGTGTATAGATCTGGATGTATTGTGCTGATCACAGTTCTTGTGGTTACACTAAATAAGTTCAAACCATCAGGCCCTCATCTCTCTCTATGTATATATTTGGGGGCTATCTAATCCTGACATTCCTCCTTCCACTTTCCCTCTTCCACATGCTCATCTTCATACATCCTCACACCACTTGGAAGACAGGCTTCTTGCACTCATCACAGGCATCTTGCTTGGGGATAATCAGGAATTTTCAGAAGCCTTTTGTGCTTGCTCTCATGAATAACTTTGCAACATTTTCTCTGAACCAACTCTGAACCACAAAGCTAGATGTCACTCCCAGGCCCACAAACAATGGACCAGTGGATAGCCACAAACTCTGCTTAAGGAGAAATCACTAATACATGTATAGAAAGAATCGGGTTTACTGCATTCTCGGCCAGCACTGTCCAGTCAATAGATGAGAGAAATGTTCTTTTTCTGTGCTGTTCAATACAATAGCTTTGGCTATTAAGCTCTTGACAATGACACATGACTATTACTCACTGTAAATGTAGCTAGTGCAACTAAAAACTAAATTCTGGATTCCATTTCATTTGAATTTACTAATATGTGAATTTAGACAGCTGTATGTGGCTGGTATCAAACTGAACTGAGCATTTTCTCTCTAAATTATATATTTTTATAATAGTAATTTGTTTCTTGCAACTTTAAAAGACTTGTTATATAAAGTGTTATGCTTCAGAGAAAAGAAGACATCTAATATAAGATCTAAAGGTAAAACTATAATTATTATTTTATGTTTTTATAATTCATGTGTCTTTATTTTTCTCTTTCTGAACCTTTCTTTGTCTGAAAATAAAATTGTCTAATCTTTCTTGCTGTTTTCTTCTTCTCTGCTTCCTTCCCAGGATGCTACTTTCCAAAGTAGTGAAGGAAGTGAGAAACTTATAATTCAGGCATTTCAAGTAGCATTTGTAGGAATAAAAGTACATGCTAACTGGGGCCAAATGAATTATGTACTCCACAAGCCAAATTAAAGTGGAAAATTGTCTAAGTGTAAAGGGTCAGAGCTAATAAACTGAACATAATCTCCTGTATTCTATTCCTAAAGAAAATTAAATTTTAATGATCCTGAGAGCTCACTGTTCAGGAATGTCACTCTAACGAATCATATAAATGACAGTTAAATTCCAAAACTGAGTTGAAAGTTAGACATCCTTTGTGATTGCTACTGAAGTCCAGAATGTGCCAGTTGCTTGAGGCAAGTTCTTAGGGATATCAGAATATTGACAAGTTATACCAACATGCAAGAGGAAGTCTCCAGATTTGCAAAATCACTTACTTCTAAATGCCTTATTAAGTCACATCTTTGCAGAATGCTATGCCAGAAAGTATATTAGACACTTCAGAATTTATATTGTTAGTCTCTAGTTGTGTAAGTTTCAGGCACCATCCTTCTTACTGGAGAAATTATATCAAAGACTTAAGATAGTGGCTTGGAGATAGGCTTACAGAGCTTTCCTCTCCTCTGTGGGTCTGTGGGAGAGCACCTGATTGCAAGGAGACAGAGAGAGAGATGAAGAGAGAAACAGCCACAGAGACATCAGATTATCTCTGGGACCCAACTCTCAGCAGATTCTCCAGCTCTCTGCACCTAGACATTGCTGAGGGGTCCATCTGCTCTCTCAACTTCAGCACATTAGAAAGTTCTGGATTCGTCAGGTTGAGCATGAGAGGCAGTGAATTAAAAAAATTTTTAAAAAAATGTTCCAGGGATTGCTTTTGCTGTTTTTCAACAAATCTTTTGACTAACTTGAATAATATTTTTCTGGTGTTATGGTTTTATGTGTTTTAAGAGAAGAAGAAAATATGAGATGGTATGTTGTCATGGGCTTTATAAGGAGAGTTAATTGAAAAGAAGAAAAGTAACTGATCAATAGAATATAAAAAGAAAGAAAAGTGTTTATGTCAAGAATACATAAAACACAGAGGCTGAAATGGCAACAAATCCAATAAAACCATTTCTAAATGATGAAAATTATATGAATTTAAATTATTGACATACCTATTAAAATGTAAAGTTTCACTAAATTATAAATTAAAAATAATTCAGGAAAAATAAAAAAATATTTGAAAATGTAATTTTTGAAATAGACACTGCTTTGCCTTGAACTTGATAGATTATTTCGGAGTTAAGTGATAATCAGAGCAAATATTTTTTAAACATAAAAATGTAAAGCACTTTACATATGTACTGAATTGTTATTAGCACATAACTGGAGGCATTGTACTTGGAAGAAGGACATTTCCGTAGGGCTCTATTGGAGACCTGATTGTCCTGTCAGCAGTGGCTGGCAAGCAGCTATACTTAGCAGAGTCTCTGAATTATAATTTTAGATTGCCTATTATCTAACGAAAAAGTTAAGAGAAAAAAAAACTAAACAACAAATAACAAATTGGAGTGTCTCAAATAATTAGGACATTTAGAAATATATAAAAAAATTATTATATGAATGAAATAGGAGCATCATATGCTCCTTAAGCAAATGCATGTATCATCTGAAAAAGACTGTATTGTTCCACCGCAAAACTTACACATAGATAAGAATTTTTAAAAAGTGAATTATAGTTATAAAAGAGAGTTTTTTTTCCGATTTCTAAGATAGTTGATAATTTTCTAAATTTTACTTTTCCTTTCAATTAAATTTATAGGAACCATTTACCTTTTGCATCAAGCTCTATGATGTTTGGCCAAAATATGTTTTATAGGAATTATTGCACATACATGTTAAAGCACTGAGAGAGAAAATTCTAGGTTTCTTAGCTTCAAATAGAGAAAAGCTAGTAGAGCTAGGACATCTTCAGTGTAATTTCATATGACTCTTTTTTTATAAGTAAGAATATAACTATATTCTTTCCAGTAATTTCTACTTAAGGTTAGAGTTGGAAGTTGGAGTGAGGAATGGGCAACTAATATTCACATTTTGATTTAAGAGAACAAAACTTGCCTTTCAAAGCATAGTGGTCAGAAACCTGAGTTCTGTATTGAGTTCTGTGCTGACTGCATTGTGTGCAAACTCTGGCTCTTTCTGGTGGTCACTTGGGGATTTTAGGTTATTTAAATTTTCTATGCTGCAGATACCTGATTTCCATTTGAGAATAATAATAGTACCCATCTCTTAAAATTTCAATAAACATTAATTAAATGAGTAATAGTTCTAAAGCCCTTAGCTTAGTTCCTGGCACATAATATTGGCAACATAACTAATTGTTATTTTCTTAACTAATTTTCTCTTTTCTATTCTCTTTCTTTTTTAAACAGATAGTTATCTTGATAAAATATCTGGGAACATGCACACAAGCTTCACTATAACACACACCTGCTCAACCAGACTTCCAAAAATCATACCTAGGAAAATAATCAAAATCAATTAACTCAAGTGAAAAGTAAGTACACTGCCTAATTGCAAGCCTGACAGCCCCCTTAGGTCTGAGTCTACTGAAGTAGCCCAGCCTGTGTGGGACTTGGGTGTTTTATTTTGTTTAAACCACTGACATTTGTACCACTGAGAGTTATAGCTGTTCAGCAGCTTGAATGTCTGTAAAGGATGGTTCCTACTGATAATGTTCTTCTTTATCTAGGCCCCAAGTTTGTCCACTATTTTGTCCAACTTCCTGAAATAGTTGACATTAACTGGATTAAAAAAAAAAAGTCATTGGAACTGGAATATTCTGTCTGAAGCCAGAATCTGATTTAATATAAAGCTTTTGCCAAATATCACTAAATAGGTATGTTTATAATTGTAATTTACTTCTTTACCTCAATTTTTTACAATGAAGCAAGGATCAACTGGCCACAGATGATACAAAATTACTTTAATTCTTTCAAAGCCATAGTAAAGAAAACGTTATATTGCTCAGTTTTTTTTGTTTTGAATACTTATAAGCAATTACAATAACTAAGATCTAAACTCATTCAACTGACAAAGCATGGCATACAGTGGAGACACTGTTCTAAATATCTAGTCATATCATTTTTCTTTCTGAGATGCTCTGTATTTAAAGCAGTTTCTTTTTCTTTTTCAAAGTAATACTTGGATACCCAGATCAACTGAGTTTTCTTTCAGACCTGAAGAAGCAGCATTGTTTAGTACATGAATGGGGAAAAACTGCTGTTACGGTCAAATCAATGCCTCATACTAAATTCATCCAGTTATCAAGAAGCTTATTGTCCATATTTATTCCCTCTCATTAAGAGTAATAGATTTAACAATGCCCGTCTGTAAAAGACTTTAGTTTTACAACCTTGCTCAAGCCAATAACCACTATAATTTATTAGTAACTTTTTTTTCCAGAGGATTTCAGAAAACAAGCTTTCCAATGTTCCTTTTTTCATCTTGGTTTTCTTTAGGATCTTCCTTCTGTATAAAGTATGAATGATAGCAAATAAAGGAGATAAATTCTCATAGAAAAAAAATATGAAAGAACGGTCTCTTAATTGATGACAGAAAATGTCATGAAGAAAAACCACACACACAAAGCCAAAAAGAATAGATAGAAGATTTCTTAACTGACAGCATGAAAAAGTCCAGGAGGTAGTAATTCAGGAGTGGCTGGATCCAGGGGTAAATACTGTGTCCAGCATTCACTTTTACCCAGCCACATATTTCTCTGTATATATTTATTTTGATTCCTAGACAAGTTTAGAAACATGTTAAAATAGCCTGTATGGACTAAAAAACTTTCTTTCCTTTATTGACTCTGAGAGTATTTGCCAATAAGCTTCCTGAAAAAATACCTCTGCTTAAAGTCTATTTTCTGGGTTACCCAACCTAGGACACAGTTCTTGAATTTTATCTTCCCATCTTCAACTTTGGCAGAAAGATCAGTTCCCTTTGATCCCAAGAAATGATGCCCATTATCCTGGCTTGGGTCACATGCACATTGTAAAGCTAATCATTTTGGATACCAGGGTAACAGACCGACCAAACCATGTGTTCTCCTTCAGAGCTGCCAGGAATGGAGGATAGTAAGACAACTCCATCATGAACTGAGAATGAGGGAAGGATGGTTCCCCCAGAGGAAAGTTAGGTTATCTGTCAGAAGAAGGTGAAATGTAGGAATAGAAGGAAAAAACATATATTTATATATATATATATATGTTTAATAATCCCAACTTAAATAGTTTTATTTCACTCTTGCACTAAAACACTGAAGTAAAAATAGAGATAATACTAGCTAACATTTATTGACTCTTAACCAAGCTCTAATTACTCTGCGATCTACTAAAATTAAATACTTAAATTTTAACATTTGATTTTAACAATGATTCTATAAAATCCCCATCTCACAGACAAATAAACTGTGACTGAGTGAGGTTAAATAAATAGGGTTACATAATTATATTTAATATTCCTCTACTATTCCTCCGTTGTCTCCATCACAGCTTCACAACTACATTAAATTTCTTATAAATGTATATGAATTGGATCGTATTACCTTTTCCTGATGGACTTCTTACACAAACTTTATATACATATCTGCATTCAACTGAATACAGGATTGTGCATGTAATTTGGCCAGTGAAACTGGAGCATCCCTTCTGAGAAGGAGCTTTGAGATCTAGCATGTGGCTTGCTGAGTATTTTTTATCCATTTGCCACAATACTACCAATATCCCAGACGTAGACTGTTCCATCAGTCTGTGCTGCTGAATGTAAGAGAAGCAGAAATAGATATTTGGTATTTTCAAGAAATGAACATTTATTCATATGAACTTCCGGCAATATGTTGATTTTTATCATAATAAGTGGTCAGATATTGGAAAATATGATTAAAAACAGACAAATGTCAGAATTTTTCAAGAGGCAAATGATGAATTAGACACTAAAAAAATGTTTATTAACACTTAGAAAAGTAAGACATATCATTATGAGCCAAAATAGGCTCTTCAAGAACACAATTCTAAAGTAAATTTATTTCCTTTTTATTCATATTACTGGACTGATTGATCAAAGTAACAATGTATTCAAATTTTGCATTGATATTACATAAATGCACCAACTTCCTCTTTCTAAGTGTAAATAATTCTAATATCCTAAAAGATAGATATTAAACCTATTACAGATTAGCAAATTGAAGTTTAGAGATTTCAGCTAAATTCCTCAATTTCAGATAGTGGATCAATTTGGTTTGAAACCAAGATAGACAAGATGAATGAATAAATGCTTGCTTAAATAGCATAGTTAAGCAAATTCATAAATGACAGAAAACTTGATCCCCGAACTATTGATTAAGCTGAGCCCAGGTATAGTCAGGTATATGTTCCCTTTAACTGAGCAAAGGATTACCCTAAATTTCCTTTCAATGCTTTCTCTGTGGTGTGGTTTATGAGTAAGAAGTAGAAATTATGTATTCCCTAGATGTGTCACTATATTTTTTATTTCATTGGAAATATGACCAATCTCTCCCCCAAAATACCTAGGATATCCTTTTTTTAAAGTTATATATATATAACAGATTAAATCAATGGAATCTTTTTGTGCTAATTGAGGCCACATAGATCATTTGTTGTCACCAAAAGAGGTGGGAATTTCTTAATCTCCCTGAAAATTATGCCCGACTGGGTGACAAAAAATGTCAGACTTTTTGAACACTTTTCCTTCAGAAATTCTCATACCTGTTGGAGAGTTTGTAATTCTGTTGATATTTCAGAAGTAGAAGCTGATTTCTCTTTCTTCTTCACTTCTATTCACTCCACCAGTTGAAGTGCCCTGTACACTGTCAGTACTTTGATAATACCTCTTAAAACTGACCATTCCTGTCTACATATATTACAAATCCCTACTTAAACCATTAAAAGCAAACTGGCTGGAGAAAACAAACCCATCATCTCTGTAGCTTAACAAAATGAAAGCATATTACTTGGTCATGTCACACTCTGATGAAGACGGGGTGTTTTGTCTGGGGAGTGCTCCTTCAGGAGGGTATGTAAGGAAGGAAGCTAATATTACTTTATGCCTCTTTTATCTGGAGTCCTTCAGAAACTGCTACACTGAGAGTAAAAGTGGATGACCAAATGAAACATTTTATGATCAAGGCTGAAAATCCGGTCTTTATTTATTTCAAAGATTCCGCTGCCCAGAAATCTGCCACAATCCAAGAATAACTGATACTTGGCCTGGGAAATTATGGTTGATTTTTTTTTGCAGAGGGAATAGGAAGAGAAAACAAGTTTGCTGAACCCATGCTATTACCCTGGCCACCCTACTCCTAGAAATTTTTATGCCTTCCTGGATTACTAGGGTGCTATTGTTCATTTTATTTTTTTAATTAACCATCTATTTTTGTAGAGACATTCCATAATAATTTATTTTCCCAGTTAAACACTTTTTTTCTGGTCATCTAGTATCTATTTCTAAGGCATATTCAATAAAGCATATTATATTGATTGATTTGAACTGTTATACTCAATTGACAAACAATTAATCTAATGCATATACAAATAACTTAGATACTATTATAATTGTAAGTAGCATATATATATATATAAAACTAAAAATATTACTATATTACTATAAATATTACTAATTGTTTCAGGACTAAGTATGCCTATACTTAAGCTAGTATTGAGAGAGAGAGACCAATATTAAGACTATCTAAAGTATCACAAATACTTGTTTTGAATTTTCTGATTGTTTTCATGCCCAGGGAAGATTCCAGGCAAATAGGGCAAGCTAAGTGTTCCCTATATAATTTGATTTAAGATACAAATGATCCCTCTATCTGCTAAAATATCCTTCTATCTAAAATGACTACTAATTCATACCACTAACATCTTATATTGAAATGAGGTTTTCTTTCCCAAATAAGCTTTTGGACAGACATTGGCATTGAGACAGGGCAGATGGAAAATCCAAGTACAGGATGTAGCATTACTAAGAAAGACCGGGCGGCTCTTCAGTCACTAAGGATGTCTCCTGAGAGGCCATGTGGCACCACTACTTCCAGAAAGCGTCTATCCATGAAGTGAAAGGGTCAAAAATTATATCTCTTTTAAGTCTCTCATTAGGTCAAAGCAGGCCACATTTCTAAGTTATATTATTGCTCAGGTGGTCAGAACCTGCGTGTGCCCAGCATCTCAGCTGTAGAAACTGCAACTACCTTCAACTCATCTTGGCAGATGCCAAGGAAGGAGTACCACCCTCCAACTTCAGGAAGGTAAACAAAAAGTACAGCCTGAGAGAACAGGCTGGCCGTAGGAGCAGCCACAGCTCTCTGACCACAGGAAGAGTGGGGTTGGGGTTTGGGACCACTCTGGCTAAAAAAATGTGAGGCAATTATTCTCCATGGATTTCTCGCATCTCTGCCTTGTTTAGACCTTGGGAGCAAAGGCATGTTTGAATAAAAATCATGTCTTGGAAACTAGTGTCTCCCTAATGAGAGGACCCAGGTTCCCTGAAGATAGAAAGTCACCTTTCCCACCCCAGAAACCTTGTGTTACATCCGAAGGTAAGGAGTCATCCATTTCTCTGGAAAGGAGAATGAGCAGATGTGCCAGCAGCCACATAAAGCTTTAATCGTGGGGTTCCTGTCCCACAGTGCAAACTCCTGCATGTGCCACTGAACACCTGGCCCTCCTCAAATTGCCCTGTGGGGATGTAGGAGTGAGGAACTGATGCTAGGTATGCTCTGAGTGCTGCTTTCTGCTGTGAGTAATAAATGGTCTGTGTCTCTGACCCAGGGACTTGTGATCTTTTGTTGGTGCATATCTAAGAATCTGCAGCAGGCTTGCTTATTAGTTTGCAAAGGGTAAATTTCAGACTCTTAACAGTCTCTACCTCAATAAGCAAAACAAGAGAAGCAATCAAGGCCTTGGGTAACAGGGTTGATGTATAAACATAGACCAATACCATTAACTACAGATCATGCAGTGTTAATAATAGCACATTATAATTAAAACTCAGAGAAAAGTGTCTTCAACTTACACACTAATTCTATAATTTTTATAGTTTTTATATTCACTTGGATCTTTTTTCACAATTCTATCTTCTGTTATTCCATCATAGTCTCACTTATTCAACATGTATTAATCAAATACTTACTTTAAAGAGCCATGCTATGCATTATGTGTTAAAAAAAACTGAAAGACAAAAGAAAATAATATATATTAGTGCATAATATGTGCATGACATTATTCTCTTTGTTCTATATAAGAATTATTTGATTCTTAAAACTCCCATAGTAGAATTACTATCTTCATTTTAAGGATGAAAATAACAGTATCATATAAAATTAAGCAAATTATCTGAGGTCACATAGTCAGTCAAGGATAATGTCTTCATTTGAACCCAAGACTGCTTAGATTTAAAGCTTTGCACTTCTGGTTATTTTAATTATGTACATGATCTTCAAATTTAAGGGGAGGTAATGAGATATTTTTACAAATATGTATAATACCTTTAAATGAACAAAAGTTTATTTTGGGAGATTCTGAAGTCTCAGAAGTGGTACCACTTCCTTCTCCTAACACTCCCCACAGCCATCTCACCAGCACACACAGCTTCATTTGTTATCCAGTCAATGACTTCCTAATGTGCCCATTCCATCCAAAACTCTCTTCTAAACCTAGGTATCTGATCTGTTTAAAACCTTATGAAGAGCTCATAGGATAAAAATTAAGACCCTAAAAAGGGTCTGTCCTATTCTAAAAGGTCTTGTACTTGCCTACCTGTTCAGACTCATCTCACAATTTTCTTACTCTTGATTTTCAAAATCCTGTGGTTTTCTAAACTGTGTTGTGTTACCTTCTGGTACAGGTTACTATGCCAGGAAATCAATCTACTCTGTCCATACCCTTGAGCACTATCAGCACCCCCAATTACACACACACACACACACACACACACACACACACACACACACACACACACACCTTCAATTGGTTAGTTAACTCTTTTCCTCTGACAATTCCAACATCATAGGATTTTCCCCTGATTCACTCAAGACTAGACCAGATCCCCTTGTTATGCAGCATAAGCACATCAATGTATTTTTTTTCAGCACACTGGCTAGTTTGTAACTGAGCCAATTGCTTCATGATTGTCATTATGGAATGTAAGCTCATGAGGGTTGAGACTATTTTTTGCTCATTATTGTATCCCCTACACTTATCACAGGCTTGACACATGCCATAGTACTTGAACGAATGAATGAATGAATGAACAAATGATTAAAATAAGGAAACAATACTAAATGCAGTAAGATTTCAGAGGTGAAATAGATTCATTCATTCCTGACTTCCCTGGTTAGAAAAAGTTTCATGCAAAAAGCAACAATTAAAATGCATCTTTAAAATAGATGTTGAGAATTTTGACGGAGAGATGAAGTGCCTTTCAGTTTGATCAAAGTCTGATTTAAAAAAAACTGAAAGTACTGTAACAACGTAGTGAGTTTATGAGTTATTTCTGATGCACACCATATATTCCACTCCCTTTGGAGAACTATTGCAAAGCTAACTTTGGAGGAGAATACAACATAACTTTGTCATCTAGCAACTGAGTTCAAGATGAAAGTCATTAAATTAACATGAATGAAACTCCTAGTAATTTAGAGACAGTTCTTTATCAAATTGATATTCCCTTGCTAAATAACCATGAACAAGAAAACATAGAATATATAAATTGAAGTAGATTCAGAGATCATCTAGTACTAATCTTTAATTGGACAGATGAGGATGACGTGTAGCTTGATGAAAAGACATGCAGAAATTTACAAAATGGATGAACTCAGTTCTCCTCAAATACATCGGGGAAAAAAATACTCTGCAAGGAGAAAACTTGCCAATAGTAAGTTCGTTTCATACCTGGCAACACTCATCAATAAAAAACTGCCTATGGCTGCACACGTCACAAATAAATCTCAAAACATTGTGCTGAACAGTAGTGTGCAGACTCAACAGCATATATGCTGTATGATTCCCTTTGTCTGAAGTTCTAAAACAGAACAAATAATATAAAGCAAATCTATAATAAAATAATAACAGATCTATCATAATGAAAACGAACAGTTTCATGTAGAGTTAGACTGGGAGGATTTAATGGAAAGGTAAAGTGGAGAAATGTCTGGAGTAATAAAATGTTATATAATCTGATTGGGGTAGTGGTTAAGTGAGTTTATACATATATCAAAACTTGTAGAATTAAAGCATTAAAACCTATGCTTTTCTAAGATACCAGAATTATACCTCAATCAAAAATATCCTATTGCCATAATCATGTACAGCATTCTATGTAAATAAAGCTTAAAAGAAAAATGAACTGATTGCCTAATGTGATAGGTATAGCCATATATTCAGATAGATAGATGAGAGAGATACAATATAGATATATGAATATCTGTCTACATATATATATATATATTTATAATAATCATTCCTGTACTTCTAGTTCATATTGTAAACTTATAACAAGCAATGGCCCTTTTTGATAAGTAGGTTATTAATTGCTTAAATTATAAAAAGAGGCAAGAAACTGAAGATGCATTTTGCATTCCTGTTTGGACCTACTTTTTTTGAGAGTTTTTCTCTTGTGATAAAGGACAGGTAAAGAAAACAGAATCCTTCTTTGTACTATCATGCCTAACAATACTTTTGATATTTTTATTTCATTGAAAAAATTCTCATCAAAACACCAGCATAGATTTCTAGAATGCTCTGAAAATCTTCTACTTCAAGTCTGGTGCTGTGACTATCCTTCCCTCTATCAGCTCTGATCACCAGTCCCCAAATGCATAATCGAGATAGAGGAGATATAACAGGAGAAGAGACAGGTGTCTCTTCACCTTTTGTGAGCATAATGAACTCCTTTGTTTGATCTTATTCTGATTGTGCCATATCTGGCACTGTCCTTGGATCTACCCCCCGTTACGCCAACATCAATTTCTGGGCACACTGATGCATTATCTCAGCTGGTAAATCTCTGCTTATTGTAACATCTATGAGGTTTCCTTTTATAACTCCCTCTCTCCAGAGATATATAAATTTAGGTTAAAAATAAGAGATTAATTAGCATTTTTTAAAAAAGAACGCTCTTTTGTGCTGGTTTTTAATTCTCTGATGTTTACCACTGTCTTTCTCCTGTTGTCTCTGTTTCATTTTCATGACTGTTTTTGTAAAATTCATGCTTACTTACACAGATTATAACGAGAGATAAATATCTTGCTTGTTATCTTCAAGCTCATTCTAATATTTAAGAATATATTCTATTGGTCAGGCACAGTTCTTTCTCTTATCAGACTCAGTATTAGAAATGATATTTATTAGTTACAAACTCACAGATGTCCAGGATATGCATATAACTACAAAGAATGGGTGTGCTGAGAGGGAATGATCACAAAGACTTCTCCAACTCGGTAAAATGATTATGGGTCACTATCACCTGAAAGGAAGATCATCTTCCTCTCCAATGTGGGAGGAAAGATAATTTGCCTCTTTTATTTAGTTTAAATGAAAGAGCGAGCCTAGTCTGGAGGGTTTCCTCACTGGTCTTGTAAAACAACTTCCCAAAGGTAACAGGGGGCAAATTTATGTAAGTAAAACAACTATTTGACAAAGAGTTTTACTTAGTTTGTCATCCTGACTTTAGTTTGTCCTTTGATTGATCTAATCACTTGCACAAATTTTAGTTATTCAGAACAATAATCAGATTTTAGAGTAGTCTATAGGCATACTATTGCTTTCCAAACTGTAGAAAAATTTATATCATTTGCTCCCCCCAGGTAGGTTTAATCAATATTTTCTTACTCTAGCTTCAGATTATTCATCCTAAAAATGAAGAAGAGCATTCCACGGTTCAGTAAAGGGGCTGATTATTCTTTGACACCAGTAAGGTAATTACTAAATAACTTTTTTTTTCCTTTTTGAGTTTATGTACACAGTACCTACATATTTAGGTGTACCTAGAAGGAAATTACCCAAAATTTGGAAGTAAACACAAGTTTCTAAGTTGATACACAATTAGAATCTTTACTTTCTTTTACAGTGAAAAGCATTGGACAACTAATTTGGACTTAAATATGCAATAATTCATTGCTCACTTTAATCCACCTTAGGGGTTAATTTGGAAAATAAACCATATTAACCTATCACTCAGAGATAATTATTGAGTTTATTCCAAGAGTTTGAAATTATCCCATTATGTATATTATGTTAATATAATATACATTTAAATGTTAAGTAGGGTGAACTAATTATTCCTGGAGAACATTTAAAAAGATGTTTCTTGCCTTTAGTCAAGTGTCGTGCACACAATGCATTCACAGACTGCTACTGATGACTTAGGTTATTATAGTCACATTGAATGATAAGGTATTTCTAAAATGTTTCTGAAAAAGACTTGCTTAAAGAAAGGTATAGAGAAAAATAAATCATGATTCAAAGGTTACCCTGCTAGTAAACCACCATGTGATAACTATTTATTTGAAAGTGAAAATTGTTTTTTTTCTAAAATATGTTTGCCATGATAAAATATATTTGTCAGTCTTTTGCCTTCTCATTAATATTTTATTTCTCTCATATTATAAAATTTAAAGTTAATACAGCATTTAATACAGATTGAAATAAGTTTTTCAATGACATGTACATCTTTGCAAGAGTTTCTTCTTTTGCTTTTTAAAATAAACAAGTTCACAAACATAAAAAGGACCACAGGCCCCAGGGATCTAACCAATAAAACAATTAACTTTCTCATTAACAAGTTTCACAAGGCATGTGTGTTAAAAAACAACAGTAATAACAAATCCTTACTTCTGACATGTTAAATCACACTGTGTTGCCTGTCATTTCAAGTTATAACCTGTTCCCAAAATTACAAAATCTCTGACATGCCCTGCAAATTGAAAATAAAAATGGCCTTGAGAAAGTAAATTAGATTTCAGATGTCTAAGCAATCAGCATAAAACCTAAACTATAGGAATAATACTTTATATTATTTAGACAATTCCCTAAATCCAGTTAGTTTAGAATCTATAAATTTTAAAACACTATAGAGATAAACAGGTGTCTCTAACCCTTACCTTAAATGCATTTGGTATAGTTATCAGATTTAAAAAAATATGTGTGAAATAGAAGGAGACAAGTCTGAGCAGTTGGCTACTCGGTGGATGGGCAGAATGAGGGTAGGGATAGCTGGAAGCAAAAGTCTGAAGCCCAACATAAATTTGATTAGCAAGTGATGACATAATTGCAGGAAAAATCTGGAGGGAGCAGCTAGGCAGCAAAAGAAATGCATGTCATGACAGCATGGTTACAAGTTGAAAGATAAGTACCATGTACGCAGAAGTATCTAGAAAAAAATTCAAGTTTCTTATAAATGGAATTACATGAAATTAAGAGAACAAGTAATGTTCAAATAAATGTTTATTGATTGTTCCCTACATAACAACACTGAGAATGACAATAAGTTAGAATTTCTGCTTTAAAAATATCTCACAATCTAACAGATAACTAACATCTGTAATGTCTCTTTAAAATTTATTAAAGGAGTAAGTTCTGCTTCTTGTGATCACTGACCAGATTAACTAGAAACAATCACCTTACTGAAGACAATAAGAAAATTTGGCTTAAAAAAAACATGTTTGAAGACCTAAAAAGGCAGGAGAAAATAACAAGGCCAACTTCCAAGGGAACACAGAAAACCAGAGGTGTGAACCCAGTACTTGGGACTCCTGTTCCCTTAACATGTCTTTGAATTCCAGAAAGAGTGTTTGGGAAGTTGGTGAGTTCAGATCACAAAGCAGAGAGCAGCAAGTCCCCCTGCTTTGGCACAGGACGACAAAGAGCTATATCCTAAGAGGGAACTGAGGAAGAAAGTCTGTCTTGGTATCTCAGCTTCAAGTTGTTATTTAGGCCTCAAATTCTTTCTCCTTTCAAAAATGACCAAATGAAATATTAAATGAAAACACATTTAGAAAATGGAATTATCAGACACAGTCTTCAGCTAGTCCTTATATATTCAAGAAGATAAATGCTAAGAATGGAAATGTTAGCAGACAAGTGGAAATTATAAAAATAAGACAAATGGAAATTATAGAACCAAAAAATATAATAAAATGTTAATGGGTGGAGTTCATAGTAGATTAAGCAAAGCTGAAGAGAAAATTTGTAAAATGCAGTGCACAAAGGAAGAAAATGTCCAGAATTAAACAAAGAGAAAGACAAGGGGGAATATAGAACAGAGAGTAAGAGACATAGAGAATAGAGTTTTTAAAACCTATATAAAAATAGAATCTGAAAGGAAAAGAAAATGAGTAGAATACAGACATTATTCAAAGAAATAATGGCTAAGTTTTTTTCCAAATCAATGAAAAACATCAAGCCCTAGATTGAAAAAGTGGGACAAACCCCAAGCAGGATAAAGAAAAAGAAAGCTTCATTCAGTCATCTTGTAGTAAAGTTGCTGAGAACCACATTCAGTTTGCTGAGGAAAAAAATATTTTTATGTCCAAATAGCATAAGACCAAACTTTATGAGCAAAATTCACAGACCTAACAATAGAAATAGGTCCTCAGTTACAGAGATATCCACAAACATTTATCAGTTACTATTAGAACAAAATGGCTAAAAAAAAGGTAAATTACAATTTTCTCATGTGACTAGCCTATATAAATGCTGGATAACTACTGGAGACTAATTAAAACTTGGGCATGGATCATTAAGAAGTATATGTGTGTGTGTTTCATTTTTGTTTCATTATTGCATCAGTTTCTGTCATCTACCTTTTTATGTACATATCATTATTTCTATTTCTATTTTTACTGATTTTCTTTGCCAATATATTACTACCCTTATCTAAAGTATCCATCATCTAAAAACCTCTCTCATTCTCCATAATTGCTGTCTTCAAAAAATTGTTGTAAGGACTACTATTACTTCTTCACCATCAACTTACTTGTTAACCCTGTTTTCTGGTGCCTATCCTTTCCATTCTACTAGAAGCCTTACTTCAGAAATTCCCATTGATCTAAAACATACTAAATCCTTCTCTTCAATTGCCTCCTAGTGATTATACTTTCAGCATTTCACATTCTAGGTCATTCCAAAGATGGAATTTCACCATTCTCCTAGAGATATGTTCTTTGTTCTGACATGGAACTACCCACTCCCTCCGCCCGTTTATCCTGCAATCCTCTTAGTGTCCCTTCTTACTAATAAACATTCATATTTTTTCCTCCATCTTTCTACCATACTAATTATCAAGACTCTACTCTCAGCCATTTTTATGTGTACTTTCTCCCTTTCAAATGTTGGCTAAATCCACAATTTCAGCTATCATCTCCAAATCAGTGATTTACAAACCTTTCTTAAAAAACATCTGAATTTCTAGTTACATGTTAATTCTACCCTGAATTCGGTAAGTCTAAAACTAATCTATCACCACCTTTTACACAAATTCTCACAGACTTTATATTTCTCTTAATGTACTTATTTTTTTAATCACACTAAAACTCCCTGAATTATTATTTTATCCTCTCCTTTGTCTCTAATTCTATAAAATCATTATATTTATATATGTATATAAATAATGCAATACTACTTCCCAACCCCTTTTTCACCATTTTAGTGAAAATAACATTACAGTTGAGGCTATAAATAGTGCTTTTGAAATATTTTCAGTCTCATTCACCTCCAGGTGCAGGTAGGAATGCTGTGTTTCCTTACAGTTAGACCATGTAACTTCCCTGGTCAACAAAGTGTGAAGGTGTTATGTGCAGATTCTGGATGGAGTTCTGCAAGTCAGTGCATGTTTTACTCTGTCATCTTTGTCCCCACTGCAATGATAACAGGGAGCATTCTAAATAAAATATCCATTCCCCTGGATCCATGAGCAACAGCAATGAGCAAAGCCTGCTAGTCCATGTTGAACAAGTTGTGTGAATGAGAAATAAACTGTTAAAGACCTTGAGTCCTGGGGGATTATGTATTTGCAAATAAGTTTTTTGATTAAAAAACTTCTCTAAACTTTTTAAATATAATTTTTATATGAAAAAATACATATTTCTTATAGACTATTAAAGAGTAAATGTATAGAGGAAGAAAAAAGATCACATGATCTCATCAATGATAATCACATCGTACTATTTTGAGCTTTTTATGTCATTGAATGTGCATATGACAATATTTTTTATTATTTTACTCTCCCTCATTCAAATAAATGATTTGAGGTTTTCTCCAAGAATATATAAATGTGAAAATGGTCTAATATAGAGTTCAATCAAGTTAAAAGTATAAAAAAAAGAGACATAAAGTGTAGCTAGAAACAAAACAAAATTACGTAGAAGACTTATTAGGTTATAACATTGGAAAGAAGCTTTTAACAACTAATATGTAAAGAGCAACTCATTAAGTTATGCAACATATTTTCTGTAAGAGAAAGGCAATTCAATTGCTCAAAATTTACCTTTGAGGTTATAGAACAGATTAATTAGTTCTTTCCCCATTGTCTGAAATGATGCTTTTGTTAATAGGTCACTTCTAACTCCAGAGGTACTTAGTGATTTATTGGCAAAGATATTTAAGCCCACAGGTCTCACACTGTGGAACATCAGAATGGAAGGATATAAAATCTATTGTTAAATCTTAGGTGTGCTCCTTTATTGACCTTAATTTTCAGTGGGGTAATTCATTTGCTGAATAATGGTGTAAGCAAGAGGGAGTAAAGAGAGGTAGGGGAGGCAGGGTGAGGAGTTGACACTTCCATTTTATTTTGGGATTGTTACTTGACTTTCACCAAATATGTTTTCTTTCTCCTGAGGCACATCTTCACTCAGTTCTCAGCAATCATAGTGGAGGTCAAATTCCTATTTCATAATTACTGTATCCTTATTCTTCATCCTTTACTTCGTGTTACCTCCCAAAGTCTCTCATCTAGGGTGTTACTCTGTAAACAGCTTACAGCGACTTGCCCGCATGATCTATGCTTCAGTTTTATCTCACCACCTTCCAGTGCTGTCACTTGATTATCAGAGAATGTACATCTCTGACTTTACTTTTGGTTTAAAATTTAGCTACATTCTATTGCTCTTGCCCTATTTCTGACAGCAACCTTCATTAATTTTATTTTTCTACTCAAGGTTTGATCAATTATGAATCACCTTTCAATATTCTCTACATTTTAGATCATGAGACACACTTTGTGCTTTATAATTTTGGGTTGAAGCTGATTCTTTATGGAACTAGCGTAACTTTTACAAATACATTCAGGTGTAGAATAAACACAGCTTTATTTTACTATAGCAATTATATGTCAATCCAAGTTTGGTTCTAAAAATTAATCTAGTTACTTTTAGGTGTATTCATCATTTCAGGCTTCAGCCAATGTTTTTCACTGACCCTCTCCTTCCTCTCTCCAAAATGTTATTTAAATTCCTCCTGGCTTATGTATCCAGGCTGAATCTAGGAAAGACAAAACCACACAATTTAGTATTTGTTCATTCTGGTACAAATCCCATCAGTGAACAATCCCATCAGTGCCGTGAGTGTACCACCTGAGGTGTCTAACTGTTGCCTTCGTCATAGCACCACACTGGTACTGGCTGGAACCTGATGACAGAGCCAGCTTTGAAACAGCTTCTGCCCTTCACGATCTCCTGGCAGTTTCTCTTTGCATTTCTTTGCCTTTCTCAAGGCAAGAGAACCTATGACGGCTTTTTCAGAATACTCTGGTGACACGTGACTCTGGGTGGGGATGCCTTTCCACAGCGTCCCGAGGCTTCTCTACAGACATAGGTATGTTTTATCCCATTACCAGACTCTGCTGGTGCAGGGGAACATCTGAAAGTCTGATGCCATTGGCGCTGTGAGGAGAAATGCTTATGAGTCAATGCCACTCTCAGATTTACCCCAAGGCCTCTGGGGGAGCTCCCCATCATGGCCTCTTCTTGGAACTAGTTCCTCCCCAGAACCCACATCTCCAAGCTTTTCTCGTCTCCTGCTCATGAGGTCTTTATTCAGTTCATGGCAAGACTGGTAGCTACATCAGTTTTCATTATTACCAAACCTATGTTGATTCTACAGATGTTCCATCCTGAATACTTCAGAATATTTTGTAATTCAAGAAAATCATCTTTGGCAAATGCTTTGAAATGATTATCTCTGCTATAAGTTTCAGAAGACAGTTTCTGAGCTCAAAAGTCAAGAACTTGACACTTTTTCTCTGGTGAACTTCTCTTCAACTTCTATTGGTTGCTTAGGTTGATATTCCTGGACTCACATATCTGTCTTCTGAAAAGGGGAGACAGGATGGGAGAAAAACAGAATCCAACAATGAAAAACACTTGAGGAATATCAAAATACCACTGTCAAGTACATGTTTCATTAAAGAGAATTGTTCTCTACTTGTATTTCTTTTATGATCTTGTTCTTGTTTTTGGTGGGTGTGAAAAGAAAAATGCTTCTATTTCAGTATCTTTAGCTACGTGTCTCATTGGCTTGGAATTATGCTGATGTCTTTGCCAGTTGAAAATACTTCTTATCGCATTGACAGTACTTTCCAGCTACTACCCTGGCTCCTTTCTTTCACTGCCATGCTTCTCCAAGGATTCTTCAACACTTTGAATACATGTCTTCACTGCCCTTATCTCTTGAAACAAAATATTTACCCTAAAAGCAATGTTAAATATCTAAAAGGTTTTACCACTGCAAAATTAAAAACTCCGAAATGACCTACTCAGTCCTGTGTGGTCTGGTTACTATCTACCCCTCTAGTTGTATTTCATATCACATTTCCTCTTGTGTTAAATGTCTAGCCACACATCCTCCTACACTTTGTGGACTCTTTTACACCCCTGGCCTTTGCACATCCAATTTCCTTTGCCTGAAATGTTCTTCATCTCCCTGCTTCTTTAAATACTGGATGAGTTGATCCTCCCTCATTGAAGCTTTTTCTAATATATGATCATTTAAAACTACATGCTCTCTTTAGTAGCACTATTATAGTGCATTAATAATCATTTGATTAAGATCCAGCTCTCTTTCTAGACCAAGAACCATGTCTGTTATGTTTCCTATTTTATTCCTGGAAATGGGTGGGTTATTGTTCAAAATGGACACTAGATAAATATGTGTTGAAAGAACGAAGCGTTCTTTTTCAGCATGTCTTTTAAAGAGTGTTCTCCTGACATAGTTAAGAGACTGTTCCGTGGATCATAGTTGTTCTTTCATATTACAAGACTTTATTTTTATTTCAACTAGATACTAAAAATCTAAAAACTGCCTTGCTGAAATCATTGCTATTTTATTGTTCTTTGTAATAATTCTGAGCAGATTAGCAACTGCTCTGATGAAATTCATAGGGCAGTAACAGAACAGTTATCATTGGAATTTTATATTTATATTTACTTCCCTCCTCAAAATACTACAAATCTAAGGCATAAAAAGAGAAATTGCTTAGTTACTAAGTCTAATGGTCAGTATTAGTTCTCTTCAATTTAGCCCAAGTTGATACATCAATGTATCAACAATACAACAATGAAAAATGTTATCACAGACCTCTATGGTGAATAATTTACAACAGTAATTTTATGTTACAATGAAGAGATATATTGCACAACAGTTGTCCAAGATTTTATCATAAAGTAATAGTCTCTGTGGACCACATAAACTTCTATTTATAATTGTCTCATCATTTATCTAACCTCTCCTGTTGTTGAAAATTTATATCATTTCCCATTTTTATTAATATTAATGATGGTTTGAGTAAATATGCATGTATATAAGTATGGTGAGTAACCAGTACTCATGGAGTGTAATAGAAGCAGCTGCCCTGTGTTTTCTCCCGCCCTCCCTCTAAAACCACTCTGTAGTGAAAGCTCATGACTTTTGCAACCACTTTTAAGTAAAAGAAAGTCTTATTCCAACTTTAAATTGTGGAATGCATTCTCAATTCAGTAATTAAATGCATTCAGCCTCAGGTGATAAAAGAAATTTTGAACTCCTTTCAAAGATAAATACTCTCCAGCTTTTTCAAATCTTGTCCAATATGGATGGGCCACCTGATTTCAGAAGGGGAAGGTGATAGGCTTTTTCTCTTTTCTGAATGTCCCTCTTTTCCTAATGCTGAGTGGTCTTCATTTATTTGTCTGCTTGTTTGTTGTAGTATGACTTGTTCATTTTTCCTTTAGGGTTGGAACAAAAAGACAAAGAATGTGTAAGGAAAACAAGACATTTTCATTAGCTCAGCATTTTCATAAGCCGGCTTGGTATTCCTGAGACCTGTCTGCTTAAAGGCTATCGTTTTGTGAGTACTTTCCAAAATTTAACAGAGGCCACCACAGGGAGCTTGCAATTGCATTTTGCGTAATGTGTCTCTCAGTTGTCTCTTATTCCTTATGTATCCCTATGAATATGTGCAATTTCCCTCCAGCTTCCAAAAGGCAAGACCTCATTGCGCATTGAGGATGTACTGCTGGGTAGGATCCAGTGTGACACTCAATGGTTCTTTCTTCCTCTTGGCCCATCTATGGATCACAGCAGAAACTCTAGCATTTCTTACTTGAACAAATTCTAACACTGCAGGCTCATGCTGCCTCTTTCTATTTCACCAAAATGGCCAGTCCACCCCACATCCTCTAAATTTTCTGGAACACGGTCGTTCATAGTATCCCACTAATGACGGGGAAACAATATTAAGCTCTTTCTGTGGTGCCATCCATGACTTCTTGTAGTGGAAGTAAAGTGTAGGTCCAACCCGCCAATATTGCCCATGGAAATTTTAGTTTCAGAAAACTAAAAATAGAAATACCATCCGACCTGGGAATTCCACTCCTAGGAATTTACCTAAAGAAAGCAAGATCTCAGATTCAAAGAGATACATGCACCCCTATGTTTATCACAGCACTATTTACAATAGCCAAGATACGGAAGCAACCCAAGTGTCCATCAGTAGATGAATGGATAAAGAAGAGGTGGTACAGGGGAGTTCTCTCAAGAAATCTTGTCTATCTTTCTATCTCCAACAAATCTCCTTGTTATAGTCCCAATATGTGTGAATAACTAATGTGTTCTTAGAATCTACGCTGGTGTTTGGACATGCTGATCTGTCTCATGATTCACTCTGGAATTTTACATTTATTGTGCCATTTCTTTAGCTGAAAAGATCCCAGAAAAAGTAAACACATTTTTTACAGAAAAATATTTTCAGTACCAAAATGTCCTCAAGTATTGGTCAAAGACTGTGACTATTTGAATGCTCTTGGTATACACCTGTCAAGTGTTACATAAGGTTGTATCTCTCAGTTTACACTCCATCACTCACCTAAAAGTGATCCTAAAACTAGAATAATGCTTTAAAATTCCATGTCAATTAGTTATTTAATATTTTATTTATTTCATTAATATTGAATTTGAATACATATTTTAAACATTTGTTTTTGACCTGTGATCCTTTTTTTTTCAGTTTAATTTTTTAAATTAATGTATCATTGATATACAATCTTATGAAGCTTTCACATGGAAAACACTGTGGTTTCAACATTCCCCCATATTATCAAGTCGACCCCCACATACCATTGCAATCATTGTCCATGAGCATAGTAAGATGCTCTTGACTCATTATTTGTCTTCTCTGTGCTGAATCTTCTGCTGTTCAGTTCCTTCAGTTTTGCTTTGCTGTCATTACTCCACAAATGAATGAAATCATTTGGTACTTGTCTATCTCCACTTGGAAGCGCAGAAAGTTTAAGTAAGTCACCTATGTAGGTAAAACCTATAGTTCTCCTTTATTCCTTCTTTCTTTCTTTTTCTTATTTTTATTAAGGTATTATTGATATACTCTCTTATGAAGCTTTCACATGAAAAAACAATGTGGTTACTACACTTGCCCATATTATGAAGTCCCCACCCATACCCCATTGCAGTCACTGTCTATCAGTGTAGTAAGATGCCACAGATTCACTATTTGCCTTCTCTGTGCTACAGTGTCTTCCCCGTGACCCCTCACACCATGTGTACTAAACATAATACCCCTCAATCCCCTTCTCCCTTCCTCCTCACCCACCTTCCCCCACCCTTCCCCTTTGGTAACTGCTAGTCCCTTCTTGGAGTCTGTGAGTCTGCTGCTGTTCTGTTCCTTCAGTTTTGCTTTGTTGTCATACTCCACGAATGAGGGAAATCATTTGTCACTTGTCTTTCTCTGTCTGGCTTATTTCACTGAGCATAATATCCTACAGATCCATCCATGCTGTTGCAAATGGTAGGATTTCTTTCTTTCAGACGGCTGAATAGTATTCCATTGTGTATATGTACCACCTCTTCTTTATCCATTCATCTACTGATGGACACTTAGGTTGCTTCCATATCTTGGCTATTGTAAATAGTGCTGTGATAAACATAGGGGTGCATGTATCTCTTTGAATCTGAGATCTTGCTTTCTTTAGGTAAATTCCTAGGAGTGGAATTCCCAGGTCGGATGGTATTTCTATTTTTAGTTTTCTGAAGAACCTCCATATTGCTTTCCACAATGGTAGATCTAGTTTACATTCCCACTAGCAGTGTAGGAGGGTTCCCCTTTCTCTGCATCCTCACCAGCATTTGTTGTTCTTATTCTTTTCAATGCTGGCCATTCCTACTGGTGTTAGGTGATATCTCATTGTGGTTTTAATTTGCATTTCCCTGATGATTAGTGATGTGGAGCATCTTTTCATGTGTCAGTTGGCCATCTGAATTTCTTATTGGAAAATTGTCTCTTCATATGCTCCACCCATTTTTTAATTGGGTTATTTGCTTTTTGGGCGTAGAGGCATCTGAGTTCTTTATATATTTTGAATGTCAACTCCTTGTCAGATATGTCGTTTACAAGTATATTCCCCCATACTATAGGATGCCTTTTTGTTCTGTTGATGGTGTCCTTTGCCATACAGACACTTTTTAGTTTGATGGAGTCCTATGTGTTCATTTTTGCTTTTGTTTCCCTTACTCAAGGAGATTCGTTCAGGAAAAAGTTGCTCATGCTTATATTCAGGAGATTTTTGCCTATGTTGTCTTCCAAGAGTTTTATGGTTTCATGACTTACATTCAGGTCTTTGATTCATTTACTTCTGTGTATTGGGCTAAACAATAATCCAGTTTCATTCTCTTGTATGTAGCTGCCCAGGTTTTGCCAACACCAGTTGTTGAAGAAGCTGTCATTTCCCCATTGTATGTCCATAGCTCCTTTCTCATATATTAATTGACCATATATGGCTTGGTTTATATCTGGGCTCTCTAGTCTGTTCCATTAGTCTATTGTCCTGTTCTTGTGCCAGTACCAAATTGTCTTGATTACTGTGGCTTTGTAGTAGAGCCTGAAGTTGGAGAGTGTAATCCCACCAGCTTTATTCTTCCTTCTCAGGATTGTTTTGGCTATTTGGGGTCTTTTATGGTTCCATATGAATTTTAGAATGATTTGCTCTAGTTCATTGAAGAATGCTGCTGGCATTTTGATAGGGATTGCATTGATTCTGTAGATTGCATTAGTCAGGATGGCCATTTTGACAATATTAATTCTTCCTATCCATGAACATGGGATGTGTTTCCATTTACTGGCATCTTCTTTAATTTCTCTCATGAGTGTCTTGTAGTTTTCATAGTATAGGTCTTTCATTTCCTTGGTTAGGTTTATTCTTAGGTATTCTTTTTATGCAAATGTGAATGGAATTGTTTTCCTGATTTCTCTTTCTGCTAGTTCATCATTAGTATACAGGAATGCAACAGATTTCTGTGTATTAATTTTGTATCCTGCAAATTTGCTGAATTCAGATATTAGATCTGTTGGTTTTGGAGTGGATTCCTTAGGGTTTTTTATGTATATCATGTCACCTGCAAACAGTGACAGTTTAACTTCGTCCTTACCAATCTGGATGCCCTTTATTTCTTTGTGTTGTCTAATTGCTGTGGAGAGGACCTCCAGAACTATGCTGAATAGAAGTGGAGAGAGTGGGCATGCCTGTCTTGTTCCTGATCTTAAAGAAAAGGCTTTCAGCTTCTCATTAAGTATGATGTTCGCTGTGGGTTTGTCATATATGGCCTTTATTATATTGAGGTACTTGCCCTCCAAACTCATTTTGTTGAGAGTTTTTATCATGAATGAATGTTGAGCTTTGTCAAATTCTTTTTCAGCATCTATGGAGATGATCATGTGGTTTTTGCCTTTCTTTTTGTTGATGTGGTGGGTGATGTTGATGGATTTTCTAATATTGTACCATCCTTGCATTCCTGGAATAAATTGTACTTGATCATGATGGATGATCTTTTTGATATATTTTTAAATTCGGTTTGCTAATATTTTGTTGAGTATTTTTGCATCTGTTGTTCATCAGGGATATTGGTCTATAATTTTCTTTTTTTGAGGTGTCCCTGTCCAGTTTTGGTGTTAAAGTGATGCTGGCCTCATAGAATAAGTTCGAAAGTATTCCCTCTTCTACTTTTTGGAAAACTTTAAGGAGGATGGGTATTAGGTCTTCACTAAATGTTTGATAAAATTCAGCAGTGAAGCCATCTGATCCAGGTGTTTTGTTCTTAGGTAGTTTTTAGATTTCCAGTGCAATTTCATTGCTGGTAATTGGTCTGTTCAGATTTTCTGTTACTTTCTGGGTCAGCCTTGGAAGGTTGTATTTTTCTAGAAAGTTGTCCATTTCTTCTAGGTTATCCAGTTTGTTACCATATAATTTTTCATAGTATTGTCTAATAATTCTGTATTTCTGTGGTGCCTGTAGTGATTTTCCTTTTTCATCTCTCATTCTGTTTATGTGTGTAGACTCTCTTTTTTTCTTGATAAATCTGGCTAGGGGTTTATCTATTTTGTTTATTTTCTCAAAGAACCATCTCCTTCTTTTATTGATTCTTTCTATTGTTTTATTCTTCTTGATTTTATTTATTTCTGCTCTAGTCTTTATCATGTCCCTCCTTCTACTGACTTTGGACTTCATTTTTTCTTCTTTTTCTAGTTTCATTAATTGTGAGTTTACAGTGTTTATATGGCATTGTTCTTCTTTTCTGAGGTAAGCATGTATTACAATATATTTTCCTCTTAGCATGGCCTTTGCTGCATCGCACAGATTTTTTTCTTCCTCCTCCATTCTTTATATCTTATGTGTCATATTCTGTACTTTTTGTCTATCCCTTGATTGACTTTGGGAATAGTTAATTTAATTTTTCATTTGCTTAGTAATTAACTGTTTTACTTTGTTTACTGTGGTTTTATTATCTCTGGTGACAGCTATTAAACCTTAGGAACACTTGTATTTATAGCAGTCCCTTCAAAATACACTATAGAGACAGTTTGCGGGAGGTAAATTCTCTCAGCTTTTGCTTACCTGGAAATTGTTTAATCCCTCCTTCAAATTTAAATGATAATTTTGCTGGATAAAGTATTCTTGGTTTGAGACCCTTCTGCTTCATTGCATTAAATATATCATGCCACTCCCTTCTCAGCAGAAAAGTCTGATGATAGCCTGATGGGCTTTCCTTTGTATGTGATCTTATTTCCCTCTCTGGCTGCTTTTAATATTTTATCCTTGACCTTTGCCATTTTAATTATTATATATCTTGGTGTTGTCTTCCTTGGGACCCTTGTGTTGGGAGATCTGTGCACCTCCATGTTCTGAGAGCCTATCTGCTTCCACAGATTGGGGAAGTTTTCAGCAATTACCTCCTCAAAGTCACTTTCTATCCCTTCTTCTCTCTCTTCTTCTTCTGGTACCCCTATAATATGAATATTGTTCCATTTTATTTGGTCACACAGTTCTCTCAATATTCTTTCAATCTTAGAGATCCTTTTTTCTCTCTGTACCTCAGCTTCTTTGTATTCCTCTCCTCTAATTTCTATTTCATTTATTGTCTCCTCCACCATATCTAATCTGCTTTTAAAACTTTCCATTGTATGTTTCATTTCTGATACTGTGTTCTGTAATGATTGGCTCTCTGACCAGAATTCATTCCTGAGTTCTTGAATATTTTCCTGTACCTCCATTAGCATGCTTATGATTTTTATTTTGAAATCTCTCTCAGGAAAATTCATGAGGTCGGTTTCATTTGACTCTTTGGTGTATGTATGATTTTGTTTTGAACCAGGTTCCTCTGACCATTCATATTTGTATGTGGCACCCTCTAGTGCCCAGAAGCCATACTGTCTGGAGCTCCTCAGCCCCTTGAGCAATGTCAGGGGTTGCAGGGGAGTGGTGTTAGTGCCTGGGGGAAGGAAAGAGCTGTTTCCTGCTTCCTGGCTGCTATGCCTGTCTCCACTGCCACAGCCAGTGGGCTGAGCACACAGGTATAAGCCTCTATCCTTTGTGTTTGTAGCAGCTGTAATTGGGGCTTCCCTCTGGCTGGCCTGACTCCAGGGCAGGGTTTGCCAGTTTGCGAGCCAGGTGCGGGCTGGCCGGGAGGAAGGTGCATCAGGCAGCATATCATGGAGGGGAGACTTGGAGCTGCATAGCCAGCCAGGGGGCTGGAGTGCCTGAAGATCATGAAAGTTCCCAACCTGCTGGGCAGAGTGCATGAGGACAATTCTGTACCTGTCCTTTCTCCTGAGCAGTAAGCTCTGTGCAATTACTGCCCCTTTAGCAGTCCTATCACTGCTAGGAAGTCTCTCAGACTGCCTGCCTTTCTTTTGTCCCAGAGTAGCAGGATATGGATCCCTGTTTTCCACATGTGGCTGCAATCTCAGTCTCTCCAGGTATTCTGTCTATCTTAGCTTTCAAATCTCCCTAATCTCCAGAGCACCATGCAACGTAGGTTTGTTTGCCCAGAGCAGATCTCTAGAGCTAGGTGTTTAGCAGTTCCAGGCCTCCACTCACTCCTTGCTCCATTTTTCTTTCTGCTGCCAGTGAGCTGGGGTGGGAGAAGGGCTTGGTTTCTGCCAGGTCACAGTTTTGGTATGTTACCCTGTTCCATGAGGTCTGTTCTTTTCTCCATGTGTATGCAGGCTGGCATAGCCCTCTTTCCTGTTGCTCTTTCAGATTTAGTTGTATTAGTTATATTTTCATATTATATGTGGTTTTAGGAGGAGGCCTCTGTTTCACCTCTCACACCACCATCTTTAATCCTTCCCAGTGATCCTTTTTTACAGAATATTCATAATATTCTTCCCTGGTATTCTATTGGAGTAATATCATTTTCCTACTTATTTTCAGGGTCTCTAAAAATTTTAAGAATATTCATTCCACACCTATCACATATATTGCAAACATTTGGAGTTTGTATTATAGTCCACCTGAATATTTATATTATCACCCCTACCCCCATTGTGAGTTTCCTATGTCTCCATCTCTTTTTACAGAAAAATTCATAACACTCAGTACTGATGTATCAATGACATTGAAATCTGACAGTGTAACCTTACTTCTCATAAAGGGCTAGTTACATTGCAAAATAAAATGGGTAAAATTCAATCCCTTATCCAGGGTTCAAAAGGGAAGCACTGTCAACAGCAATGAGAGTTAGTGCACATTTTGTTACATACTGTGTTAAGTATTTCATGTTCTTTTCATTATTTGAGCACCAGAAAATCCAGGTGAAATAACACTATTATTATTCCTATTTTAGAAATGATAAAAAATTAAGCTTTGGGAATTACATAGTTCCCAGGTATGGTAGGTTGAATAATAATTCCCTGATGAGGTCCAATCCTAATCCCCAGTAAAATGTAAATATGTTATCTTATATAGCAAAAGGGACTTTGAGGATGTGATTTAGTTAAGGACTTTTGTTATGGTGAGATGACCTGAAGTATCCAAGTAGGCCTAATGCAATCACAAGGGTCCTTGTAAGAAGAAGACAAGGAGTCAGAGGCAGAGATATGATGACAGAAGCAGCCCGAGAGGAAAGAAATTTGAAAGTGTTGTGCTATTGTCTTTGAGGTTGGAGGAAAGGTCTATGAGCCAAGAAAGTAGGTTTTTATCTTCCATGAGCTGGAAGTGGCCAAGAAATAGACTTTCCCCCTAGTGTCTCTAGAAGGAGTACAGCTCTGCTCATCCATTTTGGACTTCTGTCCCCCAGAACTGTCAGATAATAGTTTTGTGTTGTTTTAAGCTACTAATTATGATAATTTGTTACAATTGCATCAGGAAACTAATACACAGGGTCACAGGACTGGTAAATAGTGAAACTTTAACTCCTCTGTTTGATTTCCAAATTTCTGATCTTCCTGCTCATATGGCCAGCTTATCTTCCCAACTATAATTGAATCGATGACAATGACACAAAAGCCTTGATTTCAAATATTTTATTCCATTTTTAAAATATACCCTGATATTTTCTTCTAAAAATACATATCTTACAAGGCAGAAAAAATGTTATTTGCTGAAATGCTAACTTCTGCTGGTTGAATATATTCTGAATTTACTAATTTCTAAGCTCTAATCGTGACCTCCAGTGCCCCACCTCCCAACACACACACACTGGGAGGCACCATTTCATCAGCTTCCAGCTGACATGCTACTTCCCTTGTGAATGTAGTCTTGATTTTTCCAGTATCTAAGACTCCCAGTTGTACTGTGTACCTCTTTTACAATCTTTTATCATACTGTGCCATGTGTTAAGTTATTTATATCTGCCTCTTTCTCTTCTACATTGACAGTTACCTGAGTCTGTGGATATTTGCCTCTTTTTATACCCATGAGTTCCTAGCTTTAAGCTATGGCTTCAGGTAGGTGATCAGTAAAAGTATGTCAAATCGAACTAGGACTGCTAAGAGCTGTGTCTTTATAAGCCAGCTCTCACCCATTTAATAATTTCTATTTATGCCACAAGGCTTTTAATAAATATGGTGCAAGCCCCAAAAATGCACTTTTGGGTCAAATATATTGAGTTCAATCCTCTTCTCCACAAATATTGCTGAAATGAGCCTGGATTCCATCCCAGTTTCTGTCAAAGAGAACTTTATAGGCAACCCCTGGCTTTGGCTGAGGCCTTTATCCCGGGGACTCAAAGGCCATTATAGTTGCAAATGCTTCAAATCATAACAGAAAAGGAGGTCATATTACTAAATTATGTGAACTTTTTCAAATTCAACACATCAATCATTCTCCTTAAAACTGTAAATTCTCTGTACAACACATTTCTGAAGTAAAGAAAAATGAACTTAAATCTTTCATTAGAAAACTTTAAGTAATGACTTTTTAAAAATTATCTAGTACTTACATCATTAGGTTCCAACTGGAAATGGCTCATTAGCAGATACAGTTTTTCTTAGTTGTTACAGGTGATCCTTTGCCTCCTCTCAATGTAGACATCTACACGAGGCTACTTAGATTTTTCTTGAAGTCTTCCCACAAGGAATATCATGAAAGCCTGGATCAGTCATTATACTTACATTATATGTCTTCTGCTTTCATTTGTAGTTTCTTGATACTGCTTTCATGTTGGCTGAAAAAGTCTTAAGTATATATGTTCTCTGTAGGATGTTTGGCTGTTTGCATCTATGTATGACAGATAAGATTTTCTATATACATCTGTCTGATCAATGTCTGTGTCAACTGAAGAACTCCAAAAGTGTAGCTAGATCAACATAGAAATTGTGTAATGGTGGAAAGGTTCTGTCACATTAAAATTTCATATTTTAATACCTCAGGTAATTTTTAAGTACTTAATGTTAGCCATTATTTTATGCTTCATATATCCCTGGCCACTGATAGACTCATTCCTAAAGCCTTCTGCTCTAAGTGTCTGGTAGATCAATCATAGAAGAGCATTTTAAGAAATCAGATCTTCAAAGTTCATTTTTCCCTAAAAGGTCCCTTTAGGAAAGATTTCTACTCCTTTACACCACAGAGTTCCCTACGGAAAGGAAGGGGTGCCACTTTGGACATAATGGCATTCAGCAATTGTGGAATATTCCTGCATTGACTATTTTCAGCATGCAGATGAATGTACCATTTTTTTTGCTGGGGGAGAAGAAAAATTCAAACATTTTGGGGCCTTAGGAAGTTTGCTATTGATATTGTTGGTCAATTTATTTTCAAGGGCCTTTGCTCACATATTCACAATGTACTGCTGTTACTGTGTTGTGTAACATTATCATAGTGTAATGGAAAAGTGAAGATGTTAGAATCACACAACCTTGGCTTAACTTGTCTATGTTTTTAATGGACTGTGTCAGCTTCTTCATCTGTGACAATAAGAAAAAACTTATCTATTCTGGTATTGTTCAGAAATTTGCCAATGATATTTTACCTGCAGTTCCTGTTATGCAATGAGCATTTCAACAGTGAAGTTATAATTATTCCCTGTTGACATTTATAAAGAGAAAAATTAGGTTGTTTTCCATTGTCATTTGGAAATTCTATATATGTACGTAAGGCTCCATATCATGCTTGATTGACAAATAGTCTAAGTTTTAATTAAGGACAAGGTTTGAATATTGTGAAACACTCTTTCATGTATTTTTAAATTGTGTTGTTTGATATATTCCAAGATTATGGAGAGGGATTACAGTGCAGGCTGACAACAGAAACATTAAGGGAATAAAGACAAAGGACAAAATGTGGTAATTGAGGAACATTAGGGAAAAGAGAAAATTTAGAGGAAGTTTTAAAAATACTTTCAGTGTGTCTACAACTTTATTTCCCCTCCTCCAAATAAAATTTCAAGACAGTCTACATCATTTTTCAATGCTTTTGAATTGAATTTGTATGAGTGCATAAGAGGGCACACTTATGAGCAATCACATCTATTTTCCTGACTATAATAAAATGCAAAAGTAGTGCCCAGTGTAGTTCAAAGACGCCCAATTCCATTTAGGTTACACTTTTTGGTCCCACCTAAATTATTTTATCATATGTTCATACTTAACTATTCATTTTCAACATGCAGTGTTATCGTTTAAAAGCATAAACAGGGGTAAAGAGAGAGGTAAAAATTAACTTAGTGATCCACTTCTTATGACATTTAACTGAATCAGTCAACTTATGCTGACTAAATTCATGAAGGAAAACTATGTATTGAAGTTGAAATGCCTCATGTGGGAAGTCTTCAGTGAGCAAAGCCAGGCAGGATCAGTACCCTCTCCTATCTGTATTTAAGCCACCAGGACACCAAGCAACATGTACTAGAGTCAAATATATACCTTCTCTTTCATGCTTTCATACTGTGAATTTCCTCAGTATAGAGACTGTGTCTTCCTCATTTTTACATGCTTACATTAATGAATATTTGTTGTTATTTGCCTTAATTTAACAAAAGTATACTTTGTGAAATAGAATACCAATTTTCACACAGAATAGAATTTTTTTAACATTTTTTTCCAGTTCCTGGAATAATTATGTTTGCAAACTGTGGCATCTTTTTCTTACTATAAAAATATATGCTGAACATGCAGTCGAGGCAAAGGGATCTGTGTGTTCTTGAGGAATATTTCATTCAGTCTGTGGTAGAGCTTGGAAAATTATCTTTGCTTTCCTACAGAGTACAACTTTCTAATGGTTCAAGTGCTAATGCCTCTCAAATAATATCTTGTTCGCATTTCAATAATACCAGAAAAATACTGATTTTTTTTTATGCTTTATTTATTTTCCTCAAATTCCATACACACCGCCATGCTCCTGAGAGGGTATTTCTTAAATTTAAATTAATCAAATCACAAACTTCTTGATTTACAACAAAGTTACAAACCATCTCTTTGGGTGGGTTACTCCTATGAATTATTAATCACTTCACTGTGGATTTATCCTTGTACCAAGAGAGGGGCATTTTAAGACCCAGTCTTAAGGTTGGTGGAGGACATACTTCTTGAACCCTACAGAAGCTTTCCTAGTCATGAAAACAGCAGTGGATGAAATGTGAGGTTTTAGGCCGTTTGCTGTCTTCTAGATTTGGAAAAGAAATTGTTAAGAAATCAGTCTCTTTCTTCTGTGTGTGTGTGTGTGTGTGTGTCTTAAAAACAAGGCAATGAAACAATTATTTCCATTCATTAAAAAATTAATTTAATGGGCTTACTAGCTATTTTAGTTTCATGTTAGTTTGACATGAAAGTTAAGGGAAATAAAATTTAAGATACCTACAGAGTTAATTTCCATATTCCTGTTAGATCTTAGTCTTATGCCTTCCAGCACTTTAAAAAACATCTGTAACTAGTGAATTGGGACAAAATAGAGAAATGCAGCATCCAAATGGAGCTATAGAGGTTTGGATTTCCTAATGGAAAAGTGGAAAATATATTTTTTCATACTTAGTGAATACTCCTTCAATTGGCAGAATATTATACTTCAGGCCATAAATGAAAGAAATTAAATACTGCATCAGCAAATGGTGACAGGGAAAAAACATACAGACATAAACACATTCTTACAAGGAAGCTTTTGGGTGGCCTGAACAAAAAAAAAAACCTCAATTAAAACCAAATGTTTAATGTGTTTCCAAACTATAAAACTTACCTGTCAAAATTAACCCCACATTTAGCTATTTAAAAATCCAAGTCCAACACACACACAAACGATCAATTTCAACTTCAAGCCACATAATAATAGACTATTAGGTTGCTCCATCTTTTTACCATCTTAGTGTTTCTGTAATATCTCTGAAAGGCAGCAATATTTATGTCTTTAGTATATTACAACAACCATTTATTGCATTTCTCTTGTATGCCATCACTGTGATAAGCCCAAGAGGAACAAAGGCGCTTAGGTCCCAATCCTTTCGTTTAAGGGACTCACGCTGTAGCAGGATAGGAGAGAATGGGGTTGCAATTTACTTCTTAAATCAATGAGATTGATTGTAATTTCTAATAGCAGCAGCATTTTTTTCTTTTTCCTATGTTTATTGGGTTTTAATAAGATGTGGAAGAGATTGTTTAATGAATAAATTATTTGAAAATGAAATTACCCTTACTACTAGTCTGAGATTGCGCTTACACGCAAGAGAGAACAGAATGGATTTGTCACTTGAGCAAAGTCCCATTTACCTCTCTTCCCAAAGCACACTGTTAGCAGGAATATGCTGTGTACATTGGAAACAAGTTATGTCATGGTTTATTCAGATTTCCAAGCTCTGTTTTCACCTCACACCAAAACCATGGCTGTCCCCAAATTAAATCTGCAAATCAAACTGTCTGAACTAACTCTGCAACTGATGTCAGTGCCTAGATATTTTGTATTCAAAATCTTTGTCACTGACAGAGGCATTATATTCCTTTTTAAAAAAAAAAAACACCTTAACAAGCAGCTACATTCCAATTGATTTGGTGAGATGAATGCCATTTACACTTCAGTTTGCACCTTTTTGAAAATGCTCAGAAGGGAATAAATCTACACTTCCGAAATGATTGTGCATAAGGAAGTCTGGGGCTGCTAAAAAGAGGTGTTAGACACGTATGGGAATGTATTAGTTATAATCACACCTAAATCTCAGTGATTTCCAAAGTGATAGGGCTGAAGTATACAGGAGAACTGTGAGAGTTGGTGAAGATTAATTATATTTGAATTTTCTCTTGTTAATTATAAATGGCTGAAACTTCATAACTTTTATTGGTGAGACAGTCGGCTATAAGCTTTTTGCAAACAAATACAAGAGGTATTATGAAATTATTAAGTTAATTTCTTAAGTTGCTTCTTTGCACAAGGAAACATATAGGTTACAGTGTCTCAGCATTAAAATATGAGCAGTGAGTTTGTAAGTAGGCAGATCAACTGAAATTTTCAAGAACTTGGTAAGATTCTTAGACCTTTGTCATGTCATGGTTTATTCAGATTTCCAAGCTCTGACGTCACCTCACACCAAACAATCACATGGTTGTGCAGTGTGCTTTCCTGTAGTGATTTGGAGCAAAGGCTTCAAACAACAATGAGAAAAAAAGAAGTGGTGAACTTAAAAGACCATGTGCTGCTCAAAACCAGGCATGAAGGGGATGAAACAGAAGAGACTAAACGGGTGGAACTCAGATTAGGTGTGGGTGGAAGAAGCCCGAAGGAAAAAAGGAAAGTTTCCCCCTCCCCCTCTTGCCTGCCTCGAGGAAAGCAAGCTAAACCTTGGAGGCAGATGTGGCCCAGGAAGGCATAGTGTGTTGTAGGAAATTCTGGCTTTGGAGGCATAGAGATTTGGATTCAAATGCTAGCCCTGACATTTATTATTATTGTAATCTTAAATCATCTTCAGATTCATCATTTCTAAATGAATGAAAATGATACCTGCTCAAATATGTTGCTCTAAAGATCTGAAATAATGAATCTTGGGTATAGGAGGAACCAATGTGAGAGAATGAAAAGTGATGGACAGAGATACAGGCAGACAGCCGGGATGGAGTGTTGTTACGGGAAAAAGAGTGTTTTAGGATGGAGTGAAATGTTCCGGTATTTCCAGAAACTGAAAAGGATCTGTAGGATTTAGTATGAGATGAGTGAAAAATGCTACAATGTAGATGTTTACCTGTAAGTAAAGGCTAACATAGGGAGAGCAATGGATCCAGTCTGGAGTGGGAAGGCATAAATGGGGGTGAAAGGGAGGAATGCCAATCAGAGGAGTAGCTAAGGGGCTAGATGAAGATAGGATCAGTAAGAGTGTTATATGACCTCAAAATATATTTAATTGTATCACTCAATCTGACAGTCGCATTGAAATGTATCAACTTTTCATAAGACCTAAACTTTCTTAAATAGTGAAAAACAGAGTATCAGTAATTAATAATTATCACATGAAACACGGATTTCCTTTGAATAAGCATTAAAGATATGGAATCCACATTAATACAATATACTTAGAAAATGATAAGTTTAGCATTGTATATTAATTCCTTTGTCATATTCATTTTAATATTCACCATAGAACCTAAAAGCATTTTTGAACATTAAGGCAGGCAATTTTTTTCAGTGAATAAATGGAGTTAGTGATCAGGAATAGTAGAATTCATTTGAGTTAATGTTGGAGAAAAAAACTGACCTTCCATTTTTACTTATGAATAACACAAATAAACTAAGAAATTATATAATACCAGATAACTTAATTATGATTAATATAGCATTTATATATAGGGAGATTCAGCAATTTGTTTTTAGGTTCCCAAAAGAAAAATACATAAAACAGACTCAAAAGGCTTGTATTGAAATAGGATTGATTGTGATAGCCAATAAGAAAATAAAATGAAACTCAAAATTCTTATGGCAGGAAGTGAGTTTTGAACACAATCTTCCTTGAAAAAGTACATGAGATGAGCTTGAATAGAAAATTGTAAATATCTGTCCCAGACTCTTTCTTCTGAAACTTATATGATGTTCCACCTGTGTAGCTTCAGCTTCCTTTGAATTCACAAGCGGTTCCAAATGGAAGAATTGTGGCTTGGTGGAAAGGAAGAACTCAGCCCTACATGAGTGAACTCTAAGCAATGTTCTAAAAACATATTCAAAAAGAAACTTCCAAAGCCCCTACTATATACCTTGGGGATAAGAGAATAGAGACTGCCAGATTTTAAAATCAGTTTCTAGAGGTTTTCTAGCTTTGCAGCACTCTTGAAGTTTAACAAATGTGACATCTTCATTTGGGGAAAAAATATGAAGAAACTCTCTCACAAGGATTTTGGATAGCTGGTACAAAATTATGTTTTGATGATCTAATTTTATGGATTAGAAACATGCAGATTAAGTTTCTATATAAAGAAACTGCTTAAGAATCGAGGTAAGCTGCTAGGCCAAGGATAGCTTGGCATCGGGACAGCCTGGAGTCTTTCAAAACAACCCTCAAATATTTGATGAACCCAAGTGGCAGCCAAGTTCCCAGAAAATATTGAGCCGATGGTGGTTACTCCATATGTAAACCAAATCTCCTGATGGATATAAAATCACTAAGACATTAACTATAGGGTATGTAAGGGAAGTAAGTGATCAGGAGAAAGACAAGTAAGGCTCAATGTCCCTTTTCTTTATGCTCGATTCCTAATTGATTTTGTCCCTCATGTGATAGAATGTGTGTGCATTTAAATCTGTTACTTTGAGTACAGCATGATGGATCTTTAATTCACCATTCACAGTACAGTTATCCTATATACATATGTTGATGCTCATTATTCTTATTGTTTTGCAATATAACTTCTAAAGGAATAAAAATTAATTTATAGGTCTCCAAAAGCTCATCAAACTTTGATGCATTTTGTTTTTGCTTATACTGTGAAACAGCAAAGAAGGGCACAGATCACATATGGAAAAATGGGAGACCGTGTAAGAGGTGAAATACCAAACACCTTTGAATTTCCCATGTAATTTGTATCTCGACCTTCTCCACTTATGTTTATTCATCTGTCAACCAGCTTCAGAGCCTCTAATATCCTTAAATGCATTGTATTTTGTTTTCAGGGTAATTTTTTTTTAATTCGTTATTTCTCCTACAAAACATTGTTGAGTTGAACATGTCACTAACCTCCAGCCAGGTCTCCAGCTCTCCACAGCTGGCTCCAGCCTTTTGGAGTTACTTGGCCTCAGTATGTCTGAAAATCATAGTCCCTTTTTTGGATATGATACCTTTCCTATGTGTCCATGAAGTATGCTCATTATGATGTAACTGTGGTGTCCACATCCTCTCTAAAGTATCACTAGACTCCCCAGATGTAGTCCTTTGATAAATGAGAGCAGGTCTTAGATCCATCCCTGTATCCATATATGGAGGAAGTGGCTAGCCATACAACAAAATTTGTTCTACCTCTTCTGTAGAATAGAATTGTTTCTATAAGCAGCTACACCAGCAGTCTTTACTTCCCAGATCCTTTTGCATGTGGATGGAGTCTTGTCAAGTAGAAGTGGTATTTGTCATTTCTAGAACAAAGTAATTAATAAAGAGTGTCACCTTATCTATCTTTTTCTCCATCTTGTGGTGAGAAGCATAGTACTTTGAGGCCCTGAGGGACAGTGGGCCCACAAAACGGAAGGGGCTTGGGGCCCTGAAGCACCACCTCGAGGGAAGGAATGCTGTGTACCAGCGAGGAACATCCACGTTGGACAGCCGCATGAGCCAGAACTAAACTTGTATTTTCTTAAGTCACTGAGACTTTGTACTTTATTACTTACAGGAGCCAGAATTACCCTACATAGCATGCACAGAAGCAGTGGGTAACTCAATAATTACTGGAAGAATAAATGAATAATTGCATAGGTTAGTGTATAAATGTGCCCAACTTTCCAGAAACTCCCTTCTGCAAAGTGCAAGATATATCAGCCCAAGAGTTTATTTATCTAGCGTTTGACCTCAATAAAAACAAAAATGTCCCTGAAGACAAAAACAGACCTGTTATCAAATGCCGACAATAAAAAATTTTAATTACGTGTCTCCAGGCTTCTCAGAATTTCCCATTTTCTTCATAGTCCAATGTCTGACATGCTAGTAGGCCGTAACGACTACTCCGACTACCACTATCACTACTGCTAGCAGCTGATATTTAACGAGCATTTCCAATGTACCAGGCACTGTTGTAAGCATTTTATACGTAGTAACTCATTTAATCACACAACAATCCTATGAAAAACAAAGTAGATGATGAAATTGAGGCATAAAAAGGTTAAGTACCTCCAGCAATCAAGCTCCGGAGATTACATTGCTTAAGAAGTCTTCGTTAAATTGAATTTGCACTATAATGTAATCAGGGCTAGGAATGGAGAAGGGCATAGTGCTAAAAGGTTACCAACAAGAAAGACGAATGTAGTGTATGACACATCCCTGTCTAGTACGTAAATTGAGCTGGAGAGTTGAAATTCAACTTTCACTGAATAGTATACTAGATGTTTACCAGTAAATAACAAAGGGATTTTTAAAGCACGTTTTCAAGCAGTCTGCAGCCTATTATGCCAACTAGTGGGGCCCAGTGGATTTCATTTATTGAAGAGGTTTTCTGAGGAGATACGTATATCACTGTGCCCTCTAGAACTCCAGGAAATAGAAGCACACTGTGGCTACATACACCGGTACAGAGGCTCCTTTTAAATGTTAGCAATTAAGACAGTGAGTGTAAAAAAAAAGGAACAACAGGAATAATTATAGAAACAAAACTGTTTCTGCTTCCTTAGTATCCAATCCTTTTATCCCTTTATTTCAAATTAAGAAAGAAGCATTAGTTAGAAGGTTTAGTTCTCAAGAACTCTAACCATATACAAATGTGACTCGGGGCAGGGGTTTCCTCTCCAGGGGCTCAAAATCAAGCAAAGGAGGGAGGAGCCAGGCCAGCAGGTCTTGTGGTTTCCATTGTTTCATTTGGCTACAGTTTCAGCCTTTGGCTTGTTCTGTACACTTATGGAAAGGCAAACCTCAAAGGTTTGGCTATAACTTTACAAGTTGTTTGTGAAATTCCCAAAGACAGAAACATAAACCTCAGAGCTTTGGGTGAAAAATGTAGCACTGTGTTTTTAATGAAAATTCTCATAATAACCATCCTCCTTCAAGTGTACAATTTCCACCCTCAAGACCCATTGCTTCAGAGTATGCATTTTCACATATATCATTTTTTTTTTCTGAAGTAGGCTCTCAATGAAAGTAGAATAAAAATTAAAACATGAAAGCATGTATGAAACAGTAGCAAGAGTCATTGAAAGGGCTTGCTGGTCAGTAGATTAGGATTTTAGTTTTAATTTGCCAATAAGAATATATTTAAACTTTAATAAGTCACACAATCTCAGTTTCATGTAGATAGCTTTTTATTTATCATTTAATGATGATCAGTGTTAATTATACGCTTTCTTTCATTTGTAGTCCATTCTCTTAGAGCTCAATCTTTTGTATTACATTAGAGTTTCCTCTTCTACTCCAATATGCTCTCTAGTTTTAAATCTTTCATATAGGATCTCACTATAATTTGCATGGATTATGTCTTTGGGTATGTATTGTATAAGTCAATGGCTATTCAAGAGAATAGAAGTCATCTAGTGTTTCAAAGAGGGGGAGTTTCATATAAGGGAATTGCTTTACTGGTGATGAGCCAAACAACACATGCTGGAGCAAAGAGAGTTACGGAACAGCAGGGAGCCTTCACGTAATTCAGTAAATTCCTTACAGCACCACACCAAACATGGCATAGTTTGCCTCTAAAATTTAAAGTCATCTTTCAGTTTATAGGGAATATGTCCCAGCCTATGAGACCCACAGAGACATCACTTAAGTATCAGAGATCTAAGTGTATATGGTGTTTATTTCCCCATCTCTGACACCATGAATGTCATTAAGCCATCGAGGGCGTTTACTCCTTGCTGCTTCCAAGGAACAAACTGATTATCATCGATGTAATTGACCTGTGTGATGTTCTGCAGAATGTGCTGATAATTAAAGTCTCTGAAAACCATATTGTGACAGAGAGGAGGGAAGATAACAGCCTTGAGCTTTTTTTCTTCTCATAAACACTTGATCACAGTTAGAATCTGCTGTATCCCTTGTAGCCATGACTGTTACCATGATGGGTGTCCAACCTTGACTGGATCCTGCAAATACTTGCTTTCAAGCAGTGTTCCACCTCAAGTAACTGTACTCTTAATGTCTCTCCCTGTTACAGATTAACATTATTTCAGTTTCCATCTGCAAGATTATCACCATGTCAAAGGCAAAGCAGATAAACCTTCCGATCTTAATATCCTGTTTTAGAGTCTGTTTCCTAGGATCATTCCCACTATCAGTACTATTATCAAGTAGATTTCAATCAGAAAATCACTTTAGTATTTCAAGTAAGAAATTCAACATTAAATAGATGGTAGCAAAATTGAGAAGACAAACAGGATGGTGAAACAAACTAGAGATTAGCCAGAAAAGACCACCAGCAAAAGAGACAGCAGGAGATCATTGCACCCCCTTGGGGCTGGAATAAGACTAGGCAAGGGTGGTGTTCATCCAAATCCAGACACCAGGGGAATCTGGCTGGTTCCAGAACCATGTCGGAACTGATCTGTAGGAGTTAGGGCTCCAGAAACAAGCCCTGTCTAGTGAAGAGTGAGAACCATGGAAAAGATATGGCCGCTAATGAAAAATGCTTACACAGGCAGAGAGACAGAGAGGGAGAGAGAGATTTTATTCTATTAATCACTTCTCTTGGTATCTATTTTAATGACTGTGCCTGGTGCTATGCGTATCCTGCTATAGTATCCAGAATCTCCTGCCTGGCCTTAGCCATTTATATATCAATTGGTGTTTACAGCTGCAGCCTCTGGGGCAAGGCATGGAGAGAAAACGGCTGTTCTCTCCTCCCCTCTGTTCTTGATACATAATTGTTCTGGCATCTGCCAGCCACCGGGGACCTGCCCGTGGAGTTCCTGTGGGAAGAGAAGGGAAGAGAGAGCAGAAGCCCCTGCTGGAGGGGACAGACAGTGCTGAGCCTTGCGAGAGACTGACAGGACTAAAAGCCTTTCTCCCAACCTACCGTTTCCCTTGACTTATTTCAGATTCACAGGTTTCATAGGGGGATTCGCCCCAGGCCAGGAACAGCCTTCCCCCCATCAGAGCTACAAGTATGTAGTGCAGTATGTATCCACAATAACTTACATATTAATTTTCATAGTGATGTGCATCTAAGTTGTCTTCAGATCCCTGATACTATAGTAAATGCTGCAAAGAATGTCCTGAAGAAGCTCCCTTTGTGGACTTTGCCACAGTCCATGTAACTGTCAATATATACTTGAATACTGAATATTTAAATATTGAATATTTATTGATATTTGGTGATATTCATTGTAAAACTTATTTTTGATATAACAAAATAAAAATTTTTATGGTTTGTGTTCTTGGATCTTGTTAAAGAAAACGTTCTCTAACATAAATACAAAAACATATTCTACATGTACTTCTACTTTTATAATTTTATTTTCATTTAGTACACCATAGTTTACCTTTGTTTTATTTAAAAAAATGAACTTCCTTTTATTTCAACTAGTATATCATCATTGTCCCATGTATAAAGCACTCCATCTTTTCCCAAGTGATGTTTGCACCTCAAGTTTCTCCACTTATACAGCACTCTGATTGACCTCTCTGTTTTGTTCTGTGTATATTTGTCTATAACTGGGGCAGTTTTGCATTGTTTTAAAATGATAGATGTATAGTGTGTTTTATAAACATCTGGTAAGATTGATATTCACTCCTTGGCTTTTTACTTCTTATTTTTGGACGTTGATTCAGCTCTTTATATCTCTGTTTCTATATTTAAATTTTACAATATGATGTCATTAAAATTATTTTGAAATCAACTTATAATATTTATGAACACTTTCTTTGTGTACTCTTCTATCATTTCTTTTTTAATCCAAATATTTACTAATATGGTTGTTTTAGGTTTCAGACATATGATTTTATATACATGTGTGTATATATATTACATATACACATACACACATGTATAAATAAATACATATGTACATATATTTTATATTTTAAATATATATATTATATATAGACATACATATGCACCCACCCACCTCTTTTGTACATGATTTCTAGGCTTAGCATTACAGTAAAAAGTATAGTCTTCCTTGTGCAGATTTTTAAAAATTTTATTATGATTTTGGTCAGTTTTTGTTAATAGTCTGTTCAGATCCTGCTCCACTCCCAGGCAGAGGAGGACAAGAGCCCAGCTCCGTCTGTTCTGCCTGCAGATGTGCAGCATGGGGGCAGGAGAGTCCTCCTCGCTCATCCCTGCCCAGCTTGTGCTCTTAGGCTCTCTTTTAGCCCTGCCACTTCATCAAATGTTGGAGCCATGAGACTGGAAGGCCAGGCAGCCATCTGCAGAAAGCTGAGGGAAGGGGGACACTGTGGCCCATCAAGTGCACACACGTTGCTGGGCATGGCCAGCCTTCAGTGTCAGTGAAGTGCAGATATGAGCCAGGACTGTGCTCAGTGCTTGATATGCTAAGGTTCATTAAGCCTCACAGCACCATATGCAAAACACTCCATCTATTCCCAAACAAGTGGTATTTATGAGAGGGTTGCCATCATCATTCCCATTTTATAGACAAGATTACTGAGGCACAAAAATGAAGTGAATTGGAATTTCCAAAGGAATCCTGGAATGGAGAGTGTTATGTGAAAGTTCCCAATTTGTAAATGTTGGCAACTTATTCAAATATTTTAACATAACACCACCACCAACAAAAGCTAATATCCTCTTCTTACAGATGCTAAGTAAATGTCAAATTGAAGCAGAATTAGAATCCAGTGCTTTTTTTAATGAAGATTTTCTTTTGGATGTTATATTGTGGAATAATTTCCTATAGTACAATAAATGTTTATAACATATTTTGTTATACATTATTTATTTTCATATATATTCATATAATTTCTAATGTAAACATTGTGGCACACTTTTTATACTATACAATCATAGAAACTGGTTAAAAGAGAAGTGACATATTTAGATAATAAGTGGATCAGAAAATAAGCTTATAAGCTTAAGAGATAAAAGGAGGGCTTAATTTATCATCTCTTCCCCATTCTTACACACCCACTTAACTTCAAAATTTTTAAAGTACTACATATTAAAGCTCACTGTCAAGCAGAAAAAAATAAAGCATACTCTCATGCTTATATCTTAACTTGAAAGGATTTAGTGGAGAAACTGGAAGATGTTAAGTACATTATCAAAATTTTAATGCTGGTGAAGAGAGTTAAATGAAATAATAAAAATTAGAGCACCTCGTGTCCCCAGAGACTGCAAAGAAGGTTCTAAAATAGCTAATCTGTCAGGCTAGTGTTCCCACTGAGGCATTTCTCTGTACTTGTTTCATTGGCCCCAGAAACAAAAATAATGACAATGCAATATGTATGCATGTGTGTGTGTGTGTGTGTGTGTGTGTGTGTGTTTGTAAGACTGCCAACAATTTACTATTTTTTCTTAATAGTCTGTTTTTTTTATTGCATATTTCTTGTTTTGTTGTCCAAAAACTTATTTTTCTTAAAAAATAGACTTTCCTTCTTTGGCAAAATAAAAAGTCATTTGTCTCAAAAATTCTTTAGTATTTTACTAGTCCTGAGAATATGAATTCTGAAAACTGTTGCTACTGGGTTTATTTGCTATTGGCTATGTCTGTGTACATATCAGACCACCCCCTTCTCCTTAAATTTCCAGCAATGCCAACCTGAAGCTGAGTTGAGGGGTGGAGTGGTGGGGTGGCTACATCTATAGTGAATGGCCTAATCTGATCAATCCCAATGATCACTTTACTTAATACCCATCTCTATTCGGGAAGGTGAACTTTTAACATATATCTGAGCTGCTTTTCTTCTCTGTGGCTTCTGGCTCCCTCAATTCCTTTCTTATTGAATTATGTTTTGGATTTGTATTTAGTTCATATTTCTCAAAAGAAAATAACGAATATAATGATTAAGGTGTTCAATTCTTGGATGGAGCTTTGAGAACAATCTATTAATTTTGCAGATTTCTTGTCAGAAGCAAATGGTTCTGACCTATCACCAAGTCTTTTCAAGGCAATGAGCTTCTCATTGATCTTCTAGGCTGCAAGCCCTGGGAAAGTAAGTGATAAGTAATTGGCAACCAGGGAAATGAGTCTACGGCAGTGTATTTTAGAAACTCACAATGAAAAATAGCAAATGAGGAGATGATTATCAATTAGTATAGGTTTCTATCCTTGAAAAGAATTTACAGGATAGTAAATAAAATGATGAAACCATTAAACATAAATAAATAAATATTAATATTCATGTGAATGACAAAAACATTCGCAATATTTTTTGGATTATTAACCAGGGAACCCTACAATGCACTTAAAATATACTTGAATTTTCACAAAATCTAGTTTACATAATTTAATCTGTTTCATGTAGATTTTAGTACATACAAAAGCAATGCATATCTTTTTCTCTTCACCAAATATTCAATACCTTAATAAAACAAAATTATCTTATTATGTATTCTCTTATGTACTTGTTCAGCTTTTATCTAAAGTTAAGTTAAATCACTTTAAGTATATCATAATAAAAAACTATTAAAAAAATTCATGAAAAATTTAAGATTTGGGAAGGTAGCTGGTAAGCACATGAATGTATTTTCTTGGGATATATCCACCCATGTTATACTTTCTGCATATGTATTTCTTCTCTGTCATAATTGAAAGCTTATTACGTAAATCATGAAAATGTCACTGATCTGATAAATACAGACCAATGAACAGTCAAAAATATGACCTTTGAATAAAACAAGAGAAGGAAGGGAAAGAATCAAGATTTCTTGCTTCATTATTATATGCCAAGTGCTTTCCCAGGGTGTATTTATTTATTTCTTTATTTAATCTTCAGAACAATCCAAAAATTATCATCATCCTCATTCAAGGAAATAAAAACTATATTGATATTTTTTTAATGTCTAAGTAAAAGTATTTATTACTCTAGACAAAAAATTCAAACTCAGAGTCATCTTTCTATCATTTGCTTCCATCTACGATTAACTTAATCAGACACACTCTTCTGTCAAGAAACATTAAAGCTGGCTAAAATTAAAACAAGGAAACAGCAGTTTGAAGGAATCTTGGTGCAGACACAGAAGCCAGGATTTGTGGGGTCACAGTCCTGAAGACAAAGGAAATGTAATGAACAAACCTTTCATTTAGCATTGGTATCTTTTTACTTTGGACATTTGCAAATTCCCAGGATAGGACATAAAGGCTGGACAGAAAACATCATTTTGTGGTCCACTCACTGAACTAGGAAGGGAGTAATCAGAGATCTTGGTTACCATGGCTGCTTGAGGAGCCAAAATGGGAGCAAAGGTAATCACAGAGAAAAGAAGTTACATTTGATGTATTTTCAAGTCTATACTGATTCCTAATCTTTGTGTGAAGTGGTGAAAAGCCAAGTGTCTAGGAAAAAAATGGTTGGTTAAGGCTAAAACACTACAGGAGTGTTTAGTGATCTGAGAGTGCTGGGCTGTACACTACGAAGGAGGAGCCCTGAAAGGCCTTAGACTTTGAGTTGAGACCTCTGGGAAATCTACCTTGTAGGAGTGATGACCAGGAAGCAGACCTGTTTTGGAAAACTGGAAAACCTGGACTGGATCACTGACGGAATAACCAAGCAGCACTCGGAGGTCTTGGAGAGTGGAGGTTTATTTTACAGTGGTGGGCTCAGAAGAGAGTCATCTCCAAAGGTCTGATCCCCAAGTACAGCCAGGCCATGCCTGTTATTCATTTACTACAAAGCTAAGAGGGGAGTCAGGACCCAGAAACTATTGCAGTAGGAGCTATTAGGTCACTATAGGTGTATTCAGGATGCTAGTTATATTTTAATCTATTTCTGTAAAGGTTACTCAGATACTGTATTATAAACTAATGGGCTTCCATGACTATGATTAACAAGCTGTTCCATACCACTGAGTCCCAGTGGGGGGGAATACATTGTTACATTGTTTTAATCTCAAGCACCTAAGCACCTTGTAATTCCTTTATATTCTTAAAGCCCTAACAGAAACCTTGTCTCTTGGCTTCCTTAGCTTCCTTGGCTTCCTACCAAACCCACAGAAGGGGAGGCATTTGAGAACTTTCTGAATATTTCCTCATCAGATTGGCTCTGCCAAAGCTTGAAGTCAGCTTAGAAAAATCTTAGTCTCAAACTGGATCAAGGTATTGTACCCATATGCTATCTGCTTAATAGATGAATATTAAATCTTCTCTGAAGGAAGACATCATTCAGTCTTTACAGTTTTTACACATAGTAGCTGACAATCAGTTAACAATGAACAGACATGACAACAGACAGAAATAAATTATCAAAAATAAAGAGAAAAACATGACAATAGAAATATACCACCAGGAATCAAGATTTTGGAGTTATCAAAACCAACCTTTATTATGATGGATTCAAATGTTCAAAACCATGACAAAAATAGATGAAATGATAAAGAATTTTACCAGATGTTTGGCATTTAAAAGTGAAACAGATTATTTTTGTAACAAAACAGAGTTTCTGAAAGTAAAAACTTATTAGAGTGGCTTAACAGAAAAGGAATAGTAACTAGAATACTACTCAGTAGAATGGAGAACATAACATATTTCTCTTTTAAAGGTCATTATACTTGGTATTACTTCTCTTTGTGAAAACCTGCTGAGCTTCTTATGACTGATTCCTCACTTTAGGTCTCAACATCACTTTTCAGAGAGGTTTTCTACAACCACCCAGTTTAGTAGGCATATTCCTGCTCTAGCTACCTATCCATCACACTTTCTTCTTTGTTTCCTTCAAAACACTTGTTAGTGAAAAAGACTATAAAAGGCTAATAAAAATGATAAGCATAAGCTTATCTTTGATTTTCTATGTAAGTTCAGGCAAGTCACCTTCTTTGAGCCCAAGTTTTTTCTTCAAATAGTAATGATACTATGTGCAAGTTATATATTATTAAAGAGCAAATAAAATAATACATGTAAAACACCTAGCTCAGTGTGAAGGCAGAAGAGTTGAGGTGCTTTGGGAAATTAACTAAAAACTCATGGACTAGTTAATCTGAATATAACTCTATCACAATGGAAACCATAAAGGTTCTGATGTCAGATGCTTTGGTTCCAGTTCTCATTGAACAGCTTACCTGTGCAGTGGCATTGATATGTCAGTTTTCAGAATTATAAATTGGATTTAATGGGTACACATCATAACCCTGAGAATTAAGGGTAAAGAAAGGTTCAATATAAGCCTGGTATTATCATTAAATTTGTTTGTAACATAAACTAATAACTCACAAGTGATTCCCTGATATATCAAACATTTCAGAGTATCCATTGTCCAAAAATTGATTATCATTTCTCTTTTGAGCTTTGGTGATATGTATTATGGTACTAGCTTTCTGTTTTATTGCATCTTGATCAAATGGAGAAAGATATAGAAATGAGGCTCCTACCTGGAAGTTTGCCAAAATGACATTGATTTTACAATTAAATGCTATTTCCTACATGAAGCATTTAATTCTCTGATGCTCAGGTACTGAAGATGATGTTGGCAAGTTAAAAGGAAAGTGAATCAATTGCTTCCTTAAATAAACTACTAATGAGGTTGGTTTGAGACCAATGAAGAAATAATTTATAGAGAGAGCATTTTTCATTCACTGCCCTAAGCAGACACATGCAAATCTGAATTTAAATTCTCTAAATCAGGGGTCATCAAGTTTTTCTTAAAGCAAATATTTTAGGCCTGTGGGCCATTAGGTCCTTGTTGGAACTACTCACTGCCACCATTGTGTTTTAAAAGCAATCATAGGCAATATGTAAACAAGTGGGAATAGCTGTGGCCCAATAAAATTTCATTTACAAAACAGGCAGTCAACCTGTGACCCAATTTGCTGACCTCTGTTTTAAGTGATTAAGAAATTGCTATGCTGAAAAAGTGAATGTGTGGATAAAATGTTTTGCCTTTTTGAGAAGCAGAATTTATCACGAATATATGACTTAGAAGTTTTTCAGGTATTCCAAACTCTAATAAAGAAAAATAAATGTTTATTCTCTCTTGCAGCAGAGACTTACTAACTGTATATATAATCCATTCTTTTTTCCACTGGACATACAGACTTCCTTACAGTGAAGTGTGGCCTGCATTTCAGCCAACAAAAATAGGCAAAGTTTTTAAAATATGGGTCATTTGTAATATTGGGTGATAAAAATCCCCCAGGTATCATCTTTACCTATGTCCCATCTGTCAGCCAGATGCAGAGGATTCATGAAAAGACTAAGAGTCCAGGGGGAGTCCCTTCCTGCCATCAACTGAACTCTATAGACGTGAAAATTAACTTACATTTTACTGATTCACTAAAATATCAGAGCTGACATTTTACCAAGTAGCATTAACTATCATGAAATGTAAATTGGTACAAGAAAACTAAATATGTAGAGTTGACTTAATAGGTTGGCAGTAGGTAGGAAGGACACAGGTGTAGTAGGTATTGTGACTAGAGACCCCTGCTCTGCCATGTTAAACATTCATAAAATGGAGACCTGAGATACCTTAGAAGTAAGATCATGGGACACCTAGATCAGTGATTCTAGAGGAAGTGGCTGAAAAGTATCACAATGTGTGCTGGTTACCCTTAGCTGCTACTAACACAGAAGTATGAGAGAGAGTTGAGCTCAGACAATGACTGGCTGGCCTTCATGATGAGATCAAGGGTTTCAGAGTTTGGAAAAGATGATTGCTTGAGGTCAAGTAATAGGTGAAATTGAAATAAAATAATTTGAGTGCCGAAGGCCCAGTTAAGATTTCTCAGTGGATCCAAGTACTGAATGTTGTAGCAAATACCAGATGATCAGATTTTGGGTATTTCCTTCCTACCCAAAACTACTTTTTTCAAAGAGCCTTAAACTCTTATTATAAAAAGGAGGAGAAAAAAAGAGGGGAAGGGAGTGAGGAAGAGAAAGAAAAATGGGGATGAGAACAAAAGAGAGAAATCATACTTGAGAATTATGTCCACAAAAAACTTGGATGTGGTTACTGACACATGAAACTTGATGGCAGGAAATAACTTGATAGTCTCCTAGTTTTGATGGGGTTTTATTTCCATAGAAACCACAACCTGGACTAAAAAATATTTTAGTGTCCAAACCTGAAAAACACCTCTGGGCCCAAAGGCAGGAAGGACACTGCAGAAGCCCTACAGTCCCCAAAGATAATAATGATGCAGAAAAGAGAACAATGCAAGGATGGAGCTGGAAGCCTGGAAAACACATCCCAGAAAGTAGAATGTAGGTTTGAACTTGTCTGCCATTCCTCGTTTCCAGATGGGAAGCCATCACCAATCTATGAAAGGAAATAGAAATGTTTCAAATAGATCCAATTCAATCAAAGAGAAAAAAAACCCATTTTGATCATTACTACATATAACGACACAACTAACAAAATTACATATCTGTGTATGTGTGCATGCATATACATGTGTGTATAGCTTTTTGTTTTTAATACCAGTATTTGCTTATGCTTTTCATAGTTCATAGTCCATGATTCTAATCTCAGTAAGTATAGCAAATGCGCTGGGCACAGGTCCTTGACTTTGGCATATCCCACACAAATCTCTTAGCCCATGCTCCTTTTCTGACAGTCCTCTCCATAGGACCTTGTGCAAGTCTTCCCCCCACCATCAGTGTTCTGTGGAGGATTTATCGAATGTATTTATCGAAATCAGGTAAGCACTGGTACCAATTCTGCTTTGCCTTCCTAATACAAAGCTACCTTCTAAGTGACTGCTGAGTTATTTCAGTTTTAGGTTGCAATACTTCAGATCTAGTGTTTCTAAAAATAAAGGATATCAATTCAACATGTTTGCAAATAGAAGCAAAACAATAATTTCAATATTTTTTTTCATTGTAACAGGCTAAAAAAATGCCCTTTCCTAGCATATAAAAGAGACTATACGTGATCTCACCTACTGACTTTTAATGCAGAAGAGTATTTTGATATTGCCAATTATCCAGATATAAAATATATTTTTAATTCCTTTATAGTGACTGAACATCTTGGATAATTAAAAATTAATGACCTGAAAAAAATAGCAGAAGCTTATGTAATTGCATTATTTATTTTTATCCCATCTTGGATTACAGAATCAAAATGACTTACACATTTTACTATCATTTATTATAAAAAAGTGATGTTCACGTCAGAATTCTCATGTTCAAGTCCCAGAATACTGGAAAGTTAGGGAGGCCATATATGTTATATTTTGTAGTGGTGTGCAGAAAACAATTTAAAAAATATGATGTATTTCTACAAAATTTTAACATAAAATGTATTTATACCGTTTATTACATTTGCAAATATAAATGTAAATAAGGCCTCTTTAAATCTGACAGTAAGAAAGAAAAGCACAACTGGTTCTAAGCTTTTTATCCTGTATATGGTGCTGTGGTTTATTTAGATGTTTACACAAACAAGCCAGTTCAAATGATTATTAAGTAGTATTGGAACAAGAGCTAAGACTTAATCCACAAAAGCATATACTTAATATTTACCAGTTGCATTGAGTCAGAATACTTCCAGGATGTGAATCACAGGAGTAACCAACATTGTCTCTTGGAACACTGGACAGAAAACACTGGATCTGGTCCAAAATTCACTCTTTATCTCATCTTTAACCTTTGCTCTTGTTGTGGTTTGATGTGCTTGAAAAGCCAAAGACAGCTAAGTGGCAGAGAAAATAAAGCAGACTCATTTTCTGGTTTTCACATGGCTATAAAAAGTCCCCATGTTTGAAAAAGCAAATAAGAAAAAAATGGAGACATCACATAGAGTCAATGTTCATTTTATACAACTGATGACAAAGGCCAATGAAAGAAAGAAAAGCTCTGTGGACAGAGTGCAATGAGAACGGTAAAGGCAAAGATAAATGCACACTCACCTTAAATGCCACATGACGCTGCACAGAGATCTTTGGCAGGTGATAAAGACACAACTTGGCAAAATCAGCAATTTTTTTTGGCACCCACGAAAGAGGTAGTGAAGCAGAAAAAGCTGCCCAAGAATTAATCTGTAGCTACCTAACACAGTGCTTGATCGCCTCCGGGCTGTGATGCAAAGCACAGTCAGGTGTGTGGGCGTTTCTTAAACATCAGACCATCAAAGTACATTATTTGCAATGAAGCAAAGGATAGGTATTAATAATAAATAGATGCTGTATGTAAACACAGACACAATTTTTTCAGCTATTTTATTTTTACTTTTAATATTCTCAAGAATAAAATTGAATTTCTAGCAAAATGTCGTCAAGAAATCTTACTGCATGCAACCCAAAATAATTTCAGTGTTCACCAGCTCCTCTGTTGCTCCAGTAAGATCCACTGCCCTGGATTCAACACACTCAGTTCAGGTGCTCAGTAAAACCTCTGCTTGAGACACACTTAAGATGTGTGTACCAGTGACTCTTGTTATGGTTAATTGGATATTGCCTCCATTTCCGGTTTCCACAAAAGCCAATATTTATATACATGCATGGAATGTCTTGTTCATAGTGCTACCCTGCATACATTAAAATCAGTCATTATTTCATAAGGAATAATCAAATTATTTCCTTTGACAATAACCCTTGGCCTGGAGTTTTAACCAACTAGTTGATGCCTCATCATGATATACAGTAACACTTAAAGAAAATGGAAAGAGTAAGAATTACTTTTAATAAAAATTTATAGAATCACAAATATAAATAAAATTGTTTTTTTAAGTGAAAAGGATACAGTATTGATATTTTTTTGTATTATAATTTAATAGTGCTTCACTAAAAGTAATTTTCTTTTACAAAAATGAATCGTCTTTTATCCTTTCTTTTTTTCTTTATTTTTCTTCTAATGAGCCCTTATTGTTGGGTGACCTAACAATATCCATCTTTCAGGATAAAATCTAGCAACTAGTTCATACAAAAAGCTATTAGCTCATGCATTTAAATATACTGACAAATCCTGGGAGCAATGCTGCTCTTGACTTTTCTTAAATCATGTAAAAAGTTCAAATGGCTTAATACCTGATAGTCAAGAAATAAGCGTTTAAGGGTATTTTGTCTTCATGCACAAGTTTTAAAGTTAGCACTTATATTCCCAAATCCAGTTTCCTTTGTTTTTCTCAACAAATCATCATTTAGAATTATTTATAAATGTAAAGAAACCAACAACTCAAAAAATATCTTATGCAATGTTACCTAATTCCTTAGACTTGCGCTTTAGTGTTTGTGTGAGGACTATAAACTGAGCCAAGAATGCAGGATAAAATCTCAGATTTCCTCACATGTGAGTCTTAACCAAATCAATTGAAATTGCTTAAGAGTAATCAAGTGTACAACTGGAATTAATACTTTTCATTTCGCTGTAATATCATTGCTTTTTGAATCCTGGCTTCTTGCCTTGTGCATTATATATTCTTGTTATGCTTAGCTTGTTAAAATCATGAATTTGAATCATTTGTAACTGAATAGAAAATATTCATTCTCTACTCTCATCTTGTCCCCAGTCTCTGACTTCTTCTATCCAGGCTTCATTTGTCTAAGGAACAAGGACAGTATTTTAAATAAAACCACCAGTCTTAAATACCTCATCTCTGAACTGACCATTTTCCTCCAAATCCTTAGGAAACCCACTGGCCTGTTCTCCACTCACTAGCTGCTAAGCATTGTTGAAGCGAATTATAATATCAGCCAACTGGGCCTTCCAGAAAATCATGCTTTATTACCAATACTACCATTTGACGATTTTAGTGATGCTTTACAAGGGGAGCATTCAAGGTTGATGCATCTGTTCTCTTCTCTGCCTGATCCCCCATAGCCTGGAACAGAAAGTTCTACTCAGTAAATGCTCAGCAAATATTTGATAAATGAATATACTGCAGCTGTTCAAATCATCTCTGAAGTCTTCTATCTCCATTATCCTTAACTCTTCAGACCATTCAGTATGTGCTACCATTTCTCCATCTCTTTCCTTTAAATCATAAACATTTTGTGATGAGAGAAATTAGAATTACTCCTGTTGGATAGTTTCTAATTTCTCAGCAACATTTTCATAGCCTCACTACTTGTACATGTGTTTACCTTTTCTCCATCTCCATTCTCTAATGAAGGGCCAAAGTCTGAGACTGTTTTGTTATCCCATCCTATGTTGTCTTTTCTTTCTCTCTCTTTCTTTTTTCCTCCCTCCTTCTCTCCCTCCCTCCCTCCCTTCTTCCCTTCTTTCCTTCCTTTTTTTCTTCTTAACTCCATAGAAGCAGACAGCCATAAGAATTAGAATGGAAAGTATAAGTCATCAGGTCCATCTTTCTCATTTAATTAATAATGTAACCAAAACAGAGATGAAGTGGCATTTTGTGGACTGCAGACAAGACAGTCACAAAGTCAGGATTATAAGGAGTGTTCCAGACACCTGTCCTAAGTTCTTTTTACTATGCCACTATGATTTTTCCCTTTTTACGCCCTCTTTCTTTTTCCTTTCTTTGAAGGAGCATCTAATAAAGTCTACAACAGGCCAGAAAAGACTTTCCCCAAAGAAGTAATATTTAAGCACAGCCTCAAATAAAGAGGCACTGATCTAATGGGGAAGGCACAGAACAACTTACATGAGAGCAATTCGTCCAGAAAACCTGGAAGCTATAAAGAATTGGATGATGGAGGAGATAATGGGAAATAAAACAACCAAAATTTCTAGCCTTTTTATGCCATGCTAAACAACTGACAATTTTGTTTGAAGACTTTAGAAAGCCATTGAAGTATTTATGGCAAGGTAGTAACAAGATCCTATTTTGGTTTAGACAGATACCCCTGAGAACTGAGTGGAGACTGGTAAAAAAACTATGCTTCTAATGTGTGAACAGGTTACTTGACTCTACTTTAACAGGTTTTCACCATTTTAATTATCTTCAAATATGTTTAAAAACTTGTTTTCTCCGTCAAAAACATTTGAACATTTTTAAGTATATTTCTTTTTTAAATTATAAAACTTTAATTATCTACAGATAATCATGCTTAAATAATTAGAAAAAAGTGTGAGAGAAATTTCAATGTTTTTCTTCTTTGGTTACTTTGGAAATAATCTGGTTTTGTACAGATATAATAATATGTAAATTTATTTTTGAACAGTTCAAGTAAATAGACCCATCTGCTTCTTCCATGTTACAAAGTACAAGGTTGCTAGTATTTCCCTCTTCTTATGAGGTTAATTTGCTTCTAAGGAGCTTTTATGTGACTTCATCTTTAAGGTACTCTTCTGACAACAAACCCTAAATTATTCTTATTCCCTCCCCCCAATGCTTAGTCTCATATAAGACCTAAAGTGCGAAGTCTTTTACATTTTTTAAATGGCTGATCTCAGCCGAGTTCTGCTCCCAAATAATCAGAAAACACCCTCATCTCAGATGCCAGTTTCATGTAATAAGAGAAGTCAGATCTCCTGTCAACTCATCCTCATGCTAGCCTCCAATTCTCAAATTCACAGATGCAATGTGGCTGCACGTCAAAATCATTTGAAGAGCATCATGAACATGCCCTTTTCTGGGCCCCTTGAAAGCCTTAGTGAACCAAAATCTCCATGAGTGTTCAGAAAACTGTGTGTTTAACATATAAGAGGGCAACAATGTAAGTTGGCTCTGAGCCCTTCCCAGTGGCCATGGCGATGGCCATTTCCACCCAGGGCCAGCAGCACCGTGGCTCTCATTAGGCAGGTGACTCCTGCTGATTCCCAAACTAGGTGCCAAGGCATCTTGCCTCAAGTTGCCATCCCTCGAGGGCTGCCTGACCCCGGCAGTTTGGAGCAGCCCACCATGGCAGAGGAAACTGACTCCCTTGCTGCCTGAACACACGCACTTGGGGTCAGGAACACTAGCCCAGGGACATGTATAAGGGTCTGCACTCTCCAGGAGGCATCCAGTGCAGAAGAAGAAGTTATTAAACAGGAAAAAATAAGCACCAAAACAAGGGAAAGAGATTGTGGAAGAAGAAGGAAGTTTTATACTTTAGTACTTTCAATGACAATTTCAATTTTTCTCCTGCTTTTTGAACAGTCCTGAGTCTTCCTCTTGAGTGGACCTCACAATTTTCCTAGCCAGCCCTGCCTGGCATTGAGCTTGTTGTTATTTCTAGTTGGGTCTTTCTTTAGTGCAGCTTCCTGAGATGTGGCTACAGATTTTGGGGGGGAGGGAGGAATTTTCACATAGCAATCCTAGCATTAACACTGAAGGAACAGTGTTGTACTGGTAAATTCTCTCAACTCAGCTACCCACGGGCCAAGGGGTAAACTTCCATTGTTTTTCTTTAGTGACAATTTACATAAATAAATTGCATTTCTCTAAAATAGCTTATTTGAAAAATATATTCTTAGCCAATATATAGCAATAAATTCTTCTAAGTTCCAAAATTTGTAAGTCATCTTTTCTCATTGTGTGTTGTACAAAAAGGTATTGGCTTAAAAGTGTACACATGCAAAAAGATGCTCTAGTTTTCCTTTATTCAAACAATCAAAATGTTTAACATTATTTGTGATTCCTCAAAAAAGAGACAGTCTCAGTAAATCCTTATTTCTAAGATGTACCATTTATACTCAACATATTGACATTTTGAAATCAGTATCTATCTCAAAATTTCATATACATTTACTATAATATTTCCCTTTTGGAAAGCAAAAAGTCTGTGCTTAAGTCTGTGATGTATTTATGATGTTTTCCATTTATTTTTTTAGAGTATAATTTTGAAACAGTAAAATTCACCCTTCTTAGTTAACAATTATGTAAGTTTTGACAATATATGTATATATATAGTAGTGAGACCAACATTTTTTTTAATACAATCAAGATTCAGAACAATTTACCCACATCCCTTTCGAGACAACCTCTCCCCGGCTCCAGGCTCTGGCAACCATTAAGCTATTCTCCTTCCCTCTTTCCAGACATTATGTGAATGGAATCATGCATTATCTAGCCTTCTAAGTCTAGTTTCTTTCACTTAATGTGAAGCATTGGAGATTCATCCACGTCGTTGTGTGGGACAGGAGACACTGAAGTAAACCGTTTTATGCCTGAAATGGGTGTGCACATCCTTCTGCCAGGCCTTATGTGTGACCTAGTCAGGAACTGAACTAGTTTGGGTTGCACTATTATTACATTTGTCCTCAGTGTACCATGGGTTTCAGATTGTGTTTGGGATGGGAGCTGTGTTACCAGACGATCCTCGTCAATGTCTGCTTCATGCTCTGCGTCGTGCCCTTGCGTGCCCTCACAGCGCCTCCTTGCTCTCGCCCCTCTCCCCAGCAAGGCTTGCTGCTGTGATTTATTATTCAGGGCTTATTGGCCTCCCTGTGCCATGCAGGGCAGAGGAAATCCATGTTGAGCTGACATTGCTCAATCTCAAGCAGGCACTTTGTCTCAGTGATTTTTCCTCTTCTAACCTTTAATAGTCTAGGCTCAGGATGTAATCATAGCCCCCTGCCCCCTCAAGAAGATGTTTTTTTCTGTTCCATTCCCCAGCTGCAGTGTCTCTAACCAGTGCCATATGGATGGATGACAGTGTTAGCTGCCTTTCCCCATCACTGTAGGGCTTTTATTCTCCAGGGGTGAAAGAGGGATGGATTCAGGAGGGGCTGGGCGCCTTACAGTAACAGCTTCTATTCCTGTCGCCTGGACCCTGCACCATGAGGCATGCTTTCTCAGGACTCTTGTTTTCCCAAGATCTTTTTTAGGAGCAAGTTGTGAGGTACATGGAGAAGAGCCCTTGAGGTAAATTCACTTTGTGTCCTTAGTTCCTAGCAGTTGAAAATTCTATAGCCCACACTCAGCTTTTAGCAATTTGTTAAAATTTTAGCTTGCTTCTTCTTACCGGCTTGTATAGTGCTTGGTAGAACCGGCCACAGGTAAGCAAGTAGTTGTGCTCCTTTTCTCCTGGGAGGGACTGCATTTCCATGGATTTGGTTGCCTTCTGTCCTCAGCTCTCTATCATTAGGATGAGAGCAATGTTCTTGTTAGCTTTCTAACTCCTCAAAAGCCAGAAGTTTTGATTGAGTTTTACAACTAAGGCATATATAGTTTTTAAATATTTATACCATTGAAATAATTTTGAGAGGCTTGTGTTACTTTGAGGAATAATCTATGTCCCAGTCTGGGCAAATTACCTTTGAAACCGAAATCAGTCAAAGGGAGAAATAAAGTGGGAGAAACATGTTTATTGCTTACAAGCAGTCTTCCACTTCTGCTCACCCATGTCTTTCATGACCCGACTGCAAAAAGGGACCCCACCCAATCTCTCTGGTCCATATATGCCCTCACTCACCCTTTTAATTACCTATTGATATGGAGATGGATTACTTCTCTCCACCCCTTGTAAACAACTGTTGATAAGGATGCTGTAAGTCCAGGAGACAGATTCTGGAAATATTGCAATTTTACCCACACCAGTCAGCTAAAGAATATATTTTAGAATTTGTTTTACTATAGTATCGTTCTATTAAAGAAAAATATTTTTGAGCATCTCCAAGTGGAGGGAGAGGACAAATTTGTAGGAGAGAGTTATCTGGAAAAATGTGTTTTTATTTGGTAAAGAGATAGCCTCCTGCTTGGGATAAGCTACAACTAGGCCAACTGTACCAAACTGTGCAGGAGGGCACGTTTCAACATGAGAAATGGTAGGTGGCTGTACATAAGTCTGGCTCAGCAAAAATTTCCCTTTGTTGTACTAAGGTGAACTTTTGGTTTGGGATTCCTCAGTCCTGATAAGATTCCTCACAATAAGCACAGCACTGAACCTCAGAATACCTGGTGCATCTCAGGATGAGTGATGCTTCTCACTGTGTTCTTGACTTTGTGCTTGTCCTCTGCACAGCTTGTTGTGGGCTTGATGGTAAACTAAGGTGATTGCTAGCTTCACTAACTCAAGTCATCACATAGGCTACTTCTCAACATTGAATCAACCCAGCTCACATACATTTTTGTCACTGAATTTTAGTAGACTTTAGGTACATTTCCAGTAAAAAAAAATAGGAACAGAATGCTGGAAGTTGCTTAATAAAATATTTTTAAATTCTAAATATATTTCCTCTAATTTCCTTGCAGTGCTTAAATATTTGACTATAATAATAGTAACCTATTAACTATGGTTAAGATGTAATTAAAATACTTTATTTAATACAACAAATATAAACAAATATAAATGTATAAAAAAGAATAAAATAAAGAGACACATATATTGACATATGCTCTGTGTAATTCCTATATCTTTTGTTTCCTAAATAAACAAAGCCACATTTGCACTGAAAACACTCTCAATGTTATGCTAAATCTGCTTCTTTCCATTTGCCTTAATTTTTATGTTGGGTTTGCAGAAATACCAGTGGTCTAATCTTTAGTAATGCACAGAGATGCATGAGTAATGTATTATGTCAAATTAACACAAAAAGTCTAACACTATTTATTCCTCCCCACAGTTCATTTTAATTAAAAATGTATTCCTAAATACTTCCTTGATTAGGAACTAATGCTCTATTAATTTGAAACACATCTACTGAGAACAGAGCAAATTCAGAGAGAGGAATTGACATTACATGAAACATAACTTATCACCCTGAAGAATACATTATGCCACTGTTCCCAATGCATGCCGGTTTTCCATTATGCATTAAAATGCACAATGCCAGTATAATGACAGATTTGGGGAGAAGGCTGCAGCAAAGGAAGCTCATGAGGGATACTGTTCAGGTATGTATGCTAATAGTAGAAAAACATTTACAGTTTGCAATACCAAGAGAAAAATAAGCATGATGGATGAATAGATATTCCACAGGAATGTTTTCTAAAATGTAGGCATTGATTTCTTAGCGACTGAAAGCTTACTTCAATCTATCAGTGACTCTCTTAAGATTCATGAACACCAATTGTATATTAAATATTTAAAACTTAGGGAAAAAAGCAATAGAAAACACAATTGTATCCATCAGCATATTTATAATTAGACCAAAGAGGCAAATAGCAACATTCAACAACCTCAAAATATTTAGAAGTAAGCATTTTCAAAACAGGAAGTAAATATTATTATTTATTAAGAGTTCAGAAGAAGGGGGTAGATTTTTAAGCTAGGATATGAAATGTAATGAGTGCTTTCTATTAAGTGAGAAGAGGAACATTATGCTAGTCCATTAATAGCATAATGTCCAAAAATCAGATTAAGAATTCAACAGATTTTTGAGTAAGCAAAGGAGTGAAAATATATGTCATGGAAAATATGCTCCATAAAGTGGGAAAAAGTGAGTAGTAATACTGGAAATAGTCCAGATTTGTGGGAATGAGGAACTGAGGAATCAGTGATAACCGGGGATATTTAGACTTTAGTATCAGACTGAATATTATAGCAACCATACTAAAACTGATGTACTACTACCATATTAAGGAATTTATATAAAAGTATAGCTTATATGAATGCAACCAATGAATAATTTTAGAAAAGCTAGCCAAGGAATCTTTGAGGAACAGCCTGAAATATCCAAGTATGAAGAAGTAGCTTTGCTTAGAAGAGTATTTTGCTCATGCTACTTATCAGGGAAAAACATAAGAAAAAAAGGTATAGCAAGGCAGTCTTAGCTATAGCCCACCCCTTGCAAAAATATGTCACTACACTCAGGGTTAAACTTAGATTCATTGAAAACATCTACTGAACAAGAGAAAAAAGATAATTGACAGAATACAAAGAGTAACTGTTTTCTGACCTTGAATTGAAGATTCAAGCATTTACATTTACTGTGCAAGTAACCTCAGCCTTAACTGCACTTTTTTCTATTTCTTTTTTTGTTTTGATTTTGACTATTAATTGAAGCATATGAGCATATTTTATAATGATCAAAATAATTTGTATTATTTTAATAAAAACTTAAAATTCTAATTCCCTCTTTCTTCATACATATACACAAAATGCATAAGGTCGATTCTAGTACCTCTAATTCAGAATTCAGAAAAATGAAGTCTGAAAGGTTTAAAACATCTGCAAAGAAAAACAACCAGAGAGTAGAAATCAGGTATTAATCTCATGTCTTTCTAATTCCAAAAAGGGTTTGGAATAATCATAGAATTTAACTTTTGTTTCAAGTTAAATTATTAAAAGAAAATAGTGGGGAAGGGAAAAAAATGAAGAAAGGAAGGAAACAAGGAAAGGAGGGAGGAAGGAAGGAAGGAAGAAAGGGAAGAAAGGAAATTTGTTATATTCCTTAATTGTTGGTTGGTGCCTATTTTAATTGATATATTTGGTGAAAAATTTTGTCAATAAGTTATACTACAGAATACACCCAAGCTGTCTCATTTCTACACTATCTTCACTATTGCAGCTATATAGTACTTCTTGAAAACACAGAATTGAATAATCCTCTATTTAAAAAATTTTTTTGACTATTCTCATTCCTGTGTTTTATCAGAAAATTTTAGAATCAGGATGTCAAGTCTACAAAATATATTAGATTTTTTGTTGTTTTGTTTTGGAAGATGCCTTTTACCAGAAGAAACTTTCATTATTCCTAGTTTGTTAAGAATGTTTATAATGAAATGGATATTGAATTTTGTGAATATTATTCTTTCATCTGCTGAGATGACCCTCTATTTTTTTTTCTTTTAGTTTGTGAAATGGTGAATTTTGTCACTTGAATATGCTACTGTTTGGTTTGTGAATGTGGAGTCAAACTTGCATTCCTGAAATCATCACCAGTCAGTGCTGTTGTATTATTCTTTTCGTATATTGCTGTTTTTGCTAATATTTGTTGAGATAATTTGCATCTATGTTCACAAAGAATATTATTTTATAGATTTATTTTCTTGCTATGCTTTTGTCTGATTTTGGTATCAAAGTACTACTGGCCACATAAAATAAATAACAAGGTGCTTCAATTTATGATGCTTTCTGGAAGACTTTGTATAGAATTAATATAATCTGTTCCTTAAATATTTGCAAGAATATCACTGAAACTATCTGGACCTGATTTTTTATTGGTTTTGATTTGGGGTTTTTGGTTTTTTGTGTGGCTAAACTTTTAAACAACAAATTCACTTATTTAATAGATTTAAATTATCTCTTTATTCTAGAAGAGTTTTGATAATTTAGTTCTTTCAAGGAATTTGTCTGTTATATATAAGATTTCAAATTTATTGATGTGGGCTTGTTTGTAATATTGCCAAATTAATCCCTTAGTATCTTAAGGGTTGGTAGTGATGTGCACCATTTCATTCTATATATTGGAAATGAATATCTTCTATCTTCTTTGTAAGCCTGGCTGGAGGTTATATATTTATTTGATATTTTTTAAGAGTCACCTTTGACTTTTTTGTTTTACCCTTTTTTTTTCTGTATTCATTTTCATTGATCTCTATCCTTGGTTCTTACATTATTATGATTTTATTTATGCTTCATTTGGATTTAACTTCCTTTTCTATTACTACTTCTTAGGATTATAGATTAGATCATTGATTTGAGATCTTTCTTCTTTTCTCATGTAAGCATTTAATGCTCTAAGTTTCCTCTAAACATTGCTTTACCTCCTTCATGCCATCAATTTTGATATGTTGTATTTTCATTTACTTCAAAATATTTTCTAATTTCTAGTGTGACATCTGAAGGCAAATTCTGGCATGCTTAGACCCCACACCCCTTAAGATCCAATCACCAATGCAGAACACACCTTACCCCTACTCCTTAAAAATGTGCTTCCTCACCCACGAGCTGCTGCTCCCTCTCTCTGGGGGAAGCCATTTTCTCTTTCAGATAATAAAATCTCTTGCATGGGCCCGTGTCTCCTGAGTCGTTCTGGGGTAAGGAGGGTCATGGCAAGATACCCTTTCATTGGTGCCGTGACTCAGATGAGGTTCTCCCATTGACTTTGCTCTTCCTCCAGGAATCTGAATTGCTCTGGGAACCCTCACTGCCTGATCCTCCTCCACGGGCTCACTGTCCATTTCCCCAGTCTCTCTCATCTTCTTGCCCAACACCAGCCTTCAGTTTGGTAAGTCTCTCCTTCATGGTAGCCTTGAATGTCCCTTTGGAACCTGGGAAGTGACCGCTGAGTGTCCGGCACCCCCAAGGGCTCCTCTGGGACAGGGGTACCCCCAACCATGACTTTCAGAGTCATGGTTGATCCCCATAGTTGACCCTTCTCTGCCTTCCCATGGTAAGAATCCTCATGCACTGCAGCCCAGTCTCCCTTTATCTACTCATAAACTCCTGGTACCAGGTACTGAGCCTCCTCAGAGTTTTCACCTCGACGGCTCAATTAGAGGTGGTGACAATGCCCTAACTGTGTCTGGTCTTCTCTGCGACCTTCTCAATTGCTCTGGGACACCTCAGTGACTTGTGAATGGTCTCATTCTCACCATGGGATCTGGCCCCTCCATTCCCGCAGATTCACCCCTAGGGTGCTTAAACCCCTCCGCCTCACTCCAGACCTCAAAACCCTGCTGATGAACCTCTACTGTAATGAGATCTTCCAACAATATTCCTTGGACAATCAGTCTAAATGACCTTCCAATGGCTCTTTAGATCCTAAAATTCTCCACGACTTATACAACTTCTGTGAGCACTCAGGCAAATGGAAAGAGATCCCATATATCCAGGCTTTCTCCTACCTCTGAACCAAGCCCACTCTCTGCCTAAACTTAAACGTCTGGAGAAGGGACCCTTAACTCCTCAGGTAGAAGTCCTGGCAGTGGCCTTCAAAGTATATAATGGGAGAGATGAAAAGGCCTGTAAACAAAAATATCAAATGCTGGTTAAGACCTTTCAACCTATCCCAACCACTAGTGCTCGAGTATCCTCACTTCCTAAGAAGCAGCCAGGAGGACCTCCTGGTCCATGCTTCAAATGTGGTCAAATGGGTCATTGGGCTAGAGCCTGCCCAAATCCCCAGAAGTCCCCCAGTCCATGCCCTAAGTGCCATCAGAAGGGACACTGGGCTGTTGACTGTCCTTGCACACCAAGAGGTGCCAGGCCATCCAGCTCTAACACTCCACACATAGACCTTCTGGGTCTGGCAACTGACGATTGAGGGGGCCCGGGACTCCTACACCCGACCACTACCATCACTGTACAGGAGCCCAGGGTAACCATTGTGGTAGTGGGTAGGCCCATCTCTTTCCTTTTGGACACTGGGGCCACCTACTCAGTCCTGAAGGAGTTTTAGGGACCTACCTCCCTCTCACAGTCCTCTAGTTGGGGTAGAGGGCACACCTCATCAACCTTTACAAACTCCCATTCTTCACTGCCTCTTTAAGGGCATTACTTTCTCACATTCCTTTTCAGTGATTCCCCATTGTACAGTTCCCTTTACGGGAAGAGACCTTTTATCCAAGCTAGGAGCTCTTATCTCCTTTACCTTTGGCCCACTCCTCAACCCAGACCCACCTTCGATCCCTTTTCTACTTGCTCTCCAAACCATTCCAGACCCACCTCCCTCCCCTTTACCCTTACCCCCTTGCCAAGTAAACCCCACAGTCTGGGACAACTCTAACTCCTCTATCACCACCTACCCATCCATAACCATCAAATTCAAAGACCCTACCTCCTTCCCCTCACAATCTCAATACCCCTTCTACGAAAGGGCCTTTTGAGACCAGCCAATTCCCCTTACAACACCCTGAAACTGGCTATCAAAAAACCTAATGGCTTTTATAGGCTAGTTCAAGATTTAAGAATTATCAGTGCAGCTGTTATTCCAATATATCCAGTAGTCCCTAACCCCTATACTTTATTATCCACTATCCCCACCTCTTCTACTTACTTCTCCATCCTTGACCTCAAAAATGCATTCTTCATGATTCTCCTCCATCCCAATGGGACCACCTTCAACTCCACAGACTACAAATCCTCCAGTAATCTACTCTACAACCCAAACAGGACCTTCTTACAGTTGCATAAGGTGGCATATGTGCCCTACTCCAAGAACAATGCTGCTTCTACACCAACAAATCCAGTCTCATTTGGGATGGCACAAAACACCTCTGTGAACAAGCCTCCAAACTCCTAGAAAACTCCCCTGACAATCTGTTCCCTTACCCTTTCAATTGGCCCTTGCCCCTCCTAGCCCCTGTTACCTTTCTTCTTCTTTTCCTTCCCTGCTTCATTAACCTATTCCAAAAATTCATTTAAAATCAGATTTTGAAAATTTCTAACCATACTGTCAACCAGTTACTCCTCCAGAGCTATCAAGGCCTTCTCACAAAGAATAACGAAACTAGCTAGATGACATCACGAATCATCTCAGGATGCCTACCCTTCCCCAACTCTACAGCAATGGCCTTGCTAACCCCAGACTCTATGCCCCCTTCCAGAAGGAAGTAGCTAGAGAATGAGATCCTACACCCAGTTCCCCAGAGGCCCAATTAAGAAAAGAAAAAGATGAGAATGAAGGAAAATTCTGGCATGCTATGACTCCCACTCCTTAAGATCCAATCACCACCGGCCAGATGGTCGCCCACCCCTTAAGATCCAATCACCAACACAGAACACACCCTACCCCTACTCCTTAAAAATGCAGTTCCTCACCCAAGAGCTGCTGCTCCGTCTCTCTGGGGCAGCCATTTTCTCTTTCAGATAATAAAATCTCTTGTGTGGGCCCGTGTCTCCTGAGTCATTCTGGGGTAAGGAGGATCACGGCGAGATACCTTTTCAATATCTGCTTTGATTCAATAGTTACTTATAAGCATATAATTCCAAAATGTGTGTTTTTTGGGTTTCTCTTATGCTGTCTAGTTAAATTTGGATATAATCATAACACATACTCTATGATTTCAATTCTTTTAAATATGTTAAATTTTGGTCTCTCTTAGTACATGTTTACATGCGCTTTAAAACAAAGTTGATGTTGGTTTGTTTTATCAATTGCAGTTAGTTCAATTTAATTGCTTTGTTTGTTTTTAGAGAACTTCTTATTAATCTTCTATCTTGTTCTAGAGAAGTGGTGAAACCTGCAACCAAAATTGTGGATTTGACTATTTCTTCTTTCAGTTCTACCAGTTTTTGCCTAAGGTATTTTGAACCTCTGCTGTTAGGGACATACGCATTGAGGATTGCTGTGTCTTCTTGAAAAATTGACCTTTTTATTTGATGATACCTTTTTTTATTCCTGTATAATGTTTCTTGTTCTAAAGTCTATTTTGTGTGATTTTACAATTTCCTGTTAATTAACGTTTACAAAGTATACTGTTTTCCAACCTTTAATTCTTAAGCTATATCTTAATATTTAAAGTTGCTTTGTCTTCTATGGGAAGCATTTAGTTGTGTCTTGTTTTTCTTTTTTAATCCAGTCTGGCAAATGCCATCTTGTAATTGTTGCCACTTATAAATATGCCATTTATATTTAGTGCCATTTTTTATATGACTGGATTTCAATCTACAATCTTAGTATTTATTTTCTACTAAGTTTATTTTTTGCTTTCTTCCTTTTGTGCATTTGTAAGCCTGCTTTGGGATTAATTTAGTTTATTTTATGAATTAATTCTATCCCCAATAGTGGCCAGTTTTTACAATTATTTATTTTGTTTTCAATTGCCTTTGTGTTAATTATCTTTAATTAGTTACAATCTAACTTCAAATAGTAGTATATAACATCAAGTATAATATTAAGGAACACACAACAGTGTACTTCTAATTCCTTTCTCTCTTGTTTTATACTATTGCTGCCATGTCTTTTACAGATTCTATAAGCTCATATTGTTGCATTTTTGCTTTAGACACTCAACTATTTTTAGAGTTATATAAAACTCCCTGTGTCTAGTATTCCTAAGTTGTCTATATTCTAACAACCACTTCCACTGAGCCATGAACACTTGACTGAAAACTTTACCTGTATCCTTACATGCCTTATGATACCAGAGCCTCTTCCTAAACTCTATCAAAGGTGAACCAAACCCACTCCCAATCTTCTCTTGGAGACGTTTGTCTTTCCTTAGATATCAGATTGCTTGTTTACTCTGCCTCTTATCTCTGATGAGTTTACGAAAAGCTGTTAATTTTGTACTTTCTCCTTTTTCTTCTTAGATTGGTAACAATTTTTTTTTCAATAGCATACATGGAATCAGACCACCTATAATTGAAATTTAAGAAACAAGAATTGCCAAGGTAAAAAGTATTACATTTGAACTTATTAGTGCATTAAGTATACACTATAGAGGAAATGAATTAACTTGTTCCTCTGAATTGTGACTATATTTTATGGAATGTTCAATTTTAAAATGGATATTTTATGGTTTCATCATGTAATTATCTGTGTTCTATAACTTGAATCGGCCATCCAATTGATGGAGGTTACTGAAGTGAATTGTCAGAAAGCATAAATATATAAACAGCAAATTTATTTCAAATGTTTACTCAGCAAATAATTATTCAAGCACATTATTGAAAGTCAGGGTGTTAATGTGATAAAGACTGTTCAAACACCTTCTCTGGATGTACCTGGGATTTCTGCTTAGAGGTCATATTAACAGTTAAGGAATGAGAGACAAGACAGTTTTTTAAAGTCGTAGAGACAAAATACAGAGTAGAAGATTTGATGATATCAGTGACATACTGTGAAGAAAAATTCAAACACGAATAAAATTAATAAAAATAATATAAATAAACCATGTATTTTAGAAAGTGAATGCTAGAGACAGATAAATTATAAAAATATGATAACTATTTTCAAAGAGATAAAGGTTAATATTAGTACCAAGCCAGCAGTAAGTCAAGGTATGTCAATTTTAGAGAAATAGTTGAAAATGAAAGGAATTTTGAACAGTTCATTAGCAGGCATGTGCAAGTGTTCTAGTGAGGTCTAAAGAAGCTGGAGCAGTCTCCTAACAATGAGCTTTTGAAGCAGACTGGCAAAGATGTCCTTTCAGGACATGGTTCTACATTGAGAAGAAATTACTGAGAAAAAGATGTAGAACAGAAAATTTCAAAGGAAATGAAAGGAACTTTCAAGAGGAAAGTGAAGGAGCAGACCAGAGATAGAGAATCTCAGAAATCAAATCATCATATTTTTGAAAACTACATAAAAACAGAAGAAGACAAATCTCTAATTAATTAGAAAAGCTATCCTAAACTAGCTTTAAAACATCCAGTAAAATGTACTTCACATAACAATGAGCAATGGGAAGAAGTTATGGATCAAAGCCCCTAAAAAGTTATTATAAGAAAAAAGAGAATAAATAGCAAAATAGCATAGCTACAGAAAATAAAAGCATACCAGAAAGATATGTATACAAACTGATCACAATTATGTTTAAGTCAATGACTTCATCATGATACTATAGGAAAAAAGGTCTAATAGTTCACTTTTAAGATGATGAATTTTATTATTTTGAGAACTTGAAAGTGAAGGGAAATTATTTATATTGTCTTTACTAGAAGAGTTTTACCACTAGGTAATGAACTATTGGAAGGAGAAAAATGTCTCTTTCTGGAAATATTCCATCTTATAATTGAAAAGAAATGATAAAATATTACCATTTCCTAGCTCACTCTAAATACTTGCATCTCAACATTAAGGAGCAACTGATGCTAACATCATAAAAAGTGAGACAGGCAGATAGACATGTCTCCTGAGGAAAGAACACAACACTCTCCAGAGTTATCAAAGTGATCAGATTCAAGTGACTTTAATTTTGGATCCATCTTCCCATGTGCAGGAAACAGAGAGAAAAACCATGCAATCATAAAAATCTAGACTTTGAAAACTCTACAAGTCAAATACCCTGGGTTCTTCAACAAATTAATTGTAAAGAAAAGAAAGGAATAGAGGAGGATTTGCAGGATAATGGAGACTCAACCAAAATAAATAATAAAAAGGGGTGGACTTAGGGATTGTGTGTAGGGATGCACTAGACTATAAAGAAACATAAGGGATTAATATGAATTTCAGAAGACGATAATTTGGAGAGGAAAAAGTAGTTGTGATTAGGAAAGTATACATGGAAGACTTTTAGAAATCTATGCTAAGCAAATAACTACATTACAGACACACCATTACCAAAATTTGGGGGGAGTCTAAGAGAATAAGTTCAAGTATATTACAGGTAACTCAAGTCTACCACACCTTTATAATGTGGTGGCTGAGGACTGAACTGCCACCTGGATTCAAATCCCATCTGCATTTTGGCAGCAGAACTTTGGACAAATTTCTTCACCTGTGAAATAAAAATAGCATCTCTCTTGGTTCTTCATGAGAATTACAAGAAATACTGTAAGAAAATTCAGTTTTACATTTTGCAAATGAGATATTCATAGAATCTTTGTGGTTATTATTCAGAAGTGAACATGTACATCTGTAATTGTCAACCCAGCCAGACTCTCCATATTTCTTCTAGGTAAAACTAAAAAAGTAAGATTTAATTCTTACAAGTTGATACTTGAAATGTAAATGGTAAAACTTCAACTGAAGTGAAAATACTCATTAAGTTCATAAAGCATAATATGTCTTCCAGGTGGAGTGGCAAATATTTTTCAAATTCTGTTCCGTTCTTTAGACTCCATCAGGTTCATTACCAATTTTGTTCAATATCCTTATTTCCAAGATGCTTTATCTTTCTCTCTCTCTCCATATGAGTCCTGAAAAGTTTTTAGGTTACTCTAAAGTCACTGTTTTCAGCTCTCTTTTCATAGCAGCTTAGCATGTAGTTTAACTCATCTAAGAACCACTAAGTGCTAAAAGCTGCTCTATACATACACTGAGGCATTTTTATGCCATTCTTTTATAGACAGAGTTATGAAAATAGAAGATGTTGGAATATACTTATTCATTCAAAGTATTCATTTATTTGATGAATATTTATCTAACAACTATATGTGCTAAGCACTGTGCAAGACATGAGAGAGACAGCACCAAGCAAAACCCTAAGTTCTGCTCTCAAATATACCGTTATTGAGAGAAGCAGACACTCTCCAAATATCGCAAGTACAAGTCTAAAAATTACTGATGTGGCAATTGTTTCAATGTGAGGAGCATGCTAAAATAGAGAAAATAAAAGATTAGTCTCAATCACAGATATTTACTACCTAATAGCTGCATACAAGGAACAGGGATAATGCAAAGACACCTGCCCTCCATTACTCCAGAATCTGTGAGATGCAATAAACAATAAAAATAGAATGACTAGGCAAGGCATTATGTTGGTACCACAAGAGCTTTGAGAGATGAATGGATGTATCATTGGCATGACTAAACCTGCCTAGTGGTTTTTTAATGTATGCAAAACAATACACCGCTTTGCAACGTGTGTATCTTCTAATATAAAACATCTACATCTGAGCTATGAGAAAAATAGATTGAAGTTGTATTTACACATATTCATTTTTTTATATAAGCATTGACTGTGAGTTGATCTGACTAGAGGTTTCAACCATGCTTTGAAATTACTTGATTTACATTATGTCTTTCTTAGAGGAGATTTGTTGAAGCACATAGAGCAAATCTTCCCCTAAAGCTTCTAGATTTTAAATCAATCAGTAAATGGAATTTTAAGCGGTAACCACATAACTTAAGTTTCCTAATTCCAACATAAGATTGTGAAGAAATTGTTGAATATTCAGGATGAGTTCAACCGAAGCTTGTCTGAGTTCACTCCCAGGTTTGTTAACCTTTGGGGGAAAATCTTACTGTGAGTATAGAATGCACTAAAAAACAAAGACAGGCTTATCCAAGCCTCATAGGAGTGCTATACAGTTAGCTAACCTGACTTTTGATTCAATGGTTAGGGTTTTAACTTTAGGATATAGTAAATTTGTATTAGTTACATATAAAATCTCTTGTCCTGATTTCCAGAGCTGGAGAACTGGAGTATAACAAAATTCTGGGAAATAAATGTTATGTAGTTATATAAGTTTTATATGTATTTATAAATCTGGTGGTTTTAAGAGTGGGTTTGCAGATATTTAGTATTGAAAAGTTGGTTAAATTAATAAGACTCCTCAGTTTTCAGGACTCATGACATAAAACCATCATTATATACTGAATGTTTATATACACCCCAAATTCATATGTTGAAACCCCAATGCAATGATATTCGGAGGTGGGGCCTTTGAGCCATGATTACACCATGAGGGTGGAGCCCTCATGAATGGGACTAGTGCCTTAGAAAAGAGACCCCAGGGAGCTCCCTTGCCCCTTTTGCTGTGTAAGGTCATAGCAAGGACACAGCCATCTACGAACCAGGAATCCAGCTCTCATCAGACAAGGATCTTCCATCACTTCGATCTTGGACTTTCCAGCCTCCAGAATTGTGAGAAATAAGTGTTTGCTATTTAAGCCACCCAGTGTATGGCATTTTTGTTATATTAGTTTGAATGGACTAGATGAATGAAAAGAGGGAGAATGACTGTTCTTGTTCCAGTCAGCCTCTGAATCTCACAATAGTCTTTGTGGCATACCTATTTATGCAAATTTTCATTCATCCACCTAAGGTATCATTGAAGAATATACATTTTATAAGCACTCATGGGAATTTCTAAAATATAGCAGGTGTATTTAACATAAAGTTACAGTAGTAAATTTAATTTTGAAAAGAAAATATTATGTATCAGATATGCCAAGATTAAACCAAAATTTATAGATACTGTTAAACCTTAGGCAGCTTTAGGATAGATTTTATTCCCTTTTCTAGGTGGACCTATAAGATCTCAGGGTGCATGTTGAGTAGCCATATTTCCTACAGGCTCTGGTTATTGAAAATGGCCAAGAATTCCCTACCAGGTCTGACTTGGTCAAATCACTCTGCTTACTGCCACTAGAACTCATCTCTTCTAATCTTTCACACACACTTTACCAAGGTTCACTTTTATCCCAAGACGGAGAGAAACAACTTTGCTGGTAGTTGCGATATTGTTTCTCCTTTGTTCCTCACTTTTTCAGTTTTTGGACAGTAACTGCTTTGGGTTACCCCTATGACCATTAAGCCACTCCTCCATAGTAAATCCCTTTATTACTGTCTAGTTAAATATTATAGGCTCACTTAATTCTATTATTAGATTATTTCATTTTGTTGGATCAAAATTCCTTATTCATTTACTTGTCTTTTGAAATGTTCAATCACTCTATGATTAAAAAGAAAGAAAAAATGGGTTATCTGATGTCTAATTTGGAACAGATAAACAGTCCTTCTGGACCGCTGTATGAAATACAGCAAAACATTACCACAGAAACCCCTGTCTATACAGTGTGGTTTATTCTGAAAAGATATGAGACCAGTGCTACTCCTGGTCAATTAAAATTTTGTGCTTGAATATGTCATGATTTGTTCTCTAACTTTGATGGATTAACTTGAGAGATGTCAAAAGTGGCTGCCAAGTTTAGGGAGGAAAACAAGATAAGATTTATCCGTACCAAGAAATCTCTGTATATGTCTGGTTTTTATCACTTGCATTGCCAAACAATTATATACTCTAGAATGATCTCAGTGAATAAGGAATGAAAAGATGCACTCTATCTCTTTTTTGCCAACACTGTTATTTATCGGATTATCTAAGCTTTAAAATTATGACAAGACATGAATAACGGCAAGTGTAACTACAATGTCAGAAACCTGAATTATATAGTCCATATGGATTATCATAGTACTATGGAATTTTAGTGTTTCAAAGAACTTTAGAGACAATATAATGACCTTCCAACATTTTTCCCAAAAGTTTTTAGCCTACTAATCAATGGATACACAGCTCTTGTAAAGACAATGTTAAGTGAAAGACATTTCTTATGTGTCATTTCTGTAAGGTGGACAATTGCTACCTATCATTTCAGCAGGGTGGCTGAAATGCCACAACTAGACTGTATGTTTTATAGATATAAATGCCAAATCCCTCAAATCTGACTCTGCTCCCCAAACACCCTATGTTCCTGTTAGAGTACATGACTTTTAGGAAGCAAGACCCTCTGTTACTTAAAATAATTTAAAAATTCACATTAGTGCTAAGCATTCTAATTGTACTGGAAATTTAAGACAAAAATCTCTCAGTGTAGGTTTAAATATGAGGCTAAAATAACAACTGTTCATCAGCCAAACAAGTGGTGTTCCATCCAGCGTGTTCTTCTGGATAGAGTTGCTCTTCTTTATACCTTTTTGATTCAGCAGATTTCCACTCCTTTAATAACACCATACTTTTATATCTTTGCTCTCATTTTGTTAATAAGAATGCATGTCGGAAAGAACACTGATATGTGATTAATAGACATTTTGAGCAGAATTAATTAGCATGCACAAATCAATTTAAATATCACTTGGTTCCACATAATTTTAATGAAAATTATTTTGTGGGGTGTTCTTCATCAAGTTCATAAGCAACTTTCATCAAATCCCACAGCCTTTGCTTTACCAAAACAAATTGCCTGATTGAATTAGCTGCCATAAGTCTAGCTACCTTCGCTGCAAGGTGTCAGAGGCACAGCTGTGGTTAAAAAGAAGAGCAATTTTACAACTACCAGCCTTGGCAGAATGAAACACATACTGTTTTTCAAGGAGACTGACATTTTCACTCTGAACAACCAGTTGAAATTTAAATTGAAAATGTTTCCAAAATCTGAAAAAACATTTCATATTTAAAATATATTACATTGATGTTATACTTTCAAGAAAATAGAAATTAATACAAATCTAAAGAGCCTCTATAATTCTTTTTTTGCAAAATGCGTTTTAGTTTTACAATAGATAAACTTGTCTATACATTTAATGATTGAACAAATTTGCTGTTTTAGGAAATACTGTTTTATAACACATAAAATTAAAAATTTTAAGTAGGATATTTCATATACTAATATTATGGCATATTGTGAAGACTGACAACTATAACTACATTGTCAGGAAACTGTATAGCTCACTTGACAGAAGTCAAATTTGAGGAATTGCAAATTAAGCAAGACAATGAGCTTCTATATTCACTTCCAACTCTAAAATTTTCAGTAACTTAGTATTGAAAACTCTTTTTAAAATGATAGTTCTCAAATGTGAAATAACCAGGGGTCTCTTTGTTCTGGTGAAGTGAATAGATTAATGTATTGTGAGCACACCCTATGTACACTGTTTCCAGATAGCACTACACTCTGGCTACCTCTTCCCTTAAAAGGACAAAAGAAAAGGCAAAAAATCACAGTAAAACTAAGAAAACTGAGTCAAATGTGACTCCTTTACGTGACAGGCATCCTAACAGAAGAGCTAAGGTTTATCAAAGCCAAGTACCTGTTATCATACTGTAGAGAACATCCCAGATCATTCTGACTTTGAAACCTATTTACCAGGCCTGGCCTCAGCTCTGGCCATTTTTTTTACTCTCTTTATGGTAAACAATCTCTTGCTTGCTTTAACCAGCCTGTAATCAGAAGCTCCCTTTGAGCAAACTATCCTTATTTGATTTTTGTCTTCTCCTATGCCCCAGACATGCCTCTTTCTTCAAGAACCATCATTGTGGTTGTGGTTTAAGTCATCCACCTCCTGAGTCTCAGGCCCTGCAGAAATCAATGGTTTCAACTAATTACCAGGAAAAAGAGGTGGTACCAATTCCTGCCCTAGTATAAACAGACATCCTATCTTGCCAAGCAAGGATCCTTGCTATAGTTACACTTACATTTAATATTCAAACACATACATTTGTAAACAAATGGAATATACAAACTATAAACATGAAAATAAATATGAATATATTCATTTTATAAATATATATGTATAATTCATAAGATAATTTCAGAGCAATTTCATTTTCACCAAATTAAATTTGTGAAGCTCAAGGAACTTATTAACTTTGGTTATTTAGGTAGTATTCCTTCCCTGCTGCTCATGACTAAATTTTCTGGAACAGAATAGCTATCTAGCTATATCAAATATCCACTGTTCTTTTAAGAACTAATGTTTATATTATATTTTTCCTCCCTATCTCTTTCAAGAAATAATTTTCAGGTGAAACTGCACTTGAAGAAAGTTTTAGTATTATATTCCATACACTCTGTGAGGCAAAGTAAAAGAAAATTAAACTCACACTGTTTCTTCCTTTGCTGCTAACAGACGTTTTGAGTTTCAAGTAGACTTGTATTCTGCTCACTGAATAAAAGCTTTTTTAATGATATCAAACATTTCTTTGTCTCTGAATATATTTGTTTATTGAAAAACAAAACTTTTGGCAATTGACATACTTAGGATGTTTTTTCTTTCCCTTTAAGTTGAAAAAACACATGATAAACATTTGTCATAAATTGTATGCTTACCTTTCATTCCTGGTTTTGATCCAGCAAGTGTTCTCCATCATCACAATCTCTTCATCTGGCATATTTAACTGATGACTCTGCAGATAATGCTGAAAGAAGATGATTTAATAATACTCTTCATGTTTTAGTCGCAGGTTAAGCTGGTTTTATTTTACATATATTTCAAATCTCTCTCTTTTCTACATGAAAGCATCTAAGTTTTCCTTCTTTTTCATATGGAAAAAAAGGTTCCATTATAAACAAGTATTTCTTTTTATTTTTATTTACCAGTGTACTCTTCAATCTCTTTAAGAGTGCCTGCTTTCTTTTTTAAAAAATAATTTTAAAGGGGCCTCCAATTAACACCTATTTAACAAATGAACTCTATTAAATGTTTAGAATGTGCTAAGTACTAAGCATAAAAAATATGATTGAAACTGATACTTAGGTAAAGGACTCATGAGATATCAGCAATGAAATGCAAAGCAATAATTCTGTTCAAGGAGACCATGAAATGGAGAAAACAATAAATATTAGTTTGGAGACTCACAGGCCTGTATAAAATAGAGACTGAGTCACTTTAAAGGAGTGTGACATTGGTCAAATTCCTTATTCTCTCTGCATTACACTATCGTCTTTAAAATACCTACCTACAGAGAAAAGTGAGCAAGCATCCTAAGCTACAGGTAGTGCTTTGTCCATTACCTATAATTCTCAGGTGCACTAATTTTCAGGCAAATTCAGAAGGAAAATGGCTTAAAAATCTGCAATTCTAAAGGACATTGTGAGAGAAATAGAAAATACCTGCAATATGATGAGTATAATAAAAAAGAAAAATGTGGATTTCCACTTGCAGTCCAAAAAGGAGCAGGCTCTTTCCTCCCAGGTTATCCCTGCTACAACTAAAAATCCCTGGACAGAACACAAGCAAGTCGAAGACTCTGACAGATGGAAACAAGAATGTGGATTGTCTAGGGGCACCGAGACTTCAGGAATAGCACAGTGGTGGTCCCTTGAGCGTGGTCCTCATTGCCTCTCACGTCTCTGGGCAGAGTGCTGCAGAAGATTCCAACCCGCAGTCTCCAACAGGCAAAGACAGAACCAACCAACCAAAACCACAAAGCAAAACAAAAATCCTTAAAGTGAATCCTGTTCCTGAAGGGCTCTACAAAACAGAAAACCAGTTTTGGAAATACGTACCCTACTCTAGCCGTCTCACTGAGGCTGCACTGGGAGCTGATCTTGCATCCTGTCCTTCTCCACCAAAGCAGGAGGCAGCTCGCTGCACCCCAGGCCAAGTGGCATCCACTGGAACAAACAGGGAGCTGAGCTTCCACCCCAGACCTGGCAGAAGGAGGTACTGCTCCAATTTCCCTGCCAGCAGGTAATTTGCAAAAGAAGTAGAATCTTCCTTTCCCTACCCACTCATTCCTTTTTCTGTCATAAAATTAAAATAGTAAACCAGAGAAATACTTTTTTCATACACTACTTTTACACTGCCTGCCAACAGTATGACTTATTTTAATCCATTTCTTCTGGTTTCTGTCACTTAGGACTCAAGTTTTTATACCATATCATGGCATATATTTTATTTCCTTCTGCCAAACACCTTCTTAATTTTTCCTATTAAGAAAAACTTCCCTAAGTGAAAGTGAATTCTATAATAATTTCTACTTAAAACACCCTTGTAAAATATTGATTATGAATTACACATTTATAATAATTTTTGCTTCGTTTACTGCATTTTCCAAATGGATGTATAATTGTGTTTGCCATATGTCTATTAATGTTATTAATATCAGAATTAAATTTATAAGCATAATAATATATCAGAGCAGCATTGGAAAATTAGAAATTAGAAATTTGATGCTATCAAGAGTCAGTATAATATATTTTTAATTGCTTGAAGAACCTCCATACTGTATTCAATAGCAGCTATATTATTTTAAATTTCCACCAACAGAATCCATGTGTTCCCTTTCACTCATATCCTCACCAACACTTGTAATTATTTGTTTTTTTGATAATAGCATTCTAAAAGGTCTGAAGAGGATACTTATGGTGGTTTTGATTCACATTTTCCTGATGTTTAGTGATTTTGAGCCCCTTTTCATATTTTCATATGTATCAGTTTGTTTTTATGCCCATACTGTACTGTTTTAATAATTTAAAATATAATTACCATGTGACCCAGCAATCCCACTTCTGGATATATAGCCAAAATAATTGAAATCAGAATCTCAAAGAGATATTTGTACTCCCATGTTCACTGCAGTATCTTCCCAGTAGCCAACCTAGAGAAACAACCTAAACATCCATCTGAATGAATGAATCAAAAAATGTGATATATACACACAAGGAGATATTATTCAGCCATAAAAAAGAGGGAAATCCTGTGATATGCAACAATATGGATAAATATGGAGGACATTATGTTAAGTGAGATGAGTCAGCCACAGAAGGACAAATATTGCATGACCCCACTTATGAGATAACTAGAATAATCAAATTCATAGAAACAGTAGAACAGTAGATGCAAGGGGCTGGGAGGAGATGGAAAGGAAGAGTTATCTTTCGACAGGTATAAAGTTTCAGTTGTGCAAGGTAAGTTCTAGAGATTTGTTGTATACCGTGCTTACAGTTAACAGAGTATTATGCACTTCAAAATTTAAGAGGATATATCTCAGTTAATTGTTGTTACCTTTATTTTATACAATAGTAAATAAATAAGTAAAAACATTTTTTAAAAGAATGAATACATAGACTATAGTAAAAAAAAAAATGCCTTAAATTGTAAATCTAGGGCTATGGCTGTGCCCTTTTGGCAATATCTTTTACTTTAAACTTAGAAATGCTTGAGAAAGATGTTGCTAATAAACCCTGAGAAATTAGGAGATACCAAAAATTCCATCTTCCTCATAAAAGATCTCTTCATTTTTAGAAGGATATTATTATTTGTTAAATACTATATTAAATAAGATATTTGTTAAATAAATAATGTTTGCTAAAAAATATATTAAAAGCCATATGATTTTTGTATAAAGTGTGTTTCATCTGTATGTTCTGAAATTTTGCTGAAGATTGAAAAGTATTCTGCTCAGCTTATAACAATTTTTCATGTAAATAAATTACTGTGGAAATTGGTACATGTAAATAATTTATGATGTGATTAGTTGTTTGTAAGCTGGTAAGTTTGCAAGTACCACAATTGGATTTCCTTGGCTTCCCTCAGTTGACTTTACTGTGTCTCATATCAACCGCAGAGCTTTTTATCTCACCCCTATTTCACAGGGTCAAGAATTGATATTAACCCTTTTCCAAACCAACAGCTACAACTGAAAAATCACATAGCAAAAACATGTCCACAGAATATAAAGAAAGGTGAAGGGGAAAAGGGTAGCAAGGTGGCTTTTCTGAGAAATAACCAAGTTAAAAAATGATATTTTTAGATTCTTAAGTATTGTGAAAGAGCAAAAATAAAAAAGAAAGGAAGAGCAAGTGATAGGCTCTTGCCTGGAACGGACACTTGCACCACAAGGAAAACGCAATGAAAAAAATGAAAAGCTGCTCACTGACCTTTCCCTCAGTGTACCGAAGGTAAGGCTTGCTTGTTCTTTCTAATAATATGGCTGATAAAATACGACTTCTTATACTTGGCACTCTTCAGCTTCCCTTATTGCACAGAGAATCACGTCACCCTTTAGTGTTCCAAACAGAATACAAAAAAATCACTGTGGCAAATAATGATTTTAGCTGCTTAAATTGCAATCACTTATAAATCTATGGCAGACAAGCTGTTATACTAAAGTGAACTGAAGGCTTGCGCCCTGGGTAAAACACATGGCTCAACATTGAGGGCCCCAGAGCTCTAAGGATAGTCAAGGATGTGGCAAAGAAGGAAGAGGATTCAGAAGGAATCAGGAGACAGAGCATTCTTTAGTAACTCTTGATGCAAGATTTTGCCAACACACCAAGAAAGAGAATAAATATGATAATATAATAATAATAATAATAATAATAATAAAAGTAATAACTTACAATAACAGCAACTGCTATGAGTATTAGCACTCACCTGCTCCTATAGTTTTAGGTCCTGTATCCTAAACAATTTGCTTATAGTACTTCATTTAATTCTTTCAATAACTCTAGTTCTCAGGTTTCAAAAAATGACATTATGGTATACAAAGGTCAAATTATCTAAGGCCAAACAATTATCAGGTGGCAGCAGTAGGCTCCAAACTGAAGCAATGTGGTAAAGATTATGTATTTTTTATCACTATATTATATAGTATCTACTTCTATCTAAATACCAAAATGTTTACTTTTTCTCAGTAAATGCTACATAATTAAATCCATAGGGTTGGTACATTCTTTTCATTTGTTTCAAATATTTACGTATACTACAAGTAAAATAAATCTTTAGTTCATGCTGGGATTATTTAGAGGTGGATGTTTAAAGTCACCTGTACTTAAGATATTCCGGTCCACATAAAGAAAGAACAGGGGCTAATGAAATGATCCTGCACAGAATGTCTGAATGAGACACCCTCCTTTAGGAGGGGGCCATGTGGATAGATTTGCTCTCCTCAGAAATTACAATTAACCCAGTGAAAACTGCTCAATTAGATAGTGAACTTTTGGTAGTGTTCATTTTCACATACTCAATCTCCAACTATTTGTGACAGGATCATCAGTAGGAGATTATGTAAATTTATTAATTTCTACCATTTTTGTAGTGAGAGGAATGCATTTCTCAACAGTTATCATTTAAAACATTAAATCAATAATACAGTGCTGAGACCCTCTGATATACATTCCCTATAGTGCTTTATTAATGCTCCTTTCACTCATCCCATATGCAAAATAAAAGTGATTGCTTATTATATAAAGTTATTCATTGTTGCTTATCATATTTCTTGAAAGCTTACTCATGCTGTGCACAGGAACAAAAAAAATACTGCTTATCACAAATACCAGATTAAGATAATTGCTGTTTCTTTATAGAAGAAAAATTAATTACTCGAAATATTTAGATTTTAGGTCCTTCATAGCCATTTTCTCCCCTTTAATGAAAAATTAGAAGGTAATGAAAGGCTTACTATCTATGACTCACGGATTCTGAAAGCACTCATACTTCATGTACTTTTATTATATTGATCTTTTCCAACATGCATTCATATTATAACATGTTTTTCACTATTACCCATTCAACCTGATAGGTTAGAATTACCCATATCACTACTTTCCATACATTTTCTACATTTAAGAGGCCTGATAATAACAACATAAATTTGTGTGACACTTGACACTTTACACAACATTTTTACAACCTGTTCACAATACTTCTACATAGATCAGGTATAATTTCCAAGCTTCCACAAATGGGTCCTCATTTGCCTCCCTCTTTTGACCTCCCTCTATTCTCATTTCACTTAAATTGTTCTACAAAATATTATTTCATAAGGCTACAAAATTGCCTTCGTGTATGCCATCCTTTGTATCTGTATTTATTACCTTTGCATAACCAAACATCTGTTGCTTAAGACCCAGTTCAGATACTCCTCCTCTATGAGAATTTACCTATTTTCCCCACCTGATAGTGATATATTTTCCACTTCTGGATTTCTAGTGCACATTGTTTTCCCTCATTACCTTCTAATTTTTCATTAAAGGGGAGAAAATGGCTATGAAGGACCTAAAATCTAAATATTTCGAGTAATTAATTTTTCTTCTATAAAGAAACAGCAATTATCTTAATCTGGTATTTGTGATAAGCAGTATTTTTTTGTTCCTGTGCACAGCATGAGTAAGCTTTCAAGAAATATGATGAGCAACAACAAATAACTTTATATAGTAAGCAATTACTTATATACAAGATATAAAAATTATTTATAACTACTAAGTAAGTCTAATTTCTCCTCATCTCTCCCTTTGCATGATACGCTCACTGAGTGTAGGATTCTGTTCCTTTTGTTTCCCCTAGCAGAATCTAGCCTAGCACCATACACATTGTAGGAATTCCATATATTTCAAATAAAAGGAATAAATATACTTTCAGAAGAGAATTTATGGGCAACTTAAGTGGCTTGTGTCAGAACTCAATCTAGGAATTTTGACTCTTAAGCCATTCCATGGAAAGAAGGTAATATTGGATGATACCTAAAAGCCACTCAAAATATCCCCATATTCTGATATCAAACCACTCTACCCTCAAGTATTGTTCATTCATTTCACCTGTAACTTGTCCAGATGATTCATAACTGAATTCACGTTTTGATTTTCCTCCTTTGTCATGCTCCCATTGTGTCTCGTACTGTCGTAGATTTCTGTGGGGAAAGATAATTTTCAAGATTATTTCACCTTCAATTCTGCATGTTAATCTAAAACTGTCTTTAGTTGAATTAAAAACAAGCAGAGGAACAGAAAAAATTTCTGGGAACTTTGTAAGTCACCAGAGATACTTTTAATAGAAAAGAGTGGAATGAATGTAATTAATCTGATCTTAATATTGGTTTACAGCATATTACATGAGCATATCATGTATTTCTTTTAAAGTTGTACAGAAGTTTGAAATACTGGGAAGTCTTAGGCTGTGACAAAACTGTAAATTAATGATGTATAACTAAAATAATGATGACAGAGATGAACAAAAAATATTTTGAATTGGGCATCTACAAGGCCTTTGTGCTTGAGTTGGAAGTCCCTATTTTCTGTTTGATATAGTTATTAAGAGCATGCATTAGTTGTACCGATTTACTAGACTGCCTTTTCTCTAGGTGCTTCTGGCACTTTTAATCATTCTTTTCAGAGAACTCATGCAATTGCCACCCTTTGCAGGCAACAACTGTAATTCCAAAATGTGTCAAAAGCTGTCACAGATCTGCTTTATTATTTAGTTAAACTTGAAAAAAAAAGATTTTTATCTCTATCCAAAGGCATTTTTTAGAAGAAATTACATACAAATGCACAACACAAAAGAAACTGAATGAGAAAAGAAAATTGACATTTTGATTTGTGGGCTCTCCAGTAGGTCTATCATTCATCCAGAAAAATATCACTATTGTCACTCTTCTCTGGCAGGGAGACTAATTGGTGCAGCTGTGACAGAGCACAGTCTTTCTGCGGAGAAAGCCGCCTTGGGAAGAAATAGAACGTGCTAAAGGACTTGCAGGTGTTATGAGTTGAGTCTAAATGATGAGACTGTGTCTGATTAGAAAGCTAAAGATGTATAGATGTGTCTTTCTAAACACTGAGTTACTAATATGCCTTTCTGTGTGGATGACAGTTCATTCATTGCGCAAATATTTTTGATCTTGTGCTCTGTACAAAGCAGTGTGCTAGTCATTTCCTTGCGCTTTAAAAGCAAACAAAATTTGACATGATGAAAAAGATGGTGAAGAATCAACATAGAAACGAACTTACTCTCTGAGGTCACACAGTGCCCTGTTTTGGTTTTCTTTTTCAAAAGTCATTCTAGAGTCCATAAATGTAATAATGATTGCTAATTTTTGCCAAGGTGCACAAAGGTGAAAGTCTTTACCCAAGATCATAATCCAGGTTTCCCAGTTTAGTGAAACATTGACCTTACCCTACTCTTCTGTGAACCGGTCATGACCACAGCATCCACTTAATACCCCTTTGGTGCTCATATAAAAATTAATATTTATGATTGGGATAATGAGATCTTGCTTACCAACCTGGAGACCAGGTGAGGGAAGAAGGAAAAAAAATCAGGCTTTCGTTGCAATGGAAGAAGTTGAGAATTTTCCTGGAAGCAAGAAAAAGCCTCAAATCCCACATCTCCCACCTTACAAAACTGCTTTAGCCACCATTCCTCCTGGTGTTTGAGGGCAAATACCGAATGTAAAATGAGAAGGTTTACATTTGGGCAATCTTGGACAGGTTATTTTTAACGTTACAAGCTTGTTTCTTCAGCATCCTTGGGCTACCTTTATCAAAGCATTCATTCCACTCTATTTTCTTTCTTAGTTGAATGTTCTTGAGAACAGCAATTGTGCTTTATTTATGTGTATAAGCTTAAAGTCTATACTATATCAAACAGTAAATGATAAATAATTCTTAAATCAAAGAATAACACAGAGATCAAATATTCTCCATATTTACTTCATGGAATTGTTATAAATATTAAATACAAACATTGTGAAAACACTATAAAACTTTTAAAAGCTGTACTATAATGAGCACATACGTGATATAAATAAGCGTTTGTGCTTAACATCACTATTTTAGATGTCATTTATTTATGCTATTTACTTCATTCTCATAAAAAAAACAGTAATGGAGGGATTACAACTATCCTCTTTTTTGGATATAAAACTGAGCTACACAGAGATGAACAAAAATACCCAGTGGAACTTAACCAGTACTTATTGGGGCCAGGATGTCCCCATGCGGTCCCATACCAAAATCTGTGCTCTTAACCTATACCCATTATTACAGTCAGGCTGAGTTATATATTGTTTATCAGTATGCTTCTGTTTCTCAACTGAAGTATCAACTGACTGAAAAAAGAGAGAGCACTGGAGTATAGTTGCTGAAGTCTACGTTAAGATATAGAAAGGTCGTTGTGACATGAGTCAGACTCAGTAAATCCATTCTCCTACTTTCTTTCTGTATAGTCTTAAACTTTTCACTGAATATACTGGAGATTTATTTTCTTGTCTGTGAAATGGGTGTAATATCTACACATAGGATTATTCTGTTTCACTAAGTCCTGCACCTAGCAGGACTTCAGTAATATAGAGCTGCTATTATTTTTATCATTGTTGTTATTCTTGTTTTTCTTTCTTTCTCTCTTCCTTTCTCCAACTCTTTAATTACTAATTCTTTCAACACTTATGTATTGACCACCTACTGTATGTCAGATATGCATTAGGGAATGCAAACAAAAATTGAGCATCTACTATGTGTCAGGTATATGTCTGGTACCCAGTCTTCCACTTGAATTATCAGAAAAACATTTCCAGCTCAACCAAGACAAAATGAATTTTTCTACACTGAGAAACACCCAGGGTCTGTTTGCTCTCCTAAAATTACAAATGGAATTCAAGGCAATGCAACAGGTTCAGCGTCTTCCATTTCTTCCAAGCACAAACCTTTCACTGGATATTTTGAGGGGTAATGATGAGACAATTGGGTTTGAAGATATTCTTAATGACCCATCACAAAGTGAACTAATGGGAGAACCACACTTGATGGTGGGATATAAACTCAGTTTACTGTAATGCAGCATGCTGTTCATGAAGTTAGGGGGATGCATCTTGTTTATACTTGTATTTTTACTATAATTTGATGTGCACAACATTGAAAGTACTGACTTATGAGAAAAAAAGTGTCAGGTATGCTGGGGATGCATTAGGGAATAAAACAGACACACGTAGCTGTGCACATAAACGTACCTTCTTGCAGAAGGAAAGAGGTAATACACAGATTAAATATGTAAAGGAAATTATATATTAGAAGATGATAAGGGTTAAGGAGAAAAAATAAAGGATGCAAATTACATTGAATAACCCAGAGAGAAGGTGTATGATTTTAATGAGGTGATAAGAAAAGATCACAATAAAAAGGCAACATTTCAAGAACACTTGGGAGAGATAAGAGAGCTAAACCATGTGCATTGTGGGCACAGGGTGCAGCTAGACTAACAGACCTGGGATGGGACCATGTTTGGCTTGTTTAAGGAATAGCAAGAAAGCCACTGTGCATGTAGTGGACTGAGGGAAATAAGATTAAGATCACAGAAGTATGAGTAGAGGGTGGGGAATCAAAGGAAAGCAGTTTCTAGAGTCCATTTTAAGCATTTTGAGTTTGATTCTGAGTGAGGCAGGGCACCACTGAAGCACTTTGAGAAGAACAGAGGTGTGAGCTGACAGCTCAGGCTGCTGTGCTAAGCATAGATGATAGAAAGGGAAGGATGGTAACAAGAAGCCTGTCTGGGAGCTTTTACAACACCTTGATGGGAGGTAATGATGTCTTAGGCCAGAATACATGGCATTAATGGGGTTGAGGCAAACCATTTGGGTCATGTTGACATTGACCCCATTCATTGGCTTAAAAGCAATGAGAAAAGATGGAGGCAGATTTTGAGGAGGGCAAGATACACCTTGCATCACCTCGGTGGCCACCTCTACACAGTCTACAGATGAGAAGAGGTGGTTATTCTCATAGCTGTGAAGAGTGGGTTCCTTTTGATGATCAGAAGGTTCAGAGAAATTTGGAGCTTGTAAGTTCTCAAGTACATAAAACTAGACATTCCCAAACTGGGTCTCAGTGCCATTCTCTTTTTCTCAGGGGCCAACGTTTAGCATAGGAGACTTGCCAAGATGATAAATCTCAAAACTCTTTCATTCTTAAATTTGGTCTTGGGCCTCATTTTCAGCACAGCCTTCTCTCTGGCTGCAGATGAGGGTCCTTACAAACCACCATCAAAGCCTTCAGGCTTTCACACTGTGCCCTGAGTTGATAGTTGGCTGATTTGATCTGATTAGTTTCTTCCTTCAGTGTATCAAAGGCATTTAAAAAACACCAATCACCTCCACAGCCCTTATAATTGCCACTGCTCTTGTAAAATTATCTCATTTAGGAGCAATAATAATTACAAGGACTAGGGTGACTGCAGGAGACATGAAGCAGAGAGTTGCCATCAAGCAAGTTACTACAGGTAACTAGAACTTAATCCCATTAGAGAACTCTGGAAGCTAATGTAGAACTCATTCCTCGGACCTAATCTAGCAGAAGAGCAAAAAGCTGAGGTATTTATATATACACTCCCAATAGTAACTGGTTCCAGGCTGCTCCCTGATAGCATTAATTCTCTGGCACTTACTTCCTGATATGTGTGCGGTAGCTTCTAGGTTTTGGCTTTTATGATTAGTGCCGCTAGAACTCTCTTGTACAAGCCTTTTAGTGAACACATGTATGTGGTTATATTGGGTATATCTTTAGAACGGGAATTATTGGCCATGGAGTACACATTTGTTCAGCATATTAGATACTGTCAAACGTTTCTCTAAAAGTATTATAGTAGTTCATACTCTCAGGACAGTTTAGAAAGATTGCAGTTGTTCCATATGGTTCATAACAACTGATATTTTCTGTCTTCTTTCATTTCATTCTGTGGAATGTACTGTATATCCATTCCCCTTTAGAAGGGCACTGACTTAGCTTCCAGTTTTTTTCTCCCATGAAAATGCTGTGAAAACCATTCTCATTCATAGTTTCTTTCGGCCAGTGAGGGTTCTTCACTGCGAGGGTTCCTTTGGGGGTATATACCAAGAATAGGGACATCTGTATTGTGGGCTATATGACAACTGAAATTCAAAACGTATTGTAAGATTGATAGTAACAACTTCAATCCCCATGAAGTAGCTGAGTATTCATCTTTTCTCATATCCTGGACAAGTTTTGCTATTTTCCAGTTTTCTCATTATTCTTTGCTTTTTCATTGTTTGCTTTCAATTTTCTTATTGTTGCTCTTTTTTTTTTATTGCTGGTAGATTTAAGCATCTCTCCCCATTTTTATTGATGGATTAGGCTCATAGGATAATGTAAACAAGTATGAATCAACTTTATTGCAGAAATGTTGAGCTTGAAGTTGACGATATGTAGTCCCCTGAGTAGCCACTATCCCACTGGCCTACAGCTGGGCCTAATGTAGCTGGATACGTTGTAGTTCATGCTCCAGGAAAGGTAGTCCACTAATCTTTACATGTTTACTGCAAAATTGGGAGAAGTCAGGGAGCACTCAATTGTGTAATGCTGGGAATCAGAACAAGATCTTGTCTTTCCCATTCTTGGGAGTGTCCTTGCTGATGAGATGAATAGCCTAACTTCCTGAGTTGTCTATAGGAATTTGAGTCTCAGTGCTGGTATCAGATGGAGACCTTGCAGACCCTCATACTGAGCCAGTTCATTACTAGGCTTCTAGAGTGGGGATCAGACTGAGTCATTCATCTATCCATCCTTCCATCATGCGTATAGTAGGTAGACAGTCAGACATGAGCAAGGAAGGAGGAGGAGGACTTGAGCTGGACGCTTGCTTACATTCTACACATTCTGTACTAGTTTTTCCCACCCGGTGGGGAGTGAGGTATAGATAACAGACCGGCTGGTTCCAACACGGAGTAGTTGACCCTAACTTCACCTCCAAATACATTATACACTCATTAACATAGTAAGAATCACACCTTCCCACACCATGACAATCCTGCGGAGAACCAAATATAATAAAAAGCTCCCTCACCCAATGTGAGGGTGGAGAAAGCAGGAACTCCAGGAAGTTAGTTTCCTTTGAAACCTAATCTTACTTAGCAAATATCCATCCTCCTTCATATGAAAAAGGCTCCCTATTGTTCCCTTAGAGCAACCCCCTCTGGATCTATGTGCCCCAACTCTCAGGCGTGTACTGTTGACTTTCTCCAAACTTTATTTTCCAAATAAACTGTTAATGCTCAATGGCTCTTTTGCATCTGTTCTTGAATTCTTTCTCCCAACAAGACCAAGGACCCATTTTCAGTCCAACAAAGGAAACAAAAAATCCATCCAACTAAGGGCTCTGGGTCTTCTCAGTCACCTACTGGTCTCTAGGAGAAGAACTGATTGAACAAATATTTTCCCATCAGGAAATTAACTGGACCTTCAGTTAAGCTTCCAGTTTTCTTGAAAATGAGGGATCATATGGGTCCCTCCAGATTGTGAGGAAGATATTTCATAAGTATGGAAGCTGAAAAATCAGTAAAATTCTCATTAAAAGTATTTGCTGAGATCATCTAAACCACGTTGCTATGAAACCTAAGCTGAGAAAACCAGAAAAAACTCCTGAATCAAACTGAAAGATGGCACACTGTCATTTTTTATTTTTTTAAATTTCATTAGGTGAAAGCAAATATTTCCTTTCTAAGCCTAGGAATGCCACTGGCAGTGCAAGAAACCTGTGTGGACCATGTGATCTGGTTTCTTGGGTCCCTTGAGGGATCATATGGGTACCTCCAGAGTGTGAATACTATTCTAAGTGAAAGACAAGAGAAAGTCTGTCTTCTTCAGGGGAAAATTAAGTTGTAGGGAACAAAGTATGTAGTAACAGTTTATGCTGAGATGAAATCCTGCATCTAACCACTCTTGATTATCTTCTGCTGTGGGCACACAACTTTACTGCTATTTTAGATGGTGGCAAGGTTTGGTTGGTTAAGGTGAAGAAAAGTACAACTAAAGCTTTTGCATTAAGTCCTGCTATCTAGGGTAGTTGCAGAGCTTCCTAACAGCCACAATATTGGAAGAATTATATCATTCTGCTCTGAAGAGAATGAGGAAAGGTTGATGTAATTTGTGGGTTGATGGAAATGTGTATGTGGAAGACCAAGAAAAACAGCCCAAAGAGGTTGTGACAGTGCTCAGGGGGAAGGAATGGTTGGTTGTCTAGAAATCACTAGGAGTTGTCTAGAAAAGGGAATGGGATCTGACAAGTTCCCCCACATCTTAGATTGCAGGAACCATTTGCAACACCACTGTGAGCCACAGACTGAGACGGTTATAGGTGGCTATTGGGTTGGTCACATCTGAAATAGGAAAGGAAAATGATCATTTGTCCACCCTCTGACTACCCCTCCCCAACATCCCAAGATCAGCTGTGCCTATAGATAAACTGTTGATTGGGAAACACCTAGAACGATTTTCCTTACTTTTCCTAGGAGCTATAAACTCTACAGAAATCCAGTAGTCCATTCTGCCTCCTTGGATGACCCCTGATGAAAAATGAGGAAAACTGCAAGAGAAAGAGAATCTATAGCAAAAGCATGAAAATCACAACAATGCCTCTCACTTTCAGAGAGATGGAATCATAATACCCCCACAATGTGGTGCTATTCTGGGGAAAAGAGGACCAAAAAATTATTTATATCATGTCTATCCACTCAATCTTCAATCCATGCAGCACAAATCCCCACCTATTCACCAAGGTCGTGGTGTGTGTGAATAAAGGGAAAGGAAGAGTAAGTGTTGAGATACAGAATCATTAGAGTCCCTACATCTCAGAGAGAAATGTGATACCCTCTTCATGATAAATCTCTTCATGAGTGAAATGGGATAACCTCCAAGATCTGCTAAGTAAAGATGCAGAACAGTGAGTTTACCATGTTTAATTTGTGTTAAGTATATAGAGCTTCTCACCTTGTAATATAGAAATACAAGGATCCTGATTTATCAGATGGACTTTCCTTCTTTACTACCCATATCTGACAGCGAGGGGCCTAGGAGCTTCAACCAGGCAGAAAACCGTTGCAGAGGATGGCAGCGTTCCATAGTTTCATTCAACCACCCAAGGAAGCTGACGCAGACATTCATGTAGAAAGTATTGCAGGAGAGACTGTTGTAGTGTTTGAGGGTATCCCATTGCTCAGTGGTATCTACTGCCTATGTGTGATAGTGACACCAACCACCAAATGCAATGCTGGGAGGCCTAGGGCAGTGACAGCCATAAATAGGATCCCACTGAGAAATTGTATTATGTTGGGAAATTTCAGTACCTGGAAACTACTATCAATCAGATACTTGCTAACATGTATTCTATATTCTCCAAGGAGGTATTCACATAGAGCAGCTCCATATTCTACAAATGTGTCTATAGCAATCAGGTACAATTTTAGTCCCCTTTATGAGGTTAGGTGGCATCTTCCAAATGCAAGTTGGTCCTATTTGCCTAGTTTGTTTTAAATTATTCCTCTTGCAGATACCAAATGGGAGCAGGAGCACCAGGGAGTGGGATTTATCAGGCCTTGCTTTCCAATTGGAGGCATGGCTTTGTCACTGAGAGGAACATCCTGACCTCTGAATTCGGCAACATGTGTACTTGGGGTACCAGAGGCTTTATCACTGGGAGAATGTGCAATCCTTTCTGTGGATATTCCTTATTGCTAGGTTTCTGGGAAGAGCCATGGAGGTTCTAGGTAGTAAATAGGTCTGTCTTCTCTCAGTTATTAGGGTGCCCTCTTCTTTAAGTTCTTATTTATATCCTTTCTCATTTTCCTCTTAGTTTTCCAGTTGACAAACAGTGTGCCATTTCTAAAATAAACAGCCTGGGTTCAAGTCCCAGTCCCACCAGTTAACAAACTGTGGGACTTTGGAGAAGTGGCTTAAATTCTTTGTGTATCCCCTTAATTTAAAAAGTACAAAATGACATTTTGCATCTCACAAGTTTTTTAGGATTAAACGAGTTAAAAGGCACTTTCAAAGATTCTAAAACTAAAGCCTATTTGTTTAATAAGTGAATGAATTGAGCTTTCTTGTTTATTGCTGATTCATAAAAATATTTTACATGTCATAGTATTATAGATGTGCCTGTATCTTCTTATATGTATTAATCCTTCATAGATTATAGATGTACCTGTATCTTCTGTTCTGTTACCTATTCGTTAATGCTGTTTACTACAGAGAATTCTTAAATGTTATCTAATCAAATCTTTTCCTTTTTTTCTTTATAGTTTTGGGGTCCAGGTTAAGATATTTTCACTACCCCAAAATCAAAAATATATTCCTCTATAATCTTGTCTATTTCCCTTTCATCTTGACATTTAAGCACTTAACTCATTTATTCTAACATATAGTATATGTTAGAGACACAAGTGCCTATTCACAGCAAAGTTGGCTAAAAATGCATCCTTTGTCCACAGATTTATATTACCACCATTATCACATGCCAACCTCACCTTATAGGATCCATTCCTAAACAATTCTATTACACTGGTCTATTTATCTTTATCTATACCAATACCATCAGGTTTAAATTATTGTAGCCTTATAATATACACTAAAATATTGAGGAGTCTTACCACTTTGCTCTAACTTTTCAAAACTCACCTTAGCTATGGGTGAATCTTTTCCTTTACTCTATTGACTGTAAATATCAAGAAGCTCCCAAAGCCCTGCTGGCACTTTGTACTAAATCTGTGGTCTATTTTTAATCTAAATATCCACAGAATCAGCACCTTTATAATATTAGGTTGTTTTACCGATGAACATATGGTTTACATCTAGGACATCGTGATTTGCAAACTTAATTTTCATTGAGACTTTCATTCAAATGTGCTTTGTTAATAGAAGAGTTCTTCATTAACTGAGATTTTCACATGGTGAACTATGTGTCCTACACTCAAATCTAAAAGAAAAAGAAAGTTGATTGTGACGTAGGTCAATGTCATTGTAAGATTTCACTAAGATGAAGATACAGAACATTTTACTCTGCCCCGTTCCTGCTCATAAGTAGTCAAACAATATTTACTGTCACCATACACAGTAACTTACAACCACTTTGCAACATTTATGCAGGGTTGACTGATAAATTTAGTAATCCAAGATTCTCTTGGGACTCTAGTTCTGTGTACAATGATATACTACCCATACAATAACACCCAGTTTAGTCAAAAAAAGGGGATGAGGAGTCAGGAAATAAATACTTCTCAGAGATGACAGCTGCAACTGGATCTGGAGAAATGAATTTTCCAGCAGAAAAGTAAAAATCACTTTTATTTTCTTAAAAAATAATATGCTTATAGTAGAAAACCTAAGAAACATTTGGAAAATTTTGTTTACTTCTAGTTATAGAACTATATATTTACTATTTAAAAATGCAATTTGATGTAAAACAACATTGATTAGACTTTCTGCTGAGCATTGTTCTGCACATAATATATCAAGTGATCATTACATAGCCTAGAGCATTTGGACAATATTTTTACCTCTATCTAATTGTAGAAAGTCCTTCTACCATAGGGAGTACAAAGGACCTTTCATGTGTCTTGTTTTTGACAAAGGTTTTTCTTTCACTTCTACACTCCATTCAAAATTGTACAATATTGATTATAGAGCTCTTATGTGATCCTTAGGATTGCTTTATTCCATTGAAAAACCATCTTTTAGTTTGTATAGTTATTATAGCACCGCAGGAGTCTTCATGGATGCAATTATCCATGCACTGTTACAGAGCACATGCCACAAGGGGGAAAATAACTACATAAAACAACTGAACCAGATGGATATTTGAAAATAAAACACTTAAGATATATGTAGTTTTTGTGGTTAACAACTGTTCACATACATACAGAAAATGAATAAACCTTTGCAGTTCTTACAGGCTAAGGTGGTTTTGTTGTCTGGTGGTGTTTTTAATTCTCATTTGCATTTCTTTAGTTATATCCAAAGGAAGAAGCCAACAAATATTTTCCTGTTGCCTTAGTGGTTAAGGAGAAAAAATAGTTTATCATTTCCTAGGGCAATGCCAGATGACAGGATAGAGTCAATCCCCAGGAGTCTATGAGAAAATTACCAGTTACAGAAAAATAGTAAATACCACATTAGAGACACTGTGACCTCTGAGGTCTAAAATTAGAGCTTAAATTGGGCATGATCTTATAGGATATTCTACCATCTTTGGAACAATGGGGAGAAAATGTAAAGCAGACCGCAGATGGAGAGCAAGAGCAAGCCTTCGTGTCCTCAACGGTAGGAGAAAGCCGAGCTGCAGGACCCCTATGGGCCCAGCGCTCCCCAGTAATGGGGAGGCCACACCAAGTGCAAACACATCTTCCACTCCTTCGCTTCCCAGGCACCCAGTGTCCCCTTGCATACAGCCTCAGTGATCATGAATGCAAACGAGCGGACGTTGTTTTGTACAATGGTGACTTTGGATGGCACCACAGTGTTGTGGTATTGTGTTGCTATTATTTGAGAAAATTTACAGAAGTGCAGATGTTCAGGTAAGTGTGTGGGCTCTGGAGTCAGTTTGTGTCCATGATTTAGTAACTACTTCATCTCTTTTCTTAATCCCTGTTCTTCACTGGAATATGAAAGTGAAAATAGATCTTGCTCACCATGAAGTGCAAGTGCACATAAAGAGATTAGTTCAATGTCTGGCTCCTAGGAAGAATGTAACAGTATCAATGCTCATGAATGTTAATATTATTATGATCAACAAAAAGAATAGCTTTGCCAAATTCTGCATGTTAATGGTAAGGAAGAAATAGTTTTAGTAATAGTTATTACCACTTTGGCCCTAAATATAATTCCTCTTCTCTCTTTTTGGTCTTCAAAATAAAAGAAATTGGTCTTGGGGCAGAGCCAAGATGGCGGCATGAGTAGGACAGTGGGAATCTCCTCCCAAAAACATATATATTTTTGAAAATACAACAAATACAACTAATCCTAAAAGAGAGACCAGAAGACACAGGACAACAGTCAGACTACATCCACACCTGCGAGAACCCAGCACCTGGTGAAAGGGGTAAGATACAAGACCTGGCCCAGCGGGACCCGAGCGCCCCTCACCCCAGCTCGCAGCAGGAGGAGAGGAGTTGGAACGGGGAGGGAGAGGGAGCCCAAGACTGCTAATCACCCAGCCCTAGCCATCTGCACCAGAGCACAGACACAGTGCATGTGTGGGGTGCTGGAAACTAAGGAAACTGGACAGCAAGATCTTTGAGCAGGTCCTGAAGCTGGCACCCCTGTGACAAAGAAAAGCGAGTGCTTTTTGAAAGTCTTAAAGGGACAGGGATTCCACGGCTGGAAGGAAGAATTCTGGGTCACAGTCCAGCAGCTGGAAATTCCAGGGAACTCTGGGCGCACTAACCCCCTAGGCAACAGCTCTGAGACCCCTCACAGAGGTAAACAGCCAAACAGCTCCCATCCGTTACCCCTCCCGGGCCCCGCCATAGCAGAGCAGGAGCCTGAGGCTGGCCACGCCCACAGCAAGGGAGCTTCCTTCATACTGGCCGGGCAAGATACAGAGACCCAGTCTACACGCAATTGCCCAACATAGGCCACTAGGGGTCGCAGATGTCCCAGTAAAGAGGCCAGGAGCAAGTGGAAAGCCTTAGCTCTCCCAGCTGACAGAAAGCCAATAGCTCACCACTACACCTATCAACATGAAAAGGCAAAAAAATTTGATCCAGACAAGACTAACCCAGACAGCTTTGACATCTGCTACATCTTCCCCTGAAAAGGAAGGCGGGGAGATAGATTTAATCAGTCTTCCTGAGAAAGAATTCAAAACAAAAGTCATAACCATGCTGATGGACTTGCAGAGAAATATGCAAGAACTAAGGAAGAAGAATAAGAAATAAAACAAGCTCTGGAAGGACTTCAAAACAGAATGGACGAGACGCAAAAGACCATTAATGGACTAGAAAACAGAGAACAGGAATGCAGAGAAGCTGATGCAGAGAGAGAGATAAAAGGATCTCCAGGAATGAAAGAATTTTAAAAGAACTGAGTGACTAATCGAAATGGAACAACATCCGCATTATAGGGGTACCAGAAGAAGAAGAGAGAGAAAAAGGGATAGAAAGTGTCTTTGAAGAAATAATTGCTGAAAACTTCCCCAAACTAGGGGAGGAAATGGCCTCTCAGACCACAGAGGTATACAGAACTCCCATGACAAGGGATCCAAGGAGGGCAACACCAAGACACATAATAATTAAAATGGCAAAGATCAAAGACAAGGACAAAGTATTAAAGGCAGCCAGAGAGAAAAAAAAGGTCATCTACAAAGGAAAACCCATCAGGCTATCATCAGACTTCTCAACAGAAACCCTACAGGCCAGAAGAGAAAGGCATAATATACTTAATGCAATGAAACAGAGGGCCTCGAACCAAGATTACTGTATCCAGCACCATTATCATTTAAATATGAAGGAGGGATTAAACAATTCCCAGACAAGCAAAAGTTGAGGGAATTTGCCTCCCACAAACCACCTCTACAGGGCATCTTACAGGGACTGCTGTAGATGGGAGCACTCCTAAAAAGAGCACAGAACAAAACACACAACATATGAAGAAGGGAGGAGGAGGAATAAGAAGGGAGAGAAATAAAGAATCATAAGACTGTGTTAATAACAGCTCAAAAAGCGAGTTAAGTTAGACAGTAAGATAGTAAAGAAGCTAACCCTGAACCTTTGGTAATCACAAACTTAAAGCCTGCAATGGCAATAAGTACATACCTTTCAATAATCACCCTAAATATAAATGGACTGAATGCACCAATCAAAAGACACAGAGTAATAGAATGGATAAAAAAGCAAGACCCATCCATATGCTGCTTACAAGAAACTCACCTCAAACCCAAAGACATGCACAGACTTAAAGTCAAGGGATGGAAAAAGATATTTCATGCAAACAACACAGAGAAAAAAGCAGGTGTTGCAATACTAGTATCAGACAAAATAGACTTCAAAATAAAGAAAGTAACAAAAGATAAAGAAGGACATTACATAATGATAAAGGGCTCAGTCCAACAAGAGGATATAACCATTATAAATATATATGCACCCAATACAGGAACACCAACATATGTGAAACAAATAGTAACAGAATTGAAGGAGGAAATAGAATGCAATGCATACATTCTGGGAGACTTCAACACACCACTCACTCCAAAGGACAGATCCACCAGACAGAAAATAAGTAAGGACACAGAGGCACTGAACAACACAGGAGAACAGATGGACCTAATAGACATCTATAGAACTCTACATCCAAAAGCAACAGGATACACATTCTTCTCAAGTGCACATGGAACATTCTCCAGAATAGACCACATACTAGGCCACAAAAAGAGCCTCAGTAAATTCCAAAAGATTGAAATCCTACCAAACAACTTTTCAGACCACAAAGGCATAAAACTAGAAATAAACTGTACAAAGAAAGCAAAAAGGCTCACAAACACATGGAGGCTTAACAACATGCTCCTAAATAATCAATGGATCAATGACCAAATCAAAATGGAGATCCAGCAATATATGGAAACAAATGACAACAACACAAAGCCCCAACTACTGTGGGATACAGCAAAAGCAGTCTTAAGAGGAAAGTATAAAGCAATCCAGGCATATTTAAAGAAGGAAGAACAATCCCAAATGAATGGTTCAATGTCACAATTATCAAAATTGGAAAAAGAAGAACAAAAGAGGCCTCAGGTCAGCAGAAGGAGGGACATAATAAAGATCAGAGAAGAAATAAATAAAATTGAGAAGAATAAAACAATAGCAAAATCAATGAAACCAAGAGCTGGTTCTTAGAGAAAATAAACAAAATAGATAAGCCTCTAGTCAGACTTATTAAGAGGAAAAGAGAGTCAACACAAATCAACAGAATCAGAAATGAGAAAGGAAAAATCACGACGGACCCCACAGAAAAACAAAGAATTATTAGAGAGTACTATGAAAACCTATATGCTAACAACCTGGGAAACCTAGGAGAAATGGACAACTTCCTTGAAAAATAGAACCTTCCAAGACTGACCCAGAAAGAAACAGAAAATCTACACAGACAAATTACCAGCAATGAAATTGAAGCAGTAATCAAAAAACTACAAAAGAACAAAACCCCCAGGCCAGATGGATTCACCTCGGAATTTTATCAGACATACAGGGAAGACATAATACCCATTCTCCTTAAAGTTTTCCAAAAAATAGAAGAGGAGGGAATACTCCCAAACTCATTCTATGAAGCCAACATCACCCTAATACCAAAACCAGGCAAAGACCCCACCAAAAAAGAAAACTACAGACCAATATCCCTGATGAACGTAGATGCAAAAATACTCAACAAACCAGTAGCAAACCGAATTCAAAAATACATCAAAAGGATCGTACACCATGACCAAGTGGGATTCATACCAGGGATGCAAGGATGGTACAACATTTGAAAATCCATCAACATCACCCACCACATCAACAAAAAGAAAGACAAAAACGACATGATCATCTCCATGGATGCTGAAAAAGCATTCGACAAAATTCAACATCCATTCATGACAAAAACACTCAACAAAATGGGTATAGAGGGCAAGTACCTCAACATAATAAAGGCCATATATGATAAACCCACAGCCAACATCATACTGAACAGCGAAAAGCTGAAAGCTTTTCCTCTGAGATCAGAAACTAGACAGGGATGCCCACTATCCCCACTGTTATTCAACATAGTAGTGGAAGTCCTAGTCATGGCAATTAGACAAAACAAAGAAATACAAGGAATCCAGATTGGTAAAGAAGAAGTTAAACTGTCACTATTCAGAGATGACATGACATTGTACATAAAAAACCCTAAAGACTCCATTCCAAAACTACTAGAGCTAATATCGGAATTCAGCAAAGTTGCAGGATACAAAATTAACACACAGAAATCTGTGGCTTTCCTATGCACTAACAATAAACTAATAGAAAGGGAAATCAGGAAGACAATTACATTCACAATAGCATCAAAAAGAATAAAATAGCTAGGAATAAACCTAACCAAGGAAGTGAAAGACCTATACCCTGAAAACTATAAGACACTCTTAAGAGAAATTAAAGAGGTCACAAACAAATGGAAACTCATCCCATGCTCCTGGCTAGGAAGAATTAATATCATCAAAATGGCCATCCTCCCCAAGGCAATATACAGATTCGATGCAATCCCTATCAAATTACCAACAGCTTTCTTCAATGAACTGGAACAAATAGTTCAAAAATTCATATGGAACCACCAAAGACCCCGAATAGCTAAAGCAATCCTGATAAAGAAGAATAAAGTGGGGAGGATCTCACTCCCCAACTTCAAGCTCTACTACAAAGCCACAGTAATCAAGACAATTTGGTACTGGCACAGGAACAGAGCCACAGACCAATGGAACAGAATAGAGACTGCAAACATTAACCCAAACATATATGGTCAACTAATATTCGATAAAGGGGCCATGGACATACAATGGGGAAATGACAGTCTCTTCAACATATGGTGTGGCAAAACTGGACAGCTACATGTAAGAGAATGAAACTGGATCACTGTCTAACCCCATACACAAAAGTAAATTCAAAATGGATCAAAGACTTGAATGTAAGTCATGAAACCATAAAACTCTTAGAAAAAAACATAGGCAAAAATCTCTTAGACATAAACATGAGTGACCTCTTCTTGAACATATCTCCCCAGGCGAGGGAAACAAATGCAAAAATGAACAAATGGGACTATGTCAAGCTGAAAAGCTTCTGTACAGCAAAGGACACCATCAATAGAACAAAAAGGTATCCTACAGTATGGGAGAATATATTCGAAAATAACAGATCTGATAAAGGCTTCACATCCAAAATATATAAAGAGCTCACACACCTCAACAAACAAAAAGCAAATAATCCAATTAAAAAATGGGCAGAGAAGCTGAATAGACAGTTCTCTAAAGAAGAAATTCAGATGGCCAACAGACACATGAAAAGATGCTCCACATCGCTTGTCATCAGAGAAATGCAAATTAAAACCACAATGAGATATCATCTCACACCAGTAAGGATGGCTACCATCCAAAAGACAAACAACAACAAATGTTGCGAGGTTGTGGAGAAAGGGGAACCCTCCTACACTGCTGGTGGAAATGTAAATTAGTTCAACCATTGTGGAAAGCAGTATGGAGGTTCCTCAAAATGCTCAAAATAGAAATACCATTTGACCCAGGAATTCCACTTCTAGGAATTTACCCTAAGAATGTAGCACTCCAGTTTGAAAAAGACAAATGCACTCCTATGTTTATTGCTGCACTATTTTCAATAGCCAAGATATGGAAGCAACCTAAATGTCCATCGGTAGATGAATGGATAAAGAAGATGTGGTACATATACACAATGGAATATTACTCAGCCATAAGAAAAAAACAAATCCTACCATTCACAACAACATGGATGGAGCTAGGGGGTATTATGCTCAGTGAAATAAGCCAGGCGGAGAAAGACAAATATCAAATGATTTCACTCATCTGTGGAGTAAAAGAACAAGAAAACTGAAGGAACAAAACAGCAGCAGACGCACAGATCCCAAGAATGGACTAATAGTTACCAAAGGGAAAGGGACTGGGGAGGACGGGTGGGAAGGGAGGGATAAGGGTGGGAAGAAAAGAAAGGGGGCATTACGATTAGCATGTACAGTGTTGGGGGGGCACAGGGAGGGCTGTGCAACACAGAGAAGACAAGTAGTGATTTTACAGCATCTTACTATGTTGATGGACAGTGACTGTGAACAGGGATGTGGGGGGGACTTGGTGAAGGTGGGAGCCTAGTAAACATAATGTCCTTCATGTAACTGTAGATTAATGATACCAAAATTAAAAAATTAAAAAAAAATGAAATTGGTATTTTAATACGTGGTGTACTTAATAGCAACTTTAAAAAATAAGGTTTCAAAACTTACTAATTTTGAGAGTAAGGCTTTTTAAGTTACTTTGCATGTTCCAGATGTTCCTGGCTTATTTTTGGCAACTAGTGCTAACACTCAGAGATACACAGACCAGGAGTATCTACATGAGACATCGATCCAAGTGTTCACATAGTGCCTAATGAACATGATTTGATGAAAAATGCTCCTTCTAGATTAAAGGATACATGGATGGTGAATCAAGAACATTAGCCTCATGTATCATGGTGTATAAAATATAAGAAGCATAGTGTTTGTCTGTTCCTTTACACACTTTTAAATATTATTTATTCATAATTTGACCCCTGAAGCTAAACATGATCATTAGTCTTTCCTTGTGTCAATAAAACATTTTTACTAAATTGTCCTCTAATTATACATTCAAATCAGAACAAATGTCATGATGAAGATTTTTCTCAACTACATAATTCAGTGACATATATGTAATTTACCAAATTTGACATTTCTTTCAGAATTTAGTGCTGAGATAAACTTTACTTAGCCAGAATTCATTCTCTCTCTTTCCAACAAATAAGTACCTAAAGCCTATCTCTCAGCTGGCAGGAAACCTAAAGTCTTATACTGAATCATAGCGACAATTTAAGAATTAGAATTTTGTTTTACATCCCTTCAACCCTTATTTTATTTTTCTATTCCTACTTTAGAGTTACCAAGTTAGAATATATTGTTGTCTACAAGAAAAATGGTCACTGGGTTTTTTTTTAAGGCAACAAAGGATGCTTAGGTTAGGGAACACTGACTAGACAAAGTTCAAAATATTTTGGGTTGTGGAATATCTCCAGTTCTAATGTGTTAATATATATTTTGAATTTCTAAGAGAAAAAAATTACTTTGGATTAATTTTCAAACTTATTTAATTGAAGAACCCCTTTTCAAGAAAATAAATAACAAGACTTAGGACATGACATTCAATATTATCTGAAGATATATATAGATGAGAGGGAGATATATAATTTTTTGTTACCCAAAAATGCACATGTGTACAAGACACATTGGAAGTTTTAAGTCTTTTTGACTGCTTAGACATAGCTACTGATATCAAGCTGATGAACATTCATTCATATGTTGCTATGCACTACATATGCATATACAAATATAATTTTGTCTTATATCAGTTGTTTGAACATAATTGGACCCGAACTATTTGGATACTTGGGTGATTGACTTCTTTTACAATTCACAATACTTTAATTGATATAGTCATATCATCATTCATGATCAACTTCATTTTTTTAGGTCACATATTATTATATAGTGTCTATGCATATGATTTGTGAATATTTAATTATATTTTATTTTTCTCCTCTGCAAAAAGCTGTAATAAATGCACTTGTCTAATACCTGTGTTAGCAATAGGTGCCTATGGGAGTTGAATAGTTCATTACTTAGCTTTTGGTGTGGTAAAAAGCAATTCTCCAAAACATATTTTCAATATTTCAATGTAATGAAAACCCACTCTATCCAAAAGGCTGTATTAAAGCCATTCCAACCATAACTGCATGAAGTAATAATTTCCTTACATCCCCTTGAGTCCTAGATTTCAACACCTTTTTTCTGAACTTTTGCCATTCTGGTATGTGAAAAATTGTGTATCATTCAGTTCATATTTCTTATTCATTTATTTTGGAGAGATCTAAGATTCAGACTTGAGTTAGTCAAGCTTCTGGGCCATGGTACGTCATAAATCCATGTAAGGCCCTTTTCTTATTTTTCCTTACTTCACTATTATTTTCCATTATCCTCCATTGTCAATCTCACTTTGCTTCTATCTACAGTCTCCCTAATGATGATAATAATAATAACAATAAATAGTATATCTTTGAATTTATAAGTGTCTATGAAAAAAACATGTTTTTGATTTCGTATGTAGGTGCTTTAATATATATAAATGGTATATTACAGAATGCATATGTGTCCTATATTTTTTATTATTCATGAGGTTTTTAAGATCTATATATGTATACCTAGTTGATTGCTTCTAACTGCTGCATAGTATGCAAGGTTAAGCAGTCACCACATTTTGCTTATCCATTAACCCTTAAGGCTGCCTCCAGAGCTGTGCACTCACAAGCAGTGATGCACAGCCCTGTGCATGTCGCCTTGTGGACCTGCATATGAATTTCTCAGTAATATATCCACAGGCACAGAACTGCTGTGTCACAGTAAGCACATATAATTAACTTTACTAAGCACTGCCAAATTGCTCTCCAGAAAACCCTAATAGTTTATACTGCAATAGCAACTCTCAAAGAGTCTCATTTTGCCACATCTTTGTTAATACTACTACTTAGGTGACATTTAAAATTTTTGTTTATCTGAGAGGTGGAAGACATAGCTCTTTGTTGTAATCAGATTTTCTGTGATTAGTGAATGTGAGTGAGCATCTCTATATTCATTAGTTAGCCATTTGAATTCCTCCTGTAACTATCTAAAGTCTTTATAATTTTTTAATTGTGTTTACAATCACTCCTGGTTGCTAAGCAACAATTTCTTATGTAGCCTACATAATATGTCTTTATAAATCTTAAACATTGTGAATATGTTTTCAATCTGTCACTTGTTAGTTTTTGTTGGTATCCTTCAATAAACCTTTAAAAAATCTGTTAGTTCTTTTCAAATCCATCAAACTTTTTAAAGTTACAGGCTCTGTCTTTTAGTTTTTTTGTATATGTATTCCTCCACTCCCTTGAAGAAGTGACAAAAATACTTTGTCTTCTTTCTTTTTGTATTATTCAGTATAGCATCTTTCACATTTGCATTTTAATCATCTTTATTTAGGTGAGATAAAAGGTTAGCCAAGTTCATTTTTTTCATTGCGTATACCATATCAGGTACTGACTGATCTTCATTCATGGACTGGGGTACCTCTATCACATACCAACTTCCTATACATTTATGGGTCTATTTCTGAAAACACTATTCTCTTCCATAGTTTATTTTTCTGCTGAGATTTTCTATTCTTTCATTTGTTTCAAGAGAATTTGTAATTGATTGTTGAAGCAATTTTAGGAAAACTTAGTTAAAATCCTTGACATATATTCCCAACATGAGATTTCATCTTGATGTTGACTTCAGTTGATTTATCTTTTTTCTTTCAACTCTTGATTTTCTTGATTCCTAGTATGGCGCATGATTTTTTTTCATTGTATCCTGGATATTTTGTTTATTATGATAGGTGACTCTGGGTCCTATTAAATATTTTATTTTAGGAGAGAGATACCTTATTTAAGTTTGGCATTTTGATCTTGGCCTAATTTTATGAGCTGCGGTTCCAGTGGTAGTTTAACTTTCAGCACTTGGCTGTGTTGTTTCTGTCCACTTAGCTCATCTTGTTTATTTTGACCCACCTGGAGCTCCCACTGGTCCCTGCTGGTGGGTGCTGCTTGGAGTGGTGGGAGGAGGAGGGCGGTGGGTCCCCCTACCACTGCTGTCCTGGGTGTCCCAGTGTCTCTTGAGGTTCCCCGACCACAGGGACCCATGAAGCCTTTGGACTGACCAGGGTGCTGTGACTCGTTTCCTCTTGGTGGTTTCATGCACAGGTCTACTGTCTCGTGTTGAGGAGAAGGGTCGCAGGGACAAAGAGCCTTCTTGAACTGGGTCACTTGCTAGGACCGGGTCACATTGTTTTGCCTGTCCACTCATTGTCTTCAGGCAGCAAAGGAGCATCTCTGGCCTGTGGAGAAAACAAAGGCTTTCGGGATCAGATTCCTACCTGTGCTTTTGTTCTTTCTCCTCTCTGGGCAGAGGAGGAGAACATCTGCTCTATCTGGACAAAGAGGCTTCCCAGACCAGGGTGCACCGCAGCTAGGTCTCAGCTCAGGTTCTGCGTGTCACTGTCCCCAGAGGGTCTCCCCAGGGAGGGGAAGACTCGGCCAGGTGGGGGAGGGGTGTTCTCCTATGGAGTCTCCTTGCCGTGGGGCCGGATCTACCTGATCTTGTTAGAGACTGCTGTTCTATGCTTCAAGGAATGAGCCTGTCTGGGCTGCCTTCTTTTGCTAGGCCACAGGTCAGACAACACAGGGTCCGCTGGCCTTCCATTTAGTGGGCGGAAGCAGGACACAGGCTGTCGTATTGTTCCTCGAGGCTTGGGCTCCCCAGTTGGCTCACCTTCTTTTTATAACCTTTCAGAATTTTTATTTGGTTGTCTCTTGTGCTGTTTCCTGGGTGTGGAGTTGTGCTTGTGCAGAGAAGCAGTGAAAAATTGGACTACACCATCTTGTATAGATCAGAAATCTGGAATCAAGTGATTCTGTTTAATCCAGTAATTTTCCGTATCATTCAGATAAACAAAAATTCAGTGGCCTGTCAGGCCCTCTTTTGTTATCTGGTTTCCCTTTAAGTCCCTGCACCTCCCTCTGGCTGAGTCTGCTCCTGCCACGGAGACCTCTTGCTCTTTTCTAAACATGCAAACATGCCAGGAAGGCAGAGTGGCCGTACTTTGCCTTCCCCTGAGCTCTCTTTTCTCACACCTCACATGACCCGCTCATTTTCTTCAGTTGTTGGCGCCACTGTCAGCCTCCAAGGGACCTCCCCATCCTTAATTTTTCTTCCTAACCTTTATCACCACTTGACCTATTGTTATATATTCATTCATTTACTTATTTTTAATGTCTCTTAGTACTATGGGTCAGCAATTATTTTGTACACTTTTTTCCTATGAGTTAAATTCCTTTGTTTCATATCCAGGTGTTCACCCAGTGCCTGGCACAGAGTAGGTGCACACAATAACAGTTACTAAATTTATGATTGAACTTACTAAAACCCAAACCGATGTTTACTTCCCTGCAAATCTCTTGGCTTCCCAACTAGCTGATTTGTCTCCATTACCTGCCCAGATTACTAAACCTTCTTGGAGACATTCTATTAGAATTTTAATTGTTATGAAAAAGAAATGACATAAAATTATTTGTGCAGGTGCATGTGGGTATAGAGATACAATTTTTAAAGGTATTCATTCATTTGTACTTTCCTTATGCTTTAGTATTTTTTCTGATTTTTTTCTTTTAACTGATATACTTCCTGTAATAGCAATGTATAAGAGGATATTTATCTGGTGAAACTCTTAAGACCTTGCAAGACTGAGAATTTTACTTGTTTTACCTTCACATTTAAATGAAGAATATAAATACTGAGATGTGAAGGCTTTTCCCCTCTCATAATTTTTAAAATATTACTCCATTATCTTCCTCCATGAAGTTTTTACATTGAGAAGTCCAATGGCTCTGCTTCTGTTGTTAATTTTCCTAAATATATTACATAGTCATCAAAGAATGTAGCTTATAAAATTATTGGCATTTTCTAATTTATCAATCTTTCCTTTTGGACAACGTTGCTGTACAAAATTTTAAACGTTTCATGTGTTCTTAAAAATACAGTGTACTTCCTACCTGTTGGCTATAAAGCTCAGACATATCAGTTGTGATATTTAAATCTGTTACATTTTGCCTTTTAATTATAGGTTTCATTTCTTTTAAAAGGCACTTAGCTCTTAACCTGTGAATATGAAATATCTCATTACTCCTTGAAGTTCTGCCACTTCTTTCTGTATTCATTTAAATTCATTATGGCATACCACATAGATTCATGAATGGTAGGTATTTTTGTGGACTTCTAATTTTGCCAAAAGGAAATATACCTTTTTGTCCTATTTTGTGTTGATACCTCTCATATCTAATAACAAAATTACTATACCTGTGTACTTTTTATTAGAATTTCCCTTCCTCCTCATATTATTTTCAAGCTTATTTTATCAATTTTTTTTTAGGTAGGCCTATCAGTGTATATAGCAAGATGTCTTGTGCAATCAGAAAGTATTTTTAAATAGAAAAATTCATACCATTAACACTGAGAATTTTGTTGTTTGCATTCATTTCTATCTCTTTGTTTCATGTATCATTATCTTCTCTTCTTTGCATACACGTATTGTATTTATTTCAAAATCTCCTTTTTTGTGTTATAGAAGCTGAAACCTAGGATATTTATTATTCTGATTCTTGTATTTCTAATACCTCACATATGCTGGTTTTCTTCAAATGTCTGAAATGATGTTTGCATTTACCAAATATCCCTTCTGTAATTTGGGGGGTAAGGTGCACCTGAGTTAATTCTGCCACTACATTATCCTCTAGATATTGGAGAAGCTCATTCCTCCTGTAAGTCACTACTGTGAGGAGCTGAAGAAAACTCCCTTCTTCATCCTTTGTCTCGCTCAAAGCTTCAGTCTGGAAACAATGCTTAGTGCTGGGCTCAAATGGATTTAAGAGGGAAGTAAGAGAACAAGACCTCTCAGGCTGACTATTCTAAATTTAGTTTCTGAAACAATTTCCCAGAAGTATTGCCTCTGACCAGTGAACACTCACAAAATCATTTCCACCTTTCATAAAAATCTTATTTCATTATGTATTTTAAACTGTCTTTTTCTATTTCAATTCAATCACATCTATTTTCAGTTTTTAAATATTTCTCAAAATTTCTGGTTCATTGATTATACTTTTCCAATATTTTTAAGCATTAAAAAATTTTTTTTCTATCATAAAACAATAAAATACTTTCAGAAAAAAAGGAAAGGTCTATTGGCCTTTGATCAAACTTAGATGCTGACTTTTGTAAAAATAGATTTATATGAGTTTGTTCAATGTTGCTACTTAGAAAGCTGAAAGATTGTAGAGACAAGAAGCCAGATAGATTGTGTCTGTGTGTGCCCCAAAAGAGCTGACTATGCTTGGTTGTCACTATTTTAATGTCTGGACTAGAATTCCTGTTTAATTATACGTAGAGTCTGTCAGTCTGTTGCTATAAGCATGCTGAGCATTCTACTGCTCTTCCTGAGGCTATGTAGTCCCATGGAAGGATGGATCACTTTTTTGTTAACATTGAGAATTACTGAATATTAGACCTAGAAGGAAATGTCAGAGTTATACCTTCTCATCTTTAGTTTTCTAATGAGGAAAAAGACTTTCAACTATGATATTTACTTATGTACAAATGATGAGGCAGAACCAAGTTTTATTCTTCAGGTAGTTTGTTTTCCTATTGTACCAGGTCTGCCCCCAGTGGTTGCCATGCTTTCTTTTCAAAAAAGGAATCCAAAAATTGTAGTTCAGTGATGGTATGATCCATGGATTTATAAGTGTTTCTGCCTCTTTCTCAAACTACATTTCATAGATTAGTCATCTTTTTCCTTCCTTCCTTCCTTCCTTCCTTCCTTCCTTCCTTCCTTCCTTCCTTCCTTCCTTCCTTCCTCCCTCCCTCCCTCCCTCCCCCTCATTTCTCTGAATTTCTCTCTCATTTCTCTCTATATTTCTGGAATGCAGAGAAAAGCAGCTGCATTCAAACTATAATAAGAAATCTAAAATACAATTTTTAGAATTTTTAAGTCAGTTGACTGTTTTTGCATTTATGTATGTATGTATTCATTTACCAAATACGTATATGCCAACTGTCTTGATAGAAATTTGAGAATATATAGAAAGGGATACAAAAATGAATGTGATATGGTCATTTCCCAGGTGTGTTCATATTTTAATTTTTATCTAGACTTACATATATCCCACGTATGAACTATAAGCAAATATAACATATAGTTAATCATTTTATAATGTAAATAATGAAATCTTTCTCCTCCCCCTGAAGAAGTTTCTCTCTCTGTTCTTGAACTCTGTTCATAGACAGTGAAGGAGCTGACAAGGTTTCTTTCCACCCAGTGTAAGAGCCCTACTTGAAATACCCAATTTATCTCAATTTTAAATCAATTTGAAATATATTTCATTCATTGCTTATGTTTTCAATCACGGAATATATTACTGTATACACACAAATATGCATCATACAACATATAAAGAATAAGAGCATACACAAATTAGTTTTATAGATATTATGGCCAAATCCCCCTTTCTGTCAAAAAAAAAAGAAAAAGAAAACCAGGTAAGAGCAGGTGAGATGAAGATTAACATACATAATGAGAGCAGTAGGGTAAAAATCATTCTGAACCAAAGCAAAATTAGTTTTCTTTTTTCATTCCCATCAATATTTAAAGTCCCATTTATTCAAATCTCCTATGAGAATTCGAGGACACTGAAACTTTAAAAATCTATTGAAAAAAACCTATAGTAAATAGTGTATGTAAAATACCTGAAATTTCTTTTCATTTATTTTCCTCCAGTCTCTTCCATCCCTTAACTCTCTTTCCCTTTTCTACTCAACACTGTTCATCTTTCTTCAAAGCACTGGTGACATTAGAATAATAAATTGCAGTCTTGGGAACGTTATGTTATGAGAATTATTCTTAATGAAGGCCTGAAATAGAATAGAACACATAGGTATAAATGGATGAAATGCACTCAGAGCTGCAGTTCTGCCTACCCTTTGAGAACATAGCATTGTTATACCACTATCTGAAAAAGGTTTAATTATGTTCGCATTATATCCATCTGCCTTAAAACCCTTATCATGCCAGAACATGCTGAGAAATCTACTTTCTAAACATTCACCCTGCAGAATCCCTCGTGTAAATCTGCAACTTTCAATGGCTTTCTGGAACCCAACAGTGCCTCTAGAGGTTTTCCTTTGATTTTCCTCTGCCCTGCCTACGTTGCATAAACAGAAAGGCCATTAACTCTCAGTTATCTGGAAATCCACTCTACACTTTATGATTTTTTTGCAGAAAGGCTTTTTAATCCCTAGTGACTGTGTCTGTCTCTGGGCTCTTGCCTCTCACTAAGATATGCTAACAATGGTATGATCTAAATATTTATTTTGAAGAGAAAACCAGCTGCATTCCAAATCATGATAAGAAATTCAAAACACAAAATATTCCAAAATAAAGCAGCATTGGTCTTAGATTATATATCTTTTCAGAGGATGTGGGGTTGATAACAGCAGAATTTATTTTACTAAAGTGAAAAGGTACAGGGCATTTTTTTTAAACAAGGAAGATGTTGAAAATTGATGCCATTTGTACAACATGACTAATTTTTTCAACATTAAGGGTACATTAAGAATGGAATGAAAGTGCACTCCACATTACAAAATCTTTTAAAAAATACACATTTCTAAACATATGAGTTAAAATATCTTGTCTCTTTTTTTAAAAAAGCTTTCTCCCAGTGTTAAGAGGGCTTTGTTTTCTGCACCATGCTTTTGTATATGTGAAATGTTTTTGGAAATTTAAAAAAAGTGAAAAATATTAAACATTTCAAGAATCTCTATTAAGTTAGACATACATGTGTATAATATGTCTGTGGTAACTCCTAGTTTTTCAAATAGAGAAATGTTTGCAATCAATTTTATTCTCTGCCCTCAACAAATTTGTTCTCTACGTCTTCTCTTTATCTTTTTATGTTATATACCAACATAATACATATTGTTTGGCTTTAAAGTAAGCTACCAAGTTTCAAGCCACAATAAGTATTTTTTTTAAATCAGCTTTTGTTTATTTTCATCTACTCTTTATTCTACATATTTTGATTTCCTGATTTATATGAGACCACACAGGTGGTTAAAAGTTCTATTTTGTTAAAAAGTTTGCTGGGTATCTTCTGTCTGCTCCTTAAAATCCATTCTCTATCATTCTCCACCCTGCTCTTCAATCCAGGAATCGGACTTAAAAAGAGCTTCCAATAGGTGACCTTAAACCCTGCTGGCTTCCTGTTGATTTAGGCCAAAGTGAGGTCTACAGGTGATCAATAGGTGAGAGAAAGAGGCGGATGTGGAGTTTATTTGCCCAGCTCTGTCTTTGCAAGGTAATCCTGTACTGGGGCTATCCCTCAACTAAAGGCCAATGCTTCTCCCAGGAAGCCCTGTATCCACAATTCAGTCACTCTGGTCCCTATAATCGGTATCTCCCCAGACCCTCCGTCCCTGGCTTAGAGGTAGTAATGGCTCCACTGATGAGAGCCCTTTGGGTATATTACCTCACCCTTTGTGGGTTCCTTGCATCTTGCTCGTGTCTCTGTAAATAATCTCCTATAAGCCTTCCTTAAAAATAGTATACTATTTTGTATGTGCCATCTATTTTCTAGTGGGAAACTGACTTATTCAAGTAGGTTTTTAAATTGGCTTTCTTGATTACAGATTCTCCACCCTCACTCCCAGCTCCAATTTTTCCAAATAAATTTAGATTATTCATGTGTGTTTCCTTTTTGTTTTGAGATATGCTCCACTGATTCCCAGTAAGCATAACTTTTATCTTTCTCCATCAATTTCTTATTTTTCTATTGAAAAAAGTTGTATGTGTCAGTAAAATAAATTGAACTTCAAACGTTGTTTTGAAATATATTAAGTAAAGGTCTGTGAATGAAACCTTCACGAAGTGAGCAATTTGCAGCTGAAAAGCAATTCCAATTACACGTAGCCAAGTTCCCAAGCTTCTTTGTAGTGGTATTTGTAGCTGATTAAGTTTCTTCTAAATTTGTGTATAGGCACATGACATGAAAATTAAATGAAATATATTACTTCTTTGGGAAATAACAACGTATCCCTGAAATAGCATTCTGAATATTGCATTCTGCTCCAAATAAATGAGATCATATTTAGCATTTTGTATTTACAACAAATGAATTCCTATTGGGCTCATACAAAACAGTAAGTAGAAAATTAATTATAATCAGCTGGATAATCCTGTTTTACTATTTATAAATAGCTAGAATAAAATTTCTAAATTTCTTAACATTATCTGCCCCTCTTACTTTTCTTCAATTTGACCAAAAAATAAAGCCCACTTCTAAAAGAACATTATTCTATGGTAGAACATTAGACATTTTGAAACTGATTTTATAAAACAACCAAATTTTAAAAAATCATATTAGACATAGATTAGGTAACAATCTAGTCAAGGCAAATGAAGAAAATACAGATGATAGCTATGTAATTTTTTGGAATAGACTTTACTTTTTAGAGCACTTTTACAATCACAGCAATATTGTTCAACAGGTATCTCCCATAAACCCCCTGTCCCCACACATGCATAGCCTTCCCATTATCTACATACCCACCAGAGGGGTACATTTGTTACAATTGATGAACCTACACTGACATACCATTGTCACCTGAAGTTCATAGTTTATATTAGAATTCATTCTTGTTCTTGTACATTTCATAGACTTTAGGTAAACATATATGACATGTATCCACCGTTATAGTATCATATGGTGTAGTTTCACTGCCCTAAAAATCCTCTGTGATTCACCTATCCTGCTGTCCCTCTCTTCTAGTCCCTGGCAACCACTGATCTTTTTACGGTCTCCATAGCTTTGCCCTTTCCAGAATGCTATGTATGAAAATGGAGTTATACAGTATGTTGCATTTACAGATTGACTCTTTCACTTAGTAATATGCATTTAAATTTCTTCCCTGTCTTTTCATGGCATGAGAGCTCATTTCTTTTTAACGCTGAATAATGTTCCATTTTTCTGGTGGTACCATAGGTTATCCATTCACCTACCACAGGACATTTTGGTTGTTTCCAACTATTGACAATTATGAATAAAAGTGCTATAAACATGGATATGCAGGTTTTTGTGTATATGTAACTTTTCAGTTGCTTTGGGTGACTACCAAGGAGCACAACTGCTGGACTGTATGGAAGAAAATATTTAGTTTTGTAAAAAAAAAATACAGAATTGTCTTCCAAAGTGGGTGTATGATTTTGCGCTCCCAGCAGCAGTGAATGAGAATTCCTGTTGCTCCACATCTTCATCAGCATTTGTCAGAGTCCTAGATTTTGGCCATTCCCATAGGTGTATGAAGATAACCCACTGTTGTTTTTTCTATGTAATTCTGCATCAAAAATTGTACATCTTGCCCAGTTCTGTCAGCAGTGTAAGGGGGATAGATAGCTACACATTTCAAACACATCATCTTGCCACACTACTGAACCCAGACACAGGAGAAAAGAAAAGAGATAATTATAAATTAATGAAATTGTCTAATATCCAAAAGAAACTTTCAGTTCCTAAAATTTAGCAAAGATCACTATAATGTCTATTCAGCAATAATTATAGCTATATTTATTGAACATTTCATATATTATTTTATTTAAATCTCTCAATAAACCTCTCAACAGGGGGATGTTTTTATTATCTCACTGTATTGGTCAGGGTCCAGTTAGAAGCCACAGGCGTATTAGTAATTTAAAAAGAGAAAATTGATGATAAATAATTATTAATTAGAAAAACATGGTTAATTACTCCAAGAGGTAAAAGAAAACCTTAACCAATACCAGAGCAGCAAAGGCAGAGAGCGTCTACTACTTTTGAAAGAGCAAACATGGGAAGTGCTGCCCCAAGGCTGAGATTCAGACATCATTCAGGAGGGTGTGGCTGCAGCGCCTTGGAAAGGAGAGAATTTCCATGCAGCACAGAGTCAGAGCTGGTCTGCAGCAGGCAAAGCAGGAAGAGAACCACCAAGGTTCTGGGCAGCAGGAGCTGGTAAACAGAAAACTACTTCCTGTGGTGCTGGCAACCTCATGGAAGAGGGAGTGCCCATGGGTGTCCCAACGAGCACAGACACCTGTGACACAGGAGCAGGAAAACTGAACTGCAACCAGGAGGAGCAGCCGCAACTCTGCTAGGTTTTGCCGTGTCTCTCCAGTGTCTTCTCCTGTCAAAGCTTAACACTGATTCAACTGAAAAAGAGCAATATTTACAGGGGTCAGCTCCAGAATCAGGAAGCTGAGCTAAGTAGGGTAGAATTGGAGCTGAGAGGCAATAAATTGATAACTGGCACATCCTGTTCATGGAGGAGAAAACTGAAGCTTATTGAACCCCTGTGACTAATACATGCAAAGGCAAGAGTCAAGAGTCAGAGCCTTCCTGAATGAAAATAAAACACTGCTCTTAATGCAGCTGTTACTACAGAAACCAGCCACCGCCAGACAGGATTCCTACTCTGTGTAGAGTCATGAATATCTCCAGTCTCTATACATGTGAGACACTCTTTTTTCAATTCTAACTGTAGCTATATTTCTTAACTTTTACTTGATGTCAACTATGAAGAAGTTTGCAGGAGGGATTCAAATGTGCAACCACATGAAGGCAGAAGTAAATATAGATCACAAAGGAGATACCTTATGATCCTCTCTGGTCTCATGGACTATATTTGCTGTCAATGGACTTGGTGTCCCATGATATTCTACTATTGGCGACTAGAACTTCCTAACGCCAATTATTCAGATTTTCTTTGCTTCAATCTACTTAGACTTATTTTAAATCTATGCCTGACCCCTGGTTAGAGACTCTGGATTTAGTATGCATCTTGCCTGGTTTATTAGTTTATTTTGATATATTTTAATTGTATACTTTAAAAAATTGTTCATATTTAAAATAACATTTGCTCAATGTAGTAATTTTAAATACACAGGGTTATCTAAATTGGCAATAATGAACTCCTTCCAATTTTATTTACAAACTATCTATGATGTAAATGCTGGAGTTACTACATCTGAAGTAAAGTGTAGTCAGTATAGATGACAGGACATCAAAGAGAGGGATTACAGTTATTAATTTTAGGTGTCACCCTGACAGGCCTCAGGGATGCCCAGATAGCTAGTGGAACATTATTTGTGGCTGTACCTGTGAGAATGTTCCCAGAAGAGACTAGCATCCGAATCAGCAGGCTGAATAAAGAAGATCACCTTCACCAATGTGAGTGACCATCATCTAATCTATTGAGACCCAAATAGAACAAAAATGCAGAGAAAGGGAAAATTTGCTCTTTATTTGAGCTGGGTCATCTATCTTCTCCTGCCTTCCAGTATCAGTGCCCCTGGTTTTCAATCCTTTGGATTTAGGATGAATTATTCCACCAGCTTTCTTTGTTTCCCAGCTTGCAGATAGCAGATTGTGGAACCTCTCAGCCTCCATAATCATGTGATCTAATTTCCATATTTAATCAACCCCCCCCTCTCTCCATATATACATATATTCTATATAAATATAATTTCAACTATATCCTTTCAAATATTATATTATCTATACAAACATAGAGTATATACATTCTATATAAATACACATGTATATTCTACACAAAAGGTAGCTAGCTATCTAGATTCCCTGTTGATATTTATATCTGGATCAAGCTGTACCTAAAACCCTCCACATTTCATATTCTAAGTTTACTTTCAGGATTTAGCCAGCTTGAAATAGGTTTCTGTCACTTGCTACCAAATAAACCTTAAATAAATAAAAAGATGGATCTGTAGTATATTTTTCTCATCTTTTCCCATGATATACATCAATAAAGAGTTTTTCTCTTGCTTATGAAAATATATAAAGATTAATGTATTTAAAGGCTTTCTATATTTTCATTTTTGTTGGGAAAAACAGATAAACTCTTCACATGATTTATATTTTACTTGTTCTTCCCTAACAATATTACTTGAAAAGCCCTTGATGTTTTATTAAAGGGCTGTATCATACACCCTAGTATTTAAGTGCTAAAATATAGTCAACCTTATTTTTTTTGTTGTTGTTGGTTGTTACTCTTATTTACATTTTTGTATTTAAAACAAAATTCCAATATATATCCTTGTTCTCCTATTTTCAAACATTTGTATTTAAACACTGGAAAACAGTCTGAAAGTATAATTATATACACAAAAGAAGGTTATAAAGATAAATCATTTTTAGGAAACTATCATTCATCTCTTTGAAAACCATACCTTAGTTTCTTTCTGAGGAACCATTTGTCTCAGAGTTCAGGTGTTCTGGTGAGGTTGATTCTACTCAGATTCAAGGTGCCATATATTCACAAACCTCTATGCAGATATTATTATTATCCTAGACACAGAGGATACTTAAAATATGAACCTGAGAACCCATCAGAATGATGAAACCCAAGAAACTCATACTGAGATTTCTGGGACCAGTTGCTGGCACTTTTTCTTCCATGTTGTAAAGCTTTCAGAATATAAGTTCTAGAGATGGTACACCATTCTGTGAATTGAATCAACATAGAAGATGGAGATAAATGCCAAATTTCTACCCTCTCCTTTTACCTCTTGGCCCCCAAAATATTTATATTTTGGCCTTTTATGAAAAAGTTTGCCAACCACTGGAGTGATGCATAAATGCTCTAAAACATACTTAGTATCCATTTCAAATGGTTATTCCATTCTATGGGTTATAAGCAGATATTCAACAATCCAGGCAGATCTAAGCACTGTAAATAAAACACCATTTATTTTGCTAAAAGATTGTGTGACTTTCAAATATTGTGGAGTAATTTGCAGACATGAACACTATTGAAAATATTTACACAAATGGCCTCTTTGTGAGGTATGTTCTCTGAAGTGCCAGTGCTCACAGCACTTCTTAAGTTTTCTGTTCAACACTAAGAAAATGCTTTTATTGATTTCTATACTTGGAATGATGGGTGGGGAAAGGCATTTTATTGTAATAACAATATCAAGTTGTAGAAGAGAAGGTCAAGGTTAAAGAATATAACAAATACTTATGAAAGCAGGTTATAAGTCAGTTAATGAATTAGAGGTGGCAGATGACATCTATAGGTGCCTGTCCTCTGGATACTGTGGGAAGAATAAGTTCCTACCTTGGTTGTCAAAAATATGCATCACTTGAAGAAGTTCATGCTAATCAGTCTATGACTGACATTCTCCTTGGGTCTCTTAAAGTCCTTCAACTGAAGAAACAAGTAGAAATAAATTAAATTGATTATTTCAGCATATTGCTTTGCAAACAGTTCATCAACTAAGTGTCCATTAGAAAAGTGAAGAAAAAGCAAAATATTTTGAGCACTTTGAATTAATTCATAAAAATAGGAACATTAGAAAAGTAAACAAAAATGCAGTGGTATTTCTCCCAAACTATTTTCTATTGTTAGTAATTACTAGACCACAGCCTCACCGATAGTTGTCTCCACAAAACACATATGCTTTGTATTTTACTTTAAACTACTTCAGATACTCAAAAAAGAATACAATATTCTGATATAAAAATAATAAACACTCATGTACCTATAAATGAGCTTAACAAAAAGCATTATAAACAATTACATAGAATCTCCATTAATGATTAGCCTAACCCCTCTCAGATGAAACTACAACCCTGAAAATTTATTTTTGGTCCATTTCCAAGCATGTCTTCCTATTAAATTTATCTATGTTCCAAACAATATATATTGTAGTATTATGGTAACATAACATATGGCATTGTTTAGTCTACTTTAAATTTTATAGGAATGATATCATATTGAATATTTCTATTGCAACTTTTTTTTATTCATATTTTATTTTGGAGATATTAACACAAATAGCTCCAGTTCATTAACTTTCACTACTAAATAGTGCACATAGTGAAGTAAATACAATACTGTTTCTATTAACATCCTGTTACATAGCTCCATATGCACATGTGTAAGAGTTCCTCTGGGGCATATTATAGGGGTTTAAATTTCTGAATCTATGATTATGTAAATCTCATTTGATATTTCCTGTTACATTCTCTCCAATGTAGTTGTTCTAGTTTACTTTTTCCCACCACTCTTCAGCAAAATAAAGTTCTCATTTACCCATATCATTGCTACCATGTGTTATTACAAAACTTTTCAATATTTGTCAGCTTTTCTGTGATTTGAATTCTCTGATTGATGTTAAGCATTTGTGTATGTGCATGTATGTGTGAACATTTATATATTTCCTTTTCTTTAAATTTCCAGTTCATATGAGTAAGTTATCTCCTCTAGATAATAAATCTTGAGTTGTATGACTAACCATATCATCTTGTCATCTCTGCATTTAAACATATCTTCTGAGAGCTAGAAAGTTATAATTTTAATGTACTTAGACTTATCATAATTTTCCTTTTCATCTTTGCCTTTTTTGAATTTAAGAAATCTTTTCCTACCCTAAATACAAAAATATCCTTCAATATTTTTTCTAAAAGTTTTGAAGTTGTGCTTTTCACATTTGGATCTATATTCTACTTAGATTTATGTACATATTATGACCTATACATTTAATTTCATTTTTTCCATTTAGAAATCCATATTTCTTATGAATACATAAAAGATGATATTTTCAAAATATTTTATCTAGCATGTTAGGGTATTTTCAGTGATGAAATAAGTCTAGGTACACAGAATACTTTTGGGTGCTAGAAATGACAGCTAGCTAAAAATTATATAACAAATCCTAAATGTATGTAAACTATCTTTCTTTTTTAGTGTCATATAATGCTTTTGAAAAGAACTGCTAATATTTTATAATTTTCTGTCAATATTAGATATCAAATATCTATGAAGTTTATACCTTGATGAGGGTTATAGTCATGGGTGAGGCAGTTGATTAATTAGAACTTTTAAAATTAAGGTTTTGCACCAAGGTAACACCTGAGTTGGGTTCCAAATCTGAGTTGAAATGAGAGGACTCAGAGTGAAGGAGGGACCTTTGCAGACAGAAAGAGCAACAACGGCAGAGGAAGCAGGATGCAGCTACATGGGAGCATTTAGGGAGGAAGGGGCAGGAAGTAAGGCTGGGCCACATCCTTAAGTACTTTGGGTCTTGTGGAGAAATCCAGACATTATGTTATTAACAATGCAGAGAACTATAGACGACTTTTAGGAGGAGATTTACCCATTAAGATTTGTATTAAAATGCAAACTGATAGTAGTGTGTGTGCATGTGTGTGAATGCATGTGAGTGTGTGTGTGTGTGTGTGTGTGTGTGTGTGTGTGTGTGTGTATGACAAGGTTGAAGGTATTGGAGCCTGGAGACAGGAGAGGCCTCTGTTTTAACTATGCAGCAGTTCCAGATAAGAGTTATCATGACCATTACTAAAGTAATGCAATATTCAGGAACTATTTAGAGGAGAAAAGCACCTATAAACTTTTGGTGAAAATTGAATGTAGTGATTGAAGAAGAAAAAATATTTAAATGAATCATCCATTTTATTTTGAGTAAATGGCTGATAGTTGATAGCTGTTGATAAGAGTGGCAAACCTCCAGCCTTCAAGGATGAATAAAAACTAAGAAATGATAAATCCAGTTCAGTAATTAATTCCTGAGGGCCTGCTATTTTTCAGTCCCTCAGAGTTGATATTACTCACCTCAGAGAATACAAAACTAAAACAGATAAACAATGTTGCTCATGTGCATGAAATAATATTGCCCTATGGCTCTTGGATGGTTCTTCTCCTTTGCTACTGAAGATCAGAAAAGTGGAAAGGGACTTTCACTACAGGTTAGATGTAATATTAAATTCTGATAGACTTTAACTATGCAGCAGTTTCAGATAAGAGTTACCAAGATTTATCAAGAGTTATCATGAGCTGCAAATATTTTGGATTATTTTTACTTAGTTATTGAATCACATAAATCCAGTATGAACAACTGACGGATGTAAAAAAAATAGACGTGAAGATAATTCACAGAAGGCAGTCACTTGAGAATATTTCTCAATGTATTTCACTCATCTTTCCAAGTGTTCTATTGTAATTTTATACAAATTCTATTTTTGATAAAAGTTAATAAATCTCTTTAAAAAGAAGAATATTTGGTGGGGCCTGTACCTTCCTAAATTTTCATTTCAGGCCTTTGTGTTTGAGTTAGAAATAGTTTTAACTGTATAATATGTGCCCAACTTTTCTGAAAACAGTTATTTTTCTTCAGGTTAAATTCAAAACACAGGGTTTATCTTTAATTTGCCTCTGTATATCTTGATGTGGGCTTTTATTATAAGCCTTCTGTTATTATTTTCAGCAGCTGCTACTGTAAGAAATGGCTACAGAATAGACATTCTTTGGGTCAACTGTTGGCTTGCCATTCACCTATCTGTCTATGAAGATACATTGAATACTTCTCTTTGAATTTTTTCACAAATTCTCATTCACAAAATGGTAGAGACTTCAATGTCTTGAAACAACCTGTTAATCTGCTCTTATGAAAAATCCCTAATGCTATCCTGGGAGACCGCCATCTGTCAACACCTGATCTCAAATTACTCCTACTGAGAAACAGATAATGTCACATCGTTGTCCAATAATGTTCTTATCTTCTTCCCCCTGCTAGTCCCTGAAAATAACAGAGATGACTGGACTTTGCTCATGTTAACAACCCATTAGCTATCCGCTGCCCCCTTTAATTTGCTCTGCGTGATGTCAAAGTGACCGCGTAAAAACCACTTGATGCAAGCTTTACAGTCACAGGCACAGAGCCAAAAATAACTCGTTTCCCACCTACTGTGCAAGTAATATTAAAGGTATACTGTCTTGTGACTTTGATGAAGGCAGTACTGCCAGATCTGGGAGCTGCACACTCTCTTTAATCAAGAGCCCACTGTGAGCTGGACTATAAAGTCACTGGACAGCGCCTGCCAGCAATTAACACAAGATATGCTGACCATTCTTGGCAAACCTGAAGTAGGAGCCTGGTGCCAGAAAGACAAGATCAATCTTGAAAAAACTGTGGCCGTCTGTTGGCTCTGCCCACTCTTCCCACAGGGCTCAGAGATGGCACTAATACCCAGGGTGCCTGCTTAAATGGATAGCACTGTGTTTCAATTCTTAATTGTGAAGAAAACTTTCTCTATCCTGAGGTTTTGCTCTGCCCCAATTCTACAAGATGAGAAGTCTAGAATTAAATAATTAAGTTCCATAAAAGTAAAGTCTTCTTCTTGCTTAATATTAACAAGCAATTTATTTTGGGCTCATGAGAAATCAATCCCTTGCAATTCATCTGACAATGGCAGTGAAAGTCAAAACAATATATACGCAGTGCAGTATTTCTTGGCATCAGGCTTCATCTCAGGCCAAGGTTATCAGACTTAGCAAATAAAAATATTGGGTTTCCAGTTAAATTTGAATTCCAGATAAACAACAAATTTTAAGGGGTGCATACCTACATGATGTATTTTCTTATCTGAACTTCAAAGTTAATTAAGGATCCTGTATTTTATCTACAACTCTATTCTAAGCTGACCTCCTAAGGTCTTATAGTTCATAGCACCCCACTATCCTCCTGTCTCACTGTACTTAAAAATTATTGGGAAAATTCTTCAAAATTATAAACATACACACACACATCCCAAGTAATAAAGTGTATAAAAGGCATTAATTTTACATTTACAGCTTGATGATTTTTCATGTATCAAAGGTGATGATTTTCACCTTTGTTCCCACCATGCAGATTAAGACACAGAACAGCCCCACCATCCCGCCAGGTTCCCAAGAGCTTCCTCAGAGGCTGTGCCCAGTGTCTTCTCTACTGGGGCCACTTCTATTCTTCTTTCTCCAAAGATTAGCTCTTTCTTTTCAGGAAGTCTTTTCATGAGCTTCATATAGATGAAATCAGCTACGACGTACTATTTTGTTTCTGGTTTCTTTCACACAACAAAGTATTCATGAAATTCTGAGATGCTGTTGTGTTTAGCACACCTTGTTTGCTTAAAATATATTTAGTTATATGAATATACTATAATTTACTTGTTTATTTACCTGTTGATGGGCATTTGCATTGTTTCTAGGTAGGGACTATTATGAATACAGCAGCTATGAAGTCTATAATACATTTTTTGTACATGAGTGTATATATATATATATATATATGCATACACACACACACACACACACACACACATGCTTACATATATTTAAATATGCTTAATGAATAAAATATCAGATTTTTTTGAATGGCAAAATCTTTTTAGCCAGCACATTACACTTTCATTTCATAGGAACTTGTAAAATAAATTATTTTTCCTCTTAGGCATAACAATGAATAGTCTTCTGAGGGAAGGAGAGAATCTATTTCCTTTGAATCAGGATTTTATTTCGAAAGATGAAACTTAAAAAAAACTTGAATATCTTTTATCTTTCTAAAATTGTATTGACAGTAATGCTTAAAACACTAGAGGCTCAAAAATTGTTACTACCACCATGTACACCAAGCACCCAATATCTGAGAACATGAGAACATTGCTCTTGGGTTTTGAGAATTTGAGAAAGAAAAATCCAGGTCATGGCCAAGGGTGGTCAAGGAGCTCAGCTGCACAGCATTTCCAGCCACATTTTCCAGGATGTCAGGCTGGAACTGCTACCCTCACTGTGACTGAAGCCACTGTCCCTCCATTGTCACTATCACTGGTACTCCCTCAGTTTCCTCTTTGGACTTTCAGTCATCTGTGGTAGAGAACATCCTCTTTCCCTCAAACCAAAATTCAAAACTAGTTTCTTCATATGTCACCAACAAAATAGTTTACTACCAAATAGAGGAAAGTCTTTCCTCTCATTTGACACAAATGAATTACTGCCCTTCATATTTCTTTGTTTATACTTTAGCATATCCTATGTATTTTTGCTGGAATGACAGTATTTAAAAGAAAGCCTTTTTCTTTAATTCTCGAATCAATTATTATAATTGTAATAACAACCACTACCGTAGCTCTCTGCTGTGTCAAGAACTTATTCCAGCATATGTTGAATCATGTTAGGAAGATAACAAACCAGAAATAGGTGGTGGTGGATGCTGTTATTGTTGTTATTATTCACACTTTTCTGATGGGGAAACTAAGGCAAAAGCAGTTATGCTGGCCAAAGCCATTCAACTAGTTAAAGGTAGATTCAGGTATATGAAAACCCAGGTTGTTTACCTCCATATTTTCTGCTTTTAAGGTGAACTTTATTCTGGGTTGTATTAAAAAAAATAAAGAAAGAAACAGATTCTCACTAAGAGGATGAATTCTTTAGGTACAATCCACACATTACAAGTGAGGATGTTTCCTTCAGTCACTTCTGGTGTAATAAGAGTGAATCAATTTCTCTTGTTTTATATCACATTCCTAAGATATTCACTGAATTGGCAATTATAATAATGTATATGGAATTTTGAGTATCTTTTCCTATTGAATTTGACTGAAATGACCAATTATTTCTCACTAATGAGCCTAATATTAATTGTACTGATAGAGCTTTTCCTGTCCTTATCTCTTAATGTACATTTTAATGTATTTTTTAAAAGATAATAGATTTTCCAAGAAAATCTATGATTCTTACAGTTTTCTAAAGGGCAGAATGAAACTCCAGGACAATGCACTGAAGTGTCCAGACAAACAATCAGAATGCCCTCTAATGTTGGGGAAATTTTTGGAGTACTAAACTAAAAGTACACAAATGAACACAGAGATTAGAAAAATGTTCCTACAATCATTTACTATTTATTTGATGTTTTTGGTGAAACATCACCTTAATATCCCTTCTCTAATTTATTTACATTTCCTACCTTATTATCAGTCTGAGTCCCAAATGACACACCTGCTCCATTACCTGGACCAATGGACCAGTAATCAGCAGGGTTATAATTGTGCTTTGTAATTTTCACTGCTTAGGTATGATCAAGGAATATTCTGAGAATACAAAAAAATACTTTTAAAATTATTTCCACAATAGGAGTATTTGACATTTACATTGTACAAATATAAGTTTTATGATATAATGGATGATAGTGCCCAGCAACTACCTGGTATTTGATTCTTGCTCAAGTAGTTTCGGTTTTATTCCATTGTGGTTTGGGCTGTATTGGCCTGAGAAAGGTGACCTACCTCCCCGAACTCCAGAGAATAAATCATGATGGTTTTTTAAACCAGTAGTGTCGATCCCCTCTCCTTTTTCAGTGTAGGTTTTTGGGTTGGTGAACACTGTTCTGCCCAGTGAGGAATCAGGAGAAGGCTCCTTGTACTTCTGGAAAAGATTCTCTTTGCTGATAAAAGGTAAAAATGCCTAAATAGAAATATATGTTTTGTGTGCCCTTAGAGATATTTATTTGAGGGTAAGAAGCTGAAATCTGCATCAAACATTTTGCGACCATGAAGGGCAGCCAAGAGATTTACAATGAAGCCAACCAGAACTTTCATATTGCCCAGCTGCCATATTTAACCAGTCTGCTACAACTCATAGTACAAGACAGTAACACTCTGATTTTATTCAATAGATCTATTACTTACAACTGGAAATATCCAAGCTGTTAAAATATCACTTCCCACTAATGTTTTATTATTATAAACTTATGATTTTCTATATTATGAAAGATGAAAGTACAAATTTTTAGTGATTTCAAGGTAATATGCCTGTGTTTCCAATTAGTCATTGTGAATTGAGGCAAATAGATGGAGAAAAGCAGAATAGGTAGCTTTCCTTTCTCCATGGCAGTCAGGTTAGTGCCAATAGTATTCATTAAAGGGGGATGTTAAAGTAGCAGAAATGGTTTAACTACAGAAAACAAAAACAAAAACTATGATCTGCCCAACATCCACATCTTGGTTTTTGAATGCCATTTCCCACTTAAAGTTATCAAAGTTCTTTGGAGAAATGTCCAATTCTAGGGTGGAGGCAGAGAAAAATACAAGGCAAGCCTGGAGCATTTGGCAGTAGGAGAAAGCAAGGAAGTGCTCAAAAGTCAAAAAGTTGAGGTTCTGTCAAAGACATTCTGGAGTCAACCTGAAAGAGCCCCAAGTGGTCAAACGGAATGATTTGAGCAGCAAAATAAATAACCCGGCATTGGATTGTAATACTCATGAATTCATACTGATATAAATAAATGATTAAGTAAATAAATGTAGGAGAAAAGAATCCCAAATAACATAAGCAGATACTCCCTCTTGCAGAGGTGCAATTTAAACCCCACTCATTTGGGTACTCACTTCTCAGAAACAGATTATGGAAAGGGCAAAATAATAGCTTTACAGAAGAGAAAACTGGCAACACTACCTTAACTAAATGATCAGGTTAACATCAACAGTGCCAAGTCATGCTCATACCTTGTCTACCTGACATGATGTGGTAAAAAGGGCACTTTTCTTCAGTGACATTTGTCCCCAAATGCATTAATCCCCAGTCTAACCACAAGAAAGTTTCAGCTACTCTCAAACTGAGGGATATTCTCCCCATTCCTCCTTATGAGTAAAAAATCAAAGAAAGACTGATAAATTGTCACAGACATGAAGAGGTAAAGAAGACATGAAAAATTTCTTGGGTTTGTTCCAGTAACATATAAAGTAAAATAACTGGTGAAACCCAAATAAAATCTGGAGTTCAGTCAATAGAAATATATCTATGTTTTCCCAGTTTTGACAAATATATATAATGTTACAATGTAAGATGAAAACATTAAGGAAAATTGAAACTGGGTGAGGAGTGTATGAAAACTCTGTTTAACCTTGTAACTTTTCTGCAAATTTGAAATTATTCCAAAATATTTTTTGTTTAAAAAAAAAGCAGACCACATGGCCTATAGCTATAGGAGAGAAACTGGAGAAGGGGATCCTGCTAAAGAGAGTGGCTCCAGAGATCCCAACACCTGGTGCTCTTCTGTACACTACCCAAAGTGCCCACATCTCCAAAAGTGTGGATGGTACCTGCAAACCAGACCATTTGACCTTTTCTGTGAGTCTGATATTATCTTCCTTGGTTTTGAATAATTCAGTATATATGTTAGAGAAATTTAACTTTAATTATAATAACGACTTATTCAAGCAAAACGATTGCAAAGGCATTGTCAAAAATGAAGAAATTTGTAAACCTCAGAGCACCTCTTTTCTTTAATGTCCTTTAATAGCATTTCTACCATTCGCACATTCTAGACATGGAAGGCACACAGTAATAAGTATTTCTGTGATTTAAGTTGGTTGCTATGGTTACACTGCAGCTGTGATGTAACAATGGAAATTAGTAAGATTTTTTATAAAGAGACAAGCATAGCTTAGCTTTGCAAAATTGTCATTAATAATTTCAGTTGGAGAGTGATGAATGTATACTGGAAATTCAAAAACATATATGAAGGAGCAAAACTATGTGCCCTTGAGAAATAGAATTTCCATTCTGAGATGCAAACACTTTCAGAATCATTATGGTAATCATACTTTTGCATGCAATGGGTGAATATATTTGCATAGGATGACACCTAATAATATACATACAAAAAAGATAGGGCAGAAGTAGATGTATTATATGTGATGAACAAAAAATTATTACCCAAACACTGCTCCCAAGGAGTTACACATAACAAATCATTCTATGTACTTGCCAGGATATGTTCAGATGCTCCACTCCAGGACCAAAAAGGACCAAAAAAATGTGATGTTTTGAGCCACTGTTTTTGCTCCCTAGGGGTTCTTAGGTAAATTGCATTAGGAAAAACAGGCAACTAAGACCTGAAAAGTTCAGGCTTTAATAAATCTTTCATTTTGCACTCTTCAAACTTCAATGAAGAGCCCTTTGACATGTGATATGCTGGTATATTAATCACAATAAGCTACTGCACACTAGATGCCAAATGTCAGGAGCTGTGTATGCAAAACATATTCTTCTTGCTTAAATGGGAACTTAACTCTCTTTGTCTCAAGTACTTGAGACAAAAAATAAAAAATTCCTCTTTGTCTCAAGTTCTTTGAGAGGGCTGATGTCATAACTTGACTATAAAGAAAAATACTGCAAATACAGCTATTTAATTAATTAGCAACAAGGATAAAATTCTTCTAATACAACTGGATCAGAGGTCAATTGGGGGTCCCTTTCACAGAACAAGCAGATTTTAGGGACTGGCTTAATACTGATCTCTAGACTCAAATTTCCCACTAATAAATGGTAATATAATGTAGTGTAAGACTCTGTATTTATTCAGATCTTTCAATTCCTCATGAACTAATAGGCAACAACTGAATAAATAAATCCATACTCTGTTTTAGCAGCACAGATGACCTCTGATGGAGAAAAGGATCGACCTCATCCAGAATCAAAGGTAGAAATGGGCCATTACCATTTAGAAAATCAAAAGTAAAAAGCTGCTTTCTACTTGGTTATTAATTTACATATGCTTGTAGAATATATAAGCATCACGTGTGACTAATTTTTAATCTTAACCTTGGAGGAAAATACTCCAAGCAAAAATAAGTAAATGAATAAAGATTATGAATAGGGCTTGAAAGGAAACCAAGTATTTAGAAATTCTATCTTTCAAAAGATTTTTTTTTAATTCACAAATTATGTTCTCTGAAGTGACTGCTATAACCTGACTTTGTATTGCTTTCTAGAATTTTCTTTTGGAGTTATGATAGGACATCTTTTATTTTCTTTGTGATCCTATAGCTAGACTGAAAACTCTGGCAATCAGAATCTGGCTTTATACAGTCTTATTTCCCTTGTGCTGAGCAATTATCAGGTATTTAAAAAACACCAAAGTTTATGACTTATAAAATGAAGAAGCTAGTTTGAAAACGCATAAATTGTTTAGCTTCTCTGTGATCGTTAGTAATTTGAGGAGCCAACTGTTTTAGCATTAGTGTTTTTTTTCTCAATTCAGAAATCTTCTGAGGAAGTGCTGCTCCACCTAATATTATATACTGGCCTTTAGAACTACTTTCACCTACTTTTTCAAATGCTGTTATTTGAAGATCTGCACTCATATCCTGGAAAGTTTGGCCTCTGACTTCTCATTTCCCTGAAAAAACATCACAATGGCAACTTCCTTTTTCAAATCTATGCACTTTCTTTCAGAATTTTAATCCAGTTAGTCCTTTCCCTGCAGTGTGTAATCAATACTCAGGGCTTATTCTGCCTTTTTTGAAGAGTCTTCATCACACAAGTTAGTAGGTTTGTAGGTTCCCTTCACAAGCTCTACTTCCAGGACAATAGAAGAGAAAAACTTCTTTGTTTTTTGCCCAATTTATTGTCATTTCCTCCTGGGCTTTGATTTATTTCAGTTGATGATTAATATTAAGCCAACTGGCCTTAAGTAACACAAAATGTGCCAAAGTTAAAAATTAGGTAATACAGCCTGAATTTTAATTTTTGGAGGAGGAATTGAATTGTACCCATTTTGGGAGGAATCCCAATTAATGCAGAAAATATCATCATACTGTTGGAGAAGTGTTTAAAAGAAAATGTATTATACAGTTATACCAAGATAGTTTTATACATAGATTTCTCCCATATGCAAGACTTTTTCTTCATAACTAATCTTTTTTTTTTTTTGAGAACTTTTCAACTCTGCACCATCACAGTGAATAATTGATTTGTGGTAACTAGACTCTCTACAAGTTCCACTACAAAGTCTGGCTTCCCTGTGCTTTCATAAATGGATGAGATCACTATTAATGTCAGCATTCAGGAGAACAACAGATCAAACTTTGTGGAGTCCATATTTTGGGATGATGGGCTCTTCTTGGTCATGTTTGTGCTTTTGATAAAATGCCCGCTAATTGCCACATACTTTCTGTAGTTTGATCACTTAGGGGGAAAAAAAGAATCAAAAAATTGACTATATTAATGGCCTATGGGAAATCTGGGGATTCTATTTTAGGTCTTCCACAAGGGAAGCATCTTTTATTTATTAACCTCTTATTACTTAAATAGGCATTGATTTGTTTAATTAATATCTTACATTTTTCTCTTAGCCAATGGTACTAATGAAAACACTATGCACATAGTTCGTTATTGACTTGAGATTTATATAGAAAATGCTTTCTCTCATTGAGTACACCTATATAAAAAGAAAAAAAATGAACAGAACAGGATTTCCCTAAAAATATATGGAATTTATCATAGAAAAACATAGCCATTAACTCTACCATCATTGACAAAACTTGTGTGACACATTAAGAAAAAAAATGGGTCAGAAAGAGAAGGAAAAGATAGTTGTATATAAGCCTTGTCTCTTTAACTCATTTGTTTAGATGAAAGTCTTTTTGATCATAAAAGTCTAATGAATAAGCTATTCAAATGTTTAATAAGAACATATTCTTAAATTTTTAACAGGAAATAAAATTAACAACTAAAATCTGCACTGGAGCCAGGGGCTGCACTCACCGCATAACCAATAAAAGACAGTTGCAACTGCTGGGGAAATATATTGCTGAGGCAGGCATGTGACAAAAGGCAAGTAAAATTTACTTTTCTAACCTGAAACATCCTGCCCCAGAAAAATGTGTAACTTCATTTCCTTAACTTTAAAAGAACACAGTAGAAAAGACTGTGCTAGGAAAGATTGTGTCTCCCTCTTACAGCAGCCTGAAAAATCTTTCTCAGGGACATATTTATGCGACATTTTGTTGTGCTCTAAAGCTCAGTTCGAATGTACCTGCTAACGAGGCGTATCTTCGCCTCTTGAAGCTCTCATGGACTCTCTTCTCTTCCAATTGCCCAGTGAAAGTGCAGCATCAAGAACCTTGGGCATCAGCTAATTGCTCGTAAGTGCTGGAAGCAGGAGAGCTCTCACCGAATGACCAGGATCAGATATGGTGCACAGATGGCTGCTCCACACTGTAAGGGCTGCTACCAAAGACATCCTTCATTTAGGACATGCCAAAAGCCATGGATGGCTCTATTAACACAGTGGGGTTTTTTTATTATTAGTTAAACAGCTTTTGATATTTAACGGAAATTTTAAAGAGCTTGCACAGGCATATTTTGCCCTATTAGCAATCAGTCTTCTCAATAAAAAACTCAAATTCCTTTGCATTCTCAGTAATTTACTATATGACTAAGTTTCAGCTGATTATTAGATGTAAACGAGAGCTCGCAATCAGGAAAAGCATCATTAAATCAGTTATTCCTATTTTGAAAGTATTTTATACCTTTAGGACTTGAATATTCCTATAAAGTAAAAAAGCCATAAAGGTGTGCTGTACAAGGATGTGGGGCCGCACTTTTTCTTGCTTTATATTTAATCAAGCGAACATTTTAAATTGCAGTGTTATTTATTTAATCTATAAGACTTTAAGCTTTCTCTACTTCTTTCCATAGCAACTTATAGTAGTAGTTGAAGGTGACTTGCTGGTAGCCCGATACTTCAGCAAAGTACACTATTGGCTATTTTTGGATTGGGGGTGGAGCAAGTAGAACCTTTGAAAAAGCTTAAAATAAGGAAGTCTGATGGGTTAGTGATGTGGAGGCAAGAAATTTGGATAAGATTAGCCTTGGCTAAGTCATTCCTTGGCCCAGGATTTATCTTTATGAAAAGATATTTGATATTTCTGGTAAAAGCTTTTTGGATTATTAGATTCATAGTGCCATTTGTTTTGCTTTTACTATAATTCATAGGCAGAATCATCTGGCTATCTTTGACTGACTCAACATAGAACCCTTAAAGGAAAATAGAGACCTCATGAACTGAATATACTCTTTTGTTCCTAGAACTTACAAAGTCCTATCTTTATACCAGTGTAAGGAATTAGATTGTTAAAAAATAATATCTGTGGTATGATCAGCAAGCATTCTTTTGAATTTCTATTTTTCTCTATGGAGATGAAATTCAATATAAAGCACAAAAAAGATATACTGCATCTCGAGGAGATGCATACTTATTCAGCCTTTGTATTATGAGTCCTAGAGTTTGAACATAAATCTTGGAGAACACAAAACTATTCCTTTCAGGGGGACATTTGCATTATACCTTTCTTTTAACCTCTGATTCTTAGTCCTCACACAGGTCATTGGTTTGCTAATTGCTCACCACAACCTAGGTTTTAATCACCTGATCCATCAACAGGCCTTCTTACACTTTCTTTATTCATCTTGTCAGTAAGTGACATTCTTGGTAATGAAAACAACAAATTTATTGATAGCATCCCTCAATGGAGTGGGAGGCATCCTACATTAGCTCTGTCTTGGAAACCCAGTCTATTCTATTACAATTGACCTTCTCTTGTTGATTACCACACAAATCATAGTCCTTTAGCCCCCCTCCCCATCTATTTGAGTATTTCTCCTGCAGCCTTTCAATTGCCTGACTGCAGTTGGTAATTGGATTCATGTTTGAAGCACAGCAGTATAAGGGAAAGCCTGGAATAATTCAAATGGAACACCCTGGCCTAAGGCTGAGACCATATGTTACACTCAGATTTGTATCAGTGAAGCTTATTGCTTTAGCAACAAGGAAACCCACTCAAATGTCATAAAATTGTTTTATTTTAGGACTTAATTTATTTAGAGCTGTCAACATAATCTAATGTCCACAAAATTGTAATATTAAAGGGATGGGGAAATTACTCAACTCTGTGAAATATTTAAAGGGGAAAAAAATAAAAACATTTGTTAAACTGTCCTGTCTCTCCTCCTGAATCTCATATTCTGCCACAAGCAGCTTTGAATTATGTAATATAAAAATTAGAGACCACCAAAAAGCCAATGATTTGGCAGCTATCTGTTCTTCAGCACTCAACTATTAATATATGCCTACAAGCACACAGTTTTGTATTACTTATCTCAAGTAATGATGAATTCTTTCTGTTCTGTTATTAAGACAAATATTTCCTTAGTAAATTTACAGTTAGTGGCAGAATAGTACATATATATTGGAAACACATATGAAAGTGACTGAACACTTTTTGGTTATGTATTTTTTTATTTCAAAATCATTTTAATTGAGATATAGTTTATATACAATATTATATTGGTTTCAGATGAATAACACAGTGACCCATCAAGCATATACACATCAAATGCTCACCATTAAACACTCCTTTAAACTTGTTTATCAATGACAGGTGTAGTATCTTGCCAACCCTCATGCAGTGCGCCCTGCCTTTTGTTCTTTAATGTGAATCTTAAAAAAGATTTTATGCAGTCCGAACTACTAGAGAGCATTTCCTCTCCAGTGTTCTTTGGAGAAAAATAAGCTTTTTCAATCATTAAGTTGTCCTTTCATGTAATTGGACTTCATGCAATTAAGTTATCATTTCATATAATTAACATAAACCCTAATGGTATACATGAATTCATAGGAATTTCTCCAATTATAGCTGACCAAGCAGCAGATAATCCAAACATTCACCTTGCAGTATCTTGAAGTGAAATAAATATGAAATATCTTTTGTCTCATTTCGCAGATAGACAAGTTGAGGGACGCAAGCAAGATCTTGAAACAATTCAACAAAAGGTTATAGAATTCTGCTCTTAAAACATAGTTATAAAGCATTTGTGTCTTACCATAATTATAGTCCATGACAACAATGATCAGTTACCTTGTGAATGCAGAGAATTAAATGTACCATTTCTTTTTACATATGACTTTGAAATAATTTTTTTATTTATATTTGAAAATGGATATAACTAATCCTTAGGAAGTCAAAACATCTCAAACAATGATACAGGTATGTACAATTTTACAAATTTCTAGTGCATGTGTCTAGGTGTTAGAAATATGTGTAATTTTATAAATGTGCTAAAAAATTCAGTTACTACCTACTATCCACTTCATTCTGGGAACTAGGGAGCATCAATTTCAAAGTGGAAAAAAGTTCATTTTCTATGTTGAATTTTTTTTTCTAGCTTATAAAATAGCTTTTGTTCAGAAGCTTTTGAATATCAGAGCTTAAAAGACTTCTGTTTCTAGGTTTGGTATTCAGAGAGTAAAACAAGTCTAAATTAATACAAATGAAAAACTAAATTAACTAGACTTGGTTATCTCAACAAGGACTTCTGAAGAACTGTCAGATAATTATAATACAATGATTGTCCCCAGGAAACAGAGAGGTTAATGTGTTGCCATGTATCTTCTAAGGTGACTTATCCAGGAGAAAATGAAGGCTATGCTTACTTACTCTGAAATTGATAGAACTTTTTTCTGGTTAATTATTTTCCTGAGATCAAAATATTGGGACAAATGATTGATATCAATGAAGTTTTATCACCACTTAGACTTGTTTTATATATTGATAAGTATTCCTTGAAGATAGACAAAATAACTAACATAACATGCCATCAACATGCTAAGATATCTGTACTGGCCTTACTAAGAGCTATATGCTCTTAAGTTTCTTGCATAACATTATGATGAGATAATCAGATCATCACAAGATGATTACTTTTTAAGTCCATTTCATAGTGACCATCTGTACTTACTCTTCTATTATGACGTTGGGTATTCCAGATTTGCATTGAATATAAATTTCTTAGAAATAAATATATTCAGTTAAATGCACTCTAAATGGATATTTAATGAGCACATTTGTCCTCTACTTTGTACGCCTAGGTATTTTAAACTATTAAAATCCTACTTAATTTCACATATCTGGTCCAGACTTGACATCTTGTAGAATCTAGTGGGAAAATAGTGTCTTTTTCATTTCTCTTTTAAAATAAATTAAGGCTTACTCCAATATGTAAGTTTTATAAGTGCTTCTAAGTAGTTGAAACTCATAAAGAAAGTTAGAATGAACCTTTAGGTTTTCCAAAAATATATCTGCTGTCTGTGGCTGAATTTATAACAAGTTAAAAACAACTTAAGAGAAAGAAAAACCTGTAAGTGAAATTTAAGTCTTCCTCAAAAGTTTTGAGGAACATTTAAAGCTTTCATACAGATGCCCAATAGTTCTAAATTATTCTGATCAATATTGCCAAAATGAGTAATTAGTGTCAATGTTTTCTACTAATGTATATAGCTTAAATTCTATCTCTAATTTTCTTTTCTGAGCATCGTACTTTACATATGCAACTAATTTTCTTTCCTGTTTGCCTAAGTCAGAATTATCCTCACTTTCCCCTTTGTCTGAAATTCTTTTGTCCAGAAACTTTAAAAAATTCAGAGTGTTTTTTGAGAGACGAAATTCACAACAGTTTTCAATAATTTAAAAATATTGGGAGAGAAAAGATAAGATGTAGACTTACTGAAGTAGCCACAAGATCGAACAAAAATAGACCCCAGCTGGAGAATTTGCAGTTTTGACATCCTGCAACTCACCACATATGCCCTCCCAGAATATGTTACTTGGTTTCTCTGTTCTTTAAATCCTCATCTGTGAAACAGCCAGAACAGGGAAAGGTATTATTTCACTGGAACATTGTAAAAAGAATACATTGTAACAAGATACATGAAACCCAAAAATTTTTATCTGCTATCTTAAATAGTGTGCAGTTATGCTCCTAATACGTAGGAAAACAAAAAAGATTTTGGAAGTTTTTAGTATCTCTTGTGAGTCAGAGTACTAGTGGAAAAACAAAAAATGGCATTCACAAACTATACAAATTGGTGGTTTCAAAGTTTGGAGATGGGACTAATTAGGTCATACTTTGAAGATAAAGGAAGTGAGTAACTACTGGGGAACATACAGATAAATATCCCTTACTTATAGAAAGTCAAGAATACAAAGGTAAGTTATGATTTCCTTAGTACAATAAGGAAAATTAGAGAAAAACATGAGGGTAATCAAAGAGATCCCCACAAATATGGATTTTGTTTGAATCCTTCATTATAATTGATCAAATATATATAGAATATGATTGTTATAACCCATAATTCCAAGCTTATACCACTGCTCAATTAGTGGCAGCTTATTTAAATACAAAGGAAAATATTCAGGAAGTAATAAACCTTGTCTGGAAGTGAGTTCTATAAGAAGAAAACCTATAAAACAATGGTAGATGTTACACACATATTGTACCACCTGGCCACAGATTAATTCATCAGTGTTAAGTCTATCCTGAATATAGTAAATATATATTACTTATTTATATAAATTAACTAACATAATTTATATTTGCCTTTGGGCAGTGAAACCATGTGTAACACCGTCAACTTAAGGCCAATGTTAAGGCAACAATCTTTTACAATTATTCAAAAAATAAGTACTGATGCTGCTAGTATTACAAAACTAAGAAATGCCTTCATGTTCTGAATATCATACCCGCACTTAAACTCTCAATAACACAGTATTTTGTGATGAATTAACATTTGAATTAAGGAAAATGACCCCATTTCCAAAACTATAATATTTTGGATAAATTTTTGAACTTTACAAAACTAGGGAAAATATTTATAACAATTTCTGATTGAATATTTGTGATTAAGAATCTAAATGAGCAATCCAGGTACAAACTTTAAAATGCACATAATTTCAAGAGAGACAGATGCTGGTTAGAAATGCAATGCAGAGTCACCAAAAGAATTTTGGAGACCTGAGACATTATTTTTGGTTCATAATTGGTGATATTTTCAGATTTTAATGCAGACATAATATTTTAATAGACATGCAATGAGTAATGTAAATGGTTTCAGAGAAAAATCATGAAGTCATAAAGATTTATAAATCTTCAATGTGGTATCTATATTAGCCCAGTGCCTACATTAGAGAAATACACACGTACACACACACACACAGACACGCACATTCCAAGGATGATTCCATAACCTCACTTAATAGGACATTCCAATGTATACGTTTCCCTTCAATAAGTAAATAAATAAATCAACATGACAAAGAGGTCAAACAATATTATTAAATTATCTGCCAGTTCAGTTGTATCTCTCCTAAGAGCAAGTTGAATAACACATGCTCTTTATCTTCTGGCAGAAATCCAAAAATGATGCAAAAACAAAGAGAACTCTTTGAAGGGACAAGACAAAAGACTTACCCAGTTAGTAGGCTGTTTAAAGACAATGCTTCTTTCTAACATTTGTAATGATACCAATGTTTACTAAAATACACTTGTGGGTCTTTCAGGGCAATATTTATTCAAATATATTTGTGGCTCTTCCAGTGCATAGTTTTATGTTCTTGGCATATAAAAGATAATAGAAATAATTTTTCATTTCTGCAAAAATAAAAATTTCCACTGATTAAACTAATTTAGACATAAGTGGCCCCTGATGGGAATGAGAATTTAAGTTAAAGTTGAAAGTGACAAAATTTTAAAAAGCAGGCTGAAAATCATTAACTGTGAAAATTCTAAGGCGATACCATAGTATCCAAGATCAAACAGTGTTGAGATTGTAACCAGGTTATGAGAGTATATTAAAAATAAATAATGCTATGAGAATAGAAATATTTAGTTCAATAGAGAAACTAGAGTAAAGAGTTGATATGTAAGCACGTGCTTGGCAAAGTCAGCTAGCTGCTGTCATTCGCTTCCTCATGCTTTTAGGCACAAAGCCAGACTATATTTCCCAGACTTCCTTGCAGTTAGATGTGGCCAAAGGAATGTTAGCTGACACAATGCTCGTCTTCCATTCTGGGCTACCACAGTGTAAGTGACTCTCAAGATACATAGAGGAGCAGTGACATCAACAAGAAGGTCAAAGTCAGGTCATTCTTGACTTTGCTTTCCATCACAAAAAAGAACAACAGCTCTTTAAGCACAAGGCACCACTGAGAGATTCCTAGAATATGGGAGTGAGGCTGAAGCACCCTCTTGAACCTCAGAGACCAAGACAGATTGCATTGGAAGAGTAAGAGAAGCAGCTACAGTTCAACTTCATTGCTCCTCTACTAGCCCAGCACAGTACCACTCGGAGACATCTCCCCTGAGTCTCTGGTTCCTCCAGCACAAAACAAGAACTCAGGCGGGACAACCAGTGCTCTCCCATCACTGGGGTCAATCTGTGGGAGCCCATGCTCTGGTCTCCCACTATGGGGCTTGCAGGGAAATCTGCAGGGCTCAGCCAGTGCAGGTGTGAGTGTGACAGAGAAGAGGCGAGAGCACTGCAACAACCAGCACGCAGGTCTTGGCTGGCTGAGTTCATATCAGCGGTGCCCAGGTAGTAATCCTCACCAGCAAATGTGCTCATCAAGAAAGGGGCACGCTCTGCACAGGGAACTCAGGAGGAAGCAGGCCAGCCTGATTTAGATCCTCAGATAAGGAGTTTTGCTGGTGCACAGCACAGTTTTCCCAGGCAAGGAACAAGGAGTAGGCACAGCCCCACCCACTGTGGAGAGTGCCTTCTGGCCATATCTGATGACAACTCCTGGAAATTGCCTAGAGGAGCAAAAACAATAATAATAAAGAATGAAAAGAGCAAAGAAAGCCAATGGGAATTATAGGACACAATGAAAAGAAACATTGCACTATGGGATTCCAGAAGGAGAATAGAAAGGACAGAAAGCATATTTAAAACAATAACTGCTGACAAGTTCCTGAATCTGAGGAGAAAAATGGCCATCCAGACCCATGAAGCCCATAGGACAGCAGTAAGTTGAACCCAATTGGGTTACATTGAGACACACTACAGTTAAACTGTTAAAACTCAATGACAAAAACAATTTCAAGAGTAGCAAGAGAAAAGAGAGAAGTTACATATAAGGGCACCTCCTGAAGACCATCAGATTTCTCAACAGAAACTTTTCAGGCCAAGAGAGTATAGGATGGCATATTCAAAATATTGAAAGAAAATAATTATCAAGAATTCTATATCCAGGGAAGCTATGCTTTAGAAATGAAGGAGGATAAACTTTCCTGATCAAACAAGGCTGAGGGAGTTCCTTATCACCAGATCTGTTTTACAAGAAATGCTAAAGGACATTCTTTGAGTGCCAGTTAAAGAACATTAATTAATATCATAAAAAATGTAAAGTTTGCATAAATCTCACTAGTAATGATAAAGATGTATCTTCTTTTTAAAAAGACCTTTTTTAAAAATGTGACCTAATATAGACAGAACATTCTACCCAACAGCAATAGAATACGTATTCTTCTCAAGCACACATGGAGCATTTTCTATGACAGAGCATATGTTAGGCTATCAAACAAGTTTTAGCCAATTCAAGAAGACTGAAGTCATACCAAGTATTTTCTCTGACCACAGTGGCATGAAACTAGAAATCAGCAACAAGAGGAAAACTGGCAAATTCACAAACACATGGAAATTAAATAACACTCTCCTGAACGATGAATGGATCAAAGAAGAAATTAAGTGAAAAATTAAAAAGCTTCTTGAAACAAACAAAAATAGAAACAGAACACACCAGCAATTATGAGATGCAACAAAAGCAGTTTAAAAAAGGAAGTTGATAGCAATAAATGTCTCCATTAAGAAGTAAGAAAGATCCCAAATAAACAACCTAATTCTGTGCCTTAAGGGACTAGAAAAGAAGAATAAACTGAGCCCGAAGTCAGCAAAAGAAAGGAAATAATGAAGATTAGAGCAGAACTAAATGAAATACAGAGAACAGAAAAACAATAATAAGAGAATAACCAATCTAAGAGTTGGTTCTTTGAAAGATAAAATTGACAAGCCCTTAGCTAGACTCACTAAGGAAAAAAAGAGCAAGCACCAAATCAACAAAAGTATAAATGAAAGAGGAAACATTACAACTGACTCCATAGAAATTTAAAGGACTGTAAGAGGCTACTACGAACAACTCCACACCGACAAACTGGACACCAAGAAGAAATGGAAATATTTTTAGAAACATTCAAAGTACAGAGATTGAATCAGGAAGAAATGGAAAATCTGAATAGACCAATGACTAGTAAGGAGATTGAATCAGTAATCAAAAATCTTCCAATGAAGAAAAATCACAGAACAAAATAGCTTCATAGATGAATTTTACCAAACATTTAAAGAAGGATTAATACCAATCCTTTTCAAACTCTTCCAAAAAAAATCTAAGAGGAGGGAATACTCCCAAGCTCATTATGAGACCAGCATTATCCTGATACAAAAACCAGAAAAGGACACTGCTAGAAAAGAAAACTAGATTCCAATTCCCTGATGAATATAGATGCAAAACTGCTCACTAAAAAGACAGCAAACCAAATTCAGCAGCACATTAAAAGATCATACCATGATCAAATGTGATTTATACTGGGATTTAAGGATGCTTCTTATGTAAATCGATCAATGTGATTCATCATATTAATAGAATGAAAGAAGAGAACCATATCACTGTCTCAATAGACACAGAAAAGTATTTGACAAAATTCTATGTCCAGTCAGGATAAAAACAAATTAGGCATAGAAGGAACATACGTCAACACAATAAAGGTCATATATGACAAGCCCACAGTTGATATCATGCACAAGGTACAGGTTGAAAGTTTTTCCTCTAAGACAAGGGAAGAGACAAGGGTACCCACACTCACCACTCCTATTCAACATAGTACCAGAAGTCCTAGTTAGAGCAACCAGGCAAGAAAAAGAGGTAAAGGTATCAGAACTGAAAAGGAAGAAGTAAAATTGTCTCTATTTGCAAATGACATGATTTTATATAGAGAGAATTCTAATGACTCAACCCAAAACTGTTAGAGCTAGTCAATTAATTCAGTAAAATTGTGCTATACAAAATAAAAAACTGTACTATACAAAACATGACTTTGTAACAAAAAAATCAGTTGCATTTCTACAAATTAACAATGAAGTTTCTGAAAAAGAAACAAATTGATGCCACTTAAAATAGCATCAGAAAAATATTTTCAAATAAATGTAACTAAAAAAGGTGAAAGATCTCTTCTCTAAAAACTGCAAGGTAGTGATGACAGAAATAGAAGGCACAAATAATGGAAAGGTTTCCTGTGTTCATGGATTGGAAGAATTAATATTGTTAAAACACCAATATTACTAAAGGTCATCTATAGATTCAATGCATTCCCTCTCAAGATTCCAATGCACTTTTTACAGAAGTAGAAGAAACAATCCTAAAATTTGTATGAAGCCATTAAAGACCCTGAATAGAAATCCTGAAAAAGAAGAACAGCAGGAGGCAGCACACTTCCTGATTTCAAGCTGTACCATAAATCTATAATCATCAAAACAGTATATGTTGCTGGCATAAAAGCAGACAAATAAAACAATGGAAAAATCAAAAACCCAGAAATAAGCCCAAGCATAGACAGTCAACTAGTATTTGACAAAGGAGCCAATAATACTCAAGGGAGAAAAGAGAGTCTCCCCCTGGTGCTTGGCTAACTGGATATTCAAACGTAAGACAATGAAATTGGACCCATATCTTACACCACTCACAAAAATTAACTCAAAAGGAATTAATGACTTTATGTCATGAAAGTCCTAGAAGTAAACATAGGAACAAAACTTCTTGATGTGGGTCTTGGTAATGATCTTTTGGATATGACACCTAAGGCACAAGCAACAGAATAAAACATGAACAAGTTGAACTATATTGAACTACAAACTATAGAATGGGGAAAAACATATATCTAATAAGAAGTTAATATCCAAAATACATAAAGAACTCATACAACTCAATAGCAAAGCATAAATAACCCAAATAAAAAATGATCAAAGGACCTGAATAGATATTTACCCAAAGAAGATGCGTAAAAGGCCAACAGGTCCACAAAAAGATGCTCAATATCACTAGCCATTAGGCAAATGCAAATTAAAACCACAGTGAGAAATTTTATGCCTTTCGGAGTGGCCATCACCCAAAAGATAAGAGATAAATGCCGGCGTGCATGTGGAGCAAAGGGAACCCTTTTGCACTGTTGGTGAAATTTTAAATTGGTGCAGCCACTATGGAAACAGTATGGAGGAGCCTTTAAAAATCAAAAACAGGGAGGGAGCCAAGATGGCGACGTGAGCAGAGCAGCAGAAATCTCCTCCCAAAACCACATTTATCTATGAAAATATAACAAAGACAACTCTTCCTAAAATAGAGACCAAAGGACACAGGACAACATTCAGACCACATCCACACCTGGGAGAACCCAGAGCCTCGTGAAGGGGGTAAGATACAAGCCCCGGCCCGGCGGGAACCCTAGCGCCCCTTCCCCCAGCTCCCGGTGGGTGGAGAGGAGTCAGCAAGGAGGGCTAGGGAGCCCAGGACTGCTGAACACCCAGCCCCAGGATTCGGACCAGAGTGCAGACACAGTGCATGCACAGGGTCCCGGATACTAGGGAAACAGGGAGGCAGAATCAGTGAGCGGATGTCTGAGGCCGACACAGGAGAATAAAGAAACGGGAGCGGCTTTTTTTTTTTTTTTTTGGCAAGTGGTTTTTGGAAGCCTTAAATGGTCAGGGACCGCAATACTAGGGAACAGGGCAGCAAGACCGGTGAACGGGTGCCTGAGACTGGCACCTGAGGACAAAGAAAATCGCGTGTTTTTCCCTTTTTTTAAAAAATAATTTATTTAATTTTTTTTCTTTTGTTATTGCTGTTGTTGTTTTGGTTTGGAGAGTGCTTTTTGGAAGTCTTAAAGGGGCACGACAGGACACTTAGCCGAGAGGCAGGGAATCTGGGGATCTCTGGGCACTCTAACCCCCTGGGCAGCAGGGAGCACAGAGGCCCCTTACGGAGATAAATAGTCTCCCAGCCACTCACCCTACAACGGGGCTTCACCATTTTGGAGGAGCAGCCCGAACCAGGCCATGCCCACAGCAACAGCGGAGATAAACTCCATAGCAACCGGGCAAGAAGCAGAAGCCCTGTCTGCGCACAGCTGCCATCTGCGCACAGCTGCCAAGCACAAGCCACTAGAGGTCGCTATTCTCCCAGGAAAGAAAGGCCACAAACCAACAAGAAGGAAAGCTCTTCCAGCTGTCACTCGTACCAGCTCTGCAAACTGTCTCTATCACCATGAAAAGGCAAAACTACAGGCAGACAAAGATCACAGAGACAACACCTGAGAAGGAGACAGACCTAACCAGTCTTCGTGAAAAAGAATTCAAAATAAAAATCATGAACATGCTGACAGAGATGCAGAGAAAAATGCAAGAGCAATGGGATGATATGCAGAGAAAAATACACGAGCAATGAGATGAAGTCCGGAGGGAGATCTCAGATGTCAGGAAGGAGATCACAGAAGTGAAACTAACCCTAGAAGGATTTATAAGCAGAATGGATAAGATGCAAGAGGCCATTGAAGGAATAGAAACCAGAGAACAGGAATGTATAGAAGCTGACATAGAGAGAGATAAAAGGATCTCCAGGAACAAAACAATACTAAGAGAACTATGTGACCAATCCAAAAGGAATAATATCCGTATTATAGGGGTACCAGAAGAAGAAGAGAGAGGAAAAGGGAAAGTCTCTTCGAAGAAATAATTGCTCAAAACTTCCCCAAACTGGGGGAGGAAATAATTGAACAGGCCACGGAAATACACAGAACCCCCAGCAGAAAGGATCCAAGGAGGACAAGACCAAGACACATAATAATTAAAATGGCAAGGATCAAGGACAAAAATGAATTTTAAAGGCAGCTAGAGAGAAAAAGGTCACCTATAAAGGAAAACCCATCAGGCTAACATCAGACTTCTCAACAGAAACCCTACAGGCCAGAAGAGAATGGCATGATATATTTAATGCAATGAAACAGAAGGGCCTTGAACCAAGGATACTGTATCCAGCACGACTATCATTTAAATACAATGGTGGGATTAAACAATTCCCAGACAAGCAAAAGCTTCCCACAAACCACCTCTACAGGGCATCTTACAGGTACTGCTCTACATGGGAGCACTCCTAAAAAGAGCACAGAACAAAACACACAACATATGAAGAATGGAGGAGGAGAAATAAGAAGGGAGAGAAGAAAAGAATCTCCAGACAGCGTATATAACAGCTCAAAAAGTGAGCTAAGTTAGGCAGTAAGATACTAAAGAAGCTAACCTTGAACCTTCGGTAACCACGAATCTAAAGCCTGCAATGGCAATAAGTACATATCTCTTAATAGTCACCCTAAATGTAAATGGACTTAATGCACTGATCAAAAGACACACAGTAATAGAATGGATAAAAAAGCAAGACCCATCTATATGCTGCTTACAAGAAACTCACCGCAAACCCAAAGACATGCACAGACTTAAAGTCAAGGGATGGAAAAATATATTTCAGGCAAACAACAGTGAGAAGAAAGCAGGGGTTGAAGTACTAATATCAGACAAAATAGACTTCAAAACAAAGAAAGTAACAAGAGATAAAGAAGGACACTAAATAATGATAAAGGGCTCAGTCCAACAAGAGGATATAACCATTCTAAGTATATATGCACCCAACACAGGAGCACCAGCATTTATGAAACAAATACTAACAGAACTAAAGAGGGAAATAGACTGCAATGCATTCATTTTAGGAGACTTCAACACACCACTCACCCCAAAGGGTAGATTCACTGGGGAGAAAATAAGTAAGGACACACAGGCACTGAACAACACACTAGAACAGATGGACCTAATAGACATCTATAGAACTCTACATCCAAAAGCAACAGGATATACATTCTTCTCAAGTGCACATGGAACATTCTCCAGAATAGACCACATACTAGCTCACAAAAAGAGCCTCTGTAAATTCCAAAATATTGAAATTCTACCAACCAATTTTTCAGAACACAAAGGTATAAAAGTAGAAATAAATTCTACAAAGAAAACAAAAAGTCTCACAAACACATGGAGGCTTAACAACATGCTTCTAAATAATCAATGGATCAATGAACAAATCAAAATAGAGATCAAGGGATATATAGAAACAAATGACAACAACAACACAAAACCCCAACTTCTGTGGGATGCAGTGAAAGCAGTCCTAAGAGGAAAGTATATAGCCATCCAGGCATACTTGAAGAAGGAAGAACAATCCCAAATGAATAGTCTAACATCACAATTATCGAAACTGGAGAAAGAAGAACAAATGAGGCCTAAAGTCAGCAGGAGGGACATAATAAAGATTAGAGAAGAAATAAACAAAATTGAGAAGAATAAAACAATAGCAGAAATCAACGAAACCAAGAGCTGGTTCTTTGAGAAAATAAAAAAGATAGATAAGCCTCTAGCCAAACTTATTAAGAGAAAAAGAGAATCAACACAAATCAACAGAATCAGAAATGAGAATGGAATAATCAAGACAGACTCCACAGAAATACAAAGAATTATTAAAGACTACTATGAAAACCTATATGCCAACAAGCTGGAAAATCTAGAAGAAATGGACAACTTCCTAGAAAAATACAACCTCCCAAGACTGACCAAGGAAGAAACAGAAAAGTTAAACAAACCAATTACGAGCAAAGAAACTGAAATGGTAATCAAAAAACTACCCAAGAACAAAACCCTGGGGCCGGACGAGATTTACTTCGGAATTTTATCAGACACACAGAGAAGATATAATACCCATTCTCCTTAAAGTGTTCCAAAAAATAGAAGAGGAGGGAATACTCCCAAACTCATACTATGAAGCCAACATCACCGTAATACCAAATCCAGGCAAAGACCCCACCAAAAAAGAAAATTACAGACCAATATCCCTGATGAATGTAGATGCAAAAATACTCAATAAAATATTAGCAAACAGAATTCAACAGTATATCAAAGGATCATACACCATGACCAAGTGGGATTCATCCCAGGGATGCATGGATGGTACAATGTTCGAAAATCCATCAACATCATCCACCACATCAACAAAAAGAAAGACAAAAACCACGTGATCATCTCCATAGATGCTGAAAAAGCATTTGACACAATTCAACATCCATTCATGATAAAAACTCTCAGCAAAATCGGAATAGAGGGCAAGTACCTCAACATAATAAAGGCCATATATGATAAACAGCCAACATTATACTGAACAGCGAGAAGCTGGAAGCTTTTCCTCTGAGATCAGGAACTAGACAGGGATGCCCACTCTCCCCACTGTTATTTAACATAGTACTGGAGGTCCTAGCCATGGCAATCAGACAAAACAAAAAAATACAAGGAATCCAGATTGGTAAAGAAGAAGTTAAACTATCACTATTTGCAGATGATATGATATTGTACATAAAAAACCCAAAAGACTCCACTCCAAAACTACTAGAACTGATATCGGAATACAGCAAAGTTGCCAGATACAAAATTAGCAAACAGAAATCTGTGGCTTTCCTATACACTAACAATGAACGAATAGAAAGAGAAATCAGGAAAACAATTCCATTCACAATTTCATCAAAAAGAATAAAATACCTAGGAATACACCTAACCAAAGAAGTGAAAGACCTATACCCTGAAAACAACAAGTCACTCTTAAGAGAAATTAAAGGGGTCACTAACAAATGGAAACTCATCCCATGCTCATGGCTAGGAAGAATTAATATCGTCAAAATCGCCATCCTGCCCAAAGCAATATACAGATTTGATGCAATCCCTATCAAATTACCAGCAACATTCTTCAATGAATTGGAACAAATAATTCAAAAATTCATATGGAAACACCAAAGACCCCGAATAGCCAAAACAATCCTGAAAAAGAAGAATAAAGTAGGGGGGATCTCACTCCCCAACTTCAAGCTCTACTACAAAGCCATAGTAATCAAGACAATTTGGTACTGGCACAAGAACAGAGCCACAGACCAGTGGAACAGATTAGAGACTCCAGAAATTAACCCAAACATATATGGTCAATTAATATTTGATAAAGGAGCCATGGACATACAATGGCAAAATGACAGTCTCTTCAACAGATGGTGCTGGCAAAACTGGACAGCTACATGTAGGAGAATGAAACTGGACCATTGTCTAACCCCATATACAAAAGTAAACTCAAAATGGATGAAAGACCTGAATGTAAGTCATAAAACCATTAAACTCGTGGAAAAAAACATAGGTAAAAACCTCTTAGACATAACATGAGTGACCTCTTCTTGAACATATCTCCCTGGGCAAGGAACACAACAGCAAAAATGAGCAAGTGGGACTATATTAAGCTGAAAAGCTTCTGTACAGCAAAAGACACCATCAATAGAACAAAAAGGAAAACTACAGTATGGGAGAATATATTTGAAAATGACAGATCCGATAAAGGCTTGACGTCCAGAATATATAAAGAGCTCACATGCCTCAACAAAAAAAAACAAATAACCCAATTAAAAAATGGGCAGAGGAACTGAACAGACAGTTCTCTAAAAAAGAAATACAGATGGCCAACAGACACATGAAAAGATGCTCCACATCGCTAATTATCAGAGAAATGCAAATTAAAACTACAATGACGTATCACCTCACACCAGTAAGGATGGCTGCCATCCAAAAGACAAATAACAACAGATGTTGGCGAGGCTGTGGAGAAAGCGGAACCCTCCTGCACTGCTGGTGGGAATGTAAATTAGTTCAACCATTGTGGAAAGCAGTATGGAGGTTCATCAAAATGCTCAAAACAGACCTACCATTTGACCCAGGAATTCCACTCCTAGGAATTTACCCTAAGAACACAGCAATCAAGTTTGAGAAAGACAGATGCACCCCTATGTTTATCGCAGCACTATTTACAATAGCCAAGAATTGGAGGCAACCTAAATGTCCATCGGTAGATGAATGGATAAAGAATAAGTGGTACATATACACAATGGAATACTACTCAGCCATAAGAAGAGGGAAAATCCTACCATTTGCAGCAACACGGATGGAGCTGGAGGGTATTATGCTCAGTGAAGTAAGCCAAGCAGAGAAAGAGAAATACCAAATGATTTCACTCATCTGAGGAGTATAAGAACAAAGGAAAAACTGAAGGAACAAAACAGCAGCGGAATTACAGAACCCAAAAATGGGCTAACAGGTACCAAATGGAAAAGGACTGGGGAGGATGGGTGGGCAGGGAGGGATAAGGGGGGGGAGAAGAAAGGGGGTATTAAGATTATCATGCATGGGGGGGAGGGAGAAAGGGGAGGGCTGTACAACACAGTGAGGACAAGTAGTGATTCTACAACATTTTGCTATGCTGATGGACAGTGACTGTAATGTGGTTTATAGGGGGGACCTGGTATAGGGGAGAGCCTAGTAAACATAGTATTCTTTATGTAAGTGTAGATTAAAGATTAAAAAAGAAAGAAAAGAGGGATTTCTCCTTGATAGGATAAAACTAACTGTAAATCAAAGATTAATGCATGCTTTAAATATCCTTAATTTTGATCACTTAAAGGGTGTCACATGATCGGCTATGGAGGTACACTTTTCTGATATTCCTTTCTCTTAATAAAAAAAAAAAAGCAGTTCCTGTGTGGTGACCTCCAATGAGTTCTACACAATGGTATAAAGGGCATATCAAAGTGTGGGCAAAGGGTCTGTTAGTTTTTATACAGAAGATCAAAGCCTAATTTGGCCACCCAGAAAATGAACTAAGATACGATATGAAGAAGAACTTGAAACATCAGCACTCTCTGGAAGACTCATACCAGAAGATGATCATCAAAAAACCTCAACAAAGACTCAGGCACTGCTGCAGTTGTAGCTGCATTCATCCCACCGGTTCCTGGTCTTGCCATTGGAATGAAGAAGGAGATATCTAAGCTGGCCTGTGCATACAGTAAAACAGCAAATTTGACTGGATCTATACTGTTGGAACTCAACCAAGAATTAGGAGAAGTGCAAGTTGTAGCACTCCAAAATCTTATGACTACAGACTATCTACGGTTAAAAGAACATATGGGATGTGAACAGTTCCCAGAAATGGTTTGCTTTAATTTGTCTGATTTCTCTCAGACTGTTCAAGTACAGTTGGACAATATCCATCATATCACAGACAAATTTTCACAAATGCCTAGGGTGCCTAACTGGTTTTCTTGGCTTCACTGGAGATGGCTGGTAATTATAGATCTGCTTTGTTTATGTAACTGTATTCCTATTATGTTAATATGTGTGCGCAATTTAGTTAGTAGTTTAAAACCTATACATGCTTAAGTTACTCTACAAGAAGATATGTCAAAGAAATAATCCTCCCATGTTTTCTTCCATCTGCTACCTCTATAGCTTTTCTTCTTCCTTCCTAATTACAACCCTTAAATAGAACTCATGCCTCATATCTAATTTACCGAGTATCGTAATTCCTCCAAGTGGTAAAGATACCTCAAGACAAATGCTGGGCATAGAAGCCACAGGGCATAAATCTGCAAAGAAGTAAAAAGCTAACCTTTTCAAACAATATGGTTTCTCTCTCACTTACCAACTTTACATCTTCCTGTATGGCCCCGGAAGATGACTGGTTAGCCAGAGATGGGTAAGATTCCTCAAGGGAGGAACAACCTAAGACAGGCACAGTCACAGGGAGGCCATCAGGTGAGAAATTGGGGATCAACAGTGGTGAAGCTTAGAACCTCACCCCCCCTGTTTTGATCCTTCTGCATCCGTGGATGTTTTATTGCCCTTGTCTAGCTTGGATTAACACATAGTCTACAGGCACACACCTGATCATCTACAATTGCTCTCTTACAACACTAAACTATGTTTTCTACCTTTATCTTGCATCTACCTACCACTTCAGCATTTTATTAAAAATAAAAATAATAATAATAGTAAAGGGAGAAATGTGGGATCCACATATAAATCAAGTATAAAAATCAAACGAATATTCATATTTGACCTGATTGTTTATAGTTCATAATGCGTGATCGAAAGTTTCTGTGATGACTGCCCTTGTACTGTTCACCATGTAAGAACTTATTCACTATGTAAGAGCTTGTTCGTTATGCTTCAGAAGATTGGAGACTGACGAGAATTAGGCTTGAGATGGATTAATGATTGTGCATTGAGCATTGACTCCCCTATACAGAATTTTATTGTTGTTAACAACCATTTGATCAATAAATATGAGAGATGCCCTCTCAAAAAAAAAAATTAAAAACAGACTGCTGTATGAGCTAGCAATTCCACTTGTGGGAATATATCTGAAGGATACGAAAACATTAACTTGAAAAGATATCTGTACGTCCATGTCCACAGCAGCATTGTTTACAATAGTCAGGACACGGTCAGGCAGAAATGCTGTATGATCTCACTTGTTTGTGGAACCTAAACAAGAAAACAAAAACTCATTGAAAAAGACTAAGACTTGTAGTTACCAGAGGAAAGTGGTGGGGAGAGGGGAAATTGGAGAAAGTTGATCAAAAAGTATAAACTTCCAATTATGAAATAAATAAGCACCAGAGATAGAGTGTATGACATGGTACTGCGTAATGCATAGGGAAATTGTTGAGAGTAAATACCGAGTGTCTCACAACTTAGAGAAAAATGTTTTCCCTTTTTTCTTTTCTCTTTCTTTTCATTTTATTGTATCTATATGAGAAGATGGATGAAGCTATTGTGGTAATCATTTCAATGTAAATCTAATCACATGCTCTACACCTTAAATTTATAGTGATATATGTCCATTATTTCTCAATAAAACTGGGGGGAAAAATACATGAACACACGGCAAATGTGCAGAAGCACAATACAGATGACCATATCCTAGAAGGACAGCCTCTCATGGAACCACACCAGCCTTGAGCTCTTCCCTAAGCAGAAATTAATTTTCATTGTCTTAATCTATTGAGATTGGGAGTTCCTGTGCTTTAGCACCTAGTGTTACCTTAGCTCAGTGGTTCTCAAATAAGTATATATCCATATCACCTGGGGCACTTGTTAAAACACCTTGAAGGCCCCACACCAGTTTCTGACTCATAGACTCTGGGATGAGACCCAAACATTTGCATTTCTAACCTGTTCCTAGGTGCTGCTGCCCTTGATACCACATATTGAGAATTGCTCAACTACTACAATAAACTTACAGTAAGTATAAATCATGTTTTTTATTGGCTACTGGAACTTTGAAGTATAAAAGAGCTTCTTATTTTTCTGCCCCCCATAGTTATTTTGATAGCACTCATGTAAGAATTTGCACTACTGTCTAAAATGAGTAAAATACTTCAGAAATCCAGAATCAATCTTAACTTTCCTATTTCTGCCCTTTCTTAACAATTTATAAACAATTCTTTCTTCATTACGCTAGATGACATATTTTCAGAGCAATATTGTTGAGGAATTATCATTATAAAACACATTGTGAATTCCTAATTGAGTGGAGTTTATCAGTATTTCTATCCTGCTTTTCTCAGTAACCTACGCTCTTGTCATGTGCTGGTTTCCGTACCTCACCTTAAACTTAACGTGAGACTTTTTCAAAACCCATTTGCCTTCTTCCCTTTGATTGTCATCTCTTTTAACTTCAAGGTCTTTTTAATCCTCTCTGTGCTTTTCTGGGTATTTGTAAATGACAGGGAGCCCTGTCAAACCTTCAAACACCCCAGAAACTAAAATCTCCAACAATTGAGTCTTATTTCTTGCTTGCTTAGAACTTTCTCTGCCTTCCCATAAATATTTGAACACAACTTAATCATTTAAAGATTCACAACATTTGGCTTGTCCTTTTCTTTAGGAAGTTTCATAAGGACCTATGTTTTTCAATTAAAGTATAGAAACAGCAAGAAAAGTATTTTTTCCTTCAAAGATGCTCTGCTACAGGTAATGGAACCAAATTCTAAGGATATACACAGGTCAACTGTTTCCTCTGTAAATGGAATATAATGCTCAACCATAGGACTTTGTAACAATTAAATGAGAAAAGGCATATAAAATGGCTGACACATATCAACCAAGAGAGTTAGCTACTTTCCACTACTTCTACTGCCATTATCACCTCGGACTCCTATGTGGGAATGACTACTGATGACTAGCAATGTCCCATAGCCCCACCTTTATTCTAGAAACCAGCTCAGTCTTTTGGGGTCATTGTTATTCTGAGATTGGGTGTGGGGGTTACCTCTTTGGTGCAGGGAGCCGAGGCTCATCTCATGTCCGGGGTAAGGAGTTTAAACGCTGCCAGACAAGAAAGACAAAAGTAAAGCAAGTTCAGAGGTACCTGAAAAGAACTTTTGCCTAAAAATGTAAGAACCTATGAGTACCTAGAATGATTGAAGTGAGTATATTTATTTGTTAAATGTCTTCACTCCAGTTTTTCTTAAGGCTTAAAGAATGATGTGTGAATGACAGCACAACTGTGTGCATGTGTGCATAACTGGCATTAGGAGGAGAAAGCACAAAGAGAAGGCCGTGAGGGGCTTGAGGGGAGTGTGGAGACAGGTTTTGTGCTGGTGCGTGGATTGGTTTTCCTGCATGGCCACGAGCTTGGAGCTCTGTCATGCTAAAACCCCATGAGGCACTGGCCTCTTAAAACATCATTATTTAAAGTTTCCCTGCAGCCACTTCACTCTCTGTACTAGAATTAGAGAATATGTTGATTTGTGCGTAGGATGAAGAAGATAACCAGAGGGAACAAAAGCTGCGGAGAAACTAAGGTGGACAAACAAGGTGTCTGATAATCAGGCCTGATTTAAATTATTATACAGGCAAGTGGGCGGAATTGCCTTCAGCCTCAGTGGGGCTTTTTTAATTGTAAAATGACTTTTTAAAAATTGTCTTCTTTTAATGTAATTGGAACTCACCTAGTTTAGGAAAATATTAAGGAAACTTTTAAGAATACATGATTAAGGAAGATAATTTAAAGGGTGAAAAGAATGAAGAATACCTAAAAGGAAGTCAGGACCCAGCAGACATACCATAAATAGCTATATATAGTTTTAACAAGCGTATAAGTTTTGGGAGGATTATAACTGATTTTGGTGAGATTTCAAGTGTGATAATGTGTATAAAAGTGCTTTACACACCATATGGTCCTATGGAACTGCTACTTAGTTTTTAATAAAAGAGTATAGAATTCTTCAATAAATCCATTATCACATTCTCTTCAACACATCTAGAAGCAGTATTTGCCTACTCTGGGAACTTCCTGGTTCCTATTCCTCAAAGCAGATAAAAGGAATCCACTTCATTTCTGAAATCTGGGTGGTACCGCTGCAGTGAGAACTGGGCCTTCATAAATCTGAATGACTTAGAAAAAGCAGTTATATACTCCTTGCCTTTTATTTCTCTGACTCTCTTAAAGAGGTTCCAAAAGCTTTTCAACTATTAACCAGCTCTAACTATACATACTTTTATATAATATATAAATTATACTAATATAAATCTAATTGTTTGCCATAAAATATCCACATGGGCCTAAAAATGCAAAGGTATTAAAAATCATATTTTACATTCTTCCTAATACAAAACATTTGAAAAAATAATTCAAGGCAATAATTCAAACATGATTTCCACTCTAATATATGCCTGGGTTCACTGACCTCTTATGTGTGTGCACAGGCATGCAGGAGAAACACCTGGGCCACACCAGAGTTGAAATAAAACTGTACCACTTGGAAAAAAATGCACATATCTCTAATACCTCAACATACCAGAAAACCTAACAGAATTCATATGTGTAACAAAATAAAACTCTTGTAAGTAAACTTTGGCTTCTCCCCTACAGTGCTGGCACATAGAAGACATTCTGGAAGCCACTTGGCAAGTGTTGCTTTTTCTTGTGCCTTGCACGTGGACCAAACACAAACCTACATCCTTGTTGTGAGGTGGTTATCAATGTAGCGCAGTTCAGTTGTGTATTATTCTTTCCATATCAAATCCTCCTGAATGTGTAGTTGGAAAGTAGGAACTCTATTTAGACCCAATGGAATACAAATTAAAACTAGGAGCTATTTCCTAGAGAAAAGGAAAATTAGAAGCAACACCCATATTTAATATTATTTGTTATGCTATCACTCAAAATAATTGTGAAATTATCCAGTGATTTGAAATCATTTCATCATAATGCATGTTTTCTGTCTTCTTCAAGGATCAAAGAGTCATAGCACTTGTTTGGAGTTCTAGGAAAACTTAAATTTCATTAAACCCTATTTGCCCTCAATTGATGTATTCACACCAGAATGTTTATCCAGCTCTGAAGTTCTGCTGTTGATTTAATTAAAGGTGTTTGGGGCTATCTCATCATGGACTTGATAAAGCCAAAACAGTTCTTCCACTATTACATTTCCTCTTAAAGTTCTCATTCCAGTGGCACATTCCTCCTCAACAAACCACACTGATGGGGTTTTTTCACCCTGCACTGGCTTGTCTGTTATCAGATTTTCTATTAAGAACTGCTATCCTCTTTCTAATATACCTTCTACTCTACCCTTACAGTTATCTATGGGCTGCTTCAGCCTGCTCAGACCCTTTCTCTGCTTCAGCATGAAGCTCCTTCCTCTCAAGCCACACGTCTCCCTCCAGGATCTTCCGGGTCACTGCCAATTTGGTCTTCCCACGGCATGCACTTTGACCACAACTCCCCCTCTACATATTCAGGTCCATTCATCTCTGTTGCTCCATCAGCTCTCCAGGATTCACTATCCCTTCTTTCCTGAAAATGCATTTCTTAGTTAGATGCACAAAACTTAAGATCCAGGGGCTCAGCTTGTATTATGATCTGTGTTGGTTTCACTTTCAGTAAGGTAAACAAATCTAGGTTTATGTCCACTTGGTTCAAATTCAGCAGACCAAGAGCACTGTTTCCTAACTGTGTTCATTAATACCCAAGTCTGATTACCATTGGCCTAAATTGATTGACAGGCCTAATTCCTGAAGCAATTTGGTGGAGGGCTCAGGTAGAGATTCAGGTAGACGGAAACGTTTTATTGTTTTAGGTCAGACGTCAAAGCTGGAACTGGCAATAGAAACTGTCCCTCCCCTTATGAAATGGGGGCAATGGTTGTTTCATCAAAGAAAAATTGGAAGAACAGATGCAAGATTGGAAAAAAACACGGCCGATGTTTACTCTCATTTAACCATGTTTAATGTCCTCTGTATCTATAATTACATTCACTTTTTCCATCACAGGATTGTGCATTTGGAGTACCCTCCTTTTACCTTGCCTGAGTACTTAGTATTTTCAGCTTTTATTTTATTAATCACTTCCTTGTTGTATCTTTTGTTGTTGATGTTTTTCTAGATACTTCCGTGGTTGTCTGCAATTATAGTAGGGATCTGGGAAGAATTTGACAGTTTTTACTCCTGTGCTGAGTCACATAATTATTTTCTGCATGCTTACTCTGTCATCCTAAAGTTACATATGGCCCATTTACTTTACTGCCTCTGTCCTGAACAGTTCACAGTATTGGTATTAGGATACAGCCACGGCAAATCTGTTTTAGTTGTAAATTAGTTATCTTCACATAGAATTCAATTATCACATGTGATTTTTATTTCCTTCTTTGTTCTCTTAACATTACTAACTTTTATAATAACTATATATAACACACTGACCAGAAAACAATAAATGCCATTTTAAAAACCACTTAAGTATATCCTAAAAATATTTGTAATCATTCACTAATGCAGTCTTCTTACTTTGTAGATAGCCCCTTCTACAGAAGCTAGGATAAGTGGTTATAAAATTGTCTTCTCTAAGACTTCCTTCTGAAAAAAAATTAAAACAAAATAAAAAATCTGATGTTTTCCTTATCCTTTGTGTATAGTCAATTACTTAGAAAAGGGGATATTTACTGAGGAGTCTTTAATTTTTTTGTTCTAGGCCTTTGTCCAAAGTTGGGAGCCAATGATTTCAGTCACTCAAGGTCCCATCCAGCTTTTAATTTCTTGAACTGTTATGTTCCCTTATTTTTGCCTTGAAACTGCAGCTTTTACATTTTGTTTGCATTGCTGATTTGGAAAAAAAGCACTCTTAACTGTGCTGAAACTAATTCCCTAAAACACAAATCTCCTGTAGTGTTTACTCCTTTAGTAAGCCAAACAGTCAATTTCCCAACTGAGTTTTTTTTTTCCTAATGCTTTTTAGCTGGAAGAAAAACAGTCATACACTCCATCCATTAATGGACTTTATTAAAGTAAGTCTGACATATACAAGCATATAATGTCTTACAGATTTTCTTGGAGTTTCTTGTCATATTTAGATATCTTATAGGAACTGCTTTCCTTGCCCAACTTATCAAGAAGCTCCTTAAGACACATACTAAGCTTCATTTTAAACAATAATTCTCCTCCTCTGTTGAGAACTAGATGTAGTATATAGCTCCTTCGGAACAGTCTATTAAATGGTGTTCAATTCTTCACCCTTTGGGAAGAACCAATGAGGTTTCATAATTATACATTAAAAAACACTTGGCATTTTTTGCTTATTCATTCAATCACACACTCAAAGCACCTGCTTTGTTCCAAGTGCCCTCTTGAATACTAGATATTTTACAGATGTAAAAAACCCCTTATGTTTCCTGCTCTTGTGGGGCTTAGAGAGGAGTGACTGGGAAGAAAATTAAATGTATGATTAAGGCAAATCATGACTTAGTTAAATTTTACACAGTACTAAGAGAAAAGTAATAGGGGGACTAATTTGCAAGTGACATTTTAGCTAAGATAATGAGAAGGAGTTGTCCAAAACAATGAGAAGGAAGAGTTCCTGCCAAAAGAGAATGGTATGTGCAAAGGACTTGGAGCAAGGACCATGACTTGATCAAGAAATTGTAAGGAGGTACAGACACATTATTGAAACTTACTAATATGGAGAGGTGGTATGCGATTACATGAGATTGAACCTTCTTAAGTTACATGTCTTCCTCCCAAGATCATCTTCCACAGTTGTATTTTTTACTCATGATATTTCAACCTCTAAGAAATCAGTAATCAGTATACATATATAAAAAAACTCATCTTCCCAGCACACCTAGTACCATTTGATCAAGCACTCTCAATTACTCCCTTTACCTCTCCTTTGACCCTGCGTGCTGTCTGTCTTCCAGGAAGAAAAATTCTCCATAAACTTTGGGCCGGATCCAAAGCAGAACATACAAGAAGCCGTCTGATGCCTTAACCTTCTGCCTAGGCTTCCTGTTGCCTACTGCTGTAACTCTGGGGAGAAAATAAGTTTCCAGCCCAGGGAAAATTACCTTTCAAGATGAAATCAGTCAAATGGAGAAACAAAGTTTGAGAAACCCATTTATTGCTTACAAGCCACTTCTGCTTGCCCAGCTGCAAAACGGGGCCCCACACAACCTCTCCAGTCCAGATATGCCCTCACTCCCCCAAGTAATCACCTATTGATATGGAGATGGCTACTTCTCTCCACCCCCATAGAAACCTTTATTGATATGGAGATGAATTAAAGCCAGGTGAGAAATTCTGGAAATTTTGCAATTTTATCCACACCCATCGTTCCACAAATCTCACCTCTTAATCTACTTGCTCCCCATCTTCTGCAACAGCCCCTGTGAGAGAAAACTAGAGCACTGTAACCAGACTAATAACAATAACAACAATAAAATCATGATAATCCTCAAGCTAGAAGAGTTCAGTAGGTTCAAAGTTCTATGCAGATTAAGTCCATAGCTTTCCCATTCCACAGGCAGTCAGCAGCTGAATGGGTAGGGAGTTCAGAGCAATCATCATGCGGCAGCTGCAGCCGGAGGTCGGGTCCAGGCCACAGGGACTGTAGAAGAAAATAAACTTGCGGGCAATAAGAAACATGTTTTAATGACACCAGCATAGGCAAATCTTGTCCATCAGGTAAGGTGCATGCAAGAGAGTGGTCCTGTGACAGGACAGTGGCAGGAATGGGATCTCATCCTTGTACAGTATATCAGACTTTCACCCCTCTTTGATGGGAATTACAGATGGGTCAATATATAGGACTACAGGAGGTATATGCACTGGCCATAAAGATAAAACAAAACTGCCTCATAAGATGCTCTTACCTCCTGGACATTTTGGGTACACTACCATGATCTTTGGGGGCCACTCTACTGTTACTCTAGGAACATACAGGAGGCCAGCTTCTAGGCCTTTTCCCTGAGGTGCCAGAAGGGCCAGCCATTGCTGGACCATGTGTCAAAATGTCCAGGGCCATGTCCACTCAATGAAGTCTCCAGGGTTTAATGCAACTGGGGCTGACAGCAGGATGTTGCTCTGCTGGCCTTATCCTGGCTTCAATAACTTCTCTTTGGCTTGCACACACAGTTGTATAGGAGAGGCAGCAATGTGTATTAGCATATCCACAGGGCTCAAAGCTCCTTTTTGGGGCTTTTCATCCAATCACTATAGCACTTTCCATAAGTGAACTGATCATCCCTGTAGACTACTGGTGTTTGACTACAGGTCACATTTGAACAAAATATCATACCTCTCTATCATGCCTGCCTCAGTAGGGTTATATGGTACATGAAACTTCCACTTTATTCCTAATTGCTGCACCAATTCTTGTAATGCATGTCAGTAAGGTGGGTGCCTTTATCACTCTCAATCACCTGTGTCCAGCCATAGGCTGCAAAGAGATGTTCTAGGCTTCTCTTGGTAGTTTACTGATCTGCACAATGTGCAAGAAAAGTAACCAACAGTCCAGTAGTTGTGTCCACACAAGTCATGGCATACTGATATCCTTCTGATATGGGCAGAGCCCAATATAGTCTATTTGCCACCTGACAAGGGGTATTGGCCCTCTTACTATTGTCCCATGTTGCTGTGGGACTTGGTGTAAGTCCCTCTTAGAGCACACAAGGCACTCCTTTGGGGCTCTGCTGACTTCTTCAAAGGTCAAAGGCAAACCCCACCAACGGACTACAGCCCACATTGTCTTTTGCCCCATGTACAACAAATGCTGATGTAATTATTGGGCAACATCAAAGGCAGGCTTTCCTTCTAGCCAACACACCATGGCCAGTGTGTCTGCTTCAGCATCCCCTGGGGATGCCAAAGGCAAATGGCCAGTCACATGATATACAGTAACTGTCTTAGTCTGACCAGAGGCCCATAGGTCTTGCCACAACTCTTGTCTCCAAAGGGGCCGGTGACCAACCATCCCATTGGCATGGTACCATGTCAGTAGCCACAGGGTCAAGCCCCAATAGATGGCCCAGCTGTCAGTGCAGACAACTATAGGGGAGGGGTCCTGGGTGATCACGAGCCACACTGCCTGAACTCCGCCCATTGACTGCTCTTCCCCTCTCCATCCTCCATCCATATTGTCTCCATCTTAGGATGGAAAGACACAGCCCTCCACTTTGGGGGCTGCCCATGACTGGAGCCATCTGTATACCAAGCATCTGCAGGTTTAGGGGCTTTTTCCTCCTGATAAGGACTCTTGGACATCAATGGTTCAAAAACAAGTTCTTCCTGCTTTTCACTGGAATATGTCAATGGCCCCAGTAAGCATTGGAGTTTTCAACTTAAGGGGCTAGTAGACAGAGCACTAGGCGGCTGTAAATATGCACCCCATTTGGCCAGTGTAGGCATCTGTGCCACGCAACTCCATGGCCTTTGGGTCCAATCTCGCACCACCCTGTGATGGGATAGGTGGTTATTATCTTGGTCAGAACTGTTCCAGTGATGGGCTCTATAGCCAGCAAGGCATGGCACACAGTAGCTGGTTGTTTCTCTGGGCCTCTGCTCCTTTCCATAGTTGTAACCAGAATTCAATAGGTTGGTGGATCTATTCAAGACACTGCCCATTGCGCCATCCATAACCATCTTTGGTTACATGAACATCTAGCTCCCAGTGCCTTGATGAGTCCATTACACTCAAGGCCTGTGCAGTCTTGACTGCTCACTTAGCATCAGTAAAAGCAGCTGCACATGTTTCATCCCAGTCTCTCCTGATGCCATTTAGTACCAACCAGTATAAGGGCTTCAGAATTTGTGCCATGTGCAGGATAAACACTCTCCAGTAGCCCAAAAGACCCAAAAACTCTTGTAATACTGCCACAGTGGTAGAGGTAGAGAAAGCCTGGACCTTGTCTAAGACTGCTTTTGGGATAACTTTGATTTCACCTGGTCAGACAACCCCAAGAAATTTACAGACAAACCAGGTCACTGAACCTTAGTGCTATTCACAGCCCATCTTTTCTCCTGCAGATGTTGCAGCAGTCTAGGAACTACCCCTTCTAAATCTGCAAAAGAATCAGATGTGAGCATTATATCATCAATGTAGTGATACAGCTGCACCATTTGTGGTTTCTTACATGTGGCCAAGTCCTGGGCTACAAGTCCATGACAAATGGTGGGACTGTGGAGGTAACCCTGTGGAAGGACAGCGAATGTCCACTGCCAGCCTCCCCACATGAAGGCAAACTGTTCCTGACTTTCCTGTGCTGTGTCAATAGAGAAGAAAGCATTAGTAAGGTCCACAACATAATGATATGTCCCTAGTTCATGACAGAGGGTGTCCATAAGGGCTGCTATAGAGGGAACAGCAGCATGCAAATTACTTCATTCAATTCTCTGTAATCCATGATCATATGCCAGGAGCTGTCCAGCTTTTTCACTGGCTACACTGGGGAATTAAAATGACTGAGTGAAATTTATGATGCCCACCTTCTCCAACTCCTGTAGAGTTTCTCCAATTTCCTTGTGTCTTCCAGGCAATTTATACTGCTTAGTATTTGTCACCTGCTGAGGAACGGGTAGAGCTATAGGCGGGTGCTGAGCATATCCCTTCAGAACTACCTTTACCACACTGAATTCACCTGAAATGGTCTGTCACCACAGGCCCTGCATGATATCTACCCCCAAAATATATTCAAGGATGGGAGAAATGTACACTGTATAATCTTTTGGTGGTAAACACCCTATCCCCAATGGGATTTCGGCTTTCTTCACTCTAACTGCCTTAACCCCATAGCCATCTATCATAGCAGGGGTCCCAGGAAAATGTGGGGTGCCATAAAGCATAGAATATTCAGCTCCTTGTCCACTAGTGGCAGGACACATTGTACATTCCTGGGGGACCAATGAATTGTTCATTCTACATGTGGCCTCCTGTCCCCACCATGTCCACTGATGTGGGGGCCTTGACTGCCCCCCCACAACCCAGTCAAACCGCATCACCCAATCATCCTCCTGTGGTGGTGAGTGCCAGGCAGAGCCTGGGCACTGTCCCTCAGGAAGTCTTGCAGGGACACAGGCAGGACATGGGACTTTGTCTCTGGCTTCTGTGTCCTGGACCTCAGTGGCTAGAACTGCTGCTTTGGCTTTCATTGGTGCCACAGTTCCAACAAGATCCTATTGGGCTGCTGATCAATAAAACTGCCTGAGTTTTTCTTTGCACTCTCCTGGCCTTTATCAAATTGACCCACACCTGGGTGCTTGAGACGTTCACAGGGCCCTTTGCACCTCTCCTGTCATTCTTGGCCCATATTTCCTTCCATGCTTTTACTGTTTCAACCTCCCCCAGATCTGCTATAGTAAAAGTAGCTTACTTAAGGGTTTTCCTTTGTGGTGGGCAAGAATAGTCACTAGGGACCCAAGGAGAGATGGGTGAGTTGTGTGGAGCAGTAGATTCATTTCTATGGTGAACAACTCCTCATTGGTGCCCTAGAGATCCATATTATAGATGATATTTTCATGCCCAACTCCTGTAACATCTGCTGGAACTCTGCATATGTTTTCCAGCTAGTAACTAATATGGGCCCTTAATACAGTAGCTGGTGTCTTGGGCAGTAGCCTCAGCAACAGTTCAGCTCTTGGCTCCACCCCGTCATCATTCCGCAACATCTCCTCTACCAGTTCTAGAGCTGAAGTCACCAGAATCTCCTCTCCCTTCCTCCAACCTCCTGAAAAGCAGATTCTCTGGCTGCCTCCTCCCTTGTTGCTAACATATTTCCAGAAGCATGACCTGTCTTCTCAATAACTGTCTCTCTTTCTTAAGGGCATCCCATAGTTCATTGCCCAGCTCCTCCAAGTGATGCTGAAGTGTGTTTCTCTCCTGCCAAAGTGTATCTCTCTCCTCAATAACACTTTCCACTATCTTGAGAAACAAAACATCCCACAACTCCAGCTGCTATATGGCCACTCAGGGCTTGTAAGCAGTCTTCTATCTCATGGAGGGCTAATTCCACAGCTTCTGGTGTCTCCACCCTTCTCCAGTTCTGGGGAAGGTCCCACCCCCTGTAGGAGGTACTTTACCCTAGACCAATTCCCCACTAGGGGCTCTCCAAGTGGAAGCCCCACAGATAGGGGTCTCCCAGGTGAAACTGCACCCTCTACTGCTGCAGCCACTGGATCTTCCTCACCATCCACAGGGTGGTTTCCAGGTATCTCTCTACCATCTCTAGGGGCAGCCTACCCAAGTGTCACACCCATGATAATAGATTTCAGGTTCAGACTCCAGGAGAAAAATAAGTTTCCAGCCCAGGGCAAATTACCTTCCAAGATGAAATCAGTCAAAGGGAGAAATAAAGTGGGAGAATCCCATTTATTGCCTACAAGCAGTCGTCCACTTCTGCTCGCCCATGTCTCTCATGACTCAGCGGCAAAAAGGGGGCCCCACCCAACCTCTCTGGTCCAGATATGCCCTCGCTCTCCCATGTAATCACCTATTAATGTGGAGATGGACTACTCCTGTCCACCCCTTGGGAACACCTATTGATATGGAGATGCACGAAGGCCAGGTGAGAGATTCTGGAAATATTGCAATTTTACACATAACTGGTCTCTCAATCGTTTATCCTACATAAATTCTTTAACTCACTCCTTACCTACATAAAAATGATGGAGTTCATAACAGGAAAAGTAGTTAACATTTATCAGAAATAATTGGTTCCTGGGGACAAGGAATCAATCTGGGAAAGTCTTCATATGCAGGGATTAGAATGTGACTGAGAAAAATAGGCAACCATGTAATGTAAATTATGCCTCAAAACTCTCCTCACATCCAAATCCCTGGATTCCACCAGACCAAGTTCTTTGGCAATACCATGTACTGGCTATCCCTCCATGCCTCCTTTCTCTTTGTTCACACATCATGAGTACACCCTCCCAATAATCTGTTCTCACCCTGTGCTCTTTCTTTTGAACTGACTGCACCATCCCACTTCTAAATCTTTCCATTCCCAGGTTAAAACACTATCTACTTCATCACCCTCTTCCCAGAATATTCTATCTACCTACTGGCTATAAATAAAACATGACCCTTTACTGGGGACTTAATTCCACACTCTCAGGTACAAACTGCCTGTACTCTAGATGCCTCTCCCCTTAGGGTGGGAAGATATCAATACACTCCTCTGTTTGTACTAAGATGGAGAGATCTATATGCCTGAACCTTCTTATATATAAGGCTGTTGCCTTCTTTTAGCTGATCAGCCTCTAGTCAGGCCTCTTCAGATACCAGCTCCTCTGCACTTTGCTCCCAGATTTCTTCACCTCAAATCCTGTAATCATCATGGATTATTTACTGTCCAGAAGGTTGATATATTTGACATCCTAGCCTCTATCTTTTCTACTTGCTCAAATTTATGAGCTTTCACCACCTTCTCCTGTATATTACCACTTTTGTGAGCCACTTCTTTTCATTCAGCTTGGATCCCATGGTCCACAATTTCAACTATTCTTTTTCCAGTGTCCACAATTTTCTTCACCAATTGTCTTTCTCTCAAACCTGCTTGGAAATCCCAATGCTTGATAAATTCAACCTCACCCAGCTTGCTATTTGTAGACTTGCCTTGAGAAATATACTCATTTTTGCAGCTCCAGTAAACATTTTCAAATGAATCAGTCTTTAATATGTTCAGTTTTTGAGGGGACTGAAAAAATTCCTGGACACACATAAGTTGACAACATAGCACTTTCATTATTGAGCTGTTATGAATTCAAGATTTCAAATATGGAAATTACTTTGATGGCACACTTTTAAAAGACTAATAAATTACTTAAATATTCAAAATACACTACCCTAAATAAAATGGCAAATTTAATATCTACATCTAATAATAAGGTATTGTTAACGAGAATAATTTAGCTATAACTTTGGAATAGTATTATACTATTCCTCCTACTCAAATAAATGGAGACTTTGAAATTTTTATCAACAGGCACATAAAAATTTTCAAGATCCAATGGTATTTTTTCTATTTTCCTCAATTTTTTCCTGAACTACAAAATGCAAAATTGTGGTGACTTTGGACTATGCCACACAGAATGAAAAGAACAAATTTGGCATATAAACTAGGCATTAGGTCATTTTTCTCAAAATGTTGCCCAGGGAAACCTCATGTCATCTGGGATTATTTAAAAAACTCAGATTCTGTCAGCCATTGTAGACTAACTAAATTATCTGGGGATGGGGCCCAAGGCTCTACATTTTAGAAATTCCACAATTATTCTTTGCATCTTCATGTTGAGAGCTACCATAATAAATAAATTATCATTTGGTGGGACAGTTGTGCTTGTTGACAATGTTTCCAGAACACAGATCGTTCAAGTCTTCAGTGCTTTAGAGGAGGAGCTCTATATGGTAAGGAGAAAATGCATACATTTATCAGTGAAAGTAATCACTATGGCTTAAGGAATAGTGACAGAATATTATAGGAAACTCCTGCCATCAAAAGTGGCTTCATTCTGTGCTTAATTAGTATTGAGTTTGTTTCACTGTTGTAATAGTAGGACTTCCCGAACTCTATGTGCATAAAATTTAGTTGTGGAATTTGGCAACCCACAGCTTTAGAGGGAGTAAGACAGGGGCAAGAGTCTGCATTTTTAATAAGTTCCCAGGTGAGGCCACACTTTGAGTAACAAGGTTATAGAGAAAGAGCTAACTTACGGTGATAAAAAGAATACCTCTTCTCATATTTTTGGCCTTTCTTTTAAAAATATCTTAAAGATTTCTTTCCATTCCATAAGATAAAAAAATAGGATCTTCAATTAAAGGAAAAAAACACAGATAGTGTTTTGAAGTATTTGTTGACTTTGAAAACTCATTTACATCTTCCAACTTCTACAAAAAAAAATGCCCTTTCTCTACTGAAGATATAAAGCCTTAATGCAATATAATTAAATGCTCAGCAATGAATATCAGTATATTGCTAGGAATCAATATTCAGGAATTAGAACACAGAATTGTTTTAGATAATTTTGTGTGGAAGGAATATTACTTTCTAATAGTATAATTAGAGGAAATGCACAGAAAAAGTTATTAAAGTTAAGATTCAAATAAAGATTAATACTTTAAAAAATTGAATATCCGAAAGTTATCTCAATGCCTAATAAGTATTACCCCTGCAATATAAAAATGTAGGGTAAATATATAAATATTGAGCAGTTTGGGAGTTTGAGCTTTATCCTAAATAGACAAAAGGGGATAACATATGGGAACTTTCAGATTTGAAGGTAGTTCAAGCTGATTGTGAGAGCTGAAATTCCAGAGGGTCCAACTACAGTAGCCGGGGCTTGGTTGAGAGTAAGCAGGGGGATTGGCTATTATTCAGACTAATGACACTTTTAAAGGGTAAAGACCCAGAAAACCCAGTAATGCTGACTCATAAGCATACATTTGTTCTGGGCTTCTAAAGGAATTAGGCATGCAACTCCCATTAACATTAACAGGAGACAGAAGTTCTATATCTAATTTCCCTCTCAGCAGGCTGGAAAGAAACCCCATAATTTGGAGGATTTGCAGCTTTAAGCAAGCTACATTGTGATCAAGAATTGCATATGATGAAATAGAAATGATGGAAAAAAATGCCTTCTCCTTAATTTTAAATAACCTTGTGTTTCACAAAGCATCTCAGGCACACATTAAAATAAAAAACAGTTGTACTGCACAGTAGCCTTTATTCTTAAACATGACAGTTACAGCTTCAGTGCCCTGATCTACTAAAAACGGTGAGCCCAGCTTCTTGAAATGCCACTTTGAAAATCTGTTTTGTCTGAACTGTACAATTTTGTCAGGAAAACAGCTCAATCTGGGTTTACTGTGTAGAGTGGGATATAATGATTAAAAGAAGAATTGCAGTGCTTCTCCGTGAAAGAGAAAAGCCACACATGTATAAAAATACTAATGATTCACTTCTAGGACTGTTATTTCAATTGACATCCATGGGCCTGCTTTGGTAGTGGCATTCAGGATAGAGGACTGTTTTCTCTTCCTTTTTGACAGAGAGGACAATCATTCCAGATGCAGAAAAGTCGATGAAAAGTAGTCCTAAGGCAAAAGGTAACATTGCTGTACATCATTACACTATCCAAACAGACAAACCAAAATGCCTGCAACAATTTTTGAGATACTGGTTCCCCAAACTCCCTTGTTTAAAAACGAACAAGACAATCACTAGTTTGAAGAAATGTGCTTGGAAATTTGAGTTCAGTGTCAACTACTTAAGCTTGAAAGACAAAGTAGCACAACTTATGTTTGTAACTTTATTACAATGCTTTTCTGAGCACAAAAGAAGTCTCAGCATAAAATACTGAGATACAAAAGTGGGATATCTCAGGAAGGGATGTCTCGGGAGGGAGTAGGATAATGTGTCAACTGCTGAGATTTTGCCATGTTCAACAGCCTCTTCTCACTTGTCAGATTCACTGATTTCTCACCTCCTCTTTAACTCATTCCTCACTCTTACACCAGGTAGATATTCTTTTTGTCCTGCATGTAGCTCCTCCCTTTTTGCCCCTTTGTCACTTTCTCTCTCTGAAGAAGTGACATATAGCCTTTGAAATATTCTTCAGTGATGTGACTGCTTTTTATTAGATACCAGTCAGGGACACTATACATGATGATTTCACCCTCCCCCCAAGCTGACCAGCCATTACTGTGATGTGATGTTTTTGGATTATATAATTGTAAGAGTTTCCCAAGTAGGTTGTCTCCAATTCAATTTCTTTCTGCCCCAGTATTATTATCTGCTAAAAATATAGACTTAAAAAAAAAAAGTCACCAGCCTTCTGAGAAAGCTCCTGTCACTGGCCATGGCTAACAGGAAAACATACACTAACTGCCTGGCTCTTGTGTCATTTCATAATGGGACCCTCTCTACACATCCTGTGTTTCTGAAAAAGCAGACTATTCCTGCAAAAAATTATTTTCCTTATGGTTTTCCTCCTTCTTGGCCTTTACCAGTGCTCTTGCTCTTCCTTCTGCCCCCACTGTCCAAAGCCTTCCCATGTCATGTCCTTGAGCCTGATAGAACCTATCTTGATCTCCTAGCACTCAGCTGTTACTCTCATTTCAAAGCATATTTTCCCTGTATTATGAGTACTGGTTGACGGCTTTGTTCTTCCTTTGGGATTCTACATTGTGGAAGGCAGAGGTAAGCATCAATACTCTGAGTTTTCTATCCCAAAGCCTGGAAAGTAGTAGGTACTGAATAACGCTATGTTGCAAGGTAAATAATGTGAGGTGATGGATGTGTTGATTAACTCAATTGTGGTGATCCTTTCACAGCGTAAATGTCTATCAAACCATCACATTGTAACTACAAATATATTAGAATTTTATCTGTCAATTATCTGTATACTAAATATATTACAATTGTATCTGTCAATTATACCTCAATTAACACATTATACCTAAAGCTGAAAACAAGATATGTTGTCTTTTAAATGTACGTTTTAATTTTTAAATAAGTCTAAATATTTAATAGTCACTTATTAGAAAGTTTAATGTAAAAATCTAAATGATTCATTTAGGAATCCATCACTGCATGCTAAGTGCTGAGAAAAGCACCTGACATATAGAAGGCGCACAATTAAAATGAATTAAATGAATGAATGAATAAATCCATTTAGTTCCCACTATCCCTTTTTTTTATAATCTCAAATTCTGTATCTCTTATTTCTAAATATATAATCCTGGCCAGTCTGATTAAAAACCTAAACATATAGGAGAGCCCTTTTCTATATAGATAAAAAATATTTTAAAGTATGGAAATACAAAGGATGAGAAACTTTAGACGAAAAAGTATTTTCATTACTACATAGGCCATTTGTTATATTACTAATAATATTGATGATTTTAATAATTATGTTATTATCATTCCTTAATTTAATTTTTAATTGAAATAGTTTTATCAGAGTGTTCAATAAAGAATGTTAAGTGGAAAGAAGTCGTGAAGAAAGAGGTTTTTAAGAAATCTTTGTAGATGCTGTAAGATATAATTATAACATATATATTTTTATGGAAAAATTCCTATTGTGTAAAATGTTTTATGTAACACCTGTGGAGACAGATGTCTACTGGGTGGGGTGAAATTCTCTACAGCTTCCAGCAGTGAACATAAGCTGTCACCTTGCCCCTAGGACCCTACAGATATTCTTAAGATGACCCCATGGCTAGAAACAGGCAGGACAGAAATTTTTTGTTATCACCCTTTCATGCTTTGAAATGCAGCAGATTTATCAAAACCCTTAGATAAAGCCACAAAAGAATTTCTATTATTTTACTAGAGTCACAGAGAAAGAATCTAAAAATAAAATATCCTTGCTCCTCCTGGGGTGTGAGCACTTCATGAAGCTTTGTGATTTGACATCACAAGGAATTCCGGAGGAGGCTGAGCAAGCAGGGAGGAAGCCGAGGTCAGGGAGCACTGGGTTCCGAACCTGTGCTTGACTTACTTTGATGATCTTATTTGTTATATCAAATGGAGCAGAAAAAGGCTCTCCAATGAGCATAAGAAGCTACTCTCAGTTTTAATTCACTTCCTTTGATTTCCCTCAGCAGCACAGATTAAAGATGGGTCTTTCTTTTCGCCTGGTGTGTCTCACTGTGGTGCCCACTAGGAAAAAGAAAGAGCCAGCTTTAAAGGACTCTTTGTCCAACATGGTCTCTTTAACTACCGAAACATCTTCCAGAATGGAGTGCCGAGGTGTTTGATGGTGGCTGAACTAGAAATCATTTTCTGTCAATCAAATGCAAACCCAGTAACTGGCAGTCACGTTCTGAAAGCCAGACAAAATGATATGGAAGAAAAAAACAGTTCCACATTAAAAATTCAGTCTTCAGTTTTGAACTACCTTCCTCTGTTCATTTACATGAGTATAGAAGTACCAAATGGAAGAAATCATTAAAACAGCTCAAATGAAATGAATAGGATCAGGATTGTTAAAAAAGGATGGTCTTCAGCTTCCTGGGCACATGTCTCTGCAAAGGCTCACAGTGGTGAAGTCACAGCCCATCCACCTTGATATTGGTAAGGCTGATAATGGTTGATAATGGCAAGGCTGATGTTTCTGAGCCAGCAGCCATTGCCAGCTTGCAACAGCAAACATGTTTTAAACATATGTTTTACATGGTACAATCAATCTATATACAACTCGTGTGTCTAACACTCTGTATATGGCACTAATACACACTGAGAGTCATGTTACAGGGAGATAATGCATTGCCCAGATCATTGGAGGCTCTAATTCTCCCCTTATGCCTCACAGCACTTTCCAACAAGTGTTATCTTGAAGTAACACACCCTTGGCTTCTGCCTTATTGCTTAATTATAATCCCCCAAACGTCAGGTCAGAATAATTGCCATCCCAATTTGCCATGGCTTTTTGATTTAACCTAAGTGAGCATTTTGAAAATATATTTAAGTTTTATTGACCTTGGAGGAAGAGATTCCTTTACTCAGTCCTATAATTATATAGTGAGCAGAGAATGCCTGGGAAGAGAAGCAGAGAATCAAAGAGTTGGATATTTCTACACTTTTTGTTTTTAACATAGTTCAGCATCGTCACTTTAACTGCATTGCAGAGGGCATGCTTTCCACACTGCCAATATGAAAGCATGGATGCCTATTAACAGCACTCTGCTGGTGAAAACAGAAATTGCCTTTCACTGGCAGATCACAAGGCTCTGAATCAACTCGATAGATTATGTCTCTAAAATGCACTGTTATCCTTATCCATGGTTCTATATATACCATTTATTCGTACTGACATGGGTTTGGTACAGGATAAGAGCCTTCCCCACCAAACCCCAGAATGAATGAAACATCAACCACTTGGCTTAGTAGTATTAAGATACTGTATCTTGCCAAATACAAGAGTTGCCCAACTAAACTTCCTACTACAAAGAATCCTCTCTGCAACTCACTAGATTCAACAAAAATCCAGCTGTGTCATCTACATTCTGAAAAAAAAAAAAAACACCTTTTTAGGCTGCCTATTCCTTTTAAAATGAATGCCTAAAGTCCTAATCTAGAATTAAAAGTTCTAAACTAGAGACCTCAATCTATTTCCTCAAATGGCTTTCCAGTTCATCACCCTCCTTCATGTCATAATGAAGCCAAACACAAAAACTCAGTTGCACTCCTCCTGCGCTTTCCAACATCAATGCTTGTCTTCTGCCGTTTCCGTTTGCATGAATTCCTTCTCCCATGCTCCAAATCCCCATTCTTTTCCTTTTTCCTTCTTAAATCCAGCTTTACCTACTCCTAAGATTCCTATCTGATTCAATCTCTCCCTCCATTCTATCAGAAACTGTTGGATGCTCATGTGAGAAAACGGCTCAAAGACTCTTAACACATACCGTGAAGGCGGACAGGTGCTAAGACAGAGGCAGCCAGGAGCAATAGATGCCCAGATAAGGGTTACCTAACAGCCCGTGTGCTCAAAGAAGGCTTCCTGGAGGAGATGGCCTTTAAGCAACAACTGGAAGAAGAGTGTGAGTTTAGTCACAGGGAGAGGGAAAGGGCTTCCCAGTGGAAGGAATGACGAGTACTGCTGGACCCGGATTCTCCCCATATCCAGTGCCTTCAGTCCTGCTCAGGAACTGTCTCTTACCTGGAATTCTTCAATAGCCTCCCAGCTTCCACTACAATTGCCACATGACTACCAGAGAGATTTTTACACTGATTGAACCGAGTCACTTTCTGCTCTGGTTTCATGGATCTTTGCAATCTTCCTTGACCCCACTGGACGTATTCACACCTCAGAGGCATACACATTGCTCCATCCAAATGGTATAACGTTGCCATCATTTTTTGTTGAGTTAATTCCATGCAATTCCTCCCTTTTACTTGACAAGCGGAATTAGTTGATCCCTTCCCTGTGATCTTACACAAACTGTATATCTTTTATCATAACTAATGCTATGTTTTTTTGTAGCTAAATGGGAGTATTTATTTCAAGCACCTCCAGTGCCCATCAGAGTGCCCTTTCAGGTGGTGCCTGGCTCACTGAAACACTAACAGATACATTTTCAAACTAAGAAGAGTCAACTAAATTATCTTTATTTTATTTTTTTTATTTTTAGTGTGGCATAAAGTTGAATACATATTTAGGTATCACTTAAATTCTTTATGAGCTGAGGAGGAAAAAATCACTTGTTTTGTATGGGAAATTACGACATTCCAGGCACTGTGTCAATGCATGATGACAATATTTCCAATTACCTCTCTCTCTCTGTCTGACTCTCTCTCTCACACACACACACATACATCACCACCACCACAACCAAAACAACCACCACCACCAACACAAAGGCTACATTCTTCTACAAAGAAGGCATTATTCTACAAAGAAGGTATAGAAACCAAGAACCTCATCTAAGTATGCACAGCTTGTAAGAGGTGAAACCAATATGCAATCCCAAGTCTGTCAGTCCCCAGACAGCAGTACACCTTGCCTTATAGCACATAACATATTAAAGGTTTTTTAAAGTGCTGTATTTTGTCATGCCTTTGTAGTTCTTCTTATGCCTTACTCTCATTATATTAAAAAGTATTCAATCTCCTTATCATAGACAGTAATTCTTCCATGCCACCCATATTACAAGGAGGGGAAGGAAGGCTATCCTTTGCATTCTTCAGTATCATGAAACCCATCATCTTGTGATTAAGAAACAGCCTTATTTCTTATAAAATTTCTGAGTATTTGAGGTACCCTGTTTCAGGTATAATATAGGATATATTTTAACCACCTAATTTAACTTGGATGGCAATTTTGGCCCCAACTCAAATAATCATGGTCTTTATTAGTTCAGGTTACCCTAGCTCTTGTAAAAAGTAAGCTCTAAATTTCAGTGGCTTATATGATAGGCATTTATTTCTTGCTCATACAGAGGTCCAACATGGGTGTTCCTACTGTTAGGGGAGTGGTATATCTCTGTGCCACAGAAGCATTTGCAATGATGGATGCCCTGGGCACCAGAATTTCTCCAACAGAAGAGAGAAGAACAGCATGAGAATCACAACTCTCTTCTTGTAAGTCCCAGCTCAGAATTGTTAACATGCTTTTATTCACTATCTTTTGATGAGAGCTAGTCACGTGTTATGTAGCCATATCTAGATACAAGAAGAGACTGCAATCGCCAGTCAGTGTGGGTTCTGAAGCTTATAGAATGCTAGAGCTCCTTTTAAGGTTAAAGGAGAAACACAGATTCCTGATGCAAAATGAGGTATAAAGCTTTGGAAGAGACCTTTGGCAGTAAGGACTATGAAAGCTTAAGAATCCTTAGTGTCACAGCACATCAACATCTGAAGCATGAAAATATAGTCCTCAACTTGGCAGCTAGCTCCCAGCTACCTTCTGTGACAGGACAGGATAAATACTTGGTGGACAGCTATTTCTTTCTGCCATATAAACCAAATGGCAATTACCTGGGAAAGTAAAATAAAAGTCAAATAATATCTATTATTATATCTTTTATTTATTAAACAATCTAATAAGGTAAGAATTTTGAACAACTATAACCGAAATACTATAATGTTTTAAAGCTCGGGTGAATCCAATGGGTAATAAATGAAATAAAATACCTAAACAGAATGTTTATTCATTTCATTTTAACATTACTTTGACAGTCCAGAGCTTTCTCTGACTTATTTTTTTAAAAAGAGATTAAATGCTAAATTTGAGTCAGAGCTATTATGTCCATGGAACTATGCTGCGCTACTTAAATGTCTGCTTATTAATACTAAACCGTTATTTTAACCTATTTTCATTTATAGTTTCTTTTATAGTTTCATTTATAGTGGTGTGTGTGTGTGTGTGTGTGTGTGTGTGTGTGTGTGTGTGTGTGTGTGTGATCTAATGGAACCTTTTAGATAAGTAATTTTACTGCAGTGAAAAAATATCTGAATTCTGTAGATCATCCTGGACTGCAGAACTGCAGAACCACAGAACCTGTGCGTCCTGCTCAGTCTGCTGGCTGAGACACGTTATTTACCTGCCCTCATTCTGCAAAATGGGAATAATAGTACTTAACCTGCTCAATTGAAAAGTTTCTTTAAAAACCAAGCACACTGCTCAATGAAAAAGCATTTAGTGACAACATAGCACTCAATAGATGTAACATATCATTTATTATGATAGTAGTGATAATAATGATGAAGTATTGACTTTATCAGGCAATCACCTAGGAAATGCACTGTATGATATTTATGTCACAGGACCCCCCTCACTAGCTGTGGGATTTTGAACAAGATACATAATTTTTCTGTGTTTAGACTCTTCCCCTTTAACAGGATACAACCCACCTGCAGAGCTGCTATGAAGATTAAACATATATAAAGAGCTTAGAACAGTGCCTAGCTCGTGGTACACACAAATCATTATAAATGAAACTTTCTTTCATTCAAAATCATCTCAATTTTTTAAAGACAATTCAAATCCAAATTGTACTGCACTAATTATATCTACATATCAGTAAATTATCTCTTAATTTTCTTTTCAAGTTCAGTAGTTGCTAGAACCATTTGTAGCTATACTTCTTGGAAGGATGACCACAGTTTGGAATCTATTTAATCATTCTAAAGAGTGTGAATTCTGTGGTTTTTGAATGTGAGAATGAAATAAGTATAACTTCAAGTTTCTTTATCACTAGTCCCATGTATATATATTTAAATCTGCATTTTCTTTCTTCTGATTTCTGAAGCACTGATTTTCCAAAACAATGCCTTTCCTACCAGACCTCACCAAGTATTTTTATTCAGCATCATAAATTCCATAATTTCTTCTGAAATTATGTCAAGAAGAGCCATGGCAAATGTTCCATCTTTCTTTGGATTCTCTTACTGGAAATGGTTTTCTTTCTGTTAGTTTAAGCCTGACCTTCACAATTTCATGTTTTAGAACATCTAATATCCTCATTCTCTGAATGGTTTTCAGCGTATTCCTATTATTGAGATGGAAACATGCCTTAGTGTTATCATTTTTTAATTATAAGTTCATAGTCTTCACATTGAACTTGTGATACAGCAGAAGTATACTATCATTCTGTTCCCATATTTATAACACTAAGTAGAAATAGCTGAGAAGAAAAGTGGCAATGAATTTAGGGTATGGCTCTAGGAAAAGCTGTACCTCATTTTGTTTTTCATGTTTATACTGATATTGATCTTTTTTATTGAATACTTAAAGATATATTTTATAGTTCTGAAATGCATTGTGAATGTAGACTTCATATTACTGGTTGCTTATGTTACATTCTTCTCTTTTTCATTACATTTTAAAAGGTAAATTTCATTATAGCCATGGGGTGGGGAGCAAATGAGACAAACATTGTTAAACCATTTTTCCACATATTTGACTTATAAATATTCTATACCCCACAAATAGAATAAAAAGCACAAATTTATTATGTGAATTTTAATTTATGGTGGCCTAAATAATTGCCAGTAAGATATTCATTTGATAGAAAATCTTTAAATAAATATAATTATACATACATACACACATTCATGCATATACATTTTTTCTAATGTTTTATATTTTATTTTTATTAAAAACCAATTATTTATTAATAATATATGTGTAATGGACTATATTTATCAGGCCATATGTACATAACATTTATTTAAAATGCCTAAATGCATATTATATGCAAACAGTCTATTTTTATGTTTCTTCCCTATGCATGTAATAGATTTGAAATTTGGGACAAGTGCATGGATCTGAACAGCTATTTCCTCATCTGTAAAATTTTAAGGATAATACTTCCTTTTCAGTGTAGTAATGAGCATTACTGTATATAGCATTCTTAGCATGAGGGCTAAAAGAGTCAATGTTCTATAACTCCTATTTTTTATTTTCATAATTATCAATGTTATAATTTTAAAACTGCATGTCAAGACAAGTATTATAAGAATTTTATTTCAGGAGAACCTCAGAACCAATTACAATGTACTTGCAACAGACTGTAAATTGTCTGGATTGTTTTCTGTGTCCTTTCTACAATAATGAGTATTAATTCTTGCTGTCATAATATTCACCAAGAGCTCTACTTTTGATATTTTTCTACCTTAGTTCATTTAACCCTTTTGCGAACATTGTGAAGAGGTATTGTGCCCATTGTAAAGATCTGAGAAATTAAGCCCCAGACTAACTTGTAATAATTAGAAATAATTCTTAGTAATAGAAAAAATCAAATGATGTATGATGATTATATCATTACTTACAAAATTACTTCCCAAACAGTAAATCATGAATTTAAAACCAAGTGTAACTGATTGTAATGTCCCTCATACTATCTCCTGCTTGACTACACTATAGTTTTATCTATTTCTTATATTCCCTTCATGTATGGTTCTACATTTTGAAATGCTAATTAACAAAATTTCTTCATGGAATATATTTATATTTACAACAATAATAAATTTTAATATTTTGGTGGGGAGGTTATATTTCATATGTTCATATACTATGAAGAATTTAACAAAATGAATCATAAATATACTTACAGAGGAATATATAAATGAATACCGAATGAATGAGAATATGCTAAATTCATTAAGGGGCAAGATAAAATTTTACATCTTTGTCCCTAATGCTTAATTATTTTCCTAATAATTGTGACTGGGAGAGACAAGTCCTCGATGGCATAATGGAAAGAGAAACCATGCACATGATTAAGACCTTGCTGAGATATAAATATTTAAAGGGTGATCTGTATGTACATTTACCCTTTACAGGAGCCAGAGAAATGACTGTGGGTCCACACAGCACAAATTCCTATGTGTGATGGTATCTCAAGTAGGACATTTTCGCAGGATGTTATCAAGTTTCCTAAATAAGAAACACATATATCCCTACTTAAGCAGGAAACGAAACAACTACAAATACCAGAGAGTATGTACAAAATCCATACCTGATGTCAACTTCTGTTTTTTCCTAAAGATACGGTAACTACACTTGGCTTATTAAAGTCCAGTCTGGCTTTTCCCTCTAGTTTGGACAAATTTTCCATTCAGTCCCATGTTTTTGTTCCCTTACTTCTCCTAAAATTGTTCAATTTCTTAATCAGGGATCTTCTTAGTTCTTGCAAATTAGTCGCAGATATGGCTAATTTATTTCCTCAAGGTTTGCTTCAAATATCAAGTCTTCAGTCATGCTTTCTCTTAAATTTGCTTCTGTTGATAAATTGCAAAATGCCTGCTGCTGTCAACCCCAGAGGGTGCCCCTCTCTCCAACCTGAATACTCGGAGTGCAGTCTGTGCTTCACCTCCCTGCTGTGCTTGTGTTCTGTCCTGTTATGAAGACACTCTGCTTCCTTGGGTGGAAATGTCACTCTGCTTCAAAGCAGAACAGCATATGAATTTTCATTCATTGGGCAGAAACATAGATCTCCATCAATATACACCTTCCTTTCTAATGGAGAGACATTTGGATTGCATTTTAGTTTCATGATGTAATGTCCACACTTGTTTTGGCTATCTTCCACTTGGAACACTTAATGCTTGACTGGAGCATCGCATACCTTGTGAGAGTTCAGTATTTGCTCTGCTCTTCAGCTGGGTTAGTTGCTGATATTCTGTTACTTAACAGGATAAGTAGGAAACTCACAGAAACAACTTATGTACAAATAATAGTAATCTTCACAGAAAGAGACTGGAGTATACTCAAATTGGAAATATCTCCTTAAATACTCCAGAGAACCCATAAATATGAGCCAATTTTGGCCAAACAAGACTTCAAAGACATAGCAAACTGTATCATTTTGCTTCTAATCTGTAACATACTATAAGGAATATGTGAAAAATATCAGCAGCTTATTATTTTGTCAAAGAAAAATGTCCATTAATTTCGCTTAATTTGTAGATAAGGTGAAATTTCTCCTTAACAATGCATGAACTATCTAATGTAGTTCTGTTGGGAACCTTAATTGAACAGTAATCACTTGTTTTCACATTTTTTTTTGTACAAACTCAAGCTATTAAGCCTTTCAGGGTGCTATTGTTATACAACACACAGACTTAGGATTTGACATGCTTTGACAAATATCCAAAATGATGGTGTGTTTGTAAAATTTTCTTATTCTTTAATAGGAAGTAAAACCAGATAAAAGTAAAATACTTTTGCCAATTATCATTATTTATTCATCATTTTTTCTACTTGAGGACATTTCTACCATTTTGTTTCTTTTCTTATAAACTTTCGGAATAACACCACTGTCTGGAAAGTTGATTGAAATAAAACTGAAAGGCTCACTGTAAGAAATTATATGACTGTGGGCAATATAGCCCTAAATAATTTATGCTCAAGTACAGTAAAAAATTTTTAAGTGTATCTCTACTCAAATGCAAAGTCCCACCCCATTTTCAGAACTATTAGAAAACTTATTCTATGGAAAAAAAATGTTTCTTTTTTTTCTTAAAACCCCAGATATTTTTATTGTTCTTCTCATATGTTGCCTCCATAGAAACTAAACTATAATGGTATGTCTTCATAAGAAAACTAATAATGGTGATTGGTCTCTCCTGCCTCAAGGCCTTGGCACTTACTGTTCTCTCAGCAGAACACTCTTTCCCTTACCTCTGTGTAGATATGATCTTGTCACTTTTAGATCTTGGTTCAACTGTCATTGTTACAGAGGTCTGCTATGACCACAGCATAAACTAGTACCATTCTCTATCCATCCCCTCAATCTCTCTATCCTATCACCCTGCCTTTTTGTCTTTGCAGGCTATCCCACTTGATACATATGTACCTTTTTATTGGTTCATTTTCTGACTCCCTCTACTAAAATGTTAACTTTGTGAAAAACAAGATTTTTTCTTTTTCACTGCTGCATCCTCAGTGCCTAAAACACAACCTGGCCAACAGTAGGACCCCAACAGATGTTTGTTTAAAAAATGACAAGATAAATGAATGATTTTTAAAAGTCATAATTGTATATACCATACTTAAGAAGGACCTCTCAGGGGATAAGCTATTGGTCCAATTTTATTTACTATATTCTTCTATTTTATTTACTTCCTATGACATGTACACATATAGCCATGAATAACTTCAAATACTTTTTTTATCACTTACAACTGCAGTGTTCATACCAATTTCTCAATATGAATATTTTTCTTACCATTCCTTACCCTAACTCCAACTACAGACATTCTGATCATCTATTAAAGGTCAGATGTACATTTCCTAAACAAAGTTCTTCATTTTCCCATCATAGTAATCAATTTTTTGCTCTCCATTGCTACTGTTATATTCCTGGCAGAGTTCTTACTTTAGTCTTTGTGTCCTTCGGTCCTCAGCTGGATAGTGTAATTTAAACTCTTAGTTAATAAAGAAATTAAATTCTCTCTTGACTCTATGAGGTACACAATGTATTGTATTTTGAAGATACTTAACATATTTTGTGGTAGAAAAGAAAGAATAAATGAAATCTAATTTAATGTTGTCAGTAAATGTTCATAATAACATTGAGGCTCAGAGAGGTTGATGTTAAAATAACCTCAAATTCTATTTAATTAATTTGATCTGCCTTTAAAAAACATGAGGCTGAAAATTGGCCAGCTTGTGATGGAATAAGAAATAAGCCTATAAAACCGGATCTTCCTTCCAAAAAAATCCTCTCCCTCCTGAATTGGAGAAATGTATGTTTATAGACTGAACAGTGCCTACTTTAAACAGAAAAATCATATCATCAGCAGAAATTGAAAGCTTGATGTTTCTGTCTCTGTAAAATTCATGTTATAAAATGTTGAACTATTATGTGTAGCCCTTAGTTTGCCATTACATTTGTTCAATAATATATAGACACTATCTAGGCCAATGAATACATTTTCAGTATATGTCTACTCTCTCTCTCATGGATATATATATATATATATATATATATATATATATATATATATATATCCTAGTAATAATGACAAAACATCAAGACAGAAGCTGAAACAGTGTCCTTTTCATTCAAGGTTTCTCTCTTTTAAAGATGCTTCCTGATGGGTGGGCTGCCAATAAGTATCAGCATGACCAACATCCTAACACAGCATCAGATCCTACTCTTTGTGGTCATTTCTTAACATTAGTGGGAAGCAGCACATATTGACACTGAAATCTATTTAAACGGGAGGTTTCTGACAACTGAACTTCAAGAAGGTAGAGCCTTTCTTTAAAAATGCACACAGGCACATTGTGTTGACAGCAGGCACTATCGACTTTTCCTGCTGAACAGTCCTGTGCCAGGGCTCAGTAAAGGCACGAGGAGCCTGGGGGAGAAAAGTCGCTGGTTTTTCATAGAAACTACCTGCTGTCAGTCAGTTTGGTATCATTTGGGTCAGCAGGTGCTCCATAAGATAAAAGAAAGATTGTTAGAGAATTCTTTTTCTTTTTCCTTCCATTTTTTGACAATTCACTTATGGTGGGATCTAGTCGTGATGAAAGTTCAGTTTACCATGACAAGATAGCTTTTTTCTCCAGGCTATTAACCCCATCATTGGCCTGTGGCAAATTGGGGAAAGGGAAAACATAGAAATTTGAGTTTCTCTGTCTTGATTCCTCCTTTTTTTCTGCACACACAAGCTGTAAATGGATAGAGAACACCATGCCTGCATTTCAGTATAACCTCCTCAAACCATTACTATGCAAGAGTTTTATTTTTATTGTGTTTTTAAAATCTCCTATTTAACATACCTGATTTACAGGGAGATCTTACTTTGCATGAACTGTGCTGTATTGCCTGAGGGGGGTGACCTGATTGTAAGGTCAGTAGATGAAATGCATATAACTTTGTTATGGTATTGATCATAATTTGACAACAGGAAAGAGTGACCTGTACAATATCATAATTTCACAAAGTGAATTCCTATTTTGTGGTGATAATACAAGGCTGCCCTTTGTCTGGACTGGAGCAAAAATGTGTGCCTGTCTGTGGAGAGGTCACAGAAAAATTCACAGAATTTTTGATAAAATGTCAACTGTTACTACTATAGGGAACAGTGGCAAACCATGGATGCATTTGGTAAATGCACATGAATGATTTATGATAATAAATAAAGCAGATGATAGGGGCATTTGGTTTAAGCAATGAATTAATTTTAAGTCAAAGCTGTCCCCTGTCACAACTGAAGAAAAGAGGGAAAGAATTGAAAATGTTCTTACTAGCCTCAGTATATTCAGAAAGATTGAAATTGTACCAACCAGCTTCTCAGACCACAAAGGTATGAAACTAGAAATAAATTAAATAAAGCAAAAATGCTGACAAACACATGAAGGCTTAACAACATGCTGCTAAATAATCAGTGGATAGATGACCAAATTAAAACAGAGATCAAGGAATATATGGAGACAAATGACAACAATAATTCAGCACTGCAAATACTGTAGGACACAGTGAAGGCTGTGCTAAGAGGGAAGTAAATTGCAATACAGGCCTACCTCAAGAAAGAACAACAATCCCATATGAACAGTCTAAAACTCACAAATAATGAAACTAGAAAAGGAAGAACAAATGAGGCCCAAAATCAGTAGAAAGAGGGACATAATAAAGACTAGAGAAGAAATAAATAAAATCAAGAAGAATAAAACAATAGAACTAATCAATGAAAGCAGGAGATGGTTCTTTGAGAAAATAAACAAAATAGATAAACCCCTAGCAAGACTTAACAAGAAAAAAAGAGACTTTACACACATAAACAGAATCAGAGATGAGAAAGGAAAAATCACTATGGACAAAACAAAAATACAAAGAATTATTAGAGAATACAATGAAAAATTATGTGCTAACAAACTGGATAACCTAGAAGAAATGGACAACTTTCTAGAAAAATACACCCTTCCACAGCTGACCCAGGAAAAAACAGACAATCTGAACAGACCAATCACCAGCAAAGAAATTGATTTGGTAATCAAAAAACTACCTAAGAAGAAAACCCCTGGACCAGATGGTTTCACTGCTGAATTTTATCAACATTTAGTGAAAACCTAATACCCATCCTCCTTAAAGTTTTCCAAAAAGTAGAAGAAGAGGGAACACTTCCAAACTCATTCTATGAAGCCGGCATCACACTAATATGAAAACCAGGCAAAGAAACCACAAAAAGAGAAAGTTACAGACCAATATCCCTGATAAACATAGATGCAAAAATGTTCAACAAAATATTAGCAAACTGAATTCAAAAATACATAAAAAAGATCATCATGATGAAGATTTATTCCAGGGATTCTAGGATGGGACAATATTAAAAAATCCATCAACATCATCCACCACATAAACAAAAAGAAGGACAAAAACCACATGATTATCTCCATAGATTTTGAAAAAGCATTTGACAAAATTCAACATCCATTCATGATAAAAACTCTCAACAAAATGGGTGTAGAGGGCAAGTACCTCAACATAATAAAGGCCACATATGACAGACCAACAGCCAGCATCATACTTATCAGACAGAAACTGAAAGCTTTTCCTTTAAAATTGGGAATAAGACAAGGATGCCCACTCTCCCACTTTTATTCAACATAGTTCTGGAGGTCCTAGTCATGGCAATCAGACAACACAAAGAAATAAAAGGCATCCAGATTCGTAAGGAAGAAATTAAACTGTCATTGTTTGCAGATGACATGATATTGTACCTAGAAAACCATAAAGAATCCACCCAAAAACTACTGTAACTAATAACTGAATTTAGCAAAGTTGCAGGATACAAAATTAGGACACAGAAGTCTGTTGCATTCCTATATATTAATGATGAACTAGTAGAAAGAGAAATCAATAAAACAATTTCATTCACAAATGCATCAAAAAGAATAAAATACCTAGGAATAAACCTAACCAAGGAAGTGAAAGACCTATACACTGAAAACTACAAGACACTCTTGAGAGAAATTAAAGAAGACACTAATAAATGAAAATACATCCCATACTCATGGATAGGAAGACTTAATATTGTCAAAATGGCCATCCTGCCTAAAGAAATCTACAGATTCAATGCAGTCCCTGTCAAAATAATAATAGCATTCTTTAATGAATTATAACAAATCATTCTAAAATTCATATGGAACCACTGAAGACCCCGAATAGCCAAAGCAATCCTGAGAAGGAAGAGGAAAACTTGGGGTATTATGCTCCCTAACTTCAAGTTCTACTTACAAAGCCGCAGTAATCAAGACAATTTGATACTGGCACAAGAAGAGACCCATAGATCAATGGAATAGAATAGAGAGCCCAGATATAAACCCAAGCATATATGGTCAATTAATATACAATAAAGGAGCCATGGATATACAATGGGGAAATAATAGCCTCTTCAACAACTGGTGTTGGCAAAACTGGACAGCTACATGTAAGAGAATTAAACTGGATCATTGTCTAACCCCATACACAAAAGTAAATTCAAAATGGATCAAAGACCTGAATGTAAGTCTTGAAACTATAAAACTCTCAAAAGAAACAGAGGCAAAAATCTCTTTAATATAAACATGAGCAATTTTTTCTGAACACGTCTTCTTGGGCAAGGGAAACAAAATAAAAAATCAACAAATGGGACTACATCAAGCTAAAAAGAGTCTATACATTAAAGGACACCATCAGCGGAACAAAAAGGCATCCTACAGTATGGGAGAATATATTAGTAAATGACATATCCAACAAGGGGTTAACATCCAAATTATATAAAGAACTCACACACCTCAAAACCCAAAAAGCAAATAACCCAGTTAACAAATGGACAGAGGATATGAACAGACACTTCTCCAAAGAAGAAGTTCAGTGGGCAAACAGGCACATGAAAAGATGCTCCACAACACTAATTATCAGGGAAATGCAAATTAAAATCACAGTGAGTATCACCTCACACCAGTTAGGATAGCCAACATTGAAAAAATAAACAACAACAAATGCTGGTGAGGATGTGGAGAAAAGGGAACCCTCCTACACTGATGATGGGAATGTAAATTAATTCAACCATTGAGGAAAGCAGTATGGAGGTTCCTCAAAAATCTAAAAATAGAAATACCATTTGACCCAGGAATTCCACTCCTAGAATTTGCCCAAAGAATATAATTTCTCAGATTCAAAAAGACAGGTGCACCCCTATGTTTATTGCAGCACTATTTACAATAGTCAAGATATGGAAGCATCTTAAGTGTCCTTCAGTAAATGAATGGTTAAAGAGGATGTGGCACATATACACAATGGAATACTATTCAGCCATAAGAAGAAAACAAATCCTACCATTTGCAACAACATGGATGGAGTTTGAGGGTATTATGCTCAGTGAAATAAGCCAGGTGGAAAAAGACAAATACCAAATGATCTCCCTCAGTTGTGCAGTGTTACAATGAAGCAAAACTGAAGAAACAAAACAGCAGCAGACTCACAGACTCCAAGAAGGGACTAGCAGTTACCAAAGGGGAGAAATGGGCAGGGTAGTTGGGGAGGGAGGGAGAAGGGGATTGAGGGGTATTATGATTAGTACACACGGTGTGTGTGAGGGTCATGGGGAAGACAGTGTAGCACAGAGAAGACAAGTAGTTATTCTGTGGAATTTTACTACACTGATGGGCAGTGACTTCAAAGGGGCATGGGGGGGACTTGATAATACAGGTGAATGTAGTAACCACAGTATTTTTCATTGAAACCTTCATAAGTATGTATATCAATAATAGTTTTTAAAAACTGCAATAAAAGGGGAAAAAATAAAAGGTAAGGAACCATATGTAATGAGAAAATCAGGAAAGATTAGATTTTAAGCCAAACTTGCATTGATTTAATTTTAATTATATATATATATATATTTAGAATAAAAATAATTTAAGCAAATTGTTAAATTTAAAATGCTAATACTACAAATAACAAAAAATCAAACATATCATAATAAACTAATTTCCTAACAGTTTTTCTACATTTTTGGGCTGCATAATCTATCTAGCCACTCTAGCAGAGTTGAACAAAATTGTTCTTTAGCATTGATAATTTAGAAAAGATTCTACTGGCTTCACAGCCCATTGGTAATGATTTGCCTAGACTTGATCTGGCCTGGTCGGATGCATAAAACATGAAGCTTCCCACACAGGCATCCTCAGTGTTTGTCACAATGCTGCAAGGCTGTCCTCTAACCCAGGGAACCTGAATAATTCCCAGCCTAAAAGAAAACAAATGTAAGGTACATCTTAAATTATTTATACTGTTTTATCAGGAAGTACCTTTGACCAGGCAGCCATGGGTACAGAATTCTTCCTGAAATTGTCTAATGATGGGAGGAACTGTTAACAGACCAGTCTGGCTTCTGTGTCTGTGCTGGGAGTGTTGAAGCAACGGTGGGCTCTCCAGTTTCCTGGGGCTCTGAACTAGGACACAGGTCAGGCTGAGGAGCTGGGCTTGTTATAGTGCTTGTGGACTGCTCAGGAACTTGTTTGGATTTTTAAACAGCTTATTGAAATATAACTTACATGCATATGGCACACTCATTGGAAGTGTATATATAGTTCATTGGTTTTTAGTATATTCAGCATTGTGGATCTGCATCACAATTTAATCTTTTATATTTTCGTCACCCAGAAAGAAATCTCATATTATTTAGCACTCATTCCCATCCTCCCTGCCTCCAGTCCACGGCAAATATTAATCTACTTACTGTCTCTAGATTTGCTTATCATGGACATTTCAGATAAATGGATATTATGTGATACTGTGCTTTTGTGTCTGACTTCTTCAATTAGGATAATGCTTTCAAGGTTCATTGATCCTGTAGCATGCACTAATACAGCATTCCTTTTTATTGCTGAATAATATTTCATTATATTGATATACCACTTTTCATTTATCCATTCACAGTTGATGGACATTTGAGTAATATCTAGGAAAACTCCACTTTTTTCCTTTATTCTCAACATTCAGAATACCTCACCTCTGGACACCTGATGTGTGGGGGATTTTCCCACACCTAGAAATTCCCTGCAACACCAGCTGGGTGCTGTACAATTGAATTCAGTGCTGACACTGACCAGAGTTAGTGCAGACCCCATAGGTTAAGGGTTCAGTCCCTTAAAACTGCTTGATCTCCAACCCCACCCCACTTCACACTACAGTGTAAGTACAGATTGTCACTTGTGCTTCTGACTGACTGTCTATAATCTGGACGTTCTCTAGATCCAGTGCTCAGGTTCAGTTAATTTGGTAGAGCAGTTCACAGAACTCAAATAAAAAGTTACTTACATTTACCAGTTTATAATATAATGAAGGGTATGGTAAGGGACACAGATGGACAGCCAGATGAAGACTGACATAAGGTGAAGTCTGGAGGGTCCCGAAAGCAGGAGCTTCTGCCCTGTGGAGCTGGGGTACATGTGCACCACCTTCTCAGCACCTGGATGTGTTCTCCATCACAGAAACCCCAAACCCACACAGTGGCGACTGTTACGGAGGTTTCATCATAAAGTCATGGTCAATAGTGAACTCAATTTCCAACCTTCTCCTCTTCCTGGAGGATGGGGTTTTGGGGGTCAGTGGTGGAACTGGAATTTTCAAGCTTCGAATCATGGGTTGGTCTTTCTCGTGAGTAGCCCTTCCAGGATCCATCCCAAAGCCCACTCAGAGTCACCACATTAGAATAAAAGACACTTCAATCACCCAGGAAATTTCAAGGGACTTAGAAGCCCTATGTCAGGCACTAGGTCAAAGACCAAATAGTAAAACAAGTGATAATCTTCATGCTCTATCACTTAGCAAAATTACAAGAGTTTTAGCAGCACTACATCAGGAAGTAGAGATCACTGTGTGTATATATATATATATATATATATTTTTTTTTTTCCTACTATTTCACAGGAAGTTTCTGCTTTTAGCTATTCTAAATTTTGTGTGTATGTCTTAAGGATTAGAATTTCTCATTCATATGAAAGCTCTCTATTTAACACTCTGAAACACTGCTAGACTATTTTCCAAATGGCATCACCATTTGATGCACCCACCAGCAGTGGGCGAGGACTCTGGTTTCTCTACAGCCCCAGTGACACTTGTTGTTCTCATCATCATCCTAGTGGCATTACAACAGGAAGTTCCATCATGTACTCTGCTCACTAAGTCCCTTCACCTCACTAAGGTAAGAACTCTCTGATTTCTATCACCATAGATTAAATGTTCCTATGCTTGGATTTTATATAGATGGAATTACATAATATAATATTGTATAATTGCTCATTTCTTTTTTCACTTCACATTGTATTTTTTTTATTTTTGTATCGTTAATCTACAATTACATGAGGAACATTATGTTTACTAGGCTCCCCCTTTCACCAAGTACCCCCCAACAAACCCCATTACAGTCACTGTCCATCAGCGTAGTAGGATACTGTAGAGTCACTACTTGTCCTCTCTGTGTTGCACAGCCCTCCCCGTGCCTCACCCCATATTATACATGCTAATCATAATGCCCCCTTTCTTTCTCCCCACCCCCATTATCCTTCCCTTCCTATCCATCCTCCCCAGTCCCTTTCCCTTTGGTAACTGTTAGTTCATTCTTGGGTTCTGTGATTCTGCTGCTGTTTTGTTCCTTCAGTTTTTTCTTCATTCTAATACTCCACATATGAGTGAAATCGTTTGGTACTTGTCTTTCTCCATCTGGCTTATTTCACTGAGCATAATACCCTCTAGCTCCATCCATGTTGTTGCAAATGGTAGGATTTGTTTTCTTCTTATGGCTGAACAATATTCCATTGTGTATATGTACCACATCTTCTTTATCCATTCATCTACTGATGGACACTTAGGTTACTTCCATTTCTTGACTATTGTAAATAGTGCTGCGATAAACATAGGGGTGCATCTGTCTTTTTCAAACTGGGCTGCTGTATTCTTAGGGTAAATTCCTAGGAGTGAAATTCCTGGGTCAAATAGTATTTCTATTTTGAGCTTTTTGAAGAACCTCCATCACATTGTATTTTTGAGAGTAATTCATACTGTTGGAAGTATCAGTACTTTTTATTTTATTAGTCAGTAATATCCCACTTAGGTATATACTGTATTTTGTGCATGTTTTCCTTTAGTGAATAGTGGGGCTATTTCAAGAGTAAGATAGTTATGTTCTTATACAAGTCATTTTGTAAGCATATATTTTCATTTCTCTAGCAATGAAATTGCTTGGTCACTGTGTGGATGCTTATTTAAGTGTTTCAAAAATAGCCAAACAGTTTTCCAAAGTGATTTTAGCCAACCCCACACATTTTAGCAATATATGTGTTTCCAATTGCTCCATATTCTCAACATTTTGTATTTCCAGTATTTATGGTTTGGGCCATCCTAGTGGATGTGAAATGGCAGCTCATTATGATTTCCATGTGCATTTCTCTAAGACTGTGATGTGCTTATTGAACAGTACATATCTTCTTTTTAAACAAAGTGTCTGTTTGCCCACTTTTACTGCATTGTTTCCCTTTTTTCTTTGTATGTTCAGGAAATAAGTCTTTCATCATATATTTATATAGTGATAGCCCAGTGAAGCTCAGGATGAGAAATGAACTCCTTTTAGCTCTTTAGCCCTGTGCAGCCTCTCTGCACTAGAGATGTCCCAGGAGGGAGTTTATAGTTGGAGGCAGAGAGCGGCCTTGGAGTCAGAGCCCCTTGGAATTCTAACCTATCACACCAGCCGTTATGTCAGTGTGAAAGCTTTTTAAGTATTCAACTGGATTCACTTCTTCTGACCTTCCACTAGAGACAGCAACAGCCATGATGTTCTTTTCACATTGGAAAGGTTCATCTTTTTAAAAAATTTATTTCATTTTGATTTCTTTGTATACTCAGATATTTTGAGTAAAAAGAAACTAATTATAATTTGATAGCTCATCTAGTCTGCTCTTATTGTCAAAGCATGAGCAGCAATCTCTTATGACTTGCTATATCCTAATCAAAAGCAGAAGTCCCCAAAGTTTCTTTTTAAAAGTATTGAATTGCCATACACTGAAAATGAGTAAAGTTGTTTTACCACTCTAAAAATTCCTCTTAAAATGGTTTTACCTTGTTTTTCATCTCTGCTCAATTCTTTTAGTCAAATTCTTATGATAAAAACTATATATTACTACTCTTATAATAATGGGGGTCAATTTTTTTCCTTCATTTTATTATAGATTAACCCAAGTAGCAGTCAATATTTCTATGAATTTCTAAGTGTATCAATAACCTAAATATTACTCCCGGAAATATATGTCCCATGCTACAATAGCTTTTTTATTTATAAATATGCATATGTAAATGGTGTTATGAATTAAATGCTTATGTTCCCCAAAAAATCACATGTTGAAGCCCTAACACCCAATTACTTAGAGATGGGGCTTTTGAGAGATAATTAGGTCTGAGGGTAATGGGGCCCTGGTCGCATGGATTAGTGTTCTTACAAGAGGAGACCCCAGAGAGCTTGATCTTGCTCTCTTTTCAATGTGCTTACAAAGAAGAGGTCACGTGAGCACTTAGCATGATGCTGGCAATACAAGCCACGGAGAGAGTCCTCACCAGAACCCTAGCATGCTGGCACCCTACCTGTGGACTTCTGTCCTCCAGAACTATAAGAAAATTAATCCTGTGTAACTCCCTCAGTCTATGGTATTTTTCTATGGCAGCCCAAGCTGACTAATACAAATAGATAGCAACTTTTCAGGTCTGAGTTACAGGGGGCCCATCCTTAGAGATGTTCAACATTTGATCAGTAGCGTTGTCATGGGTTTTTCATTTTTGCTCCATAGTTTGATCTGAGTTACATAATAAAAGCTCTTGTTATTTTCAGATATGGTAAGTACCTAAGATGTTTAAGCCAAATATCTGCTGGGTTCTCTGGAAACCCTAAGATCTATTAGATCAGATTCCTAGTTTAGTTTATATTCCCATGTATATATATTTATCCCAAATTTCTGAAAATGTCTTTAAGGCTATATTCTCACTGCTACTTTTACTTCCATGAATATCACAAGGTTTATGGATTACTCAATTTTCTTGTTCTGCAACACAAGTATGCAACTGTAGTTCTCAGCCCATTCATTTTCCTTACATGCACATAAGCATACAAATGCACATACACACATATATGTATGTGAATGAAGTGTTTTAAATTTTAGTTAGAATATAAAGAGTAGAAACTTGACTTTGTAGTATTGCTGACCTTTACCAGTTAACTACTAGATATCACTAATGAGAGTTTGATACTAACATTTACCATTGTAATTAACAAGTCACTAGTTTCAGCAATAAAAATCCACTTTGGGTATCTGGTAAGCTGACTAACAAAATATCTGTAGTTAATCAAAGATGAGGATAAGAGGAGGTTTGTAGTATGTTTCTGCAGTACAGTGCTTTCTGATTGAAAGCCAGCCGACCACCCCTAGATTGTGAATTCCTGATGGATGCTGTCTTACTCAGAGCTTTCTTGTTTAGAACCTAAATGCCAGTTTAAATAGAAATACATACTTACCTTACTTGTATATAGGTGATGGCAGTATAAAGGCTCCCCAAAGATATTCAAGCATTAATCCCACAACCTGTATTTTTTATGTTACTTTACATGGCAAAGGGGACTTTGCAGAAATGATGAAGGTTAAGGAACTCAAGATAGAGAGAGTATCCAGGGAATACAATCCAGTCACATGGGTCCTAGCAGGGGTCAGAGAGAAATATGATTACAGAAGAATAGATGATTCATAATCAGAGAGATGCAGTGTCCCTGGCTTTCAGTGTGGAAAAAGGATGCTACAAGCTTAGGAATGTAGGATCCCAGAAGCTGGAAAAATCAAGGAAAGAAATTCTCCCCTGAAACCTCTAGAAAGGACCACACCCCTGCCAACACTTTGAGCCAATACCTTGATTTTAGCCAATTGAAACTCTTGTTGAATTTCTAACCTACAGAACTGTAAGATAATAATTTTGTTTTAAGTCATTAAAGTTGTGATAATATGTTATATCAATAGTAGGAAACTAATATGGTAAGAAAGCACTTTAAAATAAATTACAGGCATCTTAAAAACAAGGTTTGGTTATAGCATGATTACTTCTCTAGCTGAAAAATCAGACAGCATCAGTGGTCAACAATAAGGGATTTCTCAAACAAATAGTGCTAAATCCAAACTATTGAACAATAAACAATCATTATAAATGGTAATACAATTACATAGTTTCAAAACTAGAATAATATTTCCAGTATATTATAAGGTAAAAAGTGAGTTCAGCTCATTCTGCTTACTTTGGCCATTTTGGTCTTTTCTTCCTTCCAATATACTTTGTGTATTTTTATGACTGTATTATTTCCCTGATGACAACTGAAGCAATATTGAAATTAAAATGAAAGATGAGGAAGCTGTGTAGTCAATAATTGTTAAAAAGAAATAGCAAATAGAACCCAGATGTTTGTACCACATTTTAATCCAGTTATTACATACTAAACTAAATTAAACTAATTAAGTCAATTAAGTTGTTCTAATAGTTTTATTTTCATGGAAAGATGTGTTAGATTATTTCCTAATTTAATTCTATTCTAATGCAATCCATGAAATCTGGGAGAGTTAATAAATACTTGATTGAAAAGATAGAATTGATCTCAGTTTGTAGGATAGACAAGACTTAGATACATAGCATGAGTGTTCTCAGAATTTTCTTTCATTTTTCTGCTATCATAACCCTTTGCTGTAGTCCTGAATTTAAATTCACACATCTTGAGAATTTAATATATTTGTTGAAGACAAATGCAGAGCTGGCAATATATTTATTCAGCAATGTATGAAATGATCAAATTTATCTCACTCATTCTAGGAATGTTAAATGGCAGAATGCCTACAGCTTTCTTTACCACAATGATTCAGTTATTAGAAGGATAAAAGTATGCCAAATAATGAGAAAAATTATGTAGAGTTTTTATCACACAACTTAAAATGCATCTAAAAAAGAAAAAGACCCTGAGAGTGGGGATTATGGAGGTTTAGTACTTATCTCCATACTAACTTGACTTTGAAACTCTGGCTTCAAACTGGACTGAAAGCCACTTGAGGTCAAGGAAAATATTTCATGTTTCCTTTTAATACTGGCATCACACAATACCATAATGGGAGAAATATTAAATATGTGCCTGATTGACATTAATGTTTGACTTCACTTCCTTGGTCTCTCTAATAAACTAGTTCAAAAGAGCTGTACTAGTCTAATTTTGTTAGACACAATTCTGATAATTATTTTATTGTTACATCGTGGGTTTTAGCATATACCTGTTATCTAATACTATTTGATAACTAAACATTTTTTAAATGTTTTCATTGTTATTAAGAACTGACAATAGTCTAGCTCAGAGGTCAGCAAACTATGGCCTTTGTGACAAATCTAACCAAAAATCAAGTTTTACTGGAATACAGCCATCCTTGTTCACTTACATACTGTCGGTGGCTGTTTTTGCATTATGGTGATAGAGTTAAGTAGTTGTTATGGAAATTCTTTACCATTAAAGTTGGGCAAAGATTAAAAAATTTTGTCATTTGATCTTTTATTGGAAAATGTGTTGTTGATGCCTGGTTTATGTCCAGAATACACACAAATGCTTTAAAATTCCCTTCACTGCAGATTTGCATCAATTTAAACAAATAAAGAGACCTAAGTGAATAATAAGTGGAAAGTTTTCATTAGGAAAAGTCATTAAGTAGCTCAATAGTAAATTGTACTTTAAGAAATCATTGGGTCATTGACTGTTAATAGATTTTCCTGGAATAGCATTTTCAAAATATTTAAATTATATATTTAAGAAGTAAGAGTTAAATAGCGTAACATCAGTGAAAATCAATCCACAATGAGAATTAAAATCTGTCACTTGGATATCACTTGATCCTGTTCTGCTGATTGTGTTGTTTTCAAAAGCAGGTACTACCATTTTCTACCCTAACTAAATAAGTACGTGGTTAGCTTAATGCATATTGATTTATTTAGAAGAAATCAAATATCCAAAGTCTCTACGTAAATAAATTATTCTAGTTATTTCTCTTGGGACCATATCTGTCTTTTGGTCCCCTGGTATTAGAACTGGATATGTGTTCTGGTTACTATCAAAATAATAAAAACATAATAGACTCATCAAAATGAATAGATGTCTATATATTCACATGAAGTGTGTGGATATGCCAAGAAAGAGTCCTTTTTGCAGGAAAACTGTTAAACCAGATTTCACTTGTTTCTGTCATACATTACAAACATGTATTTATATGTGTTCAAATTATATATTGAAACTGTATAGATTACTCCACTGAATATTTGGCCTTTGTTTCATTTTATTTTTCAAATATACTAATGCATATTTGGTTATAAGCTGAATTTCATTTTGCTGCTCCTCTTCAGTAAGTTCTTATCTGTCTCTATTTCTTTAATAGAGTGGATGACAAGATTTAGTACCATCTTTCAGCTAAGAAATATCTACTGATTATATTAGTTTCCTCATTTATGAAGATATTAAGAAGCTCAGACTTAACTTTGATCCCAATGGCAATCTGCTCTTTAATTATGAATATACATTCATCTATTATTACAATTTCATCCATTTAGCAGCTTCTGTGTAATTAATTTGATATACCAATGACACAGTGTAAAAACATGTTAAAATTATGTTGTACATGTTTCAAATCATGTTTTAAACTGACAATTCTTTTAGAAGCAACATGACCACATTAAAATAAAAATCAGATGAATTCACATTTTTAATTGTGTGGTAATGCTTTCTACCTTCTCTTATTTTGTAAGTATATAAATACATACATTTTCTGCTGTGTGATGATTAATATGATAAATATACTGTTTTTCCCCTTAATTGTTTCAGATATCTTTTTTTAATTTCCCTATCTGTGATTCTAAGTCTCATCTATAAAATATAGAAGGTAATACTTAACTCAAGGTTGTTGAAAATACTGAAGCAGAAAAAATTATTTGCCACTTTTATGACCATCCATCACTGCATCTAGTATTTACAACTTAGCAGTTGTTGAGTTCTAGTATTAGTTTATTATTATTAAATTTATTGTTATCTAATATAATTACTTTTCCTTGAAGAAGGTTTTTACTCTTAATTATATTAGAAAGATCAAGTATCAACATGAAGGAGGATAAACACTTTTACTAAATACCTCTGATGTTTGGTGCATGATACAAGAAATATAAATATCTTCCTTTCTTACTAGCTTGTGACCATGCAATTAATGCTCTAATAAACATTAAATCCAATGTCATGAGTTCCTTGGCTTGCAGGAATTCAAGCTCTAATAAAAAAGTTCCTTCAAACTCCCAGCTGATATTGGCAATATTCAAGGTGTGTCTTTGTTATATTTATAAATTAGACCTGGTCTTAACATGGAAAAAATCATTGCCTCCTCTACTGAGCTGAGATTCTGCTGAGCAGTGGTTCTGCACACCTGGAAATCCACAACCATGACTGTAATTCAAGCTACAGATTTGCCAGTGCCAATGGGGTGGAAAGCCCTGTCATTAGAACTCCCTAACCATTAATGCACTTGACCCCTAAAGCACACAAGATTAAAAAAAAGAAGTCCCTTATGCAAAAGTCTTGATCCTGGGAAACCTCTGGTTTACACATTGGTCCTATCAAACCAGATGACAGAGTGACACCAGAATGGATCAGGCCAGATCCAAATGTGAGCCTTTTAACTGCAACTGGAACCTCTGCATCCATTTGACATTTTGGCCTTCTAGCTAAGTCTAGCTAATTATGAGAGAATTATTTCTTGCGACTGCAAAGGTTGGGGGGTAATCCATATTGTATAAAATTTCTATCTTTACCAGCTTCTTAGCCCCTACACCAGTCTACAAAACATATGTGTGCATGTCTTAATCAACCCTAAGAGTGAGCACCACTTTTTTCCCTGACAAGCATGGAGATATTCTGAGCCACCATATAAATCATGAGAAAGAAAGAAAGGCTTTGTTTGTGCTGAAGAGGTTTAGGGAGAGCTTAGGGAAGAGTATCACGTAATCAGACATAATGACTGTACCTGTATCTCAGATCTCATTTAAGTGCACATTACCCAATTTTGTCATTATAATAGACTCATTAAGTAGGTCTAGTATATTTACTATTTTAAAGATAATGAAATTGAAGCTCAGAAAACTATAGATCATGTGTTATGGTTACATCATATGAGGGTGAAGATTCTTGGGCCTATATAAGTTCAATGTCTTTGCTTATTTTAATTACACAAGAAAATTATAACATTGCATGTACACACACATACATGTAACAAACACATGCTGATAACATTATACGGGTGTCATCATCATTACAGATGATTTAGGAAGCACTGAGATTGTTTGCTTACTCTTCTCTGATTTTCCTGAGCTGTGGTGGGTGTGTGTGTGCATGGCTCCTTGGCTGTGTGTGCTTGTTCGCAACAGGGTGAGGTGAGAGAGGGAGAGCACGCCAAGGAATGGGCGCCGACTCTTCAGGGAGGAGGAGAGAGCAAACAGAACAGCACAGAGGGGCTGACTGCTGACCTTCTCAGTCCCTGTGACCCTCTTCCCACGGTCTGATTACATCATACAGGAGTTAATAACTGAAAGCCTTTTCTCCACAGCTTTAACATAAAAGCATGTCACCATGCTACAAGTGTCTAACACCAATTGATTTTGTTTCAAGTGCCTGACCTGTTTTTAAATAGTCAAAGTGTATGCTAACAAAATTTCTTCAGAAATATGAATTTTCCCTAAAATCAAATTCTTAAAGGAGAAAAATTTTTTTAATAGTGTCTGAGATATCTGCAAATCCAAGGGAGCCATCAGGTCATCAGCAAGACTTAATACGAATGTCTTCACTGAATCCTCGGCAGCCCAATGTCAAGCTGCGCAGGGCTCACATGATGCTGTGGGAGGGCCACCTATGCTACAACAGCTGCTAAGCAGGTACAGGTTCCCCGTGTGCACGCGGGTGGTATTTGTCATAATATTATGCCACATGTTCTCAAACAGTCAAGTGCTAAACTGACTCCGCATATCTAGGCTTTGACAGGCTCAGAATCCAAAAATTCCAGTGGATAATGTAACTCCCATGGACAAATAACATAAACCCTCCTCCTCCCAAATCTAAAGCAAGTAGGCTCCACGCTCAAAGGACCAGTGACCTCTGGGTCAAAGTTGGCAAGAGGGCTGTCAAACCTGTTAACATATCGCCATCATTTTTTTCCTTTCAAGAAGCTCTCTTGTAAAAAACACTCATTCACATTTGGACAGCTTTTTCTCCCAGGGGTCTTCAATTTTACAATTTCTGCAATTACATGTGACCTCAGAAATAGGAAAATAAGTTCATCTGTCCCAAAGATGTTTCCCCTATGCTTCTTCATTGAAAACAAAAGAGAACACAAAACAATCTTAAAAACCCTAAAAACTGGCTAGTAGGAATAATAAAAGCTACCAACTTGTTATACTAATCAGAGAAAAAAACAAAGAAAAACTGGAAAAATGTCATGTCTGTAGTCAAAAAAATTACTATAAGATTTTAGTTTGTATATGCTTTATTTGTTGTTTATGCAGAAATGTTCTTCCAAAGAAAAATAGAGGCCACTCTATTGTGAGTTTTTTCTAAACTTATACTCCCTTATTTTTTACAAAAGTAGGATATGGGTGACCTGGTAAACTTTAAAGTAGTATATTCAAAACGTGGGAGGAAACCTTTGAAATGTAAATTCGGTTCTCCTAGGGTGGGCCATGATGCCAAGGTTCTTGGTCCAAGGGTATTATTTTAAGTAGGGAGGTTCCAGTCAGAGGTATGGAAATTGCAACCCCTTTAGGTAAACAGTATCTGTCAGATCATAAACACAAGAAATTGAGGTCTGTGGTTTTCAGAGTAGTTCTCAATCAAGACATAAAAGCTTACACTGCTGAATAGTCTCATTATACCATGAATTTATTAAATGAGTAGTGAAAACTACTCCATTCATTCATTCATTCATTCATTCAACAAATCCTTATGTAGATGACCCTTGAACAACACAGGTTTGAACTGTGCAGGTCCACTTATTTACAGATATTTTAAATAAATATATCAGCAAGTTTTTGGAGATATGTGACAATTTGATAAAAAAGTAGTTTTTTAAATCTGGCTTACTTTATTTATTATAAGAATACAGTATATAATACATGTCACATACAAAATATGCATTACTTGGCTGTTTATGTTATCAGGGAGGGCTTCAATCAAAAGTGGGCTATCAGTAGTTACATTTTTAGGAAGTCGAAATTATATGCAGATTTTTTACTGTGCTGGGGATGGTCGACCCTCGCTGCCTGTATTATTCAAGGGTCACCTATAAAATGCTTATATTATTATATAATGCTTATACATAATATATTCCTTATATAATTGTATACCAGATATGACAATCCCTGCTCTATCTATTTTATTATTTAAACATCCTTTCTTCCTCATAATAACCCGAAGAGGTAGGCACTATTTTTTTATCCTCACTTTGCCAGTTAGGAAACTAAGATCTAGGGTGGTTAAGCGACCTGTTTACTGCCATGGTCTATTAAAGCTAGCATCTCAGTAGGTAAAATAGTTCTAGGATTTCTTTATAGGACTGAAAATTCCACCCTGCTCAAGTTTTCTCATGACATTTGCTACCTAATAGTCATATTTGACTTTTTTATTTAGTACTTAATATGTGCCTATGCTATGCTAGGTTTTTTTCCCTTATTGGATTGTTTTAGTAACTCAGTGAGATATATACCGTTCTTACCAATTTGCAGCTAAAGCCGCAAAGACCAAGTGAGTTAAGTAACTTGACTTCAGTTGTAAATTACTGGCAGTACTGCATTTGTGTCTACAGAATCTAAGCAGGCTTTTTATTGCTGTTACGACCCCAGTAAAAATCACCCAAGAATCATAACAAAATTGTAAAAAATAAGAGTTTCCCCCAGGAAAACTGGAACAAGTTTCTTTAAATATATGTCATGTATAGTTGAACATTTTACATTGTACATAATTTAAATAAGCTGATACTTTCATTTATACTGGTTACAAAGTACATAATGGAAGGCCCAGTAATTAATTCATTGCTACTTTTTAAAAAGATAACAATTATTTGCTGTTAATTATAAAAGATTGAAAAATAACTTGAAGATAAAGATATTATTTTAAATTATTCATAACTTTCAATAAAAATTAGTTTTATATTGAATGAAAATTGGGCCATGGAGAGTTAAATGGATGTTTTCTCTTTTTAGGGCACTGTTCTGAGTACTATTGATATTAAGTTAATCAAATCCAGTAATATATAGCTATATTTTTTACTACTGATTTAATTATCAGAGCTCTCTGAGAATTTTCAGGGGGAAGAGACACCAGGAAAAAGGAGCTAAAGCAAACACGACCAGTTGGTTCTAAAAATGAAACAGCAGGAATAAAACTGGATCCATAAACACACAAGGTAAGAGTCAGCAAAACCCTGGGGAGGCCAGTGATACTAATGGAAGAGCCAGGGAGGGAAGGTACAGCTGCTAGATGTCTTTTTTCAAGGATACTATTACTGTAGACAGACCAATCTGCAACTGTCAGTCAAACACACAACCTTCACACTCACCTTTTACAAATGATCAGGACCACATCCTCCTGATAAGGGGCATGCAGGCCATGGACACCTGACTTAAAAGGTTAATGCTTATCTGAAAATTAATGTCTCAGACTGACATTGTAAACAAATGGGTTATTTTGGCTCTTCCTTTTCCCTTTTCTATACTCTTTCCCCATCTCATCGATGGATCTCATTCATGATTTGATCTCAATCGTTCATTTCCTTCCCTTCTGCCCCACCCCTGTCACACCCCTTCCTTGACTCTTTCTCTTTTGCTTTTGCTTTCTCTTTCACCTCCCCCAAGGGGACCAGGGCAGGAAGCAGAATTAAGCCAAAACAAGAGGACATCCAAGCAAACTCCTCATTTTAGAGCTTCTGCAAAACAGATGAACTGTGTATATTTTCCCAAAATTTCTGGGTGGGACTTGGGAGCAAACAGACTTTCTCTTTCCATACAAATTAACAGCCTCTTTATTTGGTGCAACAGAAATGCTTGCTGCCTCCTTACATTCCAGCTCTTTCCAAACAAAGCTTTACTTAGCAAGACCAGGCATCATTGATATTCACCTAGTATTCTATAAGGGGGACTGGAAAAGGGAATTTGCTAACAAAACACCCAATTTTTCTTTTTTAAAAATTCCATTTGTCTCTGTTCTCAGCTTCCAGCCAACAAGTCTCTGCTTTCTCTTTCCCCTCCAGCACCCAGCCTTCTGGGCTCTCATGCCCCCTTTTTGGATATCACCTGCTCTGGGTTTTCACAATCCTTTGGTACTTTTGTCCCCTCCTTAATCTCTGAGCTACAATGTACACAACCACTACTTAATACTGTTTAATGTATGTGAAAACCAGTAGAGAAGAATGAAGTTATTAGACAATAAACACTGACATCAATTCTATCAAACCATCTGGAGTGTGTGCTAAGAAAGGCAGAGAGGGAAGATGGAGACTTCCAGCACCCAAAATCTTCACATTTTAGGGAGAGTGCTGGAATATTCTAGGTCAGATGAATTTCTATTGCAATTACTCCTGCCTTTGAGAACTGCATTCAAGACTGTCTCTGTAATTACTTTACCTGTTGGATCAAGTATATCTCTATCTATGTAAGTGTAGATATCAATCCAAGTAAATTATAAAGACTAATCTCATATTGAGAAAGAAACTACATTTCTTTAACTGCTTTGTAATTAGCAGGATGCATCCTCTAAGAGGTATCAGTGAGTGCTATCATGCCAAAAGATTTTTGGATTTCTGTTTTTTGAGGCCTTCTAAACAAATAAAACATTCTATCACCTCTCAAAATTTGCAACCTATGGCTGCAAATCCTGGTAAAGATTAAGCATTTTTTGTAGGCCCTAGTCTCCAGTTTGTTGATGTGTGGTAGAGGGATGGGGCAGTGAAGGGAAAAATGACCAATTAGTCCAGTTATAGAAGCAAAATATGGCACTTTACTATTGTTTATACTGATATTTTTATCTATGCATACTTACCTATTTTATTTCCAATTGTGAGTTTTCTGGTCTCATGTGGTCATTTATGTATGGAGGCATTAATAATTTTCTTAACTCAATGAATCAAATATTTTATTTGATAGATTAATTTAACCTTTCTTCTGTAGTCCCTGCTACTATGTTCTGCACCCAGAGATTGTCTTTGTTTTGATTCTTTTATTCAATATAGAGGCTTTCATGATTCAACAGAATCAACGCATATCTTGGTGAATACTTCCTCATTTCTAAGTTAATATAGAAAGTCAACTTAGGCTGAAAAAAAAATTAACAAATATTCTATTGTATTATGAGGATTAAATGAGACTGCACACATGTGCAAGATACCAATTTTTCTCAGCTATATATCTATACTTCATTGTTCTACTTTGTGAAACTTGTAAACTCCAAATATTTCTCCTTTGCAAACTGACACAGTGCTAAGTGTCATCAATAGAAAGAAGTGGAAGGACACTGAAGGAGAGAGCCTCCTCTTTCTGCTTCTGATGTACTTGCTCTTTTCCTGCCCCTATGTCAAGGCCATCAGCAGTATGTTCCCCAGAGACACGGTGATTCTCACCCTCCAGCACTCCGTGTCCTCGGGTTTTGGTAACATGTTGTTGTTGTCTATTTTGTCTGGGGTTAATAATGATCAGGAGTACAGCTACATATTAATTCATTGGCATTTATTAACTGTTTGGCTGGATGAACTGACATTTAGAAGAAACAAGATTAGAATTGGTAACAAGGAAGTCTAGGGAAAATGTATATGGATGGAACTCTTAGAATGGACACAAACTCTGAAGATATTGGTGCCTATGTTGTAAACACCTACCAAAGGGCTCTGAGTAATCATGTAGAAAAATGACAGGCTCCGTGGATGGCCGTCAGTCTCTTTCCCCAGCCATCTCCTCACCTGCTCCATGAGCACAGGAAGTAAAGTGGCTATGGGACCACATCAGAACTGACCTATCAAAGCCTTATCAAAACTGACCTGGCTAACAGTGATGCTCAGTGCCCATCTCCACCAGTAGAGACAACCAACCCCCAATATGGTACCAGTAAGGCAATGTAAAATTCCTTTACAATTACCAAATTGTTTAAGATTTAAAGCTGTGAGTGTAAATGGTTAGTATAATCTCCTGGTGGCTAATTAGAAAAGGGCCTCCTTTTTTAATGATCCAAGGATCTTCTTTCTAATGACACACAGAGGCAATTTACTGTAAAGCTAAACGATGCTGAAACTTCACAGCCTCACAGGGTCCTGAACCCCTTCCAATACTGGGAGGTCCTAGCAAGGCAAGCACATGGTCACAGGGAGAAACTGGCAAAAAGATATTTTATATTCTTACTCATTACTACACTGTATCAGCCTCGACCTCATGAAATTGCTTCTGACATGGAAGTACATTCTTACTTTTTTTTAATGAAGAAAGAAGGAAAAAAGTTCAGCCAGAAGTTCTTCAATGAAATTATGTTTAGTAGATAATTTTAATATACATTTGAGAAGGTCACATGATCTTCTTGGGGATATTTCACTGTAGTTTTGCTTCTATTTGCGTTAGCTTTTTTATAGTACTTTGACTATGTGAGTATTCCTTTTAGATTCATATGGCCCCTGTCTTTCGGTGCACAAAGCCTGCTCCTACATGGGCTAAGCAAGAATGAAAAATCAGTATGTAAGGGATAAGCAGATATCCTAAATTTATATGAAGATTATTTCCTTTTCTATAAGGAAATAGATACAATAGAATTTCTTTAAAAATCCAGAATGTTAACAGCACCAGTATTCATGAAAGCACATATGATGAGAACAGAAAGATGTGACTTCTATTGAAGAATGGCATTAACTACAACCATAAAAGCAGGATTAATTTACCACGATTGAGTTCATACATACCATGAAAAGTCAATCTTGTTATTCTAGATGCCGACACAACCTGAAAGTCTTATGGAACGTCAGGCACTACATTAATTTTGCAAAATGATTTTTTAAAGTAACACACAATTTTATAAAATGTTTGGTCCCATTGTCTTATAAATATTCATAGAAGTCTCTCACGGACTGACCAGTGGCTTCCTGTCATTTACAGCAGGTAACATGAAGCTAAGCTAGAAGTTCCGAGGCAGTCGGACTTGCACCTTGAGGACTGGGAGTGAAGGCAGTCGCACGTAGAGGAGCGCTCCTCAACATTGCAGGCGTTAGGACCCCAGAGTATTGGCTCCTACCATCTTCTCCATCTCAGGCTGGCTTTTGGAAAACCCTTCTTTATTTCCTTTTCCTTCAAGATGGCACAGGATTTTGAAAAAACTGATTTTATTCGTATAATAATGATAATAATAAGGGTCAGAGGGAAGAGTGTGATTTACACTAGAACCTATAGCTTTTCAGAGGCGGCTTTAATCACAGATATGATGTCAAAGAGCAGGCAATCCTCCTACGGAGTGAGGATTGTATCCCACACTCCCAAACCCAAGTGGGTGGAAAGATCTTAAAAGATTGAGAAGAATATTCATGAAAGTTAATATTTTACACTAAACTCCTGGTGTGCATGTATTTTTCTCTGTGCAGTCCAGGTGTGATCAGTATTACTTTGTTTTCTATTATTTGTAATATTCAGGTAGATTTTGTCAACTACCTCAAAATTATCATTTTATATACTAAATCTCTAAAACTAATGATATAAACAGATTAAACAATATATACAGCAAAATATGTATTTTCTCTTATATGCCCTCTATATATATCTAAATTACCATTAAAGGACACATTTTTGCAAAACATGTCCACAATATTTCTATATTTATAAAAGTGCACTGGAAGTGTTTAGTTCTTATAATTCCTGTTTGGTCAAATATTGTATCTTTTGGATAGAAAAACTTAAGAGCATAAAAAAATGAGTTACATATTAAGCCAGTGCCTTTGCTAGATATGAAATCTGAAGTTTTGGTAATCTTCCCAGACTAAAGCCTAATAACAACTTATATTGAATTACCACAAAAATAATAGAGAAGAATAGCATATTATAGGATAAGAACAGTTATATTGAAAAGGATCAGATGAAAAATATAATTATCTCACAGTGAACACACACATGCACACAAGAAATGTAAATTGACATCACCTGCCAGATCATTTCTCCTTTTTATGAAACAGGAAATTTAAAACACACAATTTATTTTACTGCTGAAGTAATGTAAATGAAGGTGGGTTTAGCTTGATAACTGCATTCCTCTTTAGATTTACCAAATGGAAACTAGGCAACTGTGGGGCATATATGCTATCAGCTAAGGTTGACGTTCAATCAAAATCTTGTAAAATACCTTGTGGCATAGGAACAAAAAACATTATGCCACAACTGTAACAGCTAAATAATGAATTATAAGAGTTTGAGTATTTTAGCTCTCCTGAAATAGAATGGAAATATATATATATATAGTTTTAGGATTAGTGGCAAGTTGCATGACTTAATCACGCTAAGAGTGAGTTTCTACATCTGTAAAACGGATTTAATAATATGACCTATGATTATTGGAAAGACATGTAAGATAAAAATAATAAATAACAGCTTAGCTACTGGAACTTAACATACACTTACAAATATTAATTGTTATTGCTTAGTAAACTACTTTGCTCAGAAGCAAAGCCAGGTCTTTCTGTCCCAGCATCCATGATCTTTCTATTGCTGCTATTGGTCAGAATGAAATGGATACCTGATTTTGCTTTCTTTAAATTCAGGTAATGAAAAAAATAAACCTGGGTCTAAGTAGAGTATTCCCATATCAGAACCATCTGGAAAGGAAACCATCTGTTTTCCCCATTAATGGACACGTTTGGTTCTTATATCCACTCTCTGTGTGCTCTCCCTTACCGAAATAACAAAAGTAGATTTAAAGATCCAATAGGAGCCTAGCCTCTCTGAAGCAAATTCTAACAAGCGGGTGTCAATTTACTCCCCAAAGCACCACTGAGCACCTACTATCTACAAACACTCTGCGGTACCACGGGACGGCGACCCAAACATCTAACAACACACTCTGCTGGAGAGGGTGCAGCAGACACGGGCTCCCTAGTTCATTACTGAGGGCAAACCAGTACGACCTCCGCGGAAGCCAGTTTTACCACACCCAAGGAAAATTTAGACAAAAACACCCTTTCAAAGAGCAGTTGGGATTTTTTTTGTAGTATAGATATTGCAGGATTGTAACATTATTTTGTAACAGCTGACAAGGAACCATTGACTAAATTTATTGACTAAATATACATCAATAAGAGAGAGGATATGTAAATTACATTACAACCATGTAACTGAATATAAGATAGCTATAAAATATAAGGAAGGAACATTTTATGTAGTAATAGGAAAATCTCACTGAGGTGCAGATTCATTGCTAATTATTATGATATTGTGAAATAAAAATACAGAAAAACCCACATTTATATTTTCCAGTATTTTTTTAATTGAAGAATACATAATATCTAATATCTAGGAACTAGATCAATGAAGATTAGCTTTTCACTATATACACTTTTTATGTTTTCTGCATTTGGAATAGGGTAAATATTTTAGCTTTCCAAAATAAATCTTCTGAAAAGCAACTTCTCTGGCTGCTCCTGGAGAATAAATTGTAAGGGAACAAAGTAAGAAGCAAAGAGACCAGTTAAGATTATATTGCCACAGTCCAGAAACAGGCAATAAGAGTTGATTCTGAATATATATCAAAGAAAAATCAGAAAGGATTTGGTGATGACTGGATGTGGATGTAAGGTTTAAAAAAAAGGGGGGCAGAGGCAAGGAAGGCAAATTGATGATGTCACAGAAGGCCACAGGAGAAACAAATTGTAAAAAATAATTACTAAAAGTTTGTTGTACTTATGATGCTAAGAATAAAAAAAAACTGAAATTAAGATGGGATTGGTGTGTAGAAAGTTTAGATGACTTGAAGGCTAAAGACTGAGAACAATTGAATTTTTTAATTTATGATTCATAATTATTACACCTTAATAGATTGGTACAAGTTGCAATGGAAAGGAAAAAAATATATGAAAGAAACGTAAATTTCAAGATATTATAAAGGTGCTTCTTTGTTTAATGATCCATTTATACATGTATTTATTGTCATTGTTTGCTTACATGTCACATTCTTTGAGGAAAGCATCAGATGCTTCCCCAGATTGAATTTCTCTCAGGGATGTCATCTGTTCACTGGTTTGGACTTTTAATACAGTATTTTGAAATAATTTGAATTTGAATGTCTTTGGGTAGAGAAATACCCTTGGGTTCATATAACTACTCTGTCTTCATTTTCTTATAAGCTAGTGTTGTGTAAGTAGTGGCATAGTAATGTACAGATAGAACATACATTGATGTCCCCATTGTGTGTAGGTATTGAGTCTGTGATCCCAATTTATACTCTGCCTTTCTGTACGATTGGCACATCTTAAAAAGATAAATATGCATGTATATATTTTGCAATGAAAAAAAAGAGAACATTAAGGAAAACTAAAGAGAAGAGTAGGAAGATTTTATGAAGTTTCATTCTGAGAATACATTCCATATGACAGAATAGAAATGTAGCTTGGTGCTTGCCAGCTACCAGCGGAGGGAGGAAATGCATGACTCGCAGTGCCCAGAGCATAAAAACAAATGATTTAACTATAGTAAAAATAAGAAGGAAGGAAAGAGGGAAAAAAGAAAAAAAAAGAGTTTTTCTAAACCAATGAGTCTTTGTATCAGTAACACCTCTACTACCAATTCAATGAAACATTAATGTAAGCTTAGGTCTTCATATATCTTTCAATGTAGAAATCTGAAAACTCAATTTTCCAAGTGAAATTACATAAAGGGTCAAAATAACATACCATAATAGATCATCTTTTTAAAAAAAATAAGACTGTATGTAGACTGGAAATCCTCTTGATATTTACCAGTAGACATGATTTATGGAAATTATGCTTTTATAACATTTTGGCATACCAAATCTCTGAAAAGTATATGAAATTATTTATTTGCAGATTTAAGTTTTTAAAAAGGCAGTCGTGCTACATGAAAATGAAATACTGGCAATAGGCAAGAAACCTGCTTATAAAAGTATCAAAGTTCCTGTCACTTCTGCAGGAGAGGCTAGGAAAAATAATCTGGGTCTACTTCAATTTACTGAAAAATCCAAAGGGTAATTAAGGTTTCAAATTCCAGCTCATATTGCTGCATTACTCAAAGTAGTGGGACAATATAATGCATTACTATTTATTTTGAGGTATGGTGTAAGTAATTGTTAAAATATAAAGTACTAAAGCTTGTGAATATTTGATGGAGTAATTTTTTACATATTTACTCTTTCATGAATTAAAACTAAAATTTAAATAGAGTTAGATAGCTCAAGTTTTTACACGTCATGATACTTCCAGTTCCTCATACTATCCACCTACATTTTTGTCTCACTTGAGGCCATGTCAGTTACCTTTTATCAGAATGCTTACATCATTGTTTCTCTTAAAATAGAGAAATCTCATCTATATCCAGGCCTCTATCAAAAGGGGGAGAACATAAGCCAGAAGTAGAGGGTCACATAATCCAAGGAAAATGGAGTCAGCCAAGTTTCTAGCTGAATATTCACATACTTATTTATCCTATAGTTAATGCACTTGTTTTTATGCTCTGGACACTGTGAGTCCTGTATTTCCTCCTTACGCTGGTAGCTGGCAAGCTCAAAGCTACTATTCTGTCATATGGAATGTATTCTCAGAATGAAACTTCATAAAATCTTCCTACTCTTCTCTTTAGTTTTCCTTAATGTTTCCTATTTTTTATTGTAGAATATATACATGCATATTTATCTTTTTAAGATGCCCCAATCTTACAGAAAGGCAGAGTATAAATTGGGATCACAGACTCAATACCTTCACACAAAGGGAACATCAATGTATGTCCTACCTGTAGAATACTATGCCACTACTTATACAACACTAGCTTGTAAGAAAGTGAAGACACAGTAGTCATATGAACCCAAGGGTATTTCTCTACCCAAAGATACTCAAATCCAAATTATTTCAAAATACTGTATTAAAACTCCAAACCAGTGAACAGATGACATCCCTGGGAGAAATTCAATCTGGGGAAGCATCTGATACTTTCCTCAAAGAATGTGACATGTAAGCAAACAATGACAATAAATACATGTATAAATGGATCATTAAACAAAGAAGCACCTTTGTAATATCTTGAAATTATAGGTGAAGTTGAAAGGTGTCATGAAGGCAAAAGGAAATGCATGCAAATCCCTAGCTTTTAAACCATCATCATAGCCAAAATGTGCAAAACAAATCAACTGCAACCCAAGACTACACAGCACCTCTAAGGAAGGCTTCAGAAGGAAGGTAACCTGGAAACTCCTTCTAGAGCCTAACGTTTTTAAAACATTCAGAATCAAAATGCTTTTCAGGTGTTAAAGACATCTTGTGGCCAGTTAGCAGCATGTATGAGTCATGGTTCTTCAGAGAAACCAAACCAATAGGATTCATATTTACATATAGAAATATTTATTTTAAAGTATTGGCTCATACAATTTTGGAGGTTGGCAAGTTCAAAATCTGCAGGTTGGAAACCCAGGAAGAGCTGATGTTGCAGTTCGAATCTGCTGGGAGAATTCCCTCTTGCTTAGGGCAGGCCAATCTTTGCTCTATTTTGACATTCAACTGATTGGATGAGACCCATCAACACTATAAAGAGCAATCTTCTTTACCCAAAGTCCACTGATTTAAGCGTTAATTGCATCTAAAAACACCCTTACAAAAACATCCAGAATAATGTTTGACCACATATGTGGGCACCACAGCCCAGGCAAGATGGCAAATATATTTAACCATCACAACAGCTCATCTCAGCAAATTCTATGTCTGCCAACAGTTACACTCTAATAAAAATTCACATATTCTCCTTTATGTAAAATTCACTATTTTTCTTCTTTCCTTCCTTCCTTCCTCCCAATCCCCTTCCCCCTTTCTTTTTTTATGGGACAATGTGAAGAAAAACATTCAGTATAGAAAACTGTCAACCATCCAGAAATAATTAATTTTTACTTTCCCTGGAAACTTGAAGAAATACAGAAGTGTTCATTTATTTAGCTGATTCTGATTTACAGAAGTAAATGTTTAGTGAACTATAAACTATTCAAAGTAACAATTTATGAATTTATTATTACTATTAATATTTACCTTTGTGAAAATGTCTAAGAGCACTACTTATGAATTTTACCTATGTGTCTAATTATATCAGTAGTTACAGCATGTTTTCCCAGCCCAATTCATAACATGAAAGATTTTCCAGGCGGCACGAAATGAGCATTTGTACAAACCATATCAATTTTATTGTGTGTTTTGGAGATGTTAGCATTTCCATCAATGACTGTTGTATTTTAAAGCTAATTATGCTTACAAATATCTCTCAAAGTTATGTTGTGTGATAATCATTGGTTGTGCTAACTTTAGACCATGTCACTTGAATAAAATCACTCCTCTTTTATTTAGAGACTTGGATCTGGTAGACTATTTGCTTCCAGTTTTCAAAAGTGAGAGGTGTGCTGGCAAGAGTAACTTTGTATCCAGTTACTTTTGGATATAGTATGAAATATGTAAAAACACCAATAATATTTAGAATAGCAATATTGGTGGAAAGTGATGCTGTCATTCTTTTCATTTTAAGAGATGACTGGGCTTACTTAAAGATTATTATGCATGAAATCTTATGGCAGATTCAGTGAGTTTTGTGGATAGAAAAACCACCTGTTTTTTTTTTAAACCATTCAGCAAAGAAAGGATATTAAATGAATAAATTTTACTGCAGGCTAGTGCAAAGGGAATCTACGAAAGTACTTTAAAAGAGCTATTCAGTTTGCCCACCAGGACATAATGTATACTTATTAGTATAGTAGTTTCTACAAATTTTTTTAAAATGAGACTGCTATTGCCAATTGCTATTTTTGTATGGATATATTCACCTAAAAGGATTTTAAGAAAGTAAATCACTCAACTATTTTCTAATATATTTTTCCATATGTTTGCCTCCTTTTAAGGTTTCCTTGCTGTGAGCAATTTTATAGTGTATTATGGATACATGAATATCACATAGAAATCTTTGAGAGCATGCTAATTTAAGGTTTGAATCTCTAAAGTACAATCTTTTAAAGAAGTGTTGCTCTCTTTTAATAAAATAATAAACTTTCCCCTCCAGTTTTTTTACTTTAAAAATTAGATATCCAGTTAAAATAAAGGTAGTCTCCCTTTGGATCTCTTTAGTCTCCATATAAGGATACTTATAGAAATATTATTATGAATGAAGTTATCAATTAAGATCACCATGATATAAATATTTTGTAGCAGATACAGAAAAAAGAAATGTATTCTTATCCAACTTAGCTGGCTCAGTTATACTGAAAGGGAATAGAAATTATACATCACTTGAGAAATCTTATTTCCCCTGCTGGTGTTTGACTATTGTTCGTCCTTCTATTCTTTCCTAATCAATCGGGAAATCAATCACAATTCCATCAATCAATAGCAGAAGGCTGAACACCCCAACTCAGGAGAAGAGATTGGATAGGTGAAAAAGTCCTAAGTCTTTTTAAAACTGAAGAAAAATCATTGCTGTCTGTGAAATGGACATTAAATTAAGTGTGTTGAAAAATAATAATACTAACCAAAGTGAACTTTGAATAAAAGTCATTTTCATATTTTATTCCTCAATTCAGTGGGTATTACAAACTGATTTTCAAAGTACTTATGTATTTGCATATTTGTCTCCTAGTATTACAGATTCTTTTTTAGGTAAATTTTTCTTTGAATCAATTATCTAGCCTATAATTATATTTTTACATTTAACTACTTAAGGCAGCGATTCAATGAACATACCTGGATAGCTTTAATACCTGTTATCTTTTGTATCAATGAGAAGCCCAGAGTTTTTCAGATTAATTCATTCATTTTTTTTCTTGAAAACTCTCTGGATATAATAATTATAGTTTTCAAGTTTATCAATAATTGGTTAAAGCCTGCATTACAAAGATTTTCAAAGTGTCTTTTAAAAAGTGATGCTTCTGATGTGGTACATATACACAATGGAATATTACTCAGCCATAAGAAAAAAACAGATCCTACCATTTGCAACAACATGGATGGAGCTAGAAGGTATTATGCTCAGTGAAATAAGCCAGGTGGAGAAAGACAAGTACCAAATGATTTCACTCATATGTGGAGTATAAGAACAAAGGAAAACTGAATGAACAAAACAGCAGCAGAATCACAGAACCCAAGAATGAACTAATAGTTACCAGAGGGAAAGGGACTGGGGAGGATGGGTGGGAAGGGAGGGATAAGGGCAGGGATTAGCTAATTATACACTATATGATTAGCATGTATAGTGTGGGGGGGGGCACAGGGAGGGCTGTGCAACACAGAGAAGACAAGTAGTGATTTTATAGCATCTTATTACGCTGGTGGACAGTGACTGTGAAGGGGTATGTGAGGGGGACTTGGTGAAGGGGGGAGCCTAGTAATCATATTGTTCTTCATGTAATTGTAGATTAATGATACCAAAATAAAATAATAAAAAATAAAATAAAATAATAATAAAGTAATAAAATAAAATAAAATAAAAGTGATGTTTCTGTCTTATTATGCTGATGGACAGTGACTACAATGGGGTATGTGAGGGGGACTTGATAATATGGGTGAACATACTAATCACAATGCTGCTCATGTGAAATCTTCATAAGATTGTTTCTCAATGATACCTTAATAAAAAAAAAGTGATGTTTCTGATGTCAAACTGTTCATTGTTTATAGTGTCTGAATTCTGTCTAATTAAAAATTCCCTGTGTGGGTCACTCACTTTATGTCTGATGAAGCCAATGAGAACAAAACAATGACATGGAGATTAACAGTGAAGTGTATTTTGACATATGCATATTTTTAATTGAATGTTCAAGGTCATATGAATGACCACATTGACTAATTCCTCTTACACAAGTGTAGGGGAAACTAAATATGCATCAACTGCATATGGATGAAGGAACAATGATCATTTTAATGCCTGTTAAAATTCCTAAGTCACAACTTTTCCCATGAAAATGTATCTTCAAACATATGAAGAAACCATTAGACAACAAGATTCAATGTCTAAAACATTTTAAAGCATCTTATATTTAATGTGTTAAGCATTACAAATATATTAGGTAAAGTAAAATGTATGTATGTATGTATGTATGCACTTATTTATTACAATATTATATTGGTTTCAATTATATAACACAGTGGTTCAGCGGTCACACACAGTATAATATCCTCATTCCAACTAGTGAAAAATAGTTATAATTCCACTTGATGATTCAAATTCAACATGAGGGTATTAAAAAAATATTTTATGTGATTAAAGAAAATTATAAAAGGTGTGTATGGATGGATGAATAAGGGGATTAATAAAGAGATACATAGAAAAATAGATATTTCCAGAATACAATAAAAAATCCCTTAAAAGTTGAAAGTTGGAACAAAGGTGAGTATTTCAATATATTGACAAAGCTAGAATATTAACATTTAAGTAAACTGAAATGGTAAATAATACCCACCTCTGGTCCATATCATATCCACATCTTGGTTAACAAAATGAGAACAATTTTATAAAACTTTTGAAGAACAAATAATTCTTCTTTCCCTCCTTCCCTCTCTCCCTCCCTCCCTTCCTTCCTTCCTCCTTCCCTCCATTCCTCCCTCCCTCCCTCCTTCCTTCCTTCCTTCCTTCCTTCCTTCCTTCCTTCCTTCCTTCCTTCCTTCTTTCATTTCGATTGATGAAAGTCTGCTATAGCCCAGAAACCAAAATTTGACAAAGTCATTAAATCAATGAAAAATAATTTCATTTATCCCTAGTCAAGAAGGGAAACAAAAGTAAAAATAAACAAGTGGAACTATATCAAACTAAAAGGTTTCTCATAGCAAAAGAAAGCACCAAAAAAATGAAAACACAACCGACCAAATGGGAGAACATATTGTAAATGATGCATCCAACAAGGTGATAGTACCCAAAAATATATGAAGAACTCATAGAACTCAATACCAAAAACCAAAATCAAACCAAACAAAAACAAAAACAAATAATCCAATTAAAAATGGGCTAAAAAAGATCTACATAGATATTTTTTTCAAGGAAGACATACAGATGGCTAAAAGATACATGAAAAGATATCCAAAATCACTAAATCATCAGGGAAATACAAATCAAAACCACAATGAGACATCACCTCACACCAGTCAGAATGACCATGATCCAAAAGACAAGAAATAACAAGTGTTAGCAAGAATTTGGAGAAAAGGGAACCCTCCTACACTGTTGGTGGGAATGTAAATTGGTTCAGCCACTGTGGAAAGCAGTATGGAGGTTCCCAAAAAACTAAAAATAGAAATAACATACAAAGCAGCAATTCCACTTCTGGGAGTTTACCCAAAGAAAACAAAACCACTAATTCAAAAAAATATATGCACTCCTATGTTTAACACAGGATTATTTGCAATAGCCAATATATGGAAGCAACCTAACTGTCCATAGATAGATGAATGGGTGAAGAAGATGTGATATAAATAAAATGGAATATTATTCAGCCATAAGAAAGAATGAAATCTTGCCATTTGGGACAACATAGATGGACATGGAGGGTATTATGCTAAATGAACTAAGCCAGATAGATTAAAAAAAATACCACATGTTTCACTTAGTGTGGAATCTAAAAAACAAAATAAATAGACTCATAAACACAGAAAGCAGACAGGTGGTTGCCATAAGGAAGGGGCATGGGGAATGGGTAAAATAGGTGAAGGGGAAGAAAAATATATTGACATGTTTGCTATCTTGATCTGGGTGATGGTTACATGATTATATACATGTCAAAATTCACTGAGCTTTATACTCAGATGTATACATTTTATTGTATGTTCCTTAACTAAAAAAAATTTTTTTTAATTTTATTTAGAAACAAGTTTGAAAAAATTCTAAATATACTAAACCAAATCTTTCAATATATTAATATAAAATTAATCATTTCAAATAGAATTTACTCCAGAAATGCAGGGATGATTTAAGATAATAAAGATCAATTAATGAAATGTATTTAATTTTGAAAAGAGAATAAAATATATATATAGAAATTTAATATAGAGACCAGAGAAATTTTTTTGACTGTCTATACCTATGTATGTTAAAATACATGGAATATCAAAGTCATCCATGAACTCTCTTAGCCTGTTAGAGACTATTTCACAAAACCTAGAGCAAATGCACACTTAATATAATTCTAAACTTTAAAAGCATTTTTTAAAATATTGGGAGTGAAAGAAAAATAACTATCATATGTGTTAGTATTCAACTTTGGACTAAATGTCTAGCCAAGGCAGTATAACAGAGGAAGAAATAACTTACAGAAATCCTGGAAGCAAGAAACAAAATCTTCACTATCTTCTGAAGATACAATATTTTACACAGAACATATAGAGAAACAATATATAAATTAATATGAAATTAGCTAGGTAAAAGATCAAGACAACCAACCAATTTTCCTCTGTAATAGGAATAATCAATTAGAAAATATAGATTAAAAAAGATGGTGGCATGAGAGGAGAGACAGAAGCTTCCTCCTAAAACTGGATACAATTAGAAAATTTAATTGGCACAACCAATCCTGAGAGAGCAACAGGAAGAGGATGGCGTCAGACTGCACACACCTGGAGAAAAGAGCACACCTCACCGAATGGGGTAATGTACCAGAGCTGTGGCTCCATGGGACCTGAGACCCTCCCCCACCCCAGCTCACTGGTGGGAGGAAGAGAAACAGAGCAGGGTGGGGGAGTGGAAGGCTTTGGACTGCTGAATACCTAGCTCCGGAGATCTGCTCTGGGAGCACAAACCTATATTTCATGGTGCTTTCATGAGACTCGCATGACTACTGGGTTGGAAAGTTAATACAGGCAGAGTTCCTGAGGAGACTGGGATTCTGGCTACTTGTGGAAAGCAGGGATCCATATCCGGCTGCTCTGGGACAAAAACTTATACCTGTGTGCCTGGCCCACCGGCTCAGGCAGTGGAGATGGGCACAGCAGCAGGGAGGCAGGGAACAGCTGTTTCCTACTGCCAGGCACCGGTACCCGCTCCCCTGCGACCCCCGACATTGCCTCAGGGGCTCAGCAGCTCCAGTATAGAGCTTCTGGACACTAGAGGGCAACATATACAAACATGAAATGCCAAAGGAACCTTGTCCAGAGTTAAATTGTTAATACAACTCCTGAGAAAGATTTCAATGATATGGACCTCGTGACTCTTCCTGAAAGGGAGTTCAAAATAAAAATCACCAACATCCTAATGGAGGTATGGAAAGACAACCAAGAACTCAGGAATGAATTCAGGTCAGAGATCCAATCGTTGAAGAACACGATGGAGGGTATTAAAAGCAGGTTGGATAGGGTGGAGGAGACAATAAATAAAAGAGAAACTAGAGAAGAGGAATACAAAGAAGGTGAGGAACAGAGAGAAAAAAGGATCTCTACAAATGAAAGAATATTGAGAGAACTGTGTGACCAATCCAAGTGGAACAATATTCGCATTATAGGGATACTAGAAGAAAAAGAAGAGAGAGAGAAAGGGATAGAAAGTGTCTTTGAGGAGGTAGTTGATGAAAACTTCCCCAATCTGGGGAAGGAGATAATCTCTCAGGCCATGGAGATCCACAGATCTCCCAACACAAGGGACCCAAGGAAGACAACACCAAGACACATAGTAATTAAAATGGGAAAGATCAAGGATAAGGACAGACTGTTAAAAGCAGCCAGAGGCAGAAATAAGATCACATACAAAGGAAAACCCATCAGACTAACATCACACTTCTCAGCAGAAACCTTACAGGCCAGAAGGGAGTGGCATGATGTATTTAATGCCATGAAGCAGAAGGGCCTGGAACCAAGATTACTTTATCCGGCAAGATTATCATTAAAATTTGAAATAGGGATTGAACAATTTCCAGATAAGCAAAAGCTGAGAGAGTTTACCTCCCACAAACCATCTCTGCAGTCTATTTTGGAGGGACTGCTATAGATGGAAGTGTTCCTAGGGTTGGATAGCTGTCACCAGAGGTAGTAAAATCATGGTAGGGAGGGTGGAGCAGCTGATTGTGAGGCAAATGCAAAATTAAATTGACTATCCCCAAAGTCAATCAAGGGATAGACAAAAAGTACAGAATTTGATACCTAATATATAAAGAATGAAGGAGGAAGAAAAAGGAGGATAAATAGAAAAGGACCTTTAGATTGTGCTTGTAACAGCATACTAAGTGAGTTAAGTTAGACTCTTAGATAGTAAGGAAAGTAATCTGGAACCTTTGGTAACCACGAACCTAAAGCATGAAATGGCAATAAGTACATACCTATCAATAATCACCCTAGATGTAAATGGACTGAATGCACCAATCAAAAGACATAGAGTCACTGAATGGAAAAAAAACAGGACCCATCTATATGCTGCTTACAGGAGACTCACCTCAAACCCAAAGTCATGCACAGACTAAAAGTCAAGGGATGGAAAAAGATATTCCATGCAGACAATAGGGAGAAAAAAAGCAGGTATTAGTATCAGACAAAATAGACTTCAAAACAAAGAAAATAACAAGAGATAAAGAAGGACACTACATAATGATAAAGGGCTCAGTCCAACAAGAGGATATAACCATTCTAAATATATATGCACCCAACACAGGAGCACCAGCACATGTGAAACAAATACTAACAGAACTAAAGGAGGAAATAGACTGCAATGCATTCACTTTAGTAGACTTCAACACACCACTGACTGCAAAGGACAGATCCACCAGACAGAAAATAAGTAAGGACACAGAGGCACTGAACAACACACTAGAACAGATGGACCTAATAGACATCTATAGAACTCTACATCCAAAAGCAACAGGATACACATTCTTCTCAAGTGCACATGGAACATTCTCCAGAATAGACCACATACTAGGCCAAAAAAGAGCCTCAGTAAATTCAAAAACATTGAAATTCTACCCAAACAATTTTTCAGACCACAAAGGTATAAAAATAGAAATAAATTGTACAAAGAAAGCAAAAAGACTCACAAACACATGGAGGCTTAACAACACGCTTCTAAATAGTCAATGGATCAACGATCAAATTAAAATGGAGATCCAGCAATATATGGTAATAAATGACAACAACAATGCAAATACGTAACTCCTGTGGGAGGCAGTGAAAGCAGTCTTAAGAGGAAAGTATATAGCAATCCAGGCATATTTAAAGAAGAAAGAACAAACCCAAATGAGTAGTCTAACATCACTGTTATCAAAATTGGAAAAAGAAGAACAAATGAGGCCAAAAAGTCAGCAGAAGGAGGGACATAATAAAGATCAGAGAAGAAATTAACAAAATTAAGAAGAATAAAAGAAGAGGAAAAAAATAATGAAACCAAGAGCTGGTTCTTTGAGAAAATAAACAAAATAGATAAGCCTCTAGCCAGACTTATTAAAATAAAAAGAGAATCAACACACATCAACAGAATCGGAAACGAGAAAGGAAACATCACAACAGACCCAACAGAAATACAAAGAATTATTAGAGACTACTATGAAAACCTATATGCTAAGAAGCTGGAAAACATAGAAGAAATGGACAACTTCCTAGAAAAATACAACCTTCCAAGACTGACCAAGGAAGAAACAGAAATTTTAAACACACCAATTACCAGCAAAGAAATTGAAGCAGTAATCAAAAAACTAAGCAAGAAAAAAAACCCGGGCCGGATGGATATACCTCAGAATTTTAGCAGACATACAGAGAAGATATAATACCCATTCTCCTTAAAGTTTTCCAAAAAATAGAAGAGGAGGGAATACTCCCAAACTCATTCCATGAAGCCAACATCACCCTAATACCAAAACCAGGCAAAGACACCACCAAAAAAGAAAATTACACACCAATATCCCTTATGAACAAAGATGCAAAAATACTCAATAAAATATTAGCAAACCAAATTCAAAAACATATCAAAAGGATCATACACCATGACCAAGTGGGATTCATCCCAGGGATTCAAGGATGGTACAACATTCAAAAATCCATCAACATCATCCACCACATAAACAAAAAGAAAGACAAAAAGCACATTATCATCTCCATAGATGTTGAAAAGGCATTAGACAAAATTCAACATCCATTCATGATAAAAACTCTCAGCAAAATGGGCATACAGGGCAAGTACCTCAACATAATAATAAAGGCCATGTATGATAAACCCATAGTCAACATCATACTGAAGAGGGAGAAGCTGAAAGCTTTTCCTCTGAGATGAGGAACAAGACAGGGATGCCCTCTCCCCACTGTTATTTAACATAGTACTGGAGGTCCTAGCCACAGCAATTAGACAAAACAAAGAAATACAAGGAATCCAGATTGGTAAAGAAGAAGCCAAACTGTCACTATTTGCAGATGACATGATACTGTACATAAAAAAACCTAAAGACTCCACTCCAAAACTACTAGAACTGATATCGGAATACAGCAAGGTTGCAGGATACGAAATTAACACACAGAAGTCTGTGGCTTTCCTATACACTAACAATGAGCCAATAGAAAGAGAAATCAGGAAAACAATTCCATTTACAATTGCATCAAAAAGAATAAAATACCTAGGAATAAACCTAACCAAGGAAGTGAAAGACCTATACCCTGAAAACTATAAGACACATAAGAGAAATTTAAGAGGACACTAACAAGTGGAAACTCATCCCATGCTCTTGGCTAGGAAGAATTAATATCGTCAAAATGGCCATCCTGCCCAAAGCAATATATAGATTTTGATGCAATCCCTATCAAATTACCAACAACATTCCTCAACGAACTGGAACAAATAGTTCAAAAATTCATATGGTAAAACTAAAGACTCCAAATAGCCAAAGCAATACTGAGAAAGAAGAATAAAGTGGGGGGAATCTCACTCCTCAACTTCAAGCTCTACTACAAAGCCATAGTAATCAAGACAATTTGGTAATGGCACAAGAACAGAGCCACAGACCAGTAGAACAGATTAGAGACTCCAGACATTAACCCAAACATATATGGTCAATTAATATTCAATAAAGGAGCCATGGACATACAATTTGGAAATGACAGTCTCTTCAACAGATGGTCTTGGCAAAACTGGACAGCTACATATAAGAGAATGAAACTGGATCACTGTCTAACCCCATACACAAAAGTAAATTCAAAATGGATCAAAGACCTGAATGTAAGTCATGACACCATAAAACTCTTAGGAAAAACATATACATAAATCTCTTGGACATAAACATTTGTGAGTTCTTAATGAACATATCTCCCCAGGCAAGGAAAACAAAAGCAAAAATGAACAAGTGGGACTATATCAAGCTGAAAAGCTTCTATAGAGCAAAGGGCACCATCAGTAGAACAAAAAGGTACCTTACAGTATGGGAGAATATATTTGTAAATGACAGATCCAATAAAGGCTTCACATCCAAAATATATAAAGAGCTCACGCACCTCAACAAACAAAAAGCAAATAATCCAATTAAAAAATGGGCAGAGGAGCTGTATAGACAGTTCTCCAAAGAAGAAATTCAGATGGCCAACAGACACATGAAAAGATGCTCCACATCGCTAGTTATCAGAGAAATGCAAATTAAAAGCACGATGAGATATCACCTCACACCAATAAGGATGGCTACCATCCAAAAGAGAAACAACAACTTGTTGGTGAGGTTGTGGAGAAAGGGGAACCCTCCTACCCTGCTGGTGGGAATGTAAATTGGTTCAACCATTGTGGAAAGCAGTATGGAGATTCCTCAAAATTCTCAAAATAGACTTACCATTTGACCCAGGAATTCCACTTCTAGGAATTTACCCTAATGATGTAGCATTTCAGTTTGAGAAAGACAGATTCACCCCTATGTTTATCACAGCACTATTTACAATAGCCAAGAAATGGAAGCAACCTAAGTGTCCATCAGTAGATGAATGGATAAAGAAGATGTGGTACATATACACAATGGAATATTATTCAGCCATAAGAAGAAAACAAATCCTACCATTTGCAATAACATGGATGGAGCTAGAGGGTATTATGCTCAGTGAAATAAGCCTAGCAGAGAAAGACAAATACCCAATGATTTCACTTATCTGTGGAATATAAGAACAAAGGAAAAACTGAAGGAACAAAACAGCAGCAGAATCACAGAACCCAAGAATGGACTAACAGTTACCAAAGGGAAAGAGACTGGGGAGAATGGGAGAGTAGGGAGGGATAAGGGTGGGGAAGAAGAAACTGTGTATTATGATTAGCATGTATAATGTGTGGGGAGGGCTGTGCAACAGAGAAGACAAGTAGTGATTCTACAACATCTTACTATGCTGATTGACAGTGACTGTAATGGGGTTTGTTGGGGGGACTTGGGGTAGGGGAGAGCCTAGTAAACATAATGTTCTTCATGTAATTGTAGATTAATGATAACAAAATATAAATAGATAGATAGATAGATAGATAGATAGATAGATAGATAGATAGATAGATAGATAAATGAACTAGAGAGTCAGAAAAGGCAAAAAAGAAAAAGAAAATACAATGGACAAAAAGAAATCACTAGATACAATAATCACAACAAAATAAATAAATGTATATAAGATTGACATAACAACATAGCATGAAACATACATATATATATATATATATATACATTATCAATTGATTGAAAATTTTAGAATTATAAATACATAACCTTTGGACCAATTGATAAATTTTATTTACTATACTTAAAAGTCCAGTACTAGTTTTGATGATTTAGATGGCATAATTGTAAATGTATATGAAAATATGAAGATCCTCTGCTGGCTAAGCTAAAATAATATGCAGTGGAAAAAAATGAATCATTTAATAAAAAGTAGTGGAAAATAGTCTCACTTTGTGGGGAAGTATTCATCAACAGATTAACAGATAAAGAAAATGTGATATTCATTGGTATAGATAATAGATGTATTTATTCTATATCTTAGGATATCTATAGAACCTATACATGCCCCCCACACACACACACACAAAATGAAATATTATTCAGCCCCCAAGAAAGAAGGAAATAATTGAAGGAAATTATACGAAATCAAATAAGCAAGACAAACACAAATACTGTATGATCTTACGTGTGAAATTTTTTAAAAAGTCAAACTCATAGAAACAGATTAGAGTGCTCGTTGCCAAAGGTTGGGAAGTAGGGAAAATAGAAAATTCTGATCAAGCGTACAGAGGGTACAGACTTTCTGATATAAGACAAACAAGTTCTGGGGACCTAATGTCTAGCGTGACTGTGATTAAGAAGAAAAAAAGTGAATAAAGAAGAAAAACAAAAGAATCTCAAAGGCACAAATGAAAATATTAATGGATTTCACTAAAGCAGTATGAAAGGTTTTTGTTCAACAAAGGATGATGTAGAAAAGCCAAATATATACATATATATTTAATATTCATAAATATTTGTACAACACAAATGTTTTGTAAATCAAAAAGGAAACATCAGAAACTCAATTTTAAAAATAACATAACTAGGAAATTCACACACAAGAAAAATCTAGAAAGATACTAAGTATATGAAAAGATTCTCAACATCATAAGTAAGCAAAAAAGTAAAAATTTTCAAATATTTGTTTATACCATCATTTGGGCAAAATTTAAAAGTGAACTTTTTCCAAGAGCTGCTGAGGATAGTTCCTAATACACAGTTGATGGCAATGGCAACGGGTCAGGCATTCTGGAGTGGTTTGGAAGCATGCATTGGATATGAATTAACACGACAGCCCAGCAATTCTGCTCCCACATTATATGTTTAAAGATTTTCCTCTGCATTAAGTGGACATAGATACAATGATCCTTGTGGCATATTTTAGTAGTGAAGAGTTGGAAATATGATAGAGAAGTTGTTGGATAAATGTGGAACTTTCAAATAATGAAAGCACATAAAACAATAAAAAAGAATGAACTATTTTTCAATCTGGAGGAATTCATCAATCTGGAGGAATTTGAAATGCCTAATAATGAAAGAAGAAGCCAGAGAATATTTAGCACTATGTAAATTAAATATTCAAGAATTGGAAATGTATGAGAAGGTAATGAGATTAGAGAGAAATAAAAGATTGCAAAAGTAAAAAAAAACACACACACAAAAGAAATAACACATAGATAATGTGCCACAATCTAAACTGTTTCTTATTAATCCTTCTAGAAATACATTGCTCAAGTCCTAGCACATCATATGTGACTTTTATACAAAAGGGAGGATATTTTATATAATGTTTTGTGCCATTGTTTAAAACATATCATGGATAACTTTATCTGAAAGGAGCATTATGCCATTTATTTTTAAGGAGCTAATTGGTATTCCACTATATGGATGAATCAATAAAAATTTATTTAATAAATATCCTAATGGTGGACATTTAAGTTATTTTGAATTTGTTCTAGTTCAAAACAGGAATATGATAAATATATTATATTTTTGAAGATTTATAAAACATAACTGTACTTGCCTGCTTACATTATTATAACCGTAGACTAAATGCCTAAACATTGAATTGCTGAGTTGAAGATTATGTGGATTTTAATTTTGGAAGATGTTACCTAACTCTTCTCTAGGCTTTATATTAAATTAACAAGGACTTTTCCATTTGAAAATTTTTAACAAAACACTTCTAGTTCTTTCGTGCATTTATGGTTTCTTTTTTAAATTTAAATCTCTGAACCATCTGGAATTTATTTTTAGTGTAAAGAGAAAAGTAGGGATACAGTTTTCCTGGGTTAGCCAGTTCCCCATACTGGATACTAAAAAAGCAGTATTTTCCCACATTTACTATAAACTATGTTTTTCTATGGATTTTAGTCTCTTATTGATAATCTTTTCCCTTGATGACACAAAACTTAAGTACAACTTTATGCTGTTTTTTAAATGTGGTTTCCCTAGTGCCCCCTCATAAATATTACTTTGAGTAGTTTCCCTTGTTAATTTCTCATAGTTGTTTTTCCAGATGAATATTGTGTAATTTTATCACACTTGAGAAAAACTGTGTAAATATTTTATGTAGGTCACATTCCACTTATTATTATTTGAAAAATTGAAATTCATTGAGTATTTTTATACAAGACATACATTAAATACATTGTCTTCTTTTATACCCTGAAATAGTTCTGAACAGTTATAAATAGAACTGAAAATTCTAAAGTTTCATTTGAACATTTAAAATTTTTCATTGAGCTTATTCCTTGATAGTATATCTTCTAATTAATTCAGTAAATGAAATTATTCTTATAATACACTTCTGTATGTTTGTTTTAAAATAGGAAAGCTAATAATTTTTATATGTTAATTTTGAGAATAACTGATTTACCAAATACTTTTCTCTTGAATTTTCCAATCATGCAATTATATGCAATAGGATAATAATTTTGCAATTTCCTTCCCATTTTGATATTACTACACCCTTGACAGTTTGCAATGGTATTTATAAAACCATGTTAAATAATAACTGTGATAGTGTTCCATTTATTTATTGCTATATAATAAACCACCCAAACTGTACTGGATTAAAACAACCACTATTTATTTTCTCAAAGTCCTGTGGGTTTTATTATTTAATGGAAAGTTCTTTTGCTGGTCTTACTTGAGGTTGCACATAAAGTTGCCCTCAAATTGCTGGAAACCTGACTGGAACGCAATAAAGGCTGGGCTTCTCTTGTCTTCATGCACTCTCAGGGCCTTTCTACTGCTCCTGGTCTCTCAGCATATCCTCTCCCACAGTGTAAGTGGACTTCTTTGTCTTTTTATTGGTGCATTCAGTTCATTTACATTTAGGGTGATTATTGAAAGATATGTACTTATTGCCATTGCAGGCTTTAGATTCGTAGTTACCAAAGGTTCAAGGGTAGCTTCTTTACTATCTGTCTAACTTAACTAGCTTATTAAGCCATTATAAACACAGTCTGATGATTCTTTATTTCTCTCCCTTCTTATTCCTCCTCCTCCATTCTTTACATGTTAGGTGTTTTATTCTATACTCTTTTGTGTTTCCTCTGACTGCTTTTATGAATAGTTGATTTTATTTTTTGCCTTTAATTAGTATTTGGTTGGTCTGCTTTCTTTGGTGTGATTTTATTTTCTCTGGTGACATCTATTTTGCCTTAGGAGTGCTTCCATCTAGAGCATACCTTTTAAAATATCCTGTAGAGGTGGTTTGTGGGAGGCAAATTCCCTCAACTTTTGCTTGTCTGGGAATTGTCTAATCCCTCCTTCATATTTAAATGATAATTGTGCTGGATACAGTATTCTTGGTTCAAGGCCCTTCTGTTTCATTGCATTAAATATATCATGCCATTCTCTTCTGGCCTGTAAGGTTTCTGTTGAGAAGTCTGATGATAGCCTGATAGGTTTTCCTTTGTAGGTGATCTTTTTCTCTCTCTTGCTGCCTTTAATACTCTGCCCTTGTCCTTGATCTTTGCCATTTTAATTATTATATGACTTGGTGTTGTCCTCTTTGGGTCCCTTGTGTTGGGAGATCTGTGGGCTTCCATGGTCTGAGAAACTATATCCTCCCCCAGTTTGGGGAAGTTTTCAGCAATTATTTCTTCAAAGACATTTTCTTTGTTTTAGATATTGTTCTGTTTGGATTTGTCACACAGTTCTCTTAATAATCTTTCATTCCTGGAGATCCTTTTATCTCTCTCTGCCTCACCTTCTCTGTATTCCTGTTCTCTGATTTCTATTCCTTTAATGGTCTCTTGCACCTCATCCAGTCTGCTCTTAAGTTCTTCCAGAGATTGTTTTATTTCTGTAATCTCCCTCCTGACTTGATCCCTTAGTTCTTGCATATTTCTCTGCAGGTCCATCAGCATGGTTATGAGCTTTATTTTGAATTCCCTTCCAGGAAGATTGGTTATATCTATCTCCCCATGCCCTCTCTTGGGGGTTGTCTGGGTAATTCTGGACTAGACCAAATTCTTCTGCCTTTTCATGGTGAAAGAGGTAGTTGCAGGAAGGTGGCGCATGTGTCAGCCAGGAGAACAAAGTCGCTTCCTGATTGCAGGTCACCTTGCCCTTCTCTGCTGCCTGTCTTGGTTTTCCACACACTGGGAGCAGCCTCTGGGTTGATCCCCTGAGCTGCCACAGGTGGAGCAGCTGTCAGGGCAGCCTAGAGCCCTGCAGGGAGTGGCAGGCATGCTGGGTGTGCTCTCCTGAGAGAACGGCACCCCTTTGCACCTTGCTGCAGCCTCCTCTGCCTGTGCCAGGCAGCTGTGCCTCTGGGTCTGGCCTGGGTGGCTGCACACCAGGAGGAGACTCTGGGAAGCTGCTGTGGGCATGGCTACTCTCTGGCTACTCGGCTGTTCTCCAGCTGCTTGGCTGCTGTGGAGGGGCCATGCCGGCCAGGGGAATGAATGACAGGCTGCTTATCACTCTGATGGGCTTTGGGGCTGTGTTGCCAGCCAGGGGGTTAGGGTGCCAGAAATTCCTCAGGATTCCCAGCCTGCTGGGCTGAGTGCACCGGGACAATTCCATCCCCTGTCCCTTTAAGACTTACAAAAAGCACACGCTTTTCTTTTGTCCCAGGGGAGTTGGCTGCAGGGACTCGCTTGCAGATACTTTTTTGTTTCCCTAATATCCAACACATCATGCTATGTGTGTCTGTGCTCCAGGTACAGATGACTAGGGCTGGTTATTTAGCAGTCCCGGGCTTCTACTCCCTCCCTGCTCTGACTCCTCTCCTCCCACCAGGAAGCTGCAGTGGGGGGAGCATTCGAGTCCCGCCAGGCCATGGCTTGTATCTTACCCCCTTCTTGAGGTGCTGAGTTCTTGCAGGTGTAGATGTAGCCTGGCTGTTGTACTGTATCCTCTGTCCTCTCTTTTAGGAATAGTTGTATTTGTTGTATTTTCAAAAATATATATGGTTTTGGGAGGAGATTTCCACTTTCCTACTCACACTGCCATCTTGGCTCCTCTCTGTAGTGGACTTCTTAAATGGAAGCTGAGAGCTCTCCAAAAGTGCAAAAGTGAAAGAAACTGAGATCTCTTTAAGTCTTAAACCTGAAACTAGCTCAAAACTACTTCTGCCACATTCTATTGGTTAGGTGTGCACAGGGCCAGCCCAGATTCAAAGGACAGGGAAATAAACTTGCCCTCAAATGGTGAAGTGAAGAATATGCAGTCATCTTAAATTCCTAACTGTCTGCCTTTAACCCACAAATTACTTACATTCCTCTTCCAAGCAAAATACATTTAACCTGTTTTCTGGAATCAAAAAAATTTCACTCCAAGTTCTAGTTCAAGAAATAATGTATATCAGGTCAAAATGTGGTTTAGCTTTCCTAGGAGTAATTTTCTTGGACTAAAAAGTATAGAACTAAGAGACAAGTTTTATTATACTCATCTAGCACTTTATATGACAAGACAACAGAATTTTAAAATATACTTCTTTTCAAAAGAGCTGAGGCAGAGCAAAAGGCACATAGGTCCATGGCAATTCTGAAATCTATGTAGGCATGATAACAATCTCTTGAGAAAAGATTAATCTTACTCTCTGGGAGTGGTTTTACTCCCTGGGCTTTTGCTTCATGATATAAATTATTTTTTCTTTTCTACAAGAACTGACCCATGCACACAACTTAGTAGCTAAGCTTTTCAGTCTGATTCCTGCCTGTTTTAAATTTGGAGTGCAAAAGTGCTCTTTGGTGTATGTCCTTTTCAGAGCATGCTTTTATCTTTTCCTTAAAAACTATGTAGGTTTCCTGTGTATCAGTTAAAATCTACTCCAGTAGATCAAACTCATCCTCACATAGCTTTTCAATATAGACCCCTCTCTACCTTGAACTGAGAATCAAAGTACTATGGAAGAACACCCTTAAGAATCTTAAAACCCTAAGCCTAGAAGAGAGGGTCTAAGAGACAACATTTTCAATCATTCTGTCTTAACAGACTCTTACAGCTGTAAGATTTGTATCTTGATCCTCAAGTCACATATATACATATTTTTTTTGCAATGTGATGGATTTTATCTTTAATTTTAGATTATTTCTTACATAGAGTCTTTTGCTGCCTAGAGAATCTGCGAATAAGAAACAGTTTGATTTTCCAAAAAGCAAACCCTATGATCAAAATATTTCCTCTATGTTCTGCTTGAAAAGTTTTTTTTTTCTTTTTAATACCAAGATAAGCAAAATAAATTGCCACTACCCATATTCCATCTGGAAACCTCATTTCCACATCCAGAAATATGTATGTATATATGTAAATTCTCATTATTTGTAGTAGGTATCCTCAATAAAGCCACCATGAACACTGAATTAGCAAATACTGAATAACTGCCCCTACAGGAAATACAGTCAAGTTCCTGTGAGCCTCCAATCACATTTTTATCATCCAATCAATACATAACTTTATTGTGTGTATGTTTCTATTTAAGTATATTTATATATTGTGGTGCATCAACATTGAACTCACAGCCAACAGTCTTATAACTCATGCCTGAACTAAGTTTGTCTAATATTCATTTTCTTCTTAAGACATTTTGCATATATCTTGCTCTTAAGAACATTAGACAGCATGTGACTACTACACCTGGGACCATTTTTAAACAATGAAATCACCACAAAAGCAAAAAATGTGAAATCCACGGTATTAAATAGATTGCAAAAAGTACACTTGTTTAGAGTATAAGAACTGAAACAAGAAGGCAGAGGTTGCCTTGTTCAGCTTCACCTGGAACCCTGCTTATTAGATGATGTAAAGTTTTCACTGCTCTGTAAAGGTTCACAAATGACAGCAGTGTCATGCTGTTTATATATATAAAAATATATTTCCAATTTTTCACATTACACTGGATGATCCCAAAGCCAAACTTTCCAGAACTCACATAACAGATTGCCTTTTCACAATCCCCGATGACAATTGTTTCTCTATCTCTTCCAACCTTTCCTAACAGTCGCCTTGAGAGCCTTTGACTTCTGGTCATTACTAGGGCCCAAAGCTAAGAACGCAACACGTGCTAGTTTTTTGTTGCAGGAGCAAATTCTAAGTACCAATTCTTTTAAGCTTTTTTGTTGTTGTTGAAAGGAGTACAGGATAAACAATCTACTTCAAATCATAAAGGCTTAAAACAAAGGTCATTGTATATACCTTGCATGCCTGTTGGCTGCCTTGGGTCAACTGGGCAATTCCTCCACTGGTCCTGCTTAGGGTCTCTCCTGCTATATCTGCCAAATGGCAATAGCGGGGTCTGGAATCAATGGGTGGATAATCTGGGATGCCAGGATAGTTGCTCCCTGAAATCTCAGAGCCTCTCCTCTAATTTTCTCCACTAGATCTCTTTATGGGATTTCTCCAGCAGGGTAGTCACATTCTCACATGACTGCACTTGCAGTCACAAAAATACAGAGCAGAAGTTATCAGGCCATTTTTAAGGTGTATATTGGACCAACACACCATCACCATACTGTCTCCTGTTTACTACACATTCACAGGACTAGCCCAGGAAAAAAGAAATAAGCTTTACCACTTAAGCGTGGAATGAAACAAAATTTGGGGCCATCTTTAACAAAGAGTATAATGTTGGCTTTATTTTTCACAATAGAAATTTGTGTACTTCAGCATTAAGCAGGTTGTTTGCTTTCTCTGGGGTGAAAGAGGGTTTTTTTCCTTTTTTTTTTTTTTTTTGAGAGGGCATCTCTCATATTTATTGATCAAATGGTTGTTAACAACAATAAAATTCAGTATAGGGGGGTCAACGCTCAATGTACAATCATTAATCCATCTCAAGCCTAATTCTCGTCAGTCTCCAATCTTCTGAAGCATAACGAACAAGTTCTTACATGGTGAACGAATTCTTACATAGTGAATAAATTCTTACATGGTGAACAGTACAAGGGCAGTCATCACAGAAACTTTCGGTTTTGATCATGCAATATGACCTATAAACAATCAGGTCAAATATGAATATTCGTTTGGTTTTTGTACTTGATCTATATGTTGATCCCCCATTTCTCCTACTATTATTATTATTTTTATTTTTAATAAAATGCTGAAGTGGTAGGTAGATGCAAGATAAAGGTAGAAAACATAGTTTAGTGCTGTAAGAAGGCAAATGTAGATGATCAGATGATCAGGTGTGTGCCTATGGACTAAGTATTAATCCAGGCTAGACAAGGGCATCAAGACATCCACGGATGCAGAAGATTTCTCTCAAAGCAGGGGGGGTGAGGTTCTGAGCCTCATCTCTGTTGATCCCCAAATTCTCACCTGATGGCCCCCCTGTGACTGTGCCTGTCTTAGGTTGTTCCTCCCTTGAGGAATCTTACCCGTCTCTGGCTAACCAGTCATCTTCCGGGGCCATACAGGGAAATGTAAAGTTGGTAAGTGAGAGAGAAGCCATATTGTTTGCAAAGGTTAGCTTTTTACTTCTTTGCAGATTTATGCCCTGTGGCTTCTATGCCCAGCACTTGTCTCAAGGTATCTTTACCACCTGGAGGAATTATGATACTTGGTAAACTCGATATGAGGCACGAATTCTATTTAAGGGTTGTAATTAGGAAGGAAGAAGAAAAGCTATAGATGTAGCATACGAAGGAAACTTGGGAGGATTGATTATTTCTTTGACATATCTTCTTGTATAGTACCTTAAGTATGTATAGGTTTTAAACTACTAACTAATTTGCACACATATATTAACATAATAGGAATACGGTGACATAAACAAAGCAAATCTATAATTACCATCCATCTCTAGTGAAGCCAAGAAAACCATTTAGGCACCCTAGGCATTTGTGAAAATTTGTCTATGATATGATGGATATTGTCCAACTGTAGTTGAACAGTCTGAAAGAAATCAGACAAATTAAAGCAGCCCATTTCTGGGATCTGTTCACATCCCATATGTTCTTTTAATCATAGATAGTCTATAGTCATGAGATTTTGGAGTGCTACAACTTGCACCCCTCCGGGTTTTTTTCCTTTTAACCACGGAAAATTTTAATTATTCTCATCATATTGAGTTATTAGAAAAGAATATCACATTTTAAAAAATGATCTTCAGTTTCTGTTAAGATAATAATGTTTTCTCCTTTGACATATTAATATGGTAAATTTATAAATGGATTCCCTTATACTAAAGCACCCTTGAATTTTTGGAGTAAAAGCCTGATAATTAATACAACTCTTTGGTGTATTATGGATTTTTGAAATGCTTTAAGATTTCTGCATCAGTAATTAAACATGAGGCCATGCTGTATTTGTATGGTGGGTGTGTGATCTTTCTCAAGTTTTGGTAGCACTGTTAGCCTGGCTTTTTGCAAAGTATTCTGGAAGAGTTCCTTTTTTTCCCCTTCTGATCTGGAAAAATTTAAATTACATTTTGATTATTCCTTGAATCTGTGAAAGATCATCTGTGAATCCATCTGGGCATGCCCAGTATTTTTTTATGTACTTAACTGTCTGAAAAATTCCTTGTTTCATTCCATAGTTATTTCTCTACTGATTTTTTAAATTTTTTCTCTGGATTGATTTGTTCACTTTCATGAAAATATAAATGTAAGTATATAAAAATTTATTTTAAAAAGTTTACAGGATTAAGCAAGTTCCTTCAAATCTCTTTGTCTTGATAAACTTACCCATTCTAAATTGTAGGTTTAAATGTTTTATCTTTCTCCCATTTTTTAATAGATGTGGAAACAGTTTATCTGTAAGGGAAACTCATCATTTGTGATTCTGTGAGGTAAAAATATGGAATAGTAAAATTTACCCTAGAAAAATCCTTTGGGAATGTTTCACTGGAAACCCAATATACCACTTCTCAGTAAGTCCAAGAAAGCCAGTTTTTTCTCAAACATTGGAAGAGATTTCTGTTTCTTTGAGCACCAGATGAAATATGGGCTTACACTGAGAGACCATGTTGTATGAAAAATAAGTACATTTAAATACTGGAGTCATAATCACATGAAGCGGACCAAGATGCTCATATTATGAAAGGCAGAAGGGAGATATGGCTAACAGAAAATTCTTCTAACTGTGCTCGCTTCTGGGCATAGTCATGGAAAAGAGTAGAGAAAAAGTATGTGGAAACCCTGCAGGGTTATCACACTGACAAAAAAGTTTTAGCCAAAGATTCAAAGAGAAATCTGTCTGTTCTGGATGTTCTTTCTCATTTTGGCCCTGATTCCATGTATTTGGCACATATTTTTGATAGTTTAGCATTTGAGGTTATAGGTATTTATTTGTTTCATTAAAGACCATATTTTTCTGTTACTTTTGTGTCTTCTGTTTTTTCTTACAAGTTTTAGAAGACAAACATAGAATTAAAATATTTTACTGTATATTTAGAAGAAAATTCACTAAACTTCGTTATTTTTATTTTAGGAGTATCTAACAACTAATTTTATTGCAAAGTATCATGTATACTCTATTATTAATTTCATTTAAATTTTTTAAATCCATTTTAATTTATTTTATTCAAAAAATATTAATAAAGTATTTGAGTAGTCACTACAACAAGCATGATGATTTAACTACATTAATTAAATAAGAAAAATATGAGAAACCCAGAGTTCAAATATGTACATCTGTTCTCAAGTCTAGAATCATGCCAAAATCTATTGCTGGTTTTATTTAAATTACTATGGAACAAACTCTTCCTTCTGTCATATGCATTCACCCTAACTTAGTTTCCCAATTAATTTCTATATTTACTCATGTTTATAATGAGGACAAGGATTTGGTTATGAAAGAGAAGGATTTTTTTTTAATTCCCTTCAAAGTATATTTTGCATTTAATATTTTCCATTTTTCTCTAGGACACTTTTCATTTCTTTGTTCATTCAGCTCTTTATGTGTAAATAAGACCTTGGCATGTTCCAAAATCTGAGCGCATTTGCTGTAAATACAATGTTTGAGCAAGATGAATGCAGTCTCTCTCTATATAGAAATTAAAATGTAGTGAGAAAGGTACAATAAAGTGAACTTAAAATTATAATATTGTTTGATAAATGCTACAACAGAAGAAGTACAGTTCGTAAGATATCACATAGAAAGGACTTCTTACCCAGAGTTAGCAGATCAGAGACAATGAAAAATAAGAACTAGTTCATGAATAAATTTTCATCTTTGCATAAGGAGCTATTTTAATTTTCTCGCAATGGTTCTAACTTCAGTGGTGATCTCTGGATGCCTGGGCAGAATTAATGCTTTAATTGTGAAGTATGATGACTTGTGAATTTAATAAGTAGAAAACTTTTTGTTTCTATTTTCTCATTATTTTTGTACTCAAACATTGTATCCTCTCTCTTTAGGACTGTAATTCCTAGGATTAAAGGATTACTTTTTACCTTCTGTGTTGGTCATTGCTGCTTAAACTCTGAATGTCAGGCAACCAAAAGCAGGTGGTCGTCTCATTTGTGAATTGTCTGGAATACCTTGAGGTCTTCCTCAAATGGGTCTGAACCTCTTTTACTCCGTGCAGTTCTGTAGTATCTGCTGGGTCTCTTTCATCCACCACGCAAGTACTCTTATTATGAGGTATAGTTATGGGGAGTGCAGAGATGAAGTCAGTCCTCTGAGATCCCAAAACTCCTAAGTGGTAGAGCTGCGATTTGGAATCTGAGAGTCTGACTATAAGTATTTTGTTTAAGATAGAAGAAAATTTAATGTACTTAAATATTGGTCATAAAGGTTAGTACAAAATGTGAGATCGTAGAGGCAGGAAAGGACATATATACTAGAGCAAGGATGGATCATCCCAACTAATACCCCTTTCTCTTTATTCTGTAAAGAATTTATATTTCATTCCATATGGTGATGCTTCCTGTTAAAATAGGAAACATCCTATTTTATTTCCCAGGCTTCCTTGTCTTTGGCATGACTATGATTATGTTCTCTCAAGGGGTAGAGTGCGGTAGATGTTGACTTAAAGGAATTGACCCCATTGGAAGGAAGAGCACTTTTGTCTGCCCATCTGTCTTCCACTTCTGGCCTTCAGTACAGACCTAAAACAGTCACAAGGGACCAGGAGGTGACCTTCATGAATGGCACGGGAAAATAGGATCCTGGACCCTCAATGACACCTTGGAGCTGCCAGGCTGCCCTCTTCCTAATTCTAGAGCTATTTTATATGAGGAAAAAAAATGTTCTTGCTGTTTTAGTCATTATTTTAATATTTTTCCTATTAAATGCAGTCAAGCATTCTCTAAAGCCAAGTAGGGTGTCCAGAAGCCAGTTAAAGAGATTGCAGTGGTCCCCTCTTATCCACAGGGAATATGTTCCAAGATTCCCAATGGATGCCTGAAACCACAGTAGTATCGAGCCTTATAATATACTATACTTTTTGTATACATATATACATACCCATGATAAAGTTTAATTTATAAACTCGGTACAGAAAGAGATTAACAACAATAACTAATAAAATAGAAAAATTTTAACAACATACTATAATAAAAGTTATGTGAATGTAGTCTCTCTCAAAATATATTTTATGTACTCATCCTTCTTATTATCATGTGAGATGATAAAATGCCTACATGATGAGATGAATTGAGGTGAAAGACTCAGGTATTGTGACATAGCTTTAGAGTGTGCTACTGACCTTCTGACCATACATCAGAAAGAGAGTCATCTATTTCCAGGCCTCAGTTGACCACAGGTAACTAAAACCACAGAAAGTGAAACCATAAAGGAAGGACTACTATATTTTTAAACTGAGGGAAATGTTGGGTACTTTCTTAGAAATTAAGTACATTGAAACAAAAATATGCTTGTTGATTAAGCAGGGAAGGCCACTGATGAACTTAACAAAAGTTTAGGGGACAGTGGAGTTTAAAGTAAAGATAATAGATTGAGTAGAAAATAGAAAGTGAGAAAATGGAGAAAATTTGAGTATATAATGTATTAGAAGCTTGTTTCTGAAGAGGTTTATAGAGATGGAATTAAATGGAGGAGCACAGCCATCTAAAGAGGTCAATGTTTTTAGTTTGTTAGTTTTCTTTTGTATTAAGGGGAAAGAAATTAGAACATGTTTGACTTCCTTCCCACACTACAATCCTGTGTATTTTCTTTTTGGCATAGGGGGGATGTGTGTGTGTGTGTGTGTGTGTGTGTGTGTATACAACTTTTTTCTATGTATATAATTTTTCAATAGAATATTATATATAATTCCTCCTTTATTATATATATGTATTTAAGAGACAGAAAGAGATGCATTTTTAAATAGTATGGATTTGTATTTATATACAATTCTATAAGTGAAATTTCTAAAGTAAAATCAATTTAAGTCTCTCAAATGAAATAAACATAACAATCATGAGTGACAAGTGCCACACTTTATAGCACAGAATATAAAATAAGTTTGCCCTCCATAACCTTAATTTATAAAATCTTTCTAGTGATTGCTAATTATATCAGAATATTTTTAACAATAAAATATTTTTAGCCTTATGATCAGACTCACTGTAAAGTTTTACTTGACTTCCAACTTCTAAATAAGAGTTATTCTAAGAGAATATTTCAGTAGTGAAATATCTGAAATTGAAACTGAGACCTTCATGGCGAATTTGAGAAGGAGATTTCTATGACAAATTGTTTATGTGTCAATAAAGATATTTTCACCAGTCTCCTAAAGTTTCATCCAAGATAAATAGTATAAGGAATGAATTATCCCATTTTCTGTTCCCTGTCAAAATAGTAATTATGTATATTTTTGAAAATTTACAATTTATGCCATGTGCTTCACAGAACATCTTTGTATCTAGGACCCTGGAAAAGCATAAAACTTTAGATGAGAAGAGAGATGCATTCTACACATTCAGCTCCTTATAGAATTAAGTTCATGTATTTGTATTTTGAAGTTATATGAAAATAAATATTACGTATTGAAGCCCTAATGGGTGTATCATGAGAGTGATAATAAATAATAACACTGTTTTCTGTGCTTAAAGGTTATGATTGAAATACTTTAGAGTACTAAATAGTTTTGGAAGAAAGAAAATCACTCCTCCTAATCAACCTTCCTATAACAAACCCTTCAATTCAATATAGTTCCTAGAGGCTCCCCTAATACAGTGGTATTGCCAGTAGCCACGCAGGGTTACATGGGAGGCATAAGGCCACTTTTCTGTTATGGCCTTGTTAGTGCCCATTTTTCATCTATCTTATTAAACTCCCCAGTAAATTGTGGACAAACAGTAAATATCCAGTGATTACCAAATTTTGTTATAATTTCAATTTTTTCAGGTATCTGCATATATTTCCACTTCTAAATGAGATTACTGCCAAAGTAATGTTTCAGTATGAAGAAATAGTTTATGTAAAATGTTATGTAAAATGTTATGCCAATGGGTTCTTCCTACAGGTATATCAGCTATATCCTAAAATTATTACACACAAGTAAAAATATTTCTTTTTTTACCTTGCTAAGATTATTAGTATCTTAAAATTATACCCAACCATCACCAAGTTGCAAGAACTAAAGTCAAACTAGATTTCAACATGGGTATATATATATTTATTTAACAGATAATATATGCAGTATGATTTCAAAAGAATACAAATGTTGCAAATGGGCATACAAGCAAAATTCTGTTTCTCACACCCCAGCCCTTCAGATTTCCAAGACAAGCACTGCTACAAGTTGATTATTTATCTTGCCAGAGACAACTTGGGAAAATATAAATGAATCAATATGGGTAGAGATCTGCTTTTTTAAAAAATAATTAATTAATTAATTTTTATTTTTTTGAAGAACATTATGTTTACTAGGCTCTCCCCTACCCCAAGTCCCCCCCACAAATCCCATTACAGTCACTGTCCATCAGCATAGTAAGATGTTGTAGAATCACTACTTGTCTTCTCTGTATTGCAAAGTCCTCCCCTTCCCCCCACCCCCCACATTGTACATGCTAATCATAATACCTCCTTTCTTCTTCCCCGCCCTTATCTCTCCCTACCCTCCCATTCTCCCCAGTCTCTTTCCCTTTGGTAACTGTTAGTCCATTCTTGGATTCTGTGATGCTGCAGCTGTTTTGTTTCTTCAGTTTTTCTTTTGTTCTTATACTCCACAGATGAGTGAAATCATTTGGTATTTGTTTTTCTCCACTTGGTTTATTTCACTGAGCATAAAACCCTCTATCTCCATCCATGTTGCAAATGGTAGGATTTGTTTTCTTCTTATGGCTGAATAATATTCCATTGTGTATATGTATCACATCTTCTTTATCCATTCATCTACTGATGGACACTTAGGTTGCTTCCATTTCTTGGCTATTGTAAATAGTGCTGCAATAAACATAGGGGTGCATCTGTCTTTTTCAAACTGGAGTGCTGCATCCTTAGGGTAAATTCCTAGAAGTGGAATTCCTGGGTCAAATGGTAAGTCTATTTTGAGAATTTTGAGGAACCATACTGCTTTCCACAATGGTTGAACTAATTTACATTCCCACCAACAGTGTAGGAGGGTTCCCCTTTCTCCGCAACCTCACCAACATTTGTTGTTGTTTGTCTTTTGGATGGTGGTCGTCCTTACTGGTGTGAGATGATATCTCATTGTGGTTTTAATTTGCATTTCTCTTTTCATGTGTCTGTTGGCCATCTGAATTTCTTCTATGGAGAACTGTCTGTTCAGTTCCTCTGCCCATTTTTTAATTGGATTATTTGCATTTTGTTTGTTGAGGTGCGTGAGCTCTTTATATATTTTGGATGTGAAGCCTTTATCAGATCTGTCATTTAAAAATATATTCTCCTGTACAGTAGGTTACCTTTTTGTTCTATTGATGGTGTCCTTTGCTGTACAGAAGCTTTTCAGCTTGATTTAGTCCCACTTGTTCATTTTTGCTTTTGTTTTCCTTTCTAGGGGAGATACATTCATGAAGAAGTCACTAATGTTCACATCCAAGAGATTTTTGCCTATGTTTGTACGGGGTTAGACAGTGATTCCAGTTTCATTCTCTTACATGTAGCTGTCCAGTTCTGCCAGCACCATCTGTTGAAGAGACTGTCATTTCCCCATTGTATGTCCCTGGCTCCTTTATTGAATATTAATGGACCATATATGTTTGGGTTAATGTCTGGAGTCTCTAATCTGTTCTACTGGTCTGTGGCTCTGTTCTTGTGCCAGTACCAAATTGTCTTGATTACTGTGGCTTTGTAGTAGAGCTTGAAGTTGGGGAGTGAGATACCCCCTACTTTATTCTTCTTTCTCAGGATTGCTTTGGCTATTCAGGGTCTTTGGTGTTTCCATATGAATTTTTGAACTATTTGTTCCAGGTCATTGAAGAAGGTTGTTGGTAATTTGATAGGGATTGCATCAAATCTGTATATTGCTTTGGGCAGGATTGCCATTTTAACGATATTAATTCTTCCTAACCAAGAGCACGGGATGAGTTTCCATTTGTTAGTGTCCTCTTTAACTTCTCTTAAGTGTGTCTTATATTTTTCAGGGTATAGGTCTTTCACTTCTTTGGTTAGGTTTATTCCTAGGTATTTTATTCTTTTTGATGCAATTGTGAATGGAATTGTTTTCCTGATTTCTCTTTCTATTGGTTCATTGTTAGTGTATAGGAGAGCAACAGATTTCTGTGTGTTAATTTTGTATCCTGCAAATTTGCTGAATTCTGATATTAGTTTTAGTAGTTTTGGTGTGGAGTCTTTAGGGTTTTTTAATGTACAATATCATGTCATCTGCAAATAGTGACAGTTTAACTTCTTCTTTACCAATCTCAGTTCCTTGTATTTCTTTGTTTTGTCTAATTGCTGTGGCTAGGACCTCCAGTACTATGTTAAATAACAGTGGGGAGAGTGGGCATCCCTTTGAGATCTGCTTTTTAATAAGCAGTATATTTCTATGCAAATCCCATGAATGTATGTCTAATGGGCACCTTGCTGTACTTAATATAACTAAAATGTTATTCTAAAATCTTAGATAAAATGTCATTCCAAGTCTCAGATAAAATATCTCTACCCTCCCTGCAGTGCCCACCAAGCCATACCCATATTCCCTTTCAGTCATTTTCCAGAGCATTCTCCTGTTTAAATTCTCTATGGAAATTTGTATCATTTGAGATTATCTTTTAAAATTATTTGATTTGTTTACATTTCTGTTGCTTGTCTTCCACTATTAGAATAAGGTCTACTTGAGGGCAGAAACTCTGCTCTTTTCACTATTAAAATCCTTAGCACTGAAAAGAGTACCCTCCAGATACTAAGGCTCATGTTTTTCTACCATGGCCCCCTCAGATATATATATATATATATATATACATACTTTATTTTAGTTCACATGGGAGAGTATAACTGTTGGATAAATTTCTAGAGTATAATTGCTGAATTGAAGGGTATATATAATTTTATATGGCTATATATTGCCAAATTATTTTCTCAAGAGAGTGTTCTAACTTAAATTCTCTACAACAATGTATGAGAACGAGTGTTTCCAAAGATTCTCATCAATGAAGTGTAGATTAAACAGGGTTTTTTTAATTTTTATTTCCCTGATTATGATTGAGTTTGATCATACTTTTAAGCATTTAAAAATCAATGTATTTTCTGCAGATGAATTGTGCTGTGCACATGATTTTTTTCAGGAGTTTTTTGATTTATGGACACTCATCATTATGAAAGTGAATATAATAGTATGTGTGTTTTCTTTTGACTGGATTTTAGTCTCTTCCTATATACCACCAATTTTAATTTTTACACACTCAAATCTGTCACTTTGTTCTTTTATGACCATTCAGTTTACTTTTGTGTTTGGGGAGGCTATTCCATTTCAAAATTATAAAAAGGTATCATTTCCTATTATTTATTTTATGACTTCATATGTTTTTTATCAAAAGTTGTGTCATCGAAATTTATTTCCCTATAAGAAATGATGTTGGAGTATCCCACATGGCTAACTAATAATCCCAATTCTATTTATTCAGTAACACTCTTGCCAAACAATAAGGAATTATATTTTCTCTAAGAACTAAACAATTAGGTTCAATATCTGGATTCTCCATTCTAATTATATGATGTCTACTTATGCTAAGATCACATAACCATATAATATTTTTCAATTTCTTATGAAGTCCACTCCCATTATACCTCTTTTACAGTTTTCCAAATGATATTTGCAATTTTGAACTTCAGAAACAACTTGGTTATATCCAAAAATATCTTGTTGATATTTTACTTCTATATATTTAAATGTATAGATAATTTAGATATAATTAACATCATTATAACTTCAAAATATTGTGTAAGAATGTCTTTCCACAAAATTACTTTTTGCCCCTCCTTATTCTTTTATTTTTTTATTTTGCACTTTTCTTATATTTTTTTTACTTTTCATTATTTAGCTACTGTAAATGAGGTAATTTATCCTATCATATTTTGAATTGCTTCTCACTTGTATATGAGGTTACTGATTTCTATATATTAATTTTGAATTGAACAAACTGTACTCCTTTTATCAGTTCTTCAATTGTTTTACATATTTCTTTTTAATAGTTTTTAAATGAAGATGTTTTAATTTATTTTTAAAGATAAGTTTGAATTTTATTATTTATGGTGTAGATAAGTTTTAATTTTAGTATGATCAATTATATAAATTTTCTCTTTTTGACAGATCCTTTCACATCTATTTTTACCTTATCTAACACCTATTTTCAAACATTTCTCAAAATATTCACAGTATGGCACAATAAATAAAAAATTTATAAATACAATGAACTAGAAAACTCCAAAATTTGAACAATGATTACAAACTTAACTCATTATACTCCTTTAAGCCTAATATATATATATATTTCACTTAAATGCTTTAAACACTTTTTAATGCAGATTAAATCATCATGAACTATTAGAATGACTACAAACAAATGATTACAAACTTGCTAATACCATGGGATTAAATTAATGCCTTCATTATCTGTTTTTATTTTAACCCTTATTTTTTCTTGCAATATAATTTTACTTACCTAACCTAGAGTTAGGGTTATGTTCTTAGAGTAGCTGAAATAGCACATGAAAAGTGACAGATGATACATGACCATGATACAAGATTTGTTTGTGCTTTCTCTGGTGATTCTATCCTAGCCTGGTATCCATTTGGACAATTCTTTTTGACAGAATAAGTAAGGATGGTCTACATATTTGAAGTTATTAACCAAACATATATTCATTTTTCTTAACTTAATCTAGTATTTCTGAGTAGGGTTTGATTTTTAGCAGTGAAATGTATACTTTTATCATTTCCTTTTACCAAAACTAGACTTTTTCCCTCTGATCAACAATATAGACACATTTGTGGTTTTGTTTTGATGAAATGTTAAAGAAATACTTCATTATTCTGACCTTATAAAAATATTAGATGATAATTTCTTCTAAAATTCATCTTAACATTTTGCTTTTTATATGTTGGCCTTTAATGATACCTACATTATTTTGCATATTTATGATATAAAACAGGAATATAATCTAATTATTTTCCTATCTGGAGAGCCAATCATTCAGAAACATTTAGGAAAGTGTTTTTTAATCCATTTTGGCATCTCTATCATTTGCTATGCTTTCATATATATACTGATCTTTTCTTGTGCATATATCCCTGCAACAATATTGAACACCAATACCAATTAATAAATAATAAATTGAAGGAACATTAATACTAAACAATACTGAACACAACTAAGGTGCTGCTTCTTAGTAATTAGAACTTTAAAGCAAATATATTTCCCTCTTAGCATGGCCTTTGCTGTGTCCCACAGATTTTGCAGTGTTGAATTATTGTTGTCAGTTGTCTCCATATATTGCTTGATCTCTGTTTTTATTTGGCCATTGATCCATTGGTTATTTAGGAGCATGTTATTAAACTTCCATGTGTTTGTGGGCTTTTTCCTTTTCTTTGTGTAATTTATTTCTAGTTTCATACCTTTGTGATCTGAGAAGATGGGTGGGTGGTACAATTTCAGTCTTTTTGAATTTACTGAGGTTCTTTTTGTGGCCTAGTATATGATCTATTCTTAAAAATGTTCTATGTGCATTTGAGAAGAATGTGTATCCTGTTGCTTTTGGATGGAGTGTTCTGTAGATGTCCATTAGGTCCATCTGTTCTAATACATTGTTCAGTGCTTCTGTCTCTTTACTTATTTTCTGTCTGGTTGATCTGTCCTTTGGAGTGAGTGGTGTATTGAAGTCTTCTAAAATAAATACATTGCATTCTATTTCCCCCTTTAATTCTGTTAGTATTTGTTTCACATATGTAGGTGAACCTGTATTGAGTGCATAGATGTTTATAATAGTTATATCCTCTTGGACTGATCTGTTTATGATTATGTAATGCCCATCTTTGTCTCTTGCTACTTTCTTCATTTTGAAGTCTGATACAAGTACTGCAACTCCTGCTTTTTGCATGAAATATCATTTTCCATCCCTTTACTTTCAGTATGTGTATATCTTTGGGTTTGAAGTGAATCTCTTGTAGGCAGTGTATAGATGGGTCTTGTTTTGTTATCCATTCAGTGACTCTATCTCTTTTGATTGGTGCATTCAGACCATTTACATTTAGAGTGATTATCAATAGGTACGTACTCATTGCCATTGTAGGCTTTAGATTCGTGGTTACCAAGAGTTCAAAGGTAATTCCCTTACTATATAGCAGTCTAATTTAACTCACTTCATATGCTATTACAAACACAACCGAAAGATTTTTTCTTCCTCCTTTTTCTTCCTCCTCCATTCTTTGTATGTTATAAATAATATTCTGTACTCTTTGTCTATCACTTGGGTGACATCTATTTAGCCTTAGGAATACTTCCATCTATAGGAGTCCTGCAAAAATACACTGTAGAGGTAGTTTGTGGGAGGTAAATTCTCTTAGCTTTTGCTTATCTTAAAATTGTTTAATCTCTCCTTTAAATTTAAATGATAACCTTGCTGAGTAGAGTATTCTTGGTTCAAGGTCCTTCTGCTTCATTGCATTAAATATATCATGCCACTCCATTCTGGCCTATAAAGTTTCTGTTGAGAAATCTGATGATATCCTGATGGGTTTTCCTTTTTATGTGATCTTGTTTCTCTCTCTAGCTGCTTTTAAAAGTCTGTCTTTTTCCTTGATCTTTGCCATTTTAATGATTGTATGTCTTAATGTTATCTTCCTTGGGTCCACTGTTTTGGGAGATCTTTGCACCTCCATGGCCTGAGAGACTATCTCCTTCCCCAGATTGGGGAATTTTTCAGCAATTACCTCCTTAATCACACTTTCTATCCCTTTTTCTCTCTCTTCTTCTTCTGGACCCCTATAATACGAATATTGTTCCATTTGGATTGGTCATACAGTTCTCTTAATATTCTTTCATTCTTTGAGATTCTTTTTTCTCTCTCTGCCTCAGCTTCTTTGTATTTCTTCTCTAATTTCTATGCCATTTACCATCTCTTCTACTACATCTAATCTGCTTTTAAATCTCTCCATTGTATGTTTCATTTCAGATATGGAATTTCTTAATGACTGAATCTCCATCTTAACTTCATTCCTGAGTTCTTGAGTATTTTTCTGCACCTCCATAAGCATGTTTATGATTTTTATTTTGAACTCTCTTTCTGGAAGTTGGTGAGTTCAGTTTTATTTGGCCCTTTTTCAGGGGTTTGTGAGATTTTTGTCTGAACCATGCTCTTTTTATGTTTCATATTTCTGTGTGGCGCCCTCTAGTGTCCAGAAGCTCCAGTCTCAGGAGCTGCTCAGCCCCTAGAGTGAGGCTGGGGGGGTCATAGGGGAGTGAGCAAAACTGGTGCCTGGAGGGAGGAAAGATATGTTTTCTGATTCCCATCTGCCATGCCTATCTCCAGTATCAGAGCCAGTGGGCCGAGCACACAGGTGTAAGTCTCTGTGCTTTGCATCTATAGCTGTTGTAGGTGGGGCCTCCCTCTGACTGGCCTGATGCCAGCACAGTGACTGCTGATTTGCGAGCCACATCAAGGCTTGTCAAGGCCAGGAGGAAGGCTTGGCTGGCTGTGTATCACAGTGGGGGGACTCGGAGCTGAGTAGCCAGCCAGGGGCATAAGGTGCCTGAAGCTTCTCAAAGTTCCCAACTGCTGGGCAGAGCACACCTAGACAACCTTGTCCCCCTATCCCTTCTCCTGCACAGCAAGCTCCATGCAATCCCCGCCCCTTCAGCAGCCCTCTCACTGCTAGGAAGCCTCTCAGGATGCCTGCCTTTCTGTTGTCCCATAGCAGCCAGGTGTGGATCTCCTCCTCCACAAACAGCTGGAATCTGTCTCTCAAGCACTCCATCTGTTCCAGCTCCCCATCCTCCAGAGCACCACACAATGTAGGTTTATGCTTGCAAAGCAGATCTTCAGGCCTAGGTGTTCAGCAGTCTCAGATTTCCACCCCCTCCCTGCTCCATTTCTCTTCCTCCTGCCAGTGAGCTGGGGTTGGGGAAGGGCTTGGATTCTGCCAGATCAAGGCTTTGGTATGTTACCCTGTTTCATGAAGTCTTCTCTGTTTATGAGGTCTGTGTGCAGTCTGGTTCAGCCTTCTTTCCTGTTGCTATTTTAGGGTTAGTTGTATTAACTATATTTTCACACTATCTGTGGTTTTGGGAGGAGTTCTCTGTCTCACCTCTCACGCTGCCATCTTGAATCTACAACATATTGTTTCTTGTTTAAGTTCTGCATCTCCATTTCATGGATTCTTCTTCTATTTTATGGGTGTCATTCCTTCAGTCATGACTTTGAACTCTAAACATACCTGTTCTAAAGGCTTTTTCAGATTGCTCAATTTTTTTAATACCTTTTTGAATGAATTCATGTAGCTTTAGTTTTTCTTCACTCTTTTATAAGATTTTTTAATATGTGTTAGGATTGTATTGGCAAACTCATCTTGAGTAACAATATTTTAGCTTTTCTCTAACCTAGTTAAATTTCATTATGCTGTGAGTGAAAAAAAAGAAAACAGTACCTTAAACAAATGAAGGATTTTTTTTTCTTGCATAACAAGAGGTACAGAAGCAAGACGCCACAAGAAAGGCCAAGGATGGCATCCAGGTAGCTGGTTCTCTCTCTCTGCTCTATTACTCACGACATGTGATTCATCCTTAAAGTCTCACTACAACAGCTATACCTCCAGATACCATATAACTTTTTCGGGCAGAAATCACAGGATGGCAAAGGATTTTCTTCTAATAAGATTATATTGAGTCTAAGAAGTCCTCCACCAAAATTAACACCTCATCTCAAGAAGGTAATAAACTAGCTTAAAAGGAGGCTGAAAACTCAACTATTTTTAGTTACATAACCTGTAGTAGAGAAAGCTAAGGAGGAAAGGTTGGGAGTGGCTAAGAATCCAGCCTGTAATCTCTCTGTCTCTATCCCTCTTTTCTGGTTCCTTGTTTCACTAAGGCTGGAATCATTGCTTTACCTCAAATGAAGCATTATTATTTCCCATTACTCTGTTTGAGCCACATAGGTTTATTTCTATACCTAGAGCTCAGTAAGCCTGTGATTCAACCATTTTGGACACATTTCTTTCCTACTTTAAATCCATGAGGAGATTTTTATATTTGGGGAACTTGGCATCATCATTTATAATTTTACTTTTTCCATTTTATCTAACATTTTGAACCATCTTAGAGTGATGAAAAGGGTTGTTGAAACATCTTTATAGTACTAGTTTCACTAGAAGCACAGTTTTTTTCTTGGAGATAATTTCATTTTACATAATACTTTAAAAAACAATTTGCCCTTTATCCAGCTTTCCCCTATATTCATATCATACAAAACTGTAAACTAATTATCATAAATAAAAAAGTAACCTTGAAGAAGTACCATTAAAGTAAAGAATTTATTTGAATTTCACCTCTTTGCTACTATTGTCCTTCTTCTCTTCTTGGATATAATCAGGGTCCCACACTGTACTGTCAAGTCTCTTTATCTCTTCCAAACTGTAACAGTTCAGTTGTTCCTTGTCTTTGACAAGAATATTTGTCAGATACTTTGTAGAATGTCTCTCAAAGTGAGTTTGTCTGGTGTTTTCTCATTTTTAAGTTAAATTCATACATTATTGGGAAAAACACCAGAGATGATGTGCTCTCCTCGGTGCATGATTTTAGACACATGATGTCCATGTGTACTACTGGTCATGTTAAGCTTAATCACATGGTTACAGTGGTATCTGCCAGGATTCTTCACTGCAAAATTACTCTTTTCCCCTTGGTAATTACTGAATATTTGGGGAGAGATGCTTTAAACTGAAAATATCCTGTTTCTCTTTAATTTATCTCCTAATTTTAACACGTACAAATGGATCTTACCTGTAGCAGTTATTACTATGATGTTTTAGTGATGATTCTCTATTTCCCTTATTCTATCTTCATTTATTAATTGAAATTCTTCTGTCAGAAAGTGTTTTCCCTACTCCCCAGTTATTTATTCAGTTATTTATTTATATCTGCTTAGATTATTTTTTTTAATTTGAGGTATAATCCAAGACCTTGGTTACTTCTTCTGTTGCTCTTGTTTCAGTTTTGGCCATTGGGAGCTCTTACATATGGGATCCTGTGCTCCTATCTTTTTTTGTCCTCCTTTACTTTCTGGAACTACAAAATGCTCTGGTTACATCTTACACTTTCCCTACTTGACCTTGGAGACCTTCTAGGTCTCCAAGAAGCCTTGTGTATTGTCACTTGATAAAGGTATTTAGAAACCATGTTCTGGGTACTGAGCATGCTAATTTTATTTGGATGGCTCTGATGCCTCTTAGTGAACAGAGCTAGAAAAAATATTTCTGAAGACTAATGCATGCACACACACACTCACACACAGATGTACACCTGTAGCTATTTCTGTATCTCTTCCTATATGTAATTTTTAAAAAGAGAGTTCACATCAACGGCTCTGGCTCCAATCCAGCACCATACAGTTTACTACAGCTTTCTCCCTTTTCTTATTTGTAACATCTTTCTAGAACATGAAAAACCTGGCTTTCATTATCTCCTCATTCTAATCTCAGTATACAGTTAAAACAGTTTCAGAATAGCCAACAGATATCCTTGTAAGAAACAAATTTACCAATTAGAGTACAATATTTGTATACAACATCCAATGGCCTTAAAGTATCCACTCAATGTAATTTCAAAGTTCCCAAAGTCAGCTCCTTTCTTCCCCATCCCTGTCAGTACAATTATGTGATTTATTTGTAAGACAGTTAGATTAATTTGTCACAATCAGCATTTTACCACCACCCCCATATCATTGTAGTTTTGGAATTTATTCAGCACAATTCATTTTTTATGATGCAAAATTCTATAGAGTTTTGGAAAACACATATATGTAATTATCCAAAACCACAGTTTCATAAGAACATTTGTAAGACCCCCAAAACTCCTTCCACTTTATAGTAAACCACTGCGTTACCCCCTAGCAACCTTTTGTCTGTTTTCCACTGCTTTAGTTTTGCCTTTTCCAGAGTGTCCACTAAATGAAATCATAAAATATACAGCCTGCAGGTCTAGCAAAACACATTTTAAGATTTACTCATGTTGTATGAATCAATAGTTTTTTCCTTTATATTCTGACTAATATTCCACTGTGTGGATAGATGACAGTTTGTTTATCCATGCATTGATGGAATGACATTAGTTGTTTTCAATTTTTGGAGAATATAAATAAAGATATTATAAATATCCACATACAGACTTCTGTATGAACTCAACTTTTCATATATCTTATGCAGATACATAGGAATGGGATTTCTGGATATGTGATAGATGTAGGTTTAAACATACAAGAAACTTTCAAGTTGTTCTTCCAAAACTGGCTTCCTCTCCAGCACTGAAAAGAATTCCAGGTCCTCAGTGTCTCAGTCAGCAATGAGTATGGACAGTTTTTTTTTTTTTTTGCTGTTGTTGCTTTTATGTTTAACAGTATCAGTAGTTTTTCAGTAATATGCTGTTGGGTTTGCACTTTGGTTTGCTACTCACTGGCCTTATGACCTTTGGCCAGAGAGATTAATAGTCTCACTGTGTGGATAAATAACATATAAAGTGGAAGGAGTTTTGGGGGTCTTACAAATGTTCTTATGAAACTGTGGTTTTGGATAATTACATACATGTGTTTTCCAAAACTCTATAGTAATCTCTCTGCTTCAGTCTCCTGAACTGTCAAGAAGGCTTAATAATGTCTACATTAGAGACTTATGCAAATTAGATGATAATTAATATAAAGTCCTTAATATCATCTGAAAATATGCCTCAAAGAAATTAATTCTTCACCCTCCTTGCTCCTCATAATGTTTTAAATTTACTAAATCATGAAGTTTGCTGAACATTGTAGGACAGAAAAATAGCATTCCCAGGTAAATCAAATGATTTGTGTCTGAACTCATAGATTTTGTACTCTGTACTGCATAGTCATTGGTTTTCTTTCTTAACTTCAATATATTTGATAGGATCTTTGTGTCTTTCTGAAATATTTTCTAATTCAAATTCTAAGTTCCATCGAAGTCCAATTTAAACTCCACTTCTCCTATTATTGACATATTTCCATGTTAGATTGTGCCTTTCTATAAAATACATTATTTATTCTCAATAGAAATAAAAATTTCTATTTTTCCTTTTTCCCTTAATTTTTATATAAATCCTTTCAGATTATCTTGAGACCTTTTTCTTAGAGTATAGTTGATACACAATCATATATTGGTTTCAAGTATATAATGCAGTGGTTCAACAGTTACCCATGTTATTAAATCCTCTCTAGTGTAGTTACTAATATCTTGAGAACTTTTAAAAAATAGACATTCTTACTCCTGATTTACCTCTCTGGCGATCAGTGAAAACTAAATTAATGCAAATGCAAATTCCCTTACTTCTCTCTCAATAAGCTCACAAACCATGATATAGGATGTGAATGTGTTAACAAATACTATCACATTCTAATTATTTCATATCTAAATATAAGATGCAATGACGTGTCTTATTCTCAAAGCTATTTATGCTAGCCTTAGCAATTCTGACAGTTATTTCTAAACTGCTTTTATAAGTCCCAAAATGACTTGGAAATTATTTCATGACTTTCCACTTAAGTTTGAGATGTTTTAATATGTATCCCTTAGTGTTTTCTGGTGGCCTATAATAGATCTGTTACTGAGAAACTTAAGGGGAAGGAAATAGCGTCCTTTAAAATTTTTGAAGTAACCTTTAAAACAATAGGATAATTTAAATTCATGATTATTTTAAGACATATTTAAGGGCAAACGAGATTGGCTTCCTTGATTGGATAGTTTTTCTGAGAAACCTGAGTCACACAATTTGCTCAACAGAAATGCTTCTAAATGGTCAGTAAACAAAACTAGTAGTAAGTTTTTTTTAATAACCTTAAAAAGAACCTGAGCTTCATAATTTAAAAATAAGATTTAAAGTTGCTAGTTCTCCACAAATTAATCTTGATGCATTGAGTTGCTCTCTATTGATACAATGCAAAACTTCAGAAGGGGGAATCGGGGATTGGGCCAGGGAGGAAAGAACAGATTAAAGGGGTGTTAGGTTTTAAATTACTTTTACTATTGGAGATCCTGAGTGAAAGTTATAGTATCTGGATTGGAGGTTCACGTTCAAGAATTAGCAGCTAATAGGTAGTATCAAAATCCACTCTCTCTGTGAAAATCAATATAGATAGAAAAGACGTCCAAGGACTGAATCTGGACCCTATAGCATTCAAACATTAGTGTACTGAGAAGGGAAGTAACAAATGGGCTGAGAAGGAATGAAAGAAGGTGCATGGGTACTATGACTCCAAGTAACAATGTGTTTTAGGAAAGATAAATTAATAAATTTATTAATGAAATTCTGCTAAAAAGTCAACTTAAATGAAGACTGAGAGTCTTATTTAGCAACAAAATGCTCTATAATGACCTTGAGTGTAGTGATTTTGGCAAAGCAGAGCACGTGGGACTCCAATTAGAGTGGGTATAGGAAAGAATTCAGAAAAAGTATTTAGAGCGAGCATAACAATTTTTCTGAATGGGTGAAAACATAAACTTAGTGGGAAGTAGCTGGAGCTGGAGAAAAATGAGTTTTCTTTTTTAGGATGATAGAAAATACATTTTTTATTTGCTAATAAGAGTAAATTAGGAAAGGGGAGAATTGGGCATGCAGGGGAGAGTTAGTAGATCCTTACTCTTTTGTAGCTAAGAAATGATAGGATCAAGTGTACAAAGGGAGAAGCCATAAATCAGAAAGTTCAGACAGTGCACTGCACTTACGGAGAGTGGGAACGGTCAAGGAGAGGAAAACTTGCCTAGGAGAGAAGAAAAGATGATAGATTTAGGACAGCATTAAAGACTCATTTGAGGCTTAAAGAGAGACATGTCAGCAGGGTAGTTTTTCTCCGGCCACAGACATGTGCAGGGATGCAAGGGAACATCAATGTGTATATATAATAGTGCCAATTATGACTTTTTTTAATATGGGGGAATAGAATGAGAGCTGTAACCAATTCAGAATGACATTCCAAGTTATTCATAGCATTTATGTCTTCAGAGTGGCACCAAGAGACAGATACTAAATTTTCTAACTTTTTGAACTTTTCATCATGTTTAATAAAAAAAGGACAGAGACAGAGTGAGTCAGAGACAGGGAGAGAGAAAGAGAGAAAAAAATACTGCTTACACATCCCATAAGATTTCCATCAGAAATCTATATGTACTGTAGACTTGTTCACTCAAATATATTTGCTAACTGCCAAGTATACTTCTCTTAGGCCTGAGGAAATGGTAGTTTTCAAGTCACTCAACATCCCTGCTTTATTTCTATTCCAGACTAGCACTGTCCAATAGAGATATAAGTGAGCCACACAGGGAATTTTAAATGTCCTTGTAGCCATCCTAAAAAAAGACTGGTAAAATTAGCACTAATAGTATATTTTATTTAACCTAATATATCCAAAATATAATCATTTCAATGTGTAATTGATATAAATATAAATGATATTTACAGTTCCTGTGCCTCTTCTTTGGAATCTGGTGTTGATGTCACACTTGTAATGCACCTTAATTTGGACACTAAACTTTTATTAGATGTATTTGATCTTTTGTTGGAGTTGATAAACACACAGTTAGAAAAGTACATTTATATAAACAAGTTGGCCTAAACATATTTCACGGGTTTCAAATAACAGCATCAATTTTCACAAATCATTTTGCTTTAATATTAGAATCCAAATTAACAAAAATGGTTTATCTTTTACAGAATAATTTTTTTTTCATTTTGAGACATGAGCATAATTGGTTTCAAAACTGTCCAAGTTAAGTATATTTGCTAACTCTTGTATCAATTCAATAATAGTGTTTTCCAGATTTTTCTTTTATATTTTGAGGACAACTGATGTTGCCAACTACAACTAAAATATGAATATTGATTTGTGTAAAGTATGTAGTCATTGAGTTACATAATGAAAAATTTTCATTCCAAAATAAATTCATGTAGCTGTCTAGCTAGGTCATAAATAAGTCTATCCTTTTTTTGGTGCTGCAAATTTCACTTGTTCGTATGCAATGTCACATCCACAAAACATGTAAATCACACTGCCTTTTTTTTGGTCTTATATTATAGAATATTTGGCAAGCATCCCTTATGTCTCAAAAAAATTTTGTATTAACAGTACAGCAAATCTTTATAACACTCTTCTACAGCTTGACCAAGGGGAATTGGCAAAGAACACAAGATCATTAAATTCATTCTCTCTTCTTTCTCTCAACAGGTTTCACAAACTGGCAGTGATTCATAGCACTTGCATATATACTGAATGATTCTAACAACTGTGTACTTTATATTTTTAATATAATCGCCTTGAAAATTGAGCACAGATATTTTTAATATGCACTATAGAGTGAAACAATAAAGGAAGCAACAGTTTTAATTCCAATAAGTCTAAAATTTTGACCTAACATTGCTAGCTGGAACACCATACATCAGGATAGAAATTAATTTTTCCATAATCTAGCAGATGGGAAATGTTAAAAAAAGCTACAAGGTCTACTTTTTATATTACTAAGTGACATTTCTTTGTCAGCTCAAAATACTGATTAGATAGTGTCCCCATACAATACATGGCTAATCTAAAGTTAAGAAACAGTGTTTCCAATTTTTCAGATTTTGAGTAAGTTGATTTTTGATATTGATAGAAATATTTTGTATTCTAAGAGTCATTGTTTGGTGGATTATTTAAAGTAACTTCACTTTAGTAATACATCATTTTGAGTCTTTCCTCATAGTTCTGGACAGTTTTTCTAACTGAAATAGTCTTTTCTATCCCTCTGAGGCATGCTGGCGTAGGGACCAGAGGGACTCAGGGTTCAAATCAGAAGGTATGGAATAACAAGACGTTTATAAAGTACAAAGTAAAAGGATGCTCAGGATTCAAAATGAAAAAGTACAAAGCAATAGGATGCTTGCAGACCTAACATACAAACTTTAATAAAGTCTTGGAGGTCTGCCTACCAAATCAATTTCATCTTAAGAGGAAACACTTCCTCTTTCCCTCACTAGGCATGGGGAACCCAGCCCATTAGGCAAATTACCCACCCGCTCATCCATGAGTATTCACTCAACAGTTACAGCCTTTCCCAAACCCAGACACCCCAGTGATGCTCAGAGGAGGATGCCCACACCTTTCCTTTATTAAACTACTCATTGCTTATACCTTCCAGTGAATTCTTTCTGGACCAGAGTCAAGAACCCTCTCCTGGGTTGAAGTATCAGCCAGTGGGAAGGAAGACCTCCCTGGATTAGATTTCCCAACAAAACCTCCACACAAAAATGGTTTTCTTTATTGTGCAAGAATCCAAGCCATTTGGGAGCCTACCAAAATTACAAGCTCAAATCCTGCTTAAAAACTAATAAATAAACAGAAACATTCTTTCACTTTAATTTTGTTTGCCTTTATTTCTTAGGCAAATTACTGGAAGATTGTATTTACCTGGACTGTTAAATTTTAATGTGGACATATTTGGAGTTGGCAAACTTGTTTATTTAAGTTACTTATTTTTCAGTGACTTATATGTTAGGATTTAAATCTGCCACATTATTTTATGTTTCTTCATTAATCTGCTTTTTAAAAGCTACTTTTAAAAAATCCTAATTATACTACTTTTGATTGGACAAATTTTATCCTGTTTTTAAATTATTTGAAATACCCTTAATTCTATTCTGATAGTAGTTGCCCATAAAATTTTAATGACACACTTGTTAATATATCAGAGGAATATATCACTCTATCTTTGCTTTCCTTCTAAAACTTACCAGATTAAAATGTTTTAAAGTTGATTAATTCCCCTTCCAGTTTGGATATTACCAATGATCAGATCATTTCATATATATGCCTTCCAATCATTAGAATGTTTTTGTTTACTTTTTAATAAGGTCAGTAATGATTTAGGAAAAAAATCCTGTTAAAAATAATTTTAAAATGTTCCACATTTAATTTTGATTTGTCAACTGATTGTATTGCTATTTTTTGACTATTGATAGAAAATGTGTTTTTTGAAAATATTTTCTATCATTGTCCACTATGTTATATTTAATTTTTAACACAATAAGTTTGTGTTGTTCAATGCAGCATACTGCAATATCTATTCATCATAAAATTTGGACAAACCTTCCACTCTTTTTTCTATTATTTTAGTCATAGTACAAGCTTCTCCACTCTTCATTCTTCACACTTGTGTGTGTTTCCATTTTAAATTTAAAGTGCCCATACTTATTTGTAAATAAAATGTTTTAGTTCTATTATAATTAAAAGTATCATAAGTATTTCCTTTTAATTACAATTACAAGTCACATGAGTATTACTGTGACTTGTGCTGTCCACATAAAATATTCAAGTAAATGCATTAAAATATTATACCAGTGTACAAAACAGATCACTTGAACAAAATAAATCCATTGATATTAACTAGGTTTGTAATGTGCTTATATGTTATACTGGACATAATGCACATGCCCCAACATGCACACTACAATAAAATAATAATATCTTAGAGTGATGCAATAGCTAAAGAAAATGTAGTCATAGTCATACCAAAATTATAACATTATGTTTATTGGAAAAAAATTTTACACTGCTTCAGTTTTTAGATTTTAAAATTTGGCACATACAAGTCTTAAGTGCTCAATAGCCACATGTAGCTAACAACCACTATTGGAGTACAATTCTAGACATTTGAGAAAACTTTTCCTTGACCATTGTGTAGACTACAGTATCAGACTAATTCCTTCTGTGGATTTCCATTTCTTTCTCAGTACAATTGGGATTATGATTCAAATTTCGTAGAAATATTATGTAGCTCTGGGGGATATGGCATATTGGAAGTGTTAATCAATAATAATGTTATCTTTTAAAACCTCCAAACATTCTCTTACATTTTTTATATCCAAGATAGTGTTATGATCCACTCAAAATTGCCAGATTTATAGTAAATAAATAAATAGTATTTTAAATGGGAACAATTTGAAAATGCAAAATATAAGCCCAGTAAAAGGAAGATTTCCCCCAAACAAGTTATTTATTTATTTATTATTATGAAAATGTAGAATAAATATTTTTCTCTAATGAACATTCAAGGAAACTGCTAAGAAAGATGAAGGCTAATTTAAAGTTTAATTATTGAGAGTATCAAATTCCATATGCTGTGATCGCACTTCATAGTATAGCACTCAGTAGCTTTCTTTTATCATGAATAGTGTGGTATGGCCTCAACCCTGTAAAAAATAATTTTTGATTTATTATATTCAGTTATATCTTATACCTTTTGTTTGACTGTGTGTGGTTATACTTCAAATCATTTTTGTATTCTAAAGTACTGCAATTAACACTTCTTTGGTGAAAGATTCTAACACTTCAATGTTACCTTTTCAAATCCTTCTCACTTCGTAGTGTAAGCCTGGCACAAATTCCAGAATGTGATTCTGACACCCATTTCCTCACTGTAGGAACAAGCTTTAGGAAAGTCATTTTCTATAATCATCAAAAATTGCTCTTGGCCCATCCCCTTATGCTTCCTATCTAGAATCAAATACTCATTTAAATGCTTATTAGCAAAGCATTTACTGAAGGCAAGACACTATACGGTGTAAAGAGTGAAGAAAATATGCTGAAAAGGTTTAGATTTTAAGGCACTGACAATCTCATGGGTGAAATGGAAATTGTAAATAAACTGAAAGGACCTATGTGTAAAGGTAACCGAAGAAACCCAGGCCAGATACACAGAAATGCAAAGGAAGAATCACTGGTCTAGGATGCAAGCAGGGACGTTAATATACTATTCACAGGGCTGAACTCAAGTCATAGATAGGATAGCAACATATTTGGAAGTCAGTGGTGTATTCTAAATGGGGCCAAACAGCAGGAGCAAGGTCTGAGAGGTGGAAAAATGTTGGATATATTTGAGAAATTGCAAGTAGCAAAGATTACATGGAGTCGCGGTAAGTTATGGATTATGCGTTGTGAAAACAGTAGTTGGTGAAAGAGAGTTTGATATGGAGAAGACTGTGGAGGACCTAATGTTACAGGCTGAATAGTCTGGACTTTGATCAGTGAGAAATAAGCAGCCTTGATCTAAGAGGCAGTGTATAAAATGGAGCATAGATTTAATAGAAGAGACCACCAAGGCATATTGTACTTATGTTTTGAAAATGGAACTCAGGCCATTACTAACCTAAAGCTTCAGAAATGTTATGTTACCAAACTGTAATGATTATTAAAGCACACAGTGGATACATAATGATCAAAAATTTTTGTCAATAAAATAATAAAAAAGGTAGAAATTATACTGTTTATTTCAGGGTTACTGTGTGCCAGATGCTCACCACATATCATCCCTCTTTGTTGAGGGAACAGATTCCCATAATCACTAAGTACCTTGCCAAAACTTTGCAGCTAGTGGCAGAGCCTGAGTCTGAGAGGAGGGAGCACACGATTACTATCCCTGAATGCCACAGTGATGTTTTATTTTTTCAAACTGATAGGGAAACATTTAGAAGGAGATGATATGATACTGTTCCATTTCTTTTTTTCTAAAGAGAGTTTAAGGCACAGAAAGCTTTATATGATGTTTCAGAGATTGCAGTTTCCCTGGGGAGTGACTTGTATAAAAAGGACAATGGATGTTATGTAAATGAATGAAAGAGGAAGGAGCCTGGTTCCATCTTCATTCATTTTTTTCAGCACTTCACATTTCATTAATTTAAATAATGCAAAAAAATAGTTCACATGGCTCTTATTAAATGTACACAGGAGCAATCAATATGATATATTAGAAATTATTTATTACAGGTGTTCAGAATCCTATGAACAAAAGCATGAAAAAAGGAAGTCATGTACAATGTATTAAGGGGGAATAGTTAGATTTAGCTGTATTTTTGGATTTAAGAACATTATATGTAAGAACATGAAAGAATTCTATGAAACATACACTTTAACTTCTTATTTTACCGACACAGAAATGTAGATTAACCATTTGCAACAATGTGGATGGAGCTAGAGGGTATTATGCTCAGTGAAATAAGCCAAGTGGAGAAAGACAAATACCAAATGATTTCCCTCATTTGTGAAGTATAACGATGAAGCAAAACTGAAGGAACAAAATAGCAGCAGACTCACAGACTCCAGGAAGGGACTAGCAGTTACCAAAGGGGAAGGGTGGGGGAGGGAAGGAGAAGAGGATTGAGGGGTACTATGATTAGTATACATGGTATGGCAGGTGTTCATGGAGAAGACTGTAGCATGAAGAAGACAAGTAGTGACTCTGGCATCTTACTACACTGATGGACAGTGACTTCAGTGGGGTATGTGGGGGACTTGATGATAAGGGTGAATGTAGTAACCACATTGTGTTTCATGTGAAACTTTTGTAAGAGTGTATATCAATGATAACTTAAAAAATTGTAAAAAAATAAAAAAATAAAGACATGTCAATTAATAAAAGCTAAATTACTTGCCAAGGATTCTATATAGTTGTTAATGTGAAAACCACATTCACTGTCTTGCATAGGAAATTCACCAATTCACTGATGGTTTTTGGGTGTTGGGGCTGGTGGGAGGGGCTGTGGTTGTTGGGAAGGGACTGGAAAAGAAGTACAACTTGACACTGAATTATAACAAAAGACAAATTAATGAATTTTCCAGAAAAAGGAAGAAGCCAATAATAGAAATTTAAAGCAGTGCTACTAGGTTTTTTTTCCTAAAGCATCTATTTGGCAAAGAATTGATATAGGTTGTTCCATATTAGAAGAAAGAAAAGAAATAGGAATAGAAGGAGAAGAAGGAAAACAGCACTTTATTGCAATGAAATTCTGTCACTTGAAAACTGGTTTTGTAGAAAGCCAATCCAGCTGGCAAGAAGCAAGACTTAGGTGAAAACACTAATCAGGGACGGAGACTGCGACAGTCTTATCCTCCAGCCCGCCCTGCACCATCCACTCTCACGCAATGCTCTCCTCCGTTTCTTTCCTGAACTTCCAAGCACCCAACTCTACATCTGTTCCCTTAGTGCTTCATTTGTTTAACCTATATTAAGCTGAACATAGGCAAAATATCATTTTTAAAATCCATGAAATAAGTTTCATAACCATTTATAAGTTAAAAGGAACACACTTAAGGAAAAAATTACCTTTTAATCACCTTTTAATCTCCACTGGTTCATCGTCTCAAATTTCCTTTAAAGTTACTTAAGATAAAATTTGACACTTAAACTAAGGCTGAACTATCATAAAATAGAGAGCATATCGTAAAATAGGGGAAAAAGATCTAGCAAGGATTTTCCTTATTATATATCCTGTCTTTTCCTCAAAGACAAATGTCACTTGTCAGAGAAGCTTTCTCAAATCACATTATCAAGAACAGGGTCACTATAGACAAGGGGACAAATTTGGTCTGTCACGTGTTTGTGTAAAATAAAAGTTTTATTGAAACACACACACACACACACATCTATTTATTTACATATTTTCTAAGGCTGCTTTCATGCTATTCTTTATGGGAGGGCCAGAAGGAAAAAAAAGTTAAATGTATTGTTAAAGTTTTGATATTTTTGTGCTGTATCAACAGATACGTCATATCACTTTACATCAACTAGTTTTCTGCATCAACTGTCTTTGCAACATCAAATCAGAGCCTAGCCGATAATAGGGACTTGAGCTCACACAAAGGAACAGATTGTCAGGTCATATTTAAACTATTAGAGACCTTACCTAGTACCAAAGTTCACCTAAAGATTTTAAAAATGCAGGTAATCAAAGGCATAGACAGATAGAGAGAGGATCTGGACATTTTAGGAAGCTCCTATATTCTTCTTTCTGCATGGACCATATGCTCTCTGTTCTAGAAAAATAACACATGAGGTTTGCAAGAGATATTTTGTAAGGTAACTGCTATTTATATGTCAGACTTGTAGAAAGTCAGACCACTATCACTAGTAACAATTCATACACAGTGAGGAACATTTAAGTTATGAAATATCACCATTTTATACCTAGAAAGTTGTTTAGCTTATTTGACATTCTCTAGTGAGTCATGCACCATAAATTCATATATTAATTATTTTAAGTCAAAATTAACCAGGGATATTTTGCTAAAGGCATTCTACAAATAAGGACTATTCCTGATAGCAAATGCCATTCATCTACTTAATGGAAACTCCATTTGATAGAGATTAGATTGAGTCACCTGACATTTTCTATATGGGTTTGGAAGGAGATATCCTTCCCCAAGAGGAATAAATGGATCGTGAATCTCAGCAAACTTCTTCAAATCTTTCCCCTCAGCACTTAAAAGGAATATCTGATGAATGAATGACTAAAAGATAAGTAGACTCCTTAAAAACCTCCTTCCATATTTGTCCCAATTCTGAGACGCAAGGTATCTGTCAACTAGAAAAAAATGACAGATGATCCACTAATGTATTTGGCTATAATTTTATATGCTTAAAGCATTTTGGCTACCAAATACAAACACAGTAGAAAACTACTATGATAGAAGAGGAATAATAAAAAGAGAAGCAGACAGGAAAGGAGCTTCTGTTCTTAAAGAGAAATAGAAAGAAAAAAAGAATGGAGCCAGAAATGTACAGTGCTCTGGGTGCTGGAGCATCGAGTTTCTCCAGGACAGGGTTTAGAGGAAGGAAAGCTATGTATGCTAGCAATGCCTATGAGGATGGTGATATTTTATGACATATCAAATTGCCATAAATCTTAAATATTCCATGTTTGAAAGTGTTAAAGGAGATTTTTCAATGATTCTGTAAATACTCTATAAAGTATATGAAAGAAAAAACCACCAATCTAAAAATGCAAACCCATCAAGAAATATAGCTTAGTGATACTGATTTTTTAAAGTAATGCCAGGAAGCTAAAAACTATAAAGGCAGACCAGAGGAGACAGTCAGGAACATAAATGATAACACAGAATTATTGGTGTGAAAAACAACTTGAGATGATTTTCCAAAATTCAAAGAAAGGGAATAATGATGAAGTGAGGAGAATATATTAAAAACATAACAGAAATCCAACACATAATTAATTAGTGGTCATAAAGAAGATACCACAACAGATTAAACAAAGAAAATTTCGAAGTTATGGCAGAAAAATATTCAAATTAAAGAATACTGGGTATACATATTGAAAAAGTATGCCATATTCCAAAGGCACTTCCTGGCAACATTTTAAAATTAAGATGACAAAGAAAAAGATTCAACAAGATTTCAGCAAGAGAAAATTGAGCCACAAAACATCAAATATTAGAGTAATCAAAATTGCTAATTGCCACGAAAATCCATCTGGATATTTCTAAGAGCAACAGAAGAACCAAACATAAAAGCACTACCTATCAAAATATGGGGAACAAAGTGCTTAAGAGAATTAAACCTAGAAAATCTATTCATTTATAATTTTGTAGCAAAAGTGTCCAGAGCAGTATAAGAAAGTATAGACACATCAAACTGAGAGATGAATATGCAAACAATAACCATGTATAAACAAAGCACTCTAACCTATACCCTACAACAAGCAGCCCAGGAAACCAGCTCCCCGTTTTCAGGAAACAGTCCAGGAAGCAAGCCTACCATCTATATTTCAGACTTACAGGAGATCATACCTCTCTTTCTAGTATCAATCCAGGAAGCTGAACAATAACACCTATAACAATTGGCCCAAATGGTCAGGAAATGATTAGTAAGTGACAGCTTCCCTAATTTTTGCCCCCACTTCCAATTTAGGATCAATCAAAGAAAGCCAAATGTGCACCCTGACTAACCACATAGGATGCTCCTCTTCCAGTTGCTCTGCCTACAGCTTCCCCAGGCCAGCAGCCTCCACTCAGGGTGAACGTGGAGCCTTCACTTTGGTTCCACTGTAAAGCATTCCCACTCCTCTGCCTGCCTTTGACTTCCTGCCAAATGAATGTAATGGGGGCTGCCTCCCTTGCTAAAGCAGCTCTGAATAAATAAATAGTCTCTGCTTGTTCTTGCTTGGTTGGTCCTCATTTATTTCTAAAATACTTTTGGACATAAGTGTGTAATTATAAGTCAGTTTTAGGAGACCAAATTTAGTGGGGTATAATTACATATGATGACCAAGTAGTGCAAACATGATTTAATATCAAGCCCAGACAACTAGCATATGCTTGGGATACACCTATAAAGAATTTCTATGAATTAATAAAAAATTGAGTACTCAATAGAATGATGAGCAAAGCTTACAAAAGGCAAGTCATAGAAGAGGAAGCCCAGAAGGTTAAAAAACATGAAGAGATGTGAAGGTAACTACCAAAAAGAGGTGAAAATTAAAAATACAGTACAAGGAGGTCATCTTATTAATATGAACCATATTATTAGTATAAGCCAAGAATTTAAAAGTCTGAAAATTATCTAGTGCTGGCAAGACTACAAAGCAGTGGGGCCTCTCATACACTGTTTGTGGGTGTGTATATGAGTTGAAATATTTTGAGGAGCAATTTGGCAATATCCAGTAAATTTTAAAATGCCTTCACATGATAGCTCTATACTGTTCCATGTAGCTAGTCAGTGCTCTAAGTGTTAAATTCAACAGATTTTGAAGACTTAGAGCCAAAAAAAAAAAATCGCACTGATATCAATTATATAACTTAGGTCTCTCAACCTTGACACTATTAACATTTTAGACTGGGTAATTCTTTGTCGGGGCCTATCCTCTGCACTGTATGACATTCAGCACCATCCCTGGCCTCTACCTTGTTCTCACCTGGAACTCCTAAAACAACTCCCCACTTTGACAATCGAAAATGTCTGCAGACTTTGCCAAATATCCTGAGGGTAAAATCAACCCTCACTGAGAACAAGTCTTAACTACATGTTGAAATGGAAAACTTTTATTACACATTGAGTACTAAATAAAATTTATCAGTAAAATTAATTTTACGTATTTATTTTTACTTTCTATGGTGGCTACAAGAAATTTTAAAATTATATTTTTATTGAACAACACTGTTGCAGTCCTCGATTCCACTCTAAGTTATACACTCTAAATCAGTGTTTCTTAAACTTAATGTGGATAAAGCTTACCTGACAATCTTATAAAATTCAGGTTGTCATTCAGTATATTTGAGATGGCATGAGATTCTGTATTTCTAAGAGACTAGGTAACAATGATGCTGCTAACCCACAGATAAAATGTTTCATAGCATCACTTAGAACTTCCCACGTATGTGCAAAATAGAACGTGAAAAAGAATGTGCCTGGTGATTTTAGTTAATAATACTATATATTGCATATTGGAAAGTTGATAAGAGGATACCTTAAAAGCCCTCATCACAAGAAAAAAAACTTTGTAATTCTATATCGGGACAGATATTAATTACAATTATTATGGTGATGATTTCAAAATATGTACAAATATTAAATCATGTTGTACACCTGTCATTAATGTAGTTATATGTCAGTTATACCTCAAAACATTTTTAAAGAATATCAATGTGTAATATGTGTAATATGTGTAATAATAAAAAGTGTAAATTATTCAACCAAAAACTGAATAAATTATAATAAATTCACACTATGAAATTATATAATATACATGCATGGGAATGTGTGTGTGTGTATATGTGTGTGTGTAAGTGAAATGGCCTATCTATATTTACAAGCATAAATCTTAGAAACATATTCCAGATCAAAAAACACACACACATTTCAAAATGTTAAATACATTATGATAAAATATATACAGAGTTTTGAAACATCCAAAAGAACAAATGTTATGGCTCCATAAACATTGTAAATTTATAAAAAATAGACAAATGACTTAAAGCAAATTCACTATAGTGGTTACTTCTGGGGAGTGTATGACAGGACTGGGATCCTGTGTGGTTATATACATGGAGGTTAGCACTTGTATCTGTAATGTTTTATATCTTTAACACATGAAGTAAATTCAACCAAAGAATAAGAGCTGATAAAACTGAGTGATGGTATAAAGACTTTATTCAAGATACTGTCTTTTTTCTCTATAGTTTGAAATATTTCACAACTAAAAGTAAACAAACACACACATAAATAAATGAATAGTGTGAAAAGCTGAACAATGAATATTGAGGTAGGAATATGGAATTTTTTAATAGACTTTAAAACTTAACAGAAGTGCATTGTCCTGAAGAAAGTATGCATCTCATAAAAATACATATTTTCTGTGAACTTGTAAAGTCACAGATGATACTAATAAATGGAAAGGGGAAGAACAGCAAAGTATTTTTTTTGCTATATACTTCATTTAAAATAAAAACAAGTCTCACTTGCCATTTTTAAAGCATTTGTTATAAACTGTTGATTATAAAAGGAATTTATACTTATTGAATATTTGGAAAATACATAAAAAGAAAAAAACTATGCATTTACTTAACACTCTGTTATAACTATTCCCCATAACAAACACCTTTATTCAACATTTTAGTGTTTTCTTCTAGTCACTCCATCTTTCTCACATATATGAAATAGATTTTGCACAAATGCATACACACACATAAAAATATGTGTATATGTATAGTCCCAATGTTTTACAAGATGGAGTCATACATAAATTGCATGTGATCTGTCTTATAATCAAATATATTTTCACTTAAATCTTTATTTTCACTGACTGTCATTGAAAAGTTCCTCTTTGAAATTTAAATACAGTAGTAGTTTAGCTATCATCTCTTTGTTTCACTTTCTTCCTAAAACACATGCTCAGGATCACTGTCCATGGTCAAGAGTCCTCAACAAGATATTTTCCTAAAGAAGGTAGTAGCTCTACTCTCAAATAAATGTAGGTTCAATATTAGTAATATTTTTTTCTCTAGAAAAAACATCACATGTAGTAGATTATAGTGTACTTAAACACTTCTGTAAATGAACATCTAGGGTTTTTTTCAAACAGCCATTATTACAAAGAAACATAATGCTTATTGGGTTGATCAAAATGTGACAACTCACAGGATCCACTTTCTACCTCATAATTGTCAAGTACTGTGTTCTCTTGTCCAGCCCTTTCATCTGAGGAAAATAGAATTAACATCTTTTCCTATTACTTTTCAGATGATCTCTTTCTTTAAATGTAGTGAATTTTGAGCCCTTCTGTCTTTTTTAAAACTGGTCTTATTTCTAGAAGATCTGGCAGAAATTTCTTGACCTTTCTGTTGTGACACATGTTGTTCTCTATTTTGAAATTCTATTGGTATCTCAATAGAAGCTAGAAAAATGGAGAGATATTCATTGCTCATGCAGTTTTTCCAATAAGTTTCATGTGGCTTTATTTTCAAATTTAAAAATTAGAAAATATTGGTTAAAGAAGTCTTCTTTAAAAATATTGAAAGCAGACAGTATTATAGTTAAGAGCAAGACAAATAACTATTAATACAATGGAGAAGTTAAAAGCAACTACATCAAAGTAAAAAAAAAGAAGTGAAAAGAAACTACAATGAGGCACGAAGTTTAGAAAACAAGCTCAAAGATGGAAATGTAAACATGTTAATTACACATCAATAAATAAAAATCAGCAGAACCCCCACCCCCATTTAATTTAATCCCACAGATGTTTATTGAATACTTGGTAGGTGACAGGCGCCACCAAGTCCTGAGGAGCTAGTGGCAAACAAGATCGACACAGGGCTTCCTCTTAAGAAGTTTAGTCTAGTAGAGAACCTATTAAACAAGTAATTGCAAAAGTGATGTGTGTCACCAAACAAGAAATTCAGGATGAACAAAGCCCATGTCAAGGGTTTTCTAAAGAGGATGTAGAAAGCCTTGAACAAATTATCACATGCATAAGTTCTTCCTCTTAATCACTGATCAACTATCAGCCAACATCATATTCAATACTGAAATGCTAGAAACACTGTTAACATAAGAAATAAGACAAGGATGACTGCTGTCATCAGTAATATTTTCATATATGTCCTCAACAGGACAAAAAACAATTCAGTACTATTCTTACAGGTAAGAAGCAGACTGACGGACAATTACTTATTTCAGAAAATTTAAAAAAATGAAGAGCTTCAACAACATTAACTCAGTATCAACACTATTTTAGGGCATACATTTTACTCCAAGGACTAGGTTTAAAAAAAAATCAAGTGAAATTGTGAACAAGGCATTTTCAATACAGTGAGTGAAGACAGACAAAAATGATTGCTTTATAATGTGGTGGAGAGCCATGGAAAGAATGAGCTTTGTGGAATAGGAAGGCCAATAAGCCCCCTTAGAAGTGAATCAGGAAAAGGCTTCTGAAAACATGTCAAGACAAAACAGAGCCCTGTAGAATAAAAATGTATAGATGGGAAGATTTTTCTGAACAACAGAATTGTTGATTTAAAAGTGTAGGTATAAGAAAGGCCTTGGCACATTCTATACATTGTTAATAAATTAGTGAGATGTAAGCAACCAAGGAGACTGGAAAAGAAGAAGAAATCAGTTTTCAGAGGTTATCACAATGTAATCATAAAAAGAAGTTAGACTTTCCCCAGACAACAATGGGCAATGATGAAAAGATTGCAAGCAGTGGGGTGTCATTATCAAATCTGTGTCTCAGAAATGCATTCCAACGTTAAAGTGCATGTTTAGGAGTTATTGCAGTAATTCAGGTGACAAATGGCTGTGGCCACAACTAGGAGAGTGGCAGTAGGATTAGAGAGAAAAGGCTGGATTCTAGAGATAGTACAGCCAGAGCAGTCAGGGACTTGGAAAGGGGCAGGCAATGAGGAAAACAGTTCAACATGACTCCACGATGGACGGTGGTATATCCAATGAAAACACAGGAGACAAAGGATTCTAAATGTACAGATAGTAAGTTCTGGTTTGGCTGTGTTGAGTTTGAAATGCCATGTAATGTTCCAATTGGAAATGTCTAGCATGAAGTCTGGTGATCAGAAAGATGTAGGTGGAGAAGCAGAATTGTGACCATCAACGTATGCAACAGAAACAAATTCTAGCCTTTGGCGATAGAGATAATTACTTAAGGTAAGCAGGTAAGACAACTTCCTTCCCCTCCCACTACCAATAAACCCAGGGGAGCAAAAATATTTTTTAAACATTTTTATTAACCCATTTTAGTTGTATTGCAAAAGTGATGACAGGTGACTTCAGAGTTCGTAACTTAGAGACACAGTTGGCATGAGGTAGGATTATCCGTACCAGTTAGTTATTCTCTACTGAGATTTCTTAACTAAGCTTGAATAAACCATGGATTTCAGAGTATGGGATCTTAGCATAAAATAATTTTCCCTAAGAACACACAACTGAAAAGATTCCCCTCTATACATATTCTTATCTATTGAACATAATCTGAATTTTCTATAGAGATAGGGAAGCAGATTAGCAGTAACCGGCCTTCAGATACTATCATTATCATGTGTTATGAGGAAGAGAATAACAATGAGCTAGATACTATTCAGGGCAAGAACAGTGCTATTGGTCTACAGCCAATTATGATTAATTCATTTAAAATGATTTATATGGTGGCTACCATAAGCCCAGCATTTGGTTAATAACATGGCATTCAGTTTTGGCTTCTAGGATATCACAGTCTCATTTCCCCTTAAATGGGTGCTGCATCACCTAAAATATAGTCAAACATAGTTATTGTTAATAACTTTAATAAGCATAGTAGGAAATCAAACTCTCATCTCCAATACTAAGAGGACAATTGCTGACAAAGAAACAAAAGGTTAATTTAATCAAAATTTCTCTCAATTTGAGGCTTTGCCTGGAATAATTTGAGCAGTACCTGTTGGCCCCTTTGACCCCTTCCCTGTGGGCCTTGTCTGGGAAGGTGGTGATTGACTTTGATGTGGTTTCCCAGGAAACAGCTGGTAGTTTTTATTACATATAAAGTCAAGCCAGGAGACCCCTGGAGGCAACCGGTGGTAACTGAGCACCTTAGTGAACACACACCCTGAAGGGGTAGATGCCGTGGAGGCTTTGAGAGGAGGGTGTGAGGAGGGTGTGATGGACAGCGAAGACGAGGAAGACGAGGAAGAGGAGGAGGAGGAGGAGGAGGAGTCTGAAAGCAGGGACTGTGGCTGAGAATTATTACTTTTCTTAACACAAAGCAGCCAGTCAACGGCTTGGGGCTGTTCGCTTACAGCTCTGTTTTCAGGGGCTGCCGTCAGGCATTTTTTCTTCATAATAAGCCGCTGGGTGATACCGGTTTCAGATGCAGGGAAGAATTGTGATGTTTTCTCCATTCCTTCAAGGTTGTTTCCAGGGGCTGCATCAGGCTGATTTTCTTTCACAGGGAATGAGAGAGAAGACGAGAGGGAAGTCTCTGGCAGGGAAAGGATGAGGCCTAACTTCACCTTGACTTCCCCCTCAGAACTGGGCTGAGGTGTTGGTATGACAAACAGCGTTGCCCTGCAAGGATCTTCCCTTCCTGCAAGATGGTTACACTGAGATTTTATGCAGGAGTCACATGCTAAACAGACCACATAACTTGATGAAAGGCGGGGACCAGGACGAGGATTTGGCCTTCCCCTCATCCTTTGAAAGAGAATCTGCCTGCGCAGATCCCTCTGGATTCTGGTCTTGGAGAGAGAATTGACAATTTTATTTACAACATCATCAGCGACAGTTCCACCTTTAACAATGCAGGGATAAATGTAATCTAAAGTCCATGAAATTTCTTAATTTTATTTTGTCTTTGCACAAAGATCAAAGCCGCTTTTACTCCGGAGTCTGGAGCCCAGTGTTGAAGCAGCTATGTTCCTGAGGCAGTGTTTGCAGCTTGAGAATGACTGATCTGAGACATTTGGTTTGGAAGGAGGTAAAGGCAAATGTGTGGCTCTGCGTTTGTCATTTGGTAAAACAGTGTTATGAAACTTGGAGTAGCAAACTGGTGAGCTCAGGTTCCTGATGGCACTATCAGGTGTAAGCACTGTGTGAGATTTGGGCTGGAAGAATGGCAAACTCTGAGTCTGATGGGAAGAATGTGGTAAAGGTGATTCCCTTGGTGTTGAGTGGGACAATGGTAAGCTCAGAACACTGTAATTAGAGCTGAATACAGGTGTCTGAGGTCTGGAGGGAGGTAACAGTGAGGTCCAAGCCACCTGATTGGGCTTCACCAAAGCTGATGGCTGAAGTGAGCTATTTGTTCGAGGTGCGGAGCTGAGTGTTGGTGAGCTCACAGATCTTTGACTGCGCTCTAATAAAAATGTCCAAAGGCGGTCCGATGAAGACATTTTCTGAGGCTTGGATTGAGGTAATGTTGAATTAAAGACTCTTTGATTAGGTCCCAAAGATGGATGACCAGAGAGTGTCTAGGGAAAATATTTCTTGATGTTTAAAGGAGGATAATGATGAACTTGAGACTCTTTGATTAGACTTCAGAGAGGGTCATGTCCAGCAAAGGCCTAGGGAAGATGAAATGGTAGGCTTGGAGAGGGGTAATTGTGAGCTCAGAGCTGTTTGATTGGACTCCAGTAAAGAGGATGATGTCTGAGATTTAAACTGGAGCAAATGTGAGCTCAGGGCTCTCCAAGTAGGCCACAATGAAGTTCTCTGGTGGAGGTCTAGTGAAGATCCATCCTGACGTTTGGAGTGGGAGATGGGTGATTTCAGAACCCTGTTAAAGAAGCCCTGTGAAATTGTGTCCTGAGACTTGGCAGAGGGCAAAACTGAGCAGTTTTGCACCTTCTGCTTAGAGCTTACTGGACGTACCACAAGGTGATTACTGTGGGATAGCACAGAAATTGGTGGTGGCCAGTTGGTAAGAGTGTTCTAATGGCACAAAGTGTTGATCATAATATGCTAATTGCACCATCTTGTGCTAGTGGTAGAGGTCTTTTTGAAAGCAGTTGGCTTGTGGATTATTTTAGAAACAGTCCTTCAGCTGGATTCCATGGACAACAGATACTTTTAAATAAATAGTACTTGGTAGTTCCTAACTTTTATCTTATAACTGCTCTCTTAATTCCCAAATATTATCGAGTATCTCAAAACTGAGGTATAGATTAGGATGAAAAAACTTATCACCATTTGAGATTATCCTCTGTCTTCTCTTTAGTTTCCTAAAGTTTTTTCTTCTTGAGGATATATGCCTGTTAACAAAATAGTGAAGAGAATTCAAAAATCCTGATAGGGGTGTTAATTTCCTCAATGTGTTGTAGTGACTAGAGGATGGGATTTATGTTAATTCCTAAGCACTTACTCTGCATGTAATTCTTGAATTAAACTTTCTAGACCCCAGTTTCCCTTCTGTAAAACAGATGAATATTTAATTAATTGGGCTGAGAACTAAATAAGATAATATATACAAGCATGCATAAATATATATATAATGACCACAATGAAGTCTGTATGTATGCATATATACATGAATACATATATATACACACACATACATATATGTGTACATATGTGTGTCTATCTATATCTGTATATATCTGTGCCCAGGATATAACAGATGCCCAGTAAAAGGTAATAGTTATTTAGCTATTTCTTTAATAATTTAGTAAAAGAACTGTGATGTTTTTTGCATGAAATAAGAGAATCTTAGAGAAAAGTGAAATGGAAGTTCTGAAATGTTTTCAATTTAGATTCTGTTACCTATCATCTGCACCTTTTAGCTTACTTCCAGAAGCCCATGAATTCTAGTAAAAAATCAATTCAAACTTTGAATCTTTTTCTTATTTATCACCATTGCAGCTTGTGAAACCATTGACTGCTACCTTATAAAACTACCATCTTTATTCATGTCATTTTTTATGTTTCCTCTGATTCTCTACATTCATTCTCTCATTTCTCTCCAGGACTTAATTGAATTATTTTCTTTTGCTCTCACCTCAGTGCAATTCTCAGTATTGTATCACTGGTTTCTTCTCTTTTCATTTTATTCCTAAGTAATCACATTAGTTATATTTAGGATTTAAAGATGAACTACAGAAACTACATAAAACACAGAACCTTGTAACTGGCCAAAGCAATGCAAGCAACTACCACTCAGAAAAGGCAGATATACTGTTTCTCAAAGGAAAGCGCAGACTGTCACACACTCCGTGTTAGGGAGTTTTCATGGTCATGGGTTTGTCCTTCCGATCTTAGGGCTGAGGTACATGATAGGACAAAACACTACATGATTGCACAGACCCTGGGGTCTGCCACTTAAGTCATCAGCCTTAAGGCCCTTGAAGAATGAAAGTTGTCAAAATTTGGTTTCATGATTCTATGCTTCTATGAGTTGCCAATACAATTTCTGATGGACAGATGTATTCCTCATAGATGCCAACTTACCCAGTTAATTTACTATCAATTCTATTATTACCAGAAAGTTTTCCCTTTTGACAAGATGTCTTTTCATATACTTACATTTATTTTAAAATCTATCTCACTGGTGCCTTAGTTCACTTGTTTTCAGTCTTGAGTCATTCTTAATGGACTTCTTCAAGTACCAACAATACTATTTATATACCAATGACTTCCTATCTCTTTTTTGTCTCTAGTTCTGGTTTTCTCTGTAGCTTCAAAATATATTTCCAACTAATCATTAGACTTCTCTACCCATAAGTCCCAAAGACAATTCAAACACAAAACGCATCAAAACTCAGTAATTTGCCCTTCTAGAGAAATCTTTTCCTATATTTTCTATCTCATTTACCATAGCCTAGGCATCAAATTCAGAATCTTTGAAATCATCCTCACCTTCACCCTCCAAAACCATTTAGACACCAAAACGTTGATGTGACCTCTCTTCTATATCTTATTTCACCTTTTTCTATCCAATTTTACTATTCCAATTTATACTATAGGCACATTTCATCTAGACTCATGTGTTACATAAACCTCTATATAGGTGTGTGTGTGTGTATCTTTCCTATATATCTATACATTCCCCATGACCTCATTCACTCTCTTCCTTCTGCTCTGCTAGACATTCAAGAGCAAACTCTTGCTGATGAGAACAGCTGCTGCTCACCCAGAGATTTCCTTTGTTTCACTTATGTCTGCATGAGTAATGAATACTGAGGTACTTGTGATTGCTGGATTTTGTGTGGTATGATTTGACATCCAGTTCCCTAAATAAGGAAATGCCATATTCTACTGTTTGTGGTGTGGCACCCTAATAAACTTCTAAAAGATAGTATAGAATAATTTCATGACCTTGAGTTACGCACAGACTTCTGACACACAACATAAAAAGCAATAACTATTAAAAATTTATCAATTAAAATCAAGAACCCACAATCATTAAAAGATACCACATTTAGAAAGAGAATAGGCAAATCAAAAAATCTGAAGAAAACTTATATTTATCTGAAAAAATGTGGACATGGATATTATCATAAATATATCATACCCCCTCATAGCACCTGCATGTGCAAAGAAAAAGACAAACAATACAATTAGAATGATGGGCAAAACAACCGAATAAGCACCTCACATATGAGCATATACAAATATTAATGCATCTATGAAAAAAAGCTCAGCCTCAGCCTCATTGCAAACCAGTGAAGCACTTATTTAAGCCACAGAGAGATCTACTGCACATTATCAGAATGTGACTAAAATAAAATAGAGTAAAAACAGACAAAACCAAGAATTGGTGAGTATGTAGATTAATTAGTGCATTTTATATTATATGACATATATATATATATATATATAAAATGTTTCACTCCTAGGTACACTTCAACAGGCATGCAATGAATCAATATTTTTATCAAAATACAGGTACTATGATATTCATTGGAGCATAATTCATAATAGTTTCAATCAATAGCAGACTATATAAATAGTGGTGATATATTCATTCAATGAAATATCAAACAACAAAAGTTAACAGAAAATCTAGCACCATGTAGCTACATGAACCAATCTCACATACAAAATTTTAAATGAAAAGAATTATATGCACAAAAAATACTTAGAAATTTTACATGTGAAAGTTCAAAATGAGGTCATAATAACAGTGGTGGTTAATACTAAAGAGAAAATACATTTGGGGATGTAGAAATCAGGAGCGAGCACAAAACTTCTGGGATGGTGATAATATTGTTTCTTGACCTGGCTAATGACTCTGTGGGTGATTTCACTTTGTGATAATTGAGTTTAAACACTTACGCTAAGTGGACTTTTGTATGTTTCTGACTTCAAAAGTACCTAACTTGATGCTAATTTGAAAAGACACATCTGAAACCAAATTGCACGGAAAGGTGAAACGTTAAAGGATGAACCAAGATCTGGCACACAGATGCAGTGAAAACTTGGAAAAAAACAAAAAATACCCACCCCAAATCGAGCACAATGTGGAAATCCTCCTGTCGTGCAGAGAGGAATAAAGGAACTCAAAACAAATGGAACCAACAGGAATCTATTTAAGACACAAACCAGAAAAAATAACATTTCTGAATTTTTTCCACTTTCAGACTTACTCAGCAAATGTCCCTTCCATTTCAAAAAGTATGTTTTGTTAAGGCATACAAATGCTAAAGATAACTCAGGAAGTGGTGGAAATTGGAGTGAAGCTGTAACTGTGGATGAAAATGAATACCCCTTAAGAAAGAATTAACTCACAAATAGTCTCTGTACCCAAATTCTCTCTAGAGTTGAGTTCTTTCAAACTTTCAATTAAGAAATAAAGTTATATGAACTTTTTCAGAATGTGATAAATCTAGAAATATTCTAAATCTGTTCTATGAAACTGCTGTGCATAATTCTGATATTAAAACATTAAAATGGTTTAAAATTAAGGGGAAAATATTAAAATGTCACATTTCATGTGCAAAATTCCTTAAAAAATTAAGATTATAATAAAATAATTATTGACTATCACTAACTTGATCTTATACAATGTAATGATTATTAGTAAACATAATTTGTCATGTTCATAATTCACAAATATTAACAGATGTTCAAAAATGTTATTTGATAAAATCCAGCCCATTCCTCATAAAACTCAGCAAACTACAAAGAAAAACCTAGTTACTTAGTGAAAACAAATAACAATCTCAAAGCAAAATTAAATAATTCAGTTGGTATAGAAATATTAGCTAATCCCATAATAGGCTGATAATAAACCAGTAGGTAATAAATCTACTATCACTACTACAATTTAATGTTGTTTAAGAAGATCTGGCCAATGTACTAAATTAAAAAAGCAAAAAATAGGGATATAAGTATTGAAAAGAAAGAGATTAAATGATCTCTAGGCATTGTATATGACTGAAAACCCAATTTAGACTATTGAAAACCTATTAAAATCAGTTATATGTTAAAATTCAGAAAGTTCAATAAAATCACTGTTAAGTTATTACATATGGATCAAGAATTTTCTTAAATATCAACAATTAACCAGATATATAGTGGCCATAAATATTCCATGTGTAATTAGCTCTAACAAGACAATAAAAAGTACAAGCATCCTATTACAAAAATGAGCAGTTATTTGGAAGCTTTACAGAAAAGAAATACAAATGCCTAGTAATTTTAAAAAGCAACAGTTTGCTATGCCTAGTTTTTTTGTATCTTTCACTTCCTTCCCGATCCATAGATGCTCCTTGCTCCTTCATTCTATTTCCTTTTTCAAAACATATTTTTAATTTAAAAAAATCAGAAATTAACTTTTTCATTAGTTAATAGGAACAAGCAGAAAATAACTAAGGGTACACAAGATTTGAAAAACACTATCAACTAATTTGACCTAATCGATATGCATAGAACCCTCTACTCCAAAATATTCTTTTCAAATGCACATGAAACAGTCACCAAAATTTTACATATCACACAACAAATCTCAATAAATTTATAAGGATTTGAATTATATATACTGTGTTCTTGGATTTGGCAGTAAAATTAAATGATAAATCAGTAACAAATATCTGTGAAACATGAACAAATACTAGAATTAAATAATATATTTTAATTATATTATTATAATAGACAAGAAGACAGGAAGAAAATTATGAATTCTTTTGCAGGAAATGAAAATGAGAACACAATATATAAAGATGTGTGGGATATTGCTAAAGCAGAACTCAGGAGGGAAGATACCCATAGCATTAAATGACTATATTAGGAAAGAGGAAAGTTCTCAAATCAATGACATTAGCTTGAACCTTAATCACTTAGAAAAAGAGGAACACACCAAACCCCAAAATTAACTAGAAAAAAGAAAATAATAGAAATTAGAAGATAAATCAATAAAATAAAACTCAGAAAAGCAAGGATACCAAAAGTTGGATCTTTGAAATCAATAAAATTGAAAATATTCAACCAGACATATTAGGAAAAAAAGAGAAAACATCAATTACAAATATTTGGAATGAGAGAGGTGACATTACTACAGATGCTGAGAAGAATAATAAGGTAATTGTATGAATATTACTATGTCAATATATTAGATAACTCAGATAAAAGGGACATTCTTCCTTTTTTTTGTATTAAAGTGTCACTGATACAGTCTTATGCTGGTTTCAAATATACAACACAGTGGTTCAACAGTTACACATATTATTAAGTCCTTACTCCCTCTAGTGCAGTTACTATCAACATAGAAAGATGTTACAGAATCACTGACTATATTTTTCATGCTGTACTATCATCCTAGTGACCTACTTATATTGTGTGATTGCAAATTATGGTGCACCATTATCCCCCTGACCCTTCCCCCACCACCCATCCCAACCCTTTCCCCTTGGTAGCCACTATTCACTTCTCAGTGTCTCTGAGTCTACTGCTGTTTTGTTCCTTCTGTTTTGCTTTGTTTCATATTCCAAGTAAGTTAAATCATATGGTATTTGTCTTTCTCAGCCTGGCTTATTTCACTGAGCATAATACCCTCTGGCTCCATCCATGTTGTTGCAAATGGTAGGATTTGTTTTCTTCTTATGGGTAAATAATATTCCATTGTGTATATGTACCACATCTTCTTTATCTATTCATATGTTGATGAACACTTAGGTTGCTTCTATATCTTGGCTATTGCAAATAGCATGGCAATAAACATAGGGGTACATACATTTTTTTGAATCAGGGATTTTTGTTTCTTCAGGTAAATTCCTAGAAGTGGAATTACTGGGTCAAATGGTATTTCAATTTCTAGTTTTTTGAGGAACTTCATACTACTTTCCACATTGGTTGCACTAACTTACATTCCCACCAACAGTGTGGGAGGATTCCTATTCCTCCACATCTTCACCAGCATTTGTTGTTCCTTCTGGATATTGGACATTCTAACTGGTGTGAGGTGATATTTCATTGTGTGGTTTTAATTTTCATTTCCCTGTTAATTAGTGGTGTGAAACATTTGGCCATTTGTATTAATTCTCTGGAGAAGAGTCTGTTCAGGTCCCCTGTCCATTTTTTAATTGGGTTATTTAAGGGCTGTTAAGGTGTATGAGTTCTTTATATATTTTGGATGTAAACCCTTTATAAAATGAGTCATTTACAAATATTTTCTCCCATACTGTAGGTTGCCTTTTTGTTCTGCTGATGGTATCTTTTGCTGTATGGGAGCATTTTAGCTTGATGTAGACCCACTTGTTCATTTTTTATTTTCTTTCCTTTGCCCAAGGAGATGTGTCTAGGAAAAAATTGTTTATGCTCTTATTCAAGAGATTTTTGCCTATGCAATACTGAGAAAGAAGAATAAAGCTGGGGAAATTACATTCCCTGACTTCAAGCTGTACTACAACGCTACAGTAATCAGAAAAACTTGGTACTGGCACAAAAACAGACCCATAGATCAGTGGAACAGATAGAGAGCCCAGATATAAACACATGCATATATGGTAAATTAATATTTGATGAAGGAACCATGAATATACAATGGGGAAAAGAAAGCCTCTTCAACAACTGGTGTCAGGAAAACTGGACAGCTACATGTAAGAGAATGAAACTGGATTATTGTCTAACTCCATACACAAAAGCAAACTCAGAATGTATCAAAGCTTAACATAGTTATGAAACCATAAAACTCTTAAAAGAAAACATTTTTCTTGAAAGACACAAATTGCCAAAGCTCATTCAAGAACAGAAAACCTGAAGATCCCTATATCTATTAAGTAAATTGAATTTGAGTTTAAAACCTCACCACAAAGAAATCACCAAAACTTGACAGCTTCACTGGTATATTCTACCAAACTTTTAAGAAAGAGATAATACTAATTCTGTACATACTATTCTAGAAAATTAAAGTCCTCTTATGAATCAAGTGGTACTCTGATGCCAGCATCAAACACATTATTAGATTTTTTAAAAATATATAAGCTAATATTCTTCATACAGATGAAAAATTCCAAATAAAGTTTTAGCAAGTCAAATCCAAAAATATGTAAAAAGGGTAATACACTTCCCCCAAATCCATGAACCCAATATTATCCTGAGAAAACACCAAACATGCCCAAATTGAGGATAATCCTACAAAATATTTCACCAGTACTCTTCAAAAGGTGTCAAAGTCATAAAAAACAAGTAGAGAGAGAATCTGTCACAGATTGGAAAAATCTAAGCATAATGACTAAATCCCACATGGTGTCCTGAATTGAATCCTGGATCAGCCAAAATATATTAATGGAAAAATTGCTGAAAGTCTATTAAAATCTTTAGTTCAGTTAATAGTATTGTACCGATATTAATGTATTTGTTTTGGTAAATATGCCATGTATTATGTGAGATGTTAACATCATGAAAAGCTGGGTGAAGAGTTAAAATGCACTGAAGCTAGAATGGACATAACAACTCTGAAAAAGAAGAAAGTTTTAAAGTCAACATTACCCCATTTCAAGACTTACGAGAAGTAACAAGTCTATATTGGAATATGGATAGACAAATAGATCAACAGAACAAAATAGGAAGTTCAGAAATCCACACGTTTATGGACAGCTGTTTTTCTCGTTTTTTTTTTAATTGCCACAGCAATTCAGTGGAGAATAATCCTTTCAAATGTTGCTGTAATAACTGGATATATACCTGCAAAAAAAGTTTGATCCATCTTTCAAATTATATGCAAAAATCAATATATAATGGGATAACAGATCTAACATAAAGCCTAAAACTATTAAAGTTCTGGAGGAAAATATAGGGGAAAATCTTTGTGACTCTTGATTTTGAACATAGAGTTTTGGATGTGACACCAAAAACACAATCAATAAAAGAACAAATGAATCAATTGAAATATGCCATAATTAAAAACTTCTTTCTTCTAGATACTATTAAGACATTGAAAAGATAAATCATAAACAGAGAAAATATCTGCAAAGTGTACATCTCATAAAGGGCTTGTTATGAAAAGTATAGAGAGAGAATTCTCAAAACTCAATAGCAAAGCAAGAGATCCAATAAGAAAAAAATGGGCAAAATATTTGGACAGCTCTCCAAAGATGACATATGAACAGGAAATAGGCACATAAAGAGATGCTCACAACATTAGTCATTATGAGATGCAAATTGAAACCTTGTTAGGTACAACTAAATACCTATTAGAATGGCTAAAATTTTAAAAGTTGATCATACTAAGTGAAAACAAGAATGTAGAGGAAATGGAACTCTCATACACTGCTGATGGGAACTGAAAATCAGGAAGTTTTAAAAATAGTTTGACCATTTCTTAAAAAGCTATATATATATATATGTATCATACGATCCAGCCATTCCACTCCTAGTATTTACTCAAGACAAGAGAAAACTTATGCCCATACAAAGACTTAGAGAAATATGTTTGTTAAAGCTTTAGTTTAATAGTCCAAAACTGGAAATAACCCAATAAGCAAGTGGATGTATCAGTAAATTGCAATAGTTCCAGATAATGGAATACTACTAGCGGTAATTTCAGGAATCCCATCTGCAATTAAGAGTTTGGGAACAAAATGATTACAAAATGATAAACAAACAAACAAACAAAAAACTGATATAAAACAGTCTCAGAAACCTACCTCATTTACTATTTCAGTGTAAGACCTCCTGAATAAAGATAGCACAATGAGGCAAATGCTCTGTGTTCTCGATAAACCATCCAACTAGATACAGGTACATGTTCCAAGTTCAAAAGGAATCAAAGATACAGGCTTCCAGGAAACCCAGACAAGAATATAAATGCACAGATGACTTGAAAATTGGTTAAGATTGGTTTGACATTTATGAGTTTATAAAACTATTCAGTATTCTTGTATACTTAAATTTTCTAACAACCAAACTGACTTCCACATGTCAAACTCTCAACATCCAAAACACTCTTAGGCCCATATTAATACTTTTGCAGTTCAAGAGATTTAAATTTAGAGAAATTCTTGGAAGTCAATTCTTAATGCACCAAAATTAGAGTGAAAACTAATCACTCTAAGAAAATAATCCTCTTTTGGGAGCTAACTACATAAGATGCACTGGCTCAGGTGAACAGGAGACCTCAGAAGAAACCTCTGCTCTCCAAGCATTAGCTCTAGCCTGACATAATTACTTGGCATGAGGACTGACATTTCTACCTTGCTGAGCTCAGACATTCAGGTCTCATCTTTTCTCAAAAATAAATGCATGAGACTATCTCCTCAGATTTACACTTCAAAACTACCTTCTCTGAAGCCTTTCTATCATACATACACACACATGCACACTAATGTATACATATTCCTGATTGTAAAAGCACCTCTCACTAATAGAAGTTTCATGGAAACTTGCTAGTCCAATGACTTGCTAGTCCAATGACTGTCAGAGATAGAACTTAAGCTACTTTCATGCTATACAGTCTTGTAGGCTATATGCTGCTTTCACTCCCTGTTGAGGGAAAGGAATCCTGAGAGGACAATGCTCTAATGCATGGAACGGTAAGTATAGTTCCTGGGCTACTATTTCCGGAAAGAGCTCTACAATTCTCTGTTTGAAATAAGGGCTTTGAGCAAATTTTACCATTTTTCACCTGCAATCAGTTTGTCCTGCAAATGCAAGGACCTGTTTGTGGAATGAGCTTGAAGCAAACTTACCCATGAGGTCTGCAGGAATCCATCCAGAATCCAAACAGCAACACCATGCAGATGTATTCAACACTGTCTATTCTCTCAGTCCTCCCCTCCCAGACAAGAACAGGAACCATGGGCTGGGTGTGTAAAGAGTTGAGTCAGCCTAGTTTAGCTACTTTAGATATACTGGGTATGTTCAACAAGGCTACAGAATAATATGCTCTGTAAAAATCCATTAATTTTCATGCTTCTGTAGTATTGTTTTAACTTCAGAAAATTTCCTCAGAAACAACTTTAAAATATCAAGCTTCTATATCTGAACAGAATAAAAGTGTCATGTCTGTCCCTTGACCCCCTAATCACAAAGGCATAGCATGCAGCAACTCTAAAACAAATCCAAATCTGTGAGATTGGAGAATAAAGGCAAAGAGTTGGAACTTGGAATGGTGTGAATCAAATTGCTAGCATTCATTCTTTCCTTCCCACAAGAGCCCGCTGTTGCTATCACTTTTTAGAATATATCCCAGAGTACTTTGGGGCCACAAAGATAGTTTTCTGAAATGTCAAAGGCACAGGAGACAGAATAATAGGGAATTCAATTCAATGAACTATTTTACAGCCAATTATGATAGATATAAAAATGTAAAGATTATTAGTACATATGCGATAAACATCTAAGGAAGGGATAGAAAACCAGGCACAGATATAAAACAAAACAGGCCACAAGTAGTAAAATAAAGGAGAAAATGTTCAGGAAATGAGGAATAAAGATGACTTCAGGAACTGAAACACAAACAGCAATAAAAGGAAAGATTGCAGAGTCTAATATATTAGAATGTCTGGATAACTTACAATTAGGAAGGAAGAGGGAGAGGTGGGAAGACCAATGAAGGATACAATATAGGAGCAATAAGATAATCAAATATGAAAGGACATTTTGGAAGTCTAGGAAATATTTTTTTAAGAGGCATTCCATAAACTCAATGTGTGAGGAGATTTCAAGAACAGTGACTGAGAAAAAGTCATTAAGTTCACTAATGAGAACATTTTGAGAGGACGGTTATTTGAGAGGACAATTCCAAAAAAGGAACGAGTGTGAAGTGTAGACAATATAATTAACCTGACTTTAAAGAACTTGGCTGTGTAGAGTTAAGCACAGTTGGAAAAGGTCATCATTGAGGGAAATCTGGTTGATGTTAGAACAGAGAAACAGTCCAGTATATTGTCGGGGAAGAAAAAGAAGAACCAATGAGGAAAACTGATAGCATCCATTGTGGCCCAGAGACAGGAGGATTGGTTCAGCAATGGAAAATTTCGGCGTTGTCCACTTTTTGAAGCAGAGTAAGTCAGGAGGTTAAAATGAAATAAGTCCTCCAAAGAAATATAAAAAGTTTCTTCCCCGCTAACCATAATCTATCATGTCATTAGATGAAGGAAGGTAGGGAGGGATGGAAGAAGGAAAGAGGAGGTAAGCCCAAAATAGGAAATTCTCTTTTGGAGGCACTTTTAGAAAATATATAGTTTGTCAATATCTGAACACTACCCACCAAAGGAGCAGAGAGGCCACTGTTGCAGAAACATGCATAAAGAAAATGTATATGTACCTCTGTTAAATCATAAACAAATCATAACTGCTATCTTTCCCACTCATTCCCCTAACCTATAAATAGTGAGAATTATTTCATGTCATTTGGTTTGCCAGGCACAGTGTCAAGCTTGCAGCAAAGATTCTAAATTTACATACAAACTGCAGGTTCTCTATCTGTAGAAAAATACCTGAAAGTGGCAAAAGCTGGAGTTTACTGTATCTGTCTGTGAGGGGAATCAGGGGAGAGAAGAACCTTAATAATATTAGACAAAAGCATTAGACCCCGTAGGGGTTCACTTTTCAGCTCCTTCAAATTCTCTGCCATAGCATACACTTTCTTGCCTAAATGTTTTAGACAGAAGGCATCCCATATATACTTTGGGAGAAACTATGGGATTTACAAGATTTACCTCTTGATAGGCCATCTGGGATCTGGGGATTACCTATGTTAACATTAGCTGGTTTAGATGTAGATAAAGATAAAGATAAAAAGATATAGATAACACATATACATATACTATTACAAGTGTATCTTCAAACAAAAACCCCTTTGTTCCACTTTGTATAGGATGCAGGTTTTCTTGAGGTGTAAGACCTGGGATCTCAGTACCATAAATATGAAAGAAGGTCCAAATGCTGTGATGCTCAGGAAAACAAATTCTGTCCTATCTAATTAACATTATTCCTATCAAATTCCAACAATTTTCCAGTCTTCTCTACCATATACTTGACTAAAACACTACAAAATATTGAAAATACAAAAAATGTGCATATTGATGCAGATGATATTTTAAGATGACTTCAAGTACAATTTTTCTTCTTCTGTATGTCTAAAATTAAATTTTATTTTTAGAAAGCAAACTAATTATGCATTTTTTTATTTAGGTATTTACTTAGTCAAGAAAATAACTCTTCTAATAGAGCTGTATGGTAATACAACTCCTTAAAATAAAATTGTATTTGTTTTTGTCCTAGCAAAGACAGGAAAAGCTAAACTGGGTGACAAACTACTTATATACTATTTAAATACTCTAATAGTAAATGTAATATATATTTATTGTAGAAAACAGAAAATAAAGGATGTAATCAAGGAAATGAAAATCATCCATTATCTCATCACCCAGAGTTATTGTGTGTGTATATCATTCCAGTGTTTCTATGTATCTGTATTTTTATATAAATGAGATATTAATCATTTTCTTTTTTCATTTATTTAGCTGAAATAACATGAATGTTTTGATGTCATTAAATATTCTCCTCAAATATAATTGAAAGCAAGGCTTTGAGGATCATTATCCTAACATTTTTTGTATATATCTGCTTCTTTTAGATTACTTTTTAGAATTAAAATTTTAGAATAAAATTTAATATCTTAAGACTTTAAATACATTGCTAAATTTTTCTTCTCCAGTAAATTTTAAAAAAGAAAAGGAAAAATTGCATTCCCATCAGTAATAGACAATTGCTCTTTGGCTATCTAGCAAACTCTGGCTCTAGGATATTTTAAATATTTATCTCTTTGCTTGGCCTCCACCCTATGACCACTTGTTTTGATATTCATATGTTGAATATCAGCTAAATTTTGGCTACCTGTATTTCTCTTCTTGTTTAGTCCTTGGTCATTTTATTTACCCACGTTTCAATAACTGTGTTCATCTTTTTGTTATTGAGTGTAGATACTTTTTATATGATGTCTACTTTTGTCATAAGTACTGCAAATATTTTCCCTAGATCATTTGCCTTAAAAAAATCATCATACCTGAGAGATTGGCTATGATCCGCCCTATATGACCATTTTATTAAAGATATGAGCAAGATTTCCAATGAAGCTAGTACAACAAATCCATAAAGTGTCAGACACCAAAGTAAATAGAAAGTGATGTCTGATAGTATCAGTTTGATTAATTATAATGACCATCAACGTGTTCAACATAAAAACACAAATGAAAAGGCTTTGAAGTGCTTTCCATATTATTTTCAAGTAACAGAAGAGTGTATGAGTGTATGTGTGTGTGTGTGCTGTCAAATCAAAACAGTTTCACTCTCTCACAGTCATGCTGTTCTGAGATGTGCAAACTTCTCTGTCAGATGGGAAGTCCAGCAAGGCTTCAAAGAGGAAGAGGCAAATGAACTGGATTTTTGAAACATCACCATTGAAACTCAGGCAGGTCATTTTATGAAAAGGCACAAAAGCATGAATCTGAAACATTCAGAGACGGTGAGAAATTAGCTTGTCGCAGTAACATGGGACACTGGAAGAGGAGGGGTAGGTGATGCTGCTTAGAAAGATGAGGTTGGGTGAAGGGCCCTGTATATAGTTCTAAGAAGTACATATCTTTTCCTGGGAGTAACTGATAAACAAAGTAAACAGTCAACTAGAGAAGTGAGACCATTAAGGTGAACATAGAAAGAGACTATAAAATCCCTAGGTGGGAACCAAGTAGCACAGTGTCTTGCAAATTAGCTGCTTGCTGCTAATACAATGTTTACTGACCTCACTGTGTTTTTGATATAGCCTTTAAAATTAATCATGTAATTTGGTATTAAGTTCAGTCATTACTGGCCTATCAATTTTATTTTGGAGTCAATATAGCCTTTGAGATTAAGATTTGAGGAACCTCTTGAAAGCCAATAAATCAATGTAATCAAATGCCTCATAACATATTTCTAACAAAAAGGTTGAATGGAACTACATGTTGAAAAATTGCTATACTATAGTCTCTGGGCTAAAATTTGTGTAAACATTTCTTATTTTTAATCATGTCACAATTTTACAGTATACTGAATAATCCAAACATCTTGACTATATGAAAATTGAAACTATCAATGATAATGAAACAGTGGATCAAGTGTTCTTAAGATCAAACATTTGTGCGAGCAGCTTTCTTCCTGGAAGTGGTCACAAGGTTTAAAACAGCAGTGACAATAATGTAAGGGAAATGTGATCTACAGGTCTCCAGAAAGCAGCTGTGCAAACAAAGGGAAGAACTTTATGGAAAACCATGACACATTAAGAGACCTGTTGATTATATTGCATGTCTAATTCAAGATATTTTGCTTATGCAAATTCAAGAACATACCCTCCAGGGGATAATTTGGTAAGTTACATACTGCCTTTATTTTGTTTGATTGTGTTTCTAACTTAACAGAATACTCCTTTTGCTGTCTCAATATAAAATGATTAGATTTCAGTAATGCAGATTTTGTTGCAAATGCATTAAACTAGTTAATACATATACATAATATTTCTATGTCTTTGTGTATTTGATAATAGTCTAATGCTAATCATTTTAAGATAAGAATGAAATAATATATTTTAAAATATAATATTGGCAAATAGCTAGCAGTATTTGTCTTCCTTTTCAAATAGAAGTATTCTCTCATCATGACAACTCAAAATATTGTCATGATGATAGATAACATTTTAGTACTCTGTCATATGCTGCATATAGGCACTTCATAACCTTTTGCTTATTCAAAAATAAGCTTATAGGACTTTTTGAAATCAACTACTATTAATGTCCTCACCTAAATTTTCACTAATTTAGATCACTTTTAAAAAGATCTTCCATTTAAAAGATTAATGTAATTATTCTCAGCCCTTTGATTTTATGATTAAAAGATTTTTGTCTGAACTCCAGTGTTGTTCTTTTCCAGTACTTCTTCAACTAATCCCAGGGGGAAAAAAACTAATTGCAAACAAAATAAATCACCTTTTGGTTATTTATTTACCTAGTTAATATTTTCTGTTTCAAAATGTGCAAATTTTAAAGTCTTCCTATAAGAACCAATCCTGCAATATTTTCTTTGAAAGCATTATCTGTGATATAACAAAAAAGGGTTTTGCTGTACATTTTTCCTAAAACATTACAAAGTATGAACGAAAAATGAAAAACTCTATCTAGGCCTTTGTTATCACAACTCTCTCAAATCAATTAATGATACATTACTCCTTCACTATTTTTCTGGGTCTCTACTTCCCAAATATTTCTATTCATAGAAAACTGGGGAATGGCAAATAAAGTAGTATCAAAATAATTATGATCGTAATAATAATAGATGTCATTGACTCAGTCCTTACTATATGCATGAACTTTCTTACTGCTCTAAAACAACCCTTTTCAGTAGATATTAATATTAACCATTTTGTGAAGAATGATGACTAGGGTCCACACATACTAAATTTGACTTCAAAGGTGAATAAGAAATATCCTTTTTGGTCTTTTTCTTTGGATATAGAAAGGCATTTAGTTTTGGTGTCTCTATCTTTAAAGGATAAATACCCTCCAGAACCACGCTCCCCTCCCGCTGCCTCTCCCCTGACTGCTGCAAGCATCTGTTTCTAGTCATCCTCTCCATACCTTTCAAGACTTTTCTCTTCATCTTCCTGACCTTTTCTCTCTGACCCAGATCTATGCACCTCTTTTCTCAATTTGCACTCCTTTTTCCTAACTCCTACTCCTACACCCTTTTTCTATTTCATATCAAGCTCATTGTTTTTATATGCTCCTCACTTACAGTGCTATCAAAAATTGCTATGTCAACAGTTTAAAGTATTGGAGGTAAAATCCAGATGTTTATTTTCAACAGCAGTGCCAAACACCAGACATTTAATATAAACAATATGTTTACAAACCCACTCATACTGGAAATAATATTATTAAATCACATAACTAATCAGAGCATGGAATATGTGTAAGAAAAAAAGCATTAAAATCATTATATTAGGAAAATTATGCTTCTGTGTTATTTCCACAACTTGCTTAGGCTTGATTTCCCTTAAGTATACAATTTGTATTTTAGCATTATCGTTAAAAAGCAAACAGACAACATTTATTTCTATTTTTGTACCAACTGAAGGATTGGTTATAAAACTGGACTAGAAGTATGAAGTTTAATTATATTTTGAAAAATTGCAGTGAGAATATCTAATTTTTAATTAATTATAATATATAATTATTGCTCATACTTAAATTTCTGTGTAATAAGAAAAATTATAAGACTTTATAAGAACTCAATGTAATCAGAAAGAAATTGTGCAACAGGGTTAAAAGAATTTTATTACTTTTGATAAGGTATTTTTTAAATATCTAGGTCAAATAAACAAAAATTATAGCCGCAACTCCTGTTTTCTAGCTCTATGACCTGGGGGAGATTATTTAAGTACTGTAAGACTATTTCCTCATCTGTAAAATGAAGATAATAGTGTTTATCTCGTATGTTTGTTATGAGGAATAAATGTAAAATTATAGCTAAAGTGCTTGGTAAAATGTCTAGAAAGTCATATATGATCAATAAATTGTCATTCATAGTATTCTTAAATAATTGCCACTGTCTCACTATATAGTAGAAATCCGAATTATGTAGATAACATTGCATAACCCTTTACAGTCAAGTTACGTGTGGGTGTTCATGTTCATGGGAACCTATTATGGTTTCCCTTAGTTATGTAATTAGAAGGAAATTAAATATTGCAATACGTGTGTGAATACTCAATAAAGATTTTAGATGGCAAAAAGAAATTAACAGGACTTGATTTGTGTGTGAATGTGTGTGCCTATGTGTATCCCATATATAGGAGATACATGTATCTTAATTGAGCATAGCAAGCGTACAAGAGATATATAGATTTGTGCCTTCCAATTCTGTTGTTGGCATTAATGTCTAGCTATTTAATTTTTAAAGTTTCCTAAGAACTATAGATTTTTTTATTAGAACCTCAAGAATTTGTTTTAAGTTTGCGTAAGCCTTGTTTCTGTTTTTAAGATGGTCTTTTTTAAACTGAGATCTCTGCTACATTTTATGAAGATAACAAGAAGCCAAACTTTGGTTGTAGAAAACTCCTTTGAAAACAAAGCTTCAAACCAATATTTCATTCTGATTGGTGCAGCTGAAGCATGCATTTAGATAAAATTTAAAGTCCATGTATAGACAGTTCACAATGAATGAAAAAGAAAGACCTTATATCCATATCAAATGATTGTATCTAGATGTAGCATGATAATTTCATATTAAGTATAACACAATTCTGTTTACCTAAGGAGAAAAATTTTGTGTGCTCCAATCTAAAAGATTTCTTCTAATTCATATCAGATTTTTTAAATGTATAGGAATTTTCAACAAAACATCAGGCTATTGAAACTGAAGAATCTGAAACTGAAGAAAATAATTCTACTGTTTAAGGATTTAACCCAGCATATAATCAATCATAGAAATGCACTACATAACTTTTTTGTTGCTTTTTTTCTGGTACAACAGATGAAAGAAGAAATAACCTCAAAAGCAGTTAATGTAGAAATCAAGAAACATATTCCATTTAGTCCCCACATTTCTTTTGTTTTCCTTTCCCACAGTAATACAATATCCCTCTGCAGAAGCTAAATTATTTGAGTAGAAATGTGGAGTAGGCAAGTATCAGACATATTAAGTCTTCCAAATGCAAACTATGAATGGCAACAAATTTAATCATTTTCTTGGCAAGAGATAAGCAAGGATATCTTAAAAAACAGGTTTACACCTCTCTGATGCTGTGTGATTAGCTAATAGAAGTTTCTTTTCCTAATATAATGTCCTGTTCTTTCCCTGAAGGGCTCATAAAGTTCTCTAGGCAACACCTAGTTAAATCAAGCATATATTAAATTGTACTATCCTTTTAATTCACCTTTGAACTCTTGGAACAGGTTATTAAATGAGGCAGCCAAAGTTCCCTTTTGCACCTGCAAATAACAATTGAATCTACAATTAAGGATCATTTCCTCTTTTTTGAAATTCAAATAATGGCATTAAAACAGAGTGTAATATTTTTATCTGCATCTGGTCAGGCTATTTCCTGGCATTTGGGATGAGGTAACAGGATGACTGTATAAAAATGCTACATAAAGAGGCTGAGATAATTCAGAAATGCAAGTAACTTCTAGACATTAGAGTACACAGTATGAAAACAGACCACACACCTCTAAAGTCACTTTGGTAGGATGGAGGAGACTTTAGTTTCCACATGAAACAAAAAAATCAAAATTAAATCAATACTAATATTTGATTTAAATGAAACACATTAAAGAAAACATATTTCTAGTACCCTTAAAGTTGATTAGCCAGAAAGATCTAAAACACTTGCCCAAGCAATCATAAACCCTTTTCTCATATCCACTTCCATGCACTATTCCCAGGAGCAATCCCCATATCTTACCTACCAGAATTCTATACATTTCCAAAGCCTCTCCTGCACAGCAACTCTTTGGAACTTGAAGATTGTATTCAATATCTGTTTATTTTATAATAGGCTATGTTGTGCTACTAACCACTCAATTTTTATTGCTTCTGAACTCTTTAACAGTTAATAGAAAAGAGATCTCATCCTTAATTTCAGGTAATCATTTTCTAAATTTTATCATTTTCCAGAAGAGTTCTTTGCCACTACAATTTCCTGTATTCACATAACCCTGAATCCAGAATCCAAAATTCAAAATCCAAAATATACAGTAAAGCATTTAAAAGAAAATAAAACAAATTTTCAATACCACTGTATATTTTATAGCATATGAAATATTTTATGGCTTTCACAAATTTGAGTCAAATCTCAAATGTTTAGTTCAATTTGTTATCTGTGGATGAGGAGACTGAGTCCCGAGGATTTTAAATGACTTGTTTAAGATCATCCAGCTAGTTAATGGTACCAATATTTCCCAAGACTGTCCTGGTTGAATTATAGTTATCCTGTTATCCGTCTCAGTTTGGAAAATAAATCATAAGGTCACCCTAGTTAATGTAACTAATCAGTCTACAGTTTAAAACTTTTTCTCCCCATCTCCCTAAGAGAAAATTTTTAAAGCACTGAATTCTAGTCCCTGTTCTATTATTGGTAATGCAAACTCTTCTCTGATTTTTAAAAGTAAGTAAAATCAAGCCAACTTGCAAAAAAATGTAGAAACTATTAGAGGAATGTGTGCTACCAAATATAATATAGACCTAAAAATAAATAGGTATTTATAATAAATAAAATAGGTCTTTACAATATAGACCTGAAAATAAGTTCTACAAGAAAGAAATCAACATAGCAACATATGGGGCACAGTTCTGAGGTTTCTTTACTCAACTGATTGACCAAACATCACATTAATCAAGTAACAGACATGGAGTAAGACTGGAATCAACAGGCCAGTGGACAGAAAATCAGAGAAAACTGGGACACAGAGATTATAAAAACTGTGGGATGGTTGAGGGATGAAGGATGAATAGAGATTAGAAATGATTTCAGGGGAGAAATGCCATATTTGGGAAAAGCCTTAAGGAGGCACAATTTCAAAGGCCAGAATGCTGGAGAGGGAGTCAGGGCAGAGGGAAAAGCATGAATTTGCTCAGGGAATGTGAAATAGTTGAGGCAGTTGAAGAAGAGATGACATCTATGGGAGTGGTGAGACAAGAGTTTGGGGGCAATTATTCAAAGACGAATGTGAACGTATGAATGATCATTTCAGGTACCCCAGTAGTGAGTGGGAAGATAGTAAGCATTTCAGAGCAGTTGAATTTTTTTGTGATACATTTTTGTGATAATCTCACAGTAGTTTCTAGATTTACAGTAGTAATTATTTTAGAAAGTTGTTGCAAGCAACTAGCTATGAAATAGAGAGGGAAATGCTATGCCAGAATCAGTGGGAACATGGATTTGGGAATTAGGTCTAGGTTTGAAATGCTATCTATTATTTATTGAGTGTTTTGAACAATTTTCTTAGACTTTCTCAATTTCTTTCCAGATCCCTCCTCTGTAATCTAGGAAGCATTAACAAGGACTTGGGTATTGTTATAAGGATATGTGAAATGAAACCTATTTAGTTCAGGACCTAGAAAATAGTAAGGACTCAATAAAGGTTAAATGTTATTCAAATTGGTATTATTAAAGATGTGAATAATGATGGTAACCCATTTTAAATACTGGTCTGAGATAGATGAAAAATAAATAATTTTTTATAACAGTAATTGCATTTGATTTTGTTTTTATCCCAAGATTCTTAAAACATTTCAGGGTTTCTGATATTATTTTGACTTAGAAAAAAATAGCTAATTTATATTTTTATAATGTAATATATAGCATGTATACAATATGGAATCAGATTAAAGGTGTTTGAGGAACAGTATAATTGAAGGGTCCCTTCATGGCCATAATCATGAAGGTTTTGCACAGTTTCTAGTTCCTGCTAAACTCCAGTTGAACTTGAAATATAGTAGCTTCCATTTAACTGAGGGCAGTATGCCATGAATTCTGAAACATCTGCCACTAATTGAGCAAGACCATTAATGGGATTTGAATTTGTTCTCTGTTAATGGCCCTCCAATAAAATAAATTCTTAGTATCATCAAAGCAGGCTATGATCTTAGAACAGATAGACAGAAAGTAGGCATAGATGCTAGTATCATTAACATTATATTACTTAGACACCAAATGGAAAAATGGAAAATTAAATGAGTGAGAAAAAAATAAACACGGCATTTATTTAAATTTTTGAAAGAGAGTAGTTATGGCCTAATAAAAAGGCACCACTTTTTGCTCTAATAGTGTATTTATTGAATTAAATAGATTTCAAATAAATAAAGACCAATTTGACTTTCACTTTCAAACATACTGGACTTCATCCCATCCTATGACAAATTTTCCCTGGAAGACAGTGTTACAGACATTTTTCTATTATATGTCTGTAAACACACACATATACACAATAACAAACAGATTTGCCCCAAAATTTTAAATACTGACCATTTAATGAAGTTGTAAGACTTTCAGTATAACCATAGTATACCATTATTTCTAATTGTTGTTTTTTTCTTGTTGTTTCAATAATAGGTAACTATTGCATCTAACAAACTAAAAGACCCACCAAAATTCCATGTGCTATCAGGACCATATGAGGATTTTCTTCCTTCCTGCATAATCAGATAGCATTTGCAGGAGATATAGCTCATCAGCTTCAAACAGCCCAATGTTGTTTTAATTATTTTAATTATGAACTTATGCAGTATTTCTTTTCTTTTAGAAGTTTGTAGACTTTTGTATTTTATAATTAAATTTAGATTTTGTTTAAATTTCATGAAAAGGTTATGTTTAATGAAAAAGCCATCCTATTAGGATGATATAACTCAACCATCAGTTTGACAGTGAAATGTGGCCAGAAGTGCCTTTCAGGATCAAAAGATGCTTTTCAAGGGGAAAAAAAAAGCTCATTTCTACCCTTTTTTTCAATTTGTATCAGCTTCTCTGAATCCTAAAATTATCTTGGTAGTATGTCACTCGGTTTCTCTGTTTTGGAATCTCCTTTAACTGTCTTGACTTTTTAAATTTTCATTTAATCCATCATTTCAGTGCAGAATAACTGATTAATCTTCCATTCTTCCAAATGTTACCACTTAAAATTCACAAGATATTTGGCATCTGGTAATGCATATTATATAAAGTGTTTACAAGGTTTAAATATAATGTGTTCCACCTTGCTCGTTTGGATAAAGTGGTTCAGATTTTAAGGAACATTGTGCACTAAATATAACTTCCTTCTTTTCTCTTTCATTTCCTTTCTTTCTCTTCCTTTCTATTCTCCTTTCCTTTTTCTCTTTCTTTCCACCTTTCCCTATATATACATAATGTACACCCTAAATTTTATCTCAAAAAGTTTTCCATTAATCATAAGTTTCAAGATGTTCTGCTGATTTAGATTTTAAGTTTTAAGAACTATATTTTCTCATTTAGCCATTTGGTTAAGAGACCATCCACATTAAGTTACTACAAATCCTTGCCACATGACAATGAAGTTTGGGCTGCGTCTATATAGTATTATATGTGTCTTGAGAATGCTGTTAGAATATTTTTAAAGCTGCAAGTACCAGGAACTCCAATTTTCCTGATTAAAAAACAAGGGAATATTTCATATAGTATTAAACCCAGAGGAATAGTAGATTCTGAGTGAAGGTAACCTCTGATTGCATTTTTCTGTAGACCTCTGACATGGCTCTGCTTTCCTTCCTGGGTTAGCTTATCCTCAGTTTGGTAGCCAGATGATTTTATATTATGCTAATCTGGACATACATGGAAATATTCAATCAAGAGACCATTTACATTTTTTTCTTGTGTCTCTTAAGAATCATTAAATTCTCCCACAGACCCCCAGTGAACTTCATCTCTCATCTTATTGGTCAGAATCGAAGAGCTTGTCCATTTCTGAATGAATTTCTGTGAAGAGAGCTGGAATTACCAAAACAGGCTCATATGTTCAATTTCTATCCCATGGAGACAAGGACAAAATAGGTGGTGGCACTTGGCTAGACAGAGGAAGAATGAATACTTAACAATATTGGGAACATTCAACTCTATTCACTTAGAAAGTGGTAAGTGTCTTCTCTCCCAAAGTCTCTGTTTTGAATGGAGGGACTGTAAAAGTAGCTTTGGTTGAAGGCCATCACCAGTAACCCACTTCTGCATTACAACTGGTTTTCACAGAAACCCTAATTGTCCTCTTTTCAGGAAGAGACAGGTTAAGAGAAGATGGTTGGTAGAAACTTGGAATTTTCTGGTGTTTTTCCTCCTTCCAAGGCTCCTATTTCTTTGTCTTTACCTGCTCTAACTTTAGCTTGGAGAATTCAGTTTTCCCTTCTTACAGATTATGCTGTAGTACAAAGGAAATTCATGAAAAATTAAATAGCAATTACCTCTTAGTGGTAAGATTTTAATATAGTTTATGTCTTACTTTTACTATTTTTTCTCAAAATGAGCTTGTATGTATTTTGAAAATTTGTATTCTACTCTATGCAATAAATTTCAGATAGATGATAGATTTTATATTTTCTATTTCTGCCTGTATTATTATAAATGTAATTAAATTAATTTTTAGTTAAACAGATCAACTGAAATGTGAAATTAAATTAGTAAATTTTAGATTAATATTTTCTTATTAATAAAAATCCTCTCTTAAAGCCTTCTTTCAAATTTAAAAACTGTGAAATAACCAAATGGTTAGGGTCACTAGGGTGTGATTTATTTGAAGGTATATACTTCGTAAATGGGCATAGTTTAATTCTTCTACAAATATAAGAGAGTTAAGTATTTCATGAAAAATTAGAATGCTTCTCAATTGTCTAATAAAAAATTAACTATTTTTAATAAAATTCTAATATTTTAGAGAAGCTGAAAGGTAAATATTGTAATATAATTAAAATATTCTATAAAAAGGGGATGCTGTTAGAGAAAAAGACACCACATCATGGGGAAATGGCTGTAGCTTTGATCTATTATAAATCCAAAGATATTTTACCTAAGTTACAATAGGTATTCTCTCTCTGAAATCATCTAATTGATACAAAATTTAATTAATTACTTCATAATTATGTGGTTATAATTAATATATATTATTATAGTTAAGCAATATTGCTTAACATTAATGGTTTAATGTTATTTAATTAATAACTGCTTTATTTTTCTAAAAGCATGCCACATATTTACTTGCTTCATTCTTGGAATATCTTTAGAGCTTTACCTTTCCCAGAATTTCCAAATGATTTTCTTTTTGTTATTAGAAGATACACACCTATAATTCACCAGAAATTCTGGAATTTAGTCATATAATTTGTGCAAAGATTCCTAACTTTACTCAAAAACCTCAAACTTCATACTATGAGAGGAACAAATTCATATGTTTGCTGCATTTGCTGTTACCTTGAAATTTTATATATTACATACCTGGATAATCTCCACTAATTCTTTAAGTTCAGTAATTTAGTTTTCTTAAATTGTTTTGGTAAAGTGCATCTTCAAATAATTTTCCTAAAACTGTGAAATCCTAGCTTCATTATCTCCTACCACTCAATATTGCTTAAATGAAGTTTAAATACATTTTTAAGCAAAGTCATTTCCCTATTTAGAAAAAAAAAAGCACTTTCTTTTTGGGTTCCTTTAATTCTTGAATAAACTATCAGAAAGAAGTCTGAAATATCACTATTATGTGGCTAAGCTATAGGCATGGCAGCAAGGAAGGAGGACAATGTGTACGTGTATGAGGTTGTTTCCCTCATCATTCTGAATCATCGTTACATAGTTTGTAGAGTTGTTCCTTTGTGTTAGACTGGCTCTTCTAAAATTTGGAACATTTCTCATATGTTTAGTCTTTCTATTGGCTTTATTTTCACCTTCTGAAATTCTTACTAGCCTACTATTGGGTCCTCCATATCTGGCCTCCATGTCTTTGACCTGTTCTCCTTTTATTTTATGTATCATTTTCTCTCCTCCGTGTACTGGTAAATTTTCTCACATTTGTCCATTTATCTTCTGGGTTACTAATAGATTTTTTATCCTAGCCCTTCTACTGAATGAGACTCTTCAACAACTGCCATTTTAATCGTGAGGAGTACTATCTTGTTATACATGAAACATATACATGTGTATGTATATGGCAGTCTTCGTTTGTCCTGTAGATGCAATATTCTCTCAAGTCTCTCTTACAGGAATAGTTAGCACTAGTTAGAAGGTGCAGGGCTTAGCAGTGAGTGATCCTTCTGTTCTTCATAAAAATATTAGTTGGGCATTTAAAATAGTAGCATATGAAGATGCCAACCTACCACCTCTTGTAGAGAAGATCTTAGAAAATGCACCTATAAAGGCAAGAATTTAGACGTCTTTTTAGAATATCAAGCTCTACAGTTTGATGAATTTCTTGAAACCTTAAGTAAAAACTAGAAAAGGACATGTTTTAACCGAGGCTGTCCCATCTGAAATGAAAAGGGATAGAAAACATAGTCTTGTTCAAAGAGCCAACTATTTAGCTAGACTCTTCAGCAATTGCATTTTAATACCTATAGACCTTATAGATGATTTTGAGGTTTGCAAATGATAATTCTCTGCCCTAGACTCAAGTTAATAAAAGCCAAGTCAGAGTGGCTAAGAATCTGCATTTTTATGTAAATATCAGTTGCTATTGACACTGTTGGTCTCTGGACCACATATTATATAGCAAGGCTATGGAGCATTAACTATTCCTACTACTTACGCAGACACTTGAATTGAACATTTAGTAAGTCATTTTGATTCTGCCCACTAGGGCAACATTTAGAACATCTATGATGTCTAACAAATATACAGTGATCTTAGTTCAAAAATTTTTTCAATATTCATGGTTTTCTCAGGTTTACAAAAATATCAAGAAACAATATTTTAGGAATTTCTTAATGTTTCTTTTTTTCTTTTTACTTTATTTTTTTTCTGAAGAAATATTACTTTCCCTTAAAAGTAGATCCTGTTTGAGAAAATATTTAGAATGTTTATTATGAAACTTTAGCTCATATATTCTTGGTTCCTATACAACAAGGAGCAAATTGCCCACACAGTATGTGCATTCAACAAATTAATGTTTAGTGAATGCATTGCTTACTTCTCAAGATTTCAACTTCTTGAGTAAAAATGCTTACAGCTTCATTAGATAAAATCAAGACTACTTAATCTTGCCTACCACCACATAACAGCATGTAGCATAATAAAGGGAATGCAAGTCTGGAGGTCAGAAACTTAGGTTAGAATTCTATCAAGTAATCTTGGTGGAAAAGTAAACTTTTTGTTTCAAAACAGTCATCTGTAAAATACAGACTATATTGATTTGAATATTAAATGAGATAAGGTATATGTTAATAGGTTGCAAAAACCAGAAGTGTTATGCAATACTTATTACATTACTTCTCCTAGTACTCCCTCTACTAGTACTGCTGCTGGCACTAGCATTAGTACTATCTCGGAGCAATGTAGCAACTTTATTGCTGGTCACTTAGACTATTTAACTCAGGTAGCATTATTGTAGAGAGAAGATATTTTCTAGTGTCAAGTTTGTATATATTATAGCATGGACAAGAAAACTGAGTTCATGGAAAAAAGTCAATATTAATTTATACCTAGGATATGATACTGGTGATATGAGTATCTAAAATTAGAATTCAGAGGATCAAAGCATAACATGTTAATTACAAATATTTATTTTTATTAACAAAAAGGTTTAGAAAAATCAATACATTTAAAGACAAAAGAGTATATCTTGGTTTGCTTTTAATTCATCTTAATGCAAAAAAAGAGAGAGAAACAGATTTTTCAGAATGTTAAATGTTACACAGGACTAATTACATCTTATTTAAACAATGTTGTATTTATGATGTATTTTGAAATATAAATAATTTTCCCATGTATGTTTTAATATAGTTGTTGCTACTCTCCAGAAAATGTGATTTTTCATTGTGTGATACATAATTTTTCTTTATTAAATACAAAATATTTTAAACTATTTGGTTGAGTAATTTTAGAAATTATTAGAGTATCATCTCTGAAATGAAACATTAATGATTTTCCTTTACATACACATATTTCATAAGAAGTTGTATATCTCTTTAAACTTATTGTTACAATTTGAAAACATTAAATCTGCATTTGTGTCTACATCTTTAGACTCATTCATAAGCTGGAAAAATTTTTCTCAATTTACACCTCTTTTGTAATATGTTCCTTAAAATGTTGCATTGTTACACTTTTTTAAGTTTATGTTACAGGATTTTCACATGCAAAAAATGTTTTGCTAAAGCAAAAGTAAGTAAGTAACTCATAAAGGTATAAATATAAACTGGAATTATTACTTTTCATACACTAAATATGGGAAGTCATGTTCCAATAACTGTATATTCCTGAATTCACCTTCCTTCTTTGAAGAGTTAAAATACAGACATCAACACTTGATGAGTGATTTTTAAAGATGCAGGTATCTGTTCATGTAAAATCCAATCATAGAACGTTGCATACTTTGGAAAAGGATATTAAAGAAATTATAGAAGTTCTCCCAGTGATGTTCTGACATACCAATATATTTATATTTTTATTCTTTAAAGCACTAATCACTAGTTAAAATTGTAAATTTTCTAAAAAACTGTGTTCCTCAACTACAATGCCCTATTTGAGTTACCTCAGACGCCTCCAGAAGAAGCATAGTATACACTTGTACAAGGTCATGTTATACCAGACATTGAAGTCACAATCACTGTACAGCAGAACTTGAAAAATATTCAAGATCTCAGGAATGAATTTAAGATGGAGATTCAATCATTAAGAAATTCCATATCTGAAAGGAAACATACAATGGAGGGATTTAAAAGCAGATTAGATGTAGTAGAAGAGATGGTAAATGGAATGGAAACTAGAGAAGAAGAATACAAAGAAGCTGAGGCACAGAGAGATAAAAGGATCTCTAAGAGAGAAAGAATATTGAGAGAACTGTGTGACCAATCCAAATGGAAAAATATTCACATTATAGGGGTACCAGAAGAAAAAGAGAGAGAAAAAGGGATAGAAAGTGTCATTGAGGAGGTAATTGCTGAAAACTTCCCAATCTGGGGAAGGAGTCTCTCAGGCCATGGAAGCCCACAGATCTCCCAACACAAGGGACCCAAGGAAGACGACATCAGGACATAATCATTAAAATGGCAAAGATCAAGGAGAAGGACAGAGTATTAAAAGCAGCCAGAGAGGGAAAAAAAAGATCACATACAAAGGAAAACAAATTAGGCTGTCATCAGACTTCTCAGGAGAAACTTTACAGGCCAGAAGGGAGTGGCATGACATATTTAATGCAATGAAACAGATGGGCCTCAAACCAAGAATACTCTACCCGGCAGAATTATCATTTAAATTTGAAGGAGGGATTAAACAATTTCCACATAAGCAAAACTTGAGGGAATATACCTCTCACAAACTCTCTACAGTGTATTTTGGAAAGACTGCTCTAGATAGAAGTGCTCCTAAGTCTAAATAGCTGTCACCAGAGAAAACAAAACCAAAGTAAAGGAAGTAGACCAATTAATTACTGAGCAAGTTCAAAATTAAATCAACTACCCACAAATTCAGTCAAGGGATTGACAAAGAGTACAAAATACGACACCTAACATATGAAGAGCAGAGGAGGAAGAAAAAGAAGGGAGAAAAAAAAACCTTTAGATTGTTTGAAATAGCATAATAATTTACTTAAGTTAAACTGTTAGATAGTAAAGAAGCTGCTCTTGAACATTTGGTAACAATGTATCTAAAGCCTGCAATGGTCTTAAGTATGTATCTAATGATAATCACCCAAAATGTAAATGGACTGAATGCACCAATCAAAAGACAAAGAATTACAGAATGGATAAAAAACAAGACCCACCTATATGCTGCCTACAAGAGATTCACTTCAAACCCAAAGACATGCAAAAACTAAGTGAAGGGATAGAAAAAGATATTTTATGCAAATAATAGGGAGAAAAAAGCAGAAGATGCAGTAGTTGTATCAGACAAAATAGATTTCAAAACAAAGAAACTAACAAGAGACACTACATAATGATAAAGGGGTCAGTCTAACAAGAGAATATAACCATTATAAATATCTATGCATGCAATATAGGAGAACCAAAATATGTAAAACAAATACTAACAGAATTAAATGGGGAAATAATGCAATGTATTCATCTTAGGATATTTCAACACACCTCTCATTCCAAAGGACAGATCATCCAGACAGAAAAAAAAGCAAGGAGACAGAGGCACTGAACAAAACATTAGAACAGATGGACCTAACAGACGTCTACAGATCACTCCATCCAAAAGCTGCAGGATACACATTCTTCTCAAGTGCACATGAACACTTTCCAGATTAGATCACATACTAGGCCACAAAAAGAGCCTCAGTAAATTCAGCAGGATTGAAATTGTGTCAATCAGCTTCTCAGACCACAAAGGTATGACACTAGAAATAAATTATGCAAGGAAAACAAGAAAGCCCACAAACACAAGTAGGCTTAACAATGTCCTCCTAAATAATCAATGTATCAATGACCAAATAGAAATAGAGATCAAGCGATGTATGGAGGCAAATGGAAACAGCAACTCAACACCCCAAAAACTGTGAGAAAGAACAAAGGCAGTTTGAAGAGGAAAGTATACTGCAATACAGGCCTATCAAAAGAAAGAAGAATTATCCCAACTGAACAGTCTAAACTCACAATAAATGAAGCTATAAAAAGAAGAACAAATGAGGCCCAAAGTCAGTAGAAGGAGGGATATAATAGAGATCAGAGCAGAAATAAATAAAACTGAGAAGACTAAAACAATAGAGAGAATCAATGAAAGCAGGAACTGGTTATTTGAGAAAATAAACAAAACAGAAAACCCCCTAGCCAGACTTATTGAGAGAAAAAGAGTGTGTACACACATAAACAGAGTCAGAAATGAGAAAGAAAAATCACTGCAGACACCAAAGAAATACAAAGAATTATAGAGAATAATATGAAAAATGATAGCTAACAAATTGGATGACCTAGAAGAAACAGACAACTTTCCAGAAAAATTCAACCTTCCAAGACTAACCTAGGAAGAAATAGAAAATCTGAACAGACCAATTATGAGCAATGAAAATGAATTGGTAATCAAAAAACTACCTAAGAACAAAAGCTCTGGACCAGATGGCTTCACCATTGAATTTTATCATTTAGTGAAGACATAATACCCATCCTCCTTAAAGTTTTCCAAAAAGTAGAAGAGGAGGGAGTACTTCCAAACTCATTCTATGAGGCCAGCATCACTCTAACACCAAAACCAGGCAAAGACACCACAAAAAAAGAAAATTACAGACTAATATCCCTGATGAACATAGATGTAAAAATACTCAACAAAATATTAGCAAATCAAATTCAAAAACACATCCAAAAGATCATCCATCATGATCAAGTGGAATTTATTCCAGCTTTGCAACGATGGTACACTATTTGAAAATCCATCAATATCATACAACACATCAATAAAAAGGACAATAACGTGACCATCTCAACATCCATTCATGATAAAAACTCTCAACAAAGTGGGTATAGAGGGCAAGTACCTCAACATAATAAAGGCCATATATGACAAACCACAGCCAACATCATACATAGCAGTGAAAAGATGAAAGCTTTTCCTCTAATATCAGGAGCAAGACAAGGATGCCCACTCTCACCACTTTTATTCAACATAGTACTGGAGGTCCTAGCTACCGCAATCAGACAACACAAGAAATAAAAGGCATCCAGGTTGGTAAGGAAGAAGTTAAACTGTCACTGTTTGCAGATGACATGATATTCTACATAAAAACCCTAAAGAATCAACCCCAAAACTACTAGAACTAATAACTGAATTCATCAAAGTTGCAGGATACAAAATTCACACACAGAAATATGTTGCTTTCCTATTATACTAATGATGAACTATCAGGAAAAAAAATCAGGAAAACAATTCTATTTACAATTGCATCTAAAAGAATAAAATACCTAGGAATAAACCTAACCAAGGAGGTGAAAAACCTGTACTTTGAAAACTACAAGACGCTTACAAGATAAATTAAAGAAGAGTCCAATAAATGGAAATACATCTGATGCTCATGTATAGGAAGAATTAATACTGTCAAAATGATCATCCTGTCTAAAGTGATGTATAGATTCAATGCAATTCCTATGAAAATACCAGCAACATTCTTCAACAAACCTGAACAAATAGTTCTAAAATTCATATGGAACCACTGAAGACCCTAAATAGCCAAAGCTGAGAATAATAAAGCAGGGGGAATTACGCTCCCCAACTTCAAGCTCTACTACAAAACCACAGTAATCAACACAATTTGGTACTGATGCAAGAACAGACCCATAGAGCAATGTAACAGAACAGAGAGCCCAGATATAAACCCACACATATATGGACAATTAATATATGACAAAGAGCCATAGATATACAAAGAGAAAATGCCAGCCTCATCAACAACTGGTGTTGACAAAAGTGGATGGCTACATGTAAGAGAATGAAACTGGATTATTGTCTAACTCCATATACAAAAATAAACTCAGGATGGTCAAAGGACTGAATGTAAGTTCTGAAACCATAAATCTCTTAAAATAAACATAGGCAAAAATCTCTTGAATATAAACATGAACAATTTTTCCCTGAACACATCTCCTTGGGCAAGGGAAACAAAAGCAAAAATGAACAAATAGGACTACTTCAAATTAAAAAGCTTCTATAAAACAAAGGATACCATCAGCAGAACAAAAAGGCATCATACAGTATGGAAGAATATATTCGTAAATGACATATCCATCAAGGGGTTAACATCCAAAATATATAAAGAGCTCACATGCCTCAACAACCAAAAAGCAAATAACCCTATTAAAAAAAAAGGGCAGAGGATATGAACAGACACATCTGCAAAGAAGAAATTCAGATGACCAACAGGCACATGAAAAGATGCTCCACCTTGTTAATCAGCAGGGAAATGCAAATTAAAACCACAATGATGTATCACCTGATACCAGTTAGATTAGCCAACATCCAAAAGACAAGGAACAACAAATGCTGGTGAGGATGCAGAGAAAGGGGAACCCTCCTACACTGTTGGTGGGAATGTAAATTAGTTCAACCATTGTGGAAAGCAATATGGAGTTTCCTCAAAAAAATAAAAATAGAAATACCATTGGACCCAGGAATTCCATTACCTAAAGAAAACAAGATCCTTGATTCAAAAAGACATATACACCCCTATGTTTACTGCAGCACTATTTACAATAGCCAAGATATGGAAGCAACCTAAGTGTCCATCAATAGGTGAATGGATAAAGAAGATGTGGTATGTATATCCAACAGAATATTATTCAGCCATAAGAAGAAAACAAATCCTACCATTTGCAGCAACATGGAGGGAGTTAGAGGATATTATGCTCAGTGAAATAAGCCAGGTGGAGAAAGGCAAATACCAAATGATTTCACTCATTTGTGGAGTATAACAATGAAACAAAACTGAAGCAACAAAACAACAGACTCACAGACTCTAAGACAGAACTAACAGTTACCAAAGGGAAGGGGTTGGAGAGGATGGTTGGGGAGGGCAGGAGAAGGGGATTAAGGAACATTATAAGTAGCACACATAGTATAGGTGGCTTATGGGGAAGGCAGTATAGCACAGAGAAGACAAGTAATGACTCTAAAGCATCTTACTACGCTGATGGATAGTGACTGCAATGGGGTGTGTGGGGGTACCTGATAATATACATGAATGTTGTAACCATAATGTTGCTCATGTAAAACCTTCATAAGATTATATATCTATGATACCTTAATAAATAAATAAATAAATCTCCAACACTGAAGGATCAAGCCAGTGTTGTAAATGCACAAGCAAACTAAAAAAAAAATGGCATCCAGATTATAAGAGAAGAAGCAAAACTCTCTTATTCACCAAAGATATAATCTTGCATATAAAAGCCCTACACAAAAAAATAGAACTAATAAACAAACTGGCAAGGACACAGATATAAAATCAATATAAAAATCAATTTTATTTCTCTATTCTATCAGAGAAATATGAGAAAATGAAATTAAGAGACAATTCCATTGGCAGTGGCATCAAAAGAATAAAACACGTAGAAATCAATTCCTCAGTAAATGAGTAAGTGCTGTACACTGAGAAGTACAAAACATTGATAGAAAGATGAAAGATCAAAATTAATCAAGGCACATTTCACATTCATGGATTGAAAGACTCAATGTTTTCAAGATGGCAATTCCCTCCAATTGATCTATAAGCTTAACGCGGTCCCTAGGGAAAAAAACAAAACAAAACAAAGCAAAAATCACATCCTTATTTCCTATTGAAAAATTCAAGCCAAAGTCTATAGAAAGAGATTTTCTCCTCCACGTTTTTTTCTTCTCTGTTATAAAGAAGTGGGTGTCTTTGACCGCACAGTGAACTGGGCTCCTCATTCAGCAGCCACAGCTGAGCTAGTTCCCTCACTACCTCAAAGATGGATTATTCTAACACTTTTTCTTTGAACATGTTCAGAGAAGAGGGATCAAACGGACATATAAAATTATTTCAGTACTACCTTCAAGGATGCTATCTCACAAAACTGAGAACATAAATACTCTAAAGTAATAAATATTTTCTACATGAGCTTATGCATCCCTTATGCACTATGATATCCCAAAGCAAGACAGTATTTCCAGGACCCAGTCATCCACTATAATCTACAAGTGTATCCATGACGAGTCAGACTATAGTAAGAACAGTTAAAGTTATCCAGGAGAGTGAGGGACAAGAATGAAGAGGAAGTAGGAATAGGAGAAAATGAAAAATAAAAGGAGAAAAATTGAAAACAATCTTGATTACATACCAAGATGGTGGTATGATTAAAACTCATTTGAGAGAAATATCCCATTAAGAAGTTAATATCTTTCTATATTTCTGGGGGCAAAAATTCCATCCTTTAGGTAAACTCTCCCTTTTTCAAACAGTGACATGTAAAATAACATATCTGGGGAAGAGGAAACAGAGTGCAAGGTATAAGAGAGAGTGCATGGAAACTTGGTAGGGTTTTCTTCATATGCCTCAGCTTCCTCGTGTACACAATGGTATTCTCTTGTGCCACTAGGACCTGTTCTGCCACCCGGGTCCATTTCATCTACACCTTGCTGCCAAGCATCATTGCCTGATTGGCCACATAACCTCCAAAGTTTGTGCAATGAAGATAAAGGAAACTTCTAATAACCGTAATCTTCCTCTATTTGTAAGAGGCCAAAACAACAGGAAGGAGACAAAGGGGTCCATCAGTCTGTTTCTCCTGATCATTAATACAGAGAATCACTGTCCATATTCTGCCTGTACAAACATCAATCATGTTTTTATGTTTACATTTCCTGTGAATATCACCATATGTATACTACATGGGACAATGAATTAAAAAATTAATAGACACTGGTGTTCATTAATCTATTTTTGTTTCAACAGTTTTGTTAGGGTTGCTCATCTTGGGGCAGAAAACCAGAAATCTAGACATAACACATAGTAAGAAAATACTAAACTGGGGCAGTGTGAGTTGCACACTTGCATGTGTTCAATGCGAGAGAATTTCAGAGACTCATCAAACGTCTTCACATGTTGGGAGAATGAGTTGAGTGAATTATCTCAAAATAAATACTTTCTTGTTTAGTAATCATTTTTCCACAAAAGCAAAACAAGAAACATTATTGTGAAATCTCATTCCTATTTGTAGCACAAAAGAAGTCAAGAGAAAAAATTATAAGAAAAACGTAAATGTTTTTAACAGCAATAGAACTCTTTTCTGCAAAAGCAACCTTAAGGAGGTGAGGGGAAAAAAAAGAAACACTGCTCACTAGGGCTCCTCACAATTTGTCAAAGCACTTTGTTTCCTACTGAGAGAATGAAAATAAACATGCTTACTTGACAATTTTTCTAAATTAATGGTAAGTCTATTCTGTCAGAAAAGGTAAAGGCACAGTTAATTATATATGACTACAAACTATAAAACCAAGATATTACCCCCAGATTATTCTGGACCACTAATTTTAGACTTGAGGTAGTTACCTAATTTCTAAGATTCTTCTATGGTTGTTTATATTGAAGATCAAAGAGAAAATTGCTTTCTAAATGTTGGAAATAATTATTATATTGTATTTTATGATTATATATTTATATATTCTATATTATAAATTATTTTATTATTTTATTGTTTTATTTTATATTTTATTATTATAAATACTTGCATAATTATAGTTATATTAATTTAAAATAATTATTTATTATATTATTCAATCATGTATGAGATATTAACTACTAGACGCCAGATAATAAAGCAGTAAAATAGACAGACATGATGCCCTGCCCTCTTGAAGTTTACTGTCTAAACTGACCATCTAGTTCTATTTAAAACTAAATCCAAAAATTTATATAACTGCCCTAGAAATTCAAAGGTAGGTGGAAGTTCAGTTGTATTGTTTTTATAACAAAATTTGTTTTTGAATTTATCTTCAAATGGATCCAAATCATTTTAAATGTTACTTATTGAAGAAATGCCTAATACAGGTTATTTGTCAAAGCTTGTACTTTGAAAGGAACGTAGGACAGAGCTGCTAACTTTTCAAATGTATTACCTGCAAGACTCTCCAGGGGCTGTTAGCTTGCTAGGATGCTTTTATTGCCTACATTCATTCACTAACAGAAGGATAGAAAATAAAAGAAAAAACAGTGAACCAAGTATTTAATGTTTCTGAGATATGGAAAAATATCTAAAATTCATTTACATGAGATTAACAATTGTTTGTTTTTCTGGAAAGATACCTACATTGATCTTTCTGACATAGTAGTTAAATTAAGAATATTTTTAACTATTTAATCCCAAGGTTGTATTTGTGTTTTTGTTTTGGCTTGGTTTGGTGTTTTTGTAAGACATTCTAGATCATGGATGTGAAAAAATCTTTTTTGTCTCTTAGTAAGAAAAATCTCATTAAAGCTGCAAAAGAAAGGGTAATTAAATTGTCATTGTCTTCTCTTGCAGAATATAGTCAATGATTCTGTAAAATCTTTCTACATTGATAGATAAGTAACCGCACTAGAGGGGGTGAGGATTTAATAATATGGGTAACTGTTGAACCACTGTGCTGTACATTTGAAAGCAATATAAGATTGTACATCAACAATACTTCATTTTTTTTTAATGTCATTGTCTTGCAAGAGAGGAGCAGAAAATTGGCTAGATGTTTGTTTGTCTGCATTTAAAAGAAACATAAACCAACCCAAACATCTATATTTAAGGACAGAAATTAAAAGCATTTTTAGTCAGACAAATTAAGATACACAAGTGAAAAGAAGAACGAAAAATGAGAATGAAATGAGAAAAAGGGAACAGAATAAAGTTACATAGATGAATATATAGGAGGTCAAAGGGAGAAAGGAGTGTTCTGCCAACTGCAAGAACCAGGAAGGTCAAACATACAGATACAATTAGATGGGTATAAAGATAGTCTCTCATAAATATTTCAAAAATTAACCCATAGAGAACAACGTAGAAAAAAAATATATGCAAAGACATATACTCAAACATACAAATAAATATTAATGAAAAACTCTAAAAAACTGATAAACTCACCCTGTCATATGCAGAAGACAGTATTTTGCTAATTGAATAATTAAAAGGCACATGGATTGTCAGCGCTGCTATGCTATGCTTTAGATTCTCTTGAAATAATAGTTATGTTTTTTCCAAGAAAAATATACAGACCTTTTGAAGAAGAGTTTCTAGGCTAGTTCCTGATAAAAGTTGTCCTTATAAGTAAGCTTACAACACTATTACAGGCAAATCCAGATGGCTTTTAGGAGTTGTGATATGTTGGTGGAATTCAATTTCTTGATGGAAGGAGGGAAGTGCTGTCTTTCTGTAAATTAAAAATAATTTTTAAAGTACTGAAAATATGAAATAAAATGAACAAAACTAAAGAGAAACTTTAATTGTAGCCAGACAACTGTTGCTGTGTATAGAGGCAGTGCTTCCCTGTGGGATGCAGCAGACCATTAATCATGAGGTTCCCTACATATGCATCTTCACGCTAGAAGGAACCAGAACACAGACACAATGACTTCCAGTAAAATAATAAAAAAGGGCTTTGCTCACTGATTAAGGGTACAAGTTACACAGAAATAAATATGCACACTAGGTAGACCTGGTATTAAGTAAAAAAGTAAAAAAAAAAGGAGCTAAGACATCTCTCCTCTGGGACAAGGGAAAAAAAATTGATAAATGAGATTAGTTCTAACCAAATTCTGCACGATTTTCCCCTCCATGTTTTCTTTAAATATATTTCCTAATATTTGAATCTTTGCATTTTAATAATTTTTATTTGAAATATCTTAATCTTTATGTCAAATGTTTTGCATATGATTGTTGTACTTTCCCCAACTCCTATTACATCAGTTGGAGACTATATAAATCAATGAGAGATCATTTCAGACAGGAACAGAGAAATATTTGTTTCATTGACCTCTACAACTCATGTTGTATTCTTAATTCATCCTTTCCTGTCTGTCATATACTCACACTCACAGATCAGAACCCAAGTAACATACATTCCCAAAGACTGAATATAACTTAGACATCGGCCTTGCTTCCAGAGAATTTTGCACTTCCCTCTCCCTCTAAACTATTTTATGTCATCCTCATGGAAGAACCTATGCCTGATTAAACACTTTTTTGCTATAGAATTTTATGAACATTTATCCTCATTTGTTTCATAATAATGAAAATACAGCTTATTATTATTATACATACTGTAATCAAAGAAAACATAACTTTCATAAATCTCATTTCAAACTTTTTTTGAGAAAATGCCTAGTGCTTTAACTATTGTGCAAAAATGGTATATAGATTTCATATCACATGACAACTCTGACCCCTGAGTCATGGCTGCCTTAAATGCTGTCTTGAGAAAGAAGATGATGCGTCACTGAGGCTAACTGGCTACCAAGGACAATTAGAAATGCCTGCCTTGGGTGTGGGAACAGCAGAGTGGTAGCAGAGGCAAGACAGATTTATCCATTCAGTCTTATTGGGAAGTGATAGCCAGTGTAACTGGGAGAAAATATGTTCCCAGCCTGGGCAAATTACCTTTGACACAGAAATCAGTCAGAGGAGAAACAAACTGGGAGAAACTCACTAATTGCTTACAAGCAGTCATCTATTTCTGCTCGCCAGTGTCTCACAACCTGGCTGCAAAAAGGGACCTCATCCATCCTCTCCAGTCCAGATATGCCCTGGCTCCCCCTTGTAATCACCTATTGATATGGAGATGGACTAAAGCCAGGAGAGAGATTCTGGAAATATTGCAATTTTACCCACAGCCAGACATAAGATAAATGGGTATAGTATTAAGCTAACCATTTATTAATCAACAACCATAGTTTTTGGAACTGAATGAAGTACCACAACTAGTTAGAGACAGATATATCTCCATGACAATGCCTACTTCAATTTTGGAAACTGCCAAGTATGTTTTATGTTTGTAATGTCCTAAAGTGGACTAGTTGCTCCAATACCTGGCTACACATTAGCATCACTATGGAAGATACAACAAAATACCAATGTCCAAGTCCCATTTCAGACTAATAAAATCAGAATTTCTCTGGGAGGGACTAGCATATGATCACTATTTTAAAAATATCTTCCCAGGGGATTCAATTCAGTAAGACCATTAAGTGGCAACGAATTGGTTTTTCCCTCTTCCTTGATTCTGCATAACCCTTGTAGAGCATTCTAGACCACAGAGCATCCTTTCCATTGCTCTGAAAGGAATATACAAGACTTTAAAAGGACTGACTTAACACTTAAAGCAAAATATTTTTGTTGATGCTTCTTTTATTACTGGGATTTGTAATAGTCCTGTCATTACATTTTCTCCATATTCAAGAGAAAACATTTTAAAGCGCAAAGACACAATAATAATGAACCAAATGCCTTATTTCAAATAACATTTATCTTAGAAATTTATTTCTCTTTCCTCCTGCATCTGCCCTCGCTGACTAAGGCTAATTGTAACTAGTAATATCTGATTTTATGCCAGACGAAATGATGCTGAAGAGTAGAGGATAAAGTTAAAAAATGTACACACTAGCGAGAGACGGGTAAGATTCCTCAAGGGAGGAACAACCTAAGACAGGCACAGTCGCAGGGGGGCCATTAGTAGAGAAATTGGGGATCAACAGAGGTGAGGCTTAGAACCTCACCCCCACTGTTTTGAGAGAAATCTTCTGCATCCGTGGATGTTTTGTTGCCCTTGTCTAGCTTGAATTACTTAGTCTATAGGCACACACCTGATCATCTACATTTGCCCTCTTACAGCACTAAACTATGTTTTCTACCTTTATCTTGCATCTACGTACCACTTCAGCATTTTATTTAAAAAAAAATAAGGGAGAAATGTGGGATTCACATATAAATCAAGTATAAAAATCAAATAAATAATCATATCTGACTTGATTGTTTATAGTTCATGATGCGTGATCAAAACTGAAAGTTTCTGTGATATGACGGCCCTTGCACTGTTTACCATGTAAGAACTTATTCACTATGTAAGAATTTGTTCACCATGTAAGAACTTATTCACTATGTAAGAACTTGTTCACCATGTAAGAACTTGTTCGTTATGCTTCAGAAGATTGGAGACTGTTGAGAGTTAGGCTTGGGGTTGATTAATGATTGTGCACTGAGTCCTCTATACAGAATTTTACTGTTGTTAACAACCATTTGATCAATAAATATGAGATGCCCTCTCAAAAAAAAATGTACACACTCACGCACACACACACGCACACACACATACACACACGCGCGCGGACCTTCAGTTCCCTGTAGACATTTGGAAGTTGTCATCAGAAGCATAATGACAGCCCTAATTATTAAAGTCACTCGTGTGCACAGTGTTTTAGAATGAAATGCCTGCAATGTGTTAACTGGACTATGGCCTTTCTCCTTTTCAAATGAAATTCTCAGGAAATATTCCACCAGCTTTCATCAAAACACCTCTTACCACCCCAGTGACGTGTACCCTTTCACACATTTCAAAGGAAATACCAATAAATTCTGATTTCATAAGAATTCTAATGCCCTAAAGATGTATTTTCTTATTCAGTTTGGTCAAGAGACTGCCTTAACAACTACAACTGCAAAATATACTACCATCTCAGTTTCTCATATTTTTTTGAATATATACTATTTCACCAATCCCCAAGTTCTTTATGGTATCACAAAGATGCTATGATTCAATACTATAAATTTAAAAGTATTTCACACATTTTCTTTTAGGTCTCACATAGAGCTAGTCCTTGATCTGTAAGAATTTCATATACTCTAGCCTAATAATATGGATGTGCAAATACATAATTGTTTCTGAAGTACAAGTCAACATATCACATGCTCTAATAAGGGCCTCCTTGGATAATACAAAATATCACATAGACAAGAACTATAAAGGAGAACAAAAAGGCATTTTTTATCTTGCTTCAGGTAGAAAAGCCAGGATCAATGAGTGGCAGTTACATGGAGGCAAATTTAAAATCAACAGAAAATAAAAGGAACAACGATATCTGACTGGAAAGTGGGGCCCCTTGTTTAGCAAGCCTGTTATACTTGTAGTTGATTATTAGTATGACGGATCTAGGAGTTCACCAACTTTGAAAATAACAGAGCTTCAAGTAGGAGGTGATATAAAGCTGGTAAGCTCTCCACTTGCTCCCTAATGCATGGAAGGAGTGTCAGACATTCATTCTCAAACACAGCTAAGCACCAGCCCAGGCAGAAGCACTCTTATTTCTCTAAACAACAGATTACCTTCTGAAACCCAGGAAAGGTAATTAAATATTAGGGTTTTTATATGCCTCCCCTTCCAGCTCCCAGGCAACCTTCTTTCAGGCCAGATAACCAAGAAGAAAGTACATGCTTGAATCTTTATCTCAGTGTGCAGGGGCAGTAAGAAAACAAACCTTAAATACCAACAAATGTGGTCATTTATTGTGCAAATAAACTAAATTGCCTCCCTAGTTTTCTGCCATCACATTTTCCCCTGTGACTCAATCAGTAAGTATATAAATTCAGGGTAGGCCTTTTTTAGTTAAAAAAAGAAAAAATATTTAAATAATCTATGCCTAACAATCCAAAGTAATTCCACTTACTTTTGATCCTGTTAGCAAGAAAAAAAATATTTGTTTGATATAAAGGATATTGAATAATTTATGTAATATTTAATAATGCAATAAACTGGGAAGAATACAGGGAGACGCTCATGGTGCTCCAAATTATTTTCACACCATACTACTCCGTATGAGCCCTTACACTGTTAGCATGGGCAATTAAAAAGTTTAGAAATCCTCTCTAATTTGGAAATTAAACAAAAAACACTGCTTTGATTTTGAATGATAAAAAGTTTCTTTATCAAGAAATTTGAATTGCAAGAACTTTCCTTGAAGAAAAGTAAATTAATGAGTTAGGATTTATAGTTATGTTGCCTTACACTGAGCATCATTCCCTCTGTGCGCAGAAGCTGCTGACAAAGAGTAGATACATTAGCGGTGATAACTGCCCCTGATTCAGTGATACGGTATAGCAAGTGTCTTGGGAGCAGAGACATTGTAGAAGTATGATTTCCACCCCAGCTCAAAGCTATAACAATGTATTACTGATCTTGCTCTCTTAATTTTAATGCTATCTTGATCTGTTTTTCTGAGGCCTGAAAATGCTATTGGGTCCCTTTATCACAGCAATGTGCTGAACTCAGGCCTGTGAATCTACACAGAACAATCTGATTGACTAGGAAGATATAAAAGCTATAAACAAGTGCAAACACAAGTGTCATTTTGTTGAATCCCACTGATTTCCCTTCCTCTGAGGCTGGCTGAAGCCTTTATCACCCTATTTCATCCAAGCCTTCTAGAGAGCAATGAGGCTAATCGGCTTCTGTGTTTCTAAATTTTGGCATAGATTCATGTTAAAATATTTCAATGGAGCTTAAGGTCTAATGGGACAAAGTTATACTCAGGTTGTCACACCTGCCAAAATGGTTCACTTTGGGTTGTAGGGATAAAGAAGACTTAATACCTCCAGGATCTGGCATTAACGCTTGTGAAGCAAGTTCTACACATTCATGAATCTCTTAAACTTTGCACAGAATTATACCCAAGAGCACCACACTGGTCTATGAGGATTAAAGGAGATTCTGTATGTAAATTAGTGGATATTGAACAAAGGTTGGTTTCTCACTACCTTTCCCACTACCTCCCCTCTTTTGTTTAAAGATCACAGTACCCTTATTTAGGTAATATTCTCAGGTTACAAGTGGGAGAAATGGAAATTCAAAGAGGTGCCAAAAAACTTCTCCAAATCATACCTTGATGAACATTGGAATCAGTTTTTACCCAAGCCCATGTGATTCTGCCACACCAATCTCTGACTAATCAAATATGACACTACTCTCATTGTGTGCACTGTACAGAGTCCTCCTTCTTAAGGACAGAGAAATACCCTCATGTGATACTGAACTCCTGCTGTATCAGTACCTTGAATTCATGTTCGTTATCAATTTTTTCTTTCTAATCTAGACTGGGAAAGGGAAACCATATTCCATTTTCAGAGAAGAATGTTGTAATGCTGTTGTGGGATATTTTTATATAAGTAAATTAAAAATTTTGAGATATTTAGGGAGAAAAATGAACATTATCCATAATCCTACCATCTAACTACTGTTAGTATTTTGTTACATGCCTTCTATGCTTTTACATGAGTATAAATTTAAGTATTGATGTATTTTTAATAAAATTAAGATTCTACTAAACACTTTTGGAAGGTAAACCTGACTTTTTCTTTTAAAATATCAGCTCGAAATCGTTGAACACTGTTTTTAATGAATCTATTATATCCTGTTGCATAGAAATTACGTAGTATATTTATATAATCACTTAACTGGGTCTGCATTGGTCATTTCTATTTGAATTCTGTGCTAAGTGCCATTTACTACACAATCATCATCTCACTTAATCTTCTTAGTTTTACAGTTAATATTTCTTTGAATACCTGCAACTCCACCAAGATGCTGGCATTTTAAATATTTTCTCATCTAAATATGAGGAAAACAGATGCAGAATCTAGAATATTCTGCTTTTAAAAATCCTGCTTTTAAAAATCTATGTACATTTTTTTTCTGATATTTCTGACTTTCTTAGGTTATGTTTCTCAATACAAATTTACAAATAGTTTCCTCAAGATACTGTACTTTTACTAGCAGTCTGAGAGGAACTGTTTCCTTGGACTGTCTTAATATTTATAATTTAAATATTTTATTAAATGAGAGGCAAAATTTCCACCTTGGTTTTGTATGTAAGTTCCTGCCTTTGATCATCAATAACAAACAATTTAGAAAGTCTATTGGCATTTATCTTTATTCTTCTGTTGATAATCCATTTATGTTTCTTAGCCATTTTTCTATAAAGAAGTTATCTTTTTCTTATTCATCTTAAAATTTCCTTACATGTTAGTTTTATTAACTATTATCATGTATATTGCAAATATCCATCATTTCTATGGAGGGGGTTTAAGATTATTAATTAATCACATTTCTTATCTCCTATGTCACAATGCCTGTGGATCAATTTTTATTTTGAAAAATGTTAAATCTGCTGAAAGCTTAAAAAGGCAGCACAGAAAAACTATTAACAGCCTTCCATACTTGATATCTATCTATACAGACACACACACACACACACACACACACACACACACCTTCGATCAAACCTCCCAACGTCAATTGCAGATATCATTACATTTCACCCCTAAGTACTTCAGCATGCATCTCCCAAGAACATGCATCTCCTATTATTTCTTATGAAACCACACCATCATTATCACACCTAAAAAATTCAACAACATTGTTATCCTATATCCACACACAAAATGTTCTCAATTATCCTCAAAATATTTTTTCAGGTTCCAGTGGTTCACAGTACTTGACTATTATATCTCTTTAGTCCCCTCACTCTGTAAGAACTATATGCACCCCTTCCTAGGTCCTTTGTAATATTGACTCCTCAAAGGGTCTAGGTCAATCAACCTACAGAACATCCCACTTTCCAGATGTCTATCTGACTGTTTTCTCATCATTAGATTTAGGTCAAACATATCTGACAAGAGCATATATAGGAGATTAGGCATACTTCCCAACATATCAAATCACAAGTCAATGCCTACTAAATTAAATTAAATTGAAGTTATACAAGACAAATTGGGATTAATACACTATCAGTTTTATTACCAAAAGGTCCTGAAAAATTAGATTAAAAAAGAACTTGAGAGCTTCTAAGAGACTAGATTTATAAGGTTCTCATCACAAAAAAGAAATGATAATTATGTGATATGATAGAGGTATTAGCTACCCTATGGTAGTAATCATATTACAATATATAAATATATCAAATCAATACCTTCTATCCTTAAATTTATAAATATATATATTAAAAAATCAATTAAAATTTAAAACTTAAAAAAACATATATAGCTTGAACCAAAAGCCAAAATAGGAATACCCACTTCTACCTTTGAAATGCACCAATTTAATCCATCCATCATACACTGGGTAACTTAAAAATGTCAAACCATGTACTTCTATCCCTATTTTCAGCCATATAGATTTCATAAACTTACAATTGAAAAAGCAGAATTGTATGCCCAAATTGTTCTAAACATACTCAAATATTTTCCAATAACTCAAATTCATCATAAAACAGAAAGGAAGACAATGTATTCCTCCAAGGAGAGAAAGATAAAGACAATGATCAGGTTATAAGATGGGCAATGATATTTGTTCTCATCATAAGAATGAGGTGAGCCATTTCCTTCTGTAAAAAAGAAATAAGAGTTCAGAAGGATGATCTTAATGCCATTCCTGTCTGGGGAATGAGCAGGAGAACTATCTTCCCTATTGAAGGTAAGAATTGCCTCCACAACATACTGAATTTATTCTTTAATTTATGCCTAATGGATTCTTAAAATAAATACACCAAAAATTTTATACAAAGAGATCAATATTTTACTTACTTCTTTTTCTTAATTCTAATAAAATCAATACCCACACAAAGATAAAATATATATATACATATATATCATCTAATTGTTCATGACTTATTTTTTCACACTAAACTCTTCAACTCATTTCAAATTTATTTTTATATATAGGACATATTATTACCCTTTTTCTTGAGGTAGTCTTCTAACAGTGCTATCAAATACAAATATATCTAAGCTGCACATATAAATTCAAACTTTCCAGTCATCACATTAAAAAAATGAAAGAGATACATGTGAAAATGATCTTAATATTTTACTTAACCCAATCTTTCCAAAGCACCATCATCTCAACATTCAACCAATATGAAATTTGAAATTTTTTACATTCTTTTTCATATTAAGGGTCTAGACTAGGCCCAAGTTGGAGTCACTCATGCTAAGTCCCATGTCAGCAAATAAAAACTCAACTAAAAGTTTCTACTGATGTGCTCTCCCAGAAAAGTCAGGTCTGGGCCAAAACCAGTCAGCACTTGCCTACTCAGTACACGTTACCTGATGAACTTCACAAACTCCCCTTGCTCCATGTAAGGAAAGTAACCCTGTGTTAACCAATCAGCAAATGCCAAGTAGAACTTCCTTATCCCTGCCCACTTTGGTCTATAAAACCTTCTCAGTTTGTACACTCTGTGAAGCTCCCCTCTAATTTCTAGACCTGATGCTTCCCGATTCATGAATCACTAAATAAAAGCCAAATAGATCTGAAATTCTTTTAATACTAAGCCTTTGAAATCTAAAGTGCATTTTAGACTTACAAATACCTCATTTTAGACACTAAAGACTCATTAGCAATACTCAGCATATATTTAAATTAATAAATCTACAGTTGAAAAAGTAGATTCACCTACCCAAGTTCCAAACAAACTTAGAACTTTTCCTAGTGAATCAAGTATCAGTTTTGAAATTAAATAAAATTAAAAATTGAGTTCTTCAGTCACACAATCCACATTTCAGGCTCTCAATGGTTACTTGGGGTTAGCTGACACAGTATCAGACAGGACAAATTAGAGAATCCATCTGTTTAGTGGATGAGCAGAGACTCAATTTAGTGAATCTCTTTAGTATGTAGAATCTCTTTCATACTTACTATATACTAAGCTTAATGAAACTCATAGTCCAGGCTTATAAGAACTTAATAATTTAAGGGAAAAGACAAAGTAGAAATGATGATAGATGATAGATAGGCAGACATACTAGAATATGTAGTAAATTTCATGTCACTTGTAGATTTATAGAATACCTAGAATTGCAAAAAGAAGATGACTTCAGTTTACTTCAAAACTGGGAGAGAGCTGAAATTTGTTCTGAGCCCCCAAAAAACCATATCTATAAAACACATTTTCAATCTGACCTCTTTCTTTGATGTTTTCTACATTAGTGTGAATAAAGAGACAAAGTTCATGCTAATTATGGTAAAAAGTTACCTAATTTACTAATTTAACAATCTAAGACTCTAATGTAAGACTCTATTGCATATGTAAAGAAATTTGTAGTGAATAATATAAGGCAACAAAGACTTATTTTCCACATACCTTTTACTATACCACAAATGTTTCTAATTTTTAAATAATTGTGTTTAAATATGTGTTGATCACTCCCAGTGATCTCAAGTATGGGTCCTATTTTCATGTGCCTCAATTGACTTCCACATGTGCTACAAAGGAACAGACCCTTTCCATTTATAACCATGGGAAAATAAATCGCTATATAAAAGAAAACAGTCGCAATTTTGGAAATATGAGGTGGTGAGTTATCTCTAGGACATTTTAAACTTTGAAATTTGATTAAGATTACTGTGCCAATGCAGTTTTCACTATTTCATTCAGAGAGCGTTCTTTTTGAGATCAATGTACCACATTTTCCTGTGAAATAAAATGAGCACCCAAATGTGCTTAGTCATCTTGTGAGAAAATTTGGATTCTTTCTATTGAAGACTTTGGAGTTTGATTTATTGGCTTAGTTCAAATAAGATTTCTCAACTACTGTTGGGTGAAAGCCTTTTGTGACATATACAACATCCTAATTCAGACTCTTGCAATAGCCCAAGAGCAGCTAAAAATATGGCACCCTGCTGTACTGTTAACCTGCATCAGAAAGTTGCATATTATCATTGCTTTTATAACTGTTCCTGTGGTAAAGGACAGTTTGAGTTTTATTGTTTCATCTGATAAGTGACCAATAAAATGAATAATATACATCCTAATATATAATTAAAGACAAGACCACTGACTTGACTAGGAAACAGAATGAATACAGATATATGAAAAAAAGAACCTGAAGACAATGAAACAAAATGCTTGTCACTGAATAATGTGGTCTTTAAATTACATTTAACTTGGGTATAGTATTGGGCATGTGTGTCACAGTGTGCCCTGAGAATAATTTTTGTCACTTCACATTGATAAATGAGCTTTTCTTTGTTTTCTGTTTCCCTCACTAGTGTAAGTGCCTGACAAGTAGGTTTTTTGATTGTGATGTAAGCGCTTTTGACTGCCAGGGCACCTACCTCAAAGGCTCCCATCGCAAAGAATCAGACTGCCAGCGAACACTGAGCCAGGGAGCCAGGCTGCCCCACCCTTCAAGCTCCCCCTTCAGAAAGCCTTCAGTGAGCTAGATAACTGGCCCCTGGAGTGACCCTTCCCATGCTTTTCCCTTCCCATGCTTTCATTCTTGTCCTTATTCTTTTAAATTCATCAATGAAGAGCCAACCTGAGAAACTGGAGGAATCCCACCATGGACCCCCATAAAGGCAGAGCACCAGACCAGAGAGCTCTCTCTTGCTCCCCGTGACTTCACTGTGTGACTGCAGTTATGCTGTGTACCCTCCAGGATTTTTGAGTCATAAACCTTGCTGTTTGTTTGTTTTTTTCTTCAAAGTTCCCGGATGGTTGCTGCTGAGGCATGTCTTGCAATAATAAGAATCACAAGCCATAAACCTGGTCCAGCCACCACATCGACTCAGGACAGGGAAGCATCTGAGGGGGCCTGCCACAAATAGTACAGGCCCTAATGAGGGCCCCAGGCATTCGCAGCCAATACCTAAGCTATTGATAGGCTGAGACCAACACAAAACACTCACTTTCTATAACTTGGTACTGAAAGAATTCAGAAAATATATTTTAATGTTCCAAGCAAAGTTTTCATTTGTACCTTGCCACCCACACATAACTGTCCAATCTTTGAAGTGATAGAAATAAATCATTTTCATGTGTAATGGAGACAGTTCATTTAGTAGGAAAGACCACGTTGGCTTAGCCAATCCTGCTTCTGGGCAACTAACTGAATAGCTAGGCAACTTCGATAAGCAGCCTCTTCCATTTTTCTCAGAAAGTTAAGGAAGCCTGGACAGGAAGAAGAGGAGTAACAGAGGGAAAGACAGGCAAATATGGAGATACAGTGGATAACTGCTGAGGCATGGCTAATCATAAAGGGCACTCCATGCATATTATGGACCTACTGTGACAATAAAATTGGAATAAAATTGGCTACCCAAACCACTTGAGACACTCTGCATCTTTAATTTTTAAAGTTATGAAGACACTTGACACAGAAGGGGATCAATTACCATGAGTTTGTGTTCAAATACTTACTTAAGCAAAGCAGTGGGTCAGAGTCAGTAGGAAAATTGCAGGCTTGCAGTCACATAATGGCAACTAATTACACTATTTCAGGACCCCTTTCCAGTGGTCTCAGTTGGCAGTAATGGTCATGGCTGATTTATTATGAATCTGCTTTAGGGGTCGATGGTTCTGATAAATGTATATATTTGCTATAGAAAACTGATCCTGGTAATGAATTCACCAAAACATTAAAACAGAAGGGAGTCCTCCAGTTAACTTGTTAGGTGCTCAAATCTTTGAGATCTATAGTTTGACACCATTTAATGATGGAATAGAGGTGTCTGGTATGGGATAGAGGCAACTCCCAGATCTCAGTGACCCTTCTTAGGACAGCAACCATTGGGGAGATGAGAATTTGGACTGTCTCCCTTGTAAGGAACATTAACAGAGTGCTTTATTTCATGTAACATAAACTGAATAGGGTGCTCTTCTTTACGTAATAATAGCTTTGAGGGCCTATTCACGCACTGTTTGGTTCTGATTATCAAGGTAAATTCAAAGTATATTTGTTATACTATCTAAGATTAATTGGCTGATTTAGTTAGAAAGTCTTTACACTTTTGTTCCATCGCCACAGTCTTGAGGGATTAATTTTTCCATAAGGTCAAGTCTGAGAAAAAAATACCAACAAATTGGTCAGATAGACAAGGAAAATGAACTTCATTATTGAGTTCAGGAAAACAAGCCATTAGAAGCTAAATGGGCATTCTCAGACTTGTGGTGAACAATAAAAATAAGCAAACCTCCATTTACTGACTGTATTTCCTTAAGAGAAAACATGTATCTCTCTCATTCAATGTAAAAACTACCTAAGTAGACAAGACATTTTTTCTATAACTTATCTCGTAGCAATTTCCCATTAAGAAGTAAATTTAATACTGGTGAATGAATTGCTTTCGTTTTCTGTTCTACTGAATGTACTACTGTAATGTATATTTTTAAATTAATCCATTATATATAAAAATAAATCTACTCCATGGTCTTTTCTTGAATCCCTTCCAAAGGGTATCATCTTCGCAGCAAATAAAGTTTTGCTTGTGAAAGAAGCTCTATACCATAAGAAAGTTTGTGTTCTCAGCCTGCCTGGCCACCTGTGCCACCACCTGCATTGTGGGTAGATGGGACACACTGATCTCCATCAGATGCAGTGACTATAGTGTCAAAGATGGAAAGAGATTACTGTCAACACTGCATACACCACCATGAAGCTGATCGGATTTCAGTGTCAGATCCTCCTTCTGCTGGTTTGAATCTAGCAACAGAATCTTGTTTTGTATCAATACTTAAAAAATGTAAAATACATGTATTCATACATTCAGCACAATAAGTGATATAAAATGCATCAATATGAATTCAGAACCTCCCCTCCATTTTCGACCTTTTATGAAATTTTCACTTTCTTTCTGAAACCTGCAATCTCTTTGAATTAGAAAAGGAATATTGCCACAATGTTGGGAATACCTGGCTCAACATTGGGTAAGTGATTCCCCGCCGATGTCCTCGAATCCACACAGTCAGAGGACATAGGATTGAAAAGCTAACAATCTCTAATGACACATGGGCCAATATGGTTAGTACAAGTAGTAGTTTTTCTTTCTTCCATCCTCTTTGTGGTCTGCTTGGGGGTGGGAGGCTATTAGCAGTGGGATAGGAACTAAAAGCATTACATGCTACACAGAGCAACTGCCTGAGCAATTTTCCTAAGCCAGAGCCAAAGCAAAGCAAACGCGATACTCCCCCTCGCCTTTCTGTCAGCCACATGAGAGCGGAGCTGCGCGGTGATCTCCACAGGGCAAATTCCGTGACAGAAACTGAGTTCTGTGGCCAATTGCATGGCGGCATGGGTCTGCCTCAAGTATGGAATTTAAATATTAAACACTACATACATTTTGTTCTTTTTAGGAGCTATCAAAAATAAAGAATTCTAATAACACAGGTGTATTTGCTTGAGTTCTTTGAAAGAAAACACCTTCCAGCTTAAGATGCACACTTTGATTTGGAAATGCCAGTATTGTACTAGTATCACATTATCAGTACCAGTATCATTTGGTGTTTTAATATCAAGCCCAGTGAAACAATGGTCAAAAAAAAAAGTCTCAAAATTATTCAATCTTATATCCTCCAGATAAAATATGGACAATATATTTCCTGAGATCAGACTATCAATGTAGAGTGCCTCTTGCCACTTACCTGCTTTTAGAATGTTACTCATTTCAAAAAATTCTCTCTTCAGTTCTAAAGAGATAAGAGGAAATGAAATGGAAAAGTTCAATAGCAGCTACCTTTTATAGATAACATTTTAAGCAGCTGCTCTTCCCATATCCCATGCTGAAAATAAGTAAATTGTATTCAGTGAATCTTAAGGTGCAAAGTACATATAATCACTGTGCATTAAATAAGTAACTTCCTGCACTTAACTTTCTTCTTTTGCTTTTAGTTTTGGATAGAATTTTGCTAGTTAAATTTCAAATTCAAAGCTACATAATCATAATAGCCACTTATTTCATTTTTATATGGGCATTTTTATACCTTAAACTTATTCGGGTTTATCTTCTCCTATTTAAATTTTTTACATGTAATTGGCAATGATTTTTTTCATAAAGAAATAGTCCTCATTTGAAGTCACAATAAAGCATAGACTAGAGTTGGGCAATCAATGAGGTTAAAAAATTATATATTGCTTATTTCATGAAACTGTGAAGTCTTAAAGCCAGAAAACAATCCTAGAAATCATTTGATTTAACTCTAATTTTCAAGAAGAACAATAAAAAAAACTGAGGTTTAGAGGAAACAAGTGATCTGCTTATGGTCACATAGCAGATGCCAAGACCATTCAGGTTTTTAATACTGAAATATTTTTACTCTATGGACACACAGCAGCTTCTGGCAAGACCGTTCAGGCTTTTAATATTGAAATATTTTTACTCTACAAACTCCGTAATGGAATAAAGATTAAAACAAGGCAATAATTACAAGAGAGATAAATAGGCACCTAGGACCTACTAAATCAGGAAAGTGTGAAATAAAGAAAAGTGCCTTAAGATGGTTGGTTCTATCAAAGTCCCAATAGGAAATAGATGACACACTCAAACTGGGATAATTGGAAGAGGGTCTAATAAATGAGCTATTTACTAAGGTATGGGCAGGGTGTAAGGATATCACAAGAGATATTGCCAGAGTCCAGGGCTAGAAAAAGTTGATCTATTACTATTCCAGCCTAACCTCCTCTGAGGAAGAGCACATGATCCCTGGGAGCCAAAGAGACAGTCTTCTGTGGCAGCTACTTCACCAAGACCCCTGACCTGTAGTCAAGCAGCAAGCCAACGTGAGCTGATCGTGCAGGGAGGGAAGCAGGGATCTGAACACACTGACCTCTCTGTCCACCCTCTGATCTCTTGCAGCAGACTCCTTGCAGTATGCTCACTAGAGGGTAAAAGGACCTCTTGATACATTTATTGCCCATGCAGGTCAGTCTCCCTGGATAGGGAGCAGAGTGGGAAGAGCAAATAAAAGAGTAAATTAAGGCAAGAGGGTGAAGTGTGAACAAAGGAAGAAACAAAAGGGAAAGAGCTGAAAGAGAAAAAGACCTCAATTTGAGAATTAGGAGCCAAAATGTATTTACTCGGTGCAAGCAGCAGAACAGTGTAGAATGAGAAAAATTGTACTGGATCATTAATAGACTGTAAAATCTACTTCTGGAATGAGAGAAAAAGAAGAGGAATTAGGAAGAGGGAACTTGAAGCCAAGAGAGAAGGTTGAGGGTATGATGGGTACAAACAGATCAAAGTTTAAAGAAAAAAATAAATCCTTTTTTTATATAAACCTGTTCCAACTGGGCCTGGGAGAGAAAGTTAGATTGGATGCACCACTGTAATATGTGTGCAGTATTATGCATGTAAGCTTCATGTGGATACTGAGAATTTCCATATTCTCCCAGTCTACAAAATCTTTTCCCTTCATCCAAAATCCTCTCCCTTTCCTTCCTTGGCACAGGAGACTCTGCCAGCATTTCCCTTGGTGTTGACTCACCTCACTGTCCTAGCATTCCACTGCATGCCTGTGCTGCCTCTGTCCAGTACCAACCCCAAACCCTTCCTGAACAGTCGACCACATGCATCTATCCCAGCACTGCCCCGTACAGATGCCACACATACCCTAAACCTATCCCTCATCATCACTTCCCTTCTGATACTGCTTTGTCTCCCTTCTGGTTACTTAGGATTTGGTTTCTTTCACAGCAACCCTCAAGCTACACAGAAAACAAAGAAGAGAAATATATACGAAGTATGTGGGGCTTCTCTCCCAATATTATCAGGAAGAGAAGAACAAGAGAAGCTGTTTCCCTTCGCTGGATGTCTCCATGTGTTCTTGGCCCACCACATATCCATAGCTCTCCTTTTCCTTCCACCAGCAAGCATCACTCAAAACTGCTTTCCAGATTTCTTTGCCAATCAAAAGACAGACTTCCTTTGCTAAGATATTTACCAAATTGAGAATGAAATATTTTTTGCTTACAGTTTAATTTAGGATTATGCTCTCATTGGCCTAGAGTTTTTGCTTTGAGATTTCATTGGCCCATCTAAGCCTCAGTTCCTGCACCTATCTATAAAAGGTAAATAATAAGAGCTTCTTCCTCATAGGTCATTAAAATATGAGATAATCTGTGTAAAGTGCTGATCACAGCACTGCAAGTCATGAAAGCTCTTTAAATGTTAACTATTATTATTGCTTTCTGAATGGCTATCCATGATGGGCTGATGATTTATTGTGAAAGATGGTAAGGAAGCAAGCTAAGGGTCAAAGCCACTCTCCCAAGGATAAAGAAGAAAGCACAATGTCACACCCATTATAATCTCTTGGTATCAATGAGTAAGATCATCTCCAATGACAAGCTAGTCTTTTTCTCAGAAACGGCACATATTTATCTTCATCAATCAGATAAGCCAATACAGAATAAAGTTACATTTTCAGTGGTGACTTTATTTTTCCAGAGTTTGTTCTTAATGAATCATACTTGGGGCATTCAATTTAATCTTGGAGGAAAGCTAGTAGAAATATTGCAGAGCATAGTTCTATAGATACTTAGAAAATCCTTCTGCAACTCTGCAGAAGTAACTCTGCAAATGGATATCAAATGAATGACAATATTAGAAAGACCTCTGTGCTAAAAGCACACAATCTGGGAGGAATATAGGCCAGACCACTGAAATGAAAAATATGGCTCAAGGCTGAAACAGGATTAATGGAACCACACAAAACAACCCAAATTAAAACCACTACCAGATTATGCATGACATAATTAGCACATATGGTAAAATAATTAAATATGGTCCTTTATTCCTTTATTGGTTTATATTTGAAAATACAGAAAAGTAATTAACAAATACCATGTACTCACCTCGCAGATTTAGTAAACTATCATAAATTGTCTTTGGATAATTGTAGAAAGGCATAAAACAGTAAAGATTTAATCAAAGTCCATTTTGTGCAACATAATTCATTCTATTTCAGGCCATCCCCCTGGCATGATCACCATTCTGGAATTGAAGTGTATCCTTTCCATTCATGTTTTCAAACTTTTTATATACAAATATATAATATGTGTGTGTGTCTACACAGAACATATTTTTATGTGTTTCAAAATTTTAAATAACAGGTGTCATATTGTATGAATTCTTAAGAGTGACTTTTTCTCTTAACATTTCTGTTTACTTTATTCTTTGTGACTGTTGTATATATGGTCATCCACTTCTAATAATGGATATTTAGCTTATTTTTTAGGTTTTTTTCACTATAAACAATGTCACATTGAATATCCTTGTGAATATTTTCTTGTTCATATAAGTAAGAGTTTTTCTGAAGTAAATACTGCACTTAGAAGTGGAATGCTGGACTGTGATCAACTCAACTAGACATTGCCAAATTGTTCTTAAAAGTTGTTGCACCGATTTATACATACACTGCCAACTTATAAGGGTTCCCTTTATTCCATATTCTCACCAGCACATGATACTGTCAGAATTTTTTAAATATTTATTTTTCTGTTGAATGTGAAATCAAATAGTGTTGTTTAGATTTACTTAAAAACCAAAGTGGAAATAAACTGCCAAATGAATATATTTTAAGTAGTGAATTAGTAGGTTATGGACTTGAAGTAGCTTACCAAATTTCTCTATTAGCAGTGTTGCCCTGTGTGACATTACAAGGAGTCGCCCAAAGAATGATGAGTGAAACAGTGGGTTCCCTCGCCCTCCGAAGCAGAGGAAGAGGTGTACGCATCCCATTTCCCTCATGGCCAAGATGACCTAGACTCTTAACAAGAGCTCACTTAACCAGAAATCAGACCTTTTAGTTAATTTATAATTTTATGAAACATAGCATGGTTAGAAATCCTGTTTTCTTCTTCCTCTCCCCCATCTCCTTTTCCTTTTCCTCCTGTTTGACCTTTTTTTTCTTAATACATGCCTATTTAAATATACTCAGTTGTGAACTTGGACTGGTTAGCCACTTCTTAAACATAGTGAAGATTACAACTTTCCTCCTACCGAGACTACATTTGAGTCTTTTCATTAACACAACAGCAGAATTTAAGGATTTCATTAACTCTTCATTTGGAGTTTGACAATCCTAATAAACCTATCTTTCTCCTAAAAGGGAGACTTTATCCAGTCATTTATATTTCCATTACAGTAATGTCAAAACCTGTTCTGAATAAAATTTTCTACAGAAAGTATCTTGGTTCCTGAAGTTAGTTCCTAGAAAGTAGGTCTTTTCTAATTGAATGAAAATTTCAGGAAAGTGCTATCCACCAGCAAGAACTCCAGGAACTAAGGGCTATTAACTACTGAGTTTCTGTTACATTGTTATTGTTAATATTCAAGTAATTGTGAGGGTTACATATGCATATGGCTGTGATTTTATTTAAATAATGACAGTTTGCTGGAGTTAACCTTATTTTAAAAATTACAGAGGATTTAAGCTCTAGTGAAATAATGAGAATATAGTTCTTTAAATAGGCATACTATATTATTAATTTTATAAGACTATTTCACTTACATGATTTGTTTTTTATTAAAAAGCAAGTAGCACTGGTATTAAATACTTTGCCTTTTCTTTCTCCTTTTAATTTAACTCATATATTTCTCAACAACTTTTGATAACTTCCTATTATTTTTCATCACATAAAAAATAAATCAATGAAACTTTTTCTAAATCTCAAGGCATTCAATAACTTTACCCAACCCATTTGTACTACTTTATCTTGTATTATTTACCTACACGCACTCTACACCTCTACTAAATTTCTACCAATTTCCTACCTCTGTTTATCAAAAACACATTATATTTTTCTCCCCTTGCATAATGGGTCTACTGTAATTTTTACAAGAACACTTGTATGTTAGTTTCCTATTGCTGATACAACAAATTACCACAAAACTCAGTGGCTCAGAACAACACAAATATCTTATTTTCCAGTTCTGTGGGTTAGAAGTCCAATACAGGTATCACTGGGCTAAAATCAAGGTGTCACCTAGGCTGTGTCCCTTTTCCAGTTTCTAGAGCCTATTCATGTTCTTAGTTTGTGGCCTCTTCCTGCTACCTTCAAAGCCAGCACTATTACAGTTTTATGACCATTCTTCCATAGCCATATATCCTCTTTCACCTAGGAAAGGTAGCTTCTCCAACTTTAAGGACCCACATAATCAGACTGAATTCGCCAGAATAATCAAGGATAATCTCGAGGTCCTTAATGACATCTGCAAAGTCCCTTTTGCCATGTACTGTGACACACTCAGGGGTTCCAGAATCAGCATGTGAACATCTTTGGGGACCATTATTCTGCCTATGACAATTGTCTTCTATTCCTGCCACCTAACAAAGTTACCGCTTTACCCACAGAATCATAGCATGCAGTAAGTGGTTCAGACTAAAAAGGTCACATATTTAACCTCCCATTTTATAGTGGAGTCCAGGAGTCTCATTGCTGCCAGACAGTAGATGTTTAGCAAATATTTGTTAAATACAGAATGGAGTAACTCGCCTGTCTAGGCCCATATCATAACACTTCTTAGAAGCATCAATTATGTCAGCTTAAATGGGTTTCTCACCCAAAATTTCTCTAACATTTATTATTGAACCACTAATTTGTAATCCCTCATTTATTTTATACAAGAACAAAATTATCTTTCTATTCTAAGATATTATATTTATTATATGTTGCATTTTTTGGTGTTTCTATTATATGATAATGATTTATACTTTTCCCTTTATTTCATTTTTCAATCATTAATTTCACCGTGTACTCTTTCATAGTTTATGTGCCTTATTTTACCAATCTAGGTGGGTTCTATGCCTAAAGGCAAGACCTGTTCTTTGGCTCATTACCTTTCTGAGCTCACCTTTGTAATTCCCTCACTGGAAAGCACAGTAGAACAAGAGACCTTGCACAGGACCTGACTGTCCATTCTCTCTTCCTTTCCAACATTTCTGACTGTAATTGGGGTGGCAATTCAGGATGGATTAGTACCCTGGGCCTCACTGTCTTTAATTTATGAAGAAATGGGAAGCTGGACTTCAGTCCCAGGCCTTTGTGCCTATCATATTATTTTATCTACCAGGAAGAACCACTTTTTTTCATCATTGTTGGCCCAATGTCCAGTGCATTACCTGCATATAGGAAGCATTTAATGAACATTTAGCAAATGAATAAGCAAAAGGCTGAATGAAAGACTGACATAAAAATTAGACTCTCATCACTCTGTTTAAGTGTGTCCTAGCTTTAGACACTGGAGCAGAGTGAGTAGGTAGACCGGGTTACTCCATTTTTCTCAACCCACCCTGAATATTCACTCCTGGAAATCCTTTGCATTGGTGAAAATACACTTTTTAGGTTGTTGTTGTCATTTTTTCCAAATGTTAAAAATCAATAAATTATCTTCTAAAAATGTTCACAAGAAAGCCCAAGACAGCTATTTGGGCCCAAAGATGAAGTGGTAAAATCTTCTGTAACAGAATTCACAGTAACAGAATTATTCCAAAAGTATTTAAAAAATGATTTCAGTCCTTAAGCAATATGGGGGGAATGCATCCCTCTAAGATGACTTAATTCAAACCACCACATATTTCAACATTGATGTCCTATCAAGTTAACATTTTATTATACTTTTACATCTATGTCTTTCTTCTCTGACAGATACTGAACTCTCTGGTGTGTCTAATACATATTTGCATCCTTCAAACCTAGGACAGTTTCTATTTCTTCTTTAAACATTTAAATAAATGAATGAGTGCATTTCTCTCTTAGTATCACGCCTTCCTCAGATGAGGGACTGTGAGCACTGCGCTGTCCCCTGCCATCATGGAATAACAGTGAAAAACAACTCCAAATAAGGAATTATCTCTCCCCAGATAGTGGCTCCTGGTTTTAGATAAATCAGTATATGATTCCTCGTACCTCCAGACTTCAAGACCAGATTAGCTTCCAATTTGTAATCATTAAATGAATCCTCCTGGGTTTTGGAAATGGTTTCTATGGTTTCTCTTCACATTTAACATGTCACCTTCCTCTATGCTTATCAGTAAGCCTACCTGGGTGGAAGGCGTTGCATTGGGAAAATGTATATTTTGATATATATGGCATTTAAAAATGTTTAATTCCTGCATACTCCTAATTTACTTTAGGATTAGTTTATCTAACTGGTGTTTGGATTTCAAGTATTTTTAAATTATGAGGACTTTGCATTTATATTAGTACAGTACTCTAGCCTTGTTATTTTTTATAACTTTAAGAGTTCAAGGACAAAGAAAAGTATATTTTCTTCCTAGTTCACTGATGATGAAATGGAAGCACTGAATTTTTAAGCATCTTATTCTAAGTTATATAATGAGTCTTGATTAAAATCACTGTTGGAAATCAAAGCTTTTTGTTCAATGGGTTCAACAATGGGCCATTCATCTTCCTTGGACATTTTGCATAAGTAATAGCAGCTCAAGTTTAAGAACAGTTCCACTGGCCATAATATCTATATTCATTCTACATTAGAGGATTTAATTTTCTGTTTATGAATTCAGCATATTTCTCTGAATTGGATGTAGTTCAGTGTTTTATTATAGGAAATCACATTTTTTCCTGTAGGTTGTCAGGAAAGAGCTATCCAATTTTACTAAGTTATAACAACGGTTCTTATCCAAAAAAACTGTTATAAATCATGAAAATGAAATCAATTTACTGGCTCAGCTCCCAGATTAAGGATTGCTTTATGAATAAATAAAATAATAGGTGGCATCTTAAAGGAGAATGAACAATTTATATGTTATCATTCTACTTCCTACTTTTCACATTCACTAATGAAACAGGTACTATTTGGAGTTGAGATGTCTCAAACAGTGGTGGTATTTTGCAAAAAATAAATAGGCAAAAAAATTTAGATAGCCTAATAACAATAATAATAATAATCAAAAGGTACTTTTCCACAATACTCATATCTACTGATAGTTGCAATATTTTATGAATGTAAATTCTATAACAAACTCTACTTGATTCTCAATTTTTATTCCCCAGTCTGTTCATATTTTATATTTCTATTGATCACCTACAAAATAAATATGCCCAACCAAAGGTTTGTTTGATAAACTCCTGTTATTGTCAATTCTGTGGTGTCACATGAGGAATTAATATTTTGAGAAATGATCCTCTATCACTATTCTAGTTATTATTATTTTATAGAACTTGATAAAACAAAAGATTGATAAAGGTGTAAGTCTAAGATCATAAGTAAATTATTACAAACATAAAACAAAATATAAGTAAAAGGAGAAAAAAATGACAAAATTGGAAATTTCAGGGGACTAAAGAACAAGATGAACAGGATAATCTTGATACACTTAAAACTCAACTGTATTTGAATTAGAAAGAACAAACACAGGAATTGAGAGTGATCCTCTTTCTTTTCGTTGCATGATCCTTACCTAGGTAATTTTATCTGCACATGGGACTTCATTTAAAAGCTTTACTCCTTTGGGATATAAATGTTTCTATACTACCTAGACTTCTTTTCTGAGCTTCAAGCATATTTATCAACTATCTGTTTCACACCTCCTTTTACTTGACTTAAAAATGTCACTGCCATATATCTGATACATTGATACCATCCTTGACCCCTCCCCCCAACCTGCCATACCCAGTCCATCATTAACTCTTAGTTGTTTTTCTCTGAATTATCTCCTGAATGTATTCACTTCTTTCCATTTCCAGTATACACCCTATTCCAAGCCATCATCTCAGACTACTGTAATATCTACTTAGCTGTTTTCTCTACTTCTGCTATTGCTCCCTTCCAATCCATTATACACACAGCAGACACATTGACCTTTTCAAAATGTAATCATAATAATGTTATGTTCCTGCCTAAAACCATTCAGGATAAAGACAAACATGACTTCGAGGTCATGATCTAGCCACCAAGACATCCCTCATGCTCAGTCTAACATCATGCTTGTCCTTGCTCTCTCCTACGTGCCATCTTCCATGACTATCCCTCAGTGCATCCTCACCGTGCTTCCTCCCACCACAGGGTCTATGCTCATGTTCTTTCTGCTGGTTTGACCCCTCTTCTCCCCTCTTCTCCTCTACCTTCCTCACCTAATCAGTTCTTGTCTTCATCCCTAAGACTTCAGCTCCCTTGCATTTCCACAGGAAACCTTCCCCTACCCTGCTGGCAAGGTCAAACTGCCTCATTATATGCCCTAAAGAACTAGACACTCCTCTTTAAGACTGCATTCATTGTGTGACTTTTCATCAATGTCTGTCTCCTCCACTAGACTCGGAAAGGGCAGAGTGCCTACGATTTTATTTTATCATAACTCCAAGATAAAGCAAGTGAACCCTAATCCCAAGTGAATCTACTGTGCACATTCTCCATGCTATAATCTAGGCATAGGAGCATCATTTTCAAAGGTTGATATAAAAAATTTAATATTCTGCAGTTGGGCTTTCATAAATAACCCTGACTCTTAATTTACCTAAACTTCTTTCTTCTGCATTCCTCATAATGACTACACTAAACCTCTAATCGGCTTGAAACTAAAACCTCTATCTTCCCTCATATCCTCTTCAGGTATGTGAGAGATTTTCTCCAGTGTTCACCACTGAAGATGCAATCAGTGCACAGCTACAACCAGCCTTTCCCCTTTCCCCTCACACCAAGGAAAGCATGTCCTTCCTCCTTTCCAAGGCCAATCTTCTTGTTTAGTCTCTAGATTCCAGTTTTTTCTCTCTCCTCTGAACCCTGTACTATTAATTACCTACCTCTCAACTGTACAACACCTGTAATTAACCTCCTTCCAGTTTAATTTTAAGAATGCTCATATTGTCCCATCCTTAAAAATATATAAAATAAAACAAAAGCATCTTTCCTTGACACACTAATCAGCTAGTATACTCTCTCCTCTCTCCATCCAGAATGATGCAATGCATTGACTGCACTTTCCTCCATTTCCTCATCCCATTTTTAGTGTCCAGCCCATTCCACTATGGTTTCAACTTCCACAGATCCACCGAGACTGCTTTCATAAAAGTCACTGATGTCTTCCCTGTTCCAAAGTTCAATGGGTGTGTGTTTGTTCTAACCTTGCTTAGCTCTTTGGAAGAAGTTGGACTGTAGGCTGCTTCCTCCCCTTTGGAACTCTCTCTTTCCTACATTTTCAGGTCCCCACAGTCTTCTGTTTTTTCTACTATCTCCATTTCTCCTAATTTTTCTTTGTTCCTTCTTCATTTTCTGTCAATGAATTCCTCAAGATTTTTCCTACCTAACCTCCTTCTCTTCACACCCTATCCTCTATCCCTAGGGACATTCTTTCCATTGGGTTTTAATTGTTCTTTTGGGGTATAACAACTTAGCTATCATCAATCAAAAATTTTCTCCTGAGTTCTGAGCCATATACCTAACTACCTACTTGATATTAACACATTCACAGTTCATGGTTTGAAGCAATTGCGTCCTCTATTCCCCTAGCCTGCCCTGCACCATCTGCTCTTTTCTATTTACTTATTTTTATAAATGGCACCCCAGTTTTCTCAGATGATCCATCTACACATCTGGAGTTAATTCTTGGCTATTATCTCTTTGTCACTCCTTCCCATATATCCAAATAACGACAAACTTGGTTATGCATCCTAAGAGATTTTTTTGGTTCTATCCATTTTTCTCTATTTAAACTAACATCAAGCCACCATCTCTGGAATGAACTACTGCAATGGCCTTCTGCCACTGAAGCCACTCACAGCTGCCTTCCTCCACCTCATTATCTAATTCCAGATAATCTTTTCTTAATGCACATATGATCATGTTACTCTTGCCGTAAATCATTACAATGACTTCCCATGGCTTCTAGGGTGAAGCCACAGAACTCTATCATGACTTACAAGACTGCAGTTTCATCCTTTCCCACTTCTACAACCTCATCAATAAAAGTCCCCCTTTATTGCTTCTGCTCCAATGACGATGGATTTGTGAGTTTCTCAAACAAATCTTGCCTCTGTTTGTCGGCCCCTGCTAGTCCCTCTGCATAGAATATTCCTTATCCCCTGGATAGTCTTCTTCACGTGGGTATTTTCTACATAATCATACAGTCTTAAGTATAATTTTAAGAGCAACAACAAAAAACTATTCCAGCCTACATTTGTCCTCTTTTTGTTATATGTCCTGTTACATGTTATACATCCTGTAGATGTTATATTTTTCCTGTTATATGTTATACTTTTAAGGACCTATTCATTTCATTTTTCAAGTTTGCATTTGCTTCTTCAATATTTTAAATATGTATGCTCTGTACTGTAACATCCGAGTACAAGCATCATGCCCATTTGGATCACAGCTATAAGCCAGAGCCTAGCACATTGTGCAATACATAGTAAGTGTATCATATTTGTTGCATGAATAAATAAGTGAGTAGTACAATTCAACAGTGCAAAGCTCTAAACTTCATAGTTGGAAATATTACTGCCAAGACTAGTAATAGCTAACATTTAAAAATTTCTTATTATGCACTAGATACTAATAAGGTATTTATGTATGTTTATCTTTATATCTATAGATTAATAGATTTATCTATTGATCTAGATAGAGAGGAAGATAGCTATAGACTTGTCCTGTAAATGCCTTTTTAGTATTATCCTCATTTTGCCTATGAGGAAACTGGGCATGTAAAGGATAAGTAGTTTGTCCCAATCACAAAGCTAGAAAATTGTCACGTGCCCTGTCCTCGCCGGCAAGAACAGCATGCAACAACAGCAGGATTCTTCTGCAGAAAGCTTTATTCTTCAGCTCTTTGTGAAACAAATGAGTTGGGCAGGACCCAGAGGGGAAGGAGAGGCTTGCTTATATAGTTCTCATGCTCTGACCTGGTTGGTGCGGCTCCATATGCCTTATTAGCATAACCATTTGGTGGGTCTCATTGGTCCTTATGCCAAGGCGCAATTAGCATGTAGTTTAGTGGTGTGGGATGATTTGTCATTAGGAAGTTCGGGGCCTTCCGGCTGCCCTGCATGGGGCGCTATTTTCTGAGCGCGGCTGCCAACATCTCCCCCTTTTTTGTCTAACAGAAGCTCAAGGCGGAACTTGCCAGCAGAGGCGGAGACAGAGGCCTGACCTCCATCATACTTCCTGATGCCCCCTTTTTGGAGAGGGGTTCTGGGCATCTACCCCTATGCAGTCAGGCATGCCTCTCAGAGGGGTCCAAGACCTCTTGCAGTGCTTTGCCTCGCATCCTCTGGCTGGCGTTGGGACCGCTTGGTACAAAGGGTTTGGACCCTTTTTCTCAACCCTCTTGCACCATGAGCTTCTTAAAGAAAGCTGTGATTAAGCATTGAGGTACTCGGGCCTGGTGCAGTGCCACATGGGCTCAGGGTGCAAGAGCTACCTCAAGCTAAAGCCGAGCTTCCTTCTTAAGCATGTTGAGCCACACTTGGGGAGAGGCGCCAACGTCTATCGCCATTAGGGCTTGAGCAAGGATCACCTTGTCCTGCTTATGTTGGTTGCGGAGTCTGCATAACAACCAGAGTAAGAGCATGAGACCTCCAAGCAGGAACACGCCCATCCCAGCCATGCCCGCCCACTCCTTGACGTGGGAGAGAGCTCTGAGGAACCAGGAAGAGAGTCCTTCCGCTACGGAGATATCTAGACGGGTGGAGTTGATGTGGATAATTTCTCGCCGCAGCTCTTCTAGTGTCCCATCGAAGTCTTGGGACCAGTTTCCTGAAAGATACTGGGACAGGTCTCGTGACAGATTAGCTGCCCGTGTAAAATTTTTATATTGAATGCTAGTGATGCAGAGGGCACGATATTTCCGCTCACATCCCAATTGGGCCATTTGCCAGAGCACCTCCATTTGTTCCTCCACGAGATCTATGCGTTGATTGAGGATCATTATTCCTCCTTTCAGTTTGCCATCAAGTGTGGACTGTTGGTCCAGGGCAGAAGCTACTGAGGCTGCAAGGTTATTGAGCTCTGTAGCCAATTTGATGGAGGTGTCTAAACCTATACCAGCGGCGGTGGCTGCGACCACGGTCGCGGAGATCAGGAGCACTATGGCGGCTGTAACACCGAAATCGCGCCTTTCTCGAAACAGAGTCATGGTGTTAGGGGCGTCTACGGGAACAGGGACCCAACGGGGGATACGGACTACCAAAGCATTGGTAAAGTTACGCGCATCCCAACACTGAGACAGAAAGCAGGTTTCATTGGAGCAGGAGTCAAAGCTACTATTGGATAAGATAAACAGAAATGGGGGGTATACGCATACTGGAGAAGGTGGAAAAAGGGAATTAGGTGACTCTGGACCTGATTTTGCTGAACACGTGTAGTTCTCGTTGTTATGGGTCATGATCATGTTCCAGTGTGCGCGCATGTGGTTATTCTCCCACCAAAAGGTGATATTTTTTACACCGATTCCCCCACCCTGGAGGGCGGAAAAGGGGGAGAGGTCGGTACACGAGCCATTGACTCCACACAGCATCCATTTATGGAAGGGGTTCATGCTCAGCTGCTGACGAAACTCGCCTTCGAGCACCTTTACTGGCCACCAAGCCTCATTGGCTGGCCGTCCCTCCATATCTGGGGAGATGGTAAACTCCTGCCTCTCAGTTGCCCACGTTACTACAGTTGACTGACAGTCAGTCCAGGGCCACAGCTCTCTCTCATAGTCGCCCACACAATGGGAGGCATATTTGGGTTGACGAGGCCTGTCGGTGGAATTGTTCCTGGGAGAGTGTACAAATGTGCCATTGATCCAGAGAACCATCTGGTGGATAGTCATGTTCTTATAGGACGGGCTCCCTTCCTTATTAGGCCCTTCAAATTTAGCTGACATAACGGGGAGGCTACTGGCCTCTAGAATTATGTCACTGAACCATCCGTATTTCCTCCGTTTCAGGGAGATACAGCCAGCTAGATTCTGAGTGGTGAAGCATAATGACCCATTAGTTACGAAGGATCGGTTTTCTCCCAGGGGAGCTACTAGGGTGTCTTTAACTAGGTAGGGCAAGTTCATACTAGAGTTGGTGGTGAAAAAGCGGGGAAAAACGGCTGCATTGAAATGGACAGGCATAGGCTTAGGAAAGGCAGACAGGATTCCCCATCTCAATACTCCCTGAGTCGGGGTCTCCAGTGTCAGGAGCAGGGTCAGGAGGTACAGCGAAGTCATCTCCTTTGTTTAGGACTTTCCTCGTTAGGCGCTCCGGGATCCAGAAGGGATTTTCTTCACCCTGGGGGAAAACACACACAGCTCCCCTGGATCTGATTATGATTGGATCCGGGCCCTTCCATTGGTTAGATAACACGTCCTTCCATTTTACTAGTTCTTGTGGGTCTTTTGGCCACTGATTATGGCGATCCGCTGCTGTATGGCCTTGAGCATCCAGATTCAAAAAATTTATAGTGAAAAGTGCTAGGGCTATGGCAGTTTTTGGTGTGGGGGGGTATATCTTCAATTCCCCCTTTTTGTTTAAGTAAATAGGATTTGAGCGTGCGGTTCGCGCGTTCCACAATCCCTTGACCCTGTGGGTTGTAGGGAAGGCCAGTGATATGTTTTATCCCCATGTGATGACAAAATTGAGCAAATTTTGTAGAGGTATAGGCTGGGCCATTGTCTGTTTTCAGAATCTGCGGTAACCCCCATGCGCTCCAAGCTTCAAGGCAGTGCTGGATGACATGGGAAGCTTTCTCTCCTGACAATGGGGAGGCAAAGATGACTCCTGAACAAGTATCCACGGATACATGTACATATTTCAGTTTCCCAAAAGACGAAATATGCGTCACATCCATTTGCCAAACTTGTAAAGGCCTAATACCTCTGGGGTTGATCCCCACATGAGGTGCGGGAAGGAAGCTGCAGCAGTGTTGGCAGCTAAGGACAATGTTCCTAGCTTCGGCCCTGGTTATGCTAAACCGCCTGCGCAGCGTTTCGGCAGTGACATGAAACTGTGTGTGGAATTTTGAAGCTGTGGTGACAGGGTCTAGCAGGGGAAAGGCTATGCTTCTGGTTGCGAGGTCTGCCAGGTGGTTGCCTTGGGTCATAGGCCCGGGAAGGCCTGAATGTGCTCTGATATGAGTTATATACAAAGGAGATTGCCTATGAAGTAGTGCTGATTGTATCTGTTTGAACAAAGTGGCTACTGGGCTGGACGCTTTAATTAGCCCGGCCACTTCTAGAGATTTGACTGCATTAACTACATAACAGGAGTCAGACACAATATTTAAAGGTTCAGGAAAGATTTGTAGGACCTCTAAGACTATGCGACATTCCACTATTTGTGGAGTGTCAGGCGTGTAGCCTTTTGTCACAACTTTGCCATCATGGACATAGGCACCTGTGCCTGTCTTAGACCCGTCCGTGTAAACTGTTTTTCCATGAGGCAGCGGGGTTAGGCTAGTGACCCGAGGAAATACTAGGAGATGATTTTTGGCGAAGTTGATGAGGGGATGTTTAGGGAAATGATTATCAAAGGTTCCTGAGAAACTGTAAGCAAGTATGGCCCAATCATCGTTCATAGCACATAATACTTGTATCTGTTCTACGCTGTACGGGGTTATAATTTTAGCTGGAGCCTCTCCGAAATGTGTCATGGAGGTTTTTACTCCTCTCAAAGCAAGTTTGGCCACGGCTGCTAGATAGTACTCTATTGTCCTAGCCTGAGAGGCTTGGGGATGAATCCAGATCAGTGGGCCGTGCTGCCATAAGACTGCTGTTGGCAGCTCTGGGGTGGGAAGGACACACAACTCAAAGGGTTCATTCGATTGCACTCTATTTAATTGTGCTGTCATCAAAGCCTGTTCTACTTTGCGAATGGCTTGTAATGCCTCAGGTGTGAGGGAGCGCGGTGACGTTAGTTGTGGGTCTCCTTCTAGGGTTTTAAATAGTGGAGTCAATTCAGTGGTGGGTATCTTTAAGTATGGGCGCAACCAATTAATATCCCCTAGGAGTTTTTGGAAGTCATTCAAATTTCGCAATTGATTATGTCTTATCTCAAGCTTTTGGGGGCAAATTACATCTGTGTAAATGGTTGCTCCTAGGAATTTGCTAACACTAGATTTTTGGACCTTCTCGCTTGCTATATTCAGTCTCCAATTTTCTAGGGATCTAGTGAGATCTATATATGCTTCTTCTATTTCCGCTGGTTGTGGGGAGCAAAGAAGGATGTCATCCATGTAATGGATGATCTTTAGCGTGGGATAGGTCTTACGAATTGGGTCTAGCGCTCGCTGAACGTACAGTTGACATATGGTGGGGCTATTTGCCATTCCTTGAGGGAGGACCTTCCACTGAAATCTGGCATCGGGTTGTTCATGGTTAATAGCTGGCAAAGTAAAAGCAAATCTTTCCCTGTCCTTGGAGCTTAGAGGTATAGAAAAGAAACAATCTTTAATATCTATTATGAGCACTTTCCATTCTTTGGGTAAGGCAGAGAGGAGTGGCAGTCCCCGTTGTACGGGTCCAAGCATTCTCATTTGAGCATTTACTGCTCTCAGATCATGAAGCAACCTCCATGATCCTGACTTTTTCCTGATTACAAATATGGGTGTGTTCCATGGGGACACAGAGGGTTCTAGGTGTCCCACTTGGAGCTGCTCTTGCACTAAGCAATGAGCTGCTTCTAATTTTTCAGAGGATAGGGGCCACTGAGGAACCCATACGGCCTCCTCTGTGAGCCAAGGTATGGGCATGGCATCTTCAATGGCCCCTATGAAAAACCCAGGCCGTGACGGTCATTCTTTACTTTGGGCAGGATGGGCTCTATGTGTCCCTGTTGGTGTTTCCCCAGCCCCTTGCCAGGGATGTATCCCATGTCCATCATCATGCCTTGGGCGGGGGTGGAGTATTCATTAATGAGTTTGAGGCCTAAGTCTCTCATGACATCCCTCCCCCATAAATTGACCGGTAGAGGGAGTACATAAGGGGTGACTGTACCCTCTTGTCCTTCAGGGGCTCGCCATTTCAATGGTTTGGCACTAATTGAAGGGCTTGATTCATATCCTAAACCTTGTAATGAATGTGAGGATTGGGTCACAGGCCACTTGGAGGGCCACCAGGTTGCAGAGATAATACTTTTATCTGCTCCAGTGTCTAGGATTCCCTCAAAGCTCTTTCCCTCTATTTGAAGAGTTAATTTTGGTCTGTCTGCTAAATCTAATACTATGAAGGCTGAATCCCAGTCAGAGGAGCCGAAGCCCCTTTCTCCCCTCTCCGTGTTGGTAGCAGGATAATTGGCGTGGAGACTAGGTAAAACTAAGAGCTGGGTTATGCGGTCTCCTGGGGATATAGGATAGATTCCTCTGGGAGCCGAACACATGATTTTTACCTGTCCTTCATAATCTTGATCTATAACTCCGGGATGAACTACCAGGCCTTTCAATGCAGCAGAAGAGCGCCCTAGGAGTAACCCAATGGTATTTGGTGGTAGGGGGCCTTTAAAGTCTGAAGGGATAGGCTGAACTCCCATCTGTGGAGTCAACACTATTCTGGTGGTGGCACGGATGTCCAATCCCACGGAACTTGAAGTGGCTCTCCTTGGGGGGCCTGGTTGTTCCCGAATGACACTTGCGTGCTGGTTGCCCCATATATTTGCGGGCCCTGGTGACGGGGGCCCCTCTGGGCGTTTTTTGGCAACTCTAAGGGTTTCCCTTCTATATCTTTAATAGACCGGCACTCATTAGCCCAATGCCTGCCTTTCTTACACTTAGGGCACAACCCAGGGGTCTTTTGGGTTGTTTGTTCTGAAGCTGGGCTCCTACACTCTCTCTTTATATGTCCTAATTTCCCGCATTGAAAGCATTTGATACTTCTGTTAGTGATCCTGGCTTGTTTGTGGCTCTGTAATATGGCCGCGGCTAGGCCTGCATTGGTGAGTGGCCCTCCTATTTCTCTACAGGCTTTCAACCAGGCATGTATCCCTTTTTGTTTCCAGGGTGTTATCGCCTGTCTGCATTCCTTGGTACATTGTTCAAATACTAATTGCTCCACTAGGGGCATTGCTTGTTCCTGATCTCCAAATATTCTGCCTGCGGCCTCCATCATACGAGCGACAAAGTCAGAAAATGGCTCGCTCAGCCCCTGAATAATTTTTGTCAAATTGCCTGATACTTCTCCTTTGTTGGTGAGGGCTTTCCATGCCTTGGCGGCGCACGTGTTTATTTGTGCGTATACCTGTAAGGGGAAGGCGGTCTGGTCAGCTACCCACTGTCCTTGGCCCGTCAGCATATCATATGACCATGCAGGCTGTCCTTCGGCCGCGTTTGCGCGTGCCTGGGTCATGCTGATATCATGCCACAATGCCTTCCATTCTATGTATTGCCCCATACTAGAAAGGCATGCTTTAGTTACATATTGCCAGTCTGCGGGTGTCATGGCTGTCTCTGTTAATCTCTCAACTTGTGCTATGGTATAGTTAGCACTGACTCCATAAGCCCGAACAGATTCCGCTAACTCCTTAACTTGTTTATGGCTCAGGGGCTGGTGAGAGCGTACGCCATTATCCTCAAATACAGGAAACATTTGTCTAATTGCCTGAAGAGTATCTGGGTGGCAAAAGGAGAGTGCGCCACTCACGTAAGGTGGCGGGGCAACGGGCGTCGGGGGACACCCTGCTTTCATTTTTTCCTTGGTCCGCTTTTCAACTTTGCTGGTTCCCTTACTTCTACACTCTGCGGTTTTATTTTCTTCCCCTTCCTCTGCGGACGTTAATTCCTCCTCAGATTCCCTATTGGAGAGTTGGAGGTCCCTCAACTCTTTCCAGGGGTATTTACTATTTTCTCCGAGGCGATCGTCACTCGCTTCTCGGGGCTCTTTCACTTTTGCCCTAGGCGGGCTTTCTCCCTCACTCTGAGGTTTCTTTACCTTCGTTTTTGTGGCCTTTTTTCGGCCACGCGCGCTCTCTGTTTCCCGTTCCGTTTCTGACATGCTCTCTTGGATATCTGTCAATGCTCTCTGACCTTCTTTTATTACCTTTTCACATCTCTCATCTTGCAGACAAGCTCTAATCAGTTTCCAGAGGGGCCTGGTGCCTCCCCTCAGGCTACCCTCCTCCTCCTCTCTATCAAGATCTTTCCCCAGTTTGTCCCAGCTCGGGATTGAGAGGGACCCTGAACAAATGAACCAGGGGGCCACACGGTCTATCTCCTTCACAAAAGATCCTAAGACTTTGCTGGAGACCTTCAAGTTTCGCTCTTTGAGAGCTGTCTGCAGCGCCGTGACTAATGACGGTGCATTCTCCATGGTGCCTCCTTATTTACAGAGAACCATCAACCATCATCCTAAAAAGCAGGGGCCTCTCGGAACTTACCCCTCCGGGCTTTCTTCTGACATGCAGTTCTGAATCCTCTCCAGATGTCTGAAGGGTCCTCCTGTGCCGGTGATGTTCTGGTTCCCGGGTTTCGGCACCACTTGTCGCGTGCCCTGTCCTCGCCGGCAAGAACAGCATGCAACAACAGCAGGATTCTTCTGCAGAAAGCTTTATTCTTCAGCTCTTTGTGAAACAAATGAGTTGGGCAGGACCCAGAGGGGAAGGAGAGGCTTGCTTATATAGTTCTCATGCTCTGACCTGGTTGGTGCGGCTCCATATGCCTTATTAGCATAACCATTTGGTGGGTCTCATTGGTCCTTATGCCAAGGCGCAATTAGCATGTAGTTTAGTGGTGTGGGATGATTTGTCATTAGGAAGTTCGGGGCCTTCCGGCTGCCCTGCATTGGGCACTATTTTCTGAGCGCGGCTGCCAACAGAAAATGATAGCTGGGAATGAACAATCTGATTCCAGGACCCAAATTTTTAATCATCATGTAAGACTTTATCTTAAATAACACCAATTGATTTTTAAAATTGTTTACATTATCAGAAGTAATAAAATAATAAAATAACATTGTTAATGTTATGCTTAATGTATTGACAGATTTTCTCAGTATATTACAATGTATATTTATCAAAATATATGATACATAAACTCAGATGTCCCTAGACCTTAAAATAACTTATGGTAAAAAACAAATTAGATACGTGTAATCCTGCACTAATTTTTTCAGGCTGCTCAAAAACTACTCAGTTAATTCTTCATGAAATTAGTGCCTCCACAACCTGACAGAGTTGATTTATCTCCAAAGTATACAACTCTTAACTAGAAAAGTAAAGTGTCATTAAGAAATGTCTACATGTTTTTTATTAATTCTTTGGTTTTATTTTTATTTCATCAAACTTTTATAGCCGGTATGTCCCTCTGAGAAGACAGTCATTGGGTGTGGCATTGGTGTAGAGCTTAATGAAGTGTTACAATGTTACATGACCAACTCTTTTATTTCCTATTCATATAATCATTTTCTCCCAATATGTGCCACAGTGCTAGGTTAGGGCCATTGAGACAGGAGATGTTCCAGCACTAGCCACTTTCTGGGCTTGGATATAGCTTTTACCTTCAAATTCTCATGCCATGGTGTTTATTCCTTAGTATTGGTCCATATATGCTCCATGTGATGTAAGTTGCTGTAAGACAGCCCTTTGTTCTTCATCCCTATTTGCCACCCTCATTTGGCTCCAGTCAGGTGCATCCCGTCAAGATCGGTTATAAAAACTTTGAACTTACCCTTATCCAAATGCATCACCCTACCCTCCACTGGCACACAGGTTTTTCCACTCCTAAATTTAGGTTCTTATTGTTCTTATATCTATGGGGTGGAAGGAGAGGCCTTAAAATCCTATCTACTTTCAGAACTGAACCTATTCTCTGATTCAGACAAACTGTTTTTACTTTCCCCCAGAACACTGACAGGTACAAAGAAAGAATTATTCTAGCATGGTTTCTTTCCAATGGACTGAAACCAGTTAGTGCTTTTATGGACCACCTCTTCAACTCAGAAAAAATAATGCTTCCTTAAATTTGTTTTAAATATAGGTTTTTTGGGTCTTCCTGTTTTTACCACCATGTACTCCAATTCATTTTGCTGTAGATTTCTACTGTTGACTCTGTCTTTAAAATGCATCCAGAATCCAAGTACGCCTCACATCCTTACCCCCAACAAATTGGTAAAAAACCACTGTAATCTCCTACCTCCGTTATTTCAATATATGCTAACTGCTCTCCCTGTATTTACCTGTGCGCTCTCTACAGTCTGCTCTCAACACAGAAGACTCTTTTAAAACTTACGTCAGATCATCTTATTTCTCTGCTCACTAACTTCCTGTCTCGACCAGTCGAAAATCAAAGTTCTTACAATGACTTGTACGACCCTCCATGATCTGGCATTGCCTCCCGATCTCATCCTCCCTTACTCGGCTCCAGCCACACCGGCTTTCGGGCTGCTTCTCAAGCACAGTCAGACAAGTTCCAACCTTAAGGCCTTTACTTTTGCTGTTCCTCCTCCGGAAACAATCTTTCTCCAAATGAGCATAGTCTTCATCTTCTCAGATCCATGTTGTTTTTAATCAAATGTTCCCTTCTCAGTGAGCCCCTCCTGAGCACCCTATTTTAAGTTGTGTCTTTTCCCTGGTATTCCCAATTGCCATTTGGTGCTTTCTTTCTATTCTGTTGGAATACTAATTACCACTTACTATACCATATAATTTACTTATTTTATTATCTATCCCCTCCTCACTATAATGTAAGCTAATCTGCACAGGTTTTTTAATCTGTGTTTTGGTTTATTTTGTTCACTGATATGTATGCTTAGCCCCTAGAACAGTGCAAGGGAGACTATAGGTAATTAATATTTATTATTAAACAGATGAATCAATCAATACTATTTTTTGGTATTAAACTTGGCAGAGGAAGAAATATTCTTATATGTCCCCTCCACAGAAGACTTCTTTCAGAACTAAACAAGACAATCTTAATTTGTCAGATATTTCATCAACCAAAAATTAATGATGAAGACAACTTGGCTAACTAGAGATGTTTATATCTAAATGGGGTCACAAAAGAAGGTTTTCCAGAACAAATGAATAAGAAGGCAACACACTGGACAGCCAGTCTTATATCTGATGACTATTAATGAACCAACTTTTTCCATTTCCTGATTTGGATGCATTTACATTCTCTATCCTAATACTAAATTACAGACTTGCATTTAATTAGATAATAAATTCTGTACATTTACACTTCCTGTAAAAAAGAGGACCATTATTTTGACCTTTTTAATTGACTTAATCTGCCAAGATTCTGACCAGACTCTAACATTTTGACACTACATTTTGCAAAAAGCTTTTATATATTGAAGCTTGATCAAAATGAATAATATATGTGCAGAGACTGGAAATATGTACTTTGCTCAATATACTCTAATTAACATAATTGGCCTAGCACCAAATATGACTAGAAGAGTTACACTTTTAATAGATACTAAACAGACCATTCTTTCATGTAAGACCCTAAAAGTATGTGTTTGTGTGTGTGATTTAATCAAGAATATATATGGAACAAACAAGTAATCAGTGAAGTAGTAATGGGAATTGTTGGAGCCTAAAATAAGAATGGCAAAAAGAGGGAGTCTAATAATACAACCTCCTTCAGGGAAAAAAAAGGATCAGTACTATGCTGAAATAAGTAGGAAAGAGTTAATTAAGAAGCCAAACTTGAAAGGAGGATTATAATAAGGCTTATGGATATTACAAAGCAGTGTTACAGGTGGGAGAAAGGAAAAATAAATAAAATTTGCATACTAATATCATCCTATAAATTGTGTAGCAATGATGGGCTACCCACAAAATTACAATGCACATCCATGGAAAATATTGTTTTAAGAGATAATGGGAATGATGGGAGCTACATCCAGTCTCTACAGTGGGATGCAAATATGTAAACACATAAGTGTAAGGCAGATAGTAAAAACATGTGTTTGCAGCCAATTACATTTAAAGGAGAGTGACTGTTGCATGCTGAAATCAAAAACAGAATTATAAAATGACTGATTGAGAACAGTGTTTCCAGGATCCTTGCTCACTTTTGTACCATGTGACTTCTCACCCACTATCTACTGGTTGAAGATTTTAGTTTCGGTTTCACCGCATTTCCATCCCGGATCCTCCATCCATCTCACTGTCTCACTTTATTATTGGTGACATCATTAGCCACGTGGATGGGCCGCCTAGCAACTCACCTCTCAGACCCTTAACTTCCTTATCTTTAACCACCTTCTCCTTTCCTTCACCTCAGCCACCCATACACAGGGTCAGACCCTGGACTTCATTAAGAATCTCCGTTCTAGCATTCCATTAGCTGACCATCACATCTTTTTCTTGTTTCACTTAAAGTTGTACCCTGACTGCAACGTCCACCTGTATATGATAAACCCCACCAATTTTTCTTGATTCCATTATTTCATTCTTTCCCACTTTCCATCTTCACACTCTCTTAATCTAGTTAGAATGCATGATTGGTCATTATAATCACTCCCTAATAGTGACCTCAATTCTTTTGTCCTCCCTGTGTCATACTTGCTTGACCAACCCTCAAACCTGACTTAGCCAAGCTATCTGCTTTCTCTGTGCTTCCCATATAAGAAACTGAATATAGCTACAAAAATATTTCACAAATGGACTGCTATTATCCTCCATTCACAAGTTTCAACCCAAGTTGAATTTTCCGTATTATTCTCAGTCTTACTGCATTTCCCAAGTAAACCTATTTTCCTACTCTCTCTCATTTCACACTTTTTCCAATGCCCTCAAACAAACCCATACACTCTCCTCTTCCATTTTTATTAAATGATCTCATATTTTATTAATAATCTAGAAACCATGAGCATTAAGTCCCTCATTCTCCCACCTTCATAGCTACAAAAATCATCATCTTATACAGCTATCTTCTATATCTTCTATTGTTGTTAGAATGGAATATGGCCATGTCAGTCATGTCTGTGACTACTTACAGTCAAGCCAGTAAGAGCTACAGATTCCAACTGCTCTCATCTGCTCAAGGTCTTTACTCCATTAGTTGTATCCCCCTAGCCTGCTGTACCAATTTCCTTCTCTTTTAAAGTATTCACAATAAGCCCATAAATGTATCCTAGAAGCATCCATATTTAAAAAACAAATTTCCTTGACCCCCACATCCTTTTCCAGGTACCATCTCATTTTTAGCTCATTTTTTTAACTCATCTAATGAGTCATTTACTACTGCCATCTCCAGTTCCATGTATTTCAATTACTCTCTAATTTATTTTAGTATGGTTCTTAGCTGCCCAACATAACTGACATTCTCCTTGCAAGGTCACCAGACCTACACATTTCCAAAATTCAACTGAATCTCAATTCTATTCTTACATGATGGCTCAGTGACATTAAAGATAGCCTTACCAGCCTCTGCTTGAATCATTTTCTTCTCTTGGCTTCTAGATCACCACACACTCAGAGTTTCCCTCCTGCCTCACCAGTACCTCTTAAAGCTTCATCTTCTTTGCTAGCTATTCCTCTTGTAAACAGTGTGAAATTATTGGATGGTATCAGGTCATTATTGGGAATCATCTTTTCTCTTCATCTTATACTTTCTCCCAAGATGATCTTATAGTATGAAGTATCTTTATGCTATTTCCACATCTGAATTTTCATATAAAACCTCTCGCCAGTTCAAAATCCTATTTCTAACTGCCTACATTCGGAATTGCTATATCCAATTACCCATTTTGTACCTCCAACTTAGATGGCTTAAGCTAGGCTCCTCCAATATCTCTCATCTAAGGAAGAACTTTTGCTCCCACTTCTTGTGAAGCTCTTCTCCTCAAATCTTTGGCATCTCAGAAACTGATGCACCATCTTCTTATTTCCTTGTAAGTGTGGCTTTATTTTTCTATTTCTCCCATTGCCTTCATCCAGTCTATCACCCTGTTATTTCAATCCACCTCCTAAATATATCTTAATGTGTCTATTTCTCCATTTCTATCATCTCCATCCTGGTTAAACCATCAGCATCTCCGATCTTGAGGCAGGTATTAGTGAGATGGAGGTGGTTAGAGCTCAAAGCCCTGGTAAGTTACAGTCATGGTCAAGGCTTCACAGTAAATAAGAAGCCACATCCTGGATATCTGGAAAATTCAGCCTGAGAAAAAGAAGGAGTGTTTTTTCTTTTGATTCTAGCTTGGCCACAGCCAATCATGTAATTTTCTCCATTTTTGTACTAATAAACCCTAGACACTACAGCCCTAATGGCATCCCAGTCACCAGGAATCTTTGTCTTTCCTTTTCACTCCTCATTAAAGCTTTGCTGGTTGCTCCGTACTCTCATCTGCTGGCTTCATTCCTCATTTCCTCTGGGACACGGTCCCAGGAAGAAGGGTGATCCCACCAGTACAATCTGAACACCTGCAGATCTCTGGTCTCTCTACTTTCATTTTGATCTCACTATAGGCCATTTTCCATAGTTACAGAAAAGATTCACTTTTAAAATTTAAGTTGAACCATATCATTTCCTTGGAGTTCCTGTTGCTCTTTGAGGGGGGAACAAAAATGACTTCTGTCAGATTATTGTTATCTCAATCTGTATCACTCCACCCTTCTATTACATCTCACCATGCAACAGCCACACTGGCTTTTTTTACTCTCTCCATTCCTGCCAAGTTCCTTCCAGCCTCAGAGTCTTTCATTTGCTAGTCCCATAGCTTGCAGTTCTCTTCCCCTGGCTCTTGACATGGTTACTCCTTCTGCTTCTTGCTACATTAATTGAATATACCAGTTCCTTATCATTTCTCACAATCTGTAATCACTTGTTTACGTATTTGTTTCCTGTTTTGTTGCCCATCTCAAGCTACTAGAATGTAATTTTCATAAAAGAAGGGACTTTATCTATCATATTTAACATGGTATTTCCAGTCTGTAAAAGAGCCTTACACAAAATAGCCACTCTGACAAATATTTCTGAACAAAACAAAATAATAAATATGAGCTATCACATAGAGGCTAATTTGGGAAAGTTGTTGTCTACTATTACTGCACCAGTATCTGCAGAATTAAAAAAATTAACAAAGCTTGACATGCAAAGCAATAGCATGAGAATAAGCAGGTTTCCATGGGTCATTCAAAATGATGAGTAACTCTCAGGATCTAGCCTATGAACAACCAAGCACAAGAAATACCACTTAGGCATAAAGTGGCTCCTTAAGTGTCCATCTGAAAGGGATGCTAAGTATAATGGAGAACTGACTGTGCACCAAACATTGTGCGGATATTATATCTATATCACCTCCTTTAGTGCAACACTGAAGTATGCATTGTCATCAACACTTCACAAATAAAACCTGTGACCTCAGAAAGGTAAGAATTTGGCCAAGATTTCATAAGTAGTGAAGGATAGATCTTCAATTAGAGACTACATCTGTCCAGCTCCGAGCCTATATTCTTTCTACAATACTACATAACTTCTCATCTTTTGTTCTCTATGTCAACAAGTTTAATTTAGTGTCCTTTGAATCTAAGAATAAATGGATAGGCCAAGAAGATATCTATAGGACCTCTATTTTTCATCTCCAAATGTGAAAAAGGAAGAGAAGGAGGGAGAAGGAAGAAAAGCCAGAAACACTTGAGACTAATTTTGGGTCCACAAAGGTAAGCTGTCATGCTATGCCACAGAGTTCGTTCATGGGAAGTGTGATGCAGAAACTGGCTTCTAGACCTAACCCAGTGTCTCATGCAAACAGCTCACTAATACAAACTAGAAACATATAGTAAAACAATAATGTAAAATGAAAGGTTAGGTTTGCATTGAGCACAAGTGAACACAATCAGCAATAGAATCCATTAAAAAATAAATAAATAAGACTGATATCAAACCTCTTGGATATGAATATTCAAAGGTCAGGGGTACTTCATTACAAGGACAAAGTTGATCAGAGCATTGGTAAGTCCATGATTTGTTTCTTCTGACACTTTCACCTTCAAGTCTTCACAGGGGAGCCCAAGGCCCTCTCCTACCCAACTACAGGTTCATATTTGTTCAGAATGTACAAAAGATTTTGTCAATAAACACACTAAGAAGCTTCCAAGGGTTCCTGCAATATAGATGCCACAGGAGAAGAAATAGCAGAAAATACTAAGGAAAAAAATGCTTGATAGGAAAAATCAGGACTGTTTTGAACTTTTGAATAGATATTTTACAGATGAAGCACTGCAATCTTTTCAGTGCTTAGGGTCTCTAGAAGACTTAAAGAACCCCCATCAATTGGCAATAGCTGCCTAGCCTGGTAGGACTGTAATAGTATCACCCTTCTGAATCTCTCAATCACAAATCCATGGGGACCAAGTTACTTTCCTATTTCTCAAAAAAACTGATATCCAAACTGCAGAGGCTTGTATCAAAGGTCAGTTCTATCTCAAAGGCAGCCTTCTTCCATGTGAGAAGCTAAGTCTCAGATGGTGTAGCCCAAGAACTGAATCCAATGGAACATTTCTATATGGAATAGTGCCTAACTGAAAATGTTAGACCCTCTCTTGTTAGGATACAAAGCTAGAAAAGAAAACTGGGTGAAGAAGCAGGTAGGAAGAGAAACAAAGAGGAGGACCAGAGTAAAGGAACTGCCTGTGACTTCTCTTCTCAGAAAGGATGGGCAGGCACTCACAGGCAATCCTTGGCTGCTACTGGTTACTTTTTTCATTCTAATTAATTGAATAATAGTTATTTCCATCATTATATCTGAACATGAAGTATCCTGATAATTAGATCTCTTTTTACTTCTCTAAGTCATTGTTTGGGTCTTTATATGCCTTACCAGAAGGAAATCTAATTTCTTCCAATTACAACCTATTTCTTCCTTAACTGCTCAGGAACGCTAAACACTGAACCCAAAGAGTGGAAGTCAACCCTCTTCTGCAATCAGGCCTTATGGGAGTCTCACATTTGGTCCTTCCATAATTGCCATTGTTTCAATTTTTAAAATTGTGTTACTGCAAAAGGTTACTTTTGCCCAATCTTGAGAATGTTTACTCTGCCGAGAGAGCCACAGGGTTCTTCATGGATACACCCCTTCGAGGAGTCACTCATATATTCCAGCCACTGTTCCTCACATAACAGTACCAAGGCTGAGCTTACAAGGGACTTTCTGACCCAGCTCCATGCTATATCCTAACCAGCAAGGCCTCACCCCTTCCATAACGACAACAAAATTGCTGGTGCCTTGTATACCATCTAAAAAAACAGTCCACACTATCCCTTTCATGTAGGAAATTTTCTTTCATGGGTCTCATTACCCTTCCCTGCCACTGGGCCTTGGCCAGGACCATTAGGAGTCATTCTATCTGGTTTGGATACTAGGAGGTCCCAGGAAATATATTTCAGATATTTATTGACCTCTTCCCTTTGAAAAGGTCTCAGGTATTCATTTGCCAACTGAGACAACTTTTCTCTCAGGGACCACATTTTCTGACCGGGGATATTTGAGAGAGGGAGCCTTGGTGGACAAAGCTCGGCCACATCCTCACCTCGGGACAGTGGCCGGCTCCTCGTCCGACGTCGGCACACATTCAGCGCCCCTGAGCTGTCTTTTCCTTGTTTAGGGGCTTTTGGTCTCCGCCTGAGATGAGCGGGAGCCTGGCATTTTAAGTAACCTCCTCCAAGGGGATCGTCTTTAATATCTACTTTGACTGACACTCTGTTTACACATCTATAAAGGAGATACTTTAAGCTCAGACTTTCTAATATCAAAGCTCCTTGGCAGGAATAAATTAAACACTAGCAGGAACACATTAATTCTTAATAGCTCAACATGTGAAAGGAATAAAAATAAATCTGTGAATCCTGTGCCTCTTAACAACTTTATATAGTGAGTCTATATCATTCATTTTCTTTGCCTGGCACAAAGCTCTGATTTATTTTTCTTCTATTTCTTATAGCTATTATCTTCCTTTCTTGCCTTAATTCTGAATCAACCTTATAAGTGTCAATCTACTTTGCTCCCTTTCACATGGCCATTGCCAGTCAACAAAAATATAACTTGAGAGCTTTATTTTTTAAATAGTGCTATTTAGAAATAATATTTTCCTAAAATAATTTTAGTTTTTAATAGTACTATTTAAATAGTTTTCAAATAGTGCTATTGTCCTTAATGATCTTAACAAGTGATGTAAAAATTAAATGTAATATTTAAGAGTTAATATGTAGTGGAAGCCCTTGCTTCCAGGTCCTTCTTGTAAGCCACTAGTATTTATTAACATAATCTAATATTCCTTTTGACTAATTCTTTTGTCTCTTACATGTAAACTTGTTTTTAGCATTACTATTTTAGTTGCCTTGACCTAATATCTGTGCTTGTAGTTTAGCCTGAATAGACTTGTTTACATTTTCTAACTTAAAAATTATTTTGCTTTCCTTTTTTCCTAATCTTCCACTTATTTGTATTAATTCTTCTCTCAATAAATACTAATATCAGCCCTCATATTTATAGTAAAGAATTTCATTAAATTTCAAAAGCATCTGCTCTCATAAACCCTTTCACAAATATCCTAAATATAAATTAACATATTTTAGTTTTATTTAAATGCTTTACAAACTTAAGTGAAATACTATAAATGTAACATTTAAATACTAGCTATAATAAGTGAATATATAACATTAAATTGGATGATGAGAATCACTACAGAAGATTAGTAGATATCTACATGAGCTAATCTTGGCATACTAAAAAAATAAATAGTAGAACAAATTTCCCTGAAAAACAAAAATGATAGTCTGCATTTCTATCAACAAAAACAAATACAACTGTATGCTGAGGAACTTTTTTAAATGAACAAAAAAACTTTCAAATGTTATTACTGTCAGCATAACAATGCCAGGAATTGCCTTCACAAATGTAGGGACAACAATTAAGATAATCTCAAATATAATCCTCTTTCCCTATTTTCTCCGAGTAGGTTTGCACACTATCTTTTGTATTTTTCAACTACGATTAATTTACAGGACTGAAGGGGATGGACGTGGAGGATGAACTTGAAGAGATTCAAATAATTCAAATCTTACAAAAAGAAAAGTTTATCTGTCAATTTGAAAGAAAAACTTTAAAGACGTTGTGATATGAGGCAGAATTATCACTACTATTAATTGCACAGGCATATTAAAAGGACCCGAGAAAGTGACCTCCTCTAAAACAGAGAATGCATGTAGAAAATATGTCTTTATCTTCTATTATGTTCTTAGATAAATGTCAAGTATATCTATCACCTCAATTAACCATAGGAAAAAAGCTGTCAAAATCTAATTCTTTTTTTGACAAGGCGTTTATTCTGAAACCAGCAGAGGGAGAAGCAGGCAGTTGCATTAGAAAGAAATGAGTGTCACAGAGCTCTGAGCCACGTGGGAAGCTTTCCATGTGCAAAATGCTGATTAGAAACATAGTGAATCTGGGCAACCATGTTCAGGTTTGTTGACTGAACGATAGTAAATCTGGGGCTTTGCCATCTGGTCAACCTCGGAATTGAGCTTGTTAACAAAATAGATGTTTACTTCTAGTAATGTCAGGCAAAATAAGGATGAACTAATGAAATGAAAGGAATTTACCTTAAAGAATCATATAGGCACTTGCAAAGATGGAGGCAAGTTATTTATTAATAAGCATTTATTTTACCTTCATTATCTTGAAGAAATTAAATTATGGAGCAGCTTTTGACATTACTAACACAATTAAACAAAGTAAACAGATGGTCATTCATTTAGTTACCTAACTAATTCTTATTGTGGACTTACACACAAAGAAATGTGCTGGATACATTAGAATACACACAAGAATAATAAAATACAGATCCTTCCAGGAAACTATAAACAGTAAGGTAATACAGTGATGGTACTGTAATATACATTTGTCAAATGAATTGGTCACTCAGCAATACCAATGCATTAAGTTGACAGTATAGAGCTGTACTATCCAGTATAGGAGCATTACCCATCTATGGCTATTTAAATTTAAGTTAATTAAAAGTACATAAAACTAAAAATTTCATTCTTTATTCTCATTAACCATATTTCAAGTGCTCATTGGCCACATGTGGCTAATGGCTATAGTATTTGAGGTACACTTCCAACATTGTGAAGAGGCTCATTGGAAAACACCAGTGTAGAGTACAAAAATATCCTGTCAAGCTGCAAGAATCCATTAAAACCACTTAACTGAGTCTTCATAAGTGGAAAGAATGGACAGAATTTGACATATTTAGAAGATTAGTTAAGAGAGTATTAAAGATAAGGAAATAGCATAAAAAGTTTAAAAACCAGAAGGAATAGGGTACATATAGGAAGCAAGAACTGCATTTATTCATGTATTTATTTTTACTGATGGGAGAATAAAGTGTATAAGTGGGAAATATAATTACATATTTAAATTAAAATTGCATCATTAATAAGTCTAAATGGCAAAAAGAACATTTGCGTAAAAGCATAACAATTTTAACTTTGTTTTGCAGATACATATGTCCTGAAGTATTTTAATTGCATTATTTGATGGCGTTTTTTATTTTAGCAGCTTTATATGTATTTTATGAGTATGTGAAAAAATATTATTAGCACATAAAATCTGTTATATCAGTGATATTAGTGCTTAAGACAAGACTGGATTCTTTTCAATTAAGATAGAGTGAAATGAATCAAATTCACAGGTGATCACTACGGAGATAATGAAGTCTTCAGGTTTAATGGCTAGGGCAGTACATAGTATGTTGGCTAAAATCATTAAATGTGCACTTTAATCCTTTCTGACTGTGTGATCATGGGCACATTGTTTTTTTCTGTGCTTCAGTTTCCTCTTCTGGAGAAAGATATTAAAAGTGGAAATACTGAGTATCTATGTTGCAGTATTTGTGTAAGAGTTATCATACAGTCAAGAGGTTTTTGCTATTATAAATAGTGAAATTTGCAACATTATTAGATCTATGTTTTAGTAAAGTTAACCCAATAACAGAATGCAATATGGGTGAGAAAGGGAGGCAAAGCAATCTGGAAAAAGCAGCTAGAATAAAGATTCAGCCATCCAAAGGCCAAAGGTAGTGCTGTGCCTGAACAAACTAGTAGCAATAGGAAATGTAGAGAAGGAGATAAGTTAATAGATACATAGAGAGCTAGAATAAATAGGACTTAATAAATAATCTAATGGGAAGATGAAGGAGAGAGAGAGGTCAAAGGAAATATACCAAAGTCCCAAGCCTAAGTAGAGGGGCACCAATACATAGTGAGAAGCAGACTCTAGGAAGAATGATGATGGGTTTCATTTCAGAACTACTGACTTCGTGGTTATGGCAAGGATTTCATGTTGAGATATCCAAAAAGCAGTGGAAACAAGGATCTGGTACTCTGCAAAAAAAAAAAAAAATCAAACTGCAAGTTTATAATCATCAGCACATTATTAATTATTAAAACCATGACACTAAATGAGGGTGCCATTGGCAAGTGGGTGGAGGAAGGATTCCTAAAGAACATCTCTTTGTAGGTAAAATGAGGAAACTGAGAAAGTGACTGAGAGAATTCAGAGCTGTGGATGAAAACCAAAGCACAGAAGTTTTACAAAAAGGAAAAGACAAACAACAGTATTAAGTGCAACAAACTGAATGAGGAGGATGGGAACTGAGAGGAGTCACTGGGCTTAATAACTGGAATTATTGGTAAACTTAGAATAAAAAGCTTGGTAGAGGCCAGAATCAGAATCAGTGCTCAAGCTTGACTTGAAGGTCAAATGTTAGTACTTTCAGTAAGTTTAGCCAAAAAAAAAGAATGAGGGACACTATGTTAACTTGAGAAAATGGAAGGAACAAAGTTTTTGGTTTTGTTTTGAATATATCTGTCAGCTGGCAAAAATTAATGAACATATAGGGTGACTGAAAAGTAAAGACAGAATATGAATATAACCTGAAGTGAGTGAAATAATGAATCAAGAAAACATCAAAATAAGTCAGCCTTGGAAAGAGTGAAAAACTTTCTCTTTGGGAAGAAAAGAAAGATGAAGAAGTTAGGTTGAGATTTACAGAAAAGTCAAACTAAAATTAGTCATTTTAGGTAAAACTAAGATCAAAAGTCTTCAATATCCATTAACTTATTCAAAAAAAATATTTGCCAAGCACCTACAATGTTCCAGATAAACACTGTTCTAGAAATTAGTGATACAGAAATGAACAATACAGGCAGGAACCTAAACTTACTGAGTTAATGTATTCTACAGTGAGAAGAAATACAATGGACAAAAAAAAAAAGGCTGACATCAGATTGTGGAGAACACGAATATTAGAAATAGGGAAAAGGATGCACAGTCAAGGTGAAGAAGACATGGTGTATTGTATGAATATGGGTGGCAGGAGTGACTTTGAGTGTTTGTGAAAAAAAAGTTAAGGAAGAAATATAGAGAAATGAAGAATATTGAATAGAGTCACATCATTTGCTGTCTTCTCTTCCTCACATCTCTTTCTGACTAATGGACCTTAGCAATACATCTGTAACAATCTTCACTCCTCCATTTATACTAATTGCCTAGATGATCTCATTCCGTTCCTCATTCAGTAAAATTTTGCTAAATGCTGACTTCCAGATCCAAGTCTTCATCCAGGATCTCTCCACTGAACACAAGACCGTTCCATCAATCGCCCACTTGCCAACTCCACTTGGGTATCTCAGAAGCATCTCCAACTCAACACATACAAACTAGAACTCTTCATTACTTCCTCACCCTCAAATATACTTCTCTCAAGTCTCTTAAGAAACAGATAACTGACTCTCATCCTTTCTTCTTTTGTGTGAAAAACATCTACTCTCATATTTCCTTCTAAACACCAGGTTAGTTGCATCCCACAAATTTTGATATGTTTTAAATTTCATTCACTTCAAAATATTTTCTCATTTCCTTTTATTTCTTCCTTAACCCATGGGTAATTTAAAACTGTATTACTTAATTTCTAAACAGACGGAGACTTTCCAGATATCTTTGATACTGATTTCCAAATTTTTCCATTATGGCCAGAGAACATACTTTGTATGACATTTAAATGTCCTTTAAATGTATTGGTGCTGTGTTTTATTGACCAGAATATGGTCTGTATTACTAAATGTTTCATATACTTCTGAAAAGAAATGTATTCTTTTATTGTTGGATATGTTATATCAATTAAGTCAAAATAGCTTAGGGTATTGTTTAATTATTCTCTATCTTTACAGAAATTCTGTCAACTTGTTCTATCAATTACTGAGTAGCAGTAGAATCTCCAACTGTAACTTTTAATTTGTCTATTATTCCTTGCAGTTCTATAAAGTTTTCCTTCATGTAGTTTAGAAGTCTGCTATTAGATACATTTACACTTTTAATTGTTATACCTTCCTCTATATTGACCTTTTATCATTATGAAATCTCTACCTCTAATAATCCTTGTGTTAAGTCTATTTTATCTTGTATTATTATAGACACCTCAGCTTTCATATACTTAACTCTGCATGCTATACCTTTTCTATCATTTTACTTTCAACATACTTATGTTTAAAATCCATCTCTTATAGTCAAATTACATGAGGGCCTTGCCTTTTTATCCATTGTGACAATCTCCGTTGATTTAAGTTCATTTACATTGAATGTAATTATAACAATGGTTGGATCTACTTCTGATATTTTAATATCAGTCTTTGGTTTGTCTCCCTTGTATTTTATTCTTCTGTTCCTTTTCCCACTTTTTTCTGTTAAATAATTTTTATTATATGATTTAATTTTTCTCTTATCCCAATTTAAAAGATAAAAGCTGCAATTTTTTTACACTTTTAAATGGCTGCCCTAGGAATTAAAACACTAAACTTTAAATTATTCCAGTGTACTTAAATATTGATATTCTTTACTGACATATAGAAAACTTGTAGCAGTACACAGTCGCATCTAACACCCCCTCCCTCCATCCTGTGTGGTGCTGTTTTGCATGAACATCATATGCTACAAATGAAACAACATGGTTTATAAATTTTCTTTATGCATTAACAGAAGTTTTAGAGAAATTAGGAAGTAAAAGAAAACTATAAACATGTATCTGTGTACCTACAGTTATTTACAACTTCTAGTCCCTTTACTTTTTTCTTTACAGTTGATTACTTTTCAACTTGAAGACCTTCCTTCAGTGGTGTAGGTCTTCCTTTAGTGGCAATTCTCTCAATTTTTGTCTACTGAAAAGTCTTTCATTTTTGAAGAACGGATCAGCTGACTACAGAAATCTTGGTTGACCTTTTTTGTGGTTGTTCTTTCAGCACATTGAATATATCATTCTAATGTCTCCTAGCCTCCATTATTTATGATAAGAAGTCAGCTTATAATTGTATAACAGTTCCCAATATATACTTTTTATAATATATCCTTTTCCTCTTGCTGCCTTCAAGGTTTTCTCTTCTATCTTTGACTTGCAACATGTGAACTATGAGGTATGTAGGTGTAGCTTTTCTTTACTTTCCAATTTGGAGTCACTGAGCCTCCTGTATGTGTAGGTTTGTATTTGTCCTCAAATCTCAGAAGCATTTTTCTATCATTTCTAGAAATAATTTTTTCTGTCCTGCTCTTCTCAACTTAACTCCCATCACATGTATGTCAGACCAAATGATACTTTCCACTGACCTCTTTAGAAGGTTTATTCATTTCTCTTGAATCTGTTTTCATTTTTCCCATTTGGGGTTCTACTGAACTATATTCAAGTTAACTGTTTCTTTTGCTACCTCCAGCCTGCTTTTAATGCCATCTAAGGAATTTTTATTTTTAGTTATTATAATTTTATAATTGTCAGCTTTAGAATTTCCATTTGGCCCTACTTTTAGCTTCTATTTCTCTGTTAAAATTCTCTGTTTACATACTAATAACATACTTTCTTCAATGTATTTTCCTTAGATTCATTGAGTGTAATAGCTGCTTTGAAGTTTGTACTAATTAAACATCTTGACCTACTTACAATTGGTTTGTACTGATGGATTATTTCCTGCATATGAACATACACTGTCAAGTTTAGTACCATGGCTAGTAATTCTTTTATTGCAAACTTACCATGATAGAATTTAGTAGCTTGGACTGCCATAACAAAATACCATGGATTGAATGGCTCAAACAACAGAAATTAATTTTGCAGTTCTTACCAGATCCCAAAATTCTGGAGACTGGAAGGTCAAGGTCAAGGTTCTGGCCAATTCAAGTTTGATGAGGATTTTTTTTCTGCCTTCCAGACAGCCTCCTTCTCACTATGTCCTCACATGGCCTTTCCTCAGCGTGTGCATAGAGAGAAAGACAGAAAGAGAGAGTATGCCTTCTAGCTCTCTTCAGCTCTTTTGTGGTGCTCCTATTTCTAGAATTTTCCCAAAAATATCCAGTGATTTGGATGCCCTGAAATTGAGCCACTTAGGCTAAGGTTTCTCAAAAAAAGCCACAAACTGTACTTTCTATCTGACGCAGTAGCAGTCTTTCAGTAGTAAACTCTTCTCAAGTTTCTACCTGCCTTTGGTAATTTTCCAGTATCTTCAAATTATAGTTTCTGATTATTTTCCAGTTCCTGTAATTGTTTTACTGGAAGAATTACATGAACTTGCCACACTATCATTAGTAGTCAATTTACCACATAAATCAGCTCATATCTCACACAAACACACATACACACAAGCTTAAAAATCCAAAAATTGCTTTCTAGAACTAGAGTAGAATGTAAACTCCATATCCTACCATACTGCATAATCTTTCCAATGCCTAAATGATTGACTTCACTTCTTTCCACTATTCTCCTTGCTTACTATAGCCATAGTAGCTGTAACAGATAATTAATAGGCTACCTGTTTGCTCCACCTTCTCCTCTAAAATAAATTATGATTTTCTTCATTTTCTTCTTTCTTCCATGCAAGCTGCCTATCTCAGGAATGTGGGATGTATACAGTTTCCCACCTCCCCAGCCATATCCAGAGGTAAGCCTAATTTGCCTAAGGGTAATTCCATTCCCCTCCCCAGTGATTAGTTCAGAATTGATCATCTGGGCCTGGAACACTTCCCTACCAAAAGATCTGCCACCCTGCAAAAAGGAGATCGAGTCTTTTTCCTGCAGCAATAGATGGATACATGCAGATCAGCTGGGCTGCATCACCTGCCAGAAGGGACCCACTGGCCATGGGGGCCCGGTACACACTACAGAAGCTGGTCTTGCTCTCTCTACTCTATATCCAGTCTAGTGCTGGACTGCGTTGTGTTTTTCTTGATGACTGCAATGCTAAGATACAATGGGGAAAAGTGTTTGAACTTCCACTCCTGATAAAAGAGGGCAACAGATGCCATTTGCTCAACAGAATCAAACAAACCTGAAAACTACCAGATCTTTGCACTCCCAGCTATGTGAGTCAAAGTGTCCTGATCATGTGAAGCTATTGGGTTTCTTTTTTCTCTTTCTTGTGAAAGAAAGCATACTTGCCTTTTTCCATCCCACAAAAATGCCTTCAGGCCTTTTCAATCATTATTACTTTTTTTTAAGTCCTTTTCCCCCAGATCTTAAATAATTTCCCTGCTTTCTTTTTATCATTCAGATCCCAATTCAGTACAACCTCTTCAGACAGCCGTTGGCCATCCAGCCCTGCTGAAGTAGCCTCTCTATCACTATCTAACCAACTTCTTGATTTTATCTTGTCCTTTCAATTTATCACTATTTGATATTACATTTGCATATTTTTCTTTTTATTATCTACCTCTCCCAGTAAGTATGTCAACTCTTTGAAGGCAAACACTGTCTTGTTCACTACTGTATCTTCAGGGCTAAGAGGAGGATTTGGCAGCTAACAGCCCCTCAACAAATCATTATTAATTGAAATATAGCAGAAATGAGTCGAGTTAGCCATAAATGGTTTTAATGATGAAACCCATTCATTAGAATATAAATCTTCCAAATTTACATTACAAAACTGTTTACAGATAAAAGGAAAATGTCAATAATATCAGCTTAAGTCCATATTGTTTATCTCATAGTTTCTTGCTCTCTACGACTCCTTAGAGATTTGTACTCTCCAAAATATTTGTATATGAATTTTAACAATAGAACAGCCTCTTCACTTGAAAATGGGTTTAAAAGTCATTTTTCGATGACTCAAATTTCTGGAAACAAATCTGTTTACTTGGAAAAAGAACCAAATACTATCATCTTACCATTAGTCAAAAGACTTGCATTTTTATAAATGTTATCCAAATCAGGTTTTTTTCAACCAGCCTTTACAAATTAGCATTGGCTCATATGCACAGAGAACAAAATAAATAATATAGATGACACAGAAATTCTTCATTACTTTAATATTCAGCAGCCTCAGAAGAACTACTTCTGAGTGACAGAAAGGAAAGTGTGCCTCTTGGTGGCATGAAGGGTTTGCCTTGACCTTTTCCGCCTTATGGATCTGTTTTCCAAAGCACTGCCTGCCACAAAGGTAAAGGCCAGTTTTGAAACAGGTTTCTGACTTTTAAAGAAACATTAAGTATGAAATGTGGAGTTCGCTTAGCACTTCTTGCCTTTATGTCTAAAAGCTTTGGGACTCTTACTTACAAATACTATAGGGCAATAATGCATGAAAAATGACTCAGTTTGTGCTAAGCAACTATGCACAGCACGATCATCAGTGTGTCCTTTCCCCACTCCCTGCCTCTGTCCCCGAATGGCACTTTCTTCTGCCTCAACCTTGAATATCTGGTGCCTCCTCCACAATTAAGATTCACTCTGAGCACAGCTCCCACACATGAAGCTTCAGCATGCCCAGCTACTGTCTGGCTCTTCTCTTTCCCCTTGGTTTCCTTTTCTACTCCTTCCCATCCATCAGAAAGCTCTCTTGAGGATAACAAGGGCCCAGGCTGAGACACATGCTCAGTTTCTGAAAAGAACACTCACTTACATTATCAAGTACACCCTTATTGAAGAAACCTTCCCTTTCTCTTTGCATTAGCTCCAGTTACACATTTCACCCTCCCCTTTCCCCTCCTTCTCCCCCTTCATTATAACCATTACCTATTTCTCTTTTTTAATTCTAGAAAAGAATGATCACTTTAACACTCCACTTAAAATTGCACTATATGTACTCATTCTTTATTAAAATATAAGTGTGGCAGAGACACAGAATTATTGCTGGGGGGGAAATAAAGCATTTTGTTTTCAGCTTCCAGACTCATTTACAAATCAAACTTAAAGGCTTGTGGACATGAAAACTTCAAATCTCTTTCAGAAAAACAAATTTACCTTTCCTAATTTGCCTTATAGGTTGATTTTATGCCTCCCCGCCTCATAATGCACTCTAGGACATGACGACAACATGACACCCACATATAACTGTGGCTTGACCATTCTGCGGAGTGACTGCCCTGGGGTGCCAATGCTGCCTTGTCACCGATGTGCTCTGAAGCACTTTGATCATGGAACTGGCCACAAATGGAAATCCACAACCTGGCACAGGTCTGTGGATCTGTGGAGCCTCAAAATATTGAAGTTGAAAATCCTCTACTGAGGACCAAATGCTACAAAGCAGGAAATACGAACTCAACAAAATCAGAGGGAGAGGAATCTTGCCAAGTGCAGTTGCTTTCGGCCTGATTTTCATGTTATGGTGAGAATCCTGGGGGTTCCAGCACGAAACCCGTGATGGTCTCCTTTCCTAGGCTGCCATTGTCATTCCTTTTCCTTTTATCCTTACCAAAGAATTTATCTAAAGAATAAGTTTCTTAAAAGAGTTTGTTATTAAAATAATAGTAATAGTAAAATGTTATGTTAACATTATATAATGCTGTGAGTTAAAATGATACTGGAGAGCTGATGTGCCATGAGTTGGCCTGACAGATAGGCAACAGCAACAAGCTCAGGGGTTCCAAAAGCTTTGCCCTTCATTAGCTACTCATTCTACTGAATTTGCCTATTACAGCAGGAAGCGTCAGGTGACTCGACTCCTGCTCAGCTTGGAGCTCCTCTCTGGCCCTGATGAAATACTGACCAAAGGGGCCAGGAGGGTCAGTGCACAGAGAGTAAGCCACCATGAGATCAAACCTCTCCTTAGGAGAGGGATTCATGACTGAAACCCATATGAACTCAGGAGTGATGACAACTAGTGGGCACTAGAAAAGCAAGTCTGTCTACCAGACTGCATGCTGCTGGCAGGCAGAGGACCGGGGGACCATTCCTAACAGGTAAACAAGGTGTCTGATGTTAGAGTTCCTCAGCTTCTTGAATTTTCCAAAAGGTCTAGAGAAAGCCAGCCACTGTGACAAAATTAAAAGTATAGTGTCATTAGTTTTACTCGTCACCTCATATTCAGCCAGGATCATGGGTAATTTTACTATCCGTGAACATGAATTACCTAGAACCCTGACTAAAGGTGCTTAAATTACCTTAATTCTAATTACATCGACTTCAACTCTGCTTTACCACCCACCTTAGAATCAACGTTACCCAAAGCAACTCTGTCTCTGATATTTAACACTAACATCCTGCTTTCTGACCACCACCTTCAATCCTTCCAGCTCTCTTATGTATTTTAACCCATTTCTATTTTAACCTTGTTAGCAATGTAGTCAGTGGTTAAGTGTGGGGGCTCTTAAATCAGTCTAGTTGGATCCACATCCTGGATCAGTTGCTTCCTAGCTGTGTAAACTTAGATAAGGCCTCAATTTCCTCTTATAAAAAAACTTGAATTATATTTAATCTAGCAAATACCCACGTCCACCTAATATAGTTGTTATGAGGGTAAAATAAGATAATCTGGAGCATCTAGCATAGTGTAGGTATGGATCATAGTAGGTGCTAAGTAAATGTTAGTGTTTTTTTTTACCTATTTATTTCTAAGTGATTTTTTCCTAATTTCTTTCACATCCAGCCTGAAATTTGTACTTGATTATTTTCTTTTCTGCACCTAAGACACAGATAAATTTAGCCAACTGGCTGCTCTGTTCTACAACAAGACTGGTAAAAACCAATGGGAAAATATGAATTGGGTGTTAACTTTCAAAAATGTAGGATCTTCAAAAGCAATTGTTCTATTGCTACAGTTCAGCAAGCTTTTTACACACCAACAAACAATACCTCTAAATACTGACAGCATATACTATAAACCACATTCCTCAATATCCCATATTACCTCCTTTCGGTAAAATTTCTAAGAATAATTATTTCCCTTTGAGGCTTTGTTATTACATCAATTATCCCTCTCTTTCCCATATATCTTAATATTCCTTTCTCACTGTTTGCTAGATCCACCATAACATCCTGCTGATTCCAGGGCAACAGTACAAATGGAGGCCCACACACAATACTTTTAAATATTTAAGTATAAATCAAGTCAAAATATCTTCTGATTCTACCCAAGATGGAGTAACAACAACCAGATTTACTATCCCACCCGAAACAACCACAGTCCCCCTCCAAAAACACAGACAAAATACAAAGAAAGTGTTTGTTACGACACCAGTGAACAAGTGACTGTAATCTACGAGAGATGGGGATCAAATCAGGTGAGCCCTCCAATTTCTTAAATTTACTGTCTTGAGAGAGTTCTCAGGCCATGGCTTGGAGAAGGAGAAGCTGGGAGGAGCCAGAGCTGAGAGGACAGGGAGACAGGAGTTCACCGGACCGAGTACCGGAGAGGATGGCCTTGCTCAGAAACAGAGGCCCAGAGGTCTGCGGAGGACCCGCTCGAGTACTCAGCAGAGAAACTCCGTGCACGACACAAGGAAACAACCCGAAGCCAAGGCGAGCAATTGTCAGGAACAAGCCGGGAACTAATGAAGGGTCAGGAAGAGCGCTTCCTTCTGTCACCCAGACTCAGAAAGCTCACCATTCACAGGTAATCGGATGGATACTCACACAGGCCTTGCCTCAGTGGTGAGGAAAAAGTAACCCGACGCTGAACCCAAACCGGCCCCAGCGAACAAGTGAAAACTGAAGAACCAGAAAGCATCCAACTGTTTCCAAGTAACTTAACTATATCCTGGAATGAAGCTCAAGAATATTTATAGGAATACAAAAGATATCCAGCACTCAAAAAGGTAAAATTGACAAGATATGACACCCAGAGATTACCAAGATGATTACCAAGATTTCAAGAGGGAAAACATGACCCACAATGAGGAGAATAATCAATAAAATGAAATTTACCCAGAACTAACATAGGTGTTAGAATTTGTCAAGAAAGACAATAAAATGGTTGTAACTGTGTTCAATATGTTACAAAAATAAGTAGAGACATGAGATAAAAAAGACCCAGATCTAAGATCTAGAGATAAAAACTACAATGACTGAGATGAAAAATCCAGAGTAGAATTAGAGATAGATTACCCATTGCAAAAGAAAAGATTAATAAACATGAGAACATAATAGAAACTATTAATAATGAAACACAGGAAAAACTAATACAAAAAAATTAAAGAGCATCACTTAGCTGTGGAACAACTTCAAGCAATCTGGTATTCAAACTTAACAAAGAGTATTTATGAAACACTCTATCAACATCAGAATACATATGCTTCTCAAGAACAGACTATTTGCCAAGATAGACCAAAGTTTAGGCCATAAAACAAGTCTCAATAAATTCAATAGCATCCAAGTCATAAAAATGTTCTCTGACCACAATAATATTAAATGACAAATCAGTAACAGGACAATCTCTGGAAATCATCAAATATTTAAAAAATAACAACACATTTTTAAATAACCCATGGATCAAAAAAGAAAATTAAAGGAAATAATAAAGACCAATACTCCTCAAAAACATAGATGGAAAAATTATAAACAAATTTCAGTAAATAGAATCATATATATGTGTGTGTGTGTAAATACAATAAAAAATAATATATCGCAACCAAACAGGGGTTAATCCTTAAAAAGCAGGGTTGGTTTAACATTTCAAAATTAATGTATTCACCCTATTAACAAAACAAAATGAAAACAATTATAATCTCAATAGTGGTAACAAACACTTTTGACAAAAATCTAACATTCATTCCTAATTTTGAAAAAAGAAAACAACACACTAGGAATAGAAGGGAATAAAAAGGAAATCCCTCATCCTTAATAAAGGATACCTACCAAATATCAATAATAATAATAATAACACAGCTAATATAAATCCATAATAGACTAAATGTTTTCCTCTTAAATTCAGTAACAAAAATAAGTATGTCCATCTTATCACATCTATTCAATGTTGTACTGGAGGTTTTAGCTATGGTATTTATCTGTATGAAAAAGGCATTCATATGATAAAGAAACCTGTTTATTTGCAGTTGATTTTATGTCTATACAGAGAGTCTGATGGACTTTACCAAAAAGTTACTCATCAGCTAAATGATAAAATAGTTATCAAAATTGCCGATACAAGATCAATATGTGAAAAAATCAATTGTACATTTATATACTAGCAGTGAAAAATAGAAAACTAAATTTTTTTTAGAAATCATTTAAAATAGCATCAAATGAAATTCTTAGGGATAAATCTGACAAAAGATATGAAATGTACAGTGAAACAACAAAATGACACTGAGCAAATTATTAAAAAGTCTAAAGAAATGGACAAAGATAACTTGCTCATGAGTCAGAAGAATCATTATGGTTAAGATAACAACTTTGCCCAATCAATCAATAAATTCAATGGAATCACAATGAACATTCTAGTAGGAATACCTTACTTTGCATTTCTGCCATGTTCGACAGTTTTGATCAACCCCTGCTCACGTTCTCCCCTACTTTGGTATCCATGACAGCCAAGGTTCCTGGTTCCTATCTGTCTTCTTTTTCTTCCCCAAGAACACTTTGCTTCATAAAGCCTTTTGAAGATTACCAGTGCCCTAGACTCCCATTCTCAGTGCTGACATCAAGGGGTCCCTCTTTGTGAAGTCACACTCATCCATGGTTTCAATTATGATTAGTACACTCTACTCACACATTTCTTCCTGAAGGGTTTTTTTCCCTTCAATTCTTGCCTATTTTTCCAGCTTCACTTCTCACCATTCACCTATGAGCTATGCATATTTCCTCACTGATGCCTCTGTCTGAATGCCTCTTTCACAGTTTACATCTCCCCAATTTACAGGATTCTGTTCAGCATCACTTACGTGAAGCTTTTTGGGGCCAGCATCATCCCCTCTATACCAAAAACAGATCTAGAAAATAACAATATTTATAATAATAATAGCAGCTTCCTTTCATTGAGTGCTTATCACATAGCTCATCTAATTATCACCACCACACTGTGAGACAGAAAGCACTATTACCCATGTTCTAGAACACGGACAGTGAGACTTAGAAAGTGTTAAATATGGCTAAAAGAGGAGTTAAGATTTCAGCTCAGTGCTGACTACTAAGCCTGATTTCTTATTCCATCAGATAGATAGAAGCATATTTTTATAAAAACTAAAATTATAGTTGGAATACTTTATTATTATCTCTGTTCCACTAAAAAAAGAGGATCTTAAAAGCAAAGACTCTCTATTCATCAGGATAGACTAAATTAAGCTGTGGTAACCCCTAAAATCTCAGTAGTTTAATACCTTCATCTTACTTGTCCAGCGTTGGCCAGGAGAACAGCTATTTGTTGTGGTCACTCAGAGAGCCAGATGGACAGATACCCTCTTGACATATGCTTCCATGGCAGGAAAACCAGAGCCCTGCAGTCGAGCACAAACAGATTGTGACAAGCAGGTAACAGTCATACCCAATGGCAAGGAAGTGGAGAAATGCAATTTAATCATAATATATACCTAGAAGGAGAGAACTAAAATACTGAGAATAGCCCTAGTGGCAATCACCAATTTTATCTTTTTATATTTGTTTCAAAGTAACAGATGGCTCACTAGGTATATTTGTTGAATGAATAAATGAGTGAAAGCCAGAGATATGTGGAACTGAAAGACTAGGGGAAAAAATTTTAGTTCATCTAAGTAATTTTCCCTAAATAAAGAAGAAGCAATGTCCACCAGATAATAAAGGACAGTATATATCAAGAGTAGGGGTATAAAAGTTAATCCTCATTGTTTTAGAAAACAAGTCGTGTAAGATTTCATAAGAGAAAACTGAAGGAAAATATCCTGAAATAGAGTTTATTAGAACTGATTCTTTGCATGTATTTACAGATTCGTGGTACAAGTTTAGGATGAATTCATTTTATATAAAAGTCTACTTTTCAATATTGTGTAAAGAGCAATAAACTATCTGCGAGGAGAAGTGCCTAATTTTTAGCCTCCTTGTCTGTAGGACTTCAGATGATCATTTATCCTCTTAGGTCCACTATTTCTTTAATCTACAAAACAGAAGTATTAGGTCAGATAATCTATAAAATCAGATTCAATGTTCTTTTTTTAAAAAAAGTTCTGATTGTCTAATTGCGGAGCTTTTATTAAATGTTATAACAAAAAAAAACAAAAAACAAAAAACCTCAAATACATATTTCACATTACCCTACCATACTTTATCTATAGTAACCTCCATGCTCAAATATAAACTTCTCTTCCCCAAAATGACCCCTTCAAAAAAGAATGATTTGCTTAAAATCAGTCTTTCAAAGGTGCTTTTCTCAATTCCTTTGTCTTGAATAGCATTGAAGGAGCTGGGAGATGACATTAGCTCCAAGCTGCCTCATCACTGTAGTGTTATATGTGTATATATTTACATAGATAGGGAGTTAATATGTAACATTATTGATATATATGGATATAATAACATGAAACAGTAACAAAAATGGAATTAAAGAAGTCTGGAGTCTGACCACATAATTCCAAGTGTTGCTATTGTGGTAATCAAGGTCACTTTTAAAAGCAATATGATCAATGGTTATATTTTGGAGATTGACAAAAATACTAAGTCTTAATGTTGTGGATATAAATACTTACATCTTTGGATATAATTTCCTATACTAGCATCATAAACAGCCATAAAAGTACAGATGATGAGTTCTATAAAGCTGGTAACTCACAAGAATATCTCCAATAATAAAAACTTAATGACATTTCATGAAATGTGCACTTTCTAAAAATTAGCATTTAAAAAATAAATTTAGGATTTACTAAAACATGTGATTTTAAATAAATCTTTGTAACTAAATAAACTGGCCTTCTAAGAGGGCAAACTGGAACTATTTTACATCTAGTATTGCTTTATGATGGGCATAAAAGTTTTAGTATAATATTATTTGATGCAAGAAATGTCTATACATTGTTTAATGAAAACATTTCTATTAAACAGCATATAATGTGGTATCATTTTATAATGGGAAAATGTCTACCTATACAAAGCTACCACTAGTTAAGATATTCAACATATTGACTGTGGTTATTGCTAGGTGATAAGATGTTCAACATATTGACTGTGGTTATTGCTAGGTGATAGGATTAGATTAAGGGTAACTATCTGTTTTGTGTTTTTCTCTCTGTCCAAATTTTCTACAGTAAATGTTGTAATAATTTTAGATGTTAGAAAAATAAAAGATAAAATATGAACATCTCTGAAGCTCTGTCTACTTCGCATCTCATTCTTTGATCTACAACTGATATACTTGTCTAATAAGATGTCATTCATTTGTAGCATCCCACTCTGCTATATTATTTTATTTACTCTGCTCTATGCTTCTTAAGGAATATAGGACTTATATTCCTTTAAACTGGTTACTAAGGGATAAGATAAACCCTATGCTGCATATATTGAAGTCATAAAAATACATTTAGTGAGCCAAGTGACCCCAATAATCAACATTTCTTCATTTTCCAGCATTAGATAAGTAGCTCAATTGTAGTTCTTATCTTATTTCTAATTCATCAGCGCTAAAGGTGCTCTTAGTCCTTAGATGTGAATCCAGAGCTCCGTACTGAGCATTAACAGGAGAAAGTATCAAACTGCATCAGCTATGCTGATGCCCTGGGTGGCCCAGAAAATTAAGCTTTATTCCCCTTGTTGGATCCTGCAAACCTGAGTGTGCTTACCTCCTAAAGGAATGGAGGCTAAAGCAAAGGACAGAGAGCAGATCCTTGTGGGAGCAGAAGGACCCAGGGCAGTGGCTCTGGCCAGTGAAGGAACATGCTGACCGTGGCTCCTGGGGTGTGTCTTCGGTTTTTAAATCAAGAACTCTTCATTCTCACTTAATGTCCTCTATGGCCCCTTAATGTTTATTTTGGTTCTTTGCTGTAATATGTCTCTTATACATGAAAGCTGAATAACTTGTCTGGTAAGATTCCCTTTCAACATCTGGTGTTTACCACAGCTCTATGAAGTTTACTCTTTTTTTCTCTCTCTCTCATATTTGGATTAGGGTATTTGTTCCCTTAAAACCAACAATTTTAAGGACTTTGTAATAAAATAAAATATTCATTGTCCAAATTTTCTCATTTACCCATCTCATGTTTCTGCCCCCTGCCCATCTTAGTAAACATAAAGACAATCTTTGCAACTAATCCCTCAAGGAAGGCATGTCAACTGATGAACAAATTTATACTTTCAGTTAAGTTATTCTGTAAATAAGATCTTGTTTAACAAGGAGATTAAGATCTTTATGAAGACTCAAAACCAGTTTAGGAAATAATTAGAGTATGAGTCAAAACAAAATTGTTAACTCAGAGACAGAGAAAAGTAAAAAGAGAAAAAAAGCATCATAGAGAATGTGGCCTTTCCAGAAAGGTGAAGTATTGAATGAGGAAGCCACCAGGACAGACTGGAGAAAGAGCATGGAGATAAGAATAAAGGTATTATGCTGAGATACAATGAACAACCCTGTCTGGAGGAAGCTCTGTTTAGTTACTGAAAGTGAAGACACTTTAAGAATAGAAGATCCTCTCTTTAGCTTTATTGAGGAGATGTGAGAAGAAGATGCTGAGAGATATGGATGATCCTGAAGACCAGACCAAAAAGTATGGCCTTGTGTAATAGGCAATTTATATCTATCACAATATTTTAGGAAATGATACATCATACTAGAATTACCAGTTTTACATTAGATTTGCTATGAGTTGAAAAAAAGAATGAAAGGGGAAAAAAGGGTCAAGAAAATGCATTAGAAAACTCTTGCAATAATCTGGGTATGGGGAAATGGAGGCTGGATTAGGGTGGTGATGATAATCGAGTAGAGAGTGTAGTTCAAAAAAATTCAGGAATAAAAATAATTGGTGACAGATTGTGTTATGGGAATGGAAAAAAAATAAGGAGTTGAAGATGTACTGAAGAATAAAAGGATTGTGGTACTGACAGAAATGGAAACACTGGGACTAGACTCACACCATAGCACTTGTGCCTTTCCATGTTCTTTTTGCTAACTTTTGGTTCTCTAAGTAGCTGCTAGCTAGTCCTAAAAAGGATTTTGTTTTACTGACACAGAAAGGGTGGGGCCCTTTCCTGGACATTCATTTATAAGAGAGTGTCTGCACAACACAACACAAAAGCATTTTCAGAAAACCCTGAAATGGTAATTTTCAAAATAGAGAGTTGAATACTCCCACTGCCCATTAGCTATATCTGTCAAGTCAAATGTTGCCTCTTTTGTTTTATTTAGATGGCATTAAGGTTCATCATCTGCTTCTAATAATTGCTTTCATTTAACTTGAAATGAAAAAACAAATAGGTATATTTTCCATAGTTTCTTCTGGCTCTAGTGCATAGCCTCTGAATTTTAACAGTCCTTTTGAAGTCTAAGTGGAATAGGCAATACATTGTATTCCCCGATATCATTTTGAAACTGTCTGACCCATTATTACATAAAGATGAGCGTTTCACTTAATAAAGGCTTAAAGTAACACAATTTGTTACACCATAATTAAAGATGGACACATCTGTTCCATTTTAATTCAAGCCCCTTTGAACATAATTACATAAAGCTGCAAGAGCAGAAATTCTCAGTCTTAGAAATTTACTATAAAAAAAATATCATTCTGTCTACAGAAACTACATGGTCAAAGGACAATTTGTAAAATGAAGTCAAATAGATGTCTCTCACACTGTATCAAAGCATGAAATATAGCTAAGACCCCAGATTAAAGTACTGTTCCCACATGAAAGCCATAATTAGTTAAGGAAACCTAGGTGAAGGATGATCGTTATAGTAAATATTAGCATCCATCCCTGTGGAGAAGTACTATTTTTAAATAGTCTCTTAGCCAATAGATAAATAATAAAGGAAGGAACAAATACTAAGGATAGTTAAAAGGAAAACAAATGTAAGAGATATTTAACAATCATGGGTTACCTTTATACCTCCTACTAAATTCTAAATTCTCAGTCACATTCATTTCATGGATCTAGCTTAAAAATAGAAAATCCTTATAATAAGGGTCTAGCCAGTACATTCAAAATAGTTTTCAGGTTAGTAATAATCATATGTATAAAGAAAGTAGGCAGAGGTAAAAGAAACCCTGTGATTCCAGAATGAATTTTGAGAATTTAATAACATGAGTTAAATGACAAGCCATGCACACAAATACCCCTGAAATGTAGGCTGTTAGTCTCTTTTATTTATGTTTCCATATCCTGAAGATGGCTTAATGAGGAGATGCAATCAGGATTAGCTAAGCGGTGAGAAGTTGGAGAACAGGGTGGCAGTAAGATTTATATAAATATTTGCACAGACTGGGAAGAGCAGATGCTCATATAATCCAGACAATGTGTGTGCACTTCATTTTAAAATAAAATAAAACAGTTGAAAGCCAAAATACAATTAATCAGAGGAAATGCTTTAATCAACATCTTCCAAATCCTTAAGCACTGCTAGAAAGATTCAAGAAACATAAAAGAATTTAAAATATGATATTCAAAAGGAAACCAGAATTAATCAATTCCGTACATTCTCCTTTTATTTCAGATGTGGGATGGAGTATGCAATTAATATGCATTTCCAATTGCCACCAACTAGTGAAATTTCCTAGGTGTTTAAGGTACTAAATAGCCTAAGACTTACTGTATAATTTATAATATAGTACTGATAGCTCTGTCTTCATCATTTATTTATTATGAGAAATGTGTATGCTTGCCCTTATTTCCTGTAGTTCTAAACAGAGATCTTTCCAATGCAAGAGGTGATATAGCAAGTTTAAATGAGTATCAGTTTTACATTCACAGGTTATCTACAAAGATATAAAGGAGTCGAATTTCAAGAAAGGAATTAGTATATCAAATCTATGTAGATACCAAATTTGGATCATATAGGTTCCAAATAAATGTGATGAACTTTGAATTCAGTTTTGGGCTCGGTTCTTCTGAATTCAGAATCTGTTTTGGTATTATTTCTGTTGTTTTCTGCCCGAGATTTGATGAGCTGCTTAACATGAACCTATAATTATTACTAAAGCCTAGAGAAGAAAAATTCAAACAGAGGATTTTAAAATGATGTCTCAAGGAAATAAAAAGCACATGCCTACATGGCAAGTTCAAAATACATAAACATTTAAAGCTCAGAGCATTTATCTTTGCCACAAACAAAATTTTGTTGGTGACAGGAATTATTTTATGTAGCTCCAGAATATTATAAACAGTTTTAACATAAAATGCATAGCTCCTAATAATAGTTAATAGCTCACTACACCTCATTTTAAGAATACCTTTTAAATAGAATTTGAGTCTCATTACAGTTTCTACCAGAAAAATTTTACCACAAAGTCTCTAGCACTTGGGATTAAAAGTCATGAAATTTTAAAAGTTTAATTCTGCAGAAATATTGCTCAAATTATTCCTATTGAAATGCCAGGGATCAGAAGGTCCTCATGTAAATAAATCCTATTAATAAGCCTGAACACCATTTGACTGACCCGAGAGGGCCATTGCAAAATCTAGACTGGGAAAATGAAGGCAGCTATGTGGCAGTTTCTTCTGTGTTCTATCATAGCTACAGTAACCTTAAAGCACACATCACACTATGTGCTTCTTATATTCTTATAATATATAATGAAATACATAATATATATCAATAACAATATAATATATAATATATAACTTATATAACTGAAAAGAAGGCATAAAGATTCTTGTCTCAGTTTTTTGGCATTTGTTTAGTAATTTATGTGCAATTGCCCTTTAATCTTCAAATCACTGACCCCGTGTACTTCATTGTAATGTGAGTCTATTATTAAAATAGTCTGTATTTTATTGTCAAAAAATAATTTTGAAAAGCTGTCCTCTATAATTTATATATCAATGTCATTCTTCATAAAATGAGATTGTGTTACTCAGATTAGTGACTCTCACATAGCAAACTCAACTAGTGATTTGTAACCAAGTCCAGTGGTAGCTCTTATTAAGAATATGGCCCTTTCTGTCAACAGACTCACTGGGGAGATAAGCAGCAAAGACTAGTCATAAAAATGTTCCCTTTATTCTGTCTCCTTTTTTTCTCATTTCTTATCAGCACACCACAGAAAGGGACATAGAGTTTTAATTATTGTGGTTGTTGAATATCATTATCACCATCTACCAAGTTTATCACTTGTCATAAGGACATCAGAAACTGAGTTCTGTTGGGGAGTCTGAGAATGGGACACAGTCTCTGGGGACCTGAGTCTCAACTCGGCCATGAGTTCTTTGGAATCTTCTGCATGGACCATGTCTACAAGATGAGTGGACTGGTTTAGGGATATGCACCCAAGCAGTGCCAGCAGCAAACTAAAGCAGGTATAACCATACGTGAAAATTGCTCATGATTCTAGAACTGGGCAGTCTGATAAAACATCCCCTAGCCCCACTTGGCTATTTAAATGTAAATGTGAATAAATAGTGAATAAAATTTTAAACCAATTCTCAGTCACAGAAGTCAAATTTCAAGTGTTCATAGTCCCCATGTGACTAGTTTTACAGGAGAACAAAATTATCAACTTGTTTCCAAGAATTTATGGATATAGAAGAGACAGTTATATATTGTGTAGATCTGTTTGGTTTTTTTAACTTTTGTCTCCTACCTTTTTTTTCAATCATGGAGGAAGACATGTACAATGACTTTGCTTCCTTTTTAATGAAAAAAGTTCTGAGTGTATATATGCTCCTCAATGTTAAAGCATTTCTTAGCAGTCATACAGAACCCTCAAACATATACAATACTGTAGCAACGATTTGTTTCAAAGATTATTTACTATGGCATATTAGTTGTTAATACTAAAAAAAAGGAAGAAAAAAAAACCACACAGAACACACACACATACTCCACAAAAATCTTTTCAAATAAAAGCTGTCAAACAAAACTAACAGCAAATAGCATATTTATACAATCTGAGAATGATCTAAGTTTGGTGATTTGGATATAATAGTACCTAATTAATGACATATAATTTTATATAATACTCTACTTATTAAGAAGCAGAATACAATGAATAAAAATCTGCAATATATGACTAATTATAGAGCATCACCATTGTTTTCAAACATACCAAAATGTATACATTTAAATAAATGGTACCTTGCCAAGTACTTTTCAGAAAAATGAATTGCCTGTAGATTCTCTAAAATATTATGAAGAACAACATTAATGATGTCAGATCTTAGTACTTTGAGGACTCTTTTTGTTTTTTTAAATAATTCAAGGTCATCTAAAGCAAAATCTGTGTCATAATTTTTGGTGATAAGCAAGTCAAACTAAAAAATATAAGACATTTCTTCAGTGAAAATGATAGCAATAATAAGGGAGCACTCACTGACTGTCCATGAAATCTCAAGAGATACTGCGTATTTGAAATAATTACTCTACTCTTCATAATTATCTCCCCATCTTACAGATGAGGAAACAGCTGTATAGGAATTTCATAACTTGCCTAATGGCAAATGGCAGGCACATTGTACAGCAAGGATTCATTCTCATAAATAGCTAGCTAAGTTTGTTTTTATAATTATTTCTACTTCCACAACTTCTATTATAGCAGTTTATACTATATCATTATTCAGGTCAATATCTACTACAGCTTTTATGATGTGACTTTTTTGAAGGAAAATAATCTATGCATCCAATTTTTCCTCAAATACATCTTGATTACTTTTAATAACAAAAATGAATAAAACTCTTCAGTGAAAATTAAACTATCTAATTGTTTATTACAGTTAGATATCAAATCATTTGGTATAGTTTTGATAAATTTAACATGGATAATTTTAGGTGAAAAGTAAATATATGTCCATATACATCTGAACTGTGAAAAAATGAGAAAAATGATTTGGCTGTATAAATTTTAGTATGTTTACAAAAACTAATAAAATTTGATATGAAATATTAAATTTGCAAAACCCAACTACAAACATTGATTCCATTGGGTCAGTAAGACAAATTTTCATATAAATATCATGTACCACTGAATGCTATCAGTTAAGCACATAAACCTAAGATAAAGCTGTTCAGGTGGCATACTAGCTGAAGTGGAATTATTACAGACAGTTTGTATCAATTAAGGAAGTTCAAGCAGTTATTTAAATACTTGAGGCTATCCATTAGCCTTCAAAGCTCAAAGAAATCACCAAAACGTAATTATATCCAGCCTGGTGATTGGCACTTAAGTTTATAAGAGGTTAAGAAAGCTCCACAGGTCATGATTGAACAAATAGCTCCTGATCACAGCACCAGTGATATTTTAGAAGAACAAGATTATAGAGAAGAAACCTTGGCATTTAAAAATGTCTGTATAGTTTTTTAAAAGTAGGAAGATTTGGAATAGCAACTATTATTTGAGAAACAATGCCAGTGAGTCAGTATATATATCACTTGTAAACAATTCAGTTAGTTTCTAACAATGTGTACATAAACCACATGAAACTTCTTTAAAAATTGGGGAATGCTATAAACCTTAAATTCAATCTCAAAAACAGGGTTAACAAGTACATTCCCTCTTAGAGGTTTCTTTTCTATAGATGTGTCTCAACCCATTTAATCAGGCTCCTAAATACTACCTCATGGCAGGCAATTAAGACTGTGTAAATATTCAAAGTATACATCTGTGTACCCATTTCTTTTGAAGCAAGAAAATTACTTAGCTATAATTCTTACTCTGAGTGTATTGTAATTACAATGACTCTAAACCTTTTGAACACAAGTGCTCTCCTAATGCATTTGAGATTTAAAAACTCCATCCAGCAAAAAAAAAGAAAACCATTCAATGCCCTCACAAATAGGTGAGTTCACCTCAAATTCTTAAAGTCCAAAGTATATCTAAAAATATCACCTTTATATTTCAAGATAGGGAAAAAATGGTTAATGGAGACAGTTAAAGTAATGATCCAGAAGATTAAGAAGAAAGGTTTTCAAAAATTTATTCCAACAGATCTAAATAAAGTATCTCTCCACTTAAGGAAACAACCATAAATTCTCACCCCCATAATTGGGAGCTGCTCTGCTTAAGATTCCTTTTACCCAAGAATTATATGGTTTATCATTGTTCAAAGATTTACAGAGTAATGAATCTATGCTGAAAATAATTTAACTATGGGTGACTCAGAATTCCTTCAGCACTTTTTCCCTACCCTGAGCATCAGTATTAAACACATACATCATTATCATTGCACGATCTGGTAGGTGCAGAATGCAGAGGAAATGGCGTTTTCCTGAACATACTTGAAAATATACGTAGGCATAAATGTGCTTTTAGTTTACTTAATGGACATTTATCTCTTAATCACTAAAGATCATAAATCAGCAAAGATCTGAACAAAGTTTACTGACATATTTTAGATGCTGGTTTGCAGGTTACCAGAACTTCAGTATATATAGAAATAACAGAACACATGCATACACATGTGTGTGTGTACATGCATACACAAACACAATCTTGTATAGCACAGAAAGCCTGTAGTGCATGCACACACACACACACACACACACAAACACACACACAAACATATATATAGGAGCATGTAGCCAAGAACTTACCAACACAGTCTAGCTGCTGAAACTTCCCTCTCATCACTACAGCTGTAGTGATTCCTGGAGGATCTTCATTTAATTTTCACTGGTGAGGAAATAAATGTTCCAGATCTCCATCACCCCATTGCTTGAATCCTTGGTGCCATAAGAACTCTGATGTCCTCCCCTCACTGCTGGAAGAGGAGGGTTGGGAGTGTGACTAGGAGGCTGTGTTTTCACTCCTGCCTTCAGGCCCACTTCATAATGGAAGTTGTGTTCCAGAATCTTGGGTTGTTAATTAGAATGTTTTCCCCATAGAATTAAAAGTCTGAATAGCTAGCATTACAATTTAGCCATTTTACAGGATGTTGTGGACTGGTCAGGATAAACTACCTCATATAACATCAATATGATTAGAAAAATACATTCAGAGTTTTAAAACAGTTTAAAAACCAATTTTTGAAGTATATACTGTTCATAATTTGGAAATGTCCATCTATTAAAAACACAAAGAAATCATAGTTGCCACTCTATAAAATCAAAGAATTATATATAATTATACATAAAAAGTAGACATACTTTTTAAGTATTTACATTAACAAATCACCAAATTATAAATGGAAAAGCCTGGGGAGCAAAGAGCTTTGCCCAAGATAGAGGAGGTAGGCGAACTCAAGTCACATACTTACGTATAGAGTTTTTATTCTTATTAAACCAGCTATTTTTTTTTCTTCTATAGACCTGATAACCTTTTTCATCCAAATTATCACTTGTGTTTCACTTTTTATTGGACTACCCTAACTAACATGTTAACAAAACAAAATGAAACAAAACTTTGTCTTGACCCCAACTCCACATAAGCTGCTACTCCATTGTTTCCCTCCCTGGGCAGCAAAACTCTTTGGAAGAGTTGCCTTTAATTACAACATCCAATTCCTTTCCTCTTATTCTTTCATAAATCCAATCCAGTCAAAGTCTTAAACCGACTATTGTATCAAAATTATTTCTGCCAAGATTATTACTGACATCCGTATTGTTTAATCAGAGAACAATTAGTTCTCTTGCCCTTGTCAAAATAGCAGCATTTGACATAGTCGATCATTCCCTCCTTGGTATATATTCAGGACACTTCCCACTCCTCTTCCCTTCTGCCTCTCATCACATTACCTCATTTCTTGGTCCCTCTTCTCTGTCTACTTCCTTATGATCTCATGCAGTGCCATGAGTTGATGTTGAGCTTTAAAAACATTGCTTTGTCATCTTGTGTTATCTGTGGTTTCTGATTAGAAGCTTGTGATTTGTGAATCATTATTTTCTGGTAAGTCATGTTTCTCTCTGGTGCTTTCAAGATATTCTCTTTACCTTTGATTTTTCAGAAGTTTGATAATGATATGACCATACATAGTTTGACTTATATTTACCTTGACCTGGGTTTGTGTAGCTACTTGAATCTGTAGTATTGTATCTTTTACCAAATTGGAGACATTTTCAACCATTTTTTCTTCAAATATTTTTTTCTGGCCCATTCTCTTTTTCCTCTTTCCTGGACTCCAATTACAGTTGTGCTGGACCTTTTGATATTGCTCACAAATTCTTAAATCTCTTTATATTTCTTAATCTTTATTTTTTGCCTTTTCAGAATGGAATAACTCTACTGATCTTTCTTTAAGTTCACTGACTCTTTCCTTTGCCATCTCTATTTTGCTCTTAAGCCCATCTAGGGAATTCTTTAATTCAGATAGAGTGCTTTTTAGCTCTAGAATTTTCACTGGATTCTTTTATTTATGTTTGCTGTTTTTCTGCTGTGATTTTCTATATTTTCACCCATTTTAAGCATCTTCTCCATACCTCACTGAGCAAGCACAGTTAAAACAGTCACTTTAAAATCCTTTTCTGAAAACTCCAGCATCTGCATTATCTCCGAGTTGAGTAAATGAGTAAGTCCCATCTTGCCAAATGGTAGAAAATAGAATCTTAGTCATTTTTTGCTCTCCTTCGTCATTTCAGATTTAAATGTAGTTCTTCAAAATTTCCCTCCCTCTTCTTTCTCCTCAACCTGGTACCTAATTTGCAGGGGCTTATACAGAGGAAAAGGAGATCAGAAAGGCATGCCTGGCCTCTGGCTACTGACCATGCTACATTGTCACCTGCTGAGATGGCTTTTGCCTATCCTGGCCTCAGGTTTCTGCACCTATTCCAACTGCCATTCTCTGAGCACCTATTGTTACTCCAAGGGCTGCAATAGCATCAAACAGCCAACACTGTGAGGTCACTTCAGACCGCTGGTTCTTTCTCTCAGCCAACATTGCAAAAATTTAACTGTTTTCCCATGCTTCTCTGGAGTCACAAAAACTCTAAGTCTTTATCAAGACTTTATTGTATTCTATAACTCAAAAGCTCTCAGGACTCACACCCTTGTCAATACGGAGAGTATCTTCAAGAATAGAGCCTGCTGACATCCCAGAACGAGCCCCGCCTACTTTTGGATATCGAAACTTATCTTGGGGGTCTTGTCAATACCTCTCCCTGTTTTGAAATAACCTTGGGGAAGGAACAGCAGCAGAGTATGCGCCCAGGCCAAAGCAGGTTTAACTATCTTACTTCCTCTCCTGTTCTCACCTCTACAGCTCAGAAGAGCTCTTGGAGGAGTGGAGGTGACGTGGGGAGGGTGGATTTGGAACTGGATAATAAATATCCCTATCCCCCTGCATACTTCTTTCTTGCAAAGGAAATGAGTTTTGCATTTAAAAGTGAAGGATTTGCTGCCCCTCTTTTCCCTAATCTTTCAGTGAAACATTTAGTGACTAATTTCAGGATGCCTGCACTGCAATGAAGAGCTTCACAGTCCAAAAAAGAAAACCAAAGTTGTTTAAATGTGGGAATGAAGTCAGGCAGAGAAGGGAGGATGTGATGGTAAGGAAGATACTTCAGGCAAACTTCAAAACAGTCACAATTATTAACTCTAATGCTTATCACTTGGAGAACTTATTATACCTGCCTTAGCCTTTTGTTAAGAAATAATCACATAGCAAAAAGAATAAGAGAAGAGAAAATGCAATTAATCTTTTCTCACAAGGTAGATTTTCACAGTAATACTGAATTTACCCAATGATATCATGAAACTAAAGAACATATACTAGCTCTGAGATCTGATGAATTAAGAAAAAACTCAGATTGGAGGAGTATGAATGCCTCCCTGTCTAAGCAGAAGTATGGTTTAGAGACTCAGGAACACATAAGTGAAGGAAGAAAAGAATTATCCTCTTTGACAAAGTATTGAGAAATAAACTGACATAACACATCAGCATCAAATAAAGCCAAAATCTAAATGAATAAATTCTTAGCCTTGCAGGTCCTATGTAAACACACAGAGAATTCTACACTCCCTTTAAAAGGAAACAGGAAATTAACTTCCACACATGATTAACTTTGAGGTTTCGAGAGGAAAGTAACTGCCTATATCCCAAGTAATATTTAAAATTTAGTTTCTTTTATAATTAATGAAGCAATTGAAAGTGATTACCTTTTTATTGCAAGGAGTAAGGTTTTTTTTTTTGAAACAGTTAAATCCTCAGGATATTTGTACAGGATTTTCCCTTTGCCAGGCACAGGCTCTGCCTCAGCCAAAATAGCACTTCTTCAGAGAGAGACCTTCCTGGATGCCCTGCTCAAGGTCAATTCCACCTCATTTCTATTATTCACTAACTCTATAGTCTGTTTATAATTTTTTAATTATCTGTTTGTTTATGTATTTACTGTTTTATCACCTGCAGTCTATATCAGATTATAAACTCCACAAGACAAGCTGTGCCATTAATTAATTCCTCAAATTTCATCCCTCACTTGGCATACTGTTCACTATGGAACAGGCCATCAATTAAATATTTGTTAAATGAGAAAAAGACAACAGAATAAAATATGCAGTTAATTACTCTGAGAATTTTTTTTACTGATTCATAGCTTTTTGAATGACAAATATATCAGTACTTATTAAGAGTATTTTCTGTTTTTATCTGCTTCTAAGACTCCTTGCTTCTGAAACTGAAATTTACAGGGCTGTGATGGTAAATGCTTACCAACGTGCTCTCTGGATGAGAAGTAATGAAGGTATGTACGTTCATAACTTTACTGTAAATCTTACCAACTTAAAAGGTGAATAGCATAAAACTTAAAAATAATAATAAAATTTATGATATTCTTCATTGCAAATTCCATATAAGAGCAAGGGGGAAGAAAAGGAAATAAAATTTCATATAGCCAAATGATGTTCACAGAAGGCTTCTGCTGATTTTTGCCCAACTCTTGTATCCATTAGCCAACCTATATTTGAAATTGACAAATGAGTGTAATTCCAATGTGAATATTAGTTGAGATTTTATTTATGTTACTGAGTACAATGAAAATGGCAAGATAGAGACATATGTCAGAACTTCACACATTTGTCAGTGGTGTTAGCAACATTTTTGCTTAGTCAGACAATAGTTTTCAAATACTGGAAGAATATTGTCTCAAATTTGTGTGGTCTTCTCAATATAACACCTGTATATATAACACATTTTTTAATTTAATCTGCATCACTCATGTTCTCCATCATTTTCTTACATCTTAACCTGGATTAGGAAAACTCACTCTGTAAAGGGTTAGATATTAAATATTTTAGACTATATTTATACTTTGTGTTATAATTACTCCTCTTTGCCACTATAACACAAAAGCAGACATAGACAGTATGTGAACAAGTGGGTATGTCTGTATTCCAGACTTAGACTATATACAATAGTCCAACTATGTACAAGGAGTCCAAATAGGTACAAAAATAAGCGATGGACTGGATTTGGCCCAGTTTGCCAATCATTGCCTAGATAATTAACAGACTATAAACCAGGCCTAGATTTTAGCACTTGTCATTTTATGGTGTAAGTACTGCCACACTGATGTGTGACATCACTGCATGCTGGGAGGAGATGAACAGTAGAACAGACCAACAATATATAGTATTTCTACCATACATATATAATGTATATAAATAAAGGAGTATGGATAATAATAAAATGTAGTAAAATAGTTGGAAAATAAGTTTATTAAATGTTTTTTAGTGTTTTATATACTTGGAATATATACTTATATCCTTGGAATTAATATAATCTAAGGTTTTTAAGTGGCTGTGTTTAAAATTTGACTCATAAAGTTACTAATAACTTAACAATCTGCTCTCTTGAGCTGACAGGAATAGACTTCTGTACATTACAGCTTTGTCTCCTTTCTGGAAACTCTACCCTCTGCATCTCCTATTTTAATCTGGTTCTCTTCTTTCTTCTTTGACTTTCTCTTATTTATTCTCAGGAAGCATCTCCTCCTCTCATTTCCAATTTACAGGGTTCAGTGTGACTCTGTTCTTCTGTGTCTACATAATCCCACAGCATGTTCCCCCAGCATCCCCTCAACCACTCCTTCATTGCTGATTATGCTAAAAAATACATATTTAGCTGTGTATCGTCATTCACATTTCTAAATGGCCTGCAGCCATGTGTGTGTGTGTGTGTGCGCGCGTGTGTGTGTGTGTCCATGTGGATGCATTGAGTCTCTACTACCATTTCAAATTTAATGAGACTAAAACCAGTCATCAAATTTCCCAGTCCCCTCTCCCTCATGCCTTAATTGTTCGAAGTATTTTTGTTACTCAGTCACTATTTCCTATTAAGTGTCTTCTATTACATCTGTATTCACCTTTCCACTACAAAGCTCACACCTGAATTACAGCAAAAGCCTCTCAGTTCATCTCACTGTCTTCAACCTTATCATTCTTCTTGGGTTTCTTACAGTGTAATGACGTTCATTTATTCTAAATCCTGAGTTTATCATATTTGAACCCTTGATTAAGACCTAAAATGGATTCTATTGCCTGCCTCACTAAGCTTAAATTTCATGCCTCAGTTTCAAGGGCTTCATTATTTTTAGCCTAATTTATCTTTACTAAGCAATGCCATTACTAAATATCTCCCCAAGTAGATAAAATTCTTAGATATTGTAACTTGTATTTCATTTTCAAATGTGTAGTCAATAAATAACTTGATTTATTTGTTATTTGTTAATATAGTTTTAATGATTAGAGCCACACTAGGAACTTAAAAGATATGCTTCCACTTGAAAAATATAAATACAATATATTAAAGAAGATGTATATATCCTAAAGATATTTCATAAAGAAAGACTCCAAAAGGCTGAATAAACAGACCAAGTCCTAAGAATTGTGTTAAGTGCTAGGAAAAGCAGGATGAATAAGAACATTTTCTGACTTCAGAAAGCTGCAATCTACTCAAATAAGAACAACTAATCAACATATTTTAAAATAACATTGCCTTAGAAAGTTTGCAAGTTTTGATAAAAAAGGTATTAAAAACTAAAAATCCATGTGTCATTTCATGGGCTATATAAAGGGCTTATTAAAGAATATTTCCTTCATTAGGTAAATTAGATAAGCCATGCAACAATATACTTTTAATTAACTTTAAAAATATATAATGAATTCCAGGCAACAATAAATATAAGGATATTAGATAATATTTTATCTCATTTCAAATGTTAATGGGGATATTCAAGGTTCAAAAATTTTATTTAATCTATATTATGAGAAGTATATTTAAAATTTTTGTAAATTTTTGGTTATTTAGAGAACACAAGCAAATTTTGGTTGTAACATGGGTTTTACCCAGCAAATCAATACTACTATTTCCACAACAATATGAATTTTTACATGCAGCAAAAAAGAACCTTTGGTTTTAATGATCACATATTCCAGAAAACAAAATCGAACATGTGTAAAAGCCCTTCTTAAGCACCTTTTTAAAGAGCATCTTTTTAAAAATAGGCCAGATATAATCTCCTAAGCAACTATTAATATTACATAGAATATTACAGATATAAAAAATACTATAACAGACATTTCAGTATTATTACTTAGTTGATGCCTCTAAATAAAAGTACATGCTACTTGCTTTCTGATTAATCAAACTGGACAACTTATAGTATTGAGATATTTTTTTCCTAATGTGAATTCAGTAAAAAGTCCTTAGTCATAAAAAAAATTGAAATTCATTATGAACAACTCTCAAAATTTTAGAAATGATTGCCCATTATAAAACTGTTAGACAATACAAATAGATATTTAAGTCAGCTATAGGGAAGGAAAATATATGCAATATTTCTGCATTATAAAAATAAAAGTCATAAATAATGACCAAAATCCAGAATTTTCACATCCTCAATTATATTTTAAAGTAAAATCAAAAGACATTTAAGAAAAGGTATAAATTTTTAAGGACATAATATAAGAAACTGTTTATCCACCTGGATTTCATGAAATTCTTAATCTTCATTCTTATATGAAGCCTTAAAAATTAGCTTTCCTTGGTTCAGGAGGATTAGGCAGAAATCTGTCTTCACTGTTCCATTAGCCCTAGTGGTAGGCATTAAATCTCCTTCTTGGAATTAAATGTCTTAAGAATGTGTAACGATGGAAAATGAATCTTTTTGGTGAACAGTTTCTTGAATAACTTTGTGTTTCTAATGTGATAATCTGTATGTTATGTTTAAACCAGACTTAAACCACTTAAAAGTAACTTCAAGCTGAGTAAGGAAGTTGAGCAAAGATCTGTTTCAGTTCTAAAAGGCTATGATCTCACACCATAAGCCATATTTCTAATTGCCTTAAGAGCTCATAACACATTCTTTCTAAAGTCAGTACACATATATCTTTTATCCATCAAGAATTTTTTAAATTATCTACTACTTAACCAGTACCAAACTTCACAATTGTCAGTGACCAGTCCAATGTTGATTTTAGACATGTGTGATGTGCCGAGACATGAAATAAAACTTTTTCACTCATGGTTCATAAACCAGTTTTGAAGGCAACTGCCAAAAAGATGTTCTGAATTTGTTTCGTACAGAGTAACAGTACTGGAATATCTGCACAAAGTTATTCCTTTAGACACAAAAGATACTACCTTGAATCTATAAACCACATGTATTTGTCAAAAATAAATATCATGATGGTGGAAAGAAGGTAGAAACATCAGTAGAACAAAGGGCAAGAGACAAGGAAAGAGGAAGTAGAGAGAAGACTGCATTCAAACACCAACTGTACAGCTTCCTAGTTACCTTGCCTTTCGAAAATACTTACCTTTCAAACCTCAGTTTCTCATGTGATTGCTATGAGAATAATGAGAAAGCATCTGTAAAACATTTAGTGTACACCAGGTTCTTTTTCCTTAAAACTGAAATAAAAGGTAATTTAATACTAATCCCTTTTTTTCTTCAAGTTTGGTACATACAGGCATTCTCAGTTTTTAACTTCTTTATAAAAAAGCTAGATGACTCATTTGTTCAGCAGCAGCCCAGAAATTTGGTCGAGAGTGTGAGTTAACTTATGTGATAATGAATCGTACATCTATGTTAAAGTGAGTCCAAAGTGAAAAACTTTTTTATGAAATACTGGTTAAATATAAACAAAGGTTTTAGGAGAACAGCATTTGTACAGTTTTGATTCACTACTTCTTTCTATCTACATTTCCTCTTGTCCTTCGAAATTCACCAAAGTGTGAATAAAAATCCTTTCTGTAGCAGTAAGATCACAGCTAGCAGAATTCTACTGGTGACTGAAATAGCTCAGGACCAAGGCGTTTGAGGCAGTGTAGGCACCTAAACAGGGCTGGAGTTATCACAGATTTCTGCTGAGCTGCCCATTGCTCCTGCCTATCACCCAGCCAGATCTAATGGCTCTGCTGCTTCTCAGCCGTGCATAGGAGCCACAGGAAAGCCACCACTTTATGGAAGCGGCCCGTGAACCCCCTGCCGAAGCACCAGCAAGTCACTGTATCCTCAAATCCACAGCCCCACCAGCAGTACTGCTGGATCCGGGGTTCGTTGTCGCTAATCTCAGGACTCGGAGGTTTCTTCAGCAACTTCTCCACACTTCTAAAGCACGGAGATACCTTCCCAGTCTAGAGGGCAAACACCACTCTCCAATACAATGTGTTCAGAACGTTTTGTCTGTACCCGTGAACCCCTTCCTTTGACTCCTCTATCATCCCTCCAAGTTCTTCTCAAGACTTGGGCTTCCAGAAAACAAAATCCAGACAGACTTGCGGCCTCCTTTCCATTCTACCCATCCCTGGTTTAATGACAGCAGTAGAGAAATACTTCCTTAAATGGACAAAAGGAAAAGGAAAACAGGATGCAAGCGGGAAAGTAGATTAATCTCCAATGTTATCAGTCCAGAAGGATACCACCTGGCTTTTTTTATTTGCCAAAATCAGTTGAAGTATATGAAGGTTCTCAAGAAAACTCTATTGCCCTGATCCAGTTTCTTGATTTTGTTCTTTTAAGTAATTATTTTAGAACAGTCATGAAACCCTTTTCAGCAGAAGCAGAGGGAGGTAAAGTCTGTGGCAAAACAGTCCTTTTTTCAGTTATTTTTATCTCCCCCCCTTTCACATCCTAAAAAGCTGGGTAGGAGGAGGATGGTAGGAAAGGCCTGTCTGCATCAACCGGTCTTGCCTGCAAGTAGAATCACAAAGGTTCCGCTGGAGAACAGGACATTCAGTCTGCTGTTGAGATTGTTCTGAATGTTGACAATAGTATGTTCAATCTATTCTTAGTTCAAAAATGGCATGTAATCTCTACTTTACTAGCCTGTGGGTTTTACTGGTGATGAACACTTCATTCAGTATGTCATTGCATATTGAGACTGTCCAGTATCTCAACTTGTCTTTCTCTGCTGATTCCCTCTGGTCAGCATTTGAAAAGCTTAACTCTCTGTGATCTTGAAATACAAATCTCTTCCCCGCCCCTGCAAGCCCTCAGGGAACTACCACCCCATCTCCCTCCAGCATGCAGAGCCACTTATTTAAAAATGTGTATAGTCTGTGTCCAATATCTGTCCATTTTTCCTCAAACCACACAATGACTACCACTCTCTGGATGCAGCTCCAACCAGAGCTATCTCCTCATTGCTTGATATAATGGGAAATTCTCAGTCTTTATCTCATTTCTGGCTTATTGTTTTCTGGTCTACACCCTCCATTGAATTTTTAGCTTTATAAGGCACCTATGCTAGCAACTAGCACATAGTACCAACCCAAAAACCCACTGTCTAACAAATGAATAATAGCAAGGCATAGAAAGCAACAGTTGCACTTAACTCACAATTTCCAGCTAGGAAAATATTTTCTCATGAAAAATAAGACTTAGACTTCAGTCTGAAACCAATTCAGATATGCCCTGGATTTTAGTTTTGTTTATCTGTATTGACTTTATTACTTTGCTCCTGCTATTGCTACTTGACTAAGCAATATATTTCTTCACTGCATCTTAGGGAATATTTTCTTGACTATTATCTTCAAACTGATTTTCCAGCCACAACTGGGAATCAATTCCAAATTAAGAAGAATGGAAAACCCTATCAAATATTTCATAATATTTAGTTGTAATTGATCTTTCTCAGGCTCAACATGAAGCACATCCTCATATATTATAAGATTTCAAGCTATTTTTTTACCTTGGTGATAATATTACTTTTACATTTGCAGTTCAGAACTTTCATGGTAGAGAAAGTGTTGTATCTTGCATTCCATTTTATATAAAAGTATCTTATTTTTGCAATAACTCAATAGATGGCATGCAATTAATGAAACCAAACTAATTTGCCTAAAGGTACACTTAAGAAAGTTATCTAAAAAGACATAATAAAATAAGAAAATAATTTTTCTCAGTATTATTATTCATATATTTCTTTCATGGTTATCCTTTCAATAAATAAAACTTTTACCATATCCCCATTAATTTGATAATATTTCAAAAATCATCGGAAAGAAAAAAAATAGCACACATAATATTTGAGAGGCAGGAAGGAAGAAGATAAAAGAAAAAAAGAGGGAGAATTTAAAATTCTGAAGGAACTAAAGAAAGAATGCAGTTTTTACTTTCCTCTGGTTTGGAAATATAGGGACTCAGACAAGCTAATGATCAATTTTGTCTTCCAGATAAAAAGACCTCCAAATATGAATTTTTAAAAACTATCACAGTAGTATTAAATGACTTTTTACAAATAAATCAACTGTTTTGTTTAAGCTTTCTATGACAATCCTCTACTGTCTCACAGGTCAGCAGGTCGGGGCTTGGGTGGGCAGGGTTTGTGGTGGGAGTGGAAATTAGCTACATCTGAGTAATCATCATTGACCTTAAAAAATGTGGAGGTAGAAACAGAAAGTGGAGGGAGAAGGTCCACATAACTTATGCAATAATACTATTTATAATTATAGCTGAAAAACTCTTTTTCATCAAGTACAAATTTGATCACCTTCCTCCTCAGTATCATTAGCACCTCCATTGCCAATGAGGACACAAGGCTGCATGCACAGGACCCAGCAGTGTCTGTCGGCTGCGTGCCTCTCCTGACATATCTCAGACTCCTCCTATCCATATCCAGGGCTCACACAGTATTAAAACATTTTCCTGCTTGCTTCATGCTCTCTAAGTTTCTGTGCTTCTTCATGAGCTAGAACCTCTTCAAGACTGCTTAACAAGTAAAAGTAACCAGATTAGGCCCAAGATAGAGTCACTTATCCTAAGACCCACATCAGTCATCAAAACTTAACTAAATTTCTGTGCTATACTTTCCTACAAAAGAAAGGTCAACCAATCAGCCGGTACCTACTCAGCACAATTTACTCCCTTTAGTCCGTATAAAGGAACAGCCCTGCTCTAACCAACCAGCAAGTGCCCAGACCTTCCTTGCTCCGGCCCACTTTGTTCTGTAAAGGTCTCTCACCTTGGACAGCTCTTCCAAACGCCTTTCAATTTGCTAGATTGGATGGGGCAGAGTCATGAACCACTGAATAAAACCAGTAAGATCTTAAAAATGTACTCAGTTGAATTCTGTCCTTTATAAATATTTACCTTTCCTAGGAAGACTTCTCTGTCCCCCATAAGTATACCTTCTCTGCACCCTTTCCACACCTCTATTATTGTACTGCTCATGGGGCAAGGCAAATGTGTATTTCTTTCCATTTGATTTTAGTCTGGAGAGGAATAAATTTACTCTTAATCATCTGTATATCCCTGTGATCAATTTCAGTGTCCTATACACACCTAATCATGTAAATGGATGAAGATAGCAAATTTATGATCTACCTCACTTCACAATTATACTGATATGTTATAAGTCAAACATTGATTAATAATTGAAATGCCAGTATTTGATGATATAAACACCCAAGTGTACAGTGCAAATGCTAAAAGAAGGCTGGTCACTGGCAGGGACGGCAAAATGCTTCTCCTGGCCTTTAGTCCCATTTCTACTGTGAACTCCCACTCTGCCTTTTTTCTTCTGTATTTTCTCCAAACAGTGTGATCTATTTTATTCTGCTTTCAAATGTCCCTGAGCCTTCACTGCACTGTCAGTGAGCACTCTGTTAGGAGTCTCTTCCTCTACTGTCATCACATTGTTTTGAATTCACCAGAGGCTATGCTCACCACCAAAGACCCTGAGAAATAAGTCATGATACAACCTTCTGATTGTACTAAGTACTCTGCACACTTTATTCAGATGTTGAAGAAACTGAAAACCTAGCATCTGAGAAAATGGTTTAGGGTTTAGAGATGTTCATCCCTAGATTTATAAAGGGAAATACCATCCTGAGCTTGCCTAACGTAGGATTAATCTGATTATCTACACAGGAGAAGAAAGGACGGAGTCTCCATCTGATAGGCTGTTACCCTTTGGGTTACCTTTATCCTCTAAATCTTACCTGTAGGTGTAAAAGCAAAGGCCTTAAAATGTGTATATCTCCACATGTTATCTGACCGAATATATTCTCTCAGCCTGGCCCTAAATTCTTACCTTCTATTCTGTCTGTTTACTGGCTATATTATAGAATAGATTCAGCTTCACATAAGGTGCCATTATAGGTCTACCCCGGAAAATCCCATGCACATAAGCTCCCCTGGGAGTGTGGTTCAAGGGAATTTTAAATTTGAATAATCTCTGGGCTTCCACATTCTCACACATCAGTGACCAATCAAGACTTAGCCATATGTTTCCCAGGCAATACACCCTGTAGCTCCCTTTTACTTTGTCTCATCTGAACTCTGTAATGTCCACATGTCTTAGAAGCTTTGCTTTTTGTTTTTATTGTCTTTTTCTACTGCGTGTGATTTTATCATTTCCTTGTACATTCAAGCAATTCACCCTTCACAATTCTCTGGGGATGGAGGAGCATGAACAACATCTCCCATCACCATCAAGAACATTCACATCACATCTTGAGGACTCATAACATACCCAACTTTGAAATTTACTCACACAGTCCCCTCAATTGTCTGAGCTCAGGGGAAGTGCAGGAGTCAAGGAAGGGTTTTCCTGTACATTAATTCTTTTCTTTTGCCATTTATTTGTCCTTATATTGTTTTGCTTTTACCATGGTAAAATATACATAACATCCAATTTACCATTTTAACTGTACAGTTCAGTGACATTAAGTCCATTCATATTGTTGTGCAATTGTCAGTATCACCCATTTCCAGAATTCTTATCATTTTCCCAAACTGAAACTTCATACCTATTAAACAATAATTTCCATTCCCCCTCTCTCAAGACCCTGGCAACTAAGGTTCTACTTCCTATCTCATAAGTTTGACTACTTTAGATACTTCATTTAAGTGGAATCATATAATATTTCTATGATGATTTCACTTAGCTTATCTTCTATGTTGTAGCATATGTCAGATTTTTCTTCCTTTTTAAGGCTGAGTAATATTCCATTGTGGGTGTATACCACATTTGTTTATCCATTCACCCATAAATGCACACTTAGGTTGTTTCTACCTTTTGGCTATTATGAATAATGTTTCTATGAAGACAGGGGTACAAATAGGTGTTGGAGTCCCTATTTTCCACTCTTTTAGGTGTATATCCGGAAGTGAAATTATTGGGTCATATGGTAATTCTATCTTTAATTTTTTTTAGAACCATTATCTTTAATTTTTTAGAACTGTTCACATTAGTTTTTATACCCATCATAACATGTTTTCTCCTTAGATCAGATATAAACATTTGAATATAAACAATGAGGGCAGGGGTATTAGTTATCTATTGTTCTGTATCTAATTACCCCGAAAACAATAAACCTTTATTAACTTACAGTTTTTGTAGGTCTGGAATCTGGGCACCACTTAGCTGGGTGCCTTTGACTCAGGGTGTCTTAGGAGGCTGCATTCACATTATTGGCAGGAGCTGTAGTCAGCTCAAGGCTAACTGGGGAAGGATCTGCTTCCAAAGCTCAGTCTATTTGGGAAGTCTCAGAAGATGCACTTCCACATTCACTCAGGTGGCTGTTGGCATGCCCTAGCTGTCTGTGATCACCGTACCGGTCATTGATCATCAGTTCCTTGTCACATGGGCTTCTTCTCCATAGTGCAGCTCACAATATTGCTGCTTGTTTTTCCCAGAGTGAGGGCTCCCAGAGAGAAAGAGACAGAACAGGAGAGTCTGAAGAAATCACAATCTTCTTGTACTCTAATCTCAGGAATGACATTCCAATACTTCTGCCATATTCTGTTTGTTAAAAGTGGATCATTAAGTCCTGCACTCAGAGAAGGGGTTACACAAGACAGAGAATACCATGCAGCTGAGATCACTAGGGGCCATTGTAGAGGCTGCTTATCACAGCAAGAAATGTTTTGATTTGGTTTTCATTGCTGTAGCCTAGAACAACTAGCATATAGAAGACATTCAAAATATTTGTTCAGTGAGTGAATGAATTTTTGTGGGAATGCAACATCTGTGCTTTTATATGTTTATAGGGTGTTTGAAATCTGAGAAAATTTAACATAGTATGTCCTAACTTAAGATGATTTTGACAACTAAAATATATTTTTTCCTCTCTTATTTTACTATGTTAAATTAAAAAATCAGAATCAAAGTTAGCATCTCTCCCAGAAGACATTAGGAAAACAATCCCACTTACTGACTCTTTTTATATATTTCCTGGTATTCTGGTGGAAACTTCATCACTTTATGACATGGGAATAGATAATATGGTTGAAGATAATGTAGTCTATTTTAAGACTTTAACATTGGTTACTGAAGTGCTTTTATGCATCAAGTTAAGGAAATCATATTACAATGAAGATATGCATGCTATTTATTCTTGGATTCTTTAACAGAATATTGATTCTAGAGAAAATTTTAAAATACATCAGTATTAATAAGGAAAAATCTACATCATCATCAGGCATGAGAAAACTGGTACACTGGGTGCCAAAGATATATCTAAATGCACCCTAGTCTTTAATATTTTTAAAATAATCTTAGTTGCTCTTGTCTCCTGAGCTAGGTTACTTATACTTAGAATTCTAGGACTGTTTATAATTAATTAGGCTCCCTATAAATTGTTAGTTATATTGTACCATCTATTCCTTACAAATGCAAAAAAATGAGTTACTGGATTTGTTCAAAAGATATAGACCAATTTACAGTGTAAGCTGGAATATTCAGCAGCAGTACATTGGACAGTCCCAGAGAAAAAATTCTGCAATACATTGTCAAATCTTTCTGACAAAAAAAAGATATAATTCATAGCCAAACAAGATCATTAATGATCCAGAGGCTGTTGTACTATGAGGAGAGAATGGTAAACAAGTGTCCTCTATTAGCCACCTCAGATAAATAGAAAGTGACTATTTTAAGGAATGCATTATGAAGTATCCCTGGTTTCAGCAGATGTATGCCTTTTTCAGTTAGGAGTCATGTCAGTGGTGCGGAAGAAGAGAATAGTAGCAAATATGGATTTATCATGCTGGTGTTGAGAGATAATGAGCACAGTAGAATGGCATCATGAGTTTCTTTTACACTTCATAGTGCCTAGTACCCTTAATAATGAAAAGCACTTTTGCATTTTTGTATCCCAATTGTGAGTGTTTCTAAACAGTGCTGTTAGAGTAGGCAGTTAGTTAGAGACAAGCAGGAGAAAGGGACCAGCCCATCACCAAGGAAGACCCCTCCCTGGCCAAAACCTAAGCCCTAGTTCCCAGTTCCACAGTCAAGGATGCCTAGCTTATCAAAAGTCCCAGTCAAGGACCCCTAGATTGTCAAGAGGCCCAAGACTTGATTACAGGGCATGCACATCTTTTCCAAAAGTAACCCACCTCATTAAAATAAAATATAAATTTAATTAGCATTGTGGTTTTGGCCCCCCTATGGGCTTCACTTAGGTACTTATAGATAAGTTGCCTGCACACTGAGAAAAAAGTAATATAACCTAGAGCTGTAATTCAACCTGTTAATCAAATGACCTAAGGTGCAGGGCAGGACTTCCTGTCATATTAAAAAATAAAAGTCAGCTGAACCCTAATAGCAGGGCTACTTCTGGTTTCCAGAAAATCCAGTCTCCTGTCTCAAGAGTGTACTTTGATTCTAACCCAGTAAATTCCTCTCTGCCTTTTTTTCTTGCTCTCTGAGCTCTTGACTGAATTCTTTTCTTCAAGGTAACAGTTCTTTATTGTACCTCATTTAAAATGAAATAAATTGTCAAGTCCCTTCTACTTTCAAAAGTTTGATTCTGTGATAGACTCTGCTTACACTAACGTTATTTTAAGTAGAATATTTCTTTCATTTTCAACAAGATACATTTCACTTATTTTATAAACCACTAAATTCTGATTTTACTACTCATATTTCAAAATGATTTTATAAAGACATGTAGGTTTTTTACCTTCTTAAAAATTTCTAACTCAATAGGACATTTAAAAATCTACTTCTCCTACCATAAACTCTTAAAATTAGAATCTTAAATATGGTGGTTATATTCTAAAATTAAGCTATTTCTAAAATATCTTTAGAACTTCCAATCTTGGTATAAGAACATGTGAGTATACCTAAAAGAGTCTAAATTCAATTTGTTCTGTTCATAGCAAGTAAATTTTATCCCTGCTGTTTCAGAGCATTGATTGTCAATATTTTAAATTGAAATGTCTCAGTTATTGCTTTAAATTTGGGAGCATTAATTTAAAAGTTGACTTTCTCACTGATAAATCAATAAAAATTAAAGGCTTAAAATACAAGACATAATTTCATTAGAAATCAGAATGTTATGAAAGGAAAGGAAAGAGATATAACCAAGTAAAAACCAGGTCTTTTATTAGTTCTTAAAACTTAACATAAGCAGAATTCTAAGGCAATAAACAGATATTGTCATAATTTTAAGGTCAAGAATTTCTAAGAATCTCAGGTGGGAATTTTTCACTCTCAACAAGTTTATATGAAAACATTGCAATTTCTAATTTTATAATGAAAATTTACTTGACTGCTGTTGATTAACTTATGAAAGAATAAGGTTCCCAGTGAATTTTCCAAAAAAGATTCAAGTTTCTTGTTTGCATACATGGTAGATGGCACTTCTTCATTGCCATTTTAAATTAATGTTAAGCCTAATGAGCCTCAGAGCCCTGTGTTTTGGGCATATTGGAAATATTTAAGCTCTCTAGAATCTGGTAAGGGTAACCTGAGGTCCTTTATCTGATCCTTAAACTCCTTCATGACAGATTTTCCACATCAGACTTTCTTACTACCAATATTTAAAGAGGAAATGAGAAGCCCCAATTAAGATATGATTTCCTATTGATTAAAAGAACCAACTACTGAAGCAATATTTATTTTTTGGAAAATGAATCATATTTTACTTTGTATCACTTTACAATAAAACCTTCCACTGTAAAGTATAATGTCATTACACATCTGGAAGGAGCATTAGATAGGGGTTCTTAACCTAAAGTCCATAAGATTTCGGAGCTTCAGAGCACCTGCAAACCTTCTGAAACTATAAGATATTTTATGCTGATGAACATGTTTCTAATTAGAGGATCTAAAGAGAGAGGAGAGAGAAAAAGACAAAAGTGAGGATGACTTGAAGGTTTGTGGCCTGAGCAAAGAAAGAACAGAACATGCCATTGACTAGGAAGGAAAGATTCCAAGTGGAGCTGGAGGGTGGTGGGGAGGGATTGGGGATGTCAAAAGCCCAGTTTTGTGTGGGTTAACTTGAGATGTCTCTTAGATAAACTAAGCCAACCTGAGCTACCTGGGATGGTAAGAAAAGTAAAAACACAAACAAAATAATTCACGGTTCAGGTAAGTAACACTGCTCTAAAGATATGTCACAGAAATCCCAGGACGCCTTTCTCCTGAGGGTCCATTTCCCGTTTTGTGCGCATGCTAATCTAGTTTTCCTCCCAAGTGCATTTAAAGGCAAAGATATCAGTTCTGAATTTGAGAAAGAAGTCATTTTCTTTCTACATGTATTTTTTGTTGTACCAGTGATATATAGCTATTAAATATGGTTGTAAATATTCAAACTATTAATGGTTGTGTTACACATTATAAATAGCTTTATGAGCTCACCAAGCCCTGTAAGTGATATACTCTTGTTCCCCAAGGAACCGTGGATAATGTCACTGCCACAGTGAAGGACATAATGGCATTCACCTGTGACAAATGAGTGCTGCAGCAGTAACAGATACTGCACTGCATTTATTTTAGTCGGCAAAATGGTGGCAAAGGGGAATAGCAGCTTAACTGCCCTCATCTGATAGTGCAGTAAGACTAAGAGACTCTCATTTATTTCTTCCTGATTTTTCTGCCCTCATTTTTTCATACTTTACTCTCTAGGGGGCTTTCTCCAGTTTATGTTTAGGATCCCTGCTACAGGATAAAATTAACAAGTCATCCAGGTAGAGAGCTATAGTTTAAGGTGCAGAAGGGAAGATGGGCCAGCTTGACAGAGGTCCAGCTCCCTGGGCACAAACTGTGTGGCCTTTTTTGGGTTGGTGACTTAATATCCAGGAGTCTTGATTGTGTCACACATATGCATTACCCTCTCTAAGTCTCAGCTTTTACATTTGCAAAATAGAAATAAAACACAACCAATCAGTTGTTGAGAAATTAAATGAATAATTGTAGATAGGAGTTGAGCATAAGATACTATATTAATATAATTATTATAATAATCAAAATTTTCTAATAGAGATAACATATGTAAAGGGACCATATGCTAGTTACATTATTTGGCCCTCAATTATGTCAAGCTCCTCACTGGGTACTCAGGGAACATAATCTGTAATCTTTACATAATTCTGAAAAGCAGCATGATTTCTCTATTTTATAAGGAACTAAAACTGGTATTCAGAGAAGTGATGTACTTAAAGTCACACACACAGAAAGTGACAAAGAAGCCAGACACTGCCTCAGGACTCATCCACCTAATACCGAAAGATGTGCCCTGTCCCTCACCCACGAAGTGCATGGGGAGGAGACCAGGGCAAGCGCTTCTGACTCTGACCTGTGGCTCTGCAGCCCCGTGCCCCAGGCAAGTGCAGGCAATGTGTTTAAGCTCAGTGTTCTCCCTCATAAGATTATACTGAATGATCTTTAGAAACCAGCAAAATGATTTCCCAGAATGAGGGAAGATTCTGTGATCTGTATGTTTTCTTTTAAGTGTGCTTTGATTTTGCAAAGACAGTTACCTAATTCAATTCTCACACAAGTATTGATGTCAACACAGAGAAGGAATTTCCTTAGGTCTACAAAGGCAAGAGAAAGCTGTCCAGAGCACATAAACTCCGTGTTTGCTCTTTCATTTGCACTACATGCATGAAACCTTCCTCCAAAAAAAGTGAAATTATATGCTGCAACAAAGACGGCCATATATTTTCATGTACTTAATCTGTTTCAGGTACTTTTTAAGAATAGTTTATTTACTATAATAAGGAATTATTTTCGTTATCACTTGCTCATTTCTATGGATAAATCAACTTAATTTAACTATTTGCTCCTACACAAAGACCATGAATGTCCTCTGGGATTTAAATAAATGAGAAAGAATTTATGTTTCTTACCTTCTTTATTATTCTATACATGTAGGCTTACAGTCAATATATCTGGACTATAGCCGCTTTCAGTCACCCTTAGACTACCTTATTAGATAGAACAGTTGTCTTATATTACCTAAAAGCCATATTACAAAACTGCCATTTATTAGATTTTGTGAAAATACAAGGATAAATTGTTACTTCAGCCCTCAGATATTCTTAAAAAGAGATCAATAATACTTTTGAAAATGAAGTACTGCATTCAGAATAGAGGATGGCTAAGGCAACTCCATCAGAGATCATTTTATGAGTATTTTTAATACATAAAATTAAAATGGGAAGTTGAGATGAGGAATTTTACCTTCTTATTAAAAGTGAAAATTAATAATAGATACAGATTAAAATAAATCAGTATTATCTAAACTCTACTGTATCTTTATAATTTATAAAATATCTTCCAATTTTGTCATATATTTCTAATTTCACAAAAACTCTCACATTAACTAAATTAGTACATTGCAGTTGAAGTAATACATGAGATTCTGTAAAATAAAACATTATGTTGATTGATTGTAATACTTAACTGTGCTTAACACTTATTTAGCACTTTATATTCTCAAAGCACTTTACAAACATTAACTAATTAATCATCATGTCACTGTGATGTCAGGAAGGTGGTAGAATTCCCATTTCTAAGATGAAGGAATTAAATAAAGTGGCTTATGGCTATGAAAGACTTCAGAAAGTCTAAATATCAATACCTCGGGAAAGTTTCAACTGAATGACTAGAGTAGTGAATTGACCATGTGTATATGATATAAAGGGAGCTGTACAAGTTAATATCATATTACAATCCTAGTCACTTTTCAACTATAGCACTAAGAACGATAGATGGCCATTGCCAACAATCCATATTTCCTTTCTAACCTTTGCTAGTCCCAAAGAGTTATTATATAATTAATTCTGTCTAGTATTTTACATTTTTAAATATAAATTTTTCATAATTAAAAACTCTGTGAATTAAGAAAATTATGCAAGCATTTTTAATTTTTCATCATTAGTACTGTTTGAGAGAGAAAATTAACTACTGGAAATGTTCAAAACAGCTCTTAAAAAACAACAATATTAACTACATAGTTTAAGTTATTCTCAAGTCAGAATGATTTTTTAAATCTGGACCTATCAATAAAAGTTTTACAGGGTTCTAAGGAAATGCTATTCGGAAAGTGTCACTATTTCAACTTTACTAAAGATTTTTGTTTGTTACATGATAGAGTACTATTAGCCCAGTTTACATTAAAACTCATACTATAAAGACTCCAAAAGTATATAAAGGTTTGGTTAAAGCATAATACAGATACAGAAAGAAATACAAATCATACATTTCAAAAAATGTTTACAAAGCAAGCACAGCTGGGTAACTGCCAGACAGGTCAAGGAATAGAACTTGACATCTCCCATGTCCCCCTCCTAGTCACTGCCTTCCCAAAGTAATTTCTACTACAACTCTTTTCACCATCAATATTTCACCTGTTTTTGAAATTTTTTAACATAAATTATGCAGCATTTCTTGCCAATGGGTTTCAGCCCTGAGCAAGTTCACTCTTGATTCAGTGAGACCAAAAAATAACAGTGGAACGTTCTTGGGGTGAAAGGGTTCATACCCAACTTTATTCCCATAGTGGCAGGTCAGTCACTAGTTACTAGAATTCCAACCACTCAGAGAGAGTCTGCATGCAGCAAGCTGGTCGCTGCCTCTGGGCCTCTCTGCCCGCACAGTCGTCTTAGTCTCTGTCCTGGGTGCTGCCACCACTTCAGCCTCTGCTCTCCTGCAGCCATGCAGCCCAGAGCACTGGGCAGAGTTCTTTTATGTGGAATCAATAACAGTGTGCAGTGAGCAAGTCAACCATGGTCAGATGGGAATCCTGGCCACAGGAACTTTCATTTTCTTCTACATGCATTACTAATTTTTACTATTTTGTAACTGTTTTCTCTCAATATTATTTTTGCCTGAATCATCCAATCCATACTGCTACAGGCAGCAGCATTTATTCATTTTCATTGCCTTACAGTACTGTATTGTGTATGTGTGTGCCCCTGTATGTCTATACACATACCATAATTTATTGATTGATCAATTCTGCTGTTAATGAACTTTTGCTCCAGTTTGGAACTATCACATGTAGTGCTACCATGAACACTATTGAATGTGTGTTGTGGTGCACATATGTATACATTTATATTTAATACTAGGGGAATTTTTTATTCATAGGGAATGCCAAACAATTTGCCATATATTTGTCAAAATTCAAAATTCTCATTTCAATTCATATTCCCACCAGTAATCTATGAGAATTCCCTTGCTCCAGTCTCTCCAAACCCTCATAAATAAAACTTTATTGGAACACAGGCACACAAACATTAGTTTGCTATTATCTATGACTGGTTTCATGCTACAAACACAGAGTTGAATAGTTATGACAGCACCCGTAAGGCCCATGTTATGGCTGTCATGAAAAACTACAACTGAATGGCTTAAATGAACAAATCCATTCTCTCATAGTTCTGGAAGCCAGAAATTTGAAATCAAAATGTTGACACAGCAGAATTCCCTCTAGAGGCTGGAGGGGAGAATCTTTCCTTGTCCATTCTAGCTTTTAGTGGTCGGCACTTGTTAACTGCCTTGGCTACAACACTCAAACTCTGCCTCAACCTTGCATGGCCTTCTCCTGGTGTGTCAGTTCTCTTCCGTGTGTTTCTTATAAGGACACTTACTCTATTTAGACTCACCTGGATAATCCAGAGTGATCGCATCTTAAAATTCTTAATTGTATCTGAAAAGACCATTTTTCTACATAAGGTAATATTCATAGATTCCAGAAATTTGACATGGACATCTTTTGATGGGGTTGCTGAGGGCAGATATTTTTCAACCTAATACAGCCCACAGTACTCACCAGCTGGCCGTTTACAGCAGAAAAGTGTCAATCTCTGTGTTAAAACATCTAATATTATGTTTACTGGCCATTTGGATGGTCTCTACTGCAAATATTTTGTTCAAGCTTTTGCACGTTTTTCTAAACACACACACCCACAAATTTGCCTCTCATTTTGTGGCCCAAGGCTTGCCTTTTTAATTCTAATTTGTGTATTTTGGTAAGCAGAACTCCTTCATTTTAATGAAGTCTAATTTGTCATATGTTTTATGATTCGTATTTTTTATGTCTTAAGTTTAAGAAATACTTGCCTACATTGAGGTCAATGTTATTAGGATTAGGATTAGGATTAGGATTAGGATTAGGATTAGGATTAGGGTTACTTCAGGATGTTTCTCTAGAAGCTTTATCGGTTTACCTTTCACATTTAATTATAACATCAAGAATTAATTTTATGTGTGTGATATGATTTAAAAATCATGATTCAATTTTTCACACAGATTTCTAATTAAGCTAGTATCATTTATTTAAAAGAACATACTTTCCTCATATCACTGGAATTTTTTTTTATCAAAATCAAGTGACCATGTGGTGAAGATCTATGGGATACTATTCTCTGTCTCATTTGCATATTTATCTTTGTGCAATAGCAGACTTTGTAAATTACCATAGCTATATAATATATGTATTATATATATATATATATATATATATATATATATATATATATATAAATTGATGGAAATTAAGAAGAATGATAAACAGGGATGATGTGGGTGCCAATGAAATGGGCCCTCTCACAAACTTTATGGAAAGAAGTACAACATATTTGGAATTGATATAAACAAACAAGCAAACAGAAAAAAAGGAAACCCACTGGCATATATAAACATATGTACTAGAATTACTGCTTGTAGTGGGAAAAATCAAAAAACCCCAATTATATATCAATAAGGAAAGAGTTGAGTATAGTATGGTTTAACTATATTTATTAACATGACTCCATTTTTGAAAAATGTATGTATACTTACATATTTTTTAAATAAAATTAAGAAAATAATTTAAAGGTAGGCACTAAAATATTAACTGTAGTTACCTCTGGGGATTAGGATTTTCGAAACAAGAGTGAGCAGATGAGGCTAGTCTCTTGTGTAACTCCAGGGTGAAAATCCCAGGGCAAAATACCTTTGAAACCAAAATCCGTCAGAGGAAGAAATAAAGTGGGAGAAACTCATTTATTTCTTACAAGCAGTCCACTTCTGCTCTTCAGTGTCTTGCTACCCGGCTGCAGAAGAAGAGGCCCCACCCAACCCCTCTGGTCCAGATAAACCCTCACTCACCCTTGTAATTGATGGATTACCTACCACTCTCCACCCCTTGGAACCACCCATTGATATGGAGATACACTAAGGCCAGGCAAGAGATTCTGGAAATAATGCAATTTTACCCATACTTATCACTTTAATTAGTTTTAAGTCTTAGGATCATGGATATTTTTTAAATAAAATTTTTAAAAAAGAAAATACTTTAGGACAATCAGATATTCCTGTAGTCCACATCATTATCTTTATAAATCAGTTATTTGGTCAAAAATTTCTAAATAATCACACTGATTAATACTGCCTTTTATAAATGGTAGGGAAAGAAAATCTGATGGTTAATCAAGAAAATATGATATGGAAATCTAGAGGCTAGCTGATACTCAGAAGCACTTAAAACTAAAATTTGTAATAATATGGAAAAATAAACCACTAGTCTATTCATTTTATTATAGTATTTCCCAAATTAACCACATTTCAAAAGCCCATCCTGGTTTTATTTTAATTTCTCATTTCCCACAGTAATTATTTTTTAGTTGAATTTTAGGGATATGTCAATGTGATGATTCAGTGCTAGGTTACTATGGAGCAAATATAGCCTGGTGGTCTAACTCGAAAAAGCAGAGAATGTTGACATAATCTTGCTTCTGTGAATTATGTCTATGCAAAATTGAGCTCCAAAACTAAAAGTTGTATATAAAAGTACTTTTTAAAAATGGTTTATTTACTTAATAGTCACATTAAAATTTCTGTCCCTTTAATTTTTCAAATACCAAGTACCTTTTTAAATACCAAAATATCTGACCCACTTAATTTTTCAAACTCCATTATTTGTTTTATAGATAAGTATTTATAAAGTATTGTATTATTACAGAATTAAAGTATTTAATGTACATTTGTATATACTACAAACCTAGGAAAGAGAATAAATTTATGGAGCATAGCACATCTGAAATTTGTCAGCTTCCCCTTACTTTGCTTTCCTACCTCTTAAAATATCAAATTGAGTTTTGAGATCTGAAATGTTTTTAATTAAAGAAAAATAATGCATATTCTAAGTTCTCTAAGTTCAATAGCTACTCTTTATTATTAGAGTCAGAGAAATTCTGAAAATTTTCTGTAAGTGTATGAGGATGTACAGATTCCATAACTAGTAAAATAAATCAATAGATATTTTGAAGAAAAAAAAATGGAAAGGATATGATTTTTCTTTTTTTCATGAAATGTCAGGAGGTTGTGTTTCTGTTAATGAGAAACATTATCTTACCAAAGAATCCTGGTATCCTCATTTCCATTTATATAGGAAATTGATTAATACTTAACTAATTGGCACATGCAAATGGGGATTAACTGAATTCACTTTTCTTCATAACTCAATGACTGTAATTTAGATCCTTACTTAGATTTAAATCTTTTATTATTTTTGAAGGTAATCATCTTCCTGTTGTTACACATAAAATATCAAAGCACCATGCTAATTATAGCTTATTTGTGTCTCATAAATTAGCTAATTAACATTACTGAAAAGTAAATGTATAGTGAGCAAAGTTTAAACTCCTGGAGTCAAACCTTTCACACAATTTAGTGATGAGATATATGCTGTTGAATGCCACTGGGTCAGATATACTTTGGAGCTAATAACTATACAGTTAGACACACAGTTTTACTTCAAAAGAATAGCTTATTCTGATGTTTCAATGCAATTAAATCTGTGAACTTTTTGCAATTAGCTCTCCTAGACAGATAAGTGACATGAGGAAGTGGGAAAACAGAAAGATATGCATAGCTAGGAAAGCAATCTTTTAAGTAAAATCTCCAAAGGTTTATGACAGGCATTATTTGTTTAGGGAAACTCTATAAAATCAGTATATTCATGATTTGGGATTAGCTGAGAAGTAATTTCGAAACCTAAGTTACCCCAGCTTTGCACGAGGCAGCCCTATTACCACTTCAGAACTCTTGGATTCCCTAAAGTAGCTCTCTCACAGGCCTAACGTCTTGGTGAATCAGATATGACTCACTCTAGTTACAGAAACCTCAGACAATGTCTCCCTCTAGTCAGAGAACTCCACAGACACATTGTTATATGAGCAGTTTGTTTTGGGGGTCGTCTCTCATCTCCCTTATTTTCTCACTTTCAGTCTTCTTCCACTTTATAAGACATCCATTCAGCTGTTTCTAATAAAAAGTGTCTAATAAACAGCTCTTTTCCATTATCCAGCTGGATCATACTCCAAACTCCTGATTTGCCCTTTCCCATTCCCTACAAAATGTATTCATCTACTGTCCATCTCTTCATAGCCTTTCTACATAATCTCATAAACTAATCTGTGTTGAAGCTAACAATGACTTAAATCAGAGAGTTAGTAGCAGCACTCTGGAGAAACCCAATCTAATCTACCCAAGGTATTCAGGACTAAATGCTGGAAACAGCAGCATCTTGTAGCAGAAAGCAAGCCCTCTACACCCTCAGAATTAGACCAACTAGAGCATTGCTTCCCCCTATTTTACAGTGAACATCAGGACTTGGAAGTTGGCTTCCCAAATTATAGATGCTTGTTCGAAGAAAAAAGGTTTGCCTCAAATAAAGACAAAGGTTTGAAATCATCATGTGAGTACAGAGAGAAAAAAATTACTGGAAGGGGACCAAAACCTTTTGTCTTTGACCCAATGTCCCACAGAGTGGAAACATTTACTTTGAGATTCCATACACAGGTCAATGTACCACAGAAGCCAAGAGTGGTTTTAAAAAACAATTAAAACTAACCATAAGCCACCCAAGAATCAGAGACACTTTTATAAAGACAGTTTCTTCCTTCACATGCTCATTTGCAAGGCCACATGGGTTGAGGAAAAATTGTGCGTCCTGCTAAAGTGGTTTTTGGTATGTATATGAACATGTTTTAGTCCTGACATATTTTTCTATCAGCAAAGGTAAAAAAAAAAAAAAAGAATGTCAAGATTTTAAGGAAAAGTTTTAACGAACTTACTGCAAATCTAAATGTATAAAGAAAATTTTCCACCAGCTTCAAACTTTAGATAGAATGCTACAAGAGCAAGCTTCATTTTGCCTATTTGTACTTTTATTACCATTTCCTAACTGAAAGCTATATTGTTCAAAAAGGACATAAAATTTCCTTGCCAAAAAAATCTCAATATAAAAGATTGAGGATGTACCCACCTTTAATACCTGCCTGCTTCTTAGCCAATGAATAGTGTTCGTTTCTCTCAAACTTTGACTCGGAGAAGACTTCCCTGACCACCACAGGGCATGTCCTCTTGTTGAGTGCACCAGTACTGCAGGCTTCTTGCCTAGTTGTTGATTCATTATATCTCTACCCAAGTCAACTTCTCATCCAAAACCTTACATGTTATAGATTGTAATAGAGTAACATGTAAAAAGCTAATGAATGAATGAATACAGGAGTAAAAGAATGAATAAATAAATGAACCAAGTACATTTACTTCCATAAATTCAGATAAACAGTTGTTTAAATATTGTCCTTTAAGAACCACCTGATATGAAAATAAAAATAAAAAACATCATGAGAAAAATGAGTGACAAAGTCAGTTTTTAGTGGGATCGTTTGTCAGATAACTCTCTCCTCTAGGTACATATTAGATCATTTGCAAAGTTTGTTCAGACCAGTAAGGCACCCTTTGGTACACTGAACTAGTAGTTTGTTAATAATACCCTGTATATGTGAAAAAGGCATGTAATACTTGACTCTTATAATCAGATGGCAGTTACAGCTCTGGAGAGAAAAAACTTCCTTTCAGAACTATAGCAGTAATCAGCAAGCTACTGCTTTTCTAATTTTTCACATTCATAAGAGTAAAGGATTATCTTTTATAAAAATATTAGTAATGCCAAATAAACCCATGATTGGTGCATTCAGTGAAGCTTCCTTATTCATTCTCATTTTAATAAAATGCTATTTTTGAAGGAGATAGTATCAATAACATCCTAATTTAAGTGATATAAACTGTACTTTTATTATCGTTATCCTCTTAATAATTAGACTTGTATTAGTATTAGCCTCTTCAAAAATACTCTCTCATTTAATTGCTACAATAAACCTCATATGAAGGTATTATAATTATCCCCAATTACACATGGGGAGACTGAAGCATAGGAAGGAAAGGTAACTCACCCAGGCTAATTGAAATTAGAGCTGAAACTGACCCCAGTTATGTTCAGCCTCCAAGCTGAAGCTTTTAATCTTTATAACATGTTCTCCGTCATGTATAACCACAAGAATGTAAACTTCATGAGGGCAGGTTTCATATATTAATTAGTATACTTGTTAGTATACTGATACCTCACAAATGTTTAGTTCAATGTCTATCTCACACAGTAGGCACTATATAAATATTTGTTGAATGAAAGAATGACAAATAACATTATTTTACATCATCACTATGTCAATCCTCTCAAATCAGTTCTTGACTCAGTGAAGTTAGAAGTAAGATATCAGCATGAATCAAAAGAGTAGTTAAGACAGATGGAATTAGTTAAAGTAGAATTTCTCATGTAGTCACATGTTTTGATAGATGCCTCATCGCCTGTATAAAGTGAAGCCTTTTAGAACATTGAGATTAGGGTTGTATACCTTATGACCTCTTGCCAGTATTTATGATGAAAGACTAAGGTTCTTTTTGCTCCTGTTAAATACATAATACTAATTCTTAGGGTAGACTTCCTAAGTTTATATATTTATATTTATGTATTTATATAATTAAGTCATCTATTAAACACAAAACTGAATGCAATATCCAAATAACTGGTAAGCAAAGAAGAAATTTAATATACTGAACCATAAAACTCATGTACACATTCAAGCTCTTCAAGCCAAAATAATCTCCTTGCTCACATTTCTCACAGTAGTTTTGGTGAAATGTACTGTGCTATGCATATTTTCTCTGCTATATTTTGATTATTTCATAAAACCAAAGCGTATAAGCAAAGGGAGCACCCGTAGAATAAAAGGGCAATCAGGTCCCAAGTAGCAGGGAAGCTGGCTTTCAATCATGCAGGTTATATTCAATCAGTCTGCTGTTGTTCATGCAAAAGCACCTTGTTCTTTCTTGTCTACAGAACTTTTCTGATTCCATTTTCCTGCTTAGAATACACTATCTTTTCTTCAGGTATCCAGCTGAACTTTAAGGTTCAGCTAGGTCAAACCTCATTTCTATGAAGACTTTCCCAAGGAAAACTATTGAATTTAAAGCTTGAGAGCAATCTCAGATGGGAAATAACTCACCTCATCAACCTGAATTTATGCATAAATGTCCCCTTCTCTACCAATTGGTATTGAATCTTAAATATGTATATCTGAAGAGACAAAAAGTGCTAGGATTCTAATCCAGGCAGTTAAACTCCAAAATCTAGGCATTTACCCTCATAGAGAGATGATGGATGGATGGATGGATGGATGGGTAGACAAAGTACCAGAGGTACACAAAAAGCCTTCTAGTTTATCTATGAAAACTTTATTCTGCAGGTCTATTTCAGCAGGGCCTGGAAGAATATGTTAGATCTGAATGGGCAGAAAACAGGAAAAGGCTTTTTAAGATGGGAAGAAAATCACATGAAAAGTTTCAGAAGAGGAAAGTAGATAAAATTGGATAAGTATGTCTAGGAAGATAGATTACTGACAGCAGGAGCAAAAAACAATTAGATCTTAAAGTGCCATTGATGCAGGTAATCCAGTGCCAAATAGGTGAGTCAGTGCTTTTTGAGATAAGCCTTCAGACACATTAGGTTCTTAATTATGGGAAGAGCAAAATGAAAGTGATCACCATTTGTCAACACTTCACCTCTCATCTTTCCTCTCCATTTAAATTATACCTTTTTTCAATGCAAAAGCAAGATGACTTGGAGGATATTTGCAGGAATCATTTTGAGGACAAAAATTTCCAAGAAACCAACACTAGTCAATAAAATTCTGAATTTACTTATATGAGGAAAAATCAAAACGTGTGTAAAACAAAAATAAATGTTACAACTGGCACACAGTAATATAGAAAAACACACTAATGAAAAAGCACATTTTTTTTCAGGCAATAAAACTTAGCCAATACTTATGTGGTAGAAAATCTCAGCCTACATGTACTTTGCCAGGATTATTGGGTAGTTTTAATTATCAAGACTCCAGAGGCTTCCCTTATGCAAGGAAAACATTAGCAACACAGGATAACAACTCTCACCTTATATATTATCATATATAGATGTTATTTTCGTGGGCTTTCACCATGGGAGAGAATCCTTCCAAGCAAATTACTTTTCAGTTGTGGGTATTTTTCTGCACATCGGGGGCCAACTCAATAATTCCGAATGCTTGAGAAGTTAAGCACAGGAAATTCTTTCATCTTGAGTTGGCATACTTCCTCTTCTGCACCATAATATTGCACTTCATATTGGCTGGGTAAGCCCAAAGCTGGCTGTCCCTCTGCTCTCCACAAACCACAACCATGACCATATTTATCTTATTTAGGAGGCCAAGTTCAAGTAAAAGGTTCTCAGATCAGGGTCAAAAGCATTAGCAGGTTGGCAAAATTGATTGTGGTAACACAGAAATGTCCTTTGTGAAATAACATGGAAGCAAAAAATGTCCATTTACTTTGTGTTTTGGTTTAAAAATAATTTCCTATGGTATACCAGTTCCTTACTAAATACCGATAGCACATTGTAACTAAATTCATCAAGTCAAAGATTATTTGAATCCCTTGATTGTTTTTCATATTCTATTTCTTTACCACATCAATAACCACTGATTTATTGGGTAGTCTCAGATTTTAAAAAACATATAATTTAAATGTCTTTATGGACCTGACAATGATTTTTGTCAGCAACTAATATTGAGATGGAATTATTCCTAGACAGAATCTTTTTGTTCTACTAATTAGTGAAACATTACAATCTGTTTAGGGTTGCAAGAGAGTCCACACTAGCTTGAATAAATGGAAAGCTTAGTAATTAAAGTACTAGAATGGCATTATTAAAAAATAGTTTTATATTGCATCATAGGGAACTGCACCTTACCTCACAGAATATAATTATTACACAATCATAAGGCTAGCCCATGAGCAATAAATTCTTATTTATATATGTATTGTTTGATAATGTGCTAAGAGAAAACATTGTAAGGAATTATCAAAGTCAGATTGATATTATTTTCAGAAATAAATATAAGTATGAATATAAATAGAAATAGGTAAGTCATTGACCATGTTAAATGGACAGATTATAGGTTAAGGACATAGAAACAAAAACATAGATAACTAAACAACTTTAGCCTAGAAGCACTTGAACATTTTGGCTTTTTTTTCTAACCCTAATGGGAATTTATAATTAACAATAAAAAAATATTGTGGAATGTATTCTAAAAGCAGACTTTCTGGCCCAAAAATAATGATCTAGAAATAGTCAGAAGTCCTCCTCACTTTATCCTGACAAAAGGATTACACACATTCCTAGTTACCTTTTACATTGAAAGACAAACAAGTCTCACTAATATCCCTTGGGAGAATCTTTAAATAAACAGCTCTCCAGGGCAGCTGCTAAGCCACCTTGGCTGCATCAGAGTCACACCGAGGAGAAGCAGTTAATTTTCAAGTCAATACCTGCAATTCAGGGCATCTATCCTTCAGATTTTCCATGTAAGGTTTTGTTTGCCTTCCATGTCCTATGTCTCAGCACAGGCTTCCACTACGGCCAGTCCCTTAGGGATTTTGTGGTGCATAGATTAGAAGTACCTTACAAACTTCATAGATACATGCACAGGAATCTTCTATTATATGCCTTTGAAGAAACCCTGGAAAAATCCTAGTGAAAACCACTATTTCAGCATCTTCAATAAAAACCATTTGAACCAACAGTATATGGAAATATATGAAAGGATATTATTTTTACAAAAAAATTTCTAAATTGAGCAATATGAGCAAAGGAAATAGAAACATAACTTGTAGTTGTTAAAAACTACCTAATACATTTAAAAATAAGTAGGAGGACAAGGTTTTCAAGAGGATGGGGGTTTATAAAATTTTCAACCGACAGGAAAGGTTGAGTTGGACAAAAAGAGTGAGGGAGAAGAATTATATTTGCCAACTGGGACGGTATTGACAACTTAAAAGAAAAACACTAAAGATTTTTAAAAGGATCCTTCCTCCTGTATCTACCAGCTACTAGTGAATTTGCCTACCAAGGAAGCATTAGAAATTTGCAAGATAGTATAAGTAAAAAATGTTTGGTTATGGAATCAATAGACCTTCCCCTTGAATTCCTCCTGGGTATTCCTTCACATACCTAGTTATTGAAGCCAGATACCCAGAATTCATCCTAGGCTCTTTAATCTCTCTCTCTCACGGCCTACATTTAATAAATCATCAAATTCTTTTAAACCTCTTGGTCTGATCTTTTATACCCCACACCCCAAAAGAATTCTCTCTGACACTGCCTCCTCACTTAAGTCAATCTCATCCTCCAGAACCCTTCAAAACACACTGAGTTTAGGACAGTTTCCTAAAGACACTTTTGTGTCTTTGAAAAATGTTTCTTTGTTTAGTTACTGCCTAGCAAAGCCCTACTAATAACTTCGCAGCTCAGCTGTCACTGCCTCTTTGAAGCCTCCTGACCCCACCGCAGGCCAGACATCTCATTCTTTCCTCTATCATAACCCATATCACTTTGTAATGGCCTGTCACATGTTCCTCCTTCACTGGGGATCTGAGTTCCTCCAGAGCTCATAATTTCCTCAAGAGGAATCATTTCTTAGTTTTGTATGTGAATGTACAATGTCTATAATAAATAGCCATTAAACAAGGGCACTAGCTTTGAAGGAGTGAAAGCAATGTTGTCTTAGGCCCAGCTGCCTTGAAGCAGAGCCTGGGATTGGTTTCCATGGAAAGGACTCACTGGGAACATGCTCTTGGAAACTTGTAGGACAGTGAGGAAACAGGCCAAGGAAGAAGCTCAGCAAAGGTGAGGGTTTAGTGGAGCCCAGGCCTCAGCCTCATCTCACTGAGAGCTCCAGAGAATCACTGGCATTCCAGATTGTGCCCTTGGAGCCAAGGGGCCAGGCTTTTGGACTTCTGTGTTGGTCATTGCTTCCACTCTGCCAAGAGCTGGAGGGCAGTGATGGTGGGAATTATAACCTCTCTCTCCAACTCCAGAGTAGCAGCTAATGTCAGGTAAGGGAGTCAAAGGAAATAACTGTGAGCCTTTACCAGCCATCACTTACTGGGGCTGAACCATGGATGCTGGTACCTGGGAGGAATCTGGGTAAAACACCACCAGTTTCTACTACAAACATCACCACAACCACACATATCAGCACAATCAGCTCTTCAGAAACAGGACATCTAGACACATTTTTCTATTTCATATCTGACTACTCTTCTATTCCAGTAAGTTCACAGCTCCACACTCTAAGACTGGCCTCTTAGCCTGGCATAGTTGGTTGCCTTCCATTACCTGAAATACATATAACTATTAACTGTGCAAAGACCCCCACAGATAGTTACACAGTGGCAGTAGTGCAAAAATTCTTCCAAAGGAAACCTCTGAGCGATCAAACAGGAGAAAACTGCTTCAGTATCTAGTGTTAACTACACATTAATTTAATTAGAAGGGACACTGAGTCCCCTGCAAATATTAAGAATTTTTCTTTAGAACACTTACTCTTTACACTATCCCTAAGTTACTTTCTCTTTTATTGGGGTGGGGGATCATATGGGGTGTCATATGGGATTTGGTTCTCATGAACTTCACCATACATTAGAGTAAATAAATGCTTAGCCACAGAACATACCAATTGCCTAAGAGGATTAAGTCTGGGTGAAGCTTTATAATCTTTCCTGGACACTTGGAACTAAATAAATAGTAGAGCACCATTTTCTAGGTATTTTTCTTAAGATAGAAGCATTTTCAAGGTTTGCAACCCATGAAAACATTATTGTGAATAGACATTTATTAATATTCATGCAACATTTATACAGACCAGCTCACACAGATAGACAAACAAAACAACCATATTTTAGTATCTTCTCAGAATTAGTGCATTACAGGAAACAACTTTTCCAAATATTTTCTAAAATGAATAGTATGGGTGCCAGAGAACACTGGAGATAAAATTAAGTCCCTAAAGGAAATTTTTCTTCTAGATTACAAATAAACAGAGGAATTAAGAATGAGACAGAAAATTTCTGCTAATACACATGCCAATTTTAATCACTAGGAATGCAGAGATGTGTGTAGTAATAAGCTCCTGACTTTTTAAAATTTGATGCACATTTTCTGTTTATTGTACTGGATTCTAACCATATTCCTATTAAGATCATCACATACTGATGAAAGAGAATTCTACTTGCTTAAAGGTAATTTGGAGAAGTGTTTGTAAAAGTACAACGACATCATGAGGCACATTAGCAATGAGTACAGAAAGTTACACAACAAATGTCAATGGCAGTCATGTGTAACTGAGGGCAGAGAAGAGTGTTCATTAATTCAGGAAAATCTGGCCCCACTCCAAGGCTTTTTAAAATCCCTAGACTATTTTTAAGGAGTTCTCAAAATTGAATCACACATTTAAAATGGAAGAAACAACTAGCTGCATCTAATTCAGGTATGAAACTAAAGATAAGGAAATTCAGGCAGCCTTTGGCAGTGTGGTTTGAGCAGATAAAAATGGAAAATGTCCAAACCCTCTGAAAAGTCTCAACATTTGCATTTTGTTTCATTTTATTCTTCAGGCAGTGTATTGATGCACAGGGGAATTACTGTTATACTTTTCATTAACAGTGAATGCTCCAGATTCCAGCTGAACACATAATGTATTATTGAAACCTTGATTTCTAATTTTTAACGGCTGAGAAAGCACGTGATTATGTCCTTCTCTAAAACAATTTTTGAATGACCGTCTATTAAACCAGTTATACAGAAAGGAGTAATTTAGAAATAAGAACAAAAATCAGGCTGTTCCTACCCAATGAAATGAGCAGATGGGTGAAATATAACAATAAAATTAGCTGTATAATTCAGATAAATAAATTTTGAATTATTGATACTGAGACACACAAATGCAGTAGTACAGTGGATGGAGCTTAGAAAAGGTTTATTTGGATAAATTAATTTTTAGACAAATGAAGATTTGCTACCTCAAGTTCTAGGACTTTCATGTAATCATTTTATGAAAGTTTCTAAACTATGTTATGCTATTCCTTATTATTGTATTTAAAGAAACCAAGCATACTGATCTTTCCTTAATGAGTCAGGATTATTTTATAGATGTAAAATATTTTCATGTATCTAGAGAATTTTTAAATTTGGCCCTCGACTGATCAAATACTGCTACAGCATTTAAATGTGGCGAAGAAATCATGCTCAGAATTACTGAAGTAAGTATAATTTTTCTCTTTTGCTACCTATCTCCAGAGCTCAGTATTCTTCTGCTCAGTGTTTCTTTCTTCTTTCACACACAGGCAGCTTTTTCATCCTTCGATATTTTTCACAGTAGTTATCACTGCTTGTAATTTCAGTTTCCATTTCTTTTTGTCTGCCACTTTCTTCCCTCTTCTACCCACATTTTCTTCTTACTTGCTTCAAAGTTTCTTAAACTTTGTTTCTTAAAAGTTGTCACATCTTCACTTTCATCCAATAAAAACTGACCTTGAAAAATAACACCACTTATGTGAATGCTGGTTATTTTTTTCTTCTGTAATTTTTACATTGGGGAGTTTTTTGGCAATGTTTCTTGATGTTCATGCTCAGTAGCCTTATTTTCAAGTTATGTGTAGTTTTCGATTATTTAAGACAGTTGAGAATGCCAAACACCTGAGGGGCTCTGTCGACAGTGACTAATTTCTTACCTTTTATAATACTGTGAGTGCATACTTTCCTCCAAGGGCTTTCAAGTATTTCCCAACTTTTTCCCTAGATAATTGTTTCCTTTTTTGTTTTTTTTTTGTTTCGGCCTTTTTTTTTTTTTGTATATGTTTCCATGATACTGATGTTTCATACCAAAATATAAAAATACAGAAAAATTCCTTTCTTTTCATAATATTGCTTGTATCAGAAGAAAGTTATTCCTAAAGGATTTTTTTTTCACCAAAAATCAGAAATATTATTTAAGTTAACAGGAATTTATTCCATACCAGTCACATCCTCAGAACTTAACTAGATGTCATTTCAAAGCAGGGAAATGATTCAGAGCTGTGTTAGAGATTTTAAGAAATGCCAAGATAAGATCATTTCCTTAGAGGTAGTTTTTGCTTTTAAAAAGTTATGTTCTATTGATTGATATTGACTGATTAATTTATTGGCTGAATTTTCAAAATGTTGTTAAAAACAGTCATTTGCTATTAAATGAAAATATAGCCCTACATTCATATTACTGAAACTAAAATAGTATGCTTATTTATGAACTGTTACAAGAGAAACCAAGACATATGAAAAATTTTTAAAAGTTTATTTGAGCAAAAATCTATTGGAATTGGGCAGCGCCACACCAGAAGCAGCTATGAGCGCACTGCCAGCAGAAGCCAGGGAAAAGGCTGACAGACAGTAAGGAAGAATCACTGGGTTGGCTGTAGCTAAGGCCTAGCTGACTGTAAGTACTTTTCCTTAGTGTTTTGACTTCACAGCCTTGAGGCCTCTATAGCCTTAGATTTTGGTTAGTTTATGTAGACCACCAAGGCATGAGAGCCACCTCAGTCTAATGGCCTTCTGTGTAATTAATTTAACAACACCTAAGAATGCTGATGGGTTGTTTCACTTCAGTGGCTCTTTCCATAGAATCCAATCCTATTAGCTAATTTAAAAGGCCCTTTGAAGCTGGTCAACCTGTCCAGGCTGACCTCTACCTGTGCCCCAACCTCATCAAATTACTTACAGTTATACCACCCTGACATACTTTTTATTGCTTGATTTCTCCCTACAATCTATTCCCTCTCCTTGTCATTCTCCTGCCTCCCACATTCTGGCTAACTTTGGTCTTTCAGGTCAGTTCAGAAGTTATTTCTCCAAAACACTCCCAGCTGCCCCTGACCCAGCCTCAAGCACAGGCCAGCTTACCTAGCAGAACCCACATTAGGACTGGGCTACTTTCTTGACTTTCTGTGCAGTTTCTTCATGTCACAGCCAGCACAACTAATCAAAACTAAGAACTTCCCTGAAATGCACACTTACGACAATTTACTTAGGATTAGGTTTGGTTTCCTTAAAGAAAAAGTCAGTTACATAAACTGTTATTTATTTTATTGTAAAATTTAATGAAAAAAGTAAAAGATACAATTTTGAGCACAGGGCAGAAGCTTACATCTATCAGAGAGGATTTTGCAAGAATAGATATCAGAAAAAAAGAGCACAGAGATATTAGATGGAGAGGGATGAGAGAGATACAGGGGGAATATTACTAACAAGGTGGCTTGTACCACATCCTGACTAAATGGAGAGGGAATACATTCCATTTTCAACTGAATCATTTATATGTTAATAAGGTATCTAGAGCAGTGATGTAGCTACCAATGGAATTAATCATATGCTTTCTATTTAATCCAAACACACGATGGGATATGCAAATATTCAAATGTAAAATTAGCTGAGGCAAAATAGTATGACCTTGAAAAAGTGGCTAGCCAGAAATGAATGTTTATATATTCTAAAACTCCATTGTTCAGAAGTAATATAGCAATGAGAGGAAAGGCAGAGACTTGATTCTACCATACATTTATGGATTAAAATCTGAGATTCTCTGAAAATTACCATAGTGTCAAAAATAAATCAGAAGTTATAGTTTATAAAAGAAGAGTGAATATGGACTATGATATCTTACTAATGATGTATGGACTATCTAAGTGATGTTAACATGCAGAATGCATTCCACAGAAATAAATAACGTGACTAAGGAATGAAAATCTTCAGGGAAAAGGAGTTGCTCATGTCTGTGTGGACAGCAATACAAAAAATGAAGGACAGTTAATAGATATTTTTCTATATAAATATCCCCAGCTATTTTTAAACTCTGTATTAGGATCAGTAAAGCTATTTAATGAGGTGTATATATATGTGTGTATATTGGCCTCTGTATGATAGTTGATATAGAAGCATGCATAGATATTTTTATGTATGTATCTATGCATACACATATGCATGTATCTTACACTCTCACAGATAATTTCTCTTAGATATAGTGTAAACCTCTCAAGGGTCAATGAGATAGCAAAATCTACTCATGAAATCACTACTCAGATAAATTTATGGCTGTACCATGAACTCCTACTCCCAGAGTCATCTGTCTCCTTTGACTTCCACAACTCAGTAGGTGACACTAGTGAGTGTAGCTTCAACTCCTTGGTCTCTATTTCTCATCAATTCACTAAACTAACAGGAGGCACTATTACCCAAAGCTCATTTATCCACAGTAGTCCCCTAATAGTCTCCTAAGAGCTGTTTATAACCCCAATCTCTCTTCTAAACTGTTTATCACACCTGCTCTATGAGCCCTTTGAAGGTAGGAATAATGTCTCAGAGTTTATTGTATACCTGCCAATCTAAGGACAGTTTTGAACTCATAACAAGTGACTTATAAATACTTACTGACAGATGAAGATTGAAATTCCTCTTTAAGAATCAAGCCCAAAGATAATCAAAATGATAAATTTTAGCTATGACTTCTAATTTAACAATAAAACTAGTAATCCACAGAATAGTATGTTTAGAACTTTATGTAAAACATGAAGCAAATAAAATCTGAGCAGCACGGTAGGAATACCGGGGGTTTAAGAGAAAGGAAGGCATGGCAATGTTTGGCAGTAGGGACGAAGAAAGTGCATAATAATGCATTTTTTAGAGTCTAAATTGAACTGTATCTTTGTGACAGTTATTTAGGAAATTCCAAGTTTTTCATGGTTTCCCTAAGAATGGGATCTGGCAATAAAAAAATAATCTGGCATTTATCTTGTGGAATTCAGGCAGCCACAGAAGCCCAAATAAAACTAATTTCCATGATTTCCATGATTGTAATAGCCATTTGCAGCATGGAAACTGTGTGTTTGCTATTAAATTAAAACTATAAATATCATATAATACATACACTATAAATATGTAATAATTCTGGAATGACCATGTGACTTCAATTGTTTCACATATAATCAAGGCTATGAATTCTTACTGTATTGAGGAATCAATAATTTCAGAGGCCTGAGGTCAAATGAGGGAAAGGTAGTGATTATCATACACCATCCTCCCAGAGCTAATCCACACGCTTTTTAAAGTAACATAAAAAAATATAAGAATGTGACAAAATGATACTTTCATTAAAATCTTTGGTACATTCCGATCTACATCTAATTCTTTTTTTAATTAGTGGACAGAGAAGTGTTCCTCAAGTGGAAGCATGGCAAAACTCCTAAGATTCCTCCTCATATAAAACCACAGAACTTCCTTATGATTCAATATCATTTAAGACTTGCCCAGCAAATTCCTTACATATAATGCAAACACTGAATTCCTCTGTCAGCAAGTCTCATGCCCAGAGAAGACTCAATACTTTTTATAGGGATTCTTGTAACATCCCTGAAGGAAAAAGATGTGATGCAGATAGGATGAGAACTACCCCCCACCCCGTTCGCAAATGTTGGGAGTCACACAGAGTTCTGGGCTGATAGGAACTCACCTACAGAAACATGGCCTCGGTGTTCAGCGTCATGATGCATAGCATCAAAGGAACTTCAACTCTCCTTATAAGAGGCATTACATCACTTACTTTATTACTTTGTGTTCCCGTTTTAGCACAGAAATTTTGACACTAATGATTTTTTAAGGCATTAATATTTTTAAATCTTCATATTGAATTTTAATAGTTTATTCTAGAAGCTATTTGGACATTGACTAGTCTGGATCAGCAGATTGGGAGCACATAGTAGGCCTCCTTCAGGGACACTGACTCCCAGTTCCTTTCTCTTCCCAGAACATATGCCAGTTCAATGTGATTAGACTGAGAGGAAGAGAAATGGTATCAAAGAAAAACCCTCATTCTTTCGCTGATAGAAATTCAGGAGTATTAACAAAGGGCTTTACTGAGAGGCCACAAAGTCAAATCTGGGTTAGGAAGGTTAAAACAAAACAAAACAAAACAAGCAAAAAAAGTAACTGTTTTTCTATACTCACAAAAATTTCTGCTATGGTCTGAATGTCCATGTCCCCCCAAAACCCATATATTAAATCTTAACACCCAGTGTAATGGTATCAGGAAGTGGGGCTTTTGGGGGGTGATTAGGTGGTAAGGGAAGAGCCCTCCTGAATGGAATTAGTGCCTTTAGAAAAGAGGCTCCAGAGCCTCTACCTCCCTCCCACCATGTGCGGATGCAGCAAGTGGTCAGCAGGATGCAACCTAGAAAAGGGCCTTTACAGCCACCACACCAATGCTGTCAGTGCCATGACTTCAGCTGTAAGATGTGTGAGAAATAAATTTTTGTTCTTTATAAGCTACCCAACCTGTGACATTTTGTTACGGCAATGTGGACAGACTAGGCACTTCTAAAACCAAATGTGTGGGTTTTTGACACCAAGCACTTCTTTTGTTCTTTTTGGACACCAAGTTGGTGTCCTACAGTTTAACTCAGTTCTGATACTACCTGCAGCTAGCATCAACTTCAGAGGGGTAAGGGGTGCAGTCGCACACAACTGCCCCAATTCAGATGCCAGTAACAAGTCCCCAGTTGTGACCTGTACTTCTGGCCAACCTGCTGTAAACTGGGGCTTCCCACAAACCTTCCTCTGTTCAGGTATTTGCTAGAATGGCTCACAGAACTCAGAGAAGCGCTTTATTAACTATTGCTGGTTAATTATAAAGAATATAACTTAGGAACAGCCAAATGGAAGAAATACATAGAACAAGGCATGGGGAAAGAGCACGGAGCTTCCATACCCTCTCTGGGGGTACCACTGCCCCCCCCAGCACTTCAATGTGTTCACCCACCTGGAAGCCCTCTGAACCCCATCATTTGAGTTGTTATGGAGGTTTCAGTATATAAACATGATTGATTAGATGATTGACCATTGGTGACTGAACAATCTCCAGCCCACTAAGGTTAGAACTTTCAGCCCCTCCCCTCTAAGCACATGATTGGTTACCCTAGCAACCAGCCCCCATCATCAGGGGCTTTCCAAAAGTCACTCATTAACATAAACTCAGACGTGATTGAAAGGGGCTTGTGATGAATAACAAAAGGCATTCCTTTTGCCTTTACCTAGAGCTGTTTCAGGAGCTGGAGACTAAAACCAAACATTTTAACAAAAGTTGCTCCTATCACTCTAACCATTTAGAAAATTACAAGAGTTTTGGAAGCTATGGCCAGAAGCCAGGGAGGCAGACCAAATACGCATTAGGATGTCACAACTCACCAAGGGGATAAAGCAAGGAGGGCCTGGCATCCATCTTTACACTTTTTTAAGCCTAACACCTGTGGGTAAAATTGAAATATTTCCAGAATCTCTAGCCTGGCCTTAGTCCATTGGCATATTAATATGTGTTTCTTCCCCCAGCCTCTGGGGACCAGGCGTGGTGAGAAGCTGTTCTCTCCTCCCCTCTGTTATGTAATTGGTCTGGCATCTGTCAGTCTCCGGGCTCCACCTGTGGGGATTCTCCCAGAAGCGGGAAGGAGAGAGGTGAGTGCAAGCCCGGACAGGGAGAAACGGGGGAGCGAGAGTGGCTGCCAGAGAGGGATGAATGGAGCCAGGCCTCTTAGGAGCAAATAAAAGGTTTCTCCCAATCTAGTTTTTCCCTTAACTGATTTCCACTTCACTGGTTTCATTCATTTATTCACCCAGGGATGGGAACATACTTCCCCATAGCTGTATCTGATGTAGTCGGCAGGATCTGAAACCCAGTATCTGTCTTCATGGGTGCAGTGCTTGCGTGGGCTGCCCAAGATGGTGGGGACACACCCGGAAAGCACCCTGTGAATGGTGGGGTCCCCTGTGAGTGGGGACTCACCTATAGGCGGTGGAGCTTCACCTGGGAACCCCCGATCTGTGGGGCTTCCACTTGGGGGTAAAGTGCCTCCTAGGTAAGTGGTCCCCTCCCCAGAATTGGGAGAGGGTGGAGACACTGGAATTAGCCCTCCATGAGATAGGGAACTGCTTAGGAGGCCTGAGCGGCCACATGGCAAGAATTATAAAGTGGCTGTTTCTCAAGGTATTGGAAAGGGTTAAGAAGGAGAAAAATGCACTTTGGCATCTCTTGGATGAGCTGGGTGATGAGCTATGAGATGTCCTTAAAAAGAGAGGCAGTTATTGAGAATTGAGGTCACGTCGCTGAAAGACACAATAGTGGCGAAGGAGGAGGTGGCAGGAAAATCTGAACTGTAGGAGGCTGTGGAGGAGGAAGAGGAAGGAGCTGTGCCTTCAGCCCCAGAGGCGGTAGAGGAGATATCAGGGAAGACTGGGAGTGTGTGGTGAAGGGCAAAACTGTTGCTGAGGCCACCACCCAAGTCACAAGTCCCTCCCACATTAAAAGCCACCTGATTGTAACTAAGAAAATAAAAATGCATCAACTGCAGTTTCCTCAGGCTCAGGGGAAGGAGCACCGCCCTCCCCAGGTTATGGAGCACTCCATGCTCCGTCCCTATACCCAGGATGAGCTGGTAGATTTGAGCATCCAGTTTTGACAGAAGCTGTTGGAACTTTCACCTACATGGCTTTTGTATCTTTGAGATTTGGGGGTGGAGACCATTGTTCTGTCTGGGTCCAAAATCGGTAAACTGGCTTCTCTGATGATTCACCCCATCCCCTGACATCACTGGCAAAATGCCTATCACACCCCAGAGAATCATGCTTTTCTGTATTGACTGACACCAGCCATCAAGGCAGTTTGACCTAATCAGGATAATTTACTATACTTCCCCACCAGCTAGAAAATGTATGCAGAGCTCTAGCAGGTTTTTACGGGAGCTGAGCATGAAAAATGTCATCTATAATATGGACCCCAGGGCCCCAATAAGTTGTTCACCATGGAAGTGAGAAATCTAGTGCTCCATACAGCTCCCCCAATCCCTCTTTGGATCCCTAGTGATTATTCTTGTCCCCTACATAGGGCAACCCATAAGTGAGGCTACTCGTACTTTAGCAGATCTGGGGGAGGTTGAGAGCATGGGAAGAAGTATGGTCTATGCCTGAAAGGAGAGATTCAAAAGGTTCCATGAAGGTCTTGAGGACCCAGATGTGGATTGATTTGTTGAGGCAGGGGCAGTGAGAGAAAAACTTGATGGGCAGCCCAATAGAATCTTGCTAGATTTGTGGCACCAGTTAAAGCCAGAGCAGTGGTTCTAGCCACTCAGGTCCAGGACACAGAAACTGGAGGCAAAGCCCCATGTCCAGCCTGTGTCCCTGCAAAACTTCCTGGGGATAGTACTCAGGCTCCACCTGGGCCCTCACCCCTACAAGAGGATGATAGGGCATCACAGTTTGACTGAGGGGGGTCAAGGCCCCCACCTTAGGGGATGTGGTGGGGACCAGAGACCGCACATAGAATTAGTAATTCATTGGTCCCCCATGAATATACATGTCCTGGTATTGGTGGACACAGGAGCTGAATGTTCTGATTTATGGCAACCCTGAGCATTTTCCTGTGATCCCTGCTGTGACAGATGGCTATGGGGGTAAGACAATTAGAGGGAAGAAAACCCAAATCCCACTGGGGGTAGGGTGTTTACCCCCAAAGGAGTATACTGTGTACATTTCTCCCACCCCTGAATATATTTTGGGGGTAGATATCCTGCAGGGCCTGTGGTTACAGACCACTGCAGGTGAGTTGAGACTGAGATTATGTGTGGTAAAGGCAGTTCTGAGGGGACATGCTAAGCACCCACCTATAATTCTGCCTATACCTCCATGGCGACAAATACTAAGCAGTATAAATTTCCTGGGGGACACAAGGAAATTGGAGAAACTGTACAAGAGTTAGAGAAGGTGGGCATCATAAAGCTCACTCATAGTCCTTTTAATTCCCATTGTGGCCAATGAAAATGCCAGACAGCTCCTGGCATATGACTGGATTACAGGGAATTGAATAAAGTTACACACCCTTATCATGCTGCTCTCCCCTCTATAATAGCCCTTATGGACACCCTCAGTCATGAACTAAGGATGTATCATTATGTTGTGGACCTTGCTAATGCTTTCTTCTCTATTGACATAGCACAGGAAGGTCAGGAACAGTTTGCCTTCATGTGGGAAGGCCAGCAATGGACATTCACTGTCCTTCCACAGGGATACCTCCACATTCCCCCCATTTGTCCTGGACTTATAGCCCAGGATTTGGCCACATGGAAGAAACCACAAACAGTGCAGCTGTATCACTACATTGATGATATTATGCTCACGGTTGATTGTCTTGTAGATTTAGAAGGGACAGTTTCTAGACTGCTGCAGCATCTACAGGAGAAAGGATGGGTTGTGAACAGCACCAAGGTTCAGGAAACTGATTTGTCAATAAAATTCTTGGGGGTTGTCTGGTCAGGCAAGACTAGAGTTATCCCAGAAGCAGTCATAGACAAGGTCCATTTCCCTACCCCTACCACTGTGGCAGTCTTATAAGAGATTTTGGTCTTTTGGGCTACTGGCTAGAAGGAAAGCCTACCTCTGATGTACCCCAGTGGTTATATCAGCTGTTGCACATGGGGCAAAAGACAATGCAGGCTGTAGCCCATCATGGGGGCTTGCCTTTGACCTTTGAAAAAGTTAGCAGAGCCTGGCAGGAGTGCATTGTATGCTCTAAAAGGGACTCACACCAAGTTCCACAGCAACATGGGACAATAGCTATGGGGCCAATATCCCATGTCAGGTGGCAAACAGACTATGTTGGCCCTCTGCCCATGTCAGGAGGGTACTAATATGCCATGACTTGTGCGGGCACATCTACTGGACTTCTGGTTGCTTTTCCTACCCATTGTGCAGACCAACAAATGACCAAAAGAGGCCTGGGGCATCTCTTTGCAGCCTATGGCCCACAACAGGCAATTGAGCGTGATCAGGACACCCATTTTACTGGACATACACTGCAAGAATGAGGGAGACAGCTGTAAATCAAATGGAAGTTTCATGTGCCATATAATCTTACCACAGCAGGAATGATAGAGAGGCACAATGGTTTGTTAAAATCTGGGCTGAAGTCAGACACCAATAGTCTGAGGAGATGGTCAGTCCACTTATGGACAGTGCTATGGCATTTGAATGAGAAGCCCTGAAAGGGAGCTCTGAACCCCGTAGACATATTGTTGCCTCCCCCTGTACAACTGAAAGTACAAACCAAGGAGGAATCATTGAAGATGAGGTTTGACCACCAGAATAATACCTTGCTGTCAGCACCAACTACACTAAACCCTGGAGACTCTGTTGAGTGGACGTCACCCTGGACATTTCAACAAATGGATCCACAATGGCTGGCCCTTCTGGCACCTTGGGGGAAAAGCCTGCAAGCTGGCCTCTTGTGTATTCCTGGAGTAACAGCAGAGTGTCCCCCAAAGATCATGGTAGTGTACTCAAAATGTCCGGAGGTAAGAGCATCTTACTGGGGAAGTTTTGTTTTATCTTTATGGCCAGTGCATGTACCTCCCATAGCCCAATATACTGACCCATCTGTAACCCCCACAGGGAGGGGGGTGAAAGTCTGGTGTACTAGACCAGTATGAGATTCCATTCCTGCCACTGTCATATCATAGGACCAGTCTCTTGCATGCACCCTACCTGATGGACAAGATTTGCCTATGCTGGTGTCATTAAAACATGTTTCTTATCACCCTTAAGATTATTTTCTTCTACAGTCCCTGTGGCCTGGGCCTGCCCCCTGGCTGCCACTGCCACAGTGAGATGATTGCTCTGAACTCTTTACCCATTAAGCTTCTGCCTGCCTGTGGAATGGGCAAGCTATGGACTTAATCTGCATAGGACTTTAAACCTAGCTGAATCCTCCACCTTGAGGATTATCATGATTTTATTACTACCTGTATTCCTGCTGGTTACAGTGCTCCAGTTTTCTCACACAGAGGCCACTGCAGAAGATTGGGAACAGGTAGATTGTATGGCAAGAATTCTGGAGGGCTGGGCTGTGGGTAAAACTGCAATATTTCCAGAATCTCTTTCCTTGCCTTAGTCTGTTTGCATATTAATAGGTGTTTCTTTATGCAGCCTCTGGGGACTAGGGGTGGAAAGAAGCTGTTCTCTCCTCCCCCGTCTTGTGTAATTGGTCTGGCACCTGTCAGTTGCCAGGGCTCTGCCTGTGGAGTTTCTCCCAGAAGGGGTGGGGGGTGAGGTGACTACAGGCCAGGACAGAGAGAAATGGGGGTGGGGTGAGAGTGGCTGCCAGAGAAGGACAAACAGAGCCAGACCTCTTGTCAGCAAATAAAAGCTTTCTCCCAATCTAGGTTTTCCCTTGACTGATTTCGGCTTCACCAGTTTCACTGGCTTATTAGCCCTGGGCTGGGAACATGGTTTCCCTCACCTACAATAACATGAAGGGCAAAATAATTATAATTTAATGTATATCATTTTAATGTAGAATAACCATTAGATAGTAAAATGTGATTTAATATACTTCTATAAAACAACTGTACTGGAGGGGAAGGGGCAATAGGTGGCAGATGAGTAGGAAAACACATTAATGAGTGTAGCTGCAGGCTGGAGTGGGTCCCTGGATCCAGGCAAGTTCACTCTGGACTTGGTGAGACTGAATAAAAACAATGAAATGTTGCAGGCTAAAAGGGTTTATACCAAGCTTTATTCTCATGGTGGCAGGTCAAATGCTAGAGTCACATCTGCATCCAGCAGGTCTGTCTCTGTCTCCACCTCCACTCCAGCGTCTGCTGTGTTCCAGGCTCTGCTTCCACTCCAGGCTTGGCCTCTGCCTCCAGTTTCTGCTATGCCTCAAGCACTGGATGGAGCTCTTTATAGCAATACAAGCAATAGTGGCTTATTGCCAATGGCTGTGGAAGCAGTAGCCTAGCAGTAGGCCAATTATATCATCAAGTAGATTAGGGTCAGGTAAGGATCCTGGCCATAGAAACTTCCATTTTCCATTTGGTTGTCACAGAAACCAAAGCTGACATCTGAGAAAGGACTAACCCTCACTGGGAAAAAGGTGTGTGCTCAGCATTAGCCAAACTGTGTGGTGCAGGGCATAGTCCTCCAGTCGGCCAAGTCTTCTCAACATTTCTGGCCCCAGTTGTAAGGAGTTAGAGGTTCAACTACAAAGTTGGAGGGAAGAGTCCACATAACATTACCATTATTCTGACACCAACCAAGTGTTCAAAGGTTTCTCAAGACCACCATCGTTTTTGATAATTCACTAGAAAGACTCACAGGAATCCCTGAATCCACCATATTCACAATTTACTTTTATTACAAGGAAAGGATATGAATTAAAAATAGCCAAAGGAAAAGTTTGGGAAGGTTCCAGTTATGAAGTTTCCTTGGTCTAAGGGACATGTGACCTTCTCGTCATTGATATTTAGCAATACACTCAAGTATTGCCAATCCTGGTAGCTTACTTGATCTTCAATACCCAGAATTTTATTGAGGCTTCACCACATAAGTATAATTATCGACTGCCTACAGGTTGAACTCACCCTAAGACCACTGGGTATATGACTGGTACCATCCTAAATCACCTCACCAGCACCAACTATCAGGTGTGGTCCATGGGGTCATCCAAGAATAACAAAGACACTCTTACCACTCAGGAAACTCCAAGGAGTTACAAGCTGCCTCCCAGGAGTTGAAACAAAAGATAGACCTCTCTTTGGACAAAGGCCAAATTCTTTGCCACACTGTGTATCTGTCACTAGGCTTTACAAATGGACTGCACACCCAAGTTCCAAAACTAGAAACAGGGACTTAGAAAAGATTTTCACAAGAAATGGGGATTTCTTAAGCCAATAACACCCTCATTTCCTTGGAACTGTAGCAAAGACAAACGATAGGGCAAGAATGGCTCCTGGGAGCACTTGCCTAAACTCAGATGTTACGAACTTCAAAAAAGTTTAGATTCTAAAAGAAGCCAGACACCTAATAAAGGGAACTAATTTTATCCAGTGACTGCTTAGGCCCAAATTAAGAAGTTAGAGTGGCAGTGGAAATTCTAGGGACTAGAACCAAGAGAATATCAGGAAGGGTAACATATTATCAGTACTGAACAGCCTGGAAGTGCGCCTTATCTAAAGAGGCCAGGAGATGGCACTTACATTAGAAAGGGAGAGAGCAGAGGAAATAGTCTGGCTTTAGCCTGACCATCCCACACTGATGATCCGTAACTGTCTAAAGAAGGAACAACACAACCTTTAGCAGGAGAACAGACCCTGTGGGCAACACAAGCCATGCCCATGGCCATCTGAGTACTACCCTGGTCTACTTTCCACAAGTGATTGTGGTAAAAACCCAAAAATGAAAAGTGTTTCAGTTTCAGAAAAGCAGGAAATGGAGATCTTGGGGGATTACAACCTATATCATCTCCAGCTTTGAGTCAATATGGAATCTTTTAAGAAGATGGAGAAGGAAACAAGTCCTTGCTCCAGAGTAAACAAGCCCAAGTTCTGAAAAGCAGGCACAGGACAAAACGGTTGAAGGCCCATGAGACATTTTGACAACAAATGCCCATTTCCTGCAATTTTCTAGATTTCCTAGCAAAGAAGTCAATAGTGCCCCTCTTCATTCTGCTCAGGAATTTTATTAATAACAGCCACTTCTACCATCTTATTTTCATTATTCTCAAATTCTTCTAACTCCAGAGACTTTAACGTGGATCTTTATACTACAAGTTATGTTATGAAATTGAGTTACTAACTGTTCTTTGTCAGCCATCTTTAGAATCACAATAGCACTTAGATTTTTTATCAGACTGCAAGCCCTCAGAGGAGAAGAAAAGTAGATCCTACACATAGGAACAGCAGGGACCTCTGAGAAAATCTAGCTCTCAAAATGAAGAAATACAAAAAGGGAGTTAGTATCTTGTCCAAGGTCACAGTGCCAGTTAATAACATTACAAGATCTAGAAACCAGTCTTACTGAAGTGAGAGCATCTCTTCCTGAACAAACCATCTAAAATTACTGTGTCTATAGTTCAATGATCAATTTCCCAGTTGAAATCCTACAGAAATATACATATGCATAAGAAGCTAACCCAATACTTTTCTTACCTTGCGCATTTGCTCATAAAGCTACAAAAGACAAGGTCTGAATTTCCTTAACCATAGGCTAAAGCAGAGTAATTTGCTGTCTGCTAATATCTATCTCCCATCTCATAACTTATATAAGGAGATTTAAAACTATTATTCATCCAGGTTTCTAGATTTCTTAAAAATTACTTTCTATAGAACATTCCATACACCTTCATTTAATCCACTATCAACTTAACTTGACAGACATAACACTGAAAGTAACTTGCCTGTCTTCTTCATTCACATGCAGCCAAACCTGGAAATCCAGACTGTGAGAGACATGACTTAGAAGCATACTCCTGGAACTGCTGTGTTTAGTCAAATGAGAGTGGAATCCAATATGTATAGATAAACCATGTTCCTACCTAAGTACATTTCTCTGAGTCCCTACCCATATTTTAAGGTCTAGTTCAAATGAAAACTATTTCATGAAATCTTTCCCAGCAAACCCAGCCACAGTGATTTTTTCCTACTAAGACATTCTAGAGTGTTCATTTTCAGAACTACATGTTCAGCATTTAGCATACCCTATTTTTAGTTCAGGAACACCTCAAGGGTGCTTTTACCTCCACCATTTCTTCCCCCCACTGGTGTGGGGAGACCACTGGGACCCTCACTCTGACCCTTTTGTTCATATGTGAGTGGGGAGTACAGGAAGAAATTTTTTATCCCACAGCTCAGTTGAGATAAACTGGAATCTTTTAAAGGGGCTCTCCTAAGATGCTAAAGGAAAAGGAGTATTGAAAACAAAAAAACAAAAACAACATAGTAACAAAATCCTAGAAACAGTCCTATTTACAAGTTTTTTAACCATCCCATGAATTTGGTCTAACCATAGACTGGTGTGGTTGGTTTAATTCCTGGCCAGACAGGCCCTGGCTTCCTGTCCTCCCCAGCTCTTTCCATCCCAGATGCTGTCTACCTCATTTGAACAGTATTCACACTGCAGCCTTCATGCAGGTCAGCACTCTGGGTACTGGGCCACCTTGACGAGCCCTCTGATTTCAGACAACCTGCCATCTGGACAGCTACCCTGGAGTAAAACGCAAGTTCTGATTTTCTGTGTCTTGAGAAAAGCCCTTTTTCCCTTTGGCAAGACACGTGCCTCTGGCGACTCCCCACCCATCTTTCTCCCAAATTTTGAACATATTCTAAGGGAAACCAAACACACAAAGAATTTGCAAGCTCTCCCCAGGCACTCACAGAGCCCTGAAGCATACACGCAGAGCCAGTGTTTTAGTCTAGTGACTTTGTAGCCTGCGACAGGGAGCACCACTTCCCAGAAGTCTCTTTCCTCATGTGAGTCCCCGCCTGCTTCTCTGCACTCCTTGGTTCTTCACCCAACAACAGATTTCTCAAGCCCCCCACCCTCATCTGGTCCTCTCATTGAGCTCCTCTCTGGAAAGAATATTCTTAATTTTCTGTTCATTTATAAAACTAAGAAGACTGACATCTTCTAGCCCTTCTGAGAAGAGGTTGGCATTTCTTCCCCTTTCCTCAGATCCTCCAAGTGGCCTCCTCCAGTGGCCTTGCAGAAATCTACACATACAATCAGGCACTGTGCTTATTAAAATATGCACTTATTAAAAAATTCACATCAAGAAAGAAAAGGTCATTCTCTTAGGCTTTCTATTATTTTTTTAGTCATTAATCAAATCAGGTTGTTTGAGATATTAACCTTTTTCTCTCCATGTATCTCCCCTTTTCCCTCCATTTAAAGAAAGCAGCAGCCTCTGTGGCTCATTCCTTCAGGAGAGGCAGACTGAGAAGTAGCTTGAAAGTCTGTCTTCTTTTGGAATTTCAAAAGCCAAAGCCCAACGGAAAACTTTGGGAGTTCACAAACATAAACAGAGTAGCTTTGAAAAAGCATGGAGGCAAAATGATTCTCCCCAGACTAAGGAAATTCCCAGGCAAGGGAAGCAAAGCAACATCTATAATTTTTCTAAGCACACTGGTCCCTGGAGACCCCTGGCAACAGCTCACAACCCCAGGGCGTGTTGCCTGTGTGGCAGGTGTTGCACACGGGCACAGGCAGCCTTGAAGGTCCCGTGACAATAAAGCAGCACACTGGCACACAATCTAACAAGGCCATGCACAGCGGGACCCTCAAGTTCTCCACACTAACGTATATGAACCGAGTACTGCGTGCCGGAGTCCACCCCAGCTTGGCATGCACAAGCCCCCAGAACTGCATAGGGCACAATGTTGGAGAAGGAAAGGAAACACACTCCTCCACTACCCCCTCCTGAAGATCACATTTTTCATACTAAATTAACTCACTTCTTAGAAAACAGAAATTTGCCTAATTTTTTTATACAGTTGGCATTTGTGAAATGGGATTTGTACTTTTTCATTTACTCCTATACCTTGTTTTTCCAACTACTTTTTTGGTACTTGAAGACAAAACTCCTGTATCATGAGAATTTGTCAGAGAGCTTTGAATTTAATTAACACTCACTGTTAATAAATTCTGTTTGATTAACATTATCAACTCATAAAATCCTTGAACTGGAAGTATTAGAAAATCAATTCCAATTTCTTTATTTCACACATAAGGAAACTAAAACCTAGGCTATTAAATTTTCTAGGTCATACATAAAACCTCCTGTTTGTTTTCTTTCCAGAATAAACTTTTATCTCCTAGAGGTTGAGGGTTGTCAGGCATCTTCTTGGGTCTCATTAACTGACACCCCAGTGAAGCTACTTCAGCAGATAACGCACATTTAAATTATCCTCTCAAATCCCTCCATACTGTTCAAACTCCTTTTAGCAATACCAAGGACACCAGGCCAGAGTATCTTGTACACTTCCTACTCCTGGAAGGATGCTCACTCCCTCTGGACCACTAGTTGATGAGCCCAGTGTGTGTGACCGCATCTCTAAGCCTTCCCCTCTATCTTCAGAAAAATGTCAAAAGCATCATTTTGTCAGTGTTTTTCACTCAGGGATGTCCTTAGGGAATAGTAAAACTGGAAGATGAGAAAGGTCCCTGGCCTGGGGGCAGAAGATGTGGCTTTGCCAGATGGTGCTAAATAAAAGTGTGAATTGTTATACAGCCCCTTGGACAGAGATCAAGTGCACAGACTCACCCATTTTTAAACAGCATCACTTTGTCCTCAGAATGCTTGCTGCTTGCTTGCAGCTTTTTTACATTTTTTTCCTTAAGGCTGTTCCTAGCTTCATTTTAACTTGATTTAACCTAAAAGACTAAATTGGGATCTCTATTGTATCACCTTTTCCCTTCTCCCATCTCCTCTTTGGCTTATCCCTAATCTCATCTACACAAGTTTCCCAAATCTCATCTTCAAGAGTTTTCCTTCCCTTTAGTATCTACAAAATAACAAGAGACCTGGCAGAGAGAAGGAGACCTCGCATAGCTTCTGCACAGAAGATTCTCAGATCAGTGAAAATACTCTGGTGAAGTTATAATGATGGATACCTGCCATTATACTTTTGTCCAAACCCACAGGATGTACACCAAGAGCGAACCCCAAGGTAAATTATGGACTTCAGATATATCACAGTAGTTCATCCCCGGTAACAAATGCATCACGGTGGTAAGCAATGCTGGTAGTGGGGGTGTGCGTAGGGGCTACATGGGAAACCTCCGTCCCTTCTTTTCAATTTTGTTACAAGCCTAAAACTGTTATTTTTGTAAGTGTTTGAAATAATAATAAATAAAAATTTAAAACTGTAAGCCTGCAAGGGCACACTGCAGTGGGAAATATAGCATCTCTACAATATTCCTTAGGCTACTGACCCCAGCTCCAAATTTTTAGGCCATGTTTAGGTCTCAATATCCCACCCCATTGTTTTGCACGCTACAGCTGCTGTCCTGGGTACACAGCCCAAACCAAGATAAAACTTCTCCTCCTGAATTTCCAAGAGCAATATTAACTCAAGGCTACTGTATCTATTTTTACTAAAGGTATGGGAATAATTGAGGGAGATCATGGCACAGGACCAAATAAGAAATAATTGTAAAGTGAGTATTTAGACATAATTTTTCTTCTAAAGTTATCTCCACCACAGGGAATTTCTCTGTGGCTGGTCACTTGTCTTTTTGGTCCTAGTCTAGTAAAATTTTCTGGTCCCACTATCTGACTCATCTCTGCCACCCTCTTCTAGACCCCTTCAACCTATCACCCTGTCCAGACACCATAATAAAGTCCCGATCAGCCCCTTACTTAATCATGCAGCAACTTCATCTGATATTTATTTTTCACTCCAGACTAAGTACTTAGCCTATTTTTACACAACCAGAAGTTCTTTTAATGAAATTTCTTAAACAAAAAGCCACATACCTCCAAAATTAAACATCACATTCCTATGCAATGTAGGAGTGGCAGCATTCATTTCTTTAATAGTTAACTATTTTTTCAAAAGGTGAAAACTTTGACCCTTTATATGTCTGAGAGAAGCAGAGTCATTCCAGGGGGACTTGCCAGTGGAAGCACCTTATTTGAGCCTTGTATTCTAGCTCATGAATGATCAGGGACCATTGATCCTTCAGGACCATCCTGATGAACCTCCACTGTGGGCTAGTTACAGCTATTCCTTCTAAATCAGGTCCCACTTGGTGGACTATAGTTTAAAACGCATGTCTTAGATAATTTTAAAAACCATAATTTTAATTTAAAACTCTCCTCCATTTTAGAGGTTTTGAGGTGGTTTATCATAAGTCAATAATATAACCTTTAAAATAAGGTGGCATCTTCTCAAACCAAGGCCTATGGTGGCAGGATAGTGGACAGTGACTTCTATGAGCCAGGCAACACTAGCTGCCTGTAGGACACAAGGTCCTGACAATAAGGGACCTTGCTGAATGGGTGGAGGCAATCTCTATCAAGAAGCTGACCCTCAAAATGGTTTTGTGTGACCAAAGGTGAAGGTATCATCATACCCAAGGGTAGCTCCAAGACAGTTACTTGAAGCAATAATCTAAGGAAATCTTTGCATCATCGATAAGCAGCCCGCTCCCAGACAACACCGATGCTCTTCTGAGCAAGCACAGCCCTGTGCACTCTGAGTGTGTTTCAGCTCCAGAACTTCTCGTTGCAAAGGAAATTAAAGCCAAATAAGGAAATATTTTGAGTGGCATTGTCAAATGAGTTCATTTGGTGATGTCTAACAGTGATGTTTCATTGTATATATGCAGTGATATTTGTGTTTCCTTCCCTCATCGTCCCTCAGGTTGTACGTGAAAGGTTGTCTTCTTACTGCCTGGCACAAGGCCTGGCACAGAATAAGACTGTGTCTTCATCAACAGAATGACCTACTGGATTGGATTTTCTTATCACAGAATGATCAATGGATGGTAGTTGTAGTTGGCCTAGTTTACAGATCGAGTACATGCTGTTCAGTTCTATAAATCATCTACTTTTCTTCATAGTTAAGTTAACTCATAGTTTAATTTTCCAAAAGGCACATTCACCATGAAAGAAAATTTCATTCAAAAGACTAAGTCTGTTACTATCAACTTTCATCTCTGTAACTTCACCCTCTATCTCAGTCAGTCATGAATATCACCAAAATATAGAGTCAGTGTTTTGAAAGCAGCTGATTTTCTAAATTAAAACTTCCTAGATATCTTTGGTGGAAAAAAAAAAAGAGATAAAAAAAACTTACATTTTCTTTCCATTTTAAAAAATTCTATTTTTCCTAAAAGGTGATAGTGACAAAACCAGAAATCAATACCAGGATCTTTGCCATGCTCTGTTGGACACCTTTTATCCATCTGTTTGTTCATTCACACTTTTGGTATTTATTGAGGTACTGCTACAAACAGGATGATTTTACAAAGTGATAAAGACAATTGGGTAGAACAATTTACTTCTGCAGTGATGGTCTTAAGACTGTTTTCTCCAGACTTCAAAGGAACAATTCTCTTGCCCAAATGTGAATTTGAATGCGTTAATTACACTGATGTAATAGGGGTTAGTTATCCAATCATAATGAGGGAAAACTGTTGCTTGCACTAACCTTATGGATACAAAGTCAATAATGAAACTTCTATGCACTGAAGAAATTTCCTAATACTTTCACCTCACCTCCCACATTGAGACCATAGAAGCCAACTTTTGGCTGTTGTTTATTTTTGCCTAGGCAAGTGGAAACAAACATGGTGGCAAACTTACAAAGCAATGTGTTTGTGCACTGTGGCTCAAGGAATCCAGTGTTGAAGAAACATTACTCTAGAGGGGACACAGGGACCAGGGACAGAAAGGACCCAAAATTAAAGTGATAAAAGTTAATGTTCTCACATGAGAGTTTTTCATTGCTTCAGCTTGCGAAATAGTCACAATTTTTAAACATATCACGCATACCTGATACAAACACGAGTAAAATTACACACTATGAAAGCCCACATCACTATAGACTAGAACGCACTGTTCATCCTCTTGTGAGAAAGCATGATCTGGTGCTAGTGCTGCTGAATGGCCTTACCCTCATCTGGAATTCCAGTTAGAGATGGGTATGTGCTGCAGGCAGCATGGTTATGTCAAGTTCTGCTTGAATTAATACTCAGTACCTCAAGCCTGGATTGTCTTCCAGCCTCTCCACTACAGTGTATCCTCAGGACACTGCCAGACTCATCTACCTAAAACAATGCTTACTCTAAAACAAGCCCATTGACTGGCTCCCCACTGTCTAATAAATAAAGTAAGAAGTCTTCAGCATGGCTTGGGAGGCTCTCCACAGCAGAGCACCTGTTTGGTATGTCAGCCCTCTCCTCCGGCTGTCCCCGGATAAACCACGCCAGTTCCCTTCTGTGTCACCTTGTTTATGCTGTTTCTCCAGATGCAACCATGTTAGAAACTCATGGAAAAACACAGCTCCTTGATGAAACTTTCCTGCTCTTTCCTTCCCACAGAGATTTTTTCCTCTAAATTTCTAGAGCAGTTTCTCAACCTCAACACTTGATATTTTAGCCCGGTAATTTTTGTGTGGGAAGCTCTCCTGTGCACTGAAGGATATTGGGCACCATTCCTGGCCTCCACTCTTTTGTGACTCTGCCAAAAGGGATCACCACCCCTCCTCACCCTACAAGGAGTGACAAGCAAAAACGTGTCTCCAGACTTTGTCAAATGTCCCTGGTGAGACAAAATCTTCCTCAGTTGTTTCATATCGTTATTGTCTGCCTCACTCATACTGGCACTTAATAATATTTCATATGTATGTCTCCTGAGTCATAAGCTAGATGGTTTTAACACAAGTATTGTGCATTAACTTTTGAATCCCTAACAAAGTACTATAGTGAATACTCTATAAATACTTGAAATTAAAATTCTCAGTATCTAAAAGTTAGAAGGAATGTGAAAGATCATTTGGGCTAACCTCATTTTTTTTTTTTAAATGTGGAAACTAAACCAGAAAGTGAAGCTAGTCATTGCCCCAAATGAATGGATGTTAGTAGAACAGTTCTCTTCATCATCAGGTAGTATTAACAGTACAGTACGTCTCTCTTCATTGAATCTTTAATGAGACTTAGCTCATTTCTCATCAGCATGAGCAAACAATAATCTATAGTCCTATTGAGAGTAATTCAAATGATGCTGCTTTAATAATGTGTGTATGATTTATTAATACCCTTATAGTTTTATATTTAATGAGAAGAAATTCTGAAGTGTTATGGTACAGGAAAAAGACCCTGGAATTGTGGTTGAAGGATGAGGGTTTAGCATGTGTAGTGATCGTCAGTGAGTGAGTCACTTAACTTTGCTGTGTCTCTACATCTCACACTTAAAATTCTTATTCCACTAAAAATAATAATAAAATAAACTCCTTGACAGAGAGGACATTCATTTTTTTATTTTTTTGCACCATATTCACAGTAACTGCACAAAGTGTGGCATTCACCAGGTATTTGTTGAATGACTGAGTGTTCAACTAGAGATATAGTAAGGGCTTGTGTTAACATACTCTGAGAATAAAACAAGGAAAAATATATATATTTTTAATCCTGGAAGGAACAAAGTGTGAAACAAATCCAAACTGTTACTGTGCTTTAAAATGCATAAGGAATTTAAATGTTTAAAAATAGTGAAGTGAAGGGAATCAAATTAAAATGTGTGAGACATCACTAAGCAGTACTTTGGGGGAAGTTTTCAACATTAAATGCCCGGATTAGAAAAGAGGGGTCTTGAGTCAGTGGGCTTGGCTTCCACCTTAACCTAGAAAAAGAAGAACAAATAAATTTCTGACTAAAAGGAAATAATAAGATCTGAGCAGAAATTAATTTTTAACAAAATCAAAAGAGAAAATGAGTGAAATAAAAAGCTGGTTCTGGAGATGGCAGAGGCAAGATGGCGGCATGAGTAGAGCAGCGGAAATCTCCCAAAACCACATATATCTATGAAAATATAACAAAGATAACTCTTTCTAGAATAAAGACCAGAGGACACAGGACAACATCCAGACCACATCCACAACTGCGAGAACCCAGCACCTCGCAAAGGGGCAGCCCGAGCCAGGACACGCCCACTGCTAGAGCGGAGATAAACTCCATAGCAGCCGGGCAGGAAGCAGAAGCCCTGTCTGTGTGCAGCTGCCCAGCACAAGCCACTAGAGGTCGCTGTTCTCCCAGTAGAGGAAGGCCACAAACCAACAATAAGGGAAGTTCTTCCAGCCATCACTCATCCCAGCTCTGCAAACTATTCCTATCACCATGAAAAGGCAAAATTACAGGCAAACCAAGATCACAGAGGCAACACCAGAGAAGGAGACAGACTTAACCAGTCTTCCTGAAAAAGAATTCAAAATAAAAATCATAAACATGCCAACGGAGATGGAGAGAAAAATGCAAGAGCAATGGGATGAAGTCCGGAGGGAGATCACAGATGCCAGGAAGGAGATTACAGAAGTGAAACAAACTCTGGAAGGATTTATAAGCAGAATGGATAAGATGCAAGAGGCCATTGATGGAATAGAAACCAGAGAACAGGAACGCATAGGAGCTGACATAGAGAGTGATAAAAGGATCTCCAGGAAGGAAACAATATTAAGAGAACTGTGTGACCAATCCAAAAGGAACAATATCCATATTATAGGGGTACCAGAAGAAGAAGAGAGAGGAAAAAGGATAGAAAGTATCTTTGAATAAATAATTGCTGAAAACTTCCCCAAACTGGGGGAGGAAATAATCAAACAGACCACGGAAATACACAGAACCCCAACAGAAAGGATCCAAGGAAGACAACACCAAGACACATAATAATTAAAATGGCAAAGATCAAGAACAAGGAAAGAGTTTTAAAGGCAGTTAGAGAGAAAAAGGTCACCTATAAAGGAAAACCCATCAGGCTATCATCAGACTTCTCGACACAAACCCTACAGGCCAAAAGAGAATGCCATGATATATTTAATGCAATGAAATAGAAGGGCCTTGAACCAAGGATACTGTATCCAACACGACTATCATTTAAATATGATGGCGGGATTAAACAATTCCCAGACAAGCAAAAGCTGAGGGAACTTCTTTCTCACAAACCACCTCTACAGGGCATCTTACAGGGACTGCTCTAGATGGGAGCATTCCTAAAAAGAGCACAGAACAAAATACCCAACACATGAAGAATGGAGGAGGAGGAGTAAGAAGGGAGAGAAGAAAAGAATCTCCAGACAGTGTAGATAACAGCTCAATAAGTGAGCTAAGTTAGGCAGTAAGATACCAAAGAGGCTAACCTTGAACCTTTGGTAACCATGAATTTAAAGCCTGCAATGGCAATAAGTACATATCTTTCAATAGTCACCCTAAATGTAAATGGACTGAATGCACCAATCAAAAGACACAGAGAAATAGAATGGATAAAAAAGCAAGACCCATCTATATGCTGCTTACAAGAAACTCACCTCAAACCCAAAGACATGCACAGATTAAAGTCAAGGGATGGAAAAACATATTTCAGGTAAACAACAGCGAGAAGAAAGCAGGGGTTGCAGTACTAATATCAGACAAAATAGACTTCAAAACAAAGAAAGTAACAAGAGATAAAGAAGGACACTACATAATGATAAAGGGCTCAGTCCAACAAGAAGATATAAACATTCTAAATATATATGCACCCAACACAGGAGCACCAGCATATGTGAAACAAATACTAACAGAACTAAAGGGGGAAATAGACTGCAATGCATTCATTTTAGGAGACTTTAACACACCACTCACCCCAAAGGATAGATCCACCGGGCAGAAAATAAGTAAGGACACGGAGGCACTGAACAACACAGTAGAACAGATGGACCTAATACACATCTATAGAACTCTACATCGAAAAGCAACAGGATATACATTCTTCTCAAGTGCACATGGAACATTCTCCAGAATAGACCATGAACTAGCCCACAAAAAGAGCCTCAGTAAATTCCAAAATATTGAAATTCTACCAACCAATTTTTCAGACCACAAAGGTATAAAACTAGAAATAAATTCTACAAAGAAAACAAAAAGGCTCACAAACACATGGAGACTTAACAACATGCTCCTAAATAATCAATGGATGAATGAACAAATTAAAATAGAGATCAAGGAATATATAGAAACAAATGACAACAACAACAGAAAGCCCCAACTCCTGTGGGACGCAGCGAAAGCAGTCTTAAGAGGAAAGTATATAGCAATCCAGTCACACTTGAAGAAGGAAGAACAATCCCAAATGAATAGTCTAACATCACAATTATCGAAACTGGAAAAAGAAGAACAAATGAGGCCTAAAGTCAGCAGAAGGAGGGACATAATAAACATCAGAGAAGAAATAAACAAAATTGAGAAGAATAAAACAATAGCAAAAATCAATGAAACCAAGAGCTGGTTCTTTGAGAAAATGAATAAAATAGATAAGCCTCTAGCCAAACTTATTAAGAGAAAAAGAGAATCAACACAAATCAACAGAATCAGAAATGAGAATGGAAAAATCATGACAGACTCCACAGAAATACAAAGAATTATTAAAGACTACTTTGAAAACCTATATGCCAACAAGCTGGAAAACCTAGAAGAAATGGACAACTTCCTAGAAAAATACAACCTCCCAAGACTGATCAAGGAAGAAACACAAAAGTTAAACAAACCAACTACGAGCAAAGAAATTGAAATAGTAATCAAAAAACTACCCAAGAACAAAACCCCCAGGCCGGACGGATTTACCTCGGAATTTTATCAGACACACAGAGAAGACATAATACCCATTCTCCTTAAAGTTTTCCAAAAAATAGAAGAGGAGGGAATACTCCCAAACTCATTCTATGAAGCCAACATCACCCTAATACCAAAACCAGGCAAAGACCCCACCAAAAAAGAAAATTACGGACCAATATCCCTGATGAATGTAGATGCAAAAATACTCAATAAAATATTAGCAAACAGAATTCAACAGTATATCAAAAGGATCATACACCATGACCAAGTGGGATTCATCCCAGGGATGCAAGGATGGTACAACATTCGAAAATCCATCATCATCCACCACGTCAACAAAAAGAAAGACAAAAACCACATGATCATCTCCATAGATGCTGAAAAGGCATTTGACTAAATTCAACATCCATTCATGATAAAAACTGTCAGCAAAATGGGAAGAGAGGGCAAGTACCTCAACATAATAAAGGCCATATATGATAAACCCACAGTCAACATTATACTGAACAGCGAGAAGCTGAAAGCTTTCCCTCTGAGATCGGGAACTAGACAGGGATGCCCACTCTCCCCACCGTTATTTAACATAGTACTGGAGGTCCTAGCCATGGCAATCAGACAAAACAAAGAAATACAAGGAATCCGGGTTGGTAAAGAAGAAGTTAAACTGTCACTATTTGCAAATGACATGATATTGTACATAAAAACCCTAAAGACTCCACCCCAAAACTACTAGAACTGATATCGGAATACAGCAAAGTTGCAGGATACAAAATTAACACACAGAAATCTGTGGCTTTCCTATACACTAACAATGAACCAACAGAAAGAGAAATCAGGAAAACAACTCCATTCACAATTGCATAAAAAAAAAATACAATACCTAGGAATAAACCTAACCAAAGAAGTGAAAGACTTACACTCTGAAAACTTAAAGTCACTCTTAAGAGAAATTAAAGGGGACACTAACAGATGGAAACTCATCCCATGCTCGTGGCTAGGAAGAATTAATATCGTCAAAATGGCCATCCTGCCCAAAGCAATATACAGATTTGATGCAATCCCTATCAAATTACCAGCAACATTCTTCAATGAGCTGGAACAAATAATTCAAAAATTCATTTGGAGACACCAAAGACCCCAAATAGCCATAGCAATCCTGAGAAAGAAGAATAAAGTAGGGATGATCTCACTCCCCAACTTCAAGCTCTACTATAATAAAGCCATAGGAATCAAGACAATTTGGTACAAGACAATAGCACAAGAAGAGAGCCACAAACCAGTGAAACAGACTAGAGACTCCAGACATTAACCCAAACATATATGGTCAATTAATATTTGATTAAGGAGCCATGGACATACAATGGCAAAATGACAGTCTCTTCAACAGATGGTGCTAGCAAAACTGGACAGCTACATGTAGGAGAATGAAACTGGACCATTGTCTAATCCCATATACAAAAGTAAATTCAAAATGGATCAAAGACCTGAATGTAAGTCATGAAACCATTAAACTCTTGGAAAAAAACATAGGCAAAAACCTCTTAGACATAAACATGAATGATCTCTTCTTGAAAATATCTCCCTGGGCAAGGAAAACAACAGCAAAAATGAACAAGTTGGACTATATTAAGCTGAAAAGCTTCTGTACATCAAAAGTCACCATCAATAGAACAAAAAGGATCCCTACAGTATGGGAGAATATATTTGTAAATGACAGATCCGATAAAGGCTTGACATCCAAAATATATAAAGAGCTCACATGCCTCAACAAACAAAAAACAAATAACCCAATTAAAGAATGGGCAGGGGAACTGAACAGTTCTCCAAAAAAGAAATACAGATGGCCAACAGACACATGAAAAGATGCTCCACATCGCTAATTATCAGAGAAATGCAAATTAAAACTACAATGAGGTATCACCTCACACCAGTAAGGATGGCTGCCATCCAAAAGACAAACAACAACAAATGTTGGCAAGGCTGTGGAGAAAGGGGAATCCTCCTACACTGCTGGTGGGAATGTAAATTAGTTCAACCATTGTGGAAAGCAGTATGGAGGTTCATGAAAATGCTCAAAACAGACCTACCATTTGACCCAGGAATTCCACTCCTAGGAATTTACCCTAAGAACGCAGCAATCAAGTTTGAGAAAGACAGATGCACCCGTGTATTTATCACAGCACTATTTACAATAGCCAAGAATTGGAAGCTACCTAAATGTCCATCAGTAGATGAGTGGATAAAGAAGATCTGGTACATACACAGAATGGAATATTACTCAGCCATAAGAAGAGGGCAAATCCTACCATTTGCAGCAACATGGATGGAGCTGGAGGGTATTATGCTCAGTGAAATAAGCCAAGCAGAGAAAGAGAAATACCAAATGATTTCACTCATCTGTGGAGTATAAGAACAAAGGAAAAACTGAAGGAACAAAATAGCAGCGGAATCACAGAACCCAAGAATGGACTAACAGGTACCAAAGGGAAAGGGACTGGGGAGGATGGGTGGGTAGGGAGGGATAAGGGGGCGGAAGAAGAAGGGGGTATTAAGATTAGCATACATAATGGGGGAGTGGGAGAAAGGGGAGGGCTGTACAACACAGAGAAGTCAAGTAGTGATTCTACAACATTTTGCTATGCTGATGGACAGTGATTGTAAAGGGGTTTATAGCGGGGACCTGGTATAGGGGAGAGACTAGTAAACATAGTATTCTTCATGTAAGTGTAGATTAATGATAACAAAAAAAAAGAAAGAAAGAAAGAAAAGGGGGATTACTCCCTGATAGGATAAACTAACTGGAAATCAATGATTAATGCATGCTTTAAATATCCTTAATTTTGATCACTTAAAGGGTGTCAGATGATCGGCTATGGAGGTACACTTTTCTGATAATATTACTTCCTCTTAAAAAAAAAAACAGCAGTTCCTGTGTGGTGACCTCCATTGAGTTCTACACAATGGTACAAAGGGCATTTCATAGTGTGGGCAAAGGGTCTGTTTGTGTTTATACAGAGGATCAAAGCCTAATTTGGCTACCCAGAAAATGAACTAAGATATGATATGAAGAAGATCTTCCAACATCAGCACTCTCTGGAAGAGTCATACCAGAAGATGATCATCAAAAAACCTCAACAAAGGTCCAGGCACTGCTGCAGTTGTAGCTGCATTCATCCCACCGTTTCCTGGACTTGCCATTGGAATGAAGAAGGAGATATCTAAGCCGGCCTGTGCATACAGTAAAACAACAAATTTGACTGGATCTATACTGTTGGAACTCAACCAAGAATTAGGAGAAGTTCAAGTTGTAGTGCTCCAAAATCTTACGACTACAGACTATCTACTGTTAAAAGAACATATGGGATGTGAACAGTTCCCAGGAATGGGTTGTTTTAATTTATCTGATTTCTCTCAGACTGTTCAAGTTCAGTTGGACAATATCCATCATATCATAGATAAGTTTTCACAAATGCTTAGGGTGCCTAACTGGTTTTCTTGGTTTCACTGGAGATGGCTGGTAATTATAGGTCTGCCTTGGTTATGTAACTATATACCTATTATGTTAATGTGTGTGCACAATTTAATTAGTAGTTTAAAACCTGTACATGCTTGAGTTACTCTACAAGAAGATATGTCAAAGAAATAATCAATCTTCCCATGTTTTCTTCCATCTGCTACTTCTATAGCTTTTCTTCTTCCTTCCTAATTACAACCCTTAAATAGAACTCATGCCTCATATCGAATTTACCGAGTGTCATAATTCTTCCAAGTGGTAAAGATACCTCAAGACAAATGCTGGGCATAAAAGCCACAGGGCATAAATCTGCAAAGAAGTAAAAAGCTAACCTTTTCAAACAATATTGCTTCTCTCTCACTTACCAACTTTACATTCCCCTGTATGGCTCCGGAAGAAGACTGGTTAGCCAGAGACGGGTAAGATTCCTCAAGGGAGGAAAAACCTAAGACAGGCACAGTCACAGAGGGGCCATCAAGTGAGAAATTGGGGATCAACAGAGGTAAGGCTTAGAACCTCCCCCCCCCCCTGTTTTGAGAGAAATCTCCTGCATCCGTGGATGTTTTGTTGCCCTTGTCTAGCTTGGATTAACACTTAGTCTACAGGCACACACCTGATCATCTACATTTGTTCTCTTACAGCATTAAACTATGTTTTCTACCTTTATCTTGCATCTCCCTACCACTTCAGCATTTTATTAAAAATAATAATAATAATAAGGGAGAAATGTGGGATTCACATATAAATCAAGTATAAAAATCAAACGAATATTCATATTTGACCTGATTGTCTATAGTTCATAATGCATGATCAAAACCGAAAGTTTATGTGATGACTGCCCTTGTCCTGTTCACCATGTAAGAACTTATTCACTATGTAAGAATTGTTCACCATGTAAGAACTTGTTCATTATGCTTCAGAAGATTGGAGACTGTTGAGAATTAGGTTTGGGGTGGATTAATGATTGTGCATTGAGTCCCCTATACATAATTTTATTGTTGTTAACAACCATTTGATCAATAAATATGAAAAAAAAAGCTGGTCCTCAAAAGAGGTGTTCCACATAATATGTCATCAAGGAAATGCAAATTAAGCCAACAGTGAGAAACCATATCCACCTATTAGAATGGCCAAAATTCAGAACAATAACAAATACCACTGAGAACATGAAACAGCAGGCTTCTCGTACATTTTTGGAGGGACTGACAAATGGAACAGCCACTCGGACAGAGTTTGGTGGTTTCTTATAAAAACTAAGCATATTCTTACCATATGATACAGCAATTGTCATCTTGGTACTTATGCAAAGGAGGTGGAGACAGATGACCACACAAAACCTGCAATAGATGTTTACAGCAGCTTTATTCATAACTGCCATAACTTGGAAGCAATCAAGATGTCCTTTAATGGTGAATGGATAAATAAACCATGGTACACCCAGACAATGGAATATTAATCAGTGCTAAAAAGAAATGAGTTATCAAGTCAGACATGGAGGAAACTTAAATGCATACTACTAAGTGAAAGAAGGCAATCTGAAAGTCTATAATGTGTAATTACAACCATATGACATTCTGGAAACAGAAAATGATAGAGACAATAAAAAGAACCATGTTTGCCAGGGGTGGGGTGGGAGAGAGAAATAAGCAGAGCACAGAGTACTTCTTGGGTAGTGAAAATAATCTACATGGTGTCATACTGATGGATATTTGTCATTATACCTTTGTCTAGCCCCATAGAATGCATACCACTAGGAGTGAGCCCTAAGGTAAACTATGGACTTTGGGTGATTATGATATCTCAATGTAGGTTCATCCACGGTAAAAAAAAATGTACAAGTCTGGTGAGTGATTTGATAATGAGGGAGGCTATGCATGTATAGGGACAGAGGTATTGGCAATACATGGACAGGCAATCTCTGTACTTCCCTCTCAATTTTATTGTAAATCTAAAACTTCCCTTGGAAGATGTCTTTTTTAAAAAGCTGGTTCTTTGAGATAATGAATAAAATCAATAAGTTTCTAGCTAGACTGATTGGGGGAATGAAGAGAGAATACATGAATTACGAACATCAAAATGAAACAGATGGTATCACTGCAGTTTTTATAGATACTAAAAAGATAATAGAATACTATATTATAAATGTATATATGAATATATTTATGACTATATTCAACAACTTAAATGAATAATTTCTTTGAAAGGAGAAAACTACAAAAGCTTGGTCAAGAAGAAACAGATACTGGGATAATCCTTCAACTATTAAAGATTACAGGTTAAAAACTTCCTACAAAGAAAACTTCAGGCCCCAGTAGCTTTACTGGCGATAGCTACCAAACACTTAAGAATAAATAATACCAATTACACACAAATTTTTCCAGAAAACAGAAAAGACAGGAATGTTTCTTAACCCATGCTATAAAGGTCAGTATTACTCTGATATCAAATCAAGACAAATACATTACAAGAAAAGAAAGCTACAGATCCACATCCTTCATGAACATATATGTAAACTTCCTAAATAAAATTTTAGCTAATAGATTGCAAAAATAAATAAAAAAGATAATAAATTATACCCAAGTGGTGTTTATCCCCCAAATGCAATGCAGGTTTAAAATTTGAAAATTTATTCGCCATACCAGCAAAGTAAAACAGAGAAAACAAATGATCAACTTGGTTGCCACAGAAATAACATCTGACAAAGTCCAACGTTCATTCAAAATTTTTTAAACTCTTGGAAAACTCATAGTTAAAGGGAATTTCCTCAATCTGACAAAGTGCATCTGTGGATAGTCAGCAGCTAACACCACACATAATGGTGAAAGATTGAATGTTTTCCCCTTCAGATCAGGAACAAGACAAGAATGTCCACTCTCCACCTCTATTCAGTGTTGGGAACCTTCTCACCAAAGTAAGAAGGAAAAAAAAAAAAAGAAATTGTGGGAAAAAAAGAAAGTAAACTTGTTTTTATTCACAAACAATATAAACTTTTACACAGAAAAGTCAGTGGAATCTACAAAAAAGTTATAAGGATCAATAAGTGAATTTAGCAACATTGCAGGACACACCAAAATTGAAAATCAATTATATTTCTATATACTAGAAATGAACAATAAAGAAATTGAATTTTTTTTAAATACCACTTATAATAGTGTAAATAAATATGATAAACTTAGGGATAGATCTGACCCAATAAAAGTGTAAAACCTGTATTCTACAAACTTCAAAACATTACTGAGAGAAACTTAAAAAGACCTAAATAAATGGAGATTACACCATGTTCAAGGGTCCGATGACTTAATACCCTTAGAATGTCAATTCTTCCCAACATGATCTCTAGATACAAGGCACTATGGATACAAACAAACATTGGGGTGTGTGGAATATGTTTAGTATTTTAATAGCAATAATAGTTTCATATATTCATATGTCAAAACTAATTGTTCACTTTATATGCAGCTTGTACATCAATTACACTTCAACCAAGTTTTTAGAAGTATTTTTTTTAAATTTAAATGTCAGTATGAAGCAGCAGTTTTAAATATATTAATGCATTTACCCAAGACTTTATACTTGAGAGATCTATTCCAGTAAAACATGGCTGATTGAAGACACATTTACCTTACTCCCTAACCACCCTCTACTGAAAGGACTGTTATGAAATTTTAGGACATGGCAGAGGGCAATGATCCCAAGGAAATGAAAAGTGGACAATAGGCAACCAGCAAAGCTTTGAAATCTGGAAGTAGGTGAGTTGTGACTGACTTTGCACACCAGAGAATCCAAGATGCCAGCTGATGGACAACCCCAGAAAGTTCCAGGAACTGGAGGCGCCAGGTAGCTCACAGAGGAGGGAAGGGTGCACTGCACCCATCAGACATCCCTGAACCCTTGACCCACTGCATGCAGCAAGCTGACTGCCATTCCTCCATCTCCTTCCACCGTAAAAGTCATGAAGTATTCTATGGAGAAGCTGAAGCAGGCACTCTAGGACTCTGAGCACAGCTGAGGGGATGCTGTGGCCTGTATGTCTGCATCCCCTCCAAATTCTTATACTGAAGTCCAATCCCCATTCTGACAGCATTTGGGGGTGGGGCCTTTGGGAGGTATCAGATTATGAGGGTGGATTAGTGCCCTTCTAAGAAGAGACTGAGAGAGATGGTCTGTTCTTTTCTCTCTCTCTCCCCCTCTGTTCTCTCTCTCTGTGCTCCATGTGAATACACTGAGAAGGCAGCTATCTACAAGCCAGAAAGTGGATCTACCAGGGCCTTCATCTTGGACTTCCCAGCCTTCAGAACTGTGAAAAATAAATGTTAACTGTTTAAGAAACCCAGTTTTTGGTGTTTTGATTATAGCTGACTGAACTAAGAAAGGGTAGAATATCAGACTGAAATATCATACTGAAAACAAGATCATTAAGTGAAAATCTATACATGAAGGGGTGAGCCGCAAGCCCAGGTCTCACACTCACACTGAGAACAATGAAAACGAGGCTTTAGCATCTCATGTATTATACTAAAGGACTCCTATCTGAGAAAACTGATTATCTCAAGAGAAAAACAAAAGGCAAAATTCCTTCTGAAAATGAAATAGTTCAGTGAAGCTGTCCAAGCTCTGCCCACTATACGGAAGCTCACTATTCAATACTCTAAATATACTGTCCCTTGGCACACACACATTCTCTCTCTCTCTCTCTCTCACACACACACACACACACACACACACACACACACACACACACACTCTCTCTCATGGCTTCCAATCAGCTTTTCACTGCCTTTCTCTCAAACATGAACAGACAGCTAAAGATCACCTGACATTTGAGAAAAGCCTCTAATAAATAAAAGAAAAAATTGGAGATGAGGCAGAGAGCAGAGAGAACTTAAACTACACTGAATATCCTCAAGAGATAGAAGATTTTTGATAAAAGAAAAAAACTGTCTCAGAGAAAAAAATTAAATACGATTCTTATTAAAAAAATAGGCTGTGAAAAATGAAACATTCAAAATATACATAAACTTTAAGAAATTTCTCAGGAAATGCAAGGAGGAAATGATAGAAATCAGGAAGAAGAGGTATAAATAATAAAATGCCAATACGAGAAATTCAACAAATTGTTAAGAGCTCCAGAAAGAAAAAACAAAAAGCTGGAGAAAATGAGATTCCAAAAAATGATTCAAAAAACTTCCCAGAACTGGGGGTTTGAGTTTGAATTGAAAGGGCCCACCGAGTCAGCAAACCAATGGTGATGTAAAAAGCCAACACCCCATCCTACAAGTGAGGACTGGCAGAATACAAGAACACAGAAATGGAAAGAATAAATTTAATGAATTTGACAAAAAGCTTGTAATCCTAAGGCATTATACTAGGTACCATCAGACACAAAAAACAAGCTGAAGGCCATCCCTATCTCTAGTTAAAAAAACAAAAAAGTTAAACAGTAAGAGGAGGTGAAAATTTCATTATCATAACTATAATCATAGGACATCAACCACTACATTTTTCTCTTGTCTTGGTTCCTATCTTCAGATTTTTTTTTTTTTTTAAGCAAGAGCCACCTTGGAGTGTCTCAGTCCAAATCCCCAGCACTTGTCCTGGGTGAGGAAGGCCAGCCCTTTGTTTTTGCGACCCCCCTTCACTGGTACACATAATCACACTCAGCATATACTCATACACACTTTTACACATACACATGTGCACAAAAACTTACACACCCACCCACATTCGAACAGCCTGGGGCCTCCTGAACAATCCCATTCTGTTACTCAGGGAGAGGCTGTTTCTCAGCCTTCCACAGTTGAAGAGGCTCTGTCCATCTGAGATTAGAAACGAGGTCTGTAATTTACACTCTTATTCCCTATCTCTTCCTATATTTTGCTAGACTTTCAATAGTTTACTTGATATTCAGATAAGCCAGTAGTGTCTGTCCTCTAAGGGTTTTGTACCCTGCCTCTTGAAGAATGTGCAAATTTTTCCCAGTATGTCCACTGCTAGCTTTTCAGCAGCAACCAAATTCAATTCTTCCCTGCTCTGGGCACTGTCTTCTGTCCCACCAGGCCTTGCACAGCCATCCCACTTGCCACCGTTAGAGAGATTCAAAGCCCTTAGGCGTCGGTGCATGTGGCCAGCCGCTCCCAGTCCCTCTGGAGGAGGACTTCACAGCTTTTCCAAAGAGTAAGCCAGTGGGGGAACTAAGATCTCAGCTGACTCCGGTTTCCTTTCCAGGGGCTGTTTGAAAGATGAGTGCCAACCAGGCTTAGGGAAAGTGAGCTAGAACCAGCAGAATGTTTGAGAAGCCAGGAGTACCAGCCAGACATGTAGAATGCTTTACACCTACAGCCAACATAATTTATATTCCTGTCAAATTGTGTGTCTTTCTTTGCAACCCCACTTTTTGTTATATAAAAGAGAGGGGAAAGAGGTGTTATCTTTATTTTTAGTCTTCTTTTTATTATTATTATTACTATTACTATTCAACCATTGTGAAGGAGACAACGCTCAAGATCCTGGGCAGTGGACTGTTTTTATTTTTTCAACACCAATTACTCAGTCATTTACCAAGACAGCACATTAAGTGAACTTGACCTTTTTGTGTAGCCTTCAATCCATTCCCACAAAGATGGTCCCTCCACTGTAGATAATGTCACACAACCTCTCCAGCCTATGGCAATGCTTTTGGTGTCGTCCACATTTGTTATGACGTTAGATTAAGCTTTTACCCTTAGGCCCTTGTTAAAATGCACATCTGTTAGCCAGGAGGTTAACAGAAGAGGCCATCTGTTTGTCCAGAACGCAGGCCTGGGGATGCCTATCACAGTGTTTATTGAGAAGGCAGCTGAGTGTTGTGAACAGAGGCCCTGACCTGGTTGTGAACAGATCTTGGATGCAGGCCTGTATTTGCTACTCACTTGCTTATTATAAGCCTCAGTTTCCCCAGGTGTGTTTCCCAATCAAAAAGAAATTGCACTCACAGAATTGTACTCAACGGAATTGTACTCACTGACCTCTAAGAGTCCGTCCCATCTTAAAATTTAGTGATTCTATATTCTGAATATAATATCTATCCTGATACCTCAGCCACCAAGAACAAGGCTGAATTTTTTCTAATGAATAAACATTGCATTTAAAATATCTATACAACATATATACTTTCCAAAACATGCAAACAATTCCAGCTGGTTACCTTTTGGATGTTTATATTAAAACCAATTCAACAATACTCCCGGGCACTATTCCCAAAACATTTTCATTTGATTGGGAATTGTTTAAATTTTAATCCATGCCCTTCCCTCTCCCAACTGCACTCTTCTTAGAATGTGGCATTTGAAATACTGGCTGCAATGCCCTGAATTCCCTTACTAATCATGTATCTCAGCAGTATTCCTGCTGCCCATTTGGATGATTCTTGGCCCACTATATAGGATGTGTGGTGGAGTAGAGAGAATGCATTTATAAGATTTATGGGTGTATTTCTGTGGATTTCCTTTTCCTCCCAAGAGTGCCTGCCAAGGGCCCACTTCTCTCCCCAATCAGCATCAATACTGCATACGACTGTGCTCTTCTCTTCTCTTTCACTTTTTCTTTTAAAACATTTAAGATCATAGCAAAACCATCCTCCCAAATACTTCTGCTAGCACAAACTCCAGAACAACAAACAAAAAAACAAATCAAACTGTGCAGATTCCCTAAGTCAAACAAGCTCATTTTATATACATTCACAGCTGCACTGCTTTCCTAATGCCTGTTTCACTGCTCTTCCCAAACTGTACTCAGGCTGGATCCCAGTCTTCACTGGCCGTGGGAATGAAAAGGGTAGCAGCAGGGACTGCGAGAGGGGCTTCCAGCAGGACCCCGCAGAGGGTCGATCCCCAGCTCGAGGACAGAGCCCTCCGGGGCTTCCTCAGGCTTTGACCACGCCACACAACAACCCACCCATGTCTTCTCTTTACAACTCTTCCCTCCCACTCCTTCGCTGACCCAAACACTTATGGAGACTGAGATTTATTACATTAGGAGCTACCATATTTTCAGCAACAATTATGTACCAGGAACTGAGGTACCCATTTCATATAAGTTGTATTACTGAATCTTACACAATCTTACAAGTCAGGTATTACCTTGTTTGTTTTAAACCAGGAAATTAAGGCTCAGGGAGGTTAAATAACTTGCTTAAGGTCCACAGACAATAAGAACTTGAGCCTAGATGTGTATGCAGGTCTATATCACTGTCTGAATACAGGGTTGCTTAAAAGGATTAATAACCAGAAGGTAGTATTGGATGAGCACAAAAGTGGTAAAGACTAACCAGGTACCCCACTCCCCCTCCATCAAAAGATCACATCATGCTACTTCACTTGTACAGAAGACCTGAATCAGTACCTGTTTGCACAAACTGAAAGAAATTAGAAAATGCAAAAAGCAAAAATAATGTAGTGTTTGTTTTGCTGTGAGCTCTTACAGAGGCAGGGCACACCCCAGCAAGGAGAACGACACCGCCCAGCCCCCACCCTGGAAATACACACACTCAGCATCTCACAATCAAGCTGCCATAGCTTCAAACTGTGTCTGTGAGGATCTGTGCTTTAATTCAATTTATTTTGCGCATCCATTAGCAAGAGATGGCCTAACAAAAGCTTAAGAGGAGTTATTTTTGGGGTATGGGAAGGCTCACAAATTTTCCATATAAATTTATGGTAAAAAAAAAATTTATGGTAATTGCTTCTTTGCTTTACTCCATTTCTACTTACATAAGTTTTCATAGGAACATTCTCCTTTCAGATAGTGAGGAGAACCTATACCATGGTTTAATCAAAACTGTCACAACTATATGTGTGTAGGAAAGACTCAACCAACAACTTCCACGGTCGTCTTATTCAGTGATTAGAAATGGCATCTGGTATCAATAGGGAAAGCTTCCAGCCATAAAGAACAGTCAGCCCAACTTTTATTAGCCTAAATATATCTTTCTCACACACACACAAAAGTCTAAGGCAGTGTTGGCCAAGAGAATATAATGTGAGAAATAAATTCAGGTCACATATGTAATAGCAAAATTTATAGTAGCCACATTAAAAAAGTAAAAGGAAACAGGTTAAGTTAATTTTAATAACATTTTATTTAACCCAATATATCCAACAGGCAATCAATATTAATAATATAAATGGCATACTTTTTTTCATACTAAGTCTTTAAAATCTGGTGTGCAATCAGAGAAGACAAGTAGTGGCTCTGTGGCATCTTACCACTGATGGACAGGACTGCAATGGGGTATGGGGGGACTCGATAATATGGGTGAACATAGTAACCACATTGTTTTTCATGTGAAACCTTCATAAGAGTGTATATCAATAATACCTTAATTTAAAAAATTGTATAAAATAAAATATAAATAAATAAGAATAAAATAAAATCTAGTGTGCATTTTATACTAACAGTACATCTCAATTCAGACTAGCCACATTTTAAATGCTCATTAGCTAGATGTGGCTAATGACCACCACACAGGAAAGGAAAGAAACTGCTGGGGTTAGATTCCTAGTTCGCAGGGCTTTTCTCTCACATGTAACACCTCAGTTGCATAAAATGGCTGCCAGAGTACCAGACATTATATCAGTATCAAAAACAAGAACAGGGAAGAGGCACCAGCAGTAAATCTTAAAATCTTTTCCAGAATACTTCTGCGTACATCTGAGCAGTGTCCCAAAGTGACTCTTCATCACAAGAAGGACTGGGTAAGTGAGAAATCATATTTTTCTAATTTCCAGTGGAAGTATAAGAAGAGACTTGGAAATAGAAACATATTTGCTAACCAACTAGGACAGCCATAGGCATTGACTTAAAAGAATAAAAAAGAGTATATTTTAAAACAATAAAAATTCTAGGAATCACAAAAATATGCTCTGCTTCATTTTTTAATATTTATGTAATACTCAACAAAACAATAAATAAGTTTTTCTTTCAGAATACTACCTATCAAGCTCACTTTTGCCATTTGCCAGCTAACACATTTGAAAGGAGAAGAGCAATGGAGCATCTGGAGGAGGGCATCTACCTCCCTTTCCCCACAGACCTTTCCTTGGTGAGTCCTCTGTGACTATATGAGTGCACAAAGTGAACACCAAATACAGCACTATTTATTCAAATTCCTATTGAGCAATGTCAGTGCTCATTTTACTACATCACAACATAGTAGAAATTAACAGTTTCTTCTAATTCTTCAACAATTCTTCTAGTCTCTTTCCAAACTAAATTATAGCAATAAACAGATCTAAGGTAATACAATCTCATTATTAACAAAATTCCATAGTTACCTTAATAAAAAGGAAAGAGATTTTTAGACTCAGAAAAATGAGTGATACATAGTTTTGACATAGTCAACTTTGAAATTTGATTAATAAGAAATGGATGTAAATGATCTAATAATTTATACTGTAGAGATTTTTAATCTCTGTACAATTGTACAGATACTAAATGTTATGGTAAACTTAAGGGTTGTATTTTAAAGCAGTTCTGTGTATTTTCTCTTCTCCCAAAAAATCCAAAAAACGTTTTCAATTATTTCACAATGATATGACAGGCATATTTAATCTAACAGTAGAAACCTAAATTATATTTAATGAAGTTACTCCATGTAATGTTAAAGCTGGCGGTTTGTTTATTCAGTTTTAAATAAGTAAGCATACAGGTATATGCAGGCATTCATATAACTAATGCTCTAATTATTCAAACAGCCCACTAGGTCATCAAATTGATTGTGTGAAGCAAAGTTGCCTTGAACTAGAATATAGGGCACTTTGCATGAGCTTACAACTATAAGCATAAAACTCCTCAGATGAAAACATGAATGAATTCAAACCATCAGAGAAATTAGGTCAATAACATAGTCTTTAACTGTAATCTCCTGAGATTTACATTTTGAAAAGGAATAGAAATACTTGAAATACATGGGAAAGAGTAATCCCATTATAACTTCACTGCACTGTAGCACATTGTATGAAGGACACAGGTTGACCTCACCACCACTAAGCCCCAGTTTCAAGAGATTTTATGATTGCTGCTTAATACATTAAAAACCAAATAAAAGAATAGTGTGTGCAACCTAGTATTATCACTAATACCATTAATCTCACTTAAAATCCTATTTTCTTTTAAAATGTTTAATGGCATGCAAATGGTTGCATAGCTCTATACACATGTGGATGCCTGACTTCTATAATCTATGACACAGGATAATAATAGTGCACACTATAAATCAGTGACTCAGTGACATAAACTCAGTGCATGAATTGCCAATGGATCATGCTTTCCTGTCATTATGGTACTGAGTAAATACGAGCTCAGGGCTGTTAACACCTCTCTGGGCTTTGACACGCCACCAAGCAGGGCGCTGACGACCAGCTACACGAACACAGTGTATAGATCTACTGTACTGCTATTGCCAGTCATTCCTTGGAGACCTTAAAATTATGCTTGTGTCACTTGAAAATGACATAAAATCACACTGTTCTATTTGGGAATACAAATCGGTGATTATTTTAAATTTAAGAGATAAAAACTGTGAATACTTTAATTCTAATTAAAAAGAATGAGGGAACTCATTTAAATTCAAATAACTATAACTTTACCTCCAGCATCAACGCATGATTTATATACACAAGCAAAAGACCTTTGGTGCTGCAGACTTAGATGAAAGCTTGGAGCGAGGGAGAAATTATACTGTGAAGCACTGAAAATGTGAAATTCAATGTTACATCCTTATTCCTAAGTGCCCTTCACATACCCTATCATGTGGCTCAGCCCTCCTACTGTCCACCTCTTCTCTTTCCCTCTGCTCTCCTTTGCCCACATTCTCTGAAGAAACCAAAATTATCCTACCTTCTTACAGAGAAAGTCAGTTATCATCAGCCCCTGTAACCAAACTCAGCAAAGCAATACATTTTCATATCCAAAGTTATATTAATGAGCTATGCTCACTCTCCAACTTCCTATGAATATTTGCTGAAATAAAGGAAAAGTATAGTGATTTTGGAACCTCACTGATAAGACTTAGAACACAATTCCTTAGAAAGCAGGTATCGACAGGTTTTTTTAAAACATATTTTTCAATTATAAATAGATCAAATGTTTTAAATGACCTAAAACCTAAACGTTTGTAGTTTAGAGTTGTGTTCATGTAAAGTATGCATTGGTCTAAAATGTAAGTCAAAACCCTACTCACTTAAAAACAAATCTAACCAAGTATGAAAAATAAGTAATTTACAATGTCTATAATCTGAGACGTTTTAAAAATCAAAATTAGAATAAAGCAACTGATTTTTACATATCAATCTATAGATAACAATTTACTCATTTTCCTATATGTGAGAAGTCAAACTGAAATAATAATTGGTAACATAAGGATGGAGATCTACAGAAACTTCAAAATCTAAACTTATGTGTGACATTTTTTCACTGTCTTCACTGAGTTTATTATATAGAAGTATTTTATAACTATCCCTAAAGCCCAAATCCTGCTAGAACTTAAAAATCACTAGCCAGATGAATGTTTCAACATTTATCCCTACTGGTTTCTAGCTCTGTCTGTAAATGCCTCGTGCTTTTTGATCTAAGACATGTCTACAGTTTTCATATTGTTCTATGAGGGAAATAAAAATAAATCACCTAATAGAATTTCACTTCCTCTGATTCCTAAGATTCTGAAAACTAGATTAATTATATGGGAAATAAGTCATCTTGGGGTGGGTAGTCCTTAAGGCATCCAATTGTGAATTAGCCACTTTTCTGTAAAGGCACAGACGTATAAATAATACTATTTTATTTAAAATAGTCATATATGTGGCAAACAGAAGAACTTTTTGGAATTCAAAGTGGATGCGAACATATATAATAAGTTTGATGATCCACAAAAGATAAAATCTATTTAAAAAATTACTATTTTAAGAGTAGCTAAGTCTTATTTTTTAAAATTATTAATAAGGATTGCATGCATCTTAATTGCATGCATGATAAATTATCTTGAGATTCAGGAAATTATCAGGTCATTATCCACTAATACTTCAACCAGTGTTTAAAGAGCTACTAAGAATGAGACTATTCCAGTAATCTAATAATAACACTGACATCTTTTCAAAGTCTTTTAGAAATGTTAAACTATTTGGTTGCATCAAACACTAATGGGCACTACATCTTTTAAAGACCTAAGCAGCAATTCATAAATACACTGATGCATATACTACAGGGAAGTTAATAATCATACGAATCAAATCTTTCACACTTCCTTACTCTACAGTGTCTACATCTGAAAGATGTAAGAATTTTACATTTAATTTTATGACTGAAGGTAAGCTAAAATGTATATACCAACTGATAAAATTAAAATGCAAGCATTAAAAAAAAGCTATTGAGTATAATTTCATACATAATGAAGTAAATATGTGCTCTTTATTAATCACTAATTTTAACTAATAAATTTAGCACTTACCCTGTTATAAGCAAATACATATAATTTTAATTTTTAAAACAGTCCCATACATTAATTACCTAATCTCCATAAGGTTCTTAAGGCTGAGAAAGTTTAAGCAACTTTCCCATATTTATGTAGCCAGCCACAGTAGGAAGTCAGGAGGCTGATTCCAACATTAATGTACTTAGTCACCCTTTCAGAATCACCCACATAATAAGATAAGAGAAATTGAAGCTTAAAATAGCTGTTTGAAAGGTAACACTTTCTAAGTATGTCTGTGTAACAAGCAGCAGTTCCACTTCCCAGTAACGCTGTATCACCAAAAGAAATGAATAGTATAACTTATGGATTGATAAACTAAATGTATCAGAGACCCTTAATTCTACAACATATGTTTTTATGTTCCAGCATTTTATGAATTTTGTCTTATTATCAAAGTCAAAGAATCTTCCCATTTCCAGGCAGTGTATTTCCTGTGCTTTTGAGACATTATTCCACATAAGAGGCATCTATTGATTTGATTATTGTCTTGATAGTACAACATGTGGTTGTACTTTAATTAAAATTTGCATTATTAGTTATAAGATAAAATATCCAAAGAATATTTCATTTTCATTAAAAGGCAGCATTAAAATAAAAATCATCTCAGTATCCTCACCTGCAAAAAAGGTTACAGGGCAGTTTTTATCAGATTGTTATAAAGAGTAAGCATGTAACAGGCGAAGTGTTTGCTGTTCCATGACAATGCTAATTAAGAGGAAGAGTTGGAGGGTGCAAAAGAGCATGAAAAATAGCTGCAGGATATAAACTTATGAAAGAGAACAAAAGCACAGTTCAACAGAGGAATAACCTATTTAATTTCTTGGATGGCAACAGACCAAGTGCTTCAGAGGACCTAGAAATGGGTGATACTCCCATGGAAATAAAGCTGTTCCATATTATCATTGAAACCTATCTAAAAATGTCACTTCAAACCCATATAGTTTAAAGTACAACTCAAATTTTCTTCCCCAAGATCTCCCACTTACCCCTTTTCTCAAAAGCTTGGTACCTACATCATTCCCTGCACTGTTATGTTATAGTGGACTGAATAGTGCTCCAAAAAAACTCATGTCTTAAGAGTGTGGCCTTATTTGAAAGAGGGTCTTTGCAGATATAATTAACGAAGACAAGGCCTTCTGGACTAGCATGCGCCCTTAATCCAGAGACTGGTGTCCTTACAAGAGGAAGGCACATAGAGGCTCAGGGGAGAGGCCGCGTGAAGACAGAGGCAGAGACTGGAGAGACACAGCTCCAAGCCAGAACATCAGGGAATGGGAGGAGCCGCTAGAGGCTAGGAGGAGGCAACGAAGGATTCTTCCCCAAAGGCATCAGAGGGAGCTTGGCCCTGCCCACATCTTCATTTCAGACTTCGGGCACCCTCAACTGTGAAAGAATAAATTTCTGTTGTTTTAAGCCACCAAGTTGTGGAACTTTGTTAGGGCAGCCCTAGAAAGCTAATACAAACTCTTATTCACTCCTCTGGACCCTGTCTAAATGGTCTTTTCTATCCCAACAGACTTATCCAACACCTTAAGGCAGACCCCATTGACTCCTCCTGATCTCATTAATATTCTCTATTCTCAACAGCCAAAGCCTATGAATCCATCCCACATAATTTAGCAACAAGTTGTCAGCTCTTTAAGGGTAGAACCCTATCTTCTATTTGTTTAGGCCCACGATGTCCAGCATTTACAAGATGCTCAACACAGTGCCTAAGTGAGTAAGTCCAGAGCAAAGCTAGTCCAGACAACTAGGTTTCAGTTCTTGGCTTTGCCAATTACAAGTCTATAATGTCGAACAACCAACCCCTTGTGTTCCTGCTCTGTCTCACTTGCCTTATGAGTAAAATGAAAGTAACAATAGTCCTTCTGTTGCAAGATTGTTCTAAGACAATGAAGGAGTTAACACCTATACATCACTCAGAACAGTAAGTACCTAGCACACAGTAAGTACTTGCAGTTATCATTTTTATTACTATATCCAAAGAAAATGCATATTAAAATACATCTATTTGAGACTGGGTGTGGACAGGTGGCTAGAAAGGAGCCATAAATGAACAAAGCAAACATAAAGAATTAGTCAAATGTTTTGCTCTCCAAACTCCCCCATCCCCATTATTTTCTGTAATAATCAGAAGAGTCATTATTTTTAGAGGAATCAACTAAACATTTTTTCTAGGATGTGATAATTAATGTGTCAATTTGACTAGGCAGAGGGTTGCCCAGATAGCTGGTAAAACATTGTTTCTGAGTGTATGTGTGAGGTTTTCTGGAAACGATTAGCATTTAAGTTGGTAAACTGAGTAAAGATTGCCCTCACTCATTCAGCTGAGCTTCATCCAATCCACTGACAGCCTGAACAGAACAAAAAGGCAAAGGAAAGTCAAATTTGCTCCCTCTGCTTGAATGCGATGCCCATCTTCTTCTGCCCCTGTGTATCATTCCTTCTGGGTCCTGGGCCTTAAGACTATGGCCAGAATTCACACCATTGGCCCCTGGTTCTCAGGCCTTTCAGCTTGGACTGAATTACAGCACTAGTTTCCCTGGTTCTTGTCTGCTAGCAGACAGCAGACTGTGGCACTCTGACCTCCGTAAGTGCAGGAACCATTCCTGTAACAAACGTCCTCACAGACAGACAGATAGATCAATACTATTAGTTCTGTTTCTCTGGAGAACTCTGATTAGCACAAGGAATAAACATGCCCTTCTCAGAAGACATTAGCCAAAATTCCAGGGATCCTCATATGGTTTGTTAATCTCAAGGCCCCTTGTCTCCTCCACTCAGGAACTTCCCTTCTTTATATCTTCCCTCTTTTCTCCCCCACAAATCCTACTCCATTTAAGCCCAAACTCCCACCTACAGCATGATTACATCCCCAATTACTCAAACCCACCCTAATCCTTTCTTCCTGTGAACTTCTAATACACCATAACACAAAATTCAGCACACAGATACTGACAATCTATAATTTTCCATGTACATATATTATCTTCCCACTAGGCTGGAAGTTTAAGAGAAGAATAAGCAAGTTAGCAACAGACTGACTCCAAAATACATTCTCTTAATTATACTTATGTGTTTAAATCTATATTTCTTACATAACCACAAATTCTTTAATACAGTTGTAACATCCTATACATTATAATATCCTTCCTAGGGCACTTCAGTTTATTTTTTTTTTAATGAGTAAGGGGTAATTCATCTGCTGTATTTGGCCCAAATAAAACATTTGTTTTATAATATTTACCAAGTAACATTTTGCTATTTCATAGTTACATTTTTAGAAAAGTAACAAGATGTGAGAAAAGCCCAAAAGGAAAGTTTCAAATAAATGGAATCATTTAGAGTAAAGAAACAAGGCAGATGATGAAATAAATGAGGTTCGTGTTATATCTGATGAAAACTTGAGCTTAAATTTCTGCAGAAAAGAGTAAGATATGAGAAAAATTTTTTAAAGGTATAAATTTATAAAACATAAAACTGGAAGAGAAAAGATACTCCTCTTTTAAAACAATGAAGAGAGTAACTATCTAGTTGAACAAGATAGCTTCCTGTTCTGCATAAAACCCCGGGGGTGGTCAAGATCCATCTATTCTATAAATCCTGAAATCAGCTTGAAAGAAACATATTAAATGTGTTTGGTTTAAAGAAAAAAAAAAGCTATGATCCGTAATTTTATTCCTGCTGCTTTTCCTCAGTGAGTGATGATTACAATCAATTCTTAACCTTTTTAATTACAGGAAAATGGGCAGCTCAATTACACATCACGGGGTGAAGTACAGTGGGGAAACAGCTGCAGCCACTGGAATTCAGGTACACAAGCAATAAAGACATTGTAAAGGGAAACAATACTCATCAAGTCCAATAAACAAGCTATAAGAAAAGGCAATCTGACAAGAAGAAAGGGAAAATACCCATCTATACTTGTTTAATTTTATACTTAAACTCAGGGAAGGGCTCAAAATATCTCAAAACCCTGTCAACAAAATTTTGAACAGAATACTGCTTTACCTCCCTAGCAGACAAACTTCTTGATAAGAGATATTCTCTGTTTCCTATTCTACCTTTACCCCCAGCGCAGCCCTGGGAACTTCTGTTGCAACCAAGGAGAAAGTGGGGTTGCAGCAGCCACCTCCAGCCCGAATACGGAGAGGAAGCCCGACAGCCTCAGCGTGGTGACAAAGACGTCACGCAAACGCTCTCGGAACTCAGTCTCTGACTCACCCGACAGCCCTTGAATCCACGTCATTCATTCAGAAGTATTAACTGCAAACCCATCATGCAGCCAGCACGACCCTAAGCTCTGCTGATACAGCAGCGCAGGCCGAGGGGAAGGCTGGCGGCACGGAGCGGCCCGAGCATTCATCCGCAGCAACCGGGAGGACAGCGGGTCCCTGACAGGCCGCAGACCGGCTGGTGCACTGGTGGTGCAGGGAGGAGGAGGGCCCTTCAGCCTGCCTCTGTTTTCTCTGTGAGGTAGGAGACAGACTCATCAGCTGAGAGGACAAGAAGTATGAAGATGTGAAGAGAAAGTGTGAAACAGCGTCCAGAGAGTGGGAGAGTCAATAACAAGGAAATGCACTCCACCTGCAGGCAGGGCCGAGGCCCACAGTCATGAACCAATGAAACATTACTCGGCACAGATGAGCACTTTCCTCTGGCTACATTCAGTTGTTCCGGGCCAGAGTGTTGGATTTAATCAGAACTTTGGTTTTACCAGACAAGTACCACAGCTGGAGAGAGGAGTAAACAGTGCATGTATAACACAAGTGTTCCTTAAATGGCAAGGGCTAGCTCGAACATTGTGTGTAAATCTTAAACATTAAAATCAGGTTATTTCTATTTTTATTTATGTGTATTTATTGGCTTGAATTAATTTAACTTTATATATAGGTGGCCCCTTACACCTTCTAGTATATGAGGGAACTTTGTACAAAAAAAAAATGTAATAAACCATTTAAAGCCATTTGAGGAGGAAGGCACATACAAGAAGAAATAAAGTACTCAGCTTAAAAATCAAATAGGAATTTGGGGACAAAGGAAACAGCAAGGCTGAATTGCATGGCAGGAGGTTGGAGAAACTTGTGTTTTGTGGAGAAATAAAGAGAAATGATGAAGTCTTGTGTGACCTCTCATTAAAGTTAGCATGGGCAGGAAGTCGAGGCCAGAGGAGAATCTGTTGATTTACAAAAACTTTGGGCACACCAATGTGTTTCTACAAACTGTGAAACGGCAGTTTTTGTTTCTCTTATGCAGGTAACACCCAGGATGACATCTTTTTCCCCTTGAGTTAGATGTTTAACATTTACAGAACTGTTTGTTTACCCACCAAATGAAGGTTTTGAAAGTAGATATCTAGGTCCACTTTCAGCTCTACCAGTCTGTGAAACTATGGTTTTCTAGGAAAACGCACAGTAAATTAACCCTTGCCCTCTTCCTTTAACCTAAAAGCCACAATCTGAATATAACCCAACTTGAGTTTATTGCTACACCCTGAGCGGCTCCCTGCCTCCCCTGGGATACCCGTCCTAAAAGAGAAAGGGCAGCCATCCAGCTGTCCCCGTAAGCTTGTTTAAAATGATTCTCACTGAGAACGAGGCAATCACATGGATGGCAGCTCTCCAAAAGACAGAGCGCCCTGAATAAAGTCACACAGCCATGGGGACAGTACGCCCTGCTGGCCTTAACCAGGTATGTCCAACTTGTAAGTATAATTTTCTTGCCTGGAGTAATTAAATGAATATGAATCCTGTGTTCTAAAAGGTTAATTGTGTGGTACAGGAGTAAATGTTATACCACTAGCTCTTTGTTTATCTTGGAATTTTAACACCACTTCTTGAAAATGTAAAGTTGCATATTTTCCATTACTAATTAACAAAGAAATTGATTAAAGTTATGCACTTCATTTACTAGATGCGGCATCTGGGTGAAGGATTTAAGAATTAAGATAGTTTCCAGGTGAAATGAAACAGATTTTTTAAGGGAAGGAATCATATGCAGCAACAATATTTACAACACTTTTATCAAGACATTAAAACAGAAGCAGATGCCTCGCTGTAATTCTAAAATATTAGTTACATATGGTATAATGCATTGCAGAAAGCATAACAATAATGGATGATCATGGTAGGACAGAACAGCTTTCTCCTGGAGCTGGATACAGAACAGATCCCAAATATTTTTGAAGTTAAACTTAATACAGATGAGACAATCCTAAATGTGTTGCAAAGTAAATATCACACTAGAAAGAAAAGAAAAAGCCTCTTTTTTTGTTTTTTTTTGTTTTTACAAATATCAATGTTGGGGGGATAGTACAAATATATGCTCATTTTTAATAAGTATGAATTATTTAAAGTATCAATCATGTAACTATAATTAAAATATTATTAGTGCTGTGCTTATACTTACACTTCAAAGCCTAGTCTACATCTACTTTGTGAGTATTATTATAAGAATAGCCTTGTAACTATGACTAGGCTAGGTAAGGGTGGGGTCCATTTCCTACGCTCTTGACCCCAGTGCTTATTATCCATGCAACAAAAATTTTTTAAGTGTTCTGTTGCAGGCACTGTGTTAAGTCTAAGGACTACAAATACAATCACCTCTTGCTCTGTGCCCTGTGGAATTTGGGAGAGAACATTTGAGAGGGCAAGGTGAGCTCTCACCAAATCAGTATGGGCAAGAAGTCCGGGCCAGAAGTGAACGTGAGAATTCACAGAACTTTTGGGCACCAACAGTCCTTCCATGGAGAATGACATGGCAATCTTTGGGATCGTCTAGAGGAGAAAACAGCCCTACAATGAATCAGTACACAATAATGTCATCGGGAACTTGTCTGAGGCGTGTATACAAAGCACCATGGGGGCAGCAACAAAGCAGTGACGAGCTCCTGGAGCTGGATACAGTTTTGCCAAGAAGCAAGTGACATCGAAGTGCATTTGGAAGGATGAGGAAGGAGAAGGACATCCTAGAAAAAGGCAATGGCACCATAGGTAAAAGCACAGCTTGAAAGAAAAAGATACTGTGCACCTCATAAAATCTTCCAAAGGTGTCATGTACGCGTCTAAAGTAAAAGCAACCAGAGAAAAGGACAAAAGGCTTGATGCGCACATAACATGTCATACACATCAAATACTATGCAGAACTTACAAAGAATGCATAAGGCGATTTCACGATACTGCTTCATTCTTGAACACAATCTGCAAAACTCAACCTCTGCATGATGAAGTTTTGCCCTAGAAGCAAACAAAATTCCTTTTTTTTCAAATCATTAATCTTTGTTTTCTGATTCAAAGAGCAAAGGAAAAAAGTGTATTGTAAAAATATTCATAAGACACAGGAAAATATGAAAAAGAACTTTAAATCCAATCTCCCAGAAACAAATGGGCATAAGGGCATATACGGTTTTAATAGTTATGTGTGTATGTGAAAGTGTGTGCATGTTGGAGTAGAGCCTCAAAATGTACAAAGAAGTACTCTTTGGAGTAGTCTGTAAGTTGGAAAAGGCAGTCTCCTGAGTACAGTCTTTGACCCCCAGCCTAGGATGGCTAAGAATGGACAGGGGACCCGGAACACTTCCTTACCAAGTGATGAAGAGCCCTCACAACCTGTGCTGGCTGTGAAGGGATAGCTTTCTCTATTGTAAGCTCAATGTTCGCTCCTTTGTCCTGCTTAAGTGTTGCATCATATTGCACATGGCGAACCACACTGCTGTATCTGTCCTCCGCAGGCAGGAGACAGGTCCCTCCACATGGGCTCAGAAAGAGTGTGGGTAGCTAAATTGCTCTGCATTGGCTTCCTGGAGAGACCTGTGAGCCTTGGGGCACTGATACCCACCACTGAAGCCAATCTTGCTCTCTCTCTTCTCTATGTTGGTAAAGTGTTAGTCCATCGGGGCTTGACTGCATCATGTTTTCCTTAGTAACTCCAAAACCAAGATGCAATGGGCAGAAGTGTTTGAACTTCCAGCCCTGGTGGTTCGCGTAGTGATGATCTCTGCTATCTTCCATGTATGATAACCAGTGAACAGTGTTCTGCATGATGCTATATGTCACATGTCAGGTAATGTTAGCAAAGGCCTCCTTGCCACAAATCTCAAATCCATACCCCATGGATGAACCTTGTGCAGAGCCCTCCCCAGAGTTTCTGGTTGTTCTGAGCACCTCTGCCTCCAGGCTGCAGCCTTTATGCATTCTTTTTCCATGTCTGATATTAAACTCAGACCATCCTTTTATTTCCATAGAAATGCCCCACTTTACACAAGCATCTGGGAATATAGTAGCCTTTAATGAAGATTTAGCAGGAAGATAAAAAAACAAGTTTTTTATAGCAACACCATTTAAATCGAACATAAGACACCCAAGTTCCCAAGTGGACCTTTGGGGTAAAACCACTACAGGGGAATTGCACTGACCCTGAATTGGAAGCAGACCCTTTTTCAAAACATCTCACTGACCCTTCCCACTCTCACGCCCCTCACTCTCCCCTGCGCCCATGTATGTGGGCATGCTGAGCAGTTCAGACAGCCCTTCTGAATCTTCAGTTCTCTCCATTCATGCCACCAGTTCTCACTTTCTACCCTAAGTGCTCTCCAAAGACAAGTTCCCTCCCAAACAGGAAAACTGGTGGAGATTATTACTACATGCTAATTTTATATATAGGCTGTATTAATATCATGTCATAATTAGAGATCAATAACATCATCTTTAATGACTGAAAAAAACAGTATTCCACACTTATTTAACTACTTTTTATAGGTATATAACTTTTTTCAATTCATCCCTCTTTCAGTTAACATATTTGCATGAATATTGCAAGAATTTTCTTAGGTTATTTGGAAAGCAGATTAAAATTCTCACTTGATAAATCCCTATCTGAAAATGGAGTAGGCAAAGGCTTGTTCCTCCAAATGAAATTATCCAACCAGTCACCTCTGTACAGTGATTTTTAAAAGATATACCTCCCTCCTTGTTCTCTCCAATTTAAGTCTGTTTACTGACTCCCACAACCAGGCCCACCACCTATGAAGTTATGATCAAACATTAGGATTCTGTACTATTGATAGTTCCGCTGAAACACTGGTGGTACATATTTATATTTCTCATTTTTTTTCTTTGAAAAGGTGAAAGTTTTAATAATAGCACAAATATTTATATATTAACCATTAAATCTGTTCAAATGAAATGGAACCACTTCCATTTGGATTGGTAATCGATCTTAAATGTCAACCATTACCAGTCATAATTTAATCTAGGATTGGTTTACCAAGATCCAAGGCTGCAAACTTTCTTTTTTTCCCAAAACACAGAACTTCCAGAACCAACTTTTGCATTTCTATTATATGACCTATATTAGTTAGGTTTTCCAGAGACACAGAACCACTAGGATATATATATATATATATATATATATATATATATATATATATATATACAGAATCCTATTATATAGATGACCCTAACTTAGATCCTACCTCCACTTCTCCATATTCATTTTTATTTAAGTGTTCATGTTTCACATTCTTCTTTAAGCAGAATGTGCAAATTTAAAAGTCAAAACTCATCACACTTAATACTGATTGTACTGATTGTATGTTTCTTTAATTCCAGTACAGAAACTTCAGGAAAAATTAAGGTTTGATAGATTGAATAAATTTGTTTTCTTCTTCTTTTGCATTTTAGAGGTCAGTTGAGTTTGACATCAATATTATCCCAGCCAGTCTCCCAATTATTTTCTAATTTTGAAACATGTTTATTTCATAATGACGCCTTACAGGAAAATACTGAATCTGTTTTAAATCTGCAAATTTTGTAGACTAAATGTCTCAAATAAGTTTGCTTAAAATTGTTTATATAAATATGATTTTCCTAGTTACCACACCCAAAAAGTCAAAAGAAGCATCCCCTTGCCAATTATTCATAATTAGTTCCAGGATCCACAATCTCAAATCCAACATGGCTGAAATTGAATCACTCTCTCCCCCCTCCTCATCCCATGTTCCCATGTCAACGAAATGCACCACCACTTATATGTGATCAAGAAAGAAAACTGGAAATTACCCTGGATTCTGCCTACCCCTTGCCATTTTATTCAATTATTCACCAATACATACTGATTATACCAATCCAAGAATCTAAATCTTGCTTATAATCATCAGGGAAATGCAAATCAAAACCACAATGAGATGTCACCTCACACAAGCTGGAATGGCCCTATCCAAAGACAAAAAATAAAAAGTGTTGGCAAAGAAGTGGAGAGAAAAGGGAACCCGCCTACACAGTCGGTAGGAATGTAAATTCGTACAACCACGGTGGAAAGCAGTATGGGGGTTCCTCAAAAACTAAAAATAGAAATACCATATGACCTGGAAATTCTAATTCCAGGAACTTACCTGAAGAAAACAAAAACCCTGATTCAAAGAAATATATATGTACCCCTATGTTTATCACTGCACTAGTTGCAATAGCCAAGATATGGAAGCAACCAAAGTGTCCATCAGTAGATGAACGGATAAAGATGTGGTGCTTATACACGATGGAATACTACCTAAAAAAGAAAGAAACCCTGCCATTTACAATATGGATGGACCTAGAGGGTATTATGCTCAGTGAAATAAACCAGGCATGAAAGGCAAATACCATATGATTTCACTTATATGTGGAATCTAAAAACAAAGCAAAACAAAAAAACAGCAGCAGACTCATAGACACCGAGTAGTGACTTTTGGTTACCATGCAGGAGGGGTGGGGATGGGTGGTTGGAAAGAAAAACGTGAAGGGAGTAAAGAGGCACAAAATCTCAATCATAATATACATCAGTCATGGGGATGAAAGTGCAGTATTGTTCTGTACTATCTTTCTATATTGACAGTTAACTACACTAGCTGGGTGGGCATTTAATAATGTATGTAACTGTTGAATCACTATGTTGTATACTTGAAATCAATTTAATATGTATATCAACTCTATTTCAATAAAAAAAGAAAAAAAGCTGTTCTTTTTCACTAATCCCACTGCTGCTATTTTAGTTAGTCTGCTTTCTCTTTTGCCTGTAAGTTAACACTAGTCACCTGGCCTCCTTGCCTCTAAAACATGTACACTTTTTCTTCCCCATCCCCTATCCCTTCCCCACCCAGTAGTGAAGGCAATTTTTCAAAAACTCAACAACAAAAAGAGCAAACAAACAATGCAGACAGATCATGCACTTCTATTTAAAATTCTTGAATTGCTCTCCACTTCCCTCAGAATCAAGTCCAAGCTCCTCACCTTCAAGCTAGTCTCAACATTCATTTTAGCCATTTCTATTCTTGATTCACTATTACAGAGAAATCTGTAACCAAAGACCAGGAATGACTTCTCAATCCTTTCATATTTAATCAACTGACCCCATTTATATGCAGAAATTTTAAATGTATTTATTAGTGAAATTTTTGCCAACGAAGTCCCTTTTATTTTACATGCAAGATATCCTTAGGTAATCGTCAGGTTTTGTTACCGCTTTCTCGGACTATTTATTTAGTAATGTTTCTTAAATTATTTTCAAAAGTCAAAAGCAATATAATCACCCCTTCTTGCATCATCTTAAAACAGGTGGACTAAGCAGCGTTATCTCACAACTGCAGGAGTTTCCCAGGTAAAAGGTAAACCTGGGCCCTGGACTCAGAAGGCAGGGAGAAACCCAAGAGGCAGGTCACTCTACATTGGTAGGTGGCAGTTCTAAAAAGCAAGGGAACTTACACCTGAGGCTTGCCTAAGACAGTGGCTGGATGAGTAGATCTCCAGAATCGTTCAAGTTTATGGAGAGGCCTTAATTGGGTTCAGTCCTGCCAACCTTCCCAGCTGCGTCCTGGAAATGGCCCCCACTGCAGGACTGGTGGGCGGGAAGCACCTTTCGAGGACAGGAAGCGGTAGGAGCCTCTGACTGCCCAGATCCGGGTCAGGCGGGGCACATCCTCTTGATGACCTCCTGCAACAAAGAGATCATCTTCGCCTAAGTATTGCCCCTAAAAAGCTCTTACGTGAATTTTCTCCATGTAATGTTCCCATTCCTCTGAGCAGTACTTAGCCAGGACTAAGGCATAAAAGAGGATTTTCTTTGAGGTTCTCTCAAGATAGTACTACCACATGGAATTATTTCATCTTGTTAATGAAAACATTTAATTTATATCAATTGATATAAGCATATTAATTTTAATAAAAAATTTAATTTGAGAATTTTGTATATGTATACATATACATGTATCTGTATATATACACTTGACATTGAGAAACTTTTATAGCAAGTTGACATCGTATTTTATGTGTTGAATATAATTTTTCAAATGGAGGGTTGTATTTAAATTTTCTAGTAATTAATTTGTACCTTATTTTACAAAAGTATCAGACCAAGAAAGAATGTAAATATGGACACTAAAAAAAAGCAAAATCTGATCTTCACCAAAGACAGTTTGAGAAACTCTCATCTAGCACACTTTTTAACACACCAAACACCTTAAGTTTGCCTTTGTGTCTGTCCAATTGGCATCAGCATTTGTTTTAGTCTATTGATAAACCTCCAGGATGATCTCTTCCACAGGTGAGTGCAATCCCATATGCCCAGTGTGTACCACAGGTACTGTCCATGTGTCTTACTAGGTGTTATGAGTTATTAGAATCCAATCCCTGGTCTCAACATACAGCCCATTCTAGAAGGGGTGTCAGTGTTTAGGCTGTCCCTGCAGCTGCAGAAAAGCTTACCGGGCATGGGGTAGGTTGGGTCAGTTCCCACCCAGACGAATGGTATTATGTTCCACGTCCTACATATACCAGCAGGGACAATTTAGTGAAATGAATCTGTAAGTCTAGTCCTGTAAGTAGCAGTTATCATCATAAAAAAAATAGGATTGGGGGCTTCTTCTTGAGAAGAAATAGTTAAAGGTCTTTTTAATTATAAATGACTGTTGAGTGCTTTTTAATTCTCCCTCTGGCTCACTCCAACAATAAAACCAAGCCACCAGCTTCATCCTAGAAGGAAGGAGCTTCTCCACACATCTAAGTGCCCCCAAACATTTACAGCTGCTCCTGGAGGGATGGGCCCCCACATCACCTAGCTCTGATAGCCACCCGGGCTAGCATTCACAAGTCCCCTGGACCACAGCAAATAAGGAAGTTGTTATATGGACATATGAGCACTCCCCCAGCTTTCTCTCTTGGGCTGGGCACAGATGGAACAGGTAAAAACACACATCTCCCAGGTTTTCCTGGAGGGAGTTTTACTACACTCTCCAGGCTGCTGCCTGAAGCTGGTGGGCATTTCCCCTGCTTTTACCATCTGCTGACCCCAACAATAAACCCAGTCTCCACCTTCTTGCCACAAGGAGCTTATCCCATTTCATCTATATGCCTAGTACTTTAAGGAAAAGCTGCCACCTGAGGCAGGGGCCCTCAAATTACCTAGTTTTGTTATCCAATGGGGCTCAGAATTTGTGAGTTCCACAGAACAATATTTAACAAAAAAAGCAGTTTCCAAATGTGCACACAAGCACTTTCTACTGGTACCCCCCTGGGTTCAGGAGAGAGGAAGCATGCAAAAATGCTCAATTTCCAGTTTTTTCTGGAAGGAATTTGACTGTGTACATTTCCAGCTGCCGCCTGCAGTTCTGGCTTCTCATCAGCCTGAGTGTGGAAGCTGACCAGGATCCTCCACAATAGAGCTAATGGGCCCATCACTGTCTCCTACTTGCTAGCCTCCAAGAGAAAAATGAAGTCTCAGGCTTCTCCCTGGGAAGAGATTGTCCGTTTAGCACCCCAACTGTTACAGATGCCACCCAAGGAAATGGCTCCAAAATCACTAGCTATGGGAGCTAATAGGGCTCAACATTCGCGAATCTCCTGGGATCACGCCAGCAAAGAGGCAGCTCTGCCTGGGTGCACAGGCACTCACAGCCACAGCTCCCTCTGGCTCAGCACAGAGACAGCAAGCAAAACAGGCAGTTCCCAAGTTCTTCCTTACTGGGACTAGACTGTAGATGTAATGTTCTGAGTTTCCCATCTGCTGCCTGAAGATCAGGCTTCCAATGAGCCTGCATTAGAGAGCTGCAGGGACAGGGAGTTAGTCATCATCTGGGAGCAAAATCAATATACAAATATCAGTTGCATTTCTATGCTAACAACTAATTATCAGAAAGTGAAATTAAGAAAAAAATCCTATTTACAATTACAATAGTATCAAAAAACAATAAAATGCTTAGAGACACATTGAACCAAGAAGGTGAAAGATCTGTACAACAAAAACGATAAAACATTGATGGGAAAAATTGAAACTGATACAGATAAACGGAAAGATACCCTGTGCCCATGGATTAGAAGAATTAGTATTGTTAAAATATCCATACTACCCAAAGTAATCTATAGATTCAGTGCAACCCCTATATAAAATTACAATGACATTTTTCACAGAAAAAGAAAAAAATGCTAAAATAGTAGGAACCACAAAAGACTACAAATAATGTAGGGAATTTGTAAGGAAAGGGGAATCCTTGTGTATTGTTGATGGGAATGTAAACTAGTATTACCACTATGGAAAACCATATGGACATTCCTCAAAAAATTAAAATAGAACTATTATATGACTCAGTAGTCCCACTTCTGAGAATAAATCCAAAGGAAACAAAAATCACTATCTTGAAGAAATATCTGCAGTCCCATGTTCACTGCAGCATTATTCACAACAGCTACAGTATGAAAACAACCTGTGTCTGCTGACAAATGAATGGAATAACAAAATGTATACATTCGTATACAATGTATAAAATGGAATACTATTTAGCCTTAAACAGGAAAGAAATCCTGCAATTTATTTATTTTCAGGATTGAAATAATGAAAGAACTGGGAGGGCATTATGCTTAGTGAAGTGAGAAAGACAAATACCAGATAGTATCACTTATATGTGGAAACCCCCCCAAAAAATAAGCCAAACTCACAGAGTACAAGGGTGATTGCCAGGGGCTAGAGGGTGGGGGAAACTAGAAAAGGTTGATAAAAGGATACAAACTTTCAGTTATAACATGAATAAGGTCTGAAGATCTAATGTATAACCTAGGTGACTACAGTTGATAATACTGTATTATATAATAAAAATTTGCTGATAGTAGAACTTAAATGTTCTCACCAAAAAAAAAAAATGTGTTGATTAACTTAATTGTGGAAATCCTTTCTATTTATGTATGTATGTAAAATCAACACTTATAGAAATTTTGTGACCCTAAGGTAGACAGACAGCTTACAGAGGAGGCAGACAAGACCCAGACAGCCTCATCAGGTAGGTGGGAAAACATGTCTCAGGCCTCACCCAGAGTAGGCTAACTTCAGGGCTCAAATAGATTGCTGATTAAATAGTTTACAGTAGTCCTGAAATTATGCTATCTTACTCACTGACAAGCCACATTTAAGATTCACCTTCATGAATCACCAAATAAAATGCTATTCTTTCTGTAGTAATCTACATTTCATTAACATAATTTACACCTTTAGACTTGACCCAGTACCCCTGTGAGAAATGGAAAACAGTATAGAGGTCTGTCTGGAGTGGAGGCAAGGGGAAGTTTCACACTTTGCTTTAACCTCCAGGGGCAGGGAAGATGATATGTGAGAATAGAAAGATCAGGGTTAGAAACCCTCCACTTTCCTCCAGTTTTCTTTCAAAGTCCTTCTGGCCAGACCCTACCTCATCCTAAAATTCAAGGCTACTGCTATTGACTATGGAGCTCCAATAATTGTCAAGTTTTATTGTTCATCTTCCTACTCAGTGGTTTGGCTCCTCCTCCCCCTGAGCTTCCTGGCCTGACTTTTTCTCTGTCATTCATTGGACTGGTGGAAATCAAACTGCCCCTTCCAAGGGGCCGTGGGCAAGTGATTTTTATGGTCCTGTAGCTACCAGTGCCTTAAAGTTCATCATGAGCACAACTTAAACTCCTTCCATCCATTTTGTAGGATGCAGGCCAAGAGGTTAAACATGATATTGAAATAACTTCAAAATTGTTATTAGAAGGTGTAATATAGTATCATATGCTTCAGAAAACGAGCATCTCTTTTGCATTTTACCTATGTGATTTCTATTCCTAAGAACATGTGGGTGGTTTTCCTATGTCATTTTTTTATTCATTCTTATATATGAAAATGTTAAATCAGTATTCTATGCATTACAAGATTTCCATGTTTAGCAAATACATAAAATATTAAAATCTATAATACTCATACATAGAAAAACAACATACTGTCCTAATTTATAACTCTAGTTTCTAACATTATCCCTCTTGATGTTAATGAGAAAAACTCATACTGAATAGTTGTAAACTACTAAATAGGATAGTAACTCCGAGTGTAAGGAAATATGTAAAATCATTCATTTCATTTGGTTTGAAACACCACTGAGTAGCTTGCCATCGGTACTTAATGTGAGCTTGAGGAATAATGGACTCACCCATCTTTCTTAACAGTTTATTTTTAATTGTGTGTGTGTGTGTGTGTGTGTGTGTGTGTGTATGTGTGTGTGTCTGTAAGAAGAAAGTATGGCCAAGGAAATAAATAAAAGATTCATAAACGTTTGGGGAAAACCTAGAGGAATTGATATTTTAAAAATTGAAACAACAGAACATTTATAAATGGAAAAAATTGTTACAAAATACATAATCCCCATGCATCCTCCCAATACAACATAATAAAATCAATGTAGTTATGCAAGATCCACTGCTTTTGACTGAAAAGTTAAATAGGCTTTTTAAATGAATAGTAACATCTTGAAGAAGCTCTTCATGATCTGTTGCATACATTAGTTTTAATTAAAAAAACAAATAGCATAATCAAAGAATCAACATTAATCTTTAAATCAGAAGGATTTACAATGAGATTATAATTAATTACATGCCAAAAAATATCTTATTGAATAGGGTAGTGACCTCAGTTACTTTGTTTAATCACTAAAACAATTCAATCTCCAAATAAGAATTTGGATGAATTCCAAATGTATCCAATTAAGATTATCAATTCACTAAGAACAGCGATGATAACCTCAAAAAATAACTCTTTAAAAACTTTTATTTTTGATTAATGTGTCTGCAACAATTTTTATTAGTACTTGGGTCCTTGAGGAAAACAATCTTGGCAGTAGGACCCTGCTATCCCCAGAATGCCTGGGGGCAAACATTTCCATAAATAATCATGTTGATTTTCTGTTCTATTATTGAGCACATCAGCTGTCACCTATTAGCAGACCAAAGTCAAAGAATGCTACTGTTATCTTGGAAACATTTTGGAAAGTAGCAGATGAACAGATTTTTCTCCTAAGGCTTTGGAAAAGTCTTCAAAATTTTGATATATTCCTACATCCATGATTATATTTTTCTACATCAAACAACTCTTGTCTCAAGCTCTACAACAATATGAAAAGGGTGTTCTAGACAATACTTTTGTGGCCAAAAGATTATAATCCATTTTCTCTGGATATCTACAAGACATGACTCAAAAGATGTCATAAAGATAGAGATGACTCAAACTGAAAATAAGAATGAATCATTTCTGGCATTTTATAAATGATAATGTATTTTACTAATGCAAAGTAATCTTCCACTTACCATTGAATGACCTTGAAACTAGAGAAGGCCTTTTATTTTTTTAAATGTCTGGGGTTTTTTTCTTAAAAAATAACAAATGTTTTCTTAGTATTCTAATTGCTAAAAAATGCCGAGTTGACTACTGTCTTGTCAATGGATTTCAGCTCCAGGCAAGTTCACTCTTGATTCGGTGAGACTGAAAAATGACAATGGAACATTCTTGGGGTGAACAACTTCATTCCCAAGGTAGCAAGCACTAGAATCCTGTTTCCACCCCAGAGCAAGTCTGCATGCAGCAATCCAGTCTCTGCCTCTGGGCCTCTCTTCCCCCACAACCATCTTAGTCTCTGTTCTTAGCGCTGCCACCACTCCAGTCTCGTCTCTGCTCTCCTGCAGCCTTGCAGCTGTGCCACCATGTCATCCAGAGCACTGGGCGGAGCTCTTTATAGACAGTCAATAAAAACATATTGCCTATACAAGCCAACCAGGATCAGGTGAGAATCATGGCCATAGAAACTTTCATTTTCTCTGCAATTATGAAAGTTTCCAAACAGCCCCTTCAATGAACTGCAGAAGAAAACTAAAGCAAGCTTTTTCTAAACAAGACCCATTAAGGAAGTCAGCCCACTTAACTTTTCTGCTTGCTAACACAGGTTATATGTCTATCCCACTGCATAATTAATCATTATTAATATCCTCAACTAGTCATAAAGTGAAAATTTCTTGAGTTGCCCACTATGTATAGAATTCAAGTGTTGCACTGACATTCAACTTTTCCCCAAAATTCTGCCAAAATCTTCTCTTTGACTTTTGCATCAGCCTTGGCATTTGGACCATCACCAAACTGAAGAACTATTGGCATTCCTGAAATTGTGCATAATCAATGACAGGTGTTTGATAAGTTACCAACATATCAGTATACCAATGTCAGTAATATAAATAAGATGTGCCATTCAGATTTATCATCATGATCTGAAAATTTACATCCAAATATAGATAAAAGCATTCTAGATGGAATCTGAAAAAAATCTTATCTACTTCTCTTGCCAATCAATGGGTTTCAGCCCTGGACAAGTTCACTATGGATTCAGTGAGACTGAGGAATGACAATGGAATGTTCTTGGGGTAAAAGAGTTTATTATCAAGCTTGTTCTCCCTGGGATAGGTCGAGTACTACAATTGTGTCTGCACCCAACAGTCTGCAGGTCTGTAATCCTCCTTCATCTCTGCCTCCACCCAGAGCACTGGGCAGAGCTCTTTACATAGTCACTCTGTCAATAATAGCTTATTGCCTAGGGTATGAAAGCATTAGCCTAGTAACAGGCCAGTTACATCAAGTAGTTTAGGTTCAGGTGAGAATCCTGGAGGCCATAGGAACTTCCATTTTCCCCACAATACTTCAGTATGTTGAAATTCTGTTCCTCACCTGAATAACAATTCATTCTTATTGTCAAAATTTATTGCAGATATAAAAATCAATTATAATAGCTGACAAATTCATTAAACAACGCTAAGAAATTCCCAGTGGTTGAATAGAAAATAGACTGACAGCTAAATTAACATTAGGAGAGAGTATGCTAATTAGAGAAATTTAGGGAAAAAAATTCTTTTGGAGACAAGAAATGGCTATAAAAAAATAATAATACAAAGTTTATTAGTAGAGCTTAGAAAAAACTATCAGTCTGAGTTTGATTATAAAAAGAAAGTCACTATGAAATTATGAAAAAAAGGAATGTGATATAGGAATCATGGCTTATGTGATTGAAATAGGAATTGGGAAGTAAAGGTCTGCAAGAATAAGGCCAAAAGGTCAGACTCAGTTACTAATGCCGTTCATGTGGAGCACGGGTGTATGGAGAAGCGGCAGCTTGCAGGGAGGTGTGAGAACTGCTGCCGCCATCACCACAGACCGAGAGTTCATAAAGCCGTCTACAAAGCTGCCATGTCTTTATGTCATGACTCCTCAAAAACATGGCTTCCACTTCACTTCCACCTTTACGTCTGACACAAATTACTCTCAGCAGGTAACTCTAACCAGACGCTACAGCAAAGGTATCTAAAAAGCTTGGTTATCAGAGTTAGGTGGGAAGGTCTTGGTGCCAGACAACCCATCACTACCACACTCTAATCATAGCAGAACTGCTTACTGCATGAGCAGTTTAAACATGAAAGAAAACAACATTTAAGACATATCTACTTGTCAGTTATCTAATTCCATAGAAGCCTTAAAATTTTCCAAAAAAGGACTGTACTGAAGAATGTTCATAGTTTATGATAAGTTAAAACCAGCATGTCAGTTTTGCCATATCAGCATTTCAAAAGGAGGAAAGTATTGCAAAATTCTATATAACAATTTGCATGAGAAGTTATATTTGAGCTAAACATAATAAAGAACATAAGTTTAAACCAAAGAAGTGTTAAGGAAAAATAGATTTCCCAAACTACATTTTGTTCTCACTAATAAGACTTCAAAATAATAATTTTGTAAGAATGCTTTAAGATTTGAGTTCCTGGGGTTAAAAATTAAACAAAAACTTATTGAAGACAAAGGCTATTTTAAAATTTGTCTTAAGTTCGTTTTATAAAATGTATCTAAAAAACCATTTTCCTGAATTATATTCTGCTGGATACAAAAAGATTAATGATATTATTAAATATGCCAGTTGAAAGCAAGTATGCATTTAGTTAGTGCCTTTGTGAATTTACCAGAAGAAAAAAAATCACTGATTCAAAAAGATATGTGCACCCATATGTTTATAGCAGCCTCATTTACAAAGCCAGAATGTGGCAGCAAGCTAAGTGTCCATCAGTAGATGAATGGATAAAAAAGACATGGTACATATATCCAATGGAATATTACTTAGCCATAAAAAAGAATGAAATCTTGCCATTTGTAATAACATGGGTGGCCCCTGAGGGCAATATGCTAAGTGGAAAATAAATCAGGCAGAGAGAAATAAATACTGTATGATTTCACTAATATGTAGAATCAAAAAAACAAAACAAAACAGAAAAAGACTCATAGATACAGAGAACAATCTAGTGGTTGCTAGAAGGGAGGGGATTGGGGGAAAGGCAAAATAGGGGAAGGGGATTAAAAGGTACAAACTTCCAGATGTAAAATAAATAAGACACAGGGACACAATAAATAGATAGGGAATATACTAATATGTTAGCAAAAAAGCTTAATAATAATCAGAATATTAAATAATTTTTAAATAATATCTCAGATCTATTCTTCTACTTCACAAGTGTAGTTTATTACGGTGAAATTGCATATGGCCTTGCCTTTGGGAAATTATTGACCTTACCACTCCATCACTGAGCAATTAGCAAAAAATTGCATTTTAGGGCACATCTCTAAAATCATATAAACACAGTTCAACTGTATTTTTTAGAGCTTTGTATGGATATGAATGTCTGACTCTCTTTCTTTTTAAAACAGAATTATTTCTTCAAGCCATGATTTTCATGACACTTCTCCTCAGGTCATGTGGCTAGAGCCTCCTCCTTTCATAATTCTCTCTTTTGTTGTGATTATTTATGTTTATCTTCTTACCTTTCCTACTAATCAGATGGTGATTTAACAGCAAGAACATCTGTTTTTGTCTTTTATCCTTCCCCAACAGGAGTCATGAACCAGCAACCTGCATGGCAAATTCAGTCTGCATATACATTTGGTCTGATTTGCATAATATGCTTGTGTGTGTAGATGTGTTTCCTACGCAGTTGTTTTTTAAACATATTCAAGTCATTGTGTAACCATCATCATAATCTAATTTCAGAACAATTTCACCATGCCAGAAGGAAACCTGCACCCATCAACAGATATTCCCCACTTATCCTCCAGCCCTAGGCAAACACTACTCTATTTTTGATCTCTACAGATTTGACTGCTCTAGCTTTTTCATACAATGGAATGCTACCACATGGATTCATATGTTACTGGCTTCTTTCCCTGAGCATAATGTTTTCAAGGTCCTCCCATGTTGTGTCATATTTCAGTACTTTATTACTTTATATTGCAAAATAATATTCTATTTATTGATAAACCACATTTATTTATCCATTCTCAGTTAATGGACATTTGGGTTGTTTCCACTTTTTGGCTATTATCAATAATGCTGCTATGAACATCTGTGTACAAATTCTTGTGTGGAGATATATTTTCATTTCTCTAGGGCATATACCTTGCAGTGGAACAGCCAGGTCATATGGTAACTCCATGTTCAACCTTTAGAGAAACCTCCAGACTGGTTTACAAAGTAGCAGCACCATTTTACATTCCCAACAGCAGTATATGAGGGTTCCAATTTCTCTAAGTCTTTATCAGCTCTTATTATTATCTGACATTTTTTATTCTAGCTGTCCTAGTGGGTGTGAAGGAGTATCTCACTGTGATTTTGATTTTTCATTTCTCTAATAATTAATAATGTTAAGCATCTTTTCTTATGTTTATTGACCATTTAAATATATCTTCTTTGGAAAAATGTCTATTCAGGTTCTTTGACCAATTTTTAATTGAATTGTCTTTCTTTCAATATTGAGTTGTAACAACTCTATATGTATTTTAGATACAAATCCCTTACCAGCTATAAGATTTGCAAGCATTTTCTCCCATTCTGTGGGTCATCCTTGATGCAACACAAATTTTTTAAAAGTTTGTTGAGGTTCCAATGTATCTAAATTTTTTTTCTTTTATCACTTGGTGTTTTGGGGTCCTACCTAGATAAATATTGCCTAACCCAAAGCCACAAATATTTACTCCTATATTTCCTCCTGAGAGTTTTAACCCTTTCACTTAGGTCTATGATCCATTTAGTTAATTTTTGTGTAGAGTATGAAATAGGAGTCTAACATCATTCCTTTGCATGTCAATATCTTGTTAGTTGTTCCAATACCATTTATTGAAAGATTATTCTTTCCCCCATTGAACCGTCTAGGCACTTTTAGGCAATTAATAATCAGTTGACCAAAATGAGAGGGTTCATTTCTGTACTCTCAGTTTTATTTGATGGTATGTCCTTCCTTATGCCAGTACCACACTGTCTTGAGTACTGTAGCTCTGAAGGAAGTTTTGAAATCAGAAATGTGAGTCCACAAAGTCTGTTATTCTTTTCCTGCTTGGACTATTCTGTGTGGGCTAATTCTGAATATCTCACACTTCCAAAGAAATTTTAGCATTACCTCATCAAGTTTGCAAAGAAGCAAGCTGGAATTTTGTAAATTAATGTAGGAAGAATACTATCTTAAGATAATTAAGTCTTCTAGTATGTAAACATGTGATATCTTTCTGTTATTTAGGACTTCCTTAGTTTCTTTCAGCAATGTTTTTTAGTTTCCATGTACAAGTCTTGAGCTTTTTTTGTTGTTAAATTTATTTCAACATATTTTATTCTTTTTGATGGCATTGTAAATAGAATCATTTTATTTTCATTTTCATATTGTCATAAATTACATAAATATAATTGACTTTTGTATATGGATCTGGCACTTTGTAACTTTGCTGGAGACTCATGTATTAGTCCTAACAGATTGGGTTTTTTTGGTGGATTCCTTAAGATTTTCTATATAAAAGACTGTATTATTTGCAAACAGAAATAGCTTTGCTTCTTTTTTTCCAATCTGGTTGACTTTTCTTTCTCTTCCTGGTCTTATTACTCTGGCTAGACACCAGTGTAATGTTGAATGAAGTAACATACTGCTTTAAAGTCAAGACATTTTACACTAAAAAATTATCTGAAGTTCTATATTCTTTTGAAAAACCAGAACGCCTGGAAAACTATTGGATTTAACAGGAGCTGAGTAGTGGCTGCCTACCTCGGTGGGAAATGTGCTCTCCACCTGATCAAGTTGATGGTCTAACACTTGGCAAACTTCACTAACCTGTTCGCTCCCTGATCCTGCAGCCATTTGAGTTTCTAAACTCTGCCTTATAAGGATTACATGATTATAACAAATAAAATATTAACATGGTACATCATTCATATTAGATATTCAGTATGTATTTATTAACTGATGTGCAGGAAGACTGTCATGAATGAATGAACAAGTGGATTTTTTTCATCCAAGCATAAGAAGTCCTACTTCCTCTAAATGCAGCATCCCAAGCAAGAAGATCTGATTGTAATTCCGCACCTCTTTTTCTACCATGTTTTTATTAGATTCATGGATTATCATCAGTCCATTATGACAGGTTTCATTAATATCTTCTCTCTATTTGTATTATTAGCTAACTTAACTGAGACAGCATCTTTTTAAATATAAATGTCCTTTTATTTTGAAATTGAAACAGTGAAATGAAGTGGTTTGTGGCTGAAACAACCTTCATGGGAAAGACAAATAGAGAGCTTATCCAGCAACAGAACAAACTCCAAAAGCCTGAGCCACTTGCCCCATCTTCTTAGGACACAGCAAAGAACAGAGTAAAAGACAGAAGGGAAAATCCAATCAAATCAAGGTGCTAATGACTGGCAGATTTCTAGTAAAGTACAATTTTCGAAGTTGCCACAATTACAGAAGACTGCAGCACTTATTTTTAAAAACAATCACAGGTGGGAGTGCCCCCACCAGAGACCTCACCCTGATTTCCATTCATAAAAATAGATTTTGCAGTATCCTGAGTAAGTGATGAAGCAAGGCTGGGTGCTAACCACTTTGCTTCAGCGGATGGGGGTCTTCTAACTTATTGTGGTTCCTGGGATCAGGATCAAGATTCTGGAGAAAGAGGGCGGTTCAAATGGTCATAGAGAATGTTAATTCACTATGCTAATTCATTACCTGCTGAAATTCATTTTGAACATCTTCACATAACAGTGGTTACATAAAATTTGCACAGAAACATTACAAGGGATCCCTCAATCCCCTAAGGGGGAAACAGTGAGACAGTGTTGAAGCATCCCCAACACGCACAAAACCTGCTTCTTGGTGTGGGTGACCGAAGTTGCCTGGCTGGGAGGTAAAGGGTGTGAAGCACAGCTAGGACCCACCAGAAGGAAAGGGGTGGAGGGAAAGGCCAGCCGGGGGCGGACTCCAGAAGCAATACCTGTCAGAAGAGCACCTTATCTTAAGTAAGTGAAGAAAATTGCCACTGAGTGAAACCTATTTACAAGAGGAAAAAAGAAAAATTTGAGAAATGAGAAGAATCCAGCAGTCACTAAAAAAATTGTCTCCCTCTTTTTGTTAAAGTAACCTCAAATTTTTAAGGTAATATATATTTTTTCCTTTGGAGAAAGAAACCAGTCCCCATCCCCCGGCCCTCCAACCTAAGCAAGTACAGTTGGCACTACCCAACTTAGCTCTGCTGTCTTGCTAAGAGTCAATAAAATAAAAGTGAAAGGGGGCGTCTATGAGGAGGTCCCTTAGAGGCTGGAAGGGGCTGGGATCACCCAGGAGAATCCTGACTACAAAGGTATAAAGATGGCCTGAACGAGTCCAGAGCCTGGGCCCTTACACTTTGGGTAAAGGGTCCTGCTCCACCTGCTCCTCCAGAGCCACCGTCCTAGAGGCAGAGAAGCGTAAAGGGGGAGCATCTCAGCATTAGCTCTGGCACCCCAGGCTTCCTGCTGTGGTTGAGTCCTCAGTTCCAGGCCTACCCTGGATGTCACCTGCAGCCCCCTGGGGAAGGGAAGAGGAAATCCCCATCCTCACCCTCCGCTCCAACAAAGCCGTAGGAGGTGAGAGAGGGGCAAGCTGGAGGGCAAGGGGTGATGCATGGAGCCCCAGAGCAGGGAGGACACCAAGGAAGTGCGGGGGACCTCCCAACCCGACCAGTGCAGGGTCTGCCTGTTCCCTGAAAACAAATTTAGTGGCACAAGCCTCAGTCACTTCTCCTGGCTGGGATTCATGCCCCCATGCATGAGTTCCTGCCCTTGGTTCTAATCTAATTTTAAGGACTCAGGTGGTTAATCCACTTACATTAGCCCCATCCATTACCTGCGGTTACTCAAAACACATGCTGTCAAGAATTTTCCAGCTAGGACATGAAAGGAAAAAATAATTCTTTCTGTCCACTTGTGTTTGTCAGTCCCGATTCAACAGGATTAAACTAGCAGTGATGACGCCATCAGACTGTGGCCCCAGGAGCACCGAGGGCCGGAGTCCTCACCCTCCAAACCCACCTTCAGTCATCAGACCTCCTCCCTCTCCTGTACTCCATTGAAGAAGTCTTAGGTATCTAAAAAAAAAAAAACAAGAGATTAAAGTTTTAAGCTGATGTTATTCTAAGTCTAAATACAAGAGAAATGTTCTGCATCTAAATCATCAAGATATTTGGAAATAGCTTTTATGTCCCCTGGCATTGATGCACTTTTTTTTTTTTTGTCTTCCTGTTATGACTGTGTCAGACTGTGCTGTTTTCCTGCTACCAGTTTTCAAAAAACCTGCAGAGAGTTGCATGGTTTCAATGTCAAAGCCACTATGGTCTCCCCATAAACACTTCAGGAGAAAGAAAGGAGCTCCCCTATCCCTGGATGAGAGGTGGGGGGAAGGGCTGACTCCAGGCCCCAGGTCCTCTTGTGAATCAGGCAGCTCAAGCCATCCTTCCCGGGCTCTGTGAAGTGGTGAGGTAGTGCCTACTGCTTCCCAGATTGGCAGGGGGTAGTTCTGGGGTGGGAGGAGGAGAAGGCATCCTTGAGAACTAACTGATGCCTTTCATCATGGACAGTATCATTTTTACTATCTGAGCAGAATCTTGCTGGTGAGGTTCCAAATGAATACAGTTTTCTTCAACAATTTACTATGGCAATCCTCATATCACCTTTACTGTCCAGTTACCTAAACATGTGTTTGAAATTATTGTTTCACTCCTTGGGGATAGGACAAATTGTTCACTGTAGATAAGATACTTAAAACACATTTGTTTTACCTGAGTCACATCTTTATGGAAACTTTCCCAGGACTGAATTTGCAAGAATCCATGACTGGCATTTTTCACAGTTATTAAGCATAATGAAATCCAAACCAATACGGGTTCATCGACTATATCAGCCTCAAGGGCTCCATTTTGTATTCCGAAGGTCCAGGCTGGGAATACTGCTTGTAGCTGCAACCCAGTTACTGTCAGAGATTCCAGTCAAGGGAAGTCAATTTAGTTTATTTCAAAGCCATTTTTAAGTTCAACTGGTCAGTTTCTGCTTCATTTAAAATAAAATCTCTTCAAGTTAACTTTAAATCTTTAAAGATCTCACTCTCAAGACAAAAAATCGGCAGTGCTATATTTAATGAAATTACTGTCATTCTAAAACATACTATTAAAGAACTCTATTTTAGGAAGGGGAATTGGATGAAAGTGGTCAAAGAGGACAAGCTTCCAGTTATGAGATATTATGTACAACGATGATTATAGTTAACACTGCCATATGGTATATTTGAAAGTTAAGAGAATAGATCCTAAGAACTATCATCACAAGGAACGAAAATTAAACATTTTTTTCTTTTTCTTTTCTTTTTGTATGTATAGGAGATGATGGATATTAATGAGACTTACTGCGCTAATCACTTCACGATATGTGCAAGCCAAATCATTATGCTGTACACCTTAAACTTGTGCCCCCGTGGAGTCAGATCACCCACAATGGAGAACCCTGTCTAGAGAAAAAATAATGCCAAGATTAACTCAGGGTAGAAGCTAGACTGTATGCACGAACAGTATCTCACTTAAAAGGCTTGTCCTGTAGTCAGTCCTGCAGCACACCTCAGCAGGGATGGTCACTTATCTAATCTGAATGGCTCCTCCAAACCCAACTTCATCTTTCACTATGTATTCATTATGTGACCTTAAACTGCATACTACACTATGAATCTTATCACTCACCCCATAGATACAGTTATTCACAGGGTTTTTTTTATGTATTCTGCACTGTACAATGTGCTAACAACAACGAAATAACAGAACAAGTGCCCAATACTGTCACACCTTCAAGAAGCTGATAAGCAGATGATGAGCTGTTCTAATCTGGTTTCCTTTCAGCACCACTGTAGCTAACCTCCACCCTCTACTTCCCTTCTGTGATAGATCCTGGCCTCATGCAGAGGAACAGACATAGTCCTGTGGCAGTTGTCCATGTATTCTGAAAGACAGAGTTCATTTTTCCAACATCGCATCCTGCTGGAATTGACCCCACAGCTCCCTTAATCTCATTGAGCCATCCTGATCATACACTTACTTCAACTCTTCTTACCCCAAAAGAGTGATTTTCTCACTTTGTGCCAATCTTTTGGGTTCATGTTCTGGCATAATAGTCAGCATAGAGAACATTCCAAAAAGTGTAAAAAAAAAAAAAAGGAAATGCTCATAATAGTCAGAATCCAACTTTAGATTGTAAGTTCCTGTGTTGAACAGTTAAATGTTAGCAGCTACCTGGAGTACTGTGCTGAAAAGAATTCTCTGACTGAATGAAGTATGGGTTATGTTTCTGGTATGTGCAGAATGCTATGGGAACTCAGAAGAGTGAGTTCTTATCTCTGCAGGAGATGTGAGGGATGGTCTTCTGAAAACATGACATTTCAAAAAGTTCCAGTTCCCTCTTGTGACTAAAGAACATTCCAGGCAGAGGAAATGCATTTGCACAAAATTCCTGCAACTTTAAGCAGTAATTCAAGGCATGTGGGTTGGGTTAAGATGCAGGCTAAGAATATTGTGGAAAATGGGGCTAAAAAGTAAGAAATTAAAAAGAAAATACAGACTTTTTTTTCAGAGTTTTTATTAACTAACTAGTGAAATTCTGACCTAGATGCATTAGCTCTATAAATTACCCAGTTAAAGCTTTTTAATACAGTATATGTATTTTTCTTTAAGTAACAGATCATTTTATTCAAGCAAGGGTGATTTAATGAAACTTATTTTTGTTTTGAGAGGGCATCTTTCATATTTATTGATCAAATGGTTGTTAACAACAGTAAAATTCTGTATAGGGGACTCAATGCACAATCATTAATCAACGCCAAGCCTAGTTCTCAACAGTCTCCAATCTTCTGAAGCATAACGAACAGGTTCTTACATGGTGAATAAGGTCTTACATAGTGAATAAGTTCTTACATGGTGAACAGTGCAAGGGCAGTCATATCACAGAAACTTTCAGTTTTGATCACGCATCATGAACTATAAACAATCAAGTCAGATATGATTGTTCATTTGATTTTTATACTTGATTTATATGTGAATCCCACATTTCTCCCTTATTTTTTTTTAATAAAATGCTGAAGTGTTAGGTAGATGCAAGATAAAGTTAGAAAGCATAATTTAGTGCTGTAAGAGGGCAAATGTGGATGATCAGGTCTGTGCCTATAGACTAACCATTAATCCAAGCTAGACAAGGGCAACAAAACATCCACGGATGCAGAAGATTTTTCTCAAAACAGGGGGGGTGAGTTTCTAAGCCTCACCTCTGTTGATCCCCAATTTCTCACCTGATGGCCCCCCTGCGACTGTGCCTGTCTTAGGTTGTTCCTCCCCTGAGGAATCTTACCCGTCTCTGGCTAACCAGCCGTCTTCTGGGGCCATAGAGGGAAATGTAAAGTTGGTAAGTGAGAGAGAAGCAATATTCTTTGAAATGGTTAGCTTTTTACTTCTTTGCAGATTTTTGCCCTGTGGCTTCTATGCCCAGCATTTGTCTTGAGGTATCTTTACCACTTGGAAGAATTATGATACTCGGTAATTTCAATATGAGGCACGAATTCTATTTAAGGGTTGTAATTAGGAAGTAAGAAGAAAAGCCATAGAAGTAGCAGATGGAAGAAAACATGGGAAGATTATTTCTTTGACATAACTTCTTGTAGAGTAACATAAGCATGTATAGGTTTTAACAAACTACTAATTAAATTGCATACACACATTAACAGAATAGGAATACAGATACTTAACAAAAGCAGACCTACAATTACTAGCCATATCCAGTGAAACCAAGAAAACCAGTTAGGTACCCTAGGCATTTGTGAAAACTTATCAATAATATGATGGATTATTGTCTAACTGAATTTTAATAGTTAGAGAAAAATCAGACAATTTAAAACAACACATTCCTGGGAACTGTTCACATCCCATATGTTCTTTTAACAGTAGATAGTCTGTAGTTGTAAGATTTTGGAGCGCTACAACTTGCACTTCTCCTAATTCTTGGTTGAGTTCCGACAATATAGATCCAGTCAAATTTGTTGTTTTATGGTATGCACAGGCAAGCTTAGATATCTCCTTCTTCATTCCAATGGCAAGTCCAGGAACCAGTGGGATGAATGCAGCTACAACTGCAACAGCGCCAGGATCTTTGTTGAAGTTTTTTGATGATCATCTCCTGGAATGACTCTTCCAGAGGATGTTGCTGTTGGAAGTTCTTCTTCATATCGTATCTTAATTCATTTTCTGGGTAACCAAATTAGGCTTTGATCCTCTGTATAAATACAAACAAACCCTTTGCCCACACTTTGATATGACCTTTATACCATTGTGAAGAACTTATTGGAGACCACCCCACAGGAACTGCTTTTTTTTTAAGAGAAAGAAATATTATCAAAAAAATGTACTTCCATAGCTGATCATCCAACACCCTTGAAAAGATCAAGAAAATTCAGACTTTTATTTGTTACTGTAGCAGCAGTGTGGAGGATGAGCTGAAAAGAGAAAAAAAAAAGTTTTCTGTAATGACCATGTTATTCACCTTAAAGACAGTCCACCTGGAAGGATACTGCAGTGCACTCAGAAACTGAACATCAGAATTTCAACAGCATCTAAACTAATAGAATTTCTCAGTGACGTATGAACTCAATAACTTCATAAAACCTGCCCTAATGCCAAGAACTAAGTGTAAAGATAGTGCTAATTATGGACATAATGAAGATCACAGAGAACATTTCTTTGAACTCTTACTATATGCCATCACAGAACCCGAGCACTGATTTACAGCACTACTCAGTCATCTCATCCTCATGTGGCAAATGGCAAAAAGGCCACAAATTCCACCCATCCTTAATGCATGCTCCCTTGGGATATGAAACTCCACTCTGCCTATCAAGTGGTGGAGTCTGTCTCTCCACCCTTCCAATCCAGGCTTGACCACGTCATTTGCCTTAGTCAAAAGGCATTACAAACATGATGTAAGCAGAGCCTTGAAAATGGACTTGCTCTCCTTTGTTGCCCTGGCAGCACCATGTGAAGAAGCAGGAGTTTGCCAACTGGGTGGTGAGAGATATATTGCCCCCCTGGCAGACAATATCTACCCATCTGGTAGATACGAGGTTCTCTTCCTAGACCAACTAGACTGCCAACCTCCAAAATGTAAATAAAACCATCCTAAATCACTGATCACCCGCCAACCCTCTCCAGACCAGAAGAACCTTCTGGCCAATCCATAGACTTATAGAAATAACAAGTGTTTCTTGTATTGACCACTAAGTTTGCATAGTTTGGTATAGAGCATAAGCTTACTGATAAAGCCCACCGCAATTCTAGGAGATGGGTCCTGATGTTATTGCCATTTCAGGGAAAAAAGTCGAAACTAAAATGACTAAGTAACTTGCCTATGCTTATCAAGTAACAAATAATAAAGACAAGAATTTGGTTCTGTACAATCAGGCTGTAGATTAATACATGATTTTTTGTTTTTCGTCTTCTTAGCTAGAAGATTCTGCATAGTGTTTTCTCAGTTAAACTAAGATTTTGCTATTACTTTAAAAGAAAATTAGGGTGGGAAGACATATAAGAATAAGAATTCCTGAGGGAAAAACTCACCAAGTTTGTTACTCAGGAATATGTAAGTTAAAGAGAAGAATGGCAACTGTATTGCAGTGACTGTCGAAAACCGTAACTCACAGCCTATCAGTCAACTACAAGATGCAATAGTCTGCAGGGGCTTCTAGGTGGTCCACCTGCCAGTCCATGGACCTATTAAATGTATTATATTACAGTCTGACATGGATGTATTTATTATTTACCTCCTTGGAATGTTATCAACATGCCTCAAAGTGTTTAATGTTCACTCTTTCTTTCTTACTTGGTGGCGGCAAGTAAGAGGGATTTATTACAATGCCACAGTCCCGAGACCTGAAATGTCTGAGACGCGCTGCAACCAAACACAGAGCGTGAGTTCTCCCACAGCTCCTGACCTGCTGGAACAGGAACTAGAAGTTCCACGATAGTTAAAAAGATAGGAGTAGGAATGTTGTTGTGGATAGGTAGCACATAGATTGCAGTTATACTGTAAAGGTAAAAAGGAGAAGGTTTTGATTTATTGAGCTGTAATTCCACTGAGGGTTTCTGGTGACTTCAGCTTCACACTTGCGGTTGTAGTATTCCCATAACCCCTCAGTGAAGTGATTGCCTGAAATGCACAGCTGTCTCTTGTTTATTTTATTAACTTTACATAAAAACCATGGGAGCACAGCTTTTATGGTATTTGACTATGATTGGCCTTGTCTTTTCAAGTTTGGGATGGAAAGGAAAAAAACATAAAATGCAATGGGAGCACCATTTAAAAACCCAAACTTTCAAAGGAGTGATAAGTAGAAAGATTTTTTGCTTGGGGTTATAATTTAGCAATAAAATTTTCTCAGACTAGTACATAATAATTGATTATATTTCAAAACAGATCAAAATCCATATTTTATACCACAAAAGACAGTTGTGCAATGTGCAAACATGAGTCTAGACAGGAAAATTGCTGAACAACTTGGTTATAACCTTCCTATTAATAAGGAGTAAGGCAATGTAATTCATTATAGAATCTAGTATGATCCATTCTTAATTTTTTTCAAGTGTCTAGATTACATCTAAAAAATTCCTTTGAAGAAATCATCATTATTCAAAATGTCACTGCAAAGACTATTATCTTTAAAATATAAGCTGGGATCAGATTTTAGAGCTAAAACAGGACACTAGAATGGAAAAATTTAAGTTAAAAATATATAACTGTTCACTAGATGAAACTTCTAAAAATAATTCTGGGATAGAGTTGCATCTTTTAATAATTCCTAAAAAGCTCCTTTGGGTGCATTCTTTAACCGTTCAGTACAATTATAAAATATTAAGTGCAAATAAACCACAGTATACTGTTAGTGCCAAAGCATTTTCTTACTTAACTGAACAAGGGTATAATCAGAAATTCTTCAGAAAGTTCCACATATGGAGCTTATAGTTCTTCAATTATGTCAACATTTATTAGTTAAATAGAAATCACAAATCTTCTTTAAGGAAGTGAGCCCAGATGCCTGCAATTAATATTTCTCAGCCCCACTGAAGATACTATAACTTAATTCCCAATGTCTCTACTTTCAAGAACAAAAAACTCACAAATTATGTCATTAGAAACAGCAATGGCTAACCAGAGGTTTGTTGTAATGTGTTTTCGTTAGCTGAAGCTAATTGGAGCCAAATGAGTAGAGCAATGTTGCAAGGGCACGTAGAGAAATCTGGGTCTTTAGGAATTGAAATAAATGAGGGTAATCAGCAGTGTATGCAGAATACACTGTGTTCAATTAATATAAATAGGATGGCAGTCAGCTGGGAAGTGCCACAGATCATGATGGGTTCTGGTGGGCAGCAGATGTCTTATTACACTGTATATACACAAACAACATGCCAGACTGAACCAGATCAAATAGGGGGGAATCACAGAACCAGGAGCTCCAATGTAGGTCTTTACAAATTTCTCTGGTGCAGTTTTACAGAACATGGTCTCATCTAGATCTCCAATATGTAAGTGTTGGATAGAAGAAGGTAGGGTCTCTTTGCAAAGACAAAAAATGCAGCTCGAGCAAGATTAATCTACCACTCTACTTCAACCCTGGTAACAATTATTTTCACCCACACACCCATATAATAAACATAAGAATTATTTTAAACAAAGATTTGATTTTTACAATACACTTTGATCTGAAATATAGCAATTATGGAGAATTTCTTGATACATTGACATTTCATTCTTTTTTTTACTGGGTCAAATGGTACTTTTATTTTTAGTTTTTTGAGGAACCTCCATATTGCTTTCCACAATGGTTGAAACAATTTACATTCCCCCCAACAGTGTAGAAGGGTTCCCCTTTCTCCACATCCTCACTAGCACTTGTTTCTTGTCTTACAGATGTTGGCTATCCTAACTGGTGTGAAGTGATATCTCATTGTGGTTTTAATTTGCATTTCCCTGATGATTAGCAATATGGAGCATCTTTTCATGTGCCTGTTGGCCATCCAAATTTCTTCTTTGGAGAAGTGTCTGTTCAGATCCTCTGCCCATCCCTTAATAGAGTTATTTGTTTTTTGGGTATTGAAGCATGTGAGTTCTTTATATATTTTGGATGTTAATCTCTTATCAGGTAAGTCACTTAAAAATATATTATCCCACACTTAGGATGCCTTTTTGTTCTGCTGTCCTTTGCTGTACAGAAGCTTTTTAGTTTGATGTAGTCTCACTTGCTCATTTTTTATTTAGTATCCCTTACCCAAGGAGATGTGTTCAGGAAAAAGTTGTGCATGCTTATATTCAAGAGATTTTTCTTCTATGAGTTTTATGGTTTCATGGCTTACAAATGTAGGTCTTTTATCCATTTCAAGTTTACTTTTGTATATGGAGTTAGACAACAATCCAATTTCATTCTCTTACATGTAACTGCCCAGTTTTGCCAACACCAGTTGTTGAAGAGGCTGTCTTTTCCCCATTGTATATTCATGGCTCCTTTATCATCTATTAATTGGCTGTATATGTGTGGGTTTATATCTGGGCTGTCTATTCTGTTCCATTGATCTATGAATCTGTTCTTGTGCCAGTACCAAATTGTTTTGATTCCTGTAGCTTTGTAATAGAGCTTGAAGTTAACGAGCTTAATCCCCCCAAGCTTTGTTCTTTCTTCTCAGAATTGCTTTGGCTATTTGGAGTCTTTTGTGGTTTCATATGAATTTTAGAACTATTCACTCTAGTTTGTTGAAGAGTACTGTTGGTATCTTGATAGAGATTGCATTGAATTTGTAGATGGCTTTAGGGAGGATGGCCATTTTTGACAATATTCTTCTTATTCTTGAGCATGGGATAGATTTCCATTTATTGGTGCCTTCTTTAATTTCTCTCATGAGTGTCTTGTAGTTTTCAGGGTATAGGCCTTTCACCTCCTTGTTTAGGTTTATTTCTCAATACTTCATTCTTTTTGATGCATTTGTAAATGGAGCTATTTTCCTGATTTCTCTTTCTGCTAGTTCATTATTAGTATATAGGAATGCAATCAATTTCTGTGTATTAATTTTATATCCTGCAACTTTGTTGAATTCAGTTATTAGTTCTAATAGTATTTTGGTGAAGGCTTTAGGGTTTTCTATATATAATATCATGTCTTCTGCAAACAGTGAGAATTTAACTTCTTCCTTACTGATCTGGATGCCTTTTATTTCTTTGTGTTGTCTGATTGCCATGGCTAGGGCCTCCAGTACAATGTTGAATAAAAGTGGTGAGAGTAGGTATGCTTGTTTTGTTCCTGATCTTAGAGGAAAAGCTTTCAGCTTTTCACTGTTAAGTATGATGTTGGCTGTGGGTTTGTCACATATGACCTTTATTATGTTGAGGTACTTGCCCTCTATACCTATTTTGTTGAGAGTTTTATCACAAATGGATGTTGAATTTTGTCAAATGCTTTTTCAGCATCAATTGAGATGATCATGTGTTTTTTTATCCTTCTTTTTGTTGATGTGATTGATGTTGATTGATTTTTTAATATTATACCATCCTTGCATCCCTGGAATAATCCCACTTGTCATGATGGGTGATCTTTTTGATGTGTTTTTGAATTTGGTTTGCTAATATTTTGTTGAGGATCTATGTTCCTCAGGGATATTGGTCTGTAATTTTCTCTTTTTGTGGTGTCTTTGTCTGGTTTTGGTATTAGAGTGATGCTGGCCTCATATAATTAATTTGGAAGTATTCCCTCATCTTTTACTTTTTGGAATACTTTAATAAGGATGGGTATTAGATCTTCTTTAAATGCTTCATAGAATTCAGCTGTGAAGCCATCCGGACCAAGATTTTTGTTCTTAGGTAGTTTTTGGATTACCAGTTCTATTTCATTGCTGGTATCTGGTCTGTTCAGAGTTTCTGTTTCTTCCTGGGTCAGACTTGGAAGGTTGTATTTTTCTGGAAAGTTTTACATTTCTTCTAGGTTCTTCAATTTGTTGACATATAGTTTTTCATAGTATTCTCTCATAATTCTTTATATTTCTGTGGTGTCCATTGTGATTTTTCCTTTCTCATTTCTGATTCTGTTTATGTGTGTACAGTCTCTCTTTTTCTTGATAAGTCTGGTTAGGGGGTTTTCTATTCTGTTTATTTTAATGCCTCTCCCATGGCTGGCCATGCCTGGCCCAGTCCCTGACATTTCATTCTTAAGGAGTAAAGATTATAGCTTGAGTTTTGCTGGCATAGTATCTTCAGGAAGATTCTCTTTTAAAATGGATATTTTTGATGAGTTTCAAATGAAATTTTCAAATGAAGAAATGTTAAACTCATAATTTGAAGCTACTTTGAGCACAGTATATTTAAATTTGTCACACTTTCACTGGAATTACGACTCTTTCTTCCACTTTAAGTATTCTGATTTAGAGAAGGCAACCCTGTTCTTATTATTAGGCATGCATGTACCAGGCATGAATGTTTTCCAACAGTCACTGAAATAAAACAATGGAATTTCAAACAAGTTCATATTGTTACCATAAAAGCCACTGTACAGTGAGAACAAGATTGTCTTGCCAATGGGTTTCAGCCCTGGGCAAGTTCACTATGGATTCAGTGTGACCAAAGAAATGACAGTAGAATGTTCTTGGGGTGAAAGGGTTATACCCAACTTCATTTCCATGGTGGCAGGTCAATCACTAAAATCCCATTCACTCAGAGGAAGTCTGCATGCAGCAAGCTGGTCTCTGCCTCTGGGCCTCTTGGCCTGCACAGTCATTCTCTTGGCCTTTCTACCTGTACAGCCATCCTCTGAGCATCTGGCCTCAGCGCTGCCACCACTCCAGCCTCTGCTCTGCTCTCCTGCAGCCTTGCAGCTGTGCCACTGTGTTACTCAGAGCACTGGGCGGAGCTCTTTATGTAGAGTCAATAGCAACGTATTGCCCACACGTGTGTAGTGAGCTAGCCAACCAGGGCCAGGTGAGAATTCAGGCCAGAGGAACTTTCATTTTATCCACAAGGATTCACCACCAACTCTGTGACTTCTTATGTTGCCTTGATTGATTATCAGCCCCTCTCAGTTTCAGTTTACTCTCCTTAAGGTGAGAGACTGGTTTGGATAACCTCTAAGGTTTTTTAGCTCTCAGAGTCTGTGTAAACTGAGAACCAGTCAGACTGTATGAAACTACTAATAATTCAGGCAGAATGACCTTTTTTATTGTAATCTTTATAGCTAAAAATATTTCTGAGGCCTCTGAAGTTCTAATCATGAATCATTACAGGAAGTCATGCAGGAGTCACAGAGCAAGCCAAATTACATACAATTATTCTAGGAACATTACAAAAAACAGGCAAGAAGAAAGAAGAAAATATAAACCAGCAGTAATCTTAATTACAATATAGTAACATTCTTCAGATTTTAGTCGGTAGAAAAGAGGAGAAGGGTTAAAGAGTGGTGGAGGAGATGGGGGTGGGAGGAACAGATGGTGAGGGTGATAAAGCTAATAAATGATGGAGTTGGGATAGATGTAGATACAGATACAGCACATGTAGACACAAACGACCGAGATATAGCATACAATTCTCATTTTGTGACCTGATTTGACACTTAAAAATAATTGTTTTCTTAGATTATTAAACATCTTTCTAAAGCAACATGATTAAGGACTGGAAATATATGCCATCTATATGTGTGAGTATATATATGTGTGTGTGTGTGTGTGTGCATGTGTATGTATATATACATTTACATAGACAGATTTTTTAAATTTTTTAATATATATACATTAAAAATGTATATATATTAGCTTAGTTTTTATATACATCCATAATTTTTAGTTTAAATTCCTAGACATAAAAAATAGTATGAGTATGCTATTCAAATTTTTAAGATTTGACAATAATTCATAAGACAAGCATTACTTACTATTTTATTAAGAACCTGAGGCACAATTATAAAAAAGTGATATTGTCCCTAGTACAAAGAAAAGTGGAAAGTAAAGAGGTAGGAGAAAAAACTAGACTTCCTCTTATTGCTCATCATCAGTGTATCTTGTCTTATCTTGACCTTAATGATTTTAAGATTAGAGGTCTGTCAGCTGAAGAGAAATTCAGGATTGGCCATGCTGAGGTGTAAGAAGTCAAGATTGCTTGTGAAGTGTCCTGATATAGAGCAAGAGCAGTTGCCTCATTTAATTCATCACCATTGTTATATACGGAAATGAGGCAGGACAAGAAGAACAAGGCCACAGAGACCAGTCTTCAGTATTATTTTACAAGTTTTTCGTTTCCCTCCAAAGAAGACTGCAACAAAGATAACAGAAGCAAGGACTCTGCAAAAATGTAGACAAGCTTTCAATAAACTCACAAAAGGAAGCTACACTCTCGATTTTACATTTTCAGGCTTCTTGTCCCATTGTAAAATGAGTAGCTTCTCAAACTCAGCTCTTGAATTATGTGTTTCATCTCTGGAGGCTTCTATGACTTTGAAAGAGATTTATTCACTGACATTTATTTTTCTGATTTTAAAAAAATCAAGTATCATGACATTTTCTGATCAGAAAGTCATCAGTTGTGACAATTTTGCACAGCAGAACTGAGAATGAGAATGTAGAGGATACCATTCACCTGAAGGTGGCTTGTTTAGGGTTCCTCATTTCTGGGGTTCACAATGCCATGCTGAGGGGCTCCCTCTCACACCCCACTGAATATCCAGGGTCCTACTTTCATTTTCTTGATTAATAGGTGTCCTTGAGCATTCCATGTGAGAGGCATTGCTGGTGAGCACTAAGAGGAAGTCTAAGTTTTTCTCTTACTCTTGACCTGCCTCTCAAAACCTACCTAAGCCCTAAATCCTATTTATTTTGAGACAAACACCAAACAGTTAATTTTCCACATCAAGATTTTGAGGCTTCCTTTCCTATGAGTGATGTACTTTAGTAGTAGCCAGACTACCTAGATAGCTCCCTAAGAAAGCATGTATGTCATTACTTACTAGAAGATGTGTGCAAGTTGGAAGTATATTTGTGCAGGCCACAAGGTCTGCCTGGAAAGGGACAGTGGATCTCCCAGAGCCCAAAACAGAAACTGCTTTAAAGGAGTTGGGAGTGGGCCACTTTGTGAAGAAAAAAAAGAACTAACTCATGGAGAAGATCTAGGCAATGAGACAGCAGAGTGATAATCAGATACATTATCCTGTGCTTGGCGGGGAGGTTGGGAAGTGGACTGGTGGCGGTGGGACGGGTGAATTATTTTAAAGCCTTTGTTTTATTCACAGAAAGAGTTATAATCACTCATTCCAACTGCGTGGGGCTCGTGATGCCGAGAGTGCTGGACATGTTTCTGGAGGAAGCCTCAAAGATGTCAGTAGGCAAAGGAAACTCCAATAACCATACATTGAAAATAAAGAGGACAAGTGATCATGTAAGGACAGGATGGTGAGCAGACCACACTTGCAAAATCCGTGTGGCCAATTCTTCCCTGCAGCCCACCCCAGTCTGTAAAGATTCCTTTTTAATCAAGGATGAAATTTATTAAGTACAGTTGACCCTTGAACAACACAGGGGCTAGGGTCAATGACCCCTGAGTGCAGTTGAAAATCCGCCTATAACTTTAGACTCCCCCCATATTTAACTAGTAATAGCCTACTGTTGACTGGAAGCCTTACAATAACATAAGCAGTTGATTAATATAGACAATACTTGTTATAAGACCCAGGCAATATAAGGCAGTGGACTTCAGAGTGCTGTATTTTTTTAATTTTCTGGTATGTGTATATATTAATTCTAAATACAGACCTACACGGAAGCATTATACCCAGCTGCATGCCTGTAGAGAAGATGGAAATCTGCTGAATTGTCTGCTTCCCAAGAGACCATTTCTAAGGAAGAACTGACACGTAAGAGATGTTTAGCCTCCAGAAAGATAACATGAAGGAACTTTGTTTCAACTGTTTTTTGCCAAAAAATTAATAGAAATGCAATGTAATCAGAAAGAAAACTAAAAAAAAAAATTTCAAGTGCCTATATAAGTATATGGCATGGGGACTTGAATATGTGTAGCAGTGAAAGGAAACCAAGAGTGTTAGAGGTTAGGAGGGTGAATTTGTTAAGCCAGATGGGTAATACAGCCTGATGACTCAAAAAAATAACAGTCAATGTCATCACCTAGGATTTCTATGTCAATGTACTGCTTTAAAAAATAAAAACCCTTTAGAATCATGGTGACTTCAAACAGTTATTACAGAGCTTTGTGTACAGCTATGTGCTGCAAGTTATTGAAATCTCAACCAAAAGTAGCTTAAATATGAGAGTATTTTTTTATCCCAGCTTACTTAAGAAGTCTGCAGGTAGGACCATACCAGGTTGATTAACTCAATAGAACGATTATATCATCAAAAAATCTAGGTTCTTTCCATCTGTCTTTTCCAATGGCCAAAAATGACTGCTGAAGTTACAGGTGTTGCATGTATTAACATTCAGAGGGGGGAAAAAAAAAACGCAGCATAAACTCATTCTTGCTTCCTATGAGTGAAGAGACAGTATCCCAGACACCTGCTGTAGCAGTCTGGACCTAATCAGCAGACAGAAATCGCACACTAGATTAAACACGGCAAGTTTAATAAAATAATTATTAGCTACAATAAAACAGTAAATTCAAGATGTAAGTAACTTCTATACAGGACACTAGGGCTAATAGTGCACAAGGAAAGAAATCTGGAAGAATTTTGGGCCTGTTGGGATAGGTATGCTTCAGCCTTCAGCCGGGGCAGCTGGGAAGCTGGCTAGTTTAACAGTGGGGCTTCTGGGCTGCTGCTGGGCGACCGCAGGGAGCCCCGCTCAAGGCAGGCTGCCCTGCAGGACGTCAGCTGCCCATGGCGCCCGCGGTCAAAGCTCCTTTGGCGGCGGGGGTGTGGGGCTGGCAAAGGCCTTCAAGAGCGCGGGGGCTGACCAAAGGGCGCTCTCTCTGTGCAGATCCCCACCCCGCTACCCCGAGGCCCCAGGGGCCCAGGTAGCGCTGCACGCTCGCGCGGCCCAGCCAGGTTACCGCCAGGCCACCGCCAGTCCCAGGTTACAAGGTCACAGAGATCGTATTCGGGCCTGTGGCTCAAGCAGGTTCCAACGAGTGACTCACGTGCAACCTGCGGGAACCTGGTCCTCCTGCAGTGTCTCTCTAGCGCCCTCTACTGAGAAAGCTTCGCATCATACTCACTCTAAAGGGAAATGGTTAAAAGGAATTCTGATACCTTGGTACACATACCGAAGGGTGCTTTCATAGATGAGAGGCAATGAATTAAGAACTGACACAACCCCGGACGACTTTCCCTCAGATTTCCTTGGCCAGAAGTGCATGAGATGCACACGCCCAATTCAAAAGCTGGATAGAGTCAGTCACCATACTTGTCTTAAACTAATCAAGATTTACCCCTAGGACTGAAAAGGAGCTGGTCAGAAGCCTGAGAATGGACATGGGCTGACAACCGACAGTATGTGCTCTTCCATGCCTTCTGTCTCAATGCTTGGGGATACCCCAAAGATGGAAATGAATGGCAGAAAGCTCGAGGCTATTTTCTTCTAAAAAAAAAAAAGAAGAAGAAAATGGCTTCTGAAATAAACTATAGTGAAAGCATCTGCAAACAGATAATACCAGAGAAAATATTACATACTCAAGTCTGAGTTAGAAGACCCATAGGTTTTTCATGTATGTAATTTATCATTGTCTAGAAACTAAAGTATTTTCTTATAAAAATGAAAATGTTCATCTTTGATAGATATGAAAAGAGAGGGGGAGAAAACCTTAAGTATCCATCAATAAACATTTATTTAACCCTCACTTACAGAAGTCTCCAGAAACTATTTCCTTTCCTAACCACCATAACCCTGGGAGAGAACATGGCTTTTCCCTTCATTCATGCGCATCTCCCCTGCTCTGAGGCACACTCACCTACATGCCTATTTTGCGTGGCCTCATCTTTTTCTTCATTGCTCTGCTTCCTCCATATGATAAATTCATGTTAACCACTCCCCATATTTATATCGTATCTTCTGTCCCCTCTCAAAGGGAATTACACCAAAAGTATGCTTGATGGCAAGGGTGTGTTTATCACAAATGCTATTATTCAAGAAGTTATATCTGCTCAAACTGAAATATTTTTTTAATGTTATTTGGTGAATAGAGTTTTCTTACCTGTGAAAATACAAAAATGCATGGAAGAAAAGACATTGTATTCTATATATACTTTTATTTTTAAAAAGATATTTGTATTTCATATATTATCACTCTCAATAGTATAAAGTCAACCTTACATAAAAAATTTCAAGTTCCTTTTCCTGCTAAAGAATTGTCTCTTGTCAACTCAATCAGTAGTCATGGCGAACTCATACCACTTCTCCTGTTGGGAATAATCCATCTAGAGGGAGGTACAAGATCTCACCACCAAGAGTCGTATCGCTGGGTAACATGTAACAAAGCTTTGGTAGCAGTCCATTGTCATTTCCTTGAAGGCTGACGTGGGATATTGTTGTGGAGGAATATTTGGAAGCTGCCAAGACCTTTCTGAAGAATAGTATAGCACCTAAATATCAGTGATTATGCCTACCTGAGGAGCAGGGGTGAATACTGAGTGTACACAATACTGCAAAGTTTAACGACTAATTTCTATTTGAATGACCGATGTAACATTCAGACTTCATATAGCAAAGCTCAAAATGTGTAGGAAGATCTAAGTAAAACTGGCCTCAGATATTTTATATTGGAGCAGCTACGAAATCTTAAATGCATCTTAGAACTGACTCAGGTTCAGCACATCAATCCTCCAGAAAACAGGAGGAGGTGAGTCAGACCTAGGCTGAGATAGGAAAGCGGAAGCTTCCTTGGATCATCCCTCTGAGCAACCACCTCCTTTCCCTTACACTCTCACTGTCAAAGCCAGTGTGAGAAGAGCTCCCAGTTCCAGAATTTTCCCTCACTTGCCCCCCATCTTCATGGTCAAGCACTCTATTCAGTATATACTTTCTTAAACAGATGTTGAGAGGAAAGGACCCAAATGTGTCTGTTGTGGGGCAGGGAGCATGGAGGACTGTCCCGGCTTTGACACAAGCAGGCAGCTTTTGTCAAAGAGCTGAGCAGTTAAAAAAACAAGCTCTGGAATCTGACTGCCTCATTTTGAATCCCTGTTTGGTCAGGTATTATTTGTACAACCTTGACAATATTAATTCCTTTGTCCTTCGGTTTGCTCTGTAAAATGCAGATAAAAATCATACCTACCTGGTGAGGTTGTTCTTAGGTTAAATGGTTTGATACACATGAAGCACATAGAATAAAGACTGGGAGTAAGTGTATATCAAGCTAATGCAGAACTTCTTTCAAAATTTAGGAATAAAAAATGGTGCTTGACATATACACAAAGTTTAAATAATTTAAGTGTAAATAATTTATAAATATGAAAGTTTTTACTAATTGTGACTAGCAGGGCAAATCAAATGATTGAAATGAATTATAAACTAAGAAACTTTTTATTTGCACATAATTATATGTCCAATTTTAAGCATGTGCTTTTAAATTTGAAATACATTGTTGTGAATTGTACTATTCAATTAAATGATTATTTATTGAAGAATGACAATGTATAAGGTTGTTCCACTTATCTATTATTGTGGATAAGAACCTCCCCAACATTTAGTGACAAAAAACAGTAACTACTTTATTAAGTTCATTACATTGTGGATCAGAAATTCAGACAGCGTGCAGTGGTAACTGTCTCTGCTCCACAGTAAGTGAGGTCTTAGCTGGGTCGAAATGGTAGAGAGAGCTCAATGAGGACATATGTCTGTAGCCTCTTTTCTAGCTGTCAGCTAGGTTTCTCGATTCTTCTCCACATCACATCTGCTGAGGCTGCAATGTTCAGTATGGCTTCTTCACTCAAGGTCTGTTGCCTGCCCTGGATGGCTTGAAAAGACAAGGCCATCCAGGTATCCTTCCCTTCATGTAGTTTTTCCATGTGATGAGCTTGGGCTTCCTTAAAGCATAGCCTACTCAGTTCTCATACTTTTCACATGATGTTTCATGGCTCCAAGAGCAAGTATCCCATTAGAAGCTGCAAGGCTTTTAATGACATCCTCAGAAGAGCCAGAACATTTTTGCCACATTCTACTGATCTCTAAGTTAATAAAGTCAGCCCAAAACCAAGAGGAGGAAAATTAGAAACCAATTTTCAACAGGAAAAGTGGCAAATTATTTGTGTCCTTTAATCTTCCTCTTAAGTCAGTAAGTCATTAACTTTATATCCCTTTCTAGCTACTGCCCTTGACAGTCAACTTTCTCAAACGAATTGTGTCTTTTGAGGCTGTGTTCACTCCTTAACTGTCTATTCTGGCATTAGCTCCCATTATTCCACTGAAATTCTTCTCACAAAAGCCATGAATGATTTCCATGTTAGCAAATATAATGGAAAATTGTCAGTATCCTTTTATTGACATGGCTGAACACTTCTTCAAACACTCTGTCTCCTAAGTTTTTTGACATCATACTGTTCAATTTTCCTTCTCTCTAGCTGTTTCTTCTCGGTCTTCTTTGCTTCCTCTCATTTTCCCACTTGTGTCCCTCTTTCTCATCACCACCACCACCCCCACACACCCCCACACACCCATATCACTTATCTCTGTTTTAACTAGTACAGGATACCTTGGGATATTTCAGGTTCTCTTCCAGAGCACTGTAACAAAGTGAGTATCACAAGCAAGTGAGTCAAGTGAATTTTTAGGTTTCCCAGTTTATATAAAAGTTATGTTTACACACCTCTGTAGTTTATTAAATGCACAGTAGCATTAGGTCTCAAAAAACACAATGTAGATGCCATAATTAAAAGCTATTAACCATCATCTGAGCTTTCAGCGAATTGTAATTACTTGTAGCAGATCACCATGACAAGTATAATAATAATATAAAAGTCTGAAATATTGTGAAGTACCAAGATGTGACACAGAGACATGAAGTGAGCGAATGCTGTTGGAAAAGTGGTACCGACAGACTTTCTCAGTGCAGGGTTGCCACAAACCTTCAATGTGTAAAAAATGCAATATCTTCAAAGGGCAATAAAGCACAGCACAATAAAATGAGGTGTGCCTATACTCGGTTGCATTCATTTATCTTTATTTCTACTGCTACAAATCTAGTACTAAAAAGCCACAACTCTCTTGTACCTGATCTCCTGCAGTGCCATCATAATTGGCCTCTCCCCAGTGCCATCTTTCTCCTTCTAATTCCTTCTTCAAACTACCCCTCTGCAAACAATGATTTAAAGATTGAAAACCTTTGGATTCTTTTTGGTGAACTTAAAACAAGATCTTAGAGTCCTGCCTCACTCCATTTCAGGCTCTTCTCCCCTTTGCTCGCTCTTAAGATCTTTCTCCATGCTCATTTCTCCAGATGGAAAATGCCATTCCTCCCTCCCTCCAATTTGTGTCCTGGCTCACTTCTACTCACTCTACTTAAAGTTTTAGCTTAAATGCATTGCCTCAAAGAAAGCCTCTATCACCTCTCTACCTAAATTAGGTCTTCCCATAATTCTTTATCATTTTTCTTCATAAAATGTATTATTAATTGTAATTATATATTTGTTTGTTTATTACTCTAATGTTGTCTCCAATAAGTAGGATGTAAGTTTGAGAGTAGAAACACTAATACTGTTGTTAGCATGATAGTGAGAACTTTTTCCTCTGCAGTCAGACTTCCTAATGTATATTCTGGGTCTAGAACTAGCTGTGACTTCGGACAAGTTATTTAACCTGTTATGCCTCAGTCCCTTACCACAAAAGTATAGATAATCATAGTACCTATTTAATAAAGGCCTTGGTAAGGACTTAATGTAATAATACATGCTAAGAGCTTAGCAAATGGTCTGGCACATAGCAGCTCTTCAATAAATATTTTCCATTGGTATTTCTATCATTGTCATTATTATTAGCATTACCTCCTGCAGTGCCTGGAAGATAGCTGGCACTCAATAAGTATTTAATGATCAGATGAATGAATGATGAAAATTAAACATTGCTTTAGAGAAAGATAATATATTTCTGTGGAATGTTCTATATTTTATATGCATTTTATGTATTTTAAAGGATATATTTTGAAACAATATATTAAAGAACTAAGGAAAAAATATTCATTTTATATCAGGTTAAATCATTTCCTTCACCTTACTGCCTGCTCCATACAAAAATAAAATGTCTTAACTATCTCTTTACAGGCAATACAAAAGATAATTCCAATTAGTCCAAGTTGAATATTTAAACATTTTGTATTAATTATTGTGAATAAAATGATGATTCCTACTGGCAGAATCCTCACTTGAACCTAAACTACTTGATGATGTAACTGGCCTGCTGCTAGGCTGCGGCTCCCACACCCGCAGGCAATGAGCTATTATTGACTGAGTCACTGTACAAAGAGCTCTGCGCAGTGCTCTGGGCGGAGGCGGAGACAAAGGAGGATTACAGACCTGCAGACTGTTGAATGCAGATGTAATTCTAGTCTCGACCTATCTCTGGGAGAACAGCCAGATAATAAACCCTTTCACCCCAAGAACCTTCCATTGTCATTCCTTGGTCTCACTGAATCCAGTGAACTTGCCCAGGGCTAAAACCCATTGGCAAGACAATGACATTGTCATTGATGAGGTTTTTTATTTTGTAGTTATGGTTTATTCTAAACTGGAAGTAAATTATACATGCTGATAAATGAATGAAACTTATGAATAGAAAAAACTTGATCTGTGAAATTAAAAGAAAAAATGTAATCTTTTCAGGAATGAAAAGGGAAAGAAGGAAAAGGGTTCTGTTCCTCTATGGCATATTTAATGTTACTAATTTATAACTTGCTTTGTCTTTAATATTTTACTAATTTATAACTTGCTTTGTCTTTAATATTCTAGGAAAAGATTCACAGATAATAATCAGACTGGATTGGTAGGAATCAGTATAAGAACAATGTTAAATTGTTTTTAAAGAGTACTAAAACTTATACAATATTCCTTAAAAATAATAAATTGAAGCTCATTAAAATGAATTTATTTTATATTACCATCACATGTGATACACATTATAATAAGGCCCTTCCAATAATTCAGTTTTCCAACTCTCATAACTTTCTAATAGCTTGTCTTTTTCTCTTACCACCAAATTTCCTATGAGAAAATGAAATTGGTAATTAATTCAATTTCAGCACAGTATCTTAAATTTTTCAAATCAATTGTTCATCCATTACTAAGCAGAAAAAAGTAAGATTTCTATCTACAGTTAAATCCAGAAACAGTTACTCATTTTTTTAAGTAAGTCATATTTTCACAGATGAAACATCCATTAATATTCCCAAAGGACGTACTCATAGGATCAAATCACTACATATGTGCATCCGAATGTATTTTATATGAAATTTTGTTAAATTATAATGGTTTATATAATTAACCACAATCTGCCCAAATATTTTTGCAAAACAATCTTCTTCCCATGAGAGTTTAACAGCATTCATAAAAACACAATATATATGTGTATGGAAGGGGTGGTTTATATATATACATGTTGCTAAGGAAATCTTAGAAAAGACCCACTAATTTTATTAGGAAATATTTTCTTAAGAAAATATTATTTCTCTGTTAAGAAAATTCACTGTTTCTCTTAACCTGTAAAAAATTATGGCGATCCACAATTTCATTCTAATGCTTGTCCTTGAAAATGTCTAAGAATAGTAAATTATTTTGTATTACCACAGTCCTTCGGTCGACAATTGGTCCCCAATTTATTATTGTTTGACTTAAAATTTTTTCAGATTTATGATGATGTGAAAGCAATATGCATTCATTAAAAACTATACTTCAAACTTTGAATTTTGATCTCTCCTGGGTTGGTGACATGCTGTATTGCCAACGGGTTTCAGCGCATTGGGGAAGTTCACTATGGATTCAGTGAGACTGAGGAATGACAATGGAAGGTTCTTCAGGTGAAAGGGTTTATTACCTGGCTTGTTCTCCCAGTGATAGGTCGAGCATTACAATTGTGTCTGCATCCAACAGTCTGCAGGTCTGTAATCCTCCTTCACTTCTGCCTCTGCCCAGAGGACTGGGCAGAGCTCTCTATATAGTGACTCAGTTAATAATAGCTTATTGCCTTCGGGTTTAGAAGCCTTAGCCTAGCAGCAGGCCAATCACATCATCAAATAGTCTATCTTTAGGTGAGGATCCTGGCCATAGGAACTTTAATTTTCCCCACACATGGGATGTGATCCTCTCTCGTGATGCTGGGCAGCAGCAGAGAGCCACAGCCCCCAGCCAGCCATGCAATCAGGAGAGTAAACAGCCAATACACTTAGAACCATCCTATACCCATACAACCATTCTGTTTTTCTTTCAGTACAGTATTCAATAAATTGCATGATATTTAACACTTTATTATAAAATAGGCTTTATGTTAGATGATTTTACTCAACTCAAGGCCAATGAAAGTGTTTTAAGCACATTTAAGATAGGCTAGCCTAAGCTTTGATGTTTAATTGGTTAGGTGTATTAAGTGAATTTTCAATTTATGTTCTTTTAAATTTACAATGGGCTTATTGGGGCATAACCCATCATATGTAGAGGAAGATTTGTATACAATTATTGGCATCATGAGAACAGTTGCATGAAATGCTGGTGACTTCATTGTCTTTAAATTTACCAAAAATATCTTCATATCCATTTTGTTAAATATCATCCCATGTTAATTTCACTCTAATTCTTTGGAAATTATTAATTCCAGCATCATTAACTCCTTAGTCAGGGCATTGTAGTCTTGGAAATAGAGTTTACTTTGCCTTTCTCCAGCAATTTTTTCATTTAAATCAATTTAAAATGAGACAGAAGTGTACCTGCAGACCCAACAGGAGAAACAATTCCACTCTGTCTTCTTACAGAACTGCATTGTGACCAATAACCTCACTGTCCCATTGCTGATATCACACAGGTGTGGTAGTCAAGATTTCTTAAATCTTCCCTTCGTTGTGTCTTGCCAATGAGTTTCAGTCCCACAGCAAGTTCACCATGGATTCAATGTGACCAAAGAAATGACAGTAAAACGTTCTTGTGGTGAAAGGGTTATACCCAACTTTATTTCCAGGTGGCAGGTCAATCACTAAAATCCAGTTCACTCAGAGCGAGTCTGCATGCAGTAAACGGGTCTCTGCCTCTGGGCCTCTGGGCCCGCACAACTGTCCTCTGGGACTCTCTGCCTGCACAGCTGTCCCCTGGTTCTGTCCTTGGCGCTGCAACCATTCCAGCCTCTGCTCTGCTCTCCTGCAGCCTTGCAGCTGTGCCACCATGTTGCCCAGAGCACTGTGTGGAGTTCTTTACATAGAGCCAATAGCAATGTATTGCCCACGGGAACTTTGATTTTATCCACACCCTGACTCCCCACAAACATGTCTCCCCCAACCTCCAAAGCCTGTGAATATGATGATATCATTTCTGTGATTATGTTATGCCAGGTGGCACACTTGTCTTTAAAATGGGGAGATTATCCAGGTGGGCCTGATCTGATCACAGAAGCCTTTAAAAGCAGAAATGGCAGAACAGGAAGTCAGAAAGATCTGAAGCACGAGAAGCACTTGCCACTAAGAGGATGGATGGAGTCACTTAAGAAGGAATAGAGACAGCTTTCAGGAGATAAGAGCAGCCACCCATTGCTGGCCACCAAGGAAACAGGGACCTCTCTACCACAACTGCAAGGAACTAAATACTGCCAGTAATTGGAATTACTGGGAGATGCTGAGCTCCAGGTGAGAAAAGACCCAGCCAAAACCCTGCGTTCAGACATGTGAGACTCTGAACAAACAACCCAGACCCACCATTCTGGACTTCTGACTTACAGAATTGTGAGTAATAAATGGGTTTGTTTCAAGCTGCCAAGTTTGCAGAAATGTGTTATACAGCAATTGAAAACTAATGCAACAGGAGAAAAAAATCCTGGCATCCATAGAGTGACTCACTGAACTTACATTATGATTCAGATCTCAAACAAGGTACTTAAATTTGTCATATGTTGGTATCCAAACCACTGAGTCAGCATGCATACTAGTATGACTAAAGATTGCATTGGCCTCTTAAGCTTCCTTTTCAGTAACAATAAAAATTTTACCATTTTGAAAAAAATATTTGAATAAAATCTCCAGCATTATATTCCAATAACTAAACAATTTACTAACACTATGTCTGAAGGTTGAAGAAACATTGATTGAAGCTACTTTCCTAAAAGAGATATTCCTCTTTTAACCTATCCAACCAGAACTCAAGAGATTTCTACCCTCAGATAGACCCATATTTGGCATCTTTTTTTGTAGTTTGGTAATACTGCTTATCAGCAGTTGTTGTAAAATGCACTCTAACATCTAAAATAGTATTCATGATTACCCACATGTGCCTGCCACACATCTGTTTTTAGCTTTCCTACCCCTACTCCTGGATTCCACTCTAGGTTTTCAATGCATTGATTTCTTAAAATTTCATCAACCACAAATTAACCACCCTGCCACTCCCTCCTCCCATTTCCAAATGATTATCCACACCTGAAGCCTTTGCAATTTCACAGTATTTCTCTGCTTGCCTGGCATTTCTTTTAAGACTATTTTCAATAATCCCAACATCTTAAAACAATTTAAAAAGTAGAATTGGATTGAATGACCCATTAACAGTAGAGTTGAAAGAAATTAACAATTTATTTAATATGGGAGATGAAATAGAGGGAGAAATAAATAACAACAAAGTTCAAGATTAGATGACGCCAGTAACAACAAAGAAGGAAATACAGAAAAAGCAGTTAATCTGGAAGGAAATGATGAGCTGATTTTGGATATATTGGGATGTTTATTCAAATACTAAATTTTGTACAGTATTTAAAATGGAACCTTATTTTACAACTTTATTCTAAATTCTAATCTCTTCCCCAAAATTTTGGATTCTTTAACCCTTTGTTATTAAATAAACTGTATTTTTCTTTACACCCTGACAGTTAATTTCATTTGTACATAATAAACTATTCCTAAACTATTCTAAGTGTAAGTATAAGCCTATATTCCCATTTAAAAAATCATCTTCTATTATATTTCTCTTTGTAATTTGGGGAGTAACAACCTTCTTTAGGGAATATTCTCCCAAACTTTATAGCTAGTTTGCTATTACGACCAAGCAAGGAAATTTCACTTCCAAGTGTAACCACAAACCCAGCTACTTTCCTCTGTAAACTATTGTTCCAACATATTTTAGCCTGAAATTTTCCAGCTGTGCTCAAGGGCTTCTCACAACCACATGGAAACTATTTCTTGGGGCTTATTTTTAATTACAGCCTTTACTCTCCTTTGGTTCTTCAGATATTTCTGCTCCCAAGGTTACATGATGCTCCAGAGACGTAACATTTGTGACACCACGACTGTATGACATTCTATAAAAATGAATATCACAGGACAGATGGAAGCATTAGCACAGAATTTGGATTTGTTTTTGTAGTTTATTCAGAAAGATGTTCATACTACCACTAATATGTGTGCTTTGAACACATCAGATGTTATTCATCCACTTAGATGCCTATAAATATACCACACAACTAGGATCCCACAAAATGTCATGCTAAGCAAGATCCATACCCTTAATGACAGAAGTGGTAACATACATTACACATCCTTCCAGTAGGAAAATGTAGTAAAGAACATCACGTAACATGTCTATCTTAAGAAGCAACTTCCTAATGACTGATGTGTCTTGCAAAAGCTTTCAAGCAAACTCTCAAGCGAAGTTGTGTTTTTTCTTATAAACCACACTGTCCAATAAGGTAGATACAGATGTTTTCAGTTCGGTTTGAAATATTCATGGTAGATATATTCATAATTCTGCCCCAAATTATTAGTATCTCAAAATTCTGGTCAATTCTAAAGTAAACCCAGAATATGTGTTAAGGGTTAAAGAGATATGAGATGTAATCTATCCAACCAAAACTCAGTGCCCACTGTACTTCTTTGGGACTATTCCAGAATTGATCAAGATTTAAAAGATTAGTATGTTCCAGTAGGCCCTCCAGTGACTTTTGCCTTAATTGTTTAGGGCCATTTTAGTCAAGAAGGTTCAATATACTATTGCTAGTATACTTTTTTTCAATGAAGTGTGTAAGAGGAAGAAGGTGGAATAAAAGCAGTGTTTATTATTGAATATTAATCATATTACTTATGCAAGACTTTGCTAGACGTTATGGAGGAAATCATAACCCCCAACCCCAGTATTCATATGTTGAAGCCCTACCTCTGACTGTATATGGCATTAAGGAGGTAATTAAGGTGAAATGAGGTCATAAGAGTAAGGTCCTAATCCAACAAAACTGGTGTCTTTATGTATAAGAAGAGACAGCAGAGAGTGAAATAACTCTCAGCTCATGCACACAGGAAAGGCCACATGAGGACACAGTGAGAAAGTGCCATCTTCAAGCCAGGAAAAAGCTTCACCAGAAACTAACCCTGCCAGCACCTTGATCTTGGGATTCTGGACCTGAAAACAATAACTGAGGAAAAAAATCTCTGTTGTTTAGACCAGCCAGTGTGTGGTATTCTGTTATGGCAACCCAAGCGTTGTAAAACACTGGGTGTCTGTAAGGTCCCCAGAAGACTATCCTTTATATTTGGGATGAACTAGTCTTAGAGAAGGGCTGTATTTACCCACACCAAAATGGCTTCAAAGCAAGTGTTGAATGGACCACACTTACTTGCAAGTAATGTAAATGCCTTCCAGAACAAAATATAGAACTTATTAAAGGAATACAACACTATCCAGACTTAGCAATGAGAAATTTACCGTGACTATCACCCAATCAAAAATTACTAAATGTGCCAAGAAGCAGGAAAATATAAACCTTCACGTGGAAAAAAAAATCAGTCAAGATAAACCGACCAAAGAATGAGAGAGATAATGGAACCCGTGGACGAAGACTTTAAAACAGCTACAATAAATATTGTAAATACATTCAGGTTTTAAAGAAAACATGTATAATGGGGTTTTAAAGAAAACATGTATAATGGGGTTTTAAAGAAAACATGTATAAATGGAAGATATAAAAATATATTCAAATGAGACTTTCAGAAATGAAAAATACATTATCTGTCATGAAAATTTCACTGGATGAGGCTGCCAGCAAATTAAATACTTCAGTGGGGAAAAAGAAGTAAACTGGAAGACACAGAAATAGAAACTGTCTAAAATAAACCACAGAGTAAATAGAATGAAAAAAAATCAAAAGAGCCTCACTGTCCTGTAGGATGGTATCAAGCACCCTGACCCATGTGTTAGTGCATTCTGCGAGGGTAAAGCAAAGAGCAGAATTTTTTCCCAAATTTGATCAAAACTATAGATCCATAGACTCAAAGAGCTCAATAAATCCCAAGCAAGATAAAAAGAAAGAAAACTACACTGAGAACTTCATAATTAAATTGTTAAAAACAAGTGGTAAAGAGACCACCTTAAAAAGAGCCAAAGCGGGACAGGGGGAGATACATTTATGAATAGAAGGCAAAGCTAAGAATGACTTCAGACTTACTGTCAGAAATAAAAGAATAGAGCCACATCTTTAAAATGCATAAAGAAAACAAAAAGTCAACCTGGAATTATGAATCTGATATCTTTTAAAACTGAAACTGGAAGTGAAATGATGAACTTTCAAGAAAAAGCTGAGAAAATTCATTGTTCACAGACCTAAAGGAGAAAAATGAATGATTAAGAAAGTTCTACAGACAGAAGAAAACTGATACCAGATGAAAACTTGAATCTACACTAGGGAAGGAAGAGCATCAAAAATGGTTTGCAGGCAAATATAAAAGACTTTCATATCCAATTTAATTACTTTACAATGTCATTTTTAAAAACATCAATCAGATAAATCCCTCCAAACCTGTGTGTTTTTGGAACAAGTTTCCCATACACCTGTTCCTGTAAATATTTCTATCCTAAGGGTGGGCTGCAAATGGAGTCAATTTAAGAAAATTCCATATCTTCATTTCATCCCTATAATTAATATGCACTCTTCACTCTGTTCATTTTCCCTTTGTGTTTCAATTTTGCATCTGGTGAGTGTGGATGATATTTAACTTAATTAAAAAACTTCTGATATGCCTTCAGTCACATAACAATCACTCCCCAAGACACTAAATATAGGTGCAAGAATTTTCAGAGCAAAAGAATGGTAATTTGCATAGAATGACAGAGCAAGTTAATTTAATATGGAAGAATCTGGGTTTCCTTACTGCTTGCCAAAAGATGCTCAGCTCCACTTAAAGGATCTACATGCCTTCAAATTATATATTGAATACAATCTTTGAGGGTTTTTTCTTTTTTCCATCTGAATATAAATTTAATGTACATTGCTAAAATACAGTTTAGTAGTTTAATGATCAAAAATTTTTCAAATAAAGGTAAACATTCAACTATCAAATTACACAAACTTAAAGCTGACTGCAGAATTATGTTGTAATATAAAAGTAGAACATTATCAGCAGAATCAAACCTATTTTCAAAGGGTATTTTTTTAACCAAAAAGTTCTGGTTTACCCCAAAAATTTTAACTTCAAAAGCATCCCCTGTCCAAAGTATTTTCTGGGAAGGGAAATACAAAATTGAAGAAAAAGGAAAACTAGGAAAAAATTCTTAAAGTTCTTAATGTTTAGAGTTGGAATTTACATAGTATAGCAGGATGTAAGAAACAAATCTTCCTGCTCTTTTCTTACAAATCCTCCGATGGCTTCCCACAGAACTTGGAATAAAATCTACAATCCTTGTCATTTCACTTACAGGCCTGAACGTTCTGGCCCCTGCTGACTTGTTGGTCATTTCCTGCCACTCTCATCCCACCACCTCAAAAGGCTCAAGTCTTGTTAACCTAGTAACATAGTTTCAGTTTGTTGACTTTGCCAAACTCCTTCCGCCCTCAGGACCTACTGAAAGGCTTTCTCTTCCCGGGAACACTTTCCAACAGGCTAATTTACTACCTCCCTCCTTCCTCTCTTCCCATGTAACTCAGCTTATTTCATTACATTTACTTCACACAGTAACTGTGTATGTATATCTTTTTAATGTCACTCTATTCCAGTAGGTAGGTATCAAGTCCATTTTATCTCTGCATATCCAGAAGGGTACGTGGCACTGAGCAGACACTTCTGTGTAGAATGAATTGCGCATGAATTCATGAACACTTTTTACGGTGAATGCCATTTCATTCTCAGATGATTGGTATTTGGTATTATTTTAAATGCTCTAGTGGGTCTTTCAAGAGCACTCTATATTGAAATTGGTTCATTTAGCATTACCTGGATTCCTAGTTTCAGAATGGAGATCAGTTAAAAGTGTCATATTACATGTGAACATTTAGGAGTAACAGATGTACAGAAAATCCAATGTTCCCTAAAAAAAAAAAGTGCCACACACTTTTATGAACTTATGTTAGAAAATGGAAACACTAGTTTATGATAAGATGTTATAAGATGGAAAAGAAAATCCATGCAGGCTGTGGACTTTTACGTTCTAATATGAGAATTCAGCATTCCCCTGGCATGACAAGAGGAATCTGTGTCACAACATCTCCACACTGTGGCCAGATACAGAATCGTTTACTACTCTGTGAAAACACTACTCAGGTCTTAAAGATAAATGAATCCAAGCATTTATTCAATACTAAATGAAACTAATTTCAATATTTTGCTGAAAATTAATCTTAGTCCTCCTCTTTCTTCTTCTATTTTAGCAGTAAGTTCCTTTATCAACCATTATGCTTATCCCTAAAACTTATTTTATATATAACAACCCGAGATGCTAACTTCTGTTAAGCTTAAATTTTCTTTTTTTTTTCAAAATTTTGTGCCATTAGATTAAATATCTAAGATCTATTGTTTTCATATCTACTCACTTCAAAGGGTCTTTGTGCACAACCCTCTTTTTCTAGTATTGGGTGGGGAGTAAAGAGATTTCCTAAGAGAAGGCAAAAAGGGAGAAAAATCTAGCTAAACTCCCCAATCCTTCTTGGTCAAATCTTTTTGATAAAGTTTTTTGGTTGAAGTCAACTCCCAAATCATCTGGCACTTAATACTGGGTTTGGCTACTCGGTTTAAAAACAGTCTATAAAGTCCCTTGATTGGCTTGTCTGTTAGTAATGTTACCATGTAATAGAGGGAAGTCATTTGTTAACTAGAATCATTCATTGTCCTTCCTTTATCCAACACTGATAACTTTCTATATTAAATTCTATAGATGTCACAGCAAAGATTCTCCCCCAGTTTGTATATCCTAGAGAGAAGGGACAATGCTACCACTTCCTTATGTTTGCTCATCAGCTCCTAAGATATTGTTATATTCAGTGTATGTCCATAATATTTATAATGACTGAAATAGGTAAGTAATTTTTTAATCATTTTATTATGTGCCGTTCCATGTAACTGTATAGCTCTGAATCATGTATGATGGATTAACACGCCATGTGACTTACCTAGTCTAATTTTTTTGGGATTTTCATCACTCATGTCAAACACTATAGGTTAATTTGCTCTAAGGCCTCATCTCGATTTAAGATTCTATGATGATTCAACATGTGAAAACAATAACTGAAAAAATGTAAATTCTCAAATGAATGTCAAATATTTAGGATTTACTATGACACTTTTAAATAAATATTTTAAGGAGAAAGCAACTGTAGGTCTATTATGATATGAATTAGATCATACAAATGTCCTAGATAAAAGACTTGAGTGAATGAAATACCAATATTACATTGTTATATCTGAGGGACTAGGTATGTCATGTACTGATAGTTTGATTACTCTAGTTAAAAAGAACAACATAAATTAATTCTATGAATCCAATGGATGTAACTAAAATAGGTGAACATAATAGGCACTATCACTAAAATCTGTGGAGCAAAGTCATTTTTTAAATTTTAGGGTTTTGGAAGATGCTTCTGTCAGTGGAAAATTTGAAGCTAGAATGTTTCACTACACCTCATTTGGCCTGCAACTATTTCTGGAAGCTATTGTTTGGTAAATACCCTGAAGATGAGCAGATCCCTAAAAGAGTGATAAATAGGGAGGGAAGTAAGAAACAAAGAATGGGAACCAAATATCACAATTCATTACAATAGCATTAGAGATTTAATGTGCTTAAAACTAAGTTATAATCAGAACTTCACTAGAGTTCTAAAACAATGCAGTACATTTTTGGCCATTCTCTTAAAACTGCTCTTTCAGTACGTATCAGTGACCTACACATCATTTGGTTCAGTCCTAGTTCCCTCACCTCTTCAGCAGGATGCTGTGACCAGCTACTGAGTCCCTTAGCACTGGTTATGCAACTCTTCCTGGTTTTCTTCTAAAAAGAGTCCTTCCCGGAGACTCTGTTCCCACCAGTATTTTCTTTGCTTGTTTCCTTGGCATAGGAGTCATAACTACATGTTCTATAATATCACCACTAAACAGATACATGGTTCTTAGCTGCCTTACCAATACCTCCATAGAGATAATATGATATTCAGTGTGGTTAAAACTGAACTTTCTTTTCAAAACCAGTGCATTCTCTTGATAGTTGTGCTTCTATTCATGCCATGACAATCCGACCATCGGCCTCAACAGCTTGGGCATTATATGTGAATCTCACATTTCCCCCCACCCCGTGCTCAACCAGATTTGGAATCTTTTCATTCTTATCTCTATATTCTCTCTCAGGACCATCTTTTCTTTCACTCTTACAGTGCCACCCTTCTAGCTTCAGGCACCTCTTTTCATCTCTTGCCTGGAATGTTGCAGTGGCTTCTTAAGTATGCTTCATACATTAGATACATCATTTTATATCCCAAGTCTTGATTTATTCTAAAGCATGCTCCAAATCTTATAATTCCTTCCTAAAAGAGCCCTAAATACCTTCCTGTTGTATATGAACAAAATAGAAAACCCTAATGGTCAAAGCTTTCCTGAAGCATCCTAAATCACGTTTCCTTTTGTTCTGTCTCCGTGTTTGAGTAGAACTGGGCCATCCCCAGTTCTCTGAGTTTACTTCTTATTTCAGGGCAGAAGCTCATGGTGTTACCTTCCTTTGTAGAGTCCTCTTTACTTCCATCTCTGCCTTTCATCCCTTTGATTCTTTGGCCTGCTTGTTACCTTCTTGATTCCCTCCAGTCAAGGTTGATCTCCCCACCCTCCCCCAACTCTTATAGTCCTTCAAAAACTCCTTATTACAGTCCTTCAAATATATATAGGAAGATAGAGAGAGGAATATAACAAATAAACATTTAAAAAAAAGGTTGCAGATCTCAGTCTACCCTTTCCCAAAGGAATTCTCCCTCCCATAGAGGTAACCATGACCATAATTTTGGCATTTTTCATTCATGTGTATTCTTTATAAGTTTGCTATATATGTATGTAATCCTAAATAATTAGACATTATTTATATACATATATAAATAGTTCTTCATTTTTCAAAATGTATTGAAATGATGTCATGCTGAGTATCTTATCCATGACTTACGGGGATTTGGGGAGGAGATACTCAATATTTAGCCTTGCTGATTCATGTAATCTTAACTCATTTATTTTTATTAATACAGACTATTCCATCATCATAATATACAACATTTTATACCTTCTCTGTGTTAATAGACATTCTAATTTCTTCTACCTTTTACTATTCTGAGCAATGGTGTTCCTGTGTATCTATATTTAGAAATGTAAATGTGAACATGGTATATAGATTTGCTGCCCATTTCTTATTTAAATACCTCAAACCCTAACATATCTACTTCTCATGGCACTCAGTAAAATGTCTCAGGTACTGGAGCCTTAGCATCGGCTCCAATAGAGCTAACATGGGCCAGTGGCTCTCAAAGTGAGCTACCACAGAACTGAGAGACGCAAGTTTTGCGGGGGTTGTGGTAGGGCAGCAATCTGTGTTACTATAAACTCTTCAGGTAATCTAAGTACACACTAAAGTTTGAGAATCACTGCTCTTGTGGATGAAATAGGTTTAATTTACAGAGTGGCAGATTTTCACTCAACATAAGATTGTTTTTATGAAATATATACATTTTCATTTGGTGACTTACAGTAATATTTGTTAAATTATTTCATCAGGAAAATTTCCAAATTGAAAAGTAAAAGCATAATGCTCCTCATTTGCCCTTCACCCACCCAAAACAATAATTTTTTCAATAGATATTTGCTCTATTTTCCTTTTAAAATTTTTTCTAGATATAACAATGGTGTAATTGTTTTGTTAGCTAATCCCTTCTCTGTTAAAAAATACAAATATATTTTGTAAGTACTTAACAGTGAAATAACATACCTGGGATTTGCTTTAAAAGAAGAAAAATTTTTTAACAATTGTAGTTGCCCCCACATTAAATGAATTATCTAGGGAAATGGTGACCTCCCTCTTACCAAATATGTTCTTAGAAATTTGAGTGACTATCTGTAAGACATGCTAAAGAAGGAATTTCTGCATTACTTTTTAAAGTAGAATAATCTCTAAGAGCTCTTCAAACTCCAAACCATATAATTATATGATGAAATGTATTATTCATATTAAATGGGATTTTAAAGATATTTAAATTGCCAAGATAAACTTCTCATGAAATCACAGTAGTAAAAAAATACAAATAAATATCTATTATGTAAATGCTGAACAGAAATAACGTCATTAACAAGTTCATTTTATTATTATATTAGAAATACATGTCTCAAATTATTAAATCAAATCTTATATATAGTCATTATAATCACCATAGAAGATTTACTGCAGGAATAATCCTTTCTCAATATCAGAGGCACTAAATATATCACATTACAAATTGTTGAAGGATATATTCCATACTCATTGAACACAATATAATTCATAATCAGAATATAAAATAGATGTTATTGAATAAACTGACCATATTTGCAAAAACCAACTTTGTGGTTCAGGGATATGGCTCCCATTGTCCCTTTGAAAAACCGAACAAGGAAGCTGCATTTCCCATGAAGCACAGAAGTTAGACCTGAGATGGCAGTTGGATTGTACCTTTTTTTCTAATGTCAATTGATTAGGAAAGGTGCCTGGAAAAATGTGCTCAAGAAAGCGTAACCTCCTTTGAGCTTGGTGGGAAAGACTGAGAAGACTGATTATTAGTGTCTGCTATGGTTTAGTGGTGGAGCAGGGAGGAGGAGTCTGGAATCAAGTATTTTCCAACCCTACTTAGACCACTGAACATTACAGTCTGTAGACTTGTTTTACCCTTACCTCCACCACCTTGACTAACTATAAAATTTTTACTCATTCATATTTAAATCACTAGCCATTCTTCCAGAACACATTCTCTTCCAGAATACTCCCTCCTACAGAATACAAATTAGTGGTTATTTTAGTGGACAAAATCACTTTTTTTTTTCAGATCTGCATAAGACAGAATGGCATGCCAGTACTGCATTTCAGCATATGGGCATCATCCATCAGCAGCACAGTATTAATGAAGAGGGAATGTGAAATCAACCCAGAAAACATCAATTTGAGAAAGAGAAATCAGAATGACATGAATAGCAACAGTGCAAAAAGAAGAAAAGAAAAGAAAAAGAAGAAATGCTGATAAAGCTGATGCAGTGTCCTCACCCCTGTCTCGGCGGGAGAGATTACAGCTCTCCCTGTGGCAGCCATCAGCACAGCTGACCCTCACTGCCAGCATCCACCACAGCACCGCCTGTGGTTCCTGCACAGTCAGCCCCTGCTGCCACAGATGATTCAGTCATCACACTCAGAGCTGTTCCCTGTGGTGGTCCTGTCAGTCAAAAGAGAACATTGGAAATCTGGCTCCGAAAGACAAATGGCACTTCATGGAAAGACTTATCGCCTTGCTTTAATAGATTTCCTTACTGCACTTAACAACTTATTTTATTTACTAAAATTCTAGTTATATGCAACTCATGTTGATAAAAGAGAAATCAGAAAATAAGGCAATTCTTAAATAATTGTCAAGTTTAGTGATGACTTCCAGTTGACTGATACCTCAAGGCCACTAAAGCTTTTTGTACTTAGGTAAATAAAGAATCTTTTTTTGTAAATGTCCCATTGAGCCTGTGCTATGAATTTCTTTCTTAACCTTCTTGCTCAGAGTCTAACTTGAGGATTTTGCTTTCTCTGCAGCCTCCTCAAGTAGAAGTTATTTTCTCTCCCACATTCCTCTTATCAGTCAGCATGAAGGTGACCATTCTTACTCACTCCTTCCTGGTCTCATGCCATCAAACTATACCAAAAAACCCCTCTTTGTTGCAATTAACTGTACATCCTAGGTTGCTTCCTTTCTTTAAGGATTTTAAATCCCAGTTCATTGTTGTTTTCTCCAACATTTTTTCTGTGATTTCACAGATGAGTACTCCAGTAACCAATAACCATGCAGTTCCTCACCTTCTCCTCGAATGATCTGGACCCCACCCTCCCTCCCCATCTGCTATGGACTGAATTGTGTCCCCCCCGCAAATTCATATGCTCAAGCCCTACCCCTTGGAGCCCTCATGATGGGACTAGTGCCCTTAAAAAGAAGACACCAGAAAGCTTGTTTTCTCCACCTACATACAAGGAAAACCATGTGAGGATACAGGAAGATTTAGCTATCTACATTGACCCTGCTGGCTTTTTGATCTTCGACTTCCAGTTTCTAGAACTATGAGAAATAATTCCTGTTGTTTAAGCCACCTAGTTTATAGTACTGTGTTATCGTAGTCCAGGCTAACTAAGACATCATCCATTCCCATCAGCACACCTTATATTTTATTGCCTATGACTACACCCCATTCTTATTATCAATTTTAGGTATTCTACTTTCCAACTACTATGTATTTCACTCCCTTTAATGCTGTTATTCCAAAAATTCTTAGACCTATAGTAGTTCCTGTATCTTGGGTTGATCTATCTCTATGAGATCATTCCCACAGGGGACAAATTTTCTCTCAACTTTAAAAACCCTTCCATAACCCCACATCTCTCTCAAACTACTACTTTCTTCCATTCTCTTTTGAATTCATACAATTCAGGCTTCTATCCTCTGTCACTACACCCAAGTGGTCCTTGTCAAGGTCCCCAATGATTTATCATTTAAAGCAGTTGCTCACTCCTTCCTCTTTGAAACACTTTCTTCAAGGGGCTTCCAGGATAGCATCTTCCTTTGCTTTTCTTTGTATGTAACTGGCCACTCTTTATCTCCCTTACTGACTGTTCATTTCCCTGACCTCTTAACATTGAAGGGACCCAAAAGTCACCCCTCAGACTTCTTTAGTGCCTAAATTCATATCCTAATGGTCTCAGCCACTCTCAATGTCACTAAAAAAATATCTTTATGCTAATGATTTCCAAATTTATATCATTGGTTGGAGTACTTCAAACACATGCTTTCTTGACAGTTTTCAGACACTAGTTGAGAAACTTAAGAGGTATCATTATTTCATTTCAACTGCAAATTCACTGTCTCCACTTAGTTATCAACAAAGATCTCAAATTAGTGCATTCAAAAACAAGCTCACGGCCTTTCCACATCACTCCTACCCCAACACTGTTCCTCCTAGTTGCTTCCATCTGTAGTTCATCGCAATTCCACCCTTCCAGGCGCTCAGACCAGAAACTTTGGTGTCTGATGTTTCTTCCTTTCATCTTGACATCAGAAAATTCTGTCAGCTCTCCTTTCAAAGAGTATCTTGAGTCTGACTAGTTCAACAACTAGTTCAGCAACAACCTCCACTACTACCAGCTTGATCTAAGCTACCATCATCTCTCACCTGCTTTACAGCCAACAGCTTCCTAACTGGTTCTTCCACCCACCCTTGCCCTTACTCTTTCTCATCACAAGGATCCTCTTAAAAACTCAGATTTAAAAACACACCACTTCTCTCTTCAGGATCCTTCAACGGCTTCACATAGAGAAGTCAAAGCTCTCATGACCAGTAAGACCCTGGCTTTGTGTCCCCTTGGTACTTCTCATTTTCTACTCCTCTACCTCCTGCCCACCGACTGATTCTGGTCACACCCATCCTCCTCCTTACTCCTCAAACCTGCTAACTGCACCCCCGCTCAAGACTTTTATACTTGCTGTTCTCTCTACGTGTCCAGCCACATGATTCGCTCCTGTACCACTTTCTACTCTGTTTAAATGTTGCCATAGTGAAGTTTTTCCCTCATCAGTCTCTATGAAAAATAACATTTCAAAATTATTTTCTCCCTGTACCACTTATCTTTCTTGCCTGCTATTTTTGCCCAATAGCACTTATCACCATCTAACCTATGATGTAAAAACCTGTATTTCACATGTTTATCTCTTTTCTTTCCCTACTAAAACATAAGCTCCATGAGGGTTGAATTTTTTTGTCTCTTTTTTCACTGTTCTCTCATTCATCACCAAGAACAGTGCTTAGAACACAGTAGACACAAAATAAATTTTTAGTGAATAAAGGATTTAATAGGTGAGTAAGTTAACAACATTGCATTCAAGAGGGTATTCTGTTTGGTTGGTTAATCTCACATTTGGAGTAGTGTCTTACTGTTTAAGGCTCTGTATAACAGATTTGGGTCTAATTATGTTTACTAACCCTGGGATAAAATTCATATTAAAAAGTCTTTAAATTTATATTGCTATTAATTATTAACCATAATATTATTAGTTTATGTTTTTAAACCTGTACCTTTCATTCCTAAATTACCACTGCACTCCAGATACATACTGACTCATGTTTAAGCATTGCTATAACCTTTCAACTTGCTTCTCTACCCCAGTTGTTAATACTGCATTCTAATCTATTTAACACACTGCCACCAAATTAATCTTTCTAAAAGGCACAATCATTCCCTGGCTCAGCAAATTACTGTAGCATCTCAATGCCTAGTGTAAAGTTTCTCAAGCTGGTGCTAACCAACCTCTACCAACTTTTCTTCTACTACTTGTACTTCACCACACTGCTCTCATTACTGAGCCTTTGTGGGTGTCATCAATCCTGCCTGTAAAGTCGCTCCTCTAATCAGCAAAGTTTTTGTGTGAAGATCAGGTAACAAATTTATTTTAGGCTTTGGAAACATAGAGGGAGAAAAACTTCTCCCTTCTTTCCTTGAGGTTCTTTGTTTGGTCTATTAATGAAATTGACATAAGCGAGATTAACAAAAGAAAAACAAATATAATTGGAGACCCCTAAGAGTATGAGACCTAGAGGCAGTCAGGCAATTGATGATTATATGCCATCTTGACAAGGGTGGGTATAGGGCAGGTTGAGACTTGAAAGCCGAAGAAGACAGTTTACAGCAGGGTGGGAAGAGCAAACATTCTGTAAACAAATGTTTGCCATGCCATGCAGAGACAAGGGGACACAGAGGAATTTGATCTCCAAGCCTTACAGAGCTTTCCCTCAGTTTACTGCATCTAGCTCACAGCCTTTGTAGTTATCTCTGGTGATACTTGTCTTGCTGAGCCAGGCCCTCTATCTAAATTTTTTTAGGCAAGTAAGGGAGAGGTAAAAAGGTCTTTCTGAGTTTTTTGGGCCTTGACTGACTCAGCTCAAAGTATTCCATATGCCAAAGTGGCACATTTTGGGTAGGCTTGTCCTGAACCCTTCACAAGCCATATATATATATATATATATATATATATATATATATATATATATATATATATAATCTCTGTCACAATTGCTCAACTCTACCCTATTAGAGCAAAACCAGCTCAACAGTAACTGAATGACATAGATGGGCTCCAATAATATACGAATATCACATAATTTTCATGTTATCAAATGTTATTCTTAATTTTTTTCAACCATTTAAAAACATTGAAACTATACTTGGCTCAAGGTATTATACTAAAACAGCTGCTGGGCGGACTTTGGCTCTTGGGCCATAGTTTTCCACCCTCTGTTCTATATGGATCTAAGTCCTGTTCTTTGTTTACAGTTCAATTTATCCTATGAATATTTCCAAATTGTTAGTAACAACTGTGCTGTCTTCTCCTTATTAAATTTTATTTATATAAAAAAACTGACTAGATTCTATACCTACATAGTGCCAAGTTCAATGCTCAATGTCATGCCCATAATATTCAGCATTTGTTTTCTGTCACTAATGATAACATTGATGAACATTCGTCAACATCACATTAAACCTTGCCACATTAAAAAATAAAAATAAAACCTGTTATTCCAAAACCTGTTGTGTATATGTTGTTAGTTTTTTTAATCTTAAGACATTTCCTCATACCCCCAATACACTTAATTTAACATTTCTGACATTGGATTTTTTTCATTCTATATATTCACTGAATGTGATGCTAATTTTTAGCACCAAAAAGTAACTGAATCAATGATGTAGCTTGCAATCAATGGAATCTTGCTGTGACACAAATACAAGGTATAATTCTAATCAGAAAACAAAAAAAATTTCTCCTGAAAATTTTTCTTTTGTCTGTTATAATTTCTAGCCTATGCTTCCTTGATCTAGGAATATGGTTCTGATTTATTCTACAGAGTACTCAGACTTTGTCCTAATTTTAGTTGCAGGAAGAGTTACTACATATCTAAATCACAAGTGAAAATGGTTTTCATTCCAAACATCTATCTGAGTCAATGAATGGAAGGCCAAGTTAAATAATATTAAGTCCTGCTCTTAAAACTTGTTAGCTTACATATCCCCTAAAAGAACAATTACAAATTTTATCCCTTCACAAGTTTTGAGTCAACATCTGAAATACTTCATTACATTAATAAACAGTTGGAAAAAAGTAAATTTCCATTTTTTGAAATAAAAGGGATGTAAATAACTCTTTAATGTATCCAACTTCATTGAATTCTATACTGATGTGTATCTATTCAAACATTTACAAAGAAGTTCTTTACAATTCTTTACGGTGCTCCTTAATTTGTACTTTTATTCCAATTGCCTCAATGTGATATATTTTGCGCTTAAAAGACTTATTGATCACTATACAACACTTCTCTGCAACAAAAATGTAATTCAAAAAAATTCTCCCTACAATGTTTTAAGGGCTAAACATTTCTTCTGGGTTGAATTATTATAATTTTTAGTATTATATAATTGATCAAAACAACTTAACTAGTTCACACATTTTACTGGGAATCCATAATTTAATGAGATGGTTTTATTGTTCGTATAAGTTAGAGTATGTCATCAATTCTGTTTTTCTTTTTTGATATAAGCATAAGAAGTCATACTTACATTAATAAACAGAGAGGAAATAATTGTCACCCCAGTTTTTGAACATATTCCTAGATAAGATTAATATTTTCATGTATATAAATTCTACATCAAAAGGAAAAAATCAGAGCGATTTATTGCCAAGATTTATTTTTAGTGAATTATTTATCAATTAAATTTTTTTCTTTAATTTTGTTGAAACCAAATAATTTTGTTAGCAGCCACCTGACTTGCAAAACTTTTACTGAACAATCATCGTTGTGATTCCTTTTCTTTACACCAACACCAATAATTCAAAATTCTCTATTTACCACCCAAAGGTTTTGATACCACAGAGCAATGCACTATAGTGAAGTTCAGGAGGGGTGAGAAGTAGGTTTTTCTTTTGCCAAGTGGGAGAACGTAGCTATAAAAGGAGGTTGGGGAAAAAAAGAAAGGCAATTGTATATAGTGCCTAGACATGGTTAAGTTAGTGTAGAGAACGGAAACAAAATTGAGGATAGAAAACTGATTGCCTTAAAACTCTATTTATGACCTTAAAATTTCGGAGTCTTCAGGTACTCTCAGAAGTACATGTTTTCTAGTTGAAAGCCCACTAGCACAAAGCCAATTCCTTGACAGACAGACGCTCAAAGAAAAGCCTTGGCCACAAGATGTCACTAAAATTCCACATTCTACTCTAAGGTGTTACCGCAAGCTTCTTTCCTTCAAAATAATCAGCAGAGCATTTGGATTCTAAACAAAAGGAGAATTAAAGTCTCCTTGATTCCTTCTTAATTTTGAATGAAACACATGTGATGGGGGAAAGAACAATGATAAAGAAAGGCAAGGTAGTTTTGCGACGTTACCTCATGCGGAGGCCTTTACAGATTTGTTTTTAGCAAAATGTAATGCAATAAATACATTAAAATTTAATAGCTCAAAATAAGTACTCCAAAAATGGAACTTATAAAATAAACATTTTACTAGAATCCCCAGAAAATTAATATTTTGTGAATAAAAATAAACCTATATTTTAAAGCAAATTTACCTTAGAAAATTTAATGTACAAATTCATGCATCTCCGTAGTTCTATGCAGCCCCTAAAACTTTTTATAATTCAAGTTCACTTATTCTTGAAAAAAATAAGCCAATGCTTATTCAAGAATGATGTATACTTATAGCACTCTGTAATTTTAATGTCTTCAGAACAACATTTATTACAGTTAAAAAGTAAACTCATCACTATCTAAAGTGTAGCAAATGGGAGTAGAAGTATTTTAAAGGCAACTTGTGTACAACTCTTGAGACTTCCCCCAGTGTGCAAATCCAAGGGCATCACAACTTCCACCTTACAAAGACTAACCTATAAAATGAAGACATCAGAGCATGCCATCTGAATATAGGAACAAAAATATGACGTACTTACCCACTTACTAATTATGACAATGTAAAAAAGCTTTATTTTGGCTAGGAAAGAACAACAAATACAAAAATAATTTCATGAAAATCCCCCCTCCCTCCAATATATAGTATAAAAACATGTCCTTGCTCTTGTGCTTCTGGAAAGACTTCCTACTGATAAATGATGTCATTCTTAAAATGCTAGTACTTACTATTCATAGAATGTGAACACAAGGAAATAATTTCTTTCAAAGTTTTTTCACTCCAGTACTGAAAATGTTTCAAACTTTGGGTGGAAAGTAAAAGATAGTGAAATGATCTCTGACAAATGCCAGAATTCTGGAGTTATGAGAACAGAAAGTGCATTGAATGGTTGCTGAAAAATGCAGGTGATGATTTCAGTTTGTGTGAAAAGGTGATTACTGCTTTTTTTTTTTTCTGTAAGTAAGAACAGTATATAAAGTCTGACTAGCATAAGGTTTTAGTATACAACTTGATGAGCCTCTACAGGAATAAGCAGTTTTCTTTTTTCCCATAATTCTGTTCTGTTACCATCTTCATACAGAAAGAGGAAACTTGTGATTGCTCTGATATTCTAAGAATAGGCATATGATTTACAAAACGTGTTTTTCTGATTGATCCACTTATACAATTCTTCTTCAGTTATATACTTTCTTTCACAATAATCTTCAACCTAGTCACCAAAAGAAAAATCTACATGCAGATGGTGTTAAATGGGTTCCCAATCTGTCCTTTGTTTTCAGCTCAAAGAAGTATTTTTCATGTTTTATTGCAGTATTTGGACATGATTTTAATTAAATACCCCCAATGTATTATGTTTCTGCAGTATACCAAGAAAATGAGATGGGGGATGGGAGTGGGGGTAGGGATGAAGCTCTGTAGAACTGAGCCATCTCTAACAAGAGTTGTGTAATCTTAAAATAATCTGATTAACTTGCCATTACAATTCACGTAACAGACCTGGAGGGATGTAGCTTCAAGATGGTACATAGACTGGTTGATATGCCACTCAAAGAAGGCACCTAAATCAAAGAGAAGCCTTTTACTGACATTAACAGTGTTTCAAAAAAATGTTTTTAATCTATGATCTTATCTCAAAACCATGTATGAACACCTTTCGTCTTAATAGACAGTATCAGAGGGAAAAAGTCTTCTAACTTCCTGCCCAGTTTTTCATCATTATAAAAATGGTGTAGACTTAACTGATAAAATGTAACTGTATTTTCTATTGTCTTAAACACTTGAGTCAGCATCTTAATGGTTTATTATTGATACTTAAATGCTGTCTTTTAAGAAGGGGATGAGCTGATTGACTTTTGTATAACCCTTTTATTTACCTAACAACCACCTTCACTGCTGCCCAAAAAGCTGGTGTTCCATCATTACAGATCACGACACATCCTTTTTAGTGGTCACCAAAACTTATTTCCCAGTGTAATCTTCTTTTCTATATTCACGCGTTTTGGGGGATGAACAGAACAAGACGTTGTTAAGGACTCTTCACGCATGTATGTAATACATATATGCCAAATAATGATTCAGACACCTCACATCAGTGGTTCTGTCTGCTACACAAAATACCCTCTACACATGTGATAGGAATTGCTCTTCCATGATGCAACTGAATCATGCAATTCTCTTTTTGACAGATCTTTTCTAATAGCTAGTTTTGTAATCCCTGATTTTATATTATTAATGTTGTGATTTTAGAAGCTTCTCAGCAACAGTATCTTTTTAAATTATTACTGTTACAGACTTACTGATATTTGAACCAAGTTACAAGTTCAGACTGACATGTAAGGATGCTTCTTGGTTCTGAGGCTAATGTGCATTATATCTGAAGATTACATCTGAAGACACAACGCAGATGGAAAATGGACATTATCATTAAGACGAGATGCTCAGTATGCCTAAGTCCAAGTGATGGATCTAAGGCAAGGACCCTTCTGAGGCAGGGTGACTGAACTAAAGTGAGATGGCTTCCTGCCACTATGTGCTTGGTGGGCTGTGTGCCAGGTGTATGGGATAGTAACTGGCAACAGTGTCTTATACTTGGTTTTATTTTAAGGAATGCAACTCTGTATAATGCTTCTGTAATTCTGAACTCTTTCCCACCTTGCATGACAAATTCTAAGCTGGGATATATTGGTTTACAATTATTCAGGAAAAATGAAATTATCTAAATTAATTTACCGGATAAATCAATGTGCTTTAAAAATAACGGGAAAACTTAGATGGCAACATGCAAATATTTGACAGGCCACATGTAACTGCCCTGTGGTGAATGAACTGCAGGTATTCATCATTCCCCTTCCTTATGTAATTCAGCTAATATCACACTCACAAAATCTCTTTCATAACAGATTCTAATTCTGTATTCACACTGAAGTTCTATTATTCACATTATGGCATTATTATGAATGGCATTATTTGTTACTATTTTCATCCTGTTTCAATGAGTCATATTTGTGAATTGAACCTCATATGTGAGTCAACCATAAAATACAAGCAAAAGTTAAAATTAATCAGAAAGTACACAGTGATGAGGACCATCCTGTTGACTTCATGTTGACTGAGGTAAATTGACCAATACAGTCCTTGTTACATATGCACCTAATGATAGAACATAATACTGTTAAAAACTTAATGAAATTTTCCTTACATTTAAAACTGGCAAAATATGTGTTCTGTGCATAAAATCTGCAAAATATATGGGATGTGGAAAAAAATGTTTCAGTGCATTTTTTCCCTCTGAAACTGCCAAACTATTTACCTAAGATCACCATTCTTTTAGCAGCATTGCTCTCATCCAAAAGTTAGGATTTTACCTAGAATTCAGATTAAGCACCAAAAGATACTAGTTACAGCAGTAATAAGAGGATCAATAAGAGATCACAGAGAAACACTTTCTAATAAAATAAACTTTATTAAATAGTAAATATTACTTTATACAAATAAAATGAGAAAAGCTTAAGAAACCAGAAGATATTTTATGTATCATCTTCTGTTAAAATATCTACTACATAGTAAGTGCTCAATAACTGTCTATCAAGTTGAAAGAAGAGCATTTAAGAGAAAATACTGATATATTATTAAAATCAAGTTTCTCAGTCCAAAATTCTTGTGCCATCTTAATGTTATCAGAATTTATAGCTTATTTATTCTGCAGTTACACTTAAATTCCTAGAGAGTCTTATGGATGTTTAATGATTTTATAATTGTTCTATTACTGGTTCCACAGCATTAAATCCCCTGACATGCTTACTTTCTCTATTGCAATCATTTCTGTACCCTAAGCTCATTCTACCATAAAGCTGTATTTCCAATCAGTGCAGTCAGTACAGGAAACTTTCTTGTCTTTACTAAATAAATGTTTTCCGTTTCAAACTTCCTAAGGTAACTTTCAATGACCTTATGAGCAGTAACCATACAGGGCCATACTTCCTACAGAAAAATCCTATCCCAAACCTGCCATTTGTCTCCAATGTCACTCTTATATATTTGCCAATTTCCATTACTCAGTCTTCTTGAAGGAATCAACTATATTTGATTATTCTATTATCATCTTTATTTTTACTGGAGATTACTGCATTTTATAATTTGGCCTTCTGTCAACAACTTTTGACTAAAACGTGCTGTTTAAAATTTAGTTGGGAAGAGTCACAAATTAGTAAACTAACAATAACATGCTAAGCCTCAAAAAAAGTGCTCTAACAAATATTAAGAGGAAGGTCCACTTGGTCACAGAGGACAAAACAAATTATTGAAGCCAAATCATCAAAGATGAAAATGAAGCCGCCACAAAAGAAGCTGGGGAAAGATTCTTATAGACAGATGATATACAAAAAACTCCTACTAAAGAGAAAAAAAATGCTTAACCTAGTTGAAGAAATTTCCAGTTTTTAAACTCAATTTCAACCAGTCCTTTTCTTTCTACCATATATTAACAAACCATCTGCAACATTAAAAAAATTAAAAGTCTACAATTTTTATAGATTTTCCTTGATTTAGTGAGGTCATGTCACCACAAACCCATTGTATGTTGAAAACATCCTAAATTGAAAACTCATTTAATACAACCTATTGAACATTCTAGCTTAGTGTATCCTACCTTAAAATATGCTCAGAACACTTACACTGGCCTACAGTGGGGCAAAACCATCTAACATAAAGCCAATTTCTAAGTGTTGAATATTTCACGTAATTTACTGAATACTTTACCGAAAGTGAAAAGCAGAATGGTTGTAAATGTATAGGTTGTTTTCCCTCCCGATCATGTGGCTGAATGCGAGCTGCAGATGACTGCCTCTGATCAGCATCATGGGGGAGTACTGTGTCCCTTATTCCTCGACTGGGAAAAGATCAAAATTCAAAGTATGGTTTTCACTGAACGTGTTATTTCACTTTTGCATCATTTGTAAAGTTGAAAATCAAACCATCAAATATTGGGAATGTGTGTACTTGCCAAGACAGCAGAGAACTAAGCAAGCACAGGATAAATACAAAGACTATTTAGTAGATGTTGATGGGACCAAACAATAAATGAAAATGAGGGGAATCAAACTTAGATGGTGATGAAAACCAGGGTATGAAGTCTGTGGACTTTATTTTGGAGGTAATACAACACAAGTGAAAGTTCTGAGCATGGACGATATGATGAAAGCTGTACATTTTAAGGAAATTTTAATCTGTTACAAATACATAAAAAATAGTAAAGCAAAGAAATAAATTACTAAAATAAGTCAAGGTTTAGGTAAAGAGTCCAATTACAGCAGCAACTGAAACAGAAAACAATACTGATATGCTACATGTGGGTGTGTGGTAAGATACTCAGTGTGTGAAACAAAGACTATTATGAGATTAAAGGCACATGGTGTCATAAACAGAAAGAGAAGAGGATTAGAGATCTTGGTGGGACAGTGAGTTCAAGAAATTTGAGGTTAAGTTTTAAATAGTTATATTACCTGATTATTATTTTTCACAAGTAATACCATAATTGAACATTCTGCATGTTTTCTCCAAGTGGTTTTAAATTACTACATGAATAACTTAAGAGGTGTAATTTTTTTAAGAGTATACAGTATACATTACATATACATACTGCAGATAATCAGTCAAAAGGATCCATCAAAAACCTACTATATTTAGGAGGCAATATGGAGTGGTTGGTTACAAGGTTCTCAGTTTCAATCTAGGCTCTTCCATTAAGTCTGAAAGCTTGGGAAGTTACTCAACCCTTTGTCTTGTAAAAGAGGGATGTTATCAATCTCATTAGTGGTCCACAGGACTGAATGAGTTAATACATGCAACATACACACAAAAGCAACTGGCATATAATAAGCACTCAAAATTTAGCTACTATTTATCTTGTGCGGGGCATAAGGGGGAAGAAGACTGAAAAAAAATAGAATCACCAGTTCCAGGAATTTATCAATTTAGGGAGGTAAAAGTGACTTACATGTAACAATCTGAGAACTATGATATTAGTAAAGTAAAATATGAAAGATTAATGCAAACTTATTAAACTAAGTGCTTCAAGGAAAAAGGTTTTCCTAAGTAACTGTTTTTTTGTTCAGGCAAACATCAAAATCAGACAAGTAACAGCTGGCAGTGAGCAGTAGGGGATTCCTTCAGTTCTTAAATTAATTAATTCAAATGTAACTAATTTTATACTTGAGATTTAGGGTACCTGAAAAGTGCTAACCAAAGAACCCTCAGTAAACAACTCAGTAAATAAAGGAAATAAATTTGGCAGTACTGGGAATAGAAATTAGGAGGACCAAATTCTAGGCTAGTGATTCTATTAACATTTCATGACTAAGTAATTGTAGAATTTCTAGTTGACTACTTTAGGGTACATTATAACTCATGGTAAATAGCACACTTTAGTATTAACACTTAGCTGAAAGATTACTGGAAAGGTTCAAACTAGAAAAAATAAAGCTAAGAGGATTTAATGCACTCTGAAGGATTTTCCTTCTAACTCTACAGTGGCTTATCAAACTATCCCATATTCTGCATTGATAAAATTAATATGGCTTAGCTAGAGCCATATAGCTTTTTAAAATTTCAATGAAGTGTTTTTTTTTCTGACCATATAAAAGATATAACTGAATTCCTCTGCAAAGGGTGTAAAGTAGTTCTCACCTCTAAATCCAGACAGTAAGATTTGAATTCAATGTAAGTTTATGGAAATAACCTATCGATGCATTATCTTATCTTGCACTTGATTGAGTGACTTACAAACTGAGATTCTCAAATATATGCCAAATAAACTTGAAGCAAAGAACCCAGATCCACAGAGTCATTTCCCAGCATGGCAACTATAATATCTGTACTCAAACTCACTGTATACAGTGGTAATAAACAGGCTTAAAGGAGGTAAGAGGAGTGGTGTAAAGTGACAATATCCATATAGACTCTTCAGAGGAAATGGTCCTATCTTTAAAATACTTCATCAGAATTAGCAATATACAATCATTACTAAACATCATCTAAGGATAAAGTTCTTGTAGAAGTCTTAAGAATATTTTTTCTTCATATTTACAGAGTTCCTAGAGATTACCCTTTCATTCATACAGATTTAGTGCTCTACCTTAGGAATTTTGGTATAAAAGAGTAGTAGTATGGGGAAATAAAACTATTAGAGCAGGATTTTAACTGGATCATAAGGACTCACAAATGTGCTTTAGGGAAGTCCATCAATTCACTGAAACATACAAAATTTGTAATATTTTATGCAAACATACTTTTTCTGGGAGAAAGAACATAGTTCTCAATTTTCAAAAGGTTGATGATCAGCCCCCAAAACCTAAATTAAGAATCAGTGAATAAAAGTACATTTAAATTTGGGAAAAGAGATACTAAGAAAAATTGTTAAAGTATGGTTTTTGTTTGTTTTATGATCTATTTAGACATAAGAGCTCTTTTGTTAAAACACAGTGTTTCTGATTACCTTTTTAAACATTAAACCCTATTCTTTTAATCACTTTCTGGTGTTACTAAAATTTCTTACTGGGACTAGGTATTCAGCCTTCCTTTAGTATAAAAATGTTACTTTGTGAAAACCCAGGAGTATTTTCTTGACTGAGTTTGCCATTTATAAGTTGACTAAACAGAGATGGTATTTTTTTCTGTTACTTGGTATCTTAGTTAATAAAACACATGAAATATTTTTGGCATTCTAGATACTAACAAAATATCACAATATAACCATTACTTTAAGATTTTTTAACAAAAAAGGATACTTGATGTGTACCATTACTAGGCTATAACAAATCAGCCTAGAGCAAATAAAGCCCAGGTAGTCACCGGGTTTCATGAACCAATTAAAATTGACCCTAGAACGACACAGGTTTGAACTATGTGGGTCCACTTACATGTGGACTTTTTTCACGACTTTTTGAAGTTCTGTGACAATGTGAACATTTTCTTTTCTCTAACTTGCTTTTTTGTGAGGACACAGTGTATGATACACGTGCAAAATGTTAACTGAATGTTTATGTTTATCAGTAAGGCTTCTGGTCAACAGTAGTCTATTAGTAGTTAGGTTTTTAGGTATCAAAAATTATATGTGGATTTTCAACAGAGGTCAGTGCCCCTAACTTCCACATTGTTTAAAGGTATTTGAATTATGTGTAGAGTGTTGCATTTTTTACTACTTGACTCCACAGACTTTCCAAATACCAGCTAAATGTAATGAAACAAAAGAAACATAAAGCTGGGATGTTTGACATTCCTCACATAAACAGAGCAACTGGTGTAGTAAAAATAGAGTTCAATCTGCACTGTGTTTCTGGATCTTCTCAAAGGCCTGACCAACCTTTAAGCTTCCTGAGTAAATTTCACTTCCTTCAGATCTTCTTTTCTCTGAAGTAGTAAGTATATATACTTCCCCTATAATGGTTTCTAGTTAGTAATGGGGCCCTCTAGTATATCACACTATGACCTTGGGCTTTTTAAATTAACTAAATTTCAAAGGTAAGTTACAATTTCCCCCAAATGCTCAGTTAGTTTGGGGCCTGAAAGTTTGTGGGTGTCCACATGTGAATTCAGACATTTTTTGATAGGATCAAAAAACCACTGATAGAACCAAAGATATAATCTAGATACACAAAATTCTTGTATACAGTATGTAACCTGTTTCTGCTCATTCTTCGACCCATTCAAGTTAAACATGAGGTCCTACTGTGTGCCCAAGCTATGGGGATTCACAAGAAATAAAACATAGCTCTAATCTTCAAAAGAGATTAAGTCTATCAGGAAGACTTCAAATTTGTAAAGGTGAGTAAAAGAACATGAGAGCATTTGAGCATTACACAAATTCAAACATCCAGTATTGAAGGTAACCATTGGCAATTTCTACCCATCCTGAGCATCTGTATTAGTATTTCTGCAGTACTTGACACCAACAGCACAAAAAACCAGATGTGAATAGTTTTTCATTTTACCCTTTACTTAGGATATTAATCAAGTACATGTCATAAGGATACTTGAAAATTAAGAAAAAGATATACTGGCTTTAAGTCTAAACAATACACTATTGTTAAGACAGACAAAAGGGATTTCCCTCCTTTATTAAGTTCTTATTTTAGAACATCAATTTGTACTCCTCATAAGAGGCATGACATTGAAAGAATAAAAAAGATGAATTTTTTTCCTCTTGCTTCCAAACTTCCTATCAGTCACAGTGGATGATCACAAGCAGTGTTAAAGGTAAAAACATAACAGATACAGTGCCTCATCAAAACATTTCCCAACTGAATTTGTTCCAAACTGCATTTTATAAATTAAAATTACCACCTAGATCGAGGATCAGCAAGTAGCTGCTGGATGATGAGGAATCTCACACACTTTAAGGCAAGTATGTATTATCTGGCAACTTAACTTGGTGTTAATTCAAACCTTGTAAAACAAATTAGAGGTGAAAAATCCTAATAATTTTATGATGTAGGAGTCTGTCTATAAACATGTGTATATATATATGTATGCCCATATTATAATTTGTGGTTATTTTGGTCACCTCTTCCAAGATCAATCAAGAGGAAAAACGGATTCATTTAAGAGCTAGAAACTGGGCACACCTTTTAAAAAATTTCAACAGTATGCTTCCTTTATCTGCTGTTACAATAATTGCTCTATAGAACTGTTAGCTGAACACTTAGGTAAGAATAAGGTTGGAGAACAGCACTTATCATTGCTCAAAGTAGTCCAGAAAACATTGCAGATTATATATTTAGATTGGCCTACAGTACGTGACTGAAAAAATACTCCTCAAACTTCAAAAGGCAAAGTAAATTTTTCTCCACCTGCTAAATTATTGGACTTTTTGCATAAGAATGTCATTCAAGTTTCTAAAATAAGAACTTTGAGTTTTCATTAAACACCTCTAAAATATGTTTTTAAACAATATTGTCATGAGACACCTTTGTAAAATTATCCTGATTTAGATAAAAGTAAATGAGAAACTTGAAAGGGGAAAGCCTTGAACACTATTCTTTCCCACATAAAAAGTACAGATATTAGCACACCTTGACTAAGTAAAATGAAAATATTACCTGGTTTCTAAGGCACACCGTTAGTTAGACCACCTAAAGCGGTATTTATTTGATGAACTGCATTAAGCTCTCAGATCATTTGCTGCAACTCAGGTAGAAAGAAGCAAGTATTCATGTAATGCTAGTCTGTAGTCAGGAAAGATGTTTCAACTAAAATATATCAATCCTTGCATCTGAAATCACTTAGACATTTCTGATGTAGTATTCGGAAGAATTTCTGTATAGGTTTTTTAGACAGACATATAGTGCTCAATGCTTTAGAGGATTAGGTAAAGTCAGTTCTCTCTTGTTCAGCAATGCCTCATTTCCACTACACAAAGTTTGGTCTCCAGTTCCACTATCCAATGCCTGCCTTACACTAAGTTGTACTTCGTTGGTACCACATAAGGTGGTAACATTATAAAAGGCCTCTAAATCACTTGGTTCAAATGTAATAGTTGGTTTCATTAATGTTCCAGGAGCAAGGGAACTCTCTCCAATAATTCTCAGGTTGATAAATTTAATTTTCCAAGTATTCTCCACAAAAGGGCAGCGGATGAGTCCAAAGATTTGTTCAAAAATGCCAAGACAAGTGTTCCCTCGGTGGACAGTCCCAGCAACTCCAACCATAACTAGACCATGGGGAGAAGCAGCACATTTCAGTCCGTGGGAATCTAGATTGGGACTGAGAAAAAGATATTCTTCTTTCACCAGTGACAGCAGACGAAGGCTCACAATTTCTGCTCCATGGTAGTCTATCACATTTTGTTCAGATGTACTGTAATAAAACCTAAGCTTGACATCATGCCAGAAGTGCTGTGGCCCCCATTCATCTTGAGGTGATCCCAGAAAAGGATTCTGGGAATTAAGAAGTTCAAAGAACCAGTGACAAAATTCTTCTCCCAATTGACGAAAATCAACTTTTTCAGCTTTTTTATCTTCTTTCTCATGCTGCTTAAGATAAGTGTAAAACCAAGGTTAGTTCTCATATACATGTTTTTATGTGGCCTGTTCCAAAGCTAAGTTTTAATGTACTGATTACAGCAGAAAGTAACTACATATAAACTCACTGAACCCATCACGCACAGCAAAATTTTTTAGAAAGGGGAAAAATCATTTTAGAATTTCCCAGCTTACACACCTGAAAATTCAGCTAAGAAATTAAGATTTAATAAAGCCTCTTAGAATATGAGCATAAACAACCAATAATGATCTACATAAGCATTTTCTCTTGATTGTGGCAGTGGTTTCAAACTGTCAAAACCATCAAGCTGGGTGCTTTAAATGGATGTCATTTTCTGCATATGAATTATATCACAATAAAGTCAATAATAAATAAGCATTTTCACTATCTTTAGAGAGATATTTCTAATATGACTGAAATAATTTCCTACAATTAGAATATTATTTTTTTTCCAAAGGAAATTTTACTACAAAAACATATCTGATAAGCTAGATTTTATCCATCTATGCATTCCAATTCCAGAGCACAGTTCCTCATTTAGATGGCAAGAAATCTTGTACTTAGTATCGGGGCTGCTGAATATATTAAGCACTGTGCTCAGCACTTTACTGCTATTTCCTTCTATCTTCACAAGCCTTATGACATAGATCTTATCATTATGCCCACTTTATAGATGAAGTACACAGGGCTTAAAAAGGTCAAGTTATACTTCCTCAAGTTCATGAGTTTGATGTCAATGTCTTTTTCATTACATTAAGAAAGCCCTTGGAAGATCCTTTCCTTATTTGAAGGAAAATATCTCTCACTGTAAAACATCATTAATTCAAACTATGTGGTACATGGTTAAAAAATCTGCAAATAGCCTACAGGTTTATTCAACTAATATATACTGACACAGTATCTAAAATGTACAGTGAAAATACAAAGTTATAAAACAGCCAAAGTCAATCAGAGGAAATCATTACAACAGGGTATTTTCTGCTAAAAAAAAAAGTCAAATACAAAAATTACTTCTTTCATGCAATTTTTGCAAACAAATCTTCAAAATGAGAAAGGGCTTACAACAGTATTCTTTAAAGTGGAAAAAAAAATCACAGAAAATTAGAGATTAAATTAAAATTAAATTGATCCTATAATTTATCCATTCTCTTTGAAAACCCAATAGTGCTCATCTGATAAGGTGATAAAAACATTTTCCCCCCACACAAATCAATAGAACATTTTATAAACATAATTAAATATTAGAAATATGTTTTCTTAGATGCTTTATTGGTCTTGCTTTAGGATGCAAAACAATATATAAGTAAAGCTAAAATTGTAAAAAAATTTATTAATCATGTTACCACTGATTTAGGATTAAAGAGTTTCAGACAGAATTATGCTTCAGGATATACGATCTACCTTACCTGCTGAAAGACCCTAAGGTCCTGTGTCTTAACTGGCTCTGGTACTTCCTTCAATTTCAACTGCTTTGTCCAGTATTCCTTTGCATGCTGAATAAGATTGTGTTTTTCAGTATTTGGAGGTATAATAACTCCCTGCGATGCCAAGTACTTAAATATGACTTCTCGGTGGACTTTTTTGCGTCTCAAAAGTTCTTCTACACTTTGGCTGTACACTAATATTGCATGAATGGCATCTAAAAGGAATTGCAAAGATTAACAGAAAATCATGAGTCACATGCAAATTTGTGCAGGGTCAGCAGAAATTCTATCAAGTAATATTTATAAATTCTTGTCAAGGCATTATTGCTTTGCCTAAGATAGCTGTCATCTTTAAAGACCAGGAAGAGGGTTGTCAGGTTTTATGTTTTAAAAGTTTCTTTATGCTTTACACTACCTAAATTTCTTTTTCCTTTGACTTCTCATAAAAGATGGTGACATTTTAGCATTTTCTTTTAAGAACGGTGTTTTAAGAAAAAATTTGAACCTGAGAAAAAATTTTTTCTAATAATGGACATCCAATTGACCTAAAGTCATTTACAACACTTGTAAACTCTTTTTCTAATTTAAGAAATTAAACAGACCAAAGATTATTTTTAACATGTTAGGTATACAGAACAGTAAAATGAACTTCCATATACACATCATTAGCTTAAGACATAGTAAATTACTAGTATTTTTGAGGCCCTCATTTTATAGCTCCCTACTCAACACTATTCTCTCTTCCTTCTCACCCATTGTAAAGGGAGCCACTACCTAAATGCTAACCTTTATAATAACCTTGCTTTTCTTTATAGCAGTACAGCGTAACTATGTATCCCTAAATAATATAGTTTTATATTTTTTGAACATCCTGTAACTTTAATCCATGAATATGTAGTTTTCTGTAGCCAGCTTTTCATTTAATGTTGTTTCTATGATTAGATTAAGCTATGTTACATATGCTGTTCTAAGTCATTTTCAGTGTTGTACATTGTTAATTGACATCACTGTTAATGATGTTAACAAGGTACCTTTCCGTTTATAGACTTTCATTGTGTGTGTCCAATTATAAACACTATATCTGTCGACACTCTCAAAAATGTCTCCCAGAGCAGAAGGGCAAGCAGCATGGCATGAACATCAACTGGGAGCTTGTTTGAAATGTGGAATTTCTGGGCTCACCCCCAGCTACTCAATCAAAATCTGTACTTCAACAAGATTCCAGAAGGATTGACTTATAGGCACATTCAAGTTTGAGCAGCTCAGGTCTAGAATATGAGCGTAGGCATATGTAAATCTTCCATTTTAAGAAATAATGCCAAATGTTTTCCCAAGTTCGAATTTACAGTCTTCCAGCAATTATTGTTAAGAGTTGCTTAACATGATCACCAACAGTTTACAAGTTTAGTTTTTGCCAATCTGGTAGGCAGAAAAAACAGTGTTTTTGGTTTCCATTTCACTGCTTTCTACAGAGGTTATTTTTTCATATGCTTATTGATTTTTTTCCCTGTCTGAGAAATGTCTCAACATTTTGTACCGGAAAGTTTACTTTTCTTATTTGTTTTTAGATCCACCATCAATAAATCCAGCACTTCTATTAAAAATGTTACATTCATTCAGTTAGAAGGTGATTATCATGTAAAATATATATAAATGCTGAAGAACTACATTAGATCTAATACTATTTTCAGGAGAAATTCTTAGAAATTCCTTTTAATGTTCATGGTTCGAAGTTTCAAATAAATGATTTTCTTAAATGGGAAAAATGTGAAATCGACTTTTAGTAGGCAAATAGTTTTAAAAAGCTGAATCTTTTGTAGATACTTAGGGGTATGAAATTTTCACATTTTAAAGTAAAATTCAGCAAATCTAAAATAAAACTACCTAGGTGATATATAAAACGAAGTAAGAGCGTAAACTACGCATTACATTTGCACATCGACTAGTTGCAATCAGGTTGACTATTAATAATCCTTTAAATCTACTCTACCGAAACGTTTTTGGTTCTAAAAATAATGTATTTCTACTACATCTCAGAAAAAATTTGTATCCAAAAAGACACATGGATTCAAACTATCTACTCTCGTATTACAGCGATTGTTTCACCTACGTGACTGAAGTGTTTATGACATAGTCCCTCAAGCGGGAAGAAAAATAACTGAGCCGCAGCTGAGGCTCCTCAGATAGAAACTGGAAACAGAAAGCTCCCCAGAAATGTTTTTAAAGGACTCTTCAGGTACCCTGATCCCTTCGAAACAAGCATTTGCCTATTAACACTCAACGGCTAAAACCTGGAAGCCACGCCGCTTCAGGGCCACCACCTCCCCTGCAGGGCCGCTCGAGGCTGCGTGGTGGTTCAAAGGCCTCGGAGCGGCGGCGGTGGCCGAGAACGCCGAGGGTTCCGCCTAAGCGCGGCGCGGGGCCTGCGCCCGGGAAAGCCTCGGATCTCGTCTTCTACGCTTCCGCAACCTGGGGTCTGCGTGAGGCTAGGGGCGGCCGCCCTGCGGGAGAAGGGTCAACCCTTACCTTGGCGGTCCTCAGGGTGCACCAGGCGGTTGGTGACGGTGTCGCATAGAGCCAAGATCTCGTCGTTGTCCAGCAGGTCGAGCAGGTTACGACAGCCCTCCATCTCTTCGCAGCTGAGCCCCGACATTTCGACCCCCTTCGAGAGGAGGACGCCAACACCGTCTCCCCTTCAGGCCCACCAAGCCGGCGCCTTAGCAACAAACACCGGAAGTACCTTTCCTGTTCGCCGCCAAAGGGCCTCGGGTATTCCGGACCCCTGGGCGGAAGTGATCGCCGTCGAGGTCAGTCAGGAAACGTGAAGCTCGACTTGTTCCGGGCTGGCCCACAGATCTGTTTAGGGAAGCACCACGCGCACACTAAGAACATCGACCTTCCACGAGGGAGCTGGCTGCGGAGGGTGAAGCGCTGAACTCAGGAATCCCTCCTCCAGGAGACGCCTGGAAAAGCAGTGCAGGTGCGTGGAAAGCGGATGGTATAGTCCCCGCGCTCGGCGAGCTCCCGTGATGCCGCGGGGCCGGCCAATGGAGGCGCCTTCTGCCCGCTCGCCGGCCCAGCCCCCGGGAGCTCTTGAACGTCCTCTGCGGCCGCTTCTGAGTTGGGTGCACCTGTAGTTTGATTCTTAAGTTTCATGGTATTGTGTAAAAGTACTTTCGTTTTGTTAAACATTGTATTCTTAAGAGCTACGGAAAAAAATCACCTATCTTACGCCATGCCTGCCTGCTTTTCTCTCAAACAAGCTGGGATTGGCTGCTTCTTCCATTCTGTCCTCTCTGATTTGGTCTTAGGCGAGGAGGTATCGCAAGCAGTTTAAGGTTGGGAACTCTGGAGGCTAGATTTCCCTGGTTTTACCCCGCCATTTACTACCTTATCTGTGGCGTGGACAAGCTCTATACCTTATCTGTCCCTAAGGGAAACTTAGGTCTGGATATGGGAAGTCGGGGGTTACGAGGAGGGGTGAAGGACACAGGTCCTTGGAGCCTAGAAAGAGTTCAATATATGGTAGCTGTTTTTATTATTGTTAATATAACAGCAAATCACATTCATGAGAGAGAAACGGGCTTTGCTGGACCGAGCCTGGATGAGGAATCAGACTTTTATGCACATTGTCTCTTGCCTCTTTTTCCATTTTTGAGCATGATTTTAGATTTGTTAACATTTAATTAGAGTATTGTCATTTAGTAGCTGAAATGTACATTATCTGCAGACCCATGTGAGCAAATTTAACTTTTAAAAAATGTCGCAGCTAAATATCAGTCATAAAATACACTGTAAATATAGACTTTAAAACAAGGCATTCAATATATGGCCAATTTGCCAGTGGATTTTTATTTGGGCTATTTACTCAACAGATAATTTTTCATTTTTCATTAAACATTAATGAGTGCCTACTGTGCAGAGAAATGAAAGAGACCCTGCTTCAAGGAGCTTTTGGCAGAGTTGCAAGAGATAAGTGCTCATAATGCTGGTGCGGGACCATCTGGAAGGCATGCCCAACTTTTTTATTCATTCATCCTTTCTTTTAACACGGGTTTATTGAGCATCTGACTACTTTACAGTTATATACTCTGTGTTGGGAACAAATGCAAGTTCTCGGGGGTTTGCATTCTAATGGAAAGAAACATGCTATGCCAGGAAATGCTATGGAGAAAAATTGAAAGTAGGGTGATGGAGAAGATGTTGCTATCTTATACAGGCTGTCAGAAAAGCTTCTCTAAATGACACTGAAGGAAAGACCTGAAAACTGAGAGGGTGAGTCAGAGAAAGAGTGTTCTGGGAAGAGGCAATAATAGAGGTTCTACAGAAGAAACTGCTTGGCATGTAGGGAGGAGGCCAGAAGGCTGGAGTAGCTTGTGCAGAGAAACAGCACTGAGGTTAGAGTTGCAGTCAGGATTGATCTACAGCAGGGTTTCTCAGTCATGCACTGGGGCAGGGTAGTTTGTCGTGGGGTTGTCCTCTACATTGTACTATGCTTAAGGGTGTCTCTGGCCTCTACCCATTAGATTCCTCCTTCTCAACTGTTGCTACCAAAAATACCTCCAATTTGTCAAATGTTCTCTGGGAGGCAAAATTACCCCCATTTAAGAACCACAATATGGAACCACCTGTCCAAAAGTGCTGAGATAATGAAAATGTTCCACATTTATGCTGTCCAATACAGTAACTATAAGCCAGCCACATGTGGCTACTGAGCTATTGTAATATGGCTAGTACAGCTAACGAATTGAATTTTATATTTAATAACATTTATTTTATTGGTTAGTGGTTATTGTATTGGATAGTACAGATCTAGAATCTTACAGGCCTTTATAAAGACTTTGGCTTTTCTTTTACCTCTCTGTCTTCATTTTCTGTTATTCTTTCAGTCTCTCAATTTAGACTAGTCACAGTGGTTCCCTTGCTCTTTGTTCCTTAAACTTGCCATCCAAGTCCCTGCCTCAGTCTTTGCTCTTGCTATTCTGCCTGACACATCCTTCCCTCAGATACCTGAATGCCTTTCTTTCCCTTAATTAATTCAGGTCCCTAATCAAAATCTGATCAAAGAGGCTTCCCTCATTGTCCTGTTTAAAATCATTACCAGCAATGCCATGCTTACCTTTCTCTACCCACTTAGTTTTTTTCCATAGTATTTATACTATGCTTTTGTTGTCCTCCAGTAGAATGTGAGTTCTGTGAATCAATTCTTTTTTTTTTCTTGGATTATTTCAGAGCCTGGCACATAGTAGGCATGCAGTAAATATTCCGTTGAATAAATGAGTAATTTGTGACACCATTGAAGGCTTTTAAACTGAGGAATGGCATGATATGACTTGTTTTAAACAGTATCATTTTGGATGCTGGTGTGAGGAACAGACAAGGGCATGGTGGAAACAAGGAACCCAATTAGGAGACTGCTACAGTAGTGCAGGTGAAAGAAGATGGTGGCTTGAGATAGAGTGAAGAATTAATGAGGCAGGAATGATGGCAAGGTTTTGGAGGAGGTAACTGGGGTTGTGTTTACTGAGTGGAGGAAGACTAGGAAAAGTAGGTTTCAGTAGAGAAATCAGAAATTATTAAGAGATCAAGGTTTCTGGAGAAATTGGTGATACCCAGGGATTAAGCAAAGGGAGAAGGATATGGCAGAAAGAGGATGAAGATTTGAGGTAAAAGGGAACAGCACAGATTAAGACAGCATGGCTCTTGTTTGGCTGGAGCCAAAAACAGTACGGGAGCCACAACGTGATGAGAAATAGTAAAATCATTACGGTCAGTGCTTTACAGATCTTTGATCGTCTTTCTTACAACTTTCCAAGAACCATTCTCTCCCTTTAACACAGTGCCCTTAATAGCTTAAGACTCCACAACCATAAAACTGTCATACTGGAATTTGAGTACAACTGATCCCCAAACCTCTTTGAGCTGTTCCCGTTAAATTAGGTTCTGGTAGTTTTACTTACTGAATACTTCTTGGAAAAAATAAGAAGTTCTCTAGTTAAGAGTGGGGTTTAGGATATTAGATCTTACTATTAAAATATCCATTCACACAACAGTAGTTACCGAAGTACCTATTAATAGAGGACTTCTTTAAATGTCCCGAAAACTGAGGGTTTTTAAGGTGGCTCTAAATTTAAGGGGAAATAGTTAACCTCCTAGGGAAATATGAATAAGCTTGTTGCTTTAGATCTGTCGTTTTCAAACCTTAGCATGTATCAGAATCAGCCAGACTTGGTAAAAGACAGATTGGTCGGTCCCCTATCTGACCAAAATTTAGCATTTCTAACAAGTTCTCAGGTGATGCTGATTCTGAAACTCCAGGGACCATATTTGTGTAAGAATCACTGCTAATGGAAGAGAATGAAAATGAAACATCAACCAGCTTACTACATCTGTACCACACTTCACCTGTCTCTGGTCATGATCCTCAAACAAGTCTGGGTCTTTTTGGATATATTAGATCCACTCATGTTCTACACTGATAGGGAAAATTGCATGAAAGAATGGAAACTGAATGGCATTATGGTTTTAGGAGGACACATCTGATTTTTCAATCCCACCCTCCATTTATTAACTGAGTGACTTTAGTCAAGTTATTTAACCTGAGTCTTGCTTTCTAAAAAGCAGTGTTCCTGTCTACCTTCCAGTTGTTTAACAATTATGGGTAACATGAAGTATAACTTAGAAGTCATTTCTTCTCTGGTGTGCAGCACCCATAAGTAAGGAAGGGACCTCCCTCCCATGTTTTAGTTTTTATTTCATGTAATACTGGATTGCCTCCATTTCAAATCTTGATACATAACCAAAACGTCTATCCCTCTTATCAGCTAATTCTTGAATTCACTGTGGATCTTATGCTATGAAAAGCAACCTAGTTTATCTTGGATGTATATTTTGTAATAATTTGCTTGATTCCCAGAATTCATTTCAGAAAAGAAAAATGTAAAGACTAGATAACCCTACTAACTTTATCTAAATACCTTAGTGTGTTTATTTAATAGTCTAGGATCAAAGGACTGTAAATCACAGACTAAGGATTCTAAATCTCAGCCGTAGAACACTCCAGTAATTTTTTGGGTAGTTTTCAAAACAGGCTTGTATGTGCAAATAACTGTAACACTGTGTCTGTTCTTCCATTTGCAGAGCTATCTCCTGGCATCAAAGAGACTGTTTTTCTACTTCAGCCCCCATTTTTTCCAGTTGTCAGTTACAGCAAATAATATAGATTTTCCTGTTAGTGAACCAAAAAACAAAAAGCAACTTTTAGACACAGATTGGCTTACACATTTTCCCACTGAAATGCTTCTGTAGGAAGTAATTTTCATCATTTACATCATATTTCTAAGTGACTTCAGTCTTGTTTTTTTAAGTTCCACCAGAGGCTCTTTATTTTTGAAGAGTTACCAGTATCAATAAGTCCATCCACTGTCTTGCTTTTGGAGAGCTCTGAAGTTGTATCTTCCACCCACTAAGTTTGCAGGTACAGGAATGACGGTAGTAACCAGCATTTTGTCAACCTCTAATTCCTCCATATGAGCATAAGTTAAAATTATGTCTAAAAATATCTTACTTTATGTAAGCTTTTATATCTATGTTTCTAAAAGTCATTCAACAATCTGAATATGGCAAAACTAACAAATACCTCATTCTCTTATGAAATGTAATAGAAATTTCTTACTTTATATATCTGAAGCCTAATTCCTTTAGAAGGAATGTACTACATAAAACTGAACACTTCATTACCAACAAGGACAATGTTTTATTGAACAAATCTATGTACAGTATAAAAAACTTCTTGAAATGAGACACTATTGTTGATTTATTGCAGTTCAATGGCTCAGTTTTAATTTGTACTCTTATAAAATGCAAAGTAAAATAATGTTCAACAAGGAAGCACAATTTTCCTTTCTTGCTGAATCTCTAGTATCTTTCACATATTAACAATTCCAAAATGCATATGCAGCATTTAGTCATTCTGAAAAGGTGTTTTACAGTACCAAATAAATTAAAAAATAAACACTACCATCCCTTTTACATTTTTCATCCATAAAAGTTTAAACCAAACATGAAAGGAGTACAGCTGAACCTTCAAGTGTGATTTGCAAAGAATCACAAATTCAGTGTTATAAAGTATCTACTCATTATGTAATTGATGGTTTTAAAAGAAAAAGAATATGGCTAAAGCCCAAAGTACCAGTGTCCTTTTCCACGGAGATTTCCCCGTTCTGCCTCCTCTGTATCTGAGCAGCAAAAATTCAGATCTGCTATTTTTTTGACCTTACTGAAACAGCAGAAAGTTAATACTTAATGTTTTGCAAGAAATTTTTATTTAAAAACAAAGGACTGAAACTTGGTCCATGTAAGATAAACATCCTCAAAATAGAAGGAACAGAAAGGAAAGAGAAGAATCTGAGGAATAAGAAAGCTTCATTTTCTTCTAAATCCCAAATTAGAACTGTTGGAAGTTTATGCACCCAATAAAGGCAAAATGATTAAGTTTATTTTTTATAAGACATACATAATAAAATGTACACATTCTTTCAATAGCAATTATATGAGAAGTATATAAAGAGGTTAGAACAGTGTGGTCAAATAGAATTTTATAAAACATTCCTTGATCTAGTTACGTATAAATGAATTTGATCTCAGCATTTCAGAAAGTTTTCCTTCAGCAACACAAATGTAGAAATAAAACATCAAAATTAAAAAAAAACTGGAATATGTTTAAAACATCTTGGTATGAACTACAAAATGAATAAAAATAATCTGCAGATGTGGACTTATGTCAATAGTTACAACTTACAAAAAATAAAAAGTTAAAAATATGATAAAATGTAAAGTTGTAATTTTAAAACTTCTGGAGAAAGTACAGAGCAGAAATTATAATTTTAAAAAATTCATTTTCCAAATGAACTAATTTCCAAACAGACTTTTTATTGCATGATGTATTTTAGACTGAACTGAAATAGAACTAAAGTGTTAACAAGTATGTTAAAAAAAAACTTTAAAGTTGACCTTTAAGGATTTTAAGATTGAATTGTGTTTATTTACATTATTTAAATGTAAATTCCACAGCCTAATGTAGGCTATATAATAACAGAACAAAAACAAACCTAAATTTGATTGGAATGGACTTATGACTATCAATTGCATAGTAGTGAATGCCCATGATAAATAAATAAAATAGGTAACTATTTTTTTTGGGGGGGGGGTATTTATTATGACCTAGAAATCCTAATTTAATAAAGTCCAGATGCTCCCCCAGAAAAAATGTCCCACTTCATTAGTAACTTCATTCAAGCTTTAATATCCAAAAATCTATCATAATATGGTCTGATAAGATTATCTGCTTTGAACAAAAATGTATCAGTTGGGAGTAACTGGAATATCTGATTGATGTTAGTACATTGGTAGCTCCAGTTCTGAAAAATTTACCGTTGCATTTTTGTTCATGTTAGTCCTGGTATAGATTAACACACGATTAGGTAAAAGATGGTATATAAGCTTCCTCTTTTAGAGAATGTATAAGTGGAACAAATCTGAGGGTATTTTTAATAACATTTTTGTTTTAGCAATTTATTGACTAAGGTTAAAATCCTCAGGGAAATTTCTGGTCATCAAAGAAAATAAATCAGTGTAACTTACTGTGTCTTGGTCTTCTCGTGCAAATTTGTGTAAATATTTTATATATAAAAATTACCATTCAGACCAAATTCTTCACTAATAAATAAGAAAGCATGAGTAGTATGGCTTATTTTAGACTTAACTCTCCAAACTGAATAAAATCAATGATTTCTTGACCTGATTCTTAACTGACATTTCTTTTACAGCCAGTTATTTTTATAGGACTATTCTTCGATAACTCACATTAAAGTCTAAAGGACCTTACTATGAATCATCAAGCAATGTCCTAACACTACTCTATGTACAAATAGAAATATCCCAGTGTGCTTATACCATTATTCACATTGAGGAATTGGCAATTCAGTGTTTTCCTTTAACTAGATAGCCTTTAATGGTCTTAGATTCTTCCAGTCGTTCTCCAAAGTTACTGATGGTACTTTTTCTATTTAATTGACACCGTTGCATTTTAAATATAACTCAATTACAAAAAATGGAAAACGGAAGGTTTTTATCAAGAGCTTATTAGCAAATACTGTTTTAAGCATGCTATTCTTTAAACTTTGATCTGTCTAATCAGTCATCTCTAGGAACAAGTTATAATCTTTTATGGATAACATGGTGGTAAACCAAGTTTTATTTTCATGTATCAGTTTCCAAATTATAATAAACCCAGTAGCAATGGTTCCTTAAACCATATTTGAGCAGAAGGGAGGATATAATCTGATTATGCATGACAAGAAAACAAATCCCATTTGTAGAATACTTTGTTTATTGTAAAACAACACCCCCCACCACCCCTTTTTTAAATAATGGGTTAACTTTTCCCTTTCTGTAAGGCCATAGCTGGTTTTTCTATTTGACTAGTTGCCTGAACATGTTTCTCACATAAGAACTGAGCATGCTGCTATTCATCATCAATTTTTATACAAATGTGGTTTTCTGGATAACTGGTACTTTGGGAGTTTTGTAATAACCCTTTTGGAGTCTAAACTAGCACATCTCCTCTTTGAGCTCATTTAGAAAATGTGCTTTGTCTTTATCTTTAGTAATCCAAGACCGCTCTAAAATTAAGGCCATCAGGGAAATAGCAAACTGGTGATGCATTTCTTGTAGTGCTTTTTTCACACTACTGCTTGATCGACAGATCTTTCTGAAACATTTTTTATCAGGCACCTGTAAAACAGAACATGTCTGTTAATTCAAATTTTATAAATATTCAAATGGAATTCTAAGTCAGATTTCTGTTTAATTATACCCTTACTCTTTCAAAAAATATTGTTATTTGTAGAAAGGCAACCTCTTTGCTCATTTCTGTGGTTCAGTTATTTTCTAGTTTTTACCTATGTTTTTGTAGTAGAGGCTCAACTTACTTGGTTTACATTCTGGCATGCAGATGAAAAACATTTGCATCATCATCACTTTGCTTCCAGAATTTCTATTACATGAAACTTGGAATGAAGAAAAGCCTCAGATACAGTGAAAGAGTATGGTCCAAGACTGTGTACAAGTTCTGACTCCCACAAGTTCATAAGCCTGTACCTATGCAAATTACTTAACTTGTGAATTTCAGTTGACCTATAAAACTGGAATAGCAGTATGACTTCATAGTGGTCATACAGATTAAAAGAAATAATGTATGGGATAGTGCTTTATATGCTATACAAAGTTAACATTGATTAACATTAAAAATGTTAATTTTTATAACCTCATAAAGATCTATGGCATTTTCTATTTCTCCAGATATACCTATTGAGAAGATGGAAGACTTACTTTCATCATCTGAATCAAATCCAAAGAGTGTCTGACATTTCTTTTGTGCAAGGTGAGCCTCAAGTGCTTCTGCATTACAGTAGATGGTCAGGCATTTGCCACATCTTAATCTTTTCACTGATTTTTTACAAATGTTTTCTTGTTCAGAACAGGCATCTACTCTATCAGTCAGAAATTTTCTGCGTTTTGGCATACTAAGGTACTGTTCATCAAGGTAACTGGGAGGCAGTGGTCTGACATAGGGCCTTGTTAAAATTAAGCCATATGAAGTATGTTCACTTGTCAGATTTGGTTTGGAAGGTGCCTGAGATACTGGCAGGGTATTGTGTTCTTGTGGTACAACACTGGGTAAAATAGAACCATTTTCTGTCCTGATTCTGTTTGTATCAATTTTCAAAGCAGGATCTGATGAAACTACAGGTGTCTGCTCTATTCTGTTGTGTCCATTGACTAAATCACTAATATTACAGTTATTTTCAGAATTTGGCTCTGTGTCAGGCATCTTTTGGTCTATCAAACTTGTATCAGAAACAGTGTCATCAGAATGATCATTACCATTCTGAACTAAATTGTCTGTTTTCTTTTCCATACTTTCTGTACACGTCTTTGGTTCTGTAGAATCTTTCCTTGATTTGCTAGTAGAAACTGGTGGACTAATAGTTTGTTTCTCATTACTAGATGAGTCTTTCTCCTGATGGTTAGGATTTGAGTCTGTAAGAACATCCCAAAGAATTGCTTCATTTGGTTGTACAGATGATTCTGGTGTTTTACTTAAATAGTGCTGAGCTTCATGTTCATATAGCAGAGGAAGATCTTCAAAAAGCTCATGACATTCTGGAAAACTACACTGAGCTTGAAATATCCTGTGACTTTTTGTGTGCTGAGCAAGCTGGAATGGCAGCTTAAATGACTCGTTGCAATTAAAATGCAAACAAAAATACACATTTGGATAGCTGTGTCTATTAAGATGATCTATAAAATGTTGAGAGTCTTCAAATTGCCTTTGACAAAATTTACATTTTCCTTTGCTCCACTTCATTACTGTTTGCCGCACATTTAGGTCAGTTGGATGTACAGTCCTTGCATGTTTATTTAGAAATCCAATTTTTTTAAATATCCTGACACAGCCAAGAGCAGGGCACTTAAAGTTTCCTTCTTGATCTGTAGCATATATGTCTTTTGGATGGCACACAGTTCCATTGATTTTATGAAGTACTGAAGTTTCCTGATTCAGGTCATAATCATCTTCTTCATAATCACCTTCTTCATCCTCTTCCTCCTCATAATCACCACATACAGGTAAAGGCTCCACAACATTTGAGATATTATTTAAAGAAGTATCAGGACTGCCATTTTCAATGATGTTTTCAGTAACATCTTCTGATATGGTTATGGGACTTTTAATGATTTCAGCCACATGCGAAGGGCTGGAAGCAGTAACAGTCTCTACTTCCAAATCTTTATTATCAGAATTCCCATTTTCAAATGAAATTAAAGTATCAGAACAATTTATTTCTTCCAAAGCAGGGATTTCCTGATCCTCCTGTTGAGCTGCAGCAATCTGCTGTCTCTGTATTTTCTTAACATGATTCTTTAAATGCTTCTGCATAAGTCCTCTGTTTCTAAATTTTCTACCACATATTACACATGAAAAACTGCCCTTTTTCTGATGAGCCTGGGCATGCCTTACAATGTGACCCCCTAGGAATTCCTTGTTACATAACATACACCGATGCCTTGGGACACTGTGATCTACTTTGGAAGTATTAAGAGCCGTAAGGTTTTTCTTTGTATTAATATGACCTTTAGGTTGCACTCCAGATATATCATCTGGATCAAGCTCTCCAGTGCTCTGATCTGTAAGAGAATCAAGCCCTTCATCTATACCTTGGTGTTCTACTGCTTTTTTTAGATTACCTGCACAATTTTCCAGTGTACTTTCATTTAGAAATCTAATTGCTGATTTATCACTCAGTAATGCTACACAGTTTTTCTTAATCATTACGAAGTTCCAGAATTCAGGATCAAAAAACAATCCCTTTTTCAAAATTGGAAGTAATTCAAAACGAACACGATTTTGAACACTACTTATGCCTTCATTATATTCTTCATCTGGACGTTTGTAAAGCTTTTCAACAGTATGATAAGCTTCCAAGGAGCGCTCAAGAAAAAATATTGACAGTGCGCAAATCCTGAGGATCTCTAAATCATTTGGCAAAAAGTGTGCAATTGTTTTATAAATTAAACATTTAGTCTTGGGATCATCATGAAGGTCTAGTTGTAGAGCACAACCACAAATTTCAACACAAATTTGTAAGCCTTCTTCTTCAACCTGTAAAAAGAAAAATGTTACTACTAAATATCTTTAAAATAATTACTACACTAACTACTTTTTAAAATACAACTCTAAAATAAAAGCTGAATAAACACATATTCTTCATGTACAGTTTTCCTTAATGGGTAGCCTTGTTTAACTTTTAAAAATATATATAAATAAATCTTTTTATTTGAGAGTAATAACTTGTAAAAGATAGCATTTTAGCTCCCAGTTTAATTTTCAAGTTTGACAAGTCCTACTAACCATTATACAAAATGCTTCATAACCTAATGATGGATAAATACAAAATTCTTCATAAATTTATGGTGATAAAAGTTTCTTACAAATCTGGGCCCCCATTTATTATTTTGGGTACCTATCTCATTCTGTGGCATAAGGATTAAATTATATGTATTTAAAACATCAACTTTTGATGTTGAAAAATAACTAGATTAAAAAAACTGCTTATAGAAACTTTCATAAAGCTGCACTAAGTAATATTACTTATTTTACTTACTAAAAGTAATTTTATCCAAATAAAGAGAAAACTGTGACCCCCATGAAGAGGGCAGTTGCAGTCTTTACAAATCTAACAAGGTATGAGAATAATGAGCCTAACAGAAAATACCTGAAAATTACTCAAGCTTTAAAACTTCTGATGATGACTCAGAAATAACTATCAGCTTTTACTTGGGAATTTGTTATCCACACACCTTAATTCAAGTAATAAATAATACTTCTAGTGATTTGGAATGATCTAAATGCTAGTTTGAAGAGAAAATGATACAATAATAATTCTTTAAAACTGTGTGCATGTGTGTGTATATATACATCAGACTGCCTATAGATGGCATATTATAGCTGACAGAGAGAAACACTACCTTGCCAGCCTCATCTTCTCCTAGTCCCCTACCTGTTATATAACCCTACTGAACTATTAACTTGCAGAACTCAAGTAGACCTTAACTTTGTACATCATAATCCTACTTTGTCTAGCTGATAAAGTTCTACCCATCTCCTATTCATTCTTTGAGCATCAGTTCTACTCTGAAGGGTTTTCTCCCCATTCATTTTGACCCCTGTTCTGTATTAGAGTTAAGCACTATTCTTTCCCCTTGAGAATAATTATACTTATTTCCAAAAAGCATGTACATACTGTGTTATGATTATCTGTGTATGACTATGCCTCTACCCTGTAACTTTGAATTCCTGTATCATAGGGACATTATCTCATTTTTTTGTATCCTCCTGTGGTTAGCACAGAAGTTGGCATATAGCAATTGTTTGAATAAATGTTTGCAGAATGAATGAGATCAGATCTATTCCACTGACTTTAGTTTTTTCCTATAAGTCTCTCACTTCCAGCTTGGTATCCTTTCTTTCTAGTTTGTCTGTTATAACTGGATATTCCCATCTAGATTTTCTAGGCATGGCAACTTCAAAATGCACTGCTTCAAAACAATTCCTTCTGTTTCTCCAAAGTTCTGTCTACATCCTCTATCTTGAAAGGATGAAATTATAATGTAGTCAGTTGCTCAAGTTAAAAAATTTCCGGACCATCACAAAAGAGAACAGACTACTTCCTTATCTGACATCCTTAACGATTCCAGTATATTTATGGACTGAAGTTCCAACTTTTAGTGTAGCATTTAAGTCCTTTTAGGATCTTGAGCAAACCTTCCTCACCTCAACTTCCTGCAGTCTCTCCCATTACTTTCGTCTCCCACACACTTCCTCACCTTCCTCTGCCCTATTAATGCCACTAGACAGTTGTTGAGAAACAAGACAAAAAAGTGCTGTGTTAAGTACAAAATCCTCCATAAATGTTACTATTAATGCAAAGTCCAGCTTAAAGCATCTTCCTCTGTGAAGCCTTTTCAGATATGTCATTGGTAATGTCTTATTTTGAACTCACACAGCATTCTCTGTGCTTCTTTTCCCAGCACTGAGGCACATGAATAATCTATTCAATCAAATGAAAACGTTTTTAGTGTGAGTGTAAACAATTAAAAGCACATGTTCCACATTTATTTCATCTTTGAATTTTTCCTCTTATAATGTATTCTTTGATCAGAATCAGAATTGTGAAAAGAAAAAAGGCTCTATGTTTAACTGGCTGAACTTCATCTGTATTGTAAACTTCCTGTAACAGCCTCTCAATTTTTGGTGCAAATGAGAATCATGTGTAAAAAAAACATACATGGCACCTCTATGATTAACTGGCTGAACTTCATCTGTATTGTAAACTTCCTGTTAACAGCCTCTCAATTTTTGGTGCAAATGAGAATCATGTGTAATAAAAACATACATGGCACCTCTTTATTTTTTAAAAATGGTTTATAAGGGATTCTGATACATTTCAACTATTGAAAAGTATTCTATAACATAGTTTGTTTTCTTTCCCTTTTTTGGTGGGGGGAGAGGTTAATTCTGACAATGCAGTGGAATGACATTTCATTATTTAAAAATGAAGTATTAATGCAGTCAGCAAAATAAGTAGGAAGTTAAAAGAAAAACCGTCTGATACAGTGCTACCAACTTTGTATCATGGGAATATGATCACTACATCTAATGAGTGACATGATAATGTGACATATGCATAAATAAATAAGAAAAATTAAAATATATTATTTAATGGATGCCTCTTTATATATTTAAAAGTAACCCATATAAAGATTCAGTTAAGTGGAGCTACCTAAAATATAGATTGCTTTACCTTTCCTATCTCTGTGTTCAAAGTTCTGTTAATATTTGAAAGGAAGAGTTAAAAGGATCGGCAGGATCCACTTTCATGTCTCTAACAGTCATATGTAGAATTGTACTCACTTGCAAGTGGCCCATGAAAAACTTGCTTTAGAACTATTTTTAAAAACAGGTAATGGAGTTTTCTTTTTTACTTCAAATGAACACTTTAAAAATTTGTCCGTAAGTTCCAAAAATGGCTCAGAATTCGTTGTTCCTTTTCACCTAAATACCAGACTTAAAACTATGAACTATATTGCTCTATGACAATGAACAGCTATTACCTATAGATATGCAAAAATTCACTTTCAAATTAGTTAAGATTCTAAAAACAGGACTTAGGATAGTGTTAAAAGTTTGTCAACTCTCCTTATAAAAATAAGAGCTAACAGCTCCCTATGGAAGGTATTATTCCCATATTAAATCTTAAGTAACACTATACTGGCATTTTTTTCTCATTTTTCAGTTATTTCATATATGTATATATGCTCTTTGCACCATGTTGGAATTTGAAGATGGGGAAAGGGGAGGAAGTAAGATATGGAGAATGTGGCCTTAAAATCCTCCTTCTCTTCAATTTTATAATCAAATAAATTTTATCATAAGAGATTCAAGTTTCAGTGAACTTCATTTAAATTTTGTTTAAAATGAAGGGATAAATATATCCTAATTACCTCATCTTTAATGATTTTCATGAAAGGAAATATGACTCTCACATTAGTTGCTGTTCTTAAAAGCTGGTAGCATTGATCTACAAAAACTTGTTTTGAAGGATTAGACTTAAGCTGAAGTTTACTCCATATGAAAATCAACTCCCTGTAAATGAGAAAAAAAAATCAAAGATACAGTTTATTCAAACACACACACACACACAGACATATATATCTTTTGCTAATTCTATCTATGCTATGGCTAGGATGTATACAAAGTGAGTGTAAATGTATTATTATGTTAACTCTCAAGTTATTTCTGCTACCTATATGTGACTAATAGAAGCTGGGGGAAGCACATCAGAAATTTTCATTTTGCAGTGGTATGGGATGAATTCCAATCCTGCTGACAAACCTAAGGCATCTCTAGTACTTGATGAAAACAAATTCTAACCCAGTATACCATTATTAATGATATTACTTTAAAGAAATAAACTTTGGCTTTTAATTAATGCCCTACTTATAAATTTAGAAATAAATATAAACTTTCTGCAAAGATGAAATGGTTCATATTTTCAATTTTCAATCTATTAAAATAACCAAAAGTACTACAGATTAACAATGTAAGACTATTCTGAAATTTTATATTTTAGATCTTCTCTTCCATTAAAAAAATGTAGTACTTTTAAACAAAAGTATACTTTTACATACTTAAATACTATAGAAAACTATAGTATTTCACAGGTAGGTTCTTTTCTAAAATGTGGACAGGGTTACTAGATGAACAAGGGAAGAGCACTGGGTTTTGAGGCAAAGAAAATCACTAGATATAATTGATATATTTGGATATCACATTCTAGCAAAGTAGAATTCTTTAAATTGTATCATAAAAGCTACATAAAATATCATCATTTTAAAAGTATTGATGAAAAAAAGATTTTTTAAGTGATTTGCTGAATATGTACTTTGAGCCCAGCACATACACCTAGTTAAATCTAAGGACAGCTTGACTACTATGGTGAGAGTAAGCTTATTTAGTCCACTTAGGCACAATACAGACAATGCAAACAAAATGACAGCAAGCAACATCCAAGTAAACCCAAAATTCCACCTCCATTTTGTACTTGCTTTGTGGGTGTTCGGAAGTTTCAGTCCATCACCTGCTGTTTTTGCACACATACTCCTTTATAAAGCTCACCAGGTTCACATATTCCCAATTTCCGTGCCTGGTATTTTGATTCAGATTGTTTTCTATCACCCTAACCCACTTAAAACAAAGGATATTCCTGCAAAATTGACTATCTTTTCCAATCAGTTAATGACACTAAAGATTTCTCTACCTATTTGATTCTGACCTATTTATTTTCCCCAGCCTTATATTTTGATTGTATTTTTTCTCATTCTTTCTCAATGCTACCACTGTACGCCATTTAATTTTACATATGTACTTCTGCCAGGGTGGCTAAACTTAGATCTGTTTCCAGCGTATGGGATCATTTCATTCAATGCTTATTGTACATGCTACATAACATTAATAGCAACAGAAACATGGGTTTTAGAGTCAGAAGAATCAGGATTTGAATCCTAAAGTGATAACTACTTCAGAATAGATCTTACTCTTTTTAATGATTGAATGCCTTCGATATACTTCCTTGCTAATATTTTATAGGTTCCGTTTCCCCAACTATTAATACATAGTAAATCTCAGTGACACATTTTATAGTGGAGAGAGTGCCAAGAACGTAAAAATGGGAATAAGATAGACCTAAATCTCAATGGGGCATTATACACTAACTGGTATAGTACTACCCCGTTCACAGGCATCCATTTTTCTGGGAATAGTCCTAAACACAGGTTCAGAACCCCAATGGCCATATCTCCTATGTGACCCTCTTCACCCTTTAGATTTTAATTCAGGAGTAGAAAACTGACCCCTTTCAGGCTAATCAGAGTCCCTAGAATGTTCTCCACTCTAAACTATGAAGCTGAGGAATAGTTGGCATTCCTTCTGGTCTGCACCAGGAAGACTGAAACTAACTGGAAGAAGAAACAAACTTAAAAAAACCCTAGCAATCTCAGTGTCCCTGGCAGCAGTTATCTTTGAAAACCTACTATATATTCCTGCCCTTTAGTTATTACCTTAGTTTATAGTATTCATGAAGGCTTTCACAAGAAGAGGCACTTGATACAGACTTTGAAAGATAAATTAAACTTATTTTGTAAACGAAAAAGTATTTTCCAAGTAGAATTATCAGCATAAAGAAAAGACAGACTAAATGGAGAAGAGTAACCAGTGGTGAGGAGACAAACCTAGAAGAGTACCCAGATTCAAATCCTGATCCTTCTGACTCTGAAACGCATGTTTCTGTTGTTACTAATATTACATGGCATATTGAATAAGCACTGAATGAAATGATCTGGGGAACATGAATTTAGCCACCCTGGTAGAAGTACGTATGTAAAATTACATAGCTTAAAGTGGAAGCACTGATAGATAAATAAGAATGCCCAAGTGAAATGTCTATCACATACTGATATTTAATAAATTCCTAGTTTCCTATATTCTGTCCTTACCAGTCTTCACAGTACCAAGCAGTTATAGTTTTTCAATAAATATTTATTAACAATCTGGTAAAAAATTATACTCCTAAATGCTTTCACCATTTAGAGGAAACCTCTTCAGGAAATACATTAAGGGAAATTGTAAACATGGAATGAGGTGAAAGATGATGGTGGACTTTCTAAATAAGGGGTATGTTATGAACCAAGAGCTATGGAAGAATTCAAACAGTTCATGGTGTATCTCTCCAACAGATTTTTACTCAGTATTATAGTTGAATTCAATGGTACTGTAATTCCATTCAATATTACAGAAATGAATGTCTGACATATTAGAAATGTATATATTTATTCTCTGTTCCCAAAACAACTTGAGACTTCTTACAGACATTCTTCAGTATTAATATTATCTTTTTACTTCCTTAAAGAGAGATCTTTTCTGTCTTTATTAACTCAGGAGGAAACCTGTCAAACAGTATATAATCCCAAGATCCTAATAATGTGCCAGGAGAAAGCTACCAATATGGATTTTAGCTTTCTAAAAGGCAACACATAAGTCTCAGGATATGGTTATGAAACTCCATTTTTATTGAATCCATATAGGGGTCTCAAGTTTTACTTGTACACTGGACTTTGAAGGAAAACAAAACAAAAACAAAAATCAAAACACCCTGAAAACCACTGACATTTGACTTCGTGAAGACCCAAAGAAAAGTTTAGTGAAACTTACATTTTATTTTCAATCAGGGTCCTTTAGAAAACACAGCACCAATTTGGTGCACACACATCTGCCAGGTAGCTAACTACTAATGCAATCAAGTTATCTAGTTGAAGAGAATAGTCTATGACAGGGTCTACAGCCACCCTTACAACACAGATTTTTTTTTTCATACTTGATGCATTTATAGTAAGTAATGTTTAATAGTAGAGGCTGTGAATCAGGCTGCCTGGATTTGAATCCTGACCTCATTATTGACTAGCTGAATGACTTGGCTGTAATATCTGCTCCATAAGATTGTTAGAATAAATGAAAAAATCCATATATAAAGCACACATTATAGGAAGCACTCAGCAAGTATTAGCAGCTGTGATTATTATTACTTTTATTAGTGATGGTCAGAGAAATGGGGTTGTTAGTAGCTTGCTATACTGGTTTGAGAGAGTAAAACTGCACTGTGAATGAGGTTCTATCCACAGATTGAGAGATGAAGTGTAAGCTGGTTAGTAGGGAAGGCCATGATGAAAAGACAACACAGGCCTTGTTGGCTGGAAAGAATCCTGCTTTTCAAGTTGCAATGAAAATCAACTTGTTCAGAAATAGGGAGGAGGGGCAGAAAAAGTAAGAGGGCAAGCAATCAGAATTCAGCCTACTAGAAAGAAAGACAAAGAAGCAGGCTAAAGATTCCTTTCCAATAAGGCAGTTGGAAGTTGTATACCCAATTTCTATTCTTGGCAGGTGACAGTGCCAGAAGCACAAAAGATAGGCATTATTCTATTTTCTATTTGTAGGGTACCTCCATAAAAAGTAGAAATTGGTTAACCAAGAGAAGAAAAAATGTTTTTCTAGTCTTCTTGTTTTGTTTATATGTGACTGCAATTTATTTGTGAGTATATTAAAATGAAAAAACTAAAGATATCCTGTTTAAATAGTTTAATACAGCCAAGGACAGAGAACATTCCTATCTCCATAGGAAAACATCTACTATAACAGTGATGTTTATATTCCATTTCAAAATAACTAAGTATCAGGAAATGACTAATACTTTGTGAAGTATTTAAAAGTGTATGTCTTACCACTGCCTCCTAATCCCCTCACCTCTATTTAAAATTCCAATTTACATAGTAAATATTTGAATAAAAATTGACATAATCTAACTAGAAGTATACTCCCTCAGAAGATAAGTTCCCTAATTTTTAGACTCATCTCTATTTGATTAATACTCATTAGCTGTTTGACTCTTTGAGTCTGAAGATTTTAATCTATAAAACAAGACTATTAAATGAGTTTATCTTTAAATCCCCTTTCCAGCTATTGTTTTAAATATATAAGAATTTAAAATTCAAAAGCATTGATTTTAAAATGTTTATGGTCCATGTCATTGCAGATCATTATGTTAAGCAAATAAAATTTAATTTTCCCTTAAGAATTAATGAAATGTCAAAGTGGTAGGGTTGTCTCTGTGTGTACTGTGTATTCATGTGTATGTGTATTCATAATTTCACCTAATAGCATTTGGAGGGTATGATGTACTAAAAACACTCTCATATCGCATTGTAAATTGCATGATTCACGATTGCTAGGTAGACTTGATGTTTCATATATCTGACCAATAACTTTTAAGTAGCTTTTTAAATATTATAAAAAGCTAATACTACACAATATCATTTATATTAGTGCCCCAAAAATGAAATAATTAGGTATAGATATAGCAAAATATGTATGTACAAGTTCTACATGAGGAAAACTGAAAAACTCTGATGAACGAAATCAAAGAACTAAATAAATGGCGAGATAATGTGTGTTCCTAAATAGAATCACTATGGTCAAAATGTCTGTTCTTCCAAACTTGAATCTGTAGATTCAGTGAAATCTCAGCTGATTATTTTATGGATATTGACAAACTGATTCTAGAGTTTATATGGAGAGGCAAAAGACCCAGAATGGCCAATACAGTGTTGAAGAAGAACAAAGTTGGAGGACTTACACTACCCAACTTCAAGACTTACTATAAAGCTAAAGTGATCAGAACAGTGTTGTACTGGGGGAAGAATAAATAGAGCCATGAAACAGAATAGAGAGCCCAGAAATAGGGCCATATAAATACAGTCAACTGATCTTTGATGAAGGAGTAAAGGCAACACATACAGCAAAAATAGTGTTTTTCAACAAATGGTGCTGAAACAACTGGAAATCCACATGAAAAACATGAATCTAGACAGACTTTTATACCCTTCACAAAAATTAATTCAAAATGAATCACAGATCTAAACATAAAATGCAAAACTACAAAACTCTTATAAACTAACTTAAGAGAACACCTAGGGTGACCTTAGGTATGATGATGCATTTTTAGATACAACACCAAAGACATAATCCGTGAAAGAAAGAACTGATCAGCTGAGCTTCATTCAAGTTTAAACCTCTCCTCTGTGAAAAACAGTATCAAGAGAATTAAAACATAAGCCACTAGGAGAAAATATTTGTATAAGACGTATCTGATAAAGGATTTTCCACAATATACAACAAACTTAAAACTCAATGAGAAAAAAAAAAAAAACAATAAAATATGGGCCAAAAACCTTGACAGACACCTCACCAAAGAAGATCCACAGATAGCAACTAAGCACATGAAAAGATGCTTTACATTGTATCTCATCAGGAAAATGCAAATTAAAACAACAAGGAGATACCACTACACACCTAGTAGGATGACCAGTCTGGAAAACTGACAATAAATACTGGTGAGGATGAGAAACAGGAATTCTCATGCATTGCTGCTGGAATACAGAATGGTCCAGCTACTTTGAAAGACAGTTTGATAGTTTCTTACAAAACTAATCATACTCTTAGCATACAGTCCAGCAATCACACTCCTTGGTATTTACCCAAAGGAATTGAAAACGTATGTCTACACAAAAACCTGCACACACATATTTATAGCACCTTTATTCATGTGACTGTCAAAACTTGGAAACAACCAGATGTCTTTCAGTAGGTGAATGGATAAATAAACTGTAGTAAACCCAGACAATGAGATATTATTCAGCGCTAAAAGAAATGAGCTATCAAGCCATGAAAAGACATGGAGAAACTTTTAAGTGAAAATTAGTAAGTGAAAGAAGCCAAACTGAAAAGGCTACGCTGTATAATTCCAACTTTATGATATTCTGGAAAAGCAAAACTGTGAAGATATTAAAAAGATCAGTGGTTTCCAGAGGTGGAGGTAGTGGGGAGAGATAAACAGGCAAAGCACAGAGGATTTTGGGGGTTTTGAAAATATTCTTGATATTATACTGATGTACTCCATTATCCATTTGTCCATATTCGTAGAATATATGACACCAAGAGTGAACCCTAAGGTAAACTGTACACTTACAGTGATTATGATATGTAGGTTCATCCTTGGTAAAAAACTGAACTATTCTGGTAAGAGATGTTGATAACCTGGAGCCTGGGTAAACGGAAAATGTCTGTATATACCTCTCAATTTGATTGTAAACCTGAAACTACTCAAAAAAAATAAAGTCTTAAAAAATTAACACTTCAAATTTAATTTAAAACATAACTTTCATTGTAACTCATACCTTAAACATTTACACTGTCAATTACTGGTACATGATTACTGTCCTTTTTAATATTTAGGTCTTACAACCTACTATTATTTCTTGCATGATAAAGTGGCTTAATATTTTCACATAACTTTAAAAAAGAGATACATATGAAGTCCAAACTCCACTAACCAATTTTCCTTCTGTTTCCCATCTTACCATTTTAATTTCTGTATTAGGAACACTTACCAGATATAGTACATAGCACCACTCTGGAGCTGTGAAATAAGAAAGGATTCACAGAGTTGCAAGGCTAACATAGTCTTGCCTTCTTTTTCAGTGTTACAGATGATATCAATTCCATTCTTACAGTCAGTTTTCAGTAATTGCTGTAAGAGGAAAAATCAGTTTTATATCATTAAAAATATCTGAAAAGTGGCAATAATTGTTCAAACATTCAGAAGTAGATTCTAGTTTTCTTCTACATACATAATGAATCATACAGAAATATTTTCATGGTTTCATAGTTTCTACTTTTTATCTCTTTAAGGTCCTCAACTTCTGGTAACTAGAGTCCACCTTAGGAAAATATTTTCTTTTAATTTCTTCATATTTTAGGTAAAAGGCGAAACTGTAATATTTCCCGGTTTTTATTTGATCTCCTCTGTCACACCAGAAGCTCAACATGGATAATGCTTATTAATGAACTCTGTTAATTTCATCATTTGTTAACATCAGATTCTGTCTAAGTCAACATGAGCTTAAAGAATGGCACCAAAGAGAACACATCTAAATAATGTATTCTTGAAACCTTTGGTATTAATATAAAAGCAATTTAACAAGAACAGGCTACTTTTTTTTTCTTTAATTGTAAGGTTAAAATGGTAAAAGGCAAACGTCATCTCAGACAGTACCTCCTGGAATAGCTGATCTTCTACAGGTGACATAAACAGACAGGTGAAGAGTGCTTGATGGAAGTACAAGTCTTTACTGATTTTGGGGTGATTTATACAAGATTTAATGAGAGCCATTGCTTCAGGTATGCGTTCACAAGCAATTAGGTATCTGGCACGCAGTTCAAAGAACAGTGGATTTTCAGAACTTAAGTATTTGTTCACTATATTAAAAGGAAAACAGACTCATTATATTCAAAAGATTCAAACTTTGTTGGTGGAAACATTACCACTAATGTTATATAATTAGATTAACTAGTTATTTAATTAGACATTTTCTTCAACAGTTTGTTTGTCAAAAGAATACTCAATTATATGACTGGAAAAATGGAAATAAGAGTAACACCAAAACAGTGCTCAAGAAACATCTGTTGATTTCTTCTGTCTGAAAAGTAAAAAAATAAAATTTTTTAAAGAAAAAAACATGAAATAGTCTTATTTTAGTTCACTAGTATATAAAAATGTTTCAAATAACATGAAGTCTGGAATTGCTTTCTAGTCTAAATATGTACTTTATCTCCTTACTGCCCAATATTTTCCTTAAGATTAAAAGGCTGAATCATTAAAATCATATTCAGATTAATTATAGAGAAATATAATCTGAATTAATGAAAAGGCTAAATTATATAAGAAATATATCTTACTGGTTTTCAACAAAAAACTAAGCCAAAAGAAGTCCCAAATAGGACTTCTTATTAACATATGGTCATGTCACTAAGGATAATTACTAGTTAATACTTGCTTTTATATAATTTAAAAAAATATTAAACACTTTTATCTATATAAGTTTATTTAGACCTAACAACAACCTTATGACCAGTATCATAATACTTGTTTTACAGATCACAAAACTGAGTCTCAGAGAGGTCAAATGACTTGCCCAAGGACACAGAATCACTAAGTGGCAGAGCAGGAACGAGAACTCCTATTTCATTATTTCTAATCGAAAAGTGTTTTAATTAGTTGTATATGTTTAATCAGTAGCTTCAATGCCTATAAGTAGTGTTTGATTTGGGCTTCGATATTTGCCTTGTAATTGTTTACAAAATATAATAAGCAGACACGGATTTGTGTAGTTAGTACAAAGATAAACTTCAGACTGGCCTATACCCTAATAATCACCAACTAAAGGAAAGTCATCCATATTACTGAGTCTCTAAAGCAGCTTTTCCCAAAGTGAGGTATGCTAGTGTAAGTATGAAAGGACTCTCTCCCTCTCTATCTATATAAATAAGCCATTAGCTATTTATCTATCTATCTAAATAAGCCATCCGCCCTGCACCAAACCAACAGGTTTTTCTAGCTCCCATTCAGAAGCATAAAAACTCCCCTAAAAGCCCAAACTTTCTTCTTCCCTGTTCTCACTCTTTGAAGGTATGGCTTTGTCTAGCTCTTATCCCCTCTGGCCACAACACCCAGTCTCCTTAGAGTTTCCTTCAATCTGTTACCCTTACCTTCCCTATATTTGACTCTTCATACTTTTCTTCAATAACCAACTTTTATTCCTCAGTTCCAACTGCTTCCCTCTTCAATTTTTTTTTTCCTTTCTGAAACCCTCCCATCAAGTGCCAGTCTCCTCTGTACCCTGGAGTATATATCACTATACACTATCACATATACCTTAGCTCATTCTCCCTCGTCTTATCCTATTCCCTGTCTCATTCCACCACTTTGCACACTTTCCTGGTCTTATCTCTTTCTTCACCTCTCAAAACTATTACAGTCCTCCACACTTGTATCTGGGATCGGGCTTGCTCTTAGGCCTGATTAGCATAGCCCCTTACCTGTACTCACAACCCACCCCTACTCCTTAACCTGGGACAAATCAAAAGATCCTAACCTCAGTAAAATCTGTTTGAAGTGTCTTTCTCACTACACCAAGGTCTGAATGGTACCAGAGTTGGGAGGTCTTCTCTTCCCTTTGGCCATCTTAGGCTCTCTCCGTGCTTTCAAATGTTTTCCAAACGTGGACACTTACTCTCTACCACTGAGCTTAAATTCTAAGTTTTGGTGATCCAAAATCTTCTAGGGCTCAGGAATAATAAGGCAATTTTTTTTTCTTTTTTCAAAAAGAATTAACTAGAAGTAGTTGACAGGGCCTCCTGCCTCAAATGGGAATTCTGGCCTACAGGAACCATTGTGGATCTAGGTTTGGGAGAAGGTAATGTCAATGAAGTTTACAGGTGGTTAAGGGGATGAGATAAATCTTATACTAATGGATGATGTTTGGGAAACACTGCTCTACATACAATATTTGGAATTGATACTTCTATAGTCATTCAATTAGTCACTCATTCACTTAAGCATTCATCATGTGGTCATTCATTCAATCAGCAAATACTTATATTGAGCACCTTAACTCTGTATCAGGCATTGGGCCAGGTGTAGGATATGTAGTAATGGTGACAAAAATTGAAAGAATTCCAGGCCTCACAGTTTCCTATATAGAGAAATTCCATGTGCTTAAGAAGGATGTTTATTTTTTTTTTAAAAAAAGATGTTCCTACTTAGATTTTTAAAATGTAACTGAAGTGACAAAAGCAAACTCTGTAAGAAAGTAACATCTATATAGTAAATGTGTTAATACTCTTAATTCCCACTGGAATAAATGTACCTAATCTAGTGTCAAAAATTGTTCTTGGGCCAGATTAGTATAATAAATAACTTAAACACACTTTTATATGAAAATACATTACTCTTATTCAATATTACAAAATAAAGAAAAATTACTATTACTGCTCTAGTTAAAAATGAAACTCTATTTGCTTCTCACAAATGTTAGTTTTGATTTGAGTCTCCTGAAGTACCTATCTCCTGAGATGCTGGCTGGGCTTTAAGAACAGCTTGCAACACTGGATCTTCCCATGGGCCACCATCTCTAATGATTCGAGTCACCAGTTCCAGATTCACATTTCCATATCTGCGGAGGTGATTCTGGCATTCCTAGGAGAGAAAAATCATTTTGGCTTTGTGAATTTAAAGGGGTTAAAAACTAAACTTGATCATCATTGTCAATAAAATGACTGATGGTCAATGAGGCAGTTACCAAATTATAAAAGAGAAAGAGTTGCTATAGTAACCTAACTAGGGTGTCAAAATCCCAATAGTAGACAAATAGGCTCTAAGGCCAAAGGTTACACAGTTTGTACATAACTGGACTTAGAAAATCCCATTATAAATAGGGATGAAGTGTAACCTAAGGGAAAAACTTAGGGATGCATCATTTCTAGGAAAAGAACCAGGTTGCAAAAATATAAAAATTAAAACATTCAGTTAAATTTATGTGAGGCCTCATAGTAATTATTAACAATGGCAGGTAAGAGCCTGATAATATATGGCTGAATGAGCCCCTGTCCAGCATAGACTCTGGCTGACACATAGACACAGATCCCCTGCCCTGCTCCCAAATGTATATATAATCTTAGTTGTGATAGAAGGCTAGAAGATGGAAATTCTCTTCCACTTTGTTCTATAAGTAGATTTATAGTTTGAGAATGAAGAAATGACAAGCTAAAGGAATGAATCCAGCCTATATTGTGAAGATTTTGCATTAAGTTTAAGATAAAGATGTATTCATAAGTTGGGCGTTAACTGATAATTTACATTTTCTGATATATTTTTTAAAGATATTTGAAATGTGTTTAGAGAATGTGCTATCTTAGATTTGTGATTATAATATTAATTATATAACAAGCTAAGTTTGTAAATAATATTTAATTTAGGACAACTTGGTTTACTAAATTTATAAATTTGATTTATTAGATATAAATTTACAAGATTTAATTGTTTATACTTTTTTGAATTGTTACATTCTTCAGTGTTGGTTTTAAAAAGTTTCAGGGTACTTAATTTGGTAATTTATAAAAATTACGTGAAGGCCTAGTGAAGATATGAATACATTTATTGTTTTAAGTGCAAACTGAGCTTAAAGGCTTAAGAAAAAAAAAGATATTGAAATTGGAAATGTTAAAAATTTGAATAAAATGCACATCAATTATAACATAATTGCCCCGAATTTCTTTCTGAGCTCAAATCCCTCAGATATTAAAAACTAGTAACAGTTATAAAGCAAAGCTTCAGGATAAAATAGTATATTCACAAATCTTACTTATCAGATAAATAATCAGACTATATATTCCATGTTGCAATAAACACTTTGCTTTTATTAAATTGTCATGAACTTTCATCATTTGAACATTCCAAAGTGATATCTATATGCCAGTTTTCATTCCTTGTTAAAACACACTAGAGATTTTGTTTTATAAGAGAACAAAGCAGTAGAAGAAATCAAGTTTCAAGATCAAGAAATCAGTCAAAGAAGTCCAAAGGATCATTAATTCAAAACATGAAACTAAGTATCTTCTAAATGTTATTTAGGACATTCCCAAATTAAAACCTGCAACCAAGCAAACAAAAATCCTACAAACAATGGGCAAGTTACTTCACCTCTCTGTGCTCCTTCAGTTAACTCATCTACAAAACGGATACTAAAAACACCTTCATAGGATTGTTGTGAGGATTAAATAATACACAATGTTGAAAAGAGTTCTTGGTACAGGACCTAGCACATAGTAAACACTTAATATTATTGTTTCTTCAAGTATTTTTTTTAACATTTAACATGAATATTTATTTTAGGACACTGAAGCCTTTACATAGAATTTCTATGTTTCCGTGTGTCATCATGAAAATAGCGTTCATAAAACTAAGGTATAAAGTTTTTCATCAGCCATGACTTTTTATTAACACATGGAACACAGCAACAATCTGTGGCAACAGCTTCATGGTTAAAAACAATCATCAATTTCAAACCTCAGGGTAAAACAAACTCCTAAATTACTCTAAATACACATACTGCTGTCCTTAAAATTCCACTACAATAAGCTGGCTTTTGATCCAGTCAAAGCACAAGAAATAAGGTGAGCTGGATGCAAGCCCCTGAATCACTGGCAAGCTTTAGCTCCCCTGATGAGTTCTTGGACAACCCCATCTTTCTAGCTGCCTGAGGGTAGGTGAGGCACCACAGCGATTAGCACTGTGGCATCTAGAAATGGATTGAGGCCTAAATCAAGACAGGGTGAAACAAGTCTACTGCTAATTTCCTAAACTTGGCTGGAAATAAACACTTGAAGGTCTTATTAAAAAACAGGTTCCCAGGCCCCTATTCAAACTTACTAAATCAAAATTCCTAAAGGACAGCCCTAATAATTCATTTAACATTTCCCACCCTACTGCACCTTTGGCATACTTTTTGATATACCTTCTACAGTTAGTGTGCACTTTCTTAAATGTTTATGCTATCAATTATACACTTGCACTCCTATCAAAAATTAGTAAATTAGCTTAAGCTCAGGTATCTAAGCTAAACATTATAAATGAAAGCTTTGTTTTTTGTGAGTGTGCACTTTCAGAGTCAAGTACCCCATATTTTGGAGACCACTTCTATAGGAAATAGCTCAGGATAGAAAAGAGAGATGAATAAATATTTCATTTTCGTCTCTTTGAAAAAAACACAGGATGAAAAAGAACAAAAAAGTCTGTAACTGTCTTTTGGCTCCTCCTTCCTTAAATAATATGGTGGCTTTGGGGGATGGTATTTAATTATTACAAAGTGAAAAGGGAAGCCTTTAATCACTGTAGAATTCACATTTTTTCTATAGTATAAACATACTGTATTTTTTAAGAATGTTTACTGAATTAAAAACTTGGACCTGTATTTTATCCAATACTTTACTGAGTCATCTGTGTACTATTGATATCCACTGGACTGTGCTAAATGTAATCCCTCAGAAACTTCCATTCAACCTTGTATTGTTGCCAAAGATAGAAAAAACACAACTCCTTTCCCTCACTCTTTTTTTCAGAATCCATTGTAGGGTGGGCTTCATGTTTTGTTCCTGAAAAATTTTCTTCCCTGAACCCATCACCACTTTAGAGTTGGCTATTACATGTCTGTGACGCTGTTAAATCAGTGTTCTGGCCATTGTACATACTTGGATCTGAATCCTTCAGCAGCTTACCAAAAAAAGAAAGCCATAATGCCCCAACTTCATATTTAAGGACCTCTGGCTTTACCTACCTATTACACATCATCACATCATGAGTCCTTTTATCCAGCCTCATCTCCTCATGTCTCTCTAACTCATCTTCTACTTTCTTGCCTATGTTTTTTCTCTTATCACTGTCTCTTTTCTACAACTTCGTATAAACCTCTAAGCCTTCCTATAAAGTTACCTAAATCCTTTCTTAACTATCTTTCCAAAGTTCTACCTTTCCCTGAGAAGCATCCACGGGCTACCTCAATCCATAAAAAACTTAATTCCTCTCCTGGTACTGAAAATCTATACCAGTCCACTCTTCTAGTATTTATTATATAAGAGAAGGACATTGCATTATTAAGTGCTGGTATCTTATTTCCTACATAGTTAAAAGCTTCAAATAGATCAGCAAAGGAAAGGTAGGTGTACCTTCTCTGGTACACAGAGAAGATAGCTCAATAACAAGTAACTTTTTAAATCAAAATACAGTTTTATGGACATCTGTGCAAATAGAGACACCATGCAGTATGTTGTATTTTGAATGAAATGCAGATTCTAGAGTAAAATTTTATTATACCACGTCAAATTTATCCATTAGCAAGCTATCATAGCAAATCGAATATATAAAAAGTCTTCAATGCGGTTAATTTTAAAATACTTTGACATGAGATAAGAATGATCATGGTATCTTTTATTATTACAATTTCATTGTTTATCTTATGGCAAACAAAAAAATAGTTTAAACGTTATATAATTTTCTTTTACAAAAAGACAGTTATCACAAATTTTCTGTTCATTTCTTTGGTACGTTCCTAAGGAATATTTACCAGACGTTTTTGAGAAAATGAACTTTCTGAGTTTGCCCACATAAAGAGGACATTATAATAGTGAAAACTCACTGCTTTATAAAAGAAATTTCTTAATGGAGAAAATCATTTAAAATGCATGTTTGGAAGTGTTTACATCATTAAATGATTGTTGCCAAAATTGATGTTACCTATAATGCTTATATCTATACCATTAAAAAGCTTAAGAGTTTTCTCTTGAAAAATCTTTCAAATGGAGCATTTTGACAAATTTTCAATTAATTTGTTAAAAACAGTATTTAAGAAAACACTGATTTCAGGAATAACAGAAATTTAGCAGTCAAATTTCAATGAAAGTCTATAAACTTGGTGGAAGGAACTTAAAACTGAGTATCATACTTTAGAAAAGAAAAATTTTCCATTTGGATGAAAAGTATCTTTTTCACCTATGACAGCTATTAAAAACACTTATTAAAGTAAACTGAACTTACTTACAAAGTAAACTTTACATTACTATGTGACTTAGAATGTTTAAAAAATAAAGCATATTCAAAATCACTGGTGTCATTGTTTTATACTGTTAATACATTTTAACTTTTATCAATTTCAAATGTATTTTCATGTTTCATAATGTATGTAGTATTAATAGATGTACATAAATAACAAATATACATATATTACAGATATGAGCGCGATTTCTGTTTTAAAAACCTGGATGGGTGTGATACCCAGCCGAGACTCCTGGTTTTAGGTATTAATTTGTTCTTAACTTGTGTTTGGAATCAAATATAAAGCTTGTCTTCAACTGATCGTAATGTCATGTCAGTTTCCTTTACCATCTCCTGATCTGCTTATTTCTTGCCATTTCTACAGTTTACATTCTAGTGTAGGACTTCATCTTCTAGCACTCAAGAAAACCACATTAAAGTTTCTTCTTCCCTGTCCCCAATAAGGCAGTCAAGTATTTAGAAGATTTTAAAATGTTAAACCATGAGGTCTAAGATAGTAGTATAAATAAAACATTTCTTTGAGCCTCTTATTTTGACATGCATTACTGCAAACACATGGTTACATATTTCATGTAATAGATTGGGGAATAATGGTTGAAAGAAAGACTTAGGCCCTGATTCTGCCTTTATAAACCTTAATTCCATTGGAGCTTAATTTCCTGACCTGTAAAATAAGGGCTTTTTGAATTAAACAATTTCTAAGGTGAGTCCAAGTCTCAAAATTATACAAATACATGAATGCCTATAAATTACACACATATTTAATTTTTAAAAATAACTAGAACCTTAGTCAACTAAGCTGTTCCTTTTGGGGCTTTTGAAAAAAAAATTAAAATGAGTAATTGTATCTTGTTTAATAAAAATAAAGAATAACGTTTTTAAACATTTACAGATTTTTAAGTAATAAATGTAAATGTTAATTAAGTTTATTTCAAGAGGAAGCCAGTGATAGAATAAAACCATCATAAACAGAACATAATCAAATTTTAGTATTAATTGGTAATTGCTATGCTAATGAAGGTACAATCCTATCATTAACATTTTTAAATAACTAATGAAATATGACCGACAGAAGTGCTATTGTTACAGTTCTAGCCTGTAAGACAGACCCCCAAGCAAAATTAAGGTGCACGCAAGATTTGAGCACAGGTTCCCAAATTAACATAAAACATGATTCAGCAGAAAGAGCCCCGGAGTCAGTCAAGAGAACAGGTCACAGTATTGGCAATGCTACAAACTGGGCAAGTTATTTAATCTCCAATAAATATTGCTGAGTGGATGATTGAATGAATTTTTTTAGTCTGAGTTCAGTTTCATTATTTATTAAAAATGCCCTCCACAGGTTGTTACAACTGAATTTTCTATGATCTAGTATTTTATGTGGGGTAATATAAACTACTTCAAGCACTAATATGCTGATAATTCTAGTTTTTACTAGGATACTCTCAGAATCACCTTTAAGTAAACAATGCCTCAGTGATCCTGACTTGCCTTCAGAACTAGTTTCCAGGTGTTGATCCTATCAATTTTGAGAGCACTTACATGCCTCCTCCTAACAACAAGATGGTGAGATGCTCAGAATATAAAATCTTTCTCTACCGTTGAATACTATAATGCAATTATCAATGCATAATTTTTAGTACCCTCTTTTGAGATGACTGTTGTTCCCTGTATCAGCATACTGGCCCTTCTTGAGATATACAACTTACTGATGTTGACAGCTCTCTTTGGAGGCTTGCTCTTGGTCACTTGAGCTGACCTGTCTCAAGTTTATTATATAATTTATGCTTGAAGTAACTGGCTCTTTTATCTCTTCAAGGTGATAATAACTTCAATAATTGAACAAAAGTAAGTAGTTCCTCTCACAAAAGATTATTTAAAAAAATGAAAATATTTCTCAAGTGGTGATATAAGGAATAACAATTTCAAAAACATAAATGCCAGTGGAAAAATATCAAAGCTTTACCCATTTCAATTCAAGATTTATCCAAGGAATATATCTTTACACAATGATTTCAGAATCTGAAACTTTAATTTTAACATCAGCTTTTTTCACTCTAGTCCTAAATATGTGGCACACTTGTCAAGTACGTTTCATTCAAAGACAGTGAAAACTTCTCCCTTTTCTCACAATTAAGCATTCTTCGATTTCTTTTTTTCTACACATTGTCAAAGTAGAACCCACAAGTAAATATTTGATGGTTTCATCCCATGAATACATTTATTTATCTCGCCCCTCCATTTTATAGTGGTAATCAATGGATCATGAATTTCAGACAATATGCCTGTTTCATTTTTTAGAGTTCAGCAAGTATGCATCTCTAAAAGGAATTTTTTTAAAAGAAAGAAATGGCTAGACATCAGATAAGAATGTCTGTGAACTTGTTTATCCTTCATTTGTGTTGGCAAACGTATCAGTACTAAGGCACTGAGACTACTAAGTGTTGGAGACAGGGATGAAAGCCAGCCTCTGCCCACCAGATCTAACAGCAAAGTTGAAGAAACTGTCAAACCACAGATAGGCTATAGAGGTATTAGTGTTTTAGTAGCAGTGGAAAAACTTAGGGTGGAAAAGTGATATGCAGCCAAAATGGAGTAGAGCAGAAAGAGAACTTCTATGAGTAGAAAATTTGGGAACACAGTTTGGAAACTGCTCCTCTCAAAATGTCTTGCTATAAGCTGATACGGTTGTAGTCTTCAAAAGCCTTTTAACCAGCACTACAAAGATGGTTTTGAATGCCATAATTAGGACTTTGCCCAATTAAGTCTTTGAGCAACTTCATTCTAAGTAGTCTAGGGAGTGGACATTGTCCAGAAGGTTTTAGTGGAAAGGAAATAGTTCTAAATGTCTTCACATTCGCTAAAAGTAATAAAATCTGGGAGGTGTGCTGGTTTACTATGTGGATGAGTATACACTGTGACATCTTAAAGGAGACCAACATTTTCCTCAGTGAGACAGGGTGGGCATAACAATTTATTTGAACTCCTCTCTGTCTGGTTCTTTTACTTCTGGTTATTTTTTGCTCTTCTCTTACGATGTTATTGCAGTTAAGATAGCTGTTGGCACCCTCCTGTTTGAGAGGTTATTGTCCCAACCTCCTCTTACCTCTTTCCCTGCTTCACCCAAAGAAGGACAAGAAGGTTAAAAAATAGAGTGGAGTCCCAAGATAGAAAGCTTAACTAAGGCCTACTTCTATTCTGAACAAAAAAGATCTTTGTCACTTATACACTAATTCCAAGGGGTAGGTATAGACTTTTCTCTGAGGTCAGGGCAGGCTCACTGAAACATCTGCAGAACCTTGGCAGTAAAGCTTCTAGATTACAGGCTGGCATTTTGCTGACTACCAAAGTCTCTTTTATTTCTTTCTAAATTGAAAAATAAAACAAAAAAAAACCTTTATAACATCTATTTCTCTCTTGATTTATAAAGTAATACATGTTCTAGGTTAAAAAAATAATAGGGAGATACAAATATAGACTCATGAATCCAACCATCATTGGTCTTTAGTACTTGAATCTTCCAAAGATATTTAAAACTATCATCTAGAATGGAACTTACCTTCTTTCTATATACTGCTTTTCCCTCCATAATCACCACCCACTTAGTGAATGGCACTATTCTATGTGGTTACTTCAGCTTAGATGCCCAAGAGTGTACTTGATTCTTCCGTTTTCCTCACTTCCACCTAATTAGTACCATAAATCTGAGATTTTTAGCTCCAGATTAGTATGTGTGCTTTTATTTACAACTCATATTTTCTTTTTCTGGAATCACTTTTGACATTAATAGAATTTCCATAATAGCCAAATTAACAATAGCCTACTAACTTGTTTCCTCAGGTCAGTCCTGTTTTTCTGTAACACTGCATTTGTAAATTCTTTGTTTTAACCATTTCTAAATCAGCTGGCATATTTCTTCACTTACTTTCCTGATCAAAGACATGTAATTGGATTGTTTTCCAAGTATTTGAACTGTTTATTTCTGTTGCTTTGTCTCAGAAACTATAGGGCGTGGCATCTATTTTAATTTATTAATTTATATTTTTATTATAAATTAATATATTTTATTAATAATAAAAATATTAAGTTTTTTCCCCTTGAAAAACTCCGTAGACATTTATTCTGACATTTGTTATAATGGAGAATATCATTGCCAGCCTGATTTTATTTTTTCCTTTGTGGGAATCCTGTTCTACATGAGTCCTGAATTTGCAGGAACTTCTCTTTATCCTGAAAATTGAAGACTATAGTGGGATATGGCTACAGGTAACTATGAATTAAAAATTAACTTTTAGACATTTCCTTCCCTGATTTGGTTTTTTCCTGGAGCTAATCTTCTGCTGACTACCTTCACTATACTTTTAATTTAGTAGCTTCATCGCCATATAATATTTTACCTACATATATTCTTTGGGGTTATTCCTTCTTTACAATTTCACTTCCAGTTTCATGGAAGATACCCTGATGTCAACCACAGCAAGAACATTAACTGTTTTTTTTTAACTTGACCTGACCATATAATTGATGGTAATTGGTGTTACTATATTCATCTTTACCTAGGATATCTAGAACAGTGAGCTGTTTACTAATGGGTAAGTAGGTCTCTGCCAAATCCTTCAACCCCAGACCAAGAGAGAAGGGAGAATTTATAAGTTTAATATGTTAGATCAATGACCCATGAAGCAATAAAGTGACAACCACACCTCTTTACAAAACTTTCTTACTTCTAGGTATTGGGGTAGGCTGCTTTAGTTCAGGTCATACTCTCATTCTCTTAATAGAAGGAGCATTCATATACAGAAGCATACATCCCATTTTTAATGTAGGTAAAAGTCACATCAGGATTCCTGTTCTATAGTCTCTGCTGCACACCCGGTGCACTTTCAAGAAGCCCCAGGAAGAATGAGATTGGCCAAATACCTAATGCCCCACTGTCTGCTAGTTCCCTAAATCCTGTTGTTATAAGCTAGAGGGAAGGGAGGAGTCATTATTGGATAGCACTGGAAGGTCTCTCTTCTTTCTCTCCATGCCCTTATCTTGCACTTCTCTATTTAATTACCTTCACTTAATCAAGTATTGTTGGGCCCATCCCTCATCTGGCCCCATCCCTGAGTACTTGGTCTTAATCCAAGTTCCAGCATTCATTTAGAATTTCTTTCTCATTTTATATTACTTTTGTCATTTTATTGGGAATTTAGAAGATTAAATTAATGGGTTTTAGAGACCCAGTGCATGAATTCAATCACAAGCCTATGGAAAGCTCAACAATGAACAGATAAAAAATAATCATCAAATAGGTACATCATATAAGAAATGTGTCATCTTTTTGTGTTGAGGTAAAGAACATTATTGGAAGCCAAGGGCTAAGAAAGCAAGTTTATAGAAACCAGTAAATGGAACATCTAGTTCTAGAAATGAAGTTTCCTCTTATTCTGCTTTCAATGGATAAGAAGACTTAAAAATTTGAACAGCTCAGGTTTTAGGAAATAAAAAATTCATGGAAGAATAGAATAAACGTAAGGGCTAGATCTTGGTCTTATTGTGAAAACAGAAATCCAGGTAGTATGATTAAGAGCCCACAACCCTTTATACATAGACTATAAGGCTTACCTTAAGCCAGATCATTGTGCCAAGAATAATGCCAAGCTGATGCCCCTATGCAACAGTACAATACCTGCCCCTGTCTAATAGATGAGGAAGCTTATGCAGAAATTATGTGACTTGTCCAAAGTGACAGAGAGTGAGTGGCATAGCTGGGATACTCACACTTGGAAAACTGGAGATGGAGGGGTGGGGGATACGTGGAACACAGAAGGAATAATTAACTCAAATCCAGCAAAGAAAGTGTGGTCCAGGGACCAGCACCATAGACATCACCTCAGAGCAGTTAGAAATGCAGACTATCAGGCCCTACCCCAGAACTACTGAATCATAATCTGCATTTTAGTAAGATCCCCAGGTACATTAAAGTATGAGCAGTACTGTTTGTCCTACTTATGGTGGAGAAAGAGCATGATCTTAAGCTGATAGGAATCTGTATGAAAGATGGATCAAACTGAACCACTTGGGAAAACAGAGGTTTATACTAGTAGAAAATGGGTGACACTAAGATTGTCATTAGATTATCAAAGGTCAGTCAAAAACCTGGAGAATTCACAAAACTTAGCAATGCAAGGCTTAGGGGAGTGTATAGGATGGACTACATACTGGCCTTTCCTGGGTCCCTGAGGACACAGGCCTGCTTAGAACCAAGAACAGCAGCTCGGTTCAGGCAACAAAGGATGATTCTCCAGGAAAAGCTAAACTAGGAGCAAAAGGTGAAATCTCTCCTAGGTGGCAGGAGTTAGAGGCTCAAAAATTCAAAGTTAAAAAAAAAAAAAAAAGCCACAGCATAAAAATGGCAGAAAGATTTCAAAACAAAGCCAAAGGAGAAGGGGTGGGCTTTAGAATTTGAGCAGGAGAAAGAAAAGGGCATAAAACCATGAATTCTTTCTTGTGAAATTGGTTGTTTTGATAATGGAACAGAAACCCTGCTCATAATAAAAGGTAAATAAAGGATATATCCCTTCAGAAATGTGATGTCACACATTTAAAACAAATGAGAGACAATGTCTCTCATCTACTCTTTAAATATATCAGTGGCTCCAATTGTCAATGTTCAGCTGACATCTCCATGAGGCATTTTCGGACCCATCCCATTTAAAACTGAAATTTCCTTCCCTAATACCACCATGCCAGCATTCAGTAGCTCCCTCACCTGCTTCATTTTTCTCTAAGTCATTTGTTGCTCTCTAAAATACTCTTAATTTACAAAGACTTAATGATTGTCTTTTTCTCTACACTAGAATGAAACTCCACAATAGCAGGGTTTTTACTGTTTTTGTTTACTACTGTTTTTCCCAGAGCTTAGTATCTAGCACATAGCAGGGATTTAATAAATATTTGCTGAGTAAAAGTTAAAGAATGGATTGCCAAGAAGAATACATGTGCCAAAGGAAAAATGGATTGGAAAATTGTTTTAAATACATGAATATAGACTAATTAGAATGTAAGTACCATGAGAACAGGTATTTTTTTTTTTTACTTCTTTTGCTGATTGTAAGAATGGTTAAAGTAAAATGTTCAATATAGTGTACCTAATTTCACTGATTATAAGATGTACTTTTTTTTCGTATTTTTACATGTTTTATATTCAGTGCTATTGTAGAATCCATGTCAGCCTGGTAATGGTCATGACACAGTTGTCATTCAGCATGCACAGACACGCAAAAGGATGTATTGGTGGTTCAGAATGAAATCCAAGAGACTAGCAGAACACTTTTTTAAATCTTGGGAACCAAATGGTGAGGGTAGGGTGCAAGGTGATTAATCTAACACCCCTCAAGCAGGAGTCAAAGTTGGCTGATTAAAAAGAACCGTAAAGCCAGATTAAGCTTTAATACCAATGGATTTTTCTTTCATTAATTATTTTAGGAAATACTACATCACCAACACTTTTGATATACCACTGAAGACAAAATGGTGTAGGAAAACTGATACTGACACTGATGACTCAGTGGAAAAGCAAATCTAGAGTCAGACTGTGAATGTGGAGAAGTTTTAGATATACCTCAGCCAATTAAGTTTGCTTATAATCTTCCTAGTTTGCTTATAATTTTCCTAGTTATGTAGTCCATAAAAAGATTTTATAAAAATCTATTTTAATTCAGTCTAAAAGCTCTCTTTCAATAAATATGAAATAATTTTTTGAGAGAGAGCACTACATGGTTTTTCTGCTGATCTCCTTCCTTAAGGTAGATAGCAGTACTCCTGGTTAACATTTAACAGTATTTGTTAACACTATAGGAATGAATATAAATTATGTGGTCAGAACACTCTACCCCTAGGGGGAGCTCAAAGTACATCTTCCTTTATTTCACCCGAGAGCCTTGCTATGAAATAATGACAAGGACACTTAATAGCCACAGTACTAGGTATTGATTCCCAAACAGTACGGTCAATATTCTTGCACCTATAGGATGGGTCTTGGATCTTGTGTCACTATTGAAATAGATGAGATAATCAGGGTACAGCCAAGAGAAAAAGTGGCATTGGACACCTAGTCTAGGCAACAAGAGTACTTTTCCCTAGGGCTGAGTTCTACATGGGGCCTTGAAACCAAAGCCTTAGCAATAAAAAGTTATTCAGTTATGTCCAGGATGTGCTTAAGAATCTACAAAGGGTGGTAGCAGCAGGTTCTGGTCTAGGAAATGTGGAATTGGAATTCTATCTATGAACTGTTTAGAAATACAACCAAAAGTTAATTTTAAGAATTTTCTTTATCTCCCAGTGTAACAGGATCCTAAACATTGCAATCTTAGTAAATACAAAAACTTACTAGTCATAAATAACCAATATTTTTTCTTAGGGGAGAATAAAGGCATGTTTTAAATGTAGAAAAAATGAAATAATAAACTGTTTTACCTGGAATGATCCAAGAATATCCTTTAAGGGCTCTTCATAAAACTCATCTCTTCCAAAAAACAGCAGCAACTCAAAGAAACTCCTAGAAGAATAAGTGAACGATGACTTTCATTGCTTTTCGACTTTTTTTTTGCCCCAATTTTAAAGATTCTCAAGAGATAACAGCTATGTAGTATCAGGTATTTAGTTTTAAAGTAGTTGGTTTTGAAAAATTTTACTGATCATTTAGGATTCATGTTATTTTTTCAGTAAAATTTTAATGGAAATGTCTTCAAGGAAAATACAAAGAAATACACTGAAGTTCTTGGATCATACAATGAACAATTACATTACTCATGCCTGTCAGTGTTCACTGTGCAAAAAAATGCAATGGAATGCCAGGTGGCAAAAATGTGGCTATGTATATGTCAAGATGATCTAAAAGAATAGAAACATACTAAATATTTACCACTGAGAAAAGGGTGAATTAATTACAATATACCCATATAAAATATAATGCAAGTATTCATGAGAATATTAGATAGAGTATTTACATCTATATGGATAAGGAAAAATTCCAAGATCTATTGTTAAGCCAAGATGTAGAAATACATTCATTACATTATTTGTGCACACATAAACACCAATGCATATTGTCAGCGATATATAACAAATTGTTAAAAGCAGTTGGCTTTAATACACAGGGGAAACACAAACTAGGGGTCAAGGATGAAAAAGAGGATTAACCCTTTTGCAATTATTTTATTATCAGTTAAGTATGAAAATAGTCCCATCAGTATACCTCTGGAATCTTCTCTGTCTCTATTAACAAAGCATTACTTATCTTCTGAGAGACCCTTCCATCTCTAGTCTCCCTATTCTGCACTTACCAAAATTCCATGTTCAACACACAGCTGCCACTGTTACCTTCATAAAACACAATAATCTGACTACTTACAGATTTTACAAACTGCTGTTTAGACTGTACCATCTAAAGCAGAGACTTTCAGCTAACACACTTGTGTATCAACAAAGTATAGTTTTAAAATATTTTCGTTCCTACAATAGTCAATACTTATAAACTTGTAATATTTCAAATTAAATCTAAGTTTCTCTGAGCTTTTGAAAAACAGGAACCTCTGTAACACAGGGCTTACATCTCTCCATGGCAAAATAAGCTGAGCAGCTACTGCCATTAGCCAGAGCATGAACCTCCTCTCCAATTTGCCACTCTCCATCTACTGCTCTTATTTCTCCGACATACTGTCTGCTTGATTTATTTATTACTTACATTCTCTTTTTATTCTATTTAAGTATTTAAGATCACTGATCTAAAGTAGTAAATTCAAATTCTTTATCTTAAGAACCTTTATGTCTGATCCAAGACTACTCTTACACACAGCTTTTATTACAAATTACATATTCTCCAATCAAAGCAAACTTCTTCCCATTCCCTAAAATTCCTATATGCTTACAGTCTTTGGACCTGTTGCTTCCTTAAACCCTATTTTCACAATTTCACCTAGAAACTTGGTTTAATTCTCCCTTCTTTATCTCCAAATCTATAGCTGATTCTTCTGGACTATTATAGTACTATACTTGCATCTATCTCTATTATAACATACTGAAACATGGAGGTATTACATTTGTACTAGTCAGAATGGAGTGAGATTGCATCCTTACATTGAGTAAATAATATTGATTGGTAGGGCAATTAGCTGTACTGAAGGAGGGAGAGGTAACAAAGGTCATAAATTGAAATAAATGTGTTATGGTAGTAAATTTAGAGATGAGTATGCAGAGCAACATGACCTTGTATAAAATCCAACAAAGTATGCAGAATTACATAATGTCTGCATTATGTGAACATGAAGGGGAGCCAACATTATGAAAGAAAGATCTGTGCATGCTCCATGATTTAACTAACTAACTCAGCAAGGTCCAACTCTATGATAATGATATTAAAATGAGGGAAAAAATATGCAAAATAAGAAGTAATAAAGACAAAAAAACACAGTCTAGTTAGCTCTGCCTTAGTGTAAGATTCAGAGGAGTCAACAAATTATTTATGTAGTAGTGAAATGACTAGGGGGAAAAACCTAGATTATATGTAGAAGTAGGAATTCCATGTTTCAAGCTGGCTGTATTTCCTATTGACTAGTAAAGGATTAATTAAATATTTAGAGATCAAGTTGTCTAGCTCTCATGGAAGAAAACTACAAGATGCAAGGTAAGTAAGTCCAAAATAGAACACAATATGGCCCCAAAATATACACAGCAGTCTAAAACAGGGCTAGCAAACTACTGCCCATGAGCCAAATCTGGCCCAAGGATGGCCTTTTTTTGTATAATGCACTAGATAAGACTAGTTAGCCATATTTAAATTATTAAAAAGAGAATAATATTTTCTGACAAAAATTAAATGAAACTGAAATATCTCTCAATAAATAAGGTATTATTGGAAAACAACCACACATACTTACATATTAACTACAGCTGCTTGCATGCTACAATGACAGAACTGAGAATTGGCAACAGAGACCTTACAGCCTAGGCCTAGAATACCTACTCTCAGGCCCTTTACTCATCCATTGTCTAAGGCACAATGGGTTTGAATCAGCTTTACCACTTGATACCAACTCTAGGCAAATCACTTAATATCTCTATGCCTAAAATCCTTTATTTTTAAGAAGAAACAGTAATAGCAGCTACCTCTTATTAAGCACTTAGAACAATCCCCGTAGTGCTATAGGTGTTTGCTAATACATATATAGTATTACTATTCTTATAAACATTGTCACCTTTAATAATCTAAGAGGACACATGAGATATTCACAAATTTGTTCTCAGCTGTGTAATGTGTCAATTTTGTTGAACTATAAAACATAAATTTTATTTCAAACTATGAAGATTTCTAAGATACCTGACTAAATTAGTTTATTAAATAGTAATTATTCAAAATAGAATTACCTACATACACACAATGGAATACTATTCAGCCATAAGAAAGAAACAAATCCTACCATTTGCAGCAACATGGATGGAGCTGGAGGATATTATGCTCAGTGAAATAAGCCAGGCATAGAAAGACAAGTGCCAAATAATTTCCCTCATTTGTGGAGTATAAAAACGAAGCAAAACTGAAGGAACAAAATAGCAACAGACTCAGAGACTCCAAGAAGGGACTAGTGGTTACCAAAGGGGAGGTGGGTGAGGAGGGAGGGAGAAGGGGATTGAGGGGTATTATGTTTAGTACACATGGTGTGGGAGATAACAAGGAAAACAGTGTAGCACAGAGAAGGCAAATAGTGAATCTGTGGCATCTTATTACACTGATGGACAGTGACTGCATTGGGGTATGCATGGGGACTGGATAATATGGGTAAATGTAATAACCACATTGTTTTTTCATGTGAAACATTCGTAAGAGTGTATATCAACAATACCTTAATGAAAAATTTAAAAAAATAGAATTACCTAAACCAAGTTATTTATATAAATATATAAATTATTTGTAGTGGGACAAGTACATTATAGATGATGTCTTTTGAATTCAAAAAATTTTACCATATATAATCTTATTTATTTGACATTCATCTATCAGTATATTCACTCCTGTTAGCCTCACAAGCTTAACTAGAGTACCGCTACAATCTATATATGAAGCAAACTATACTGTCACTGGGCTATTTGGAAGTCAGACCATATTTCCCCATATATTATAAATGGTAATAAGGTAGCAGTCTTCCTTAAAATACACACAGATACACATATGTAGGTTGTTTGGTAGTTATAACCAGAATTACAATCCTTTTTCGGGTCTCTGTAGCATATAAGTAATTTTCACTAAAATACAAGAATGTGGATTTGTGCATTTTTCTGCCATAGGAAATTTCAAATTATGGTTTTTACCCAAATATAGGAAACCTACTTATTAATATAGAGTGCAGTATAGAGATACAAAGAAATGGAAAAATACAAGCAAGAGCAAGAGACAAGGGGAATGTGGTGTACATGTCTAACATGTTTTATCATACTTTCACAAAAAAAAAAGAGAGAGAATGAGGCAAACACAAAAACTGGCTTAAGAATTTTTCATAACTGATGAAAAGATACCAATCTTCAGGTCTAAAAAGCCCAGGACATCCCTGTAAGGATTAATAAAACTAAATTCATACCTAGCTAATCATAGTAAACCATAAAATATAAAATATGAAGAGCAATGTATAAATGCCAGAGTATAGACTGTTTACAAAGAAATGGTAAATTAAATTAACAAGAATCGCACATCAGTAAATATACAGGCTATAAAATTTGACAGTGTGAATCAACAATAATAATCCCATCTGGGTTTCAAAAAATACAGCAATAATATATAACATCAATAGCATTTAAGTTAAGAAGGATAAGTTTCAGCATTAGGAGGACTGTAAAGAGCATAGAAAATATATACTTTAGTAAGTTAAGCATTAAATTCTCCTTAACTAATAAAAAAAATTTACATACAGTAAAAGGACCTTCAAGTTTTTCTGAAGGTAGACAAGTTGATTACAAAGTTGCATGCCTTTGAAAGCTGTGAAACAGCAAGAGCAATAGAAAGGAACTTGCCAATATTAAAACATTTTGTAAAGCCTCTATAATTGAAGCAGCACTGTACAGCCATAAGGACAAACAGTCTAATGAAATGAAATAGAAAATCCAAAACTAGGCCAATCGCATGAGAAAAGTGAGTATGACAAAAGCAACATCTCAAATCAGCAGGGAAAAAGTGGACTTCTTCATACTGGGTAGCCAAATATTAAAAGGTAAATTGATGCATTCCAACTTCCAAACAAAGGAAAAAAAACTAAAATGGATCAAAAACTTACATATAAAAAAACTGAACAATACAAAAATCAGGGAAAAAATCCCCTGTAAACTGATCAGAAAGAAATCTTTCTTATGATTCAAAACTCAGAAACAATAGAGGAATACTAAGTTTTAACTATATTTTAAGTCAAAAAACACCATAAGCAAAGCAAAAGATAAATGAAAAAATATACACTTGCAACTAGCATTGCAGGAAGAGGTTTATATCCCTAATGCCTAAAAAGCTTATAAAAATTGAGAAGAAGTCTAATTTATAGAAAATGGGCTTGAGATATAAAGGTAGCTCATAGAAAATGAAATAAAAATGGTCTTTAAGGACATGCAAGAAGATGTTCAACCTCACAATAAGAAAAATACAAATTAAACATACAATGAGATACCATTTTCTTCTATTAAATTTGCAAAACATCAAAAGTTGGACAACACAAAACTATGGGAGGTCTGAAGTAAACAAGGCCTCATCTTGTGCGTGAGAATGCAAAATGGTACGATCTGTGTACAGGGAACTTAGGGATACTTAGCAAAATTATGTAACTATTCATACTTTGACACAGATTTTAGGAACCTACCCCAGAAATCTACTGGCAGAAATACAAAAATAGGTTTGCAGAAGGAGATTAATCGTAGTCTAAGAGGCTCTAACAAAGCCTAACTCACTCCATTTTGAACCATTCCAAGGCAAAGAAGTTCCCTCCATGCTGCCCTCTAACTGGACTTTTCTGAGTTTCAGGAGTTTTGCCCAGAGTAACCCGAGACCACAGATAGGACCTTCTATTCTTAAGGCAGTTTCAGAGAACACAGCTTCCTTGGTACCAGCAAGTGTGCCTGAGAGCAAATGATTAACTGTTGATTCTGTACATAGTCCCCTCCAGTCTCCTTGAAGTTCCCCTTTAAAACACTCTCAGTCTGAACAGCACTTTGGAAGTTGTCCCGGGACACTAGGCCACAATCTTCCCAGGTTGCTGGCTTCCTAAATGAAACCTCTCCTTTTCACCAACACTTGTTTCAAGTTTTGGCCTTTCTGGCAACAAGTAGCCAAAGTTGGGTTGGGAACTGGGCTAAGGCCCAGTAACAATAGCACTATTATAATTAGGAAAAGAATGGAAACAATCTAAATACTATCATTATAAGACATAATGAATATACTATGGTACATCTACACAACAGAATACTGTAAGTTGAAAAAAAAAAGCTGGACTGTCTGTATCACTATGCAGTGATCTCCAAGATACAATATTAAGTAAAAACACAGTAGAGAAAAGTACCTGTTTAGCTTAAAAAGGGCTTAAGTATTAAAGAATATATGTTAGTTGGATCTTGTTTTTCTATCCAACCAAATAATTTGTCTTTTTAAGTAGGTTTAGACCATTTACGTGTAATGTGATTTTTGGATGCTTGGATTAAAACCTGTATTTACAGTTGCTTCCTATTTGTTCTGTTCATTGTTGCACATAACCTCTTCTTCCACCTTCTCTTGGATTGAATAATTTTGATTTCATGTTATCTCTGCTCTGGTTTATATATCCAGCTCTGTATTCAATTTTTAGTGATTAGACTAGGATTTTCAATATACATTTTTAGTAAGTCTAACCTTACCTTCAAATAATATGCTGCTTTAAGTTTAACGTTTATGCTATTTTTGTCATCACTTTTATTTTAATTACAATATAAACCAGTAATACTTCACCGTAATTTTTTTTCCTTAATCACAGCATTTAGAAAATATGACCCACAGTCTGGTTGCCACTTTTTATAAAAGTTTTAATGGAACATAGATATAGGCATGCATTTATGTACTGTCTATGGCTGCTTTGGTGCTATTAAGGGCAGAGTTGTGTTCTTACAACAGACACTCTATGGTCTACAAGGCTAAAATATCAGACACCACCTGTTCTAGAAATTACGTTTCACAGAACAAATAAGAAAAATTCAATTTTGCATTTACCTTTACCTTTTACCATTTCCATCTCTCATTTCTTTGGGTAAAATTACTGTCTGGCATCATATTTATGCTACATTTTTTTTCATAGTTCAAGTCTTCTAGGAATAATTTTCTTCAGTTTTTGCTTTCCTGAAAACATACTTAATTCTTCTTGAATTTAGAGTTAAAAGATTTTTTTTTCTTTCAGCATTTTTAAGGTGTCATTTCATTGTGTTTTGGTGGTGTAGTTTGAGATGCCTGCTGTATTTCTTACCTTTAGTCTTCTAAATTAGGTAATGCTGTTTTACGCTAGTAGCCTTCAAGATTTCCTCTGCAAATTTCAGAACCTGAATGTGATACATGTAGATGATCCAGGTAGTAGGCCAGCATTTGGGGTATGTATTTGAAATTATCCTGCTTGTTGTTGGTTCTCTTGAGTTTCTTGGGTTTGTGGTTTTATGTCTTTCATTATAACTGGAAAATTCATGGCCACTATTTTGTCAATATTATTTCCACCTCAGTTTTCTTCTCCTGGGATTCTAGCAGATATATGTTAAACAGTTTCATATTTTCCCAAAGCTCCTAGGTGTCCTATTCTGTTTTCTTCTTTTTTCTCTTTGTCTTTTAGTTTGGGTAATTTCAGTTGACCTATTTTCAAGTTCATTCATTCTTTCCTCAGGTTTGCACACTCCACTGATGAACCCATCAAAGGCATTCTTCATCTGTTACTGTTTTTTATTTCTAGCATTTCCATTTGAATTTTTCTTAAGTGTCCCATCTCTTTGCTAAAAATCCCCAAAATGTTCAATCATATTATCCACCTTTACCACCAGAGCTTTCATGTCTGAATTCGGTCCCACTAATTGCTTTGTCTCCTGACAGTTCATTTTTTTCTTGCTTTTTTTTTTATGTGTCTATAACCTTTTTGTTGAAACCTGGACTTCATGATGTATGAATGTAGACTGAGGTCAGTACTTATGCCTGGAGATAGACATGCCTTTTTTTTCTGATAAGCTAATAATGAGTCATTTAAATCTAGTCATGAATTAAGTGGGTTTGTGTTATGTTGTTGCTATGATGACCTTTAGTGTACTACTGGCTTCAAATTCCTGTGTTATATTGTGTTTAAAGTCAGGGCTGGGTTGCCAGATAATATTTTAGGCTATTTGGGCCATATACAGTCTCTGTCACACACACACACACACATATATATATATATATATTTAATACCACTGTTAAAAATGTGATTACTATTCTTAGCTTGGAAGCCATATTTACAACAAAAGAACATGCCATAAGCAGCATCTGAATCATGGGCATAGTCTGCCAACTCCTGAGGTAAAGAATTACCATATTATTAAATAGAGAAATAAAAGGTATAACATAACCAAATAGAAATTTTTTAAATAATATCTGAGATGAAAATACATTGTATGGTATTAGCATCAAATTAGACACTGCAGAAGATATTATCAGTGAACACAAGACACGGCATTATTAAAATAAAACATGCCAGAAAGACTGATGCAAATGAACAGCAAGCTGTGGGTTAATTGTGTATTCTCTTCAAGTAGCATCCCTAAAGAAAAGATGGTAATTTCTAAAACACACAAACAAAACTATTTTGAAGAAGTTTCCCGAATTTGGTGAAATCATAAAACCAAAGACCCAAGAAGTTTTATGACCAAGAAACATGAGGGAGACTACACAAGATAAATTACAATCAGATTTTTAAAACCAGCAATAACCTTCAAAAGACACCAATAAAAAAATTAAAAGACAAGCCACAGAGTGGGAGAGAGCATATATGAACCTCATATCTGATAAAGAATGTGTAACTAGAAGGTATAGAAAACTTTTACAACTCAATAAGAAGGCAAACAGTAGAATTTAAAACTGGGCAAGATTTGAATAGACATTTTACCAAAAGATATGCTATAGCAAATAAGTTATATGAAATGATTTTTGCCACCAACAGCACTGAGGAAATGCAAATTAAAATTAAAATGAAATACCACTACATAACTATCAGAATGGCTATTATGAAAAAGACAAGAAGTATTAGTGAAGATATGGAGAAATTGAAATCCCCATAGATAGCTATTAGAATTTAAAATAGTGTAGTCACTTTGGACACCATTTGGCAGTTCAATGTTAAATAAATGTTAAACATAAATTCATCATAACATCCATCAGTTCCATTCTTGGATGTGGAGAGGTACTTCTCTCTTCAAGAGAAATAAAAACATTTGTCCATACAAGATTTGTACACACATATTTATAGCCAGAAACTGAGAAGAGTCCAAATATCTGTCAATTGCTGAATGCATAACAAAATATACTATATCCATACAATGGAATATTATTCAACAAAAAAAGTAATGAGCAATGGGTAAGTGAAACAACATGGATGAACTTTAAAAAACATTATAAATGAATATAGTCATATGTAAAAATCATATGTGTCATACTGTTTATATGAAACATTTAGAAATAGCAACTCTATTGAGATAGCAAACAGATCAGTGGTTACCTTGGGCTGGTGAGGGACTAGGGATTGCCTGCAAATGAGCAAGAAGGAGCTTTCTGGTATGAGGAAAATGCAAAACTAGATGTGGTAATAGCTGCACAACTCTATAAATTTACTAAAAGTTATTGGATTATACACTTACAATTTGTGAATTTAATGATATGGAAATTACACCTCAATAAATTTAGAAATAAATAAAAAAGCAATCAGTAAGTAGTGGGGAGGTACAGATGAAACAAGATTGGTAATATACTGATAATTGTTGAAATTGATGATGGGTAAGACAGTTCATTTTATCATCCCTTCTACTTTGAACAAGTTTGAAACTGACAAAATTAAAAATTCTTTAAAAACAATGTTGACAAAGGTGTGAGATAACAGCTACTCTCTTACACTGCAGTATTATAAATTGATTCAACATGTACAGAGGAAACAGCATTACCTATTAAAATGACAAATCTCATACTCTTTAATTTAGCAATTCTATTTCTATTCTGAATATAGCTACAATATACAAATATCCTTACACATATTCTAAGGACCACTCATAATAAGGTAATGCATTAAAGGATTGTTTATAATAGCAACAGACTGGAACAAAAACAAATACCCATTAGATTAGTAGGGTACTAGTTAATCCATGAGAGTGAAATGCTCTGCAGCCATTTTAATGACTGGTGAAGCTCTTCCTATATTGATGGGGAAAGATATTCTAGTGAAAAAAGTATGAAACAGTGTTTACTATACTAGCATTTTTTTTTAAATGGGGGAAAAAGTAAGATTTTTTTACTTATATATGCATAAAATATCTTAGGAAGGAAACCCAAGTAAATAGTTACATTGGAAGAAAATAATTATATTGGTTGCCTACAGAAATGGAAACTAGGGGGCAGGGAAGCATAAATTGCAGGATATCTCATTGTATATTCACCATACCTTTTGAACTTCGAACCATGAGTTTGAATTATCTATTCAAAACTTAAAAGAAAAGGTGATAAAGAGAAAATCTGAAAAGCAGCCTCCCAAAAGTGTATATTGTATAGTGAAACAAAAATAACAATGACAGCAGAGTATTTGTCTGAAAACAGAAATGCAAGCCAAACACTGTAGATAGATAACTCTGAAGTATTAGGGGGAAAAATTGTCAACTTAGAATTCAATAATCAGTGGAAGTATCTTTCAAAAACAAAGGTCTCTGTCAGTTATACAGAAGCTAACTGGCTTCTGGTTAGGCTTGGCCAGAGGGAAGCAACTGTGGAAATAAAAGTCAAGAGGAAGGGAGGAATAAGGTTTTTTCCCCAGCCGTTCTTCCTCTTAATGTTCTTTAATTATACTTATTCTGAGGTCCCCTCTAAATCAGCTCAGAGCTTCTTCCTCTCATTAGCCATCTCCAGTCACAACTCTAGCAATACTTCCTCCTCCTCCCTCCTTTGTCCTTTCATTTCTAGAGCTAACAGCAACTTAACCTTAGTTGTTAACTCTGGGTTCATCAACTTTTCAATGTCTCTTTTAGATCTTCTAGCAACACTGAAAGTGAGTCTATGAATTGAATTCCCTCTACTGAATTATCTAGCATGACATATTTCCCTACCTAGATCTTGACTGAAGTAATCTCAATATCTTAATAAAAAAGCAAACAAAAATAAATTTATTGATTATCCTCTACAAGAGCAGCAAATTATTTTCTACCCAACCCCCACAGTTCTAAAATTAGAATGGAAAACTTTCAAAATAGTGTGGGTTAAGAAAATGTGGCTATAACCAATGGCTACAGCAAACATGAGTCATATTTATTTTTATTAAATACTAAAAAAATGTCCTGGCACCTTGATCCTGGTCCAATTTTTTTTCTATTGAGATAATGACACATACAACATTAGATGCATTTCATATGCAAAACATGATTCAACATTTGCATATATTGCAAAATGATCAACAGGTTAAAATCCATCACCATACTTAGATACACATTTTTCTTTCCTATAACAATTTTTATAATCTATTCTTCATAATTCTCAAATACGCAATACAATATTATTAACTATAGTCACATGCTATACTCTACACCTCCATGACCTATTTATTTCATAACCTGAAGTTTGTTCCTTTTGACCGCCTTAACCAATTTGGCTCAACCCCTAACCCCCATCTAATGACAACCATGAACCGGTTCTCTGTATTATGAGTTTAGGGGGCTTTTTGTTTTGGATTCCACATATTAAGTGAGATCATATGATATTTTTCTTTCACTGACTCATTTAACTTAGCATAATGCCCTTAAGGTCCATCCATGTTGACACACATATGTCATAAAATACCTATTTTTAAAGTATATAAAAATATACATATACATTATATATATATTCCCCACATTTTCTTTATCCATTCATCTATTAATGAACCCTTGGTCACATCCATTATCCATGTCTTGGCTGTTATAAATAATGCTGCAATGAACATAGGGGTGCAGATATCTTTTCACGTGAGTGTTTTCATTTCCTTCAGATAAACACCTGAAGTGGAATTGCTGGATCACATGCTAGTTCTATTTTTAATTCTTTGAGGAACTGTCACACTGTTTTTCATAGTGGTGTACCAAATTAGATTTCCATCAAGAGTGCACAAGGGTACCCTTTTCTCATATCCTTGCCAAGACTTGTTATTTCTGTTTGATATTTCTGTTATTTGATAACAGCTATCCTAACAGGTGTGAGGTGATAGCTCGTGGGTTTCATTTGCATTTCTCTGATTATTATAGATGTTGAGGACCTATTCACGAACCTGTTGGACAACTGTATATCTTCTTTGAGAATATGTCTACTCAGATCCTCTGGCCATATTTATTTGGATTTTGTTTTTCTACTACTAAGTTGTATGAATTCTTTATGTATTTTGGATTTTAACCTTTCATCAGAAACACGATTTGTAATATTTTCTCCCATTCAGTGGGTTCCTTTTCACTTTGTTGATAGTTTCCTTTGCTGTGCAGGAGTTTTTTAGTTTGGTATAGGCCTATAAGTTTTTTTCTTTTGTTGCCTTTGCTTTTGGGGTCAAATCCAAAAAATCATTGCCAAGACCAATATAAAGGAGCTTACTGCCTATGTTTTCCTCTAGGAGTTTTATGGTTTCAGGTCTTACATTCAAGTCTTTGATCCACTTTCAGTTGATTTTGTGTAAAATTTTAAGATACTGGTCTATTTTTCATTCTTCTGCATGTAGCTGTATAATTTGCCCAACATTAATTGAAAAGACTGTCCATTCCCCACTGTATATTCCTGGCTCCTTTGATATAAATTAATTGAGCATGTATGTGTGTGGGTTTTCTACTTCTGTTCCATTTATTTATGTGTCTGTTTTTATGCCCATATCACACTGTTTTCATTACTATACTTTGATATAGTATAGTGGTATAGTTTGAGATCAGGAGCATGATGCTTTGTTCTTCCTTATCAGTATTGCTTTGGCTATTTGGGGTCTTTTGTGTTTACTACACATTTTACCAGTTGTTTGTTCTGTGAAAAATGCTACTGGATTTTTGAGAGAGATTGCACTGAATCTGTATATTTCTTTGAGTAGTCTGAACATTTAAACAGTATTAATTCTTCCAATCCATGAACATGGAATATCTTTTCATTTATCTGTATCATCTTCTATTTCTTTCATCAGTGTCTACAGTTTTCAGTGTACAGGTCTTTCAACTCCTTGGTGGAATTTATTCATAGATATTTTATTCTTTTTGATGTGATTGTAAATAGGAATGTTTTCTTAATGTCTGTTATTAGCTTATAGAAACAACAGATTTTTGTACATTGGTTTGGAATCCTACAATTTTATTGAACCACTTACTAGTTCTAACAGTTCTTTTTGTGGAGTCATAATGGTTTTCTATACATAACATCATGTCATCTGCAAAAAAAAAGACAATTTTGGTTCTTTTCTGATCTGGGTAGCTTTTACTTCTTTTTCTTGCCTAACTGCTCTGGCTAGGACTTTCAGTACTCTGTCATATAAAGGCTGGCAAGAGTAGGCATCCTTTTCTCGTTCTTGATCTTGGAATACTTTTAGCTTTTCACCATTGAGTATGTTAGACGTGGGTTTGTTATATATGATGCTGAAGTATGTTCCCACACTTGTTGAGAGTTTTTGTCATAAAAGGATGTTGAATTTTGTTAAATGCTTTTTCTGTGTCCATTAAGATGAAAATTTGATTTTTATTCTTCATTTTGTTAGTGTAGTATATCAAGTTGATTGATTTTTTGGGCTATTGAATCATCTTGCATCCCTGGAATTAATCCCACTTTATTAATGTATTATTGCATTTAATTTGAAATATTTTCTTGGGGATTTTTGCATCTGTGTTCATCAGGGATACTGACCTGTCATTTTTTTTTCTTCTTGTGTCCTTGTCTGGTTTGGGTAGGGTGATGGTGGCCTTGTAAAATGAGTTTGGAAGCATCCTGTCTTCAACTTTTATGGAATCTGAGAAGGATTCATATTCATTCTTCTTTGAGAGTTTGGTAGAATTCACCAGTGAAAGTTTCTGGTACTTGAATTTTTTTCCTGGGAAGTTTTTGATTAAGTCTCCTTACTATTGATTGCTCTATTCTGATTTTCTATTTTTTCACAGTTCAGTCTTCGTAGGTTGTATGTTTCTAGGAATTTATCCATTTCTTCTAGAATATCAAATTTGTTGGTGTATACTGTTCACAGTCATCTCTTATCATCCTTGGTATTTCTGTTTTTCAGCTGTGACATCTCTTTCATTTCTGATTTTGAGTCCTCTCTTTTTGCCTTGGTGAATCTAGCTATATGTTTGTTGATTCTGTTTACCTTTTCAAAGAACCAGCTCTTAGTTTCTATTGTCTTTTAGTTCAACTTCATTTATTTCCACTCTGATCTTTGTTATTTCTCTCCTTCTAATATTAACTTTGGGGTTCATTTTTTCTTCTTCTTCTAGGTCCTTGAGCTGTAAAGTTAGGTTGTTTGAGTTCTTTCTTGTTTCTTGATGAGGTATTTATCACTATGAACTTTCATCTAATAATTGCTTTTGCTGCATCCCATAAATTTCTGTGTGTCCCATCCACTTTCATTTGTCTCAAGATATTTTTTTATTTATTTTTCATTTCTTCTCCAACCCATTTGTTGTTCAGTAGCATGTTGTTTAATTCACAAGTAGCTGTAGTTTCCAGTTTCTTCTTGTAATTGATTTCTATTTTCATATCATCATGGGTCAGAAAAGATGCTTAATGATTTCAATCTTAAACTTATTAAGACTGTTTTGTGACTTACTGAACATATCTACTCTATGCACTTGGGAAGAATGTGTATTCTACTGCTTTTTGATGGAACATTCTGTATATGTCTGTTAAGTCCATCTGGTGTAATGTGTTGAAGGTCAGTGTTTCCTCTCTGATTTTGTTTGTATAATCTAATCACTGATGAAAGTGGGCTATAGTCCCCTACTGTTATTAAATTGTTGACTCCTTTCAGATCTCTTAAAATTTGCTTTATGTAAAATTTAGATGCACCTGGGGGAATTTCTTATGAGATTTCTATATAAGGAACAATGAGCAAAATTTTGTTACCTTTGCAGCAATTACAGAGGTATTACATATTTGTTCTTTGGGTTCTTCTCTCTCTCTTTTTTTTTAAACTTCATTCCACAGTGAAAGCTGATAGTATGATGTTTTGGTCTAGTTCTATGAAACAAAGCTATTAGGGGTGAGGAAGTAGAAGTTAACAGGTTCAGCTCTGCAGTTTTTGAGGAATCTAACTTAGTACAAAATTTAAAAATGCAAATATGAGTAAAATTCAAACATATATTTACACCTTTCATAGTGACTATATACATCTTCTTCTAAAGTATAACTGATCTTCCTAACAGTAGAAATTGTAATAGCTTTTAGTCTACTGCTTTTTCACTTTAGGTTTCGTATATCCACAGTGACCAAGAGAATGATTACGCTTTCCTTCCTTTCATTATATTGTAAAAACAATAAATACCATTTTCTAAAAACACACATGTACATCCCTTTAGATTCTGATATATACCAATATAGGTGGGAAAAGAGAATTTCATCACCTGATCACTTTTCATCTCTGCCAATACATATATATACCAGTTAATAATCCCTCTGTCTCTTTGCTTATAAAATGACTACAGTCTAACCTGCTTCACTCCAAATTAGAAAAATGATCAATGAAAACCAAAGTTACAAGAAAAAAAATTCTACTCACAACTAGCTCTAAATGAAATATTGTTTATAAACACGGTCAATATAAGCAAATACAGGTTTATCTCTAATGCTGACTTCAGCTACTACAAATCCTGAAAACAATATATACTAATGTAACAATAAAGAAAAACAAAACAATGTTGAGAAATGGAATTGAATTAAGACCATCAGTTGCCTCAAAAAGGAATATATGTCTTCCTCCCAGAGAGAAAACAAAGAAACAGAAAGCTAGACAGCCTACACTGCTCTATAAAATAAATAAGGTCAACTGCCACAAATGATTAGTAAAGAGAATGGATACAAACTTGGAGAATGTAATGAGTAAGTGTGGATCAAAATAATTAAAGAGTCAAAAAGCAGTAAGAGTGCTACATATAAAGGACATATGGATTGGGGCCCTAAGACAAACACCTTTTTGGGGACTGGAACCCCAAAAAAACAAATGGCCCTTTATAATTAGCCTTTCTTCCTTTGATTTCAAGGCTGTTTCCAAAATTAGTTGAAGCCTAGGCCCAAGTTATAAACAATAGAGACTGAAGTTAAGACACAAATTCTGTTTGAAATACAGTACAATTTAGCAACATAATCAGAAAGGATCACTGATCTATCGTTACATATGTAGCCTAGCACATGAATATCTAGCCACTCTAAATAAGAGGCTGATTATACCCACTTTGTTCCATGAAAGAGAAGGCTCTTTGGTTTTCCGTCTGAGGCAACTTGGCATATTAGAGTATATATTTTTACATTTGCCACTGCACATACAAAATACTATTAGCTGAGTTCCTTCCTCCGGTACACCATGTAGATCATTGTGAACCTAGAAGCTTCCAGGTTAATATCTACATCCATCACTGAACCCTGCCTGGAAGGCTGAAATCTATGAACATCTATTTTCCATTGGGCTACTCCCACTGGGAAGGTAACATTAAAGTTTGCTTTTATTTTATGTAAAACTGGTAAAGTCTATATTCTCTGCCACTAAGGTCCACTTAGTTTCAGGGTGTTTGACTTCACTCTATCTGTAAAACGTGGGAGTCACTGTTTAATATGACTTGTGAATTATAATGAAATCCAGTAATATCCTGGCATCTAGGTCCAGGCACCTGGATACACTTCAACATTCTGTTTCCCATTCCAGGGAGGCTCTTCTGCAACTTCCAATTTATCACTATTATTTTTTCAGAGCTCAGCTCAAGTGTTAGCTCACCCAGCAAATTTTCCTTGACTTCTCAGACCAAATCGAGTACCCTCTTATACTCTCATTATACCCTGTAACTCTTTCATAATTATAATTACATAATAGTGTGACTGCTTATTTAATATCTTTTAGCTCTGTAAGGTCTTTGAGAAAACAAGGACTTGTCTATCTTCCCTATAACCAAGAACAGAGATTTACAGAATGAGTGAACAAATACTATGTAGCAATTGTTAGAAGAATTTTCTGGCTTATGTATTTACTTAAATAACATAGAATACTATTACAAAATTACTACTATTAATAGTACCACCATGTTGTTATTTCCCTATTTTTCTTCTGGTATTAAAAAATATAGTTAATTTTTCTATTAAAATAAATTCACATAAGGAAGGAAGTTTTCCTTACAAGAAGCAATACTATTGACAAACCACTAAGATAATTTACTTTCTTTTGCCTAGACTATCTTGGATAATATTTGCTTCTGCCCAGCACATTATTCTTTTCATGACAATAGTAAAAAGGCTAGCAAGCAATGAAACACAAGTCAATAAATTAGTTAAAAATTTTCAAACTTTTCCTTGAAAGCCTTAAAAGCATTTTCACATTGTAATGCTAAAGTTAAAGATTATATGGGTGAAAGCAAAAAAAATCCAAATAGGTACTGAAAGAAGAATATGTCTTCTTTATAATCATGTATTTCTTTTGGAAATCAGAGAGAGAATTACTGAACTCTTGGTAGTCTTCAAAAGAATGTATAAAATTACTCCTTGTAGTGGACCTATCTTATGTTTGCCAACCTAGCCAGCTCTCTTTCACACTACCTCATTCACTTCTTGAGGGAACTGCTTATTCCTCCTACATTTTCATGGTTTGGGTGGGCTGCCAATATAGCACCTTCATTTTCCCTAGCCGTGGGTTGGGGGCCTGTCATCGGACTGACCCAAAAATCTTACCACTGACTCCTCAACACAGTAACTAGTCCAAGTAGTGGGCACTAACCTCAGATGGTCCTGAGTTCCCAAAATATTTTGGGGATTAGAAATGGGGAGAAGGGAGTCTTCTCCCTGAGTCAATAAACTAAGCTTAATCCCATAACTATTAGCAGCCCTGAGACAATGAAACCGAGAAAGGAAAGATGGAAAGGGAGAGAATAGTTCTAGATGATACTTTATTCTCTGGATATAGAAAATCCTGGAACTTGTTCTAGTCCTTGCTTTTCCATGGTTTTAGTCATCTAGTAAATCTGTTCCCCTCTTCTTTTTTGGCTTAAAATAGCCTGAGTAAGATGATTTGTCAATTATAATAAGTCCTAATACATTTCCCTTATTCACTTAGGAATAATAAAATACAAACAAAACAATATTTTTTTAAATAATGTTTTTAACGTACTCTTACAAATCTAATATTGTAAACTCTTCTTCCCTCCTATCATTTTTTTCAGCATAATTAACAGAAATTGTATTCAGTGCACATGTAAGCAGTTTGCAACGATTCTGTGCCCTTTCCTGTTCAGATTATTTTTAATTTTCCTGGAGTATTTAATTCCCTTTTTATGTTCTTTGCCTTGTCTACTTTAATCACTACTTAAAATGGTCCCAAATTCTCAAGGTTAGTTTCAAATCTCCATTTTTACTGGAAATTTCCTTCTGGGTGATGACATATCTATAATATCTACTACTCAGCAATGATTCTGGGACTTTCCTTCAGCTTAAGTAAAAGCCAGTTTTAGATCCTTTATCATCTCATCTTTTTATATTACACCCTCATTTTCCTGCCACATATTCTCTAGTAACTTCCCCAGAAAGGGTGTGTGGACAAGTCAATCTTCTTGGTCCTCACATGCTTGAAAATGTTCTTCCTACTCTCACACTTCACTAACCATTTGGATGAGTATAAAATTCTACAGTAAAAATAATTTTCCATCAAATCTATAGGACACTAATTCATTATACTTCACTACCCACTGTTAGTTATACAAAGACTGATAGTTATTCCTTTGTAGGTAGGTATACTAGTTTTTACTCTCTAGAAGGTAGTCAAATCTGTGTTTTCATTCTTGGTATTTTCAAATTGCAAAATGATGCATTTAGCTGAGTATCTTTTATATTTACTGTGCTGATCACTTCTTGAGGCCTTTCAGTCTTCAAGTTCATGACTTTTAGTTCTGTTAAATTCTTTTATTATTAAATCTTTGAAAATTTCCTCCAATGTACTTGTCTCTAAGTTCTTTTTCTGGAACTCCAGTTAGCCAAATAACAAATCTACATTGAGCCATTTCATTTGTTTTCTGACACACTGCTTTGGGTTTTGTTTTACATTCTGGATTATCTCTTCAACTTTACCTTCCAAACTTCCTATAGAACTTTAAATTTCAACCATCACATTTTCTTAATTACCATGAATTCATTTTTGGTATTAATTACTCCTTTCACACATGCTATGTCAATATTGTAATGTTGTACATATCTTCTCAACTCTCTCTGTAAATACTTAAAGGTTTTATAATTTTGTTAAATTTTTTTTTTCAGTATTAACACTATTTGTTCCAGATTTTTTTCCAGTTTGTTTTTACTGTATTTTTTCCTGTGAAGGCATTCCTCAAGTGTCTGATGATTCTTAAACACATATTAATATTTAAGAATAAAGCCATAATTGGGACTCCTATAAGCATATGTCTAGAATTTGGTAACTGATGAGTTTTTCTTTAGGTAATTAAGTGATTAACAAAGCATCTCAAAGAGGAATCCTAAATGCCCAGGTCATTGATCCAAACTCATTTAATTTCTTTAGAGAAATAAAAAGCAATACTGTTTCCCTCCTCTAGCCCTAAGGCCTGATGATTGGCCTAAACGGAAAAATGCAATTAACCCCTTTATCTGCATTCTCTCAAAGTATCTCATTTTCTACTCTCTATTTCATACCTTGCCTGTTCAAATTTTACACCTCTCCAGGATTCTAGGGGAAGAGAGGCAAGAGACTGTCTTCCTCATATATTATAAGGCAGAGGATAATTGTGTTTTAACTGCTACCCAGTTTCAAAAAATGTTTTATAAACTTTATAAATACTCAAATATACACATATATAAAAATACATGAAAGTTTCACAAAATAATACTTATCCCTTGAGATGTACTGTGATATTTTTCTATTATATTTTGTGATGTTGAGAAATGATCTCACATACCATTTATTGTGATATGAGTGCAGTTTGAGTATACCCCTCCCCAAACACAAATATTGTAACTTGTTCTGCCATGTTTCAATGGCCACTCCTGTTTTCTATCCCCCAGAAAACTACTGAAATCTTTTCATTCAGTGATGACTCTTTTCTGTTTTCCTTTCATTGTATTTCTCCCTTTTATTTCTTTACTATAATTTTAATAGGATCTAGGAGGGCAAAAAGGATAAACACAAATGCTCAGTTTGTGATCTTTAACTTGAAGTCCTCTTTAAGTATTTTTAAAAACCACAAGTTTTTAAAAACCACATTTTAAAAACCACAAGTCCTTACCTCTTTCTGGCCTGATTTAAGATCCCTCTGCTAACTATGATGGCCTCAATTGCTGTATTCTGGGACTTACCATTAGAGTCAACGTAATCTAGGGAATTAAAAAGTAAAGTGCTCATAGTGACCTTAAGAATCTATACAATAATTTCATTTAACTCTAAACCAAAAGTAAAACTATGGGTAAATGTTCAAAATTATTCCTAAATATTTAAATGAAAAAAATCAAAGTTTCTTTTTGAGAAAACACTTTAGGAAAGAGTCCTTTCACAGAGAAAATAATCAAAATCCAGCCCTCGAGTACATCAAGAAAAACAATACTTTCATAACAATTAAAGAATACTTACAAAGCAAGACTACTCAAAACATATTGTACGTGCTCACATTCATCTGGGAATGACACACTGGCTGATGTAAAACAGCAGAGTGCAGTCTGAAGAACCTGAAGCTGTGGCAAAGGGACCTGCCATCTTCCAGCATAATCCTCAACCACCTAGTAGGGAAGCAATTCAAGAAGTACATTATTATAGAAGATGTTCTCAACATCTTAGAGTTTAAAAATCTGGGTAAAACTTACTAGATAAATTAAAACATTAATGAACACAAATGATTTGGGGGGAGATGGTCTTTATTGTTTATTTCTATAGCATACACCTGAAAATAAAATTAACGAGTATCTTTGAAAGTGTGGGAAAAAATATAGCATATGAATGACTTTACTGTCTGAGTGCCAAATCTTTACCAAACTTTACAACAAATGCCCTTCACTTCCCATATCTAGCTTCTGACAAAATACCATTTATCAAATATTAAAATAGCAAGAGAGGTGAATGTAGTCATAAAGAAAATCAGAAATAAGCATGTATCATTATCATTATTATGTATAAGACTGAACTCTAAGCATTCTGGCAACAAGTTAGTATTAAAGACACTAATGCTCCATATTATGGAGGAAAGAATCCAGAATATAATCAGTGTTGGCTCTGTCACTGAACTAGTTTGATGAATTTGGGTAGGTCATCTCCCTTCTCTAATGTCTTAATTTCCTCACCATAAAATAATAATACTAATGCCTATCTTTCAAGTTTACTCTGAAGCTAAATTGGGATAATAACTTATGAGCAAACACTTTAGAACTATCAGTTGCTACAAAATGTTAATTATATTTCTCATATGCAAGACTGCTATATTAAAACAACATATTTTAAAAATTCATCATATAAAACCTTTTGGTGAATTATGGCCTACAGGCCAAATTTGCCATACCGCCCATTTTTGTATGATCCAAACTAAAGAATGGATGTTAGGTTTATAAAAGGTTGAAAAATCTATTTTCCTGTGTGAAAATCATATGAAGTTCAAATTTCAATGCCAGAAAGTTTTATTGGAATATAGCCAAGTTCATCCATTTACATATTATCTATGGCTGCCTTCCTGCTACAACTGCCAAGTTGAGTAGTCATGACAGGATCACATGGCTCACAAAACATAAAATAGAATTTAACATTTATCCCTTTACAGAAAAAGTTTGCCAACTCCTGATTTAAAAGCTGGGAAAACCAGAGTACAAAAGCTAAGAACACTCAGGGCTCAAGGACTTTTCATATTAAAGCACTTAGAATTAGGAGATAATTTTCCATGAGTCTCTTGTATTTCTACAGTTTCCAAAAAGAGGCTTGACTGTCATCTTTTCAAAGTTACTTCTAGGAAACAGCCTTGAGAAACAGAGATAACTGTCTCCCTCCAGAGCAGTGAGCCTGTTTACCATCCAGTATATCATGATGTTATATCCCTCTGGAGCAAAGGTCAGGCAGATAGCTTGTAGACTATTATAAAATATTAAGGTTCCCTAAGTTTGGGGTTCCTCAGCTGTGATTAAAAAAACCTACTGTGAGTGCAGATCCACCTGGGCCACTCATATCACCTTTATGAGAATTGTGGGGCTAGAAGAACCATCCTGAACATGAAATTCAAGCAGCTTGCTGTGCCATGAATAATTAAGTCCTTTATCTCTGACCCATGAGTTTCATGTCTTCTGCCAGCATTCGTGAGACTGTGGTTAAAATCTCAGACCCTTCACACTTCTTTGACAATTCCAAATTCCAACAGAAGGTAACTAGCAAATGTCTCCAATGTTTCTAAGAACATGTGCAGATAAAAAAGCTCAAAGTTTTTATCTCTGTGAACTTGTATCCCTTCCTAATCTTGTAGTAATTACCATTTGGGAAGTAAAACCAGTAACAATGATGACCCCAAGTTAAGACAGACTTTTCTAAACACTGCAAGCCAAATAATAATAATAATAAAAATAATAATAAAAATAATAATAATAATAATGTTAGATAAAACAGTGGTTCTCTGGCTTTAAATTTTCTCTTCGCCAGAGTGTTTGACAAGCTTTACTGCCCCTATTTGGCCATGACACCACCATTTTGGTGCCACATAAAAAAAATAGGTACCTGACAATCTCACATTTGTCCTGTCCTCAGTCCCAATAGTTTTCCCTAATCCATATCTATTTACAGCCTTATTCACTTCCTATTTATGGGTTGGGTTTGTCTCTGTAGAAGAGAAGCTTTCTACTTTCTCAGCTTCTATTCTCATTATAGCTTCCCTTATTCACCAAGATGCAACTGCTAATACCCTGCTGGATCTTCCTGTGACTAAACCCAACACAAAAGATGTCCTTGTGGGAAACACCTCTAACAGGTTTGGTGCAATACCCTTGAAGGGACATAAACAAAAATGGCTGAAATTTACCTATCTTCATATACTATTATGTCATGCCAGACATAACTAATTCCCTGTAACATTAACATAACATATACTGTAACACTATTTCTCTTTTAATCATTTTCCTTAAAATATGTAAAACTATAACCATTAACCTTGAAATTTTTCTCCTGTGCTACAACTGCTATCACAAACACTGAGCTAATGAGAGCTGATACCATGACATCGTAATCTGAAGGTGCTCTACCAGGACACAGTGCAGAATGCAACACTTCTTCCATTTTTCTTTTTCTTTTTAGAAAAATGCTGAAGTTGCTGCAAACAGAGGAATAGAATTTATCTGGATCTTTAATATCAATTATTACTACAGTTCTAAATTCTTTAAGAAAATGGTTTAAGAAACAGAATCAAAATCAACAGTCCATTGGTGATTAGAAGAAATCTTTTTCTTCATTTCCAAGGGTAGAACAACATTACTTCAATGCAATTTACTAGAATTTACAAAAACTATATGAAAACTGCTGAAAGAAGTTATAGTCAAGGCTAAAATAAGGCCATGCTATATGGAGAGTTGACTAGAAGGCAGAGGACAATGTTAGAATATAGTCCAATGATCCTACAGCACTTTCTCAGTACTCTCCATTTACAAGAGCATATTTCCTGCTCTAAAAGCAATAGTGTATACTATATATTGTCATATCTCAATTTACCATGGCAAATTATCTTGAGAATGAGCACAGTTTTATCCTCTGTCAAAACAAAGACCTAATATAAACCTATTAAGTTAAAATATAGGAACACAAAAAATACATCATCCAAATTACTATGGAGTAAAGTAAATTCCTCTTAAAATTCATGTGTTAACGTCTTAACCCCCCAATGGGACTGTATTTGGAGATAGGACTTTTAGGAGTTAATTAGGGTTAACTGACATCAAAAGGAAGGAGTCCTAAATGGATAGGATTGGTGGCCTTTTAAGAAGAAGAGAGAGATCTCTCTCCACACTTATGCACTGAGGAAAGGCCACAGTGTGACCACAAAAAGAAGGCAGCTGTCCATAAACCAGGAAGAGTCTGCACCAGAATTTGACCATGCTAGATAGAACCCTATCTCAGACCTGCAGCCTCCAGAATTGTGAGAAAATAAATACCTGTTGCTTAAGCCATCAAGTGTGGTATTCTGTTATGGCAGCTGGAACTAATACACAAACGTATAAAAATAATACAAGTTAACTTATATAACAAAAAATAAGCAAAATGATCGACTAAAATATGGTTATCTATTTCTTAACTGAGCTCTCCTGTTTTCTTAACAACAAAGACAAACACTGAGTAAACAATCCTCCTGATTTCTAAATCTAGGTAATAACAGACTAGATCATAATGCATTATCAATCGTGACTTTTTTTCTACTTTTGGCCATTCACAGTCCTGTCCTCTTCCTCCCTGAAATCTCCCACTGTCATTAACTTTCATTACTTCAAACACCTCACAGTTCATATGTGTCAAACTGTTCACTGTTAACTTCATCGCCTTTTTAGTTAATCCCTCTACTTTTTAAATGCAATTAACAAACTAGAAGACACATTACAATTACCTTCCATTCTAAGATCTTCAAAAAATAGCCGTAATACATGCCTGTATTAATACAATCTATGCATTGAATAAATTTACTAGTTTTATAAATACCTAAAATAAACATTTTAATAAACATTAAGTTAATCTTTAACCTCCCCATTCAGTATGATTATTATTCATTTGTAATGTAGTTACTATTTATGTAAAAATTTCCACCAAGAGGGCCTAGGAGCAATGACATCTTAGTAACAATATAAACATTTGGGCCCAAATCTTGCTTTCTAACCACTATTCTCTAGTAAAAGGAACTTGGGCTCCTCAAGCCCTCCTCCAGCAAGGCTGTAGTAGTGAAAATACAAGATGCCACAGAACATTTTGTGTTGCCCGAAAGTAATGAAATGCTGAAAAAATGATGGGATATAAGAATACAGGAAGGAACCAACCTATAGGAGCTCCTAACAACTAAAGCTGGAATAATTTGAGAACAAAATGAACAATGATAAATACTTTTGGACTTTAATCCATGGGACCAGATAAATATTCATGATTTCATACTAATACAAATAATTAAATAAGTAAATGTTAGAGATGAGACAGTTCTTCCTCAAGTTTGAATCTCAATCAAATAAACATAAGAAAAGAGAAACGCCATTAGGCAAATACACAATAATGAATGTTGCAGATAAGAGCCATGAATCAATGTTATGAGTGGGCAAAAGTCTGAGGAGATGAAAGATTTGCAGTCTCAAAGTATCTCCCTGAAACATTTATCAACTGCAAATCAAAAGGTAGTAACTTTCATGTGTAGAAACTCCACAGGCACAAACAACCAAGCCACCAAAGTAAATACCACCAGTCAGTAGTAACACATATCATTATCATAAATCTCCTGATACGCACAAAGAAAAACATAGTGGCATTTTTGTGTTGCTTTGGCCAAAAATACTAAACTCATTCCAATCATGAGAAATCATAAGACGAACCCGAACTAAGGGATATTCAACAAAAAAACTGATCAGTACTCTTCAAACGTTTCAAGGTCATGAAAAGCAAGGAAAAATTAAAGAACTGTTATAGATTGGAAGAGATTAAAGTAAAATAAAAACTAAATGTGAGATCAGAAATAACATCCTGAAACAGAAAATGCACTGGTGGCAAAACTGGTAAATTTCTAATGAAGTCTGTGATTTAGTGAATATTACACCAATGTTACTTTCCTGTCTTCTTGATAACTGTGTTGTTTTCTATAACTATAAAATTAGTTCGATTTTTTAAAGTTTAAAAGCAAACTACTTGTTCCAACCTTTCCCCTCAAATTTCAGTGATCTAACTTATTTTCTAAAGATTACTTAAAATAAGCACTGATCTAACAGTTAACTTCCCTATTTTGTTACCTAACTACATATCAAGATTTACCCTTGCCTAAAAGTACTTTTTTTAGTATTAGATGGAAAAATAAAGCAGGTAGATTGGCAGCAATGGAAAGGAAAGGATTTTGGAATCAGGCAGACCTGGCTTTATCATTTATTAGCTATGTAACCTTAGCGAAGTTATTATACTTCTCAAAGTTTCCTGTCAAATTAATTTAATATCACCTTAATCACACTGCTATTGAAGAACTAAATAACACAATGTATTAAAATCTAGGATAATTCCTGACAGATTACAAACAAGAGCTATTATTACGAGTACCCTTTGTTTTAAGAAAATGACATGGTTAAGCTTATATCAGTGACGATTTCATTGCATCTGTATAAACTGGTTGTTTCCAAATGTGATTAATTACAAGTTTTACTCACTTTTAGCAAGCAGATAGGCCATTTCCAAATAAAATCTATCCAAAAGCTACTGCTGAGTTTCAACTATTTAGTTCAGTACTCAGACAAACAAAGCATATCCTAGATAAGCAATACAAATAAATGCTTCATGCCTGAACAGACAACTGAGGATTTTTTTTTTTACAATTTTCCACTGAGAATGAAGGCAAAGAAAAGCTTTGCTCAAAAAAAGAAGAGTTGCTTGTCATTTGACTTTTTCTATCAGGTAATTATGTAAAGAAAACCTAAAATTAAAATCATATTTAAAATCAAAATGGTTTAGAAAGATTCTAGTAAAAAATTTTTTGGAATCTGCAAAGGACAATCATTAGTAGAAAGCAACATGAACTCCAGTTCTCTCATGGGCTTAATAAAGCATATTGTTTCTTCAGCTCGCTACTCCATAAGGCATTGTAACTCTGGAGGGAAAACCCAAGGGCAAAATACCTTTGAAACGGAAATCAGTCAAAGGAAGAAACAGAGTGCGAGGTTGATTGCTTACAAGTAGTCTACTTCTTCTCCTCTGTGTCTCTCTGAACTGGCTGCAGAAGAGACCCCCACGCAACCTCTCTAGTCAAATAAACCCTCTTTCACCCTTGTAATTACCTATTGATATAGAGATGGACTAATTCTCTCCACCCCTTGGAAACACCTATTAATATGGACATGCACTAAAGGGATTGAGGCTAGAGATTGTGGAAATACTTCAGTTTCACCAAAAAGCCCACCCATCCAAAAATCTCGCCTCACAATCTACTCATTCCCCAATTCCACAGTGGCCCCTGTGCGAGAAAACTAGAGCATTGTAACCAGGCTAATAACATAAAATAGCAAAAACAATAAAGTCATGATAATCCTTAAGCTGGAAGATTCAACTAGGTTCAAAGTCCTATGCAGATTAAGTCCATAGCTGGCCCATTCCACAGGCAGTCAGTAGCTGAACAGGTAGGGAGTTCAGAACAATCATCATGCTGTGGCAATTGCAGCCAGGGGACAGGTCCAGGCCACAGGGGCTGTAGAAGAAAATAACCTTAAGGGCAACAAGAAACATGTTTTAATGACACCAGCATACGCAAATTTTGTCTATCTGGTAGGAATGCCTGCAAGAGAGTGGTCCTGTGATATGACAGTGGCAGGAATGGAATCTCATCCTGGTGTAGTACACCAGACTTTCACATCCTCCCTGTGAGAGTTACAGATGGGTCAGTATATTGGGCTATGGGAGGTACATGCACTGGCCATAAAGATAGAACAAAACTTCCCCAGTAAGATGCTCTTACCTCCCGGACATTTTCAATATACTACCATAATCTCTGGGGGGCACTCTGCTGTTACTCCAGGAATACACAAGAGGCCAGCTTGCAGGCCTTTTCCCCAGCCATCACTAGTCCATTTGTCAAAATTTCCAGGGCCACATCCACTAAACAGTCTCCAGGGTTTAATGCAGTTGGGACTGACAGCAGGATGTTGCTTGCTGGCCATATCCTAGCTTCAGTGATTCCTCTTTGGTTTGCATATACAGTTGTATAGGAGAGGTAGCAATGTGTGTTAGCATCTCCACAGGGCTCAAGGCTCCTTTTTGGGGCTTCTAATTTAAATGCCATAGCACAGTCGATAAATGGCCTGACCAACCCCGTCGACTATTAGTGCCTGACTTTAGGCCAGATTTCAACAAACCACTGTACTTCTCTATCATGCCTGCCCCAGTAGGGTTATATAGTACATGAAATTTCCATTTTATTCCTAATTGCTGCACCCAATGTAATGCATGTCCAGTAACGTGGGTGCCTTGATTGCTCTCAATCACCTGCGGCTGGCCATAGGCCGCAGAGAGATTCTGTAGGCCCCTCTTGGTGGTTTGCTGACCTGCATGACATGCAGGAAAAGCAACTAACAAACAGGCCAGTAGCCACGTCCACACAAATCATAGCATACTGATAGCCTTCTGCTATAGGCAGAGGCCTGATACAGTCTAACTGCCACTGTCTAGGGGTATCAGCTCTTTTACTATTGCCCCATGTTGTTGCAGGACTTGGTGTTAAGTCCCTCTAAGAGCACACAAGGCACTCCTTCCAGGCTCTGCTGACTTTTTCAAACCCCACCGAAGGGCTACAGCCCACATTCTCTTTTGCTCCAACCCTGATGTAACTACTGGGCCACATCGGAGGCAGGCTTTCCTTCTAGCCAACGCACCTGGGCCAATTTGTCTGCTTCATCATTCCCTGGGGATGCCAAAGGCAAATGGCCAGCCACATGATATACAGTAACTGTCTTAGTCTGACTAGAGGCCCATAGATCTTGCCACAACTCTTGCCACCAAAGAGGCCAGTGACCAACCATCCAGTCGACATGGTACCATGTCAGTAGCCACAGGGTCAAGCCCCAATAGAGGACCCAGCTGTCAGTGCAGACAACTATCGGGGAGGGCTCCTGGGTGATCACAAGCCATACTGACTGCAACTCAGCCCAGTGGCTGTTCTTCCCCTCTCCATCCTCCATCCATATTGTCTCACTCTTAGAACGGAAAGCCACAAGCCTCCACTTCAGGGGCTGCCCATGACTGGAGCCATCTGTATATGAAGCATCTTCAGGTATAGGGGTTTTTTCCTCCCGATAAGTATTCTCGGCTACCAATGGTTCAAAAGCAAGTTCTTCCTGCTTTCCACTGGTATGGTCACCTGCCCCAATAAGCACTGGAGTTCTCCACTTAAGGTGCTAGTAGACAGGGCACTATGCTGCTGTAAATATGCACTCCATTTGGCCAGTGTATGTGTCAGTGCCACGCTATTGCGTGGCCTTTGGGTCCAGTCTACACCCATCCCGTGATGGGATAGGTAGTTATTACTTGGTCTGGGCTCTTCCAGTAATGGGCTCCATAGTCAGCAAGATGTGGTACACAGCCAGCATTGGCTTCTCTATCAAGGTGTACTGTACCTCTGCTCCTTTCCATAGTTGTGACCAGAATCCAATAGCTTGGCACATCCATTCAAGCCACTGCTGAAGGCCCCCATCCATAACTATCTTTGGCTACATGAACATCTAGCTCACAGGGCCTTGATGAGCCCATTACTCAAGGCCTGTATGGCGTTGACTGCTCACTTAACAGCAGTAAAAGCAGCTGCACATGTTTCATCCCAGTCTCACCTGATGCCATTTCATACCAACCAGTATAAGGGCTTCAGAATTTGTTTCAAGTTCAGGATAAATACTCTCCAGGTGCCCATAACATAAAATAACATAAAATATGACTGTTTCTGGGATAACTTTTGTTTTACCTGACCAGACAACCCCTAAGAATTTTACAAACAGATCCCTGAATCTTGGTGCTGTTCACAGCCCATCCTTTCTCCTGTAGATGGTGCAGCAGTCTAGGAACTGCCCCTTCTAAATCTGCAAGAGAATCAGACGTGAGCATGATACCATCAATGTAGTGATACAGCCGCACAATTTGCAGTTTCTTCCATGTGTCCAAGTGCTGAGCTACAAGTCCATGACAAATGGTAGGGCTGTGGAGGACAGTGATTGTACACTGCTGGCCTTCCCACGTGAAGACAAACTGTTGCTGGTGTCTCCTCCCTCACTGCTAATGTATCTTGCAGGAGCACAACCTGTCTTCTCGATAACTGTCTCTCTTTCTTAAGGGCATCCCACAGGTCATCACCCAGCTCCGCCAAGCCATGCTGAAGTGTGTCTCTCTCCTGCTGAAGTCTCTCTCTCCTCAATAACACTTTCCACTATCTCGAGAAAAAGATATCCCACAATCCCAGCTGCTACATGGCCATTCAGGGTCTCTAAGCAGTCTTCTGTCTCACGGAGGGCTAATTCCACAGCTTCCAGTGTCTGTACCCTTCCCTAATTCTGGGGAAGGCCCCACCCATCTAGGAGGTGCTTTAGCCTAGATCAATTCCTCACTACAGCTCCCTAATTGGTAGTCCCACATACAGGGGGCTCCCAAGTGAAGCTGCACTCTTTACTGCTGCAGCCACTGATGCCTCCCCACCATCCACAAGGGGGTGTTCTCATCATCTCCCCACCACTTCTAGGGGCAGCCCGCCCAGTGGTTGCAGCTATGTAGACAGATTTCAGATTGAGCAGTCCTGCCAACTACCCTACCACCAGATGTATCTCCAGGGGGAAATCCTGGGGCAAAATACCTTTGAAACCTGAATCAGTCCAAGGGAGAAATAAAGTGGGAGAAATCCATTTATTTCTTATAAACAGTCATCCACTTCTGCTCTCCTGTATCTCCTGCAACCTGGCTACAGAAGAAGGGACCCTGTCCAACCTCTCCAGTCCAGATATGCCCTTCTTGTCCTTGTAATTACCTATTGATATGGATATGGACTACTTCTCTCCACCCTTTGGAAATACCTGCTGATATGGAGATGCACTAAAGCCAGGCAAGAGATTCTGGAAATATTGCAATTTTACAATAATTTCCAAAACATTCAGTCTCTAATAGGTTTTCTGAATGTATTTAAGACAACCTTTTACAAAGTGGCAAATGGAGTACCTGTAAATTTATTTTTAGCCTATAAATTAGTTCTTTCCAGTATCTATTTTTTTAATTTAATTTTATTTTGTAATTTTTAATATTCCATACAATCTTAGTTTTAAAAGGAATTTTCATGTATCTAGTTGAAGCTAATAACCATAGCACAAATATCCACCAGACTGTAACTCATCTCCTCCTTGCATTTTCTGCATCCATGTGGTATGACACAGGCCAAGGTCTTCCATGGGGCTACCTGAGGATCTGCTGAAAGACCCAATTTTCCTCTTAAGTTGGTCCAAAGAAGGTAAGTAGTAAGCTCATTTTAAAGGCTTTGATAAAGTTCGATCCCTTTCAACTTTTCATTTGATTCTAGTCTCACTGGGGAGAGTAGGATATTAAATGTTTCCATCATATATTAATATTGGCACATAGACAAGGGAATCCCAAAATATATATGCACAAGGAAATGTATGTGAAAATGTGGGTGAAGACATTTTTGTGTCCTTTTGTGCCTGCAGCTGGTGGTGTATTTGTATGTATAGACATGGTAATAATGTCTTTAACCAGCCCGGGCTAAGCAGAACTTTGCATCTGAGTTTAAGTTAGCATGGCCTGCCCACAGGGTACTGCAGGAATGGCAGAGGCATTCATTAAATTATTGAATTTTTTTAAATGTCTTTTAGTTTTTTAGGTTTTTGTAGACATTAATTAGTAGGGAGAATTTGTGGTGGTTGTTTCTTCTGTCTGGTTTCTCAACAAAGACTACAAGCCAGAGAATTCAACTGAAAAGTGGTTGAGTTCTGAATAGGTCTTAAAACATTAGTGTGTGCATATCTAGCCATTAAGTTGTTATATCACTCTTAGATCAACTGACCTAATTCTCTCTCTCTCCCTTTCAAAGAGCAGCTCTAAGAGTCACATGACTTGTTCAAAGGCATCTAGAGTCACAGTCATAATATGACCTCAAGCAGCGTCTGGGATTGAGAAGTACATAAATCTAATTAAAGCTATCTATAGATGTCAAAGTTTTATCTGAGTTCAAAAAGGATGGCCAGTGGATTTTATCAAGTAAACAGATAAAGAAGAGTCAAGCTTCTCATTATTTTGGGCATAAATCACTTTTTAGAATGAGACAGAAGAAAAACTCAATGGGATTATTACAAATCCAAAGGCCTAAAGGGATTTAAAAGGCCTATTCCTCAAACACTTTGTTCATGCTCAAGAAGAACTAAATTGGTTTTAAAAAGATGATATACTTACAATTAAACTAACAGTGGGAGAATTAAAAATAAATAAAAAGAGATCATGTAGTGAAGATGGAAGAAGAAAGGGACTTCCTTAAGTTCACTCTTAGAAGCTAGACTAGACAGATATGAAAAAAGAAAAAGGAAATCTATATACTAGAACTATGTGCTTTGAAAGATGGAATTAACAGGGAAAGGTACTTTAGTTGTTACTCATTAGAAAGGAAGGGTGACTTGTTCCAAACATACCTAACAGAGGGAGGAGGTAAGTGTAGGATGGAAATTTTGGAGTGAACCAAACTGGAGAGCCACCCATGGCAAGATACTCTTTTAAAGCAATAGTCTATAATAAGAACATGTGAAAAACACACTTTGAATATACAGTAACATAAAATCTGTACAGATTTGAAAGGTAAAAAAAATATCTGAAGGATTCAGGTGCATTTCAAATTACTCGTTATTACAAAGGCCAATATATGGTATGGTATGGTACAACAAAGGGAAGTGCCCCAGGAACTCAAAGACAGGACTCAGAGAGTGAAAAAGGAAAAGCAATACTGCAGAAAAACAAAATAAGAGAACAGTACTACATTTGATGTTGAGCTGTTAAGATTTTAAGTCAGGGAAATGAGAGTGGACAAAATCTGTCTGATGATGCTTTTTGATGAACTAAGAATTCCTTGACTTTCATCTCTGACATCATAGGAGAGCTTACAAGAGACAATCAAAGAATATTGAAACGAGGGCCCAAAAACAGAAAGGAAGAAAGGAGAGGCCAACTCAAGAGTAGGTTAAAATATAAACAAAAACAAAAACTAGCTGTGTTTATCTGAAATAGCATATCCTACTATTGCAGAAAGAAATGTGACAAAAAGGAACGTTTATATTGTCAGTGAAGCAGAACAAATTTCTCAAGGCCTAAAACAGTTAAAAGCAGAGTATTACAAGAGGTCTAGAGAAGCAAGTGGCAGAAGAGATACTGAGTTCACTGGGCTCCTGAGTACAGACATCAAAAAGATCAAAAGCAGCTTCATTTCAGGAACCCATTTATTTTTATTACCCAAATAACACAAATATGGAGCACAGGAGTGCTTTTATAAAAGATTTTAGTCCAACAGGCCTAAGAATTTCATGGGGAGTGGCAATAGCCAAGGTAGCACAGGACTAAAAATGTCCTGGCACAAGACTGGGGACAGAGAAATCCAGAGGCATGAGCAGAACATTGGGGCTGTGGAGACTGCAAGGTTAGGTTCATGGGCTGTGGAGACTGCAAGGTTAGGTTCGTGGAGACTGCAAGGTTAGGTTCATGGAGATTGCGCTTTGAGCTTTACACAGAACAAATGGTACACTCTTTACAAGAGGCAGTAAAGATGCTGTGCCACTAAATAAAATCCAATTACTGCAGCAAAGGAATGACCCAGGACAACACAAAGGAAATGGAAATTAAAAGCTTTTAATATGAAAGAAATCTAAAGGAAGAGACATAAAGTACAACCTGGTACCTGGGGCTGCCATCCATGGAAATCTGTAAACATTACAAGGCAGAAATTCAAATACAACTTTCAATGAAGTAGAATGTTCAGGTAAGTGCTCCCACTCCCACCACCCCCACTTCCCCAAATGGTAAACATACAGTGGAACAATTAACCACTTGATGAATTTTCTCAGTAAAACTTAAGTACAAGTTATTGACTGAAAGTTTGCAGAAATGATTGGCAGTCTGGTGCAGTTGAAACCAGGATTGACTTGGTAACCTGTCTTCTGTGCAGCCACCTTCCCTCTAATATCACTAAATCCTACTGGCAAAAGTAATGTGACTCAACTGTATACATTAAGTTCAAGGAATTATTAGTGATTCTAAATGTAATGAGTGTTGGGCTGTGCAGAGTAATATATGTTTGCCCTTCTGACCTGTATTCTTAAAAAAGGAAGACACAAAAGAGATTTGAGGTTAAATAATTCTCCTCCAAGAGGCTAAAGAAGCCACTCCAAATCAGATGAAGACAAACCAAGCTACAGCTCCTGAAAAAAATCCCAGTCTAACCATAGAGGCACACAAGAAATCCACTGGCTCTGATTAATCAATATCCCCTGGAAGGAATGAATTTGGGATCTTAATCTCTTTGGGATCTAGACTCTAATTTCTCTTTGTGAAACTGATAATGAGAGGCAGTTCCTTTGATCACACTTGATATATTATTGTTTTTCTTGACATTTGGTCCCCTGTCCCCAAATTAAAACCTGAAAGGAAATTTGAAACTTAAAAACTACCATAAGTAATTAACCCTAGGCACAAAAGCAGCCTTTACTTAAAAGCTTTAGACTTTTAAGTGCTGAAGCATTGCTAAAAAAAAAAAAAGTGGTGGGTTCTTTATTTCAAAAAACTTTTATCATCAGCTAACTGAAAAGGCATTGTTCTTAAATGGAGGATGAGTATCCTCAAGACTAATAAAAATGTCCATTATGGCTAATGATTAACAATTTCTGTTCTTATTCATTTTTTTTTCTTAAGAATGCACAATTCTTCAAACCCAATAGTCAAACCCTACTGCTAATTTAGATTCCTTAATTTTTCCTTCTACCATGTACTGTTAATACTACCACCATATACCCATTTAGGCTAGAAACCCAATGAAATTCCTAAAATTCTTTACACCTTGCCTGCACATTCAACTCTGTCTTAAATACTTTATTTCCATATTTCTTGAAACTGTTCTTGTCTCTCCGTTTTCATTGCTACTACCTAGCTAGGTCTGCAATCACTCCTTTTCTGAAATACGCCAACAGCTTCCCTTTTTGTCTAGGCCTTCATTATCTCCTCTCAGTCTAAAAACAGTATTTTTAGATTATTGATGACATTGCTTTGCCCATAAATCTACAGATCTTCCTACAAAATTCCAACTCATAAGCCAAGATCTGAACCAATCCATTTTTCAGTCTTAATACTTACCTTAGTATATGTTCTAGTCCAGTGGTACTCAACTATTAGTAAGTAATCATCTCTAAGGCTTGTAAAACACAAATTGCTGGGCCCCAACCCAAATTTCAGATTCTTGTAGGTCTGGGATGAGGCTGAGAATTTGCATTGCTAATTCAGGTAACCAGTTCACACTATGCTCTCACTGCTGGTCTGGGAAATCAAACTTTTAAGAACCACAGCTCTAGAGGAGGAGAACCAAGATGGCTGTGTGAGTAGAGCAGCAGAAATCTCCTCCCAAAACCATATATATTTTTGAAAATATAACAATCCAACTAATCCTAAAAGAGAGACCAGAAGACACAGGATAACAGCCAGACTACATCCACACCCACAAGAACCCAGCGCCTCGCAAAGGGGGTAAGATACAAGCTGCAGCCTGGTGGGACTCGAGTGCCCTTCACCCCAGCTCCTGGCAGGAGGAGATGAGTTGGAGTGGGGAAGGAGAGAGAGCCCAGGACTGCTAAACACCCAGCCATAGCCATCCACACCAGAGCGCAGACACAGTGCGTGCGTGGGGTGCTGGAAACTAGGGAAACAGGACACTAAGACCTGTGAGTGGGTCCCGCAGCTGGCACCCGCAGGACAAAGAAAAGCGAGTGCTTTTTGGAAGTCTTAAAGGGACAGGGACCCCACAACTGGACGGAAGTGCCCCCAGAGCACACAGCCCAACAGCTGGGAATCACGGGGAACTCTGGGCACCCGAACCCCCACAGCACAGCGCAGAGGCCCCTCACTGGATAAACAGCCTCCCGCTTGTTCCCCCTCCAACGCAGCTCCACCATATTGGAGAAGCAGCCTGAGGCAGGTCACGCCCACAGCAACTGCAGCACTAAACTCCATTAGCGGCCAGGCAAGATCAGTAGCCCCGTCTGCAGGCAGCTGCCCAGCACAAGCCGCTAGAGGCCGCTGTTCTCCCAGGAGAGGAAGGCCATAAACTGGCAAGAAGGGACTTTCTCTTACCCAGCACATGCGCCATCTCCCCACAAATATATCTACGCCATGAAAAGGCAGAAGAAATTGATAAAGACCAAGATCACTGAGGCAAACCCTGAGAAGGAGATAGACCTAACCAGTCTTCCTGAAAAAGAATTAAAAATAAAGCTCATAACCATGCTGATGGAGCTGCAGAGAAATATGCAAGAGCTAAGGGATGATGTCCGGAAGGAGATTACAGAAATGAAACAATCTCTGGAAGGATTTATAAATAGAATGGATAAGATGCAAGAGGCCATTGATGGAATAGAAACCAGAGAACAGGAATGCATAGAAGCTGACACAGAGAGAGATAAAAGGATCTCCAGGAATGAAACAATATTAAGAGAACTGTGTGACCAATCCAAAAGGAACAATATCCACATTATAGGGGTACCAGAAGAAGAAGAGAGAGAGAAAGGGATAGAAAGTGTATTTGAAGAAATAATTGCTGAAAACTTCCCCAAACTGGGGGAGGAAATAATCAATTATACCACGGAAGTGTACAGAACTCCCAACAGAAAGGACCCAAGGAGGACAACACCAAGACACATGATAATTAAAATGGCAAAGATCAAGGACAAGGACAGAGTTTTAAAGGCAGCTAGAGAGAGAAAAAAGGTCACCTACAAAGGAAAACCCATCAGGCTACCATCAGACTTATCAACAGAAACATTACAGGCCAGAAGAGAATGGCATGATATATTTAATGCAATGAAAGAGAAGGGCCTTGAACCAAGAATACTGTATCCAGCACGACTATTATTTAAATATGAAGGAGGGGTTAAAAAATTCCCAGACAAGCAAAAGTTGAAGGAATTTGCCTCCCACAAACCACCTCTACAGGGTATTTTAGAGGGACTGCCCTAGATGGGAGCACTCCTAAGACTAAATAGATGTCACCAGAGAAAATAAAATCACAGCAAAGAAAGCAGACCAACCAAATACTAACTAAAGGCAAAAAATAAAATCAACTACCCACAAAAGCAGTTAAAGTAAGCACAAAAGAGCACAGAATTAAACAACCAACATATAAAGAATGGAGGAGGAGGAATAAGAAGGGAGAAAAACAAAGAATGACCAGACAGTGTTTAAAATAGCTCAATAAGCAAGTTAAGTTAGACAGTAAGATACTAAAAAACCTAACCTTGAACCTTTGGCAACCACGTATCTAAAGCCTGCAATGGCAGTAAGTACATATCTTTCAATAATCACCCTAAATGTAAATAGACTGAATGCACCAATCAAAAGACACAGAATAACAGAATGGATAAAAAAGCAAGACCCATCTCTATGCTGCTTACAAGAGACCTACCTCAAACCCAAAAACTGTAGGAACAAAGAAAGACTGAAGGAACAAAACAGCAGCAGAATCACAGAACCTAAGAATGGACTAACGGTTACCAAAGGGAAAGGGACCGGGGAGAACGGGAGGGAAGGGAGGGGTAAGGGTGGGGAAAAAGAAAGGGGGCATTACGATTAGCATGTATAATGTGGGGGGGGGGGGGCACAGGGAGGGCTGCGCAACACAGAGAAGACAAGTAGTGATTCTACAGCATCTTACTACACTGATGAACAGTACTGTAATGGGGTTTGTGGGGGGGATTTGGTGAAGGGGGGACCCTAGTAAACATAATATTCTTCATGTAATTTTAGATTAATGACAACAAAATAAATTAATTTAAAAAAAAAGAACCACAGCTCTAGAGAACTACCTACCACACTGATAAATAATCCATGTATTCTACCTTTTCACAAATTACCTGCTTTACTTATAATGTGCTCCTACTCGTACCATTTCCTTTTTCATGCCTATATTTTAATAGTAACAATTCTCTAAGACTCAATTCAAATGTTACCTCATCCACTATAACTTTCCCAAATTATCTGTTTTATTAAAAGTAGTCTACTACTATTAGAGGTAATCTCTCCATGTGAATTTGCATAAGACTTAATATACATTGTATTAGTGGACCTAATCACTGTTTCCTGTTTTAGGGTTTATTTGTATTTATTTACACATTCACTTATTCAAACCTAGTGAGTATTTACTACATACCAAGTACCCTGATACTTTCATTTTTAGTGGAAAGAAAATAAATAAGAAAATGTATGTTAGATGGTGTTAAGTACCTTAGAAAACAGTAACACATGAGGTAAAAGAGAATACCAGAGGTGGGATGCTACTTTATACTTTATCTGGGGTGTTCAGAGAAAGCCTACATCTCTCTTATAAAAGGATAGCTGAGCAGAATCCTGGAGCAAACCATACAGATAGCCAAACAAAAAGTGTTTCTGGCAGACAAAACAAAGGTCAAGTACAAAGGCCAAGAAAAGAGCATATTCAAGTTGAAGGACGGCAAAAATTCTAGTGTAGCTGAAGTTGTAGTGGAGGAAAAGAGGAATATGAGACAAAGAGCTAGATGGGGGCCTGATGAGCAATCCCTGCAGTCCATTTTAAGGATTTTGGCTTTCACTCTGAGAAAAAAGCATGAAAGATTTAGAAGAGATCTCACTCTTTCGCCCGTAAAAGGGTCACTTCATGTGGTAAATAAACTGAAGAATTGGAAGCAGGAAGGTAAAATAATCCAAGAAAAAGGTGACTGTAGTTTGGATCCAGGTCACAACAGTGGAAGCATTATCAGCTATGTGTGTTCTTCTTGACTAGATAGAAAATTCAATTCCTTGAGGTCAGGAGTTATGACCTGTTCCTCTTTAAATCCCCTATAATAATCATTAGAATTAAGCTTTTCATATGGTACACAGCCAATTTTTTTCTTTCAGGGACACCTTCTACAACACCTTTACTTACAATACTTTATATACCTAGATCTATGCCTAAAAATGAAAGATAATTCAATTAATTGATATTAAGAAAAAGTTACTTATGTACTGTTAGACACAACTCTATTCTACACCTGACTTTCTTTTACAATTTTCTCCCTTCTTGATTGTAAGTTACATACACTCACTGTAGTAAATTCAGATAGTAAATGAAAAAAAATCATCCATCATTGTACTGCCCACATATAACCACAATTAACATCTTGGTTTTATTTCCCTTTTCCACCTGTGTGACTTGGGTTAGTTGCTTAACCTCTCTGAGTTTTGCTGCATCTTTCATAAAATGAAGATAAAAATAGTTCCTATCTCATAGGGTTGTGGCAAAGAAATGAGAATCTAGGACAGGGGCTGACACATTTTTTCTTAAAGGGCCTGAAAGCAGCTTATGGGCCATACATTCTCTATCCCAATTACTCAACCCTGCTATTGTACCATTAAAGCAGCTACAGAAAATATAGAAATAAATGGGCATACTCCAATAAAGTTTTATTCATAAAATAAACATTGGTGCTTGTGTTAACAATAGTTTACAGCAGAGATTCATAACTTTTTCATGTGTTTGGATTGTTGTTGTGTTCATTTTTTAACAAGTTTTGAAATCCTTAAAAGAACTGATTAAAACAAACAAAAAAACCTTACACCTGCTCACTAAGGAAATGCAAATGCAACTTTTGGCAAATAATTTCAGAGTTCACAGATTTCCTAAAGTATATGAACAGCCCCTATGAATTACCATCAAGAAATCCTGTTTCCAAGTAGCTCATTTGATTTTTCTTTATAGCACTGTCCTCTAAAATCCATGAGTACAGTGAGAATTGATTAGCATACATTCAAATTATGTAATCCTGCTACAAACAAAGCTTTCTAATTTATCATTTTATTTTCCTAGGTCATTACATAGTCAATGAAAACATTTTTTAAGGCTGTATAATATTTTAGTTTATGAGGATTGAAAAGTTTTCAACTGTTTTAGATTTTCTGGTTGCCTTTCCATTTTTAATTCATTCTTTTCATTAATTAATGCTATGATGAATAGCTTTATGCCCAAATTTACATTTCCTCAGAAATTAATGCTATAAGGAAAATAACTAAGTCAAAAGGTACAAGCTATTTTTAACATATCTAATATATGTTGACTAACTGTGGCCCAGAAAGGCCATGGTGATATTTATTCCCACCAGCTAAAGCTGTGATATCCATTTCACCATAAGCATACAATACAAATTCTAGAATTTATTAATGAGTTCTACCACCTGAGAAATCTTTGGCAAGAGCTATCAAAGCATGGTAAAAAGACAGTCAATAAAGTCTAAAAATGCACATCCATTGTGCTCTGGATTAATAAGACTTCTATATATTCAAGGTCAAATTTAAGTAAAAGGAGAGACTGAAACTTTAAACTCTAATCATTTAAGATAAATATCTAAAACATATTCCATTCCCTCTTGCCTTCAAAACACAAGGCTAAAAAAAAAAAACACAAGACTATAACATAAAATAACTTCTACTGGTTTGTAATCATCATAACTCTTGCATTTTAAGAATAACCACTACAGTAAGCCACTGCTTTTGAGAAAAATATATCCCATTCAGGTGGATTAAAGAGAAAAAAACAGTTGAAAATCACTTCTTTCATGGAACTTCTGATAGTTTAAGCTTGACTTTTTTTCTCTTTTATATTCATAAACATCTTTAGTTTCTACTGCCTTGAGTCTTTTTTAATCACTTTTTCTACTCAGTCAATAGCTGCCTTACTGTGCTATAGTATGTATCAAATACATACCCCACAGATGCTATAACAAATACCAAATGTGTACTGCTAGATAGAAAAATAATGTATGTATACTCTGGAACGGCTAAGTATCCAGGCTCTTGACAGACTGGCCAGATTCTAATCTGACTATCAAATACCACCTACAGTGACTTAGTCAAGCTATTTAATCTCTCTCTGGGGTCTTAGTTTTCTGATCTGTAAAATTAGAACAATCCCACACAGCCTGTAAGAGTACTGGATTAGTGATAAAGCAGATAAGGACTTATCACAGTACCTGACACATGGAAAGCTCTCAAAATACGAGTTATTTACATACACAGGGCATTCTAATAAAACAAGTAAATCTCCCAGATATTAAAAACATAGCACAGATATACTAATTCATTGCGAACAGTGCTGAGTATTTAAAACATTTCAAATTTAAGGTGACCAAAACAGATACTAGTTAATTTTAGTAAACTCTATTCATACAAAGATGTATTAATAACACTGTGTACACATTTTAATGGGAAATTACATACACCCACATATTTTCACAATACATGTTGCAATGTTGGACACCTAGCTATTAATATCTAAAGTTGTGCCCCTTTATCTTCAGTGGATACATTCTGAGACCTGCAGTGGATGCCTGAATCCTCTGATAATACTGAATCCTATACATTTCATTATTTTTTTCCTATACATAAATACCTGTGATAAAACTTAGGCACAGTAAGAGATTAAAAATAACTAATAATAAAACAGAACAATTATAACAATATACTGTAATAGATGTTACATGATATGGTCTCTTAAAATATTGTATTGTACTCACCCTTCTTATAATGATGTGAAATGGTAAAATGCCTAGGTGATTAGATGAAATAAGGTGAATGACACAGGCATCATGACATAGCATTAGTCTACTCCTGACCTTCTGACCAGTGGGAGGACCATCTGCTTCCCACAGTGGTTGACAGCAGCTAACTGAACAATGGATAAAGAGGTACTACTGTATGGCTATATGGCTTCCTTCTCTATCTTTTTCTCCTTTCACTTTTCTGTACTTTGTTTTTACCACAAATAGAGTCAAAAAATGAGCTTGTCACCTTCTTTCTCAAAGTTAATTCACTGATCAATTACAGTACATAACAACCCTGAATGAATATAACTCATTACATTCTCCATACCTTCACCTATACAGATATACACTGCTGTACAAAAGTATAGACTAGTGGCCATTCTACATTTATAATAAGCAAGCTCAAATGGCTCTGTAGATCAATTCAATCCACTGCTCTAAGAAACCACCATTTTAGACTTCTACTTCCCTTTAAATCTCCAACCAAAGCTCCTTTATTTGTGCTTTGAATCTTGTCCTTCCTTCTCTTCTCAGAATCTTATTTTATAAATTGAACCTCTTTCTTTTGTAGATTTACCTCTTACTTTCAAATGAATCATTCTCATCAGATTTTAAACATGCCTAATTTTCATCAATTTTTTTTAAATCCTCACCTTCAATCCACAACCTCTCCAGCTTCTACCTATCTTCCCTTCTCCTTTATAATTTATCTTTAATTATTGTCTATATTTCTTTTCCTCCCACACTGAAACTACTCCAGTCTGACTTCTGCTCCCATCACCAGATCAAAATAGCTCTGCTTAAAGTCACCAAAAACCTCCATTTAATTCAATGGTTGGATCGCAACAGCTTTCAATGCCAGTCACCATTCAGTCCATCCTGAAACATTGTCCTCTTGTCTTCTATATCAGTTTCTTGGTTTTCTCCAACCTCTTTTATCCTACTTAACTTCATTCTCAACCTTTTCCCACCACTATTTAACTGTGAAGTTCCTGAAGCTTCACTTCTAAGTCCTCTTGTTTTCCCACTCTGTATTATAATCTCCCTTATGCAAGCTCATTCATACACATGGCTTTGAAGCATTTGGATGGTATTTAATACCATCCACAGGGCTACAATCAGACCTCACTTCTGAACTCTGGATTCTGTAAATACAGTTATTTTTAAGATCTCTCCTTGGGTAAGAAAAGGCACCTTAAATTCAACATGTTCAAACTAAACCAAAGAATCTCAGCAGAGTTCAACTTGCTCAGGAGTCCAAAAATAGGCAAGCCTCCCTATTAGCCCCCATTTTATAGTATTATATTCCTTTTCTTCATACAACTTATCAAAGTTATAACTGTACACACTGTTTAATTACCACTATATGCCCAGTGCCTTATAAAACCAAGCTCCAACACTAACATCAATGACTTTTTTCTACTGCTTGGATGGAAAGTCTTTCAACTGTTTTCATATTCACTACTGCTTTGAAGAGTGGGGGGTATTGAATGCTTGGTACAGAGTTAATGTACTGTAGTGCACTTTAGGATCTTATATAACACGTTATACAGGTCACCTTCTCCTCCTATTTAGTTTGCCACCAGCGTTCCACTATGGCTCTAACCAGATGATGCTGATGGGGTCTCATACCAGAGAACATATCCATACTGAATGGAGGACACTGCTGAAATGATGAGCTGACCTGTCAGAGAAATAGGTAGCTAAGAAATCAATGTGATATATATTACATAAAAGCTCAAGGTTTCTTTGTGTTATTTTTTCTGAAATTACAAAACTTAAAAATACTCCCCAATTTAAGACTAGGTACTACTCTAACCGATTTACAATAGAACAAAAATTAATATTTAGTTAAATAATTACCTTATATTTTAAATGGGCTGATATCTTTACCACTACATATTAATATACATTTAAAATGATGTATCAATTGGTCATATTTTATTTTCCAAATACCTCACCAGACACATACTTTATCATAGCTTTCTTAAATTTAACTTAACCCAAAAATGGACTAACAGAAGATCAAGGCCTAGCTTGGATACCCAGAAAATGAACTAAGATACGATATGAGGAGGAGCTTCCGGCATCAGCACTCTCTGGAGGACTCGTGCCGGGGGATGATCATCAAAAAGCCTCCACAGGGATCCGGACGATGCTGCGGTTGTGGCTGCATCCAGCCCACCATCTCCTGGACTTGCCATAAGAAGGAGGAGGGAGATGTCTAGGCTGGCATGTGCATACAGTGAGACAACGAATTTGACTGGATCTGTACTGTTGGAACTCAACCAGGAGTTGGGAGGGGTGCAAGTTGTAGCACCCCAAAATCTCATGACTATAGACTATCTATGGTTAAAAGAACATATGGGATGTGAACAGATCCCAGAAATGGGCTGCTTTAATTTGTCTGATGGTTCAAGTACAGTTGGAAAATATCCATCATATCATAGATAAATTTTCACAAATGCCTAGGGTGCCTAAATGGTTTTCTTGGCTTCACTGGAGATGGCTGGTAATTATAGATTTGCTTTGTTTATGTCACCGTATTCCTATTATGTCAATATGTGTGTGCAAATTAGTTAGTAGTTTAAAACCTATACATACTTAAGGTACTATACAAGAAGATATGTCAAAGAAATAATCAATCCTCCCAAGTTTCCTTCATATGCTACATCTATAGCTTTTCTTCTTCCTTCCTAATTACAAACTTTAAATAGAATTCGTGCCTCATATCGAATTTACCGAGTATCATAATTCCTCCAGGTGGTAAAGATACCTCGAGACAAGTGCTGGGCATAGAAGCCACAGGGCATAAATCTGCAAAGAAGTAAAAAGCTAACCTTTGCAAACAATATGGCTTCTCTCTCACTTACCAACTTTACATTTCCCTGTATGGCCCCGGAAGATGACTGGTTAGCCAGAGACGGGTAAGATTCCTCAAGGGAGGAACAACCTAAGACAGGCACAGTCGCAGGGGGGCCATCAGGTGAGAATTTGGGGATCAACAGAGGTGAGGCTCAGAACCTCACCCCCCCTGCTTTGAGAGAAATCTTCTGCATCCGTGGATGTCTTGCTGCCCTTGTCTAGCCTGGATTAATACTTAGTCCATAGGCACACACCTGATCATCTGATCATCTACATTTGCCTTCTTACAGCACTAAACTATGTTTTCTACCTTTATCTTGCATCTACCTACCACTTCAGCATTTTATTAAAAATAAAAATAATAATAATAATAGGAGAAATGTGGGATCAACATATAAATCAAGTACAAAAATCAAATGAATATTCATATTTGACCTGATGGTTTATAGGTCATATTGCATGATCAAAACCGAAAGTTTCTGTGATGACTGCCCTTGTACTGTTCACCATGTAAGAATTTATTCACTCTGTAAGAATTCGTTCACCATGTAAGAACTTGTTCGTTATGCTTCAGAAGATTGGAGACTGACGAGAATTAGGCTTGAGATGGATTAATGATTGTACATTGAGCATTGACCCCCCTATACTGAATTTTATTGTTGTTAACAACCATTTGATCAATAAATATGAGAGATGCCCTCTCAAAAAAAAAAAAAAAAAAAATAATTATGTATGCAAAAAACTGTCATTACTGCATCACTAGTGATGTTCTAGGCAAACCTTAGGAGAAAAAGACTGTAGGAAACGTAATATGATTCTGAAACTGATTATGCCACCAATCACTGCTTTCCATCAAAAGCCATTAGAATCTAATTTTTTCTAAAAAATGAGACTCACATTAACTCTACCAGTTCATGTATTCAAATATATATTGTCTTTCATATCAGTCTCCTCTCTAGAGATGGCTCTACTGAAGCCATTATAGCTTTAAAAATACGGGGACTTCTCTTTACAAAAGCCTTCAAAGTTAACTTAGAAGCCACAGAAGAAAAATGAACCTTATGATTGCTTCTTCTTTTTAAATAAAACCACTTTATCTTGCTAAAAAAAAAAAAAATTTAACTTAAAGTTCTCTTTTTTGCTTTTATTTGTAATTGTTAATGTATAGCTTTTTGGCAGGAAAATCAAAGTTTCAGTGCCAATAATAACAGTACAACTGGTGACTTATGTTTGGCAGATTGCAAAATGATAGTATCATTAAAACACTTAAAAGCAATTAACCACATTTAAAAATATTTTCTCCTAACATGTTATCTACAAAATTAAAATTGAGAGAAGTTTTTTTTAAGCTAAATGTGATGGATGGTTATTAGAATGCAATAATGGACATGTATCTGATGCAAGATGGTGTATAAAGAAGTTCCATAAGTTTAGAATTTCATTGGTTAACTTAAAAAGGCCTTTGTTAAGTTCACTTAAGCAATTCATTTTCTTTTTAAAGCATTTCACGTATTTTTGGGGAAACAAGGAGTTAAATGTCATTATACTCAAAATAATTTTGCATTTATTCACAGGAAATAAGCAATCTGAGGTAAAGAGAGAAAAAAATAAAAGGTATTTTTTACACTTCCTTTTCCTATGACTCTAAAGGTAGTAGGGTTAATAAAATATAATAAAATTAAAAAGTAAAAAAATAAATTTCAGCTATAAACATATCACTTAGAAATTACTTACTGTTAGTAACTGGTATACTTTTTTGTCTTTTTTATTTACAAAAGTGAAATCATATGTCTCCTGTGTCTTCTCAGTAGTCATACTATGAACAGCTTCTCATATGAATAAATGTTCTTTAAGAATTTGACTGTTAGGAGGAGAACATAGGATTCCATTATGTGTAGTAATTCCCTGAACTTTGGTCATTAAGGTTATTTTCAATGATTTGCTATTACGAATAACATCAGTATGATTCAATTCTGAAAGTCAACATAAAAAAGCACTAAACAATAACAACAACAAATTCAGCTCCCTTTCAAATATAGCCATCAAGATACAGGGTTCATTTTGTTGTTTTTCCTGATAAATAAGTTAATACCTTCCCAGAGAATTCACCTTTTATGAACACTGGAAATGTACCAAATGTGTCAAATTTAGAAAACTGTTTTTAAAAAGGTAAAATTTGAATTTGCAATTTAGTACTAAAAATAATTTTTCCAAAAGGAACACATAAATTCATATGATGAAATTAAATCTAGTGCTGTATATTTAGAATACACCAGGAAGTAGGATACTCTTTTTCAAAAGTAAATAAATCACTATGACTTAGCTCCAAATACTTTCCTTTCAATCATCTTTCATATTTATTATTCTTTATGAGCTGAAAAACTAATTTGAGACTTCTACTTAAATGTGACAGATTGAACATACATTTAACTTCTGCTCCCATTAGAAAGCTCCATTAATGTTAACAGTAAAAATATTTTTTATTTTAAAAAAGCCTAAATCCCACAAGAAGGAAAACAGTGAAAGAGGGCAGATGACATTTGAATAGCTGTTATTTAGAAAGGAGGAAAGGAGTTCAGGAACAACTGATTTGTGCTCAAAAACCCCAGAAAATCTTAAGAATCTGAAACACCTCATACCTCTAAAAGGGGGGGTGAAAGCAGAGTCAAACACAGAAAGGTAATTAAAACTATCCTGCGGATTCCCTCCCCTACTAGATCAGTGAAACTCCTAATTCCTGGAGAGGCTGAACTATAAGACTCAGATAGAACAGGCGAGGAAGGGAATATAGGTAAAACATTGGGTAGAATCAAAGTGTACACACTGAAGAGTGAGATGGTAGTTCTGTACCTCCTCCCTCAACTAATCTTGTCTGATCATATTTTCAACTAGGAAAATAAACTTATTATAAACTTATTAATATTATGGAGGTAAATATAAGAGCTAAAATAGTTGCAAATTATTTCCTCTGGGGAATATTCAGGGAAGGAATCGGACAGATTATGATTGCTAATCTTTATTATAAGCTATGGGAAAATAAACTGGTTGCCTCTATAACATCTATTCTTGTTTTATTCCTTCCTTAGCTAACAGTCAAATGTGTCTATCAGGGAAAAAATAGTTAAAAAAAAAAAATTCTCAACATTTGTTTTTCAGATGGGGATAGCTAACAAGATGAAAGTGGAAGTTATCGAGTAGGATTTAGGACAAGATGTTTTTGGCATACCCCAGAGATACCCTGACCCTGTTCCTGCTACTTGGAACTCAGATGTGGCTGGAACTCCACCAACCATCTTGGACCATGAGGCAACATTGAGATAAGACAAGGACGACTGATAAGAATGAGTAGGCAATGATGGTACAATTATGATAAAGCCATCATATCATCCCTACACTCTCCATTCAAGACTTTTCACATAAGAAATAAATGACTACTACTGTTTAAGCTATTTAAGTCAGGTCTCTATTTAGCAGCAAAATACAATTACTGATATTTTAAGTCTTGTAAGACTTTTTTTAGTTTTACTTTATTTATTTATTTTAAAGGTATTATTGATATATATACTCTTATGAAGGTTTCACATGAAAAACAATGTGGTTACTACATTCACCCATATTATCAAGTCCCCTCCCATACAACATTGCAGTCACTGTCCATCAGTGTAAGACTTTTTAAACTTAAGTGCATGTAAAAATTTATAAAAATTTAAGTAAATTAAAAAATAATTCCAATTAATAGGAGGAATTGTTAGAAATGTATTCTTATACCATAATGAACTACTCAAAGCACCATAAATACTATGTAAATTCTATACCAAGACTAAGCGACAAGGATTATATTTTCCTAAAAAAAATTTTTATCTCTCAAAGTAAGAGATATTAAAGCAAACTTGTTTTTCTGTTAGATTGTCTCTTCAGTGCCTATTAAGATACCTAGTACACATTAGTTGTTTAAATATATTTGAGGACCAACAAATACTTTTTTGCCATTTGCATGAGCATTACAAAGTATCCACTACAAGTTCCAAAGTGACAGTACAGTGGAATGTCTCAACTTCTGCACTACTAATATTGTGGTCCAGATAATTCTTTGTTGTTGGGGCTGCCCTATGTACTGTAGGATGTTCAGCAGTATCCCTAGCCTCTTTTCACTAGATGCCAGTAGCAGCATCTGCCCCTCCTCCATTAAAATAATCAAAAACAACTCTAGATATCACCATATGTCCCCTACAGGAAACAAAATCTCTGAGAAAATGTCGTATTTTGGTACATCATTTAGTAATTAATCAAGAGCAAAATGACAGAGTTTTAGAACTGTAACATTTCTAAGTTTTCTCTAAAGTTTACTGTGGGATACAAACTGTAAGTGACCTACAGATTAGATTATCTCTAATATCCCACTTAAACCTTCAGAGGATTTTACATGAGAGACATATTAATAGCTTCCATTTAAGCCTACCTATGTACTAGGTATAGTACTGAGCACTTCATGCTCATTTCCTCATTTTATACTCATGACATCCTCATGGGATGGCTATAAAACCCACTGCAGGAAGAAACCATTTTATATTTTAATCAACATATCAAAGTGTTTCCAGATATACTTATTTATCTATAGTACTATATTCATTCTGGCACTGAACTAAGAAGAAAATACCTTAACTTGCTTAATTTAATCAATTTATTATCACAACATTTCAATTTATCTAAGAACAAAATAAGTTGAATTATTACAACGTTCAAGATTTGGGAAATGTTTGTAGCAACTAGAAAGTGTAAAAAATAATAATTATCTGCTTCTTGAAATACTTTTTACACTGTGGCATAATGAAAGAGGACTTTTAAAATTTTTCATCCATGATTCCCTGAGTACTTCCAGTAACTTTGTTTTTCCCTTTCCACAATTTGCCAAAAAACATAAACACCTCACTTTATAATATTTGAGGATTATTTGTAATTTCAATCTTTCAGTAGAAATTAGTAGGAAAAAGCTGGGCTCAAATCCTAGCTTGTCCACCACCAAAACTGAAGACAATTTAACTTGTTCAAACATCTATTTCAATAATGTAACTTAGATAAGACTTATCTGAAGGCCTTAAGAGTTAGTAGACTCTCAATAAAAATTACTTCCCCTTCCTTTTATCCTTAAAGCAAATTAAATATAATTTAAGAGCCAATTCTACTTAAGCATTTGTTGAGAGTCTACCAATAAGAGCCAATGGAGATGTGAAGGGGCAGTAGACCAATGTTACACCATACAACTGTTTGGAAATCAGCACTTCCAATCTCCCAAATCCATCAACTCAAAAATCAACTGAAGCTTAAGAGACTATTCTCTTAGTTTAAGATTCTATAATTACCGGTATCATTTCTCAAACAGAAAAGTTTATCATCAAATGCATTGAGTGTATGCATAATTTATCACATTATCTATTATCTTCTGCTTTACTTTTCCTTATGGTAAAAGGACCTCTCTTAAAAAGAAGTATTTCTTCCTCTCCCCCTTCACCCACACAACTAACTGCCAAGAAATTTTATTTCATATTTCTCTCTACAATGAGGAAGATAAATTGGAGTCTTTCTTCTTAATGCCACAAGCCTCTATATATAATTCGTATTATTTAGTTAACTGCCACCCACCCAAGTGCATATTACCCATTTCATGGATTCCTCATGATTAAAAAGAAACAATCTTTGAGAATTAGATTATATAATCCACTGCTTCCCTTGCTGATATATAAAACTGAACTACTATACAGAATTTTATTAGTCAATGAATAAAATTCCAATTAATACAATCTTTTATTCCATCTTAAAAGTTTTAACACACAAAAAAAAGACTTCTCAAAGCTCACCTGCAAGGTGGAACCAGGACAGGAACCCTAAGAACAAGATCTATTATTCATCTAGAGTATATAAAATATGTAATGAGGTTTCAGGTAAAAGTTGGAAACATGAAAGTATGGTAATGTAACAACTAATAATATAGCAATATAAAATATAAGTTCATGAAGTTCTTCCTGTTTCCTTTTATCTTGGAGAGTTTGGTAGTAGTTTTATGAAAGTCAACTTCATTTGTTCTTTACATAACTTAGAAGTGTATTTAACACAAAATTTATTCATTTGTTCTTAAAACTGATTTCAAGAAATAGAGTAAGAATAGTTCTCCAAAAATACTCTGGTCCTCAAATAAAATGTCCAAGTCTACAGCAATTAAGGGTTATCTGATCAAATAAATTAACAAAGCTAAATGTAACCAAAACCAAGTTGCTCATTAATGATATAAAAGCAAAACACACACACACACACAAACTTTCTGCCTATAAACATATTAAAACAATCAACTGTAACCTGATTTTCAGAAGTTTAAAATTCCTGAAGATACAAAGTGCACCAGTAACATAGTTCAAGTATATAGTTAGAAGTACTGTAAAGATACTGAACCTCTAAGCAATGAATGCTAAATTAAGAAGACATTTTCAATAAAGTCTCTCAACAGCAGTGCCAAGGAAAACTGGCACACTCTTTATACCAAGGCAATTTCCAACCTTCCAATCAACTTATCTTTGTGGGTTGGGGGTGGGGTATGAAATCAAAAGACAGTTTAAAGTACTAAAAACTTACCTGAAAATGTCAACACCACCTTTTTTCTCTCAATGTTTGTAAAGGCATAAAATTAAATTTCAGCAAACATGATGCCCACTTTTTGTTAACTTTATATCCTTTTTACCAGAATAAAATGAACAGCATATTTTAATTAACATTAAAGGATCCAAACCCTTTGCATATTCACTCACTTAATTACTATCCCTATTTGACAGAATAGGAAACTAAGGCACACAAGGAGATTAACTTGTCCAAATTAACACAATAGGAAGGAGCAGAGCCATGATCTGAACCTTACATATTCAGGATAATAAATAAAGGAATGGGGTGGAAATGAAATAAAAATTTTCCGAAACAGCTTGCAAAACAAGAATGTTATGAATGAGAACAAAATGTTTAAACTAAAAATATATGTAGATGTAAAAACAGATTACAGAAATTTTATCCCTAGACAAGTACTTTGGCGCTATAATATTTCATTATGGTCAGACACTAAACTACATCAAATAGTAGTGGCAGTCGACCAAGTAAAGGATTTACTGTTACTATTCGGACACTGTATTTTACAGGCTAAATAAAATACAATGAAATCTAAAAGATGAGGGGGGTGGTGATGTAACCGAAGCAGTAGTTTAAGGAAAACTACTTTCTCTTTTAGCAGTTAATTATAAAACTGTGTGTGTGTCCAGAAAAGGGGATAAGAAAAGGAAAGATGACAATCACATTGCCTTAACCCCACCTCCCCAAAAAAGTAACTAAATCACCTCGGGCCAACGCCTAAGCCAACCTGAGAACTGACCCAGCGGGATCTCGTGAGGGGATGACAGGAGACCCTAGCAGAGGAGGAGGGGTGGCGATGACAGGAGAGGGGGCGGTAGAGAGATCGCCTGCCTCCCGTACCCGAAAAAGGGGAGAACACAGGGGGCAAGGGGCGGAGAAGAGAAGGCAGGAAATGTTGCCAGAGATTCCAAATGAGGTGAGCAGGGACAGGGTAGGAAACACAAGAAGGCGGGACCCTCCGGCAAAGAAGGGTCTGTTCGGGGCAAGGAAGGCATGTCAGTACAGAGCTTCCCGGCCGGCTGACCTTCCTTCCCTCCACCCCCGACAAACTCTCACTTTCTCAGCAACCCTAAACCCGTGGGTCCCGCTCCCCGCCCCCCACCCCCCACCCAAAGCAGGATGGATGGAGGGGGCAGCTTCACCCTCACTCTCCCTGTGGGGCTGCTGCAGCGAGCAACGGACACAGCCTTGATTCGAGGACCAGAAGGGCAAGAGACGCAGGGAGGCCCAGGTCCAGGGTGACAAGTCCGGGCGGCCGACAGGCGCCTCACCTGACAGAAGCGTCGGCAGTAATCCCGACTGCTGATCCCAAAGCCGCCGATACCGCAGCTGCCACCGCCAGCGCCGCCTCTGCCGTGGTCCGCAGCTCCAAGCCCCGCAGAGCCTGGAGGGGACTCCACAATGGCCCCGAGCTCTTCTCCGAGGCGTTCGGCCTCTTGGTCGCTCTCTTCCTCCGCCATGAGGCTCTCGCCGCCCAGCGCGTACCAGCCCCTGCGCCGCCGCCGCTGTAGCTGCCTTGGCTAACCTCCTCCTCCTCTAGTTCCCTCCCCCTTCCCTCCACCCCAGCCGAAGAGGGGCCTCTCTGCTGGCTCTACTTCCGGCTCCGCCCACCCACGCCCCCAGTTTTCGTTGGAAAGCTCTAGCCGCCAATCATACACATACCCGCCCTTCCACTTCCATTGGTTAAATTGGCTGTCTCTTAAAGAGACCCGAAGTCTGTTGGCTAAAGCTGCTCGGCGGTTGCTGGGAACGCCTACGAGTCTTGCCGTAGGCGGTGCAGAAGGACGGGGCGCGGCGGGGGACACGGCGGCCGCCGCGGGGCTCAATCGGGCGACTGCGGCGACGGCGGCGACGGCGACCGGTTCTCCCACTCCTTCACTCTCTTGCTGCTCCTTTTTTTCCTCCTTTCCTTTCCGGCCGGGTCTCGTCCACTTCCCTAGCTGCGGCCCCGATCCTACGGTACCGAGGAGCTAGGGAAGCCAAGGGTGGGCCCGGCCGTTGGTGTGGGCTTTGGGCCCGGGCCTTCCGTCCCGAAGCGGGCTCCGGGGGCGGGGCCGGGGTGCAGTAGTCTACGGGAGGAAGAGGGAGGAGACGGGAAGCCTGACAGCGGCCGCCTCCTCCCCTGAGACTGCCGCCAACTCGGCTGTTGAGTTCCCGGGGCCGGCTGCGGGTCTCGGCCCTGCCCAGTTAGCGGGGCAGAGGCGGTGGGGCGCCGGCGTGCTGGGCTCAGCGCGGGAGGAGGGAGTCTAGACGCCGGAACGTCCTGCGCCCCGCCTTTCCCTCCTCCCGAACCTTGGGGCCTGGGTCGCGGGAGAAGGTTCAAAGCGGGGCGGACAGCTGAGAAGGGACTGGATTAAGGTGTGCTGGGGTGAAGGTTGGGATACAGATTTTGTGGGTAGTTACCAAAAGAGAGCGGATTTGAAGACACCTGTGTGGTGGCTGTTGATGTTCTTGTGCATTTTTTTACCCACCCTTCTCTCTCTCTCCCCCTCCCCCATTTTTTTCTTTCCATTTGTTTTTCGTGTTTCACAGTAAAGGCATGACTTCCTGGCACCGCAGGGAAAACAGGGTGCAAGCCCAGAAGCTATTTCTCCACCACCACTTGTTGAAAAACTGATTTGAAGGCATCTCGGGGCTTGAACAAACGAAAAGTGCCAACATTTCCTGCGTCTCTGTTTTTGCGCTGGAGACCTTTCTAAGTATCATAACGAAAAAAACTGGAAACTAATCCGGTAAACATTTAAACTTGAAAAATTCTAATGAGTTTTATTTTAATCTAGTAAATGATTTGCTCCTCTTCTGTTGACTAATTCCTGCTCCTGACTTTTGAAGTTCATCCTTTAAAATATCTTTACCCTCTATTGAAAACACTTTTGTTCTTGTCTGTAAATTTGAGCATCCTCTACTGGGGAAATATTTGCCTCTGCTGTAACACAAACAGACTTTTGAAAGTTACAAGACGTAGGGGTGTTTAGGCCTTTCACATTACCACAAGTGATTGAGCATTTTATGTTTCAAAGAATAACGAACAAGTTTATTATTTTAAAGTTTGAAATCCAAATATTTAAAGAAGAAAACTTCAAATAGAAATATTTGGGCAGTACTGGACACATATTTAATGTTTTTAATAACTAGCTTAGAACCATTAATCATAACTGGGACCAATAAGCTATAGGAGTATAAAACAGCAGTAAGTTGAAGTACAATCATGTGTAATGGTAATTACTTACTAAGCAAGAATCCTATCTGCTCTGCCATTGAAAACCTATAACCTAACAAAATATTTGACACATGAGAGCCATGCATGAAAGAAATTTTTAATGGAAAAGTAATAGTGTTAAACCTAAACCTTATTCTACTTTATAGAATTTCTGTGAAATGTTAAACCCTTCTCTGAGTTTTTGTCCATAGGTGTCTCAGTGTCTCACACATTGGCAGTTTAAAGTTGTTTTGAGAGAGACTTCATATTATCCAGCTATGAATTCTTTAGTATGGATTAACTCCGTTGTTTCTCATTACACTTGAAAAGCATATTTCTTCTACATTTGGCAATTTTTCTCTAACATATTTATCCAAACAAAATTCCATCTCGAATTCTATCAAATTCAGTTTAATTTCTTATATCTAAGTTAGTGTTAAAAGCTTAGCCCAACAACACGGCCTCAAATTTTCAGTGCACATTACATCATGATTTGGCAGTGATCATTGAAGTTTGTTATAAGGATAAATTGAGAAAATTATTAAGCTGCTTCTGAGTTAACTATTTGGAAAAATAACAAAGACGCTCACATCAACAAATTGTGATGAGTATCTGTCAAATACTAGCACTGTGATCTTATTTTTCTAACTTAAAAGTTAAGTGAAAAATATTAACAAATGTATGAGTCTTTTAATTGAAAAAAGAAAAGTTAGAAAAAAATACTGAATATCTTGTCACCTTTTGGAAAACTTTAACAGGTATGTATGCATTAAAAAATGATTTTGAGCTCTATATTTCGGCTTTAAAATTTAGTGTCATAGCTGCTGTTAATTGCCTTTTGGTCTGTGTTCTTTCTTGATTTTTACTTTTATTCTTCTCAGAACAATTTTGGAAATTATATATATCTTCATTTAGAATTATGCCAGTTTAGTGGCCCACCTGTTTGAACAAACTTTGCATACAATTCCCTACAATTGTGTTCCTAAAATAAGTTGCCCCAGAAATGTGAATGGAAGGAAACTCTTTTTAAACTTACATATGTGCCTAAATTGGATGAGATTAAAATAATTAGTACCATAAATATTGCCCTGTGATTAGGTTTTCCTAAAAGATAGTGACATCAGGGATAGTTGGAGTTCTTTTTATCATAGTTATAATTTATTTGAATTTCATCAGTCAAGGAGTGGACCTAGTTACTAGTGAGTTGCTGTGGTTTTGCCTTCCCTTACATATTTCAGGTAAGTTGGCTTAATGGACGCATAGTCTATTGATTTGAATTAAGTTTTCAATCTTAAAATGTTTATACCTGCCTTTTATTTTATTTTATTGTTTGTTTGTTTGTTTGTTTGTTTTGAAGAACATTATGTTTACTAGGTTCCCCCCTTCACCAAGTCCCCCCCACAAACCCCATTACAGTCACTGTCCATCCAGCACAGTAAGATGCTGTAGAATCACTACTTGTCTTCTCTGTGTTGCACAGCCCTCCCCGTGCCTTCCCACCCATCCTCCCCAGTCCCTTTCCCTTTGGTAACTATTAGGCCATTCTTGGGTTCTGTGATTCTGCTGCTGTTTTGTTCCTTCAGTTTTTTTTGTTCTTATACTACACACATGAGTGAAATCATTTGGTTCTTATCTTTCTCCGCCTTGGCTTATTTCACTGAGCATAGTACCCTCTAGCTTCTTCCATGTTGTTGCAAATGGTAGGATTTGTTTTCACCTGCCTTTTTTATTGTCAATTACTTCCTGATGAACTGTCCTTATAACACTTACTTTGTTTCTCTTTCTTGAAAGAACCTTATTCAAAGTCAGAATGGAAAGATTTGTAGTGACAGCACCACCTGCTCGAAACCGTTCTAAGACTGCTTTGTATGTGACTCCTCTGGATCGAGTCACTGAGTTTGGAGGTGAGCTGCACGAAGACGGAGGAAAACTCTTCTGCACTTCTTGCAATGTGGTTCTGAATCATGTTCGCAAGTCTGCCATTAGTGACCACCTCAAATCAAAAACTCATACCAAGAGGAAGGCAGAATTTGAGGAGCAGAATGTGAGAAAGAAGCAGAGGCCTCTAACTGCATCGCTTCAGTGCAACAGTACTGCGCAAACAGAGAAAGTCAGTGTTATCCAGGACTTTGTGAAAATGTGCCTGGAAGCTAACATCCCGCTTGAGAAGGCTGATCACCCAGCAGTCCGTGCTTTCCTGTCTCGTCATGTGAAGAATGGAGGCTCCATACCTAAGTCAGACCAGCTGAGAAGAGCTTATCTGCCTGATGGATATGAGAATGAGAATCAACTCCTCAACTCACAAGATTGTTGACAAGGAGGTCACCACCACTGTGATCAAGATAAATGTGGAGTATTAAAGTTGTGTGTTGATTGTGTGGTTCATTTTTATATTTATTTCATTTAAAATCATGTGATGCAGAATAGTTTTGCAATGTGTATATAGTTGCAGGCAAAACAAAAAAAACCTCACTGCAAAACTTACTAATTGTAGTCACCAGTGGTGTAAAGCAAAACTTAGGGTTCGGAGTGTGCTAGGATACCTGAAACCTGGTGGTTATCTTTAGAATTGATGGTTTTCTCATGAAATGTTTGTGCATGGAAGAACTGCCCTGCTTTTTTACCCTGTTACCATGTATGATTATTCCTTGTGAGACTACTTAATACTGGATTGAACACTAGCCTAGGAAATTGAAGCTGCTGCCAAGCAACACCACTCACAGTAACTTAAAGGAATTATTTCTGATTAGAAGATCCTTTTCAGAAAGGAAGGGATGGTGGGAAACTGTTCTTATGTCTTTGGATCCCTTGCAGAAAATGACTGGTTATTTCAAACTATGTTTTACTTGTATATGATGTAGTTATCTTAATGATCACTCAGTTCCTCACTGTCTTTTCCCCTCTTTTTTAAAGGCTTATTGTTGTATTTAGTAGCAGCTTCAAGTGACCAAAAGACTCAAATCTTTTTTTTTAATGTCAGTGCCAAAGCCATGGAAGTATTGCAGTGACATGATACTAGTCTCTTATAAATACAAATTTTTGAACTATAGCTTTCATTTCAAGCACTTCACATTGAATTTGCAAGCTTTTCTTTTATGTCTTGATGTTAAAGCTTTCACGACTGGCATTTTAATTTAAACAGGTATACATTTTATGATTGAGTTTTCTGTTTTTATAAAAAATTGTAATTACATTTGGGCTGACAGATGAGCTAATAAGTTACTTTCTTTAGTCTTTCCATATGATTTTATGAAATTAGGTAGACTAGAAACAAGTTTACTTTTATGTGCTTTGTCTCTGATGATACAAGGTTTTTAAATATAGATGGTAAATAATTGTCTAGAATACTGGCATGATGTTTTTAGTAGAGATCTGGCAGTATCCTGCATAACTATTTGGGTGAGGAAATAATCAGTTCTATTAAGGGTCAGCCATGTTCAGGAAATGATCTCTGTCTGAACCTCAGTGTCCTGTAAGGTCATCAGAGCAGCTTAGCCCAGTTAATGTCCTCTCTGTTGGAGACCCAAGTTATATTTTTTAAAAACTGAACAGCTGAAAACTTGGACTAGAGCTTAAAAAATCTTAAAGTCCTTGAAAACATTCAAGCTAAAAATAATTATAAAATATATTTCTGTTGCAAAGCACTGACAAATAATGCCCTATGTGACCTGGAGTTTGAGGTCATTTCACCACAAATCTTCATTTTGAGAAAAAGCCAAAGTGAAAGGAAAAGGTTATATTTTTCAGAAACAGCTTTCAATGTCTGAGTTTCTTTTACAGACTTAAATTCCTAGGTCAGATTGTCAAAGTGCCTGTCTGATTTTAGCTTTTATGTGGGTATTTTGTCTTCATTTTAAAATAAGCCTGCCACCAAAAAAGAAAAATAACTTAATCAAAATTTGAAGTACAAGTTTTTTTCATGTTCAGTTACATGTTTAAGTAGCAAAACAAATGCCTAGAGTAGTGCTCTCATTGATAAAGCACACACGTGAAGAGTCCAGCAGCAAAATGTGCTTTGCTTTTACTTCCTCTAGTAAGGAATTTGTAGGCAACCACGTTTAATTTGAATTATCTAAGATCTAAAGAGTTAGAAAATGGGTTTTTACAGCACTATTCAGAATACAAAAATAGGGTTAGATATACAATCACTCTAATTTTTCAAACTTGTACATGATTGAGACCATTCCCTATTGTTTGGATATCAATCTGCACTAACAGCAAATATGTAGTGGCAAAACAGTTTTGAGTAGTCCTAAACCATAAACTGGATGACATTGCACTAGAAAAACACCAGTAATTCACATTTGAGTTTCTACTTATTACTGACTTGATCATTTACGTCCCATATATTTTAATGAATTTATCTTAGGATCCTAAATATCCCCACATACACTGTAACTAGGGGCATAATCTATCCTCCTGTTAGGATTATACTGATTCCATCATGTCCTTAGAAATGTTTTCCATCCTGTTGTGGAGGTTTAATATGTTTATTGATTATGAAACCTGTTACCTGAAACTGGTCAACTTTGTCTCAAAGTTAAATGGATAATGCAGAATTAATTGTTTTAGCCTGCTCAAACTGGTACAAATCCGTGAAACCATGGTTGGCATATGTTAGATAATGAGAATGTCGTAGAGGCATATGCTGCTGTGGCAGTGTAGTGGATGTGTGTACAGAAGATTTCAAACTTAACTATATAGTAGTAGTGTGATGCTATACTATTGGAAAAATAGGTTTTTTTCTATTTTATAAGTTGTATGCATAAACAAGATTTGTAATGTTTCATTTATAAAATGCCTTCTTCAACACATGCTTACCTGTTAATAGTGTTTTCTCGAAGTATGATAGTGTGTCTTCCAGAATTTCACTATATGCTTAGAGTAAATAGTTCCTAGCTTGTTGAAATGTTAAAATTCTTTGTTGGTTTGTTTTGGTTCCTATGGGGCATTTAGCAAGCTTGAAGGACATTATAATCATTTAATTACAGAGTGAAAATTTAGAAAGATTGTGTATGAGAACCTAGTTATTTTATTCATTATCATCTATAAGTGAGACTTTAAAAAAAAAAAAAACAAATGTTACTTCCAATTAATGCATTTGGCCCTACTGAATTTTCAGGGACCAGAGAACTTTATAAGGAGAAAGTTCTGCATCTTACAATTGTAACCAATTAAGTATCGGCTTGGGCTTGGGATTATTCTGAAGTATTCATTGCATAAAAACTATTATAACAGTTGGCAAGGTCTCCAAGCAGAAAGTTCTATGTTAAAACTTTTGCCTGAAAGAATTTGTATGTGAATGTTAATGGAAAACACATTTAAACAAAATAAAATTTTAAGGTGGCCCAAAACGAAAGTCACAATTCATTTGGTGCTTAGTCTTTTGAAGGCCTCTGTGGTTTGACTTGCCCCGACTGCTTTTAAATGTAAGTACAAATCACCCTAAAATTCATTCATCGAATAGAAGGTTTGTTCTATAATTTCATTGAAAATCTTAACCTGAAATAAATTGCTTTAGCTTCTGATCAGAATTGATTAAAATGTGAATAGCAAAGTGGCTTTCCTAATCCTTGCTTTATCTGAATCCATCCTATCATAGACTTCTGAGGTAAATACAGTTCTTATCTAGTGGTATTCTACGTGTAACCAGAATACTGTATTCATTAAAATTTTTACTATGTTCATTTTTGTATTCCCGTGCTTTTCTTCTTTTTTTATTGCTCACACATGTATTCTTAGTATAAATGTGTCACTTTTAAAAGTTTTGTTTCTGTGACTTTTAGAAATAAATTTCAAAAAATTGTTTCAGTTTTGAAAGCACATTTTGTTTTGTAAGTCAGTAACATAATTGCAAAAGAGCAACAGAATTTTACTAATTGTTTTATTTTTCAACTAGTTAATATCTGTAAGATTATTGGTCCTGATGCCCAATGTAAAAGCATATATTTTTCAAATCAGATTCACATATCTACAGGTAGTCCTTTCCCCAAACTATTATATAGGTACATATTTCAAATATGATGGAAGCATCATAATTTTCCACTTTTAGAAATATTAATTACGAAAGACAATGGCCTAATTTGTATCTCATACACTTTTATTGGGTTTTTTAGAGATTAGCTATATTTTCATTTGCCACTGGGTGCAAAAAAAATAAAAATGCCTAGGAGTTGAAAATTGTCTTTTAGTTGTGCATAGTTTTAAGGACAGGAATTCCTCCTATTCACTAGAATTCTAGTTGGCAAAAAAAAAAAAAAAAAAGGATTGGATTTTTTTAAATGTTGCCTAGCATCAAAAGTGTAGAAAGGACCTTAAGAAATCAGTCAGTACTCCTGTTTCCAGGCTAATGTCTCTAAACCATCAGAGACCTGCTTTCATTATTCCTAAAGAATCACACCATAATGTTTATTAAATGTAAACTAATTTTATGTGACTGGTCTCAATAGTATTTTTTTCTGTCTGTGTAAATTGGGTTGTGTGATGTACCTGTGATAGGATATATATAATGCAAAGATGCTCCTGGGACCAGACTAGCTAGCTTAGCCCTGTGAAAGCTAAAAAAGAGAAAGTAGAATAGGACTGACTTGTGATCTGATGCGTTTGTTGTAAATGGTATGACTCAGATTGCCCCTCCAGTATGTTATCTTGATTTCAATTGTTTCATGTGCTTATTATCTACAGTGAATGCGTTTTAGTTCTCTCGTTTAAATGCTGGAATTAGATTATTTAGAAGTCTATGTCTTCAAGTTCTTGGTTAAATTTGGATAATAATCAGCTAATAGTGTTGAGTTCTTATCGTGCCTGATACTGCTCAAGCCCCTGGGGACACATCAGAGAAAATTTAAAAAATCCCTGCCTTCAAAGAGCATACATTCTAGTGATAATTCATTGTTATAATACAGTGCCGGAGGTGGGGGAGCAGCCGACACATACTGTCTTTTCTCGGCAACTACTTTAGGGATTCCTCGTAAGTCCAGTTAGTTTCCTGCCAAATAGCACTGGTTTCATCTTGACTCTTAAAGTCTTATTTTACAAGAAGAGCAATAAAAATGGAAATTCGCAGATTAAAGGGTCTGCATATCCTTTGAAAATCTGGTAGTTTATGTAATCCATGAAATAAAAATTGCCAGATTAAAATATATTAAGCAATGGGACTGACCAATTTAAATGATTGTAAAATAAGAACTTGCCACACATTTTAATGCAACGTCCATGGTAAATCAAGAGCTTCACGGAATATTGGGTATCACTGAATACTGGATAGTCACTGTGTACTAAATTATACATTAATTAATGATTATCATAATCTAGCTCCCCGGACAGGTATGTATATTACATGACAGACTCTCCAAACATAAAGGAATCAGTGTGTAATGGAAAACATTGTTTTTCTATGCCTTCTTCCCCTTTAATTTTTTTTCTTACCATGCTCATGTAGTACCTATTCAATAGTAATAATTTTACATATTATTTTTAATCTAATAAATTCCACTTTTATGACTATTTCCTACAGAACAAAATAGCCAATATATAAAAGTACATGTGAAAGGACATTCATTTTAATAACATGATAGTAAACAACTGCAAATATTATGAACGTTCAACAACAGAGGAAAGGTCCAAATCATATGGGTCTATATTAGGGAGCTATTCAAGTGATCTAGAAGTGGATCAGAAGAGAGGTTGACACTACTGCTAAGTTAAAAACAACACACAGTGCATTTTCTCACTTCTGAGAGAGAACAATGCTGTATGAGTGCACTCTGTTGGTAAGAGGTAACTGATGCACACCATATGTTAAGATTAGTGACAAGTGATATTACTGGGGCAGGGAAGAATATTTGCCTTTTTTTGACACACCATTGTATATTGGCTTATTTACAACAAGCACATGTTATCTTTGTCACACACAAGATATGAAGTAGACTTTTATTGAAACCAGCTTGCACAATAGTTATATCCAAACTGTAAAGAACAGCAGTGTCACATAGTCCATCTCCATTATTAATTAGAATATTAAAGAATTTTAATTGAAGAACAAATATTTTAAAACATCTTTTTTGAATTCTTTAGAATTTACTTTTATAAAATTTAGTTGCACATTAACAAAGCAAAGTCATCTTTTTCCCAGTTTATTCATTATTAAGTATGTAATAGGGAGTCAATTTCAAAACTATGACTATAATATCCTTGTAGTTTTCTTCTGTAAATAGCCTAAACTTTCTTGTCTGCAGTAGTTGTATACATCACTGTGCTTCAATAATGCATATAATGCACAAGTTTAATCACTACTAAAATCCTGTAAACTTTCAAAATCTGTCAGTTCATGGGAACAAAATGAATGTATTTCACAAAATATCCGTATCACAACTTTAAAATCGTAATCTCCTATTTCAGAAAACCAGCATTAGATCAAGATTAGAATTCTATGTCTGGTACTCATTTGTCACCTAACTCTTCCTCTCCATGAAGGTTGCTATTTTGGAATTTATAGTCTTTTCAATATTCTTTTTCTACTAGGGGATCACTTAGTATCTCCTTGCTCACTGACATGACAGTAATTTCTTTACTAAGCATAGCAGCAACATAGAACGATCAAGGTGCAATCTTTCCCTATGCCAATGGTCATCTGTTCTTAAACTTTCTTTCCTATCTGATTTGCTTCTTTCCCCTATAATGCTTCTTCATCTCTTCACCTTGTTCTTAATACTGTATCTTTTGCTCACACAAAATATTGTCAACTCACTGTGAGATCACAAGAGCTGTAAGCAAATTCATGTCTAGAATCCATGTAGCCATTAATCCACATTTCTAGGCATATCCATAAAATAGAGCAGATTTTTGTAATTTAAATTGCAAATACTGTCAGAATGCCACATCTAGTATCTCACAGGAGCTATAAGTAGCAAATTCATGTCTAGAATCCATGTAGTCATTAATCCACATTTCTAGGCATATCCATAAAATAGATTTTTGTAATTCAAACTACAAATACTGTCAGAATGCTGCAGCTAGTATCTTTACTAAGTTACATATGCACACGACTGGATTCTAAATTTGCTTAGAAATAGATTTTATAATACAATTACTTCCCTGCCACAGCAATTAAACTTCAATTAACCTTAAATTCATTAGTGTATGTTACATTAGTGTCTGTCACATGGACTTTTGTGTTTGTTAACCAGTATCGGCAATAAAATTAATACTATAAATATCTGATAGACTAATTGTTTTCTTAAGGCTTTATATAGTATCAATCATCATACTACATTTAAGAAAGAAATAACATTTATGGACATGTTTTCAAATTATATTCAGCACATTTTGGTATAATTTTATTTGCGTCTGCATTCTTTTTTAAGTTTGCTATTTTTGTAAATAATATATGCACATAGTTTAAAGATCAGATTCATAATCAATAATCCCTGGTTCATCCTCAACTTTCCCTATTCTCAATTCCCCCATCACCTATTTAAAACGCTTTCACCTATTTTCTTCTACTTTCATATTTCTAAATAATATGCTTATACAGTTGATATTTGAACAATGTGGGGCTGGGGATGCTGACACCATTCCTACCCCTGCACATTTAAAATCCTCATGTAACTTTTGACTCCCCCAAAACTTAACTACTAATAGCCCACTGTTGACCAGAAGCCTTACAGGTAACATGAACAGTGGATTAACACATGTTTTGTATATTACATGTATTACATTCTGTATTTTTACAATAAAGTAAGCTAGAGAAAAGAAAATTTTTTCAAATTTTTGAATATCTTCAAAAATCTTCTCAATATACTTACTGAAAAATATCTACATATAAGTGGATCCACACAGTTCAAACCCATGTTATAGGAGGTCCAACTAAACTACAATTGTGATTCATTGGTGTTAGACATGAGGCCTAAAAATGGAAGATTTTGTTTTTTTTCCTTTCATCATCCCATTCTTTCCTTCACCATACTTTTACATCATTAAAATCAATAGAAAATGCTTACATTGTTATGACCATGTAAATGATTATCCACCACTGAACCAAATATGTACAATGATTATGTCCTTCCTTACATAATTTTTCATTTTTTCTTAAAGTTTTATCATTTTTTTCATTTGGTTATGTGCTCTTTATTCCAAATGTACCAAAAGATATGGCAAATACCTAAATACCTATAATGGAAAATACCATTTACATGCTTAAATGTATCAAATAAACTATCAATTCCATTTATTTTCCCAGAGACCTTGCTTCCCTGACTTCTTTTCTCCTGCTCAAATCAAATCTGAACCTGTTTTTCTCCAGGTCCAAAACAGCAGTCATCCTGGGATACCTCTTTGCCACTTTTCTGGTTAGATGCGTCCTTTTCTTGTAGTCCACACCCTATGCCCTGCTTAATCCATTATTTGGCTTAAGCATATCCCCCAAAAACTTCCTAAGAAATTATGTATGGGAGGTTTATCTCTTGACATCTTTCATGACTGAAAATAACCTCATTATTCCCTCGTAATTAATTGAAACTTTGGTAAGTATGTTAAAAATAATTTTCTTTGATAATTTGAAGGCATTGCTCCATTGTCTTCTGGTACATAGTATTGTATTAAGAAGCCCAGAGTTTCTCTCAATCTTGTTCCTTAGTCTATAAAGTGGTTTTATATTATTTTTATATTGCATTTATAATATAAGTAATTACTGCAAAAAAAAAGCAGCAAAGCACATACATCCCAGGATGACCATGATATTGGACCCAGAGAAAAACAGGTTCAGATTTGAGCAGGAGGAAAGATGTTTGGGAAGGAAGGGCTCCAGGGAAATAAGTAGAATTTATATTATTTTGTATTATATTTATAATACTTCTTTGATAATTGACTTCCCTTAATTTATTCTATCCTGCTTTTGACTTCTAAGACCTCTTTTTTCTTTTCTGAACATTTCCTTTTCATAACATACCATTTTAGGTTTATGATTACAGTGTTTTCTTTTATCTCTCTGTGACTGTTAATTATAATTTTTAAAAGTTTTCTTATATTCCTGCATTGTCTCTTGTTTCTTCCAGGCCACTCTATTTCTGCCTGCTTATTTCAGTCTGTCTCTTCCCTACTGGAAACATTATTTAAGTATCTAGTGATTCTTGAATGCTCATTCATATTTGAGAACTAAATAGCTGATTGGGTTCCCTGTGTGCATGGTTGGCACTTGGCAAACGTAGAAGAATCAGAACCAAAACACAATCTCTAATGAGCTCCAAATGTCAGTTTTTGAAAATTTTGTATCTAAGTGCTTTCAGTTTCTTCAAATTCACAGGAAAAGAGGTGACACAGATGTGTATAATATTCCTAGTTACTGTAATTCTGAGAACAAAATAAGTAAGAGAGCTAGCTAGCTAGTATGGTTAACTTGTGCCCCTCCACAAATTCATATAATGAAGTCCTAACCCCCAGCACCTCAGAATCTTACCTAATTTGGACATAGGGTCATTGCGAATGCTACTAGTGAAGATGAGGTCATACTGCAGTAGGATGTGCCCCTAATCGAATACGACTGATTCCTTGTGAAAAAGGGAAATTTGGACACAGATACACATACACAGGGAGAATGCCTTATGGAGATAAGGGCAAAGATTGATGTGATGCACCAGAAGCCAACCAATGTCAAGGATGGCCTGCAAAGCACACAGGCTAAGAGAGAAACATGGAACAGACTGCCCTTCACAGCCCTCAGAAGGAACCAGTCCTGCCAGCACCTTTGGCTTAGACTTAGAGCCCCACAGAACAGTGAGACAATGCATGTCTGCTGTTTAAGCCACTGAGTTTGTGGCTTGTAAGTACTCTGTTACAGCAGCATGAGGAAACTAATATAAGAGTTTATGGTTCAATATATAATCTCTCTTTTCACCCTATGTTATTAGCTCCTTTCCTCATTACAACCCTCTGACTCGCTTTCCTGAACCTAGAGCTTCTCTGGTTCAAATTTTCCAGAGAATAATATCCAGAATTATCTGGACTTTCTGGTTCCTTGAATGTTGAGGCATTTGGATATGTGAGTGGAGAAATAGCACCTACTTGTGTGGCCCCCTTGCAGCCGGCAAGGCTGAACCTCTGAGGGGGGTTATGCAGGGCAAGCCTATGTGGGGCACTTCCTCCTTTCAGCTAGTTCCTTATTACCCACTCTATCTCTTGACACTTGAGGAAATTTCTCATACATTATGTGTCCTTTTCCATTTTATTAATCCTTGCATTTTTTTACACATACACACACAATTTTTAATTCATGTATATTTATTTCAGTGAAGCTATATGACAGAAAGGAAATACAAATATTTTATCCAGGAGTCCTTTGCTTCTGGCCTCAGGATGTTACATTTGAACATCAAAGCCAGAGAATGGATAGATACAACAAGCCAAACACTTTGCTTTCCTCTGTGCCTCAAATCTCCTAAAATCTAAGAAGAAATTCATAGTGTCATGATAAAATAAGAAATGAGTCCATGAACAGATAAAACATCTTCAGGGATTTGTGGATGATGGAAAGATTGTCTGAGACGATTAATTGTATGCACAATGGAAAGGAGGTTGTATTAGATTGATTGAAAAGTGAGAGAGTAAGAAAAACCAAAGCCCAAATGCTTTGAACAAAACCACATCCTGAAGAAAACCACTTCCGAATTCAGAGCAGATCCAGAAAAACGGCCAGCTCAAGTGAGCAAATATGCAGGGCAGGAGATGTTGTCCCTGTGTCAGGGTAAATGGCTAATAAGGCTAGGTAGGTGGCGGTACCTTGCAGAGCTGCAGTAAGCTTCTCCAGAAGGCTGTAGATACCCTGAAACAGCACCTAATATATAGTTCTGTTTCTCCTACAGCTAGTGTAGGAACCAAGGTGTAGAAACAGGGCGGCACTATTATCCCTAGTGGCCCACTCGCAAAATGTTTGCTTCTTGTTCTCACAACTTTTCGCTCTGCTGGCCTAGAGGTCTTAGTTCCAATGGGAGGAACACCTCCATCATGAGACATAACCATGATTTTCTATTGAACTGGAAGTTCAGACTGCCACCCAGCCACTTGGGGATCCTCGTGTCTGTGCACCAATAGAAAAAAAGGCAGTTACTGTGCTGGCTGGGGTGACTGATCCTGACTTCCAAGGGGAAACTGGACTATTACTCCACAATGGAGGTAAGGAAGAGTGTGTAAAGTACAGAGATCTTTTAAGGTGCCTGTTAGTATTACCATGCCCTTAGTGAGTCAGGTCAGTGGAAAAGTACAGCTTAATTCAGGCAAGACTACTAATTGCCCAGACCCTTCAGGGATGAAGGTTTGGGTCACCCCACTAAGAAAATAATCACGACCAGTTGGGGTGCTTGCTTCAGGGAAAGGGAATATAGAGTGTACAGTGGAAAAGGTAGTTATGAATACCATTTATGACCACATGACCAATTACAGAAATGAAGATGTAATTGTCATTGAGTATTTTCTCTTCATTTTGCTCTGAATACATTTGTGTATTTATATAGCTGCATCTATGCCTATTTCTGTCTTTGTCTTCTTTCTTCTCCTAGTCCCTTAGTATGGAATAAAAGTGTATTGACTTCATTTCATAATATTTAAGTATTGTTAATTATACATCATAGTATTTAAATTACATAGTATCAAGGAGAAAAGTGAATATCACTTAAGGACTTTATTCCTCTTCTGGGGAAGGGATTACTGTGTTTTCAGTTGTACAAAGAACAGTTGTATCATATTAGGTGGAATTTGACCTTATTATTGACTTTATTTGAAGGTTTAACATGTATGGTTTAACATGATGTGTATGTGTGCCAAATGGACATAGGGCAGACTTGTGATGGTCAGTTTTATGTGTCAATTTGACTGGCTACAGAATGCCCACATATTTAGTTAAACATTATTCTCTTTGTGTTTGTGAGGGTGTTTTTGGAGATTAACTTTTGAATCGGTAGACTGAATAAAACAGATTGTCCTCCCATCCAATCAGCTGAATGCCTGAGTAGAACAAAAAGGCTAATACTCCCTCCAGTGAGAGGGAGACTTCCTCTTGCCTGACTGCCTTGACCTGGAGCATCAGTTTTTCCTGGGTCTCAAACCTGCCAATATTCAGACTAGAACTACAACATTAATTGTCTTTGGGTCTCCGTTTGCTGACTACAGTTCTTGGGACTTGTGAGCCTCCATAATCACACACACACACACACACACACACACACACACACACACACACACACACACACACTTTACATAAATATATAATATATATATTCCCTCCTGATTCTGTTTCTTTGCATAACTCTCATATATCACCCAAGTAAAGCCATCTGGCAGTTAGGGGGACATACCCTAGTTCTTCTGTTTGCCCTTGGCCCACATCTGCTTTCACATACTGCCTCACTCAGGGAGAGAACCCTGTGAAGAAAAGGATCCTCCAAATGAAACCCAGGAGATCAACACATATCAGTTTCCCAGAGCTGCTGTAAGAGAATCCCACAAACTGGGTGTCATAAAACAACAGAATGTATTCTCTCATAGTTCTGAAGGCTACACATATGAAATCAAGCTTGTCAGCCAGGCCATACTCCCTCTGAAACCTCTAAATCCTTCCTTCCCTTTGTGTAGCTTCTGGGGCTTGCAGGCATCTCTGATTTGCGGCTGCAGCACTTCAGTCTCTGCCTCTATAGTCATATTCTGGCATTCTCCTGGTGGAATTCTATCCAATTTCCCTCTTATAAGAACAACAGTCATACTGGGTTAGGGTACACCCTAATGGTGGCTTACCTTAACTACATCTGCAAAGATCCCATTTCCAAATAAAGTCACATTCACAGGTCCTGGGGTGAGGACCCTCGTTTATTTGGAGGATATGATTCAACCCATAATACCATCTTAACTCATCAATGTAATGTATCAGTCAAAAAGTTTACCGGGTTTCTAACAAAACCAAAGATTGAGATGGCCAATCAGGTGACCCAAGGAACCAAAAGAGAACTTTTAAAAAATGAATTAACTATCTTCACTTTGGATATCATATACAAGACTACCGTAACCATAAAACAAGAACAGGCTGTAACTAAAAGATTGTAATCAGAGGAAAATGCAGTTCCTACAAATTAAAAATAATTTAAATTTGATAAATGACAATTAATGCTAAATGATTGATTTGGAAGATAAAGTTAAAGAACTCCCCACAATTGAAGAACAAAAAGCAAAGAAATAGTATGTGAGGAAATAAAGTTAAGAAACATGAAGGACTAACTCAGCATGTATGTTGTCTAACAAATAAAAGTTACAGGAAGGCAGAAAAAGAGAAAATGAAGGACAAATAATCAAATATGTAACAGAAGAAGATTTTCTGTAAGGTCCAAAACCACAAATGTTGCAGTTTACAAGAGTACTACAAATGTCAAGACAATAAAAATCCTTGCTTTAGACAATAGTTGGTGAAATTTCAGAACTCTAAGGGCTCAAAGAAATTGCCAGTTTCCCCAAAGGAAAAAATATCCATACAGGAACTGATGCATAGCAAACTCTAGGCGGCACTGTTCGCATGGCATTCCCTAGGATTGTATCCCAGTCAGAAAATGCCTCCAGGAGCTGGATAGTGCTGGATGGGTATTAGAAGGCAGGAGATCAATACTTTGGTATACTAAGAAATATGGTTGGTCTTTATTCCTGCTTTATAGCACAGAGCTCCTAAAATTCTTGTAATTTTCTAAGTGATAGGAGTGTCTTTTGTTGTTCTTGACAAGCCCGTTTGAACACACCTGTGGTCTATGTTAATGAGGTGATTTTGGGTGGGGTTCCTATATAGCTTTAGATTGGGGCTGGTCACCAGAAATACCAAGTGATTAGAAGGCTGGAAAGTTCAATCACCCACTGCCCTCTGGCTCCTTAAAAACTGAACAAGTAGATTTGGCAAGCTTATCAGGTGGTGAACGCATCCATGTGCCATGTGCACCACCTTTCCATGGGGACAGAAGCTCCAGCCCTTGGCACCCTACCAAACCTTGCTTGTGTACCTCTGCATCTGATTGTTAATCTATATGTTTTATAATATCCCTTATAATAAACTAGTAAATGTAAGTATATGTTCCCCTGAGTTTTGTGAGCTCCTCTAGCAAATTAATAGAACCTAGGAGGGGGTTGTGGGAACCTCTGATTTATAGCCAGTTGGTCAGAAGCACAAGTGACAACCTGGAGTTGTGATTGGCATCTGATGTGGGGTCCAGCCTTATGGGACTGAACTCTTAACAGGCAGGATCTAATGCTATCTCCAAGTAGATAGTGTAACTTGTCAGACACCTGTTGGTGTCCACTGAGAATTGGAGAATTGCTTGGGGTCACTGGAAAACACCCCAGAAATGTTTCAAATGCTAAGTATAAATTATGTTGAAGACACATGTATATATTTATCCAAACTAGAATTCAAATGTGAGATCAAAATAAATAAATGTCCTGACCTGCAAAGTGAGTTATCACTCAGAGAAACTCTCTGAAATAATTACAAGAGAATATATAATAGAAAAATTTCAAATGAATACAACAAAGCAGAAGATGTGACATATCAAGAAGGAGCAGCACACAAATGCACAGTTAAGTCTTAATATTGTTAATGCATAATGCTTAAACACATCGAAAAAATATGGTCATAAAATTCCTGACAATAAGAGTAGAGAGAGGGATGAGGGGGTGGGGGCAAAACCAACGTAAATAAAACTGAAAAATGTGCTAAGATTCATCCTAGATGTTGCTAAAATCATAATGTTAAACGTTGCTATAATTAACTACAGATATTACTAAAAATGTAAATCTGTATATAAATGAAAAGAATAAGCACTGATGTATAATTTCCAATTCCCATTAATGGAAAAGAAACTTGGAAGAGAAAATCAATCAAACAAATTGAGGAAAGAATAGAAGAAGAAGAAAAGAGAACAAAAGACAGAACATGAGATGGCAGGGATAAGTCCAAGCACACCTATATTATCATATATGAAAGTCTTCGATTAAAATATTAGATATTTTTTAAAGTGACTCTATGTATGATCGAAAAGAATTGTATTTACAACAATACTGCACTGAAAGTTTGAAAATGATATATTAATCAAAGGCTAAGAAAACAACAATTTTGACAATATTATAATCAAGAACAAATAGAATTCACAACTAAAAAATGAAAAAGACTACTTTTTTGATATTGATAAAATACACACTATGACTCTTTCTGTTCCTTGCTAATCTCCTTTTTCAATTAAAAAAGAGCCAGTCTCAGCTTTAGAGGCTTGTGCAGGCACCAATAAAGCCTTATTATTTATCATATTGTTTTGTTTCTAGCACATTTGTTTTTACAGTTAAGTTCTATTCATGGATATTTAATTTTGGTCTTCCAATTATAGTGTTGATAGTTATATTTTTAAATAAATCTGGAAGTATAAAAAGCAAGTGAGTGTAAAACATTCCAAGTAAATAACAGCATATATGAGACTTGGTAGAGCAAAATACTCGGAGGTACCAGGTGACACTATAAAGATGTGACAACTGACAAAAGTGACGAGGCACAGAACGGCTAGCTGCTCACCGAACCTGCACAGCTGAACTGCACTCCCTGGGCTCCTTTACAGGTGAGGGAGTTCTGGCCAGTGGTGAGTGGAAGTCACATGACCTCTTTTATGCAATCTTCCATCCTCTTTCCCCTCCACTGGCTGAACCTCAAGCTCTAGTGACAAAGGAAAAATGACAACACAGCAGGAGCTTGGGGGTTGTGTGTGTTCCCATAGAGGTAAGAGCAAATATTGATAATGCTTTGTCATCAAGGAAGATTTCCCTCTGGAAGGGCTTCAGAGCAGTGAACTTTTTCTTGCCTTCAATTGGCTGGTAGCATCATGGAAACACACAGACACTACCCACTCACTCCACATAATTATGCCTGTATTCTGCAAGTTTGAATTATATTCCTTGATCTAATTTTTTTATTATATGATACATGATTATATTATATATCATAGATATATAATTACTAGGTCTTTTTTCTTTTATCAGCATTTTGATGATCAACAGAATTTATCATATTACTTAAGAGAACATACTTTTTTGAGGTTTTAGCAATGAATTTAATAAGGCAAGGGGAAGCTCTAATTTTATAAGCATCTTATCTGTTCATTGCAGCAGGCCCATAAATACACATAGAAAAGATTTGGAAGCTCTTGCTTCAAGTTGTGGGGATATATTCATAAATTAGTAAAACCATTTTTAAAAATTCCAAAGTTAAGAATTCTATGTTAGAATTATCTTTTACCAAATAAAATTCTTATTATTTATGTGTGTATTGTTCTATTGTATATTTTTGTGTGTATATGTGTGTGTAACCAATTATTAATTATGGATGCAATCTTCTATACACTATCTATTAATTTTCTGGTTTAGTTTCTTCTGATGTGAACTTCATTTATTCAACAAGTGTTACTGGGTGCAAACTCTAGACTGAGTGTTGTGACAGACACCCCTTGCTGTACACTAGAGGGACACAAGACTAGGTTCCTGTCCTCAAGAAGCTCTAATAGGGGGAAATATTGAGAAAAAAATTAATATAATAACTTTATTCTACTTAAATAAATGAAAACTGAAAAAGCAGTGAGATAACTTATTTTTGGCTAGTAAAGATAACTTATTTTTTAATTTTAGTGTATGGGAAAAATGAATATCACATACAATTCTAAAGGGAAAAAAAATGGGTCTGAACACAATTTGGGAACATGAAGTAAAAGCCTTGAAATGTGTGCAGATCTTTCAGCCCAAAGATTTCACTTCTTTGATTCTACCATGAAGAAATAGTCATGAATGTATGCAATGAATATGCTTCTAGGATATTCATGGCAGCATTTTTTCTTATTAGCAGTGAATTGGAATTAAATGGCCAATAAGCAGTATATTTTTATGAGTCAGCCATATGGTAGAATGCAACCTAGGTCTTAGAAAAAGATGCTTTAAAGAGGACTTAAGATATAAAAAATTGTTTTCATGTGATATTTTTACATTAAATGAAAAAATTAATTACAAATAAATTCATCCTTACATATTCACATTTATATCTGATAATAGAATCTCAGGAGTTTTTATATTCCTGTATATACAGATTCACATTTTCTAACCTGGAAATGAGGGGAGTTAGTGCCCCTTGACAAAAAGATGACAAGTGGAAAATGGGAGCCTATAATCCATTCCAAACAGACTGTGTTATGCATGTGATGCTTTTATGAATGTGAGAGGGCTCCAAGATATGTTGGTCACATTAATTTAGAATTAAAATCTTTAGGATCTGTGTAGAAGATGTCAGTTGTTTCAGTGTATGACACTCTGTTAATTTAGGAGTTACTGATAACATTTTGGCATTCTCCTCTTGATTCAGCTGCTACTACAACACGTTACCATGTGTATGGTGCTCAACAGCCCTGGCAAGTAAAGTGGTATGTTTGTTGAGGTAAAGAACTTTGTCTATACTTTCACAATTACAACAGCTATAGCTTAAATGATAGTGATCACATAAAGTAGGTGTTCTTTCTTCAGTGAGGAGAATGGGCTATAGGAAAAGTAGTACTAAACAATTTTCAACTTGCTTGTGTAGTATGAGAAGGTTGATGTCACTTTAACTGAATGAGATTTGTATTTTTCTTGGAGTGAGATTTTTTTTCAATGACTGAATTTCTTTCATCTATAAAATCAACAAAATGAATAAATGAATTCATTAAAGATGTTAACATTATAATTTTATCTACTGAAGTGCTATTTATCACCTGTATCCTTGGTACCAGGCAGGCAGTCTGAGGAAGTTTAGGAAAACTGCTTCCCAATAGGTGAAGATGGAAGCTGAAGGTGATTTGCCTTTTTTAGGTTTTCTTCTGGATATCTAAGATAGGGACTAATTATGTTAGTTCATTCCTATGAGGGGAAAATGTATTCTGTTTTCTATGAGAAATTATCTTGTAAATAATTAACAGCCAGTGGTCCCATTAGGTTAAAGTGATCAGAACTATCTTGGAGACAGGAAGGACCTAAGAGGGTAAACAGAGGAAGGACAAAGGACTGGAAAGATGCCTTTGAAGAAGGGGAAGGAGAAGGAGACAGGGCTGAGGAAGGGAAAGTTAGTTTAAAAATATATATATATAGAGAGAGAGGCATGAATACCATTTGAACTGAGCCATAGTATACTTATTGACTAATGATGAATAGTTTTAGCTAGTTTTTTTTTAAAAAAACCTGCCTTTAATAAATTCAGTTATTTTTATGATTTGGTATGATTTAGTATTCTTGGTTAATATGGCATACAAAAATATTAGTTCTGGCTGACCTATAAATTATTTGCATTATTTGGACTAGTTAAAATAAACTTTTCTGAACCTCAGCTTTTACCTCTATGAAATGTCAGATTTGGTCTATATGGTCCCCAAAATACTTTATGGCTTTATATGCTACTATTTAATGATAGTAGAAAAATTCTGTGCACACTGAGATGCTGGTAATGGCAGCACACTCAACCTGTTCTTGGAAGACCAAAAAGTCTGGAGGTATGCAAACAGCTGGAGGCCAAGAGGTAAAGAGTGGGAACAACAATAAGCATTGTGAAATTTCTGTTTGAACTCTTCATTCATATTAGGATATAAGTAACTTGGGCATAAATGTAAAAATGTCTTAGTGTAAACTTCAGAAGTGATGATAAAATACATACAGCAGCCGTAATAAGGCTGAATGTGCTATGGCTAATAGACGCAGTGATTTGAGAACAGGGAGGGATGAAAAGGTTTCTTTCCTTTTGGTTTTGAAAAAAATACATTGAAGGATATCATTTGTAAGCAAGTACTGCTGAAGGTTAATTGGGTTGTGAGGTGGATTAAAAATGGTCTCTTTTTAAAAATGGTGAGGGTCTATGTCCCCTTCACCCTAAATCTTAATGGGTTTTATGCCTGTTTTGACCTACTTTGAAATTATGGCAGAACTAACAGTGGGCCAGCAGGACCAGACTTCAAGAAACTGGAAGCTTCTACTTTCTGTTTCTTGAAAAATTCTTTCTGGGCCCCCTGGACTATTATGTAAGAACTCTGACTACCTTGCAACCATCATTCTAGAAAGGTCATAAATTGGTGTTCTGGTCAATAGTTTCAGCTGAACTCAGCCTTCTAGACTTTCCCACCAAGGTACTAGTCATGTTGGGGAAAGGTCTTAGACCTTTCAGGTTGTCCAATATACCTTTATGCAACCAGATGATCTCAATCCCACATGGGGCAGAAGAGTCCCTGAGATGAGACCTGTTCAACTTCCTAACCCACAAAATTAAAGATACAGTGAAATTGTTGTTTGATACTGCTAAATCTTGGGGTAATTTGTTATGCAGCAATTGGTAACTGAAACAATATGATAAAAGAGTGTTAGAAATAGGTCTTTTTCCCTGAAATTTTATTTGGTTTGTGGTAATATTAGGGAGACAGTTTACAAAATCAGGTCTTCTCTCTTGAGTCTTTTTCAATGACTTCTTGAATGTTATATCTAGACAGACGGTTGCATTATTCATTCACTCCTTTTTTGTTCCTTCTCCTTTCTGTTTTTGGGTGGCTGCATGCCAGTTAGAGGACCAGAATTCCTTTAGGTCTGTTGAATGGTAACCCAAGCTCCATTACGTTACCATTCCAAGTAGAAACCAACAACCTCTTGCTCTAAACAGGCAATTTCCCCCAAAATAGCCCTGACTTCCATGATTAACACCATGTTCGGACTGAGAGTAATTTGTATCTATTTTTTATTACCTGGATTTAGATGAAACAGCTGAGACTTTGAAAAAGAATTTTTTACCACTTACACTAATCTTGTTTTAACTTAGACAAGTTACTCAAACTCTCTGAGGACTAGATTTGCTATTTGTTTTTTAAATAAAATGAGGATAATAATCCCTACTTTGTTGTGAGGTTGGTAGCAAGTATATATATAAATCACTTACCATAAGATAATTTCACCATATAATACGACATATATAATGACTTTGATTATTAGAATAAATTTCTCCCAGATTCATATCCTACTTCTCATTCTGTTCACTTCAGTAATTACTGAGTACCTGCCAGAGTTCAGCCTCTGTTCCTGACACTGGAGATACAAAGATGGGTAAGTCCCAGCTTCTGGTCTTGAGGAAGTCAGAAATCAAGGAAGAATTTGGAAATTAAATCATATGTGTAAAACCATATCGCTCACACCTGAAGAAATGTGTTTATTTACATATCACAGCAGCTAAAAGAACTGAACACAAAATGCAGCAATAGAGATTCTCTACAAGTACCAAATGAGGCAGGAGACAAATCATGTTTTCAAAATCACAGAGAAGTTGAGAACAAGAAAAATATTGTTAAATAAAATCTGGGCAACAAAGCCCCAATTTTTGTTGAATTAAGTGCAGAATTATATAAACCTATGAATGCATTTTATAAAAGGTTTGGTATAGAATGCTGTCTTTGTTAAAGAGTTTTAAAGGAAGGTAAGTTTGAACAGTTGGTACCAGTAGTATAACACACATTGCCAAACCAGACCATTACACCTTGAGAAACTGAAAGTGAAATGAACAGGATTAAATTTGCAGTAGCCTACCTACTATCACGAATGCATACACAGATGTGTATTTTATACCTGAAATACAACAGCTCTAAAAAGCAGCTAGTCTGTACACTGAGGGCAAACAACACCTACTGATACATACTCACCCAGAGGCCTATGATAGTCAACATGAGGAACAGTAGTAGGGAAAATTTAAAAAGTGCAGGCAAAACTCTTACCCAGCCCTAACTGCACCATCCTCCAGCCCTGTTTCCTGCCTCCTGAACCTTCCTATTACTTCTCCAGTTAGAAGATTTCAATAGAGAGTATTTAATAGGAAATGATAATGCTGTGTTAATATATGTTGGTGCATCATTCATTCAGAAGTATTCACTGAGTACCAGCTATATTCACACAGTACTAAATCATGCAAATTTTAACACCAATGATTTTGTTAAGCCACGGTTTTCACGAACTATATTAAGACCCCTTCCAGCCTTAATACTCCTTGATCCTGGAGCCAAGATTTCTTTGGGACAATTATTTTTGCCTAAAGGAAGATTTTATTCTATCTTCACTCCAAAACTTATCATCAAACTTAGTTTTGGTACTATGTTTGGCTTAGGACAAACCTATGGTCAGTATTAAGAGCAATGGAAAACACATGAATTTGGCTAAGTTCCAAAAGTCTCCAAAACAGAGAGAAATTAATATCTCTGTTAAAGATCCTTAGGTATAAAATGTGTCTTTAAGACATGTAAAAATGTATATTTTATAACATAAGTAAGTTAATATTTAGATCTGACCTAAAAATGTCATAAGGGTACACTGACTTTAAAAATCATTAAGATATTTTAAGGTAAAAAAAGGATAATTAAAACATTAAAAATGTAGACCTAAAACTAGGGCTTTAGGATCATTTAATGTAGTTCATTAATGATTTTTAGGAAATTTTGATATTTAGTATGTTTTTATATTTTTCCATGATTTCAACTTTCCTAGTTAACTGAAATATTTTTTAAAATGCATAATGATACAATTGATTTCGATTTTATTTAAGGAGTGTTTTATTCAGCTGATTAGAGTTTCATTTTGATGTTTACTAGAGAAACATTTCCTCTCAGACTATGTGAACAAATGTTGAAAATTCAGAAATTTAAGAATTTCTGCCTAGAACATTTGATACAATGGAAGAAATATATTTTGTGAGATACCTTTAAGTAGAAGATATTTTCTGAATTCTCTACTTATGAATGGACCTTTTTTCAATGAATATTATTTATCGTTTTCATTAACTCACTTAGAATCACAATATTGTATGAACTTTTATGTTGGATAAATACTGAATTCCTCAGAGATTGAGAATCTGATGGCCAGTTCGGCAACAGAAAAAAGCAAAAAGGTTTCCCGAGGGAAACCTGAATCAGAAATCAAATCTTAAAATCTTTCAAAGAGAGGTACCTATTTACTGTGATCTCTACATTATATATAATACAATTTCCATGTCATGTAATTAGTAGCTATAGTGACACAATTATTTTTAAGCTCAGGTGAAAACAATTGCCAGTCCCACTTTTTGGTTCATGTTACACTATCATTATTAACACAGCCCTTCTCTTGTTTAACTTTGTCTTATTTAATTTTAGTATATTTCCTCTGCAGATCCTATTCCAACTCATATCTGCCCCTCCCCCCAGGGTATATGCTAATATGTTTTATGTCCTAGAAAATTTTTCTCTCTCTCAAACAGTGTTTCTTTTGTCCTCATGTGTTTTTAATTTGTACAAATGATATTTTATTATGTATTTTGTACACTGAGCATATTTTCAAGATCTATCCATGTGGGTCTGATTACATCTAGTTCAATTTATGATTACTTCAGAGCATTCTAACATGCATCACCACATTTTATCTATGGATAACTAAGGTATCTTCAAATGCCCACTTTCATAAATGCTGCTGAGATACCAAAGAACCAGATTTTGGTTTTGTTCATCTCTCCCTTTACTTTAGTATTTTTTTTTCATTCTCTATTTTATTGATTCTGCTTCTATCTTTATTACTTCCTTTTTTTTCCCCACCAGCTTTACTCTGTTGTTCCTTTTCTGTCTCCTTGGGTTAAATTCCTAGATCATTTGTTTTTCATGTTCCAGTTTTCTGATAAATTCAGTCAAAACTATGCTTCCATTAAACATTGTTTTAGTAATGTTCCTTAGACTTGCTTTAGCCAAGTCATTTAGTAGTATGCTATTTAAAATCTACAAACACACATGTTTTTTAAAGACATTCTTTTATGTCTGGTTCTACAGATGAGTTGGCTTAATATGCTGAAGTGAGCTACAAATGAGCCACTGCTACGCTATGACCCTACTCAGGTGTGGCTCTGAAAGACAATGACAAGAGCAAATCCTCACAGAGCACAGAGCTTCAAACAGCACACTCATTGGTATGGACAGAAAAGTAGTCTGAAAGAAGACTATACATATGATTCTGAGATGTGCCATCTGGCTTGGGTGATGGGTCAGAAGCTTGGAAGGAATAAGATTGAAAGATCAGATTCAAGGAAGACTGAGAAAGAGATATTTGGATAAATTTTTGGAATGAGCCTAAAATGAACAGGAGAAACTGAACAACCAAGTACACAGGTAACTCATCCATGGAGGTTAGCTACACTCTGCCCTTGACCTGAGCCCCCAATGGGCCTATAAAGAGCAGTCATGGTGGTAGAGATGGAAATTGTATAAGGACTTAACAGCATAACCTCCTCCTACCAGTGCTCATCTAAGCACAGCTGCTGTTGAATATCACATCTGCCAATAGCATGGACTGACGCTGAGCCCCAAAATGGTACTGTTACTCAAGGAACTCAATCAACTACTTTGTGGCAAGTTTATCCCTTTACAGCAAGGAGGCATGACAATATGCAAATGATCAGGAACCACTGGTCCTACCATATATTACATTACCCACATCTGCCAGTCAGGTAGAATGTTGAAATGGCTTCTGAACAGGTACATGCTAAGGTATCACCTTGTTGATGACATTCTGTGGCACTCGAGTGCTGTCCTTCAGGTTGTGATATATACTTTGAACCATTGTTCACTATATGTGTGGACTGTGACAGGCAGAACATATGGATCCAGCATTCAAAGGATAGAAACAGGAGTAGCTCTCACCGTTACTCACAATGGACCACTTTGGATGTTCCTACTTTTATGTGCAAAATGTGGGTGGGTTACTCCTGCACTGCTGGTGGGAATGTAAATTAGTTCAACCACTGTGGAAAGCAGTATGGAGGTTCCTCAAAATGCTCGAAATAGAAATTCCATTTGACCCAGGAATTCCACTTCTAGGAATTTAACCTAAGAATGCAGCAGTCCAGTTTGAAAAAGACAGACGCACCCCTATGTTTATCACAGCACTATTTACAATAGCCAAGAAATGGAAGCAACCTAAGTGTCCATCAATAGATGAATGGATAAAGAAGATGTGGTACATATACACAATGAAATATTATTCAGCCATAAGAAGAAAACAAATCCTACTATTTGCAACAACATGGATGGAGCTACAGGGTATTATGCTCAGTGAAATAAACCAGGCGGAAAGAGACAAGTACCAAATGATTTCACTCATATGTGGAGTATAAGAACAAGGAAAAACTGAAGGAACAAAACAGCAGCAGAATCACAGAGCCCAAGAATGGACTAACAGTTACCAAAGGGAAAGGGACTAGGGAGGATGGGTGGGAAGGGAAAGATAAGGGCAGGGAAAAAGAAAGGGGGCATTACGATTAGCATGTATAATGTGGCGGGGGGGCACCGGGAGGGCTGTACAACACAGAGAAGACAAGTAGTGATTCTACAGCATCTTACTACACTGATGGACAGTGACTGTAATGGGGTTTGTCGGGGGGACTTGGTGAAGGGGGAAGCCTAGTAAACATAATGTTCTTCATGTAATTGTAGATTAATGATACCAAAAAAAAAAAAACACATAAATAAATGTAGGTGGGTTATGTTGGACTATAGGGGACTAGTAAGGTTCCACTAAATTTAAAGCTATGGCTGCCATGTGGTCATCTCAGGCCTCTAGGACAGCAGGAAGCTGAACTGACTTATTGTCATGAGGAGTTAAGGGTTACTACTACATAAACAGGGCAAGGAGAAGTATGTCTGAAAATTAGGAGGTTCTCTGTGTTCTTCTTGGTGCTTCTATGTCTAATGATAACAGTGAAAAGGCAATTGCAAGAACCATGAACTGGTTAGACAGCAGAAAAAAGGGGATCAGACCTCTCAGAGATGAGGATCTGAGTTTCATTAAAGTGAAGCAACCTAGACTGCAGAAATGTTAGCCAAGAGTGAGTGGACTATAAAATGGCTGCTAAAGATGTAGGATGTTGGATAATAGTCAGAGTCTCGTGACCAACCACAGCAGCAGAGATTGCAGTCTGTCCCATTAGCTTCCTATTGTTAGTATTTAATTTAATTTCACTGTGACTGGTCACAAAAGTGGAGAATGTGACGAGACAGTGGGACTTTAATGTGGGGCATCAGTAGATGTGTGCAATGTGAGGAGTGGATTGCAGCAGTTGCTCTTAGTGTCCCACCCATGTCCCCTATGCAGTGTCTCCCATACATGCCCACAGCTTCTTACTCCAAGCACTGTGACCCTCAGCCAGGTGACCCCCAGGAGGGTGCACGACCCTATATGGGTGTGTTGACAATGGGTTTCAGCCGGAGCAAGTTCGACATGGATTCAGTGTGACCAAAGAAATTGACTGCAAAACGCTCTTTGGGGTGAAAGGGTCTTACAAAACTGCCGTCTGGCCCATCTCTCTCTTCTGCTCCAGCAGCAACAACACCAGCCCTCCCCCTCACCTCTCAGGTACAGATAAGCCCTCTGTTGCCCAGGTAATTACCCATTGATATGGAGATGAAAGATGCAAATGCACTAAGGCCTACTTCTTTACACCTCTGAATGCTTGTTGATATGCAGATGTACCAAAGCCAGTTGAGATATTCTGGAAATACTACAATTTTACCCATACTCCACCCCTCCAGAATTCTTGCCTTATAATCTACATGCTTTCAATCTTCCACAATGGTCCCTGTGTGAGAAAGCTGGAGCACTGTAAGTAACCACATTGCACCAGTAAGGATCCTGGCCATAGGAACCCCAACTTCCCCACACTAGTAACATGCAATAGCAACAGCAATAAAATCTTGATAATCCTCAAGCCATAGAATTCAGCCTGTGCAGATTAAGTAAATAAATGTACTTTACAGCACAATCTCTCACTAAGCACAAAATGTTTCCACACTTGTTTACTCATTCCTAACAATCATGCTAGATTGCTCACAAAACTTTTACCAAACATTAGATAAAGTCAAGCCTCTCTTTAAACATTATTTTCTTGACAACAGCAACACAATCATAATTCTCAAGTCAGAGGATTCAGTTAGGTTCAAAGTCTCATGCAGATTAAGTCCAAAGCTCATCCATTCCAGCCATCATGCGGCAGCTGCAGCCAGGGGGCGCATCCAGGATGCAAAGACTGTAGAAGGAAATAACCATGATTGTTGGGGGCCAATTTTCTGTTATTACAGGAATACACAGGAGGCCAGCTTCCAGGCCTTTTCCCCAATGTGCCAGAAGAGCCAGGCATCACTGGTCCATGTGTTAAAATGTCCAGGGCCATGTCCATTCTACTCCTAATTGCTGTACCCATCCTTGATACGCAACGGGTAGGAAAAGCAACCAGGAGTCCAGTAGCTGTGTCCGCACAAGTCATTGCGTCTGACACAGGTAGAGGCCCAATATAGTCTATCTGCCACCTGACGAGGGGTATAGGCCCCTTAGCTGTTTCAACATGTGGCCTCCAGTCCCCCCTGGTCCCTCAGGGCAGATACCTTGACCTTACCCTCAGTCAAACCATGTGCCCCAATCACCTTCCTGTGTGGGCTCAAGTGAGGTTGGCTCATTTTCCAGCAGGAATTCTTGCAAACACACAGGCTGGACTCATGGCTCTGTCTCTGACCTCTGCCTCTTTGGTCTTAATGGCTGGAACTACTGCTCTGGTTTCAGCTGTTGCCATAGCTCTAGTAAGATCCTATTGGACTTTCCATCTAATTTCCTTCCATTTGCTCCTGCCCGTATTAAATCAAACCACATCTGGGAACTCGTAACCTTCGTGGGGCCCTTTAAATTCTTCTTGTGAGTAACAGGTCTTATTTCTTTCCAGATTCTCATTGCTTCTGCCTCTCCTAAGTCTGCTACTGTACATGTCACCTCGCTTATAGGCTGCCCTAAGTGAGGGGAAAGAATGGCCACTAGAGACCCAAAGAGGGATGGAGGAGCCATTTGAAGTACAGTATTTCTCATCCCAGTAGTGAAAATCTCTTCATCTGGGCCATAATTGTCTGGATTATAGATGGCATTTCTTATGCCTAGCTCTCATAGCACCTGTTGGAGTTCAACATATGTCTGCCACCTAACAGGAGAGGATGGCAGATGACCCGGATTGGGCCACACAGCACGAAGTGCAGCCATAAGCCAATCAAGGAGGAGGTGACACTCTGGGGTCTGATATGCATTTTGTAATCACTGCCGCAAGGCGGGCTGCACTGTCAGGGAAGCCAGCTTTCCCATCTCTGATTCCGACAGAACAATTCCATCCACCCCTAAGTCCCACAGATGCAGGAGCCAAGCTGATATTGACTCTGAGGCCTTCTGCCTAAACCGGGAGACCAAATCTACCAGCTTAGCCTGAGTATAGGGGTAGAGCACAGAGTGCTCCACGAGCTGGGGAGGGGGCTGCTCCTCTCCTTGGGGAACTTTCAGCTGCTGGGTCTTTATTTTCTTTACAACCACTGGGCATGCTTTCAATACAGGAGAGGCCAGTGCCTCCGGCACCACCCCTTCATCCTTCCCCAGCTCCTCCATTTCTGGGGCTAATAGCACCTTTCTCTCCCCTGCTCCGAGTGCGCCTCCTCTGCTACAATCTTTAACTTTTCTACTGTGCCTCACAGCAATGCTACCTCAGTCTTCAGAAGGTCTCTTACCTTCAGCTCAATGCTGCGCAGCTGATGTTCTCATGCCACCTCCGCCTGTGCTTCCCTCAGGAGTTCATCTTTTTCCTTGATGGCCTCTTCCTCCTTCAGAACACCTTGAAGCACTGCCATCTCATCTCCAATGGCTCCTTGCTCTCGCGCCACCTCCTCCCGCATCAATACCATCTCCATCCTCAGGGCATCCACAGAACTCTGCAGCTCGCGTTCTCGTGCTGCCTCCTGCAACAATGCCACTTCCCTCCTCAAGGAATCTACTGAAGTTTTCAGCTCACGTTCTCATGCCACCATTTCTTGGGTCTCCTTTGTAGACCTTTTTAAGACTGTGAGAAGCAACCAACCCACAGCCCCCGCTGCCTCATGGGCACTCTGCTTCTCAAAGGCTCTGCTTACTATACTGAGAGCTACCCCTACTGCCTCAGGTGTCACCTCCACTTGCCTCCAGTCCTGGGGTGGGGCCCAGTCCTCTAGGAGGCAAGTCACCTCAGATCACATACCCATTGGGGGATAACCTACTGTCTTCCCACTCACAGGGGCAGCCTGCTGAAGTACCCCTCCCATAAATGCAGCCTGTCTTTTCCCTTGGTCAACAGTGAACCCTGCCGACTTTCGCCAATTGTCTTGACAATGGGTTTCAGCCCAAACAAGTTGGCTGTGGATTCAGTGTGACCAAAGAAATTGACCGCAAAATGCTCTTTGGGGTGAAAGGGTCTTACAAAACTGCCATCCGGCCCATCTCTCTATCCTGCTCAAGCAGCAACAACACCAGCCCTCCCCCTCACCTCTCAGGTACAGATAAGCCCTCTGTTGCCCAGGTAATTACCCACTGATATGGAGATGAAAGATGCAAATGCACTAAAGCCTATTTCTTTACACGTCTGAACGCCTGTTGATATGCAGATGTACCAAAGCCAGTTGAGATATTCTGGAAATACTACAATTTTACCCATAATGGGGCAGACGAGAATCTCCAGAGACCTAATGCCCATGGGAACAGCCCTTATGAAAGAGGGACAGGAGTTGGTGTGTAAACACCCAGCTCTCTTGGGATTTCTTCGGGACAAATCTCTCAGAGGGCCCCAGGGCAATTTGGTCTCATTGCTCAAAGTGATAATCTCCTCCTTACCATGTTCTATATTGGCTCTCTTCCCTTTCTGTCATGCTTCTGCATTTCTCTATTGGTGCCTTCTGGGGTCACCACCAAAGTAAAATGTTTGCACTCAAATACTTGGCTCAGGGTCTGATCCTGGGCAGATCTAGCCTAGAACAAGATTGATATGCTTCCTTCAAAAATCAATATCTAAACTCTTTTTCTACTTTCATCAGTCTTTCCAGCACCCTCCAATGTGCGGACATTATTATTGGTTTATCTCAGAATCCTTATTCATGCAATATTTTCCATTTTTTTCTTTTTTTAAGTGTATTCTCTTTCTCCTCTTTTTTTCATGGTGATTGTATAAAAACAGTAAATGTTATTAATTGCTCATTTCTCTTCTTTCTGGAATGCTTCTTCCAAAAGTGTTTTTGATAACAGCTATGCATGATGAAACTTCTGAGACTTTGTATGCTTGAGAACATCTTCATCTTACCCTCACCTTTAAACAATCACCTAGATACAAAATTTTAATTTAAAGTTCCGTCAGTGCTTTCAAGAGTACTCTATTGTCCCCTTGTTTCTGCTATTACTGTTGAGAAGAGTGATGTCATTTTTATTCTTGTTTCATTGTGGATGTCTTGCTGCATCTCTCTGAAACTTTTTAGAGTATTTTTTCCTTGTACATATTTCATTTTCACAATAACTGAAAAGAGTTTTATTTATTTAATTTCATTAAAGAGAAAGAAAGCTTTATAGATCACTGTAATTTGAATGGGAAATGTGGCAGTTGTGAAGGTGAGCTTCATAGATCTCCACTCAAGGGAGAGGCTGCCAGGAGGAATGGAATGCCTGCACGATCTGCCCCAGTGTTTAAATGAAGGCCAATTTCTTCCCCGACAGCTCCCTGGAGACTAAGCAGAGCAGAGGTATGCAGAATGGCAATTTCCTCCCAATGTGAAACTCCTCTATGGGCAGTCTTTGCACTGGCCCTCCCCACTGAACTAACTGAGCCTTGCTGAGACTGAGTCTCTTCCTCCCCAGTCTGCACCCTTCCCCTTTCACTTTCACAGGTGTCAGACTTGCACTGTAGACCCAAGGCTTCTCTGCCCACTTTTGTTCCCTTGGCTCTGTATCTTGAACAGGTGTTATCTCCACTATAACTCTTGCATGTCTAACTTCATCTTGGTCTCTGCGTCTGGGATGACCCAGACTGACAGGAAAAATGAGTGTGTATCTTCAAGTAGAAAGCCCAGCTTAGAAAACTTGAGATCTGATCATTTTCTGTGCATTGTCATGGGAGTTGTAGCACTGTTACGCAGCATGCTCTGCTTGTCCCATCAAGGCTGAAATGATTTAAGATTATCAAAAATAGATATATTTTTATTATAGATCAGTAGATCCTTTTTATTATAGCCTTCGCTGGCTTGACATGACATATTTTAGATATTTAAAGAGATGATATTATCTCTTTGACACTTTCATCATTTACCAAACAGACTCATTTTGCTACAGTAGATCACAACTGGAATATTGGTTTGGCAGTACTGACTAGGTCGTTTCTGTTTGTTTCTTTGGCTTTAAGAAATCTGTGAGTGGTTTCTGACTCATTTAGAGTTAACATTTTCCATCTTCTGTGTGTTAATATTTCATGAAACACTAAAACTTGAGAATTCAGACACCAATCATTTAGATTATCTTTGTGACTTGTACAAGTGAGTTCATAAATGGAATGTTTAAAATAAAGATACGAGTGGTTTTTAAAAACCTGATGTACTTTGGGAACACTTTTTACAAATACAATTCCAGTGTTTATTTTTATATTTAAGTATAATGACTTAGTAAAACATAATAAAGGTCCTCCTTAGCTACACTCTTTTAGTTTAGCTGAGGTCATTTGGATTTGTTAATGCCAAAACATTTATAGCTACTCCTCTCTCTCAATCAAGTCAAATCATTGAGGTTTACAGAAGAAAGATTATATTTCTTTAGTCTGAAGCCTTTCTCTAATCACAGGTACTCGGCTTGCCAATAAGAAAGCTGGAGACACTTTATAAAAAACATGTGGTTAGTAGTGGTGTGATTAAGATTATCCACATTTCAATTTTTTCTATGTATTAATCTGCATACTGACTTTTTCACTCTGTGGTTAACATCAAATGCTTAGCACCAGTATATTTATATAAAGTAGACTACTGTGGAGATACTTCCCTGAGCTCACTGAGTTTTTGTGTCCACAAAAACCACAAAGCTACTGGATGTCATATAACAGCTGTACTGCAGCAAGTTTTGTTCAAAGCCACACTTAGTTTTGCCTGAGTGTAGTGGATTCCTACTATATTCTAAGACTTGTCCCTGGAAGGGAAAGGCCAGGCATCACAGGCATTTTTCCAGGCACTATTATTTTTTGAAATTGTAAATGTTGAATTTAATTTCGGTATAATGAAGACGAAAGATCAGCCACTAATTTGTCACCTTGCATAGTAATTTTAACATAAAAAGTTCTAAACTTTGCTAACATTTTCTTCATTGCATATAGCCTTAGGAAAAAAAAAGACTTTAGAAATCTGTAGGATATATTTTATAAATAAATAATGTAAGAACATAAAGTCTTAAATTCCTGGTGGAGGAGTTACTTTGCATTAAAGGGGTTCAAGCTATTAGTAATAAAACAGAAATTGTAAGAAAATAAAATTTTTTAGTAGTTGGAAATGTTCCAGGGATACAATGGTATCCTTGCTTTTAGACTTGTATTCAAAATGAGGTGATAATGAACAAATATATATGATTTAATGTCACATAGTGATAGGAGCTATTATTAATAAATGATGTGCTCAGAGAGTAACTACTCCAAGTGACTTAAAAAAACAGGAGGTCCCTGAAGAAATGGCCAATTCCAGATCTTGTGCAATAATAGTACAAGATCGCCTTAGAATATCTTCTTATAGCAGAGAGTGAGTAAGCTATCAAAGACTACAAAATGTTATGTGAAAAGAACTGTCACAATGATGCTACTCTTAAGGCAGAAGTTGAATTCATTTATTTGAGGTATTTTCTTGTATTGGCACTTAGAGCTATAAATTTCCCTTTAAGCAATGCTTTTGAAGTGTTTCACCAAGTTTGATATGTTGGTCTTTATTTTCTTCTGTACAAACCACATTTATTTCAGAGCTTTTCTTTTCTTTATTGGTACCTAGTGCTATGAATTTCCTCCTAAATACTACTCTTCTGTTACAATGTGAAAGCAGCCATAGATATCTTCTGCTGTAATGTGAAAGCAACCATAGACAATGTATAAATGAATGAACTTGTCTTTAGCCCAAGAAAATGTTATTTATAAAAACAGGTGGGACAGGGACAGGGATGGATTTAGCTCTCAGGCTAAATCAGAGGTCATTATTGATATTCCATCTACTTGTTCCATCAATTATTGAGATAAATGGTATTGGACTCTGAATATAAGTGCATTTGACTATTTGTCCTAACAGTTCTATAAATTTTTGCTTCATGTATTCCAAAGCTCTTGTTAGATGGATAAAGATTCAGGAATGTTTTGTCCTTTTAACAGATATAAAATTTTATCATTGTGACATGACATTCTTTACCCTGGTAAAATTCTTTGCTCGTAAATCTACTTTGCATGATACTAATATAGTCATTGGAAATTTCTTTGATTAGTAACAGCATGACATATCTCTTTCCATTCCTTTACTTCCAGCCTATTTGTATCTTTATATTTGAAATATGTATTTTTGTAGAGTTGGGACTTGGTTTATTAAGACGATCTGACAATTTCCTCCTTTTAATTGGGCTGTTTATACAATTTACATTTAATTTGACTATTAGTATGGGTAGGTTTAAAGATGTCATCTTGTTGGTTTCCATTTGATTCATGAGGTCTTTGCTCCCTTTTCCATTTTTCTCCCTTCATTTGGCTTAATTAAATATTTTACATGATTTAATTTTATTGCCATTGTTTCCTTATTAGTTATAACTTATTGCTCTGTTATTTTAGTGGTTGTTCTAGGTTTTATAGTATGCACCTTTCCTTTATCACAGCCTATCTGCAAATATAGCATCAGAACTTTACAATAGCGTACTTCCCTTTCTCCCCTCTTGCTCTTTGTGCTATTTTGGTCATACATGTTACCTTTATATGTGTTATAAACATCACACTACATCATTAGTATTTTTGTTTGAACAACTATCTTCTAAAAGATTAATAGTGAGGAAACACTTATGTATTTAACCATGAATTGACCATTTTCTGGAGTTTTTTATTCTTTGGTATAGATTGTATTTCCATCATTGTTCTAACCAAACGATCTCCTTTAATATCTCTTATCTATGGGTATGCTGAAGATCTTTCTGCTTTTGTATGTCTGAAGATATCTTCACTTCACCTTCAGTTCTGAAAATTTTTCAATGGGTATAGATGAGAAGTTTTTTTTCTTTCAGCACTTGAAAATGGTTGATCCACTCTCTTCTTGCTTGCATTGTTTCAGACAAGAAATCTGCTGTCATCTGAATTTTTCTCTCTGGATATATTGGGCCTTTTTTGTCTGATTGCTTTTAAGATTACCCTGGGTTTGAGAAATTTGATTATGATGTGCCTTGGTATAATTTTCTTCATGTTCTCCTGTTTAGGTTTGTTGAGATTTCCAGATTTATAGCTTTTTTGTTTTCATCAGATTTAGAAATGTTTTAGCTGTATTTCTTCAAATAATTTTTCTTATCCTTCTCTCTCCTCTCTTTGAGAGACTGCAAGTATATATAGAATAGTCTGCCTCAATTATGCCACAGTTCACAGCTTCAGTCATTTAAAACAAAATTCCTGTACTCTGTGGTTTTATGTTGGATAGTTTCATTGTTGTGTCTTCAAATTTATTAATCTAATATTTTCTTCTAAAACATCTAATCTGCTTTTCATCACATGCAACATTTTTATTTTATGCATTCAATAAGTTTAATCTCATTGTAATTTCATGTCCCTACTTAACTTTTTGAATGAATGGAATACAGTCATTAATATCCTTGCTTACTAATTCTAACATATGTGTCCATTCTGGGTGGGTTTTGATTGAGTAGCTTATTTTTTCATAATGGTCTTATTTTCCTGCTTTCTTTCCATGCCCAATAATTTTTTACTGGATGCCAGACTAAATTTTTTACCTTGTTGGGTGCTGGATATTTTTACATTTCTATGAGAATTCTTGAGTGTGGTTCCAAGTTATGGATATTTTTTTTACTTGAATTTGAAATTCATAGGTATTAGCTCAGTTCTTAGTCCAGTACTAGTTAATCCTTACTGTTGAGATAAGACTCCCCCATGTACTAATGCCACTGCTCTACTAATCATGGGATTTTCTAGACTGGCTGGAGGAGACAAGCACTCTCCCTGGCCTTCCCCCCAGACCCCCGTGTGAGTGGCACACACTGTTGACTCCAATCCTTTCAGACTATTTCTTCCTCCCATCTCAGACAGTTTCCTCACATGCATTTGCTGATCAGTTCTCAACTGATACTGGAGAGGTCCCTCTCTATTACCTCCTTTTCTTTTCCTATTGGCAGGGTTCTATAAACAGTTCTCCTCTCTGGTACTCTGTCTTGTGAACTCCAGCTTCTTGGACTCCCTAGAATCTCTACTCCATCTCCTCAACTCTGAGACCTGCCTTAGTTCCCCGTCCCTGTGCCATGGCTTATACATTCCCTCAAGTCAGCATGGTGAGACATTCATTGAGCTTACCTTGTTTGCATTTCATCTTTCAGGAATAACTTTTTTGTTGCATAATATCCAGTGTCTTGCAAACTGCTTTTTAATATATTTTGTATATTTGTAAAAATTATTTTAGGCAGGAGGGTAATCTGAGCCTTGTTTCTCCATCTTGGCCAGAAGCACAGTGTTTTATTGTTTTATGGGGTTTTTTAGGAGTGGGAGATAGGGAGTTTTCATGTAATAATGGCTAGCTGAGTGTAACTACGGGGGGAAAATCCTGGGGCAAAATACCTCTAAAACTTAAATCAGTCAAAGGGAGAAATAAAGTTAAGAAACCCTTTTATTTCTTACAAGCAGTCGTCCAATCTCTCTCTCCTGGTTTCAGCAGAAGAAAGTTCCACCCAACCTCTCAGTCACATAAGCCCTGGCATGCCCTTGTAATTACCTCTTGATATGCAGATGGACCCCTTCTCTCCACCCCTTGAAATACCCATTGATATGCAGATGAACTAAAGCCAGGTGAGAGATCCTGGAAATACTACCATTTTACCCACACTGAGACAGATAATATTTAATTGGTAACTGTTGCAGGATGTGAGTGAACTCAAACTTAGCATAAAAATGGGGACCCAAACAAGCATTTATCCTCTTTCCTATATTGACTACATTACTGGATAACTAAACAGTTAATGAGCAGGAGTTTCTCTTATGGAAGTAATCCAGTTAATAAATTAAAATGAAACAATATAATAGAAATTTATCATTTTGCAACTCCTGATGCATTGATGGATTTAGGCAATGCCCACCAATATCTGTCGACATCACAAAAGCAAACGGAATACTTTCTGTGGAAGAATATCACATCCCCCTGTGAAGCAGTTGCACCAAGAAAACTTCATATGATCCAACCACCACTGCACAGGAAATATGAAAGACAGGGGAACATAAATTAAACTCATTAGCAAATTCAAACTGTGGGAAATGCTACAGGACAAATGATCAATTGTTTTTCATTAAATAGAATGCAGGGGCAGGGGGAAGAGGGGAAAGCAATGGGGAGGGAACCCATGGATTAAAAGAGGATTAAGAAATTTATCAACGAATCATAGTTCCATTTAAATATAGATTCAAACTGGGGGGAAAAATGACATTCATAAGTAAATTGGTTATCTGAACACTGACTAGATATTTGATATATTGCAGAATTACTGTCTTGTTTTCAGTTGTGATAACTGTACTGTGATTGTTTAACAAAAAGAGTCCTTATCCTGTAGATAAATATGAAATATTTATGGATGAAGAGATATAAGGTCTAGAAATTACTTCAGAATAGTATGGGAGGAGAAAATGGGTGTGGATTGTGATAAAATTGTAAGATAAATTTTAGCCGAAATAAGCAGGCAAAGAGAGGCAACAAAGGGCCAGGTAGTTTATTTGAATGCCACTCCCGGGTGATGTTCCGCGGTCTGGGTACTATAGGCCGGGTAAGTCACACCGGTCAGGGAAGTGGAGGCTTATAAGGGATTAGGAGAGGGAGGAGTGGGCAAGCTATCTTAGGGGGTGTGGAGAAGTATGATTGGCTAAAGGTGACATAATAGATAACTAGAAACTTTTTCCTTCCAAGAGGGAGGAGGCTGATAACTGAGTCTTAGTTGGCACATCAGAAGGATGGAATTCAGGAAGAGCTGTCCCCTTTCCATATAAGGCACGGACCTTGGGGTCTGGTCTGTTCTCCCCCTGTGGCATCTCTCTGTTCTGTTTGCATGTCCTTGTTTTTCCTTCCTCCAGCCTAACAAAAATAAGTCTGCCCATGAGTTTATTAATTCTTGAAGCTGTTCTATTCATATTCTTATGTTTGAAATTTTCTATCAAAAAAGTAAAAAAGAGGATAACATTGGGAAAAGCAACAGTATGATAATGAGCACTGTTTTATTAGGTTGATCAGGAATTGGGAGATTTTTGAGAAGATTCTTGGTGTAAATAAAGTAGCAAAATGAGGATTAAAATACATAATTGGATTTTTCAGACAGAAAGCCACTGATGACCCTTATCATTTTTAGTGGAGTGTGGGAGATGAAGTTTAAGTGTACTGGCTGAAAATGAACAAGAGGAGACAGGTGTTATTCTTTCCAGTAGTTTTGTGAAGGGAAGGAGAGAGACAGCAGCACAGTGTCCTCCTGGAGCAGGGGAGGACACTGTGCCTATCCAAAACAATACAGGACAAGTCATGTCTCTGCTAAGAATTACCATCTGACTGTTAACTCCCTTTCTGGGGTCACTCTTTCAGATCCTGTTTCCTTTTGGCTTCATATTTTGTTGTTTTTGTTTTGTTTTTCTATCTAGCTGTCCTCCTCAACCTTATACAATTCCCTTAAGAAACTACCTTTAAGTCCCATGTAACATACCAGGTACCATAGAGAGGATGGCCAGAATTCTTGTGTTGTTGGAAGCTCTAATTTTTCAGCTTTCACATAAATTGATTCTTGAATTGCTTCTTCCTTCTGTCTGTTCTCCCCTATCCTAACTTCTGATACCATCGTCCACTTTTCATTTTCAACTTTGCCTTGCCTTTTAGACTAGATTTTCAGCATTGTTTTCTTATCCATAATCTTGTCTACTTATTTACCAAGAATTAGGCCCTTTCTGTACACTGCTTTAGGCTGTTTATCTCAACTGAGCACAAAGACCTCTGCCATTTACTAATGATATAGCAGTGGAACCACACATTAGGTTGTCAATCTATAGTTCTGGATCACCTGCTTGGTAAAGCCAGGGTAATTTCATGCTCATACTGAAGTCCTCCTTGGCTAGCCATGCTGGATCTAGATGTAGAAGAACATTACTCTTGTAACTGGAATCCCTGAGCTCATTAACCATTAACAGAGATCAGGGCTGAACTGTTGGTTCTGCATTCAGAGGCCCAACCCCCACAGCTCTGGAAGCCCTCAGAATTCTCTGGTTTACTCTTAAGCACCTTCTGAAGCAATTTCCCAGCAATTTAGACCTGCTCCTTTCTACTGTTCTGGGTGATAACATGGGAAGTGTGTATAAGGCACTTTTTCCCGAATAACGAAATATAACAGTTATCTGGAGAAGAGCAATTGGGCTCTGGTTTCAGCTGCAAACTGAATTAGCTGCTGCTTTTCATGCAATGCCATTTTTACGTGAAAGAGTGACTGGCTGACGAATCATGGCTATTCAGATGTGGGCATTGGCAAATATTTTTTCAAAAATAAATGAAAGGAGATTGTCACTTCAACTGACAATATTTGTTGCCATGAAAACTTTTAAGTTTCTAAGCAAGGGAGAACACCTGAAACATGGGTTTTGTTTTAGCATTTTTCCAACTTAATTTTCTCTAGTTATCCAAACTGAAGACCAGATAACTGCCTTCATTAAGTGACTCTCCCCATATGTTGTTCACTATTTGAGATGATTCACTTGGATAATTTTTGTTGTGGTAAAGGAGCTATTTCCTGTAAAATAGGATCTCAGTGCCAAGAACTACACTTCTAAAATGTGATTTAGCAGTTTTACTATCTTACCAGTAAGGGGCAGCAAACAACAATGTTTATTTAAAGGAAGAGCTATAACCTTAAGTTAATTTGGAACTTGTTCTCTTTTATTTTTTGCTTCATGAATACATCTTTAACCCCTTTCCCACTCCTAGTGATGCTGAGCTAGAAGGATTAAGATTGAGAGGGACATCCAAAAGGGAAAAGAGTACACTGTAACACTCAGAAGACAATTCTAAAAAAGGGATAAATAACACCTGCCAGTCCTTTGTGTTGACAAATGGTGAATCTCTTACAATTTCCAAGCTGGGTCCTATTAACTACCACATACCAAGTTAAGCATCCACAAAAGTTACTCATAGCCCACTGATGAGGAGGAAAGGGTGAAAGTAATATCTTGCCTTATTTCTGCATATCTCACAAAAGACTTGTTCCTTCCTCTGAGCTTTAGTCATCTAGTTTCTAAAGAAACTTGATTTCATTTTAATGAGTATTTACTAAGCACGGACTATAAGCCGGAAGCCATGTTAGGTACTGGAGATAGTGATAAATAAAACTGATACAATACCTGTATTGGTTGGGGAGAGTTACCCAAACCAAGACAGAGTAAGTAGGAGGGGAAGCACCAAGTGTGAACAGAGAGAAAGACTCTAATGAAGGGATGGACGAATGCCAAGTTCTAGCAGTGGTGAGATTTCTTCAGAAACCTCTTCTGAATCTTTCACCGTTTTTTTCCCCAATCACAAACAATTGTAAGAAAATGTAATTTTGTTTTTCTTTTATTTGGATGAAATCTTTATGTTAAGACCCTATTCTACCTGAAGGATAAAGCTTAATTATTTCCAAGTAAACTTGATTGTTCCAGGGACATGAGAGTATTTCACACTTTACTCAAATTCAGAATCTGCCCTCCACAGCATTCTTTCTTCCCAGGTTTGGGAAAACTTCTCTTGTTTGATCTATCTCAATGCTTATTGTAACCTTTGAAATGCAACTCATTTTATATGGTACTCACATGTTCTCTTTCCAGGCTGACATCAACATTAAGATGTGATTACAACCATGATGCAGTCTGCTGTATTGTTTGATATTTCTAAGGGCCCCTGCAGGGTACCTGTTTCTCTCTCTCTGTCTCTTTGTCTCTCACTTCTGCATCCTATCTTCTATCTTGGACCTTGGGGGAGAACTCCCATGTCACCACTGGCCATAGGATGCTCACTGGGCCTTCACTAGTCTCTTTTCTGTCCCCACGCCCTATGCAAATATATTTAAGAGATTGCTACTGCACTCTTCTAGCACAGAAAATGCTGTGGGAACTCTTAGCTTCTTAGCTGTTCAGAGTCCCAGAAAGAAAGTAGGCTTAAAAACCCTTTACCCTTAGCATCCCCTCATTACATTCTGGGTTTTCTATTATCCACCTCCAATACTTTGCAACTTTATCCCTGAAAGGACTGAATGAAACAGGTATCTTTTTAAATTCCTTCTATGTTATACTTATATCAAGGCTTCTGAAATTGAAGGCCAGTATTTAGCATTTATTCCAGAGACACTGCCTCAAATGAGGATCAACTAGTAAAAATAAATTGCAGGAAAAAAATGTATCAAGTAATGCTTTACACATTGACCCGTGTTCGACTACCCTGTTACTTAAGAATTAAAATGAAACCAACACATAACTTCTACAAAAAACACATTTGCCCTTTCTTTTACTGCTGAACTCCTCAAAAAAGAAGTCTCCATTTCTCAGTCATGTAATAGTAACAGTTCCCAGGCACATGGCATCTATGCAACAGCAATAGACATACTTTGCAATTTCATGAGCATTCTTGTTTCAAGTTCACTAATGTACATCTATGTTGGAATACAGAGGTTCACCCCCAAAATTCCACTTTATCTGTGAGTTTTAAATTAGCCTGCAGAGGGCAGCAAATATTAGTGCAAATTCCTGTGTTTTAAACCTTAGGCTTGGAGTGGCAGTTGATTATGAATAAAGCATTAATGTTCACATTATTTGATATCAGCACTGAAAAATTTTCTTGACATATGGGAGACTTTTATAGCTACTTTTTAAAAAATGATAATAAGAACTGGGCTGGTTGTTAGTGAAAAAGTAGTAGTCAAATTTATTTTTGGTAAATCCTTATTCCTCTGGTACTTTTTAGACCCTTCTTCCAGATATCCAGGACCTGCTCACTACCTCTAAATACTGAGAACCCCAGCTCTCCCAGTGGGCTCTTATGTAAGTCCAGTACACAGAATTATACCCTCTCCAACAAAAAAGTTTTCTTGTATTTCATTCCTATTTGTTTTCTTTTACGTGTAGTGGTAATTTATTAAGAATAACTACTCTTGTTATATGTACATTATCATTCACTGATATACATTACTGAAATTTAATTATGTAAAATGAAACTATTTATAAAAAGAATAACTTTTATGTAGGATGGTATTTTTAAAATAAATTTTACTAAGGACCTCGAACAAAGCAAGATTCCCCAATACCTAAGTTAATGATCAAGAAAATATACAAAAACTTACAAAAGTGTATGTGGGGCAGGGGAGGCGGGGGAGCATAAAGTTTATCAACACACACAAAAATAAAAGGTCACAACCTAATACCACAAGTGAAAAGAAACAGGGTGAAAGCAAGAAACAGCAAATATTGTCACATTGTATTAGACCTCCAAATCTTACCTTCACCTCCAAATTTTGGGGAAAATGAGTCTAGAATGTCCTGAACATTTTCACTGTTATCTAATTTAGTAATATGCAGACTGAAGTTAAGTAAGTTGCCCTGAGAAAAATGAAGTAGAGACCCACAAAAATTCAACCCTAACCACATCCTTGAAAATTCATCAAAGGTAAGAAGGGCAAATAGGCTTACTATTATTTATGGCAACGCTGGAATGATAGCCAATCAAAGAATCTACTGAATCTCAAGAAACTACTCGGATGTCAAATCTCCAGGAAGGGTAGCACCCCTCAGCAGCAGGCTCAACAGCCACCAACCCTCCATGCTCAGCCTCTCCCTCTCTATCCCTGCATATTCAGCCTCTACCCCTACCATCCCTACATGCTTATAAGTTTGAAGGAAAGACCAGCTGGTTATAGATGAGATATGAAGAGATGATCTACTCTGTTTTGAACTGAGCAGTAGTAATACCTGATGACAAATGTGATCAAGGTGAAAATAAATCACATGGCAATTATGAAATTACAGTAGAGTAAAAAAGCAGCAGCAGGAAGGAAGGAAGGAAGAAAGGAAGGAGAGAACACTAGAAGGAAGGAAGGAGGGAAGGAAATAAGAAAGAAAGGAAAAGACTTATGGTTCATAAGATGCAAAAGTCTAGAAGTAAGCATATCTTCAAAGTACAGGGACAGAGTCCCAATGAGTGTTTGATGCTGGGCAATAACATGACAAAACAATCCAATAAAAAAAGAGCTAGAAAACAAAATAATTAGAGTTAACAGGTTAAAAGGAGATTTCAGAGATCAGAAAACAATCTGAGAACTGACCCATAATTGTAGATCTAACAAGTAAATCATAATTATCAGAAACAGCAAGGGACAAAATAAAATACAATAAAATGGAGTAAAGAGTTGAGATAATTGTAATGAATGAAGAAGAAAAAAGGGTATTTAAAGCAAGCTTACTTCCATTATTGGTAACATGATGGACTAAGTACCTGAACTGATCCTACTGTTGAAAACAACTAAAATGGTTGAGCAAAAATATTTTTAAAACCTTAAATGCATGCAAATGATGTCAGAAAAAAAGTGAACTCTAGGCCAAAAGAAGTTAAAGGCAGGAACTTGGAGAGGTGAGTGAAGACCTGAGGTTCGGTTTTGGCCTCCGTGGTATTTCCTGAGCTCAAATGATCTCAAGCATTAATTTTTAAGGTTTCAAGGATGGGAAACAAAGTCTATACCCACCTCAAGTTAGGGATTACATTAGGAAGCCCCTTATAAGTAAAACTGGAACTCGAATGTGTTATACTGCTGGTTTAATTATTAACTAATAATGCACTCTGACACCAATGTAGAACTGACCAATAAAGGAAAACTGCCCATCTTGAAATGTGAATATTGAACCTTGATTCTGACTGGATGCAGAATAGGTTTTTTCCTAAAGAATCATAACCACCATCTGGTGTCCATTTAAGTTTTTATCTTGAATTCACACCAGCTGGTATTCACAGACACACACACACACACACACACACACACACACACACACACACACACACACACACACACACACACACACACACACACACACACACACACACACACACACACACACACACACACACACACACACACACACACACACACACACACACACACACACACACACCTCAAGTCAGTAATTCAGTTTAAATTGATACAGCACTGATAATGCCCATGAACACCTGGCAGAAACAAAGGCTAATCCTCCAGTGAAGGAATCCACCTTCATCCTAGACCTAAAAGAATTTCCAAAAAGTTCAAATGAAAATGAGAGCTCAAAGCAAAGAGAAAAATATATTAAAAAAATACAGGGAAACAAAGCACCATGGATGAAGGCATAAACTACATAAAGGCTTACAAGTCTTCAGATACAGGAATTGCCAAACAGAAAAAAATAAAAATGTTTGTTTAAAATGTTTCAAAAAGTAGGCATCATATTGAGTGAATAAAAACGTGTAAAAATCTTTAACGACTCTAGAAATGAAAAATATAATAAAAATTAAAAATTTAGTGGATGGTTTTATATCAAACTGGATACAACTGAAGCCCAGGGATACAAAGAAGTAGAAAATATGAGACATGAAGGACAGAATAAGATGGTCTAACATACAGCTAACTGAAATTCTAGAAGAAGAGACAGAAAGAGTGAGAGAGGGAGGACTGGGGAGCAAGGGGAGCGGCTATACCTGAAGATATTTATTGAGAAATTTTCGGAAACTTGTGAAAGAAAACAGACATTAGAAGCAGGAACTACAATGAACTCCAAGGAGGGTAACTTAAAAGAAATCCAAATTTAAGATCTACCATAGTTAAATTGCACAGCACTTAAAGAAAAAAAGGAAGAAAGTTTCTTAAATTTCTATGACAGTTTTTTCAGAGGAAGAAGTTCATCTAAATCCAATTCCCTGCCATGTTTCTAAGAAATACTTTGCCTTATTTTTTCCCCAAATACTTGGAAACGAGTTAGAGAAACCCATGATATAAATCCCGTTCCTCAATGAGGCTTTTTTGGGTCAACTTTAAAGGTTCTATTTTAGTTGTCACCTGTAACATCTCTCAAGACCAAGTTCAAAATGTGGTAGGGGCCTCTCTGTTTTCAGACAGGCAAATGTGGTATTGCAATTGCGCTGGAATCCCAAAATTCAGTTCAGCTGAGGTAAACTGACGAAGTATAAGATGCAGTTTGCTCTGAAGACTCAACAGAGAGGCACACACTGTGTGGCAAAATGGTTACCTTTAGTTGAATGGTAGGAAGTGAACACCCCCGTCTTTGTACAGTCAGGCCAGTTCGGCAAGAAGCCTGTCACTGGGGCGAAGCGCCGAGGTCCGCTTACGGGACCGACGACGCTCCTGCGACTGCGCATGCTCCAAACTCCAAGCCGGTGACGGTCTTTGAGCCGGGCCACCCCCGGACGCGCGCAAGGGGGCAGACGTGGGGGCGGGTTTTCTCTGCGGAGCTGGGGGCGATGTTGGCTCCCGACGGCACTGAACAACAAAACCTCAGCAGTGGAATTGGAGACAATCTCAAAAGCACCACTGTCTAAATCTCAGATGTGTATATTAAATTGATATTATAATCTAAAGGAGGACAGAGAGAGAGGAGGAGGAGAAATAAGAACCGAATAAACCAAACTCACACTCTCCAGGAAGTACAAGTGCCTAGTCACAAGTATTTGGGAGATAGGTGCAAATGTTTTCTCCTCCAATTGTTTTCTTAAAACATAGTTTCTTTAATGATTAATTAAGATATATGTCCCACTATGAAATTAGTGCAAACATTGTTTTATTTAACCTGCACTGTAACCTTTTCTTCTCGTCCTCTTTAAGCACCAACACCTCTTTCACTTCGCTGCAATCAAGATGTATTTTGAGAGGGAAAAGTGGAAAGATACTGCTTCTTAAAATCTAATACATAATCCAACGTCATTACACTCCAAACTGTTCTTGAAAGATTGGAAGTTGGATAAAACACAACACAAGAATGAAGAAAGTTCCCATCCTTTTCCATTGACACTTGAATTAGTAACAGTGTGCCAGTAACTACTTTTTATTGATTGTTTTCAATTCAGGAAAATAAAAAGAATTGTCTTTACTTTAAATGGAGTTTTAAAAATAAGAATGTACGTTATTTGAGCGAAGTGAGGTGAAAGGCCCAGAAGTGAAGTCAGTGTTGGCTTTGTGGTCAAGTAAAAGAGACTCATTTTATTGTTCAGGCTTCCACAAACACTATGGGAAAACACTTGGACACTTGAAATCTATATTTGCTGCATATTTTTATTCTCCCTCTGAAGTTTTTAAAATAGAATGCTATAGGATATTTTGAAATAATAAGGTGAAAGCCAAAACTCATTATTTGAAGAATATGGTTTATTTTACATTTTACAATATTTTTGGGTTAAGCAACATCAAATTCCAGCATACATGTTTTTATTACCTTCTTAACAGCAGAAAATTGAGTAGACTTTCATATTTCATAGGCTATTAAAATTCATGTTTGAACATTTTCTATAATTTGGGCAATTGCTATTAAAATTTAAAATAAATTTAAGTGGTTCTTCATGTCTTTTTTTCTAAAGATAATAACTATTATATAATAACTTTTTTATCAACAGGAAGATTTTGAGAAAGAAAATGCATTTAAAGTTTTGGCTCAGATTTAATAGTGTACATACACAACTCTAGTCCAGCTATTATTTAATGGAAAATACAAATATAAGAAATTGATCATCCAACCTGAGCCTCCAGATGTTTCACTTATGATATACTATGAGGACAGGGAAAAAGATAGAAGATTCTTAAGGTATGCACACATTTATAATTGGTGTTATTTCTGTATAAGTATGGCAAGTAGAGTAGATAGTTCTTAAACTTTTAGATTGATTGGAATGTATAATAGAAATCAAGCTTAATACAAAAATCAAGCTTAGAAGAAGTCATTGCTGAGTTCAGATTTTAAATTTTGAAATATCTACATAAATGAAAACACAAGAGATAAAAGTATGAACTTGCAATTTAACCTTTATTCCCTTTCTTGGGGAGTATGTAATTAGAACCCAAGTTTGTGGCTGTAGGGATAACCATGACAGACATGCCTTTTGGAGAACAAGGGGAGTTCAGTTCAGTAACCAGAGCTAATATACTGTGTTCCCCAGTATTGGAGGGACTCTCAGGTACTTACTGTAGAGTCGAGCAGTTTTAAAAGAGTTGCCATTTCTGTGTTTGGGTAGCCCAAGAACATTTGTACCATAATCATATAGGATGAGGAGATAGGTGTGGGCCTCAATTATTTACCTCTTTTAAGATGCATGTGCTAAGTGAAACTGTTAATAAATGTTGTTTCTGCAGCTTTTAAAAAAATATACAGAATGACTTCTAGAATTCCTCTGGGCATAAAAACTGTTCCTTTAGAGCTGAAGAACATATTGCATTTTCTATTTCAGTACAGAGATATTTCTTACTCTATACTGTTATCCTCTTTTCATCCACACACAAATTGTGGAACAGAGGAGGACTGGGGCCCTAGAGGGAGTATGAAGAGGTGTGATTTCCACCAAGTGGGCAGAAAGCCAATAGCTGAATTTTAATATAACCATGTGTATTTGTACCTGTTGTAAAAAAGCAATCAAAATATTGTCTTCAGAATTAAGCAATTTAAAGCCATATTTATATAGTACATCTATGATTTACAATGTATATTACCACATAGCTTATTGAGATTTATCATTATGCATAGATATTTCCAAAAAATTATTGTTCTATGAATTCCATGTATTTTATTGTCAGTAAGATGGTTCTTAATCATTGAAAAATAAGGACTGATTTTCTATAGTTAGCAAAATATACTTTTTGATATTTCTCAGTTTCCTTTTTGATAATAACACACTAATTAAATATAGGAATAAAAATAAATCAACTGTTTAATATATTTTAGTTACTATGACACAGTGAAATGGACCAGGCTCACTTACAGAAGGAGATCACTATTCAAAAATATTTAAAATAGGTATGAAAAGACTATAAGGAAATAAGCATATACCCTTCGAGTAACTTATATACTGTTTCTAGTTGGTATAAAAATCAAACACTCATGAAGAAATTAGTGATATTAAAAACAAATAATTTATTGATGACAGTATTGTTCTTCACAATATTGAAATTGAATATGAATTCAGTTTTAAGGAGGAAGTGGAATTTAGTCTGTGCTTTGAAGGATAATTGCTTAAACCATAAAGGAGGTGAAGAGCAATTGAGGTGGGAGGAAAAAAATAGCTAAAAGAGCAGTGGAGACAAGAATGAGCAAGGTACGCAGAGAGGACAGTGAAGAGAGGGATGGGATGGCAGAAAGGGGCATTTGTTGTGGTTAGGGAGGAGAGTGGGAAATAAGATTTTCCAGAGAGTGGTATCTTTTGTTATTAAGGCCTAAAAGCCAACAGAGAGAGAGTCTGGATGCAATGTAATGAGCAATAGGGAGCCTTTATTAAGCAGTTTTTTTTACATTTTATATCCTTATATAAATTGGTAGTGTTTTTTCTTGTGCATTATTACATTTTTTTTTCTGTAAAAATATTCAGCTTTTAGCTACTTGGGATGTTTTTATTGAGAATAAGTCTTATGATTCAGGGAGTATATTATGTGTAATCTGTTCTTCATACATGTCAAAGAAAGTGCAAATTGAAGATTATTAACATTATCTACTCTGTAGAGATAATGAAGAGAAATCACAGTTGTTCATAAGGGATGGCATTATCTATACCTTCCATGTAGGAGAAACACACTGATGAAGTAATCATTACTGTAATGTGTTGTGGCCCTTTTGAATTAAAAAACGCTTTGTACACACAGAAATAATAAACTTGATTCTCCTCAGAGCTCTGAAAGGAGACTTGTCTTCCTTGTCACTAATAGTATTATTTCCCTAGATTTGAGCTTCATTCTAACTCAGAGTAAGGGTAGTTTGTATATTTGGGTAAACCTTTCTCTGCTTGAGATTTGTTCCTTAGGTTGATGGGCTGTGTCTCTTAAGAGTTCTCCAATATAACTATATAAATATGTAAGGTGGTTGTAAATAAATCAACAGATGTTTGTCTCTTTAGCAAGGACTCTGACTAAATAAATCATAGAACCAAATTTGGGTGAGAAGGGGAAAGAGAAATAAGCAGAGAAGGATGGGGACAAGAATAGGCTTTGGACTGTCAACCCAGCACTAAGGGCCCTGGGAGATAAAGAGAAGAGAGGACAAAAGAGGTAGGCAGGAGCCTTAAATCAACCTCACTTCACAGTGCATTTTACTTGGGCCAAACCTGTTCAGTAGTGCATGTGAGCTCTGACATGTCTTCGTGTGCTTCAGATACCCAAACAGAAGCTCTCACTGCACCAATAGGCCCTTTTTCTTGAGTTCCCAATTTCAGTTGAGGACAAGTATCTCAGTGTTTCTATTTCATTTTCCTCCATCTGTCTGTTTATTAACATACTTAGTATATCCTGTAGATTCTGCCTCCAACTGTCTCAACTGTTTCATCCTTTATTGCCAGAATCAAGTTCAGGACTTCAACCACTTCTTGCCTGGATTCTTCATTTGCTTTCTAACAGGAAGCCATTATCTCCAGTACCCTCACTGCTCAGTCTGAACTTCTGACATTACCATCACCTAGAGTGTGGTTTTCCATTTCTCTTGCCCAATGCTATTTATTTATTATCTATTTTCATTACATTATTTATGAAATATTGCTGATACTACATAAAGTATCATGCCATCATAACTACCTAAACTTTCATGCCAAATCTTTGTTTTTTCTTTTCTATTATAGTGTTCATTTTTTTCTTTGTTTCACCTTTTAGATTATAAACATGTTAAGGGGAGAAGCTGTATTTTATTTTATTTTTGCATCTTCTATATAGTACACCTCAATGCCTTAAAGTGAGAATTCTGTAAATATTTGTTCAATTGATAGTAATGTGTCATAGACAAATAAAAATTGATGCAATATACTCTTAAGCTCCTAAGCAGAAAAGAACATTTAGAATACACATAAAGGTACAGCTTAAAAATAAAGAATGCATTGTTTTTCAAATGATTTTGGTTGATGGTATGCCTTTCAAAAAGTAGTCTATTATCTTGCCAATTCAAATGAAATGAAATCTTCTCAGAAGTAGGGTTCTTGTGTTTCTAAATTCCTATGTAAGTATTGAAGAGAAACTTATGGACTTGCTTTGATTCACTGACTGAGCGGACTGACTGGGAGATAATTATACATAATATATAGTTAAAATAATATGAATATTTCCTGTTTATGTCTACTAGTTGGAAAGCAGGAATTTTTCTGAAAGTCAGTGGAAAGTTCTACGAGTTCTTGTCACATTCTTAGTAATGAAAGAAAAATGCTCAAATTGAAGGTATGGAGCTGCCAAAGTACCATGGACATTTTAATTAATGATTGACCTTATTAACATTAGCAGAAATGAAATATTTTTTATATTTTTAAAAAGACATAAGGAGTATAGTAACTGTGGTGAGCAACCTAGAGTACCTGGTGCCTTAAATATGATTTATAAATAAACATTGGACAATTAGAATACCTTTCCCTGGACCCCTCTTGATTTATTGCTATTAGAGTAAGGCTTTGATTTCAAATGTTGATGATATATGGTTAAGAAAATATTCTTCTAGGAATTCATTGAACAAAAAGAATATGCTAAATATGCATAAGTTCAGTGTTTAGAATTATTTTGCATACATAACTCACTTCATGATTGCTGTTTACTATCTAAATACAAAGATAATATCAATCTCTGACTTTTTACATTTCCTTCAACAACATTACATGAGTCTATTAACTCCTTCCCCACTCCCCTTTTACCCAGGATAAGATGGCAAGGGAACAAGAGTGGCTAGTTAGGAGAAATGTGTGCTTGGTAAATTATAGTTTTTACAAAATAATAGAATTATATAATAAAACAATAAGATTATATAGAAATTATGAATGGAGTTCTGCTGTTAATTGAACACTCTTCTTGTTGTAAGACATGAACCTGAAGAACCTGTATTATTAATTTTGTGGGTATATGTAGATATACATATATATATTTCCAGTTAGCCTTTTAGGAACATTGCATAGGCAAAATATTGTTTATAAGCAATAAATTACTTTCTAATTTGAGCATTATAGAATGATGGTCAAAAGAAACATTTTTAAATGGAAAAATTTTGTTTTGTTCATGTTGCTATTAAAGCATACATTATACTCTTATCATTTTAGCAGTTTTAATTTATTTCCTTCTAAAGTTTAAAAGCTTTATTAATTAGCATTCATTTAGCTACTTCACCTGAAAAAAATCCCCAACTTTTTAATACTCAACTTTCTTTAAACTAACATCGACATCGTACAAGTTTTTGGAATGCTTTCTTGAAGTCTTCATTAAAGATTGTGTAAATCAATGGATTTATAAGGGAATTGAGATAGCCAAGCCATGTCAAAAAGTTGGACATTTCTTCAGAAATGTTACACTTTTCACATACATTAACAACCAATTCTTTTACAAAAAAAGGAAGCCAACATATTACAAATGCACCCAAGATTAATCCCAGGGTAGTGGCTGCTTTGCGTTCTCTTGTGCCTGAGATCTTTTGTCTTCTCCAGGATTTCTCATGCTTGAATTCAGACCTGTGACTTTTCACTGTGCTATGAATTTTATCAAAGTCTGTTGATGGATCAGATAAAGACTTTTCTAGCATGTAGGGTGTGGAGACCAGTCTAGTGCTTTTTTCGCCACTCTCCAAAAGGACTTGGCCATTCAGCTCCTCCTTGGCAATCCTACTTGCTTGTCTCTTGTGATATAACGTCTTTGCTGCTTTATATATTTTGTAGTAGAGGATCAAAATCAGTGTTAATGGGATGTAGAAAGCTCCAAATGTTGAATAAATAGTGGAAACAATGTGGTCGTGTTTGATGATGCACTCGTCGTCTTTGCTAGTCCCTTGGTGCCTCCAGAATAAAGGAGGCATAGAGATAAGAATGGATATAATCCAAACTACTGTGATTGTAATGCCAGCATGCTTGGGAGTCCTTTTCCTGGCGTATTCGACAGCATCTGTGATTGCCCGGTACCGGTCCAACGCTATAGCAGAGAGATGCAGGATGGAGCATGTGCAGCACGTGATGTCAATGCTGAGCCAAATGTCACAGACCACTTGCCCCAGAATCCAACTCTCTCTCACAATATACACGATGCTGAAAGGCATCACCAGGACAGCTACAAGAAAATCTGTCACTGCCAGGGAGCAAATTAGATAGTTGGCAGGGTGGTGCAGCTTCCGGGTCACAACAATTGCGGCAATCACAAGGGAGTTGATGGTGGTTGTCATCAGTGCCAGCCCGGAGAGAGTGAGGGACACAAGGATTTTGGATGGTATTCTGTTGAATAGTTCTTCTGAAGTCAAATTTTGATCAGATGAGTTTAAGAAATCCATTTTTTAAAAAAGATTAATATAGCTGGAAAAAAATGGATACCTGTAACAAAGGAGGGGAAAAGCAGTTCAGAGAAATCTTTAAATATTTTTCTCTCTCTGAATAATTTTTTAAAAAGTATATGTGTATGTTTTCCCAGGACATTCTATGGATTTAAAAAATGAAGTTCAAATTGCAGATCGTTTCTTTCCTTATAATTAAGAAATCCAGTAAGTACAATAAAAAAAGTAACTTCTAAAACATTTCTTAAAATATGGCTCAAATAAAACAATTTTTATGGGTAAACTAACCTATTACTCAGTAAAATCTCTACCATTATAGAATTGCATTTAATAGCTGTATTAATCCTAGCTGTGTTTTCCTCTTTGTTCACAGCAGAAAAAGTCTAAAAGCACATGTCACGAACATATATTTATGCATTGTATAATGTAAAAGAAAATATATTAAAGGGAGTATTCAAAATCATAAATAACTTTTCACTTAATCCAGAGTTACATTAGAACATTATCATTGGGCTTGTGGAAACTAAAGGAACTTCTAATGTATTTTATGTCAGGATATAAAGTTTACAAAAGGAAATAGAAATAAAATATTTTTAGTATTTCTAACATTCTATGATCATTTTATGAAATCAGTCATAGAATGACATGAAACACAAAATGTCAGAGTGTTTCGTAGTCTTTGTGGATATAAGTAGTTAACTTGGTTTTAAAAAGACACAATAAAATTAGTTAGAGTCAATTAGCCATACAACACTGCCCAATGACATATATGACCAAATAAATCACTTAAGGTGAACTTGCCAGTAAGGAGAGTTCAGACTAGCACTCACCCTGAAATGGAAATTCCTCTTCTTTATAAGGCACCATTGTAATGACCATGTAACCTTGTGAAAAAGGATCCACCAAACAAGGCTTATTCTTGTTTCCTCTGAGCTTTTATTGAATTACAAGTCAAATAAGAGCAATTCGAGTGTAAAGAGATAAGATTACTCTTTTTTATATGATAGTTTTCTTTTTTCTTTCTTTTTACATCAGCCTTTCTCTTTTTATTTAATAATTCTTTAGCAGCTCTTTGTATCTTAGGAAAATATGAGAGAAGATGAAAATCTGAAGCTTTATTCTTAGTTATAACTATTATTGTACCTCCCCATTTCTTAAATTATTTTTACTTTAAAATGTTTTTGTTTCATTTGTTGGAACTGATAAACAATAATTTTAAATACTTAATATTATTATATCAAGTGCTTACTATGAAGTATGTATTTGTATTGTAAAACTTTGGGGTATTGCATATTTTATATTCTACTTATATTGGGGTTTTCAGTATTGCATTTAATTTTTATTTTCTCATGTACATTGAAGGCAGGTGCTGATGGCTTGTTCTTAAGCAAATTGAGTGGCAGAAGAAATTTGAATACTTACTACACAGAAAATGAGTAGTTGTCCTGCATGTAATTGAAAAGTAGATGTACATCTATGTTACTTATACCAACACTTGGTTATTTGTAAAGGGCAAGTAAGTGTCAGATAAAGAATGGAAGCTAAAATCTTCTGGGAAATTCTAAGCCAGTGGGTTTCCAACTTAGTTTGCCTCAGAATCACTAGGAAGGCTATGAAAGCACAGATTACTGTGTTCCAACCTCTGGACTTTGAGATTCAGTAACACAGGAAGGAACCCCCATACCTATATTTCTAACAAGTTCCCAGGATGTTGCTGACACTGCTGGTCCAGGGGGTTAGATTTCTGGGGAGTAAGCGGTACAGCTGTTTCTCAGCTGTTTGCCCAATCCTTTTACTGCTGTAGCATCTATGAGCTCCTCTCTATTGAGAACAGCTCTGACATTTATGCTGTACAATTTTCTCAGCACCTTACTTTCTCACAGTCTTATTTCTTGGTTTCTCAAGTAAGTGATCGTATTCTAGCTTTTCTTTTGATGTTTCCTTATGTTTATTGCTGTCTTCATGCAGCTCTTGGACCTCCTGCTCCAGGCCTATAAACTGCTCTTTTCCTACATTGTTTCCAATATTTTCAGCCTGTTATGAGAGTTATGCTATATGACCATACTTCTAAACCAGTACTGGATCTCAGGGCCTGAGATGTAATGGAGTGCTCATTGGTACCATCAGGACTGTCATGAAAATCCTCCATCCATGCTTTCAATATCACTGGACCTCATAGTCTTTAGCTATTCTCCCTGTAAACATCTTTAGAGAAATATCTTTAGTCAATGGTTATAGGTGAATTGCCCACTTCAAAGCAAATTGGACATATTAGAAACATGGTTGATGAACTAATTTCTACCTTCCTTTCAAATTTTCCCCATTTCTCTCATCATAAAATTTGTACTATATATTTAATAAAAAACTGAATATTTTCTTAATTGGTTAATTCCTTTGCAACAGTGTTTATTTAGTGTTATGGAAATAAATTAAAAAGTGATGATATTTTCCACATGACAGGCAAAAATAACTTCCCAATTTAATTTGCCTGGTGAACAGTTGGCTTAAGAGTCTCTTCAAGTGGTACTCTTGAATTACATTCTGAATAGAATATTAAACAACAGAAACTAGAAATAGTCATGTGTGTTCCCATAATAAAAATTAATTATGTAGGGAAATGGACCAGTTTAAAATTAGAAGATGAATTATTTGATAATTCAATGGGTTTCTTTAAGCATCACATTATAGCATTTAAATTAGGCTCAATAAAATGGTACTTAATACTAAGAAAAAAGAAAAATGTGCCATATGAATTCCATTGCAGTCAAAAGTAATCTCCACATTATTAAATTTAGAAAAATTCTCTCATAGTTGTGTTTATAGAAAACAAAGAAAACAAGAAAACAAATGAGGCCAATCACAACTGGATTTATTTTTCTTTCTTTTTTTCTTATTTTCCTTATCACTTAAATTTAGAATTTCAAAGCACTTACCTTCATTAACTCATACATGATCTCTAATCAGATTCTTTCATATTGCTTTACATCTTAGGTTCCCACTGTGACCACTTCTGGGTTACTGGAAATAGACTATGTCACACGTGTTCTCCTACTCTGAGAACATAGTTTGCATTTTATATTTTGACTGTCTTCACTGGGAAATAGAACTCCTCTTTAAGTAGAGCCTTTAGTTATCAGTTACATGTAGCCTTCTTGATAATAACAAAGAGAAAAAACTTCATTAGGCTTTGCTCAGCATGAATATTTGCCAACTTATTGATCTAATGACATGATGTATTTACTCCTCAGCTTATACAGAGTTTTTAAAAATCGAATGTTGATTTATATTCAGGTGTTTGTTTGATCTTGATGTCCAATTATTTTGTTCTCAAGTTAAACTATAAACTCATAAAGGTGTAGTTTAATTTACTTTATGTTGTAAATAACTTAGAGGGGATCATACAAAAATTGACACTGTATATAAAAAACACTAAAGATTCCACCAAAAAAAGTATTAGAACTAATCAATGAATTCAGTAAAGTTGCAGGGTACAAAATTAATATACTGAAATCTATTGTATTTTTATATACTAATAATGAACCATCAAAAAGAGAAATCAATAAAACAATCCCATTTACAACTGCACGAAAAAGAATAAAATATGTAGGAATAAACTTAACCACAGAGGTGAGAAGGACTAGTACAGGGAAAACTGTAAGATATTGATGAAAAAAATTGAAGAACATGAATAAGTGGAAATATATTCCATGTTCATGGATTAGAAGAATTAATATTATTAAAATGGCCATACTATCCAAAGCAATCTACATATTCAATACAATACCTATTAAAATTCCAAGGTGTTTTTCACAGAACTAGAGCAAATAGTCTTAAAATTTAAAGGGAACCACTGTAGACCATGTATAACCAAAACAATCGTGAGAAAGAGCAAAGCTAGAGGTACATGTCCTGATTTCAAACTATACTACAAAGCTCTAGTAATCAAAACTGAATAGTATAGACCTAAAAAGAGATGTTACATCAATGGAACAGAATAGAGCCCAGAAATAAACCCATGCATATATGGCCAGTTAATTTATGTAGAGGAGGCAATAAATTATTTCTTGAATAAATAGTGTTGGGAAAACTAGACAACTACATGCAGAAGAATGAAACTGAACTTTCTTATACCATATACAAAAAAACCCCCAAAAATGAAAACAAATCTTGAAATGGATTAAAGACCTAAATATGAGACCCAAAACCTTAAAATGCCTAAAAGAAAACAGGCTATCTGACATTTGATTTAGTGATCTTTTTCTTTGGATCTGACTCCAAAAATTAATAAATGGGACTACATCAAACTAAAAATCTTCTGCACAGTGAAGGGAACCACAAGCTAAATGAAAAAGCAACCTAGTGAATGGGAGAATATATTTGAAAATGATCTATCTGATTAAAGGTTAATATCCAAAATAAATTTTAAAAAATCATACAATTCAGTAGCAAAAGAAAAACTGTCCAATTAAAAATATGAGTAAATTATTTAACTAGACATTTTTTTCTGAAAAAGATATACAGATGACCAACAGGTACATAACAAAATATTCAAAATCACTAATCATCAGGGAAATGCAGATGAAAACCACAATGAGCTATTACTTCACACTTTTCAGAATGGCTAATACCAAAGAGATGATAAGTGTTGGTGATGATGTAGAGAGAAAGAATGTTTGTGCACTGTTGGTGAGAATGTAAACTGGGACAATCACTATGGAAAACAGTATGTGTGTTCCTCAAAAAGTTAAAAATAGAAATATTATACAATCCAGTAATTTCACCTCTGGATATCTATCTGAAGAAAATAAAAACACTAATTTGGAAAGATATAATGCAACATGTTCATTGCAGCATTATTTACAATCACCAAGATAGGAAGATAGGAAAGCAACCTAAGCATCTGTCAATAGATGTGTAGATAAAGAAGATGTGGTTTATATGGGCAACAGAATATCACTCATCCAAAAAAAGAATGAATCTTGCCACTTGTGATGACATGGATGGACCCTGAAGGTATTATGTTAAGTGAAATAAGTCAAACAGAGAAAGACGAATACCCCATGATTTCACTTACATGTTGAATCCAAAAAACAAAACATACAAGCAAAACAAAAGAAAACACTGATCCACAGATATAGGGAGCAGATCAGTGGTTGCCATTGGTTGGGGGGCAAGTGGGTGAAGAGGATCAAGAACTACAAATTTCCCCTTATAAATAAGTCATGAGGATGTAAAATACAGTCAATAATATTGTATTAACTTCCTGTGGTGACAGTTGATAACTAAACTTATTGTGGTTGGTGATCATTTCACAGTGTATACAGATGTCGAATCACTGTGTTATACACCTGAAGCAAATATTATGTTAAATTATACCTCAAGAAATAACAAGCAAAAAAATGCAGGATGCATTCAGACATGAGAATAATCTAATATGGCACATTCGGACCAAGGTTGGAGGGGAAGGATCAAAGTTAAATGAAGACAATAAAGGGGCTGGCATGCTATGATAAGGACACTGAATTTTATTTCATAGGCAGTCAGAAGTCTTTGAAATGTTTGAGAAGGTAAGTGAAAAGGTAAGATCTGTACTTGGGAGGGGTGAAATGAGTAGGTAGAGTGATATGGCTTGAAGAGTTGTGCTGTTGCTTTAGGGAGAAGGTATAAGCAAAAAAGACTACAGAACACTCTTAAGGATGTAGCTGAAATTAGAACCTTTAGGAAGTCATTGGAATAAAACTGCTCTAAGTTTTGTTATCCTCCATTGGTGCTCCAAAATTAGGGATTATATCTCAGAGAAGAAGATAACTGAATTGACTCAGGATGGGATCAGGATTTGGGATGTAGACCAGTGTCAAGGCCAAGTGAAGATGTTGGGGGGTGATGCTTTTTCAATGCTAGTTTTCAGAAAAGAGTAGATCAGAGAGGGCAATTTGATGAGAGTACAGGCCAATGTTGGTTAACTTGAGGTCTTAATGAGGTTTTGGAGAAGGTGTAATACATGCTCAGGTCATGTGTGAGGATGAAAAAAAAGAGCAATTGCAGTTACATTCAGATCCTGGGATTGCAATTTCAGACGTGATGAGTGATTCCAGGGCTAGAGTAGGGAACTATAAAGAATTTCTTTAACTCCTTCAGACCAGTGAAGACTCACTTACAGGGAACAATGAGGTTCTTCACAAAAGCTTTACAGCCCTTCTGATGTCAATGGAGCCTTGCTCACATTATCCAAATATGTGTATACATTTTCTTTCCTCTATTTCTTTACCACTGCCTGCTGGATCTGATCTCTATATCTCTCCAATTCTAGTTCTTGACATACCCTACTCAGATCTGTAAACCTAACCGTCTTTTTGGCTGTGGATACCTTTCCTTCCCATGATGTCTTGCTTCCTCTCTGTCCTTGTCCAGTTTAGGTGATGTACCTGTGGTTGCCAGCTGTCTGACCTAGTCTCAATTTCAGCCTATGGGTTATCCTTTCCCTAGTTTGTCTGGGGGCACAGTGATTCCCATTTCTCTCATACTCAAAATATATTCACCCTCTTTCTGGCCCCCCAAAACCCATCCAGTCATGGCACCAGTCTCAAAGTCCATTATTTTGTGTTTTGCATGAAGTCAAGAAGCAGATGAAGCTCCTTGAGGTGGCAGTGACTGTTGATTCAGAGACCTGTGAACTAAAAAGACATGGTAACTGTTCCCCAATTCCTTATATATAATAGTGAGTCAGGGACAGCGTAATTGCAATAGATATGCCCCTTCAAAAAGGTGAGGAACTGGAAGGCACAGAGTGGCCACTGACCTAAAATCCACCAAGATGAATGTCAGACTGCTCTAATCTGAAGGTTAGGAATGCGTGTCCATTAAGTACACTTCTGCTACCTAACTTGGGTCCCTAATTCACTCTTCTCTGATTGAATACCCTCTCTGAGTTCTTGATTCTGTTCTTAGAGAAGTCTTGTATTTTCTATGAGAAATCGTCTGGATTTATAGCTAAGTAGACTTCACAGCCCACTTTTTGCCTATAGAAAATCTTTTCATTTTGAACTGTCTCATTTCTCTTTGGTCCAAGTTAGAATAATTCTCTTAAAAACTTTGTGTTTCCCTATGAGTCTGATTGGAAGTTACAACGTGACTCCAAAAGCCACATGCATAATTTTCCAAGACAGACTTCTCTCTACTTTGAACAAGATGTTAGGGCTGTGGGACAAAACCCTTAAGATTCTCAGAAGCCCTTTGTTTAACTGAGAAGCTCTATGGAGGCACTCCCTCAAACCTTTCTGAAGTTCTAATAAAGGATTTTATAGCCATACCCATGTTCTGTTCTTTATTTGAGGCCATTTTTACTTTGAGAATACTTTGCTATCTGGACAGATCAGTGATATAAAATAGCTTTATTTTCCTATCTAGAAAGTCTTGGCTCTTAAATATTTCTTCTAAGTTTTGCTTGCAAACTTCAATCCCTCTCTTTCTTTCCACAGCTTACTAGACAGAGCTTAAAAAACTGTCAACTGGCACTCTGCATGGAAATCCTCTTGGCCAGACTGGCAAGTTCATCAAACACATTTTATCTTTCAAGTTACTAGAAAGCACACTTTTACAAATTGTTTTGCTGCTAACTAAACATGGGTTGCCCTTTCTTTAGTTTCCAAGATAGTTCCATTACCTCCTTTCCAGCCCCCACTAAAAGCTCGTTTACTAATAGTCACTTCACAGTTTTTTCAATCTCTACATGCCACTGGTCCTAAATCCAATATCATGTGTATTGATGCTGAGTTGACAAGAATGGACTATGATTGTTTGTCATTAATTTGACATCACTATTAGCTCCCCTCCCTGCAACATACAGGAGAAATAGGGAACTACATTTTCCAGAATCCCCTTCTCTAAAGAGTCTGGCTTCAGAGTTTGGTAAGGAGAGGAATTCCCACAAGGTTTGGAGGAGAGGTGAGCTGATGACTCTCTGAAGCTGGTTGCAGCCAGGTGCATGGGCAGACATTGACAGTAGCTTCTGTGTGCTCTTGGAACCAGTCGTTGGGAATTTTCTCTGGTATTTTAGAGAACTACAACAATTTCTAAGCAAGCCTTTGAGAACTACCTAGTTTGGGGCTTTAGGCCGAGGAGCTTGCTTGGGTTGCCTGCTTCTTTGACTTTAGGCAGTAGCTGGATTGAATTAAGTTTTGACCTTTTTCCCTAGCTTTTAAAACATTCATATAAATTCCAATATCTTCATTAAATCTCTTTGCTCCTGGAATATTTTGATTAACTCTATTTTCCTGACCCTTTTCAGACTGATACAAGCAGCACACTAAGTGTTAACTGGATATTAATAACCAAAGCAGTTTTAACCAAATCTTAAATGTATTAAGCAATATTTTCATTAAAACCATTAACAAAAGCAGCTTTAACCATTAAAGCATTAACATCTTTAGTCAAGTCTTAATCATATTTAGAAAGAAGAGAACAATTCTATTTTTAAATGAAATTTACATATTCACACATTTCATTGCAGGAATGATTCTAGTTATTTTCAAAAGATTCTTACATGGTGGTGGTACAACAATTGGGAAAATTATTAAATTGGGACAATGAAAATCTTAGGGAAAACTGTACTACATTCAATGAACACTGTGAAATCAGCTATAGAAGGGCCTTCTCTGGAAAGGAAGCGAATATACAAGTACAGCTCAGTAGGCTGTACTAATCCCTTTGTTTGTTACTGAAACCTAAAGAGGGAGAAAACTGAGTTTGTGTGTGAGTGGAGGAGGGATGGGGATGTGGGAAGAATGAGGTTGTGAAGACAATAACAACCCATGTTTATTCCTGAGATTGGGACTTCAGTTAATGAAGAGACTATCAAGTATTGTGAATAAAACCCAGAGATGCTAGAGTTAAAAAGAACTTAATTGGAAGCCTGTCTCTCTCACTTCCTAGTGTGACCTGGGAAAAGTCATTTCAACTTTCAAAGACTCAGCTTCATTATCTGTAGCGTGAAGATAATAAGAGCCAAACTTTACAACGTGTTGTTGAAGACTAAATATAAATCCCTTAGGTGATCGGCAGTTAATAAACTCAATACTTATATTTGACATCTGTATTATGGGGCTAGGAACCCCTACTGTTAGGATTGTCATAAGCATTAGAGAAATCATGAAATAGATCTAACATGGTAGAATAGTATTTTTTTTAACCTCAGTCTTGATTTTATAGTATCTATAATACCACCATTGTCTAATACTAAGTTTTCTAATTCCATTATAAGGAGGTGGTGGTGGAAGTAAACAATGTACAAATACAATTAATGAGAAATGATGTGTTCTCTCAATACTGAGTTAAAATGGAAAATGGGTAGTATGTTAGTAAACTAGAGAAGGAAATTTTGAAAGAACATGTTTGTGATCTTTCCCTCTTCCTTGCCTTGAGTTTTTAGTAAGGCAAACAGTTCACTCCACAGTGACATTGGATATGTCTTATGTAAGTGGTTATTACCAGGAACTACATAAAGAATCTGAAAATTCTGTACTATTACAGGAAAGTTACTGGAAAGTTGAGATTTAGCTACAGGCTAGAAATGAAGAATATTTTTAAAAATTTCTCTTTCTCTTTCAAGTTAGTTAATTATTAATGCTCTGGTAAATATCTTAATCTAGCAACTTAATTTTTTATTCTTAATCTAGAATAACATGCTGGATTGGACAAAGTCTATCTCAGAATTTGGGGAGACAATAGCTAAGTTTACTGAAACATGAATAAAAATGCTATGGTAAATTATTTGGAAAAATAAATCACATGCTTACAATGTGTTAAAACCCAATGAAAGCTGCTATTGTGAGGTTAAAAGAGATCTAACTTTAGCAATGATATCTGATCTAACAACTTCAATCTTTTGATACTTCATAACTATTTAGCCAAACTAAGCTGAAAAGGAGTAAAGTAATTTCAAGCACAACAATCTTTTTTCTCTCTTACTTTCTATTGATTTATTTTTGTCAGCATTTGAAAGGCATCAGACTTATATTTTTTGTAAATCTGACCGGTAGAATGAAGGATATTTCACTTGATTGTGATGTGTACTCTTCCACATTGTTCTATTTTTCTTCTGTAAAATGCTAATTATATTTTTTGTGAATGTGAATCTTTTGTTAATATCTCCTCTTCTTTCATCTTTGATCCTCTTTCTCTTTTTGACCCCTTAATAAGCTTCATAAAGTACATCTTCATATCTGATAGATCTAGTAAGTACTAGCTGATTAACTGAGTATCATAAATAAAACAAATGATTAATACTGACACTGGGCACCATTGGCTTGGTAGGGCTGGTGTACAAAGCAGAAGTCTAGTAACAGTGTGAGTGCTTAATTGCTGTCAGTTGAAATTAATGATATTATAGAATGTTCTGCACTGAAACACAAGGCAGATGTTACATAGCTATGATCTGGAGATCTGCTTAAGTGCATTCTGGTCTTTCAGTCTGCTGGTTAACCAAGGCTATTAACTAAATTATGAAGAAAACTTAATTTTTAAATTTGCATAAGGCAGGCAGGCAGTGATGGATTGAGACATGTTTAACCTAAATATACACTGACTTTATAGAAATATAAGTTATAAAGTAGCCACAATTTTAAATAAGATGAGTATCTTTCTATTTTCATTTTATTTAGTTGGCTTTATATAATGCTGTAGAATATATCTTGTTTGTCTCTGTTTTACACAGTAAGTTATCCTAGAATGCCAATATACAAGTTGAAGCACAGGGTTAAGAGAATAACATCTTGAGATTAAGCCCCAAGATAATTATGAAAAACATTGTCTATATTTGAAAACCAAGAAAGGAAAATTCCTCTCAATGTACTATGACTTAATATTTTTTCCTCAAGAATATTGAAATTTCTATTTTTTCTATTCTCCAAGATTTCTGGGCTACCTTTTTATAACTTAAAATACAAGTGCTTATTCAGTAACTTCAATTACTGCTATCCTTCTTATACTTTGATTACTGCCAGTAGGCTAGTTTCTCTATGTTAAAAGTATTTTAATAAGGACTTCTGGCAAAAAATATGGTGGAGTAGGAAGGCAAGTCAGAAACTTCCTCCCACATACCTGCCAAGGAAGCAGCTACAGAAAAAATAACTAACCCAGAAAACAACTGGAAGACTTCAGTAGAGACCATCTATACCTGGTGAAGAAGAGGAGACCACCAAGAGAAAGGTAAAGTGGCAGAGCTGTGACTGAGTGGGACCCAAGCCCTTCCCCAATCCCAGCCCACAAGTGGGAGGGAAAGGCACAGAGCAGGGAGGGGATAAGCACTCAGGAACTCTGCACACCTGGCCCTGGAGATCTTCTCTGGCAACAGAGTCTATATTGCATTAGGGTTTGGTAATTAGCAGCACTAGCCACCAAGGAGAGCTGAAGCACTCTGGGAGGCTGGGACTCTTGACACCTGTGGATGACAGGCACACTCCATTGGTCCTGCTGAGACCCAACACAGAAATGGCAGTTTGAAAGATTTACCAGAAGCCAGAAAGATGCCAGAGGGGGAGGGGTAGGATGGAACACTCTCCACAGGAGAAAGGGCAGATGGATAAGCTTCCCTAGTCCTTCCTCAACTCAGCTGTTTGGGTGTGCATGGGACACCCAAATGCTCCATCCCTCTTGCTGGTGGCTCAGTCCTAAGGAACTTGTCTGTATGCCCACCTGGCCTTGTTGGGCCTGAAAGGTGGAAGGATGTTTTGCCAGCTTTTCTGGCCCATCTCAGCCCAACTGGGAAGGTGCCTAAGAGAGCCAGCTGCAAATGCTCCCTCCTGCTAACTGGTGGCCCAGCCCCACACTACATTCCCTTGCACATATGCCCTGACCACCCAGACAGGCTGCAGCAATGTGATGCACACACCCACAATGATTATAGCAGAATTGCAGCTGCATGGCTCACAAAGGGCCTCTGCTGACCGAGGTCAATCAGAAAGGCAGAAAGACAGCTCCACCCACAGCCCTTCAACAGCATCTGGGGCTCCACTGCAAAGGAGAAGCAGGCACTGGAGAGGAAAGAGTCTTGAACTTTTAGAAACCACAGATGCCTTCTTCATAAAGCCATTACTTTCTAGATGAGGAAGCAGAGCAGATCCATCTCATACTATGGAAGAAACACAGAAACCCAGACAAAATGAGAAGGCAGAGGAATATGTTCAAAACAAAAGAACAGGACAAGACATTGGAAAGAGGGCTAAATGAAACAGAGACCACCAATCTTCTTGATACAGATTTCAAAATAATAGTCATAAATATGCTCACTGATCTGCAGAAAGAATTGATGATTTCAACAAAGAGATGATTTGAAAAAGAGCCACTCAGAGCTGAAAAATACAGCAAATGAAACAAAATATACAATGGAGAGAATGAATAATAGATTGCTGCAAGTAGAGGAGACAATAAATAAGATGGAAATTAGAAAATAGGAAACAACAAAGTTGAAGAACTGAGAGGAAAAATAATCTAGAATTGATAGGTTGTTAAGAGAGCTGTGTGACAATTCCAAACAAAAAAAATATTTCCATAATAGGGTAACAGAAGGAGAAAAGACAAAGGGCTAGAAAGTCTCTTTGAAGAAATAATTGCTGAAAACTTCCCTAATATGGGAAGGAAATAGACACCCAGGTCCTGGAAGTACAGAGATCCCCTACCTAGAAGGAACCCAGGAAGACACCACCAAGAATATAATAATTAAAATGAAAAATATTAAGGATAAAGAGAGGGTATTGAAAGCAGCCAGAGAGAGAAAAAAATTACGAATAAGGGAAATCCCATCAGGCTACCAGCAGATTTCTCACCAGAAACTTTACAGGCCAAAAGGGAGTTTCATGAAACATTTAATGTATTGAAACAGAAGGACCTTCAACCAAGAATCCTCTATCCAGCAAGGTTATCATTCAAAATTGAAGGAGACATTAAAAATTTCCCAGATAATTGGAGGCTGAAGGAATTCATGACCACTAAGCTGGAATTACAGGATATGTTAATGGGATTTCTATAAATGGAAATGTTCTTAAGCCTTAATATTTTTCACCAGTAAAAATATTCTCAAAAAAAAGGTAGTAGACCAAAAGTTACCAAGCAAGTATGAAATTAAACCAAAACAAAGAAAAACAAAGGTAGTAAAACCAAACACTATGCACAAAATCAGTCAACGGATGCACAAAAAATGCAGGTTATGACACCAATTACATAAAGTGTGGAGGAGGAGAAAGAAAAAAAAGTACTTTTATATTGTGTTTGGAATGGAGCAATCATCAGCTTAATATAGACTGTTATTTATTTAGTAAACTATCCATGAACCTTATGATAACCACAAACCTAAAGCCTATAATAGAAACATAGAAATTTTCAAAAGAGAAATCTAATCACAACACTAAAGAAAACCATCAAGAAGAGAAGAGTATAAGAGAGGAAAAAAGGGACAAAGAAGAAATACAAAAACAAACAGAAAACAATGAATGAAATAGAAATAAGTACATACCTATCAATAATTACCCTAAATGTAAATGGACTGAATGCACAAATCAAAAGACATAAGGTAGCAGAATGGATGAAGAAACGAGACTCACCTATATGCTGCCTACAAGAGACTCATTTGAGACCTAAGAAACACACAGACTGAAAGTGAAGGTAGGGAAAAAGATATCTCATGCAAATAATAGGGAGAAAAAAGCAGGAGTAGCAGTACTTGTATCAGACAAAATAGACTTCAAAACAAAGAAAGTAACAAAAGACAAAGAAGGACATTACATAACAATAAAGGACTCAGTCCAAAAAGTGGAATTAACAATTAGAAATTGGTATCCAACAGAGGAGCACCTAAATATGTAAAACAAATACTAACTGAATTAAAGGGAGAAATATACTTCAACTCAATCATATTCATAATAGGGGACTTTAACATGGCACTTACATGAATAGACAGCTTAACCAGACAGAAAATAAGTAAGGGAACAGAGGCACTGAACAACACATTAGATCAGATGGACTTGACAGGTATCTATAGAACATTCCACCCAAAAGCAGCAGGATACACATTTTTCTCATGTGCACATGGAACATTCTCCAGAATAGATCACATACTAGGCTACAAAGAAAACCTAAACAGAATAAAAAAGATTGAAATTGTATCAAGCAACTTCTCAGAGCACAGTGGTATGAAACTAGAAAAAAATTATATTAAGAAAACCCCAAACCCCACAATACATGAAGGCTAAACAACATGCTTCTAAATAATCAATGGTCAATGAACAAGTAAAAATAGAAATCAAGCAAAAAATGGAGACAAATGTAAACAAAAATCAACAGTCCAAAATATGTGGGCTGCTGCAACAGCAGTTCTAAGAGGGATGTACATGCAATACAGGCCTACCTCAAGAGACAAGAACAATCACAAATAAACAGCCTAAAAATCACAATTAAAGAAACTAGAAAATGAACAACAAATGAAACCCAAAATCAGTAGAAAAATGGACATAATAAATATTAGAACAGAAATAAACAAACTAGAAAAATAAAACAATAGAAAGAATAAATGAAACCAGAAGCTGGTTCTTTGAGGAAATACACAAAATAGATAAACCCCTAGCCTGGCATATCAAGAAAAAAAAGAGTGTACATACTTAAATCAGAAATGAGAAAGGAAAAATCACTATGGACACCACAAAAATACAAAGAATTCTTAGAGAATACTATGAAAAATTATATGACAATAAACTGGACAACCTGGAAGACATGGACAAATTCCTAGAAAAGTACAACCTTCCAAGACTGATCCAGGAATAAACAGAAAATCTGAACAGACTACTTACCAGTAACAAAATTGAATCGATAATTTAAAAAACTCCCAAGAAAGAAAATTACAGGACTAGATTGCTTCACAGCTGAATTGCTCCAAACATTTACAGAATAACTAATACCCATCCTTCTTAAAGTATTCCAAAAGTAGAAAAGGAAGGCATACTTCAAACTCATTCTATGAGGTCAGCATCACTCCAATAACAAAACCAAAGACACTACCAAAATAAGAGAAAATTATAGACTAATATCTGATGAACATAGATGCAAAAATCCTCAACAATATATTAGCAAACTGAATTCAAAATAAATCAAAAGAATCATCTATCACAACTAAGTGGAATTTATTCCAGGGATGCAGGAATTGCACAACACATGTAAATCAATCAATGAGATAAACCAAACAACAACAAAAAAGATAAAAACCAAATGATCATCTCAATAGATGCTGAAATAGCACTTGACAAAATTCAACATCTATTCATGATAAAAACTCTCAACAAAATGGGTATAGAGGGCAAGTACCTCAACATAATAAAGGCCATATATGACAAGCCCACAGCTAACATCATACTTAATGTTGAAAAGCTGAAATACTCCTCTAAGATCAGGAAAAGACAAGGATGTGCACTCTTACCGCTTTCATTCAACAGAGTACAATAGGTCCTAGCCATGGTAATTAGACAACACAAAGAAATAAAAGGCATCGAAATTGGCAAGGAACAGGTTAAGCTGTCACTATTTACAGATGACATGATATTATACATAAAAACCCTGTAGACTTCACCAAAAAACTATTGGAACTAATAACTGGATTCAGCAAAGTTACAGGATACAAAATTAATACACAGAAATCTGTTGCATTCCTAATACTAACAATGAACTAGCAGAAAGAGAAATCAGGAAAACAGTTCCATTTACAATTTCATCAAAAAGAATAAAATACCTAGGAATAAACCTAACCAAGGATGTGAAAGACCCATACTCTGAAAACTGTAAGTCACTCACGAAATTAAAGATGACACCAATTAATGGAAATCTATCCTGTGCCCATGGACAGGAACAATTAATATTGTCAAAATGGCTACCCTGCCCAAAGTAATATATGGATTCAATGCAATCCTTATCAAAGTACCAACAGCATTTTTCAGTGAACTAGTGCAAATCATCCTAAAATTCATATGGAACCACAAAAGACCCCAAATAGCCACAGCTATCCTGAGAAGAAGAACAAATCTGGATGTATTACACTCTAAGCTATGCCAGAAGAAATCTGGATGTATTACACTCCAAGCTATACTACAAAGCTACACTAATCAAAACAGTATGGTACTGGCATAAGAAGAAACCCATAGATCAATGAAATAGAACAGAGAGGCCAGATATAAACTCACACATACATGGTAAATCAATATATGATAAAGGAGCCATGAATATATGATGAGAAAAGACAGCCTCTTCAATAACTGATGTTGGGAAAACTGGAAAACTACATGCAAGACAATAAAACTGGATTATAGTCTAGCTCCATACACAAAAGAAGCATGAAATGGATTAAAGATTTAAAACAAAAAGACCTAAGACACAAAACCATAAAACTCCTAGAAGAGAACATAGGCAAAAATCTCTTGAACATTTACATGAGCAACTTTTTTCTGGACACATTTCCCTGGAAAAGGGAAAGAATATAAAAAATCAGCAAGTGGGACTACATCAAACTAAAAAGCTTGGACAGCAAAGGACACCATCTACAGAGTAAACTGGCAGCCTACAGTATAGGAGAATATATTTGTAAATGATTTGTCTGATAAAGGGTTAACACCCAAAATATAGAAAGAATGCATATGACTCAACACCAAAAGAAAAAAAATGAAAAGATGCTGCACAGCACTAATCATCAAGGAAATGCAAATCAAAACCACAATGGGATATCACCTTACACCTATTAGAATGGCCACTATGCAAAAGACAAGAAATAGCCAATTTGGTGAGGACGTGAAGAAAAGGGAACATTCCTACACTGTTGGTGGGAATTGCTGTGGAAAGTAGTATGGAGGTTCCTCAATAAACTAAAACTAGAAATAAATAACATTTGACCCAGTAATCCCACTACTAGGAATTTACCTGAAGAAAACAAAATACCTAATTCAAATAGATATACTCACCCCTATGTTTATTGCAGCATATTTACAATAGCCAAATATGGAAGCAACAAAAGTGTTCATCAATAGATGAATGAACAAAGATGTGGTACGTATACACAACAGAACATTATTCAGCCATTAAACAGAAAGAAATCCTGCCATTTGTAACAACATGGGTGGACATAGAGGGTATTATGCTAAGTGAAATAAGCCAGGTACAGAAAGACAAAAGTACCATAGGATTTCACTTATTTGTGGACTCTAAAAACAAAACAAAACAAAAAATGAATAAAACAGCAGTAGACTTATAAACCCTGAGAAGTGACTGGGGGAGCGGTTGGGATGGGAAGGGGTACCATGGGGCACAAAAATTTTCAATCATAATGTAAGTTGGTCATTGGGATGGTAGTATAGCAGGGAGAATACAGCCAATAATTCTATGTTGACAGATAGTAACTGTACTAGTTGGGATGGGGATTCAATAATGTGGGGTGACTTTTCACCTAAGATCGGGAACCAGACAGGTATGCCCCATCTCCTGACTTTTATTCAACATAGTACTGGAGGGCCTAGCCATGGCAAACAGACAAAAAAAAAAAGAAATACAAGGCATCCAGATTAGTAAAGAAGTCAAACTGTCACTATTTGCAGATGACATGATATTGTACATAAAAGACCCTAAAGACTCCACTCCAAAACTACTAGAACTAATATCTGAATTCAGCAAAGTTGCAGGATACAAAATTAATACACAGAAATCTGTTGCTTTCCTGTACACTAACAATGAACTAGAAATCAGGAAAACAATTCCATTCACCGTTGCATCGAAAAGAATAAAATACCTAGGAATAAACCTAACCAAGGAAGTGAAAGACCTATACCCTGAAAACTACAAGCACTCTTAAGAGAAATTAAAGAGGGCACTAACAAATGGAAACTCATCCCATGCTCTTGGCTAGGAAGAATTAATATTGTCAAAATGGCCATCCTGCCTAAAGCAATCTACAGATTCAATGCAATCCCTATCAAAATACCAACAGCATTCTTCAACAAACTGGAATGAACAGTTCTAAAATTTGTATGCAACCACAAACACCCTGAATAGCCAAAGCAATTCTGAGAAGGAAGAATAAAGCAGGGGAGGATCTCTCTTCCCAACTTCAAGCTCTACTACAAAGCCACAGGAATCAAGACAATTTGGTACTGGCACAAGAACAGACCCACAGGCCAGTGGAACAGCATAGAGAGTCCAGATATTAACCAAAACACATATGGTCAATTAATATACAATAAAGGAGCCATGGATATACAATTGGGAAATGACAGCCTGTTCAAGAGCTGGTGTTGGCAAAACTGTACAGGTACATGTAAGAGAATGAAACTGGATAATTCTCTAACCCCATATACAAAAGTAAATTTGAAATGGATCAAAGACCTGAATTTAAGTTATGAAACCATAAAAATCTTAGAAAAAAACATAGGCAAAAATGTCTTGGACATAAACAAGAGTAACTTCTTGATCATACACCATGATCAAGTGGGATTCATCTCAGGGCAAGGGAAACAAAAGCAAAAGTGAACAAGTGGGACTATATGAAGCTGAAAAGCTTCTGTACAGCAAAGGATACCATCAGTAGAACAAAAAGACATCCTATGTTTGGAATTTATTCATAAATGACATAACCAATAAAGGGTTGACATCCAAAATATGTAAAGAGCTCTCACCCCTCAGTAAACAAAAAGCAAATAATCCAATTAAAAAATGGGCAGAGGATTTGAACAGACACTTCCCCAAAGAAGAAATTCAAATGGTCAACAGGCACATGAAAAGATGCTCCACATCGCTAATCATCAGAGAAATGCAAATTAAAACCACAGTGAGATATCACCTCACACCAGTTAGGATGGCCACCATCCAAAAGACAAACAATAACAAATGTTAGCGAGGATGTGGAGAAAACGGAACCCTCCTACACTGCTGGTGGGAATGTAAATTAGTTCAACCATTGTGGAAAGCAATATGGAGGTTCCTCAAAAAACTAATAATAGAAATACCATTTGGCCCAGCAATTCCATTCCTAGAAATTTACCCTAAGAATGCAGGAGCCCAGTTTCAAAAAGACATATACACCTCTATGTTTATTGCAGCACTATTAACAATAGCCACGAAATGGAAGCAACCTAAGTGTCCATCAGGAGATGAATGGATAAAGAAGATGTGGTACATACACACAATGGGATATTATTCAGCCATAAGAAGAAAACATATCATACCATTTGCAACAACATGGATGGAGCTAGAGGGTATTATGCTCAGTGAAATAAGCCAGGTGGAAAAAGACAAGTATCAAATGATTTCACTCATCTGTGGAGTGTAATTACAAAGAAAAAACTGAAGGAACAAAACAGCAGCAGACTCACAGAACCCAAGAATGGATTAACAGTTACCAAAGGGAAAGGGACTGGGGAAGATGGGTGGGAAGGGAGGGATAAGGAGGGAAATAGGGGCATTACATAATGTGGGGGTTGGGGGAGCAAGGGGAAAGCTGTACAACACAGAGAAGACAAGTAGTGATTCTGTAGCATCTTACTACGCTGATGGACAGTGACTCTAATGGGGTATGTGGTGGGGATTTGATAATGGGGGGAGTCTAGTAACCATAATGTCACTCATGTAATTGTAGATTAATGACACAAAAAAATATCATATGTCAACTATACTTCAATAAAAAAATTACTAAAATCACTGATGAAAAGTCAAAAAAAGTATTTTAATAAATGTATTTGTAAGTGATACTAGTAAAATCATATATTTTAGAAAAGATTACATTTTAGAAATGAATTATAAAGAATGTGTTGGATATTTCAGATATGACATGGTTAAGTGATGATGATTTATATATTACCTGTTTGTGACTTAGCATAGAATCAATTTGAGCTGTGATATGAATAGAATGACAAAATATCAGAGAATACATGGTTGAACCTCTTTTGTTTCCTACTTTTGAACGTCAATCAATACATATTTATTAAGCAATGCTGTGTAGATTCTATGATACATATGCATAAAAGATTCAGCCCATGCCATCACGAATAATATTGTTTATTAGTAGTTGGGGAAAAGAAATACATATCTATTCAGCAAACATTTATTTAGTTTCAGTATTGTAGTTAGCACTATGGATATAAAAATGAATATATCATAAAACATTTTCTCAAAGAGCTCACTATCAGGTTTTACAAATTACTGCACTGTGATAAGTGGCTTATGGTGGTCATTTAAAATTTGTTTTTCCAGACATTATAAACCTTTTATTTTTTTAATAGTAGAGATGTTAACAGCCATACATGTTGTCTATTTAATATTAAGAATATTACAATCCTTCTGTATTGCTTGGCAAATATTAGAAACTATTACCAGCAGTATATATAAAAATACACATTTTAAAATAAGCTAATTAGTTCAAGTCAATGAAGACAAGTATTAAAAGTCATCCTCTTATTTTACTGAGAATTGGCAATAGAGATATTGAATATTGAAAAATCTCAGGATTTTGAATATAATTGCTGTTAGTTCAGCAGCAGTTGAGGGAAGATTCAGCATGATGAACATTATTGCTGCTGTTAAGAAATCTCTACTTCTTGAGACTACAAGTCTGCAGAGATGTCCTTCATGGGTGCCACTAAAGTGGGTGTTAGTGCCTGGATATGGTTTTTACATGGCTGCTAAATTTGGCTGCTGAGCAGACAGGTGGAAGCAATTTTAGTAGCAGTTGACACCTGCTGCTCTACAGCTGCCCAGCATGCCAAGGTAGCACTGGAGGAGTTGTTGTTGAGACTTGTGTCTGGGTCCAGTTCATGTGGGAATGTGACACCTAGGTTCATCCTAACCATGGTGTACAGACCAGATGCCAAGCAGTACTGATTATGGTGCCCCAGCCCACACCACATATTTGTAATTAGTCCCTTTGTAAATAAACTCTTGAATCAACCTAATTTGAGTTTGCCATCTATTTTCTCTTGGGAACCTGACTGATAATAAAAATAGAAACTTCCTGGAAATGATTGCAGAAAAACAATGATTATTTTGGTAGTGGACATGTATCCAAAGGCAAGTGAATGCTAGTAATGTGGGAGCTCCCAGCAAGGGGAATTTTTATTTTTATTTTCCATTGGACTTCTTGAAGTACCTTTCTTGAAATACCTTCAGCTGAGAATGAAGCTAGTACTTAAAACCTGAAATGTACTATGTGCTACATGCACTAGTAAGCATATTAAAGTGAAGCCATGATTATTCATTCAAAGGAGGTTGAAGCAGTTCTGCGTGGAGAGACCAGAAAAGACCTTACACTGGAGTTTAAATTTAAGATAAGACTTGAAGAACGAGTTTACTGGCTCAATAGATGGTTTGGGAAATAGGTGGCCTTTTGAGAGAACATAATTTTCTAAGCTATGGTATCAGGAAGAGTATGGTTTGAGGTATCAGGAGAATGATTTGAATTGTTATGACAGTTGAGGCTGAAAAGCTGGACAGAAAGCAGAGCTTTATATACTATAATCCTGGAGGCCATGGAAAGCCACTAGAGAATATGAAGCAGAATAGGCAAAAAGTAGAGGCCATGAGAGGAAATTGTTAAGTAGTCTAGGTGAGACACAATGAATCTCCAGCCAAGAAATGAATCAAGGGGATGAGTACAGAAAACTGTTTTAAACACCTTTTTAGTGTATGACAGGATTTGACAGTTAATTTGATTTGGGAGGAGATGAAGCTTGAGGGAGAAGGAGGAGCCTAGAAGGACTCAATGTTCCATGGTGGGCAGCCAGTTGGATCATGATGCCATATACATGACAGGGAACACAGAAAAAAGAAATTTGGTGGGGGAAGGGAAAGGATAGGGTCCTGGTGAAAGTAACAGATAATTTCAAACACAGTAAGATTAACATATAAGACAGTACATATGTAATTATCTAGGAGGCAGATATGGATTGGAAATTTAATTTATAATTCATACATTATTAGTTGAAACAACAGGTATCTATACAATGATGAGCAGCCTCTTCAACAGCTGGTGTTGGCAAAACTGGACAGCTACATGTAAGAAAGTGAAACTGGACTGCTGTCTAACTCCATACACAAAAGTAAACTCAAAATGGATCAAAGACCTGAATGTAAGTCATGAAACCATAAAACTCTTAGAAGGAAACATATGCAAAACTCTCTTGAATATAAACATGAGCAACTTTTTCATAATCATATCTCCTCAAGCAAGGAAAACAAAAGCAAAAATCAACAAGTGGGACTTTATCAAACTAAAAAACTTCCATACAGCAAAGGACACCATCACTAGAACAAAAAGGCATCCTACAGTATGGGAGGATATATTCATAAATGACATATCTGATAAGGGGTTGACATCCAAAATATATAAAGAGCTCACATGTCTCAACAACCAAAAAGCAAATAACCTGATTAAAAAATGGGCAGGGGATCTGAACAGACACTTCTCCAAAGAAGAAATTCAGATGGCCAACAAGCACATGAAAAGATGCTCCACATCACTAATCATCAGAGAAATGCAAATTAAAACCACAGTGAGATATTACCTCACGCCAGTCAGGACGGCCACCATCCAAAAGACAAACAACAACAAATGTTGGCAAGGATGTGGAGAAAGGGGAACCCTCCTACACTGCTGGTGGGAATGTAAACTAGTTCAACCATTGTGGAAAGCAACATGGAGGTTCCTCAAAAAACTAAAAAGAGAAATACCATTTGACCCAGGAATTCCACTCCTAGGAATTTACCCTAAGAATTCAGGAGCCCAGTTTCAAAAAGACATATACACCTCTATGTTTATTGCAGCACTATTAACAATAGCCATGAATTGGAAGCAACCTAAGTGTCCATCAGGAGATGAATGGATAAAGAAGATGTGGTACATACACACAATGGGATATTATTCAGCCATAAGAAGAAAACATATACCATTTGCAACAACATGGATGGAGCTAGAGGGTATTATGCTCAGTGAAATAAGCCAGGTGGAGAAAGACAAGTACCAAATGATTTCACTCATCTGCGGAGTATAACAACAAAGCAAAGTACTGATGTTTTTGCTCAAAAAGGATTTCAAAACCATGAACATGAGTAACTATTAGGGGTTAAATAAAGGTCATTTACCCATTTCTACTTAAATTTAATTAATATTAGAATAGACAAGTTATAATTTTAATGATTAAATGGCAATAGGAGGTTTCCAAGTCCATAAATCATGTAAATAAGTCTACAAGAAAGCCTTATTTGTGGGTTCAGCAAGTAGAATACTTAAGTATATGAGTTAATGTATTTGAAAGATATTCTAAACCTTGTCAAAGCACAGTTGTCCTTCATGAGTTTTAAAAAGCATGTAAAATAATCTAATTAATTAACATATTTATTTCAATTCTTAGATCACTAATGGAGTTTATTTTTGTCATTTGGATTGAGTCATCAACTTAAAATTGAACTTATTACCATTTTCTGTCAGATTTCAGTTGTCTAAAATGATGAAATTACAATGCAAAAGATGTCCATGAGACAGATGATTATTTTTCTATCAAAGTTGAAGCTTAATATGCAATAAAATACCTATATTTAGCTGTCAATTTTCTCCTTTGGATGGAAAAACTCACAAAAGTGGGAGAAAGAATGATTTAGAAAATATTTACACAACACACTTCTATTGGTATTCTACTCTGTCGAGGAAGAAGACATAATATGAAGTCCCTAAAAGACATTTTAGTAGAGAATTCGAGAAGCCAACTGAGATACACAGGAGGTAAGGGAAAAGTAGTGTTAGTTTCAGCTGATGTGGCCTTCCTGGGAAGCGAAAGTCTTAGTCAGTATGGCATTGACTTGGAGGACAATTCAAGGGCACATGGATACTCAATGCCTTGACCTCTCCTGGTTAACTTTTGTACGGAGTAAGCCATCTAAAACTAGTGTTCTGTGGGTATAATACTTAGCTTTATATTAATTCTGTGTTTGTTTACTATCCTTAAAATACCTTGGAAAATCTTTTGCTCATAGGGAGTGTTTTCAGTTATCCTCCCAAAGATATTATTATTATCCAGTGTTCTTGAATTTAAGAAGGTAGTATATGATCGAAACGCTTCTTGTCTGTATGGAAGGTCCAGAAGGAGATAGCATCTTCCCCCAAATCTTGCTTTGGTTTTGTATGGTTCAGTTCAGTCTGACAATTTCCATGCCTCTATTTATAATTTGACATTAGTTACCTCCTTTGTTGTTAGTGAAGTTTTACATTACTGAAGTTTACTTTTGTAATATATATATGAAAAAAGTAAGTTAATAGTGCAAAAAATGATAGGCAATATCTATTAAGTAGCTTTTGGAACATCTTTTTAAAGGCTATATAATGTAGGATATTATTTGCATAGAAATGTTTGCCACTAATTCAGTGTTTCTGCAAACTCATGTTACTAATTGAATTAATACATTATTAATTGATCTGGCTTTATGAAGGACATGACTGCTTATATAAAAAGAAATCCAATCAGACAGCTTAAGAAAAGGGGCTCATTAGAACAGGTGACTTGATATCACATGAGGCCAGGAGATAAAGTATAGTTGGGCCCCTCAGGGAACTGGAAAGGGAAATGGAAAGGGGGATCATCTTCCTTTCTTTCAAGATTCCAATGGTCTCCCTTGTCTGCATTTGTCTTTTCTTTTTTCTTTACTTTTTCTGTTTGTATGTCAACCAATATGAATTCCTAGACTCAGTGTTGTATAACTTTTCCATTCAAGAGCCTGCTTCATCTAGCAGTTAGCTGACTCAGTATCTCCCTGCCCTATTGATAAATTCTGAGGAGAAAGTTTGAATTGGTTTTAGAATAAGGTGTCATTAGATGTCACCCTCAGAATGGAGTCAGGAGTATGGCTTGGGGGAAGGACAGTAGATGGCAAAGGAATCTCAGAGAAGAGGTGATTCCCCCAAACAATGTTAACTAAATCTAAATATTAAGTAGTACCTAAGAATTAAATTATTGATTACTCGAGGTTGATAATTTTATTGGTTAGGGTAAATTTTATTGTTAGGGTAAATAAATGACATCAGAGCCTTAGAAGTGACTTACTTTGGCCTAATGTATACCCAGTAGATGATGAGAAGACTCAGAGTAAGGATATGGACTATATTGCACTTTCATACTCTAGTATTTGTGGACAATGTTATTGCATTTTAATGCATACTTGTTGTTAAAAGATTCCTCAAAGAGGCTGAATACTTGGCATTCTTCCAAGGCACAGAGGAAACGGATCAGATGAGTACCTGATGGCCACACTGTTTTGGGCAATTGGCACAGATGTTGCCCCATCTCTTTGAAATGTGGTTAATTGTTCCTCTCTAGGTCACTTTGTAAGATGATATCAAGGCATTCCCAGAGGAAATTACTCTAATTAAACTGCTTTTTATAGTGCCAGGCTTTTTGCCTGCCCTCCTTTTTTCCCTCCATTTTGCCTCTTTGAGAAAAGTTAATCTAAATCTTTCAGCAGGAGAACTAAGCAGGAAACTGTGATAACTGTGTTCTGCTATGCAATCAATTTTAGGAGGAAAGAACCTCAAGGGGCTTGTCTGGCTCTGGAATGTTTTCACTGCCATGGAGTTTGAAGCGTCATAAACCCAAATCTTAGTTCTGAACTACAAAATCATGGATTTCCTGTGCAGGAACCAAGGTTGTAGGTAACATTTTAGCTGACAGATATGTCTAACGGGGGAATTGAACCTTGCAGTGTAAAGGCAATAGTTTAATGTGTCCGTGGAGAACACAACACTCAGCGGATGGCTTGCTGTTTTCTGCAGGCTTCAACTTAAGAAGAAATAAGATTTAGTGAGGGTAACTCCGAGTTTCTCAAATTCTTCACATTTAGTGAATTAGGCAGGTCAGGACAGTTCAGCATCTCCTTCCTACCTAACATTAAAAAAAAAGAAGCTTTTCTAGAGATAGTTGTGGCAGGAACTGTTTTTTCCCAAATGCAGTGCTTTTTCAGAAATAGTATAAATATTTATGACTAATGTCCAAAAGCAATCCTTATTTAGGAGTTACTACATGTTAGTTCTATACACATGTTCTAATTGATTGAGGCAAATGAAAGTGTTCTTAGGGAAAATTTAGCTTATTTATTAAATACTCAACTATGAAAAACAAATCAAGAAAACAAGGATGTTTCAGTGAATAAGAAGGCCAATAATTCACATTTGGTAGATTTATTTGGATAGAAAGGGTAAATGTGTTACTAACTTTTGCCTGAAACTACTAATTTTTCATTTATTGAAAAATTTAGTAAAATACCATTATCAGAGTATAAAATCAGTATTTTAACTAATTTGGGAAATTAGTTAAAATTACTGAAAAAGATGAAATCATACAATTATTTGATTTATCAGGAATTTATGAAGAAAGTTAAAAAATGAAACATAATTTTTAGTGTTACTAAAGTGATATTTATTGTAGAAAAAGATCATCAGGTTAAACTGTAGGAGCAAAAGAGAGACTATCTGGGTGGCAGTGGAGAGGGATTTGTCTGCATTTGCTTAAGAGCTTATTAGGAAACAATTTAGTTGTGGTTATTTAAAAATGGTCTTTCCTGACATGGACGATGCAAATTGTCAATTGTAATTTGTGTTTCTGTTTTTTTCTCCATGAGTTAGATACTACAGAAATTCTGTTCATACAAATCTGAGGAGTATAAATATTGAAATAAAATGCTAATCAATGTAATTGATATACTTTAGTGTTCAAAAGAATTTCTGATTACTTCATATCTTGCTAATTTAAAGTCTATGATGTCTATAATGAATCAATCCATAACAGATATATATTGAGCTTCCTTTTTTATTTTTAAAAACAGCTGACAATTCTCAGATGTTGACTTACGTATAATGAAGTTCATGTTTTCTTTTTACATATGAATTTTTCTCTTGGCTTATCTTTAGTTTTATGCTAAAGGAATATTACATTTATTTAAATAAAAGTTGTTTATGGGTTTATGACTTTTTAAAAAATTGCAGATTAAAATGTTCTATGCAGTTATTTCTCACTGTATTAATCTCTATTTCTCAAAGCAATTTCACAAAATTAAGATTTGCTTATTAATTTTCTATTTTCCCCTTAAATATTTGCTGTTCTAAGTAGTTGACAAATTAGCTATTCTGCATTCCTAGACACACTGTAATTTTTATTGTCTGTTTGCAAAAAAAAAAAATCAAAGCTGTCTCCTTTCCCTTTCTTTTCAGTTGTGGCATGTTAATATTTGAAAGCTTAAAAATTATCTGTTTTATTGCTTGTATTCTATAGATGTCATTTTTGATGCAATTTAATTATTTAGCACATTCAGAGTGTCAGCATTAACAAATAAAAACAATAGAGAAAGCCCAGTTAAATTTGAATTTCAGATAAATAATGGATACTTTTTTCAGCATGTCTAGAATGCTTATACTTACAAAAATATTCATTGTTTACCTGAAATTCAAATTTAATTTGGTGTCTGTATTTTACTTGATCATGCTAACACACCCAAATTTGGCAGGATTTATGTACATTCCATTCCTTTTTAGATCCTATCTCTTTTATGCTGTCTCCTTTATTTCGCATATTTTAGATTACAAAATGAAAAAAAAACCCTCAGTGAATTCAGTTGTATAATTTTTGCATACAGAGAAGTTGTCTTTCTGGGTAAGACACTAGATACTATGGTTATACATACTATATTAAAATAAGAAAAATTCAACAGCACAATTAACTGCAATCCTGATAACACTTTCAACTGTAAATCTTTAGCTTAGCATTTCATCTCGGAATTGACTTTAAAACCTTCCCGTGACTTTTAGGCTTCTTCCTTTCATCTGAGTTGGCTGGGAATGGGTTCTCTTCCAATGAGAAGGAGGAGCAAGTTAAAATCAGTTTTCTGGATTTTGACTAGTCATCACTAATATTCAGCAATATTTCTCAAGCTATGATCCTTGGACATGACCCACTAAACTTAACGGGTGCCTCTGAAGGGAGGGGTAGTATGGATAAAATGAAAGTTCCTGTGGCCAGGATTCTCACCTGGCCCTGGTTGACTAGCTCACTACACACGTGTGGGGAGTAGGTTGCTACTGACTGTATAAAGAGCTCCGCTCAGTGCTCTGGGCTGCTGCACGGCTGCAGGAGAGCGGAGGCTGGAGTGGTGGCAGCACTGAGGGCAGAGACTGAGACGGCTGCAGGGGCAGAGAGGCCCAGAGGCAGAGACCAGCTTGCTGCATGCAGACTTGCTCTGAGTGGACAGGATTCTAGTGGATTGACCTGCCACCATGGGAATAAAGTTGGGTATAAACCCTTTCACCCCAAGAATATTCCACTGTCATTTTTTCGGTCTCATTGAATCCATAGTGAACTTGTCCGGGGCTCAAACCCACCGGCAAGACATCAAGTAACAGGGAACAGAGAATAGGGAAGGCATAGGGATGAGAGAAAAGGAAAACTGGAAATAAACTTTGTTGAGTATCTACTATGATAATAGAAACTGCACCACATGTCTCATATGGCTCGTTTATGTGATTTTCATAATATCCTCACAACAAAAGCATTATACCCTTTTATAGATGAAGGAACAGGCTCAGAGAACTTTAGTGATTTCTTTATTTTCATAAATCCAGTTAAGTTGGCATAACTGGATCTGAAAAAGGTTCTTTGGGCTTCAAACCCATATTCTTTCCCTACTCATAGGAATCCCCTGAAAGTCCATTTCTTTTGGCTTCTGCTTCCCTAGAACTACCCAGACTACTCCATCAGTTTTCAGAATTACCCCTCTACAGCAGAAATGGTTCTTTTTTTCTTACTCACCTGGACAACTAGACCACTTGTTTTATTACTCATCAAAGATGTTTCCAAATTGCAGATCAGTGACCTCTCACAGGGCTACACAGGAGGCTCATCAAATAGTGAAAAGGCAGCTGTTCTCAATTTGCTGGCTGCCATTTTGAAATCATCTGGGGACTTTTAAAAATATTGGTGGCTGCAGCTCAGTCCCAGATATACTAATTTAATTGGTCTGGGGTGTGGCACTGGGATTTTAAAACACTGTTGAGGTGATTGTCATGTGCAGTCAGGCTGAGAACCACTGTTTTTAGGGATCAATATGAACTTTATTTCCATAAAGAAGCAAAGGAAATATGTAAATGTTATTTTTTATTTAACAAGCTCAAGTTTTTAAATGGCTGTTGAGTCCAATAAATTTGAGCACTTTGAAACTTGGTAACTTTGCCTATTTAAATGATATTTGTATTTAGTTGTGGTACTGTATGTACTTATTTCATTAGTTAGCTTACTGAGTCATTCCTATTTAATCTCTAATGTTTGTAACCCTCCCTAAACATGGTGGTCTCACATCACATTTCAGTGTAGATTTAATTATTGCACTAAGAAAATCACATTATCAAAACAGCATGAAATATTCCCACAGCAATGTCTTAAATCCTTTTGCTAAGGCATATTTTACATATCATATTTGTCTCTTTCATACTAACACTGTCTGAAGTCTCATAAAGTGAACTAAAGCAAACTATCCCTTTCTCAATGTAACTGAAACATTTTTTCAAACTATTCTTTAATTTTGGATGTTAATTTGTTTTTTTCTAATTTGCAAAATTTTCTAATTTGTTTTTATTGAAAAGACAAAGAGTTCAAATTGCCAGGCTGCAGCACTGGGTATAGCAAGCAAGGGAGAACTTCAATACTATGAGGCTGGCAAAAATTTATGGCATACTAATTGTATTATAGTCATGGTCTCATTTAACCCTCTCAACAGTTCTAGGATTTAGGCATTATTACTATTCCAACTATACAGATGGAGGAATTGAAACTCGGAGAGCAAACAAATGAATTTAAGAGTCTGGCTCTAGTGCCTCTAGTCCTAACCACTACAGGTCATTGCCTTCTTCCAAGTGTGAATATTTTTACCTTGAGTGACTGAGGCATTGTTTATGTCAAACAATGTAGATGTGTAATTCAAATCATTTAATAGTTTCAGTGCAGTAGTCAAGGTAATGAGTTTGTACTTAGACATATGCAATTTGGGGTGCTGGAATTTTACCTTGAGGTAATATTCAACAGGCAGTTGACAATATGGATCTAAAATTCAGGAGAAAGTTCAGAGCTGAAGAAGATGTTGGTACCATATGCATTTTGGTGATGGCAGAGATAAAATAATCAAGGGAGAAGTATAAAATAACAGTTTTAACACAGGATCCTATGAGGTAACACCTCTAACTGTGAAGCAGATAGAGCACAGGTAGATTGGGAAGACAAATGACAAAATAAAGTGAATACACTATCACAGAAACCAAGGGAAGAGGTTTTTAAGAAAAATGATGATTAACAGTGTCAAATGTAGCAGAAATGTACTAGAAAAAGGTGTAGTTAAAGATTAATGTTTATGGAATGTGTCTTGTGGGTCATTAACTATTGAAGGACTTCACACATTTTTCAATGAGTTAACAATCCTACTTTGGGTTCTGCGTGTTCAAAGTCACACAGAACTAAAGGATTAAAGAGAGAAAAAGACAACATAATAGAAGTTTAAAAAGAAAACCTCATCAAATGATGGAAAAATGAGACAAAAAAGATGAAGCAGGAAGAATAAGAACACAGAGGATCTAAACAACACAATTTCTACCTGGTCAAATTTACATTTATGGAACACCCAACAACTGCATAATACACATAAAATGTTTAGTAGAATTCTAAGTATTTGGAAATTAGACAACATACTTCTAAACCCATGGGTCAAATATGGAATTTCAAGGGTAAATAAAAGTATTTTGAATTGAATAATAATAAAAATATACATCAAAATTTCTGGAGACAACTAAACTTCTTAGAGGAAAATTTAGAGCTTATTGCTTATATTAAAAATAAAAAATTTAAGGTCCTGTCTCAGTAAATTAGGAGAAGAGCAAGCTAAATCTAAGTAAATATAAGGAAGGAAATAAAGATAAAATGCAGAAATCAATGACACAAAAAGAACCAAAAATAAAATTAACAATGTCAAAAGTGTTTTTTGAAAAGGTCAACAAAAATAAAACTTCTAGATTGATCAAGAAAAATAAAAGGTTAAACCCAAATCAACAATATCAGAAATGAAAGAGGGGTTTTCCATATAAATCATACATAGATTAAAACAATAATTAGAGAATATTAGAAACAATAATGTCACAAATCAGACAATGTAGATAAAATGGCTAAATTCCTTGAAAGACATTATGAGATAATAGAAAAAATATATATTAATCTGCCCCCAGTTTTTGACACAGACAGTAGGAGCATTGTTTGTTCTTTTGAGGTGACCCTGGGTGAGCTCCTGGGTGGGGACTGGTCACCAGAAAAGACTGAGTCACTATAAGAAGCTGGAATTTCAGCCTCATCCATCACCCTCCACAGAGGGGAGAGGGACTGGAAATGGAGTTAATAATTAATAATTTCTGCATACATCAGCTAGGCAGGGGACAGAAGCTCTTGCCCTTGGGACGCTCCTAGACCTCACCCCATGTATCTCCTCATCTGGCTGTTCATCTGTATCCTTTATCATATCCTTTAATAAACTCATAAATGTAGGTAAGCATTTTCCTGAGTTTTGTGAGTTGCTCTAGCAAATTAATCCAACGTGAAGAGGGAGCTGATGGAACCTCCAGCCTATGGCCAGTTGGTCATAAAACCAGATGACACCCTGGGCTTGTGACTGGCATCTGAAGTAGGGATGCAGGACAGTCTTGTGAGACTGAGCCTTAGCCTATGAGATCTGACACTGTCTTCAGGTAGGTAGTGTCAGAATTGAGTTAAATTGTAGGCCACCCAGATGGTGCTGAATACTTGCTTATTATTGTGGGAACAAACCTCCACACATTTGGTGACCAGAATGTTAAAAGCAAAGTGTTTTGTGTGAGTAGTAAAGGACACTCACAGGGGAAAAAAAATCACACAGTAGAACCTTACATAGGAAGGAAAAAGAACTGAGTTCTTTCACAGACAAAAATTACCAAAGCTCACTCAAGAAAAAAAAGGTATAATCTGAAGAGACCTGAATCAATGAAATTAACTGAATTAGTCATTAAATGTTCCCCACAAGGAAAACTCTAACTCTATGTGGTTTCTATGGTGAATTCTATCACATATTTAAAGGAGAAAGAATATAAATTTAATAAAAATGCATTCAGTAAATAGAAGAGGCATGAACATTTCCAGCTATTTCATGAAGTCAACATATCCCTGATATAAAAACCAGGGAAAGACATTAAAACAAAAATAAAACCAGGTATTTTTCCCAATATCTGTGTTAACCTAGATGTTCAAATCTTTATCAAAATACTAGCAATAGAATCGTGCAGTATTTAAAAGGGAGAACAGAGCCTGACCAAGTGGATTTATCTCAGGAATGCAGTTACATTACCATTAATAAACCAGTCAATGAATTTCAACACATTAACAGAATGAAGGAGAAAAGCTGTGCTAACATTTCAATAGAAGCAGAAAAAATATTTCATAGAATTCAACACTCATTAAAAAAAAAAACACCTTTCAGAAAACAAGGGAGAGAAGGGAGCTTTGTTCACCTGACAAAAGGTATCTATTAGAAATCCACAGCTAATATCATGCTTTCTTGGACAAGTCTGAATGTTATTCTCCTAAGCCGGGAAACAAGGAAGCTTGCTCTCACAGTTTCTATTCAACATTGTATGTCATAGACATGGTAAGGGAGACAAGAAAATAAAATTCATAAGGATTGGAAAGTGGGAGGTAAAGCCTTCTCTATTAGCACATGACACATCTGTTTACTTAGAAAATGTATAGGAATCTAAAAATCAACTATCAGAATAAGTGAATTTTGTCAAGTTGCAGGATACAAGGTTAATAAGGTCAATTGTGGTTCTATATCCTGGTAAATGAAATTTTAAAAAGTCATTTTCAAGAACACAAAAAACATAAGGTATTTAGGAATTAATTTTACAGAAGGCATGCAAACCATCTGCTCTGCAAATTACAGAACATGGTTGAGAGAAATTTAAAGAAGAGCTAAAGAAGCAGAAAGACATGGATCTGAAGACTCAGTATAATGAAGATGTTAATAATCCCCAGATTTATCTATAGATTTGACACCATCCCCAGACAAAATTCAAGTAGGATCAGTTGTAGAAATTGGCAAGCTGATTCTAAAATTTATATGGAAAGTTAAATCTAATTTTAAAAAGAACATAGTTTAAGGATATACAGTTCTTGATTTCAAGATTTATTCTAAAGTTTTTGTAAAAAAGACAGTGTAGTATTGGTGAAAAGTTAACCATATAAATCATAGGAATACTTTAAAGAGCCTGGGAGAGACCCACTCATATATGGTCAATGGTTTTTGAAGATGCCAAGGCAAATCACTGGTGACATGGAAAGTCTCTTCAATATATTGTGCTGGAAGACCTAGTGATCCATATAGAAAAAAAGGAATACCTATCCTTCACAGATACATAAAAAATATCTTGAAATGGATCAGAGACATAAAAGTAAAAGCCAAACTTCAAAAATTTTAAACTAAAACATAGGAAAAATCTTAGTCACTGTAGATTAAAGCAAAGCTTCCTCAGATAGGATAAATTAGTACAAACCATAGTGAAAGAACATCATTACATTGGGCTTTCAATGTTTTAACCTTTTCATTTCTGGAAAACCCTCTCAAGAAACAAGAAGTCCAGCCGCAGAATGGGAGGCAATATCTATTTGACATATAAATGACAAAATATTTGTATCCAGAATATATAAAGATCTCATACCTGGATAAAAGACAGAGAACTCATTTTTAAAAAGTGGACACTGTATTTAAACACTACTTCACAAAAGAAGCTACTTGATTAGCCCAAATCCCACACAATATGGTCAACATCTTAGTCATCAGGGAAATTTAATTTAAAATGATAATAAGATTATCATAAGAATGGCTAATACTAGAAAGATGGAAAACACCAATCGGTGAGAATATGCAGCAAGTGGAATTCTTATGCACCATCAATAAGAGTAATGCTTTGGAAAGTTATTTTTACTTTTTAATAAGTTAAACCTATACATGTCACATGACCCAGCCATTCCATTGCTAGGTCTTTATTCATGAGAAATGCAACATATGTACACAAAAAGCCTTGTGCATGAATGTTCAATCCACCTCATTCATAATAATCTTAAACTAAAACAAACCCAAATGTCCATCAAGGTGAATGTAGAAACAACATATGTCATTCATATGATAGAATGCTACTCATTAATATGAAGTAATCAATTACTGATACATGGAACAACATGGATGAATCTAAAAATTTTGGTGAGTTAAAGAAGCCAGACAAAAAAGGGTACGTTTTATATTATATATTTATATAAAATGTAAACTAACATAGGTGCCAAAAAAGCAGATCAGTGGTTGCCTACGTCCAGAGACAAAGGAAGGGAAAGATTGCAGAGAGGCCTGAGGAACCTGGAAGGTGGTATTTTGAATATGGTGGTGGTTTCATGGCATTACATACAACCATTGACATTCATAGAATTTTACATTTAAAATGTATAAAATTTATCTTATGTAAATTATCCCTCATAAAGTAAATAAGGCAAAAACAAAACAAAACAAAACAGATGGGGTCATAATAATTGAGACAGTGAAGCAGAGGTAGCCACAGCCCAGAGTATTCAACATGCAGGATTCAGCATAGAGTACAGCAAGTTTATCCTGGAGAAACTGTAAAGATATGATGATCTGCAAACACAAGGCATAAAACAGGATGAGAGTGACACAAGGTGTTGAAGATAGGCAAATGAACTGGACATTTAATAAGTTCCTCCTACAACTTTTTAAAAACTCAGGTTGGAAATAACCTACTGACATTTTGCTATAACAAATAATCATTTAGATTATTCCTTCCGTTATCTGACCTTCTATGCCCCATTCTCCCTACATATTTATACCAGTATTTAAAATGTTTCGTTGGTTATCTTTGTGGCTTTAAGTAACATCTTGTCAATTTTCTCTGCTTTCATTAACAAAAAATATTTTTTGACTATTGTGTGAAATGAGGATATTTACATTCCTGTTGACCCCTTAAATTTCCTTTTATTTTACACCTTAGAGCTTCTACTTTTATCTTGTTCAATTTCATAACATTTAAATTCAATTTTATCATCAAGTTCACATAGCTTAGAAAAGGCTAGTTCTAAAAGTTGGACATCAAATGTATAACTGTGGCGATGTATCTGATTTATTTATAATTACATATATTCATAATTACATATAACTGTGGCTAGGTATTTGATTTATTTATAACTACATATATTTATAATTACATATAACTGTGGCTATGTATTTGATTAAGTTCACAGAGCTTAGTGCAGGTTGATTCTAAAAGTTGGATATCAAATGTATAACTGTGGTTATGTATTTGATTATTTGTAATTACATATAACTGTGGCTATGTATTTGATTATTTATAATTATGAATATTTACATAATATGTAAATATTATTTATTAGAGAACAAATGACTACTAATATTACATGTCTCTCTCATTTCAGTTTTTGCTTTTCCTGGAGTCATTTCCCTACTTTTTGCTTGCACAATTTGCTTCACAATACCCTCATCTTTCTGGACTTAACTGTCCACACAAATTTTTGCATCTAGTAATTTTTTTCTTTCACAGATAACCTTCTAGGGACTCCACTGCCCCTTGCTCCAATATAGCATGTTTGTTTTCTAATCTTGCTACAAATTGTTACCCTGGAACTTCCATTAACTTCTTTCAAGGGTTGGTTATGTGGTTTCTGGGAACCCATACCCTCATGTTTCTTTGTTACTGCATATTTTGGTGGAGAACATGCTTAAATAGTTTTTAAGAAAATATATGTAAGAAGTAATTTTTCTTTTTCTAAATGGCTGAAAATAGTGTAACTGCCAGGAAAAAAAATGTGCAGGAGTATACAGAGGTAGTTGCCTCTGGAGAAAGCAACTGGGCCTGAGAAGAGGACGGTGGAGACATTGCTTTTTACCATCTTGGAGCATGTATTATGCTGATTACAAATATTAAAAAAACAATTACCAGTTCCTGGTAATTAGCTCTGCTTCATGCATCATCCATTTCCAAAATTTCATCAAAAAAGTGCATATGTGAGTTGCAAAATAGGCAAAAGAAACTGAGAAACAAGTTTTAAAATATCTCCTTGAAGGTATTGTTTCCTTATTGGGGTTCAGAACTGATTGTATCTTACTGATTCTTTCCAGCAATGTTTTGGCACTTGTAAGCACCTATCATATCTTGTACTCTTGATTGTAGTCTTACAAGGATGATAGTGTTTTTAACGTGAATTTTACATATTGGGAAACTGAGATTCAGAGTGGTTTCTCAAAGTCAGCCTGTTTCCATATCAATATCTACAGTGAATTAGTGGATTCTGAAATGCTGGGGGCCTTGGTTGCCCTTTGGGGATGGATTCAATACTTCAGAAACTAAAAGAACAGGAATAAAAACTGGTAAACATTAAGGGTTTAATTACTGCTTTGTTAAAATAATGAAATAAAGAAAATGGTGTTAAAATGTAGGAAAATATAAACATGTCTTGTACAAATCTGATCTTTTTGAATCAGTTTAGAATATGACCTTGTCTCCTATAAATCATTGATAATGGGACTCTAACTTGAGAGGATATGAGTCAATACCACTTTGGAAAAATGAAATTTCAACCAAGATATTCTTCAGAAGGTGAATGGATAAGTAAGAATGGAATATTATTTAGCACTAAAAAGAAAGAAGCTATCAAGCAATGAAAAGATATGGAGGAAACTTAAATGCATATTACTAAGTGAAAGAAGCCAATCTGAAAAGGCTATGCACTGTATGGTTCCAACTGCATGACATTCTGGAAAAGGCAAAGCTGTGGAGCCAGAAAAAGATCAGTGGTGGCCAGAGGTTGGGGTGGCAGGTAGGGATAAAGGGGCAGTGTATAGAGTATTTTTAGGGTAGTGATGACACTATTCTGTACAATACTATAGTGGTGGATACATATCATTATAAATGTGTCCAAACGCATAGAATACACACCACCAAGAGCAAACTGTAATGTAAATTATGGATTGAGGGATGTAATGATGTGTCAACATGGGTTTGTCAATCATAGCAAATGAACCACTGTGGTGGGGGATGTTGATAATGGAGGGGGCTATAATATTGATAATGGAGGCACCAGACGGGCATAAGGGAAACCTTTGTGCCTTCTACTCAGTTTTACTATGAACCTAAAACTCTTCTAAAAAGTAAAGTCTGTTAAAATATAAGTCTGGGGTACTGTGCCTAGATACACTGATTAGTTTCTGTAGCAAGAATTTATTGAATGGTATTGACTTCTTGTGCCTACTTTGATCATTTTTACTATGAGAATGGTAATAGTATCTATCTCCTAGGGTTGTTGAGAGGCTTAACTAAAATGATACATTTAAACTGTAGAGTACCTAGCACACAGTAAACTTTAATGTATTCATGTTGGTACAAATAATATAATGGTCCAGGTACTATACTGGACATCTTTGATAAAACAGTATGCAAAAGCTTATAGTTTGCAATCATAGTGATCATTATATTACTGACTCTACTTATACCCAGCAGTACTGGAATAGGGGTACAACTGACAGGAGTTCCAGGTTTTGGAGGCTGGTCACTAGCTTTGGGAATTTGAGACAGTGGGGGGCTTGAAATAGTATAACTGACATTGCTACTGAGGTCCAAAATAAACCCAGAAGAAAGTAAAACCAGGGCCATACTGATGAACAGAAGGATCAGAAGAAATTAAGGGTTTGTTATGCTTGAAGGAAGAAGTATGAAAGAAAGAAAGATAATTTTAGAATACCAGATTTTGGAGTTAGGTTTTCCAGTGGACTAGACTGGAGTAGTAGTAGAAGTCCAAGATGTAGCTATACTTGTGACAAGGAAAAACAGAATATACACAAAAATTGTTCAAACTGGTAACTGTGAGGCTACATTGTCTGTTTTGAATTCCCAAGGGTTCTAACAAGGAATGGGAGAAAAAGAAGACTTACCCAGAGAAATTCTAAAAATCTCTGACCTCTGACCCTTGGGTCAGTAGATGGTAATGGTGAGGTTATAGGAAGACTGATACAAAGAAGATGGTGTGGTCTTCAAGATGAAGGGTGTTTGGAGTCTAGTCAGGGAGCAAAGATCTGCAAGTAGCAATAAGAAGAATGTCAGCCTGTCCTTCTGAGTCCATGAGACAGAAGAAAGATCACAGTGCTTTTCATCTTAACTTTATAACCTGTCATTAAACTGTTTACTTTCCCAGTGTCATTTCTTTCCCTTAATACTTGTATCAGAATTGGTGGAATTTGGCCATCTTTTACAGTGCTCTATCTTTCTGAGGAGGCTGTTCTTCCCCAAGGACTGGGGCAAAAGAGACATGGATTCATTTCCTAATATGACCTTCTGTTCTTGAGATGTACATTCATACATTCAAGCTGCTGCTAGTTTGTGTGTACACAAACTCTTTTGGTTCTGAAGCTCAAATTTACACACACACTCCAGAAAGTTCAGAGTCTGGTTTGAGAATTTCCTTTAAAATTGTCATTTCCAAAAACTAAGCAGTGCTAAGGTAGATATTGATTGAATTTAGAGATACAAAATTTGCATCTAATATGTAACTAATCTAAAAATAAATATACTTCTTCTTTTACATACCTTAGTATATAGGCTCAGAGTAAGGTTTTACTGTTTAACAAGTTAAAAGTGTTACTGCGTTTTATTAAGTACCCTAAAGAAAGGCTCTAAAACATGGTTGTGGGTATTGCTATCAAAGTGCAAACAATATTAAAAATTAAAATCTTCACAGAATAGTACTGAAATAGTGACATTAAAAAAGCAGCATATAGAAAAGGATACCAACTGTCAGGAGAACTGAAATGTGACTTCCCCTATATCCTCATCTTACTTGAGACTTTAAAGTTATGCTTAAATGGATTTAATGAAGAAGTAATATAGCAAGACAAAGATATGAATTTTTAGACACAGCACAATGTCTTGGGGCCTTTTTATGTTGGTGACCTCTTCCTTTTTTAAGGGTAGCTGCCTTTTGGTCTTTCAAATCCATTGAGTTCACAGAAAATATAATAATTAACTAGGTTGTTCTGAAAACTGGGGGCAGGTCAGACAAAATGAATGAAACAGTGAAAAGAGTCAGCCTAAATTGCAGAACTGAGAGTCAACCATATTTACTTTTTCTTATTCCTCCAGAATGTCAGGATAAGTCTTAATGTTTTATAGTATTTTTTTGAATGTAATTTTTTTCAGTGAAGTAAGGATCTAACATCGGTATTACTAGATAAGAAACTTTTTTTTCTCATTCTTCGACAAAACCATACATATGAATGGTTTAATCAATTTTAACACAGCAAAAGATTTGGTCTTGATGATCTCAAACTCTGATTTTTCAATATTAAGCCAAATTTATAGTAACACTACTATTCTAGTTGGATGTATTGAAGAGGCATTAAGCATTTTATTAATCAAGTTCAATGGTAATTATTCTTATTAATAATAAATTTAATATATGTTATCTCAGTGTACCTTTACCAAAATCTTGGAGGGAAGGTGTTATTCCATTTTACAGATGAAGTAAATAAGGCTTAGAAAATTTAAATAATTTTTGCAAGGGTTTTCAGCTAGAAAGTGGCTATTGTTGGTCTTTAGGACTCCAGAATTCAAGTTTTTAAATATCATACTATAGAGTTTCTGTAATATTTTCAGTACTTTTGACACCTGTGGTTATAGCTAACAAAAATATTTATTTTTTTAATATTATGATTACATAAATACAGTATTTGTAATAGTTCTTCTAATGTTCACTGAACAAAAAGAGAAAAGTATCAATAATTACATGCTAGACTTAATTATAATGTAAGTCTGAGAGGATGAATTCATTTTTTGTTAATTAAAAGACAGAACAATTCTAACATTCCACATATGTTCATATTATCTTAAGTTATGTACCGAAACCACTTTTTCTCTGTACTTTAACATCGAGCCAAAGACAATTTGAAAGCAAAAGACCACTCTTTAGCATAGTCTTTCCAGTAATGGAAATTCCAAATTACTCTGAATGAGTAACAGAAGAAAATTGTGATGGCATTAATATTATTTTGAGGGCAAAAATAACTGCATTTGATAATACTATACATATATAGATTTCATTTTAAGAGGGATTGAAAGATATTCAGTGAAAGAAACACTTGAAGAGAAAGACCAGAAGTATTCTTAGACTCAAAAATCTATGACCATTCTCAATGTAGCCATCAAATTACAAATGAACAATTCAGAATATTTAGGGAAAGAACCTACTGTTTCTTTCCTGTTTATGTCTTCCCTAGGTTTACTAGTATATACCTGAATTATCTTTTAATCGATATTTATAAGAATATTCAACTTTTTTTAGTGTAAATAAATAAAATAAATATTTGATTTTAGAAAAGTTAGAAAACCTGTATTTGTTTTATTCTTATAAATAACAACTACATTCAACTTCTATAGTATGCTTTGTATTTGGGTGACAGGATTATAGGTTCTTTGATTATATTTCTTTAGTAATCTTCAAAATTCTTAGAACTTAATTTAAGAACAAAATTTATCAATGAGCTAGCAACAGTAAATTAAAAATGGGCAGTGCCATTTCAGCTTTATCTTTTTTGCTTTCTGTATCTACAGAAAAATACAGTAACAACTGATTTTTACAAGGATAACTTTGAGATATTTCAAAATTCTAAGTAGAACATTAGAAAAGTATTATGTAAGATTGAGTATAATCCTTTGACTCCCACTAGTGCTATGTTCAATATTTTCAAGTTGTATTTCTTTGTTTCTTATTCAAATACTTTACAAATGCCAATATTTGCATAGTTTATATAAAGTAATATATGCCACTATTTCCTCAAATATGAATAAATTAAGATTCTATAAGTTCCTTTTAAGTTTGTGAGTCAATCAGACTTCACATTTTTTATAAGTATTGCTTTTACTGGTTTAATAAGACATTTTTATTACCAAAAGTACAAAGACCATAGATCAGAGGAAAGGAAAAATTAATTTCCCAAAGTCAGCATTATGATTTGTTTTCAAATTAAATTAGTATCAAAATGAATGGATTTATGTATTTACATGTTTTTTGTGTGTAAAACAGGCTTGTTATTAAAAGCATGAGCTGCTCTGAACCCCAAACAAAATTTATTTCACTTGTTAATATTCCATGATTTCATGTATAATATCAACTTTAAACTATGTATTTTTGTGCTTCAAAATTTGCTCTAGCTCTTCTTTGTTATATATTTTAGAATTTACACTATCTTCCAGAACAGTTGTTGCAACATGTGTTCAGAAAACATTACACATTTTGCCTCCATTCTCTGGTGAGACTCTCACTGGAGTAATTATAAAAAAGCAAAATTATTAATTTTTTTCTAAATCATTTATTCCTTTATTTTACAAAAGGAAACCCTTACTATAGGTTTAGTGGAATTGATGACTAGATGATGAATTAAAGGAAAAAAGACTAAAATTCAAAAAGGCATAGAGCCTTAGATTCCTGTGGAAGAAATAAATTATTAATCTTTCAATAAAAATGTATTTTTATAGTATCATTTACAAATTAGTTACTTTTGTTTGTTTAATTTTCCATATTAAAAGGTTTTAACAGAAAACAGTACATTTAATTTTAGGTCCTGAATGTACAACTGTGTCTTTTAAAAAAGCTCTCCTATGTGTAAAACTTGTCAGAGTATTAATACATTATTTAGAGTATATGATAGGGGGCATCAGCAAATATTGAAAACCTTAAAAATATGGGAAATGTTATTAACCCTAAATTCCTTAAAGACAGTAATTGCCTTGCACAAATCATTTCATTTGCAACCATTAAGCCAATTTCTAACATGGAGATATTTAATGACATCTCTCATAATTTTATAACTTTACCCTATTGTTGAACAAAACAAAATTAATGAAACACCATAATGGATTTTTTCTAGATTGTTTGATAGTTATACATTTTAATTGGAATACATTTGGCAGACTATTTTCAGTCAGGAATTTTAAAGTTGTGAGTTTCCAATTTGCTCTTGACTGAGCAAAGCAGTCTGCCTCAGTGGGAAATCCTCAGCAAGGACAGGCCCACTGCAGGAGCCTCACCCTGGTAGAATGATTTAGGTGAAAGCTGGGGAGAATGGGATCAAGTTGTGCACCTTCCTGTCTTCTGGGAGAGGAGAGAAGAGGGAAAAGTCAACTCTTAAGGAGCCATCAGTGTGAGGCCAAGCTGCCTGGTTAAAGAGCCGCCGGCTGACAGGCAGGGATGGGAGGACGGAGGAGTCACTGCAGCTCCCCACTGTTCTTCTTTCTCTTAGGTTTTTGGCTCCTTGTCAATACACTTCACAATGCTCTCTGCCTTTAGGGTCCCGATTTTGTGAAGTAATGGTTAAGAGCATGAGTTTTAAAGTCAGACACCCTAAACTTTTAATCCAACTTTGTACTTCTTAAGGGAAACTGCTTAACTTCCCCTCTTAGGGCTGATGTGGATGGAATATGAAGGAAGTAACTATTGTAAAGTGGCATGTTGTATGTTGGATTTCTCAGTAACAGACCCTGACATAAGACTCGTGTGCAAGCTATGATTAAGAAAGTTATCCTGGGAGAAACCAGCAAGGGACTTGGGGAAGAAGGCACACTGCAAAGTCCCACTGAGGGCAGCTGTCTCTGATCACACAAGCTGGGGCGTAAATATCACCTCAGAATCGTCCTCCTGGAAGTACAAGAATTGCAGTTCATGTTCGTGCACTAGTCAGTCACTGACTTTCACTTTGGCGTTAGGGAGAGTTTCTCCTGTCTTCCAGGACACTGTGTTTCCATAGGCCAAAGCTAGCAACAGGAAGATGCTCCACCCCGATGAGGAACTCTAGCACTGGTTTGCTGAGCACCACTGCACCTGCTCTACCAGTAAAGGGCCAGGTGCCACGTACTTTTCACAGCTGTTAGTTACTGTTGCTCTCATTGCAGCTACCAACATTGAATGAGAAGCACCTTAACTGTTGAAACTTGCTTCCAGACCCTAGTTGATTCCTGTTTCACTAATGTTCCCACTCTTCAAATCTAAATCCATCATGCCTCATAACCCTGTTTATCTCTAGTTGACAGGGTAATATAAAGATTAAGATATATCATTTTTCTGAACCCACACACTGCATTTTTGCAAATAAAAATGTCTGTGCTTTCACTACGTTATCACAAATGAAGCTGCTCTGAGGAGCTATTTGACTCAGGTGGTGGTTTTTCATTAGTAGCTTTCTTGGCACCTGTAACTGATATGTTGCACTCTCACATACACAAGGTGTATTTCCTTCTCCTTCTGTACAAGTTACGGTTTTCCTTTTCTTCTGATGAATGGTAGTCTTGCCTACTTTCTGTGCTTATTATTTTGCGGAAGGAAAAGTAAGCTGATAAAAGATAAAGGAGTGAATGAAAGAATGAAAGGACTAAAACCGAAACATAAATAAGATGAGGAGAATCAAAACCTATGGAAGGCATCTAATTTCAGCAATATTTCTTCTGGGTAGCAAGATTTCATATGCCCTGTGGCAAACAGCATGTTTCTGATACATTAATTAACTCTTTACAAAGGAGTTATATCTATGCAAGTGAAAATATTCATTTTAGAGACACAGAAAATCATATTTAATCATGAAATTTTAAAGAAGTATATGAACAAGTAATCCCAAATCACCTAAACTATCACTTAGAAAAGTTAGAGCCATGCAAATAAAGCATATTCAATTCACAAATTTTACCACACAGCTGAAGAAATATGGTACATACATCCCATATATATATATTTCAATTAAAAGCAAATGAAGATTACCTGGACTATTGATAATTGTACACAAAATTTAAGCACAGAAAGTAATTTTACAAAATCATTCAGTAAAGCACTAGTGGAGATTATTTACGCATTTCATGATTACCTCTGATGTGGCATTTTAAAAAATAGTTTAAAATTCATACACTGTAGAACCACCACCTGTAAAATTAACTGATAAATTAATGTGTATTCAAGTCATTGAAGGCTTATTTGTTTATGCACTATTCCCTGTTTTAATTTACTTTTGTATCTCCAATATCTAGCACTATGCTTTGCATAAGATAGGCATCAGCAAATGTTTGTTGCATAATAAATAAATAAAAGCAATAATTCAGCTGAGGTATTTGCAAATCCTAATTTGTATGTGCACTAATGGCACAAATGGTTATAAAGAAAAATCAGAATAAATTTGCTCCACAAAGGCTCATATTCATTTTTTCCTTATTCAAATAATAAGTTTTATAGTTTTATAAAACATGTCATTTGAGATTTCCAAATACAAAATACCATCTAGGGTTTCCAAATAGTTTAGAATACAAAGATTAATGAGCAACGTTTCCTCAAAAGGTCCATAGTATAGGGGCCATGTAAATAAAACTAATAATTAGAGTATTGTAAGTGTTTTCATAAAGAGAAAAACAGGGTGCCATGGAGCATATGTATCTGAGCCTTGGTGGGCAACTGACAAGAGGGCAATTGGAAATACATTGTTCCTAGAAGAGTGTTCTAATTAATCCTAATTTGATCTATTGTCTAATTTGATCTATTTTTCTAACATATCCTAATTCGATCTATTGTCTAAAGTGAAGTATCTGGTTAATTGGAGGCTCCTGTTAAACTTGACAGTCAACACTGAGCCACCTGTAGGGAGCACCTTTTAAGGGAATCATAGAACCTCCAAGGCTCAACTTCACTTATGACATCTATCAATACCAAATTTATCCACTCAGATTCTCTAATTTCAGAATTGTCAAAGGAATGTGAATATGTATGACTGTATTGCTATGAGAGGGGCTCACATAAGCTCATGCCTTAAAATATGAAATGATATATATCTGCTTTTTGAAAAAACAAAGAGTAAATAATGTATTTCAAGTTTAAATGTTCATGACATTCTGGAACTTGACTTGCACATAAATTAAAGCAGTATTACGTTACACCTTGCATTTGTGGCAAATTTCCAATAATAGCAATTTTGGAGATAGGAGATTAAAGATGGCAACGTGAGAGGTGAGACAGAGGCTTCCTCTTAAAGCCACATATAATACGAAAATATAATTAATACAACTAATCCTGAAAGAGCAACAGGAAGAGGGCTGCACCAAACTGCATACACCTGGAGAAAAGAATAAACCTCACGAAACAGGGTAACATACCAAAGCCATGGCCCTGCTGGATCCAAGCCCTTCCCCCACCCCAGCTCACTGGCAGGAGCAAGAGAAATGGAGTGGGGAGGGAGTGGAGGCCTGGGACTGATGAACACCTAGCTGTGGAGATCTGCTCTGGGAGCACAAACCTACATTACATGGTGCTCTTGTGATTAGGGGGTTGGAAAGCTAAGAAAGGCAGAATACATGGAGAGACTGAGATTCTAGCTACTTGTGGAAAACAGGGATCCATATCTGGCTGCTCTGGGATTAAAGAAAGGTGGGCAGTCTGATAGACTTCCTAACAGTGAGAGGGCTGCTAAAGAGGCAAGGATTAAACAGAGCTTACTGCTCAGAAGAAAGGACAGGTAGATAAAATTGTCTGGGTGCACTCTGCCCAGCAGGTTGGGAGCTTTCATAATCTCCAGGCATCCCAGCCCCCTGGCTGGCTACACAGCTCCAAGGCCCCCCTCCATGATACTCAGCCTGCTGTGCCTTCCTCCTGGACAGCCCACACCTGGCTCACAAAATGGCATACCCTGCTCTGGTGTTAGGCCAGCCAGAGGGAAACCCCACCTATAGCAGCTACAAATGCAAAGCATAGAGGCTTATACCTGTGTGCTCAGCCCACTGGTTCAGGCAGTGGAGACAGGCATAGCAGCCAGTAAGCAGGAAACAGTTCTTTTCTCCCCCCAGGCACCAACACTGCTCCCCTGCAACCCCCAACATTGCTCCAGGGGCTGAGCAGCTCCAGAGAGTAGAGCTTCTGGGCACAGGGTGCCACATACAAATATGAAATGTCAAAGGAACCTGCTTCAAAGCAAACTTATAAATACACCAGAGAAAGAGTCAAATGTAATCAACCTCATGAATCTTCCTGAAAGAGATCACAAAATAAGGAGATGATAAATGAAATAGAAATTAGAGAAGAGGAATGCAAAGAAGCTGAGGCAAAGAGAGAAGAAAGGATTTCTAAGAATGAAAGAATATTGAGAGAACTGTGTGACCAATCCAAATGGAACAATATTTGCATTATAGGGGTACCAGAAGAATAAGAGAGGGAAAAAGGGATAGAAAGTGTCTTTGAGGAGGTAATTGCGGAAAACTTTCCCCAATCTGGGGAAGGAGATAGTCTCTCAGGCCATGGAGATCCATAGATCTCCCAACAGAAGGGACCCAAGGAGGACAACACCAAGACATATAATAATTAAAATGTCAAAGATCAAGGATAAGGACAGACTGTTAAAAGCAACCAGAGAGAGAAATAAGATCACATACAAAGGAAAGCCCATCAGGCTAACATCAGACTTCTCAGCAGAAACCTTATAGGCCAGAAGGAAGTGGCATGATGATTTAATGCAATGAAGCAGAAGGGCCTGAAACCAAGATTACTTTATCCAGTAAGATTATTATTTAAATTTGAAGGAGGGATTAAACAATTTCCAGATAAGCAAAAGCTGTGAGAATTCCATCTCTATAGTCTGTTTTGGAGAGACTGCTATAGATGGAAGTGTTCCTAAGGTTTAACAGCTGTCACCAGAGATAATAAAACCACAGTAAGGAAAGTAGAACAGCTAATTACTAAGCAAATGCAAAATTAAATTAACTATCCCTAAAGTTGATCAAGGGATAGACAAAGAGTACAGAATATGATACCTAATATATAAAGAATGGAGGAGGTAGAAAAAGGAGGAGAAAAAGAAAAGAACCTATAATAGCATATTAAGTGAGTTAAGTTAGACTCTTAGATAGTAAGGAAGCTAACCTTGAACCTTTGATAACCACAAATCTAAAGCCTGCAATGGCAATAAGTACATACCTATCAATAATCACCCTAAATGTAAATGGCCTGAATGCACCAATCAAAAGACACAGAGTCACTGAATGGATAAAAAAACAAGACACATCTTTATGCTGCCTACAAGAGACTCACTTTAAACCCCAAAACACACACAGACTAAAAGTGAAGGGATGGAAAAAGATATTTCATGCAATTAATAGAGAGAAAAAAGCAGGACTTGCAGTACTTGTATCAGACAAAATAGACTTCATAACAAAGAAAGTAAAAAGAGACAAAGAAGGACATTACATAATGATAAAGGGGTCAGTCCAGCAAGAAGATACAACCGATAAAACCCAATTTCTTATGATAAATTATAATCTCCACACACGAGGAGTGTAAATTAAATCCAGTCAATATATACTTAACCACTAGGTACTCTGTCAATTCCTATTTTGCTATATAGGCTATTAACACACAGAATTATGTTCTGATATATTGATTTATTCTTGATTCTTAATGATTCCTCCAAATACCCAGCAATAGATATCTTCAATTGGTGAGTCTTCAAATGTGAAAGAGAAGCTTCCTTTTTCAGTGATAATGGAAAACTCAGTTGTGTATATAATAGTTAGAATTACATCAAAAACCAAGTACTGAGCTATGAAGGATACCATGTGAGACAGTAAATTAACACACAAGGAAAGATATAATCAGAGAGGGAGAGGAGAAGCAGGAGGCAGTAGTATCATTCCAATTAGGAAGAGTTTCAAGTTGTAGCAAGTGCCAACAGGATTTGGAATAAAAAAGGATCGCTGAATTTATCAAGGAAAGAGGAAAAAGAAAAGGTATAACACTTAAGAGAGTAATGTCAATATATATATGAAGGATGAGAGAAGATAGAAAGAGGTTAGATTGTAAAGGGGTAAGAATATGGAGTATTATTAAAGCCAAGGTAGGACAGGATCCTTGGCAAGGAGTGTGGTATGGATTGTACATGCCATTTAATGTTCATCCTCCTCTTAATTCTAGTAAGAAGACAGTATATCCAAGCTACATTTGGCAGTCAGTGGGTTTATGTGACCAAGTTCTGGCTAATGAGATGTAACCGGAAGTGTTGGGGGGGATTGCTATGAAGAACCGTGAAGGCCGCATAAAGACAGCTTGGTGCAACAGTCTTCTGTCATTTTTTTTTTACTCCTATTATAGGCCTGGGTGCCAGTGAAATGACTGGAACTCTAGTAGCTATCTTAGACCAAAGGAGTAACTTTGAAGATAAAACCATACATGAGGAAGGGAGACCAGAAAGTTAGGAACCAGGATTTCTGAAGGCACTTCGGATCTGCCATATGAGCCTTAGATTTTGAGCTCAACTTCTTCTTTATATAAGAAAAACAAACATCTCTCATGTTTAAGGAAATCTTATTTTTTATTTCTGTTTTAGAGCTGAATTAAATCCTTCTCATAGAAACAGATTTTGTATCTCCAGCGCCCTTGAATTTCTACAGTGTCTGTTGCTAGTAGGCTTCTAAAGGGAAAGAGAAAGAGAAACTAGAATTTGATGATTTGAAACTCTTAAACACATATCAATTCATTGTTCTACTTTTGTATCCAGGAGATAAAGCATATCATGAACATTAATCTACTTGTTTTGTTTTCACTGTTAGTGCATGTGATCTTGGAAGGAGACTTTGTGTACAGAGACAGACCAGAGGTATCTGGTCTGAAGCATACGAATTAGGTTATACTGAGGCAATGAACAACACTAAAATTTCAATGACTTAAAATTTCTTGCTCACTGTACAATCCAACATGCATTGACAAGGGGCTGTTTTCCATGTAGTCACACCTTATCATACGATATTTCTTTTGCTCAGAAGGGGAAGAATGGACTAGATAGTTGGGCACCAGTATTTATTGCTGGTGACACACATCACTCATTTCATTTGTCAGAATTACTTATGTGGCCAGGACTGACTTTAAGGGAGGGGTAGGAAATATGGTCTTCCTCACGCTCAGAAGTAGAAGAAAAGTGGATTTGGGGGGACATTAATAATATTTCCCACATTACTACAATGTAAAACATGAAAGCTTTTAATGCACGATAATAATGCTTCTACCTTTTGGTTACAAAGTTTCACTATAATTATAGTAGTCCCTTCTTATCTGTGGTTTAATCTTCTGTGGCTCAGAAGCAGATGATCCTCCTTTTAACAGATTATCAGAACGTCAGTACTGTAGTAACTTAACATCATGTCACAATGCCTATGTTATTCACTTCACTTCATCTCATCACATGGGCATTTTATCATCTCACATTATCATCAGAAGAAGGGTGACTACAGTACAATAAGAGATTTTGAGAGAGAGGCCATGTTCACATAATTTTTATTACAGTATATTATAACTGTTCTGTTTTATTATTATTGTTGTTAACCTCTTAACTGTGCCTAATTTATAACTTACACTTTCGGTATATATGTATAGAAGAGAGGATGGCATGTATCAGGTTCGGTATTACCCATGGGCTCAGGCATCCACTAGGGGTCTTGCAACATATCCCCTGTGGATGAGGGAAGACTACTGCAATTTAATTTCTTAAGAAAGTCTTCCTCCAGAAAGAAAAAACTAAAGATTTCCAGATCAGAATTTCAACAAGACTAATCTCTCTCTGGCAGGTGTATGGCAATTTAACTGAGAAATAATGAATCTCTGCCAGAGAAGAAGATGAGCACTAAATCCTGAAGATTCACAAGCGCACACACGTTTATTCATCCATTCATTTAGCAGGCATGGATTGAGCAGCTGTTAAGTACAGTTCAGATAAGACCTATTGAAACCAGAGCATAGGAGAAAGATTTGAGAAGTGAAATGGACATGACTTCAAATCTTTCTAGAATTCTCTCTCAAAATACAATTTTATTCAGAATATAGCAACTACAGTATAGCCTCCGATTACATTTAAGTTATCAGATAGTTCTTGGAAAAACTAATTAAATCATCATGATTAAATAATGCAGTGACATTTATCCCACTTGGGGAATTTTAAAAATAATATTTAAACAAATGTGATTTCTCTGTGGATGGTATACTGAAAAGATGTTCCTGATCACCTGGTGCTAGCTAGCTGCATTAACATTTCAGAACAATAATGTAACAATGTGCCTATTTTTCACAAAACACAAAATTCACTAGCATTCTAATTCAAGAATCATCAATCTACTTATTTTTGTTTCCCTAAAAAGGTATTTATTGAGCTGCTTTAAATAAGGTAACACTGTACCAGAATTTGTTGTGACAGATTCATAGCACTATAAGACAACATTTTAAATAACAACTTGAGAAAAATGTATTATGGGAAATATCCTAAAAAAGAGGTTGCCAATTATGTTTTTATGTCCTAAATGTGTTGGCATAACACTTTTGGAAATATTTGAAGAAGTATTTTTCCCAATATTGATTATTTTTTTTAGGACAGATGACTTGAAATGGAAATATTATTTCAAAGGCTAGGAACACAAATTTAAAAGAACAAATTCAACACACACTTTCAAATTGCTTCCAGAAACTTATACTACTTTGTACTCTAATATACCTACATTAGAGCTATCAATTGATAGCTCTTTATTTTGACTTGAAAGCCTTATCAAAAAATATTCTATTTCTTTGCTATTTCTTCCCCTGCTTTTATACTAAGAAACTGGCTCCCCATTCAGAAATCACATTATTATTTACCTATATTTAATTCTAGCATTATGATTTGCTTTATTCTCATGCCTCTGATCTAGATATTTAATATTTGTAATCAAGTCCTTATTTATCTTTCTTTTTTAGCTCTTTGTGTCCTGTTTAAGAAATCTTCGTCATGAAGATACGTTATCTTTCAGATACTTTTTTTTTTACATTTAGAACCATGATCCATCTGGACTTGACTTTATTTTTTTTTAAACAACACAAATTTGTTCTTACAGCTTTCTAGATCAGAAGTCTGAAATGGGTCTCACTGGGCTGAAAGGCTTTTGCAGAACTGGTACTTCTGGAGTCTCGAGGGGATAATCCATTTCCTTGCTTTTTCCAGCTTCTGGAGGCTGATGGCATTCCTTGACTGGCAGCTCCTTCCTCCATCTTCAAAGGGCATCGTCTAAACTCCTTTTCCAACATCTTCTTCCTCTTTTGGACTTGCCTTTTCTGAATGTTCTGGGATATGAATCGTGTTCGTTTCTTCCCCCAGTGAAATTAAATTGATCCAGAATAATTCTTGAAAAGAATATTTTCCCTTTTGCATTGCATTAGCATCTTGAATAAAGCAGGCAACTGCCTATGTGTGGATATCTTTTTTCTAGACTCTGTTCTGTTCTATTATCTATTTTTCTGTCCTAAAAACATCAATTTTAATCCTGCAGTTTTAAATCCTGATATGTGATAGTTTTAAGATGTCCAGTTTTATTGTTGTTTTTCAACGTTGTTTTGTATTTATAGATAAATCTTGGAATCAACTTCCACAAAAACATGATTTTGGTTGAAATTATTTTGCTTAATTAATGAATAATTAATATCTTTATAATATTGAGTAATTCTAATCATGGTTTACCACTCCATGTATTTAAGTCTTCCTTGCGTTATCTCAGTAATGTCAGGCAGTTATTTTATAGAGGTCTTGCTGGTATTTTATTAGATTTAACGCTAAATATTGGATGTTTTTAGAGCTAGTCATCAGAACCTACATAAAACATACCATTAGAATGGTCATTCCTGACTAGAATAAAATGATGAAGAAAATAGGCAGGGTACTATGCAACCAGTTATCTTAGAATACTAAGGAGAGACCATGTTTCCCACCATTTTTGGTGAGTCTATGTTAATTGCAAATATTAAAGGAACAATCATATCCAATGTACGCTTATTTAAGTAGCTGGCTTGATTTCATTCTCCACATTTGTCTAAATATATTTGTCTAATAATACAAAGTTATGTATATATATGAAGTCCCTTCAGAGGTCTAGAAAATCCCAGGCACTATTAAGTTTTTAGGGTATTGCATTAGTTTGCTGGGTTTCCATACTAAGTACTGCAGACTGGAGACTTGAGCAGAAATTTATTCTCTTATCCTTCTGGAGGCTAGAAATCCGAGATCAAGGTGTCAGCAGGGCTGGTTTCTAATGCCTTCCTCTTTGGCTTTGTGGATTGTTATGTTCCTCTGGTGTTTTCACACGTTCTTCCCTGTGTTTTTGTCTGAATCTCCTGTTCTATAAAGACACCAACTATAATGGATTGATGCCCATTCCTCATTTTACCTTCATCTCTCTTTAAAGGTCCTATCTTCAAATACAGTCGCATTTTAAGGTAGTAGGGTTTGAACAAGTATCTTGCCATAATTTTTAATAATGTAGTGTCTGAAAACAAAGAGAAAACAGGAGAATACTTTCATTTTTTATTGTGCCCGTGAACTGTACACCAGCTGCAACTGTGCTATTGTGAAAACATTGTTTTTTTGCAGAGTCACACAGGATGTTGTAGCTTCTCTCTCTTCCACTGGTGTGTCTGTCCCAAGCCCTGTTCTTGGATGTCTTTTTTCTCTAGGTGTTCTCACTCCTTGGATTCCAGTTATGTGGCCTTGCTTACCATACATGTGTATGTCCTGATGATTTCCAAATTTATATCTCCATATCTTTTCCTGGGATCCCATACTTACAGACACAATGATTTACTCAACATCTCTCCATGGAGGTCTGATATCCATCTCAAATTTAACACATCCAAAACCAAATTCCTGTTCCTTTTGTCCACACCAGCTTCTCTTGCTGCCATCCATATATCAGTTAGTGACAACTCTATTCTTCCAGTTGATTTGAATAAAACCCTTGGGGCCCTCTCTAACTCATTCCTACTCTTCTGCCTTATTTAATCCATCAGAAAATTCTATTGCTTCTAATTTAGAAATAAATTCAGAAAGTAATTCTTGATACCTCCTCTATAACCTCCCTAGTCCATGGCTCCATTCCCTTTGCTCAGGTTATTGGTATATTCTCACTGTTCTCTCTGCTTCCACCCTTGCCATCCTCACTAGTCCAGCATCAGTGATCCTACTGAAATCTAAGTCCGATCATGGCCCTTCATTCCTGGAGGCCTGCCCGTGACTTCCCATATTATTCAAATAAAAGCTGAAGCCAGCACAATGGCATCCAAAACCTCATCTCCAAATACCTGTCTGGCCTCATCTCTGACAATCCTCCTTCTCGTCCACTCAGCTCCAGCTACAAGGGCCTTCTTGCTCGTCCCTGGACAGAGACAGGGAATGCACTTTTTGATTCCCTGGCCTTGAACTCCTTTTCCATACATCAGCACAGCTTAGTTTGCATTGCCTCCTTCATGTTTTGTTCAAACGGCATCATCTTTGTTAGACTTCCCTGACTATGCAATTTATGCTACTCCTTAGCTTCCTTCCTCTTTTTCTTTATGGCACTTCTCACCATTTACAGTACAGACAATGAAGTTATTCATTTTGCTTTATACCTGCCTTTCTACACATGTGTAGGACCTACATGGAGAGTTTCCATTTAATTTATGCAATGATGGTTTCCTAAAAATGACATACTGTCTTCACCCAAATATTTGTATTAGGCTATTTGCAATTAATATGTATACTGTTTGAAAATCATAAAATTACTTACTTTTCCTAAATGAACTTTAGTTTTTGTAAACATATAATTAAGTCTTTTATAAATTAACAGGTATTCAGCTCTTTTCCATTTTACTACAAGTAAAATAAAAATTAAGGAACTGCCTTAGTTAGGTAATTACGAACATGTAAAAATGCTTTATTAATGACAGAATTCTGACAGTATTTATGGTGGTCAAAGGAAAGTGCACCTAAAATATACCATGGTATAGTAACAATGTGCTGAAAGACAAATATTTAGGGCATTTTCACCTTTGTGTCTGAGACTGAGAAAATAAGTTTGGGTTTCTTAATACATCATTTGGCCTACCTAGCATTGTGAAAGGGAAATGCTTACTTGTGTTATTTATATTAATTTTGATAAATGAAACATTCATAAGGCTAAAAGAGGACCGTAAAAGATAAAAATTAGTTCTGTCACTGAAAATTTAATGTCAGTGCTTACTTCCTGGGACATATTAAGTATATACCATATTTTGTTCTCAAAGCAAGATCTTGTTGCAATTTCAGAATAAATAAAAAAAAGTTCCCTTATAAATTCCTTGACCATATTTCTCAGGTAGGGAGAACACACACAGCAAAAAAATGTTTGCCTCAGAAGCAGCCACTACTAAATTAGGCTTTCAAATATCCAAACATCGATTTTTAAAATATAATTTGAATTTCTCTGAGTTATTAATAAGCAACATTTCTTATAAGAATAATTTCACTGGGAAAATAAGTATAACTCAGAGGAATTTAAAAAATATGATACTTATGTAACTCAAAAGTACTGAAAAACAGGTAAAGTGAGAGAAAAAAAGAGGGTGGTCAGCTACCATATCTTAGAAGTTACATCAGACAGCCTAGCACATAGTAGGTGCTGATTTCATATTTTTAAATTAAAAATGAATTCATCTCCCATATTAAATTTTTTTCTTTAAAAACTAGAATGTTAGAGAATCATATTGCAATAACATACTACCTTAATCTTACTAATAGTTAACCTCCTGAGGTATGAATTATAATTTAGCTTTATGACATAAGCCAGTTGATTATTACCCATTCTCTGGGTCTATATAGGAAAAACATCAGCACAAGCTGAGACCTACAGAAGCTCCGTGACTTACCCAAGGCTTCAAGTATTTAATATTTCTAAGCCTCATTTTCTATATCTTCAAATCAAAGACTAGGACTGGAAGACTTTAGATGAATTCTGAGCCCCACAATTCTAAAACTACGCAATTAACCCACCTGATAGGGGTTTGTATTCATCTCTCAGCGCTCTTACCACACTGGATTTAAATTGGGCTCTTTCACTTACTGTTTTATTTTTAGCCCATCTCGTTCCCTGGTAAGATTTTAAAGCAGCTGTTTTGTCTAAATTCTACTTAAGACTGTGAACGCCTGGAAGGTAAGAACCGCATCTGATGTTTGTGTCTCCAGCGCTTGGAACCTCACCTGGTACATAAGGGGTATTGATCAGTCACCCACACTTACAGCAGTGTGTTGGTTATGCCCTTAAATTCTTTATGCTTGGGTTTTTTTTCTTTTCCTTTTCTTTTGCTTTAAGTTTATGACATGCCATTAGAAAATTCTATTTTACTACATATTTTAGTAATACCAAATACTCGACACTGCTATGAGAAGAGTAATAATGAAATCATAGTAAATGCAGGGTCCCGATATGTTAAGGTATCTGGATTAGTGATAATTACCAATTCTAGGAGTCCCAGCACCCTGTCTAGGATAATGTAAGCCATGCATAATATTCACAGATAATATAAATATATTTATATATTTTATATAAATATAATATAAAATATTATATTATATTTTATATTATAAATAATATAAAATAATATAATATAAATAATATAAAATATAACATATATTTTATATATATATAAATAATATATATATAAATATAAATATAATTTATATAATATAAAATAATATAAAATATAATATAAATATATATATAATATAATTAATATAATATAAATAATATAAAATAATATAATATATAATATATAATATATATATAATATATATATAATATATATATATAATATAAAATATATATAAAATATAATATAAAATAATATAATATAAAATATAATATAAAATAATATAATATAATGCAATATAGTGTAAAAGTATAGTGATAATGTAACTGTAGTTATAAGTACTTGAAAACAAGCATATTGTGTTTAAATCTAATAAATATACAGAACAGTTAACCTGACACATATTAATGATGCATATAATGATGTTTTCTTGAATGATAACTCGATACATCTATCAGTAGTGCATATAAATGACTATAATTAGAATACATTTTTTCTTCTTAAGAAAAGTTTTTCAGGGTAAATAATCACTGCAATTGTTCACCTTTTTTCCATATCATTAAATATTTGGCCATCATGCGTACCTCTACATGTTGCTTCTCATGTAGAGAGCAGAACCTTGGATCTTACTTTAGAATAAATGGAGTTACTTCGTCTTGGGGAATTCCATTAAGTCTTACCAACACCCATCTATGTATGCATCTAGTCACACAGTCATCTATATTTTTCATACATCTATTCATTAATCTAACTATATACCCATCATCCATCCATTGATCCACTCACTCATTCATCAACTAATTATGGAGCACTTAATCTGTGGCAGGCTTACAATGTTAGAGAGACATTTAATCCATTTATAACATACTGAGATAAGTATAATACACAGGTTGCATAAAATTATATACATCACAAAGTTGGCTGGGAAGAGATAGGTCACATTTCCAGTAAAAGGTACAAATAAGAGTTTCAGGATGGCGTGGGGACAGAATGGAAGAGAAGAAATGACATGTGGAGAGGTGTGAGAGGATATGAAGAGTGGATAAAGCAAATTTGTTGCTTCTGTCAGAGTCCATATATGTATGTTCAGGGAAAGGCAGGAAAGAGACACGTAATAGGAGTTGAGGCTGGAAAATTGGTGCCATTAGATCACAAAGAATTCTATATGCCATATTGGGTACTATTGAGTTACAGTAAAATCTTTATAGGACAGATGTGAATTAATAAGTTCAAAACACTAATATTTTCATGGGATCGCTATATTCATCAAGAAATTAAGAATGGTTTTTGATTTTTACTTTCAAATAAATATGAATAAGCCCTCCTCTCTGACAAGTTTGACTTGGTTCAGTTGTTAATTGAAGAGGTTATTAAAAATGAGGGAATTATAAAAAATTACCCATACATAGTTGGCATACTAAGTTGAGGAATTTACTAATAAAAATAACCTGAATATTGGGCTCATAGATTAACAATGGTTATTTCTCTGGAGGTGGATTATAGGGGACTTTCACATTCTTATTTACGTATCCCTATAGTATTCATAAATTTTATGCCACCAGTATCCTATTGATTTAATAATCAGAAAAAGTGATTTTTTTTTCTATTTGAGGAAGTTTGAAGAAAAATACTGATTACTACAATGAGGTAGTCTAAACGCTGAAACTTGAGTTTAAATTTCAGAGAATTTGTTAAATTTTCCTTATTTGATGAAAGCTTTGTAAACTTCATCAATTTCAGCAACACTGCAATCATGAGTCCTCTGTGTAACAGAGCTGTGCACTTAACAATTTGATTAAATTTCACCTTAGAGAGCATTCAGTATTATTCTCTACAGAAATAAGAACTTGGACATCTAAAGGCATAACACAAATCTTTTCCTTAATTAAAATAATGATAGTAAACACCCACCAATATATGAAGGAAGGCAGACAAACTAATTTAGACAAATCTCTTGCTAATTTCATGGAAAAATTGAAACTACTTTGAAGATCCCTTTCCTATGAGCAAACTGTTTCTACACACAGGTATTCTAAAATAAATGTGTAACAGTGGAGAACAGATCAAAATTTAAAATTACAATTTTCATGCCAAGGATATTTTTCATGTCATTTAAGAGTCCAAAAAATTGTTTGGTAGACCTACCTTTAAATTGAAATCACTTGCTGTTCTTTCAGCTTATTAATTTGAATAAAGATAGAAGGACTGTTCTATCTTGGGCAACATGACATAGTGATGTCTAACACAGTGCCTGGCACACATCAGGTAATCAGATAAAATGGTAGATGGATGTACTGTCAGCCCCGTCCCTGAAGCCTGGTTAGGTTCCAGGTCCCTTCCCATCCTTCAGCAGGATGTCCAGGCTGCTGCTGTGAATCAGCACAGGCACTGAACAGGTAAAGCCCCTTTCAGTTAATGGCTCTGGAGTAAAACAGAATGACAGGTACAAAGTCAAAGAGGTCCTAGCTGAGCAGCACAAAGAGAAAGCAGCATTCCAAGACCAGTAGGCCATCTGTTGTTCCCTAGCAGTGTCATTGTTCCAAAGTGGAGGAAATCAATGATTCACAACAGTTTCTCTTTCTTGTTTTATTTTTGAAGTATTTGTGATTTAGCAGTATAGGTGACATTTTAAAGCACTCTTCTGATAAATACATCTATTGGAAGGGCTTCAATTCATTATGACTGTAAATCACTTGCTCATCACACCACCTGCCAGTGTTTTTCTTCCACTTCCATTTTTAGGGTCATTACTATTAACCCATGTTTTTTCCGTACCAAATTTTATGAACTGCTAGAAAGATGCAAAAATTCATCAAAACGATAACTTTATTTTAATAAATTTTTTAAAATTGTGAATGCTCACTAAATAAAAGGTTTTTATCTAAAAGTACAACATATTTACCCATTAAAGCTGGCAAATAATAGGCAATTTAAATATGATAAGTGAAACTATGAGGAGCAGGAAGCACTTAGTTTCTCTTCTAGTATAAACTAAACTTGCTGTTAATTCAGTAAAATGCAAAGATGCATTTTTTATGGTGGGGAAATCAGTCCCAACAGTCAAACAAATTTTCTTTTTAAGGTAATAGGGTAGAAAATAACACAGATGGAGTACCTACTTTCTGCCAATATTTCATATATGCTATCTCACTTAATTTCACAAGAATCTCATAGGGTAGGATTTTTGTTTTGTTTTCTTTTTTCATTATCCCCCCCACCCCTCACCTGTTTCATGGGACAGGTATTTTTAACTCTTTGCTATCAATGGAGAAGTGAAATAGCTCGGTCAGTGTTATCCAGTTAGTAAAAGGCAAACCCAATGCTTGACATCAAGTCTGCACTCTGTTCACCATTGCTGCCTCTGAGTAGACCCTCTTTAAAATAGTTTTTGAATGTACAAACTATTTAACCCCTTTCTCCAACAAGCCCCACGTGATGCTGTTCCTGCTGGTACTGAACCGCACTGGGGAGCATGGTTTTAAAAGCTGTGTTGTTGCAATGCGATCTTAATTTCTCATAACGTTTAAGTCAAGTATATACATAATAATTTACTAATTTACATTGAAATCAGTCTAACATATTTAAAATGGCTATTTTTCACTGAGGTAGATTTGGAAATTTAGGGTGAAAGAGGATAACTTTTCCTAAGTATAAAAAGCCAGTTAATGCTTGTTCCAGAAAGCCTTTAATTTCTTTTTTTTCAATTTTTTATTAAGGTATGATTGATATACACTCTTACGAAGGTTTTACATGAAAAAGAAATGTAGTTACTACATTTACCCATATTATCAAGTCCCCACTCATACCCCAATGCAGTCACTGTCCATCAGTGTAGTAAGATGCCACAGATCCACTATGTGTCTTCTCTGAGCTACACTGTTCTCCCCGTGATCCCCCACACCATGTGTACTAAACATAATACCTCTCAGTCCCCTTCTCCCTCCCACCTGCCCTCCAACACCCCTCCCATTTAGTAACCACTAGTTCATTCTTGGAGTCTCTGAGTCTGCTGCCATTTTGTTCCTTCAGTTTTGCTTCATTGTTATACTCCACAAATGAGGGAAGTCATTTGGCATTTGTCTTTCTCAGCCTGGCCTATTTCACTGAGCATAATATCCTCTAGCTCCATCCATGTTGTTGCAAATGGTAGGATTTGTTTCTTTCTTATGGCTGAATAGTATTCCATTGTGTATATGTACCACCTCTTCTTTAATCATTCATCTACTGATGGACACTTAGGTTGTTTCCATATCTTGGCTATTGTAAAAAGTGCTGCAATAAACATAGGGGTGCATATGTCTTTTTGAATCTGAGAAGTTGTATGCTTTGGGTAAATTCTGAGGAGTGGAATTATGGGGTTAAACGGTATTTCTATTTTTAGTTTTTTGAGGAACCTCCATATTGCTTTCCACAATGGTTGAACTAGCTTACATTCCCACCAGCAGTGTAGGAGGGTTCCCCTTTCTCTGCATCCTTGCCAGCAATTGTTGTTCTTAGTCTTTTCGATGCAGGCCATCCTTACTGGTGTGAGGTGATATCTCATTGTGGTTTTAATTTGCATTTCCCTGATGATTAGTGATGTGGAGCATCTTTTTATGTGTCTGTTGGCCATCTGAATTTCTTCTTGGAGAACTGTCTCTTTATGTCCTCTGCCCATTTGTTAATTGGGTTATTTGCTTTTTGGGTGTTGAGGTGTGTAAGTTCTTTATATATTTTGGATGTTAACCCCTTGTCAGATATGTCATTTACAAATATATTCTCCCATACTGTAGGATGCCTTTTGTTCTGTTGATGATGTGCATTGCTGTACAAAAACTTTTTAGTTTGATATAGTCTCATGAGTTCATTTTTGCTTTTGTTTCCCTTTCTCGAGGAGATGGGTTCAGGAAGAAGTTGCTCACGCTTATATTCAGGAGATGTTTGCCTATGTTGTCTTCTAAGAGTTTTATGGTTTCATAACTTACATTGAAGTCTTTAATCCATTTTGAGTTTACTTTTGTGTATGGGGTTAAACAATAATCCAGTTTCATTCTCTTGCATGTAGCTGTCCAGTTTTGCCAACACCAGCTGTTGAAGAGGCTATCCTTTCCCCATTGTATGTCCATGGCTCCTTTATCATATATTAATTGACCATATATGGTTGGGTTTATATCAGGGCTTTCTTGTCTGTTCCATTGGTCTTTGGGTCTGTTCTTGTGCCAGTACCAAATTGTCTTGATTACTGTGGCTTTGTAGTAGAGCTTGAAGTTGGGGAGTGTAATCCCCCCAGCTTTATTCTTCCTTCTCAGAATTAGGAAGCCTTTAATTTCAACAAACAAAAACCCATCCAAGCAGAAAGAGTTAGCATAAATGTATTGGAAGAATAAAAGACATCTATTGGAAGATCAAGAAAAAGCTCATCGCATTCAGGGAAGAAGTTCCATGCAGACCCACACAGGGAGAGCAGGCAGCTTAAGAGTCAGTGGACACAAGCCAGCTGTCCCATCTTTCTCAAAACAGCATGGTTGTTTGATTTTCTTTCTTGAGCATATCTGCTTTTTTTTCCCCCCTCTCATTTGACTTTCTTTGCTCTAGAGGGAAATAAATATCATTACCCTAGCCCATTAGCCTCATCAACTCCTAGGTCAAATACGTCCTAAGTGTATTTTGTGTTCTAAATGCACATACAGAGAAGAAAGAATCTGATTAGTTAGCCAGGCCTGGGTCCTTGGTCCTGCTGTCTTGCCATCCCTCAGCCACACAGGTGGGAGAGGCAGTTCAGATAAGGTAGTAGACTGCTTTACATGGCCACTGTACTTACAGAACTGGTGCCGAATGTTCAGCCCAAGTGGTACCTAAAGCCCCATTCACTGCTCATAGCAAAAGAATGCCTCCTGAGACGTTTTTCTAAAAACAAAAATGAGAAAATAAGATAGCTATTCCAACTCAGTCATTTAGCACTTCGTGTTTGTGTGTTTCATAATCTTTCTGAACAAGTCAGAGTTAAATATTTTTACATTCAAGCCAAATAGAGGATAAATCTGAAATTGCATTCAAGCTTGAGCCATCTACTTAAATTAATGGATCTCATAGAGAGAAAATTTGTATTTAATAAGAACTGGAGTTAGAAAGATGACTAGCTAATGATTGCTCCGAAGAACTTTGGTTGAGCAAACTATGTATGAGGTAAGAATCTTATCAAGGCTGCATAGTTAGTGTATATACAGTCAAAGAGGATACAGGTGAGCTGGGTTCAGTTGCTGATTTGCCATATAAACAGCAAGTTGTACCATATTTCTGATTTCCAGTTTCCTCATTTGTGAAATATTTAAGTTTTCAGGCTGTTTCAGATGTCAAATACCTGTAATCTAATAACCTACAGTTCTGTAATAAAGACAATGGTAACTTTCTATTTTTTAGTATGTTTGTAGCCCTTCTCCTTTTTTAGGGATTTAATCAATTTTTCATAATCAATTTGTCAAAAACTTTGACAAAGATGCCAGGTGGTAGTAGCATGCCATTCTTTACTGAACAACTGTGATATTAGCTATGTCACCATAATATTTGCTACTCTGCTTATGAGATCCAGATGCAAACTCACTACTCCTCATTGCAGTACAGATGAAAACAAAACAAAGCTATAAAAGATGCACAGTAATATGATTTGGCTTTATTTTTAGGGCTGCATTTGAAAATGCGATGTTTCTATATATTTAACACCACAGGTGAATCTAAGTTGAAAAGCAATGTCATGAAAAAAGTACTATTTCTGGAACACCTACAATGTGTCAGCAACTGTACTGAGTAGCATTAAAATGTAATCTCATTGGAAGCTGGGTTTTATTCCCTTCCTCAAGATGAGAAAACTGAGTTAGAAAAGTTAAGTAATAATCCTAAGTAATAAGAGCTGGAATTGAAACCCAGGTCTCTTATTTTGTAATTTATGTTCTTTCTACCATGTCTCGGCATCTTTGTGGAAAACATAAAGCAAGCAATTGCTACAGTGGAACTAGATATTAAAATAGAAAATTCTTATGATCACTAGAAGTAGAAATGTTAAATGAAAGAGATTAGTCATTTAAATCTTCTCGGGAAAGTGCCAATAACAGGATTAACCTAACTTTGGCTATTTTCACCTATATTCCCTATAATAGCTTTCAGTACTTTTTATCAAGGTCTTTAAAGCATAACAGCATTCTCTGATTATAAATCTTTGACTTAGTATCTATGTTAAATAAAGTTTTATCAGTGAGATGATTCATTCCTGATCATCACTGAAGCCACAGAACCCTTGAGGTGTTCTGATAAGGAAAGAGCACTGCTCTTAGATGTGGGGCTGAAACACTCATGTAAATTTAGTGCGATTCTTCCCCTTTAGTGTTTACAAGATCTAGGGAAGGAAGAGAGGGCACTGCATGGATGAGTGAAAATACATGTTGAGTTGGCAGTTCAACAAGAACATGAGCTTGACTTAAATCATTTGTTTTCCCCACCCACTGACACTGTACAGCCAGTCAGAGATTGATTACAAACAGTGGCAATTGTGGAACTGGTAACTGAGTTGAAAAATTCCCTCAAATAATTATGTCTTAATGAACAGAACAAAGAATTTGAGATACACAAATAATGACAAATTGGAGACTGACATAGGTAATTTTATGGGCATTCCTCCATGAAAAAGGGCTAAATGAGTGACATATATTGAGAAACAGCAGTGTATCAAAAAAATGACCATAAATGATGATGGGTCTAACAGATAAGAAAGTAAAACATAAAGAGGTTTCAGGTTTCAGATCTGTTTTCCATAGCAGCTATACCATTTTACACTCTCACCATTAGTGCATAAAAGGGTTCCAATTACTCCACATCCTCACCAACACTTCCGTAAAACACGTTTTCGGTATAAAAAAACCTGATTAGTAATGTTTAGCGTCTTTTTATATGCTTGTTGGCCATGTGTATATTTTCTTTAAAGAAATGCCTATTTAAATATTTTCCCATTATAAATCATGTTATTTGTTTTTGCTATTGTGATGTGAGGGTTCCTAATGTATTTTGGAAATTAACCTCTTATCAGATATATAGTTTGCAAATATTTTCTTTCATTCTATTTTTTGCCTTCTCACTCTGTTGATGGTTTTCTTTGCAGTATAGAAGTTTTTTAAGTTTGACATAGTTCCATTTGTCTATTTTTGCTTTTATTACCCTTGTTCTTGGTGTCATATCCAAGGAATCATTGCCAAACACAATGTCATGAAGCTTTTTATCTGTATGTAGTTTCAGGTTTTACACTTGGGTTTTTAATTCATTTTGGGTTAACTTTTGTATAAGTGGAAGGTAAAAGTCCAACTTCATTGTATCACATGTGGATATCCAGTTTTCCCAACACATTTGCTGAAGAGATTATCCTGTTTCCATTGTGCAGTCTTGGTATCCTTATTGAAGGTTATTTGAGCATACATAGGAAGATATATTTCTGGACTCTCTATTCTTTCCATAGGTTTGTATGTTTGTCTTTATGCCAGTACCATACTGTTCTGATTACTGTAGTTTTATAATATGTTTTGAAATCATGAAGTTTGAAGACTCCAGTTTTGTTTATCTTTCTAAAGGTTTTTTTTGCTATTCATGGTCCTTTAAATTCCATATGAATTTTAGGATTTTTTTTCCTATTTCTGAGAAAATTGCCATTGGAATTTTGATGGGGATTGCATTAAATCTTTGTTTTGGGTAGTAGGGCCATTAAGTCTTCCAATTCATTTATCCATTCTAACATGAAAGGGTGTTGAATTTTGTCAAATGCCTTTTCTGCATCAGTTGAGATGATCATGTGGTTGTCTTTCATTCTGTTAATTTTTGCTGCATTAAATTGATTTTCATGTACTGAAACATCCTGGCATTTCAAGAATAAATCCCACTTAGTTATGGTGTATGATCCTTTCATGTGCTGTTGAATTTAGTTTGCTAGTTTTTTTTGGCACAATATTCATCAGGGATATTGGTCTGTACTTTTCTGGTAATATCTTTGTCTGGTTTTGGTATCAGGGTAATGCTGGCCTCATACAATGAATTTGGAAATGTTCCTTCCTCTTAATTTTTTGGAAGAATATGTGAAAGATTGGTGTTAATTCTTTACATGTTTGGTTAATTTCTCCAGCGAGCCATTTGGTTAGGGGCTTTTCTTTATTGGGAGGTTTTTGACTACTAACTCAATCTCCTTCCTTGTAGGTTTGTTCAGATTTCATGACCTAGTTTTGGTAGGTTGTATGTTTCTAGAAATTTATCCATTTCTTCCAGCTTAACCATTTATTGGGATATATAATTGTTCATAGTAGTCTCATAATCCTTTTTATTTCTTTGGCATCAGTTGTAAAGTGTTTTTCAATTTATAATTTATATTTTTTGAGTCTCTTCTCTTTTTTTCTTAGCCTAGCCAAGGTTTTGTCTATTTTGTTGATCTTTTCATAAAACCAACTCTCAATTTGTTGATTTTTTTCTGTTCTTTAGGTCAATTATTTCTCCTCCAATCTTTGTTATTTCATTCCTTCTGCTAACTTGGGCTTAGTTTGTTTTCCTTTTTCTAACTCCTTGAAATATAAAATTAGGTTATTTATCTGGAATTCTCCTTTTTTAGTGTAGATGTTTATCACTACAAACTTGCCTTTTAGTACTGCTTTTGCTGCAACCCATAAATTTTGGTAAGTTTTGTTTTTGATTAAATGTTTCAAGATGTTTTCTAATTTTCTTTGTACTTGATTGTTCAAGAGTGTGTTGTTTAATTTCCACTTCTTTGTGAATTTTCCATTTTTCCTTCTGCTATTGATTTCTAGTGTCATTCCATTGTGGTTTGAAAAGATACTTGGTAAAATTTCAACACTAAACTTGTTAAGACTTTTTCTGTGGCCTAACGTATGATCTATCCTGGAGAATGTTTCATGTATGTTTGAAAATTATGTGAACCCTGCTGTTGTTGGATGGAATATTCTGTATATGCCTGTTAGATACATCTGGTCTATAGTGTTCTTAAAGTTCTCTGTTTTGTTTTTGCTTTTCTGTCTGGATGACCTATCTATTGTTGAAAGTGAGGTATTAAAGAGTCTGTTACTATTGCATTGCTTTCTGTTTCTCCTTTCAGTTCTGTCAATGTTTACTTCACGTATTTGAGTGTGTTGTTAGGTGCATATGTTTTTAAATTCTAATATCTTCCTAGTGGATTGACCTTTTTATCATTATATAATGCCATTCTTTGTCTCTTATAAACGTTTTTGACTTAAAGTCTATTTGCCTGATAGTAGTATAGTAATCTCTGCTCTCCTTTGGATATCATTTGAATGGAATATATCTCTCCATTCTTTCATTTTCAGCCTACGTATATTCTTAAATCTAAAGTGAGTCTTACAAACAGCATATAGTAGGTCTTGTTCTTAAAATTTATTTATATAAGTCATTCGATCTCTTTAAATTGTGAAATTTAATCCATTTATATTTACAGTAATTACTGATAGGTAAGGCTTTCCTATTGCTATTTTATTAATTCATTCTCTGCATGTCTTGTAGCTATTTTATCTTTCTTTTCTTCTCCTGCCATCTTTATGTTTCATTAATTTTTCATAGATACATACTGGTTTCCTTTTGGGTATCTTCCACAGGTATTTCTTTGTGGTTATGAATGGGGATTACATGAAACATATTGCAGTTATAATAATTGCTTTAAACTGACAACTTAAGTTCAATTGTACACAAAATTCTACTCTTTTGCATCCTCCCTATTTTACAGTATTAACTCCATAAATTAAATATTAAAAAATTCTTTTACTGAAGTATAGTTGACATACAATATTACATATTTTTATATTTTGTATCCATTAACTAATGATATAGTGGTGTTTTTTATGCTTTTATCTTTTAGATCTTATTGTAGAATTGAAGTGACTATGCAACACCATTACAGTGTCACAAGATTGAGTATTTGTATATATATTTACTTTTGCCATACAGCTTTATATTTTCATATGCTTTTATTTTGACTCAAAGGACTAGCATCCTTTCCTGTTGACTTGAAGGATTCCCTTTAGCATTTCTTGTTAAGACAAGTCTAGTGATGAACTCACTCAGCTTTTGTTTATCTGGGAGAGTCTTTATTTCTCCTTTATTTTTGTAGGATAATTTGCTGGATATATGAATATAAAATGATTTCCCTTGGTTCACTGATAATTTAAAAGGCAAGACCTTACAAGATTCAGATGACAGACCCGATTGTTTGTTGTAAGTAAATGTACACTAATACTGAATACAATAAAGCTAACTTCACAGGGAAAGCTAGATAGTTAAATGCATTAATTGAACTCAATACTATTTAGAGAATACTAACAATAAACTAAAATTTTTGAATTTTATAAACACAGGCTTAAAACCACAGAGAGGTTCTTCTCAAATTCTCTGGTAAGGCTCTCTATTTTGAAGTTTCATTTTATCTACTCCTTATCTAAAGTATACATTATAATTTTTCCTGAGGCATTAACACTTTTATCTAAGCATATCCTTGTTAGCCAAATATTTCTTTCTAATTTTCTAAGCAGATCTTTTAGCAAGCATTACCATCTGTTACATGTAAAAGGAAGTAATTGCTAACCCAAATCTCAACAAGACTATAGAACTAATCCAATTAATTAGTCATATTTTTCATGAGTTTATTCAATGTTAATTTGAGTAAAATGTATTTACTTCATTATAAAAAAAGAGTAAAAAGATCTGGAAAAACAATGAGATCCAATATATGTGAGAAACCTAAAAAGCTAACAGACACCATGGCAACAAAATTGTCTTCTAAAGAGTGTCAGAAATTGTGCATATTTTTTTTGATGAATTCGTGTGACTGATTAACCTGATAGAATGAGAGGAGAGAGAAAAATGTTAACAGTGCCAGTAGGAACACCACAGGAGATACCAAAAGGAAACATAACTAATGAAACTTTTAAGGCAAACCAGATCATAAGCCATAGCAAAATACTACATTTGCTCTGACCTGCAGTTTATCCCACTTGTGAAGCAGAGCCACTATTTAAATATGACTTTAATTAATTATTTAAACAAGAAAAAAGGAAAGCTATGAGATCAAATCCAGATATGGAAAGGTTTTCTGATGAAACTATAAATCAAGGCCCCTGTTATTTTGCATAAAGTGGTACCGTTTTAAATCTCAACCATATTGCATTTTTTTCCAGTGAGCAAAATGAGTAATATGAATGGAGTAGAATTTGATTTTTTTTAAGCCAAGAAACTTCAAGTTGCATGAAAGAATTAACAAATTTTCATTAGATAGTACATGCCCAATTTCTTATAATGATAAAAGCACAATAGTCCTTGGGCATGTATACATTGGTTTGCTGGATGTCACTCAGAGAGATATTGGATGTAATTTATCTTCCTGGAGAATCTGTTTTACTTTGAGATTTTTGAATAAAACTTTTCAATTTTTGCCTTCTTAAAGATTTTGTCCCATGATAGAGCAAATAAAATATGAGTCCTATATTTCCCCCACCCATTTTAACTATTCTGGAGATTTCTGTGTGGGTGTGTGAGAAGACAGAGAACATGAGGGAAAAGGGGGGTAAAATAGGAAGTTTTAATGTGCTGTAATCAGAAAACTTGGTGCAAACTATCTTCTCTGAGAACTTGCTGTTATTACTACCACATTTCTACTAAGGGGAACATGCTAAAGGATATTAAGCTAGCACACTGACCCACAGAAAACATGCTAAGGTGCACAGGTTAAGATGAGCTTACAAAAGGGAATTTCCTTTTGAGTTACAAAAGATACCACAGCTCAGTGTTTGAGAAAAGTACCTTGACATGCTACAGGTTAGTACGCAAGTTGTTTCTATTGTATTCTCTGTTAAAACACTTCTCATAAATCAGTTTACTTCTTGCAATAATCATATCACACCAATATTTTGTCTATAAAAATTGTCTAAGCTGACTTTCACTTCAAGTTAAGGTAACATTCTTTACAGAAATGTTGCTTAAGGTAGGGGTAAAGAAATCTGGAAAAGTGGTACTATGCTCACTTCCTTTCACCTCAATAACCCTGTCCCCTAAAAACACACACAAATGCATGCACATACACACATATGCACTGCACATACATTTGTGCTATGCATACCTCTGAAATAAATCTTAATACAAAAAATTTGCCCTACCTGTGAAAATCACTATCCTAGAGAAATTCTAATGAATAATTGTAAGAAATCAAACACTCATATTTTATAGGAAAACCACTAGAAGTTTTTTTTTTCACAAATACAGAGAGAAATCTTGTCTATAAGAAGCAAAATTGTAGAAAGCATAATGAAACTAGCAAACACTCTGGGTTTTGAAGTGCTCTTCTAGGTCAATTTCTAAATCTCCTTATAATGTGAAGGTCACAGTATCAGGTAAAATCTGGTGATGTCCTATAATACAAATATGGATGGCTTTTAATATGCTCAAAAGATTTTCTGAAGCAGCTGGTTGTTTTAGTTCAAAGTATTTATGATTTTGCTTATGGATGCATTATAAACAAAATTAATTGCCTTGATTAGTTTCTTTCGGGCAAGCTCTGAATCCAGTCAGGTTCTGACCAGCAGCTTTAAATCTTTATTCAACTGCATAAATATTCAGATCCTACCTCAGATAGAAAATTTTAGTACAAAATATCTACTTTTGCATTTAACAAGGCTTTTGAATATTATTGTTAGAAGTAGTGGATGATTATTTGATACTCTTTAGGACACTGGATTACTTACTTACTTAATGACATTATCTTCAAAAATTGTTCTTAGCCTGCATTTTAGTGAAAAACTGCCTGGATTAATAAGCAAGCTAGGTCAAGATAACTTATTTGAAAAAAAAGTTCTTTATTTACATCATAAACAACAACTACATATTAGCAAGGATGTGGAGGAAATGAATTCTTATTTATTGATGGTATCAACTTTTTGGTAAACTGGTTGTCAGTGTCAACTAAATCTGAACACAATGCAAACCCCATGTGCCAGCAGTTCCATTCCTAGACATGTGCAACATGAAGCTGGGTACATCAACACTAAGTGTCATCCACTCAAATGTTCATAGTAATCTATTTGTAATAGACCTAACCTGGAAACAATCCAAATATCCACTGAAAGTCGTAAAGATAAATAAATCGCAATTTTTTCATACAGGGAATACTAAACCTCATGAAATGAATGAACTACTGTTGTATGCAAACAATATGGATGCTTCTTACAAACACAATTTTGGGTGAAAGAAGCCATACATGCAGAAAATTCCTATGAGTTGAGCAATTCTATTTATATGAAGTTCTGAATAAGCAAGTAAGTCAAGATAACTATTAGCTTTAGGGAAGAGTTTTTATGGGGACTGGAAGACGCCATAAGGTGACTGTCTATAGAACTGATAGTTCTGTTTTTATCTGGATGCTAGTTACCATGGTATGTTTTCTTTAAGTAAAATTCATCGAGTTGTGATTTGTGCATAGTAGATTTCCTGTTATTTATTGTGAGTGATACAGATGATGATGTAAGGTAAAAAAGAAACATTGTTCTATTGGAATTTGACTTATTGACACAAGTAAATAAGGTCATTAACAATTTAAAAAAGTAAAATCAAGGCTTCTCGTATGGTTAGAGAGCTTGGACCAACACTTAGAGTAACCTTCATACCAACCTTCATGCAGATAAAAATATCTTATCTCTGAAAACAAAACAAAACAAAACCTACCTGAAGACAGTAGATCTACCCGAGTATCCAAAAGCAGACAGACACTGGAGGGAAATCGACACTTGGTAGAATGGAATCACATGAAGACAGCTTCCCATATATATTCCTTTTCACTGACAGGCACAGATCTTTGTCATGTAGGGTGGCCAAAACTTCGTAGAAAATCCATGATCTTACTGGCTTGCAGAACCTGAGGATAGAGTTTGGGTTAACCATAGTCACTGGATGTTGTCAGGTGAGATCCCAGAAATGAGGAAGCCTAAGAGAAGGAGCCCTGAATTCTATGTGTAAATGTGTAAATCCTAACCAGTTCCTCAGCTGATCTGAACAACATACACGTGGGCAGACTCCTAACAGCACAGCTAAGGCTGAGAATGAACTGAGATTTGGGTGGCTGCCATTGCAAGGGAGATAGTTTGTAGTTTATGCTGAGTATGGTAGGACAAATAATAGCCTATCAAAGGTCCCAGTCCTTGAAATCTGTGAATATGTCAAATTACACATCTAAGGGGAATTAAAATAGCAGATTGGAAGTAAGGTTGCTAGTCATGTGACCTTAAAATAGGGAGATTTTTTTTGGATTATATTTGTGGGCCCAATGTAATCATGAGGGTCCTCAAATCCATAGAAAGGAAGCAGCAGAGTCAATTTTGGTGATACACTAGGAGAAAGACTAGACGGGGAAGGGGAACACCAGCCAAGGAATTCAGGTAGTTTCAGGGCTCTAGAAAAAAGAAAAAAACAATCTCCTTTGGGGCTTCCAGAAAAGGCTGTGGTCTTGCTAACACGTTCATGTTAGCCCAGTGAGAACCATTTCAGACTTCTGATGTCCAGAACTGTAAGATAAATTGGCACTACTTAATTCAGTAGGACTGTAGTAGTTTGTTACTACAAAAAGAAAACGAACACAGATTTTGGTACTGGATGTGGGGTTGCTGTGCTGTGACAAATACCTAAAAGTGTGAAGTAGCCTTGGGATTGGGTAATGGATTGAGGCTGGAAAAATATTGAGGAGCATTATAGGAAAAGCTGAGATTGCCTTCAACAGACTACTAGTAAAAATGTGGATGCTCACCTTGCCAGAGAGAACTCAGGAGGAAATAAGCAACATAGTACTGGAAACTGGAAGAAAAAGGGGATGTATGATGGCAGAAAGCTTAGTAGAATTGTGTTCTCTAGTTATATGGAAAGTAGAACTTGGAAGTAATGAACTCAAATATTTAACTGAGGAGACTTCCAAGCCGAGTGTTGAAGCTGTGGCATGGTTTCTTCTTGCTTCTTAGAGTAAAATGTGAGAAGAAAGAGATAAAATCGTGGAAAAACTGTTAGGCAAAAAGGATCAAGATTTGATCACTTGAATCTGTAGGAAGGAATAAGGCACGTCGGAAGTGGTGAATGTGTCAGTAAAAATAAGAGGCTATTCTGTCCCTCTTAGTTTATTTAAAATATAAATAAGCATTTAAAGGAAAATCATTATATTGGATTGTGGACTTTATAATATGTATAAATGTATGAATAATAAAGGATGGGGGAGTAAATGCACCTACATGGTTACATGCTTTTTATATTTTATGTGCCATGGTACTACATTAACTTTGACTCGAATGTGAAAAGTTAAGGATGTCATCCCTAGAGGACTCATCTAAAAATAATTCAGAGAAGTATACCTAAAAAAAACCCTGTGGGTATAAGTGAATATCAACAGAGGTTTAGGAGAACACAAATTTATGTCACTAGAAGAGCTATGGAAAGAAATCAGCCACCTAATTTTCACAGTGCAATGGGAAAGAGATATTTTTGTGTTTTCTAAAATATTTATGAGCTCTATGGCCTTAAATCTTAGCAAAAGAAATTTGAATCTACTATAATAAATATTGTAAGGCATGTTGAATATTGTACTCTATATGAGTGCAGAAAATGGCTTATGTGGCTCTTTAGGTTAAAGTCAATAATGATTGTTGGGATATTAATGGAAATGTAGCTCTGCTAAAAGTAATCATTTTGATTGTTTCTTCTAAGAAAAGATTAAACTTGTCATTTCTAGGAGATAAGATTCTTCACTCTAACTCTTAGGGCTCTATTTCAAAATTTAATTACTTAGGCTTCATTCAAAATAGATTTAGTATTCACTCGTACAAAGAGTAAAAAAAAGGATATGAAATAAACATATTTATATGAAAATTAACATGCATCTACTTCCTAGTAAAACCAGTGAAGCCATCATCTTAATTTTCTGCCCACAAGCAAAAGCCAAAATTTCATACTTTTTAAGTACAGTGGGCTTTGAATTGATATTATTATTTTATACATAAGTCAGAGTAAATCACTCTGGCAGTCTCTTCTGTAACTATTTAGTCAACTCTTCACTTACATCATTATGAGTCCAGAGGTTTCTAGGCAAAACATTTAAATATTCCAATCATTATGCCATGTCCTTATGTATGCAAACAAATGCTGCACTGTGACTGAGATAAACTCAATATTCTGTTTTCATTCTAAGTCGGGATCATAACACACTAAAAAAATGGATATCTCAATCTGTAATATTTACTATCTCACTAGTATTGAGAGGGAAGAGTTTAATATAAAATTCAATCTATTAGTTTATCAAAGATTTAGGGACTTTGAATCTAGGGAATAATAACAATTGATAAAGGCAAAAAAAAGGACAGATGCCAAAGAAGGAAGTATGTCTATGAACTGATCTGGCCTGATACTAGTTCCACAGAGAAAGGACAGTGAAAGAATTCCTAACTCAACCTAATGTTCTCCAAAAATTACAACCCAATGTATGTTATGCCTCAGTGAAATAAGAACATAAACTGTAACCCAGTATTTCAATGGTACTCATGTAGTCACACATTATAGGAGTACCCTCATATTTACCAACTGGTATAGTAAGTTACAAAGTAGTTATTGGTTTCAATCTAGAAAAGAGGGTTGATTTCACAACTCCCTATATTTCATAAAAATTTTTCCACTTTTCACTTTAACAGTGCATGTTATCTAAAATGTTATCATGCAAAATAACATAAAGATTATTATGGTACACATTTCTCAGCAAAGTTCTATATCTATGCAGTGCATTTAAAATTTTTCTCAGTTACATTCAATGTCAAATATACTTCGCTAAGCGGTCACATCTGAAAGATTACATCCTTAATAACCACATTTTTAGTGTGAATTAAGTGTTCACGTTGCTCTGTTTTTTGTTGTTTTTGTGTTCAGTTTATAATCTATTGGTTTTCTAATGAGCTATCAATTTAGGCCAAAGCATAATAAATATACGTGATAAGTATATATTATAAGTACTAACCACTTAAGCAACCATATATAAGATGCAACTTTGGGTACTGCCAGCAGTGAGAAATGAAATCAGTAAAACAGTAGAACAGCATTTACTTTAATTGCAAAATTAATTGTGCAGGACAAAATTTCAGGAGTTGATAGAAAGAGGAGTGGCCTTCATGTGAAAGCACCTGTTGAGCTGGGCAGGAGTGAAACAACTGTAAGTATATAAAGGTGTGGTTTCTCTGACAGAACTACGAGTGGTGCAGAACTACTTCCCAGGGCAGTGCTGGTTAAACGCAATGTGCTGAACCAGCTTCCACGGATCTTGCTAGAATGTGGTTCTGACTTAGCAGATCTGGGCTGGGCAACAAGCTTCCTGGTGGTGCCAGTGATATTGCCCGAAATCCACACTTAATTGCAGTTTACATCCCAACTCCTTTCCAGCTCCTCTTTCCCACAGAAGATAGATTTCTACTGCTAGGTGGCATATTAATAGTGACATTGTTTTAGGCAGGAATTTACCTTTGGAAATAAATATGAGAGTAATAGATTATGCAATTCTCCGGCTGCCAAACACAGAAAAAACGTTTGCTTCCCTTAAGTTGTGGCCCCAGTGATTCCTTAGTATTGTAACTGTGAAAGCCAATCAATATTATATGGCTTTAGGGATGACCCCTTTGGTGGTTCCATTGTAAAAGCAACATTCAGTTAATACCTCATTCCTGTTATCTGTGGAGAGACATACTGCATACCAGCTGTTTGGGTTGGCCAGTTTCCAGAAACCTGGGTCCGGCCAATTGAGCACACAATATCTTTTTGGGCTGACGGATCATTTATATGAGACTAATGTGCTATAGCAATGAACAACCATAGTATATTCCTCTGACAAAATTTATGAAACTCATTGAAGGAAATGCACTGTTGAAGAGGTAAATTCATAAAAACCTTAGCATTGTAACTGTTTGTCTCAGTCTGCAATTTTTGCAGCCTCGATTTGCAAAGAGACTAGAAGTGGTTTGACCCTTACAGAGTTAAGTGCTGCCTTTCATTGTAAATCATCTTTCTGTTATTCTTAGTAAAAATACCATGCTTGGCTTTAGTAAAAAGGAGGAGGTCTACACAAAATATCCCATCACTGTCAAAAAACACAAATATCCATCTTTCTCAGATAGAATTAATTTTACAGGTGATTGCAGGTGCTTGAAAGAACTGAAACCAGATCCACAAATACTACACTTTAGGGTTCCAAATAGAGATAATGACATCTAAGAAAGCTTATGGGGGACAGGAGATTGGAAAAAAATCTTTAAGAAGCAAAATATGGACAGGCAAAACAGTGAAGTGAAGTGGAGGGTGTTTCATGTTGGCAGAAAGACAAAGCAGTAGCAAAGGATACTATTATCATCCTGGGCCAACCAGTGCAACACACTGGCTGATGGTGAAGTTTTTACTGATTAACTTCAATACAGAGGGTGAGGACTGAGCAGACATTCATAGGATCACAAGCCATAGTCAGGTAGGCCTGCTGAGGCTTGGGCACATGCCCGAGGGGCACAAACGTTCACAGTGCTCTGTATGTTACTTTGCTCAGTGAAAGTTGTATACTCACACTTTACATGTTGGGCATATTTAACAAGCCTTAAACCCCTTTATCTGCAAAAAAACTTTTGAGGTTTACTGAAATAATTAGACCAGGGCCTGAGTTTGGGTGAGGGAAGAGAAAAGGTTATGATTCCTTCTCCTCTTACTACTGTATTCCACACAAAAGGAGAAATAGAGTAACAGTACACTGCAACATTTTTTTGTTTCTTCTTTTATATTAAAGCATTAGAATACTGAAGAAATTTAGTTTAATAATAAAAGTAATAGTGACATTATCATCACACCTTGTGGTAGACAGAATAAGAAGCCCCAGAGATGCCCATGCTCTAATACCCAGATCCTGTGTGTATGTTACTTTACATGTCAAAAAGGATTTGCAGATGTGATTAAGGGTACAGATCTTGAGATGGGAAGGTTATTCTGGACTATTTGAGTGGGCTCAATCTATCATATAATAACCTTTCTCAGCTAGGTCTGAAAGAGGACAGAGAAAGCAGGAGAAAGCTGAGGTGTGAGAGGGACTCAGCCTGCTGTCTCTGGTTCTGAAGGTGGAGAAAGAGAGCCAAGGAATGTGGGAGGCCTCTACTAGCTGGAAAAGGCAGGGAAACAAATCCTTCCCTAGAGCCTGGTGATGGCATGAAGACCTGCCAACACTTTCATTTTAGCTTAGTGAAGCCTGTATTGGACTTCTCATCTATAGAACTGGAAAATAATAAATTTGTGTTGCTTGAGCTGCTAAGTTAGCGGTAATTTTTTTATAGCAATGATTGAAAATGAATACATACTTCTTCCACATGTATCAAGTCTGAAAAGAAGAAATGGATGAAAAATTATTTTATGTCAGCCCTGCCCTTTACACTGATCTTTTACAGTGACCTTAGGAGATATGTATTAAAATCTCTGATTTGTCTAACCTTTATTTACTCACTCACTTATTCATTCACTCTTTAAAAAGTATTAGTAATCTATAATGTGTAAAATGTATAAATGCTAGACCATAGTGGTTAAAAGGAATGACATCAATATAATTTCCCTCCCATTTTCCTTACATTTTGCTGGAAAAGAAAGGCATTGACATGCAAGTAGAAGTGTGATGGATGATATAAAGGATAAATCAGAGTGCTCTTCGCCTGTAAAACAGAGACCAGTATTGGGACCAGGAAGTCAGGCAAGATTTCTCTGAAATACGATACACTTGATGAGACTCAGAATGGAATGAGTTATAGATGAAGCAAGGGAAGTTGGGTAGGGAGAAAACTTCCCTGATTAAATACTATACCATGTAGGAAGATCTAGAGATCAAGTTTATAATACTTTAGAAACTGAAACAAGTACAGAACAACTAAAGGAAGAGAAGTGGGTTAGGGTGAAGCTGAAGAAGTGGGCACATGGAGGTTCCTGGATCTTATCTTATGAACAGTGAAAAATGATTGAAGGATTTTAAACTAGTGTGTGACTCAAAAATGTTCACATTTTAGTTTTCCTCTGGTTGCAAGAGGATAAACAGATTAAGAGATAGTGAGGAGTCTTTCAGGACAATAAGAGACCATTGTAGTAGACCAGAGAAGGGTGATAGGGATGAGGATTAAGAGAATTTGATACATTCAGGAAATATTTAGGATTGGCATGGACTTGATTTGGTATGGGGCACTCAGAGTCAAACAACAGTTTCAATATTCTGGCATCAAACACAGGGAACATGGAGCATCCAATGTGAAGGACAATGTTTAGGAAATGTTTGTTTGAGAAGAATTATTAAGACTTATGTTGGATATATTGAGTTTGAGATGCCTTTGAGACATCCAAGTAAGGATACTGAGTTACCATTGGATATTCTGATTTGAAATTCAGAAGAGAAGACTGGGTTTGAGAAACATATTTGGGAGTCATTGATGAGCAGGAGCATATGTCAAGGAAGAAATGAAAAGTGCTTGGGACAGAATCTTAAGAAATACTATTCCAATAATAATGAAATAGAAAGTGAGAAACAGTTTAAAAGATACTGACAGAGTCAGGATTTGTAACCAGTTTGCATGACTGTGAAATCTAGAATCAAAGATATCTTACCCTGGTAAGGAGCGATTTTGGAAGGTTTTTAAGAGGTTCAACCTTCTTCTTAATGGAACAAAGACAGTGGACATTTAGAAAACATATTAAAATAACTTCTTCAAAAGTAATTGTCGTCTATTTTTCAATTTTGTGTCTATTTATTATGGAAAAAACTCTGTAGGATCATTCTTTCTTTTAGATAGACTTGTGTGGTTGACTTTAGATAGGGACTTAAATTAATTTTTAAATACAGATTATGCATTTGATACATTTCCTTTATATCATAGAATACATATGGAATATGCATTATAATGATATAGTAATCTGCATTCATTCTCTACCAGAACTATACAAGTTTGCCTAGAATTTTCTCTGCTTATTGGAAAAAATTTTAATTTGGTATAACATAAAAATATTTGGCAAGTTGTGTTCATGAACATTCAGAGACAATTTCTTCTTGTCTCCCTTTTGGCTCATTGTGTTCTTTAAGCAGCAAAAGTGAGCATGGTAAAATAATTTCTTCATTTCACAAAACAGTCCTAGGCAAAGCAATGTCATAAAGGAAGAGAGTAAGACATAAAAAATGCTAATGAGTTTGGAGGAATACAAGGGTTAAGACTAGCTATGAAAGCATCAGCATATGAAAGCACCTGCAGAATCAGTAGAAGCTGATGTACATTTTAATTAATAATGTCCTAAGGACTGAGTTGTGACTCTGAGTAAAATCTTAATGTGAGGATAATGTGAGAACATACAGATTGAACTTTGTAAAAGCAGTTATAAGACATTTTCCATTCTTAGAGGTATGATACAGGTTGTACTATTTTCTATAATATTACATTTGTCTAAATGCACATATTTAGTTTGGCACATATTTAGGAGAAAATTGGTTGGTCACAAGATGCTACAGAGTCATTACTTGTCTTTGCCATGCTGCACAGCCTTCCCTGTGAGTTACTACATTGTGAGTGCTAATTATAATGCCGCTTAATCCCCTTCTCCCTCCCACCCTCCCCAGCCCCTTCCCTTTGGTAACCACTAGTTCCTTCTTGGAGTCTGTGAGTCTGCTGCTGTTTTGTTTCTTCAGTTTTGCTTTGTTCTTATTCTCCACAAATGAGGGAAATGATTTGGTACTTGTCTTTCTCTGCCTGGCTTAGTTCACTGAGCATAATACCCTCAAGCTCCATCCATGTTGTAGCAAATGGTATAATTTGTTTTCTTCTTACGGCTGAATAATATTCCATTGTGTATATGTACCACATCTTTATCCATTCACCTATTGATGGGCAGTTAGGTTGCTTCCATGTTTTGGCTATTGTAAATAGTGCTGTCATAAACATAGGGGTGCATATGTCTTTTTGAATGGGGGATCTTGTTGCAGAAAGTTTTATTTTGTATAGGTAACAAAGAACTGGTATAAAAGCCAAATCTATGTTATATAAGGCAAGTATGGGATGTCCCTTTGAATATTTTAAACTTTTAAATTTACTTCTTCATATTTCATTAAGAAATAGACTATTTTTTAGTAGTTTTAAGTTCACAACAAAACTGAGCAAAGATACAGAAATTTTAGATATACTCCCTGCCCTCCATACCTAATTTTAACATGTTACTTTATTATTATAGGTAACACAATGCATGGAGGAAAAAGAGTCTAGCAATGTGGCAGCTAAATGCATACCAATTTTCTCCCCACTCTCAATATCAAAGTAAATTCATTCTCTTTTCTGAGCTTGCCATTGAGACTGGTTCAGGGATTTGGAGAAAAGTCATTGCAGGTCTTCGCCTTCTGCTTTGGAGAAACCCTGAAGAGCTCTTGGAGGTCTCTGGGATGGAAATCTGAGCAAAGCTGATTCTGGGGAGAGTTTGATCCATTAAGATCCCTGGAATATCAGGAAAAGGAAAAACTTAATATTCCCAGTATGAGTTTATCAAGTCCTCATGGTTTGTTTCCAAAGGGCCAAGGAGTAGCTCAACAGATAGGCTAAATTCTCTCTGCCTCTAAGGTTCGGAGAGCGCAAGGAAACACAGCTGCCTCCAGATGCCCCGGGAGACTGACAAACTAACATGTGAATGCACTATTGCCTACAAGAGAAGGGACCACAGCACCATTGCTTGTTGATTGTCTAAGCTTCTAGTATTAATCCAGGAATCCCAGCAGACAGAACAGAACCCTGTTAAATATATAAAGAAAAGTAGCAACATATCTAAAGAGGGGAGGCAGCAACACGAGAGCCTGAGAGAACAATTAGGAAAGACACCCTAATGAAATAGAGCTCCTTGAGGAGTCAGAAAATAACCTGAGCACACAATAACAACCATTACTACTTAAAACATTCATGAACATAGTATCTTATTTCTAGAACTATAATAACACAATTCTTAATCATAAAAAAATCAACAGATGATCAACTAGCAGGTCAAATCTTAAATCAGCACGCTGGAATTTCAAGAGGAAAAATATCTCAAACCACAGAAAATAATGCAAAAAGATAGTGTAATCAGCAGATTCAGTTTCATCTATTGCTAAAAAATGTTTATTTTTTTCCTGGTTATAATCAATCAAAATAAAAATAAACACAAAAACTTTAAACTCTTACTACTTAAAAAATTAAGATTTACCATTTTAGTTAAGTATAATTAACATACACCACTGAAGATAACTATTAGAGGAAAGGGGAAATCAAAGCTGACACTACATTTTTAAGAAATTAATGAAAAGTTTAATCCTTCAAACCAAAATGAATGAATGGAAACCAACAAAACCAAACTTGGAAACAAAGATATAGGCACACTTGTCCTAATTATTAAAGAAGAAAGATGAAAAAAACAGGAAATTTGGAAAGAAACAAAAATAGAAGAGGGATCAATAAAGATAAAAGTTAAATGAATTAAATAGAAAAGAAAAACCTTAGAAATGAAAAATGAATCTAAAATCTGATTCTTATAACTGAATAACAAAGATAAAACACTAATAAAATATGTTCAAGAAAATAGAAATGACAAATGTAAGAATAAGAAAGGAGTTATAAAGTTATGGTTTTTTAATAGAAAAAATATATAAATCACTAGGGAACACTACATGTATCATTTTGGAAGTAGAGTTTAGATTCTAGAAAAAAATGATTTCCTAGAAAAATAAAAATTGTGAGGTTAACATAAGAAGGGATAAACAGGATCAATTAGTATAAAAATAAATACAAGGATATTAAAATGACATTAAACAGGCCTCAAGATAAGATGGATTCACACCTAAATTTCACCACTTTTAGAAAAGACAGGCATTAAAATATCAAACTATGTCAGATTATGGAAAAACTATAAAACTTTATTGGAGGACAAAAATATGAACAATGAAACACTATGTATTTTCTGGAAGGCAATTAGAATCACAATGGGGTTTAGTTTTTTGTTTAAACATCTAAGACAAACATAAATTTCTCAAGGAAGAATGAATGTCTAAGAACAGACAAATGAATATAAAAAATATTTCTAAGAAGGAGGTTGCATTAGCAAATGGTCTATATAAAAATATAAAAATAGATTATGTAGTTGTGGTATAAGAATGGAGATCAATGTATTTGGGTAAAGATTCTGCAGATGGTTTGCAGAATATATGAAAATTTAGTGTATGACATAGGCAGTATCAATTCAGTGAGGAAAAATGTGTTTTATTTAATAAATGTATCTGGATATTATTTCAGGATGAGACTAAGTTGAACCACTACTTCACATCATATGCAAAATAAAGTTCAGATGGATTAAAGAATAACAATATTAGAAATAAACTTCAGGACTCTATGTAAAAGCTAAGAATGGGAGACTTAAACAAGAAGAGAAATAAATAAGCTATGAGAAAACAGACTTTTTGCTACAAAATTTGTGATGAGAATGGTAGATTAAAGACTAAAGTCAATGAAAAATTGTTAAATTGACCAAAAATGCAATAGAAACTTGGACTGAAAAAGAATTATGGATGATCAGTTCACACTAGAGAAAATCCAAAGGCCAATAACATAAAAATATGATGTAATTCAGTATTAGCCAGGGGAATACACATGAAAGTTATAATAAAATACCATTTCACAGCAGACAGGAAATATTCTTTATTGCTAGTGAGGATAATGGGAAAAAACATATTGCTTATAGAAATGTACATTGCTACAGCTTTTTTTTTTTTTTTGGTGGAGGGAGAGGAATTTCATGCTATTTTAATTTAAAGATACATATCCTTATACCTGGCAATGCCACTCCTGTAAATCTATCCCAAGGTAATTAAAGCACCAATTCATTAGGTTAGATGTTTAGGGATGGTGACTATATTATTGTAAAAAGAACACCAAAGAGTTAATATGGCACATTAACAACATGGAATATTAGGTTGTCATTTAAAAGAGTGATTTAGCATATTGACTTAAAGATTTCCATGAAGTAGCGCTGAGCAATAAAAAATGCAAATAATCATATGTAATGTTGTACTTTTAAAAAGTAGACTTTTACTAATTACTATCTGGGAGTGGGAATGAAATGCCTGAAAGGTTTTGAGTTGAGTGAGAGAAAATTTAAAAAGATAGTAATAATGAAAAATCCACAGGTCATGCTTTCATTTTAAATCTTTTGGGAGATTATTTACTAGGACATATTGTTATGTGACTCTAAGCACAAAAAGCAAAAAACTAAAAGAGGAAATGACCTTTCTCAAATGAAAAACAATCATCATCCCAATGGGTGAAATAATCTTGCTGAAGGTACTATTATGAGTGCACTGAGTTTATTCAGACTTAGTTCTCTGTAGTAACAGAATAGAGGCATTACCTTCTTTCTAAAGCTGTTCGTTGGTTGCAAGACCCCAAGAGAAGCTGAACACTAGTATGGAATCCCTCTGACCAAGAGGGTCCAACACTGGCAGACAATAAAATGCATGCTGCCTGCTTTGCCAATGGAAGGGGAATGGGTGATATTTCCTTTTCTGCTAGATAGAATCCTGGAGAACAATCAGGATAAGCAATATAGGTGTCAGTGTAAATTTAGTGCTTGTGACCCTAAAATTATCAAGCTAGAATCCTTTGCACAGGCTCACTACAACTAATGCAAGGGTCTGAAAGTGCCCTGAGGAATGCACTCTTTTTCTTACAAGGTGCAGACCCAGAGGGTACAAACTAGTTAAAAAGTGCCCAAGGAAAGACAACCAAAGGGAACCAAAATGACTCTAACTAATGGCTCAATTTACTTGTAATTTGGACTTTAGGAGAACATATGATCCAGTCACTGCTAAAGTTCATGCTAGGAAGGAATTTGGTTTCAAATTAATAGGGAAATGACATTTAGTCTTCTATGACAGGAATAACACTCTTGATTCAGTCCTGGAAGGAAGTACAGGAAATGGAAAAATAAGGAGCTAAGAACATTGCTAATTGATTTACATGTATGGTCTATTGATTTCCAAACCTTTGGCGACAGATACCATTAACCACACTGCATTACTGTGTAAACAGGGGTTCAGATAGATTCTTTAACTTGTGAAGGCATCATATCTGACTATGTAGGAGAGTCACAGCTGGCTTTATGGAAGTACAACCAGTGGGGTCAGGCTCAGAAAGGGCCTGCACCTGGAGTTTAATGTTCTGTGGATGCTGTCCTGAGATTCTCAATAGTTTTCTCTTTAAATGTACATTTTGTGGGTAAAGTCAATGAGACAGTGGAGCACGAGCCATGGGCTTGGGGCCTCAGTCATGTACTATCCTGCCTTCAATCCCTGCCCTCTGGTGCTTTGGACCCCAGCTAATTGTCCAGTCTCTTTGATCACTGCCACCCTCTTCCCTGGAGGGTCAGGGTTGGGCATATGCTCCATGGGTCTTGGGGAAGGAGGAAAGACAGTGCCCCTCCCTGCATTGGACTGGCACCTTCACCACCTTTTAGCCTGGGAACCAGGTAGTCTGCTCTATTTAGTGTATCCCAATGCAGAGGGTTTCCTGTCTGCCATGGAGGGGATGGCAGGTCTCTGGTTAGTGCCTGGCATATTCATCTTCAGTAGAACCTACAAATAAGTCAGGTAGGCCTGATAGAGTGAGGATTCAAATCCAGTTCTGCTTAACGACAAGAACCTCTAAGACTGGAGCCAAGGGTGCATGATCCAGAACTAAAACCAGTTTTCCAAGTTGACATGGTGCAGATGGAGAAGCATCGGATCTGCGGTCACAGCACCTGACTAATTCCAGATCTATCATTTAGGTAACACCCTGGTCAAGACCCTTAAGCTGTATATACTAGGGAATCAGTTAACTGTCTGTAAAGGGCCAAAGAGTAAATATTTCCAATACTGCAGGCAATATGGTCTTTGTTATGACTCTTCAGTTATATCATCAGTAATTTCTGAAGTATTTATAAATACTTTGATTAAATATTAAGGTCTACATCATTCTTTATTTATTTATTTATTTTGGAATAAGTCTGAAGCCTGTATTTTTTTTTATTGATATACAGTCTTACTTTAGTTTCAAGTATACATCACAGAGGTTCAATAGTTATCCATATTATTAAATCCTCACCCCCCACTTGTACAGCTACTATCTGTTAAAATAGAAGGAACTTGTATTTTTTTAAATTAAAACTTTTTTTAGAGCAATACAGGTTTCACAGTGAAATTGAGGGGAAGGTACAGAGATTTCCCACATACCAGCTGGCCCCAAACATACATAACCTCCCCTAATAGTAACATCTCTGACCGGAGTGTTACGTTTGTTAAAATTGACCGACATCATTATTTTTACAAACAATTTAAATAAATGATTCTCTATCCAAAGAGAATTATCAATATATTTCATATAGATATATCTCCTATATAGATTTATATGTTATACATCAATATACTATATATTATCTCGATGAGAATAATGATGTGTCTTACATGAGGCTGGTTTACTAGAAGCAACAAGAGTAGTAATCATGTGTTTGATGAATAAGAGGCAAGTGTGTAAACCCAGATGTAGCATTTCTCAGTCCCACTCAAGGCACTGTGGGTGTGGAGAGGTAATGAAGCTATCTCTAAGGAAATGGGAAATCCCAGGAGAATGATAGCGAGGGGTAGTGGTCTGCATGCCTCCTCATGAGTGGAGGATTTCTCCCTGTGATAACTCTGGAGGATTTGGATTTTAACTTACTATGGAAGATGACAACTTCTTTAGGCATGCTCAACATATTGCTTATGCTTTATGTGACAATTTCCATGCTGGATTTCACATTCTGCCTGTTACATACAAATACAGAATGTTACTTATCCTCAAATGATAATCCTTTTAGAAATTAAGGGATAATGCTTATGAAACCACCCAACCAAAATATCAGAGCTTGGGAACAAGACTGAGGTTATGAAATAGGCAGAAGAAAGTGTTGGTGAGGTTGTGAAGGACGCTGTCTGTGGGAGCTACTGTGTTTGCTGTGCTATACTGGCCAGGCAGTGAGCAGAACCAAAGACGGGATCAGGACAGGTGGCAGATCTTATGGACGTTTTTTTGCATGCTGACTTTGCACCACAAATAAAAACCATTACTATCCACCTTCAAAATGGGACCACGTCTGCCAGTGTTTTTTTGTTGACAGAAAACGTGAAAAATCCAGAAGGGAAACAATTATTTTCTTTGTTTTGTGGCTTAGGACTGGATGAATTTGATAAAGTATGAAATAGTTATTTCACTGTTTGATCCAGAAAATTGAATCAATGATTATACCCTATATTTTCAAATGACAAGAGATGATCCTTTCTAGAGATTCACATACTCAAGATGTTTTGTATTTAGTTCTGAGAATGTCTATTGCTATTATAAAATGAAAATGAAGACTTATTTTATTTTGAATTTTCTAGGGTTAGCTATGAATTTTGTGGTTGAGTCAAGTCCTTGGGTTTCTGATTTCACTCTTTTCCAGCTGCTCTGTACTGAGTGCCTGCCTAACTTACTACTTCCTGACCAACTCCTCCTCCATAGGTGAACTGTCAAATAAAAAGAAGATAGAATACACACAGATTAATTCTCAACTCTGAGCAATGTTAAGAAGCTCACTGGGCACAAAGGTTTAATGCACTCTTCAAAATAAAATTCAGATTATCTGTAGATTTCAATTTTTCACTCCCATGGTTATAGGTAATTAAGAATTATATTTATACTTAAACTGAATTTGTTAGAAAAGCCCTTTTAAAGTAATGAAAAATGTCTTAAAATATTCTTATCTTTCCCCAGGCATAAGACTAATATTTTTTAATGCTTCACTAATCTAACTAGAGTGACACTCTCAGCTCATATTCTATCAGCAAGTGCAAATTCCCCATTTTGTGAGTTATATTTTCTGAGGGAGGTTTTCAAAAATTCTCAAACACAAACTGAAGAATGTAGAGATGTACAGTTACCTACCAGATTTTTTAAAAGATTGGAAAGAATTTATAAGAAGATCTTAAAATAATGTGAATAATATAAACGTATCACATATATTGGAAAAGATGGTACAATTACTCTCCGCATCACCAGATAAAATTAGAGAAATCTCCAAACCTGCTGGTTAGATCTACCATAGAGTAGGTTTACTGGCTAGAAGTTTAAATGCTCTGTTCTCTCTGACCTTTGTCTTAAGGATGAACACTGCAGGAAATCACAGAAATTCATTGAGATAACTTAGGAGAGAAGGGCATAGATCCTGGGTGTGTGTGGTCCCTTTTGGCCAGGTGGTATTGAGGCTAACTATGATACAATAGCTGTACACCAGGTATTCCTAAATCTTCTCAACCTTTTCCAAGTTAGAAGCTTCTCTCAGGGCTAACATGATAGATATATTTTTTGGCACCAACTTGTAATATGAAAGTACTTTGGAAATAAAAGGTGAGTTTTTATTTTGAAGGTAGTTGAAATTATGCTTTGTTGCTTTCCAATTCGTTAATTTAATAAACTGGCTGAAATATAATTAGTCTTTCTAAAGGTTTTTTTTTAACAGGGCTTTGAAATTACTCAACTTTGAAACCTCAATTGCAAAATGTTATTTTCATGCAAATAAGAGAAGCACACATACCATACCAGAGCATTCATCTAGGTTTTTAAATCATGGTGTTCAGAATTATATGATATAGCATTTGCAGAAAAATCGTATTTGTTTATGATATAGAATACTCGATGGTAACAGTTTGACAAAGAAAATCTGGGAGAAAAGTTTTCAACAGGTGTAGGTAATAGAAATAATGATGATACCTTCCCTTACCATTAATTATTTATGGCCATCAAACACATGGCAGGAAGGTGCTGCAGTACTGTCGTTCATTCAAGGAATTCACATGATAGTGGGTACGACAAAGAGCACATAATAGTACCAATATGACAAGATATATGCTTATAGAGATATATCAAATTGCAATGGAAACACTTAGCTGAGAAAAACTAACTTCTTGAGTTGAGGCAAAGGTTGACAAAGCTTTTTATAGAGGACTTTATCTGAAACTATTAAGCAATCACTGGACATACAAATGGCAAGTGGGGAAAGGCATTCTAATTGGAAAGACTAACCACATAGGGTACAGAGGAGTGAAAGATTATGAACTTTATGAGAAAGCCAAGCAGCTAAAAAGAATGAGTGTCAGAGCTGAGCTTATAAAAATATGCAAGGATAAAGTAAGAAAGGCCTGGACTCTAGAGTCATTGATGTATATTAAAGCAATAAAACAGTGTGAAATGAAATATTTTCCAGCCATTCTAGAGTGAGAATTTACAGAGGCACTGAAAGAAACAGGTTCCCTGAGACAAAATGGTGTCTCATTCAAACTTCCTTATCCTGATTGAGAAGTAAGGAAATCCTTGCTACCCAAAAGAAATCAGCACAAAAGGCTAAGACAGCATGCAGGGTTTCTGCAAGGGTGTTCTGGGTAACATATGCCGGTGCCCAGTAGTGGCAGGAGAATTCAAGAAGAGAACTAACATCTGGTTAGCATCCAACACAAGTCAGGAAATATCTTTTTGCCCAGATGCTCTTATTTAGTTTTCACAACCACCCTATGAACTGTGAATTATTATCCAAAATCAAATATGGTTAAATTAAATTCCAGAGAGGTGACCTTACCCAAGGTCACAGTGCTGGAGCAAAGGGAATAGATGCCAGAAATATTTTGAAAGCAGAACTGAGACAGTGTGATGACCCATCTGATATACAAAATGAAGGGGAGGGCATTAAGAAATGAATCTTCCAGCTTGAGAGACTTTATAAAAGAAATCATCATCAACCAACATATAGAATATGGGGTATGCAACCAGGTCCCTATTAGGAGATTAAACTTGACCAGAAAACAATGATACATACTTTAGAAATTGTTCAAATAAATTCAGAAGAGAGAAACCAGGGATTTTACTATAGCACATTTCCTGGTAATTAATTTATTGCAGGCCCAGACAAATGAACACTATAATGAACTATAAAATTCACTGCCAGGTCAAGATGGCTCTGAGGATTATTATTTAGGGTCATTTAAATATATCAAATATAACTTCAAGATCTAAAACAGACACTACTTTTCTGGTGAGAGATATACAAATCACACAGGAAAGCTAATTTATTATGACTATTTTCTGCAAAGTTGTTAGGGCAAATAAGACATTATGAAGAGTAGGAAACAGATTTATAACCATGACATATATTTATGTGCTTTGGCTGTTGTACAATTAAAATGACTTGGCATAATACTTCATATAATTGCAATTAAGTCTGAACATCAGTTTTGACTGTGGGAGGAAAGACAAAATGTGTTCCTAACTATAAAAATTCGGAGGTAGGGAAGAATGGTTGGAGAGATGGAGAGTTCAACCTGAACCCAACAACTTCCCCTTGCTTTTTCTTTGAGAGCCTTCTTTATTACGGAACTACCTTGAGTTGAAAATAGGTAGAATTATTTCTTTGAATCAATATGACATTTTTGGCCTTCTGTATTCAGAAGGAATGCCAAGAATGTATTTCATAAACAAAAAAATGTGTTTATGAAAGCACACCTAGCATGGTAATGGTCCTGTGCAGATGTCAGTCATATTCCCCTTGATTCCAAGCCTGTTTCTACTGAGGGATTCATACAGTGGCTATGAATTTATTCATTCACAAGTATGATTGAGTGTCTACAATGTGCTAGGCAGCATTTTGGGTACAGACCTTAGAATAAAACTGAAAAAGTCCTTGTCCAATAAGGGAGAGAGACAATAGATAAACAGATAAATATAAATACAATTTCCAGGAGGGCTTTGTGATAAATGAAAAGATCTGTCTTACATAGAGGAGCTTGAAATAATGGGCAGGGATCCAATCATATAGCATGATAAGGGATATATTAGAGTAGAACCAGTAAGACTCTCTGATGGATTGGATGGGATAAGGGAAAAAAGTGGTCAAGAAGGACGCCCTTATTTTCAACCTAAGTAACCAGGGGTTAAATGGCACTCTAAGAAAAAACAGGGAAGATTTGAGAACAAGTATCAATAGACTATTGAGAAGCTGAATTGGGACATGTCTGTTTTGAAATGTGGGTTAGACATACAAGATGTGATGGAGTCATTTCTAAATCTAGAGGTTGTAAAGAATTCAGGAATGGGGCTATAATCTGGAAAACTTCTGTATGTGTACATTTTCTAAGCCATAGAAACAGTTGAGATAATTGGAGTGTGGGTAAAGAAGGGAAGAGAGTTGAAGAGACACCCCCTAGAGCATTCCAACATGTAGAAGTCCTGGAAAGAAGGATGAATTGCAAAGTACACTGTACATGGGGGAGAGGGTCATGAATAGGATTACCACTACTCTCTACATTACTTCTAAGTCAAACTGGCAATCCATTACAGTTTATGAAGTGCTGAGGTTTGGAAGGTTAATCCTGCTATCACTGTTTTGTTAATAAGCTCACTGGGATCCAGAGGCTGATTGATTTGAATAATATCATCTAGCTAGAAGTTACCTAACCAAGGGTTTTGTGACTAGGACCTAGTCCACTGCTTTTCCCAAGATCACCATTATTACCAAGTTTGATTTCTTATTTACACTTCGAATCAAATGTATGCATGTGGGTTATACAGGTTGTGTATTGCATAGGTAAACTGTGGATGGTCACCTCACACTGGGCAGTAAGCAGTGTGAGTAACATAGGTAGTTTCTGTGATTAAAATAATATTTTACTTTATTAATTCAAATATCAGGAACATGAAGAGATGTGCCAAGCCAATTTGTCATTCCATTAGAGATAATTATCATCCCCTTAAATAATTTTTTAAAAATTGGATTTCCCAAATGATGATGATAATGATTTGTTAAGTCTAAAATTCTGCAGGTTTTATTTAGAGTATTTTTTGTCCATTTTTCATTTTTTTGGAATTCTCTTAACTGATTTTATCCTGAATCTATGTTCACTATCTCAAATGTTCCCTAAGCAACAGTTCTGTTTCTGCCCAGTCTTCTTCCAGCAGGCTCCTGGGTCTTCTTTTCACCTTTAAACACTCCTGGCCATTAGCGTACAGATGCGTCAATGATGGTGGCCCTTCTGGAAACACTACTCATACTGACTTTCATCCCCACAGTGTCACTTCTGCTTTTAGTTCCTTGATTTATCACACTGTTTTTTTCATTTTCTCTCAAATTCCCAACTTATTTTTTGCTTCATTTAAATCTGAGAATGCTCACCATATCATGATAGATTGAATTACTGGTTTTTATCACCACTCCACCGCCTCATATTCCTGTTCTTGTGAGAACTTAGTGAACAGCTCACAGTCCAATTTAATCTCACCCACTCTTCTTAATCTGTCCTTAAAAAAATAAATAAATAAAGCAAATGACTTCTTTCTTATTCTCCGCCAATTTTTCCAGCCATAATGCACCCTGGCTCTGATGTACTGATGCAACTGTAGCCCTTCCTCCCACTCCCCAACAAATAGCCACTTTTAAAGTGTAACACCAGGTAGAAGTCAAAGAAAATAGCTTCTGTGTGTGTATGTGTAAGTGAAGATAAAAATATAATAACAGCTGTGTTATAAAATGCATACTAAATGAAGATATTTGGCTAGTTTTTTTTTGTAATTAACATCAGTATCTACCAGATATTTGATTAGAGAATCAATTAGAGAACTGGTAGTAAATTTAATTATGACAGTTGGAAGAGTACTTTCACTGACCTGCTCCTTATAACACTACTTACATAGGGGAGGAAGACTAGGGTTACCAATAACTGAAAGACAACCATGAATATTTTGGGATTTGAGGGGTTATGAGGAGACTCTTCCTAGCAGGTGGGGGACTGACGGAATTAAGGATAAAATACCATAAGATTACTGTCTCTGTAGGCTGAGGTCAGTTTCTCTTGGAATAAAGAAGAACTGACAGCATTGGCCTTTCCTATTTCATAGAGTTGGTAAAAGGATCAAAGGACGTAAGGTACTTGGAAATACTTTGGAAAATATGACAATTACATAAATGTAATTTATTATAGCTTCATGGAATTCTTTTTAGTGGCTTTAATTAAAAGAACAAAACAGAAAACATTTGGATCTTAAAATTCAAAATAATGAATAACATATGCTTTTGGTACATAGAATTTAATTTAAATAATTTTGATGTACCAAAAGCATATGTTATTCATTATTTAGTATCTTTAGTCAGGAACAAAATGTTGAATACAGCACTAACAGTATGAAATGCCAAATATTACCAGAGGATTGTTTACTCATCAGTAATCCCATTATTACTTGTCTACATCAGTTAGGGAGTAAGTGGACATTACTCTCAGTTGAAAAATAATTGGTTTATTCAACATGTTCCAAAATGCCTACAGTCTCTTTTGATTTAGTCATATTTAGTATCTTTCAATATAAATTTAAATTTTGATTTACCTGAGTTAATATTCAAATGGTCATGCAAAACTTTATACAACATAAATAAGGGTAATAAATGCTACTGCTGGTTGAATCTATAAATCTTAGTCATTTTATTTTATATTCATTCCTTTCCCCTTAAGATAGAAAACTAGTAATATAATAACAAATATATGAGATTGATTTTAACCAAATATACTGGGCTTAACTTTCAAATTTTTACTTAAAATTGAACTTTTGAATTTAAAATATGTACACATATGATTAATCATCTCATGAAGTGCTATTAATTATTCTAAAACAGAATTGGTGTATTCTCATCTTATATTTCTCAGTATCTTAGAGATGACAGTATGCAATTCGCTGCATATGAGCACTAATCATAAAATGGTTCCTAATTCTAGAAAACTGGTATTATCAAAATCTTTACTCATGCCTGTTTCTGTCACTTTGTCTATCAGATTTTAGGATTTAGACTTACTTATTATTACTAGTTTCCAAAGTTGGGTTATAATATTTCTACTTTTCAAAAAGAAATTCAAATATTCACATAGAAATGTAAAAAAGAATATTAATGTTAAAATATAAAATTATATATCTGCAATATCCTTGAAAACAGGCTCATTAAGTCTTATGTTAAATTGTTCACATTCAATGTTGAATTTTTTTCTCATTTTACTAACATCTGTAGTTTGTCAATATTCCACATAGATTTTGGTTGAAATGTTAATAATGAATCTTATTTTGGGAAATTTATAAAATGTAAAACCATTTTGCTTCATATTAGCAAATGTACTCTTATTACATACACTAAAACTTTATAATCTTACATGCTGGCATGATTAAGATTCTGGTCAATCATAAAGCTCTTTATTGATAAACAATTCATATTTCTCATTTTTATTTCTTTACATAACTTTCCAAATCCCAGCATGAATATAAATGTGGAAAACAAAAGCTGAAGATATTTTGAAAAGGAATAGCATTTTAATGGTAACATCAAAGAAAAAGAGGAAAAATAATAGGGAGAGTCTAGTTAACAGGAAGTGATTTACTAAAAATTTCCTATCATTCTTCCTTGAGTTTAGAGGATCCAAAGTACAAACTAGATGAAAAATAAAACTGTGCTACAGAAATGAGCCAAAAGATAAAAATGACATCAAATATATAAAAATGTTCAAGAGTTAAGAAAAAAAAATCTTATCATCTTATGCCAATTGGATTAGCAACTAAAATACTTAGGTGTATCAGGTTATGAAGAAATTAATACAATTACACAAATTTACAGTGACAATTGGTAAAATTATTTTAAACAGAAACTTGGCATTCAGCAACACATCCTCAAAATTTTCATATCATATGACTAGTGGTCCTATTGCTGAATGCTTATCCTGAAGAAATAATTTAAATGAAGTAAAATAAAATAGTATGTCACCATGAGACAATTCACTGAACTGTCTATAACAGTGAAAGACTAGAAGTAAGCTCCCTCTGTTGTTCTACATGTAACAGGATGTGGTAAGATATTTTTCCTGTTTCCTGGGATTTCAAGTGACAGCTGAAGATAGAAAGCAACAAGAACCCAAAATATGAGGTTATAAATCTTGTAATAACATTCAATTAAGTCATTGAGGCTAGTTAATATCTTGCAGAGCTCACAGAGAGAATTCCAAAGTTACCCCGTGCTATAGACTGAATGTTTAGATCCCCCCAAATTCATTATGTTGAGGTCATGATACTTGAAGTTGAGACCTTAGGAGGTGATTAAGTCATGAGTGTAATTAGTGCCCTTATAAAAGAGGCCCAAAAGAGATGGTTCTTCCTTTCTACCCTGTGAAGACACAGGGAGAAGATAGCTGTCTATGAACCAGGAAGCAAGTTTTTCAGATGCCAAATCTGTGAGCATTTTGATCTGAGACTTCCCAGCCTCCAGAACTGTGAGAAATAAATTTTTGTTATTCATAACATACAGTCTAGGATGTTTTATTAAGCAGCCTGAACTGACTAAGACATCCCACTGTACCCTCCTTTTATATCTGGGATTATTGTAAGGCAAGTAAGGTTCCTAGTGAGCAGAATTTAAGGAGATACTTGCACAGCCCTGAGAATAAATGCCTCTTTAAATATTGTGCTCTAAACTTCTTTCCTAATTGGATATTTGTTTAGCTCATAGACTTGATGGTATGTCTATGGGGTACACAGAAGAAAGTATAATTACATGGAGACTGGAACAGGAGAGTGGGAAACAAGGGGCTGAGAGAGGGGTGGCAGTGGGAGAAGCCTACAAGCCAACTATTTGGGATGACAGAATTGCATGTCTCCAGTGGATCAAGTGGACCCTTGGGATGATATTTAAGTCTGAGACATTGTCTCCCACCATTCTTCCTGCTCCCCAGATTCTTTTGCTTCTGAAGTTGCCTTACTCTGTGGGCAGCCTTCGTGGTGGGGTACTGGAAGGATGCCTCAAATACAGGTATCTTTTAGATTTTCATTTGACACATAGGAAATATGCAATCTGGCTAAGCTAAAGTGAGTTTGACACCTCATTGTCATCCTTCTTTCACCCCCATCACCTTGTACATGGGTTATTTTTAAGGTTCCTATCACAAACTTTCTGGTCTCTATGTCAGTTGGTTTCAATATTGTCAATATGGGGGGAAAAGTCTGAAGGTTTTTGTCTTACCTATGTACATATTTAGCACAGCTCTTTGCAGTTTCTCTGATTCATTCAGAGGGCTGCTTTACATCTTAGCTAAGGTCTCTGCTGAGAGATTCAAATATGACACAAATAAATATGTGTAGAATTTCCAGAGTTACATTGCACTTGTATAATTCTTCAGAGAAACCAGGAATAAATCATAAAAACTCCTGTTTTTCTTCCTGATAATAGTGTCTCTTTGGGATCCTACAAAGTAGAGTGCCATTTCTGAAGGTTATCAGACAGTTTCCACAGAATTTGTACTTGTCAATTCTACCTCTGACAATGAATATCTTTCTACTAACTCTCCTGAATTTGACAGATCTGTGCTTTATATAGCATGGCTTCATCAGCGACATGAGCAATAGTACCAAGGCAGCATCTGCCAAACCAATGGATGATGAGAAATGTGACATATATTTAAAACCCCTCGGTAATCTTAATCTTACCATTTGTCTTCTTTAACTTCTAAAATTTAAACTTCCTTTATGTCACTTGGAGTGCAGGCATTTGAAAGATTGCCAGAAGCAGAGATCGAGTCACATTGTAGCTATGCATCTCATTTGTAAAATTTAACAGTTTGCAGGATGCCAAAAGCACTGCTTAGTTCGTATACAGAACAATAATAAAAGACCAGAGCTTCCAGCAATTTCCCAACAAGTGCAGCATCCCCAACTGGTACAGTTTCAAGAACTTGTAAATAATGTTTTCCTAGCTAAAATGTATACCATTTTTGGTAGGAATTTTCCAATGGGAATGATAAGGACTATTGCCTGACTTTTCCTCTTGCATATTCGTTGTTTAATTAGTTCTAATCCTGTTTATAACCATTCAGAAAACCGTTATCACTTTCAAAGATGACTTTTTATTGACTATTTGTGTATAATGATATGTTGTATACTACACAGGGATGCACTTCTCATCTTTCAGGAATTTAAGAGAACAATGATGTAGATTAAAACAATTCAAAAAAGCTATGTTAAATGCAGTTAATACCTCTGCCTTGATAGCTTTCAATTGCGAGGCTACCAAATCAGCAAAGCCAATACTTTTTCTACACATTGGGAGATATAAGAAGGAATTAGTAAAGATAAGAAATCTGATAGCATTTAATTTCATGTGTGTGTGTGTGTGTGTGTGTGTGTGTGAGTGCACATGCCTGCATGCATGTGTGTGGCTGTTTGGAACTTCAGAAAAATTATGGACTTATGACATTCAAATTAATCTGCTCACACCTTATGTTTCATACTTACAGTTAATTTTCTTCTTTTGGCTCCAAACAATAATTATGAGATCTTTAATGAGGTCAATAAATTTTATACCTCTTTTGCAGGTGAATAGAGAAAACAAAGATGTTTAGAGATTTGACTGAGATGATACTACAAACAGAGGCCCAGAAACTATAGTCATTGAACTTTAATTTACTTATGAAATATGCAATTGTCAATTTTTTTAAACCTTATTTTAGAGAGGGTCAGAAAAAGGTGGCAGTGTGAGAAGTGAGGCAGAAACCTCCCCCCTAAACCACATAAAACACAAAAATACATCAAATACCACTAATACTGAAAGAGTGACCCAAAGCCTGCAGAACAGACCATCTATATCTGGGGAAAAGAGAAGACATCACAGAAAATAGTAAAGCAAAAGTAGCAAAGCTGTGATCTGGCAGGATCCAAGCCTTTCCCCCACTCAAGCCCACAGAGGCAAGAGAAACAGACTGAAGAGAGAGAAGGAGCCCAGGAATGCTGAACACCCAGCCCTGGAGATCTTCTCCAGGAGCACAAACCCACATTACATGGTACTCTGCAGATGAGTGAGGTTGGAAAGCAAAGATGGGCAGAATACTGGGAGAGACTGAGATTCCAGCTGCTTTGGAGAACAAGTATGCACAATGGACCTCCTTGGACAAAAGAAAGGTGGGAAGTTTGAAAGACTTCCCAGCAGAGAGGGTCACTGAAGGGGCAAAGATTACACAGAGATTTCTGTTCAGGATAAAGGGCAGGTGGACAAAATCGTCACAGCACACTCAGTCCATCAGGTTGGGAACTTTCAGGAGCTTCAGACACTCCATCCCCTTGGCTGTTAATGCAGTGCTGATGACCCCCACCATGATTTAAAGCCTGCCAATCTTTACTCCCACCAAGCACCTGTCCAGTACAACCACAACCCTGCCTTTGCACCAGGACAGTCAGAGGGTGACCCCACCTATGGCAACTACAAGGGTGTAGCACAGAGGCTCCTCACTGCATACTTGGACCATGGGACCTGGCACTGGATGCAGATAATACAGCCAGGAAGGCAGGAAAGAGCTCTTTCCTCCCAGCAGGAGATGGTTCTGTTTGCCTGTGACCCCCACCATTGATCCAGGTGCTCAGCAGCTCAAGAGGAGAGCTTCTGGGCACTAGAGAGTGCCACCTCACAAAGTTATTATTCTGTAGGAAACACTAAAAAAATAAAACAGCAAACGGATTATGTCCAAACAAAACTGCAAGGAAAAACACTAGAAAGATGGCTCAGTGAAACTGAAATCAGCAATATTCTTGATAAAGATTTTAAAATAAAAGCCATACACATGCTCATGGAGCTACAGAAAAATACTCAAGATCTCAGGGAGGACTTCAAGAAAGAGAAACTTTGAAAAATACAGTATCTGAAATGAAACATACAGTGGAGGGATTTAAAAGTAGATTAGATGACGTAGAGGAGACGGTAAACAAAACAGAAATTAGGGAATAGGTAAACAAAGAAGCTGAGGCATAGAGAGAAAAAAGATCTCTAGGAATGAAGAAATAATAGGAGAGATGTGCAACCAATCCAAAAGGAACAATATTCACATTATAGGGGTACCAGAATAATAAAACAGAGAAAAAGGGATAGGAAGTTTCTTTGAGGAAATAATTGCTGAAAACTTCTCCACTATGGGGAAGGAAATAGTCTCTCAGGTCATGGAAGTGCAGAGATCTCCCAACACAAGGAACCTTAGGAAAAAAAACCAAGATATATAATAATTAAAATGGGGCAGCATAAAAAGATGGCAGCATGAGAAGTGAGGCAAAAACCTTTTCCCCAAACCACATAAAACACAAAAACACAGCAAATACAATCGATCCTGAAAGAAAGAGTGACCAAAAAGTAGACTGCAACAGACTGCTTACATCAGGGTAAAAGAGAAGATATCACAGAAAAGGATAAAGTAGCAAAGCTGCAATTTGGCAGGAACCAAGCCCTCCCCATGCCCTACCTCACAGGCAGGAGGAAGAAAAAATGGAGCAGGGAGGGAGTAGAAGCCCAGGATCACTAAACACCCACCTCTGGAGATCTGCTCTCGGAGCAGGAACCCACATTACATGGTGCCCTGGAGACTAGAGGGATTGGAAAGCAAACACAGGTGGAATACTTGGAGAAACTGAGATTCCAACTGTTTGTGGAGAATAGGTAGCCACAATAGGCAGTTCCAGGACAAAAGAAAGGGGGCACTTTGAGAGATGTCCCAGCAGTGAGAGGGGTGCTGAAGGGACAAGGATTACATGGAGCTTGCTGCTCAGGAGAAAGGACAGGTAGGTGGACAAAATAGTCCTGGCACACTAATGCCAGCAGGTTGGGAATGTTCAGGAGCTTCAGGCACTCCATTCCCATGGTTGGCAATGACGAGCCAAGGTAGCCATGAAGATAGGCAGCCTGCTGCTCCTTCCTCCCAGTAGGCACTGGTTCACAAACATACTGTTCCCACCATGGTCTCACGCCAGCTGGAGGGTGGCTCTACCTGTGGCAGCCAGAGGGATGTAGCACAGAGGCTCTTCCCTGTGTGCTCGGCCCACTGAACCAAGCAGTGGGGGTTGGCACTGCAGCCAGGAAGCAAGAAAGAGCTTCTTCCTCTGGCAAGTATCAGCACTGCATGCCTAAAAACAGGTGCTGGGCAGCTCCAAAGAATAGAGGTTCTGAGCATTAAAGTTATTATTCCATACAAAGTTATTATTCCATAGTAGTCATTAGAAATATGAAATGCAAAAGATTCTTATGCAAACAAAAATCCCTCAAATACCAGAAAGAGGGCTCAGTGAAACTGAAATCACAAATCTTCCTTTGATAAAGGTTTCAAAATAAAAATCATAAACATTCTCATAGAACTACAGAAAAATAATCAATTTCTCAGGGAGGACTTCAAGAAAGAGATAGAAACTTTGAAAAAGAAAGCATCTGAAGTGAAACATACAATGGAGGGTTTTAAAAGCAGATTAGATGAGATAGAGAAGATGGTAAATTAAATAGAAATTAGAGAATGAGAATAGAAAGAAGGTGAGGAACAGAGAGAAAAAAGGATCTATAGGAATGAAACAATATTAAGAGAACTATGTGAGCAATTCAAATGGAACAATATTCATATTATAGGGGTACCAGGAGAAGAAGAGAAAAAAAAGAAAGTGTCTTTGAGGAATTAATTACTGAAAACTTTCCCCAGTCTGGGCAAGGAAATAGTCTCTCAGGCCATGGAGGTGCATAGATCTCCCAACATGAGGGATCCAAGGAAGACAGCACTGAGACATGTAATAATCAAAATGGCAAAGATCAAGGACAAGGACAAAGTATTACAAACATGCAAAGAGAGAAAAAAGATCACATACAAAGGAAAACCTATCAGGCTCTCATCAGACTTCTCGGCAGAAACCTTACAGGCCAGAAGGGAGTGGCATGATAAATTTAATGCAATAAAACAGAACAGCTTCAAACCAAGAATACTCTACTCAGCAAGATTATCATTTAAATTTGAAAGAGGGATTAAACAATTCCCAGATAAGCAAAAGTTGAGGGAATTTACCTCCCATAAACCATCTCTACAGTGTATTTTAAAGGAACTTATACATGGAAGTGCCTGTAAGGCTAAATAGCTGTCACCAGAGAAAATAAACTCACAGTAAAAGAAGTAGGTCAATTAATTATGAAGGAAATTCAAAATTAAATCAGCTACTGAAAAAGTCAGTCAAGGGATACACAAAGAGTACAGAATATGACACATAATATATAAAGAGTAGAGGAGGAAGAAAATGAAGGGAGAAAAAAACTTTTAGATTGTGTTTGAAATAGCATAATAAGAATTAAGTTAGACTGTTAGATGGTAAAGAAGCTACCCTTGAACCTTTGGCAACCACGAATTTAAAGCCTGCAATGGAATTAAGTATGTATCTTTTGACAATCACCCTAAAAGTAAATGGACTGAATGCACAAATCAAAAGACACAGAGTTACAGAATGGATAAAAGAGCAAGACCCACCTATACGCTCCCTACAAGAGACTCACTTCAAACCCAAAGTTATACACAGACTAAAACTGAAGGAATGGGAAAAGATATTTCATGCAAATAATAGACAGAAAAAAGCAGTAGCTGCAGTACTTTTATCAGACAAAATAGATTTAAAACAAAGAAAGTAACAAGAGACAAAGAAGGACACTACATAATGATAAAGGCAAAATGCCCCATCTTCTGTGGGATGCAGTGAAGGCAGTTCTAAGAGGGAAGCATATAGCAATTCAGGCCTACTTATAGAAAGAAGAACAATTCCAAATGAACAGTCTAAATTCACATTTATCAAAACTGGAAAAAGAACAATGAGGCCCAAAGTTAGTAGAAGGAGGGATATAATGAAGATCAGAGAAGAAATAAATAAAACTGAGAAGAATAAAATGACAGATGATTTTTATAAAGGCCAAGTACCTCAACAGAATAGAGGCCACATAAGACAAACATACAGTCAACCTCATAGTTAACAGCAAAAAGCTGAAAGTTTTTCCATTAAGATCAGGAACAAGAAGCCAAGGATGCCCACTCTCCCCACTTTTATTCAACATAGTACTGGACATCCTAGCCATGGCAAAAAGAAAACACAAAGAAATAAAAGGCATCCAGATTGGTAAGGAATAAGTTAAAACTGTTACCATTTGCTGATGACATGATATTGTATATAGAAAACCCAAACGAATACACCCCAAACCTACTAGAACTAATAAGTGAAATCAGCAAAGTTGCAGGATACAAAATCAATACACAGAAATCTGTGGCATTCTTATATACTAATGATGAACTAGCAGAAAGAGGAATCAGGAAAACAATTCCATTCACAATTGCATCAAAATAAAAAATACTTAGGAATAACCTAAGTAAGGAGGTAAAAGACCTATACGCTGAAAACTACAAGACACCCCCAATAAATGGAAATATGTCCCATGCACATGGATAGGAAGAACCAATACTGTCAAAGTGGCCATCTTCCATAAAGCAATCTACAGATTCAATGCAATCCCTATCAAAATACCAACAGCATTCTTCAACAAACTAGAAGAAAAGTTCTAAAATTCATATTGAATCACTAAAGACCCCAAATAGCCAAAGCAATCCTAAGAAGGATGAAGAAAGCTGGGGTAATTATGCTCCCTAACTTCAAGCCCTACTACAAAGCCACAGTAATTAAAACAATTTGGTACTGGCACAAGAACAGACACATAGATCAATGGAACAGAATAAAGAGCCCAGATATAAACCCAAGCATATATGGTCATTAATATATGATAAAGGAGCCATGGATATACAATGGGGAAATGAGAGCCTCTTCAACAGCTGGTGTTGTCAAAACTGCACAGCTACATGTAAGAGAATGAAGCCAGATTATTATCTAACCCATACACAAAAGTAAACTTGAAATGGATCAATGACCTGAATGTAAGTCATGAAACCATAAAACTCTTAGAAGAAAACATAGGCAAAAATTTCGTGAATATAAACTTGAACAACTTTTTCCTGACCACATCTCCTCGGGCAAGGGAAAACAAAATAAAAAATGAACAAATGTGACTACATCAAACTAAAAAGCTTCTGTACAACAAAGGACACCAACAGCAGAACAAAAAGGCATCCTACAGTATGGCAGATTATATTCATAAATGACATACCCAATAAAAGATTAACATCCAAAATATTTAAAGAGCTCACATGCCTCAACATCTAAAAAGCAAATAACCCAATTAAAAAGTGGGTGGATGATCTGAACAGACACTTCTCCAAAGAAGAAATTCAAATGGCCAACAGGTACATGAACAGATACTCCACATCACTAATTATCAGGGAAATGCAAATTAATACCACAATGAGATGTCACCTCACACCAGTTAAGATGGCCAACATCCAAAAGGCAAGGAACAACAAGTGGTGTCAAGGATGAAGAGAAAGGGGAACCGTCTTACACAGTTGATGGGAATGTAAATTAGTTCAAACATTCTTGGAGGCAGTATGGAGGTTCCTCAAAAAAACTAAAAATAGAAATACCATTTAGCCCAGTCATTCCACTCCTAGGAATTTACCTTAAGAAAACAAAATCACAGATTTAAAAAGACATATGCACTCCTTTGTTTATCTCAACACTATTTACAATAGCCAAGATATGGATGCAACCTAAGTGTCCATCAGTAGATGAATGGGTAAAGAAGATGTGGTACATATACATGATGGAATATTCTTTAGCCATAAGAAGAAAACAAATCCTACCATTTGCAACAACATGGATGGAGCTAGAGGGTATTATGCTCGGTGAAATAAGCCAGGTGGAGAAAGACAAGTACCAAATGATTAACTCATCTGTGGAGTATAAGAACAAAGGAAAAACTGAAGTAACAAAACAGCAGCAGTATCACAGAACCCAAGAATGGACTAGTGTTACCAAAGGGAAAGGGGTTGGGGAGGGGAAGGGAGAGAGAATGGGATTAAGGGGTATCATGATTATCACACATAATATGGGGGGTGGGTGGCACGGGGAAGGCAGTATAGCACAGAGAAGACAAGTAGTGACTCTATAGCATCTTACTATGCTGATGGACAGTGACTGTTATGCGGTATGGGGTGGGGACTTGAAAATAGTGGGGGCTGTAGTAACCAGAATGTTGCTCATGTGAAACCTGAGCATAAGATTGCATATCAATGATACCTAAAAAAAAAAAAAAAGACATGAAACTATAAACTCCTAAAAGAAAACTTTGGGGAAAAGTTTCTTGACTTGACCTTTCAATGATTTCTTGGGTATGACAACAAAAGCTCAGGCAGCAAAGGCAAAAATACATACGTGGGACTACATCAAACTAAAAAGCTTCTGCACAGAAAATGGAACAATCAACAGAATGGAAACTAATATTTGTAAGTCATATATCTAATAAAGGGTTAATATCCAAAATATGTAGGGAACTCCTACAACTCAATAACAAAACAGACAAAGCAAAAATAACAACCTGATTAAAAAATGGGAAAAGGACCTGAATAGACATTTCTCCAAAGAAGGCAAACAAATGGGCAACAGATATATTAAGAAGTATTCAACATTAGTAATCAGGAAAATATAAATAAAACCACAATGATAGCACTGCAAATCTGCTAGAATGGCTATAATTAAAAGTCAGAAGATAACAAGTGTTGGAGAGGATGTGGATAAAAGGGAATGCTTGTACAGTGTTGATGAGAATGTAAATTGTTGCAACCATTATGGAAACAGCATGAATAGTCCACAAAAAATTAAAAATAGAATTATCATAAAATCCAGCAATTCCATTTCTAGATATGTATCCAGAGGAATTAAAATCATGATCGTGAAAAGATATCTGTCCTCCCATGTTCATAGCAACATTACTCACAATAATCAAGATAAGGAGACAACCCAATTTTCATCAACAGATGAATGGGGAAAGAACATGTGATTTATATATATGTGTGTGTACAATGGATATTATTCAGCTTTAAAGAGAAAGAAATCCTGCTATTTGTGACAACATGAATGGGCTTGGAAGACTTTCTCTTAAGTTAAAAAAGCCACTTACAAAGGACAAATGTCACAGGATGATTTTTATAGGGAGACTCTAAAGTAGTCAAACTCATAGAGTCAGAGAGGAGAACAATGGTTGCCAGGGATTATGGGGACAGGTAAGAGGGGAGGTGTTAGTTAAAGGGTATTAAGTTTTAGTTACACTGGTATGGATATGTTCTAGAGTTCTATTGTACAGCATTGTGCCCATATTTAATAATACTGTATTGTATACTGAAGATTTTGCTCTGAGACGATTGATCTTATGTGAAGTGTTCTTATTACCAAAATATAAAGAGAGAAAAATAAAGCTTGGAGGTGACCAATATGTTTATGGCATAGACTATGGTGATGGTTTCATAAATGTGTACTTATCTCCATACTTACCAAGTTGTATACTTTAAATGTGTACCATTTTTTGTATGTCAATTATACCCCAATAGAGTGGTTTAAAAAAGAGAAATAGTTTCTGTAAATTACAGCAAAAATTTCCAAGTGATAAAATAGGATAAGGACCAAAATTAGTTTTTGTATTATGACTTTGGAGGTCACTGGTGACTTCAGTAAGAGTGATTAATAGGAGAATGATATCTTCCTAGCCACTCAATTAAGTCCTTCCTTTCAACTATAATCACATGTTTGCAAATGTTCTTTCCTTAATCATATTTTCCTGTCATGTTTCAAATTTCCTCAAGGCTCAGTTCTCTGCAAATGAAATTGAAAAATTAATCCAAACTAATACACTACATAAGAGTAGATGGGTAACTTATTCCTCAATGACAACTTGGATTAAAAAGTCTGAAATAACTACCTAGGATAACTTTTGTTTTATATGCCAGCAAAAGCAAATGCACCTTCAATGATATACTGCAAAGAGGGAAGGAGGTAAGAAAAATGCTAGGGAAGTCACTCTTGCTTTCATAATGAAAGCTACTAAGACATTATCATCTGCTATGAGAACGACTCTTCCACATCTGCAATAATCAATAATTTCTGCTGACTTTACCTGTGGTTAGAGTAAGTTAAGAATTTTAATTAGCAAATATCAAATAACTGTCTATGTTTAACTGGGAAGCAGCAGTTACCTTTTCTACAAAATGAGATGACACTTTCTTTATAGTATTAATTTTGTATTAAATTGAAACACATATAAAGCTGCTAATAGAGAGTATGCATCTTATATCATTAAGTTATATAATAAATATGAGACAAACTTATAGGCTCATTTGTCAATATAGCACCAGTCCACTTTTGTAGTATATCTTCTAATTCTATCCTAGATTTATTTTGCATTTAGAATATATTAGGCTCACTCACTTTTTAATTAAAAAAATTTAATCTCTTATACTTCCGTGTCATCTCAAATTTTTTTTTTGATTCACTGAAAATGTCCTGAATCTGACCATTTCCATTCATCAAAATCTTCCAAATAGCATTTTAAATGTCAGGCTTCCCTATAGCCAAAAGTTACTTACTTCCATGAAGTCCCATGACATAGTATTTCTACCTTTCCACAATTGTATTTTTGTGGTAAATACCGAGTTGGCCCACTCAATACCTCTTACACATTCCTTGTCTGTCTTTCCCCTTCACCACAGAGGCTGCAGAATGATAAGCAACCATGAGTCATAAAGATTGTTCATGTGTCATTGCCTTATAGCTTCCTCAAAGTTTTGTGCTTATTTTATTATGACACTTCAAAAACGGAAAGGAAAACAAATATAGGTACCTTTTTCCTGAACTCTTCCTGTGTTGTCCGCATTTCTCAAGAACCTTCTTGTATCAGAGCAATTTTTAGATGGTGATGTAGGTATGTCAACACTAGAGATATGATCTTTCCTTACTAATTATACTGTACCAATTACAATTCCTATATAGTAACACTATAGTATACTATATCAATTATGATTCCTATATAGTAAGACTATAGTATACTATAATAATCCCTAATTAGTAAGAACAAAAAGAAATGAATAGTACAGAAGATTAAAAAAATAATAATTATTTATCTATTTATATACCAACTACATTCTTATTTATTCTCTCTCTTAACCATCACAAGATGCCTGTGAAATTGCTTTCATTATTTAGAATTTTACAGATGAATATATTAAGGCTTAGACTAGGCAGTTTTGCTAAAATCACACACTAAGTGATAATGCTGTGATTCAAACCCAACAGTTTCTGATCCTATGATCTCAATCACTTTGATATGCACCACATTGCTTTATTCATTCCTTTAAGTGTGAAAGTACATACCACCAGACACAAGATATCCTTTACTTTTACTGATTAGTTCTTACATAGCCCGGTAACCATTTTAAAAAGTATTACAAAGATTACACCAGTGGTATGTTGGACGTGGCTCCCACTGGCTCATGAGAGTCATTGGGCACATTTCTTGCCAACTCTGTGACTTCACTTGATAGTTTCAAATTGATCATGTCAGAAGCATGTACACTATGAAAACTGGCAAACTCTACAAAGCAGGGTTCTTGCTCTCCATCTCCCCAGTTGGTTGTTAAACATTTACCAGAACACCACCAGTCAAAACACTTTCATCCAGGAACTTTGAAAGCATCTTTTTATAATTTTAACATTAATCTCTTTACTTCACTATTAGGTATCTTTCAGAGCTGAGTTTTCATCTACTGACACTTGAAATATCATTGTGGTTTCCTTTATGCTTCAGAGTTCCCACTATTACAAAATAAAACCCATCAATTTCCTTTTTTCCCCTCATTTACTCACAGCCCTTCCTTGCCCCTTTTTAAAATTGTAATTTCAATGTGGAGTTGTGCCAAGAATTATGGGATTCAAGTAGGTTGAGCCTTATCTGTAAGGAATGTTTCTTTTTCACAACAGAACTCTCTTAAATGTGGTGAATATACCTGAATTGCAGAGGAAGATTTACGGGTAATCATTTAGAGAAGCCAATGAGTCAGCATGGATAAGTCCCAATTTTGTGACTAGGGTTCATAAAATATTTCTTAAATGAGACTCAAAGAAGTATGAAATGAGCAGCCTTTATGAACTATGAGAAGAAATAAGTTAATGAACTACCTGAAATCAGGATTATATGCTAGCACCTAGTCTATGGTCAATTGCTACAGAAAGGAGAGTCAGATTATTTGGGGAAAAACAAGAGAAAGTTTTAATATTCCAAATTTATAAGAGCAGATAGAATATCGATCTCAGATAGATAAAGAGATCAATGTATACACAGCTGGCCAAGTGCTTCTTAAAACTGGTAACTCCTTTTCAAATATATAAATACTCTTCACAGAGTGGGAGGTTTCCAGAGGGTTGAGGGACTGGGGGCTTCTGTGGAAGCTCTTGAAGGACAGACCAGAGCCTCCGAGCCACTGCAAGGGGCTACAGCATCTGACACCTAAGAAAATCACTGCCTTCAAAAAAATAAGGAAAGTTGAAGTTGATATTTGATTATGCACAGTTTGTCAACTAGTAAATTATACCTCAACAACAAAAATAAATAAATCCTCTTCATCTGATACATAAACTGGGTCAAAAGCCACAACTCAAGGAATTTCTCTACAAGATTGTATATGGCTCCTCATCCACTTCAGTTCATCCTGAAATCATTTAAAAACCAAAAAAGAAGGGAACTACTGAGCTATTGTTATAAACTAGTGCTACATGACATCTTACTGGTTAAATTTCAAGAATTTCTGCTTGAATAGTGTAAAATCAATTTGATGGATGGCACCGAGGATGGAAATATAATAATTTTAATCTTACCTCTTTCAAAAAAGCTGTATATCTGGGAATAAGCAAAGATAATGCTGGCAGACTCAATCTGCCACACCCTAAATGCCAGTAAAGGAATGGCTGCAGAACAAACTTTCAGTGGGATAGGAAGGTATTATCACTATGCTTGCTGCCTGCTTGAAGCACTGAGAGACATGCTAATATCCAGAAACGTGTTGTCTGGCCAGGCATGGAACTAGACTGAAACTGCTGAAGTTTACTGTGGCAAGGAGACTAATATCAAAGGGAATTAATGATGACACCTAGATGAAAGAAGTTTTTTGAAGAAACTTTTGTTCCCTTTACTTCCTATCAGGCTACATGATCTTGGAAATGATAAGAAAAGAAATTTAAACAATGACTTATGCCAATTTCTAATAGAATACATATCAACTTAATTTGGCTATAATTCCAAGAAGAACAGCATATCAAGAAATTACCAATGTCAAAAGACAATTACAAAATACAAAGGAAGTGACAAAACAGAAAAGAAACAAGAGATCACTGGATATTGTTTGGTCAAGGCAAAATGGAATGTGGTATTTTGGTAGCAGCTAACTGAAAAAATAAGGAGAGGTTATCTTTACAGGGAAAAATATCCAGACTGAGTATCCAGATTAGGTAAACATAAAACAAATCATTCAGTCTAGACTTTAGTTATGAAAGGTAAGAATAAAGAGTCCCACTGCTATTATTTCGACTAGAATTACAAAGATTGAAGGATCCCTGCTTTGTCAAGCACAGCTGCCAAGATTCCAAAGTAGAGCTAAAAGACAACTAGAATGATTAGTGCCACGTCACAGTGGCTGCACGGGATAATACTCAGAATGTTGACATGACCACTTTCCAAATCTGGAGCTCATTATTTCAAATGTTATTTAATAAGAAGGTATGAAAATATGCGGCTAACCTATTCATTGTTACTTGTGCCACATAACTGAATCATCCTTGCTTATAAGTATAAGCCAAATTTTTTTCTGGATTATCTTAGCTATTAAGGCAGTAGTCAGAAATCTGCTCATTATGGTAACTAGAATACAAAATTATACCTTATAAACTTTTCAAAATATCACAAATGCCTCAAAAAGCAAAGAATTGTAAGTCCAAAACATAATTACAAAATTAAGGCTTTGGATGTCTAGGTATTTGCACATAACATTGGCTATTTTAATATATATATTGGTTTCTACTTATATAAAAAATCTATCTCACAGAAGATTTTTATTACATTAATTCTCACTATGAGCATGTTAATAGAGTCATATATACTAATTATAAGATAAAGAAATAATACAAAAAGAGAGGAAAAATTCAGGTTGAACTGGAGCCAGAGACTCTGTATGTTGGATAAGGTTGAAAATTAAACATTTGCAAAAGATGTATGATCATCAATAATTCCTGATTTAATTGAGATATTTTTGTTTGATAATAGTTGGCATTGTTTTGTAATAGAGGAGATATTGCTTGTATCAATATTTTTTTGTATGAAAAGTAACCAACATACTGTTTCTTAAAAGACTAGAATGACTACAGCAACATCCATTTATATTGTATAAAAAAATAAAGGTAGTTGAATACTAAAGTGGGTTATTGAGTGAAGTTATATAATTTTCATCCTTTGAGACTTTATTATATAAGAAAAATGACCATCTGTTTTAGAGATTGTGGATATAGAGGATTATGTTAGGAAGTTTCTCTGAGTTTTCTTTGCCTGTAATTTTGTGAAACAGTTTGAAAGAGTGAAATGCCATAGCGAGAGTCACCACTGAAGAGAGAGAGGTTTTTGAAATAATTTTTAGAAAAATCACCCCCACCCAAGGGTATTTGTGAAGTGTTCAGTGCCATGGCTTGTTTACAGGTAATCTTACCCCAGGAAGCATGAGAGTGAGAGAGGATTCCTTTTGATGCTCTTTGTGCTAAGCACTATTGTTAATTCAGTCTGGGGAAGTGGAGATGAGACTCAAATCCTGCCTTTAAGAACTCATTGGTTTATTTGGAGAGCAGACATACATACATACATAAATAAAATACAAACAGCATCCAAGTGCGGCGTGGAAGCTTGCTGAAGGCTCATTATCGGTATATAGGAGTGGGTTGTTTTCTGCTTAAGGAGGGGGTCTGGAGAGGAAAACAAATAAATCTGAATTTTGGCAAGTGGCTAAGAATTTGCCAAGTGGGAGGAAGGACATTCAGAGCTACAGATACTCAGAAGAACAGAGAGGAAAACCTTGAGTCAGATAAGTATGAGCAGTCCCTGTTAGAAGCTTAGCTGGCAGGTGAGCAAGGTGGAATGGCAGGAGATAAGATGGAGCAGAAAGTCAGACAAAGGAGGGCTGGGAGAGTGAATGACATGTCCTGGCTTGTTTCCAGAGGGAAATGGGGAGCCAGTGAAGGATTTTAAGCATGGGAACTGAAGGGTCCCCACCAGTAAGATGGCAAACTTCCGGCTTCTCTTCGGGGTCCTCAGTTCCCGCCGGCGCCACCTGAAGCCCAATCACCTCTCGCCCCCCTCCCAATCCCAGCACCTAGCCAACAGCCACCAGCCCCGTAGAAGTGACACCTCAATCAATTTATGCCCCTTCCTATATAACCCAGCACCTTTCCCTAATAAAGGGGAACTCTCCGTCGAATTGCTGCTATGTGTCGCTCCTTTCCTTTCATTGGTGCCAAAACCCGGGAGACGGGACACCCCAACTGGGCCCCGTCTTCCCCCCGACATCAGCAGCAGCTTGCCCTCGTCCTCTTTTTCCGGCGCTGGCTCCTCACACTCACCACTCCTCTCTGGCCTTTAGGTAAGTTTCCCCCCCGGAGTGGGCCACTCTTCCCCGAGCTATTGCAGTGTCATTGACCGTGATCGTCTGGCAAGGCCCTGACACTCGTGGATGAGGAGGGAACTCTCCCCGCCTCAGGCCTTCATGGCTGCGGTGGACCCTCAGGCCCCTCCTCCAACAGCCATAAATCCCCACCTCAGGCCTTAAACTTTTTAAGCAAAATTTCCCCGGGGTGGGCCACTCTTCCCCGAGCTATCGCAGTGCCATTGACCATGATCGTCCAGCAAGGCTCTGACGCTCAGGGACAAGGAGGGAACTCTCCCCACCTCAGGCCTTTACGGCTGCGGCGGATTCTCAGGCCCCTCCTCCGACAGTCATAAACGCATTCACCGTCCCTTCCATCAGTGCTGAAACTTTTTAAGCAAAATTTCCCAGGGGTGGGCCACTCTTCCCCGAGCTATCGCAGTGCCATTGACCGTGATCGTCCAGCAAGGCCCTGACGCTCGGGGATGAGGAGGGAACTCTCCCCGCCTCAGGCCTTCACGGCTGCGGCGGACCCTCAGACCCCTCCTCCAAAAGCCATAAATCCCCGCCTCAAGCCTTTATGGCTGCGGCGGACGCACAGGCCCCCTCCTCTGACAGTCATAATTCCCCGCCTCAGGCCTTCACGGCTGCGGCCGACTCTCAGGCACCCCCCTCCAACAGCCATAAACGAGGTGACTCCTTTGTGGATGAGAACACTCCCTTTTCCCCCCCTCCTCCTTCTGCTCCATCCGCCGAAAACGCCTAGTGCTAGGTACCTCATGACTCCGGCACTCTGCCTTCTTAGGGAAGTCTGGGTGACGACCCACACTTCCCAAGAAATTCCGACTCGTATATGAGTTTCCGCAGACCACCAAGGATCATCGGGGACGCCCTTTGTATCCTTGCCATCTGCCTCCGGTCCGAGGATCTCTGTTCGTCTTCCCCTGTTTGTCTCCTTCTCTGTCCTTTAGCCATGGGAGCCTCCTCATCCCTCCCTGAAAGTTCACCTCTTGAATGCCTGCTTAAGCATCTGGCTACCCCCTCCCTGACGCCTGATATAAAACCAAAACTTCTCCATAAATATTGCTCCCAAGATTGGCCGACATACCCCCTAGACAATAACAACCAATGGCCCACAGGGGGAACTCTTGATCCTAACATCACTCACAATCTTTTTAACTACTGCCAACACCTGAAAAAATGGAAGGAGATTCCTTATATCGAAGCTTTCCGCCTCCTCCTCTCCCCGCCCCCTCCCAAGTTCTCCTAGCCTGCAAGCCGCCGCCCCCGCAGAAGCCTCCCGTTCACTCCCTTCCCCTTCTTCTCCTACAACAGCCCTTCTCCCTTCCTCCCCAACCATCTCCTCCCCCATCTCGCCTCCTCCACCTTCATTCCCTGCAGATTAAGCCTGAGCCTTTCAGCCCCCCTTTAACTAGGTCCCAGGGGCCTCCTCTGTCTTTGCCCTCATCACCTGTTTCTCCCTTGTTAGGGACCGCCTTTATCTTCTCACATGTTTGTAGGGAGAATGGGAAAGCACCTTCCCCCATGTCTGAACGCAGCATGGGAAAGCACAAGCTAGAGAACAACCGGTGCAGTCCTTAGAAGTTATCTGTCCACAAAAACATATCTTGCCAAGACTCCTCACTGAAAACAGGGAGACCTTGAAGATGTGTAGAAACACCGCCCCTGCTTCTAAATATGCCCTTCCCCCACTTGCAGATGTGGCAAGAATAGAAAACAACACATTCCATAAGCAATTAACTGGAGCCCTGCTGTAGCTCAATTAGTAGAGCATAAGACTCTTCACCTCAGAGTCATGAATTCAAGCCCAACTAGAGCAGCAGAGGCAAGCAGCTGGGCTGCAGGCTGGCAACACGTGAGTCTGATTCTATCTTTCTTTATTTTCTTTGCCCCCCTTCAGCACTTCAGGACCTGCTCGACTAGGTGCAGCTAGACCACGTCACTCCCCCACAGACTGAGCCAGAACCATTCAGTCCCCCTCAAACTCGGTCCTGAGGGCCTCTCAAAATTATTGCCCCCCTCTGGGAGGTAGCAGGATCCGAAGGCAGCGTGCGCGTTCACATCCCTTTCTCCTTAGGAGATTTAGCCCAACTAGAGAAACGCCTAAGTTCCTTTTCCACTGATCCCACGACATACATCAGGGAGTTTCAATGGACCCTCCAGTCTTACAGCCTCACACATCATGACATTTTCATGCTCCTGGCCAATACTCTCCTCCCTGAAGAGCGTAGACGAGTTTGGGACTTCGCCCAAATGCACGCTACTGAAACCCACAAGACTGACCCCACCTATCCCCCTGGCCCCACTGCTGTCCCTGAACAAGACCCACACTGAGATTATAACACCGCCATGAGTCTCTGCTCTCGAAATATTTTTGCCTCCTGCTTAACAGCAGGTCTGAAAAAGGCAGTTCGTAAAGTAGTCAATTTTTAAAAGCTCCAAGACATAATTCAAAAGAGACGAAACACCCTCCGAGTTCTTAGACTCACTCAAGCCCTATTACAGCATACCAGCCTGGACCCAGAAACACCTGAAAGAAGACATGTCCTTATGACATACTTCCTAGCTCAAGGCTACCCCGACATTAAAGCTAAACTCAGAAAGTTAAAACAGGGCCCCGCTACACCACAGACTGAGATCCTAACAGTGGCCTTTAAAGTCTTCCATAACCAGTAAGAGGAGAAAGAACACCGTAAACAAAAGGCTGACCAGGCCAATTTCCAGATGTTGGCCCAGCTGATAAAACCACAACCTGGGCGCCCCTCTACAAACAAGCCCCCCCAGGAGCTTGTTTCAAGTGCAGAAAAGAGGGACATTGGTCAAGGGCGTGCCCCTCCTCCAGATCTCCTACCACCCCATGCCCCAGATGCCACAAAAAGGGCCACTGGGGGTCTGATTGCCCAACCACCTGAAGGGGAGGCTGGACGAACAACCCCCATCCTAAGCCCGCCGTAGTGGGGCTGGCAGAAGAAGATTGATGGGGCCCGGGGGCTTCTCGCCCGACCATTTCCATCACCAAACAGGAGCCCAGGGTTACTTTAACAGTAGACGGTCGCCCCATCTCCTTCCTCCTAGACACAGGAGCCACCTTCTCAGTCTTGCGAGAATACCGGGGCCCTACCATGCCTGCCATTACTCCTATAGTCAGGGTAAGAGGTAAACAGATTTTCCCATTAAACCCCCCCTCCCTTTATGCACAATCCAAGACAATCCCATACCTTTCTCCCACTCCTTCCTGGTTATGCCCCAGTGTCCCATCCCTTTACTAAGATGGGACATTCTTTCCCTCCTCCACGTTTCCATAACTATATCCAGTCCCACAACCCCCAGTACTCCCTTTCTGATGGCCCTCATAGCCAACGACCCCCCTCTACCCAATGAAAGCTCTGGTTCTGCCCTCATACATCCTGTAAATCCCCAAGTTTAGGACATTACAAGCCCCTCCGTGGCCCTATGTCCCCCTGCCTCTATCAAATTACGTGACCCCTCTCAGTATATCTGTCAGGCCCAATACCCCCTAACCACTTCAGCCCTCATAGGCCTCCAACCCATCATTCAAGATCTCTTAAACAAAAATTACCTCAGACCCACTCACTCCCCATTTAATACCCCCATATTAGCTGTTAAAAAAACCAACAGATCTTTCCGCCTTGTCCAAGACCTTTGCCTCATCAACATAGCCATTGTCCCTATCCATCCCTTAGTTCCAAATCCATACAGCCTTTTATCGCAGATCCTTGCCTCGGCTTCCCACTTCTCAGTCCTAGATCTCAAGGACCCATTTTTCTATCCCTCTAAGCCCCTGCTCCCAAGATTTTTTCATCTTCACCTGGACGGACCCATACACAAGACATTCTAAACAACTCACTTGGACAGTTTTGCCACAAAGCTTCCGAGATAGTCCCCATATTTTTAGACAGGTCCTAGCTCAGGACCTCAAACAGTTTCATCATGATCACTCCAAGTCCACCTTATAATACATAGACAGTCTTCTACTCTGCAGTCTCTCGTGGGAACAGTCTCAACTTGACACTGCCTCCCTACTTAACCTTCTAGCTTCCAGAAGTTACCGAGTATCCCCCGTCAAAGCTCAAATCTCTTCCCCTTCTGTCACTTACCTCAGATTCCTTCTATCTCAACAAAGAAAGTCCATTACCTTAGACAGAAAGTAGCTCCTCTCTGACCTGCCCATTCCCAAAACCAAGACAGAAATCCTTTCCTTTCAAAGCCTGGCTAGATATTTTAGAGCATAGATCCCTAACTTCTCCCTGCTCCCTGTTGGCAAGATCCCTATACGACCTCAGCAAGAGCCCCCCCTAAAAAACCATTATCCTCCTCACCCCGACACTCCTTCATTAAGCTCTGTCAAGCCCTTGTGGAAGCCCCAGCTCTCCATCTTCCTGATTTGTTGAAGCCCTTCTCATTATACATTCATGAGAGGTCCAGTCAAGCTCTAAGAGTCCTAAGCCAATATTATAGCCCATCCTTTGCCCCAGTAACTTATCTCTCCAAGCAATTAGACCCCACAGTTCAGGGATGGGCCCCCCTGCCTACAAGCATTAGCTGCTAGACAGCTCTTGTAGAAAGAAGCTCATAAACTGACATTCAGGGCGCCCCTTACCATTCTCTCCCCACATCACCTAAAAGATCTCTTAACCTACAAAAGTTTACAGACTCTCCCTCCCTCCAGACTCCTCACCTTACTGTCCTCTTTCCTCCAAAATCCCATTCACCCCCTTTGCCATCCATACCCGAATCATAACTTTTTCCTCCTTTACTGCTCTCTTGCTTTTTTCCTCATTCTTATTGTCTTCCCCGCCACCCCAGCCTCCTTTGTATGGCGATTCAAAGTCAGAGAGACTTACACACAGCATCAAACAAAAGTTACTGCCCTCATTGCCACACCAGACTGCCCTCTGAAAAGCTGCTCTGAGCCTTTATACCTCCACTTTCCTCCCTCCACCGAAGTGTTCACTAGCAGCTACTCTTATTCTCCCTACCTCTGCTTCCTCTATGACCAAAAACAAGCCTATTACAGGTGATAGCTAGACACCTACAAGAAATGTCCCTACTGGTCTTGTGCAATTCACTACATGAGTAACTTCCAGTACCCACAGTATTACTCCTCCAACCGTTTCATGAAATATCCCAACGGCTCATTCTCCTTATCAATCCCAGATCCCTGGGACTCTCGATGAGTTGCCAGAGTCACAGCCTCAGTTTACTATGGGGGGGGGTGTCCTCGACCCCCCACAGTACCCTTCATATCTCTCAAAAGTATGTTCCGTCTCATTCCCAGATCTCTCAAGTTGCATCAGATATCAGACATTCCGAAAAAGTCATTATCCAAACTCTTGACGGCGCCTCTTCATCTTCTTATCCCCACTCCTCTTCCCATTTCTCCTACTCTTCATTACAGCTCATTCAGGACACCACCATCTTTCTCAACCACACCCTTAACACAGCCAATTGTTTCTTGTGTGCATCACTACAGCGCCCACTGCTGGCCGCCATGCACCTTAATATTTCCAACTACTCCTTCCATGCAGAAAGACAACCCCTCTGCCCCCTGGCAGACATACCCCTATGGGAACCAGAATACGCAGATAATCTCACCATCCACCACTGTGTAGGCCCAACTCCACCCCACCTCCAGTGCACTTCACTGCCTCTCTATCTACACCCCTACCTCCGGCTCTAAGACTTTTACGCAACCGGGACACTTCTTTTGGTGTAATAGCAGTCTTTTCAACTCACTGCCTCTCAACTCCGATACACCCTGCATTCTCATCACCCTAATCCCACAGTTAACACTTTACAGCATGGCAGAATTCCTTGAGCTCCAACCTCCCTTGCCCTCGCGCACAAAAAGAGCTGCTTTCCTTCCTATCATGGTCAGTAGCTCTTTGATCACCTCAGCCATTGGGGCAGGGTTTTCGGGAGAAGCCTTGAGTCACTCTCTATAGGCAGTTAGAGATCTCAATGCCAAACTTGAGGGAGCCCTGACATCCACTGCCGATTCTCTAGCCTCTCTCCAAAGACAGGTCACTTCGCTAGCTAAAGTCACCCTTCAAAACCGGCGGGCCCTAGATCTGCTTACAGCCAAGAAGGGCGGCACCTGCGTCTTCCTCTGAGAAGAGTGCTGCTATTCCGGCATTGTAGAAACTAACATTACCAAACTCACCGACCTTGCCTCCAGCCTCCACTCTGCTTCCAATTCCAACCCATTCTCTTCAATACTAACAAACCCCCTCCTCATCTAGCTCTGGCCCATTGCAGGCCCCATAATAATCATTCTTCTTGCCTGTCTCTTCTTACCCTGTATAATAAAGTTCATCAAATCCCAAGTCAGAAAAATCTCTAATCAAGCTTTCAACCAGCTTTTACTCAGGAACTACCAGCTTCTGGCCACAGATGATCCCTCACCCTCAGGTGACCTCCTCACCACACGCTGAGATGGACCCTTCTCTCCACTGGAAACTGTTCCTGGAAACAATGGCCGCAGACGCCTGGCTCCTGACACCCATATCCTCTTGGCACCATTAGAATCAACAGGTCCTCAACCTTTGGTTACAGGGAACCTTCATTGATTTCCAAACCTGAAGAAGTCCACATCTACTCGTCCTTACTGCGGGGAGTCCTATCAACCCTTTCCTCCCAATCCTCAAGCCCTCACTCCCTTCTCCGCCCCTGTTCAGCAGGAAGCAGCCAGAGAGAAAGCAACGTCCACAAACCCATAGAGGAGAAAGGGGGGAATGAAGGGTCCCCACCTGTAAGATGGCAAACTTCCGGCTTCTCTTCGGGGTCCTCAGTTCCCGCCGGCGCCACCTGAAGCCCAATCACCTCTCGCCCCCCTCCCAATCCCAGCACCTAGCCAACAGCCACCAGCCCCGTAGAAGTGACACCTCAATCAATTCATGCCCCTTCCTATATAACCCAGCACCTTTCCCTAATAAAGGGGAACTCTCCGGTGAATTGCTGCTATGTGTCGCTCCTTTCCTTTCAGGAACTAATCTCTAAAATTAATTTGCTGAGGGTATGGGGGCAAGACTAAGTCCAGGGAGAATGAAATTTAACATATTTAAAAGAGTTCAGGCCAGGCATACTGAGTTAAAGTAAGTTTGTGGATGATCAGGAAAGTAGATTCAAGAGACCCATCAGATTGACTGAGTTTGACTGGGTATGGGGAAAAATATTTTTAAAAATCTGGGAGTTTCCTGACAGGATATTGAATATAAGAGGCTTGAACATTTAGGGGAGAAAGAAGATGAGTTTAATTATGAACTTGTTGACTGTGCCTGGGAGTCCTTTATCTGTCCAGGGTGTGTAACTTAATGGGGAGATTTGGGCTGGATATCCCAAGTGTAAGTCCCACTAGTGCTACTCGACATGACTTGACTTGTACTAGGTCATGGCATCAAATAACTGCGTATCACATAGTGAGGAATTTATTCCCTTTTCAATTTTTGTTCCCTTTGGATTAACCCCTTGAGAGTTTCAGTTTGGTAAAAATTTGTTTTTAACTTTGGCTATCTCCCTTCTGAACCAAGGTTTAGTCAGCCTCATGCTCAATGCTCGTGGCGGCAAAAAAATACCTGATTTCGATTTAATAACATCACTATTATCCTGCTATATTCTTTTTTGATCATTACTTCTTGTGATAGAAATATTGATACTCCATTAACAACAGTGATAAGAATTTTATTATTTATTTATACTTTAACATGTGGTTCAATTTAAAGAGAAATTATGAAAAGAAGAAATAATGTGATATGAAGTTGTAGAAAAATTCCTAAAGGGAGTATGTGTTGGGACTCGGATACAGCAAAAAAAGACCGTTAATGGGCACTGTTAGAACTGAGATTCATCCTCACTTAAGGAATAACTAGGATCTCATCATCTCGTTTGGAGGTAACAAAAGCTAGTGAAATCATTTCATAAGAAGGTCTACGGAGGATTTCTGATTCTCATGGATGGGCTTCAGTGAGTCGTTAATTAACAAAAATTATCCACAAGTATTTGTATGTATGTGCATTTTTTTTTCCTGGGGAGAGATATTATAGTTGTTTGTTTGTCTTGTTTTTAGATTCTCAAGGGGATCTTTGACCAAAAGAGAAGAAAAATGGAAGTGAATAGAAAAGAGCGCTAAAGATGGACAGTGGGAAAGGATCACCAAATCAATGGAGAAGTAAAACTCAAAGATGTAGGAAGTGCACAAAGAAAGTGTTGACAGCAACTTGCTTGAAAAGGAAGAAAGGTATCTTTGAGTATAAGGGAAGAGAAGGCTTTGAGTGGTTAATGGCTAACTTTGTTAAAAGCTCCTACATAGTTAAGCACATTGAAGTTTCAATGATTAATAGCTTCTGATTTAAAAATATGGTGACTGTTGTCAGAGCACCTTCATGAGCTGGGAGAGTACAAGCCAGACTGTGATGGGAAAGGAGTTAATGGAAAGGGAGGAAATGGTGACATGAAATAATAATTAGCTTTTTTTCTGGCTGAGAAGAAAAGGTGTGACTAGGACTAGAAACAGGGGTGTTCAGAAACAGAAGAGGCTTTTCAGTTTGCTTGTTTTAAGGATAGGAATGATGTAATTTTAATAAACTTAAATGATAGAATCATTAAATAAAGAAGAGGTTAAAGGTGTAAGTGATAAAAAGAAAGATTTTTGAAGCATGATTCAGATTGGAGTGAGCAGTTGCAGGATCCAGAGGAGTGAGGGCGGTCAGCTTGACTATAGGATTGGAGGGAAGGAGAGTAGCTGAGTAGATACATGGGTAGGAGTTAGAAGTGGTGAGGGAGCTTCATTCCTGGGAGTTTCTGAATTTCTATTAAGGAAGAATTATCCTGAGAGTGAGGGGGGCAGAGGCAGAGACAGAATTTTGAGAAGGGTGACAAGCTGTACTCCAGCTGGTAAGGAGAGCTAGAGAGGATGCCAACCAATGGTAAGAGAAGATTTGATGAGACGTTGATGTCCAAATGACATTAGATCTAAGACTTTATAGTAACATCAATTAGAATAGTTGGTACAAATGTCCCAGGCAGCACTTAGCTTTAGGAATATAGGAAGTCAACCAAAGAACTAATTGAGATCTGGCGGTTTGCAGGAAAAGGCACTGTTTCTGTTCATACTCAAGCTGGTTCCCTCTCTCACAAATTTTTGGACCTGGAACTCCATCACTTACCAGTTATTAAAGGATTATGCTGCCACGGTTGTCCTTTTTTTAAAATGATCTTTTCCTTCTGTCTGATTCATTCTCATTGATCCAATTCTAACATTAAATCTTCCCTTTTAAAAACAAATCTCTGTGGCCTGCTCCTGCTACTTAGGAGGCGGAGGAGGCAGAGAGGGAGGAATTTCTTTATAAAATTCAATACAACTTCCCCTTTAATACTCTTGTGCATCTTCTTGAAACAGTTATTTTATATATTCACTTCCTCACCTCCCATTCTTTCTACTCTATCATTATTATTTGAAATTAAAATTATTTTTTCAGATTTATGTATACAATTTTTAGTATTTTTGAATAGCTAATCTATGTGCATATAACTAAATGGTATTAAAGCATATATAAGACTTAACCTCCTCCCATTATTGTACATCACTGCTCAGGTTTCCCTCTCTGTAAGCAATGACTGTTACCCATTTGTTTTGTATATACTTTCATACATTTTTCTTTGTTCTTTAATAAGTGATAACATAACATGATATTGCATTGCAACTTTTTTCCTTAATATGCTTTGAAGATCTTTTCAGATTAGTACATAGAAAGCTGCCTTATTAATTTTAACAGCTAGAGAGTATTTCATCGATTGGATTTATATAGTTCATTTTGTTTGTTTTCTATTTATATGTATTTAAATATTTTTTACTTACATAAAAAGCTTCTTGGAATAATTTTGAACATATCTTGTTTTTCCTAAGTGCAAATATATCTGTAAGATAAATTCCTAGGATTAGAATCATGAAGTGACCAGTCTTCATTCAATCCTTATCAATTTTTTGTCATTTTCATTTCAAGTAGCTCTTACCAAGGTCAAGTAAAATTCCAAGGTAATTCTTTGTGCTCATATATAATTTAATTGCTCCACAGCATTGGATATAGTTGATTATCACTTACACCTTCCTAAAATACTTTCTTCTTCTGCCTTCCATGATATTGAACCTTTCTGGATTTCCCCTTATTTCCCTGACTGCTTCTTCTGTTTTCTTTTCTGGTTCCTACTCTTTTCAATGTCCACAAGTGGACTGTTCTAGAGCTCTTTTCTCAGTCTGATCCTTTAAATACATTCTGTCCTTAAACCATTTCATAATGCCCCATTATTGTAGATACTGTTTACACATTGATGACTCCCACATTTTTATCTCAAACTCTTAACATTTCCCCTGAGCTCTGTCCCAGCTACCCTTGTGATACCTGCACATGAAAATCTAACAGGAAGTTCAAAACTTAACTGCTTTTGCTTAGTTTTCTCATATCAGTTGGTGACAATGGTATTCTTCCAGTTGCTTTGGTAATAAGTCCAGGCATGAGTCTTGATTTCTTTCCCTCCATTAGCAATCACATCTAATCCATCACCAAGTGTTCTTACCTTTACCTCCAGTATATCCAGAATCTGACCACTTCTCACCATCTCCACTGCTATCTGGTTAAAGAGAAGGCAAGGCTAGCAAACTCTAGTAGCTTCCTAATAGCCTCCTTGCTTTCCCTCTTGTCTTTCAATATATCATCTCAACACAATAGCAAAAGGATCCTGGTAAAAACAAGTTTCCTGCTAGAAGTGCTTTCATGGCTTCCCATTGTACTTGGAAGAAAATAGAAACGCCATACCATGTGTTGAAAGGCTACCTATCACTTCTGAGTGAAGGAAACACCCTGAGGGCTTGGAGAAATTATCAGATCAATACAACTTTCCCTTTAGTACTCTTGCGCACTGACTGACTGATAAAATTTTTGCCAATTTATGTTCATTCCTAGGCTCTGTTTTTAATTTTTAATTAAAACAGATCTTTCTAAATTAAAAAATTTAAGTTAAAAACAAAAAAATTCTTAAGAAATATGTGGTGTTTTATTTGTATTAGCAACTTTATGGCAATCTTTATAAGAACAATATGCCTAAGAACTTTATAAAATGTAATACATTTATTTATTTAAATCAATGAAAAAATTTACTTTACAAATATGCTATTGCTCAATTCCAGCCAGCTATAAAACTTGTCTAAAGAGGTAAAGTGGCAAAAATCCATTCTTCTTTAAATCTTCACTCCAACAGAGATCTTCATATACTCTTGTAAAGGAGCAACCCCTTGATAGAACAAGCTCATTAGCCCTGTAACACATGGCAGTGGATGAGGCTTGACAAACTATTCATACTGACCAAAGTGGGTGTGGGAATATATACTAAGATTTCTTGAGCAAAATAAGTAAAATAAGTTACTTTCATATCTGGGAACTCCTAAGCTAACAGGAGGCAAGTGTAACATCTGTTCTAGAAACATCTTAGCTTAATGAAAAATCTACCCAAAGCACAGAAAACCACTCCTATTGGAAACAGTGAACAACTACTTTCATTGACCGACCTTGACCATAGATTTGAATTGGGAAGAGAGGAGCAAGGCCCCATTTCCCCTGGAAGAATCTCAAAGTGCTGATGCTTGAACCTGTTTCTAAATTTGGAGAAAGGGAAGCAGGAGGAGGAATAGCAATTACAAACCCAGAGGGAGGTCAGAGTCTTCCTTGGGCTTTGACACTCCCCCTCCCTCTGAAAGCCAGCTCTTAGTCCTCCCTCAACAAACAGACAAATAGGCAACTCAGATTTAAGGATAATTAGATTATTGATCACCAAAACAAATTTCAAAGATTTGATTGTAAATTTGTTTCATTTTCCTGGCTTTTGGCATAGCACTAAATTTAGTGCACCTGCTAAACTAAACCAAACTGCAATGATTACATAGATATTCCATAAAAATTAAAGGGAGTGGCGGGTGACGTTCCCTGCTTATGTCGCCTTAAATGTTCAAATCAGCTTCACTCTATTACAATTGTCAAGGTACCTAGGAGTACTTTACATGCAAAAAAAGAAGTCTTCTCAAGGCTTCTTCCAAAGCGCGTGGCAGCGCACCTTCTGATCCCATCCAGTGTCCTATCAGGGGTCACCCCTTTCTTGCAAATGGAAATAACCCAAAACCCAAATCCAGCATCCAAAATACTCTCCGTATGTATTCTTTCTCCTCCCCTCCTACATTTCATTCCTTAACTTTCTGAGTCCACAGAGGCAGCTCTCCTAGTCCCTTCGGGGGACAGGAGCCCTGAGGATGTACCCGCACTCGCATCCCACTTAGCCTGTTCTCAACCGCCCCTCTGAACAGGAAGGCGCCTTCCTCCGCAGGGCAGGACCCGCAGCAGCCCAGGCACTTAGCGGCCGCGAGGTGGAAGCTCTCTCCTGCCCGTTCACCTCAGTAGGTCGTACCCGCGGAAAATCAAGTTAGAAAACTGCAACCTTTCTGCCCCTCCTGCCAGCTTCTCACAGCTCTCTATTTTCCCCAGAATCCTCCCCAGATCCCCCCGAGGGGTGGATTCTAAGACTCCCCGGTCGTTCCAGTGTTGGATTCCGGCCCGGACGGCATCTGCCTCCACCCCAGCGGCTCCTCAAGGTAGGAGCGCCGGCAGCCTGCACCCCGGCGGCGTCGTGGGCCCGGACCGCCACCCCAGGCCCCCGCCCCTGGCGGCCGCGCCCCCCGAGCCCGGACCACCGGCTCCGCCCCCGACCACGCCTGCTCCCGCAACTTCGCCTCCGGGGAGCTGAGGCTGCCGACCGAGTGCGGACGGGCAGTTCTTGAATGCCCGCGCTGCTGGCTGGCCCCAAAGTGTCCGGAAGAAATTCGGCTCCAGCCCCGGGGGGCTTCCCGGCCCTCCCGCCGAAAGCAGGTTGGGCCCGGGCTGCCTGCTCCCCTTCCCCAGCTGCGCGCTCCCCTTCGCTGGGCGCCGAGCTGCACACTCACCGCGAGCGCTGCTCCGCACCCTCCGGGGCGGGAGCGGTGGGCCCCTAGGCCCGGAGCCGCCGTGCGGGACGCGGGCCACGTCTGCTCCCCGGACCGCGGGGCGCTGCGGGACTCGGGCGCCGCGCCCGGGCGGGTCCGGAGCGCGGCCGGCAGACGCACCGGGCTCCACACCACCCCTACCGCTCCTCTCTTCTTGCCTTCATCTCTTCCTTCCCTCTACATCCCTCCCTCATCTTACCCCCCTCACTTTTCACCTCCCTCCCTCCCTCCCTTTTCTCTCAGCCGTCTGCTCCCCCCTCTCCCCTGAGGCGTGGAGAAGGGCGGGGGAGGGGAAAAGTCCCGTCTCTTTAACTTGAGTGATACCTTGGAGATTATCTGTTCGCGGCATCTGGAAATGACGTGAACAGTCTTTGCTAAAGCATCTGAAAGAAAACGACTTTAGCCTCTTTCTTTTCATCTTTGCATCTCCCTCTAAGTGGCCCCTTTTATTCGGTTTGGGTGGCTAGCAATGAAGTGAGGTCGGTTACGGAAAGCGAAGACGGAGTTAGAGGCAGCATTCTTCAGAAGCGGGAATGAGAACCAGCCATTGAGTGGACCCAGAGATCTGTTTAACCGAAATTTCATAAAGCAAGCATGTCCTGAAAAAGAATTAAGGTTGGGGGCAATAGGCAGGGTAATGGGACCAGGGCTTATTCAAGGCTTTGTTGTAAGGCATCCTTTGTGGTTGACTCTCAGGATGCGTTAGAATAATACATCTCTAGTGTTTTGACCTGGATTTGACCTTGAGAAAATACCTGACCTTTCTTCTTTCTGGCCTTAAATCTTCTTTCCTCAGATGTTTTATAGCCCAGTGGACAGAGTCTGTTCAGCTATATAGCTTACCGGAAACTCCCCAAACCTGCTTTGACTGACCCTAGAAACTCGAGAGTTTCTTGAAAGGTGGAAGTTTCCCAGGATTGGGACAGGTCTTCAGTATTGGGAAGACTGGGACAGATTGTTATTTTGTACAGAGAACCATCCCCACAGTACGCAGGTTGAGCCTTCCAGGACTGTTGTTTCACACTGGGCTTGACTGTTCTAGATTCTTTTTCCCAGAATAATTCAGTCACTTGAATTGGGCTCCAGCCCCGGGATCCTTTCTTATATTCCACATCCTTCCTAATCCTTTCTGCCACCCAAAAACGATCCTATATAAATCTTCCTTATAAACTAAACCTGTATTTTCCATCTTTTCTTCTGTTGATGAGGTCATTCTTGTTCTCTGGCATCAGGTATTTAAATAAGATACTATATATAAAACAATAAGCAGAACACTTGGAACTTAGTACCAGAGAAATGTTAGTAGAATTATTATGGGTAATGACTTCAGATTATTATTAGCATCTTTTCATGTTTTTATTCTGTCACATAATTCTTAAACCTCTGTTCTCTGTGCCATGATGTGCACAGTCACAGCCTTGTCCCTTATAAACATGTGACTGTGTGGTTATGGCTACTTATTTAGGAAAGCATAGTGAAAAGAATCACAGGAAGTTAAGATTTATAACTTTCCTAATAGAACATAGTAATTTCCTAGAAGATACGATTTTGACCACCTCGATTTTACATTTGTACCCAGAGCAGTTTGTAACAAATCTTGTAGATGACAGCCATGGAGAGAGCCCAGGGTTATATCCGTCTCAGCAAGCAGATTAGGAATGTAATCACCTTCTACACAGAGGGATGTTTCCAGATATCATGTCTGGACTTGAGAGGTTGGAGTTAACAATCAGCAAGGAGATTAGGAAGGTAGTCACTTTCTACACAGAGGGGTGTTTCCGGATATCATGTGTGGACTGGTGAGGTTGGAGTTAACAATTCTATAGTACATCTAATGAGTAAATGATATTAAGTGAAGATGTGGAAAAGACCTCACCTATGATGCAAAGGGGATCTTAGGGTTTTCAATGTTTCTGCTATTGCTACTGAAACAAATTTGCTCGGAATGAATATACCTTGCATACTGCAACAGGGTGTTGTGCCTTAGAGATAAGTTCATTTGCTGTGCAGTTCACAGATACTTAACCCAACAGACAAGACACAGCCATAGTTTTCAGCTAGGGTTACTCTGAGTAACAGAGGATGAGTAACTAGGCTGCTTCTTTAGATATCTTATATTTTAGAAGCCTGAGTCTCAGTGAGAAAAAGACCAGAATATCAACTAGTTATTAAGTTCACTGCTTTTAAGATGTTTAAAATGACTTAAGTCATCACAGAAAAGTTCTTTTTAAAAGCTTAGTGGAAAGATCCAGAAAGTGTCAGTGCTTAAACGTCTTGTTTGTTTTTAACCTTTAACATGCAGGGACACATGTATTAACAGGCAAGACACTAATCGTCTATTTCATGAGCTTTTGCCAGAAAGGAGATTCTCATTAAGGACAAATTGCACTATTTTGACAATATTGATCTCAGTTTAAGACTAAGTTCAAGTACTTTTGTTCCTTTCAATTAAGTTGACTGTACTGTTAAGATAACCATAAAAACCAGACATAGATGCAAAATTAAGGAAAAAGCTGAGAAGATGTAAAAGGATGTAAATAGTCTAGACAGAATTAACACAATAGTGCAGACCTAAATAATGTAACCTTTCCATAATGGCTTATGTTTCCCTTGAGTCATTTGGCTAACTACAGAAGATTAACCTGACCTCATAAACATCACAAGACCCACTGACTCATTCCATGACATCAATAGGTCACTTCTTAAAAAAAATTTTTATTAAGGTATTATTGATATACACTCTTATGAAGGTTTCACATGAAAAAACAATGTAGTTACTACATTTATCCATATTATCAAGTCCCCACCCATACCCCAATGCAGTCACTGTCTGTCAGTGCAAGATGCCACAGATCGACTATGTGCCTTCTCTGTGCTACACTGTTCTCCCTGTGATCCTCCACACCATGTGTACTAAACATAATACCCCTCAGTCCCCTTCTCCCTCCCTCCCACACCCCCTCCTCTTTGGTAACCACTAGTCCCATCTTGGAGTCTCTGAGTCTGCTGCTATTTTGTTCCTTCAGTTTTGCTTCATTGTTATACTCCACAAATGAGGGAAATCATTTGCATTTGTCTTTCTCCGCCTGGCTTATTTCACTGAACATAATATCCTCCAGCTCCATCCATGTTGTTGCAAATGGTAGGATTTGTTTCTTTCTTACGGCTGAATAGTATTCCATTGTGTATATGTACCAAATCTTTATCCATTCATCTACTGACAGACACTTAGGCTGCTTCCATATCTTGGCTATTGTAAAAAGTGCTGTGATAAACATAGGGGTGCATATGTCTTTTTGAATCTGTGAAGTTGTATTTTTTGGGTAAATTCCAAGGAGTGGGATTCCCGGGTCAAGTGGTATTTCTATTTTTAGTTTTCTGAGGAACCTCCATATTGCTTTCCACAATGGTTGAACTAGCTTACATTCCCACCAGCAGTGTAGGAGGGTTTCCCTTTCTCTGCATCCTTGCCAGCATTTGTTGTTCTTAGTCTTTTTGATGCTAGCTCTCCTTACTGGTGTGAGGTGATATCTCATTGTTGTTTTAATTTTCATTTCCCTGGTGATTAGTGATGAGGAGCATCTTTTCATGTGTCTGTTGGCCATCTGAATTTCTTCTTTGGAGAACTGTCTCTTCATATCCTCTGCCCATTTGTTAATCAGGTTATTTGCTTTTGGGTGTTGAGGCATGCAAGTTCTTTATGTATTTTAGATGTTAACCCCTTGTTGGATACGTCATTTACAAATATATTCTCCCTTACTATAGGATGCTTTTTTGTTCTGTTGATGGTGTAATAGGTCACTTTTTAGAATAATTATTTTAAGTACTGGTTTTTGTTGTTGTTGTTTTTCCCTGTTTTGGAAAAGCACTGTAGAGTAAAATGGAAACTCATAATGCAAATTAAAGTAATCAAATAAGCAACCTCTCCCTAAGTTTATGGGAACACATAAAGTATTTTATTCTTTTGTAATCATTCATGTTGACTTTATTCATTCATTAAACTTATCAGATAATTAATCAGTTCTTTTGGAAGAAAGTCAAACACAAAGGTATGAAGAGTTGAAAAAATATAACTTAATTATTCCATAGTATGCCAGGGAAGACTGACTTGGGAAATAATGAGTATTATAAAATAATGGATCCTTTCTTTTAAGTGGGAAATATGCCTAGGTAACTCTTCAGAGAATACTATTACATCTAAAAAACTGACAGAAAAATTGGGTTTATAATTTAGATTGATTCTTTTATGTGAATCATTAAAATACCCATTCTAGTAGGTACACTCATGCGTTACTTTCCAAACATGCACCTTATGATACAGCAGAAAAACCACTTAATTACGAGATTCCACGTCTGTCACTACAGAACAGTCTTTCCACTGGTAAATTGGGGCACAGTTTATTCATTGGGTGGGGGGGGTGCTGTAGTGAACAAGATAGATAAAACACTTAAATGTTGTTCTTGTCTGTTGCCACACTGTTCTCTGGTTCCACAACGCAAAGAATTACAACATGGTGTTATGCACACTGAAATATGTGATATGGCTGGGCAAAAAGTTGAAGATTATGTGATGTGTAAAAATAAGTAGTTAATAAGTCTACTCTGATGGTGTTATAGAAAATAACTGTTGATTGAATTCAGTTAAAAAGGTATTAACAACATTAAAGTACTAGATAACCAAGCCTTCCAGCTAAAAACCAGAGTTATCTCAAGAGATAATCAATACAAGTAAATGTATGTTTCTTAATAATTTTGATACCACTGTTATATTATAATTGTGTTTTACCCATAGACATTGTTCATAATTGTTTTAATATTTTCAGTAGCAATTCACAATGTCTAATTTATTCTATATTCTGTAAGACAAGAAAATTGCACTTATCTCTGTACTTTCATGAGAAAACAGTCATGAAGGAGCTTTCCATTAGAACTGAACAGACTTGACTCTGAATTTCTTTTAGCCATTAACTAGTTTAGTGACTAAAAGATCTTTAATTTCTCCCAGTTTCAGCTTCCTAAAATTTCCTGTGGGAATAATGCCAAATCTATTTATCTTCAGAAATTACCCTGGGTATACTGGGATATAGCATATGAAGTTTCATAGAAAGGATAAAGTATTATACAATGTAAGATCAAACAAAGTGAGTAGAGCTAGCCAGGAAATTAGAACAAAACCATCAGGTTTTGCCACTTAATGAGATATATTCAAGATTACTAATCTTTTAATCAAAAGTTAGCACATAAACCAAATTTTAAAGTGAAGCTATTCCGTAGAAATGTAATTTGTAACTCTACATCTTCTAGAAAGCCAGATAGGGTGCTTTGCATCCATTTGCACCACTGAGTACTCAGCCAACTGGAGTACACTGAAAAAAGCCAGCATGTATTTAAGATAAACAGGCTCTGTCTTGTCCTCACAATGTTCTGCTGGTTATTTCTACAAAAATGTAGTTATAGGATAATGCCAATGAAAACAGAAATGCTCTTGAAAAATCAAGATAAAGCCTATACTGGATTCTTGCCAGTTCTTAATAATATATGTAAAACAGTCTCTAGTGTAATTAATGTCTACTCTTGAAAATGTACAAGGACAAAAAAGTAGACTCTGAGAGCTTAAAATGAAACAAAATTATCCCAAAATATTAGTATTTAGGAGATTGATAAATATGTGTCCTTGATGGAAAACAAATTGTGGTTATTTTAAAAATAATATGTTTATTATCCCTTTATATGTTTGCTTCTTATGAATGTGAAATGAGACTAATTAACAGCTTGGTAAAGCTGGTGATAGATTATTATTGGTTTATTAAGTACAATTCTCAAAGGATTTTAAAACTATTTGTTCAAAGCTTCATGCCGGTTCTGTAATCATTTAAACTGCCTTCATAAAGTGCCTCAAGTTGAAAATAGGGAACTCAATGCAGAGGCTGATTAATATGAGTAAGCCTGCTGTTATAACTAGAGTCCTACACGACTAAGAACATATGATGAAGTAGATGAAGCTTTCTTTGATACTGGGTTCACCCATAAAGCTTTTAGTTTTCAAAAAGAGAAAAAATTCTAATACTTTTTTCATTATGATTTTTTCTTTATATTATCTGAGGAAGCATATATTCACATATGTAATAGTATTAGTTTGTTGTACAGTATGTCTTAATACTGCTTGGGAAGCAGAATCTCCCATTTAATAATCTTTCCTGTATGATGCCTCAGACTGTGTCCATCTTATTTATCATTTATCACACTTTGTCGTAATTTTTAGGGGTGCTGTGTATTTGTCTCTTTTATCCTATACTCTGAGCTACTTTATGGGGAAACTGTTCAGTTTATCTTTGCCTACCCTGGGTAACTAGCCCAGTGCCTAGGAACTGGAAAGACGCTAGGTGATTTTTAAAGTGTATGTGTGAATAAATATACCACTTACATGTCGTCAACTTTTTTATTAAATAAAACCTATTAAGTTCTGTTTTTCAAAACTGGTATTTATTTATTGTACAGGTAGAAGTTACTCAGTCCCTTTTTCATGTTGAGCTATCTTCATATGCCTGGTGTTCTTTGGATGCTCATTAATATTTACAAGTGGGACACAGGAACTTCTCTGTAACAGGTTGTCTACCTAAAAATGGGTTTCCTTAAAATTTATGTGTGAGTGACCTGCACATTTCCATGTAAAGAGACAATTTGTTTTTTTAGGTTTTTTAAATACTACTTCCAAATCTGTTTTCTGGAGGCATTCGGGAATACTAGGGGGGTTCCTTCTTTATTATGTAAATTTTCTATTAATCGTCCTATACTGAGCTCTGTGTCTGTTGTTTCCTGTGCAGAAAAACTCTCTGGTGCAATTTTCCTAGAGAATAAATTTCCAGTCTCTCTGCTGCAGTGAGAATAGAGAAACTATTGCCTGGCCACAGGACCTAGCCGTAACTTTCCATTACAAGACCTATAACCAATATAACTATTTTCGGTATTGTGTTACACCCACCTTTTAAGATGCCTTGCGTCTTTAGAGTTCTGAGCCTTTCATGGGTGTTGAAGTGCCAGTTACCAACTCATCTATTTGCTTTCAATTTTCCCATTTCTAAGTAAAATATGGACATTTCATGTCTGCTTTTGTTGTTTTCTTTCATTGTGGCTTTATGGCATTTTATTTTTTAGGTGTCATTTTGGCAGCGGTGTTATGGATAAATGCACAAACCTGTGATGTTTAATTAACCTTTCAAAGTTAAAGAAGGATCCCTCTGTAAAATAGATAGACAAATGTTTAGCCCTAATTATTATGTATTATTAGTTTGCTCTGTTATATTATGGCATCACAACATACAAAATTTATGTATTTTTGCCTTTTTGATGTTATTGTCATAACTGAAATTGTCCTTTTCTAAAGTTGATGGAATAATAATAATTAGTTTCCCTCGGTTGCATATATTTTTCTTGTTCTTCCTCTTCTTGTTGAGATTACAATTTCTATCAGTCTCCTATTTTCTATACCTATAGTCTATTTTCCTTTCACTTTAATTTTCTTTTCTAAATGGTGATACCACTATGGTGAAGAGTTATATTATTGTGTAATATACTGTTAGACTTCAGATTAGTTATTCATGTTTATTGTCTTTTTTTCCTGTTTTTTTCTATACAATGAAAAATATTTGCTATTCTATAGCTGCTTGATATGAAATAGAGAGGAAAGTCTTTTTACATCCTTCTGTAGAACCTAGAAATAATGCTCTGTTAAATAACATGGTTTGGATTTTCCTATTAGCAGAGTTTTCAATAGAACAAGGCAAATTTTTAGTAATTGTCACTAAGTAGTGATTACTGCCACTACTACTAATAGCTACCATTTTTTGAGTCCAGTACCAGGCCAGCACAAGCACCTTACGTGTTTTTTGAAACTAAAAGGAATACATCAGTGTCGCTATTTCACAAATAGAGAAACTGATGTTCAGAGAAGCTAAGTAACTTTCATAGGGTTTAACCAGCTAGTAAGTGGCATCTATTTGATTGTATCCATTTTATGACTATTCTAAAGTTGGTTTCTCTCCAAACCCCATTGATAAAATGTAGTTGTGTATATTGATTTAAAGTCAAATGTATTGCTAAGAATAGTTGCTTAGTGCTGTATAGTATTTTAAAGTTTGAGATTTTGTTTTAATAAAATCTCTAGGACAATGTTATAAGCTCCAATTACAACTCCCACCTTAGTTTGTCCTTGTCCCTAGGCCTCTTCTCTCCCTTCTCCCCACTTCCTTGCTCCTTTGCTCTTTCACTAACACAACTCATGCCTTAGGTATGGTTTCCGTTTAACAGTTTTATTGAGATGTAACTCACATACCATAAAATACACCCATTTACAGTTTATAATTCAATGTTTTTCATGTATTGAGCATTGAGTAACTCTCATCATGCTCAATCTTAGAACATATTCATTATCCCCAAGTGAAACCCCATACCTATCATCACTCACTCCCCAGTTCCCCCTTTCCCTGTCCTAGGTAAACACTATCTCTATAGATTTGCCTGGCCTGGACATTTAATGTAAATGGAGGTAGTCTTTTATGACTGGCTTCTTTTACTTAGCATGTTTTCAAGGCTATTCCATATTGAAGATGTAATAGTACTTCATTCCTTTTGATTGTAGAATAGTATCCATTGTGCATGTATACCAAATGGTAATTATCTATTATTCATCAGGTGAAAGACATTTGGGTTGTTTCCAATTTTTGACTGTCTTGAATCATGGTGCTAGGAAACATTCATGTACAAGAAGTTGCATTGTCATATGTTTTCATTTCATTTCTCTCTAAACCTAGGAGTAGGATTGCTCGTCATACGTAATTCTACACTTAACCTTTATATGTATATATCACATCTGCCAATTGTCTTGCAAAGCATCTGCAGCATTTTACTGGCAGCATAAGGGTTCCAGTTTCTCCATATTCTCATCAACCTTGTTGTGACCTGCCTTTCTGCTTATAGCCATCCTGCTGTGTATGGTGTGGTACCTAACTGGTGTTTTGATCCTCATTTTCATAATGACTAATGGTCCTGAGCATATTTCATGTTTTTATTAGTCACTTGTATATCTTTGGAAAAGAATGTATTGAGATCCTTTGCCCACTTTTAGTTGCATTATTTCTTCTTGTATTATTGAGCTGTCAGAATTTTCATATATTTTAGATATGTCTCTCTTTTAATATATCTCCAAATGTTTTCTCCCATTCTTTTGGTTAGTTTTTTACATTTATTTTTTATTTTATATTTTATTTTGGTATCATTAATCTACAATTACATGAAGAACATTATGTTTACTAGGCTCCCCCCTTCACCAAGTCCCCCCCACATACCCCTTCACAGTCACTGTCCATCTGCATAGTAAGATGCTGTAAAATCACTACTTGTCTTCTCCGTGTTGCACAGCCCTCCCGGTACCCTCCCACGCACTATAGATGCTAATCATAATGCCCTCTTTCTTTTTCCCCACCCTTATCCCTCCCTTCCCTCCCATCCTCCCCAGTCCCTTTCTCTTTGGTAACTATTAGTTCATTCTTGAGTTCTGTGAATCTGCTGCTGTTTTGTTCCTTCAGTTTTCCTTTGTTCTTATACTCCACATATGAGTGAAATCATTTGGTACTTGTCTTTCTCTGCCTGGCTTATTTCACTGAGCATAAACCCTCTAGCTCCATCCATATTGTTGCAAATGGTAGGATCTGTTTTTTTCTTATGGATGAGTAATATTCCATTGTGTATATGTACCACATCTTCTTTATCCATTCATCTACTGATGGAGACATTTAGGTTGCTTCCATATCTTGGCTATTATAAATAGTGCAGCCTTAAACATAGGGGTGCATCTGTCTTTTTCAAACTGGAGTGCTGCATTCTTAGGGTAAATTCCTAGAAGTGGAATTCCTGGGTCAAATGGTATTCCTATTTTGAGCATTCTGAGGAATCTCCATACTGCTTTCCACAGTGGTTGAACTAATTTACATTCCCACCAGCAGTGTAGGAGGGTTCCCCTTTCTCCACAACCTCTCCAACATTTGTTGTTGTTTGTCTTTTCGATGATGGCGATCCTCACTGGTATGAGGTGATATCTCATTGTGGTTTTATTTGCATTTCTCTGATGATTAGCGATGTGGAGCATCTTTTCATGTGCCTGTTGGCCATTTCGATTTCTTTAGAGAACTGTCTATACAGCTCCTCTTCCCATTTTTTAATTGGATTATTGGCTTTTTGTTTGTTGAGGTGTGTGAGCTCTTTATATATTTTGGATGTCAATCCTTTATCAGATCTGTCATTTATGAATATGTTCTCCCATACTGTCGGATACTTTTTTGTTCTATTGATGGTGTCCTTTGCTGTACAGAAGCTTTTTATCTTGATACAGTCCCACTTGTTCATTTTTGCCTTTGTTTTCCTTGCCCGGGGAGATATGTTCATGAAGAAGTCACTCATGTTTATGTCCATGAGATTTTTGCCTGTTTTTTTCTAAGAGTTTTATGGTTTCATGACTTAGATTCAGGTCTTTGATCCATTTGGAGTTTACTTTCGTGTCTGGGGTTAGACAGTGATCCAGTTTCATTGTCTTACATGTAGCTGTCCAGTTTTGCCAGCACCATCTGTTGAAGAGACTGTCATTTCCCCATTGTATGTCCATGGCTCCTTTATTGTATATTAATTGACCATATATGTTTGGGTTAATGTCTGGAGTCTCTGTTCTGTTCCACTGGTCTGTGGCTCTGTTCTTGTACCAGTACCAAATTGTCTTGATTACTGTGGCTTTGTAGTAGAGCTTGAAGTTGGGGAACGAGATCCACCCCACCCCCACTTTATTCTTCCTTCTCAGGATTGCTTTGGCTATTCGGGGTCTTTGACAGTTCCATATGAATTTTTGAACTATTTGTTCCAGTTCATTGAAGAATGATGTTGGTAATTTCATAGGGATTGCATCGAATCTGTATATTGCTTTGGGCAGGATGGCCATTTTGACGATATTAATTCTTCCTAGCCAGGAGCATGGGATGAGTTTCCATTTGTTAGTGATCTCTTTAATTTCTCTTAAGAGTGTCTTGTAGTTTTCAGGGTATAGGTCTTTCACTTCCTTCATTAGGTTTATTCCTAGGTATTTTATTCTATTGCTATTGTGAATGGAATTGTTTTCCTGATTTCTCTTTCTATTAGTTCATTGTTAGTGTATAGGAAAGCTACAGATTTCGGTGTGTTAATTTTGTATCCTGCAACTTTGCTGAATTCTGATTTTAGTTCTAGTAGTTTTGCAGTGGAGTCTTTAGGGTTTTTTATGTACTCTATCATGTCATCTGCAGATAGTGACAGTTTGACTTCTTCTTTACCATTCTGGGTTCCTTGTATTTCTTTGTTTTGTCTAATTGCCATGGCTAGGACCTCCAGTACTATGTTGAATAACAGTGGGGAGAGTGGGCATCCCAGTCTTGTTCCTGATTGCAGAGGAAAATCTTTCAGCTTCTCACTGTTCAGTATGATGTTGGCTGTGGGTTTATCATATATGGTCTTAATTATGCTGAGGTACTTGCCCTCTGTGCCCATTTTGTTGAGAGTTTTTATCATGAATGGATGTTGAATTTTGTTGAATGCTTTTTCAGCATCTATGGAGATGATCATGTGGTTTTTGTCCTTCTTTTTGTTGATGTAGTGGATGATGTTGATGGATTTTCGAATATTGTAGCATCCTTGCATCCCTGGGATGAATCCCACTTGGTGATGGTGTACGATCCTCTTGACGTGTTTTTGAATTTGGTTTGCTAACATTTTGTTGAGTATTTTTGCATCTATGTTCATCAGGGATATTGGTCTGTAGTTTTCTTTTTTGGTGGGGTCTTTTCCTGGTTTTGGTTTTAGGGTGATGTTGGCTTCACAGAATGAGTTTGGAACTATTCCCTCCTCTTCTATTTTTTGGAATACTTTAAGGAGAATGGGTATTATGTCTTGTCTGTATGTCTGATAAAATTCCGAGGTAAATCCATCTGGCCCAGGGGTTTTGTTCTTGGGTAGTTTTTTGATTACTGATTCAATTTCGTTGCTGGTAATTGGTCTGTTTAGATTTTCTGTTTCTTTCTGTGTCAGTCTTAGAAGGTTGTATTTTTCTAGGAAGTTATCCATTTCTCCTAGGTTTTCCAGCTTGTTAGCATATAGGTTTTCATAGTATTCTCTAATAATTCTTTGTATTTCTGTGGGGTCCATTGTGATTTTTCCTTTCTCATTTCTGATTCTGTTGATTTGTGTTGATTCTCTTTTTCTCCTAATAAGTCTGGTTAGAGGCTTATCTATTTTGTTTATTTTCTCAAGGAGCCAGCTCTTGGTTTCATTGATTTTTTTCTATTGTTTTATTTTTATCAATTTTATTTTTTTCTTCTCTGATCTTTATTATGTCCCTCCATCTGCTGACCTTAGGCTTCATTTGTTCTTCTTTTTCCAGTTTCGATAATTGTGACATTAGACTATTCATTTGGAATTGTTCTTCCTTCTTTAAATATGCCTGAATTGCTATATACTTTCCTCTTAAGACTGCTTTTGCTGTGTCCCACAGAAGTTGGGGCTTTGTGTTGTTGTTGTCATTTATTTCCATATATTGCTGGATCTCCATTTTGATTTGGTCATTGATCCATTGATTATTTAGGAGCATGTTGTTAAGCCTCCATGTGTTTGTGAGCCTTTTTGCTTTCTTTGTACAATTTATTTCTAGTTTTATACCTTCGTGGTCTGAAAAGTTGGTTGGAAGGATTTCAATCTTTTGGAATTTACTGAGGCTCTTTTTGTGGCCTATTATGTGGCCTATTCTAGAGAATGTTCCATGTGCACTTGAGAAGAATGTGTATCCTGTTGCTTTTGGATGTAGAGTTCTGTAGGTGTCTATTAGGTCCATCTGTTCTAGTGTGTTTTTCTGTGCCTCTGTGTCCTTACTTATTTTCTGTCTGGTGGATCTGTCCTTTGGGGTGAGTGGCATGTTAAAGTTTCCCAAGATGAATGCATTGCATTCTATTTCCTCCTTTAATTCTGTTAGTATTTGTTTCACATATATTGGTGCTCCTGTATTGGGTGCATATATATTTATAATGGTTATATCCTCTTGTTGGACTGAGCCTTTTATCATTATGTAATGTCCTTCTTTATCTTTTGTTACTTTCTTTATTTTGAAGTCTATTTTGTCTGATATCAGAATTGCAACACCTGCTTTTTTCTCTCTGTTGTTTGCATGAAATATCTTTCTCCATCCCTTGACTTTTTATCTGTGCATGTCTCTGAGTTTGAGGTGAGTCTCTTGTAAGCAGCATATAGATGGGTCTTGCTTTTTTATCCATTCTATTACTCTTTGTCTTTTGATTGGTGCATTCAGTCCATTTACATTTAGGGTGATTGTTGAAGTATATTTACTTATTGCCATTGCAGGCTTTAGATTTGTGGTTACCAAAGGTTCAAAGTTAGCTTATTTACTACCTTACTGTCTGACCTCACTTGCTTATTGGGCTATTATAAACACAGTCTGATGATTATTTCTTTCCCTTCTTTTTCCTCTTCCTCCATTCTTCATATGTTGGGTGTTTTGTTCTGTGCTCTTTTTAGGAGTGTTCCCATCTAGAGCAGTCCCTCTAAGATATCCTGTAGAGTTGGTTATGGGAAGCAAATTCCCTCAACTTTTGCTTGTCTGGGAATTACTTCATCTCTCCTTCATATTTAAATGATAATCATGCTGGATACAGTATCCTTGATTCAAGGCCCTTCTGTTTCATGCATTAAAGATATCATGCCATTCTCTTCTGGACTGTAAGGTTTCTGTTGAGAAGTCTGATGATAGCCTGATGGGTTTTCCTTTGTAGGTGACCTTTTTTTCTCTCTCTGGCTGCCTTTAATATTCTTTCCTTGTCCTTGATCTTTGCCATTTTAATTATTATGTGTCTTGCGGTTGTCCTCTTTGGATCCCATCTCTCGGGAGTTCTGTGTGCCTTCGTAGTCTGAGCAACTATTTCCTCCCCCAGTTTGGGGAAGTTATCAGCAATTATTTCTTCAAAGACACTTTCTATCCCTTTTTCTCTCTCTTCCTCCTCTGGTACCCCTATAATGCACATATTGTTCCTTTTGGATTGGTCACACAGTTCTGTTAATATTGTTTCATTCCTGGAGATCCTTTTATCTCTCTCTGCATCAGCTTCTATGCGTTCCTGTTCTCTGGTTTCTATTCCATCAATGTCCTCTTGCATTTTATCTGCTTATAAATCCTTCCAGAGTTTGTTTCACTTCTGTAATCTCCCCCTGGCGTCTGTAATCTCCCTCTGAACATCTGTAATCTCCCTCCAGACTTCATCCCTTAGCTCTTGCATATTTCTCTCCAGCTCTGTCAGCATGCTTATGATTTTTATGTTGAATTATTTTTCAGGGAGACTGGTTAGGTCTGCCTCTGCAGATCCTTTCTCAGGTGTTGTTTGAAGTATCTTGGACTGGCCCAAATTTTTTTGCCTTTTCATGGTGATAGCAGTGGCTGTAGGCAGGTTGTGGGTGTGTCAGCTGGAGAAGAAAGTCCTTTCCTGCTTGCTGGATACCTTGCCCTTCTCTGCTGCCTGTGAAGGTTACCTGCACTCCTGGAGCAGCCACCGGGTTAGTCCCCTAAGCTGCTGTGGGTGGGGTGTCCATCAGAGCAGCGCGGAGCCTTGCAGGGAGTGGCAGGCATGCCAGGTGCACTCCTCTGTGTTAGCGGCAACCCTGTCGGGAAGCTCTGTGCCAGCAGCCGCCTTTGAGTCTGGCCCAGGCGGCTGTTCCTTGGGCTGGGATTCTGGTTGGCTGCTGGGTGCACGCCTGCTCCCTCTGGCTCCGCTGCAGGTGTGCACGGGCCTCTACCAGGCTCCTCTGGCTCCCCTGCCGCCAGTGTGAGCGAGCCGTGCTCAGGCTGTTCGGTCGCACCTCTGTGGGCTTGCACAAGCCTCTCCTGGTCTCCTCTGGTGCCGTTGGTGCATGGATCTGCTCTCAGTCCCTTCCGATGCCACTGTCCCTGGCACGTGCTGCCACTCTCCCGCTACTGGGCCAGTGTGTCGGGGTCCATGCCAGTTGAAGGAACGACTGGCAGGCTGCTTAGTGCTGTGAGGAGCTTCAGAGATGCACTGTCTCCCCGGGATTTAGGGTGCCTACATTTCTCCGAGATTCCCAGCTGCTGGCTATGTGTGCCGCGACAAATTCGTCCAGCTCTGAGATCCCTGTCTCTTTAAGACTTGTAGAAAGCACTCACTTTTCTTTTGTCTCAGGAGCCGGTTGCGGGGACCTGCCCACAGGTTTTGCTTTTCTGTTTCTCTAATATCCAGCACCTCGTGCACCTTGTGTCTGCATTCTGGGTGCAGATTTCTAGAGCTGGTTGTTTAGCAGTCCGGGGCTTTCACTCCCTCTCTGTTCCGACTCCTTTCTTCCCACCAGGTTTTGGGGTGGGGGAGTGTTTGGGTTCCACCTGGCCATGGCTTGTATCTTACCCCCTTCGTGTGATGCTGAGTTCTCGCAGATGTAGATGTATCCTGGCTATTGTACTGCATCCACTGGTGTCTCTTTTAGGAATAGTTGTATTTATTGTATTTTCATAAATATGTATACTTTGGGGAGGAGATTTCCTCTGAACTACTCACGCTGCCATCTTCCTGTGATCCCGTTTTTTAACATTTTTAATTGTTGTTCTATGAAGTTTTTAATTTTGGTAGAGCCCAAATTCTGTTTTTTTTTCTTTTATCTCTTGTGCTTTTTGTGTCATATCTAAGAATGCTTTACCTAATCCATGGTCAGTAATGTTTACTCCTATATTTTCTTCTGAGGGTTTCAGAGTTTTAGCTCTTACATTTTAGTATTTTATCTATTTTTATTTGCTTTTGTATATGGTTAGAAGAGAAAGCAGGCCTTCCTTTCAAAAAGTGAATATTAAAGTAATTTTTGAAGCAGAAAAGGATACCATTATATAAAATAAGTACATCATTAAGACACTAATGATTTAAAAAGTTTTAGAAATATAGACAAGAGAATATAAAAGTGTCTAATGTTGAATTTTTAGAAAATGTAGTCACAGTTTCACAAAAAAAAAGATATAGTTTCATTAGAATAAACTACCTTAGACTTGCTTAGATATGTTCAATAAGATAATTCTTAGATGCTTTTCTGTAGAAAACCAGCAGAAATCCCCTTCCAAAGAGAAAAAAAAACACCCAAACCCTAATTTCCCGTAAATTGCTTATTACTAACTAAATAAAAACATGACCATGATATTTATTATGCCATCCTTCATGTAATATCATGCAATTAAATTAATGTTTAATATGCACTTAGGGAAGTTGGCATGGTTGGACAATATTTGTGGTCATCACATGCAATTTCAATGGAAGTATTTACTTTTTATGTATTCTGTGGCAACCACACATATTTGGACTGATTTTAAATGAATATAAAACTGCAGCAATGCTTTTCTGTCTCAGACAAAATTTATTTGCAATTAACTTGAAGGCAAATAGCCATATCTTTGATATTCACCAGCTGTAGCACAGCTCTGACAGACCTCACCCCAGGTTTAATGTCTACATTATGCATATTAGAATTTAATAGTAAGTATATACATAAACTTCCACACGTTAATTTTTATATGCATAATAATTTATGCATAATAAAAGCCAAGAACACCCATTTAATATGGACAATTTAAAAATTCATAATCATGGTAGCCATTAGACAAATCAAAGTAGTCAATGAAAAATCTGTCAAACTGGTTTTTGGATTAACATAAACTATTTACATATAAATCTGTTATGATAAGCTCAGTCAAAAATCAGTCACATACTTCGCAAAAATTTATAGCATGATGAATGGGATTAATGGCATGCCACTGAGTACCTGAGTTTAGCCTGACCTCTACCACCCGGTTACATAGCTTTAAATATTAGTTTATTCTTCCCTAAAATGAAGAGGTTAGATTCATTGTTCTTTAAGGTCTCATTCTGCTCTAAATTTTTATCATTCTATTGAATTTGCAATGACTTGATTGGCTTGTATTTGCACAGAATTATGATATTTATGGAGCTGTTTGTTTCTTCCTAATATTTGCTTTGCAATTAAAACCACTAGGAGGGCACAGTTTCATCACCTTAACAAGTCTTTACATATGTAGCTAAGAGTAAAAGATTATGGAATACTTTTCAGCTTTATTTTTTCCCTGTAAAAATTAAAATCTCTGAAAAATAACGACAAAAATGCTTCCCTTTTGCATCATCTATAGAGCTGTGGAGATAGCTTGTTGCCACTCTTATTGTTATCTACCATGGGCTCATTTAGAGCCTAGAGAACGGTGTGGAACTTTCTCTACTTTTCCGACCGAGATTTTCTTAGCTTGGTACTGGGCAATCTAGGAGCCTCTTCTCAGTCTAACCAGCGACTTCCTTTTGCCAAAAGTAGAAGGTTGAGGAGATGACTGGACAGTAGAGGAAAAGGTTTATAGAGAAAGGAAAACTCTTACCTGCCTCATACTACTTAGTACTGTTAAAATGGACAGAAGTATCATTCTGAGTATTATTTAAAGAGCTTCTAATGCCCCAGTATAACTAAGAACATTTTCCATTTAGTTATTATCAAATGCTATTTAATCAAAACCTGGATTTATTTAGTTTATTCTTCACTAAAATGAAGGCACACCTAAATCAACCCACACTTTTTCTGCTTTTCCCCAGACTGTGGATGATGTTTCATTTCTCTCTTGGACTCTGTGCTGTTCTCCAAACCCTGGCAACCGTTTAATAGCTTGAGTGCTTCCTTTCCTGCTTCCTTTCTGTTCTTTTATTTTCTTATTCTTTGCCTCCCTCCCTCTCTCTTTGTTCTCTTTCTTCCAGTTACTATTATACATCCTTAATACACTTAATATCTAAATAACTCAGCATGTCCCTTTGAGCATAGAAATGGCCTTTAAATTTCACATGGCTTTGCAAAAGTTAAAAACATGTAAAAACAAACTAAGCCCAAAGTTAGTACAAGCATGGAAATGAGATCAGATTAATTTATGACAAAGGAAGCAAGAATATAAAATGGGGAAAAGATAGTCTCTTCACTAAACGGTTCTGAAAAAACAAAACAGCCACATGCAACAAAATGAAACTGGACCCTTATACCATATACAAAAATCAACTCAAAATAGTTTAAAGACTTGAATGTAAGACCTAAAACCATAAAACTCCTAGAAGAAAACAGTGGGGGTAAGTTCCTTGACATTGGTCTTGGCAATGATCTTTTGGGATTTGATACCAAAAGCAAAAGCAACAAAAGAAAAAATAAACATGTGGGATTACACCAAACTAAAAAGCTCCTGCACAGCAATGAATCAACAAATGAAAAGGAACTTATGAAATGGGAGAAAATATTTGCAAGTCATATATCTGATAAAAGATTAACATCCAAAATGTATAAAGACTCACACAACTCAATAGTGAAAAACCAAATAATCTGATTAAAAAATGGGCAGACAAATTAAATAGGAATTTTTACCGAGAAGACATAAAAATGGCCAACAAGTACATGAAAATATGCTCAACATCACTAATTATCAGGGAAATGCAAATCAAAACCACAATAAGATATCACCTCACACCTGTTAGAATGGTTATCATAAAAACGATGAGATTAAAAAGTGTGGCAGGAATGTGAAGGAAATGGAACCCTTGTGCACTATTGGTGAGGATGTAAATTGGTGCAGCCATAATGTAAAACAGTATGGAAGTTCCTCAAAATATTAAAAATAGAACTACCATATGATCCAGTAATCCCACTTCTGGGTAATTACCTAAAGGAAGTGAAAATAAGATCTTGAAGGGATATCTATACTCCTATGTTTGTTGCAGTATTAGTCACAATAGCAATATATGAAATTACATACATGTCTGTGGATGGATGAATGAATAAAGAAATTGTGGTATATGTACACAATGGGATATTTTTGAGCCATAAAAGAAGGAAATCCTACTATTTGTGACAACACTGATAGACCTTAAGGACAGTATGTTAAGTGAAAGAGTCAGACAGGGAAAGACAAATACTGTATGATATCACTTATATGTGGAATCTTAAAAAGCTGAACTCATAGAGACAGACTAGAATAGTGGTTATCAGGGGCTGGGGAGTTAGGAAAATGGGGAGATGTTGGGCAAAGAGTACAAATTTAGAAGTAATTATGTTTGTTATAAGTAAGTAATCAGCTTTCTAGAGCAATTACTACACAGTGTCCTTGAGCCACTGAAGCAACTATAGCTACTTTCTACCTTCAAGTATCTTACGTGAGAAAGATAAACCCCTATTAGTGTAAGTCATGATAAATTGGGTTTTCTGTCACAGTGAAACAAATTCTTAATAGATACACATATACAAAATGATAAATAAGGAAATAACAGTGTAACATAAATTAAAGTCAACACTTATGGAGCAGATTTTGTATTCCCAACAAGCATGTGAATTAAGTGGGTCATTGGTAAGAGTTTGGAAATCATTATCACTTTGTTTGAGTTGTAATTGGGCTTGAAACGTGGTACAAAATATCAAGAATTTATTCATAATAAAGACTGTAATTTCTTTTGTAGAGGTCAGTGATAGTGACTACACATTCATATTTTATTTCCTACTGTCCCCTCCTTTAGAACTAAAACAAATTTATCAGCTAAGGATGAAGAAAGTTCAGTTATTTGAACTTACAAAGTATTCAGGGTCTCTTTGAAATAGGATTTTCAAAAGGAGGCATTTTATTCTTGTTCACTGGGTCCTGAACTATGGTCCTTTGTTCATATGATTAGAGACATTTTGGGAAGAGACAGAACAAGTACAGTGATTGTAATTGTATACTTAATTGTGTAAAGAGAAAGACCCGATTTGTATTTTAAAACCCATTCCTGCATAGAGAATATTGATTGTATGAGTCCGGGGACTCTTGCTTAACTAAAAAACAGTTCTTATTTTATATCAATACAAAGGACTCTATTGAATTTCTGTATTTATTATGCTTTAGAGAGACTAGTGGCATATAACTAAGTTATAGGGGTAACTCTGAGGTTTCTTAACAGGAGCATTTTTCACATTTTTTGAAAGAGTTAACTGCAGATAAGCTGCTCCCATTTGGAGTGCCGTTACTCAGTGAAGATAGATGACAATCGTCATGGGTGTAGGTTGAAAGTATACAGAATTGTTCGCATGTGCTTTATAGCTATCATGGTAAGAAAATCTGAAAAAACTAGAAAGAAACTCCACTATAACTTTGAAGTGTTTTATTTTATTTATGTTACTTATTCCTGATGCCTCATGGAGATAAAGTGAGAGCTAATTAAGTTACTTGAAATTCTCTTTATCTTTAGAATATACATCTTTAAGTCAGGAGTGCTCACTCCTGCTCTGGGAGCATTCTGTTATTAACACACATTTATTAAGGCTGTGCTGTGTCCAGGCACTGCTCTCATTATTGGACAAACAGATGATACACACTGCTGCCGGCTGCAGGGAGCTCAAAGTTCATCAGGGAGAAAAGCACTAAACATAAGCACAGCAGTAACACAGAGGTACGTGCATGGCTGTGCAAGACCACAGAGTGGGGCTCCTTGCTCTGGGGCACTCAAGGCAGACCAACCAACAGCTTGATTTCACATCTCCCTTTGTATTCAAGGCTCACTGCTCCATTTGTGCGCTTGATTCAAACTCATCCCACCTCATCTAGTACCTGGTGAGCAACAGTTTTCGTTTCCTTTCTTATCTGTATTTTCAATGTTGCCTTCTAGTGTTCTTTTGTCTCACAGCCTAAACATGCTCATTATTATCTTAAAAATGAAAGACATCTCACGATGGCCCACTCCAGAACTGTCCTTTCTTATTCCTGCTTCATGGCCATGCTTCTCAACATTAAAGCCTACAGTTGTAGGCTTTCCTTCCTTTCCTTCCACTCAGTTTTCCACACCTGGAGTTTGGCTTTTACCCTGACCATTGCACTGAAACTACTTTGTCTGAGGTGAGTAATGAGCCATGGAGATGGTAAGCTCCATGAGAGTGTGTGCTTGGTCTGCTTGTTGCTTTTGCTAATTGTACCTTCTTTGAACAAATCCCTTTGGGTAGGAATAGCCATGCATTGGCTCATTCAGGCCTTGGTTAGTGTCTTACTGACCCAACCTCCATGGCAAGAGGAGTGGGATTGTCTTGATGGCTAAGATCCATTATAATCCACCTCTGAACTTGGAGTGTAGTGAATCCCACTCAAACTACATAATAGCAACATAATGCAGATGTAGGACAAGCAATCACAATGCCCCTAGAAATATCGTAAGTCTTCTACAAAGTGAATCCTGCCTGCCTATCAATGTTATCTCTTGTCAAGTACTTGTCTGCATGTGTTGCTTTATACATACTGATCTGCTTGCCACTCCCTGAGCACATTAGTCTTTTTGCTATGTCTGTACCTAAACTAGAAAATACTAGAAAAATTGGACACCAGGATGATTTTTAGCTTTTCCCCAGCTGGATAAACCCCTCTCCAACTTCTGGTTGTTCCCCAAATCCCCTTATCAGCTTTTCAGGACTGGGAACTGTCTATCAATCCTGAAGTTTGGGATAAGGGAATCCCAGGAAGGGCTAAGTATGCCACTCCAGTAGTCATCCAGCTCAAAGATCCAACTAAGTTTCCTAGCCAAAAACAATATCCTATAAAGCCTGAAGTTTGTAAAGGCCTCCAGCCACTAATTTCCAAATACCTTAAACATGGGCTGATAGTTCCAATTAATTCACTTTACAGTAGTCCAATCCTGGCCCTCAAAAATAAAGACCAGACTTATTGTCTAGTCCAAGATCTAACAATTATCAGTGAGACAGTTGTGCCTCTCCACCCAGTGGTCCCTAACCTATACACTCTATTAGGAGCTATTCCACCTGATACTTTACGGTTCACAATTCTAGATCTCAAAGATGCTTTCTTCAGCATCCCCTCAGAAAAACAGTCACAGTCATTATTTGCTTTTGAAAGAACCACTCCAGGAAACACCTCTGACCAGCTAACCTGGACTATCCTTTCGCAGGGGTTTAGAGACCATCCTCATCTATTTGGACAAACCTTGTCCCAGGACTTAGCCCACCTGCACCTAAACAGTGGGGGCACACTCATACAATATGTAGATGATCTTTTAATCTGTTCCCCCACAAAACAAGATTCCATTAATCATACCATTCAAACCCTTAATTTCTTAGCTGAGTGGTGATATAAAGTTTCAGGGGCCAAAACTCAGTTAGTACAACAAAAGGTCACTTACTCCAGGATAATCCTTACTCCAGGAAAGAGAGGCCTTTCTCCAGACAGAGTTCAGGCCATTTTTTCTCTTCCCCAACCTACTACCTGCAAACAACTCAGGGCTTTCCTAAGACTAACAGGATATTGAAAGTTATAGATCCCAAATTATGGGTTCATTGCACAGCCTCTCTGTGAAGTCATGAAAGGAAAAGGTGAATCTAAATCTTTATATTGGGGACTGTCACAGCAAAAGGCTGTAGATCTGCTTAAGGACCTGTTAACACAGGCTCCTGCCTTAGGACTCCCAAACCCAGCCAGGCCATTCCAACTGTACTCCCATGAAAGACAGGGAGTAGCCCTTGGAGTTCTAACTAAAAAATTAGGCCAAACTCGCCCACTTATTTTCCATTGAAACTAATTTCTGCCTCAAAAACCAAGGAGTCTTTTTCTTATGCAGATTAAATGCCTATTTATTTCTCCTAGCTAATTGGACTGGGACATGTACCCTAGTCCATCTGGCCCCAGAGATTGACATAGTCCCCAATAACCCATCACTGACCATTCCTCTGTCCTCTCATGTAAGAGCTAAATGAGCTATACAGTTCATTCCTCTCTTAATAGGCTTAGGAATCACTGCAGGACTAAGCTCTGACATAGTTGGACTAACTCTCTCGCTGACCTATTACCAAAGCCTGTCCAAAGATTTTTTTAGACAGCCTAGAAGAAATTGCCCGAAGTATTATAACTGTTCAAAATCAGAGAGACTCTTTAGCAGCAGTCACACTTAAAAACAGAAGAGGATTAGACCTCTGGACTGCTGAAAAGGGAGGCCTATGTCTCTTTCTAGAAGAAGAATGTTGTTTTTATACTAACCAGTCAGGCCTAGTTAGAGACACTGTCCAAAAGCTTTCTGAACATGCCTCCAGAATCTGACAACAACTATCAGAATCCTGGAGCAACTGGACCCAGGTATGGAGCTGGGCATCCTGGATGCTTCCCTTAACAGGACCCCTACTGATGCTTCTCCTAGCCCTACTATTTGGACCATGCTTACTAAATCTCTTAGCTAAATTTGTTTCTTCCAGACTAAAGTCCATTGAGGCCCAAATCCTGTTGTCATGAGGATTCAAGCCCTTGCCAACTGGTGAATCAGCTGTCTTTTTGGGACCCTTAGATGGACACCCTTACTGTCCTACTCTCTACCATCCCAACAGTCAGTAAGCAGAGGGACCCAAATGACCACACCATCCCTCACTAGCAGGAAGCAGCGAGAGCAGTTGCTGCCCCTCATCTCAATGATTTGGGACCCAACTGCTTGAGGGGGCAATGTTAGGCAGAAAGACAGAAATGAGTGGGATAAAAAGGAGAAAGGGTGCCCCAAAGATGACTCAGGGAGTTAATCAAATAGAACCAGAAAGCCAGAAATGACTCAGAGAGTTAATCAGATAAAGCCACAGGGTCCAGGGGTGACTCAGGAAATGTCCAGGGTCCCCCAGATAAGAAATATCAGAGGTGCAAGTACAGCACAGCCTCTGTCCCCATTTCACCAATCAGAACAAGCCTAGAGAGCTGATCACTGTCAGTCAAGGCCCTTTCTGCCCTGCCAAAACCACATAAAAGAAGCCTCAGAACGAGGATCTACACCTGCCTATCTTACCTTAAGCAGGCCTTCTCTGCTACTCTATGAAGAGTGTATTAAAACTTACTTTGCTTTCTTGACTTTGGTCTGTTGTCTCACTATATCGAGCAGTGAGAAAGCTTTATTTAAAGTTACACACTTAAATAGAAAAAAGTACAGGTGTCCTCAGAGAGGCACACAAAAAGGCTTGGGGTTCCCTCTTTTAAGGAATTTTCAAAAGGCCAGGGGTGTAGACTTGTAAAGTAGTCTCACATGCTTATATCTAGTGAGAGACATTAAGTCTCTTCTATTATCAGTCTTCCAGATAATTCTGCAAAATTAAAACAGGAAATAGTCAGTTCCTCTCCGGGATAGCAGCTTCCCTCTGGGAACATACCAATCAAGACCACCTACCCTGCCCTGAAAGTGGACTGAGTTATTGTGTGTTTGCTAAAGAATATGTTAGGAATCTTACTTCCTAGCTTCCTGGTTTTTAAAATGGAATCTTAGCTTTAAGATGTAATCCTTCCTGTTCTTCTCATACTGTTTATATCTCAGTTTTTGGAAAATTAATCATGATATTTGTCTCCTGTCTCTGTCTTTCATCAAAGAGGACCAAATAAACTATCAAAACAGATCATTGCTTTAGTGACCACCTAACTGTGGAAATGTAATAGTTTGCCTTAAATACTATAAAAAAAGATACCAAATAAATAGATTCTCAATAAGCATATATCTTGTCCCTAATGCTTAATAAAACATTAGTTACAACTTTCAACATTAAAATTTTCTATTAAAAATAAGTTTTCCTTGTGCTGGTCAGACAATTTCCAGGTAGGAACATCATTCAATTCAACTTATTCACTATGTAAGAATTCATTGTCTCTCCTTTTTACCAAGTTCATTTCCCTTAACATTTCAGGCCTCACTCCTGTCAACACACACTTGTGGGTATTACAGCAGAGTTTAAATCATTGTGATCTGCCAAAGGTTTTGCCATCCTGGACAATATCTCAAATGTCACACTCATGGCAATTAGCTTTGTTTTAAGAAATATGATTATCTGCTTCTGAATGGATCTGAATAACAAATGAGTACACAATGAGATAATGGGCTCAGATGATTAGCATACAATATCCATCTTTTTTTTCCCCCCCAAAGCTATAACACAGCCCCTAGACACTAATTTCATTTCGTGGCTGTGTATCTGAGAGGAACTGCCAGAATATACTTCATGCTTAATGGAATTAATTTGTGAAAATCTGTGCATGGGGCCTGAGCTGGCAGTAAGCTGCAGCAGTGCTCACAGAACACTCACTTCACTGAGAGCGACATAGCACCTTCTGGAATCTCAAGTAATGCTGATGACTCAGAGCTCTGTCAACAGGAATATCATTGTTGTCTGTATATACCTTAAAATATCAAGTGTAGTGTTTAATAATGTGAAATGTGAATAGTTTCTATGAATAATTTTAATAATGTAGGAAATCCTATTGAAGATATATTTAAATAGAGCCTTTTACCTGGATAAACAAAATTTCCTGCTCTATTTATTATTCATTTGTAAAGAAGAATAAAATTTGGCCCATTTTTTTTTACTTCTTTTTTTAAAAAAAGAGTTTATGTTTCTCAGATTTTGGAATGGTGTTGCCACACATCTGAAGCTCTAAATCCAAAAATCATGAGGGATCAATATTTTGATTGGTTTTTGTTACAGCACTTATGATATTTAATGACCTTAAGGGTAATGGCTGATTTATCAATAAATGGTTAAATGCATTATGAATATTTTTTTAAGAAGATAGGGATATATGTAATGAATTTTTAAAGATGACTCTTCCAAACCCTTAAAGAAAAAAGAATGAACTGCACTACTCTTAAAGGATACTTCAGTAATCTAACAGAGTTCAAAAAGACAATATTCTCTTAGAAATTTGTAGCACTGTAATGATTATTTAGTTTAAATGCCTAATTTTTTTTAGGTCCAGGATTTTTAGTAACTTGCTTAAGCTTACACTGACAAAGAGCGATGGGACCTTCATTTGTATCTTGGTCTGTAGATTCCCAAATCTAATTTATTTTCAGCACATTACATAGTGTAGGGAAGATTTTTTTTTTTCCTTTCTAAAAGAGTCAGTAGCTTAAAGTCTCAAATAATCAATAACCAAATACAAATAATGAAAACATATTTCAATTATTAAATAGTTTAAGTGAAGCAAGGAAAAAAAGGAAATTTAATTTCTTTAAGCCTCTATTATATGCCAGTAACTGTGTCAGCCAAGTGCATGTAATTTGTCTATTTTGGTAATATTGTCCACCTTTTCAGAGATTAAAAAAATCCCAAACACTAAAGTGTTCTAGTTTTCTCAAGACAATTCCACTCTGCAGTGGTGAATCTGAAATTTCAATGTTTTTCAGAGACACTTTATGTAACAGCCAGGCCTATATTCATGAAAGGACACAATCAGTGATGACTTGTATTAGGCCTTGCTGATGGTTAGGAGGAGATGTGATCGATCCTACACACAGTAATTTAATTTTACAGATTTGTACCACTGTTTCTAAAGCAATCACTCTCATTGTAGGTAAAACTGCCCACTTACTACTCAGGAATCATGATTCAGTGATATTTCTGGCCTGAGTCAGGAGCTGGACTTGCAACTGCTTTACTGTCCTCTGCATTTTTCTTCAACTTCTCCAACAGGTGGTCAAGGTATATGTGTAAGATAAATTCTAGCCAAAATAAGCAGGTGATGAGAGGAAACAAAGGGCCAGGTAGTTTATTTGAGCACAATTCCTGGGCAAGGTTCACTAGTCTGAAACACAGGCTGGGGAAGTCGCACCCAGGAGGGGAGGTGGGGAGTTTTTAAGAGAACAGGGAAGGGAGGGGGAAGTGGGCCATGCTAGGGGTATGTGGGGAATTTTTATTGGCTCAGGGTTGGGTGATGGACAGCCAGAGGCCTCTTCCTTCCAGATGGAGGGGGTCTGCATCCGGGGTTTGTTGGCACATCGTGGGATTGCTGGAAGAGCTGTTTGTTCCTTCCCTATATGGCACAGAGCTACTTGGTGCTGTCTCTGCTCTGCCTGCATTGTCCTCATCCTTCTCCCTCTGGTATCTCCAGCCTTACATTCCAGCCTTTTGGCCATAATGGGTGACTACTTGATCTGGGTACTTCTGGCTGACAAGGGGCATTGTGGAGGGAGGTTTTAAGGCTACAACTTATATTGGCTAAGATGATGAGTGAGCTCGGTTGGGGATGCCTAAGAGTCAGGGAGATAGAGGCACTAAGCTTGGAGAGGAGATCTCTCTCTAACAAAGGGAAGGGACAGGGCAGGATGACTAGAAATGGGTGGGTAAGAAGATGGCTCTCAAATGTGTAGGCTACTGGACCTGTCTCTAGAGGCTTAGAGGGTGTTCCCTTGATATCCATGACTGAGACCTGGGAAGGATATAAACGCCCGTGAAAGGAAGGTGAAATAGAGTAGGCAGCCTCCATGTCTACTGAAAAGGAGATGGACTTACCTGATATCCACAGCATGGCCGTGGGCTTGGCAAGGGTGATAGGGGTGTTCAAGTCTAGGCATCTTCAGTTTTTGAGTAGGTTCAGCAGGTTCAGAGGCCCCTCAGGGGGGCCTGCCTCCCATGAGACTGTCGTGGGAGGATGACTTTCTCTAACTGGGCACTCTACTTTCCAATGACTTTTCTTATTGCAAACTGGGCAGGGTTTGGTTGGCTTGCTGGTCAGGTTGTGGCATCTCTTTGCCCAGTGGTCTTCTTGGCCACACCGGAAGCAGGGTCCCGGAGGCTCACGAGCTCTGGACCAGTTTTTGGTGTGATGAGACGCCTGTCCTGCTGGCTGTAGGGCCGCTGCAAAGGCTTGGGTTTGGGACACTGTCCTCTTCTCATCTTCTTTATCATGGGTATTAAAGACTTTAAGGCCATGGTTACCAGGTTATGGAGTGGAGTTTGGGGTTCCTCTCTGTATTTTTAACTTACATCTTATGTAACTAATACTTGTTCTGTTGAAATCTACTTTTTACTAGTTTAGGATATTCTGCTGGAATTTAGTTTTTTACTAGTTTAAGAGTAATAAAACTGACTATAAGTGACAAAAGACTTACAAATGACAATGGTTAAAGATCTGATGAGAGCTTACTGTAAGACAGTTGACATAAGGAAATTCGGGTATTTCTGTAATATAAAACATTCAGTAACAAAATTTAGCATCATTCCTTTTGACAGTGCTTTCTAGGTAAATATGTATCAGATAAATAAGCCAAATTAGCCAAATATTTTCCCCAATGAGGAGAAAAAATTCCTCTGACATGTTCCAGGTGCCCTCTGGAAAATAATCAGAGTGAACTAGAGGTAAAAAGCACCTTTTTGAATTTGATTTTGGAAAATTGTCAAAAGAAAGTTTATTTGGCATTTGCTTAAATAAGATTATAGGTTGCCATGAAGCAATACTTATCTATTTAACTAGAATGACAACAAAATACTTCAAAGGCAGATACAGAAGGTTACAGTTGTTAGCAAAGCTTAACTTTTAGTCTTTTTAATATTAAGATCTCATTTTCTTAAATACTCAGAGAACTCACTGAGACTTTAAGCATGAGAAACTGTTTTGATAAAACAATTAGAAAACCCTTTGTAATCTTTCAACATTAACAGTTGACTAACAAATCTTTGTTTTTTAACAAAGAATTCTAGTTTTGCTGTGTACTTGATATTGAGACTTATTTGCTTTAATTTCACACAGCATAACTATATCAATTTTCCACAAGCTTTCTACAACTTTTTTACATTCAGTGTTCTCCCTTTAAAGAAACAGCTGTACTTGAAAACAGTTACTTTCTTTTATCAAAAGACACATTCTTTAGCATGCAGAAATGTTTTCCTTATTATATTAAGTAGTTTTCATTATAACTTAAAACTATTACTTTAACCTTCAGTGAATACTGAAAAATAGGCCACTATAAACTGTTACACTAGCATTCTTCAGATTGATAATCTATGAATGTATATTATCATTTTTGGAAATGTGCTTTATAGCACAATTTCTCATTAGGCACAAAATATGTCTATATAACTTAGCAAGCTTTGAGAATTTTGGTTACCACAAAAATTCTATGGCTGTTTGTATATATATATATATATATATACACTGTTATACATTAATATAGTATTATTATTAAGATGTTTATTTGCTACACTTGTTTACTTATTTTTAGCAACCATGCTAGATGACTTACAAAACTTTTACCAAGCATTAGACAAAGTCAGGCTTTTCTTTAAGCATCTTCCTGAAATGTTTAACAGATAACATCAACTTAAATGACTTTAAGTAGACTTTGGCAGCTGATAACTATAAGGACATGTCCATTTCAGTTAAACTTAAATTAGCATTAATGCTTAATATCTACTATTAGAATTTTCTGGAAGTTTTAGAATGCCCAATTTTCACAAGCACTTGTCTCTAAATCAATTTTTATTAATACCATCCAGAGGTAGGAAAATGTTTTTCATTTACACACTTAGACACACAAACATACAAATTGAGACATGATGACTACAGTTAGCAACACTTTTCATATAAAAACATACACAGACAGACAAACTGATATAAAGATTTGAGTTACTGATATTTAATTGCTTTCTTTCTTTTTTAGCTACTTGTCCATGGCTTCTGGAACCGGAGGGTGGGAGGAGCGTGTTCTGGTTGGGGAAGAGGGTGGTGAAGGTGGAAGGAGAGGGGGAGGGGATGGTGCAGCCACTGGAAGAGGAGAGGAGCAGGAAGATGGCATGGTTGAAAATGTATGACTTTAAGATGGCAGCAACATAGGGGAGGACAAAGAACCTAAAGATGGTGGTGGAGAGGGGTGGGGGTAGCGAGCTGAGAGAGGTGGGAGACCAGGGTTCTCCGGCAGATCTGAAAAGGAAGAAGGACTGGGCAGAGTAAGAGGCTGACAATCTTTAACTGGAGATTGGGCCAGGAGAACCTGAGTCATTGAACACTTAACATAAAGGTCTGGGCAGGAGCACAAAGTTCAAAAAGCCTGCACATATGGGATTTCACCTTATTTTCTGCTCCAGTGGCAATAATTAGTCAAGTTGGTGAGGAGGCTAAAATTGAAAGTTCCTTCAAGGGACCAGCGAGGTTGATTGTCCAAGGGATACTGAGGCCTGGCCTCAGAGCAAAGAAAGACTAGCTTCCGTTTGCGAACTTCCCGGAACAAATGTAGCCAAATTAGAAATGAGGCACTGCAGTGGGATCTGAGCCTCTGCTTTTGAGGGCTGGTTCCCCATGTCTGTGTCACTCCCCAACTAATCCCACTGAGAGGAGAACCCAGCGTCCCAAGCACGTCAAGTCAGGGGAGACGTCCTGGGAGCCTGGGTGAGGGACATCTCCCACACCGCAGGGCCAGGGGTGGGCCGGATGCCCAAGGGGCCAGATGCCCCAACCTGGAAGTAGCTACAGGTTAAAAATAGAAGCAGACTGGGGGAAACTGAGGGACTCACCAGATAATAGTCCATGCAGCAGAGAGCCGGCTGAGGTCCCGGGTCAGGGAAGGAGGGTGCAGGGCCACCGATGGCCAGTCGGGGCCCCGCGCTCATGCTCCTTCCCAGGTTTTTTTCGGCACCAAATGTAAGATAAATCCTAGCCATAATAAGCAGGTGACAATAGGCAACAAAGGGCCAGGTAGTTTATTTGAGCACAATTCCTGGGCAAGGTTCACTAGTCTGAAACACAGGCTGGGGAAGTCATGCCCAGGAGGGGAGGCGGGGAGTTTTTAAGAGAATAGGGAAGGGAGGAGGAAGTGGGCCACGCTAGGGGTATGTGGGGAATTTTTTATTGGCTCAGGGTTGGGTGATGGACAGCCAGAGGTCTCCTCCTTCTGGATTGAGGGGTTCTGTATCTGGGGTTTGTTGGCATGTCCTGGGACTGGAATCCAGGAAGAGCTGTTTGTTCCTTCCCTATACAGCACAGAGCTACTTGGTGCTGTCTCTGCTCCGCCTGCATTGTCCTTGTCCTTCTCCCTCTGGGATCTCCAGCCTTACAATATGTATTTAGCTTTGTGAGGAAGGTCCTCTGTTTCTGTAAGGTACCCATACACCCATTGTTAAGTGAAATAAGGGCTAATTTGTCTCTTTGAACTTCCTCATAGAGTTCTGCCTCATACATGTGCTCTTGAGCAACCTTGCTTTCCATCCATCTTTCTGACTGTCAGTTCCATTGACCAGCATCGCACATGAAGACAGCAACCTTATAGAGACTTAATAATCACATGTAGGGATTTGCTAACAGGATTTGCTTTAACACTGTTACGGAAAAAACTGGAAAACCTGGACTGGATCGCTGATGGAAGAACCAAGCAGCACTCAGAGGTCTTGGATTGTTGAGGTTTATTTTATACTGGCAGACTCAGAGGGGAGTAATCTCCCAAGGTCTGAGCCCAGAACAAAGGCAAGGGGAGCAATATATATCTCTCTGTTTCTGTATCTGCAATATTTCTACATGCCCAGAAAGCAAGCAAGCAAGCAAGGGGGAGTGAGTGCCCAGTGGAGTGGGGAGTGAAGGGTAGGGGGAAAGTGGGAGTTTCTGATGACTTTGCTAAAGAAGAGAAGCACAAGGGAACCGCCTGGACTAAATTGCTGACTTTGTAATGATTTCCCTAGCAATGCAAGTACTTAAATATATTTTATGTATGTTATAAATATATGTAGGCTTAAATATATGTTACAATATTTGCTTTTCTGATGAAACACTTTCTCTGAAACAAAACAGGTTATGTTACTATAAATGAGCCAAATTAATTAAAATAAGATTCTTATATAGCTTGTCCTAAAATTTTGCTGTGATAATATAGCTTGCTATGAGGAGAGAAATTTTAGTTTAAGGTCCAGTCGATAAACCACAGAATTCTGATTCTGTAGCTCCGTGAAGACAAAGATTATTTTGCATTATCCATCTTTCAGTTATTATCAACCAATCAATAACTAAAAATAAATTTGTAATGACACTATATTTATTAAGTAATCCAATATATTGAACTCCAAATAGTGCATTTTCCTCATTTTCCTGAATCTTTTATGTTGGTTAGCTTAGAGGTCCAGAATTTCTTAAATTTTAAAAATTGTTCTTGAAATTTCCCTCAAATAATATATATAATGAACTAGTCTTCCTGTTTACACTGTGATAAATATTGTTAGCAGTTTGTGTATTTATTTCTTCCACACCTCCATTTCTGTGTGTTCTTTATGGGTATGTGGAGCTATTATTTGATTTTACAGAAATTGGATCAATATTCTATATATTAATCAGCAACTTGCTTCTCTTACTCAACAATTTGTCATCAGTATTCCTCTAAATCAAAAGAAAAGTTCTTTTTTCAAAGTTATCTTGTTAAAAGCCCATAATGTTGCATAGAATGACAGTGATACAATTTGTTTATTCTCTAATTGATGAGCTTTCAAGATGTTTTTCTTTTGTCACTAAGGAATTTTTTGTAAAAACATCTTTGTAAGTATATTATTAAGCATTTATTTCTATTTCTGAATTGTTGGTTAAGGACAATATATATTCCCCAAAAACAGTGTACCAGTTTGGAGTCCCACCAGAAAAATATGAGAAAGCACTTTTCATCTCATTCATCAGCATTAAATGCAATTGCATTTTCATTTTTCTAGATTGGTAACTGAGATGCAGTATGTATTTGTTGCTTTAATTTGCATTTCCCTGAGTTATACCAAAAGCCTGATGTTTATTACTGGTTGTTTGCGTATGTGTTTCTTAACTGGTCCATTTTCTTTATAGATAAATCATAATACCACTTTGATTTTTTTCTTTTTAATAGGGTTTTAAAGATAGTATTCCATAATGCCTACATAATTTGTTAATGTTTTGCTGTTTTTTTAAGTAGTGAATGAATGAATGGATAAACAAAATGTGGTCCATTGGTATACAGTGGAATACTATTCTTTGGGTAAATAAATGCCTAGAAGTGGAAATGCTGGCTCATATGGTAGTTCTATTTTAAATTTTTTGAGGAACTTCCATACTGTTTTCTATAATGGCTGCATCATTTTTTATTTTCAACATAGTATACAAGGGTTCCAATTTCTCTGCATCCTTGCCAACACTTGTTTATCTTTTTTGGATAATAACCTCTGTTAAAAAACCTTGTTCTAAGGTAGAAATTTGAGAAATTTGTTGGAGATACTCCATGTCTGCATATTTAGATCTTTTCTATTGGGCTTGTCAGGTTTCCCAAAGAAAAATGTTCCAAAGTCTATGTGGGGACTACTAGGTTGGTCTTTGACTTTTTTGAAAATCAAGTTGTAGAAAGGATATGGAATCCTCAGTAGTAAACATTCAGAATGCATATGTTCACGAATTCCCCCTATTTTCAGTATAGAACCCAGATCCTCAACATTATTTAGCATCATCTACCACAATGACTCTTCATTACTTCCTCTCTAATGAAGAAATTGCCAGAAAAAGTGGTGGTGAAGGGGAGAGGGTGAAGGATTCAGGAAGAGAGGGGGAGGGCTTTATCCAGGAGTATGAGCTATCAATCTAAGTGCATCTCAAACAACTTTCACCCAATAATCCTGAATATTTTGCTTTTATTCCTCTCCATGTACAAAGATATCTAATGCTATAGATCCAAGAAACATTTGAACATTCTGTGTTGTGAAACGGATTATTTCTCAGCTTTCTTCACTTGCTGAATTAAGGTTTGGTTTTCTTGGATATTCTGTACCAATCACCTGTTCTCTCCTTTGTCATCTGTTGTATCTTTTGATGTTCCTCCATGCTTATCAGCTTGTCTTTAAAATCCTTTTACTGTAGATTTATTGAATTTTCAGGGAAAAGTGGCATTATATTGTCATTTAGTGCAGACTTTCAAAGCTCAATTTAAATGCCACAGTTTTATCTGAGGAAATCTAGAGGACATTTGTTTCCTCCAATTTACTTTGAAAAAATGCCTGCTGCATGTGTCACAGTGTTGACTTTATCTCCATTTATGTATATTGAGTGTCCTCTTTTCACTTTATCTAAGTGCACCATGATTCCTGGCCACTGCCTCTGTATTCTGCCCATATTGTGAAATTGGGCAGGAATGTTTTCTCGCATCATGCAGGAGGAGTCTCCTAACTCAGCTTTGCAGGACGAGGAATCCCTCTTTGAGCTACCGTATGGCTGACATCACTCTTCCTCTGTAATTCTTTTAAATCTCTTTTCTGGCCACAGTAGCTCAGTGTGCTCCTAATCAATTATTACACGTTTAATGTAACATGAGCTGTGAAAGCTTAGGATAGATGAATCTAAATGCTGGAATTTCAGAAATCACTTTGAGGGAAATTGTGAGATGAAAGTCATGCCAGAATGTTTCAATTATGGAATACAAGTGACAACTGACTCTTCATGAGAATATCTGTTTGTGTGTGTATGCAGGTGCATAAATTTCTGCCTAGGTGGGAATGTTTCCCCTTCTACCTGTATGAGTTCTTGGATATCAGTAAAAATTTATTGACTTAAAAACCAATTGTACTATGTTAGACTCATGCAATACCATGTCTGATGTACATATACACAGACATATTTCATGTCACATATCATATCATATATGTTTATATAAAATCTGCCTGTGCAATTGGACATACATAGGAAAATTATGAGTAATTATTCAAGTGTATGTCAATAGTTAATTGGGACTATTGCAGTTTCTATCATTTAGATATGTCTTGTGACTCACCTCAGTTGAGTCCTGTAAAGTGCAGGGGAGTTATAACTAAAGCTACCTAAATTTTCATGTGTAAGTCAAGGTTTTGAGATCTTAGCAGAGTGGAAACATAGGTCAGAGGAGAGTTCTCCCAGTATTGAACAAGAAGTCCTCTTGGTGTCTCTGGAGTTATATGGTGTCCAGTGGCTGTCCTTGAGATATTGTGGTAGAACTTGGGAAAGTAATGGAAGCACCTAGAATAAACCAGCTGGACTGTGTAATAATTGTGAGAGACTTTCCGGTCATGGACAGAATAACTGAGCTATGTGTTGAGCCATTTTCAAATTGTTGAAATTCTTACATTACTAGATGGGGACAGGAACTGGTGAACTTTGAATGACTGTTAGAAATGGGATATCATCTATGTGAATAGGTTGAGGAAGTCTCAGTTATGTTAGAGGGAAATATCATTATTAGTTATTAGTATCTTTTTCATCAGATGATAGTAGTTCCTTCAACAGGAACTGATACTTGATAATGTATGGTTCTATAGAGTTTACTGTTTTTTCTCCATTGAAGGGGAGATATTTCCTTTTAAATTCATCATTGCCTGTGAATGTTTATTCGAAGATTCTTCCTAGGATTATAGCAAGAAGGGTAAAATATTAGTATATGTTATCAAATTGAAAGTTGTTTCCCCAGAAAAAAATTTACAAATGAAATGTTGAAAGATGTTATTCATAGTAACATTAAAAAAAATCCCCAACTGCTTTAGAGGAAATCTAATAAAATGGTTGTAAGAATTTTACAGAGAAAAGATTATCAAGAGAAATTAAAGTCTATATCCTTATGTTAGAGAATATGAAAAGTCTAAAATCATTGTTCTGGTTTCCGCCATAAAAAACTAGAAAAAGAAGGACCAAGTAACCTTAAGTAGAAGAAAAAATTAGCAATTAATTCACCATATTTTTCCCTGAGCAGTTGTTTTGTGCTGCTGTTGTATTTGAATGTTGAGCATATATTTAGATTTAGAAAATTCTCTTCAAATAGCAGTCACTCTTCTTTTCCTCTCCTTCCTCCTGCACAAATACAGAAGTGGTGACATCCTAGGAAATCCCCCTGCAAGTCTCCAAGTACTATAGCAATACAGGTGCCTAAGTCAAAGCACAAACAGATGATCAAGACAGAGAAAGCGGAAATGTAAGTCACACTCTGATACCTGATATATATATATATATACATGGCAGAAAGATATGTGTATAGTATATTCTTTTTAACCTCTGTCAACTGCCATGCCATCCTTGATACAGAGTGCAACCAAAAACTGTTATTATAAAATTTGCCCTCTGTATAGTAATGTAGCTGCTAATGACAGATCCATATTCACTTCCAAGATTTTTTGAAATCATCAATCTTTTAATTTTTAAAAAATATAATGAACTTAGAAATAAGCAATTTGTAGTAATTTATCTACCTGGAGTCTGCTATTTATGAACTCTACATCTGACTAATAATTTTTCTGGGAAATTTTGTAGATATTGTCTAATGCTGTATATAATTTGACAATGAAAATAAGAATAATTTCAAACCTATTAATTAATTTAGAGTTTGATTTTTAATAAGAAGACACACTTATTTGCTCTCCAGTTCAGTTCTTCAACCCTGCCCAGCAGCTTCCTAACTATCAGTGAGTACCAGGACACAGGTGATTAAACAATTATTTTCTCTCTATATGGGATTATGAGTATTTTCTTCACCTCTTCTTTCATATATTAATAGCTTATTTATTCTTGATGGTTTTCCCTAACTTTTCCAAAGAAGTATATATGTTACTTTTGGGATAAGAAAAAGATGAAAAAAGAAGCAAAATGGTGGAAAATTCAACACTAAGTTCATAACACATAATTTCTTTGGGTAGTTAGGTTTCTGAAAATTTTATTTCATTTCAGGAATGATTTATCAACATTAAAGAAAATGCTACTCTGAAGGTTCTGATTCGTAAGTCAAACTTGAAAAAGAAAGAGTACAAGAGGAAACATAAGAAAAATGTTACTCATTATATCACCATAGAATTGCACTTAATTTTACTTGATAAACAAATTCATATTTTTGCTAGTTCATTTAGATAGCTAATTTTGATATACTGTTATATTATAAGTGTCAACATCTGTGGCCATTGTAAGTCCACCAGACAAATTCAGCATTCAGGTCTTTCTTCTCTGTAGGTCCTAGAATAGGCAAATGGTGAGGACAAAAAATTATCATGGTAGTTATGACTTTAACGTGAAGAATGTCTCATAAATGCAATAATAAAAGTAACATTTAATACTTTCAGTTTCAAATGCTTTCAAGTTTTCTGAGATAAATTTGGATGTTCTTTGAGAGCATTATATTGGAAAGGCAATTATATAATTTTATGATAGATAGGCATACTGACAAAAAATAAATACTGAAGAATCCCCATTGTGAATGGGGATAAATACACAAGACATGCTAAGGACATTGCAAGTCTTATGTTTGCTGACTACATGATTAACAAATCTTCACTTTAAAAATTGTGGAATGCATATATAGAATACATTATTTTCAATTGGCTGAAGATGGAGCATAGATACATTACCTGAGCTTTTACTATAATACATTTGTAAAATAAGTTTTCCTTGATATCAAGCCTTAAAAATAAGGTTTTAGTTGATATCAATTGTACTTGTTAGATATACTTTCTAACAGATGTATGTTAAACTCCACTTTATGTAGCAGACTCCAGTATACACAACAGGGCATCTTACATTAATCCCTTATCAGATAAATCATTAACAAATATATTCTCCCATACTGTAGGATGCCTTTCTTTTCTGCTGATGGTGTGCTTTACTGTACAGAAGCCTTTAATTTTGATGTAGTTTCACTTGTTCAGTTTTTATTTTGTTGCGCTTTCCTGAGGAGATGTATTCAGGAAAAAACTGCTCATTTTTATATCAAGGGATTTTTGCCTATGTTTTATTTTAAGAGTTTTATGGTTTCATGACTTACATTCAAGTCTTTGATCCATTTTGAGTTTACTTTTGTGTATTGAGTTAGACAATAATCTGGTTTAATTCTTTTACATGTAGTTGTTGAAGAGGCTGTCATTTTCCCATTGTATACTCATGGCTCCTTTATCATATATTAATAGACCATAGATGTGTGGGTTTATATCTGGGCTCTCTGTTCTGTTCCATTGATCTATGGGTCTGTTCTTGTGCCAGTACCAAATTGTTTTGATTACTGTGGCTTTCTTATAGAGTTTGAAGTCAGGAAATGTAATCCCCCCAGCTTTTCTCTTCTTTCTCAAGATTGCTTTGGCTATTTGGGGCCTTTTGTTCAATATGAAATTTAGAATTATTTTTTCTAGTTCGTTGAAGAATGCTATTGGTATTTTGATGGGGATTGCACTGAATCTGTAGATTGCTTTAAAGAGGATGGCCATTTTTACAATATTAATTCTTCCTATCCATGAGCATGGGATTGATTTCCACTTATTGGTGTTTTCTTTAAATTCTCTCATGAGTGTCTTATAGTTTTCTGGTCTTTTACCTCCTTGCTTAGCTTTATTCCTAGGTATTTTATTCTTTTTGATGTAATTATAAGTGGAGTTGTTTTCCTGATTTCTCTTTCTTCTAATTCATTGTTAGTATATAGGAATGCAACAGATTTCTGTGTATTAATTTTGTATCCTGAAATATTCCTGAATTCAGTTATTAGTTCTAATAGTTTTTTGTTGGAGTCTTTAGGGTTTTCTATGTACAATATCATGTCATCTGCAAACTGTGACAGTTTAACTTCTTCCTTACCAATTTGGATGCCTTTTATCTTTTGTGTTATCTGATTGCTGTGACTAGGACCTCCAGTACTATGTTGAATAAAGGTAGGGAGAGTGGGCATCCTTGTCTTTTTCCTGATCTTAGAGGAAAAGCTTTCAGCTTTTTGCTGTTAAGTATGGTGTTGGCTGTGGGTTTTGTCCTATGTGGCCTTCATTATGTACCCTTATACCCATTTTGTTGAGAGTTTTTATCATGAATGGATGTTGAATTTTATCAAATACTTGTTCAGCATCTATTGAGATGATCACTTGATTTTTGTCCTTCTCTTTGTTGCTGTGATGTATAACACTGATTGACATGAATATTGTACCATCCTTGCATCTTTGGAATAAATCCCACTTGGTCATGATGTATAATATTGTACCATCCTTACATCTTTGGAATAAATCCCTCTTGGTCATGATGGGTGATCTTTTTGATGTATTTTTGAGGGCATCTTACATTTTTACCCTCTTTTCAGCTCAGGTCAGCATATTCTAAGGACTTCATTGTTTTAAATCTTTCAATATCTTCTAGACAACGACTCTGGGACCATCTCTGATGAATTCAAATCCTCTTTTGTGACAGTCCTTTCTACCATCCTCAAACACAATATGAGGATGCAGTTCTCTCTCAACTACAGACTGAGAAGTCCATGGTAGTTTAGATTATTCCTACTTTGTAAATCTGGGCTATTGCAACCATAGCCTATTAAGATTAGTTATTTCTTTCCATAAGCAAGGATGACAGTACAACTACATGAAAAGTATTTTGTGAAACTCCATAGAACTATTACTTGTCCCAACCATGTACACTGAATGAAGCTGTTGCTGGCAAGCTTTTGGCCTCTCATGTATGACTCAGTTTTAGTCTATCTCTCTTGTGGTCATTCATTAGAATGCTCATCCTATTTCTGTCCCTCTCTAATATTTCCAGTCTCTAATTTCTTACACCTGGTTGTGTCAGTTATGGCGCCAATTGAAATTTCATTTTGCTCTTCTCTCTGGATTTCTCTGCTGAGAGAATTCACTAGGGAATGCAATTTGGCATTTGTTTATGGTTTCTTGCAGTCAGTCTGATGTGTCTGGCAGGATACATCATTTGTGGTGGCAATGTAGACAATTTCAAAAACTGTTAAATATCTTAAACAAACATTTTTTGGACAACAAAGGCAAATTTCATTGGCCAAGGAATCTAATCAAACTCACAATACCTGTGAGATGAGATCTTAGTGACTTGTTTCTGATTTCCAGATATTAGGTTGATATTTCTGTGTTCATTTAGTTCCATATCTTCTCTTCCCATGCAACATTTCAAGGTGGTTTCTTCTTGTGGTTGATGTTTTGGCAATTTTTAAGTGGAAATATTGGAGGCAGTGCACAATGTTTCCTTGAAAAGAACCAGGTAATATATAGAGATAAATGATGTCTGTGATAACATTATCTCTATCTAAGTACAAAAACAAATCTAGTTCAACTCCTCAATTGTGAGTTTTTAGCAAATGGAAATGATTGCAATTTGTAGAGAAATGGACTATTTTGGAATAAAAAGAGCCCATTTGAAGAAATTCCATTTAACAGTGGACTAAATGTAGAGTAAGAGCATTTAGAATAAATGACTTTCAAAATGGGAGATTGGCTCATAATGATACACTCTGAGCCCTACTTTCTAGATGCATGAATTCTGTCTTCAACAAACTCAACAGCTAGTTTTCTAGTTTTGTCTTGAGTACCTTCAGTGGAGGTACTCCTGAAATATATGCTTTACATAGAATATTATTCATGATGTACATACAATTTCCTGTAACTATAAATTTGCCATTAGACACTATCCTCATCACTAAAGCCATTGCTTTGAACTTCAGCTTGCAACAGATCACATGAAAGGCTTACTAAAATATACCAAGTACTAGTGTTTCCCACTCAGTAGTCCACAGGTGGGGCTGAGAACTTGAATTTCTAACAAGTGCCATGTAACACTGGTTTTGCTCCCTGGACTACATTTTGAGAACCACTGCCCTAAGAGTAACTTCCATGTCTGTTCTCTTCTAGCGTCTCTTATCTGGATGAATATGGCCCCCACATAAGGCATTTCAATGATGTATCTTTTGTACTATTTATTTATTTATTTATTTATTTATTTATTTATTCATTCATTCATTCATTCATTCATTCATTCATTCATTCATTCATTTTGCTTTGCTCACCCTCCACCACTTTCTAATTCTTTGTTCTTCCCATCTCCAGCTTTTGAGGATGTTTATTAGGATTGGTGAATGACATGCAAACTCATAAAATAATAAAAGTCATTCATTAACAAACTATTGTTTGTTTGGACTCATAGCATGTATTAAACATTGTTTTAGGCATTGGGGATATGTGATGAGAAAAATAGACATGGTATCTACTCTCCTGGATTATACAAATTAGTGATCATGGACAGATAGGAAACAAATAAACAAAAGAATAAACAAGATAATTACAAATACAGAGTGGTATAAAGTAGGGTAATGGAAATTAGGGAGATGGGGTGGTGTGTATGGAATGTGATATTTTAGAAGGTGATTTTATTTTAATTAATATCTGAATTATAGGAACAAAGTTTCTTGTCTGAAATAAAAATAATAAAATAATTCCTGGTTACCCTCTTCCATCAGAAACTTCACCATTTTAAATTCTCTAAATTCCTCAATCTTTTCAGCTTCACATTTTCCTCTTTATCCCTTCCAAATGTACTCCTGTTGTACTTCATTAAGAATAAGAGAGCTTTACAGATAAACAATCTTATTGGAAGTTTCAATGTGTCTTTTTCATCTATATTTGTTAGGTGATAACGATGATGTGTATCTTTACTTATACAACTTCTGCTTTCCTCCTATTATAGTGGGAAAATAAGCTACCTTCTTTCCTACAGCTCAGCCCAGCCACTTGTCCTACTTATCATCTTTCTTGGTGTTTTGAATATTATATGTCATCCAGTTTCCTTTAAAATTTTTTTCTTTTTCATTCTCTCTCCTTCAGTTTACAAACATACTTAATTTCTTTTATCTTCTTATCCATCCACCTATTTATCATTATCTACCTAGTATATCTACCTATCCTGCCTGGAACTTGCTACATTTAGTCACCATTTCATCACTTTTTTTCCCCTTTTCCAAAAACATTTGAAAAATGATGGACTGGAAAGAGCAAATTTGGGGACCATGAGTACTGTATTTAAGATCCCACCTCTGGAACACTGTAGGAATTCATGCAAGACTGTTTCTAGATTAAACTTCCTAAGACACAGAAATGATTGATTGTATTTTTACTCCATTAAAATAGTAACTAGCACTCTGTTGCTTATAATAAATGTCCACTGCTCTTTGTTTCACCCTTCACTGTTTTGTCTGTAAGCTTTTTTTCCTATCTTATTTTCTTTTCTCCAATCCTCACAAACTGATGGATCAACCAACTATTCTCTGTTTATTCCATATGCTTATATTTCCCTATCTTAGTGTATACTTAATGATCTTTTATCCTAAGAATAAGATAAAGAATAGCCTTTGCTATTCTTGTCAAATTCTAGTAGTCCAAATTCTACTCAGTTTGTTACAAGCACATCAGCTAGCTCTTTCCTAAATTCCACTTCACCCTTTCAGCTGGAAGTAATATATCCACATTTTGAATATTGGGAGTATTTGCTTTGTAACTCCTTTTTGATGATCACTTTCTACCTTAATCATATTTGCATAATCATTATAGCTGCCCAACATGAGTGCAAGTTTCCAAAGGAAAGAAATAATATCTAAATCATCATTATAATTTTCCAAATAACTAGTCAAATGCCTAGCATCTTCCAAACCAGTGGTTCTCAAAGTATAGACCTTGGACTAGCAGCATAGCATTATCTGGGTGCTTGTTAGAAATTCATTGCACTGAATCAGAAATCTGGGGGTGGGGCCTAGCAATTTGCATTTGAACAAGCCCTTGGGGTGATTCTGATACTAACAAAATTTGGGGCCTACTCTGTGAGTGCATTCAGGAAATATTTGAATGTATGAATGGACAAACAACAATGAATAAATTTAATTGATTTTTAAATAAAACATATGACAGTTACTATAATTATTTCTGCTAGAAAATACATACTGTTGAGGTTCGCACATTAAAATATGAAAAACCTTTGAATTCTGATTAGGACAAATCTACTATGTTTTGCTTCCTAGCAATACTCTCTGACATTCTGTTTTTCTCAAGCACCTTCCTGTAATTTGTAAACTACTTATATGCCTGAAAGTGTGAATGCTGAATTTTTTTGGTAAATGTTACAAGTGAGTCACTGATTTTAATTCACTGGCAAGATAAAGGATATCTGTAGGGTCTCTTTGAGTTTTTTTTTTTTTTCAGTGAAAGAAAGTGATGTGCACTGCTTAGTGAATTGCATGTCCATATGACTCATGTGAGAAACTTGTTAAAATGAACATTTGATACAGTAGGTCTAGAGTGGTGTATGAGATTTACAAACTCCCAAGTGAAACCACTGCTGCTGGGACCATCTTATACATATGAGGATTATAGTGCATTTGCAGTTTCCCATCTAACAGGCCGATTCAGATCACTGGGTAGATGGAGAAGGGCTTGAGGATTTGGACAGATTATCTAGTGAACTTTACTTTCTTCATCTGTGAACATAAATCATCTAGTATAATGCTTGACACACAACAAGAAACCCAATAAAAGGTACCCATTATTATTCAAATAAAAATCAATGGCAAAATTAAAAGGAGTGTCAAAATATTATGGTTCCATCTGGCCGTAGTGTCTACAGACTGGGATGCAGTGGGTTAACCCTATTCCTGATGCACTCACTCTGGAATGTGAGGGCAGTAACATTGAGTTCTGCTGTCAACAGTTTTATAGCTTCTGCAATTTCAGCCTGAGTGTCAGCCATTGACCCACAGCAGCTGAAATCACAGGTGCAACTTCCTGAAAATTGAGCCCTTCTGGTACTACCCTGATTATCAGTTATTCCTGACAGAAAGGAAGAAAACTGCAACCCACTGAAAAAAAATATATGATTCCTTTATTGTATACTTAAGAACATTTTTTATAGTAGGATTTATCTTGTTGCACATGAATTTTAGTAACTGAGATTTAAATAAAAAATCTAATGTTAAGAGATTTCTCATTAATATCAGGCAGTAGCCTAAGAATTTGGTCACTTATCAGTTTATCATACTAGTTAGTATACTATTGAAAAACTAGTTACTTAAATTATATAGTTTATGAGACAGCCTTTCCTTCAGTTTATAAAATCAAAAGCAATAAATCCAATAGACTATTTCATTATTCACTGATTGAGAGTTACCATTCACAACGATTAATTTCTGAGTGAGTGTCATATTAGTTCATTTCCTAAGGAGCTTTTTGGAACTTCTTTTGGGAATTATGGACATTTAAATATAAAAGCTGAATACTCACTTTAAGCTACAATGATTCATTAGAAAAATATATGCTTCACATCCAAAGGCTACTTTGAAAGACACTGTATTAAATATTTAATAAAATTTAAGGAAAGACGCCTCCTCTAAAATCATCTTATTCCTTTATGAAAATTGAGAAAGAACAGAGCAACAAATATGGTTTTCTGGATTTGGGGTGGGGGTAGGGGAAATAGGATAATAGAATTATAAGAATGGTTTGAAGTTTCATACTCATAGTCAGAGATCTACCAATTATTATAGAGTGCTTTGACTGTGTCCTGAATTTTCCGCATGTTTTTTATTGTGAGGTTTTTTATTTTTCTATATTTAAATATGATTAGTAATTAATTTATGGCATTATGTTTAACTAAAACAGGTTCTGATAAGTGTTCGGTTGAAGTTCAGCAATAAATCTATAAGCAGTTGGTGCCCACCATATCTAGATTTACAAGAGCTAATATATTGTGGCAGATTGATTATTACCTTCAGAAGTTAGGTCAGCAGGTAATGTTTTTCTGATGGTAGGACAATTGGTGGTGTTTAAAAATATAGGGCACAAAGCGGAGAAAGAGAAATACCAAATGATTTCACTCATCTGAGGAGTATAGGAACAAAGGAAAAACTGAAGGAACAAAACAGCAGCAGAATTACAGAACCCAAAAATGGACTAACAGGTACCAAAGGGAAAGGAACTGGGGAGGATGGGTGGGCAGGGAGGGATAAGGGGGGGGAAGAAGAAGGGGGGTATTAAGATTAGCATGCATGGGGGGGAGGGAGAAAGGGGAGGGTGGGCTGCACAACACAGAGAGGACAAGTAGTGACTCTACAACATTTTGCTAAGCTGATGGACAGTAACCGTAATGTGGTTGTTAGGGGGGACCTGATATAGGGGAGAGCATAGTAAACATAGCATTCTTCAGGTAAGTGTAGATTAAAAATTTAAAAAAAAAAAAAAGAAAGAAAGAAAGAAAAGGGGGATTACTCCTTAACAGGATAAAACTATTGGTAAATCAAAGATCAACGCATGCTTTAAATATCCTTAATGTTGATCACTTAAAGGGTGTCAGATGATCAGCTATGGAGGTACTCTTTTCTGATAATATTCCTTTCTCTTAATTAAAAAAAAAAAAAAAAAGCAGTTACTGTGTGCTGACCTCCAATGAGTTCTGCACAGTGGTATAGAGGGCATGTCAAAGTGTGGGCAAAGGGTCTGTTTGTTTCTACGCAGAAGATCAAGGCCTAGCTTGGATACCCAGAAAATGAACTAAGATACGATATGAGGAGGAGCTTCCGGCATCAGCACTCTCTGGAGGACTCGTGCCGGGGGATGATCATCAAAAAGCCTCCACAGGGATCCGGACGATGCTGCGGTTGTGGCTGCATCCAGCCCACCATCTCCTGGACTTGCCATGAGAAGGAGGAGGGAGATGTCTAGGCTGGCATGTGCATACAGTGAGACAACGAATTTGACTGGATCTGTACTGTTGGAACTCAACCAGGAGTTGGGAGGGGTGCAAGTTGTAGCACCCCAAAATCTCATGACTATAGACTATCTATGGTTAAAAGAACATATGGGATGTGAACAGATCCCAGAAATGGGCTGCTTTAATTTGTCTGATGGTTCAAGTACAGTTGGAAAATATCCATCATATCATAGATAAATTTTCACAAATGCCTAGGGTGCCTAAATGGTTTTCTTGGCTTCACTGGAGATGGCTGGTGATTATAGATTTGCTTTGTTTATGTCACCGTATTCCTATTATGTCAATATGTGTGTGCAAATTAGTTAGTAGTTTAAAACCTATACATACTTAAGGTACTATACAAGAAGATATGTCAAAGAAATAATCAATCCTCCCAAGTTTCCTTCATATGCTACATCTATAGCTTTTCTTCTTCCTTCCTAATTACAAACCTTAAATAGAATTCGTGCCTCATATCGAATTTACCGAGTATCATAATTCCTCCAGGTGGTAAAGATACCTCGAGACAAGTGCTGGGCATAGAAGCCACAGGGCATAAATCTGCAAAGAAGTAAAAAGCTAACCTTTGCAAACAATATGGCTTCTCTCTCACTTACCAACTTTACATTTCCCTGTATGGCCCCGGAAGATGACTGGTTAGCCAGAGACGGGTAAGATTCCTCAAGGGAGGAACAACCTAAGACAGGCACAGTCGCAGGGGGGCCATCAGGTGAGAATTTGGGGATCAACAGAGGTGAGGCTCAGAACCTCACCCCCCCTGCTTTGAGAGAAATCTTCTGCATCCGTGGATGTCTTGCTGCCCTTGTCTAGCCTGGATTAATACTTAGTCCATAGGCACACACCTGATCATCTGATCATCTACATTTGCCTTCTTACAGCACTAAACTATGTTTTCTACCTTTATCTTGCATCTACCTACCACTTCAGCATTTTATTAAAAATAAAAATAATAATAATAATAGGAGAAATGTGGGATCAACATATAAATCAAGTACAAAAATCAAATGAATATTCATATTTGACCTGATGGTTTATAGGTCATATTGCATGATCAAAACCGAAAGTTTCTGTGATGACTGCCCTTGTACTGTTCACCATGTAAGAATTTATTCACTCTGTAAGAATTCGTTCACCATGTAAGAACTTGTTCGTTATGCTTCAGAAGATTGGAGACTGACGAGAATTAGGCTTGAGATGGATTAATGATTGTACATTGAGCATTGACCCCCCTATACTGAATTTTATTGTTGTTAACAACCATTTGATCAATAAATATGAGAGATGCCCTCTCAAAAAAAAAAAAAAAATAAATAAAAAAAAAAAATAAAAGAACAAAAAAAAAAAAAAAAAAAAAAAAAAATATAGGGCACATTTTCAATCTTTTGCATAACATGGAAATGAAAAAAGGAAAGTAAAATGAGGTAGCGTTTTTTCTTCGTTGTTAATGGCTTTGATTGACTTTAGGAACATGAGGATTAAAATGGGAGTTCAAGTGTTTTCTTTGTCATTGCACTGAGGATCACACTGAGGATACTTTTATTCTTTAGTTCTCATATCTTTCCAACATGTTTTGATGTTAATTTTTAAAGATTTTCAGAAAGGGAATATATTTTAAAATGCAATTAAGTTTTTAAAAGCCTAGTATGATCTCCTAGTAAAAATAAACTTTATTTAACTACTTCAATTGATTTCTCCTTTTGAAAACAGTCTTACCTCAAATTATTTCCTTCATGTTTTATTCTCTCCATCCCTTTCTCCTCCAATCTATTCTGTCTATCCTCAATTTGACTAATTGACACATGCTTCCTATTTAGCAGAAGTGAAAATGGCAACATCAACATCTAAATAGCTAAGGGAAAAGTATGGGGCTTCAGTGTGGGACAACTTTTAAAGGTGTTGTAGAGAGTTCACTGTCAGTCTCTAGGGCAGCAATGAAAAATTGGCACTTCTTTAAGCTCTCTGTCACCCATGAGTGGGCCCATCAGGTATTTAATAGCTTAGCCCAGTTAGATTCTGCACCTTCATTCATAAACCCACTTATGACATGGAGTATGAGTATTGTCAGATGGGCAGAGATAGATCCAAATGCTGTAAAATTTAGGGGACCTTCCTTAAGAAATAAGAATACCATTTCCCCCTAAAATATTAAAAAAGCCTTTGACCATGAAAACACATTGTTAGGGTCTCTCCCGAGGGCCTGATGCAAACAAGTCACAAGAGGGCCTGAGTCATAAGTTTTGTTTGCTTCATTGTAAATGATTTTTTACAGGAAGTGGGTAAGAAATACCAGAATTCCTCATTCTGCATACCTCAGAGAGAATGCCCAAATTATTTCTGATGGTCTATGATTGGCCAGCCTGATTCCATAACTGCATTTTATAATGAGGCATTTACTCATTCATGTGCTTATTCATACCTTAGTTCAATGTTTAGCCAATGAGTAGGCAAATGCCTCTTCTAAGACTAGGTTGAATTATTGTGTGAATTCCCCTACAAGCAGTTACAAGTGTGTTCTTTGAAAATGCTCAGCAAAAGCCAGTACAAAGGCAATGTGACCAGTGGATTTTTCTTTTTCTTTTTTCTTATTACATAATCCCTTATTTACCAGTTCTCAAGTGTGCTTTCAGTGGCTGTAAGGGAATGGAGCAAAGTAATATCTAATCCCTACTCCTTCAATTTTATAGTTTTTGCAGTTGTTACTCTACCATTTCTAATTATAAAGGAACATTGCAAGCTACAGGAAGGAAAGCTAGAGGAATTAGGGATTAATAATCCCTATTTTGAACTATTGAGAAACCCTTGCTTACTTTTTTCTTTTCCTCTTAGAATACTAATTTCTCCTCTGGGTCCATTTTTGTATAGTAGAGTCAGTGCTCATGATTTCAGAATAGGCTTCCATGAGTTATCAGCCACAAATTTGGCTTTACAATAAAGGTCTTTGTGTATAAAGATGAAAGCAAGTTAAATTTTGTGAGTGTATCATTTCCTAAGGCTGTTATGAACAAGTACCACAAACTGGGTGCCCTAAACCACAGAAATGTATTATCACACAGTTCTAGAAGCTAGTCTGAGATCAAGGTGCCAGCAGGGTTGGTTCTGTCTGAGGGCTATGAAAGGAAAATCTGTCCCATGCCTCTCAACTGGTTTCTGGTAGTTCCTTGGTTTGTGGTGACATAACTCTAATCTTCACAAGTGTTTCTCTGGGCCGAAATTTTCCTTTTTTCAAGGATGCAAGTCATATTGGACTAGAGGCCCACCCTACTTCAGTAGGACCTCATCTTAACTAATTATATCTGCAAGGGCCCTGCTTCTAAACAAGGTCACATTCTGAGGTGCTGAGCATTAGGACTTCAACATGCGTATTTGGGGAGGGGGCAAAATTCAACCCATAATTATGGGGCTACATGAAATGCTTTTCATAAGATTCACTTTTTAAGTATCTTTCATTTGAGTAAATTCACTAGTTTTGTAGAGCTACTGTAAAGGTGATTTAGATGGTGCATTAGTTTGATACCAACAAAGTAAGCCAAACAAAGTATCATAAACAAGTAAGATTGTGTGGCTTGAATAATAGAAATTTACTGCCTCAGTTCTCGAAGCTGGAAGTCAAAGGTCAAGGTGACAGCAGGCTTGGTGTCCTCTGAGGCCCCTCCTTGGCTTGAAGATGGCCGCACTCCAGCTGCTTTGTCCTCTGTGGTCATCCCTCTGTGTGCAACATCCGTGGTGTCTTTCATTACTAAGGACACTCTGGCTTAGAGCCCACCCATCTGACCTCACTGAACTTAAGTACCTCTTTATAGGCCCTGTCTCCAAAAAAGTCTCACTTTGAGGACTAAGACTTTAACACATGAATATTAGGATAAAATAACTCAGTCCATAGCAGATGGTCTGACATGTTTTTTTCTTATTAAACCTGCTTCCTATGACTGAAAATTTACTTTTGCTATTGTTCTCAGTTACTATTCCTCAATGACCATCTTCCTGCATATGGAGTGGTGTTTGTAAATTAACAGGTTTCATAAATAATTCTAAACTGCTGACTTATGAAGAAAATAAATGTCTGTCTATGGACTGGAATTCAAGATATTCACACTGCTTTTTTGTTGTGGATTTAAGTATGGTGCCAATAACTTTTCCTTTCTCTGAGTATCTATTTATCTTTTTTCTTAATCACATGCCATTTCCCAAGCACTATAACATGATTTTATTGTCTTACTAATTATTGTGGTAAAGTCTACTTAGGAGAAAATTCTAACATATTGAATTAATAAGTTTGTTGTAGAATATGTTTTAGTTACAACAGAATATTCTCTATCCTTAGCCTAAACACTTTCCTGCTTTCAAAATGTTTTCTTAGGTTTTGCATATATCTGTAATCCTTTTGTTCAAATTTGACTATTGCTTTTACCACCACCCTAAGCATCACCATCCAGTAGCTTCTGTTCATGAGCCAGCCACTCTCTTAGGAATCAGTGGGCTAGGCAGCGAGCTAAGCACTCCACAGGTGTTATCTTGTTTTAATCCTCAAAACAAGTCTATGATGTAGGTATTATCATCTTCATCTCACAAAACTAATGCTTTAAACGCTGTGTATGCCACTTCTGTTATTAAAAACTTTAGTTAGTAGCCACCTCCACCATGAAGCTTTCCTAATTTTCTCTTTTTTATGTTTCCATAATTTAAAAAACCAGATTCATATTTCACGTTTTATTCATTATATGATTTCCCATCCACATTTGGGAATAATCAAGAAGGATATTGAAACAAAAAGAAACTTAGCAATACTTTTTTTTTTAAATGTCTGTGTTTTAACTATTTTGCCCAGAATGTATGGGCAGCAAAGTAATACCAGAGAAAGGCAAATAAAAATAATTGGAGTAGAGAAGAAGTTGCTATATGCTTATGGATAAATGATAAGGGAACTTGAGTTTAAATGAGAGTAGTGAAAAGTATATTAAAAACAAAGCAAAACAAAAATCCTCTAAGAAGAATAAACCTAATCTCTTTAAGCTGACCTGCAGAAAACTTTTGACCTAAAAAATGGAATAAAGAAAAAGAATGATTTGACTTGGAAAGAATATCAATCACGAGAAACTGGGATATGCATGACCCCAAAAATACTAATTTCAGAGAGGATAAATAGCCAGTCTTCTGTTTCTAAGTGTTCATACTAACAGCAAGAATATTTGCACCTACATTTCTGTTATAGGGAGGTAAAGATACAAATAATGAATAATAAAAGACCCTTGCTTTCAAGAAAATCATACTCTAGAGATAGATAAATGAGAATAAGTCAATATGACAATTCTTATATTTCAATAGAGAACTGATATTTGTTTTTCTAAAAAAGGGCTGAAATTGAAAAAACTTCAGAACATAGATTAGCTTAGTAATGTGCATTAATTGCTAATTTTTTAGCTTTTCTGAATCGGTTCTTGATGTTCTTCAGAAGATCGTTTTTCACTGTTTAGCACACGTAAATATTTTGCCTAACAATTTTTTAATTGTAAACTGTAAATGTTTAAGCATAATAATAAATTGTAACTTGGTTTAATTTTTTAAATGATCACTTTAAAATTTTTTTCATCTGTGTCCAAAAGCTGAATTAGTAGTTTAGTGCTCCAACTTTTTCTCAGCAGTATAATTATTAATTTCATACTCATTTGTTTGTTGAAATCCCTAGTTTGGTAGAATTTCACTAGATTATTTCTATATTTATCATCAGAATGACTGCTGCCAGCTTTCTGTCTTCTCTTTCTGTTTCCGTTAATTCTGTCATTTCTGTCATTGTACTGGATGTGTTCACTTCTCTCCTCTCCGCTCTGTGCAGCATTCCAGTAGGCTCAGTGTCAGTTTCCTCATGTAATGTCCAACTGCCTGTTTCTAGGCTCACAGAATACAATACTTAATCAATTTTTTGGAAGTACACTTTAACTTTGGGAAATGTTAATGCTTGTTTCATTATAGAACCCTTAAATAGCAGCATACTTAGTTAAAGTATGTCATATTCATGCTCTGGGATGCAGACTAAATAAATTTTTGAGGAGGATAATAATTATTTCAAGTTAAATGAAACAGGAATTTTATAAGCATGCTCAGGATAGAATTATTTTTATATCTTATGCTTCTATTCAATATTTACTCAGTGTGCTTATTTCCTAGCTCACTGATTAATTTAGCTCACATTTGATGTCATCTTGTATTATTAATTTGGTTAGCATAAATGTGTGGGTGTCAATCTTATTGAGAAGATAAGCATGTTTATATCTTTTTATTTTCTACAGGGCATTAGCAGACAGGCTTGCTTATAGTAGGTTCTAAAAAATGTCAATCATTTGATCATGAAGACTGTATCCATTGCACTGATGGATGTTGCTAACAATTAGTTATTCCCTAGCTACAGAGATTTTCTTTTCTTTTCTTTCATTGAATTATTTGCTGCCCCAGATTTTGCTTTGATGAAGTAAACTAGGAAGGCACCAAACAGCAGTCAATCTGACTCTAATGCCGACCTGTAACAACTCTGGAGGCATAAAATGTGATAGGAAACCCTGGAGTCTCTTTTCCTGACAACCTGCCGACAGGTCATAATAGAAGTCTGTTCTTTCATTTGAATATTTCCAAAGGATCAAGCTCCTCCTGGGCAGTCCACAGAGTGGCTGTCCAGAGGGAGACATGTGGTCACCATCAGCCACCAGTAAAGGCTTTACAAGGCTAGGTTTTAAGACTCCACTAGCTCTTGGTCAGTCGGGGACTGTGACTTTGATCCAGAAGATATCCTAAGAGAGCAACAGTTCAGCCATCCTTAACTCATACCCACACAAAGGTGAAGGGCTGGGGAAAATGGAGGTATTCTTATGTGAAGATGCTGATTGACAAATATCTGGATGTGTTTGTCTGTGTGAGGAGGATGTCACCCTACACCATAGTTTCCCAACTGATAACCTTTGTATTACATCCAAAATTCATCAGGTTTTCCTATTATGAAGAGGAGTAGGCCCTTTTAAATATGGTCTCTAAGAACTCAGTAAGATTCCTTACAAATTTTCCTTACAAGTTCCTTACAAAGTTTCCAAAACAATAACTGGCTCTCCCTGTGCCCTGTAAAGCCCTCAGGGGATGACCCATCTCCCCCAGTGAGGAAGCCTTTTGTGGATTATATAATGCCTGCGTTTAGAAGCCCTCTTTTTAATTGCAGTTTCTCAGGGGAAGGATAGTGTGGTGAATTCTTGACACCAAACATACTGAAATAGAAGAAAAGAGAACAAAAGCTAAACTCCTATAGAATTTTATCCAAGGGACTGGACCCAATCAGAATAAAGTGCACCCTCTGGTCAGGCGTGAGTGGAAGTTCCTTGTCACTCCACGCTTTTATCTGTATTGTTTGGTTTGTATGGGTGCTTTTCCAGCCTTTCCAACATCATTCATCAAGTTAATATCTACACATCTTTCTGCCCTCATCTCGAATACTATTTCTTGAGCACCGCTCTCCTGGCTTAGGCTTCCTGGTATTCTCTTTCGAGGTACAGTGTAACTTTCCACTGTATCAGTAAGATTCATAAGGTCAAGGCACATGCCTGTCTTGACCATTATGGCAGCTGCTAGCACAGTGTCTGACACAGCAGGGTTAACACTATGAAGGTATTAGTGAACTGGCAATGCATGCCATTTATTCTTGTGAAACAAGTTCAATCCACCTATATAATGTCATTGCTTATCAGAGTTCCAGGTTTTGGATCGACTGTCTCTTGGAGTATGGAGACTCACAGAGCATTATTATGAAACTCATGCAAAATTTGATCAACCAGAGTAAAAACATGCTAACCCCCACCTCACAGATATCTTTGTCCTTTGCATGGTTTCCAGATGAAAGGGCAGGTGACTTGGTTGTATATCCCTGTCTTTACTGCAATTTTTCTGTTTGCGGGAAGAGATGGCTACAGTTTCAGGTGGCTGCAGGATGCAACATACTGCTGCATTTCCCTTGAGATGGTTATCACCTTCCCTACCATAACATGGGAGAATGTGCACAGCCAGACTTTCTGTGCATTTACTGATAAGAATGTGGATTAATTTTAGGTGTTTCAGCCCACTTCAGACTAGGATCCAAAGAGATATGATGAGAACACAGAGATAACAAAAAAATGAATGAACATCAACCACACTCAGCAAATATATTCTGCTGTTACCCTATAGTTCTTCAAGGGAGAATTTATGAAGATCTAAATGAAATTATCTCATATTTAGGTTACCATGATCAGGGTCTTCTCTTCGGTTCAGTTATTTTTTTATGAAGTCTCTTATGATTAGACTTATGCACAATGTGAAACAAAAGTTAGAGCAAAATCTACAGTGTTAGCACAAGAACCGAATTTTAAAATCCAGAAGAGGAGTAAACTGCACTTTCAAGTAATCTAAAACACACATTTGAGGGCAGGTTGTCAGCACACTGCTGTCATGTTATCAGCACCCAAAGTCCATGGAATCACTTCTACTAAAAGTAATTATCTGTTCGTGGGGATGCAACATCCAGACAGATTATAGACCCTTTCATGTGATAAGTGGACAGATTTTAGAATTACTTATTATGTTGATCCTTTTTAGCCTTGAAGAGTGGTGAGCTACTGGTATTGTGATAGATATTATGTCTAGATACTTAGGACAAGAGTGTTCTAAATCCTTAAATACTAGGCATCTTTCATGTCCTTTTTGGTAATTATCTGATTACTAAATCTGAAAATGTTACAGCTAGGTTCCCAAATAATATTCTGTTTCAAGAATAAATCAAAACATGAAGTGGTATTTTTTGATGTAGGAAAGACAGATAATTTGATTAACATTCAATACTTGTAACAATGTCTAGTTTTACATGCTTATAGCATGTGAAACATAAGTGGCCTGTTATATTTTAAATGTATGTGTTTAGTTTATATTTTCCTGCATTTACTTGTTGTTATATGAGCCTGTTTGACCATAACAGATAGGATGTCAATGGCAAATAAATTACATAGTTGCAAGGTAGTGCCAGCTGGCTCAAACCCTCAAATGTTGAGTCCACTTTGTAACAGTAGAAAAATAAAAGACATTGGGCGTAGTATCAAATACATGTTTTAGTCATTTTCTTGGAGCCTATAGACTGGCATATCACAAACCCCTTCTGAATATCATGTTCAGTCTAAAACTATAATTAATTTTACTGCTGAAATCCACACTTGAAGCAGAACACCTCAGTTCTGCAGTGCCCATCACACTTCACTGGTAACCAAGCATAAGTAAATAAATAAACGAAAAACACACACTCTAACTTCTGGTGTCAAGTAACAAAGTAAAACTTGACATAGTCTGAGGCAGGGAAATTGTGGGCACAGTCTGAGGAAATAACAGAAATTTGCTGAATAAAGTCCAAACTAACTTACCTGCTGCTAGAAATTGAGAGGATTCCTTTTATGCATGGTTCTTATCACAGGAAGCAGAATTCTGTATTAATGAAAACTGGTTTCCATACCATTTTAGAACATTTATAGCCAATGTCATAAGAAGTGAATATTCTTGTGAAGTGATTATATCTTATATCTGGGACAATCAATCTCTAAGTGCAGAGAAAGAATCGATCATAGATTAATTTCAAGTATATAAGTCTTTTTAGTTAATAGGATGAAAATGTAGATGGATGTTTTGTTAATCTATTCAAATATTATTTTTAAAACTCTCCCTGTGCAAGTCCCTGTTTATTGTTTGGTGCTAAATAACCTATGAAAAGGAACTAAGTTATAACAATGTTCAGTTTGATCGCTGATTCAGTCACTTAACAATAGTTTTTTTTAGCTTCTACTGTGTGTGAATTAGTCCCAAGACAAAAGGAGTGTGGCAATGAAGATACCAGAGATGATTTCTTCCTTCACTGAGTTTATAATTTCAGTAAGAAACAGATATTGCCAAATAATCTCTTATGTACACACCTACACTATATTAAGCTTAATGCTGTAAAGGAAAAGTAGGTGATGCTATCAGAACATATAATAAAGGGAGCTTGTCTATCTATCTGAACCACAGATGAGGTGATGTCTAGAATAAGTGATATTTTAGCTGCATGAAGAAGTGATATTTAAAATGGACTCTGGAGAATGTGGCAAAAGGAAAAATTTTCACGTGGAGGACTCATGTGGTGCACTGATCTTGAGCAGAAGAAAACGAAAAAGGTTGTGGACTGAGACAGTCTGGTATGCCAATTGGGGGCAAGATCCTGCAGGGCCTATGAAGCCATTTTAAATATTTGAGACTTTATCCTTAGAAGGATGGATAACAGAGAGCAAGAGAGTTAAATGACAAATATGCATCCTTAAAAAGAAAATATCTTCATTGGCAAAATAAAAAGTGGCCAAAATCTATGTTTACTCTCCATAGTTTCTGCTCCCAGCAATCTCATTTTAAGTATATGTAACTCAAAAGTCTTGAACTGTATTCTAGTACCAGAGGGGATTTTCAGAAACAGATTTAGTTACTGAGGATCATCCTACTTTAATGGTTTACATACATAGAGCATTCATTATTGACAGGAAGGTCCCAAAAGGGATCTGATGAGCTCAGTAGGTTGTGTAGATCAGAAAAAGCCAATGATGCAATGACCTCCTCTAGGAATCAGTTTTATCAGCTCAGCGGAGGCAGAGGCAGTGTTATCATGCCTGGGTTTACAGCAGAAGATGGAGAGGGCTTGTTTGGCTCCTGTGCTTGGTAAGTGGTCATCATTGGATAGTAAATGAGCAACTTGGGCCAAACTGGCCAACAAGCAATAAAAGAATCTCAAGAAAGATGTCTGGACTTGGAAATAGGAAGAGCCTGGCCTATAGTCAGATGTTGACGGTGACTGGGAAGGAAACCAGGCTTCTTTGACGGGCCAGGGCAAGAAGCAGAGCTGCTCCTCTTGCTTCCGTAAACCTGCCCTGACCCAGGTATCTGGGGACAATATGATTTTTATGACATGGTTTATCTTTCTCTCCTCAAACCCAGTTCTCTCCCAGAGATCCTCTATATCTATTTCTCTTTCTTTCCATTCCTCTGATTATTTCCTGTCTCTCATTTTCTTTTCTCTCTCTTTCAAAAATCTCTTAACACTTCATTTTTCAACTTAATCTGCCTATCTCTCCTTCCCATTTCTTAACTGATATGGAACAGAGGTGAGTTCTTTAAAATATTTGTCATATTCATGAAAAGCAAGTTTTATAAGCTATCATCATTTATAATTTATCTCAAATTGCACCACATCAATTATAAACTGCTGTGTTTGGGTAAAATTCATTATTCTTTCAAGTCAGAGTTCTTTGACAGAAGGAAATAGAAGGTCCTTTTCTGGAGCCAAGTGATATTTGGCTGAAATCTAAAGAACAGAGATGCTCTGTGATACCACATCACAACAAAACTCTGATTAACTCTGATGCCTATTCAGAGTCGATTTTAGTCACTATCTAGGTACTAGATCAGTGAGAATAATGGCTCATGAATTTTGGAAAAAAGTTGGGCAATTACAGATTGTGTGAATAGTAGTGCATTCCTAAAAAAAATGCTGCATTCAGGGTTTTGTGTGGATTATCCTCATTAAATCCTCACAATAATCTCATAGGAGAGAAACTGGCCAGTTACAATTTCCCAAGCTGTGTAACTGAAGTTTAAAAAGGTCAGATGAACTGCTTAAGATTCTGAACAGACACCTGGAGAGCTGGGATTCAAATGATGGTGGTTTTACTCTAGAGCTACAGCCCAGACATCGTTGCTAGTCTCACTCAACTGCCTCTTATTTCTATTACATCTGTAATGTTGGTTCAACTCTGCAAAATATCAAACAGTAATTTGCAGAAGAAAAATTCTCAATTTATGAATTCCATTGCACTTTTTTTGATTAATGGTAATATTTATTCCCTTAAACAATCTTTCTCTACTTCATTTTATTTTTCAACAGTAAAAATAATGTCTTTGTACATAACATAAAAATTGTAAAACATGGAATTGTAGCCCAAAATGTTTTTCAACTAAAGAAATAATTTGAGAATAAATGCTAAAAACAAAGCAATGTTCAAATTTGATGTTGCATTGTCAACATTTCTTTGGAATTTCCTCAAATATACAAAATGGTTGTAAATCTTTTTTTTTTTTTTTTTTTTGAGAGGGCATCTCTCATATTTATTGATCAAATGGTTGTTAACAACAATAAAATTCAGTATAGGGGGGTCAATGCTCAATGTACAATCATTAATCCATCTCAAGCCTAATTCTCGTCAGTCTCCAATCTTCTGAAGCATAACGAACAAGTTCTTACATGGTGAACGAATTCTTACAGAGTGAATAAATTCTTACATGGTGAACAGTACAAGGGCATTCATCACAGAAACTTTCGGTTTTGATCATGCAATATGACCTATAAACCATCAGGTCAAATATGAATATTCATTTGATTTTTGTACTTGATTTATATGTTGATCCCACATTTCTTCTATTATTATTATTATTTTTATTTTTAATAAAATGCTGAAGTGGTAGGTAGATGCAAGATAAAGGTAGAAAACATAGTTTAGTGCTGTAAGAAGGCAAATGTAGATGATCAGATGATCAGGTGTGTGCCTATGGACTAAGTATTAATCCAGGCTAGACAAGGGCAGCAAGACATCCACGGATGCAGAAGATTTCTCTCAAAGCAGGGGGGGTGAGGTTCTGAGCCTCACCTCTGTTGATCCCCAAATTCTCACCTGATGGCCCCCCTGCGACTGTGCCTGTCTTAGGTTGTTCCTCCCTTGAGGAATCTTACCCGTCTCTGGCTAACCAGTCATCTTCCGGGGCCATACAGGGAAATGTAAAGTTGGTAAGTGAGAGAGAAGCCATATTGTTTGCAAAGGTTAGCTTTTTACTTCTTTGCAGATTTATGCCCTGTGGCTTCTATGCCCAGCACTTGTCTCGAGGTATCTTTACCACCTGGAGGAATTATGATACTCGGTAAATTCGATATGAGGCACGAATTCTATTTAAGGTTTGTAATTAGGAAGGAAGAAGAAAAGCTATAGATGTAGCATATGAAGGAAACTTGGGAGGATTGATTATTTCTTTGACATATCTTCTTGTATAGTACCTTAAGTATGTATAGGTTTTAAACTACTAACTAATTTGCACACACATATTAACATAATAGGAATACGGTGACATAAACAAAGCAAATCTATAATTACCAGCCATCTCCAGTGAAGCCAAGAAAACCATTTAGGCACCCTAGGCATTTGTGAAAATTTATCTATGATATGATGGATATTTTCCAACTGTACTTGAACCATCAGACAAATTAAAGCAGCCCATTTCTGGGATCTGTTCACATCCCATATGTTCTTTTAACCATAGATAGTCTATAGTCATGAGATTTTGGGGTGCTACAACTTGCACCCCTCCCAACTCCTGGTTGAGTTCCAACAGTACAGATCCAGTCAAATTCGTTGTCTCACTGTATGCACATGCCAGCCTAGACATCTCCCTCCTCCTTCTTATGGCAAGTCCAGGAGACGGTGGGCTGGATGCAGCCACAACCGCAGCATCGTCCGGATCCCTGTGGAGGCTTTTTGATGATCATCCCCCGGCACGAGTCCTCCAGAGAGTGCTGATGCCAGAAGCTCCTCCTCATATCGTATCTTAGTTCATTTTCTGGGTATCCAAGCTAGGCCTTGATCTTCTGCGTAGAAACAAACAGACCCTTTGCCCACACTTTGACATGCCCTCTATACCACTGTGCAGAACTCATTGGAGGTCAGCACACAGTAACTGCTTTTTTTTTTTTTTTTAATTAAGAGAAAGGAATATTATCAGAAAAGAGTACCTCCATAGCTGATCATCTGACACCCTTTAAGTGATCAACATTAAGGATATTTAAAGCATGCGTTGATCTTTGATTTACCAATAGTTTTATCCTGTTAAGGAGTAATCCCCCTTTTCTTTCTTTCTTTCTTTCTTTTTTTTTTTAAATTTTTAATCTACACTTACCTGAAGAATACTATGTTTACTATGCTCTCCCCTATATCAGGTCCCCCCTAACAACCACATTACGGTTACTGTCCATCAGCTTAGCAAAATGTGGTAGAGTCACTACTTGTCCTCTCTGTGTTGTGCAGCCCACCCTCCCCTTTCTCCCTCCCCCCCATGCATGCTAATCTTAATACCCCCCCTTCTTCTTCCCCCCCTTATCCCTCCCTGCCCACCCATCCTCTCCAGTTCCTTTCCCTTTGGTACCTGTTAGTCCATTTTTGGGTTCTGTAATTCTGCTGCTGTTTTGTTCCTTCAGTTTTTCCTTTGTTCCTATACTCCTCAGATGAGTGAAATCATTTGGTATTTCTCTTTCTCCGCTTGGCTTATTTCACTGAGCATAATACTCTCCAGCTCCATCCATGTTGCTGCAAATGGTTGGATTTTTCCACTTCTTATGGCTGAGTAGTATTCCATTGTGTATATGTACCACATCTTCTTTATCCATTCATCTACAGATGGACATTTAGGTTGCTTCCAATTCTTGGCTCTTGTAAATAGTGCTGCGATAAACATAGGAGTGCATCTGTCTTTCTCAAACTTGATTGCTGCGTTCTTAGGGTAAATTCCTAGGAGTGGAATTCCTGGGTCAAATGGTAGGTCTGTTTTGAGCATTTTGATGCACCTCCATACTGCTTTCCACAATGGTTGAACTAATTTACATTCCCACCAGCAGTGTAGGAGGGTTCCCCTTTCTCCACAGCCTCGCCAACATTTGTTGTTGTTTGTCTTTTGGATGGCAGCTATCCTTACTGGTGTGAGGTGATACCTCATTGTAGTTTTAATTTGCATTTCTCTGATAATTAGCGATGTGGAGCATCTTTTCATGTGTCTCTTGGCCATCTGTATTTCTTTTTTGGAGAACTGTCTGTTCAGTTCCTCTGCCCATTTTTTAATTGGGTTATTTGTTTTTTGTTTGTTGAGGCGTGTGAGCTCTTTATATATTCTGGACGTCATGCCTTTATCGGATCTGTCATTTTCAAATATATTCTCCCATACTGTAGGGTTCCTTTTTGTTCTATTGATGGTGTCTTTCGCTGTACAGAAGCTTTTCAGCTTAATGTAGTCCCACTTGCTCATTTTTGCTGTTGTTTTCCTTGCCCGGGGAGATATGTTCAAGAAGAGATCACTCATGTTTATATCTAAGAGGTTTTTGCCTATGTTTTTTTCCAAGAGTTTAATGGTTTCGTGACTTACATTCAGGTCTTTGATCCATTTTGAGTTTACCTTTGTATATGGGGTTAGACAATGGTCCAGTTTCATTCTCCTACATGTAGCTGTCCAGTTTTGCCAGCACCATCTGTTGAAGAGACTGTCATTTTGCCATTGTATGTCCATGGCTCCTTTATCAAATATTAATTGACCATATATGTTTGGGTTAATTTCTGGGGTCTCTAATCTGTTCCACTGGTCTGTGGCTCTGTTCTTGTGCCAGTACCAAATTGTCTTGATTACTATGGCTTTGTAGTAGAGCTTGAAGTTGGGGAGTGAGATCCTCCCTACTTTATTCTTCTTTTTCAGGATTGCTTTGGCTATTCGGGGTCTTTGGTGTTTCCATATGAATTTTTGAATTATTTGTTCCAATTCATTGAAGAATGTTGCTGGTAATTTGAGAGGGATTGCATCAAATTTGTATATTGCTTTCGGCAGGATGGCCATTTTGACGATATTAATTCTTCCTAGCCATGAGCATGGGATGAGTTTCCATTTATTAGTGTCCCCTTTAATTTCTCTTAAGAGTGACTTGTAGTTTTCAGAGTATAAGTCTTTCACTTCCTTGGTTAGGTTTATTCCTAGGTATTTTATTCTTTTTGATGCAATGGTGAATGGAATTGTTTTCCTGATTTCTCTTTCTATTGATTCGTTGTTAGTGTATAGGAAAGCTACAGATTTCTGTGTGTTGATTTTGTATCCTGCAACTTTGCTGTATTCCGATATCAGTTCTAGTAGTTTTGGAGTGGAGTCTTTAGGGTTTTTTATGTACAGTATCATATCATCTGCAAATAGTGACAGTTTAACTTCTTCTTTACCAATCTGGATTCCTTGTATTTCTTTGTTTTGTCTGATTGCCGTGGCTAGGACCTCCAGTACTATGTTAAATAACAGTGGGGAGAGTGGGCATCCCTGTCTGGTTCCCGATCTCAGTGGAAATGCTTTCAGCTTCTCGCTGTTCAGTATAATGCTGGCTGTGGGTTTATCATATATGGCCTTTATTATGTTGAGGTACTTGCCCTCTATTCCCATTTTGCTGAGAGTTTTTATCATGAATGGATGTTGAATTTTGTCAAATGCTTTTTCAGCATCTATGGAGATGATCATGTGGTTTTTGTCTTTCTTTTTGTTGATGTGGTGGATGATGTTGATGGATTTTCGAATGTTGTACCATCCTTGCATCCCTGGGATGAACCCCACTTGGTCATGGTGTATGATCCTTTTGATATACTGTTGAATTCTGTTTGCTAATATTTTATTGAGTATTTTTGCATCTACATTCATCAGGGATATTGGTCTGTAATTTTCTTTTTTGGTGGGGTCTTTTCCTGGTTTTGGTATTAGGGTGATGTTGGCTTCATAGAATGAGTTTGGGAGTATTCCCTCTTCTTCTATTTTGTGGAACACTTTAAGGAGAATGGGTATTATGTCTTCTCTGTGTGTCTGATAAAATTCCGAGGTAAATCCGTCCGGCCCCGGGGTTTTGTTCTTGGGTAGTTTTTTGATTACTGTTTCAATTTCTTTGCTTGTAATTGGTTTGTTTAACTTTTGTGTTTCTTCCTTGGTCAGTCTTGGGAGGTTGTATTTTTCTAGGAAGTTGTCCATTTCTTCTAGGTTTTCCAGCTTGTTGGCATATAGGTTTTCATAGTAGTGTTTAATAATTCTTTGTATTTCTGTGGAATCTGTTGTGATTTTTCCATTCTCATTTCTGATTATGTTGATTTGTGTTGACTCTCTTTTTCTCTTAATAAGTTGGGCTAGAGGCTTATCTATTTTGTTTATTTTCTCAAAGAACCAGCTCTTGGTTTCGTTGATTTTTGCTATTGTTTTATTCTTCTCAATTTTGTTTATTTCTTCTCTGATCTTTATTATGTCCCTCCTTCTGCTGACTTTAGGCCTCATTTGTTCTTCTTTTTCCAGTTTTAATAATTGTGATGTTAGACTATTCATTTGGGATTGTTCTTCCTTCTTCAAGTGTGCCTGGATTGCTATATACTTTCCTCTTAAGACTGCTTTCGCTGCATCCCACAGAAGTTGGGGCTTAGTGTTGTTGTTGTCATTTGTTTTTATATATTCCTTGATCTCTATTTTGATTTGTTCATTGATCCATTGATTATTTAGTAGCATGTTGTTAAGCCTCCATGTGTTTGTGAGCCTTTTTGTTTTCTTTGTAGAATTTATTTCTACTTTCATACCTTTGTGGTCTGAAAAATTGGTTGGTAGAATTTCAATATTGTGGAATTTACTGAGGCTCTTTTTGTGAGCTAGTATGTGGTCTATTCTGGAGAATGTTCCATGTGCACTTGAGAATAATGTATATCCTGTTGCTTTTGGATGTAAAGTTCTATAGATGTCTATTAGGTCCATCTGTTCTAGTGTGTTGTTCAGTGCCTGTGTGTCTTTACTTATTTTCTGCCCGGTGGATCTATCCTTTGGGGTGAGTGGTGTGTTGAAGTCTCCTACAATGAATGCATTGCAGTCTATTTCCCTCTTTAGTTCTGTTAGTATTTGCTTCACATATGCTGGTGCTCCTGTATTGGGTGCATATATATTTAGAATGGTTATATCCTCTTGTTGGACTGAGCCCTTTATCATTATGTAGTGGCCTTCTTTATCTCTTGTTACTTTCTTTGTTTTGAAGTCTATTTTGTCTGATATTAGTACTGCAACCCCTGCTTTCTTCTCACTGTTGTTTGCCTGAAATATGTTTTTCCATCCCTTGACTTTTAGTCTATGCTTATCTTTGGGTTTAAGGTGAGTTTCTTGTAAGCAGCATATAGATGGGTCTTGCTTTTTTATCCATTCTATTACTCTATGTCTTTTGATTGGTGCATTAAGTCCATTTACATTTAGGGTGACTATTGAAAGATATGTACTTATTGCCATTGCTGGCTTTAGATTCGTGGTTACCAAAGGTTCAAGGTTAGCTTCTTTAGTATCTTACTACCTAACTTAGCTCGCTTATTGAGCTGTTATATACACTGTCTGGAGAGTCTTTTCTTCTCTCCCTTCTTATTCCTCCTCCTCCATTCTTCATATGTTGTGTGTTTTGTTCTGTGCTCTTTTTAGGGGTGCTCCCATGTAGAGCAGTCCCTGTAGGATGCCCTGTAGAGGTGGTTTGTGGGAAGCAAATTCCCTCAGCTTTTGCTTGTCTGGGAATTGTTTGATCCCACCATCATATTTAAATGATAGTCGTGCTGGATACAGTATCCTTGGTTCAAGGCCCTTCTGTTTCATTGCATTAAGTATATCATGCCATTCTCTTCTGGCCTGTAGGGTTTCTGTTGAGAAGTCTGATGTTAGCCTGATTGGTTTTCCTTTATAGGTGACCTTTTTCTCTCTAGCTGCCTTTAAAACTCTTTCCTTGTCCTTGATCCTTGCCATTTTAATTATTATGTGTCTTGGTGTTGTCCTCCTTGGATCCTTTCTGTTGGGGGTTCTGTATAATTCCATGGTCTGTTCGATTATTTCCTCCCCCAGTTTGGGGAAGTTTTCAGCAATTATTTCTTCAAAGACACTTTCTATCCCTTTTCCTCTTTCTTCCTCTTCTGGTATCCCTATAATACGAATGTTTTTCCTTTTGTATTGGTCACATATTTCTCTTAGTGTTGTTTCATTCCTGGAGATCCTTTTATCTCTCTCTATGTCAGCTTCTATACGTTCCTGTTCTCTGGCTTCTATTCCTTCAATGGCCTCTTGCATCTTATCCATTCTGCTTATAAATCCTTCCAGGGATTGTTTCACTTCTGTGATCTCTTTCCTGACATCTGTGATCTCCTTCCAGACTTCATCCCACTGCTCTTGCATTTTTCTCTGCATCTCATCCCATTGCTCTTGCATTTTTTTCTGCATCTCTGTCAGCATGTTCATGATTTTTATTTTGAATTCTTTTTCAGGAGGACTAGTTAGGTCTGTCTCCTTCTCAGGTGTTGTCTCTGTGATCTTTGTCTGCCTGTAGTTTTGCCTTTTCATGGTGATAGAGATAGTTTGCAGAGCTGGTACAAGTGACCGCTGGAAGAGCTTCCCTTCTTGTTGGTTTGTAGCCTTTTCCTGGGAGAATAGCGACCTCTAGTGGCTTGTGCTGGGCAGCTGTGCGCAGACAGGGCTTCTGCTTCCTGCCCAGTTGCTTTGGGGTTTATCTCCGCTGTTGCTGTGAGCTTGGCCTGGCTGGGGCTGTTCCTCCAAAATGGTGGAGCCCGGTTGGAGGGGGAGCAGCCAGGAGACTATTTATCTCCGTAAGGGGCCTCTGTGCTCCCTGCTGCCCAGGGGGTTAGAGTGCCCAGAGATCCCCAGATTCCCTGCTTCTGGTCTAAGTGACCTGTCCTGCCCCTTTAAGATTTCCAAAAAGCACTCTCCAAACCAAAACAACAACAGCAACAATGAGAGAGGGAACAGAAACAAAGAGAAAAAAAAAAAAGGAAAAAAAAGGAAAAAACAAGCGATTTTTTTTTTTTTTTTTGTCCTCAGGTGCCGGTCCCAGGCACCCACTCACTGGTCCTGCTGCCCTGTCTCCCTAGCACCAGGGTCCCTGTCCTTTCAAGGCTTCCAAAAAGCACCCACCCACCGGTCCCGCAGGGAAGGAACGCTCGATATTCTTTGTCCTCAGGCACTGGTCCCAGGCACCCGCTCACCAGTCCCGCCGCCCTGCCTCCCTAGCACCGGGGTCCCTGTCCCTTCAAGGCTTCCAAAAAGCACTCGGCAAAAAGAGAGAAAAAAAGGGGAAAAACGCGCGATTTCTTCCGTCCTCAGGTGCTGGTCTCAGGCACCCACCCACCGGTCCCACAGTGAAAAATGCGGGATATTCTTTGTCCTCAGGTGCCGGTCCCAGGCACCCGCTCACCAGTCCCGCCGCCCTGCCTCCCTAGCACCGGGGTCCCTGCCCCTTTTAGGCTTCCAAAAAGCACTCGCAGAAAAGAGAAAAAAAAAAGGGGAAAAACGCGCGATTTCCTCTGTCCTCAAGTGCCGATCTCAGGCACCCGCCCACCGGTCCCGCAGGGAAAAACGGGGGATATTCTTTGTCCTCAGGCGCCGGTCCCAGCCACCCGCTCACCAGTCCCGCCACTGTGCCTCCCTAGCACTGGGGTCCCCGTCCCTTCAAGGCTTCCAAAAAGCGCTCGCCAAAAAGAGAAAAAAAAAAAAAAAAGGGGAAAAACGCGCGACCTCCTCCGTCCTCAGGCACCGGTCTCAGGCACCCGCCCCCCGGTCTCGTAGGGAGAAACGCGGGATATTCTTTGTCCTCCGGCGCTGTTCCCAGGCACCTCCTCACTGGTCCCGCCACCCTGCCTCCCCAGCAACGGGGGCCCGTCCCTCTAAGGCTTCCAAAAAGCGCTCGCCAAAAAAAAAAAAAAAAAAACCGCTCCGGTTTCTCTCCACCCACCGGGAGCCGGGGGGAGGGGCGCTCGGGTCCCACCGGGCTGGGGCTTGTATCTTACCCCCTTCACAAGGCGCTGGGTTCTTGCGGGTGTGGATGTGGTCTGGATGTTGTCCTGTGTCCTGTGGTCTCTATTTTAGGAAGATTTTTCTTTGTTATATTTTCATAGCTCTATGTGTTCTTGGGAGGAGATTTCCACTGCTCTACTCACGTCGCCATCCTGGCTCCGCCCCCTCGGTTGTAAATCTTTTTTATCCGTATTTGTAGTAAGCATCACATGTATTTCCCATAAGCAGAACCTGCCCTTGGTAACTGATTGCTCATTTATTTTTTATTGTCTTCCTCTTAGCATAAGGTGTGCTGTTAGTTTATATGATTGCTAAATTGTCAAAAATGGGCCAGTTCTGAACTTGCCAGATCATCTAAACTGGCAATTGGGTTTTCAGGTTTCTTAAAACTTCAATACCTTGAGGATCGGCTGCTGTCCAATGCTCCTGCAGAGGTTGAATTAGAATGACTGAAAAGAAACATAGGCTTCATTGCAGAGCAATTTTATGAGTCCGTAAAAAAGATAGGGAGTCTTTGATCTCTTCCTCCTAATCAGCCCGCAAGCTGGCTGGGGATGGCTCATGCGGCTAGAAAGCACTGAATTCTCACTTTGCCATTCTATTTGAGGTTCTTTCCTGTCTCTACACAGCGTTTATTCTGTGGGTTTTTACGTATCTACCACAACGTGGAAGAAGCATCAAGAAGTAAAGGGAAATCATTATATTTAAAGGTAAGAATATTTTCAGTGTAATTCCACATTACTTTACTAACATCAGTGAGCTAGTCCTGTAATCCTTCTGATCCTCAGTTACCACACTTGTATAATAGTTTGTAGGTAGACCATCAGAGCAAAATATAAATGAAGTGTACCTCACGATGGATCTCTCTTATCACTATTTTTGAAAAAAATCTATCTGAAACATCTAAAATGAACACATAATAGATCAGAATAGCAATTGTCAAAATTATCTTACAAGAATAGAATGGTTCCTAGGATGAAGATACACTTGAGGTATTAAGTAATATAGAATAATTACTAATAATTATTTCTATAGAAGTAATGTGTCATCAGAAGTGGATGTGTATGGCTACAGAATAAGAGAAAAGGAAAAGGTCACAAAGGCACACTTAGCAAAGTTGTGCTTTTTTACAGCTAGGTGGGAGAAGTGATTTAAAGTAGATGAATCATTCCCTATTTTCCATCTCAAGCATACGGTTTGAAAGAAGCAATTTGAGCTTGAATAGTCTGTATATGGCCCTGCCTAACATAGCAGACTATAGCAGAAATTTTGGGGTCTACCTGACTGAACTCTGTAAATGCTGTAAACTTGCCTGTCTAGGAAAAAAGTGTTACCAAGGCAGTATGAATGCTTGATGTTTTATATATCATTATAAATTATTTTATATCATTATAAATTATTGATCAAAAATTTGGATTTTCCGATCAAGATATATTTATTTGGGTTATCCCCAGTTAATATCCGAAAGTCCAATAATAAATCATTAAAGTATTAGAGAAAGGGTAAAAATAGGCATGTAGTAGATGCTTTATAAATATTCAGACTGAAAAAATAAGTTAATCTAATTTCTTAGGCTAAATGAAGGTGTTCGTATACGGCTGCTAAAACAATCTTTATTACAGTGTTCTTTCTTAAGGTATTTTTGAAAAGTGGGGAAGTAAAGCCTTATAGGTCAAAATTGTTAATACAATTACATTCTTTTTTCTTTGTGAATAATCTATGAGAACCCTGAAAAAAAGGTTCTGATTGAACAATTCAGAGCTGGAAAATAATGTTAAAAGAAAAATGGGCATTTCTTCTAAAATGAACTTCCAGCTTTTTTTCTTTTCTATGTCTTTCTTTAAAAAAATAAAATACTCTTTATCTGCCTATTTTTCTCCCATATTTTTTCACAGAAGGAAGCAGTACGCATTAACACTTTAGGTGTGCTTTTATGTAACTCTTAACATCTACATGTATCTAAAACCTTTTGTTTTTTAAAACAGTTGCTTTTTTGCTTTCAATTGTGATGAAAACATGATTTCAGAGCACAAAGCATTTTGTTAATAAGTTCAGAATGTCAATACATTAAAACAACAGAATTAGTTTCTGCCTAAACATTATGATATTTTAGTAATAGCAAAAAAGGTCACACTCTAACTACTAAAATATTAACATCATGTGTTGTTTATTATGTTCCTATGTTTATTTAAGAACCTTTGGAATTAGCACTAATGCAATTCATTCATGACATGAGACAAAGGAGTTAAATATTTCATTATTTACTGTGGTCTAACAAAAATAAATTGGTTAAATGATCAAATCCTGTTTCATGTGTCAGAAAAGGGTTTTTATTTTGCTTTTCAGTTCTGGAGACTAACTAAGCTAGGATAAAAGAGATTTATTTTAAATTCAACTTACAGTGGAGATGTGAGTGGTTCTTTTAGCATAATATTTTACTATAATTACGCAAAAGAGTCATCTTACACAGAGTAAATGATGTTCTGTAGATACTGAACTTGGGGACATATGCTAGTGAATGCAGCCCCTGCCACTTTCCCTCATCACTTGGGCCACCAGCAAACTGGACACCATTGGAAGGTGTTAGTGAGCTGAAGATAGGAACCTGTGGGAAAGGGGTAGAGGGAGTGAGTGTTTACCAGATGGACTTGGTTAGCTCCCTGATGAAGCTGGACAGTAGAGATCTGTGTGATAAGAAATAATTGTTACTTAAAAATGGGTTGTTTGATGATCAGTCTGGTGCAGACCAGGAATAACACAGTGGAGAGGCTATGAAAATGAGAGAAATTTATTACACTCACGTGCCCTAGAAGAGGGAGGTGTGGTACAGCATGCAGGCAGTAAGGACCCATGCGCAAATGCCCCGCTGGGGGTCAGGATGGAGTACACAGCAAAAGGCATGAGGGGATTTCACTGATGTGTTTGAATTTTATTAAGTCACAGTTGGGGGAAGGCAAGAAGGGGAACTTAGGGCAGAGACCAGCTTTCCCACACTGGTGCACCTGGTCCCCTAGGGGGTATGGTTACAGCTTGTTTGTGGAAGATGTTGAGGCATCAGGAAAATATGAAGTTTTAAACATTTAAAATACAGGATCATACAGCTAGATTCCCTAGATTTTAGTTCCAGATTTTAGGAAAAAGCCTGTGTGCCTGTGAGAAATGGATGATAATTTCCCACTCAAGTAGATCCATCTAAGTTGAAATACGCTATTTGAGCTTGAAGAACAGACTTGTCTGCATATAGCTCTGATTGCCAAGTGTGACAGGAGGTGAAGTGTAGGATTTGTTTTCATAATGAAAAGAGCCATCCACATTTCTAATTCTTTTTTTTAGTTAGAGCAAAATAAGACGATAGTGAATTCTTCTTCCATCAAAAATACTTTTTATGTATTTACTCCAAGATATATACCAATCTATGATTAAATTAGATACTTAAGACTGAAACTGGAAAGTATTTTTTCCTTAAGAAATAATCTGAAGATGTGCTCCCTATAGACCCTGCCTACAGATGAAATTACTGTAACAACCAAAAGTGTCTTTATAGCCTTAGAGTCCTCACTTAGGCAATATCTTATGGACTTTCAAACTTGGTGGCAGTATTTTAAAAATTTAATTTCCTATTTGTTTTCTGGTCTTTTTATCCCCAAGGAAGGAACAGCCTTAGATACATGTTTAAGATGATAAAAGGAGATTGAACTTGTCTTTATTTCACTTTAATCCTCAAATATTCTTAAGTTTTAAAACTTCATGTACAAATAACAGGAGACAGCCCTATTGTTTCCCTCATTTTACAGATAAGGAATAAGCTAACAAGGACTTAAAAAAAAAATCCAGTTCTGGAATTCAAATTCAGATGTCTGGGTTCCAGAAATGCTCTCTGAGGTTCTATACTAGTCAGCTGCATAAAAGGCCAAACCTAACAAAAGGTCAAGGCTCTGTTTTTAGTGGCATTCTTCAATCCTCTGGATCTTATTCTAATTTTGGATTCATCCATTGCAGACAATGCCTTATTCTGACTAACATGCTGCAGTACTTCTAATTTTGGATTCATCCATTGCAGACAATGCCTTATTCTGACATGCTGCAGTACTCGGGTCTAACTGCTTGTCTACTCTAAAGGCCTATTTTAGTAACCCTTCTCTTCTAGAACTAATTCCCGGGTCCCAGCAGCTGGCTTGTGTAGCGCTGGTAGCTTGTCATGTGCTCTGCATACATGCTATGTTTTTCATACACATACACAGCAGTAATAGTACAATTCCTTTTGTGTTTCTGGACCCGATTCCAATGTGTGTGCATGCTTGTGTGTGTGTGCATGCACGCCCCCCACTCCAGACACCAGTCGCACACCCCAGGCAGTTGTTACCAGTGCTTCTGACCTACCACCTACAGATTAGAGGTTCCCATGATCTTCCTCTTAGGTTTGATAAAGAGATCCATAAGCTCTTCTCAGGGGTTTTTGTGAGGGCTTCATTGCATAAGCATGACTGACTAAATCATTGGCCATTGGCTGATTCAACCTCTAGCCCCCAATCTTGGGTGGGTCCAAAAGTCTCATTAACATGACAATACACCCATTTCATCTTTAAGGCTCTGAAGTATTTTCAGGGACTGTGGATGAAGACAAAACATACTTGGGAAATACATATTTGGTCATCTGAATGACCAAATATGTAATTTTTATAATTCATTTTATCACATGCAATTTCCATAATCAACTATTTATAATTCCAAATGTTGCATTCTAAATCCCCCATCATTCTTCTCAATATCACTGTGCTCTTCTGCCACCACATCTCATCCTTCTATCTTATTTCTTTGCTACCAAACATTTATGGAGAGAATTCTGACCGTAGACTTTTCCTAATCCCTTGGACTCTGGCCCATACTTGTCTGGTTGGATTTCCACTGTTAGCTCAAACCAACCATGAGGTCTTATTGTTTGTTGCCTACCCTCACCCTGTGGTGCTCACTGTGTGGTGGTCCATAACTTGTCTAGATAATAAATTTGGAGATATAATAGTATCCTCTTTAGGTTTGATTTCAGAAAAATACTAGAAAATACACTCAGGAAACTGGATGGCAAAATATGTGCCAAAAATGGGTCTGCTGTGTATTTTTGAAGGGCTGAAATGTAGTACTATGTGGTCAGGTGAAATATTGAAAAGGAAAAGCCAGGCTCACACTAGAACAATAAAGAGAGCCAAGCAGCTAGAGCCCCAACTCAAAGCTTGCTTCTCTGAGAGATAAGCCAGTTGCAGGCTAAAGAGATGAGGAGACAGAATTCTTCAAATTTTCTAGGGGTAGCTATCCTTTACTGTGCTTAACCTGTCAAAGTCAAATCTCCAAGGTTAATGTGACCAGAACTGAACTCAGACGTTCTCATGCTGAGCGGCGCTTCAGGCTCATCCAATGAAATTTAAAAAATACTGATGTTGGGTCTCACTTCCAAAGACCCTGATTTCCTTGGTCTGAGATAGGACACAGATATTATTTTTAAAGCTTCCCAGATGATTATATGATACATCTAGAGTTGAGAACATGTAATGAGCCCTTGGCAAAATTATCAGAAAGTGCGGTGTGCATTGTTCCTTCTCCTCCCGGTGTCCCCGTCTGCGGGGGTCTGGCTGCTCCAACAGCCCCGACCTCCATCCTTCCAGGGTCTGCCGACTTCTCAGTCTGAGCCTTTCTTATGCGATTTACTTGTCTCTCTGCACTTGTAAATGTCAGGAAAACTGCTTGCTGAACCAAGTTGTGTAAGAGGTGAATACATAATTGTAATTTAACATCATTAGCAGTATCACGGAAGATTCCTCTCTTTATCTCAAATGAAAAGCCTAGTTACTGGAGTTGAGTAGATTTGGAGACGGGAGTGATTATCTACTGCTCCTCTCTTCTTATGTCATGGCTGGCTTCTGCTCTGTTAAAAAATCTGTCTCTGAAAGCTGGGAATGGATTGTCTTGTTCTACCCAGAGAACTCAATTGTTTTCACTGGTATTCATAGCTGGAAAACCAGCCATATTTCCCATGAACTTGTAATTCTGTAGTTTATTAGGAAGGAACATAAAAACAACAACAGCAAAGAAACAATTTTCTATGATTTTGAAAAATACCAAAGAGAAATATAGTTATTCTCCATATAAAAGGTTTCTCCTATGTCAAAGAAAACAAGATAATATTTACATTTTAAGACATTGGAGAAATTTTAAAGTGTGTGTCATCAGATAAAAGGCTTAATTTTTGGAGACTCTAAAGATTAATATTAGCTATTATTTTATTCTGATCTCACTTAAGAAGCTAACAAAACTAATTATCCTGGTGCTCAATAGAGGATCGAGGCTGAAAATCAGTAGGAGAAAATAATACCTGAGGGGGCGGGGTTGTTTGCTCTTTCTTTATTTTTAAGTACATAGAATTACTCTTGACAGAGGCTTGGTGGTCTTAGGGTAAGTCTGCTAGGAGTGAGTGTGTGTGTTTATAGTTTTAAGGGAAGATACGGTTTTTTTTCATGGAAGTACTTGCAATAAAATGCACATATCTTACTGTACAGCTCAATGAATCTTGACATGTGCATATGCTTATGTGATCATCACCTAAATCAAGATATCAAACAATCTCATTGATTTTTTTCCCCTTTACCTATTTTATTCATTCCCTCACCTTCCCTATGGCAACTGCCAGTCTCTTCTCTGTGTCTATGACTCTCTTTCTATTTTGTTTGTTCATTTATTTGTTTTTAGATTCCACATATAAATGAAATCATACAGTATGTGTCATTCTCTCTCTGATTTATTTCACATAGCATAGTACCCTTGAGGTCCGTCCATGTTGTTGCAAATGGCAAGATCTCATTCTTTTTTAGGGCTGACTAACATTTCATTGTATGTTTTTTATTTTTATCATGTAGTATGTTTATTTATTTACACTGCATCTTTTTTATTCATTCATCTATTGATGGGCATGTAAGTTGTTTCCATATTTTGTCTATTGTAAACAATGCAGTAATAAACATAGAAGTACATATACCTTTTTGAATCAGTGATTTTTGTTTCTTTGGGTAAATTCTCAGAAGTGGGAAATAGATATATGTGTTATCTATAGTTGTGGGGAGGAGAAATCTTTTTAAAAGTATCAATTATTTCAACATTGATCTCCTGGGAGATAATTATAATTATAATATTGGTATTATAGGGAAGAATATCATAAAAAAAGCATCTAAGAAATTGAAAGCCAGGCAAAATATAACTGCTAAGAATAGATGTTAAAAGAAATAGAATATACTCTGCAGTTGAGTGAAAAACACAAAGACCTAGTAATCCAAAGTTTTGGCATAAGCTTTAGCAGAATGGTTTCTCTGAAGTCCATTTCTTTAAAAGTGACATTGAAAGAAATCAGATGTTAAAAAATTTATTTCCTCTCCTAGGAAATAAAAAAAATGTAAAAATGCTTTGAGGAATTGTAAGTAATTTTGTAGCATTTTGTTAAACAGAAATTCAAAACTGAGACCATAATATGTTTAGAAGTCTGTTGTATTTAGCTTAAGTGGTACAAGAGACCAAGCCTTAAATTTTTTTTGTAATTGAGCAGAAAAAAATTCAAACATAAACCAAATTATTTCAATGCAAGATTAGGAAAAAAGCCAGCAAAATCAACCATCTATAGATATAAGAGATTAACTTAGAATTTAAACACCCATAATGAAATAGCTGCCCTCCTCCCTAGTGGAATTTATATATTTAAAAATGGATTCTTTCAAGAATATTATACAGAAAAAAAAACTCTGAAAACTTTGATCAAGTAGAGGATAAGTTTAAAACTAAAGGGAATATGCTCACAGTCAGAGTATATGAAATTAAAAAAGAATGAATCATGTGTGAAGTCTTTCTCACACACAGAAATTAAAAATCTAAGTGGTATGGGAGTTTTTCTAGGAAATGAGTGAAGAACATTGGAACATTAAATGGAACTAAAAGAAAAACTGGACTTGTACTCTTCCTGCCCCATTTCAGTAGAGGCCAATAAGGCTGCTTCCCCATATCAATAATGTTACTATCAAAAAGGGCATGTAAATGAAATTAAACTGAAATTAGAGGCAGAACCACATTTAGTCTAATTAACTTTACTTTTGGGGGAAAAATGTTGGAGGATTTAGGGAGGGGTTTATAATACTGACCAAGGAAAAGAATTTTAACTGTGAAGGAAAGAAGTGGCTTGACATCCCTTATAGGCTCTGGGCCCTACAGTTGTGATCTCTGACAAGATCTCTGATCGAGTCCACTTTGGAAATAAATTGTGTAGTTGCATAGATAATGATTCACTCACTATACTCACCAAAGTGCTGCTTTGAAGAAAACCTCAGAAATCATAATCACAGAACTAGGGAACAGCGCTCCGCAGTTACCCTCTGTGAGAAGGCTTGGAGTTCAGAGAAGTCTACGTCGTGAGTGGTATAGATTGCCCTCCATACTACAGTCCTTGATGGTGACAGTAATTATTGAAACTCTTTAAGGAATGAATGTGGTATTGCTATTGGTTTAATGTTTGCTGGCTAAAGCTGTTGTAGAGGCCTCCACTTGACCTCTCCTACCATAATTGCTCTTCTATCATTGAAAGGAAGCAAACATGGGGATTTTCTCCGGAGCTGAGTTTGCCTATTACAATTGTGCATTCTGAAACAGAGGAAATAGCGCATCATGGTGGTGTGAGGACACTCTGGGCTTGATGAACCAAAATTCCATTGATGAAACAAAAGCAGTAGAATGATTTTTGCAGCAGGGTAAGGAGGGAATATGTTATGCATTTAATCTACTCTATGTATGTTTATATTCTCTATAATAACATATAAAATGCATGACCAAACAATATAAAAACCTTAAAAGAGGGCCAATGGAACTTGGAATCAACCTCAATTGTGAAAGACAATATGCCTTAGGAAATAATAGAAAAATACCAGTGCAAGATATTGATGTGAAAAATTGTTTTTATCATTTCGTTTTCTCCTTTTGTCTTTAAGACAATTAAGAACTTATAATTGTGGCCTATGTTACTTTTTAGTATAAATATTTATTGCAAAATTAGGTTTCTTTCCCAACAACTGAGTCAAAAAAGAAAAACAAAACATTTATTGTCTAAAATACAGAGGAAGCTCAGAAGTAGAATTTCCCTGAAACGAATATTCATAGGAAATAGTAGTGTTGATGTGAATAACAGATTGCTAATAATTCTCTTGTAAAATATTAGTATAGTTGAGCAATGATGCAAACAGACCTAATTGTATTTTGAAAATAAATTTAATAATCAATAAATCTTATATTTACTAATTTTCTACACATTCCTCTAAAATAAAAAGTTGTTTTTAATTTACAAAGCAGCTAATTATTACCTACTGCTTAAATTTTGTTATGAATAGTGAATCAATACTTTCTTACAAAAAGATTAACAAATGCTTACATGTTATTTTGTTGCCTTCACACAAGCTAAAATCAATTATGAAAGGCAGAGGTTTGGTGATTCAGATTTATATAAAGATTATGATATAATAGACATCTTGGAAATAATCTGAAGGAATTGTCGCAAACATTATTATGACTTACCTAGATAGTATTAATTGCTAACGTAAGACGTAAAACTAAGTACATTTTATGATATTGGACAGGGAACAATCATTTCAGTGTAAAAATCAATAAGATAAAATTAAACTTCAATCACATCTTAACCTCTTTTTGAAACATTCATCCCCAAATAACAACAAAATCATGATATACTCTCTACATGTTGAGACAGATACGTGTTTGTTTTAGAGAGTCCTGCTTATATATATACATTTTTATAATTTTAAAATATTGAATTATGACATAAATATGTCACAAATTTTATAAACCTAAGTGGTAGAATGCAAATTTTCTGCTCTATGTGAACTATGATTTATTTCTCCCTACAAAAATTGGGTATCTAAGATTTTCTAATTTTGCTTAGAAGAGCTAATGTTGCTAAACCTTCGTGAAGATAGCATCCCTGCCTTTCTCATACTTTCAGTCTATTTGTATTTATTCATATGTATGAAGCTCATTTTTAATGCAATAAAAAGACTGACAATTATAAAATATGTACTGAGTTCATGAATTCCACTGCTTCATGTGTACATGTATTTTATGTTTTGCATTTACTCATGAATTCTTCAAGAAGTACTATGAACTAAGCTGAATGATTCATGTATATGTGTCGCAAAGGTATATATACGAGCATGCACATCAAAAGACATACATATACCTTTCTTGAGGTTTTGTGATTTATTTATCTGAGATATTATTGCTTGTACCATTTTGAAACTTGTATTTTTCTCAATGAGAAAGGTGATATGTTAGAAAGTTCTTGTTCTACACTCCATTTAGAGGTTAGGAAAAATAATTGCTTGATAATACCTGGATTGAAGTTTATCCACATAGAATAAATTTAAAAATCACTTGGTGGCATTACAATTCAAATATATTTGAGATCATTTTTATAAGTTATTTCTCATTAGGAGACATCCAGCACCTGTTATGCCTGTAAGGGAAATTTGCCCATCATGAGTGGTTCATCTGGCTTCGTGTCAGTTCCCAGGAGAAAGACATAGGAATGTAAATACAGTTTAAAGAGAAGGCCAGTTTGAAGTATAAAGGTCTGATAGAGTTCTCTACACTGCATAAAATAAATATCAATCTTGCAAACCTATCCACTGACCAAATTTCAAATCGAAGGTATTTCATATCATCAAAGCATAAGAAAAAACTCAGAATAATAGACTGAAAAAATGAATTTAGTGTTTTGACCTAACTTTTGAGTATTTTCTAAAATTTTTGCCATGTATAATAAATTTAAATTTTAGATGTGATGTAAATTGTACATGAAAATTAGTCTTAGCAGGTCTTCTAATTTTAATTATTACTGAATAATGGTACTTATTATATTCTTTGAATACATCATGAGGAAGTCTATTGGTATATAAGGGATATAGTGTTGTTATAAGTTAAATATTGTAAGAGGAACATAGGTGCTTTAATGACTACTCTAAAGCAATTTAAAATATGAGAAATGATAGTTAAAGAGAGAAACAGCTATAATATTACCCCTAGTTTCTTCAACAACATGATAAACTGCAGTGACAATAAAAATAGTTTCTTATCACATTCCATCTCTAGGGGAAGATATTTAATATGTTCTGTTATATTTCAGACTACATAAAATAAAAATGCTTTTATTACTAAGTTGAGGAAAGTGTTTTCATTAGTGAACATGCTATATTAGAAACACTTAATTTTTGGTATATAAATATTGAGTAGATAATTAATTTTCTCAGCAACTCAGTCTTGCAGAAACTTCTCAGGTCTTTCTAAAGCCCAAACTCTATTTGAATGCTATTACAGAAAGAGCCAGAGAGATTAAACAATGAATAATACAAAGATTGTACAAATTTCTGACACTTTTATTTTTACTTTTCAAAGCATCAACTTTTGATCAGTTTCACATTAGGTGACCAGTTCAAACATGCATTATCTGAAATTATTGAAAACCTGTCACAGAGACACATTTAAAAGTGTTCACCTTAAATGTAGTCCTGCAGCACTGGCAAGCTGGCAAGCAAGGCTAGGATGCTTTAATGACAGCTGCCAGAATGGATATCTGGTTTTGTTGGTAGACTCAGCATATGGAATACAGCACTGGGATTTTCCTCTTACCAACTTTTTTTTTAGTTATGTTCCTATTCTTCTATTATTTTTCATTATGCTTTTTGTACTTTACTTAACTCATGAACTCATGTTCTGGAGAACTGATTCTACTCATGGCCAATTAATAAGTACATACCACAAGGCAGACATTGCATTGTCTTTGGAAAACAATTGTCAACATTTTAGTCCCATATCTAACTTCAGGAGCCTGTAGTCTTGCAGGGAAGAACAGATTTTAAAATGGTAAATAAGTATTATTACAGAAAATACAATAACAATATGTTGTAAAAGACATGAACTAATCAAGTGGATTGGGGATGGTCTCCCTAAGATATTGTTATTCAAATTGATTTGGAATTTGCTAAATTAAGAATGGGAAGTAAGACTTGTTTTAACTTGGGGGAACAGTATTTTTGAAGACCCTCAGACTAGACAGGGTTCTCAAAAAAAGGAAGTGGATAGAGAAAATAGATTATTCATGGTGTGGTTTTCCATGAATGAAAACACAAGGAGAAGGGGAGAGTTGTTTACTATGTGAGAATAAAGAAGGAAGGTAATAAATTAAGATTAAGACAGACCTCATAGTGTTTGTAATATTTGTGAAGACTAAAAATGGAAAGTTGCTTATTATGTGACTAATAATTAAATATTATAAATCAAGCTGATTATATCATGTCCTATATGTTCTACTATCTTATTTTGGCAAATACAACTATTAAAAATATAAAGAAATGGAAAATAATGTTTTCTTTTTTTTTGAGAGGGCATATCTCATACTTATTGATCAAACGGTTGTTAACAACAATAAAATACTGTATAGGGGAGTCAATGCTCAATGCACAATCATTAATCCATCCCAAGCCTATTCTCATCAGTCTCCAATCTTCTGAAGCATAACGAACAAGTTCTTATATGGTGAACAAATTCTTACATAGTGAATAAGTTCTTACATGGTGAACAGTACAAGGGCAGTCATCACAAAAACTTTTGGTTTAGATCACGCATTATGAACTATAAACAATCAGGTCAAATATGAATAATGAATATTCATTTGATTTTTATACTTGATTTATATGTGAATCTCACATTTCTCCCTTTATTATTATTATTATTTTTATTTTTAATTAATTGCTGAAGTGGTAGGTAGATGCAAGATCAAGGTAGAAAGCATAGTTTAGTGTTGTAAGAGAGCAAATGTACATGATCAGGTGTGTGCCTGTAGACTATGTGTTAATCCAAGCTAGACAAGGGCAATAAAACATCCATGGATGCAGAAGATTTCTCTAAGAACAGGGGGGGTTTAGGTTCTAAGCATCACCCCTGTTGATCCCCAATTTCTCACCTGATGGCCTGCAACTGTGCCTGTGTTAGGTTGTTCCTCCCTTGAGGAATCTTACCCATCTCTGGCTAACCAGTCATCTTCCGGGGCCATACAGGGAAATGTAAAGTTGGTAAGTGAGAGAGAAGCCATATTGTTTGAAAAGGTTAGCTTTTTACTTCTTTGCATATTTATGCCCTGTGGCTTCTATGCTCAGCATTTGTCTTGAGGTATCCTTACAACTTGAAGGAATTATGATACTCGGTAAGTTTGATATGAGGCACGAATTCTATTTAAGGGTTGTAATTAGGAAGGAAGAAGAAAAGCTATAGAGGTAGCAGACAGAAGAAAACATGGGAAGATTGATTATTTCTTTGACATATCTTCTTGTAGAGTAACTTAAGCATGTATAGATTTTAAACTACTAATTAAATTGCACACACACATTAACATAATAGGTTTACAGTTACATAACCAAAGCAGATCTATAATTACTAGCCATCTCCAGTGAAGCCAAGAAAACCAGTCAGCACACTAGGCATTTGTGAAAATTTGTCTATGATATAATGGATATTGTCCAACTGTAATTGAACAGTCTGAGAGAAATCAGACAAATTAAAACAACCCATTCCTGGGAACTGTAAACATCAGATATGTTATTTTAACAGTAGATAGTCTGTAGTTGTAAGATTTTGGAGTGCTACAACTTGCACTTCTCCTAATTTTTGGTTGAGTTCCAACAGTATAGATCCAGTCAAATTTGTTATTTTACTGTATGCACAGGCCAGCTTAGATATCTCCTTCTTCATTCCCATGGCAAGTCCAGGAACCTGTGGGATGAGTGGACCTACAGCTATAGCAGCGCCTGGATCTTTGTTGAGGTATTTTGATGATCATCTTCTGGTATGACTCTTCCATAGAGTGCTGATGTTCGAAGTTCTTCATATTGTATCTTAGTTCATTTTCTGGGTAGGCAAATTAGGCTTTGATCCTCTGTATAAACACAAACAGACCCTTTGCCCATACTTTGATATGCCCTTTATACAATTGTGTAGAACTCATTGGAGGTCACCACGCAGGAACTGCTTTTCTTTTTTTTTTTAAGAGAAAGGAATATTATCAGAAAAGTGTACCTCCATAGCCGATCATCTGACACCCTTTAAGTGGTCAAAATTAAGGATATTTAAAGCATGCATTAATCGTTTATTTACAGATAGTTTTATCCTAGCAGGGAGTAATCCCCCTTTTCTTTCTTTTCTTTTTGTTATCATTAATCTACACTTACATGAAGAATATTACGTTTACTAGGCTCTCCCCTATACCAGGTCCCCCCTATAAACCCCTTTACAGTCACTGTCCATCAGCATAGCAAAATCTTGTAGAATCACTACTTGTCGTCTCTGTGTTGTACAGCCCTCCCCTTTCTCCCACCCCTCCATGCATGCAAATCTTAATACCCCACTACTCCTCCCCCCCCTTATCCTCCCCTACCCACCCATCCTCCCCAGTCCCTTTCCCTTTGGTACCTGTTAGTCAATTCTTGGGTTCTGTGATTCCGCTGCTGTTTTGTTCCTTCAGTTTTTCCTTTGTTCTTATACTCCACAGATGAGTGAAATCATTTGGTATTTCTCTTTCTCCACTTGGCTTATTTCACTGAGCATAATACCCTCCAGCTCCATCCATGTTGCTGCAAATGGTGGGATTTGCCCTCTTCTTATGGCTGAGTAGTATTCCATTGTGTATATGTACCACATCTTCTTTATCCATTCATCTACCAATGGACATTTAGGTTGCTTCCAATTCTTGGCTATTGTAAATAGTGCTGCGATAAACAGAGGGGGGCATCTGTCTTTCTCAAACTTGATTGCTGCGTTCTCAGGGTAAATTCCTAGGAGTGGAATTCCTGGGTCCAATGGTACATCTGTTTTGAGCATTTTGATGAACCTCCATACTGCTTTCCACAATGGTTGAACTAATTTACATTCCCACCAGCAGTATAGGAGGGATCCCCTTTCTCCACAGCCTCACAAACATTTGTTGTTGTTTGTCTTTTGGATGGCAGCCATCCTTACTGGTGTGAGGTGATTCCTCACTGTAGTTTTAATTTACATTTCTCTGATAATTAGTGATGTGGAGCATCTTTTCATGTGTCTATTGGCCATCTGTATTTCTTTTTTGGAGAACTGTCTGTTCAGTTCCTCTGCCTGTTTTTTAATTGGGCTATTTGTTTTTTGTTTGTTGAGGCATGTGAGCTCTTTATATATGTTGGACATCAAGCCTTTTTCGGATCTGTCATTTAGAAATATATTCTCCCATACTGTATGGTTTCTATTTGCTCTGTTGATGGTGATTTTTGCTGTACAGAAGCTTTTCAGCTTAATATAGGCCCACTTGTTCATTTTTGCTGTTCTTTTCCTTGTAGTTTTCAGAGTATAGGTCATTCACTTCTTTGGTTAGATTTATTCTTAGGTATTTTATTCTTTTTGATGCAATTGTGAATGGAATTGTTTTCCTGATTTCTCTTTCTATAGGCTCATTGTTAGTGTATAGGAAAGCTACAGATTTCTGTGTGTTAATTTTGTATCCTGCAACTTTGCTGTATTCCGATGTCAGTTCTAGTAGTTTTGGGGTGGAGTCTTTAGGGTTTTTTATGTACAATATCATGTCATCTGCAAATAGTGACAGTTTAACTTCTTCTTTACCATTCTGGATTCCTTGTATTTCTTTGTTTTGTCTGATTGCAGTGGCCAGGACCTCCAGTACTATGTTAAAGCACAGTGGGGAGAGTGGGCATCCCTGTCTAGTTCCCGATCTCAGAGGAAAAGCTTTCAGCTTCTCGCTGCTCAGTATAATGTTGCCTGTGGTTTTATGATATATGGCCTTTATTATGTTGAGGTACTTGCCCTCTATTCCCATTTTGCTGAGAGTTTTTATCATGAATGGATGTTGAATTTTGTCAAATGCTTTTTCAGCATCTATGGAGATGATCATGTGGTTTTTGTCTTTCTTTTTGTTGATGTGGTGAATGATGTTAATGGATATTCGAACGCTGTACCATCCTTGCATCCCTGGGATGAATCCCACTTGGCCATGGTGTATGATCCTTTTGATATACTTTTGAATTCGGTTTGCTAATATTTTATTTATTAAGTATTTTTTCATCTACATTCATCAGGGTATTGGTCTGTAATTTTCTTTTTTGGTGGGTCTTTGCCTGGTTTTGGTATTAGGGTGATGTTGGCTTCATAGAATGCATTTGGGAGTATTCCCTCCTCTTCTATTTTTTGGAAAACTTTAAGGAGAATGGGTATTGTGTCTTCTCTGTGTGTCTGATAAAATTCCGAGGTAAATCCATCCAGCCCAGGTGTTTGTTCTTGGGTAGTTTTTTGATTACCATTTCAATTTCTTTGTTGGTAATTGGTTTGTTTAGATACTGTGTTTCTTCCTTACTGAGTCTTGGAAGGTTGTATTTTTCTAGGAAGTTGTCCATTTCTTCTAGGTTTTCCAGCTTGTTGGCATATAGTTTTTCATAGTAGGCTTTAATAATTCTTTGTATTTCTGTGGAGTCTGTCGTGATTTTTCCGTTATCATTTCTGATTATGTTGATTTATGTTGATTCTCTTTTTCTCTTAATAAGTTTGGCTAGAGGCTTATCTATTTTATTTATTTTCTCCAAGAACCAGCTCTTGGTTTCATTGATTTTTGCTATTGTTTTATTCTTCTCAATTTTGTTTATTTCTTCTCTGATCTTTATTATGTCCCTCCTTCTGCTGACTTTAGGCCTCATTTGTTCTTCTTTTTCCAGTTTTGATAATTGTGATGTTAGAGTATTCATTTGGGATTGTTCTTCCTTCAAGTGTGCCTGGATCGCTATATACTTTTGTCTTAGGACTGCTTTCGCTGCGTCCCACAGAAGTTGGGGCTTTGTGTTGTTGTTGTCATTTGTTTCTATATATTCCTTGATCTCTATTTTAATTTGTTCTTTGATCCATTGATTGTTTAGGAGCATGTTGTTACTCCTCCATGTGTTTGTGAGCCTTTTTGTTTTCTTTGTAGAATTTATTTCTAGTTATAGACCTTTGTGGTCTGAAAAATTGGTTGGTAGAATTTCAATATTTTGGAATTTACTGAGGCTCTTTTTGTGGGCTAGTATGTGGTCTATTCTGGAGAATGTTCCATGTGCACTTGAGAAGAATGTATATCCTGTTGCTTTTGGATGTAGAGTTCTATAGATGTCTGTTAGGTCCATCTGCTCTACTGTGTTGTTCAGTGCTTCCGTGTCCTTACTCATTTTCTGCCCAGTGGATCTATCCTTTGGGGTGAGTGGTGTGTTGAAGTCTCCTAAAATGAATGCATTGCAGTCTATTTCCCCCTTTAGTTCTGTTAGTATTTGTTTCACATATGCTGGTGCCTCTGTGTTGTGTGCATATATATATTTAGAATGGTTATGTCCTCTTGTTGGACTGTGCCCTTTATCATTATGTAGTGTCCTTCTTTATCTCTTGTTACTTTCTTTGTTTTGAAGTCTATTTTGTCTGATATTAGTACTGCAACCCCTGCTTTCTTCTCGCTGTTGTTTGCCTGATGTATGTTTTTCCATCCCTTGACTTTTAGTCTGTACATGTCTTTGGGTTTGAGGTGAGTTTCTTGTATGCAGCATATAGATGGGTCTTGCTTTTTTATCCATTCTATTACTCTGTGTCTTTTGATTGGTGCATTCAGTCCATTTACATTTAGGGTGACTATTGAGAGATATGTACTTATTGCCTTTGCAGGCTTTAAATTCGTGGTTACCAAAGGTTCAAGGTTAGCTTCTTTAGTATCTTACTGCCTAACTTAGCTCACTTATTGAGCTGTTATATGCACTGTCTGGAGATTCTTTTCTTCTCTCCCTTCTATTCCTCCTCCTCCATTCTTCATACATTGGGTGTTTTGTTCTGTGCTCTTACTAGGAGTGCTCCCATCTAGAGCCATCCCTGTAAGATGCCCTGTAGAGGTGGTTTGTGGGAGGCAAATTCCCTCAGCTTTTGCTTGTCTGGGAATTGTTTAATCCTGCCATCATATTTAAATGATAGTCGTGCTGTATACAGTATCCTTGGTTCAAGGCCCTTCTGTTTCATTGCATTAAATTCTCTTCTGGCCTGTAGGGTTTCTGTCGAGAAGTCTGATGATAGCCTGATGGGTTTTCCTTCATAGGTGACCTTTTTCTCTCTAGCTGCCTTTAAAACTCTTTCCTTGTCCTTGATCCTTGCCATTTTAATTAGTATGTGTCTTGGTGTTGCCCTCCTTGGATCCTTTCTGTTGGGGGTTCTGTGTATTTCTGTGGTCTGTTCTATTATTTCCTCCCCCAGTTTGGGGAAGTTTTCAGCAACTATTTCTTCCAAGATACTTTCCATCCCTTTTCCTCTCTCTTCTTCTTCTGGTACCCCTATAATACAGATATTGTTCCTTTTGGATTGGTCACACAGTTCTCTTAATATTGTTTCATACCTGGAGATCCTTTTATCTCTCTCTATGTCAGCTTCTATGCGTTCCTGTCTCTGGTTTCAATTCCATCAATGGCCGCTTGCATCTTATCCATTCTGCTTATAAATCCTTCCAGAGTTTGTTTCAATTCTGTAATCTCCTTTCTGGCATCTGTGATCTCCCTCCATACTTCATACCATTTCTCTTGCGTATTTCTCTGCATCTCTGTCAGCATGTTTATGATTTTTATTTTGAATTCTTTGTCAGGAAGAGTGGTTAGGTCTGTCCTCTTCTTTGGTGTCTCTGTGATCTTGGTTTGTCTGTAATTTTGTCTTTTCATGGTGATAGGAATAGTTGGCAGAGCTGGGACGAGTGACAGCTGGAAGAACTTCCCTTCTCATTGGTTTGTAGCCTTCCTCTCCTGGGAGAATAGCAACCTCTAGTGGCCTGTGCTGGGTAGCTGTGCACAGACAGGGCTTCTGCTTCCTACCTGGCTGCAATGGAGTTTATCTCCCCTGTTGCTGTGGGTGTGGCCTGACTTGGGCTGCTGCTCCAAAGTGGTGGAGTTGTGTTGGAGGGGGAGCGATCGGGAGGCTATTTATCTCCATAAGGGGCCTCCGTGCTCCCTGCACCCCAGGGGATTAGAGTGCCCAGAGATCCCCAGATTCCCTACCTCTGAACTAAGTGTCCCGCCCTGCCCCTTTAAGACTTCCAAAAAGCACCCCCCAAAACAAAACAACGACCACAAAAAAAAATAATAATAATGGCCCTTTGTTCTTCTTTATTCTCCGGCGCCAGCCTCAGGCACCTGATCACTGGTCTTGCTGCCCTGTTTCCCTAGTATTGGGACCCTATCCCTTTAAGACTTCCAAAAAGTGCTTGCCAAAACAAAACAACAACAACAACAACAACAGCAACAAAAATGGCCACTCGCTTTTGTTTTGTTCTCTGGTGCCAGCCTCTGATACCCACTTGCCAGTCTTGCTGCCCTGTTTCCCTAGTATCCAGGGCCCCGCGCATGCACTGTGTCTGCACTCTGGTCTGGATGGCTGGGGCTGCGTGTTTAGCAGTCCTGGGCTCCCTCTCCCTCCCACTCTGACTCATCTCCTCCCGCTGGGAGCTGGGGGGAGGGACCCTTGGGACCCTCCAGGCCGGGGCTTCTATCTTACCCCCTTTGCGAGGTGCTGGGTTCTCGCAGGTGTGGATGTGGTCTGGATGTTGTCCTGTGTCCTCTGGTCTCTGTTCTAGGAAGAGTTGTCTTTGTTATATTTTCATAGATATATGTGGTTTTGGGAGGAGATTTCCGCTGCTCTACTCATGCCTCCATCTTGGCTCTGCCTCTAAAATAATGTTTTTTTAATTATGCAAACTTTCCAAATTATCAAAGGTAGTATTTAATTATTGCCTGTATCTTGGTGTTCTGTGGAAGAAGCCCAATATCTGAGCACAGAGTAATATAGAGTAATTCCTAAACAATTATATTTTATTACTTGGAATTATTTATATATTATTGAATTATTTCTAATAATTAATTCCTAAACAAGTAATAATTAACATAACACAATTACTTTTTATTACTTGAAACTATTTTCCTTGCCTTTATTTCAGTAAATCCACTAATTATACTGTAATAATCATAGTTTTCACACAATTCATGTTCTTTTGACATTAATACCAACTGACATTAATGCCAAATAAGATCTTTCTTGACTCATCGTAATTCTTAGGTAGGTTCCTAAACTTAATTTCTTATTAGCAAAACTGCTCATTTGAATAACTAGGAAATTGATCTATCAAAAACTTTCTTAAAATAACACCCGGACTCCAAATAAACTGAATTTAAACATTATAAGAGGATCTTACAGAATAAGTTATAATTATCAGAGAAAAATACTATAAAATATTTTAATTTCTTAACATAAATTACTATTACTTATAACTTTAACCATATCTTGAAGTAATGTATATATAAAAATATAATTTATATATGGTATATAAATCTGCTTCACACATAGTATTGCTTGGATGTGTTTTATGCAATTAAAGCATTTTTAAATGAATTGTTTAATGAACCAATTGTTCCTTACCTCCCATGTGAAATTCTTGTGAATATCATGCTCAATCTTGAGCACCTCCAGAACAAAATTTTGAAAGATGAAGAAAAACAAATAACATCCTTGGCAATATTGGCAAACAGTACTTGGTTAATATTGAGCATCCACTGCAAGAAGGAATTTGACAAATTAATTTACTTGCTTTTTCTCCAACATTGTCCAAAATTGAACCCACCCTTTCAGTAGTGGCCTTTCAAATACTCAGCAGCAAAATCCTCAAACTGTCATTGCATTTGAGACTGTGAAATAAAGGCAGTCATGTAAAGAGCAACTTCTCTGGGGCCTAAACAGTGTTAGTCATGAGGATAAATATTTAAGATAATGGGGTGCTCCGTGCTGGTGTGAGTTGCCAAATTCTGAATTACAGAAGCACTACTGTTATACCCACTAAATTTACTTTAGTATGTTTTTGCTATATGAGACTTACTGAAGTGGAGGGCCCAGAGAAGTGACCACTCTTAACTAGTTCTAAGGGTTGTACTTGTTTAGTATGTGTTGATTTTTAATTCCCTGGAAACATTCAATTAGAATATCCAGGAAGCAGTTAGCTGAACATATGGGTCTGGAGTTAAAGAGAATTAGAAGTTGTCAGCATGCCAGTGGTTTGGGATAAAAACCATCTGTTCAGCTAGCCAGCTGCTTGAAGTTCTCATTACTAAGTTTGTTGCCCGGAGATTCTCACAGAGTGAGAGAGCTATAGATTTAATGAGCCACCACAGCTCAAGATCAAGGTTCTGTTTTGTTGCTGACTGAGGAAGCACCTCAAATCTCCATCACTATGAGGACTGCAGTCTGGTAGGAAACATAGCTATTGAGTATTAAAAAAGGAGAAAATAAAATAAAGGGCTTAATTTGAGATATTTAGGGTGGCTCTTGCTGAAAGAGTAATGTAGGAATAGACACTCGAAAAATGAATAGAATTTAGGTGAAAAGGAAGGCAGAAGACATAGTCTGCAAATGTCATGAAACTTGAGTTATTTAAGGGATAGAAAAAAAGACATGGATAGAGTATAAAGGTTATAGTGACATGTAGGTGTTACACTTAGTGTCTTGTGGATTTGGTAGGGGTTTTAGAAACTATGTTAAAGGAAATCAGAAGTCATCATAGTACATTGTGGGGCATTAAAATGATCAGACTTGAGTTAAAAAATTTTTACTCTGGCTACTATATTGGAGGAGAGTAAGAATGAAGAACTCCTAGGAAACAACTGGAATGTTAGAAGAACATTGAGTTTTGAATGAAAGTGGTGATAGCAGAACAAAGACAAGAGAGCAGAGTGAAGAAATTATTTAGAAAATAAAATTGATAAGATGATGATTAGTTAGGAGGGAAATGTTGTGTCTGGTGCCTGGTCTCCTGGCTCAAACTATTGTATAAATGGGGTAATCATTTGCTAAGAAAGAGACACTGGAGGAGGCAGTAACCGGTTTAGAAGTGTTGTGTGACGTGAGGTGCCTCTGTGACATCTAAATGGAGATGTCAGCAGGCTATGGTACATGTGTTGTGGAGATCAGGAGAGAGGTCTTGCCTAAAGATATAACTGTTTTGAGCAAGCGAATAACATTTGTCTAAGAGGAGGATGTTCAAGATGATGCCTAGACAATTCTTAACTAAGTCTGTTAAATTCATTGCTTGTTCTATCATAATCACAAAACTGCTGAAATAGCTTCATATTTTGCCAAGTTCTCATACACCAAGCTGATCCATAAACTTCTGAGTTAATATGTTTCATTTTTGTTAATGGTACACACAAAAGATCCCCAAAAGTAGTGCCACACCCTGACACTTCTTACAAACACGTTTAATAGTTTAACCTAATAATTTCTCTTCATTTTACTACTTTCTCCACCTGATTAGCACTAACCATTATATATTAGAAAGACAACAAAAATAGTTAAAATCAAAGACCTGGAAAAGTGAAAAATTGGTCGATTTTAGCTCTCTAGAAAATTAAGTTATTTAATATTTTATTTACTTGAAAACATGGTCTAAAATACTCTACTTAGAAAGATGAAATAATAAGATATACATTCATGAAACAATTAGATGACAGATTTACCACTCCAGATCTAATGATTTGTAAATGTCTTTTTCTAATATACTTATGTCTCCTAGAAAATTCTTTTTGAAATTTCTCTATTTCACAAAATGTAATCATTTGTGTCTAAAGAGAAGAAAAAGTCACATTGTTGAAGATTCAATGCTGTTATTATCTATTTTAAAATTCCAGCCAAACCAACTGAAAGATATTAAAAATAAATTACCAGCATGCAATTACCATAGGTAGATATTGAGCTGTCACCAAAAATAATGGGTGAATGGCAGATGAAATGCAAAGTTGATGAGGTGCTATTCATAACCCAGAACATGGTTCCTGATAAATAATAAACTGTATAATTAAGACAACAGAAATACACTCATTGAGAGATAAGCTTGTCTAATATTCATCACATTAGGAGTGGTATTATTGAGTTTATCATCCCTTTATTAAATAATTAAATGATTGCAGTTTTAAATAACTTTTGTACCTTTTAATCAAGGCAACAGAGTATATTGTTATGCTTCCAGTTTTGAAAGCAGCTATGGAATTGTGTGCAGAAGGTATTTGTTGAGATTTTAGGCTATTATCAGCCCGATTTCTCTGACAGTGGCACCTTCCTAATCATGTCATCAGATTCCTTTTTTAGACTTCACTTCTGTACCTCTGTAGAATTAAACCAGGGACTTTTTCAGCTTTTTTGAAAATATCAAAATTTGATAATAAAATATGTTTTAGAAAAAGAAAATGTTCTCAGTTTTTAGAAAGGAATTAAACATTCTAGTTTGAATGTCTTCTGTTGTTATGAATTTAACAAACGTTAATAAAGCAAATGCCTGACAGCATTCTTACTGCTAAAGACTAATTGACAAGAGATAAAAAGCAACATGTAAACAATATGAGGCCTTACACATGACAGGTGTAAGAAGGCAGGTGGGCAAAACAATATAGGAGCAGAGAAAGGCAGACTTAGAAGATAACCTACACAAAGATGTGGATGACTAAACTGAATTTTCAGACTAACAGTCACTAGGGTTGTTTTGGGAGGGACATTATAGATGGAGGCAGTAAAAAGGTTTAGAAGTGCAAGAAGGTAGAATATGTGAATCTTGCAAGGAGATAAGTTGGTCCTTCCTGGCCAGGTGTGGGCAAGTGACACATCGTGGAGCTAGAAAGATCGCTATGGAGTTATAAGAGAATTGTTGATATGTCCATGCTTCTTGTAGGAAGAACGCAGAAAAGTTAACATTGCATATATTCATTGAATATCACTTTAAGTTACCATTTTGAGGGACAAAAGTTTAAATGAGCTTTGAAGAGGCTTTGATACATACAATTAGAATCAAACAAGGAAGCTCTTATTTTTTCATGTTAATTAGTAAACATTTTGTGTGTATGTGTGCATGTGTCTGTGTGAGCATGTATGTATGTGGGTAATTGTTGAAGGCAGAAAAGTTAATGACATTTCTATTTACAAGTTTATCTGATATTGAGTTTTCACTGTATTGTGTAAATTAACATTTAAGTCATAATTTTATGTATCAGACTCTGTTTTAAGTATTTAATGAATAATTTGCATAAATCTTTTTTTTTTGTAGATAATTATTTTTTATTGAAGGGTAGTTGACACACAGTATTACTAGTTTCAGGTGTACAACACAGTGATTCAACATTTATATACATGATAATTCTAGCTACCAGCTATCACCATACAAAGTTGTTACAATATTTTATGCTATACATTACATCCCAGTTACTTATTTATTTTACAGTTGGAAGTCTGTACTTTGTTTGTTTGTTTTGTTTTGTTTTGTTTTGAGAGGGCATCTCTCATATTTATTAATCAAATGGTTGTTAACAACAATAAAATTCTGTATAGGGGAGTCAATTCTCAATGCACAATCATTAATCCACCCCAAGCCTAATTTTCGTCAGTCTCCAATCTTCTGAAGCATAACGAACAAGTTCTTACATGGAGAACAAATTCTTACATAATGAATAAGTTACATGGTGAACAGTACAAGGGCAGTCATCACAGAAACTTTCGGTTTTGATCATGCATTATGAACTATAAACAATCAGGTCAAATATGAATATTCATTTGATTTTTATACTTGATTTATATGTGGATACCACAGTTCTCTCTTTATTATTATTATTTTTAATAAAATGCTGAAGTGGTAGGTAGATGCAAGATCAAGGTAGAAAACATAGTTTAGTGTTGTAAGAGAGCAAATGTACATGATCAGGTGTGTGCCTGTAGACTATGTGTTAATCCAAGCTAGACAAGGGCAATAAAACATCCATGGATGCAGAAGATTTCTCTAAGAACAGGGGGGGTTTAGGTTCTAAGCATCACCCCTGTTGATCCCCAATTTCTCACCTGATGGCCCCCCTGCAACTGTGCCTGTATTAGGTTGTTCCTCCCTTGAGGAATCTTACCCATCTCTGGCTAACCAGTCATCTTCCGGGGCCATACAGGGAAATGTAAAGTTGGTAAGTGAGAGAGAAGCCATATTGTTTGAAAAGGTTAGCTTTTAACTTCTTTGCATATTTATGCCCTGTGGCTTCTATGCTCAGCATTTGTCTTGAGGTATCTTTACCACTTGGAGGAGTTATGATACTCGGTAAATTCGATATGAGGCATGAATTCTATTTAAGGGTTGTAATTAGGAAGGAAGAAGAAAAGCTATAGAAGTAGCAGATGGAAGAAAACATGGGAGGATTGATTACTTCTTTGACATATCTTCTTATAGAGTAACTTCAGCATGTATAGGTTTTAAACTACTAATTAAATTGTGCACACACATTAACATAATAGGAGTACAGTTACATAACCAAAGCAGACCTATAATTACCAGCCATCTCCAGTGAAACCAAGAAAACCAGTCAGGCACACTAGGCATTTGTGAAAACTTATCTATGATATGGTAGATATTGTCCAATTGAACTTGAACAGTCTGAGAGAAATCAGACAAATTAAAACAACCCATTCCTGGGGACTGTTCACATCCCATATGTTCTTTTAACAGTAGATAGTCTGTAGTTGTAAGATTTTGGAGCTCTACAACTTGCACTTCTCCTAATTCTTGGTTGAGTTCCAACAGTATAGATCCAGTCAAATTTGTTATTTTACTGTATGCACAGGCCAGCTTAGATATCTCCTTCTTCATTCCCATGGCAAGTCCAGGAACCTGTGGGATGAGTGGACCTACAGCTATAGTAGCGCCTGGATCTTTGTTGAAGTATTTTGATGATCATCTTCTGGTATGACTCTTCCAGAGAGTGCTGATGTTCGAAGTTCTTCATATTGTATCTTAGTTCATTTTCTGGGTAGGCAAATTAGGCTTTGATCCTCTGTATAAACACAAACAGACCCTTCGCCCATACTTTGATATGCCCTTTATACAATTGTGTAGAACTCATTGGAGGTCACCACACAGGAACTGCTTTTTTTTTTTTTAAGAGAAATGAATATTATCAGAAAAATGTACCTCCATAGCTGATCATCTGATACCCTTTAAGTGGTCAAAATTAAGGATATTTAAAGCATGCATTAATCGTTTATTTACAGATAGTTTTATCCTAGCAGGGAGTAATCCCCCTTTTCTTTCTTTTTTTTTTGTTATCATTAATCTACACTTACATGAAGAATATTACGTTTACTAGGCTCTCCCCTATACCAGGTCCCCCCTATAAACCCCTTTACAGTCACTGTCCATCAGCATAGCAAAATCTTGTAGAATCACTACTTGTCGTCTCTGTGTTGTACAGCCCTCCCCTTTCTCCCACCCCTCCATGCATGCAAATCTTAATACCCCCCTACTCCTCCCACCCTTATCCCTCCCTACCCACCCATCCTCCCCAGTCCCTTTCCCTTTGGTACCTGTTAGTCAATTCTTGGGTTCTGTGATTCCGCTGCTGTTTTGTTCCTTCAGTTTTTCCTTTGTTCTTATACTCCACAGATGAGTGAAATCATTTGGCATTTCTCTTTCTCCACTTGGCTTATTTCACTGAGCATAATACCCTACAGCTCCATCCATGTTGCTGCAAATGGTAGGATTTGCCCTCTTCTTATGGCTGAGTAGTATTCCAATGTCTATATCTACCACATCTTCTTTATCCATTCATCTACCAATGGACATTTAGGTTGCTTCCAATTCTTGGCTATTGTAAATAGTGCTGCGATAAACAGAGGGGGGCATCTGTCTTTCTCAAACTTGATTGCTGCGTTCTCAGGGTAAATTCCTAGGAGTGGAATTCCTGGGTCCAATGGTACATCTGTTTTGAGCATTTTGATGAACCTCCATACTACTTTCCACAATGGTTGAACTAATTTACATTCCCACCAGCAGTGTAGGAGGATTCCCCTTTCTCCACAGCCTCACCAACATTTGTTGTTGTTTGTCTTTTGGATGACAGCCATCCTTACTGGTGTGAGGTGATTCCTCACTGTAGTTTTAATTTGCATTTCTCTGATAATTAGTGATGTGGAGCATCTTTTCATGTGTCTGTTGGCCATCTGTATTTCTTTTTTGGAGAACTGTCTGTTCAGTTCCTCTGCCTGTTTTTTAATTGGGCTATTTGTTTTTTGTTTGTTGAGGCATGTGAGCTCTTTATATATTCTGGATGTCAAGCCTTTATCGGATCTGTCATTTACAAATATATTCTCCCATACTGTAGGGTTCCTTTTTGTTCTATTGATGGTGTCTTTTGCTATACAGAAGCTTTTCAGCTTAATATAGTCCCACTTGTTCATTTTTGCTGTTCTTTTCCTTGCCCAGGGAGATATGTTCAAGAAGAGGTCACTCATGTTTATGTCTAAGAGGTTTTTGCCTATGTTTTTTTCCAAGACTTTAATGGTTTCATGACTTAAATTCAGGTCTTTGATCCATTTTGAGTTTACTTTTGTATATGGGGTTAGACAATGGTCCAGTTTCATTTTCCTACATGTAGCTGTCCAGTTTTACCAGCACCGTCTGTTGAAGAGACTGTCATTTCACCATTGTATGTCCATGGCTCCTTTATCAAATATTAATTGAACATGTATGTCTGGGTTAATGTCTGGATTCTCTAGTCTGTTCCATTGGTCTGTGGCTCTGTTCTTGTGCCAGTGCCAAATTGTCTTGATTACTATAGCTTTATAGTAGAGCTTGAATTTGGGGAGTGAGATCCCCCTACTTTATTCTTCTTTCTCAGGATTGCTTTGGCTATTCGGGGTCTTTGGTGTTTCCATATGAATTTTTGAATTATTTTTTCCAGTTCATTGAAGAATGTTGCTGGTAGTTTCATAGGGATTACATCAAATGTGTATATTGCTTTGGGCAGGATGGCCATTTTGACGATATTAATTCTTCCTAGCCACGAGCATGGGATGAGTTTCCATTTGTTAGTATCCCCTTTAATTTCTCTTAAGAGTGACTTGTAGTTTTCAGAGTATAATTCTTTCACTTCTTTGGTTAAGTTTATTCCTAGGTATTTTATTTTTTTTGATGCAATTGTGAATGGAGTTGTTTTCCTGATTTCTCTTTCTGTTGGTTCATTGTTAGTGTATAGGAAAGCCACAGATTTCTGTGTGTTAATTTTGTTTCCTGCATCTTTGCTGTATTCTGATATCAGTTCTAGTAGTTTTGGTGTGAAGTCTTTAGGGTTTTTTTATATACAGTATCATGTCATATGCAAATAGTGACAGTTTAACTTCTTCTTTACCAATCTGGATTCCTTGTATTTCTTTGTTTTGTCTGATTGCAGTGGCTAGGACCTCCAGTACTATATTAAAGCACAGTGGGGAGAGTGGGCATCCCTGTCTAGTTCCCGATCTCAGAGGAAAAGCTTTCAGCTTCTCGCTGTTCAATATAATGTTGGCTGTGGGTTTATCATAAATGGCCTTTATTATGTTGAGGTACTTGCCCTCTATTCCCATTTTGCTGAGAGTTTTTATCATGAATGGATGTTGAACTTTGTCAAATGATTTTTTAGCATCTCTGGAAATGATCATGTGGCTTTTGTCTTTCTTTTTGTTGATGTGGTGAATGATGTTGATGGACTTTTGAATGTTGTACCATCCTTGCATCCCTGGGATGAATCCCACTTGGTCATGGTGTACGATCCTTTTGATGTATTTTTGAATTCGGTTTGCTAATATTTTGTTGAGTATTTTTGCATCTACGTTCATCAGGGATATTGGTCTGTAGTTTTCTTTTTTGGTGGGGTCTTTGCCTGGTTTTGGTATTAGGGTGATGTTAGCTTCATAGAATGAGTTTGGGAGTATTCCCTCCTCTTCTGTTTTGTGGAAAACTTTAAGGAGAATGGTTATTATGTCTTCCCTGTATGTCTGATAAAATTCCGAGTTGAATCCATCTGGTCCGGGGGTTTTGTTCTTTGGTAGTTTTTTGTGCCCAAGTTCAATTTTGTTGCTGATAATTGGTCTGTTTAGATTTTCTGTTTCTTTCTGGGTCAGTCTTGGAAGGTTGTATTTTTCTAGGATGTTGGTCCATTTCTCCTAGGTTTGCCAGCTTGTCAGCATATAGGTTTTCACAGTACTCTCTAATAATTCTTAGTATTTGTGTGGGGTCCGTCGTGATATTTCCTTTCTCGTTTCTGATTCTGTTGATTTGTGTTGACTCTCTTTTCCTCTTAATAAGTCTGGCTAGAGGCTTATCTATTTTGTTTATTTACTCGAAGAACCAGCTCTTGGTTTCATTGATTTTTGCTATTGTTTTATTCTTCTCAATTTTATTTATTTCTTCTCTGATCTTTATTATGTCCCTCCTTCGGCTGACCTTCGGCCTCATTTATTCTTCTTTTTCCAATTTTGATAGTTGTGACATTAGACCATTAATTTGGGATTGTTCTTCCTTTTTTAAATATGCCTGGATTGCTATATACTTTCCTCTTAAGACTGCTTTTGCTGTGTCCCACAGTAGTTGGGGCTTTGTGTTGTTGTTGTCTTTTGTTTCCATACATTGCTGGATCTCCATTTTGATTTGGTCATTGATCCATTGATTATTTAGGAGCGTGTTTTTAAGGCTCCATGTGTTTGTGAGCCTTTTTGCTTTCTTTGTACAGTTATTTCTAGTTTTATGCCTTTGTGGTCTGAAAAGTTGGTTGGTAGGATTTTAATCTTTTGGAATTTACTGTGGCTCTTTTTGTGGCCTAGTATGTGGTCTATTCTGGAGAATGTTCCATGTGCACTTGAGAAGAATGTGTATCCTGTTGCTTTTGGATGTAGAGTTCTGTAGATGTCTATTAGGTCCATCTGTTCTATTGTGTTGTTCAGTGCCTCTGTGTCATTACTTATTTTTTGTCTGGTGGATCTGTCTTTTGGAGTGAATGGTGTGTTGAAGTCTCCTAGAATGAATGCATTGCATTCTATTTCCTCCTTTAGTTCTGTTAGTATTTGTTTCATATATGTTGGTGCTCCTGTATTGGGTGCATATACGTTTATGTAATGTCCTTCTTTATCTTTTGTTACTTTTATTTTGAAGTCTGTTTTGTCTGATACCAGAATTGCAACACCTGCTTTCTTCTCTCTGTTGTTTGCATGAAATATCTTTTTCCATCACTTGACTTTAAGTCTGTGCATGTCTTTGGGTTTGAGGTGATTCTCTTTTTAGCAGCATATGGATGGACTTGCTTTTTTATCCAGTCTGTTACTCTGTGTCTTTTGATTGGTGCATTCAGTCCATTTACATTTAGGGTGATTATTGAAAGGTATGTACTTATTGCCATTGCAGGCTTTAAGTTTGTGGTTACCAAAGGTTCAGGGTTGGCTTCTTTACTATCTTACTGTCTAACTTAACTCACTTGTTGAGCTATTATAAACATGGTCTGATGATTCTTTATTTCTCTCCCTTCTTATTCCTCCTCCTCCCTTCTTCATATGTTGGGTGTTTTGTTCTGTGCTCTTTTTAGGAGTGCTCCCATCTAGAGCAGTCCCTGTAGGATGCTCTGTAGAGGTGGTTTGTGGGAGGCAAATTCCCTCAACTTTTGCTTGTCTGGGAATTGTTTAATCCCTCCTTCATATTTAAATGATAATCGTGCTGGATACAGTAGTCTTGGTTTGAGGCCCTTCTGTTTCATTGTATTAAGTATATCATGTCATTCTCTTCTGGCCTGTAGGGTTTCTGTCGAGAAGTCTGATGATAGCCTGATGGGTTTTCCTTTGTAGGTAACCTTTTTTTTTTCTCTCTGACTGCCTTTAATACTTTGTCCTTGTCTTTGATCTTTGCCATTTTAATTATTATGTGTCTTGGTGTTGCCCTCCTTGGATCCCTTGTTGTGGGAGTTCTGTGTACCTTTGTGGTCTGAGAGGCCATTTTTTCCCCTAGTTTGGGGATGTTTTCAACAATTATTTCTTCAAAGATGCTTTCTATCCCTTTTTCTCTTCTTCTTCTTCTGGTACCCCTGTAATGCGGATATTGTTCCGTTTCTGTTGGTCACTCAGCTCTCTTAGAATTCTTTCATTCCTGGAGATCCTTTTATCTCTCTCTGCATCAGCTTCTCTGTGTTCCTGTTCTCTGTTTTCTAGTCCATTGGTCTCTTGCATCTCATCCATTCAGTTTTGAAGTCCTTCCAGAGCTTGTTTTATTTTTGTATTCTCCTTCCTTAGTTCTTGCATATTTCTCTGCAAGTCCATCAGCATGGTTATGACTTTTGTTTTGAATTCTTTTTCAGGAAGACTGGTTAAATCTATTTCCCTAGGTTCCTTCTCAGGGAAAGATGTAGCAGATGCCGAAGCTGTCTGGGTTAGTTTTGTCTGGATCATATTTTTTTGCCTTTTCATGTTGATAGGTGCTATTGACTGTCAGCTGGGAGGGCAAACTTTTCACTTGCTACTGGCCTTTCTTTACTGGGACAACTGCGTCCCCTAGTGGCTTGTGTTGGGTAATTGCATGTAGACTGTGTCTTTGTGTCTTGCCCGGCCAGTATGGAGGAAGTGCCCCAGAGGGGTAATAGACAGGGGGGGCTGTTTGGCTGTTTACCTCCATGAGGGGTCTCAGAGCTGTTGCTCAGGGGGTTAGTGTGCCCAGTTTTCCCTGTAATTTCCAGCCACTGGGCTGTGACCTGTGTTGTTTCCCTCCAGCTGTTACATCCCTGTCCCTTTAAGACTTTCAAAAAGCATTCACGTTTCTTTGTCACAGGGGCATCAGCTTTGGAACCTGCTCAGAGGTCTTGCTGCCCTGTTTCCCTAGTTTCCAGCCCTCCACACATGCACTGTGTCTGCACTCTGGTGCGGGTGGCTCAGGCTGGGTGTTTAGCAGTCCTGGCCTTCCTCTCCCTCCCCGCTCTCTGACACCTCTCCTCCCACCAGGAGCTGGGGGGGATGCATGCTCAGGTCCCTCTGGGCTGGGGTTGTATCTTACCCCTTTCACCAGGTGCTGGACTCTTGCATGTGTGGATGTAGTCTGGCTGTTGTCCTGTGTCTTCTGGTCTCTCTTTTATGATTAGTTGTATTTGTTGTATTTTCAAAAATATATATGTTTTTGGGAGGAGATTCCCACTGTCCTACTCATGCCACCATGTTGGCTCCACCTCTCAATTTGCATAATTCTTATGAAGAACTATTACTATCTCCATTTTACTATTTATGAAACTGAACCTCAGAGAAACTAGTAACTTAACCTATGTATGACCAGACCACTTGTAAGTACACAAAACACCCATCAAGAATGTGCATTTGAATGGCAGTTTCTTGGGTTCCACAAGCAGATTCTTATTCATGAGGTCTGGGAATGGGGCCTAGGAATTATCATACTTAAGAAACAAAATGATTGTGAAGCAGTTAGTCAAAGGATCTCATTTGAGAAATAGTGTAATGAGAATTTGGCAATTAAAAAAATAAGAATGGAAGAACTTTTGAGACTATGAAATAAAGGCAGAAGGATGAAAAATGTGAAAGAAAAAGTAAGTGCCATATATGATATCAATGTCCAATCATAACCAGCAGGAGTTCCACAAAGAGAAAAGAGAGTGGAGGGAATTTGCAAAGTAATAACTCAGGACATTTTCTCATAATAAAACTAGATTTCTAATTAATAAGATCTATTTAGTATTTTGTGGTAATGACTGAAAGAAGACATAAGACTGAATTTTCCAATTTCATTATACTGACAGATACTAAGTCAGTTCATGCTTCTCTCTTCACAATTTCTTTTTTCTCTTCTAGGTTGTGATTCCGACAGATAAACCAGGGCAACTGTCAGTTCTCAGAACTTGAAATACTAAAAACTTGCAAGCAGAAAAAAGGGAACTTCTTCAGAGGAACAGGAATTTGACATTTCATTGCCAACTCTAGATCAAAGGACACAGCAGGATACCTTAAGAATTCTTAAGGGACATATTCTCAACTTGGAATTCTATACTCAAACTATCAGAGGGAAGGAAAACATGCAACAACTCAAAAAGTAAACTCCAAAAGCCCATCCTGAGAATATTCTTCATTATTTATTTTAATCAGATGATGTTGTAAACCAAGAGAGAAGGTGTGAGTTCTAAGAAACATTGGATCCAATATGGTAGTGACAGTGATGAGACCTGCACAGCTCATTCTGAGCACCATCAGTCCAAACTGGAGTAGGAGGAAGGAACGTTCCAGAAAGAGCTAAGAGAAGAGCATCCAAGGAAAATGGGACTTGACAGTATAAGTAAAATGATGCAGAAAAACATCTTCATTTTTTTCTTGAAGAAAAAATAAATAAGACTGTGATAAATCAAATTAGGGAAGAGAAAAAGACAGGCAATAAGTAACTCCAGGAAAAGTGTAAACTGATTTATTTATTGGTAAGCAATATTAAATTACTATACAATGTTAAATCATATGATGCAAACACTGTTAACTGATGTTCAACTTTTCAAATTAACCCATAAACATTTGATAACAGATACAGAAAAGAATTATGTGGCTTCACATTTCACAATGTGAGAGTAAACTTCTCGAGATGGAAGGAAGGACAGCTGAAGGGGAAAAGTAGATTTCTTCATCTTACAAAGAAAGGCTTCAGAACATGCTGACTTCATGGAAAATTTATAAAGGTAAAAGTTTATAACTGAAATAAAAAATGCCAAATTGGGCAGTGTAAAGTAAATACTTATGTATAATAATAAAAATAAAATTGTTAATGTAAAAAAAGAAATCAATAAAAAGTTTTAAAGCACATAATTAAACATATGGATGTAATCATCAGATCCAAATCAGAAACAGTTAAAATAATTAAAATAATTCCCTTTGTTATTGCAAAACTGCAGATTGGGAGTGGTGAGTTTTTTTATTAGCACTCTTTTATTTGCTATTTAATACGTGTAGGTGTACTTAAAAAATTTGTGTTAAGCAGCATAACTAGTAAAAATCATATAAAATATATATAAACAAAATTCTCAGTGTAAATTTAAAGTAAAAGTAGAAGAATTCCTAGGCATTCTGAAGATGCTTACAACTTACTTTTTCTGTTTTCTCTCATTATCAAATCTCAATAGACCTAGTTTCGTAAAACAGTTTTTCTCTCTTTTCTCAAAGGTGGATTTTTTAGAGCAATTCTTATTCAGACCAGACTAATTTTTAACCTCAGATTCCTGTATTCTTCCTGCTTCAAGTTTGCAATAAAAAATAGAGTGAATCATATTAAATATTTTTCAGTCCACTTGTCTATCTGAGAATTTTGAGCCAACAGGGATGGTGATGTTATATAAGACCTTTCCTCTGCCTTCTCTCTATGTCTATTTCCCACTAAAATAGAACTCTAAAATCTCAAAGGCAACCGTAGCAATGGCTATGCTCCCATGAGTATACTGTCTGCAACAAAGAAGGCTACTGAAACATGTATAGGAAAGAAATCTGCGTATTTTAGCTTTCTTGTATTTGTAGTCTTTTGGAAGACATGATGTTGGCAGCTATTAGTCAATTTAGGCTTTTGATTTACAATTCCCATCTATACTAGGGTGAGGTCTCAACCCAATGGAACAGAACAATCGTAAGTTCTTAGTATTAAGCTTCCTAGTAAACACAAGTATTATATTTTGTTTAAAGGTCTATATTTTTATTTTAATTGTCAATTATTTTATGCATAACAACTTGGAATAACAAATCCACTCATACTGTTAAAACACACACATGAATTTCAAAATCTAGTAGCGTCAGTAGATTTAATTTTAGTAAATGTATCTGACATCTCTTCTGTTTTTTATTAAGATGATGAGTAGCTTGTTAGACCTTTTGCAGGAATATTTGGTTTTGATCACCTTGAAAATGACCCCCAAATTACATGAGGCTACTGTTAAAAATGCACATGTCTTACTGCCTCCTCAGTATTTCTGAATCATAAATGCTCAGGGGGCATATCAGCCATATATATATATATTATTTTTAGTAATATCTTTCTGTAGTATTCCAGTTTTCTCAGTATTTCCAAGTCTTTAGTGCCCCCTCTGCAGAACCCAGATTTCTCTGTTCATTTGCCCTCTAGTCCATATACTACCTAAGAATAGGATTAGAATTTTGTCTATTCATCCAGTTGTTCATTCAACGCAAACAATAGGTGACATGTAATTGTGGGCACTGTGCCAAATTCTGGACATGTGATCAAATGAACATCCCAGCTCTTAGAGTGAGGGTCTTATGCATTAGGACAGAAGGGCATTAATGAACTATTTTGGTAACTTAATATGATTTATATAGGTGAATATAATTATTTTCTCCATTGCACACTTTGTGAGGTTCTGAGAAATAAACAATACATATCTATATGAATTAAAAATTCATATACTTCTGAAGCTCTAGGGTACACTGATCAAAGTTACTGTTATTTAGACTGAAACTCTAACTGAACAAATAGAGCATTTTTATCTGCTTTGCATGATTTCCAGTTCAACTCAGAAGGGAAAATCTCACCAAGGAGTAAGCATTTTTATTGCTCACATGTAAAGCTACTACTATATTCTATTTCATTTGATGACAAAACTACTCAGTTACAACTACTGAACAGTTAATTTGCCTCTACCATTTCATGTGCTATTCAATATAGGGATTTTGAAAATTATTATTCATAATAACCACAGAAAAGTTGTGGTGTCCCTTGAAAGGGCTCTGATGTACTATTCAGTATTCAGTCTTTTTTTTCCCCCCTCAATTCTGCAGTTAGTTTCTCTATCATGGAAAAACATACTTTAGCTATTTCTGATTTTAAATCCTTTAAAAGAAAATTAAAAAGTAAAGGAAAGCATACTTTTTCTATGTTTTATAATTAATATCTGAAGCTTTTCATGAAATCACAGTTTTCACCTTAAAATTATTTCCTGATGCTCTCTCTCTCTCTCTCTCTGTCTCTCTCTCTCTCTCTCTCTCTCTATATATATATATATATATAACCTTAAAATTATTTCCTGATGCTCTCTCTCTCTCTCTCTCTATATATATATACATATACATATGTATATATATATATATATATACATATGTGTATATATATATATATCTGTTATGATAGCTCAAATAAACTACGTATCTCCATCTAGTCATATTGCAACTTGAATGAAAAAATATTCAAGGTAGAATGTTTCTTTGAAGAGAAAAGCTTAGCAAATTCCATGACCTTCAGGTCCTTTCTTGTTTTTGTTTTCTGATTTCCTTTCTTAGCTATCTCTTAAATAGCTATGTGCTATGGTGACTGTTTTAGAATCAGTTCAGCATGCCCATTTACTGCCAGGCAATCAGTTGTTCAGTGAATACCAAGAGATGTAAATGCTTCATTATTTATATATGTATTACCTGATATTAGCTCATATCTGATATTAGTGTACAATTAATGTTTCTTTTAAAAGAGGCAAACTAAATGAAACTTCTGAGAAATGTTACTTACCTCTACAAATTATTTTATCTCTTTCAAAAATGTTTTTGAGGATGCAGACTTTACATGTGGTCACATATTTTGATAAATATTGTACCATTTGTATCATCTAAAGGACTTGGTATCTTGTTCTTTTATATGGATCATTTTATTACAACAGCTACCATAAGAAGAGTTACATGTTTTCTAAGTGTTAAAAGTTTGTATTGTGGATTACTGTGGGAATTATTTTGTAATCTAAATTCAGAAACATAGTTTCTTTAGAACCAACCTTAGGTTTGAGAACTTAGCAAATGAATACATGTGTGTGTGTGTACGTACATCTATAAATATATTTTATAAAAATATAACATAAAATAGGACTAGATATATAATATATATCATTATTTTTAACCCAAAGTTAATTTTTTCTTTCATTTAAAAATATATCAACTGTTAATTATTCTTTTGAGCTTATGCAAAATTATATAGAGAAAATTCATTCATAACGTTTAACACAATTTGCTGGTTTTAGAATATATGAACATATCTTTCTTGTTATTCTAATTTCATTATTTCTTCCATGACCATATAAGAAGAAATGGCTTTATTTCTTTGACGTGATAAAATGTTAAATTTCAAGTTTTCTAGCACCTTACCAACCTTCATTTCCTCTGCTTTCTTGTTTAAACTCAAAACACTTTCATAAAAAATTTTAGTGTTTTCAGTGTACTGGTTTGCCTTTGTAGTGCTCTCCAGGTCTGCAGACCATTAGTTATTACTCAGCAGTTGTTTGCATTTGTCTTTAACAGCAACTTGTCAAGGGCTCTAAGGCAAAGAGAAAAAAAGAACTTTTATATTGAAAGTAGTCTTGAATAAAAGAATAAAATGCACCAAGTAATTCTGTATAGATCTTAACATTAAAAGGTATCTTTCTTTTTTATTTATTTTTTGGTCCTCTAAGTATTCTTGGGGTGGGGGAAGCATGAAGATTTTATTAATCTTTCTTTTTTTCAGCCTTAAAACTCTTCTTCCAATCTTTTATTTTTGGTGTGACATCCTCCCCCATAGTAACCACCAGTCACTGCTAGTGTCTCTGAGTCTACTGCTGTTTTAGTCATTTTATTTTGTTCTTAGATTCCACAAATATATGAAATCATATGGCCTTTGTCTTTCTCCTCCCAGCTTATGTCACTCAGCATAATAGTGGTTTTTTTTGTCTGGAACTTTTGTGGGAGAAATACCTGACATTCCTTGGCTTGTAAATGCATCATTCCAGTCCCTGCTTCCATTGTCAAATGTACTTCTCCCTGTTGTTTCTATGTCCATGTTAATGACTCTTTTATCAAAACCTGAGTCATTAGAGTAGGGCTGCCCCTAATCCAATATGACCTCATCTTAACTTGATTATATCTGCAAGGATCCTGTATACAAATTTATCACTCAGGGTTCTCCAGAGTAACAGAACTAATAGAATGTGTATATAAAGATAAAGAATTTTATTTAAGGAATTGGCTCATGCAATAATGGCTGGCATATCCAAAATCCAAAATCTTCAGGGTAGGCTAGCAGGCTGGAGACAAAGCAAAGGGCCAGTGCTGCAGTTCAAATGAGAAAGTTGCCTGTTGGCAGAACTTCTTGCTTGGGAGATTTCAGTCTTTTTTTTACCCTCCTGTTCAAGCCTTCGACTGATTGGGTGAGGCCCACCCTAATTACGATGGGCAATCCACTTTATTCAAAGTTTGCCAATTAAAATGATGATCGCATCTCAAACTATTCTCACAGAAACATTCAGAATAATGTTTTCTGCTTGGACCTGTGGCCCAGCAAAGCTGGCACATTAAATAAGCCATCACAACAGATAAGGTAATATTCATAAGTAATGGACTTTATGATCTGACCACATATTTAAGGGGGATATAATTCAACCCACAATACTTATGTACATGTATATATAATTTTAATAACTTTTTTTAACCTTGTTGTAAAAATACTGTTCCTTCTTTACAGTTGGGAATATGGGGATAAAGGTAAACTATTTTGTTAACAGTCCTGGATTTACAAAAGACAAGTAATTTAAAGGTTTTGATTATTTTAGACTGATGTGCAATTCAGTTTTAGTTCTTAGCATGGTAAGCAAATATTCATTTGCCATGTCAGTATCATCATTCTAACCCCATTTGGAGTTTGTATTAATTCAGCCATTTTCTTCATACCAGTAACCACACTGCTTCTATTCAAAAGCCTTGTGTGTGTGTGTGTGTGTGTGTGTGTGTGTGTGTGTGTGTGTGTGTATGTGTGTATGTGTGTGTGCATGTGTTTTCCAATCACTGAAAAGGTGATTATTTGTCACTGAGGAAAAGGAAGGCAGATACAGGCCTTGCTGTAATGGAGCTTTTGTTCTCCTAGAGTTAGACAATAAACAGAAAAAGAATGAAATAATAGTGTAATTTCAAATAGCAATTAAGAGCTAAGGAAGAATAAAGGTTTGGGTTGATAGAGAATTCATTGAGATGGGAGGGTGTAGTGCAATATTAGATTGTGAAATCTGAAACAGCTTCCCTGAAATGAAGACTAACATTTCAGTTGAAAAATGAATGACAGGAAGGACCGACTGATCTGAATGTTTGGAACAGAGTCTTTGGGTAGAGACCAGCAGATGCAAAAGTCCTGAAGGTGGAATGTGTTTGGAGAGCACATGGGACAGAAGGACAGTATTGCTGGGACATAGTGAGCGAAGGGGAGAGAGGTGTGAGATGAAGTTGAATGGGATAAGGGTGGGATTTTTTTTTTCCGCTATTTTCCTTACAATTTTATTAGGAAATTTAAAGTAGAGGAAACAGCATTACTTGATTTATGCCTTTTAAATATATGCTTTCAAAAACTTAGCCTTTTGCCAGATATGATAAAACCACAGCCAACGTTATACTTAACAGCAAGAAGCTGAAAGCTTTTCCTTTAAGATCGGGAACAAGACAAGGATGCCCAATCTCCCCATTTTTATTTAACATAGTTCTGGAGGTCCTAGCCATAGCAATCAGACAACACAAAGAAATAAAAGGCATCCAGATTGGCAAGGAATAAGTTAAACTGTCCCTGTTTGCAGATGACATGATATTGTATATAAAAAAAACCCTAAAGAATCCACTCCAAAACTACTAGATCTAATATCTGAATTCAGCAAAGTTGCAGGACACAAAATTAATACACTGAAATCTGTTGCATTCCCATATACTAATGATGAACAAGCAGAAAGAGAGATCAGGGAAACAATTCCATTCAGTATTGCATCAAAATGAATAAAATATCTAAGAATAAACCTGACCAAGGAAGTGAAAGACCTGTACTCTGAAAACTACAAGACATTCATGAGAGAAATCAAAGGAGATACCAATAAATGGAAACACATCCGTGCTCATAGATAGGAAGAATTAATATTGTCAAAATGGCCATCCTGCCTAAAGCCATCTACAGATTCAATGCAATTCCTATCAAAATACCAACAGCATTCTTGAATGAACTAGAGAAGATCATTCTAAAATTCATACAGAACCACAAAAGACCCTGAATAGCCAAAGCAATCCCGAGAAGGAAGAATAAAACAGGGCAGATTCCACTCCCCAACTTCAAGCTCTACTACAAAGCCACAGTAATCAAGACAATTTGGTACTGGCACAAAAACAGACACATAGACTAATGGAACAGACTAGAGAGCCTAGATATAAACCCAAGCATATATGGTCAATTAATATACGATCAAGGAGCCATGGATATACAGTGGGGAAACAATAGCCTCTTCAACAACTGGTGCTCTCAAAACTGCACAGCTACATGTAAGAGAATGAAACTGGATTATTGTCTAACCCCATACACAAAAGTAAACTCAAAATGGATCAAAGATCTGAATGTAAGTCATGAAACCATAAAACTCTTAGAAGAAAACATAAGCAAAAATCTCTTGAATATAAACATGAGCAACTTTTTCCTGAACGCATCTTCTCAGGCAAGGGAAACAAAATAAAAAATGAACAAATGGGGCTACATCTTGCATAAATGCTTCTGTACAGCAAAGGATACCATCAATAGAACAAAAAGTCATCCTACCAGATGGGAGAATATATTTGTAAATGACATATCTGCCAAGGAGTTAACATCCAAAATATATAAAGAACTCACATGCCTCAACACCCAAAAAGCAAATAACCCTGTTAAAAAATGGGCAAAGGATATGAACAGATACTTCTCCAAAGAAGAAATTCAGATGGCCAACAGGCACATGAAAAGATGCTCCACATCACTAATTATCAGGGAAACTCAAATTAAAACCACAATGAGGTATCACCTCATACCAGTCAGGATGGCCAACAGAAAAGACTAGAAACAACAAATGCTGGCGAGAATGCAGAGAAAAGGGAACCCTCCCACACTGCTGGTAGGAATGTAAACTAGTTTAACCATTGTGGAAAGCAGTATGGGGGTTCCTCAAAAAACTCAAAATACAAATACCATTTGACCCAGGAATTCCACACATAGGAATTTACCTTAAGAATGCTGGATCCCAGTTTCAAAAAGACATATGTACCTCTATGTTTATCACAGCACTATTTACAATAGCCAAGAAATGGAAGCAACCTAAATGTCCATCAGTAGATGAATGGATAAAGAAGATGTGGTACATATACACAATGGAATATTATTCAGCCATAAGAAGAGAACAAATCCTACCATTTCCAAAAACATGGATGGAGCTAGAGGGGATTATGTTCAGTGAAATAAACCAGGCGGAGAAAGACAAGTACTAAGTGATTTCGCTCATCTGTGGAACATAAGAACAAAGCAAAAACTGAAGGAACAAAACAGCCACAGATTCACATAACACAAGAATAGACTAACAGTTACCAAAGGGAAAGGGACTGGGGAGGGTAGGTGGGAAGGGAGGGAGAAGGGGAAAAAGCAGCACTATGATTAACACACATAACGTGGAGGGGTCACAGGGAAGGTAGTGCAGCACAGAGAAGACAGGTAGTGACTTTATAGCATCTTATTATGCTTATGGACAGTGACTGTAATGGAATATGTGGTGGGGACTTGATAATGGGGGAAATCTAGTAATCACAATGTTGCTCATGTAATTCTATATTAATGGTACCAAAAGAAAAAAAGGAAAAAAAACAGCCTTTTGATAGAAATAGGATTAAGGGAGCAACAATGAATACAGAAAGAGCAGTTCAAAGGTTCTTCACTTATTCAGGTATGTGCTGATGGTTTGAAATAGGGTAGTTATAACAGAAGTGTTTGATCACAGAAAGGGGAATCACAGGTCAAAGAACTCAGATTCAGGTAGGTGCAACAAAGTCTTCCTCACAATGAACTGTTTATACACTTAATGATTTGTCAATTATAACTCTTTTGGAAATAAGATTACAGATTTTGTTTAACCTATTGAAAGGACAAAAGTATACCCAATATTGAAGGTGATCATTTGCATAGCAATGTATGAAGATTAAATGTTATTGACAATATTTAACACATAGGTTCAACTAAAAGTATACTTGGATGTATTTTTCTTGATAGGATAAATCACATATTTTATTACAATTTTTTTTTCTAAAGAGCAGACTAAGAATAATGATTTAATTTTCCCAAGTGTCAATTTGAGCAAGAATCATTTAATCCTAGATATAGTCCTGTAGGTTGGGTATAAACTGCTTGAAAGGCAAAGGTGTTAATTATTTTAGAATATCCTGACCTTTCCCAAATGTCCTTTCTGATGCTGTGTTTTTATCCATTTTCTCTTACAGAACTGACAGAACTGTGAGGTTTTTAGTAGAATATAAATTGGGTGTGAGTTTTTTCCATGCATATTTTTAATAAGCAAACATTTCTTCCAACCACCTGTCCCAAAATTCTAGTCAAAAGCCATAAATGTAACAGGAGCATTTACAGTGGTAATGTTTACTCGAGACCATTTAGTGGTATAGTTTTTAAGTTTAGTTGTAAGAAGAGACCATTAACATTCTTCACGTATTGATATACTTGGATTAATAGTCATCTAAGTAAAACAAATTGTTAGCACTTTAAGAAGTTATCAAATGTGTTCCAGTTATCTTGACCACATTACAGATTACTCTAAAATTTAGCTTAAAACAACATTGTTGTTATGCTCACAGATTCAATGGTCAGGATTGAATAGGTTTGAATAAGGTGTAGCAGGAAAACTTGTGTTTACTTCATGAAGTCTGAGGCTGGGGTGACTCAAAGTCTGGGGAGAGAATCTATGACCAGTGGTGGAATCATCTGAAGCCTGTTCACAACATGCCTGGCACCTGAACTGGGTGACTGGAAGTCTAGAACTATTGTTGAGACTGGGTGTCCAGGAACTATTTGGTGAAATTGAAAATGCACATATCCCATGTCACAGAAATATCACTTCATGCTTTATCTTGAATAATTCTTGCAAAGAACACATGTATAAGGATGCTTACTGCATCATTGGTTATAATAATATGCAGCACATGACTTCCAAGCAAGGCAAAAACTGAATTGAGCCAGCTTTGGAAAATCACTGAGCATCATTTCTTTCCAACTCGATTTGTCAAAGCGATGATAAATATTTCCAGGTGCAAGGGGAAAAATCTGGCATCATTGTGATTATAATTACAGTAGGAAAGCTTTCATTTGATATATGATCAATTTCAATCTTTTGAGGGTTTTTATTTTTAAATCAAAATATTTTTATGACTATTTTAATAAGAAATGGGAAATGGAGTAAACTAGCACTGCGTTGTTTCCTTAATTTGCTCTCTAAAGAATAATTTCCATGTGACTGTATGTCAAAACTGTGCACTTCACAATTCTAAAAGCTGCAGGATACCTACCAACAACAAATTAATGCCTGGTGTTCCATGGTAAACACAGATAAGAAAGACATGTGAAACTAACAGTAGATACCAAATGGGACGTTGCGATTCTTTAGTTATTAGAAATGTGAAACATTTAACTTTTCTGACTTTGTATGTGAAAAGGTACATAAATATAGAGGTTCTCCAACAAAGTTACTTCCGTTTTGCTATTAGTTTGGTAAGGTAGAGGGCATTTGTAGTCATCTCATCATGCTGTATGTTTGTGCCTCAGCCTTGTCTTCTGAAAAAGCATGGGCTCTCAGCCAGTGCATAAACTGTTACCAGTCTACAATGGGATAAGGAACTTGAACCAGAGTGTAAATCAACCATGACACTGAGCACAGTTTTTACTTTTATTTCAGTTGATCTTTTCTTTTTTATAGTAAAATTTTCTCAAAGAAAGAAGCATCGATTTCCATTCTGATACTAATTATGGCCTAATATTTGGGATAGCAGAAGGAAAAGCATAACTTGAAGCAAGGATTAAAGTCTTACTCTTTATTTTGGAAGAGCATAACCAGGCAGGCAGCGAGCATAAAAAAGGTAAAAGAGAAGTGAGGCAAAGAAAGAAGCCATGTAATGCAATGCAGTACTACACTTGGCACCACAGGTTGTGTCTACAGTACTTTCCTAGAAGAGTTAAAAGGAGGTGCTGCCCCTTGAAGTACCTACTGGAGCAAGAATGAAAGAATTTATTTTCCTATGTTGCTTCCATCTTGTATCAATTAAGATTTACCACACAGAGAGCTAACTCTTCTGACCTTCCATTTCATTTCATCTCCAATCTTGATGGCCATGCCGGAGGCCCCAAAAGGTTTATATTTGTGTGTGTATGCATGTGTGCTTATTGAATATGTGTGTAAGCACACATATGTGTATGTATTTTGAGCTTATGTAAAATAAAACTATCTGCTAACAAAATTACACGTAGCTTGCCTTATATTGTGACCTCCAAAATGTTATTACAAAAATATTCATGGTTGTAGTTGATATTTCTATACATGTTATAGCACAGTGGGAAAATAGATTTTATAAATACTTATTGAAATGAACTTGGTGAATAACTAGGGAAGAATGTTAGGAAAAATGTCCTCTAAAATCATTAGTAACCTTGTCAGAATTCCTTCAATATTAATAATGACAAATTTTGAGTCAAGTATATCATGTTAGATCCAAATATTTTACCTAAGTATTGTAGTGGACACTGTTGGTGCCCCATCTAGATCTACATTATTGGATAGGAGAACCCTTCCCCTGCTGTTCAGGATGTTGACTGCTAAGGACTCACAGCTGCTGCCTTCTTTAGAGAACTGTTCTTGGCAGAATGGAATCTTCCTTGCCCAGCAGGTTATGTATCCTTCCATGAAACCAATGGCCAATATGGAGAAATGGAAGGCAGAGCCCTTGACTCAAGGTGGGGCCAGTTTTGTGCCATAATTCAGGCTCCAGAGGTTACATGGAACTAGGCTGAAGCTATACTCCAGCTTAAAGCTTATCCTGGCTTAGCTCCTTCCCCAGTCCTGTTTTCTTTGTCCTCTTTCTCCTGAGAGCTACTATAAACCTTGTGCCCAAATCTCTATCTCAAATTTTACTTAACCTAAGACAGGTGGCTGGAAGGAATGATTGATTTTGAATGAGGAATGACCAGAAAGGTTTATTGACCAGATACTGAGAAGTGAATTGATTTATAAGTGACTCTTAAGTCTAAATTTTGGTTTTGAGACTGTTTATGAGACTTCTATGGATAAACACATTAGTAGATGACAATTTTAGATATACTGCATTTGAGATAATGAGACATCGAATGGAAAAGTTTGAGCACAGTATTCAGCATTTAGAGTTACAGACTAGTGGTTTAGATCAGTGACTAGAACTGAGAGTCTTCAGCAAAGAATTAGCTTTTCAAGAGAAGAATGTACAATAATTCTAGGGGGGAACATCTTGAGGAACAGAGGACAAATGAATGTGCCTTGACACATAGGAAAGGGGAAAAAGAAAATGTTTTTTAAAGGAATTCTTTTGAAATCCATATTTGTTCTTCAGATTGTGAGCCTTATTTGAACTTCTGAATTGAAAATTCCTGCACTTACATAAAGTCTGCTTTCTACTGTAAAATAAATTTGAGTTCAGCTTTTAAATCTGTGTCATGCCATGGGCTAGGCTCTGTATCGATCAGAGAGCCTTGAAAACATTTTAAACATAAATTTTAACTTTTAAGACTTTTGTAAGTTGTTCACTTTCAGCTTTTGCTTCTCAAATACAATATTATTGCTTTTGAGGTTTAATTAAGATTGGATATAAGGCTAAGTAGATAAGAGATGAGTCTCCCTGGCCTCACCCACCTTATCCAGTGGTTGCTCACAGTGCAGCCTTGCTCTACAGACATCAGAGAATTACCTCAAATGCCTGCCCTGCACAAGATGTTCTGATCTCTCCTTAAATCCTGCATGGATGTTAAGAAAAAATTTATTGTATTTCTAAAACAAACTCAATACTCTTTTATGTCTCTTCTTGCTGGAAAACTTGCTTGATATGTGTTATTTCTTTAACTTCTTGAATCTTTTCTATTCAGATTTCACATTTCTTTATCTCAGGCATGGATAACAGTGCTTTTTAGAGATAGCATGATGAAATGGACAAGTACAGTTTGTTACAAGGATAAATGTGAAATTAGGGTATAATAATTGGATACTACTAAGGGGATATCTGTCAAATCTGATATTATTAAATTCCACAAATTTACAAAAATTTGTTGGATGCTTTGTACTATCAAGTACCATGCCATGGTGAATGAAAGAATCATGGTAATAAAGCACTCTTGTCTTTTTATGGAAGACATATTTCTTATTAGATTTTAAAATAAATGAGAGCCAGTGAGTCATTTGACACTGTAATTAAGATTCAAGGGAGGAAAAATATAAATTAGGGAAACTAGAACCTTCATATTTTCCTTATATTTTATTGATTGTTAAATAGTCACACGAGGAAAGCTTCCTAACAGAATAAAGTTGTTAGTTGAACAATTTATGCAAGCTCCTCTTTCTTTCTACTAGATAAGAAGGAAATCAGTTACAGGTTATTATTTTTTTACTGAGAATCTGAGAACAGAGCAGCCATTAGAATGTGGAATATATAACTCTTGAAGCTGAAAAAAAAAAAAGGAAAGGAAAATCATGTAAAGCTGTTTATAGGTTTTAGTCTTCCAAAATCACTATTACAGTTTACATGAACCAGTAAAATTTATAAGCTTAGAATGAAATATATTCTAGAACCACCACACACATGACATCATAAATCTCATCTACTCTCAGAGAAATAGACTTGTAAGGAGACAAATGCTCAGAACAATTCCTGCAAGCTAACTCGGCCACGGCCACTGCTTTACCCTGCTTCCCAGGACAAAATACATCAAGCTGGCACCGCTGTGGCTTCCCCATTGGGACATGCTTCTATCTTTTATTCTGTGGCTTTGGTTTCTCAAACCAAAGGAGATTTTCTCCAACCAAAGAAGACTGAGTTTAAGTGTGTGTAAGTGAAGACATTTGAAAAGGAAGAATCTACATGCAAAAAAATTTCATTATCACCAATTTAACAAATTAGTTACCAGTTCTTTATTATAGATCAAATCGTGAGTAAACATTCACTTGGGTTGCACACACATCTTTTATTATGTGTTGTTTCTCTGTAGATTAAAAAAAATTTACTTATCCAAGCCTAAAAGAAAGAAGGCATTAATTAGTTTGAATGGCATTTATTGAACTTGGTACTTTTTGAACTTAATTGGAAAACACACATATGAATATTTGTACTGTTCATTTTCCTAATACATATATATCACTGTATCTTAAAGTACCATTTAGTATTTATTTTCAAATGTGTTCTCTGAAGGACAAATTATCTTCATCTATTGAGATATTTACCAAATTTACTTTGTAAAGATGAAAAATATTTTGCAAGTGTAATAAATTATTCTATAACAAATTTCATGTTAACTCTATAATTATGGACTATTTTGAATGCCAAATTTCTGAGATCATCATGTGTAATATAGTAGTGATAAGGCAGGAATAACTACTGAATCAGACTTTATAGTAGGTATGGTAAGTAGCAAGGATATCAAACCCTTTTTGTATTATAGAAACTGTTATCCAATTTTCAAACTGGTGATTGGTTGGTTTTGTAAAAAACAAACAACCAAAACATGTATGTAATGGAATAAGAACCATATCAAGTTTTCTGAATTAAATGTGAAGAACCTCATTTTCATTCTTAATTTTAACCAGCTGTATTCTTAGGTTCATCACAGTGTCAATTATTTATAAGATAAATGAGTTGAACTAGCAGAGATCCACAGACACTTCTGCTCCTAAAATATAGTGATTTTACCATACTGACAAGCAGTTTTTAAGATATTCTTTCCAAATTTTCTCTATACAATTTATTTTAGACTTGATAAAGCCAAGTCAAAAATATTTAGTAAATAACAAGAACAGCAAAGAAAGAAAAACATGTCAGACCAAAACTTGACAACTAACAATGGGACATAGTAAGACAGAGGAAGGTTGTCTGCACATAATTAATTATCCGCTATTTGAAAAGTTAAGTCAATACCACAGGCATTTGATGAGCTCTTATATATATATGTGTTGAAGGTCAGAAGGCTGCAGAAGTATAGACTAGAATATAGTCTCTACCCTAAGATGATGAAATCAGTTTTTAACTCCTACAGAGCAAGATGCATGAGTGATTAAGCTAAAATAAATTTAAAAGAATCTCCTACATGATAACTCCAATATGCTTATTATCTTAGGTTAAATTTTGCCAGAGATCAACATGTTGTTTCACTCTTTGTTAAATATCTATGCATACTATATTACACAGTTTTCAATATATGACTTTGGAGTAGTACCTTGCCTGAGGGTTTCAGCCCTGAGCAAGTTCACTATGAAATCAGTGAGAAAGGCCTGAGGGTTTCATCCCTGGGCAAGTTCATTATGAAATCAGTAAGACCAACAAATAGCAAGGAACATTTTTGGGGTAAAGAGTTTATACCCGGCTTTATTCTCATGGTGATATGTTGAGCACCAGAATTACGTCTGCATCCAGCAGTCTACAGGTCTGTAATCCTCCTCTGTCTCTGCCTCTGCCCAGACTGGGCAGAGTTCTTTATATAGTGACTCAATCAATAATAGTTTATGGCCTATGGGTGTGGAAGCAGTAGCCTAGCAGTAGGCCAATTACATCACCAAGTAGTTTGGGGTCAGGTGAGGATCCTGGTCATAGGAACTTCCATTTGCCCCACAAGTAGGTTGCTTTTACTCCAAATTCCATTTTTCTTTAATAAGAAATTGTGCTCTAGTAATGTATCCTGTATATTTCTGAAAGAAATATTTTTGCTTACTGGAAGTAAAATGGATTTACTAAGTTCAATCAGTTGACTTGTGTGTCTGATTTTTGCCCTGTTAAAATTTTGTCAGTATTTATTTGTAAGATAGGAAAAAAGGTGTGTAACATTTGTGAAGAAAGCTATTATTTTTATTAACTTGTGCCTCTAATATATTGAAACACCTCCTTATTTATGAGAGCAATCCACTGAATTATCAAATCATGCAAGAAAACAATTCTTATAGGATAAAGACTATGGTTTAATTATTTAAGTCAGGAATGGCTGACATTTAGTCAGGAGAACACTGGGACCCAGTGACTCAGAGAGACAGACAGGAGAATTGGGAACTTGGAGGCTGATGACAATGAAGTTTGCTCCATTGGTTCTAATTCCCAACTCGCTTGTTGTAAAAGTTTGTCTTGTTTGCCTATGAGTAGAAAAGCAAATACAAACAAAGGCTAGGAGCTGGTCCCAGAATCTTTAGACCTCCTCATTGCTTTTAAGACTACTCTGACCTGATCAAAAACCCACTGAAAGCTTTTTCTGTGTTCTGTCTCTGAGGTCAAGACCAGCTATATTTCTAATGTTTGAAAGAATTGCATACTTCAAGAGAAACTTTTCATCATCTATATTTGTGACTTTTGATACAAGCGGAAATTCATTACTGACCATAGAATCAACATAAATTGTTTTGCTTGCTTAGAAAATGTGGTTTACTGAAGGACTGAAAAAATGACTGCCGATTACAGATGGCTGCAAGCAGCTTTTGTTGTCTTGAGTAGGATGACCTATAGTTAGGACTTCTCTAATTAGATGGTGGAGTGGAATCTGAGCAAAAAGAATTTAAATGAGTCACCGAAGAATTTTTAGGACAGAATTACAGGTTAACTAAGGTCATAGCATGTATGGTGTGATTTTTTTCCTTTTCATTTAGATATCTAAATTCCTAAACTCAAGGATTTTCTGTTAAAATATAACATTTTTGCAATCACAAAATCTGAATTTTAATGTAATAAAATATGAAGCCAAATTTCATTGATGGTGATTTTTATATGCCTAGGATGTGATGTAATGAATGAATCAGTGGTCTGGTATAACAGAAGATAATATGAAAGTTTTTCCCTCTACATGAAGAGCAATATATGCACTCACAAGAGATTTATTCTGTTCATTTTCTTTAAATTAGCAAAATAGTGTCACCAAGCATATGACTGATAAGACACGACAGTTATGCTAGCTTCAGTTTCAAAAGTGCCAAGAGCATTCCAATACCTAAGTGAGCTGGATGAATATCTGTCACCTTAGATTCTATTTCAATGTTTAATTAGAAAATGTTATCTAAAAAGCAACTGTCAGAGTTTTGTCTGATATTTTCTATAAGAATATGTCTTTATAAAAATGGGATAGTTAAAGGAAATTCTAGGTGAACTCATAAGATAGGAAGAATTCTTGAAATTTCTAGGCTCAAAAAGAAGAAAATCAGTTTTTATAAGGTCATGATAACCCACCTTGGGCAGAAATAGTTTTAAAACATTGTTTCCTACTTCAACTAAATATGAGGAAGTTATCAGTGGAGAGACTGTTTGACCATCTTGCCTTTTTCTGCATTCCAAGAATGTCATGTGTCTTTATATTACTGCAATGCCAGCTTGAGAGCTCATGTATTTTTGTCAGGGATTTCTATGTTTCAGTAGGGACTGGGAGAGTGTCCAGTAATAATTTATTCTCCTGGCATATTCGGGAAAGGTTTTGTAAGTTTTCAAAATTATCTCTTCATCCTAGTTTATATTAACATAATAGAAACAACTGATGAAACAAATGTAAAAGAATAGCAAGTTGAGTGGCTAATGCCTTTATCCTTTGCTTTGAAGGCCTCTCTGATCTTGTCTCAGCTCTGTTCTTGCAAGAAAAGTACACAGTTTTCTTTGCACTGATTCTAGTTAATCTCTTATCTATAAGCCCCAGTGAAACCTATACAGTTCTGGTTTTGTATTTGTAATTTATCAGTGCATTCTTTTGTGGGACTAAAGTAATAATGGCTCAAGAATGTTTTCTGCTTCATGAGGTGATGTTTCCAAAGGTTATTTGGTTCTTTTGCTTAGTATAAATATAGTTTTCCCCACTCCAACGAACAACTGTATAGATCCCAAACTTTGTAATATTAGTTGACATCAATCATATAAATGAATAATTAGTGTAGCAAGTAATACTTTTGCACCAAATATATCTTTGAGTATCTGATGTGTGCCAGGCACTATTACTGGTGCCAGAGATAAAGTAGCAAATAGAATGGAACAAAAAAAAATTACCACATACACATGAAGTGTACAGTCAATGTTACAGGGAGTTTGGAGTACACATATTTCACTCACAATGTTCCCTGACCAGCCCTACCTTCTCCCAAAACATGCACATTGGATTAGCACACTGGATAATCTTTCTTCCTTGCTCTCAAAGAGTCTTGGATTCTACTTTATTGTACTTACCAAACTGGACTGAAATCGTTGATCTCTTCTGTGCTAGACTTTTCTTATTCATCTTTATGTCTCTACTGCTTAGTAAAGCACTTAGACAGAGTCGAGGGTTCTATAATTTTTTAATTGAATGGAAAATCCATTTGCTTTAACTGCTCATGGTTACTATTTAATTATATGGCCTTCTAAAAACAGCTAATGACTGAGAAGCTCTACCATCCCGTCACTGCTGCCATGTGAACCCCAGCCTAACATTAATTCTTTAAATTTGAGAATTCTTGTCAAAGAGTTAATGAGATTTGCTCTTTGTGACTTCATAGAGAATATAAATCATATTTGTATGTCATCACTCACAACTACATTTTTATGAGCTTTTAGTGATAAGTAATCTTTGTTTAGCTAGATGTTTCTTTGAATGCCAGAACAATTCACATGAACCTTCTTAAATCTGTGATATTGGAAACATGGAAAATTAACTAAGTTACTAAATAAGATTATAAGAGAAGTGAAATGTAAACTATAAATCAGCAATTCAGACTCCATGTTTAATGAAACTAGTGAAGTAAAATTAAAATGGTGTTTGTAATATTTACCTGTTATTCCAAACTATGAAGATCAATGTAAACAGGAAGATCAATGTGTTGTAATTTACAGTGGTCTATTGTTAGGGCTTGCATTTTCATGTAACAGGAGACTCAAATGCTTTGATACATTTATATTTAGCAAAAAAGATAAAAATAAATTTATGAAATCCCTAAAGCATTAAGGTAAAAGAACATTAAGTTAAACAAACAGAACAATCTTCCAGACTGTAAGCCTGAGGAAAAGAAAACTCATTTGAACTTCCTTTTAGAGTCTCTGCTATCCTCTGATCCAACCACATAAAGATTTATATTCAGTACATGACTCACAGATCAACAAATGGAAGCTTAAAACTAATTTTAGATATCATTGGCTGGACCAGCACTAAACCAATATTTGAAGTATATATTTTTTTGTTAGAAATCCTTTTATTTCTTCTCTTAGGCCCAGTTTTAATTCATTTTCTCTTGACACCCACCTCTTCCCAAGGTTTGTGCTCTTTAACTTCTCTTGATGCATTTAATGTTTCCTCTTTTTCACTTGCTTACTGCCTCATTTTAAATGTATTAGCAAACAAAAGCACATTAAAAGCAGACTTCTTAAAGAGTGAGTGGGTGAGAAACCACATTCTATGAGGGAAATGAAATGGGGATGTTTGTACCCAAGAAGAGAGGACTTGAAAACTTCAAATAAACAAGGGGTTTCACATAAAAGAGAAGTTCAGTGTGTTTTGAAATGGTCCCTAAGCCAGAATCAGTGAAAACTGTGGAGGAGAAAACTACAGGGGGACTATACTATGACTTCATACTTGGTAATGCTTTCTTAGTATCTGCTCATTTCCTGGAATTTTATTTTTGAGTATTTGAATAGAAAATACTATGTGGAAGAGACTACTATATTCTCAACTTCGCCAAGTTAGAATTATTGTCTGGGTCTCTGCTAAGAGATTCTGGGCAAGTTATTTAATCTTTAAAAAGTTTCATTTTCCCCAAATATAAAATGTTGTGATAATGATAGCTCTAAGTCAACATGAGAAATAAATTACAGAATTTATATGTACTTCATTGCACAGTGCCTGGAATATAGTGACTTCTTGATGCCAGGGTTCTTGTTTGTGGAGTCAAAGAATGAACTTGGCAAACACCCAAAGTAGAGAGCTAGGGAGAGGCTTTTATTGAGAGATACAGTGAGAGGACAGAGCTTCTGGCTCAGGCCAGGAGGGGACAAAAGAGCCCATAGTTGTGTGTTGTCTAGTGGTTATAGGCTGATGAGAATTTTGCGGAACATGAAAAAAAGCTTAGGGGTGTGGACTTGTTAAGTGGTCCCTGAATATTTGGAATTAATTTAACACAAGGAACTTCCTGCTCTGATTTCTCTCTGAGATACTAGTGTCTTGGTCTGGGAGCATAACAAACAAGGCCGCCTGCCCAGCCCCCAAGGTGGGCTGAGGTATTGTTGGCTAAAGAGTAAGTCAAGAATCTTAATTCTTAACTTCCTGGGTATTAAAATGCAATCTTATATTTAGGGTGGAATCCTTCCTGCCTTTTACTATGTTGTTTACTGCTGGGTCTGCATGCTAAATTAGTTGCCCAGTTTGCAAGTCACCTCATCAGATCTGAAGGAGGAAAGACAGCACATAGGCCTGGGTCTTTTAACATGCTAAAGTGAATCTTACGTATGATTACAAATGATTAGCATAATGAAAACATGTGCTACTCTTCTTTATATGGGGAATATTAACTGATTTCACTGAAGAATGACTCTAGAACTTAATGTTTAACACAGAGCTTTGGTAGGGGATTTCCTTGCATGTAGTTACATTGCTCTGACTGTAAATATCCTGCCTTGTTTTCTCCAGAGGCCCTCACCGTGTTCTGTTTAAGTCCATGGTCCCTGTCTCATTCTCATGAGTATTTTATTTCTTATGACTGTGGTTATAGTTGAAGGGCCTCCACCACTAAGACGGCGAACTTCCAGCTTCTTTTCCGGGTCCTCGGTTCCCGACGGCGCCAGCTGAAGACCAATCACCTCTCTCCCCCCTCCCACTCCCAGCACCTAGCCAATAGCCACCAGCCCTGTAGAAGTGACACCTCAATTAGCTCATGCCCCTTCCCATATAACCCAGCACCTTTCCCTAATAAAGCGGAATTCTCTGGTGAATTGCTGCTGTGTGTTGCTCCTTTCCTTTCATTGGTGCCGAAACCCGGGAGACGGGACACCCCAACTGGGCCCCGTCTTCCCCCTGACACCAGCAGCAGCTTTCCCTCGTCCTCTTTTTCCGGCACTGGCTCATCACACTCACCACTCCTCTCTGGCCTTTAGGTAAGTTTTCCCCTGGAGTGGGCCACTCTTCCCCAAGCTATCGCAGTGCCATTGACCGTGATCGTCTGGCAAGGCTCTGACACTCAGGGATGAGGAGGGAACTCTCCCCGCCTCAGGCCTTCACAGCTGCGGCGGGCCCTCAGGCTCCTCCTTCAACAGCCATAAATCGCCACCTCAGGCCTTCACGGCTGCAGCAGACCCTCAGGCCCCCCTCCAACAGCCATAAATTGCCACCTCCGGCCTTCACAGCTGCTGCAGACCCTCAGGCCCCCCCTCCAACAGCCATAAACCCCGCCTCAGGCCTTCACAGCTGCGACAGGCCCTCAGGCCCTTCCTCCAATAGCCATAAACGAGGTGACTCCTTTGTGGATGAGAACGCTCCCTTTTCCCCCTTCGTCATTCTGTACTGTCTACCGAAATCCGTTCTGCCCACCGAAAATTCCTAGTACTAGGTACCTCTTGACTCCAGCACTCTGCCTTCTTAGAGAAGTCTGGGTGACGACCCACACTTCCTAAGAAATTCTGACTCGTATATGAGTTTCCGCAGACCACCAAGGATCATCGGGGATGCCCTTTGTCTCCTTGTGGTCTGCCTCCAGTCCGAGGATCTCCATTCGTCTTCCCCTGTTTGTCTCCTTCTCTGTCCTTCAGCCATGGGAGCCTCCTCATCCCTCCCTGAAAGTTCACCTCTTGAATGCCTGCTCAAGTATCTAGCCACCCTCTCCCTTGACACCTGATACAAAACCAAAACTTCTCTGTAAATACTGCTCCCAAAATTGGCCAACATACCCCCTAGACAATAACAACCAATGGCCTGCAGGGGGAACTCTTGATCCTAACATCGTTCACAATCTCTTTAACTACTGTCAGCACCTGAAAAAATGGAAGGAGATTCCCTGTATCGAAGCTTTCCACCTCCTCCTACCCCCACCTGCAAGCTGCCGCCCCCGCAGAAGCCTCCCGTTCACTCCCTTCCCCTTCTTCTCCTACAACAGCCTTTCTCCCTTCCTCCCCCACCATCTCCTCCCCCATCTCACCTCCTCCGCCTTTGTCCTCCGCAGATTAAGCCTGAGACTTTCAGCCCCCCTTTAACTAAGTCCCGGGGGCCTCCTCCGTCTTTGCCCTCATCACCTGTTTCTCCCCTGTTGGGGACCGCCTTTGTCTTCTCACATGTTTGTAAGCAGAATAAGAAAGCACCTTCCCCGAATGCAGCATGAGAAAGCACAAGCTTGAGAACAACTGGTGCAGTCCTTGGAAGTTATCTGTCCACAAAACCATATCTTGTCCTCGAAGACGAGCCAAGACTCCTCACTCTGAAAATAAGGAGACCTTGAAGATGTGTAGAAACACCGCCCCTGCTTCTTGCTAATGCCCTTCCCCTACTTGCCGATGTGGCAGGAATGGAAAACAAAGAACATTCTGTTTATGCATTCCATAAGCAACTAATAGGAGCCCTGCTGTAGCTCAGTTGGTAGAGCATGGGACTCTTAACCTCAGAGTTGTGAGTTCAAGCCCAACTAGAGCGGCAGAGGCAAGTAGCTGGGCTGCTGGCTGGTGACGCGTGGGAGTGTCAGCCCTCCCAGTTCTTTCTATCTTTCTTTATTTTTTTCGCCCCCCTTCCGCACTTTAGGACCTGCTCGACTAGGTGCGGCTGGACCACGTCACTCCCCTACAGACTGAGCCAGAACCCTTCAGTCCCCCTCAGACTTGGTCCTGAGGGCCTACCAAAATTATCGCCCCCCTCCAGGACGTAGCTTAGACAGACTCACTCAAGCCCTATTACAGCATACCAGCCTTGACCCAGAAACGCCTGACAGAAGACATGTCCTTATGACATATTTCCTAGTTCAAAGCTACCCCGATATTAAAGCTAAACTCAAAAAGTTAGAACAGAGCCCCACTACCCCACAGACTGAGATCCTAACAGTGGCCTTTAAAGTCTTCCATAACCGGGAGGAGGAGAAAGAATGCCATAAACAAAAGGCTGATCAAGCCAATTTCCAAATGTTGGCCCAGCTGATAAAACCACAACCTGGGCGCCCTTCTACAAACAAGCGCCCCCCAGGAGCTTGTTTCAAATGCGGACAAGAATGACATTCATCAAGGGCATGCCCCTCCCCCAGATCTCCTACCACCCCATGCCCCAGATGCCACAAAAAGGGCCACTGGGGGTCTGATTGCCCAGCCACCCAAAGGGGAGGCTGGACAAACAACCCCCATCCTAAGCCCGTCATAGTGGAGCTGGCAGAAGAAGACTGATGGGGCCCGGGAGCTTCTCGCCCGACCATTTCCACCACCAAACAGGAGCCCAGTGTTACTTTAATAGTAGATGATCGCCCCATCTCCTTCCTCCTAGATACAAGAGCCACCTTCTCAGTCTTGTGAGAATACCGGGGCCCTACCACGCCTGCCATTACTCCTGTAGTTGGGGTAAGAAGTAAACAGATTTTCCCATTAAACCTCCCCCCCCTTTTATGCACAATCCAAGACAATCCCATACCTTTTTCCCACTCCTTCCTGGTTATGCCCCAGTGTCCCATCCCTTTACTAGGACGGGACATCCTTTCCCTCCTCCATGTTTCCATAACTATATCCACTCCCACAGCCCCCAGTACTCCCTTTCTGATGGCCCTCATAGCTGATGACCCCCCTCTACCCAATGAAAGCTCCGGTTCCGCCCTCATACACCCTGTAAATCCCAAAGTTTGGGACATTACAAGCCCCTCCATAGCTCTATGTCCTCCTGCCTCTATCAAATTACATGAGCCCTCTCAGTATATCTGTCAGGCCCAATATCCCCTAAACACTTCAGCCCTCATAAGCCACCAACCCATCATTCAAGATCTCTTAAACAAAAATTACCTCAGACACACTCACTCCCCATTTAATACCCCCATATTAGCTGTTAAAAAACCAACAGATCTTTCCACCTCGTCCAAGACCTTTGCCTCATCAACACGGCTATTGTCCCTATCCATCCCTTAGTTCCAAATCCATACACCCTTTTATCGCAGATCCCTGCCTCAGCATCCCACTTCTCAGTCCTAGATCTCAAGGACCCATTTTTCTATTCCTCTGGACCCCTCCTCCCAAGATTTTTTCATCTTCACCTGGACAGACCCATACACAAGACATTCTGAACAACTCACTTGGACAGTTTTGCCACAAGGCTTCTGAGATAGTCCCCATATTTTTGGACAGGTCCTAGCTCAGGACCTCAAACAGTTTAATCATGATCACTCCGAGTTCACCTTATTACAATACGTGGACAATCTCCTACTCTGCAGTCCTCGTGGGAACAGTCTCAACTTGACACTGCCTCCCTACTTAACTAGCTTCCAGAAGTTACTGGGTATCCCCCGTCAAAGCTCAAATCTCTTCCCCTTCTGTCGCTTACCTCAGATTCCTCCTATCTAAACAAAGAAAGTTCATTACCTTAGACAGAAAACAGCTCCTCTCTGACCTGCCCATTCCCAAAACCAAGACAGAAATCCTTTCCTTTCTAGGCCTGGCTGGGTATTTTACAGCATAGATCCCTAACCTCTCCCTGTTAGCAAGACCCCTATACGACCTCAGCAAGGGCCCCCCTGAAGAACCATTATCCTCCTCACCCTGACACTCCTTCACTAAGCTCCGTCGAGCCCTTGTGGAAGCGCCAGCTCTCCATCTTCCTAATTTGTCGAAGCCCTTCTCATTATACATTCATGAGAGGTCCAGTCAAGCTGTAAGAGTCCTAGGCCAATATTATAGCCCATCCTTTGCCCCAGTAGGTTATCTCTCCAAGCAATTAGACCCCACAGTTTGGGGATGGGCCCCCTGCCTACGGGCATTAGCCGCTAGACAGCTCTTGCAGAAGGAAGCTCATAAACTGACATTCAGGGAGCCCCTTACCATTCTGTCCCCACATTACCTAAAAGATCTCTTAACCTACAAACGTTTACAGACTCTTCCTCCCTCCAGACTCCTCACCTTACTGTCCTCTTTCCTCCAAAATCCCGTTCACCCCCTTTGCCATCCATACCCGAATTATGACTTTTTCCTCCTTTACCACTCTCTCGCTTTTTTTCCTCATTCCTATTGTCTTCCCCAGCACCCCAGCCTCCTTTGTATGGTAATTCAAAGTTAGACAAACTTACACACAGCATCAAAAAAAAGTTACTGCTCTCATTGCCACATCAGACTGCCGTCTGAAAAGCTGCTCTGAGCCTTTATACCTCCACTTTCCTCTCTCCACCGAAGTGTTCACTAGCAGCTACCCTTATTCTCCCTACCTCTGCTTCCTCTATGACCAAAAACAAGCCTATTGCAGGCGATGACCAGACACCTACAGGAGATGTCCCTACTGGTCTTGTGCCATTCACTACATGGGTAACTCCTGGTACCCACAGTATTACTCCTCCAACTGTTTCATGAAATATCCCAATGGCTCATTCTCCTTATCAATCCCAGATCCCTGGGACTCTCGATGAGCTGCCAGAGTCACAGCCTCAGTTTACTATGGGGGGTCCTCGACCCCCCCATGGTACCCTTCATATCTCTCAAAAGTATGTTCCTTCTCATTCCCAGATCTCTCAAGTTGCATCAGATATCAGACATTCCAAAAAAGTCATTATCCAAACTCTTGACGGCGCCTCTTCATCTTCTTATCCCCGCCCCTTTTCCAATTTCTCCTACTCTTCGTTACAGCTCATTCAGGACACCATCTTTCTCAACCACACCCTCAACACCACCAATTGTTTCTTGTGCGCATCACTACAGCGCCCACTGCTGGCTGCTGTGCCCCTTAATATTTCCAACTACTCTTTCCATGCAGAAAGACAACCCCTCTGCCCCCTGGCAGACATACCCCTATGAGAACCAAAATACGCAGATAATCTCACCATCCACCACTGTGTAAGCCCGACTCCACCCTCCTCCAGTGCACTTCACTGCCTCCCAACTCCAGCACACCCTACATTCTCGTCACCCTAATCCCACAGTTTACACTTTACAGCATGGCAGAATTCCTTGAGCTCCAACTTCCCTTGCCGTCACGCACAAAAAGGGATGCTTTCCTTCCCATCATAGTCGGTATCTCTTTGACCACCTCAGTCATTGAAGCAGGATTTTCTGGGGGAGCCTTGAGTCATTCTCTATGAGCAATTAGAGCTCTCAATGCCAAACTTGAAGGAGCCCTGATATCCACTGCTGATTCCCTGGCCTCTCTCCAAAGACAGGTCACTTCGCTACCTAAGGTCACCCTTCAAAACCGGCGGGCCTTAGATCTGCTTACAGCTGACAAGGGTGGCACCTGCGTCTTCCTTTGAGAGAAGTGCTGCTATTACATCAACGAATCCAGCATTGTAGAAACTGACATTACCAAACTCACTGACCTTGCCTCCAGTCTCCACTCTGCTTCCAATTCCAACCCATTCTCGTCAATACTAACAAACCCCTTCCTCACCTGGCTTAGGCCCATTGCAAGCCCCATAATAATCATTGTTCTCGCCTGTCTCTTCTTACACTGTATAATAAAGTTCATCAAATCCCAAGTTCGAAAAATCTCTAATCAAACTTTCAACCAACTTTTACTCAGGAACTATCAGCTTCTGGCCACAGAAGATCCCTCACCCTCACGTAACCTCCTCACCACACGCTGAGAGGGACCCCTCTCTCCACTAGAAATTGTTCCTGGAAACAATGGCCGCAGATGCCTGGCTTCTGGCACCCGTATCCTCCTGGCACCACCATTAAAATCAACAAGTCCTCGACCTATAGTTACAGGGAACCTTCATTGATTTCCAACCTGAAGAAGTCCACATCTACTGGTCCTTACTGTGGAGAGTCCTATCAACCCTTTCTTCCCAGTCCTCAAGCCCTCACTCCCTTCTCCGCCCCCCACTCAGCAGGAAGCAGTCAGAAAGAAAACAACGTCCACAACCCCATAGAGGAGAAAGGGGAAATGAAGGGCCCCACCAGTAAGATGGCGAACTTCCGGCTTCTCTTCTGGGTCCTTGGTTCCCGACGGTGCCACCTGAAGCCCAATCACCTCTCTCTCCCCTCCCACTCCCAGCACCTAGTCAATAGCCACCAGCCCTGTAGAAGTGACACCTCAATCAGCTCATGCCCCTTCCTATATAACCCAGCACCTTTCCTTAATTAAGCTGAATTCTCCGGTGAATTGCTGCTGTGTGTCGCTCCTTTCCTTTCAATAGTTTTTAAGGAAAAATTATTTTTAAAGGTCTGAAAATAATAACTAAGCTTCATTAAGTTACCTCATTATACAAGGCCTGTTAAGCTAGCCTTCACAATTTACCAGAGCCGGAAACCAGAGCTTACAAAGGGGGTAGTTAAAACCTTTATTCTCTGGATCCTACATTGCAAGGCTCAAGACATCCTTTTTATACAGTCTAATTCCAATATCTCATTATATCTAAACCCATAAATTTATTTTCAAAAATCTTTATTGTATTTTGCATCTTATATTAGAATCAAATATTAATTTAATATTAAATTTAGTTCATATGGAATTAAAACGTTAACATGCTGTCTTCATTAATTATATATATATCGACATCAATAAGGAAAAATGAAGTAAATTATAATTAAATATAAATATTTAGATATACAAAAGTTTATCCATAAGAATGGTGAAAATATAAAAAGAGGGTTCTAGATGCTACAAGTGTATGATATAATATCTAAAGTATGTACACAAGGTAATCAAAATAAAAGAAGTAAATAGTCCCAATAGTATTAGTTCCTTTTTTAGGAAGTTCTTAAGACTTATGGTGATAAATAATGATCATATTATTGATGGAAGACTTCCACTGAACTCTGAAATGATGGGCACATGTTCTTAGGTGGACTTTTACCTCATCTTAAATGGGTCTCTATCTGTGATAGGCAAATCGGTTAAAGGAAGAAATGTAATGTCCCAAATAAGTTGTATATTGGAAAAAGTGTCTTTCCACATATAAATCATTTGTTCTCTAATTTCTCCTAATTGATTTAAGTATTAATAAGATATGGCAAACTTGAAAAATATTGGGGTCAACTAAAAATTTTGAGAAGATGTAATCTGAACTTATTCTTCTAAATGTGGTATTGTGCTTTCAAATAGACCTTATTTATTTATGACTACAGCACATTATTTATTTCTGGTAAGAACACTTAACCTAAGATCTAACTTATTTTTAAGTGTCCAATACAGTATTGTTAACTATAGGCACTAGGTACACAGCATATTCCTAGAATTTATCCACCTTTCATAATTGCCACTTTGTGCTATTGGGCAGAAACTCCTCCTCCCTGTTCCCCCAGCACCTGACCATAACCATTCTAATGTTTTTATGAGTTTGAATATTTTAGATACAGCATATAAGTAGAATCATACAGCATTTGAACTTCTGTGACTAGCTTATTTCACTCACGCATATTGTCTTCTGGGTTTATCTATGTTTCACATTGTAGGTAAAATTACAACATTTCCAGAATATCTCGCCTGGCTTTAGTGTATTTGCATATTCTCAGGGGTGGAGAAAAGTTTATCTCCATATCAATGGGTAATTACCTGGGCAACAAAGGCATGTCTGAACCTGAGAGGTTAAGGGGAGGGGGCTGTCTTGCTTGCTTGCTGGCGTCTTCCAGAGCAGAGGAAAAAGACAGCCTAGGACTGCAGTTTGTGAGCAATAAATGGGTTTTAAACTTTATTTCTCCCTTTGACTGATTTCGGTTTTTGGAGGTATTTTTGCCCCGGGATTTCCTCTCTCTGGACTAACACACATTCTGTAGCATTTTCTTTTTTTTATGGTTGAATGATATTTCATTGTATGTATATACCATATTTGGTTTATCCATTCATCTGTCAATGGATATTTATTAGTTTCTGTATCTTGGCTATTGTGAATAATGCTATGATGAACATGGGAGTATATATATCTTTTTGAGATTCTGATTACAATTCCTATGGACATATATCCAGAAGTGGGGTTGCTGGATCATGAGGCAGTTCTATTTTATATTTAAACTTTGATTTTAATTTTAAAATTGTACTATTTTCCATAGCTCAGTATTTTACATTCACACCTGTAGTGAACGAGGGTTCCAATTTCTCTACATCTTTGTCAACACTTATTATTTTTGCTTTTATTTTTGATACTGTCTTTTAAAAAATTAAGGTGTAATTGACATATAAAATTGTATTAGTTTCAGGTTCACAAAATAGTGATTCAATATTGGGAAATGATCACTACAATAAGTCTAGTTAACATCCATCATAGTGAGACAGGGACCATGGGCTTAGACAGAATACGGTGAGGGCCTCCGGAAAAAACAAGGCAGGATATTTACAGTCAGTGCAATGTAACTATATGCAAGAAAACCCCCTACCAAAACTCTGTGTTAAACATTAAGTTCTAGAGTCATTCTTCAGTGAGATCAGATCACATGTTTTTATTATGCTAATCATTTGTAATTGTAAGACTCACTTAAGCACACTAAAAGGCCCAGGCCTATGTGCTGTCTTTCTTCCATCAGATCTGATGAGGTGATTTTGCAAACTGGACAACTAATTTAGCATGCAGACACAGCTGTAAACAACACAGTAAAAGGCAGGAAAGATTCTACCTTAAAGATAAGATTGCATTGCAACAAGGAAGTTAGAAGTAAGATTCTTAACTTACTCTTTAACAAAAAGACAATACCTCAGCCCACCTTGGGGGCTAGGCAGGCGGCCTTGTTTGATATGCTCCCAGACCAAAATGCTAGTATCTCAGGGTGAAGTCATCAGAGCAGGAAGTTGCTTGTGTTGTTAATTCTAAATATTCAAGGACCACTTAACAAGTCCACACCCCTAATCCTTTATCTGGTTCCCCCAAATCCTCAACTGCCTATAAAACCCCTAGACAATGCACCAATACGGGCTCTCTTATCCTTTCCTGGCCCAAGCCAGGAGCTCTGTCCTCTCACTGTATCTCTCAATAAAAGCCTCTCCCTAGCTTTCCTACCTTAAGTATTTGTGAAATTCATTCTTCGACTCAGCAAACAAGAGCTCCAGCATCAACAGTACAGACATACAAATTTTTTTTCTGGTAATGAGAATTTTTAAGATTTAGTCTCATCAGTTTTCAAATATGCAATATAGTATTAACTATAGTCACCATTTCTACATTACATCACCATGACTTGTTTATTTTATAACTGAAATTTCCTTTTGACCCCCTTTATCCATTTCATCCAACCTCAGCCACCAGCCTCTGGAAACTACCAATCTGTTCTCTGTATCTGTGAGCTTGGATTTGTTTCTTTTTCAGAATCCACATGTGAGATCATACAATATTTGTCTTTCTCTGACTTATTTCACTTAGCATAATGCCCTCAAGGTCTATCCATGTTGTTACACATGGCAAGATTTCATTCTTTTTTGTGGATAAATAAAAGAAATATACATTTCTTTTAGCCATTCATTCATCAAAGGACTCTATGGTTGTTTATATACCTTGACTATTGTAAATAATTCTACAGTGAGCATGGGGGTGCAGATACCTTTTCAAGTTAGTGTTTTTGCTTTCTTTTAATTAATATCCAGAAGTGGAATTGCTCAACATATAGCAGTTCTATTTTTTTATTTTTTGAGGAAACTTCATGCTGTTTTCCATAGTGGCTACCCCGGTTTATATTCCTATCAACAGTGAAGAAGGATTCTCTTTTGTTACAAACCAGCCAACACTTGTCTTTTCTGATAGTAGTCATTCTAGGAGATGTGAGGTGATATCTCATTGTGGTTTTGATTTTCATTTCCCTATTAGTGATATCTACTACATTTTCATCTACCTTTTGGCCATTTGTGTATTTTCCTTGAAAATACATCTGTTCAGATTCTCTGCCCATTTTTTAATCAGACTGTTTCTTTGCTATTGAGTTGTATGAGTTCTTTATATATTTTGGATCTTAACCCTTGTTATATATATGATTGATGATATCCATCCATCAAAAAATAAAAAATAGAACTACTATATGTGTGAGGTGATATTGTAGTTTTGACTTGTATTTCCTTTACATTAGTGAAGTTAAGCATCTTTTCCTATACCTGTGGGCATCTGTATGTCTTCTTTGGAGAAATGTCTAATCAGTCCTTTCCCCTCTTTTTAATTGGATTGTGGTTTTCCTATTGAGTTGTGGGAGTTCTTTATATAGTTGGGATATTAATCACTTATCAGACACATGGCTGCAGATGTTTTCTCCTATTCTGTAAGTTGTCTTTTCACTCTGTGGATTGGTTCCTTTTGCTGTGCAGAAGTTGTCTAGTTTGATGTTGTTCCACTTGCTAATTTTCTTTTGATGCTTGTGCTTTCGGTGTCATATCAAAGACATCTTTGCCAAGCCCAATGTCATGAAGCATTTCCCCTAAGTTTTTCTCTAGAAGTTTTACAGTTTCAAGTCTTATATTTAAATCACTAGTCCATTTTGTGTTGATTTCTGTGTACGGTGTAAAATAAAAGCCTAATTTCATTCTGTTGTTTGTGAATATCCAGTTTTCTCACCACTTACTGGAGAGATTATCCCTTTCCTGTTGTGTATTCTCAGTACCTTTGTCAAAGATCAGTTCAACAATTACATATTGTTAGGGTCCAGGAACTCAGGGTTTTCCTGAGAGAACAAAGCACACAGGCATGGAGATGTAAATACAGGCAAAGTCTTTATTCAGCCAGCAAGCTGGGTTCGACAGCACCTCCCCTGACATGCAGGCCGAGTCCGAGCTGCCGACCCCCAGGCAACTTTAGATATTGCTTATATAGGATTTTCACAGCCGTTACACCGAAGCCCGCGCATTTCTACAACCAATAATTTTAAAACACATTCTATATTGTAACCTTTTAGGGAACACTCCAGTTGTCTGACCGCTTCAATTGTTATCTCTTGCTTACCCAAGCATTTCTATGTGACTTATCACGGATCACGTCCCCAGGCTGTTGCTCACTTCTAGTTATCTAACTTAAAGCAGGCACATTTCTAAGCTTAGCCTCGGGTTGTTTATTCAAAACTGGGTGGCCCATGCTTTAGGCAGTTAGGTTAAATGTTATTAGTCCTTTTTCCTGACTCTTGATGCCCTCTGCCCTCCTTTACAGTATAAGTTTATTTCTGCGCTCTTTCTTCTGTATTCTTGGTCTATGTGCCTATTTTTTTTGCCAGTAACATTCTGTTTTAATCTATAGCTTTGCAATATAGTTTGAAATCAGGAAGTGTGATGCCTCCAGCTTGTTCTCTTTCAAGACTACTTTGGCTATTTGAGGTCTTTTGTGGTTTCATGTGAATTTTAGGATTTTTTTTTCTATTTCTGTAAATGCCATTGTGATTTTGGTAAGGATTACATTGAATCTGTAGATTGCTTTGGGTAATATGGACATTTTAACAATATTAAATCTTACAATACATGCACATGAGATGTCTTTCCAGTTATTTGGGTCTTCTTTAATTTCTTTCATCAATGACTTGTAGTTTTCACTGTATAATTCTTTCACCTCCTTGGATAGTTTATTCCTAAGTATTTTATTCTTTTTGATGCTATTATGAGTGGGATTGCTTTTTAATTTCCTTTTTAAATAATTTGTTAGTGTAAATAGAACTAATTTGGAGTCAGAATGTTATAAATGAAAATAACATAATAAAATTGAATGTCTACATATTGATAAAAACTTTCTTGACACCAATAGAACATAGAAAAGTTAAACATTTTAAGAATTTTATAATTAGATCCCTTAAATCTGTCTAGGAATTGTTAATAATTTTCCCTAAATTTTTCATATATTTAAGTTATTAAAAAGTTTTACATATCAAGTTCTAAATTAGATTTTTTTTCTTGTAAAATAAACAACATTCTAAACTGTTGGTTACAGAGCACTAATTAGCACTTGCTGCTGTGAGAATTCCAAAGTTGCAGTGGATTTAAATAAACATTTATTATTCACGGTACATGAAGGCTATAGACCAAGTGCACTTCTACTCCTAGTGTTTTCTCACTCCTGAGTCCAGACTGAAAGACCACTCTCCATAATGTGAATGCTAGTCTTCAGGCAGAGGATAACATCCAAGAGGATGAGCCAAACGATTGTTTTTAAGTTACTTGATGGGGCTTATATCATGTGCTTATCTTTATACTACCCAGTCACATTGTTATAAACAAGTCACACTGTTAAGCCTGAAAAATAAGGTGAGTGAAGGAAAGAGTAAATAAAACTTACTCTCTTATACATAATCTCCCCAACCATGCACACTAGTGCATGCATGCAAACACACAAATTGAAGCTCCAGGATTTGAAGTGTAGAGGTTTCTGGGTGCACATAACCAGTGAATACACCCAACAAATAGTGATGGATCAAGACAGAACAATTGCAATAAAACTTTCTATTAAGTAAGGGGAAGAATGACAATTGCACAGGATAAATAATATAAGGATTCTCACCCTGAGGTTGGCCAGTGTTCTTTGATCAGGCCAGGCTCTTTTCCCCAAGAATAGCCCCCTAGATCATTGTTGTCTGCACCCTCAGCTGGCCCTCTTGCCCAAGTTCCCCTTCCTCTGGGACAAGAGTGGAGGCAACAGGAGACTGAGTTCCAGCTCCAGATTCACCCCCATCATGGAAATAAATTAAGTTCCTTAGCATACAAAACAGAAACAGAAACAGACAAAGAGCTCCTGGATCCATCCTGGGAAAACTCTGTTTGTGTTTCTTTCTTTGCTACAGCAGATGTGGACTTTGGGAAGCAGACTTTCATGGGGAGGATGGGAGGCTGGGGTTGAATAAGCAAATTTCTCAGCCTGCTTCCTGTCCCAGAAGGCTTAGTTCCTTAGTGCCCAAAGGCCATTTTATAAGACTAGTAATCAGATTTTGACCCAGGTTGATGGAAGTGGAAATCTCTTAAAAGGACTCAATAAAACATATATATATATATAGTTTTTTTGAGAATTTCCTTATTCTTAAGGCACGGATATACTTTGATTTATAAAACTTTTAACATTTGACTTCTGTGGGTCCAGGCCCTTCATCTTTTTCCTGAGATATTTATTCAACTGAACGCTTTCACTGGTGGCCACATTAAACAAACAGATATTGATAAAAAGTATTTTTTCTTGAACCTGACTTTTACATAGGATGAGTGTTCATCAGCTTTAATAGCTCAAAACATTTCTCCTGTTTACATTTTTCTCTGATAATAGATGAGATGCAGTCCCATTTGCAAACTTTATTAGTCTCCGGAAGTCTGGGCTTATTTTTTTCTTTGTGTCTATTTTCAAATAGGGGAATTCTTTCCTGAGTTTATTTGTTGTGGAAATGACCAAATCCCACAGCCAGTAACATCCTGTTTCACACCTGTTTGCCCAAGTCAAAATTTCATTGAGTATATTTTCTGCCTTCCAAGTTGTAATAGGAAAGTGTTACTGCACATTATAGTAATGACTGCCTTTTTTCTTGACTCCAAATACAGCCTGCAGCCCAGCACCAGTATTTTTTTTTAATAGCAAAATTCTAGAGGTGGGTAAAAATTCTATGGTTTTTATTGTAACAAATCCCAAATCCCAGTGTCTCACAAGAATGATATTTATTGCTTGCTCTCCTTTTCTGAGAAGTCCAACCAGCTCCACCTACCTTCTCATTCATAAACCCATGCTGAAGCAATAGCTTCACTCATGGAAGAAAGCAGAAGCTAAAGAGACCAAGCTGAACCATGAAATTACATTCAAAGGTTCTGTTTGGAAGGATGTGGCATTATTGTTATTTGCTTACATTTCACTGGGTCAAAGCAATTTATGTGGCCAAGGCTGACATTGGATAGGGTAAGTTTATATAAAGGCAAGAGGGAATGTGAATATTTGGGTACACTGGTACAATCTGACTCCATTATGTTAACCTTCCTGCAGCATGAGAAAAATTTTTGGAAACCTCCCTAGAGGAATGTTACAGAGAGATTAATACATTGAATGGAAGTGAAACAATCAGATCTGTAAGGTCCAGGTTGAAATATGTTAGATTAATATATTTGTGCTTAGTGTGTTAAGCATAACAAAGACCTGGGTACATTTTTTTAACCACCTTTTTAAGACTGAGAGTAGAAAAGAAATCTTTATAAGTAGTTTTGCTAGCTTTCAGAGCCTTGGTAGATTATTTTATCTCTTAAGGAAGAATCACTAGAGAACTTGTTCTCTTTTGTTTGTTTTACAGGAGGTGAGAGGTGTGGTTTTTTGTTTCTGTTTTGATTGTTTTCAAAGATAAAAACCTAGCTGTAGTCTTCCTCAAAACAAAAATGAAAAAAAAAATGGGAGGGAGTAGAGAATTGACTATTCTAATAACAATGCTAGAAAATAATAATAATAGTGAAATGGACCAAAATAATAACTGCTACTGAATCAATGGCCATACTCATGCTCTCATATGTAACAATGGGTTTGTAGCACAAAAAGCTGCTCTGGAGGAACTGAAGATAATCATCTGAGACAATGCAAACATGCTTAGGAAGGAGACAGAATATACTTGCATGTACTTCCCAGAGATTAGATACTGGGGAACTGAGCCATTTCTACAACTCTTACTGTTCCTTTCAGTTTTCAGTTAGTACTGCTTCCATTCTGCTAGAAGAATGGAATTTTCCCTGTTTGATATTAGGAGCTATTACTGTTTAAAGCCTTGTATGGAAATATCTTAATTTACCTTCAGAGAAGAGATAAAAGTAGATAAATAAAATGTATAAGTATTATAAATTAAGTGATGTTAAATTCCTTTTCCTAGGAAAATGAATAAATGTGCTGCCTGCTTAATAAAATTTCTGTTGAAAAACTTTCTAATCCCCAATTATTAGATGAACTGATTTGTGAGTTAGTCATTAAGCCCCTTTATCCACCCTATACTCTTATTCTCTATACTTTCTATACTCTTTTCCTCCTTGTTTTGATAATTATTTTTGGAGTGATTGCTCTAATAAGCAAACAACTTCAGAAACAAATGATAGGTTTCTCACGAACTGGTTGGGAGATCAGTTATTCATTTTCTGTTTCTTTCCTCTTTTGTTTTTGAATTAGGTGAATGACCTTAACTGCTATTTCATCTGAGAAAGAGTTATAGATTTATAATGCTTTGGGGATACATTTAAATTTTCTCTATTAGGCATTTTCTTTTGATAAAATGATACAGTGAGAACAGAAATGGTACAAAATTAGCCCTTTCTTGAGACAGACAAAGACTATAATATTATGATTCTACTTGGTTCTTGGTTCAAAGCTGATTACTTTCTGGCTCTTAGTCATATGGATAAAGACTGCACTGTAATTATGTTGTGATTTATTTCAATTGTAAGAAAAAGGGACCTAAACATTGTTAAGTCAAGGGGTAATGTAAACATCCAGTAATAATTGAATAATCGCTTAATTTTCTTAAAAATGTGGTCGAGATACAATACTAATTGGAATAAATTAGAAACATCATTGTTCAAAGACATTATTCCCAGTATGTGTATGATTTCTGGTTGAAGACATTCATGTCTTTTAAGAGAAAATTAAAGGAAATGCTACCCTCTGATGCAAGTTTCATAGACAGTATGGATGAAAAATTTATTAAAAGAAGGTTAAAAAAATTAAAACCAAATCCAGACATGAGTTTAGAACTCAAATTAGATCACAAAAAAACGTAATTATTCCTTAATGAGCTAGATTCTGTCAAATGAAGGTTTCTTCCTAGTGGAAAATGGAAAGCTTATTAACCAACTGCAGTAATTCTCTCAGGCTTCTGAGAAGGCTTATTTTAAAATTCATGACTTGAGTTCAGTTCAGAGAACAACAACATTAAGAATCTGGAACACCTGTTATTTGGTGTGAAAATGCCCTTTTCCGTTTCACTTCTTATAATGCCAATGGTAACTCTAAATGCAATTTTTTCTCCATGACTGACCAACTCCATAATTTATGTGGAATCAAGCTGAAATGCTATATATAACTTGCACTGACTTTATAGGAACATGCTTTGAAAACACTGTCTTCAGAAAGTCACAATAATAGTCTTCTGACATCATATGCACAAGTTATAATTATCACTCTCTTATTGTATCTACACATATATAATGTTGCACAAAAATTCATGTGGAGATGGGAAAATGTTTAGTGTTATTTGGGTTTCTGTAAAAGTACTGCTTTTTACCAACACTGGCTAGATAATTGAAAGGTAGAAGCCCAAATGAAAGTCTTTTAGATGAGGATAGAAAGAGAGGACCTATGCAGAAAACTGACTGTAAAGCTTTGTCCTAGACAGATATGATCGAGTTAGAACAATGAACTCAGTTTCTTGAACTGAGTCTCCTTTGACAAGATACAACAAAGCCGTTAAACTGAATCTAATTTAGGATTTTGTTGATTAACCTAAAGTTTTGTGACTAATCATATAATTCTTTTCTTTTTAGTTTAACAAATATTTATTTTATCCGCAAGTGCTAGGGATAAAACAGTGCACAGTTTAAAATAATAAAAAATAAATTAAAAAATAATAAAAATTAGTCCAGTTTGTGGTACCTGAAATATAGAACACCGTGGGAGAAATTTTAAGACAATTTACAAATTGCCATGACATCTTGTTTTTCCAAGAGGTAAATATAAGAGACAGAGTACTGCTGTTTTCATGAAATCAAAGCTGTAGCGATCTTTTTAATTTTATTCTATTTTATTTTATTTTATTTTTTTATTAAGGCATCATTGATACACACTCTTATGAAGGTTTCACATGAAAAACATTGTGGTTACTACATTCACCCATATTATCAAGTCCCCCTCTTACCCCATTGAAGTCAATGTCCATCAGTGTAGTAATGTTACAGAAAAACCTGAAAAAGCCTAGACAGTATTGCTGACGGAAGAACCAAGCAGCACTCGGAGGTCTTGGAGTGTAGAGGTTTTATTTTTACACTGGTGGGCTCAGAGGGGAGTAATCTCCCAAGGTCTGAGACCCCAGTAAAGGCAAGGGGAGCAGTATATATATCTTTCTGCTTCCTATCTGCAACATTTCTATGTGCACAGGGAACGAGCAAGCAAGAAGGAGTTAGTTAAGGGAGTGAGTTTAGGGAATGAGTGCCTGGCAGAGTAGGGAGTGAAAGGAAGGGGGAAAATGGAAATTACTGCTGTCTTTGCTAATTAGAGAAGCAGAAAGGAGCATCTGGATTAGATTGCTGTCCTTGTAAATATTTTTCCCTATCAGTAAGATGCCACAGTCACTACTCGTCTTCTCTGTGCCACACTGTCTTCCCTGTGACCCCACACACACCATGTGTACCAATCATAGTACCCCTCAATCCCCTTCTGCCTTCCTCCCTACCTGCCCTCCCCCAAACCTCCCTGTTGCTCTTCAGCAACAAGAAGGCGGGGGGACAAGCAGGACCAGCCTGTTATCCCTGGGGCTGAGCGAGAGGGCAAGTGTTGGCGGCTTGGACACCCTCCCCTGAGATCCTGGGAAAAACAAAACCACACCAAGCCGGGAGATGTGTCAGCCTCAAGGGCACAGCAAAACTCAGCTTTATTCCATCAGAGGCTTAGTTATATAAGGGAAGATAAGGAAGTAACAGAAGTAAATAATTAGCGATGTGGAGCATCTTTTCATGTGCCTGTTGGCCATCTGAATTTCTTCCTTGGAGAATCGTCTGTTCATAACGTCTGCTCATTTTTTAATCGGGTTGTTTGCTTTTTTGGGTGTTGAGGCATGTGAGTTCTTTATATATTTTGAATGTTAACCTTAACCCCTTGTCAGATAGGTCCTTTACAAATAAATTCTCCCATACTGTGGGATGCCTTTTTATTGTATTATTGGTGTCCTTTGCTAAACAGAAACTTTTTAGTTTTATGTAGTCCCATCTGTGCATTTTTGCTTTTGTTTCCCTTGCCTGAGGAGATGTGTTCAGGAAAAAGTTGCTCATGTTGATATTCAAGAGATTTTTGCCTATGTTTTTTTCCAAGAGTTTAATGGTTTCATGATTTACATTCATGTCTTTGATCCATTTTGAGTTTACTTTTGTATATGGGGTTAGACAATAATCCAGTTTCATTCTCTTACATGTAGTTGTCCACTTTTGCCAACACCAGTTGTTGAAGACGCTGTCATTTCCCCATTGTATATCTATGGCTCCTTTATCATATATTAATTGACCATATGTGCTTGGGATATCTATTGTCTTCCACTGGTCTATGGGTCTGTTCTTGTGCCAGTATCAAATTGTCTTGTTTGCTTTGGCTTTGTAGCAGAGCTTGAAGTTGTGGAGCATAATCCCCCTGCTTTATTCTTCCTTCTTAGTATTGCTTTGGCTATTCAGCGTTTTTTGTGGTTCCATATGAACTTTAGAACTATGTGCTCTAGTTCATTGAATACTCTGTATTTGATAGGGATTGCATTGAATCTGTAGATTGCTTTAGGCAGGATGGCCATTTTGACAATATTAATTCTTCCTAGCCAAGAGCACAGGATGCATTTCCATTTATTAGTGTCCTCTTTAGTTTCTCTTAAGAGTGTCTTGTAGTTTTCAGGGTATAGGTCTTTCACTTCCTTGGTTAGGTTTATTCCTAGGTATTTTGTTCTTTTTGGTGTAATTGTGAATGGAATTGTTTCATGATTTCTCTTTCTGCTACTTCATCATTAGTATATAGGAATGCAACAGATTTCTGTTTATTGATTTTGATTCCTGCAACTTGCTGAATTCAATTATTAGTTCTAGTAGTTTTGGTGTGGATTCTTTAGGGTTTTTATGTGCTATCTTGTCATCTGCAAATAGTGACAGTTTGATTTCTTCCTTACCAATCTGGATGCCTTTTATTTCTTTATGTTGTCTGATTGCTGTGGCTAGGACCTCCAGTATGTTGAATAAAAGTGGGGAGAGTGGGCATCCTCGTCTTGTTCCCAATCTTAAAGGAAAGGCTTTCAGCTTCTTGCTGTTAAGTATGATGTTGGCTGTGGGTTTGTCATATATGTCCTTTATTATGTTGAGGTACTTGCCCTCTATACCTATTTTGTAGAGAGTTTTTATCATGAATTGATGTTGAATTTTGTTGAATGTTTTTTCACCATCTACAGAGACTATCACATGGTTTTTGTCCTTCTTTTTGTTGATGTGGTGGGTGATGTTGATGGATTTTCAAATACTTTATCATCCTTGAATCCCTGGAATAAATCATATTTGATCATGATGGTTGAACTTTTGATATATTTTTTAATTCAATTTGCTGATATTTTGTTGAGTATTTTTGCACCTATGTTCATCAGGTTATAGGTCTGTAATTTTTTTGTGGTGTCTTTGCCTGTTTTTGGTATTAGTAGAGTGCTGGCCTCATAGAACGAGTTTGGAAGTATTCCTTCCTCTTCTACAATTTGGAAAACTTTAAGGAGGATGGGTATTAAATCTTCACTAAATGTTTGATAAAGTTCTGTGGTGAAGTTGTCTAGTCCATGAATTTTGTTCTTAGGTAGTTTTTTTATTACCAATTCAATTTCATTGCTGGTAATTGGTCTGTTCAGGTTTTCTGTTTCTTTCTGAGTCTACCTTTGAAGGTTGTATTTTTCTATTGTCCCACTTGTATACATATGTACTTATATAAATATATATAAACACAATGTATTCAGTGTAAGTATAATGCACTCACTGTTGGACATGTTGGGTTTGAAATGACTGAAATGTAGATAATAGAGATTTAGCAGGATTTAACACTTGGTTTAGAATTGATAAGATTGTCATATCTAGAGACATGATGGATTTGGGTGTCAAGTGTAGTGTAGCTAACTAAGTTTATGGGGTCTATTGTGAATTTTGGAGTTTGTATGTGCTTTCCTGTTTATGGTACATGCAGCAATTCTGTCAATTTGGCAGTCACATTAGCCACCTCAGTTCTCCTAGGGGTATGTCTGCCTATCACTTACATAGGTCTACTATTTCAGTTTCATCAAGAGAACTTTGTCTACCCAATTAAACCCTTATTTTCATCAGATTAAACCAAATCAATCATCAAAAGTTTTGTGTCTAGTCATTTTTGTGTGTAATGTAGTCAATATTCATACCTATGTTCCAAAGGATTGCACTCTTGCTGTTTTCCTGTTCTCTCCTTTTCTGGTTTTGGGATCAGTGTTATAATAATGAGTATTGAACTATATGTCAATCTTTCTAACTTTTTCCAGTCCATTATGGAATCAGTTAGGTACACTGAAAGCTGTATACCATTTTATAACATCCTGAAAAATTTAGAAAACAATACTGTTAATTGGAGATTTGGTAAAATTCGTTGATAAAATTGTTGTACGTGTACTTGTTTCCTGTTTTCTGTTTCTTTTATGTTTATATTTATTGAGTTCCTCAGGTTTTCTATCACAGCCTAAGTTAGTTTTGACAATTTTTATTTCAATAGAAAAGTCATATTTTGTTTCAAGATTAACATTTTATTCTATAGCATTTACCTATCTCTGTTTAAGCATCCCTTTTCCTTCCAAGTACTGTTGTAATGTCTTCTCTTCTAGTTGATTACACTTGGTAAAGATTGTACATATTATTAATATTTTTGAAAATATAAATTCAAGAATTTTAGATTTCTATTTTATTATTTTCTGCATTCTAAAAAATCCCTTTATGCTTAAATTTTTGTTTATTTTTTTCCTCTGGATATTAAAGATTTCATTCTCTGTTTGCCCCACAGTCTCTTTTATAAATATACCAATTAGAAAAACCTTATCATTATATATATGGACCCTAGACTAAGCATTCTTCTCTCAAATGTTGCTTTGGTAACATTCTTTTAGAGTTTTATTTATAGTGCACTCATGATCATTAAGTTCTATATAATTGTTCTATCTGTTTTCTAGGCTTCAGTGATGAAGTATCACAAACTGGGTGGTTTACGCCACAGAAATTTTTGAGTCACAATTCTGTAGGCTAGATGTCTGAAATCAAGATAATGGCAGGATTGATTCCTTCTCATTAATTCTGTAAGTAGGAACTGTTTTAGATCTTTCTTCTTGGCTGCTAAATGGCCATCTTTCTGTGTCTTTTCATGCAATCTTCCCTCTATTCATTTCTATCTCCAAATTTCCCCTTTTTGTAAGGAATTTTGTAATATAGTATTAAAGGACTACCCTATTCCAGTATGATCTCATCTTAGATTAACTAATTACATCATAATTACCTTGTTTCCATATGGGGAATACAATTCAATCCATAATAATTATTAATCCTACATTGTTTCAGGGTTGTTTAGAAGAATATCTTTAATTTCTAATAGAAAATTTTGTCCTTTGTTTTTGCTATTGTTTCTGTGGTCAATTCATATTGTCTTTATGATTAGCATACATAGTATAAATACAGTTCACCCGTGAACAATGTGGGAGATGAGGTGTTTAACAGCCTACTGTTTATTTTATGGAAGGAAATGATAAAATAGACTAGTATATATATATATTATATGTATACCTAACTTTTCTTAATTTTTAAAATATTTCTAGGCTACATGGTTCATCTGTGACTTTTTTCAAATGACCATAAATGTCCAAAAAATTTCACAATATATTTCTTGAAAAAATTCCATGTATGAATGGATCATGTAGTTCAGACCTGAATTGTTCAAGAGTAAACTGTATTTAGCCTTTTTGGAATTGATTGAAATTACTTATTTGTAATTTCTTCTTGAAAATCTTATTGGGTTTAATTTATATCCTTTAAATGTCCATTGTTTGATTCAGAAAATTCCTGATTATTAAGTCTTTTAGATGAGTCATTGTCAAGAAGTAAATGTTTTCATTTGTTTACAGTTACTGCTTTCTAAGCCAAGAAATCTAAAACCTAGATTAAAAGAGGACCCTTGGAAGTTAAAGAATGATTGAGTAGATAGCCAGAAGACCTCTTGAGAAATTTAGAGACTTACCTCTAATGTGTTGACATTTCAAAGGTACATGAAACCCTGAGGCATTCATTTATATTTCAAAGAACTGTAAACCACAAGGGGGTAAGGATATCCCTCTTTTTCTTAGGAGGGGAGAGGAACAGCATGTATAAAAACTCCTAGATTTATCATTTCAGGGTCCCTCCTCTGTAATACAAGAGCCCTACTTTTGTGCATGTGTTTAACTTGTGTTGTTCTTGAAAGAGGAAGAATTAGGGCATGGGGCACTACTGTCATTTATATAAGTAAATAATAAAAATATGCCTTGACCTGGGAACTTTATGTTTGAGTTCAGGATAATGTGAATATCAATTTAAAAAACATATTGATTGTGTGTTTTATAAATACTACTTTGTCAAGAGATTTCTTAGAATGAATATGAACTCCATCAGAGTTTAAAAGTAAAATCCTATTTTTCTGGGAAAAAAAGCTATTCAGATGTTCTGAATATTCCTTTTAGTAGTTTTATATACTTTCCTGTGTAGTTTTATTAAGAAGTTACTTGCTGATATATTTTATTAAACATAATTTTTCCCCTCTTTCATACTATCCTCTGCTAACAACTCCACATATTTTGTCATAACTCCATCAAAAGGCAAGCATGTAAGTAATTTTTGCTTTTGAATATTGAGTGCCAAGAGTTTTAGATTCTGGGTTGACAGTGAAATATATACCTTTTTTTTAATGTTCTTTTTTTCTATGCTTAAGAAGTTGCAATATTTTAGATGAAGATCAAATCTTTAATAAATGTTTTTCTACAGCTGACCAGGATAACACAGCCATTTTGATATCCAAACCACTAATGCAGTTCTAGCATCATTTTTAAGAGAAAGGGGACAAAAGACAAAGTAAGTCACAAGACTGAAATAACATGGAATAAACTCAGAGAGAATGAGAGACTCCTTTTTTTTTTTTATTTTTATTTATTTTTATTTTTATTTATTTATTTATTTATTTTTTTGAGAGGGCATCTCTCATATTTATTGATCAAATGGTTGTTAACAACAATAAAATTCAGTATAGGGGGGTCAACGCTCAATGTACAATCATTAATCCATCTCAAGCCTAATTCTCGTCAGTCTCCAATCTTCTGAAGCATAACAAACAAGTTCTTACATGGTGAACGAATTCTTACATAGTGAATAAATTCTTACATGGTGAACAGTACAAGGGCATTCATCACAGAAACTTTCGGTTTTGATCATGCATTATGACCTATAAACAATCAGGTCAAATATGAATATTCGTTTGATTTTTGTACTTGATTTATATGTTGATCCCACATTTCTCCTATTATTATTATTATTTTTATTTTTAATAAAATGCTGAAGTGGTAGGTAGATGCAAGATAAAGGTAGAAAACATAGTTTAGTGCTGTAAGAAGGCAAATGTAGATGATCAGATGATCAGGTGTGTGCCTATGGACTAAGTATTAATCCAGGCTAGACAACGGCAGCAAGACATCCACGGATGCAGAAGATTTCTCTCAAAGCAGGGGGGGGTGAGGTTCTGAGCCTCACCTCTGTTGATCCCCAAATTCTCACCTGATGGCCCCCCTGCGACTGTGCCTGTCTTAGGTTGTTCCTCCCTTGAGGAATCTTACCCGTCTCTGGCTAACCAGTCATCTTCCGGGGCCATACAGGGAAATGTAAAGTTGGTAAGTGAGAGAGAAGAGAGACTCCTTCTTTTAAAGGATACTTTCTTGAAAAATTTACCTATAGAAATGGTTTGAATATGTTTGGAGTGTTTCCCTTCTTTTGAGAGAGGTCTGTCTGGGACTTCTGATTCTATATTGTCTGGAATACCAATTGGAGGGATCAAGCCTAAGTGGTACTATTATGTAACACTGCATGTAGTAATGTCTGTCATTGAGATGCACTCCAAGTTCAGATCCTGTAGTTTCCAAGAGCTACTGATAAAAAGCTTTCTGATAAAAGCTACTGATAAAAATGATAATGACCTTAGCAGTTCTAAGTAAACTAAGGGAAGGACTCATGTTTACTTTCTTGACTAAATAGAATAGACTATATAGATAATAAGGATATAATAATGTGCAGACAGAGAATAAACAAAACAACACAACCTCAACACAATCAAACATGAACCAACCATGTTCTTATGAAGTTCACATTTTAATTCAGAAACTCTGTAATCTAAGAAACTATTGAAATGTTTGGTTTGATGCTTTCTGCTACTATTTTGAGTGACTTTCTCTAGTAGATGCATCTCCATTTATTGGCATTCTAGACTGTATTCCTCTTTCCTTTTGAAAAATGAAGAGGATGAAGGATATTTTTGGCTTATCTACCCAGCTCAGAAAATGTTTTTATTTAGTTGTTTGTGTGCCATATGTGAAAAATCGTTTAAGTATAGTGAAAAATGAGGAATGTGAGGGAGGAATGTGAAGTAGCAACATATCTACATGGTGTTGAATTTCAGATGATTCTTACAAAATCTGTCAGCTTCCTGTTTGGTAATGTTTTATCACCTTTTTTTATGAGTTCTTGTAAGTCCAGGGAAAGGAAATCCCAGGGCAAAATACCTCTAAAAACCAAAATCAGTCAAAGGGAGAAATAAAGTTTAAAATCCACTTATTGCTTACAAACTGCAGTCCTGGGCCTTCTCTCTTTCCTCCTCCAGCAGAAGCAAAACCAGCCCTCCCCCTCACCTTCAAACTGCAGTCCAAGGCCATCTCTTTCTTCCTGCTCCAGAAGAAGCAAGCCAGCAAGCAAGCCAGCCCCCCTTTTTTAACCTCTCAGGTTCAGACACACCCTTGGTTGCCTAGGTAATTATCCATTGATATGGAGATGAACTTCTCTCCACTCATGAGGAATGATGCAAATATCCTAAAGCCATACTCTGTCCACTCTTGAGCGTCTGTTGATAAGCAGATGTACTAAAGCCAGGTGAGATATTCTAGAAATATTGCAATTTTATCCACAGTTCTCATAATTGAAAAATAAAGATAGTTTCCCTCCCTCCCAAAACCAAAAAAATACAAAGATCAGTCTCCTACATTTAAATAGGAAGCCAGTAAATAAAAAGGCAAAAACTATAAAGTGATATATTTCCTTCAGCTGGAGACAGATTTGAAGTAAAAGAGGGACTCAGCTCACCATTGTTGGAAGGGTGGCCACATGGAAAGCAAGAGAAGGAATTCAGGCAAACTGTAGACCAATGACTGACTGATACCCACCACCCTTTCCCCAGTCAGTGAGGAAAAAAGGCCTCAGTCATGGGGACACTGAGAACTGAACCCAGGGAAGAGCCTGAATGAACCCGGAGGCGAGTATGCCCCAAGAGCCTCCACCTGGGATTGCAGTCGTGGTGATACCTGGATTTTAGCCTTCAGACACTCCAAACAAAAGATAATTAAGTTAATTTGTACCTGAATTTCTGATGAACAAGTGTGAGATAATAATGGCTGTTGATTTAAGCTGTTAAGTCTCTGATAATTTTTATGTTCACAACGGAAAATTAACACAACTGATGAACAGATAAACAGAGGAGGTAAAGAGTAAGACAGGAGAGAAGATAATCCTTTTAAAAATACTTGTTTATATAAAATTACTGTCCATAATGTATGCCACTGATTGTATGTAATGATTTTCTTTCACCTTGATTCTAGAGGAGAGAAGTGTAAAGTGAAGAAGGAAAATTTTCAGGGAAAAATTATGCTCTGTTTCTTTTTTAAATTATAGTTGATATACATTATTAGTTTCAGGTATAAAACATAGTGATTTGACATTTATTGAAATGTGAAATGCTTACCACAATAAGTATAGTTACAAGCTGTCACCATACAAAGAAAGATATGATGATATTGACAATATTCTCTATGGTGTACTTTTCATCCCTGTGACTTATTTATTTTATAAATGGAAGTCTGTACCTCTTAATCTCCTTTACCTATTTTGCTCATTCCCCCACTCCCCTCCCCTTGGCAACCACCAGGTTCTCTGTATTTATAGTCCATCTCTTGCTTATTGGCCATCTGTATGTCTTCTTTAGAGAAATGTATGATCAGGTCTTCTTTCCATTTTTTAATTGGATTGTTTGATTTTTTTTGGTGTTGAGTTGTAAGAGTACTCTATGTATTTTGGTTATTAATCCTTTATTGGATATACACTTGCAAATACCTTCTCCCATTCAGTAGGTTGCCTTTTCATTTTGTTGATGGTTTCCTTCACACGGCAAAAGCCTTTTAGTTTGATATAGTCACAATTGTTTTTTTGCTTTTGTTGCTTTTTCCTGAGGAGACAGAACAAAAAATATTGCTAAGAAGCCTGACATCCAAGAGTTTATTGCTTATGTTTTCAAGCTTACATATAGATCTTTGAACATGTTTTACATCTTTTTGTTTTGTGCATCCCTTAATGAATTATTGTAGCTATAGTAGATCGTATTACTTTTGTTTTTTAAGCTTCGTATTAGCTGTATAAGTGATTGATTACTATTTTTATTGTATGTTTGCTTTTATCAGACTTTTTTCCTTGCATAATTTTTTTTCTGCTTAAAGAAGTCCCTTTAGCATTTCTTGTATGGCCCATTTAGTGGTAATGAACTCCTTTAACTTTGTTTTGTAGGGAAACTCTCTCTACTTCAATTCTGAATGAGAATCTTTCTAGATAGGCTGTTCTTGACTACATTTTTTTTTCCTTTCAGCACTTTGAGTACACCATGCGATTCCCTTCTGACCGACAAAGTTTCTGCTGGTAAATCAGCTGGTAGCCTCATGTGGTTTCCCTTGTACATAACTAGTTACTTTTCTCTTGCTGCTTTTAAGATTCTTTTTTTTAAATTTTAAGATTTACGTTTAATTTTAACATTTTAATTATTATGTGTCTTGGTGTTAACCTCTTTGGGTTTGTCATGTTTAGGACTCCGTGTTTTCTGGACTTGGATGTCTGTTTCCTTTACCAGGTTAGTACAGTTTTCAGCCATATTTCTTCAAATAGGTTTTATGCTGTTCTCTCTCTCTTTTTTTTTCCTTCTGGAACCCCTCTAACATGAATTTTAGTATGCTTATTACTATTTAGGTTAGATGATTTCCACTACCTTTTCTTCCAGATTGCTGGTCTGTTCTGCATCCTCTAATTACTGTTAAATGTCTCTAGTGTATCTCTTATTTCATTTAGTGTATTCTTCAGCTTTGATTCTTTTTTGTATTTTCTATCTCATTGTTGCAGATGTCACTGAGTTCATCCACTCTTCTCTCAAATCTGGTGAGTACCTTTGTGACCATTACATTGAACTTTTATCAGATGGATAATCTATCTCCATCTCATTTAGTTCTTTCTGAAGTTTTGTCTTGACCTTTCATTAGAAACATACTTTTCTGTCTTCTCATTTTGTCTGACTCTCTGTGTTGGTTCCTATCTATTAGGTGGGTCTGCTGAGTTGCCTGGTCTTGGAGGTGTTGGCCTTTTGTGGAAGGCTCCCTGGGAGCTTGGCAGTGCAATCACCCCTTGTCCCCAGGCTCAGGCACTCTAGGGGTGTTCCCTGTGTGGGCTTCGGGTGCTCGCCTGTTGTGAGTGGGCCATGAATATTGTGGGTGTGCTGGTGGGTGGGGCTGGCACCCCCTTCTCCAAGGCAGGAGCCCCTTTGGAGGGGCACTGGCCCCTTCCAGGGTTGTCTGCATGTGTGGCAGGGTAGTAGTTTCTTTGAGGAGGCATCAATCCCAACTGAAGCTTTGTAAGTTTTTGCTAGGATGAGAGAGCTTTTTGCCTTTCATAGATATTTCACAATCTGTTTGAACTTCTAGCCTCTGTTCTAATATCATCAAATCTGTTATTAGCCTTAAGTGATCTATACTTAGTAGAGAAGACAAGACTTGACTAATTACTTCACTTCATCTAAAACTGAATTTACTAGAGGAGAAAATGGGAAGAGAAGTAAAGAGATATAATGTTATTAACATCATTGTCTATCTGAGAGATGCCACCTAAGTTAAGTATCTTCTCAGATATACTCAGAAATGAAGACCTGTGTCAGGAAGTGCCTTATAACAATAAGAAGTGTCTGCTCAAAGTACTAAATGCACTTCTTTTGACAAAAAGGGAAGTTGAACCAATTAACCCCAGTACCTCCAGACAATTACTAACCATATCTCTGTGATTCAGCAACTTTGGATTGCTAAGGGAGTGCTAATTTACCTTCTAATGCAGCTGCCCTCCCTACTGAACTCATAGCAAGGTAATATGTAACCTCAATTATTGCAAGTAATATTCTCGGTCTCTAAAGTGAGTTATGGTACTGCATAGAACAGCCAGTTTAAATTACAGTTATGGTTCATTAAAGTGGCTTTTTACTCTAATCAATTTTGCTGCACAAACAGATGCCTTTTATGATATACATTTTCTTTTCACTTTTTCCCCCTACATCTTTCTTAGGGAATTGAACCAAGTTATTCCTTAAACGTAGAGTTGAGTTTCTCAGGCAGTAGAAAATGGGCCACTACTCACCAAAATAATGTCACCAGATTCTTGGCATGAAATGCCTCATTGCTTTTGATAACTTCGTCCTTGCAGTAATAGCTCTCGTCTCTTCATTACCTATGTTCCTGGTTTCTTTTCTAAGATCAAGCAAAAATAGATAATGGTGTCCCAGTGAGGCAGAGATGACTAATGACCTCCCTTTTGTATTGTAATTCCCTCTTTCTGAACTACTGGAACTACCTAAGCTTGGCCAGAGTTTGAGCTGAGCAGGTGGTGATCCAGCCAGAGACAGTTTTCCAGGCTTTCTTGCATCCAGTTATGCTTTCTTTGGTTCAGCCAATGGGAAGTGCACAAGAAAGAAAATAACATTTCCAGTTTTTAGTGTGAAGTTATTTGGCATACCTTGTTTTCTTGTGCTTTGCTTTATTGTACTTTGCAGATATTGCATTTTTACAAATTGGAGTTTGTGGCAACATTGCAATGAGCAAGTCTAAAGGCAGTTTTATAAGCATTTGCTTTCTCCATGTCTCTGTGTCATATTTTGGTAATTCTCCCAATATTTTAAACTTTCAATATATTTGTTATGGTGATCTATGATCAGTGATATGACTCACTGAAAGCTCAGGTGATGGTTAGCATTTTTTTAATGAAGTATTTCTAAATTAAGATATGTACATTTTTTTAGACAATACTATTGAACACTTCTAGACTACAGTGTATCTAAACATAAATTTTATATGCACTGGGAAACCAAATAATTCATTCGACTAACTTTATTGCATTATTCACTTTATTGCAGTGGTCTGGAAATGAGCCTGCAATTTCTCCGAGGTACGCTTGTAAAATGTGGCAGCCTCTACTCTTCAAGCAAGATCACACTTTGCTTGGCAGAGTAATAAGATGAAGGAATAAGAGTTTCTGAATGACAAAACATAAGCAGAGCACTTCCAACAGCAATGGACCCCTAACCTTGGGACTATTTCTAAGAAATAAATTTTGATCTTAATGAAGGCATTGTGTTTTGGGATATCTTTGTTATAGCAACTTACAATTTACCTTCACCTATTCAGACTGTTGCTCAGTTGCTACCTGAATAATAACTTCAGTTTAGCCCTGTAAAAACTGTATTTGATTTAGAGGTAGAATATAATTGCAGTTAACATAACACGGGAGACCACAGCTCAGATTCAGTTCTGCAACTGGTGTGAATGTAAGCTAATTTTTTAACATATTATTTTTAATAATTATCACTATTAAATAACATCCTGATCATTTACTTGTTTGTTTATTGTCTGTTTCCTTCACAGAATGTAAGCTGTATAAATAATTTAATAACTTTACTAATTTTAATACTTTTAAATGAAATCACTTATCTCTGGCACACAGAATAGGCTTTGCTATGTTCAATTGAGAAGACAGAAAAGTATGTTCCTAATGAAAGATCAAGACAAACCTCAGAAAGAACTAAATGAGATGGAGAGAGCTATGCAATAAATAGGTAATGAATTAATCAGTTGAACTTTTCTGGCCCTCTGTGTAAAATATGAAGATTGAATAAAATAATCTCTAAGAATATTTCCAACCCAAATATTTTGTGACAATTTGTTTTAATAAAAATATGGAAATTCTGCCACTCATTGTGGCCTTATTAATGTCAAAATAATTCAGCAAGTAGCTAATATGTAATAGGCACTTAACTAAACCATGGGAATAAAAAAACCTTAGGGAATAATACTGTTGGAATTAAGGGGATGGGTGATGTTAGGAAAGGTAGTGGTAGCACAGAATTCTCCCCCACTGGGAATTAAGATGCAATGTGTTATGATATAATATGGTTTATTATTAGATACATGTACAAAGTGCTGTAAGAACACAAAGCAGGAGTGGAACTTTTTTGCCCTCAGGAAATGGAATGAGGAGGACCAGAGATATTTAAGCTATCCTATGCCTTGAAAGAAGAATTCCCTAGACAAAGACCTTGAGAAAGGTCTTTGGGCCAAGAGATATGAATGAAATATACTACAAAAAATAACAAGTAACTCTTTAAGCTAGGGTGCAAGTTGAAAAGCATAGAAATATATAGACAGAGATGAGGAACAGATTTTGATGATAAAATTTGACTTCATTGTGTACCAACCTGTTTTCCCTTTGCCCCAGGGTAATGGCATGTTAAATATTTTAGAAAATTGCTGTAGCAGCAGTGGTTCTATAAGCGGGAAAGAGGAGGCAGAGGGAGCAAAACAGACTTGGGGGTGTGGAAAGGATGGGGAGTTAGTTAGGTAGTGCCGGTTATTGGAAAGCAAATTTTCACGCACACAAAAATGGTCATAAAGTGGTTATATTCTTGAAATCAGACTACAGATCTTCTGTCACATTCTAAAATGTTAAGCCATGGAGTGTCTAGTTTCCAAATGTTAGACACTCAAACAGTTTACATCAAAGTTTCTGTGCTCTTAAGCAAGCAGCCTCAGTATCATCAGCTGTCTATATAAGGGGGTTTATGTTAGGTAAGTCCCTTATTCCTCTCTGAATTGTATCATGTGTAATACTGAATTGGTTCTTTTCTACCTTGAGATTCTACAATCTCTTAAGTAATCCTCAAATTTAATGAAATTATTTCCTCAACAATTCTATTAAATTATATATTTGAAATTGGGTATACAGGATTGGAAAAATGTTTTCCATTTAGTGAAATATTCATGCATATTAAAATAATTTCAATTAAAATCTTTAAAGCCACTTCAATATACTAACCACTGGAATAAATGAGAATGAGGATAGGCAACATATTGTTTAAATATTTTTCTCTTTAGCTTTTCATCTTTCACTTAATCTACGTCGGCTTTAATCACGGACAGAAATTTGTCCCAACAATTTTTATGTTTCATTCAATGTGTCTAAACATGTCAAGAAACTCCAGAAAAAAACTGATTATTTGAGAAGGCAAGAGGAGAACAGGCTGTGTCAGTCTCTTCTGACCTCCTCTAGACACCAAGATCAGCACAGGAAGATTGCAGAATTCCTCCCAAAAGATACCTGTAGTGACTGGACAGTTGTTACTGGCGTAGGAGCGCCAGAAACTGTTAGCAAAGTCATGAGTTTTCCGAAGGAAAGAAGGAATAGAATTTAGGACTAATTCTTCCTTTAGGAATCTGTATTGTTTTAATCTATAATGTTCTGCATATTTAAAAAGTGCTGAAATCTATCTATTTAATGATTTGGTATAGAAAAGTCATTATTTCCCTATTGTCTGTTTTTCAAAATATGTTATAGTAAGCCAAATATTTCTTTCACTTTCTTAATACAAGTTCTCTGAAATTTAGGAGGAGAAATTTAATGCTTTTGATGTGAGGTGATGCTTTGTTGTCGTTTAAACTAGAACAAGTGGTTTTAGCAACATTCTGTTTGCTACCAATGGAATATTAAAATGATGCCTTTCTCAAAAAAAACTTGATCAGTAACAGTTCTTAAAGCCCTGAGCAAGAAAAAGTTGGCAATAGACCTTTTAATGTTATAAAGAAAAGGTAAGCTTTTCTATTCTAGCATTTGAGGGTTGGACACTCAGAGTGGAATGCTTGGGTTAACAGGTGATTTTTGTATCCCAGTAATTTCAAAATACAATTACTATTTCATCAGATTATAGAATTGCAGAAGTGCGATAATGTTTATAAGATGTGATAATGTTTAAGTACGTTGTCCCTAGCCTAAATCTGTCTCTTCATAAATCCCTTCCATTGTTTGCTTCTCAAATGTTTTTCAGTTTATGCATAAATAACTGTTGTGGTAAGTGATGGGGCCTCACTGAATTCTCAAATGCAGACATAGAAGCTTTCCTTTATTTTATTTAGCTCACAATATGCCTTCTGCTGATTACATGCAGGTCTTTTTATTGCATTTTGATTACACAGTGTAATTCTCTTTCCACTTTTCTTTCAACTTTTTCACATGTAGAATGGTTGCTCTCTGCTGAATACATTTTGTTTGGTTACTATTATCTAACACAATGATGTGTGTTTACTAACACAGGTCGTGTTTTTCAGAACTTAACATAGTAGTATAACTTTGATTTGGTAAGTCAGGTTTTGAGCAGCATGATTATCTCCTCAATTCTGAACACTGCTATTAATAGACTAAAACTCAATTCACTTTCATAGAGGTTATATATGGACTTTAACATAGCTTCCATCCAGTCACAAACTAATGAATATTCTCACTAATTTTTATAAACTGGCCACCTTCCTTTCATCCACCTAATTCCCTTTAGGTATTTATGGAGTTGTTTTGGGGGACCTAAAGTTAGGAGCTTATGATACTACATTCCCCTTGTCACAGTGTATCTTCTAATCTTTCTGCATCTATGTAAACTGAAATGTAACACTTCAGGGTTCAGGATGCAGTTACATCATATCACTAGTTGTAGTCATTTTAAACTTAAGATAGAAGACACTAAAAGGTCACTTGAAAATAATTCTGCCTGGGATATAACTTTGAAGAAGTGGCAAACGATTTAGAGACCCTTTTAAAGAAAATCAGTAATAATGCTTCTTGGAGCTTCACTAAGCTGTAAAGATCACCCACTGTGCTAATAATAGTGGTAAATACAGTGTGTGGGTGGTTAATGTTAGATCACTCAAATACCCTTTAGAAAGCTTCAAATATAAGAAAAGCCTGAAAGAAATGGATGAAAGGGAAAACTGTGTGATTGTTGTTAGACTAATGGGAGATGCTGGTTTGAATCATTACCCTAGGACACTAAATTACTATCACAGAAGCAATTATGTTTTGTGCCTTCATCTTTGATGCACGTGTTCCTTCTCGAAATAATTGCATCTATCACACAGCTGGGATTGGGATGGTAACCCAATTTCATACCATCTCTCTCCTGGTTTAGGCACATTCAGAAAACACTCGAAAGGTGTTTGACTCAGAAGAGAACTAAAAATTCATGCTCTCTAATCACACAGTTAATGAGTTCATGAGTAAGCAAACTTGTTTAAACAGAAAGAAGTATGCTTTGAAATGTGTTATTGGTACCACATATCTCACAAAAAGTAAAAAAAAAAAAAAAAAACCCTGCAAAATGTTAGAGTTGAAAAGAGCGTTATTTTACCTTCGCATCATATGGCAGCCGTACATGGTTATCACCCAGGAAATTAAAGTTCATTAGAATTATCTAGCGAACTGCAAACAACCAATGCCCAGGCTCTTCCCAGACAAATTAAATCCCGATGTCCAGAGCAGTGGTATCATCCTTGAATGGGAGTGCTTTAAAAAATCCCAATGCCAAGGCTGCACTTCAAACCAATTAAACCAATTCAATCAAAATCTTTAGATGATGGGGTCTAATTATCACCATTTTTTGAATCTGTCAGATGATTCTACTGTCCATACAGGTTTGAGAACCAGGTATAGGACTAAGTCCTAGACATATTGTGAGTCATCCCAAATTACAGAACATATAAAGACAGATGTTTAAAAAAATTGCCATTTACTCCTAAGTGTATTCTTTTATAATGTGACTGTATGTTAGTTTCCTGGGGCTACCATACAAAGCACCATAGACTGGGTGGCTTAAACAACAGAAATCTATTTTCTCACACTCTGGAAGGCTAGAAGCCTGAGGCCAAGGTGTTGGCAGGGTTGTTTCTTCTGAGGCCTCTCTCTTTCATGTGCAGATGGCTGCCTTAGCCCTGTGTCTTCACACCGTCTTCCTTCTAGACACGTGTTCTAATTTCTTAAAGGACACCAGTCAGATTGTATTAGAGTCCACCCTGACAACCTCACCGTAACTTAATTCCTTTAAAGACTCTCTCTCTAAACAGTGTTACCTTCTGAAGTACTGAGGACTAGGACTTGATGAATTTGGGGAGAGGGACCCAATCCAGCCATAAATGGTGGAAAGAACACTATTTAGGAGTGCTCAAGTGTCTATTGTTTAAAAATACATAGCAGAAACACTGGTATTAGCTTCATCTGGGATATATGTTTTGATCACAGAATGATCACAAAAAAATGAGAAACCATTCAAGTTTATGGGCCTTATTAGTGTTGGATAATTGTGACATTTTTCTGCATAAAAAGCAGTGTTCATACAAATGTGTACGAAAATATGTATTTGCAAGTCTGATGTGATGTTTTTCACTTTAACTTCTCTGCTTAAGTAGGTAATTGTCTGTCAATCCACTACACCCTGACACCTGAAGGTTTTTCTTGGATGTTTTTGACTGCATCAGCCTTTTCTGTGTAAAAAACTGAACAGTTGTAACTCAATGGCTCAAACTTAAAATGAAACAACAGATTTTTACTAAGAAGCTTTTATGATTACTTTTTATTAACATCATTTACATATGTGTGTTACAGACACGTAAACAAGCTTTCTTAGCATACTGACATTAGAAACTTTAGAAAAACATGGATAATTGGAGAAAGTTGATGGCACGGCATTGAGGTAAATGACAAATCCCAGTGAGGTTTTCATAAACTAGAGCTATTGCAGGTTTCATGCTATTTGAAAAGTGTATCCATGAGTGATTTGCGTTTTTTTACAGCTTTTAAACTTTAACACTTACCAGTAGGAAATAATTTTAAAAATCTCTTTTAATATATTCTTTGATAATTTCTGTTATCCTTTTCTATTTTTAAAAAACTGAGTTTCAATTTATCTGCAACAAAAACTCTGGATCATTAGTGCACAGTATTAACAGGTATTTATATCAAAGTAACCATAGCTCTACAAACATACAGTAAATCATCTTAGAAAGCTTTTCATGCCCCTTACGACTGAATCCCTCCCTACTCTTGCCAAGGCAATCACTTCCTACAGTCCATGTTATTTCAGGCCAGAGTTCAGCTAATCATTCTACCAGTACATAAATCGAACCATCTTTTCTTCAGTTTCCATTAGAGTTTTCCTTTTTCTTTCAAGTCTTCACCAACACTCTTTAAGACCTTTCTGGCTTCTGTCTGCTGCACGGTGTCAAAACCAATGACACATGTTTGTTTTATATATATATCAGCATTCCACTTGCAGTAATGATTTTACTCCATTCACCAAAGAGAGTTTTGCCTAAATTTTTTAACTTTCTACAAATGGAATGATGTAGTAAGGATGCTATTATGACTGGCTTCCTTTGTTCAACATAATGTCTGAGATTCAACCACTTTTTTACAAGTATCAGTATTTTGCTCTGTTCTCTTGGTAAATTATTCCATTGTATAACCTTGGTTACTTTTATGATGAACATTTAGTGTGTTTCTAGTTTTGGGCTGTTATAATTTAAATGAAGACTTTTTGACTTTTCATGAAATTGTGTCCTCATTTATCTTAGATATATACTTAGGAGCAGAATTTCTGGGTTGTAGGTAGGCATGTTTAATTTGGGTAGATACTTTTAAGTAGGTTTCCAGAGTGACTGAACCTATTTCTATTCCAGCCAGCAATATATGAAAGTTACAGTTGATTCACATCTACAGTTGCACAAAAAATCCAACCATTGGGTTTTAAATATGTGCTTCTTGAACAAATGCAGGATTTAATGAATAGAGCAGAAATTGAGTCCTTTTAGATAAAAGTAAAGTAAATATACATAAAACATTCTGCCATATTGAAATTGTGCTGCACTGAATTTCTATTTATGAAGACATACAGCAGTAGTTTTTCAGTAATATTGTAATACATAGTTGGACTCAAATACATGTACATGTGTCAGACTGGACTACTTTTTTTTAAAGAATCTTAAGAACCACATTAACTAACCCCTTTTCTTTATAGACAATATAAACTAATAATGTATATTATCTCCAAATAGAGAATTAAATAAATATATAAAATTTTTAAGTCAAATGAGCATACATAGCATAATCTGGTAAAAGATATTTTCTTAAAATACTTTCTCAAAATTAATAATTATTACTTTTCAAAAAACTTTTATATGTAAATTTAATTCAGTTTAACAATGCCTTGGAGATGATATTACTTCTTTATGGCAGGAAAGAAAATGAAGAAACCCAATTTTATAAAGATTTAAGTTGCTGCAGTACATAGCAATCTAATAACATATGTGGAACTTAAACCTAAGTTTTCTGGCTACAGATCCAAAGCTTTCTCATCCATCTCTCTGTAAACAGTAAGCATATAATTAAAGCATCAATTCAAATATTTTCAAAGCAGAATATGATCATTTCGGGATTTAAATCATATTTAATCATACAGTGCATTTGATATTTATATAATAGGATATAGCTTTATTCTTAAAATAAGATCCTTGTATAAATTTAATATTGTAGTCTAAAGCGATTGTTTGAAATGCAATGGATTTGTCTTTAGTAACCCTAGAATCTTAGAAGAATGATTTTTAAAAATTTCTTTGATATTTCTAAATTGAGAGGATATTTCACATACTTTTTTTATTCCACTTTGATTGTCAATAAAATATATTGCAGACATCAAGATAATGCTTCAATTTTCTGTGGGTGTCTGGGGCTTCACAGTTTTAGGGATGCTGTCTAATACCTGTGAAAGAATAATGAACATTGAGAGGAAATTTCTTCCCCTTATTATACTAAATTGCTTTGTCGTGCTAGAACACTTGGCTGTAGAAATGATCCCAGATTAGAAAATGTACTGTCTTTTTTTTTTTCTTTTAAGCTTGGACACACTGAACTGATGGTGTATGTTGTTCAAAAATTTTTTTCACAAACATCTATGAGAATATATAAACAGCATACCATTGAGGCAAGAAAAAATACTGTGTTTAATTGATTTGATATAATTTAAGTTTTGAAAAGCATCCTGTCAAAGTTGATAGGTAGTTAAAAGCTCTGGGTTCCAGGCTTTTATTTCAAGGTGAATAATCATCAGAATATCTAATTTTTTCAACTATAAAATAAGAGGTTTGGACTAAATGAAGCTCAAAGACCCTGATGCACTAGTATATATGTACTAATTTTATGTATTGTTTTCTTTGGCTTTTAAAAACATCATGATTCTTCCTGCTATTGCAGCTTTTGTTTTAAAACGGGTTTTTTTTTTGCTTTTTTTCTTCTTTAAGTGAGAGGAAAGTACTCTTTTTCTAGATTATATCATGCCTCTTTGGTTAAAAGCTGCTGCTGGGGCTACATATTATGATATTAATATCAGAGTCTTTGTTTCGGGTCCTTCTGGGCAGAGGCATTATATTGCTTTTGAATAGAAAGCCATTCTTACAGAAAACTTGCTATAACCCTTCTGCTGCTTTTGAAGAACAGGCTCTTTATAGCTTTCTAGTCTTTTTCATTTCCTCTAAATACATTCAATGAGATTTTCATTTCATATCTCAGTTGACTTGTAAATTTGAAAAACTTACCTTGTTAAGACGATTTCACAAAAATGGGCATTTTTGAGGTTTTTTTCCCGCTTAATATGTTTTAGAATTCATTAAAATTTCCCATTATGGTTGCAAGTCTTAGCGATTTCTAACATGTAACAACGTTTCAAAAACACTTTTTAGTTGAATTGATCTCAGTTGAATTACAAAGAAATAATGTTCCAAGTAAGTGGAACCTAATCACTTGTTTCATACAAACATTTTTCATTGTTAGAGAAATAATTCATTTTTTCCTGATAAATCTCATATTTCTGAATTCTTAAATATTGTCTTGAATAAATTGACTGCCTCACTTCTCAGCCCCTAGAAAAGAGTATCACCTTTTTTATTACAAAGTATTACTCTAGCATACTACAGCTTCCTTAATGATATATTCTGTCAAATGTCCTAGGAAGACTACTTTTTATAATTCCCCAGCCTTTCTCTAAAGTAAATTGTTAACATTTGATATTTTGAAATTTAGTGAGAGAATTAAGTAGCTAAACCTAGTAGGATAATGGGGCAAGAAATTTTTTTTTGATCTTGTTAAACCTGTACTTCCTGTTTCACAAAATCTTTAAAACCATTTTATTTGCTTTAGAGGTCTTTGTATGTTGGTTCCTGACTGTGTTTTATGGAGTTTATGTCATATATTATCTCCAGATTAGTGGCAAATTGCTACATTGTTTTTTAAATGTTAAGACAAGGTAAGCCTAGGTGGTATGCCATTGTGCATATACTGAAGTATGAGCATGGCCTTGTGTTTCAGATTTTTAAGTTGTGATTTCAAATATACAGAGAAAGGAAGAGAATAACATTATCAACTCTTTAATCCATCATCCAGCTCTATCAAATGGTAATTTTCCATACTATCTATAGTCTTTTTTTAAAGAAATAACACTTTACCAATATAATAGAGTATGGTTTCCTTTTCTAGTCTAATCATTTAAAGAAGATGTTGTATTGTTGGGGTTGATCCTAAGACAGGGACTGTGGATTTAGACAGAATAGGGTGAGGGCTTCTGGAAAAATCAAGGAAAGATATTTACAGTTAGAACAATGTAACTACATGCAAGGAAACCCCCTACCAAAACTCTGTGTTAAACATTAAGCTCTAGAGTCAGTCTTCAGTGATATCAGTTAATATTCCCCACATAAAGAAGAGTAGCACATGTTTTTATTATGCTAATCATTTGTAATCATGTGGAAGATTCACTTTAGGACGCTGAAAGGTCCAGGCCTATGTGCTGTCTTTCCTCCTTCAGACCTGATGAGGTAATTTGCAATCTGGGCAATTAATAATGGCCAGTAAGTCCAACCATAAACAACATAGTAAAAGGCAGGAATGATTCCGCCTTAAAAATAAGATTGTATTTTAATACCCAGGAAGTTAAGAAGTAAGATTCTTGACTATTCTTCAGCAAACAATACCTCAGCCCACCTTGGGGGCTGGGCAGGTGGTCTTATTTGATATGCTCCCAGACCAAGACAGTCATATCGCAGGGAGAAATCAGAGCAGGAAGTTCCTTGTGTTAAGTTAATTCTAAATATTCAAGGATTACTTAATGAGTCCACACTCCTAAGCCTCTTATCATGTTCCTAAAAATCCTCAATTGCCTATAAAACCCCTAGACAACACACAACTACAGGCTCTCTTGTCCCCTCCTGGCACAAGCCAGGAGCTCTGTCCTCTCACTGTATCTCTCAATAAAAACCTCTCCCTGGCTCTCCTACCTTGGGTGTTTGTTAAGTTCATTCTTTGACTCCACAAACAAGAACCCTGGATAGAGGAAGAATAATAAAGATTCCTGTCTTTAAGATTAAACATGAGGGTTAGGGATGGGGTGAGCTCAGAAAAGAAAAAAAATCACAAATCACTATAATACAAGATAATGACAAGAGACAAAATAACCAAATGAGCTGTGGGATTTGAGATGAGAGAGAATATCTGACTAGAAAGACCATATGATGTTTTGAGAGAGAGGTACCATTTGATTTGAAACAATGTTTGAATTTTATTTTACAGAGATAGTCTTACGGTGTCCATCTATTGCTTGATAAAAGTTGAAATCAATCAAGTGGTTGTACCTGTATATTTCAGTGGCTGTTTATCTCACTGAAAGTGTCATGAAGTGGGACCGTGGATATCCAACAGTGATAGCCTTCCTGTGACCTTTTAGTGAACTGATCAGGTCTGTCTCTGCCATGGTGGAGCTGACGCTTCCAAAGAGAAGACTTGGAAGAACTTTCTAACTGGAGTGAATCAGTCTGTGTCACACAGTGGGGACTCCAGGAGTGCAGGTTTTAGATGGCTGGAGCTTTCACCTCACCTGTGTGATAGACTAATTGTAAAACCTCAGGAAAGTTTTGTTTTCTCCTCTTGCTTTTCTCATCTCATCTGAGGAAGTTGGACACAATTTAGATTCTTCCGTATTTTAAATTTCATAACTATTATGTCCTTACCAATGGCTGCCTTTTATGATTTTTAATTTTATACTCATCTTAATGTTCATTTTACAGATCATATATTTGTAGTGCATTGAAGTAAAGTGGAAAGAATTGCCTAATTTCTATTTGAAAATATTTACATTGAATTGGGCTTTGAATTGAAGTTTTTTCTGGGTGGGTGTTTAGATGTGTAGCTACAGTTAATAAATGAAATAGTCATGCCCATTTCTAAGTAGCAAGCTGTTATATTTTACATTCAACATCTATAATTATGAACAGTTTTATTGTCTAGCATGATGCCTGTCTGATTTCTTGTTTTGGTGCTGTGATAAATTTTGTCAACTTATCTTTTCATCATAAAAGGTGAATGTTTCATATATAAGAACTATCTCAGGCAGCGTAGTCACATTTAGGTCAGTTTTAGTATTTTAACTAACTTGACCTGTCTGTACTAACATTTACTGAAGCGAAGGGATACCATACAGATTGCAAAATTCACCACTTTTATTTTTTCCAGTGGGTTAAGTGACATGCAGGGATTAAATGGTTCTTCATAATTCAGTCAGTGGTAAAGACCAAACTAGGACTCAGGTCTCCTAACTCACAATACATTAGATTTTTATTTGTTTTTTTACTGCACTGTGGCAAGTAACAATATTTGTCAATTTTGAAAAGAGTGGCAACTTATAAATAAACCAAAAGTAGTTTGATTTTTGGAGTTTTTTTTGTTTTATTTGCCTTAGAGTCAAATTTGAGGTTGAAACTTGAATGGATATTATTAGACGATGAGGAAAATTTAACCATATACAAATAATATTGACAGCAATTTACTTTATAATTGCCTTTTTATAGTAAGAGTGTTCAACCATGAAAAAATATGAACACAGAGAGCACAGGATTATTTGAAATTTATGCAAGTAAGTTAGTTAATGAAAAAAACACACACCTTTTTAAAATATATTTCAGTGTAAGGCATAGTGACACTTGAAGGGGAATAAAAACTAGAATTCTTGAAGAGTCATAAGACTATCCTTTATTAGAATAAAAAAGTAGATGATGTTACAGAATGTTTCCAGATGAAATTTAGTTCAATGTTATGTACTTTTGTTTGTATATAAGTATATTTAATGTAAAGGGTAAAATTATCACCCTCCAAAAAAAGAGAGGAACAAAAATGAATAATGTTTTACACTAGATCTTTCTAATTAATGATTTTTAAAATAATCTCTTAATTGAAATAAAACATAAGACAAAAGTACAAAGAACATAAGTGTGCAGATTGATACATTTTTATAAATTAAACACATCCATGCAGACACCAACTAGATCAAAATAAAGAACATTATTAACACCCAGATGACTCCTAGTTATCATTCTTACTTCCAAATGTAACCACTATGCTGTCTTCTATCACCATACATTATTTTTGCCTGTTTTAAACTTTAAACAAATGGAATCATATGTGTGTACATTTCAGGGTCTGGATTTTTACACCAATATCTATTCATATTTATCCAATGTTGAATGCATCAGCAGTTCTTTATATTGCTGTAGAATATTACATGTATGAGTATAACAATACTTATTTATCCATAGTACTGTTGATAGAATTTTAGTTTGTTTCAAGTTTTGGACTGTTAAGATAGTGCTAGTATGAAAACCCTTTTACATGTCTGTTGATGAAGAAATGTACATCTGTCATCTGTTTATATATTCTAGGAAAACTAATGGCTTACATATTTTATATATATATATTTTGATTTCATGGATGTAACTACAGGGAGAGGAAATCCCAGGGCAAAATACCTCTAAAACTGATATCAGCCAAAGGGAGAAATAGAGTTTAAAACCCATTTATTGCTTACAAACTGCAGTCTGGGGCCATCTCTTTCCTGCTCAGGCAGAAGCAAGCAAGACCTCCCCCTAACCTCTCAGGTTCACATAAGCCCTCAGTTGCCCAGGTAATAACCCACTGATGTGGAGATGAACTACAACTCTCCACCCTTGAGGAATGCCTGTTGATATGCAGATGCACTAAAGCCAGGCGAGATATTCTGAAATTACTGCAATATTGCCCATAACAGATAATGGCAAATGTTTTCCAAGTTAATTTTATTATTATTCCAAGCATGTACTCCTGCCAGGAGTGGCTAAATTTTAGTCATTTTAATAGATTTGTATTAGTGTCTCATTTAATTTCCATTTTTCTAATGATTATGATGTTGAATAATTCTTATGTGCTTAGTCATCCATATATCTTCTTTTGTCAGACTGGGTTTTTGTCTTATCATTGGCATGTAAGTGTTCTTTAAATATCTTATATAGAGAGATGTGTTTTGTAAATACTGTCGTTTTGTGGCTTGTCTTTTCATTTTTTGTAACTGTTTCTTGAAGAGCTGAAGTTTTCAATTTTTATGAAATCCAACTGAAGAATTTTATCCTTAATGCTTTTTGAAATGAGGTATTTTTGCCTGATACAAGATTACAAAGATATTTTTCCTATGTTTTATTCCAGAAGGTTATTGGTTTAGATTTGAATTATGTCTGTTATACATTTGGAGTTTTTCTTTTGCTTATATATCACACAAGGTAAAATTTGGTATTTTTTTACACATAAATGTTCATTTGTCTTAGCATTATTTATTGAAAAATTTACCCTTTCGCTATTTAATTATCTAGGCACTTTTGTTGAAAGTTAATTGACCCGTATACATGTGGATGTCTTCTTGAAAGTGCCTTTTCTATTTTGTGTTTGCATTGCCTGTTTCTACTGTTTGTAGAAATTCTTTATGTTTTATGGATATGAATACTTCCTTGAAAATATGAAATGAAAATATTTTTTCTCACTTTGAGACTTGGTTTTTCACTATCTTGATGGTGTCTTGGATAAAAGCTCTTAATTTTAGTAAGGGCTAATATACCACTTGTCTTCTTCACATTTATTGCTTCCTGTGATCTGTTTAGGAAATCTCTGCCAATCCCAGGGTAAAGATGCACTTTTATCTTATTTTTCTATAGCTTTATTGTCTGTCATATTCATTTATACAATCCATCTAGAGTTGCTATCTGTGTCATTTAGGCACTGCAATTCATTTTTCCCCATATGGTTATCCAGTAAAGCAAATAGGATTTATTCTTAAGACAATCCATTGTCACTTGAGTGTACCTGCACATTTATCATGAATCAGACCATTCTGGACCCTCAATTCTGTTTCAGTTCTCTGTCTATCCTTGTTTTATTTACTGTAGCTTTATACACAGTCTTTGACATCTGGAGGAATAAATCTTCATGACTGTCTTGATCATTCCTGGCAGTTTGAATTTTTATGTACATTTTGAAATTAAATTGCCTATTTTAACTACTATATATTTTGGTATCAGTTTTCATAATAATTCATCTCTTTTAATCTTCAAGCTAGATAGGTTGAAATGTCTATTTTGCACAAGTTATTTTTAAATATTACATGAAATATTCCAGTTAGTTGAATCTAAATAGACTCTTAAAAATATCAGCAGGAAAAGTGACTTTTTGTTCTCCAGGCATTTGAAAGTGATGCTAACCTTGCCATACTTTCCTGACATAAAAGTGGTAAAAATAACAACAGTCTGTGGAGCAAGAAGAGAGAAAACAGTTTCAGTGGAAAAAAAAAATAATTTCAGTGTTCCTGAGAGGGGTAGGTGAAGTGCCTACGGTGCATGAGAAAAGTCCCTCAGGTGGGTGGGGAGTGGGGGGCAAATGTTTTCTAGAGCAGAGCTTGCTACTGCGTGGGAGACACAGCCAGGGAGATGCCAAACGACCGTTTACCAAGTTAACAAGCTTGAGCCTTGTTGATAATTTTATTAAAGTCTGTGGTCTTCTTAGTGATAGAGGATTTTCATCTCCCACCATTTAGCCTTTAGATAATAGCTTTCAATTTTCTGCAGTTAGTATTAAAAAACAATATATATATTTTTTAATGCTGAAGAAAGATTTTTCAAGGAATCTGTTCCGAACCTCTCCATAATATAGGTTTCATCATAGAAGGCGATGTATTTAGAGAAACATGTTTTCAATCAATCTTGAAAAGGGTGGGACTTTTTGAAATGGTGACTTAAAAAGGTCTGGATTCTACAAAGAATGTTTAAGCAATTCCTGAATAATGAGAAATAGCCTGAGGAAATTCCATACCTGACTGCTGCCTATTATAGACAAAAGAAAGTATTAGTACCCAAGGATTTTGTAAATTCTATCAGATTCAAATGCACAGATTTCAAATTTGAAGATGTTGAAGATTTTTGCATCAACTATTACTTAAAGTACGTAAAGCTACTGAGGACTTAGAACTGATTTTTCCCCTATTTTGTCAGCTTTACTTAGATCTCTGTTACTCCCGGCACCTGATATACATTTCTTCTTCATTTAAAGCTCTCAGTTTGGCAATTTCCAAACTGGTTCCTGAGGGACTGTAGATCGGATTATCATGAGACTGCTTCCACGTGTAAAAGTAATGGTTTCCTCCTGTAATTAGATATTTCTCTCATAAACAAGTGGGTGAATTTATTCTTTATCCACTCTGAGATACGAGTTGGTCTATTAGGCTGCCGTAGACTAAAAATGCCAAAAAAAGCAGAAAATTAAAAAAATATCCATTTTATTTTTATTATAATGTCATTATTTTCTTGGACCAAATGTATCAGAGCTACAATGATATGTGTTTAGTTAGAGGTTCTGAAGGTATCCAGTTGACAACCTCAGCGTTGTTCCCGAATATGCCTCTGAATCAGCTAGCTACGGTCTTAGATCTTTTTTGCCACTTTCAAATATTCATATTTCTTTCCTCTCCGAATGGCCTATTGTTATTTTGAATCACTGACAGTTATTATTGTGAAAGTACTCTTCTTTCAAATAAAAAAAGAAACTTTTGTCATTATTTGTATCTAGTGAGTCATTAAGAATACCACACAAATCTGATTGTATTGCAGTAGATAATTTACTTAATAGTTAAAGGATTTTCTGTATTTTCTTTTCCATTCAGAGGAGACCTTTTTTTGTATTTTTTATTTTGTTATTTTATAAGTGGATAATAAACACATGGTACAGAATTTTAAAGTACGTATACTTAATAATACAGTCTCTCTTTTTCCTAACCCTACCCACTCAAATACCAGCAGAGAGGTTTTTTTTTCTGTAATTTCTAAGGATAAGTATTTGTACATAAATAAGTTAATGCCTCTAAGATGGATATAGATATATTTTTGCATCAGTGATTGCATAGTATATATGCTGCTCTGCACCTTGACTTATTTTGTTTAATGATATATCTTGGATTATTTTCCATACTTATCCCTTACTCTGGTCTTAATTTGCCTATGTGTTGATCTGAATGAGATTGCATTTCTTTTCCTTCTTTAAGAGGCATTTGTATTTCCTTTCCTTAAGCTGTATGCAAATATATAGTCTAATAACTCCAAATATCATTCCTTAATTACCTTAAGCTGTATGCAAAGATACTAATCACATAATTCCAAATGTCATTCATTTTAAACTTTGTCCCTCCTACAGGTAGGATCTGCTCCAAACTGGAAAGCTCACTTTATTGTTTATTCTTTTTTTCACATCTAAGTTGCATCTGGTCATTCATGAATTGGAAGAGAGAAAGGCAGGTGAGACAAAGACCAGGATAGTCTTACTTCACTTGTGCCACTTGGCCCTACCGTTGCGGTCTCTATGTATGACAGTGCCAATTGCTGATTTTTTCACATATAGGATATTTTTGTGGGTTTCTCTGAAGATCTTCCTGCAGGAAACCTCTGGGTGAGGTTCCTTTGATGAGGGCCAGGCTTTCTTTGCTTGGCTGCTTTTAACTCCAACCCAGCTTCTGGTATTTCTCTAATCAACCCTCTAGTAAGAGGGGCTCTTTGCTTCTCTTCATTGTTATCTTGGATGGACTTGGAGACTTATTGGAGTATTAAATGATTCAATGATGAGAAAATAGATGAAGCAATTGAAAGTTTTGCAAAATATGTTTCTTCTTTAACTTTGTGCTATAAAAGTCAAATGTAAAGTGAAAGCTGTTAAATCACAGTATCACACAATTTTCCAGAATTATGCTAAAAGTCAATATTTGATTTATCCTTTATTCTTTCTAAGAATTATCATAGTTTAAATCCTAATGTACTTTAGCCAAATGTTATAAACTTACTCAGAGTAGAAAAGCAAACAAAATATATATACAATTACGGTCATAACTGAGTTATTTATTAGAAAAAGAGAAAGAAGAAATGTAAAAAAAGAAAAAAAAATAGGTAGGTGACTGGGTAGATAAGTTTTGTTATACCTAGTCAGGAAATACTATTCAGCCACTAGTAATAAATTGAGAATCAGGGTTATTGAAAAAGAATCTCACCATTGCATACTGTTGAGTGTAAAATTTAGCACTTATGATCCTGGTAATGTAATAGGTTGGAGTATTCATACTTTTTCATCTGTTGTAAACAACTGAAAATTCCATATAAAAATTTGAAAATAGATACATAAAAGTATCAAACACTGACAAGATAGTGAGGAATTACCAGGCTGTAACTAAGTAGAAATAAGACTATGAACATTTAGAGTGCAAAAGCCATGTTTACCTTGAGGCCTTTAACAAACAGTCTTTATAAATTAGCTCTGGGAGCATGGGTGGGGCCAGAGGAAAAATGTCTAAAGCTTAAAATTTGCCAAAAGTGGAACCTAATAGTTAATTTTCTCCTTATAAATGGAGGCCACAAAGGCCTGCACAATTATTGTAATGGTGAACCAAAAATCCAATGAACCGCCTGCCTGGCCAAGGGACCTGTGAATAAAGTTGCTTTGTCAAAGCAGGAGAGGAAAACAAAATGAACAAAAAAATTTTCTGAGGCCTGTTTTCTTGCCAAGCAAAAGGTCTCTTTTGGTGATTGTTCTGCCTGCATTTGAAAGACTGTGTACAGTGTTATATATATGTTGTCAGTAAGCCCAATTTGTTGACAATGTTACTTAAGAATTCTATATCCTTACAAATTTTCTGTGAAATTTTTCTATCAATCACTGGGACAAAGGATTTTAAGTATTTATTTTAAAGTGGATTTCTTGTAGACAGTAGTTAGATCTTCCTTTTTCATCCAGCTTTACAATCTTAATTGGAGTGTATAGATGATAGACCTTTAATCTAATTATCAGTGTGGTTGGGTTGAAGTTGCAGTTTTGCTATTTGTACTGTATTTTTTAAAAGATGCAGAAAATTGAGAATCCTGTAGTGAGACAAATACAGACAGAAAATTCAACAGTCATTGATACCAGTAATGAAAAAGGTCTATAACTATAAATACTGTAGACTTTTAAATGATAATAAAATATAAATGACTTTAGGTCAAGGTTTGACATAAGGCCATTTTTGTACAGACCTCAAGCTAAGAATGACTTTTGTATTATTACAGAATAGTAAAAATGAAGACAAAAAATGAAATGAAAACAAAAAAATATTCAATATAAACCATTTGTGTTCCCCAAAGCCTCAAATATTTACTATCTGGCCCTTTTCAAAAAAAAGTTCGATAAGCCTTGTAAATTTAAAAATTTTGACATAATGGATAAAATTGTAGGAAAATATCAGTTACCAAACTGTCTAAGAGGAAATATAATATCTGTGTGTTATAAAAACATTAACAAAATTCAGTTAGAAGCAAAAAAATGTGCAAAGGAAAACTAGCACAGATGGCCTCAGCAATGAGTTTAACCAAACATACTCTTGAAAGACTTCCCGAAAACAGGAACAATATAAAGAACATCCTCTCCATCTCATTTTATAAAGCTAGCATAACTTTGATATCCAAAATGATAAGCCCAGTACAAACCCCTGCATCCTTGCCCAAAACAAGAAATTTAATGAACCAGTTTCACTTATTAAAATAGAAAAAATCAGAAACAAAATAATAAGACTAAATCTAACAGTATATTAAAAAATATGCATCATAACCAAATTAAATTTATCCCAGGAAAACAAGGAAAGTTTATCATGAGAAACTACAAATTTAACCACAGTAACATGTTAAACAGGAAAATTCACATGATCTCAATAAATGTACTAAAAACAACAGATTTGTTTAAAAGGAGAAACAAGCCCCAAATAGAGTTATTTGTGCCAAGCCCACATCACCAAACCAAGACTTAATGCCTAACCTAATGGCAGTTTCAGTCCCTCCCAGCAATGTGCTCTTAACCAGTCAATCTGGAATTTCTTGGTCAGCATTTAGTGAGGTAATCATGCTTATAGAACCTTGCTATCCCCCAAAGGAAGGTGACCTTGCCTAAAATAACCCACTCTCTGCTAGAATAATTTTTTGCTCTGCCTCCTTCTGTCTGTAAAAGTCTTCTATTTTATATAGCTCCTTTGAGCTCTTTTCTGTCTGTTAGATGGGATGCTGCCTGATTCATGAACCATTAAATAAAATCAACTAGATTTTTAATTTACTCAGTTGAATTTTGTTTTTAACAGATTTTGTGACGGTGTCAGGATGTGAAGGGAAACTTCTAATGGCTTCAGGGACAACAAGAAACACAGTGTGGTACCTGCAAACCCTCTGAGTTCTGTCTTTCTTGCCATCTCTGGGGACTGTGTGTGAGTTCCTCTCAGGTCTGATCTCTGCTTTCTTTGCATTAAGCTTCCAGTCTAATTGGTTTTCTGCAGTTCTGGCTTGGGAAGTTCCAGTAGTTCAGACTGCAATTCCCTGTTGGACTGGAAAACCCCAGCCATTGGTTCAGGCCCCAGATTCCACATTGAGAATTCCTGGTGGTTCAGTCCAGTTTTCCTTTTCTTTGGAATCCCAGTCTGAAGTTCCCATATGTTCGGTGTGCAGGTTCAGTCCATTCCCAGTCCCAGGTTCCATTAAGGGAATTGTTGGTGTGCACAGGGTCTTCTCTTGGCCAGGTCAAGTAACATCTCTTGGTTCCTTCTGGTGTGGATGTTTGTCTTGTTTTGTATTTATAAAGTCTATTGCTAATGGAAATCTCAGAGGGCAAAAGCCACAAAATTGGTGGATCAAGGTCAAGCCCTTGAAAACTGTTAGAGCATTCAGAACCTAACTCTAGCTCTATCCCATGTTAGGATAAATTGGTTGTGGAATGGTTTAGATTGACACTAGATCATCCACAAACCTCAAGAAAATTTCTGCACAAAATGGTGCACTGTGAAACACCACAAAATTACCAAAATTACCACAAAATTACCAGTGGTACTTCCCCCTTTGGAATTAGTTTGGCCCCAAGAATCCCAAAGACTTAGATAATAAAAAATGGGATCCTTAAATTCTAAAGAGTTAAGTGTGTTACCTTCCATCCAGCACACCTACCTGTATTACCTTTAAGAACTATGGTCCTGGGAGCTGTAAATATCTACAAAAATGGTAAACTCTTACTAAAATCAACCATTACAATGGCTATCATGCATAATGTTTTCATAGACCAGATCATTGTCTTGATCAAATCAAACAAACAGTTGTGATGGCAGTTTTAATGGGTGTGTAGTAACTTCCAGAGCCCTGGATTCCAAAATAGCTTCATTAAAAATTTTGTTGCAAAAAGCTTAATAAAGACACAAGAGATACCTAAAACAAAAACCAGTAAGACTGACATGTCACCTACTGCTCCTCTCTGTCCTCTACCTGAGTGCTTTCATTCTACTAATCATCTATCCTAACACCCCACTCTGAAGAGAGAATATTAAACAGTCAACCAAAAAAAAAAAAAGGCAATGACCACCTGAGCTTGCAGGAGATATTCTTTGCGCATCTTTCACTTCATGGGATAAGAATTTCTTAAACCCTGGGATGATCCTCAATATTTTTGCAAATAGATTACTGCCTGAGATTAGTGGATTTATAAAAGGGAAAAAAATAGAATGGGAAGCCATTGAGTCTGACTGAATTCATGACCATAGGTAGCTAAGCACTTTGAAAGGACTTTGAGAGGAGCAAAGCTATAAACAAAGTCCCCCAAGTTAGTGGCCTTACAGACACCTGCGCACCTATCTTCAGAGGAGGACTCCATAGGGGTCCCTCCCTGAGTTGATAAGACTAAGGAATTTTCTGACGAACTGCTATTATTCCCTTAAACAGCCAAAATTAAAATTAATGGAAAACTGTGCCAAATTTTGGTAGATACCAGAGCTACACTCTCCCTTTTAACTCCACAGGGAGCCTGAAGATGGGATCCTGGGAAAACTGGCAGAAGTCAGCTGAGGGTAAGAATTCTTAACACAGTTTTTCTGGATCTTTGTCTGTAGTACCTGGTAGAGAGAATAAAATATTTTTCATCCTCTTTGGACATAATTCTTGAGTCCAAGGGTTTGTTTAATACTGCCAAAAAATTTACTGTTCATCCTGGCAAAAACCTGACAAGATATTTGAAAAGACTTATTTTTTAAGTAGTTGTAGATAAAGTGAAGGTTCCTATGGCCAGGATCCTCACCTGAACCTAAACTACTTGATGATGTAACTGGCCTGCTGCTAGGCTACTGCACCCACACCTGTAGGCAGTAAGCTATTACTGACTGAGTCACTACATAAAGAGCTCTGCCCAGTGCTCTGGGTGGAGGCAGACATGAAGAAGGATTACAGACCTGCCAACTGTTGGAGGCAGATGTAATTCTAGTGCTCCACCTATGGCCAGGAGAACAAGCCAGGTAATAAATCCTTTCACCCCAAGAACTTGCCATTGTCATTCCTTGGTGTCACTGAATCCATAGTGAACTTAACTGGGGCTGAAATCCATTGGCAAGACAGTAGCTCCGTGCTTTGAAGGTGGCCAAATTAGAAGTTGATAATCAGGCCTTGATAAGAACTTCTTTTAAGGCCTTCTTACCTAAGCTAAAGTGAGACTTTGCACCAGAGGGAAAGAAAAAATACAAAACCTTCATGAAAGGATTTTCAGAAACATTCCAATGACAAACAGGTCTAAATCCAGAACTAGAATATTTTTTGTTTTGCATCTTTGTTGGAAATCTCCCTGATATAAAAAATAAATTAAAGACAATGTGGATGGATGGATGTATCTACCTATGGTGTCATTTCAGTTGCAACCCAATTCCTTAAGAAGTTAAAAGTAACTGTCCTATCTTATAAATCTTTGCAAAATAAGAAATGCAGCTCCAGAAACAATATACAGTCCATCTATTCTCTTTATCAATCCCAAACCCTCCCTATTTATCTTCAATGTTTGTAAAGTATTAAAAAGTTCTGGTCTTAGGCAATGTGTCCTTTTGGGAGGAAGATGCACTTTTTCCCTGTGCCTTTGGGATGTGAGTGTTTTACCCAACTCAGGAAATGTCTATCTAGAGTATCCCCAAGTCCTAAGACTAAGGGAAAAAAGTGGGGGAAAGGCTTTTTAAAAATACAAACTATTATAGAAGCTCTCTTGCCCAAAATACAGTCCACAGCTTCCATAAGATAGCTTGTCAAGGACAAATACAAATCTTAAGTGTCTTCTCCACAAATAATAGTAGAGAAAGCTTTAGGTATCTGAGCAAGTAAACTTAATTTATTCCAACTGTTCTTTTATGAGCTGGTGAGTTTTACATTATCATACACATCTCATGGCTCAGATTTTAGAACAGAATCTATAAGGTCTCTGTTTACATTTGTCTGTATGTCTGCATGTGTGTGTTGTAGATGTGTGGTATTTTCTACCTTCAGATGGAATTTCCAAAAATAATTTGTAAAAGAGCTCTATATAATTGGCTTAAAGAAAACTAACCTGTTACATGAACAAAGTATGCTAAGACTCCCAGAAATATACTAGAAACTAACCCAAATATTTTTCATGTTCATGTGATCTTCGGTAATCTGGAAAATAAAAGCTATGTTAAGTTTTTTTGGTTTAATTAAAACAGACATGTCTTTAGTGTTATCAGCATTAAATATAATACTTTTATTCCACCTAGGTTTTACTAAAGGTTAAATAAGTTTGTTGTTACAAATGTTATCACTGATGAAAATTTGTCAACCAGAAAAATAACTTGGTATGATAAAATTTTCAAAAACAAATCTGGACATAATTGTTGAGAACAAGTGAATTAAATAGATGTAAGTAGGATAAAAGTTTTTCAGTGAAACTTCTGAAGAGCTTCCTCAAATCTTTTTGGTAACATGAAACAAAGTTTTGCTAAGTTAAATTACATAATGGATAGTCACTGAATATCTAGATCATTTCCAGATAAACTACGGAAACATTATTTTCTGAACATGTTTCTCTGCAGTTTGGCCTCTTATTACAGAGAAACTAAACACATTTGGGTCTATTAGTAAACACTTGTTTTGTGCCACACTGAAAACTTTACTATGAGAAAGCACATGTTTCTAAAATTATAAAAGTGTTTATAAATTTGACAAGCTACAGAATGCGAGTTTAACACTTCGTAATTGTTTACTTCTTTATTTTCAGTAGAAATTGAAGTTTTTAAGGGTTGAAAATTCTAAGATATATAAGCTACTAGAAATAATAAGGGAAGCATCTCTCTATGCAAGGAAAGTGGGATGTGTGTTTTGGTAAAAAAAAGCATGAAGAATGGAAATGCATTTGTGTTGAGGGAAAAGAAACTAATTTGTACTAAAATGAGGCTGGTTATTTCAGATGGGAAAGAGGAAAACATAGGACAAAATCTAAAGGGATATTAAAAAATTGTAGAAAGTTTGTGGAAAAGGAACTTTGGAAATAAATTTTATGTGTGGCCATGTTGTCTAGAATGAATCAACTGTCTCTATTAAATTTTTATTGCTCATGCTGCTGTGATTGTGAGCTTTCTTTGCAGTTACTATTTCCATCAAGTCCAACATTCTTGGGTCAGTCTAGCAAATGTAATACAGGTGATTCTTGAACAATGTAGGGATTAGGGGTGCTGACACCCCATGCAGTCACAAATCCATGTATAACTTTTGACTTCCCCCAAATTTACTAATAGATTATGCTGGCCAGAAGCATTACCTGTAATATTAACACATATTTTGTATGTTATATATATTTATACTGTATACTTAAAATAAAATAAGCTAGAAAAAAGAAATATTGTTTTCAGATTGTTGCAAACCTTTAAAAACTTTTCCAGTATATTTATTGAAAAAAATCTGTGTATAAGTGGACCTGTACAATTCAAACCATGTTATTCCAGGGTCAACTGTATATATATCAAAATATTAGATTTTTCTTCAGTTTTCAGGTAGGTACAAATTTACCACCTACAACATTAGATGTTGTCAATATTGTATTTTGCTGATTATTTCTATGAAATAGAACTTGTAAAAATCTCCACTAACTAAGTAAACAGTAAATATTATTTTCTTTTCCAGAAATCAGATTAATTTCTAATTCTAGTACCCATTACTAGGCCAGCGGAAAACTTACCCTTAGTTCTTTTTGAGACTCTGACCTCCTTTGTGAAATTGTGTCTCCTCCATGCAACACAATGCCAAGACCCTGAGGTTTTCTTGGTCTCTGTATCAGCTTCACTCAAGGTGGTAGAGAGGCCCGATTCCTGGCTGCCTGCCCCTTCAAACCAGCACATTTACTTTGATCTCTTTCAGTAACAGAAATTATCAGGAAGTCAGTTCATACACATGGCAAACGTTCCTCTCAGGTATATACTCACTTTCCTTGACATGCTGCTAGCAATCAGGGCACAGGTTCTCTCTGCTCTTACAACCTAAGGACAGCCCTTGGTTCCACTGCCAGAAGTATTTCTTTTTAATCTTTTGAGCAGGGACTCTACTATTTTCTGCTTCATCAGATCACAATCTTTACTCAGAGATTCTTTCTTTCATCTATTTTTTTTTAACCTCTAAACTCTTCTAAGAGTTTAGGATGTATAAAAGCAAAAACTTAAGGCTACTTCTATAGCCTGTCTTCCTCCAAATTCCCAAGGTACTAAAATAAAGAATCAGCTGCTTGCTTGAATGAGTCCAATAAAAAACAGACAAAAAAAAACAGCAAAAAAAAAAACAACCCAGAAGAAAATTGGGGGAAAATTATTTCAGAATGTTATAAAGCCATCTTAGTATAATTTTTATATAATCAGTTGTCACATTTTCTTAATTTTATCAATAGAGCATGATTGTTCAGTCAGGCTGCTTTTTAAATAATACAATTTCCTTTGGGATGTTACAGTTTCTGTTTTAGTCTGTATTTTTTTTCTTGCAGTAATATTAATTGCTGCAAAAGTTTCAAAGTGTGTTTTTCTTGCAACAAGGAGCTGAGGGCATTCATTGGACAGAGGTTTGTTAGCTAAGTATTAGGCAAGGTTAAAATTGTTGGCTTCTGGTAAGTATGTACTCATTGTAATGGGGAAAAGTTAAATACATAATGGGATAAATTTTAGCTTGATATAAGTTTCTTCCCATTTCATTCTTTATTTTGTGTTTTAATTGTTTCCAGGGAGAAAAAAAGCAAATTTACAGATGTGTGAGGACATCTTCTAGGAGGGAGTAAGTGCAAAATTCAAGCTTTTTTCATTTTCCTTTGAAATCCAGGAAAACAGGAACAGTTCTAATGCTCTTATATATCCCTGGCTGATTCAACAAAGCCCCCATCTACCCTGCGCCACCAGCTCCACAAGAAGGGAAATGCCTGGGGCAAACATGTTCAATATAAGGGTTGAATGATCTAGAAAGAGAATTTGCTCACAGCTTGTGTGTGTCTGATCCAGGGAGCTTTTCCTGGCCCAATCTGTGTGTGTGTTTTGGAGTGAGAGGTCAGCAAGAACTCTTGCATAGATTCCTGTGTATAAAAGATGGTATGTGGGAGGCGGAGCCAGGATGGCAGCATGAGTAGAGCAGTGGAAATCTCCTCCCCAAAACACATAGATCTATGGAAATATAACAAAGAAAATTCTCCCCAAAATAGAGACCAGAGGACACAGGACAACATCCAGACCATATCCACACCTGCAAGAACCCAGCGCCTTGCGAAGGGGGAGAGGAAGGCCACAAACCAAAAAGAAGGGAAGCTCTTCCAGCGGTCACTAGTACCAGCTCTGCAAACTCTCTCTATCACCATGAAAAGGCAAAACTACAGGCAGACAAAGATCACAGAGACAACACCTGAGGAGACAGACCTAACAAGTCCTCCTGAAAAAGAATTCAAAATAAAAATCATGAACATGCTGACAGAGATGCAGAGAAAAATGCAAGAGCAATGGGATGAGATGCAGAGAAAAATGCAAGAGCAATGGGATGAAGTTGGGAGGGAGATCACAGATATCAGGAAGGAGATCACAGAAGTGAAACAATCCCTGGAAGGATTTATAAGCAGAATGGATAAGATGCAAGAGGCCATTGAAGGAAGAGAAGCCAGAGAACAGGAATGTATAGAAGCTGACATAGAGAGAGAAAAAAGGATCTCCAGGAACAAAACAACACTAAGAGAACTATGTGACCAATCCAAAAGGAATAATATTCGTATTATAGGGGTACCAGAAGAAGAAGAAAGAGGAAAAGGGAAAGAAAGTCTCTTTGAAGAAATAATTGCTGAAAACTTCCCCAAACTGGGGGAGGAAATAATCGAACAGACCATGGAATTACACAGAACCCCCAACAGAAAGGATCCAAGGAGGGCAACACTAAGACACATAGTAATTAAAATGGCAAGGATCAAGGGTAAGGAAAGAGTTTTAAAGGCAGCTAGAGAGAAAAAGGTCACCTATAAAGGAAAGCCATCAGGCTAACATCAGACTTCTCGACAGAAACCCCATAGGCCAGAAGAGAATGGCATGATATACTTAATGCAATAAAACAGAAGGGCCTTGAACCAAGGATACTGTATCCAGCACGACTATCATTTAATATGATGGTGGGATTAAACAATTCCCAGACAAGCAAAAGCTGAGGGAATTTGCTTCCCACAAACCACCTCTACAGGGCATCCTACAGGGACTGCTCTAGATGGGAGTACTCCTAAAAAGAGCACAGAACAAAACACACAACATATGAAGAATGGAGGAGGAGGAATAAGAAGGGAGAGAAGAAAAGAATCTCCAGACAGTGTATATAACAGCTCAATAAGCGAGCTAAGTTAGGCAGTAAGATACTAAAGAAGCTAACCTTGAATCTTTGGTAACCACGAATCTAAAGCCTGCAATGGCAATAAGTACATATCCTTCAATAGTCAACCTAAATGTAAATGGACTTAATGCACCAATCAAAAGACACAGAGTAATAGAATGGATAAAACAGCAAGACCCATCTATATGCTGCTTACAAGAAACTCACCTTAAACCCAAAGACAAGCACAGACTAAAAGTCAAGGGATGGAAAAACATATTTCAGGCAAACAACAGTGAGAAGAAAGCAGGGGTTGCAGTACTAATATCAGACAAAATAGACTTCAAAACAAGAAAGTAACAAGAGATAAAGAAGGACACTACATAATGATAAAGGGCTCAGTCCAAGAAGAGGATATAACCATTCTAAATATATATACACCCAATACAGGAGCACCAGCATATGTGAAACAAATACTAACAGAACTAAAAAGGGAAATAGACTGCAATGCATTCATTTTAGGAGACTTCAACACACCACTCACCCCAAAGGATAGATCAACTGGGCAGAAAATAAGTAAGGACACGGAAGCACTGAACAACACAGTAGAGCAGATGGACCTAACAGACATCTATAGAACTCTACATCCAAAAGCAACAGGATATACATTCTTCTCAAGCGCACATGGAACATTCTCCAGAATAGACCACATACTAGCCCACAAAAAGAGCCTCAGTAAATTCCAAAATATTGAAATTTACCAACCAATTTTTCAGATCACAAAGGTCTATAACTAGAAATAAATTCTACAAAGAAAACAAAAAGGCTCACAAACACATGGAGGCATAACAACATGCTCCTAAATAATCAATGGATCAATGAACAAATTAAAATAGAGATCAAGGAATATATAGAAACAAATGACAACAACAACACAAAGCCCCAACTTCTGTGGGATGCAGCAAAAGCAGTCCTAAGACAAAAGTATATAGCGATCCAGGCACACTTGAAGGAAGAACAATCCCAAATGAATACTCTAACATCACAATTATCGAAACTGGAAAAAGAAGAACAAATGAGGCCTAAAGTTAGCAGAAGGAGGGACATAATAAAGATCAGAGAAGAAATAAACAAAATTGAGAAGAATAAAACAATAGCAAAAATCAACGAAACCAAGAGCTGGTTCTTTGAGAAAATAAACAAAATAGATAAGCCTCTAGCCAAACTTATTAAGAGAAAAAGAGAATCAACACAAATCAACATAATCAGAAATGAGAATGGAAAAATCACGACAGACTCCACAGAAATACAAAGAATTATTAAAGACTACTATGAAAACTTATATGCCAACAAGCTGGAAAACCTACAAGAAATGGACAACTTCTTAGAAAAATACAACCTCCCAAGACTGACCAAGGAAGAAACACAAAAGTTAAACAAACCAATTACGAGCAAAGAAATTGAAACGGTAATCAAAAAACTACCTAAGAACAAAACCCGGGGCCGGACAGATTTACCTCGGAATTTTATCAGACACACAGAGAAGACATAATACCCATTCTCCTTAAAGTGTTCCAAAAAATAGAAGAAGAGGGAATACTCCCAAACTCATTCTATGAAGCCAACATCACCCTAATACCAAAACCAGGCAAAGACCCCACCAAAGAAGAAAATTACAGACCAATATCCCTGATGAATGTAGATGCAAAAATACTCAATAAAATATTAGCAAACAGAATTCAACAGTATATCAAAAGGATCATACACCATGACCAAGTGGGATTCATCCCAGGGATGCAAGGATGGTACAACATTTGAAAATCCATCAACATCATCCACCACATCAACAAAAAGAAAGACAAAAACCACATGATCATCTCCATAGATGCTGAAAAAGCATGTGACAAAATTCAACATCCATTCATGATAAAAACTCTCAGCAAAATGGGAATAGAGGGCAAGTACCTCAACATAATAAAGGCCATATATGATAAACCCACAGCCAGCATTATACTGAACAGCAAGAAGCTGAAAGCATGTCCTCTGAGATCGGGAACAAGACAGGGATGCCCACTCTCCCCACTGTTATTTAACATAGTACTGGAGGTCCTAGCCACGGCAATCAGACAAAACAAAGAAATACAAGGAATCCAGATTGGTAAAGAAGAAGTTAAACTATCACTATTTGCAGATGATATGATACTGTACATAAAAAATCCTGAAGACTCCACTCCAAAACTACTAGAACTGTTATGGGAATATAGCAAAGTTGCAGGATACAAAATTAATACACAGAAATCTGTAGCTTTCCTATACACTAACAATGAATCAATAGAAAGAGAAATCAGGAAAACAATTCCATTCACCATTGCATCAAAAAGCATAAAATACCTAGGAATAAACCTAACCAAAGAAGTGAAGGACTTATACTCTGAAAACTACATGTCACTCTTAAGAGAAATTAAAGGGGACACTAATAAATGGAAACTCATCCCCTGCTCATGGCTAGGAAGAATTAATATCATCAAAATGGCCATCCTGCCCAAAGCAATATACAGATTTGATGCAATCCCTCTCAAATTACCAGCAACATTCTTCAATGAATTGGAATAAATAATTCAAAAATTCATATGGAAACACCAAAGACCCCGAATAGTCAAAGCAATCCTGAGAAAGAAGAATAAAGTAGGGGGGATCTCACTCCCCAACTTCAAGCTCTACTACAAAGCCATAGTAATCAAGACAATTTGGTACTGGCACAAGAACAGAGCCACAGACCAGTGGAACAGATTAGAGACTCCAGAAATTAACCCAAACATATATGGTCAATTAATATTTGATAAAGGAGCCATGGACATACAATGGCAAAATGACAGTCTCTTCAACAGATGGTGCTGGCAAAACTGGACAGCTACATGTAGGAGAATGAAACTGGACCATTGTCTAACCCCATATACAAAGGAAAACTCAAAATGAATCAAAGACCTGAATGTAAGTCATGAAAGCATTAAACTCTTGGAAAAAAACATAGGCAAAAACCTCTTAGACATAAACATGAGTGATCTCTTCTTGAACATATCTCCCCGGGCAAGGAAAACAACAGCAAAAATGAGCAAGTGGGACTACATTAAGCTGAAAAGCTTCTGTACAGCAAAAGACACCATCAATAGAACAAAAAGGAACCCTACAGTATGGGAGAATATATTTGTAAATGACAGATCCAATAAAGGCTTGACGTCCAGAATATATAAAGAGCTCACATGCCTCAACAAACAAAAAACAAATAACCCAATTAAAAAATGGGCAGAGGAACTGAACAGTTCTCTAAAAAATAAATACAGATGGCCAACAGACACATGAAAAGATGCTCCACATCGCTAATTATCAGAGAAATGCAAATTAAAACTACAATGAGGTATCACCTCACACCAGTAAGGATAGCTGCCATTTAAAAGACAAACAACAACAAATGTTGGTGAGGCTGTGGAGAAAGGGGAACCCTCCTACACTGCTGGTGGGAATGTAAATTAGTTCAACCATTGTGGAAAGCAGTATGGAGGTTCATCAAAATGCTCAAAACAGACCTACCATTTGACCCAGGAATTCCACTCCTAGGAATTTACCCTAAGAACGCAGCAATCAAGTTTGAGAAAGACAGATGCACCCCTATGTTTATCGCAGCACTGTTTACAATAGCCAAGAATTGGAAGCAACCTAAATGTCCATCGGTAGATGAATGGATAAAGAAGATGTGGTACATATACACAATGGAATACTACTCAGCCATAAGAAGTGGAAAAATCCAACCATTTGCAGCAACATGGATGGAGCTGGAGAGTATTATGCTCAGTGAAATAAGCCAAGCGGAGAAAGAGAAATACCAAATGATTTCACTCATCTGAGGAGTATAAGAACAAAGGAAAAATTGAAGGAACAAAACAGCAGCAGAATTACAGAACCCAAAAATGGACTAACATGTACCAAAGGGAAAGGAACTGGGGAGGATGGGTGGGCAGGGAGGGATAAGGGGGGGCAAGAAGAAGGGGGGTATTAACATTAGCATGCGTGGTGGGGAGAGAGAAAGGGGAGGGTGGGCTGTACAACACAGAGAGGACAAGTAGTGATTCTATAACATTTTGCTAAGCTGATGGACAGTAACCGTAATGTGGTTGTTAGGGGGGACCTGATATAGGGGAGGGCATAGTAAACATAGTATTCTTCATGTAAGTGTAGATTAAAGATTAAAAAAAAAAAAAAAAAGAAAGAAAGAAAGAAAAGGGGGATTACTCCTTGATAGGATAAAACTATTGGTAAATCAAAGATCAATGCATGCTTTAAATATCCTTAATGTTGATCACTTAAAGGGTGTCAGATGATCAGCTATGGAGGTACTCTTTTCTGATAATATTCCTTTCTCTTAATAAAAAAAGAAAAAAAAGCAGTTCCTGTGTGCTGACCTCCAATGAGTTCTGCACAGTGCTAAAGAGGGCATGTCAAAGTGTGGGCAAAGGGTCTGTTTGTTTCTATGCAGAAGATCAAGGCCTAGCTTGGATACCCAGAAAATGAACTAAGATACGATATGAGGAGGAGCTTTCTGCATCAGCACTCTCTGGAGGACTTGTGCCAGGGGGATGATCGTCAAAAAGCCTCCACAGGGATCTGGGCGATGCTGCGGTTGTGGCTGCATCCACCCCATGGTTTCCTGGACTTGCCATTAGAATGAGGAGGGAGATGTCTAGGCTGGCATGTGCATACAGTGAGACAACGAATTTGACCAGATCTGTACTGTTGGAACTCAACCAGGAGTTGGGAGGGGTGCAAGTTGTAGCACTCCAAAATCTTATGACTATAGACTATCTATCGTTAAAAGAACATATGGGATGTGAACAGATCCCAGAAATGGGCTGCTTTAATTTGTCTGATTTCTCTCAGACTGTTCAAGTACAGTTGGACAATATCCATCATATCATAGACAAATTTTCACAAATGCCTAGGGTGCCTAAATGGTTTTCTTGGCTTCACTGGAGATGGATGGTAATTATAGATTTGCTGTGTTTATGTCACCGTATTCCTATTATGTTAATATGTGAGTGCAAATTAGTTGGTAGTTTAAAACCTATACATGCTTAAGGTACTCTACAAGAGGATATGTCAAAGAAATAATCAATCCTCCCATGTTTTCTTCCATATGCTACCTCTATAGCTTTTCTTCTTCCTTCCTAATTACAACTCTTAAATAGAATTCGTGCCTCATATCGAATTTACCGAGTATCATAATTCCTCCAGGTGGTAAAGATACCTCGAGATAAGTGCTGGGCATAGAAGCCACAGGGCATAAATCTGCAAAGAAGTAAAAAGCTAATCTTTTCAAACAATATGGCTTCTCTCTCACTTACCAACTTTACATTTCCCTGTATGGCCCCGGAAGATGACTGGTTAGCCAGAGACGGCTAAGATTCCTCAAGGGAGGAACAACCTAAGACAGGCACAGTTGCAGGGGGGCCATCAGGTGAGAAATTGGGATCAACAGAGGTGACGCTCAGAACCTCACCCCCCCTGTTTTGAGAGAAATCTTCTGCATCCATGGATGTTTTGCTGCCCTTGTCTAGCTTGGATTAATACTTAGTCCATAGGCACACACCTGATCATCTACATTTGCCCTCTTACAGCACTAAACTATATTTTCTACCTTTATCTTGCATCTACCTACCACTTCAGCATTTTATTAAAAATAAAAATAATAATAATAATAAAGGGAGAAATGTGGGATCAACATATAAATCAAGTATAAAAATCAAACGAATATTCATATTTGACCTGATTGTTTATAGTTCATAATGTGTGATCAAAACCGAAAGTTTCTGTGATGAATGCCCTTGTACTGTTCACCATGTAAGAATTTATTCACTATGTAAGAATTCGTTCACCATGTAAGAACTTGTTCGTTATGCTTCAGAAGATTGGAGACTGATGAGAATTAGGCTTGAGATTGATTAATGATTGTACATTGAGCATTGACCCCCCTATACAGAATTTTATTGTTGTTAACAACCATTTGATCAATAAATATGAGAGATGCCCTCTAAAAAAAAAATGGTATGTGGCACCTGGGGCGTACGCCTATGATATCAAGACTTGGCAATGTTTGCACACAAACCAGGGACCTACAACTCCTCATCTCCTACCCTCGGACAAATCAGTGCTAGATTATATGGAGGCATGCCACAAGGGCGCTGACTGTGGAATTACAGTAACATGTGGCAATAGAAAGCCACAACAGAGCAGACAATCGGCTTGTTGAAATTGCTCAGACTTTTCAATTTCCTGTGCTTGAAGTGATTGGAACTGACTGTAATTCTTGTTTTGGACAATTGAAACCTTGTACAGTTCTTAGATTTTTCCCAGTAGTGGAACATTCTGCCATAGAAATAAAGAAATTGTTCAAATAGGAAAACGAGATTCACAGTATTTAATTTAAATATCAAAAATAAATTTCAACTAACACAATGTTGTTAAAGAACAGTCAGAGGATTGCCATCACTACTTGACATCATGACTTACTACAAACAGCAGTGAAGACAGTGTGGTATTAGTGAAAGAATAGACAAATAGATCAATGGAACAGAACACAGAGCCCAGAAATAGATACACATAAATGTAGTCAAGCTATATTAATTTATGTAAATAACAGACACATATGTGTGTGTGTGTGTGTGTGTGTGTGTGTGTGTGTGTGTATTTTCAAATAGTCTAATATCCTTAATCCTGGCAATAATGGATTCTGGGAGTGCTGGGAAAATGCAAACAGAAAACTTGTCCAGGGAACTATTTTCATGAGGACAAGTACCATCATGCAGGAGAGGATTTTTAAAGTCTCAAAGTCATTGCAAATGTGCATTTTGACCTGTACTTACATAGCTCACAAAACCCCTTCTTATTAGTACTAAACAAGAAGGGAGGATTTTGTCATCCTATATTTTTATGACATCCATAAAAGAGCACTTCTGTGTATGTTCTAAAGGTATCATACTTTTAGGAACCAAGACAGTATTTTGCTTTTGAACATCCAAAGTTACCCAGTGTTGTATATCAGAACCTAGTCTCCTCCCAAAGCCGTAACATAGGAGCAGTACAGGAGAAGGAGCAAAGGGCAGGAAACTTGCAGGGATGCCCTAAAATAATGATCTAAGTCAGAATCAGACCTGGGATGCATCTGAATCGTGGAACACTTGTTAAAACACGGATGACAGGACTCCATCTGCTGAGATTCTATTTCAGTAGGTCTGTGATGGGCCAGATACTTGTGTTTAACACTCTTAGAGCACACTCAAATTTGAGCTCCACTGAATAAGACTAGAGGAAGGAACAAAATAAGGTCTAAATGCAGTCTTGCCGACAGTCAGGACTTAAACTCAAATCCCTACGCGTAATGGGGAAAGGAGAGGCTGTTCATGTTTAGTTTGCTTCATTTTAATATTAGTTTCTATAATCTTATATGTATTAACATTTTGGTTAATTAAGGACTATTATGCTTGGTTCTGTCAAAATGACTATGAATCTATCATCACCTACACGTATGCAGTCTGTGGGAGGATATTCTCAACTTAATTGTTCTGCCTTTACCAAAGAAATAATTATGAAGTTAAAAAAAATAAGACCCAAAGAAATTATTTATCTTATTTCCAAAGACATTGTTAACTTTCATTATTTGTGCTGATTTTTTTAATCATTTTATGTACTGGTTAAAACAAACAAGTAAAAATACAAATAGAATAAACAAATAGGAAGTCCTGACTACTATAGAAACTAAGCTAAAATGTAATAAAGCAAGCATTTCAAAACAAGATAACAAAGGATCATGAACAAATATTTAACAGTAATAGAAATACTTATAATACATTATTTCACTATATCACATATATTGAAATAAACTACAGATATATTAAAGATAAATATTTAAAACTATGTACCATATAATAGAATATTTTATTTACCTGTTGATGAACACTGCTTATTTGAAGGAAGCAGAAGAAATGGCAAGGGAAAATTGACAGATATAAACATACAATATAAAATATGTGTACAATGATATGTAATGCTGAAAGCTGAAGTACTGTAATAGCTCAAAGTTGTATTTCCATTCCCAGATAATGGCTAAATAGTTCTAATAAATAAAGAGCTAAATCAGACCTATAAAACAAAAGCCAAGATTCTAATAAAAGTGAGTGAGACTTTGATATGAAAAGAAATCTGCACGACAGAAAACATAAAAACAGATCAGTTTTATTTACGCATTTTTATTTTTATGCTATTTTTAGAGGAAAAAGTAAATAACAAGTGTTTATTCTTTTTAGAAATAATCAAATAATTTAAGTTAAATTATAATTTCAATTATACTAAGTTACAAAAAATATTTTATTAAAAAAATCTGTTACCAAGAGCATATCTAGTTTGTGATTAATGGATGTAGGTGCATAGTGATATTAGAATTTACATGTTCTTTTGGAAAATATATGACAATAGATAACATGAACCATAAACAGGAATACCATTGGAATGAGTAGTAATTCCAGCCAATAGTTAGTAAATACAGTTTCAAAAAGAAAAATAATATTTGCAGTAGTATTTTCATCATATGATAATCTTCTATTTCAACTAAGAAATTTAAAAAATTAATTTATTTCTATTTGTTTATTTCAAGATAATAGAAATGAGTTGGTAAATTTGAATAATTAATATTCTGAAGGTCCTAATAAAATAATTATTGGAACTGTGGAGAAACATAAAAAATTATAAAGAAATATTAAACATAACAGCATAAATTAGAATGTCTATATATTGCAACTCTTGAACAATTATTCTTTGAAAACAGATTGGGCAATGTGTTTGAGACTCACCCATGTTGTTGTATGTATGAGTAGCTCATTCCTTCTTATACTGAGTAGTATTCAGTTGTGAAGATGTACCAGGCACTGTTTATATATTCACCAGTTGGAGGGCATTTGGGCACAGGATTTTGTATGGTGAAAGAAGTCAGACTCAAAGGTTATATGATTCTATTGTGACATTTGGAAAAGAATAAAAAAAAACAGCGACAGAAACAGGTTTGTGGGTGGCAAGGACTGGAAGTAGGCAGAGGAATGGATTTCAAATAGGTGTGTATTAGTTTCTTAGAGTTGCTGTAACAAATTACCATAAAGTATTTAAAACAGTTGAATATTAAAAGTGCTTTAGTGAGGTCTCATGCAGAAACAAGAAACATGCTGTAGCACACTGAAGAAAAGGTCCTTGTTATAAAGTGATAGAGAACTTGATTGAATTGTGTTCTAATGTTGGGTGGAAAGCAGAACCTCTAGGTGATGAATTGGGATATTCAGATCAGAAGATATCTAAGCGAAGGGTTGAAGGCATGATCTAGTATCCCCTTGCTGCTTACAGTAGGATGGAAGAGAAATGAAATAAAGTGAGGAAGGAACTGTTAAACTAACAGAAGCCAAAAATTGGTGATTTGGAAAATCCTCAACCTATCCATATTGTTAAATATGAGCAAGCTTGCCTTGGAGAGAAATTTGCCCTGGGATAGACCCAGGGTCTCACCCAAGAATTAGATGATTTAAGAGATGAGATTTAGGACTTTTTGAACTGATCATACTTAGATAAGATTTTGGACTTACAGTTAAGGTTGGAATGAAATAAGACTTTTGGAAATAAGTTTTTCGGAATAACTTTTGGGATTGGGTGAATGCATTTTGTATGTGAGAATGAAGGACACGAATTTTGGAGGATTATAGGGCAGACTGTTGTTGGTTGAACTGTGTCCCACAAGAAGATATTTTCAAATCCTAACTCCTGGTGTCTATGAACTGGACATTATTTGGAAATAGGGCCTTTATAGGTATAATCAATTTCAGATGAGATTATACTGGATTAGGGTTGGCCCTAAATCCAATGACTGGTGTCTTTTTGAAAGAGAGGGAGAATTTAGATACATAGAGACACACACAGGGAGAACTCCATGTGAGGATAGAGGCAAAGATTATAATGATGTCTCTATAAGCTAAGAGTGCCAAGGATTGCTAGCAACCTCCACAAGCTAGAGGGGAAGAATGGGACAATTTCTCTCTTGAGAGTCTTCAGAAGGAACCAGTCTAACTGACTTCTTGGTTTTAGACTTCTGACCTTCAGAACTGTGAGAGAATAAATTTGTTTGATAAGCTATCATATTTATAGTAATTGTTATGACTTCCCTAGAAAATATTCAGAGGCCCAATATGGAGTCCCTTCTGCAAGGCCAAGTCACCACACTGAGGCCTAGTGCCTAACCTAAGTGTAGGTCCAGCCTCTCATGTAGTCAGTCAGGAATGTTCTAGTCAGCATCAATAAGATAAGATAAGCAAGAATGTTTGCCCTTCCCCTTAGTTCCCTTTGGTGCTGAGATGTGTAAGGGAGTGTAATCCTTTTTAAAAACGTTTTCTAGCATCATATGTCTTATGTAAATGAAATGTACCTCTTTGAGGTTCTGTCTTCCTTGCTTGCCTCCTCAATGACATAAAACCTTCATATGACTGTAGTTCCTTGGAACACTCCTTCTGTTATTAGAAGTTGTGTCTCCCAAGCTAGTTTCCACTTTGGCTCAAGTTAAATTCTGTCTTGAACTCATCATGACTTTAATGATCTTTTCATCTGCAGAAGTTAATACCAGCTGTGGGAAAAAAATGATTGGGAGTGGTAGACCTGTTTTAGATCTTGACTGCAATGTTCACACAATTTTATGAATGTATTAAAACTCCTAGAAATGGGCACAAAAAAGCGAATTTTCCTGACATAAATAAAAACATTAACTTAAAAAACCTATTGGAAGATTAAATACAACAAAATAATGATGTATAGAATAATTATTTCCTATTTTTGGCTACTTGAAGAAGAGTGAAGGGATTGTGAAGCTGCCAGGAGAATTGGAAAGTTAAAAATGTCATTTGGAACAGAGCTTTGCTTGCATGAAGTCAGAATAAAGACGCTGAAGTGAAGAAAGCTGTGAACTTCTTGGTTCTTTTTGTGCCTGGGTGCACCAGGCTTACTAGCTGACAGATACAACAGAAACTGATGTGGAAGAGGTAAATGTAAAATGTGTTGTAAAGTCTGAGATGGGCAACTTCATTATCACAGTGCAGGAAGAAAAGGGAAGTGCTTTGGTGACTTCAAAGAAAAGAACTTCCCAGTTAAAATATTAGGATGGGCTACAGGAAGCAGCAGGAAAACTATGAGGAAAGGAAATTAAGCATGAGGTTCCACACTGAACTTCAGAAACTTGAGTACTCTGAGGGTAGAGTGATTGACAAGGTGTGTCTGTGGCTTGTTTTATGGCCTTATAGTAACTGTTATGGTTAACTGTTATAATCCAGCTTCAGTGAGAAAATGTGAATGCCAGTTGCATGCTTGTATAAATCCCAAAGCACTATTAGAAATTTATGGTTATAACTCAATAATCTCAATAATGTAAAATATAAAATTAAAGTGAACTACTTCTTAAATTTAATTCTTTATAGTTTTAAAAAGTAGTTCACTTTAATTTTATATTTTACATTATTGAGATGAATAATGTAAAATTCTATTTTACATTATTGAGTGAATGAATGAATGTATATCAATTGAGGCTAGTAGTACAGTAGTAGAAAAATTATTATTATTTTTTCATTTTGGAGAAAAGCCTGTGCTATAGGACATTAGGAGAAAGATAGAAAATATAGAGTAAGTTATAGCCTGTGGTTGTATTGCTAACTCTGGCTTAATAGTATTTTATCTTTTTATTTAAATGGCTGAGTTCCAAACAATCCATTTGTTTACCAAAGCACAACACCAGTGTTTGGAAACCTTTAAAGATTTGTCTTATTTATCCATAAAAAATATTTCAAATCATGTGCATCACCTTTTGAGCTAGAATAGCATGATAGACATCTAGAATCTTTGAGGTTGAAATGTACTTAACGCAAATGTTTCCTGGTCCCATTGGCTTGGTCACATGTACTTTAAACACATGCCTCATGCAGTAAGGAGAAATTGCAGACATAGTGGATGTGTGTGTGTGTGTGTGTGTGTGTGTGTGTGTGTGTGTGTGCATATTTCAATTATTCTACAAAAGTTGCTATGCAGTTTAGATCTTGATTTTATTTCAAGCAAATTGCTACTCAAAGAAAAGTCTAGATATGATCTAAGCTTCAAAGCATGTAAAAAAGAAACACTAATTTATAATTTTGTGTATCTCCCTCCTCTACAAATGAATCTGACTCCTTTTTTCTTCACTATAGAGGATCCATTGTATATTTTTATAAGTTGCACCAGCACATTCCTACCACTCATAGCTTGCTCTCTCCTTGCTTCAACCAAGCTAACGCCATTCCTTATAATATTGTTATGGGATAATGAAGATGTCTTTGCTCCTTTACTGTACCTATTCTTACTCATGCATTTTCTCCAATCCATTGTATACGTACATTCAAAATTTTATTTAAATTGTATATTCACAGAAATAGAATCAACAGCCATGCTAACTTGAAAGTATACTATAAGTAAATAAAACATATTCGAGTTTGTAAGTTAAATAATAGTTAACTAGATATAAAAATAAAAGTTAAGTAGGTACATAAAAATAGTAACATGTTAAAAAATTTTTCAAACATGATTTTGTTACTCTTTGGGCTGAATTTTTTCATTAGGCAAATGATAATGCTGGGCTTGTTTTACAGCTTTTAATGAGTGAATTGGAAAATTCCATGACCACATATAGCACCATACAGGGTAGAAGGATGGCACTGGAAGAATAGGAGGGCAGTGGCAACCTGAGTGATGTCTGTTTTCCCAGTCTCCATCTTGTCTTTTACTATTATTTACAAACATAAACATGTGGCCATCCCAGAACTTCCACAGTATGTATGCTGTGAGATTTTGCTAATTAAAACCTTTTCAGATTAAGAGAGTGATCTTCAATTAAGATTTTGGAGAAGGATTGCTTTTAACTAGCAATTAAATTTCTTTAGTTGATATTTTGATTTTTAAAAATTTTATCTTGAGTCAATGTTAGTAATTTGTTGTTTTAGAAAATTGACCATTGAACTGATTATTTGAATTTAGTAATATAAAATTTTAACTACCCTTATAGAATATTTAAACATTTACTTTCCCTTTTAATGCTGTCCCTATTTTTGTCCTACTATTGAACCTCTTGTCTTCTTTTATTTTTTTATTTTTTTTTAAATCTTGGCTGTTCCTTACAGATTGGTTAGTTCTATTTTCTTCAACTATGCTGTTGAAATGCTCTGATGTTCTGAAATCCTCACTCAATAATTTCTGTTTTTTTAAAATTATTTCCTTCTAACTATTTTTGGTTTATTCCATTATTATTTTCTACCCTGATTTGAGTGCTTGACCTTTTATTTTCAATCTTTCTTGCATTTTTGATGCCTCCAATACCATTTATTTCCAAGTATGACTTTAGATTCATTCCACAAGTTTTGTTGTTACTTTCATTGACAGTTAGTTCCAACATTTCATACTTTCCTTTTCGGGTTTTCTTTCACCAGTGGAATATCGAGAACAGGAGGCACCAAGGTGTCGTGGCTGAGAGGCGGGCTCTGGTCACCTCAGTGTGGTGTTCAATCCCGAGCACAGGCGAGTTAATCATCATCTTTGGGTCTCAGTTTTTAATTATGAAAAAGCATTATGAAGGCTTTTACAGAAAAAAATTGTTCAAGTATAACTATACCTATTTCCCAAACCAAGGATTATCAGTGTGTATCAGAAATGGTTGCATTAAAAATTAGACATAGTTGACTTTCTATTTTATATGAGAGAAAAATTTGTTTGCTGTTTCAAATAAACAGTGGTATTTCTTAGGTTTTATTTTCAGAGAGTGAAAAACCATAGTTGTTATTTACAGCCATTTAAATCTTTATAAATACTTTTAATAAGAAACAAAAATATTTATGGCACTTCAGTTGAAAGAAAAATATAAGATGCAGAAAAAAACACCAGGTGACACGCAGAAGAAAAACACTGAAAAGTGATATTTGGCAGGCTTATCGTTGATTAGAACAACAACATTAGTGTTGTCCTCGCACATCAGAACTAGGGTGATGGCATTATGTATTTTTAAAATGAAAAGTTGAAAGCCTGTGAAAGCAAAAAACAAAACAAAACAAAAATTAATGAAATCTATCCTAAAATTTACTCTATTTTCTAAGAGGTGGAACTAAATCTAGCATCAGCATTCTTGTTGGAAAAATCAAAACTGCAAATGGCAGATAGATGTATGGTTAATTTTTTAATATATGAACATTTTTTAAAAATTTTCAAAATATTGCAGTACTTTCCCTAATGCTGGTTATGAAAAAAAGCATAAGAAACAGTTTATGCCATCCTGAGACTATCGAAGGTGCTAAAGTTGAAGAAGCCAGGTGCAGGTGGTGAGCAGATGTGATATTTCTCCCTTACTCCCCTCTTTTCAGCACTGTAATGGTAAGGATTTGAAGGGGAAATCTGCATCTTCCCATGGACTTGGGAAACAGGTTTAAATTTGATTTTTTAAACTTAAAAGTTGGAACAAGAAACTTAGCTGGACCATGTGAGATGAAGGTATGGATTAGAACAAAATATGGATAAAAAAATAACTCCTTTCTAACATGTTCTTCACTAATGGTCCCTTATAAAAGTGTTCAGAAGTTATATACTGATGATAGTTAAAAGTATGATTAAACAATCTTCCAAGGAAGCAGTGTGAGATATTCAATTAAAACAGTAAACGTCCGATAGTGAACCATTCCAGAGTGAAGATGTCATGCTGTTATTTGCTCATTCTCTGGTCAACCAAAAACACAGGTCCATCCCACAGCATGTGCTCTCTCTAGACGATGTTAGAATCTGTCCAGGGCCCCTCGAAAGATTTCCTTTTATCTTATGTTTCCTGTTAAATATATTTCCTTGTTATCTTCCTTCTACCCCTTTCTAAATTTTTCTCTCATTTCTAGTTTTCTCTTCCTCTTCATTGACCCACTTCCAATCTCAACCAGCACCCAATATACTAACCTTTCACTTTTGGCTAAATTCCTCCAAACCCATCCAGATCTGCCCTCTCACTTTGAATTTTCCTTTGTCTCCTCAAGCTCTAATTAACATACTTAGCCTCTGTGGTTAGAGTAGAACTAAATCCTAATTTGATTTTCTCACGAAGCAAGGTGAATTCACTCATTTAAAAGCTGTGCATTTAACAGGAATATTATCACATCAAAGAATAGATGGATGAAGTATGAAGTATGATGAATTTATGAAATCAACCATGTAAGTCCACACCCTTCTTCCCACTCTTCATCTCTGTTAAGTGGCAGTCAGGTAGCACAGTAAAGCAAAGCTTTGCAAAGTAGAAATAAAGTTGATAATCGCCATTGCATAAATGTTAATGAGCTGCTATAATTCAAAGCTTGTTTCAGCACATCAAATCAAACACCAATTTAGAAATTTTCCACTAAAATAATACATTTCAGACTAGAATAGGTCACTCTTGTTTGGGCCTTTCCATTTTTAAGAGAATCTGTAGAAGTGAGGGTATACCAAGTTTTTTAAAAAACTTTTTTTACTGGCTCAAAATATACTAAGGTCATGCCTAACTACCTTAGAAACATAACTAGAGAATCTCAAAGAGAATCAAATACTAACTGGACTCAAAGAAACCAAAACACCAACACTATATCATAGTGCTGCCTAGTTATATGATATTAAAAAGGGGAAAAATCTGATCTGAAGGTAGAGTAGGGCACAGAGAGAATTTGTTTTCTTCCTAAGTTAGAGAAAATGTTTGTAGAAAGAAATTTTATGAGTGTTATGAAGGCAGAGATATGTTTTTTACTCACTTGCCTGGAAATCAAATAATACCTCCATATGCATAATTAGCAATCATTTGTGGGCCATGGAACAAAAACATCATGGAATTAAAAGAATCAGTTTATGGAAAAGAAAAAATATTCATGATAATTACAGTAAGAAATTTTACTGTATAATGCTTTTACATTTATCAAAACCAACTATGTAGCCAGCTGACTACGTGAACCTTTCCCAACTATTACCCATGTTTTTAAGGCTTAGAGACATCTTGATGCCTTTAGGAGTGACAAGTTTAAGAGGCATCAATTTAAATTCTCCATAACCTTAAAATAGACATAGCAGGGTGGAAATGAAAAAAACATTTAATTAGGAGTCACAATTCCTAGCTTCTCATCAAAGCACTTCATTCTGTAAACTCTGAACCATCAGAATAGCCTGGTGAATCTTTGATTCTCAGTGAGTTTTCCTTAGGTGTTTAAGTTTGCTTTAGTGTATCCAGATTTCCTTTTGTATACTTTTTTTCTCAACTAAAAAAAAAATGTTTATTGGGGGAAAAATAAGCTCAAAGGCATGACTTCTTAATTGCAATCAAAAAGAGGAAAATAGACTTAAGAATTAAGAACAACAAAGCTGAAGAATGAGTAGAATTAGAGAAGAATTTTGTAGTGAATCTTGAAAGGGAAAAGGGATACTGAAGATAATATGAACATGACTTAGAACTGTGCTCCTCTAGCTGTTAGGAAGGAAGCATGTGAGACAGGTAAAGAGACTGGTCCAGTCAGACCAAAGTCCTCAAATGTTTGGTGTATGTTGGCATGAAATCATTGTGGATGGAGCAGTGACTGGAATTACAGTGTTGAAAGTACATGTGCAACCATGTCTGTCTGACTGGCTTCAGTGAGGACTGTTGAGAGGTTTGGTCCTTTGAAGCACCCACATTATTATATGCCCTAAAGATGATGGTTTTATGCTGGTGGTAGGTACAAATTCCATGTCATTTACATAGGAAATCATTGACACTGTGTGCAGATTCTTCTCTGTCAACTTTACTCTCTGACTTTTTCTCACATACACAAATAATCAATGATAAGCTTATTGATGTTTCTAGTATTAGCAAAAAAACAAGACATTCTATAAACATCTCATGGAAAAGAAGGAAAATGGAAAAATTTAAGTTTCTGATAAATAAGAATTCCATTATTATAAAGTAGTTATCAATTCACTTATTTACTTGTAACCTATCTATTTTGCAAAAGAATGGAAGTGGCTAATTTAAGACATGTTGATTATTCCTTTATTTCATGTGATATATTGTTTTATTTTTGTTAAAAGTTTTTAAAGCATAATTTCCTAATAGCTTCACTCACTTGTCAGATTCCCAGTCTTACTTTTTTTTTTAAACAAGATCTGAAGTATTTTAACTGCATGAATATTTTAGAAATGTGTCCCAAGTTAGCAATAGAATGCTATATGTGGCAATGTCGCTCTCAAAGTACACATCAAGGACTGGGAAGTAGTGTCACTTATTAGAACTGAAAATGCAAACTCTAACAAAAAAGCTATACTTCTTGAGAAGAAGGAGGTCTCCGAGTTTCCTGCCGTATGACTAAGACTTCCCAGCTCCACTGTGAAGAATATTTAGAGAAGTCCTTCTTTGCCATCAGTGGGCAGCACAACATTCTGACAAAATGCGCTGGACTAGGAGACAGAAAGCTTGTAAAGTGTTGCATAAATATGGCAGGTGATGGTACCTGGAAAGGCATATAGTAATTCCAGAGTCTTCACACACCTGCTTTTACATATATTTGGAGGCTGAATATAAAATAGGTAGGAAAGGAAACTAGAAGCTGGTCAATCTGTTGGTTGACAGTGTTTTTAAGAGTTTTATTATATTCTTTACTTAGTCTTCTATTGTCTTAAGCACCTAACAAGGAAATCATTTGAAAACAGCTTTAGTTGATGATCCCAGAGTTTTAATGAAAAGTAAAAAATCTACTTTCTCAAGTTCCTGACCAACGAAGCTGTGATTATTTTCTAACTTATGAAAAGCAGTGCCCTCAGGTGCCCTCATTGTACCTAAATACAGTTTCCCAGTAGAAGGAACAAAGGTTCCTTTTGAGAAAGGGCTGATTTCAGGGTTGGGTCAGGAAATGGCTAAGATGGGGCTAATATGTCATACGAGATAGCAAGAGGTTGTGCCAAAGTGCTCCCAGAAAAAGGCTCTCAATGACTAAAAATTGGACAATTAGATTATCAAGAAAACGTAATAAACACAAAAGATTGCACAGCATCAGATGTGTTTAGATCTCTGGGCTCATAATGATACTAAAATATTAATTTACAGTTCATCATTAGGTCATGTCAGTGGACTAATCCATTAACTGAAAACTGGTACCAAGAGAATTAAGTGTGTATGAATGATTACCTAAATCGCAAAAAGAGACAATCAAGACATGACACGTCTCAGGGTGCAAGAAGATAATACTACCTTTGAAATAATCTTATAAAAACGAAGAAAATAAAAACTGTGAATTTGATGTAATCAACTAATCCAAGCTGTGGGTGATGCCAAACTACTCTATTTCTTCAACAAATAAAGTTCATGGGGAGAAAAGAGTGAAGAATCTGTCACTAGATTAAAAGAGAATTAATCGGTTGCAATACTTGGATCTTCCAGGCTTATGCAGATTATATGAGATAGTAGATAAAGATGTCTCCCACTGTTCCTAGCACATAGAGAGGGTCCCATAATTATTTCTCAACAGAGAAAAAAGAAAACTCTATTTTTATGTTTTGGGGGTACTAAAAGGTAACTGAATAATGCAAAATACTTGAAGCTAATTGGGTAAAACATTATTTTGAAGTGGGTAAGTATTGAGAAGTGGATAAGTATTGCTTGACTTTTCTTTAAAATCTACTTTTAGTTCTTAACATTTTTGGAGTGTCAACAATATTTCAGAGACAAGCATTCTGAATTTAGCAATAGAGGTCACTTTTCTCTCAGCAGTCTGAAAGGAGTGTGAAAATGGATAGCATCTGACTTTCCGTGACTTGTTTATTATGACATTTACTGAAGAAACTCTATTTTTGATCTTGGAATTTTCCCAATGCCACTTTCCATTTTGTTATAATACTCAGCTTCCTATAAGCAACATCTTTCAATATTGTCCATTGGTGACATTGAGTTTTGTGGTGGTGGTAGTATTTTGGTTACTTGCTTTTCTATTTTTAACATGAGAATTGATTCTTTAAGTATTGGAAGAATTTTTCATTGTTAGTCAATATTTTTTACAGTGTTTTCCAAAAGAATAGGGAAAGGAGCTAATGCCTTAGTCACAATATAGTTCAATTAATAGAAAATGAAACTCAGGACAACATTGTCAGATTATATATGGTCTTTCAGGTAGAATATAATTAATCAATATAGTTTAGGGAAGCAGAGAAAGACAAATTTTAACAAGCCCTGCGTGAGAATTCCTTCATTGCTTCTTGGTGACCTAAATATTTTAAAATTATTAGAAACATAATATAAATGTGTGACATATATATATATATATGCATATCTACATGCATGTATACATAAATATATTTAGACACACACATATAATTTGAGGTTGAAGAGTAGAGAACCTTTCAATATCACTATCACTGTTCTTTAACCCTTCAGTGACAATCTTCTTACCAAGTCCTCTGGTTAGCAGAAGTCTTATTCAGCTTCAGGAGTAATTGAGAACCTCAGTGTGCAAAATTTCTAGAATCCCCAAGGACATTCTCCACAGTGTGCAAAATTTCTAGAATCCCCAAGGACATTCTCCACAGCATATATACCCTTCCATTATGAATTGGTCAAATAACTCTAGAAATATCGATGCTGGCCTCTGAAAAGTGTATATACCCTGGCCAGGGAATATTCACAATTTTGTGTGTCTGTTAGAACAACAGACTCTTTCCAGGGTTATAATCAAAGAAGTAAATTATAGAAGAGTTTTATTTCCAGTCTGATCAGTAGAATCTATATCCCAAGAGATAGCATTTTCTTAGAAAATCAGAGTAAGGCAATCACTGACTCACTTCCTCCCAACTGGCCAGGTTCTTCCTCCACTTCTCAGAACTCCAGCCACATGCTTTATTCATCCAAAGTTTACCTCCTTTACTCTTATCACTCATGGAAAAGTAGTTCGTATGGCTTTTGATATCCCATTCATGAGAATGCTTCCCAATAATTTGTCATTCCTTATGAACTATGAGATTTTAAAAATGAGCAAGAATAAATATGACCACATTATTAATATATATTAAGAACTAGTCATGGAAATAGATGTTAGCTAAGTAATCATAAAATTAAATATAAAATTATGAATATTGTAAGTGGTAAAAAGGAAGTTATATGGTGCTATCTGTGTATAAGAAGATCATTTACCCTGATGTGTGGGTTTTTTTCTGAGGAAGTGAAGCTGAACTGAGATATAAGAATAGGGAAAGGAGCTAATGCCTTGGTCACAATTTAGTTCAATTACTAGAAAATGATTACTAAAAAGTATAGAGGGAGGAAGGAACATATACAGAGATCCTTCAATTGGGGGAAATATGAGGAATTTGGGGAATTCAATTAGGAAATGTAGGAAAAGTCTTACCAGCTGCTCTAAATGCTATAATAGTTGATGTTGGCATTTAATTTGCTGACCGCTCTCTGAATTGAATTCATAAGTTAGGGGAACTTCCCTGATGTAGTCTTTTTGGATGTTGAGCCTGCCTCCCCTGCAGAAAAAAAAGAGGGCTGGGCATTTCCTCTCTGCACCCTAGCACTGGTGAACTGGATACTTCCACATGAGACTTTGCATTTAGAGTGACTGAAACCAAGAAGGCAGGAGAGCTAAAGAGTACTCACTGTGGCCACAGTGGCCCACATGGGTATAGAGGCTATCCCTAAAGCTCCAAGACCTGCTGTCAGCAAGCTGAAGACTCAGGGGAGCCTGTGATACAGTTCTCTTCCAATCTGAAGGCCTAAGAACCAGGAGAGCCAATGGTGAAACTTACAGTCCAAGTTTGAGTCTGAAGGCAGAAGAACATGTCCCAGTTTAAAGACAGTGAGGCAGAGACAGAGACTTCTTCCTTACTCAGCATTTTTGTACTATTCCCACCATCAATGGATTGGATGAACCCTGCTCACCTGGGGGATAACTGTCTGCTCTAGTCAGTCTACAAACTCAGATATTAATATCATCCATAATCATGCTCAGAGACACACTCAGACTAATATTTAACCAAATATTTGGTCAACCTGTGACCCAGGTAAGTTGATACTAACCATCACACATTTCTTGTTAGGTGAGCATTTATTGGACTTGATGTCTCATTTTGTATGAAAGGTGAGGAAGAATGAGGTGTTAAATACAAGGCTTTAGATTTCTGGCATATGACACTGAATGAATGATGATACCATTCATTCAGATAGGAAATAAGACAAAAGGAATGCATGTTATTTTTTTGCTCAGGAAATAGTGCTCCAGAATGTTCGAAGTAGTCAAGTCTTAGATCAATTGATAATTTTATGTTCCTTTGACATCCAAATGGATATGTCAAGTGGGCTGTTGTACATGCTGATCTGGAACTAAGAGATCAAGTCTGGAAGCTATTTCAAATGATTTCCTTGTTAAGTGCTTAAGACAATATAATACTAAGTAAAAAATATAATAAAAATCTTAAAAACATTGTCAACCAACAGACTGACCAGCTCCCAGAGAATAGGTCTTTCACCTCTGGTTAAATTCATTCCTAAATATTTTATACTTCTTGGTGCAAATACAAATGCAATTGTTTTCTTATCTCTTTCTGATTATTTGTCATTAGTGAATAGAAATGCAACAGGTATCTGTATGTTGATTTTGTATCCTATTGCTTTGCTGAATTCATTTATTAGTTCTAACAGTTTTTTGGGTTTTCTGTATATAGTATAACATTTGCAAATAGTGAAAGCTTTACTTCTTCCTTTCTGATCTGTATGCCTTCCTTTTATTTCTATTTCTCGTCTGATTGCTGTGGCTAGGACTTCCAATACTATTGGAATAAAACTGGTGAGGATGGGTGTCCTTGTGCTCTTCCTGATCTTAGAGGAAACGCTTTTAGTTATTTACCATTGAATATAATGTTAGCTTTATGTTTGCTATAGATGGCCTGTATGTAAAGCCCAGCATTTATGGGGGTTCGTCTCTCTTGTGTAGGATCCGAGGGCTGGGGTACCTTATGTAGAATGCAAAAAACCCCTTACTGTTCAAGGAGAAGTTCCATATTTTCAACATCCCTCTCAATCATGGATTGCTGTAAATTTTCTTTTTGGCAAAATGGTGTCTCTTCCCTCCTACCCACCTTGATGCTGTCCTTTCTGTCTTGTTTTGTAGCAGCTCTGTTCATCCAGTTTTCTGATCTTTTTCAGAGGAAGTTTTCCTTTATGTAGTTGTTTATTTGTTTTATCCATGGAAGGGTGTGATTTAGGATCATCCTATACTGCCATCTTGAACTTAACCATCTATTTTCTCTTTAAAAATAAGAAATTAAGATATAATTATAAATATAACACAGAAAATTTTATTATTTTGAGAAGCAGAATACCTATAAATCCATTTTCAGAATACCTATAAATCCAGGAGCAGATATTTAATTTTATTTTTAGGATAGAAGTGCTGATGTGGCAGAATAACTATCATTACATAAAAGTTATTTCATAATACATCATGCCAATAAAAAATAGTGAAGAGATAAAAAATTTATGCTTTAGATCAATAAGTTATTAGGTTCTAAAAATATTAAAGTTTAATTATTTGGCACCTACCTTGACATTATTAGAAAACTGAGCAGTACTGAGTAATAATATTGTCATTTATTTTATTCATGCATTTTTCATTTTAGTGTTCTTTATGTCCTGGATTTTTTTTTTTAGTTGTATTCTCAGATTTATTTCACTGATTTTAAAAATCATAACTTGTTACTTTAATATCACCAGAATCTCTTATCATATTTTTAGTTTTGAACAGTAGTAGGAATTATCACTGGAATTGGAAATAATTAGAATTTTCTGGTGTAAAACTCAAGAGATTTCAGTTTTCAGTAAAAAATACAACATTTGCAAAGTTGGGATAAAATATAAACTCCAAAAAGTAATATAATTTATAATTAGCATTAATAGAAAGATTAAGGACATGAACAAAAAACAAAATGGTGGTTAGGTACACTATGAATATAACTTCTCTGTCTTTTTTTTTTTTTTTGCTGTTGAACTTGAATATTTTAACCACTCTCAAATATTCTTTCAAGTGACTTAATCTGTGTGAATAATTTCTGAATAGTCACTGAGTATCTGTTATGCGCCAGGTACTGTTTTAATAATATTTAAGAAATTTACAACTATATTTAATAATACTATGTTGTATATTTGAAAGTTGCTAAGAGAATAGATATTAAAAGTTCTCATTGCAAGAAAATTTTTTTTAGCTATGTATGGTGACATGTTGACTTGACTTATTGCAAATTTTTCACAATGTATACAAATATTGAATCCTTACGTTGTACACCTGAAACTAATATAATATTATGTGTCAATCATACCTCATTTTAGAGAAATAATTTTAAAGACCCAGTGCACCAAAACTAAAAAAAAAGAAAATTGAAAATTCATTATCACTAAATAATAACTTTTAAGTTCATCTACATAAAAATTTCAAGCTATTTATATTGAACAATGTCATTTAAATAATGCTGATTAGAGTTACTATATTCATGTTTAACATCTTACATATGATTGTTTACTAAAGACTGGAATTTGGGATAATTTTAAATTTAAATATGATAAAATTTATCAGTCTTTTATTCCCCCCCCAAACACTTTATAGCCCTCTTCTACAATGCTTTCATATTTTATGATTGTATCACCTCCCTTATTATTTTTAACATTTTTCTTTTCACTTTGATTTTTAGTCAACCTTCCAAATTAGTCACTAGTATAGCAATTATTACCATTTTAATATTACTATTACTACTTTTATATTCAATGATTATTTAGATGTACATATATAGTTATTCATATCTTTATTCATCGTTGTTTCCGAAGTGTCATTCTTACCCTATGAGGTTTTACTCCATGCTGAAATATATCCCTTAATAGTTCTTTTAGTAAAGATCAATACATTTAAACTTTGTCAAAAATTGCCTTCTATTCTATTATTCTTTAACCAAATTTATACTGAATATAGACTATCTGGCTGACTCATTTTTCCACTACAATTTGAAGGTATTATGATGTCAGTCTGCTGTTTCTATTTTGGTAATCTCTCTTGTCTCCCTATAAGATTTTAAAGTTTCCTCTTTGTCTTTAGTATTCTGCAGTTCAACTACAACTCATCTAATATGGATTTGTTTTTATTTTTCTGCTTAGAACTTGTTCTTTTTAAGCTATTTATCTTTTCTTTCAATTTAAGAAAACATTCATTATTTTTTCCTCCACCCTTTTCTTTATTCTCCTAGAACTTCAATTGAACATATTTTGTAATTCTCATGTCCTCCAGGTCTTTCACATGTTCTTCCTCCTTCCTCTTTGGCTGCATTCTGGATATTTCTCTCAGCTTTCTCTCCCAGTTTACTAACTCTCTCTGTACTGATGTAGAATCCTGTTTCTCACAAATAAATAGAGGAACCTATTTAATTTGTAGGCTTTAATGTATTGATCCAAGTTATCAATAAAGATATTAATCATGTGGTGGCCCTAACAAGTCACTCTTTTATTTCATACTTCTTGAATTTCCCTGTGGTTTATTATTATTTAAATTTCATTTTTCTGTATGGTTATTCAATCTGTTTGTTATCTACATAAATGTGCCATTTATCCAGCCAATATTTCTCTGGCAACCAAAATAAGCCATAAGAAATGGTATAAATGATGAGGAAGTGGTGTCAATACCTTTAAATTCAGATAACCTATATCTTCTGTATCTCAGATCAACAACCAAACTGATCAAAAAAGAAAATGGAATCTGTCTGATTTATTTGGTTCAGTGGATACATGTTATCTTCTATTCACTGTGAACTGTTTTTGCAAGTTCTAAGAAACTACTTCACTTCTTATTTTATTTTGGGTTTGGAAGGAAACTTTTTACTCTGTAATTTATAAAATGTATTTTTAAAATAAGAACTGTATTTACTCCTCTTTGCTCTCCCAGAGGCTTCTTTCATGGTCACTTTAAAGATTGTTGGATCCAATTTGGCTTTCCAAGTTCAGAATTTTCCATTGTATGTATGGTAATATGCCTAGATCTAGACAGAGATGTTTAAAAGGTCAAGGGAAATGTATTTAATTTCCATTTTCAACTTTCTATCTCTTCAGATGTTTTAATATAAAGGGAAGGATTGTGTCAATATGAACATGATAGATGTGTGAAGAAACTGAAATGCAAGGCCTGTTGAGTTACATTAAAATTTGATCACTTGATTCAAAGAATCATATGAAGCCATTTAAGTTTGTTAAACAAAAAAGTTGCATAAGCATATTTGGTTTTGGAAAGATTACTAGCATTCAGTGTGGAAAATGGATGATAAAATTTGATAACCAGAGGCAGGAAAAAGTGGTTTGATTCAAGATTTACATGGCTGGTAATTACACAGTACTTCATGATAGTTTAGCCATAGTGGTGTTGAGAGTCGAGGATCATGCTAATGCTGACATAGTGCATACAAGACAAGGGTCAAGTTTGGACAGGAAATAACCAGTTTTGAGCAAGATATACATAGGCTGCCAGTGGGATATTTAAGTGCAGTTGTCTGGTTAGAGGTTTGAAGTCAGGAGAAAACTTTGACCAACTTATAACTGAAGCCAGGAAAATATATGCAACAATTCAAGGGGTGAGAGGGTAAAAAATGAGAAGACAGAAGTCAATGCCTGTGGAAACCCAGGAGATAGTGATATTAGGAAAGTGAAGAAAAGGAGTGTTTCAGTAAAGAGGGCGTAGTTAGCACTTTCTCAAGATGATGAGAGTAAAACAGTTAAGGTGGAAGAATGTGAAAGAGGGTAGCTACAAGGTGATGTTGTAAGAGCATTTTCAGGAAAGAAATGAATAAATAAATTATGGCATATACATGAAGTAGAATATCATAAAGCTTTTGAAATGTGTGACCTGCGTATATGAAGTTGGAAATATAATACTGAAAGAAAGAAGTGACATGTACAATATGACACTATTCATATGAAATGTAAAATAAGAAAATATGTAATTATTATTGCAGGCTGTTATACACACACACACACATATATATGGATATATAAATATAATACAAAAAATCTGAAAAAATTTACAAGGTTAAACGTCAGCTCAAGATATCAGGTTCTTCTATAGAAATTGACAATAGTGGGTAGGTTAGGTGTGGCTTTTAACTGCATTGTCACTTTACTTTTTTTAACCAAGAAATGAAGTGATCTAAAGCAAAGAATGACAAAATAGTAGTATACATTAAATCTTGGTGATAAGGAAGTCTTATTCTCTGAATTCTTGGTATGTTTGCAATATTTCATAGTTTTCTAAAATAATTAGATTTCTACTAGATTTGCCCAAGAAGTATATATAGGAAATATGGTCAAATTTTACTAGAAGTCATATCTTCTGGATATTTAAGAAACTCACATTTAAATGAGAAGGGTGGAGCAATAAAGCAGCAAATGTGTGCAAATATTTGAAGAAACATATTAGCAATATTCAATTAATACTTATTCTCAAATTCATTCAGCTATAATATGTTACTCCTTACCAAATAAAGTTACATGTGTAGTCTTAGTCATAATCACAACCTATTAAAAATACCTAAATACCTTCGATAGGTCAATAACATACTGTGTATTAATTTAAATCTGCTTACTATTTTTCATTAACACTGATTCGCTATGGACACAGGTTTTCCCTTAACATTAACAATGTGTAGAATTTGTTAGATCTGTCAATTCCTTTTATTACAGTTCTATCATTTAAATTGTAGAATATTGAAATAATTTAAATCAAAATTGGTAAGTTGATGCTAATATAAATAATTCTTAGAGAGTTTAGAGCTCACTAAGTTCTCTGGGGGCAGTACTTTTTTATTTCTTCTGGTAGCATTTTATTATTTTCATAGCCCTCAAGGGCTATGATTTCCATATCTGGGAAATAGTTCAAATTCCTAAAAATTAAAAACAAAAATTAATTTTGATGTGGCAGAGAAAGGTAAAATCCCTTAGTATATTTAATTTTGCTTTAGTTAGCCAAATAAAAGAGTTATGCTATTTTCCAGAAATTAGAGATCAAATAAATTTTTCTTTAAACATGTAAGTTACATATCTTAGCCCTTCATTTTCCATTAACTGTTTTTAAAACATTCCCAGCTTCCATTAATCCAGTTTATTAAAAGTTAAACAGGCTTATTAAAAATGAAAAACTATCTATTATCCAGATATGGAAATCATAGTCCTTGAGAATACTGAATAAAAAGAAAAACAATAAAATGCTGTCAGGAGAAATAAAATAGAACTTAGTGAACCCTTGACTCTTGAGGAATTACTTGTCTCATCATCCACTGGCCAACTTTGATTGTCAGGTTATGCCAAAATAGGTTGGGTTTTGACAGCAGTTAGTATGTTATATGATGTGATAAGAAGGAGCTGAAAAATCTCACAGGGTCAGCACAAGTCTCCTGCATGAGACTGTCAGAGTATTTTAGATATTTTTTTGATTTGGATTCTGATCTCCCAGGGTTAGATCCTTGCTTAGTTTGAATTCTGGTGTCTGTTCTGTGAAATTTGATATGTTACAGTGTTCAATGTTGATATGTTACAAGTCAAATTCAAGGTCACCAATAGGCATTATTACTTAAAGAAAATGGTAACAGCTTGTTCTGACCAAGGAATGATTAGATGATACAAAATATTCTCATAACTTTTCTGTAAGTTGGGGCACAGCTTTATAAAGATTACTTATGTTCATGTTAGGCCCCTTACATTTGAAACCATTATGTTTTTAATCATCTATTCCTCATGTAGTATTAATCTATTGTAAAGGAATGCAGAACATCAAGAATCAGGATAAAATTTAACTGCACCTTAGAGCAAAACCACGCGGTTTACGTAGAAATTGCCTGAGGCTAACATTCCTGGACCCTGCCCTAAGTTAGATAACTAGGAGTGGGCGACCCCCTAGGGCCGAAACTCGTGATAAGTCACAAAGGAATGCTTGTGTAAAGGTCAGGCAACCGGTGTGTTCCCCTTTCAGTTTTATTGGCTAAAGTATAGAATGTGTTCCAAATTCATTGGTTGTGGTAACGTGGGGGCTTCGGTGCAACAACTGTGAAAACCCTATATAATCCATACCTAAAGTTGCTTGGGGGTAGGCAGCTCAGACTCTACCTGTGAGTCAGGAAAGGTGCTGTCGGCCCCAGCTAGCTGGCTGATTAAAGACTTTGCTTGAATTTACATCTCCGCATCCGTGTGGTTTGTTCTCTGGAGGAACCTCGGAGTCTCAGACCCTAACACTATCAAAATCTCAAAACTGAGAAGGCCTCGTTTTTCCTGTCTGCCATGAATGACCAGAGATCAGTTCCATCTTTGAATTTCACTCTACAAAATGAACTTGTTTCTATGACACATAAACTCTACTTGGAAAACAAACTTAATTGCAAAGCACCAATTTGTCTTTCATATTCATTACTATGAGTGTTTACTACTCTCCTAGAAAATTATATTACAATGTTCTTTTAAATATCTTCCTGATGATACACCTCACTTCCTGATGACAACTGAAAAACATCCAAATGACTACCAGCTGTAGTTCTGATATGTTACTTATTCAGAAGATTCAGTAGCTATTCATAGTCTCTGAGTATTTAACTTCAGTTTTAAATGGTAACCTTTACCTAAACTTGTCCATAAAATACTATCATATATGCAAAATTTAATGAATTTGTTTTGGTAGCTTCATATAAAGATATTTTGGAAAAAGTGTCTTTCAGTTGACTTCCAGTCTGTGAATAATTAAAATACACATAAAATATATATATAGAGAGAGATATGGAAGGGGTCAGGCTATGGCCCTTCAATTATTATAGGAGGCTTATAGGGAATTAAGCACATGATTGGTTAAAGGAAAAAGGCCTCTATAGGAACCTGAAAGTTTTCCTGTCTAGAAGAAAAGAAATACTTTAAAAAATAGTATACAAAGAAGAAAAATATGACGTGAAGAGAAGGATAGAAAAGTTTTCTCCCTTTGGGAAATTAGAGATTATGCATGTAATTGCAGATTTTTAGAGTAAGTGGGCCACGTGGGCACCTATCTGAGACAGGCCAGAGCCCACAGAATACTTTCCAAACCTGAGAGTGTCCAACCATGTCACTCCATGGGCTTGAGCTGTATCATACTGTGTGCGCCTCGATCAAAGAGAGGCCCAGACAGAATCGTAGCCACATCTGCAGGAGCTATCAGGAAGATTTATTCATGCTCATGTGGAAATTGGTGCTGTGTTATCACTTTCATATACCAAACCATTTACTGAACAAGCACACAGTACACGTCAGCTTGTAAGTATAATTGGTGATGATGTGATTGTAAAGAATTTCTGAAGTAAGTGCAGCTATCGGCTGCGTCCAGCAGGGGGAAGCAGACCCCTTCATAGCGGGGGCTGCTGGTTTCAGAGGCAACCCCTTCGCAACCAGCAATTACCAAGGAGTTGGTTTGTTGGTATCCCAAAGTTGTCCTTACCAAAACAGGTCTGGGCTAACCCATTTTCTTAATCTTGCCTCTACTGTAGGCATTTACTCCTTCAACCTGCATTTCTTTAGTTAAATCTGATGGAGACAGTAAATATTTTAGAGCAGCACATGGAGGTACACAAAATATTATGTATTTTGAACATTGATCAATGTACTACTCTAGTCCAGTCCATAACACAACCTCCTTCCCGAGCCTGGAGTCTAGAACCACAGACTATTAGGCAGGCATCCCCCAAATTGGACATAGCCACAGAGAAATTGGGGTGCAAATATAATACTGATAGCACTCCAGCTTGTCCGTGGCTATGCCCTTGATTTCTCTTTAGCCAGTCATTTGCAACGAGGAGAGCTGGAAAAGGTTACCCAGTAATATGTATTTCAGAGTTTTATGCTTATTGTTAAGGCCGCTCAGGCAAGTGGAGCTGCTGCTAGCCCCTTGCTCTTATCTTGCTCCACTTGCTGGAGTTTTCTCCAAGGCAAATTGAGATTGCTGAATTACAGTTATCGTGGGTGATAAGGACCCAAAGTTTTCAGTTTAAATAATAATAAAGAATGATTATGGAATACTGGAAACTTCAGAATGGTGAGACACCCTTTAAGTTTTAAGAAATTTCTGCTAGAAAACACCCACTGCTTGCTGTGCTTTGTCCTATCCCCTAAGCTTTTCTTCTGTATGTTTACCTTGCAATTTTGCAATTGGAACTGATCTCAATTTCTCATCCCGATTAGAACTCATCTCAATTTCCCATTGCCTTAATGAAAAAAATTCTGTTAGTTTCATACATATTTTTCCTGCTGTTTATGAGTTTCTGTGCCATATTCTGACATGTAGAGAAATAATTAGTACTGTTCTCTTGAAATAATTCTTACCTTTCCCTTCTTTCCCCTCATGGCTGAGCCTCCTTCAAGCCTTATACTTAATTCCAGTTTATTCACATTAGAAGGATGTGAATGGAAGGATGTCAATTGAACCATAGAAGACCTATTATCACAAAGAGTACATAAAGAGATGTATTATTTTTAATAAGCACTTACTGTGTACTTACCACTAGGAGTGGTAGGAAAACCATTCTTTTCTGAGTGGTTATCTTTTCAATGTAAATTTTAACATCTTCCACATTTAACAATAAAATCAGGACTATTTTTCTTTGTTGAACTAATTTAAGAGTATTATGCTTCTGATTCTCAAAGACTGTCTGAATCTATATGATATGATTAGAAAGCAGCTGAAAGTAAAGTACCCAGATCTATGTAAAATGAGTAGCATTTACACCAGTGGTTGACAGGCTGTAACTGACTCATACATTTTATGACCTACAGGAGAAAATACATTAGCAGAACTAATTTTACTGATATGGCATTTCTCTAGATAGTTGAACTCCTATTTACCTTTCAAGACATTGCTGAGGCACCATCTCCATGAATGCGAAAGCATTGAATTACTTCCTTCTTCTGTGTATGAACTTCTATATTTACATCTCCTCTCTTGGCTCATACCACCTGTTTTGGATATAAACATTCATCAAACTGTGTGAGTAGTCTGAGGACAGTGATCTGAGGTTACTCACCACAGTGCCCAGCAAATACCTGGCAGGTGGAAGACGTGCAATAAATTGTCTTTTCCATTACCCAGCACACGTTGTTTCCTAATATTGTTCAAAATTACTCTCCTTAAAAATTAATATTTGTATTCTCAGATGGTTTGTTTAAATATTAACATTACAAATAGAAAGAGGAGTAGAGTAGGTAAAGGCATTTAGAGTTTATCAAGGAAAAATTATGGCCAGTCTATTTCCTCAATAAGAAAAATAAACACTGGCAATATTTACATAGATATTTTCTTACTGGACTGGAAATTATAGAAGTGGTTACTTTAAAAAGTACTTTGCAACAACATGGATGGAGCTAGAGGGTATTATGCTCAGTGAAATAAGTCAGGCAGAGAAAGACAAATACCAAATGATTTCACTCATTTGTGGAGTATAAGAACAAAGAAAAACTGAAGGAACAAAATAGCAGCAGACTCACAGACTCCAAGAAGGGACTAGCGGTTACCAAAGGGGAGGGGTGGGGGAAGGTGGGTGGGGAGGGAGGGAGAAGGGGATTGTGAGGTATCCTAATTGGTGCACATGGTGTGTGTGGGGTCACGGGGAAGACAGTTTAGCTCAGAGAAGACAAATAGGGACTCTGTGGCATCTTACTACACTGATGGACAGTGACTGCAATGGGGTATGGGGAGGACTTGATAATAAGGGTGTATGTTATAACCACATTGTTTTTCTTGTGAAACCTTCATAAGAGTGTATATCAATGATACCTGAATAAAAAAAAAGTACTCTGTACTGTATTTTCTTATTTAGTTTAAGCTGTTTAGAAGCACCATTAACACTTCAGCTGGTGGGAGAAAGACAGTGTAAAATATGTTGTAGCTAAACTTAAAGATAACACTATGCAAGAGTTAACAATGGAAAAATATTTTATGACCTTCCCTAGAGGAGGGTCTAATGCCATTCCTCAGTACCCTACATATATCATATTCCCGTAACATCAGAATATATATTACAGAATTTTAGATAGGTATTTATACTACAAGTAATGAAAGTACTTAGGAAAAAATCTGACAATGTTAGTGAAGTAACATTTCATTGGTGGTGCACAGAAATAAACACTTGCCATTTATGCTAGCCTAAACTTTTAAAATACCTTTTTAAAATATTTTGACAGTTTCTCACATTTTCACATTGTTAATTACCTTTCCCAGGATAAAATAAGTGACATGATTTTTTCCCCTTGCTGCCAGGAAATGGATATGCACCATGGGTCTCACAAAATAGACATATGCATGCAAGAGTGAATTGGAGGTGAGTTTCATGGCAAATTGGTGGGCTCTTGTCATGCTGCTGGGTGGAGGCAGAGGCTGGGACTTCTGTGTTCTGCAGCAGCCTCTCCCTTAGCAGGCCAGCTCTGCAACGATGTTTGGGGGATCACCTCAGAAGCTCACCCTAGTCTTCCTACGGTACTGTGAGGTTTCACACATCCCTTAGTAAATCCTATGGAGCTCAAACTAGGCAGAACAGATTATTCTGTGGCTTGCAATCAAGAGACTTGGATCTTATTTAAAATATCATATCTGATGCTTTCATCTCCCCCCAAATTCTCACTTAGCTTCACGCATGTTGATCCTTGAAAAACATTTGTTGATGATAATAATAACAAGCACTGGCAAAATATAATTTAATGGGATTTATTCTGGTCAAAATTTGTGCTCACTTTTTGTTTTTCTCAGTAAGAATATAAATGCTCTGTACTTAAATAGATCTCCATCTTGTCAAAAAGTAGCAGCATGCATTACAAATGTTATATTAAAAATTCTGACTTGAAAACCTGACTTGGCTATGCCAAGAAATGTGGTTTGAATATATATATATATAAGCTAAACATTTTCTCTTCTGTATCTCTTTTGGAACTGGATCAGAAATCTTTCTGCAGTCAAAACATATGTCAGTTTCTTCACTATAAAAGGTAAAATTTATGGATTTCACCAAATCATTGCCCATAAGAATGAAAGAGAGTAACATGAAGTATAAAAATGGTCTTTTATCAATTCCATGCTCCAAGCACTCCTTGTCTTCAATTTTGTATATCTACTAAAAAAGAAAGATTTCCTGTGTAAAATTCTATATTTTCTGTAACATCTAAGGGTAGGATAGATGACAAAATTTATATTTAATATAAGATTTTTCATCTCACTGTCCCAACAAGCTAAACTGCTTAAATTGTATCCTTTGCTGTTTTATTAAAATCATAAGGAGTTTAAGCAGTATTAGTTAATGAGTGAGCTTTAAACATCTACCTCCCTGAGCCTTTTTTTCCCCTTTACACCTCAAGGGCACATGACTGAATTCATAATAATCCTTTCTTACAACACATTTTCATCATCATCGGTCCACATTTGGCCTTCTAATTATTCCTTATTCTTCTTTAAAGGGTAATTTAATGGACACTTTCTGACTATAGTTTATGTTTTCCATATTTGTACCATGTGAACTATTTGCAGAATACCAAACTACTGTGGGAAAGGAAACAAATAGGAAGTCTAGCCTCAGTCCTCAGTAAATGACTTTTATAGGAACTTACCAATATAAGAACATGCTCACCAGTAAACAGAAATTTGGAATAAAAAATTCCAGTTAGTATAGCACTTCTGCTTATTGCTTTTACAAATTAGAACTGTTGGAAGCTTAGAATAATAGTAAATTAGCAGATAAGTAATTTGAAGCCAAGGCTAACATAAGTTGTATAAGTCATGGCTGCTCTGCTGTCTGTATTTAAGCATGATGCGCTTTTCAGAGATGGCACATAAACCCGAGCCAGAAGGGGAGTGGGGGTGAGTACCATGCTGCTCCCTTATCCCCAAGTCTGATTAAGTTACAGATCACTCTAACTGCTATAGCAGGTAAAGGAACCTGAGCAAGAATAAAACTAAATCTCCTTCAAACAAATACATTATAAAAATTCTAACCTCATACTTGACCTTTAGACTTGTGTTATAATAATTTATAAATGTCCATATTCATGTTTTCATATATGTCACATTAACTTACCTTTGTTAAAATTGTTATATGTATATATAGATTGTTCTGAGTTTTTCTTGAGCTAGAAGACTTTTATGGTCACTGGAATGATGCTAGATTGGGTGGCTTTAATATTTGGAGTCCTGTTGTAGGTGAAAATGTAGTGACAGAATGACAGCTATGACAAGGAGCAAGTAAGAGGGGTTTTCACATGAATAACCAGCTGACTCTGAGACAAAATAAGGTGTATACATGTGTGATGGCATTCAAAGGCTAATCAAAGGCCCACAGGCATAAGTCTTTATTTTTCTATTATGTCTCCCTGTATCAGTCTGTTACAGTTTTCATACCCCAATACCACAGGGTAGGTGGCTGAGACACCAGGAATGTGTTTTCTCACAGTTGTGGAGGCCAGAAGCCCGCAGCCCCTTAGCTCGTGGAGGCCTCCTTCTCCCTGCTTCCCTGCGGTGCCCTCTCTGTGCTCAGGTGCCCTTGGTGTCTCTTCTGGGTCTTCATTTCTTCTTATTGGTACACCAGTAGGACTGGATTAGATCTTAGGATAAGGCCTAGTCGTCTGGTTTTAATTTATCCGTTTAAGGCACTATCTCCAAAAAGAGTCACATTCTGAGGTACTGGGGTTTAGATGTAAGCATAAGAATTTTGGGGGAACACAATTTAGCTCATAATAATCCCTTAATGGAAATATAATCATCACCCAGAAATTTTATAAACCCTGCACTCCAACCAAATTAGAAAACCTCTCTCCTTGAACAAGCCAATATTTTATTGCCTTCTCACTTCTGTAAAATTTATTCTTTCCATTTTTCTCTGTCATAATTTCACTCATCCCTCACGACTTCCACTGCTTCTTTTGGGGGCATTTTTAATCAACCTGGTGAGAAGTGATCTTGGTCCATAGGCTCCATTAGTCTTTTGTTTGTCGCACTCTATTAGAACTTTTATCAAATGACATCTTCTATAAAAACTGATGTGTACTTTATTTTCTCTTTCATACTATGTTTTATAGATATATAAATAGCTACATATATGTATTTACCTATATGTATACAGATATATATATGGAGAGATATATACCTTATTTATTCTCAAATCCCTGCATTACATGGTACAATGTCTTGTGTACAGTCGATACTAAGTGTGTTTTGTTGACTGGTTAAGACTGAATGATGAAAAAGGTTGGTTATAGTTTTTTCTCTAGTCTGTTGGCATTTTTCCTGATGTGTTTAACTTTATACAAGTAGGATTCACCATAATGATTGCCAGTATCTCACAGCACACTTTTAATGGTCACCTGGGTTAGCATATTTCATGCATATGTGAATGTAATAAGACAGCAGCAAACAGAGATCTCAAGAACCAATTCACAAGCTCCATCTAATCAGTTGGTATAGACCACAAATAATTCCTTACTGACAATAGTACAGAGAAAAGTTTCCTGCTTTGATAGCATTCTTAGAATGGGAAGAGAGTACCATGGAGTAAACACGCAGGGAAAAGGAGTATTTATTAAGAATCTACCTCAAGAGGGTAAAAGTGTGCAGTGAAAAACTCCAGGGCCTCCGTGTTCTGTTTTGGAGAATGTAAGGAGCTGTAGACCGAGAGCTACATAAAGAGAGATTTAGAGCAAAATTGTTAAAATGAACGAAGTCTGCGTCTTTGTTTTGGGGAACAGCAATAATTGGTGTTGGAATGTGAAAAGTATAGCCCTTTGAAAAGTATAGCCATTTCCCCTAGGGCAGGTTTTGGGGGAAATGGATGACCTCACCTCTTGAAAAGTAAGCCCTCACCTCTTGAGAAGGATTTATTTTGGGGGCTCACTCCAAGATAAAGGGAGGAAGGTAAGAAGAGGGGTTCCTGGAGTAGTATTATACTCTGTAATGCCACCTATGGGGTTCCCACACATGGGATTTTTGTTCTGTTTTCCGTTATGGGAGTAAAATAAGGAGTTTTCTATATTTCCTGGTTATTGACAATCCATCCAGGAGGCCAGTCTTTGAATTCCTGCATATCATTTCCCACAGATACTAAATTTACCCAGAGCACACTCTGGCTTTCAACACAGGGCAGATGGAGAAGGATGCTGTCTAAGAAAAGCAGGAATGACAGAATTACATTCTGGTTTGCATGCTCTTCGTTAGGATAATTTATTGTGTTAATGCTGTGACTGCGTCATTTCTACTCCAGGGGTAAGTGACTGCTGGCCTGAGTATGGCACGAATACAGATGCAATCCCATCCCATTTCTTTTCTGACCAGCAATAAAATAAAAGATAAAAATGGGAAGAGGATTAAAATGGGAAGATAAAATGCATGGGAAAGCAAGGTGTCTTCATAGAGAGCTATATTCAGTAGTGAAAGTGCTCTAGGGGAGAGCATATGCGCAGGCAACTGGTCTCTTTTCTGTGAGATTCTGGTTTAAAATACAAAAATATATTAAAGACACAGAGTAAGTATAGCGGTGATAAACTGACCTATGTCAAATTTTTTTAAATGAAAGAATGGTAGGAATATTGTAAGGAAATTCTCAAGGATGTAGCCCTTAGAGATCTAGGCTACATCAGGGTTTACTTCTGAAATTGAAATTTAGCAATGATACATCCAATCATGATCAATCCTGATGAATTCGAGATGATGCAATTCTGGAATTCCCAGAATATTCTGCACATCCACTGAAGTTCTTTCTTAGTATTTGTGGACATGATATCCTGAATCAGTGAAAAACTAAGGGCACATTTTTTATTAACATGGTAAAATAACGTGAAATTCTATTTCTGTGTTTGATACCATGCGTGGAACATCTGTACCATGTGATAAAACTGGACACAGCCACTCCAGTTCTTGTCTGAGATCAGTGAGTGCTTTTCAAACTTGAATGTAATAAGGAGCACCTGGAATCTTGATAAAGCCCTGATTCTGACTCACTAAGTCTGGGATGGAATTCTGAATTTCTAATAAGCTCACATATGATGTTGCTGATTTAAAAACCACATTTCAAGGAGCAAGGCCTTGAGGGATAAAAAAATGCCCCTATGTATCAAATACTTTTGTAAAGAGTTTCTGAATAGGTAGAAATTTTAACCATTTATTTTTGGGGAGGCATTTGAAAAAATGTAAGTTCCTTAAATTGGGATAGAGACAATAGGTAAATATGGCATATAATTTTATTTGTATAAATATAACCATTGGACATTAAAGAAAAAAATCATGTAGATACCAAGAACACACACACACACACATGAATAAAATTCAGTTTTATAGTAAAATATATAATTATTTTGATTTAGTGTTAATCATTTAAATCAGTCTTCCCCTCACACATCAGTTTGGCTGAGTATGTAGTGGAGGTCCTTACATTTGTTGTCACTCAATAAATATTTTCTAAATAAATGAATGAGAAATGAGGAATATGCTCAGAAGTTGTAGGCTTTATGCCAATTATATATGATAAATAATTCTTATAAATATCTATAACTTATTTATTTATTCTTGGGAAGAAGATATATCAATTCTTCATATTTGTCTATTTGTCTAGGATCCATTTACACATATTTACATACATTTATACATCATTCATTATTATTTAAATAAAAACATTCTGCCTATCCTTTGTCCCTAGTACTGATTTAGAAACTATCATATAGAGATTCACTGGAACAAAATGTCTCAAATGTTCTAGGAGAAGCTGATGTCTCTATGCTTGATATAAAGTATGTTGATTTTTATGTGGAAAAAAAACTGTAAAATGAGAGGTTTAATAAAGAGAGGCAGGGAGGCACTGAAAGATGGTAACAGAATTGTCAAAGAGAGAGATCACAAAATGTGAGAACAAATTATGTTGGGGTAAGGAATGATCTTAAGAGATGAATTATACTCACTTTAAAACAATGCCTGGTGTTGCCAGCCCTAATTTTTTCCTTTTCAAAAAGCAAAAGCTTGAACATGAATCTCCTCTTTGTTCTCTATCTCAGGTTTAATCTCTCTTGCCTTCTGGATTTCAGAGAACATTTGAATTTTCTCTACTTCCTAAAACCCCCCTGACAACAGTGTGCTGGTTAATTTTAGTTCTAATGCTATGATTTGTATTACATTTACCACATTGTTAGTTGTCTCATCAGTAAAATGTGCAAATTCATAGAATAATTTAGTGTTAAAAAAAAGGACAACTGATTGGAAGCCAAAAAACTCAGTTTCTGTTCTCAGAGTTTCCATTCTTTGAGTGACCTTGAGAAAACTACTCAATGTTTCTTGGTTTTAGAATGACAGTGGGTGGACTCCATCAATCTCTCTGATCCTGAACCTCTAAATTTCAATCCCACGAAGAATTTTTTTGATAAAGTCGTTTTACTTAATGTAACCAAAATTACTATGGAATGCAAATCAGAGACATTTGGCATCTTCAATTTCTGTTAAAAAATCTTTACAGAAGATTTTTCTTTGATGATGTGAATATATATCTGATAAACTAAAATTTATGTTTCAATATACTGTCCTTGGAAACAGTGAGGGTTTCTGATGAAACTAACTTTGCATAATATTTTAACCACATGTTTTATCATGTTTTTTTAAAGAATGATGAAATTATAGGCATTATATATATTTTATTAAATTCCTGAGCTTTTCAAGTAAAAATTAAGTTAGAGGTTAATTTTATTGTATATAAGTGGCAACATTTCCTGCAATGGAAATATCTTGGATATAATTTCAAAAGTCTATGAAAATTTAATTCGATATATATGTATTTTTCATTTGTTCAGTACAAATACCTAAGCCATTAATAGGAAACTCAAACTCAGTTCATCTACTTCTATGATTGTTCAACGTTTGACTGCTAATAGAATGAATGAGGATGAATTTTGGTTCACATGTACACTCTAGAGTGTCTTTCTGAGTATTAAAGCCAAAACAAATCCAGGGAAAATTTTCAGATTGTACTATGGAGACCATGTTTTTTCTCATTTACAAATAACCCTACAAACCCTGAAAAAAAAAATTCTCAAGTATCCAGGACTGTGAGGGAAGAGAGACGTAAACTCATACTAGGATTGTCTAGAATTTTGTCTGATTCTTCATTTATCTGAAGAAGATACTAAGTAGGTTTTATTTCTATAATGGCCTTTCAGGGATTATTATCACAATTTGTTCAATGTGAAACCATCTCAAATGTTTGAAATAGAAATTATAAAAAATAGACATAGCACAGTGTCTATTGAAAGAGTCATTGCACTTAATGAGACAACGACAGAGTGCTTTAATCCATCAATTACCTAAACTCTAGATATGTCATGGAAATAAAAGAAATCCCAAATAATATTAACTAATGAAGTACATAACATGAGTAATCACAACACATGTGTTTATATATTAATTCAATAATCGTAAGTGTACATAAGTAATTGATAAAGTTGTAAGAGTCTCAAAAATTAACAAAGAAAGTTGGTGGGATAAATAACACATTATTTTGTCAAGGGTTATTTTAGAGATTATGCAATATGTAATTCCTATTGGTTAATAGGTATATTTCCTAGAGCATGAGGAATAACTGCTGTTAAAATTAACTACTAATCTAAAATAATTAGACTATTTATAGCATATTACCAACATAGTGGTATTTTAACATTTCACATTATATTATTTCTTTATAGCCAAACCCTTTCAAAATTATTTGTGGAAGCCCAATGTAAGTCATATTACATAGCTCATTGCAACTTATACAATTCAAACACATTTATCTCTAGTTACCAGGGATCTCTAAATTTTGATAGGACTTTGATTTTGTTCACCAATCCTTGACCCAAGTTCCACTTTGGCTGTTTGAAGAAGCTCCACAGAACTTTAGAAATTTAGTGATTTGCCATCTAATGTAGTTGGCTGTTTCATGTATGGTCTTGAGCAAAAATCTAATAATTACTCTGCTCACAAAACTATGTATACAAGAGAGCCTAGGAGTTCTCTTATTTGAGACAGTTGAAAAGAAACTACTGAAAATCAAGATTAGTAAGTTTGTAAGAACATAAGATGGATGATCTAAATGATTTACTTAAACATTTTGAGAATAAATAGCTTTACGTGGCAATTATAAATACTTTTGCCATCTGTTTGACTAAAAGTCATTCTCTTTTTAACTTCATTTTTGCCCTTTGTTTCACCTTGAGGATAATGCAATTTTATTAACAGTACTATGCTTTGTTGAAATATAAGTTCAAAGTTCCCTTTGGATGTAATTAATGTACAGATAGAAAACGGAAGAATTGTTTGTGAATTGGTTAAATTTCCATTTTCTTGGGTATGTTGGGAACATGAACATTTGGATTATGAGAATTATATGTTTTTTATTTTCTGTTTTTCTATTTTAAAGTCATGGAGAAAAAGAGAACAAGGTGAAGAAGGTCTTTTACAATGAACTTTTAGATGATTCGTTTATGAAATAGTCAGCTGTCTCTAAGAGAATTATTTATTTAGTTCTCTTTCTTGAAGGGAAGAATTTCCCTAGAGGAGAAAAGACAAGAAGATAAACTTCCCTTTAAAAATATTCAGGATCACATTGATTTGAGTCATTGAGAAATAGGGGAGAGTGAAATGGGGGTTTGACTTCCAAAATTTCAATGTGACTCACTTTATTGCGAAGGTCACAGTATGGTTTGAAGTATGTTAAAAGGTTGCAGGATGATGGTGTTCGTGCTGAAAATTTACCTGCAGTCGGCGGGAATGCTTTCTTGGGGGTGGGTTCTGGCAAATCTTACATGAGTTCTCAGATCAGGGAACGCTCTGGAGATTCAAACCCTTTTCCCTCAACAGGGTCAGCTTTCCATCCCCTCATCTTTAAGTTACTGGTAGATGATGTTGAGTTAGTGTAAACTAATAATAAGCTGTCAGAAAGAGTTTTTTAGTACATAGGATAAGATTCATTGATTTCTGATTCCAAGTATGTGATTCTATCCGAAGAGTTGCCTATCTCTTTGATACCTGGAATCATGTCGGCAGGGTAGGAGTAAACTTTATTTCATGATTCAAATAACATTTTAAATGGCGCTACCTCAAAGAGAACACTATGTTTAATTGATATATAAGTTGCAGCTGATCAATGTCAGACCCATTCTTTAGAGCAGCTCTGACAGGAGGAGGAAGAGAGAAAGGCCACTCATTCTGTGTCAGGGGAAAAAGGAAAAGCATCCGGTCCCCACGTGTTCTTACTGGACAGAACTTCTATCCCTGAGTAACCATGTGGAGCACTCCCATTGACGTCTCCTCTTCACCCCAAACCACATGGATACTCTGTTCAGAGTTCCAGTAACAGAGTAAACACCACAATGCATTAGCAAATGATATTTTAATGAGATTTCACATAGAAACAGAAGAGTAAGATTTCACCACTTGCCCAAGAGCAGAACTTAATATTCTCCCTCAGTATCATGGATCTTCTGTCCCAAGCTCCCTGACCACCTCATCTCTCCCTCTCTCTCACTGAGCCATTCTGCTCTTCCCTTCCCTTGCATTGTCCACTCAACAAGTCATAGGCTATTAGCATCCTTGCTCCGCTCAGGAATCATCAATTATCACTTCATCAGGGAGTAGCAAATGTCACTTAGAGTGCTTTTTGGGTCTCTGATATCTCTTCCTGTGTTGCTTATCAAAACTTGTTTAACAGAAATGGCCTCTTCCTACATGGAGCATGGAGGTAGGGCTGGGCGAGAAAAGGCAATGTATAAAAAAAGAAAAAGAGTTTATATGCATGTATTTATTTATCCTTATTGTTAAGCCTTCATCACTTTCTTTCCTAATCTGGTGATCAGGATTGGACAAAACAGATCTAAAGGATATATCTGTCTCATTCCCTTGGGCACAGGATAAACACACAGCAGCCAGTCTCCTGCTTCTTCAAGTCTCACCCTGACCCATGCCGTGGAAAAGGAACTGCCTAAATTCAGAATCCCCGAGTGTTCTCCATACCATGTCCTCTTGGCTCTCCTTCCTTTTTGTCTTCACCCAGTGTTTCATCCCTAGTCTGGGTATGACTGCTTCTAAAAGGTAGGAGCCGAAGGAAAGGGATATGCGCTTCTGCATCACCAGGGTGGGATCATATTCTATATTCTCTGGATCTTTGTGCATCAGTGTTTCAGTGCAGAAGGGTTTGAGGATGAGAAGTATCAAAGTTTGTTGTGATGGTGGTAATTCTCTTCCTGGCATGCAGGGCATACAGAGTTTTGTTTTGTTTGGTTTATATTTTTAGTCATGTGAAAAATGTGACGTTATAATGTTTCTGAAAAAATAGGCCTAAAAAGATTTCAGAATTTTGGAGCTGGCTTAATACATCTTTAATTTTAATATTCTTTCACATTTCCTATAGTTATATTTTCTTTTCTTTCCTTAGAGTCTTTGGAATGTGAGGGTGGGGACACATTGTAATTGGTCTATGGCAGATTTTCACGCAGTCCTTCTTTCTTGTGCAACATGTAAATTGATAATCAAATGAAAGAAAATACTGTTTAATACTTATTGACTATGGCCAGTTCTTCCCCTAAGATTATGGCATGAATTCACTGTTAATTAATTTTCTTAGTTAAAGAACTGTCTTTTACTCTGAGATGTTTTAACGTTATGGTGGATTATTAGACATTATAATGCAGGAAGATATAAGGACAAGACCCCAAGCCAAAGTTATACTTGCTTATATGAAGATTTGTTCTTGCTTACTTGCTCTTTTGAGTTAATCTTTGACTTCTCTAAACAGGTAGTGCATATCAATGATGGCCGTGCCTCCACGTGCTGCTTCACATTGAAACTCTGACACTAACCTGAAAAGCTACTTGAATATGCCACACTCATAGTTGAAGTACCTTTTAGCTGCAGCCACTTCAACACAGAGGATACCCTTCAACATTTGCTCATCATACTTTCCAACTAGTAATTCTAATGTGACACAAAATTTAATCTATCCTTGACTTCTTACGTAGATTGGGTATTTTTCTTACTCACCTTCGTTATTTTATTTCCAAGGTCCCCATCTCTACTTTGCTTGATGCAATTCTTCTAAGCATTTAGCAATCTAGCATTCATTTCCTTATGTAACAATTATTATAAAGCTACAAACTAAGATTTTATAATCTTGGCAATTTACTTACCACTTGATTCTTATAAAACTAGAAACAAACAATTCTCAACTCAATTGTCAGATTCAGTTGAATATAATGCCCCACACCACCCAACTCTGTAATTTCCTTTTCCAAAGTTCATTTAGAATTTTAGGTAGGGAGGGACATGTTCCAGGAGGTATTTCAGTAAGCATGAACACTCTTAGAAAGTTCTAGAAGAGTCAGTAATATCCTTTTAGGGCATTTTATGATATACCTTAACCAAACTTTTAGGTCTTTAATGTACAGTAAGGACATACCCTATCTGAGTAAATTTGCTTTGAGGCACACCACACACTTACATTAATTGAAAATGATTAAAGGAATTAGATGATTAAATAACACTAAATAAGAAAGGAGCTGAAATTTCCATTATAAGTTTTCTAATTTAGCTACAGCAGCTTTTAAACCAAACCCAGCAAGTGCCCCTTTTTGTAGTTCACAATCCTTCTTCATAAGCTTTTGGTATTTGCTTTTATAAGCTTAATAGAGTGATTTACTAAAGTTTAATTATTCCTCACAGCAGGGGATCAGTGTTACCACCAATCTGTAACAGGCTTAAGTGTTCTGTGCAATGATATATGAGTTGGGAGAGAGGATTATGCATTCTTTCATTTAAGGGGAACACAACACAAGTTGATTTAATTATTGTGGCCATTACTTGATAGTGTTGCCTTGCTTGTAGAATCTTTTTATTTGTTCTGAATTTATAAAGTTTCTTTGGGTCATTCAGTAAATTGATTTACTTAGCTGGCAAATATGCATGTCATTCTGGCACTGAAATATTCTGGCACTGAAGAAAACATCACCATCATTTGACTACACCATATATTTTACAGTAGAAGAGATAAAAGTTCACTGGAATCCAGCTGATAGAAGTTTTACCACTTTGAGGGAAAAGAGTATGAGATCACCTCTGTTAAACTTTCTGCCCTATGACAGAAAAAAATACTCTAAGAAGTATTTTTTCCCAACAAAAGATACTTGTAGTTCTGGAGTCTTCCACCAAAATTTACATTTACCTGATCATGTTTCTCATTTTTACAGTCACTTCAGAGGTGGCTAATATCATAAAGTTGCTGGTTATAATAAAAGTTGTTTCTAAATGTTACATTATTAAAGCTTTTCAATATCAATAATATTTTTTAAATTATAGATATCTGTGTAATGTTCAGTTCTTGCCATAAAGTAAGAATTTATGGACTCTTTCCTTAAGTAAAAACATGTGATTGTTTCTTGAGACTTCATCAAAACATCCCTTGTTTTACTTGCAAGGCTTTATGGTATTTTTTTTACAACCTGTTTCCTTTCTTATCCTCCTCTCGTGAATAATTTTAAACTCTCTATTATCTACATATTTTACTTGAACCTCTGGTGGAATGATACAACTCCAAAGTGAAAAAAGTAAAGCATAGAGAATTAAAGTTCCTTCAGCAGAAGAAGACATAATAATGAGCAGACTTTAGCCTAATTCTCTATTTCTATTCTGAAGCACAGTGGGGAATTCACACTGCAGTCACACTGGAAAAAAAAGTGACCAATAGCTTGCATCTTAGGATTCTGAAGGAGAGAATATCCTAAAAGGGATCAGAACCAAATTTCCTTCCTCTACTCCAAACACATATTTCTAATTACTTGTAGAGCAATAAGATCCCAAGGGAACAGCTGATTCAAAATATTCAAGATCAAAATTGCCAACACCCTTACATTTTCTCATCCTTTGTAGAATCTTTTATTCCTGTTAGTTTGAGTGCCACTACTAACCTAGAAACCTGCATATCCTTTCTTCCTGACTTGATCACTTATACTTATCTTTATAGTCAAGACCTGAATAGTCTACCTTCTAAATTTATTTCCAATATGTTATCTTCCTTCTCCTCAAGGAAATAGCATCATGTTGGGTCTAACAATAGTCTTCCCACCATATTTGTATCATAGGTTTAATAAGACATGGACTCTTGATTTTTCTTCTTAAACTTCCCCTTAGTAAAACCAGTGACAGTCTTTAACTTATGAAGAATTCCTTCTTGGAAGGGGAGAGAATAGGAGAGTCTTTTGCAGGGGTGTGCACATTTCTTTCTTGGGATTGCTTGCAGGTCCATCTACTCTTAGGGTTCTAAAAAAGGAAAGAAAAGAAGCAAAGAAACAACAAAAACAGAATTTGGTGTATGTATGATCCTTTTGTCTGACAGTGTTTGTGATGGTCAGAGGAGACTTGTTTTGGCTCCTACAGAGCAGATTCTAATCATGTCTTCATTAAAAATATCCAATATGACTCTGCTCAGAGTTATGAAGTCCCTGCTGGACAGAAGCATGGTGTTTCACCAAAAATTCTAAAGGAAAAATGTTAATCAGTCATTAAAGAGTTAGTAAGTGATTCTCTTTAGAAGAGTTTCTCAATGTCAAGGCATATTATATCCCTACACAATTCGTTCAAAGCTCTCTTGCGTCCCTCACTCTAGGTACTACATACCAGTAGCTGAAAAAGTGACTCACCTCCGGGAGGTTTGGTTCACTAAATCTGACGTAGTTCTGTTTGCACCACACCCTCATAAGCAAATAAGTGAAACCACTGGGCACAGAATGGGAGGGCAGAGGCTTTGTCTAACTTTCTATGAAGACACAACCTAGAAGAGAAAGCAGGAAAGTTCCCAACTGAAAAAGAACTACAAGTAACCAAGGATATCTCTATTTGATGTCAATGTGCCTTTTGTCTAATCTTATTAAATCTTTTTTTTTTTCCCCTAAAGAAGGCTGGGTGGTGGTTATTCTTTTCTAGAACTCTTAAGGTGAAAATTGGAACTTCTGGGCTTGTGGAAAGGGTTGAAATACTTGTGCATCTCAACCTTTCTGAGGTAGCTTAGCACATAAACACGTCTTACTCAAGCTGAAATTTACCTATTTTTCCTTTAGAATTTTTGGTGAAACACCATGCTTCTGTCCAGCAGGGACTTCATAACTCTGAGCAGAGTCATATTGGATATTTTTAATGAAGACATGATTAGAATCTGCTCTGTAGGAGCCAAAACAAGTCTCCTCTGACCATCACAAACACTGTAGGTGTGCATGTCCAGCACACAAGTGACATCAAACAGACACCATCAAATCTCCAATGGAAACTCACAGTAACGATCTAACCTGCAGACATACTATGCAATAAAATTGTTTCTTCTCTCGATATCTACTCTATGGAATTGTAGTGAAGATTATATGGATGTGTCCATTAGAAATCATTTAGGGCCAGGTACATAATAAATGATGGCAAAGTCTTGTATTCTTGTGCCTGCTATGTAATAAGTGTTCATAAACTCTTATGTGGTTGGTGGTGGCATTTGTTTTGTTCACAGCTTGTAGAGATGCATTCTCCATTTCCCTAGAACAGCTTCCTTCCCAGAATCCTCACTGATTGTTTTTAATGCAAATTACTGAATATCCCATTCACTAGATAATTAAAGTTTGGGATGAAATCAACTTAAATATTCAAACTAAAACATGTGTGAGGTCAGTCAACTTCTCACTATCTCCATTTCCACTTTGGAAAATGAGAATTGAAAATAGTTGCTTTCTCATCAGATATTTGCTAGAAAATCACTTGTTTTTTCATTTATTCTTTTATGTGAATTCAGTAACTTTTTCTCTGAGTGAATATAATGTGCCAGATTATGGGCTGGGCAAGGGAATAATAACAACTGTATTCAGTGCTTGTCCTCAAATGGCCAACAAATACGAAAACACCTGAAATTTATAATACTCCACAAATATGAGACAAAGTAACAAAAGGGTAGTAAGAGGGATAGTTCAGTGTTTATGACCTCAAATATCTTGAATATGGTGATTAATTTAAAATTTAAGTTAAAAAATTTTAATCATACAAAATGATCTCACTTAATTTTCTACAAACATATATCATTTTAAGTATAAGCATATGTGGAATAGGGTTTTACCCTTAAACCTAGGTGCTTTTGTATAATTTACATATTTCAATAAAAATGAAAGTCATGTCATAAATTAAATTTGGTATAATACATATTTAAATAAGCTATGGGCATGGATATGTTGAATTTCTATTAACATGTTGATTGGTATTCTCTATATGAGAAAGCATGATCATTTAAAGATAAAAAGCTTTTACTAAAATTTAGTTAGGATTCTATATTTGCTTTCAATTTCTATTTTAATGAATCACAAACTATATTTTAGAATTTATAACACTATGAGAATTTATTAAACAAAAGTCTAGAGTGTTATTCTTAATATACAAACCTGCTGGTTGACTCATATACAATTTTGCTATTCTACAAAATAGTTTTTTTTTTAAATTTATGAAGTATATTCATTAGTAAAGAAAGCTATTTTTTTAACATGTTTAGGACATATTTCTGGGCCAGCTGACCTGACATCATTTGGAATAAGTTCAGCCATGCAAATTACATAGCAGACTAGATAAAATGGCTCAAAAAATCATAAATTTTAAAGCCTATTATTCTATCATTGGTAATAAAATTATCTTTAACATGCTTATAGCCAAAAATTGAATCCCTATCACAAAGCTCAAATTTCTCTATCACAAAACCTATTATGTATTCCCATAAATATATAAAGTAGTGTATGACCTCCCTTAAAATTGTCACATACATTATTTCCTATAAGCAGTAAACTGCTTGTATAATTACTTCAAGACACTCATGGTTCTCTGCCTTCGAATTTTACATAAAGAGGAAAGGAGAACTTGTATTCAGATTTAATGGTTCTTTAAAAATGAAGTTTTGGAAAGGATGCTAGAAACATAGACTATACAAACAGTAATTTAAAAATAATTCAATCTCACTTTTGAGTGTAGATAATAATTTAGTGACTTAATTTACTTTGATTTACTTAAATTTTGGGGTGAATAATATTGATCTGGAGTAGTTTATGATTTTAATCTTAGTATGTCTGCTGAAATACTGAAAATTGAGGAAGGTCAGTAATTTTTCTCAAACATGGTCATAAAACATTTTTAGTTATTTGAACAGTCATCCTGTTCAACTTCCACTTGTGAGTATTTCTTCCACCTCAGTCCACTTTGGTGCAACACAAATTAAGTTTGTGATGAGGGAAAACCAAGCAATAATGACCCACAGTTTTAAATCTTTTTGAAACTACCAGCTTATTTTTGCCTCTTGAAGATTTCATTCCTACTGATATTTTTAAAAAATGCCTGTTTTTAGTTAAATCCAATTAAGGAAGTATTTGTTGAGAGTATACTATATTCTTAGTACTGTGCTGGGTGTCGTGAGGGGGAAAATGACTTGAAATAAGGCTGTGGTACAGGGAGTAATCACTTCTTTATATGATTATAATTTCCACCCTACTTGAACTTCAGGCATATAATTTTGAACCAGTTTCTTCTTTCTCCTTGAATTATTTCATTCTTTAAAAAGCCCAGTCTTTTCCTCAGCCTTCAATTTGACCATGATCACTAAAGCCGCTGGTGGCTTCACACTCCACAGCCAGCCTTCAGTTTGCAGACCCTGATGATCTCATGTACTTTTCTTTATCCATTGTTTTAAATTCGGCTGGGCTGAAGGGAGAATCACCAAGAAATATGTCAAAAATGTATAGAAGAAGGCCTATTATCTCATCACTTTTGGTGGGTTAGACATCTGGATAGTTTCATGACTACAAAAATTCCTCATAAAAATGTATCTGTATACTTTGTGTTCTGTGTTTACACCTCTGAAAAGAGAAAATGGAAACGTTACTGAATCTCCTTTGTTTGTAAATCATATGATCTTTATTCAAGTCACAAAGGAAGAGAATCATTGAAATACTTATGCTAAACATTTGTTTTAAAGACCTGAAAAAAAAGGTCCTCAGTATTTATTCATTAAAGTTCAGTCTACCAGTCATGCAAATGTTTGGCTCTCTTTTGCCATAATTTGAAATTTACCTAAATGGATATGGATATTTCTAAAATGAAAAACATATGATGCAGAAAAACATATGATTCTACAGAATTTGTATTAACTCTTTGTATACACTGTAGGCTTATAAAGAACAGTATCAGCATTTGTTGTTAAGAATTATGTTTCTCATGCCTATATTATACCTTCCCCAGTACTTTGTTCTCTATAGGAAATGAGTTCTGATAAACTGAGCAAAACACCCAACAAAATTAAACTGTGATATCTAAATTATTGATGATTAACTAATTATTGATAAAAGTACTTTTTTTGGTGTGACTTAAATATTTTTCACTCTTATCTGAGTGGAGTAATATAGAATTGTTTCATTATATTAATGTGTCAAATAGCATTAATAAGTCAAATAGCATTGTCAGAAATTTAAAATGCTCATGGACTTCCCAACTAATTTTAAACTTAATTTTCACCAATCATCATGCAATCATTGATCATGTGATACACCACCAACACCACTTATTTTTTGTTGCTGTTTTTCATGGCAACCTTTCCAGGTGAGCTCTGAAGTTCACTGAGACTAATCCAAGGCATGAATCCATCCACATTTTCTACTATTTTATGTGGCCTCTCTGAATTTAGAAAGAGTGTTTCTCATATAAGTTCCCATGTACAAATCTTGGCTCTCCTGCTGCTAATAGGTATCCAGAGACATAAATCAAGAAGGTGAAGTTGTGCTGGCCAGTTCAGCTTTTCCACTGCTTTTTTAAATCATACTGAAAGGGTTTCAGACAACATCACTGATTGTTTGGCTTCCCTAAATATTATAGGTATAATTTCATAAAGTATCAGTGAGTCCTTCTTTCCCCTAAACATTTACAGTAGAAGAGCAAGTTTCTATTCTACATATAGTATATTCTAGATTGTATGTGGTATATATGTATATGTTAGTAGCAATCATTATTCTAGTCCTCAGGAAACTTAAAGGGAAGTAAAGGATCAGTATTAAATAAGTAAATATAATGGGGCCATATAGCAATACTACAAGAATTTAAATGTTATTTGTAAACATTTAGTAAGTATAGCACCAGTTTTGCTGGTTTATTCAAGGAAAAGTTCACATAGTAGAATCCAGTTCAAAGATTGGTAAAATCCTAGAAGCAGGACCAAAGACAGATACAATCTAATTTGACTTCCCTGTTTTAAAGAAGAGGAAAACAGGGCCAAACAAAGAAGGTAACTATCAGATCATGGAGAAGACTGTGACTTTTCTTTGGGCCACATTCCTTGCTTTACCTAGTCTGTTGATGCTTCTTAAAATGTCTTCAATGCCAAGATTAAACAAAGAGTCTCTGTAGTTAAAAAGAATCTCAGTGCTTTTTAACTACACATATTGACTGACAGGTGTGGTATAATAGACAAAGAAAAAGAAAATGGTGAAGAAGAAAAGGCAGAGGAGTTTGGGAAAATAATAAAAAGATTAAAACAGGAAAGTGCTAGATCAGCTTGCAGTATTATGTGAACAAAAAAATGGAGTGGAATGGGAAAATGCGCGCTGGGACCTTGATGGAAAGGAGGTTATATAGGAACTGTGAAGGATCAGGTTGTAGTGAAAGTTCTATTTTATGGACAATAAGAATATGAACATGGAAAATGTGACTTGTGGATGATAAGTGGTAGTGGTGGTCAGGAAGTCAGAGAAGTACAAAATGCAGGTGCGGCGTGTAGTTAGCATAGGCTACTGTGCAATCCGAGTGTGAGATAATAAAAGCTCTACTGAAATATGTTAAAGAGAAATCAACTATGGCAGTGGGATGGGAATGTGGGGGTGTTAAGGGACAGTGGGAGCAGAATGCCAGCAATGCTGCTGAGCTTTAATTCATGAATTCCTGGAGTAACTGAACTACATTGAAAAAATGAAATCAGAAAAGGGAATTGGGTTTTTCTTTAGGGGGAGTGAGGGCAGAGAGGATCAGTTTAGCTCTAGAAATACTAATCTTGAGAAAATGGAAATCTATCTAACAGTAAATATAAACAGAAATACTGACAGCACCATTACTGCTGGAAACTTTTAAAGATAGAAGTTACTGTTTAGCCAAGAACTTGTTTTAGTTGAGACTTACATACCTATATAGCTTTGGATCTCACAGGGTGAGTCCAGACAGTGGAGAAAAGGAGTACAGCAGTTTGCTAAATGTGACCTTTTGGATTTCTCCTGTTGTCTCGGAGGGCAGAAAGAACGGAAGTCAGACACGGATGCAGGCCATTCTGTAGTACCGCGACAGGGATGTTTGCCATTTGCAGCTCGGCACCCATGTCCAGGGAATAAATAGGAAACTGATTGATAGAGAAGTTTCCTTAAGAAAAGTCTTTTAAGTTCTGTAGGGGTAACCCCTCCTCCAACTGAGTCAGATGAAGGGGTTCAGGAATCCTTTAGAGGGTTGATGTGTCTGCCCCAAAATGGAGTGTTTGCAGATTGATACCTAACTCACACCTTAAAAGTGTCTAAGGGCAAGAGGCCCATGGGAAGGCCAGGATGGCAGAGTGAATAGAGGAGCAACAGTGAGAACAAGTGGAGTCAAACATATGGATTTCCTGTAGTCCGATTCCAGTTACAATGGCTATAGAGGAAGAAATGCAACTCTTCAGTTTTCTTCTGTAGTTCAATCTCCTCTGTAGTTTTAGTAATGCAAGAAAATTGTAAGTGCATGAATTTACAAGAGAATAAAACCAAGGATTAAATTTTAAAATTTAAATTTGGGGTGAGAGATGCCCTACACGTATGTGGTCTTCGGGATATATTTGTTGGAAAATAGGAGAGGAACATAAAACTAGAAATATAGATAGACTTTGCATTTGAGGCTGATTTTACTTACTAATCTATTTGCTACATAAGAACTGTCCTTATTTTCTTGTTAACCAAAGCAGAGCCGTTTTCCAGAATCTTAAGGGTTTAAGCACCTTTTGCTTAGCCTCTTCTAGAATATCACTTTTTTCTACATTAAATTTGTTTCCTCCTCTTGTACTGAACAACATATTTATTCCTATATCTGTATCTTTCCCAAATATTCAACCTCCTCTTTCATTTCTATTATAATTTTGCTTTATTTAGTTTTTGTCTTCAATATAAAAAAACACCATTCCAATGTTTTTTTGAGTAAGTTTGTGTTCTTCTCTTTCCTTTCTAAAATGAGAGAGACAAGAGAAGAAAAGGAAAGGGAGACCATGTCCTGACATATTCCAGGTTCTTAGCAAACATAGAGTCCATTTAAAATCCTTCAGAGATAATTTGCTTAATAATCCCACTGAGAGTTAACATTCACAATAACTGTGTAAATTCATGCTGTAACAGGGACCAAACATTTGTACCATATAAAATGTACAGTGTCAGTCATACTTATTTCCTTATCTGTATTTTACAAGAAACTGAAGTAGGCTGGGTAGGAATTGCAGCTTTAATTTCACAAATAGGAATCTGGGTTCAGAGCTAAGCAACTTACTCAATATCATTTAAAAAAGGCTGACACTACCAACTTGCAACAAGTAGATAAATAAGCTCTGGACATCTAATGCACAGCATGGTGGTTATAAATAACAGCACTATATTACAAACTTCAAAGTGGGTTAGAGACTAGATCTTAATTGTTCTTACAAGAAAATAAATAGTAGTGATGTGACAATAGAGGTGTTAACTAACACTGCAGTACACCTTAAACTTACACAATGTTATATGTCATGTCTCAATTTTTAAAAATCTGAACTTTGTTTTCTGAATCCATATGCCAGACTCTATCTTCTGGACACTATATATGCAATCTTTTATGTGTTTTTCCTAATTTGGAACAATTTGAAGTACTATATCTTCCCAAAGCTTAAGTAGGTTTACTTTTATATCTATGTATACATAAATAAAACTTTCCTGAAACTATTTCAAACATTTCTTTTCTGGGAGGTAGAGAGAATAGAACACCTTAAAATTAATTTAAATAGTATTCATATATTCATGGCTTCTAAAGATGAAAAGTAAATCTTTGCTTTTGTTCCTCAAATTTAGGATTCAAGAACTGTGCAAATACAAGAATATTCACTGTTGTTAGCACTGATAACCTGATTTCTGTGACAGTAGCTTGACAATCACATTTATTCACTAGAAACAATATTTCAATCAACTACAAGGGAAGTTGTTTTTTTTTTGCCATCATTACATTTTAATTTTTATAGAAGTACACTTCTGGAAAGCTTAATTATTAATTTTGGAATCTTTATGCAGTTTTCAAGGTTTTGAAACTGCTATTCCATGCTCATCCAAAATTTATCTTACATTTTCTGTTAGTGTTCAATGGAAGGGATATAGGGAATAGCAAGAAATGTTGTCCCTTGCCTATGGCATCAAAACATTTCATTCCATGCCAAAGCATTGCAGAATACATTTGCATGAATAAGTGCCAAAGTACTCTACCTTGAAATGACTTTGATTTGGTCCATGCTCTCATTTATTCCCCTGAAACTTAGATTAGCAAACACAATCCCCATCTCCTAAATTATTGCTATGTCACTGGCACTTGTTTTCTTTATGAACTATATAAACTTTTACCCAGAGGCATCTGAATTATTTTAGTTCATATCTCAATTTGTTTCATTTTAAAATTTACATGACAATAACACAGTTGGTGGAGTTAAAATATTTATTTTTTGTTTTTTTCATACTTTTCAATATATTTGAGGCTAAAGTACCTTGCAAATCAAAAATAAGACTCAGAGATCATATTCTTCTTCAGTAGTATCAAAATAAAACTTTAATCTTAAGTAATGCCTGTGAAGTATCCCAAATCACTTTATCAGGTGATTAAAAACAAATGTACAAAGATGCATATTAGACATTTGTGGAGTATAGAAGAAATAAGTGTCTCTTATAGATAAAAATATTTCTAGTAATAAAATCATTTTTATGTGGAAATAATCAAAATGCAAATCACTACTTGAAATTTGGCTGCAAATGCTATACTATTTCATTAGTGTGTAATCATAGAATGATTCTCATATCTTTAAATAATATTTTCAGTGTACTAAAGAATGACCTTTTAAAGAATAATTCTAAAATTAATATAGTAATCATGGTATTTACCAAATTTGTGAGTATAAATCAGTGGACAATATAATGTCTGATCTAGAAAGGTTATGACTCTGGATGCCAGGATGATGAAATGTCACTTAAAAGATAACTTTTTCTAAAACTCTGAAGATACTATTCTGATATTTAAAAAAAAATCTAGGTATCAGAGTAATTGATACAATTCAAATCAAAGCATCTTGTGAGAGTTATAAGTTAAAATAAAATTGAGGTAATTTATTCTGGAAGACACATTTATGTTTGAGTTTCATATATGTACAAGAAATAAAACAAAAGTTACATCTCTGGTTTGATCAAGGTCCCCAAAGCAATATTGTTCATCAGTGAGTTAAGTTAGGTAATCTCATGGGGATGAAAGGTTCAGATCTCATCATACAAGATCCATGCTGGCTTCTCCTGGACTCTTGCCTGCTTCCTTGCGTATCAGCCTCTGTACTTGCTGAATTCAGTGGTGATATAAAAGTCTCAATGTGGTCTTTCTACTAAGAGACGGCATTCACTGCTCTCCGATCCAACTAATGGGCACAGCCATTGCCTTCAGTACTGGGACCTCTGCCCTGGGCAGTCTTCCCTTTCTAAGACCTCCCATCAGCTCATTTGTTTGTTAGTTCAACATAAAACATCACCAGGGCATGAAGCAATTTCTGAACCCCTACGGAGTACATGTGGAGAGATACTCAGTCAGGGTCAGCTAGTTATTAGGGTCAACACTTTTCATCAAAGTGTAATACAAGCCACGGATATGAGCTACATATATTATTTTAATTTTTCTAGTAGCCATATTAAGAAAAACTAAAAAGAAACAGGTAAAATTAACTTAAGCAATATAATTTCTTTTTTCTAATATGTCCAAAATATTATCATGCCAACATTAATCAGTAGAAAAGATTAATAATGAGATATTTCACCTTTTCTTACTAAGTATTCAAACACAGTGCATATTTTACAATTGTAGCCCAGATTAAGCTAGACTCATTTTAAGTGTTCAGGAGCCACATGTGGTTAGTGACTGCCATGTTGGACAGTGCAGATTTAGACTCCTGTCCCAACCAGGCAGCTCTGTCAGTCCCATATCATGACAGGTTGATGGACACAGCAACAAAGTGTGCCTACTCCTCTGAGACAATGGACATCATGCCCAGTGTTTTCAAGCCCTTCATACCTATTTAATGCTTTGCTGGGAGACACATCCCAGTCCCACCATCAACATATTTGGGATCTAATCCTGGCATGTAGAGGTAGAAACAAGGACACTGGGCCTGACTGCCCCATACCACCTCTTCTTTTACTCAAGTGTCTCTCCCCACCAACACAGAGGCCTCCTCATTTCCTCCTTAGTTGTATAAGGGTTCCTTTATCTAGCATTTTAAATTCTCCATCAGTAGTTCCTGGTAGATCTTAAAGTCACAAGCCCTGGAATTTTACATGCTGCTATGACTGAAAGGAATTTAGAAAATGCATTTCTTTTTCAACAACATCTGGATATTAAGACTATGATCTGCCTACATATTAAAAAAACCTATTATGATAATTTTCATTTCTCTCCGAATTCCTGATTTTACATTGTTAATCTTCTCTGAGGTAAATAGATTCCTCTGGCAGTGAGGTGCTTCTAGATAACAATCTGCTTTTTTGTTTGTTTGTTTGTTTGTTTTGCAGGGGGTAGTGTGTTGATTTGTAGTGACTGACTGTTTCAGTTCTCTAAAAACAATGCTCCCCCATCAGATTGTTAAACCTAGAGATAGGAAAACTTGAGAGGTGGTACGTCATCATTTCCTACAATGCAAATACAGTAGCAGTGAGAAACCTTAACATAGATATGAATAAAATGTAAAATTATCAAAAGGGATGAGTTTGGAGTATTTATTACCTCTGTTTAAAGTATAATTTATTTACACGTGCATTTATAGAATTTAATTTTTAATAACCAACCATCTGCAAGAAATTCAAAAATTTAACTGTTGGCTCCTGCAATCCAGAACAAGTCAAATCCAGCATACTGTTTACTCTGAATCACTAGAGGGAAATAATACATAAAGAAATGTCAGTGCTGCAATGAGCATGGGTGTGTAGCTCTTAGAAGTCCTTATTTCAATTATTTTGAATATATACCCAGAAGTGGGAAGGGTGGATCATATGGTGGTTCTATTTTTAATTTTTAATGGCAACTCCATCCTATATGCCACACAGGCTGAACCATTTTACATTCCCACTAACAGTGTATAAGGGTTCTAATCTCTCCACACCCTCACCAGCACGTACTATCTTTTGTATTTTTGCTTTTTTGAGGACAGCATTTTGCAAATTTATCACTCAAAGGGGTATCTCTATTTGAGGAAATCGGTGTGTCACACTGAGAGATGAAATATTAGAGCTTACACACCAAAATTAAGAAATGAAATGGCTACCAAGGTACTGCAGGTCAGGGGGTCAAATGTGAAGGGTCACATGTTACCAAAAATAAATCCAAAAGGACAGCTGCATCATGATCTCTTATTACTGTTGCAATGGTGCCTTTCTTTGAGTAAACTTGAACATTTCAGCAGACATTCAAGCAGCTTTTTCAGTAAGGAATTTTTTACATGACTACTATTGCTGTTCCGTGATCATCTTGTATAGGTGCCACGGTATTGAGAGCACAATAGGTGCTAGTTCTGCAGAATACACTTTGGGAAATGCTCTTCCAGCTTGTTTTCGGCAGCCATTTCCCCTCTGCGCGCCTGCCTCCTCCTCCTTGCAGCTGGACCAAGGATGCCCTCCTACAGCCGCCTGTGGTCCTAGCCCTATCTTTCGTTTTGTTTTGTTTTTCTAAATAGCCCACCGGGGTTGAGGTGATATTTTATTGTAGTTTTGATTTGCATTTCCCTGATTAGCAATGATGTTGAGCATCTTTTTACATACCTGTTAACCATTTATATATATATATTTTGTAAAAATGTCAGATCAAGTCCTTTGTCCATTTAAAAAATCAGATTATTTGGTGTTTTGTTTTGTTTTGCTACTGACTTAAAATAATTCCTTAAATATTTTGGACATCAACCTTTTATCAGATATATGTTCTGCAAATATTTTTGCCCATTCTATAGATTGTCTTTTCATTCTGTTTGTCTCCCTGGCTGTGCAGAAGCTTTTTAGTTTAATGTAGTTTACTTGCCTATTTTTGTTTTTGCCTGTGCTTTTTGTATCATATCTAGAAATAGTTGCCAAGACCAATGTCAAGAAGATTTTCCTCTGTTTTATCCTAGTTTTTCAGAACTCATGGACACCCAGTTTAATGGCATTTCTGTCTCCTTTTGCCTTTGGATTGGGCCAAGTAATTAAAGTCTAATGTTTAAGCCTTTAATCCATTTTGAGTTGATTTTTTCCCCGTTATGTATCCTTATCACTGTAGTCAAAGATCAGTTGACTATATATGTGTGGATTTATTTATTGACTTTCCATTCTATTCCACTAGTCTATACCTCTGTCTTATGCCAGTGTCATAATGTCTTAATTGCTATAGTTTTGTAATGTATGTCAAAATCAGGAAGTCTGAGGTCTCCAGCTTTATTCTTCTTTCTTAAGATTGTTTTGACTATTCTGAGCCTTTTGTAATGCTATATGAATTTTAGGCTTATTTTTAATATTTCTGTTAAAAATGTCATTGGAATTCTGATGGGAATTACATTGAATCTGTAGATCACTTTGGATGGTGTGGGCATTATAACAACTTCTAACATTCTAATTCTTGAACATGGGATGTTGATTCATTTATTTGTCTCTCCTTTAATTTCTTTCATCAATGTTTTGTAGTTTTCAGTGTATAAGTAATAGTTGAGTAGAAGTGGTGAGAATGGCATTCTTGTCTTGTTCCTGATCTTAGGAGAAAGGCTTTCAATTTTTCATTGTTGAGTATGTTAGCTGTGGGCTTGCCATGTATGGCCTTTATTATGTTGAGGTATATTCCCTCTCTGTCTAGTTTGCTGAGCATCTTTATCATGAAAGGCTATTAAATTTTGTCAAATGCTTTTTCTGCATATAGAGACAATCATGGGATTTTTAGCTTTCATTCTATTAATGTGCTGTATCACATTTATTAATTTTTGTATGTTGATGCATCCTTGCATTCTAGGGATAAATCTCATTTGGTCATGTTGTAGGGTCCTTTAAATGTGCCCTTGAATTCAGTTTGCTAGTACTTTGTTGAAAATTTTTACACTATGCTCATCAAGAATATTGGTCTGTAGTTTTTTTTTTTTTGTCTTTTTTCCTTGTATGTTCATTGCCTGGTTTTGATTTTATATAATGTTGACCTCATAAAATGAGTTGAAAGTGCTCCCTCCTCTTTGATTTTTTGGAAGATTTGAAGGGGATTGGCATTAATTCTTTAAATGTTGGGTAGAATTCAGTATTGAAGCAATCTGTTCCTGGCATTTTATTTGTTGGGCAGTTTTTGATTACCAATTTGTCTCCTTACTAGTAATTGGTCTGTTCAGATTTTCTGTTTCTTCATGATCTAGTCTTGATAGGTGTATGTATCTAAGAATTTATCCATATCTTCTAGGGTATCCCTTTTGCATAAAAATATAGAGACAACCCAAGTATCCATCAACAGATGAATAGATAAGAAATTTGGCATATACATAAAACAGAATGTTATTCAGTCTCTAAAAAGAAGAAAATTCTTCCATATGTGCAAACATGGTGAACCTGGAGGACATTATGCCAAGTGAAATAAGCCAGTCACAGAAGTACAAATACTGCATGATTCCATTCATATGAGGTATCTAAAAAATAGTCTAACTCATAGAAGCAGAGAATACAACAGTGGTTGCCAGGGTCTAGGTCATGTGGAAATGGGGAATTGTTTTTGAGTATAAAGTTTCAGTTATGCTAGATGATTAAGTTCTAGAGAGTCTGTTGTAGAACATAGTGCCTATAGTTAACAATATGGTATGTTATTGTTTAAAATTTTAACAATAATTTTAAATAATAGCTATTAGGGTAAATGTCCTTACTACAAACAACAACAACAACAACAAAATGAAACAGAAAAAAAGAACACAAAGAAACTTTGGGAGGTATTGGATACGTTTATTATCTTGATTGTAGTGAGGTATCGTGGGTGTTCTCATATGTCCAAACTCATCAAATTGTACACATTAAGTATATATAGTTTTTTGGTATATTAAGTATAACTTAATAAAGCTGTTAAAATATGTGAATGGGAAAACATTTGTAAATTTTAAGATCCCTGTTATTCAAATAAAACAGGTTGTTAAAATATTCCTTGAAGTTAGAATTTATTCTGGCTCTAGTGTAGATGAAGCCTACAGAAAGTTCAAAGGAACCTAGAAAGTCTTCTAGAAGCAACAATCTGCAGAAACTACATTGGAATCCATAGGTTCATGATTTCAAGCCAGGCCTTGCAACTGATTACTTAGGTGATTTAGCAGACGTAGTCTCAGGTTCCTCTCTGTAGGCCAAATATAAATTTTCTGAACAATGGCTGTAAGAGTCCAAAAAATATATAATCATGAAAAATGTAGTGCTATTATTATGAAGTTGATGAAAATGCTTATTTTTCACTTGAACAAAATTGTCACAGGAAGCACAAAAGTGAACAGTGCAATTCACATTGTGCAGAACTCACAGTAAATGAAGATGAGATATCCTCCAGTGATTATGAGGCAGTCTCTTGTTAAAAAAATAAGGAATTTGTTCTCCTGCAGCACATTTATTTAACATTACAAAAGTATGGCACAGTTGGTATAATTCTCATGTTCTCCAAGGGTGCCTTTCCCAATTTATTTAATAATAGCATCATTAATTAATATCCAATTTTATTATCCATTAAAGTTTTCTCCATAATGTATATTAGGCAATACATTTACCAAATAATAAGCAATATGCATTTTCCACATAGAATATAATTGTGAACTTCAAAAAGTTCTTTAACTTGGTGAAAAAATTCCTTAATTGCATTTTTGGTAAAAATTTTCATTAGCTTAGTAGTTTCTGAAACATGAAACATTAAAAATTGCCTAAGGGCAGATGCTATAAAGTATAAATTAAAAAATTATGTCCAATGTCTGTTCTTTCCTTTGTCCCTTGTAGGAACTGTAGCCTACATCTGAACCCACGGACACCCAGTTTAATGCCGACGTTTCTGTCTCCTTTTGCCTTTAGATCGGGCCAAGTAATTAATGTCTAGTTAGTGGGACTGAAAGAGGAGTTTTATGTGGCAGTTTCAGAAACTTTCTTTAAAAGAAAGCCACACAGAAACAGGACAATTCTTTCTTTGCTCATTTTCTCTTGCCTTGAGGAATCCAGAAACTACCATCTTGGCTCAAAACAACAAAGGCCACACTTCAGGAATAGGGAAACTTGAACTGGAAGGAAACTGGCTCTTTGAGGGAGGAGAGAGCCAGCTTATCAGCCCTGCAAAGTTATTTATTGAGACAGAAAGAAATTTCTGTTATTAAAGCACTGTTATGATTTAAATTACTTGCAGTCATTCCTTAACTTAATTCAACTGGTTTATAATATTAACTCCTATTTTCACCTCATTTTATCATATTTTTTAATCTTTTATTTATCTTGAACATTTCATTAAGATTTTCTGACTGTATCTACAAAATAATTTATTGGCACTGTTATATCAATACATACGGATGTTCATATATATATATATATATATATATATATATATATACACACACACCATATATAGCGATTTAAACAATACACTTTACACCTGGAATAGTTACTTACCAATATTTAGCCCTATAATTTTCTTTATGTACATGAATTCCCAAACATGGCATGATTTCAGTAAAGATATTGGTCGTTCTATATTCTTACAAAGTGGAAAAAAACAGTAATAAACTTAAGGTTTGTATTTCCAATTTGTACTTATGAAATTTATACAAATAATTTAAATAAATATTTTAAAATAAAATTGAAGCCATCACACAGATAACCACTTACATCAAGTCAAAAGAAAGAAAATCAGACTCTTCTCATTTAGAGTCTAATTCTTCAGTGTTAGAGTGAAAACGACAAAGTCTGCAAGGAAGATATTTTGGAAATGGTGTTTAATCTCTGATCAGTGCAGGTAACACTTTTAAATGCGGATAATGAAAGTCAAAGGGAGCTTGAAGAAGTTAACATTTTTGAGTTAAATTTTTCTTTTTTTTTTACTTTGACATTTTACAACTGCCACCGAGTGGGAGTAGAGAAAGGCATTTTTCCAGCCTACATTTTCTGGCTACCTCTTGTGAAATCACAAAAATTTCTGTGAGGATAACGTGGCAGCTCCATCTGTTAGCTTTCTTGGAAAAATAAAACGTGCACACACAGGACTGTGGTGTCTGAGTAATGCTAATATTATTTGAGTATGATATCTAGAACAAACTTGTATGGAACATTTCTAAATATTATTCTTAGGTTTTCATGAGAAAGATGTCATCTTACAAATATTTCTTATTACTCTCAAGCAAAATGTTTTCCTAAGAAAATATTTCTCTTTCTCTTCTTGGTCAAAGAAATACGTTGTTGCATGATTGGGATCAGCTTTCAGTCTTGTGGAAGGTGTAAATTCTTATACCTACAAAGAAAATATCAATTACCTCTATGTACTTATTTATCAATATTTTGTAAATAAAATTGTATTGTCTTGAAGAATGTATTGTCCAGTCTTGAAGAATACACTACTTGCTGTAATAAATTTGTAGAAGAAGTAACACTTAAACCTAGTGTAGGTATTGAGTGCTCTGATGAGCTGTGGATATAATTACCTTAGAAGCAGAAATCTTCAAATAGGAGACCTACAAAGAAAGCAGCACTCTTTACTCTTTTTAAAGAAAGCAAGTGCTATCAGCAGTTACTTGAATGAAAATAGATAGGCAGGAACCTAGATGAAGGGCCAAAAGGAGTAAAAATACATGAAAGGAATCAAATATTTTTTCTGTTTCTATATCTCATGTATCTTGAGATCCCTGTACAGAAAAATGAGGATTGACAATTGCTAATGGCAATGAAAAGACCCAGAAAATGGACATAGTAGAAGCTGTCATTCAAATAGGGCAAGATTTTCAAGGATTCTTCAATTTTAGGAGGAGGGTAAAAATTTATAGCTAGAAAAAAAATCTATCACTAAAGTAATTATCTGTGTGGTGAAATGAATTATAAAACTAAAGACTGTAGATTTGGATTAACTCCAACATTTTCTGTTAATGAGGACACATGTCATTCTGGTGCCTTCACTACCTCTATACTACTGTTCCCTGCACCCACTGGCTTCATTTTACCTATGTGTTAACTGAAGTTGCTGAAATTGGTGGCAGGCTACCACCAGATTAATGTCTGGCTTCTATGGAATTCTATTACACTTTCTTTCCTTGAAGTACAAATGGAAATTTTTTAATGAAGTGCTCCAGAGGAAAGAGTAAGGAGGTGAAAGATTTTACTGTAGGGCGATAATGAGGTGAAGCAGAAAGAGGTCAACTGGCAAATATGTTCTCCCATTCAATAGGTTGCCTTTCCATTTTGTTGATGATTTCCTTTGCCATGCAGAAGCTTTTTAGTTTGATGTAGTCCCAGTTACTTACTTTTGCTTTTGTTTCCCGTGCTCAGAGAGATGTATGCAGAAAAAAAATTGCTAAAGCCTATGTCTAAGAGTTTACTGCCTATGTTTTCTTTTAGGAGTCTTATAGTTTCAGATCTTACATTTGGGCCTTTCATCCATTTTGAGTTATTTTTGTGTATGGTGTGAGACAATGATCTAGTTCCATTATTTTGCATGTAGCTGTCCAGTTTTCCCATATTTGCAAATGATACGTCTAATAAAGGATTAATATTCACATATACAAAGAACTCATACAGCTCGACATAAAACAAAACAAAACAACCCAACATGATTCCATTAAAAATAGACAGTGGGTCTGAATAGACATTCTTCCAAAGAAGGAATACAAATGGCCAACAGACAAATGAAATGATGCTTGCATCGCTAATCATCAGGGAAATGCAAATCAAACCACAAAGGGATATCACCTCACACCAGTCAAAATGACCACTATTTAAAAGACAAGCAATAACAAGTGTTGGCAAGGATGTAAAGAAGAGGGAACCCTCCTACACTGCTAGAGGGAATGTAAATTGGTACAGCCACTGTGCAAAGCAGTATAGAGGTTCCTTAAGAAACTAAAAATAGAAATACCATATGACCCAGTAATTCCACTTCTGGGAATCTAGTCAAACTCATTAATTTGAAAAGATACATGCACCCTATGTTTATTGCTGCATTATTTACAATAGTCAAGATATGGAAGCAACTTGAGTGTCCACTGATAGACAAATAAAGAAGATGTGGCACATATGCACAATGAAATATTGCTTAGCCATGAAAAAGAATGAAATCTTGCCATTCACAACAACAGTAATGGATCTAGAGGGTATTATGCTAAGTGAAATAATTGAAAGAAAGACAAATATAGTATGATTTCACTTCTATGTGAAACCTAAAAAAAAAGGCAGTAACAACCAATAAACAAAAAGCAGCAGATTCATAAGTACAGAGAACAATCTGGTGGTTACCAGAGGGGATAAAGAGGCACAAACTTCTAGTTATAGAATAAATAAGTCATGGAGATGAAAAGTACAACATAGAGAATATAGTCAATAATATTTTAATATCCTTGTATGGTAACAGCTTTTAACTATACTTAATGTGTGGATATTTCATAATGTATATACTTGTTGATTCACTGTGTTGTACACCTGATCCTGTTATATATTAACTATACTTCAATTAAAAATATAAATGGGAAAAATAGGAAAGAATTGGTAATAATAGGGTAGTTCAGTTCAACTAGCACCTTCTGAATTCCTGGATTGGGAATGACATTATTCTAAGCACTAGTGCTCCAAGGATTGCTGCTCTTAGGGAGGACATATAAAGGAAAGATATATAAAGAAAATATTAAATATAAGAAGGTAGGATCCTGAGACTTGAAGGAATGAATAAACAGATCTGACATGCACTGGATTTCCTGGGAATACACATGGTTTTGGAAATTTTCCCTGAAAGAGAATGACACACCTGTCTGGGCTGAATCTTCAGAGTACTAATCAAAGAAAAGAATTCAGAAAGAATCAGGAAAAAGATATTCAAGGCAGAGGTAATCAGATTTTCTGAGAGTATATTTGAGAGAAGCAATTCTTGAGTTGGGGTGTTTAGGAAGGAGATATTACAGTAACCTAGGCAAGATAAGATTGAAGACCAGAATTAAGGTCTTCCTGTGGATAGAAAAGACACACTGGCCTTGAACAATGTTTTGGAAATAAAATTATAAGGCCTTAGGAATTGATTGATGTAAACAATAAGAAACAGGTATCCAAGATGACCTATATTTCTTTCATAACAGTGTGGATGGTAGTGTCAATATGTGAGATGGGATTCAGGATGTGTAATTCTGGAAGTTAAGATGAGGTGAACTTGTTGAACAGGAAGTAGCTGTAGAATTTCCAGAAATATGTTCACCAGACAGTTTTATATGAAAATATGAAATCCAGGTGCCAGATTAAAGTTATATGTGTAGATATGGACATTACTAGCATAGATTGTTGGTTAAAAATATAACAGTAAATAGGGTTACCCAGAAGGTAACAATAGATTTAAAAAAAACAAATGAAAACTTAGTGAATAAAAATTAGTCATGGAAGTCAGTAATAGCTAATGGGACAGTGAAGGAAGAAGTTCACAAAGGAAACCAAGAAGTGAAAGATCTGAGAGCTTGGGAGAAGACCAGGAAAATAGACTCACAGATGAAAGAGAGTCACTTGCCAGGAGTAAGAAAGATCGATATTGGGAAATGCACCAGTGAGATCATTGTAGGATTAGGACTGAAAAATGTTCAATGGATATGAAGACAGGAAGGTTAATGGTGACAGTTGCTGGAAGAGTTTCAATAAAATGATTGGAAAGTGTTGAGAGTGAATAGGAAGGAACAACGAACACTGCATGTTCATGACCGTTTATAAGGCAAAACCAAGCACATGGACAGGACGTCCTGTTACACAGCACAGGTTCTGGTAGGAGACTTCCCCAGAGTACCTAAACTAAAATGTGTAGACTCACTACATTTTCACTTTATAACCTAAGTGTTTTCACACCAATGAATTAAATATTAAGTTTTTTGGTCAATTTTACTATGAAATAATTTATAGCAATCTTCCAAAAATTCCATTAATATACTATTTTCATCATCTTTACATTAGAATCAGCTTATTTGTAATGATTTAAATGATATAATGGTTAACTTTGGAATAGTCACTTAAACTTGTGGCTATCTACTTTTATTTTGGCACATTAACTGTCCAAGAATGGAGTGATTTCAATAAAGATGCTTATTAAACCATTTGCACGAAGTATAAAGATTAAGAATGTAGCAATTAACATATGGTTTGTATTTTTTGATTTGCCCTTGTAAGAAATACGCAAAATATTATAAAAGTATATTTTAAGTTGATATAGAAGGAAATAAAAACATCATTAGTTACATATATCCTGAAGCAAACAAAATAATTTTATTCATAATTTTACCTAATCAGTTTTGGAATGGAAGCAAGCAAGAGACAAGCAGCACAGAAGACATCTTAGAAATGAAATAGAATGCCTGCCCTGGTCCAGGTGACATTTATCAGAGTGGATAGAAAATTTGCAAGAGGAGAACAGAGATTGTTCTTAGGAATTTGGTAAATAAGATTTGAAGGTAGAAACATTTTTTGAGTTGCCTTCCTTGTTTTTGTCATTTTAAAACCTTTATTGTGTATAGGAAGCACGTTTCCAGTCTACATTTTCTGGCCCTCACTTGTGAATTTAACCAAATTGCACTTAACACAAATCTGCAGTCTTCCTTGGGTCTTTTAAGTTAGAGTGAAACAGCCAAGTCCTTTAATATATCTTATATTTGCTGAGATCTTCTTTAAGGTTATACATGTTATTTTATGAAACAACCTTGCCCATCTTAAAAAACTCAGTGATGGTATGGTAATCATTTTGAAGGTTCTTCAGTATATGATTTTTCCCCTGTTTAGATGTACATAAAAGGTAGCCCTTCTCAGTCCCTTAGCGGGTAGATGAGGCCTCATGACTAATTCTGGGCTGTGAAATGAGGGCAGATGAGTAGTATATGTGTAGGAAACAAATTATTAATAGTAAAATTCCTGCGATTAGTTAATGCACTACAAATATCCATCACATTTTTTTATAGTTAGAATAAACTTAAAATATATTTCTTTTCCTTACTTTTTCCAACTTAGTGAAGAAATAACTTGCCATAGACATTAGAGAAAATTCCTTCCTCAGGGCCAATGAGATAGCTGTTTGACATTTCAGCTTTCATTTTTTGTACTTTAGTTCACTTGTGCATTGTCCAAAAAACAAATATATAAATTACTGCATTCCTTTCTACTTGCAAATTTTTGCTGTAAATAAAGATATTTATCATTACTACATCCTTTGTTTTCCTAAATCTTGCCTTGACTACTACATCTGGATATTCCACCAAATATTCTAATTTTCACTATATCCCTTCAGTTGTTTGTAAATCTTTCCATGATTCCTACATCTAGGTATTCCACCAAATATTCTAATTTTTACTATATCTTTTCAGTTGTTTTTAACTATAGAATGTGTCAAGGAAAAGTACTGTCTTGTTCATCAAATAATTTTACTGCCTATGACTTAGAAACTAATCATCCTTTCCTGAAGGTTCACAATAATCTCAGACTGTGAGATTTTTTTTTAAGTTGTCCTCAGATACACTGTGCATGTTTGTGTGCATGTGTGTATGTATGTATGTGTATATGGAAATGTGTTAGCCCTGGATATGACAGTGAGTGGAAAAACAAAAGATTTTCTGAAAGGATTTAGGAGATCCAACATTCCAGAATATTATGTCGTTAAAGAGTGAAATTTCATTTGTAAAGGTACTGATAAGAAGTAACAAAATAAGATAAGGAGACTATATATACACAGAAAACAGCAGTCTGGCACATCATGTCATAATATGGTCTTTGTCCACTTGGAGGGTTTTGAGTAGTGAGACAAATACCAGTATCTGGTGCATAGATGGTATGTTATCCTATAGAAAGTATTTCCTTAAATACAGGACTAAGCTCACATAATTTCTAAGGATAATTAGCTGTACCTATTTTTCCTTTTATTATTACCAACCAAAATGTCATTCAAGTTTCAAATTTATGCTTGGGCATATTGGCATCATATCTCTGTGTTCACTCAGGTAGCACAACATTTTAACCATTCCAAGAATTTTTGGCATTATACTTTTTGCTCTCACTACAGTGGTTCAGCCCAGCAATCTGTTTGCCCTTCCAGTACTGCTGCCTTTCTTTGAGTCTGTTATTCCAGACCCTATTAGTGGGTCCTTGGAATGCTATCTGCATGCTGATGATCATAAGCATGCTTAGTCTTTGGTATGCTGTTTATCATGTCCCCATTTATGTCTAGGTGGTATTGCCCACTTTCTGTTCATTGTTTTGCATTTTGCTGTTACCCATTAGTGGGTATTATGGCAAACATTCCTTCACTGAGGGAGAGAGCTGTAGAGGTGCCAAGCCCCATCATCCCCTCCTTGTTTTATGAAGCATGTTGGGACCAGATGGTATTCTAAATAGAGCTTTTAAAAAGAGTTTTTCAACACGTTGTGCTTCAAGAGGTATTTTCCCCTCTTCTGGTGATTTCATATCGGAGGATGGGTATGAGCCCTTTGCTCTTTAGTTTTCTACTTTTGTCTATATTCCTGAGGTATTTTCATGAAGGAAAGAAAATGGAGTGTTATCTCCATATAATGTAGATATATATTGTGTATATATACATATAATGTAGATATATATATGCCAAACCTTGACATATAATGATTAAAACAAAATTATATTTAAATGCTTTTATATAACACTATCTTTTTTTAGTTTTAAAACAACACTTAAGATATGGTAAAAAAAAAAAGTGTCTCCATTTGAAGATAGAAAACTGAGAATCAGAAAGATTAAATCCCTTGAGTGCTGTCATAATGGACGTTCAGACAGAGCTAATATGATAAACCTAATGTTCACTATTTTATTTCTAACTCTTTCCAATGTACTTATTAATGACTTCCATGTCAAGATCCAAATTGTCACTGCTTGACCAGAAATGATAGAAAAGAGGGAGAATGTGTAAATCTGGTCTTTCTTTCTGTTAACTTCAATTTCATTTTTCTAAACCAAGAACATAATGCATGTAAGAATTTATAACTTACTGATGCTGAGGAAATACTGAATGAACTGGACATCAGTTCCCAGTACCTGATAAAAATTAGGAAAGAAAACACATGGGAAAGTATTTCTGCTATAACTACATATAGCATTTGCTATATATACAATTGAAGGGTCTTTTACCCTACGCTTTTGTTGATTTGGTGGGTTCTTCTTTTCAGAAAAAATATAAAATTACCTTATTTAATCATGAAATCATTTGATCAAGATCTTATTCATAAACTTGGTAGATACTGATTTTTCTTTTACTTCTTTTGGTACATTTTTTTCTTTCACTCTCCTAGACTATTTAATGCTACCAAGTTTTATTTTGATCTCTATATAAAGAATCTATATTTTTTCTCGTGGCCACAGATATTCTCTTTCTGCTTGCACTGGATTTTATTTAGCTAAAATGATTAGTGTTTTTTTTTTTTTTTCTGGGTTTACCCTGAGGAAGAGTAAGCAAAATATGTAAATAAAACCCTAAATAATATATAAAAATACAATGATGTATTTTTATGATTCTAACCTTAATTAACTGCAATATGGTAAAATATCATAAAAAGGGTAATCATTATATAGCAGACATTTAAAATTGCACTGAAATATTCAGAAAAACTAACTACAGAGATTGTTTTAAGAGTGAAGGAAAATTTCTGGAAAAGTTTTAGGAATATTTTACATTTCTGTCAGTGAGTTTATATTGTCATCAAATACTGTTTAACCTAAAATGCTGCTTTCCAGCTATATCTTAGCATGTCTTGAAATGCTTCAGCTTCAAGGAATATAGAAAAAGTTCCTCTAAATTCAATTGGGAAGAAGTACCTGAGCAGAGTTTCTTATTTTTCATATTTAAAATACAGGCTTTATTGTGAAGGCTCTATACTATGCTGTATCAAGGAATAATTACCTAGAATGAAGGTTTGCTTTCATCATTTTCCCATCTTTAAAGTTTATTGTTTTCTCCCTCATTTTAAAAGCCCTCCTAACTACAAACCTCAGAACTGTCAATCCTTCAGATCCCCATTAGGTGGCGCACTACCAAGGACCTTACAGCCAAACCAGGCAGTGGGTCTATTTTTCAGTCCTCTTATTTCCTTCTCACCAAAAATGAAGACCAATTTTTGTAATTTTTTGTTAAAGCAGAAAGATACATTTTAAAGACATGGGCGAAGTATTAAAAACCCAACAATAGGTTCTTTCATGGCAAAGGCTGAACTAAAAGTCAATTTCTAGTAGCATAGTTGCAGCAAAGTTGCAACCCTGACACTACTACTCCCACTTCAAATTATATTTTTCTGGACCTGCATTCTCACCACATATATATCCCTGCAACAACCTTAAACAAGGGTCATCCTGCAGTGACTTGAGGATGGAAAGAGACAACTGTAATTCTTCTACTATGGATTGACATATATTTACTTCTCTAAGACAAATACATAAGTACTTGGTTTTAGCTCAATGAATCATACCTTTAATCAACAAAAGTTTATTGTGGATTTGCAGCATTCTAGTCTCTATGGAGCCTACAGTCTTGTGAGTTTAATGATAACAAATGTCCACATTTCATTTATCTTATATCTAATATCATAGAAGTACACCTCTTAGGTATCAGCAAAATGCATCTACTCCTGGTCCAGTAGGTGGTCTTCCATGTGGCATTTGCAATTTGCATCTCCTCCAATTCTTATATCTAGGGGGTCTTCTGCATGTAGCCAAGCAGATAAGAAAAATGGAAAAGCCCCTCTTATTGGTCATATCCTGGAAGCAATGCACATTATTTCTGTTGATACTTATTTGGTGAAAATAGCAGTATACCAGGGGTGCTGGGAAATGAGAGATGTAGTCCCAGTGACAACTTACTTTAGAAAAATGGTGAGCCATCTACAGATATCAATATATAGTGGTAAGGATTAGACTAGATCTGAATATGGAAATAGTTATGAAACATATTGGAAATACATTATGATCTATTTCAATGAAAAGATATTAATGGGGGATTCTTGAGATGTGAAATTCATGTATCTTCCAAAATTTTCAATGTCTTCTTCATCTTTAATTCCTGATCAGGGTATGTATTCATGAGGATTTTAGGGGTACAAGCAATAGAAATCATCTAAAACTTGCTTCAAAACAAGAAGGATTTATTTTGAGAATTTAGGAGTGTGTCTCAAAATCCAAGAGCAGTGTGAGAAAGACACTGCGACCAGGGGCAGCTCACTCAGAGAGCCTTCATGTGCTGTGCCTTTGGGTTACTTGCCACCATCTTGTCCCTCTGAAGCCCATCTCTCAACTTCTCAGTCCACAGGCAGTTGCAAGTTACGTATATGGGTTTGTGCTCCCTACCTTCTGGAGTACCTACTAAATTGGACTTTCTTTATCTCAATTCAAAATTCTAGAAGACATCTTATTAGTCCCATTTGGATCAGTTTTCTGTCTCTAGACTATCCATTGTAGGAGGACACATGGTATAAATCTAAGAAGGGTTACTTAAATCTGAAATGTACCTCAGTGATCTTTGCCTTATGGGGTACAGCTCAAGTAAGCAACTGAAAAGCTTGCAACCATCAGATATCAAACACCAGATCAATGTTCTGAATTAGAAGATGCATAGTGAGACAGACACTGTGGGTGTAGTCAGAGTAGGGTGAGGGCCTCCAGAAAAAGCAAGGCAGGATATTTGCAGTCAGAGCTGTGTAACTAAATGCAAGGAAACCCCCTACTAAAATCCTGTGTTAAACATTCAGCTCTAGAGTCATTCTTCAGTGAGGTCAGTTAATATTCCCCAGATAAAGAAGAGTAGCACATGTTTTTATTGTGCTAATCATTGGTAATCATGTGTAAGATTCACTTTAGCATGCTAAAGGCCCAGGCCTATGTGCTGTCTTTCCTCCTTCAGATCTGATGAGGTGATTTGCAAACTGGGCAACTAATTTAGCATGCAGGCCCAGACATAAGCAACAGTAAAAGGCAGGAAGGATTCCACCTTAAAAATAAGATTGCATTTTAATACCCAAGAAGTTAAGAAGTTAGAAAACAATACCTCAGCCCACCTTGGGGGCTGGGCAGGTGGCCTTGTTTGATATGCTCCCAGACCAAGATGCTAGTATCTCAGGGAAAAAATCAGCAGAGCAGGAAGTTGCTTGTGTTAAGTTAATTCTAAACATTCAAGAACCACTTAACAAGTCCACACCCCTAAGCCTTTTTTCATGTTCTCAAAAATCCTCAACTGCCTATAAAACCTCTAGACACCATACCACCCTGGACTCTCTTGTCTCCTCCTGATATGAGCCAGGAGCTCTGTCCTTTCACTTTATCTCTAAATAAAAGCCTGTACCTTGCTCTCCTACCTTGAGTGTTTGTGAAGCTCATTCTTAGGCTTTGTGAACAAGAACCCCAGATCAATAGTGGGAATAGATGAAAGGAGGTAGGTGGATTTGAAGTGATTGTAGAGACTTGGAATGCCATACTAAGAAGCAAAGGCATGATGGCAGATCTTAAAAAACACAAAGAGCCAGCTATTTTATCAGCAAAATGAGTTCACACAGGAATAGCAAAGGTGTTGTAATTCAGGACAAGCAAACTGTGGTGAGCCATAGGCAGGGCTGGAGAACAGAGGAGGGGGGCTTGCTTTCATAGGGGAAAGGAGAAAGCTGGGAAAGGCTGTTTTGGCTGAGCTCAGGGTGCAGAGGCTTTTCATGTCTGCGGGTGGCAGTTTCTCTTTGGCTGTTGCTTGGCAAGGAGAAATTTCTCCTTCCTTCTGCCAGTGTTTGTGAGGTAAGCTTCTTCCTGTAGGGAAAGATGAAGTAAGCTGCTTAAGCAAGTGACAGTATGAGACAGCTCCCCCTCAGGGCTTCATGACTCCATTTTTAATGAAGTTTCCTGTATTTATTTTCACCATCACAATGATGATTTGGAAAGGTCATTCTGAAGGCACTGAAGAATTTGAGTTGGAATGAAAAGGTACTCTGGAATTCCTCTCAGTGACTGGCCTGGTTGGAGGTGTTTATGGGGAACTGTGACCATTTCAAATATAATAATCAAGATTTGACAACTCATACAATTTTCTTTCATTCATACTTTTTAGCCCTAGGTTAAAGAACATGATTTAGTCATTTTTGGAGGTTTACTTAGCCACATTATGTTAATTACAATATTTAAAAAATGCAGCCATAGTGAACAGTGTTTACAATGTATTTGCTGGTTATTTTAGTGGATAAGATATTTTCCATAACATTTTCACAACACAAGATTCCCTCGTTAAATAGATACTTTCTTACTTACACTTTAATTATTTTATTTTTTAATATTTCTGAGACATTAAGGACTCATTTTGTACTTTAAAATTTAAAAGTTTAGGAACCATAGGAATATGTAAGTAAGTGATATGCTTAGTTCTTAAGTCAAAATATATAAAATTCATATAGATTTCTGGTATTGTACTGAGGTTAAAGTGTTCTATTTTGTTTTTTCTTTTTTCTCAGTAGGAATACTGAAACTATAACAGATAGTTTTCAAAATACTGAACCTATATGCTTTTAATTTCCTGTAAGCTATGTTTTCCTTCAGCTCTTCCACCATGAAGGGTAAACCATAGAATTCCTTTCCTTGAGGAAGCAGGAGGGAAATGCTTTTAAAGCAAAAGGAGTGATAGATCCATTCTCTGTCTCAATGCTCACTCCCTTGAATATATATAGCACTTATTTTTCTAAATTTTAAAGGCTGCCTTTATATGTTAAGATTATAACTGGTTGACTCTTCAAATTGAGATCATATGTAGGTTAATAGGAGAGATGAAGAAAGTCAAGACATATAATATAAAGAACCCAAACCAGAGGGACTGGAAGGACACTGTGCCTTTGCCCTAGAAGGGGAAGCCTACAGAAGTAAATACAGAGAAAAGGGAACAGGGAGTGGTGTGACAGGGCAAAGACACATGGGGGAGAGGGACTTTAATTTTACTCTCCTGTCACCTGGATAAAATGCAGGAGTGACAGATAGGTAAAAAAATAAATAAAAGAAAAGAAACTCAAGAAAAATAAAGCTAAAAGCAAAGTTTCTTTTGTTCTCTTTTCTGATTTGCACTCTGAGAAAAGACAGACTCATGGCAATGGTGAGAAATGCCATTCTGGAGAACTTCAGCTGAATGGGAATGAGTATGAGGGTATTCAGGTAGAGGGAGCGCAAGGTTTAGGATCACTGAGTTTCCCGTAGGGCTGTGTCCAAGTCTTAAGTCTCATGCTCTCTCTAGCAGGTGTGAATGGGCTCAGACAAAAGCTAGTGCCTGCCTGGGCATGAGCACAGCCGTGTCCCTGGTGAACTGAGCAAACGCACGAGGGGAACAGAGCTGAGACCTAGATATTCAAAGGAAGTGCTGTGCTTGCAAATGATTACCCTGGCTCTGCAGAAAAAAACAAGCAAACAAACAAACAAACAAGCAAACCCACCTTGGTTTGCAGTATGCATTGGTATCTGCGGTATCAATATTATCCCACCATGAATGATTTCAAGCCATAGTGATGCCAGGGTTCTTGTTCATAGAGTCGAAGAATGAACATCACAATGCTCAAGGTAGGTAAGTGGGGAAAAAAAGGGATTTTTATTTAGGGAAAGCGGTAGTACAGAACTCCCAGCATATGCTGGGATGGGGCAAGAGTGCCTGTGTCTGGGCTGTGTCTAGGGATATATATCTCAGACTTAGCTGAGATATCTAATATCTATAGGTTTCTCCTGGAATGCTGTTACTTGTTTTGACCAATCTTATTGAGAGTTATCTATATTTCCATATTTGGCATGCTTTTTCAACCCTTACTGCTAGCAAAAAAGAAAAAGAAAAGAAAACAAGGGTGTTCCCACCACAAGCATCCTGTTCTTGTATATTCCTGAGGCCCTCGGTAAGCTTCCTGCTTTTGTCCTTTTCTGAGGCCCCTTTTCCTGTTCTTACTAGACAGGGGCTGCCTCTGTCTTTTCCGTCTCAATAGGAGGTCCAACATGGAGATGGGAAATGATATACAATTGGCTCTAACCAGCTGATACACCCTTGCTCCAGCACAACATTGCCTTAGGAACATTTTGCAGCACTCCTCCACCTGGCCCTCCTCCCCACATACATTTTAGACCAAAAACAAATCAAGGAGGGGCACAGAGAGCTGCAAGTTTTCTGTGAGCTTTGTAGGTGGGATGAGGCCCCAGATCACAGAACGGAAGTTTATTCAAGAGAGGATAAACATTCATCAGAGCCAGGGGCCTGCAAGTCCCCTGCCCTGGAGCTTCCTAACCAGTGATTCCTAAATTGGTTACAGGTTCAAGCCATTGATTACCTGAGTCCTCAGGGGCAATAAGCAGGGCTGGATAAGCCAGAGCCTCAGGCTATCATCTCTAGCCTCTGGATACCCTAGGGCTGTGAAATATGCCTGTCTATGTTAACGTGTGAGAAAGGCTGGGAGGTTCTCTTCCAATGTAATTGTCTCCCTCTGACACCCACCCCATGGAAGTGTGCCATTGTCAGGCACTGGGGTAATTGAGGGAGTGATGCCTACAGGGTTCTCTGTGGCCCCTGCATGGCCACTGGGGCCCTGGTTCTCTCTGGTCCTGGAGATAATGCGTCAGGCAATGGCAGGGCTGACAGGGGCTCTAGAGCAGGTGCAGGCCCTTGCAGATGACTGTAGGAAGTGGTGTCTTTCATTATAGCAGAAAATAAAATGTTTAATCACTGGAATCTTACTTTATATAGTTAGAGACAAAGAACTGGCCACTGGGGTTCCTGTCCTTCTGACAGTAAGGCACCATTATCTTCAAGGTGGTTAGACTCACATAAAATTATTTTAAGGCTTAGAGTCAATGTTAATGGAAGCCAAACTTGAGAAGGCACTGTCAGAAATACAAAAACTAGAAGCAATAGTTAAAGATCTGGAAAGCTCTTACCTGGACTTAAAATAGAGACTTTTAGAACAAGGGATTGAAAGAAGAGAAATCTAAATTATTAGAACAATGTTTGCTTATGATAAATGCAGCAAAAAATATTCATTTTTAAAAGGATGCATCAGAACTTTTCCAATTTAAAGTAGCTGCAACCAAAACAGTCTTCAAAATACATCAGAAGAATGAAGAACAGTCCTGGACAGCACTAAAAAAATGGATTAGATGAAAATTCTGACATCTCTTAGTAGATATTTTGAAGAAACCAATGGATAAAGCTGAGTAAAATATGTAGTAGGCTGAATAATAACCCCCAAAGATGTCCACATCCTAATCCCCAGAATCTATGAATATGTTACCTTATATGACAACAGGGACTTTGAAGATGTGATTAAATGCAGGAACTCAAGGCAGGGAGCTTATCCTGGATAATCTAGGCGGAGCCAGTGCAAGCACAAGAAGGGAGGCAGGAGAGTAAGATTCAAAGAAAATGTGACAACAGAAGCAGAAGTGGGTGATGTGACCACAAGTCAAGGAATGTTGGGCAGCCAAGACAACCTGGAAGAGAGGAAATAAATTCCCTCTTAGGGTCTCCAGAAAGAATGCAGCCCTGCTAATAGATTGTGTTGATTTTTAAGCTAAACTGATTTCGGATATGTCCAGAATGGCAAGATAATACATTTGTATTGTTTTAATCCATTAAGTTTGTGGTGACTTGTTACAGCAGCAGTAAGAAACAAATTCACACTTCTTAAAAGTTTTTGGACAAAAATAAAATCAAATGTACACCAAATTATCTGAGAGACAGCATAATCAATACATTTTGAGATCATATTACAATTCTCCAAAATGAGAAAACTTTGCTGCAGTCAGAAAAAAATGGAGGATGAGGGCCATAAGTACCAGGAATAATACCCAATCCTTTTCTAACTGCACTGACAATAGTAATGAAGTTTCACTAAATGTTTAATTTAGAGGAAATTTACCACAAAAAGAGAACATTTCCAAAGCAAATGAACAGCCTGGAAAACAGGTGCAGAGTGGAGCACCTGTAAAATTCAAGTCAATATTTTCCTAGAAAAAATTGAAAATAATCACTGGCAATATCAATGCCAGCTTGTTTCCTGTGAAAAATAACAACATAGTAACAGGTTGATAGTGCTGGTGGTTAAGAGAAACTTTAATAATTTAAGGGGAAAAAGCAAACTTCAGGTAAACTTTAACTGAGGAAAATTTTAAGTATTAGTATTTGAAAATATTTTCTTATGTCCCAGTTAAGTCCCAAATGTTCCCAGTGTACATTTGGCATAGAGGCCTGAAAAGGATCACCAGGAAACTTCTGGATGATCATATAACCAGGGAAGGAGGGTAGTCAGGCTGTGATAGCTCAGGCATCCAGGGATTTGTGTCCCATGTAGAAAAGATGCCACCTGATGGAGTCATGACTCCAGAAGAAGGGCTCCAGTTCCATTCTGCTATATCAGGTACTCCACAAGACAGAACTTGTCCTGAAGCCCTTGTGCTAGAAGACCCTGTGGACCTCCTTTTAATTCAGTTATTCCCACCAGAAAGGCCCCAGCTCTGGTGTTTCACATTACCCTCTGGTCAAAAGTCAAATGTTACAGGGGGTCCTCCCCCTCTTCTGGAGAGCAAGGGCAAACCTTCCTGGAATCCCTCTACCAAGGGACTTCCCTAGCCCATCACATCCTCACTGGCAATAAGAAACACAACACTAAGCACTGGTTTTGGTCTTGTGTCCACACAGTCTGCAAACAGATGGGAGCCATTCTCCATGTTTATCCCTTCTTTTAACTTCCAGAACCATGCAAGATATTGTTTTTTTCTTGGTTTATTAATATTATTTTGACTTTTTCCTCTTTTCATTTTATTGCTGTTAGTCAAGTGCCATTTGCTCAAATGGAAAATTGTTAGATTTATAATTTTTATAACTATACATAATCTCATTGTGAAGCATATTATTTAATTACTACCATTTAGTTATATTAGCATTTTGTGTATTTACAGTAATTTTGTTTGTTGACAAATGCATTAAAATAATCCAGCTACACAGCAAAAATTTGTTTTGTCTTTCCTCTAAAATAGTTCAGAAATTTCCATTTTAGTTTTATTGTTTGTGTATATATATATATATATACATATTTACTTCTTCATATAAATGATTATACTGCAGATGAAATGAAAACATCATAGGATTATATTTCTTAGAATTATTTTTTAAGTAAATGTAAATTATATAAATGTAAATCTCATTAGTGAATTTTTTCCACTTTATTTGATTTTTAGATGGTTTTAAAACACAGTGTTTTTGTGATTGCTATTTAACAATATTCTTCTTGGTCCACAAATGAATATTTGTCTTCTAAACTATGAATTTTCTCATTTCATTTGCTGCTGCAGTTGAGTGATTGCACCATTGCTCAAGTGGAAGTGCACCCAGAATTATAATCCACAGGATAATGTTTCATGACTGTTTTTATTTAAAATTTAATTTCTTGAGTAAATTGTTTTCTTTTATCATATTTCTTGATGGTATAAGGTTAGTATTTCATTGTTGAGGTTTAACATTCTCCTGATATCATAAGCAGAGGTAAACATGACCAGTTCCACATTTGTAAACATTCAGAACTTGAAATTCATATCTGTGTCCTAAATACTGAATTTACTCTAGTTATAGTTACTTAAAAAATGGAGGGGAATTATGACTGTAAAATTCTGTCTTCTCTTTCTAACCCCATTTTCTCTTTTCAGAGATTCTACACAATTAGTTTAGGTCCTAAATTATCAGGATATAATATCTGATCAAACCTGCTCACTAAGAAGTTATAGTCTTAGTTTGTTCTCTACCCATTGTAAGTTCAGCCTTTGAAAAGGCATGCCTTAGAAAAGAAATGGGCCAAGGACTTAATCACTAATAATAAAACTGTCAGCACGAAAGGAGGATTTATATTTGTTTGGAGAGCTGTTAAAATGTCCATGTACTCTAAATTTTTGTTTGATATTATAATACTCTGGGAGATTCCCAGAGTAAAGGTGGTCTTTTGCTTTCCAGGTATGCCTGACTCACAGATATGTTCAGAAATTTTGGCATGTGCTGAACTATACACAAGAGATGCATCAGTTAATCTCCACTTCCCTGAGCTGGAGGGGTGTGAAAAGATATCAATCTCTATAAGCTAATGTTGGCTTTTAGAGTTCATATAAATTTCACTGAAAGATAACCAAAACCGTATTTCCTCTAAATGAAACTCATATTTTATAGCTCCTAGAGCATCTCTAATAAAGTTGGAAATGAAATAAGTGTTCATGAAAACTTAATAAAATCATACTAAAATATTAGTGAGAGGAGTGACATATTAATCCTATGTAAAAATATGGAAAGTCTTTACCAAAGACTTAAATAAAGATAAAGATTGCCAGAGGGTATTTATATCTTTCAGATACTGAAACAAGGAAGTGACTGTCAAATAATAACTGACAGGTTAGTGATGAACTAATACTTAGAGTTGTCTTCTCTTATTGAAGCAACGGGGCCTTTATAAACATGTAATAATTTTCAGGGCCCAGGAGTGGCCACGTCAGGTGGTTACCATGACTATGGGACTGATATCACAAGGCACTCTTAATAACCTCATCACTGCTGAAGGAACCTTCCCAGAATTACCTGTAAAAGGGAATTGTCTGCCACTAGAGAAAATACACAGTATTTTTCAAGAAAAGTTAATTAATTTGTCTCTAAATAAATTAAAATAGCCAAGCACAATGGGAAAATCATTATGGAGAAAAATAACTTCTTCTAAAATGTAATTTGATGCATGGTTTTGATGCCCATCATGGAAAAACTTTAATATATGTTGAGCATTTTCATAGCTTTAGTGAGACTAATGACAAAAAACAATAGTGAATAAGTATCTTTCATTGTTGAAGGATAAGAGGTATTTCTAGGTAACTTAGGGTTTACATGGACTTAATTTTGTGAATGATGAAAATAAAACACACATGGTCACAGAAAGAAGTTTCATATAAAAAACTGTAGGTTTAAGTTGAGCATAGATTTTATAGATTTTAATTGCTAGATAGGTCTACCCTAAAAACTCTCATGGAAATAATACTATTTTTGAATTGAATTTGGTCCAGATTTCCTATAGAAAGAAGGAAGGGAAAGAGGTGAAGATAGAGGAAGACATGCCCTTTGCCCGCTCATCCTATAGAAAGTTCTTCCGGAAATATTAACCCACTGAAAGTAACACATCAGTTTAGTTTATTATGATTCTGTAGTGCTAAATGCATCAGGTTAACTTTTTCCCCAGATTTATTGAGATATAATTGATGTATAACATTGTAAATTTAAGATGTATGGCATGTTGATTTGATATACTCATATGTTGCAATATGATCAGCATCAGAGCAGCATTAGGTAACACTTCCATGATGTCACATAATCACCATTTCTTTTTTGTGGTGAGAACATTCTCATAGCTACTCTCAAGTATACAATACAAAATTGTTAACTATATTCACAATGCTATGCATTAGTCTCCAGGATTTATTCATTTTCTGACTGGAAGTTTATATTCTTTAACCAACATCTCTCCATGTCCCCTACTCTTCAGCCACTGGTAACCACCATTCTACTCTCTGTGCACTGTTGTTGATAATATAAATTGAGCCACTATGGAAAGTAGTATGGAAGTTCCTTAAAAGAAAACTAAAACCAGAACTACCATATAATCCATTAGTCCCATTTTGGGGCTTATATATTTCAATGAAAGAAAAGCCATATATCAAAGAGATACCTGCAGTTCCATGTTTATTGCAGTATTATTCATAGTAGCCAAGATATGGAACAACCTAAGTATCCATCAATGGATCAATGAATAAAGAAGATATGTGTGTATGTGTGTATTTATATCTCTATATATGTATGTATGTATATCTATGTGTGTGGAAAACAATGGAAAACTATTCATCCATGAGAAAGAAGAAAATCTTACCATTTGTGACAACATGGGTGGGTCTTGAAGGCATTATGGTAAATGAAATAAGTCAGATAAAGCAAATATTGAATGATCTCACTTAGTGAATCTAAAAAGGCAGAATTCACAGAATCAGGTTAACTCTATTAAAAAATAGACAAATGTGTAAACTTAAACTATTTTAGGGAAGTACATGGGATATATACCTTTTTTGACTTATTAGAACCATTTTAGCATTCACATCTGACTTACTATTTTTTTTAGTTTTATGGAAAAAGTTTGAACAAATCTTAAAAGGTGTGTATCTCATATATTTGCAGAGCTCTTTTCTTTTTCCTTCCAAAAGATTACAGAATATCTGTAATCTGGACAAGAGTAATAGACAGGCTTAGTATTATTTCTATTTCTCTCTCTTATCTCTCTTTCTCAAGAGGGAGGTCTCACTCCTAGTTTCATGGGTCTTTCTGAAGGACTGCTGGTTCTCTTGATTGTCACAAGGGGTTTAGAGACATAGTCTACACACTGCGTGGAACTCCTCATTTCCTGGAGCCAGACTATCCCTTCCCTTGCCAGAATTAGCACTGTGTTTTCTAGCACATGTACATTTCTGACTGAAGAAATAGGATGGTTTCAAAAGATGACTCCCTATGGGGAGGAGGATGCTAAATATTCAGCTACTAAAAGTTTCCCTTGGATCTCAGAAGATTGCTCCCATGTAGAGTGGATCCCAGTGAGCATTTCCTTTATTCTAAACTTCAGGTTCAAATATCCTGTCCCCAACCCTTAGCCAATAATCTGTATCTTCAAGTAATCCTACTAAAAATGTCATAGCCCTTCTCCCCCTCCACTCCACTTCCTGCAATAAAGAAAACTCTACTTCTATTTAAGGGAAGAGAAGTCTTTCCAAATTATTAACCACACTCTTCCAACTTCAAAGTAAAGCCAAAGTCAGTGGCAGCATTAACAGCTGTGCCATGAGTCCCTCTTATGCAGTAATTCTCAAACCTGGTAATACATGAGAATCACTAGGAGAAGCTGTTAAAAATACCTGTGCCTTAGCACCAAAAGCACCCATTCCAAAGACTTATTTGCTTTATATTATGGGTAGTGGGAGAACAGAGAGCTCTCTGGTGTCTCCTACTCCTTTTATAAGGACACAATCCCATCAGAATAGGGCCCCACCCTTTTGAACCCAATTAACCTTAATTACCTTCCCAAAGGCCCCATCTCCAAATTCCATCACACTGGGAGTTGGGGCTTTAACATATACATTTTTCGGGAGAAAACCAATTCAGTTCATAACAACCACTGACCTAGAGAATGAATGTAGAAAAAGAAGATTTCTAAAACTGAGTGTTGGGGCACTTCATAATTAGAAGTTGGAAAAGAAGAGGAACGTCCACAGACAGAGAAGGGGTAGCCAGTGCGGGGGCAGTAACACCAAGAGCCAAGTAGAGGCCGTATAACAGTGGGTGAGAGTGACTGATCTGGGGAAAAACGGAGCTGGCAGGCTGAGCCACTGAGTGACTGACCGTTGGATTTTGCCGTGTGGGCTCCTTGTTGATCTTGACAAGTTAGCAGTCTAATTGCATGGTTGAGGCCTATGCTTGATTGCAGCAGGTTGGAGAGAAATGAGAGGAGAGGAATTGCCAGTGTAAAGTATAGACAATGTGTTCAGGACTCTTTTTTTTATAAGAGTAAGCAGAGAAATAGGCTGATAGAGAAAGGTGTAGAGAGTTTTATGACTGGGATATCTTTGTGCAGATGAGACAGACTGGGGACTAATGAACAACTGAAGTTACTGGCCTTCATAGCATACGTCCTAGTAAGGAAAATGTACTTACTATTGGTTGAGAAGTTAGACGTTCATAAGGTAGTCAAAGGTTGACATTTTCATGTTCTGATTGCCAACTAAATTCACTGTCCTTAAATATTACAAAATGTCAGTTTTTGTCTTTAAAAACTTGCAAATGGTTTGTGCAGCACAATGCTAAATTCCTCTTTGTTCTGAGATGCTTGAATATCCAGTAATAACATTCTATTTGAACACTGCAAATGGAGATAACATATGTGCAGAAGGGAAATGTAATTTGTTTGCTGAATAATAATTATAAACTAGAGGAGCAGTCAACTTAGTGAATCAAAGTGGTTGGTACAGTCAACAGATTTGTAAATTCTACGTAGAGTTTTCTTCACTGGGGTTATGTAGATTCAGCTTTTTAGTTAATTTAGTTTTATAGCAGGCAGAATTATATTTTACTTGTTAGCTTTGTTTGTCTTCAGAGTGCTAGTGAGAAAAAGAAAAATGTTCATTCAAGGGAAGAAAGAAACACAACTCTGATGAGTCTGTTTACAATGGAAGAGCAGTCACTGTGTTGTTTCAGAACATTTCCTGTATTTCATTTTAATATTCTATTGTGCTTTAACAGGTAGCAGAGAAGATATTCCACTACAAAATAAAAACCTTGTAATATACACATTTCCCTTTGGTGGTCTCCCTTTGCATATGTTGCTCAATAACTATAGTTAAGTATCAGCAGATACACAATGTGTTCTCCTTTCCCCGTCTCCTTTTCCTTCCCCTATTGCTTAACTCTGCACCCACATTTAAACCGGTGGGCATGGGGTTACTGTTGGCTCAAGAAGGAGCTGCCCCAGAATGATCCGGTAAACAGGTCAGCCAGTTGTTTTGTTTAATATCAAAGTCATGGTCTACAATTAAGGATGGAATTTTGGGACACAGAGAGATTTTTCTCTGAGAGAGAGAGAAAGAGAGAAAGCCCTCAGGGCAGAACTGAAAAAAAAATTTAGGAGTATCAGATGCTTATAAATGTTTCTAAGAGAATAGTGGAGAGACCTATCAGCCAACTAACTGCTTATCTTCAAGGGAGGAGAAGGTCAGGTCGGCTGTGTCTAAGAGCAGACCTTCGGAGCCCTGAGAAATGGTGGTCAGTAACTTCAACTGCCTTTGTGAATACCGAAATAGCTACATGGTGAGTTTAGGCAGGAACTTGAGAAAATCTCAAAATTTCCTATGCCCTCAGCACATCGAGGAGGACTCTTTCTGAGGTAATTGAGATCCAGTGGATACAAAAGGATCTCTTAGTTGTGGCCAAAAACATCATGGAGATGGCAGGAGATCCTGATGCCTCTGGAAACACCAGCGTGGAGAGGTGATGAGGACCGAGATTCAGTGAGGCAATGTGCATCTCTGAGGTACCGGTAAGACCTGGGATACCAGTAAGTTTGTTCTCCAACCAAAGAACAAAGATCCCTCTCTGGTGCCGTGGCCTTACGTAGGAAGCCCTACCCCACAGGGAACATAGAAGATACCCTTAGGGAAAGAGGGAGTGGGGAAGAACACGTGTTTGACTGAGCTGAGAATTGAAATGATAGTGTTAACTCGGAAATGGTAAAAATTGTTTCTGCCATTAGGTAGAAACAGGCTGAAGACTACATTCAGTTACTGAAAAAGAAAGAATGCTATATTTTTTGTGTATGTACATATGCGTCTTATGAATTCATTCCCCATATATGTACAGTGCATTCCAGAGTCACTGCGGTTTTTTAAAAAATTATTTTGGAGCGTAATTCTTTAGAAATTATCATGAATTTTCTAGGTTTTTAAATTCTAGTTCATAGTCCTATTTATATGTAACATCATGTTGGATGAAATTTTTCCTTTGGCTATGGAGTTTAGTCAAAGTACCAACATATTTTGCAGAAAGATGTAGAACTTAGTAAGAGATAGCAAAATCATTCCAGCAATGGCCGTCCTGCATGTTACATAAGACCAGGAATGGACCAACACACTTTGAAGGGACTTTGAGGAATAGAGTGTTGGTTATTCTTCTCATTCTCTGTGAATATTAGAGACTGATTTCTCTTGTATGACTAAAGTAAAGCTGCTAATATTCACCCTTTAGAAAACAGCTTATGGAGTAATAAACTAGTTATAAAGGTTTGTGAATTTGTGGCCTGTGTTGGAACTTTAGAGTTCCAACCCCTTGAACTAAAAATACTCCCTCCATTCAGAGTAATTCAGTCAAATTTCTTTAATTCATTTATGGTATGAGGAGTAATTAAAGGGGAGTAAGTGAAGTTATTGAAAAATTCTTAGATTGTAGGTAGCCTACATAAAAAAGATAAGTCACTTAACCAGCTGTTTTATCTGTTTAAGCCATTTCTACCTCCTGAAAATTCACAAGTCACACAGCTATCAGAGGTATTAATTTCTTTGATACAATTAAACATGCCTGAATGCCTCTGCCAAGTACAACAGGAGAGCCACCTCTTCTTATTTCTAAGGAGGCTTGGTGGAGGTGAGCTCGTTATATTTTTCCTGGTCATCTCTTGCTTCAATTTCCTGCTTCATTTGGTATGGCACTTTTCCTCTACTAATACAATGTTTTTAAAGTATCACAGATTTTTATTGAAGTCATGGAAATTACTTACAGGGATTAAAGAACAGCAAAGTACAGGTAATAACTTAATTGAATATGAGACATTCCTTCTTAAAGATCTGGATCTATTTATTTCTCATGGTGATCTTATTCCTCAGAGATCTACCTACTTTCCTGTTGCCTGCCTTTCACTGTCTTTCCCCATATTTTCTTATTCTGAATCCTTTCTCCATCTGTAACTCACTATTTAGATACTAGTTATGTCTAAATTAATTTTTAACCTTTTGTCTGGATATGTGTTATCATGTAGACATATCAATAATATATCTATCTGAAAGAATTAGAGCTCACCTATTATTGCAAGTATAGTTTGTGTAATCCATGTATATTAAATTTAAATATTATGACCTACTAGACTAGGTGGCTTAACCAAAATTGTCACCTTACCAGTCCTGGGAAAACATAACTATTACTCAACTAACTTTAAAGAATTATTTCCTTTTTCCTTTGGGTTTATATATATATAATATGAGAGATTGATTTATACATCTGCTTCAAAATATTTCCACTTTCATTAGCTATTTTCAAGGGTTAAATTCTAAAGCATAAAATTCTGATACCACCTTTTTTGTATGTGCTGTTACACTGACTTAGGAAGTTCTGTAATCCTATCCATCTACAAGAAAGCTCTCCTTCAAAGCTCAAGAAAGTGCCACATCTTTGGTAAATGCCTCCCCTAGTCACTATAAATCACAATGCCAGACATGTTTAATATAGTACCAATATAATTTTCTCTAAATTTTCTCCTGGGTATTAAATCTCATCTAGCTTTATAATTAAATTAAATAGCATGCATCTTTATAACTGCCTAAACATAAAGCTATGAACATGACATATACTCAGTGAATTTTTAAAATAAATTTAATTGAATATTAATTACAGTGTGCTGGAACTTCACCAATATTTAAAAACTAAAACAACATTCTATAATAAGAATGATTCTATGTGTACCTTTTTGCTTGGGAACATACTCCTTTGCCTCTTTTGCAGGTATATCTTAATATTACCTGAAGTGCACAGACCTTTCCTTTCCCCGTGTATGGTGAGTTTTGACTCATATATATGATTTGCACATTATATAAGCAAATGCATATACTCAAATAATCCACACCCCTCCCCGTATAAAGATATGTATTTCCATCATTCCAATTAATTGTTTTGCATCTCTTCCAGATGCAACTGTTCTTATTTTTATCACCACAGATGTGCTTTCACTGTTCTAAAACTTCAAACACACAGAATTGTACAGTATGTCCTGCTTTGTGTCTGTCGTCACTCAGCATAATGGGTTTAAGATTCATCCCTGCTGTTGCAATGGACATTTTTGTACAAGTCATTTGGGGACATAGGTTTTTATTTATTTAAGATATTTTAGCTATACCTACAAAGCAATTGCTGAGTCATGGTATGGACATAAATTTAATTTTATAAGAATCTGCCAAACAGCTTGTAAAGTGGTTGCCATTTTGCATTTTTAAAGCAGTGTTAGGGATTTGAGTGGTTCAGCATCCTTGTTAACATTCAATGTTGTCAGTCTTTACATTTGGTCATTTTTGTGAGTGTGTACCAGTATCTCACTGTGCTTTGAATATGCCTTTTAATGAGCACTGATGCTAGATATTTTCCTGTGCTTACTGGGCATTTTCAAATGTTTTCGTTTCATATGTGTATGGTCATTTAGATGTCCTCTTTTATCAAGTGTGTAAGTTTTTTGCATTGTTCTGTTTGAGTTTCTTTTTCTTACTGACTAAATGTATGTTTGCACTTCCTGAGATAACTCTTTCCTTGGATAGAAGTATTGCAAATGTTTTTGTCACACTTTGTGAGTTGCCTTTTCATTCTGTTAATGTGTCTTTTTATGAACAAAAATCAATTTTAACTTAGTTATATTTATCCTTATGTTCTTTGATGATTTGTGCTTTTTCTCTCTCGTTCGAAAAATATTTGTTTATGGTTATGAAGAGCTTCTCCTATGTTTAACTCTGAAAGATTTTTGTTTGTGTTTATTCCCCACCAATCCATCTGGAATTCATTACTATTATTTAAAGGTAAAGGGTGATGTAGGGGTCAGGATGAATTGTTTTCCATATGATTTCCAATTGTTCCAGTGCTATTTGTTGAAAGATTCTCACACAAAACTTCACTGACACCTTGTCATAAATAAGATGACAGTACATATGTAGATCTGTTTTCTGCATTCACCTTTCCATTATTTTCGCTATTTTGTCTATTCTTTTACTGTTTTAATCACTATATCTTCCTCACAGATCTTGTTATCTGGTGGTAGAAGTCCTCCAAAAATTGTATTCTTTTTCATAATGTCTTGAGTATTCTTACCTTTTCATTTCTTTTTTTTTGTTTTGTTTTTACTATATTTTTATTAAGGCATTATTGATATACACTCTTATGAAGGTTTCACATGAAAAACAATGTGGTTACTACATTCACCCATATTATTGTTTCCCCCCCACACCCCATTGCCATCACTGCCCATCAGTATAGTGAGATGCCATAGAGTGACTATTTGCCTTCTCGGTGCTATGCTGTCTTCCCCATGATCCCCTCCACACCATGTGTGCCAATCACAATACCCCTCAATCCCCTTCTCCTTCCCTCCCCACCCACCCTCCCCCACCCCTCCCCTTTAGTAACCGCTAGTACCTTCTTGGAGTTTGTGAGTCTGCTTCTGTTTTGTTCCTTCAGCTTTGCTTCGTTCTTATACTCCACAAATGAGTGAAATCATTTGATACTTGTCTTTCTCTGCCTGGCTTATTTCACTGAGCATAATATCCTCCAGCTCCATCCATGTTCTTGCAAATGGTAAGATTATTTCTTTCTTATGGCTGAGTCATATTCCATTGTGTATATGTACCACTTCTTCTTTATCCATTCATCTACTGATGGACACTTAGGTTGCTTCTACATCTTGGCTATTGTAAATAGTGTTGCAATAAACATAGAGGTGTGTATGTCTTTTTGAATTTGATAAATTATATTCTTTGGGTAAATTCCTAGGAGTGGAATTCCCAGGTCAAATGGTATTTCTATTTTTAGTTTTCTGAGGAACCTCCATATTGCTTTCCACAATGGTTGAACTAGCTTACATTTTCACCAGCAGTGTAGGAGGGTTCCTCTTTCTCTGCATCCTTGCCAGCATTTGTTGTTCTTAGTCTTTTCTTTTCTTTTTATTAAGGTATTATTGATATACACTCTCATGAAGATTTCACATGAAAAAACAATGTGGTTATTACATTTAGCCACCTTTTCATTTCTTCATGAATATTTGGAATCATCCTGTCAATTTCAAAATCAAAAGCAATAACAAAAAATACTTGTTAGGACCTTCATTGACATCACATCAAATCTAGAGATTAGTTTGGAGAAAACTGATTTCCATCTAATACTGAGTCTTTCAATCCATCAACAGAATCAGCTAACTGTAGCTACAATAATGCTGTTACAACAACCCCAAAATTCAGTGGTTTAACTGAGCAATAATTTATTCTCCCAGATGTACTGGTTTGTTGGCGGATGTTCTGGTGGCTGGAGTGGCTCAACACCACTTGAGTCTGTTGCACATGTCCCTTCATCTTCCTGAGACTGCTTCTCATACCTCTCATTCCCCTGGAACCCAAAGGTAGACCTGGAAGGCCTCACTGCAATTGCAGAATTGAGAGAGGGCAAGGCCAATTGCACAACTATATTCTAAGCTACTGTTTGAAAACCCATCTGCTAACATCATCTGCTATCGACTCAAATAAGTCATTTGGCTGAGCCCAAAGTCTAGGGTGGGAAGTATTTTCCACCTCTGGAGTACTGCAAAGTATATAGTAAAGGGCTTTGGCTTTAGAGCAGGTGAGTAATTGGGCCCAATCTAGGAAATGCATCACTCCAGACAAGCTGAGAATCCTGTTGCTATGACTGGGATTTGGTGTTGACAAAGCTGCAAAAGCCTTGGTATATGAAGTGTTTCCAATGTCTTTTCAGTCTCATTGTACCTCTGAATCTGTGTCTCACAAATAGAAAGGAGTTCACATTTCCTTAGCTCTGCACCACTTTATCACAAGAGTTCTAAAAAACGGAGAGGGAATGTACCAAGTTTCCCACTTTTCTAACCCCATTAGCTTTCACCTGATGGCCTTCTCTTCCTAGTTGAGTCAAGACTAGAGTCTTTAAATTGTTAGAATAAGACAAAGGACCTGGCATCCTCAGGCCTTCTCCATTTCCTGTCTGCCTCCTCTCTGATTTTAGTGCTAATTCACCAAAACTTTCTCCTTTAAGACACTCTTATCCCCATTCAGGTCACTCATTAAAGATGCTAAAGACATCACTGCAGCATTGTTTGTGAAAATAAAATCGTGGAATGGATGCAAACTCTTCTGTTTTTCACACTGTGAAATACTCTTTAGTAATTAAGATCAACAAATATCTACACAGACCAACATGTCTAAATGTCAAAACTACAATGTTGAATAAAGTGAAAATGAACTGCAGAAGGATACATTAGCTATGATGCCATTTACATACATTCAAAAACATAAAACAGTAGCGTATCTTGTGAATGAATGTTAAAATAAAAAGACATGCAGGCAAACAGCAGCCACCAACTGCAGAGGCCTGGTCCCGTGTGGGAAGGGCAGTAGACTATAAAGACTGAACCATGAGCACTGGCTGTTTCTTTAATGTTTTAGGTTTTAGACAACATAAATAAGAAACAAACAAGACATCTCTTGGATCATGGGGGCCAAAATACATTGGTATTTTTCATAAAAATACATTTTCTTTCTAGGTTTGAAATAGAAGATAAAAATTTTGAATTAAACATTAAAGGCATGATGCTGCAATGTGTTTCAACTCCCTTCTTCACTCACAGCCTACTTAACATAAATCCCTAGATGGTCAATGGTCCTCTTCTTATGTATCTTTAATGTGGAGTAACTAGTAGAGGAAAGCTTGGCTCAATAGCACCTTTGTGAGAATGTGCTGCTCCACGGAGAGTTCCTAGTTTGTGTTCTGTTGACTTTCACACGGCAGTCTCCCTTCTCCTAGATTTTAAAGTGTCTTCCAGATAACAGGGCAGTTAACTAGGGAGACTTGATAACTATTAAGTCATTTCTTTTTACTTTTGATGTATTTTAATAAAATTGAGTAATGTAGAAAACAGAAATAGGCTTTCAAAAACTGTGTGGAGTAAATGGGTAGGTAAATTAGTAAATGAATTAAAATACCTTCTGAATTATTGGTGCTGAATTGTTATTTGTGCTTAATATTGTATATTATAAAAAGGTTATTTTGACAATATGGAATGAATATTTAAAAGAACTTTATCCATTATTTTATCAACACAGCACCACAACTATATGCACACACACACACATTATGTAGGCCCAGAATCGTAGTGGACATTTTATATATTGTAATATTTATTTACTGTTCTGCCTCATACATTCTTAAAATATGTTTTAATGTCAATTTTATATTGATTGATTAGATAGGCTAAAATATGATTTAGCTAATCATTCTCCAACTTTAATTTTCTTCTTAAATCACATGCATTTTTATTTTTAAATACAATAGTATGCCATCAATATGGAATTCTCAGATATTCCCATAAGTGAAGTTGTTCTAAATACTGAAGACATATGTACTCTAGTGTTCACAACTTCTTCTATCTGTGTTAAGTTAAAATAGTTCTAAAGAGTTTTATGACCTTTGACACATCCTCCAAATGAGGATACAGAACATATTTTCTTGATAGTTTCATATGATCTCTTAAGAAATCATAGATTATACTCTGTAGATTAGCAAATCTGTTCTGCTTTTGAATTCTCCCTTCACTTCTGCTTTTGTCAGGGTGCATTTTATCACTTTTGATGTGATTTTGTTCATTCTGAACAGGGCTACCTGTTTCCCTTTCCATTTGCTTCTAATCTACTTTGGGCTGAATGAACAGATAGGGAATCTTATTATGGGTGTACATTAGTAAGTGTCCATATGGCACCGACTGACGAGAGCCTAAGAACTAAATATCACAAGATATTTGCCACTCCTTCTTAGATCATCTTTTCAACTCCTATTTTCAGAGATTACTCTAAAAAAGACCTGAAGAAGTTGAATTTTATGCACTGATAGAAGTTTTTGAAATAGCTTCTTTTAAAAGAAAAAAATTGCCTAGATTCTTGACTCAGGTTGCCGTATAATAATCATTATACATTAGTTTGCTATGCGTACAGCTAAACTGTAGTGTTCCTGTCAGCACAATGTCTTTGTAGGGAAATTAGCAAGATGCTATTCGTTTGACAAGGCTTGTGGTGCTGCAGGTATTAAAAGCCTAATTATTATTTTCACGTGGTCATGAGCCATGCAGTTTCCAAGGAAATCCATGGTGCTCTGTGATTGTAAAATACTCTTCTACTGGACTGCAGCCCACTGCTCTTTCCCTGACAATTCTGTAAGTGAGATATTACAAGATAAATATTACTACTACATCAAGCTACCAATTTGATGATACCTTGGCTCTAAGAAAATAGTAGGTATTTTTTAAATTCACTTAATACATGAAAAGTCTGGGTTCTAAAACATGTTTGTAAATATGGTTTCTTCTTTTTCTATAGGCAGTCCATCATTTCATGCAGTATCTTTTGTTTGCTAATTAAGCAGATTAGGTAGATTGATTCTCAGATTCAGAAAATCAGACTGATTCACTTACTAAACTAGGACACCTTATATTTTTTTAAACTTGAAAATATTTTTGTATAATTAGGCTGTTCCAAAAGTTTGGCAAATTAAAAAAAAATATGTGAGTAGGAAACTCTGAATGCCTTACCAACTTGTTAGCATAAGGAAGTCATTATTCCAGATGCACCTGGGTGAGGTCATCCACTGAAAAAAAGAGAGCTTTGCTTGGACTGGAGCCACAAGGGTGGGTGAGAAAGGAAGTCAGTTTGCCTTCCCAGGTGATCCCAAGTGAACAGCACAACTTGAAAACTAGCTTCTTTATGTATCAACAACTGTCCTATGATTGAAAACTGGAGAATCAGGAAAAATAAAGAAAGAATAGCCTCCCACCAATTAGCTCTGGCACTCAATCCAGAGTAATTCTAATTTTAAGGAACCATGGTTATTATTGTAGTGACCCTTCTTCACTCTCTAGCTGCTCTGAGTTCTACCAGGAAGTCTAGGAAAATCCTCAAACTGATTAAACAGCCTCATACCCCCAGTGCTGACCCCCACCTGGTCTTACCCTCCCCAGACAACTCAACGCTACAAATCTTTTATTCTCTCCTTTACTCTGAACTCATGCATAGCCCATCATCTTTGGGCTAAGGTTGTTAAAAGTGAATGGGCATGATGTAATCCACAAATTTCCTGAAGTTGTATTAAATTCTGTGTGTGTATGGTGTGCTGTGGTGCATGACTGTGAGTGTATTCATTATTCCAAGAAACTGTCATATCACTCATCAGATTTTCAAAGAAAACCGTAAGCATGAAATGACTGAGAGATACCCTCTTAAACGACAGCCATCTATCACACAAATATGTTAGAGGCATTTAACAAGGGCCTTGAGGAAGAAATCTCTTAATTGTGAGATATATAATAAGCTGTACATGTTTAAATGTTCTTCCAATTTTAGGACATTTACTACTTATGAATTGCTGTGATTCAACTAATGTAAAAATACAGAAAGTCCAGTAAAAATGGTGGAGTGAAATCGAAGTTACAGTGCAATTATATTTATTCCTGGAGGCCATCCCTTTTGAATGGCAATATGGCAATGAAAAGGGGTCAAAACAAAGTTTATACCTTTCAAACCCTTCTACTTTGGAAATAACTTCTAAAGAAAAATTCAGATATAAAAGAAAAAATGGTTTACAAGAATATGTTCACTTAGGAATTATCACAGAAGAAATTTAAATATACAATAAAAGGGAAATGTTTAATTATTTTAAGGTCTGTAAAGTATGAGATGTTAAAATAATATTATGAGAGCTTCACAGTAACATGAAGATGGTAAGTAAAATCTGAGAATTTCTGGAGTTAAGCCCCTCCTTCTCTTCTGTTATGCCATCTACTGCTATTAGAACAAACAGATTAAAAACTATAGTCTTTGAGCCTTCCATGCATCTCTCATTATGCCATAGTAGCCATTCAGACTTCAAAACCTGGACTCCAAAGGACCCCTTTTGTCAGCTAACCCTAGGTGACAATTTCATTATTTATCTTATTTACTTAATATTAATTGGATTCTTTTTAAAGATCACACCAGATAGCCTTCACTTTTGAAACACAAATGTAAGCAAAATCTTATATATACAGCTTCAACAAAATTTTGATTTGCTTATATCCATGAATAAGAATGATAATCATGGATCAAAACATAAAAGAATAAATTTTACCAATAGTATCAATTCTGAAAACCTAATAAAAGAAACCATCATCGCTAAAGGATGTATGGGGAAATTCTTAAAGTTGTCTTTGTGTTTTCTGCTTCTTGAGAAATGAGGAAAGGCAAACAGGGATGCAGGTGGCACCGTGAGAAAGAGCTGCTCATCTGACTAGAATGGTTCAGCTCCTAGTTATTTAACAGTGTCTTGCAAGCAACATAAATTAGAATCCTGCTTCTAATGAATGTGTCTTAAGAATAAATAAAGCAGAAAAACATAAGACAAAGAAAACCTCTAGTAGTGTTTGCCCTAACAGCCTCAGGGAGATGGACCAGGTAGTACAGAGCTAATGGCTGAAGTGAGCTGAAGGGGTGGGATGGGGCAGCTGAGAAGCAGGAACTTTCTGCTGAGTTAGATGTCACACTAAGACCTCACTTAACCTTTTTATTTTCTACTGAACAGCCCAGGTGCACAGAAATAAACAAGTCATAGTAGAAGTAAAACCTAAATTGCTCCTGTCACCAGCTACCACCTCTTCACAGAAAATACCTGGTATAGAGAATTAAGCCTAGAATTAAGGATATACTTTAATGCCACTGTGGCCTCCTCTGCCCCCTCTGCCTAATAAACATGCTTCTTTACTTTTTGAGGAGTGACATTTTTAGTGTTCAAACAAATGGGAATGCTAAAAGGAAGGGTATTCCTGCCTTTAATTCCTCTATACATTGAAAAATACATGTCTCACATCTGAAATAGTTTTCTCTTTGCTCTATCACAGCCCCAATTAAATGGTAATTTTCCTTCCATAAATCCAATTTAGACATGTATATATATATATGCAGAGCTGCTGCTCAGGAAGCGCACATCACCATTCGGGCTGAGCTGAACAGTTCAGCACTATTCAAAGTTCGTGTGTGTGTGTGTGTGTGTGTGTGTGTGTGTGTGTGTGTGTGTGTGTGTGTCTAGACATTTTGTTAAATGTGAAAAGTAACCTCCACTTAATAAAGCTACTTAAATATACCTTCTATTACTTGCATTCAATAAATACTGTCAGACTGATGAACTCAATTCTAAAAAGACGTTTTTTAAAAAATAAGCTTTTCCATCATTTCTAGGTCTTAAATTGGAAAGCTTTTGCCATTCAAAGAATTCCAAGCCTTCCATGATCACCATGGGAAGAGATCTGCCACGGAGAAAATGGCATTTTTCTGAAGCCAACTATTTTAGATACAATCAATAAATTTGTATTAAGAAAGCATAAGGCAATACTTAGTTGTAAGAAAACACAAGGTCACCACCCTCAGCACTTAGAACTAAATGAAAGCCTGAGGGAGCACAAAGCAAACTGGTATTTTATGCTCAAGATTGCAGACAATCACAGAGCCTGTAAACGTGGATGCTAGCCGGGAAATTCGAGATGCAATCAAATTAACATAAAGGGTGCTGCTTAGAATTCTTTTGTAGGAAGATGGAGGGGAAGAAAGAAAAGCATTTCTATAAGAGAAAGATGTTTTTTTAGAAGAGGTTCACCAATTTTTAGAAGAGGAAATGCCAATTCCATAACAATGCTTTCAGATAACACAGGCTGAAAAAGATACTGCTTGGAATTAAAATTTTTAAAAAAATCAAAAGGGATATAATTTAGATACATTCATATCAAATTCTGAAATCCCCAGACTTTTACAAGGGTCTTTGAAAGAATTTATTATTCTATTTTTCCAAAGTAAAGATAATTAAAACTCTCCATTAGAATATGTAAGCATAGAGGTAATAGCAAAGTGTTTAAGCTATCAAATTATCAAATTTTAATATACTAAATCAGACTTTTCTGAAGGCCTTGATTTCTTGTTCTAACAAATGAGAAAAAAAAACAGAGGTAAAGTATTATATGGTTTAACCAAAAAAAAAAAAAAAAAAAGCTGTCTGAAATACAAAAATGTCAAAAATACCTGTACATTCACATCAGCAGGATGGAATCCTGTTGGAGTTACTGGAATAGCAGAAATAGTCACATCTCAAAGTTTCTTCTATTCCTAATATGATTTGATTGCATTGGATAGTAATGTTACCTGATCTCCTGATTGTTTTGTATGAAAAATCTTAAGAAAAAATATCCTTAGAAAAAAACAGATTGCAAAAAAATAAAGTTGGAAGTATCAGTCCAATTAATAGTACAGGAATCTTGTGAGCATGAGGTAACGAAGAGTATCCAATTACCACCCTTTGTGCCGTTGTGCTGACACAAAAAATGAGAAACCTTTCTATGACCACAATTTGAAAATGTCAGTACTGAAACAATACCACAATCCATCACATCCTTTAAAGGACTCTCACCTCTATGTAAATGTAAGCTGAGTGATGGATACACAATTCTATTAGTATTATCTATAATTACTCTGTGGGTGATAAAATTTACAAATGAAATACTCGATATTGTTAGACATTATTAGATATTACTTTATTGTGGCCTCTGTAGTAAAATGTATCATCGCTAAGAAATGGCAGCAGTAGAAAATTTCTGTACATTAAAATTGAAATACTGTAACAAACTGAATTGAGTGAAAGTTGAAAGGAAATATATATACTTGAAGACAACTTAAATATGAAGGAAGAGATAATCCTTTTTCATTGTGAAAAAATCTTCTCAACACTTTGATATGCTAAATCAGCAATAAATACTATTAGCCTTATTTCCTCTAACATTCTTAATTACCTAACAAAATACATTAATCATAGAAAAATACATAACAGGAATAAACCAGAAATAAATCCATCATTCAGAGAGAACAAATCTTTTTTATTGAAATACAGTTGATATACAATATTGCATTGGTCTGAGGTCTAAAAATAGTGATTCAAAAATTATGTACATTACAAAATGTCCACACTCTAAGTGTAGCTCACCAGCTGTCATCATACAAAGATACTACAATATTATTGACTATATTACCTATGCTGTACTTTTCATCCTCATGAATTATTTATATTATAATTAAAAGTTTATCCCTCTTTAGCCCCTTCATCTATTTTACCCATCTCCCTCCTCTTTCCCCTACGGTACCTGTTTGTTCTCTGTACTGATGAAACTATTTTTGTTTTGCTTGCTTATTTTTAGATTCAACATATAAGTGAAATCATATGGTGTTTTTATTTCTCTATTTGACTTATTTCCCTTAACATAATACCCTCTAGGTCCATCCATGTTTTAGCAAATGGCAAGAATTCATTCTTTTTATGGCTGAATAATATTCTGTTGCACATATGAACCACCTCTTCTTTACTCATTCATCTATTGGTGGACACTTCGGTCGCTTCTGTATCTTGACTATTATAAATAATGTTACAATAAACATTGGGGTTCATAAGTCTTCAAATTAGTGATTTTGTTTTTTTCAGGTAGCTTCTGAAAAGTGAAATTGCTGAGTTGTATTGCATTTCTAGTTTTAGTTTTTTTGAGAAACCTCTGTACTGCTTTCCATAGCAGCTGCACCGATTCACATTCCCACCAACAGTCTAGGAGGATTCCCTTTTCTCCACATCCTCGCCGGCACTTGTTATTTTTTTGTCTTGATAGTAGCCATTCTGACCGGTGTGAGGTGGTACCTCACTGTGGTTTTGATTTGCATTTCCCTGATGATCAGTGATGTGGAGCATCTTTTCATGGGACTGTCTGCCATCTGTGTGTGTTTGGAAAAAGGTCATTCAGGTCCTCTGCCCACTTATTAGTCAGAATATGTGTTTTTTGCTGTAGAGTTGCATGAGTTATTTGATATTAGACCCTTATTAGATATATCATTTGTGCATATCTTCTCTCATTCAGTAAGTTGCCTTTCTGTTTTGCTGATAGTTTCTTCTGTTGTTAGAGTCTTTGAGTCTGATGTAGTCTCACTTGTTTGTGTTTGCTTTTGTTTCTCCTGCCTGGGGAGGCATATCCAGGAAAAAAGAACTAATGATGATGTTAAAGAGTTAACTATATTTTCTTCTAGGAGTTTTATTAATTCAGGTATTATTCTTAGGTTTTAATCCATTTGAGGGTGGGTATTTTAGAGATCTCTTTGCTAGTTTTAAGGGGCAAAACCAAACAAGAAATAGTGTCAGGAAAAAAAACGAATATATAATAAGAAAGCTTAAATTTCCACATGGCACAAGGGCAGAAAGGAGGCTGGACTTTAGGAATAACTAGAATAAGGTCTGCTAAATGCCTACAGAAAAAGAAATCTCTCCCAATGTCACCTTACCTTATCCGGGGTCCCCTCTGAATGTCCGCCCTTTGGATTGCCTTTTTCCAGTGCTCTAACCTACAGGGTATAGATTTGGGTCTGTATATCTCTGGAGCTTTACATCCTATGATCCCAGTAAAACGAAGTTGGTTTTAGGGTGCCTCACTTAGTATGTAATTCAAAATTCCCACTGAAGGGATTCATTGGCCCTAGTCAGTCTCGCTGACTCAGTGTGCTGTGGACCGGGAGCAGGGTCGCAGCGACGAGTCTGAATGTTTGCCCAGAGGCAGGGAGCACTGCTGAGCTTAAGAGAGGGAAAAAAATTTAAGATGCTTATTTTTTCCCTTAACTGTATTTTCCATAGAACCCAATCAATACATTGTCTTGCTGATACTCATCAAAGGCTGTGGTCTAAAAGAGTAATCTTCGTTTTTTCTGATTCATTTTAGTTTTTTTTTCCCCAAATCTTCCCCATTTTTATTATTTTAAATTCTCATTTTTCTCAAGGATTTGTAAGTATTATATAGCACTGATGAACTTACTTCATTTACATTTCTATTAATGCTTTGCCAATGTGTAATAAGATCTTACAGCAAAAGTACATGTAGATCAGTATACTAACAGCATCTATACCAAGCTCTAAATCTAAAAAAGTAATATTACTTTTTTAAAAACTAAAATTAACTGCTCCAAAATTTCCACAAAACTACCAGTAGTTAAATTACTTAGTATAAATTCCATCTATTAACAAGAACTTTTCTTACTGATTTTTTATAAAATGAAAACCTGTACTAGTTCAAATGTATTCAACCTAAAATAACCCCAAAACAAAAACTAGAATTTCTCATTTCTGTGTTTTCTTTTATACCTATATATGTCTTAAGAATAATTGAACCCATATATGTGTCCGGTCTTAATTTTAGAAGGAATTAGAATGAGTCAAAATAAAGCAAAACAGAAAAAAAAAAAAGAAAAAAAGAAAAAATGGCTTTCCTGAAAAAGGAAATGCATCAAGGAAAATAATCAGCAGCTGCACAGCTGAAGGAAGTGAGAGACATGCTGAGGTGGCAAAATCAATCCCTGGGTTTTTATTTTGTCTTTGCCTTTTTTACTTATTAATTGGTTCTGGCACCTCCCAGCTGAGGCTACAAAGAAGCAAGGAGAAATTGCCTATATCCCTTCCAAACTAAAATTTCATTGTTTGGGTGGAGGAGGAAATACATTTTGACCTACTGACAAGCTTTAATTAATTCTGAAGAACAGTAATCACAGTGATGCAAACATGAAGGAAGGAAGTATCCAATTCTTACTGCCACGTCCAAAGAATAACCTGTCTGCATCATTTCCCCCATGTATTCTACCTCCCTTCCTGGTACATTGGGTTGTATGAAATCTCTGCCTGATAAAAAAATCAAGCCCTTCACTTGAATACTATATCCTATACTCTCCAGCCCACACAAGGATATGCTCTAGCAACTCTTTCCTCTCTCCTGCATGGTCAGTTCTTCCTTGTTACACAACGGTTTCCCTCAGGAGTCAAATAGATATTTAAATACCCTTTCCTGTTACCCGTACCATCTTTCAGCTCCTGCCGTTTTTCTCTGCTCCTATCAAATAATAACAGTAGTTGAAAATTACATAGCATTAACTATGTGTCAGAGTAAAAGATTTATATATTTTAACTCTTTAATTCATTTGGTTCCCCAGTAATCTTATGAAAAAAGCTTATTTTACAATAAGAAAACCTAAGCAGAGGCTTAATGAATAACTTATACATCCCACAGCTAGCAGGTAATGGAGGTGGGATTTAAATCCAGGCACCCTGGCTCTAAGTCTGTTTTCGTTTCTTTATTACACTACTTTTAAGCAAAACTCCTAGAAATAGTTGTTTATACTGGCTGCCTGCAATGTCTCTTTCTGAGCTCTTAAGCCACTGCAATCAAGCCTTGTCCCCATCACGCCACTGAAATTGTTTTTGCCACCAATGATGTACATGCTTAAAAACCCAGTGGTCAACTCTCAGTGCTCATCTTCCGTGGTCTCTCGAAGTGATTTAACACACCTGGTCCCTCCTTCCTCTGGTGACTCCTGCCCACGTGGCTTCCAAGCACCTTCATTCACCTGCCCATTCCTAGCGCTGGCAGCTCTTTCCCTGTCTCTGTGAGGGGAGCCTCATCCCCCAGACCTCTGACGGTTGGTCGAGTGACCAAGGGCTTCTTCCTTGAGTCTCTTTTCCATCTGAGTACATCCCCAGAGACCACATTCAGTGTCTTGGCTTTAACTACTGCCTATTTATAAACTGATACACACATTTGTACCTCTAGCCTCAGGTCTTTTTCACCAAGGTTGTTTACAAGTATATGTGCTAGGTTCTGTTGTTCATGTTTTCAAAGAGTTTACACGATAGCAATTTTGGAAATTATTCTGTAACTGAATGTTAGAGTGTTTTATTTTTGTTTCTTTGTGAAAATATATCCTGGTGTAATATAGACTTAGATTTTGAAACTTAATCCTTTAACGGGTAATCAAACCTACTCCGGCCTAGTTTAAAAAAATAATAAAAGAAGACAAAATGGAATGAATTCTGCTAGTCCAAGTCACCAAACCAGAGCTTAATACCTAATTGCTGTTCCAACCTCCCTTAGAAATGTTGTAGTCAGGAATTTTCTTGTGTAATAAACATGTATATATTTAGTTATTCACATGTGGTATAGGAGATATAAATAAGTAATTAGTAGTAGGTATAGGTCATAAAATCAATGTCATTAAAACCCAGAAAAACAAAAAGTTAGACCAAGCAGCTATAACTAAAAAAGAAAACCAAGATTGAAAAACAAAATATCAGCTGATGCAAATAAAAATCATATCTCCAGACTTGCACAGCATAATTAGAGACATGAAAATAAAGATACCATTTAAAATATCAATATAGAAATTACCCTAATAAGAATTACTAAGGCCTTTCTGGAAAAATAGTTAATACACTAATTTTAAAACATATGAAAAACATAATTTCTTAAGGTCAAAACCATAGTAGAGAAATAATGTGAGATAATTGCAAATACATAATATTTAAAACATTTTAGGACAGTCACAGAATAACATAATAGAAAGGAAACTGAATATAGAGCCTTGTAAGAAACCAGTGACTAAGTGTGCTAGGATGTCATTATCAATCAATGGAGAATGGATGTGTTATTTAGCAAATAATGTGAAGAAACTTCGCTTATTATGTTAAGAAAAGCCAAGTTGGATCCAAAACTCATACTAAAAATAGATAAGTAAATAAATTTCAAGTGGTCTAAAGAGCTAATTCTAAAGTTAAATTTATGAAATAAAAGGAAGAATATATGAGTGTTTTTGTGACCTTGTAATATAGTTGATTTCCTAACACTGATTAATGCAAGCATTAAATGAAAAATATTGATGTATAGGACTATGTTAAAATTAATGATCTGTGTTCAGTGAAAGACAATAGGGAAAAAGTTGACATATGAGAAATATGGAAAATATTTTCAGTGATGTTCCTGATAAGAGATTATAATATCTAGGAGACAGAATGAATATCTGCAATTCAGAAACAAACAAACAAACAAAATAAGATGGGAAACCCAGTAAAAAATTGGCCACTATTAATAAGCTATTCACAAAAAGGAAAAAGTAAATGTCAAATAAATATATAAACAGATATTTTAACATTAGAGAAATGCAACAATAAACAATAATGAGGTACTACTTGGAACATATAATTTAAAAAATAGAATATCAGGCTTGACTTATAGAAGTAAGAAATGTTCTTTTCAGCACAGCAAACTTTTAGTATTTATTGAAATTAAATATTCAAAAGTCTACAACCCAACAATCCTAATTTGGAAGTATACATCACACAGATGGTATCTATACTTATCATAGTGAGCATTCCATGTTATATATGTCAAATGTTGTAGAACTGAAACTAATATAATATTGTAAGTCAACTATACCTCAATTTAAAAAAAAAGGATTGCTCCCACAAGTCTTCAAGTAAACATAATTAGGGATATTTATTGCAATTTTTTTTAACAACCTAAACAACTGTGAGCAGGAATTAAGCCTAAATAATCATCACTAGGGGAAGGAATATATAAATTGTGCTATATAGCACAATTTATATATTCCTAATAGAAAGGAAACTGAATATAGAGCCTTGTAATATATATATATATATATATATATATATATATATGGAGAGGATATGGAGAAAAGGGAACAATTGTGCACTGTGGGTGGGAGTGTAAACTGGAGCAGCCACTATGGAAAACAGTATGGAGGCTCCTCAAGAGATCACAAAGAGATCAACCCTGTCTGCCATCAGTCCTGCTTCTCAGAATGTATCTAAAGGAAACAGAATCATTATCTTGAAATGATGCTCTGCACTCCCATGTTCATAGAATTGTTCACAATAGCCACAGTGTAGAAACGACCTGAGTGTCCACCGACAGATGAATGAAAAAAAATGATTGGTATATGTATACAGTGAAATACTTGGAATACTATTCAGCCTTAAAAAAAAGATGGAAATCCTGTCATTTGTGACAAAATCAAGAAACCTGGAGGACATTAGACTAAGTGAAATGAGCCAGAGAAAGAAAAATACCATGTTATCACTTACATGTGGAATCAAAAAGAAAGTCAAACTTATAGAAGCAGAGTAGAAAAATGGTTGCCAGGGGCTAAGCTATAGGGGAAATAGGGAGAGGCTGGGAAAAGTGCACAAATTTTCAGTTACAAAATGAATAAGTTCTGGGGATCTAATGTAAAACATGCAGCCTACAGTTGATCACTCTGTTTTTTGTAATTGAAATTTGCTAAGACAATGCAACTTAAATGTTATCATCACTAACAACGTTTGGTAAATCTGTGGAAAAAAACAAAATAATTGATATTCTAATTATATAACATGCTTTTATATTTCTTAAAGAAAATCCTTTAAAGTTTAAGTTATTGGTGACTTTTAAGTCAATGTATTAATTTGAGGAGGTCTTAAAAATAAAGGGAAAGCATCTGGAATAAAAAGGCTTCTCTTCTAATCCTAACAGTCATTTCTGTGTACCTTTAGGTGAATTAAATTCCCTGAGACTTGGTGTCTTCATCCATATAATATAGGTTATAATATCTATCTCACTGACCTGTGGGAATTGAATGAGGCATAGAATCCAGGATTTTCCCCCATATATGTTACTCAGCAAATACTAGATTTTTTTCCTTTATTCAACAATTATGTAAAATATTTAAAATCCAAGTAATTTCTATCCATTAAGAGATTCTTACTTCCAGGCCAGATTTCTTCTCTGAAATCCAGATATGTATTTTACTGTCTATTTTCTATGTCAATCGGGACATCTTGAAGGCCTTTACATTCAAGATTTTTTTCATACCCTTCCTCTCCCTGCAACCTTGTTTTCCTACATTTTTCCCTATCTCAAGTTATGAAACATCTATCTTTGCATCCAATCCATAACCAGGAGCTCTAGGAGCCACTTCTAATACTTCCTGTATCTCAGCACATATTCAACCAATCTCAAAGTGATGTCCATTTTTCCCTGCAGAATAGCTTTCAGATACTTCCATGTCTTTCCTAGCCCCGCACCATTCAGTACAATCTACCATCCTCATGCTTCAACATTGACATTCCTGCATTTACTCTGGTCTTCACTTGGTCCCCAAACTATTTCCAAAGTAAACTTCAAAAATCTGATCATATTACAACTTATATAATGGCTTCTCATTGTTGGGGGTTCAGGGGCTCCAACCCTACAGTGTTGTATTAGAATGAAGGCAAGTCTTGTCATGATCAGCAAATCCTAAGGGTTTGGCTGCTCCTGACACCTCAACCTGCTTCCTTTTATGACAGTACTGCAACTAAGCTGGTCTTCATGTCACCTGCATACCTGACATACCTTCTCCAGACACAGACTTAGCATATGCTAAGGTCTTCTTAATTGGAAATTGCATCCACTTGTCATCCATTTAACTTCTCATTCCTTAAATTTCTTTCTAGTATCACTTCTTTAAAAGCCTCCTCTAACTTTCTAACAGATAAAATCCTCCTGTTATAGGGTCTTATGGCACCATATTTGTCTCTTTCATAGTGCTTTTCAAAATTTCTTGATGTGAATATTTAAATACTGTTGGCTTCAGCAATAGACTATAAATGCTATATGGCTAGGAAAAACTTGCTTATTTTTATCACCACTAAATTCTCACCACTAGGCTAACATAAAATTGATCAATGAAATTTACTGAATAGATTAATAACTTTCCAAACAATCTAAATCACTGACATTGTGGCATTTATAGCTCAATGATGAAATTCAGTACTGATGAACAATTTCATTGCAAGTCTAATTTGTATCAAAATGTGTTTGATTATATGCTGGTAGTGGAGATGATGACATCATTTAAAAACTCTAAATGGTATTTAGATTTTAAGAAAGAGTAAAAGTGAAAATGACTGTGCACCCCCTTAATATATTTATATCAGTGTATGTTACTAGAATGTAGGTGATACACCCATAATCACTCCACCAAGATATTTTGTAAAATATTTTATGTTAACACTTCTAACCTATCTGGTATAATAAGTAAGTGATATAGTTTTTTAAGTTATGTGTATGCTTGGTGAGAAAATTGTTATGCAAACCAGAACTCTCAATTGAAAGAAAACAAAAATAATAACAGGATACTTTATAATTTGATATAAACCATATGTAATGAATGTAACATGTTAAATAAGATTGGTTTTGAAAAAATATTTATAAAAAGAAATCTGTATTTGGCTTCACTGCTGAATTTTATCAAACATTTAGTGAAGACCTAATACCCATTCTCCTAAAAGTTTTCCAAAAAATAGAAGAGGAGGGAATACTTCCAAACTCATTCTATGAGACTAGCATCACTCCAATACCAAAACCAGGCAAAGACACCACAAAAAAAGAAAATTACAGACCAATATACCTGATGAACATAGATGCAAAAATACTCAGCAAAATATTAGCAAACTGAATTCAAAAATACATCAAAAAGATCATCCATCATGATCAAGTAGGATTTATTCCAGGGATGCAAGGATGGTACAACATTCAAAAATCTATCAACATCATCCACCACATTAACAAAAAGAAGGACAAAAACCACATGATCATCTCCATAGATGCTGAAAAAGCATTCAACAAATTCAACATCCATTCATGATAAGAACTCTCAACAAAATGGGAATAGAGGGCAAGTATCTCAACATAATGAAGGCCATATATGACAAATCCACAGCCAACATTATACTTAACAGCGAAAAGCTGAAAGCTTTTCCTTTAAGACTGGGAATAAGACAGTGATGCCCACTCTCCCCACTTCTGTTCAGCATAGTACTGGAGATCCTAGCCACAGCAATCAGACAAAACAAAGAAATAGAAGGCATCCAGATTGGCAAGGAAGAAGTTAAACAGTCCCTGTTCGCAGATGACATGATACTGTACATAAAAAAAACCCCTAAAAAATCCACTCCAAAACTACTAGATCTAATATCTGAATTCAGTAAAGTTGCAGGATACAAAATTAATACACAGAAATCTGTGGCATTCCTATACACTAACAATGAACTAGCAGAGAGAGAAATCAGGAAAACAATCCCATTCACAATTGCATCAAAAAGAATAAAATACCTAGGAATAAACCTAACCAAGAAAGTGAAAGACCTATACTCTGAAAACTACAAGACACTCATGAGAGAAATTAAAGAAGATACCAATAAATGGACATACATCTCGTGCTTATGGATAGGAAGAATTAATATTGTCAAAATGGCCTTCCTTCCTAAAGCAATCTATAGATTCAATGCAATTCCTATCAAAATACCAACAGCATTCTGCAATGAACTAGAGAAAATCATTCTAAAATTCATATGGAACTACAAAAGACCCGGAATAGCCGAAGCAATCCTGAGAAGAAAGAATAAAGTGGGGGGGGGGATCTCGCTGCCCAACTTCAAGCTCTATTACAAAGCCACAGTGATCAAGACAATTTGGTACTGGCACAAAAACAGACCCATAGACCAATAGAACAGACTAAGGAGCCCAGATATAAACCCAACCATATATGGTCAATTAATATATGATAAAGGAGCCATGGACATACAATGGGGAAATGACAGCCTCTTCAACAGCTGGTGTTGACAAAACTGGACAGCTACATGCAAGAGAATGAAACTGGATTATTGTTTAACCCCATACACAAAAGTAACCTCAAAATGGATTAAAGACTTGAATGTAAGTCATGAAACCATAAAACTATTAGAAGACAACATAGGTAAACATCTCCTGAATATAAGCATGAGCAACTTCTTCCTGAACCCATCTCCTCAAGAAAGGGAAACATGAACTCATGGGACTACATCAAACTAAAAAGCTTTTTTTTTGTATTTTTTTCTTTAGAGGGCATCTCTCATATTTATTGATCAAATGGTTGTTAACAACAATAAAATTCTGTATAGGGGACTCAATGCTCAATGTACAATCATTAATCCACCCCAAGCCTAATTCTCATCAGTCTCCAATCTTCTGAAGCATAACGAACAAGTTCTTACATGGTGAACCAGTTCTTACATAGTGAATAAGTTCTTACATGGTGAACAGTACAAGGGCAGTCATCACAGAAACTTTCAGTTTTGATCACACATTATGAACTATAAGCAATCAGGTCAAATATGAATATTCATTTGATTTTTATACTTGATTTATATGTGAATCCCACATTTCTCCCTTATTATTATTATTTTTAATAAAGTGCTGAAGTGGTAGGTAGATGCAAGCAAACTAAAAAGTTTTTGTATGGCAGAGGACATCATCAACAAAACAATATTCACCCTACCATATGGGAGAATATATTTGTAAATGACATATCTGACAAGGGGTTAACATGCAAAATATATGAAGAACTTACACACCTCAACACCCAAAAAGCAAATAATCTGATTAACAAATGGGTAGAGGATATGAAGAGACAGTTCTCCAAAGAAGAAATTCAGATGGCCAACAGACACATGAAAAGATTCTCCACATCACTGCTCATTAGGGAAATGCAAATTAAAACCACAATGAGATATCACCTCACACCAGTAAGGATGGCCAGCATTGAAAAGACTAAGAACAACAAATACTGGCGAGGATGTGGAGAAAGGGGAACCCTCCTACAGTGCTGGTGGGAATGTAAGCTAGTTCAACCATTGTTAACCCCCCCAAACCTAAAAACAATGCCTATAGCTAACAGCATATCTCCACCATGCCATCTAGGCAACACCAGCTTTACTCTATATAAACTATGGCCACTATAAGCACTGTGAACTTTTAAAATCTCTGGAATCTGAGCTGCTTGCCTGGCATTTCTTGTTATTTTTCCACATTTAAATTACTAACTCATTATGGTTCACTTTACCAAAATTGCATGGGATTTGAGTGATCTGTTCCATGCTTATTTTTTCCATTAGCCCTGTTACTTTTAGACTGCAATTTTGTAGAACTTGAGGTTTTCACCAATACAGACATCATGCTATTTTAGATATTCTAGTCACACAGATCTGCACAAAGCCACTAGACATATGTTGCTCTTGAGCTTCTGAAATGTGACTAGTCCGAGTCGATTCTCCTGTAAGCGTAAAAAATTACAATGGATTTTAAAGATTTAATTTGAACAAAGTAAGTAAATTATCTCAACAACTTTTGCATTGATTATATCTTGAAATGATAATGTTTTTAATATACTGGGCTAAATAAAACTATCATTCAATTTAATTTAGCCTGTCTTTTTTTATTTTTATGGCTAGTAAAAAGTATATTAAACTGTAAACAAAGGTATCTGTTGGACAGCATCGATACAGATCATCACTCTGTTCTAAGCAGCAATCAGTAATTTCTTTTCTGCATTTCTGAAATCTAAAAGTTCTGGAAAACAATTTTTTTTGAAACTCAGTACAAACTAAATTGTTGGCAAAATATGACCTTCTGAAGCAAAATGAAGTTATTAATACTGCTACTGATTACAGGCTATTGTCCTAGAACCCCCCAGAAATATTATATAATAAATCTGATACAATCTCTTGTACAATAATCTGGGGCCAGATATCTTGTCAAAATTCAGAATCTTAAAAGGGCTATAAATGTATATAAAACTTATTACATAAAAACCACTATCCATAGAAGCACACTGCAATTGTGTGGACTGCTGAAGCTCAGTGTGCGAGTGTATGCTCTAAGTGGAATAATTGAAGACTATTAATAGTATCTTAGTTTATTAATATAGTAATAAAGCAGTAAATCAAAGAGTAAATGGTGGGATACAGTCTGTAAATTATTTTGTTTTTTTCTAATAAAAACAGTAAAGCTTCAAACCTATAGAATATCAAGCTAAGCTAAAGTGTTAGAACTATATATGCAATAAATGATTATTAAATCTGTTTGTTTGAGAATCTTGAAGAATAGTGTATACTACTTTCACCATCATTGTGGTGGAATTGGATCTCTGAGAACATGGCTGAGAAGGCATTCTTCAGAGACGAACTATGATTTAGCCTTTTTTTTTTTAAAGCAGCTTTGTTAAGGTACTCATTTCAAATGTTCGACTCGATGGTCTCTGGTATTCCCACAGACACGTGCCATAATCACCACTTGCAGAACATTTTCATACTTTCAGAAAAAACTGAACACCTGAGCTGTCACGCCCTGCTCCCCAAGTCACCCAGGCCCTGAGTGACCACAGATCGACTTTCTGCCTCCATAGGTTTCTGTATTTTGGACTTTCATGTGAATGGAATAATATAGTATATAGTCTTTCATGACTGGCTTCTTTCACAGCATACTGTTTTCAAGGAACATAGCTTTTTAAAGCACTCTTTCAGTGTCATCTGGGCCACTAACATAGGCATCTAGCCAGCTTTTTAAAATTGATTCAACTGCTCCGACCTCCTGTGTTTTGCTCAAGACCAGCAATTAACTGATCACAGTTTCACTATATCATCCAGAGACTTTTTTTTTCACAAAGTCAGAATCATCTGCACAATTATACTCCTGCTTCACTATATTTAAAGCTATTTCAGCAATAGTCCCATCTTAAAATTTACCCTGGAAGGAATGCACAGCAGGCACATTGCTGTTCATGGTCAGCCCTTCTTCAATGTGAGCTTTTTCTAGCTTAAGTGTGCTTTCACCTGTGCATATTTGGTGAGCTAACAAGGTTTAATCTGGTCTGTTCATTAGTATTAGGAAATCCTTCACAGTTTTAAACTGCATGCTTGTTTCAAAGTCTCTGCAAGAGCTCACCTTCTGCCCTCTCTCTAGATATTGGCAGATGCCTCCTTTTCTGTTTCTCTGTTACCTACAAGGGCACCTTTAGCCATTTTCATGGTGTACTTAAACCAACAATAAAACACCAGTGAACTGCAGTGTTACCGATGGCTGAGCAGATTAATTGACTTTTTTTATTAAGATATAACTGTATAGTGTAAGATAAATTCTAGCCAAAATAAGCAGGCGACGAGAGGTAACAAAGGGCCAGGCAGTTTATTTGAGTGCCATTCCCAGGTGATATTCCCCTGTCTGGCTATCACAGGCTGGAGAAATCATACCCGGTCAGCGAGGTGGGGGCTTATAAGGGGTTAGGAGGGGGAGGAGTGGGCAAGCTATCCTAGGGGGTGTGGAGAGGTATGATTGGCTAAAGGTGACATAATAGACAACTAGAAACTTTTTTCCTTCCAAAAGAGGGGAGGCTGACATCTGGCTCTTAGTTGGCACAACAGAAGGATGGAATTCAGGAAGAGCTGTCCCCTTTCCATATAAAGGACCTTGGTGTCTGGTCTGTTCTCCTTTTATGGTATCTCTCTGTTCTGTTTGCATGTCCTTGTTTTTCCTTCCTCCAGCCTAACACATAGTACGTTGCTAAGTATAAGGTGTGAAACAGATTGACCTGATACATTTATATTTATATATGGAAATATGATTCCCACCATAGCTTTAGCTAATACTTCTATTGTGTCACATAATTTTTATTTCTTTTTTGTGGTGAAAACATAAACATCTAGTCTCTTAGCAATCTTTAGTATATAATACTATATTGTTGCCTATAAACACTATGCTGCACTGTTCTTATCATTTGAAATGACCCTCTCTATTTCTGGTAACTTATTTGACATCTACTGCATCTGATAGTAACATAGCTTACACAAGCTTTCTTATGTTTGGTGTTTGCCTGGTATAGCTTGTGGATGGTATATTATGAACCTATCTGTGCCTCAGGGTATAAAGAATCCCCTGTAAACAGCATACAGTGTCTCTTTTTCTAATATTCAGGTTTCCAGGCTCTGCCTTTTGATTGGATATTGTGTTCCATTTACCTTCTTGTTACTTATTTCCTACCTATGCCCTCTACTTCTGTTTGTTCCTTCTTCCCTGTCTTCTCTTTGGAACAATTGAATATCTTAGTATTCTAACTCCTGAATTAATGTTTTAAATCTTCTTATTTTATTACTTTTAAGTAAATTTTCCAGGGATTCTAATAGTCATCTGTAACATAATATATATTATACCATTTCATATATAATGTAATACACTTATAAAAATATAATTTTATTTAAATATCTCCCCATTATTTGTGCTGTTTGCATTATTTTTTTCTACTTATAAACTTCATAAACATTACTATAATTAAAGCAATCAATTGCCTTTTAAGGAATTTAAGAAATAAAAATGATCATTTATCTATTTATCACCTTCCAGTGCTGTTTCTGCCTTCCTGTAAATCTGAATTTCCATCTGGTATCATTTCCCTTGAGCCTAAAAACTTCCGTTACTGGCAACAAATGCCTCCGGGTTTGTTTATATGAAAATGTTTTTACTGCACCTTTATTTTTCTAAGATATTTTCATGACATATAGAATTTCAGGTTGGCAGATGTTTTCTTTTTCATCAGACATTTTAAAGGTGTCATGTCATTGTTTTCTGACCTCAACTTTTTCTGATGTGAAATCAGTTGCCATTCTTATATTGTTGTTCCTCTATGTACAATGTCTTTATTTTTTTTCTAGTGGTTTTAAAGATTAGTTTCTTTACCTCTGATTTCAGTAACTTGACTGATGGACCTACTTACGGTTTTCTTTACACTTATGCTCTCTGTAGTTGGCTAACCTTCTTGCATTTATAGATTTATAGGTTGCTATCTACAAACAAATTTGGGAAAATTTTAGCCAGTATCTTTCAGATATTATTTCCTGTCCCATTCTGTCTCCTCTCCCCTTGGGCTTCTGACTTCATATATGTTAGATTGCTTGGCATATTCTCTCAGGCCATCAAAGTTCTTCATAATTTTTTGCAAACTTTTTCTTCTCAGGACTTCAATATAATAAAGTTTATTGACATGCCTTCAAGATCATTAAGACTTTTATCTATTGTGTCCAATATGCTATAAAAATTACCCAATGAAACTTTTATTTTAGATGTCTTTTTCAGTTCTATGATTTCTATTTAGTTCTTTTTATACTTTATGAAGATCCTGAAATTACCCATTTCATCATCTGTAATATCCCTTTTGTCTTCTAGATTCTTCACATATTTATCATGGTATTTTTGATAACTAAGTTTTGGGGGCTAACTATCACATCTTTGGCTGTAGGGAGGAGAGTTGATTAATAGCCCTGCCTACTGTGTGCTGAAAAGCTTCACCTTGTTCACATTGAAGGCACAGGTCCCATGGATACTCTCCATAAGAACAGCTGAAGAAGAGGAAAAGTACTGAACTTAATTTATAGATGGATTCCTTGGTACCTGGTTGCAAGGCTAATTAAACAGAGGTTCCATCACAGTCACATTCAAGAGCATTTGTGAAAAACAGTGGAGTAGGAAAATCTTTCTAGTGAGCAGAGCTGCAGGTGTGCATCTAGTCACCCACTTCAGTTGAAGGCAAAATGACCCAATGTGCGAATATATACAGGTTGCTGGTTAGGAGCATTAAAGGAAAATGACTAAAAGATTGGAGATGAGAGATAAAGAGTAGCTTCATTTGGATGGACATATGGGGTGGTCACAAAAAGTGGGGATTTTTATACCACATGTTAATGCCTACTAGAAAGTACCCACCAGTGAAGAGGCACAGATAATCATCTAGATTAGTTGGTGTAAGCAGCCTTCATAATTGGCTCAAAGTAGCATGACAGGCACATGAGTGGGGAGTGCCATGGTGGTCAGCACAGAGGCTTTATGAGCCCATTACCATGGACTCTCACTTACTACGACCTTTTAGCTACTTCTGCCTATAAATGCTCAACATGTCAGCAGCAGAGACCAATATTATACCCCACATACAACACAATTCTTTAAGGATACCAACTGGCCAGGTGGCAACTCAAATACATCAATCCCTTTCTGTCTTGGAAGGACCAGTAGTTCATCCTCAAAGAGATAGATACCTATTCCAGTTATGAATTTTCTTTTCCTACCCAGTGAGCTTCATCCTGCCTATGCGCCGTTTTATCAATATTAACACAGCATAACAGGTGACCTAAGGGACCCATTTCAAAGTAAAAGAGACACAGGCATGGATATGTGCTTCCCATCCAGATTGTTCTGGGCTCTGCAGAATTAGAGGCTTTGTCTTGAAAGGGAGTGGACTCTTTCAAAGGACATAGCAAGGATCCTACTGAACTACAAGTTAGGCTGCCAATAAGGCACTTTGGGTTTCTCATACCCAGACACCAGCAGGTAAGAAAAGAAGTCACCATAATGTTGGAGGAAATTCCTGCTTTTACACAAGGACAGAAAGGAATGAGTGTGCAACAACAGGTGATTCATTTGTGTGTATTTGGTGCTCCTTTGTTCAACTGACACTATGAATCAACACATATAGAAACCTTGGACTGTGAAGAAGGTCGTTTCCAATGGTTTATACACTTTAGAATTGAAGGTTTGGATCACATGATCAATTAAGCCAAGTAGGCCTGCTACAGTGAGAGCTGAATGTGAGGCAAAGGATGAATACTTAGTACAGGAGTAAGATCAACAGCAACAACAGACACTGGAGTTTGTCCCAATAACATCCATCTTGTAAGTTTTTCAAGACAACTGGTGCATTGAACCATGAAGGAGCTGCTCCTCAAACCCAGGTGGAGGAGTCAGTCTTTGTGGTTAGAGTGGACTGTGGCAGCCGTGAGCATACACTTTCCAGATCTCTGACTGTGGAGCCCATAACCGTCTCCCCACGGTGCTTCCTGGCCAACTACTGAGCATGACAAGGATGCTACGGGAGACATTTCCCGGCATGTGCAAGACTCTTCCAATGGGTAAATGTGGCCTTCAGATTCGCTGACACTTCACTTCAGTCTAAGTCCTGCTACCCAATCTTTCCTTCTCTCCCTCCTCCACCCAGGGTTCTCTAAAACAGAATGGCAAAGCACAGAGGAGGGAACACTAGCTGCTTGTCCCTTAGAGTGAAAGCACCTCTGAAAAGTGAACAATGCATGACAACAAATACAAGTACAAAAAAGATAGAAAGCAAATTGAAAATGGATTTTTCAATAATTGTCTGAGAGAACACTGTAGGTAGAAATAACACGTAACATTGAAGTCAGACATGCTGAAGGGACGGGATAAAATACCCCACATCCCTGGGTTACTTGAATATATATACGATTTTCAAAAAGAAAGCAAAAACAACTGTGTAAAGGACCTCAGTACTATTAGGAGTCTGTATGCAAACAAACACAGAAAGAAAATTTTGAAAGAAGAATAAAAGGCCATAAGCAAATATAAAGGAGTATTTTCCATCAGCTGCTAAAGTATTTCATGGTGCAGTCATTCCACATTTTCATTAAGTGACTGCTGTCTGTGAAATCCTCTATCATTTTTAAGGGCTATGATATCTTAGGTTGTTTTTTCTTTTTTTTCTGTTCAAAATTACATTTCTGGTCATGTTACCATCTGTGAGCTCATGCAGCTCAAACAAAGAAATCTTATGTTAAAAAATTAAACTTGTATCTCCCATTAAGTTTCTTAGAATTTCACACTAACCATATATCTGGAATTCAATAAAATATTGTTTTGACATTTTTCAAACTGCAAATGAGACATTATTTTTTAAAAAGGGGAAAAGTAGTAAAGTAATAAACATAAATTCCTAGGAAGGAGGAAGCACACATATATTTCTTTTATGTTCACTTTGTTATCTAAAACAGCTGTTTATCTAACTGGTAATAATATCCAAGACAGTAAATAATGCTATGGAAGAAATGTTTTAATTATGACATACTATGCAAACAGAAGATGTCAATAATCTTCCAGTGTGTAAAACTAGCCTCTTTTTCTGTGCAAAATAATGAATTAATATTCAACTTTTAAGTACTATGCTATAGAAGAGGGCTACTGGGCCTGTACTGGTCAGAGTAGAGTAACCGGCATGTAGGAGGTTTACCAAAAGGAAGTAGGTCTTTCACTCGAAGGGACCCAATTCTTTTTGTTGAGCTACACTTAAAGAAACTGTCAGTTACACCACTGATGTTCAAAATACGGAGCTCTGAATCTAAAGTGAATCATGCAATATGCAGAACAACGAGGTCAAAAGTATGAATTTAACAGACCATTCAGTGTCAGGAGTATGGAAGATCACAATGAGGAGGGTTAAAGAAAACCACTCTGGCTAAAATTTACTGACTTTCAGTACCATTGAACACCCTGACAATACAAGACCATGGCTTGTAAGTGCAAAGATAAACCACTGAAGGAATTAAAGCTAGGGAATACTATAGGGTGATTTACAAAGAAACACATTCTTGCTTCTTTGGGGAATATGGATTAGAAAAGATTTTGGAGGTGGGGAGAAAAGATGCCTTTTTAGTGACTCACATGAAATGGACAGTCGTTCTCCATTGTAGTGACTGTTCATTCTCATTCTCCTTTCCTGGTGCCTCCTCTTTACTCTGCCTCTTAATTTGGGGGGATTGCATGAGGAAGTGCATTGGGGATTAGCACTTCCCTTTTTTATCTACACTCACTCTTTTGATAATGACATCAAGGCCCAAGGTTTTAACAATCAAGTATTTTCCAGTAATTCCCAAATGTATATCTTCTACTCAGAGCTTTCACCTAAACTTCAGGGTCATATATACAAATGCCTACTTGATATTTTTGCTTGGAGTTTTAACAGATGGCTCAACTCCTGGGGAAAGAACACCAATTTCTTCAATAAATGGTGCTGGAAAAACTGGAGAGCCACCTGCAAAAGAATGAAATTGTATCATTGTCATATACCACACACAAAAATTAATTCAAAATGGATTACAGACTTGAATGTAAGACATGAAACCATAAAACTTCCAGAAGAAACATAGGTAGTAAGCTCTTTGACATAGGTCTGATGATTTTTGAATTTGTCACCACAAAGAACAACAAAAGCAAAAATGAATAAGTGGGACTGCATCAAACTAAAAAGCTTCTGCATAGGAAAGGAAACCATCAACAAAATGAAAAGGCAACCTACTGAATGTTAGAAATATTTGTAAATCATAATGTGACAAGGGATTAATATCCAAAATATATACAGAACTCATACATCTTAATAGCAAAAACTAAACAGTCTGGTTAAAAAATGGGCAGAGGATCTGAATAGATTTTTTTTTAAAAGAAGACTACAGATGGCTAAAAGATGCTGAACACCATTAATCATCAGGAAAATATAAATCAAAACCACAATGACCTATCACCTCACAGAATGATTATTATCAAAAGATAAGAAATAGCAAGTTTTAGAGAGGATGTGGTGAAAAGGAAACCTTTGTGTTTGGATAGGAATGTAAATCGGTGCAGCCACTATAGAGGTTCCTCAAAACATTAAAAATGGAACAACCGTATGATTCAGTAATTACAATTCTGGGTATTTATCAAAAAAAAATGAAAACAATAACTCAAAAAGATATCTGCACCCCCACATTCATTGCATTACTTGCAATAGCCAAGATACTGAAACAACCTTGGTCTATTGATGGATAAATGACTAAAGAAAATATGATATACACACACAATAGAATATTATATACACACACACACAAAATGGAATATCATTCAGCCATAAAAAGAATTAAATTGCCATTCAGACAACACGAATGGACCTTGAGAGTGTTATGCTAAGTGAAATAATTGAGGCAGAGAAAAATAAACACACCATATGATGTCACTTACATGTGGAATATGAAAATAACAACAAAATCAAGCTCATAGAGAACAGCATGGTGGTTGCCAGAGGTGGAGAGTTCGGAGTGGACAAAATAGGTGAAGGTAGTCAAAAGGTACAAACTTCCAATTGTAAAATAAACAAGTCATGGGAATATAATGTACGGCAATGGCAAATACAGTTAATAAAGCCGTATGGCAAAATATTTTAAAGCTGCCAAGAGAGTAAATCTTAAAAGTTCTCATCTGAAAAAAAATTCTCTAACTTTATACGGTTATAGGTGTTAACCAGATTTATTGTGGTAGATTGTTGCATAGTATATATAAATATTGGATCATTATACTGTATATGAGAAAGTAATTTGCATGTCAATTACACCTTAATTAAAAAAGCAAACTCAACTTCCAATCTCTTTTCCACATGTGTTCTACTTGCACGTCAGTAGATGATAATTCCACACTTTTAGCTGCTCAGGTGTAACAGTGGAATCATTTTTTATTCCTTTCTTTTTCGCAATCCATATTGAATCTATTTGAAATGCTATCAGCTTGTTTTTCAAATACATCCAAAATCCAAGCATTTCTTACAACATGCACTGTTAATAGCCTAGTCTAGGACACCATCATTTTTGCCTGTATTACTGCAACAGTTTTTAACATGTTTCTGCTTTAGCAAGGTATAGCTTATTCTCAGCCCAGCAACCAGGGTAGAACTTTTAAATGTAAGTCAGATCATGTCACTGTTCCACTCAGAACTTCATAATAGCCCTTCATTTCTCTCTAAGTAAAAATAGAAGTACTTTCAATGGCCCAAAAGACCTTGCTGTGCAATCTGACCTTCTTCTGTGCTGCACCCAGCTGGAGACCAAATGCTGCAAAGTTCCAATGCCCAATGAGTGTAGGTTCAATTTTAATATTAGTTATTATTACTTATCTGTTGCTACCTAGTAAAGTAACCAAACCTTAGTTTTAATAAAAAACAAGCATTTCTTATCTCACAGTTTCTGTTTCTCAGGGATCCAGAGTCAGCTTAGCTGGGACATCCTGGCTGAACATGCCTACTGGGGATATTGTGTAGGTGTCAGCTCTGCATCCAGTCTCAGCTGAAGAGCCCACTGAAGAAGGATCCATTTCCAAGATCACACCTGCCTTGGCTGAGACCTCAGTGCCTCACTGGCTGTTGGCCAGTCTTAAGCTCCTCGCTGCATGGGTCTCTTCATAGGCTTCCATAAGTGTCCTTATAAGATGGCTTCCCAAGGCAACTGATCAGAGAAAGAGAGAACATGCACAAGTCCCCAAGACGGTAGCTTCAGTCTCTTTATGATCTACTCTTGGAAGGGACATGACATCATTTCTGTTGCATGCTATACCAGAAGCAAGTCACTGACTTCAACTCACATTAAAGGAGAGGAGAATTAAGCTCCATTTCTCGAAGTATCAAACTGGCCAGATAGCAGTCTCAAATTCAGTGGAATCACTGTTGTGTTGCCTGGTGGAAGTATTCCTCCTCTTGGAATTAAATTTGCTAAACCAAAGAGCCTAAAGCAGCAGGGACAGGAAACAAATGGTCTTCAGTAGATCACCAGGGGTAGCAGTGAGAGGCTCTCAGTCCCCTTGCCACAGTTTTGACTCTGAACCCCTGAATGCTGACTGAGGAGCTTGTAGGCACCCAATGCTTGATCAAAGGGAGCAGACTTGCCATACAAGTGACCCATCATGAATTTAGTATTAATCTGCCCAACTAAGCAATAAAATTGGTTGTGCACAGCAGCAAACCAAGTTGAAGTGGTAGAGACATGTCCTGCTCAAGCAGTCCTGAAGGAACAAGTAAGTTGCATGAGTAAGTGGCTCAAACAGCCTTGGCCCTCTCTTCACACTACACATTACCTTACCTCTCAATGCTTTCCTATCACCTCCTGAGGAATGCTTGAGAACCAGTGACAGGAAGGAAAAACCCAGGCATGGTTTACAGATGGTTCTATTACAATATACCAAAACCACCCAAAGTAGACAGCCACAGCATTCTAGTCCTACTCTGAGCTGGCCTTGAAGGACAGGAGGGAAGGGAAATCCTCCCTGGGAAGAACTTCATGCAGAGTATCAAGTTGTTTATTTTGCTGGGGAGACATGCCTGGAGATACAGCTCTACACTGAATTAATTATGTGGCTAATAATTTGGCTGGAGTGTCAGGGACTTGGAAGGAACATGATTGGAAAATTACAAATAAGGAAGTTTAGGAAGTGATATGTAGATAAATCTTTTGTTGGCACAGAGTGTGAAGACTGTGTCGCTTGTGAATGTTTACCACAGGTTGACCCCAGCAGAGGAAACATTAATCAGGTGGGGAGGATGTCTTTCTGGGGTCAACATTCAGCCCTACCAAATGCACTGTGCCATAACCACGTACTGCCAATCACCATCCCCACCTCCTGCTGCCGCTGACCACAGCTCAGGAACATCCCAGAGCTGGGATGGAGATTATGCAGGTGTTTAGCAATCTAAGCTCCCATTCAAAGGCTCCCACTGCTGAATACCGAATTTGCAAAGAGCAGAGACTGACACTGAATCCCTTATGTGGCACCATTACTCTGATGGATCACTTAGTTACCAGCCAGCTACCTGACGGCATATTGATTAAATAGATTGCATCCATCAAGGAAGGAGAAACACTATTATTACTAGAATAAAATTATTCTGGATATGGTTTACTTTTTCTGACCATGTTGCCTGTACATGGGCTTACAGAATGCCTCGTCCAGCATGATGGTATTCCACTCAACATCACTTCTGATTGAAGTACTGATTTCATAGTAAATGGAGGACAGTATTAGGCTCATACTCAACAGCAATCGCTGGCCTTTCCTTGCTTCATCCTGAAGCAGCTAGATTAGTAGAATGATAGATGGCCTTTTGAAAACTCAATTACTATGCCAGCTAGTTTGCAACACCTTATAATGCTGGAATGCTGTCCTCTGGAGTGTGGTCAGCATATGCTCTGAACCGTCACTGGGGATGTGGTTCTCCCTGGGCCAGCATTCAAGGGCTTGGGAATCAAGGGGTAGAAATAGGAGTGGCTATTTCTCTCTGTGGCTCCTCTCACAGTTACCACTAGTGATAACCCAGTAAAAGTTTTGCTTTGCTTCCTGTTCTCACAATTTAATATATTTGTGTGTAATTACATACCTATATGTATATGTTTATATATATACATAAATTTTATATATATATATAAATTCCTACATACTAAATATGTTCTGTACAAAGTCAACAGCCCAATGGAGTTTGAGTTTCCTGACTACTAGGAGAGGTGGGACTGATTTCTAGCAGTTATGAGTATCCTGGGTCTAGAATATTTTACGTGTACCTTGTCCAATGTGTTCATAGGGATTGATTGGTTTGGTTTGAGTCTCGCATTTTCCTGAGGTTAATTTCTGTGACAAAACTACAAAGATGGGTCACTACTATACCCAGAGTCTACTGCACTTCTTTTTATTAAGCAGAATATTGTTGGTGTAATGATGTGCTGTAACAGACCAGAGCCCTGTGTATTCCTTCAAGACTCAACACAGAAATGCACGGCAGTTACAAAGAATGAGTCACTCTACCTTTGAAGTCATAACACAAATGTGTAGTCAGTCTCTTTTTGGTTAATTAATTTTGTTCCTGGCTGATTACAATCAGATTCACTGGGATAGGGAAGGATGCACTGGCTCACCCCATTACTCTGTGGCCCTCCTGGTACTGGTGATATCTAGGATTGTGACCTCAGCAAGGACAGTCTTGGCTGATTTCCTGTTTGCTATGTTTCCACATTCAGAGAATCTGCCCACAGTCCAAAGTTCCCTGCACTTGCACATAATAAAATGAATTACTTGCTCTTTCTCTTTGATAACCTGTTTTCAAAATTTTGGTTTCTAAGCACAGATTCTCAACTTCTCCCATTAGCTGTGTTTCCTCAGCTTGCCTTGTTCAACACTCTTAGCATGGCGCCATCTCTAGAGAAGGTTACCTGCCTGCCTTCTTTTCCTTCTCACTTCGATAACCCAATGCTTAGGTTACCTGAAAGGGCCCTCTGCTTGTTACCATTGGTGGATGACTATATTAGGCCACTCCAAGATTCACAACCTCATACTTTTCAATATCAGACTTCTTACATTGATTTTAAAAACAAATTTTTGCCATTATCTTGCTTCTGACATCATGTGAATGAGACTCACAGATGATTGTAGGGAGATTGAGCGTAATGAACATTCCACCAAACAAAACTTATTTAAATGCAACTACATATGAGCAATAAGTCCAAAGGAATACTACCTATTTCAACAAAGGATAAAAAATGATATTGGCTAACAAATGCTTAGTGAGTGAAATTCTGGAGTCCCTCCAAGTCCCTTCAAAGGAAAGTTCTTATAACCCATCCATATTGTTCAGAAATTCTTTGTATGGTTGAAACACTGCTTTGTTGAAACACATTACTCAGCTCTAACTTCTAGGTTCTAGGCATTTCTCTTACTTCATCATCAGCACCATATTGCTGATTGTCCATGGGTTATATAACAATCTCCACACATCACAAATATCTTCTAAACGATGACCTTTGTACTGTCATCTATCTAGTGAGCCCAGGAGAGGGCACAGCTGTCCTGGCCTTCACAACCACAGCATGTGTACATTCAGATTTGATTTTCTGCTGTAGCAATACAGGTTATTTTTGGAATATTAGATAAAGTTTCTTTTTTCCTTTAAAAAAACATATTTGTGACACATTTTTGTCTTCATTCAATAAATATGTAATGATTGTCTTGAAGTACCAGGCACTGTGTTACAGGCAGGAGCAGGCAGTGAGATGCATTTAAATGATGAATCAGAAACTCAGTCTCAGCTTCGTGAACTTTAGTTTTGCTAGGAAGAATAGACACAATTATGCAGACTACAGTGATGAATAGTGATTGCAGAATCTTGCTTCCGGCCACCAGGAGCACATCTGTAGCCACAACTTCCTGTATCCCTTGAAAGTAATGATGTCATATAAAAAATAGCTCATATTTCAAGATAGATAAAGACAGAAGAACATGTTTAGAGATAATACTGAAGGAAAATCAGCATAGCATAATGGATTAGACATCAGAAAAGCTGTGCTTGTGAGAAAAAGTTTTCTCTTTTAATCTCATTCACCCTTTTCTTTTCTTTTTCATTTTTTAAGTGGTAAAACATGATCTTAACTTTTCAAAATTGTCTTTCTGATGAAATTGTGTGGCTATGGATGCATGAAGAAATGAATCAGCAAAGAACTGGATTCAGACATTATATTAGTTTTCCTTTGCTACTTTTTACAAATTTCTACAAATGTAATGACTCTAAATGTGCATATGTATTGTCTTACATGTCTGTAAGTCAGAAGTCCAATGCAGCTCTCTCTGGGATAAAGGCAACGTGTTAGCAGAACAATATTCCTTTCTATGTGCTCTAAGAGAAACTCTGTTTCCTGGCCTTTTCCAACCGTTAGAGGCCTCTCTCTGGTCCTTGTCCATAACCTGACATTTCAGAACCAGCAATGTGATATCAGAGTTTTCTCATGCTGACAGCTCCTTCTGACCACAGCTGGGAGAGGTCCTTTACTTTGTGGTTAGTCTGGATCTGCCCAGATGATCCAGGACAATCTCCTTACCCCAGGGTCCTTAACCTTAATTATATCTGCAAAGTCTCTTTGACCATATGAGGTGAGCTCTCTACAGGTTCAAAGGATTCAGATGTGAATGTCTTTGTGGTCATTTCCCTTACAAGACATTTTTTAAATAAACACTTAAATTTTGGGATTGACTAATCAATGTATACAGAAATACAAAAACATTTTAAACCAACTCTTCCCAGAATGTATAGTACCTACGATAGGCTAATAATAATCACCCAAATACGTCCACATCCTAAAGTCAATTCCAGTTTGGGCATAAACTCTGTGTCCCAATATACTCTATGTGTCCCACATGCCCAGATATGTTACTAACAGGACTCTGATATAATAGTGTCTAAGTACATGCAAATAAGGATAGTATTAATATTTAGTGATCTCTAAGTAACTATTAGAAGTATTGTTTGGGTTGGCTATCTGTAACAGTCTATCCCAGAGAATTACTAAATCCATCACTTCATTCTAACTGTAGAACAATTAAATACTTTTAAAATTCTAAGATATCATCTAGTGATTCTAGTCCATACATTTTTGTCCAAATAGGAGTACATTTAAATACTCCAGGCCACATGAACATATGAAATAGATCAAATTTCAGGGATGTTAACTGGCACAAGGATGATACATCAAAGCTTTGAATTGAGAGAAGTGATAAAAATATTAAACTATGCCCTTATAAAACTGAAAGCAAGTTGGTTGGGATGCAACTAATTGGGAGGAAGTGACATTTCAGCCCTAATAGCACTAACATGATGCTCCAAGTATTTGATAGATAGAAGAAAAATGGTCTCATTCATTATAAATTATATGATCAAATAAAACCATATACAGAGCAGTGCTTTTTAAAAAGAGGACTATTTGTTGTTTTAGGAGATAAAAGACTTTTAAATGATCTTTACCTAAAATTATCTAGCTTAAGATTATTGATGAGAGTCATGGCATACATAGCCACTTTCTCTTTATACTCTAAATCTTGAGGTATATAGTAGATTTTTTTATAATAAAGTACTTAATACTAAATCTAAGATTTAATTTTGGTAAGGAATGCAAATGAATCAAATTAGCAAATATTTATCAAAGCCTTACTGCAAGGCATAAGAAGCTTGCATGACAGTTAATTTAAAAGAACTGTATTATATTTCACACTTAGAACCCATAATTATGTGCATATGGTACACATTTTATTAATAATCAAGTGCTTTATCAAGCTCTTTAATCATCTACATCCCGCAAGATGAATGTAGAAAACATGGTGATAGTTGACCATCAAGAACAATTTGGTCGCCCTTGAGGCATAGCTGTCTGTAACTCTAATGATGAATGGATGCCATATGTGAAGTCAATCCAAGTAAGAATATCATGGATGAATGATCTGAATTTTCTGTTTCTGAATCCTAATGACTCACAGAAGAAAGTAGTCTTTAAGCCCTGTGTTTTACATAGAATGTGAAGCAAATTCCTTTCATCTTCTTTCATCCACCAAGACCCATTTCTTAGTACAGTTACACAATTTGTATATTTTCGTCAGGAACAAAATGTCAATGTGAAATAAATCCAGTGCTCCATAAGCAGTATGGCCACTACATGATACTTCATATGCTTTCTAGTTTCATAGCAAGTCTACTTTGCCCTGCAGAAGGTAGAACCCATGTGCTGGGCCATCACCACCCTGGGGGCTCACCAGACTATCACCACTGTAACTTTTGGTCTCTTAAGGTCTCTACATTGGAAATAATCCCTCTAAAGTTTTCAAATCAATATTTATAAGATTGCCAGCTAAGACAAGGAGATTTGGAGATAGATGAGCAAATTGGGGATAGGATTATTCCTAATATTCTGAGTGCTCTATTTTACCAGGTAATAAAAATAAATAAACATATTAAATTGTGAAGCACTGTTTTCTGTTTTTGTTTTTAATTTTCAAATTGGCCAGTAATTCAATTGTCTGAGATTAATTCTAAAAATACTAGTTAGTTGACTGGGGAACTACTGTGAAGATGACTGTCAAACCCATGTACAAGTGAGATAAACCTTATTCTTTCTTCTGATGCTGTTTTCTAGTGTGCTTTGTCCTTTTTGAAAAAGACTTTTAAAATACAAAATGGATTTTAATAATAATTTAATTTGTAAAATTATTGTATTTGTAGAATTATTTTAAAAGGAGTATTTTCTAATCTTATGTCAAGTAAAAAACATATGTATATATAATATATATTGCCTTTGGAATTTAGCTATTGCTTTTTTAAAGACAATTTGGGATAATCTTTAAGCAGAAAATATCTATTATTTAGGCATGACATAAATACTATGTTAGGAAAAATGCTTTGACATCTGATAAATTGCAAAAGCTAAGAAGCCTTTAGCCAACAAAAGAGTCATGAGAAGAATAGTTAGGTGGTATATTTATAATTAAGAAATGTGCCTTAGAAAAATATTCATAACTTCACCCAAGTTGATATTTTAGAACACAAGCTTTTAATATTTCAGTAAGAATACAGTTAATTTTTACTCTAGATATACTCTTTTTTTGATTGAATGTATTCAATTATCTTTTTTACTTTGAAAGTAACTTACACTTGGTGAGTTTTTGACTAAATGCACCCTGACTTATATTTCTAACTCTGAATTTCCTGTTATAAATATATATACATATATACATATGCATATGTATGTATATGTATTTTTCCCCTTGATCTCATTTGATATTTTGGCACAGAATACTTTAGCATAAGATCATGTTACTGTGCATATTAAAATATGGCACTGATTCCACATTGCTTAATGTACAAGTTTTCTATATTAACTGTATTCACACTAAGGAGAGGTGGTACATGTGTGACTCTGTTCTACCCTGGTGCTGGGCCAATGTGTCTTGGAACCATTCCTCAGGCATTTCCTGCTCTGCTGGCTTCTAATCACACCCCACTGCCATGGCATGGGAGCATTTCCTAGACTCCAGAGTCAGCTGCCTTCTGGCTGTATTAGCCTGTGGGCTGCACTGGTGGGAAATCCTGGCATGGGCATAGTCTACTGCAAAGACTACACCAGTTTTTAGTTCCAGGTCCCACAAAACAGGTCTATCTGGTTTCAAATACTACTTGTAGAGCTGGCTTCTTGTTGTCAGTAACTCCACCTTCTCCCTTTTTCCTCCAGCCCTTGGTCCTAGATGTGACCATGGTTTCCAGATGGTTTCCAGCTGCCTGACCAGCTTCTCCTGGACTCTCAGAGTTTCCTCACCCATGCACCAGAGCCTTGCATTGTGTTCACTCCGTTATAAACCCTTGCAGTGTTAGCCTTTGACTCTTGTAAGACCCCACATGTCCTAAAATTAGAGCTTCTCTTTGTAATGCTGGATTTCTAAGGACTCCTTTGAACAAAGATAGGGTTCTGAATCCACATAAAAGGTTCAAAACTCTCAGTTTAGGTGCAAAATCCAACTTCCCCAAGAAATAAACATCTTCTAGTTTCTATCCCCAACCTGATTTGATGTTCTACTTCTTAGTTTCTGCCCAAAGTCAACTCCAGAACCCTTGCCATATGCTTACCCATGGTCATAACTTTGCTGAATCTATTGTCTTACTGAGTACCTTCCTTCTCAACTGTCCATGTTGAGATCCTACCACAAGTTCATGGCCCTGAACAAACACAGGAGATCTTCACTATTTGCAGGTTTCATATTTGCAAATTTACCTGCTTGCCAAAATTCATTTGTGGTCCCAAAATCCATACTCATGGTCATTGCAAACAATGGTGGAATTTGGGAACCATTTTCCACTGAGTCTCCCCATTGAACTGCTCCTACTATAAATGAATGTCATTTTCATAGCCTTTTTAATACCAGACTTTTCACAATTTCTGTATTTTTTGGTGGTGATTTCACTGTTTAAATGGTCCGCAAGTGTAGTGCTGACTTACTGTCCGGTGTTCCTAAGGGCAAGAAGACGAGGATGTGACTATGGAGAAAATATGTGACAGTTAAACTTTGTTCAGGGATGAGTCATATGCTGTTGGCCATAAATTCAATGTTGATGAATCAACAATATGTATTAAATAAGGTGTCTTTAAGCAGAAGTATACATAAAACAAGATTATGTATAGACTGGTTGACAAAAATGTGACTAGATGCTTAAAGTAAACTGACAGTATTTTCCTAGAGGTGAGAGTTGAGTATTCACAAATTCCTTGTTCATGGTGACCTTATAGAACAAAACTAAATGGGAATAATGAAGATCTACTGTACTCCTTTCTAGGAAGCTTCCTCTGATATCTCTTCCTGCCAATTTTCCCTGCTTTCATTTTTTTATAACCCTTTATGTGAAGCTCCTTTCTCTCTTCTGACTAAATCATGCTTAGTCACAGAAATGTCTCTGTTCAACAGTTTTCTGGGAAAGCAAATTCAAAGATGCCAAGCAAGCCAAGAATATGTGGGTAGCCGAAGTTAGTAAGCCAGCAAAAGGATAAGAAGTGTGTCCAGCCATGGGGCCACAATGGAATACTGAAGACCCCTATTTGCAGCCAGAAATAAGGAAAGCTCAGAGCAAATATCAAAGCAGTAGATTTCAAAAAAGCTATGAGCAGCTTTTATGTGCTTATCATAAAATGGTTTTGAGGAAGACTGCATTCAAAGTGCCAGAAATTAGGCAGACACCTGCCATCACTTTGTGCTTTCTATTAGGGTTCTTTATGGCCATGTCATATCCTGACTAGACTGTAAACTAGGATTTGAATATGATTCATTTGTGTTAACACATAATCACTATAAATATTTCCTAAATAACTACATGCAAGAATAGATCCTATTATGTACTCCATTACTGTAAACATTGCAACTTTTACTAGTTAACCATCTGATTCTCAGGGAGAACTTTTCATTGCTCAAGTTTCAGTTACATGGTACATGGTTATTTTTCTTTTAATATTTTTAAAACTAGGCAAACTCCTTGTGTAATCTAATACAAATCAATTGTAATACCACTAAGTACAACTGTTAAATAACTTGCACTTGCTATGTTATCAGTGTTTACATTATTTAGTTGGCATTCCACCAGGAAAAACTATATGCATTTCTACTACATAAGTGTAATAAATATAAAACTTACTGGTAGTTATTTTTAGTAGATCATTTATTAAAAAAGTACAAAGTTGAAATTTATCATATGAATGGACTTCAAATCACCGACACGTTAATAAGGAAATGACACTCCTTCTGTTGGCCAGTGCCATTACATCATATTCATATCCACCACATTTTCTCAAAAAGTATTTTTGGCTTTACAAAATATAAAATACTAAGAGTAGATTGAATTTTAGACCAAAAGTGATCATTGCTAAGAATGTCATTACCTTCGTTCTTAGTCAGTTGTCTCATGAGATACAATAGAAATTTAGAATTAACCTGTATGCTCTAAGTTTTTTCTAAAATTAGAAAGAACCTCTCCTAAATGTTTGGGCTAATAAATCCTTTCTTATCCCTCAGACATTTCTTAGGGCAAAGGATGCCAAATTGATTTGAAAACAATAATTTTCATAGAAATATATGGAACTGACATAGTCAAATATTATTTTATCATTCATTCTTTAACTCCTAATAAAAAGCTGTTATGTAACTTCATCTCTTCATTTAGTTCTAATTTTATTGGTAGAAAATAAAAATTGGAAATTAAGTAGCTTACAAGCCAATATCTTTATATCTAGCCACCATTTTCTTGGTCTAAATGACAAGGCTTTCCACAATAGAAAAGTTATAAGCCATGCTCAAAAAGCTTTATTCCAGCATTCTCTTGGTTTCAAAAATTATGATTGGATCTTTTTTCAATTCTAACTTCAATGAGCCCTTTCCATGGAATTGCTGTGCTCAGTAGCATAGAAAGAAAAAGCTTCATCAGGGGAGATCTTTAGAGGTTCATGCACTGAAAAGCTACATTGTAGCATATTGCTACTAAAATTTGCTGAGGAATAAAATGGATTGTAAGGTGATGATCTGGAGAGACAATAGAACTAAAAATAGTGCTTCCCCATTATAGCATAGCAAGGCATGAATTTATTTGGCCTTCGATCAGGACAAACTATTTGTAGTTTTACTTCTAACACCCACACGTGTTCTGGCCCTTCTAACCACATTCTGCTCCATTGCACAATATTGTCAAATATTTCACTGACTCATAATCTTTAATTCTGGGAATAAATCAATATAGTCTCAGAAAAAGGCTTTTGTTCATTGCAAAGCAGAGATATTATTATTAGATAAATTAGAATATTTCATCAAATAATTTGATATTAGAGATCCACAACTCATTTTATAACAGATTCAACTATCATTGCTCCTAATTTCTCTCTCTCTCTCTCTCTCTCTCTCTCTCTCTCACACACACACACACACACACACACACTAGTCTCATTGTTCTTAATCTCTAATGATTCTAGTAAGTAAATTATTTTTGTGGCTCAGATCATGGAGGTAACCATGATTTGCCTGTCATTCCCCAAGTTTCCACCTAAGAACTTAAAAATAAGAGGACCATAGTTGAATTTGAGGGGTGAACAACAAAATGTTCAACTCAAAACAACAGAAGACTCAAACTATGGAACTATAACATGATTCTATATGTCAGTCAGCGATGTCTTAAAAGATAGGGAATCAGAAGGAAACAGCAGTAGGGTCAGTAAGGTAAAATGTGATGGTGCACACCAGGCTGTTGCCATGGAGCTACTTAGCCTGCAAAGGCCCAGTAAACTATCAGAAGACAGAACTTCTGTGTGGAGAAACAAGGCTATTTCATTAAGTTTCATCCTGGCTGTGCTAGGTAGCCCACAGGCCAGTCCATTTACCTTTGCTTTAGTTCTATGCTCATTATGACTAAGTGATCTTCTGGTCAGTAGAGCAGATTCTCGGGCATCTTAGAGAAGAAAAGGAGAAATGTGCTCTAGACAATGTATGCAAGCAGTTCGTGACTGGAAAGCTGCAGTCCCCCCTATAAAGGACTGAAGAGATCAGTAGGTGTTAGTTAAGTCTACACTGATATCGGATGAATACAATTATAATTGGCTTGCCTCCCTAATTACCAAATTATTTCTAGCCATATTGATGAAAGTTCTATTTCCCACCTACAAGAATGAGAACTGTATTTAAACCTTGGTATATTTAGCATAATAATGCCATTCTTTGAGGCCTGCTGACTTAGATAAATCACAGGTAGCATAACTACATGATTCTGTCATACATAAATGATAAAATTAATATCTAACCATAAATAATAAAAATCATCTCAATGTATGCAATGATTTTATAGTTATTTTCCTTATATTAGAGTGAGAAAATGGTTAGTTTTAACTGTATGGCTTTTCCAATATTAGATATTTTTGACCTACAAATATGGCAATTTCTTATGACTTGAAATTTAGCCTCATTTTGTTTCTCTATTAAGCTCACTCAACCGGTTTCACGATGACCATATCATGTCTTTTCCTTGCTCCCGCAACTTGTCACCTCTTTCCATTTCTCCTTCTCAATACGAATGAGATCGTTTTACACGTCTGGATGCCTGGGCCTTCTGTCCCCTCAGCTGCATTCTCTCCCTAATTACACTCTGGTGGCAAAGAAATCATTTCTGAAGGCTGATTTCCCCAGGCTCCCTCTCACCCGGTTGCCGGCCTGCTAGGTTTGCCAGCGGGAGACACAGGTGGGAGAGGGTAAGAGCAGTGAAGTAGAACCAGGGCTACCTTCCTTCCCTGTCTCTATGTTTTGGGGTGCCTCTGGCAGCAGCTGCATCTCCGGTTTGCATCAGGCAGGGTTGCTCTACTTCCAGCTTCTGTGAGGTGACCTTGGTGTGGAATCGGTAACACCTCCTCCCGCCCTGAGCTTCCAGTTTTGGGGTGGGAGTGATACCCTGGTGTTCATAATTCGTGTTATCTCAGGTCCTTCTGTGGGTGCTCAGCCCCTTCATCACCTGCATAACCAACTCCTTGCATGGTGTCCTTTCTGCTCTAAACCTTTGAAATGATTTATCTGTTCTTCACTAAACCTTGACTGATACGAGAGCTAAAAATCTACAAACTGCTAGATGTGAACTCCATTTTATTCTCATCGCTAAATCGACCAACTAGTTTAGTCTGCATTCATTTTCTGTCTTCCGATTATAAGACCTTGTGTCCTTTCCCTGCCACGGGCAGACTCTCCACATGCCCTTGGTGTCCTTGTCTCCTCGGCTTTTCTCAGTTACTTATCTCTTTCATTTTAATTTGTTAATTGTGCATACAGTTCACAAACAAAACCAGATTCTAGGATAATAATTTTTTAAAAAGCTCTTCCTTTGGCTACAAATTCCTACCTGGTGACTGCCTCTATTTATCTTTTATTCTTAGCAAATCTAACCAAAAAGATGTCTCAGCTGACTTTGCCCACTGTCTCCCCTACCAGCCTTCTTCAGACTAACTGCCATCCTCATCCCTCTACTTGACACCTGTTGTCAAGTTGGATCAGCCTTTAAATAAAAAAAGTGAACACTTTTCTGTCCTCATTTCTACTGCCTGCCCGGTGGCTTTGAAAAAGAGCCCATCTTTGTTCCTGAAAGCCCTGGTCCTTCCCAGACTTTACGATTCCGTACTCATCTGGGTTTCTTGTTTATTTCTTTGCTTTCTGTTTTCATTATCTCTGAGTCATTTGCTGGCTCCATCTCCTCAATTTAACCTCAAAGTTCAGTATTTCCTAAGGGCTTAGAACAGGTTTCCTAAACCTCCCTGACCTCATTCTCTCACTGGGTGATTTAACCAATTTTTATGGCTTTAAGAATCATCTCTATAGTGACGGCTTTGAAAATTTTAATATAGTTCAGACCAGTTTTCTGAGGTTTATATCCAACTCTTAGTTGAAATCTCTACTTGAATGTCTAATGGACATTATATATTGAACCTGCAACAATTTAAATCTCCACTTTTCCACTCTTACTCTGTCTTAGCTATTCACGAAATAAGATCAATACACATTTAGTAGCTCTAGTCAGAATTCTAGGACATAACTAAGACCTTTCTAATTCCATTCCTTAGCAATATACTATTTAAAATATATATATAATGTATTATGCACCATGCTACAATCATTAAAACATTAATTACTTAATCATCGTAACCTACATGTGAGCTATATACTATTATTTATTTACTCAGTTTTTATGGATGAGGAAATTACAGTAGAGAAAGCTTAGGTGATCCACTGAAGGACATAAAGCCAGTAAGTGATATAACAAGGATTTCAGGACAGGCCTTTCTGTTTCAGAGCTCATGTTTATAACCATTACACTCTGTCTGGTATTATAATAAAACCAGAGTTAACACATTTATAGCACTTATTATGGGTGAGGCATAATAGTAAGTGCTTTAGATATAATGAATTATTTATGAAAAGCATATTATTATGCCTATTTTGTGGATTTGGAAATGCACAGAGAGGTTAAATAATTTGTCCAAAGCCAGTAAAAATATAGAAACAGAATTTAAAACTGGCTACTCTGGCTCCAGGGTCTGTTCTCTTAATCACCATGATATACTTCTATTAATTGTCCAGTGGCTTATACCTGCAAAGAACATTTTGTCATTTTTTCATGGCTGGGGAACAAAACTAGGCTAAGATTCTTAGGAAGGAAGCCAAAATGTATAACTTGTTAAGGAACTGGGGTGACAATGAGAATATTCGAAGTTGGGTGTGCTTAGGCTACAGTGTTCAGGGGATGTTTAGGATTGTTATTAAGGTATTTGGATCCAGCCAGTTTACAGTGTAGGCCTTACAGTAGGAGAACCCATTACTAATTCCTCCCAGCAAGCTTGTTAAACATTATAGTTAGGCAGGAAGCAAGCAGAATGTCCTATTTAGCTGAAATATTTTGAACTAAGATACTGATAAGAGCTACCAAAGATATTTCTACAATTGCAAAAAATGTAATATGTGAGTCCAGATCTCTTACACATGATTTAAATATATCTTGAGAGAGATGAACATAGAACTTCAAGAAGAAATATCAGTCATACATAACAGTGGTGGGGGCATGGGGAAGGCAGTAGAGCACAGAGAAGACAAGTAGTGACTCTACGCTGATGGGCAGTGACTGTAATGGGGTATTTGGTGGGGACTTGATAATGGGGGGAATCTAGTCACCACAATGTTGCTCATGTGATTGTATATTAATGACACCATAATAAAAATAAATAAAAAATAAAAAATATATCTCACACACACACAAGTATCAGTCATAGCAGGACCTAATTAAAAATCAAGATTTAAACAGGGAAACTTTAGAAATAACATTCTACAAAAAACACATTCTGTAACCAGTTGAATTTTAGCAAAAGATACATATGTTCTCAAAGTTTAATTTTTACATTGCCATGTGCTATGAATGTTAAAAGAGTAAGGTTCATGACATCGGGATTAGATGCAGTGATCCTGTGCTAAGATGGATGGGATCGGAGTACACAGATGAGTAGAGCACGATTTAATAAGTGCTTTTATTATCACTATCACCTGATTTTCTGAAAAACAATGAGAGGACTGCTGGTCTAGGACAAGAATCATTTATCAAAAACCCTTGGGTCAAGACAGAGAAAGATAAATACTGTATGGTATCACATGGAAGTGTGGAATCTAAAAAAAGATGATGGTTTCATAGAGACAGAATAGAATGGTGATTGCCAGGGCATGTGGAGCTGAGGAAATGGGGAGATGTAGGTAAAAGGGTACAAACTTTATAAGATGAATAACTTCTGGGGGTCTAGTTTGTATGCAGTATGATGACAGTAGTTAATAATACAGTCACGTTTCCTCGAAATTACTGAGAGGAGGCCTTGTGTTCTAACCACACTCACACACACACACACACACACACACACACACACACACACACACACACAGGTTAACTATGTGACATGATGGATGTGCTAATCATTTTGATCTTGGTAATCATTTCACAATGTATATGTATATCATATCTTGCTGTGTACTTTTTTTCTTTTTTTTTAGAGGGCATCTCTCATATTTATTGATCAAATGGTTGTTAACAACAATAAAATTCTGTATAGGGGGGCCAATACTCAATGCACAGTCATTAATCCATTTCATGCCTAGTTCTCTTCAGTCTTCAATCTTCTGAAGCATAACGAACAAGTTCTTACATGGTGAACGAATTCTTACATAATGAATAAGTTCTTACATGGTGACCAGTACAAGGGCAGTTATCACAGAAACTTTCGGTTTTGATCACGCATTATGAACTATAAACAATCAGGTCAAATATGAATATTCGTTTGATTTTTATACTTATTTATATGTGGATCCCACATTTCTCCCTTTATCATTATTATTTTTATTTTTAATAAAATGCTGAAGTGGTAGGTAGATGCAAGATCAAGGTAGAAAACATAGTTTAGTGCTGTAAGAGGGCAAATGTAGATGATCAGGTGTGTGCCTATGGACTAAGTATTAATCCAAGCTAGACAAGAGCAGCAAAACATTCACGGATGCAGAAGATTTCTCTCAAAACAGAGGGGGGGTGAGGTTCTGAGCCTCACCTCTGTTGATCCCCAATTTCTCACCTGATGGTCCCTGTGTAACTGTGCCTGTCTTAGGTTGTTCCTCCCTTGAGGAATCTTACCCGTCTCTGGCTAACCAGTCATCTTCCGGGGCCATACAGGGAAATGTAAAGTTGGTAAGTGAGAGAGAAGCCATATTGTCTGAAAAGGTTAGCTTTTTACTTCTTTGCAGATTTATGCCCTGTGGCTTCTATGCCCAGCACTTGTCTCAAGGTATCTTTACCACCTGGAGGAATTATGATACTCGGTAAATTCGATATGAGGCACGAATTCTATTTAAGGGTTGTAATTAGGAAGGAAGAAGAAAACCTATAGAGGTAGCATATGGAAGAAAACATGGGAGGATTGATTATTTCTTTGACGTATCTTCTTGTAGAGTACCTTAAGTATGTATAGATTTTAAACTACTAACTAACTTGTGCACACATATTAACATAATAGGAATACGGTGACATAAACAAAGCAAATCCATAATTACCATCCATCTCCAGTGAAGCCAAGAAAACCATTTAGGCACCCTAGGCATTTGTGAAAATTAGTCTATGATATGATGGATATTGTCCAACTGTACTTGAACAGTCTGAGAGAAGTCAGACAAATTAAAGCAACCCATTTCTGGGATCTGTTCACATCCCTTATGTTCTTTTAACCATAGATAGGCTATAGTCATAAGATTTTGGAGCGTTACAACTTCCACCCCTCCCAACTCCTGAATGAGTTCCAACAGTACATATCTGGTCAAATTTGTTGTCTCACTGTATGCACATGCCAGCCTAGACATCTCCCTCCTCATTCCAATGGCAAGTCCAGGAAACGGTGGGGTGGGGCAAGCCACAACCGCAGCATCACCCGGATCCCTGTGGAGGCTTTTTGATGATCATTCCGTGGCACGAGTCCTCCAGAGAGTGCTGATGCCAGAAGCTCCTTCTCATATCGTATCTTAGTTCATTTTCTGGGTAGCCAAGCTAGGCCTTAATCTTCTGTATAGAAACAAACAGACCCTTTGCCCACACTTTGACATGCCCTCTATACCACTGTGTAGAACTCATTGGAGGTCAGCACACAGGGACTGATTTTTTTTTTTATCTTTAATCTACACTTACATGAAGAATACTATGTTTACTATGCTCTCCCCTATATCAGGTCCCCCCTAAAAACCACATTATGGTCACTGTCCATCAGCATAGCAAAATGTAGAATCACTACTTGTCCTCTCTGTGTTGTACAGCCCTCCCTCCCCTTTCTCCCTCCCCCCACTATGCATGCTAATCCTAATACCCCCCTTCTTCTTACCCCCCCTTATACTCCCTGCCCACCCATCCTCCCCAGTTCCTTTCCCTTTGGTACCTGTTAGTCCATTTTTGGGTTCTGTAATTCCACTGCTGTTTTGTTCCTTCAGTTTTTCCTTTGTTCTTATACTCCTCAGATGAGTGAAATCATTTGGAATTCCTCTTTCTCTGCTTGGCTTATTTCACTGAGCATAATACTCTCCAGCTCCATCCATGTTGCTGCAAATGGTAGGATTTTTCCTCTTCTTATGGCTGAGTAGTATTCCATTGTGTATATGTACGACATCTTCTTTATCCATTCATCTACCGATGGACATTTAGGTTGTTTCCAATTCTTGGCTATTGTAAACATAGGGGTGCATCTGTCTTTCTCAAACTTGATTCCTGTGTTCTTAGGGTAAATTCCTAGGAGTGGAATTCCTGGGTCAAATGGTAGGTCTGTTTTGAGCATTTTGATGAACCTCCATACTGCTTTCCACAGTGGTTGAACTAATTTACATTCCCACCAGCAGTGTAGGAGGGTTCCCCTTTCTCCACAGCCTCACCAACATTTGTTGTTGTTTGTCTTTTAAATGGCAGCTATCCTTACTGGTGTGAGGTGATACCTCATTGTAGTTTTAATTTGCATTTCTCTGATAATTAGCGATGTGGAGCATCTTTCATGTGTCTGTTGGCCATCTGTATTTATTTTTTTAGAGAACTGTCTGTTCAGCTCCTCTGCCCATTTTTTAATTGGATTATTTGTTTTTTGTTTGTTGAGGAGTGTGAGCTCTTTATATATTCTGGACGTCAAGCCTCTATCAGATCTGTCATTTTCAAATATATTCTCCCATACTGTAGGGTTCCTTTTTGTTCTATTGATGGTATCTTTCACTGTACAGAAACTTTACAGCTTAATGTAGTCCCACTTGCTCATTTTTGCTGTTGTTTTCCTTGCCCGGGAAATATGTTCAAGAAGAGGTCACTCATGTTATGTCTAAGAGGTTTTTGCCTATGTTTTTTTCCAAGAGTTTAATGGTTTCATGACTTACATTCAGGTCTTTGATCCACTTTGAGTTTACCTTTGTACATGGGGTTAGACAAAGGTCCAGTTTCGTTCTCCTACATGTAGCTGTCCAGTTTTGCCAGCACCATCTGTTGAAGAGACTGTCATTTTGCCATTGTATGTCCATGGCTCCTTTATCAAATATTAATTGACCATATATGTTTGGGTTAATTTCTGGAGTCTCTAATCTGTTCCACTGGTCTGTGGCTCTGTTCTTGCACCAGTACCAAATTGTCTTGATTACTATGGCTTTGTAGTAGAGCTTGAAGTTGGGGAGTGAGATCCCCCCTACTTTATTCTTCTTTCTCAGGATTGCTTTGGCTATTCGGGGTCTTTGGTGTTTCCATATGAATATTTGAATTATTTGTTCCAATTCATTGAAGAATGTTGCTGGTAATTTGATAGGTATTGCATCTAATCTGTATATTGCTTTAAGCAGGATGGCCATTTTGACGATATTAATTCTTCCTAGCCATGAGCAGGGGATTAGTTTCCATTTGTTAGTGTCCCCTTTAATTTCTCTTAAGAGTGACTTGTATTTTTTAGAGTATAAGTCTTTCACTTCTTTGGTTAGGTTTATTCCTAGGTATTTTATTCTTTTTGATGCAATTGTGAATGGAATTGTTTTCCTGATTTCTCTTTCTATTGGTTCATTGTTAGTGCATAGGAAAGCTACAGATTTCTGTGTGTTAATTTTGTATCCTGCAACTTTGCTGTATTCCGATATCAGTTCTAGTAGTTTTGGAGTGGAGTCTTTAGGGTTTTTTATGTACAGTATCATATCATCTGCAAATAGTGACAGTTTAACTTCTTCTTTACCAACCTGGATTCCTTGTATTTCTTTGTTTTGTCTGATTGCCGTGCCTAGGACCTCCAGTACTATGTTAAATAACAGTGGGGAGAGTGGGCATCCCTGTCTGGTTCCCGATCTCAGAAGAAATGCTTTCAGCTTCTCGCTGTTCAGTATAATGCTGGCTGTGGGTTTATCATATATGGCCTTTATTATGTTGAGGTACTTGCCCTCTATTTTTATCATGAATGGATGTTGAATTTTGTCAAATGCTTTTTCAGCATCTATGGAGATGATCATGTGGTTTTTGTCTTTCTTTTTGTTGATGTGGTGGATGATGTTGATGGATTTTCGAATGTTGTACCATCCTTGCATCCCTGGGATGAACCCCACTTGGTCATGGTGTATGATCCTTTTGATATACTGTTGAATTCTGTTTGCTAATATTTTATTGAGTATTTTTGCATCTACATTCATCAGGGATATTGGTCTGTAATTTTCTTTTTTGGTGGGGTCTTTGCCTGGTTTTGGTATTAGGGTGATGTTGGCTTCATAGAATGAGTTTGGGAGTGTTCCCTGCTCTTCTATTTTTTGGAACACTTTAAGGAGAATGGGTATAATGTCTTCTCTGTGTGTCTGATAAAATTCCAAGGTAAATCTGTCCAGCCCCGGGGTTTTGTTCTTGGGTAGTTTTTTTAATTCCATTTCAATTTCTTTGCTTGTCATTGGTTTGTTTAACTTTTGTGTTTCTTTCTTGGTCAGTCTTGGGAGGTTGTATTTTTCTAGGAAGTTATCCATTTCTTCTAGGTTTTCCAGCTTGTTGGCATATAGGTTTTCATAGTAGTCTTTAATAATTCTTTGTATTTCTGTGGGGTCTGTCATGATTTTTCCATTCTCATTTCTGATTATGTTGATTTGTGTTGATTCTCTTTTTCTCTTAATAAGTTTGGCTAGAGGTTTATTTATTTTGTTTATTTTCTCAAAGAACCAGCTCTTGGTTTCATTGATTTTTTGCTATTGTTTTATTCTCCTCAATTTTGTTTATTTCTTCTCTGATCTTTATTATGTCCCTTCTTCTGCTGTCTTTAGGCCTCATTTGTTCTTCTTTTTCCAGTTTTGATAGTTGTGATGTTAGACTATTCATTTGGGATTGTTCTTCCTTCTTCAAGTGTGCCTGGATTGCTATATACTGTCCTCTTAAGACTGCTTTCGCTGCGTCCCACAGGAGTTGGGGCTTTGTGTTGTTGTTGTCATTTGTTTCTATATATTCCTTGATCTCTATTTTTATTTGTTCATTGATCCATTGATTATTTAGTAGCATTTGTTAAGCCTCCATGTGTTTGTGAGCCTTTTCATTTTCTTTGTAGAATTTATTTCTACTTTTATACCTTTGTGGTCTGAAAAATTGGTTGGTAAAATTTCAATATTTTGGAATTTACTGAGGCTCTTTTTGTGAGCTAGTATGTGGTCTATTCTGGAGAATGTTCCATGTGCACTTGAGAAGAAAGTATGTCCTGTTGCTTTTGGATGTAGAGTTCTATAGATGTCTATTCGGTCCATCTGTTCTAGTGTGTTGTTCAGTGCCTGTGTGTGCTTACTTATTTTCTGCCCAGTGGATCTATCCTTTGGGGTGAGTGGTGTGTTGAAGTCTCCTAAAATGAATGCATTGCAGTCTATTTCCCTTTTTAGTTCTGTTAGTATTTGTTTCACATATGCTGGTGCTCCTGTATTGGGTATATATGTATTTAGAATGGTTATATCCTCTTGTTGGACTGAGCCCTTTATCATTATGTAGTATCCTTCTTTATCTCTTGTTACTTTCTTTGTTTTGAAGTCTATTTTGTCTGATATTAGTACTGCAACCCCTGCTTTCTTCTCACTGTTGTTTGCCTGAAATATGTTTTTCCATCCCTTGACTTTTAGTCTGTGCTTGTCTTTGGGTTTAAGGTGAGTTTCTTGTAAGCAGCATATAGATGGGTCTTGCTTTTTTATCCATTCCATTACTCTGTGTCTTTTGATTGGTGCATTAAGTCCATTTACATTTAGGGTGACTATTGAAGGATATGTACTTATTGCCATTGCAGGCTTTAGATTCGTGGTTACCAAAGGTTCAAGGTTAGCTTCTTTAGTATCTTACTGCCTAACTTAGCTCGATTATTGAGCTGTTATATACACTGTCTGGAGATTCTTTTCTTCTCTCCCTTCTTATTTCTCCTCCTCCATTCTTCATATGTTGTATGTTTTGTTCTGTGCTCTTTTTAGGAGTGCTCCCATGTAGAGCAGTCCCTGTAAGATGCCCTGTAGAGGTGGTTTGTGGGAAGCAAATTCCCTCAGCTTTTGCATGTCTGGGAATTGTTTGATCCCGCCATCATATTTAAATGATAGTCGTGCTGGATACAGTATCCTTGTTTCAAGGCCCTTCTGTTTCATTGCATTAAATACATCATGCCATTCTCTTCTGGCCTGTAGGGTTTCTGTTGAGAAGTCTGATGTTAGCCTGATGGGTTTTCCTTTATAGGTGACCTTTTTCTCTCTAGCTGCCTTTAAAACTCTTTCCTTGTTCTTGATCCTTACCATTTTTATTATTATGTATCTTGGTGTTGTCCTCCTTGGATCCTTTCTGTTGGGGGTTCTGTGTATTTCTGTGGTCTGTTTGATTATTTCCTCCCCCAGTTTGGGGAATTTTTCAGCAATTATTTCTTCAAAGAGACTTTCTATCCCTTTTCCTCTTTCTTCTTCTTCTGTTACCCCTATAATACAAATATTATTCCTTTTGGATTGGTCACATAGTTCTCTTAGTGTTGTTTCGTTCCTGGAGATCCTTTTATCTCTCTCTATGTCATCTTCTATATGTTCCTGTTCTCTGGTTTCTATTCCTTCAATGGCCTCTAGCATCTTATCCATTCTGCTTATAAATCCTTCCAGGGATTGTTTCACTTCTGTGATCTCCTTCCTGACATCTGTGATCTCCCTCCGGACTTCATCCCATTGCTCTTGCATTTTTCTCTGCATCTCATCTCATTGCTCTTGCATTTTTCTCTGCATCTCTGTCAGCATGTTCATGATTTTTATTTTGAATTCTTTTTCAGGAGGACTGGTTAGGTCTGTCTCCTTCTCAGGTGTTGTCTCTGTGATCTTTGTCTGCCTGTAGTTTTGCCCTTTCATGGTGATAGAGATAGTTTGCAGAGCTGGTACGAGTGACAGCTGGAAGAGCTTTCCTTCTTGTTGGTTTGTGGCCTTCCTCTCCTGGGAGAATAGCAACCTCTAGTGGCTTATGCTTGGCAGTTGTGCGCAGACAGGGCTTCTGCTACCTGCCCGGTTGCAATGGAGTTTATATCCACTGTTGCTGTGGGCGTGGCCTCGCTGGGGCTGCTCCTCCAAAATGGTGGAGCCCCGTTGAAGAGGGTGCGGCCGGGAGGCTATTTATCTCCGTAGGGGGCCTCTGTGCTCCCTGTTGCCCAGGTGGTTAGAGTGCCCAGAGATCCCCAGGTTCCCTGCCTCTGGGCTTAGTGTCCTGTCCTGCCCCTTTAAGACTTCCAAAAAGTACTCTCCAAACCAAAACAACAACAGCAACAACTAAAGAGGAAAAAAGAAAAAAGGAAAAAAACGTGTGATTTACTTTGTCCTCAGGCCCCGGTCTCAGGCACCTCCTCACTAGTCTTGCTGCCCTGTTTCCCTAGTATTGGGGTCCGTGTCCCTTTAAGGCTTCCAAAAAGCACTCGCCAAAAAAAATAAAAAAAACCGCTCCGGTTTCTTTCCACCCGCCGGGAGCTGAGGGGAGGGGCACTCGGTTCCCGCCAGGCGGGGGCTTGTATCTTACCCCCTCCGTGAGGTGCTGGGTTCTCACAGGTGTGGATGTGGTCTGGATGTTGTCCTGTGTCCTCTGGTCTCTATTTTAGGAAGTTGTCTTTGTTATATTTTCATAATTCTATGTGGTTTTGGGAGGAGAGTTCCTCTGCTCTATTCACGCCGCCATCTTGGCTCCTCCTCACTTTTTATTTTTTTTCTATTCACTTTTTTTATTATGGTATCATTAATGTACAATCACATGAGCAACATTGTGGGTACTACATTCCCCTATTATCAAGTCCCCAGCACATACCCCATTACAGTCACGGTCCATCAGCTTAGTAAGATGTTATAGAGCCACTACTTGCTTTCTCTGTGCTATGCTGCCTTCCCCGTACCCTACCCTACATCTGTGTACTTTAAATATATGTGATTTTATTTGTCAATTACTCCTCAATAAAGCTGGGGAAAAATTAAATGATCTTCAAAAACATTATTGGGCCAGATGTTTTTCAAAAACCATAACCTGTTGTTTTGAGGAATGTAATGTGAAGCATATTTTCAAATATCACATAACTCTTTTTAAGAGTTTGGATAGCACCCTGTCATCAATTATGTTTATATTTACAGTAAGTGGAAAAGACAATATGTAAATAGTCTGTGATTAGATCAAGTCCAATTTTGCCACAAAATAAACTTGGGTCAGGTCAGGTTTTGTCCTTCCGTAATACATTAAGGTAACTCGATTTTATGTGATTTTATTCAAAGTTTCGCATTAAGGATGTGTGGGCTTATTATAGAGATCATGGTGATTAAGAGTGACATCTAGTGCCCATCAAGTTGATCTGTGTACAAATAAATCAGTTATAATGCTGGCAAAGTAAGTGTGGTAAAATTTCAATAATATTTTTATTACATCTGTCACTACTCATTCATTTTGAGTAAAAATGATTGTATTGTGTCAAAACTACAAATTCAGTCAACATTTTAAAAACTTATCAACTTTTCTTTTTAATTTCCAACCAGCATTGAAAGAGTGGAATTTTATTCAACTCTTCTATAACTGAGATAATTCTTTATAATCATTTTAATTGGAAAAACTAAATACATGTTGGTTGAAAGTATAAGGAAGAAAGCAGTAAAATATTTTCTACCCAGTATCTATTTTGGAATTGAAAAAAAAAAGCATAGTTATCCAAAGCCACAAATTAAATAGAAGAAAGAAGGAAGTGAAGGAAATTAAAATTAGATAGGCCAGACTGGAGTAAAGTAATTTTAGATGAATGGGTCTTTCTTTTCCAGTTCTTTGGGTGTACATTTTTTATAAAGTGTGATAGAGCATCTTAGATTTTCCTTCTCAAATTGCTTATAACAACATAGAGAGGTTCTTAAACTGTTTTCCCTTTAGATACCAAGATTTTCTTCTTTTTCTTTCACCAATGAGCTTTGAAAATGCTGATTAATAAAACAGTGATTAAAATTTTATTAGTCTTTTGATTTCTCCAGTTTTTCATCTTGATGAAAAGTGTAATATGATTCACTCCCTGATAAGCTTCTTACATCCATTAATGTTCCATATCATGTCATTCCCTTGGCTTTTGGGTCAATGAGGTCTTAATGCTTTTTACTTCTGCTTTTTCCTTTAGACAGACTTCCTGTGTATAGTGCTCATCTTTTTGTATTCTTTGCCAAGTGGATCATATAACTTGCATCTACTCTTCTCATTTTCTTTGGATTGGCACCCTTTCATCCACCTGTTCATCCTACTTCATATTGATTTCACTGCATTTTTTATCTTTGTTTTCCTTACAGCTTATTTGATTTTATACATGAAAGCATATAACTGGGTTCACATTTCATCAATTTTGTGACAACAGATTCAATAATTCAACAAATTCTCTGATGACTTCTTGAATATACCTTTTACGATTCAAGAGATCTTCTAATATTTTCTGTATGTGGCTTTTCTGTCATTTCCTTTTAGGTCCTATGAATTTAGTTTCCATTCCTTTTGTCACTTTTTAATATTTTAAAGAAATGCCCATATTTTTACTGCTACTACATTCTGTGTGCATTCAATAATCTTTCCTGAAATTTTTTCTTTTTCTGCCATGTTCTTATTAACTTATAAAGCAAAATAATAATATATTCATATGAAAATCATGGTCTTCTACCAGTGAAAGATACATTATATATTTGTCTCATAACATCATAAAAAGATCTCTAAAGGTCAGCATCACTCTAATACAAAAACCAGGCAAAGACACCAAGAAAAAAAAGAGAAAATTACAGACCAATATCCCTAAAGAACATAGATGCAAAAATACTCAACAATATATTAGTAATCCAAATTCAAAAAATACATCAAAAAGATCATCCATCATGATAAGTGGGATTTATTCCAGGGATGCAAGGAAGGTACAATATTTGAAAATCCATCAACATCATCCACCACATCAACAAAAAGAAGGACAAAAATCACATGATCATCTCCATAGATGCTGAAAAAGCATTCGACAAAATTCAACATCCATTCATGATAAAAACTCTCAACAAAATGGGTATAGAGGGCAAGTACCTCAACATAGTAAAGGCCATATACAACAACCCACAGTAAACATCATACTTAACAGCAAAAAGCTGAAAGCTTTCCCTCTATGATTGGGAAAAAGACAAGGATGCCCACTCTCTCCACCTTTACTTAACATAGTACTGGAGGTCCTAGCCACAGCAATCAGACAACACAAAGAAATAAAAGGCATTCAGATTAGTAAGGAAGAAGTTAAACTGTCACAGATGACATGATATTGTACTTAAAACACCTTAAAGAAACCACTTCAAAACTACTAGAACTAATAACTGAATTTAGCAAAGTTGCAGGATATGAAAGTAATACACAGAAATCTATTGCATTCCTATATGCTGATGATGAACTATTAGAGAAATCAGGAAAGGAATTCCATTCACAATTGCATCAAAAAGAATAAAATACCTAGGAATAAACGTAACCAAGGAGGTGAAAGACCTATTCCCTGAAAACTATAAGATGCTCATGAGAGAAATTAAAGAAGACACCAGTAAGTGGAAATACATCCCCTGCTCATGGATAGGAAAAATTTGTATTGTCAAAATGGCCATCCTGCCTAAAGCAATTTACAGAGTCAATGCAATCCCTATCAAAATACCAACAACATTCTTCAATGAACTAGAAAAAAGAGTTCTAAAATTCATATGGAACCACAAAAGATCCTGAATAGTCAAAACAATCCTGAGAAGGAAGAACGAAGTTGGGGGAATTATGCTCCCCAACTTCAAGCTCTACTACAAAGCCACAGTAATCAAGACAATTTGGTACTGGCACAGGAACAGACCAATGGAACGAAATAGAGAGTCCAAATATAAACCCACACGTATATGCCCAATTAATATACAATAAAGGAGCCATGGATATACAGTAGGGAAATGACAGCTTCTTCAACAGCTGGTGTTGGCAAAACTGGACAGCTACATGTACGAGAATGAAACTGAATTATTGTCTAACCCCATACACAAAAGTAAATTCTAATGGATCAAAGACCTGAATGTAAGTCATGAAATCATAAAACTCTTAGAAGAAAACAGGCAAAAATCTCTTGAATATAAACATGAGCAACTTTTTCCTGAACACTTTCACAGCAAAGGACACCATCAGTAGAACAAAAAGGCATCTCACAGTATGGGAGACTATATTCATAAATGACATATCCAATAAGGGGTTAACATCCAAAATATATAAATAACTCACTTGCCTCAACACCCAAAAAGCAAATAACCCAATTAAAAAAGGGGTGGAGGATCTGAACAGACACTTCTCCAAAGAAGAAATTCACATGGCCAACAGGCACATGAAAAGATGCTCCACATTGGTAATTATCAGAGAAATACAAATTAAAACTACAATAAGCGGTCCCCTCACACCAGTTAAGATGGCCAACATCCAAAAGACAAGGAACAACAAATGCTGGTGAGGATGCGGAGAAAGGGGAACCCTCCTACACTGCTGGTGGGAATGTAAACTAGTTCAACCATTGTGGAAAGCAATATGGAGGGTTCTCAAAAAAGTAAAAATAGCAATACCATATGACCCAGGAATTCCACTCCTAGGAATTTACCCAAAGAAAGTAAGATCCCAGATTCAAAAAGATATATGCCCCCCTATGTTTACCACAGCACTATTTACAATAACCAAGATATAGAAGCAACCTAAGTGTCCCTCAGTAATGAATGGGTAATAAGATATGGTATATATACACAATGGAGTGTTATTCAGCCGTAAGAAGGAAACAAATCCTACCATTTGCAACAACATGGATGGAGCAAGAGGGTATTATGCTCATGAAATAAGCCAGGTGGAGAAAGACAAGTACCAAATGATTTCCCTCATTTGTGGAGTATAACACAAAGCAAGACTGAAGGAACAAAACAGCAGCTGAAGGAACAAAACAGCAGCAGACTCACAGAGTCCAAGAAGGGACTAGAGCTTACCAAAGGGAAGGGGCTGGGATGGGGAGGGAGAAAGAAGGGGATTAAGGGGCATTATGATTAACACATAATGTAGGGAGGTCACCAGGAAGGCAGAATAGCACAGATAAGACAAGTCGTAACTCTATAGCATCTTTCTATGCTGATAGACAGTGATTGCAGTGGCATGGGTGGGGGTAATTGATAATATGGGTGAATGTTGAAACCATAGTGTTGCTCATGTGAAACCTTCATAAGATTGCATGTCAATGATACCTTAATTTAAAAAAATGCAAATACATAAATTGAATAAATAAATAAAAAGATCTCTTAAATTATACAATATATTCATGGAGATCAGATAGCTAATCAAAAAAATGAAATTTTTATATTAGAAAAATATAGAAATTAATAGAAAGTAAATATTTACCCATACTATTTACTTTCTTAAAAATTATGTAAGGAAATAGAAGCTCTTCCTTTTGCCCTACTAGTTCTACCTTCCAAGATCACAACTAAGAGTTGTACAAACGGTTGTACATCCTTCCCCACTTTCTCCTCACTTACATAGATATAGCAATATGCATGTCAATATATATCTATTTTACCAAATGTCTCTACATATGCATATGTACATATATATATATACATTTTTATTACTTATCAATGTGTAACCTGCTTTTTCATTTAAAATTATTTATATATGATTGATTTCTTTCAAAAAGATGAATAATATTGATGATTTTTATATTGTTTCAAGTGTTTATTAATACAAACAATACTGTAGTGAAATCCAGATACATGTACTTCTCTGAGGGTATGTGAATTTATACCTGTATATGTATGTGTATATTCATACAGTTATATCCTATTATTTGTGTGGGATAGATCATTGCAAGAGAAATTGTTGTGCTATAGCTTATGTATTTTTGTATTTCTATTTTTATTTCCAATATTTTCTCATTTTACAAATAACTATGAATGTAATTTTACTTTTCTTATATTTTTGGTGTACCACTCATGTTCTCAACTCTCTAAACTCTAAAATTACATAAAGAATTTTCACCAGCTTTGTCCCCATATTGATTTGTGCTAACTCCTCTCTTTTTATAAGAAGTCTAATATCATGCCATGCTTTACTGATTTGTGTAGCAATTGCCTTGACATAGCCCCTGCATATTAAAATCCAATCCTTCTTTCTTCTCAGTTTCTATTACTCTTAATGTGGTATTGTCAATGAAGGCCATGCCTAACCTTATTTTCTCTATCTGCTTCAGCACTCCTCTTTCTTCATGTTTAGCCTTCATTTTTACTTTCATATATTTGCTGAAGAATGATTCTCATTTAGCTAAAAATTTCATAAACAGGTTCATTTCTATAATTTCCTTCATTTGTCCACAGAGACCACCATCACCTCTGGCAGCTTGTTTCCATGTTTGATCAAATATTTAGTGAAGAAGGCATTTGGAAAATAAGGACTATAATTAAATATTTCAGTTTACCTGCAATGGCCATGATTATACTGGGCCTTTGGCCAAACCACCTCTATGATCTTGGTTTTTGACAGTAACAGGAAGGTAGTATTTGTGAAACAGAAATGAAATCTGCTTTTCTTCAGCACCTTTGAAAATTCAGACCTGTAAACCACTCTAACGGAGTTTAATGTCCTGATAAAGAAGAAGAAAGATTTTGAAACTGGCTAAGATTTCGGTCAATGTATATCATTATATTTTTTACTGTGCATATGTTATTTCCCAGAACTTTTCCACGAGTCTTGGATTTTATATCTTACAAACAAACTAGAAATGCTTCTGTGGGTTTACCTTGATAAATTTTAGTTCTAATGCTTGGGATTCACTTTCTATGTCCACATTTTTACTCTCTGGGTTATAATCTTTTTCTCTTAACACATACACCATTTTGCCCAAAGTTGATAGAAAAAAGTATCCTCTACTTGGACAAGAATACAAACAAGATAGTCTAATTTTTTTTAATAATGTGGATGTTATCTTGCTACCTGCTCATTGCCATTTAAAGCACTTGGCTCTCACTTTGATCAAGAATACAAAATGTTAGACTTTCAAATACTCATTGAGAGATTAACTGTCTTATCTGGTAATGGGAGCCACCACTGCAAGACCAAGTTAGGAGCCAAGCTCATTTTTGAGAAGCACAAAGCAAAATGCAGGTCAAGCAGCACTCCCTTCAATTTTCTAAGCATTATATTTATGTAATTGCAAAGACTATTCACCAACTTTGCTAGAACACCAAGACTATTCACTTGTATTACCCTAGAAATTACTTCCATAAATGGTAATTTAAATAGAATAATATACCGAGGCAGTCATGTAAGAAAATGTTTCTGCATGATTTATCAAAATGCTCTTATTTCTATCTGACCCAAGGCATATTGTTTTACCTTTTCTATGGGACAAAATTATAGTCTTAGATAACATTATCTTTTTTATTTTCCTAATGTTTCCCTTTTATAATTCTATAATTTCATGTATCAGAGAGGATTCATTTAGACTAAAAAAACAGGGAAAAATCTGTCTCTTCTAAAGAACAAAGGAAGTGGCACTTCCTTTAATCAGACAATGTATAGAAAAATTACCCATTGTACTCTCTCTCCCTTGACTCCTAGAAAACCTTCAGTCAAATTTTATGTTCAGTTGCTATGGTTTTTTTATCTTAGTTCCCTGGCATTATATCTACCATCTCTAAAGTAGGCTTAATTTTTATTTTCTGAAATGAACTTTTCCTACAGTATATGTATTTTACTCTAGGACACCTCAAATTTTGGGGAACCTAGATGCATTATAAATATGAATAACATTTAAACTTTGACCATTGAGCTGTGTTATTTGATTAAAAAATTACATATTTTTTTACAAATTTTAGTTGAAAGTTTCTTTTGCTTGATTATAAAAAGTCTGTATCTTTACTATAAACATTGTGGATAATTCAAAAAAGTACACAAAAGAAAATTAAAATTATGCATCATCCTTTTAGTGAATTATTTGGTCATAAGAAACATAAACCTGTGCAAACAACCTGAAGCCAGAAGGGGCGCTGATGAGACAGATGCAGGGACTTCTGTGAAACCCAGAGCTGGAAATGACAGAAGCTTACAAAGGAGAAGTCGGGAAGTATGGGAATCTCATTTCCCCTTTTCAGTTTGTCAGCTTTGTTTCCTTCCTCTGTAAATGTATTCTTGCTGCTTTAGTATATATGTGAGTGTATGTGGTAGAAAATGACTGATCCAGTCATGGTTTAACATGAACTCTAGTTTCAAATTCCCAAGGATAGAGGCTTAGCTTGGGTCAGGTGTGTACTGGCAGATACATCTAAAGTCTAGCTCTTCAGCTGCAGCTGTGGGTAAATTTTTCAAAGAAGAATATATGGGAGATCCATCTTACTCTCCAAAAGATAAGTACAACCAGTTATCTCCTTACTATATAAGTCATTGTTTATGTATATTTTTTATAAATGCATTTTTATTTTATCTAGAGTTATTTTATGAATGTAAATGATAGGTAAGGTCTTATAATTTCCACTTAGCTATATATACAGCATAAGCTTTTTTTTCCTAACTGTTAAAACTTTTCATAACCACATTTTAGGCCACAAGGTTTTCTTTTACTGCATAACAAGTCACCACAAATATGGCAGCTTAAAACCATACAAACTTATTGGCTGATAGTTCTGTAGGTCAGAAGTCCAGGTAGACTCAACTGGGTTCTCTGCATAGGATGTCCTGCCACTGACAACAAAGTGTTGGCTGGTCTGGACTCTTATCTGGAGGCACAGCCATAAGGCCATCTCCATTTCTTCTTACTTGGTGCACTCTGTCATCAAAGCCAGAAAGTTGAGTCCCCATGTTCTTGGGGTCTTTCTGACTTTCTCTTCTGCTGTAGGAGGAAGTAGAAAACTGTGCTTTTAAAAGAGCTCATGTGACTAGACTAGGTTTGTTTGGTAATCCCCTTATTTTAAGACTGAATGGGCTTCATTTAACATAACATAATAATGGGAGTGATATCTCATCATATACAGTTTCCAGAGATTAACTAAGATATCTTGAGAGCCTACCATGAAGAGCATATATATAGGTTTGCTAAAAAAAACTGGCCATTTATCTCAAAACCATTTATTGCCTACTCCTTTGGTCCCTAATGATTTTTAATTATGTATTTACAAGCTTTTAATTTATGTAAATATTAATAGAATAGGTTCTCTGCCGGATATTAGCTCCATTGTAGTTTTCTCATGTTTCCTGAAATATTTTTCTATAAGTGTATCATCATAACATAAAACCTTGGAAAGCAAATTCTCCTCAAATTGCATTTGCCAGCTTCATTTTGGCAATTCCATTTTCCAAATTATCAACTGTATATGGTTATATACCATGCTAGATAGTTTAATGTAGTTTTTTATTTTACAAAATAATCTTTACATTTAGTTGGAATTGTATAAAATTGTCATTGTACTTGGGCAAAATTGAAATCAATCTCTGAACAGAGTCAAGACCTATACTTATCTTTCAATGTAATTACAGAAAACCCAATAATTTATTGCATGATATATCCTCAAAAATATATGCAAAAGCTTATATCTATAGGTGGGTACTGTACCCATAAATTAAAAAATAATTCTGTTTCCCAACGATAAACTCTTATGATATAAGTTCTGTTTTAGTTTCAAAACATCAAGTTTCCTCAGCATTAAAAACAATAGGATTATTTCAGCGAAGGTAACTTTTGAAAATACTACAGTGTATCAAGGAAAAAGGGCAAGAATTTTTTAAATAATGCTAATAATACATTTAAGTATAAGCATAGTTTTAACTATAGGAATTTATTCTATAATGAAGCTATGAAAGTTAAAAGAGGTATGGTGTAAGGATAGTCAAATACAAAAATACAGTATAAATCAGAGCCCACACGTAGATACAAAGATATATAGATATATTCAGATTTTATAAAATACAAAGAAATTTATTCTGAGCAGTGGATAAAATCTGTATTTTTCAATAAGCAGTTTTATGAAGACTGAATAGTTATTTAAAATATTTAATGAATAAAGCTGTGTCCTTACTTCACCTGTTGCATCCAAAGAAATCATAAATCAATCCACTTATTTATTCAATAAATGCTTTTGAGCAATTATCTTTTGCCCAGACTCTATTCAAGGCACTTGGGATACATCAACAAAGATTTAGGGCTAAAGCTATTAAAAGTAATAGAATAAAAATTTTTTAGATGTTATACTTGAGGGAAAAAAAACTTTCTATTGCTAACACGAATCCAAAAGCCAAAAAGAAAAGAAAAAAAAATACATTTAACTATGCAAATACTTAAATTTTCTGCTGGAAACAACCATAGGCATATCAGGATTGTAATTACAAGACCTACTAAACAGCAGAATGGTAAAAATGTTTCCAGCATTTATGATAAAGAAGTAATTTCCTTAATACAAAAAGATCACTTTTAATAGAATATGAAAAGACTAACCAAAAAAAAAAAAAGCAAAACACATTAAGGAAAATCAGTTCTGCTCATATTTAAATAATTCAAAGTTTTAAAATGAGATGCTGTTTTTGCCTGTTACAATGGCAAAGATTAGACAATTTTATCATATTAGTTTTCTATTGCTGCTGTAAGCAAATTGCCACAGCGCATCTTAAAACAACACACATTTATTATGTTTCTCTTCTGGCGTTTGAAAGTCTGAAATGAGTTTCACGGGGTTAAAACTAAGGTCTTGGCAGAGCTATGTTCCCTTTGGAGCCTCTGAAGAGAATTCATTTCCCTGTCTTCGTCAGGATCTAGAGGCCTACCCACACTCTCTCACCCACGGTCCTCAGCCAGCACAGCCTTCTTCCCTCAGCCCAAACCCTTCTCGGCCTCCTTCACTGATAAGGACCTTCGCAATGATCCTCCTAGGATCCAAGGCAATCTCCCATCTCAAGAGCCTCACGTGATCCATCTGTAAAGCCCTTTTGCAATGTAAGGTAGCATACTCACTGGTTCTGGAGATAAGGACACGGACAGCTCTGGGGAGGCATTATTCTGCCCGTCACCCTAACATCCAAGTTTGGCAAGGTTGTGAGGGAACAGGAGAAACTGATGAAGTTTCTAGTAGATCCATTTCATAGCCCTCAAATTAAAATCCCACATACTCTTTATCTCAATGCTGTGAATCATACATCCTCCTAGTTGTGAATCATACACCTATACTCAAGACAATATCCAAAACAGAAGTATAATGTTTAGTGTAGGACTGTTTGTACCAGTGAAAACTTGTAACAATTAAACATTTACTAATGAGGGATTGAGTCAATAAATTGTAATACAACCATATAAGGGTTTCCTACATGTACAAAAATATTCCCATATATATTTATGTCCTAATATAGAAAAATACTTAAGATGCAGAATTAATTGCAAAAATAAAAGTTGAAGACTTCTATGACCTCACTAGTGTGAAAAGTCCATGTTTACATACTTTCCTAAGGTGCTAATTTGTTTTTGCCATGATCAAGAATGACTTACATTACAAAAGCCTATTACAACATAGTATTATGAGTCTCACAGGTCTTCTCATCTTGTAAACAGAGGCATTGATAACTTTTTGTGCCAGACTGTCTTTTAAGGATGTTTGTGTGGTGAATAACCTTGGAAGACAGAGATAGTCCTCTTCCAGTGCAGAGGGCAGATTTGCTTACTGTCACTACGGTAAAGATAATGTCTCCCTCTGGTGCCAAGATTGGGCCAATTTACTTGTAGTCTCCTTACAAAAGATTGAGATTCCCTAAATTCTGGATTCTGCGATTGTGACACAAATTGACTGCATATTCAGCATCCATCTGTGCTCATCTGCATTGCATCCCCGTGGGACTTGCAGGCAGGGGATAGTGGAGACAAGTATTGATCTGAACAAAATTTTGTACCAGTTGCAGTTCCTTGAGTAAAAAAGTCTTTTGTTTCCAACCCCCAGTGTCTCTACCTTCCTCCAGTGTCCATGCAACTGTGGCAGGCTAAACTGTTAGTGTCCACGTACGGTAAAATCTTTATGTTTCCTCGCCCATGAATTACACAAAATTTAATTTAAAAAGGTTCATATAATCATAATTTAAGTTACACAAAAGTTTAATTTGTGAATGAAACAAAATATTACATTTTGATACCAGAGTTAAATAAAATATTCTGGGTGATCAATTTGTCCATTAGGAGAAAGAAAAATGAGCATACAACATCCACTGTAAAAGAACATTATAGACCAATATCCCTGATGAACATAGATACAAAAATACTCAACAGTATATTAGCAAACTGAAATAAAAAATACATCAAGAAGATCATGCACCATGATCAAGTGGGATAAATTTCAGGGATGCAAGGATGGTACATTTGAAAATCTGTCAACATCATCCATCACATCAACAAAAAGAAGGACAGAAACCACATGATCATCTCCATAGATGCTGAAAAAGCATTTGACAAAATTCAACATTCATTCATGATAAAAACTCTCAAAAAATGGGTATAAAGGACAAATACCTCAACATAATAAAGGCCATATATGACAAAACCACAGCCAACATCATACTTAACAGTGAGAAGCTGAAAGCTTTTCCTCTAAGATTGGGAACAAGACAGGGATGCCCACTCTCCCCACTGCTATTCAACATACTACTGGAGGTCCTAGCCATGGAAATCAGGCAACACAAAGAAATACAATGCATCCAGATTGGTAAAGAAGAAGTCAAACTGTCACTATTTGCAGATGACATTATATTCTATGTAAAAAATCCTAAAGACTCCACTCCAAAACTATAAGAACAAATATCTGAATTCAGCAAAGTTGCAGGATACAAAAGTAGTACATAGAAATCTGTTGCTTTCCTATACACTAACAATGAACTAGCAGAAAGAGAAATCAAGAAAACAATTCCATTCACAATTGCATCAAAAAGAATAAAATACCTAGGAATAAACCTAACCAAGGAAGTGAAAGACCTATACCCTGAAAACTACAAGACACTCTTAAGAGACATTAAAGAGGACACTAACAAATGGAAACTCATCCCATGCTCTTGGCTAGGAAGAATTAATATCGTCAAAATGGCCATCCTGCCCAAAGCAATATACAGATTCGATGCAATCCCTATCAAATTACCAACAGTATTCTTCAATGAACTGGAACAAATAGTTCAAAAATTCATATGGAAACACCAAAGACCCCAAATACCCAAAGCAATCCTGAGAAGGAAGAATAAAGTGGGGGGATCTTACTCTCCAACTTCAAGCTCTACTACAAAGCCACAGTAATTAAGACAATTTGGTACTTGCACAAGAACAGACCCACAAACCAGTGGAACAGAATAGAGAGTCCAGATATTAACCCAAACATATATGGTCAATAATAAAGGAGCCACGGATATACAATGGGGAAATGACAGCCACTTCAACAGCTGGTGTTGGCAAAACTGGACAGCCACATGTAAGAGAATGAAACTGGATTATTCTCTAATCCCATACACAAAAGTAAATTCGAATTGGATCAAAGACCTGAACATAAGTCATAAAACCATAAAACTGCTAGAAAAAAAACAGGCAAAAATCTCCTGGGCATAAACATGAGCAACTACTTCATGAACATATCTCCCTGGGCAAGGAAAACAAAAGCAGAAATGAACAAGTAGGACTATATCAATCTGAAAAGCTTCTGTACAGCAAAGGGCACCACCAATAGAACAAAAAAGCATCCTACAGTATAGGAGAGCATATTCATAAATGACAGATCCAATAAAGGGTTGACATCCAAAATATATAAAGAGCTCATGCACCTCAACAAACAAAAAGCTAATACTCCAATAAAAAAATGGGCAGAGGAGCTGAACAGACAGTTCTCCAAAGAAGAAACTCAGATGGCCAACAGACACATGAAAAGATGCTCCACATCACTAGTCATCAGAGAAATGCAAATTAAAACTACAATGAGATATCACCTCACAGCAGTAAGGATTGCCACCATCCAAATGACAAACAACAACAAATGTTGGCAAGGTTGTGGAGAAAAGAGAACCCTCCTACACTGCTGGTGGGAATGTAAATTAGTTCAACCATTGTGGAAAGCAGTATGGAGGTTCCTCAAAAAGCTCAAAATAGAAACACCATTTGACCCAGGAATTCCACTTCTAGGAATTTACCCTAAGAGTGCAGCAGCCCAGTTTGAAAAAGACAGATGCACCCCTATGTTTATTGCAGCACTATTTACAATAGCCAAGAAATGGAAGCAACCTAAATGTCCATCAGTAGACGAGTGGATAAAGAAGATGTGGTACATATACACAATGGAATATTATTCAGCCATAAGAAGAAAACAAATCCTACCATATGCAACAACATGGATGGAGCTAGAGGGTATTATGCTCAGTGAAATAAGCCAGGCGGAGAAAGACAAGTACCAAATGATTTCACTCATCTGTGGAGCATAAGAACAAAGGAAAAACTGAAGGAACGAAACAGCAGCAGAATCACAGAACCAAGAATGGACTAACAGTTACCAAAGGGAAGGGGACTGGGGAGGTTGGGTGTGAAGGGAGGAATAAGGGGGGGGGGGAAGGAAAGGGGGAATTATGATTAGCATGTATAATGTGGGGTGGGGCACAGGGAGGGCTGTGCAACACAGAGAAGATAAGTAGTGATTCTACAGCATCTTACTACACTGATGGACAGTGACTGTGGTGGGGTATGTGGAGGGTGCTTGGTGATGGGTGGGGTCTAGTAAACATAATGTTCCTCATGTAATTGTAGATTAATGATATCAAAATTAAAAATAATAAATAATAAATAAACAAACAAATAAATATATAAATAAAATATCAAACTTTGTGGTATGAACTGAATTTTGTTGAATGACTTGAATTTTCCATGTATTACAAATAACAAATGCCCCCTGGGGTTGAGAGAATTAAAATGAAATGATCTCACTCACAATCAGCTTACTTCACAGACTCTTTCACAAACTCTCAAGAGCTACTTGGGTTGTAGCTTGGAATGTCAAGCTTGTACCAATTGGAGGGAAAAGGCTGTTTCTAATTTTCCACAGGACAGAAAAGGGGGCAAGCAGAGCTGCTATGAATCTGGTTTCTAGCTCTTGTGAGATCATCTAGGACTAAAGACTGAGTTTGTGCTTTTGCATATGGCAGCACCTACAGTCTACCTAGAGTCACTCTGTTCAATTGATAAGGTGTTCTCTTTTTCCTCAATTTCTACTTGTTTGAGTCGTATTGTCTCATTCCTTGGTCCAAAACTCCATATTCGAAGAAAGTACAAGGCTTTCAAAGTCTTAAATGAGCTCTATTATTCTCTTTGATGTGGCCACTCTATTCTGTCTTCACTTCATTTCCCTCAAAAGGAGAGCTTGAGACTAGGGCTTACAAGCAGGAAGTTTATTTTGGGAAGTGATTCGGAGAACCAGAGTGAGGGAACTAGTGACAGGGAAGCAGAGAAGAGAAAGTCCATTACTGAGCTGCCTACCTCTGTGGGCAACTTTAGCTCAATCCTTAGGACCCCTCTCAGGCCATGGGTCTCTGTGCCAAAATATGATGGGGAAGCTTTATCCACCAGCGGTCATCCCCTACTGCTCATGGGCTGCCCCAGTCATTTGTGTCTTGGCATTTCCAGGTTTGCTCAGAAACAAGATGAGCAGTGCATGTCCCACAGCCATCCTCCCAGCACCCCGCAGGCACATAGGCATGCAGCAATCCCAGGCCCTCCTGACTGCCGGCACAGCAAAGGCCAGAGCAAAGGGGAGGTGAGACATTAAAGATATTAGATTGTTCCCTGCACATGTTCAGTGCCTCCCTGGAGTCCTCTCCTACTCCTCTCTCATGATGCTCCTTGATCACACAGGCACCCCCGACCCAGTCTTCAGGCATCTGCCTCAGTGGTTCTACCTGTGTGACACCCTGCTCTCCTAAGCCAAGTGTCGCTCCAACGGCATCCTCCTGGGGTGCAGACCTCGATCGCTCTTGTCACTATCACATGTGCTCGCCACTCTTCCCCACAACCGAGCTCACATCCCCACACTTCCAATCCCCTGTAAACTCAGTCCCCAAATACTGTTTGTTTTCTTCTTTCCTGGGCAGTTATTACTGTCAAACGCACCTGATCACTTCCACATGTTTGTCATGTATAACCTTTCCCCATTCCCTACAGAACAGAAGCTTCTTTAGAATCTTTACTTGATTTATTCACCAATGAATGTATTTCAAGCACTCTTTGGACAGATTTCAGTCCTTTTCTTTCAGATGTTTTGACTCAGATAAGAAGTGACATTAATTACTAAAGTTCAAAAAGTGAAAAACCAGGTACCAAAGGGATTACCTTTTTTTGCAGTAACTATTAGGTGTTAGTGCTCTTGAAGGGGATTAACTAAAGGGTTCAAGATTAGTAAATGCTAATGCTGTAATTGAAAGCAATTTGTACTTTTATAAATCTTCTAATGGCAGCAAGTGCAAATCTCTTATAGTTTAAATGGTTTTCCCCTTATTATAAACCATATGTGGATGTGTCTATTTGATGAATATGCACCACATATTCTATAGGTGACCGCATAGTCTAATAGTAACTAACTGGCATGGTAATGGTGTAATATTATAAATTTTATGTTTAAATAGATACATATATAACATATATCTTTTCAAATGCTTTTTGAATTCATCTTACCACTTTTGATGTGTTTATTTTATATTTAGGAAGAGTTGTCTTTGTTGTATTTTCAAAAATATATGTGGTTTTGGGAGGAGATTTCCGCTGCTCTACTCATGCTGCCATTTTGGCTCCGCCCCCCTATTTCATATTTATAAGTTATGATTTTACCATTTTGAAGCATATACTTTATTATAACACAGTTAATATGAGTTCCCTTTTCTCTTCAATTCATTTGAATTAGGTTTCTGTAACTTTCAATTAAAAATCACACAACAGATAGAATTTTACTCATTTTTCCTAAATTTAGATTTGTCCATATGAGCTTGGATCTGATTTGCAAGTTGTTTAATGAACTAAAATATGTACTAGATAACAAGTTTTTAAAGAATAAAGAGATACAAAATTAAATATTTCATTTTTGAAGGATATTTCATATTCATAAATATAATTTCACTTTTAATTTTTATAAGTGCATATAATGGTGGACACATAAAATGCAAAATGGGCATTTGAAGGAGTATTCTTTTATCATATTATAACACTGGCCAATGATGTGAAGTATTGTTAATGTTTTTAATTGATAAGAGAGTTGCCATCCTCTTTTAGATCACAATAAAAATTCTTCAGGGATTTTAAAGTGAAGGAAAATATGCATCTTAGATTTAATGAAATATGGCATAACATTTGTCAGAGAGAAAAAAGCATCACAGGAGTGCTATAATCAAAACTTTTTGAGTGCTCAAGGTAGGAGAGACAATTTTTGGTGAAATGATCAGGAAGGTATTTCTGTAGGAAGAGGTAGTGAAGATGGACTTTGACAATCTGAGCTTGTCCATTACTGTGACATATAGTTACAGGAAACATCATGAACAAAGCAAAGAAAGCATGGGCATACTTGGGAAATAGAAAGTACATAGAGAAAAATCTAGAGAATGTGCAGAGATTATTATGGACTGAATTGTGTTCCCACAAAATTCATATATGGTAGCCCTAACCCCCAATGTGGCTATTTGGAGATAAGGCATTCAAGGAGGTAAAGTTAAGTGAAGTCATAAGAGTGGGACCTTAGCCTGAAAGGACTGGTATCCTTACAATAAGAAGAGACACCAGAGTTCACTCTCTGCACACATGGAGGAAAGGCCCAGGAGGACACAGTGGGAAGACGGTCATCTACAAACCAGGAAGAGAGCCCTTAGAGAAGCACCTTGATAGGGACTTTGAACCTCCAGCTGTTGTTTAAGTCCCTCAGTCTATGGTATTTTCTTGTGGCAGCCTGAGCAGATTAACACAGGGAACTGATGACTATAATAATGCAGAATACTCAGTGAGTGTCTATTAGCTGCTAATATGCACACTGCTTTACACACAACATCTCTATTTCCAAAAGCCCTGCAATGGCAAGAATTATTCTACAGGTAAAAAATAAAGAAACAGGAAGATTTAGCAGCTTGATCCCAGTACTATAATTTATAAACAGAACAAAACTTCAAACTAATTCCAGTATACCTGCAGGTGTTCTGGAGCTGATCTACCCCAAATCTTGAGAACTGATTTTGGACCTCTCTTCTCAAAGGAACAGCCATGGTTGGAGTATTTGCACCACAGAAATTGGCAAACACTAAAAATAAGGTCTTTTTTTTCTCCCCAAAAGCTTGTTGTTAAACGTTTATCATCTGCTACTGATGGCCATACATTACCTCCTATATAAAGAAAAGGACACATCTGCAAATACAGGTTTTATTCATATTGTAGAAAGCTTAAATGTTGGTTATGCTTGTTTATTGTTGCTAATTCATTAAAGCACCAATTCATTAAAGTTTAGTTGTTCTCCCAAATGTTAATTGCATTGAAGATTACAATTAATAAATATTTTTTCTCATTGCCTGTTAACAAAAAAGATTGAGTAATGGCTTATGTTCTCAGTCAAGAGAAGAAGCATCATTGTGGATTTGTCCCAGTTTAGTGGCTTTTTATATATGCTTCCTTACTGCAATTTTGTCTCTGCCTTTATTTTCTGGAGAAATGTACATAAACCAGTATGGTTGGCAAAAGAGGTAAAACAGATAGCACTAGAGGGACATCAAAAATGCCTAGAAAAATTGTCACACTGGGTGTTAAAATGCAAATTTTATGGACGTTCAGGGAAGGCAAATGTTCCAGGAATTGTTGGAGAAAACAGATGGCAACAATAGCTTCTTGGAGATTGTTACCCATTGTCTGACATTATAAAGGGCATCATATAAAGTACTACAACCTGGGCAGAAGTAAATAATAATGCACGAGTGATAGCTGAAAGAAACTGTGGCTGGGGGCCAAATCTCAAACTCTGAGGAGTTGATGAGAAGGAAATGGCAACTGTCTTGAGCATATCTCTGTAAGAGCTACATTCCAAAGACATCGTGTATCTCATTAGGAAGATCACACCCCCCTTTGGTGAGCATCTTCTGCCTATAGTTTTAAGGATGTTGTGTGGACAAACAGATGCTGATAGAGTTTATGTAAGAAAATCATTAGTTGCTTTGAGTGTTATTTTCTCCTTGGAGAGAGAAACAAATTGAAGAAGTTAAATGTTATTTAATATTATGATTAGCTATTCTGGTCTGCCCACATTGTAACTGCATTGCACTTCACTAAAACAGTTAATCTGTCCGTATTGATAACACAACTGTAGATTACATGTTAGTTATTAATAAACTGGATTTCAAATATAGATGAAGTAAACTGAGTATGTATGCTTTAGAAGGAATCCAAAAGAGTCCAAAGAATATATAATAATAGTATCAGGCAATTGAATAAAAGCTTTTTAAAGGAAGCTAAAATATTCTATGAGATGTTGTATTAGGATTTATTTAACATATTTTAGTTACAATGAAGATATTTTAGTTTGGTGGAGAAAGAGACATTGTACAAAGAAATAGTGGAAATAATAACATTAACAAAATATAAAAATATCCCAATTACATATGTAGTTTTTGGTAATAGTCTAAAATATCTTGTAGTTATTTATTATCTTGTTCTGTCTACATTTCCAAGCACAACTAAGTTTTAAGGAATCTCCCACGGACAGGAAACTCCTGCAGAAATAACTGTCCTGTAATGTTTCATCAATTAATTTTTTTCATTGGAATAATAATATGGTTATTTTTTAATGAGTATATGTATGATTTTTAAATGTAAAATAGTTAAGCCTTAGAATTTAATGAAAAAAGCATATGAATATATGGAATGACATAACATCAACACCAGTAATTTGATCCAATGATTTGAACAACAAAAACATTAACAGGATATGTATAAGTGAGTAAAAATCAGGTTGCACTCAAAATGTATCTATGCAATGTCAACAGTAGAAGAAAAAAAACAATATCTATAGAACTTTGAAACAAAAAATGAATTATTAGTTACATATTATTTAGCTGTAACAGTCGAATATGTGAAGATAGAAACCATTAATGAATAATTGCAAAAAGACCTGCTTAGAAAAGCTGAGAAATGGGTAAAATCTAGGAACACACTATCCAGGTTATTATCACTGAAAAGGATTTGACTTTGAGCACTACATCAGATAAATATACAGACCTAAACTAATTCATTGTAAACCCATATGCAAAGTTAAATAAAAATTGTAAAAAAGAAAATTGGGTAATGATTAAATGTTGAGTTATATTAATGAAATTATGTAAAGGGAAAGTGATAGTGGAAATACTGTTATTAGATAAGGTGGAACTAAAATTCTGTATTTCTAATCTTTCTACAGGAGTTTCAAAATGATTTTTCTACTTTTACATTTGTAAGTGAAATGGGAACATACACTTTTAAAGCTTTTTCAAAAAGAAATAAACATTGTGACAGAGGAAAGGGGCTCTTAAAATTTATCATTAAGAAATGATCCTACATGCATAAAATAAACAAATAACCATTAAAAGTAATGGTAAGAAATAATTCATAATAATATGGGGAAATGCTTAAAATTGTGAATGAAAAAATTCAAGTGTATGTAATCTATATGTCCATGTGCATACATACATAAAATAGCACCTACCTAAATTCTGTAACATGTATGTTGAAATAAATACACGATTGTTCCTGTTTGTAGGATGGCTGTGAAATTCTAGGTACCATTTCCTTCCTTTCACCATGCACACTCACATAATAATAGTGGAGTTCTATAAAGTCATTGTGAATGCTGAATTAGTGAATACTGAGATATTAGTCTTAGGAAAAATACAGGAGTAGATCTTATAAGCTTCTGGTCACATTTTCATCAATCAACCATTAAATAACTTTATATTATGTGTTTATTTTTAAAGATACATTATTTAATATATATTTCTTACAAATAATTGCAAGCAGTATTTCTTTATAATAAAACACTAGTCATGAAAGATGTAACATTTTCCTGATACTGGGTTTGAGATTATAAACTTTGGCTTTCAGTCTCACCATAGTGATGCCTAGAACATTATTTTTTTCAGTTGTTATCCCATGAATACATAACTGTAGCCATTTTATATTTTCACCACAACTTCATAAAGCACAATAGGTTTTACTTCAGCACTTTCTGGAGGAGCATCACATATGAACCAATGAATTTTTTCTTCTACCCTATATATACCATCTTGTCGATTCATCAACATTGGACTTAAGACCAATAGCACTGTAACTTATGCTTGAATAAAACTTGTCCGACCCATGTATTTTCTCCTCTGGATGACATGTCAGTCTTCTTGTTCTTAGAATAGTAGGCAGCACATCAGCTCAAGGCATGGGGCCCATTTTAAACAAGAAATCATCAACAAAAAGCACCCAAATACAAAACATGGCAGTAAAAGGACTGGGAAAGGGCAATTGTTTATGTAAGTGTAATATATATACATATTTCTTTATATATACTCACTTTTTTATAAAAGACCTGCAACGAGAAGGCACAATTTGCCTTCTTTGCCCTCGGCTGGTAATATGTGCCATAGGGAGAATCAAATTCCCAATGTTCTGTGCATGTTCAGAAATGGTCTGGAATGACAGTGAACACACTGGGAGTATTGGTTTGGGGATTACAAATAAATGTTAGCAAGTAGGAATTCACAAATACAGAATCTGTAAATAATGAAGGTCAAATGTGTGTGTGTGTTTACAGATTTATGGCATAGTTTACTGTATTCATATGTGTTTATACCTAGAAAATATAATTGGCTAAGCAATAGGATTAATAATATAACTTGTCTAAAAATCATCAATTTTCCTACATATAAAGAAAGAAATCCCATTCATAATAGCAAAAAATAAATTTATTAAAATTCTACTGATGGAAAATTTGAATTTTAAATTAATAAAATGTTTCTTTAATTATAAATTTAATTGGCTAATACCACTCAAAATTAACAATGATTTCTTTAGAGAAATTTTTAAAAATATTTTAAAGAAATCTGAGAAAATATATAAAAAATAGCCATGTCATATTTTAAGAGGAGTGTAGAATTTCATATCAAATATTAAAACAAATTTTAGTCATTGAAGAGCAGACAGCAAAAATGAAAAATGAATAAATCAGGAACACCTTATTATGTATAAGCACTTAATTAAGAGTAGTGAAGAGAATATGAGTGAATGTTGAAATCACAACATTGCTCATGTGAAACCTTCATAAGACTGTATATCAATGATAACTTAATAAAAAAATATAATAATATAAATAAATAAAGGTAATGAAGAGACATTTTAACAGAAAACAAAATCATTCAATTAATAGTTAGGTTAATTGGAATTCTTATGTATTAATATGTATTGTGTGTATTTACACATATATTTTAGAGTTTTATCTCACATGTTGTTTTGATATTAATTACAATATTATTTTATTAAACTATTGCTTAATTTAGAATGAGTCACTTAAAACCTTTGCATTTTGGATCCTTCATTTGCAAAATGAAGTAGTAGATCTATTATTCATAAAGAATGGTTGATAGCTTTATATTCAGTGATGTTCTAGAGCAGTTCACAGACTAATGGAGAACTGATGGAGCACATTGTTTCCTAATTCCATTTTTAGTGACAAAAAGTTGGTAGTTTGAATTGGATAATGGCAGGAATATTTACACCATGGACATTGGTAAATCTACAAATTAGGCTTTTCATCCCCAGAAAATCGGATCTTAAACACATGTCCACACACCATTACTTGCACCTTCATAGATGATATTTGTGTTAAAATATAAAGCATTTGTTAATCTAAAATAATTTCTAATGAGTGGAAATTTTAAATTGAACAAATATATTCTTTGTGGAAAATCAAATACTGTGAAATTATATTTAATATAAACATAAAATTAGAGATTGAAAACAGTGTGGAGGTATTTGGGATAAAAAATACTAGGTGTTACCATTTCAGTCATGTGAATGATCCAGGGTAGAGACACTCTGCTCTGACCATATACCAGAACCACATGAGACACTTGCTGGGAACTCTGTCCCCCAAACTTTATAACTTAATTGGTTTGGAATAGGACCTGGGTATCAGTGTTTTTTTTAAAGTTCCTGAAGTGACTCTACTATGCAGATTGTCTAAGGTAATCACCAGAGTTCTCTATATAATTAGGGAGTTTCACCTTCCAAGTTTCCATTTAAGCTAGATGTATAAAGTTTTATTTAGTTTTATGAGTTGCACTTGAGGAGGGGAAAAAGATGGCAGTGTGAGAAGTGAAGCAGAAACCTCCTCCCAAAACCATATAAAACATAAAAATACAGCAAAAACAGCTAATCCTGAAAGAAAGACCTGAAGACTGCAGAACAGACTACATCCGGGCAAAAAAGAAGAAATCACTGAAAAGGGTAAAGTAGCAAAGCCGTGATCTGGCAGAACACAAGCCCACCCCTCACCCCATCTCACAGATGGGAGGAAGAGAAACAAAAATGGAAGGGAGTAAAAGCCCCGGACTGCTAAACACTCAGCCCTGGAGATCTTCTCCAGGAGTATGAACCCACATTACATGGTGTTCTGGAGATTAGTGGGATTGGAAAGCAGAGAGGCAAAATACTTGGAGAGACAGATTCTAGCTTTTTATAGAGAACAGGTACCCACAACAGAACCTCTGGGACAAAAGAAAGGTGGACACATTGAAAGTCTTCTCAAGAGTGAGGAAAGTGCTAAAGGGGCAAAGATTATGCAGAGCTTGCTGCTCAGGAGAAAGGACAGGTAGACAAAATCATACTGGCAAACTCAGCCCACCAGGTTGGACACTTTCAGGAGCTTCAGATACTCCATTCTCCTGCCTAGCAAAACAGTGCAATACGCAATCTGCCATGTCTTCCTCCAAGGAGGCACCAGTCTACTCACCTGCTACCCCTGCCATCAGCCAAGGCCAGCTGGAGGGTGCCCCCGCCTTATGGCAGCTAGTGCACTCAACCCCTTGGAACTGGCAGTAGAGGCAGGCAATAGAGCTGGGAAACAGGAAAGAGCTCTTTCGTCCCAGCAGGAGCCAGTGCCATGCACCTGTGACCCCTGCCATCACTCCAGGTGCTAGGCAGCTCCAGAGAATAGAGGTTCTAGGCACTAAGGGTGCCACCTACACAAAGGTATTCCATAGGAATCACTAGAAGTATGAAACAGCAAAAAAATCATGTACAAACAAGATTCAAACAGACACAAGAAAAAGGGCTCAGTGAAACTGAAATTACCAATATTCTTGATAAAGATTTCAAACTAAAAATCATAAACATGCTTATGGAGCTACAGAGAAATATTCAAGATCTCAGGAAGGACTTCAAGAAAGAGATAGAAACTTTGAAAAATACAGCATCTTGAAAGAAACATAAAATGGAGAAATTTAAAAGCAGATAAGATCAGGTAGAGGCAATGGTAAATGAAACAGAAATTAGAGAATTAGGAAAACAAAGAATCTGAGACACCAAGAGAAAAAAGGATCTCTGGAAATGAAAGAATAATAAGAGAACTGTGCAAGCAATCCAAATGAAACAATATTCACATTATAGAAGTACCAGAAGAAGAACAGAGAGAAAAATGGATAGAAAAACTCTTCGAGGAAATCATTGCTGAAAACTTCCCCAAACTGGGAAGGAAATAGACTATCAGGCCATGGAAATGCACAGATCTCCCAATACCAGGGACCCTAGGAAGACAAACACCAAGACGTATAAATATAAAACTGGCAAAGATCAAGGACAGGAAGAGAGTATTAAAAGCAGCCAGAGAGGGAAAAAGATCACATACAAAAAAAAAGCCCATTAGGCTACAGCAGACTTCTCAGCAGAAACCTTAAGGGCCAGAGGGAGTGGCATGATATATTTAAAGCAATGAAACTAGAAGGACTTCCATCCAAGAATACTCTATGCTACAAGATTTCCATTGAAATTCCAAACAGGGATTAAACAATCTCCAGATATGCAAAAGTTGAGGGAATTTACATCCTATCTCTACAGTGTATTTTGGAGGGACTGCTCTAAGTGCTCCTAAGGCTAAATAGTTTTCACCAGAGAAAATAAAACCACAGTAAATGAAGTGGACCAATTAATTACTAAGAAATACAAAATTAAATCAGCTACTCAAAATGTCAGTCAAGGGATATATAAAGAGTATAGAATATGACACCTAGTATATAAAGACTGGAAGAGGAAGAAAAAGAAGGGAGGTAAAAAAAGAACATTTAGATTATGTTTGTAGTAGCACAATAAGAGTTAAGTTAGACAGTTATAGTAAAGAAGCTGCTCTTGAAAGTTTGGTAACCATGAATATAAAGCCTGCAATGGCAGTAAGTACATATCTATTGATAATCTCCCTAAATGTAAATGGACTAAAGGCACCAATCAACAAACATAGTTACAGAAGAGATAAAAACAAGACCCATCTATATGCTGCCTACAAGAGACTCACTTCAAACCCAAAGACATACACAGACTAAAAGTGAAGGGATAGAAAAAGATATTTCATGCAAATAATGAGAAAAAAGCAGGAGTAGCAGTACTTGTATCAGACAAAATAGACTTCAAAACAAAGAAAGTCACAAGAGACAAAGAAGGACATTACATTATGATAAAGGGGTCAGTCCAACAAGAGGATATAACCATTATAAATATCATGCACCCAATAAAAGAGCATCTAAATATGTGAAACAAATACTAACAGAATTAAAGGGGGAAATAGAATGCAATGCATTCATTTTAGGAGACTTAAACATGCCACTCACTCCAAAAGACAGATCAACCTGACAGATTATAAGTAAGGAGACAGAGGCACTGAACAACACATTAGAAAACAGACCTCACAGGCATCTACAGAACACTCCTCCCAAAAACAGGAGGTTACATATTCTTCTCAAGTGTACATGGAATATTTTCCAGAATAGATCACATAGTAGGACACAACAAGAGACTCAGTTAATTCAGAAAGATTGAAATTGTGCCAACGAGCAGTAGAAGAAGGGACATAATAAAGATCAGAGCAGAAGTAAATAAAATTCAGTAGGCTAAAACAATATAGAAAGAATCAATGAAATCAAGAGCTGCTTCTTCAGGAAAATAAACAAAATAGATAAACTGCTTGTTAGACTTATCCAGAAGAAAAGGGAATGTATTTACATAAACAGAATCAGAAATGAAAAAGGAAAATCATGCTACAGACACCAAGGATATAGAAAGAATTATTAGAGAATACTATGAAAAGTTATATGCTAACAGATTGGATAACCAAGAAGAAATGGACAACTTTCTAGAAAAATACAACCTTCCAAGACTGATGACCCAGGTAGAAACAGAAAATATGAGCAGACCAATTAACAGCAAGGAAATTGAACTGGTAATCAAAAAACTAACAAAGAACAAAACCCCTGGACCAGATGGCTTCACTGTCGAATTTTATCAAACACTTAGAGAAGACCTAATATCCATCCTCCTTAAATTTTTCCAAAAAGTAGGAGAGGAAGGAATACTTCCAAACTCATTCTATAAGGCCAGCATCACTCTAATACCAAAACCAGGCAAAGACACCAGAAAAAAAGAAAATTACAGGCCGAAATCCCTGATGAACATAGATGCAAAAATTCTCTACAAAATATGAGCAAACCGAATTAAAAAATACATCAAAAAGATCATACACCATGATCAAGTGGGATTCATCTCAGGGATGCAAGGATGGTATAACATTTGAAAATCCATCAACATCATCCACCACATCAACAAAAAGAAGGACAAAATTCACATGATCATCTCCATAGATGCCAAAAAAGCATTTGACAAAATTCAACATTCATTCATGATAAAAACTCTCAACAAAATGGGTATAGAGGGCAAGAACCACAACATAGTAAAGGTCATATACCACAAACCCACAGCCAACATCATACTTAACCATGAGAAACTGAAAGCTTTTCCTTTAAGACTGGTAAAAAGACAAGGATACCCACTTCCCCACTTGTATTCAATATAGTACTGGAAGTCTTAGCCATGGCAATCAGACAGCACAAATAAATAAAAAGCATCCAGATTGGTAAGGAAGAAGTAGTTAAACTGTCCTGTTTGCACATGACATGATATTGTCCATAAAAGCCCTAAAGAATCCACCTCAAAACTACTAGAACTAATAACTGAATTCAGCAAAGTTGCAGGATACAAAATTAATACACAGAAATCTGTGACATTCCTATATACTAACAATGAACTAGCAGAAAGAGGAATCAGGAAAACAACTCCATTTACATCTGCATTAAAAAGAATAAAATACCTAGGAATAAACCTAACCAAGTATGTGAAAGACCTATACCCTGAAAACTATAAGACACTCATGAGAGAAATTAAAGAAGACACCAAAAAATGGAAATACATCCTGTGTTGATGGATAGGAAGAATTAATATTGTCAAAATGACCATCCTGCCCAAAGCAATCTACAGATTCAGTGCAATCCCTATCAAAATACCAACAGCATTCTTCAATAAACTAGAAAAAAGAGTTCTAAAATTCATATGGAACCACAAAATACCCCAAATTGCCAAAGCAATTCTGAGTAGGAAGAACAAAGCTGGGGGAATTATGCTCCCTGACTTCAAGCTCTACTAAAAGCCACAGTAATCAAAATAATTTGGTACTGGCACAACAAGAACAGACACATCAATCAATGGAATAGAATAGAGAGCCCAGATATAAACCCACACATGTATATGGCCAATTAACATATGATAAAGGAGCCACGAATATACAATGGGGAAATGACAGCCTCTTCAACAGCTGGTGTTGGCAAAACTGGACAGCTATGTGTACGAGAATGTAGCTGTATTACTGTCTAACTCCATACACAAAAGTAAACTCAAAATGGATCAATGACCTGAATGTTAAGTCATGAAACCATAAAACTCTTAGAAGAAAACATAGGCAAAAATCTCTTGAATATAAACATGAGCAACTTCTTCATGAACACAACTCCTTGGGCAAGGCAAATGAAAGCAAAAATGGACAAATAGGACTACATCAAACTAAAAACCTTCTTTACAGCAAAGGATACCATCAGTAGAACAAAAAGACATCCTACAGTATGGGAAAATATATTCATAAATGACATATCCGATAAGATATTAACATCCAAAATACATAAAGAACTCACATGCCCCAACAACCAAAAAGCAAATAACCCAATTAAAAAATGGGTGGAGGATCTGAACAGATACTTCTCCAAAGAAGAAATCGGATGACTAACAGGCACATGAAAAGATGTTTCACATCGTTAATTATCAGGAAAATGCAAATTAAAACCACAATGTCACCTCATATCAGTTAGGATGGCCAACATCTAAAAGACAAGGAACAACAAATGCTGGTGAGGATGCAGAGAAAGGGGAACCCTTCTACACTGTTGGTGGGAGTCTAAATTAGTTCAACCATTGTGGAAAGTGATCTGGAGGTTCCTCAAAAAACTAAAAATAAAAATACCTTTTGTCCCAGGAATTCCACTCCTAGGAATTTGTCTGAAGAAAACAAGATCCCTGATTCAAAAAGATATATGCACCCTTATGTTTATCACAGCAGTATTTACAATAGTCAAGATATGGAAACAACCTAAGTGTCCATGAGTTGATGAATGGATAAAGAAGATGTGGTACATATACATAATGGAATATTATTCAGCCATAAGAAGAAAACAAATCCTACCATTTGCAACAACATGGATGGAGCTAGAGGGTATTATGCCCCGTGAAATAAGCCAGGTGGAGAAAGACAAGTACCAAATGATTTCCCTCATTTGTGGAGTATAACAGCAAAACAAAACTGAAGGAACAAAACAGCAGCAGACTCGCAGACTCTAAGAAGGGACTAACGGTTACCAAAGGTAAAGGGGATGGGGAAGGCGAACGAGGAGGAAGGGAGAAAGGGATCAAGGGTATTATGATCAACATACATAATGTAGGTCACTGGGAGGCAGTATAGCATAGAGAAGACAAGTAGGGACTCTACAGCATCTTACTATGCTGATGGACAGTGACTGCCCTGGGGTATGTGCGGGGTGGGGGTGGGGCGGAGGGGAGGAGCTTGATAATATAGATGAATGTAGTAGCCACAATATTGCTTGTGTGAAATCTTCATAAGATCTTATATTAATGATACCTTAATTTAAAAAAAAAGATACATTTTCTAAAAGAAGTTATGACTTGATTCTTGGGTTATCTGATAGTCTAAGTGATTAAAAGGAATGAATCATATGAACACATTGAAAAGTATACTTCTTGAAGTTATACTGCAAACTAATGAAAAATAATAGGAAACAATGTATACTATAACAACATCAATAACAAACTGGTTACTGTTATTCACTGTTAAAAAGTATTTAAACTTTGTTAGAAAAGTGGAATCTTATAGCTTATATGTAGAAAAAAACTTTAGAGCCTTTCTCTATTTCATAATAATCTTAAAATTTGCATGTCGCTATCAAAATTCAACTTCAAATAAACTTGTCTAAACCTTCAACAGAAAACACAGATTTTGATCAACAATGCTAAAAGAATGATTGGATTACAATCTACTCTATAGAATAAAATTATAAAAATCTTATCGTATGAAGAGGCAATCAATGAAGATGAAACAAATTTTGGAGGAAAATGCATTATAAAAACACATGAGGTTCTTAATTTTAGAAAGTATCATTTTTCTGAGTTTAAGGATTTTTATATACATTCCAAATTTCTTATATTTAAAATCTGGGGTGGCTTCATTTTTTAAAAAATAATTATTTACATTTTTACTTTATTTTGTATTTATCACTTGCACTCTTTTCCTAAAGAGGAACCTCACAATTTATAAGCTCAAGCACCACAAAATCTGGATGTGTTATGCTGGTAAGATGTCCTTGGGAGGTTAAAATTAATAGAATTTAGAATACTAGAAGAGGGATTCATTCACTGAAACTGCAGAGAAGGTAAAGTACATGGATGTGTATGCAGGGAAGTGGGTAAAAGAGGTAGTGGAGCTTCTGGAAGTTTTCTGATTATTTATGATTTCTCAATGAAATAGGCAAGATGGTTATCTAATACTGAAGAAGAGAAAGGACATGTTAGAAATTTGAGGGAAATGGCAGGAAATCAGTGGCAGAGTGGGAGAGTGAATGGTCTGGGGAAAAATATGATCTTTGAGCAACATTGAGAGCTCACTTGAGGCTGGTGATCATGAGTGGAAAGTGGAGTTTCTCAGCCCAGTCTTTCTGTCTTCCTCTCTGCACAAAACAGGCAACATGGCTTTATCTGTGTGATTCCTCAGATTGAGATAGAAGGTCCGGATAGCTGAAGAAGAAGCATTCCAGAGAGCATCACAATACTCAAGAGGAAAGTTCATCTGTGTAAGAGGAAAATGAGGAAACAAGAAAGCAAGGAACAATACAAAGTAGAGATTTGGATGGCATAGGTCTCATGCAGCTTAGCAATGTTTAAGCTGAGTTACAAGATATAGTAGGTGATGTATGGCTAGTTGGGTATTTCCATAAAGACAAATGGAGATGTCACCATTATTAGTAACAGCGTCATCTAATATATGCCCACCAGTGGTGGAGGCAGAGCGGAGGAGAAGTCAAGGAATTGAGTGGCCAGTATCCTGGAATCTATCATCAAGTGGATATTGAAATCAATAAGAATTATGTCAGAATAATGTTGTAAAGAGTGGCAGTAGATCCAGGATTCTAATGATGGCAGCAATAATGAAGGAGAGTAGATGATGTAGCTAGATGATAGGAAATTTATAACCTGAGGATGTTTTTTGAAAGAAGGGGTGGTGAATAATCTTAAAGCTAGAATGACGAACAAGGTGAAAATCTTCACTACTCTCTGGCCCAGTGGTACCTGGGGTAGGGAAAAGAGAACTTCTAACCTGCAGAAAAAGTGCTATTTTCATGGGATATCATAAAGAGTGAAAGACACAATAAGGGAAGTAAAATTAGGTAACACAGAAAAATTAAATAAAACAAATTGGTGGTGCTGTATTAATTCAGCAAAAACTTAGACAAATAAACAATGTTAGGGATGATTTTTGAATGTTACAACTCCAGCTGTTCCTCTAGACTGCCATAACAATTACTTCCACACAGGATTTGAAACTAGGGCCCAAGTCTCATAACTCTCACTTCTTGTTCTCAAGAGAATCCTTTTGGTATCCACCAAAGGCACATCCTGGAAGTGGGAAAGAGGGAACACTGGTGTGGCCATTCTTGACCAATTTGCCAGGTAAATAATTCTGACATGCCTTCATAAGGCGATTAACATCCTCTGGAACCCAGCAGGAGGTGCTGTTGCTGGGCATCTGCGTCTAGGAGTTTCTCCCTGCACACCGGGTGAAACCTTGCCCTGGACACGGGAGGTTCTTGACTCTGAATGAGAAAAAATGCTTGTGCACATCAGAAGAGTGTAGGTAAGGAACGGATTCATTAGAGTGAAAGTAGAAATGAATGGCAGTGACCTTGCAGGCAACTGAGAGCAGGAAAATGCAGAGATACAGAGGGAAAGTTTGCTAAATATTTTCTTGGTATGGAGCAGATTCCCTTGTCATCTTTGACAGCCAGGGTCACTTGGCATCCCATGTCCACTTAGATCTGCCCTGAGTGGGGACTAGCCCCTACCATCCCAGGATTTGGGGAGGCATGGAACACGGGATGGAGATTACATTCTGAGAACTTCCCAAAGAAAGGAGGTTTTCAGTCAAGGCTCCTGCAGCTGCTGTTCCATCTGGGTCACCCAGGTGGTGAGAACTTTCAGGCCCAAATCTGAGCCCTCAGCAGTCCCTCCCTAATTATCAGGGGTAAAATGGAGACTTGTAAATAGAATGAAATAGCAAAAAGACAAAATGCAGTAAGTTGAATAGAGAGAAAGCTTTATTGAATAGAGAAAAAGTGTGGGTGTCCTCAGAGAGGAGGCAGGCTAAAAGGCTGGGAGTTCCCTTTTTTAAGGATTTTTCAAAGGGCCAGGGGATATAGACTTATAAAGAGGTCTCAAAATTCTTATCTTTTGGTGAGTCTCTTCTATTGTCAGTCCTCCAGATAATTCTGCAAAATTAACTTAACACAAGATATTGGTCAGTTCCTCTCCAGGATAGCAGCTTCCCTCTGCGAACATACCAATCAAGACTGCCTGGTTGCCCCCAAAGTGGACTGAGTTCTTGCCTGTTTGCCAATATGTTAGGAATCTTACTTCCTAGCTTCCTGGTTTTTAAGATGGAATCTTAGCTTTAAGATGGAATCCTTCCTGTTCTTACTATACTGTTTATATCTCAGCATTTTTCATCATAGGCAGGAAGAGTTAACTACGATGCTTGTCCCAGGTCCCTGCCCTATATCAGTGCCAAGAGTAATGACTCATTCCATAAGGCACATAATATTGGCTTCCCTCCCTTCTTTATTCCACTTGGCTTGTCCCTCACCCTTGTTTTCTGGTATCATTTTTAAATAAACTGCCTGCCTGCAAGTCTTTGTCTCAGGCTCTGCTTTTGGAGGGTGCAAGCTAAGCATGTGATTTATATTTTGTGGCCAGTTTATATACCTGTGTGTGTGTGTGTGTGTGTAGAAACAGGTCTTATAATAGGTCTTGTGTGCAATTTATGTGCTTTAATAGGTCTCAAATACTTTAGAACCTGATATATTAATCATGTGGTTTCAGTTGAATAATTAGAATTTGATTAAATATGTTTAATAGATTTATAAGATCAAGATATTATACATTAAGTAAGCCATGTAATGATGTCCTTCTTTGTGCAAAAGACCTCTCAGATATTGAAGATACTAGAACAGTTCAAACCATTTATTTAAGAGGCATGGGAAAATTCTGGCATTCCTTGGGAATTTTTAAGAACCTTGGGGGAAATAAGCAATCCAGGAAGCCGGTGATGGACTCTGGGCCTCAGAGCTCGGGAGCAGCTTAGCCCAAGGCCTAGGGATCCCGGGAAGGGCAGGTGCTCCTGTGGCTCCCAGGCATTTCATGTTCACCTCATTCTGGCGTCCCCCACAGCATGTGCACACCTCACTGATCCTTATCCCTTTCTTCATCTTTTGAAAGTCTGATGTCTCCATTTCCCTGGAGCTTATTGGTGAATCTCCACCTTCAAAAGCAGCAGGTTGCTTATTTTGTCCCAAAGCCTGGATATTTCTCTTTATTCAACTTGCTCTCCTTTAGGCAAAGAAGTTCAGAACAAATATTTAAAAATCTGGTTATACTTCTTCTGAGAGACAAGAGGTAGTTAAAATAAACAAACATATATATATATATTTGTTTGTTAATTCATAATGGCAAAATAACCAAAAGGGGGATTCTTAACTAATCAATTAGTCAACATGTTACCCAATAATGAATATTTTCCCCTATTTTGAAGCATTTCTTTAGGAGAGATTCTCAGAAGTGGAATATTGAAGCAAAATTATAAAAAATAGTGCACTGTGTTTAATACACACTAGCAAATTCAAGTCATTAAGATACAGAAACCAGTAAACACACCAGTTTGCTTCATTATAGCTGTCATTGTTTTTTTTTTAAGAATCTCCTGGTTTAATAGTGAAAATAAAAACTGACCACACAACCACTAACATTGTCTCTTACATCTGTTTCTTCTGATAATATACTGTAATTTTTCTAAATTATTTTATCAACAAGCAAGTGGAAGCAGCCCATTGTTTTTGTACAGTTCTCATTCGAAGCAAAAATTATTGTTTAATTATATTATCATCCACTGAGAATAGTCATATAAGCAGTTTACACCCAGGGAGTGCTCATTATCAGTAAAAGCCAAGTGTAATCAATTAAGTTAAATGCTTCAGTGAAGCTGAAAGAATTGCCCCCTAAATATTTAGTCTGATTACCTGCCAAGAGTATAACATACACATAGCTAAGGTGCAAGCTTCAGAACGACAATCTTAAACAGATTGGTTGCTCTAAATCTTAGTGTTAAGTTAATGTGACTAGAATTTCATTATATCAGCCAATATTGACTAATAATATGAACAGTAGATTAAAATGATTGAACGTGTTAGGTAATAAGTAGCAGTAAGTTTCTTTTCCTTCCAAATCATGAAGTGCGTCCGAATTGGGCACAGTTAAGTCCACAGGAATTACATCTGAAACCACTTTCCCTGGCAGTTCAACATTTAAATAGCAATGTTTTATGAGTGCTCCAGTTTATCTTCACCTGGGCAATTATAACTGGAATACACTACAAAGTGTAACTGTCTTTGAATTGTTCAGTCTATATCTTTAGAAAAATCTGTATATCTAATCTTGATCTTCCTTCTGAACTTTAGGTTTCCATTAAGTTTCCTAGTGGCTGTTCATAAAATACTCAAATTCAAAACATGTAAAACTGAATTTTCCTTTTTTCTAATCATACTTTTGTCCATGCCTATGTTCTTTTTGTCCCTGACTCCACCAACACCTAATCCAGAATCTCAATTCCCATCCTTGGTTTATCCCTATACCTCAGTCTGTATGTTCAACTATCATCTTCTACCTATTCTAACATTATGCTGCTATCCAATATTTATTGGGGATCTAAAAGCATGGTAGGCCAGGGCTCCACAGTCTTTAATGTGTATACAAAACCCCTGAGGTCTTATTTGGCTACTAACTCAGTCATTCTGGAATTCTGCATTTTTAGTAAGCTCCCAGATGAAGCCAGTGCTGCGGGTCCTCAGACCATACTTTAACTAGCCATGTGCTACGAGAGCCAGGGATGCTGCAATGACCCGAAGATACTGGTCCCGAGCAGCTTACATTGTAGAGAAGGGAGAAGGAAAAGAAATATATCAGAAGAAAATAAGCACTATGAAAGAGTAAAGTAAAAGGGTATAGCATGAAGGGGGGAAGGGAGTGACAGTGAAACTCTTTTGTAAGGTAGTCAGTGTGAAACTTTCAGATAAAGTGACATTTGAACCAAGACATATAAGAAGCAAGTGATCTGAATCTTCTGGAAGTGCAGGAAGAAGGACTCCAGACAGAAGCTGTCCACTTCTCTCCATCTTTACCTCTTGAGATAAAGTTCCCTTCATTTGGACCATCGCAGAAGCCCTCCTTCCGCTTGAACTTGTCTCTGACCCTTCTCTACACTATATATACAATATAAGTGTAATAATGTCATCCTCTAGAAGTCCCTCTGGCTTCCATTGTTCATAGTATGAAACATGATTAAATCACTCTGTTAACAGCACTGCATTAGCTTTCTCCTTTTCTGATATTATTATGGTAAAATAAACAATGGCTGAGTGTTCTTAATGTATAACACATTCCCTTTAATAACCAAATATGTACTTACTGCATCATTGCTGTTTCTTAGATTCCTACCAGATCTTTAAGTTCATTGTTAAAATGCTCAACTAAGGAACAGACATTTTTCCCTTCACCGATTTCTGTTTTTACAAGGAATACTACTATGAATGCTTGCAACAAAAAAGAGAAAAATATTTTTTTATATCTCAAATTTCAATTTCTCTAGGAGTTGGAAAGACAACAAATTTAGAGCATGTTTAAACCCATGCAAATTCCAAAGGACCCTTATTTGTTAAAATAAAATAAATTATTTGACTTGGTTGTTAGTAAGCCAGATGCACATTTAAGAATGCCAACTATAGATATCTGATTTGTCCTTTTAAAATATTGTTTTACTTTCTTAAGTGCTTTTATCTATGCCTAACTCACAACCTTGTAGTGCTGGTGGCCAAAAAAGAACTGATGAGGCATACATTCTCAGAATCTTATTGAAAATAAGGTAACAAGCATCCCAAATCCTGTATTGAGATCCACTTATAAATCCATATATACTTATCTTCTCACATATAGAATAAGTTATTCTGCATAAGAAGCATGCATAAAGATGAGTGCTTTAGAAAACTGAGGTCCTTCAGTCTAATGTTTCTCTACTGACATTCAATCAAAATGTTAACCACATCCATTTCTTGTGGAATGCTGGCCAAGTCAAAGAAAGTTGGGGTCTCGGAAATCAAATGCTGTCATGGATCAAGTCAGTCTCCCTTCTCAGGAAACTGCCTCAGAAAACCAAAACTATGAAGAAAGTAAAGATCCACTTCAGATACTCTAGGCTTTGCATTCTGGGCTCTCGCTCCATTATACTCTTCCCTGCACTTTCCAACTGAAATTCTCACAAATGCTTTGATGCTGCAGTTTCTTGAATAACGTTTCAATTGTTTTGCAAAACTTAGTGTCATGGAACAAAACTGACTTATTCGTTTTCATGATTTTTTTGGATTGGCTAAGCTCACCTGGATGGCTCTTCATCTCCTGGGTTGTCAGTTGAGGTAATTCATGAAACTGTATTCAGCTGAGAGTTGAGCTGTAGCTGGGTATATAGGAGAGCCTGCTACATGTCTGGTGCTCAGCTGGGCGGTCAGAACTGCTGGGGACTGGCTGGTCTTCTCTTTCCAACAAGATTGAATTTCTTACATGGTTCCCAGCTTTCAACACAACAAAAGTAGAAGATTTCAGGTCTCTTAATTCCCTTGTCCCCAAATTCTTCATCTCTTGATGAGAGGAACAGCATTACATACATGCACAGGGAAAAGTTCCTGCTACCCATTTTTGGAAATAATCTATCAAAAAAGGATTTTTTTCTATAGGTGTATTCAATTTAAACTTTATCTCTAATTGCAAAATAAAAGGCATTATCATACTCTGTTAAAGAAATTCCAAATCTTATCACATTAGTAGCAAATTTCATCAATGACAGTGGGTGCTTTCTGGAATCATCTAATCAAGGTAGAGGTGTTATGGAACATGTTTGTGTTCTCCCAGAATTCAAACACCGAATCCCTAATTCTACATATGATGATACTTGGAGGTGAGTCATTTGAGAAGTAATTAGGCTTATTTGAGGTCACAAGCGTCGGGCCCCCATGATGGCATTAGTGTCTTTATAAGGGGAAGAAAGACCAGAGTTTGCTGTCTCCCTCCCATCTGAAGACACAGAGAAAAGTCAGCTGTCCTCCAGCCAGGAAGAGGGCTCTCACCAGCAACCAAATCTGTTGGCACTGTGGTCTTAGACTTCCCTGACTCCAGAACTGTGAGAAAGAAACGTCTGTTGTTTAAGCCTACCAGCCTATGATATTTTGTTTTAGCCACCTGAGCAGACTAACACAATTTGATCCTTCCTGTGAAAAAGATTCAGGAATTTCCCCAATAATAACTCTATTCTGAATTATTCATAAACACAATTTAAGTTTTACCACCATCAATTTTCAATAACAAGCTGTATGCCTTTTCAAGACTTATAGATTAATATAAGCTGAAGTCATAGAAAATAAAGTCTTTGGTTTATACAGAATATTTGTGGGTATTAGAGAAGTATTGCTGAAATTAAGTGGTTTCCAGAAACAGTAACAAGAATATATATTATAATACACATAATAAATGTATTCTACTTGCTCCCAGATCTATGGGGAAGCTGGGCAGCTCCATTCCAGGTTGTGTGGAGCCCGGGCTGGGCTCCAGACTGGGGGGTAGGTTCCGGTGTTTATGTCTCTTCCTAGGACCAGCAGCTATCTAGAACATATTCTTCTTTTAATAGCTAACTGGAACATCAGAAAGCAAATAGAAATGTACAATATGATTGACTCTTGAACAGCATGAGTTTGAACTACACTAGTCCACTTATATGTGGATTTTTAAGAATAAATATATTGGAATTTTTTTGGAGATCCGTGACATTGTGTAAAAACATTTTCTTTTCTCTGGCTTACTTTATTGTAAAAATACAATATATAATACAAATAACAATATATATAATACAAATGCAAAATATAATTGTTTATTTTACTGGTAAGGCTTCTGGTCAACAATAGGCTATCGAAAGTTAAGTTTGTGGAAAGACAAAAGTTATATGTGGATTTTTGACTACTCGGTGGGTCAGCTCACTAAGCCCCATATTGTTCAAGGATCAACTGTATTTGTTAAGACCTGTTAAGACCTACACATACTGCATTTGTTAAAACAAGTCTCTTAACCAAAAATAACATGGAAGGGGCAAGGCAATGTATTTCATAGACTCAAGGGCACTGTGCAAGGCCACAAGGCAGAGGAAAGAAGGAAAGTATGAGCCATAATATTCCCACCTACTCAGTTAGTTTCATCCTGTAGATAAATTGGAGTGGCAAATACAAAAACTGATGCCTAATAAGGTGAAGATTAACTGATATTCACAGCAATGATATTGAATTATTTAGAAAACATTCCGTAATGTTCAAGAATCTTAGTTCTTTAACAAATAAAAACATTTTAAAACATTTTAAGGCCAAAAGGATTGTTTCTAATTTCACAAAACGATTTCTTTTTTTGTTGAACACATCTTATTATTGTGCCACATAATTGACCTGTTATACTTCATTAGAATTTTAATCTTTTAATATTCTGCTTAAGCCTATAATTCTGGTACTCCAAAATCATATTGTGCAAGTTTTTCTCTATATTCACACTCTAAAACTGTAGTAAAAGTAAACTCTTTAAAAACTTATTTTCTCTTCTTTATTTCAATTTTACCTAAGGAAATCCTAGACAATAAATTCTAAAATAAGCAAACCACAAGCAATCAAAACTGCCCAGCAGTTCCAGTCAAGAAAAAAAAAAGGTTTTATCATATGAAAGTAGCATCTAATATGCTTTTTAACATATGTTTATGTTCCTTTGAATTTGTAATATAACTTAGTGTTTTAAGTAATTGGAATGACATAAGTTTAACTCCAATAATAACTTAAGAATGTTTAAGAGGTTGGCAAAATGTATAATAATTGTGGTCCTTGACATTAAAGCACATATATTAAGTTGAAAATACAGTCCATACTCCTGTTCTCTTTTCTCTTTTCTTGACTATTAAACTATTTCCTGGAAGTGTCTCTCTTGATATGCCCAGATGAAATATGGCTATGCCCAGATATTTAAAAACCATGGCTGATTTTATGACAAGCTCTACTAATGTTATATAAGTAATAGTTCATGGAATTGAAAGTGACTCTTTTTTTTTTTGGAGGGGGAAAGAGGAGAATTTAGGTAATAAGCTACAGGTTTTTATGGTCATCATGCCGTCATTACTTCTCTTAATACATAATATTTCTTATAAAAATTACCTTTTATAAATTGGACACAAATTTCCACTGTAAGTTAAAATACCAACCAGTGCCTCAAAGCTAAAGAACATGTTACCATATTCATAGAATAAAATATAAAAAGCTCTAAATATATGTATCCAAGTCATTGAAGACATTCCTTGGTCTGGGATGTTCTTTCCATATTTTATCAAATTGTAAATCCTACTAAGTATGAAAAAGCTAGTTCTCTACCTTTAAGGTTGTTATTGATAATATAGCTTCCAAACTTAGTTATATTAAATAATCATCTCTCTTTTCCCTAAATTTCTAGAGCACTTATTGGTTTTGGAATTACTTAAGTTGGTTTGTATTCTTAATTATCTTTTATAAGTATATTGTTCCACCCAAAAGACTATAATCTCTTGGATCTTAGAAACTGAGCCTTATAACTGTATCCCTCCGGTCTCACATGGCATCTATTTGTGATTATTGGAAGTCAGAGGAATTCAGTACTATTAAGGAATTTTGAGACTTCATTAAATTATTTGTATGATTAATTACTAGGGAGAAATCACAAATTTATATATATGTATACACACACACAGTCATCTTTGTACTTTTGTTCATACAATTTTTTCATGTAATTTGAGGGGGAGAAGATAAATCAAACTTGTATTTTAGAGCTGGTTTGGCAAACTGTTATTATAAAGGGCCAGAAAATAAATATTTTAGATTTTACAGGTCATTATCTTTGTTGCAACTCTTCAGCTCAGCTGCTATAGACAATACACGGACAAACGTGCATAGCTATGTTCCACTAAAATGCATTTACCAAAACAGGTGATGGCCTAGCTTTGGCTCCCCAAATTATGAGGTTTTTCTAGTGTATTGTTCTAGAATGTTGGTCAAAATATATTAAACTAAAAAGCATACATCTCATTTCATTTGCACTTAGGGATACCAAGTATCCTAAGGTGTATATATATATATATATGTATATATATATACCTTTCATCATCTGTATAATTCATAGGACTACTCATAAGTCAAGCTTTGAATTTTTATTTACAGGTATTATTTTAAAAATCACATTATACTTGTTTATTTTCCTGACAATAAGCAATAGTACCAGAAAAATTGCAACAATTCCTTTTGTTTTCCAGCCTCTAGGTGTGTGGTAGTGCCATCTGCTGGTGAATTTGAAGCAAATGTATCAAATAAAAGCAGCCTGTATTTTGCAGTGTGAAAGTGTGTTGTGAGGAGCTAGAAAATTAAATAATGTTGAACATTAGCCAAGATACGTAATGTTCCTTCTCCTCCTTTGAACTTTATTTTTTAAAGATTCAATTTTTAAATGTGGTAAAATTGTGCTTCTCAGACCTTTAGCAGACATTTTTTGTAATAGTAATACTTCCTAATGAAGAGCTTACAATTTTAGGGACTAAAGTTGTCTTTATACAACTTTTTTGTTTGAAATTTTTATAAAATTTCTTTATACTTCTTAGCTTTCTCAAACAATTATACTAAGAAAATAATTTATCTAATGCATCCTCACTGACAGCAAGCAAGCCTTCAATGAACTTTCCATTCTTATTTCCCAAGTTAATCTATGAACTATTTCATGCCGTACTCTGAATATTTCACAGTAATAGTCTCTATCTTCCCCTTCAATTTTCTTTTTCTAATCTCTTGTGTTCATGGAAATCATCTAAATAATTAACAAAAATTTGAAACTGCTTTGAAAAAAAATTTTTTTAATAATAACAGTGGAAGTATTAGGGTCAGCTTGCAAGAAGGCAAGCAATTTATCGCTGGTGTAAGGACAGAAGCAGGGAAACATATCTCAACCTTGGAAAGTAGTTTTTCTTTTTTAATAAAGGGATGAACCAAAATTTTAAGCACCATCTATTAATGCTCCATAAATGAGTCTTAACTTTCATTCACTCCATTCCTCTAACATCTTTCAGATAACAGTTAACTGCATTTTTCCTCAGGCAGAAAAGTAAGCAGAGGAGAAACGGCAAGGGAGACACACCCTGAAGATGAAATTGTATAGCAGACAAAGTTTATACAAATGCAGTAATTTCCTCATGTCAACTTTCTAAACATTTCTAGAATCTCTGCTGGCAATTGTCCCCTATTTAGTACCTATGTCTTCATGCAGCACTCTAGTTACACAGAGATGGCCATTAAAATATTGAATAATTGGACTATTTATGGTCTCCCTTAATGCAGTCATCAATATTTCTTTCCTGGACCAAAGACCATGATACCACCCTTTACCTCCCTTCTGCTCTATAGGTTTTGATATTTTGTCTTTACTCCATTTTTAATTGTCTAATTTTAAGTGTTTTTGCAGGAAGCAACCTCAAATCCCTTTAACAATAGTTGGGTATAAAGTATAAACATATTCAATAAATAAATACCTGTTAAAGGCTTTTTTCCCTTGAAGGCCTTTTTCTGAAAGATGATCAGTAAGACTAGGGACATAGTGAATTCTTGGTTAAGGCTTTGCATGGTTGACCCTTTACAAAACTTTCTTAAAAAGAAAGGAATAATATGAATGTGAGCATTTTATCTACCTGATATATTAGTGACAGGTTATGGGGAAGATTCAAGCTCTTGTGGGCCTCTGGAAGTCCACAAATTGTTTATTGCTTTTTCTACCCAAAATCAGAGCTGACCTAGGACAATTTGATGGTGAAGTTTCCAGGACACATCTCTTAGTTTCTATTAGTATCATAGCCCTCTTTGACAAAACAGAGAAATAAACATAATTTCTAAAATTTATGTGGGCTTGCTAATGTAAAACAATTCCAATATGGTTGCTATAGCAAGAAAAATGCTTAATTCTTTACGATGCTTATATATTCTACCAACATATAGCAAAGACACATATTGTCACCTCTTAGTGTGGAGACATATTGACCTGCATTGTGAGTACTGTATATTGATTCCAAGTACTAATCTCCTCTTCAGAAAATTCATATCTCTGTGTTGTGTTGCTTTGTCATTTTATGATAGTCAGTACCACCATCTGCTTGAATGAGCAACAGGAAAAATGACTAAATCTATTTGGTGCTAATTTGTTGAGGATTTGAATTGGCATATCACTGAGGAACCTTCTTTTATTTCCTTAAACAACTTATGTCTTTATGTACATTTGTTAGAAGTACCTTTTCTGTCTCTAAAGAAATATCTTAAGAGATAGTTTCAGTATGAATAAAAAAAATCTTTCAACTTATCCCATTACACTTAAAATTCTAAATTTATGCTTGGAGACTGCCCAGCTCATTTGTGACTTCTCACAGTGTACTGTCTCTTAGGGAATAAACCACGAGGATGCATGGATTACCAAAGGCTAATAGAGAGAGATTTAGTTAAAAGGAGTACTAATTTAGTGAAAAGTGCTTGCTTTTGTGATAGAAGATGATTTGCTATAAGAAGATGATGGCAAATTTTCCGCTTGTGTGTTATTAATGGTTATTGTGACTAAAGAGTGGTTATAGACTAAGACAAAGACTGAAAGATGTGGCTGTGATTTGCTGAAGTGCAAGAATGCCAATAGCAGTGGTGAATGTGAATGTCCAGTAAATGCTCTGATGGCCAAATGCCAAAACTTGTGATATTGTAAAGCACGAGAAGTATTTACCAAGTTGTGAAGATCCTGTGCTAGAAAATACAAGGGCTCAGGTGATGGCCCATTTGCCTACCTAAACTGGAATCGGTGCTGGTGTAATTTGGTATTATGGATATGGACTTGGTATACAAAATTTTAACACATAGTTGTGTTATTTGCTATTGAGATTATACATAAATATAAACCGAATTTAAAAGCAGCTTATGACATGATGTTAAACAACCCTTGGTTTTGAAGTGATTTAAGTGTTTTCTCAAGTGTTTAAATCAAGGTGTTTGCTGCTGACACCTGGCAGTTCACCTAGAAAGATACATACATTAAGAAAAGTAAAATATTTTTACTTTGACCATGACAGGGAGTATTTAAGCAATTTTCTTATTAATAGTTATTTTTTTAAATGTATTGATATAATACTTTACAAGATGCATACATGTGACAGTGTAATCAATTCTTCCCTCAAGTAATAGCTAGTTATCCATCATACAGATATATATATATTTTTAAGATATCTTCTGTATCCACAAAATCGACATTTGCCCATGTTACACCTGACATATGCCAACGTTTTGACACTAATAAAATTTGAAAGGAAATTGCAAAAAATGTTTCAAGTAAACATGTAGATGACTTGAATCATATCTTGTGAAAAAAGATCAAGTACAACCTCTGGTGAATGATTCATTCTAGAATATATTTATAGGGTCAGACTGTAGGATATCACACAAATATTATGAGTTTTTATCAGATCCCTAGATGATAGATCAGTTTATTTTTAGACAACTTGTAAAAGAATATTTCAGATACTATCCACAACCAAGACAGCAAGGAATAGAACCAACTCTCTTGCCTTGCCCACTGCAACACTACCTCACCCAGTCTTTCTTCTTACACTTCTTCCCTTCAGAACTCCCATGTCATTACCAAATAGTTGGGTGCTAATGGACATGTCAATTCCCATCTATAGATCGTTTTTATAAAAAGAACAGTGGGACTAGGCTAGAAGACTGCTTCTGAAAAATCTTCCAGGACTAAAAGTTTATCATTTCAGTAATTTGCTGAATTCTCAAAAGTCTAGATAACTTCAAAAGTCCCTTCAGGCTTTAATGTTCTTCAGCAATTCTAGCATGTTTGTGACTTTCAGTTTTTTTTTTCTAAGTTTACCAAAGCTTTAGTCATAATTGACAAAGTTTGGAAGCAACCAAGATGTTCCTCTGTATGTAAATGCACAAACTGGTATATCCAGATGATTGAACAGCATTCCATGCTATAAAGAAATGAGTCATCAAGCCATGAAAAGGTATGGAGGAAACTTAAATGCATATTACTAAATGAAAGAAGCCAGTCTGGAAAGCCTAGATACTGTATGATCCCACTAATAGGACATTCTGGGAGATGCAAAATTTTGTAGGCAGTGAAATATCCGTGGATGCTGGGCGTTAGAGAGGAGGAAGGACTGAACAGGCGAGTACAGAGGGTTTTCAGGGCGGTGAGACTACTCTGTACAATACTGTAAGGGTGCGTACAGGTCATCACACATCTGTGTAAACCCGCAGACTATACAACACCAAGAGTGAGCCATGGCAAAAACTACAGATGTTGGATGGTTATGATTTGTCAGTATAGGCTCATCAATTTAACAAATGCACCACTCTGATGGGAGATGTTGATAAAAGGGAGGTTGGGAAAATGGGGTATAAGGGGTATGTGGCAAAATTGCTGAAGCTTCTCAATTCTGTTGTGAACCTAAATCTTCTCTAAAAAAGAAGTCTAGTAAAAAATAAAAGTAACTGGCATAGGTACAGAATATCATATACTAGGAAGGTGTACAAGTACAATACTCAAAAACATAAAACACAACTAATGTAGAAGGACTTCAATTTGCTGTCCAAAATTTTGAAAATGCTTTAAATTAAGTTGTGCAGGAATTAACAAAAGTAAAAGTGGTTACACTGATTATTTTACCATTGTAAAATACCAAAGACTCTGACAACTGCTATTTTCAACTATGACCTATTTATACCTGCCTAAACATGAAATTTGATTAAATCATGATACATAAAAACTTAATTGTGTCATCTCTTTATTGATATCAGGTGCTGGTTTATTTTTTCGATTTTCTAATCAGATGTATAAACACAACCTATTCAAGTCAGTTGGGAATATTACATAGGTATATCACCACATGGCTTCATGGTTTATGTATCTGTAATATCTGTGACTTAGGACAATAATGAATAGTCGAGATTGTTGTTTTGGCTTAAACGTTATTCATCTGGTAGAAATAGCCACTGGTGTTCAAAATTAAAGTTTCAGACTTAAGAGACTGGATTGATAGAAACAAAATCATTGAGAGTTTAGAATACAGATAGTCTGGTTTACTATTCAAATATTTGTGAATATAAACTTCTGTAGAAAAAGATTATTTGACAAGCAAATTTGTGAAAAGAAAGTTTCTTATTGTTTCATAAAATCAAGGCAGTGTTTTCATGGAATTTGAGGAGATGATAACCTGAAAAACTAAGTAAACAATGCAAGGAACTACCTAAGTACATAAGTAGATAAGAAAAATTCTAAATGTCCCAGGAGCTAATTAGTCTTTCAGAGTCTTGTAATGACTAAGAATTTATTGGTAAACCAGAAGTTTCTAAATAAAATGGTTATTACAAACACACACACATACAGAAGTATGTATTTTATAATATGCATGTGATATATATTCATTAGCTGATGTTTTAAACCCCCAACATACCTGTCTCTATCTTTACTATGTATATTTAATATGTACATACATATTACATGTATATATACAAATTATATACATGGTCTACTACACTCTTTTAAAACATACATAAATGAAGGTATTTTAAAAGTACAAGATAAAAATAAAAAACCTAATTTTAACTTTTTTTATTCATTTGTGATATATCATTTTCCTACCACAAAAATCCTTTTATTTATTTATTTATTTTTACTGAAGTATAGTTGACATACAATCTTACACTGGTTTCAAGTATACAACACAGTAGTTCAACGATTACACATATTATTAAATCCTTACCCCAACTAGTGCAGTTACTATCTGTCAACATAGGAAGATGTTACAGAATCATTGGCTGTATTCTCCATGCTGTACTACTATCCCTGTGGCCAATTTACATTATGACTGAGAATCTTTGTGCCCCTTTACCACCCATCATCCTTGCCATTCACCCACCCATCCCAACCCCTCCACCATGGTAACCACCAGTCACTTCTCAGTGTCTGTGAGTCTACTGATGTTTCATTCATTTTGTTTTGTTTTGTTTTTAGATTCCACAAATAAGTGAAATCATATGATATTTGTCTTTCTCCATCTGGTGTATTTCAATTAGCATAATACCCTCTAGGTTCATCAATGTTGTTGAAAATGGCAGGATTTCTTTTTTATATATAGCTGAATAATATTCCATTGTGTATACATACTACATCTTCTTTATCCATTCATCTATTGATGGACTTCCTGGTTGCTTCCATATCTTGGCTGTAGTAAATAATGTGGCAATAAACATAGGGGTGCATATATCTTTTCAAATCGGGAGTTTTGTTTTCTTTGGGTATATTCCTGTTAGTGGAATTACTGGGTTGTATGGTATTTGTATTTTTAGTTTTTTTTGAGGAACTTCCATACTGCTTTTCACAGTAGTTGTACCAATTTAATTCCCACCAATAGTGTAGGAGGGTTCCCATTTCTCTACATCCCCTTGTTATTTCTTGTCTTTTGGATAGTGGCCATTCTGACTGGTGTGAGGTAATAACTCATTGTTGTTTTGATTTACATTTCCTTGGTGATTAGCAATGTGGAACATCTTTTCATGTGCTTATCTGTATTTCTTCTTTGGAGGTCCTCTGCTTGGAGATTCTTCTGTTCAGGTCCTCTGCTCATTTTTTAATCGGGTTATTTGTTTATTTGTTTTTTTGGTGTTGAGGCCTATGAGATCTTTATATACTTTGGATATAAACCCCTTATCAGATATATCCTTTACAAATAAAGTCTCCCATACTGTTGGTTGCCTTTTTGTTCTCTTGATGGTGTCGTTTGCTTTTAGTTTCCTGTGCTTTTAGTTGTTTTTAGTGTCCAGACCTTTTTAGCTTGTTTTAGCCCCACTTGTTCACTGTCAGTTATTTTAAATACTTCCTTCCTGAATGTCAGCCTTCAAAATTAGTCAATTATATTTGTAACAGTGGAGAAAAAGGACTCCTGAAATTGCATGTATTATTGACAGTTAGTCTCTTAGATAAAAAACTAAGACAGATCAAAGAAAAGAATTACATAATTGAAAGGCCAAAAAGAATGAATGACCAATAGACAAGTATGTAAATAAGATCCTCTGGTAATGAAAAAGAATCAAATTAAAAAAGCAATAATCAGATATCATATTCTTTCTATTTATATATTTTTTAATACTTCAAGAGTATGTTGAGAACTTCATATCCCTAAATGGTTAGTAAGAGTACAAATTTTAAAATCCTTTATAGAACATAATTTGGCAATATGCATCTCAACTCCTAAAATGTTCTTATCTTTTGAACAATTCATTTTTATTTTCATAGCAATTTATTTTTAGTAGTCTAGTCTAAGGAAGTAATCATAGATGTTAGCCAATATTTATATACAAAAAATTTCATTAGAGCATTATGTATAATTAGTCAAATATTGCAATTATCCTAAATAGTAAATATTAAGTTAACATGAACAAGAACAATAATATACATGATGAAATAATATAGACACTTAAAATATCTTCATTAGACTTTTAAAGACTTGGAGAAATGCCCATGAGATTAAATAAAGAGTTGCAAGTATAAATTAACAGAAATTATATTCATTTGGTTAATTAAACACATACTTCCTAATATTTTTTAAATCAGGCTATGATTGACATATAATATTATATTAATTTCAGGTACAACATAATGATATGATATTTGTATACACTATGAAATGACCACCACTGTAAGTCTAGTTAACATCATCCCCACACGAATTACAAAACCTTTTTCTTGTGATGAGGCCTTTTAAGATTTACTCCCTCAGAAATTTACAAGCATGTAATACAATATTATTAAGTCTAGTCACCATGCTATATTTTACATCCCCAGGACCACCAATCTCTTCTCTGTGTCTATGAACTTGGTGTTTCTTTGCTTTGATTTAGATTCCACATACACGTGAGATCATCAGTGTTTGTCTTTGGCTTATTTCACATAGCGTAACATCCTTGAGGTCCATTCAATAAAAACTTAATTGTAGGTTTTAAATTAGAGCTCAGATATTAAATTCAATAAAAGTTTACATAGCTATCACAACTAGCTATAAAAAGAAGAAATATATGTGCTCATTTTGATCAATTTTTAAAAATTATTTTTAAAAAATTACTCAGTCTTTAAGTCACTGTAGGGAAATCTGGATAGTGAGTAGGTGATCTTTATTTTGTTCCCATTGATCTTTAGAAGATGAATATCCTTGCCCTCCATAGTGCTTTGCGTGTTCTTAGCCTCTCAGTCATACACCCAAATTAAGTATTCCCTCTGTCCAATTCTAACCTCCCAATCAAAGTATACATACCTGTTATATATCCACTTAGGGTTCTTTTCTAAACCATATAAACCTTATAAGTTATGGCTATGATAGGTCATAATTATGTTTCCTCAACCATGCCGGATGTACATCATTTAGAGCCCTACAGCCCAGTTTCCCAATTCACACCTGTCATCCAATATAATGTTTAATAGTCTGACTTTCTTTCTAAAGGCTATCCATATGTGGATGACAAATTATATGGTCACCCTAAGAGAAGAGGACTACTTTAATAAAGGGATAATCAGTGGTAATCATCAAAGACTTGTCAATGGAGATACTTATCTGAGTGTAAGAAGGGTGTGTTCAATAATACCATGTGAACAGCCATTAATTAGCTTTTATGTAGGCCTAGTCCTACATGAAATTAGTGTCAGAAATAACTACTCAGTGTTTTATGATCATTTACTCATTCTGTTTTCTCCATTGGTTAAAATAACTTTTTAAACTAAGACTGAAATCTTTTATACTAATTGTTAAAAATGGATTGTGTCATTTAATAAATTGTCTCTTAAATTCACTGAAAGCAAAAACATGCAACATTATTTTACAAATATTTGCCTCTTTTGTTACATTTCTTTAGGCTAGTTCAATTTTTTAATTAGTATGTCTCATTTATTTGTACTTTCTTATAGCATTATAACTTATGCTATATCTTCATTAGAAGCCTAATTTCCTTCTAGCCAAAGGGGTTAAGTTTTGTTTTTTTTTAAACTTCTCATGAAATTATTCATTTCATTTTCAAATACAATCATTTAGATTTTAATACTAAATATTAATTGAAGAAGATGTAGATGTTCTTTCTCCAAGCTATGCTTTCAGTAAATGGGATAATACAGCACTGCAAATGAAAATTTAAAACCAATAGATTTCCTAACTCCAGGACTTTGCTCCTCCAGATGTGGTGGGTGAGGCCAGTGAATGGGTAGAAACAGACATGATTCTTGCTCATCTCAAAGATATAATTAAGAAAATATAGTAAAACCATTATTCAGGAGAAAGTACACATGAAGAGATTTTGAAGGGATTATATGATAGTGATATTCTTTTCAGTTTTTTTTTTTAATTGGTCAACAAACTCTCGTTCCCTTCTGCATCCCAGATTATTTAGTTATTTATTTGGGTGACGTCAGATTTGGATTTTTTAAAGTCATTTGAAAATGGCAATACCATAAGGATATTGCCTTAGTGGCCATGAAGACAGGTGGGAAAGCCGTCCTAATTGCTTACTGCTTTTCCTTCAGCCCCCTCTGCAGCTTTTCTAATTTGTTCTTATTGGTGCACAGCTTAAAATACCTTTCTTCCAATTCAATCACTACTCATTATTCAAGGTTGGATTCCAGTCTCAAACTCCTCATAAATAATTTTCACAATGACTTCAATTTGAGCAATATTTTCCTCTTGCAATCTCCTTTGAATACGTCTAAGAACGTAAGGGTGAAATACTTTTTAGAAATGTTCATTTACATTTTCACCTTTTCTTTCCATCTCCTCAAGTGCTTCCATGACTTTCATGGCAAGTCTTTCTGGATTGTGTTTCCCAAAGTCTAAAGATCAAGGAAAGGGAGATGTGGGCCTTCAAACTCTTCAGGCTGAAGAGAGTCTGAAGTGGTGTTATAATTTGCAGAAGAGAGAATTTGCAAAGGCTGCCTAGTAGAACCCAAGAACCTCAGAAAGGATGAACAGAAGTGCTTGAGGAAGTTGACTATACCAGAGCTCTGCACCAAATATTTCTGTGTCTCAAACACGGCAGAACTGTAACAAAGAAGGCTTGAAGGGCCCTACAGGTCAGGACAAAAGTTGTGTAAACATTAACCAGTGCAACAAGATGATCATATCTTTGGGGACTAAAGACCCTGAAAAAGACAGAGTTGGGGATCTCCAAGAATGTCTTGTGTTAAATTTCTCATGAGCTTTCTGAGATGGGAGTCTTTGAGTTAAAAAGGACATGATGCAGAAATTAGCAAATACAGTATTTCTTCTATAGCTGAATTTATGATTAGAAATTCACACATACTTTGAAATGATTTCATAAGTCTCATAGGAAGAAATTATGCCCAATCATGATCCTTTTTTTAAAAGTAGAACTGGTGGGAAGCATTTCCCATAAACTCTTGGTGCTTTAAGTCTCATCTTGAGGAAGAATGTGCCCCAGAGTTAGCGTTCACACCCCTCAGTGTTAATTCCGGGTCTTCTCCTCCCTCATTGTGAGAGCTCCATGAAGTCACTTTCCCTCTGGGGCTATTAGATTTGCTCTCATGTTCTCTACAACTGGGATAGGGTTGCAATCAGACTCCTTAATCCTAATTATTTTTTCCCGACCTCACCTCAGATTCGTGGGGATGAGTGGAGGTCTTTTAGAGTCAGTGCTCATTGAAGTTATGTTCTGACAGGTGATTACTGTTTTTTGAGAGAACTTTGACTTGTAGATGAGCTGTTCCCAATGTTATATGTACTGTAGTCTTTCTCAGATGCAGCAAGGAAGTGCCTCATAGACCCTGATGCCTGCAAAAGGTACAAGATGGAGCTGAGTCCTTGTGGAAGAGTAGAAAAGTAGGAAGGGAGACATGGAACAGAGGCAGTCTAAATATCCATAGACTGATATTAAAAAGAAAGATACTACCTCACACAAGTCAGAACGACCACGATCTAAAAGACAAGAAATAACAAGTGTTGGATAGGATGAGGAGAAATGGGAACCCTCCTACACTGTTAGTAGGAATGTAAATTGGTGCAACTGCCATGTAAAGCAGTATGGAATTTCCTAAAAAAAAAAATAAAAGTAGTAATACCATATGACCCAGTAACTCCACTTCTAGAAATTTACCTGAAGAAAACAAAATACCTGATTTGAAAAGATATGTGCACCCCTATGTTTATTGCCACATTATTTACAATAGTCAAGACAGGGAAGCAACCTAAGTGTCTATCAATAGATAAATGCATAAAGAAGATGTGGTACATATGCACAATGGAATATCATTCAGCCATAAAAAAATAGAAATCCTGCCATTTACGACAACATAGAAGGATCTAGAGGGTATTATGCTTAGCGAAATAAGCCAGGTGGAGAAAGACAAATTACATGGTTTCACTTATTTGTGGAATATAAAAAAAAGCACAATTAACAAAGCAGCAGTAGACTTATAGACCCTGAGAAGTGATTAGTGGTGACTGTGGGGTAGAGGCTGGGGTGCAAGGAGGATAAAGGAGCACAAATTCTCAATCATTCAAGTTGGTCAAGGGGAGGTATGTAGCATGGAGAATATAGTCAATGATTCTATAACATATTTGTATGTTGGCAGAGAGTAACTGTACTAGAGGGGTGAGGACTTAACCATATGGGTAACTGTTGAACCACTGTGTTGTATATTTGAATATAAGATTGTATATACACAATACTTCAATGAAAATTTTAAAAATTAAAGAAAGAAAAACAAAGCAAGACACAGGCCCAATGTGGTGTCACTTCTGCCAGGCCTAGTCACCACACCAGGGCATAATTCCTAACCTAATTGCAATTTCAACCTACCCTAGAAATGTAGATAGTCAGGAATTTTCTGGTCAGAATCAGTAAGATTATCTGTCACGTGTGCCTTCTACATCCCCATAGAACGATGCACAAGCTGCCTAATGAGACCCTTATCCTTGCCTCCTCCCACATGCATAGATAGCATTGGAATATGAATAGCATGATCTTTTAGGACACTAACTAGATGTATCCACGCCATGCTGCTTGGTGTATTGATGAACATAACTGCTTTTCTGCACGCATCCCTTACTCTAGAAAAAATATTTGAGACGTCTCCAAACTGAAGAGCTCTGGGTCAGTTTACCAAAACTCCCCCCAGGTTTTTCAGTGGTCATAATCCTTGGTAAGACTAAAGTCTCTTAAATATAACAGTTGTGTTGGTTTCAGTCAACAGCCCCAAACCAGAGCTGCCTCTAAAGGTTTATTTCCTTTGAGCATCCCTACCCACACCAGCTACCATTCTATTACTTCCTTTACTCCAGACGTCTTTAAAAATAGTTTCAGCCTCCAATTTCTGATCTCCCTTTTACTCCATTACTGAGTAATCTGTATTGGATAACTCTTGATTTTTCTTGCCCAATGCCTTTATCTTCTTCTTTAATTAAAACTCAATATTTGTTTGGGTGGCTATACCTTCTGTTGGAAAAGAATATATATGTATATCTATATATATATATACTCATTATATTATTATATAATACATGAGTGTGTGTGTGTGCCATATATATTGTATATTTTACTTTTATACACACATAAACACACACACACACACACATTAAATGGGGGGCAACTAAACCCAATGTCCTATTACTTAGTCAGATATTTCCCTTACCATACCAGCAACACAGGTGTGGTGTAGATTCACTAATATATTTACTCATGTTTATTTCTATTATCTGGAGATTTGTTTGTTTCTTTGTCTTTCTTTCATTTTTTGTCTTCCTTCCTCCTTCCTTCTTCCTTCCTTCCTTCCTTCCTTCCTTTCCTTCCTTCCTTCCTTCCTTCCTTCCTCCTTCCTTATTTTCGTAAGTTTATATATATATATATATATATATATATATATATATATATATATATATATATACAAACCTTACTTTATGCACTATTTCCATTTGTGGTGGAAAATTTTGTAGGTTATATGTGTGCCATTTTTCCAGAACTAAAATTACTAAATCCGTGTGTTTATGGTGACTTTGATATAAAGACCCTTTTTATGTGTATATATAGCCAAATCTGCACATCTCTTCCTAAAATAATCCTTTTATTTTTCATTAAAAGTCAGTTTCCATCATGAGACAAGATAATCACCTATTATTTGTATGACTGCACTTTAAAAAAATAGCAGACACTTTAATCTATGTTTACTTCTTTGATATATGCTTGGAAGCAAAGCTTTATTCCAATGTTTTTTCAAAAGTAAACCAAGTGTCATAGGACCATTTATTAAATAAGTTTGAATTTATTCAATAATGCTTTGTTTTCCTACTGTTTCTTTAAAGACACCTTTATCAAAAATAAAATTCTCACATTGAAATATATATATATAAATGATTTTGTAATTATTAGTAAAATTGACAAATTATTCTAAGTATGAAATGTTAAAAATGACTTGGTTAGAAAACAATTCCATTATAATGTTTTTAGGTCAAAATCTTGCCTTCTCTGTCTTATGTTTCAAATTGTTACAAGTGACCTTTTACAGGTGCTGGACATTGGTTTGAATATGCTGATGAAATCACTTGGCTTGCAAGATGTTTGATAGAAAAATGAAACCTTAAACTACCAACTGTGTTTGAACAGATGATGTTTTTCTGCCTAATACACCAATATTCATTAAACAGAAGTATGTGTCCAAAGTTCAGGTATGAATAAAAATGAAATGGATTTTCTGGGTGCTCACATGTTAATCTCCATTAGGTCATCATTTCTCAGTACCGCTACAATTTGTACTTTCTTCTTTCATATAAAAGAGACAATTAAAATATTACAAAGCCCTCATGAACTCTAGAGAACTTTTGTTCTCATTACTAATCATTTTTAACTGGAATTCTGTAGTTAGCCTTACAAACTTGCATAACCGACTAATTCTAGGAACTTGCTCTATTCCTATTTTCATCCTTCTTATATTCCTAAATTTTCACTCCAGGTTATAGATATCAAGTAAAAGGAGTAGAGAAACTAAAAAGAGTAAGAAGACAAAATTATTTATAATATTTTACATTGTGTTTATTATTTGTCATAATGAACTGTATCATATGATGTGGTATATTTTGCTTTTATATTATCACATGAGAAATATGACCAACATTCCCTGCTCTGTATATCCCGTGCCTGCTCCTACCTACCATTGCATGAGATTCCCAGTGGGTCTTTGCGCACATGGTGTATGACTAATCCTCTCTGGTGGATTAATCTTCCTTCCTGATTCCCTCTTATTTATCCCCTTCTCTTTTTCCTTCACCCTTTTCAACCACTTTAATCTCTTGAAAAACATAGACAGTTAAAGTAAGACAAGAAACATGTTTATTTCAGCACATATCAACTAGTCAATGCATATGTTTAAAAGGAATGTATTTTGCAGAATATTTGTCATGTTTTTTATATTTTGTAAATAGTATCAATATTTTAATCATTCATCACTCATTACTTCTGAATCACTGTTTCAATATTTCATTAGAAATATAATTATTATGTTCAGTATACTATATAATGTTTTAGAAAGTGATCTTATAGAGTGAAGTAATTAGGCAATTCTGGTCAGATTCAATTTTATATTTCATCAGATGACTACTAAAACTCACTTTTAGATTTTCATTTATCCATAGTATTTTAAAAACATCAATGTCATTGGTTTTATGACAAAAATTGATTTTATTTATTTTGTGTTCAATGTTGTTGTCATAAACATTGTCACTTCAGTTCATTGTTTTATTCAGATTGATTATAATCCTTTAATTCAGCATTTAGCTTATCTACTTTTAAAAAATTCTGACAAAACACTTTGTTTACACCCCACATGTTCTCTGAGAACCGTGGGAAGAACAGCTTTATCCTCAGAGATAGTTCCTTTCTACAATGTACAACAGAGTGGTTTTCATTTGCAGAATCAATCTAGTACAAGGCAGGTGTCTCAGTGAAATAAATTCTAATTTTATTTACCCTGTATTGAACCCTTCAGTTTTTCTTAAACTCCTAGGCTCCTATCAAGAGTAATGTAATTACTTTTGGCTTTGTTCAGAGGGCTAAGATCTAGAGAGCTAATTAATCATCATAATTAATTATATATAATTAATATGCATTTAATGATTAATTTTATAATTTTTGTATCTCTATATATATGAAACACACATGCACACCACATATGATTAATTGCCATTATTTAGGACATGAGGAAGTACTCTCCTATAAATTGTCTTAATCTGTTCTCTCCATTTTCCTCTGCAGAGATAAATGTGTTCTAGTTACTTAATAAAGACACTTAATACAGAATTAAACTTCAGTTTACCTCCACAGATTTGTTCAGTTACTACACTGAAAGAATTCTAGCACTTGGAGAGTTTAAGATTTTCAAAGTAAGTACAAGTAAGAATATTTAGATATTTCTGTGATAATAACACTATAAGAAATATAAAAAATATTTTCAACTATAGAAATGCAATAAATTTATATTTAATAAATCATATATCTAATGATGTTGGGAAAATACAGGACAGAATTTAACAAAATCACTTGGAGATAATTAAAATTACATTCATTTAAAAAGAACTGATGGACTAACAAATTTCAAAGCAGCACAAACAGGTCACAGAGTAGATGTTCAATAAACAATAATCAAATCTGAATTAAATTAGAAATAACTGTATTATTATTAATGCAAAAGAATGTTCTTTTCGAATAATTGGGCACTAAACAGTATTGTGTGCCTACCTTCTAAGAACAGCCCTCAATACTTTCTTAAATAATATTCCCCAGTAACTGGAAATTTGCAATACATTTAGCTCTGCCACCACTTAGTTCTCCTATGTCCATCAAGCCATTCATTTTTTCCCCCCATTTTAATCATTAATTAAGATTTAGCCATATCTGACTTGGAATAGTTTAGATGTAGGGAAGTTTAGGTAATTAGATCTTCTGTTCCTCAAATGATCACACAGAAATTTTGAAACACTTCTCTGTTCACAACATTTCTGCATGTTAAGTAGGAAATATGAAAACAACATAATTATACTTTTAAACATGGTAGTAAAAATTATAAATTACACTTTCAAATAACATGGTAGTAAAAGAAAAAGGTGATAAGCAGAAGGGGATACAATACAGCTTTTTACAATAGGTTGTCTTAAAGCACTGCCTAGTATGAATCCATCTTCTGAAAACCTTCTAATTCTTCACTGTGATCTGTGTAATAAGTCTTGCATACCTTTTATGATTTTTTTTTTACAAAACATTGTGAATTACAAAGAAATGACTAACTTGTTAACATACTCTGGCCTCCCTCAGAAACAGTACAAAACAGTGAGGCAATCCCAAATAATCAAACATAGCCTTTGATCTCTATCAGAGGAAATGAAACACCTTTCTTTATGCCACTTTGTACCCCTGTTTACCTTGTCTCCCTTCTACAACCCCTACATTAGATTATCTTGTGTCATGAACTAAGCCATAGACAGATGATTATAATTAAATAATGTCACTGCAGTAACTAAGGAAAGCATGCTGTTTCTTTCATCTTCAGAGATGCCTAAATGAAAAAAAAGTCAGACTCACTCGGCACAATATCAATTAATTTGCTGTGTTCTGTATTCACTTCTTGTTACACCATATGATATCCCTGTGTCACCCAGTAAGACTACTCAGGAGTTAAACTTTTTTTTCCACCATGAGTTTAAGGAGTAGAAATATAACTTCTAACTCAGCTTCAAATAGCAAACATCTTTTGTGAAAGATTTATACACTTCAAAATGCGCTCCCAGGCATCATGTATTAATGCTGTCTAATGAAACTCGGAGCAAAGAGGTTTTCTAATGAAATTTCAGGTGCAGCAGTCCATTGTTTAGACAAGATTTACTCTATTCAAGAGACAAATGATAAATCTACCCATGAACAATAGTACACAGTGATACGACCCTTATGGGCAAGCCACATTCCTAAGTCAATGTCTCACCTTGACATTTATTTTCCATAAGTAACAAGTTTACCCTTTACACAGCATTAAGAGAGCATTCATCTTCAGCAAGGTTGCAAGCCATTGACATTATCTCTTCCTTGGGTAATAAAGAACCTTGATTTCTGGATACAAAAGAATTTAAGCAAGAATGAACTGAGTAATGCGCACATTCATTGCTACTTTCACAATCAATAGAGCCCGGCATGACATGCATGACTAATGTCTGCTTTAAATAATGTCTGATCCAGTGTGGCAGAGTTCCTTTTCAAGCCATATGGCTGTATGATCTTTTCCTTAAAAACTGCTTTGAGTAAAATTTATCATCTTTTCAAAAGTTATGAGTTGTGGGAATACTACATTTTATTGCCACTTAGACTAACTGAATAAATTAATTTTGATTCATGTTCATATCCTGGTGGGAATCCCCCATCTTAATTCCTTCTCTCTCTTTCTCTCTCTCTTTATAGACATACATAAAATATATATAAAATATATAATTTATAATATATACTATATTTTATATACTTGTAATATGTGATACTTATATATAGTACCCACAAATTCAAAGTAATTTGAATTGAAGTTGGTAAAGAAAGAATTATTAACATCAGTAGAACACATTATTGAATGGGGTTATATTATTCAACAGTGCTGGTCCAGCGCCCCACAAGAAAGATATGTAATGCCTATATTATTCATATAATATACCTGGGTACTAATACAGGTTTATACAGATATCCAAATGCTGAAAAGATGAGAACATCTTTTTGAGAATTTGCTTTTCTCCCATATTTTCTCTCTAAAGCTACATGACAAACAAAAAGTCTACATAAAGATACATAGGAAGAGACACAGAACTAGAATTAGAGAAATCTCAATATCAGTATACTTTTTCCTTATACAAGAAAAGGCAATATTATATAGCTTGCTCAGGCTTTAAATGATTCCATACCAGCTCCACTACTTAATGTATGGCTTTTGGTAAGTCTTAAACCTATGACTCAGTTTCCCAGTCTGTAAAATGGTGCCTACCTCATGAGATTAATGTGAGGATCAGATGAAATCATACCCATAAATCACATAGACTTAAGAAGCACAATCACTTATTATTATAAAAATGAACTTTTTAATAATATTGAGAATTTATTACATGCCAGGCATTGTTCTAAATGAAATGATTATCAGTATCATCTCTATTTTACAGATGAGATAAACTGAGATGCTGAAAGGTGAAGTTACTCCCAATCCCTGCATAGCTATTAAGGTATAAAGCTTGAATTTAATCCCAAACAGTTTGGCTCCAGAATCTCTCTATATGCTGAATAATTATGCTATACTTTTAAACTCAAGTAAAAATGTGGAAAAGTTAAAAAACATATAGATGTGAAAAAGAAAAAAATATTTCTAATATCTTGAGATAGATTTGAATATTATTTCTTAGAAGCATTTTTCTACCTTTATAGATTTTTCTTAAAATGCGATCATTTTGTCAAAACACATTGTATTTTTTAAAAAAGTAATCCTTTACTTACTTGAAGAAATTGAATGAACCAGACTAACAAATGTACCTCAGACTTCTGCTATATTTTATTTTATTAACTTAACCTGAAATAGGTTTTTCTTCTTTTTTCATCTGATGGTTTTCAAATTGTGCTACAATTTTCATTAGAATGTAAGCAATTATAAATGAACTCCAGAAACATATGGATGTGCAGCTTAAATGTCAACAGGAGTTTTGTGGGGGCTCCAAACTCACTAAAAACAAAAACAAAACTAAGGATATGACAGAATTTTAAAACTTACAACCATTAACAAATGCACAAAAGAAAAGGTCAATATATTTAGCTCAAACATAAAATATTATGTATGTCACTGTCTGATATATTCAAAAGACAAGCAAGAAGTTAGGAAAGTTTTAATTATAAAATGTTGAAAGCAATTAAAATTAATATTCTTAACATATCTTTAAAACATATGGATAATAAAACAAGGATATTAAAGGGCAAAAACACTGTTAATTAATGAAACAATAAATACAAATAGCTATTGTAGATATGAAAAGATAGCATAGTAATAAAAATGCTAATTAAATTAATAAAATGCCATTGTCTTAACAGACTGATATAGCCTCAGGTTTTATTACCAACATTGGGAATGCAAGAAAATGTCAGTTTTACTCTCTTGTGCTATTGTAAATTGGCAGAACAGCATGAATCACATTTTAAGGATGTCTTCCCAGATAAGTCTATCCCTCTTTGTCTACAAATAACTGGATACTTCCTGTGAAAACCAATCCATTCACAAGTGTGGGCACTGAGAACCATGTTGTGCATCTGGAACACATCAAGAGCCATGGCCAATCATAATGTTTCTCTCATAAATGTAGACTCAGAAGCAGCAAGTGATTTCTTTGCCTGGTTAAAAGCCTAAGGCATGATCTGGAGAGCTGTGCAGTGGCCATAGATGGAGAATCCAACAGACTGTTTAGCTGAGAGTAAGAGAAGTGAGAAACACAGGGAAAAAGAAATAGAAGCGTCAGAGAGATATGGCCAATGACTTTTCATTTCTTATTCAGTCTCTGCCTATGGCCTGACATTCTTCTTTTCTGTGTTTCAAGAAACCCCTAACTCTCCTAACAATAGGGAACTATTTTTTGCTCAAATTGCTCCTAATATTTAGACTGAACCTGAGCAAATTGTTTGTAAAAGCAATTTGGAAGACAAGTCACAGACTTGGAGAAAATATTTGCAGCAGACATACCTGATAATGGACTGTTATCTAAAGCATACAAAGAACCCTTTAAACTCAACAGTAAGAAAACTAACAACCTAATTTTAAAATGAACAACCATTCACTAAGGAAGATACATGGATAGCAAATAAGCATGTGAAAAGATACTCCATGTCATACGTCATTAGGGAGTGAACAATTAAAACAACAAGATACCACTGCACACCTACTCGAACAGCTAAAACCCCAAATACTGACAACACCAAATGCTGCCAAGGATGTGGAGCAACAGGAACTCTCTTTCATGGCTGGTGTGAATACAAAATGGTACAGACACTTTGGAAAGACAGTTTGCCAGTTTCTTACCAAACTAAATAAACATTTACCAAATGATCCAGCAATTGTGCCCCTTGGTATTTACCCAAAGTAATTGAAAATTAACGTCTACACAAAAACCTGCACACAGGTGTTTTTAGCAACTTTATTGATAATTGCCGCGATGGAGAAACAACAAGATGTCCTTCGGTATGTGAATGGATAAATAAACTGGGGTACATCCCCACATGGAATATTATTCAGCACTAAAAATAAATGAGCTATCAAGCCATGAAAACACCTGGAGGTACCTTCAGTGCACCTTGTAAGCAAAAGATACCAACCCGAAAAGGCTACATACTGTGAGATTCCAACTAGAGCATATTCTGGAAAAGGCAAAACTATAGATTAGGAAAAGATCAGTGGTGCCAGGGGTTAGGAAGGACAGATGAATAAACAGAGCACAGAGAATTTTTAGGGTCAGATGTCATGTAATGGTGGGTACAAGTCATGATACATTTGTCAAAACCTATAGAATGTATAACAAAAGTGAACTCTAAATGCAAACTGTGGGCTTTGGGTGCTAGTGATGTGTCAATGCAGATTCATCAGTTTTAACAAATGTACCACTCTGGTGGGGGATGTTGATAGTGGAGAGGACTGCGTGTTGGGGGACAGGGAGTATATGGGAACTCAGTACCTTCTGCTCAATTTTGCCATGAATCTTAAACTGCTCTTAAAAAAAAAGTATTTTTTTAAAGCAATTTGGGAGTGTTTTCAAGAACTTCAAAAATCTTATAAGACAAGCTCAACAATTCCACTTCTAAGAATCTATTTTGTGGGAGATCAAGCTTATACTATAAAACTGCATTGTGTAAAAAATTTTTTTGGATGAAAGTTAATTGTGTTGTTACACATACAAGTGAAAAGCAGAAAGCAATACATATAACAAAAGAAATGATTAAACTATAATAAATTTATACAATTCAATATTATATTATGCAAAATTAAAATGTTTACAAAAAGCTGATTTAAAACACTGATAAATTAATAGCTGATAGTATTAAGTGAGAAGACTATGGTTGAAACATCTATTTCTTGGCTTCCTACAACTTGAACGGAGCATTCTGGTTTGAATTTCAGAGCACAAATAGTTAAAAATTTAAAAACATTATAAAGGAAATTATGTCTAAGATTGCAGTTGTAGAATTTTAGATAACATGGGAAAGTTTTCTTATTATTCCCCAGGGAGGTTTTATGGTACTCCTCATTATCTATCATTTGGTTAATATACTTTACCAACATATTCCAATTCTGCTGAATAACACTAACATGATTAGGGGTGATTTTCAAGGGCTATTCTCTCTAAATATCATTTAGCTTAGTTTTAAAAATATTCAATACCTGATAAGCTTATTTTTATATAATTTTCTTAGCAAATTCTCTTTATATATCCATTGAAAAACTACTTTTCTTGTGTATGTGAAGTCTGAATATTCTGCAAGTGTGAAATAAATACTTTTGTGAATTGTAACTTTCTTCTCTCATTAGAAGATGCTATTAGAGCTTCAAGGATACAGAATTTACAGTGGAAGAATAATGTCATCTTTTAGAATAAATTTTTTTCAGGCAATATCTAATAATTTGGGCAATCTGTATTTATCTACAAAATAAAACTAAGCATGCAAGTTTGAGGTTTTTTGAAAAAGTATTCTTGTCAACATTAAGTTTAACACAACACAACCAATACCAAGTTATCTTGAAACATGCCATCATACAAAATTTCAAAAAAATCTAATGAAGCATAGCCCTTGCTTCTGTCAATAATATCTATGTCTGTCAGGTTTCTTCTGTTTGCAATATGACCCCTAATATACACTCTACAAATAGTATTGTGTTAGCTCATTTATATGTAGAGATCATGATCATTGTAAAGTCTCAGTGCTGATATTTTTACTTCTGCACCAGCTGTTTGTAATGGACTGTTTTTTTTCTTCTCACTTCAGGTCAGTGTACTCTGTGTGGAGAGTTTGCACTCAGTGCTATCACGGCTACCACAGGCTGTAGAGCAGAATAGCAGAACAGCTAAGATGAGGGGCTCTGGCACAGTCCAGTGTAGTGGGGATGGTATGGCACCTAACGCACATAGATGTGTGAGCTGCATGGCATAACTGTAGGAAGTGCCTAGAACAGTGTTAACATCTGGTAAGATGTTACTAAAAGTTTTTTATGAATAAATTAAAATCAGGGGAAAGATATTATCACTCAAGTTCATCTCTTTATATTACTGCAGTTTTATTCAATATTTTTTTATTTTCCATTCATAATATAGTAACAGTTAAATTGGTTTTTATTTTTTCACAATTACATTGTTGAGTCTGAATCAGTAGTTAGCAACACAGTCATTCTCTTATTTAGTTTTCTAGGCTTCCTTCAATTTAAACTTATATATTCATAGCTCCTTAAAATTGTGTAGTATGCTCTCTCATTTTATGTTACTTTGCAGATTTAATGAGAAGATACCAAAAAAGAAAAGAAATCTCATGCATATAAATTTGTCATTGTGTTAATAGCAAAAAGATATCCAGTATTTTTCAATTCATGTAGAATTATTTCTTAGAGGGACACTTCTTTTGAAGTTCTTGATTCCTTTCTAAAAGGTCTGAATTACTAAAGTTGTCAAAGTTTCAGATTTCTCCCTTTCCCTCAATCTATACCCCAAAAGCAGCTTCCCTCTTGGGCATGGATTATGCTTGGGTAAAAAAGAAGACGGCTCAGATTGATAAAGCAATACCCCTGGGAAAAGATGATTAACATGTATAAAGGGCTTTCCCTGCAGTATAAATACTAGCACGCGCCCTCCTGGCGCTTTAGAGCCCTCCTGATGTATATATGCAGACAGGGAGGTTTGAACCGGCCATTTGAGACGGTAATATAATCAAACTCTGATTTGGGGAACAGCAGTTCTCCCATTTTTCTATCTTCTCGTGGGAATGAGTTGCCAACCTTTTACTTCAGCTGATACCTTTATACCTTTGAATTCAGAGTCTTCTGCAACTCTGCCTTTGATAATGCATCACAGTGCTGCCGAGGGCCTACCAGTCTCCAACCATACCACCAATGTGATGTCGACAGGTACCGAGTCCAATAGTCTACATGTGGCTGAGCCTAAAGGTGTCAGAAGGAACGCATTGAATCTTGTTAGTTTAGAATCTCTTTACTTCTTTTATTTTCTCCTTCATTTTATTTTGTTTTAAGTTGACTATTAAGGATATTAAAGCAGCCAAAGTGAGAAATTTTCAATAAATATTAGTAAGTGTAGTAATTTCAGTGATTGTTGGTTTTATTATGAAGAAGATCTGTTTTCTATATAAGTAAACAGTGAATCTGGCTGTTTTCCAAAAACCATGTTTATGTAAATGTTTATGGATAAAGAGCAAAGCTAAAGAAATAGTCTAAAAAAATGTAGTGTTTAAAAGGTGTAATTTCTTTGTCTTAAAGATGCATTTGGCTTTTGGATTACATTTACTACCATGTCTAAAAACAGCCATATACCTCATAATAAACACAACTGAATGATTCCCAATACCAAAAGAAATGGACTTCAAAGAACAATTTTTAAGTAATTAGATAATTTTAATAAACTAAGCTTTTTAGTATAATTCAAAACTCAAAAATCAAGACTAGAAGCAATATATGACATTTAGAGTCTGTACACTGAGTTTCATTTTCTTAAGATTGAATTCTCAAGAGACTTCAACCTCTGTTTTAATATTTTCTTATATAACTTTTTAAAATAAAAATTAAGCTTGAGAATTCAAATGTATTGTTTCAAGCAATCAAATAAGTGTGTTTTGCTAGTCTCCTTTTCTTTAACTATGTAGTAACGGTTTTAAAGTAGACTTATAAATGGACAAAGTCTTGAGTCAATTTCTTCCATTAAGTAGCAAGATATTATTTACTTTCTACTTGTTTTAAAAGCAATCTAAATATGAAATACATTTTATACATTGAGAAATCAAAATTTCAGTTGATTCATTTATATTTTGATTTAAAGGATTTAAGCTTTACCTTATTATAACTGAGCAGTTTCCAAACATGTATGTAAGTTTGGCATTAATCTTATACTGCATTTTAAAGAACCTAGAGATTATATATCTAGATTCTGGTAAAATCATTACGTACATTTTTTTTTTCATCTACCAAAGATTCTCATAATTTAATTAAAAAGGTAATGGAATTATCCTCAAACATTTGTTTGGAAATGTAGTGAAACCTTATAACCAAAAATATGTGCTGTAAGTAAATTTAAACAATTATCACATAACTAGTGGTGTATTTTAAATAATAGATATTTTTATACATTGGGGATAAGAATAATGAATTGTTTAATCTACTATATGTGAATAGTACTTGACTGGAATGAAAATAAAATTTAGAATTGAGGTAATAATTTAGCATGGAGGCTCAAAAAATTTAGAGGCTCAAAAACCTCTAAAAATACATAAAGATGTTTTTAGTAAATTAGCCTGTTTTTTATCCAGCTTCCCTAAATAAGAGAAACAAAAAGTATTTAAGCTTAAAAATAAAAAAATACCATAATCAATAAAAATGACCTTTTTTAAAAATGTGTTTCAAGTAATAATATTGATTTTATAATTTTTCCATCAGATTATAATCATATACACTTAATTGTCTAAGAAATTAGAAATATTAGTTATAATGAGAAGATAACTTAGGCATTAAATGTGTTTCAAGTTATTTGTTTAATTTTGGAATGCACAGTGAGATGTTTATGTGTAATTATAATGTAAAATATCATTATAATGTAAAATGACTTCAGTTATTTCCACATATCAGTTGTAAAATGAAAATTTATGCAGATATTTTAAAGTATTAAAGATTTATCAATAATTAGAGAAAATATTTTACTTTGGGAAGTGACTTTATGTCTTGAATCACTAGCTTATATCCCAATAGTTTCAAATGATTCTAATTCTATACTTTATCTAATATGTATTTAAAACAATATATTTATGGAAACCCACCACTATACTCAGGATATGAAAGAAAAATGAGAAAATAAAATATACAAGGGAACATTGCCTACTGGTTTTATTGTCAACAGTCCCTTCTCTTAGTCAACTTGGTGACCCATGTTTAAAGCTTGGTAAAAGCTGAGTAATTCAAATTTGCTTTCAAAATATGCAGAGATTCCACAAGGCATATAACTATAAATAAGGTTATGTTTTGTATATGATGTTCAACCTTTATAGACTTCAAGTCACTTAACAATTAATTTAATTATTAACCAGCTTTATTGTTAAAATTGTGAATTGATTGTGTACATGTGAAAACCTACAAGCTCTTTGTTTCAATATCAACAGAAATACATCATGCACTGCCACAGGGTCACAGGTTTTTTAACAAACCTCTGTATTTAGTAGGATTTTTATGATTATATCCAATAGGCTAGCTGCTCTGCCCTTTCCTCTTTGATGGGAGAAATTTGTTAGGAGAATGAACAAAAGTGAAGGCTGTTCAAGAGTCTATTTCTGTACTCTTTCTTCCAGAGAAAGACCACTTTGTAAAACCGTGTTACACAAGAATTTTAAGAGACTATTCTTCTAGTCAGTTTGTGTAATGTTTATATTGGATGGAGCCTACAAAAATTCTGTAATCTCAAGTTGCTAAGGTCTAACCTGGGCAGTCACCCCTTTACAAGGATAATTAATGAAGGTTATCATTCACATTGATGATTTGTGACCTTATTACTTGATACAAACTTTGATTCCTAGTTTTAACATAATCATCAGAGAACTTCCCTCAAATGAAAATTATGAGCAAATAACTTTCATCATCACATAAATGTGTATTTTTTAAATGAAATGAATGTGTCTTGAATCCTCATGCATTTTCTTACCAGTCCCGTCTATTTTGTCTTTGATCCAAACTCCTAAATGTTTGCGCACATATTTCTTGGTGACAACGTTGGGAAACACAGCAACAGGACTTCATTATTCTGTTCCTTCCTGTCATTATGGAAACCAGCCATCCACCTACGGAGTGATGGCAGGTAAGAAAAATTGTATGTATGAGATCAACATTTGGGGACATTTAGATGGATTTCTTGGGTCCGAGGGAATCATGATTAGAGTGTGCCATGAAATTCTGATCTGTTAACCTTGGAAATATGTGGTAAAGCACCACTTACTGAAATGTCCCCTGATCTGTGAAGCGTTCAGAGATCATAATGGTTGTACCTGATTGCTTTTGTTCTACATAGCCCTGAACTGCTGTGCTTCTTAATTCTAATGCTTGTTTTGTATGATTTTTATCCTAATTCACTACTGCCAAATTGCCAACGGTTACTTGTTGATGCTATTGGTGGCTTGCCTCCAGTAATAATATGGTAGCTATTAGCCTCATGGGGCTATTCAAATTTAAATTGAAAATAACTAAACTTTAAACTTAAAGTTCAGTTCCTCAGTACCAGCCACATTTTCAGTGCTCAAAACCCTCATGTGGCTCCCAAAGCCCATATTTGTAAAACACTTTCTCATTTCTTCTGGCCAGGTGGTCCGCAAGGATAGTTAAGACATTGAAAGCTAAGAGTGATTCACAGCAGCTTTAGCGATAGTTGTTTGAGGCTTCAGCAGCCCTTTCTTAAATGAAAATGAAATAGTTGAAGCTTAAGTTGTGTGCATTTCTCCTCTGGATAAGTGAAGCACCAAGATCAAGACTAACTGTTTACTGATGCTTGTGTGAAAGAACTGACAGCACATTTCTTAAGGGAGAGGAAAATCTCATCCCAAGAGATTCACCACCACACACAAGGTATGACTTGATTTTAGGATATGGCCAGATAAAAGATTTTAGCAGTTAATAGAGAACACAATTTTGTTGTACACATATTTTTTAGAGATTCTTTTATCTTTTCTATTTATTATTGCAGCAGGAAGAGAAAGATGGATGACAATAAACTGTTAAGATTCTATGTGAGAATAATGAGTGTAGGGGGGGCATGAGATGATGAGGAAGAAACTTGAGATAAAGGAATTGTGTATTAGGGGGATCTCTTCTAACTGTTGTATTTTGTTATCCTCCAGATTAAGTGATTTTAAAAAAAGGACTTATGTCTACATTTGAAATAAAGTCAAAGAATTTAGTTCACCAACATTTAATTTCTCAAAACTTCTCAGTTTAAGACTACATAAAACATTAAAACTTTGGAATAAAATATTCTAGAACAAATTAGCTTTACTTACATCCTATCAAGCATTCTGAATCAACTAATATCCCTTATGGTAAATGAAGACTATGTTTTTAATGATTACCTACAAATCCTAATGTCTCTTTTTTTTTTAAATAAGAAATAAGGATAGCCATACTTTTTTCTTCTCCTTTGAAAACTGATTATTTATGATTCATATACTTAGTAATCAGTATTCAGTTACTGAGAGAAGCCCTCATTGATGATAAATTACATTCATATAAAGTAGTAAAATAGTGTGCATTTAGCCACTAGAGATGCAAGCAGAACGCTTCCCAGGGCCGCCACTTTGTTTTGATTATGGAGACAGGAAATGACAAGCACACGTGCAGTAGCGCCCTCTCCTGGAGGAGAGCCCTTGCTGCTCACTCTCAATGATTCCCAGGATCCCTGGTGCCCTCTGAGCCCCTCAAAAGGCAGCAATGGATTGATATCAACACAAAGATAAAGTCAGCCTCAGACTAAATAATTTCATGTGGCTTTTGCTACTACCTCCCTCCCCACCGGATTCCTTCCTTGGCCTCTTGTTTCACAGCTGGCCTGAGAATCCTAACCTTATAGTTCCCACGGTTGGAGCGAACAGGTTCTGGTCCACACTGAGGTTCCACAGGCTTCTGGGTGCGCTGGTACAAAATACCCTCAGCAGGAACTCAGCAAACCCTCTTCCTCTTTGCAGTTAAAAAGGAAAAACTCCTGGAAAAACCCTTTAACATGTTCCAAAGCCTGGGTTAGCTACATCAGGAGCAAAATGGTCACCCTAAGATTTGCAGGGGTCACTGTAGTCCTACAACAACAAAAAATTACATACACTTTGTCATCGAAAGAAAAACTCACAGAAGGCAAGCAGAGATTATATTTGAATATTTTTTGAGAGGGCTATCATTAAAATGTGACAGATTCTTTAATTTGTTAGACTTTCACTATTTTGACATATATTCAGTATAAGCATTTACATTGTAACATATTCAATCTCTGAGAATCTGAACTCTCCTGTCTTCATCCCCAGAGAAGCTACACAGATTGAGTTATAAAACACAGAAATTCACAAATCAGAGAGCATAGGTATAAAATACGCAAGAGAAACCTGGTTATGCCATTAGAATTTTCTGAGAAGTCTCAAGGCATTCATCAAATCAGTCTCTTCCACACAATCCACTGAAGTATTTTATCATCAACAACAAAGACAGGCTTATTGTCACAGACGCCATATGAAAGTGAAACTACAGAAAGAGCTATATATTTCAAAGGATGTGAAATTGCTTTATTTTAATGTGGTTGTCTTATTACCCATACTCGGATGCTTACATTTAGTTTGAGCATTACATTAAATTAATAACCCACTGGAAGGGAAAAGCTATAGCTAATACTTTGTTAAGGTTGATAGGGAGGACTTGAATTATCAGATGAATCCATTATGCCTCATAGCTCAGGTGTAGGGCGACCAATGAGAAGGACTGATCAGGAGCAATGAATTAGTCACACCATGAACTAATTAAGAACCTTGGTAAGTCAGTTATTTTCTCTGAGTTTCAGTCTTTTTAGCCAAGTTGTGGTAGGTACTGCAGGTCTACCAGAGTTCAGTAGTCAAAAATTCATACCAACTCACCTGAATTTCTCCTTTGATCTTTTCTTTAAATACACCTGCAGCTAAATTCCTGCCTCTGTCCCTTTGCTCCCAAGAATTTAGATAATTCAACAGCCTACAGCATAGACAACAGGAAACATAAATTACATAAACAGGAATTATGAATGCTATTCGAAATTCTTTTTAGGTAACCACAAAACAAAATAACAAAAAAAAATCCTCAAAATTCTGATTCTTGGACATCAGATTATATCTGTTCTCCACTTTCTAAAGCTGGGCGAAATTTAGGAGACAAGCTAAATGGGCTGTCCGCCCTGCCCCACATCCCATGGAAGCTGAGCAGATCAGCTGCATGGAATGTGAAGCTTATGCTGCAGAATGGCCAAACCAAGAGAGTGTGAGAGTCCTTGTTTAAAATTCAGTTTTAAGAGGAAAGCAAAATAGCTGAGGTTTGGGAATTAACCAAGAAGGTGAATGTCTGTTCTTTTTTCATGAGAAGAGGCTGATAAGAGAAAAGATTATTATGGTTGAAAGTGCCCTCTTCACCTGGGCTAATGCAAAAAAAAGATAAAAAATTAATTTGACAGTTGACATAGAGAAATAGTCTACTTTGGAGCCCATCTCTTCATCTTAAATTGTGTCCTTTCCTCTTCCTTTCCTTTTGTTCTGTTTTGTTCATTTTATTTTTCCCTAACTTGTTCTGGTTCTGAAGACTCTAAGGGAAGGAGCAATCCTGAAAATCTCTTGCCTCTGAACTATGAAGGGCCTTTCAGTTGCAGTAACATGATGTATTTTACCAGTGCATTGGTAAATCCTACCCGTGTACAACAGGGGTCTTCTGCCTGGCTTTGTAAATTCAGTTTATCTGGAACACAGAACAATTCATAAAGATTGTGGTGAATTCACCTGTGAAAATATAGTTTGGGCTCTAGAGAACAGGCAGACACCGCCAAGCTATTTAAGTATGCACGGGTCTAGGTTTACAGATAATTTTGTTCTATTATTGTTTGGGAAATTGTTTATCAGGTCTGTGCTGCACACAACTCGGTGCATTTTTAATTTTCTTCCTCTTTCTTCTTTTTAAAAAATCCAGGTTTTAGAAAGATTTAAAGAATATCTTTTACGATATCCCAGCCAATCACTCCTACTCGCCCCCTTAATACAGGGTCATATGCTAGAAACTGCAATTGGATTGTCATTATGAATTTCTGTTTAAGGTTAGTTCCAGGAAAACTGTGTCCCTGTTGATAATTGGGGATATTTACAGTTAATGAAAAAAAAAAACATATCACACACTGAGCTTTATTTTTTGCTCTGGATGCCAAAACTCTGAACATGATATTCAACATATGCACTACTCATGAATGCACGTTCAAATTTATTTCCTAAATGCCCATTTCTCTAGTGTGTTTACGAGGTATGAACTATCTTTAAAATTTTCCAGAAATAGAGATGGCATGCTTGTATTTTAATAAATAATTATAATATTTTTGTCTGAAAGCATTTGTTTAATGTAGCTAAACATATTTAAATTGCAGAAGTCTTCAAAGGAGTGTGATTTACCTGACTACCAACTGACTGGAAAATGAACTAGACAGTTATTTTGGTGTGGTTTATTGCAATGATTATTAGACTTCAGTTCTAGTTTCAAGTTATAGTTAATTCATTGTGGTGCCCAAGGAAAGTCATTTAACTTCATTTTACTGAAATTCCCTACATATTCAATTGTGGGTAAAAAATACAGATCCTTCCTACCTCAATTATGTATATAAGGATAAGAAGATGCAAAAATGTGAAATGAACACAGAACCAAGTATTACACAGATTTGTAGCAATGTGTGATTATGAACAGCAAGATAAACTGAAAATAATGGCTGATTGCTAACAAACTCAGACATTACGATAGCTCATGAAAGATATGCAACAAATTAGTTATGTAAAATAAAATAATTTGACATAGTTAAAGGTTACCTAAAGTGCCTTAAAATACATGAAATATGTAAAATCAAGTAACAGCCTGATTTCTTCTCTCTGCTTTTACTGTTTCTGGGTGTTTTGTCATTAAGTGTATTAAGTGACATTTGGTATTTGTGAATATTGAAAGAAGTGAAGGATTTTTGATATACATAAGAACCAACTCTGAAAATACATGTAAAACAAATACTGAAAATTTGATCAGTTTTCTTTTTATGTATTATTAGTCTTTTTTAACTTCAACTAGCAGAAATCTCAAAATAGAAAGCTAGAAATGAACCCCTAAAATATAAACATTTTGAATAATGAGCTATGTAATAAATTAAAATTGATACAATTACTTTTAAAATTTTTATGTAGCCTGATCAGTGTATGTAATCCAACCAAGCATAATATGGATGATTAACTGATTTTTAAAAAGTAAAACTGGATAATTTTGGTTTGAAAAATGGTGTGAAATTTTCTAGACAGGAAGAGTTTATTTCAAATATTTTTCACATCTGTGAAGCAGCTAAATTTATTTTATGCTGTTTTGTTTAATCTCTCACTCCACATTTACTTTGCTTCAGAAAAAGAACATAGTCTATTGGATGGGATACACTTTACAGTTACATATTCTCATATAAATAATACAAGCCACCGATTTGCTGACTTACACTATTCTTTTGCTCATTACATATTGATATATTAATGCAAGATTATATGTTCTGGAAAAATATATTATTACTCATGTCCCCGACTTGTGAATGTATTTATAGAGAAATTATAGGTAGCATAAACTCTTGGTGTATTTTTTCACTGTTTCCAAGAATAATTGTTACATTTATTCCATAGTAATTTATTTTTAGTTTAAATATTTGCTTAGAAAAATGATTACTAAATATTTTATTTATATCAAAATGTCTTCTTTATACATGTGTCATTTAATATAAGTTGAAGTAAGATATCTACCAATAAAAATGTAATGAATTGATGAAAAAAAACAAATAAAATGTGTGGGAATGGCTAATAACATCCTCTCATCCATGTTCCCCAACTGAGATAGTCCCTCCCTAAAACAGAATGAAATCTAGAAGCAATTTAAAAAAATTTTAGATTACATTTTTTGTGATTTATTACTTAAACCATTCAACCAATTCTATGCTTCATCATTTGTAAGTGATTACCTATCATATATGGAATTCCACCTTTCCTTTCCCTTATTTTTGCATCTTAATCATCAAGAAATGATTCCACTATATTGTGTATTTTTCAAGAAATCTTGTTGATTTTTTAATAGAACTTTAAAAATTATCTATTTACTCCTTGAATTGATTCAACCATATTATGTATTTCATGCTTTCATAATTCTTTTTACCCGTGTTTCTTAATTTAAAAAGACATTACTTCCCCCCAAAATTAAGCATATACTGATAAACAGTGGGGCTTCTTAATATCATAAAATCAATTTTCTGATCTCAAGAAAAATTCCCAGCATAGCATTTAACCATGTGTCTTGATTATAACAAATCATCACAGATTATTTAGTCAATGAATTAGGAAAAAAGAGACCAAAATATACATTCTGGTTAGAGTTGAACCTCTCAGATTACCAGGAACAGGAGTCTCTTAAGAGAAAAAAATATGATGGAAAACTTACGACTTCTGAGCAAATTTGCTTATTTCTATTGCAATTATTTTCAATTCCGTGTTTTTTCCTTTGTTTCTGCTACTCTGGGAAAGGTGAAAAATAAATAATCAAGTTTATCCTAGGCTACTCTGACTTCTATTTCAGAAGACCGAATGTCAGTTAACCTTTTAGAACTGAGTGTAGCTGCAGCAGAATGATGGATTCTAACGAGAAAACTCTTGCTTGTACAGGAATGGGGGCTAATTACAAATGGCCTTTTCCTTTTCTTTTTTTGTGCATTCACAGGTAGCTTAACCCCTTGTCTCTATAAGTTTCCTGACCACACCTTGAGTCATGGCTTTCCTCCCATGCACCAGCCCCTCCTGGCAGAGGACCCCACGGTCGCTGATTTCAAGCAGGAACTCAGGCGGAAAAGTAAACTGGTTGAAGAGCCAATAGACATGGATTCTCCAGAAATCCGAGAACTTGAAAAGTTTGCCAATGAATTTAAAGTGAGAAGAATTAAATTAGGTATGCACTTTTTAAAAGCAATGGGGCACACAACCTAGTCTGCAAAATTTTAACTCTATTACTGTATTTTCAAGAAATCTTACACTCTGCTCAAAAGGCTAAGACAGTTCTCATTCTGCATCTCTGCTTTGGATTTCAGTAAGTCCAGTTATGAAAATCCTACAAAAATCTTCATTTCCTTATAAATTTTTAATAGTTGAAATATATAGATTTGTACATTAATGGCACTTTTTTTTAACTTACCCAAGATTCACTTTATTTAAACTTTTGAATAGGTGATACATTCATATGATTTGAAGGCATAAAAAGGTATGTATCCCTTCTGCTTGTCTTTCCTGTTTATCAATATTAGTTACATGTGTATCCTTCCAGAGATCTTATGCATATACAAGCCAATATATATATATATTTCTTCATACAAATTTTTTTCATTTAACTATTTTGAAGAGCTCTCTGTATTCATTTTTAAAGACTTTATTTTAATGGCTCTGTCCAATTTTTTATGAATATACTACAATTTATTATAACAGTTCCCTACTGATGGTAAATTGAGGTGGTCTCTAGTCTTACCATGGTAAAAAGAATTCTACAATGATTAACTTCATAAATGTCACTTCTCACCTATAGAAATGTATATTTGGAAAAGTATTAAAAGCAAAATTGCTTTATCAGAGTATGTGTATTTGTAATTTTGATAGATGTGGTCAAATTGATCTGTATAGAATTGGTACCAAATGTTACTACCACCATAAGTGTCTCAAAAGAGAATATAATCTCCACGAAGACAGGATTTTTTGTTAGTCTTAATTTTTTTTTTTTCTTTACTCCTTAACAGCATGTCTTTAGCACTTAGAACAGTGACTGGAATATAGAATAAGTATTAGTTGTTGAAGGAAAAAATATGCTATTAATCTTTTGGATCTTTACAGATCATATAGATCATTTATGACAATTTCATTTTAAATTTCTTTTATGAGTAAAAATTGAAAAGTATTCTTTCCTGTGTTTGACAGTCATCTGTAATTCATTGTCTGTGAACTGTCTATTCACAGCCTTTGCTCACTTACAACTGAAGTGTTTTTAACATGAAATAACAATTAACCTTGATTTAAATTCATGAAGGACTTTATTATCTTTAATGGATTGAAAATGATAGTTCAAACTTCTGCACTTGTGGAATGAACTACAGGTAATTTTATCATGGTATTTATTGATGGGCATCATATGTAACCATTTTATGCATACAGGTAGGTAGCCTTAGGCCCTGAATTAATATATAGTTACTATATGTAATAAACATAACAGTAGGCATCTTTACAACATTGATTTTTAGTTTGCTATTTATGTTGCTGTGAATGTTTCAAATTCTATATTGATGGTTTCTACCAACTGGTACTCTAAAAAGGTTTGGGACTATCAATGAGGAACTTTTGCCTGGAGATAGAAGCAGTACCAAATGGTATAATAAATGTGCTCAGAAGTATACATAACATGTTGGCTGATCATAATCTCAATATATATTTAGGGAAAGTAAACATAATTCTTAGTTTTATTTGCTACCCTTCAATAATACAGCTGAATTTTTCACTTACAGTTGAGATAAAAATATTTATGATATATATTTTATGCATAATATTTTATAAACTATAGATTTTTGAGCATATGTCAGATATTTAATAATAATGATAAAGCAAGAATATTTAAGTGACTTATAAAGTGTTGATGACACATCTATCCAATGTGAATAAATAAAAAATGCAGATGTTCCTATCTGAATTCTCTTGACTTCTAGAAAAAAGTCATTTCTTAACCAGAAGGAATATATTTTGAAGTAGTGGACAATCCTGCACTGAACCTTATCAATCATTCTGAATTGCCAATGAATATATGCGTAAAAGCAGCATTCAGGAGTTGACAAAGAAAGATGCAGACTTGTGTGATAATGAACCAAAATGACTAACCTGGACCGTGAAAAGCTGGCACTAACAGGGTCTATTGTGCTTCCACAGGATACACCCAAACAAATGTTGGGGAAGCTCTCGCAGCCGTGCATGGCTCTGAGTTCAGTCAGACAACTATCTGCCGATTTGAGAACCTGCAGCTCAGCTTTAAAAATGCATGCAAACTGAAAGCAATATTATCCAAATGGCTGGAGGAAGCTGAGCAAGTAGGAGGTACTAAAGCTATATCTCTGAAGGCTCTGTGGTGTTTTAAACTATAAACAATGGCTTCAATTGGTAAAATTAGTGTTAGGGCAAGAGGCTTGAGGTTTAGTTTGATTTTGTTTTTCTCTTTGGGATAACAAATATCTTGCTTCATCACACTTTAAAAACAGGAAGGCTGATGCCAGTGTAGAAATACATTTACTAGGGATAAATAGTGAGAGAATAAACTGTGTAAGGGCAGTTTTCTAGATAATGTGGCATAGGCATGAAGTGTTGAAATGATTTTACCATATCCTGATTTTTTTGCCTCTGTGCTATTCTGTAGTAATCATAGATGAATCATTTTTATAACTTAGTATTAGTGTAACTAGAGCATTTGCACACACCCATCTTCCAAGTGAATACATAAGCAATTGCTAGATGAGCAATTTACTGTGATTAAATCATCTACTCACACCAATGTAAAGGTTAAAGAGTGATATTTGAGAGCATTTAGAACTAGTGTCCCAACAAAAGTAAGGTAGGCATATTATTTATAGAGAATTGTCTTTACAAAGTTAATATTTACTTCTGCATTCGCATTTTTATCTAGAGCTTGTAAAATAAAATAACCTGGAATGCAAAAATTGAAAACAAAAATGTAGGGTGGTTTTGTTTTGCATTGTTTTATAAAGAAAACTTGAGACTCAAATCTGATAGTTATTTTAAACCTAGTTTGTTTTGTAAGTATCCTTCTTTTCCCCATTACAGGTTTATACAATGAAAAAGTGGGAGCAAATGAAAGGAAAAGGAAACGAAGAACAACTATAAGGTATTCCTTTGAAATACTAAAAGTTATTAGAGGAAGAAAAAGGTGTTTTACAAACAGAATGGGCATTTAGGCACAATATAGGTGCACCATGACATATAAACGCAAGGTGAATAGAATCAACTGAAAAAACACGTAAAACAGGAATAATTTCATTGTGAGAAATGAAGAGTTAGTAATTTTTAACATTTGATGGAAAAATATGTATTGTTTGATTCAAGAACACTTGCTCCACGTTTTGGATAAAACAGAAACTGAAAAAAACTATTATTTCTGAAAAAGGGTTGCCATTTCTGCTGTCCTTTTAGATATGTCTTGCTGTAGCAATATGGTCTCTCTCATTAAATATTACAAAAATAGTAATCAATATTTCAGGCTCTTAAGTCAAACGGACTCCTTGCATTTCAAATCAGAAAGATTGTTGATCTTTCTGTAATTTCCATGAGGCTCACAGTAGAAATGCTAAATATAGGTTTTGTTTTGGTTGGTGAGTTGTTCACTAAACATTTTGTCTACTGTGAAAGCCTAAATGATTTCTAGGGAACATTTAGAAATGTCTACAGAAATGTTTATTTCCTTTTCAGGAAATCACTGCCCTCTAGTGCCACAAAGTGGGATAAACGTAGAAAGCTTAGGTTCCCCTACTTAGTTCTGTGACTGTGCTTAAGGAACCCTGCATAAGACAAGTACCTAAATGCTGGAGAAATTGTACATGTATCTTTGTTGAAGAGCTTTGAAAGTGTTTGCAGAGTTTTTAACTTTTCATGTTATATTTAGGAAATTCAACATAATCTTGATCTGCCAAAAATATCACTAAAAACATGCTATCACCCCTTCTCTACCTCCCATGCCCTCCCATCCCCTGCAACCAGTATTGCTGCTAAAGATGCTCTGGAGAGACACTTTGGAGAACAGAATAAACCTTCCTCTCAAGAGATCATGCGGATGGCTGAGGAACTGAGTCTTGAGAAAGAAGTAGTAAGAGTTTGGTTTTGCAACCGAAGGCAGAGAGAAAAACGGGTGAAAACAAGTCTGAATCAGAGTTTATTTACTATTTCTAAGGAGCATCTTGAATGCAGATAAGATTACCTATTGTGTAATAGCTGATTTTCCTATTTTTCATTCCTTTCTCCTTTCCAACAAAAATATAAATTAGTCATTTGGTTGGGTTCAAAAATCATTTTATATCAATGACTTTTGAAGAAACTTTCTTTTCTATATTGAAAAAGAATACAATTTAAATTCTATTGATGAATTATTTTCTTTAAAAGTTATTCTCAGAAGCCAAATTGTATATTTTTAAGCCAAAGATACTAATAGGAATCAATTATTCTTCAATCCCTCTTTCCCTTTAGTTCTATCTACACACACACAGTGTACATGAATCTTTTAGTTTAAAGATTCCTCTTCCAAAGACTGTTTATTAGCTTTTTATATTTCAATTAGTAATGTTAAACAATTAAAGAATACTACCCTAGAAGATCCAATTAGAAAATTCATTTATCATGTCCTGCTTACCACTAGCTCTTAGAGTTTATTTGAACTAAGTTTTATACTTAGGAGCAACAGGTACCTTGGAATTTCATCATTGAATTTAAGAATAAATCTTAATCAGAAGTGTCATCTTTTGGCTAATATTTAGGGTATAGTGTCCAAAGAAGTGTTTCAAAAGAAATTTATAGAATCATTAACTTACCTTTTATTCTTCCAAGACATTGGCTTTTTTGTATTTAGTTATAGAAAATATGCTTTATGGATTCTTGAACTGCATGCTGTTCTTCTGTAAGCTACAACAGTACAGGAACCACGTTTGTCTTATTTGCTGGTTTTCTCCAGTGCCTGGGAGAGTGTTTGCTCAGAGCAAGCCTGCAACTTTTGTTAAATGAACAGATGTGCTGTTATATTAACAATGGCTACAAACGTGAAGGTTGCCCAATTTAATAAGGTAGCTTATTTTTGAACTCTCACTAGAAAATAATCTGAGGCCCTGTCAAAAAGACTGTCACTTTGGTTAGAATATGATTTATTATTAAAAAAAAGTTTGATATACTGAGCTTTTCAAATTCAGGGAATTGCTTCTCAAGGCTTATACTTAATTTGTAAGAGTGCACTTTTGAAATTTGCAAGAAGCAAACTGTAACATAATCTATTTTTTTTGCATTTTGAATGTAAATCTGACAATGTTTATCTAATTTATGTAACAAAAGTGGAGAAAGTTATACTAAATTTTAGTACTGACTTGGAATGTTTACTAAATAAATTTTATTGTCCAGTCTCTTGCTTTTTATGATATTAAGACCAAGCATTATACAAGTCATAATGTATGTAGATTGTATGTTTATGCACAAAGCACCACCATCAATTGGATGGTTAGAAACATCAGTTTATTAGCAAAAAAAAAAAAGGTTGTTTTCAGTGGCCTAATCATCCATGTTTAACCACATATCTAGCACCCACAAGGTGTTAAATACAGTATATGAAGGCTTTTCTTATTCAAGAGTAAATACCAAATTATTCAGCCACATACATGTGTAAGTTCCTTCCCTGGATAACTCACCTGCTTATAACATACACTAATTTGGAAGGGATTCTTTAGTTTGACAAAGGCAGGGATAGAATGTACATACATACATACATACATACACACACACATACACAAATACATATATGGACACCTTTGAAACTTTGCAAAAAGGAGGCAAAATGTAATGCAGTATAAATCTAGAATAGGGATTTTTTTTGCACTTTAAATATGAATGTGCTGGGAATGTTTAATCTGACTTACTTTAAATTACAGAACTAAGCATGTATATATATATATATATACCTAGGTCATCACATATATATATGATCATATCATCCGACATTCATCATAGTAATTCAAGTTCAGATACAACTAGCATTGGGAATTGATTTCTCTCCCTAAAAGTACTTATTCTGAGTCAATACTTAATAATAAAACAGAAATTCTTTTATTTATATATTCACAAGTTAGTTGTAAATACACTGATATCTACTGCTAACTCATTTGTATTGAGTTCTGAGACTATTATCTTCTAATAATGAGATACTATTTCAATATTGATCTTTCTAAAAAATAGAAAATGATTGTTATTTAGAATTCTTAACTGCAATTAAATGACAAATGTGACTTACTGTGCAGTATCTATGTGTTTGTACTTTTGGAAATAAACCTCCAAGGCTAACTTTAGTCAGTCTTTCCATCTTATGTTCTTGTGAACTCTCCAATGGTTAAATCTTCAGAATTCAGTAGAGTAGTCCATTCAAATGGAAAGACCTGTGTCGTTTATATGGATTGTTACATTCAATTTTACCTGGTAGGGATGATTGAATACATTCACCTTTTCATCTCTAATGGCGGAAAGATTCGTGTAGTTAAAAAATATTTCTAGGGTTTTGGGATTGATGGTATGTGTGTATGTGTATGTTTTCAAATTCTTGTGAGGACAGGGGTGGGGGAAGGAGTGTGTATGGTGCTCCAATGCAGGGTACCTGAAATTGGACTTCAATCCTCAGGCTTCCTCTAAGGCAAATAGAGGAATTTGATTCTAATGACTCTTGAAAGAACTAAGGTTAGAAGAATGGTCTTAAGTCCCTTTATGGGACTCAGTTACTACAGAGGAAATTGTAAAGTTCATCTGTTTTTCTGTATCTGCAATGACCTATTCTTGCAGAGTAAAGACATTAAAGGAGAAAGTCATAGGTCTCTTTTATGGACACATAACAGTTGGACACACCCTGTTTTAATGTGAGAATGTCTAACACAGGAGAACATTTAAATTAGGCCCAAAGGGATCAGGCTAGAAGTGTGGCTCCTGGCTAGTAAGAAATACAAGTGGCCAAGGAGAAAGTGCAGGCTTCCCCTAAAGACACTCAGATGCAAATAATAAAATATACAGCACTGTGCAGGTCAAATAAAGCCCACAGGCTGCCAGATTCTTTCTGATCTACAGGGTCACCATCTTGAGCCCCTGTCCACTAGCCCCTGCCCTAACCAGGTACTCCTCTCAGAGCATAGAATACAGTGTAGAACACAATCACATCATGTGTCCTTTTGTTTTCTAAGACTATTATCATCATCAGTATTAACATTTTCATACTTCTATAATGATACATTTTCATATTTATATGATACTGTGCAATCTCTTCCATCCATGAATTACACACCTGGTAACAGAATGTGACACTGGGCTGCATCCTTCTCAGTAACAGAGATATTACTGTACTCTCCTGCTCTTTCTATTTGAAATCTCATTTGAATAGTTGTTAGGAAAATCCTTTTGCCAAAAAAGAGGAGTTAGGGAAGCAAGTTTTTTAAAAAAAGTATTTTCATTAAATTCAGTATGTAAGAATCTTTGTTTCTCCTAATCTTAAGGATCTAAAAGGAAGTTTTATTTTTAGCAAATTATGGCATAGCATTACAAATTTATAGTGATTGTGAAAACTGCCAATAGAGCATTTTATAAATGTAGTCAAGTCAGAATGACTCTACTGTCTCCTTTGCATACCAACATCTTCTATGGCATGCACATTTACTAAGACTTACCTGAGTAAAAGTAATACTTAAAAATGTTTAACTCCTGGAAGAAATTGTAGGAAAGGAATTATTAGATCAATTTCACATGAAACCCCCAATTCTTATGCTTACTCCATTCACAAACATCAGTCCTGCACCAACTGCTAATTCTTTTAAAAAGGTAATTTTTGTTAAAATATAAGTAGCAGAGTTATCTTATTTTCTATCTAGAAAAATAATAAAAAATCACTCTTTTGAAAAATTACCAGATATGCATAAAAATATTAACTTCAACAGAAACCAAAAACAGAGTGAAAGAGAAGGGAAAACATAAAGCATTAACAGCAATAAATCTTTATTGGGATTTTTTTTAACAAAATAATTTTAAAAACAAAAGACCCCACATGTAAACAAGAAAGTAAATAAAGTTAGTTGGCATTATTATGTACATCCAAGAATCAAAACAAGTTCTGGGTTAATGTTCCATAGTCCAGGAAAATTGTTTTGACCCGTTAATGTTCAGGAAAACTGTATTTAATACAACCAATAATGAAACCTTATCTTTCAGTACTATAAAATGGTTTATGGATTATCAACTATATAGTTTAGCTTTTTATTCTTTCTACCAATTCATAAGCCACATGTATACTAGTCCTAAAATATATTTACATTGTCAATATTAGTCGAAAATGTCCATCATCCCAAGTTACCCAGGTTATACCTGTCTGATCTCCTCTATAGAATTTTTATGGTGGGATATACTGGAACCCATATATTACAACATAATTTTCTAAAATTAACCTAATTCTAAATTCTGTATCTTACTAATCTGCCACTTCCTTATTCACTTTCTATACATACATTAAATGCCATGGCAACTTCACCTTAAAAAATACTGCTAGTACATTAATGCATATTTAAGCAGTAATTTCTGAAAATGTAGTTTATTTATCAAGAAAAAATGCTAATTTTTTTTGAAAATTTAGGTCTTTTAGTAGTGTTACTTAATTGAAAATGATGGCTTTAACTTTGGGACTTCAATATACATTAATACAGTTCAAAAAACAGAGACTAAATTACAACTCATATGGAGAAAATCTCCTCTGTTCTGGGAAGAAATTCTTGGGCAAAAACAAAATATATTGTTTTATTACTTTAAAATGTTATTAACTCAGTGTCTATTTTTGCTAATTATATTCAAATGCACTCTTAAAAGCTTTACAAAAGAGAGCCTGGATAATTTTCATAAGAAGCCTTAATTTTACTTGAAAATGTAATTTTTTTTCCATCAATTAAAATAATTTTAAGATGTACACAATATGTTTGCTGCTTAAGGCAGGTGCCAAGTACATTTTGAAAGGTAATAAACTTACCAACTAGAATGTTCTCCTAAAGGAAAAAAAAAGAAAAGAAAAGCTCATGACAATTTTTGTTTAAGACAGATATTTAAATAGCACTCTTCTTTTAGATCATTTAAAAATAATTTGGCAGCTGAACCGCCTATGGTCATGAGATGTATCACTTACAAAGAACAAGCAACAGATACAGAATTAATGATACATTTTTAATATTTTTACAAGTCTCTTTAAGTTTGTGCTTAGTGGCATTAGCAAAATTTTTGTATTCAGTGTAAAAAGATTTAGAACATAACAATAAGTAATGAATATAATTTCTCTATGGCATGCAGGAAAGAGGTCAACTTTTACACAGCATCAGTCTTAAATAGTTCTAATTAAAATCTAAACTGCTCCCATTTTTGCATCATTGTCATTCTTTGGTAAAAGATTCAAAATAGCCATGGGTTAGCAAACAACTATCTACTCATGGTCTTCATTTTTGCAAAATAGGTTTGTTCTGTAAAAGGAATCTGCACTGTGCTTGGTTTATACCAATAACTGGAAGTAAGCAAAATCTTATGGTTTTTTTGACTAATCTACTCCTAAAGCTTTGAGTTGCCGTTCTATCTCTTCATCAGAGATTGTAGCCTTTGAAGTAGAGGCAGATGGCAAACTGCGCGCAGCTGATGGAGCTTTGGCCATCTGTATTAAAGAGGAAAAGAAGAGAAATGTACATTATCAAACATTTGGGCAAAGACATAAAGGACATGGTACAAAGAAGTTTAATTTACCTTTCAAACAAATATGAAAAAAATCACATGACAGTAAAGGACAACTTTAAGTGTCAAAAGTGATAGAACTATTTCCAACTGAAAAAGGAAGACATTCATACCTTTCCAGAGATTTCAATTCCAATTTCATCAAGAACTTGATTCACAATATCTTGACTTTCTTCCTCATCATCAGAGCCATCAAAGATGTCATCAAGTGTGTCATTGACTTGCAGGGGAAGCGGAGAGACAAAGCAGTTATTTTTAAACAGATTTCAAGTTGTATTTACATTTGTAGGAGCAGGCCTAGCTATGTGTACATATATTTGAGTATTACAGAAGGGCAGACTTGAGTGAGCCAACAAACTATAAAAGTCAACTGTTAAATGTCAATGAAGTTCATCAATAAATACATTTTTGAGGCACTGAATATGGAATAATGTTCACTGCAACACAAATCATCCTATAATAAACCAAGTCTACTCTCATTTTTTGTGAAACTACTTTCAAATAAGAACTATATGATATTCAGAGCTACAGGCTTAAATTTTTAAATATGACTCCACAAATTGTATCCATTGAGCTGGTAGCTGTTAAACCTGACTGTGGAAGAATATGCAAGGATCAAATATTCTGTAAATACTTAGGAGACAATTTACTCTTTTTATACCTAAAATTATAATTATATTTTCGGCTTTCTTAAATTCACATTCAAGATGTAGGTAGTATTCTAACAAAGCTTAGGGTTCAATATTTTATTAAACTTGTCCAAAGAATGATGTACAATTAATTTAACTTTGCAATAGTTACTGCTATGGCCCTCTTTTCTCCCTCCCCTTCTCAAAATGTTTATGGAAAGCCATCTGTATAGAAGGCATCATGTCAGGATTACATCTTACTTATCTTTAAAACTAAGTGCCTGGCATACAGTACAAATACAACCTAAGAAGACAACAGTTTATGCTTAAGCAGAAAAAAGTAAACAGATTGTGGTAAATGTGAAGATAAGTGATCAGAAAACAAAAAAGAACAGAATGAGCAAAGATACAGAAGGCAACAGGAATACATACAAGGAAGAGTAAGTTCTTCTATTTGGTCATTATTTAAGGTGCACGAATGAAGAATGATTGGGAGGAAAGGAAATAAAGCAGCTGGCCTGTGACCACTCTCCTGACTACTGGGGGATGCTCCCAGAGGAAAGATAAGTAACCTAGTCTGACTTCATGGAGCCATGCTGCTCCTGGTAAACAGATCAATATTTGCTGGCAAGAGAAGCCTTGTTTATAGAACGCCTTTGGCAGGACGTCTTTGGTTTAGGCCTGTTATAGTAAACATATCTACAGTCTATGGGTTTACGAATCATGATATCCTAGAAAATGTCATAGAAGGGTAGGTGACCATCCAAGGTAGAAATTTAAGATGTTTCATAATCTAAATGCTCCTTTTAACATGATAAGATAAGCAATCCTCATTAGACACATTATCCAATATTCTGGGTCAAAGCACTTATGTCTGGGAAGAAACTTGTGCTATGGGAAGAAAAGTGATTGGGATGTCCTGGCCCTCGACCTGTTTTGCATGTGCATCTTAATTGCTTGTATCCTTGACATCACTAATAATGCTTGATACTGATTAAGATCTTTGATTTATTTGAGTATGATTTGACTGGTTTTTTTTTCTTGTCAGCTTAATAATATAAAGTAAATTTGGGAAAGGATGTAAAAGCTTACATCCAAAATAAAATGGAATATCACTTCTGAAGAAATATAGCAAATGCTAAGACTTCAATTAATCTCAGTTCTTCCATTTGGTACCTGTGTAACTTTTGGGAGAAGTCATGTTACCTCTCTGGGCCTTCATATGCTCACTGTAAAAATAAAGGGGCTCGACCTGAAAATCATTTTTGATTTATGATCTGGAGACTTTTATTTTGTAGTTAGCAAGAAGCCACTAAAGGAATCTGATCGGCATGCTCAGAGGCAAGCTTCTGGAGAAATAACTTAGCAGTTGTCATACTCATATAATAGTGAAGTAATAAGGGAGATGGGGAGTCCAGGTCAGGGCTTATAAGGGACTCAATGAAGAAGTAGCTCCAGAAATAAAATAAAAGAAGGGGATAGATGAAAAAGATCAGAAAGGTGTAATCAGGGATTAACACAGAAGAATGCTTTCAGAAAGAATGTAACAGAACTAATCAGATATAATAAAGATTTCTCAAAAATCTTGTTTCCATCCAAAAATCTTGGTGAACAAATTTTGGAGCAACACTGTAAAATGTACAGTAAATTCTAATCAGAGAACGATATATCCATTTAAGATGTGAATTTATCTTTGGGTGAAAATACTAATAATGCTAACAAATTAACCTAGAATATAGAAAAAAGGTATAACTGTCATTAACTGCTATTTTTCAGACTCACTTGCAAATAACTAAAATACAAATGAAAGTAACTGATAGATAGGAGTTTTAACTACAAGCTCATTGACTGTCTTCATGACAGCTTAATGGAAAACTTAATACCTCAAGTAACATCTGCTCATGCTTGTGTCAATGTTGGAAACCACATAAGATTGTCAGATACTATGATTATTATATAAATGACAATTCTCTCAGTCATTAAAAATTCACCAATGACGTTTCCAAAAAAAAAATGATATTTTCAAAAGACACAAACTAAGGAATTTTTTGAACTAGCAAAGAGTCACATATAGTATCATTAAATCCTAAAAGGAAAACAGGTATTCTGAAATAGAATACTAGAACAATGGAAAGTTCAGGAATCCTGGTAATTTAATTTGATACTATTTTACACACTAAATGATATCAAATTAAAATGCTAGCAGATATGCAGAGCTGAACTGGCAAATCCCTACATAGCTATAAAACAATTAGAAAATATCTTTGCAAAACAATGATGCTAGTTTTGGCATTATCATGGAAGTAATCACTCATTGTTGACCAAGGCACTGCAAAGGCTAACTTATTTATTCCGGTGAAATAAAGATTGGTATTGCCTTTCTTAATGTATGCAATCTTAAAGCCATGAAAAAAAAAAAAAACTTCAGAAAAGATTTAAGTTAATGAATACAAACTAATTTTATAATACCATGTTTGTTTTTTAAAAACAGAATAAGGTTCAAAATTGCATGTGTAACATGATCTAACAAAAGATACAGGAAGACATAGAAAATAATCATACATAAACAGTAACTACATCTAGGGAATGTAATGATAGATATGTTTTATATGCTTTGTTCCTTAATTTCCATATTTCCACAACAACATGCAATTAATTTATAAATTTATAAAGAAACAAGCTGGAGGATATTATGCTCAGTGAAATAAGCCAGGCGGAGAAAGACAAGTGCTAAAAGATTTCCCTTATTTGTGGAGTATAACAACGAAGCAAAACTGAAGGAACAAAATAGCAGCAGACTCAGAGACTCCAAGAAGGGACTAGTGGTTACCAAAGGGGAGAGACATGGGAGGGTGGGTTGGGAGGGAGGGAGATGGGGATAAAGGGGTATTATGTTTAGTACACATGGTGTGGGGGGGGTCACAAGGAAAACAGTGTATCACAGAGAAGGCAAACAGTGACTCTGGCATCTTACTACACTGGTGGACAGTGACTGCAATGGGGTGTGGGTGGGGACTTGAAAATATGGGTAAATGTAGCAACCACATTGTTTTTTCATGTGAAACCTTCATAATAGTGTATATCAATAATATCTTAGTGAAAAAAAAATTTATAAAGAAACATATAATTATGTTTATCAATTTACTTAAGAATTTATAATGTACAAATTCTTCATAAAGAAGAAAAAATATTAAATAACTTTTGGAGGGCAAAAAAATAAAAAACAAAAGACCTCCATTATTTCTACTCGAATACAAAAAGGTCATCTATAGTGTGAAGAAATCAACACAACTCCTACACTACCTAATTTAAACCAGGAAGTTATTTTATTCAAATTGGTTTTGGTCCACTAATTAATAAAAGAAAACTTCAAGGGCCAATATAACCTAACATATTTTATATTTTTCTTTCCATGAAACATCAGTAGAATTTTGAGCCATGTACATTGACAATTTAAATACACACTGGAGTTACAATATAGACATTTATCCGTAGGCTGCTAGTAAATAAACTTGGCTAATTCAAAGATGAGAAAACTATACATTTTACTACATGTTATTAAACTTACTCATTTCTTCAGTCATTTCCATTTTCATGTTTTCCTTCTGGAAATTCTGCATTGTTTGTAATGTCTTTTGTGGATCCATCTTCTTGTTAACTGCCTGCATTGTCTTTAAACATATGAAAAGATTCATGTTACCTACATAATTATGAACATTTTACTATGGAATAAGTCCAAAGGGAACACATCAAATTAAAGCCAGGCTTTCTAAGGATGCAGATCCTGCCATAATCAAACATAAGAATGTTAAGTATTCTAGAGAAAAATGAAATACTCATTTGGAAACCATCTGCTTAACATCTATATAATAAAGACCAGTATGAAAAACTTAATCTGAACAGTAGGCAAAATATTATGCAATAAAAAACACTGTCAACATAAAATCCATTGCTATTCAAATGAGAAAACTGCATTTGCCTATTATGTGGCAAAGCGGGCAATATCTAAATTAAAAATATATATTTAGTTTAAATTTTACAAAATGTTTCATTAAACTTTTAATGTCAAATTTAAAAAGATACATTAGCATACATACTAAATCCATTAATACATGTTAAACTATGGTTTAAAGAAATTAATACTGAGTTTTACAAAACTGGAAAAAAATCTCTTACATTTTATATACACAACTTCTTACTTTATTAAAACAGATTACTGCTATCTATGGCCAAAACACTTATTTTTTATACACACACACACACACACACACACACACACACACACACACACACACACATTATGCATAGTTAATTCAGTATTAAAAAACCCTACACAATATAAAACATACTGACTTCAAAGATACAAAGTAAACAGTCTTTTCTCTATCTCTCTGCAATGCTGCAGTCAAATAATCTTTAAGTATGACGCCACATTCCCCTCTAACCCCCACCAACCCACACATTGCTGACTCTCCAATGGCTTTCCTTTGCTCTAAGTATTAAAATCTAAATTCTACAATTGGTCTATAAGACCAAACATCAATTGAACTCTGCTTAAAAGTCAGTTTCATTTTGCATAACTGGCCTCCAACCACACCGATTATTTCTTTAAATGCTCTCTCCTGCCACAGGACCCTTGCATACCATTCCTCACCTAGAATGATCTCCATTTGCTTTCACTATCAACATTTCAAATTTCAGTTAATACCACTTTCCTAAGGAATTAATCCCTAACATCCCAAATTAAAATAGGTACCCCTGATAAATCCTACTCGCTATAGATGGCATTTTATATTTATTGTTGTAAACTGTATTACTTTACTTGCAACTTATATTATTGTAACTAATACTACTATCAACAATGATTGTAATGATAATAGGACAGTTAATGCCTATATAATTTAATGTGCATCAGACATTGTTCCAAAAAATTTATATATTTAAAACTAAATGATATTTAAACCTGAAAAATCTTTATGTGCAAGGTCCTACCAGTTTCCCTATATTACAAATGGAGAATGAAGGCACAGAAAGGTGAAATAATTGCCAAAAGGTCACACAGCTACTACGAAGTAGCTTAGTAGCTATTTCTAAGTAATCTGGCTCCAGAACCTACAGTCCTAGTAACTACACTAAATTACTTCTCAAATGAGCTATTTTTAAATAGACTATAATCTATCACAGTTAAGTTTTTGAGTGGTTTTGCTTTCTACTTCGTCCCCATGACTTGTAGCTCCCACAAATTGGATCTAAATAAATATTTGCTGAATCAACACATTTCTAAGAAATATAAGTGAAAATTCCAATACAGACATCTCTGTGTGGTAGGACCATGTTAGGTATCTTTCCTAGTCTACCATTGGATTGCAAAATGGATAGTTCTCCCCCTCAACATTACTGAAAAGTAATCCAGCCCAAGCATGTGATCATCACATATGATCTTTTTCCAAATATGAGTGTTTCATTTATAAAAAAAAAGGAAAACAAAAATTTTTGCCCTTACCTGTGTATTTTCCACTGTAAAAGAAAGGACTAGGATCCATCAAGAGCAAGCTGACAGAACAAAATTGATATTGAAACTCTCTAATTTTTTAAAGAACACGTGTCACTACTTATTGTAACCAAAATGCACAAATTCTATTCTCATAGATCCTCATAATTTTTGTATTCCCTATCTGTGAATTTGCCTACTCCCTAAAGTACACTTGCAACCTCAATTCAATACTTGCAGTGCTTTTGTGCTCATTTATGGACATGTGCAGAACAACAAAAAATTTGAATCACCCCAACATGCACTTTCTAGCTAAAATTAAAACAAGGTGACACTACCTTCTTGTGTCAGCTCTCATACTGTAAACAAGTGTCCTTTTTGTACTCTACTTAGCACCACACTTTTGTGGATGATTTTGCCATTTAAAATGGCCCCAAGGATGGTAGTGAAGTGTCGTTTAGTGCTCCTAAGTGCAAGAAAGCTGTGGTATGCTTGCAGAGAAAATACATTTATTAGATAAGCTTTATTCAGGCATCAGTTACAGTTCTATTGACGATGACCTCAATGCTAATGAATCATAATATATACTAAATATGGTATCTTTTAAATATGGAAACACATATAAAACAAGAATAGGTATAGACTGGTGGAAAAAAATGTTATAACCAAAGATTCACAGGAACCTAACTGTTATTTTCCCTAGGAGCAATGTTTTGATATAAATTAATCCATTGTTTCCAATTTTATAGACCTTAACTACTAAAAATAATGAGAATCCACAGTATATATCTTTTTCCTGATATGACTCTCATACTTTATCTCCTCTGTGGCTTTTCTCCCTTTTGGTCTTTATATTCATACTCCTTCCCTGCATCTAACACCTAGCGGTATTTTTAACACCTAGGTCTTCTCTAAGTCTTTCAGATAATTCTATTCAAAGATCTGTGCAGTTCACTGAAGAGCTGCACAGACTGATGAATAGTGGGTAGTTTCCTTTTAAGACATATCTTAACCACTCCCCAACCCCAACTAAAGTGTAAGACCTGTGAGAATAGAGCCTTTGCCCTCAATTTCTTATTCCTCACAGTACTTCGTATTTATCAAGGAGTTCAGTATTTATTAAGATTAAAAGGCTCAGTCATTTAAACTCTATAATAAAAACATTACTTCTTATATGAAGACTGTAAGGTAAACATGATTTCATGATAAAATTAACTGACAAATCCTTCTGATTGTGTCCTTCTGACACATACATGAAAATGAATCAAGAGGAAATTATTACTCAAAAGTAATCAAAACTTTTAGCTTAATAAAATAAGAAGCCAAAAAATCTTCTGACAATTTAAGGGGGAAAAAAAGCAAACACTATTTTAAATCAATTGAAAACATTCAAAACCTACATGTGATCTTGGGACAACTGAAATACCTTAAAATAAGAAATTTTGCATTAAAACAAATCAGTAAAGAATTTAGAATCAGTTATCTGGATCATCCAATATTAAAACTCATTTTACTAAATATTATGTGCAAATTCTGTACCACTTATCAGGAGGTGCTTTTAAATCTGATTTGAACATTGACATTTAAATATCTTAGATAAAACTATGAGCCTATGGATATAAAGGCTCCCACTTACTTTTGCTGTAGTACACATTGCTCCAGCCATCTTCATTTGGGAATTCATCACTTTTGTTTGTGTCGACATAGAAGTGACCTTTGAACTTACAGCAAAAGTTCTTGTTTTCTGTTTCCGTAGATGTACAAGCTGTTTGGCTAAAACTCTGCAAGCTTCTTTATTACCAATCTTGGCCATTTTCTTAATTTCTAATTCCTAAGGAAGGAAACAAAAGAAAGAAAGAAAATCTCTGAGAGGTAATCCTCTCTGATTTCAATTTCAGAAGAATAGACCAAATATATTTAAGACACCCTTTTCTCCCTGATTGTGAAGAGAGAGGCTGTCACAAAGTCACAGAAGAAAGAGTAATTTGAGAGGTTAATTCATTCCACATGTTTACATGAGAAAGAAAGAACTAGTAGTACCTTCATCCACAAATACAAGGCTATAAAGCACTATTCACATAGAGCCCATAAGAGAATTGAAAAAAACCTCAACCCAAAAGTAGACAGAAGGAAAAAACAGAGTTGGTGGAACATAGCAAAAAAGAGTACAGTAGTAGATTTAAAGCTAAGAATACAGACAATTATGTGAAAAGGTCCATTTAACACCTCAATAAAAGGCAGGTTTTCAAATAAGATTAAGAACGTAACCCAACAATACACTAATTCAAGAAATTAACTTTAATTATAAAAACAAAGCTAAATAAAAAAGTAGAAAATATTTTCTACATAAATACATATTAAAATCTGGAGTGGCTACATTAACATCAAGTCAGGAAAACCTAAGAACAAGGAATATTACCAGAAAAAAAGAGGGCTTTTTATAATGATAAAGGAAATCAATACATAAAGATGTCATAAGAAACCTAAATGTGTATGTATTAATAACAGTACTTAGAAATACATGAAGCACAACTGACAGACTCAAAAGGAGAAACAGACAATAGACAAATACACAATTAGCATGAGGGTTATCAACAATGCCTCTCAGGTGTATTTCTATTAATTGTTAACACAAGTGGACAGATAATCTATAATAATATTTACAAAAAATACTATGACTTAACATTTACAGAAAACTCCATCACCAACAGCGAAATACTCATTCTTTAGAAATGTATACTAAAAAAAACCCACCAATATATATTCTGCATCAGGAAACAAAGCTCAGTACGTTTAAGAGAACTGGAATAATGTGAAGTATGTTCTCTAATCATAATGAAAGAAAGTACATATCAGTAAGGATAAGGAAGGAAAATCACAAATAAGCAGAATTAAACAATATGGTTCTAAATAAGTCATAGACTAAAGAAAAGAAATCAAAGGAAAATAAGATAATATTTTGAATTTAATAAAATGAAAAATGCAACATATCTAAATGTGTGGGCTGCAGTTAAAGTTCTTAGAGGGAAATTTATAGCATTAATGCTTATAAAAAATCTCAAGCTTCAAAATGAGAAAGTAGAAAAAAGTTCAAATAAAACAAAGTAAACAAAAGGCAGAAAATAAACAATAAATCTATAAAGAGAAGAAAAATACTAAGAAAATTAACAAAATCAAACTTTTTTTGATAAAATTGATGAATGATTGGCTAGCCACATAAGGAGAAAAAAACAAGACAGAAAGAACACACAAATTACAAATCCTGGGAATGCAAAGGGGAGCATTACTTCATATCCTAAAGATGTTAAAGGACAATATAAAATATTATGAACAATGGCCATTACATTTTAAAATTTAGTAGAAATGGACAAATTATCTCATGGATGCTAACTACCAAAGCTCATTCAAAAACAAAGATAACCTGATCCATTCTGTATCTATGTTTTTAAAAATGAAGTTGTAGTTTAAAAACCTAACCACAAAGAAAACTTCACTCTCAATGGCTTTACTAATGAATCAAACACTTAAGGAGGACATACACAAGCCCTTCCAGTAAAGAGTAAGGGACATTTGCCAACTCATACTTTAAGGAGGTCAGTGTTAATTGGATGTCAAAACGAATGGAGTTTATCTCAGGAGCAAAACTTGATTCAACTTTGGAAAATCAATCAGTATAATTCATTTCATTAACAAACTAAAGAAGAAAAACTACATGATCGTCATCTCAATAGATGTAAAAAAAGCCTACAGTTAATATACTTAATGGGAAAAACTAAATGTTTTCCCCTAAAATCAGTAAAAAGATGATGTCTGCTATCACCACTTCTATTTAACATTGGAAGTGCTAGCCAGTGTGGTAAATAAGAAAAAGGGGGAAAAGGGCATCCCAGTGGAAAGGAAGATGACAAATTTTATTTATTCACAGAAGACTTGACTGTCTATGTAGAAATCTAACAAAGTCTACAAAATGGCTACCTAGAATTATGTGACTTAGGAAGGTTTCACATTCAAGATCAATACACAAAAATTAACATATTTCTTAAACCAGCAACAAAAAATCAGAAATTGAGTTGGTTTTAAAAATATTTAGCATCCATGAGGTGAAATGATGGTGTTGTGAGAAGTGAGGCAGAAATCTCCTCCCAAAACCACACACGTTATGAAAATACAGCAAATGTAACTATTCCTAAAAGAGTGATGAGACGTAAGATTGTACCAGCCAGTCTACAGCTAGGAGAAGAGAACATCTCACAGTAAAGGGTAAAGTAAAAAAGCCACAACCCAGTGGGACCTGAGCACTCCTCCAACCCCAGCTCACCAGTGGGAGGAAGAGAATTAGAGTGGGGAGGGAGTAGAAGCACAGGACTGCTAAATACCCAGCCCTAGAAATCTACTTCAGGAGCACAAACCCACCTTTCATAGTACTCTGAAGATTAGAGGGGGTGAAAACAAAAGTCAGAGACTGAGACTGTGAAGAGGCTCCACAACCAGCTGCCCTAGGACAAGGAAATACAGGTGCTTTGAAATACTTCCCAACAGTGAGAAGGCTGCTAAAGGGGCAAGCATTTAGGAGAAGGAATAGGTGGATAAAATCATCCCAGCACACTCATCCCAGCAGGCTGAGAACTTTCAGGAGCTTTAGGTGCTCCATCCCACTGGCTAGCCATGCATCCCTGAGGCCTCTCACTGCAATAAGTAGCCTGCTACTCCTTCCTCCCTGCCAGCACCTGCACACAAACCCGCTGTCCCCACCATTGCTCTAGACCAGTCAGAGGGCAACCCCACCTACAGCAACTACACAGCTCAATGCAGAGGCTTTTCTCAATGCAGGCAGCTAACAGACCCTCACAGCAGAGGCAGACACAGCAGCCAGGAAGTGTAAAACAGCTTTGTCCTCCCAGCAGGCACCGGTGACACTCGCCTGCAACCACTGCCATTGCTCCAGGTATTGGGCAGCTCCAAAGAGCAGAGCTTCTGAACACTAGAGGGTGCTGCCTATACAAACCTAATATTTCTCACTGTCCAATAGGATTATGAAAAAGGCAAAGGAATTGTTCAATCCCAAATGCCTCAAACACCAAAAAGAGGGCTCAGTGAGACTGAAATCACCAATCTCCCTGAAAAAAAAAAAATTCAAAATAAAAGTCATAAGCACGCTAATGGAGCTACAGATAAATATTCAAGAGCTAAGAGATGAATTCAGGAGGGAGACAGACACATTAAAAAATACAGTAGCTGAAATGAAACAAACAATGGAGGGATTTAAAAGCAGATTAGATAAGATAGAGGAGATGGTAAATGGAATAGAAATTAGAGAAGAGGAATACAAAGAAACTGAGGCACAGAGAGAAAAAAGGATCTCTAGGATTTAAAGAATATTAAGAGAACTGTGACCAACCCAAACAGAACAATATTCAAATTATAAGGGTACCAGAAGAAGAAGAGAGAAAAAGGGATAGAAAGTGTCTTTGAGGAGGCAATTGCTGAAAACTTCCCCACTCATAGGAAGGAAACAGTCTCTCAGGCCAAGGAAGTGCACAGAACTCCCAACACAAGGGACTGAAGGAACACAAGAGCAATACATATAATAATCAAAATGGCCAAGATCAAGGACAAGGACAGAGCATTAAAAGAAGCCAGAGAGAGAAAAAAGATCACCTAAAAAGGAAAACCCATCAGGTTATCATCAGACTTCTCAGCAGAAACCTTACAGGCCAGAAATGGAGTGGCATAATAAATTCAATGCAATGAAAAAGAAGGGCCTAGAACTAAGAATACTCTACCCAGCAAGATTATCATTTAAATTTGAAAGAGGGAATAAACAATTCCCAGATAAGCAAAAGTTGGGGGAATTTACTTCCCACAAACCATCTCTACAGTGCATTTTAAAGGGACTGCTCTAGATAGAAGTGCTCCTAAGGCTAAATAGCTGTCACCAGAGAAAGTAAAACCACAGTAAAGGAAGTAGATTAATTAAATACTAACCAAAGGCAGAATTAAATAAGCTACTCACAAAGTCAGTAAAGGGTTACACAAAGAGTACAGAATATGACAGCCAACTTATAAAGAGTGAAGGAGGAAAAAAAAGGAGAGGAAAAAAGAATCTTCAGATTATGCTTATAATAGTGTAATAAGTGAGTTAAGTTAGACTGTTAGACAGTAAAGAAGCTTCCCTTGAACCTTTGGTAACCATGAATCCAAAGCCTGCAATGGCAATAAGTACATATCTTTCAACAATCACCCTAAATGTAAATGGACTGAATGCAACAATCAAAAGACACAGGGTTACAGAATGGATAAAACAGAAAGACCCATCCTTTTTTTTTAGGAGAGCAAGGTACAGGCTTTTATTTAGAGATAAAGTGAGAGAATAGAGCTCCCAGCTCACTCCAGGAGGGGACAAGAGAGTCTGTAGTGGTGCATTGTCTAGGGGGTTTTATAGGCAGCTGAGGATTTTTCAAGAACATGAAAAAACTTAGTGGTAGAAAGACCCATCTTTATGCTGCCCACAAGAGACTCACTTCAAACCCAGAGACATACACAGACTAAAAGTGAAGGGATGGAAAAAGATATTTCATGCAAACAATAAGGATTAAAAAAGCAGGAGTTGCAATACTTGTATCAGATAAAATAGATTTCAATACAAAGTAACATGAGACAAAGAAGGAAATTAGACAAAAATAACGGGATCAGTCCAACAAGAGAATATAACCATTATAAATAAGTATGTACATGAAATAGGAGCACCCAAATATATACAACAAATACTAACAGAATTAAATGGTAAATAGAATGCAATGCATTTATTTTAGGAGACTTCAACACACCACTCACTCCAAAAGACAGACTAACCAGACAGAAAATAAGTGAGGAGACAGAGGCACTGAATAACACATTAGAGCAGATGGACCTAACAGACACCTATTGAACATTCCACCCAAAAGCAACAGGACACACATTTCTCTCAAGTGCACATGGAACATTTTCCAGAATAGATCACATACTAGGCCACAAAAAGAACCTCAGCAAATTAAAAAAGATTGAAATTGTACCAACCAACTTCTCAGATCACAAAGGTATGAAACTAGAAATAAATTGTACAAAGAAAACAAAAGGCTCATAAAACACATGGAGGCTTAACAACATGCTCCAAAATAATCAAAGGATCAATGACCAAATTAAAAGAGATAAAGCAATACATGGAGACATATGAAGATAACAGCTCAGTGTCCCAATTTATGCAGGATGCAGCAAAGGCAGTTCTAAGAGGAAAGTACATAGCAACTCAGGCCTATTTAAAGAAGGAAGAACAATTTCATATGAACAGTCTAAATTCACAATGAATGATAGTGGAAAAAGAAGAACAAATGAGGCCCAAAGTCAGTAGAAGGAAGGACATAATAAAGATCACAGAAGTAATAAATTGAGAAGAATAAAACAATAGAAAGAATTAATGAAACCAAGAGCTGTTTCTTTGAGAAAATAAATGAAATAGATAAACCCCTAGCCAGACTTATTAACAGAAAGGAGACTATATATACATAAACAGAATCAGAAATGAGAGAGGAAAAAATCACTACAGACACCAAAGAAGTACAAAGAATTATTAGAGAATACTTATATGTCAACAAACTGGATAACCTAGAAGAAATGGACAACTTTCTAGAAAAACACAACCTTCTAAGACTGACAACCCAGGCAGAAACAGAAAATTTGAACAGACCAAATACCAGCAATGAAATTGAACTGGTAATCAAAAAACTAACCAAGAACAAAATCTTCGTACCAGATGGCTTCACCGCTGAATATTACCAAACATTTAATGAAGATCCAACACCCACCCTGCTTAAAGTTTTCCAAAAAGTAGAAAAGGAGGTAATACTTCCAAACTCATTCTATGAGGCCAGCATCACTCTAATAGCAAAACCAGGCAAAGACACAACAAAAAAATAAAGCTACAGACCAATATCCCTGATGAACATAGATGCAAAAATACTCAATAAAATATTAGTAAACTGAATTCAAAATTACATCAAGAGGATCGTATATCATGATCAAAATGGATTCATCCCAGGGATGCAAGGATGGTACAACATTCAAAAATCCATCAACATCATCCACTATATCAATAAAAAGAAAGACAAAAATCACATGATCATCTCCATAGAAGCTGAAAAAGGATCTGACAAAATTCCACACCCATTCTTAATAAAAACTCTGAACAAAGGTGTACAGATGGCAAGTACCTCAACATAATAAAGGCCATATATGACAAACCCACAGTCAACAGCCTATTTAAAAGTGAAAAGCTGAAAGCTTTTTCTCTAAGATCAAGAAAAAGACAAGGATGTCCACTCTCTCCACTTTTATTCAACATAGTACTGCAGGTCCTGCCATCACAATCAGACAACACAAGAAATAAACAGCATCCAGATTGGTAAGGAAGAAGTTAAACTGTCACTGTTTGCAGATGACATGACATTGTAAATAAAAAATCCTAAAGAATCCACTCCAAAACTACTAGAACTAATATCTGAATTGAGCAAAGTTGCACGATGCAAAATTAATACACAGAAATCTGTTGCATTCCTATACATTAACGATAAACTAGCAGAAAGAGAAATCAGGAAAACAATTCCATTCACAATTACATCAAAAAGAATAAAATACCTAGGAATAAATATAACCAAGGAAGTGAAAGACATATACCCTGAAAACTAAAAGACACTCTTGAGAGAAATTGAAGAGGACACTAATAAATGGAAATATATCTATGCTCTTGGGTAAGAAGAATTAATATTATCAAAATGGCCATCCTGCCTAAAGCAATACACAGATTCAATGCAATCCCTATCAAAATATGGACAGCATTCTCCAATGAACTAGAATATTCTAAAATTCATATGGAACCACAAAAGACCCAAAGCAATCATGAGAAGGAAGAACAAAGCTGGGGGATTATACTCCCCAACTTCAAGCTCTACTACAAAGCCACAGTAATCAAGACAATTTGGTACTGGCACAAGAACAGAGCCATAGATCAATGGAATAGAATAGAGAGTACAGATATAAACCCACACATACATTGCCAATTAATATATGATAAAGGAGCCACAGATATACAATGGGGAAATGACAGCCTCTTCAACAGCTGGTGTTGGCAAAACTGGACAGCTACATGTAAGAGAATGAAACTGGATTACTGTCTAACTCCATACACAAAAGTAAACTCGAAATGGATCAAAGACCTGAATGTAAGTCATGAAACCATAAAACTCTCAGAAGAAAACATAGGCAAAACTCTTTTGAATTTAAACACAAGCAACTTTTTCATGAACATATCTCCCCGGGCAAGGAAAACAAAAGCAAAAATGAACAAGTGGGACTACATCAAACTAAAAAGCTTCTGTACAGCAAAGGACACCATCAGTAGAAAAAAATGGCATCTTATAGTAGGGGGGAATATATTCATAAATGACATATCCAATAAGGGGCTGACATCCAAAATATATAAAAGAGCTCATGTGCCTCAACACCCATAACGCAAATAACTCAACAGAGAATCTAAACGGACACTTCTCCAAAGAAGAAATTCAGATGGCCAACAGGCACATATAAAGATGTTCCACATCACTAATCATCAGAGAAATGCAAATTAAAACCACAATGCGATATTACCTCACACCAGTTAGGATGGCCAACATCCAAAAGACAAACAACAACAAATGCTGGCGAAGATGTGGAGAAAGGGGAACGCTCCTACACTGCTGGTGGTAATGTAAATTAGTTCAACCATTGTGAAAAGCAATATGGAGGTTCCTCAAAAAACTAAAAATAAAAATACCATTTGACCCAGGAATTCCACTCCCAGTTATTTATCCTAAGCAAACAGGATCACCGATTCAAAAAGACACATGCACCTCTATGTTTATGTCAGCAGTGTTTACAATAGCTAAGAAATGGAAGTAACCTAATTGTCCATCAGTAGATGAATGGATAAAGAAGATGTGTTACATACACACAGTGGAATATTATTCAGCATAAGAAGAAAGTAAATCCTACCATTTGCAAAAACATGGATGGAGCTAGAGGGTATTATGATCGGTAAAATAAGCCAGGCGGAGAAAGCCAAGTACAAAATGATTTCACTCATCTGTGGAGTATAAAAATAAAGCAAAAACTGAAGGAACAAAACGGCAGCAGACTAACAGAATCCAAGAAAAGACTAAGGATTAGCAAAGGGAAAGGGACTGTGGTGGGTGGGTGGGAAGGGAAGGATAAGGGCATTAAGAGGTTTTACTATTAGTGCACATAATATAGGGTGGGGCACAGGGAAGGAAGTATAGCACAGAGAAGACAAGTAGTGATTCTACAGCATCTTACTATGCTGATGGACAGTGACTGCAATGGGGTATGTGGTGGGGACTTGATAATAGGGGGGAATGTAGTAAGCACAATGTTGCTCATGTGAAACCTGAGCATAAGATTGTATATCAATGATACCTTAATAAAAAAAGAAAGAAACTAACCAGCAAAAAAAAAAAAATCTATCATCAGAAATATGAAATAGGGATAAATCTGATGAAAGAAATGCAACATCCATATAATTACAAGTACAAATACTGCTGAGAAAAATTAAAGGTTTGAATAAATGGAGATATAGCATGTTCATGGATTTTGAGACAACTTTGTTATCAATTCTTCCCAAACTGGTCTACAAGTTCAGTGTAATCCCAAGGAAAATCTGATCTTTCTTTGTAGAAATTGACAAGTTTATTCAAAGTTCATATGGGCATGCAAAGCACCTATAATAGCCAAAACAATTTGAAAAAAAGAAGTACAAGGTTCAAAGGTTAACACTATATAACTTTAAGGCTTACTATAAACCTATAGTAATAAAAACAATGTGCTATTAGCTTGAGAATAGTTATAGGTCAGTGACAAAGCACAGAGCCCAGACTGAGGCTCAAATGTATTTGGATAACTCATTTTCCACAAAGATGACAGGTATTTAAATAGGGAAAGATATCATCATATGATGTTGGAACAAGTTAACTTTCATATGCATGGAAAGAACCTTTACCTTTACCTGAGAACATAGTGAAGCTTAATTCAAGACAGTTCACAGTCCTAAATTTAGGAACTAAAGGTACAGTGCTTCTGGAAGAAAATGTAAGAGAAAACATTAGTTACTCTGGGTTAGGGAAAGATTCCTTAGGACACTAAGAGTACTAATCATAGAAGAAAATAATAAGTTGCACTTCATCAACATAAAAATCTTCTGTTCCATCTAAGATGCTACTAGGAAAATAAAAGACAAGGGCAAGAACTAGAGAAAATATCTGCAAAACATACATTTAATAAAGTTCTTGTATACAGAATATAAAAAGAACTCACAAATAAAAAACGATTTTAAAAAATCGGTAAAATATTTCAGAAGAAATTTTGGCAAAAACATATGTAAACAGCAAACAGGCACATGAAAAGATGCTGAAATCACTGGCAATTAGAGAAACGCAATTTAAAATGACAATCTATGACACACCACTAGACCGACTACAAGTAGAAAGACTGTCAACTCCCACTATTGGCCAGGGTTTGTAACAACTTTACTCTCATTGGTGGGATCAGGAAACATTACAGACATTTTGCAAAACTATTTAGTAGTTTTTTTACACAGCTAAACGTACAATTTATCCTATAGTCCAGCAATCCCACTCCTGGGAATATACCCAAGAGAAATGAAAACATATGCACACACAAAGACTTCAAATGAATGTTTATAACAATCTGATTCAAAATAGCCAAAACTTTGAAATAACCCAATGTCCATTGTCTGGTGAACAGATAAGCAAATTGTGGAATATCCATACGATGGAATAAACATTCATCAATAAACAGGAATTAATACTGACACATGTAACACTGACAAATCTCAAAATAATTATAAGTCAAAGAAACCATATAAGAAAAGACTTCTTAGTTTATGATTCCATTCATATAAATTCTAGATAATGTAAACTAAACTACAGTGACAGATCAGTGTTTACCTAACTGGGGACAATGGAGACAGGGAAGAATAGATAGGAGAGATAACAAAAAGAGGGAGGAAACTTTTCAGAATGATGGATATGTTCTGTAACTTGACTCCGGTAGAGGTTTCACGAATTTATACACATGTCAAAATATGTGAAATTGTATGCCTTAAGTATGTAGTTTATTGCATGCCAATTATAACTCAATCATGCTTTTTTAAAAAGATTTTAAGCAACATACATTTAAAAACAACAAAATATTTAAAGATAAGCAAGACAGTCTATTAAAAAAAGTACATTATCACAGACACAATGATTGTTAAAATATCAAGTAGACACCTATGAGTTAATTATTTTCTTACAACCCTCTTGTTTTCCACAATTGTTTTATCTCTGTTGTTAACTGAGAAGGTGGCTCTATTTTGAGCAGTATTTCTTCTCAGGCATTCATGACTTTCACAAACTGAAGAATAATTTGATTTTATAATCAGAATACACAGAATCCTGGTAAAAGTCAGCAGAATGACACAATAAACAAAGGTAAGTAGAGAATGCAGGAAGGCATTAAATCCAATTTCTTAGTAAAGTAAATCACTTGCCACCTGCCAAGTGTCTTTTTCCTAGTTAGCTAATTATTCTAACACTAATTTCCAAATTTGTTTGAAAAGTTAAACTGAAATTTAATGTTCTACTTACCAGCTGTTTTTCTTGTTTCTCTAAAGCTGCTCGATCTCTGATTATAGCCCTCTGTGTACCTCGTAACTCTCGATTCTGTTCTTTTATTACATCTAAGAGAACCACAAAAGAAACCTAAATGTATGGGTTGCAAAAATTTTCCTCAATACCATTAAAAATACTGGAATAAGAATAAAAAAGAAATCTTAATTTACTAGCTGTTAAAATACTTTCTTTCAATTCAATATACTAAAAAATTGAGTCAAATATTAAAACTTGCATCATAAATATTGATTATATGAGGCAATACAGATGACTGCAAATATGCTATAGTCTGAGGTTTAACCAAAAGTGCATATAAATCACCATAAAACATTCCCTTAGAGAACTGATAGTACATAATGTTTTATACACCACATATAAATGTCACATACACACACATACACATGCCCTTTTCATCTCTCCTTACCACAGAATTATATGAAATTCCAGAAAGGATGACAAATTATGTTTTTTAAGTATTTTTGTTAACATAAAGTCATCATAACACAGTGAAGCAGCAGATTGTCCAATAAGGCAGATCTGAAATTGAATCCCACCTCTGCCACTTAATCATGAATTAATGATATCTTGGAAAAGTTACTTAACATTCTAAATCTCTTATGGTTTCTTATCCATAAAATAGGGGTTGATCTTAAGGAGTAAATAGCATACACAATGCCCTGATGTACTGTTAAATGTCCACTCAATCTTAATGTTTTCTAATTTACCTCAATTCATTTGTATCCACCAGTCCTACCTTGGAAGGATTGCAGTATTAGTCTAGGCCTGATGGACTATAATTTGGTTAAGTTGTTACTAAATAGTGATTCCTCAAAAGAAATGGATAGTAATTCTTACCAAAACTGATCTCTCACTGTCAGGAATCAGTTTCTAAGTGCTTTACATAAATTATACATATAATAAATGTTCATATAATAATGCTATAGAGTTGATTTCTGTATTAGTTTATATATAAGAAAATTGAGCATTAGGAAGTTTAAGTGACTTGCCCAAGGTCACACAGCAATAAGCAGTAATGCCAAACATTGTGTCCCCTGACTCAGTGATGTTTATCACTTCACTAGTGTACCTTTTTAATAAAGAGGTAGATTTTAAAAAACAGTAACAAAAAAAAAAGAATAATCTCTTCATCAAATGATGCTAGGATAACTGAATACCCACATAGAAAAAAGATTAAATTGGACCCCTACCCTCACGCCATATGTAAAAATTTATTCAGAAAAGCTTAATGACCCAAATACAAGAACTAAAGTCATAAAACTCCTAGAAGAATACACAGGAGTAAACTACAAACAACTGTGAATGTCCTAAATGCCACTGAACTGTTTGCTTTAAAGTGGTTAATGTGATGTGAATTTCACCTCAAAACAACAGCAATGACAGCACCCATTATCCTTTTCAGTTACAGGGCATCCTAACTTACGTTCTATACATTCCTGTATATAATGTAACTTTACTCAGAATTAAAATAAATAGTTATACTGAGTAATAGGTTCTATACTAAGTGATCCACAACAAACCCAAAAGTAGGTATTTTTTTAATTGAGATTTTTTCAGAGGAGGGAATTGATATTTGGTGAGACAGTCTGCCTGAGGTAGACATAGAATAAGGATTCATATACTTATATTCTAGCTTACTTCCTCACGTATCAGTACAAATCATGCTTAAATGGTAGGAAGGAAAAAAACAGATCCTGAAAGAACATAAGACACCCGGCCTTGTTCTGGTAGAGATGGGACAAGGAGAACTTCCATGAAGAATTAACATTTGATCTGAGAGCTGCAGGATGCAAATTAACCACCTAGAGTGTCTACCGTCTCATTCTGATGCTTTGAAATGATGAGGTACTATAATATACAAACATGTAACATATAAAATAAAAACAGTAAATGGTTAATAAAAGAAACTGGAATAGTACTCATAGTAACTAGTAGAATCCTGTATTTTCTTTAGATGCCCTTTGCAGACAACCCAGACCACACTATTTCTACCTGCCAGGGATGTAGATAAGACTCCTCTGGAAATACTGGATAGTGGGGCCCTTAATCAAGTACTATTGCATTCTTTGTCTCACATTCCTCAGATCTGAATCCTATCTCCATGGCACAATCCTAAATTTCCAAAAAGTTTACAGAGGGTCTTTTTGATGTCCCTCAGAGGCTATGGTTCTGGGCCTACTCTAGGCATTGTGGAAATACTTGTTCACCTTCAAACTGATAATAATTTACTCCAAAGATCAACTTTCACTCTGAGTATTTAAATGTCAAACCAAAGAGGAAATTAGTACTGAGCATCTAAAATATTGTTTCTAAATAAATTTGTATTTCATTCACTTCCAGTGTGAGATTTTACGTTTCAGAAAAGCAAGATTTATCTTGTCTTTAACAACCTTATTTTCATTTTGGATGAGTATTTGTTGATCATGTCATTACATTATAAGGATGTAATGTATTGAAAATACAATTTGAGCTCACATGATGAACTAGAAAAGGCCATGTAGGATAGAAGAAAAAGTTACCAGCAAGACAGATCTGGTTCTGAATAGTTAACTATGAGAATTGAGGCATATTCCTGACTCTCTATTTTCTAAATGTTAAGATGGAAAAATAATACGCAACACACAGGGCTCGGAAGAAAACTAAGTGACACAATAAATGATAAAATACAGTGCTTGCTCAAAGAGCTGCAATTAGAAACAGTAGTAGTTGGAGTCGTAACAGAGGCAGCACTAGTTTTTTTTATGAATATCAAATTTTATGGCCATGCTTACATCTAAAAATCTATACAGTATTTTCCTCTACAAAGTTGCTTCTTGCAGAAATGAACTAAAAATAAATGAACGTGAAATCCCTTTAAAATGGTAAGGAAAAATATTATTTAAGATTATTCATTAAATATTTATTTGACACATCTCTGTTGTTGCAAGACAGAGGGTTAACTGTGGTGTGAGATATAAAAATAAGATACCATCCTGATGTCAAGAAGCTTCCATTCTAATAAAGACATCCATATAAATGACTAAACTGCACTGCAGAAGATGATTAAGTGCCATGGGAGGGGCTGTCTCTCCCTGACCTATTTTTATCCTAGATATGTGTATTGGTTGGGATCCAACTTTAAAATAATACAATTTATTAGATTGCTAGGGCTGCCATAACAAATACCACAGACTGGGTGACTTATCAATAAAAATTTGTTTTCACAGAGTTCTGGAGCTTGGAAGTCCAAGATTAAGGTCTTGTCAGGTTTGATTTCTCCTGAGATCCCTCTCTTTAGCTTGCAGGTGGCCACCTTCTTTCTGTGTCCTCACATGGCCTTTTCTCTGTTCATATCTACTTCTGGTGTCTCTTCCTCTTCTTAGGACCACACCCTCATGACCTCATTTAACTTGTTATCTCTTTAAAAACCTTATCACCAAACACTGGCACATTAGAGGTTAGGGCTTAAACCCTAACCTCTAAAAGTAGGTGGGGGGGGGGGGGCACCATTCAGTCCACAACGCACAATGTTTCCTTTGGCATTTAGAGACTGACACTAAACAAAACAGCAAAGCTCTCCTTTCCCTATCTTACAAAGCAATCATCAGCCTTTTTGTTTTCAATATTCAAACACTGCCAATCTTATCAAAGGTAATGGATTGGTATGAAAACATTCACCACTTCCCCTACTGTTTCAATAGAAAGTTTGTTCTAAATTTAAAGCTATGAAATTACAAATGAACTTTTGGAGTATAACCCCTTTGAGTACTAAAAACTGCCTAAACTCAAACAGTAGAGTATGAGGTGGCAATACTGAGATAGTGATATGGGCCTTCAACAGCTACAAGAGTACTGGGCTGAAGGAGAAGCCACCATATTGATATGTTGACAGGTAACTGACACAGGTTCAAAGCAACTGCTGAAAGCACTGATTGCTGAAATCCAAAATCCCATCTACACATACTTTTTCATTACCAGGGTGGTATAATAAAAATATGTATTTGATCTTTGTCCTGAGTTCCTGGCATAGAGCTCCTTAAATTCATGGAATTTCCTGAGTAATAGGAGTATCTTTTGACTCAAGAAGAACTCCTAAATATATTATGGATGGGGCTGGTTATCTGAAAGACCAAATACTTAATTAGAGGGTAGGAACCTTCAACCCTACCTCCTGATCTTGGGGAAGGAGAGTGGGGCTGCAGACTGGGTTATAAAACTCTAACAGAGATTAGGAGAACTTTCTGGTTGGTGACCATACTGAGGTGCTGGGAGGTCAGGATGCCAAGAGAGGGCACAGAAGCTCTGTGCCACTCCCCTTAACCTCCAAATACCCTGCTTCCATTTGGCTGTTCCTGAGATGTATCCTTACAATAAATGGGTAATAGTAAGTAAAACACTTTCCTGAGTTGTTAAGAGTTCTTCTACCAAATTATCAAACCTGAGGAGGGAGTTATGGGGACCCTCAAATTTACAGCTGATGGGTAAGAAGTAATGGTGGTAACCTGGGAGTTGCAACTGACATTTGAAGTGAGCACAGTCTTGTGGCACTGAGCCCTTAACCTGTGGGGTCTGTGCTTACTCCAGATAGTCAGTATTAAAATTCAATTGTTGGAGACACCTACTTGGTGTTAAAGAATCAGAGAGTAGAAAATAGATATAGCCATCTTTGTTGAAAAACAAGTATTATGACAGGAAATTTTAACAAAACATAATTTAATCAAAATAGTTTTACTTCACTTTTCATTATTTTATGTGAGACTATGTATACCCTGTCACTGTATATTAGGGAAGGAAAAATAAAGAAAATTAACTACTGCATATTCCACAGCCTCAAAGTTGCTAATAGACCTATTAATATTTAAACAGTTCTAAGCTATAAACTGAGAGCATCTAATGTTACATACTAAAACACAGTCATAACGCTTAAAAACATATTATGGTAAGTAAGAAAAGACAGTAAAACATTTTTTCATGAGATCATAGGTATACCCTATAAAACAAATTACTCTTTAATTTTTAAAAATTCCCTATGCTAAACCCACATTTAATGGTAGGTAATTCAGGAGTAACATGAGAATGGTTCTGAGATACTTTTAATGTTTTTAAGGCCAAGCTTATCTTCCATTTTATTTACTTCTTATTAGGTCTGATTTCTTCCCAAGATTACAAGTTCTTTAAAAGTAAAACACACATGTATGTATGTATGTATGTATGTATCTATCTATCTATCTATCTTTCTAGAGATAGAAAAAGTCATTCTGTTATCTTTGGTTCTGAGTTCATAAGGTCTATCTACTTACAGGGAAAAAAATTCCAAAAATCTTACTTACTTGTCTGTCTGTATTTCTACAATCATGTCAACCACTATGCTAATAAAGCATACTTAAAAGTGATCTAAGTGAGCATGAACATACATACTGAAAGGATTTGCCTGAAAGGCGTGGTTGACACTTTCCTTAAAATGCATAATGAAGTCTACCAGTATCAAGAAAGATGATTAGCAATTTAACAACAGTAAAATCTGAACTATGATAGATATCTTTCTGTAGTGGAAGAAATAGAGCATTTAAATAATCAGATATTTTCCTTATAATTTTCAACTTTACTCTTTTTAAATTCTGCATCCAGTCAATGACAGAAACACAGTCTGAGTATTGCTGACATCTAAGAGAGATAGAAGGCTTGGATCATGTCCACCCTCTGCTTCCTTCTCTAGGCAAGAGTATGCCCTTAACTGTTATACTCCAAAACATAACATACCTTGTAGGGCTATTATGAAGCACTTCAGAATAGACTGCAATAGAACACTTTCAAACAACATGGCAATGGCACATGCCTATGGCATGGTATACCCTCTCTGTTGCCACTCAGTGAGGCGGGAAGAGTCTGGGTGTGCTGCCCCATCCAATATCCTCTCCTTACCCACATTCAGCACAACACTTAGACTCTGGCATCTCAAGCCTTCCAGGCTCTTCTTTCTCAATGAAATACACATGTGTGCACTACAGTGGTAAGATCACAGACTTAAATTCTGGACTTAAGAAGACAGAGGCATACTGGAGGATTAACGATGGTGGCATGAGAGGTGAGACAGAGGCTTCCTCCTAAAACCGCATAATACGAAAATATAATTAATATGACTAATCCTGAAAGAGCAACAGGAAAGAGGGCTGCCCCAAACTGCATACACCTGGAGAAAAGAATAAACCTCATGGAACAGGGTAACATACCAAAGCCATGGCCCAACAGGACCCAAGCCATTCCCTCACTCAAGTTCACGAGCAGGAGGAAGAGAAACGGAGCGGGGAGGAAGTGGAGGTCTGGGATTGCTGAATACCTAACTCCAGAGATCAGCTCTGGGAGCACAAACCTACATTTTATGGTGCTTTCATGGGGGCTGGAAAGCTAAAACAGGCAGAATACCTGGGGAGACTGAGATTCCAGCTGCTTGTGGAAAGCAGGATCCATATTCAACTGCCCTGGGACAAAAGAAAGGTGGGCAGTCTGAGAGACTTTCTAATAGTGAGAGGGCTGCTAAAATGGCAAGGATTACACAGAACTTACTGCTCAGGAGAAAGGACAGGTAGATAAAACTGTCTAGGTGCACTCGGCCCAGTAGGTTGGGAACTTTCTCAATCTTCAGGAGCTCCAGTTCCCTGGCTAGCTACACAGTTTGAAGGATCCTCTCCATGATAGGTAGCCTACTGCACCTTTCTCCCGGCCAGCCCCACTTGGCCCGCAAAATGGCAAACCCTACCCTGGTGTTAGGCCAGCCAGAGGGAAGCTCCATCTAAGCAACACAAATGCAAAGCATAGAGGATTATACCTGTGCACTCAGTCCACTGTTTCTGGCAGTGGAGGGAGGCACAGCAGCCGGGAAGCAGGAAATAGCTCTTTCCTCCCCCCAAGCACCAATACCACTAACCCGCAACTTCCGACATTGCTTAAGGGGCTGAGCAGCTCCAGAGAAGAGAGCTTCTGGGCACTAGAGGGAGCCATATACAAATATGACATGCCAAAGAAACCTGGTTCAAAGTAAAATTATGAATACAACACCTGAGAAACATTCAAATGAAATCAACCTCATGAATCTTCCTTATAGGAATTTCAAAATAAAAATCATTAACATGCTCATGGATGTGCAGAAAAATATCCAAGAACTCAGGAATGAATTCCGGTTGGAGATCCAATCATTGAAGAGCACAATGGAGGGTATTAAAAGCAGATTAGATATGGTGGAGGAGATGATAATGAAGTAGAAACTAGAGAAGAGGAATACAAAGAAGCTGAGGCACAGAGAGAAAAAAGGATCTCTAAGGATGAAAGAACATTGAGAGAACTATGTGGCCAATCCAAACGGAACAATATTAGCATTATAGGGGTAACAGAAGAAGAAGAGAGAGAAAAATGGACAGAAAGTGTCTTTGAGGAGGTAATTGGTGAAAATTTCCCCAATCTGGGGAAGGAGATAGTCTCTCAGGCCATGGAGATCCACAGATCTCCCAACACAAGGGACCCAAGGAAGATAACACCAAGACATACAGTAATTAAAACGGCAAAGATCCAGGATAAGGACAGACTACTAAAAGCAGCCAGAGAGAGAAATAAGATCACATACAAAGGAAAGTCGATCAGGCTATCATCAGACTTCTCAGCAGAAACCTTACAGGCCAGAAGGGAGTGGCATGATGTATTTAATGCAATGAAGCAGAAGAGCCTCGAACCAAGAATATTTTATCCGGGAAGATTATCAGTTAAATTTGAAGGAGGGATTAAACAATTTCCAGGGAAGCAAAAGCTGAGAGAATTTGCCTCCCTCAAACCATCTCTACAGTCTATTTTGGAGGACTGCTATAGATGGAAGTGTTCTTAAGGTTTAATAGCTGTCACCGGAGGTAATAAAACCACAGTAAAGAAAGTAGAACAGCTAATTACTAAGCAAATGCAAAATTAAACCAACAATCCCCAAAGTCAATCAAGGGATAGAAAAAGAGTACAGAATATGATACCTAATATATAAAGAATGAAGGAGGAAAAAAAGGATAGAAAAAATAAAAAGAACCTTTAGATTGTGTTTGTAATACCATACTAAGTGAGTTAAGTTAGGCTGTTAGATACTAAGGAAGTTACCCTTGAACCTTTGGTAATCACGAATCTAAAGCCTGTAATGGCAATAAGTACATGCTTATGGTAATCACCCTAAATGTAAATGGTCTGAATGCACCAACCAAAAGACACAAAGTCACTGAATGGATAAAAAAAAGACCCAACCATATGCTGCGTACAAGAGACTCACTTTAAACCCAAAGACATACACAGACTAAAAGTGAAGGGATGGAAAAAGATATTTCATGCAAATAATAGGGAGAAAAAAGCAGGAGTTGCAGTACTTGTAATGAGACAAAATAGACTTTAAAACAAATAAAGTCACAAGAGACAAAGAAGGACATTACATAATGATTAAGGGGTCAATCCAACATGAAGATACAACCACTATAAATAGTATCTATGCGCCCAAGACAGGAGCATCTACATATATGAAACAAATACTGACAGAATTAAAAGGGGAAATAGAATAAAATGCATTCATTCTAGGAGACTTCAACACTCTACTCACTCTGAAGGACAGATCAACCAGACAGAAAATAAGGAAGGAGACAGAGGCACTGAACAACACATAAGAAAAGATGGACCTAAAAGACATCTATAGAACTCTACACCCAAAAGAAGCAGAATACGCATTCTTCTCAAGTGCACATAGAACATTTTCAAGAATAGATCACATACTAGGACACAAAAAGGGCCTCAGTAAATTCAGAGATTGAAATTGTGCCAAACAGTTTCTCAGACCACAAAGATATGAAACTAGAAATAAATTATGCAAAGAAATGAAAAATCTCACAAACACATGGAGGTTTCACAACATGATCCTAAATAACCAATGGATCAATGACCAAATAAAAACAGAGATCAAGTAATATATGGAGACAAATGACAATAATTCAACACCATAAAATCTGTGGGATGCAGTGAAGGCTGTGCTAAGAGGAAAGTATATTGCAATACAGGCCTATCTCAGGAAAGAAGAAAAATCCCATATGAACACTCTAGACTCACAATTAATGAAACTATAAAAAGAAGAACAAATGAGGCCCAGAGTCAGTAGGAGGGACATAATAAACATTAGAGCAAAAATAAATAAAATAGGGAAGAATAAAACAACAGAAAGAATCAATGAAAGCAAGAGCTGGTTCTTTGAGAAAATAAACAAAATAGATAAACTCCTAGCCAGACTTATCAAGAAACAAACAGAGTCTACACACATAAAGAGAATCGGAAAAGAGAAAGGAAAAATCACTATGGACACCACAGAAATACAAAGAATTATTAGAGAATACTATGAAAAATTCTACATGTCAACAAACTGGATAACCTAGAAGAAATGGACAACTTTCTAGAAAAATACAACCAACCAAGGAAGAAACAGAAAATCTGAACAGACCAATTACCAGCAACAAAATTGAACAGGTAATCAAAAAACTACCTAAGAACAAAATGCTTGAAACAGATGGCTTCACTGCTGAATTTTATCAAACACTTAGTGAAGACCTAATACCATCCTCCCTAAACATTTCCAAAGAGTAGAAGAAGAGGGAATGCTTTTAAACTTATTCTATGAGGCCAGCATCACTCTAATACCAAAACCAGGCAAAGACCCCACCAAAAAAGAAAATTACAGACCAATATCCCTGATGAACATAGATGCAAAAAATACTCAACAAATTATTAGCAAACCAAACTCAAAAATACATCAAAAAGATCATCCATCATGATCAAGTAGGATTTATTCCAGGGATGCAAGAATGGCACAACATTCGAAAATCCATCAGCATCATCCACCACATCAACAAAAAGGACAAAAACCACATGATCATCTCCATAGATGCTGAAAAAGCATTTGACAAAATTCAACATCCATTCATGATAAAAACTCTCAACAAAATGGGTATGGAAGGCAAGTACCTCAACATAATAAAGACCATATATGACAAACACACAGCTAACATTATACTTAACAGCAAGAAGTTGAAAGCTTTTCCTTTAAGATCAGGAACAAGACAAGGATGCCCACTCTCCCCACTTCTATTCAGCATAGTACTGGAGGTCCTAGCCATGGCAATCAGACAATACAAAGAAATAAATGGCATCCAGGTTGGCAAAGAAGTCAAACTGTCCCTGTTTGCAGATGACTTGATACTGTACATAAAAAACCCTAAAGAATCCACTCCAAAACTACTAGATCTAATATCTGAATTCAGCAAAGTTGCAGGATACAAAATTAATACACAGAAATCTGTGGCATTCCTATACACTAACAATGAACTAGCAGAGAGAGAAATCAGGAAAACAATTCCATTTACAATTGCATCAAAAAGAATAAAATACCTAAGAATAAACCTAACCAAGGAAGTGAAAGACCTATACTCTGAAAACTACATGACACTCATGAGAGAAATTAAAGACGATACCAATAAATGGAAACACATCCCATGCTCATGGCTAGGAAGAATTAATATTGTCAAAATGGCCATCCTACCTAAAGCAATCTACAGATACAATGAACTAGCAGAGAGAGAAATCAGGAAAACAATTCCATTTACAATTGCATCAAAAAGAATAAAATACCTAAGAATAAACCTAACCAAGGAAGTGAAAGACCTATACTCTGAAAACTACATGACACTCATGAGAGAAATTAAAGACGATACCAATAAATGGAAACACATCCCATGCTCATGGCTAGGAAGAATTAATATTGTCAAAATGGCCATCCTACCTAAAGCAATCTACAGATTCAATGCAATTCCTATCAAAAGACCAACAGCATTCTTCAATGATCTAGAGCAAATCATTCTAAAATTCATATGGAACCACAAAATATGCCGAAAAGCCAATGCAATCCTGAGAAAGAAAAATAAAGTTGGGGGAGTATACTCCCCAACTTCAAGCTCTACTACAAAGCCACAGTAATCAAGACAATTTGGTACTGGCACAAGAATAGAACCATAGACCAATGGAACAGACTAGAGAGCCCTGATATAAATCCAACCACATATGGTCAATTAATATATGACAAAAGAGCCATGGACACACAATGAGGAAGTGACAGCCTCTTCAACAACTGGTGTTGGCAAAACTGGACAGCTACATAGAAGAGAATGAAACTGGATTATTGTTTAATCCCATACACAAAAGTAAACTCAAAATTGATCAAAGACCTGAATGTGAGTCATGAAACCCTAAAACTCTTAGAAGACAACATAGAGAAAAATCTCCAGCATATAAGCATGAGCAATTTCTTCCTGAATGCATCTCCTCAAGCAAGGGAAACAAAAGCAAAAATGAACACATGGGACTACATCAAACTAAAAAATTTCTGTATGGCAAAGGACACCATCAACAGAACAAAAAGGCATCCTACAGTATGGAAGAATATATCTGTAAAGGACATATCTGACAAGGGGTTAACATCCAAAATATATAAGGAACTCACATACCTCAACACCCCAAAAGCGAATAACTCTATTAAAAAATGGGCAGAGAATATGAAGAGACAATTCTCCAAAGAAGAAATTCAGATGGCCAACAGACACATGAAAAGATGCTCAACATTACTAGTCATCAGGGAAACGCAAATTAAAACCACAATGAGATATCACCTCACACCAGTAAGGATGGCCAGCATTGAAAAGACTAAGAACAACAAATGCTGGGGAGGATGCGGAGAAAGGGGAACCCTCCTACAGTGCTGGTGGGAATGTAAGTTAGTTTAACCATTGTGGAAAGCAATTTGGAGGTTCCTCAAAAAACTAAAAACAGAAATACCATTTGACCTGGGAATTCCACTCCTAGGAATTTACCCAAAGAATACAACTTCTCAGACTCGAAAAGACATATGCCCCCCTATGTTTACTGCAGCACTATTTACAATAGCCAAGATATGGAAGCAACCTAAGTGTCCATAAGTAGATAAATGGATAAAGAAGAAGTAGTACATATACACAATGGAAACCTATTCAGCCATAAGAAAGAAACAAATCCTACCATTTACAACAACATGGATGGAGCTGGAGGATATTATGCTCAGTGAAATAAGCCAGCGGAGAAAGACAAGTGCCAAATGATTTCCCTCATTTGTGGAGTATAACAATGAAGCAAAACCAAAGGAACAAAAATAGCAGCAGACTCACTGACTCCTAGAGGTGAACAGTAGTTACCAAAGGGGAAGGGTATGGGAGGGCGGGTCGGGAGGGAGGTAGATGGGGATTGAGGGGTATTATGTTTAGTACACATGATGTGGGGGGTCACAAGGAAAACACTGTAGCACAGAGAAGGCAAACAGTGAATCTGTGGCATCTTACTACAGTGATGGAATAGTAACTGCATTGGGGTGTGGGTGGGGACTTGATAATATGGGTGAATGTAGTAACCACATTGTTTTTCATCTGAAACCTTCATAAGAGTGTATATCAATAACACCTTAATAAAAAATTAAAAGAAGAAAAAGAAGATACAGGCAGAAAAGGTCATTCTGTTTGGTTTTTCTGAGTCCATAAAGTCTATGTGCTTACAGAAAAGACAAAAAAAAAAAGAAACAAAAGAGGATTCCTGTGTGGTCCAGCCTTGATCATTAGAATTCTCTACTGGGGTTTGAGGGCAAGCTCCAACTTGAATTATGGCTGTCCTTCTAGAACCTGCTCATTTACAAGCAATTTGCACATTTAAGGATTGAAGCAAAAGTAATTAACTGTAAATAAGGGCATAATTTGTGAGTAATATTGTTTAAAGTACCTATCTTTTGGGGAAATGAGGGACCTGTCTCAAGCTGGAAGGGCAGTTTAGGATTTCTGCCCCAGATATACCACTCAGGGAAAGTCAAGCTGGTCTAGCAAACAGCATCTACCCTGCCATGCACTGGGTTTTGAGCTTTACTATAAGGTCATGGCAGACTTTTTAATCTAATGTACCATATTTTCTGCTTTTAAATGTATTTCTTTGGAGAAAAAAAAAATCTTTTGATCCATGCGATTTTTTTGCCTATCAGTTGTCCTATACTAGCAATCACAGGAACTGAGACCAAAGCAACTAATGCTCCCACATGAGGCTCTACCATCTACATTAACTTGTTTCTGTGCATCCAGATCCCAACAAGAGAAGGAGCTCCCCACTTGGACTTCACCTGCAAACTCTGCTGCAGCTTTTCGGGCGGGCACAGCAGACACTGAGGCCCTGGGAGAGTGGGATAAGGTATCAGATAAACCCTGATCATCAGTATGGACAGCAGAGCTGTGACTGTGAGTTCGGCTAAAGTAGATGTGGTGGAACTCTCCAACATGCAAGCAAGTTGAAAGCCATCCTGGCTATGTGGGGTTGCACCATCTTCATGGGTTGATGAGGAGGAAAAAAACAGGAAAAATGCCACGAACACAAAGGTTAAAGGGTAAGAGAGGTCATTAAAGGTCCATACCTAGAAAATACTGGCTCTGAGAACCAAATTACTCAGAGGCAGAAGGAAAATGACAGTGAGAAAGTGGGGAAGAATCAGAATTTGATATGCAAAACAAATCTGATCCTCAGGCTTTGGAAAGGGTGTATCAGAAAATCATGGAGAGATGGTATCAGTTTTACCAGTTTTGATGCTTGGTGAAGAAAAAAATAACAAAAACAAACAAAAACAATTATGGGAAACAGAAAATACTGGCAGATGCTGCCAACAGCTTTATTCTATGTATAGTCCAGGAAGCCAAGGACCCACTTAAAAACCAAGCTGAAGTTGGAAAAACTCAGCATGACTTGCTTGGAAGGAAGAGGTAGAATTCAAAAGAGAAAACAGAAGAACCTAGCATAAGAGGAAGTAAAAAGGAATGTCTTTTTATTCCTACCAGTAAAATCTAAAAAATCATTCAAATGAATGTTTAGTATTCTTAAAACATCAGTGATTTCAAGAGCTAAAGGAGGACCATGTGTCAGTGGGACTTTGGGTCCCACTTGGTCCTCAGAGACAGTCTTTGGTGCTGCATCGTGTCTCAGCCCTAGGTAGGTAATAAGGACATGAGAGGGGAAGCTCCTCTGAAAGCAAAGCCTCAGAGACCTGTGGATATGAAGGTAGGCAGTAGTGGCATGGAAAGAAAAACCAGTGTGTGGTGTCATGCAAGCAAGAGAGAAACAGGGGGAAGACATTTTCCTACAGATACCTGCCTAAAAGTATGGCTTTTGTTCAGAAAAATGCTCAATACAGCATTCTGGGCTCTGAATTCCCCATTCAATTGTTATTTTTTTTGGTGTGCCAAGAATGTAGAAGCCAAACAGAAAGTAAAAAAATGAGTTTTAAATATTCAGAATAGAAGCACTAAGGGGGTATTCAGCAACCTAGGGAAGATCTGGGTACTGTAGGTAGCACCACAAAGTGGTTTATTTGGAAGAAAACAAAAATGTTTCTGGTGGGGATTCAGTTTATTTAAATGATGGCTTTTATTCCCTCTCAAGATATCAGTAATGCAGTAATGTAGCACCACAACCTACCACTTGACCAGAAATGTATCCCAGGTTACTCAAAACTTATAGATTCTGAACTCATGGATACCACCTCAATAAGGCAAATACCATGAAGATTTGTTCATCTTCTGTTGGTATTGTTGTTTACCTATAAACTTGGATGAAGCTTCCAGGGGGGCGACAATAATATGATATAAACCACAGTAAACTCTGGGTACTGGAAACACTACTTTTTACTAGTATTTTGAAATTTTATCTCTAAATTATAAGCTGTTGCAAAGATATTTTCATGTATGCTAAGATCTCTAACAACCTTGCTTATATACAACATAGGAAAAACTTTGAATAACCATAACTGACTTTGGAAGTGCACAGGGTTTACTTTGGTTCCAGTGAATGCAAGTCAGGAAGGAGATGCTAAAAAAAACACACACACAGGGAGTGAGATATTTAACACAGACTGAGGTGTCATCAGAGAAGAATTCCTGGAGAAGTAAAACACCTGAGATAATGCAGGTTAGAAAAACATGACTCAATGCATAAGGGCATCATAAGCAAAATAACATTAGACTGAGAAAGAGTGCGGTATATAGTGATATAAGTACAGTATTGCTGCAGTAAAATGCTCAGACACATGACCAGAAAAAAAGACAAGACCAGATTAAGGAGGATCTTACATGCCTTTTTAAAGAGCTCCCAGTTGATCTTGCTGGTATCAGAGATTAAATAAGAGGATTTACACTGAGGAGTAGCACAGTCCAATTTGGGTTTCAGGTAGAGCAATCACAAGGTGACTTTGCAGATGAACGATTTAAGAGCTATGAAGCTACAGGGAAGAAAAGCAAAAAGGTAATGCAGAAAAGTACAAGATAAATGGATATGAATTAGAGCAAGAATTGCAGGCACACAGTGGAAAACTCATATGTGACAAATACTCACGAAGCAAAAGGAGCACAACTTAGTAATTAACTGAAGGTAGAGGGCAAAACCAGGAACTATGAACCCTGAAGAGAACTCAGGAAAGACACGGACTTAAAAGAGTTGTTGATGAATTCTGTTTGGGATCTCTTTGAGGTACTTTGGGACATCTAAATAGAGATATTCAGCCAACTGCTGGATACACTGGTCTTGAGACTCAGAAAAATTTATCTAGACATACAAATTTGGGATCTATCAGCACTTAAGTAACAACTAAAATAGTAAAAGTTTGGATAAGATCGTGAAGGAAGAGAATGCACAATTAGAATTGTGGTAGCCCAAGACAGAACCAAGAAAAATACATTTAAGGAGTAGGTTAAAAATAAAACAAGGGATAAAGGAAAGGAGGAAAGAAGGAAGGAAGCAAAGAAGAAAAACAACCGGAAAGGAGAAATGAAGAAAAGAGAATAGTTGGAGGAATTTGAGGAAAACTAATAAGAGTATGTTATGCCATGGAAACTAAAAGAGAATTTCAAGGGACGAAATTATCGGAATCAAATGCACGACCCAAGAGATGATCACTAAAACATGGCTATTTGATCTGTCAATCTAGAAGTCATCGATAATCTCAGCAAGATCTCATTACAGGAGATTTAAAGTAAACTGCCATACCAGCTGGGGAAGGGGCATCCAAGAAATAAAGAGGTGGAGGTAGGAGACATTACATCACTACTCCTTCAGGGGGTTTAGACGAAGAGCAAAAAGAGATTGCACAATACTTCCTAAGAAATGCTGGGTCAAAGGAGAATCAGAAAAAGGGTTTGTTTCCAGTTCTATCACCCTTAGAAATTAAAGTTCTACCACTAATTCCAAGAGGAAAAGAGCCTGGTTCCCAGACAGAAGGTTAACATTACATGGTACCTACCAAAAATTGAGGATTCCATACACCTAGCAAGAACAGCAAAATTAAACTGTGCCACAGGATCTCTAATAAACTAAAAAACAACAGTGGTGACACTCAAAGGGATGAGATTCTGGCTCTGCCAATCAGAAGTTGTGTGATCTCGGACAAGCTACTTAGTCCTTTCCCTCTCAATTTCCTCCTCTGTAAGTGGGGATAAAAGTAGTACATACTGTATAGGTTTTTGTGAGAAGTAAGATACTGCATATAAAATGCTAACACAGTGTTAGCTTAGTGTAGGACCTCAAATTTGTCTTCATTGAGGATAACAGACAAAAATTATATACAGCTTAAAGAATTTCACTTTTTAAGAAGCCTATTTAGTTGTGAATTTATGACAAGTCCTCATGACAACCTGACTTAAAGATTCATAATTAGTTTCAATAAATAGGTCAGCATTAGTCCACTTAGGGGGAAAAAAACACTGTACACACATTACATATGTATGTATTTTATAAATCAGTAAAAGGAAAACCAAGTGCTTGATTGGAATTTCAAATTTTAAGGAATCTTTCTCTTGTATGGCATTGAGGTACAATTCTCATTAATTTCTGTAACAAAATATATACTGCAGAGACTTGTTCATCTTTGTGTCAAAAATGAATTAAACATAACTCTGAATAGTAATAAGTGCTGTAATGTTGTCTCCCTTTTTAATTTACATGTGCAGTAATCTTTAATGATATAGTAGGCAACTCTTCCAGCCAATCCAGACAAAAAGATTCAATTATTCCTCAGATCTGTAAGTAGTTACATATTTCCCTTATATATCAGAATTTCATTACTGCTGAAACAGCTAAAAAGACAGCATACAGTAAAAGATCTTATGATCAATAATCAGTGAGCCCAGGGATCTGGGAAAAATGCATATAAATACATTAAATTTCATAAATGTTGCCTCATTATTACTAAGAAGAACACTATCACCTTTTAATCAAAATACCTTCCCTTTAAAAACCAAGGGGTAAATATCAATAAAGCTCTATACCAAAATAATTAAAGTACAGATTATAATTAAGATGTCATTGATTCAAACTGACCTAACAACTTAGGAAAACATCAAGTATGCAGTTTGGTAGTTAGTGTAAACACACATGGTGGCCAAATTTACATTCAGAAATTTCATACATGTATCTTTAAGTCAGTAGCATAGTTCCTAGCAGAAGTCTTTAAGACTTCCCCCCCCCCCTCACAAATAAGTCTATTTAGCAAAAACATTCTCTCTTGGATGAATTAACCCAACTGCAAATGAATATACAGTTAAGCATGCTCACTTCACATCTTCACTGTGCTTTAAAAAATTTTTATTCTGCTCTATACTTCAAGTACAATAGTCACTAGATTGCCAAAAGCACCAGGAAGCACAAAAATGAGAATACAGAACTGATATTTATGTCTGAAAATCTTCGATATTAGCAATGAAAGCTAGGATATTTTGCTTTCAGTGTTTAATTTTCTTTAAAATTTCATTTGTAACATCACAGTAAGAAAGATGCAACCCTTTTCCTCTGCTTAGTACATTCTCACTGTATATAACTGAAACAGAAACAGTACCCTGCCCCCAGTACTATACAATAACAAATCGCAATATTGGTACAGAAACAATGAAAAAATAAAGTGCCACATGAAAGATCAAACAGCAGTCTCAGGAAAAACACATATAAAACCCATTTCACGTAATTGTAGTACATCCTATACCAACTGAATTGTTATTCCAGGTATTGTAAATGGTACTGTTCAGTTAATAAAAATAAATTGAAAAAAATTTTCTCACTGACTTAGGGTAAACAAACATGTGTTACATTGTAATAAATTAGGGGTAAAATGGTGAAGTGAAGGGTTGAGTGGTGGGATAAAAAAAGCTGTTTTTGTTATCCTCCCAAAAATAATTTTGCTGGCATTGGAATAGTCAATACAAAGGAATGAAGGAGTTACCCTAGGTCTAGGCTGGGCACCCCGTTTGTACCAATCACTGTCTAGCTACCATTGCTCCTTTTGTGGCAGTTAGACCCTTACAAAGAAGTGATTCTTTGGTTGAGTCAGCAGCAACCTAGACTCAACGTGCAATGGGAAAAACAATTTTTAAATAACTTGCATAAATTTGATTCCTTGAAGGAGTCAGTGAAAATAATAAGACTAACATTACAGGCATTGCTTATAAACACCAATTTGTACATTCCTGTAGATTCACTTTTTTCCTTTTAGATGACATTAAGCTAATGTCTGAAACAATCCAAGTATCTTAAAATGTACATTTCTATGCAAGTAATACATACTACACCTCTTACTTTAGATAGCAAAAGATAAATTAGAGAGAAAATCCTCTATAAAAACTAAATCCAGGAATGTCCCTTGGTTTTCCTTTATTTTTCTACTGGAGTCAGTCAGGCAACATCTGTTTCACATCTCTATTGATGGGGCATTCTTAGGGCACGACTGGCCCTGACCCAGGTTCATTTTGTTACCCCCACCCCCAGCTGAACACAGGTTTCCGGTTTGGATGCCCAGAAGTAGTGCAGCTCCACACTGAAGGCGCAACGAACCCAGCACACGTAACCAACAAGAAATTTTCATCAAATCACAAAGTCTAACGACACTCCAAGGCCAGCCGCATCCTGCCCCTGGAAATGCTCAGGCTGAAGGGAAAACCAGGGTGGGGGTGGGAGGGGGGAGAGGGCAGCTGCTGTTACACGAGGGAAGAAGCCAGACAGCCCCAGAGAGGCTGAGGTGAGGCGAGTCAAGACCGCTGGGGAAGCAGAGTAGTGACGCGCGAGGGCGGTCACCTGTGGGGCCACTGGATCTAGCCCCGCCCTCAGGGACAGCAGCGAGAATCGCGGTCGGAAGCCCCTAAAATATGCCGGGAAACCGCAGAGCGGGGGCCCCCTCGGCCGGGCCTGGAACTCACCGTCCACGGTTTTCTTCTTGAAGAGGGACGCCATGGTCAGGGACCGCGCCCGGGCTGCCCGGCTCGGCCCGGTCCGACCCGCGACTAGTAAAGGGCAAGAGGAAAAGGACAGGGCCTTGGACGGTACGGGGTTGCGGAGCGGATGGGCAGGAGAAAGCTGAGTTTCCAGGTAGGACCCGCTGAGGGCGGGTATCCGTGAAGCCTACTGCGGCCGAGCCGCCAGGAGCTCAGGTGACCACGAACTAAAGACACTTTTTGGAGAAGTCACTTCTAGGCAGCGCCTGCGCGTTTTGCGCACGCGCTTGCGCACTGCGGCGCCTGAAGCCGCTGCCGCTGCCCTCACATCAACTGCTGCCCGATTCCTCTTCCTGCGGGGTTCCCGGGCGGCGGCTCTCACACCGGCGGCGGTGGTAGCAGAGCGTGGGAGACGGCAGGCGGTTGGGGCGGGAGGGGGCGCTTCTGCGTGCGGGTTCCGTGCGGAGTGCTGACAGACGAGCCTTGCTTAGCCCTTTCCTCTTTGCTCTAGGGGAAGCTTGAAGTAGGGGTTCCCCGGCATCCTAGGACAAGTGTGGGACGTCCCGGAACCAATTTGAGACCAGCCGTGGCTGTCAGTACCAATACTTTCATAAGTGCAGGGGTGGCTGTAATGCTGAGCTGCGTGCCTCGGCGGTGTTTGTCTCTGGAGTTCTCGCTCTCCCTCCCTGTCTCGCTCGCGATCTCCCGGCGCCCATCCGCGCAGCCCCTGCGGAACGCCCGGCGTTCACCTGCCTCCCTCCACCGCGGCTCCAGTAACGCGGTGTGGGGTCGCCTGGGATCCGGTTTCTCGGCTGGGAATGGCGGGGGAGGAAGGGAATGGGGAGCAACTTTATTAATGCAACACTTTTTTTTAACGTTCTCGTCTGGAAACATGAAAAAAAAATCCACATATATTTGTTTACTGGTTTATGTCTCTAAACTACTTTTTTTAAAATCTCTCTTTCTTACAATTGTTTTTAAAAAAAGCTCACGGCTTTAGTATGAACTTATTAGAATGCTACATAGCTGTATATTGATATTCAGTGTGAAAGAAAAGCCTCCATGTTAAAAGAAAAACATGAATTATTTAAAGAATCCTTGTGTGTATGTAAGCATAAATATGTAAAATAACAATCTTTGGATCAAGACTGTAAGTTCGTTTCATTTAGTTGCACTCACGTGCAGGGGCGTGTGTGTATACACACATCTCAGTTTAACATATTACTTCTCTATTTAGAATCTTAATTTTTCTTTGAACTTTTTCCTCCCAATCTATTAGTGCTTTAAACAATACTGCCTTCCACAGGATGAAAATAATAGCCTTTTTTCAGAGATGTGATTTCTGCTAGGGAAGACACTACAATAATAACGTCAGTATTATTAGTCATCCCTGGCTGTATGAATCATGTCTCAAGGATTTTTGAGTATTTGTGGTAGTCAGACTTTCCTTCCCCATTTTTCCCCCTCATAAGATTTCAAAGCCCTCAGGGCCACCGATAACCTTACGTTGCTGCTAAAATTGAGCTAAGAAATATGCTCATGAAAACTTTCTCAGAATGACATAGTAATATGCAAGGTATAAATGTCTTCCCAAGTTATTCTAGATAATATGAGAAGATGAGGAGGTAGGGAAACAGGAAAAAATATAAACGAGGAGACTTAGACTCTGCATTCAAAGCCTGGCCTTTCCTAGAGTAAACTTTATGGCAAAAGGCGGTTTGCCCTGGCTGCCTGTTGTAATGAATAGCATTGAGCTGTAAATGCATGAGAGGCAATAATAAGCTGTTATGTGTGTAGCAATCTCACTCCTCCCTGCTGCAGTCACCCTTGTTTTATTACTCCTACACAATCCCCCCCACTGACCCAATTGGAACAGTTGGGAAAATGCCAAAATACTTAGCAGCAACCATATGGAAGACCCTCCAAAAGTGCACAGCGGGAGCTAAAGACAGGACTTGTTCATTACAATAAAGCCCAAATAGAAATATATAGTATTTAAACTCAGTACTCTAATAGCTTTATTCTCCCATAGTTTGAAGCAAGCTGGTAATTTAGCTGATACATGCACCAGACTGGCTGGTATCCATTCTGAGTAGCTGGTGACCAAACTATGCCACTACATATTTTTTATATCATTTCTTGTTCCAAGGGCATGTGCACTTAAATATAGCTGAGCTTTAGGACATCGAGAAACCATAAATTAGAATACAATGGTATCTTTCATCTGTTTACGACCACCATCACACATACAAACTCACTGAATCGACAAAGACATGTGTAAGCATAGTAGAGAATATTTTAATTTTATTCTTTTTAAAATAAAGAAATAATGAACTAATATCCTATGGGAATATCATTATGACCCGATACTCTTCTTCCAAATTGCTCAGTGAAAAATATTACATACCTTATGACACATACCATGCTATGTGCTATGAACATACCAGTGTAGAAATATATACAGTTCTACCATTTTCTTTTACCCATCTTCCTACCCGATTTTTCATCCTCTCTCATTCACTTGTTACAATTCTGACACCCATTCCAATGGGTGGGTTTATTCCTCACACCAAACAATTATCAGACCCTAGTGGGATGCTATATAATTTAATTCAAATCTAATGCTATTTACCTGGAAATAGCATCAGATTCCACAGGTTAAAGATTTAGTCTCACAAGAACCCACTTCACATGCCAATCCCAGATCCAGATTGTTACCTGTGCTTCTGACTGACCAGGGGTTCCTCAAAGGTTGATTAATTAGTTAGTTCAGCTCACAGAACTCAGAAAACCTGTTTACTCACTAGATTGATTATTTTGCAAAATTTATTCAAGGATAGAATCAACAGCCAGAAGAAGAGATACATAGCACAAGGTCCTGAATGCAGGAGCTTCTGACCCTTGTGGCTTTGGGCTCACACACAGTGGCATGTGGGTGCGATCTAGTTCCCCAGCCTGGAAGCTCCCAGATCCCAACCTTTTTGGGTTTTCATGGAGGCTACATTATATTGGCATGATTGATTAAATCATTGGCCAGTGGTGACTGAACTCAGTCTCCTGCCCCTCTCCCCTTCCGGGAGGTTGAGGTGATAGGACTGAAAGTTCCAATCCTCTAATCACATTGGTTGGATTGGTTTCCCTGGTGATCAGCCTGCATCATTAAGTGGTTCCCAAGTCACCTATTAATATAAAATCTGATGTGGTTGAAAGGGATTTGTTATGAATATTCAACCTTTTGTAACTCTTATCACTTAAGAAACTCCAACGCTTGCAGCTCTGTGCCAGAAACAAGACCAAGGCCAAATATATATTTCTTCTTATTGTCCACAATGTCACACTTATCACCTCAGAGAAACAGGCTTTGCTGTGGTATAAGAAAAAGAGCTCTTAAAACCAGAGCTATTCCCAAATGGGATGGGTGCTGTGTGAGATAGGAGTTCCTTGTGAATGAAGTATTCAAGTAACAGCAGGTTGTTGCAGCCAGCATTCCTTTAAAGATTCTAAGTTTTGATTAGAAGGTTTCCAAGGTTCCTTTAAAATCTGAAATTTTGTTATAAATAAAATATAGCTCAGACCAAACACCTTGGTGTATAGTGTTCCACACTCTATAGAAAATTCTACCAAGTCTTGTTGGCTTCCCCTTTAAAGATATGGGAAAGTCAAAAAGACCCAGCACTTTTTGTGAATCATCTCAGGGCAGATGACGTTCATCTCTCCTCTGGCTCTTTTCCATCTATCTTATTTCCCTGCTTCCATCCTTAACCTCACTCTTGTCTCAATATGGCAGACAGAATGGCCTTGTGATTGTGAGTAAGATCATACTGTTCTTTTGTTAAAAAATAAACGTATTTTCAGTATTTATGTCTGAATCACACACATATATGTGTATGCACATACAACTCACACACACACACCTGTCCTACAGATAAAAATTCTGCTGTTCATTCATTAAATGTCTAAATTTTTACCATCCAGGTTGTCCTTTGATTATTTTCCTTTGCTATGTGTCACTCCGGTGGAACATAATTGTTTAGATGTGATTTCAGAATTGTGTTGTGCCATCAATTATCCCCCTTCCCCTTCTTCTGTGCACTATATTTGTGATCACTCTTTGATAGCTTAAGCTTTTTTAACTATCATATTCTTTGAATCTCATCAAATTTTAGTCAAGTAAATCTTTTACAATGTTCATTAAAAACTCCTACTCAGTATTCCCCATCCTATACTTGATTGAAATATGATTTTAACCCAATATGGACGTTCTTGTGCATCACTAAAAACATTTATTCTTAAACACTTGGAAACATTTTGTAAACACTTTGAAGGCATCATAGCTATTTATGAATCCATTCATACTAAATCATCAAGATATTTAACTCATTTTAAAGACAATTTTTAAGATTTTTGTAGTCTTTAATAAGAGACTTCTCTGCTGAAATCAAGGTATGTTATGCCTCTATTATATTCATACTTTATAAGTTATAGCAACCATAAATCTAAAAGAAATGAGTTGAGTATTGCATAATTCATTCCTGCAGAAACAATATTCACTCCACATGATCAATGATTTCTTTTCCAAGTGTAAGTAAAACATAATTTAATAATCTAAGGTTGTCTTCTAGAGTGTTTCTTAAAACAGTTTTGTCCCCTTTAACAATCAGAATACTTGCCATTCTTCACTCTTTTGTATCTTAGGTTATAATTTGAATGGATCCTCTTTTCTACTCTATTGGCTATTGAAGGTCTTCCACATCAGGGTTGAGAGTACCGACTATGGACACAGACTGCCCCAGTCTATAACCAACTCTGCCACTTTCTAGCTGTTACATGTGGGGCAGGTCACTGAACCTCTCCATGTCCATTTCACCAGATATATAATAGGGGCAATATTAGTACTACCTATGGCTGTTGAAAGAATTAACTAAGCTGATGTATGTAAACACCCAGAGTAGTGCCTGACATATAGGCACTTACAAGGTATTACCTATCTTTATTATTGTTCCCAACTTGCTTACCTTTTTATGTTTTCTTGAGTAGTCTCTTCACTTTGAAATTCACTCAATCTCAATTACCTTCACTCTATCAGCCAACCCTCCGCATTAGTCCATTTCTTTCTCCTTAATTAAAAGAACTCCGTTTTCCTTGTCCTTGATTCTATTATTTTTATAGGAGTTGACTTGCTATAGGAGTGTATGTCCAGCGTTGGTATTTATTATATTAGGAGAATTCATTACAGGTATTTTGTGTTGGGTTTTTCATCCCAGGATCAAATCCTGAATTCCTTGGAGATTACTGTTTTGTATTTTCACAGCTCAGTATGAGAACTGTTTATCTTCACTCTCTATTTTTACTTTATTTGTGAGAATTACAATTTAGGCTACAAATCGTACTTCAAAGCCTAAAAATTTTAAAAAATTTCTTTCATATGGTAAAATTTTAAGGCAGAGAATGTCCTGTCATACTCTTCAATTATTTCCCTACTGAATGATAAATTAACAATGAAATAGCTTCTCTGTATTACCTATTTTTCAATATTTTTAATACCAAGACAGCATATATGTAAAACATTTGTATTGACTTGACAGACTCAATTTCAGGTCTCCATATATCTGAAGGATGCCCAACATTATCCATCTTTGAGATCTCAGCTCAAAGTCAATGAATAATTCTATCTTAGCACTAGTTAAGGATTAATATGGATACTCCCTTTTTTGTTGTCTGTTATACTTAGGAATAAATTTGAATACACTGCAAGATGTTTTGCTATTTTACTATCTTTGCATTTTATTCTGCTTTATATTCAGTAATGCTACAGTACAAAATATGACTTTATAAACATAATTATAACTAATACACATTGACATATAGCATTTAAAAATTAAAGGCATAAGCTTAGGACAGAAAGACTCATTGACAAAGTCTAAAAATATCTTTTCTTATGAAAGGCAAACCATAGAGAAATGAAACAGCTTCTCAAAGTCCTATAGTTAGTAAAGTGTGGAGCCAGAATATGTGAAGACAGATTCCTTTAATGTGTTTATACACCAGAGCCAACCATGTAGGTTGTCAACCAGCAGAAAATGTGGGCTGCTCGGGTTTCTACCTTCAACATTCGCTTTAAGAGGAATGAATGAATACAAGGTATGATTTCAGGGGATAGAGAACTAGAGAAGGATCTCCTGGTGTACCTTCCCTTCGTAGCTCCCGTATCTTCTCAGTGCTCAGCATTTGCACGTGGATCCCCCTCTCTCAGCATCTCCAAATTCAGAGGAGAAAGGCAGTGCTCATTCTATGTGATGAAAGGGCAAGTATCAAATGAGGTTATTTCAAACACACAGTTAATTTTTGTACATTTCAAGCCAAATAATGTATGCAATGTTTTCCTCTGTTTTGGCATGTTCACCATGTTTTAGTGTTAAAATATGGAATTTTCCCTGTGATTTCTGTATCCATGCTTTAAAGCTCCAGAATTCACCTCATTTCTCTCTTTGCCAAATATGGTTTTTTAAAAATATATTCCATAAAGAATGAATCAGACTAGTCAGACATTTAGTCAATGAAAAAGCTAAATGAGTATCCTAAATGTGTGCGGCTGCACATCATTGGTTTTATAGTCTAAAAGGGTTCATGTGTTATTTGGAATATGTAACAACATGATCCTTCTTGAAAAATAAACTAAACTTTGCCCTGAATTCCTCACAGACTTAATAGTAGTTGCACATGAGTAGATCAAGACAGAATTTGTGCCCCCTGGCACAACAGAGCATATGTATATATATTTGCTCTTCAATCCGATAAGGACTCTAGAGTGCAAAAGTACTACCATACAAAATAGAAATGAACTTCAATATGGGGGTAATAGATCTGGTTCTTCAATAAAATAAACAGTAATAGCTCTCTCCCTTTCTATTTCAAATGAATAGAAATTAGAAGAGGCTATGGATGTTAGATCTTGGTAAATTAGTGTGAATAATTACCAAAACAATGGCATTGCATTTCCTAAACAAAGAGGGTGGCCTTTTACATTTTAAGCTACTTTTAAGTGGGCTTCTCTTCATTATTATTTTCAGTCATGTAACAAATACTTACACAGAACCTACTATATGAAATATGTAATATTAGTAACTGAGGGATCTAAAAATGAACCAGACATGGATTTTGTTCCAAAGAAGTTAAAAGTCCAGTAAAAATATTAGAGGTACATCAGAAGTTAAATGACAAGCCCCAATATATGACCGTAAAACTTGGAGCCACTAACAAAATTTTACAATTAATTGAATTTATGACTGTAAATTTGATGGTTGGAAATCTTTCAGTTACTTAGACTATAATTAATGTCTTGTATTTAAAAATATATCCCCATTTTAAAAGTGTCTTCTCTTTCTTTTACATGCAAGGAAGTGACTCAGAAGTTCAAAGATGCTTAAGAGCAGATGAAAAATTAAAACAATTTTGAAAACAATTTTACATATTTTTGATGCAATGAAATATAGGAATATCTAAAGTACACAAGCCTGAACTTACTGATAACCATAACAGTAAAGATAGATAATATCTGAATGTACATAATATTCAGACTCTGGGAGATTACTGTTTTGTATTTTCACAGCTCAGTATGAGAACTGTTTATTTCACTCTCTATTTCTACTTTATTTGTGAGAATTACAATTTAGGCTACAAATCGTATTTCAAAGCCTAAAAATTTAAAAACAAATTTCTTTCATATGGTAAAATTTTAAGGCAATCATTCATAAACAAAAACTTGGGCATTCAGTTTCTCAGTCTTGTTAATATGTATTTAGACCCGTTTGGGGACTACACTCTACCAGAGACGACCTTTTACAAGATTTTCATGATGACACAATCAATATTATATTTAGAGTGGCCCATTCTATGTATGGTGTAAGGAAATATAAAAAAGTATTAAGATAGGGTATCTGCCTGATTAACAAGAATCTATTTTGGATTATGACAAACCACAAGCAAAGTAACTTATATTATGAGGGTTAAATTTACAGTTCATAACTGCAAGTGGATTTGTCATGTCAGAACAGACTCTAGAGGTTAAAACAGTTTTTATGACAACAGCTGCTGCCTTTGGAGATACACAATCTCAAATATAATTTTGAGATTAGTTGGCACAGAATATTGTTTTATCAGGGAGCCTGTTTAGAAGTCATTCTCTCCCTATCTCTCTTGGATGTCAACCATTGGTTTTACCATCAGAAGGATGTTGTATGAGTTTCCTATTGTTAATGTGACAAATTACCACAAACTTAGTGGTCTAAAATAACTCAAATGAATTCTCTGACAGTTATGGAGGCCAGAAGTCTGAAATAGACCTCACTGGACTAAAATCAAGATTTCATAAAGGCTGCATTCTTTCTGGAAGCTAGAGGGCTATATCTGCTTCCTGTCTCTCCATTTTTTAGAGGTTGCAGGAATTCTCTGGCTCCTTGCCTCTTCCTCTATCTTCCAAGTCAACAGTGTAGCATCTGCAAATCCACCTCTGATTCTGACCTTTTTGCCTTTCTTCTACATTTAAGGTTCCTTGTTATTACATAAGGCCCACCCAGATATTTCTCTTTATTTTAAAGTCACCTAGTTAGCAACCTTAATTCCATCTGCAACCTTTATTCCCCTTTGCTATGTAACATAACATGTTCACAGGCCCCAGGCATTAGGATATGGACATCTTTGAGGGCTGGCATTCTGCCAACCACAGGTGAGATTTTTTAAATAAAGCATAAATCATTGGCTATACACACTGTTCTTCAGGCTAATCTGATTGGAGATTGTTTCCCAATGTTGCTTAGCACCTCCCATATAGTTAAAAAGAGTACTTTTGACCTTAGTGAAGTGAATATGCTATGCTTTGCTGCTTCTGTGCATCATGGATGGATATATTCGGAATGTTAACCTATCTAGCTTTCATTTGGCAGGAGTATCCTTGATGCTTTCTCATATCAGCCCTAGCATATTTCTAGGAAAGATGGTAAAAGATATTTGGACAAATCCTGGCATGAAATTTTTCATTGAACCAAACTTGTTTTAATACTTTGTTCCAAATTCTGCCCTATGGAAATAATGCATTAGTACTTAATCAAAATTTTATTTAATTTTGGAGTCAAACTGCATTCATAGTACTGACCATCAACATATCTGAATGTTTAAATAACTGTCTCCTTTCTTTTATCCTCCACATATCACTGGCACATAAGGGTCCAACAACTATTTATTATCTTAAGTCCACAATATTCAAACATAGCTTATAATTTAAATGTATTTCAAAAATGAATATGTGAACACTACTACTCAATCTTATTTTAAGAAAGACACATTAGGTAGAACTAGATCAAATGCTTAATAATTTTATTCAGTCATTCATTTCTTCACCTGTTCATTCTCTTATGCTAGAATTTTAGAGGTAAAAGAGAATTTAGAGGTCATCTATTACACTCTTCATTTTTAAAACAGGTATATCAAGACCCATACCAAAGAACTGCTAAACCTCATTATTGGTCAGTAGAAGGTCTACAACTGGGAATACAGAAGGGTCAATTCTCATGCTTGACCTGTCCTAAACATCTGTCTTAATAAAGAAGCAGAGAATAAGGAAGGAGAGAGAATAAGGAAGGCAGTGTCTGAGAAATCTGAAGTCATTGTTAATGTATTTAAGCATTTTGGCTTATGAATAAATAACAGGGGATTCCCACTACCTCAGTGCCCAGGATATAATTCATGTGGTTCACTGAAGCTGGTTGTATAAATATGAGAGGCCAGCCCTTTGGGGTAAGCTTATCATTCTCAGGTACATTTGAACTAGGGAATATTTTCTTTCAGCAAATTACTTATGCCATCCAATATGGACATTCAGTAGCATACTTATTAATATCTTTATAAAGATATTCTGATTTTAATAAAGACAGAAAATTATTTAGGTCAGAACATAAATAGGAAGAGGTTAGATCAGTCCCTGAAAAGAATGATGCAGAAATGGGACTGGGATTATGGAGATGGGAATTTTTTTCCAAGCCCTCTATAATCTGCTAAGGAAATTAAAAATGGTGAAGTCAATTACCATGAACAAGTCAGGTAGTACACATGTAGCCAGATCATTATTCAGACTCTGAGCCACCAGAAGCAGTTCTTAATTCTCAGAGCTCCCTCAAACCCAGCCTAAATTTCTGATTGGAGCAGTGGAGTAGGAATTGAAAGAAAATACTAATATTTCTGTGGAACACATACTCCATTGCAGAAGCTAAAAAGCATAAAAATAAAGAGGACAAGTATTTTAATTCAATTAAAATTGCAAAGATCCAGTATCTTCTAGGATATGTTTTTAAACTGAAAAATAAGTTACAACAGGTTTTATCTCAAAAGAATGCCTAATGACAAAGAAGGCTTTTCCAAAATAAAATCAGAAATGTTGGTCAGATAAATCATATGAATACAAATATAAATTGTGATTAATCCTAGTCACTTTAATAATATCTGACATTACAAAGGAGGGCAGTCTCATTTCTACATTTTGCCCATAACCCATTTCATAGTAAAGCTGATCTAGGTACAAGGTTGTGTTACCAAGGGAGGTTGGGGACTCTCCTTGGGGGTCATAAATATAGTTTTCCATCTGCTGGAAACTGCTTAGGTGAAACATGCCTGAAGTCAGTGGCTGGATCAGATGATCTCTGGGGGGTCTCTTCCAGCCTTTTGAGTCTTTGAGAGAAATTTCTAATCAGCATGTTAATGAGTACTTTAAATTTGTATTCTGGTTTCCTTGAAGATAATTACCAGAAACACTACAGAGAACAGCATTTCTAAATGCCTGTTTAAAGTAAGAAGAAAAAGAAGGAAAATAAAACAGGATTCTATTTAAAAAGAAAAAAAAGAGGTAATAAAATGTGCCCCACTTGCTATGAGAGAAGGCAATTACCTGAGAAGGTAGTATGGCTCAGTAGTCTCGGGCACTTCTGGGAAAGTCCAAGGCTCCTGGGTCTTACGATGTCTTGCTGTGTGACCCAGGGCAAGTCACCTGACCTTGGTTTTCTCATCTGAAAACACAAGAGCCCAGAAGCTGTGCTTGATTACCTGACTAATATCAAGATACAGGAATTAAATGAAGAATGGAATTTCATTTGGGGCCTTACCACTGCTGCCGCTATGACAGATGGGAATCATATGAAGTAGGTTAGCCCCTGTGCTTCATTAACTGAAAAAAAGGAGTCTGAATGACATAGGTGATAAACTAAACTTTGAAAATGCTTTAAGAAATCTTAATTTGGATATTAAGTATATGATGAATATAGCAAAGTTTTTCTTTTTATTTCCACATTATGGAAAATCAGTTGTGATTTCTCCTATATGTTCAATTAATCTAGTTAGTCCAAAATCAGATCCAGAAGAAAAGAACGGGGGAAATACATACTAGGTTAGGGAGATATTTTTTCTTCTTGCACTTAGTTTTTAGAGTGGAAAAATCCTTTTTATTAATATTGATGAATAGCTGCCTTATGGATAAGAACAAAAGTGTATCAGTCCAAATTACTTTTCTCTCTCTATCCTTCCTTTCTTTACCAATAGTAAAATAAGTTTAATCTGAATTTTTATATTTCTTGGCACAAAATGTGACAACCCCGCATCCCCACACACACACATACTGCCCTGGGTGACTAAGCTGGCAGGTATCCAAACCTGGCACACAGGCTTAAATGCTTAGTTAGCTCCATGCTATTTTCAGCAACACATTTTTTTCCACCAGAGATCACTGTTTTCATAAACATACCCTATCCAAGAAATCATATGAGGAAGGAATTCAACTAATGCATAACACAGTTAATGCTTTCCAAAGTCAGCTAAAACTTATTTTTGACACACTCTTGAGAGAAGGCAAATAAAAAATAAAAGGTGATACTAAGATGAGTTCACTACTTGTTACCAAACTTGGAAAATGGAAACATCTCTGCCAGATAAGATCTCTGAGTATAACTAACAGCCATTACCTATATTTTACTACACTTTGTATTCCTGTTAAAATGAAAGAGCCAAACCCATTCTGAAAAAGTAGCTGGCGTTTTGAGTGGAGATTGAAATTTAATGCAGCCTTTTGTTCATGAACATTAAAAAGAGGGCAGGGATAGCACAGGAAATACTGCTCTGTGTGAGGTTTGGGGAATCATAAATTCTGGTTCCAACTCTGCTATTCAGCTTTTAGATGGCATTATACCTTAGTCCTACCATCTGTACAGTATGAATAATCATATTTCACTAAATCACAGGTGAATTGTAAAGAACAGACAATGAAAAGTAACTCTGAACATACAACCATTCTCAGAATCCAGACGATAAGGAAAACAAATGATTAAGAGGTACAAAACAATGGGCTGAACTTTTTAACAAAACTCTGAGAATCATAGCTAACCTGGTTTAAAAACAAAACATTTTCTAACAATGTTTATCTACCAAAATATGCATATGACTTAATTTTATCCACAAAATATGCATGATGTGGACTTTGGGACAAAGTCTATGAAGGACAACAAAAGAGAAAACACATCCTGACCCTACTGTGTTTTTGTATCTCTTGCTTGAGGGATCAGCTCATGGTAGATTCATGCTGTAAGTCTATGCAGTTTTTAACATTAAATTACAAATTTCATTGAAGGATTGGGCAGTATACTTTGTCTGAAGAGCAGGGATTATGGCAACTGTTAGGAGTTAGAGGAACACCTTTTTGCTTCAGGCTTGGAAACTTATTAACATGACATAATAAAATGCCCAGCAAGCCCTTGTGTCTCTCCCTTCTAAATTTTGAAATCCGAGGATGCCAAATCTATATACCCAATTTGGTCATATGTCTACCCCTGGGTATTCAGGTACATGCAGAACAGAAAGGTCAGAGTATACGTATGATCACTAAGTTCCCACTTTTGTTTATTAATGCTGTCCCCAGATACAGGAAAAATTGTTGTGAACCAAAAAGTTACCCCAGGTAATGACTTTCAAAAACATGTTACTAAATGTTAGTAATCCTTTGATATAAGGGAGAAAGATAACATCCTCACTTCTCTTTATACTTGAGAGAACATTTCCTACTATCTACTGCCCAATAAACACTTTTTTGTCTTAACTCCTTTATCCTCCATGGAAGAAAATCAGAGTTTAGAAATCCAGATTTCAAAGTTGTGTGTTTCCAGAATTCCTTTCTTTATATGGCTTTCTGGGAGGATTTTACTCTCAACTTAATACTTTTTTTTTTTTAACCAACCTCCTTTTTCCTTTTCTGAAATTTGAGCTTTTTACAAGAACAAAAAGATAAACAAGACAAATGATAATTGAAGAGTACTGGTTTAGTGTTAGGAAAGTCAGAAGGAAAGAGAATTTCAAGGGTGGGTAGTCAAAATTGTTAAAATCATGCATAGTGGATGAAAATTATGGGGCAGAGTAAAAGGCCATTTTATGTTGTAAGGATCACTGATGATCTTCATAAATGCAGTTTCATTATTGTAGGGGCAGAAGGTCAAAATACTCTGAAGGAAAGAGCAAGTGATGGTGAGAAAGGAAGTGGAGTTAGCAAGTACAGAATCAACACTTTGAGAGTTAAATAAAAGGAAGTAGATTGTTTGCAAGACACTTGAAATTAACCTCACAGCATCCAGTGATGTATTTGTAGTTCCAGGAAAATCCATCTAATTAGTGGACCCAAACATACTTGCAGAAAAAAGTGGAAATGTCTTCATGTTTTGTAAAGAGCTTCCTGTCATCCATGCTCTGTCATCCTTGAATGGATGCCCACAGGTACTTTTCCTTTTTTTTTTCAATCATTCATCATTTTTCTCTTTTTAATCTTTCTCATTTTCCTTACCTTCAAAAGACCAAAGCCAATAGTGTATTTTGCAGACAAAGCAACTAATACTGTTGTTTTGGGGTTTCAATCTGTCCTCAGTTTGGAATAATTTAGAGCATCTGGATTCTTCTGAGTGTAACATCTAAAAGTCAAACATTTCTCTGTGAGTATTAACTACCTTTAGGGACATGCACAAAAGGAAAGGGGAAACGCATTCCTCCACATGTGCATTTATAACAACATGAGAGCTCCTGGTGGAGTTATAGAGATGAAAGATTCTGTGACCTTTGTTTATGAAATTGATCTGAAGGCTACCTACATCACAATCACCTAGGGTGCTTATGCACATCACAAATTTGTTAGGCAAAGAGCAAACAAGAGTTTATTTTCAGAAAGGGAAAGGAACACTGTCTCTGAGATTTAAACAAAGGAAAGGGGGGTGGATGAACTTTATGGAAAAGTGGATGAGTGAGCACATAAATAGATTACCTGTAACACCTCAATTCTCTAAGTAATACAGGTAGTGAAGTCATCTATTAAGAAAGATGTAAATGGGTGGAATAAGTAGAAGAGGAAAAGAAGTTTTGGAATGGTCACTGTGCTGAATTACCTAGAAATCAACAATATTTTGTTTTTTATAAGGCAGTTTCTTTCTAGCATTTTAATAGCTGATGGCAACTTAAAATCATTGCTGCCTCAGTTTTGATGTAACTGCTATTTCCAACACATATGGGAACTTGATCATAGCTATTCATATTGTCACTTAAACTGAATTATGTGCATTGCTGAAAATGTCATCAGAAAGATTACTATGTAATTCAGCATTGAAAAAATGTTATTTTGTACTCAGAAAAGCATGGAAACAGAGCAGCAGGGCATGAATTTGATATTAATGAAGCAAATATTCATCACAGGGGGAATAAACACAGTTGTACAATTTCTTGTAAAGAACAACCAACAGATTAAATAAGATCCAAGAATATAAGATACACAAATATTTATGACTGAGTTGTTTGAAGAAAGATAGGCTATCACACAGTGAAACAATACAAATGAAAGAAAGGAAAATATTCATATACCTCAGAATAGATTAATGAATTTTCAAATCAATGAGGAGTTGGTATGACCAATTCATTGTAGCAAAGGATCATCATTAAGGTGTTTGACATCCATTGATCAGAAACTTCCAGCTAACTGAATAGTAGCACTTTCGCTTCCAGCAACATGTGATGTAGCTGAAGAAAAGTGAATAAATATAGTTTTAATAAAATAAGATAAACTAATAAATCCTGGAGCTCTTTGACACAAAGATATTGCATAAATACCAAAGCACTGAATAAATGAAGATCATGAGTGAGCACGGAGAAAGTTAATGTATCACCATGTAGCTATGCATAACTGCCCATGGCCATATGTTTCTCCCATGTTGAATTTTAACTTCAGAATATTTCTGAAAAATTTCCCCTCAAAAATGTTACTCTGTATTTGCATGCACATGCATGGATACACACATGCATACATGTGTGTATGCACACACACACACAAAGTTGGTTGGAAAAGAGCTTAGCTGAAAAACTGGAAAAATGTTTTCTGAGATACCTAGGGAGTGTTCTTCATAGGTGTCAATAGTTTACTTCTTGATTTTAGTCAGTCAGCAGACATGCATTGAACTACTTTAAAAATAAGCTTTTCAAAAACTATAATGATTTAGTTATTGCTGCCACTGTGAGTAGACATTGCAACTTTATAATTTCCAACCAACCAACCTTTTAAGCACTTTTGAAGAAGAGCATGGGTCCTTGTTGAAACAAAACTGTTGACTCCAGCTAGTAAGATTAATAAAGTGTCAGATATCAAAATTTCCAAATGAGAGCCAAGCATCCAGATGAAAATTCTGAAGAAAATACTGAAGATGTAAGAAACACCTGTGCATCAATAACATTCTTAGCAGCACAGAGGATAATAATAGGAGTGAAAACATGGTCATTGCTGAATGAGTCAAAAAGAGATTTAAAAGAGTGGACTCTGCAAGTGAATATATTTTAGGAATCTCATGACCAATTGAAATTTAGATTTAATGAAAATTATGTAACCTACCCAAAATGATAGAGTTTGCTTCTATTTTTCTTTATATGTATGCATAACATTATATTTTAAAATTTTTACAGATCTATGTAGGTCTAAAAGATGTCTTACAGTAAGTTAAATTTTTAAAAATCTAAGTTTTAGTAAAACCTTGTGTCATTGGCACAAGGATATTTTCAGTTTAATTGGCACAATTTTTTCCTTCTCAGTTGCACAAGAAAAAATGGTGCTTCTGAAAATTGATGTCATCTTAGGTTAAATAAAGTACTGTGACTGGAAATTTTACAATGTTTTATGCACTTTTCTTCTGTGTATTTTCTCATTCATCAGTTTGTACAACCCTTAATGACTAGCAACTTTATTGTTGAGTTCCACTAAAAACTATAGTTTTGTGATTAATGTGTTCACAGTCTAGTTGGGGAGAAAACTAGAAATGAATAATTATAATGCAAGGTGATAAGCAGTGTAGTGAAGCTATACACAAAAAATGCTCTTATCTGAGGGCTTTAAGAAGAAGTCCCATGCTGTGCCTAGGAAATTTTGAGAAAATTTAACGGAAGAGAGATTAAGGATTGAATCGTGACTTAGAGTTCATTAGACAAAGAAAAGACCATGTTTTGAGAAGAGGGAATGGTATATGGAAAGGCCCAGAGGTAGTGAAGTGTTCTATAATATTCAACAAATAGTGTGACAGAAACACTGGTAGCAGAGGAAATTAGAGGGGTAAATTGGAACCAGATTTTGAAGTATCTTGTTAACAGTGAAGAGATTGTAGTAATGAGACTTTTCTAGCCTTTGATGCATTTGATTTTTATATTTATTTTTATTGTGTTAAAATGCACATGACATAAAATTAACCATATAACCATTTTTAAATGTACAGTTCAGTAATACTAAGAACATTCACATATTGTGCTGATATTTGATTTTTGAGAAGATAATTCTATGGCAGATAAACTGGAGCCCAAAACCACTAGATAAAAGATGAATTGAACATTTCAATGGAGATATCAAAGAACCAAAATTAGAATTAGGGACTAGAAGATAGAGACAAAATTTGAACGAGGAGGATTATTTGAAGTGAACACAATTGAATTATATTGTATATATGTCATGTTTGATATGAATATGACACATCTGTGGGAAACCCTCCAGTACACAATCAGAAATACATTTCAGAGCATGGGGAAAATGTGGAGATAAAGTCATTAGCCATGTTGAAGTAAATTCTCTTAAGGAACCTGCATTGTAGTAAAAAAAATAAAATGTGATTTCGATTTCGATGAGATTGAATTGCACACTAAGAACAAGGAGTCAATAACTGATGGAATAGTAGAGAGAACTAAGAGAGACAGGCATCATAAACATCAAATAAGAAAAGTATCTGTCATGGTCAAAGCATCTATCATCATCAAATATTAATATTTAAATAGGATAAAGCTATTAAAATAGTTAATTGGCTATGATGGTTAGGTCATTGGTGACTCTAGCAAAGGCAATTCCATAGGATTGTTGGGGATAAGCTTATGGGCAGAAGTGGATTATAGTGGGTGAAGAACAACAGTAGAAATTGTAAGGAAAATATGAAAGAATAAGAATAATGATAGATAATATTTATGGGGCATTTATATAGCACCAGGCATTGTGCAAGTCTTATGTAATATTATGCCACTTAAGTCCCTTACCAGCTTTTCGCAGTAGATATCAAAATTTTATATAACTTAGAAAAGTTATATAGTATACCCAAGACATAAAGCTTTCTGTAGCCTTTCATAAATGATAAAGCCAGTTTTACATTACTCTATATATTGTTGACAAGGAGTAAATGGAAACTTAGCACATATACTAAAGTAAGTTTAAGTATTCTTTTAATAGAGACCACATATGGAAGAAAAGAGATAAGCTAGTGTAACCCTAGGGGGCGGGGTGGGAAATAAGTTCCAAGTCCAAGGCAAATTACCTTTGAAGTCATGTGGATAAAATTGCAATATTTCCAGAATCTCTCACCTGGCTTTAGTGCATCTCCATACTGTTTCCAAGGGGTGGAGAGAAGTAGTCCATCTCCATATCAGTAGGTAATTACAAGAGTGAGTGAGGACTTACCTGGATTGGAGAGGTTGGTGGCACCCTCTTCTTCTGCAGCTGGGTCACTAGAGATGCGGGACAACTGCTTGTAAGAAATAAATAAGTTTCTCCCACTTAATTTCTCCCCTTGACTGATTTTGGTTTCAAACAGGATTTCGCCCTGGGATTTAACCCAGAGCTACATCTGGTGGTAGTCAGCAGGACCTCTGAACCCAAAATCTGTCTACATGGGTGTGACCCTTGGGTGGGCTGCCCCTAGAGATGGTGGGGAGATGCCCAGAATCACCCTGTGGATAATGGGGAGATCCCAGTGGCTGCAGTGGTAGAGGGTGCATTTTCATCCTGGAGCCCCCTATCTGTGGGGCTTCCAACTGGGGAGCCCCTAGTGGGGAATTGGTCTAGGGTAAAGCACCTCCTAAAGTGATGGGGCCTTCCCCAGAATCGGGGAATAGTGGAAACACCGGAAACTGCAGAATTAGCACTCCATGATATAAAAGATTGCTTAGAAGCCCTGAGTGGCCATATAACAGCTTGGATTGTAGGGTCTCTTTTCCTTAAGATAATGGAAAGTGTTGTTGAGGTGAGAGAAAGGGTTTTTGAAGACAGAGAGAGACTTTGGCAGGAGAGAGACACACTTTAGCATTGCTTGGAGGAGCTGGGCGACGACTTAGGGGATGACCTTAAGGAAAAAAGACAATTATTGAGAAGATGGGTAGTGCTCCTGGAAAATTCCTTAGCAGCAGCAAGGGAGAAGGCAGCAGGAGAAGCCGCGTTGAAGGAGGTTGTGGGATGGACTGGGGGGGAGAGAAAGAGCTGTGCCTTCAGTCCTGGAGGTGGTAGAGGAGATGTTGGGAGAGGATGAGGAGGTGGGACTGATTGCAGATCTGTTGTTGAGCTTCTCCTGTATTAAAGGCCTGTCCAGTTGTAATTAAGAAAATAAAAACATAAAGCCGTGGGCTCCTCAGGAGTAGAAGCCACCTCCACCCCACATTGTGCAGCACTCCATGCTCCGCTCCTATACCCAGGATGAGCTGGTACACAGAGAGTCCAATATTGGCAGGAGCCATCAGAACCTCTGGCTACATGGCTTTTGCATCTGTGGGATATGGTGATGGAAAACAAACACTGTTATGTCAGGTTCTGAAATGGGTAAACGCTTCCCTCAAAACTCACCCTTCCAGCAGCAGTTGCAAAGTGCCTGTCATGCCTCAGGGAATCAGGCACTTCTGGATTGGCTGACAGCAGCCATCAGGGCAGTTTGGTCTAATCAGGGTGATTTACCATACTTACCCATTAGCTGGAAAACATATGCAGAGCTCCAACAGGTGTTACGGGAATTGGGCATGAAAAATATCATCTATAATATGGACCTTTAAGGCCCCGACAAAGAGTTGTTCAGCATAAGAATAAGAAATCTTATTCTTATGCATACAGGTTCCCCATCTCTCTTTGGGTCCCTAGTGACTATTCTTGCCGTCCTTATAGGGCAACCCATAAGTGAGGCTACTCATACTTTACCAGATCTGGGGGAGGTTGAAATAATAAGAGCATGGAAGGATGTACAGGCTATGACGGAAAGCAGAGGTGCAAAAGGCCCCTTGAAGGTCTCGAGAACCCAGATGTGGGTTGATTTGATAAAGGCTGGGATAGTGAAAGGAAAACTTGATGGGCAGTCCAATAGGATCATGTTAGAACTATGACACCAATTAAAGCCAGAGCAGCAGTTCCAGCCACTGAGGTCCAGGACATAGAAGCCAGAGGCAAAGCCTCATGTCTGGCCTATGTCCCTGCAAGACTTCCTGGGGACAGTACGCAGGCTCTGCCTGGGCCCTCACCCAACAGGAATGATGATTGGGCATCACAATCTGACTGAGGGGGTGGTGATCAAGGTCCTCCACTTTTGGGTACGTGGTGGGAACTGGAAGCCACCTGTAGAATTAGCAATTCATTGGTCCCCTGTGAATGAACAATGTGTTCATTGGTGCTGGTGGACACAGGAGATGAATGTTCTCTGATTTATGGCAACCCTGAGCATTTTCCTGGGATCTCTGCTGTGATAGATGGTTATGGGGGTAAGGCAATTAAAGTAAAGAAAGCCCAAATCCCACTAAATTTAGGGCATTAACCCCTAAAATGAGTATACTGTGTACATTTCTCCCATCCCTGAATATATTTTGGGGGTAGATACCCTGCAGGGCCTGTGGTTACAGACCACTGCAGGTGAGTTCAGACTGAGGGTATGTGTGGTAAAGGCAGTTCTGAGGGAACATGCTAAGCACCCACCTATAGCTCTGCCTATAACTCAGTGAGTGACAAATACTAAGCAGTATAAATTGCCTGGGGAACACAAGGAAACTGGAGAAACTCTACAGGAGCTGGAGAAGGTGGGCATCATAAAGCCCAATCATAGTCCTTTTAATTCTCCAGTGTGGCCAGTGAAAAAGTCAGACAGCTCCTGATGTATGACTGCGGACAACAGGGAATTTAACAAAGTCACACCACCTTTGCATGCTGCTGTCCCCTCTATACTAGCCCTTATGGACACACTTAGTCATGAACTAAGGACGGATCATTATGTTGTGGACCTTGCTAATGCTTTCTGCTCTATCGATGTAACACAGGAAAGTCAGAAACAGTTTGCCTTCACATGGGAATGCCAGTAGTAGACATTCACTGCCCTTCCACAGGGAAACCCCCACATTTTTCATGAATTTGTAGCCCAGAACTTGGTCACATGGAAGAAACCACAAACAGTTCAAACAGTTCAGCTGTATACCTACATCAATGATATCATGCTCATGTATGGTTCTCTTGCAGATTTAGAATGGGCAGTTTCTAGACTGCTGCACCATTTACAGGAGAAAGGATGGGCTGTGAACAGCACCAAGATTCAGGGACCTGGTTTGTCTGTGATGTTCTTGGGAGTTGTCTGGTTGGGTAAAACTAAAGTTATTCTTGAAGCAGTCATAGACAAGGTCTAGGCTTTCTACATCCCTACCATTGTGGCAGTATTACAAGAGTTTTTGGGTCTTTGGGGCTACTGGAGAGTGTTTATTCCACAGTTGGCACAAATTTTGAAGCCCTTATACCTGTTGGTACAAAAGGACATCAGGTGGGACTGGGATGAGACACATGCAGCTGCTTTTATTGCTGCTAAGTGAGCAGTCAAGGCTGTACAGGCCTTGAGTGTAATGGATTCATCAAGGCCCTTGAGCTAGATGTTCATGTAAACCAGAGATGCTTATGGGTGGGGTCTTTGGCAGTGGCTTGAATGGACATGCCAACCTATCGGATTTTGGTCATAACTATAAAAAGAAACAGAGGTCTGATGGACTTTAATAGAGTAGGAACTGGCTGCTGTGTACCATGCCTTGCTGGCTATGGAGCCCATTACGGAACAGCTTCAACCAAGATAATAACCACTTATCCCTTTGTGGAGTGGGTGTGAGACTGGACCCAAAGGCCATGGAGTAACATGGCACAGATGCCTACTGGCCAAATGGGATACATATTTCCAGCAGTGTAGCACCCTCTCTATTAGCCTACTAGCCCCTCAAGTGGAGAACTCCAGTGCTTATTGGGCCCAGTGACATATACCAGTGGAAAGCAGGAAGAACTTGCTTTTGAGCCATTTTTAGCTGAGAGTCCTTATCAGGACAAAAAAGTCCCTGAAGATGCTTGATATACAGATGGCTCCAGTCATGGGCAGCCACTGTATTGGAGGGCTGTGGCTTTCCATTTTAAGACTGAGATAATATGGATGGGGGATGGAGAAGGGAAGAGCAGCCAATGGGCTGAGTTGAGGGCCATGTGGCTTGTGATCACCTAGATGCCCTTTCCTATAGTTGTCTGCACTGACAACTGGGCTGTCTATGGAGGCTTGACCCTGTGGTTACCGACATGGTACCATGTCAACTGGATGGTGGGTTCCTGGCCCCTTTGGGGACAAGAGTTGTGGCAAGACCTATGGGCCTCTGGTCAGACTAAGACAGTTACTGTATATCATGTGACTGGCCATTTGCCTTTGGCATCCTCAGGGAATGATGAAGCAGACACACTGGCCCAGGTGCATTGGTTAGAAGGAAAGCCCGCCTCTGATGTAGCCCAATGGTTATATCAGCATTTGTTGCATGTGATTTGAAAGACAATGTGGCCTGTAGCCCATTGGTGGTGTTTGCCGTTGACTTTTGAAGAAGTTAGCAGAACCTGGAAGGAGTGCCTTGTGTGCTCTAAGAGGGACTTACACTGAGTCCTGCAGTAACATGGGACAGTAGTAAAGGTTCTGATACCCCTTGTCAGGTGACAGATAGACTATATTGGGCCTCTCCCATATCAGGATATTGGTGGGCCATGACTTGTGTGGACACAGCTACGATACTGTTGGTTGCTTTTCCCACACGTAATGCAGAACAGCAAACCACCAAAAAGGGCCTAGAGTGTCTCTTTGCAGCCAATGGCTGACCACAAGGGTTTGAGAGTGATCAAGGTACCCACTTCATGGGACATGCATTAAAAGAATGGGTACATCAATTAGGAATAAAGCTGAAGTTTCATGTTCCATATAACTCTACCCAGGGAGGCCTGATAGAGAGGTACAATGGTTTGTTTTAATCTGGCCTGAAGTCAGACACCAATAGTCTATGGGGCTAGTCAGTTTGCTTATGGACAGTGCTATAGCATTTGAATGAGAAGCCCCGAAAAGGACCTTGAGCCCTGTGGATATGCTGACACACATTGCTGCCTCTCCTATACAACTGTATGTGCAAACCAAAGAGGAGTTATTGAAACCAGGATATGGCCAGCAGAACGACATCTTGCTGCCAGCCCCAACTGCATTAAACCCTGGAGACACTGTTTAGTGGACGTGGCTCTGGACCTTTTGACACATGGGCCAGCAATGGCTGGTCCTTCTGGCCCCTTGGGGAAAAGGCCTGGAAGCTGGCCTCCTGTGTATTTGTAGAATAATAGCAGAGTGGTCACAAAAGATCACGATAGTGCACCCAAAATGTCCAGGAGGTAAGAGCATTTTATGTGGAAGTTTTGTTTTATCTTTATGGCCAATGCATGTACATCCCGTAACCCTTTATATTGACCTATCTGTAACTCCCACAGGGAGGATGTGAAAGTCTGGTGTACTAGACCAGGATGAAATCCCCTTCCTGCCACTGTTCTATCACAGGACCACTCTCTTGCATGCATTCTACCTGATGGACAAGATTTACCTGTGCTGGTGTCATTGAAACATATATCTTATCACCCTTAAGGTTATTTTCTTCTACAGACCCTGTGGCCTGGACCTGTCCCCTGGCTGCTGCTGCTGCATGATGATTGCTCTAAACTTCCTACCTGTTCAGCTACTGGTGGCCTATGGAATGGGTGAGCTATGGGCTTAATATGCATAGGACTTTGAACCTAGCTGAATCCTCCTGCTTGATGATTTCCATTTTATTGCTGTTGCTATTGTATGTTATTAATCTGGTTGCAATGCTCCAGTTTTCTCACCCAGGGACCATTGTGGAAGATGGGGAATGAGTAGATTGTAAGATGAGATTTCTGGAGGGGTGGTCTGTGGGTAAAACTGCAGTATTTCCAGAATCTCTCGCCTGGCTTTAGTGCATCTCCATACAATAGGTGTTTCCAAGGCGTGGAGAGAAGTAGTCCTTCTCCAAATCAATAGGCAATTTCAAGGGCCAGCGAGGGCTTATCTGGACTGGAGAGGTTGGGTGGGTGCCTCTTTTTCTTCTGCAGTCGGGTCGCAAGGGATGCTGGACCACTGCTTGTAAGAAGTAAATGGGTTTATCCCACTTTATTTCTCCCTTTGACGGATTTAGGTTTGACAGATATTTTGCCCTGGGATTTTCCTGCTGCAGCTACAAGCTGAATTCAAAGGGTGAAATCAAGTGGGAGAAACCCATTTATTGCATACAAGCAGTCGTCCACTTCTGCTCTCCGATGTCTCTCATGACCCTGCTGTAAAAAGGGACCCCACCCAACCTCTCTGCTCCAGATATGTCCTCGCTCCCTGTTGTAATCCCCTGCTGATATGGAGATGAACCAAGGCCAGCGAGAGATTCTGGAAATATTGCAATTTTACCCACAGTTAGTAACTAGAGGATGTAGTAATATTTAAGGCAAGATTTTTGGCAGGGTTGGGGTATAGGAGGAAAGTTGTTTTTAGACTGAAGAAAGCGTGAACTCTTTTTATTTGGTAAGTAAAACAGAGTTTCAGTAATGCAGAAGAGAAAGACAAAGAGGGTAGTTAGTGAAAAGAAAGCCCAGAGAAAGAAAGAATAAAATGTTTAGTTCATGGGTCAAAAGTTTACTCTCTGAGAAACCTGGTCTTGGAGATAGAAGAAAAGGAATGAAGAATGTGTGTCATTACATAGCTAAGTGAGGATAGTAGAGGAGTTACAGAGCTTTTGATGAATAGTTGTTTTTTCTAACAGTGTGGGATATGGTTGGGGATTGAAGAGTATAATAAACGTTTCTAACAAATGTCTCAAGGAATTGGAAAGTAAGTGAATCATAAATGTAAGCACCTTAGTGGTGCAGTTTAAAGTAGAAACCATAACTTTGTGTGATACCAATAGACATTATTATATCACTCACCTTTACCAGTGGGTAAGGCATAGGTAATGAAAGAGAAAGAAGGTGGGGTTTGTATTGATCCATGGAGAGAAATTGGTTCTGAGAGGGTAGTAGAAAAATTAGAAAGGGAATGTAACTCGGGGGGAAAATCCTGGGGCAAAATACCTTTGAAACCAAAACCAGTCAAAGGGAGAAATACAGTTAAGAAACCCATTTATTTCTTACAAGCGGTTGTCACATCTCTCTCTTAACCAGGGTGCAGCAGAAGAGAGAGCTCCACCCAACCTCTCTGGTCCAGATAAGCCCAGGCAGGCCCTTGAAATACCTATTGGTATGGAGATGAACTATCCTCTTCATTCCTTGGATACACCTATTGATATACAGATGTCTAAAGCCAGGTGAAAGATTCTGGAAATACTACAGTTTTACGCACAGGGAAGAATTCAGGGAATAATGAAAATGCCATGATGTGGTATCAGCACAGGCAGTTAAGCAGGGCAGGGTTAATTTTAGAATTGCTAGTTGGGATCAAAGAAAAAATGTGCTCAAGAGAAAAAGACAGAAATATGAAATAAGGGGTGGTTATGAGAAGAACCAGAGTTTCAGAGTTTAAGCTTTCAGGAGTACTCTGAAGAGCTGACTAATTCAAGTGTTCCATCCTGAGAGAATTTTGCTAAAGAAGGAGGAACAAGAAATCCCCAAATTAAAGTCATGTCTCAAAAAAAGTAATTACAAATTAAATACAGGTTTTAAGTAATTTGAAATTTTACTCCTTTGGTTAAGTAAATCTTGTAGCATATAATTTAACAGTAACATATCATTAACAGAAAATACAATTCCAACAAAAACAGAAATTCTGAGGCCTAACTTTTGATTTCTTGAAACCTGATCCTTTTTCTCACTACTCTCTGAAGCAGAACCTCTACTAGTAGTAGACAGGACTGACAGCCTTTCCCCTTAGACCCCAGGTTCTCGTTAATGTGCCTATTGCTACTAGAAGTATTTCTAGAAGCTGGCATTTCCCTCAATACTAAAGCTTGGATTTTGAGATAATAACCATTACTCTTCCTAAAAAGTTAGTTTTTGTATTTGTGATCAGTCACTGATGACTGGCAATCATTTTTGAGGAAATTTACTCATATTTTCACATCTATTATTAAGACTGTTGAAAGGAAAGGAGCGACACACAGCAGCAATTCACCGGAGAATTCCACTTTATTAGGGAAAGGTGCTGGGTTATATCGGAAGGGGCACAGGGTGATTGTGGTGTTACTTCTACGGGGCTGATGGCTGTTGGCTAGGTGCTGGGATTGGGAGGGGGGCGAGAGGTGATTGGGCTTCAGGTGGCACCGGTGGGAACTGAGGACCCCGAAAGAAGCCGGAAGTTTGCCATCTTACTGGTGGGGGCCCTTCATTCCCCCCTTTCTCCTCTATGGGGTTGTGGATGTTGCTTTCTCTCTGACTGCTTCCTGCTGAACAGGGGCAGAGAAGGGAGTGAGGGCTTGAGGATTGGGAGGAAAGGGTTGATAGGACTCCCCACAGTAAGGATGAGTAGATGTGGACTTCTTCAGGTTGGAAATCAATGAAGGTTCCCTGTAACTATAGGTCGAGGACTTGTTGATTCTAATGGTGGTGCCAGGAGGATACGGGTGCCAGAAGCCAGGCGTCTGCGGCCATTGTTTCTAGGGACAGTTTCTAGTGGAGAGAGGGGTCCATCTCAGCATGTGGTGAGGAGGTCACGTGAGGGTGAGGGATCTTCTGTGGCTAGAAGCTGGTAGTTCCTGAGTAAAAGCTGGTTGAAAGCTTGATTAAAGATTTTTCCGACTTGGGATTTGATGAACTTTATTATACAGGGTAGGAAGAGACAGGCGAGAAGAATGATTATTATGGGGCCTGCAATGGGCCAGAGCCAGGTGAGGAGGGGATTTGTCAGCATTGAAGAGAATGGGTTGGAATTGGAAGGAGAGTGGAGGCTGGAGGCAAGGTCAGTGAGTTTGGTGATGTCAGTTTCTACAATGTTGGATTCATTGATGTAATAGCAGCACTCTTCCCAGAGGAAGACACAGGTGCCGCCCTTCTCGGCTGTAAGCAGATCTAGGGCCCGCCGGTTTTGAAGGGTGACCTTAGCTAGTGAAGTGACCTGTCTTTGGAGAGAGGCTAGGGAATCGGCAGTGGATGTCAGGGCTCCCTCAAGTTTGGTGTTGAGATCTCTAACTGCCTATAGAGAGTGACCCAAGGCTTCTCCCGAAAACCCTGCCCCAATGGCTGAGGTGATCAAAGAGATACCGACCATGATGGGAAGGAAAGCAGCTCTTTTTGTGCGCGAGGGCAAAGGAGGTTGGAGCTCAAGAAATTCTGCCATGCTGTAAAGTGTAAGCTGTGGGATTAGGGTGACGAGAATGCAGGGTGTGCTGGAGTTGGGAGGCAGTGAAGTGAGCTGGAGGGGGGTGGAGTCGGGCCTACACAGTGGTGGATGGTGAGATTATCTGCGTATTCTGGTTCTCATAGGGGTATGTCTGCCAGGGGGCAGAGGGGTTGTCTTTCTGCATGGAAGGAGTAGTTGGAAATATTAAGGGCACGGCGGCCAGCAGTGGGTGCTGTAGTGATGAGCACAAGAAACAATTGGCGGTATTAAGGGTGTGGTTGAGAAAGATGGTGGTGTCCTGAATGAGCTGTAATGAAGAGTAGGAGAAATGGGAAGAGGGGCGGGGATAAGAAGATGAAGAGGCGCCGTCAAGAGTTTGAATAATAACTTTTTTGGAATGTCTGATATCTGATGCAACTTGAGAGATCTGGGAATGAGAGGGAACATACTTTTGAGAGATATGAAGGGTACCGTGGGGGATCGAGGACCCCCTGTAGTAAACTGAGGCTGTGACTTTGGCAGCCCATCGAGAGTCCCAGGGATCTGGAATTGATAAGGAGAATGAGCTGTTGGGATATTTCATGAAACGGTTGGAGGAGTAATACTGTGGTTACTGGAAGTTACCCATGTAGTGAATGGCACAAGACTAGTAGGGACATCTCCTGTAGGTGTCTGGCCATCGCCTGCAATAGGCTTGTTTTTGGTCATAGAGGAAGCAGAGGTAGGGAGAATAAGGGTAGCTGCTAGTGAACACTTCGGTGGAGGGAGGAAAGTGGAGGTATAAAGGCTCAGAGCAGCTTTTCAGAGGGCAGTCTGGTGTGGCAATGAGGGCAGTAACTTTTGTTTGATGCTGTGTGTAAGTCTGTCTGACTTTGAATTGCCATACAAAGGAGGTTGGGGTGGTGGGGAAGACAATAGGAATGAGGAAAAAAAAGCGAGAGAGCGGTAAAGGAGGAAAAAGTCATGATTCGGGTATGGATGGCAAAGGGGGTGAACGGGATTTTGGAGGAAAGAGGACAGTCAGGTGAGGAGTCTGGAGGGAGGGAGAGTCTGTAAACTTTTGTAGGTTAAGAGATCTTTTAGGTGATGTGGGGACAGAATGGTAAGGGGCGCCCTGAATGTCAGTTTATGAGCTTCTTTCTGTCTAGTGGCTAATGCTCGTAGGCAGGGGGCCCATCTCTGAACTGTGGGGTCTAATTGCTTGGAGAGATAAGCTACTGGGGCAAAGGATGGGCCATAATATTGGCTTAGGACTTCTAGAGCTTGACTGGACCTCTCAGGAATGTATAATGAGAAGGGCTTCGACAAATCAGGGAGATGGAGAGCTGGGGCTTCTACAAGGGCTTGACGGAGCTTAATGAAGGAGTGTCGGGGTGAGAAGGATAATGATTCTTTAGGGGGGCCCTTCCTGAGGTCGTATAGGGGTCTTGCCACAGGGAGAAGTTGGGGATCTACGCTCTAAAATACCTAGCCAGGCCTAGAAAGGAAAGGATTTCTGTCTTGGTTTTGGGAACGGGGAGGTCAGAGAGGAGCCATTTTCTGTCTAAGGTAATGGACTTTCTTTGTTGAGATAGAAGGAATCTGAGGTAAGTGACAGGAGGGGAAGAGATTTGAGCTTTGACGGGGGATACTTGGTAACCTCTGGAAGCTAGAAGGTTAAGTAGGGAGGCAGTGTCAAGTTGAGACTGTTCTCACGAGGGACTGCAGAGTAGAAGATTGTCCATGTATTGTAATAAGGTGGACTTGGAGTGATCATGATGAAACTGTTTGAGGTCCTGAGTTAGGACCTGTCTAAAAATATGGGGACTATCTCGGAAGTTTTGTGGCAAAACTGTCCAAGTGAGTTGTTCAGAATGTCTTGTGTATGGGTCTGTCCAGGTGAAGATGAAAAAATCTTGGGAGGAGGGGTCCAGAGGGATAGGAAAAATGCGTTTTTGAGATCTAGAACTGAGAAGTGGGAGGCCGAGGCAGGGATCTGCGATTAAAGGGTGTGCAGATTTGGAACTAAGGGAAGGATAGGGACAATGGCCATGTTGATGAGGCAAAGGTCTTGGACAAGGTGGAAAGATCTGTTGGTTTTTTTAACAGCTAATATGGAGGTATTAAATGGGGAGTGAGTGGGTCTGAGGTAATTTTTGTTTAAGAGATCTTGAATGATGAGTTGGAGGCCTATGAGGGCTGAAGTGGTTAGGGGGTATTGGGCCTGACAGATATACTGAGAGGGGTCACATAATTTGATAGAGGCAGGAGGACATAGAGCCACGGAGGGGCTTGTAATGTCCCAAACTTTGGGATTTACAGGGTGCATGAGGGCAGAACCGGAGCTTTCATTGGATAGAGGGGGGTCGTCGGCTATGAGGGCCATCAGAAAGGGAGTACTGGGGGCTGTGGGAGTGGATGTAGTTATGGAAACGTGGAGGAGAGAAAGGATGTCCCGTCCTAGTAAAGGGATGGGACACTGGGGCATAACCAGGAAGGAGTGGGAGAAAGGTATGGGATTGTCTTGGATTGTGCATAAAAGGGGGGAGTTTAATGGGAAAATCTGTTTATCTCCTACCCCGACTATAGGAGTAATGGCTGGCGTGGTAGGGCCCCGGTATTCTCGCAAGACTGAGAAGGTGGCTCCTGTATCTAGGAGGAAGGAGATGGGGCGACTGTCTACTGTTAAAGTAACCCTGCACTCCTGTTTGATGATGGAAATGGTTGGGCGAGAAGCCCCCGGGTCCCATCAATCTTATTCTGCCAGCCCCACTACGGCAGGCTTAGGATGGGGATTGTTCGTCCAGCCTCCCCTTTGTGGGGGCCTGGTCTACGGCCGAGGCTGAGCCCCACTCTAGCTGGACAACGCCCTAAAGATGGCGCCTGCTTCCTACTCACCACCCTTTCCCCTCTTCCCTGTTGGGGATTGGCAGCAGACTTCCGTACCCGTGCACAGCTCGTGCTGCCTGCTTAGAGTGGCGCATGACACCTATCTGCTTAAAGGTCACGCATGATACTGTCCCGGATTGGTTGGGTGACTGAATATAAGGAAGCCTGCCGGGAGGGAGAAGAGCTTCCCGACAACTGCTGTAACCGCCGTGAGAGATTAGACAATAAAGCCTAGAGAAGAATCAAGACCTTGGGCGTGTTGCTTCGGTCCCTGAAGGGTTGCGACAAGTGGTGCCGAACCCCGGGAATCGCTAAACCTCGTCGCGACCTGGTCCGCTGACCCTGGCGCCTGCCAATGAAGTAGAGCTTGTAACTCTTCAGGAACGTCGCTGGACGCCGTTCGGTCAGCTGGCCAGACCGGGAGAGGGAACCGAGGAGGGTGAGTGGATCGGCGAGCAAACTGAAAGTATAAGTAGCAGGGCAGACAGCAGGCAGTTGCGGTGGGTGTTTATGTGTAGTGTGTGTGTCCTGTTAGTGTTTGTGACATTGTTTATTATAATATATGGAATGAGGAGGCGCCAGTGAAGGTTCGCAGAGCGGCAACGAAATAAAAAGGTTCGCAGAGTGGCAACGAAATCAAAAGGTTCATGGAATTAGCGACGTATTCCATCTAAATCATAACTAGGATACTTGCCCCTTTAGAGAGAGGATGGGGACGTAGGCCTCTAGGGTTAGGGCCGAGGAACCTCTGAAAGCGCTCCTTAGAGCTAATGGAACCCCTTTGAAAATGAAGACTGCCAGGGCATTCCTGAACACTATAGAGAATCATGCCCCATGGTTCTTAGATGAAGGAAAAATCACCAGCCCTTTATGGGACAGGCTGGGGGATGACCTACACCGGGCAGACAAGAGGGAGCCCCTTCCACCAGGGACAATCCCTATTTGGGGTCGAGTAAAAAATTGCCTGAAGGGACAGAAGCCAAGCTGCCGAGAGGCCATCCAAGAGGGGGAGGAAATATTAGAGGAAGTACGAGAAGAGCGTGCCTTCGCAAAGGCATCGGAAGGGGGATCTGAACAGGGACTGCCATCTGATGAGGATGCAGACGGGGAACTTTCGGGGGACGAGCTAGAGAACAGGTTTAATTGCAGAGTTAAATTAACCACAGAGACTCTTTACAGTGAGCAGTCTAATGCCATAATGAAAAAACAGGGGTACGCGGGCACTAGAGGACTAGGGAAGGATCTCCAAGGGAAAGAACAACCAATCCTTTTAGCAGGGAGACCGCCCAAAGGGCCCGGAGGACCAGCATTGGGTTTTTCTTTGGGGCCACTGAGGGAAAACAGCCTATAGAAATAACATGGCAGTCAAAAAGGCCCGTGTGGGTACCTCAGTGACCCCTCACCAAAGAAAAGAAGGAAGCAGCCCACACTTTAGTACAAGAGCAGATAGCAGCTGGTCACCTCCAGCCCTCTACCTCGCCATGGAACACACATATTTTTGTAATTAGGAAAAAGTCTGGCAAGTGGTGATTATCAAAGACTGTTTCTTCTCCATCCCGCTTCACCCCAGAGACTGTCAAAGGTTTATTGCCACAGGGCATGGCTAATAGCCCCACCATGTGTATGTAAAGAAGGCCTTACAAACTGTCAGAAAACAGTTTCCCCTGATAATCATCTATCATTATATGGATGACATCCTTTTGTGTCATGAGAGCAGCAGGGAGCTAGAGACAACCCTCAGGGTCAGGGTATGGTGGAATGCACCCACCTCACCCTCAAGAATGCCTTATATAAACAAAAAGGGGGAATAGGAGAAGATTTTAGAACACTGGACAAAAATGGCCACAGTGCAGTAAAGTGGCACGACCAACAATCCAATCCAAAACACATGCCTAAAGTTTTGTGGAAGGATGTGTTGGAAGGAACATGGAAAGGCCCAGACCCAGTGATAATCTGGACCCGAGGCTCAGTTTGTGTTTTTCCACAGGACCAGCAGAACCCCATTTGGGTGCCTGAACGTCTGCTACGCAGAGTGGAAAACCCCAGGGCAGAGGTACAAGATGATCGCACTGCTTCTGCTCCTGCCATGGATCCTACAGCAGGCAATGGTGGAGCCGAGCTGCAGCTGCAGCCACCGCCATGCTGACTATCACCATTCCTATGGCAGAAACGCTGAATGGTCTGTCCCAGGCCACTGCCTCGGCAATGACAGCGCAGAACGTCAACCAACGCATGAACCTTCTTCAAGAAGAATTGGACCTCTTGGGGGAGGTTTTGTCTGTGGGCTGCATCCATTCTTATACGGGGGTGTATTACTGGTATTCCTTTTCATAATTATTCTAAAGCTGCCAACTTGTCCAGACAGTTAGGCAAGATGTTAAACGCCACCAAAGCCTGGTCAGGTGTAGGTGTCATAGGAATATTGCTAATTGTGAGCCTCTTCGTGCTTGGGAGGAAAGTCTGTTCCATACAAAAACAGCAACGGGGAGAACGGAAGGTCCTGTTGCAGGCCATGGCAGCGCTAGAGGAAGGCATCTCCCCTAGAGTATGGCTTAATGTGCTGGATCAGTAGTCAAGGATGGGTAAGATCGGGAGCTGCGCATATCAACCTAAGACAGGGCGCAGACCTAAGCTGTCTGTTGCCTGAGGACGGGTAAGAATGCCGCAGACTCTGGACAACCTAAGACAGGCATGATCCCGACAGACCTTTGGTTATAAAACAATAAAGGGGGAGATGTGGGGGCCCGGCCTACGGCCGAGGCTGAGCCCCACTCTAGCTGGACAACACCCTAAAGATGGTGCCTGCTTCCTGCTCACCACCCTTTCCCCTCTTCCCTGTTGGGGATTGTCCCAGCAGACTTCCGTACCCATGCACAGCTCATGCTGCCCGCTTAGAGTGGCGCGTGACACCTATCCGCTTAACGGTCATGCATGATACTGTCCTGGATTGGTTGGGTGACTGAATATAAGGACGCCTGCCGGGAGGGAGAAGAGCTTCCTGACAACTGCTGTAACCACAGTGAGAATTAGACAATAAAGCCTAGAGAAGAATCAAGACCTTGGGCGTGTTGCTTTGGTCCCTGAAGCGTCGCGACACCCTTCGGGTGGTTGGGCAATCAGACCCCCAGTGGCCCTTTTTGTGGCATCTGGGGCATGGGGTGGTAGGAGATCTGGGGGAGGGGCACGCCCTTGACCAATGTCCCTCTTTTCCGCACTTGAAACAAGCTCCTGGGGGCGGGGGGGCTTGTTTGTAGAGGGGTGCCCAGGTTGTGGTTTTATCAGCTGGGCCAACATTTGGAAATTGGCCTGATCAGCCTTTTGTTTACGGCGTTCTTTCTCCTCCTCCCGGTTATGGAAGACTTTAAAGGCCACTGTTAGGATCTCAATCTGTGGGGTAGCGGGGCCCTGTTCTAACTTTTTGAGTTTAGCTTTAATGTTGGGGTAGCTTTGAGCTAGGATGTCATAAGGACATGTTTTCCTTCAGGTGTTTCTGGGTCTAGGCTGGTATACTGTAATAGGGCTTGAGCGAGTCTGTCTAAGAACTCGGAGGGGGTTTCGTCTCTTTTGAATTATGTCTTGGAGCTTTTGAAAACTAACTACTTTACGAGCTGCCTTTTTCAGACCTGCTATTAAGCAGGAGGCAAAAATATCTTGAGAGCAGAGACCTACAGCAGTGTTATAATCTCAGTGTGGGTCTTGTTCGGGGACAGCAGTGGGGCGGGCCAGGGGGATAGGTGGGGTCAGTCCTGTGGGTTGCGGTAGCGTGCGTTTGGGCGAAGTCCCAAACTCGTCTACGCTCTTCAGGGAGGAGAGTATTGGCCAGGAGCATGAAAATGTCATGATGCGTGAGGCTGTAAGACTGGAGGGTCCATTGAAACTCCCTGATGTATGTCGTGGGATCAGCGGAAAAGGAACCTAGGTGTTTCTCTAATTGGGCTAAATCTCCTAAGAAAGGGACGTGAACGTGCACGATGCCTTCGGATCCTGCTACCTCCCGGAGGGGGGCGAGGACCTCAGGACCAAGTCTGAGGGGGACTGAAGGGTTCTGGCTCAGTCTGTGGGGGAGTGACACGGTCTAGCCGTGCATAGTCGAGCAGGTCCTGAAGTGAGGAAGGGGGGCAAAGAAAATAAAGAAAGAATCGAACCCACATGTTGCCAGCCAGCAGCCCAGCTGCTTGCCTCTGCCGCTCTAGTTGGGCTTGAACTCATGACTCTGAGGTTAAGAGTCCCATGCTGTACTAACTGAGCTACAGCAGGGCTCCAGTTAATTGCTTATGGAATGCGTAAACAGAATGTTCTTTGTTCTCCATTCCTGCCACATCGGCACGTGGGGGAAGGGCATAGCTAGAAGCAGGGGTGGTGTTTCTACACATCTTCAAGGTCTCTCTGTTTTCAGAGTGAGGAGTCTTGGCTCGTCTTCGAGGACAAGATATGTTTTTGTGGACAGATAACTTCTAAGGACTGCACCGGTTGTTCTCTAGCTTGTGCTTTCCCATGCTGCGTTCAGACATGGGGGAAGGTGCTTTCCCATTCTCCCTACAAAACATGTGAGACGACAAAGGCGGTCTCTAACAGGAGAGAAATAGGTGATGAGGGCAAAGATGGAGGAGGCCCCCAGGACCTAGTTAAAGGGGGGGCTGAAAGGCTCAGGCTTAATCTGCGGGGGACAAGGCAGAGGAGGTGAGATGGGGGAGGTGAGATGGTGGGGGAGGAAGGGAGAAGGGCTGTTGTAGGAGAAGAAGGGGAAGGGAGTGAACGGGAGGCTTCTGCGGGGGCAGCGGCTTGCAGGCTAGGAGAACTTGGGAGGTGGCGGGGGGAGGAGGAGGTGGAAAGCTTCGATATATGGAATCTCCTTCCATTTTTTCAGGCGCTGGCAGTAGTTAAAAAGATCACGAGTGATGTTAGGATCAAGAGCTCCCCCTGCGGGCCATTGGTTGTTATTGTCTAGGGGGTATGTCGGCCCAACCTTGGGAGCAATATTTACGGAGAAGTTTTGGTTTTATATCAAGCGTCAGGGAGAGGGTAGCCAGATGCTTAAGCAGGCATTCAAGAGGTGAACTTTCAGGGAGGGATGAGGAGGCTCCCATGGCTAAAGGACAGAGAAGGAGACAAACAGGGGAAGACGAACGGAGATCCTCGGACTGGAAGCAGACCGCAAGGAGACAAAGGGCATCCTCGATGATCCTTGGTGGTCTGCGGAAGCTCATATACGAGTCTGAATTTCTTAGGAAGTGTGGGTCGTCACCCAGACTTCCCTAAGAAGGCAGTTTGCCGGAGTCACGAAGTACCTAGCGCTAGGAATTTTCGGCAGACAGAACAGATTTTGGCAGATGGAACAGAAGGAGGAGGGGGGGAAAAAGGGAGCGTTCTCATCCACAAAGGAGTCACCTCCTTTATGGCTGTTGGAGGAGGGGCCTGAGGGCCTGCTGCAGCCGTGAAGGCCTGAGGCAGGGATTTATGGCTGTTGGAGGAGGGGCCTGAGAGTCTGCTGCAGCCGTGAAGGCCTGAGGCGGGGAGTGTTCCCTCCTCGTTCCCGAGCGTCAGGGCCTTGCCGGATAATCACGGTCAATGGCACTGTGATAGCTCGGGGGAACCCCGGGGAAATTTTGCTTAAAAAGTTTCGGCACTGATGGAAGGTATGGTGAGTGTGTTTATGACTGTTGGAGGAGGGGCCTGAGGGTCCACCGCAGCCGTGAAGGCCTGAGGCGGGGATTTATGGCTGTTGGAGGAGGGGCCTGAGGGTCTGCCGCAGCCGTGAAGGCCTGAGGCGGGGAGAGTTCCCTCGTCATCCCTGAGCGTCAGGGCCTTGCCGGACGACCATGGTCAATGGCACTGCAATAGCTCGGGGAAGAGTGGCCCACTCCGTGGGGAAAACTTACCTAAAGGCCAGAGAGGAGTGGTGAGTGTGATGAGCCAACGCTGGAAAAAGAGGACGAGGGCAAGCTGCTGCTGGTGTCGGGGGGAAGATGGGGCCCAGTTGGGGCGTCCCGTCTCCCAGGTTTTGGCACCAATGAAAGGAAAGGAGCAACACACAGCAGCAATTCACCGGAGAATTCCGCTTTATTAGGGAAAGGTGCTGGGTTATATAGGAAGGGGCATAGGGTGATTGTGGTATTACTTCTATGGGGCTGTTGGCTGTTGGCTAGGTGCTGGGATTGGGAGGGGGGCGAGAGGTGATTGGGCTTCAGGTGGTGCTGGCGGGAACCGAGGACCCCGAAGAGAAGCCGGAAGTTTGCCATCTTACTGGTGGGGGCCCTTCAACTGTGCTTAAGTATTTGCATAGTTATCAATTTGCATGTCTCCATCAGCCTTTCTGTGACATTTTCTTATTTAATTTATTCCATTGTCTTTTTGCCCTCTGTCTTTAATTGTTACATGATTAAAAGAAAAATATTCTTTCAATGACAAAGTCACCCAAAGATGGAGCATAAACAAGTATCTATGCCTATGATTTTACTATTTTAGTATTTAAAGTTTGGGGTAGAAGGCAAAGCATTTCATAAGTAGCTGCATCTGGTTCATGTTTTTTAGCCTTAATCAAGAATATAGAAACTATCTGAAAACTGAAATTTATATATAACCAGCTAACCTGTGTTTATACATTTTCTTCAAAGCTAACTTACTTTATGGTAACCAGTATGTAACAAAATGGGCTCTTACTCTGCTTTCTGACCCAGTTCAAATGCTACTTATCACAAAAACCTTTCCTGATTTCTCTAGGTGCAGTTAATTACTTCCTTGTGTGTGTTTGCAAAGAGCTCATATATGCCATTTATTGCTTATCACATTGCATTGTGCAGTTTGCTTCAGGTATGAATCTTTCTTTAGACTTGGACCCATTTGAGGGTTAAGATTGTCTTATTTCATTGACTCTACAAAAGCTATAAATATGTGATTCAGGTTCTATGTAATTCAAAAAAGTTTTTAAACCTATTTTTACAGTGTAAACTATATAAAAAGACGTATAAACCCTAAGTATAGAACTTAATGAATCATAAAGTGTGTTGAACTTTGGTTAAGAAATGATTCCCCCACTCCAAATCACTCTCAGTCACCTTTCACTCAGAGGGACCCATCAAATCTTTCTTCAAAGACACCTCAGAGTTGCTGTTTCTTCCTCTTATCCAAAAGAAACCACATCCAGATTTTTAACATCATAGATTAGTTTTACAGTAAATAATAACAAACTATTTTACATAGTTTTTGTGATCCTAGGCAAATTTTGGGTAAATGATCTTGTCACTTTTTAAAAATCTTTATGTACACATGAGTAAGACATAAGTTGATGACAAGTTCAAGACCAAGACTAGTTCAAATTGAACTATACAATCAAAGTGTCAAGTAGTATTAATAATGATTTTCTAATTTGAACACACAGCACTAAAAAAGTGACAATCATTTCTCCAATCTTCCAGGAACACAAAAACAGATACTTTTTTCTTCTTATCTCAACCCAATTTCTAAACTAGAAATTTAATGGTTGTATGGACTGAATGTTTGTGTTCTCCCAGAATTCATATGTTGATGTCTTAACCCCCAAAGTGATGGTATTTGGAGGAAGGGCCTTTGGGAGATAATAGGTTTAAATGAGATCGTGAGGATTGGGTCCTCCTAATGGGACTAGCACCCTTTTAAGAAGAGACACAAGAGAGCTTGCTCTCTCTTTCACTCTGCACACACAAATAATAGGTCACATGAGCACAAAGAAACAGCCATCTGCAAGCCTGGAAAGCAAGCCAGGAAAAGAGCTCTCACCACAACCTGATCAAGCTGGCACCGTACTCTCAGACTTCCGGACTCCAGAACTATGAGAAATACATTTCTGTTGTTTAGCCACCCAGTCTATGGTATTTTTTTATGGCAGCACAAGTAGACTAAGACAATGGTATTTAGAAATTTTCATGGTATTTGGATCATAAGCTTATTGTGTATTCAAAATAACATTTGAATCTCCCAGAATATGTATAAGAAATGTATGTGCAGTGCAGTAGATAGTGTATGTATTCTTTTCTTAAACAAATGGAACTTTGCAACTGAGAGTTTAGTGATAGTCCCTTTTTTCCAATGCTAATATTGAAGTTAAACATTGTTAGATTTAGATTAGGTCCTTTGCTTAGAACACTGGTTCTCAGTGAAGGTGATTTTTGCCCTTCAGGAGACATTTTTGGTGCCACGATCCATGGTGCACGGATGATTGGGATGGTGGGCTGGTGCAAATAAAATCTAATGAGTAGAAGCCAGGGACGATGCTAAACATCCTACAATTGTGGAAGAGTTCCCACAAGAAAAAACTATACAACTCTTAATGTCAATAATGCCAAGGTTAAAAACACCTGAACTAAAAGAAATTTCCACAGAAAAATAAATTTGATCTTATGTTAACTTGTTACACCCTGTGATTTGTTGGATTTTGTAAAGGCTAAGATTTAACAAAGTTGAGTTACACACTTGTGTTATTTTTGTTTTGCTTTACTTTTCTAATTTCAAGGGGTTTAATTCAATTTAAGGAAAATTAAACTAGACATACCTGGAGAAATTCAGGAACTAAAACTGCTCAGACATCACTTCTGGTACATTCTGTCTTGTAAATCTCAAGGAAGGGGACGCATTGGTTTAAATGTGCTTAAGACTATATTCAGTTCCAGATAAATATTATTATTTACAATAATAATTATGGATCTTCTGAATTATCCTAATACATTCTTCACCTCTTATTAACACTACCACATTTTATTTCATTAACTATACCACGTTCTAAATAATTATTTTCTTAAACTTCAACTTGACTAAATTTACATTCCTTCCCTGTGCAAATTAGTATGTGAAAACAACTTCCGTAGTGCGAACAATACCAGATATAGCTTACTTTCTAGAGCATGAGTCATGTAATATTCCTACACTTGAATGTTGTGCCTTTTTAAAAATATGTAACTGCCTTTTTAAAAATAGTTACATATGAGCAGTGATTCTCTAAATGACTTTGCCAAAGGTAAAACTCCAACCAATGGTGTCACTTTAGTAGAAAAATGTTGCTGTTTACTTCTTATCATGCTTTACAATAAGGTATATATATATTAGTAAAGAAGAAGAGATGGAGAGAGGCAAAGAAAGAGCTGCAGAAGAGACAGATTACACAGGGCTATATATATTATCACCCTGAAGTCAGTGGGGAAGGCTGCTAAATGCTCTTACAACTGTAATAGCCTATTTCATGTTAATTCTAGCCTGAAGCTTCCTGACACTTCTTGCTCAGAGATAATGGGGACAAAACTACTCTTTTTTTTTTCCTGTGGTTGAACAGATTTTTTTTCCCAAGGACGTCAGATAAATTAAGCAGTCTTTGCAAACAGCAATACAAAAGCCTTTGCTTTGTAGGAATTCCCAGTAATAACATGCAAGAGTTATTACCCTTGATACCTAGTAGATTTTTTAATGGCTAGCAATAATCGTTTTGATTGAATATTGGCTTATAATAGGCTTGTAAAGGAATTCAAGCACCTTAACTGCTTTCAACTTGAGCTTCCTGTGCCTCAGGAAAATCCTTGAAACAATAGATCTTAGAGTCATTAACATGGAAATATTTTACAAAAATGGAAGTTAATACCTAATAACCTCAAAAGCCAATTAAAATTGACTTTTTGTATATTAATTTGTAATAATTTAATATATTACTGATTCTCTTCTTTGAAAGAGGAAATTATTTTATGACAAGTTGTTTAATTTCCTTGGATATTCAAGGACCATCTCTCTTTTAAGCAAAGAAAATTTATCATTTTCATACTTCCTGGTATACAAATCAACTGGGACTTTATGTACTGAATGCCTCATCTAAATATTCCAGAGTTTCTTCAACCAATTGAGAAAAAAAAAGGGATGTTTATAAGAAGAAAATATATTGTTTGAAATATTGGAAAGCAAGGTTGTTTTAATATTTTGTTTGGTATTTATGTCTCCTCAGTGAGAGGGCTTCTAGACTAGACTCTGTTTTACTAGACTTTGAGAATAAGAAAGAAATACTCCAGAGGCTAATCTACTGAAAAATATGTGAAGAGATTCCACTCTGAGGCTGTAGAATCCACTAAACCTCAGCTTCCACAGCATGAAGGAGACTGCAAGAGAAGCAGGTTTGAGGCCAAATTGGACTCTGAAGAATTATGAAAAATGATTTCTTACTTGTTGTTTTATCACTTCTTATCTGTCAGGGTAGGATAGTATCAGTAATTGAAAAACACACGAGTTGAGACCCTGGAGTGTTTCTGCCCAAAGGGGCCACCGCAGCATAAGGCTGTGGGAAAGGTGGCTGTAAACTGAGGGGTTTGCATCTGCTGCGCTTTTCCGCAGTTAAAGCCACTGATGGTAAAAATGACAGAATCTTAGATTGCCAAGGAATTTCTTTTATTATCAGTTTTTTTTAAGTCACTAAATAAAGTCCTTCTGGACTACTTTTGCTATTTGCCCATGTAGATTCCAATATTTCTTTAGTTTTCATTGGTTGATGGTTTCATGGAGTATTGAAATGCTTACTGTGTTTTTACAACATGGAAAAGAGTCCATTGCTATCTTGAATATGCACAGTCTTACCACTACATAAGCTTTATTAGGTCAGGAAACCATCTAATAGGCTGTCATATATTAGATACTGAATTAATAAAGAGATGCTCACATATTCTTACACATTTAAGTAGACCACTGGATTGAAACAATGCCAAAAGCAAATTGATTAAAAGCCAACTGGTTATAATTTTAGGGTATATTATCTAATTTGTAAGTATGAAATTAATAGTAATGACCCCAAATCAAAAGAATATATATGTTAAATGATTTCCAAGTGCTGGTGTTGGGTTACACCAGTTTCATTACTGATCACAAGGGCACATTTATGATACTGACTTCCGGAGCTAATGGTAAGTCTCTGTCACCTTAAAATATAACCAATGGGGTAGGAGACACTAACTGCTCATGGTATAAATCAAACATATGACTTCAGACTAATTCGTATCGTATTCCAAGCAGGCATTGAAATATAACAGTAAATTCCAGATTATCTATCCACAACATTCATATTAATGAGTGATCATCTGTCTTAACATTTCTCCCTCATCAAGCTTGGCTCCCTCACCCCTCCTTAGTACCTTTTCCTTGCCACTCTATAACTATCTTGGGACTACAAGCCTCCCCTCTCCCCACAACACCCCCCCCACAGCGATGTCTCAGGCCAGACTCTTTGCTGACACCTGCACTAATAGCAGGGTAGATTATCTACTGTTCTTAATTATCTCTCCCACAGCTTGCCTCCATTAGCTTGGATAATTGACTGTATGTATAACATTCATAAGCAGAACAATGTGCTACAGAAAAAAATTAAGGAAGAGAAAAAAATGAATCTTTAGTTTACATAACATTAGCTATGTATACAGCATCTGGAATTTTGGACTGGGAGCATCTGCTTTTCTTTTGTTGGGAAATTTATAAAGAATTTGGAATGAGATTTTTCAAAGGATAGGAGGAAGTGCTGCATAAATGTTTCACTGAATAGGTATTCAGGAAAGAGAGTTGCAGTGAGGAAAAGTTGCCTTCTTGTGAGTGAGAGGACTTTAAGCAACAGAGAAGGAGAATTTATAAAGAACAAAAAGATTGGCCCTAAGTTACAGACACCTAGGAGGCCTAGCCAGGGTGAGGGTATGAATCCAGTGGAAACTGGTCATCAACAGAACAATTATGAAAGAAGAAAAATTTCTTCTCTTTATTATTTGAATCAATCCTATAGATTACCCCTGCAATTTTCATCCTTATGAAATAGGTGGTCAACCCTATTACGTGGCTAGCAAATGGAGAATTGATACTGTAATGGAGTGCAGAGAGCATCAAGAGTCAGGAAAAAGAACTAATAACACTTAACCTGACTGCCTAGAGTGAGAGCCACCCAGTTTTTTCTTGTGTAAATTACCAGAGGCTTCTGAGAAATGCGCCTACCCTAAGTTAGATAACTAGAAGTGGCCAACAGCCTGGGAATGCCTGGGGATGTAACCCGTGATAAGTCGCATAGACATGCTTGGGTAAGCAAGAGATAACAATTGAAGCGGGCAGGCAACTGGCGCGTTCCCTAAAAAGGTTACAATGTTTCCCATTGGTTACAATATAGAGTGTGTTTTAAACTTGTTAGTTGTAGAACTGCGGGGGCTTTGGTGTAACGGCTGTGAAGATCCTATATAATCAGTACCCAAAGTTCCTTCGGGGTCGGCAGCTCGGACTCGGCCTGCGTGTCAGGGGAGGTGCTGTCGACCCCAGTTTGCTGGCTGAATAAAGACTTTGCTTGGATTTTCATCTCTGTGTCCGTGTGTCTTGTTCTCTGGGAAACCCGGGCGTCCTAGACCCTAACAATACAAATACATTTAGCAAGTTCTGTAAACTGACAAATGCTGGAGTGGGACTGAAACCCGGAGCGTATGATACTTGAGGATGCACTATGATTCAGCAGGCTTCTTGGGCCATTTGGACCATTTCAAACATCACAGTTCAAAGTTGTATTGCTTTAAAAGCAAAGGAATAACAACAAATGCAAAGAATATAAAAGTACCCTTTTATAGGCTCTATTACCCTTTAATGTGTAAATACTGAATGCAACATACAGGGAGAGAGAATAAAAATAAATTTGTAATTTTGTTGTCAAAATTTCTTTAAAAGAAAGAAATCTTGGAAATACTTAGATAAAAACAAGATTAGGGAATTGCTCAGCTATAAAGTAAGAACATTTCATCTTCCTTTGTGTTAGGTTAATTTTGTGCACAGGTTTCTTTAATTTTGCACGTTGTCAAATTATTTTCATAGTACAGGTAAAGGTCATTTATATACTTATCTATCATGAGCACTTTAGACTCCTAAGACTTCCTGATTTATTATTACTGAGGGTGTACACAAAAAGATAGAACTTTGCTCTCATACCTCTTCTGGTTTGACCTCAGAAATGAGTGTACAGAAAAGAAAGTGTACTTTGAAGTGATTTATTAATTAATCTGGTGTGAGACTTGGTTGTGTAAAGCTTTTTTAAAAATTCAGATTTCATCTTGCTTTGTTTTTCATGCCAGTAGAAGTGTTTGAAGCTGAAAGCTTCCCATTTGTATTTCTGCTGACATGCACATTTCACACAATAGGCCTTGTTATTATGGGCCTGATCATGGTCAGTGCAATTTGCAGTGTTAGCTCATTTTTGAAACTAGTAGTGGATTTGAAATTAATTACAGACTATTTTGGGTTCATTAGTGTCCATGAAGGGTTTTATATGCCTGTTTGTTTTTAATGGAGTACAAGGGACAAAAATAACATTTCTCTAAAATGCAGAAATAAAGGGGTGCAATCTTCAACCCGAACAGTGATAACAATAGTGGTCAAGACAATATTATCAAAAGATTTGGCAATGAGAGAACCTATGCATCTATCCTCTGTGCTATTTCTACAGCCTAAGGCAGGACTAAGTGGGGGCAATGTTCAGCTAAGTGAGTGACAAAAACAAGGGAAATAACACAAGTTTTAGAATTTCATCAAAGGGGTCAAAGTTCTAAGCATCCCTTATAATCAAATAATTTATTAGGTTTGTAAGATCCACTGCTTACAGCTAAACTACTTGTGGCTTAATTGCTTCCCCTACTAGAAGAGAGATAGAAATATCTTTCTGCCCCCTATCCCCAAAGCGGGAAACCCAGCCTCAGGCACTGCAAGGGCTCTGCAGGAAACAGTAGGTAGCATAATTCAGCCATGTCAAATTAATGTTGCTATCCTGGGAACACAGATAGCATAATGAAGGAAGAATAAGGACATTTAGGAGACAGAGTCCTTTAGTAGGACATCCCTTCTGGTTTCTATTTATGTGTGGGAAGTAATGATTTATTTCCCATTAAGATAATTGTCTGAAAATTAATTTTGAGAGACTAAACATTTTAGATTCATCCATTCATTTTTCTTTTATTATTAATATTTGATTAGTTCTGCATAGTAGCTAAGTTTCCAAAGAGGAAAGGGGGATGGCCATTGTGTAAAACTTGTGCAAAAAATACTGAATTGAATATATATTTGTGTATGGAGTTCAATGTATAAATCTCCTTGTAAGCCAAGTCCATGACTCCTCTTTGCTCCTGTGGTTTAAAGTTATCCTTGCTCTCCTGAGATTATCATCAGCAGAGAGAAACAGCAGGTTTGAATGCACAATGATAGATAATGGGCTGAATAAAAATATGTTCTTGAAGTTGGTTGAACAGCCAGCCTCTTCAGTTGAGACATTTAAAAATGCACTGGATAAAGAAAAAGAAAATGTCCTTCAGGGAAAATCATTTCCTATAAGCAGAGATAATCTTTCTTTTCAAGATTTTGTTCTGTATGAAAAGTGGAATTAATGATATACCAACCAGAGTCTGAGAAATCTTCTTTAAACTCACAAAAAAAGAGCTGCCAACGGTTACACGAGCGGGACTGCAGAAAGGCAGTGTCCTCTAATACTGGGCTTGGGGTGACAAGTCTCGCATGGGCTCAGTGATACCCGTCATTTTTCACTTAGCTGAGTATACTGAGGCAGCCTTTGGCCATCTTTTGAGTGCTAGTTGCGTATTCACAGAGAAAGGATAGGAACTAAAGGTAACTTACGCAAATGTTACAAAATGATCTGAGATGGTGAATAGAGAGGATTTCACTTTTCCATAATTTAAGAAGTCATATTTTGGCATTCTGTGATGACCTGTGTGGAAAAGACCTCCTTGAAAGTCAACAAAATACCTAAATGACTGATAAATGGGAGTTAAAAAAATTCTCAAGGAACAGTTCTCAAACCAAGTTCCATATGATTAATACAAATTAGAAATTTACATCTATTCAAGATTAAAGTATTAGCTTTATTTCCAAAACCATCTTGGGCATAAGTGCAGTGGTGATTAAAGAGAGAGGCAGAAAGCCCATCTTCTTTCATTATTTGTTTTAATCAGCAATACCAAATGAGATATGACCTGTTCCAGATATTTGGATTTCTTAATGTGTTATAGTCAATAGATTATTGCCCATATCATAATAGATTGGATTTACTGTGCAGAGAGGGTGGCTGCATTATAATTAAAATGTTGCCAGAGGGGTTACCAGAGAATATTTCCTCAGGTTCTTAGATTCCATTTACCAGAGAATTCATTGTGTTTTATAAACATTTATTTGTTAACACTGAGGAAACTCCTCAGATTTTGTTGTTTTATTTCCCTTTCTAAGAGAAGCACCAGAGCATCTTATATTACCTCTTCAAAATACATGGTGTATCTGTGGCCAAGAAGAGGTTAGTTTCTCTAAAGAAAGAAACAAATAATGGGAAGGATGTCATCAGACTGTTACCTTTCCAAATATTGTGTAAATACATTCTCTAGAAAATGTTCTTGTTGGTATCTTGGAAAGAAAGTTTGCATAAAGAAAGGTTGTTATCTTTACTTGATCCCCAAAACTGCCTTTATTTCCCATTCTTTCTCATTTTCACAATACTAATTCTAGTCTCTTTGCCAGGGGTAAGAAGAGTTTAGTCAGGGCAAGTATCACCTTGCGGCTGTCCCGCAACCTCCAGCCCATCCCTAGGCTGTCCTGTCCCTCTGCAGGGTTAATGACTAGAATTCGAGAGAGGTAAGAAATAGGAAAGAGCTTATTGCCAAGTACAGCTGTAATCCATGGATAGAGCCCTGTGAATGCAGCCATTCGCTGATGCTGATGCTCCCTGTGCATGCTTTCCTGCGTTTCGCGGGGGCATGCCTCGCTGGGGACATTGGATTGGGGTACCTTTGATGTGGGCAATAATGGCCTTAAGCAGTCCATTTTGCCTACGATTCCTCCTCAAAGGCCTTGGATGCCCTGCAGTCCACCCCCCTGTGGCATCACATTGACCTACCAGGCATTCATCCTTGGACATAAAAGGGCTTCAGTCTGCACATGGTGCATGCCTTGGTCACAAGTCAGAGTGCAGAACATACCTTTTTTTTTGCCTTTGGTGAAATCTGCGTCTGTTGCAGCCTCTTTATTCTGCATATCCTCTGTGCCCATTTTAATATACAGCTCTGACACCAGTTTCTATACCTAACAAACTTTAAGGGTCAACTGTTTAAGACTTTGCAACTTAGCTTAGATCATGAGGGAAGATCCACCTTTCCCTTACCCAAATGCTTGGGAGTGTGTGTGTGTGTGTGTATGTGTGTGTGTGTGTGCACGGGAGAGTCAGGGTGTGGAGTGAGGGTGGATGCTAAAGCACTCCAAAATTTTTCTACAACCCCAGCCTGGAAGTGGGTGATAGGGTGAAGGCTGAAAATCAGGTTTTGTGACTCTCTTAGTAATTGCACAGAAAGTACACCACCTCCCTTTTTGAATGTGGCAACAAATAACACCTATTGTTTTGTTTCAGACCTCCTGGTAATGATTGCAGAATGTGTCCTGTCTTAAAATCCTTTTGCATGTAGATGTGGGTTTGGATTTTATTGGGAAGGTCAGGAAAAGTCACTATATAATTTTAGTGGATGAAATAAATAAAAATATATTTTAGGGAGCTCATTCTAGCAGCAGTGTAGACAATGGATTTGAGGCAATGAGACTGATTTTAAGGAGATATGCCAGGACATAGTTACAGTAACCTTAGTAAGCTTAGAAGAATGGTGAGGGAGACAGATGGCAGAAATAACAAGGAATTTTAATCTATATGACTTGGTTATTCATTATAGACAGGAAATAAATGCAAGGAGATGTCAAGCAAGATTTCTAGGTTTCTGGCTTAAGTGACAAAATAAAAAGTCTTAATGAGATGGGAAGAATGGGAGGAGGAACAAGCTTGGGTAAAAGATGGTAGTCAATGATCCTGTCCATTATGCAGTGAAGACAGAGCCTGTCATTTATATATGTATTTACACACATATATGCATATAATATTTGTCAACATTAATGTATGTCATATAAATTCCAGTCCCTAATCTTTTCTGCCACCTTTATAAGGATTCAAGTTGGAAGATTTTCCCAAAGAAACACGGGAATCAGGTAGCTTCTATTACAAACTGCAGGCAAGATTGCAGTGCTGGAACAGAAAAACAAATAATAAGCATTGTTTGAACATTTTCTGAGAAGTGACTAGAGCCCTCTAGATTGTTCCTATACACTTTCAGCTAGAGATCATAGACACATAGGTAAAATACTAACTTTATACTACACCATTGTGTTGGATTTTGGGAGGCCAATTCAACTGGGTCTCCATAGAGTATTTTTAAATGAATAAAACTTTGTTCACCACTGCAGTGGTTGCTCCCATTCAGCTGATTTACAGTAAAGGAAGAGTAGGGATTTGACTTGCTCAGAGAGAATTGAGAGGCTTTGGCCTGGAAATCTTTTTTTTTGTGAATCAACAATCAAACAGTTTCGTTGAAATGACTAAAATGTCAGGACTTTCTGAAGCCAAGTGGACTGGCTATGTAAGATAAATTCTAGCTGAAATAAGCAGGCGACAAGAGGCAACAAAGGGCCAGGCAGTTTATTTGAGTGCAATTCCCAGGCCAGGTTCATCAATCTGAAACACCGGCTGGGAAAGTTGTGCCCAGGAGAGGAGGCAGGGAGTTTTAAAGAGAACAGGGGAGGGAGGGAGAAGTGGGCCAGGCTAAGGATATGTGGGGGATTTCTTATTGGCTCAGGGTGGGGTGATGGACAGCCAGAGGTCTCCTCCTTCTGGATGGAGGGGGTCTGCATCTGGGGTTTGTCGGCACTCACAGGACTGGAATCCCAGAAGAGCTGTCTGTTCCTTCCTTATATGGCACAGAGCTATTTGGTGCTGTCTTTGTTTCGTTTGTACTGTCCTCTCTTTCCTCCCTCCAGTGCCTCCAGCCTTACATTCCAGTCTTTTGGTCATAATGGGCGACAACTTGATCTGGCAACTTCTGGCTGACAAGGGGCATCCTGGGGGGGGGGGGTTCCTAGCATGTAGTTACATTGCTCTGACTGCAAATATCCTTCCTTGCTTTCTCCAGAAGCTCTCACCTTATTCTGTCTAAGCCTATGGTCCCTGTCTCATTCTCCCCTCTACAGATAGAGACTCTAGCTGCTGCTAGGGAAAAGGGGTGATGACCACTCTGGCTGCTTCATGCTGAGAGGGGCTCAGTAAAGGGTGCAGCTAGGTTTCCATCACTGGTCAGTTGAGAGGGTCTCAGAAGGTTGGCACTTCTATTCTGGGTTTCATTTCTATTACTATTTGCAGATTTGTGGCTTCTAGGCAATATAGAACAAATTGTGTTATTAGGTTAAGTAGCAACATCTGGAGTTGGATTTTCTATTCTGGAAGGACAAACTTGATGAAATTCAGAATGCATGGCTGAATATGAGAACTAGAAATATGAAGAATCTAAGTGAGAATCATAGCCAGGTATCATGGGGACACTAGAATTCTGGATTGAGTTTACATCTCAATGATTAGTATTAGGATTTAGTATAGATAAGACTGCATTATTGAAACAATACTTTTCTCTAAAATCACCCTCATTTTTATTAGAAGTAGCCAGATTAAGAAAATAATTAACAGTTGGCTTGATTATTTGCATAAGTGCAGCAAGAAGAGTAATTGATTACATGGGATCTTTTAAATGTGCTTTGCTGGAACTTTCTGTAAGGAATTTCAGATTGAACTTTTAAAGGCTTCTTGAGGCCAGACAGCTAAGCCAGACTTGCCATCAGGTTGTGCCTGCAGTACCTGTACATTTGGGTGAATTCCTCTCTTTTTGAGGTTCTTAAGACATTCCTGAGGTTCCTGCACCTGCCAGGAAGTGACCTTCCTTACTCACCTGGTAAGGCTGCTGGGAACTCTGTAAGCAAGGTACCAGGCCAGTTCTTCTAAGGGGCTTTGTTGGCTTCATAAAGTCAATCTTAGTTCCTTAAAACTGTCTGTTCATATCTGAGTTTACACAAGTGTCTCTCAGGTATGACATTCCAGTCAAAGCCTTGGTAATATAACCAGTGTTTTTAATTGGTCCTCTTACAAGGAAAGCAGATTCTTATTGAACTTGTGCAAATAAACATACTGCCATGAAATATAAAAATAGTCACTGAGAGTTTTTAAATTCTGGAGGGATCAGGTAAAGAGAAAGATAAAGTTTCAATTCTCCTTATATAGGCAGTCATTTACTAAACTGTTGTCAGTTTAAGAGAAAAAGCTTAAAACACTTTATCAACAATATTTGAAACAAAAAGCCACAAAATCATCTTCCTTAGTTTACTTAATCCTATGTACCTAATACCTGTTCTGCTGAAATCTAGTTTTTACTAGTTTAGGAACATCAACTTAAATGACTTTAAGTAAACTTTGGCAGCTGATAACTATAAGGACATGTCCGTTTCAGTTAAACTTAAATTAGCATTAATGCTTAATGTTTTTTATTAGATTTTCTGGAAGTTTTAGAATGCCCAATTTTCACAAGCACTTGTTTTTAAATCAATTTTTATTAATACCATCCAGAGGTAGGAAAATATTTTTCATTTACACACTTAGACACACAAACATACAAATTGAGATATAATGACTACAGTTAGCAACACTTTTCATATAAAAACATATACACAGACAGACAAACTGATATAAAGATTTGAGTTACTGATATTTAATTGCTTTCTTTCTTTTTAGCTTCTTGTCCATGACTTCTGGAACCAGAGGGTGGGAGGAGCATGTTCCGGTGGGGGAAGAGGGTGGTGAAGGTGGAAGGAGAGGGAGAGGGGGTTTTTTAGCCACTGGAAGAGGAGAGGAGCAGGACAATGGCATCATTGAGAATGTAGGACATTAAGATGGCAGCAACATGGGGGAGGACAAAGAACTTAAAGATGGTGGTGGAGAGGGGTGGGGGTAGTGAGCTTAGAGAGGTGGGAGACCAAGGTCCTCCGGTGGATCTGAAAAGGAAGAAGGACTGGGCAGAGTAAGAGGCTGATAATATTTAACTGGAGATCAGGCCAGGAGAATCTGGGTCGTTGAACACTTAACATAAAGGTTTGGGCAGGAGCGCAATGTCCAAAAAGCCTGCACATATGGGATTTCACTCCACTCTCTGCTTCGGTAGCAATAATTAATCAAGTCAGTGAGGAGGCCAAAATTGAAAGTTCCCTCAGCAGGCCAGTGAGATTGATTGTCCAAGGGATACTGAGGCCCAGCCTCAGAGCAAAGGAAGACTAGTTTCCATTTGTGAACTTCCCGGGACAAATATAGAGTAGCCAAATCAGAAATGAGACACCACAATGGGGTCTGAGCCTCCGCTTTCGAGGGCTGGTTCCCCATGTCTGTGTCACCTCCCCAACTAATCCTGCTGAGAGGAGTGCCCAGCGTCCCAAGCACACCAAGTCAGGGGAGATGGCCTAGGAACTTGGGTGAGGGATGTCTCCAACACTGCAGGGCCAGGGGTGGGCCAAATGCCCACAGAGGGTGGGCCAGATGCCCTAACCTGGACATAGCTATGATTTCAAATGGACCAGGTGAAAACAGGTTAGGAAGGGAAACAGACCAGGGGACACAGAGGAACTCACCAGAAAATAGTCCACGCAGTGGAGAGCAGGCTGAGGTCCCAGGTCAGGGAAGGAGGGGGCAGGGCCACCGATGGCTGGTCGGGGTCCCGCACTCACGCTCCTTCCCAGGATTTCGGCACCAAATGTAAGATAAATTCTAGCCGAAATAAGCAGGTGACAAGAGGCAACAAAGGGCCAGGCAGTTTATTTGAGCACAATTCCCAGGCCAGGTTTACCAATCTGAAACACAGGCTGGGAAAGTCATGCCCAGGAGGGGAGGCAGGGAGTTTTTAAGAGAACAGGGAAGGAAGGGGGAAGTGGGCCACAATAGGACTATGTGGGGAATTTTTTATTGGCTCAGCGTTGGGTGATGGACAGTCAGAGGTCTCCTCCTTCCAGATGGAGGGGGTCTGCATCCGGGGTTTGTCAGCACTCATGGGACTGGAATCCTGGAAGAGTTGTCTGTTCCTTCCTTATATGGCACAGAGCTATTTGGTGCTGTCTTTGTTCTGTTTGCACTGTCCTCTCTTTCCTCCCTCCAGTGCCTCCAGCCTTACTTTCTTCATGCTTCCATCTCCTTGTTACTATCATACAGAGAACGCCTCAGAGGCCAAAAAATAAAATAAAATAAAAGTCAGTTTGTCAATTATAGGGCTCACAATGTGTGCCTTGTACTTAGATTAGGTCTCAACTCAGTTCAAAAATTTATTCCTAAATTATCTGGAGTGGCTGATAGATCATGGAAGTGACCATAAATCTTTTCAGTTATCCCCTTCAAGGGGCAGACTCTGTTTCTCCATTCCTTGAATATGGGCTGGTCCTGTAGTTTGCTTTGGCTGATAGAATTTGACAGAAATAATGTACTTGTTCTGAGCCCAAGCATCAAGAGGCCTGTGTGTTTCTTTGTTTTCTCTCTTTGACTGCCATGTTGTGGGTAAAATTGTAGCATTTCCAGAATATCTCGCCTGGCTTTAGTATATCTGCTTATCAATAGGTGTTAAGAGATGGAAAGAAGTATGGCTTTAGTGCATTTACATCTTTCCTCAGGGGTGGAGAAGTTCATCTGCCCACCTGGGCAACAGAGGGCTTATCTGTATCTGAGAGGTGAGGGGGAGGGTGGGTGTTGTGGCTGCTTGAGCAGGAGAAGAAAGATGGCTGGGACTGCAGTTTGTGAGCAATAAACGGGTTTTAAACTTTATTTCTCCCTTCGACTGATTTTGGCTTTTAGAGGTATTTTGCCCTGGAATTTCCTTTTCCCGGACTTACACATGTGAACAAACCTAGGCCAGACTGCTGCATGATGAGAAATTGGTCCATTTATCCTTGTTGCTACCACACGTGAGCTGACCAATATCCAGACATGAGTTCTCAGCCATCCCAGATGGCCAGTCCCCAGCAATCCCACCAGCTGACTGCAGATATGAACCCTGCCAAGATCAGCCAGGTCTGACCCAGCTCAGCAGAACCACCCAGCCAACTTGCAGACTCATTAACAATGAAAAATGGTTGTTGTTTTAATCAGCTAAATTTTGGGGTGGTTTGTAACACAGCAGAAGTTAACTCATAAAGGAGCTGTTCTTAATTATTGACAGGCTTAATTTGCCCAAACTGCCTGCTTTCTCAGACATTTACTAAGGTCTTACTATGATCATTTAATGACAACCCTATGAGCCAATTATCAGAATAAGCACAAAGTACCAGTTATGTAAATAAATATCCAGATTTTCACTACAACTATGGTTCTTATTTGTGTTTTATTTATATTTATTACAAATTATTCAGATACAACATAGACTGAGCTTTTTGACTTCAGAATCTTAGGAAGGTTATTTGAATATTAAGGAATATTAGTGGTACTGATGTTTTGAAAACAGGAAACAGAAGTTATTTTCCTCCATTGTTTGCCTTATATTTTAGAACATATCAAAAATAGAAGTCAGCCCATTTTTGCCCATGGTACATTACTATTTTACTGCTAATTACAGCTATATGATAAAATTCTCCATCTTAAAACTAAAGATATTCAGACTAAGAAAAAGGACAAATATAAGTATGTATTTTTTAAAAATATCTCAAACAGTCATAGGGCCACTATTTACTCTTATGTCATAGTGTCCATTGTTAGTGGTTTAGATTTAGCTAATTTCTGTTGGGATCAGCAAAGAGTGCACTCTGACTAATTATCTAATCTATACCTCCAGGGTTATGGTTATGGTCTCTCATTCAATTAAGAATATTCACATGCAATGCAAAATTTTCTGTAGCTTTTAAAAAAAGAATTTTTGGTACATTGATAAGCACAATCAGTTATATTAATTGACAGTAAATCTCATTTGGAACACTTCCCAAAAGTGATGGTCAGTATGAAAATAGATAACCTATCTTTCGAATGGAAACATTATGTTTTATTCATGATAAAATGTGGATAGAAGTCAACTGAATTCATTATACCATATTATTAACATTTAATAATTAAAAAAAAGAAAGACAGCAGTATAATTTTGTGATTATTTAGCATGAGTACATTTTTGAGCATCTTTCACAGTTTCAAGGTTAAAACAAGCAAAGATAAGATAAGCACAGTGTTTCTTTCTTTTCATTATTTAACAAACACATATATATTTTACTCTGTGGAAGATGCTGTAATAAATGATTATGAATATTAGCTTCTTTAATCCTCATTACAGCTCTAGAGGTGTTGTTATTACATTTTTTTTCAAATGCAAAAATTGAGACAAAGAGAAACATTAAGACAAAGATAGGTAAAGAAAATGACCAAGTTTAGATGTCTAATAAATAGCAGAATATGGCTTTTAACCCAGGAAGTCTGATTCTTATCATCCATATTTTAATGTCATTCTATCAAATAAGTCTGCTTTCTGAGTTCATCACATTAATATCATTAAATGTTTGGTCTCATATTCCAGAGAAGAGACAATATTTCTTTTCTTAAATTATTGGATAATTTCTTTGATATGGGCTATTTTCAGTTATTCTATATAATCTTTTACTCACAATGCTCAGAGTTTATTTTATCATCTTTTAAGATCTAAAGGGTTGCTATATATCCAGATGAAGGCTGAAAATATCTTTCAAATATCTGCTATGTAGCCTAACTAATGCTAGATAGAGAAAAATTCTTGAGTACTTGAGCCAATAATATTATTTATTTAGTGTATTATGTAAGATATAGGCTTATATATACTTACATATTTAAAACAAAATTTCTCAGCATTATAAAACATTGAAAATACTCAATATTCCAGTTGCCTATAACTTAAAGTGAAGCAACAGATGGAGGGGAGGGAATGGAGAGTGGCCAGGGGGCTGGCTAATTACCATGACTACTGTAGGTGCCAGCGCTGTATGTAAATTGTCAGTTGTATATTACATTTATCACCAATGTCATCCTTTATCTGCAGGCTATTTTCAGAAGCTAAGTATTCTGCCCAAACTATTAACCACTTCATTTAGTCCAAAATGGAAAAGGGAATTTTATGAGTAGAAATGTATGGAGGTGGCAGTCAAATTCATGATTTAGTAATGCATCATGGAACCTTAACTGTCCCATTTAAATATTCTATGTTGTGGGCAAATATAGATTCTCTTTCAAAAGTATGGCCATAAAATATTATCTCCAGGAAGTAAAAAATTATTCTAATATGGCCTAACACCAAGATATTATTTCTCAGTCAACTTTTAGCTGTATTTTTCCTTAGGGCAATATTTAATGCTGCCATTGTAAGATATTTTGACAGAACATAATTTCTGTAGACCTAAATGCTGCAAGGGATTTTTTTTAAAGATAAACCAACGTTATTATGGAAAAATCAAATTAGCTTTTTTAAACGTGGGAAGTTATGTTCAATGGAAGGAAATATGACCAATATCTGGACAAGATACTACAATTTCACTTGAAACAATATTATTTCTGTAATATTCTATTAACAATGCATCTAAATTTTACATGGCAAAGTAGAAAATGTAGACAGTCAATGGCTAGAAATATAAGCATAGGTATCATTTAGAAACCTATTACTTTTAAAGGAAGAAAATGAAATTAAATAGCAGTAGGGCTGGTGTTACAAAATATCAGGTATTCAGGCAAGAAGTGTTTTAAGACCTGAATGGGTAAAAGAGCAATAAAAAGCATATTAGGGAGGTACAATAAGTGGGTGAGGGTATGCATGTCTATTATGTGTCTTTTCCTATGAATTTTCTCCTGACTTGTACCTTTGAGAACAGACTGAGGCAGAAAGATGGGAAAGTTTACATTCAGGTAACCCTTAGGGAGATTATGTGTTACACACACTCAGAGAGAAGTTAGGCAGATAATCAGCGTTTCAAGACAGGGGTCTTTTTTTTTGGAAGTATCTGTAGGGCATACATGGATCAGCTGTGGCAGGTATGAAATCAGGGGGACTTACTCTGAGGGCTTATGATCTTAAGGTCTGCCAGAAAAGTCAGTAACAAGTAATATAAATTTGCTTCAGCATACTAGGAAGAAAAGGAAAAACAAACTTGTGTTATTGTCCATATTTCAAGTGCAAATGTGAAGAGATTTTGAATGATTAGGAAAAGTGAAAGACAAATCAACATGAGGAGGGAAGGTCATAAAAGGGGAGACACAAATCACAGTGATGCAAATATATGCAAGTTAAAATGAGGATGAGATATTCTTTTTTGTCCATCAAAATGGAAAGATTTTTTAAGTGGTAATTTAACATACAAAATATGGTATAGTGGGGTGTTCTCAGAGTAAATTGGGGATCTGTGGAAATCTCCAAGAACTTTTCACCGAAACCATATGGTCAAAGTAATTCATAGTAATAATGATGTTACTTGACCTATTCAGTCTCATTCTTTCCCAAGTGTAGAATTTTCTAGAGGTTACTTAATGCACAATGAATCATCACTCTGATAACTAATGGAATGTGTGCTTATGTATTTACATATTTTTCTAGTTTTAATTTCTAATATAGTAAATATAGACAGTACTGACTCACATAAACAAAAGCTCTCAGGGGTCCTCAATAAGTTCAAGGAATCTAAAGGGGTCCTGAGACCACAAAGACTGGAGTCTGTTTATGTAGCTGTAAGGAGCACATGAACTATCATCTTTCAGAGTGCAAACTGCTTAGTTTGAATGAGGAACCATAAAAATAATCATTTCCTTGATCTAGTACTTCCACTGATAGCAATCAAATCTCAAGTAATCTTCAGGATGTAGACTAAATATCATCTATAATGATAAATATCACAATATTAAAATAGTGAAGTATTGGACATCTCCAAAAAATGGAAATGTCTTAATAAATGCTACTAAACCAGGCACTCAAAATTCATGGATTTAAGATATGGTTTACAAACAACTATATTTTTAAAATAATAAATTCTCCTAAAAATCTGCCAATTGAGCACTCTATACTAGTTCCTCCAAAAAGGCTTGTCAAAGTAACAAGATGTTGCATGTAGCACTTAGCATGAAGCTTGGTGTATTGATCAATAAATGTTTGCTATTATAAAAATCTATGTACATGATTAGAAATTAAACTAAAAATATTCATTCTTTTAACAAATGATTGTTAAACAACAACCACATACCATACACTCTTGAAGGCACTTGGGTATGGTCTGTGAAAAACAACAGAACAAAAAAACCCTAAAGAAAAACACTGTGGAACATATTGAGTGGTAGGGTTGCCTTTTTTCTGTAGATATTATCATATTTTTCCAAAGTTTCTACCATGCGTGATATTAATTTTAGCAGAAACTAGAAACATATATTGAACATAGAAGAGGTCTATAATTTTTATTCTTGATCAGTTTTTCCATTTTTTAAATTTAGCAAAACAAATTTGTCAAGAAATTACATATGTTATTTTAGGAAAAAGAAAATACACTCTCAAAGGAATTATTAGCAGTAATCCATTCTCTAGTAATCTTTTAAAAATGTAAAATCAGTGGAATTAAAATAATTGTATAATATCTAGATAGGTTAAATATATTAAATAAAATATATTTAGCAATAGGTTAAATACATTAAATAAAAGTCATATGGTTAATGGTTAGTTAAATAAGTAACACGATGTTTCAAGCTTTCTGAAAAACAATTTTCAACATTCATTAAATGCTGGAAATATTTATACCCTCTAACAAAGTAATTTCACTTCTAGGAATGTATGACAAGTAAATCATCAAAAACTCTGAAAACACTAAGGTGAAAAGATATTTGTCAAGACACTGATTTCTAAATGAAAAAAAAGTAAAGAGAAAGGTAAAATAACAACATAGGTACCACAACAGAGGGAAAAGTTAAATTAATTGTAGGACAGTAATAACACAGAATCTAATACAGTCAATTCAAACTAAACTTTAATAATGCTGAGAAAAAATTTCCAATATTGGTGTTATGGACTGAATGTTGTGTGCCCCCGAAGTCGTATGTCGAGATCCTAACCCCCAAAGTGATGGTATTTGGAGGTGGGGACTTAGGAGGTGAGCAGTTATGAGGGCCGAGTCCTTACGAATGAGACCCCAGAGAGCCCCCTCACTTCTCCCACCGAGTGAGGACAGAGCAGGAAGATGGCCCTGAATGAACCAGAAGCAAGTCTCTCACCGAACTCCGAATCTGCTGACACCTTGGTCCTGGACTTCTCGGCTTCTCTGACTGGTAAGTGTCTGTTGTTTAAGCCACCCAGTCTATGGCGTTTTTGTCGTAGCAGCCCAAAGACTAAGAAAGACGGGAGACTGTTCACGATGTAATATTAAATAGAAACTGAGGCTGCGGCCATCTGGCGGCATCCCATCATATGCGGTGTTCCAGCGCACACACTCACGCACCACTCCCCGCATCGCTTAGAAAGGGAGCCTGAAAGTAAATACTCTCAAGTATCACAGCAACTACATTTTCTAATGTTTTAATGTATGTATTTTTTTTATAATCTGAAGTTTATAACAGTTGTTAGAATGAAAATACCATGAATATGTCAGTTGTCCTGGAGACCATGCAGTTTTCTGATCTTTATATTAGGACTGTGTAATGATCTCAGATCCTTTTGAAAGAAAAATGCTCTGTTAGGGTTCCAATTCCCATGACAAAGCTGTTCTCATCAATCCCTCTTCCTCCCTAGGCCTCCACAACATGTCACCAAGTCCTGTCCAAATACCTTCAAATAGTTCCCTCTCTGTCCTCTCCCCACTCTATCTCCTATTTAGCATAAATCTAAATCCTCAGCCTTTCTCAACTGCCCTACTAACTCTGTCCTCCTTGCCGCCTCCTCACTTTTTGCCATTCTCACCCTCCACAGAGTCTCCAGGTCACCTTTCTAAAACACCTGTCCATTCATATCACTCTGTTGTCCAAATCTTTCAAAGATTATACTGTTTATACAACAAACAAGACCCTCATATATCCCTGACTCCTTTTCCAGCTTCTTGTCTTACCCACTCTGCCTGCAGTCTACCTAATTTGCTTTCCCAAACAGCCTATGTATTCTCTCACACTTGATACCCTGTCCTGCTTAGGACCCCTCCTGTAATGTGCATCACCACCTGTGAACTTCACTGACGGCTCAATTTCAAGACTCAGGTAAAAACTCCCCTCTCCGTTAATCCTCCTCTGACACTTGAGAGTACTCTGGGTGTTATTTTTCCATCCTCCCAGAGCATTGCCATCCTAACTTTGCCTTTTCCCTGTGGTACTGTGATTGCTTCTTTAGCTGTCTCTCTGTAACATGTTTAAGCTCCTTTACCTCCAGAAATCAGAAGGGTATCTGGCACTCTGAAGTTTCTTATAAAGTCTCTTGCCTTCATGAACCTTTCCCTTCTCTCAACTCCACTTCTCTTGTGAGTTTCTCCCTCTGGCGGAAGGCATCTCTACCAGAAAGCACCAGGAATAAGGGTGCATGGTTAAACAGGGCACTTTCCCTTAACAATGCAATACTGCTCAGAAGGGGTCTTAGTCCCCTAATATCTTGATTGCCATTTCCATGCAGGACTTTTATACAAATGGCTAATCTAGCATTACTTACAATAGTCTGTGAATCTTGAAGCTCATGATTTAAAAAAGACTATGGTCAAATGTGTACAAGTAACACTGAATATTTTGTCTTTTGGAGGGTAATGACTCATTAAGTTTGTAAAAAGTGTGAAGAAGTCTTGCAGGAAAGAAACATGTAGTTGTAACTCAGGATTTCCCTAAATCATTTACCATGGATTCCCTTTCTAATTTAGAAATAACTAAGATAAGATAAAATTAGTACCTGTAAACATTTCAGGGAACTATTGTTCTGAGGAATAGCAAAATTTCCCTTCAGTTCCAGACATTGACAGTCTACCTTACAGATTTCCAAAATGTTTCCAGAATACTGGAAAAGAACTCATAATAAAATAATAGGCTTTAATTTAGAAGGAGATCGAGCTCTCCTCTCAAAGGGCTATGAGGATTAAATATACTTTTTATAAAGTACTTAGCATAATGCCTGGCACACAGAAAGGACTCCACAGACCTTACTTGTTTATTGTTACTTACATTATTCTTTATCTTACTATAAACTCTGTTGACAGTCCTACCAGTTCAAAATAGTCTTGTTTGAAATTCTATCAAAAATTTTTTTGACTGTACCACTGGGACTACATATTTTATCCATAAATAATTTATGTATTGCTTGTATTGCAATGCCAGAGCTTGACATTTTATTACTGAACTATATTATTTTTTAAAAATCATGGATTTTATAATTTATAATGTTATATGTTATAAATGGCATTAAGTAAAACATCATGTTATATGGTTTTAAAACTATGTTTTATAAATTAAACTAAATTTATAAAAATCTAATTATGGACAAGTCTGCACCAAAAAGGCAACTTCTAAATAGTGTAATAATATTTGCAGGAAATATGATGAACATTTAATATACTCAATTTTAAAAGCACATAAAATTTAGAAGATACGGAACAGCAAACCCTTAATAAGTGGTAGAATACCATGACAGAGTCCTTGCTCAACAGAAAATGCATTAGCAAACATATGGAAATGTGTTGAACCTAGTAATAAAGGAAACACAAAATTTAAACAAAATAATATATTTTTGGTAATACAACAAAAAATAAAATAATTGAATGCTCTTTGTCCATGAGAATGGGTTGGAATTTTTTATTAATACATTTTAATTAGTAGAAACTTTGGCAAAGAAATTCATTTTGTGTTATAATTTTACCCAATAATCTCAGTCCTCGTAAAGTCCTTGCTTGAGAAGGAAAAAATGAGTGTCAATATTCATTTATTAATTGGTGCACTTATGCATTCTTACCTTGGTCAAATGGCAAGAGAACATACTGTTTCAGCCTATTTTAATCACTTAATGACATTATTTCAATTAACATATTAAATTAATATACATCAATTTGACTTTCCTAACAAATCCAAGATGAAAATAATAATTATATTTAATTTTTTATTTGTTAAAAATACAGAAATTTCAATCTGAGGTCTACACCATTATTGTCTGAATTTCTTTTTTGTAGCATTTTTTTTTTCATCCTCAGAATTACATTTTGAGACCATGTTGTAAACTCACTGCCACATTAGTGCTGCCTAAAGATCAGTGATTCTGCTACTTGTCCTCAAACCCTCTGTGTCTAGCAGGGTAGCTGACATGGAGGACACATTTAATACACTTGTTGACTGAATGTATGAATGAACAACTGCTAAATATTAATCTCTTCTATGGAAATTTTGCTTTCTGCTTTCTTCAGGGATGTATTCTTTGTGTTTTAGATCAGTTGTGTCTATTTAAATATATTCAGACCCTAAGGGATTATTTCCATTTAATTTTATTCAGATGGTTCCAATCTTAAAAACAAACACAATCTTTCAAATCATCTACCGTTACTAATTTTTGGCCATTTTCCATATTTCCTTTTCTTTGTTTCAACTTCTGAGATTTTATGGCCTAGTTTTTTAAAGCTAAGCCAGAGCTTTTGTGACATAATGAAGGGTTGGGAGGGATTTTAGAGACCTACTAATCCGAGAGTAGAGATGTAATAATTGGGTGTCGGACAATCTGCTGAGGACTAGACACAAAGTCAAGAGTAGAAACCATATCTGGGTTGCATTGCTCCAGTCTTCTTTCTATTATCTAAATTTCAAGTTTTATTTTTCTGTGACATTTTTTTCTTTTATCTGTTTATTCATTCAAAAACCATAAATGGAAGACATACTTTTTGCCAGGTGCTGTGAGGGTCATCATTAGTAAACAAGAGCAAATGGAAAGTTCATCACTTGATTTGAACAGACACACTTGCAGTTAAGAATATGGAAATGTTCTCTCCCTCAAGTGTAATAGTTCTCAGATCTTTTCAAATTTGTTGTTTTGTGTCTTAAACAAGCTGATTCAGTCTCATGTTAAATGCTGAATTTCTTTACTACATTTTAAATTATAGCCTTCCCTTGAGAAACTTGATTAATTCATATTGCTGAAATTATCACTTTAGTGCAAATGACATATGGTTTCATTCTGTTTCTAGTCTCCCTGATTTGGAACATATTTTTGAAACACTAATAGATTTCTTATCCTGGAAGCCTCTTAATGCTTTGACATTAAACATAGGCATTAAAAAATGTAGCAGTGTTAATTGAGAATGGTAATCAGGATGTGACCACTGGGTCCTATTTTGTGTGAGTTAATGTAACTCAATTATGTCTGGTATACTTAGAATGGAACTTTAACAATGAGCTATTGTTTTAATTTTATATTATTTCTATATAAAATTGTGCTCTTTTAAATACTGTAAAGCAATAGTATTTAAAATTCTCAAAATATAAGAAAAACGTAATTGCTTTTATAGTTGATGCTGGTGCTTACCAATGTTCATGAGGCTTTTTTGTTCAAGTTCAGTCCTTTTAAAAATATATTTTGATATTTTAAATGCACTATATTCCTTCTAATATTAGTAAATTTATTACATAAATAAAACCACTTACCCTTAAATTTGAGAATTCAATGAAATATTTTTAAAAATTGCTGATCAGCAGGAATAAGCAATAATAATAACAGCTAGTTGTCCTAAATGTCCATTTTAAAAATTGAAATTTAACTCTAAGACTCTTCTATACCAATTCAGTTCTTCTTGCCTTACACCAAACTCTATCTTTGTGTTGGCATCTCCAGAGTGGAGAACTGGGGCCAAGTGTTGGACTGTTGAAAGGGCTGTTCCCAGGACGTAGTGAGTTCATTTTCATGATCAATGCTTTTTGACTCTGACAGGATACTCAACAAACTTTATCTTTAATATCAAAGTTAAACTGAAACTGTGGACCTAAATCTGCTCCTGGAATTCTGGAAAAGAGAAATTTTATTTCAGAAAATCTTTTGGGAAGCTAACTTTCTTATTTATCTTTTCTTCACTTGATTCTGGTTCCCTCCCTTATATTTTCATTTTGTTTTATTTTTAGAGAGGACTTCTGTATCCTAAGCTTTGCTTTCTTATTGGTCATTTTTTCCCCATCTTCTCAACATTATTCCTCTATCTGTTACAATTTGGATTTGATCTCTTTATCTGCCTCACCCAACTCACACAGTACTCTTTGGCTCTGTTCTTCAGAGGCCTATCTTATTTGCTAAAATTAGCCTGTGGGACAGATACTTTGATCCAATTCCTGGTCTGTGTATGAGGTTTGCAACTTACAGCTACAAATAGACAGCACACGAAGGCTTGCACATTAAAGAAATTATTTCACTTAATGGAAGTCCATAAACAGAGCAGACCATGAAACAGTACAATCAGATGTGCAATCATGTTATCAAGTCCTTGTGTATCCTACATCATTCCATCATCTTCAATGTCAACTTCACACTGAGCTGGTCTCCTTTGCACTTGCATCACTAAAGGGAAGGATCTTAACATTTTTGGAAAGAAACTTTCTCAAATGTCCTCAGCTGACCTCTCATGTCTCACAAGTCTGGTTGGATATCGGACATGAGATTTCCATAATTGGTTTACAAAGCCCATTTGGGCATCAACTATTAGCATATAAACCTGTGAGAGGAGATACTGTCTGACAAGTTCAAGACTATTCCCAATGCCTAGATATTTCTGACACATATAAGGTTTCACCTTAGAATGTTGAGGAGGTATTCAAACTGCATGACTACTACATATGGTAGGTAACTAAAAGGCTTACAGATGATAATGCTTCCAGGAAATGAGCTAACAGACCATCTGTCTGCTATCTCCCTGTGCTTTTCTGATCCTCATCTTACCTTAATTTCTAGACCAAAAATCTGGACTTGCTTTGCTCTGATCTGTTCATTTATATGGGACCTGGAACTGCCTCACACTCAGTTGGTAGCTTGGGCTCCCATATCCAAAGACTGACTTCCTCAAAGCTTCCTGCCTAAATGGACATCCATGTGTTATCTAACTAGGTCGCCTATACTTATGCTTGTCTATCTTGCTGGTGCATCTCATTTCTACCACAGTATTTGCAACTCCATAACTTACCCACCCTGCAGAATGGCTAATAGCAGCCAATCCCACTCATAGGAACCATTCAGGTTAATAACCCAGGAGCCTCTGGGATATTTCAAATGCCAATCTTTGGCTCTCTTTCCACTTGGGCTATTCAGGCATTCACAGCCACGTCTTCTTCCCAACCTTACACCTGACACCATCAACTATCCCTTCAAATCTGCATAGATTTAAAGTGTTAGAGAATTTCCTTCCCATGGCTTATTTTTGAGAGAAAATAGTTAGACTAAGTACGGAAGATAGATATATTGAAAGTGATAGAGGAGTGTGGATAAAATGAGAGTTCCTGTGGCCAGGATTCTCACCTGGCCCTGGTTGACTAGCTCACTGCACACCTGTGGGCAATACATGGCTGATTGACTCTATATAAAGAGCTCCGCCCAATGCTCTGGGCACGACATGGTGGTATGGCTGCAAGGCTGCAGGAGAGCAGAGCAGAGGCTGGAGTGGTGGCAGCTCCAAGGACAGAGGCCCAGAGGATGGCTGTATGGGCAGAGGGGCCCAGAGGCAGAGACCGGCTTGCTGCATGCAGACTTGCTCTGAGTGAACAGGATTTTAGTGACTGACCTGCCACCTGGAAATAAAGTTGGATATAACCCTTTCACCCCAAGAATGTTTTGCTGTCAATTTCTTTGGTCACATTGAATCCATAGCGAACTTGCCTGGGGCTAAACCCGTTGGCAAGACAAGGAGAAAGTTTATTAAAGCTTATAGTTTTTAATATCAACAATCATGGCTGGTAATTTCCAGCTCAAAACAGTTTTTAATTATTTCTTTCATTAAGGCTTTTCTTGTAGATTTTTTTGTAAGGGAAGACATTGTTGAAAGAAAAAGTCTGTGTTTATCTTAGTTAAGTCCAAATAGGTGAGCTCTTCTCTCTGAGCAGGGAAAGCAAATCTGAAGTATGTCCAATGGTGAATATGTCATAACAAAATGTCACATCACCAGATACAGTACTGTCCACAGGGGACTCTGCTCAGTTCTGATGATGAGATAAATTTGTACATTACCTCCATTCATGGCATCTGATGGTGTACTGATTTGCATTTTGTACCCCTCCCCAACTACTTTTATTTTTCTTCATTATTTTGTGAGGGATCGATTTCTGATGTCTAACTCAAATTATTCTTTGCATTGAAATGGATTGTAAGGGTTATAGCAGACATTCAGGATCATCCCCTTCCTGTGTCACAGTAATATTTGCATTGGCTATACCATGCTTTTCCTTATTACAGAAAGCAGATTGAATTGACAGGGCCATAACTCTTGTTCTGAAAGGTGCATTGAAGCCTCTGTTTGCCTTCTAAGAGAGTCTACATGGAAACCATGCTCTGTTAAGATAGCAGCATGTATATACACGCCTAAATTGGAATGTTTTGATTATATATGTGTGGGTGTGTGTATACTCATATAACTGTTATTTCTCTTGTTAGATATATGTATATAATATATATGTCCAATTCTAAATTTATGTCATTTTTGATAAGCACTGTGGAGGTCAGGGAGTCTCTCTGTCTTTAATTAATGAATTGCAAAACCTAGGTAAGTAACCCATATGCTTTGAATGAAGGAAAGAATGAGGTTAATGTATGTTTTACAACGTATTTGGAGAAGCTTGTCTATCAGTGCTCTAATTAAAAATGAGGTTGTGATTGATATGTTTGTACCCTTAGTGAAATAATGATGGTGCTCAGAACATCTCCTCCTCCAGCTCAGACATCCAATTTTGCCCACAGGGATTTAGCTATAGGTCTAAGGAAAAGCCACTGCTCCCAGTCTCCAGGGCTTTTTGGACCCTCTACTATCTGGGTTCTGAGATTCTTTAAAGAGTGACTGACTCTTATTTTCAGGCAGAAATCTGGAAGCAGTGTGGACATACAACATAGTCCTAATATTGTTAAATTTATAAAGAAACAATCTAGCAAACAAAAACAAGAGTTTGCATTTTTGAATGGGTGATACAGTATCTGTGTATTTCCTAATAACGGCTCTGGGCTTCAGAATATACAAGATATAACTGTGTGGAAAAAATGTTCATACTTTAAGAGCAACATTAGAAAATCAGAGCTAACATAATCCTAAATATAGGAAATTCCTGGGGCTTCTGTGTCAGTTGAAAAGTCAACAAAGATGTGGGCAAATATATGGTGGGTGTCATTGGCTGCTTTTTAATTCAGTGTTGTCTTTAAAAAAAACTTTGATATACAGACTTGCTTAAATTAGAACATCAGAATCAACTCAAGGGTTTGATTTGTAACAGACAAAACAGGTCACTCTTAGTGGTGGGAAGTTAACTGATAATCTCATGTCTACTTTTTCATCTTTAGTATAGGAATCTGGACTACTTAAAAAACCCTTTTTCTTGCACGTGTGTTGCTCCATTCTTAATTTTATTTGTAGAGGTCATCCACCTCCAGTTCTATAGATAGAAATGGTACATTGCTGGCCTCATGCCTGCATTCCTGACATGCGGTGAGTGCACCCCCTTCCTTTCATGGATAAGGACATCCCTGGGCACTCTACAAAATTTTCAACTGGAATCAATCCTCCATTGGCTCTCTATACTCCACTTTAGTAACACATTCAGATTTCAAAGAAATTCTAACATGTGGAAGATTAGCATGGAGGTGAGAGAGAGGAAAAAAATCAAGCCAGTAAGCCCTAAAGTTTTCTATGTGTTGAATATTTCATGGGTAACTGCATTTGGGATTGTGTTTTTTTTTAAGTATGTGTAACATCTGGTTCTTTTTTTCACTGAAATCATGCACAGTGCTTTTTTCTACTTAAGAGCAGATTTTCTATTGTTTCATAAATAATTTCGCTTTTGTACCAAAGGCATTTATATTAATTCAATATGGTGCAATAAAGTATTCTGTGGAATGGGTTTTACCATATTGTTTATTAATCTCTCCATTTATTGGCTTTATGTTCATCTTTAGCCAACTATCACATCAAGTTTTTAGCATTCATCTGGACACAGAAATTAGAGAAGGAAATCCTAATATATATTTCCTATATTTTGCATGGTGTTTGGAAGGCAGGAGTGGAGAAACGAAATTTAAGGCCTCTTGGTTTTGCAAGGAAAAAGCATATATATGTAAATGCTTCTGTGGCTGCTCTCCACTTAACAAACAATGGCATTGCTGTGAATATTAAAGACTTACCAGGAAATTATAGACCAGCAGAAGGACTCCGTTCCATTTTGGGTTTGCATTTTTGTTACACAGACGGGCATAAAACAGACCTGAAATCTTTTTTAATACATGGGAAGAAAAATATATATAATGCCCAACTTTTCAGTTTCATAAACAGATTCAGAAAATTTTTTTTTCAGTTTCATAAAAACTGACTGTTTTCTGCAATTCAGTCTTAGCTTTCATTATGATGCAAGATGGCAAATTCACCCCATGCTCAAGGATCAAGCTGAAGATGCCAGTTCTTTATCTCTACGTGTAAGAACGCTGGAAGATAATAACAGTCTTTTATGTCTATCTTTTCGCTAATTTTTGTTCTTCCCCACTATTAACTCAGAATCAGCATGCCTAAAACTGAAATCCATGTTTTTCACCACTAAACCAACATTTTCTTCAACTTCTGTTAATTCTGACACTGGACCCATCACTTCACAATTCTGGCTGCCACCACACTCATCTAATTCACATCACCTTATGGGTTGACAAATCTGACAATTTTCTCATTAATCTGTCTGCTCATTTCTTCTCATTGGGCCAGAAAACTGGTATATTGATTGACAAACTTTAATACATATCATATGCATATATATTTTAATATACATTTTGCTCAAAGTTTTTCAGTGATTCTTTGTTTCTTAGAGAGTACTGCATAAACTTTTAAGCCAGGCATAAATAGTCCTACATACTCCATGCATAATTTACCAAAGAGTGTACCCCTTGCCACTAGAAAGTGCTTTTGTAGAGATTTTGTGGTGTGAAAGTGATTGCCACATTTGAGCTGCAGGATATACTAGTCCCTTCTAAATTTAAGACCCTATAATTTATCATTCTTCGTTAGTCCTTTATTCCCACTTATTTTCACTATTCCTGACACAAAATTTGTTTCTATTTAATTAATGTGCACATTGGACATAAAAAAGTGTATTTTCAACATATCCAAGACCATCTTACCTATTAAAGACCATTTTAAATTCCATCTTATTCATGTATTCTTTCCTGGCCATCTAAATCTAGTCTTTTGGCTTTATGTTGCATTTATGTCAGAATCTCTTATTGAGCATTATGATTTGTTGGTGTGAATTATTATTCGTTTTCCTGTTGGTATGTGCCTTTGATTAGATTGTGAGATCCTGAGTAGAAAGATTATGTTTTATATCACTGTTTCCCCACATCTTGTATAGTAACATTGCACTGTGCATATTACAGATACCCATGAAATATTTATTGATGATGTTAATGATCCTTTAACTTCACTGCTGTGTGACTAGGCAGCTTTTGATGTCAGCTCCAATCGTCCTGGGGTACCAAGCCTTGCCTGATTAGGAAGCCTAAGTAATTTTTAGGTTCTCTGAAAGTTCTTTTAGCCAGTTTCACATTTTCTTACAACCACAAATAGACTTCTCCATCTCCTTTTCTCTCTCCTTCTCCATTTCCCTCTCCCCTTCTTTTAAATGTTTTAGGCACACAAAAAACACTTAAAATAAGTATTTGTGGTTGACTGGTAACTCGTCTGAAAACCTCTGGGTCTGTTTCCAGCTCTGGAGTATTATGTGGAAGTTGTGCTGTGGTCCAGCTGGGTCATTAGTATGTCCGGACTGAGCTGGAGTGTGCGCATGACCACAGGATGTACTCTATCACTCCATGAAAATATGTCAGCCTAAAGCCCAAGCTAAAGGGCTATTTGGGCAGATCAGTGAGAATCTGCCAACCAGCTGGAAGACTGAGGCAACTTCTCTTCATTATTGCACACCAGTTCATGTACTCTGCTCCTGTATGCACAGCTTCTGGTATGTGAAGCTTGGCACACTTTTATCAGGGTAGCCAAAAACCTGTACAGAAAGGAGATAATTCAGGAACCACAGGACACACTGCCATTATTGCAGTCCCAGGCATCCCCACTGAGTAGAAACACATTTTTTCACGACTTTTTTCACTGGTTCCTGCCAAAGAAAGACAACAGAAGGAAAGGCCCCGTGTGGTCAGCTATGCCAAATGGATGTGGTGCCACTGCTACCCAGGAGTGTCGGTCCTAAGTAACCCAGGGCTGTGGAGACAGCCAATGGGTGAGGCAGCCCAACAGAACTATAGATAATATTTGTGGTTTAACTACCACACTGTTATGCAGAGGGCATTATGGATTGGATTACAATGTGCTCTGCTATTTTAAAAAATACTAAGGCATAAATAAAAACATGAATTTAATGCATAAATAAGTGTCTCTGTCTACCATGTGCTAGAAAAAATATCTCAGGCTTTCAGGACTAAAATAAACATGATTTCTACCATGTGCTAAAACTATTGAATTTTGCCCAATTCAAAATTAGGCAAAGCATGAATATTTACTAGTAAAATCTACTTTTTCTCTCTCTTCTGTATAGCTACAGGCAAAGGGATTATACAGGGCTTTTAATGGATACATGAAGACAGTCAAGTTAACTCATTGTAGAAAACCAGCCTTTCTCTCCTGCCCCAAACTTCTATGTAGGAGTTTTCATATTGAGGATAATTACTTGAACTTTCTCTTTCATTTTTCTTCTATAAATGTATCACTAGACTTTCTTATTGTCTTGAATAGAAAACTGTAAACAGAGGAAATAACAACAAATATCTCCATGTAGAGACAGATTTCAAAAATTTTAAGCTCTATCACTGTTTAAATTACTATGAAGATTTTTTTCCAAAAGAGAAACTGAGAGTGAAATAGAGTAAATTGAGGGATGAGTTATAGGCATCTATTATTATGGTTTCCTCAAAGATTAAAGATGAGGACATCAACTGGTGTATGTGCATTGTCTGTTGTTTTGCTCTGAGTGATTGAATTGCTTTTCATCAGGGGAAAATTCAAATTATACATGTGATTTCTCTAAAGCAAAATTACAATTTTCAACAAAATTTAGAAGTAGGTGGATGATGTCTAGTATCTCCATGTTTATTATCTGCCTAAATCGGCCCTTATGTGTAGATCTTTTCTACCTTAAAGAGAATAACACTCTCTCTTTGGTGATATCTAGTCTTCACACCTTATTTTTTCTAGGGCCTGAAACAGCACAGCTAATATTGCTATTTTCATCTAACAGATTAATCATTACCACAAAATTGATATAGTGAAAAAGTACCATCTTTGTACCACAGAGGTAAGAGTTCAAATCCAAACCTTAAGCCAATACATTCAGCATATCACTTCATTTCTTTGCATCTTAATTTTTTCATTGGTAACATAATGAAAATAATTTGCAGCTTTGTTGAGATAATTTATAAAGTTCCTGGCACCTGGTAAGCCTAAATAACTGGTAGCTCTTAATATGGCTTTTTAATCAGAGAGAACTGTGCTGTAATTAATTGTTTATATACAGCCTTGGGAACATACCTTGGCATCCCTAATTTCAGCTTTTACAAGGAGAACAAAAAGATATTCATAACACCTGGGACACAGAGCTGGTGATAACAATTTAATAAGAATACGGAAAAATGACCTGGACAAATAATCCAATTAACACGATCTAAGAACAAAAGCTGTATGATGGAAGTAGAAAGAGTAAAAAATCAGCTATGAAGTTCCAAGCTAAGAATTCATTTTAGGAAAGGAGTAAGCCAGGTTTTATATTAAACAATCTAAATAATGCAGAAAAGTCACAAACTCTTTTACTCCTTGACTTTTCTACTGGCCTAAGATTCCCCCATTTTTCAAGGAAAAAAAAACAAGAAAGAAAAGAAAAGACAGGCCAAGATTGACATCATGGTTGTATAACCAATGGTGAGAACATTCCTTTGAGAAGTAAAGCAAAATTTACACCACGGAGAAGAAAAAATATAACATTTTAAACTCTCTGTATTGACAAAAGATGTTTAAATTTGCAACGTACTTAAACAAAGTAAGTTTAGAGCCAAAAAATCTAAGATCCTTATTTGCAGATTCAGAATCAAAATTTCACAAGCAAAATATTGGAAATATAGACTTCTCTTTCAGGATGAAAAATAAAATTTTGAATTGTTTTCCTTCTGTTTTCTTCTATTTTTCTTTATTTATGATCATGCCTGTATTTCCCTTTCATGCTTTGAAAATATTATTTCATTGATACACAAACACAAAAAAGTCACTTGGTAACTATTCCTTCACTATGTATTAAATAACAAGGAGAGATATAGGAAAATACTGGAAGTGTTTCTAGACTTACAGAGATAAACGGATTGGGCCAGAGAGACCTCTGCATCTATCCAGCATGGAAGTGCTTCTTAAGCTGAACAGATCTTCTAAGCGTCCCTGAGGGAATTAATTTTGTTCAGGACTCAGTCATGCTTTCATACCAATTAAGATGATGGACTGTATATTTAATAAATTTTCCAATTGTGAAAGAAAACATATATTGTGAAACAACTACTCGCTAGGGTATGTTTTTATTATATTATAAAAACCTTTAAAACACTTAATGACAATAGGAAATGGCTTTTTGTCATAATTATTTTGAAGTTGTGCTTATTTTCCTCTTCTGGGTTGGCACACTGTAGTATTTATAAGACAACTTGACTTATCCTGTGGCAATTTATCAGCAGGAGGAGGTTTACACAACAGTGAGTGAAAATTTAATGGAAAGATACTATTAGCATCATTATTAGCAATATTTATGTAGTGTAAGAAATATGTTTATTTCTAAACTGGTGTCAGCAAAGATAATCACTGCCCCAAGGATCTAGTGGTAGGATGCTGTTATTCATTAGAGATCACCTTTAGATGTGGTTTGGGCCAATTTGTGCAAATGCTGTTTGTATTTCTGATGAGTATCTGATAGCTACTTACTTGATTGATATGCACAAAATAAGCTGAATGGAACCCACCATTTTTCAATTTCCCAAACTCAGTAAGAATGAAGCTAATTCTGATGGTGTATAAATTATCATAGTTCACTGTCTGGAGGTTGACCATATGGTTTATTGTCCAACCCAGGACAGTTTTGAGAGTGCATGGGAGACTATTAGTGATTAGTCTGGGAGAACTATAAACCAGACTGCTGCATGAAGACTCAACACTTTTGTGGTCACCTTGTTGTGTATGCGGGGCCCTCATTAACACCTGCTTACCCACCTACCCTATCACTTGATCACAAGAATACAAATTAGGAACTCTCAGCTGTACCACTAACTGTATGTGCAACATCAAGAGCTCAGGTTCCTCTAAGCATCTCTTTCCTGATCTTTAAAAGGGACAAAATAACATGGTGTTGGTTGTAGAGATAGGTCTTGCCGTAGGTACCTAGAAACAGCAAGTACTCAGTTGATAGAGATTTTACCATCATTCTCCTTGAGTATCTTCAAAGTGGAGCTACTGGTGACTTCACTCACTGAGCACCAGAGTTTATGAAGGGTACAGTCACAGCAGATGGCTAAGGGTGGGAGGTAAAATCTGGATTGTCTTGCCTTAGGAAACATTCTTATCTTTGTGTAGCATTAAATAATAGATAAATTAAGAAAGAAAACCCTACTAGATACAGATGTAACACTGAGGAATTCCCATGGCTCCCAAAGCATCCCCCCACACATCAAAAGCTCACTACACATGTGTTTTCAGCACTTGTAGAGGGATGGCCTGACACCACAGCAAGGTAAGGAAAGCAGATGATAGGTGCCTTCTCACCATCAAGTTCAGCACCTTTCTCCACTCCCAGGGGCTTTGTTCTCAGTGACCCTAGACTCATAGCCTACTTTTGAAAATTCGTCCTACATAGGCAGTTTTAAATGTCATCTTCTCTTTGATATACACTTTTCTTATATTTCTAGCACCCCCCCCACCACCACACCAATTTGACAACTCCTAGGTCATGTACCTTGACACCTCCCACCCCCAAAAGCTTCTCCTTCAGACTCTTTCCCATTTCTGGTCTTGCCTGCTCCTTCTACACTAACAACAACAAAAAGTCGATCAGAAGCAATACCTTATGGTTAAGAGCATGACCGCTGGAATCAGATAGACCAGAATTTGTATTTGAATCTAACATTTGCAGTCCATTTGGTGATATGGAAATTTATTTAGCTGAAGTCTTAGTTTCGATTTATAAAATGGGGTTGATTATAGAGTGCCTTGTAGATTAATTAAAATGCATGTACTCAGCAAAATATGTAGTATACAGTAAGTGATCAGGAAATACTAGCTCTTCTATTATTACCTGATTTATGCTTCAGCCTGCTAGATTCTTTCTCTTTCTAACAAAATGATGCCTACTATATTTCGTATAATAAAATATTTCATCAATTTCAAGAGGTGTCATTATATTATGTACCATTAAAATGAAAAATGCCACCACTAGCTAAAATATCAGACATTATAGATTATAATACACATCCAGGTTCAAAGATGTTAAAATATAAATATAAAATGTGCATCTCAGAGTCAAATGTGATAGGCAAACATGTCAATCTGTTTTGATGCATTAATGGGAGCAAACTAAAATATCCTTTCTTAAACTTTGATATACATAAGAATCATACGATACTCTTTTTAAAATGCAGTTTATGATTCAGAAAAATAAATTTCTGAATTAGATTCTGACTCTGAGATTGAACCTCTGATTCTACATTTTTAGCAAACAGCCAGGTGATGCTGACACAATTAGGTTAGGCTCCATATCTTGAGTAATAAGGAACCATAATTTTGACATCCTAGCTAAAGGTCAGTTTTTGAAGATAATACTCTCATCAGAATGATGAAAAAGGTATTTTCAAACTACATGTGCCCCATACCAGGAATGTCTGTAGATCACACCTCTGCTTGCCCTCCTTCCTTTCTACCACTCATCTGTCTCTCTCACACGCACCCACTCACACATGCACATGTAAACTCAGTAAACCACCGTTACTTCAGCTTTTATTTCTGAGTTAAACTGTTTTTCCATATCTCTTGGTTTGTGTCAGGATGCAAACATTCTCCCTTAAACAAAAACACCAGGAAGGACCAATACACAGGGCAGAAAGGAGAAGTTTATCTGAACAATAGTCTTTTTTCTTTTGTTGTAACAGAATATGAGGTTTATCCAAAACTGGTATAGCAGAATTAGCAAGAATCTTACATTTAAAAAAAATTTTGTCTAAGTCCGAGGAAATCAGTTGACGGGAGCAGAAGATGTTTTATTTGACCAACAGATGGCAGTAGCGGTCTCTCTTTCCCAGTTGCTGTAATCAGAAAATTGGAACTAACCTGGCTCATAAGATCCTTCTAAAAGCACTCATCAGCTTTTTCTGGGTTCTTTGAGTTCTTGGCTGATTTCAAAACGTTATCTCACTCTTTGAGCACTGGACCACTTAATCACTCTTAAAAAATGTAACCCTGTTTTCAGGAGACATGCTACCTACCAAATCCATATTTGCCTAATTCAAATGGAAAACCAGGAGACCATGACTGTCTCATTTCCAGTATGCATAATTTTTTTATTTTATGCATCTGGATATTTTGGTTATGCTAAAAATACATTTCTTTAAATTAAAAAGGAAAACCCAGATTTTGAAAATTACCTATGTTTGTAAATGAGCCAGAATAAATCATTTCATTCAATCTCCATCAACATCAAATTTTTAAAGGTATGCAGTTGTACATGTCAAGGATATTCAATGTGCTTTTATCTATAGTGTCTCTGAGAATATTTATTATTTCTATTAGTAAACTTTGACATGATGTGTATCTACTGAAGCCTGTTCAATACTCTTTATTACAAACATTTTATGTACTATTTGGTAGAACTATGTTTGAATATCTTTTTATGGAATTTCACTTAAGAGATATAGGAAAAATCCTTTGATCTTCAGTATTCTATAAGAGAGTAGATGCTATTTAAATATATATATAATTTGCCTAGCATTCTAGAATTATAAACATTTATGAACATTTATGTATGTATAACTGTTTAATTAACAGCTACCATTTAACCACCAAGTGTCTGAGCATCATAATTCAATGTTATCTTAAATTTAAACTCAGAATATCATTAGTATATTTAGATGCATTTTTACTGTCTTCTGTAAGTAATCAAATGGGTCTTTATAATGTGCTTGATACCTTCTCTTCTTGATAGCTGCTCTAACTTCTATTTAAAGCTCAGGGTTAGAAAATTTCTCTTTCCTACATATGCCATGACTTCATTTCACTCATCTGTTTGGGGGTCACTTTTGTTCTTAAACACTTAAATCAGAAATGCAAATTACAATGCAGAAACACATTCATAACCTGTGATAATTTAAAAATGAATTAATGGCAAAACTGAATGCTTCCCCCCAAGATTATGAATAAGGCAAGGATGTCCCTTCTCATCACTCACTCAACATAGTACTGGAAGTTCTAACCACAGCAAAAAGGCAAGAAAAATAAAAGGCATACAGATTAAAGTAGAAAAATAAAATTGTCCCTATTTACAAATGCTATGATATATATATATATATATATATATATATATATATATATATATATATAAAATTCCAAGGGATCTAGAAAAATACTCCTAGAATAACAAGGGAGTTTAACAAAGTTACAGAATACAAGGACCACACACATGTGGAAACCAAATTAACAACAATATATTTTATAATTGCTCCAGCAAAAACAAAATACTACACATAAATTTTTTTTAAAGAACATCAAAATTACAAAATGCACTGAAAGAAATCAAAGAGGACGTAAATAAATGAACAGACATACCATAATCATGGATTGGACAGTTTAACATAATGAGATGTCTATTATTCCATATTAATTTATAGGTTTGATAAATTCTTATAAAAATAACAATGAGAATTTTTGTAGACACAGACAAATTTATTCTAAAATTTATATGGAAAGCCACAGGGGCTAGAATAACTAAAACAACCTTGGAAAAGAAAAATAAAATGAGAGAAATTGCTCTACATGATATTAAGACTTGCTACATAACTACAGTAATTCAGACTGTGTGGGGAGGGATAAACACATAAATCTATAAAAAGGATAGAAAATCCAGAAATAGATTCACAAAAATATGCCAAACTGAGTTCTGGCAAAGGTGCAGAACAATTCAATGCAGGGATAATAGCTTTCTCTGTAAATGGTGTTGAAATGATTAAACATCCACAGGCAAAAAAATGAAACTTGACCTAAAAGTCACACCTTATACCAAAAATCAGATCAAAATGGACCATGAATTTAAATGTAAAAATTGAAAACCCTAAAACTTTTAGAAAAAAAAATGGGTAAAAGTATTTGGAATTCAGAGTTAGGCAGAGAGACCTTACACGTGATGTGCAAGCACAAACCATAAAAGCAAAAACTCATTACAGTGGACCTCATTAAAATGTTGAACTATTGCTTTGTAAAAGACACTGTTAAGAGGGTGAAAAGGCAAATAAGACCACAGATGAAATTGTGACTCACATACTTGACAGAGGAGTCTGTAAAATATACAAAGAGTTCTCAAAAACTCAGCAGTAAAAATACAAATAATTCAGTTAGAACACAGGCAAAATCAATGAGTGGACATGTCACTGGATAGGATGTATGGATGACAAATAACACATAAAAAGATGTTCGATATCATTAGCCATTAGAAAAATACAAAGTAAAACAACTTGACATCACTACATACCTATCAAAGTGGTTAAAAGAAACAGAAATGAATGAATAGTGTGTATATGTGTACATAATAACTGAAATTAAGAATAACGGCCACCAGAAATGTTGGTGAGGATGGTAGTCATATATTTTCACCTACACATGTGTAGATACAAAGTGATACTTTCACTCTGGAAAATATTTTGGCTTTTTCTTATAAAGCTAAACATGAAATTGCCATACAGTTTAGGCAGTGAACCTTTAGGCATTTATCCCAGATAAATGAAAGTTTAGGTTTGCACCACAGCCTGAACATAAATGTTCCTAGTTACTTTCTTCATAATATCCCCAAACTGCAAACAACCAGATATCCTTGGAAGAATGTTAAACAAATAGTGGTATATCCATATAGTGGAATATTACTCAGCAATAAAAAGGAACGATATTTTTATGCACACAACTTCAATGAATGTCCAGAGAATAATGCTAGTGCAAAAAGCCAAATTTAAAAAAATTATATAATATATAATTCTATTTATGTAACAGTTCTTGAGAAGACAACATGTTAGAAATGGAGAACAGATTAATGGTTTCCAGAGTTTAGGACCAGGAGGAGGGAAGAGAGTTGGGTAGGCAGGAAGTGGATATGGTTATAAAAGGATAACAGGAGGGATCCCGATGGTAATGGAACCATTCTGTATCTTGAATGTGGTAGTGGATACATGATATGACATGAGATGAAATTGCATTAAACTGAATACACACATGCATGTACTATCAGGCAGTACAAATAAAATGGGAAATCTGAATAAGGCTGGATCTCATTATATTATTTCTTACCACTCCATATAATTGTATACTTATTTCAAAATGAAAAGTTTAATTGAAGAAAAGTTATAGAAAGGAAAATAGGAATTTAACTATGGGAGGTCAAATTTTTCTTAATAAAGAAAGAATAGCCTCAAAACAGCAGCAGCAATAGCAAAAACAGATTAGTGATGCTCCTGACATAATACTGAGCTCTTGATTATAACAGTAAAAATAGGGGCTCTTGGTCTTCATTGTTTATAAATACATTAACATACAGAATCCATTTTAGTTTTACAATTCAAAAAGTTGTATAGATTTAAAAATCTTATTGGAATAAAGTTGATACCCAATATTATATTAGTTTCATATGTATAATGTAGTGACTTTATAATTATATACATTACTAGATGCTCACCACTGTAAGCGCAATTGCCCTATTACCATATGAAGGTATTACACTATTATTGGTTATATTCTTTTTGTTGTACTTCAACTCTTATTACTAACTTATTTTATAGTTTTCAGTTTGTACTTCTTTATCCCCTTCATGTATTTCACACATCCCCCTAAGGTAACCAATGGTGTGTTGTCTGTATAAATACATATAGATATATTTATTTTTTGTTTGTTTTTGTTTTTGGATTCCACATGTAAGTGAAATCATATACTATTTGTTTTTCTCTGACTGGCTTATTTCACTTAACATGATGCCCTCTAGTTCCATCCATATTGTCTCAAATGGCAAGATTTCCTTCTTCTTTATGGCTGAGTTACATCCCACTGTTTACATGCACCACCTCTTTATCGACTTATGGGCACTTGTGTTGCTTTCATATCTTGGCTATTGTAAACAATGCTGCAATGAATATAGTGATTTCAAATTAGTGATTTTGTTTTCTTTGGGTAAATTCCTAGAGGTGGAATTGCTGTTCGCATGCTATTTCTATATTTAGTTTTTGAGGAACCTCCATATTGTTTTCCACAGTGCCTGGACCAATTTACATTCCCACCAACAATGTAGGAAGGCTCCCTTTTCCTCACATGCTCACCAACACTTGTTATTTCTTGTCTTTTGAATAGTAGCCATTTTGACTGGTGTGAAGTGATACCTCATTGTAGCTTTTCCCTGATGGTTAGAAGTGTTGAGCATCTTTCATGTGTCTATTGGCCATCTGTATGTTCTCTTTGGAAATATGTCTATTCAGGTCCTCTGCCCATTTTCTAATTGGATTTTTTTTTGGCATTGAGTTGTATGAGTTCTTTATACATTTTGGATATCAACCCCTTACCAACTATAACATTCGCACATATATTTTCTCATATGGTAGATTGCCATTTTGTTTTGTTGAGGGTTTACTTTGCTGTGCAGGAGCTCTGTTGTTTGATGTAGTCATACTTGCTTATTTTTGCTTTTGTTTCCCTTGCCTGAAGAGATGTATACATAAATAAATTTCTCCTGTTGATGTTCATGAGATTCTTGCTTATGCTTTTTTCTAAGTTTTATGGTTTCCTGTCTTACATTTAGGTTTTTAATCCATTTAAAGTTTACTTTTGTGTGTGGTGTAAGAAAGTGATCAAGTTTCATTCTCTTACATGTAGCTGTCCAATTTTCCCAGCTCCATTTGTTGAAGAGACTATCTTTTTCCCATTGTATATTTGTGGCTCCTTTCTCATATATTAATTGACCATACAGATGTGGATTTATTTCTGGGCCTTCTTATCTGTGCCATTGATCTATGAATCAGTTACTGAGCCAGTACCATATTGTTATAGCCACTGTAGCTTTGTGGGGCAGTTTGAAATCATGGAGCTTTGGCTATTCAGGGTCTTTTATGGTTCCATATAAGTTTTAGCATTATTTGCTTTAATTCATTGAAAAATGCCATTGATATTTTGATAAGGATTGCATTGAATCTGTAAATTGCTTTGGATAAGATGTCTATTTTGAACATATTAAGTCTTCCTATCCATGAGCATGGAATCGATTTCCATTTATTTATCTCTTCTTTATTTCTTTCATCACTGTCTTATAGTTTTCAGAGTACAGGTCTTTCACCTCCTTGGTTAGGTATATTCCTAGGTATTTAATTCCTTTGATTAAATTGTAAATGGAATTGTTTTCCTGATTTCTCTTTAGCTGGTTCACTGTTAGTATAGTGGAATGAAACAGATTTCTCTATAATGATTTGTATCCTGCAACTTTGCTGAATCCAGTTATTAGTTCTAATAGTTTTTTGGTGCAGTCTTTAGGGTTTTCTGTATATAACATATTATCAACAAATATGTAGTGACAATTTTACTTCTTCCTTACTAATTTAAAGCCTTTTTATATCTTTATCTTCTCTTACTGCTATGGCTAGGACCTCCAGTTCTGTACTGAATAAAAGTGGTGAGACTGGACCTCCTCTTGTGTCTGATCTTAGAGCAAAAGCTTTTAACTTTTCACAATTAAGTATGATGTTGGCTTTGGGTTTGTAATATATGGCCGTTATTATATTGAGGTATGTACCCTCTAAGCCCATTTTTATTTGCTGAGAGTTTTTATCATGAATGATGTTAAATTTTGTCAAATGCTTTTCAGCACCTGTTGAGATGATCAAATGATTTTTATCCTTCCTTTTGTTAATGTGATGTATAATATTGATTGATTTATGGATATTGTACCATCCTTGCAACCTTGGAATAAATTCCACAATGTCATGATGAATGATCCTTTTGCTCTATTTTTAAATTCAGTATGTTAATATTTTGTTGAGGATTTTTCATCTATGTTCATCAGGGATATTGGTTTGTAGTTTTATTTCTTTGTAGTATCTTTGATTTTGGTATTAGACTGGTGCTGGCCTCATAGAATGAGTTTGGAAGAATTCCCTCCTTTTCTAATTTTTGGATTACTTTTAAATGGATGGGAATTAGCTTGTCTTTGAATGTTTGGTGAAACCTTCCCATCTGGCCCTGGACTTTTGTTTGTTGGGAGTTTTTTGATTACCAGTTCAATTTCATTAATAGTAATTGGATTGTTCAGATTTTCTGTTTCTTCCAGGGCCAGTCTTAGAGTATTTTATGTTTCTAAGAATTTATCTATTCCTTCTAGGTTGTCCAATTTATGGGCATATAATTTTTGTAGAATTGTCCTAAAATTCTTTGAATTTCTGTGGTGTTGGTTATAACTTTTCCTTTATCATTTCTGATTTTATTTGAGTCTTCTCTCTTTTTTTCTTGAGAAGTCTGGCTAAGGTTTTGTCTATCTTGTTTCTCTTCTTGAAGAACCAGCTCTTCATCTCATTGATTTTCTTTGTTTTGTTTTTGTTTTGTTTCTATTTTATTTATTTCAATTCTGATTTTAATTATGTCCCTCCTTCTACTAATCTTGAGCTTTGTGCTTCTTTTTTAGTTCCTTTAGTTATAGGGTTAAATTGTTTATTTGAGATTGTTCTTGTTTCTTGAGGTATGCCTGTATTACTATAAACTTCCTTCTTAGAACAGCTATTGCTGTACCCTACACATTTTGAAGTGTTGTGTTTCTGTTTTCATGTATTATTTAATTTTCTCTTTGATTTGTTCCTTGATGGATTGACTAATTAGAAGCATGTTGGTTACCCTCCATGTGTTTATGTTTTTTCCATTTTTTTTCTTATAATTAATTTCTGGTTTCATGCCACAGTGGTCTGAGAAGATGCTTGTTATAATTTCAATCTTCTTAAATTTGTTAAGACTTGTTTTGTGTCATAATATGTGATTTATTTTGAAGAACATTATATGTGCACTTGAGAAAAATCTGTCTTTTATTGGTTTGGGGTAGAATGTTCTGTATATCTGTTAAGTCCATGTAATGTGTGATTTGATGCCTCTGTTTCTTTTTTATTTTCATTCTAGATGATATATCTACTGATGTAAGTGAGGTTTAAACTCCCCTGCTACTACTATATTGCTGTCAATTTCTCTCCTGTATCTGTTAGTATTTGGTTTATATATTTAGGTAATCTCATGTTGGGTGCATAGATGTTTATGAATGTTATATCTTCTTGTTGAACTGGTCCCTTTATCATTACATAATGTCCTTCTTTGTCTCTTGTTATTGTCTTTGTTTTGAAGTCTAATTGTCTGATGTACATATTGAAACTCCATCTTTTTTTTTCATCCCTATTTTCATGGTATATCTTTTTCCATCCCTTCAGTTTCAGTCTTCTATGTGTGTTTTCAGCTCTGAAGTAAGTCAGCAAATAAACAGATCTTGTTTTTGACTCATTCAGTCACCCTTTGTCTTTTGAGTGGAGCATTTAGGCCTTCACATTTAAAGTAATTATCTATATATATGTACTCCTTACCATTTTCTTGTTTCCTGGGTGTTTTGTTGTTTTTGTTATTGTTCTTCTTTTCTGATCTTTTCTTTCTCTCTCCTCTCTCTTCCCTTGTGTTTTATGACTTTCTTTTGTGCTATGGTTAGGTTCCTTGTTCTTTCCTTTTTGTGTATCTATTATAAGTTTTTGGTTTTGGGTTACCATGGAGTTGTTTTATGACATCTTATTAATATAACAATCTGTAATAATCTGATAGTAACTTGAGTTCAAATGCATACTAATAGCACTACATTTATTACTCTCCTTCCCTCATGTTTTATGGCTATATCTTTTTTTACCTCTTTTTGATTAAGTAATTCTATTAACTAATTTTTAGATGTAATTGGTTTTGCTACTTTTGTCTTCTGAACTTCATCTTAGCCTTTAAGTAATTGATCTACTACCTCTGCTATATGCTTTCTTCATTAGTGGAAATTTTTCCTTTTCTTAAACTTGTTACTTCTATTTAGGGTCTTCTCTTTTCTTCTTTAAGAAACTCCCTTAATATTTCTTGTAAGTCTGACTTAGTAGTAGTGAACTCTTTTATGTTTACCTGTGAAATTCTTCAGCTCTCCTTTAATTATGAATGATAACCTTGCTAGGTAGAATATTCTTGGTGGGCAGTGTTTTCCATTTAGCAGTTTGAGTCTATCTTGTCATTCCTTTCTGACCTGTAGAGTTTCTGTAGAGGAATCAGCCAATAATCTTATAGAGTTTCCCTTCTATGTAATTCATTGATTTTTCTCTTGCTGCTTTTAAGATTCTCTCTGACTTTGATTTTTGACATTTAATTATGATGTGTGTTGGTGTGGATCTCCTTGGGTTCATCTTGTTGGGAGCTCTCTGTGCTTTCTGGACCTGGTAGATTGCTTTCTTCCCCAAATTAGGGTAGTTTGCAGCTATTATCTCTTCAAATAAATTTTCTACTCTTTTCTCCCTCTCTTCTCCTTCTAGGACTCATAATGTGGATGTTAGGACATTTGATGTTGTCCCCGGAGCTCTCACCCTTTTCTCATTTCTTTTAATTCTTTCTTCCTTCTGCTGTTCAGCCTAAGTACTTTCCATTACCCTAACTTCCAAGTCACTGATCTATTTTTCTGTATCCTCTTATCTGTTGTTCATTCCTTCCAGTGTTTTTTTTTTTTCATCCATTTAATTCTTCATCTCTGGTTGTTTTTAGACTTCCTATCTCTTTTTTGAGGTATGCCTTCTGCTCTACTATTGCTTTCTCAAGTCCAATGAGTATCTTTATAACCAGGTTTTAATGTCTTTATCAGGTAGATTGGTTGACTCTGTTTCAGTTAGCTTTTTTCTGGTTCCATTGTTTGGACTATACTCCTCTGTCTCTTAATTTTGTATGATTTCTGTGCTTGGTTCTAATAATTAACTGAATGGGCTCACTCTCTCAGTCTTGAAGGATTGGGCTTGTGTAGGAGAGTCCTGTGTGTAGACTGTGTGTTCCCCTGTAGTTTTGGCAAGCTAAAGGCTGAGTGTGAGATGGACTTTTCTAGGGCATGGTCCCACGGGTGCAACCTTGGGTGCCAGTTGGAGGAGATCCTGAGAGAACTCCTGTGGGTTCTGCACTGGTGGGTAGAGGGTGGTGGGTCAGCAGTTGGTCAGGGGTACAATACAGAAAACTCCCAGGTTGACGCCATCTGAACCCCCTGTGCCTCCTCACTTGTATGCCTCTGGGACCGCTCTGAAGAATTCTGATTGGGTGCCTGCCAGTCCTCCTGGTGCTGTGGAGTCAGGCTTTGTGCATATTCCTCCTTGGCCCCAGTGTGCTCTGGGCTACTCTTGGGAATTCCTGCATCAGCACGTGCTGGTGGCCAGGGGTCATTCATCCCCACTTGCACATCCTCCTGCAGTGCTCTGGAAGTTGCCTTGGTGGCACCAGCCTGAAGACATGTGTACATCCCTGTTAGCTGGGGATATTTCCAGTCCTGCTGATATGGACTAGGCCAGTGGATAACCAGTAGCAAGGAAGGACTGCTGGATCCCCAGCAGGGTGCCTAGGTGTGGGCAGAGGTCAGTGGGATGCCTAGACCAAGTCTGAGATTGGTGTGTGCAGCCAGATCCTGCTCTCAGGTCACACTAAGATGTGTGGAAGGAGCTCAAACAGTGGCACAGGCCAGCTTTTCCAGTCCCAGATTGCCTTCAGTGGTCTCCATGCCAAGTGGTGGATGTTTAGTTTTGAAACCTAGGTTCTTTCACTTATGGTACAATTGCACTTTAAACCACAAGGCATTTTTTCCTGCTCTCCAGGGCAGGGAGTCCACACCTGGCTCTTTCAGGGATACCCTTCCCCTACGCTCCACTGGTTGCAGTGCTGGGGTTGGTGTTCTCGTGGTTACCTTGTCTCTTTCTTCCCTGCCATTTGGGTTTTTTTCTGTGTGTGATATTTCTGTCCCTCATTATACAGAAGGTGTTCACTTCAGTCTCATTCTTCTTCAGGGTGAAATGCTCTGTGTGTAAGTGTAGATTCAGTGTGCAGGTGGAGAAAGTGGATTTAGGAGCTCTCTACTCTGCCCTCTTTCCAGAATCCTGGATTTTTTTATTAAAACAGAACATTCGAGAGTTCAACGTCAAGAATTTTTTGTTCCAAAAGCTAATAGCTAAAAGAGCTAGGATTTAATCCCAATAATTCTTATCCAAAATAAATTCAGTTCCAGAGTTCTACTTAGAATAAAATGAAGATATTTTTCTATTTTACAATAAACTTCTATTTAAAGACATTTATGTCACATAATTAAAAGGAAAAAACAGTAATAACAAAAACCTCCTCATCTACAAGAATAGCAGAGACAAGCAAGTATTGTCATCTCCATATACCAAGTAGAAAACTGAAGCATGGTGAGATTGAATCACTTCTTCAAGCATTCTTTGTATTCCAGAATTTCCCAGTTTCTGAATATGTAGTATATCAAACAAGAACAATGAACAAATAAGCTATCATTTACTAATATTTATGGGAGCTTTGTGTCATGTTCAGCTCATGATGAATGCTACAAATTGTTAAATTAAGATGTGCAATATACCTTCCTGGACTTAAAGGTCCTCTAACATGGTTAGAGAGACAGAACCTCAATAGACTAAAAGTTTGCAAAGAATATTAGATATTCAATACTAGAATAACAATTTGATATTGTGACAGGAAAAATCCTGAGGCACATGTAAGGTGACAAGTAAGTGGAATAGACAATAAATTGAAGTCAGAGGAAAGAAAAGATCAGAATGTGCTGGAGCTGATGGGGTAGATTCATGTAGGTGTAGGAATTTAACTGGACCTTGTGGGATGGGTAGTCATCAGTATCATTATCATCTTGCTTATTCAAGAGCAGCCATATTACTGTAAGCCCTTATGAGCCTCCATCTGAAAGGGCACTTTCAGACAGAAGTCTGAAAATAATTCCCTAAAGGAAATAATTCCCTAAAGCACCAAGAGGATAAGGGGTGGGAGAAAATGCACTGAGAGCTGATTTTACTAATATCCCATTTTTCTCCTGAGAACTTCCCCTTAGATAACATTTCCTTAGGATTCTCAGTACTTCATATCTTACCTGCACCTAAAATCTCCGCACTTGTGACCTGGACCCCTCTAGCTGCTCTAGCTCTCAGTGCTCTATTATACTTTGTTCCTCTGTGGAGTAAAAGTAAGAGAGCTCTTTCCCAAATCTTGCAGGCTTACCAGAATGTCCACTTCAGTTTCCTGAGGCACTGTCCTGGGGATGACAAGCATTGTGGCCTAGATAGAACCATGGTAGGGCAGAGTGTTGGTGCTCCTCATTTTAAAATTTAGAATGGATCCTTGACATCTGTGACCTGAATTCAACAGACTCTGAACTTGTCTGTTATCTTAACAGGCTTCTCCAAATACACATCCACACAAAAGCCTTATCTTATTTTATTTTTCTTAATGTTTTTACCCAAAAGCCCTTTTCTCTACTTTCTTCTACAGTGAAGTTAGGTGACCCATAAAAGAGGAGCTTATTTGTTGATTAATTGCAAGCAGTCAGTTCCCCTTACAATTTATCAGACATTTATTATGAATTATCATATTGATGTTGTGACCAGCCAGGAAATAAGTATTGAGCAATGTGCAGTCTATATAAAAGTTTAAGGAGAACAACAAGTTCCTTCAACAAAAAACATATTTCAACCCACCTATCCTTATTTCTAAAGTCCCATCATTCAATTTATTACTTTTGATTATAGCACTGAAGTCCCCTCCAAGAAAATAATGGCCTCATAAGTGTTTACTTCTTATACAAATAGAGTAGGATCTTAAAGAAAATAGTTCTAAGAAAGACAGGTTTGTTTCAGAGAAAGGGCTAAAACATGTCCACAGAGCAGAAGTGGAATGGACCAATGGAAGATTTCATGAAGATCTTTGATTCTCAAAATATTTTCCTTGACTCAAAAATTCTATATCTTTTGATTCATGTAAGCCAATAAAGAAAAATTCCATAGAATTTCATTTGTTTGTATTACTAAGGGCAACATACTTACTCTTTAGGGCAATTAAGTAGACATATTCAACTCAGGAGGATAATAATTGGTCTCCGAGGTACAATTACTAAACTATTTTACAAAGTTCCTATTACAGAAACTCATAAACTGTTGGAATTATCAACTTTCTGGAAGTATACTTTGTTTCATAAATCATCTTGATTTTCAGTTGGATAAGGTCCTTAATTTTTTATAGTCGTGTGTGTGTGTGTGTGTGTGTATGTGTGTTAGGTTATAGTTTAGTTTATTGTGCACTGCTTTAGTTTATAATACAGGGAAAGCATTGCATATTTTTGGCTTTAAAAATTAACATTTTAAACATACATTGTAGTTAAAATATAAAAATATGAAAGATTCATATATTTATTGTTAAGGCAAATATATACATGTTCTCCTCCTACCTCTGTGTATATGAGTCACTTAATCGACAATATACTATAAAGATGGCTATAATAAAATTGTCAAGTTATTTAAAAAATTTACACAGGACATTTTTTCACAAAATAAGGTCATGTGTTAAGCCCAAATTCTTTCTTTGTAAACTAAGTAAGTAAGTAAAAACACACACCAAAAAACCATCAAAATAAGTTGTTGGGAACAAGTTTATTGCAACTTCTTTATTTTATCTTTCTTCTTTTTCCTGGAAAATGAGAATGCATTAGGTAGGAGATCTCAAGACCCTTTGCTCTCCTTCTGTGAATGATGCCCCACACTTTGAGGCTTCAAAGGCCCCTAGGAATCAGGTGGCAGCACTGAAATGCTAAGACTCAGAAAAAGGAGGCTTCAGAGGGGAAAAGCCTGACACTGCAGAAGGAAGAACTGCCCAAGACAAATATGGGTGATCTCCCAAATAGATGTGGGGTTTACCCTTCACCTTATTCTAAAATTTCATAAGTTTATTAAAATTTACTTTTGGATTTTATTTAATGTTAGGCTTGTGCAATAGAACATGAGATAAACTGTGGATATAGAGAAAGGAGATTCACTATCCAGATCAGGAAAGTTAAAATGGATTTTGATGAAGATGATGCTGTAAAACACATTAAGGATGTGGCAACATTAGAAAAAAAATATTGCGTGTACATATATTAGAGAGCTCTAAAACCTTATATGTGTGTACATAAAGACCAAAAGAAAGGATGTTGTTGAACTTTTAATTCTTAGTTTTAAAAAATACGGTACATTGTATTTATACAGCATAAGGAAATTGAGACAAAAAACTACCAACATGACTTGTCAGTTCTAGAACTATGTTGCTCAGGGCCTGTAGCTCTCAAGCTCTCAAGGACATGTAGCTCTCAAGCACATTTCATACACAGATGAAACTTTAATTCCTACTGTAGTGAATCCCCATGGATAGGGATTAAGAAAAGGAACACAAAGCAATAATTTTTCTTGTAAAATCTGAATTTGTCACCGATACTAATAATTCTGTGTTGCAAAATTTTCCTTTCTTTAGGTTCAGGGCAGCTACACCTGGAGAGGTCTTTCCCTACACACTAGGTGAAACCTCAACCCAACAGGGGGGAGGATTCTTGACAGATCAAGAAAGAATTCACAAACAGAGCACATTGGGTAAGTGTAAGTAAGGAAGGAATTCATTAAAGTGAGAATGGCAGCAGCCATGGAGCAGTAGAGAACAAGGGAGAACAGAGGGAGGAAAGGGAAGTTCACAGAACTCCTGCTCAGCACAGGGCAGATCCCTTGCCAACTTCTGAAGCCAGGTTCATCCCAAGTCTAGTGTCTGCTTGAATCTACACAACATGGGAACTAAGACCCTACAACCTCAAGATTTGTGGAAGCTGCAGAGCACTGGATGGAGTGAAATTGTGTTCTTAGAGTTTCCCCAAAGCAAAGAAAGTAGATTTTCTGGGAGGCTGCTAAAGAGCATGATGGTACAGGTACAATCCCATCCAGTCACCCAGGTGATGGGAACTTGCAAGCCCAAATCAGAGATCTTAGTAGCCCTTCCCTACTGTCTGAAGTAGAACTGAGAGAGAGAGAGAAGACTTGTTCTAAGTCTAGAAAATTGAATGAAATAGGTTACTTCATATGAGAGTTTGGGCTATTGCTTGGAGAGCTCCAATTAACACATACTTAGAATTTGAGGCTCAGCTCAATTCTTTGTTACATCCTTGAAGTAACAAACATTCTTACCATTGGGAAAAGGGGTCTCATTAATTTCCCAAAAGGCTTGGAAGAGCATGGAGACAAAATGCAGTAAGTTGAGCAACAGGAAGACTTTATTTAAGACAAAGTACACACTCAGAGACAGGGGAGTGTGGGCAGCATTAGAGAGAAGGTGCGATTAAAGGCTTAGGATTCCAGTATTTTAAGGATTTCAAGAATAGGGTAAAGGGTTAAAGGGAATATAGGCTTGACATGTGGTCTCATCATATTTATCTCTGGTGAGAGACATGTCATCATCCATAGTCAGTCCTCTAGATATTCTGTAAGATAAATTTAGCACAAATAATTTATTGATCTTGTTCTTTTCCAAGGTAATGGTTACCCTCAAGCAATGGAAACATAGCAGTTAAAACTCCTTGCCCTGCCTTGAGATGTGGTTACTTATTGTCTAATTACCATAAAATATGTTAGGAATCTATCCTCCTAAATCCCTGGTTTTTAAAATGGAATCAGCCTTAAGATGGAGTCCCTCTTAGTCTTACTATACTATTTATAATCTCAGCATTTTTTACCCTAAGCAGGAAAAGTTAATCATGATGCTTGTCCCATGTTCCTGCTTTACTCATTAGGAACTATTCAATAGTGCTTTCATATTAGCATTTTTAAATAGCTGCTGAATGAAAATACAGAGCTTAATAACTTAATGAGCAGGATTCAAGGAACATATTAAAAAAATAAATGGTGCTTACGGTATATAGAAATCTCTTGATACCAGTGAACTTGAATTTGGAGGTTTCTGCCATACCAGAGAATTTTTAAGAGCAGTGCATTTTTTTGAAGAGGTAAGAATTTAACTATAATGTCAACTTAACATCTATAATAGTAATTAAAAACAATAAATGAAAGTAATTATGGAGAAAAAAATCCACACAGAGAAGTGAGTAGGCTGAGGTAAAAGTAAATCTTCCCCTGTCATTTTCTAAGTTTTCTTTTTTGGGTTAGGGAAAGTGCTAGAAAGTAGACAAAAAAACATTATAAATCCTTATTCATTTATAGCTAATATGTGCTTTTATTCTAAATACACAATAGCCCAATTAATCAGGAAATATTAAGAGGATTTTCATTTAATTTGTTAGAAGAATTCTAAAGTGAAATGATTTCAGAAGAGCTGGTGGACTTGTATAAGATAGTTCATTAGGGTTATCACTTGGAAAGGAGGGAGGCAGGAGAGGGGCGGATAGCAAGGGAAGGATACAAGGGGAATGTGCCAGTTTTCTCTTGAATATTGTTTTCCCTCAGGCATACATCTCCAGGACTAGCCATGTGATTGTACACTATTTCAAACACACTATTGAAAAGATTCTTTGCATCACTAAACTTATTAAAATCAACTTAAAGAGCAGTTGACAGAGTTGTTTTATGATTTATCTTCAAGTGTTCAATGTGAAATTATATTGAGATAAAAACTTCTATTGTGAAACCATCTTATCAGAGGGATGTCCTATCAGAAAGTAATTGATTTTTCTCTTATTCAGCAAAAGAAGCTGCCCTTAGTGTAAGCCCAGATCCTCTAACTTTGAACAGATTATTATGGTGCTTATTAATTATGCCCATCTCATCTAGACCAGGTGTACTTGCCATAGAGTGAATGTGTAAAAAGATCTTTTGCTTGCTTCAGCGAAACAGCCTGAAACACAGTATTCAAAGCCCTGGTGAAGAGGGCATCCATTTGCATGCGAAACCTGGAGATTGATCCTCCCTGGACTATTTTTGATCCACCCCTCCACCTCCAGGACACTGCCTTCAGGACACATACACACTCCAGGAAGCTGCACGAGGTGGAAATAGTAGTGTTGTCCTAGTACCAAGTATGAAGAGAGGGAAGCATGGAGGATTTTGGATCCAGATTGAGCCTTTGTGGATTCAGCTTGCATCCCAGAAATGGCAGGTGCTGAACCCAAAAGTATTGGTTTTGGAGTATTACAAAAATGTGACTCATGACTATAAGAGTCTGGAGCCAGCTTGACAGAGCATAACTTACACATATTAGCTTCTTTAACAACTGCTGCAGCCTGACTGGCCTCACCCTGTCCTTCTGGGGCAGCCTTACCCCACACAAGTTTGGGCAGTGGAATAAAAAAATTTAGCAGACCCTGGCCAAGCAGTTGGACAGCTCTCCACTGAGAGTCCCTGCAGGGAGCAGGTAGGTCCACCCTAGATGGTACATCTTTGAGGAAAACATTTTACCTGAGCCTCTCTATACACTGGGAACAGGTCACAAAAAAGAGTGTGATAATTTAAATACCAAATTTAGGAAATATATATCCAATGGTTAACCAAAGTTGGAAAAACTGGGTTGTAACTGGAGGCAATGCAACCAGAGATAGAACTGAAAGTCCCTGGGCATTGACGTTTCTGCTTCAGGCTCTGCTTCTTCTGTGTGGTGGTTGTAGCCTCAACCTTTGTCACCTTTGTGAGGCAGTTTCTGGACTCTATTTTTCAAGCTTTGTCACATAGGGACAATGAATTTCATTTTCCCATCTTTAAGATTTAAAAAACAGTGAAAACTCGTGAGGACAAACTCTGAGTGACCTTGATTGATTTGTCATTGGATCAGAATTTGTCACCTAGGCACAAAGACACTGGGCCAGCTAACTGTGTGGAGGATTGCTGTCCTGTACATACTAAGATGTGTGGCAGCACCCTGGCCTCCACCCACCCATGAAGGGCAAGTAGCACCTCCCCCAACTCCAAGAGGTATGAATAAAAATGTCTCTAAAATTGCTAAATGTTTCCTGGTGTAGCTGGGCAGCTGCATCTGAAAGTCTCTCCCTGTGCACCATGTGAAAGCTCAAAATAGACCAGGGAGTGTTCTTGACTCTGAATGAGAAAGAACTTACAAGCAGGTCAGAAGAATATAGGGAAGTGTACCTCTGGGAAAGAAATAAATTCCTAGACCAGCACTAATTACCTTTGAAACTGATATCAGTAAAAGGGACAAATAAAGTGGGAGAAACCTGTTTATTGCTTATAAGCAGTCGTCCACTTCTGTTCACTCATGTCTCTTGCAACCTGGCTGTGTAAAAGGGACCCCACTCACCCTCTCTGGTCCAGATATACCCTTGCTCATCCCACCGTTGTAATAACCTATTGATATGGAAATGGACTACTTCTCTCCACCCCTTGGAACTACCTATTGATATGGAGATGTACAAAATGTACAAAGGCCAGGTGAGAGATTCTGGAAATATTGCAATTTTACCCATAGTCCACCCCTCCAGAAATCTCACCTCACAATGTACTCATTACTCAATGGCCCCTGTGTGAGAAAACTGGAGCACTGTAACCAGACTAATAACATACAAATAACAACAGCAATAATATCATAATAAGTCATGACAAACAATCAAGCTGGAGGATTGAGCTAAGGTCGAAGTCCTATATATATTAAGTCCATAGCTTGTGCATTCCACAGGCAGTCAGTAGCTAAACATGTAGGAAGTTCTGAGCAATCCTCATGTGGTAGCTGCAGCCAGGGAACACATCAAGGCCACAAGGACTTAGAAAAAAATAACTTTAAGGGTGATAAGATACATGACACCAGCATAGGCAAATCTTGTCCATCAGGTAGGATACATGCAAGAGAGTGGTCCTGTGATAGGACAGTGGCAGGAATGGGATCTTGTCCTGGTCTAGTATATAGGACTTTCACTGCCTCCGCAACTGCGAGGGAGTTACTGATGGGTCAATATATAGAGCTATGGGAGGTAAATGCACTGGCCATAAAGATAAAACAAAACTTCCCTGTAAGATACTCTTACCTCCTGGGTGTTTGGGGTACACTACTGTGAACTTTGGGGACCACTTTGCTATTACTCCAGGAACACAAAGAAGGCCAGCTTCCAGGCCTTTTCTCCAAGGTGCCAGAAGGGCCAGCCACCTCTAGTAGATGTGTCAAAATGTCCAGGTGACAGAGACTCCAGGGTTTGGCATAGTTGGGGCTGGCAGGAGGATGTTGCTCTGTTGACCATATCCTAGCTTCAATAACTCCTCTCTGGTTTGTACATACAGTTGTATAGGAGAGGCAGCAATGTGTGCTATCATGTCCTCAGGGCTCAAGTTATACACTTAAAGAGAGAAAAAGGGAGGGTGTCCTCATGGAGAAAGTACACAAAAAGCTGGGGTTTCTGTCTTTTAAAAATTTTTCAAAGAGCCAGGGGGGTAAAGTAGTCTCAAAAATGTTTGCCTCCAGTGAAAGACATTAAGTCTTTTCTATTATCAGTCCTCCAGGTAATTCTGCAAAATTTACTGAACATAAGAAATTGGCCATTTCCTTTCTAGGATAGCAGCTTCCCTCTGGGAACAAACAATCCAGATCACCAGCCCTTTCCTATATTGGATTGAGTTATTGTCTATTTGCTAAAGAATATGTCAGGATTCTTATTTCCTAACTTTTGGTTTTTAAAATGGAATCTTAGCTTTAAGATAGAATCCTTCCTGTTCTTACTTTACTGTTTACATCAGCTTTTTTGGAAAAGTAGTCATGATTCTTGTCTCTTCTCTGTGTCCTCCATCACTGGTGGATGAAATTGTCCCCCAGTTGACAACAATTGCCTTAATCACTATGGTGAGAAACAGGATCATATGATATCAGAATACAGTGGTGAGGGAAGGGAGGGAAGCAGAGTCGAACTGGGAGGGATGACTTATTGTGAACAGCCACCCTATTTGAGTCCTCCATACACCTCAAGCTACACAGCCCTGCTTTTATGATTTAGGCTATTCCTAAGCTTCTGCACTAATATACTTCCTAAGCTTTGTTGTCACATGGTTATTTCATTACCATGAAAATCTAAAAGATTTGAATGGAGTGGGGAGTAAGAATTAGGACTGGACAACCATTTTCATAGTATTGACCCAAGTTGAAACATGATAGCATGCAAATTTAAGCAATTTATCTTGAATGTAACATAAGAAAAATCATTAATAGTAATTGGATTTATATATTTATGATTCCTTTTATAAAGGGCAGAACAAATTTTCATTGTTTTTCTATTTTCCTTATATCAAAGAAAATCAATTTTTCATTGGTTCAAAAAAGGGAGTTTAATAAAGTCTACTTTTTATTATTGTGAAGATTAAGTAAATAATTTTAAATGTTTCACAGCATAGATAAATAACTATATGATTATCCATAATTAAATAAACAAGTTCATATATTATTTACACATTATTTTATATGTTAAGGCCTATTTATTAAGCAGGTTTGCTTCCTCCCAGCTGTTGCAATTAAATCTTAGGCTTCTATACCATATCACTGCATGGCATCAATTCATTAGTCATTGTGAATGTGGACATAACAGGGAAGAGAGAAAGGTAAGCATGAGCATCCTGGCTCGCTGACTTCACAGCATCAAAAGAAAAACCTAACCCACTCAAGAAAACCTCAAAAAATGATCAGGGGCATGTGTTTTGTCCTTGAAATTTCTGCTATTCTTTTGATTTATAAACAGTCCAAAGAAGAATCCTATAAATTAAAACATATACTCCTGCCTCTTAATTTTCATACATACCCCAGCAGTAGATTTACAGTCATTCAAGACCTACTCCATCATAATTAAACTGTACTTGTCAGTTTTTTATTGCTATTCTTGGAGATAAATCCTTATCTTCGAGGTTCCCTCAGTGATTATCATCATGGCCTCTTGTTTTTATCATTGCGAGAGGATTCTGACAGAATCGTAACTCCTGCAGATCTTGTACAACTTACCTTCAGCTTCATCTCTTTGTCACAAGACACCATTATTTGTCGCCTAGCAATATTTACATTGCTTTTGCCCCTTCAAAGTTTTCCAGAGCATTTTTTTCATTCTTGCTCCCTCTTCCCTTCCCTTTCATCTTTTCTCCCTTCCCTTTCATCTTTTCTCCCTTCCTTCCTTCCTTCCTTCCTTCCTTCCTTCCTTCCTTCCTTCCTTCCTTCCTTCCTTCCTTCCTTCCTTCCTTCCTTCTAAGAAATGAAAATGTTATTAAAATAACATTTTTATACATTCATTTTTCTTGACCTTGTTTATAATTACACAACTTCCTATCTACTGTGTTTAATGGAAGTCTGCTCCCATATCACTTATTTGATAGTAATAAAAATTCTTGCTATACATGTGATGATCTGTGATGAGAAAAAATATCCTTTATCCTTAACCTGCCCTTCACAAGAATAAAACTATATATGCAGGCTGTCATTATCCTTTTTTCCCCTGAAAGACTATTCTTTTCAGTCCTTTGATATAATTAAGATATAATTTCTCAGAGAATCTCATGTCAGAATCATCAAATAAGGAAAATCAAGAAATAATTTGTGTTGTTGATTGCAATTTGTCACTTTTTTATGTAGTAAAAATATTTTATAAATGTTAGAAAGTGATTCATATCTATTGTATACATCTACACATTAAGTTGTATAGCAAACCAAAAACTAGAGGTAAAGATCTGTAATAAATGTGACAGATAAAAATAAAGTCTTAATACAATCGATTAAAAAGAACACTAAAATTATAATAAGCAAAAGAAAAAAAGTATAAAATATTCAGAGACAATTCATTGAAAAGGACACATTTAACAATTTTTTAAAAGGAATGTTAGATACCATTCTGACATTTTAAATTAGCAGATGTTTTTGAAAATCAGAACAGGTAAATATTAGTCCTTTAGGTTGAAAATAATGCTTGTATTAGTCTCCCAGGCATCTGTGACAAAGCACCACATACTGAATGGCTTTAACCAATAAAAATGTATTCTCTCACAGTTCTGTGGGCTGGAGGTCTGAAGTCAAGGTGTTCATAGGGCCATGCTCCCTCTGAAGCCTCAAAGGGAGAATCCTTCTGGTAACCCCAGGCCCTCCTTGGCTTGTGGTAGTATAACTGCAATCTTTGCATCTGTCTTCACAAGGCTTCTTTCCTATGTGTCTGTGTCTCTCCATCCCTTCTTATAAAGATACAAGTCACTGAATTAGGGTCACTGTAATTCAGTGTGACCTCATCTCAACTTGATAACATTTAACCCTGATTCCAAATAAACTCACATTTATCAGACCCAAAATCTTGGACGTCAACCTACCTTTTAGCGGGAACAATTTAACCCATTGTAAACTGGGTACTCAATGCTGATAAATTAGGAAAGCCTTTTTGAAAGTACCTTAGCAATATTTCTACTCATTTCTCATGGGAATCCACCTTGATGAAAACAGAAATATAAATTAGAGCTATGTACAAAAATTTTATTTGCAGCATTATTAAAGGGACTATTTTAAAAGGAATCTAAAAGTAAAAAAAATGGGGAATGATTGAATATTTTGGGACCTCCCTAGGATGGGGTATTATGAAGCCATTAAAAATGACATTTATAATTTCAATGTTCAGAATCACAGATAATCCAAGAAATACTAATAAATAGTGATTAGATTTTATTTTCTAATATAATATTAGCCAAAAATCAAAGAAAATAAACCATAGACTACCATAGGTTAGTGAGTGAGGAGATGGGCTTTCTTCTACACTGCCAAAAGGAATGTAAAATGCAAACATTTTGTGGAAGGTCATTTGGCAACATGTATCTGTGCCTTAGAAATATCCCTGCTTTTGGTTTTACCAGTTTTACTTCTAGAAACTTATTTTAAAGAAATCATCTTGGATATGCACAAATACTTATCCATGAGACTATTTACTGGAGTTAATTGTATTGAAAAATTACAAAAAGATCCTAAATATTCAATAGCAGGAAACAGGATAAATAAGTAATAAGATATCCAGATAATAAAATATTACATATTTAATGACATGGGAAGATGTAAGATGCACATTTTAAAGAGAAATAATACAAATTACAAAATAATATTTATAATATCTCATTTGTATAAACTTAAAGCCAGTCTATGAGGTTAGAAGAGATTATAAATTTATAAATCAAATTTTAAGAGTGGCAGATCCTGGGGGTTACCTGGTTCTCTTGTGGATTAAATAAGTTAAAATAGCTTTCAAAAGCATATCATTGGATATCTTGATGTTATTCATTGACTCAAAAAAAAAAAAGATTTTGTCACCATTCTCATGTTGGATACATTTATAGTATTGGACTGGGTAATACTTGAAGTATGTTGATATTTACAAGTGGGGAGGACCTAGAAGGCAACTTTATTTTGTTCTGTTTTCTAGAAGACACATGGGCTTCAGTCAGGAAATGGGAAATTGTGTATGTATAATATTTAGCTTTTACACATAAAGAAAAAAAATAATACAATTCTGGCTGGCATAAAAAAAGATTTCCCAATTGCTAAGTAGCTGAAGGCTAGAAAAGGGCATTTTAGAAATAAAACCTGTAGCAAAGCAAAAAAATTAAAATTGTATTTTAAATATGTTTGTCTAAAATTTGCAAAGATTTTTTGGGTTTGGTGATTATTTGAATAAAAAGTTGGTTACACATGTAAAAAGTTAGGATATTTTTCTTAGAAATAACCACAAGTTGGGTTCTAGGCAATATTAGAATGTTGGAATTTCTTTTCCTGCTGTGTTAAATTTGTAGCTCAATTGTTGTAATCCCCAATATGCTACACTTTATTTTTATTCTACAGTCTTTCTGTGTGGTCATGGTTTCAACATTGCTCTCTTGTTCCAAGACACATGAGTGCCAAAGGAACTTCAAGAAGTCCTAAGAAGACAATGTTACAATCTTCTTATTCTCCGTTCCTTGTTCTTAACTAATGAAGCTCTTTGTATAAAATCAGGAAGTTGGCTACATATATTTTAGAAACAAGCCAGAAATTTCAGCAGATATATATAATGGAGTTTTGTGCTCACATAAGGTTCATCTTATTTCTTCCAACAATTTGTGAGCCATTGCTGTACATTTATAATGGTTTGTTCTTCTGTACATCTCCTCTCACAGAATGAGAGCCGGAGGTGAGCCCTTCTCACTGAACCTGTTAACATTGATTCTTGGCTCAAGTCATCTAGTGGGATTTTATGCTCACACAAGATTTACAAGATTTCTTCCAATAATTTGTTCTTGGCAGTTGATCACTCTCCAGGTGGGACTTCCCATTGGCTGCCTCATGACATAGCTGCTGTATCCTTCCAGGGTGAGCAATCCAAGAGAGACAACAAGAGAGAAGCATTGCTAAGATGGGAGCCACCATCTTTCCATAACTCCATCTCAGAAATGACATCCCATTGTTTCTGCCATTTTCTATCCACTAGAAGCAAATCAGTAAGCCTAGCCAACACTTAACATGAAGGTATTACCCAAGATATGAATTCCAGAAGGTAAAAATCATTGGGACCATTGTAGAGGCTCCCTAACACAACAACCAAAGTTTGAGAACATTGTGTTGGGTGGAATTCAAAAATCAAATACGCTTAGAAAATCACTGGGCACATGAATAGGGAGAGGTTGTGACTCAGAAGCTAGCTTAGAGGTCATTGGCATCTGCACAGGTAACTTTTGCTAAACTCTGCTGCTTCAGTTCAGGATATGGGTAGAGAAGGGAGACATGAATCTGGGAAGCCTCACTGTCTCAGCTTCTAGAACTAGAAAAAGTGAGGGCTAAAATGAACCAGAGAACAGTGGTTCTCAGACTTTGCTTTGTATCAGAATCACTTGGTGACTTAGCAAGAATGCAAAGACCCAAGCCCTATATTGCTTCAAGAAGCTTAGCCTCTGTATTCTTCATTAATGCTCCATATAATTCTAACATACACCAGAGTTTGAGAAACACTGCCTTAGAAAGACGACTCGTGCTCCTCAAGGATTATAGCATGTACAGATTCATGATAATTAATTCATCAAAGTAATAGACTAGCACTAAACCTGGACTCAGTTCATGGTAGAAATATGAATGTGCATCCTTGTAGGCAGAAATGGAAAAAAAGATGGTTATAACTAAAAACATTCCAAGGAAATGGCCTGTGCTTTTATGCTGGAGGGACAAATCATGGCTGGCTCTGATTAATAGATTTTGCTCTCTCAGGCTGACAAAATGCAAAAGGATTTTCTTTGCCAGAAATAACAAAATGGACACCCAACCCAGCATCTGGAAGTTATTCTTAAAGAAGTATGGCATCAGCTAAAATCAGAGTGGTGGGTCAATTTCTATTTACCCATTGCACTGGTCCCTGCTGATGAAAGGTTAATGTAACTTAAACTCACATCTTCATCCTGTTTTTCATTCTTTTCCTTTTTCTTGTTATAGCATATTTATTTACAGATCTGATTGACAAATATCAGTCTACTAAGACTTAGATGGACTATGTACTTCAATTACTCTTTTATCAAGGTCTTAACTGAGAGAGATCCTACTACAGAACACATCCAATATTTGAAAGCAGAGAGACCTGGCTTTAAATCCAAGACATATGACTTACTGACTGTGACTCAGAAAGTGACTCATCTCTAAAATTCTTTACTTGTTTATATGTGGATCACCTAACTGCTTTGTAAGATATTGTTAGAAGTGTTGTAGGCAAAATGTTCAACCCATAATAGGTGCTCAGTAAACTGAACTATCAATACTGTTAATGACTGATACTCCTTAACTGTAAACATAAAAATATATTAGAACCACAATTTCTTCAGGATCATGTGCAGTTCATGCCCATCAAACTGTATTTAGGATTTCTGTTTTTAAGAAAGAGTTATAGTGTGTTATTTAAGAGCACAAATCTGGATCCAGCCTACTAAGTTCAAGTCTAGCTTTGTCATTCACTAGCAGTATATATCTTTGTATTATTTACTAGACAATTTAGTTAATCTTTTTCTGCTTTGCTCTCCTTCTCTTTAAAATGGGGATAATAATGATGCACCAACCTCATGAGACTTTGAAAGGATTAAATTAATGCTTGTAAGACACTTACAAGAAAAAGCACCAGATGTGTTATTTGTTAATCATAATTCCTTCTTAAAAATGTATATCCTTACCTGTGTTTTTTACTTATCTACCAATTATGAATGTTGTTTATCGAAGAAAATAATGAGTTGAATTGTCTTTTGTGGTAGGTCTCAACTTTTTGGTGGGGTAATGGTCCTAAACCTCTCTGAATTGTTTGTAGGCCTTACCCTGATTACAGGATCCAGTTCTTCCAAGCTGTAAGTAATTGGGTACCCATTACTTTTGGGAGCTGAAATTTATTATCTGAGTCAAGAGAGCTCCATTCATGGAATTACTAACCCACATAATCTGAACATGGGAGGGAAGGCACATCCAACATGTGTGACTGGCTTTCATGGAGCAACATTCCTTATGAGAACTTCACTTGGAATTGAAATAATGGGACAGAATGACTCAATATTTTTTCTCTTCTCTGAAAGCATGTAGAAGTAGAATGTTCTGTACAGTGGATGGCTAATACATGTGATCAATGATAATAGTAAAAATAGAGCAATATTTTCTTGTATGTGAGAGAATATCATATTAAGTCACTTTTTTTCATGTTCTTTAACGGAAGGTATTTACTTCCAAGACTGTCTTCTTCTTAAAATGAAAACTGTTATACCAGTATTGATGAAAAGAGAAGCTTCTAGGATCATGTAATTTGTTGTCATAGCCATTTGAGGGGGGAAACAAACGCCTTAGGGATATGATTTTTTCCTGAGCATACTATTGCTGGTGTCAATTTATTCTCTAGGCTCATGGGCAGTAAATCTACTTGTCTTAAGAAGTTCCCTATAAAGATTTTCCCCCCTGTGTGTTTTTAAGCCTTCACTTTTTGAAACTAAAAAGACACACATGTAACACATTCAGTGGATGTTAAGCATCAAAGTTTCTCTGATATTTGCACAGCCCTAGGGGTAAAAAGCCACTTTGATTTTATCTCATAGCTGTGACATGAGCACTTGAAATGAATGGAGAATGAAGTATCATGTGTAGAGACTTTTTTGGATTCCCAGGGAGAGGACAGTTGTCTTCTTGGTGGCCTTCTCTAAGAATTTAGAGGCTTCTTTGCATGAACAGTTTACTGAGGTTGAGAACTTCCTGTAATGCAAAGCTTGCAGGTCTGAAGAGGGAAGGCCGGAGACTGTGTGGCACAGGTCAGTCACTGAGAGGGAACAAAACTTTGACACTTGCCCCTTGGGTGCACCTGGCCACAAAGAGTGAGGCGTAAGTGAGGGGAAGGTGGCACCAGTAGGGCAAGGGAAAGCCAGGAGAGCATGGCAGAGGCCAATTCATGGAAAGAGAAGTGCAAAAGAAAGAAAAAGCCTCAGTAGAAATGTTTAACACTGGCCAGAACATGCAGCAAAGAGAGACGATAAAAACAGAAATAAGAGCAAGACAAGATGTTTGAAAATAGAGCAAGACATATATTCTATATGTTTACACAGAACAAGGAAAGACAGCTTCTCTGGAGTCACCTCCAACTACAGGGCCATGGCAGTATCATGCCTGCATGTCAAGTACAGCAGACACAGTTCTCTGAGGACACATACATAGATTCAGTAGGAAAGGGGAGTAAAAGACAGCTTTTCAAGAGCAGGAAAGACATGCTGATGTAGTCATCTATGGCTAGACAATGTTTAAAAACTCTGTGAAGCACACTTCGTATTCAAAGCTAACCTCATGCTTGACTGATATGCTTATAATTGTATATAACTATTTAGTAAAGTTAGTTAATGGTTTATTTTTTAATATACAATTATGTCACTTTTAAGAAAATCCTATTTGTTTTAAAGTTCAAATAATTAGAGGACCCCTTTTCATAAACATTTCATAAGCACTTTATTGTGGAAGAGTTATGAAAAAAATTAATGCTTCTCTGCTTCCACCTCACATTATATTTAAATATTACCAATATGAAATGATCTATCTTTGATTGATCAAACTTCATCATTTAAATTCACCTAGATAGGTATGAATTTAATTTGTGTCTTAAGTGAAGGAAAGGAAAAGATTCCTGGGCTTATAGAACAGGTGGTTAGAAAAAAAAATAGGTAATAGGTTGTAGCAAAATCTCTTAAGTTGTCCACAGCAAATCAAATTAATAATACTAAGTTTAGATACACATAGTTCGGCAAAAAGAAAGTTTTACTTAGTGGTAGTAGATTTAATGGTAGAATTACTCTGAGAATCAAATAAAACCAGGTTGCTAACGTATTTGTCTAAAGAAAAACAGAATCCCAGTGTCTTCAATTTTGCCTTACAGAATACCTTTAGAAAAATAAGAAAGCGTGTGCATATGTGTTTCCAGTTCTGGACTAACCCTGGTACTCCCTAACCTCTTACTCTGAACTATGTGACTTTCTCACTATCAAAGTGTGCCTGGTAATTAAGTCCACATACTTCTTTTCTCTTGAAAAGGGGCACCTCCTTTATAGTTCCTTGCGGATTCTTTTTGTAGCCTACTATGGATGATAGAAAAGACTGAATCTCAAACGTATTCACAAATGGGACAGTATTCCTAACTGCTTCATCAACAGACTTCCATGTCTATCTCTCAGCCAAGTTTCTCTCCCATGTTTTTTACTGTCACCTGGGCCAGAGGGGTTTTTCTGACCTGGACTTTAAAAAGAAGGTAGTCAGGAACCAGACTGGTGCCTTTTTCTGGGGAGGTCTAAGTGTTATAGTAGGTAGATAGGCAGACAAGAGCAGGGAGGGGGACTTGGCCAGGGGCCTTCACTTGGCTGCATGCTTGCTTATATTCTACAAATTCCACATAAGCTATTCTCGAAGCATGTGGAGTGAGAATATAGATAACAGATTGGCCCAGACTGGTTAGTTCCAACATGGAGGAGAAGTGGGCCCTGACTTCTCCACATACATTCTGCATACATTCTGCAATCACTAGAATAGCAAAGATGACCTCCCTGCTCTGACAGTTCCCAGGAGAGCCTCCCCTTGCCGGAAGTGAAGGTGCAGCAACCCTGAAACCAGGGAAGACTTCACCGACTTCCTTGGAAACGTGACCCCACTTAATGAATATTCATCTCCCTTCATATAAAAAAATCTCCCCTTTGTTCCCTTCATGACGCTCACTAGGTCTGCTAGCTTCCCTAACTCTCTGGGAACCTATTTTCTTCTTTCTTTCAACTCTAAATCTCCAAATAAATTTTTAAAGCTCAATGGTTCTTCTGAGTCCATTCTTGAATTCTTTCTTGCGACAAGACCAAGGACCTGTCTCCAGTCACATAAGGAAGCACTCGGATAAGAGGAGGCACTTCTATTTTTAACAGTTTAATCGCTGATAGAAAAATATCAGGGATTGATTTAGGGATTCAGAAAGTTGGGCAAGATTATAAGTTTTATATTTGGAAATATCTTTAAATACCAAAAAAAAAAAAGTTCAAACATATTGGGGAATCGAGATGAGGGGAGGTCAACACCCACGAAAAAGGAGGTGATCCAGGTAGAGAGGGGGGAGACAAGCTCTGTCTTAACCACCCCACCCTCACCAAACGAGGGTGAGGGAAGTGCAAATCTATTCAACACTTGAACGTTTTGTCTTAGAAGACCAAGAAAAAAGCATGGATTGTGAGAAAACCCTCATCTCTTCCCAAAAGCTGTGCCCACCAATAGATACACGCAGCTACCTCTGACCCTGTCCTGAGTTTATTCTCACCTATAAAAAGACAGAGATGTTAAAGGGAAAAAAAAAATCTAAACTCAGGACAGATTTTAGAACCCTTCTTGGTTTGATTGAAAATAAAGTAAGAGAAAATAAGCACAGAGAAGTCACAAGGGGAGGTGTATATACAAGGAAGTTTGGGAGGGTACAGATTTATTTGTTTTCCTTGAGGGCAATTCAGCTTCGTTCATTCAATACATATTTATTGAGAGAATACTGTGTGTCAGGCACTGTTGTAGGTATTGATAGGCAACAGAAGGAAAAAAAAACAGATGAAATACCTCCTCTGAGGTAGTTTGTATTACAGAAGGGGAGACAGACAATACACAAACAAATACATCAATAGTGATGTGTTACAAAGAAAAATAAAATGAGGTGGATAAAAAATGAATCAGTGGAAGTGGGTATGGCAAAGAAGTCTCTGATAAAGTGACTTTGGAGCAGAAACTTGAATCAAAATGGGGACCAAACCTTGGGAATACATGGATGTCCTAACCAGCAAGCACATTACCACAAGTGTACTCAACAGTCCTTTAGTAAAAGCTGAACACACAGTTAGGTGTTTTCTGTGGTACCATGTACGGTCGTACAGGTGAGAAGAAAAAAACCTGTGAGAAGCCTTGTGCTTACGCATATTTATATAGATTGCCAGTCTTAAAAATCTAGCTGAATTTGTTTAAAATGTAACTTTTGTAAAAGATAATTCAATACCCAAGATGCCATTATATCTCTCTAATCAGCCTCTTGAGATCTCTCATGTCCAAATGCATAAGAGGATAACACAGTTTATAGGGAATAGAGTGAATGGGGAAGGAGAAAAGCTGCATACCATTTTCTGATTTCAATAATTGGACATCCCTATTTCAAATTCTAAATAAAATTCCAATTCTGAACAGAAACTGCATGTATCTCAAAGGAACCTTGCAACCGCCATTTTCATGAGCATCAGTTCTTTCAGTCAATCTGGAGAAGAGAGCCAGGCCCCCATTATATCTCAGTGACAGTGAAACTGCAGAGTTAGGTCACACTGTATATATGTTACACAGAATAATTTAAAATGCAGTTAAGTAAATGCAAACTTTACTACTACAACTAATCTGGTTTTTCCATCCTAATTTAAATTTAGCCAGCATAAAGGGATTATCTGCAGGGGGCAATGCATATATTCCAGTTTGCTCAGTGCATGCCTGGGGGTTGGAAGAGGAAACACAGCAACAGATGTCTCTGTCACAATGTACTGACTTTATACTTCTGTTTCCAGGAAGACTGGTGGCCATGTCTCTTTCAGTCCTGAGTTACAGGGGCTCCCACATTTCTATAAATCAGATATCCATCTGTCAGGCTGAGTTGAACCAGATTTTCATGATGTGGAAAAAAGTGCTCAAGAGAATTGTAGATAAAGCCATCAAAATTATGTTCCACCTGTAGCCATAGCCAAGCCAAACCTGTCTTATTTTATCCCACGGCAGATCCAGTGACAGCTCTCATCACTTGGATTTGCCTGCTTAGTTCTGCCTTCCTAAATTTCACTCCAAGCTGGATTTTTTTCAGGACCAATGGGCTCAAACATCAGGTGAATCCAAATGATGAGAAATTCACTGAAAAGTATCTGAGCCCATTTCACATGTTTAATTAACATTTGTAATGGTTTCATTCAGTTGGCTTATTGAATTCTTCTTTTAAATATTTTAGGATTTTTGTGTGTGCATGCCTTGACAAAATGGATATATCTTACATGGTAAAAATACTCTGAATAAACTATCAAGATTGTCTCAAAATGACAAAAAAAAAGTAATTTCTAAAAGATATGTTGTTTAGTATTAAGGAGAATATAAAATGTAAAACTTGTGGCTTTTATTCTTTAATTTTTATCTTTCTAGAGTAAATTTAAAATTCCCTATTTTTTCTTCCTGTGCTTGATACTATATTAATAATAAGAGAAAGACTAAGAAAATTCAATGTAGTTGTTTTTGTTACATATTGGGAGTTATAAGGAGTCCAAAACTCTAAGGTTGGGAGATAAAATTAATTCAAAAGTAGAACGCTTTTTCTTAACACAAGTATGACATCTAACATATATATCTATACTAACACATACTTAGATCTGTGTATACATATGTATGTGTAGTTGGGTTAGTTTGGTAAGTAGAAAAGAGACAAGCATTTCATCAATATTTAATTTTGATTCTGTCTTAACACTAAGCTTGCTTTGGGCATACCTTAACTGCCCATGCCTTACTCTCTTATTTTCTAAACCTACAACTAAAGGAATGGAGTGCCTTGTAGGGGACTCAGTAATTCTACATAGGCATAAAATCAGATAAATATATATGGAATATTTTGCTGGTCATACTATTCTGCATGAAGAGTCTGTTGATTATTCTACCACTGTGGATCTGAATCTTAAAATTCCAAAGTTCAAAGAAAATCCAAATGTCATTTGTTATCTTCAGGTAAGCTCCCTCATATTGACAGATGCTATCTTAAATTCTGCTGGAAAAAGGAAGAAAATAAATAAACGCATTAGCAAATACAGATCTTAGTGAACTTAAAAGAATTTCAGGCAAGAGGCCAATTTGGGATTTGGACTGGAATTGACAATATGTCCCTGATAATGTTAACAGCTAACATTTATTGAGCTCTTACTATGTGTCAGACACTGTTCTAAATGCTGCATCATGTTAGCTCATTTAATCCTAATAAAAATGACTATCTCTATTTCATAAATGAAGCAACTATGGCCTAGAGAGGTTGCATAACCTAAGTTTGTCTCTGTAGCAAGTTACAGAGCCTAACTTTAGAACCAGGGAACATGGCTCCTAAGTCCTGTTCTTACTCCCAGGCCAGTAATAGTCATCATCTACTGCCCAATTTTAAACCTATGGTTTTCTCCACACTTCTAGGATGGCATATTTTTAATCAAGCAATTTGGCACTTAGCTCTATACTAGGTCTGAAGATTCTGTGCAATATTCCTGAAAGCAGAGATTTTTTTCAGTTTTATTTTAACTCTTTAAGTTTTCAGGGACTAGACTGTGACTGGGGCATTAATAGATGCACAGTGGACAAGCCACTCCGTCTCTCTATGCCTCAGTTTTCTTATCTGTAAGGTGGAAGGAAACCATAATTCTCCTTTCTTAAGATCTATTAGATAATAAGATTATAGATAATAAGGATTTAGGCGTCTAAGGATTAAATGAGATAATGCTATAACCACTTAAGGAAAACCAGCAGATGCTCTATAGGGGACAGTATACTGTAGAGGTTCAGGGTGTGGGTACAAAAACCAGTCTGCTGGATTTGAATCCTGACTCTGCCACATACTACTTTTGTGACCTTGTTTGTATAAGTGATTAACTTCTCTGAATCTAAGTTGTTATCATCATGTATTTACCTGGCATAGAGGAAGTACTTAGTAAAAGTGAGTTATTAATATTCCCATCCTAGAGGTCACTATAGTCATTCTACTCCCTCAAGTAATCACCAGAAATGTAACTTGGATCATAAATGTTTATTTTAAAAATTTTATTATGATTCTCATTTTTTTGTTGAGGTACATACAATAAAATGCACAAATCTTAGTGTACAGCTCTATGAATTTTGACCTGTGTGTACATTCACACAACCATCATCCAGATCAAGACAGCAGGTGTTCTCACTAATTGTTTTTCCCTTTCCCTGCTTCACCCATCCCCCCACCTCCTTCCCAGTTTGTGTCTATAATTCTGTTTCTGTTTTGTTTGTTCATTTGTTTCATTTGTTTTAGATTCCACATGTAAGTGAAATCATATGGCATTTGTTTTTTTCTGTCTGACTTATTTCACTTAGCATAATACCCCTTAGGTCCATCCATGTTGTCACAAATGGCAAGATATCATTCTTTTTTTGATAATAAATGCAGATTTAATAAGTATGTGTTAAATTATCCTCAGGGTTTGGGCTATGAACTATCATTTGCTATATTGTACATTATATCGAGCATTTCTTGCAAATACTTACAAATATATTGTATAGAGTATTTCTTAAGAATAGGATAAAAACATTGAAATATTTGCTTAGTGATGGGTGTTTCTGATAAAATTATGGTCTTTAATATAACAAAAATGACTTCTAACTCTCAGGGTTTAACTGTTTTGTGGCAATTATATAAGATCTTTATTAGCAGTGAAGTATTTCACTTTTATAATGACAAAAAGCATTTCCAAAGGATTTTCCATGTGTCTCACATGTATTTCTAGAAGACAAAAATGTATTTCCTGTAGTACCTGCTTTTCTAATTGAGACTTTAAGGAGTTAGAGGGGCAATCAAGAATACATGTTTACAATAACCTCCATTTTAGGACTTTGTTTCCCTTCAGAAGGCATATAAATTATGTTTTTTAAAATTTCCTATGATTTATTGTATAAGTTTTGAATTTCATTTTAGCATTACTTATGTAATTGACTATTAACTGTCAATCATTAAACTACTAAAATCTTTAGGTTATTAATTATGTAAATTAATTTTAAATGACATAAAATTATTGAATAATTTCCTCTGCTTTCCTAAATTGAATTAAGAATTATATTGTGTTTCATTGAGTTGGCTATATTTGGTTTGCTTAATTAATTAATTAATTAAATCATGATGGAAATAATTTCAATAATTCCATTTATCAGAAAACATAAAAAAAAATATATTTCTAAGGTTCTCCTTCAGTAAAGAGAAATGACTCTTCCTTGGATAAATTCTCCTTACATTTGTCTCAAGATATTTAGGGAGTTCAAGAAGATCTTTGCATATAATCATTGATGGGATTGTAAGAGATGAAAAGATTACTCTGGTTAGTATTACAATGTATGGAATTACTATTACTTGGTGCAACTTGAATTGCAGCAAAACTTGTTGATTTTAACTTTAACAATGTTAAGCATCAGCAAAACATAAATGCCACACTTGTCAACTACTAATTTATGGAAAAAAATATTTTTTTGTAAAGTCTTAATTTAAAAGAAATATGAATTTGTTCTGAATAAGAGTCTATAGCAGCATTATTTAATGAGCTTTATCTGGCTATAACTATTTGTGAATTAACAACTTTGCTTTATTTGTCCTTTTCTTAGTGCTAGACATTTGTAACTCTGGGGGAAGAATATGTTCCCAGCCTGGAGCAAATAACCTTTGAAGCCAAAATCAGTCAAAGAGAGAAATTATATTGTTTACAGGCAGTTGTCCACTTCTGCTCACCGATGTCTTTCACCATCCAGCTGCAAAAAAAGGGCCCCAACAAACCTCTCTGGTCCAGATATGACCTTGCTTCCACTTGTAATCATCTATTGATATGGAAATGCACCAAGGCCAGGCGAGAAATTCTGGAAATATTGCAGTTTTATTCACAACATTGTAGTTCATTTTTTGAAGTTATGATATTAATTTTAAAAGACTTTTATGTGGCATTTACAAATATCAATATCTGATTTATTTGCAATGGAAATTAAGTTAACTTTGGATGTGTTTTCTAAAATATACACTCAAATATTCATTTTTAAGTTTCTTTAAATGACTACAGAAGATTCACACCTGTTTTGTATTTTCTAACACAAATTCCAAAACTAAATAACGAAACAGCTTTTAGAAAACATCTTGTCTTCAGAAAAAAAAAGTTACAAATTCACGTCAAGGATTAGTAACTTAGATAAAAAATAAGTTAGAAAATCACTTTATTTTTAAAGTAAGCTGACTGTTCATTGCATGCTTTCATGGAATAAGGTTGCAATTTCATTCATCATAGTATAATAACTTTGTTAATTGTGAGAAAGAATGTGTTTTAAGACAATATATTAGTTAACTGAGGATAAAAATTAATACCCATTTCATTCATTCATTTATTCATTCAATGGGCCTTTTATGAGCATCCATTAGATGGCAGACATTGTGTTAGGTTCTGAGGGAAGGAGATGAATAATCCAGTCCTTGAAATATTCACAGTTTAGTGGAAGAGACAGACAAAAATCATGAGAAATTATAGACAGGATTTTGCGGGCCACTTAGAATGGGCATTTATCTTAAGCAAAGGAGCTGAAAATTGAACCAAGCCTTGAAGAATAAATAGGACTGTGTTGTCAGAGAAATGAAACTTAGTACCCTCCAGGAAAAAGGAATACCTTTTCTTTTTTCTTTTTTCTTTTTTTTTCTACCAAAGTACCTTGCATCGTTCCTTAACCTTCTGAATTCTAGCAACTGTGATATGGTATCCAATCTGATTTTCTCTACCCTGCCTTAAAGCTTAAAGACATTTAACCCACTCAGCCAAAAAGTATTCTGTCACAATATATTACCAACAATTAACATGGAATAGAATTTACTGTGAATCTTGTATATCATCTTGACTCCTCTGTATATCTGGGTTCAAAATCCCTGGTCTTTTTTTTCTGTATAAATACTATAGGAAATGACGCCAAAAGTATTTAATGGAAAAGTAGGAAGCTAAGGTAAATATTAAAATATCTGTTTAATTAATATAAAGCCAGTCTGTCCATAGTCAAACTTTCCTCCTTTAATTCCATTTAAAAGAGGAGCTATTTGTTCTTTTGGGGAAAAGTTTTCCTCCAAATATAATAGCACATTTAAAAATATAATTCCTATAGCATATTGATAATTAAAATTACAATGATCTTTAATAAAATATTTTGATTTTTAGCAACACTTAAAAATTACAAGCTGCAAATAAACAGTGTCTGTTTACATATTTGATTCCGCATTTTAAGTATTAAAGGAAAATGATTTGCAAAAATAAATAGGGTTCACTATATTCACTCAAAAACTCATTCTACTGGGAATTAGTCAAAGCTGTCCCTGAATAACAGCAAGACCTCAGTGTTCTTCGAAGCCAGCCTGGCCCTCACAGCTGGTCATGTTGTTCTCTCTTTGTATAGAGACAATCTCACGAACACCAACGTCAGACAAGGTCGCTCTGAGACCATGATAAAGTGAGACAAAAACAAAACCTTTCATGATTTTGTCTGAGTTCCAAGAAAAGCAAGGTCACCGTGCAAACCACAAGACACCAACCATTTCTCTCTCCTGGCTGACTTGTGCAACTGCTGCTTCTGCGATGATAGCTTTATCCTTGCTCAAGTCTGTCCTTCTTATAGATAGGATTTTTGGAGATACCCAACCAATCGTAGGTTTGCTCCTGCTTTCTGACAGCATCTAATCTAGCACAGATCCCCACTTCCTTAAGCCTGCCTCAAAGTCACCCACCAAAAACCCAAAAACTAAGGTAGGCTATTTCTAAAACCCTCTTACAAAGACACCCATGTTTCCATGTTGTGTGTTCTTCCACACTGCAATACATGACAAATCCAGCTTCTTCAACTACAGGTGTGTTCCTGCAGTGTTTGGCTGGAGGGAATTGACATTACTTAAAATCCTGCCCTAGATTCCATTGCAGGATAACATAACCACATTTCTAGTTACTGAGATACTGTGCCTAAGTATAGGACTTTTTAGCAACTATTGTACTTAAGAGTATGAGCTCTGAATCCATATTCACAAGGGTCAAGGCACAGCCCCACCATTTACTAGATATGTAAGACTTAGCAAAGTCTGTGAGCCTCCCTGTACTGATATATTTATAAAGTTGGATTAATAATAGTACTCCTCTTATAGGTTTGTTAAGGAATTGAAAATTTCTGGAATATTGTTAATGCTTCACAAATGCTAGCCATCATTACTTGAAAATACAAGTGTTGCAGTAATAGGAGTAATGTGAAAGCTAACTCACAAAACATGTATTTGTTAACATATGATCATCAAGATGCAACTCAGTATAGTTCAATATTATATAATCTTAGACACACTAATGAAATTAGATGTTCTATAAAAAATCAGGTCCTGAATCTGTAAGTTTTTAAATTCAAATATTTTTCATGTAAAGTTCTCTTTGGCTTCCCATATAAAGTTTCAAGTGGAGGTCTGGTAACTTATTTTCAAAGATGGCCCCTGAAGAAACATGCTACCTGGTATTGAGGCCTTTGTGTGGTCTCTTGTTCTGGGATTTGAGTTGACCCTGTGACTTACTTTTTAAACAGTAAAATATGACAGAAGTGATGTCACATGACTTCTGATTCTGGGTCAGAAGAAAGGTCTTATTGCATGAGCATTGTAGGACACTTGCTCTTTGGATGGTCCATCTGAAAACCAAGCTACCATGCCCTGAGCTCAAGCCACATGGAGAGCTAGGCCTAAGTGGTAACAGTTACAGCCTCAGCTGAGCCTCCAGCCAATGATCTTGATCAACTATCAGCTATATTAGTGAGCCACCATGGTTTTCTAGTCCTGTGGAGTTAGATGACTATATCTCCAGCTGATATCTTACCGCATGTATACAAGAAACTTTAGCTAAGACCACCCCACTGGGCTCGGTCAAGCCACAGATTCATTAGGATAATAATACAATGTAATTTCAAGCCACTATGTTTTGGAGGTTTCATTATATAGTAATAAATAACTAGAACAATTTGTGCCCACTTGAACTTTTGAATAGAGTGACAAAAAGGAAATTTTTAACATGTTTTTGATGTGGTCACTAAGTTAGTACAATAACACACAAAAAGTCCAACACCTTTGAACATACTCCATGAGCATTTCCTTCATGGTCAGTGTTCAAAGAGTTTCATTTTCATTTATCTTTTATTCTGATATTTTAGGTTCTGGTATTTATCTTTTCCATATGGCCTAAAAAGAGCATATTAGCTGTTGGAGAAAATGGGAAAAATTCATGACTTAAGCAACATAAGAGGCTGCTTATCATTCTTGATAGCTCTACAAGAAACAGATGTCACCACAGCGACTCTCTGCCAGGAGAGGGAGAGGTGAAAGGAACTCTGGGAAACAAGCTTAGTGTGTTCACCATAGTGTGCTAATGAATCAAGTGGTAACTCACGTGTTAATTGCTAATAAGTGGAATAAATTCTTACTTCTTGTGGAATAACTTTGCACGTCAAATGGCCTCAGTCAACTTCATGTGTATCTTTTAAGTGCTGTGCAGAAAAGAATACTTTGAAGATGTTTTTAAATGGGCTGGACTTTTTCTGAGACAATTGGTCTTTTTCTAAAAATACCTTTTAAAGTGTTGGCCTGATTCACTACCAAATTATAGGAGATTCCCAATAGCATCAGAGACTTTCTAATGTTACATAGATGGAAATCTGGATAAGAACAATGCAATACTAAAGAGTCTGTATATGGAGATATTTAGATATCTACATATGGAGATAGTACAAATATATTGGAGAGAGTTGTAAAAATATTTTCAGTAATCACCAAAGAAGTAATGGACTTTAGGATCTCTCTCTTTCTAAGAGGAAAGTTTGGAGATGTGATGATAGGTAGATAGATTTTTTTCCTAAACATAGATATTTATTTTTATTTCCTACATCTTTGTTATACGTATCAAAATTAACAGCCTCTCTCTCTCAGTCACAAAGCTTTCCCAAATAAGTAGCATTTTACATGGGATTCCATTGTTTCTACTCTTTCTCCAAAAAATTCCTCTTCGTTAGTTAATCATGTTGCTTTAATCTAGTTTGGTTTTGCCAGACTATATATTTATTATATTTTTTGGCTTACCTCTTGGATCCTCTACATCTGTGAAATGCTTTCCTGTTTACAAGCCCCGAGTATAATTAAAGGAACTATGGGTACTTGCAAGGAATGCAGACATTCTGGCTTCAGTTTCCAGTCATAGGTTCGCTTTGCAGTCACACTTGTTATTTGCCATGTTTCTGGAATGTTATGTAAGAGGTGATATGTTCTTTTAAAAGGATTTTGGATTGAGAAATATTATCCACATGCAAATCGCCAAGGTAAGGAAAACAATGATGGACTTCACTGTGTTTCATAAAAGCTGCCCTCCTGTGCTCCTTCAAATGAATGGCAGTTCCTTTTTGCAAGATCTGACAGAAGCACCCCTCTTTTTTGGCTCTTTTCTCCTTTCCTCTATTGAGCTTGCTCACCTAGTCCCCATATCTAGGCCATGGACCCTAAAGACTAAGATATGACACTGTTTTCTGGTCTGGCCTGAATCACTATTATTTCCTCTAGTGAGAAAAATCCAAACCCACACACCACTGGCAATTTGGCCAACTTCATTGAGGCCTGGTCTTTTTGAGTGTTTCAGGCCACACATGGTCTTAATAATGAAACAATTCCTGTCTTGATCCCTGACTTCAAAGATTAAAGATTCAGTCTCACTAGGATACATCCCATCCTCCAATCCTTCTCCCCTTGATTTATGTCCCAAATGCCCACTGTATCTTTCAAAGCACGTGTTTACACTGCTTTGCATTTGGAAATTGTCAAATTTTACAATTTGCAATCTATCCAACACACTGCTGCCCGAGTTATCTTTATAAAGCACAGACCTTATTTTTTTCTGATAATGGTACCTCCTAACTCATTCAAAGTCCATTTGAGTGCTAACTCCTCGCTCAGGCTGTTCCAATCTGACATGTTACAGCTATAGCAGATCTTCTCTTTATTGTCCCAAGCAGACACATTTAAGAGTAAAGCAGGCACTATCAATTTTTACAGTAGGACAACAGGTGTCAACCTAGAATTACAGCCATGTTAACTAGGTCACTTTGCTTCACGTAATCTGGCACACTGGATTCCTCACCAGTCTGCAACTAGGCATTTCAGCTTCCCTAGCAGCTTTTCTTTTCCTCAGAACAATAATTATGGTTGCTGATATTAATGCAGTAAATAACTCATTTCATCCTCACGACTCTGTGAAACAAGTGCTCTGATTATTCTAATTGTACATATTAGGAAACCGAGGCACAGAGAAGCTAGGTAACCTGGCTGGTGAGAGAGAACCATGCTTCAGCCAGACACAAGACTGACTCCAGAGTCCTTGACTGGAAACACTATTCCATACTGTCCTCCTGCAGTGTAGTCTCATTCATTGACTTCCAAAACTCCCATTCTTTAGGAAGAACAGCATACCAGTTGAAAGAACAGCCTTGAAGTCAGATTTTCTGGGTTCTAGATTGGGTATCCATCACCTACTTGGTCTCGGTTACTTAATTTTTCTGTGACTCAGTTCATTCAGTTGTAAAAACAACAAAGAAAGGAGGGGGATCATTGTCACATCTATCTCAAGGGCTATTGCAATGATTAAATGTAAAAATTCAAGTGTAAGGAGAGTTCATGATGAGCAGTTTCCATTAATATTAAATGCTATCTCTTTCTCAAAGAACTTCCTGTCCCCATTGTCACAGCACTTTGTTTAATTACTATGGATGTTGAAGAATCATTCACCTGAGGAACACTTGAAGAATTGTCAGGCAGTCCAGATATAATATCAGCATTTCTAGGGGTGGGGTTGGTCATCGGTATCCCTTAAAAACGTTCCAGGCAACTCAGACGTGCAGCCATTTTTGAGAAAGCTGCATTAAAGCCTTTCTGATATGAAACATCTTTGTACATGTGTTTATCTCTTTTTACAAACTTCAAGCTCCTTGAATGCAAATGCTGTATCAAATTCATTTTTGTCTTTCCAGTGGCAGCTAGCTTGGTGCCTTACATATAGATAGCACAAACAACTATTAATTCCTTTGAATTAAGTAGACATTCCCCAAATATGTTCATTGTTACAGGTAAAAGGGGAGAATATTTTTTGAAATCACTCATAACTCAATAGGTGTCTTAAACAAAAGTTGCCAGGATCTGGATAAAAAGGGTTGGATGGGAAGGTGACAAGAATGTACTGATAAGACAACATATGTAGTTGTTAATTTTAAACTGATGGTCTGCACACTTGGCTGCATTTTATAATCACCTGGGAAATTTTACTAAAATAATCTGAGCCCCTCTGTTTCCTGGGAGATTCCAATGTATAATCAAGGTTGAAACCTACTGACTTAGGTGGGTCACAACAGATCCAGGATCTCCCTCCTTATACCACAAGATCTTAAAGTCAACAACTGCAGCTTGCAGTTAGGTGCCATGAGAATGAAAAGAATAGAGAACATCCTCATGTGCAAAAGTATCTGGATATATGGAAGAAGCATGGCATCAGGATGGGGAATGTCTGCATGTGCAGACACACGTCCATACACTTATATGTTTTAAGTTACCCTTCACAATTATGTGAGAAAAGGAGTATAATGTCAGTCTATAATGACAGTATGTCCCAACACATTATTGTTTGTGAGGTAATTCTATTTTGGTGACAAAGTCAAGGAGATAACTTTGTCAATACAACCACCACATATGAAAAGTCATTTTTAAGAGAGACATTGAGTCTAAATCACTATGCAGTGATCTAGACTGAATCCAGATGATTATAACTTGCCAACTTAGATTAGAATTACCAAATCTAGAGTTGCTAAGTATTAGAAATTATTTTTACCATGCTTCAATCATAATTAATTATCAGGTACAAAGATTTCACATTATTATATGGGCCTTGTTCATTGCTCTTCTCTTTGGTATTTTAACAAATAAGGCCCAAAGAATTAAACATGGAATACGATCATAAAGCAAGAATTTGAATACTTGTTCTATAGTGTACAAATCATTAGAATATTTATTCTAAACTAAAATAAAACCATTGCTCATACCATGTAATTTATGGTCTTTGAAATTTTTGTAAATTTTTATAACCTGTTACATTAGTTATCCAAATATATATCTATTTTTAATGATTCTTAAAGGCATATCTTTCTCCTGCCTCCATAAGAGAAAGGAAAACAAAAGTGAGAAGCCCAATTTTTAATAATACACCATAATCATTTTCAAATTATATTTTTTTCATTCATTTCCAAAAATATATGAAAAATACATTCCAAAAAATTGTTCTTAAAAAACATCTTCTCTTTGGAAAAGACCAACTATACTCTGTATAAGAAGATGGTGTTAATGATTCATCCATAGGATGGTAAAATAATAACTAAGACATAACTGAGTAACTATCTGCCAAACACTTTTTAGTACTTTACCTGAATTAATGCATTGAATCCTCAAAAAAATCATATGAAAGAGACACAATGTTAATTTCCACCTGACAGGTAAGGAAATTGAGGCACAAAGCATTTAGATCACTTATCCAGGACTCAACTAAAATTTGAGGGATACAAAATTTAAATCCAGGGAAATTGCACCCAAAGCTACAAGCCTATTGTTTTGAATTTAAATTGATGTTTCCTCACCGTACTTGACTTACAGAGAGAATTCGTTTGGCCTATTTGATTCTTATTATTTCACTGGACCCTCTTTCTGAACAAAATACCTGGCTACATTTAACACAGTCAGTGGTTATGAGGCCACGATCATTAGACACAGGTGGTGGGAAATGCTAGTACTCTGATGGTAACATTCTGGCATTTTGGAGAAAGAAATCCTCAGTTCCTTCTCTACAAATTCAGAAGCTTATTCCAAGTTTTCTTGCCCTATTTTGATTTTTTAAAAAGTCTGTTATGAAGAATGTAATAGTGGAGACCTTGTTGAAGAGTAGGCTCCAAAATAGCTTAAGTGATAGAGATAGAGTACAAAAGAAATCTTTGAAGCCAGGCAACGATGATCTGTAATGGGATTATTCTCACCACATTATCATCCCATTATCTATCTGTTAACAAATAATAACAAGTAAGCCCGATTTACAATCAACTCCTAAAGTAAACTGCAATATTAAAAAAAAAAGTATTTTAAACAAAAGTCACTATTTCTGATTATTTCTTCTTCTGTGCGTCCCAAAGAATTTTATTTACACTGTTTTCATCCTTATTTAATCATTCTAGGTGTTATACTAAGTTACTAAATTTTAAACTCCTTAAGAAGAGATAATATATCTTAATCATTTGCTGGATTTATTGCAATTTCCAGCAGATAATTTACATACTCTGTGTCCAATAATTATTTTATTGAGTTGAAGTGTAAAGCAGTTTTAAAAAACTGCCACATTCTGAACTTTCATTAAAGCAGGGTAACTAAAAATGGGACCCATGGATGGGCAGCATTGTCATACCTCTGAGACTGTTAGAAACACCAGTTCTTATGTCTCACTCAAGGCCTTACTGAGTCAGAATCTCTAGGGCAGAGCCCAGGAACTTCTGTTTAACTAGCTCTCCAAGTGCTCCTTATGTGCACTGAAGTTAGAGAAGGATTGTTTTATGAGATACTTCACATTCACCACTTATGATATAGATAATGTATGTCAAATCTGCAGATGACCCAAAGCTAGGAATCATAACCAACATACCTGTATTATTTTGCGGGGGACTAAGATTCTTCAAATTAGAACAATTGATATATCTAACAGAATAGTATTTAACATGGATAAATATAAGGCTATCATACCTTAATCATGAATATACTTAACAGCAACTACATTTAAATACTGGGCCAGATAATGGGAAGGATACAGATATATTTCCTGCCCTCAAGGAGGAAATTTTAGCCTATTAGTTTCCTACACAAATAATTAAAAACAAAGAAATGTCTGTGCCAGTTATTAAATTATTGTCTCTCAGTTTCAACACCCACACCCATAGTGCTTAGGCTGGGACTCTGCAAACCACATTTCTGGTTTGGCAGCTGTCTTCCTGTTAAACGTCCAGGTAGGATGCTAAAGTCTGGCTGAAAGGCTAGAAAAAGAAACAGAGAAGTGCCCCTTCCTTTGCTCTCACGGGCTTTCTGCTGCTGCCAGTGTCTTTCCAGCTTCACTGCTTTGTCATTCAGTGATGATTTGTTCCAATGGCAGCAAATGAATCCAGTTTGCAATTTTTCAAATACTTACACAACAAGCCTCTTTTCCAGCTCTTCAGAAACATCTGAACTGGTGGGCTAGTAACCTTTCCTCAGAGGCTTGAATTCCAGCCCCTTAAAAGTCCTTCTCCTGAGCTAAGAATTAGTGCCAGCTCAGAGAACCTTCATCAAAGCTTCTAATTTTTAATAATTCTACCTCCTCTGTTTCTTTCTTAGGTGGTGGCTTCTTCCTGCAGCTCCACCTCCTTGAGTGATGACGTAGGGTTCCATCTTACAACTTTATCAGCTTCATGTCTACTAACAATCTGTTACATTATCTCTGTTAGAATAACTGGTGAGTATTTTGTCTTGTCACTAGACACTGACCAATACAATGAATGATAGTACATAGTGACTGTGAAATGGTTGAACAGTAAATCCCTAAGCTCTTTAAATCAGGAAATGTGTGTAATTGAGTTCGACTCTGAGATCACAACAGTCCAGCTTTTGGCCAGTTGAGAAATCACTTTCAGTTCTGACCTCAGTTTGGATATTGCTTTATTTGCCAAAAATGGAAAACCCCCAGTAGTAATCAGTGTATCATAGATGCAACATAGAAGCAGCTATTTGATATCCTAATAGGTAAAAGGGGAGTAACAGAAGAAACTGGCATTTTGTGTTTCTTCAGAGAGCAAAACTTGAACTAATGGGTGGAAGTTAGAAGAAACACCTTTCTAAAAATCAGCCTTGTCTAAAGGTAAAGCAGACTTCTGAGGAAGGAGCAAATTCCTCATCATAGGAAGTGCTCTAATACAGGTTGGGAATCTACTATTTGATACTGTTTGGTGACATTCTTCAATTCGAAAGGGCACTGAATTAGATGGCTTATTATAGTGGAGTTGTGTGACAGTGGCATTTATGTATTAATTTCATTGTGCCATTTCCACTGAGAAGTGTTCCCTGAAATGTGCAGAATGCACAAAAGGAAGTAGGGTAAATAAGTGCAATAGACTGAATGTTTACGTCCCACAGCATTCCTATGTTGAAACCTGGGACCCAGTGTGATGGTATTTGGAAGTGGGGTCTTTGGGAAGTAGGTAAGTCATGAGGATGGAGCCTCCATGAATGGGACTTGTGCCCTTATAAAAGAAACCCCAGAGAGCTCCCTTTCCATCCTGTGAAGACAGAGCAAGAAAACTGCCTTTGAAGCAGTCAGGGGGGCTCTCACCAGACATTGAATCTGCCAGCACCCTGATCTCAGACACCCCAGCCTCTAGAACTGTGAGAAGTAAATTTATATTCTTTATAAGCCACCTACCTAATCTATGGTAATTTCTTATAGCAGCCTGACTGCATTAAGACAGGGAGGAAGGCAGGAGTTAGAAAAGCATCGGGACATGTGACTGACTGAGGCCTGTGTTGGTAGGAAGAAGGTACTGGAGCAGGGCAATGTACTAGGAAGGTAACTGTGAAGAACCCGGGCAGATGGGCTGGGAGAAATGCTTCCAGTCCCTGGCCCCTTCAATCCTTGTAATAAGTAAGGTCAAAACACCCTGCAGCTGCAGTTTCATCCTTGTCTCAGGTTTCATAGGCCACTTTTGAAATACTCTGTTCCAGAACAGAATGTACACATGAAAAGTGCTTATCCATGAGATGGTTACTTTTTCAATCTTACTTTTTTTTCTAAGTTTGCTAAGATATTTGCAATAAACTTGAAACTTTATATTATATTGGTACATGATACAAAATGCTATTGACATTTTTAACAAAAATATTAGAAAATCTATGGTATCATCATCAGCCATGACAACAGCACAGCTTATTAGAATACATCCCTTTAAAAATTTGCCCAAACCTAATAAATAGACAGCAGCAAGACTTCTTAGTGTTTATGAGATACTGAAACATATGGATGCTAATTTCTATAAATGATGTACAAAGGACAATCTTATATAAGCTTGACAAATGTCCTGGGATGAATTAGAAAAATCTGCTAAATTTTAGACACATAATAATTGTGTAGCTTTCACATGTAAGTAAATTAGAAAGGGTGGATTCATATTTATGGTAGTTTATTATATTTGCTTTACCCTAGACAATGCTAAAAGATGTACATTAGAATGGGGGTGGGCAATCATCTCAATTCTTTGTCTAGACTATGCCTAATATTCCATATACTTAGAATATCTAGATGTTTAACATCACTTAGACCCTAATTATTAGCTAATGAACAAACCTTTTATTTCACAGCTCAGTGCTTTAGCTTCATAAATGCATTATCATTGACACAAAGTTTCATTTTTCTAAAAATTAGAGTGTATGTGTGGGATCAGATTACTTCTAATGTAGGAAATAATAAAATGTCTATTGTGACAGGGCACTGGATAAAATTTTCTAGAATTAATATTTATATATATATATATATCTTTTTCCAAATCAAATCCTGTAACTCTAACGAGAATAAGTTCAGGAGCATTTCATTTGTAGCATAAAAATAGAATGCACAAAAGGAAAATTTCCAATATACTTGGAAGTATAATACACACATTTTAAAGATTCACTGAAAAGGTGTCAACATAGGTATAACAAGGATCCTGGTTATAAAAATCCATTTAGCATTATTTTCATTTTAAAATTCCTGTGATACTGAGATTCCTGTGCCTATAGGTAGAGAACTGGAGTGAACAATTATATACTTAGATACACATTTAGGCTATGTTGATCATTTTGCCATATTTCATTCCCAGCAAAATGATAGAATACAAAATACTTTTCCAGACTTCTATAGAGCACTAAATCATGATGCTAAGAGAGGAACTCTTAATCTGTTATGTCAACAAAGTGAGGGATAACTTGATAAAGTCTGTATGCTTGAGTGAATCTGACTTAGGATATCTATTCTCTTAAGACAATATGACTACAATAAAAATGGATTGTTTTTCACTTTTTGAAGGGTTCTGATTACAAAAGTACCAAATATGTTTACTTCTCAATGGGAGATCTGGTTTCCATGGGGACCAAACCAACCTCATCTGCTGTTTTGCAGACCATGCTCCATGCACCACCTCCACGTTGGCAGGACTAAAGAGTGGCTGAACACAGCTACCCTGGCAAGTGTGCACAGATATCTATACAGTTCTCTTCATTTTCCACCCCCTTACAACAACAGAGCCCAGGAGGGGGCTTCAAGGATATGTGGCTTTCCTCCCACTTTCAAGTTGCATCACTTGTGATGCTCTTTGAAACTGGAACATTCTACATGATGATGATAAACATCCTCCATGTGTCACAATGTTTCTTCAAGTTAAGTGTCAAATTATCTGGCAATACAAATAGGTGTCTATTTTTTTATTGTTGTATTGCCTTTATTACAGAGTCTGCACAGATCAGTGGTATTTCTTACACAGACTGATCAAATATCTGTCATGTACTGGCAATTTTCCCTATTCAATATATACTTACTACTGATTCATGTGTTCATTATATGCTTAATAAAAGCTTGATAGATGCCAAGCATCGTGCTAAGCACAAGAGATGCAGAGATGAGTAAGACAAAGTTCTTACTCTCAATAGCTCGGAATCTAGTGAAGAAGTGGTATTTATAAATCACTGTGGTTAAGTTTAATGGTATGATATTTGCACTGGATAATATAGGACCACAGAAGAGACCCCAGTCTCATCCTGTGGCATTAAGGAAGTCAACTGAGCCACTTGCTTAAAGAATGAGTATAAATTACTCTGGTGAAGAAGCAGCAGCTTGAAGCAGTAAATCAAAAGTAAGACAGAGCAGTTTCAGGGTTAGGGGCCAGAGGCAATTCTGGGCCTGACTAAAACCTGTGCTGGAGGGAGTAGCAAAAGCAGTGAGCTCAACTCAGTTCATAGGTCCCCTTAGGAAATGTTAGCAACTTTAGATTTGAGCCAAAGCCATTGAAGAGGTATAAAGAGAATACGTAAAGAGGACAATAGGTCAGCTGTGCATTTTTGAGTAATTTTTCTGAAAACTGTGTGGAATATGTGTTTGAAGAAGGTGAAATATTTGAATAAATGAATACATGGACATTTGGGGAGGGGTTGGGCTGCAAAACAGCCCTGATGACGGTTGAAGCCAAAACCTTTGACATCTAAAATTCAGTATTTCACTGAGTGCAATTCATGTGTTGTCATTCAGGTGTGATCATTTTAATTAATCTCTACAGTACTTAGAGAAGAATGGTGGGATTATGGCATACTAGCAAACTTGCTGATATGCAATCAGCTCTGGGAGAGGCAGTAGGCCTGGTGTTTCTTGGCTCCCTGGCAGAAACTGGGCCAGTGGACCAACCAACCATACAGGGAGTCAAGAACATTCTCAAAATTTGAGCTTTCCAGCGGACTACCAAAAAGTATAGTGAGTTTCCTACTAGTAGAAGTAGAAAGGCAGAAACCTATAGAACTGAAGACCCTCAGAGATTCTTAGTTCAATTATTTTATTTTATAGAAGTGTAAACAAAGGCTGAACAAAGGGGAAATGATGTAATCTAAATCAAACAGGGACCTCCATTTTGTTCAGTTTTTTCTACTCCATCACACAAAGTATAGGACAGGTTTGAAAAAAGCTGTAAAAAAGATAGTTCTAGACATTGGGAGTAACTGTGAATTATGCTTTATTGTAGTCCTTTCATAGTCTAAGAGTCTATGATGTTTTGAAGATGTTCCATTTTAACAGATTCAAAATGCAGTGTTGGCAAATGATTCTGAGACATTCTGATTTCTCTCAAGTTAAAGTTAATGCATTTGAAATAATTATATTTCTTCCATTACTTTATTCCCATTAGCTTTACATATGCCACTAGTATTAGCTCAGTGAAAGTCTAATAAACATGTATTGAGCACCCACATTGATAAGATAGATTTTCTATTATAATGGAAGGTACATACAAGTGTGATGACATGTCATTAAAATAAAAAATTTTATTCCTCAGGAAATGGACTTTGGATCACTGTGCTAGTTGTTTACAGCAATGTTCTGTAATAATGCATGTAACACTGCAAGCATTACTTAAAATGCAAGCATTAACTTAAAACATCAAGTAATTCATTAAGAGAAAAAAACCATGATGGCTGAAAATATTCATGTCTTGAAAATGAAAAAAAATATGGTAAAATGAAAACTAAAGATTGTGATTAATGTAAGAGAGATTCTCAAATTTTTTTGGCAACTATTGTTAGAATATTAAATGAAAAGGTAAAGCATTTGTCTTTCATCCGGAATAGTAACAACTATTATTCAATATTTCAAGTTAAAAAATGTGTGGACATTTGTGTATGTGTGGGTGCCATTCAGTTTAGTCCTGGGCAATTGAAATGGCTAAATAACACCCATATGGTAAACAGCTTGGTACGCCCAGTATAAAGGAAAAGGTGTTGGCAGTGAATCTGTGAAGGAGACATTATTATTCTAGCTCATAGAGGTGTAAATGTCCAGCTTCAGGGGCCTTATTTCTTTTCTTAGTTGTTTTCTTCTTTTTCTTTTTCTTTTCTTTTCTTTCTTTTTTGTGAATATGTTAGACTTTGGCTGAGTTTTTGGAGAACAGAGTATTTTTCAACACTATTCCTGGCTGAAAAAAATTGGTTACCTTGGCAGTTCATGGGCGGCAACCTAAATATTTAGTTTTATATATAAAGAATCAGTTGCATAATAGAAGAGATGAAAAAAATATAAAATAAAATTTCTATTTGACAAAACTTTCCATTTTTTATAGGGCAATTCAATATATGTGAGGCAAAGATAATTTGATAATTATAGTTATCATACAACAGTCAACAAATACTGAATATTTATTATCTGCCAGGGCCCTTTTTAATAATTTCCATGTACTGCTGAATGGATTTCATTTCAGTCCCATCATAAGCCTATGACATCAGCATTATGGTGATGCTAACTTTGCAGATGTGGAAATTGAGGAACAGAGAATTTAAATAACTTCAAATCTGGGCAAACATGTTCCACAGCCCAACTTGAAATGATAATGGCATGATACCTTTATGTAGTAGGATAACAACGTTTTTATATTTTGGGCAACATTTCACAGATTGTGGGATGAGGGAAGACATTAAAGACCATAGTGTTCATGACAGATGTGTGAGAAGAGTTCAGAATTTGGAGGCAGGAGGATGCAGCTTCAAATCTCCATTCTGCCAGGGATGTGAGGCATTTTGCTTCTGTAAACCTCACGTTCTTCATCTATAAAATGACATCTTTTCCCTCACAGTGCCATTTTGAGGATTAAAAGAAATCACACATGTAATGTATTTAGCTAATAACAAGCATGTAGCATGTTTTCAATAAATGTGAACTGTTATGTTTTTAAAGCAAAGATCTAGTGTCTAAAGAGAATACACTGTGACAGAACAGTTATCTTCATTTAAGCAGAATGAAGTTTCATGCATCAAATAATTTCTAAATTTTCTTTTCTTCTGAAGCAGAAGATAAGCATTAAAAAAAGCACTGTTTCCTCTTTTGTTTGTTTCATTTTGGAGTTCAATACTAAATCTTTAATTCTGGTGCAATGTAATAATTCCAGTTCTAAATTTCTGAGCTTGGAGACTTCAAACCAATGTTTATTTAAAAGTAAAAATTGATTTGTCTGTGGCATATAAAGCAATGTTTTTGAACATACAACCTCAGGATACTAATGTAAGGGGCCATAAAAATGACAGCTATGCCATATCTGTAACTCTTTTTGAGTTTTTATATGGATTTTTCAATGGAACTGCTTTTTTTTTCCTGATTAAATGTCCACCCCTAGAAAGTTTCTTAATAATTTCTAGTGGAAGTCACTGTTTATGTTTTGTTTTTATATACCAGGAATCAAAACTAAAATCTCACATAGTTGAGGCAAACTATTTTAAATATATTTTGAAACATAGCATCTCTAAAACAATACACCTTTGAAGATTAATATGGAAAATTATTCATTATTGAAAATTTTAACCCCATGACATGTAACAGCTTTAAAATATTTCCTTATTTTAAATCAATTTTTAGACACTTTACATAAGCACATCCAGGCCGGAACAGGTAGTAAAATATGTAACGTGGGAATACCATCTGAAAATATAACTGAAAGTCAAGATCAAGCATTGTATTTAGCAAGAATAGTCTGCCATAGGCAATCTGAACATGAACCAACTCTAAAAAGATTTACAGTAAATATTTTAAGGAAATAAAAATCTGAGAATAGAGCTGATGCATTACGTAACAGAAAAAAATACATTTTGGCTTTATGGGAGTATATAGGCTTTTATGCATTTTACACTTACACAAAATAAACTATCACTTAGCTCTAAACATTTAAGGATTTTTTATCTGTAAAAAGTCAAAATTGTGGGGCTCTCAGAATCATTTGCCTTTAAACATAGATTTGGAAACTTCAAATAACTTCTCATTTAAGGTCTGTGGAAACGAGGCTATCATCACTGCATGCAGAAGTACCAATATTATTTGATCTTTCTGGACACATATAGGAGCAGCCAGGGATGTGGTCTGAAACAGCCAGATCCCATGTGCCTTGTTTTCAGTATTTATCACTGGGTTGATGAGCTTCCCCTTGAAATGCGGGCAGAAGTTTCTTCATTTAGCCTGCAGAAGGCTCTGTGGCAGGACTGAAATCAATATTTACGCAGGGCCTGTGAAAGCGAATTGATTTCAAGTTTTCCCTTCATGATATTAGCAAGTGTAAAGGATGATTTATGAAGCTCTATAAGCACTTGGAATTCACGAATTTTAAATTAAAATTTGAGGCTTCTATATTAAATAAATATATATTTAGATTACTATGGAGTTCTCAAAATGGGGTGCATGGGCAGAATTAAGGGGACTAAGGAGCCTGGGACCACTGTGAGAGTGTGTTCTTTTTTATGTGTATGTGCATTTTTCTATTAAGAGGGTTCTTAACATTCATTATATTCTTACAGTGATAAACCAAAACAATGTAAGATCGTTACATTGAGAAAAGGAACTCCAAACATCTATCATACATTTTAAAGAAGCTTGAAAGAATTGACCTAAATTTAAATTCTGTGTGACAAAAAAAAAAATTGTGCAAAAGCTCTCTAAACAGAATTCAAAAATGCCCTGATGAGATAATCTGGGAACTATTCTTATTTTGATGGATGATCAAATACCAAGGATTGTGCCTGAGAATCTGAAATGCATATTCAGACTGAAGGGTAAGAATCAGAGAGTAAAAAAAATCAAATATTTATTTAGTAAGTTGTGTGCACCGTGCACTGAAGTAGGCACTGTACACGCATTAATGTACAAGGATCTCAAGTGTCACCTGTCAGCACCGTTATTCTTACTTTAGTTTAAAAATGAAAAGCAGAAGGGGTAAGAAACTTAATCACTTTAACACAGGTAGTAAGAGGGAGATTTGGAGTTCCTACCTAGGTCTGTCTGACTAAACTGTACTATTTCTGATATATCACTGTTTTATTTTTTTGTGTGTTTAAAACAAATCTTAGGATTTTATAGATAGAAAGTGTTAGGGATTTTGTTTTGTTCACCAGTAACTAGAGGTAAATTTGGTGCCCACAACAAAACAAAAACTCAGTAAATATTTTTAAAAGAACACATCTAGCTTGCAGTACCATTTAATGATATGTGGTATTATTAGATGTGAGACCAAGGCAGATGAAATATTTTATTAAAGACCACCCACCTAGTTAGTGGCAAAAGGCATTACAGCCCAATATCCTGTCTCCTAGATAAAGATTTTTGTCTACCACATATGAATAAAGCTGGTTCCAGAATACTCTCTTCATCCCTGGGTCAGTTCTGGCTCTCTGAAGAAGATGGCTTTTCTTTTCCCCTCCCTATAACTTCGGATACAGACTGTTTTAAATAATCACACCTGATGGTCAATTAAACTAACACTATCCTTAACAAGTTTTTACTCTGTCCTTAAAGAGAATTTGTCCTTGAATATGATATAGAGTCATTCAGCTGATATATTTTTCTGATCTATAAAGGACCATATAATTCTTCCAACCCTGTTCTGTAAGTTCACCTTCACTGTAACTTTAGCAACTAAAATGGAACATGTCCCAAACTGAGCTCTTCCCGGGGCTGCCTTCATAGGAGTGTGACCTGTGCTGGCCACTGGGTCCAGCGCTTGGTTTAATATTTGACTATTGTGGTCTTGAAATTCTTAATAAAATTTCATTTGAGCTGGGCCTCATGAATCATGTTGCCAGTCTTGCTTCTCATTCTCCTCTTGCCAAGCAATACAAGTCTGTTCTTCTCTCTTCTCTATTTTTGAAGGCCTCATTATATGTTAGAAACAAAGATTCATCTTCAACTTCACCTCTCCTTGACTACTGCCACATCTAATTGTTGGCAAAATTCCTCACAAAGTATCTTACAATAAAACTCTTTTCTCTTGTTTTTATCTCATTAAATAAAAAAAAAAAAACCCACTATTTGATTTGAAATCTGGTCCCTGCCATTCATTGCTTGTAACATTTTCAGCAAGTGAATTATTGAATACCTATTTTCTCATTTTAAGCTTACCTTTAGGAAGAATAAAACTTGTGTTTCAGATTAAAGTATCAGAAATATAATTTGATATGGACATAGTACAGTGCCTACTTTTAATTTAGAGAGAGTCTCATGACACTTAAAATTTTAGTTCTTGTCCAATTCCTAAAAATCCTTTACCCTGATACCAGTCTCAGTATATTTCTGAGAAAAATACTTTCTCCATGAGTCACCCATTCAATACTTATTGCATATTCATCCATTTTTGTGAAGATTTTAAAACAGTGCTCCCCTAGAAAACCAAGCACAAAAGAACAGTACTCCCAAATTTATTGATGATCCTACTATCAATAGATGAGATGCACATGTCCTGTTGAATCTGGGCAGGTATGAAACGACTTCAGCCAATAGAATGGAAAGAGCATCATGTGATTTAAGAGGCTGCATCATAAAAGGGCATGCAGCTTCCAACATATTTACTGGAACACTTACTTCTGGAGCCCTGCACCACCATGTCGAACATCTGGTAACCCAGGGGTCACCATGTTGTGAGGAAGCCAAGCCACACAGAGATGCCACACGTGGTCACTTAGTCACAGCCCTGTCCCAGTCGAGGTATCAGATATGTAAATGAACTAGCCTTCAGAAGATTCCAACCTTCAGCTATGAAGTCCTCCCAGCCTTCAAGCCCTCTCAAATGAGGCTCCAGGTAATGGGGAGCAATCCACTCCCTCAGTGCTCTGGCTGAATTTCTGAACTACAAAATCCATAAGCATAATGAATGGTTCCTTCAAGCCATAACTAAATTTGGATTAATTTGTTATACAGCAGTTGTAGGTAGAATAACTCCAAACTGGGGGGAAAAAAATGAAAGAAAGGAAAGAAATCCCGCGTATTCTGCATGTCCTGGCTCCCACTTTGCAGCTGAAAGTCTGACAGCAGCTCATTCTGTGGCGTAGCTCCCATCCTTGGGCATCGCCTTTGCTCTCCAACATTCCTTCCCTCATTCACTACTGCTGCTTATTGAAAAGTTCGTCCCTATTTTCTTCACTCTCATAAGATTCAGTTCACGGACTGTTCACCTGCTACTTTCTCACTTGGATAATCCTTTGATCCCTCCAGCTATGTAGATATACCTTATTCATCTTCCAAATTTTGATAGAAGTCTTTACCTCATTTTGATACTATTAGCATTTGCCAAGCATTATACTTATTTGTGTGCACATTTAATCTTCCCTAAGACAGGACTGTTATGTGATTTTACACCCCACTTACAATAAATAAGTCTTTGGAGATATTCAGTGCTTCACGAGTAACCCAGCATTACTCTGAATAAGAGTTGTGCCATTGAGGTGCTTTTAGCCTTGAAAAGTTATTTAGTGGCTGCAATATTTATAGATGATAAAATTCTTTCCCTCAATTATTACCATGCTACTCCCACTATGCTTTTATATTTCCTTGTATATCCTTGATTAATCTCTACACAAATATTTGTTTGATAATCATCTATTAGTTTGTTAATAGCCATTGATCTCAAGTCTCTGTTTTATCTTTAGTTGTCATTTTACCAAAGATTCTCTAGACCTAGAATAGTACATTTTTCTACTTACACAATGAAATATAGTTACATTAACTTTTCACACAATGAAAACACCAGACCACATACCCCCTAAAGAACTATATTCTCTGAGGTACGTATTATGCTTTAAACTCCTAATTTTACTTTTAGATACCATTTACTCTCTACCGTTTGAATATATTAAAAGGATCAGAAATTAGTTTAATTTTAAAAATTACTTATATTGTAGTTACCTCAGTTTCTTTTCCTCTCCCCAATACATTTGGCTTTAAGAAGAAAGGATGGAAAAGGAAATGTGCATTCACTATATATGTCAGGCACATTGAGCAAAATCACATGACTTATTTCATTTGTTTACTGTAGTCTTTTAAATTTCCTTCAATTGAAGGGAGAGAGATTGTTTGATAATGTCAGATGTTTCTGTGTCTAACCAAAATATATCAAAGTCTGTTCAAAAGGTTGAATCAGACATGGTGCATGTACTACACATAGGGCTGGCTAAATATATATATTTAAAACTCAGTAATTAGTGAGAGATAGGCAACCCTAAGAAAGAATGTAATGAGTCGGGGATTAGGTCCTTAACAAAAGTCCTTGATATTTGCAGATATCCTGCAGCTCTTTGAATTCCCATCATGTTTTTAATAATAAATGCTTCCCTACCACCCATCTGGGTTGCTAACAACAAAGGCTTATAACTTCCAGGGAAAAATAAATGGGGAGACAAGTGAATACTTTGGAAACTCTAGTTCTGCCTTGATGAAGATTTTTCCATAATAAAATAATGGAGTGAAGCATTACAAAAAAAGATTCAACTGAAGCAAGTATCCTTAAATAAATTATTTTCCACAAGGAATCAATGGGTGCTAATGTTCCCTTGTTGGCTGTAAAATCACTGGGGGAGAAATAACAATTATGGCAATCAAGCATAGTTTAACCTTTTGAACTTAGATTAAAAAAAAAATACTTAAAAGACTAACTTTAAGGAGGCAACACAATTAAGATGGTCATTCACAGGTTTCCAGCCACCTTACTGTCTATCCAGAAGAGGCTCCATAGCAACTACAGATACCCTTTAAGGCATAACAATATGTGTTTCTGTTCATGGATATTAGGGATTGAGTGTTATTAATCAAAAGAGTCGCTGTAGTTTCATTGCTTCTAGAATCTCCTGGGGCATTGTATACAGCTGCATTCAAAGAAAATGAACTGGTATAAACTTGATCATATTCATCCCTTGGGCTCATCTGATTACAAAATTGCCCAATGAGCTGTTACAGTATTTTCAACTAATTAGTTAACTCATACACTGGGATTTCTTTACTTCCTTTCTCTTGCCTTTATAGTACATACAGTTCTTTCTCCAACAGTGTGAATATCTCAGTGTTTGTTTTGCTGCTAAAACACTCAAATCACACCATTAAAACATACCCTTCCTCATATCATTCTTCATGTGAGGGAAATAAATGGTGCATATTACTTTTGCCATTTTACTGATTTTAAATCAGAGATGTTAAAGAGCAACACTATTCAGTTCAGGAATTCAGAGCACTACATTTGACTTCAATTCATGTGATATCCTAAATCAGTGGGTGAAATAGTTAAGGGTCCTTCAGGACAGTAATACTGAAGAAAAGAAACAGAGACACATTCCCAGTAGCAGAGATTGTTCTATAAAGGAGCAAGTGAAATCTTCTGGATGTCTATTTCTGTCTTGTGTTTCTCCCTAAGATCATCCAGTGATGTGTTTTGAAAAAAAAAAAGACAGTCCTTCTGCACTACCCAGAGAAGGGTTCATACTGAGTTGTTCTAGATTCCCATCGTAACTTAAAGGAAAACTTTCAGTTTGTCCAGAGCCCTTGATGTCCTGCAAGTGAGGGAAAAGGATGTCCTCAAATTCCTCAGAGCAGGAAGTCAGGTGGTACTAACTTTGACTTGCAAACTGAACAGTACATCTACAAAAGGGCAAGTGGTGGCATGCACATCATAAATCTGAAGAGAACCCGGGAGAAGCTTCTCCTGGCACCTTGACCCATTGAGAACTCAGCTGGTGTCAACGTCATACCCTCCGGGAATACTGGCCAGTGAGCTGAACCACTCCCACTGCCGCCCCGCTCTCGGGAGCCCTCCTTGTGGGATGCAGGCAGAAAGGGGCCCAGACTGCCGGTGCCTGCTCCCCGACCTAACCCCCAGCCTCTCCCAGGCATCTCCCCGCAGCCCGCGTGCCGGCGCCCCGCGGAGCGCAGACTGTCGGTCCTGGGCGGACGCTGCGGCGTGGGTAGAGCACGGAGCCCACCCCGGGGGGCCGGCCCTGCAAGGGCTGCCTGGGCGCGGTTGGCGCAGATTCTGGAGGCGAAAGGAGAGCTTCTGCTGGAAAGGCTGTGGAGGCGCGGGGGCCGCTGAGGTAACGGCCCGCTCCCGCTCCCGGGCCTGCGGCCTGTGCGCCGCCGAGGCGGGACCGTCCACGCCTGATCCGGCCGCAGGATGGGCCGCAGGATGCTTCTCCACAGACTCTCAAACAGAAAATGGAAATAAGGGTGATGGAAAATAAAGTCTCTTGAAAAAAAATAATTCAACAAAAGCAAATTCTGTGGACAGAATGTGGTCGCCTAAATTCCGTATGTTGAAGCCGTGTCCCTCCAGTGTGACTGTATTTGAAGGCAAGCCTCTAGAGAGGCTACAGGGTTGACGGAGGCTGTGAGGGCGGCATTCTGGTCCCACAGAAATGGTGCCCGTGTAAGAAGAGGGAGAGACGGCGGACGCTCATGCTCTCTTCCCACCGGAGCAAAGGGAAGAAGCCCCGCGAGGACGCGGCGAAGGGGCCATCCGCAGGCCAAGAAGAGGCCTCTCCCCAGAAGCCGCCCTGATGGCGCCGCCACCTTGGGCTTCAGACCTCCAGAACCGTGAGAAAACGAATTTCTGTTGTTTAAGCCGTTTAGTCTGTATGTTTTGTTAACGATAGTTCTAGCAGAGTAATATAGCAACTAACTCTAAATAGATTCTTCTATATGAGAGCAAGGATGGTTTTCCTGACTAAAAAGAAACAGGGGCGAGGGATAGAAGAAAATACGTACTTTCAAAATAAGTGAATTAAAGTGAAGTAGGAGCCAACATGGTTTGTGAAAGTTATATTCTTGCCAGGATAGTATTAGGAACAGAGTGCTGTGTAACAACTGTTTTGCTCAGATTTGCAGTAGAAACAAAGGATTATGCTGTACATGTCACAGACCTTTTTAGAACCTAGCATACTTCTCTGTTGTCTTTTAACTGCCTACAAATGACAATATCCTTTAGGTTAATGCACGTTGATTGAGCTGCTGCACTGGACAATGTGAATGGCACAAAAGCCCACAGTACATTGTGGGGCTGTACTAGTTTGGAGAAGGTCTTATTCTGGGAGGTTACAAACCACCCAGGGACTACAGAGATGGTCAGTTTTCACAATCTTACATGGAATATTCAGTGTCTTATCAGATGCCCAAAAGGATTCATGGAGAGCTAAAAACATTACAGTAAAATGGGGAGTGTGAGAGTTGCAATGGTGTGGAAAAATAAATAATGCAATTGCTAGAATGATACCTAATCATATGTAATGCCAATAGGGTATATTTAACTTCATGGAAAATTTTTCTTCTACATAAGGAGTTTAGATATCAAATAATTTAAATTATGGAAATTATGTTTGCAAAGTTCCCAAATGCTGATTATCAGTGGCATAAGTCAAAGAGTACTCAGCATTCTATTTCCTAGTTATGTGTGTGCAACCCAAATGTCCTCAAGCCCCCTAGTCTTTTCCTTGACTAAACATATGTCTCATTTCATGGGAGATGCAAAACCCATCACAGTATTGTGAAAGGTTCCATAAAAAGAGGACTTTTTGCTTTTCATGGCTTCTCGGCTACTTTGGATTCTCAATTCTGTTTCACCATCTTGCTCCACTCAGCTACTCTTTCACTTTGCACATGGTTCCTGCTGTTGCCGTAAATGGACAGAAATTATTTCTTCTATATTCACCAATGCAACTCTAACCTGGAACTTCTGTATAAAATAGAAAGTTCATTGAAAGTTCGGGAGTAACAGAGGAGAGATATTACCAAAAAAAGAGGAAAAAACAGATACTGATATTTTTCTGTTGGTTACTCTTGTAGCAGGGAATTTTCACTGGCCTGCCTCATATTGTTAGAGTGTTTTTTTCAAGTCTTTCCTTCTCCCATCTCTTATTCAAGCCTCCTGGTTTTTGTTACTTATGCAGCCAGAAGACAACTCCATAATTCTAATTATTTTATTATACAAAGAAATTCAGCTCTGGCTTTGTTCTATGCTCTTTTATCAGATCAGCCCTGAACCATATTTTTAAAAATTGTTTTTCAGTAAAGTTACTTTTTTTGTGTGTACTGTTCTATGATTTTTAACACACACGCACACACACACACACACACACACATTTGTGTGATCACTACTATAATCAGGATACAGAAGAATTTCATCACTTCAAAAATCTCTCATGTTTTATCCCTTTATAGACATACCCTCAACCATCCCTAAACCCTGGCAACCATTGATCTGTTTTCCATCAGTATGGCTCTTTGAGAATGTCATATAAATGGACAGATACTGTAACCTTTTAAGGCTTCTTTCTTTCACTCATCTTGTCTTGAAATTCATCCAAGTTGTTGCATATATCAATAGTCTGAGCCTTTTTATTGCTGAATAACATGCCATTGTATGGGTGTACCATGGTTATTTATCAGTTTGTGTGTTGAAATATATTTGAGTTATTTACTGTTTATGTGATTATAAACAGAGAAGCTATAAAATTTTGTGTAGAGTTGTTTGTATGAACATAGGTTTTTCTTTCTGTAAGGTCAACACGCAGTAGTGGGACTGGGTCATATAGTAAGTACATGTTTAACTTAAAACCAACCTGCCAAACTATTTTCCAAAGTGGTTGTACTAGTTTTGCATTTGTACCAGCAGTGTATCATAGTTCCAACTGCTCTGCATCCTCAACAGCACTCAGTATTGCCTGAATTTTTTTTAGCCATTCTCATAGATATGTAACAGAATCTTAGCATGTTTTTTATTTGTATTTTCCTAATAGCTGATAATGAACATTTTTAATGTGCTTAGTAACTAGCCTTATATTCTCTTTGATGAAGTATCTGTTCAAATTTTTTGCCCATTTTTCATCTGGGTTGTTTGCTTTTGTAATACCTTTCAGAGCTCTTTATATATTATATTAAAATTTGTTCCATCTACAACATCTTCTAAAGATTAACCTCCGAAGGACAATATTCTGATATTTGTCTCCTGTTGTTACCTTTTTTTAAAAAATATCCTTCCTGCTTGCCAAACCTAAGACCTGCACCTGTGTGCTTCACCTCAGTCCCTGTACTTGCTCTACCTCTGTCATCTTCCTACAATTATGCCTTTCCTTTTTTGTATTCTTTAAAAACTCCTTTGTCGTGATCCATTCTTTCCTTTAATGGAACATAGAGTAGATGATGTATATGTGCCTTTTACTTAATTTTACTTAATTTGGGTGAGTAATCTGTGTCTTTGTAGAGAACCTCTACACAGCCCGATTTGTAGAGTTTAAACCAAGTCAATAGGATTCTGCCATACGCATGTACTTGTACTGAGAGAAAGAGAATCATGAAGTAGTTCAACCATAAATTTGAGTGCTAATGAACAGAAATATAACACAAAATGCTTCTGCTAATTTTTTTCTTTTTCAAATATCAGCTATCTGTAATAAACTATTACTCAAGTTCCCAAGATTTCCTTTGATGCCTTTTTTCTGTGTAATTCTACAAGTACTTTGCATTACTATCTTAGGGCATTATTGATTTGTTCTCTATACGATAGTATTCTCCAAAGGACTTTCATTTTGCCTGTTTTCTTCCACAGATTCTCTTGCCTAAATAATTAAGTTGAGAGTCTCTTGTATAAACCATGTTGTTTTTGTTTATTTTTACTTTTGAATATCCATCTATGCTCTTATAATTCCAGTTTTGCAAAGAAGCATGGGCTATTAATCAAATTTAAGTAAAATGGCTCTTCTTTGGACCATCTCTTTTCCAATAACAAGGAAGTAAATCATGTAAAAGGAATCCATTAGAGTCATCATACTTAGGAAATAACATGTTTATAGCTAATTATAATAATGTCTCTTGGTAATACCTTGATTTTATACTTGAACACACAGTAGAAAATTGCTCAATGTTTCTACTTCTCTTCATCCACTAAAGATGGAAGTTATTTCAAACCAACTTTTGTGTGCATATGCAGTATGCATGTGCAGGGTGGGGGTTGCAATCTCCTTTCTTTCTAAAAGAATCAAGTATATATTTACTTTAATTGTTTTTAATAAGTTTGATTTGTTTTTTAAAGGTGCACAAGAAACCTTATGGTATAGGGTGTCAGCTCTGAGTGATGCTGAAATAGTCAAGTTTTAATTTAACTATTTTTAATGTTGGTGTTAAAATTTGCACAATGGAAAATACTTTGTTGTTTCAATGCCAATGTGTCTGTTGTTTAGTTAGTTTTATGCACACTTGTTATAAAATATTCAAATAATACAGAGTTAATGAAGTCAATGGGTTTCATTATCACATTCATTGAAGAAAAGAAATTATAGCTTCCTCTATGTCCACATATTAACTCGATGAACTAAAATATGAATTTCTTTTTCACAATCTATAAACCCTCTTATAGATAAAGGAAACTCAAGTATGTAACTAACTGGAACTGGGGTGAGCAAGGTATTTTACTTAGAAAGGCAACAATGATCAAACCTCCTTTAGTCTTACACCTTTTTGTTCTCAAAATTTAATGTGCATCCTAATCAACTAGTGTCTTAGTCCACTTGGGTTGCTATAACAAAAATATCATCAACTGGGTGGCTTCAACACAAACATTTATTTCTCACAGTTCTGGAGGCTAGAAAATCCAAGGTTAAGGAGCTGGTAGAACAGGTGTCTTCTGAGAAGCCTCTTCCTTGTTAGCTGACCTATGGCTTCTTGTGTTCTCACATAACCAGAGAAATCTCTGGGGACTCTTATGTAAGGACACTGGTCCCATCCATGAGGACTTCACTCTCATAACCTAACGACCTCCCAGAAGCCCCACCTTTTAATGTCATCTCATTGGGAATTAGGATTTCAGTATATGAATTTGAACACAAGTATTCAGTCCATAGCACCTAGAGAATCTTGTTAAATGGCAGATTGTGATTCAGTATATTTGGGGTGGAGCCTGAAATCCTGCATTTCTAAACAGGCTCCTAGGTAATACTGACACTGCTGGTCCTGGAAACACACTGCAGAGCAAACCAGTCTACACTACTTCTCCACCTCTCTCCAGATTATATGCTGTTAAAAAATGATTAAAGATAATTTAGGTGACAAAAATAAACTTTAGTTAACATTTTATGAAGTGGATAGTCTCCATTTAGAGAACTACAAGATAGGACCAAAGGCAGGAGGCTTTTATAGGGTAAAGAATAAAGAACAAGAAAGATAAAAGTAGAAAATGTCAGATTGGCTGGGGTCACAGAGTCAACAGGAAGGAAAAAGGAGATATATACAGAGTCCAGATATGCCTTGGCATTTGGGGATTGGCTGATTGGATATACTATATCTTTTGTCAAGCAGAGCATTTATAAGGACATATGGCATCTAAGTTTCAGTTTGCTGACATGGCACCCAGAGCAGGAGCAACTTCACCTTGGGCCTAAAAATGTATTTCAACACTACTGTTCACTATTCTCCAATATCCTGCAGTTTCTTATGTAGAGTTAAGGCCGTTTGGTGATAAGTGGCATGCTCTATGACTGGTAATGTTTGTTTTATTCTCTCTCTTTTTCATGTGTAGAATTTATTAACATTTTGTTTTGGCCTTGCCTATTGATGGCAAGCATTGGAGAGGGAAGAGGTATAAAGATCCAAGCCTACCTTTGTACAGGAGGCCAGCAATGCCCAGATCCATCACGACAGAACTTTCCATGTTCATATGAGTGGGTCATAGATGTTAAATGGCTTCTCTGAGCAGGGCCTGAGCATTCAGTGTTATTCCAGTATTGTGGTTGGGCAGATTCTGGCATCCCTGCAACTCCAGGGTGACATGATTACTGAAGGCGGAGAGGATTTAGTTCTGCTAAAAAAGTATAAAGGGTATTTTGGCATGTGTGGTTTTGATTGCTTAAGGGAATCTAGCAATTTTTAATTTTCTTAGCAAAACATTTTATTAGTGTTTGACAGTTTATTGATTCAACAAACATCCTATCATTTTGAGAACTGCATGAAACCTTAGGGCAGAGGTAATACCTAACTGAGGTTAAGGGCACCAAGCTTAATTCTCTCAATAACAGCTGGGCCTTGGGTTTCCTTGCCATTTCCTTGAAGTGGAGAGAAGAAACACACAGAGGGAATATGGAAATGTAGTTTACAAAATGTGAGGAAGGGACTTCCCTGACCTTTAATGAAAAAGAAGCAAGAAATTTTGAAAGCTCCTAGTGCTCTTGCTATCTTTAAGACACTTCGTATATTTCTGTTGCTATTCCATTTGCTTTGTTTTCCCAGAATGGCTTGTTATTTGTGGGCAATTGTCTGGAAACAGTAGGAAATTATTTTTGAATTGTAGACATCAATTCACTACAAAGCTTCTACATTTAACACTAGCTTATATAAATTTATAAAAAGAACTATATTGAAAGCCAAACTCAGAGAGGGTTTGAATCATCAAATACTTAAAAACACAAAGACTAGTTTAACAACAGGCTTTGTTTTGCATGAGATTACTGAATGAATTACCCTTTAGCAGGACTAAGAGAAAGTTATCGCTCCATCCTTCCCTGCAGGAATATTTTGAGGGAAAAGTAATTAAAAGTGCCTTTCAAATACCACAAAGCTACAGGAACATCACAATGTCATCAACTATGCAACTGTATGTTCTTGGACTTTTGTATTTCAAAGATGAGTAAATAGAAAAGAAAAAAAAAAAGGAAAGAAAAAGAAAGACAGGGAAGTGGACATACGTTGTAAACAACTATTTTAACCAAAATAAGTGCTTTAAATATATCAATCACTGTCACTGTCATTTCTAAAATTTAAAAGGACATATGGTATCTAAGTTTCAGTTTGCTGACATGGCACCCAGAGCAGGAGCAACTTCACCTTGGGCCTAAAAATGTATTTCAACACTACTGTTCACTCTTCACTTGTTTTTCTCTGCTATCATTCCTAAAAAGAAATCACATGTTAATACAAAAATGTAAGTAAGGAAAATCTCTGAGAAGATGTAGTACTAAAAACAACTAGCTAACATCTCTCATCTATCAGTGAATGGCTCTCATTCCCAGACCATGTAAATGATGGGTTTTCTCTTTACCTGCTTTAACTTGTGGTCTTGTGGTTTTTTGTTTGTTTGTTTTTGTTTTCCAAATGGAATTTAACTAACTACAAGCTGTGAAAACTTCATTTCAGATCATAGCTCAGGGATAATATATTGGGGATTTTTCCCTTGGTAGAAGTAGCCAAATGGCTGAGTTCTGATTCATCTTAGCAGTTAGCCTATGGAAATCTAGTGAAGTCAAATTTAGCAGAATATGTTGTATAGCTTGTGGCTTCAGTGAGAAAAAGAGTGATTTATTTTTGTTCTTTTTTAAAAAAAATGTGGGTCTCTTAGTGACACTGCCCTAAATTAATAATAAATTTTTACCATAAATAAGATGTACATACTGATAGGTCAACATCTTCCATGGAGTTTTATACACCATCCTGTTAGTAAACCAAGAATCACACTTGGAGGATGGGAGGATGTTGGCATTTCTCTAGTTAACCATGTACCTCAATTACATAGTGAAATATTAATGCTAAATCATGTTCTCAATTGCTGTGATACTTGATCCTTCTTAGAATTTCTTCTACAGAGGGTGCAACCACTTTATAAAGAGGGAATAGAAATTGAATCATCGATTTTTTTCATTGAGAAATGTATATGTATATTTAATTAGTCATCATTTGAGATATCTGAAGCAATAATTATGTAATAATGTTTGGTACATATAACAATGGATCCTTTGAGAGCTCATAAAATATGATGCAATTTAAAGTATATTAAATATATTTATCTTCCTGGAGTAAGAAAAACACTGAAAATTCAAGCTAAAGCAAAGGTCAGTTTAAGAAATTAGTCTTTGGAATAAAATTTGACTTTATGTGCTTATTTTGAAAGATGACTGGAAGTAAAACAGGGAAGACAAATGAACAATGTAATTCTCTTACACAGTAATTATTCTATATTGAGGAAATAAAATAATAAATATTAAAACATTTAAATATATTATGATATTTGAAGCACTCATGAAAAGAATGATAACCCATTTGGTCCCATTTTATGAAACTTACAAAAATATGTACATTATTGAATAAAAATGAGGTAGTGCAATAACTATTGTTTGGCTGAATTAAGTACCTGTGCAGTGCTGGGCACTTGGTAGGTATTTAGTAGATATATGCTTAATGCATGAATGACTGTAAAAGCAATTGAGTTCTTGAGTTTCTTACTTGTCTGGTACTGTGTGTGTGTGTGTGTGATACTATGTAAATTAACTGACATTTAAAGTCGATTTTCAGAATTTAAAAACTTAAGATGAACATACAGACATACAGACATACCTATTCAGGAAAAATAACTATACAATATTTAAATGAAGAATTTATGATGTAAGGTAGTAACTTAATTCTGTCAACAAAGATTTACAGTTAGGGAATTTTCAGTCCATGGTACTCCATGAGGTGAGAGATTGCATGTCTATGTTTTGTAGGCTTTATAAGAAAACTGAACATTCCGAATTTGTTTTAGAAAATTTGGCCACAGATAATCTCCACCTCAGATGGAGACAAAGGAAGCAAACATCTACAGAAAAAAAAAATTTCTGTCTTCTTGAGTACTAGAAGTGAATGGTTGCCAAGGGAAGTACCAATTGGAACAACTATGCATATGCTAATCCACAGGACAGACAGATTGGTATGCTAAAACAGCAATCATCATTTTATCAAGTTCTTTATAATCAATAGCTTTATTCTGGTATCATTAATCTACAATTACATGAGGAACATTGTTTACTAGACTCCCCCCTTCACCAAGTCCCCCCCACAAACCCCATTATAGTCACTGTTCATCACTGTAGTAAGATGCTGTAGAATCACTACTTGTCTTGTCTGTGTTGCACAGCCCTCCCCATGCCTCCCCCCACATTATACATGCTAATCTTTATGGCCCCTTTCCTTTTTCCCCCCCTTCCTTACCCCTCCCTTCCCACCCATCCTCCTCAGTCCCTTTCCCTTTGGTAACTGTTAGTCCATTCTTGGGTTCTGTGAGTCTGCTGCTGTTTTGTTCCTTCTGTTTTTTCTTTGTTCTTATACTCCATATATGAGTGAAATCATTTGGTACTTGTTTTTCTCTGCCTGGCTTATTTCACTGAGCATAATACCCTTTAGCTCCATCCATGTTGTTGCAAATGGTAGGATTTGTTTTCTTCTTATGGTTGAATAATATTCCTTTGTGTATATGTACTACATATCCTTTATCCATTCACCTACTGATGGACACTTAGGTTGCTTCCATTTCTTGGCTACTATAAATAGTGCTGCGATAAACATAGGGGTGCATATGTCTTTTTCAAACTGGGCTGCTGTATTATTAGGGTAAATTCCTAGAAGTGGAATTCCTGGATCAAATGGTATTTCTATTTTGAGCTTTTTGTGGAACCTCCATACTGCTTTCCACAATGGTTGAACTAATTTACATTCCCACCAACAGTGTAGGAGGGTTCTCCTTTCTCCACAACCTCGTCAACATTTGTTGTTGTTTGTCTTTTGGATGGTGGCCAGCCCAGCTGGTGTGAGGTGGTATCTCGTTGTGGTTTTAATTTGCATTTCTCTGATGATTAGTGATATGGAGCATCTTTTCATGTGCCTGTTGGCCATCTGAATTTCTTCTTCGGATAAGTGTCTGTTCAGATCCTCTGCCTACTTTTAATTGGATTATTTGCTTTTTGTGTGTTGAGGCACATGAGATCTTTATATATTTTGGATGTCAACCCCTTATCAGATATGTCATTTATGAATATATTCTCCCATACTGTAGGGTGCCTTTTTGTTCTACTGATGGTGTCCTTTGCTGTACAGAAGCTTTTCAGCTTGATATACTCCCAGTTGCTCATTTTTTGCTTTTGCTTCCCTTGCCTGGGGAGATATGTTCATGAAGAAGTCACTCATGTTTATGTCCAAGAGATTTTTGCCTGTGTTTTTTTCTAAGAGTTTTATGGTTTCATGACTTACTTTCCAGTCTTTGATCCATTTCCAATTTACTTTTGTATATGGGGTTAGACAATGATCCAGTTTCATTCTCTTACATGTAGCTGTCTATCAGTAGCTTTTGAATTAAAAAATAAGAGATTCTTTTCTATAATAAAACATCAATAATTTTATTCTGGGCAGGACTTACATTTTGAAAGCAGGTTTGCTATAAGGATGTGTCTTAAAGACAATTTTACAGAGAACATGAAAGCAACTTGTCACAGTGAAATGATTTGAATTGATACTGTATTTTGGTATACAGCCTACTGATAAATAGTCAGATATATTAAACTCTAATGGGAGACAGTGGGCTAGAAAGATAGAGATCATTTTTTGGGGGTATTTTTACATGGCACAGAGGCATATTGTAATATATGTCAATAATAATAGATTTTAAACCAATTAATATTTTATTTCAAAGGACATTGTTTACTTTTGTTATTTTATTTTAACTGGCCACATATTTAATGCCAAATACTTAAATATCAACTGAAGAATCTGTATTATGCATTACTACTCTAATGGGTGTTTTATAAAATCTATAAATATAGGAAATACCTGTAGCAATCAAGTAAGCAGAGTGCCTCCACAGAGAATTCTAGAGTCAATAAGTGATCACTAATTATGTTTGCAATTAGATCAGGGATCAACAAACTTTTTCTGTGAAGGAGCAGAAGACAGTAAATGTTTTAAGTTTTCGTAGCCAAGAGCTAAATTGAGGATAGTATGAAAGTACTTATGTAACAAGATAAAAAACATATTTTTGCTAATATTAAGATATTAACTCAAAATACAATAACAATATAGAATTTATTTAATAGCATATCATTTAATTGCTGTTCAGAGTTAGTCTTCCCCATCATAAAGATTGATTGCAAATAATCATTTGTTAACAGTGATCTTCAATGAGATTTTACACTTTCATCTTTGAAAATGGCTTTTTTTCTATAGAGGTACTGCCAAATACTATTATTGATCCAATAAATTTAAAATCATGCGTATTATTTTTTAATGGCATTTTTTTTTATCCCTTAGAAAGCCGTTAGAATTCTATTAGATTTTTTCCCTTGATATTTGTCTTACATCAGCACATTACAAAGTAGTCATTCCTGATTGAAAGGTTAGGTTAAATGGATTTTGAAATAAAAAATTTCCTTTGTATTTTCATTAAGATGTGAAAAATGCTGGTGGAGCTGCATTTGATCTTGGAAAATATACCAGCTCCAAATATTTGTGGAAATGGAGATCTTGCTTTTACTTCTGCAATGCAAGAAATGAATAGAGACACTTAGTATTACTAAGGACTCATATAACATGAGTTGACTAAATGACTTATTATATAGTGTAAGTTCCCCACATAAACACAATTTTGAATTGTAATTGTGGGATGGATACATTAAGAATCATTTTCAAGTCTGCAGCAAGGCTAATTTCTGAAGCTGTTCAGAAGTCATTAATATTGGCTAAGGACAGTTCTCATTCAGAAAAATATTTAGTTGATTATTGATGCTGCTCTTAACTCTTCAAGCAACTTTTCTTGTGGAAAGAATAATTATCTGTAAAATATAAATGTGTAAAAGCCATATGAAACTCCCTGGCAATACAAGACCAGGTTGCAAGCTAATTTGTGGATCTTTATACTAGATGATAATGATTATGAGAGTTGTACCATTTTTGGCACAGACGGGTCCCTCAATAAGTGACTATTAATTTAAAGTGTGTATACATATTGACACATATATACATATATACATACATACATCCTATATATGCATACAAATAAGTATATATATATATATTTATATATATCAGTACATGTCAATTTTTTTGTCTTTTGTATTTGAGTTCCAGTAAGTATAGGTACAAATGGAAATATAAAACATAAAACCTCTTTCCTCGGTATAGAATTATGTGCTGGAGATAGCTCACACCAGCTAACTAGGATCAACTGTTAAAATTACTAAACTTATAAGCCAAAGATTAAATTACATATACTTAGAGTTAAATAATTTTTACTAGAAAGATAATGGATACATAAATTCATCTCTTCCTAATTATCATACTGAATTTTGCTGTAATCTATATTCTTGAGGTTATTTATGTCTATTGTATCTTTATGGTAGAAATATGCAAAGACGTACAAGTGTAAATTTCTTCCCAAATCTGTATTCAGTGTCTAAACATTCTACACACTGAAATTAGCTTTGGTGAGTATTTACACACAGTGACAGGCAAATACTACAAATCAGGACTTGATCTATAGTTTTGTTTGTCTTGACTTAAGGAATTAATGAAACAAGTGCAAATAATGCAAAATAAATGTAAATGTGTGTTGGTTCTACAACCACTACATTGTGGATAACACACACATACACCAAAAATATTTGAAAATTACTATCCACATCAGCACAGAAGTTGCACAAGTCATAAAGTGAAATTCCAATGTACGTCTGTATTGTTTCATTTTTCTTCACACTGATCAATGTGTTTGAAAATATCATAGGGCCATTTGGTGACCATTCCTAGCCTACCATTGGGCTCTGAGGCTGCCTGCTTGGTTCCTGCTATTGCTCTTGGCACGGTCACAGCATTTGGGGCCTCTATTAAAGAACTGACTCCCGTGGAAGAAGGGGAAACCTCAAAGAGCATTCCCAGAGCTGACAACTCCTGCTTGTTGCTGTCTTAGTGCAGGACCCAGAATGCAGTGGGCCCTTTATAAATAACAGCTTAACAGAGAGTGACAATTAAGAATTGAGTCCTTGCAAGAAAACATAAGCAAAACTCTCTTGAATATAAATATGAGCAACTTTTTCATGAACATATCTCCCCAGGCAAGGGAAGCAAAAGCAAAAATGAACAACTGGGACTATATCAAGCTGAAAAGCTTCTGTACAGCAAAGGACACCATCAGTAGAACAAAAAGGCACCCTACAGTATGGGAGAATATATTCATAAATGACATATCTGATAAGGGGTTGACATCCAAAATATATAAAAATCTCATTGCCTCAACAAACAAAAAGCAAATAATCCAATTAAAAGTAGGCAGAGGATCTGAACAGACACTTCTCCAAAGAAATTCAGATGGCCAACAGGCACATGACATATCGCTAATCATCAGAGAAATGCAAATTAAAACCACAATGAGATATCACCTCACACCAGCTGGGCTGGCCACCATCCAAAAGACAAACAACAACAAATGTTGGTGAGGATGTGGAGAAAGGGGAACCCTCCTACACTGCTGGTGGGAATGTAAATTAGTTCAACCATTGTGGAAAACAATATGGAGGTTCCTCAAAAAACTAAAAATAGAAATATTGTTTGACCCAGGAATTCTACTTCTAGGAATTTACCCTAAGAATGCAGGATCCCAGTTTCAAAAAGACATATGCATGCCTATGTTTATCGCAGCACTATTTACAATAGCTAAGAAAGGAAGCAACCTAAGTGTCCATCGGTAGGTGAATGGATAAAGAAGATGTGGTACATGTACACAATGGAATATTATTCAACCATAAGAAGAAAACAAATCCTACCATTTGCAACAACATGAATGGATCTAGAGGTATTATATTCAATGAAATAAATCAGGCAGAGAAAGACAAGTACAAAATGATTTACCTCATCTGTGGAGCATAAAAACAAAGCAAAAACTGAAGGAACCAAACAGGAGCAGACTCACAGAACCCAAGAATGGACTAACAGTTACCAAAGGGAAGGGACTGGGGAGGGTGTGTGGGAAGGGAGGGATAAGGGGAATAAGGGGCATTATGATTAGCACACATAATGTGGCGGGGGCACGGGGAAGGCACTATAGCACCGAGAAGACAAATAGTGACTCTATAGCATCTTACTATGCTGACGGACAGTGACTGTAATGGAGTATGTAGGGGGGACTTGATAATGGGGGGACCTAGTAACCACAGTGTTGCTCATGTGATTGTACATTAATGATAACCAAAAAAAAAAAAAAAAGGTAATAAAGAATTCAGTCCCTATGAGAGCAAGGCACTGCAGGGTGATGGGAGTGTCTCTGCAGGTCCCTGCTCACTGACCCACAAAAACCCTTCGCCCAGGCCTTCTGCTCTTCTGCGCTCGTCCTGCACTTGGCCGGTCAAGGGGAACACGTCTGAGACGCAGCGCCTCCTTCAGTTCGCGTCCTTGGCGCTCAGTTTGCCTGACTTCAGTCCCAGGCCTCTGTGGGGAGCTCAGCTCTTTTTTGGCTGCTTGAGGCCCCCGAGCTGGGAAGGTGACTTTTCCAGTTTAAGGTGTAAGGCAGCCGCAGACCTCCCTGTGCAGCCAGGATAAGGGAACGTCTCAGTTACGGGCAACTCGCCGAGCCTCAGAGGAGGCTGTCCTAGGGTCTGCCCCGATGAACAGAGAGCCGGCACCCTTTGGACTCGGGTGCAGGTTCCATAAGTGCTCTCCAAGCTGTGTGGGCTTAATGGCTCAGAAACCCCCTTCAGGGATCCAGTGTGGAAAAAAGTTAACCAGAAATCCCTCCGCTTGGCTATTGAGAAGGCGCCAAGCTGTCATTACGTCTGCATTGCACAGCAGCCGCCTGAGGCTGAGCTGGGCGGGCATTCTCTTTCAGAAGACTCTGAAAACTTGGGGGCCTGAGGCGGAGACCCGGAGGGCTGTGTGGTGTGAAGCCTGAAGCAACCTGCACTGTGATTTACCCTTTCCAGTCCCAGGTTTCCCCTTACCATTTCCTTTTCTTCCTCTTTGCTCTGGCACGCAAACCCTTTTCTTGTTTCTCAGCAGAGCAGACCACCTCTCCCAACCGGTCTTTTTGTTTCTAAATATCCTTTAAATGTTTTCCAGGATAGTAATTTGTTAAGCTATGTAAAGAACTTTAAGACTCCTCTTGGACTTGAGCCATCCTTTTCCAAGATCTTTCAAAAACAGTTACATGAAATCTTGATGACCTAGAAAGATCTTCATCACAATATTTATAAAAGAAAAAGGTGTAAACAACTTAAATAACCTACAACAAGGAACTGGATAAGTAAGTTATAGTATGTCCATTTTTGGGGGCATAAGTTATCAGTAAAAAAGTCGACTAATCATGCCCTCAAGGAAAAGGGCAAGAGATGACACTAGATTAAAAAACAACAAACAAAAACTCTGCTTGTCAAAATAATCCTAAAACATTAGCCAAGAAAAATGGAAAAGCATAGTGTGTGAAGATAAATAGGAGCAGAAGGAATTAATTTCAATTGGGAAATCAGTGGGAACTTCTCCAAATAGATCTCATTTAAAACATGAAGGAATAAGAAAAGATATAAGAATAAGAAACATATTTTAGGCCCAGGAACCGAGAGAGCAGAAGGGAAGAGATCTCGAGCTCTTCAGGCACTGGCAAGAGCCCAGATGGAGCAGACCACAGGAAACAGGAGATAGGGTTCAGGGTGCAGAGCCAGTTCACAGTGAGGAGTTGGTGGATTTTAGACTAAGCACAATGCAACCTATAAATAAGTATTTCTTTTAAACTAAAATGTATTTATGTAAACATGTTAGTAGCATAACTAGAATAAATTCAGCTTTTGGTATATGCAGATGAACTAGGAATTTGAACATCTCCATATATGAGAATGTTCCTGTAAAACTTTTAGCACAGTTCATGCTTCGGAGAACTTCTTAACCACCATCAACTGAAATACTATCCATGTAACTATCTAGAAATAGAAGACAAGGAAACAATTTGTTCATGAAATTCACTTGTAATTAAATGACAGTTATGAAATACTCTCCTAAGAATTATAATTTTTGTCATACTTCCATTTGGGAACTTGTAATCACTTAACTATAACAGTGAAATTAAACAAGAGAAAATTCCTGCTTTAAAAAACTTGTTCTGTTTCTGGGTCAACAGAAGAATCTTGTTAAATAGCAACAACAAAAATGGTGTAATTACACTATCTAAAAATCAAATAAAATGGAAATATTTACTTATAGATTTCTCATTTACATAATATACATTTATAAAACACTATCCAAAGAATTATAATCCCTGAAACTTCCATTTGAGCTACTGTATAATCACTTAATAATGGTAATAATGCCAAAATAGAAAAAGGTAAAAAGTATTTTAGAAATCAAAGACAAAAAAGACTGTATTATTTTAGTACATTTGTTGACATAACAAAAATACTGTATTTATACTACCTATAAATAGAGTAAAATGAATCAATTAACTTATAAAAGATGATCTAAAGTTATAAAGCATTATCTAAAGCCTTATAATTCTATCAAACTTTCATTTGGGTCAATGTATAATCACTTAATTAATAGCAATAAAACCGAGAAGGCAAAAATCAAAATAACTTTAGTAGAAAGACAAGAAAGTATCTTACTGTGATTCTGGATCTTTAAAAATATGCCTTTTGGAAGGTAGAATCAATCCAGAAGCTGAAACACTTCTGTTTTTGAGTACAGAGAAACCTAATTTGTGATGTATTAGAGGAAACCAAATGTATGACTTCTTATGGGAGGATGGGGTGGAGGATCAGACTCCCTATTCAGATGGGAGAGTTAAATCAAAGGAAGGTCCTCAGTATCTGCCATGCAAGAACATCAGGACAAGCTCTTGTCTTTTCTTGTGGAGGTGCTACAGTGTTTCCTTCTCCTGGGGTCCTGAACCCCTGAGAGGCATCTGGTTCCTACTAGCTGTGGGACCCTGGATCCCTGCTTCATTCATGTATCTCCTTCCCTGGGATCTGGTCATACAGAGAATTCCCTGGTGATCTTCTAGAGTGACCCCAGTGTTCCATTAGAATGTCCAGGACATAAAGATACTTTTCAAAATGTTCACAATTAAATTCCAACACAAAAAATTTTTGTCTGGAGTTCCCATTTTTTCTTCTTCAAATCACCAAAGTTACTTTGAACCATCAGTATTCCCCACCTATTTATGAGCTTTTCCCTCATGGGAAATACTCTGACATCAATAATTGCCAGTGATTATATAAAATTTTTCTGAAAGATTTTGACTTCTATTTTATATGTGTCCAGTTCTCCACACGCATGGCTGATCTTTTCAGTTGCTTTGGAAAGATTGTCTTCTATCTTTTCTGTGGTAAATTCACTCTGAATTGAGTATTTCATGAAAATGTATTTCTTTTTCTTGATGCAATTCAGGAAGGGCATGAAATTTCTTCTGGAGATTTTTACTTCCTAACTGTAGTTTTCTGATTGCAGCAAAACTTTCTTTTTGGAAACTTTTAATATGACTTTAAGTGCGTTGACTATTTTATCTTCTTCAGCTAATTTAGTGTACATTTGATTTATTTTTTCTTCAAGAGTTTTCAAGAAAGTATATTAGTTTCCTATAGCTGCTATAACAAATTGCCCCAAATTTAGAGGCTTAAAACAACACAAATTTATTATCTTACAGTCTGGACATCATAAATCTGAAATCAGTTTCACTGTCTAAACTTAGGTGTCAGCAGGGCTCTGTTTCCTCTAGAGGCCCAAGGGGACAGGCCATTCCTTTTCTTTTACAGCTTCTAGAAGCTGCCTATATTCCTCAGCTTATAAGCATAGCACTTCAACCTTTGCTTCCATCATATAATTTCCTTTTCTGACTCTGACCCTGCTTTTAAGGATCTTTTTGCTTATACTGATCCTAAGCAGAGCAGGATACTCTCCCCATCTGAAGATCCTTCACTTAATCAGATCTATCAAATCCCTTTTGGTGTGTAAATTCCTAGGGATTAGGATGTTGACATCATTCAGGTCCATTTTTCAGCCTACCACTTCAGTTTGTTTCTTCTAAACCTCTACTAAGAGGTTGCCATTTTCTGGTATGTTTGTTTAATGGCGTTCTCAATTCCCACAATCCATTCTGTCTTCTATAAGAAGAGGATTCCTCAGCTATAGCAAATGCTCACCGAGAAATTCTATCTGAATTTTGCTTTTAGAATGTATTCCATACCACTTCAGAGTTTTATAGCATTGCATTTCATTTGATTTTCACTCATTTTTGTTTCCATCCTTCTACCTGTGAAAGCAGCTTTGTGCTTTCCTCAAGATTGTAATTTCCATTCAAATAATTTTTTAATGTCTGAAGTTACACTTCATTTTCCTGATGTATAATGAAGGCAGTTTTAGTTGTAGCTACTTGAAATTTTAAGGTCTTGCCCCATTTGAAGACTGAATCTTGTTAGATTTGCCATCAGCCCATCTTATTCTAAACATTTAGATTACTCTTCTTTCAGTCTTTTTCTAAGTTTCTTTTCTTAAGCCCAAATAAACAATTGGAAGTTCCAGATCTCTATTAATGGCCTCCAGCTTTTGTATTTCTGTTAAAAGTGTTCTCAAGTCTGGCTTCCATTAAACTTAATTCAATTCTTGCAAATTCTTCTTTATAAGGCTAAGCATCTCAAAGATGCTCTCTTTCCTTCAGAAGGGCAGAAACTCTAATGGGCAGTTTATCTTTAACTGCATGAAGTAGGATTCTAATGATTAAAGAATCCTAATAGAACTAAAGCTACCACCCTCTCCTACAGCAAGCTGGAACTATCTGGGCTTGGTCTCAAATCCCTTGTCAGCACTGCCACTACCTGCCTCAGCCTCTCCAGGACCAGAGTGATCTAGAACATCACAGTCATTACTTGACCCATCATGGCCCCAGCAGCCACAGCTAAGCCCCATCAATATGGTCAGAAAATTCTGTCAATATTCTGCCTGGAACCCCATCAGTGCCTAACAACCAGGATAGATATTACTATAGGTGGGAAAGAAGGGGAAAGGACATTTGAAGAGAATCTCCCAACTTTCCTAACATGGTGACAAAAATAGACAAGGATAATACCACATGACCCCAGAGGTTACCGACTAGGTCCCTAGAGGCCAGAGATGGTCCTCTCAGTCTCTGGCCACTCCAGCCCTTCCCAGTGCCCCAAGCATCCTGAGAATCCATGTCTCATCTCCCCTGTCAGTCATTCAAGGACACTGGTGGGATACCCCATTAGTGAAGCACTGGTTGGGAGGATTTGCAAGTTGCCAGCTCTAGCCAATGTTTTATCTGCTCTTAAATAGACTTTTCATTCTATGGCCCATTTAAGATTGCCAAATTTAGCAAAGAGAGGTACAGGGCATCCAGTTAAATTTTAATTTCAGTAACAATGAATTGTATTTTAGTATAAATATGTCTATACAATAGTTGGTGATATACTCATAAGAAAAACTATTTGTTGTTCATCTTTAATTCATACCCAACTGAACATCCTGTTTTTATCTGGCAACCTTTACTCCTGGAGTCTTCATTCTGCCCACAGTGCAGAGAGAACACTCCTTGCATCCAGTGACTCCCTTTGTTTTGTTTGGCCAGCCTTGAATGTATACTGGGTGGAAGGTTATGGAAGGCTCAACAAAGGGTTTTGGCCAATGGTATGCTGGTGTCAGATCCCGCCAGCTGATTAGAGCTGATTGTGAACATTTTTCCCCACCCTGTGTTCAGCAACGTCTCATTCATATCTTGAAACAAGCTGTGGTTAGCATTTACACTAACACAGTTCACAAACACTAAGGATGAAAGTTGTGTACACCCTCCGAATCCACAGTCCCCTGGATAGTTGGCTGTTTTAATTTGCACACAACTCATTATGACTGATATTCTTTAACCATAACTCTGGCATTGTGGATGTGGGTAAACCACTGCAGTCAGTTTGCTCCCCTTTAGTTAAAGGTGAATGAGAAATGCCGTTGCCACCAGGGGTCACTCTTAACCTCCTGAACGCAAAAGCAGCCACACCATAAAGCAATCTCCTGGTGATGCACAAAAGTGGGAAAGCATTTTCTGAACCATGAAGCAGATAACCCAAAATTCATTCTACATTTTTAATGTAGCACTGTGGAGTTTCCTTAGAACATACAATAGTTAAAGCACCAGAATTTTGGATGTTAGTCTTAATTATCACTTACCCATTGATTGTCAAGTACAGAAACTCATGCATTATAGTCTCTGCCCTTTAGGGCTATCAAAAGAAATAAAGAATATTAAGAGATGGAGGAAACTGTATTTAATTAAGGTTTAGCCTTATATTCACAGTCTTGGACATAGAGTGAGGTCATAGAAGTAAGGAGAAGGCTTCTGCAGGGTTAAAACACTTTGATGACCACTTGATCAATGAAAGGTAATGAGTCATAGACTGAAATTGACTGAAAACAATTCTGCTTAAAACATAGCTCCATTCTTCCTATAGTTTCTGTAATATTTATCATTTTATGAAACTAAAAGTATTTACTGAGCATTGTCTGAAAATTGTGTAGAAATGAATAAAATATTACTCGTCTATGAGGTCCGAATCTAATGGAGGAATTGTATGTATATATTTCCAAATAGTAAATGGTTTAGCAGTGGTTTCAACAAGATGCTATGAAAACTCAGAAATGTAGAGCTAGTCATTTTAACTTGCTCTTTTCTCTTAAATTTGTTGGCTGTTCTGTGGCCTAGATATCACCTTGGTGTGAACTTACATTCTATTGGGGAGAAGTATTAAAAAGCAAAGAAATAAATCAACTATAAGATCATTCCAAGTAGTCCCAAACACTCTGAAGAAATTAACACAGAGTAATGAAATGGAGCAGGGTGGCGTGGGGGGACCAGGATACTGTTGCCACAGTCAGATAAGGTCTCTCCTGGGAGCCGTCTGGTGCTACAAGAGGGATTAGCTCTGTGAAGATCTGAAGGAAGAACACTGTAGGCAGAGGAGAGGAAGCCTGAAAAGCCCTCTGATGAGAACTTGGGATCCTTACAGAGATATGAAGTAATTAAGTTAATGAAGGTGTCAAAATACAAGATTTTGTTTGCAGGCATATCTGAAGGATGCCCTGGCATATGTAATGACTGGGCCTTTTTAATCAACCTCTCTATGATCTGAACTGGATGGATTACTTTGTTTAGGTGTGGTCAATCTGCTGGCTCCAAGAAGAAAAACAAATGTGCCCCAAAGATAAAGCAGCCTCACAGGAGAAGAGCTTGCTCCAGAGCATGCTGACCACCAGATCTCAGCTCAGGAGACTAAACCTGTTCGAACAGCCTGGGAAGCTTTAAAATCATCAACGTGTGCCAGGCAACTCTAGGAGCCAAATCTAACATCGTCCTGAAACTGAATGACACAAAAGTTAGGAAAGGACTTTGTATCATATTTGAGGTGATGATGGACTTTTACATTTTGAAATTATTGACAGTGTAATTATATAACACTACAAAACTGATAAGGGATTTTTCTAAAGCATCTTAAAGGATGAACTTAAATTTAGCAATCATGTGTAAGTATTTTTTAAAATTATCTTTAAAAGATATGTAAAATTGAGTTGTTCACTAGGCTGATAAAGCTGAAGAGGATTTTTTTTTTTTCAAGAGGATGCAATATACTTTGCTTTTATGTTTACACCAGGTTTCATGAATTCCAACTTCTGGAAGCAAACTTGTCCTTGTACTTCTGTATTATGTGCTGTGTTAAGTTGCTAATTTCACATTTCCAATTCTTTGATGGCTAGAATGTGGACATGAGAGACAGAGGTTAAACTGAGTGAATGTACCAGGCAAGCACAGGTTAGGGAATATTTTATGGTCCGTGTACCTCTTCCCTTGTAGATATATATTGGTATAACTTGACTGAATGATTCATCTCTTTCACTCATTCGTTCATTCAATTTTGGAATCAGATGGACATAGACTCAATTTTTTTTCCTTCACATGTTTACTTTATGACCCTATATAAGTTATTCAACTTCTGAAATTGACCAGTATTGACAATAAAATGAAGATACTACATACATTGTTTAATGGCTATTGAGGTTAAATAAGAATTCACATCAAGTGCTTAATACAAAGCTGTGGGCCAATGGTCTCATTAAATGATAGATTGCTGTTGTATTTATTAGCCATTTAGTAATTCAAAAACTATATATCAAGTATGTTTATTACTATGAGAACTGTGTTAAGTCCTATGTTAGGATTATGACAATAAATAATAGAGTTTATACATCAGTATAAATATGTCTAATACATTATCTAATTTAATATATATGCATACATATATGATTACAAATGAGATGCACTGTGGATGTATAGAGAGATAACTATAATAATGATATCTATCATTTAAAAACTAAGGCCCAGAAAGAGTAATGATGCCCCTCATAACAGAGCCAGGGTTTGGTGACAGCTCTGCTCAGCCCTGTTCTCTTACAATTAACACCCAAGTGGCTGTCTCCCTTGGCACAATTAAGAGTGATTAGTTCCTCATGGGATGACTGTTGATGGGTATTAGGAGAGGCTTGTAGAGTGGTGTTCTGCAAGTTGGCTTTGGAAAGAAAGGTATATACTTATCAGATTGGACGGTGAGGAAGAAGGATTAGTAACAGAGAATTTGTAGCTGAAAGGGAAGCTAAGGTGTTTTTTCCATCAGAAGTGGGAAATACAAAGCCTAGTTCCAATAATAGCAATAGCAGACAGTTTTAAAAGAAAATCTTTTTAATTAAACAAAAGTAGGAAATCATTAACCTTTTAGAGTCAGGTGTAAAGTTGTCCTCTGCATTTTGTTAAGGACCTTGTAGGAAGGCATGCAATATACTCTGATAGCAAAAGACAAACTCCTTTTTTTTTTTTAGGAAAGTAGGGAAAGAAAAGTTTTTTCGAGTCAATGGTTAATAAAGACAAAAACAGAGCTTGTATTTTTCCCATTTTTAATGTGTTCATTTTGTTGTTGAATGGGCTTGTAAAATAAAGAATTGCTGAACTGGTTGGTCTGTGTAACACGTTATATCCCTTTATATCCTGAATACTAGTAGATCATGTGAAAATACCGTGGGGAAAAAGGTATTGCTGCTACTGGTGCAAGGTGTCAATGTTATGTTCAAGCAATAAGTGCCTATGAATGTGGTGCTAAGGCAAAAACAATGTGAAATATTTTACATCAGAAATAACTTCAGCATTTCTGTAACCTCTAAGTCCATCACAGATTCCTGCCCAGCTGAAAGTGGTGACCGACTACTTCCGAAGCTGCATATACTTATTTCCCCTTGATTTTTCCAGTAACATTTTGAGAATACCAAGTCTGGGCTGCTGCCATCCTCTTTTTGTCTCCTTTAGGTGAGAGGTATTACCAAAGCATATTAATATAGACCTCCAAATGTATCCACTAGTATTTTATATTTTCTAATCATGGCCAGGTTCTCAACAATTTCCATTTATTTCTGCTTAATGCTAATCTATTTCTCAAATTAATTCTTGCCAGATTTGTCTGTTGAGCTCGAGCACCTTATTTCTTTCCTTCCCATTTCTACTCCAATGGTACAGCTCTTACTCCATTGTTCAAGTTACCGAAAACTTTTCTGAATATGTTTCACCATCAGCCACTTCTCTAGTGACTTATAATTTGGTTTCCACATATTTCCTACCAAGTGGAGGGAAGCAAAAAAATAGAAACTGAAACTGAATGTTAATTGCAATCCACCCTTTCTGGATCTAAATTACCTCATGTATGGAATGGCACTAGTAAAAATGCTCTGCAGTTTTGTTGTGAAATCAAAAACAGCATATAAAGGATCTGTCATATGCCTGGCAGAAACAAAGTACAGAATAAATACTGAATTCTCTCTTCCTGACTTGTTAATACAAGTTTGCTTCTCTTCTCACTAGTCTAACTATTCCTTCTGTTATCTCCCTTGGTGGTTCCTCCTCTCACTCGGTGTTTTGTTTATAACCTTCTCTTTATTGTTTCCTATGATAATTTTACTCACAACCAAAATTTGAAGCCTAATTCTATGCATATTTGTCCTAATTCTATATATCTCTGTTATACCAAAGTTTGAATTTGAAAGTAGCCTTATCTATCACCTGATTAAATTTTGTTACTGTAACAAGAGAACCAGCTCCCAGAGACATTAAGTTACTCTCTTAGAAACACAAGAATTAATGTTATTACTAGAACCCTCAGAACCCTCCATTTCCTGAGTGTTGACAACTGATCTGTCTGTTCTTTCTCCAAAGCGTCAATGTTCATTTTGAATCACCTAGTCATCTTACAAGAATCTTGTATTTTCACAATTAGAAAAGGGTGTCATACTTATCATACTTACCAACTTGCCCCTGAACACACTGAAGCTCAGTAAATTTAAACACTTCCTCAGATTGCATAACTAGTTATGACAGAACAAGGGTGAGACTCAAGTCTTCCACTTTTGTTTTTAAGGAGCTCTGATACTTTATTTGCAAGAAATCTGGCTCAAGAATCCAGGCCTTTTGCATAGTTTAGTCACTGTTCTCAATGCTGAGGAAGTGATTTCTGAATTCCACTTATCCAGCTGTAAATTGAAAAAATTATATACCAAAAATCACATGTATATTTTTTATTAAAATGTTTCAAGAGGCATAGGATTATAAATTATTATTCTCCCTAAACACAGTATACTTTTTTCTCTTTCTGTTAAGAATCATTTTATGCATCATGTCAACTTAAGTCAAAGGAATCAAGTTATTCTTTTGTCTGTGTTTTATTTTATTTTGTCAAGATTCTTTTGCATGCAATGTAAACAATGAGATAGTATGAGGTAAATTTTCTCAGAGAAGATTTAACTGCCCCATTCCCAGACACTCTCATGTAGCCCTCAGCTATACCTTAATATGAAGCAATGACAAAGATATCTCTCCACAGGCTATTATAGGCTGGTACTAATAAAACATAGCTAACTATGGGGAGTACATTGGAATGTTTTATGACTAGGAGATGAATGTATGAATTATAAGCAGTAGAACCTGGTTACATTGTGATAGACGTACCAGCATCAATAAAAAAATTTTTTCCTCTCAATATATACAATGGAATGTAGCATTCATTAGCATCTGTTTTCCAAATATGTATGCTGTTATTTTGCAGGATGAAAGCTTACAGTCATTTTCTTTGAAAACACTTTTATTCTCCACAAACTGAAGTTGTATGCACTATGTTTTCCATCATTTGTATTTCACTGAACATAAAATTTGCAGCTGTGGGTTTTTTCAAGTAGATTATTATGGAATATATATAATATATGAACATTATTGGAGCCATAATATTATTAATAGAATATATCTATTATATATTTAAACATTTTATAGTGCCATTAAAATTAATTAATTTATTATTAACTAACTTATTGTTAATTATTAGCTTATACTTTAATATAATCTATGTGATTTATTAGTATATATTAATTTATATATTTAGGAAATACATAATCTGACTATTTTCATAACATTCACATCAGGAAAAGTGTTCTAATAGGCATTATGGGATATTTAATATTCCACAGAAAACATTTAGGTTCAGATATTAATTATTAAAAGTGTCTACACACTGTGTCATGGCTGCCAGTGCACAAAATGTCATATCAAACTTCACTGATAAATACATCACAAGTTTAAATAAAGCAGACAATAGTCCTGCTTTACAGAGCACATAGATCATATTTAGTAGGTGTTAGTCCGGACACCATCTTCTAAAAGAAATACTGACAAATTCTAGTGATTCCAGGGGAAAGCAATGAGAATATAAGACATTTACTCATTAGGAATGGTAGATGGTGTGGAAGATAACAATGTTAAGGAAAAAGAACTGCTGAAGAGAGTGGGCAGTGAGGAGGCAGGATTGAGAGTTTGATCGATTTAGCAAACTTCAGAGATGTGAGATGTGACATGAAAGAAAAATTAGCCTCATTTGTATAACATTGGAAGACAGATTAGGATCATGGGAGTTGAGAGGTCCACTTATGCAGTCAGGTTTCAGCTCAATCAAAGAAAGAACTTTCTCACAATTACTAATGCCTAAAAAGAGACTACTGCTATGAGATACTGAATTTTTTTAGTGTCGATTACTTTTGTCAATTATTGTTGACAGAATTTACATAACATGAATTGGGGTGCTGGAAAGAACCAACATGAGCTAAATTCACCTTTTAATAAAATGCCCATATCTTTTTTAATCCCAGTAAGACGCATTGAAGATTGAAAGTAGACATGAATAATAGGTAGGTTGGTCCTAAACGGTGTTATCTTGGATAAGCTGGTACTCTAACCGAAAGTCAAATCAATGTTTCTATGATTCCTCAATGATTCCATGCACATGCACTCTGTAATCTTGATGATGATGGTGATAGTGATGGTGATGACAGAAATCACTTAAATAGTATTTCCTAAAGTCCAGGCGACATTTTGTGTTATTTACATAAGGATAGGGAACATTGTTTTCTGTAACAGAAAACATTGTTCTCTGCAACATTTTGCACAGAAGGTTAACTGCAGTCCAGTTTCCTAGATTTATTTAAGGTTTTACAGCTGATAAGAGCTAAAACCAGCTAGTAAGAGGTAAAGCCAGGATTCCAATCCAGACAATCTGTTTCTGGAGCTCATGGACTTAACTACTACACTACACTACCTCAATAGAAAAATTTTTTTAAGTTTATTTTGAAATAATTATAGATTCACAGGAAGTAGTACTCAGAGGTCTCATATTTCCTTCCCTCAATTTTCTCTAAGGGTTATATCTTATATAAGTGCATCAAACCCAGGAAATTGATATTGGTGTGGTGTGTGTATATAATTTCTATTCCATTTTATCTCATGTATAGATTCATGTAACCACTGCTGTAATAAAAATACAGATCAAGTCCACTACCACAAAGATCTTTCTATGGTTACCCATTTATAGTTATACATAGCCCTCACCATCCCTACCACCTGGCAACTATTAGTTTATTCTCCATTTCTATAATTTTGTCATTTTGAGAATGTTTTATTAACAGATTCATACAGTAGGTGACCTTTTGTAATTGGTGTTTTACACTCAGCATAATGCTGAATAGACACATTTAATGGGGAAATTTAAACATTTCAATGATGTAATTTCTATGGATGAAATTCCATTTTTTAACATAATTCCAATATAATATATAATTTAAGTATTATTTTTATAAATAACATGCAATGCAAAAAACAGACTGGATAATCTCTTTTTGGATAAATATATTAAGAACATTGGATGAAAAAATAAACACTTAAATTGGGTTAAACTGTGTAAGAACTGAATTTTGGTTGGACTTGTTATGATTATCTTCTAATGATTTGCACTTCATTTTTTTAGAACATCTTAAATGATCTGTTTTGTTGTCTATAAAGAGAGAAGCAACTGTATGTGCTGATAAGAAAGAATATAATTTAGCAATCACCATTCAAATTTATTTTAAATTACATTCCCAGACATAGGGAAATATTAAAAAGGAATTAAGAATTTTTCTCCATTAGAGTTTTAGTTAGAACCACTTCATTAAATGACAGCTTCAAAGTAAACAGGCAATTACGTATCTCTACTAATCACACTGGCTGGTAAAATCGTGTCCTTGCTTCTTATTTCCAGTTAGCTCCACAATATGTTATCTGTACGTTAATGCTTCTGACTAAAGAAAACTAGGAAGGCAAATAAACAAATCTAATTGCCAATCACATTTACATCTATAACATTCTATTACAAAACAGCTTAAAAACCCAACAACTAGCAAGATAAACACTGATTTTTGGTTTCATTTTATTTTTAATTTAATTTAATTTATTTATTTTTGGTGAAAGGAATTGGTAATCCACTTTAAGCTTTCATGCACATGTATGTGAAAATCAATTGACCCTCCTTCAGAAAGGCAGTTGCTGACTCTGAAACATGAGTTCTGCTCTGTAGCATGGAACTGCATGATTTATGGTCAGGACACATTTGAACAACAATGGAGCAAAACAGAGAAAGCATACAATTAATATTTTAATGAATACTCCATTTAAATCCCATAAGTAAAAATTTATCTTTTCTTCTCCCCACAGAAGACAGTAAAATATAGACATATATGAATTATACAGATCACTGCCATCAGAGTCAAAAATGTTTTTTTAAGACTTCATTGTAGGCAGTCCTGTTTTCATGCTCACACATGTCAAATTGTCTTATTTTTGTGTTTTGGAATAGAATCAAGCTCCTTTACTTCATACCTGAAACACATGTGTACATGCATTATGGGGCAACAAAGACTAAGCCAATGAATAGCCAATGTGAGCACAATATTTTCATACTTATATTTCAATATAAAATAACAGAAAACAACTAGTCAACTGATAAACAAAAGACAAATAATGCATTCCCCATTCACAGATGAATTCACTTTCACTTTGTAAATACATTGTTTGTGCCTCACTTGTCAAAGTAAAATCTACCTACCTAAAGGAAAACTTGTTCCCTTGAATTGTACTCAGTACCAGTGTAGCCTTTCACATTAGCCTATTCATAAACATGAATCATTTCCTCAGATACAGTCCTAGATTATGTAGTTAAGTCATGTATATCATTCATTCCTCAACAAATATTCATTGAGCCCTTATTCTACACAGGCATTGGGAACATAAAAATAAATATTCAGTTTACCCTCCATAATATAGTTAGCAAGCATAACCATGAGAAATTAACTCTGACATAAATGATAAATACTAGAAATAAGTTCTTTTGATTTTACTAGAGTAAAGTTGTTTATACAGGCAGAGTGAGAAAGAATGACAGAAAACATAATATGGACCCCTAAGATTAGAATGAAAAGTGGCCACCCAAATAATTAAGTCCAAATGCCTCATTTTACAGGTGGAGAAACAGAGGTTCAAAAGGTTACCTTAGCTAGTTAGAATAAATCTTGACTAGATGCCAAAATTTAAAATATCCTGACTGCTGCTGAGTTTATAAGGTTATTGTGAACAGTAAGTAAAGTATAGTAAAGTTTTTGGTGGATAGCGAGGAATCAATAAACATCTGGGTAGGAGTCTGCTGTAGTAGAAAAAAAGTATAAATTTGTAATAAACATACTTGGGTTAGAATTCCATCTCTTCCTAATATGGCATTTAATTTATCATTGCTTGGCCTCATATTAATCTTCTTTAAAATAGGAACAACCAACCATTTCAATATCTCATGATCATTTAACTTTGTGAAAAATTTTTCTCATGCTATACAACTTGTCATTTTAATAAAATTTACTATTTATAAATTAATCATATCATTATTCACTCATCACTTGATAGGTCCTCAAAGAGGAGATTTTCTGTTTGGGGGAAGATAAAAACTTGATTAACATATTGAATTTGAAGATGCTGTTTCTAGCAATATAGCTGAAAGAGAGATTACAAAGCCTTACGTAATTCCAGTTGAGAATGGAGTACTGCTGTGCACACCCAAGGTTAGGATTTGGTGAACCAGATAAGAACTAGTTCAGTAATGGGCATATCAGGTTATGTGTCCATTTGATGTTCCAGATCAGGTATTCTGTCTCTACGGGAGCCTTGTAGCAAGCCCAGGAGCTGCTTTTCAAAATGTTAGTTGTTTGTTTACTGAGTATCATAATTCCTCCAGGTGGTAAAGATACCTTGAGACAAGTGCTGGGCATAGAAGCCACAGGGCATAAATCTGCAAAGAAGTAAAAAGCTAACCTTTTCAAACAACATGGCTTCTCTCTCACTTACCAACTTCACATTTCCCTGTATGGCCCCGGAGGATGACTGGTTAGCCAGAGACGGGTAAGATTCCTCAAGGGAGGAACAACCTAAGACAGGCACAGTCGCAGGGGGGCCATCAGGTGAGAAATTGGGGATCAACAGAGGTGAGGCTCAGAACCTCATCCCCCCTGCTTTGAGAGAAATCTTCTGCATCCGTGGATGTTTTGCTGCCCTTGTCTAGCTTGGATTAATCCTTAGTCCATAGGCACACACCTGATCATCTACATTTGCTCTCTTACAGCACTAAACTATGTTTTCTACCTTTATCTTGCATCTACCTACCACTTCAGCATTTTATTAAAAATAAAAATAATAATAATAATAAAGGGAGAAATGTGGGATCAACATATAAATCAAGTATAAAAATCAAACGAATATTCATATTTGACCTGATTGTTTATAGTTCATAATCCATGATCAAAACCAAAAGTTTCTGTGTTGAATGCCCTTGTACTGTTCACCATGTAAGAATTTATTCACTATGTAAGAACTCGTTCACTATGTAAGAACTTGTTCATTATGCTTCAGAAGATTGGAGACTGATGAGAATTAGGCTTGAGATGGATTAATGATTGTACATTGAGCATTGACCCCCCATACTGAATTTTATTGTTGTTAACAACCATTTGATCAATAAATATGAGAGATGCCCTCTCAAAAAAAAAAAATGTTAGTTGTTTGTATAATAAGACTTAGATGCAAACCCAAACTCTGATAGTCTGCATCATGATTCTTCTACCACAGATTCCCAGGTGGTCCACCAGCATTTGTTTGTGCAAGGGACGTTGGGACCCCTGCTGAGTCTGCTGTGTTGTAAAGCCCATGCAACAAAGCAGCTCAAACCATACTCACATACCTACCAGCTTCAGAACTTTTTCTTGCTCTGGTCCTATATTAGTTTTCTATTGCTGTTTAACAAATTACCACAAACTTAGTGGCCTGAAACAACAAAAACCTATTATTACAGCTCTTTAGCTCAGAAATCTGCCTGGGTTGGAAGAGCTGCATTTATTTCTGGCAGCTCTAGGAAAGAATACATGCCCTTTCCTTTTTCAGCTACTACAGGCAACCTGCATTCCTTGTCTTGTGATTCTCTTCCTCTATCTTCAAATCCAGCAGTACTGCATCTCCCTCTTTTTCCATAGTTGTATCTCCCTCTGTTACAACAGCCAAAGGTTCTCTGTTTTAAAGAAGCCATGTGATGACATTGGGCCCACTTAGAAAATCCAGAATAATCCCTCCAAGTCCAGATCCTTAATTCAGTCCTTAGCAGAGTCCCTCTTATCAAGTAATGTAGTATGTTCAGAGGTAACAAAGGATATGGACATCAATGGAGGGCCGTTACCATGCTTAATGTTAAAACTGCCTGTTAAATTACTCAAAACAGTGTATTATATGCAGTACACATTGCCTTCAAAATGTAAGCATTTTCTCTTTCTGAGTTATAGAGATATAAGACAAAGTAACTTGCCCTTCACTTTGGAGGGAATATCTGGTTATTCCTCAGGTCTACTGGATTGATGGAACCACATGAAGATGACAGGTTTTTGAATTTCATTAGGTTTATCTCTTTCTTCTGCTATGCATATGTCTTGTAAACACATTTAGGGTACTTGCTGTCTCCTGCTCACTGGGTGCAATCAGGGTGAGGTAATGAATGTTGTGGGCCAGTACAGTGTCCCAAGCAATGGTGCTGCGATCAAGTGCACTGATAATGACAGATAATACTTGAAATACTCCTGAAGTAAAAGAATGAAGGCAGTTACCACTGCCCTTGCCTAATGATGTTTAATAACCACAATTTGGGTGAGGGAGCATGTGAGTAAAATTGCAGTTATTTCCATAATCTCTCACATGGCCTTAGTCCAGCACCATATCAATGGGTGTTTCCAAGGAGTGGAGAGAAGTAGTCCATCATATCCATAGGTGCTTACAAGGAGTTGGGGAAGAGGTAAGCACACGCAGGAATTGGAGAGGTTTTAGCGGTTTTCTCAGCCTGGACAGGAGAGAAACAGGCAAGCAGGAGTGGACAGATGGAGCCATGATTCTTGTAAGCAATAAAAGGCCTTCTGCTCATAGTTTTTCCTTCGACTGAGTTCGGTTTCAGTGGTTTGTGGTTTATTTGCCCCAGGCTGGGAACATTCCCCCACCACCACCTCCCTGAGTTACAGAGCACTTGCCAGATAAGAATCTGTACACTTAATAAGAATAGGTACGTTGATTTGTTCTAGCAAAAAGATCACACCTGGAATATTAGTTGAAATTAATGTTACCACCTACTTTAAGTACTTTACTGCTATTTTCTATGACCTATTTTCACACACTGAAAAGGCACATATGTAAGGATATTTCTTTCAATAATCCGATATTTACACAATTTAAAAGCAATAAAATTAGGATGATTACTATATATGAGACCAAGTATAAGGCTCTGAAATTATTTATACCTATCAACATTATAAAAACAAATGTGCTACTACATCTTTGATCAAAACAGATTAATGCTACCTTATAAGACTTGGAAGAGACAGATCAACAGATCAACTGGGTCCAAGTCTGATGGATTTTGAGATAAATCTTTATCACATGACTCTGTTAAATCCTTTCTGACTGGTAGACCATAAAGGCATTTTGCATCTCCAGGAAATAGTGCCATCTCAGTTTCAATGTTTTATAATCTCCCCAAAGCTTGGGTATTTCCCTCTCCTTTGTGCACAGTAATCCCAGCAAATGTCTACAGGTTGCACTGGGGAAAAGCTAAGGAAGGTGATTTTCATTAAAACCCTTTTGGCAGATTCTCAGGGTCTTTCTTTCCAGGAGCTTCAGGTATGTGAACTGGTTGAGGTCTAGGATCTCAATGAGAGGCTGAGAGCTTTCATTTGGATAACTTGAATCAGGTTGCTGTTTATTAGGCCTAGTTTTTCATTAAACACACCACTTAATACCTTAGTAGGCTGTGCCATGATCACTTGAGCACTGTCAATCCCTGCAGGTGAAGACGTTCTGATTACATGCCAGCCCTGTAATCCATTTTAGTAGTCTTGCCAACCTTTTCTCAAGCATTTAAATGCTGCCACTCTCGGACCATATCTCTAATAAAACCAGAGAGCCAATTCAGATGATATCATCTCAGTTCTGTTCACACAAAAAGCCCAGCAAGTACAGAAGTTTTCCTAGATGTACTGTATCAGTGTTTACTCCTATAATATCCTGGTGAAAGTTGTCCTCTGTGCCTTCCTAGGAGCCATAGTGTGAGAATAGATCCACTCCAACATTTCCTTCTCCCCAAACCTTGAGCTCCTTTCCTTTCCATTATAATATATATGTTTGACATCTGAACTTACACGTAGGACATTGTTGAACTGACATCTCAGTCAACCATTTGAACAAACTGGTGGAGTCTCTTCTATTCCTTGAGTTACCTCAACAGATCCAGGGCAGCTATGTCTTTAAACTTGTCCCAAACCAGTGATAAGTGTTTTCTTCCCTAGCAATTTCCAAATATTCTCCCACCATGATTGTGTTAATGAAAGTCAGTCAAATTCTGTAGTTATTTTGGAGCATACTGGGTGTAACTGGGGGAAAATCCTGGGACAAAGTACCTCTGAAACTGAAATCAGTCAAAGGGAGAAATGAAGTTTAAGAAACCCTTTTATTTCTTACAGCAGTCTGCCCATCTCTCTCTCTTGACCAGGCTGCAGCAGCAGAGAGCTCCACCCAACCTCTTCAGTCCAGATAAAGCCTAGCAAGCCCTTGTAATTACATATTGATATGTAGATAGACCACTTTCTCCACCCCTTGGAAACACTTATTTATATGCAGATGCACCAAAACCAGGCAAGATATTCTGGAAATATTAGTTTTACCCACAGTGGGTTTCTCTGTGGGAATAGTGTGTATGTTGTATCCTAGGGCATGTTCTAATTACAGTTCTGGAGACAGTGGTGAGGGAGGGTGGATTTTGAAGAAACTAGTCACTCTGTAAGTTAACTGCTTCAGATGAGATAAGGGAGGATGTGTCACCTCACTACAAGAAAGGTCTGCTTCCTCCAGGAAGTACAGTGGGACTTAGAGGTTCAAGTTTCTTCTAAATCAACTGGAATTTTCCTCATCCAGTTCTCTGGGTCTAATTCCTTTTTTTAAATGCTAAAAGTTCAAATTAAAGTCTGTCAATACTCTGATTTCAATTTACATTATAATATTTCAAATCTATAAAATTGAATTTTGGGTCTTTTTTTGCCTCTATTAGTTATCTTATCTCTTGTAGAGAGATAAGAGGTTATTTTAGGGCAGTCACTGAAACACTCCAGTTCTCTGCTTATAACTTGAACAGAGAATTTAAATCCCTGAATTCATTATTTTCTTTATGTTGTCTTTCCAATGTAGCCAGAAGTAACTAGCCCATGCAGAGTACTTGGAATAGTCACTGCACCCTAATGGTCACTTTGTCTTAAATGATATGTATGGACAACATTCCATTTTCTCCTAGAGAAAAGGTCATCACTACCTTCAAACCCAGTCCAGACAGATAATTATTCCCAGATTCCCATCTTTGAGGGACTGTCTTTTGGAACCACTCCTAGGCAAAGAAAAATACTGCGTCAGTCAGAGTTCAGTAAGAGAAACAGAAATTAGTCCATATTGCAAACAGAAAGATTTAATACATGATCAACTGCTTGCAGTATTATTGGAGATGGTGGAGAAATACATGGAAGCATTGGGGATGCTGTCTAGAAATTATTAAACTGTAGGAGCTGATGCTGAGACTGCACCAATGAAGCAGGACACAGACAGTGGACTCTGGATTTTAAGATGTTGCGTGAAATGACTGCCACCACTCTAGTAGTCTAGACTGCTGGCATCAAAGTGGAGGAAGAGTGAATTTGAACTCTTTTCCTTCTTCAGAATATTTTTTGACCAACTGTAGTAGGTGGAGTCTAACCAGAAGCTTGCTGATGAGGGGCTTGTTCCCAAGTATATAACATCTGCAGCACAGGGGAGGTGACAGAAGAGGTTGAGGATTACACTGGGTGTCAAGGAGTATTAACCAGTACACACCCTTGTCAGGGCTGTCATCTCATTCTTATATTCCTCTGTTGTAGCTTCTTAGCAGAATTTACTCTTGACCACCCATAACTCATCTCCACAAAACAGGCAGGATAATATTTTTAAAAATATAAGCCAGGACACCACTTTTCCTCCTAATTTATAACTATTCAATTACCTTTAATTGCAAATGGAATAAAATCCAAACCCTTACCATGGCCTATAAATGCTTATATATCTGACTTCTTTCTATGTCTTTGGTCAAGAAAACTATCATTTTCTGCTTCACTCACTGTGCTTGTTACTTACCAAGGATATCTTTCTGGTGTTTCTCAGACACTGAACTACTTCCTGCCTGCTGTTTTGGGTGCATTTGCCATTCCCTCAGCTTAGAATGACCTTTCCTTAGCTATTTCTTTATTTTAATGTTGATCATCAATTAAATTTCAGATGGAAAGTTGGAGGAGAAAAAGGATGAGGAGGGGGAGAAAGGGAAAGGAGAGAAGTTAGAATGAGAAATTTTAAAACTATGAAATAAACTAAGAACATTATCAGATAATACAAGCAGAATGTATACATTTACTCTTAGTGGCCAAATATATTTAAACTCCAGAACTATAGATTGTTTAAGGGATCTATTGTATAGTTCAGTGTTTCTCATATCTGATTCCTTCATACTTTTCTAGAAAAATTAATTTTTGCTTCTCACTCCTGCATTTGGGCGCCTAGCCTTTGCAGCATTAATAAGCTGCTGAGGTGATTCTTAAGCAGGCATCCGGCTTTGTATTTTTTGTATTTTACTTTTGGTGTTTTTGTATTTTTGGAAGCATTGGACTAGAAATTATTCCAGTATTTCTATAAGAAAAAAAGTCACTCTAAATAAGATAAATGCCAACCTATCACCGAGAATATCCCATGGGTATAGTTATACTGGCCATTGCTGAGAATTTAAACATATCTCATTTTAAGGCCCTTAAAGGAAAAAAAGTTACCCAATTATAAACTACCAGTAACTGAATAAAGTATACCTTGTTTACAGACTTGGAAACTATTTAGTATCATGTAATTGCCCTAATGTTGGACAATTTACAGCTTATTTTCTTCTTTTGATAGAGTTTCCACCTCACAAAAACAGATATAACCTTAGGCAAAAAGACATTGCAACTCCCACAGGACTTCTTACAAAGCCCAGAGAAGTCATGACTATAATCTGTAAGTAAGGAGTTTTTTCAAGGTCTCAGCCCTTCAGCAAAGGGTATATATTAACCTCTTATTTCCATATGGGATGAAAGTTCCAAGGAACTTTTCTGACCTTTGTGATGTGCTCACCTTCCCAAAAGGATAATAAGACTGATGAGAAGGACTAAATAATAGTTCTGGTACTAGGAGTTCTGCCCCCTCTATAAATATACCACTGTGTAACCCATGTGTACCTTTAGTCTTCAGTGGGGCAGAGTTTTCTTTAATTTTCAAATGAAATAATTTGAATTCCAATCACACTTTAGACTCCAAGCAATTTGTGTTCCCCCCAAGTATTTCTGAGAGAGTGTACTTACATGTCTAGGTAGTTATTTGTTGGCTCATGTGCCAGATTCCTGGCTTGGGCTGGCCTCTCCCCAGCATCCCAGCCACCTCTCTCCACCTCCACATATTCCCTCAGCCTTTCCGGTTGGCTTCACCTCTACAGGTAAATGTAGACTTCATTTCCCAAACTGGGGGAAGAGACACGATTGCTAAGTTAGTAGTTAATAAAACTATATTAAAGTTTCAGGAAGGGTTGGGGTTAAGAAGATGAGAGCAGAGAACAGGAAACTGCCTTTTCTAAACTTATGAATCACACACTGTCTCAGGAAATGTTTAAATAATGGCCACATTTTTCCTATGGGCTTAATTTGTACCAGTGTTGTTGAGATGTATTCTCTCTTTGTAAAGTCTTCTCCTAGTTTTTCCCCTATAGTCTCTATCCCTTCTCTTCCCACTCAACTTCTTCCCCATTCTCTACAACCCTCACCCCAGCAACACCATAAAAAAAAACAAAAAAACCCCAGCAAACCACAGCTCCTCAATTAGAACACACACACACACACACACACACACACACACACCACAATTTCTACTTCTGGATTACCTGTTCAAAGATAAAATTATTTTATGTTAAAATAATGTCTCTATGCCATCAAGAGCAAATGTTAAATTCATTGTGCAAATCAGTTATGTTTCTTTATAATTTTTCATTCAAACTCTGCCCTATGTCTTGCCTTTCATAATGAAAAAAAGAATCTCTTTTTTAATAAAAGAAAGGAACTGGTTTCTACCTAAGATGAATTGTGCATTATCTCAACTGTAGAAAAGTCTGCCATCTTTTTCTTTCACTTAAAATACTAATAGTTTCTTACAGCTACAAATGAATAATGTATACCCTTTCTTTTAACTCAGAATACACCAGGAGTGAGGCAGGGAGATTGATACAGAAAGGTGAACACAACAGTTTCAGTGATCCAGAGTATGGATTCCTTCGACACATTTTAAGAACTCAGAAGAACTCTTAATAAATCACTGCTCATTAGAATCACCTAGCGAGCTTTTGAGACATCCCAAGTTCAGGCCCCATGTCAAATCTAATAAATCAGAACCTCTGGGGTGGGACCCATATCAGTAGTTTTAGAAACTACTTCAGATGATGCGAACATGCAGCCAAAGTTCAGAATGACTTGTCTAGAGAAAACTGTGATGCTACAAGCATGGCTAGTTAGTGGCTGAATGCCATCTTGTCAGCAGCACTTTACAAATTATACCAGAAGTAACTGGGCAGATGTGAAAGTTAGAGGAGCTTTACACCTCCATGTTCTTTAAAAAGAGATGTTATTTCTTAAAGAATATTACTCATCTATGGAATTTATAATATAAATAAGTAAGAATTGAGAAAGCCCATATACTCAAAGATGAGTGGTAGAGGTTTGTGCTTGTGGGAGTAATGTGGGTAGCTGAACCATGTCAGCTTATCAAAGTGTTTGAATAAGTATTGTATTGTTTTTTCAGTTTCTTCAAGAGAGAAGTCAAAATTATCTGATCTTAGATATCAGTTCTGGAATAGGCCATGTCTATCAACTTGCCAATTCCTTTGTTTTGTAACAATATGGAAACAGAATTTCAGATAGAAATGAGCCTTTATGATAAACATAATTCAACATTTTCACTTAATGTATAGGCATAGTAAGTAACTTTGTCCACATTCATACAGCAAGTTAGAAATAGAGCTGGGATTAGAACCAGACTCATTGCCTTAAATATAGTTCTCTACAACATCTTCCCTCACTTTAAAATCATTTTTTCTCTTTCTAAAGATCTGTTTTTGCTTCCTAAAACTTGGACAGTCAGTATAAATATCTAGTGAGTTCATGTTGAAGTTCTCAAAAATTATCTCTTTCAACCCTGACAATAATTTCCCATTATGATTGTTATTTAGAAATATTAAAAAAGTAGATTGTTGAGATTAATGTATCACAAGCGCTTTTCTTCACTACCTGGCTGAAAAAGTGTTAATTAAATCATTGGAAGGCAGAGTTATTCTCTGATTCTATTATGAATATAAAATGAAAAATAAGATTAAAAAGGAAAGGATGTGTTGAGTCAATTATTATTGTGCTTAATTTTCTTGTCTGTCAGTGTGTATTTCAGAACTGATGTGGTATCCATAGAAGCATATACTCAATGTCCACAACTAGTAGAATCATTAATATCTATGGGGATAGGCTTGGAACAAAAGGACAAGGTTTTGTTGAGGGTTTTCTTGTGGAAAATGGGGAAGAGAATCACAAAATTGTTATTCAACTTGCCTGACTGTTAAAATAAAAATGAGTTTGTGAGAGAAGCTAGTAAGAAGAGTAAGGAAACTATGGCAGTAGAGGATAGAAATTAAAGTTATGTAATATGCTTTGGCTTAAGAGTGTTCTAGTTTGAATAAAGAATTTGCTAATTACGAGCTCAAAACTTTGGGTAAACTGCTTACTCCCTCTATACCTCAGTTTCCTCCTCCTCTGTAAATTGGGGATAAATTAGCCCCTACTTCATAAGAGTTGAAGTGATGTTTAAATGAGTTTATCTATAAAAAATCTATTTTTATCTATTGTACTTACAACAGTACCTAATAAATATTCAACTAATATCAGTATTATTGTAGGGCAGTGAATTTATGGTTGGATAGCATGACACAGGCTTGTGAATAATATAGAGAAATGATCTTTTCCATATAAAGAAATACAGGTAATAGAATATAGTATATATTGTATATTAAATTTGGGATTTAGACACAACAAAGTGCTGTTGTTGATCACTTTGTTCAAGCCTGGTATTCAGGTTGTAGCTGGACATTTAAAATGATTCTTGGGTATCTATGGCCAATCTCTGTCTCTATTTCAAGTTCTTCAGTTTTGGAGAGTAGAACACATACATAGAAGTAAAGCTGATTGTCAGCTTGCTGTGTATCCAAAGAATCATACGGAATGAGATTCCAATCCCACTGATGGTTTGCAGACAATGACAGGAAAGGATGACTAGTGAAATTATGCTTCTCAATTTTCAGTCACCGTCAGTTATAAATCTCTAAGGGAATGATTCTTTGCAAACCTTTATCAGCAAGCCCCTCTGGGACTGCCTATATCTACATGATTGAAAAAACAAGCCAAAATCATCATTCTACTCAGAAAGTAATGAAAGTTTGAGTACTACTGGCAAATAAGTTAGTTGTTATTCTATTAGAACAATCATCTCAAAGTTTCTCTTTCTGTAGCAATGAATGTGCATCCCAACATAGATCCTATTCTTATTTCTGACAGGCTTGAAAGGCCAAAATATAGAAGCTAAGACTTAAAGGAAAATAATTAAAAAATGTTGACTGTAATAATCACAAGAACTGAATCTATGCTGAGAAAAGCATATTGCAAGTTATGGAAAATATTTCCCATAATTGCAAAACAGGAAAAGTTTTCTCCCACTTTATGTCTATAGTGCCACTCACAATTAATATTAATCCTGATAAATGGTGTGTGTGTGTGTGTGTGTAAGTAAGGAACAATTAGATACCTTTCGTTTGATCCCAAATCCTCCTGATTTCTGTTCAAATGTGAACTTAACAAGAAGAGCTTTCCTGCCCCTCCCTACCTGAAATAGCTCCCCGAGAGCTCTCTGTTCGCCCTGCTCTTTTTCACTTTTCTTCATATCCTTTAGTAATACCTGGCATATAAAAATATATATTTATTTTGAACACCTTTAATATTATTCTTAGAGCTATATAACTTTATGAAATTGCCAGAAAATTTTTAGTCTATTTATTTAAAAAATGGGATCAACTAGCACTTATTTCTAGGTTTGATGTGGATTAACTGATCAAGCATAATATAAATATTTAATATTTTGGGATGATTTTGTATTTTGATAAAATTAAAAGAGTTGTAAGTAATAGGTCATGTCTTGAAGATTTTAGTAGTGTTTATTTCAGTTCTCTTATTTTCTTGGATTCATTCATTTACTGTGTATTTATCACATCCTAGAAAATATGCCCAGCACTACATTAGAGCTGAAAACAAGATAATCATGGACTACTATCAAGTTGCTTAGAACCTAACATGGCTGAAGTTAAAAAGTAATTATTCAAGTAGGTTTAACTGCAATTACAATTAGTACTCTGAAGAAGAACTAGAGAGTTTTGTAAGTGTTTGTAAGGAGAAAAAAATCTGGCATGTGAAGTTAGGGAAGGCTTTTCTGACTAAGCAAAATGGATAAAACTGAATCATAAACCAGTAGTACTGAACAGATTTATACCACTGAGTTTCCCAGTATCTCAGAATTAGTCTTTCCAGGTCTCATTGAAGTAGGGACAAAGCAGGAAGGGCCAAACTAAGGTGAATGGGTTGTAAGCTGCTTACAGTTAGATCCCCATATTTCTTCCCATAGGGGCAGAAGGATAGAAGTGAACAGTTTCTGGAGAAGTCATCATAAAATCTACATAATGCGAGATACCATGTACCATTGCAGTGATGGTGTGGGAATGGTAAGAGTCTGTATGAGAAAGAAAGTAGTAGAATTAAAAAAACTTTATATTGAAACCATCAGTCCTTTTCTCCAGCTTAGGTTCAAGAATCCTGTTAGGCAGACAGCTAATGGCAAAGCACTCAGCAAGGGAAAGTGTCCTTTGACGATCTGACAAGACCCAGAGGAAAGACTTAAAAACTATGACTGGGGTTTCGCAAAGGTATGGTTCAGTCATATCGCTCTACTGAATCCACATTGGCAAAATTACACCACTCTCTCAGATATGACATTCAATTTTAATCTCCCACTATTAAATATAATCAGTCATCTAAGGGTTAAGACAGCTGAGGAAAACCACTTTACTTGGAAAATGGAGAACAAAATAAAGGAACAATTTGAGGAAAAAAACTATGCCGGGAAAATCAAACTTAATAAATCTATGATTAATAATGAGAGATGAAAAGATATAAAAATGCAACAAGAATAGGGTACTATTAAAGAATAACATGAATATTCAGAATACATAAAAAATACCCTTTGATACTAAGAATAAAAGCATAGTAGAAACGAAAACTTAATAGTGTGCTTGGAAGATAATTTAGGGTATATACCACAAATAGTAAAGCAAAAATACAAAGTGGGAATATATTCCAGATAGTACAACAAAACTATAAAACTAAGAGATAACATAAGAAAATTAGAAAATCAGCCCATGAAAGCTAACATACAAATACTAGCCATTACAGATAGAAAGAAAAAGAAAAATGGAGGAAGAAATTAACAGTGGAAGAATTTAAGACTTCTTAAAAACAGAGGAAAGTAAATTTCCAGATGCAAAAGTCTACCAGTTGCCCTCAAAGTACCCCATCATGAAATTTCAGAGGGACAAAATTAAGAACATATAAACTTTCAGAGAGGGATAGAAAACAAAAACTAAAGCAAACAAAACAAAACAAAATATAAAAAGGTACAGATATATAATCTGGAATCAAAATAGGTAGAGTTCTCAACAAAAACCCTGAAAGCGTAGAAAACAATGGCACAGTGCCTTCCAATTCTGAAGGAAAACTGTTTTCAATCTAAAATAACATCACCTGCCAACATCAATGAGTTGCTAGAGTAGAAAAAAAAATTCTGAGACACAGAAAGTGCACAAACTCACTTCCTAGTAAGGATTTCTCAGGAGGCTATTGCCAAAGGTGCTCTACTAAATCAAGGGTATGAACCAAGAAAAATAAAAAGCCATGGAATATAAGGACAGGAAATGTAGGAGAAAGGTGAAAGGAATCCTCAGGGAGATTTTGAAAATAGGTGAAAACCAGGCATAGAAGCCAACCAATCAGATCACAGCTAGTCAACAAGTGGTGGGAAATTCTCCAGGATGCAGAAATGGAAAGACTGTCTGATACATTGAACAACTTTAGATATAGATGACAGCTGGCAAAGTAGTTTGGGATAAATGTAAAAGCAAGTACATTTTTAAAAAGTAGGTAATTATAAATTCAAGAGAATTTAAAATACTATGTAAGAAATTAATGCACCACTCTGAATCAAGAAGTAACAGTATGTATAAAGAATTAGCTAATAGAATTGAAAATGATTGTACATGGGAAATGAGAAGGAAGATCTGAGGATGCTGTGTGTGTGTGTGTGTGTGTGTGCATGTTTGTGTTGCAAACCTTGTACATAGATCTATTTGACTATTTAATCCATGCAGAATTCATGCATGCATATATAATTTTGAAAAAACCCCATGTGAATAAAATAATAAAAAACAACAGGTAGATATTGAAATAATCCAGGCAAGAGATCCTGGTGGCTTGAACTAGGGTAGTGATTGACAGACCTGATATAGAGGATGAAAATATTAAATTATCAAGTTTAACTTTTAGGTTTCTTCATGAGCAGCAGTGTGACAAACATCACCAGAAGAAAATGAGCAGGAAGGAGAGGGACACAAGTTCTCGGTCATAAATATTTGGCTGGAGGTGACAGGGATGTATTGAGTAGTGACTCAGTATTAGGCTCTGAAATGCAAAGAAAAATCTAGTCTTGAGATAAAAATCAGGAGTCCTGGGTATTGCATAACTCATTAATTGTGCCTTCAGCTTGTGGAGTAGTGCACATGTAGAGTTAATTACCAGAAAAAAACAGCAAATAGAGAACAGCCTTCATTAGCTGTTTATGAACACATATGGTCTCCCTTCATTTTCTCCTCTTCTCTCACATTTCTCCTGGTCTTTCCAAACCTTCTTCTCCAGGGTCCTGTAATTTGTGATCCTCAAAGTCATAAAAAATGGTGCATCTTGGCAACATCATAATGGTATAATCTTACTAACTTCTTTACAAGAGGACATTTAAGTTTTTAAGATTCTTTAGCCTGATGCATTATGGATTTAGAAAAGTCTCTTGTTTCTTTTACTCAGTTTTACTACCCTCCCTGCCCACCAAAATGCCTGTGGACTGGATGGCAAGGACTATCTTTCCATGTTAAAATGACACTAAAGGGTGCAATTAAACCAGGGATAAGAAATCACAGTGAAAACATAAGAAGGTATAAAAACAAGTCCTGAGAAACTCCAATATTTTAATGTTGAGTAGAGGAGAAGAAAAGCTGTGAAATAGTGGCTGAAGAAAGAAAGGAGGAAAGCCGGGAAGATTTAGTTCCCATCAAACCAAGGTAAAAGAATTTCTAGGAAAAAGAAACCATGTGGAAGATTGATGGGAAGTTGTTTTTAAAGTGAGTCACTAAGAAGGTCCATTAGATTTGACAAAATTGTGGTAACTGTGATTTACTAGTGTAAATTCAGTGGAGTATTTGAAGCAACTGGTGAGATTAGAGAATTGTTAGGTGGGAACTGATTTCACAATCTCTCATTAGACATTTTAAAGTTTTAAATAATATTTAGTTAAAATTTAGTATATCTAGGGATCTTGGAGAGGATTTGGTTTAAAATAAAAAGCAAAAGCCCTTTCTAATGAGTTTTTCTCTTTTGAAATTGAAGATACCTAGCTGATACTGTGCCTTCATTTTAAATATACACACATTCACATACAGAAACATGATGGCTAATAACTGGATGAAATGTTTATAACAAACAGACGAAAAGCTGCATTTTCCTATGTTTAGTTAAGTTTGTTTCATTTACATTTTGTTAGTGAAATGTTCACTTTGTTGTGTAGCACTGAACATAACAGTAAATAAAAATTTAATTGAAGAATTATAGAGCAATATATTTTGGTATAATAAAAAATAGAAAAGTACTTAAATTGTAGTATCTTACTATTTATTAATCCACTACTTTAAGACCTGTTACCTTCAATTATCTAACATTAGTTGTATAATAATCCTGTAAGTACAAAATAAATCTTGTTGATAAATGGAATTAGAGGGAAATTAAGTGGAATTGTTTTGGAATTTGGAAAGGCCATTGCATAACAGTTTGACTTGTAAGCCAGCAATGGTGGAACGCCCTCCTGTTAGGGTCTGGGAGAATTCAGATCACGTTGCTTTCAGGATCATTTGAGATCCTTCTCTTTGAATAGTCCTGGCTTGTATTAAAAGTCTTTAGTCTTGCACTGTGTACATTGGAGGGATGCTTAGTAACCCTGTGGTTGTAATATTTGTGAAACTCTCGGGTCACTTTCAGTGAATATCAGTTCAAATAGCATTGTTCTTGAAAAGGTTGATTTACAGTTTTGCATTTAGAACAAGACCAGCACATGCCTTCCCAGACTCAGGGAAGTCATTTCAGTCCCTTCCGTCTCTCTGTTTTCCCTTCCATATTTCCTTCTGCAATATCTGCCTAGAATTCTGGAGCAAAGGTAAGTATCTGGAGCAAAGCTCTGAGTATCTGTTAGGTGAGAATATCATTCTTAGTAATTTCATTGACTCATTGATGTGGACCTAAAAAACAGATTTTCAAAAATAGCACTCCATGGTGTTTCAATACAGCAGTATATTCACGACTCAGTATTTCTTTATTGGATATTTACATAGGTATGCAGCAAGACATGATAATTTGCTTTACTTTCTGGGAAATATTAGCTTCAATTACTTGCCATGTAGCTAACATTTTTAAAAGGTAAAGGGCATTTACTTCCTTCCCCCAAATGTCATTTACTTTACTGTGAAATGTCATTGAATTTTAATAATAGAAATTTTAAAGAGATACTCCTTTTTGAAATGTTAAGGTTTTAGGATTAAACAGTAAATAAATGATTAAATATAAAGTAGTTTTTAAGTATTATATTAGGTACCTATGTGAGGCAAAGGAAAACTTTTTATGAAATTCAAAATGGATAAATTTCTCATTGGCGATATGCAATATGACAATAAGATGCAGTATCTTACATAATAAGTCTTTCTAAATAGTGCTGTAGTAAAAATATGTACAATTCAATTTTTTAAAAAAGTCTAATTTAACAAAATGCATGGAATTGGTTCATGAACTGCATTCAAATATGTATGTGTGCAGCCTACACATGAATGCAACATTCTTTCTTTAGGCACTTCAAAAGATAATGGATTGAAACAAATCGTACCATTTGCAACAACATGGATGGAGCTAGAGGGTATTATGCTTAGTGAAATAAGTCAGGCAGAGAAAGACAAATACCAAATGATTTCCCTCATTTGTCGAATATAGCAACGAAGCAAAACTGAAGGAACAAAATAGCATCAGTCTCACAGACTCCAAGGAGGGACTAGTGGTTGCCAAAGGGGAGGGATGGGAGAGGGTGGGTGGGGAGGTAGAGAGAAGGGGATTGTGGGGTATCATGATTGGTGCACATGGTGTTCACTGGGAACATGGGTTCACGGGGAAGACTGTGTAGCTCAGAGAAGACAAACAGGGACTCTGTGACATCTTACTACACCAATGGGCAGTGACTGCAATGGGGTGTGTGGGGCAACTGGATAGTAAGGGTGAATGTAAAACCATATTGCTTTTCTTGTGAAACCTTCATAAGAGTGTATATCAATGATACCTTAATAATAAAAAAAAGGTAATGGATTGATATCATCCCATTTGCAATAACATTGGGATGGATCTTGACAACATTAGGCTAAGCGAGATAAGTCAGACAGAGACAAGCACTGTATACTATCCTTTATATGTGGAGTCTAAAAAAGTTAAACCTGCCAAAAAAACAGTAAAATGGTGGTTACCAGGGGCTTGGAGTGGGGATAAGAGTGATGGTGTTTAAGGGTATAAACTTGCAATGAGTAGTAAATAAGCCATGGAGATCTAATATGCTATATAATCACAGGCAATAATATTGTACTATCATTATGCAATGGTAAAAAAATTGCTACATGGGCAATCATACTGCAATATATAAATGTATGAAAGTAACATTTTGTACCCTTTAAACTTACACAGTGTTACACATCACATTTATTCAAAAAAGAAAGGATGGGCTGTAGCTATTCAAGTTTGTTAACAGTTGGTCCAAAACATTCTCTGCTGAAAAGCTGTTGCCTTGAGATGCTTCCTACTGTGTTGTAATAACAGTAGGATCTTAAATGAGCTATTACCACTCTATAAATCACAATTCTTTTTAATCAGAGAACATTAAAATGAGCTAGTTGTCACTGAGGGATTTTTCAGATTATAAGGAGCTATCTTAAGCAGTAAGATTTAGGGTAGATACATTGCTTTTCTTTTAGGCAAAGATTTGGTTCATAATCATAGTGGGGACAAATAATTCCATTTGCAAAGGCAAAAGAGAATGATTCTACATGTACAGAATACACAATCTTGAGCCAAATAACAGGTCCCTTCACTGTACTTCTACTATGGGCTTTGTGAAGTTCAGTTTTTCTGCCCAGAATCCTGGGAGTATGCAAAAAGAAGAGTTTTGGGGAGAGAGATAATACTACCTAATAACTAATTCTACCTTTGAAGACTTCTAGTACTTTCAAGTATCTAATGCTGTTTTAAATCTCAAAATATTTCATAAACCCTCATGTGGTAGCAGTTCTATGTTTAGTGTCATAGGCCAAAATCTATCATGAATTCAGAAATCCTTAAAAAACCACCTTAAATCAAAATAGCATGTACATACTGAAATACTGTTAGTATATGTGTGAATATGAATGTAAAAGATACTTTACTTCATCTCTAGGCAATTCCTGGTGCATTTATGGATTTGCGTATTTCAAGTTCCTTAAGCTTATGGTTCTCAAAGTTTCTGAACTGTAATAACATAATGGGCAAAATTCCTATTTGTTATATGCTGTGGACTATTAGGCATATCAAATTTATTGCCATTGTTGTTTCAGGTGAGTCACTTTAAAGGCAGTTAGTGATTATGTCAATAAGGAAAGCAGCTATTTAAAAACTTCATCAATATTGCAGGTTATGCACAATTTCTGGATCAGTAACTATAACAGCACCCCTCTTCTCTGGCTGAAGAAAGCCTTTAATAATGTAGCATATGAAACACACATTTTCATAGCTACTCTTGAAACTACTGTAATTTTAAGGGTTAATTGTACATTTTGTCCTTTTCTATTTTTGAAAAGTGACTCAAAGCCTATCTCACAACTGAAGCTACATGAAAACCACTTGAAAACCACTAATGGATAGTAGCTTTGCTTTTGATGCTGTAGATATTCACACATTCAGCTGCATGGGACCTTGGTCAGTCTGCACCCCAAATTTCCTATAGCTTTCTGATGAAATTCTGTTAGGCAAAATATAGATATGGTTCTTCTATATATGACTATGTAGATAAAATTCCAATATTCAGCTAAGATTTAAAAGATTCAGCTATGTATGATTGACCTAAGTAAAAAATGCTGGCATGAACTGCAAAGATATGCTCACTAATCAGCTACTGCTCAGAGGGCATTTAGGAAAAGACATATGCTTGTGTAGCAGCAGTTCAAATCTCAGCATGCCACTATAATTATATGCTTTGGTGTGTGTGCTTAATGACAAGTGGAATGAAAGCCAGAACTGCCTCAGAGAACTCGAGACTCCTCATTCAAAGATCTACGTTTTGCTAGGTCCAAAAACTGATCATTTTTAGAAGATGATACCTTTCCAAACGATGTTCTCATGAACTGTCACTGTGTCCTATCTAAAGGTAGTCTTTATTTACTGAAAATCCATATTTACTTATTTTCAAGACATATTTTATTGGGTCATTTCAGTTTATTTGCCTGTTTAATTGTTGGGGCTAGGAATGCAAATTGGCAGATGACTAGATAACATTGTTTCTCCATGGTATCAATCATGAATAGGCAGTAAAAGGAAAGGTGTAAAAATAAAACTGTGAGATAGGTGAGGCTTGTCACTGCTAATACTGACCCCTTCCCAGGTGTCAGTGTTTTCTGTTCAATGTGTTATACTGAAAATTTCATTAATCACAGAAACTCAATTTTTCTTAGCCTTTGGTTCTTCCTTTTGTTTGAAAAATGCTCTTAGTAAAGAATCCGAGTGTTCATTTTTAATTACTGAGGTGAACTGACTCAAGCATAAAATTTAAGCTCAGGTCCCTTCTCTTGCACATTCATCCCCAAATCCTGTACAGAATTTTCATTTACAATTGTTTATTAGTTTTCTTAAAGAGAGTTTCTGTTCTCACAAAATCTGAATCAGCCCCCGGTCACATAGTTTACTCTGGCAGTCCTTCCGAAGGCCTGCCATTCACACAGAACTTAGAGCCTTAAAATAAAGAGATGACATTGTCACAACTGAATTTCAGGTTTATGCCAATGAGGAGCAAAAAACCTTTTCAGAGTCTGAAACCAAATATTTCTGTATCTATACATTGATAACTCAGTGTAATGAACTTAATAGGGGGCCTTCTGCATTATTCTCTCTGCTGTCTGTGCCACAGCTAGGCCTTTTTTATTTGTACAAAATTTGCAAATAAAAATACAACAATAACAACAAGAATAGCTAGCCTTTATTCAACACAATAATTGCCAGGACCTTTGCTACACTGTGGCTTCCACTACAAAATTTAAGTAAACTTACTGGAGATGTTTCCTGAACATCAGATATGAATCAGAAAGTAAGGAAGAATTCAGGTTTAGAGGTAGCTTTTAGGTTCAGGAAATGTAAAAATACAGTTCTGTTTTAAGTTCCTGCAAAAAATCAGTCAATATTTTGAGCCAAATATTTTAGAAAATATTCAAAAAATGTAATAAAATCTCTTTTTACCTTTTAACCCTTAAATTACCTCACACCAGGCTATAAGACTGAAAATTCACAGAATCTTCGAGTTGAAAAATCTCTCATATATTTTGTGAAGATCCTCTCTACCATCTTACCAAGAATAGTTAAGATCTTGTATATAGCTAAACAGAGAGATATTCAGCTTCAGTTCCATTGTTGTAAACACCTTCATTGTTTTTAGTCAAATCTGTCTTTCTATAGTTAGAGTCAACAAACCATAGCCCTTGGGCCAAATTCTGCTCTGCTGCCTGTTTTTGTATGACCTGCAAGCTAAGAGTGGATATTACACTTTTAAATGGTTGAAAAAAATCAAAGAAGAAATAATATTTAATGACACATGACAATTACACAAAATTCAGATTTAACTGTCCATAAATAAAGTTTTATTGGAACATAGCCATGCTCATTATTTGTTTACTCATCATGGCTGATTTCATGCTGCAGTGGCAGAGATGAGTAGTTTTAACAGAACTTATGACTCATAAAGTGTAAAATATTTACTGTCTGGCCCTTTGTGGAAAAAGTTCCCTGAATCTTTAGGAACCACACAAAATTAATTTGTTTTCTTTTTCTCTGGTAGAACAACGAATATTTCAGATTCCCCTCTTTGGCTCTCTCACTTTCTTTTAAAATTGTAGAATATCTTTTTTTTGCCTTCATATTTTTTCTTAATTGAGATACTTATAGATTCACATCTAAGTGTATGAAACAATATGAGAGATATCTTGTATATTTTTCCCAATGGTAACATTTTGGAAAAATATGTAATATTACATTGATCTTATTTAGATTTCTTCAGTCTTATTTGTATTCATTTGTGTGTGTGTTTAAGTTCTACACAGTTTTGTCAATTGTGTATATACATGTATGCAGCACCGTAGTCAAGATATTGAACAGATTCTCCTTTTATTCTTAAAATTTTTCATACTTATGTCCATTCTTATGTGGCATAGTTTGAAACTTCTGTCCATCTTTGCTGACTTCCAATAGTTCTACCAATATCCCCTTTAAAGTATCTATTTCTACCCCCAGAATGTTGCATAGGGAGTTTCAAAAGAATTTAGAAAACATTACTGATGAATGTTAAAGCAAGATACAAAAGACATAACTCTGGCAACCTCAGAAAGTAGTATGATCTTCTTTAGGATTCAACAATTATGATGTGTCTAAGCAAAGTTGAAACTAATACAATAGTCAAAATGCAATATCCAAATTAAAATTTGCATCTAATGTAGTGAAAGAATCCAAACAATCCAAATCAGTAATAAAGTAGAGAAAAAATTATGAAATTATTCAGAATTTAGAAAGAATACCAGCGCAGAGAGAGGAAAGAAGGAAGTAAGGAGGAAGGTAGGAAGGCTTACATATTAATAGATACAAAGGATAGGAAATATGGATACAACATATAAATAATTGTTTCCAAAGAATAAACCAGAGCAACTAAAACATAAGCAACTGTAGTATTGTATGGAATGAAATTCCCCTGTGCTAAATAAAAGAATGTATCTAGAGATTAAAAGTGTCTGTTTTTAATATGTCCCAAGTAACATTAATAATGATGATGATAACAGTCATAAGGGACCTATACCTAGATATATACTAGTAACATTTTTAATCTCCATGACAAAGATAGACCTCTAAAAGCTTCTAGGCAGGAAAAATAAAATGGGTAAGTAAAAAGGAACCTCAGAAATTTGAGGAGAGTATATTGTGACCTGGTAATTATAAATTGATTCAGCCATTTATTTACAGACAAGAATAATTAATTGTCAGTTAATCATAACTTCAGAAAATATACTATTCATGTGTATTTTCTGGAAAAAAGATGTCTGCACTAACTGACTGAGCAGTCATTCAAAAGAAAAAGAAAAAGAAATCCCCAATTAGAAAGTTGTATGATAAAAGGGTCATGTGAAGCAGGCCCCTATTACTTTATTTTCCTCAATTAAGTACTTTTGTTTTGGTGGACTAAATTGACAGCTGTGGTCTTTTCTAAGGCTGTCCTTTAAATCAATAGAAAAAAATGATCATGTTCTACAGGATTTAGTAAGCACACTCTAAACCTTTCTTGCATCTCATTTATTGAACCTTTTCTACTTTTCACTAACCATGGTCTTAGACCTCCTGATAATTATTTTTTTCTAGTTTATCATTCATTTATTCATTTATCATAACATTTATTTTTTAAAACTTTTTATTTTTAAATCATTTTAGACAGTAAAAACTTGCAAAATATAGTGGAGTTCCTTCATAGCCCTCACCCTGCTTCCATTAGTGATGACAACTTCTACAACCATAGTATAATTATTAGAATCAGGAAATTAATGTCCATATGCTACTATTAACTAAAATATAGACATTCAAATCTGTCCAGTTGTCCCACTTAAGTCTTTATTTCTGTTTCAGGATTGGATCCAGCCTCCCCCACTGTATTTAGTTATTTAAAATATACTTAGTTCCAATTAGAACAATGAGAACAGTTCCTCAATATTTTTTTCCTTCTTCTTTTTTGGTCTTTTGTGTAGTTGATGTTTTGAAGAGGACTGGTTAGGTATGGTTTTTAACTCCAACAGATAGATGTCTTACTTTGAAAAATATGAAAGTGAGACCCATCTAGTGGACTAAATATTATATCAAACAATAACCAAACACTTCTCTATCACTGACTATATACATATATAAACATAGGAACATACATATGTAAAGTATACATTAATCAAATATTTTCTTCTTGAATTATCTCCTGAAATAAATATTGTAATGACAAATTTTATAATCCAATGTTAAGTATCTCATCAAACCGAACGCACATCCAGAAAACTCTATTTTTGGGAAAATATTAATCTCAGCTCTTATGAAAGTTTAGATCCAGTATTCACTTACCTATGTGTGTTCCTACTGTTTTCCAGGTAATGAACTTCACAATTTAGGAAATTACACTGACTAAGAACCCTGGCATTGTACATGTATTTTTATAACTTGGCCTTGTTCTGTGGAGAATATCATTTCTGTCTTTTGGCCAGTGTCAAAAAATGAAGGGAAACTACCAGGAATGTATCAAGCTGTTTTTTTACAGATAACTAGCCTTCTGAATGGAGTAATAGAACTTACTCCGAACTTGTTTGCTAAGATGATTTGAATTTCTCTGTTAAAAGTGGCAGATAGAATGAATTGATACTTTTCATAAGCATGAGGCTATTTGAGAACCAGAATATGTTTTCTTCTTTTGAATTGAGCACCTTTTGATAGACAAGTGATAGACAAAGGAAGAGAATAGTCAGTTCTCAGACATGGTGCTCTGAAACTTCCAATAGATGCACTACCTTAACAATGCGTTAAGGGAAGAAAATCATGAAGCCTAGACAAAGGAGACAAATGGAATTGGAATTGGAAGCCATTCAAGCCAAAATCAGATGAGAATAAAAACTAATTTTGTAAATAGATTAATTTTCCCTTCAGCTAAACACTGAAGTGTACCTTCTGGTTTCATTTACATTTATATTTACCAAAAGTAGTTTTATGTCATGAAAAACAATTTTCTCCGCTTTCAGTGAGTTCTGCAAATGTAAACTGTTAGATATATGTAGGTTTTTCTAGAATGCACAGCTGGAAAAACAAGGATATTTAAACCCTTAAATGGTTTGGGTCTATTTCAAGGTTTTGTTCTCGGCCTCATGCACGAACCAAAACGTTGCCCTTGGCCTTTGTATTTGGTAATGAAAACTTAAAACTTTCAAATACATAAATGTTTCACTGGTGCATGTTATATGTAGAATTTGTCCATTTAAAAAATACTTAGTATTTATCAACTTTAATAAAGGTCTAGAAATATATAGATCTATTTTTTTCCCTAAGCCTGGGCATTACCTACAATCGTATCTTTAGGCACATTATTTTATCTTATTTGAAAGCTGATCATTTTCAGTTTATTATTCCCAATACTTTCCCAAATATGCCCAATATCATTCCCCCAAATTAATGTTCTGATATGTTTAACATATTTCATTGTACCAAGATAGTACAAAAAATAGTCTTTATGGAAAAACATTAATATGATAATAATAAAAGAAGGTGTTACCTTTGTAACCATGTAAATCAAACCTGGCAGCTGGTGCTTGGCAGTTAGAGAAGGCCCACAAAATTATTCTTGCAAATTATGATGAGTAAATGACCCCAAAACGACCCCTGGCATCAAGTAGATGACAAGGTAGTCAAAGGGAGAATTACTGGCAATTATGTTTTCTGAAATTAGTAGTTTTGGACCCTGCTGCTTGTCTCTGCCTCATATTTTAGCTGTGATGTAGGACAGAATAATCCTGTAAATGTACTGTGTTCCTTTTTCTGTTTCCCACCTGGATTTGTTCTTCCCCTTCCTCCCAGCCCCAGCAGATAGACTTCACAGTGTTCATCCCTTCCTGTCAGAACAGGAACACAGTGGCCACAGGAGCCACAACCACCACCAAAATAGTAACAATTTTAAAATGAAAAAAATGTTTGTGCTTCATCTTGGCTTTCGGTTTCAGATACTTAAGGCCTTGAGGGAATGAAAAGGATATGAGATACAGATAAAGATATGTGAGGGGAAAAATGAGCCCTTTCCCACCATTTCTCCCAACAGGAGGCAAGAGGAATGGAGAAGACATTAACATAAAGGCTGGGAGAGAAGTGGGGATGGAGAGAGAGGGAGATTCTGTACCTCATGACTATGGTTAGAGTTCTGAGCGGTTGACCTCTAGGTCCAACCTCCATAGAAATCATTGCAGCAAGTTCTGGAACCCCAGCATGTCATGGAAGCATCATATTAATAGCAAATAACAAACCCAGCTGAAGGAGCCACAGGAGTGGGAATTTCAGTGCTGAGCTGAGGTCTAATGAGTAAGTACCACAAGCAGCAGTGCACGGATGGAAGGGTTAATGATGTGATCCTCTGACCCCAAGCACTTCGAATTATTTAAGTCTCCCAAAATTTACACCCAATCCCATGAAAGGGGCAGGAAGCCTAAATTGATTTAAAACAATTTTCTGCTACACTGACAAAATGAGGGCTCAAAATAAAATTAATCCATGTTATAAAAAAGTGAAGTGTGTTTCTGGCACTAAGTTATCGCACATTTACTGGGATTCACACCTAGTAACACACACATGTAGTGAACACCTTGTAGTAAGGGAGGGCTTCACACTATTTGCAAAGGTGGCAACATTTGAGCAGTGTTTGAAAGATGAGTAAGAGTGTGCCAGATGGATAATGGATGAGGAACATTTAGGAAAAGGGAGAGTAAATGCTAGGTAAGGATGAGAGAGAATTGTGTGAGTAAGATGAAGAGAACTTACAGGGTACAGGCACTAGGAATTAGTGGACAGAGAGCCAGGAGAAAGGAAAAGTAAAGTCCTTGTTAAGTAGTGTTGGTTTTGTCCTATAGTTGACAGGGATCTATTAGAATATATTAAACAGAGGAATGACTTGAATAAATCTGATTTTTATAAAGATAGTGCAGGCAGAATGTGTAGGATTCTTTGAGAGGTGACAAGCCAGGCAGACAGACCAGTTAGGAAGTTTTAAACTATGGGAGTGGAGATAGAAGACAGTTGAGATTTACTTGGCATGTAGAATTGATGGGACTTGGCAAATTAGACATTAGTTATGAGGGAGAGGTTGATAATAGTCCCAGTTGCTCAATGGAATGCTAGTATAATTAATCAATTAAGATAAGGAATATGGCGAGAAGATTTACAGAGATGACCAGCTGACTATTGGAAGGAGATTTTTGGATTTCTGGAAGATTTCTGGACAAGAAGCAGATTGGGGAAATTCCTGACTGCAAAACATGGTTTGGGTAAACTTGTGCAGCTTTTCCAGCCTTTTCAGCCTTTACCGTGCCTTCCCTACTTCTTTGCCACTTTCCTTCTTGAACTTTGAATCAGGCACCAAAACTGGCACTTTCTATGCTACTCAAATTTGACATTTCCTGTATATTTGGTCCCAATATGCCTCTTATTGCACTTTCCCTCTGTTGATTTAATTTTGGAATTTTGAAATTACTCTTCTTGCCATGGAATGATGTGGAATACCCTTGTCCTGCTTTGTGGCAGGAAATCAGCCATGAACAATTCCTGCAAAACAGGAAAATAAAAGACTAGGAGGCAATGTATTTCCATACACTGTAGACGGAAAATCACCTGCCAAAGGACCAAGCTGGAATTCATTCACCCTGAGCTGGTGGCAGCTATAGAACCTTATTACTGCCAGATATACCAATTACTTGAATTCTTGTAGTAATGGATAATGCATATATAGTGATTTTTTCATTCCAGGTTCATATATTCAGTGCTTTATGTATACCAGTTCACTTAGTACCTTGCTTCCACACTATGAAGTAATTACTATTATTACTTACATTCTACAGATAAAGAAACTGAAATACAAAAAAACCTTACTTGGCCAATCTCACACAGTAATGTGGATAAAACGCAAGCAGTCTAGCTCCAGAGCTTTCATTCCTATTCATATATAATACTCACTTGCATTAGTTTCCTATTGCTGCTATGACAAATTACGACAGACATCATGGGTTACAACAACACACAATTAATTATCATCCAGTTCTGGAGTTCTGCAGTCTAAAATGGTTTTTGTGGACTAAAGTAAAAAATCGTTCTCTTTTTAGAACTCTAGAGAAGAATCTGCTTGTCACATTTTCCAGCTTCTAGAGGCAGCCTGCATTCTTCAGCTTGCAGCCCTTTCTTTCATCTTTGAAGTCAGAAGTATAGCATCTTTAAGGTGTCAGTTTCCTTCTCTGACTCTGATCCTCCTGCAGTTCCTCTTTAAAAAGACACTTGTAAATATATTAGGCTCTCCCAGATAATCCAGGATAGCCTCCCTCACTTGAGATCCTTAATTTAATCATGTCAGTTAAATCCCCTTTTACCACAAAAGGCAACATCTACACAGGCTTCAGGGCTTAGGATGTGGACATCCTTGAGGATGTGGAGTGCCTTAGAGGGGGCACTATTCTATCTACTGCACCATTCTTGATATTTTTACAGATAGCAAGGATATCTTGGTGCTGGAAGATCTCAGTAGTAACCTTTTAATTGTTAGCAATTATCTATCAAAAAATAACATCCCACTCACACCAACACATACATACACATGCACACAAAGTCCCACTTATGCAACATAATTTCCCAGTGTGGAAAAGGAAGGTTGCATGGAACACAGAAGCAACATTATGGATGAGACTGGTACCTTATGGGGTCAAGACCTGTATTCTTGCCTAGACACTGAAAGAGCCCAAGACAATTCAGTCAGCAAGGAGAATGGAGGACAACTTCTTCAGTTGTTTTATATGTATATATTTACCATATCAAATTCCTGGCAGATGCTTTGGTTTATTTATTAATTTTATACTACTCTGCTCCTAAAGTATTTAAACCATTTAACTCCCAGTGATGCTAGGTCAGGATTATAGTTGTTAGTTATTTTGGTGCTAATATATTTTCACCAAACATGTAGGAGAAATAAAATATGTAATTGTTTGGAGTTGTCCATGTTCCATCTCAGTATTCCTACACTTGAGTCAAGGATAAAAGATACATCAGGAATCACTCCGTAATCTTTTTGGGTGGCTTAAAGTTACAGACTCTGTAGGGACAATTGTTAACAGGAGTCCAAAGTCATGGATTCCTTCCCTTTTGTTTTATACTAGACTAAGCACCTAGTTGCCATTCGCTTTGATAATAGTGTTATAGTTTTATTACACATCCAGGTAAACCACCACATAGAATTATACATTTAAATGACATGAGTAAAACAGTCTTGTAGTAAGCAATGTTTTAAATTTTGCCTCTGCTTTGGAAATATTTACAAAAAATTCAAGTGCTAAATCTTTTGATCTTTTTCACATAAAGGGGGTGAATCTACCTTTGCATCATTGTTCAGGTTGGACACTCCTGGGTTATAGCTGGCTTTAAGTGTTTTTTAGTTCTGAACTTTCTACTTACCAGTCTGTAGGATCTTCAGTCATCTGATGCACATATTACCTGTAGTCTGCAGATACAAGTAGAAACAATCTCTTTTCTTCCTTTACTTTTTTTGATCTTTGTGCTGTTAGAATAAAAATAGAGGGTTTTTATAATAAGCTGCATCTTGTTCCTGTCTATTAAACTGGCAAATTGGTACAATTCCACATTATTTTTAACCCTTCTTCCTAGAATCTACTTATCTATTTTGGAATATTTAGAAAATTATTCTTTTTTATGGATTGAAAATTTTTGTTACATATTCATTTGCTAAGTACTTGTAAAAAGACAAAATGTCAAATTTGAAGGTGCAGCCAATTTTCCACATTCAGGAGAAAAATAGGTAATGCATATAAACTAAAAGAAGACCAACTTCCTAAAGTTCCATTCGATATAAAATACTTGGGTAATAGGCAAAGAATCTTTTCTCTTTTTCTCAAGTTACTTAGATCTAGAAGTATATCTTAAATCCAGCTAATAAAAAATATTTTATTTTATTTTTTAAGATGAAGGATGTACTAGGGACTTTACTATTTAAAGTTTGATTTAAAGAATAAGGCAAGTTGACTATTAAGACTGGCAGAAATAACTCTCTTCTTTCTCTTCTTCTAAGAGGTGACAATACCTAATCCTAGAAATATAGCATATCATGTTAGCTGAAACTTTACCCTAAAGGTTCCTGGCCTTTCATAAACTTCCTCACTCAACTTCCTCATCTCACCCAAACTCAGTTGTATGAACAGGAAGGATAGTGAATATTGCAAATCGGTGTACATGTGACCAGATTCTTATTAAACATTGGTTGACTGAGTTGCTAGCTAGAGTAAAAATTGGCACTGAAAATGTGGTCTGGACAAGAATGGTGTGGGGAGGGGGGTGGGAGGGTCATTGGAGGAAACACAGAGGGCTATTGGAAAGCCTGTTGCTTAGATCAGAATAAGCCTCAGACTAATTCTAGATTTATATTCTAAGTGGAAGGAGAGAAGGAGAGAGTTGTGAGATACACTAGTCCCCCCTTACCTGTGGTTTCCTCTTCTAGGGTTTTAATTACCTATGGTCAACCACACTCCAGAAGCAGATGATCCTCATTCTGACATATAGTCAGAAGGCCAGTAGTAGCCTGATGCTACATCACAGTGCCCATGTCATGCACCTCATTTCATCTTATCACATAGGCATTTTATCATCTCATATCACAAGAAGGCTGAGTAAAGAACAGTAAGATATTTTAAGGGAAAAATCACATTTTCATAACTTTAATTACTGTGTATTATTACAATTGCTCTATCATATTATTAGTTGTTAATCTTTTACTGTGCCCAATTTATTAATTAAATTTTATCATAGGTATGTACTTATAGAAAAAGAAAACATAATATATTTAGGGTTCATCAATGTCAGTGGACTCAGGCATCCACGGGGTGTCTTTGAATGTATACCCCATAGGTAAGGGGAAACTACTATATAATTTTTTTTCTAAGAAGTTTTTTCAGCAGGTATGTCACATCCCTGCTCTCCTGATTCAGGCAGTGAGGCCCCAAACACAGACTCTGTCTTGAAGAGTTACTTTATTTCTTTTGGGCCACGTAACTAAAAACAATGAAGTTTGTAATAATTGAGAAACATGGGCCTGTTAAAACAATTTATATACATTTCCCTAAAAAAATTCTGGACTAGAATGAACTGAGATCCTTTATTTTTCTTACCTGTGTCTCTCCAGTATGTTGCCATGGATTTTTGCTGGTTTATTTATAGGAGAAAATGTGTTCTTCACATGACCTGTACAAGTCCTTTTATAGGAGTTGTTTTCAAAGTAACTGTTGCATCCCAGCTGGGACTTAGTTGTGTTTTAAAAAGAAGTGAGAATTTGCTCTGTTTAGTAGAGAAACAAGAACACCCAGCTACTGCCATGCTGGCAAAACACTCCTGGAATAGCATAAAATGATAAAATAATAGCACACAGATAGGGACTATTTGAGGAGATAGGTGTGGTGACAACAAATGCATGTTTTCTGTTTCCTTCACTCTTTCCTTCAAGATTTGTAGGCGTAGTCTTACTAATCATTTGGGGTTGCTGAGGGATTTTACCATAGCCATAGGTTTCTGGATTTGTTTTGTATCCCAAAGAGTTGCTTTTGCTCTGTGATCCTCATTTAATATGACCCAGGAGGGATTTCAAAGTTTTGCTCATTTCTTTTTGGCACATCACAGAACTTCACAGAGAAAAGTAAAATTTTAGAGTCAAGAAGCCAGGCCCATGGAAGAGGTCAACTCCAGGAGGGTGTGGTGGTGTTTCAGTCTTAGAGTCCACAAGTGATGGCCAGCACCGTGAGGCAAAGAAAAAGTGTGCCTGTGTGCTGATGCTTTGGCCATAGCATGGTCTTGCCAAACTCCTCATTAGTCTCTAGAAAGATGCTTTTGAGAGGAGACAGTAAGTGAGAGATTGTCTCTGTGTTCATGTGGTAAGTGTTTGGGGAAGTATTTGGGGAGCATTTAGCAAACTGTTAAGAGTGTGAATGAAGAAAAGAAAAATCTGGACAATATGTGTCTTAAAACATCTTACATAAAATAAATTATGATTATCAGTTTTTACATTTTTGTAAAAACAATTGCATAGACATATCTTAAGTGAAAGTAAAAATTTTAAAGCCTGAAAGTAAAAATGATAACAATCTTTGCAGACTGACATAGAACACTAGAAGAATAAATTATTTTCTCATGAGAGCTATGTAAGGATTTTCTTTATAGTAGTCCAGGATATTAGGCCACAACTGTTAACTTATCAAAATTATGAAAGTGTTTTCTTAAAAGAGTTAAATTACAAAATCTTCAGTGACTTTAAGGATAAAAGTATATGGTTTTCAATAAATAGTAATAATTAAAGCTATCGTGTAGAACTTACCCAATACATTGTATTATGTGAAGTTCTTTATTCAATCACTGATCCATTTTATATATTAAATGTTTATTCAATAATTCACTCAACAAACATTATACAAGTCTTCTCTGTGTAAGTCATGGTGGGCACTAGTGATACAGGAGAAGCAAAACGTAAGGCCTTTATGAAACTTGTAATTCTAGAATTAAATGTCATATCCCATTTATCTCCAATAACAAACATATGAGGCATATGATTATCGATACCCCTATTTGTAAACATGGAACCAGATTATTTGAGAAGGTAAGCAATTCTGCAAGGATGCCCAGCTGGTTAGCTGGCAGCCAGGAGTTAGAACTCAGTTTGTCAAATCATGAGTCTGTTCTTAAGGTCTCAGGGCTCCTTAAATCTTAGTATATGAAGAAATGGTGATTCAGATTCCAGTATGAAAATAGTGCTGCTTTATTACTAGTTAGCATAAGGAAAAGTGGAGATCTAAAGTGTTTTGGATAGGTATTGACAGTCAAGAACTAAAATTATATAGAGTCTAGACAGAAAAAGCAAGTTTTGTAACTAATGAAAGCCAGGATGTGATTTATTGATAAGGCACTAAAGGATTTTCCCCTAGAAAAAAATGTATTTTTTGAATAAAATTTAAAATCAGTTGCAAATCAACTTGATATTTATAATTTTCTGAATAAAACTGAAAAATATCAGCTATCTTTTGACTAGTCTATTCAACAAATAGTCTCTAAAATTAGAAACATATGGATGTCTGAATTTTTAAAATATTTATTTGGATTATTTTTATATTGGTCAAACGTTCTGGTGATAGCTTTGAAGTTGGAGAAAATACATTTTAAAAATTAGTATTAAAAAACATTACCATGTAACTCATGAAATTGTGAAAATGTATTGCAGAAGAAAAGGGGAAAATCAGACATTTCATGGAAAGAGGGATGACTTGGAAAATAATAGACACAAATACTGCATTTTTAGTAAAATTGAGTCCATGTGCAATACTGTTTTCCAAAATATAGAAACTAAACCATCTTTTTCTGAATATAAATTAAACACAGAAGAGGAAAATAGTTCCCATTTTACTCCACTTCTCTTTATGGTTTATATAAAACTAATTTTGAAGTCTTTTTATTTTATTGTAATTGCTTACTGACATTAAATAGAAGCACATTTTAAGGCTTCAAGTACTGATTGTTTTAGAATATCTCTTATATAGTACATATTAATATGATAGATTTTTGGAAATCATAACTTTTATGGCCTTACATGAGACTTGTAATCAAAGGGTGTATCTTAAATAAAATAGAATCATGAAATGTAAGGGTTAAACTTAGTCAGGAAAGGTTATGTTACACTATGGTAACAGCTCCCAAATCTGAGAAACAACAAAAGTTTTTCACTTACACTATTTGCCTAACACACAATGCACTGATCCATTTCAACCTCTGTTTACAACCATTTCTAGGGAGTAAGGGAGAAGGGAAAAATGGAGACTACAGTGTTTTGCATTGACAAAGAACATATGTTATTTCCAACAAAGTCATTTCACCATGTCATACTTCAGCCTAACATAGGCCTGATATGTGGAAAACAAGAATATTTTTGAACAGCTCTAATAACTATAATGACTACCATTGAAATAATCTCTGAGATCATCTAGTGTATACCAATTTTACAGATGTGGAAACTTATTATTAGGAGAGGGAAGATGTTTGCTCATAATTGTAACCTAATTAATTAAAAACAGCAGTTATAACCAAGGGTTTCTTTTATTCATGTTCATAATATGTACTAAATAGCTCTGTGCTCCAGCTCTGGCTATGATCTTGGAATTATAAGGGAATAAGGATGAGTTAATGAAACAATTTTCACAGAAAAGGTAACTTTAGAATAATATCTTGGGGGAAAAGTGAAGATGCAGAAGGAAAACAGGAGAGAGAAAGAGCATTTAGGTGACAGAAGAGAATCAGTAGAGGGACATGAAATAGCAGTGTGTTTTCATTGAGCCACAATATAGTTTAATATAGGTAGTCATAAAGTACAAATGAGAGTCTAGTCTGCTAGAAAATAAGAATGAACCTTATATGAAGGAAACACTTTGGAGTTTGAATGTATTTGGTTATCTGCTAGGGGAAGGAAGGTCTTCTGACTTCCAGTCCAACATTGTTTTGAAACTGTTTCACTACCAAATACAGCATATAAATTAATGACCTAGTTTTCCCAGGGAGAAGACTGCTTCAGGGTTTGTGTTCTAGGGTTATTTGCATGTGTTTGAGACAAGATGGGTGGGGCTGAATTACCAGCTTCCATAACAAGGTTTTCTGGTGTTTCACAGCCTGAAAAAATTAATAAGTGATTCACAAGGTCAACAAGGTCCATATTTCCAGTCCCCAAACAAGATTCAATGGACATCCCTGAGATTATTCCACAGGTTTTGCAAGCTCTACTGCATTCCAGAGCCAGAGGAAGCTATACATGCACTTAGTATCTGCTTAGGAGGTTTTTCTCTCCCTACTGCTGTCAGTGTTGATGACAAAAAGGAAGTAAGGCTTGATTTTCCTCAGCAAGGGCTGAACCTGGCTGGATTAAGTAATTTAGCATCATACTAAAATGATGCTTTCTTCATTTCACCTTGTATTTTACCTAACTGCCATGCCAGAATATATCATATTTTCATGACAAACAAGGGAAATGAGTATACTGAAAAATGTTGAAGTCGAAGAAGCAGGAAAGTTGGTTCAAAGGATAGTGTTAGTAAATCTGACTCTTTACAAGATTAGTGTTCAGAAAAATACTGTTCATGTCTCCGTTTTCTTTCAGATCCGTTAACATTCCTACTGGTAGGCAATTGCTTGCATTAGATTGTGAACTACTAGTAAGCATGGTTGTAGATTGAAAAAAATCAAACCGAAGTGAAAATAAACCTTTCTGCAGCAATGAGAATGTCCCAGCCTACAAAATTTTACCTCTGACCACATGCAAAGTGTGTTGCTTAGAAACCCAAAGCAGAAAGTTTGCCCAGCAACTTTAGATCCCACCAGATGCCCCTGTGTAGAAACTGACACTGGCGACCACAGCATTATAGAAATATAGAAACGCAAGTCATCTGTAAAGGATAAAAAAAGGAACATAAATAGACATAAACATTTTAGCTTTTGTTTGATGTTTAAGAAACTATAAAATCTGAAGTCCTGACTTCAGTGTTTGGGTCTCAGATCAAAATTCACACTTCTTCTGAGGGTTGTATCCCCTGTGCTATGGCTTCCTGCCTTCTGGTCAAAAAACTTCTTATCCATGATGTTAACTTTTAGTAATCAAGTTGGTGCTATGCCCAAATGTGTTTTATCAGTCTAAAACAATCTCACAATCTTGTGAGTATTAAACTTCTCTGTGATTTCATATTAGTAATAACTATTACAGATATAATAATTCCAGAATATGGATTGTGTAGTGAGATCATCTCTTAGCCAGGTCATTGGTGCAGCCATCTGTCTGCCTCAACCTGAGATCATCATTTACACCAACAGCAGAGAAAAATTTCTAAAAAGTAAATTTGATCTTGTCACTTGGCTACTTGAAAATTACTGTTGGTTTACCACTAAAAACGTTAGAAAATCTAAACTCTTTATATGGCATACAAAATGCCACAAATGCTTACTAAGAATCCCTTCTATTTCCTCTGTCCTCTGCACATACAATGCCCTTTCAAGCCTTTCCAGTGGGTTTGTCCCAGCTCTTCCATAGCCCTGGAGTGTTCATTCCCTTCCTCTCATTCTTGTAAGTATCTACTGACACTTAAAAATCTAGAAAAAATAGTGTTGGGGAAAGCCCTCCTGATTTTCCCCAAAGAAAAATAGTTACTGTTCTATAAATACAAAGCCTTGGATCTGGCCCAAAAAGGAGCTTAATAAATTTTGTTAATTTATGAATTACAGTCATTTTCCATTACATATTTGACTTTCTGATATAAGTAATCTTCTGGCCATAATTGCAACTTCATTACATGTGAGTTACACTCCTGAAGTAGTGGTAGTCAAAGAACTTAATATGGTATCACTATATAAAATCATAACTGTTCATTAACTTACATTTAAGTTTTGGAGCTATGATCTGCCCAAGGAAATTATGTCCTACCTGATGAAAACAGCAGATTTCAGAGCACAGATTTTTCCATCAAGGAGCATTCAGGTTTAATCCAGGTATAATACTGATCACTCCAATTTTTATAATTATATGTATGTAATTATATATATGTATATAATTGTATAATATGTATGTAATAATATATATATATACATATGTATGTGTATGATAGGTTAATTTAATAAACACACATGAAAAACCCATTTTTATTTAAAAACAATAATAGCCCATATGGTTATCTAGTAATTTTTTTTTTTTGAGAGGGCATCTCTCATATTTACTGATCAAATGGTTGTTAACAACAATAAAATTCTGTATAAGGGACTCAATGCTCAATGTACAATCATTAATCCACCCCAAGCCTAATTCTCATCAGTCTCCAATCTTCTGAAGCATAATGAACAAGTTCTTACATGGTGAACAAGTTCTTACACAGTGAATAAATTCTTACATGGTGAACAGTACAAGGGAAGTCATCACAGAAACTTTCAGTTTTGATCACATATTATGAACTATAAACAATCAGGTCAAATATGAATATTTGTTTGATTTTTATACTTGATTTATATGTGAAACCCACATTTCTCCCTTATTATTATTATTATTATTATTATTATTATTATTAATAAAATGCTGAAGTGGTAGGTAGATGCACGATAAAGGTAGAAAACATAGTTTAGTGCTGTAAGAGAGCAAATTTAGATGATCAGGTGTGTGCCTGTAGCCTAAGTGTTAATCCAAGCTAGACAAGGGCAATAAAACATCCACGGATGCAGAAGATTTCTCTCAAAACAGGGGGGATGAGGTTCTAAGCCTCACCTCTGTTGATCCCCAATTTCTCACCTGATGGCCCCCCTGCGACTGTGCCTGTCTTAGGTTCTTCCTCCCTTGAGGAATCTTACCCATCTCTGGCTCACCAGTCATCTTCCAGGGCCATACAGGGAAATGTAAAGTTGGTAGGTGAGAGAGAGGCAATACTGTTTGAAAAGGTTAGCTTTTTACTTCTTTGTAGATTTATGCCATGTGGCTTTTATGCCCAGTATTTGTCTTGGGGTATCTTTACCACTTCGAAGAACTATGATACTCGGTAAATTTGATATGAGGCACGAATTCTATCTAAGGGTTGTAATTAGGAAGGAAGAAGAAAAGCAATAGGAGTAGCAGACAGAAGATAACATGGGAAGATTGATTATTTCTTTGACATATTTTCTTGTAGAGTAACTTCAGCATGTATAGGTTTTAAACTACTAATTAAATTGCGTACACACATTAACATAATAGGAATACAGTTACATAACCAAAGCAGACCTATAATTACCAGCCATCTCCAGTGAAACCAAGAAAACCAGTTAGGTACCCTAGGCATTTGTGAAAACTTATCTATGATATGGTGGATATTGTCCAACTGAACTTGAACAGTCTGAGAGAAATCAGACAAATTAAAACAACCCATTCCTGGGGACTGTTCACATCCCATTTGTTCTTTTAACAGTAGATAGTCTGTAGTCATAAGATTTTGGAGCACTACAACTTGCACTTCTCCTAATTCTTGGTTGAGTTCCAACAGTATAGATCCAGTCAAATTTGTTGTTTTACTGTATGCACAGGCAAGCTTCGATATCTCCTTCTTCATTCCAATGGCAAGTCCAGGAAATGGTGGGATGAATGCAGCTACAACTGCAGCATTGCCTGGATCTTTGTTGAGGTTTTTTGATGATCATCTTCTGGTATGACTCTTCCAGAGAGTGCTGATGTTGGAAGTTCTTCTTCATATCATATCTTAGTTCATTTTCTGGATAGCCAAATTAGGCTTTGATCCTCTGTATAAACACAAACAGACCCTTTGCCCACACTTTGATATGCCCTTTATACCATTGTGTAGTACTCATTGGAGGTCACTACACAGGAACTGCTTTTTTTTTTTTTTTAAGAGAAAGGAATATTATCAGAAAAATGTACCTCCATAGCCGATCATCTGACTCTCTTTAAGTGATCAAAATTAAGGATATTTAAAGCACGCATTAATCGTTGATTTATACTTAGTTTTATCCTATCAGGGAGTAATCCCCCTTTTCTTTCTTTCTTTTATTTTGTTATCATTAATCTACACTTACATGAAGAATATTATGTTTACTAGGTTATCCCCTATACCAGGTCCCCCCTATAAACCACTTTACAGTCACTGTCCATCAGCATAGCAAAATATTGTAGAATTACTACTTGTCCTCTCTGTGTTGTACAGCCCTCCCCTTTCTCCCTCCCCCCCATTATGCATGCAAATCTTAATACCCCCCTTCTTCTTCCCCCCCTTATACCTCCCTACACACCCATCCTCCCCAGTCCCTTTCCCTTTGGTACCTGTTAGTCCATTCTAGGGTTCTGTGATTCCGCTGCTGTTTTGTTTCTTCAGTTTTTCCTTTGTTCTTATACTCCACAGATGAGTGAAATAATTTGGTATTTCTCTTTCTCCGCTTGGCTTATTTCACTGAGCACAATACCCTCCAGCTCCATCCATGTTGCTGCAAATGGTAGGATGTGCCCTCTTCTTATGGCTGAGTAGTATTCCATTGTGTATATGTACCACATCTTCTTTATTCATTCATCTACTGATGGACATTTAGGTTGCTTCCAATTCTTGGCTATTGCAAATAGTGCTGCGATAAACATAGGGGTGCATCTATCTTCCTCAAACTTGATTGCTGCGCTTAGGGTAAATTCCTAGGAGTGGAATTCCTGGGTCAAATGGTAAGTCTGTTTTGAGCGTTTTGATGAACCTCCATACTGCTTTCCACAATGGTTGAACTAATTTACATTCCCACCAGCAGTGTAGGAGGGTTCCCCTTTCTCCACAGCCTTGCCAACATTTGTTGTTGTTTGTCTTTTGAATGGCAGCTATCCTTACTGGTGTGAGATGATATATCATTGTAGTTTTAATTTGCATTTCTCTGATAATTAGCGATGTGAAGCATTTTTTCATGTGTCTGTTGCCCATCTGTATTTCTTTTTTGGTGAACTGTCTGTTCAGTTCCTCTGCCCATTTTTTAATTGGATTATTTGTTTTTTGTTTGTTGAGGCATGTGAGCTCTTTATATATTTTGGACGTCAAGCCTTTATCAGACCTGTCATTTTCAAATATATTCTCCCATACTGTAGGGTTCCTTTTTGTTCTATTGATGGTGTCTTTCGCTGTACAGAAGCTTTTCAGCTTAATATAGTCCCACTTGTTCATTTTTGCTGTTGTTTTCCTTGCCCGGGGAGATATGTTCAAGAAGAGGTCACTCATGTTTATGTCTAGAAGGTTTTTGCCTATGTTTTTTTCTAAGAGTTTTATGCTTTCATGGCTTACATTCAGGTCTTTGATCCATTTTGGATTTACTTTTGTGTATGGGGTTAGACAATGGTCCACTTTCATTCTCCTATATATAGCTGTCCAGTTTTGCCAGCACCATCTGTTGAAGAGACTGTCATTTCGCCATTGTATGTCCATGGCTTCTTTATCAAATATTAATTGACCGTATATGTTTGGGTTAATGTCTGGAGTCTCTAATCTGTTCCACTGGTCTGTGGCTCTGTTCTTGTGCCAGTACCAAATTGTCTTGATTACTATGGCTTTGTAATAGAGCTTGAAGTTGGGGAGTGAGATCCCCCCTACTTTATTCTTTTCTCAGGATTGCTTTCGCTATTCGGGGTCTTTGGTGTTTCCATATGAATTTTTGAATTATTTGTTCCAGTTCATTGAAGAATGTTGCTGGTAATTTGATAGGTATTGCATCAAATCTGTATATTGCTTTGGGCAGGATGGCCATTTTGACGATATTAATTCTTCCTAGCCATGAGCATGGGATGAGTTTCCATTTGTTAGTGTCCCCTTTAATTTCTCTTAAGAGTGACTTGTAGTTTTCAGGGTGTAGGTCTTTCACTTCCTTGGTTAGGTTTATTCCTAGGTATTTTATTCTTTTTGATGCAATTGTGAATGGAATTGTTTTCCTGATTTCTCTTTCTATTGGTTCATTGTTAGTGTATAGGAAAGCTACAGATTTCTGTGTGTTAATTTTGTATCCTGCAACTTTGCTGAATTCCGATATAAGTTCCAGTAGTTTTGGAGTGGAGTCTTTAGGGTTTTTTATGTACAATATCATATCATCTGCAAATAGTGACAGTTTAACTTCTTCTTTACCAATCTGGATTCCTTATATTTCTTTGTTTTGTCTGATTGCCATGGCTAGAACCTCCAATACGATGTTAAATAACAGTGGGGAGAGTGGGCATCCCTGTCCGGTTCCCAATCTCAGAGGAAATGCTTTCAGCTTCTCGCTGTTCAGTATAATGCTGTCTGTGGGTTTATCATATATGGCCTTAATTATGTTGAGGTACTTGCCCTCTATTCCCATTTTGCTGAGAGTTTTTATCATGAATGGTTGTTGAATTTTGTCAAGTGCTTTTTCAGCATCTATGGAGATGATCATGTGGTTTTTGTCTTTCTTTTTGTTGATGTGGTGGATGATGTTGATGGATTTTCGAATGTTGTACCATCCTTGCATCCCTGGGATGAATCCCACTTGGCCATGGTGTATGATCCTTTTGATATACTGTTGAATTCTGTTTGCTAATATTTTATTGAGTATTTTTGCATCTACACTCATCAGGAATATTGGTCTGTAATTTTCTTTTTTGGTGGGGTCTTTACCTGGTTTTGGTATTAGGGTGATGTTGGCTTCATAGAATGAGTTTGGGAGTATTCCCTCCTCTTCTATTTTTTGGAAAACGTTAAGGAGAATGGGTATTATGTCTTCTCTGTGTGTCTGATAAAATTCGAGGTAAATCCGTCTGGCCTGGGGGTGTTGTTCTTGGGTAGTTTTTGATTACCGCTTCAATTTCTTTGCTCGTAATTGGTTTGTTTAACTTTTGTGTTTCTTCCTTGGTCAGTCTTGGGAGGTTGTATTTTTCTAGGAAGTTGTCCATTTCTTCTAGGTTTTCCAGCTTGTTGGCATATAGGTTTTCATAGTGGTCTTTAATAATTCTTTGTATTTCTGTGGAGTCTGTCGTGATTTTTCCATTCTCATTTCTGATTCTGTTGATTTGTGTTGATTCTCTTTTTCTCTTAATAAGTTTGGCTAGAGGCTTATCTATTTTGTTTATTTTCTCAAAGAACCAGCTCTTGGTTTCATTGATTTTTGCTATTGTTTTATTCTTCTCAATTTTGTTTATTTCTTCTCTGATCTTTATTATGTCCCTCCTTCTGCTGACTTTAGACCTCATTTGTTCTTCTTTTTCCAGTTTCGATAGTTGTGATGTTAGACTATTCATTTGGGATTGTTCTTCCTTCTTCAAGTGTGCCTGGATTGCTATATACTTTCCTTTTAAGACTGTTTTCGCTGCGTCCCGCAGAAGTTGGGGCTTCGTGTTGTTGTTGTCATTTGTTTCTATATATTCCTTGATCTCTATTTTGATTTGTTCACTGATCCATTGATTATTTAGTAGCATGTTGTTAAGCCTCCATGTGTTTGTGAGCCTTTTTGTTTTCTTTGTAGAATTTATTTCTAGTTTTTTGGTCTGAAAAATTGGTTGGTAGAATTTCAATATTTTAGAATTTACTGATGCTCTTTTTGTGGGCTAGTATGTGGTCTATTCTGGAGAATGTTCCATGTGCACTTGAGAAGAAAGTATATCCTGTTGCTTTTGCATGTAGAGTTTTATAGATGTCTATTAGGTCCATCTGTTCTAGTGTGTTGTTCAGTGCCTCTGTGTCTTACTTATTTTCTGCCCAGTGGATCTATCTTTTGGGGTGAGTGGTGTGTTGAAGTCTCCTAAATTGAACGCATTGCATTCTATTTCCCCCTTTAGTTCTGTTAGTATTTGTTTCACATATGCTGGTGCTCCTGTTTTGGGTGCATATATATTTATAATGGTTATATCCTCTTGTTGGACTGAGCCCTTTATCATTATGTAGTGCCCTTCTTTATCTCTTGTTACTTTCTTTGTTTTGAAGTCTATTTTGTCTGATATTAGTACTGCAACCCCTGCTTTCTTCTAACTGTTGTTTGCCTGAAATATGTTTTTCCATCCCTTGACTTTTAGTCTGTGCATGTCTGGGTTTGAGGTGAGTTTCTTGTAAGCAGCATATAGATGGGTCTTGCTTTTTTATCCATTCTATTACTCTGTGTCTTTTGATTGGTGCATTAAGTCCATTTACATTTAGGGTGACTATTGAGACATATGTACTTATTGCCATTGTAGGCGTTAAATTCGTGGTTACCAAAGGTTCAAGGTTAGCCTCTTTAGTATCTTACCGCCTAACTTAGCTCGATTATTGAGCTGTTATATACACTGTCTGGAGATTCTTTTCTTCTCTTCCTTCTTATTCCTCCTCCTCCTTTCTTCATATGTTGGGTGCTTTGTTCTGTGCCCTTTTTAGGAGTGCTCCCATCTAGAGCAGTCCCTGTAAGATGCCCTGTAGAGGTGGTTTGTGGAAGCAAATTCCCTCAGCTTTTGCTTGTCTGGGAATTGTTTAATCCTGCCATCATATTTAAATGATAATCATGCTGGATACAGTATCTTTGCTTCAAGGCCTTTCTGTTTCATTGTATTAAATATATCATTCCATTCTCTTCTGGCCTGTAGGGTTTCTGTCGAGAAGTCTGATGATAGCCTGATGGGTTTTCCTTTATTGGTGACCTTTTTCTCTCTAGCTGCCTTTAAAAATCTTTCTTTGTCCTTGATCCTTGCCATTTTAATTATTTTGTGTCTTGGTGTTGTCCTCTTTGGATCCTTTCTGTTGGGGGTTCTGTGTATTTCCGTGGTCTGTTTGATTATTTCCTCCCCCAGTTTGGGGAAGTTTTCTACAATTGTTTCTTCAAAGACACTTTCTATCCCTTTTCCTCTATCTTCTTCTTCTGGTACCCCTATAATACAGATATTGTTCCTTTTGGATTGGTCACACAGTTCTCTTAGTATTGTTTCATTCCTGGAGATCCTTTTATCTCTCTCCATGTCAGCTTCTATATGTTCCTGTTCTCTGGTTTCTATTCCTTCAATGGCCTCTTGCATCTTATCCATTCTGCTTATAAATCCTTCCAGGGTTTGTTTCACTTCTGTAATCTCCTTTCTGGCATCTGTGATCTCCCTCCGGACTTCATCCCATTGCTCTTGCATTTTTCTCTGCATCTCCGTCAGCATGTTCATGATTTTTATTTTGAATTCTTTTTCAGGAAGACTGGTTAGGTCTGTCTCCTTCTCAGGTGTTGACTCTGTGATCTTTGTCTGCCTGTAGTTTTGCCTTTTCATGGTGATAGAGATAGTTTGCAGAGCTGGTATGAGTGACAGCTGGAAGAACTTTCCTTCTTGTTGGTTTGTGGACTTCCTCTCCTGGGAGAACAGTGACCTCTAGTGGCTTGTGCTGGGCAGATGTGTGCAGACAGGGGTGCGCAGACAGGGCTTCTGCTTCCTGTCCAGCTGCTATGGAGTTTATCTCTGCTGTTGCTGTGTGCATGTCCTGCCATGGCTGCTGCTCCAAAATGGTGGAGCCCTGTTGGAAGGGGAGCGGCTGGGAGGCTATTTATCTCCGTAAGGGGCCTCCGTGCTCCCTGCTGCCCAGGGATTTAGAGTGCCCAGAGATCCCCAGATTTCCTGCCTCTGGACTAAGTGTCCTGCCCTGCCCCTTTAAGACTTCCAAAAACCACTTGCCAAGAAAAAACAAAACAAAACAAAAACTCACCGCTCCCATTTCTTTGTTCTCTGGCATTGGCCTCAGGCTCCCGCTCACCGGTCCTGCTGCCCTGTTTCCCTAATATCCAGGACCCCACACATGCACTGTGTCTGCGCTCTGGTCTGGACGGCTGGGGCTGGGGCTGGGTGTACAGCAGTCCTGGGCTCCCTCTCCCTCTCCACTCCAACTCCTCTCCTCCCACTGGGAGTTGGGGGGAGGGGCACTTGCGTTCCACGTGGCTGAGGCTTGTATCTTACCCCTATCGGGAGGCGCTGGGTTTTCGCAGGTGTGGATGTGGTCTAGATGTTGTCCTGTATCCTCTGGTCTCTATTTTAGAAAGATTTGTCTTTGTTATATTTTCATAGATATATGTGGTTTGGGGAGGAGATTTCCACTGCTCTACTCATGCTACCATCTTGGCTCCTACCACCACTAGTAATTTTATCTCTATTTGAAATGTGAATTCTAAGTCTTCAGCTGATTCATGCCCACTCCTGACACAGTCCAATAGATACTCTCATAGAACAAACTAAGACTTCTTCACAGAGATGTACAAATGAAAATATTATTTACTTGATATGTGTCTTCCTTAGAATGCAACTACCTGAAAATAGGGACCTGGGTATGATATCTTGCTCAATTCTCTACCCTTAATGCTTTGCCCAAAGTTTAAAATGTAGTTGTCTCTTAACATATATTTACTGAAGGAATAAACACAAGAATTGGATGCTTAATACACGTTAGTTTTTCCATTTTTTCAAATATTCAGCACAGAGTTTTTGCATAAGGGGCCTTGTAGATATTCCTTTTAAGAAAAAGATGTAATTTCACAGTAACAAATGTCACCCTCTCAATCACTATTTTTCTACAAAAGAGGATTTCAAATATTTATTATTTGTTAAGAACAGTATTTATAGTAAACACTGGACAACGTGGAGATATTGTTGCAGTGATCATAAGCAGCTACTTGTGGATCTGTAGTCAGTCTTTCAGACCATGAAGATTTCCAAAAGTTTATTTTGTGGCAAAATTACTGCAATTTCAAGTACAGGTTTAAAGTGCAGACACATGAAACTCTACCTAATGAGTATGTAAGTAGGAACCTCCACAAGTCTCTTTGGTGTGGTGATACATGAATGTCGAGTATGAAAAAAGATAACACCTACACTCACAATACTTCTAGGAAGGGAAGATTAGATTTTTGTGTCCTAACAGAATGGTCTGAAGACATAGAAAGGGAGTAAGAGAAGAGAGAAGGAGAGAGACAGAGAGAGACTGCTTTGATGTGAGTAATTAATTCTATCCCTGAAGGAATTTCTATTGAGGTGTGGATGAATGGGCAATATTTTCATCAGGTTGAAGAAAAGGAATGGCAGGGGTGGCAGGATGACATTCTGTGGAAAAAGCATTTGTGTATTCCAAACTTTATGAAACCCAATGATAATGCTTTTAACAAAATAAGAAGTATTTGCTCCAGTTCTCTCTCCTAAACCAGAGAAGGATTTTATTCTGAAAGAGTATATTTTTAATAATTTATGCAAATGAATCTATTTAGTTTTCTTTTGGAAGGCTGTGATCAAGTCTAAATCCAGTCTAATGGTTAAAGAGTAGTAATGTGGAGAATGGGTAGAAGTGAGCAAAGTCAACAATATATGCTACTCTGTGTTTTTCACTGGTACTATAAAATTTAATAGCTTTCCTGTGGTGCATTTTTTAAAAAATGCACCTACATTAGAGACAGTTTATTAATGAGATAACTGAGAGCAGAGATTAGAGTTTAGTCCCAACAGAAAATAAATCACTGAAGAATGTTTTTTACTTTCTTGTTTACAACAACATGTTATTCATATTTTTCTGACATGAACTGATAATAATAATAATAATAATGACTGGTTAACATTTGACTGCTTACTCTCTACCTGTAATCTCCATGCATTATCCATCTAATATTCATAGGAACCTTAAGAAGTTGGTGCTGTTATGATGATGATTTTTTAAGTGCATAACTTAAGAGAGAGAATGTGTAAATGCTCAGCCATAGGTCAGACAGTTAATAAATATATCTGGGATTTTGACTCAAGTCTGTCTGGCTCAAGAGCCTGTACTGTTGACTTTGTATTGTTACCACATCAGAGAAGAGGGACAGCTTATCCCTAGGCATGCTGAGGAACAAGATCCCAGGGAGTGGTGTGAAGAGGGTGAGAAACAGTAGGGGAGCTGTTAATGAACTGGAGAGGAACGCATGTGGGCACAGCATGGGATATGGCAATTTTAAATCTAAGACTGAGTGTGGTGAAAGTTATCTAGTGATGAAGAGCAAAGTTAATTTTGTATGAAACCTGAGTGGTCACATTTTCCTTGAAAGAAGATTATAAAGGGATGGTTGAATGCAGAACACCTTGAATACTCAACATTCTGGACATATGATGTACCTTAAAATTTCTTCTTTTCCATATTTGAAGCTGATGTTCAAATTGCACAGGTTTCATTTAATGTATCACTGTGATAGAGCTGCCCTTGGAATAAAACTCGGGGAATCTTTACAGTCATCTATCAATTCAGTTTAAAGAAAGGGAAATTAGGATTCATAGTTACAAAAGAGATTCAAAGGTAATAAATTCCATTAAAAAATGGACAATTCTCATAATATTTACATGATTACAGTAGAAGGCACTGGGTGGTCTGTTAATATTAAAAGTTACCACTGAAATAAAATGGCAAGTATAGTACAAATCTTTATAGATACTCAAGGAAAACTTGATCATAGAGATAGATGTTTTGTCAGCAAACATGTCCATTACATTGATCTAAAAACAAAACTGTATGTAGATGATTCTCTATGTCATAGAAAGTTCTTCAACAGTTAACTCATGGGCAATAATAAACCCAGTGCTGTAACTAACACAGATGGTGATACTGTAGCACATTCATGTAAACTCAGAATCCATATAGTGGCTACAAGACTTGAGATTCCTTAGGGAGGAATCAGAAGTTCATTTGCTGTTCCACAGATCCAGTGCTGGTTTTCACATTGGGATCTCTGGATTACCACAGTTACTAAAATATTCAGAGCACTCCATGACAAAAGTCTCTCTGTTGTCATTGCCCAGTTTATGGTTAATACCTTAGATGGTGTTAGATAAAGCAGTACATTATAGTAATTACGAGTGCAGACTCTAAGTTCTTCACTGAGACATATTTGACTTGCCACTTGATCACTGTGTGACTCCAAATAAGTTCTTTATTCTGTGCTTCAATTTCTCCATATTCAAAGGGAATGTTTATAGGACCTATTCATTTGGTTGTAAAGATGAAATAAAATCATCAATAAACAACACTTGGTGCTATGTGTGACTAACAGTCGGCACTCAGTGGAGATCAATCATCATTTCAAGCAGTATCATAGTTTGGGTTTCCAGATAAAGCAAATAAAAATAAGCATTTCCCAGCTAAACATGAATTTCAGATAAACCACAAATACATTTTAGTAGAATTCTTCCCTCTGCAGTATTGGGAGCATATGCTAAAATATTGTTCATGGTTAAATTTTATCTGGAAACCCTAGTCTTAGTTCTGATGATAGCAGGCATTCAGTGGTTTAATTTAAACTGTTTGGCTTGAATATGTAAATGCAACTCTGGACTGAAGTTTTTTTGAAGTGGTCACATGTTGATCATTTTAATATGTTAATTTTGTTACATCTACTAACCCACAATCTACAAGTATTCACATTCTAGAATGACTAGAAGTCATTCATTTATTCAGCTAAAAGCACAGAGGCTACCAGGTGCCTGTGTTTGTTGGTGTGGTGATGAAACATGCAAACAAGAAGAAATGCCAATACAGAGTGATAGAGATCTTAATATAAGACTACAAATCAGTATGGTACAGATACAGATAGAATGGTCTAGGAACCAAGAGCTGCTGTTCTTTGAGAAACATCCATCAAGTAATGTGCCCGATATTGTTCCATGGGTGAGATGGGCCCACATTGCTGAATCCCAAAAAGGGAAATGATGTAATGATCATACAAAGAAATGTAAAATTGCTATTGTGGTAAGTTCACTGAATGAGGGATAGGTAAATGGTGTTATAAAGGTATGTACTATGAATCTGGCCCTCCTCAGAAGTCAGGGAATGCATCTTTGAGGAAGTAATAATAGAGTTGAGATCTGAAGGATAAGAAGGAGTTAAGCAGGAAAAGAGAGATAAAAGAAGAACATTCTAGGCAGAGAGAATAGCAAGGATCCCACAGTGGGAGGGAGGGTGATGTTCAGTGGAACACAAAGAGGATGCTAGTCAGAATTCTAGAGACGGAAAGGAAGAGGCTGAACAGGTAGGGAGGGACCAATCTATCTAGGCCCAAGGGTTTAGTATTTATCCTAAGGGCCAGTGTATAATTTAAGTAGGATAGAGAGAAGGGATGATGGATATGTGTTTTTAAATATTATTGTAGATGCTTTGTGGAGAATGGTTTGGAAGGGCTAATAGTAACTCTTCAGAGTAATTGGCAGGAAGTTTCTCTTAAAATAATGGAATGTAAGATATGTCTTGGAGGACTTAAAATGGTAAGAAATAGGACAAGAGGTAGAAATATCTCCTGCAAATCCTGAACAAAGGAGTATACCTCTGTGATTACAAGAGAGTTTCATTCAGTGGATTAACAGGTGTTTATAATGGTGGAAGCAGCAGTGGAGGGAATTCAAGAACCCAAGGAAAAATACCTGTGTACAAAGGTGGGGTGGTCAGATATAACTTATAGGTAAAGAGAAGTGACAAGGTTTTTAGTAGAAACCTAATATGAGGAGAGTATTGTTTTTTAAAAAATAAATTTCATATGATATCATGAATATATAATTTAGACCAAGAGATTATAGATTTAAAGCTGTGAGACTAGTTAAACAACTACTGTAGCACAATTAGTGTGAAGACATAAAGATATGATTTCAAGACTTAGTTTTAGAGAAAATGGCAGCAGGAAGATGACCCAATGAAAACCATAACGAAGGAGCAAAGAAGCGGTGGAAACTGGAGTCATGCATCAGGCTCAAAGAGTAAAGAAAGTTCAAGGAAGTGTATTTCAAATGTTATGTGAAATAAGTAGGGTAGAAAGAAGCAATTTCCAAGAGCTGATCACTCAGCTTTTGCTAGATCATCCTGAGTTAATACAGCCTCTGTTTCATACAACAGCAAATGTTTATTTCTCAGTCAGGTTACATGCAGGCTGTGGTCTGACTGTGGCTCTGCTCCATGTATCTTCTCATCTAGTTACAGGCTGAAGGAGCAGCCATCTGGGGACATGCAGTGCTCATTGTAGAGGGAAAAGCATGAGGAAGAATCATGCATTGTTCCTTAAAGCTTTTATGCAGACACTGCACAGGTACTGTCGCTCACATTTTATTGGCTAAACCAAATCACATGGAGAACCCCATTGTCAAAGGCAGAAGAGTATAATTTTCTTGTGGAGAGAGTCAGTAAAGAGAGGTTTAAATGAAATTAAGCATTCATTAGCATTATGATTTAGCAATCCCACTCCTAGGTATTTACCCAAGATAAATGAAGACATAGAGCTACACAAATCTGCATGCTAATGGTTATAGCAGCTTTATGTAGGATAATCAAGAATGGAAACAATCCAAATGTACATCAACCAGTGAATGGAAAACATATTGTGGTATATCCTTACAATAGAATAATACTCAACAATAAAAAAATCCAGCAAACTACTAATGATACATGTAACAACATGGATGAAAATCAGAGCCATTATGCTAAGTGAAAGAAGCAGATATAAATGATTACATATGAAATATATTATTTCATTTATATAGCATTCTGGAGAGGACAAAACTGTAGACGAAGAAAACAGACCAGTGGTTGGCAGAAACAGGGGTTGGGGAAGGGCATTGGCTACAAGTGAGAACAAGGGAATTTTTGAGGGATGTTGGGAATATTCTCTATCTTAACTGTGATGTTGGTTATGTAGCTGTATATATTTTTCAAAACTCATAATAATATATACCTAAAAGGAGAAGTTTTATTGTACACAAATTATGCCTCAATTATGTAAGTTAATAAGAAACGTATTTCCTTCCATGAATTGTTACTTTATACATAAATTAATACACACTTAAAAAACTGATAACCTAAAAGTATATAAACAAACTAATAGATATAAAGCAAATGAAGTATTCATTTATGAGTTGTCTTTGGGAGGTGGCAATAGTTCATTAATTTAGATACAGCTTCTGATAACTACAACTTAAATATTAAACTTTACAACTATGAAACTTACTTTTTTCCATTTAAGGAAATAACCCTCAGCATGTAATGCCTATCATGGAATTTATGGTCTGTGTGTTTTACAAGAGAAGTGGGGCTTAGTAAATAATTACAAAATGCTTTTGAGTCATTTCCATTCCCTAAGAAATACTGCATAATCTAAATAAGGAATGCTACATTTTAATAGACATAATATTTTAATTTGGTAGTTGCACAAAGCTGTATTCTGGCAGTTTATAAATTGTATGAACATGTGCAAATTCAACTGACATGCATTATTCAAGAGCAAATTATTGTCCAGAAGGATGAGTGGAGAAAAAACAAGGAAATATTTCCCCTCTTTCTCTTCTCTCTCATTTCAAAATAGCATGATAAATACAGAAAAAGAGGAAAAGGACTATTTTGTTATTTTCAAATAATGATCCAGTAAACAGTAAAAGTATAAGTAAAAATAAGTTAAAAAAAAGAAAAGCTATGATAGTATGGGGGAAAAAGAGTTCAAATTTTTGTTTCTGTCCAAAATAATCTTACATGATTTAAGTTATTCAGTTGAAGAACTGATAGATTAAGATAAATATTCATACTAATTTTTGACTAAGTATTTTGAAACAAAACAAAACCAAATCACATTTATTGCTTCTGGGTATTTTCAGGGAGGAGGAGAGAGAGGTTTAATTTATCAAGGACTATTATACATTAAACGCTGGTACTATAATGTATTGGACACTCTCATGTGGTCTGATCTACTGCAGATCTTTTTACATAATGGGTTTATTACTAATCACAACTCTTAATCTCTCCTTGTGATCCCCAAGACAGCAAAGTAATACTAACCACAGCTCTACATCTCTTGATAATTAAACTGTGGACAAGAGGGGATGTATTTTATGCCCTGGATTCCCTAACTTGATTCTGTAATCTTGTTTAGGATTTTGGTAGTCAGTCTTGTTCTGTTGGAAATTTGAATCCACATTAGATTCTCTATTGGTGCAGCATCATGACCTTTCCTGACTACTTAGTAAACATTCTCTAGGCAGCTTGAATAAGGATACTGCCTGGCACTTCATGCCTGATAGTGTGCACATTACAAAGGCACTATAGCCTTTTATTTCTCACTTTCACTTTCTAAATTGCAAATCCTTTGAGGACCAGAGTTGATAAGAAAGATATTTAGATTAATCAACAACTTACTTTTATTCAATTATTCATCTATCTCTCAGAAAAATTGATAGTATAAAAAGATCAACTTTAACAAAAAGTGAGTAATGAGATATATTTAAGTGTCTCCAGTACTGTTTGGTATATTCCATTCTTCCCCAAATTAACAAACTAACATTTCTTCCTAATAATAAATGATTTATAATCCATCAGTATACAAATGTCCTGGGAATCTGTGGGCAAGCAACCTCATGGAACAACTAGATAAAATTACCTGGAAAGACTGAATGATGTGTGCAGGTCATTGTTCTGAATCATCCCAAGCCTGAGTTGACAGCAGGCAAGGGAGTTATTTCCATCATGTTGCTGGACAGTTGCTGAAACTAGGTGTCTTGTCCAGCATCACTTCTGAGCATTAGAATAGTGCTTTGTCCCCATCTTCTAGCCCTAGGATTTTTTTAAGGCATATCTACACAGGATCATGCTTAGAGACATTTGACCTTTGGTTTCTACCCTCCCCTAGCTAGTCTTCCTGACTTCCCAGTTTCCCCAGGAATTTTCATCCATGCCCTTTTGCTCCCTAATAAATAAATAAATAAACTGGTTTCCTGCTTCATTTTCTCTCATAATAGCACTACCAGACTCTTGGACAACAGCACAATCATCTGTTAGAACACAGCCTCAATCCACTAGCAATTAAAAAAAAAATCTTTTAGCCTTCCTTAAGGAGAGAGAGGACTTTGTCTTAAGAAACCCAATGTTCACGTTTGGCTCAGTTCTCAATGAGGAAAGAGAAATGCTTCATTTTGTCCTGGGAAGCATGAGCCCCAAAGGAGAGATTAAAGGGCTCTTTCTGATATAATGCAAAGGAAGCTTGACTTTTCATATAAAAAACAAATTGAAGCTTTATATATATTGTTACAAATTAAAGAAGAAAGTCTTAATTTACTGTATGTCCTTTTCAGTCATTGTCAACTATTTTCTTTTTTTCTTCTTTTCCCCTCCTCAGCCAAATTTATAAAGTATGTACAAAAATGAGTTCAGAAAAAAATATTAAGATCCCAGGACTAAAGAAAAAAGTAAAATTAAAGAAAACATCTACTGATTTCTTCTTTCCTCGAAAAATAAAATGAAAGAATAATTTTTCAAAGGCTGCTATAAAATATTCTAATGTCCACCCTGGCAGGGAGGCAGCAAGCAGTAGCTGAAAGAAGGCTAGAATGGAAATATTGTACAATTTTTATGACTTGGTCAGGTTTTTTGGTTTCTTTCTTCCTCAGCTCCTTTATCTGAAATGAAATAACTATACTAGATCTTAAATTATGACCATCCATGAACCTATCCCATCCCTTGCTTTTTCTTACTCTTAGGCATTATAACAGTCTGATAATACATAGAAAACACTCCTATTTATTGACTCTAGACACCTAAAATGTACTAATGAGACTCACACCTGCTCCCTTTACTCAGCCAACTACACACGTTTATACTTAATCAGAATTCTTTAATGTTAGATAAAGAATTAGGTATTTCACAGTAGTGGTGAAACAAGAAATACATTGTATATATATCATGATCATTATATTATATTACAATTATATATTACATTGTATATTGTATATTGTAATTGTATATTATAATCACAATCATATACATCATATATGTATAAATGTCCTTGCCTGCCCTTTATGCATGGGTACTGTGGCCACCTTGGCCTCCTGGTTTCTTCTTCTATGTTGTCAGGCCTACTTTCTTTTTATTTGTTCTTATAAAGCTGTGGGTGATTATAATATGCAAGATTTTAACATTGCAGTGGTACGCACATTTTAAAAGAAAACAAAAGTGAAACTCTAACCTTGAAATTTCAGCTATAACCTATGGATGAAGGAGGTTTCAGGAGCATCACTCTTTGGCACCTCTGAAATTATTCGGTGATAGTCCTGTTGGTGGAAAGTTCAATGTGTTAAATGTGATTGTTACAATAAAACAAGAGCAGAACAGTGTCCAAAGGTGGCATGCAGAAGTCTAGGGGAAATATGAGCTGAAAGAATGCACTTGTATAAAATATAGAAGAAAAACTGATCTGTCAAGATGCTCCTCATAGTTACTTGATTAAAAAAAAGAAAAAAACAAATATAGCAAGCACAGAAAAGTAGTTTAAATCATTAGCTGTTGAGGTAAGGGAATTCAGTCTTTAAGAATGATGCTTATGAAAACCAAAGAGTAACATGGGAAAATTTTTATACTTTTAAAAAGTACTTTTCAGAATTTCATGTATGCTATCCAAAAAAAAGTCATCTCTAGGATGTACAGCAGGAATATTTGTCTTTCACTTTGTACACCCCTATATCCCTACCATCTTAAACAGTATCTGGTACATAGCAGGTGCTCAAAAAATATTTGTTGCGTGACTTTATTGAAGAGTCATTTAAAATAAATATTGGAAGAAAATATGCAAACTAACATGATAATGTTTCTGTAGTGGAGTGTGGAATTATGGGTACTTTTTTCCTGATTTTCTGAACTTTTTCTTCCCTTCTCCTACCTTGTTCTCTATATATGTCCTGTTGAAATTCAGAAATGCATATTTTTTAGTCTCCCACCCTAATACCTTTCAATTTCTGTTTACAACCTGGCAAAAGAGATGATTCTATGAAATGAGAGATTACAAATAAATGGTTTGCAATTTTTGAAAGGCAAAAATCAAAACATCGTGTGGTATGTACTTTGTGTAGCTACAGCCCTATCTATATTCAGGGACAGCTATGTAGCACAGAAATAACTTCTCTCTGTTTCAGTCATGAGCTAGTTTTTCCATTGTACATTTATTCCACAGCTAATAAAACAGTGCAATTCTACTTGCTTTTAATGTTCTGCCAATGAACTGCTAAGAACAATAAGCATGAAATAAATTCTCAAAGTTTTTCAGAGAGAATTCATCTTTTACCATGAAGTTTGACTAAGTCAGGAAAATTAAACCTAGATAATAAAGCTTCAATTAGAGCACAGACTTACATGTAGAGTCTCTGAGCATATTGCAGTTACAAAAATCAACAGATAATATAACAGTGTGCATTAGCCTCTGACTTTAATTTGGTTTTAGTATTATGTGAGGTCTGGGACAGAATTGAACTATATTCAAACTCAAAATTGTAACCTGATACATGCATAGCTTGATGCATAGATTTGCAAATGCTTTTTTTCTGTTTCACAGTTATTCATCTATCCATTCACTCAATTTACTTCTTCAAGAAATACATATTTAAGTTTTCCCACTTATCAGCTGTATGATCTGAGATGAGTTGCTAACCTATTTTGGCTTCAGTTTCAGGTAATATCTGTAAATGTGTTATAGTGATTGGTGGGATTTTCAAACATATGCAGTGTTTGAAAAGTCCTGGCACAGAATAAGACCTCAGTAAGTGTTAGCTCCTTTTACTGTGCCTGAGAAAACTGTGCTAGGAATTGAAGGTATGGTGATGAAAAAAATAGGCCTGGCTCTGCTCATTATTGCAAGGCAATTTCTATGGACTGTTTTTGCATGTCTCGTGAGCAGAAGCACTGACAGCCTTTTGTTTGGATCATCTTTAGACAATGAGTTTGGGAGACAGAGATAGTGTCTCCCTTCATAGCAGAGAATAGCCTTTTTTGTTCTCCATTATAAAAAATTCAGTGCTTCTCTCTGGGACAAAGTATGGGCAAGCTTGCTTGTAGGCAATTCTGACATTTCTTAAAATTTCTTAAACTTGGTATTCCTTTTCCATAATTCAACCCATTGCATGTATATGTGTCACCTGGACTTCATCATTTCTCTTTGTAGGAATTGGAACTCAGGCAATCAGTGCAAATGCTGATATTTTGGCTATAGCTATTGCTGTGAATAATAAACTGTCCTTTGTTTCCAATCCAGGAGTCTTTTGCCTTCTGTTAGCATCCAAACTAACTTGTTAACTTGCAAGTTGGATAAAATCCTAGATTCTTTACAATTCCTATCATTAGGTAATTATAGGAAGAGTAAAACATATCTGTATAAACACAAAAATCTGTGTGTGTGTATATATATATATGTATATATACACACATACATATATATGTATATGTTGTATATGTATATAAATCTACATAGACACATATTCTCATCTACATAGAAAAAACAAGGGTGGTAAATGTTATAGTAATATTATTCAGTAGTATGTAGTTGTGGAAATCTTCTATTAATTTATCTGACACCAAAAACCTTAGAAGTGGGAGGTAAACATGAGAATTACTTAACCAAACCTACTGGCTAGTGCTAATGCTTATCTCACCTACCACTTTTTCTCCAGCTCATAATAGAATAAATGGCACATAGTATGTACTCACTGAATATATAGTTTAGTAAGTGTATAAATAATTTATGAATACATTTATAAATAAATATATTCTCCTTACTGCTTGACAGTTTCCATAAGAGGCTAGGCACTTCTGAATGAACTTTTTTGTCTGGAAGTTCTTCCTTACTCTGTTAGTCAAGCTAAGAGGAGATATACTATGCTAATATAAAAGTCACAAAAATATTACTGGATGGCCCAACATAATGAACAACTTCTCTCTCATATCACCATTCAGTATAGATCAGGAAGCTCACCTTCTTAAAGGCTTTCTCTTTAAAGTGATGTCAAGAATTGGAGCTCCTCTATAATGTCGCTTTATCAGGAGTAAATGAAAATGGCAGTGTTGTCTCTGCTGTAGTTAATTTGAACTAAATTGAGTTCTTAAACTTAATTCGTTGATTCTAAGTCTTCCCATGGAAAAAACACAACAACAAAAATTCACTCTCTTCCACATGATATGATAGGTATTTAAATGTTTATTTCCCCTTAGTCTCTACTTTTCCTAGTCTTAATAATCTTAAGTCCTATAATCAGGCCTCACATGAAATCATTCTTGGATATCTTACCATTTTGATTATTTTGTTTACAACCTGGGCAAAGAGATAATTCTATGGAATGGGAGATTACAAATGAACAGTTTGCAATTTTTGAAAGGCAAAAATCAAAACGTAGTGTGGTATGTACTTTGTGTATTTTCCTATGGACATTCCTTAGGTTGTCAATAATGTTTAAAGAGTTTCACTGAGAACTGAATATACCTCAGATATTATCAGACAAGCATAGAGTGAGCCTAATATCCCATGATTTAAATTCTAGAAAGTCCAGTGCTTCTCGCCTTTCATATCATCTTGAGAGAATTACAGGACACCAACAGGGACAGTATTTTTTAAAGTATTGACTGATGCTTGCCATACCTCATTCCATTGTACCCTGCCACCCCACCACCCCATTTCAGGTAGGCATTGTCTCAAGGGGGGGTGGCAACTGTGGAAATTGGAGAACAGATTCTTGTCTTTTCATCTTTAAAAAAAGGCACACAGAATACTTGAAGATCAAGTTTTTCCTGTCTTTGAAGAGGTAAGAACTCTCTTGACTAGAAGAAATAGAGAAGAGTAACAGAGGGATCTTGAGAGTTAGACACTGGTGAAGGCATATATGGGTGGTTTACTGCACCCTGTCCTCTCTGAAACCCTCACCTTCAGAGTTAGTGGTTCTTGAAAAGGGAGAGAGAGCAATGCAAGTCAGTCATAGTGGAAATTGAAAGGATACAATACCTGAGCCTCTGTCCTCTGTCTGGCATGCTGAGAGACAGCAGCCTCCCAAGAATATCACCATACCATGGAAATGAGTAGAGATGGCTATTAGGTGGCAGGACTACAAAACTGAGGCCTGCACAGCCTCCTGTCCATGGCACTGTGCCACATATGTGTGGCCTCTCCCCTCCCTTCCAAATAACCTAATATTCTCTCAGGCAGGAGAAGGAAAAAATCTGAAATGTCTAGATTAATCTGAAATTACTGTGTGTACCCAGAAAAAGTTTACTTGTACTTGACTAAGATTACCCTTTCTGCCTTCGGAAAGGCTGAATGTTGTAATAGGGAATACGTTGTATCTTAGAGAAATGCTGTCAACTTCTTAGCACTTCTAAGGACACAATTTAAAAATATTCTGACAACTACAGATGATTTGCTTGTGAATGGAAAAACTACAGGATTTGGATTTAGGAGATGTAAATTTAAATTACTCCCTCTATGATTTTGGCACATGATAGTTTCTCTCTTAGCAACAGTTATATCATGAAAAACACGTACATATTCTGAACTTTCTTGTAGGCAGAATGAGGATATTAAATGAAGTACATACCTGCTAAATGGTTCTGTGATACTTAAAATTGCCATAAATATGTCACCACCATTAGTCTATTTCTACCAGGTAGCTGTGGTTTTAAAATTAGATTAGATTAAATATGTGATTTGCTGTTTCATTTGATATTGGGTATAGAGAGATACTAGTTCAGTGATATTCAAATTCTCATGTGCATAGGAATCACCCAGAAGATCTTACCAAAAAGTAGATTCAGATAGATGTACCATGTTTGATATGGGGCCTGAGATTTTCCACCTTTAGCAAGCTCCCTGATAATCATGTTTCTGCTGGACTATAGACCACACTTTGAGAAGCAATGCTATAGTTAATGACTAATTTTTGCACATTTCCTGAACTTGAAGTAACAATTAATATTCAATGTTGCATCTCCCATTGTCTAAGAATAGCTCCCTCATTTCTTTATCTCTCCCATCTGTTCATATCAAGTTCCTTATATTCTCAGCATATCTGAAGTTGATAATGTCATGACCTGATTATCAAATGCTCTGAAATAACTTTTAAGGTTTTTTTTTTTTTTTAACATTTGTCATTATCCATAAAGAACATGTTGTGCTTCCAGGGTAAGTATAACAAACAGTTCCATCCTTGAGAATTTAGAGATTTAATTCCACAAAATTGGCAGCAGACGTACCACTGTTTCAGTTATTCATTTTTAAGACAAGAATAAAATTTATATTTGAATACTACAAGTAATAAAAGTGGACAAGTATTAATGCAGTAGAGGTACCATTTTATTCTGTTTGCTTTTACTATTTCTGTTGCCTTGGGATTCTAGTAGGGTGGTGTGTGTAGAGGCCAGGCTGTTCTCACACTTGTTTCTGTCCCTCTGGTGAAGACCACTGCCATCGAGAGCACAGAGCATCACTGAAGACATCAGAGATGATGCTGTCCATTCACCTACTAACAAAAAGCTGTAGACAAGAGACTGTGGTTTCCTACGACAGAATGGGTAAAATTATCCAGAACTGCCAAGTTACACATCCAAGTTTCCTCACTATCCCCTTTGAGACATACTATGCACATTGGTCAAGAGCTGGACTATGTAAACATTGCCTGGGTGAATGATGTTAGGCAATTAACCACTTGAGGCTTTGATTTCCTAATCTGTATAATGGATATAATTATTGTACTTACTTCATGAGCCTTTTGTGAAAATTTAATGAGTTAATATATGTAAAGTGCTTAATAACTGCCAAGCATATAGCAGGTACCATATAAAGGTTATTATTATTCATTATTATCACTATTATTACTGTTAGTTTATTCCTTTATCATGGTCAAATTATAGATAATTTCTGAAGTCTACTCCACTACCAAACTGAATTTGATTTGTACTCTCTTTAGACATTAACATGTGAAGGATGAGCTACTATAATTTATAGTTACTAGAAGTGAAATGTATTTCCTGAAATTCAGTGAATTTTGTATTTTTCTATTGTACTACATTTGTACTATACTGAAGACATTGCTCGCATTGAAATCTTTAGAAAGTGAAAAAAATTTTTCAAAATTTACTCATCACATCCAATATTTTGACATTATTCTATAGACAATATGAAAAGAGACATGTATTTGAAAACATTTTCTCATCAAATAAAGGACTGAAAAGTAGGCTAAAAAATAATTAAAGAAAGACATATTTTCTATGTAAAGTTCACATAAAAAGTTCTCAGCATCTGTGTTCTTCTTATATGGTGTTGAAAAGAGATAATCAAAAACATTTATAGACTGACAATCCCACAACATTCACAGATCACAGAGAGAGTGATTCAATTCAAATTTACTTCAGCAGGTAAATGCTTACCTTTAGTGTTCTGTGAGTCACCAAAGAAATACCTAACTGTGCGTTTCCCTCATGAAATTTATCTTTTTATCTTTTATAAGGGGGGCAATTATGATAATTGAATGATCAGAGCAAAATAATAAAGAACAATACTAATAATAACTGCACACAATCAAGTCGCTGAGTATAAGGTGTAGGTAATACAAATTATAATGGTATAAGGGTAGTCAGTTTAAAATGTTAATATATGCTTTCTGGAAGAAGGTGCTGCTGATAATGGGCCTTGGAAGTAAGTAGGATTTTGAATATATTCCAGGTATCTAAAGCCACAAGAACAATGATGTTAAGGCATCCACTCCAGAGACCTACTTACACAATAAGAATGAAGTTGGCAGCTGGGATGCAACTAAATTACTTTTAGGATTTGAAGATACAGGCGTGCCTCATTTTTGGATCAAACACAATGCATGAAAATCTGGCAAAACTAAACAACAAAACAGAGGAGTATTTTTTGTTGTTATTTCATGAAAGGTTTTGGCCTAAAGGTCCAAAAAGGTCTCCTAAAATACAAAGTTGCTTTTGAGTGTATTAAACATAAATTACTTATAGAAACTGTGATTTGCTCTGAGTGTTCCAGGCTGACAACTCTTGTACACAATGAGAGAAGACCTCCAAGGGCCACTTTGGACCTGGTGGTTGTGGGAAGTCGTGTGGGATAGCTTTTCCTCTCTGCTTTCTCTCTTCTGAATGACAGCAGCACGGACCTTTGGCTTCATTTATTCTAAAATATTTAAATCAAATTATAAAGCTAATGTATTAAAAATGAGAAATAAATTTAAAACAGATTGCTCTGACTGCTGTGACTTATTAGCCCAGTTGGTCTTTTGTCTGTGCCTAGTTAGCCCGGTGGGTGAGAACACAGTGCTAATGATGCCAAGATCAAGGGTTTAATACCCCCTGGCCTACTGAGCTTTGTTCCATTCCATGGCTAGAACTGTGCCCATACCCAGGCCAGACTGCCTGTGAATGTGGTCCACTCCTCAGAGGCTAGCAGAGAGAATGTAGTTAGATGAGCCCAAATCTGCCTTTACTCCAGGAAAATGAACAAACCATGAACTCAAGATGCCCATGGAATTAATGATCTGTCATTATCTTCCACGAGGACCCATGACCCTATTTCGTGGTTAAGTATGTACCTTTGACTGATTTTTTAAAACAGGCTAAGAAGTGTCTTGACTTTATCTCATCTCACTGTTGCCAAACTTAGATTCCTCTATTATTAGATCTCTATAAAATACATTATACCGTGAGTACTATGAAATCCTGTAATTCCAGCTAGAATCACTAAAAAAAAACCCAACAAACTCTACAGACAAAGTGTGCTGGCTGTTTCAGGAACATATTCTGTCAGTGAACAGAGGCCCTGAGAGAGCCTCTCATGAGTGAGAAGCCTGTGAAGCAGGTACTGCCATTTGATATGTGTCTCTGTTTGGTCAGCCAGAGATACTTAAAATCTCACTTTTTATTAAACAAACCAAATTATGAGAATTAAAAATTCCTCATTATTAATTGAAAATTCATAAATAAAGGTGAAACTTTACCCTCAGAGTCTTTAAATGAGGTCCTCAGCTGGTAACTAGCCTGTTGTGTTCTGACCTAAAATCATAAGACCAGTAAATAAGTTAAGAGAGGGGTTACTTTATGAGATGTTGAAAATCATCAGGAAAAATAATACCACCTTGAATCAGAGTACAAAAAATAACTGGAGGAAGCATTGCTTAAGAAATTTTTGCATCGATGTTTTTGAAACGCTCAACCGAGAGAACATGCTGACTGTTACAAGATTAACTGTTAAATCTTACCAGGCTGAAGATAATAAAATGATGCAAAACATAACAGGCAGTGTCACGGGAAATGCTTACAGGTCCTGTGCCCTGGATTGCTCTTGAATTCACAGGCCTGGGTAGTTGGCTTACGCATTTTTAGATCGGAACTATTAAGACCCCCAAATTATGCTTTAAAAAAGGTTTTTAATTGTTCTCTGATAGGTCTTGTTCTAGGTTTTTGTCTATTCCACAATAAGTAAGTAGGTAGGTTTATAACACTTTGAGGTTCAGCATAGGTCAGATTCTGCCCTATGAGCTTCATATGCATATCTTGCATGCTTGCTCTCCTGTCCACTTGCCTACTCTGGCTGCTCTCCTGCAGCCATAATCCCTGCTTCCTGAAACTAAGGCCATATTTCTGGCAATATCAAATGCCATTCAGTTTTTAATAGATTATGAAAGGAAGCAAAAGAAGAGAAAAAAATGAAACAGAAAAGTACTTCTGTAATAAAAGTTTCAGTGCTACCCCCAGGGAAAATTTTGAAGCTGCTCCTATGTCCCTTGCAATGAATGAATTTTTCCACTGGGTTTAGGAGATTTTAGGAGGTCCCTATAGACTTCTCTCCAAACCAGTTCTTAAAGCTAAGAACCCAGGCTCAGCAGGAATTTTAATTAAATTGACACATTAAACAAATAATTGATGTAGGAAGTTTTCTCTGAGGCTTGTCAATTATTTAGTGAATCTATCTTCTTGCCTCCTTCACACAAACACCTGAAGTTAAATATATACATAGACAATTTCATTAGACTTAGTGCCCACTTATTGTTGGTAATATAGTATAATAATAATTTGTTTAAAACACAAGTGTTTTGGAATCAGACCTAGGGCCAAATCCTGGCTCAGTCACTCACTAGCTAAGTGATTTTTAAAATATTTAATTTCTCTGTCCTTCACCTTTTTTGTATCTACAATGATGATAGCAAACCATTTCATAGGATTATTGTGAGAATTAAATGAGTGGGAGAAAAACAGTCTTAACATAAATGCAGATCCTCATAAAATGTGAGTTCCTATCATCTTATCCATGAAAGCACAAAAATCATAAACAACTAATCTATATAAACACCCATCATTATTCTTCATCTATTTATAACAGCATATAATTTAACTCATCTAACAAGTCTAGTTGAACCCCAAAGGAAATTATCCCTCAATAAAATACAAAATTATTACCTTATTCAATAAATATTTGATGAAAACATACCTATTAGGTGCTATTAAGTGAATAAAATATACAGCGCTTATGCCTTTTTGGATCACAATGGGGAGATATGAAAAAAAGTTAAGAGAAAGCCTGTATTTCAAAATACGGTGAATACTAGGAAGGGGGACAGTGAGTAGGCTGTTATTGGACAAAATAGTGGGAGTAGGGAATATGTTTTTAAATTGGGAAATATTTTTGAGGAAGCATATTTAAGCTAAGACTGAGAAGGCAACTAGGTCATGTGTGGGGAGAAAGAATTTTCCAAATAAATAGTGCATGCAAAGACTGAAGGAGAGAAGGTTCATTGTACTAAGCACATGAATGGATAACATGTGCTAAAAGTTGCAGAGTGGACAGGAGGAAATGGGCAGGAGACTGTGGAGGTAAGCTGGCAGAGGCAGAGAGAGAAGAGAAATGAGAGAGAGAGAGAGAGAGAGAATGAGAATGAGAGAGAATATTAATGGTAAAGAAGTATTATATTCAGAGTAAGAGTAAGATAGGGGACATGAATCTGTTATTCCTTGAGTTGTTCTAAATTCCCACATGCCTCTCTCACATTATGTATATATCTTGCCAATTTGAGTGATTTTTAACATTTAAAGAGGAGCATGTTTTTTTTAAAAGATGTGGCTCCTAATATGAAGTGGTATTTCATCTGATGGTCAATCCAAGAATGTGAGAGGTCAAATCATCTGTGTTGGACTTGCCAAGACACAGTAAGGGTGTGCCCAGCTCATTGTGGGGAATTAAAAAAATTTTAATAATAGTTTGGACCCCACATGGTTTCTTTTTTTTAATTTTTATTGACTTTAGAAGTCCATATAAGATATATTTGTACTCTACAGTCCTGGGAATCTGAAGAACACTCTGGGTTGGAGGCTGATTTTTGTAAGTTATTTGCCTATAGAGGTAATTTGAAGATGGATTGGAAGATGGAGCTAAATGAAGAAAAAAAGGTCCAGGTCTAAGCGACTGAGAAATTCAATATTTAAAGTTTAAGTAGGGGAGGACTTGGCAGAGGAAACTGAGAATACACAGCCAAATGTAAATAGACAGATTAAGACAGGGGGATGTCATGGAAGGATGTCAAGAGAAGAGAGACTTTTAAGGGATTAATCTATGTCAAAATTTAGGATGCACCAGTCAGAATGAAGTTTAAGAAATGAATTTTGAATCTGTTAACATTTCCATTACTGGTGACCTTAATCAATTTTGGTGGGGTGATGGGGCAGAAATCTAACTGCAACTGAGTTAAATAAGGAATGGAAAGGAAGTAAGTTGAGTAAGTGAATGTGAGAAATTTGAGAATGGTGTAGAAGACAGGAGGCAACAAAGATATAGGTAAGCATGCTAGAGAAAAATAGTAAAGTTACTAGGCATTGATGAGGGCTCATTTAAGGCAGGTCATCCTAAAAGACAACTGAATAAAGTGGTTTTATTGCTTTACATGTGAGTGTTGACACATTTTCACATCTATTCCATTGGTATTACTGACACCACCCTGAGATCCAGGCAAACCAAAGTCTGGCCCTGGTGTGGGTAAAATTGCAGTATTTCCAGAATCTCTCTCCTGACTTTAGTATATCTCCATATCAATAGGTGTTTCCAAGGGGTGGAGAGAAAAGTATCCATATCAATAGGTACTTCCAAGGGTGAGGGAGGGCTTATCTAGACTGGAGAGGTTAAGTAGATCTCCCTCTTCTTCTGCAGCTGCGTCTGGAGAGATGCCGGATGACTGCTTGTAAGAAATAAACGGGTTTCTCCCACCTTCTTTCTCCCTTTGAGGGATTTCAGTTTGAAAGGTGTTTTGCCCCAGGATTTCCTTTGGAGTTACATTCCCCAGAGTTATATCTGGGGGCAGTTGGTAGGACCTCTGAACTGGAAATCTGTCTAAATGGGTGCGACCCTTGGACGGACTGCCTCTAGGGATGATGGGGAGGCCCAAGCGGCTGTAGCAGTAGATGATGCAGCTTTACTCGGGAACCCCCTATATGTGGGGCTGCCAATGGGGGAGCCCATAGTGGGAAATTGGTCTAAGATAAAGCACCTTCTGGAGGGGTGGGGCCTTCCCTGAATTGGGCAAGGGTGGAGACACTGGATATTGCAGAATTAGCCCTCTGTTAGATAAAAGACTGCTTAGAGTCTCTGAATGGCCGTGTAGCAACTGGCATTGTAAGATCTCTTTTCATCAAGATAGTGGAAAGTGTTACAGAGGAGAGAGAGGGTTATTGAGGAGAGACAGAGACTTCAGCAGGAGAGAGACACACTTCAGTAATGCTTGGAGGAACTGGGTGATGACCTATTGGATGCCCTTAAGAAAGAGAGTTGAGAAGACGGGGCACACTCCTGGAAGATTACTTAGCAGCAGCGAGGGAAGAGGCTACTGGAGAATCTACTTTGCAGGAGGCTGTGGGGGAAGGGAGAAGAGTGGTGCCTTCACCCCCGGAGATGGTAGAGGAGATCTCAGGAGAGGATCAGAGAATGTGGCTGAGGGTTGATCTGTTGCCAAGGCCTCCTCCCAAGGGACCAGCCTCTCCTGTATAAAAGGCCTGCCCAGTTGTAATTGAGAAAGTAAAAACGCAACAACTGTGGCCTACTCAGGGGGAGGAGCCACCCCTCCAGAGGTTGTGGAGCACTCCATGCTCCACCCCTATACCCAGAATGAGCTGGTGGACATGAGCATCTGGTTTCAGCAGAAGCTGTCAGAACCTCTGCCTACATGGCTTCTGCATCTCTGGGATATGGGGTGGAAAACATTGTTATGTCGGGTTCTGAAATAGACAGACAGGCAGATTGGCTTCCCTGATGACTCACTCTTCTCTCCAGCAGTGGTTGCAAAGTCCCCATCACACCTCAGGGAATTGGGTGCTTCTGGATTTCCTGATAGCAGCCATCAGGGCAGTTTGGCCTAATCAGGGTGATTTACCATACTTACTAACTTGAAAACGTTTGCAGAGCTCCAGCCAGTGCTATGCGAACAAGGCATGAAAAATATCTATAATATGGACCCCCAGGACCCTGATGAGGAGTTGTTCACCATAGGAATGAGAAATCTGGTGTTCCATACAGCTCCCCCATCTCTCTTTGGGTCCCTAGTGACTATTCTTGTCCCCCACTTAGGGAAACCCATAAGTGAGGCTACTCATACTTTGGCAGATCTGGGGGGAGTTGAAACAATTAGAGCACAGAAGGAAGTACAGGCTACGACTGAAGGGAGAGGTGCAAAGAGCCCTGTGAAGGTCTTGAGGACCCAGATGTGGGTTGACTTGATAAAGGCCAGGGTACTGAAAGAAAAACTTGATGGGCAGCCTAATAGGGTCTTGTTAGAACTGCGGCACCAATTCAAGCCAGAGCAGCAGTTCCAGCTGCTGAGGTCCAAGACACAGAAGCCAGAGTCAAAGTGCCATGTCTGGCCTGTGTTCTTGCAAGACTTCCTGGGGGACAGTACTCAGGCTCTGCCTGGGCCCTCACCCTGCAGGATGATGATTGGGCAGTGCAGTTTGACTTGGAGAGGGGTCAAGGCCCCCACCTTGGGAGACATGGTGGGGACTGGAGGCCACATGGAAGAAACTGCAAACAGTGTGGCTGTATCACTACATTAATGATATGCTCACATCTGATTCTCTTGCAGATTTAGAAGGGACAGTTTCTAGACTGCTGCAACATCTACAGGAGAAAGGATGGGCTGTGAACAGTGCTGAGGTTCAGAGACCTGGTTTGTCTGTAAAATTCTTGGGGGTTTTTTGGTTGGGTAAAACTAAAATTATTCCTGAAGCAGTCACAGATAAACTCCAGGCTTTCCCTACGCCTGCCACTGTGGCAGTATTACAAGAGTTTTGGGGTCTTTTGGGCTACTGGAGAGTGTCTATCCCATACTTGGCACAAATTCTGAAACCCTTATACCTATTAATACAAAAGGGCATCTGGTGGAACTGGGGGCATCTGGTGGAACTGGGTAGAACTGTATGCAGCTGCTTTTACTGCTGTTAAGTGAGCAGTCAATGCTATACAGGCCTTGAGTGTAATGGACTCATCAAGGTCCTGTGAGCTAGGTGTTCATGTGATGGAAGATGGTTATGGACGGGGCCTTTGGCAGTGGCTTGAATGGACATGCCAACCTATTGGATTCTGGTCACAGCTATGGAAAGGAGAAGAGGTCCAGTACACCTTGATAAAGAAGCAACCAGCTGTTGTGTACGATGCCTTGCTGGCTATGAAGCCCATCACTGGAACATTTCTGACTAAGGTAATAACCACTTATTCCATCATGGGGTGGATATGAGACTAGACCCAAAGGCCACAGAGTGGCATGGCACAGATGCCTACACTGCCCAAATGGGGTGCATATTTACAGCGGTGTTGTGCCCTCTCTACTAACCCCTTAAGTGGAGAACTCTGATGCTTATTGGGGCCAGTGACCTATGCTAGTGAAAAGCAGGAAGAACTTGCTTTTGAGCCTTTGGTAGCTGAGAGTCCTTATCAGGATGGAAAAGTCCCTATACCTGAAGTTGCTTGGTATGCAGACAGCTCCAGTCATGGGCAGCCCCCGAAGTGGAGGGATGTGGCTTTCCATCCCAAAATGGAGACAATATGGACAGAGGATGGAGAGGGGAAGATCAGCCCATAATGGACTAAGTTGAGGGCAGTATGGCTCGTGACCACCCAGCAGCCCTCCCCTATAGTTGTCTGCACTGACAACTGGGCTGTCTATCAGGGTTTGACCCTGTGGCTTCCAACATGGTACCATGTCAACTGGATGGTTGTTCTCCATCCCCTTTGGGGGCAAACGTTGTGGCAAGACCTATGGGCCTCTGGTCAGACTAAGACTGTTACCATATATCATGTGACTTTGGCATCCCCAGGGAATGATGAAGCAGACATCATTCCCTAGAAAGAAAGCCTGCATCCTATGTAGCCCAATGGTTACATCAGCATTTGTTGCATGCAGGGCAAAAGACAATGTGGGCTGTAGCCCGTTGGTGGGTTTGCCATTGACCTTTGAGGAAGTCAGCAGAGCCCAGAAGAAGTGCCTTGTGTGCTCTAAGAGGGACTTACACCGAGTCCTGCAGCAACATGGGACAATATTAAGGGGGCCAATACCCCTTGTCAGGTAGCAGATAAACTAGATTGGGCTCTGCCCATATCAGAAAGATATCGGTATGCCATGACTTCTGTGGACACAGATACTGGACTATATTGGTTGCTTTTCCTGCACATCATGTAGATCATCAAACTACCAAGAGGGGCCTAGAGCATCTCTTTGCAGCCTATGGCTGGCTGCAGGTGACTGAGAACGATCAAGGTACCCACTTATTGGACATGTGTTACAAGAATGGATGCAGCAACTAGGAATAAAGTACAAGTTTCATGTACCATATAACCCTACCAGGGCAGGCATGATAGAGTTACAATTGTTTGTTGAAACCGGCCTGACATCAGACATCAATAGCCTTCAGGGCTGGTCAGTTCAGTTCACTTATGGACAGTGAGTGCTATGGTGTTTGAATGAGAAGCCCCAAAAAGGAGCCTTGAGCTCTATGGATATGCTGACACACATTGTTGCCTCTCCTATACAACTGTATGTGTAAACCAAAGAGGAGTTATTGAAGCCAGGATATGGCCAGCAGAGTAACATCCTGCTGCCAGCCCCAATTGCATTAAACCCTGGAGACACTGTTAAAGTGACATGGCCCTGGACATTTCAACACATGTACCAGTGATGGCTGGCCCTTTTGGCACCTCAGGGAAAAGGCCTGGAAGCTGGCCTCCTGTGTGTTCCTGGAGTAACAGCAGAGTGTCCCCCAAAGATCATGGTAGTGTACCCAAAATGTCTGGGAGGTAAGACCATCTTATCTGGGCAGTTCTGTTTTATCTTTATGGCCAGTGCATGTACCTCTTATAGCCCTATATATTGACCACAGGGAAGGGTGTGAAAGTCTGGTGTACTAGACTAGGATGAGATCCCATTCCTGCCACTGTCCTGTCACAGGACCACTCTCTTGCATGTATCCTACCTGATGGGCAAGATTTCCCTATGCTGGTGTCATTAAAACATGTATCTTATCACCCTTAAGGTTATTTTCTTCTACAGTCCCTATGTCCTGGATGCGCCCCCTGGCTGCAGCTGCCACATGATGATTGCTCTGAACTCCCTACCTGTTCAGCTACTGACTGTGGAATGGGCAATCTATGGACTTAATCTGCATAGGATTTTGAACCTAGCTGAATCCTCTGGTTTGAGGATTATCATGATTTTATGTTATTAGTCTGGTTACAGTGTACCAGTTTTCTCACACAAGGGCCATTGCAGAAGATTGGGAAGATGTAGATTGTGAGGTGAGATTTCTGGAGGGGTGGCCTGTCAGTAAAATTATAATATTTACAGAATATCTTGCCTGGCTTTAGTGCATCTCCATATCTATAGGTATTTCCAAGGGGTGGAGAGGAGTGCATCTCCATATCGGTAGGTAATTACATGGGCGAGGGAGCGCTTACCTAGACTGTAGAGATTGGGTGGAGGCCTCTCTTCTTCTGTAGCCAGGGTGGGAGAGACGAGGGATGACTGCTTGTGAGAAATAAATGGGTTCCTCTCACCTTATTTCTTCCTTTGACTGATTTCGGTTTCAAAGGTATTTTGCCCTGGGATTCCCCCCTGGAGTTACATTCCCTGGAGTTACACCTGGCCTCTGGGCTTTAGAGTGCTCCTAACTGGCCCCTTCCTATGATGCCTCTCCTCACAGGAATCTGTAAGGCAAAGAGCATATGCTTCCCCAAAACTCTCCCCACTAGCACCCCTACCCTATTAAGATATTGTGTTAGTTTCCTTTTGCTACTGTAAAAATTATCACAAACTCAGTAACTGAACTTCACATCAAGATGACACTAACTCTTCTGGCCTCCTGACTCTCTCTTAAAAGGACCTTTGTGATCCCTGGGCATACCCAGATAATCCAGGATAATATCCCTATTTTAAAATCCACTCATTAGTAGCCTTAATTCTATTTGCAAGCTTAACTCCCTTTCGCTATATAAGGTAAACATATTCATTAGGTTCCAGGAATTAGATTATGACATCTTTGGGGGCTTGGGAGGCATTATTCTGCCTCAAACAACCATGTATCTGTAATTAATACCTGGGAAATCCCTCCATGGATGACCCAAACTGACTTCCTCAGAACGATGATGCCTACAGCAGGCTGCATTATCAGAGGGGTACAGCAGAGGTCAGATCACATTTTCTGACCTGGGTGATGAAATAGGCCTATTTCCAACCCCATCACCCCCACCCTCTTTTCTGAAATCCTAGTTGACTCAAAGGATGATCTGATCCCAAACCTCTTCTTTCATGAGTGGATGCAGGCATGCATGTGTGTATATACATAAATGAATATGTACAAATAGGAACAAGTATACAAACATACACATAATGTATGCATGCATGTAAATATGCATATGTGTTTGTCGACATATCCTTATCATGACAGAGAGAACTGAACCAAGAGTCAAGAGACTGGGCACTTTGGTTTTGGTTCTGCCTCCAGTTCCCTGTAAGCCTTTAATCAGATCACATGCTTGCTTATCTTTGATGATGTTTTAGACCAGATGACCTTTTTTGATTCTTTTCCACTCTAAAATCCTAAGCATCTTCCTTAGGGAAATCAGGTGCCTTTGCTGTCCTACCAGAACTCTAACAGCTTTTCCTTAAGAGAATTGATTATACTTTTCATTAATGAGCAAACAAAGACCCCAGCCTTTGACTGGAGCCTTATATTTCTCCCTCTACTCTGTCTATTCTTCTTCTAGATTCTAATTCTGGGCAGAATTTATCTTTATTCTCTCATTTTCTTCTATCAGTACAATATAGAAATGAAGGGAGGTATCAAAAGGAAGATACTGTATTGTAAGATTTTGCTAAGAATCTCCATATTTTTGAGTACATGACATTAGTATCCAAGAACTACATCTTTGTCATCAGTAAATATTTGCATCATACTAAAGGCCATGTGAGGCACAAGGAAGGTGTAGAAATTGGGGGTGTGGGCAAGTCTCTGCAATAATCTGGTGAACAAGATAGATTTTGAACATGTAATTGTACAAAAAAATCAGCTACAAATATATTAATTTATTTGAAGATTACGTTGGAAGTGTTAAGTGTTTAAAACAGGAGGTATGATGTGAAGGAAAGGCTGTCCTTGCAAATTAGCTTTGCAGCCTAATTCAGTCACTTTACACTCCAGGCCCTAAATTTTCTCATATCACAAGCATCTTTTCAGTATATTAGTACTGTGTATTTGCATTAGTCCACTAGGACTGCCATAACAAAATGCCACAGATGTGGTAGCTTAAACAACAGAAATTTATTTTCTCAGTTTTGAAGGCTACAAGTCCAAGGTCAAGGTGCCTTCAAGTTTAGTTTCTGGTGAGACCTTCTTTTCCTGGCTTGCAACTGCCCCTTCTCACTGGGTGTCCCGAGGCCTTTTCTTTGTGCATTGCAGAGATCTCTGGCATCTCTTCTTATAAGGACTCCAGTTCTAGATTAAGGCCCCACCTTTAACACCTCGTTGAACCTTAATTACCTCCTGATAGGTCCTGTCTCCAAATACAGTCCCACTGGGAGTCAGGCTTCAACATATGAATTTTGGGGAGGCACCGTTCAGCCCATTACAGCACCAGTATATTTGACGTCCAAATTGACATTTCCACTGACAAAGTAGTCTCTGGGCAAACAAAAGAAATGTTCTGTGTCATAAAAGAGGATACCTATATCTAAGGAGAGAGATGTAGTTGTTAAAGGTCAGAGAATTTGCTTAATTATAAAATAAGCAAAGTAATTCTTTTCTACTTTACCGGATAATATTGAAAGACAATTACATTCCTACAAAAATTTTTTTGTTTCCATTTTGGAGAGAGTTATAAGCCACATGGCACGTAGATAAGCCTTTACATAGTAGCTGAATAATTTAATCAATTGCTATTTTCTATTGCTGTACGGAAAACAGCCTGGAAAAGCCAAAAAAGGTTGTGTTCCACAGTAATGTCATACCATGAAGGTGTAAACTTGAAGCGGAGATTGCTTGCAGAAAACTTGCATTCTTGGCATGTGCGCACTTGCAATAAAGTTAACTTTCACTTATGGTCATATTTAATGTAGGAGCCAGTTTATCTTACGCCTGTTCTGTTGTACTTCTTTGTGCACTTGGCCTTCGTTTAGTCCTGGCCTCTGTGTTGGTGTTACCTGTAAGAGCTCCTTGGGGTTGGGAAGGTGACAGAGATAGGGTGGGAAACCGCGGATCTTTGAGGGCGCGGAGTCTCTCGCATACCATTCCCCTCCCACTACTGCTGGGAGGCGGAGAGGCCTTCTAACTTCGCTCCAATCCGCTGTCGGCCCTCCCCGGGGTCCCCCTGCTGGGCGACCCCGCCCACTGCGGTCCGAGTTGGAGAAACTTTGCAGGGCACCGCGCAGAGCCCGGGGAGGCGAAGGGCTCCCCCTCCTGCCAGCGCCTCCCCCCCCCTGCCCCCGCCCCGGTCCTCGCCCAGGCGCGAGCGCTCGTGATAGGACGAGCCCCGGCGTGCATCGTGTATATGCAAACCAGAGCCGCGGCTCCCCAGGGCTGCCGACCCGGGCGGAGGCTGCGGCTGCGGCTGGCCCTGCGCGGGGCGCCGCTGCCCTCGGCGGAGCCGGGCGCTGTCATGCGGCCGCGGCGCGGGCCGTTGCCTCCCCGAGACGCCGTGTAGGCGCGGGAAGGGGACACCGGAGGGCTGAAGATGAAGGTGCCCGTGCCCGGGCCCCCACTGATTGCCAGCCCCTCCCGAGCCCGCGCCCCGCGCCGAGCGGGCGGCCGCGGAGGACCCGCCTTCGCCGCAGTAGCAGCTGGAGCAGCGACAGAAGCGGCGTCGGCGGCGCCCGTCGCCCGAGCGTGCGGAGCGGCGGCGGCAGCTCTGGGGCCGCCGCTGCCCCGGCTGCCATGAGTTGTGCGGAGGTGATGTATCACCCCCAGCCGTATGGAGCGCCCCAGTATCTGCCCAACCCCGTGGCAGCTGCAGCCTGCCCTACAGCCTGCTACCACCCGGTGCCCCAACCTGGCCAACAGGTGAGTCACCAGCCGGGCAGCCTGCTGGGGGCGGGGGCGGGGCCGGGCCCCGAGTATCGGTCTGGGGCCGGCGACGTCCCGCAGGGACGCGGGCTGAGGAGGATGCTCTGGGACCTGCGGGAGCGGCCCTGAGCCGAAAGCCTCGGAAGAGCGGAGCAGAGGCTTCGGGAAGGGAGAGCAGCCAGGGACGGGTGGGGATTGGACGTGAACATTACCTGGCCGGGGACTCCATGGACTTGTCACTGAAGCTCAGAGGCTGCTCCTCATTGCCACCTTAGCTCTTAGGGTTCAGTTCTCAGAAACTCTTCAAGGGCATCTGTCCTAGGAGTATGTGAGTAACTTCTTTTAAACCAAATACTTTGTTTTCTGTGGAAAGGTATAGCGTTTTACCTTAAAAGGTTTTCTTGATTTAGAGAATGAAATGTGGTCACTTACATACTGGAGGCTATCTGGACAGTGAGCTCATGGAATTACCTCTCTGGGACTTTTATGGTGGAACACGGGTCGAGTGTAACGTCTACCAAGTGTTACTAGAACTTCTCTGTAGAGTCTGCCTTCTCAGGAACTGTGACTCTGAAGACAGAGATTGATCTCAGAGTTCCACATTCATTTTTAATCCCATCGAAGCACAAGAGTGCTATAGTTGAGTCTGTTGGCAGTGTGTCCCCCACTGAGAAGCGACCTTGGACCATGGGATGCCAGGTCTCCATCGTGCCCAGAGTTATCAAGAATGCTGTGGATAAAAGGGCTCAGGAAACAGGGAGATGATATGGTTCCTTTGGAAGCAAGAGTAGGGCTCCAGGGAACTTGGCAAGAGCAACCCCTGGACAGCCCTCTCTGGGCACCAACAGTGTGTCAAGGCTTAGCTAGGGCTACATAAAAAAAAGAAAAGTATGTGTACCGGGTTGTACCAAAATAGGGTCCTCAGACTCTGGAAACTAGGTGAGTTGATGTGGTGAGACTTAAAAAGTACAATTTATACACTGAGGTGGAGACATATCTGGGAACTAGATAGCGTTCAGAAATTACCATCCACAGAATTTGATTGATTTTTATAGTTTCTTAGGAACCATATGTTTTATTGTGTTCTTAAGGGTTTGGTTCTTTAATTAATGTGGCCTTTAATTTCTGTATTTCCTTAACCTCTGTCTCATTGCTAGGTTTATAGTGCTTCTCTTTGGAAAGAAATCATAACTTCTGTTTAGAATTTAGGGGCTATTAAATTCATCTGATTTTGGAAGGGTATATGCCCCAGATTTATCTGTTAAACAGTATAAGCTGAGCCAGGACCAACTAGAGCAAAAGAGGAAGGAGCCCCACATTCCTGTTATAATTTTTTTTTTTTTTAATATTCAGCAGCTTCAACATTCAAAGCAAGATTACTTTTAGTGAGAGGAATCAGAAGCATTTTTCAGTTTGTGGTCAAGGGTGATGGATTAAAACATTTTGTTTATGTTGCTTGGTATTTTTTTCTGGCTTTAAATATAAAAGATGTAGGCAATGGAGATAGCTGTTCAGGTATGTCAGAGAAGTGAGCAAAGAGATGCTGGATATCAGTTTTATGTGTTTTGTGAACACTATGTCCCAGGTGAACCACCCTTTTTCCTCCTTGCCTTTCCTCCATCTCAGAGACTGTACAGACCTTCAATTAGCAGTTGGAATGTGGGCCAGCAACAGACTCAAACTTACTAAATATACAGAAAGGTATTTTTCCCCTTAAAAAATAACTTGGACTAGTAGAAGCTGTGAATCAGGTTTTATTTTCTAGAGTTGTGAAAATAATTCCATTAATATATGAAACTGTGGTGGGGGTTAGAATTGGCTTTTTGAACTAGAAAACAAAATTCAGTATCAGAAAAATGACAAATTATGGATCCTAAAATTTAGTTTTCAATACGTAATAATTCTAGTACTTCATCTGACTTTTGCAATAGCTGTGCAACTCAGTCTCCAAATTCCATTCTTTTTCAAAACTGAAGAATGAGCTTTCTTTTTCACCTGAATTGTCCACATTGATGAGTTGCATGTATTAGTAAATAATGGTGAACTTCTACTATATTTTGGGCTTCTGATGTATTATTCAAGTAGACGTCAGGCTGAGTTGGCTTTAGGAACCTAGCTGAAAGGTGTGCTTGGCAATTGTCATGTTACTTTTACTCAAGCTCCAGATTACTTTTTTTGCCAAGTAAACTGACTGCAACTGGCTAGTGAAATAAAAAAGACATTTGATAGTGTGATTACTGTTCTCTTACTGTCAGGAGTTTATTTTGATGACCTATATTTTCTATTGGAAAAAGGGGTAAATCAGGAAATTCTTATCAGGCTGACAGCATTTTCAGACTATGTGGTGCGTGGGTGAAGTGGGATTAATATTGACTTGGCCCTAATGCAGTCATCCGAGAATACATATTTTGGTTGTTTTTGCATTCCATAAGGTTTTATCATTATTATCCATGAAGATTTTTTCCTCCGTACATGGGAAGTGACCCCCAATAGCATCTTGCCTGAGAGATAAAAATAAGGGCTACAACTCCTACTGCATTTGAAAAACTAATTTTTTGAGAAGAAAAAAGGAAAAGAAGCAGAAAAAGTGATAGAGTTATAAAGAAAGTTTTATGGTTATTTATAAAGTACTAGAAAAGAGATCAGTCAGGTTTGATATTCTTTATTCAATTATAGTAGTGTGTCTTTGCACTTATTTATTTTTTTTCTCAAATCTGTATAGTTCTGAAGTCATTAATTAGTAAAAATGGTTGGTAATGATGGCTTTTAAACATAGGTATGTTTTTCCTCTTAAATATCATCATTTGGATGAAAATTCTTTTTGAAATAACAGAATTTCATACTCCAGGTATATGTACTCTCATCTTTTCCCTTAGAAGCACAAATATACACTTGGAATTTTAAGTTTAGTGTTTTATTGAACATATTACACATTGTAGGTGGGTAGGTTAGTGTCTTAAAAACGTAGTTAACTGCATACATATCAGGCTGCACTGTGATGTGTTACTTAGGCTTACAGTAGGCTAAATGAATTCAAGTAATCTGTAAATATGTCTGAAAAGTAAATTTTATACTTCCTGATATGAATTTCTAGAAATTACAGGGCTGGAATAAACCTTATGGTGTGCTTTCTAGGACCAGAATTTGCTGAGGGATGCTAAGCCCCCCGTCCCCATGCTTGCCGCCTTGGTCTAGCCTTAACACCATCAAGTCCCTAATACTTCCTCTGGAGCACTCCTGACTCAGTGTCTCAGCACATGCTCTGAAGGCATGATGATACCACAGAACATGTGCAGAAAGGAATACACTTATTTTCTAACAGTAGGAACCAAAAAAAAAAATCAAAATATGTATCAGAAAATTGAGGGAAATAATATGATATCATTGATTCTCTTCATACCCAGTGGCCTTCTCATTTTAACTGCAGGCAGTCTGTTGTCAAAATCCCCCCTGCCTCCCCCACTATATTCATAATGTTAACATTAGAAAGATATTTAAAGCAAAGATTTCTGAATGCGTAGTTTATAAATGAAGTGGTAAAAGCAGAAAAGAACAATTACCAGCTTTCTAATAGTGCATAAAGGTTTTTAATAAGCACACTTTGGGCTTCATGGAAGTTTAGCATATTTACTCTGTTCTCTTCAAGGTGACAGCTGGGAGAATCTGCATGCATGCTTTCATTTGAAAGAACTTAGTGCCCTTGGGAGTCAGAACTCCAGTTATGAGTTTGTGAGGAGTTTTTTTTTTTTTTAGCTCTTTCTTTGGTCTCTTCCACCTTGGTTAGGTTCTAATACCTCTCTGAGATTCTGTTTGTCAGGAATAAAATTCTGGAAGAACATACATCAACACCTCCTTTTGCAAATGGGGAAATGGATGTACATAGGGCTGAAGATTTCAAAGCTAACTGGTGACAAAATTAGGATGACCACATCCCTGCCTCCCAATGTAGCATCTTTCCACCATACCATTCAGTCTCTGAAGCATTTTTCCATTGCACAATAAGCTTATTTTTGTCTTTAGTGCTCCAAATCAACTTTTTGATAAAGAAGATTAATATGCAACAGATTCTTTGGCCTTGGAGCTTGAAATTCTTTCCAAGTCCTTGGTAATGTACTTTTTTAGTTTAGGCATTCCAAAGTCCTTTTGCTAGCATTTTTGTTGTGCTAATGACTTTTGCTATCCATTCTGCATCCTTTGTTGATGAGGCAAAATATCCACCAAATGAACATTTACTTATTTTAAAATAATATGCAGGAAGTCATATTAACAGACAGCTTTAAGTGCCTCATATATCATTGCTATTCCAACATAAGTTTAGATCCATTATCAGGAAAGAATACAATTATATCCCAAATAGTTTCAATACACAGTTGACTTCCTTAAGGCAGAGGATCTAATTTTCTTGCAACTGTAAGCAGGGACTTAAGTAGATTTATAAGAGTTCATACAAGACTACTTTGAGAAAGAGCAGTCCCTATAATTCCACACTATACAAATTAACTTGACTGCAGACACTTAGAAGCTTAATGCCCCACAGTTTTATGCTCCCAATAACTTTCCAGCTAGAAAATTCAAAGCTAGAGAAAAAAATTAAACTTTAAAATAACTAAATTGAACTGTTGTTTCTGGCAGTTAACCAGAATGGAGATTACAATAATGATAGTAAGGGCAGGCTGGAAATGCATCAAATCAAGCAAAGTGGGATATGTTCACCAGAAAACCAAATGCCAGGACAGTGTGACACTCGGGAAATTTAAGTGAAGTGTATTTTGGATAAATGCAAGGAAGTCCTACTTCAACTAGCCCTCAGTAAAGTCTCACATCTCCCAAAGTTGGTGATGTGACCCATACCAAAGGAAGGGAGAATGTTCAGAGGGTAATACCTTGCCATCCTGGTCGGTGACTCTGGGCTATTTCAGACAAGATGTAGAGCTGATCCCATTGGGCAGCATGTATAATAATTATGTCCCATATACCTCTGTGCAAAGGGAATTTTCAGTAAGACTAGAAATGTTCTGTTCAGGAAGCTTAGGGCAGATCCTGAAGCAAACTTGTGTGTCAAACTTTTTGACTGTCATTCTAAAACCTGGGCACTTAACTTGGATTGCATTCCCAAAGGCCCTGTTTCTAGCTAGCTTTAAAAAAAATCTCAAAATTAACCACACAGTAATATATAATAATATAAGGTATTATCTCTTGAAAAACATCTTCTTTAATAGTTGAATTTCAGGCTCTGGCAGGGACAGTGAAGGAAATCATTCTGGGCAAACCTCTACCTCGAATCTTTCAAAAAGTACTTCTTTAAACAGCTGGTTTTCTAGTTTAACTATTTAGTTAGGAAGCCCCCAAGAGTGCCTTGAACCATTAGACCCAAACATCTGCTGTGAGAAACAAGTCATAAATGCCATATTCACAGATATTTCAGTAGATACACGACTTACACCAGTAATTTACAAGTATAGTTTGAATTGGGGTAACTGAACTATTTTCCACTTGTCTCATACTTTAGTAGAAAAAGAGTAAAAAAAGTAAGGAAGAATGACCTAAAGTAAAAACGTGTCCTTTCCTCTTAAAACTATATTGTTTTATTGTGCCAAATCACTCGTCCTTGGGGGATGGAGTAGCATTCGAATGATGCACCTTTCTTGTTAATATGAAGACAGTTAAAGGAAGTATCAAGACTAATTCTTAGGAATTGGGCTAGATGACCCATGTCTGAAAATGAATTAGTCTTTGATGGTCTGTAGGATTTTTGGCTCCTACTGTCCTGCACAATCAGAAGAGGTAGCCAACGTAAGAAACAAAATTAAGTGCGAATTTGTTTAGAGCTCCAGCTTGTTACTTATTAGGCTACAGAATTGCACCAGACTTCTGAGATATTCAAGTCAAAATTCCTCATTTTCAGAAAAGGAAGCTGAGGGCCAGTGGCTTTGGTGACTCACCCAGACTCATACACTAGTTGTGATCAGATCTTTCCTATTCCAGGTGTCTTTCTACTGTGTTCCCTTCTTATCTGGACTGCTTTAGAAACAAGCAAACAATTAGTAGTTTACCTAATGTTACCTTCTTATTTTCTTATTTTTAAATTTTTGAATATTATTTACTTGGAGAAATAAGACAATAAATCATATGGATAAACCATTAATTTCTCTTTACCATTGCCCTTACAGTGTTCTCCCAACTAACTACGAGCAGTTTGACTTTAGGGACAGGATAGGACTTTCATCTTTTTAGCTCCAAGTCTTTGTACAATTACTGACACATAATAGGAATTCATTGACAATTTGATGAATAACAGATACATTTTTAAAAATTAAATTATACCCATGTCTAGTAATTATACAAATATACTGGAAATTTATGCATCAGAAACTTGTTTCTTTCAAAATAGCTGGTTTGAGGTAGAACACATACCCTCATGATGTGATCATTGCTTCAAATATTTTGGGAATGCAAATTTTGAAATTCTCTCTAAGCCTGTGGTGCATTTTTTAATAGCCTCAAAACTGGAAAATTTTTCATACTTGGAGGGAATAGGTTTGATTTTTTGATAGTGATCAGAATCATTGAGAGACAAGTGGACTAAAAAGACATCATTGATCATGTTAAGTAATTTTTTAAAAATTTGCTTCTCTCTACTGTTAAGGAAAGCAAAAAACAAAACAAAGACAAAAATAACAGAATTTTGAAGTGTGATTATATATCACAAATGGACTCTGCTCATATTTCCAAGATAGGATTTCCGGAAAAATGTTAGGCAATCGTGTTCTGTATCTGACTTGCCAAACAGACATCACATTTTTTAGATAGAGAGATCTAGTGTCTTCAAGATCTACATATATTTTGAAGAGCACTGCATTACTTAATAGCCATAACTCTGTTACATGTTTACATCTCTTTTTTTTTAAGTGCTATAAATAACTTCAGAATTCTCCTTAGTTAGCATGTGATACCATGCTGATTGTGGGCTTCTGTTTATTTATTCAATTAAATATATAGAAACTTATTTCCTTTAGTCTGTTTTCTTGATACATGCTTTGCAGTTAGATAGAAATATGTTCTAATTCTCTCTCTGCCATTTACTAGTTAGGTGATCCTAGCCAAGTAGATTAGTTTTTGTATATGTAAGTTGGGAATAATTATTCAGACAAAATATTTGTATGTGTGAAAGAGAAATAAATGAAATAAAATGTATAAGAGGTAGGTGGCAGAGCTTCCTTATTCTGACCCACCCTTCATCAGTTGGTTCCTCCTCCTTCAAACAACTAAGGATCAAAATTTCAAGTCTGTCTGAGATACTGTTTGTAAAAAATCTGTTATCCAAGAAAATTCCAAAGAATATGATCCAAGAGCAGTGCACTGCTTTCATGGACTTCACAATTTTGAAACATTTACTATGAACTAATGGTCCTTTCTTACAGGCAGTCACTTTTGAGTATAAAGAATCACTGCATTTAGAGAAGACAGCCAATAGAAATTTTAAAAAGAGAAAAGAAAACTAAAGAAAAAGCTCTTTCCAAATAGCCAATGATTCATTAAAATACTTTTGTTTCCTTAGGAAAAAAGTTTCCACATATGCACAGTAATCATTTGGCATTTTGTAGGCTTAAGCCTTGGGGAGTTAGTGGTATTTGGCTCCTGACATGGAAGTCTTTCTCTTGTCAGACAAATCCTTTTCCCTGCACATTCCTGTGAGAGTTTGTTTCTGTTGTGCCTGATGGTAAGCTGTGAGGTGGATAGGGACAGTTTGCACTGTCTGGGTAGCTCCTTCTTACTACCTTAACCTCTTGTGTGTGAGTTTTCACTGTGTGACTCTTAACTCATCATTGTTGCATCTAACTCAAGGGTCATTGTCACTACTCTGGGGTGGGATGAGCCAGTTAATGTGTATTAAATAAACCAACTTATGGTTTTTGAAGTTCCTTTGGATAAATTCTTCTTTTTCTTTCTCTCTTTTTATTTATTTATTTATTTATTTATATTAAGGTATCATTGATATACAATCTTATGCTCAGGTTTCACATGAGCAACATGGTAGTTACTACATTCCCCCTATTATCAAGTCCCCACCACTTATCCCATTACAGTCACTGTCCATCAGCACAGTAAGATGCTATAGAGTCACTACTTGTCTTCTCTGTGCTATAGTCGCTTCCCTGTGCTCCCCTCTATATTTTGTGTGCTAATCATAAAACCCCTTAATCTCCTTATCACTCCCTTCCCACCCATCCTCCCCAGTCCCTTTCCCTTTGGTAACTCTTAGTCCATTCTTGGTTTCTGTGAGTCTGCTGCTGTTTTGTTCCTTCAGTTTTTGCTTTATTGTTATATTCCACAGATAAGTGAAATCATTTAGTAGTTGTCTTTCTCTGCTGGGCTTATTTCACTGAGCATAATACCCTCTAGCTCCATGCATGTTGTTGCAAATGGTAGGATTTGTTTTCTTCTTATGGCTGAATAATATTCCATTGTATATATATATACCACATTGGCTTTATCCATTCATCTATGATGGACACAGGTTGCTTCCATATCTTGGCTATTGTAAATAGTGCTGCAATAAACATAGGGGTGCATATGTCTTTTTGAGTCTGTGTGGATGACTTCTTATTTTTGTTAACAGTTCTTCAGGATCTCCTAAGCAAAGCATGAAAATTTCTAAGAGATTTTGGGTGTTTTTAGGAAATGGTTGTGCATTTTGAGAGAACTATGAACTAGATTGCCTTGACCTCGATCCAGGAAATCTAGATTCTGATGATTTGAGATTTATTCTGAACATGCTGAGTGTTATATATTATTCTCAAGCAACATTGTAATATTAGGGAAGTTTCATTCCAGGGAGCAAACACCAAGTGAATACAGAAAATAGCAAAAGCACACATGAATAATTTACTTAGTTAAAAAAAAGGCAAATAATTGATTTATAGTCACCAAAGCACAGATATGAGAAAGTACTTGAGGTGTGGAGAAGAATATTAAGATGGTGTGAATTATCAGCATATGTATCAATTGTCAAATTCTGTGTTCCTGTTTTCTTCATGCTTATACTTAATATTTTTTAAATGGATGCAACTTATTCAACATCATTAGTCATTAGGGAAATGTAATCGAAACCACAATGAGATATCGCTTCATACCCATTAGGATGACTATGGCTGTATTAATAATCCTTTTAAAAATCCATAAAATGACAAGTGTTATTTTTCTGCCAAAGATTTAGAAAATTTGGACCCTTAGTACATTGCTGGTGGGAATCTAAAATGGTTCAGCTGCTGTGGAAACAGTTTGGCAGTTCCCTAATAAGTTAAACATGGAATTACCATATGATCCAGCAATTCTGCTCCTAGGTATTATATATGTCTATCCAAAAGAAATGAAAAGAACTACTCAACCAAATGCATTTACACACATATTTATAGAAGCACTGCTCGCAATAGCCAAAAGGTGCAAATGGTCCAAATGTCCATCAAAGGATGCATAGATAAACACATTGTGGCATATTCATACAAGGGAATAACCTTCAGCTATAGAAAGAATGAAATACTGATACAATGTGAATGAACCTTGAAAACATGCTAAATGAAAGAAGTTAGCAGCAAAAAGGTCACATATTTATGATTCCATTTGTATGAATAACCAGAACAGGTAAATTCATACAGACAGAATACAGATTAGCCATTTCCATGCTCATATGTGGAGGAGTCAGGAAATAGGGAGTACAGAATTTAATAGGTACAGAATTTCCTTTTGAGGTGATGAAATATTTTGGACTACCTAGAGATGGCAATCACACAATGCTGTGAATGCATTAAATGCTACTGAATTTTCACTCTTAAAAGGCTAATTTTATGTTATCTGAATTTCACCTCAAAAAATGTTAAAAATTAAAACACATTGAGATAGCCACCAGGAGAATAAAACTGAAAAAAGATACAGAATAACATGTGTTGACAGTGATACGGAGTAACAAGAATTCTCACAAACTGGCAGTGGACGTGTATATTGCTTGAAATTACTTGAGCAAACTGGCACTATCTACCACAGCTAAACCGTATGCATGCCCTATGACTCAGCAAACCTTCTTTCATAACATGTGCACGGAAAGATGTGTATTTAAATATTCATTGAATAGTATTTGTAATAGCCCAAATCTGGAAAGTAGCCTAATTCCTGTCAACAGTAGAATAAATAAATGGATTAGTATACAGCCATGAGAATGAACAGTCTAAAACTACATGGAACAATGGGGATAAATCACATGAACATAACACTAGTGAAAGAAGGCAGACAAAAAAAGAGTACATGCTGTATGATTCCACTTATATGAAGTTTGGGAGACAGTTATGGCTCATCTGCTCTGATAGAAGTCCAGGTAGTGGTGGTCGCTGAGGAGATGGTGACTGGAAGGGAGCAGTGCTTTCTGGTTGCTGGTGATGATCTACTTCTTTATCTGTTGCCATTTTCATTGGTGCATTCCGTGTATGACAGTTCATGAGCACTACATTTATGACAAGTGTCCTTTCCTGTTTATATTATTTCTCAATACAATTAAAAATATAAAATGTAGGCAAATTCAGTGTTAGCATTCTAGGAAGCTATCAGGCTGTTTGGATACTTCAGAACTCTTATTTTAATGAGTGGTGCTGACAGTGAGGCTGAAAATGTGTGTGTGGGTGTACCTGTATGTTGTAAATTTAAATATTTATATTGGTTCACTGTAATTTTTATATATTTAAATTGGTAGGTGTATCATAGCTCCCTTTTCATTTGTTTGATAGCCTCCAAGCAAATTTATTTAATTAGTACAAGACTTACCTTAAAGATCTAGGGGAAAACAAAGAACTGTATTTTATAATCATTCTAAACAGTTTTATTTAACTAGAGGAGCAAATATGGATATTTTTTTAGAATCACAGGTGGTTTCATATCAAAAAGAATAATACATTAATATATATACATGTGTATGAGTTTATATAGACATGAAATGTGCAGATATAGAAAATCAATGCATCCATCAACAGAAGAATGATTTTTAGGAAATAGACTGATAAAAGGTATTTTAATACAAGGACAGATTTTTCCGTTTTTTCCCCATTTCATATAGAAAGGTATGTAATATGTAGATTAACTTATTTGCATCCAACCATTCAAAATTGTTCAAAAAAGATAACATATTAAATAGATTGAAACTCAACAGATTAAATTCAACTGCCATCATTTAAAAATTAAGATATTTTATTATTGCTATGGGTCATATACTACACTACATTTATATCAAGATTTGCAGCTTTCAAATATTTTACATATATATAAAAGGTATTTTATTTCATCTAAGAATTAATTGCTAACTACGGCAAAAACAAAACATTGGCTTTCTTTGGATTATTAGCACAGGCAGGGCCCTTTCATTTAAAGAATAAATATTAAAATTAAATGAAACAATTAGATGCAAAACCCAACTCTCACAAACCGATGCTGGGCTGCACATTAACAGAAAAAAAAAAAAACTTTACTAGATAATAATGAACACTAGTGGACAGTGAAGGCACTCTGTAGATCAGTTTTAATTTCCTTCCCATATGAAAATGGTGCTTCTTTCTAATATGCCAGAGTGTTCAGCACAGAGTGTGTGAATATGCTTAGAATGATAAAATTTTGGGTAAATACACATATGTGCTGTGACTTGACTAATAAATTGTAGTATTTGTTTAATTTTAAAATGGAATTTAGAGCTAGGAATAACTTTAGAGGTCATTTAGTTCAGTCCCTTCATTGTACACTTTTGTTACTGCGGTGTTTTTACTATTGCAGTTAAATATAAACATGTTCAAATTTGTGTAAAACAGATTGTAAGAAATATAACCACACAGTCATTACAATCATCTATTCATCAGCAAAGCATATTCACTCACATGGAATGAATTATCTATCAGCCAGTGATAACTATATTGACACATACTTTAAATAAAAAGCAATACATATATTTATAGATAACAGCCCCTAAATAATAACCAAAAGCTTGTAATGTGCCTGAACATTGCAGGACCCACCTCACACAAGAACAATGTATTCATTGCTAGGGGGATAAGGCTAAATAATGTTTTGATAACATTTTTAAAACTGTGTGCTTACTGAGTATTCCAGAATGATTCATTTTTTTCCTACTCACATTCATTTTCCAGCATGCATTTTTTTCTAAAATACAAAAACCAGTAAGACAGAGGGTCAGGTTTTGCAGGTATTCAGATGATAGAAAGTTCATTTAAGCATTAGGATAATGAGTTTTATAATTTAGCATTATTTTCTTATATTTAATTGACACTGAGGTTTTTGATTATAAATATATGCTCAATGAAAAGTATTTGGAAATATTGAAAGGCAGAAATGAGAAAATAACTACAAACTTACCAGCCAGAAAAGCAATGCAAAATACAACATCTTGGTGATTTATTTTCTATAACAGATACCCTCCACTTGCCCTCCAGCACATACATGCACATGCGTGTGTATACCTGTATGCATTCTGGCCCTGCAACTACATGCTTTGTGACCTCTGTGACCTTTGTGAAGTTACTTCACTTCTCTGTGCCTTAGTTTCTTCATCTTTAAAATATAGATAGTAATAATAACCATGTTATAGAATTGTAAGGATTGAGATAAAAAATATAAAGTTTGAGGGCCTAATGTAATAAATATTAACTATTATAGCTATGATTATATTTTTTGAAATATTTAAAAATTATCAAAACTTTCACTTTTATTTGAAAGCCACACTGGCTATTGGTAGTATCTTGTATTATCTTCAGTAAGTTGCAATATTATCTTTTTTTCCCCCTCTATGATAATGGTATCAAGTGAAACATCTGAAAAATATGTTCCATGCAAAACGGATCTTTGCACAGACTTATTCTGTCATTTTAGTTTGATTTTTGAGAAATGAATTTGGCGCATCTGCCAAATCCTTTTGTAAGATGGCTGTGTTCCTATTTTTATTTTAGTTTATTTCATTTATGAGAAGCTCTTCTCTTCTCCACCCCTCCCCTGCACAGATAGGCCTCCTGTTCCCCATTGCGTGTCTCAAATTATAATGTTGCTGTACATTAAATCTTTAAAATTGAAGTGGGAAGAAAAACTGGAAGGAATCTGTCATTTTTTTAAAAAAGTAATTTTCTTTTTGGTATGTCTAGATGAAGAAAAAAAAACTCATCTTTCACATTCTGAAAAGATACTCTCTCATAATAAACTACCCCCCACCCACCCAAATGGGAAAGAAACAAACTTTTTCTGGATGGGAAGGAGAAGGCTGGTATGGGGAGGGGACAGATGGAGTAAAGCAGATGAAGGAGAATCCGTTGGCAAGCATATGTTAATATTTAGATCTCTTTTTTTTAAGTGAAAAGTTAACTAGTTTAATTCTTTTTTTTACAAACTGTCTTTGATACTGTGTTTTGTTTATTCCATCCCAGAAGAAGTTAGCGGTATACAGCAAGATGCAGGACTCTCTGGAAGTCACCCTTCCCAGCAAACAAGAGGAGGAGGAGGAGGAGGAGGAGGAGGAGGAGGAGGAGGAGAAAGACCAGCCTGCCGAGATGGAGTACCTTAACTCTCGCTGTGTCCTTTTCACTTATTTCCAGGGAGACATTGGGTCAGTAGTGGATGAACACTTCTCAAGAGCTTTGGGCCAAGCCAGCACCCTCCATCCAGAATCTGCCATTTCAAAAAGCAAGATGGGGCTAACCCCCCTGTGGCGAGGTAAGAATTCAAAAGCAGATGCTCTCCAGGGCACCGTCTCTGTTTCGCAACTGCCTGTACCAGGTTCCAGCTGGAGACTTGCCTCTGGAGGACGGATATCCACTTGCTTTTTAATTTTTAAGGACAGCAAGGAATTTCTTTCAGACAAACAGCTGGATCGGTTTTGTCACATGTGGAATGCAGGGTTGGAAAGGATGTAGTCACACCCCTTAAATTCCTCATGGAAAGTAGTGATACAACCAGTCCAAGTTTATAGTGGCGGATGGAGCTGCGAAGCACCATTCCTGAAGCCCCAGTGGCCCAATTTGGCTCTCTGAATAATAGGCGTGCCTGAATCAGCTTTTAAAAATTAGCTCTTGCTCATTCCACTAGGTGCTACGTGGTGACATAGCAGAGATCTGAGTCTGACCCAAGAATAAAAACTTTGAAAGCTTTCTGTGTGCTTTTGATAGCTTTCTCTGCCCTGTTCTGTTGTGGTATTAACCCTTTGTAGTGCAGAATCCAGGCATTACTGATTATCTACGTGGTTTAGATTATTGTGTTTAGCTTGGTAAAATAAAGTATGAGATTAGGCATCCTCTTCTTTATTTTCCCCTATGTAGAGGTCACAAAAGTGTTTTTAAATCCAGTTACTGGCTCACATCTTAATTGGGATAATTACAAGGTCAGAGGAAAAATAAACCATCATTCCAATGACAGTGTTAGAGAAGTGTGTTAGGGATGTTTCTTCTGAACTCACCTGGTTCTAAGAAGCATCTAGTAAAATGGTTCTCAAAGTGTGGTTTCCAGGACCAGGAACATGGGCACCACATGGGAGCTTGTTAGAACTGCAAATTCTTGGGCCACACCCCAAACCTACTGAAGCAGAAACTCAGGGGTACCCTGTGTTTTAACCAGCCCTCCCAGTAATTCAGATGCAGGCTCAAATTTGATAATCATTGATCTAGTGCTGTTAAAAACAGATTGCACACCCCCTAACTCAAACCTACTGAATCAGTTTCTAGAGGGGGTCTCTGGGAATCGCACTGAAACAAATGCCCCAGGTGATGCTTTGAGAAAGGCTGACCACCTGTGGTAGGGGGCAAGTGAGAGGTGATGAATGGTCCGTTGCCTCTCAGCCTCAAAGGAGTGGTTCTGCTTCATTGTGGGAGAGGTCCTGGCCCTCTGAAATTGCTGGGCCTGATCTGTGGATACAATGCCTTTCTTTTCTGCATGCCTGTCTGCTGCTTACCTTCCTACCTTCTTTCTTCTTTTTAGTAAATATGGAGAGCACTAAAATAAGCAGTAACTATGAAGGGGAGGTGGAATATAAAGTGAAGTGACTGAGACATTGATAGAGTTGAATTGGGAAGCATTACTGCTTATTGGATTAGTAAACATTATGGACTTCCCACCAGAATTGAGAACACAGCCTAAAATGCTTACAGAATCAACCAATATGACTGCACATGATAAATACTCTTAATAACCTGTGGAGAGTGAAAATTGGAAAACCTCAGTGAATTAGCTGGCTTTAATAAATAGTTGCATACACCAATAATAAATCCTACCAGGACAATCCATCCTACAAGGGTAATAAATGCAATGCCTACTTTTCTGCCTTTTTTTTTTCTTTTTAGCAAAATGTATGCAGCCTAGTAATCATTTAATCTGAAATATAAGACCAAGAACCCAAAATTATACTAGATATGGGAGTGATTGTCTATAGTATCATAACTAGAAGAGTTTTAAGTGAGGTGTTGTGTTATGTGCAAAAAGTCTGTGTTTGTTGTTTTTTCCATAATCTGCATGACTGAATAGAGAAAACCTGTAGACAGGTGTCAATTTTCAGTACAGGAAGAGTGGATACTGGTTATGTTTTAGTAACTATTATTACAATTTTCTTAAATTTGGCCTTCAACTCTATCTCCTGTTTCAGTCATTGACTTAGGCAACTTCTGTTCTAGGTAGTGGAAATGTATCAGTGAACAGGAGAGTCTCTAAGCCTGTAGCACTTAAAGAGCTTTTTGAGCTACTTCTACCTGCAAGAGACAGGTAATAGATATGTAATAAAATGCAAGGTTTGTTTTACTTGGGATGATAATAAGCACTCTGTCTGAGCCCATTACGATGGAGCACAGACGTGAAGGAAATAAGAGTGCTACTCATCACACAAATATCTAGGGGGAAGTTATTTCAGACAGAAGGAACAGCCACTGCAAAGGCCCTGAAGAAGGTCTGAGCTTAGTTTTCAATGAGAAGCAAAAATGCTGTTGTAAGTTGAGTGAAATGAAGAGTGATAGGTAAGGACAAGAAATTTTGGAGCTTCATATGTCAGTTTAGTTTATCAAAGTAACCCAGAAAAGCACAGTATACTCTTTAATTTCCATCTCTCTCTCTCCAAGAACCAAGTTCATCCCATATACCCCAGATTAGAAAACAGAAAAGTTCTTAATGGAGAATTTATTAATAATAAGTTATATGAAATCTTTGGTTACAGTTTTCTTATTTATAAAATGAAGGGGTAGTATTGATTGTTGAGATCTTTTCTCTTTAATGTTCTGTGATTTCAAATGTATTTTCTTACTTTTCATTTGTGAATAAACTTTGCCATAGTTTTTTCTAGTTATAAATTAGTTTTATATAAATATACATAAGTTGGCTATGACTCATAGGAGAGCCACAAAATGTAACTAAAGATTTTGAACATAATATCTTAGAGTTATAACAGAGATTCTTGTGTCCAGTGAAGAGGGTTATTGGGAATTTTGTATTAATTGACAAAACAACACAGGTTTGAATTCTGTTCCTTTATGGGTTCAATTTGGGCTTATTACTGTCTGGTTACAACATGATCTTGGATTAATTACTTAAAATCTCTCTGGGCTCAAATCAACTAAAATATGTGTTGATTGATACTCATTTCCTCAGGTAATTGTAAAGACTTTTAGATAACGTATATGAATAATTTGGCACAGGGTTTGATGCAAGGTATTAAATGAAGATCAGATGTTATTTTCTTCCTTAAGTAAATTTCCACATTTGGCGCATAGAAAACCAACCTTGGGTCTTTATCCAGAAACATTGTTTTCTGGAAGTTTGTATTTCTGGCAAAAACACAGTGTTCTGGACCCAGTAGGTATTCAAGGCCATTGACAACATTGATGGCATGGCAATAATACTTTATGCAAGAGCTGCTGACCAGCTGTATTAAATTAAAGGGCCTAGTTTATGGCAAAAAGTTTTTACCTTACTACACAAATGCTAGAGTGCTACAGAGAAATTTAAAGCTGAATTATGTTTAATTGCAGAATGTGTTTCTACAGTAAATCTTTAGAGTCAGCTGATAAATGGAATAATGGCCATGCTTTATGAATCTTGATGGAGGTAAGAATGTCCTCTTTAGGTACTTTGCAGCTGTGAGGCAAACAATTGGCAGGAAATATTTGTACTTTATTTGGTACAACATCATTTCAATTTCCTCTTATCCCATTATATATTCTAACAGAAACTGGATAGGGCTTCATTTAAGGAAACCTAATGAATCTGATAGCCCCTTTCCCCCCATCCAAAAGAAACATCAGCTACAAATATGTCTATGCACTGATCTCAGGGCTCACGTATTACTACAGAAAGTGTGTGTGTGGAGGAAAGGGGAGTAGTTGAATCACAGCAAGATACCTCACTGTCTGAAAAATCATGCTGAATGGTAAATTTTACTGATATTTTTTCTTGTTATAGTTGCAAAATAAATATTTGTTGTTTGGGTGATCTACACAGTATGTGCTTGGAGCAACTCATGCCCATAGGAAAGACCTCTCAAAATGAACACTGACCTCACGCAGCCAAGAGGAGAAAGGAAAGGAGGGGCAGGTCCCTTGAGCTGGCTGAGATGGGCAGGAGAGTTGAGCTGCACCTGCAGGAGGCACTGAGGTAGCCACTGCTGGGAGGTTCAGAACAATCACGTGGAAAGCATGAAGACTGACACCTCATAGTCCCACCTTCAAGGAGTATGGGCATCTGATATTCTGATATCACCCCTTGAAACTCTCATTTTGGAGTCACAAGGCTCATTTTAAGAAGCTCTAGAACAGAGTAACTAGAGGACAATCTTTGGGTATAATAGCAATGCCTAATTCCTGAGTGACAGAAAGCAGTGGGACAGACATTCTTTCACCTCTGACCCAACAATTTATTTTTATGGGAAGCAGAACAAGAGTATGGGAATTAAATTACAGTGAAGACCCTTTAGATTACAAATGAAGTAGCATTTTTTCTTCCACTGAGCTTAATAAAAAGGTAAATGTCATCTTCTAATATTTGTGTTTTAAAAAATATTTATTCTAAGACTATGTTTTCTGGAGATTTTCAAGATAACTTAAGAGATAAGTTCCACATTTTATTGCCCCATTTTCCTTGTACTACTATATTCATTCAATATTCATTTTTCTCAAGTTAAGTAATAAAAATTAATAAAATTTATTTTTTAAATTAAATGTTGAATTTTCTCTTGCTAAATCATTTGCTCTTAGATTTTTTTTTCCAGAGACATATAAAGGTAATATAAAAAGTATCTCAGCTACTATGAAATTGAAAGAACTACTTGATGTTCTATATTAAACTCTTTATCTCAAAGGTATATTTCTAGTATAAAACAACAGTGAGATTACTGGGCATGCATTAGGTGGATTATATCTGGCAATGTATCAATTTTGTCATCTTGTTTAGAAATAAGGGTGTGTGTGTGTATATTTTTTAATCCCAAATGCAAAGTGAACCAAAGCATATTTAGTTTTTTGCATGTTTAAGACTATCAGTGTTAACATCATTCAAATATCAAATACCATTGAGGCCAAAGTCACCATGGAGTGTTAACACCAGATAGTTCTGAATTGCCTCCACTGACCTGAAAAGTAATATTGCATGAAAGTAGCACATGCAGTTCTTCATATGCTTTTTCATCTGACAAATGTGGCTGTGATTAAATACTCATAAGCAAAGAGTCATGTAATGAAAAAAATTTACGTACATATGAGATAAGCACAGGATTCCCAGGCATGAAACAAGGCATGTCATCTGTTTCTTTGTATCAATTTTTTTTAAGAATCAAGATACCAAATAGCGGTCTTGAAGTGTAGATTTGTCCATAAAAATAGGTTCTATTCAATATTGTTTCATTTAGTTATAAAATGCAACACTGTTTTGAAAAGGGCTACATAGATCTCTGCAAACTTCCTATTAATCTCAGGAGACATGCTGACTGGGAAAATGTTAAGTTTCTTCTAATTTTATTTATCCCTGGGGCATTTTAAAGCTTTGTTCAGCCTTTATGGAGTGCATTTTAAGAAACAGATTTCCACTTTCAATGATAATGTGTTGACTAATTACAATACAATGCTTCATAAATAGGATACTATTTTTGCTAAGGAATTTATTGGCTATTGACATTTGTGTATGCCTATCCAAAATGCTTAAACATTTCTGAAATAAAATATAAATGAAATGAAATAAAAGCATCCAGGGAAATGATGTATACTCTGTACTTTTGACATTTTAATGGGGGAATTTTAATAAGGAAAACTATCTCTGACACACATCTGTGGGTTGGGTTCAGCAGTTTTCATGATGGGATTCTGGCCCCACTGGGAGATGAGAGTTAAGAGCAGATGAAGATGGTGGCAAAGCTGTGCTATAGAATATAAGGAGCTTCTATAAACTCCTTGTATGGGCTTTGAACTTGAAACATTGATACATTTCATTGTGGGTGTAACAGAAATATTCTACAATTGGCCTCCTTTTAAGGCAAATTGAATTTTCACAGCCTATAATTTTCTTTCTTGTCACTAGCATCCATTTGTTACATGTTGAGACAATTCTTAAATAAAAAATATTTTCCCCAATGCCAGTAAGTTTGACTTTAAGTGTTATTTTTTGATAGAAATTATGACAAACAAGGTCATTTAATTAACTATTCACCAAGACTATTAAAAAATTTGAGGAAGTGTGCACTTCCATCCTTTGCTTGTTGAAGAACATCATTTCTTGGCTTTCCTCCAGGGTTTTGCGATCCATGGAGATCTGTGAGGGAGAGACCTGAATGTGAGACATGGAATATCTGTCTCCCCAAAGAACTAATGGGGTGAATGATGGTAACTCTGGTATAGAGCTGACAGGGGGGCATGGATAGGTTTGTGAGGCAGTGCCATAGCTGTTCAGGAAGTGAGAGAATATGAATGTTTGAACACTACAATGACATCCTAATTATGTTAATCAAATTATATATGTGGTAGTTGAGTCAAATTATGGAGATTTATGAAGTGAGAACATGGATAATGTCAGACTTTTGAATACTTTTATTTCAGAGTGCTTCTTAGGATATGCTTCATTCAGTGGAAAGATCTGGCAGGTTCTTTTGTGTAGAGCCCAGTATGAAAATACTATTTTACTATATATATATGCATGACTAATGTGCTGAGCAACCTTATCTTTACCTAGAGATAGAAATAATTCCTAGGGCACTTCACAGCTTGATAGAAGTATGGAGCCAGAAGATATTTGGAATTTTAATTCAAATACTTTAGCAGAATAAACTGAGCCACAGAGAGATTCATGTGGGGTAATTAAATGGGAAAGGTGATTGCTAGGTGCCAGCTCTCTGGCTGAGCTCTCAGACTCCCAGTCCAGTACTCACTCAGTTATACCACACCTAGACAATAAGCTATAGCTGGAGACACTGATCTTTTCAAACACAGATCTGACTGTATCACTCTGTAGAGTAAAACTCTTCAGAGCTCACTGGACCTATTCAGGACAGCACCTACGTTCACTACGTGGCTGACAAGACTGTACCCCCATGGGTTCTTCTTAGACTACAGTCTAATTTTGGCCACCTTCTGCCCACTAAATTTTTTTTCTGTCCTGCAAATGCTACTTTGTGTGTGTGTGTGTGTGTCATTTTAAGCCTTTTTCACATACTTTTTCAGTTGCCTTAAGCACTCTGCCCTACCTCTTCACAAGGCTAGCTCTACCCCCACTTTCAATAAGGCTGCTTCACTGCCCTCTCTCTGTACTTCCCCTTATGAAAACACCTACCATGCCACAATGCACATGTCTATTTACTTATTTGTCCCTTGCCAGATGACCTCCCTGTGTTTGGTACATAGTAGGTAATCTTTAAATATGTTGTGGTGGTTGAGCGGAGAAGATGAATTGAAGCAAGTGGGGGAAGATTCTCCCTCTTTCTTATCTTTGCTATTCTTTGATATTGTTCCCCTCCCCCAAACACCTCAAATCCATTGGCTCTACTTGAACTTCCTCCATGCATGATTTCCACAGTATCCACCAAATTCTAAATGTTGAGGTTATGGTTACAATTTTGCCCTCTTGTGGCACAGCTATGAAGAGTGACAGCCATGGAGGCATTACCTGTCTTCAAAGCCCAGTCTCCTGCTTGCCAGCTGTGAAGTTGTGGGCTTCTTCCCTGCCTTAATTCCCACACCTCTAAAATGGGGATAATAACTACCTCATAGAGCTGGAGTGAAGATCCAAAAAGGTCATCCCCCTGGCCTAGTAGTGAGCATTTGGTAACTGCCACTAAGTGTTATCTATTATTATTCTCAGTCCAGAGACTTCCAGACCTCTACCAAAAAAATAAGCTTGGAATACACTCTTCTTGATGAAAAATGAGTGTTGGTGAGCCTAATTAAATGTGATCTTACTTCCATTTGTACTTTCAGCATTAAAATGTTGAGTTTGAATGAAAATTGTATTTTCACTTAAAAGAAGTTGGTTAGCCATCATCATTTTCAACCTACTTGTTTTACATCTGTGGCATACCTGGAACGCAGGTTCCTGTGACCTCTGCTCAGGCCTAATGAAAGATGCCTGGGAGGAAACGAGGCTTTTCAGCCCCAGACTTTGAAACCTCAGCCTAGACTGTACATAAGCTAAGCAGTCAAGGGGAGGGGGCTCATTCTGCACGTTCAACCACGTGCATCGCCTTATCTAGGGAGTTCCGAGGCTGACCTGGGATCACTTCAGCTCTGTGTGGGGAGCAAAGAGTGCCTACTAATTAGCCTGCCTGTAAAGTATTGGACAAGTAGAGGCAAATCTATCCTAGAACTGAAACTTACGTAAATAATTTTTCTGTCTTCTCAGACAGCTCAGCTCTCTCAAGCCAGCGGAGTAGTTTCCCGACCTCCTTTTGGACCAGCTCTTACCAGCCCCCTTCTGCACCTTGCCTGGGGGGAGTTCATCCTGACTTCCAGGTCGCTGCACCCCCGGGCACCTTTACTGCAGCAGAGCCCAGCCCCTGGCCAGGACCTGGCCTGCATCAGACTGGCCCAGCCCCTCCCCCTCCTGTGTCTGAGTCCTGGCACTACCCTTTGGCATCTCAGGTGAGCCCATCCTACAGCCATATGCATGATGTGTACATGCGTCACCACCACCCCCATGCCCACATGCACCACCGCCGTCACCACCACCACCACCACCACCACCCTTCTGCTGGCTCTGCCCTGGATCCCTCCTATGGGCCTCTGCTGATGCCATCAGTGCGTGCAGCCAGGATTCCTGCTCCCCAGTGTGACATCACAAAGACAGATCCGACTACGGTCAGCACTGCTACCTCAGCATGGGCCGGAGCCTTTCATGGAACCGTGGACTTAGTGCCAAGTGTGGGGTTTGATACAGGTGAGCTGGCAGATTTCCTCCTTTCAATAAGAAGAAAAAGTAAAGAAATACATATTTTAAAATGGAGGATGTTGTTAACACTTTGAAATAGTTTTTTTCTCACACACATAAAGTCAAGCTTTGCCAGTATGTTTATAGAACTAACCTTTTTGCAAGAATTCCTGCATTCCTGCAGAAACTAGTATGACAAGCCTGAGAAAGGTCTCAGAACTTTTCTCCCATTCTTAAGCTAGTAATCTAGTCCTTTGAACTGGAATCTCTGGTACCCCTTATGTTTACAAAGAATTGAGCACATTCTTTAAATATCCCATGTCTCTTGCTCTGTATCATGTATAATGCCTAATAGAATTCAGAAATACTACGTTTCAGTACTTTTTCTTTTTTTTTTGGTCAGGTCTAAAACAAACTTGTTTCTGGAATATAATCGTGGCCTTTTGAAAAGAATTAGGAAACATATTTGAAAGACTTGGATTTCCCTTCTTTCGCCTCCCCTTTCCTTTCCTTTCCTTTCCTTTCCTTTCCTTCCTTTGCCTTGTTTGTTTTCTTCCTTTTTTCCTGTCCCTTCCCCTTTGTTCCCTCCCTCCCTTCCTCTTTTTCTGCCTCCTCTTCCTTCCTCTCTCTCTCTTTTAAATACCATCATATTTAAAAGACTGTTATAAAGCTTATTTTCAACAGGTTTAGAAAAAGTTGGCAAGGGAAATATTCACAGAGCAGTCAGCTCCTCTCTGCAGTTCACTAGTTCTGAAAGTCATTGTGTTAAATGTTTGAGCTTGGTTTTTGGACTGCTCACATTGTTATGTTTAATAGTTCTAAGTTCACAAAATCACAGGCATCAGAGGCTAAAAAGACACAATCAAGTCAGTGATTATGTCCCCAGAGTCTACATTCCAAAGTCACCCACCTCTACACTAATCCCAGGTGCTTTTCTGGTATATAACTTTGTGACATATTAGGACTTTCTTTCCAGAAGTTTAAAGAAAGTCACTCTTTGCTTAGCTTTTCTAGTTTTACTTGTTTTTATTCTTAGTGTGCAGGATCTTTAGTCTGAATGCTGATTCACAGCTGAGAACTCCCCAGAGTAATAAATGCCCAGAATCAGTTGCATTCACTCTGACGTAAGTGGAACATTGTTGTCTTGGTTAACTCATTCTCCATTGAGCTTCCAATGTTGGCCATTGCCCAACATTTCAGCTTCTTATTCTCTGGGTTCAAGGTGCTTTTCTAAATAAACTACCTGGGGACTTGGTTCTCCCTTTTGACAAGAAGAGGAGGTGATGGGACTATTCACCACAGGCTTCACTTTCTTCTTTGCCACGTACTAGCAGAATGAAGTCAACTCATGAGTTGTTTGATGCCTAGGGCAATATCTGATTAGAATCCAAGCTTGGTAGCTGCCATCATGGACAGTGTCTTAAGGCTCTTCACTATCTCACTTCTGGAGGCCCTGAGTAACCAGCATTAAAAATGTTCTTAGTAGGCAAAGGGAATGTTCTCTCTTCTCTTAATCAATTTCAACTGCTATAACAGAATATCATACAGTGAACAATTTAAATAACACACATTTATTTCTCATAGTTCTGGAAGCTGGGCAGTCCAAGATCAAAGAGTCAGCATGTTCAGTGTCTGGTGAGGACACTTCCTGGGTCCTAGATGCTGTCTTCTCCATCATCCTGACATGGTGGGAGGACAAGAGAATTCTCTGGACTGTCTTTTATAAAATCACTAATCACATTCCTGAAGGCTCTGCCCTTATGACCTGGTCACCTCCATAGAGCCCCATATCCCGATACTATCACATTGGGGTTAGGATTTAACATATGAACTTTGGACAGACACACACATCCAGAGAGCATCCCCACATACATTCTATAACATAAAGAGGGAAACGGATGTGATTGCTTGTTGCTCTCTGTTTCTAATTCTCTGTCACTTGTTACCTTGTTAATTTTGGTGTGAACCTAATTTACTGACTCACTGTTGAGAAATTTTGCTTGAAATAGTATCTTTAGGATGAAAAGTCATCTTCCTCCCTATTAGGAGAGAAGAGAGAATTTTATAATCTCTTAAAAATCTAGAAAAGGCCCACTTGGGTTTATTATAAAATAGTTATTAATCCTTACTAAGCTAATAACATTTATTGAGTACCCACTTTATAAGGTATTTCTGGAGGCACTTTATGTGTGTATATTACTGCTTTTAATCCCTAAACTAAGTCTGAGATGGATCTTCTTAGATTCATTGACAAATACGGAAATAGGGTCAGTTTTTCTATTTGAAAACTGCTTTTCTAAATCACAAATGCCCAAGCTGGGTTTGAACTTAGACCTGCCCCAATCTAAGGAGTTGTTGGGGTAGGCAAATCAGACTGTTAGTTCTGTTAAATTAGACTGTTAGTGGTTAATAATGAGGAACAACTGTTTACCTATTGGATATACATAGTGCTATTCTCTGTCAGTGTGGGTTTAGGATGATGACTGGGACTCATTCCTGCCCCACAGCTTCCATCCAAATGAGAAGCCAAAGACAAAGGAATGAAGCAGATAAAGACGAAATGTTAATTATGTTAATTAACATAAGAATTGATCAGGCCTAATTGGAGATCCTAGATTAGGTTTACTGCCACAATTGCACTTCCTAGAGTCTTCAATTAACTCTAGATTCTTGGGCAATCCAATCCTGAGGAAAACTAGACTTTAAAGAAGATTCCCACAGACATCTTCCTTGTCACACAGTTAAGAGCTCATTTCTGTGAAAAAGAGATTGGTGGTTGCTCAGATTTGCCTTGGAAAAGCATAACGTGAGGCATGTCTCGGGTGTGCTTGCCCTATGAAAGCCAGGGGACCATGCATCTGTCTGCAGGAGGGCTGGCCCAGAAAAGAGTGGAAGAAACTGAGCCTTATATCCTGGTTTTTGTCCCCTCAACTCAGCCATTGTTTCAAATATCACATCACAAAATTAGGAGTGTTTTAACTCAGTTTCCCCAAGAAACAGACTCTAAAATGCAGATTTGTTTGTAGACAATTTATGGGATAGTATTCTTAGTGCAGCATCTTTGTGCAATGAAAGAACTGGGCAGGAGAAGTCTCACTATGATTAACTGAGCCTTCGTGGATTCTATGGGGAGCTCTGAGCTGGGATGGCCCTTTATAATTGTCCTACCTAATGTCAAGGTGGATGAGTTTTTATATTCTTCCACTGACCAGTTATTGGATGCATTTGCCTCTGGAGAGGGGGTATGACAATCAAGTAAGTGGCTTTGTTCAACTGAAGATAATTCCCAAAGAAAGAAACAACTGAAAGTCGTGAGCTGCCAGCAGCTGGGGAATGGATGTCTCAGCACCGAATGAGGAGGCAGCTGATGGCCCACCTGTCCACCACGGGGACAGCAGAAAGAGGAGGAGCTACGCTTCCAATTCTCTAACTGCTCATAAAAGAACAGAGGCTTCCACAGTACATACCCAAACTAGGAAAGTAAGGATAGTTGAAGAATGAGAGATGAGTCCTTCTATACAACCTATGCAACACTGGCCTGACCACATAGTCCACAGCAGGGGCTCTGCTCAGGACTAAGCCTCAGCATTGGGCGGCTGCTGAGCGGCTGCTGAGTGGCCTGCATTCGGGGAGACAGGTGAGAAGCTTCTTGAAGTCCAGGCATCTATGCCGCCCAAATGTAGGTCATTTTCACATTTCATTAGGAGGCAGATAAGTTAATCCAACCATTTGGAGAACAGTTTGGCAAATGGCATTTTCATCAATAGGTGATATGTTTACTAATTTGTGTATTTTGATTTTGCTGCCACTTAAAGAGATTAAGGAAATCTAGACGGTGACCAAAGAAAGTTTTAGAGTGTCATGTGTGGTATAATCCAAGGGTCAGTAACATTTTTCTTAAAGGGCCTGATAGAAATAGCTGATTCTTTGGGGGAGTCATACTGACTTCTGTTGCCACTATTCGCACTGCCCTGGCAGTTTAAAAGCAGCCACAGATAAAAGTTAAGTGAGGATGGCTTTGTTCCAAAACACTAAAGTTTGAATTTTACATGCTTTTTTTGTGTCATGAAATGTTCCTTTTCAATTCCCATCTTTCTCAACCATTTAAAAATATAAAATCCCTTCTATTCTTAGTGTGTAAATAGACAGTGGGCCTGATTTGGCCTCCAGGCTACAGTTTGCTGATCTCCAGTATAGCCCTATGTGTATAATTTTTATCTAACTACACACACACACATGTGCATGTGTGTGCCTGCACTCCCTCAGTGAAAATTATCTGGAAGTATGTACCCCAATTTTCATGGTCACAATGGCTGGTAATCAGTGTGCAGCCTGAGCTTTGGGTCCATACTGCTTGGTTTGTTAAGCCCAGCTCTCTTTCTTACTGTCTATAGGACTTTGGACAAATTACTTAACTTCCTCTGTTGTTTCAACTTTCTTATATTTAAAAGATGCCTTGTTGAGTTCTTTTGAGGATTAAATGAATTAATGAAGTAAGACATTTACAAATGTGCTCTGCGTATAATAGGCACTCTACAAATTCTAGCTACAAGAGGGAAGGTGACCAGATCCTCACCTTTTCTGCTTTTAAAAAAATATTATTTTAAAATGTATGATTTGGTGGTTTCTAGTATGTTTCACAATGTTGTGCAAACATCCCCACTCACTAATTTGAAAATGTTTCCATCACCTCAACACTTGTATCTTGTAGGAGTCACTACCAATGCCTTCTACCCCTATGCCCTGGGAGCCACTAATCTACTTTTTGCTGCTCTGGATTTTCCTACTTGGATACGTCATACAAATAGAATCATACAATATGTGACCTTTGTGTCTGTCTTCTTTTACTTAGCCTGTGTTTTCAAGATTCATCCATGTAGCATGTATCAAGACCCCAATCCTTTTTAAGCAGTGTATACTATTCCATTATGTGGATATACCACATTTTTATCTGTTCATTAGTTGGTTTGTTTCTAATTTTTGGCTAATATGAATAATGTTGCTATGAACACTCAAGTATGAGTTTCTGTATGAAAATGTATTTTCAACTCTCTTGGTGACATACCTAGAAGTAGAATTGTGTGGTTGAGAGAAACTCACTTTTTATTTTATATTCTTCTATGTTTCTTGAATTAGAAAAAAAAATTGTTAATAATTTTATAAAATTAATTGCAAATCATAGTGACATAGTAATAAAATAGGGTTTTAAAGTTTTGCAGGCAAAATTATTCTGTAAGAATAAAGTAAGATGGTCCATCCTTTTTAAAGGCCCTGAGCTGGGGTGAGGAGATTGAGGTGCCTCAGGCACCAAATTTGAGGACATAATCTCAAGATTGTGTAAGGACATGTTTCCTTCAGTTCTGCACCGAGGTGCCTCTCTTGCCTCATCCTTGTCTGTGCCTGGTTCTCTCTCACTTACTACTCTCTTTGCTGAACAGGCATTACAAATGCATACCTTAGAATAATCAGTGAATTGATATGATCATAGGGTATCTGTATCTGCTCTCCTCATGAAAATACCAAACTTTACCAAAGACTGTTATCATAAATCCCACATTAGGTTTTTCCTCTTTCCTTTAGCAGTCTCAAAATGGGGTTCCATGAATTCTATGGAAACTTCCAGAATGTGATAATAGGGGCTTAATTGAAAAAGAGAAAAGGTCTATAGTGAAATGAATTTGTTAACATTGCCTACTACATACCTCTTTAAAGATCATAATTCACTTTAGCATATAAAAGACATTCTCCAGTAAAAAAACATGTTAAATTTTGTTTAGTAGGAGATATTTTTCCACTCTCTTTTTCTTATGGGCCCATTTTTGTATACATATTGCATTTATGTATACATATTTATGTACTGTGTTATGCTGCAGTCACAGATATTTCCACATTTAATTCTCTTCTTCCTGACACAAAGGAGCCCAGTACAAGACTCTAAGGTTACTGAAGTTAGTCCTTAGTTTTTTTGAAGTTAGTTTTTAACATACTTATTAACTTTTCCTGGCATACTCTTTGGGCAGTGCTGTTTAGCCCAGTTTTTTTCTTTTTGTCTCCCATAATAAAGACCATAGTTGCAACTTCTGTCAGTAACTTTCAGCATACATTAGGCTGCAGTGAAGAGGTACCAGTAAGGAAGGTTAGATGTGGCTAAGGGTAGCCTTACCTGTAAGGCTAAGGTGAAGAAGGGAGGGTCCTAGGTCATTGCAGGACTAACTTCAGTAACCTTAGAATATTGTACTGGGCTCCTCTGTGTCAGGAAGAAGAGAGTTAAATGTGGAAATATTTGTGACTGAGGCATAACATAGTACTAAATATGTATACATAAATGCAAGAATATGTCTATGCTTATCTTCAGATTTTTCAGTGATGACATTAAGTAAATCCCCATCTAGTATTCACCTTTCAGTGGCCGTAAGCATACAATGCACTTCACTGAAATGCTATCATTCTTATTTCCTGTTATGCCAATAATTTTCTTAATGTAAAACATACAATGTTGCCTATCTCACCCAATTTGAATCAATTTTTCAAGTAAAGATTTAATGAGGACTTTTTACTGAAATAAAAAGTTGACTCTATTTATGACTTCCACTTCATTCCCTGTATTTATATTTGCCGAAAGGAAAGAGTCATGCCTTGTGGTGTGATTTCTTCTCTATAAACACAAGCTGCTCATGACTTGAGATTGTTTTCATCTCTAGATTCACAGATTTATTTTTCTTAGGATCCCTCATATTATTTTACAATTTTGTTATAAATTTACTTATTTCTTACTTTGAGGAATGTCACAATAACTCAATATAAAATATATATAAACAGCTTCTTTTGCTAAAATACATCTAGGTAGCAAAAAAGGAAAACAAAAAAGAACATTCTTTACTATATCACAGGTTCAGAAAATCTGGATTTGAAAGGGAATTCACATATGTTGGTGTACATTTTGGCTTCTCAAAAAAATTCATCATCTGAGCATTAATCATGCATTTGCATAAGTAGTAGATTTGAGGAAGAATCATTGTATGATTCCCCCCAAACTATGATTACAGCCAGATAGTAAACATTATTTAGTCCATCTCTCACATATCTTCAGATATGGAGTAAATCAAGATTATGTATAATTGAATGGGAGATTGATTCTTGCTACACAGGGAAAAACAAAGCTTATAAATCTAAAAATTGCTTGCTGAATGCAGGTTGTGAAACTCTCCATAAAAATAGGAAATTATGTTTCTAATATTCTCTCAGATGTTCAGGCATAAACTGAATTCTTTCTGAGGAGACTTTGAGAACAATGACCTTAATTAACCTTCAAATAGAATTACTCTGTTAATAAACCTGGGAAAAAAGTCATTGAGGACTTATGTTTTGATAATAGATAGGGTGCAGTGGGCACCAGTGGGGCAGTTAGGAGCAAACAAATGTGCTTATCTGTTTTTTCTCTTCATAGATGCTTTGTGTCTCATAATTACCATAAAAGTAGAATCACCCTAAATGGTTTTCTGAATTTTTTATGGTATCAGTCCTGTAAACTACATTTAAAAAAAAATCTGGTTTAATCTGAATATTTTGTGAAAGAGACCTCATTCACAGATGTCAAAAACTGTGTTTTAGTGCAATTTAAGTTGTAATTGTTATTGCTCAAAATTGTTAAATAGACTTCCCTTCAAAGTAGGCTAGTTAAATTACTTCAGTTGTTAAGATCATGGTGGTCAGTCTTGCTCAATACTATATGGATGTTTTACATTGAAATCCATTTATAGAAACAGCTTAATATTATTAAATACAGGAAATAAAAAGCAGGATAGCTAGTGCATGAGGCTAGCTAATGGACAGGCAGTTTTTCTCCATGAAAGAGAGATGGGTATTAAGTTACCACTTGCTTTTCCATCTAACCTACAAGTTTGCCATCTCTCTAGGTCACATCTCAAGTCCTATGCTTTCTTGTAGGTGGTCTGGTGTTGACAAGCCTGGGCAAAAAAGATTGTGACTGCACAGAAGTTCTCATTATAACCATGATAAACCATTTGAACATCCCCCCTTAAAATGTTACTAATTTTACACATTTCATTGGGGATATTAAAAGGATTAAAATTATGGAACTTTATGTCCAATAACGTCTTGCAAATCATTTCTCTCTCTAAATATATACATTAATGAAAAGGGCAGAAAGAAACTAGGAGTTACCAAACCAAAGACATTTAAATATTTACTTGATATCATAATGCTTCAATTCCAGCCTCTACAATAAGAAAGAAAGAGATGTGGTAAATTTAGAGAGAAGTCATCAGACAACTACAGTAACAACTGACCAGGATAATATGATTCATAAAAAATATTAAAGCACTTAGGTAATTTTCACCCTAAAAAAGAGAGGACATCAAAGTAGTGTATATTGTAGGTGCCCAACTTAAAGTCTCCCTCCTTCCCTCCTTTGTACTTTCTCTCTTCTCACAGAGCGTATCTATTAGTCCTCTGAGTTATAAATGTTATGGAGTTAGTAGTTCATTGAAACTTTTCCTGACATTATTAGTCATTTTTATAAGTGATGAGAAAATTTTCTTTAATGGTGTTATAAATAAGATAGGCATAGAAACTTACTTCTAAGGTTTGATTTCAGCAGTAGATGTGTTAAATGGCATTTTTACATAGAAGCCAGCCCTAGGACTGTGTCATTTTTCAGTGACAACTGTGCTGTTCTATAAAGATTTCTAAATTTCTGGATACTTACCGTAAAGACATGATCTCAATTAGTATAGATAAGATGTCACATGGTGATAGTTGTAGATCAAAAAAAAAAATGTTACCCAGAGTATCTATGAACTAACACTTTCTCTGGACGCTTTAAAAAAAATCGTTATGATTTGGTAAGAAAGACTCTAGTAATTAACAGCTGATTGCATCACACTTTCTGCAAAGCCTTTTTTTTGGCCTATGTCATAAGCCTGCATTCCATTGAGAGAACAAAAAAGTTAAGGGTATGTTAAAATATCTACATACTTTTGAATATTGTTAGTTGTATGGAGCACATGTCCAGAATGACAGTTTCATGACCAGAAGGGTAAGGGAAACCATCTTTGATACGCATGCAAAATGCTAGGAGATCCCAGTCAGAGAGTGAGATCTACATGAAAAGTAACTGATTGGTGAATCAGAGGGAGAAATGCACTCCAGAGAACTACTTTCAGTTTCGAGTATCCGTGGCTGAATTCTGCAGGACCTTATTGAAATTCCCCTCCTCTCTCAGAGCCATGTAGATCTTGCCCGCACTCTCCTGTGGGCCTTCATCCACAGAATGTCACCAGAGTCGCACAATGCCTGTAGCATGGGGATTTTGTCTCACAGGTTCTCCTCCTACCTTACAGGACAAGTGCAAGAACCTTCTGAGAGGATCTGAGTGTTTTAGGATTCACTTGCCTAATAATACAATTAATTGTGTGTGTGTGTCCTTGTGAAAGACATCTTGATTAAGGGGAAATGCTGTTTCTCATACATAGCTGATACAAAATCAAGGACCTGTAGGCTTTAAAAAAAAAACTGGAATATGTATTGCGATTAAAAATACTAACTTTGGCCCAGCATTTTTACTCTTGGGAGTCTATGCCACATAAATATAAGCAGCAGCATATGAGGATACATATACACAAACGTGTACTGGGACAATGTTCATAGTAACAAAAACCATAATTAAGCGCCTGCCATCAAGAAGAGGGATCTATGAGTGAATCATATTTCATGTAGTGGTGTTGACTGAGAAAAAAAATATGCAGAAAAGCATATATATGCCCTTATAAAAAAAGGATGACAAGAAAACCTGTATGTTGTATCTGTGTGGTGTGGCCAGGGACATAAAATTCAATGAAAGCAGAGAAAAATCATTTGTCAACTTGTATTTCCTCTTAGTGCTGAAAGTATTAGAATCAGGGCTAATATGAGTGTAAGGAGGAGAGACGTAAGAGTAGTTTGGAGGAAAAAGATATATGTATATATATGCATACATGTGTGTGTGAAAGAGAAAGAAAGAGGTGAGATTCTCCACACCCACAATCACTTATGGACACATAAAAACAATGGTCAATGTAGGGAACTTCACTTTTTGCTGAGATGAAGAAATGTATGTCTAGAGATGTGTATGGGAAAGGTAGGGGACCAGAAAATAGATCCCAGGACCCATATCACCATTAAGCTATGTTATGTTGAGCAGGTCTCATAACCTTCCACCTTTCCTCTTCCTTAGATGCAAAGTGGAGATGAGACTTCCTACTCTGACACAAGCCAGGAGATGCCAGTGAACTAATGCATATGGTTGTGCTTTCTAGATGGTGACATGTGGTGCACAACTAAAGGTCTCATTAGTCTTAAAACATATGGTGCATTTCAAACAGAAAAAAGTCACTGGAGATGTGAGGCATCATGAATAGTTGAGATGCAAGCTTTGAATGCTGCTGTCACTTCTTGTGTGTATCTAACTGAATTTTTTTCTGTTCTTGAAGAATAGCTATGATATTTGTTGGAGCTAAATTTCCAGTAGTGGTGTTTGCTGGTTTGGCTACAGAGGGAAAACTGGGTGTTTTTGTCTGGTTGGGTAGACAGTAGGAGAGGCAGAATAAAGAATCAAGAAAAGGATTGGAAGCATTATCAGTATGCACATCTTCAAGACATTTTTTAAACAGTTTTTTTCTGTGTAGAGTACTCTGCCATGTGGAAGGAGAGGATACTGAAACAAAATAATTCTTTTTGAGATATTTGTCCTTGTCACTATTAGAGTCAAAAGGAAAGTTTATGTGTAGTAAAAGGAAAATAGACCATACATTTTATTAATTATGAAAATTCCATTGATAAAGATGTTAATCTTTAAGAGTTGTGAACTAAAAACTGATTCATTTCCACCCCAGTACTAATCTTATAAACAAGTTTCTATTTATTGCTACATAAATTGGGTAGCATCTCTTGCTTCCTGAAATATTTTCCTACAAATTTCAAGCAGAATTAGGCAACGCCGTTATCTCACGTCTTCCTGAGAGAAACTTATGTGCTTGCTTGACAGGTTGAAGAAACTTCCAGGACATTCTAGTGTGACTCCAAATGGAAAACCACTTGAAGCATTAAGTAGCCTGTTTTAAGGATCAGTGTGTTTTGGATCTGCACATTATCTTTTCAGTAATGGTTTGCTATTTCTCATAGCACATATATGGGTACATCTAAAAGAAACAGCTTGAAGAAAGAAATTTGTTTCAGAACTTGTCCCAGGACAATTTTTCATCTCTTTCAAATAGGCTACAAAGATTAGATACACAAATTCTATATGGCCTGTGGAATTTACAGTCTGCTTAACTCTTCCCTTATTCTATTTATCAACAATATAAGGTTTCACAAACAGTTGTCTGTGGCCAACATGTTCTGAATTCCTTGGCAAAAAGATGACCAAAAAAAAGTCTTGCAAGAGCCTGATGGGAGGCAAAATATATCATTTTTCACTTGAATACAGCCTGATATGCTACAGATTTACCTTCGTAATTGTTGTCCACCTTAAGCATATGTTATAATGCTTATTTTCATATCTGCTTTGCTTGAGCAAGATCAGGAGATGCTTAGCATCTTCGTGATCATTGAGGTCCACTTATGTTTACCTAGATTGGACAGTCTTTTCTGGAAAGTGTCAGAGCACACTTATGGCTATAGCAAATCTAAGTGAGGTGAAAAATTACTGAAGTCAAGGTAGACTTGATCGATAATGCAATATCTCATTCTTACTAAATATTTTCCAGTATGTTTTGCTCTAAGGAGAAATTGATTACTTAAACCAAAAGAGTATAAAAATACACGTGTATTTCTGCAGTTCCAAAGTAATTTTTAAAATTTTGGAATATTTAAATAAATAACAAATACTCCCATGTCCAGTGTTGCCATGTCGGTGTTGTGTCCCTAATCATGTTTTTATGGGGAAGCAAGGGATCCAGGTTAGCCTCTGATTGGATAATTTATTTTCTGGATCATGAAGCTGTTGCTGCATAACTTAGAAATCTCTTTAAAGATGCATGTTTGGCTGCATTTGTTATCCAACAGATGTCTGAATAGTTTGACTCTCTCGAGAGAATTATAACTTGTGGTTTCAGTTACAATAAGTGATCCAGGCATTTTTTTGGTCTTGCTCCTCTCCAGTTCTGGGAGAGTCTGTAGAAGAAATTACAGAGGGTATTCCATTTCACTCCTCCCTACTCTTCTTTTCCTTTTTTCTTTGTCTCTGTCTTCAAGGTTTCTTTCTATCTGCTTTTGAAATTGAGGTCACTGAATTGGTGAGCAGCGTCTAAACTCCATGCTGCAACCTCCTGATCCCCGGGTTCTCTCGCCCAAGGGGTTATCACATTGACGTTCACATTTTGAGTGCTGTAAATTGCTGCAGACATCAAAAACTACCTAACTCTGTAATTTGTATTTTATATTTGTCCACAAGGTCAGGTTTAACATGACTGGTTCATATTTGCAACTCTGTATTCTGATGCTTTCAGTCCTTGCCAGTTTTGCTTCCATCCGGGCATTTTAGCATGCACAAGTCTGAGGAAATGAATGTTGCTAAAGGCGAAGGCTGGAGATTCTGTGTGCAGGAGAGTTGGTGGATTAAGAGAGAGGAAGGTTCTGAGAGGGCAGACAGGCTGAGGGGGTTTGCTGTCTGGCTCTGGGAAAACCGGAGCAGCAGGAGACACCTGGGCGCTGAACTGCTTGTCACCCACAGTGTTTGCCCCAGGTGTGCAGGTGCTGGGCTGCTTACAATAACACAGTAAATTATGGTCGTCTGGTAACGTCAGGTTCAGCGGGTTCTACATTTCTACCCCTCTTTTGAATCTGAGCTGAAAGATATTTTGACAAGCTCAGACAGTTTACACCTCATTGTTCCTGGCAGTTCTATGACGCAAAGATACTTAAGTTAATTTTAAATGTGCCTCAAGAAAACATCTCTGTACACAGAAAAATCTCCATCTGCTAATAAAGCACTGCATTATCTTAGTGAAAGTATCTTTTACCACTGTTTTAGTGTGCAAGAGTTATAATGAAATGGTAATTGTAATTCACGGGTCATAATAAATTTAATCTTAAGTCTGGTTCAAGGATACAACTTACTTGTCATGGCTTCAAAAAAAATTATTTTACAATGTTTAAGTACTGAGTATGGAGGTATTTAGTGCTTATCAAGCTGGCAAAAATATTTATGATACATGAGAAAAAATTGCTGAAATACGTAATACACAAAAATCACTTAGAAATCAGTGAGGAAATTGCTTTCTTAGAAGCATAGGAAATTGGCCAAAAAAAAAACCAGAGGAAGAAATGTCATAATCACATGATGTTTAGCTTCACTAATAAAGAAAGAAATAGAAATTGAAATAGATACTCTTAATCTATAATAATGATAAAAAATAGTTTAAAATTTTTGAGTATTGGTACAAACATCCTAAAACATTTTAACATCCACTATGAAATATGAAAATGTAAAAGTACATATATGTTTGGGTTCAGCAACTATACAAACATAATTTCAGGAATTAATCTTCTTTTCCAAAATATTCACATAAGTAACAAGTATATTTGTACACATGTCTGTGTGTATCCAAATGATGAATGTCTGTAGAGAATTGGGTGACTTATGGCATAAGGTAGAATATTGTACAGCCCTCCAAAAGGGTTGATCAGCATATACTGATACAGAATGGTTTTTCAAGATAATATTGTTAGTCAAATAAGCATGTTACCTTATATAAATATACAGTGTGAGTATGTATGTAAATACATACAGTGTGAGTAGATATGTAAATCTGAGGTGTACTCAGCAAGATATGTGGTGACGGGATATTATGTAGAACTTATACTTTCTAAATTTACCCAATAACTTGATTTTTAAACAAGAAATCTATAATGTTTTGCAAATAAAAAGATATTTTTAAAAAAAACAATGAAGGGAGATACCCCTGGTGGTTAAATACAATCTGTCTTGATATTCACCTGAAATGAAATCATAGTTCCCAAATTGGAGAGTTCTTGCTCCTATTTTTTCTTCCCCTAGGTTAGTGTTAAGGTGCTACCCCATGAAGGTCTTATTTAGAAATTCTCAACTAGAATCTAAACTGATTGCCCCAGTGCTCAGACAAACAAATGCAGTTGCAGGATATTTACCAGTGATAATTTATAAAGTAGGAGAAGGTAATATGACTGTCTCTTGCATCATTGTGATCATTTATTTGTCAGTATGTCAGAGTTCGATGTCAAGTTGTTGGTGAAGGGTGGATATTTTGAAATAGCATCCAACACAGTGTTGTATTTATATCTGTAAATAAATAAGACATCTTTATTAAAGCAGGGATAGCAGGGTATTCATTTGTTAAATGTAGGAAAAAGCTACCAGCTCCTTTTAGTCAGATAGCAAGTATTATGATCCTAAAGGGCTTCTAGACTCTTAGTACCTATGAAATGAGAAGTTTACGTTTATTCATTTAGTACTTTCTTTACTTGCAGGTCATAAAATATTCTGCCCACACTTCCAGATTTTATGTTCCTATTTTTCTTCTCTTTTTATCAACAGCATGTCCTCCAGTGTATGGTTACCACATTACCATTTTATCTCCAGCAATAAGATTAATTAGAAGCATGTTCAGTTTACTTAGGAGCTATAATCAATGGTGCTGTCAAATGATTATGCTTCCCTAGAAGTAGGATTTGCTTTTCTTGTAGATATGACTCTGATAGTCAGAAAGTCCCATGTAGGAATATAGTGTGCAGGAATATAGTTTTTTTTTTCAGTAACCCAATTATTATTTATTTCTAACCAATAGCAGAAAACAACCTCATCAATTCTGAATATTCTTAGTCCAACCCAACGATACCTCCATTGATCTCAGTTTGACACAATATCCTAGTGAGTGTTAAAGCCTCTTTTCAGACTTTTCCCTCTCCCTGAGACTCCTAGGTTAGTTGCATTACCAAAATGGTCAATTAAGAAGCTGCTATCTGTCTTGGTTTTGTCATTTCATTCCTATCCTGGCCTTTGTTTCCAAACATATCCCCTCCTCACACTCTGTTTCACTGTGCATTCAGTGTATACAGTGCTCCCCAGTAATGACCTGTTTCACTCCAGGTCAGCTGCCTAATGTTTGTGATCTCTTCAAAATGTCCCACTGGGGTGACCTGTGCCATTTCGTCTGCCCAGGGCACCCACATCACAGCTATGGGCCGACTAGGAGGCCTAGCAGAATCCTCTCCGAGCCAGTTCGCTCCTGTGTTCTGATTAGGGGAGCCACAGGAACTCTAAGGTCTTTTCACAGGACACCTAGGAGTTGAGGGAAACTGGGAAGGAGGAAGTATCCAGCTTTTCATGCTTAGATATGTCCTGTTACCATCTCTACTTATTTATCTCCAGAGTCTTTTGCAAGTGGCTCTGAATCTGTAAAACAGTTGCCTCCCAAAGACCTCAGCTAAAATATAAAAACATGAGTTACAATGCCTTGTTATGTAGTCAGATTCTTCAAATTTTGGAGGGAAATCATATTACATCTCCCTTGAGCAGTACTTCTCTCCTGCTTCTCATTATCCTACATTGCTCTTCTATCTTTATACTTCCTTTACTTTCTTCCTGGGTCTGGGTTTTCACCTTTTTTTCTTTTCTGATGGTCAGGTGTTAATGGTATTAGAATTGAAATGAGAACTGGGTCTGTGGGCTTGCATTTCCTTTCAGGCTTTTCTCCTAACTGGATCCCAGACTCTCAAGCTCTGAAGCCAGCAATGTGATGTCTTTGTTCTCTGGTCCCATTTCTGACAACCACCTCATGAGCCAAATGACCACCCTATGGCTTCAGCGCTCACACTAGGGAAGTTGGGGGCCTGGGGGGTGGCCGGACATCTAAAAACACATCAGTTAATATGACATAGCCTGTTACATGACTGCAGTAGTCTTCATCTGAAGTATAACAAACTCCTTTGTAATCATTTACTGCATCTGGGAAAATCACTGCAGGTGTATAGTTTAAAAAAATCACTGAGATCTAGGCTGGTTTTTAATGGTGCGTAAAAGGAATATAAAGAGTTTACTAACTTTTTCTTGAATTTATTTAATAAAGGGATTTTGACATGGGTTATTATAGGAGTACAGTTATAGGAGTACAGGTTGTTATAGGAGTACACAACCAACAGAAAATTTGGTCAGTATACAGGGAGCCATGTAAGTTGTGGACTGATACTGGACCACCTCATTTTCAATCCTAGCTCTATCACTTAATAGTTGCATAACTTCTCATAGTTTCAATGTTCTTACTTGTAAAAAGAATATGAATGTAACCTGTTGGGAAGCATTAAATGAGATATTTCATGTATAACACTTAGCACAGTGCCTAGCATATTCAGCCCTAAGAAAATGTTTGCCAACACTAATTTTAAGATGTTTATTTTTCTTTCTACTGAAAATACCACAGACTAAACAATGAAACTAAGACTGAGTTACTAATATCAAGTAGACAACCATGGGTGACTTCAGGTAGCTGGTTGGGAGATTTCAGGATATGTTATGAACTGATTTCATATAGTCTTGAGTTAAGGAAGTGAGGAGGCAAGAACCCCTGAATAAGAGCAAAGTTATATCGTAGTGGATTTTGCATTCTGGTAAAAAAAAAATGTTGGAGAAATCCCAAATACATGTAGACCTCCATAAGGATCATGGGTCAAAGATTTCATCCCGTTTAACTCTTGCTTGAAAAATTAAATGTACCTGCTCACTCTTAAAATATCCTAACCTACCCTCATCAATTGTCTAACAAGGAAAATCATAGCCCTGCTTCTCTGTGGCAACTTATTAGTAGTTGGGTCTTTTGTTTGCTGTTCATTTTCTTGAACTTTATTTATGCCTATTTTGAAATTTGCAGGTATGAATACCTGTAATCAAAGCAAAAGGTTGATTGATTTATCATCACCAAGGAGAAGCTGAACCACAAAGTCCACATTAGATATTTAATCTGTTTTGGTCTGTGGATGAATTAATTTTTTTAGGTTTGCATTGGAGTATTGCAAATACTTGGAAATGTTAAAAATTGAAGAGATGAAGTTATAATGAGGAAATGCCTTGTTATTCTGGCTGGAAAATTTAGGACTGTGTTCAGAGTAATGCAATATTTGTCCATAGAAAAAGGCTAACAAGATTTTGAAGGAATCATATGTCTTTGTAAAGTAAACTAGGGATTGCCTTCTAAGAGGAAAAAGGACACTCAAACCACTTGATGATTCTAACACTATTCATGACTTGCAGCACTGACATTCTATAGACTGCTGGAGTCTTCAAGTGTGGAAATACTGAGTCATACAGAAGATGAGATGGTTTAATAATGAAAAAAATATTTATTCAGTCAGCAGATTGTCAGTTAAGGTGGTTTAGATTATTAGAGTCACCCAGCAGAGACTGTCAGGTTGCAAATTATTCTAACCACAAAATCATAAAGCAAGCAGAGTAAATTGGTATACTCCAGATCCTTTTATTTCTTCTTCCTCCCTTCCCCCTTCTTCTCATTGTCCTCCTCCTCCTCTTTTGAAATGGAAAAGGAAAACTGTTGATTCTACCTAAGCATGATACTAGTACACATGAGAAAAAATTTAAGGTGGGACAAATCTTTTTTTCTTCAGGAAGTGTTGCTTTTTCCCAATACACATGTTCTGTAGAATTAGACAGTGACTTGTGCTTCTTGGAGGTGCTTGTCTCCTTTTGTTCTTTCTCCCTTATTCAGTCTTTTGTAGGTTGTTTTAATGTCTGCCATCAACGATTGACTATGGTGTCTGTTTTGTAATGGCACCCATTGTTTTATAAGATTTTCGACAAGTTGGAGGGACAAGAAATAAAGTCACTGCAGCTGTTTTGGTAACAAATAAAATTTAAAACCATACTGGCTCATTTAGCCGTTCAATTTCTGACATGTAGTCCAGACTTAAACAATTCTAGATCAAGTATCAGAAGGACAGCCTGTGGTCCTCCTCTCATAGAGCTGCAGTCCACTGCATCCCTACCCACTTAGTTAACAGCCTTCCCTTCAGATTTTATATGCGGTTTTAGACAACTGAAGAGCAACCATTATTCTGAGTCTTTACTCTTCCAAACAATTATGCCTCAGGACAAAAATAAAGGAACCTGAACAAAGTGACTTCAACTGGTCGTATGCCAGCGATGCTATGTTTATTGCTCATATTGGAAATTTGTCAATTGACTCTGCAAGAACCAAATCAGAGTCACATTTTCCATTTCCTTTTTGATAAGCTTCTTCCTAATCATTTTAGTTTTGAGTTGGAATTCATACATGTTCAGATATTTTCATTTTGTCACTGGTTTTTAAACATCTTTAAATTTTATTTTCTGTCTATAATGTATGGATTTTTTTATGCCATCTTAAATATTTTCTGGAGAAATATGCAATAAAAATAAGTAAATTTGTAAATAGAATATAGGTTTCTTCTATATATTAGCTAATATATATATATATATATATATATATATATATATATATATATATATATATAAGCTGCCAACCAACTATATCTATTTTACTGACAATACTTGATTCAATTTTAACTATGTCTAATTGTTCACCATAATTTATATCAATCCCAGTATGTAATACATTTCAAAACAGCACCAGAATTTATTCACTAATTTAGCCCAAAAGCAGCATTTTTATTGATGAGAATTATTAAATGAAGTGCTAAATGGCCCAAATATTTTTTACACCATTTTTCCCCAATATTGGCTCCTTTTTGAAATAAGTAATTACAAAATTTCACTTATTGTTTTATTTATTTTATTATTTACTAACATGCCAAGAAAATAAAACCACAGTGAAGAATTTGTACTGTAGAAATAGCACTGCCCTAGTTTAGATTTTTTTCATCTGTGTTGACTGGTTTTTTGAAAATTATGAGCTCAAGCACAGAATTTCCTTAGAGATCAGGTGTCCTTAGGTTATAGCTCACAGTTCCTATATTGTCTTTTTGGTTTCTATAGCCAGTGCATTGTAGATTATGCCCAATTTTGTTTTTTCTGAGCACTACGTATATTAATGCCTTTCGTTTTTCTCACTTCACCTTTTCTAGGTCTACAGCATCAAGACAAGAACAAGGAATCACCGTGGTACTGAACCACAGTATTAGTAAGTCCGGATGGAGCATGAATCTACAGGCCCACTGGGAGAAGTTGCTGCCAGGATTCCCCGTTGTACAGTGGGACGAGAGGACGAAGTACCATCCAGCTGACTTGGGTTTGGAGCCTCTTCTTGAGAAAGCATAGTGGGTCCGAGACATTGAAGAAAAGCATTTTTGTTTCTTTTTCCCCTCATCTGAGCCTTGCCAACTGTGCAACTCTCCTTTTTTTGGTCTTGCTTTTTTCAATATGTGGTTTAATTTTTGCTTCATTTTGGGTTTTTTTTTTCTTATTGAACCAGCCACCTTATCAGGAAAAGATGAACCACAAGTGAAAATGCTCATTCTTTCAGGAATACAATTTTGTAGCTCTATGTGTATCTATTTTTGTAGAAATACAGAAAGTTTGATTTAACATTGATGGGCTATTTTTGAGGGATGTATTTTTTTTAATATTGTAAAAATTGTTAAGTTCTGTTTAAAGAACTTGCTCTCAGAGAAGCACTGGCAAAAATGTTTAAAATGCTTGTCTTTAAGATGTCTGTGATATGCTCTGTGCTTTCTAGGTACCTCAAGTGTTTGATAGTTTCTCCTTTTTACAAAAGTAGCACCATAGCCAAGCCAATACAGTATCATTTTACATTAAATCTCAGTGAAGATTTAATTCTATGTTAGCTCACTTAGCTTTGAGTTATGTGTATAGATTGAAAAACTAGTTTTTTAATGGCTACACTAAAGAGAGGATATTTCATTACTTTGAATTCTTCCAAAGTGTACTTGGAGGATGACTAAGAAGAAAGTTTGCATAAACTTTCAATCAGAGGGAGAGTTTACCTAAAGTATGTAATTCTCTTTCTAGTCCATCCGACTTTGATAAATGCAACCAGAGTTTATATCTATTACTGGAAAAAAGTACATTTAGCCATGCTCCCTTTGAGTGCCAGTGACTTATTTTACTTGTTTCTAATTATTCATTCATAGTAGTTGTTATATTTTAAGTGGGTTTTTGTTTTTTACTGGAGATAGTTTGAAGGGATAATATTTGGGAAGATATTAGACACATCACAAAATCTTTAATTCAATTTCTGGTTCTGAAAATGTTGCCCATCATTGTAAATCGCAAAATAATATATTGTATAGGTAATTTTTAGACATAGGTTTTTGCAAGTTTTTTTTTTTTGTTTAAAAGTTGATTTAGTTGATTTAGTTCTGTATTTAGTCGATTTAATTCATTTTAGGAAACATCTTCAGGGCAAAATGAAATTTCAATTGGGATTTATGCCACAATTACTGAAATTAGCTTAATAAATTGACAATTTATTATTTGAAGTTTATTACTGAACACCCAGGATTCAACTTGACACGGGCCTCAGGATCTAAATAAACTGAGGTTGGAATTACCATTAAGATCCTGTTAGGAAAAGATTAAGATTGTGGAAATAGCAGTTACTAATATTTTAAGGAAGGCAAAGTCCATTCTTTCTTCCAGCTGCTTCTAGAGATGGGTCATGTTAAAATGTCAGTGTTACATAAAAGTTTCAGTTAGGTAAAAAAGTTTCTCAAATTTCTCCCATGCCTGTCCTCACCCATGTGAGATGCAGTGTTTAGTGAAACAGCACGTGTGTATATCATTTGTATGAACATTTTAGATTTACGAGCAACAAAACTTCTGCTTAGCTAGGCAGAATTATCACAAATAATTTTAAAACATTTCCCTCAGCTCCATTCATGTTCTTTACTGGTGCATTTGGTGAGCTGTAAATCCGTGTACTCTGTACTCTCGTCACTGCAGCCAGTGTCGCCACGTTTATACCTAATGTGAGGTCCAAGCTTAAGGTATCTTCCATTTCCTGAGGATACTAACTTAGATGTCTAGGGAGTGGTTTGGTTAAATCATCTATATTTTGATTTACAATTTGATCTGACATAGTTGTTTGTACTTTGCCCAAATCTGTGGAGCACAGAGTTGAAGGAATCTATAAAATTGGTTTCATCTTTGTCCTCCTGAGTTTTCAAAGGCAAGTATTCAGCAGTTTCACGAGATGACTCACTGGGGATTATTTATTTTCCTCCCCTTCCCTTGAAACCTATTAACTTCCTTTGCAATTTCTCTTAGAACAATGTTGTATTCCAATCATTCAGATCATTCAGTTGTGTTTTCCCAATTTAGAGAAGAAGAGAAGTTATATCCTTCTTCTCCTTTCCTTGTTCTCCCCTGAAATATATTGAAAGAAAGAAAGCAGACAATTAGGTAGCTTCATCCTGAATTTAGTGTGTGCTCTGTGTCACTCCTGGTAACTACAGAATAAAACATTCCTTGTCTGTGGGGCTTCAAGAAAAATTGGAGACCTAAATTCTGCTGTACACAGGAAAGATTCATAAGTGAGATCTCCCATTGAGCACAGGTCCACGTATTGTTGCAATATTGTAAGGGTTAGATCCCGGCATATTCAAGGTTAATCTACATCTAAGTAAAAAGAAAATTGGACATGTCTCTGTAACCTTATTCAAGCTTTATAAGGATTTGTAAGCTAAACCCTAGAAAATCATCTCACTTATTTGACATCTAATCTGTGCTCTGGCCACTCAACTACTATGAGCTAAGGAACTACATAATAGTGACAAGTTAGATCCTAACAGGTCATTTAGTCCCCGTTTCTTGCAAAAGAATCTCTAGACTTTTTAAAAAACAACATTTCTTCTTAAGAAGGTTGACTACTCTCTCCTAACTTGCCTCTCTAATTTTTCTCTTTTCTCTTTCCTCTTACAATTATTTACATTATTATTTTAAGCAAAAATGGCCAGGATTGCTCTAAATTCTGCAAATGAGAACAAATGGATTACAAACAATCAAAGAATTAATTTCCTTAACTTTATAACAAACTTTGGAAAAGGAACAAATTGTAGACACTGGCATAAAACATGCCCTCAAGGAGCTGGTTATTCATTATGCAAATAGTTTTGCAGAATATATCTAGCTTTTCCATTTGGTGTCTGGTTTAATGTTACATTTGTAATTTAAAGTGGCAATCGGAATCTATATTTCAAGAAACTGCATTCTATCCTTTACTGAGTGTCCCTTTGTGACATAGTATTTGGGGAATTAAGTCAATGAGGCAGTGGCATCAAGTTGTGAAAAAGGAAAGTACTTACGTTAGAATTCTGATGGAGTGCTGAATAGCAAAATGAATTAATGGAAAAGAGTACTGGCTTATGCATTAGACATTCTCTGAATTCTGGCTTAGCCACGATTAGATGCATGTTATTTTTGGCTTCATTTACATATCTCATGAGTAAAGTAGGATGTAATACCTGACTCGCAGGCTGTGAAGGTTGGAAGTCATGTATATATATAATCAATCATCTGGCTCATAGTAGATGTTCAATAAATGTCTCTTAGTTGAGTAAGTACATCATAAATTTGAGCTCTGAAATGTCCCTTCTCTTCTTTACTTTCCATATGCAATTCTACAGCAATCAAATAGACATATGACCATGCTTTTTCCGTAACAAATTGTTGCAAGAGTATCTTTGTCTTCTACTGGCTATTAAAGATAAAATGTAAATGTTTTAATTATCTCTGATACTTTAGTGTGCCATTTATGAAGGAAAATAAATTAATCTATTAGTGGTATGTAGGTCCGACTGTGAGTTTTCTTACGTATTCCAGCATTTTATTCATCCAGGACCCTATGTATTATTTTTTCCAAAATTAAGGCAATAGTTTCATTAGATCACTAACATTTATATTTTGCAGTTATAATTTGAGCTTCCTTAGTACCTGGAATAAATCTCCTTTGAAGTTACCTGATTTTTTTTTTTTTACTTGCCTTGGAGGAAAACTTGCAAAATACAGTGGAAAAAAATTATGCACATAAAAAGGGGAGGGAAAAAAAACAGCCCTTTACGATCCCAGTCAGCAGATTTACTTTACTTGAGGAAAAAAGAAACAACTTTATTGGAAGCAGATGTTGACACTGTGTCAGTTACTAAAGATGGAAAGAGTTACTTGAACCATTGCAGTTCCAAAAAGGTATTGATGGCAGTTACAATTCCTGTGATTGATCACCTTCACAGCAGTAGAGGACAGCAGAAAGGCAGAACCTGAATGAGATCAAGACTGAAATCAGCCTGCCAATTTTAATATTTGGGATACTAACGATTCAGTTTTATTTTGTGGTGTTTTGTTGTATTTTATTTTGTTGTCTTTTTCTTTCCTCCAGGATAAAAGACACGTCTTTCAGATAACTTAAGGCTTGTTTGAGAGAGGAATTAAAATGTATTCTCTAAAAACATGATTCAAGAGCCCTTTAAATTTATGTTAAGTTGTTAAAACTATCTTTGAAGTTGTTTTAGGAAAATCAAGTTAAAGTTTTAGTTCAGTAACGTGTGTTAAAGAAAAATATGTATACACAAAAGTGAATGATTGGATATTGGGGTATGGATGGGGCCTGCAAGGAAAAATCAGCCTCAATAGCTTCAAAATGTTCATTAAACTTTGGTAACTTGGTCATGGAGACTGGTCACAGACCAGACTTTTGGTTTCTTCAGTAGGCTTTTTTTTTTTTTTAATTTTAGTGTTCTCTGGAAATATTACCCTATACATTTTTCCAAAGTATAGAAATAGTCATTATTATTAAAATATCTTAATTTTCTTGTGTCTTCTGCTGTCCATTGTACTTTAAAAAAAATATTTTTATAGTTTAAAATAATTGATCAAACTCATCTTATCTTGAAATTGCCAGTTAATTTGATCCAGTAAATTTACCTGAATCTCCTTTTACAGTTCCACAAAATTCTAATTGAGTTGAGTGTAATTTACCAATTCCATTATATAAGTAAACAATGCCACCTTCTGTAAAAGAGCAAATCACCATCAAATAACTTCCTTTTTAAAAATTTCTGGACTACTAAAATTGATCTAAGAATAAATCTTTTAGAATACTAGATTTTCAATTTTATTTTTTTTTTGGTGTATGCATAAGATGTGAACTTTCCTAATGTATCTCTTTATACCAATAGAGGTGTACATTTTTTTTTTCTATGCTATGGCTAGGGCAAAAATTAAAGATTATTTACACATTTATCTAAATTCTTAGGATATTTACCATCTTGGATATTACATATGATTTAAAAATACTAGTCCATACATTTTTCTGGATCTACAATAGAGGGAAGTGTTTCATGTGAATTCTTTGTATCATTTTAAAGTGCACATATGAAATGGAAAGGAAAAGCATGGGTTCAATTTGTCTTCATCATGAAAATCTAGGTATGGTAAAATACTTTAAAACAAATACATAGTATGGTGAACTTTGTATGTCACATGATTAGGTAAACTGAAAACTAATAATAGAAATATTATCTTATGGCATTGAAATACAATGAAATTCCAGATTTGTTAGTTTCATGAGCAGTTTTGTGCTATCTTAATTTTACATTTCCAGAAAGACAAATGAACTGATTTTAGCTGTGTTGTCCGTAATTCACAAAATACATACATATAATTCATAAAATCATATTTTTTTCTGTTTTTCTTGAGGTCAGGGAAAGAAACATTTTCATATTTCTTTTCATTCCTCAAATGAGGTCTCATAACTATGTGTCAATGATATAAGATGATGGAGGACTTTGTAATAAAAACAGATGTCATCTTCAATTTGCTCAATAAATAATTTAATGTGAATTTAACGTTTATATTTTAATGTAGCATTTTGGTGTGGCCTGCATTTCTTGAATTAACTAAAGTTGCTTCCCTCTTATTCATTTAAGCAATTTCATATCTTTAGAAATTAAAACACCTTAGTTGTTAGCTTTATTTCTAGAGCCAAGAAATTTATATTTTACAGTGAGGAGTGGGTTATACAACAAGTGTATATAATGGAAGAGCTAGTGAAATGGGCTATATTAATTATATAACATCAGGAGGCTTATGAATTTTTTAAATATCTCTAAAATTATAAATTGACTCTTTGGGAGAGGTTGTTTGTTGTTTTGTTTTTACATTTATTGATACGGAATTTGCTATAAGTAGAAGGAAAAGAAAGAAAAAACTTTCCTAACAATCCATTGACATTGAAGTAGTACACCTGGAAAGGATGATTCTAAGACCTTATATTTTTGAAAGAAGTTAGAGTTTCCCTTCATGTGTGCTCTATTTCTTATTAAGTGTATCTTTAATGTGAAAGTGCAAAAGTCTAGAAATTAGTATTTAAAATCACCTCCAGCACTGCAGATGAAATAATTTGGCACAGGTTTCTTAAATGTCCACTATATTTAGACTAGACTAGTGTTATGAGTTTTCTATGGTTGCAGACCACAAACTTAATGGCTTAGGACAACTCAAATTTATTACCTACAGCTCTGTAAGTCAAACATACGGCACTGGTCTCAGTGGGCTAAAATCAAAGTGTGAGCTGCATTCTTTCTGGATGCTTCAAAGAAGAATCTTTTTTCTTGCTAATGGCCCCCTTCCTCCATCTTCAAAGTACTGGCCAGGTCCTTCACACTTGGTATCACTCTGACCTTCTCTTTGGCTCCCTCTTACATGTTTAAGAACCCTTGCAATTATTACACTGACTTTACCTGGATGATCCAGGATAATCTCCCCATCTCAAGGTCCTTGACTTTACTGTGTATAGAGAACTTAAATGCAAAGTAACATATTCATAGGTTTGGGAATTAGGATGTGAACATTTTTGGATGGCATTGTTATACCTATCACAATTAGTATTATATTTCAGTCAAGTTTTTTTATCAGCCTTGCAACCTGGGAGTATTTAATATGTCACTGGAACTAGCAAGGCTTGTTCCATGTTTGCAGTGGTCATTTGTGTAGTATTCATCTTCATTCACCTAAATAATTGCATATGAAGGACATTCCTGTTGCTATTTCAAACATTTCACGTGGCTGTTACAGTGCCTTGGAATCCAAAGAGCTGTGTGGTATTTATGTCAGACAGGCACTCAGGGGGATGGAGAGCTAGACATCTGGTGCAGATTCTTCCTAGCTGAAGTGTGTTTTCTCTGGGGACAATCTACCATTTACTTGTTTTGCTTCCTTTTTTGGAAACATATGCTCATCCTGTGATGTCCTAAGTCTCTAAGCATTTCATTTGACCTCTTTATACAAATTTGACTAAATATCTATATATGACCACAATGACATGGTAAAGCTTTTATATTTCTGTCCAGACTGAATCATTACATCTGCTATCAGTTAAGCCATGGAAAAACTGTTATGGAAAACAAACATGTTTTGATACATTTAGTGTGTAAAGTCAGTACCTATACTTCAGAACGCTGTTGATCAATGAATGAGTGAGACTCTTTTAGAACACTCAATCACAACTATTTTACTTTCCATACCAAGTTTGGCTGTGGCTGAATGAAGAGCACCAGCATTGATCTTTGCTTTGCACTTGTAAAAGAGACTATTTGCAGGGAGCCAAATATAGCAATGGAGGATTTAAGATCTTGCCAAAAAATACAAAATCTGTTCCCCTTTAAGCACGACACTCTATCCTTTTCTTGTGGATCTTGCTAAAAGGAAAATATAGCTTTAAACTATCCCACTCCTTCTGTTAGAAGTTCCCTAATCTTTTTCAAATGGGCTCTATATGGTTTTGTGAAGTTTTATGTTTCAGAAAGAAACCCATCCAATGTTGTCATTTTTCGCACAACAACAATAACAGCTTCTAAATCAAAGCTGAGAGTCAGCAGCAATTAAAAAAATCACACTTTGGTGACTTCAGGACTAACTAAGGATCATTGGGCAATGTTCTGTGTTTCATTTTGAACTGAACCAAAAATTATAATAAAAATATTGGCTTCAACCAACCAGGTACTTTCTTTACCTTAGAACAAAGACATGTTGATCTGAATGCCTGTCTGACGGGAGGATGAACTAGTCCAGCTTTTCTATAATGGTAATGACAGCGACTCTTCTGCTTGGCTTATGATATATATATAGAATTTTGAGAACAGTTTTACAAGAATCACCAAGAAAATAAGCTTTCCACAATGACAGCTTTACCAGACATCTCCATGTGGGATTTTAAAACAAACACAAAGCAGTTTGGAAATACTTGGTATATGTAAATATGCAAAACATGCTGAGCAGTACTAACAGCTGTAGGGTGTACTCCCTCCTTGAGCAGAATATTTTGGTGGCAGTGGTGGTCATTTTTTCGATCTTTGCTTTTCATTCCTTCTCCCACCCCTGGTCTCCACCCAGTCACCCATCCACAGTCTCCAAAAGCACCGAACTAGCGCCCTTACTCCCAGCTTCTACACTGCTTCTGAGAGAATCCTTTCAGCAGATTCTCACTGGAAAACGTGGGTGGTTCCTTGGAGGAATGTTGGAGCTACAAGGTGTTGTGAAGGCTGAGCGTGGGGAACTTGCTCGCACTTGCTCTGACACCAGCCCCGCACAGCCCAGACACTCCTCAGGCCAGATTCCACTAAGGCTTGTCATTCATTGCAAGGGAAGGAATGTCCCGTCGAAAGTGGCCTTCTGCCAGTGATGATCCCAAAGACCACAGAATAATCATTTAAGTGTGTGTTATCAGGTTCTGTAACCCCAAGGTGTTCATTCATTTATGAAAATAAGCATGTGCTTTTCTGCCTAGGGCTGAGAAAGGAAGGCAGGACCCAGGAGAAGTTAAAAATGCAAGCCCCTTCTTACAGGATGTGCACAGGTTTGGAGAGGAGAAAGTGGCAAATGTGAAGTGAGAAATCCTGCTTCCTAGGACCAATTCCACTGGTAATTTGTTGATGTCATTTAGGCCCATATTTCCTCAGCTTCCTTATCCTTTAGATGAAGAGCAAATGAAATAAGAAATGTAAACTGATTTGAGAAAACTGAAAGTGCTATATAGATACAAAAAGATATTTGTTAAAAATCCTCTAGGTATCATGAGCATTACAAAAATTCATCTCCAGGAGTTCTCAGATAACAAGATACAGATAGCAATTTGGGAGGCTATTATAAATATTTAAAAAATGGGGCTTGAGTTTTAATGAAGCTCTACTTAGAAGCTGTATGTCTTTGCACAGTTGCCTTAAACTCTGTCAATCTCAGAGTGTTCATATGTAACATAAAGATATTAAAATTAACTACTTCATAGAGCTGTTACAGGGATTAAACAAAGCATTAAATCATTTGCGACTAAGTAAATATTGTTGTTTTTCTTTTTATTAATCTTGTCTTTTAGTAATTTAGGGAATTGAAGAACTCAGGTCAGCCCTTGCCCAAGGGCACCTGACTACAAGTGACAGAGCCAAGGTCCAAACCAAGATTTAATAACAATGCAACAACAGAAAAGAAACACAGAACACCACACTGCTCCCCCCAGTTTTTCCTTTTATCACATCTGAATGTATTTGCTGTGAGCATATTTTAATAATTTCTTAGCCAACTGGAATAATCCCACTTTCTTCTTTTTCCAAATCCCCTGAATATAGAGCAGTAGAAATCTGCGTGCTCCTGGGGCTCCAGAACTTGCTGTTTCTGAGTGTGTGTAACATAGCTTTTCCTTCTCCTTTTCTTCTTTCTACAGGTTCAGCTATGTATGCTAACAATACTGATACAAGTAAAACAAATAGTGATTTCAATCCCTAGGACCTGTGATCTTGGGGTCATGTGGATGTTAAATCCTTTTCCCTTGACAACTGACAGTGAATATAGTGTCTGAACTGACTCTTTGAAATAGGCCAAACTACCCTTCTTTAAGGCAGTGCGCATTCATGAGGGCAAGTCTTAGAAAGGCCAGCTTTTTCATAGAAATATTAGACAAAACCACTACTCCTTGCTCTCTGCTATGCATCTGCACCTATGCAGCTTCTGAACTTGTCCATGTTTCCTGACCCCACAAAGATCGCCTTACATTTGTCAACAGATCAACCTCTCTGATGTTGATCTTTTTATTGCACTTTCCAGGAGAGGTTTTTACTTGCTTTGCTTTTTTTTTTTTTGGTTGCTGCCCCAGCTCTGCTGAGTTCTGGCTCCTGGAGTGATCCAGAATCAGATTGCCCTGAAAGCTGAGAGGATTAACTTCAGAAAGTTAATCACCCAGGGGCTGATCTAGGATTTGTGGGGCATGAAACTTATAAAAGTTGCGGGGAGAGGTTCTTCTTAAGAAAAGAAATAAAAAATGAATACTAAGTTATGTATAGAAGTGAGTATATATTTAGAGTGAGAAGTCACAACTAACAAGTGTTGAAACACTGATTAATATCATAAACAAAATTCAGAAAAACCAGGTAAATTTGTATTAACTACCTGCTTAAGGCACATGTATGTTATAACATACTACCCTTCCAACAATTAGTTGATACTATTTTCAGCATATTTCAAACATGTTTCTTTTCCACTACCTTTTTGTTTGGTGGTAGAACATTCATAGGACACATTCAGAGAGTAATAAACTCTCAGGCCCTCATGAAACAGTGTAGTTAGGGGTTGAAGTATTCTAGATGCCATTCAAACACTAGGACATGATTACTTAATTATACATGCATGTAAGTCTGGGGAGAGGAAATCCTGGAGCAAAATACCTCTAAAACCAAAATCATTCAAAGGGAGAAATAAAATTTAAAACCCATTTATTGCTTATAAACTGCAGTTCAGGGTCACTTCTCTACTGCTCCAGAAGAAGCCAACCAGCTCTCCCCTTAACCTCTCAGGTTCAGATAAGCCCTTGGTTGCCCAGGTAATTAATTACCCATTAATGTGGAGATGAACTTGTCTCCACCCCTGAGGAACTCCTATTGATATGCATATATAATAAAGCTATACTTCTCTCCACCCCTGAGGATGCACTAAAGCCAGGTGAGATTTTCTGGAAATGTTACAATTTTACCCACACTGGGAGTGTTTGAGAATGGGATAAATATATCCCACTAAATCTGAATCAAAACTACCAACTCAATTTTCCCTTGGCTTGATCTCTATCACTCTGCAAAGGGGAAATGTGATACACAGGACATATGAGCTAAAGAGAGTGTGTTTTTAGATGATTTTGGTTAAAATAACTTATTTTTTTAATTTGTGAAAACTGTGTCAGGATGACTGCTAGCATCATCCCAGGGCTTTGGAAAGGGCCTGTGCAAAGAAAGGGCCCTAAAGCTTTATCCTCATTAGTTCAGGGCAAATCTGCCTGTGCACGTGCTACTTAATGGTGGCTACCATGGTAAAAAAGGAAGCCCTGCTTACAAGAGCACTGGGATGGGTCTTTGCATTTTAAACTGTGTAGTTCTTATCTGTTGCAGTACCTTAAACTACAAATTCAAAGATGATAAGGGTTCCTTACTGAATAGCTAAGATTAAATAAGTCTTCATGTTGAGAGAGACAGAAGGGAAAACTGAAAAATTTTGGAAGTAATTCAAACCTAGATAAACAAAATGAAAGCAGTTTATAAGAGGACTCTAAAATGAAGAATTTGTATGCAAATAACCTGAAGCTGAGAACAATGAGGAATGAGTTACTCCCTGGATAAAGCAGTCTTGTTTTTTTAAGAATAAAAAAGACTATATGATGTTTGCAACTATTCATGACCATGAACCAGAACTATGTCACATGCTCAAAAAAAATGAGGTCTTCCTCAAAGAACACTTTCTTAAATTATCTGATAAAAACAGGATTCCTGACCTAATTCTGTCACTAACAACCCTATGTGCCTCTGGGAAAATTTATAAATTTCCTTGGTGTGTGTCCTCATCTGTAAAACAAGGACATTAAAACTAGACACACACTAAAGCTTCTTCTAATTCTAAAATTTCTGTGATTTTATATGTATTTTCTTTAAATATAATACTAAAATTATTTAGACATCAAAATTAATATTTTTTATAACTTACTTAGACATCAGAATTAATATTTTCCTGGAGCTAGTACACTTTGTAAAGAACAACCTAACTGGAAAAGGTTATTTGACAATTTCTTCAGATGTCAATGGAAGTCTGAGCTATAAAAAATTCAATAAAAGCAATATTGTTAAAGTGGAACAAAGAAAAATTCCAAAGAATCTCTTTGCAACAAATGCCATTGGTATTTATGTAATCTGAAGTATAAAAAAAAAAAGCAAGAGAGACATGATTCCCTTAGGAATTAGACATCTTGGAATTTTTATTTTTAACACAGTTTATCCCTTAAGGAGCCAATATCAAATCTGTGTATAATTAGACTTGTTATTCACACCATTTGTTCCATGTGCTAGTTTAAATTACTCAATGGTGGCAAATAGAAATATAGAAGTCAAAAAAACACAGCATTCCTATTACTAATTATGTCCAGCATAGTAGACAAAGTTACAGACATGTATCATTAAAGATGTAAAAGGTTACCCCGCCTTGACCCTACTCACAGAGCCTGGTGACCCCTACTCACAAAATCCTTGTGATGTGTCCAGCTTAAGTTTAATAAATCACATTGGCTTTTATAATGTCCACTGGAAAACTAATAATTAAATAAATTTCAATATCAATAAGCATTTGTTGACTACCCAATTCTCTTGGGTCCATATTTCTTGAAATCACCTACATTCAGACTTTCAATCAAGAAAAACAATTTATCACAATAATCTAAACACATTTACCAACTCTGCATGATTCCATCTCTCATACTGGATAAAGCAAGTTAAATGGATACAGTCCATAGGCTTGCAAAACATCCTTAGCCTGCTTGGTCTGGCTGTCCCGTGTGTTTAGATTGCTAGCACATTGCCTTCTAGCAGTAATTGTGCCAAATTAATCCTATTTTATTTCCTTCACTTATCACAAGTAAATATCTGTTTATCCTCACTTCCTTCCTCTTAGTAAGTATTCTAATGCATACATGGCCATACTTCACCTCCTAATAGCTTTATTATAGATAGATTGCACACATGCGGCCTGATGCCCTCCTCACAGGCTGTTTGCTCCTTGCGGGCAGAGCAATCCACCCCAAGGTGGAGGGAGGAATAGTGTCTCACCAACTGCATTTGTTTCTTTGCATGTCTGTGCACTATTTGCCATCAGAACTCTTCCTGGACGCTCCAGTGTTCCACTCAATATCACAGGAGGATCGACCCGCGGCACCTGTAGGAGACTGAAGCATGAGACCAGGAGGAAGGAAAAGTCAGGGTATTTTTCCTCCTCCTGCTCTGTACTTTGGATAAAGTCTGCGGCAGCAGCTTTATCTCCAGTGATGACTATGGCGCCTCTGTGTTCTCAGCTCCTGCCACACTCCCAGCTTCTGCCAGGTACCCTGATCTCAGGCTTCCTTAATATTGCTTCTCCTTTTCACCTCTGAGGGTGGAAATGACTTCCTGATGTTGCTAATCTCTGGTTTGCTTCACCATCTCCTTAGTTTTTCTATCACTGTATAACCAGTTTCCTGAATTGAATTTGCTATTTTAAATACTCAGAGTGGTTTCTGCTTACCTAGTTGGAATGTGGCAGCACATTTTTACCAATAAGGAATGATCCCAGCAAACAGATCCTTAAGAAAGGATTGGGCTCAGGGCTCACATGTTAGACCATGAGTGTAGGAATGACCCCCTCACACAGAGAAAGCAAGATTCAGTGATCCATGGTGTGCCGGGACATTCTAACCACCTGGAGTATCAGGGCTCTGAGAAAGTAAGTAATCTGCTCAGCTTGGCCACTGTGTCAGTGACAATGGTTACAAGTACTGTAAAGGTAAAAAAGTATCTGCAACTGTACTGAAGGGCTCCTCCCTGCCAAAAAAGAGTCAATTCAGAGTTTTGAACTGTTAGTTTAAAACATAGGTAGAAAATTAGAGAACTTTATGATAGCTCTAAATGGAAGTTTTTATTCATGATATATGCAGGGTAAACAAGGCTGATGGCCAGGACCAAAGTTTCATGGTACAGTTTGGAGAATTATGAGCAGATAGGGCAGGTAACTTTCCCACGTGTGTTCTACCATGAATGAATCCTAAGCATGTTACACTAGGAAGATGGAATAGAGTTAGATTGGCTGTATCTTCTGGACACAGGATTTAATGTATTAACTTGATTGCCTGGAAATGGCGCTAACAATTTGCTTGGTTGACTGACTAAAGCATGGATTCCACAAAGGGCTATTTTTAATGAGGTCAAGATGCCAGAACTTCCCTGTAATTATTTGGAGGAAGGAATCCAACAGACTTACAAATTTGATGATGTTAAAATAAAATTATGATGGGCAACTTTCTTTCCCTCTGACAATGTTGCCTGAAAGTTACAGAAAACACTCCCATCCCTGGGGCATTGAGAAATGTGTTATGAGGGAAATAGCAGAATCCTTGAAAACTTGGTGCTGGCTGTCACTGTAGATTGGGGATGATGGTTGGAGTGGCCACCCTTGAAGTAGTCTACACGATTTTAATGGGACTGTGGAATCCTGGAGGCCAGATGGCAGTACACAACCATCAGAGATATGGCAGCTCAATTATCAGAATTCTGTAGGGATGGACTGCCATTCAAGAGTGTGTTAACCTCTAGGGACTCTGGGGCATGGCTAATTGATTACAGGTCCTAGGAACAAAATAAATAATCATAAGATAATACTTGGGCTATGTGACAGGAAATCCATGGAGCAGGATCTTATTTGAATCACTGCCATAAGAAGTCATGGCCTTTTACCCATTCCTCCACCCAAGCTAGTCTGTAAACCTGAGTGCCTCGATTGAGGGGGAGACCAGGATCCCTTGAGGAAGGCCTGGCAACACTGTCATGTGTACAGACGATAAACCTCCTAAGGATCTTTTGATAGGATATATAGACATTTTGCCTATGACTGCATTGGAGAAAGGGAAAAATCCCAGATGCTGGTTCAGAGTTAACACCAATCCCTGTGGACCGGAAAAGCCACTATGGGTCACCAAATTTTATGGAAGGTAGCTCATGAAAAGAGTTTTGTCCCAATTCATCTCTAACTGGGCCTGTTGAATCCATGGGTCCATCCTGTGGTTATTTTCCTACTTCCTGATTACACAGAGAGAGTAGAATGAGAAAAGGACAGAATCCCTGCCATAGCCATTGTGAAAGGAGGGGCTATATGTTAGCTCCTGGAAGTGTTTGTCCTTATTTACACAGTACACCAAAAGAAAAACCCCAATTTTGGGGAAACTGTATTTATCAGCTTTCCTTCCAAAGGATTAAAGGATGAAGGAATAGCAATTTCTAGAACTGTTCACATGTAATTCACCTGTGTAAAGCAGGAGGGAGTTTGGAGAATGGCTATAGTGTGTTCTAAACTTAATCAGGTGATAACACCAATTTTAACTACTGTTCCAGATATGTATCCTGAGTACAATAAGTCAAAGTAGTGTACCTCTCAGAAGGAGAAACAAGTCTTAGGGAGCAAAATTTACTTTCACAAAAATGGATATACAGTTCCGCAATGGGTGAGCCTTGGGTGTGCACTGTGCCTCTTCACCCAGCAGCACCACCCATGTGATTACAGTGTTGCACGCACAGTCATGGCATGTAGGCAAGCAGCAGTCGCCCTTCTCACTAGCATAGCTATGAATCTGATAAGAGACAAGTCTAGATGGGCCCAGAGGCTCGTTTTCTCTTCCCTTTGAGAATTTTAGCAGAGAACAAGCTCGGGAATACTAAGAGACTACAAAGATCTTTAACTTATGTATGCATTCCTGGTATGCAAGACTCCCAGGGCACTCAGCATGCAGCCCTGGGTGATTTAATTCATCTTAACATTGTACCTGGGCCCAGAGATATCTTAATATATTTCCTGTTTCTTAGTGAAGCTAGGTTTTTCCTATATTTTCTTAGGCTGACCTATAAATCTGTAATGCAGTGTGGGCTTGGGGCTCATTTGCTGCTTGGAGTCCTGTCAGTCACTCTTCTAGCCTTCTAGTCCTATTCTGTCCCCTTTGGTGCAGCAATGACCTGAATGTATTCAGACCATCTCTACCCTGCCTAAGCTGTAGAATAATGAGAGTTCAGGAGACTGTGTGTGCTATACTACTTCTCTTTTAGGAGTTATTTCAATAAATGCTATATGTATGTGTGTTTCCCTAATAAATGGTAATATACACCATAAGCCCATTTGTTTCTCATGGTGTATGTTTGTAACTCCCATGCAACAAACATTCCTCTTTGCAAGTTTTTGTTTTACCTTCCTTCAAATGTGAGTACCACTTTGTTAGTGATTTTAGTTCCTAATGAAGGAATAGTTTTACCAGAGGATATAACAATTGTCTTATTAGATTGGGAGTAGAGACTAACACCTGGCTATTTTGAGCTTCACATGCTACTGAACCATCAGGGATGGAGGAAGGTTACAAAACTCAGGGAAAATAGATTGCTAATAATTTGTGGCAAGGGGAAATATATTTGGACTCCAGGAGATTCTTAAGGTGCATCTTATTGCTTCCTTATGTCATAGTAAAGATCAGTAGAAGATAATATTATACTTATAAAGGCAGGGCCCAGGAACTCAGACCCTTCAGAAATGCAGTTTTGATCACACCAGTAGGTAATGAACCTGACCATCTTTTGACTGAGGACAAGAGTAATATAGTTATAAGGGTTAAATAACATAGTGCTTATGGAAAAGACAAGTAATGACTCCATAGCATCTTACTACATGATAGTGACCACAATAGAGGGGGTGAGGACTTGATAATATGGGTGAATGTTGAAACCACAGTGTTGTTTATGTGAAACCATCATAGATTACATCAATGATCTTTAATAAAACAAACAAAAATACAGTCATCTAAATGAAATGATATAACAACTTCTTCACAGGAGTCCAAAAATCAAGCATCCATTTACATTTGGAAGAAAGAAAATATCCAGTAAAAATAACTAAAATGTCATAGAGTATTTTTCCTATAGATAGAGTTATGTATTGTTATAATATATATATATTTAAAATCAATTATAATTTTAAAATGATGAGCCTGTGATTCAGAGAGTTTAAATGCCTTACTCAAAACGTACAGCCAATAAATATAAGACAAGGTGCAATGCATCTCTCAGTCTAGAGCTCAGACTACCCTGACTTTGTAGTGGAATTTAGCAGCTCTTTATCTGCAAGAGTGTATTCCATCCACCACAATCTAAGATAATACTCAGATGGTCATGGTGATAATTCCCCATAGATCTCTATGTCACTTTTTTGCTTTCTGTCCAAACATTGAGATAAATCTTCCTTTGGGCAGACCATTTTTTGGTATTTTATTAGATTTGTTGGTTGATGGTATATTATCTGTCAGGGTTCACCAGAGAAATAAAAGCAATAGGTATGTGTGTGTGTGTGTTGTTCATTCGTTCGTTCATTCATTCATTCGTTCGTTCATTTACTGGGCAAGTACAAAACCAGGAGAGGAGGCTGGCAGGCAAGAAACCCAGGGAAGAGCTAATGTTGCAGTTAGTCAGACAGCAGACTGCAAGCAGAATTCCCTTTTCCTTGGGGGAATGCCTGTCTTTTTCCTCTTAAGACCTATTTTAGATAGGATAGGAGAGTTAAACTGAAATTATGATTAGTAAAGCTCAGGTGCTTAATGCAAGAGACTGATTTCAACTGACTGTGTGAAGCCCACCACATTATGAGGGTAATCTGCTTTCCTCACAATCTATTGATTTGAATGTTAGTCTCACCTAAAAAATACCTTCACAGCAATATCTAAACTAGTATTTGACCAAATATCTGGCTAGCATGGCCTAGCCAATTTGACACATAAAATTCACTGTCACAGATGAGAAAGCTACTGGTAAAATACTTAGAAAATTATTTAAAGGAAGAATATTTTTCCTCTTGTTAATATAATCTGTCCTTTTAATATATAAAGGCCTCACACGCAAATGTCTTTCCCAATACATTACATTTAAATATGTTGAAAAAAAATATCTGCAATTAAGCCCAAGTCTACAGAATTTTTACTGAAAATGAGTAGTCATCATTGTTGATATAACCCCTTCCTTTTCCCAGAGGTATTTACTTCCTGTCTAAATGAATACAACTCAATGCAACTCAACAAGTATTCATAGAGCACCTGCCAAAAGCTATGGAGAAGCCCTATTCTGCTCTATATGTACTGTTATTTACTTTCCATTAATACAGTCTTACAGTCTTAATTATATTTTCACATGCATAGATCCTGAAGCCCCAAGATAATTTCCCTAGAGAATGATATGCTTCTTGACATAAGGGATTGTGTCTCCTTTATGTTTGCTCCACAACCCTGCATAAAGCAAGCACTCTAAATACTTTGATATGTTAAAAATTGAACTCCTTCTTTTTAAGAGATTTTTGTTTAGAGAGGAGTAAAAGCATTATGAAATTGACTAATCTAAGAAAAATGACTGATGTGTGACCTAGGTGTCAAACGTACATCTTAGGAAAACTTTGGTGGAGGGAGTACTGAATCAGGCATCAGGAGAACTGGCATCTTCTTCAGACTCAGTGGCAAACAAAAGGAGTGACTGGGTATGTCAGCCCTCTCTGCACCCTAGGTCCTCACCTTGCAGAGGAGAGACTTGGGCCAGAGAACTTTAAAGCCGTATAGATTATAAGATTCTGTAATTCTTTGAAATATTAGGACTCTATTCATAGTTTTACTTCTCCTAAATTACCTTGGTGATATTATTCATACTGAGAAAATCTCCTTAAAGCTTAATGAATATTATTTGAAATAATACCTTTAAATTATTTTGCAATTCTCAAAAGAAAGATCTTGTGGAAAGAAGAATTATATAACTAATAAAGGAAATGCAGATGGCACATAATAAGCAGAAATATCCTGGTGTTGTATCATTCTGTTGTAGTTGAAAGATATTTTGCAAAAGAAAAAGAAAAGCAGCGCTGATAGTTTTGAAAGGAACAACTTCCTTCAGCATTATGGCCAACATTTCTGATTATTTTCTGACATTATGATTGACAGTTTGAATAAATCTAAATGAAATATTAGCAATTCAGTCCAAAATAGTGTCTAAACTTCCATGTCTTGAATGAGTGTCAAACTCCCAATGTAATCCGCAAATACAAGACTCCTGCAAATCGCAATCCTGTCATTTTTTATGGGAAAATCTACAAGCATAGTAATTGCTTCTTGGTGGGATGGCTTTTTTTTGAGGGGTCAAATTTAAACCATCTGCAGACAGATGGAAGGCAAAATGGAATTAGGGCTGTTACCAAAATCTTCTGCAGCTGTCAGGGTGTGTTTGAGGCACTCCTAACTGTTCATTAGCAACAGGCAATACTACATCCTGGGAGAAAGAGCAGGACCTGGGGGGAGGGAGAGGGACCTCCTTTTCCTGGATGATTGTTTTGGCAAATGTGAGTCAGTGATAATTAGACTCATCGATGCATAATACTGTTCCCATGGGCCTGACTGCGGATTCTTCTGGAGTCTTCGGTATCTTTCTGATCAGCAGGCCTCATTGTGACTTCCAGGCATTCAAGGGAGAACCAACTCTAACTCCAGGCACTGATTTCTCACACCTCCCACGTCCACATTCTTCCTCTTACGCTCATCACCCAATCTCTCCTGCTTGTTTTAACATTTGAAGAGAGAACAAGGAGTCCAGCACACCACAGAACTTGGCCATTTCATGAAATACAAAAAACTAGTGTGCACAATAGAAGAACAGGCCTTTCGGAGTTCCTGGCTCCCATTCCATGTGGGACACACCACCTGGGCTCTTCTCTGTTACTGGATTCTTCAGGTGATGATAATTCTAGTTTGGTTTTCCTCTTCTGTTTCTTTGTTTCATGTAAACAAATTAAAGATGCTTTTGCCTGGTGTCTCATGCAGCTTGCCAAAGTCAAATGGATTCTTGGAACATTAGCTCCCCATTAAAAAGGAAGGGGAAAGGAGAAAAAATATACAAAAAGAAATATTTGTTTACAGTAATAATATTCTTCTAAATGCCATGTTGCATATCGTGTTTTTGTTGATGTTTGGGACTCTCTTCCTTTTTTCTTATGAGCTCTTTGTAGTTTTTAATAGGTATAAAAACGATTCCATATTAAGGTTCCTCTCTGTGGCCAAACAATTCTGCCATTGTTTCTCCCACATCTCATACACCTGCTGGAGTCCACAGTGTGTGCTCAAGAACTCCTATTGAGCGTGCTTTGATATACTAACTCGTCTTGTCTCAATCTTATTCATCTTGTGAGATCCTTCAAAGTCATTTTCTACTCTGCATGTAGCATTTATTGCCTGCTGCAATTATAAGCCACACAGTTAAGTCTTGCCTGGGATGATAATCTTTCTGTGCTTGTACCATTTCCCCAAACTCAACCTCTCTGTTGCCAAGATCCTGTGATACACTTACCAGTGTTAACCGTATCTTTAAAGGACCTAACATGGAGTGGGAGTTCATGGGATGATGATGATGACAATAACCTGAGGTTCCACTGGGAATGGAAAAACAGTTTTAAAAAATACTTGTGGCAATAATTGCATCATATAATATTTTCAAGATGTCAGGGTAAAAATATACTCAAAGATAAAATTCCTCTGGGCTTGAGTTTCACCATTTATCATGACTCAGTAGTATTCAAGTTTGCCTTTTATTTAAGGACAGAGCCCCTTTCCAACAAGAGGGTAGAATGCAATGCAGTTCTCAGGGCAAGAATGAGAAAGTAGTTTACCTCTTACAACTTTGAAAATTAGAATAAGGGCCATTAGTGAAACTGTTGGCAGAAAGAAGATGGGACCCAAACATGAAAGAAAGAGCTTGCAAGCAGAAAATATGTGGTTGGCCTCGATTATGCTCTTGGAGTATGGGGTTCAGATCTGCTTCTGCGCTAAAGAAACTATAGCAGGAAGGCTAAGTATGGTCTAGCTTTCTCTGTGGGGTCATTTAAATTGGGAAGAAGTTGGCAATGTTGCTGGCCATCCAAGAACTTCACAGAAGTGCTTCAAGTGACTGTCAGCTTCATGATCACTAGAACAAAATGTAGAATGATTATTAACATGACAGCTATTCACATCAATATATTAATACACTTATTATTTAGCCCTTCATATATTTCTGGAAGGTAAACAAGAAACGACAGGTAGCAATATATACATTCTTTTAGTGCCTTCTTATCTCAGCACTCCTTTGAGGGTTTTGCATATATTGGCCTCTAATTCTCACAATAATCTTAAGTATGTGTTGTTATTATCCTGGTTGTTAACAAGGAAAACAGAGGCATGGGGAGGCTAAGCAACATGTTCAAGTTCATATACGGCTAGTGAGTGAAGGAAGCAGGATTCAATACAGATATTCTGAATCCAAGGGGCAGGCCCATAAGCCCATTAAACCATCTCACATGTCATTGATATTTCAAGTATTGTGTGGCAAGGACTGGGCAAGGATGAGATAGATCCTAAGGTCACAGTTAGTAAACTGAATAGAACAGCTGGGCTGTGAGAGCAGCTGATGACAGCAGGCAACCAGAGCACTTAATTACCCAGGGGTTTCTCTCTGGTCTGGAATGAGGTCATCTGTGTGGGGTCAGTTCTGACACATCCCTAGAGTCCTCGCTTGGAATGCATCAGGTGCTTGGCCATCAGCAGGCTGGGGCCTGGCAGCCAGGCTTTCCCAGGGATCCATAGTTTCCTCCACGCCCCTGACTTAGCACAGTTGTGGTTTAGATGAGGTCCTGTTCTATAGTGGCTCCCATTTCAAGCTGGAGTTCCTCTATGTTGTCACTAAAGATGCCCTGGGGTTTGACTGCAGTGTCACTTGGTTGACTCACATAGAGTGAAATAGCACTGAGTGAAGGCCAAGTCCCATCCCCAGTCTAACAGATTCCATGCACACAATGTCTACAGAAACCCCACAGTACTCAAGCTTATTAGATGGCAAAAATAACGCCTATATTCATGCATCACATCTTGGCATTTTGTTGAATATTTAACACAGAACATAAATTATTACATAACTCAAGCCAATTTATTTGGATTAAAATGTATACCCTTCAATATTTTTCAATACTACAAAATATGAAAAAATCTAAATATTGACTCTTGCAACTCCCATATAAGCTCATGCTCTAAATTTATTTCCTCATTTGGCAGTTAGATGAAGCAGGTGCTGCCTTATTTTTATTTTTCCTTCTGCCATTCTTGTATAAGGAGGTCAGCTTAACTTTCACCTCAAATGTAACTATTTTCTTTCAAATATTCCAGATTTCTGTCCACTCCTCACTCATTACTCTGATGGCTCTTTCTTTCTTTTTGGAATTTTTTGCCCATCACTGCTGCTCATCTGCCTTTCCATGGCTCCAGTTTCTTTCCCTAGACATGCTTTTCTTTAGGTCTTCTTACCATTTTTTCCATCCATCATGGATCTTTCACTTTACATAGTAAAGCAGTGCTTAACTAAAACTCAAGCTTATGTGACTTACAGTTCAAGTTGTCACAGAACACATGTATTTGTGGCACTTTCTTCCTGAAAATTCAGAGAAATGGCATTACAGAAGGACAGTGACAAAACAATGCTGAGTGAAATGAGGCTATCACCAGAACAAGTATTGAGTTCACTTCTAAATAATGAAATTCAGATGGAATTATTTAAAAGATAAATCAATGATAGGCGGAGCCAGGATGGCGGTGTGAGTAGAGCAGTGGAAATCTCCTCCCAAAAACACATAGAGCTATGAAAATATAACAAAGAAAAATCTTCCTAAAATAGAGACCACAGGACACAGGACAACATCCAGACCACATCCACACCTGCAAGGAACCAGCGCCTTGCGAAGGGGGTAAGATACAAGCCCCTGCCCGGCGGGACCCGAGCGCCCCTCCCCCCGGCTCCCGGCAGGTGGAGAGAAACCGGAGCGGTTTTTTTTTTTTGGCGAGCGCTTTTTGGAAGCCTTAGAGGGACGGGCCCCCGTTGCTGGGGAGGTAGGGTGGCGGGACCGGTGAGCAGGTGCCTGGGAACGGCGCTGGAGGACAAAGAACACCCCGCGTTTCTCCCTGCGGGACCGGCGGGCGGGTGCCTGAGACCGGTGCCTGAGGACGGAGGAGGTCGCGCGTTTTTCCCCTTTTTTTTTTTTTTTCCTCTTTTTGGCGAGCGCTTTTTGGAAGCCTTGAAGGGACAGGGACCCCGGTGCTAGGGAGGCAGGGCGGCGGGACTGGTGAGCGGGTGCCTGGGACCGGCACCTGAGGACAAAGAATATCCCGCGTTTTTCCCTGTGGGACCGGTGGGTGGGTGCCTGAGACCGGCACCTGAGGACGGAAGAAATCGCGCGTTTTTCCCCTTTTTTTTCTCTCTTTTTGGCGAGTGCTTTTTGGAAGCCTTGAAGGGACAGGGACCCCGGTGCTAGGGAGGCAGGGCGGCGGGACTGGTGAGCGGGTGCCTGGGACCAGTGCCTGAGGACAAAGAATATCGAGCTTTCCTTCCCTGCGGGACCGGTGGGTGGGTGCTTTTTGGAAGCCTTGAAAGGACAGGGACCCTGGTGCTAGGGAGACAGGGCAGCAGGACCACTGAGCGGGTGCCTGGGACCGGCACCTGAGGACAAAAAAAAAAAAAAATCGCTTGTTTTTTCCTTTTTTTTTTTTTCCATTCTTTCTGTTCCCTCTCTCATTGTTGCTGTTGTTGTTTTGGTTTGGAGAGTGCTTTTTGGAAGTCTTAAAGGGGCAGGACAGGTCACTTAGACCAGAGGCAGGGAATCTGGGGATCTCTGGGCACTCTAACCCCCTGGGCAGCAGGGAGCACAGAGGCCCCTTACAGAGATAAATAGCCTCCTGGCCGCTCCCCCTCCAACGGGACTCCACCATTTTGGAGGAACAGCCCCAGCCAGGCCAAGCCCACAACAACAGCGGAGATAAACCCCAAAGCAACTGGGCAGGAAGCAGAAGCCCTGTCTGCGCACAGCTGCCCAGCACAAGCAACTAGAGGTCGCTATTCTCCCAGGAAAAGGCTACAAACCAACAAGAAGGGAAGCTCTTCCAGCGGTCACTTATACCAGCTCTGCAAACTATCTCTATCACCATGAAAAGGCAAAACTACAGGCAGACAAAGATCACAGAGACAACACCTGAGAAGGAGACAGACCTAACTAGTCCTCCTGAAAAAGAATTCAAAATAAAAATCATGAACATGCTGACAGAGATGCAGAAAAAAATGCAAGAGCAATGGGATGAGATGCAGAGAAAAATGCAAGAGCAGTGGGATGAGATGCAGAGAAAAATGCAAGAGCAGTGGGATGAAGTCCGGAAGGAGATCACAGATGTCAGGAAAGAGATCACAGAAGTGAAACAATCCCTGGAAGGATTTATAAGCAGAATGGATAAGATGCAAGAGGCCATTGAAGGAATAGAAGCCAGAGAACAGGAACGTATAGAAGCTGACATAGAGAGAGATAAAAGGATCTCCAGGAATGAAACAACACTAAGAGAAATATGTGACCAATACAAAAGGAAAAACATTCGTATTATAGGGATACCAGAAGAGGAAGAAAGAGGAAAAGGGATAGAAAGTGTCTTTGAAGAAATAATTGCTGAAAACTTCCCCAAACTGGGGGAGGAAATAATCGAACAGACCATGGAATTATACAGAACCCCCAACAGAAAGGATCCAAGGAGGACAACACCAAGACACATAATAATTAAAATGGCAAGGATCAAGGACAAGGAAAGAGTTTTAAAGGCAGCTAGAGAGAAAAAGGTCACCTATAAAGGAAAACCAATCAGGCTAACATCAGACTTCTCAACAGAAACCCTACAGGCCAAAAGAGAATGCCATGATATACTTAATGCAATGAAACAGAAGGGCCTTGAACCAAGGATACTGTATCCAGCACGACTATCATTTAAATATGATGGTGGGATCAAACAATTCCCAGACAAGCAAAAGCTGAGGGAATTTGCTTCCCACAAACCACCTCTACAGGGCATCCTACAGGGACTGCTCTAGATGGGAGCACCCCTAAAAAGAGCACAGAACAAAACACACAACATATGAAGAATGGAGGAGGAGGAATAAGAAGGGAGAGAGGAAAAGAATCTCCAGACAGTGTATATAACAGCTCAATAAGCGAGCTAAGTTAGGCAGTAAGATACTAAAGAAGCTAACCTTGAACCTTTGGTAACCACGAATCTAAAGCCTGCAATGGCAATAAGTACATATCTTTCAATAGTCACCCTAAATGTAAATGGACTTAATGCACCAATCAAAAGACATAGAGTAATAGAATGGATAAAAAAGCAAGACCCATCTATATGCTGCTTACAAGAAACTCACCTTAAACCCAAAGATAAGCATAGACTAAAAGTCAAGGGATGGAAAAACATATTTCAGGCAAACAACAGTGAGAAGAAAGCAGGGGTTGCAGTACTAATATCAGACAAAATAGACTTCAAAACAAAGAAAGTAACAAGAGATAAAGAAGGCCACTACATAATGATAAAGGGCTCAGTCCAACAAGAGGATATAACCATTCTAAATATATATGCACCCAATACAGGAGCACCAGCATATGTGAAGCAAATACTAACAGAACTAAAGAGGGAAATAGACTGCAATGCATTCATTGTAGGAGACTTCAACACACCACTCACCCCAAAGGATAGATCCACCGGGCAGAAAATAAGTAAAGACACACAGGCACTGAACAACACACTAGAACAGATGGACCTAATAGACATCTATAGAACTTTACATCCAAAAGCAACAGGATATACATTATTCTCAAGTGCACATGGAACATTCTCCAGAATAGACCACATACTAGCTCACAAAAAGAGCCTCAGTAAATTTCACAATATTGAAATTCTACCAACCAATTTTTCAGACCACAAAGGTATGAAAGTAGAAATAAATTCTACAAAGAAAACAAAAAGGCTCACAAACACATGGAGGCTTAACAACATGCTACTAAATAATCAATGGATCAATGAACAAATCAAAATAGAGATCAAGGAATATATACAAACAAATGACAACAACAACACTAAGCCCCAACTTCTGTGGGATGCAGCGAAAGCAGTCTTAAGAGGAAAGTATATAGCAATCCAGGCACACTTGAAGAAGGAAGAACAATCCCAAATGAATAGTCTAACATCACAATTATTAAAACTGGAAAAAGAAGAACAAATGAGGCCTAAAGTCAGCAGAAGGAGGGACATAATAAAGATCAGAGAAGAAATAAACAAAATTGAGAAGAATAAAACAATAGCAAAAATCAATGAAACCAAGAGCTGGTTCTTTGAGAAAATAAACAAAATAGATAAGCCTCTAGCCAAACTTATTAAGAGAAAAAGAGAGTCAACACAAATCAACATAATCAGAAATGAGAATGGAAAAATCACGACAGACTCCACAGAAATACAAAGAATTATTAAAGACTACTATGAAAACCTATATGCCAACAAGCTGGAAAACCTAGAAGAAATGGACAACTTCCTAGAAAAATACAACCTCCCAAGACTGACCAAGGAAGAAACACAAAAGTTAAACAAACCAATTACAAGCAAAGAAATTGAAACAGTAATCAAAAAACTACCCAAGAACAAAACCCCGGGGCCGGACGGATTTACCTCGGAATTTTATCAGACACACAGAGAAGACATAATACCCATTCTCCTTAAAGTGTTCCACAAAATAGAAGAAGAGGGAATACTCCCAAACTCATCCTATGAAGCCAACATCACCCTAATACCAAAACCAGGAAAAGACCCCACCAAAAAAGAAAATTACAGACCAATATCCCTGATGAATGTAGATGCAAAAACACTCAATAAAATATTAGCAAACAGAATTCAACAGTATGTCAAAAGGATCATACACCATGACCAAGTGGGGTTCATCCCAGGGATGCAAGGATGGTACAACATTCGAAAATCCATCAACATCATCCACCACATCAACAAAAAGAAAGACAAAAACCACATGATCATCTCCATAGATGCTGAAAAAGCATTTGACAAAATTCAACATCCATTCATGATGAAAACTCTCAGCAAAATGGGAATAGAGGGCAAGTACCTCAACATAATAAAGGCCATATATGATAAACCCACAGCCAGCATTATACTGAACAGCGAGAAGCTGAAAGCATTTCCACTGAGATCGGGAACCAGACAGGGATGCCCACTCTCCCCACTGTTATTTAACATAGTACTGGAGGTCCTAGCCACGGCAATCAGACAAAACAAAGAAATACAAGGAATCCAGATTGGTAAAGAAGAAGTTAAACTGTCACTATTTGCAGATGATATGATACTGTACATAAAAAACCCTAAAGACTCCACTCCAAAACTACTAGAACTGATATCGGAATACAGCAAAGTTGCAGGATACAAAATCAACACACAGAAATCTGTAGCTTTCCTATACACTAACAACGAATCAATAGAAAGAGAAATCAGGAAAACAATTCCATTCACCATTGCATCAAAAAGAATAAAATACCTAGGAATAAACCTAACCAAGGAAGTGAAAGACTTATACTCTGAAAACTACAAGTCACTCTTAAGAGAAATTAAAGGGGACACTAATAAATGGAAACTCATCCCATGCTCATGGCTAGGAAGAATTAATATCGTCAAAATGGCCATCCTGCCCAAAGCAATATACAGATTTGATGCAATCCCTCTCAAATTACCAGCAACATTCTTCAATGAATTGGAACAAATAATTCAAAAATTCATATGGAAACACCAAAGACCCCGAATAGCCAAAGCAATCCTGAAAAAGAAGAATAAAGTAGGGGGGATCTCACTCCCCAACTTCAAGCTCTACTACAAAGCCATAGTAATCAAGACAATTTGGTACTGGCACAAGAACAGAGCCACAGACCAGTGGAACAGATTAGAGACCCCAGAAATTAACCCAAACATATATGGTCAATTAATATTTGATAAAGGAGCCATGGACATACAATGGCAAAATGACAGTCTCTTCAACAGATGGTGCTGGCAAAACTGGACAGCTACATGTAGGAGAATGAAACTGGACCATTGTCTAACCCCATATACAAAGGTAAACTCAAAATGGATCAAAGACCTGAATGTAAGGCATGAAACCATTAAACTCTTGGAAAAAAACATAGGCAAAAACCTCTTAGACATAAACATGAGTGATCTCTTCTTGAACATATCTCCCCGGGCAAGGAAAACAACAGCAAAAATGAGCAAGTGGGACTACAGTAAGCTGAAAAGCTTCTGTACAGCGAAAGACATCATCAATAGAACAAAAAGGAACCCTACAGTATGGGAGAATATATTTGAAAATGACAGATCCGATAAAGGCTTGACGTCCAGAATATATAAAGAGCTCACATGCCTCAATAAACAAAAAACAAATAACCCAATTAAAAAATGGGCAGAGGAACTGAACAGACAGTTCTCTAAAAAAGAAATACAGATGGCCACAGACACATGAAAAGATGCTCCACATCGCTAATTATCAGAGAAATGCAAATTAAAACTACAATGAGGTATCACCTCACACCAGTAAGGATAGCTGCCATCCAAAAGACAAACAACAACAAATGTTGGCGAGGCTGTGGAGAAAGGGGAACCCTCCTACACTGCTGGTGGGAATGTAAATTAGTTCAACCATTGTGGAAAGCAGTTTGGAGGTTCATCAAAATGCTCAAAACAGACCTACCTTTTGACCCAGGAATCCCACTCCTAGGAATTTACCCTAAGAACGCAGCAATCAAGTTTGAGAAAGACAGATGCACCCCTATGTTTATCGCAGCACTATTTACAATAGCCAAGAATTGGAAGCAACCTAAATGTCCATCGGTAGATGAATGGATAAAGAAGATGTGGTACATATACACAATGGAATACTACTCAGCCATAAGAAGTGGAAAAATCCAACCATTTGCAGCAACATGGATGGAGCTGGAGAGTATTATGCTCAGTGAAATAAGCCAAGCGGAGAAAGAGAAATACCAAATGATGTCACTCATCTGAGGAGTATAGGAACAAAGGAAAAACTGAAGGAACAAAACAGCAGTGAAATTACAGAACCCAAAAATGGACTAACAGGTACTAAAGGGAAAGGAACTGGGGAGGATGGGTGGGCAGGGAGGGATAAGGGGGGGGAAGAAAAAGGGGGTTATTAAGATTAGCATGCATGGGGGGGAGGGAGCAAGGGGAGGGTGGGCTGCACAACACAGAGAGGACAAGTAGTGACTCTACAACATTTTGCTAAGCTGATGGACAGTAACCGTAATGTGGTTGTTAGGGGGGACCTGATATAGGGGAGAGCATAGTAAACATAGTATTCTTCATGTAAGTGTAGATTAAAAATTAAAAAAAAAAAAAAAAAAAAAAAGAAAGAAAGAAAGAAAGAAGGAAAAGGGGGATTACTCCTTAACAGGATAAAACTATTGGTAAATCAAAGATCAACGCATGCTTTAAATATCCTTAATGTTGATCACTTAAAGGGTGTCAGATGATCAGCTATGGAGGTACTCTTTTCTGATAATATTCCTTTCTCTTAATTAAAAAAAAAAAAAAAAAGCAGTTACTGTGTGCTGACCTCCAATGAGTTCTGCACAGTGGTATAGAGGGCATGTCAAAGTGTGGGCAAAGGGTCTGTTTGTTTCTATGCAGGAGATCAAGGCCTAGCTTGGATACCCAGAAAATGAACTAAGATACGATATGAGGAGGAGCTTCCGGCATCAGCACTCTCTGGAGGACTTGTGCCGGGGGATGATCATCAAAAAGCCTCCACAGGGATGCTGCGGTTGTGGCTGCATCCAGCCCACCATCTCCTGGACTTGCCATAAGAATGAGGAGGGAGATGTCTAGGCTGGCATGTGCATACAGTGAGACAACGAATTTGACCGGATCTGTACTGTTGGAACTCAACCAGGAGTTGGGAGGGGTGCAGTTGTAGCACTCCAAAATCTCATGACTATAGACTATCTATGGTTAAAAGAACATATGGGATGTGAACAGATCCCAGAAATGGGCTGCTTTAATTTGTCTGATGGTTCAAGTACAGTTGGACAATATCCATCATATCATAGATAAATTTTCACAAATGCCTAGGGTGCCTAAATGGTTTTCTTGGCTTCACTGGAGATGGATGGTAATTATAGATTTGCTTTGTTTATGTCACCGTATTCCTATTATGTTAATATATGTGTGCAAATTAGTTAGTAGTTTAAAACCTATACATACTTAAGGTACTCTACAAGAAGATATGTCAAAGAAATAATCAATCCTCCCAAGTTTCCTTCGTATGCTACATCTATAGCTTTTCTTCTTCCTTCCTAATTACAACCCTTAAATAGAATTCATGCCTCATATCGAATTTACCGAGTATCATAATTCCTCCAGGTGGTAAAGATACCTTGAGACAAGTGCTGGGCATAGAAGCCACAGGGCATAAATCTGCAAAGAAGTAAAAAGCTAACCTTTGCAAACAATATGGCTTCTCTCTCACTTACCAACTTTACATTTCCCTGTATGGCCCCGGAAGATGACTGGTTAGCCAGAGACGGGTAAGATTCCTCAAGGGAGGAACAACCTAAGACAGGCACAGTCGCAGGGGGGCCATCAGGTGAGAATTTGGGGATCAACAGAGGTGAGGCTCAGAACCTCACCCCCCCTGCTTTGAGAGAAATCTTCTGCATCCGTGGATGTCTTGATGCCCTTGTCTAGCCTGGATTAATACTTAGTCCATAGGCACACACCTGATCATCTGATCATCTACATTTGCCTTCTTACAGCACTAAACTATGTTTTCTACCTTTATCTTGCATCTACCTACCACTTCAGCATTTTATTAAAAATAAAAATAATAATAATAGTAGGAGAAATGGGGGATCAACATATAGATCAAGTACAAAAATCAAACGAATATTCATATTTGACCTGATTGTTTATAGGTCATATTGCATGATCAAAACCGAAAGTTTCTGTGATGACTGCCCTTGTACTGTTCACCATGTAAGAATTTATTCACTATGTAAGAATTCGTTCACCATGTAAGAACTTGTTCGTTATGCTTCAGAAGATTGGAGACTGACGAGAATTAGGCTTGAGATGGATTAATGATTGTACATTGAGTGTTGACCCCCCTATACTGAATTTTATTGTTGTTAACAACCATTTGATCAATAAATATGAGATATGCCCTCTCAAAAAAAAAAACAAAAAAAAAAAAACAAACAAACAAAAAAAGATAAATCAATGAGAGGCACCCAAGTCTAGGGCCAACACAGAACAAAACTTCATAAAATTAAAATGAGCTGCTATGTACGAAAAAGAAGAACCCTCTGATCACCAACTTGAAATGCTGTGAATAGACTTGAAGAAAAAGTCTAGGAAATTACCAGAATATATATGAAAAGAGAAAAAAGTGAAAATGTAAGAAAAAATAGAGATATAGATGATCATTCTGGGAAAGTCAACGTTTATGAAATAGGAAATCCAAAAGGGCAGAATGAAGAAAATGGAGATAGAATAGTGGCTCCCAAAGATGTCTGTGCTTAATTCCTAGAACATGTGAATATGTTACCCTAAATGGCTTAAAGGGAATTTGCAGATATGATTATTATGGATCTTAAGATGGGGAGATAATTAGCCAGATGAGAGCAACACAATCACAAAGGTTTTTATAAATAGATAGTAGGAAGGTCAGAGTCAGAGAACAAGAAGGAAGCAGAAGTCTAAATGATTCAAGAGAGCCATCAGCTAAGGAAGGCCGTAAGCCTCTAGAAGCTGGAAAAGATGGAAAAATGGGTGCTTCCTTAGAGCATTCAGAATGAATACATCTCTGTGGACACCTTGATTTTAGGACTTTTTATCTCCATAATGGTAAGATCATAATTTTGTGTTGTTTTAAGCCACTATGACTTTGGTAATCAGTTACAGCAGCAGTGGGAAATCAGTCAAGAAAGAATGAAATAATCAAGGGGGAAAAAAAGTGGGATTTACTTGGGGCAAAAAGAATGGTGACTTTAAGACTGAATGAATCTCCCTTCAGTGCAAAACATTGTTAAACACACACATACACACATGCATCACAAAATTCAGAACAAGAGAAGAAAAGATCTTAAAAGTTGCTGGCAGCAGGATTCAAAACAAAAGTTCAAGCTAGACTAAACTGAACAGCTACATACAAAGATCAATTTTGAGGAAAGCATCATATTTCTCAAGCATCATTAGATGCAATAAGATGGTGGAACGAGCCCTCCAATGTCTAGGGTAAGTGATTTTTAAAAACTGATATCTATCGTCAGGCAAAGTATGAATCAAGGTCAGAAAGGCATTTTGGAAATGTAAAAACTCAGTTTACTACTTGTAAATCCTTCCTTAAAGAAATACATAAAAGTACATTCTGGCCAAATGAAGCATGAATCTGAGAAAAAGGAAAATAGGGAGTCCCAGAACCCATGTACCATATTCAGGAACTAAAGAATAGAAATTTCTGGAAAACAGGTAAGTAGTAGTGTAGAAACCAAGCAAATCAACTTAAAATAGGAATTTAGTGAATTTTGAGAACTTGTTCAAAAAGAAAATGAACACCTGGGTCCAATGATACTGAGGAAGCTGGTTGGTCTTAGAGACAAGGTAAATGCATATTAAAGTATAAAATTTTATAAAAAGAATACCACACACTCACAATTGTATTAGTTTTCAATATTTCTTTGTTATTTGAACTTTTCTCCTCTTGCATATTTGAAGAATTCTTAAAATATACTGTTTCAGTCACGTTACAAATCATAGATTAGTTGATAAAGTAGTTTTACTTTTATTTTCTTCTGCAAGGCAGAGGCAGGTTTGAATCGAGACTGATTTTTAGTGATTTAGTCTAAATCTGTCCTTACTGAGCTTTGCTTTTGTCATCTCTAAGCTGGACAATAAGTTGCAGTACATACATAGGTTAAAGAGTTGCTTTAAATGAGGTACCATGTAAAAGCCTCTGTCATAATGTAGGCAATTGTTACATGTTTCTTGCCTGCCTATTCTACCTTTGGAAGCACAAACTGAGCTCTTTTACTATTTACTATCCTCAGTAAGATCCTGGGGTCTCACAGTTTATAAGGCCAGGCTCCCTAAATTTAGGGTGAAGACTCTCTTTAGAATCTCTTTAGAAGTATCTCCTTTTCTAGGAGGCTACTTAGAACCAAAGTCTAAATTTCAAAAACAAGCATTGATGAGAGGATTCTTTACATTTTTAAGTAAGCTTATTTTCTTTCTTTATGGTAGTTAAATAAATGCTTGTTTAGGGAACAGGGAGGAAAGTCTTCGATTCTTTCACAAGCTTGTTCTTTTTTACACTTACTCTACTGCCTATTGCCCAGGAAGTCTGATCACACATCCTAGAATGTTTGAGAGCAGTTGCAAAATCTGTAACAGCTGAAATGGTGCAACCATTTTTATAAATTTTTGGCTTTCAGTTGAGACTTTTGGAAGTTTCAACATTTATTTGCAGTTCCTGGAATTTTTTTTTTTTTTTTCAGAATAAAACAAAGGAACTGAATTTCCACTAACCATTGACTCTTCAGCCTAATCTTGTTTAGCTGTTTGTAGCCTTCCATTATCTGACCCCCTAAGAAATATACACATTCTTTTAGCACTTGCATCTTAAGTGCTCAGTATAGATTTTTGCAACACTTTTCCTGCATTGAAGTTTCATCTAACACAATGCCTCAAGTCATAACCATATCAAAAAGACTTTTATGATCACATTTATATCAGATTTTATTAGTGTATGTATTTCAAATAGTTATTTCTCTCCAAGCAAACCCTGGGAAATTTTTTTCTCTACTTTCAGCACTTTGATCTGGTGCTGAGTCTGTGAGAGCTTATGAATGGATGATAAGGGTAGCATCAACTCTATTGTGATTCTTTGTGGATACTGCCCCAGGGTTTCTTGCCCTTTATGCTTGTGGATGACCAGAGATCTATGCAACAGGGGCAGGGAGTGTCCTTTTGCTTCCTCCTGCCTGTTCCCAGTAAGAGGGACCTCTGGAATGACATAATATATTCAAATGATCTTCTAATTTTGAAGAGCCTGAGTAATGCTTTGTTGTGATATGTGTTTCTCTCATCCACAAGCATGTATGCCCATATATAATGACCTCTCTCTTTCTGAGGCCTGAGAGCACACTGGAGAAGAGCATGGATGGACTTCTGGTTTCTAGCTCCACACATATGGAGCTTGGAAGTCACCATTCTGTCCTAACAACAAATAGCTGAACAGACTGAAAAGTCAACAACTTTTTGTATTTTTCAGAGACGGAAGGGCCCAGTGCAACCGCTGTCCCAGAGATCGGAGAGACCGGAGAGTCATGGAGCCACGGCCTGCGGGAGCAGAATGCAAACTGCTGTGGGAACCAGTTCTGGGTGTGTGCGTCAGGGGGACCCTGAGCTGTAATTGACAAATTGCTGGAGATTTGGTGTGGACAAATCTGGTAATTTAAAAACTCCAGGGGGACTCAGTCAAAGGTGACCCTACAATATTATAACATTTACCTCCAGGAGTTTGACCAGATTCCCATGGTAAATCTGTGAGAAAAATCCCCTCAGTCTTCCCATGGGAGAGGGGAAAGGAACCACTCTGAAGTACTCTGAAAGCACCCTGTTCTTCCTAACAAGACCTGCACTCAGGGGAAACTCATTAGCCAGAGATTCAGATGCTGAGCATCAATCAGAGCCTAAGTGATGGCGGGAAAGGAAACACCCAGCTCCTGTACCACCTGAGTTGGGGGTGCAGTGGGACGCGACTGAGAAACTCCTGGGAAATTCACAGTCCAGAGGTGCAGGCTCCCTGCAAGACAGAGACCTGATCCTAGGACTATGGAATGCGATTCCTCCTCTGCGCACCGCCAGCATGCTACTAAAGCTTATTTACCGAAGTTCCTTTTACTCAGCCTGCCACATCTGGCTCTCAAGAAAAATTATAAGGTTCACCAAAGGCAAGAAACACAATCTGAAGAGATGGAGCCAGCAGTAGACCCAGAGAGACACGGATGTTAGAATTATCAGACCAGGAATTTATAACAACTGTGATGAATATGCTAAGGGCTCTAATGGGTATGGACAGTGTAAGCAGAGATGGAAATCCTAAGAACCAAAAAAGAAATGGAAGAAATCAAAAACACTGGAACAGAAATGAAAAAAGCCTGTGATGAGTATACTGGCAGGCTGGATATAGCTGAGGAAAGAAACTGTGACCAATAGACTCCTCCAAAACTGGTAAGGGAAGAGAGCATGACTGAGGAAGTACAGAACAGAACAGCCAAGGACTGTGAGAAAACTGAAAAAGGTATAACATACACAAACTGGGAATATCAGAAGGAGAAATAAAGGAGAAATAAATGGAAGGAAGATCTGAAACAATAATGCCTGATAATTTCTCCAAACTAATGTCAGACATCAAATCAGAGATCCAGGAGGCTCAGGAAACACCAAGCATGATAAATATGAAATAAACAAGTGTGGAGAAAGTGAGGGTTCTTATAGCCAGGATTCTTACCTGGCCCTGGTTGACTAGCTCACTGCACACATGTAGGCAATATGTTGCTATCGACTCTAAAGAGCTCCACCCAGTGCTCTGGGCTGCACAGCTGGAGGAGGGCAGAGGCTGGAGTGGCAGCGGAACTGAGGACAGAGACTGAGATGGCTGTGGTGGGTGGAGAGGCCCAGAGGCAAAGACCGGCTTGCTGCATGCAGACTCACTCTGCATGGATGGGATTCTTCTAACTGACCTGCCACCATGGAAACAAAGTTGGGTATAAACCTTTCACCCCAAGAATCTTCCATTGTCATGACAATGACTTTTTTTGGTCTCGTTGAAGCCATATTGAACTTGCCTGGGGCTGAAACCCATTGGCAACACAACAAACCAAACCCCAAACACTATGCCTTGGCATATCATTTTCAAAGAAAACTATTAAAGAAAAAGATAAAGTCTTGAAAGAAGCCAGAGAGAAAAAATACCTCCCCAATGAGAGGAACAGATATAAGAATTATATTCAAGTTCTTAGAAACCATGTGTAGATAAAATAAAGATTCCTGTGGCCAGGATTCTCACCTGGCCCTGGTTGGCTAGCTCACTACACACGTGTGGGCAATGCATTGCTATTGACTCTATACAAAGAGCTCCACCCAGTGCTCTGGGTAGCACAGTGGCAGGGCTGCGGACAGAGACTGGGACAGCTGTGCGTGCAGAGAGGCCCAGAGGTAGAGACCGGCTTGCTGCATGCAGACTCACTCTGAGTGGATAAGTTCTAGTGACTGACCTGCTACCATGGAAATAAAAGTTGGATTTAATCCTTTCACCCCAAGAACATTCTACTGTCTTTTCTTTGGTCACATTGAATCCATAAAGAACTTGCCGGGGGCTGAAATCCATTGGCAAGACACCATACAAGAAAGAGAGTGGAATAAAATATTTAAAGTGTCGAGGGAAAAAAACCCCACCAAACTTGAATTCTCTATGACGTGAGATTATGTGAAGAAGAAACACTAACTTTCTCAAACAAAAATTGAGCAAATCTGATGCCAGTAGACCTGCTTTGTAAGAAATGGTAAAAAACAAACAAATGAACAGAAAACTTCTTTTGAGAAAAGGAAGATAATATGGGTCAGAAGCTCAGATCTACATAAAAAAAGAAGCAGCATCGAAGAAGGATGGAATAAGTAAAGGTACAATAAAAACTTTTATTTTTTGGTTTCTTCATTGATAACAGGTTTTTCAAATTAATAATGACAAAATGTTTCAGTTACGTATGATTATGTATATGTCACATATATTTGCTGCATATGCTTATATGTAACTTTAAAGAATGACAGTAATGATACAAGGATGGGAAGGAGCAATTAGGATTGTTTTGTTATTTTTAAGGTCTCACACTATACATGAAGTGGCATAGCGTTATTTGAAAGAAGACTCGGTTTACTTGTAAGCATATAGTGCAAACTCTAGGGCAGCTACTAAAACAAGTTAAAAAAATGAATATAACTGATATGCTAGGAAAGGAGAGAAAATGGAATTATAAGATGCTCAGTTAAAACCACAAAAGGCAGAAAAAGAGTGGGAGATAAAAATAGGAGCAAAGAATAAGGACAATAAATAATAGCTGGGCTCAGCCGCTCTCTCCCTCCAGCTTCACTGCTCAGTTGAGTTTTCGGGATGGAGGAAGGGGCATGCCATTCACACACCTTCATGGAGGCTCCTGGTTCCGCCTTATTTGGAGTTAGCCTCCTCCGGCCTCCTCTGTTTCTTGCATGTACCCTCTGCGCTGTCTTTTCTGTCAGTCTTGTCCATGTTGTAGGTAGACCTCATACAGGTTTCTGAAACAAAAGTTTGAGAGTTTGAACTCGTGGCTGTGACAGTCCTTCCAGGAGCACAGTCATCTCCCACAGGGTTAATTCAGCTTACCCTCAGTTTCAGCTGGCTAGGACATCCATTTCTCACCCATGCATCTTCCTGGCTTTAACACCAGTTTAACTTATCCTGCAGCAAGGCTGCTCACAGACCCAGTGTCTTCTAGTGTGGCCTCCCACAACAGGGCGATGGCAGGATCCAGAGAGTCAACCATGTTTCCCTTACCTTCCTGTCCTACCTTCTTTACTAGGCTGGGCTACCACATGTTATCACAGTTTGCAGAGAATAGTTGTTCTGCCCAAATGATCTCAGTGAAGGAGTGAGTCACAAGTCCCTGAATTTGGTACTCTTCAAATTACCTAATAGACTTTGCTCATCTTCAGGTCAAATCCACAGGGGGAAATGCTGAGACACAAATCAGTCTCCCCTTCTCCCCAGCTCCATTCTCTGACCAATCTTCAGGGGCAGGGGGAAATGCTTTTCCATTTACCACACTGCCACCTTCCTTCCTATACTGACCTCAGTGCAGCACAGTTGCTATCTGTGAGAAACACTTACTTTAGCCCTTTATATATTAAATGAAAGCAAATCAAACCAATCTTTATTTTCTAAACAATGATGGCATTTAAGATCACATATTGTACAATATTACTGATATGCTCTTATCATCTTTCCCTTTACATTTCTTCTTGTCTCCTAGTGATGCCTACAGCCCTGAGCCTTAGCTCAATCAGCATGATGTGTATATACTCACATACTCAGAAAAGTAAGATTAAGTAAAAGTTCATTAATACTTTTCAAATCATTACCATTCTTACAAATCTTCTCATCTGAGTTTGGATGCATATTTCAATTGTGCATCTAAAAGCTTCTACTACATCAGAAGTCCCACAATCAGTATGAAATCTTCCTGCAAAACCCAAATTCTTTATGTCTTCCTTTACCCCTCAAACACTCCTGCAATCTCATTTAATGATCTAATTTCTTGCTTGGTACTTTACTCCAGAAACCAGTCCTCTTAACTTCAATCATTTCCTCCTTCACACCCTTCTTGTTAAGATACATCTCAAGTATCTCCAGAGTAATTGTCCCAACTCCTTAGGAAAGTAATTGACCTTTCTAACTGTGTAAGCTTCCTTTTTTGTATAAACAAGGATACTGCTACATAGATCACAGGCTGAGAGAATTATGGGAGATATGGATAGACAAAAATTTCTTGGTAAATGGTAGCAATTATTTGTTTCTCCCCTTAAACTTCGGCAGGCTTCTCCTGTCCTCTGGGTCCTTCTGTATTATATTCAAGTGTTGAGCAAAATATTCAAGATTCTTCACCATCTGCTGCCACCTTTAAAACCATGAGCACTCAGTGACTGAGCTACTCTGATTTTTTTTCTTGGTCAGCTTTGTGTCCTCCTTTTTCCCAGTTAGGTGCGTTCTCCACGGTCTCATTGCTTAAAATGCATTTCTGCTGGTGCTCACATTGCAGCTCTGCCATTAACTCTCACAGGGACCCTGGGAAAATATTATTCTCTCTCTGGGCCTCAGTTTCTCAAGGCTAGAGATAAAAATGAAACTGAACTCATGGAATCTTTCTGAATCTGTATTAAACAAAATATATGTATATCGATATTACAAATTGGCCTATCATAAGGGCCCCATAAATGTCAGCTACTAAAGATTATATTATTAATTACTATTTCTTATCATTATCAGTAACAACAGCTTCCCACAGAGCTCTTACCTAACCTTCACGGGTGAGGTAAAATATCATCTCATGTGTAGCGGCTGCTCCAAGGAAATCTCATTCACACTGTTACAGTGTCCCATGCGACCTTGGGTCCATCCTTCCCTAGTTTCTCAGCATCTTGAAGGCAGAGACTGTGATGGTTATCTTTACATCTCTAGTAGTTGGTTAGTGATTGTGTATTTACTATATGCTATATACTCAGCAGACAGTTGCTGAAGGAAGGAAAACAAAAACATAATAAAACTTAACCATGTTCTTAGTGTGAGGCAAGTTGTTAGTAAGATCTCCTATGTATTAAGTCACTCAATTTTCCAATAGTCTGTAATTAACAACTACTACTATCACCCCCATTGCACAGGTAAGAAACTGAAAGATGCAGTTAGGTACCTTGGCCACAGCCAGGGCTAGAACCAAGATTTTTTGGCTCCAGATTCTGTGTTTAACCTTAATGCCATATTGCTTTTCCTGGGCAAAAAAGACAATAGAAGGCGGGTGGAAGTGTATCTTCCCAAGGTCTTTCCTTTTTAACATTCTGTGATCCTAGGATTTCTGAGAGTCATTGAATTCTAATATGGATAGAAATATTATTTCTTTAGAAGTTTTATAAAAGGCTTTAATTATGCATATTTATTCACTGGGCATATCTAGTCTGATAAAATGATTATGTTTTGTATCAATTACTCATAGCATGCCTACTCATATTCTCACCTACTTATAATTTTAGTCAAGTTCTTTTTCTCGAGATAAGTGGTCCTGTTTTAAATAGAATCAATTAGGAGTCACCTTGAATCTGGAATTTTATAATTCCAAAAGTTTAAGCTCTAACTGCCTTGTCTCAAAGAAAAGTTTTACTCTGGGTTTGACTATGCTGGATTTATACATTTAAAAACACATTGCATTCTGGTAGGCACTCCTGGGAAGATCATGGTATATAACAAAGGACAGGCATTTCTCTTAGGGTTTTAACCAGCTTCCCACATCCTTAGGAAGGGCCCTTGGGGCACTCCATGTTTGCTAATAATACAACTATGGTAGAAGTAGTGACAGTATATAGGCAGTGTGACAGAATAAGCTGAATGACACATGGAAGGAAGAGATGCCAATAAAGAATGAGTTACTGTGGACAGCTAGAACTCAGTTCTGCAGGGAACCCTTAGAATTATTTCTCTGAAAGATAGGAAGCCGGGGCTAATACCAGAACTGCTGACCATTATTGTTGAGGATTTTGCCCCACGGGCATTAATTATCTCACAATTCCAAGCTTTGCTGTGTGCAGAGTGAGTGAGCTTTCTGCAACTTCCACAGAAGCTACAAAGCAGAAGAGCAGAGAAGTGGGCATTTAAGGCAGGATGCTGCCTGAGTGCATGTGAGCTTCTCTGCACCTGCAGCTGAAAGTGTAGTTTGGTTTAGGGGACCTTAACACAGAGGCCGCAAATTGTTGGCTACAGCATCTCTTTCACTGCTCAGAAATGTCACTGCTTCACAGTAAGTTAAACTTTTTCATAACTCTTGAAAACAAATGGATTTAAAACATATTTAGTGTAGCCAGCCAGCTACAGTTCCTGATACAGTCGTGGGTCCCAAGGCCGTATACCTGCTAGCCATCTTCTCCCTTCTCTAGCACTATTCTGGAGTCCCCTCACACTTGGCCAGCTCTCCAGTTGGTACATAAGCTGCTTGCCTGAAAGAGAAACATAGACCTTCATCCTTTAGGCATCTGAGTCTTTGGTTGCTTTGCCTCTTGTCTGGCAATTATTGTTGCAAATGCCTTTCCCTGTTATTTTTGAGCATAGAACCACCAGCAGATACCACAGTGATCTCCCTCAGCACCCAACACGCTCCTGCATGCTTCTGTTATGTGGCAGAAACCATAGAAACTCATGCTAATCACAGTCAATAATGTATCAGTTTACCAATTCCTTTATGTACTTGCTGCTCTAAAGGCATGAGAAACCCAAAATGACTTGGCAAAACTGAGGCTTTAGCTTTGGAGTTACCCCATAGGACGTCCCCTAGAAGAAACATTTTTCATCTGGGGTTCAGAACTTGAATCCTGAAGAGTTTAAAGTGGCAGGAGTGAGCCAGTTCCCCAGGGGCTCACTGGGAGGGATGGTGAGAGTGTTCAATCCTTCCAACATTTGATTCCCACACCTGTGTATTCTAGTACTAGGTACAAGACATCATATAATAGGTCTTGATTAAATATGAATACTGCAACATAGAGGGCAGTGTCTTAACTACATAAGGTATCTTCCCCATGCTGGCACCATGGTTGAGCCTTCAGGAGGCAATCCTTACATCCTATGAGATTGCCCACGATCCTGTGACCGTGCACTTCTATCTATGTAGCATTACTTCTGATTAACTACCATGACTGGGAATGGGCTCTTGGTACTTCACCCTAATATCTCTCCTTCTGCAGGTCTAATGTGCTGGTCCCACCAGCTTCCAAATATTTGTGACCTAATTAAAAACTCAGGGTCTTGGGAAATGACCACAAGGTAAGACCATGATATGACTGGATGTGTTGCAAGATAGGTTTAGGCTAGAAATCCATTTACTACCTTGCAATAATATACCAGGGATTCGGGTCACTTTAATTTTAGTATCAAGGAAGACTTTATTTTAACATCTCTTGAAAGATTTTGGGTATTCTTTCTGAATATGCAGTTACTCTGGTATGAGGCCATAGGTCCTTTCAAGGAGAGATTGGTAGAATATTAATTATATGTGCCCTTGGTGGCCTGACAAGGTCTTTCCTCAAAACAATGTATTTCCCTTTTGGTCACTTGGGCCAGATCTGAGGCTAGCTCAGATCTGGAAACTGGGAAAAGAATAGTGATTTCTTTCATTACGGATATTAATAGAAACCTTGGCTACTAGCTCTTGAGTTTTTTGTGCATATCAAGCAACACCATTGTTGGTTAATCACTCATTTCACACCAAGACACAGTCTCTTTGCCATCACCACAGGAGTCGGTAGGTGAAGGATCCCTCTTGTACCACACTAGTATTGCTTCTGCTTTATAGTAATTATGTTTACTGTGCTTCTGATGGCTAGGTGTCACCATCTGGTCTTTGCTGTTCTGGAACTCTGTCATTGTCATTGACACTAGTGGCCTCTCTCTCATGGCATCATCTGCGAATTCTGTCCTACAGAGGACAGCCACACTGAGTTTCTCAAAGAAGCTAGTGTTCTCACAAATACATACCTTTTTGGGTTTCTGAATATCTATTGCTTTTACACATTGTGAAGTCAAAAAACTTTGAAGCCATCATTATAATGGAGACTGTACTTCCAACCTCACACTGGTTTCTGGAAGAATCCAGTTCTTTGTAGTTGTAAAACTGAAGCCCACATCTCCTTGTTGGGTGTCTTATGTGGACTGCCCTTAGCTCCTCTCGGCCTTGCAGGTCCTTCCTCGTGGATCACTGTAGCTCAGAGCCAGCAAGGGAAAAGTTTATTATTGTAATTGCTCTGATTTTCCTTTCTGATATATTTTTTCTGCCTCCAGCCAGAAAAGGTTCTCTAATTTTAAGGACTGGTGTGACTAGATTGAGGACACCTGGATAATCCAAGTTACTGTCCTATTTTAAAGTCTGTGACCTTACCCACATCTGCAATATCTTTTGCCATGTAACCCAACATACTCCTAGGTTCCACGGGGTAAGGGTGGGTGTCTCTGGATAACCATTCTGCCTACCACAGAGAGTTAGTGTGCTTCAAAAAGTAGTGGGGGTAGTTTGGAGATAAATTTTTAGAGGGAGAAAAATGAGAAGAATATGTTTTTTTCTTTCAACAAATATTTGTGTAAATACTGGCCCTAGTATTCTGGTTTAGGATTCTAGCTTTTGAGCAATAGGGTATTGTTGGAGATCATTATGGAAAAAAGTATTAGAATAAAAAATATGTACTTTAGAAATATTAAGTCACTGTCAACCAGCTATGAGGTGTACTTGTAGTAGAAGAGAGACACCCTGTTTATTACTGAAGTTTAGAAGTAGAGAGACAAGGGTGTACTTCTGGAAGCTGGTAATGAGGGAAGAAATGGAGAGGATGACTGCAAGGAAAGGTACAAAATAGTAATTGAAAAGACTTGGTATGAAAGGACTGAAGGAAATGAGCGCAGTGTAGGAGGGCTGGGAGGATTTAAGGAATAAAAAATGTTCATTACAGTATCTGTGCTTCAAGAAAAGAAAACAGTAAACCCAAATCACTGAAATGCCATGCTTGAGTAGAGGCACTAGGTGAACCAGCAGCAAACAACAAAAATAAAACACCAGTTTTTGCATTTCTCACACCATTGTTCTTTCTACTTGTTGCAGGCTGTCAGGATGACTTTGCTTGTCAGAGTTTGCATTCCATCACCTTGACTTGCCTGCCAGTAAGTTGCAAAATAGCCCATTTATTCAAATTTTATAACAATTATTGCTTATTTTCAGGAACAAAATATCATCTCAGTGTCTTTCCAACAAATATATATGCAAAGATGGGAATAAACCCAGTCCAAAATGATTTTTAAAAATGACTCAAACTGAGCATTCATTTGAACTAACTGAAGAGTTCAAGTTGTGGTTCAGTTAATCCTCCTGCTAGGGGAGGGCTGACATTTTTCTTGCACACATTCAGATTTACTTTCTCTACTACATGAACTAGAAACATCATGAAGGAATGATGGAATAGCCACAGACTAAGATACATGGTGGATATTTGTTGGAACATCTCTGGATGGGAGATTATTAAGGGTTTTACTGAATTCCTTTTTTTTAAAACATATTATTCATTCAGGTCTATTCTTTGGTGTATATTTTATTGATTCAGTTCTCCTACATAAACATAGTGTTTATTTTTAGATTAAATTAATAGACATAAACCCAACAACATCAAAGGTCATACTACAATCTGAAACTATCTTGAATGTTTTTGGCTAGCCTTAACAAAAAAACGCACTGGGCCAAACCCCTTTTCTTCTTAATTTTTAAACCTTTGTGTATTTTTAAAGAAAATGTGATCCACATGTTTCTTATGCATTTGCACTTAACTCATCAAATTCCTCTTGTATAAGAGTGACTTGGAAACCAAAAAGACTATGGAAATTATTTGCCTTTGAAACTCTTTTTCTTAGGAAAGGAATAGCATATTCTTTGGCATAATTCATGTCTGATATCCAGGTGTTCAGTTTTTCAAGTATATAAACAAATGAGCTAGAACATCAATGTTTGTCCTTATATCTTGCTTCCCCTCATCAGTTAATATAAAGGTAATCCTCATCATTTTATCAGCTTTAATACTGTTATTATGGAATTATTTAGTGTTATTATCATTGTTATAAACTTAATGGTAACACTAATGGTGTTTTAAGAATATCTGCATTTTTAATAACATCTTCGTTTACAAAATACAAAATACTTTTACCTCACCTATACCAATTAAATACTTAAGTGGAAAAAAACTTCCAGGCTTTGTAGTATACCCATCTATTTCATTTTCTGATAGATTCTTAGGCAGAGATAATTTGCCAATTGCTTAACTTCCTTCAAAAAGTTTATTTTCAGTCCATCTGTCTTATTTCCACTTTCATAACTTTGATTGTGTTGTCTCCCTTAGCTATTTAGCCTTCTCTCATCAAATCCTTATACAATTGCCTTATAGATTGTCTTTATAATCTGAATTAAATCTTGCATCTCCTAAAATATGTAACTATTGATCTGAAAGATTCTGTTCTCTGAATACACCCTATTACAGATCTTTATTCTCTAGAAGTAGCCTGCTACAGGTCTTTAGGTATTCCTAAATAATCTTGTAGATGTATGTTCTGAAACCCAAGAGAGTCTTAAGCATCTTTTAAAGTAAGGTCTATGTCTTTCTTTTCATTCATCTCTTCTCACCATACTTAGTTTTGATTCCTATAATTTATAATCTCAGTAAGTATGGCTGGTTGTTAATTTTCACTATTATGGGGCATGTGCTACTTGTTTCCTCCATGAAAACAGTACAGTTTGATGCAGTCTGTTTTTAAAATTAGATTGCATGTTTGCAATTTATATAATATGAGGGTTGGCCCTTAAAATTGTTTTGAAACTTGGTCTTGAAAACATATTGTACACAAAAAGAACAAGTGGTGAATAAGACCTTAATCAAAACTTCCAGTTATAAAATATTGTTCATTTGCAAAACATACTAATCTGCCACAACTAGTAGGCAATTGCTTAGGCTTTGTGTTAGAATGCCAGTGGCACAAAGAGAAAAGACAATCTCTTCTCTCAGACAATGGTAATGTAGGCGATTTCAATACTGAAAAGTGAGAGGACAAAGTAGAGGCTGCTGTCTCAGTCTATTTTCAGAAGAACACTTTTGGAGAGATCTCAAAGTTCAGCAGGGTGTGTAAGTTAAGAAATACAACAGGTATAACAAAAGTCTTTGTTTAATAGACACTTACATGGCACTTACTGGGGCTGGTTACTGTTCTAAGCCCTTTACAAATACTAACTCACTCAAGCCTCATAATATCTCATGAATAAACATTGTTGCTATTCTGAGTTTATTTTACAATTGAAGCACAAAAAAGTTAAGTGAATTTCCCAAGGCCAACAGTGGACACAGCCAAACTTTAAATATAGGCATTATATCTCCAGAACCAGGGCTCTTGGTCCCTACAGGGGACTCAAATATGGAATTTAAAAACACATGAAATAGCAACACATGGTCAGAGAAGTGGTTTGGCATTGCCTAAGGGCAAGGTGAAGCTAGAGAAGTGAATGAAAACAATGCCACATTGAAAAATCAGGGTTTTATCTTAAATGAATCACTGTAATCATTGGGATGACAGGGTTTTATTTCAATATTAGAAAGAATACTCTCTAGCATCATATAATATGGGGTATAAAACAGCTGGACTGGACATAGAAAGACCTGGTAGGAAGTACCTACAATAACACAAGTGAGAAAAAACAGTGGAAATATGGTTGAGGGGAGCTGAAGCTCATGAAAGTTTTTCTAAAGGGGAACATTTGAAAGTTTGGTATGCTATTGATTTTGGGCAAAAGAAAGAAAGTCATGTCTGAAGTGATTCTTTTGAGTTTCTGATTAGGACAACAGGATATAGAGTGGTGACTACTGAAATGGGGGAGAAAAGAGAATTTAACATTAGAAAATGTTCATGATACAATGTAAAAAAGAAGTAGAGCTGGGAACTGTATATTCTGAATTGTCCTTCAAAAAATATATGTGTAATATACACACAAAAACTCTGGTTAAAAAAAAGCAATAGCTAGTCGTTGTGAATGGTAAAATTTTTCAGTACATATTTTTCTTTATTTTTCTCCTGTTTCTCTAAATTTTTGGCAATGAATATGAATTAATTATATTTCCATTAAAGTAAATATTACTGGAAATGTCTTAAACAGCCATCTTCTTTACTATTAACTGGTATAATCTCTCTAAAAAGCAAAATAATTACCAAAAGTAGATGTTTTACTAACTTTGTATCAAGAATTCTCTTCTTAGGAAGCTATTTTATAGTAAACATAACTCTCACATATTTATCTATAAATATATTTATTGTCGTGTCATTCATGATACTAATAAAATTGGCATCAATAATAAGAGTTGTTGAAATTAATTATAGTACAGATGTATAAATGCCTATTACACACTCATTAGAACAGTTACTTACAAAATATTTACTTACCAGGTAGAATACTTATGATACATGAAAACAGTAGGATATGAGTTCATTGTTGCAGTTCACATGGGGTTATCTCTGAATGGAAGATAATGCTGATTTTCTTCTTCATGATTTTGTATTTTTCAGAATTTGTAAAATGTGCCTGAATATATACTTTCAAAATATGATCATAAAAGAGCATTTAGTTTGCAGCCTGAGCATACTGCTCTTTAATCATGTCCAATGGGCTTTCATTTAGATTGTAAGTACACAGCCAAAGGAGAATGATTGTAAATGAAAATAAGTATGGAGAGCCAATGATTAGATGAAAAAGTATGTTTTTCAGGAGTATCTGAATATGATAGGAGAGAACATAGTCAACACTAAACTAAAACCTGGAATTTCAGGAGCAGATAAAAGGATCTTTGCTGGGGTATTAGCATCTTCTTGGGAATTTTGAGAAAGAATGTTCAGGGCCCACACATAGATAGCTGGTCCCTTTGTATTTTAGGCAGTACTGCTTGTTACTGTGTTTACTTGCTTGGGTAAACTGACCAATGTTCAGAAATGGTAGTGAAAGAACTTGACTTGGGTTGAAAATGTGAATCTTGAAATGGTCATATTTCTCCTTTTTCTCATGACAAGTAACAGAACCTCTAGAAAATTAATTCTTTATCTTAGTTCACTTTTACCAGTTTTTGGAGGAAATACAGATATTTTAGATTAATTTGACAGAACTAAAAGTCCTAGGGAGTTAAAATAATTGAAATATTCTTATGTAAGTATCTTTAAATACATGCAACCTGAGTACTTTTATGGTAATCCTTTACTACTAATAAAGATAATATTTACTTAATGACTACTATGTGTAAGTACTTTAAATACATTGTCTCATTTAGCCCTCAGATGAGACAACACTTACAGGTAGCTTGGAAACTAAGCTGGGAGAATTTAAATTGCTTTTGTCATGTAGTCACTGAGTTATTAAGTAACATCGTCATGAGAGAAGTAGGTAGTATTATCTACATTTGATAGCCAAGGAAATTAAATCTGAGAGGGTATCAATAACTAGCCCAAAGTCATATTACTGGAATATGAGTGTTACAATCACAATTCAAATATGATTTGTTTTGAGCCTTTGTTGCCACAATGTTTCCAGGATTCCTAGAGAACAGTATAGCACTTCTCATCCTTTAAGGATACCTTTGAGAATCTGACACCCTAATTGTATAGATACCTGTTAAGTATTTCTCACACTGCTTATGTTTGTTCCTTTGGTGGTCTTATTTTTCATACATAGCTGTTGAGAATTTAGTTTGTATACTAACTTCCCATATGTTCTATATATACTTGTCATGAGTTGATTTAGTCATTTTGAATTAAATAGAATTTTCTTCTAGAGTAAAAAGACATCTCCTCTTTCCTACACCCCTTTCTCCTTTCTTTCTTCCTTTCTCTCCCTTCCTTCCTTCTTTCCTACCTTTTTAAAGAAATTTAGCTATGGATTTAAACCTTGTGGGGTTGGGAGAGAGGAGATTTGGTTTGGAGTAGGTGTGAATTTTCATTCTAAGCATTTTTTTTTTATCTTACCAAGGGCATAAAAATGATGGGAGAATTTTTTTTGCTTCAATTTTAACTTTAAGAAAATATTTATGCTGGACCTCATTGTTCTTCAGTTTTACTTGTTCTTAGGAGGTAAGAATTACTATCCCAATTTTGCAATTGAATCAGCTGAAACTCAGAATGATTAAATGGTGTGTCCAAAACTCCCCAGCAAGAGAGTATTTTGAATGTGGATTTCAACGGGTATCGATGCTCATGATTTCTTTTCTACTCACATACTCTCCTCCAGGATTATGAGATTATGAGAAAGAGCACCTGATATTACTTATTCCAGCGATGTCCATTTATGTTTTAGTAAACTATAGCCAAGAAAAATTAGACCACTTACCTAAGGCCATATACCCAACTCCTACTGTCCCTGCATTATGATCTTGGTTGCTTTCTTTCCACATTTCAGGAACTAACACATTGGCCCAAATTCTCTGGCTTCCTGGTTTTGAATGAAAACATAGAATCCTGAAGTGGGAAGACGAAGTTGAAAGGGATACACTGTCTGGACAAATTATTTTGTGCCAATAAAATTACACCCCTGCCTCAATGTCTGGAATCAGGGTATCAGGATTCAAGGTGGACTTTAACTCCCCTGTGCGTTTCAGCTCGACCACCTTGGACTGTGTATCCATTCATGACCGTTTGCAGTAGTTCTCCAAGTAGAGACACTTCAAAGACCTTCCTTTTGCTTCTTCTTACATGGCATGTCCTTTAGCATATGACACATGGTGTTGCTTTGCAGCTCCAGTCTCTGGGGTGTGTTGTGGATTTGTTACTACAACCAGGACACTGATTGTTGCTGTAATTATTGCTCTTAGAAGCGGTTTGGTCTTAGGCCAATATCAACAGTGTTTCCATCCTTAGGGCTGTAAGCAGGCACTCCATTATACAGTCATGTGAGCTGCAGACTCCATTGCAATAAATCCTTTCTCAAATAGGCCCTTCAGGCTTACATCCAACTACCCTTTTGCTCATAGGATTTTAACTTTGTAGGACAAAATTGGACATCTTGTTTTATTAATTATAAACAATATATATATGTATATTGTTTATATTCTGCAATTAATTTTAATTCAGAAGTAAAATCACAAATCATATACCCCTAAACTATCGTTCTCAAAATGTGCTCCCCGAGTCAGAAGCTCTAGCACTACCTTGTCACTTGTTAGAAATGAAAATGTGGGGGCCAACTGCTGAGTGATTCTGATGTGTGCTCAAGTCCCAGAACAGGTCTCTTCAAATATTCTGCACTACAGCTACATGGTGACCTGTTCATTTTCAGTTATGCCTTACACCTTCTCACCTTTGGGCCTTTGTTTAAATTGTTTCTTCTGCCTCAGTAGTCCTTTCCCCTATTGTTAAATGTCTACTCATTCTTTCAAACTGTATCAACGGCCAGTTCCTCCTGCCTTTCTCAAATCGTCCTCATGTGCTCCTCACTCTGCATTCAAAATATCTTGCTTAGCATAGGGTGCTTCCGTAGCTGAGCTTATGCCATGCGTTGTGTTAAGCTGTGTTCAGGGTTATCAATCATCACAGTTGGCTGCAAGGTTTACTGAGTACAAGTTCTATGTATTTTGTTACTATACATCTTTTTGGTCTTACTTTCCTTTTCTTTTTAAAGGGGAAAATATCTACCTTATGGGATTCTTTCCAAGATGAAAATGTATAAAGAATGTGAAATAGATAATGAATGATAGTTAACAATATTATTACTAGGTACTAACTGTGTATAGGTGTTTGTCAAACCAATGAAATTTTACGGCTCATAGATCTGTACAAAAAGGTCAATATCATTGTTCTCACTAAATTTTAAAAAATGGAAAGAGAAAGAGAAACTGTAAGAACTCTGTGGAGAAACCCTTTTTGAAACTCTCTTATGAAAAACAAAAAAAAAATGAGCCTTTGTTACGAAATTTATAGTGTAATCTCAATATTAAATCTGTTTAAAAATAGAATGATCAAACATGATGAAATTTTGTTTTTTACATACATATTATTTTAGCAATGTTCAAGATCATAGAGACTATAAAAGAAGGATTGAGAATCTCTGAAAACTGGCCTTTGATTCTTGAAGATGGCTTAGAGACAAGGTGTTTCTTGTGCTAGACATCAGCTTTCCTTAAACATATTTAAGCACAGTTAATCACACGAGTTATCAGGTCTCTTATGATAGAAAAAGATCAAGATATGGGATGAGTCACGGAAGTTTATCAGAGATTAATTGAAGTCAAATAGATACCATCATGAATATAGCTTTGGGCTCAGTGAAGGAATAGTAGATTATAGGTATACATTGGAAATGGTTATATTAAGGCAAATACAATATCCCAAGAAATCACTTGCTTATTTGTGGTTCCTAACCTATCTCTGCAAGTGGATCATGAAATTCTATTTAGAAGCCTAGTCAAAAGCATATTTTCTCAATTTAATGTTCAGGGCTAATATTCTCCAAAATAAAGAGTGTTGACACAATAGAGTTAATATTCTTTAAAATATTGCAGGACAGCATGAACATTTATTTATTATTCATTATATGTTTAGGGAATGCTTATTAGAAATTATTAACTTGTCTAAAAAAGGTGAACATTGTGCCAAAGGAAGATGATGGTGATGGTAACAATGATATTAATAATAATGTCATTTATTAAGCTGTTTTTTTTTCCAAGCATTGTGCTGCAAACTTCACAAACAGAAGAATTGATCTTTGCTTACTTTTACATACAATGGTAAAAAGAAATTATTATTTCTGATTTTTTAAATATAAGGAAACTGGAGCACAGAAATGGTGATTAATCCTGAATCACATAGCCAGTGAGTGATATGTCAGTCAATATTCAAACTCAAGCACAACAGACTTTGAAGTTTGTCAAGTGTTTGAACCATTTTTAAATGAGGGACAATAAATAACAACTTGACCATAAGTTATTTGCTTGAAAGCAGATTTAGAGATACAACACCACTTTTCTTCTTTATGAAACTTTTAGCCCTAACTGAATAGTGAAAGCCAGTTAGGTGTAGAAGTTCAGCATGCAGACTCTAAGGCCATCCTGCTTTTGATTTTGAATTTTGCCTTCACAATTTGCTGCTTGATTTTGGACAAGCTAATTAGCTTCTTGATACTAGTTTCTTATATGTGAAATTGATGTAATAATAATATTTACCTCATATTGGATTGTTGTAAAGACAGTCTCTGTCTCTTTCTCTAGATATGTATGTCTTACATTTATGTGATGCATCATCTACACATAGATATATATGTATGTGTTATATATCTATCTATATATCTATACAGGTGTCTTAGAACAATTCTCAATTCTTGGCACATAGTAAGTAATGTATAAATGCTAGATATACCATCATAATATCTGAGTTTGCCTATGTCTCTTGCTTATATCAATGAAGTTCTGCAGTTTAGTTCAACATTATATAAGCTACAACAGTGGGGCAGAAATAAAATTGCTTAAGACTTGTAGGAAAAAAGCAGTTAGAATTTCTAAATATTTAGCACTGGGCAATTTTTTCTTTTTTTTTCTCCCAGGGCCTTTTAATTTTTAAATTTCCAAGTTAAATAAATCATTAACAGTCTATGGCCTAATGCAAAGTGTTTACTGAAAAGTAACTATAAATGTTAACTTTTGTTACCCAAAAAACTACTTCTCCCTACATGCCTAACCTAAAGACCCCCCACCCCTACCATCCTATCAACTAGTCCAAAGACAGAAGCAGACTCTTAATAGCATTTGCTATATGCCACTAAATTTGCCATGTTTCTCTTTCCCAAATAGCATATGTTACTTAGAGAAACTTGGAGGCAAGTTAAAAAAATAATATGATGGGGATCACACCAAATGCTTTTATTGGTTTCATAATAAAAATCATTACTTGCCAAGTTTATAGAAAAATACTGTAACATAATTTTTGGCATATTTATTATACATAGATACTATTTCATTGCTCCTAACATCAGAGAATAATATATATGAGAGATTTTAGAATATAGATTCAGTGCTCAGTTATATTTGTTCATTTGTTGTAATTTATTTTAAAATTAGATACTATAATTCCTTGGGTTAAATGCATTGATTGAAGAAAGGAGCATTATTTTTAGTCATAGCTCTCTAGATAGGTACATTTGAAACTGACCTATAGATGAATACTAAAATCAGTTTATACCTGTTTATCAAAAAAGAAAAATCTTTTTCTAAAATTTTTAGACTAGGTTGCTTTTATTTTCAAAGCTCTAATGTGCTAATCTTGCATATTTTGACCACTGAGCAGTTACACACACACTATTTTTTGCACCATTCCAACATACTTAGATAGTTCATTATAATAACATGTCATAGCCACTGAGGCCCAGTATCTCTTAAATATTGTCATTCCTCAATTTCTTAATAGAAAATAAAAGTTCCTATGTGGTGATCATAAATTAGTTTCTTACCATTTGTATTACTAAATTTTTTTTTCTCTTTTAAAACTGATTCTGCTTGTGCAACAAAAGAAATAGTAAATATTCTCTTAGCCAAGTAATGCAAAACAAAATTATTTCTTTCTTGAATATCACAAGATTTGCTAAATTAGATTTAGATTTTTTTGGAGAGTGTTATTGCTCTAGCATGGAAATAGGTTTACTGTGACTCTGCAGTTGAAATATCAACCAGAGACAAAGTCTAAGTATGTGAAATCCCCCTACTCTTGTGTAATCCTCAAATTCCTTGGAGTACTTGACATTGTAGAAACAGATGTATGCTGTCCATTAGGCACTGCTGTCCCAATTTGTCTAATTGGTTCCAATATTGCAGCTATCAGATATGCTTTCTCTTATTGCCATGTTATCCCATTTACGAGGAATATCATTTGTCATTTCTACATGGTAACATAAAAATGTGTCCTTTTAAAATTAGGCCTCTCGGACAAGTTAGTTATTTCTCCTGTATAATGTCTTTCTGTTTTGCTATCCTATGGGCAACATAAATTTATTTTATTTGTGTGAAGGGTTTCCTCTAAGACAGAGAATATTGACTCAGAATAATTCCTACATGCAGTGGATTATTCAGGAGTTGAAAATTTGCATATTTTGTTGAAGGGATAATAAACATTTATTACAAAGACACAAATATAGACAATATATACACAAACACATATGAGTGCATACACATACACACATATGTATGAGGCTATTCATAATCCATTTGGATACATGAGACCATAACGCAGTCTGGAATAATGGCTTTAGTTAAGTCATCTGATCTAATGACAGGTGCACACTTCCCTTGTTCATCTATATGATCTATAAACTCACCAAGGAAATTTTCCATGTGCTATTCTTGGGGGTAGACATGGAAAATTCCAAAGGTTTAGAAGGAACAAGCTCCTACGGGTTGGGATTCCATCTAAATAAAGCAAACTCCAGATAGTTTTCAACTTTATATAAATAAAAATATATTAGTAAGGATATTTGCAAATTACAATGGTTTTGTTTTTTGTGTTTTGTATTATTTGATAGTCACCACAAAGTTATGAGCCGAGGGAAGTTGTGATAGTGTCCATGAAGAAATTGAGACCTAATGTGGTTAAATGGCAACAGGTCACAAAGCACCACATGGCAGAACCAGGTAGCATCCAGGCCTCTGACTCCTCAATCAATAATCTTCAAATTATGCCCTTAAAATAATCAGTTTTTAAAAGGGAAAGATTTTCTCTCTGTCTTATTACCTATAATATTCAAATGGCTTCCATGGTCTCTCACTATGGCCTCTCTGCTTCATTGCTTTGATTTTCTTCACAAAGAGTTGAGATGTGTTTTTAGTTCACTCATTTATTCTCTAATTTACTCAACAGATATGTAATGGATGGAGACAGGGATTGATTATTTGCATACACAATTGGGGAACTCTCTTCATTTAAATTATGGATTTTCATAGACTTATAAATAAGTCACATATTAATTAAAGTGGTCAATTTATTTGTCCATCCAGTCTAAAGCAAAAATATGGATACTAAGAGTATTATAATAGGATTGGAGTTTTATATTGACCCCCTACATCAGCTGTGCTTTTTTTATTGAGGTATAATTGATATACAATATTACACTGGTTTCAAGTATACAACATAATGATTGGACAGTTACCTAATTATCATGAACCACTTACCCCAACTAGTGTAGTTACTATCTGTTACATTTCTACAATAATAAAAATAAGTTTGGAGTTACATAGTTATTTCTGCTGCTTTGGCTGATGAATGTTCGATTTTGAAAATAGAAACAACTTATAAAAATAATGATAATGCAAAAATAGGAGCATGGCAGCACCTTGCTTCCCTTCTTATGGAGAGCTATGTTCCGGTTCTCCTGCTTTCGGCAAGAAACAGCCTGTTCCCTGGCTGTGGTGTGGCTCGCTGATACACAAGCAGCTAACAGCATCCAAATGACATAATAGGAATACAATTATGGCTCTCAGAGAGTCTGTTCCATCACTAGTCATAGTCATACCTGAATTGTACCAGTTGAAGAAGTAATATGAGCACTATTTCTGGTAATTTAAATGCATGTGTTCTCTACTCATTTCTGGACAATAATGGTTTCAGATTCATACCTTAATTCAGTCTTCCTGATAGAATTTTTAATGGTATATTACTGATGTTAATAAAAGAACAGTATGAAAAAAACAAAGGGAACTTGTTTTTGCCTGAGAAATACTAGTATATCACAAACACAAACAATGAGACCTGTATTCAGGCTGGACTATGTAAGCATTTTAGGAAGCAGGAAAACAAAACAAATCAAAGCGTTTACCATATGAAAAACAAATCTGGTGCCTAAAAATAAACAAGTTTGACTTTTATCCTTTTATCCAGAGATTTTTATGTCTCTGGAGAGATGTTCTTATGAATGTGGAAAAGTAAGAGAAAATATTACATATTTTAAAACATTAAAAATAAATGAATTTTATAAAATACCTTGAAAAATTAATATTTCTAACCATGTATATTTTTTCCTGACTTAAGAAATTAATTTGCTAAAGGTTCTGTGAATTGATTGCTTATAATTTAGGAACAGATTATTAATATATATATGCATATATATTATACACACTAAAACAATAAATGTGGTACATATTCTACAATGCCAACAAAAAATAGTTTTGCTGAAAACCACAGTATAGCTGTTTAGAATCTGTCAAGTCTGTTCCTGTTACCAGTTGAAAAACTCGGGCAGATTCTTTAAAATCTCCATGCTTTGTTTGATAGGAACAATAATTATTAGCAACTGCATCTTAGGGTTATTGTGAGGTTTATGTCTAATAAAATTACTTTTAAATGGTATTTAACAGGCAGAACTGTTTTAGAAGAACTGCTTATAACTATAATACATCAGGCATAAAAATCATTAATTATATTTTTAAAAACTGAAAATTCAACAGGTAAGTTAACATTTCCACAAAAAGAACAAAGGGAAATACGAACTTAAGTTCTCTAAGATTTAACCAAAGACTTCCATGGTGCTTGCATTAAAAAATCAAACAGTGACTAGAGCTTTTGGCAAGCTAGGAAAAATACCTATCAAAAATCCTTGGAGATTGGTGGAAGGAAAATATTTTCTGCTGTTTTCAGTGAGAATATTGGTCACTCTAACAGTTTTAAAAATAACCTTTAAATGCTAAGCAGGAACAGTTAACTACACTCAGCCATTCAGATTTTTCCATTCAACAAATATTTTTTAACTGCCTACTGTGTGTCTGAAATTGTGCTAGGCTCAAGATGGGAAACATATGGTCCCAGCTTCAGGGAGCTTACAGAGTTCTCATAAAGGATTGCCAAGATAATGTCTCAAAAACTCATGCTTTTAAGTCCACACCTATCATCAAATCTTTTAAGATATCCATAGGGGTTGTAACATTTATCCAAATGCCAAAGTTAAACAACGTCTGAAAAAACCTGTTTACTTCTGAGAAGATCATGGGGGTGGGGGTGAGGACCTACTTGGGGATCTAGTTGTAATGTATTTCAAATAAAAATTTTATAAATTTCTACTCTAATGAGTCCACATCTTGCATAGCCAGAGCAGAAAAGTCACACTGTAGTTGCAATTTAAGTAAAAGTTGCTAGTCATTTCACAAATGTTATAAATTAACAAACATTTTGCTGATGTATTAAAGTTTTAATTCCACAAGAAAGGCTCTAATTTAACAAGTTATAAGAGCCATTTTGAAAAAAGTTATCTTGAGAATTCTGGCTTATATAAGAAATCTTCCCATGTTCATAAGTACAAACATAAAAATTTTCTCACATCTTTAATTTTTTAAATCATCTTGAAATTTGCCTAAAGTGAATTTTGCTGGAGCCAATAGATATCTCTCCTGAAATTAATTATATCTAATAGCATATGCTTGTATACTGATATTCATGAGATCAAAATTCACTTAAGTAGCATGCTGGCTATAAATACAAGAAAAGCAATTGTTTTGGTGTCAAATTTTAATTTTTCTTAGCAATGTTTCAGTCACTTAACAGTATATGTTGTTGTACATCAAAATACATGAAATGCTTTTATGTTTTAAAGATACCCTCCTTTCCACTGCTCCTTGACCCCTTTTTGGAACATCTTCATGAGGTCACTGAGAATAGAACATTAATTTAGAAAAAAAATTCCATAATGTGATTTGACTCAGGTTTTCCTTAGGCATGCCTCAGAACAAGGTAAACATAAGGAAAAAGGAAAATGATACTTTATGAAAGGAAAATTACATTTTAAAATCTAATCATAGTAATAACACTAACCTTTTATGTATATAATAATACATATTATATATATATACACATATGTATTACATTTCTCTTCAGAAATGTATATATATATACACATGTACACATATACAGAAATATATATGTACACACACACATACACACACACACACACACACACATACATTTCTTTCCAAATTATAATCATCTACTGCACATGGAAAATGATGAAGAGGAGTGTCCATCACCAAAAGAGGTTATGATTAGATATTCCTACATGGTTTTAGGTGCTGAGTTTATCATAAATGAAGTTCATAGTAATGAAAATTTATAAGCTACCTAATAACTCACACAAAGCAATTTCAAATGTGCTCTGTTATAACTTAGTAAGCCATTGAATTTTTACAAATTATTTCTTCCTAAATCTAATATAGGCAGAAGAACAAAATTGCAAATGAGGACCAGACAGTCTAAACAGCCTGACTTCAACTCCAAGTTCTACCATTTCATGGACTTTATGACTTTCTCTGGGTCAGAATTCCCATCTGTAATTGGGGATGGCTCTTTTTATTCCAAATTAGTGTCTTCTTTTACAGGGTCATCATGAAGATTAAATTAATTAATACACAAAGAAACACCCAGAATAATACCTCAGTAAGAGAGATTTCTTAATTTTCAATGCTCATGGATTTAGTTATTAAAAATCACATTTGGCTTCTGGAAAATAAAACTGGGGAATCTAAAGGAACATTCAGTGCTGAGTGTTTCCTATAAAACACTCAGTGCTATGAGTGCTTCTTATAAAATTATTTGTTATCAAATCATCTCTAGTTATGCTTATCTAATGCTAAAAGCCCAGAGAGAAGGAGAAAGAATTGTAAAGAAAATAGTTTAGTTATTAGGCTTTCAAATACTCCCAAATATCTACACCTAGATATTTGCACAAGAGTGAAATCAAGCCAGGCAGATGTTATTCTCATCTCCAGGTGATTATATGGCTAGACATTTACATATTGAGATATCAATTGTCAGTCATGCTTTTCTAGAAAGGAATTAAAGTGGTTATTAATTAATTGCACAACTAATCAGAAACCATGAATACTGAAAGAGAAATTGGCCAGCAGGGGCACCCAATTCAAACAGAACAGATTGTGATTATGTTCTTTTAACTTCCAGGCCGACGTCAAACTTCAGAGACATATTTTAAAGAGAATTAATGAAACTATTCTATGAGACTAGTGCAGGAAGAATAGAAAGTCGTTTTCTTTTTAATTTATATCAACTGACACTGTCTTGGGTCAGTTTCTGAGTAACTTTTCTATGGTTAATGAGCAAAAGTGCAAGAGGAACTTTTTTCCAGCTCATGCAGATGTATATCTTCCAGGTTCTTTACCTTAAAACAAATTATGAAAACTGAAGTTTTAAAAGAGACTACCTAATTAACACAGGCTCTAGGCATACCTAGTGTCAGAGGGACTCCAAATGGATAAAATAAAAGGAATCTGACTCAATTGAATATTGCATTCAGGTTAATACTGCACATAGTTATTGGCAGACTTGAATGAATATACAGAAATATGAATCTCTATTAAATCTCAAGCAAACTTAGAAAAATGTAAATCTTGCACTCTACACAAATCTGAATTTGGATAATCCAGGGTACTGCTATGAAGTAGCTAATATGGTTCTAGAATTTTATGTTTTTACTTAATAAATCTGTCAAGAGGATTAAAGATAGTGGCATGAGAAGTGAGATCGAAACCTCCTCCCAAAACCACATATAATATGAAAATGTAGCAGACACATAAAATCCTGAAAGAGCAACAGGAAAGAAGGCTGCAGCAGACTGTCTACACCTAGGGAAACAAGCAGACCTCAAGGAAAAGGGTAAAGTACCAAGGCCATGATCTGGAGGGAGCCAAGCTCTTCCCCCACCCCAGCTCACCAGAAGGAGAAAGAGAAATGCAGAGGGGTGTGGGTGGAGGCCAAGGACTGCTGAACACCTGGCCCTGGAGATCTGCTCAGGAGCAAAAACCTATATTGCATGGTGCCCTGGAGATTAGTAGGGTTGGAAAACTAAAACAGGCAGAATACTTGGAGAGACTGAGATTCCAGGTATCCACATCCGGCCACTCTGGGACAAAAGAAAGGTGGGAAGTCTGAGAGACTTCCTGACAGTGAGAGGGCTGCTAAAGGGGCAAGGATTGCACAGAGCTTGCTGCTCAAGAGAAAGGAGAGGTGGACAAAATTGTCCGGGTGCACTCTGCCCAGCAGATTGAGAATTTTCAGGATCTTCATGTGCTTCATCCCCCTGGCTGGCTATGCAGCTACACGGCCCCCCACCTTGAAACACAGCCTGCTGTACCTTCCTACTGGTGGGCACTGGCTGGCAAACTGGCTGCCCTGGCCACTGTGCCAGGCCAGCCAGAGGGCAGACCACCTATGGCAACTACAAGTGCAAATTATAGAGCCTTCTCCTATGTGTTTGGCCCAGTGGCCCTGGCAGTGGAGGCAGGCACTACAGCCAGGGAGCAAGAAAGCACTCTTTCCTCCTGGCAGGCACCAGGGCTACTCCATGGCCATGCCTGCCATTGCTCTAGGGGCTGAGCAGTTCCAGAGAGTAGAGCTACTGGAAACTAGAGGGCACCACCTGCAAATATGAACCATCAAAGGAAATGAGCTCAAACAAAAATTCCACAAACACCAAAAAGAGGGCCAATAGGTACTGAACTCATAAATCTTCCTGAGAGAGATTTCCAAATAAAAATCATAAACATGCGCATGGAGATACAGAGAAATATTTAAGAACTCAGGGAGGAATTCAGGAATGAGATACAAATTTTGGGGAATACAGTAACTGAAATGAAACATAAAATGGAAGGGTTTAAAAGCAGATTAGATGAAGTAGAGGAGACAGTAAATGAAATAGAAGTTAGAAAACAGGAATACAAAGAAGCTAAGGCACACAGAGAAAAAAGGACCTCTAGGAATGAAATAATATTGAGAGAACTGTATGACCAATCCAAATGGAACAATATCTGCATTATAGGGGTACCAGTAGAATAAGAGAGAAAAAGGGATAGAAAGTGTCTTTGAGGAGGTAGTTGCTGAAAACTTCCTCAACCTGGTGAAGGAGATAGTCTCTCAGAAAATGGAGGTGCACAGATCTCCCAACACAAGGGACCCAAGTAAGACAACACCAAGACATATAATAATTTAAATGACAAAGATCAAGGATAAGGATAGAATATTAAAAGCAGCCAGAGAGAGACAAAAGATAACTTACAAAGGAAAACACATCAGGCTATTATCAGACTTCTCAACAGAAACCTTACAGGACAGAAGGGAATGGCATGATATGTTTAATGCAATGAAGCAGAAGGGCCTTGAACCAAGAACACTCTACTCAGCAAGATTATCATTTAAATTTGAAGGAGGGATTAAACAATTTTCAGATAAGCAAAAACTGAGAGGGCGGAGCCAACATGGCAGCATGAGTAGGACAGTGGGAATCTCCTCCCAAAAACATATATTTTTGAAAATACAACAAATACAACTAATCCTAAAAGAGAGACCAGAAGACACAGGACAACAGCCTGACTACATCGACATGTGCGAGAGCCCAGGGCCTGGTGAAAAGGGTAAGATACAAGCCCTGGCTGGCGAGACCCCAGCACACCTCCCCCCAGCTCCCAGAGGGAGGGAGAGGGAGCCCAGGACTGCTAAACACCCAGCCCCAGCCACCTGCACCAGAGCGCAGACACAGTGCATGCGTGGAGGCTGGAAACTAGGGAAATAGGGCAGCAAGACCTCTGAGCGGGTGCCAAAGCTGATGCCCTTGTGACAAAGAAAAGCCAGTGCTCTTTGAAAGTCTTAAAGGGACAGGGATTTAACTGCAAGATGGAAACAACACAGGTCACAGCCCAGTGGCTGGAAATTATAAGGAAAACTGGGCACACTAACCCCCTGGGCAACAGCTCTGAGACTCCTAACAGAGGTAAACAGCCAAACAGCACCCCCCCCCCCCCCGCAGTCCATTACCCCTCCCGGTGCTGTGAAAGCAGAAAAACAGCCTAAGGCAAAACATGCCCACAGAAAGGCAGAAAGGAAAATTCCTACACTTCGGCCAGGCAAGACAGAAAGACCCAGCCTACACGCAATTACCCAACACAACCCAACACATCAACATCATCTACCACATCAACAAAAAGAAAGACAAAAACCGCATGATCATCTCCATAGATGCTGAAAAAGCAGTTGTCCCAGTAAAGAAAGGCCAGTAACAAGTGAAAAGTTTGGCCCTCCCAGCTGACAGTCAATAGCACCTGTCAACATGAAAAGGCAAAAAAATATGATCCAGACAAGACTAACCCAGACAGCTTCGGCATCTGCTACATCTTCCCTTGAGAAGGAACCTGGGGAGATAGATTTAGCCAGTCTTCCTGAAAAAGAATTCAAAACAAAAGTCATAACCATGCTGATGGACTTGCAGAGAAATATGCAAGAACTAAGAAAGGAGAATACAGAAATAAAACAAGCTCTGGAAGGACTTCAAAACAGAATGGATGAAATGCAAGAGACACTAATGGTCTAAAAAACAGAGAACAGGAATGCAGAGAAGCTGATGCAGAGAGAGATAAAAGGATCTCCAGGAATGAAAGAATTCTAAGAGAGCTGAGTGACCAAACAAAAAGGAACAATATACGCATTATAGGGGTACCAGAAGAAGAGAGAGGAAAAAGGGATAGAAAGTGTCTTTGAAGAAATAATTGCTGAAAACTTCCCCAAACTAGGGGAAGAAATGGCCTCTCAGACCACAGAGGTACACAGAACTCCCATGACAAGGGATCCAAGGAGGGCAACACCAAGACACATAATAATTAAAATGGCAAAGATCAAAGACAAGGACAAAGTATTAAAGGCAGCCAGAGAGAAAAAAAAGGTTACCTACAAAGGAAAACCCATCAGGCTATCATCAGACTTCTCAACAGAAACCCTACAGGCCAGAAGAGAATGGCATGATATACTTACTGCAATTAAACAGAAGGGCCTCGAACCAAGACTACTGTATCCAGCACGAATATCATTTAAATATGAAGGAGGAATTAAACAATTCCCAGACAAGCAAAAGTTGAGGGAATTTGCCTCCCACAAACCACCTCTACAGGGCATCTTACAGGGACTGCTCTAGATGGGAACACTCCTAAAAAGAGCACAGAACAAAACACCCAACATATGAAGAAGGGAGGAGGAGGAATAAGAAGGGAGAGAAATAAAGAATCATCAGACCGCGTGTAAAATAGCTCAACAAGTGAGTTAAGTTAGACAGTAAGATAATAAAGAAGCGAACCCTGAACCTTTGGTAACCACAAACTTAAAGCCTGCAATGGCAATAAGTTCATACCTCTCAATAATCACCCTAAATGTAAATGGACTGAATGCACCAATCAAAAGACACAGAGTAATAGAATGCATAAAAAAGCAAGATCCATCCATATGCTGCTTACAAGAGACTCACCTCAAACCCAAAGACATGCACAGACTTAAAGTCAAGAGATGGAAAAAGATATTTCAGGCAAACAACAAAGAGAAAAAAGCAGGTGTTGCAATTCTGGTATCAGACAAGACAGACTTCAAAATAAAGAAAGTAACAAAAGACAAAGAAGGACATTACATAATGATAAAGGGCTCAGTCCAACAAGAGGATTTAATCATTATAAATATATATGCACCCAATACAGGAGCACCAACATACCTGAAACAAATATTAACAGAACTAAAGGAGGAAATAGAATGCAATGCATTCATTCTAGGAGACTTCAACACACCACTCACTCCAAAGGACAGATCCACCAGACAGAAAATAAGTAAGGACACAGAGGCACTGAACAACACCCTAGAACAGATGGACCTAATAGACATCTATAGAACTCTACATCCAAAAGCAACAGGATACACATTCTTCTCAAGTGCACAGGGAACATTCTCCAGAATAGACCACATACTAGGCCACAAAAAGAGCCTCAGTAAATTCAAAAAGATTGAAATCCTACCAACCAACTTTTCAGACCACAAAAGCAAAAAACTAGAAATAAACTGTACAAAGAAAGCAAAAAGGCTCACAAACACATGGAGGCTTAACAGCACGCTCCTAAATAATCAATGGATCAATGACCAAATCAAAATGGAGATCCAGCAATATATGGAAACAAATGACAACAACAACACTAAGTCACAACTTCTGTGGGACACAGCAAAAGCAGTCTTAAGAGGAAAGTATATAGCAATCCAAGCATATTTAAAAAAGGAAGAACAATCCCAAATGAAAGGTCTAATGTCACAATTATCGAAATTGGAAAAAGAAGAACAAATGAGGCCTAAGGTCAGCAGAAGGAGGGACATAATAAAGATCAGAGAAGAAATAAATAAAATTGAGAAGAATAAAACAATAGCAAAAATCAATGAAACCAAGAGCTGGTTCTTTGAGAAAACAAGCAAAATAGACAAGCCTCAAGCCAGACTTATTAAGAGGAAAAGAGAGTCAACACAAATCAACAGTATCAGAAACGAGAAAGGAAAAATCATGACGGACCCCACAGAAATACAAAGAATTATTAGAGAATACTATGAAAACCTATATGCTAACAACCTGGGAAACCTAGGAGAAGAGGACAACTTCCTAGAAAAATACAACATTCCAAGACTGACCCAGAAAGAAACAGAAAATCTAAACAGACCAATTACCAGCAACGAAATTGAAGCAGTAATAAAAAAACTACCAAAGAACAAAACCCCTGGGTAAGATGGATTTACCTCGGAATTTTATCAGACATACAGGGAAGACATAATACCCATTCTCCTTAAAGTTTTCAAAAAAATAGAAGAGGAGGGGATACTCCCAAACTCATTCTATGAAGCTAACATCACCCTAATACCAAAACCAGGCAAAGACCCCACAAAAAAGAAAACTACAGACCAATATCCCTGATGAATGTAGATGCAAAAATACTCAACAAAATATTAGCAAACCGAATTCAAAAATACATCAAAAGGATCGTACACCGTGACCAAGTGGGATTCATCCCAAGGATGCAAGGATGGCACAATATTCGAAAGTCCATCAACATCATCCACCACATCAACAAAAGAAAGACAAAAACCACATGATCATCTCCATATATGCTGAAAAAGCATTTGACAAAGTTCAACATCCATTCATGATAAAAACTCTCAGCAAAATGGGAATAGAGGGCAAGTACCTCAACATAATAAAGGCCATCTATGAAAAACCCACAGCCAACATTATATTAAACAGCGAGAAGCTGAAAGCTTTTCCTCTGAGATCGGGAACTAGACAGGGATGCCCACTCTCCCCACTGTTATTTAACATAGTACTGGAGGTCCTAGCCACAGCAATCAGACAAAACAAAAAAATACTAGGAATCCAGATTGGTAAAGAAGAAATTAAACTGTCACTATTTGCAGATGACATGATACTGTACATAAAAAACCCCAAAGACTCCACCCCAAAACTACTAGAACTGATATCGGAATACAGCAAAGTTGCAGGATACAAAATCAACACAGAGAAATCTGTGGCTTTCCTATACACTAACAATGAACCAACAGAAAGAGAAATCAGGAAAACAACTCCATCACAATTGCATCAAAAAAAATAAAATACCTAGGAATAAACCTAACCAAAGAAGTGAAAGACTTATACTCTGAAAACTACAAGTCACTCTTAAGAGAAATTAATGGGGACACTAACAGATGGAAACGCATCCCATGCTCATGGCTAGGAAGAACTAATATCGTCAAAATGGCCATCCTGCCCAAAGCAATATACAGATTTGATGCAATCCGTATGAAACTACCAGCAACATTCTTCAATGAACTGAAACAAATAATTCAAAAATTCATATGGGAACACCAAAGTCCCCGAATAGCCAAAGCAATCCTGAGAAAGAAGAATAAAGTAGGGGGGATCTCACTCCCCAACTTCAAGCTCTACTACAAAGCCATAGTAATCAGGACAGTTTGATACTGGCACAAGAACAGAGCTACAGACCAGTGGAACAGACTAGAGACTCCAGACATTAACCCAAACATATATGGTCAATTAATATTTGATAAAGGAGCCATGGATATACAATGGCAAAATGACAGTCTCTTCAACAGATGGTGTTGGCAAAACTGGACAGCTACATGTAGGAGAATGAAACTGGACCATTGTCTAACCCCATATACAAAAGTAAACTCAAAATGGATCAAAGACCTGAATGTAAGTCATGAAACCATTAAACTCTTGGAAAAAAACGTAGGCAAAAACCTCTTAGACATAAACATGAGTGACCTCTTCTTGAACATATTTCCCCGGGCAAGGAAAACAACAGCAAAAATGAACAAGTGGGACTATATTAAGCTGAAAAGCTTCTGTACAGCGAAAGACACCATCAATAGAACAAAAAGGAACCCTACAGTATGGGAGAATATATTTGAAAATGACACATCCGATAAAGACTTGACATCCAGAATATATAAAGAGCTCACACGCCTCAACAAACAAAAAACAAATAACCCAATTAAAAAATGGCCAGAGGAACTGAACAGACTGAAAGAAATACAGATGGCCAACAGACACATGAAAAGATGCTCCACATCTCTAATTATCAGAGAAATGCAAATTAAAACTACAATGAGGTATCACCTCACACCAGTAAGGACGGCTGCCATCCAAAAGACAAACAACAACAAATGTTGGCGAGGCTGTGGAGAAAGGGGAACCCTCCTACACTGTTGGTGGGAATGTAAATTAGTTCAACCATTGTGGAAAGCACTATGGAGGTACATCAAAATGCTCAAAATAGACTTAACATTTGACCCAGGAATTGCACTCCTAGGAATTTACCCTAAGAATGCAGCAATCAAGTATGAGAAAGACCAATGCACCCCTATGTTTATCGCAGCACTATTTACAATAGCCAAGAATTGGAAGCAACCTAAATGTCCATCGATAGATGAATGGATAAAGAAGATGTGGTACATATACACAATGGATACACAATGGAATACTACTCAGCCATAGGAAAAGGGCAAATCCTACCATTTGCAGCAACATGGATGGAGCTGGAGGGTATTATGCTCAGTGAAACAAGCCAAGCGGAGAAAGAGAAATACCAAATGATTTCACTCATCTGTGGAGTATAAGAACAAAGGAAAAACTGAAAGAACAAAATAGCGGCAGAATCACAGAACTCAAGAATGGACTAACAGGTACCAAAGGGAAAGGACTGGAGAGGATGGGTGGATAGGGAGAGATAAGGGAGGGGGATAAAAAGGGGGGTATTAAGATTAGCATGCATGGGGGGGTGGGAGAAAGGGGAGGGCTGTACAACACAGAGAAGACAAGTAGTGATTCTACAACATTTTGCTATGCTGATGGACAGTGACTGTAAAGGGGTATATAGGGGGGACCTGGTATAGGGGAGAGCCTAGTAAACAAAATATTTGTAATGTAAGTGTAGATTAATGATAAAAAAAAAAGCAGTTCCTGTGTGGTGACCTCCAATGAGTTCTACACAACGATATAAAGGGCTTATGAAAGTGTAGGCATAGGGTCTGTTTGTGTTTATACAGAGGATCAAAGCCTAATTTGGCTACCCTGAAAATGAACTAAGATACGATATGAAAAAGAACTTCCAACATCAGCACTCTCGGGAAGACTCATGCCAGAAGATGACCATCAAAAAACCCCAACAAAGATCCATGCACTGCTACAGGTGTAGATGCACTCATCCCATCAGTTCTTGGACTTGCCATGGGAATGAAGAAGGAGATATCTAAGCTGGCCTGTGCATACAGCAAAACAACAAATTTGACAGGATCTAAACTGTTGGAACTCAACCAAGAATTAGGAGAAGTGCAAATTGTAGTGCTCCAAAATCTTACAACTACAGACTATTTACTGTTAAAAGAACATATGGGATGTGAACAGTCCCCAGGAATGGGTTGTTTTAATTTGTCTGATTTCTCTCAGACTGTTCAAGTTCAGTTGGACAATATCCACCATATCATAGATAAGTTTTCACAAATGCCTAAGGTGCCTAACTGGTTTTCTTGGTTTCACTGGAGATGGCTGGTAATTATAGGTATGCTTTGGTTATGTAACTGTACTCCTATTATGGTAATGTGTGTGTGCAATTTAATTAGTAGTTTAAAACCTATACATGCTGAAGTTACTCTATAAGAAGGTATGTCAAAGAAATAATCAATCTTCCCAGGTTTTCTTCCACCTGCTACTTCTATAGCTTTTCTTCTTCCTTCCTAATTATAACCCTTAAGTAGAATTCGTGCCTCATATAGAATTTACCAAGTATCATAATTCTTCCAAGTGGTAAAGATACCTCAAGACAAATGCTGGGCATAGAAGCCACGGGGCACAAAATATGCAAAGAAGTAAAAAGCTAACCTTTTCAAACAATAAGGCTTCTCTCTCACTTACCAACTTAACATCTCCATGTATGGCCCCAGAAGATGACTGGTTAGCCAGAGACGGGTAAGATTCCTCAAGGGAGGAACAACCTAAGACAGGCACAGTCACAGGGGGCCCATCAGGTGAGAAAATGGGGATCAACGGAGGTGAGGCTTAGAACCTCCCCACCCCCCTGTTCTGAGAGAAATTTTCTGCATCCGTGGAAGTTTTATTGCCCTTTTCTAGCTTGGATTAACACATAGTCTACAGGCACACACCTGATCATCTACATTTGCTCTCTTACAACACTAAACTATGTTTCCTACCTTTATCTTGTATCTACCTACCACTTCAGCATTTTATTAAAAATAATAATAATAAAGAGAGAAATGTGGTATCCACATATAAATCAAGTATAAAAATCAAATGAATATTCATATTTGAACTGACTGTTTATAGTTCATAATGCATGATCAAAACCAAAAGCCTCTGTGATGACTGCCCTTGTAATGTTCACCATGTAACTTATTCACTATGTAAGAATTTGTTCTCCATGTAAGAACTTGTTCATTGTGCTTCAGAAGATTGGAGACTGATGAAAATTAGGCTTGGGGTGGATTAATGATTGTGCATTGAGCATTGACCCCCCCTATACAGAATTTTATTGTGGTTAACAACCATTTGATCAATAAATATGAGAGATGCCCTCATAAAAAAAAAAAGTACACACTTCCAACTGTAAAATAAATAAGTAACCGGGATGTAATGTATAGCATAAGGAGTATAGTCAAAATATTGTAACAACTTAGTATGGTGATAGCTGGTACCTAGAATTATCATGTATATAAATGTTAAATCACTGTGTTGTACACCTCAACCTAATGTAATACTGTGTGTCAACTACCCTTCAATAAAAGAAAAATTTTTAAAAAAAGTGAGAGAATTTACCTCCCACAAACCATCTCTACAGTGTATGTTGGAAGGAATGTTATAGATGGAAGTGTTCCTAAGGCTAAATAGCTGTCACCGGAGGAAATAAAACCACAGTGAATAATGTAGTACAATTAATCACTAAGCAGATGCAAAATCAAGTCAACCACCCCCAAAGTCAGTCAACATATAGACAAAGAGTACAGAATGTGATACCTAATATATAAAGAAAAGAGGAGGAAAAAAAAAAAGAACCTGTATGTTTGTAATAGCATACTAAGTGAGTTAAGTTAGACTGTTAGATAGTAAGGAAGTTACGTTTGAAACTTTGGTAACCACCAATCTAAAGTCTGCAATGGCAGTAAGTACATACCTATCGATAATCACCCTAAATGTAAATGGTCTGGATGCACAAATCAAAAGACATAGAGTCACTGAATGGATAAAAATAGAAGATGCATCTGTATGCTGCCTACAAGAGACTCACTTTAAACCCAAAGACATACACAGACTAAAAGTGAAGGAATGGAAAAAGGTATTTCATACAAACAATAGAGAGAAAAAAGCAAGTATTGCGATACTTGTATCAGACAAAATAGACTTCAAAACAAAGAAAGTAATAAGAGACAAAGAAGGACATTACATAATGATAAAGGGCTCAGTCCAACAAGAGGATATAACATTTATAAATATCTATGCACCCAACACAGGAGCACCGACATAAGTAAAACAAATACTAACAGAATTAAAGGGGGTAATAGAATGCAATGCATTCATTTTAGGAGACTTCAACACACCACTCACTCCAAAGGACAGATCAACAGGACAGAAAATAAGTAAGGACACGAGGCACTGAACAACATGTTAGAACAGATGGACCTAACAGACATCAGCAGAACACTCCACCCAAAAGCAGCAGGATACACATCCTTCTCAAGTTCACATGGAACATTTTCAGGAATAGATCACATATTAGGCCACAAGGAGAGCCTCAGTAAATTAATAAAGATTGAAATTGTAACCAGCTTCTCAGATCTCAAATGTATGAGACTACAAATAAATTATGCAAAGGAAACAAAAAGGCTCACAAACACTTGGAGGTTTCACAACATGCTCCTAAATAAACAATGGATCAATGACCAAATAAAAACAGAGATCAAGTAATATATGGAGACAAATGACAACAATAACTCAATACCACAAAATCTGTGGGGCACAGAGAAGGCTGTGCTAAGAAGGAAGTATATTGCAATACAGGCTTACCTCAGGAAAGAAGAACAATCCATATGAACAATCTAAACTCACAATTATCGAAACTAGAAAAAGAAGGACAAAGGAGCCCCAAAGTCAGTAGAAGGAGGGATATAATAAAGATTAGAGCAGAAATAAATAAAATTGAGAAGAATAAAACAATAGAAATAATCAATGAAAGCAGGAGCTGGACCTTTGAGAAAATAAACAAAATAGATAAACCACTAGTCAGACTTATCAAGAAAAACAGAGAGTCTACACACATAAACAGAATCAAAGATGAGAAAGGAAAAATCACTATGGACACCACAGAAATACAAAGCATTATTAGAGAATACTATGAAAAATTTTATGCTGACAAACTGGATAACCTAGAAGAAATGGACAGATTTCTAGAAAAATACAAGCTTCTATGGCTGACCCAGGAAGAAACAGAAAATCTGAACAGACCAATTACCAGCAACAAAATTGAATTGTAATAAAAAAACTACCTAAGAACAAAACTCCTGGACCAGATGGCATTATAGCTGAATTTTATCAACATTTACTGAAAACCTAATACCTATCCGCCTTAAAGTTTTCCAAAAAGTAGAAAAGGAGTGAATACTTCCAAACTCATCCAATGAGGCCAGCATCACTCTAATACCAAAACCAGGCAAGACACCACAAAAAAAGAAAATTACAGACCAATAAATCAAACTCAAAAATACATCAAAAAGATCATCCATCATGATCAAGTCAGTTTTATTCCAAGGATGCTGCGGTGGTACCATATTAAAAAATCCATACACATCATGTACCACATCAACAAAAAGAAGGACAAAAACCACATGATCATCTCCACAGATGCTGAAAAAGCATTTGACAAAATTCGACATACATTCATGATAAAAACTCTCAAGAAAATGGGTATAGAGGACAAGTACCTCAACAGTATAAAGGCCATATATGACAAACCCACAATTAACATCATACTTAACAGCAAGAAGTTGGAAGCTTTTCTTTTAAGATCAGGAACAAGACAAGGATGCCCACTCTCCCCACTTTCATTCAGCATAGTTCTGGAGGTCCTAGCCATGGCAATCAGACAACACAAAGAAATAAAAGGCATCCAGATTGTTAAGGAAGAAGTTAAACTGTCACTCTTTGCATATGACATGATACTGTACATAAATAACCCTAAAGAATCCACTCCAAAACTACTAGAACTAATAACTGAATTCAGCAAAGTTGCAGGATACAACATTAATACCCAGAAATCTGTTGCATTCCTATACACTAACAATGAACTAGCAGAGAGAGAAATCAGGAAAACAATTCCATTCACAATTACATTAAAAAGAATGAAATGCCTAGGAATAAACCTAATCAAGGAAGTGAAAAACCTATACCCTGAAAACTAGAGGGCACTCATGAGAGAAATTTAAGAATATACCAATAAATGAAAATAAATCCCATGCTCATGGATAGGAAGAATTAATATTGTCAAAATGGCCATCCTGCCTAAAGCAATCTACAGATTCAGTGCAATCCCTATCAAAATACCAACAGTATTATTCAACTAACTAGAGCAATCATTTAAAAATTCATATGGAACCACGAAAGACCCTGAATAGCCAAAGTAATCCTGAGGAGGAAGAATTAAGTTAGGGGGTTTATACTCCTCGACTTTAAGCTCTAATACAAAGCTACAGTAATCAAGACAATTTGGTACTGGCACAAGAACAGACCCATAGATCAATGGAACAGAATAGGGAGCCCAGATATAAATCCAACCATATATGTTCAATTAATATATGATAAAGAAGCCATGGACATACAGTGGAGAAATGACAGCCTCTTCAACAACTGGTGTTGGTAAAACTGGATAGCTACATGCAAAAGAATGAAGCTGGATTATTGTCTAACCCCATACACAAAAGTAAACTCAAAATGGATCAAAGACCTGAATGTAAGTCATGAAACCATAAAACTCTTAGAAGAAAAACAAGCAAAACTCTAGAATATAAACATGAGCAATTTTTTCCTGAATGCATCTCCTTGGGCAAGGGAAACAAAATGAAAAATAAACAAATGGAACTACATGAAGCTAAAAACCTACTGTACAGCAAAGGACACTATCAGCAGAAGAAAAAGGCATCCTACAGTATGGGAGAATATATTCATAAACAACATATCTGACAAGGGGTTAACATCCAAAATATATAAAGAACTCACATGCCTCAACACCCAAAAAGCAAATAACCTGATTAAAAATGGGCTGAGGATCTGAACAGACACTTCTCCCAAGAAGAAATTTAGATGGCCAACAGGCACATGAAAAGATGGTCCACATCACTAGGTATTAGTGAAATGCAAACTAAAACCATAATGAGAAATCACCTCACACCAGTTAGGATGGCCAACATCAAAAAGACTAGGAACAACAAATGCTGGCAAGGATGCAGGGAAAGGGGAACCCTCCTTCACTGCTGGTGGAAATGTAAGCTAGTTCTACCATCGTGGAAAACAATATGGAGGTTCCTCAAAAACTAAACATAGAAATATCATATGACCTGGGAATTCCACTCCTAGGAATTTACCCAAAGAAAATAAGTTCTTAGATTCAAAAAGACATGTGCACCCCTATGTTTATTGCAGCACTATTTTCAATAGCCAAGATATGGAAGCAATCTAAGTATCCATGAATGGATGAATGGATAAGAAGAGGTGACACATATAAACAATGAAATATTATTCAGCCATAAGAAGAAAACAAATCCTACCATTTCCCACAACATGTAGGGAGCTAGAGGGAATTATGCTCATTGAAATAAGCCAGGTGGAGAAAGACAAGTACCAAATTATTTCCCTCATTTGTGGAGTGTAACATTGAAGCAAAACTGAAGAAACAAAATAGCAGCAGACTCACAGACTCCAAGAAATGACTAGTGGTTACCAAAAGGGAGGGGTTGAGGAGGGTAGGTGGGGAGGGAATGAGAAGGATATTGAGGGATATTATAATTAGAACACATGGTGTGTGTTTGGGGGTCATGGGGAAGACAGTGTAGCACAGAGAAGACAAGTAGTGACTCTTTGGCATCTTGCACTGATGGACAGTAACTGCAGTGGGGTTTGTGGGGGATTTGATAATATGGGTGAATGTAGTAACCACAATATTTTTCATGTGAAACCTTCATAAGAGTGTATATCAATGATAAATTAATAAAAAAAGAGGAGAAGAAATCTGTCAAGAATTTACCTAGGCTACTCCATGTTACTGCAGTCTCCATACATTTTGTTTGGCCAAGTGCCCTGCCAGACTGTTCAACAGACACCAGCTCTTCTGTGCATGCACAGGCAGGATATCAACCTGTAGAGTCACAAGCAAATGCACATGCCTGGTGTGATTTCCCCTACAGCCACTGATTAACAGTGTCCCTGCCCCCTAGTGCCTTCCTCTTTAGGCTCCCCTTGGATAAGTCCTCTGTGGAGGTTACTAAACCCTTCATTTTGTTTTGAATTGACCTGTCTGGTCTTGGCTTGGAAACCCCACCCCAGAGCATGGTACCCACAAAGCCTAATAACAGGCATGTATCATCCTGCATCCTGTGTTTCTCTTAACAAATGTTAATATAACAAAGTCATAATAATATGATAGTAAAAATTTGGCAGTTTAAATATCACAAAGCACTTCTACATAGAAAACAAAATGTAATAATTTTAACTCATACTTACCGTTAGACCCCAATTATTATAAGTCCGAATAGTTCCCCAAATTAAGGATCTCCATGGCTGTGGCAGATATTCTAAGTGATTTTGCCTGTCCTATTTAAGTAGATGTAGTGAATGAAAGTGAATAAAAAATGCACAAATAGGGAGAATACTAGAAGACTACCATTCCTGTAGGTAACAATAGTTGATTGACTACTTTGATGAAAACTTACTATTACCTGTCAAAAGAGACATCAAAAGCAGAGACTATGCTAAATAGATTGGCAGCTAAGAGCTTCCAATAGAATGGCTTGCAGATTTATTCTGAAGCAAATACAATACCAACTTTAAGTCAAATAGGTATATAATTTTGTCACTGTACAGATATCTCAATTTTATAATTTTTTTCAGTGGGAATTTAAAAACAAAGGAGATCACTATGTCACAATGAGTGGTCATTTAATCATTTATTAAAAGATGATAAAGTCAATATTGACATGAAAATAAACCATCTATGAAAGTTTCTGTAAGAAAAATACCAATAGTGCATCAACTTTCGCTGTCATTTCACAGATTCATGTCACCATCCTCAATGTATAATTAAATAGTGTTTCTCTGGATTTTACTTATGAATTCTAGAGTACATGACTGGGAAAATGCCATAGACTCGCAAAACATATCATTTTAGATTTAGTTTAAATAACACCCAGACACACACACATACATGCGTGCGCACACACACACACACACACACACACACACACACACACACACACACAGATGCAACAAATCCTAAAGAACTATCCACACGCTTCAGGCAAATTTCTTATGGTTGTTGTCTTTGAGTAAATTTTCTAATTTTTTAAATGGGAGGTGTGGCAAATTAAAGATACGGCAGACTCCTTGATTTTTTTCCCATGAAGAAGTGGAGCCTGGGCACCCCCATGTATATGAGCGCTGTGAATGCTTTGATCAATAACCTACAGCCAGGACGATGCTGTGGGCAGGTGCTGGGTCTGCCCCTTTGGGCAGCCCCGAGTCGCTGCATAAGCGTTCTGACGCCCCTGAGGCTGCCGTGCTTACTGGCACATATAGGCACCTTCCTCGGCGCCCCTGCCCAGACTCAATCTTGAAGTCATTCCCTCCAACGTTCCAGATGTGTGAGTGAAGCCATCCTATGCCTTCCAGACCTGCCCATCGGCTGCTGAATACTGAAGTGGCCTTAGTCAAAAATCATAGGGAGCAGAATAGTCCACTGAGCTCTTCCTGAATTCTTGACCTGTAAGATCATGTGATACAATAAAGTACGACAGGTTCCATATATCTTCCACTGCATCATTTAAATCATATTGTCTACAGAAGTGATGCCAATAAAAGCAGTCTGTCAATCTCAGCTGTATATAGCTGAGGGATCTGATTTGGTTTCCTGTGATAAATACATAAATACAACACAGAAATAGAACAGAATTCATTCATATCCTATACTTTTGGCTCCTCAATTTCAGAGTAATAAAAATACTGAAGAATTAATGTAAAAAACCCAAGTTAATAAGATGAGACCCTGCTTAAATGTCATCTCCACAGAGAAGCCTGATCAACTTACTTGCACATCCTTCACTCATCTCCTTACTCTGCTTAATTTTTCTTCAGTACACTTACCACTACTGACATGACTTTACATCTGTAGTGCCCACCTTCACTACTGCCCTGAGTGTACTCTGTTTTGTTTCCTGCATAGAGCAGTGACTGGCATGCAATAGCCTTAGGACGTATTTCCTGAATACAAGTAAAACTTTGTCTTTGGGTATTTTATCTGGATATTACAAACTTTGATTTTACAAATGAGACAATTCACCCTAATATTTTTAAAGAAAAAACTGTTCTGATATTGACTAAAGACAGAAACTTTTATTTTCAAGAAATGATTAGATTATGCAGTTATTAATGCTTTTATTTTTAGGGATGATTACTACATATATTTACTTGATAATCATTTGTATAAGCAAAGCTATTTAAAAAATAGCTTACATTTAAAAATATAATTAAAAGTTATGGTTTTCTTTGGAGTTAATAATCAACTAAAATTTTTCTTTGTTTTCCCTTGAGCTGTGTTTAATTTACATGACAGTAAGTTGTATATGAAATACTAGTCCCCATATTTCATGTGATTATCTGTATAATTCATGTTCATGAGGGTGTCAAGACATTTATTTTAACACGCATGAGTTTACAATGGCATTGAAAGGTTATGTTGACAAAATTAATTGCCCTATTTGGAAAAAGGTGGAAAATGGAAGGCCTGTAAGTAAAAGTGAAATTGACTTTAAAATAGCAGAACATACAGTGGCTCCCCATTTGGTTTAAATGAACACGCTATTATCAATCTTCTCATAAAATCTCAGTGTGGTACCATTTCCTTATTAAAGCTTTATGCAGAGGGAGTGGAGCTATTTTGTATTCTTATTCTTTGTTCTTCTACTACTTTCTCTTTCCCATGTTTACATAACAAGAGGGAAGTTAAGAAAATAAAAGAGGAAGCCAACTGAGAAAGGCCACAAAGAAGATTTGAAGCTTCAGGAATAAGTGCGAGGAGAACAAATCCTCCAGGCATGTTGCTTGCAGGGCTAACAATACCTTTCACTTTAAAATGCAGCTAAACTGCATGAGAAGCTACATCGTTGTTTTCCTGAATTAATTTCTCTTTCCCATGCCACAATGACTGTTCTTCTTATCAACCACTCTCATAATGGGGAGTAAACAACCAACCACCTCAGCAACATACATTATTAAGATTCTTCCTTTTTCAGTCCAGCTGTCCCTGCAATTATATTTTACAAATAGAATTCTACACAGCTCCTCTCAGTTGAACACAATAATGTAATTTTACTGAATGACTCTGCAGAAGGCCTAATTATTTCTTGAAGCAGGGTTCCTGATGTTATTTTGCATTTATTCACAACCACATGCTGGAGGTTGTTACCTGTGTAGCAACCAATTGAAATGCTTTCTAAAAAGTATTTCTCGTACTTTTTAACCTGTGACTTTTAAAAACAATTGTACTTTGCTTCTGAAATATACCTGAAGGATTCAAATATAATAGGTTATAAGCCATATATATATATATATAATTATTCTACTTTAATTAAAAATATATATTCCAGGGTGATTGAAAGCACACCTGTTATTCATCCAATCAATTATCCATATAGTTTGTTTTAATGAGAAACTTATAAATCTGTCAGTGACTGGGATGGGTGTTATTCATTCATGGGGTCTTTTCTGAAAACATCAGTTAAACATGACCTTCTTTTCTTTAAAAACCTAAGCCTATTTAGACTTCCTTGTGGCACTCATCATATAACACCTTAAAGTGTGTTTTTTTTAAAGACACATATATTTATATGCATATACTTATCTTCTCTTTAAAATTATATTGATATGGAAAAAATGCCACAATAAAAATTGTAGTTAACATACAGCAAGTGCTTACTATGTACTAGGAATTCATCACTCTTTGATACATTGTCTCCCTGAATCTGCACAATGGTCCTGGATTAAAAACCTGTTTGATAGATAAGGATATCCAAACTTGGAAAGATTTAGTAGCTTGCAAAAGTAAATGGAAAACACAGGATTCTAGTCAAGAGACCTGCCATCTCAATTCTGGCTTGTAACACTACATATGTATGTGATATGCATTTAGATTAGGGTTTTGATTGCTGAGACATGTATGTGTGTATGTTCCCCAAGATGTATAGATTTTTTGAAGAGATTATAAGGATAACATTATAAAAAATTAAAGTTAAGAAAATAAAGTTACAAATAATAGTAAATTTCCTCTATGGATGTTGGGTCTTTAAAAAAATGGACAAAAAAACAGCAATATTATTAACAAACTACATTTCTAAATTCTAAACTAGAGACTGTAATAAAATTTATCTCTCCTGTATAATTCTTTACCTGGGGAAATTAAATGTAGCATATTATTTTCTTATAGATGGCAATAAAAATGATTCACCCTCTGATATATAGTACTTAGTTACATTTGAGGGGAAAAACTGCTCTGCTCAAGATTGAAGATGAAAATGATATTTAAAGCCCATAAAAGAAAAAAAATAAAGTTCCAAATAATAGTAAACTTGAAATATAAACATGTTTTGTAGGAAAAAACCCCAGAGTATCTATCATCTTTCAAATAGTTCTGGAATTTCATCTGTCTTCACAATATAAGCTTATTCTCTGGTTACAAAGGTACCATTTGTTGAAATGGCATTAAAATATACCTATAAACCTCAGAAATTCTACCACAGAGTCTTGTCTATAAGAATTATTAGCTATTAGTCAGTCCTGCCTGAATATATTTATTTATATTACCTAAGAAGCACTTAATTCACATTGAATTTGCTCATGTTATGACAAGTGTAATTTAAACCAAGAAGACAGAAAAATATCCATGTTAATGAAGTTCACAGAAAATATTCTTCTGTTCCCCAGAAATACTGAGTCATTTTCTTAGTATGCAAATGATAGAAGTCAAATAGTTGTGACTTATGTAGTATTACAAGGAGGTATGTCATGTAAACATTTTAACATCAATAATAAACTTAGTAAACATCACTACATAATTAATGGAGCTAAAATATTCACTGAACTAAATAATATTTTCATGAAACATACAGTAACAGTGTAAAAATAAATCCTGAGGTTTATCCTACAGAAGGAGAGTCCGAAGAGCTGATATGTAATTTCAGTAAACACGCTCAGACTTGATGCTGTTAATGACGTGATTCATGTAGTACTTTCTGTGCTTTATATCCAGGTGGGTAAAATGATTAGCAAAATTGATGAAGTCACAGAACCATGAATATTTAAGACACATTTTATCACAAGAGACTCATTTTGCTGTTAGCACAAGATGCTACATGTGTAGAAAGAGGCATGCTGTGAATAAAATGGTAACTGTCTTTTTAGGTATTAATACATTCTAAAAGTACTTTTAAGTATTAGGTAGTGATAAATAAAATTCAAATATGTGACTTTTAATACACAGAGACCATACAGAATTTAGGATTAGAGCAAAAGAGTGACTCTAGATGTCAGAGGCTACTATCCTGTCTATGCCACATTAATAATGAAATCATAGTTTTAAAAGTTATTTGTATGGCTATACAATGAACAGATTATTCAGATTATACTATGGCAAATACAAGTAATTGTGTAATGACAGGTCATTAATTTGACTGAAAATATTGCATTTCTACAGAAGAGATGATGCTGTAAAGCAATTCTCAGTCATGAATCTGGTGCAACAATTTTGGTACATACTGAAAACTTTAATAAAGTAACTGGTGTGATATATTTAGAATAAAGTATTTGAATAACTAATCACTAAGTTAAATTAAAGGAGAAACATTGAACTAGCAACCAAAACCAAGAATACAACTTTATATCGAGTTCATAAATAATTATTCAAAAAGAGTGACCCTAAGTCATGCCACAAAGAAAATCTCAATGTATTTCTCAGATAAGAAATTTTAGAGTCTCTATTTTTTAATGAAGTCAACAAAATTAGAAGTTAAGAAAGCACCTGGAGGAGTTGAAAATAGACATAGAAAGTGGACTTCTCTTCTGGACCACATAACTCTACATCCAACTTCCTGCTCAACTTTTCCATTTGAGTGTTTAATAAATCTCAAACTTAACGTATCTAAACCCGATTCCTGGTCTTCTTGCCATCCACGAGTTCTCCATCTCAGAACAGAGAGTTGTAGCTCCTCTATACTGTTGCTCTGGCACAGGGTCGTTGTTCCACACATACCTGTTAAAGAAGACATGGATAAATGAATCAAATTTTCAGGGTACAAACACATATATACAAATACCAAACTAAATGTAATATATCAATATCTGAACAGTACAGACCCATAGTGGTCAAGGCAATGTAAGCATTACTATTGTCTTATTTAACTTTTCCCCAATTGTTACGTACTGTTCTTAAAACTAGAGAAAACATTTCAGTATAATCCTTCTAGATTTTAAGAAGAGAATAAAATTTGATAGCAAATAAAGACTAAGATTGGAAAAGTAAGTTAATGAGAATACAGCTTTAGCAGAAGCTTTAGCTCCTTCAAAAGGTAAAAGGCATTTCAATGAAAAATAATAATATTAAATAAATTTTAGTAGCCATTTTTCTTAAACTTATGAAAAATACAGAAAAGGATTTTTGCTTTGTTCATTAATATATCCAAGATCTGGGAAAGATATGGCATCTACTAGTAAGCATTCTTCATAATTAAAAATTCTATTTTTATCTTATTAGATAAATTTATTTATAAGTAATTGATATTTGCATCAATATCTTATTTTGTATTCCATAGGGCCTCTCCATATTATACTTTGCTCATAATGATTCAATTATCAAAGCAAGTTTCTGTTAGGATAATGTATAATTTAGATATTTGACCTATTCAAATCCTTGCACCAAATTACTTCAAAGTGGAAGAGAATTTTTCAAGTTGAAAATCTGAGCATTTTAACTATAATTTTGAATTATATCTTTGTGTTTGTGCTAATGGTATTAACCAATGGATTTGATGAGACTTGATGAGGCTAAGGAACCCTAAAATTATAGTCTAGGTTTGACTAAAAACAACTTCCAGTGTTCTAAAAACTGCATGTGTAATCTACATTCCTCATGAAAATGGGCATTGAAAAGTTCTTGTAAACATAGACCTGACAACATGTATTCACATATGCCCAAATCAGGTTTAAAGCCTGTATGATTTTTTTTCTTTTTTTTGATATTTTTTAACTGAAGTGTAGTTGATATACAATATTATATTGGTTTCAAGTATACAACATAGTGATTCAACAGTTATTTATGTCATTAAATACTCACCCCAACTAGTGTAGTTACTATCTGTAAACACAGAAAAATGTTACAGAACAATTGACTCTATTCTCTATGCTGTACTGTCATCCCTGTGACTAATCTGTATTATGATTGAGAATTTTTGTGTCTCTTTATCCCCCTCATCCTCCCCTCTCACCTACCCCAAGCCCTCCCCATGATAACCACCAGTCACTTCTCAGTGTCTATGAGTCTACTGCTGTTTTGCTCATTTTATTTTGTTTTGATGGGGCTAAGAAACTCTAAAATTATAGTCTAGGCTACACTGAAAACAACTTTTAGTGTTCTAAAAACTGCATGGTGTCATCTAATTCTTCATGAAAATGAGCATTGAAAAGTTCTTGTAAAAACTGATCTGATACTGGCATGCATGTATTCTCAAATTAGGTTTAAAGTCTATTTGACTTTTCCTTCTCAACAGAGGCTGTGGGGGTTCATTCTCTTTAATGAATAATGATGTACAATTTGTACTACATGCCCATAAAACTGAATGCTTATGTATTGATTTGTTTAATTATTTAGTTTCAATTTTTCAGTGTCTTTTAGAAATTAGTGATTATGAGCTTGAGCTCTGGTTTTGGGCTAGCTGTATGACCTTAGTTAGGTCTTTAAAACCTTCTGTGGCTTAGTTTCCTCCTTGTAAAATGGACATTAAAAATAGTATTTAACTCATTATTGCTATTTTGAAGATTAAGTGAGATAATATATGTAAAGTTTGGGAAACATTTCCTGAGTTGGAAACATATTTGGGGACATAATCATGTTCCTAACAACTATGACACAGAGCAATGGGCACATGCCTAGATTGGGATAATTTGCTATTTCTGCATATGCACATTGTACTAGTCTGTCAGTGCTGTCACACAACATACCAGACATCAGGAATGTACTTTCCACAGTCGTGCAAGCTGGAAGTCCCAAGGTGTTGGCTGCTTTGGGTTCTCTCCTTGCTTTGCAGATGGCTGCCACCTCATGGCCTTTCCTCTGTGTTCCTGCAATCCTCATGTGTTTTTTGATTGTCCAAATTTTCTCTTTACATAAAGACACAAGTTAGATTGGATTAGGGCCCACCCACCCTAAAAGTCTCATTTTGATTAAATTGCTCTCATTTTAACTAAATCACCTCTTCAAAGACCTTAGCTGCAGATGCAGTAACATTCTAAGGTGAGAAGCTGTAGGAATTAGAGCTTCAACATATGAGTCTTGGGGGGACATAATTCAGCCTATAATATATATCTACAAATTTGAAAAATCTCTCTACACATTGTCCCCCATTATGTCGAGCTCTTTATAATCCCTATATTACTTTAATTATTACATTAGGTCTGTGAAGGATGCTTCCTTTCTATTTTCCTTTCTTTCTTTCTAAGGCTGAGAAAAATGTCACCTTACTCGGACTAAAGAGATGAAAAGTTTAGAATCCAGGTTTTAAACTGTATCTTCTGTCTGACTCAGAGGCCAGGGTTTTCCTAACACATTGTGGTTTTTCCTAAAGTGATCAACTGTCTGTTACTGGTCAGTTCATTTATAAGATAAGCCTTTAAACCAACTATGTTTTTTGTAGGTGTCATTTTTAATTTTTGCTTCCTTTTTAATTGTCTCCCTTGCCCAAGCTGTTTCCACTTTGTGTATAGATCTAACAGTGTAAAATTTCATTTCCATTTTATTGGAGTGATGGGCTTTTAAAATTTTGGATTTATCAATGATTTTCAAATAAGAATCAAGTAAGCTTTCTTACATTTGTCATTTCTTCGCTAGCCTCATTGGAACCAGGACTGGGCCATTTTCACCCAGGTGGCCATTTAGATGATGGGGAAATGAGATTAAGATTGTCAGGAATTCCTGGAAACTGAACATAACTCATGCAAGTTCATTAACAATAAGGCAGAATGAGGCAGAGAGCTTCGAATTCCATCGCCCCATCTTTATCATTGCTATCCTGTATTTGTCCTCACTCTTCAAGTAGACACTCTGTAAACAGAATCAACACAGTCGCTTTTTCTTTTTAGAGGGTTTGCTTTAGGGATGAAAAGAGGACTAATTAGCCCATTTTCATTGAGGACAGTGAAAGACATATTATAATGTATCACAATAACAGTATTTTTTAAAGAGGAGGTATAAAAACCTCTTCTTACTTCCACACTGTGTTTTTTCTCTTTTTTGTTAAATTTCCTCTTTAGAAACCCTTTTTACTATGAAAATAGAAGAATCTCTCTGCTATATCTCTTTACCAGCAAGTTTCTCCATGTTTTCAAACCATGGCAGTTTGCAATTTTGATTAATATAAGACTTTATATTATGCAACCAGGTACAAATTACCTAAAACATCAAGAAAGAGTCTAGCCAGACTACTCAGGATAAATATCTCTGGAAAATATTATTTTCATTTAAATGTTATCATTTCTGTCTTGCCACAGTGGTGGCATTTGGGAATTTAGGAAATCATACAAATTTTTCATATCAGCTGTATTGTATTCTAAGGAGAAGTAGCGTTATGTCTATAACATTATGTCATTCTCATAAAGGAATGTGGTAAGGATTAAGCACATATACATATATAAAGGAGATGTAGATTAGTGCCAAGTCCATAGTTAGTATTACTTATAATAAGGATTAGTTATAATTACTATTGGTGGAAAGGTGGTCCCTTTTGTTGTATTTGAATTTATTGTCTTATGAAGACTTTATTAATTTATCAGAGAAAAGAATCATGAAAGCTTTTTATTTAAACTGACCAATAAAGTTTTAAAAGGTTTAGGATGGCTTATTATTTATGAATTCAATACTTTTTAAAGAGGAATGAATCTAAATAGTATTTGAACAAATAAACACCATTTTGCTTAGTTTTATAATTTTATATATAGTTATAATCATGAGAAAATTTACATATCAAAATAAGAAATATATTAATCATTAATATAATTAAAAACATATGTAATATTAACAAGTATAGCTGAATTTAATTTCTGAGGTTCAACACTATTTGAGGTGGGTTAAAATTCAGACATCTGAAAGCTAAATTTTCTAGAAGAGAAATTTGTTACCTTTAGAGAAATACAAGTGAGTTTGTATAACACTGATGTGTATTGCACTTTTCTGTTAAATACACATTTCAGTAGTCATAACAACATTAATGATTTTTGGAATGAAAGCATCACATTTCTCAGTATCCTATCTTTTCCATCAATCATCATTGTTAAAATATTTTAAAGGTGGTCTTCCTTTCATTCACTAGATCTTTTATCCTGAGGAAAAAAAGAAAACCAGGTTTTGGAAATGTATGTATGGTGAATTTAGGTTCTCATTTTACATTTGGTTATATCAGGTAGCTGGTAAATAGGTATATTTTATAGAAAGTAACATTCTTTGATCGTGATGTTGAAATATGATCATCAATGCAATTATGTTTTGAACTTCACTCATTTGGGTTTCCGAAGAAAGCCAGTAAAAAATTTCCCAAGTAAAAGACTAAAGTACACACAGTGCCTCAGTTCTCAAAACTTTCCCTCAACGGGATGAAAAGGGTCATTAATTGAAGTGCTGATTATAAAATGATTTGCAGGGTTCAAAGTAGATTCAGCCATCTATTTAAGTCTATGAGTGCTTTTCCAATATACAGTAGCCATGGGTACAAATTGTCCTCTGAAGCCAAGGCAATTCATTTCCACTTTGAAAGATTAATCTGTTTGAGGGGAAAAAATATTACTAGCCCTGCATGGTTTCTATTTCCAGAAATGTACATTAAAGTTACAACCAGGAGCCTAACTTCATCTTTCTCCACATCACCACCGTCATCATCTTCTATTGCCATTTATCAAGTGATATGTATACAATATTACATATTAGACTTTTGTTATCTATGGCATTGAAATTCCTCAGATACAGATCTGAGTTAATACTAGAATGTAGTATGCTTATTATAAAAATTTCCTCTAGGTCAAAATACACAGCTTCCATATTGATATTCAAAATGTTATGTATTCAATCAAAAAATAGACAAAAAAAAAGATTTTCTAACAGCGTGTATAAAAGTGCTTTCCATCTCCATTGTGTTTACTTTTCCTTTTGAACTGTAATTCTATGAATGTTAACAATTAAAATGAAATTGGGCAAGTACTCTACGTGGGTTGCATCTCTGGTCATAATTGTCCATACTGAAAATGATTGTTCTTAGAATTAGGAAAAAATGAAAGGCTTACTACTCTAACTTTGTAAATAATATATGTTTGTCTTAAATATACAATGTATTTTTGAGGCAAAATTCAAACTTTTATAAAACAAGAATGTAGTACTTCTTCGTGTCCTTTATAAAAGGTCTATCTAAATATTCAGTCACCAAATCAAGTAAACCAGTGAGCCAGATGCTAAGCAAGAATAACACAGTTAAAACTTTTTTAAAAAGAAAGCAAGGAATGCACCCCTCACTCTTATTAAGAGGTATATGTACTCTGAGGGCCCAATATCATGAACAGCTGTTAGTCCCCATGCTTACACTGGCTGTGAATATCTGAAATAGTTATCCATAGTAATAGGAAATGCATGGTTATTTTATACCTTTAGAGAGGCTTCCATTCCAGCCTATCAAAGCTTATTCTTTCCTGGAGGAAACTCGGAATTACATGGTTTCCACATCTGCAGAACATGTTGTGCTTCTCAATCATCTAACAGCACTAACACCAGTACAATAAGGTCGCTGTTTTCAGGCATTTTCTCAGGCCATGTTTGTTCTCAGCAGGACAGGGGTGGGCAGGGCAGCAGGGACAAAAAGGCGCTGGACAGTCCCAGGATTAGAGTCCATTTTTCAGGACTACTTAGTATTTTAATGTAAAATTGTGAGTGGAACCTTGAACGAGAGACTCTCCTCATTTTTGCTTTCTTCACCAGCTTGGCTAACTAGAAAAGAAAGTTCTTTGCATTTTCCTATCGAAAAGACTTTCTTGGTATTTTTTATGGCTATAACTTCCTTTAGATCTTTATGTAGGGAAATATTATTCAGTGAGTAGCATGAAATATGGTTTTTATTATAAAATACTAACATCAGTGAAGTTTTCCCAAGAACGTTTTTCAGAGAAATTTTTTATGAGCTTACATATATCTTTTTCTTTTTATCTGAATGATTTTGATCTCAAAATGTTAGAAAATAGAAAGGATGCCTAGGAGATTTTGCAGTATTCCTGTGAATACCTGACTGAGTATCAGACAGAAAAGGTATTAAATGAGGAAAATCATTCAAAATTATTTAAAAAGTATCTAAAAAAGAATGATTTATTCTGAATTTGGGGATTTTTAAAATTACAGTTTCTACAATGGGTTTTCATCTATTTATGATTAAAAAAAACTAAACAAAGGACCTTACAAAGTCTGTTTTAGGTACAAATAAACACAGGTCCAATAACATTCTCTCAACCAAACTTTTCAGAGGCAATAATCTTTTACTTCAGTAGTCACTGAAATTTTCTCTAGAAGACCAAATTTTTCTTTTGTTAATTGAACTTCATTAAGAGGTATGGGTAAGAAGAAACTGCAGGTATATCAGCTATTTTTGACATGCCCATCATCAGCCCTACCCGCCACTCGGACAGTGTATGTTGAGGATTGGATGGACATGATTAAGTCACATTTTATAAGGCTGATTGAATTTGAGTTGAAAAAAATGACCTCTGAAAATCAACTTCAAGTTTGACCAGAAAGGTTTCCTATTCATCAGAAATGATTCTCTAAACATGTTTTATGAGATATTCCCAGCATCAACTCATTTATCTTTGAGTTTTTGAACATACTGGATAAATCAACTCAGGAATATAACAGAGAGGAAAATATAAAGAAAATTTAAAGAAAATTTATATTTTAAGGCAAGAGTGCACAATTTTTAATTTAATAAATCATTGGAAAATTGTCATTTGTCTAATAAGAGTAGTTCATCTTTTTTAGGATTGTATCCACATGACAGCCCTGTCAGAAGGGAGGGGTCAGGAATGTCTTTTGAGGATGAATTGGTGATCATTAAAAAGGAAAACCTCGAAAACAATTTCAACAAAATCTGAGTCTGCCCATGTTAAGAAAGCCAATTCCACTGTTTACTTTTTCTCTAAGAATCTAAGGGGAAGTGAGTTCACCGATGGCAGAAAGATTAACTTGCAAGGCAGGATGTAAAGAGCAGTTCTGCTGCTTTGGCAAGGTTCCTGTCTGTGCTGATCCTATGCAGTTAGAGTTAGGAGTCTGGACTCTCTTGTCTTGAGATGTTGACCCCCAATCCATACACTTTTTTATCCCTCCTTTGAGCTCATTTTATAATTGCTTTTTATTTCTCTGATTAGTGTTTGGTTGTCCCTGAATAATTTTATATGGCCCAATGTTGATCCCTTTACTCTTACCTCCAAACTAGACAATATCTTTCTGAAGGTGGGAATATTTTTTTTCTCTAAAATCCTTTCATTTATACTAGTTCAGGATTGGCATAAAATGCGTGGGGCTCATTATTCTTGTCTGATTTACTGAGTTGTTACTTTAGTTTGAATTGAGGCTTTTCCTTTCTCTCCATTGCAGTTCCATGATGATTATTACAAAGCTCTTTAATAAATGTTCTCTATGAAAAGTCACACCACTATGTTCAGTTATCTTTTGCCTCTCCTTTTCTTCTCTTCTCCTGCCCTCCAGGTCAATCCTTCTCATTTACTGAAGAATTTGGCAGAGAGTGAATCACATTCTTTTTCACTTGAATTCCTTCCTCACTATTCCCACTCAGAATAATATCAACAATTCTATTAGTGTGAAATATCTAGAGTCCAGAAGTTATTCTGTCTCCTTATTGTGATTGTGTATATGTCTGTAGCAATTCATTAAAGATTAATATTATAGTTTAAATATTTTAGGGAAATTGTATTTTCATTATGCCCAGATTCTTGGAGTTATTCTTCAATCTCTTTATACTGACCATAGGCATTAGTTGCAGTGGTGGCAGGAAGTAAGAGTCAGGCTTTCTGGGGAGTGGAGTAATAGAAGAGTTAGCAAAAGTTTTATCAGAGCTCAGTTTTAAAAGATCTGAAGTTGACCATACTGGCCAGATGGCAAAAGCCTTCCAAGGGAGAAGCCACATCAACAAAGACATGAAGTCCTAAGATAGCATGACTGGTTAGAAATAAGACTGGTCGTAGAGCCACAGATTCCTGATTGCTGCCCTCACCCTTGGTTTCCTCCACCCTCTTGTATATGTAGAATAAGCCTTTGATATGGTCTTGTTAGCAGTGAGTTTGCAACCTTCTTGTACTTCACCTGAGTTCTTGAACTTCGCTCCATTCTGTTTCTCAAGGTGATCCAACATTTTTCCAGCCCCTCAGTTAACACACTGCCTAATCACAGGTGGATGTTGGGCCAGAATAAGGCAGTTGCCAGATAATGGCGCACCAAGTATACGCAGATTTTGTTTTATCATTTTGATCAACAGGAAATTGTTGAGGTGACTGGAAATCCAACATGTATTACTAAGGGGAACAGGAGAGCCTCAGTGAACATGTGCTGACATTAATTTCACCATCCTTCATTAACGCATTAAAAATTTAGTTAACTCTAACCTCATGTGATTCTTATTGTGAATTAAGTAATTTATCTTAATTCTTAAGATAAAGCTATTCTGGAAGAGTAGACAATAATAAGGATGAGATAAAACTGTTTTAATAGACTACTGTCATTCAAACTTCTAACAAGAGATAATATGTCCTTTTCAGTTGAAAGGAACTTCTGGAGGAAAGTTTAGCTGATGTCATGAAACATCACATATCTCTTTTTTAATGTACTTAAATACTATATCCTGTTGAGTATGTACCAAAAACATGAGCTTTTTCTCCTAATTCCCAACCAGCTGCTTAGGGATTACATCTCATGTTTAGTATCTGACCTGTTTCTTACTAAGAAACTATAGGGATTGACTCATTTACAGTTTGACAGATATAAAAATTTATAACCCATCTGTTACTTAAAACAAGAAGGATTTATGATTGTTGCCACTAGGAAACTTGGTAGAGGAAGTTTGATGAATCAGATGGTCAGTCTGTTATCAAGGTTTTTCCAACTAATGCCTTTTTTTACACTGATAAACGGTTCTCTGGAGCTCTGCCCAGACTTAGGGAACCAGAGACTCTGATCAACTGTGGAGGAGATCAATCACCTTGAAGACACCAATAACTTTTTTCTAGTATCAATTTTATAGTTTCTGTGAAATGAGGGCCACCTCTCTAGTTGGTCCCTGGCCATCTGCTCGAGTACTTGATGCAGTACAACTAACTAAAGCCCAATGATTGGAACAATGGAATAATGATGATATGTCATTAATAAAATGTTTAAACATACTTATGTTTTTAAAGACTCCAATATATTTGAAGTATGGGAATTTAATGGATTGAACTGCATAATGTCTGTAGCATCATAGAGCTCTCAGTTCTATGACATGAATTGTGCTTTAACAAACTACAAGAAAGACTCTTATCAGTCTCTCTAGGTTGAATGAATTTAAATAATCATTTGATCCTGTTGCTCACACTGCGGACCTTTACGTACTGAGGAAATTTGGGAATTTGCAATAAGTCTGAAAACTCTTTTTATATGTGTTTCTCCAGGCATTATCCATGGAGAAAATAAAATATCTCAACTACTGTTTTACAAATCTATGAAGATCTTTTTATTATTAATGAATTCATTTAGAAGCTTTCAGATACAAATTAAGTCATTTTCCTATCTATAAACACAATCAAAATAGGAAGAACATAAAGGAAAACTTTGGAATATCTTAACACAAAAACATGATAGAACAGTGCAAAAACATACAATTAAGACTCTGAAACCTATTATCAAACAGGAGATTACTAAATATAGAAAGATATATATTTTTAGAATAAGAAAACACTGAAATTTGTCAATTCTCCCTAAAATATAAAATTGGTGCTATGCAATGATTTCCAACTGAATACTTAGAGAATTTTTTAACATGAAGAAAATGATGTAAAGGAAATCTGTAGTAGTAAACAGAAGTAAATAGATAGGAAATAATTAGAAAAATTAAATTACAGGGCCTCATTTTATAACAGTTAATTTACTGTATTTCACCAATTCAGAAGCAATGTAGACATAGGAATAGATCAATGGACTAGATTAGACTCAAGTGTAATGAAAATTTACTCAAATATCGTATTTAAAATTAGTAAAGATAAATTGGATTGGTGTTAAAAATAAATGTAGACACATCTTCACTATTTACACAAATGAATGGATTTAAATGTAAAATATGAGATCATGCAAATATCTGCAAAAATCATAGGTAAATATAGCCTTGAGGTAGAGAAAGCTTTCTGAAGTACAGATTAAACATAAATTAAGAATACATTTAACATCTGTGTGTCTCAAAAACAAGGGAGAAATTCTGTAAGCTTGCATTTCCAACATACAGGTTAAATATTAAAAACTATTGTGCATCAATCTGAAAACCATGTAGAAAGGGTAAAATCCTTCTTATTGCTTCAACTCTCCTCACGTTCCTATGGACATGTGAGATTTGGCCCAGAACATATTGGGTCACACCAGCCTCCTACATTCAATTGGAATGAGCTCAGGAAAGTTAGCTGCCTTACATTTTTTTCCCCACTTCAGTTAAAAAATAATAAAGTTCTTCAAATTCAACACCATTTTCTCATGGTCTTTTTTTCCTATTTCTATATGTTGAGACACCCCTAAATGCTTTACTTGGTCAAACATGTGAGGATATATTTTTGTGGAAATGCTAAACTACTTCACTGTCAGGATTTTGCTTTGCTGGGTCATTGTGACCCACTCTCTTGCAGTACAAGAGTTGGAGAGCCAGTCAGTAATTAGAAATGAGCGTCAACATCTATTGCTGATCAAGCAGAGCTTAAATACAACTGCAGTACAGAATCCATACAAATCTCCTTGCTTAATCAACTTGTGTTTGCCCACCTAAGCCTAAGGAGATTGATATGTGCTCTCCTGTCTTTTGACCTGGCACAGGAGATATGATTTATCTGTAGGAGATGCTTTAGAGGGTACATTCGATATTAGAAATCCAGAAAAAAATTTCAGATTTTTAAAAATCATCTCAAAGTCCTCAGGTCAGCCTAATACAGTTATATGTATTAATAAATGACCATGGCCTGATTTATTACCTGACCTAGAGCATAAAGATTGCATGTATGTTCTTTAATAAAATGGAGATTGGGTATTATAATTCAATACTGTATCAAAAACAGCAAAAGAAGATATTACCCAGTTTTTCCACCACTTCTCCCTCAGGATTATTTTCCATTGATATTATGACATCAACTGGATGAAAGTTGAAAAAGGAAAACTGGTTGATAAATTATTTTTTGGGTACTAATGCCAAACATCCCATCAGCCCCACTTCACCAAAATTGTTGACTCTTTCCTTACCAAAGAGATTAAACTCCTCACCCATGTGTGTGTTAGTATGTCCATCTCTTAAAAACAAAAACGACTTTATTTCTCTACTGGAGTGAGCTAGCATTATCCTGCAAGCACAAACAAATTTGACCATTAAAGAAATCATCTCATGCAAACATTTTCAAGCTCATTGTTTTGACTTATGTAAAATGTTTACTCAAGTGAATTTGAGAATTCACTTAGCTAAAACACTCATGATGATTTTACAGCTCTCCAAAGTCAGTTCACAGCAGGTAAAAAGACCCCTGCTTAATGCACGGCAATTATTTTATTTACTTGTTTTTTACTTGACAAACACATACAGCATTGAATAACAACCAAGTATTCTTCTAAGGACTTTACAAATACTAGATTTTACATTTTCCTAATGTTTTAATTTGGGCTGTTATGTCAAAAATACCATAAGACTGAGTAGTTTAAGTAAAATGTTTATTTTTCACAGTTCTAGAGGTTGGGGAGTCCAAGCCCAGGTGCTAGCGTGGTGTGGTTCTGGTGAGAGCCTTCTTCATGATTTCCTCATGTAAAAGAGAGAGAAGGATGACTGTCTCAATCTCTTTTTGAAAATAAGGACATTAATCTCATCATGAGGATAGCATCGCCATGATCCAATCTAACTAACAACCTCCTAAAGGCCCTACTTGCAAATATACATTGGGGATTTGGGTTTCAGCAAATGAATTTTGAGGGGACACAAACATTTAGTCCATAGCATGGCCTATGAAGAAGATTCTATTAATGTTATTGTATAGGAGAGTAAATTGAGGGAGAGGGAGATTAAGTGCTTTTGCCCAAAATAACACAGCTTCCAATGGGTAGAATCAGGATTTAAACCCCAAGAAGTCTGACTCCAGTCAGAGCTTCACCTCTGCTCTATATTGCAAGTTACCAAAAAGTTATCCTAAAAATGTGACATAGAGTTCAGAAACAGAAATTTACATTTGTAACATGTTATTTGTGAGTTCCATTGAATATAGCATAGAAAAACAAAGACCATAAAAATCAATTTTTTTAACCCATTATATTTTTATTATACAATGCAAAATTTTCTTTGCCATCCTAATGTACTTCTCAGATATCTAGGACAAATACTGTGAGCTTGTTGCCTAAGCTGAAAACTATCCACTGCTAAACAGAGCATGGGTGCTAGCTGTTACCTGAGGAAAAAAAAGAAAGAGCAGTAATAGGCAGTCATTGTGTGTGATAGTTGACTTTATTTATGAATGTGAAGGGTGTTTTTGGATGAGATTAACATTTAAATTGGTGAAATTTTGAGTAAGCAGATTGCTCTCCAAAATGTGGGTCCACCTTATTTAATCAGTTTAAAGCCTGGAAAGAAAAAAAAAATGCAAATGCAGCCTCTCTGGGCAAGGGAATTCTCCAGAAGACAGTGAAACAGCTTTTGGACTTCATCTGCACCATCAGCTTTCTTGGGTCTCCAGCCTGCTGGCTGTAGTTTTTGGACTCACCAGCCTCTGTAATCACATAAGCCAATTCTTTACAATAAATAAATCTCTTTGTGTTTGTGTGTGTGTGTGTGTGTGTGTGTGTTTGCATGTACCTGTGTGTGTATGTGATATATATATGTATATATATACACATATGCATACTATAAATACATATATGTATATGCACATAGCAAACAATAGGATGTGTATATATATGCACATATGTGTGTATATGTGTACACACATATATCCATTATATACATATACATATATACATATTTTGGGAGAGCCCTAATATATGCTCAATATGCTTAGTGAGGTTTGGTTGGACAAAAAATTGAAATATACCTAAAGGAAACCCAACATGATACCCAAAAGAGAAATATACAAATAAATGTAACAAGAATATCACTTACTTTATGGATTTCACTTTCCACAGAAGGATTTGAGTGATAGGTTGTGAAGGGCAGCAGAATAGTCCTGGAAGTTCTAAATAGGAAGGGGAAAACATGAAAGTGAATAAAATTTTGAAGCCAGTTGTCTGTGAAGAGATTTTCTGATCAAATGGAGAAATGTAACTGTGAGGGAGCAGGAGCCACGTGACAGCTCGGGCAGGGAGACATTTGCCCAGTGACTGAGAGCGGTGATTGTCTGCGAAGCTGCAATGTGCAGTAAAGCATCTACAGTGTCCAGGGCCATCGTGGTTGAATTACGACCTGGAAGCAGAGAGTATTGCAGCTCTGAGACTGGAAAAAGAATGTGGTAAAGCTGATAAAATGCTGTAAAAGAATAATTGGTAAAATCTGATCATTCGAATGTGGGAAGTAGAGAATTGAGGATCAAAAAAATAATATTTAGTTTGTGGGCATGAAGAACACAGAGTTTGGGGTTTGAATTCCCAAAAGATTTAACTGGATTTTGAGACTCCTCCACAATTTCCTGGAAGAACTGTAATTGATTTTTGGGAATGAACGGAATGGTTTACATATACTTGAGTCAAACCATAGCCTAGTCTTCAAAAAATAGGTAGGTTGTCAAATTTATTACTGTATATAAGTGAGAAAATATTACGAGGTACAAATGTTTAGATTTCCCAACTTACATTTCAAGTTCTAAACCACAGTAAGCAAATATTAATTTTATACTCTCCTAGCCTGGTATCTATTTTACTGTTTTACAATTTTATTACACTGCTTTTTTAGGTTTGGTTGATGGGAGTCTGCACAGCTACACTCATTTAAAGATGTATTAGGTTTGATTTTTTTTCTCCCCTTCCCACACCACCCTTTTCCTCTATGGAAACATCAGCCTGTTCTCTGTGTTTAGGTTTGACTTTTAAAATGGAAGTTCCAGTATAAAATGACATACAGTCAAAATTGATGGGAACATGTATTAATAAATGTTTAATCCTAAGTTAGGAATGAATATTATATTTAATTTAAAAATATTATATTTAAAAATTAAATATAATAATATTTAATTATATACAATTAAAATATACCTAAAATTAATTAAAAGTATATTTTTCTCTAAGTTATTGCATGAGGAATATAGAGGAAAAGACATATGTAGGATTTCTTTCAGAAGTTTATACAAAAGAATTTAGCCATCCAGAGTACACTTATTCACATGGCTTTCTATGGCTTCATGGTACTTCTAGAATATTCTGGCACTGACAAGATGCTAAAAGAAAAAACCCTACCCTGCTGTGTATCAATGTAGGCAATGAGTTAGCAGACCTCCCTTGGCAATAATATTCCAGTTAGATAGCAGATCTAATTGACATATTCATCGTCAATTCTCACATTTTTTGTGGCATTGTCCATGACCCACAACAATTATCTCTGTAATGTTTTTATCCTCCTAAGCATGCTTTGGGCTTGTGGAGATGAAGCTGATATAGAGATTTTGCTCTGTGCTGTTTTTTTGATCCAAATAACAGCATACAGCTTTGATTTAAGAACATGCATTCGGTATCCAAACTGCCTGTATTTACATCCTGGCCTGCTGTTTACTAGCTGTGTTAACTCACATAGGTCACTTAATTATGCTATGTTTCAGTTTTCTTGTCTGTACAATGGGCAAATTATAGTACTTACCTTTTAGGATTTTTATGAAAATTAAATGAGCACTTTAGTCCAGGTCTTCTAGAAACCAGAGCATGAGGGAAGATTTAACCTTTTATTTTGTTGGTTCCAGCCCAGGGTGCTAAGAGTGAGAGGAAGAGGAAACTGGGGTAACAAAGGAGGGACAATGCTGCAGTGTGATGTTTATCAACCTAGTTACTATTTCACAGCAAACCATCTGCCAAGCGGGGCTCTTGCCAGGCATGTTTATTCTGCGCATGGAAATTACCTGGAAGGATTACAATAAAAAACAAAACACACAAAAGAGAAAGGAGGGAAAAGTTGTCTTCATGTCTCCTCATCTGTTGTTTCCCACTGGTCAAAGTTCACTCCAGGGTGCCGGCTCTCCTGCAATTCCAGGTTGTTGTCCAGCCCTTGGTGTTTCCTCGAGAAACCATGCAGAGTGGTTCATTGGAGTCTGAAAATGAAGAGAGACCCAGCACAAGTATAGGGCTCTGTGGCAGGAGTCCATTAAGGAAATTTGAGAAGGGGTCCAGAGTGCTTAACACAATGAATTAGTATTTGCAAAGCACTTAGAAGAGTCCTCAGTGGTGGTAAATAGTATGTCTGTTAGCTATTATTACTCTGAGACAGGCTGAGGAGAATGTAAAATAAGAAGGAGACTCGTACCTAAAGGGTGCACTTGATAGTGATTCTAATCAGATTTTAAATTGTCCCAAGATTGTCTCTGATGCCATGGGTTAAGCGAGACAAAATTACAACTCCCTTTAACAGACTAGAAACACAAAGAAGGAGCTAGAAAAGGCCAATTCTTCCACGTTTTTTCTCAACAAAGACCCAGAGGGTGATTTCAAAACAGGTTCAACTCCAGTTTGGATTATGGCAATGCATGTGGGGGTACTGACCACAGTGGGGAAGAAAATAATTCTGCCATGGTTTTGGCGTGGATGCCAGAACAATAAATGGGGAACAGTATTTGACTTTCTCTCTGGAAGTCTCCATTTAGCAGTATCTCTTTCTTGCTCCAAGGCTTGTGAATTGCTGGAATGCATTACTGAAGATTGGAGTCATGAAATATATCATGAAAGGACAAATAGCTATAACTTTGGGGGCACAAAGCATAAGGTTTCTAGTAACTAGTGTTCTGCCCCAAATCACAGGGATGGCCAGATCAGTGCCTTGGTGGTGCATGTTATCTGATGAAAGCTACGGGATGCTTCAAGAAAAAAAAAGCACAAAAGTAAAAGCATATAAAATTATCTTTGTCCACTTATAGTGTCTCTCAATTTTCCTATTCCCATCTTACATCCATGGTCTTAAGAGTTTCTCAGAGTTTTTACCAAGCAAAATTGCATTGTAGTATTTTCAAAAGTATCAATACATCAGGTACTAACAGTGTGTAAATATGCAATGAAATTCCAAACTTGCTCCATAAATCTGGGTCATCTAGATGTTGGTGTAAAATTCCTTTTCTATAATTTTAACTATTGTTCTGTAAAAGATAAAGAATAGATGCTGTTCTGTTTCAATCTAATTAATATCACTAAAATGGAAAGAAACCAAATGTGTCAAGCTTGCTTGACTGTTTGCATGTTAAGTGGGATTCCCTCCTTGAAGAAATTTTTGCATCGTCAAGGGATTTAACTGGCAGCTGTCAGGCTGTTCTCATGCAAACCGCAGAATTTGCCTCTTCTTCGTGTCTGATGGAGATTTATGCCAGATGCTCAGAAGAAAGGACTGGATTTCAAAATCTGAAAGTCAGCAAAGGGGAAGAGGGGTTACAGGAGAAAAACAGTGGATTGTTTCAGCATTCTGAAACATGGAAACCTCTGTTGTTAACATATACATTGTCTAACACACAGACACAGGTACTATCAAAGTGAAGATTCAGACTACTTACTTGGTCAGAGTGGCTTTCCTCCTGGCCACATTGTTTTTTTCACTTCAGGAAAACATGGGTTGATTCTGAGATGCTTTTGCTACAAAAACTCCCAAATTTCTTTTATGATTGCTTCACTGAGGCAAACATAGATGAGATTACTAAGAAAGGATCATTACTCAAAGTTTTGGGAATATACTCTGAATGTATAATTCCTATATTTATATATATTTTAAACATATGGGTAATGTAATGGAAAACTGCTGTGAAGAATTATTTTCTTTTCACTATTTTTGTCACTTAGCAAGGAATACTAAGTAAATAAAATTTGTTTATGAGTTTATTTACCTTTTAATGTATCAAATCTATGATTTAATTATTCATAGCTGGATTAACTAGGAATAACTTGGCCCTAAAAAAGATCTTCTTAATATTTTTTATTTTATAGTCATGCTCTTTAGTAGATTTTATTTATCTTATCTAGTTTATGCCTATTTTTGCTAAAATTATAAAACTTTTTCTCCATACTACCTAGACCCTAGGACTGAGCAGTGAACACAGATGAAGCCTTACACTTGAAATAATTGAATTTGATATTAGATTCCAGGAATTAGACTTTGGCGTGCAAGCTGACTTATACCATCCATTTGATTCTGTCAATATCTAACAATTTACATGAGTCCCTACTTCCCTATTAATAATCCCATTGCTTCAAATTCCATTTTATCCTTTCAAGCAACATTGCAAAGCCCCAACTAAGTATAGATGAACTTTATCATAGTAAAAGTTTAATGATAAGTGTCTTCAAATAAGTTTTTAAATATTGCAGAAATGCATTACTAAGTTTTCAGAGAATATTAACACAATATTGAAAAATTATATCTACATTGCTAAAGCATTGCAAAATTGCTGTTTGTATTAAAGGAGAGCGTTGTAGAATTGCCCCATTAGACAGAATCTCTTTGAATACACATATTCACACATACACACCCACTTTTGACTTGAGTTGAAAAAAGGCTGCAAGGATATTTTCTATATAAGTCACTTACTGAAATATATTGTTAACATGATTAACTATTCAAGTTACTCCTCTCCTACTTCCTTTACAGGTATGCTTTTGATTGTTTCCTCCACAGAAAAATAAAACACATACTTTTATATTTCCTGTTAGAAAATAATTCTAGAGTAAGTGCAATTGCAGTGTGCATGGAAATGGATTTAGATTGTTAAAAGATTGTTAAACCGAGGCTTAGTAAAAATATTTTGAGCAAAAAATCTGTTAGAATAAGGCAGCACCCAATTTAGCAGATAGAAGGGAGCTCTGGGGACTTTTATAGGCAAAAGGGAGTAGGAACAAGGAAGTTATACTAGACAGAAGTAGATTGATCGTTTAAGGGATGGCAGGGGTCTGTCAGATTACCTAGTTAGTACTATCAGGCAGTTCCTGACTGGTTTATGATTCTATTTCTGAGACTGCGAAGTTATAATTAAGTCTTAGTTTAGTTGTTATGGGGCTTTTCATTAGCAACCCCATTTTGGGCTTGTTTTTAATAAGATTTAGATCATCTCCAATTATCTTTCTACCTAATCTTACATTTGGGTGTATACACACAGACACACACACACACACACACACACACACACACACACACACACACACACATATATATATATGTATACATGATCCCACATTCCTATTTGAAAATATCAGGCTGTGGTAGATATTAAGTTTTTCTTTCACTAAACATTTTATGTACTCTTTCTTCAATTGCTCCTGGAAAGTAGGCATGACTACCTGAATTGCTTTGGCTAATGAAATGTCAGCAGAAGCATTTAAGGGACAGGATCAGTTTACCTTATTTCTTTCCCAGAAGTGCAGGCTCAGTCCCTGCATAGAGATAACATGGGAAGAGCCCTTTCTCAATTTGTAATGGACATTTGGTATTAACAATAAACAAACAAACCAACCTTTCTTGTTTAAACAAGTAAGATTTGTTCCCTCAGTGGCTTCTGGACTTTCTGTATTTTCTCACTTTATCCCTTTTTCTGTTTTTCTCTTCCTCATTTTTTCTCTTACAGAGCATAAGAAGTGTAGTCAATCTTCATTTCTAAATTAATGGTGTAAGATGGAATAAGAAAATAATGACTAACTAAATTCCAATTAGAAAGACTACAGTGGGCGCTTTTTTTCCCTCTCTATTTCTATACATAAAGTTCCATTTTTTTTCCCCATATTCTATGCTGCATAATTCTCTTCTCTCCCCTGTGATCAGCCCTTGATCAGTGCCTACTTCCTAATACCTTTTAAAGCAGGTCAAGGGGGGTTACAAAGAGAATGAGTAACAGAAAAACTCAGTGTAGAAAAAGACTGTAAAAATCTGAAAGGACTTTAGTCAGTATTGTTAGTCTGGTATCAGTTCTGTTACTAAATAATAAGATGAATTAATAAGTCATTTCTAATTTTTCACCATTTGTCAAAATCCATGGTCCAGTCTGTATTTTAATATTGGTGTTACTAGAGTTGCATTTCCAACTTCTAATGAGGCCCAGGCCACACCTAAAATCGTTGGAATCAGAATCTCTCAGAGGCATCCAAGCCGTTTTTGGGGGGACAGAGAGTAGAAGGGTGTCTGTTCAAATGGTCACCCTAAGAACTAAATACATATATTGACATGATTCCCAATTTATTAGCATCAGTAATGAAAGGGTCAGTGGCAAATATAAAATGTTTAAAGGATTACACATTATCTTAATATTTCTTCCAGGAGTTGTTTGGTTGTTTTTTTTTTTTTTAATTCCAAGTAGTTCTAGAAATGCTTAGTTCCCCCAGATGAGCTTGAGTCAAGGTGGATCATACAGAGGTGTCCATAAATTTCACTGTAGGTATGCTTTTGTCGGGTCCTATAATGATAATTGTGAAAAGTGTTCAAATGGCAGAGATAATTCTGTTTCTGTTCTGTTTTAAGGAAAGATCTTCTCCTCAACCCCTATCCTACTCTTGTCAGGCTTTTATTTTCTTTACTGGTCTTCATTTCTAACCCACTGACTTAAGCAATTTTAATTAGTTGGTTCTGAAAATGTTTTCTGAAGAGAAATTATTATCTTCTGTGTTGTAGCAAATTGCAGTTATTTAGGAACAGCTGCTGCCTGCTTTGAGCTTGCTGAGAGTGTCAAGGTAATACTAGCCCTTTGGATTTGAAGGTCGTGGACCACAGGTCATAGAGTTCCTGCCAGCAGAGTTTTTCTTTTGCTCGGCTCACATTATATCTTTACTCCTTTACTATTTTTCTTTGAAAGAGTGGAGATACATTATAGTTCCAATTTCTATTGGCAAAAATAACTTCCATTTTAGCTGAAATGTTTAACTTTTGTTGTATATTCACTGTGGGATTTTTCCCCCCATTTTATTCATTTCCAGACTTTGTTTTCATGAAGTTATTATCCTAAAATTGCTTTTATGTGTGGGTGAATTTCACAATGTTTGATGACTTTTTTTTACAAGGTATAAGAACATCTCCTTAATTACCTTGAATGATGTGGAGGCCACATAATTGCAACTAAGGGGAATTAAATTTTTAAAAAATAACATTTTAAAAATAATTTAGTCAAGTAATTTTAAATATAAAAGAAGAAAGGTATTAAGAAATTATTTATTGGTCTCTGTGGATAAAATGAAGGTTTCTGTGGCCAGGATTCTCACCTGGCCCTGTTTGGCTAGTTCACTACACATGTGTGGGCAATACGTTGCTATTGACTCTATATAAAGAGCTCCACCCAGTGCTCTGGGCAACACAGTGGCAGGGCTGCAAGACTACAAGAGAGCAGAGGAGAGGCTGAAGTGGTGGCAGCACTGAGGACAGAGGCCTGGAGGACAGCTGTGTGGGCAGAGAGGCCCAGAGGCAGGCACCGGCTTGCTGCATGCAGACTTGCTGAGTGGATGGGATTTTAGTTATTGACCTGCCACTGTGGAAATAAAATTGGGTATAACCCTTTCACCCCAAGAACATTCTACTGTCATTTCTTTGGTCACACTGAATCCATAGTGAACTTGCCAGAGGCTGAAACCCATTGGCAAGACAGTTTCCCAGGAAACAGACACTGAAAAGGTGTTCAGCATGCAGGATAGTTTGCCTCGGAGCAACCCTGGACCCACATGTATGGAAAGAACGGGATGGAGGCAGGATTGGATTGGGCAGAGGAGCAGCCAGGCTGCAGTGCAGACCTAACTCATCTCAGCTGACCCCACAAGTTGACTTGGAGCTTGAACACTGTAGAGAAAATTAAGTTCCCATGGCCAGGATTCTCACTTGACCCTGGTCGGCTTGCTCACTGCTCACTTGTGGACAATATGTTGTTATTGACTCTATAGAAAGAGCTCCACTCAGTGCCCTGGGCTGTGTGGCTGCAGGAGAGCAGAGCCTGGCAGGGTGGCAGTGCCGAGGACATAGGTTGAGACTGGCTTGCTGCGTGCAGACTTGCTCTGAGGCAGACAGGATTCTAGCTCTTGACCTGACACCATGGAAATGAAGTTCGGTATCCATTTTCATTTTTTCAGTCTCACTGAATCCATAGTGAACCTGCCTGGGGCTTAAACCCACTAGCAAGACAAATGTTTTGCAGAGTTGCCCTCATTTGGGTCAGGATGGCCAGATTCACATCTACCAGTCATTGTGTAAGGTAGGCCACTCCGGCATTGGAACATGGCCTTAGGGAAAGATGACTACAGACAGCTGGGCTCTGTCGGAGGTGACCCCTGAAGAGTGCTGTGAAGACTGTGTGACATATACCTCTAGCAGCTGGGTAAGTACGTGTTCATATAGCATGCAAATGTATGTATGAACACGTTTGTATTTCCAAATGAATGTGATTAAAGATTTCCTAATAAATGCTATTTAAACTTTTTCCAAGTTTAAATTATTCCCTTAATATCCAACTGAAACCTCAACATTCTACATTGTTAGGTTACTCTATTAATTTATCATTTTGTCCTTTTATCAGCTTCAGAAGTAACAACCATATGTGTAATGAAAAATATCAGAATAAAAAAATGAGAAAAACATTTTAAGTGAGAAAGACAAACTACAGCCTAAACCATTGGTATGCACAAATTACTTCATATAGGATGTACTTTATTGAATTAAAATGGTCTCATCTAGGCAAAACATTAGCTAACATTGTCATTTTGCTTGTCAATATAAACAGAAAGGCATTATAACTAAACTTTGAAAACAATATGAATTCTGTTTCAGTGGCAAATACAGGTTTTATTGTTCTATATCCAATATTTTTGGCAGGAAAATGTAGAAAATGAGGCAAGAAAGAGCTAAAATGGATTTTGTACTTGTTTTAACCTTTGAAGAAAGAACTTACACAGACGGGTCAAGTGATGGTAGGTGGAAAGATGAACAGAATGTCAAGGTGTATTTTTAAAAGCTTTTTCTGGTTCATCCATCCTTCTCCACTCTAAGCCCTGAGGGTAATTTCCTCTCCCTCCATGGCAGGGGTAGGTGCTGGGGTGGGGGACAGAGTCAACAAAATGAGTAGCCAAGGGAAAGCTTATGCGGAAGAAAAAAAGAAAAGGGAATAAGAGTAAAGGAAAAATGGAAATGTAAGAAGTGAGAAGAGAAAGAGAAGGACTTATTGACAAAAATATAAAGAAAGAAAGGAAAGAAAAGTGAAAGGAGAAAATGGAGAAGACATCTGAGAATGATCGTGTGGCTTTACCCCTTCTTCAAGGCAATCTTAATGCAGATGCAAATCCTTCCACCGAAAGCAGTCTGGCATCTGGCCCAATTCCTTCATTTGTTCTTTGCATGGTTTTTATGACCAGCTTTTCCACTGGGAAAAAAAATGAGATATCTATGGGTAGGGTAAGGTTTAAAAATTTTTGAAATAGGTATCGCTAGTTCTTAAGTTTTTCTGATCATTTAGCATAACACAAATCTCTGCTTCTAATTTCAATTCAGAAGTGAATTACAGGTGCAATAGTGGAAATGTCTATAGCTTAAAAATGTCAAAAAGTAAGTTTAATGATTGACTATAAACTTAAGCTAAGAAAGGACCCCAAGAGATTCATATTTCATGCTTAGCATCTTTCTTAGAAATAGTTAAGTGTACAATTACTGGACACTATTCCTAGGATAGAAACAAGCTTCTTAATGGCTGCATGAATCTTGAATCAGCTATTTCACATTAATTACCTAACCCTCAGTATCCTTATATATTTAATTGGAATAACAGTCTTTATTTATGTGGTTATTTTGAGATAAAATCAGATAATGTTTTTAAAGGGTTTAGCATAATGCCTGGCACATGGTACTTCAACAGTCCATTTTATGAGTTAAAATTACATTTTTAAAGAGAAGTGAAAATATAACATGAAACATTTGAATTTATTGACTCTAGCTACTGTCAGTACAATCTATTCATTCTCAATACTGGCCAATAAAATACTTCTCTCAAGATATATGTAGACTTGATATTGTACTAACAGCTTTAAAGGTGCTCGAAACATCTGAGACTTAGGAATACTGCCTGTAATAGCAAACTTCACAATTTCACACAAAATGGGAAAAGTTTAAGATGATCATATCCCAGTGACTTTGATTTTGTAAGCTAAGACCCCCCGGAAAAATGCATAGAGCACCAGTAGAAAAAAATGTATTGTCAATTTTAGTTCAATGAAAGTACAGCCCCAGTGGGTGGTAGAGAGTTCTTCCAGGGATACTGTAGCCCAGATAGAGAGTGGGCCCCAAGGCCTAGAGGCCAGGCACAGTACACACAAGACTGGTCTTGTCATTGCTTTAATATAATACTGTAGTAACAAGGGTATGTAAGAATTTCAGATTTCACTCAAAATATTACTTTTTCTCTGTAATGGGAAAAAGTGCTTATTTGAATTGCCTTGGCTTAAGGTAACACTTATGTAAAATATGTGTATATCTTAAATTCCCAGATGAACAGAAACTACATTTGCTTTAAAAATTTTCAAGGGTAACTTTTTCAAAATCTTTAATCTTTGTCAATATAACTTTTAAAGGGAAATATACATAGTTATTAAAATTCAACTCTTTCTAAGTTGTGAATCCACCTATCTTCATTATAATGATTAAAAGTTGTAATAAAAAAATGGTTGTGATGGTACTTTTAATTCTGAGTTTCTCTATGAAATCCTACCTTTTCCCTTTTGATTAATTAACTCTTAAGTATCACCTCCTGATGTTTCCATCCTGAGATGCCTGATACATTCTAGGCACTAAGAGGTATTGAATAATTAAATGAATAAAAATGCATGATAAAAATAAAAATCTTATTTTTAAGAAACTTACAGTCTTACATATGAATTTATTTTGCAATGAAGCACCTATTTTTATTATGTAAATTATATGTAACTTTTAAATAAATTTAAACTATTAAACCATTCAAACATTTTAACAATTTTTAGGTGTACAGTTCTGTGACATTAAGCACATTCTCTTTGTTATGTGCCTACCACCATCATCCATCACCAGAACTTAATTTTATCTTCTCCATCTGAAACTCTTTACCTATTAAACCCTAATTCCCTCTTCTCCCCTCCCTTGATGCCTGGCAACCACCATTCTACTTTCTGTCTCAATGGATTTAACTATTCTAGAACATCCTTTTGTGACTGGTTTATTTCACTTAGCATTATATCTTCGGTTTATACATGTTATAGCATGTGTCAAAATTTCCTTGCTGAATATTACAATCTGTGTATGACATTATCTATCTTTTGCATTCTTTATACTGGCTAAAGACTTCCTTTTAGAAAATTTTATCTATATTTTAAGGTCTCTGTCATGAAGTTTTATATTTAAAGAAATAAACCTTTTATTTTAGATTAGTTTCAGATGTACAGAAAAGTTGCAAAGATAGTAGAGTTTTGATACGCCCCCAGGCAATTTTCTCTATGGTTTTAGCATCTTACATTAGTATGGTTCATGTGTTTCGACTAATTAACTAACAGTGGTTTGTTATTAACTGAAGCCTATACTTTATTTAGATTTCCTTAGTGTTTACCTAATTCCCTTTTTCTATTCCCATCTAGGGTACTCAACCTAGGATATCCCAACTAGGACATCACAGTACAATTATTGTCATATCTCCTTAGGCTCTTACAGATTGTGACTCTTAGACTCTCTATGTTTAAAGACTTAGGCAGTTTTTATGAGCTCTGTTCAGGTATTTTGGATCTGTTTGACGTTTTTCTCATGATTAGACTAGGGTTATGGATTTTTTGAGGAAACAACAGAAGTAAAGCGTCAGTCTCATCACATCATCTAAAAGGTACAGACTGTCAACATATCTTATTGTTGATAATGTTAACCTTAATCATAGGTCTTGAAATAATATTTGACAGCTTTATTTTCCACTGTAAACACACTAATGGGTGTTTGTCAGGTTTCTCCAGTGTAAAGCTATTTTCCCCCTCTTTCCTTACTGCATTCTTTGGGAGCAAGTCCTTAAATGTAGTCAACAATTAACAAGTGGAGTGTGATGCTTCTGCTGGGAAGGAAGAAATTTCCTCTACCCCTCGAGGTTCTTCTAACTTGTTCAAGAATCAAATTGACAAGAGACAGATTAACAGGAGAAAAAAAATCCAGTTAATTATGTAATGGGAATCCATAGACATGAAATTCCAAAGATAGGGAGAATGAGATGTATATTTATATACACCAAGATGAAGTGGGTAGGAAAAGGGAAGCAATTCACAGGAATATGAAAGAGTAAATATTTGGTTAACAAATACTTGATGAGCCACACTGAAACAGTGGATACCAGAGAGGCATTTTAACAGGCCTAACTACATCCCTCCCTGCTCACCACACCTAGTTTACATCATGACATAGCTATCTAAGGTGATAGCTCTCCTCCTGCAGCAGCTCCTCCATTCATTTTACACAGTTGTGGGGCAGCGGTGGGGCGAGATGAGGGAGTGGGGATGAAGGGTTGGCAGGAGGGTGGCAAAGTGTCTCTGTAGCTTGGTCCTTGATTGTCTTCAGCTCACATGCCACAATGGCATAGTTTGGGGCAGTCTGCCCTTGGAAGAGTAATTATATAACTTATTTGGAATTCTTATAGACAAGACTTATCTGTTCTTCCACTTTCAGTTTTTGCAATCATTTACTTATATTAGTATGGATAAAGCCATTTTTAGTGAAGTCAATGACATCATTTAGGATTTGCTATGCCCTAGAACCTGTGTTAAGTATAGTACCTATTAATTCATATAACCCTAGTCATAATAATAATTGGGGTCTGTGTATGAGTGTGTGCATCTGTGTGTGTGTATATATATATATATATATATATATATATATATATACACATATATATATATACACAAATATTACTAAATATTTTTTCTTCACATTAATAAACTAAATTTCCACTTTAGTAACTTACAAAAGAAATATATTGTTACTAGGCAGTGGATTGTGGAATTCCTCCTTTCCTGTCTTCTAGAAGAAAACAATTCAGATGATAGACCCACTAATGAGTTAAAGGCACAGAAGGCTTTCATTTAGCACACCTTAATGGTGGGAGTAGCCTTCTCAGTCAGGCACCAGATATGTTACAGGAGGAGTTTGCACTCCTCAGTCCTTGTCTGCATGGAAACAAAAAATTGAAAATCAAAGATACAATAGTGAAGCTGAGCAGAGTTTTATTTGAATTTACTCCAAGGGAGAAATGGGCTAGAGTCAATGTGGATGAAGGCCCTGAATTTTTAGGGGAGGGTCTATTTATCATGTCCTAACTGGGAGATGCCTCTCTGATTGACGGCGTGAGGTCATTTGATTGACAGCTCTAGTTTTATACCCATTCCATTTGGTGCCCATGTCTTTCGACAAAATGTGCACAGGAAAGCCCAAGGGGAGGGGAGAGGGGTAGATAAGTGCTGTTTTATTTTGATAAGATTACAATGAGGTGTGGTTTGGGCAGCACTTAGTTTTGTTGGATTGCACCTGAATTATGATCTGTTTGGGACTGATCTGGCCTAGTCCCAGTAGGCACTCTGGGTCTCCCTGCAAAACCTTTGTGATCTTCCAGCTGGACCCCCTTGCCTGCATTGTTTTTCTCCTTGAACCTTATCTGCCCCTTCCCCAGCTGCTCATGACTATCTTTCTACCTGACAATATTATGCATATAACTATGTTGGCCATGTAACTAAAATTTTAATTTACGCTATGACTGCAAGAAATGGATGGGATTTTGGAATTTTTTTTTTCAGTAATTCCTATGCTGAGTTTTCAATATCAGCCTCATTGAATGCTTGAAAACAATATAACAAGGTAAAGATAATTGCAATTGTGGACATAATTTTCTAATTAGCACAACTAATTGTCGGTCCATGGTAAGAGCACAGGTCTATCTGATCCCAACTTTTGCCTTTTATGCCCAGCGTTTTCACTGATCTGTATGCTGTGAATCTATATAGTTTACAGTTCATTTAAGTACTGGATGTATAGTGAAGTAGTTGAAACTATAGGTTTGGATCTCGTCCCTGGCTGAGAACTTTGGGAAAATTACTTACCCATTCAAAACTTATGATTCTGTATGTATAAACTGGGGAAAGGAAACAGTGATAATAATAGCAACTGTGAGGATTCAATAAGTAATTGATGATTGATTAGAATATTTTGCATGGTACCTGGTGCAGGGTAGGTGCTCACTTTTTTATCTGTCATTATTAATATTATTGTGTTCTTTACTCATTTCAAATTTGTTTACATGAGATAGTTTCATATTTTTTGTTGAGTTTTCTAGAAGGCAAGCATGATACAGATTCATCTGCAAGTGGTTAGCACTTGAGACACTCAGAACAGGAAAGAGAAGAAAGTATGATCAGATGATGTCTATCCCATGGAGAGTTCTGGAGTGTAATTATTCTGCTAAGATTGCTTCACCTAATGTTTATAGAGTCGGGCTTGGTATGTTGCACCAGTCAGTCACTGGCTATGGGCTGTCGAGGGCAGTGTGGTGGGTGGTGGTGATGTGAAATCTCAAGCACAACCAGGAAGTCCATGGACCATCCTCAGGAGAAGCCTGTCCCAGGTGTGAGCATCACCAGTAATGCAATGCAGAATGAGTCAGAAGCATCAAAGGAGATCTGGGCTGGCCACCCAAACTGGCCAATACGTAGTTAGGAAGTCTTTTCTCTCCAACCACATAGTGAACTCCCTATAGACAAGAAATCTAGTAGACTTACAGAAATCTTTTAAACTCTGTGTATTAGAGCAATGAATTTGCAAAAGGAAAATTGGATACCATATGCCTGCTTGAAACCTTTTCCTTTACCAAAATAACCCAGTTTTTTATGGTTATTGTATTTTTTACATGATGGTTTTGTTTACATTCATCTGTGGTAGAGATGGCTTTGTTCTCTTCCTGGAAACTAAAGTATTTATGAAGAACTATTAATAGAAACATGTGGATGGAACTGCTACTTCCAATAAAATATCACAAAGTTTATATAGCTTATGGCTCACTACTGTAGCCCCCACCTTGTTTAGTATCTCTCCTTTGTCCCCACCCACAGATACTCTGATTTGCTTGGTGTGGGGTGAGGACTAGTTTTAATTTGCTTTCAAAGATCCCCAGCCAAGACTGAGAACAACCAGACTGCAGTAAAAATTAGCCAGTTGGAAAATTCCAAATTGCCTAATTCATACAAAATATAAGCAAAGGAATCTGCCTCATCTTGAAATTGTTGCATTAGAAAATGTCAAATAGGTGTACAATAAAAATTTTAAAGATAATGGTAAGAAAAAGATAGATTGTTTCAGTATGCAATAAAGTGTTCATTCAAGATGATCCTTTCCTACTCCCTTCCAAATAAGAGTCCTGTATCTCAAAAAAATATGCCATTTTGAGCCAACTGACAGGTTAACTTAGGCATGAAGATAATATAGTTAAAATAGTAAGCCAGATATACATGTAAATACAACCAAAAGGACTTTTTTGCATACATACATAAAAAATTAAGCAGAACTAAATACAAATGCCTGAGAGAGACTCAAGCTGGGAATATTTAGTTGGTAGAGTTAAACCAGCTCTAACATAATTCTAGTCAGATGGAAAGGCAGTAAAATGCATGTCATAATATTTTCCTTTCTCTGGAATTAGCATTTAAAGTTTCAATAGCACATTTTAAAAAATGAAAGCAAGTGATACAGTTTAGATTACTTTATTGGCTATTAAAGGCATGACAATGTTTTAATTAGTTTCTAAATTATCTGTAATTTTCTTCTAATGTATTCATCTATCAACAATATCTCTTGAGGAATAACTGCACATGTTAGAAATAAAATACATAGAATTATCAAAGAAAAAATACATGTTACATACTCTATAATTATTTTTTAAAAAACATTGAGCTCTAGCTTTTTCAGGGAATAAGAATATTGCTGATTGACAGTACTTGAAAAGAATAAAAATGTGTGAGGTTTAATTCTAAGATCCCTCAAGTATGTATAGTCCTCAGTTTTTAAATATTCTATTCTGTTGATTATCACCATAATTCTATGCAGATCACATTTTAAAAACACCAGTTTTGTTTTTCCTGGCCACAAAAAAAAAAAAAAAGCTACCATTAGTTTTGCTGGCTCTTCTAAGTTTGCCAGGTAAATGTCTCAGTTGAAAGCTGTAATTGTGATTTGTTGGGCTTGAAATATGAAGCATATCTTTCATGTTGGAATTTTAAATAACTTATTAAGCAACAGTAAGGTCTTTTCAGTACTTAATCAAAACAAACCACAAAACAAGTATGTGTGGTACTTAGCCCACTCTTAGGAACCACTGGCTAATGCAGAGGAAGGAAATATTCCTACATTCTCTAATTGCCTAATTTCACTTTACAGCACTGTTTCTAAAGCTATTGTCTCTCAGATTTACACAACTAGAAAACATTAAGATTTATATAAATATATTCATATTTACAATAGCAACTTTTGTGCACAGAATCTATATATAAAATGTCGGACAAAGTAGCCTATGATTGTCCTCATGGAAATCAAGAGAATGTGCCTCAGTTATTTGGGGGAGAATGTCAAAATGTAGGTGTCCTATGTTAACTATATTTTTATTAATGTTTCAAAATACATTTTCATATTTTATAAAAGGGAAAATTTGCACACTTCTGCAAAAATCTTTCATGGACATTTTAGACATTTGGAAAGTATTGCTTCTTCTTGTATTTCTAAAATCTAGTCACTTAAAAATGTATTCCATTCCTGACCATTCCTTTTTTATCTTTTTATTTGTGTGATGACAGTAGTGTTAAATGGTGTAAGGTGAAATGTATTTTGAAATGATGGTATTTGTACTTAATCTATAAGAAGCAAATGAATGACCAAGGAAACATGATAGAAACATCGTTCTAATATTGACGAGTAAAATAAAGTAAGAACTCTTTGCTTTGTAACATACTGAAATATGGACAGGACTGAATTATAATGAATGTTCTGTTCAAAAAAGCCATGAGCAACCCTGGAATGGTAAGTGCAGAATTACACTAACCTTTATGTGAATTAGAGAATTTAACTACAACTGGCTATTTAATTGGCCTGGTTGTAACACCACTGTTACCTCCCTATGAGTGCAGAATTGGGTAAATGGAAATTCAGAGCTTTTATTAAATTTTAATTGTGTTTTATTAAGGTACAGAAAAAAAAGACATTTTTGTGGTTTTATTATTATCATGATAATTTGCCAAGAGAAGGATTTTAATGTTTTAAATACTAATTATTCAAAGATAGATTAAGCTCTGCAAAAAGAAAAATGGTTGCTCAGAGAGTTAGACATGCTGAAGAACAAAAGATAACATTTGATACAGCTCATGCTGATCCTTTAAAAAGGAAAACAGATTAAGAAAAATCTGCATTGCGTGAAAAGCCAAAGGAATAAATGAAGCCATAACAAAGACAAATACATATTCATTCAACAAATGTTTATTAATTGCCTGCTTTGTATATCGTAACTTTTAATTACTGGACAAAGTCAAATTATACATGGTCCTGCCCTTGAGGGCTCAGGGGAGGTAGAGAGGTGTGGATCAACAATAATGCAGGACAGCGCTTTAAAGGATGGGGTTCTAAAGAAGTCAGGAGGACACATGGCAGTGCGGTGGGGGTGGGGAAGGTAGTTACTCCAGAGCTGTTATAGTAACACTGAATTTTGAGGCAATAGGCTGCAGTCCTATGTAAATGGGACAAGGGCATTCCATGTGCAATGTAGAAAAGCAGAGAAATAGCAAGAACTGGAGTAGAGGGTGCCAGATAACAAAAAAGTCCTATTTGTCATAAAAGGAGTTTGAAATTCATCCTAACATTTAGAAGGAGACATTGAAGAGGGATTATATTCACCCTAAATTGAGGTAAAATCTGCCTATAGTGAAATATACTCCCTGGAGCATTCTTAGCAGGCAAACGATATCATATCATGAGATTTACATTTTAGAAAGATGACTTTGCCAGCAGTATGGGGAACAAACCGTCTACCACCTGTCCCTATAGCTATCAGCTTCATATCTGGTGTCTCAGACATCTGTTGCTCGCCAAGTATCTGTATGCTCCCATAATTTTCCTATCCCCTTTTAGTTAGGCAAGGTCACGTAACTAGTTCTGTCCTGTGGACTGTGACAAAGATAGGAACACTGGGCAGGGCTCCTCCACCTTTCTTTCTCTCCTTTGGTGCAAACTTAGGACTCTGTGCTCTGCATGATGCAGCCTCAGCAAGGAGAGCCTCTGGCCTCTTGAGTCCAGGAATGACTGTGTGGCCCAGGGTCTGCTTAACCCCCTCCTCCATCTGCACTCACATACTGTGTCAGTTATGTGAGTTAGAAAAAATATCCTTTGTTCTTGTAACACAATCTAATGTAATGAATAATACATTCTAGTCCCTTAGTTTATTCTTTGAAGACTTTGGTTCCTATCACTTTACAACATTAGAGATATCATAATTTGGGGGAATTTTAATACCTATGCTGATGGCACTTCTGATATTTAGGCTTTCTGTTACTTGATTTTCTCCTCCCAAAATTATCTTGTCCCTCACCTTACCTTAGCCATTCACTCCCATGATTGTACACTAGTTCTTTACGACCACCAAAAATTTCAGTTTTGAGCATCTCCCTCTCTGGTTCTTATTTCCTGTCTTTCTAGCCAACTTCATTTAATATCCCATCTCTTCCTATTCTTCTGCTTCATTGGGATGCACAGTCTATCATCCAGCTTCTCACTCTCCCTGACCCTCATCATGCCCTTACTTTCTAATCTCTCTAGGTACTAAGGCCATCATTATGATGGAGCCCTTGCAAATTCCATTAACTCATTTGTCCTTTTTAAGTTTTTAACATACTGCTAGAAAGACCTCAGATGTAGCTGAATTCAACTCTGCTATCTCTGCTTCTGAATACTTGCATGTGAAAATGGCTAGAAAAAAACAGCCTAGCATACTGATTGCTCTCACTTTAAATTAACGACTTCTAAATATGTTTCCTTTGCCCATGAATTCTCCAACTTTTAATTAGTATTTTAAATCTCTCATCTTAAATTTCCACTACAACATCGCTAAATTCACCCTTAGCTGATTACTTTGCTTCCTATTTCTCTAGGAAAATTGATTTGCAATTAGAAAAGACCTTTATCAAGCTATGACCACATGAAACATTTACATGTGTGTCATATTACACTCTGCCTTCCATCCTCTAGCTGTAAGCCATCTGTGCTCCTTTCCCAGACTCACTTCTCTGTTTTTCACTTATTTCAATTTTCCTTGCCTGTTCATGGCTATGATTCCAGAAATTTTCCCAACTCTTTGGAATGATCAAACTTTCCTTACTGAATAATTCTTTCCAACATACTAAGATATTATATCAACTTTAAGCATTTTTTCTTGCCCCTTTATATCCTTATTGTTACTAGCCCACTTCTACTTCTTTTTTCAGCAAATCTCCTCAAAACTCTATACTATTTCTCTCCAATTCTCCTCTTCCTATTCTTTCTTGCTTCAGTCCAGTTAGCTCTAACTCATCACTCTGCTGAAACCCTCTTGTTAATGATATTCATTTTGCTACACACAAAGCAATTCTCAGGTCTCAGATTTCCCAACCACTTTCAATTCTCATTCAACTCTCATATTTATTTCTACAGCCTGGATTGATTCTCTCAACTCCAGATCTTAAAAATCAAGTTGTTCACACAGGTCATAAAAAAAAAAAATCCTTCTGCCTCTCCTCATCTGTACCATCATCTCCTTCTGAGTCGCCTAACGTTGCTCCCTGATTCAATCCACAGCCCTCTCTGGTTTATTCTCAAAATAGAAGTCAGAATGCTTCTTCTGAAACTTAAGCAGATCAGTCACTACTCTATTCAAAACCTTTCAATGCCTTTCTGTCTCAGTGTAGAGTCTTCAAAATCATCCCCCACTGTGTTTTCTGGGGGAAGCCAGGGTTTCTCTGATTGCCCACTCTCCCCCTCTTCACCCGCACTGCTCTCGCCATGCTGGTCTCCTGGCCCTCACTGTAACATTCCAGGAAAGCACCTGCTTCGGGTCTTTCACACTTGCTGCTGTTTGTGTCTTGAGTATTATTCCCCAGGATATCTCCAGGTCTGGTTCTTTCTCTATTTTTGGATATCTGCTTAAACATCACTGGATTGGTGATGTTTTTCTGGACTACTCTAAGTAAACATTTTTATGTCTTGGTAGTCTTGTGAATTAAATATTATTATTCTCTATTAAAATTGAGGGAAAAATGTTCACAAGATATCATCTCTATTTTGAAGGAGGAAACAAAGGCTCACAGAATAATGACTAATGTTACTTTGTATCAGAAATTCTAGATTCTTTATATTAGCTCATTTGTCATAACTCTATTATATAAGATACAATGTCCAGAATCAGTCAATAAGCCATATGGATAGCCGAGACAGCTTCTTTGACTCAGTACTCTTTCCATTGTAGCCTACAGACTTTTGATAGTCACTCAATCATGCAAAAATCACATTATTGGTTATGAAGAGATGTTCAGGGATAAGTTATACATATTTTCCAGTTTAATCTCTCATTCTATCGTCCTGTATTACTTTGAGTATAAGTTTTTTAAGGTAGTAAATATTACAACATAGAGTAATTAAAAATTTCAAGTTTTCATTTCCACATGCGCTGTTTTGCTGTACTTCAGTCTATGTTGTAAATTTTTAACATACTCCTGGATTCCTCAACAGATAGTCATTTCTTTTCTCAGTATAGTTGTTTGAAAAGTATTAAGACATGCCTTCTAGAAAATACTATTTTAGAATTTCACTCTAACGCCTTTCCATCTTCGGCTGTCTTTTGAAATATTGTTTGTGCATTTGGTTCATCATTGCAGTATAGTGGTGCCTAGCAAACAATATTTGGGGTTTTACAAAATCATAAAAATGTTTCATACTGAAGAAATGCAAAGATCCTGAAAGAGGGACTTGTGAATCTCTCTAATCTGATTGTAGGAATGATTATATAACAAAAAATTTGCATAAACAGGCATAAATATATATATTTTAAGATTTTGTCTCAAATTTGTAATAATGGGAAATATCATTTGATTGCTCAATTTAATTTTGTTTGTAAATTATTGCATGCTACTGCTCTTCCCTTACAAAAACATAATTTTATATCATATGCAGGAAATTAAATTACTTACATTGCTCACTAGTGTGTGTAAACCTCATCTTTTGTTCTATTTTCCCCTTCATTCCTGAGCTCTACTTTTCTTCCCATCTTGCATTTGAAATCCATTCTACTGTGCTTGATATATATCTTTAAATATTTATGTAATCTTGTAAGAGATATAGAACTAATGTATATGTGTGTCTTTAATTTTCACAAAGTATTGGGCTATAAATATCATTTCTGCATTTTTTTAAACTCAATGCTTCAATTTTTCATATGCATACTCATTTGTTTCTAATTGGTGTGTAATATTTCACAAGTTTATATACACCATGTTTTACTCACCACTTTTTCAGTTGCCCATGTCTTCCTGCCCTTACAAAAAAAGCCATAGAACACAGCCGCCCACTTCTCTCATACAGGCCATGTGAGAATTTCTTTGAGATTCGGAACTAGAACTGTGACTACTAGGTCAAAGGGCATATACTCTTACTTAATTTTAATAAGTACTGACAGTTCCTTCCAGAAAGCCTGTGCCAATTTATGTCCTCAACAACTCATATCTCTCTTTTTCAATCGGCTTTTTCCCTTTTTTTTTTTTTGCTTGACCATCCCTCCCTTTCCACATTTATATCTCATATCTTATTTGTGTTGTTCTATTAGCATTTAACAACAGAATGATAGAGATTTGATTTAGCTCAAAATGTCACTCATAATATTAGAGTAATATGGAATAAAAGCAATTTGTGAGATACGCCTGTACTTTAACCTGTGGTTATTAATCATTTTTTTCTTTGCCTTATAATTATTTGTACATTTTTGTTAGGTTCTGTAATTGCAAACTTCTTAAAGACAGGAGCTGTGTCTTCACTTTCCAATATCCATCTATGTGTTGAATTATGTATGGAAAAATATTTATTAAATACTTCTTTAATGCCAGGAGGTTTCTAGGTGCACAGAATAAATGAGTAATCCTATCCTAAGCAGTTCAAGTCACGAATGGAGAAAAACACAGAAATAAATTACAAGAATGAGAAACGGTAACTGCTGTCATAGTACATGCACATACATAAGGCATCTCTTATATTTTGTTTCTGCTTCTCTGGCCTTGGGACATGAGAAAGTAGGGCAAGCTGCAAGTTTTTATTTTCCTTTTCTTCTTTATCTATCTTTGTTGTTTCTGAGCAAGTACTGTGATAAGAAAACAAGCAAAACAACCTCTTAAATGTGAGTCAGAATTGAACTCAGGAATGTTTTCTCTGAACATGTACCTAAATACTGACTCTATATCCAAGCTAAAATAGTTAAATAATAATTAAATGCTTATGGGAGATCCTGAACATTAATAAGTCAATGGAAAAGTAAATTCACACCTTTGATTTAACAAATTTACTGGAAAGGACCTTTGTTAATTACATCTTGCTTCTGTTAGCGTTGGTGAGGAAACAGGACTGCCACAGCACATGACAGTTCATAAACAGAGTGTCTTAAGTCTTAGCTTCTTAGCTTTTGAAATCTCTTGGAATTAATTCTTTTGGCAGAGATCAAGTAGATTCAGGTCATGTTTAATAAAGGTCTCTACATGTGGGCCAACTCTATGCATTCCAAGGTGAAAATCCAGGAGAAGGAAATAAAGGAGGGTAGTGTTAGAGACCACTAACAACTTTTTCCAATGAATCTGATAAAGAGGACTTTCCACCCTTTTTTTCATGATGTCAATTTGATTAGCATATGTAGGTAGGAAAGGTGGCTAGAAATGAACAGTTTAAAATTCTAATAATAAAAAACAATGGATTCAAAGAAGATAGAGGGAAAAATATTGCCAGAATTCTGTTCTGGAATGTTTGTTAGGGGAAGAAATATTTGAGGGGAGTTTTAAAAGGTGACTCACCTGGTGAGCTCACCAGGTAAGTGAGGGAGAGAGAAACATTGCTGATAGAGGCTAATAGCTGCAAAGGTGCAGAGGCACGAAATGCATACTTTGTATAGGAAATTAAAAATGGTTCATTAATGCTGAAACACAGAGAAGGTTTAAGGGCTAGGGAGCAGAGTTGTGTGAAAGGAGTCTGGGCGATAGGTATGAAAAAAATATATAGTTTATTGTAGAGCAATGGGAATTCTCTGAAATTATTCTCATTTTGTTTTTGTTTTTGTTTTTAGATTGAAACACTATTTAAAAGTGTGGAAACACAGGAAAAGTAAACACAATTGAAACAAATTTATTCACTATCCTATCACCCTGAGATAACTTCTATTACTATTCTTTCTGAATCACTAGCTTCACCCATATATCCATCTATCTATATTTTTTGTGTATTACCATTAGCTCACTATTTAGTTTACTATCTTTTTAGTTTATATTTTTTATTTACTAAGTGAGGATTACAGTGTTTTGCAATCAGCATTTTTACTCCATATATTGTATTATCCCAGTTATTATATCCCTATAGCACATTATATTCAGATTAGATTAAATCTTTTTATGTAGAAGTTAAATTTTAGAAATGAAATGATAAAACTATGTCGATTAATCATTTTGACAGGAGAGTCACAATATGCCACACTGTGGTTATTTCTGGGTTGTAATAATATGAATACTTTCTATTTTGTTCTCTTATGCAATTTTCTCCCAATGAATTCATCATAGATTTTGCTGTAAACATTGTCTGTGTATGTGAAGTCTCGCTATCCTAGTTGCTGTGACTTTTTTTGTAGAGAGGTCTGAAATTATATTATTGCCAGTGACATTTTCCCCATTTTCTTTTGAAAGCACTCTAATTGTTACCCTCTCTCCAAAATGCATGTGGAATTGCACTCTTGTCAAGATTTCTAAGCACCTCCCTGTAGGTAAATGCAATATTAAATTATTAGTTGTGTCCGTCTTTGTCCTCTGGGTCCCTTGACCTGGTTAATCAATTTGTCCACCTTCAAACTGTTTTGGCAGAGCTGCCAGGACTATTACTCTTCTGATTTTCCTTCTATTTCATGGCTTATGCCTTTTGAGTCTACTTTGCTGGTTCTTCATCTCTTGGCTCCGGAACTTTGGGAAGAACCTGGGGTCCGTCCTGGATATTTATACATATATATTCTCTAGGTGATTTCACTGAGTCTTCAGATTTTATATATCAACTCTAAAGTGTATATGATATATAAACACCCAAGTTTGTTTTCCTAGCCTGGCCTTGTAGCGACTTGTTTACATGATATCTCTCATCATCTAATAGGCATTTCTAACATAACATGTTCAAAATCAATTTTTTCAACAAACCCATCAAACCTGCTCCTCACACAGTTGTCCAGTCATTATAATGACAGCTGCATCATTTCACCTGCTCAGGTAAAGAATCATGGGAGAAATACTTAGCTCCTCACATTCCATGTATAACCCATTAGCAAACCCTCTTAGCGTATATATATAATATATCTAGAATTAGAGTATTTCTCACTGCTTCCACTGCTATGACCTTCAAGCCACCACCATCTCAGCCTATAATATTGCAAAAGTCGACTAACTTGTCTCCCTGCTTCAGGCTTTGTACTAATCCTTCAGTTTGCTCACCACATATTGATAGGTTAAAAATGCATATTAGATCATTTCATTTCTCTGCTTAAAACTCTCTGATGGCTTTCCATGTCATTCAGAGTAATATTCAAAGCTTATAAATGTTCTACATACCCTGACATACCTGACCTCTTTTGTATCTCTCGCTGTATTCTCTACTCTCCATATCTTTGCTCTTGTTATTTCAGCTATATGCTCACTCTTCTGGAAATAAGCCAGATATACTCTTGTTTCAGGGACTTTTAAATGATCTCCCCTCTGCTGTATACTTCTCCTATCCAAGACCTACATGACTGAGTTTCTTATTTAATTTTTTTAATGCTACCTCCTTAGAGAAGGTAGTAAGCTTCTTAAGCTTTCTGATCACTCTACTTAAAATCATTGCCTGCTTTTATGCTTTGTTTTACCAAATATTATCAACTAATCTTACAACTTATTAATTGGTTAATTAATATTTCCTTGTACTGCAATGTAAGGAGGGTAGGAATGTTTGTCTTTGTTTTTTTCTATATCCCCAGTTATTTGCACAGGCCTGTCATTGTATTTTTGCTGAGAAAACAGATGATTGAATAAAAGATTTTGTAAACTTGACAGTCAATGTGTTGGAAATTACATACATGTGTGTGTGTATATATGCATACATACATTCGTGTATATATATATATATATAAAATATGAAGAATAGTTTCTGACATGTAACTTTAAAATTGCACTCAACTTGTGTTTTCTCTAAAATGACAATGTCAGATTCCATATTTAAGTCATAAATCTACTGCACTTATGGTGATAGATTCATGTAATTTTATAGCTTGTACCACACTAGAGATGATTCTTGTTTTATTATTTTTTTTAAAGCATTAAGGTTCTTACTGATAATGTTCAATAGATTATTATACTTATGTAATAAGATGACACTCCAGTCACATGGTTTTTTTGGAGTATTTTTTTATGTTAGTCACATATTTTGTTCCAAGTCATGTGGGATTGAGAGGTGAAAAGGAAGAAAGGAGAAAAATCAAAGTTGTTTAAAAATTCAAAATACTTCAAATTATTATACTGAAAGTGATGGAGTTTGGAACATGCTACCCTGAAATATGGCAACATGGCATACAGAATACTTTAAGCTGAAGGGATTGGAGAAATGGCAGGTGCAGGAAAACCTCTCTGACCTCCTCTTCTCCCCTGAAGCATGTGAGAGTGCCTCTCTGTACCTGGAGAAAAGGTGCCTCCTTATCTCCAAAGATGAAGGGATGCCAAGGAACAGGCATTACTGTTTACCCAGTTTTCTACCCTTAGCACAAACCCTTTTGTGTTATATTTTTCCATGACTTTCCATTCTTCCTCAAACCTAGTATAAAAATGCTCTAGCTTAATCATTTCTTCAGGTCTTCATTTCCTTATAAAAGCTTCATGCCACATAAAACTTCTCTTAATAAATTTGTAGGGTTTTCTCATTTTAATATGTCTTGTGACAGTCTAATGTGCCCCAGTCAGAAAACCTAGGAGGGCAGTAGAAAAAAAAAATTTTCCTTCCCTACAAAAATATTCAAAGATTTTTTTACCCTAAAGCAGAATAAGACATTTTAGATAATCTTATTGTGAAGTAACATAAAATAAATGTTTTGTTTACATATATCATGTATATAAATATATAGCGTAACATAAAAATGTATATTTAAAAAAATACATAGCTAGTTAGGAAAAATTGCAAATGTACTAAATATGAGATTCTTGATTTTTTTCAGCTGATTTCTATATTTCAAGATTTCATATTCACTCAGTCCATATTTCTGTGTCTGAAGATAGACTGATATTTTCCTGTAGCTCATATGTACATCAGTCTTTTTTTAAGTTAGGAAGTTCAGTTGTGCATTAGTCTTGGCTTTTAGTCTTAACTGTGAAGCACAGACTCTGGATCAAAGGGCTTAAAATCTCATCATCCTAAAGCTAGTAAGTGACAGAACAGCTTTTCAATAGCTCTGTAGAAAACACTTATGTTGAGTAAATTATATGCCACAGTAAAACATTGTTCAGAAAGTTTTAGACAACATAATAATGGGACCAGGAATTCCATCAATTTGGTTTCTTCATCAGGAAAGTTCTCTAATATAATTTCTATGCTGATGTTTTACATAAACCTCAGATTTTATTACACTATCAGATTTGAAGTAAAGCATAGATGATAGCCAAGCCACCATTGTGGAGTTCTAATCAGGGCAATTGTCTAGCAAATAAGTAAAAAAAAAATATTATTTGAAAATGTAAAACTATAGGTGAATCTGCCAGCTTATCACCAGAGAAGTCATAATTCTACACAGTTTATTAGTTATAATCAGAAATAAGACATGGTTGCAGTAATAAATCAAAAAAATTTAAAACAATTGAAACAGTTAAAATTTAACTTGGACCTCATTGTGGCAATATCATAGTGAAAATATACAGTATTTAAGCTTTTGGCTTCACACAAAGAACAATATGAGATAAAGTATCTTAAGAATGTTAGAAATGTTGATATTCTAATAGCCAGACTGTCTCAGCATGCTACTATCTGTGACTCTGATCCACTTCATCTGCAGTGATGGTCACTTCCTAGCTCTTCAGCTGCCTGGCTCTGGGGCATCTGCATTGGAAGGGTGGGAATTCTAGCTCTTCCGCGAATGACAATAGTCAATGTGGGAAGGAATGGGGAACCTTCAAGGCAATAAACATATGTAAAAATCTCCTTGTCCTGCTTCCCAACAGCTGTCAATCACAGGACATCCACAGTGAGACACTCCTGAGAACAGCAGTTAGACCATCTCTTCATGTTTGTCATCCTCACAGAGGACTCACAGCAGGCAGGAAAGCAAGACTGGGTACCTGGGAAATCAAAGCTTGGGGGAGATATAACAAGAAGGAAGCATTAAACAAATTGACAAGGATGGTAGGACACTCTCTCCATTGGGTTCCTGTTTAGCACACATTACCTCAGTGGCTAGGATAACAATGGAGATCCCAAGAGAATTAACAGCCAGCTTGTATCAGCCCTTCATTTGGGCTAAGGCATGTGCTCTTTGCTTTTCATTGTCAAAAACGTCCCAGGGCTGGGTGTTATGCTCCACAGATTAAGACAATGCCTTGTTCTTCTTTCTTTTCACAAATTGGATTATAGTCCTATTTGCTGTCTTGCTTTAAACACTTTTTTTGTTATTCTTGTTTTTACCCTCAAATGCTTGATTGACAATACCCTGGGAGATGTCATAGTTTCTGTAGCAATCATTGTAGTATCCTTGAACAGCAGAGATGCAGTGAAAACTCTTCCCCAGGTGTTTTGTCAATGAACCAGAAGGGTGGCCTCTTGTAGGGCTTACTTGTCCAATGCTTTAGCATCAACTGTTGTCTATTTGGAGAGCAGATAAGAAAGAAAACATTGAATGGTGTAAGGGGTAAAAAGAGAGAGTCTAAGTTCATTAAGGGCCTCCATCTGAAAACAGCATGTGCGGAATGTCAATTTAATAATAGAATTGACAGCTCTTCTCTGGTGTCATTCTGTCACAATGGCTTCTTTGACAACTTATAAAATGGACCCTTTGTAGATGTCAGTGAGTGGTACTGCATACATTTGTGAAAGCACTGCATAACTAGCATTCTCCCTTATGCCGCATTTCCAGGATGTTTCCCAAGAATCTCTCATACTGACCCAGGGAAAGAACTTGTGTATGAAGACCCAGTGAACCTACCCTATCCCCAATGAAGTATGTATGTATACATATAATGTTGGAAATCCATCATCACCAGACTATTAATCAAAATGTTAACTAGTTTGATAAATATTTTTGAACTATGTTACCCTACAAATGCTAATACAAAATACATCTAATCACTTAATAACTTTTTGATGAACTCAGTATAAACTGATTCCATTATTTCAGGCTAAATTTGGCCTTTTTATGTATATATTCTTATTAATTCAGTCAATGATTACTGTGTATACCTAGAGATGAGTTTTTTATGAATCTTGAATGGCACTGACCATAGAAAATAAAGAACAATATAGAAAGCAACAAAATTTAGTCAGCACTCAAGTTGATTATAAATTATATAATATGAATAGATTATATCACTTAGATGATTATTTTGTCATTTAAACATGTTATTTTCTGGCCAATTAGAATTTAATTATTCAGGAAACAAAAGTAAAAAAGAGTACAAAATGGATTTTCCAAATATCCAATGTAAAATTCCTATTTAAACTTCAGTCATTCACTCTACGGGTTGGTAAATTGTTTATTACAAAAATTACTACTTCTAATTGACCAAATACATACATAGTATTTGACTAAAGATGGCAAATATATGAATTTAACTTAGAGTTATCATGAAAAATTTATTTGACCAGATCAAAGACAATTTGTTCCCTGTGCTGAAACTAAAATTATAAATTATATAAACTGTATTTTCATGACAGGAATATCAAGCACTATTTTTCAGCAGCAGATGATAGAAAAACATGTATATTACTTTTTTCCAAAGGAATACTCATTGATTCATTGATCCTTTCAACCATGTTTGATTTCTTTAAAGAATAGTTCTATAGCATCTATATAATAATGGCAAAATATGAGTTTTACCAATAAATAATAGATACAAGTGAGAAAACATTGAAGTTGCTTATTTTATAACAAGTTACTTTTGGTGTGCTGGTATTACCTATTTAATCTGTCTATTCAATTCATTCAGTAATAGTCAATGTTATACTATGTGTATGACTAATTTTAATTTTGAGTGGAAAGCAGAGAGGTATAAAGTAATTCTGTACTAATTTATAAAGTTCTGAAGCTGGAAAGAAATTAAAAATCCATGAATCATCTTTAAGTTTGAGGAAACAATCCACAAGTCTTACAGACTTTCTGAATTTGGGAACAAAATTTTTGTGAGTGAACACAATACAAAACATGTTGATTAAAAACTGTCAAATAATTTTTTAAAAATTGAAATACAACATAGAAAGGCAGTTCAAGTTACTTGGCTGTGAAACGGCTCCATTCCATATTGGTTGTTTGTCCAGTATTGGACTACTGGGCAGCCTGCAACAAAATGGACATATACAAACCTGTCCTTTGGAGATATTCATTGTAAATCAAATGTAATACATTAAACTAACCATATTTAAACTGTTCTCAATGCCAATTCGTCATAGGTAATTAAACTATTTAAAACAAAGTATTACTAAGACATAAAGAGTTAAGAGTATCTTTTAATTTAGCTTAATACTTAAAGCAAGCTATGGCATGGGAAAGGGTATTGGCAAATCTGATAAGGGGTTAAAATCTAAAGCATAACTCATAGAACTGAATAGCAAAGAAAAAAAAAATCTGATTAAAAAATGGGCAGAGGAATTGAACATTCTTCCAGAGGAGACATACAAATGGCCAATGGGCACGTGAAAAGATGTTCAACATCACTAATCATTAAGTAATGGAAAATGAAGCCACAATGAAGTATCATTTCACATCTGTTTGAATGGCTGCCATCAAAAAGACAGAAGATAAAAAGTGTTGGCAAAGATGCAGAGAAAAGGGAACCCTTATTAAACCATTGTATGATATCACTTCTATGTGGAATCTAAAAAAAGCAAAACTCATAGAAACAAAGTAAAATGGCTGTTTCCGGGGACTGGAGGTGAAGGAAATGGGGAAAATTGATCAGAGTCCTAATTTCTGGTTTTAAGATGAATAAATTCTGGGAATCTAATGAACATCATGGTGACTATAGTTAACAGTACTGTGTTATAAACTTGAAAGCTGCTATGAGTATAGATCTTAAATGTTCTCACCACAAAAAAGAAGTGTGTGAGGTGATGAAGGTGTTACTAACACTCATGTGGTAGTCATTTAGCAATATATAGGTGTACCAAATCAACATGTTTTACTCCTTAAACTAACATAATGTTTTTTATGTCAATTATATCTTAATAAAGCTAGTTATCCAAACAAAGTCTTCCATTATCTTCAGGGTTTTAGAGAAAATTGTTGCAATATGCTATTACATTAATAGTTTTTCATACTGATAATGTTCCTGACAATATGTTAACTCAGGATTTTGTATAATGAATTATATGTCTGTGGAATATTCACAAAAATAAAACAATACAAAGCACATAACAGTGGGGATAGATCAAGTTTTTATTTTTGCTTCATAAAAATATTTTTAAGTACAGAATAAAATACTTCTATTATGAGAGTAGATATTGGCTCCACTAAGACACATTCGTTTTACTTAAAATTACTGCTAAACTTTTAAAAACAGTTGAATTCAGTGATACAGCCAATTAATATCTTAATTCTTTAAATCTATTTGACTATGTTTAAGTGCCTAATTTTTTTCAGATTAATTTGTGCATAAAGAACTATGTTAATGTCATTTTTATCATGAAAAAACTGAAACCTACAACTCTTAACTCTGTTAAAACAATTGCCAGATGCCTTTTGAGTCACATAAATATTAAATAAAGATCAAAACTAAGCAATTCTTATGGAATCATAAAGATTTTCCAGAGTGTGAGGTTAATATCTTACTAAACACCATCTCTTGAAAGGTTAATAGAATGAATTCAGTTTCAGTGAAAAAAATTTCAAAATTTATTTTAAAGTTCCTGAATTGGTATTTAGGGTTAACAGTCTTTGATGGAAGTCAACATCTTATTTATGGTACCTTTATAGTAGAGGACTTAATTTTCTCATGAGAAGTACATTTAATATGTTACATATATGTGATATATAATGTCACATATAGGTATGTGACATACATAGTTACCTCATAGGAAACTGCTGGGGTAGTATTTCCACATAGACATTCTCATCCTCAACACACTTTCAACCAAAGGGAGCCGGGGGATATTATGTTGCAATGAAAAGAGGTATGGGCCACAGGGCCATGCAGGATCACAGAGTCTATTAAGAATCATGCTGGACTGATGGACTGTAGTAGTACTTATTAAGAAAATGCGAATTCTCACTAGAAAAGCATTTTTATCATTCTTGAACAAACTTTGAATACACACAATAATAAATGTTTCAGAGGCATTTAACTCACTGAATAAAACCCAATTTCAGTTGTCTTCATTTATATTAGAAAGTGAATTTCTCCTGCCAGTAAAGTGCCATTTATGTGAATAACTCTATAAGATTCGGAAGTTTAATTTATAGTTTCTTGCCTTTGTTCAGAGGCCAATTTTACTTGAGTTTATTCAGGTGAAATTAGATTCCATCTCATTCCTGATGAGGCTGTCTCCATGACATAGAGTCATGGCACAATGTGGGAGAATTATCTGTTTCTGCTTTTGGAAAATAGATTAATATTAAAGTGGAGACTAATGCAGAAAAAAAAATCAAAAAGAATAGTATAGCAGCATCCGCTTTGATACCATTTTTTCCTTCCATTTAGCTACAAACTGAGAAAGGTGTTACAAAAATTTAACATTTAAAGATTAGGACCAAAGATAAACAAATGACAATTTGGAAGAGCTCTTTACAGAACCAAAGTAAATCACACAAAGATCTTACCCTGAAAAATTGCCAAGACAACCTGAATCCCAGCAATAATTTATTTACTACTTCCTACATATTTTTCATAGGCACAGATAGCAATGATACTTTAATGAAAGTGTTAGTGAAAGTAACTTAAATGTGTATAGATAAATAATGTATCTATCCTTATCTTTATGTTTTTACCTGTTCAAAAGGACTTACTCTAGCAATGTGTCAACCTTTGTCCTGAGTACTGACCCTTTTTGCACAAGTAACATTGTCATGGAAGAAATGAATTATTCTCTTCAATCAATTTACTTGATATATTAATTTTTTAAATATGAAACATTACCAAGGCAATGTATAGGTCAATAAACAGATCACCATATGACAGACCCAACAAAGTAGATTAACATATATTATTATTTTACAATACTTGCTCCATAAATTTTCACTTTAAATCAGAAACTCATTTAGCTCTATAAATTAAGACCAACTTGGTGATGGGCATTTCATGGGAAGTGTATAGATTAAGAATTCTAAGACTTTTCCTCAAAAGGACAATGTAGGTTTATGGTAATGAAAATGGTGACAATCAAAACAATATTTCCTGAGTCCCACTTGAATACCTTCTCCATTATTTCAAAGCCTTGATATTTGAAGAAAACAGGAGCTAATTGTCTGCCCTATTAAGAGTGATCACATTTTGAGAAATTAAATTTTCATTACCCAATAGATGTGTGTGCTTTTAAATCTTTGTATGAAAACTGTGCTTGCTCCACAGTTATGTTGGTGGCCACATTAAGACTGATAATCACATAGTGCATCCTTTGTATATTGCTTTGCCCAATTTCTTTGACTAGGTTTATTTACATATTAATTAATGAAGCTGAAACTGATGGCTAGAACATGCTTATAATCTTAGGATGGAAAAATAGCATAAATATAACTTGCAAACATTTTAGTACAAAGAAATATGAATCACTGATAATTGTTAATGGTCATACTTTTAATACATATTTATTAGTCTAGAATACTAAATTTTTAGAAGCAAGAAACAAACTGATTCTAGTTGATTTAAACTAAACAAAATATTTATTAAGAAGGCATGGAGTGGCCCCAGAAATCTCTGGGGAAACCAGAGAACAAGGCTGAAGGTTATCCACCCATCATTCAGAGATTACTGATGACACCAGTCACTGCCACAGGCATTCCCTACCTCATCAGCTCCAGACTCCGGTGCTGCCTGTTATTACTTCCGCCTTTGGAAATAATGTAACTTCTGTGGCTTCCACCTCTGCTTCCCATCTCCAAGCAGAATTCTCTGTGATCCCTGAATTTCCTTGTTACTGTTTAAATTCAAAGTCTAGGGTGGATGATTTGATTGGCAAAATCTAAATCATGTGTCCGTGTCTTCACAGCAGGATAGTCTTGAAATGGCTATTTTTTTTTTTGCATCTTCAAATTCTATTGTGAGAATTAACTACCCCAATACTAAAAATTGTTCAGAAGCTGTTATCATTATGCAAAAATAAATGAAATACTATGTAATAAAAGTAATCCTGAAAAAATTATGAATGAACCCATCTCAGAGAAAATATTTAACAACATTGATATTAACAGTGCCCAGAACTAGAAGCAATTCTTTTGACAGTATAATCACTCAAGTCATTTACTAGCAGCAAGCATTAAATAGGATTTAGAGAAGTATGCCATATTTTTGGTGTTAGTAGATAATATAAATCCTACATGGTGCCAAATAGCCTCACATTCAATCCTACAATTTACATAAAAAATAGTTACTATTTTTAGAAAAATAGGAGCTTTGAGTTTATTTGTAATGTATAAGTACAGTTCATCTTATATTCTCTTTATACAAGTTTTTATAGTTTTTTAATTTTTTACAGAATTCTTTCAACTTTTGGCAGAATTTTTTTGAAGCTGTCAAATACACTTATGTTGGCAACTGACTATGGTTAGGTTTAATCTGTGACTGTGGGATAGTACAGTCAGGTTTGTTTTTCATAATATTGGTGGAATCTATATATTCTTTCTTAATTTCTTTTAAATAAGTCACATTTAACCAAAAGAATAACAAGCAAATGTGGGGTAAATGGAAGTTTGCACCCAGAATTTCTTGCCTTGCCTTAGTCCATGTACATACCAATGGATGTTCACCACAGTAGAGCTTCTGTTTGATCTGGGGCAAGGGGTGAAGAGAAAAAGCCGTTCTCTCTTCCCGCTGTTCCTGGTACCTGATTGGTCTAGCTCTGGTCAGTCAGCAAGGACCCACACGTGGAGTTCCCACCAGAAGGGACAGCAGGGGAGAGGGAGTGTGCATCACAGGGAGGAGACGGGTGGTGCAGGGCATGGCTGCCAAACTTGAACAAACTGTGATAAATAAAACCACTTACCTCAATCTTTCCTTTCCCTTGTCCTTCAGTGTCAGCAGATTCATAAGGAAATTGCCCTGGGCCAGGGATACTCTTACCCCGAGAGCTACAGCAAGATTCACAAGATCTTGGCCCACAAAAAGTTAATGCAGAAACTCTTACTGCCCTTCTTACTTTCATCATGGAAAAGAAAATTAGATGACATCACTATATCTAATGATTCCTGAATGGTAAAATTATAGTAAAAAATGAATCTGTGTGAGGATATCTTTATGACATTGGAACAATGGTATAAATGAATGCTGCATAGTTCCTGACTACATTATGTGAAATCAGAAAGTATATGGAGCAAAGCCTCAGAGAGAATTATTCATTTACTTATTCATTCAACAAACACTTATTGAGTGCCTATTATGTATTTGAGGCATTTATTGTATACAGAAATAAACAAAACAGATTATCCTCAAGAAAAACAAAACAAAAAGCTTCCCTTATGGAGCTTTCTAATAGAGTAAGGTGGACTATAAAATGTAAATTTATATAGTTATAAGTGCTATGAATGAAAAATAGGGAAGGAAGGTACTGAGAGTGCCAAGGGCTGGTGTCCTGAGACCTTTAGGGAAGCCATTTCCCTAATTTAGCTGAGTTGATTGATAATGTACCTCTCTTGTGTTGAAGGAACAGCATGAAAGCCAGCACAGCTGGAGGGTAGTGAATAAAAGAGTGAAGTGTGGCAGGAGGAGAAGTCAGAGTGGTGAAGAGGCCAGATCACAGAGGACTTTGAAGGTAAGTACACATGAACAGGCCATCTCTGAGTGACCTGGGGAGTCATCGGAAGTTTTGGAGCAAAGGACTGATGCAGTCAGATTTGTTTTAAAAGGCTCTCCAGAAGTTGCAATATTGAGATTATATTATAGAAGGGTAGGGATACATTCCTGAGACCTTTTAGGAGGCCATTTCCCTAATTTAGCTGAGTTGATTGATAATGTACCTCTTTGTATCCTTTGCAGGGTCATCTGAGGGTGGTACTAGAGTAAACATTAGAGACCCAAACTGAAATCTGACCCCCTGACATCCAAACTGACTACTATATGTAGCTTGGGCATAATATTAACATCTCTAAAACTTGAAGTCATCATCTTTAAAATAAATAAAAATATGTGATGTTCATAAATAATATGATGCATAGTAGGAGCACTATAAATTTGAATTACCTATCACTAAGAGTGGAAACGTATTGCTAGGAGGACTAGAACACTACAAATTCCACCAGGAATTATAGTGATTCCACTGAGAGGAATGCTCCCTGTGGGTACAGGCAGAGGATGGAATATACATATGTGTGGTTTAATATTGTAATTTTATATTTACAAAAGAGTTATTTTGGAAATTCAATGACAGAAGAATTAAAGCTCAAAAACAGCTTTGTGACCATTGGGAGCCTGTTTTGTGAATAAAAGCATGGGATTAGAGATGGAATTTGGCCTATCAGGGCCTTGAAGACAATAAGAGCATGAGAATTTTATAATCACAAGGGGACATAACCACCGATAGCTTGTAAAAACAGGTTAAGCTTTTCTGGAAATCTCATCTCAGCAATAAAATAAAATTAACATAAGCTACATGAACTAATTGTAATACATTATATTTAAAAGTTAGTGTAGCAATGTAGATACATATTCTTGGAATCCAGGACATGGGAAAATAGAGTTAAGTTTTCACAGTGTAGTTTAAGAAAGTGCTTCAATTTACTTTTAGGATATTTTCTTGGTGGAGATAGACATGCCAAAGTATCAAGTATGCTGCGCTAGATATTAAGATAAAACAGTTTCATCTTATTTTATGTGTAGTTGAGAGAGAAAAAAACAGGATTAAATTAACTGGTTTGTGATCCTGCACAATTCAGCATATAAATGTAAATGTTTCTAATTATTTGTATCATTAACATGATCACAAGTCTGGATTTTAATAACTTTTTTCTCTGAGACAAGATTTTTAAAAAGAATAATAAATCCATGCTTTGCTCAGTGAATTACCCATTTAAAAGTCATTTAAATCAGTTTGATGTCAAGCTCTTACAATAGTTCATTCTCATTCAACTCTTAATTAACTCTGAATGGATTATTCACTTGGTTATTTGTAAAGAGTCAGCAACCACAAATATTTAATGCCATCATTGTTTACTCAGGCCTTCCTAGATACTCTGGGTTCAATATTTTGTGATTTTCTCTAAGTGGGGGGTGAGACCAGAAAAACCTCGAGGCCCTTGTCAGTGAAAAAGACTCAGCTGTGTTCAGTAAAATAGTCTCCTTATATTCACTTGCTTTCCCTTCCAAGCACTTCATCCTTTAGAAATCAGAACCCTCTAACTAGTCAATTTTGTTATTGCAGATCAGAATATAGCACATTTCTCAGTACACGTTAATTCGTTGACATCGTAATTTATATATGAGTATCCTGTTAATTTATTTATCATGAAAGAATTCCCAAAAGTATGGACACTTTAGGTAAACTGAAAAATGTTATGTTTTTGCAACACAAAAGACAAGTGTACCAATGGAATAAGTTAACTGTCTTTAAATCAAGGCTATAGACCCTATCGTGGGATTTCAAGTTTAAAAAAAAACAAAAGAATAATTCGCTAAATGATAATTTTCTGAATCCATATAAATTTGCCAGGAGCAGTTGGTTATTCTGCACATTTTTAAATTTCACCAGTGTAAGGGATAAGTAAAAGGAATATGAGTGGCATTTCAGTGTCCTGGAACAAACACTTCTATGTGTATATATTGCTAAAAATGTGACATAAAATATTTAAGTTCACTTCATTATAGTCTCAAAGCGGGATTGAAATGGATCAAGAACTATATATAACCAGTAAGCCAACCAAGTCAAGCATATGTGAAGATGGGAAATCCTCCATAAACACGATACACAACATTAACTATAAATGTAACTGTGGCCTCCCATTTCATTGATGGTTTTCAATATTCCTCTCAAGTGTTATGCAAGTATAATCCATCAAAAATTCAGACAGAAAAGCAAAATAACAAGTAAATCTTCTTTATTGAAATCTTCACATGAAATGTAGTGCTTTTCTAGAATTTAAAACCAGCAGTCCATTGTGCAGAGAAGGAAGATTGAACTCAAACAGACCAAGTGGCCAGACATACTGCTCCACACATCTTTATAGCATGTGATTGATTGTGAGAGATGATTCATCCTGGCCATAGACAAACCTTTCTATAGAAGCAGCATACATAATGTCAAAATCATTGCTTATTCAAGAAAAATATTCATTCAGTGGAAAGAAAAAATAATAGTCAAACTGATAGTCATGAAATGAATACAACACTCACTCAAATTTTTCAGTTTCCAGAGAAGTCATGATTAAAACTAGCCCATGAAATCACAACTCAACCTAGGATGATATAAAAAATTCAGTCAAAACAAGCATTTAAGAGAGTAAATTCAGTTTGAATCAATAACTGTTTACTACCTTGTAATTTTTTTTCTGCATGTCTACCATATAAATACTTTCTATATCACTTTTTTTTTGGTTCCACTCAAAATGACAAGATGTAACTTTGAACATTATAGTTTCAAAGAAGCGAAATCAGAGGTTTTTAAAAAAAGCATGTATTAGTGGTGTTCCTTTGTTGTTTTTATTGCTGCTGTAAACAATGAACCACAAATGTAACCTGCCATCCTTGGCTTATGGCCCCCTTCCTCTCTCTGAAAAGACTGAACTTCATATCTCTATGAGCCTTTTTTAGTTGTTGCATCTCTATCTCTGATCCAGCCTGGGAAAGTTCTCAGCTTTTAAGTATTCTTCTATTGGGCAACCAGGGTGATCCAGGATAGTGTTCCCATATGAGGATCTTTAAACTTAATAATGTCTGTTATGTAAAGTATATTCATTCACAGGTTCCAGGGCCTGGGGTATGGACATCTTTGAGAGATCATTATTCAGTGTATCACAGATCAGAACACAGCACAAGATTAAAGCAAATTTGACTGTACTTAAAACTGATTGTGATTGACATCCCTGCCCCAATGCTTGCCAGCATAACTTATTGGCTCTTTATTTTCATGTTCATTCCGTTTATTCAGAAAATTTTTAAATGATCTGGGACAAAAACCTGGCATTTGCAATAGGTTGTGGAAATTACCTGCTGTTGTTCAGTTCGGCAAAAAGTCTGCAGAATTCTCGGGTTTATTCGAGCAGTTCAGAGGATGCTCTCTGAAATCCTTGCCAATTCTTGCAGATAAGAATATTCAGAAAACATTTTGCACTTAGACCTTTTACTTTGCACATATACAAGCCTTTTTCCTTTTGAAATAACTTAAAAAATATTATATTGCACTATAAGTATATTGAAAAGAGTGGTGACTATTTAGGAAGAAAATCCAGTTGTGATGCTTTTATATATTTGTGACTAAGGAATTCACTAAATCTCTCTCATGCTGTTGTCTCATTTATCTCCAGTCTTCCCATATCTCATTATGTTGGTTTGAGATCAAGTATACTGATGTTAGATTTGTAAGCAATAAGATGCTATACAAATATTAATTATTAATAATAATTTATTCTCTTAGCACACATTTGGAGAGGGAATTACTATTTTCATTTTAATTAAAACAGTAAATCACATGTGCACAGAAAAAGATAAATGACCTGATTAACTAGGTGGTTTAAGAAATAGTTCTAGAACTTCCATATTTTCTCTTCCCCTCTAGTGTTTTTCTTTATGTGGAACCACTTTAAAAATTCCAAACACTCTCTTGAGATGGGACTTAGGTCTGGGGCAGAACCAGTCGTTAAAATGCCCTAGGGTTGCATAAATTAAATTCCTGAAACCCTCGAGGTTGATAAATTAAGGCCCTTCTTCCACTTTTACTTTGAAACAGCTATTTCAAAATAAAGGACCTCACAGCAAGTTACAGGCTCTCAAGGTGACACGTCTGTAGGCAAGAAAGTGAACTTGTCTTTCCAGTTTGCTTCCAAACAGGGATGTAAGTAGGGAAGTGGGGCCAGCTATCCATAGTGTGTTCTTGGTGTTGCTTATCTGAGGTCACTTTGGTTAGTATTTTAATTGGGTAAATTTGATAAGTATTGTAATATTTTAATCTGCAAGGTTTTGTGTGTAAAGGAAATACAACAGGAATTTGGATGAATTCTAAAAGAAATACCTTGTCATTAGATTCCCGTAGCACCTTTCCTTTGAGGCTCAGGGCACCTGCTCCATGTCAAGTTTATATGATCCACCCTCCAGAAGTGCATAATACTTTCCAAAGATCCCTTTGCCAGGGGGCTCACAATAAATCCCTCCTTAGCCAGACAAGTTGGCCTTTATTTTTTTGTATTGCTCTGGGCATCTCACATGACATTCCCAAATACGGTATTGTACTACAAGCCTGCTATGATTGCTAGGAATGATTTAACTGCAAAGGAATTATAACAGTATGAATAACAGTGGTTTGCACTGTGAATGTCCTAGCTACTCCAAAAATGCCAGAGCAACAAATGTGAAATGCTTCTCATTTGCTCCTTTGAAAGAAGTAAAAGTCAGAAGACTACAACTGCTACTGATCTGTAAACACTGATTGTTCATTCAACAGCAGGAAGCAAAACAAAAGTAAAGTAAAACAAGAGGTGGCATTAGCCATTCTGCTGTGTGCAAACCCAGTTACCTTAGGAGAATGAAAGAAAATAAAAATTATACTCAAATATAACACATTAGGGTAGAGAAAGGGTTTGGTCTCCAAACTTGTTAAACAGGAAATTCATGTGCATTTTGACTTGTTTCTGGAATGGTCACATTGCCATTGTTATGGGATATATGTCTTTTCCCATATATTCATGACATTATAGGTCAGTGATGTAGAAGGACAAAATTAAATTTATGTTCTTAATTCTATTGTTATCCTCTTGTTTTTCCAAGAGGGATACGAGTTAGTTTGCATCACTAACAAGTTAAGTGTAACATCACTTTTTAGGAAGTATAGAAAACTTATTTAAAAGATCACATATTAAAGGACATTACTTACTTACAGCATGGCATGTGAGTATAAACATTAATTAGTTTACCCTCTCAAGCTTCAGTAAATACTTCTGAACATATGGACACTCAAAAAGTCATTCATTTATTGAAATGATTTTTAAACTCTAGAACTGCAGTCTGTAGTTAAAGATTATACATTGGGTGCAAACTTTGTATAGCATTGTAAATTAGGGCAGTGAATTTAGCAGACATTCATTTCATAGGAGATGGAAAACTGAGAATGACTTCACAGTCTAGCAAATGAATTAATTCTTCTTAGCTCTTATAATTTTAAAATTGACAATATCATTAAGTACAGGACATTTCATGCTATAATGAGTAACTTTTACTTTATAACTGAATGAATGCTGCCTTCCCTTAATAAAAGGCAAACATCTCTTGCTCTGGTAGCTTATTTAAAAAAGTTTTTAGGGCGTAAAATAGAACAGATTTGTGTACTTCCTAATTATTTTATAAATCCACCTACTTGGACATTGCTTTTTCCCAGGTACCTCTCTACTATAAATCATCCTAGTCTGATTTAATTATTTCCTTTCCTGACCTCATAGGGGGTGCTCACTAGTCTAAATAGCTGAACTACTTCTCATGATAGCATTTGCTTTAGCCCTGGCATTGTGAGATCTTGGCCACATGCATGAAAGATGAATGAAAGTAGGAAAGTATCTCTAAATGATCTGGATATCTCTCACAATTGCAGTTGCCCTTAGAAATTATTATCAACTCATCTATTAGATGGGCTATTGGGTTCAGACGTTTACTTCAACAGTGAGAGCTGTACTTGACTCACTCTCCTTGCTCTGTAGGTTTGAATGCTCAGTTGTTCCCCATGGGACAAGAAATGGCTTAACTTGGGATTCTTGAAGGATTGCCAGAAAGGAATTGACTGAGAATTGCCATTTTCCAGGTTCCCATAGCATGCAGTAAACCCAATTATCCAAGCTGGGAGTGAGAGACTAGCCTGATATGAGCATAAGAATAAAGATCTAGATGATAGTCATAACTAATTACATAGTTAACTTTTAAGGGGTGGGGGTAGAAGCATCTATCATAGCCTATTTTGACACTTTTATAAAAGAATTAATATTAACATTCATATTAACAGCCCCAGACCACTGAAATTATATAAAGTCTGTGCCACAAAACTTACCACTCAATTTCATTGTTAGTCACAAAGTATTTCCTAAGTGTTCTCTCATTTTTTAACCTAGGTCAGGGCTTGGCAGACTACAGACAGCAGGCCAAAGGAGGCCTGCTATCTGTGTTTTGCAGGCCCACAGGCTACAGAATGATTTTAAGTCATTGAAAATAATTAGAAGAAGAAGAATATATCATGAAAATTATATGAAATTCAAATTTCAGTTTCCATAAATAAATATGCATTGGAACACAGCCCCACTCACTTATTTACATATTGCTCATGATCGCCTTTGCCTACACCTGCAGAGCTGACTTGTTGCAGCAGAGACTGTATGGCCCACAAAGCCTCAAATATTTACTACCTGGCCCTAGATAGAAAAAATGCTTGCCCACCCTTAAACTGGATTATTTCCTCTTTAGTGTCAGAGGTCATATTTTGTACATTTCTAAGATCCCTCAGATGAAGAAAACCCAGAAGGTTCTCAGTGGCAATGCACTCTTGCTTGCTTCAGTGTGACTGCCAATTCAAAACATGCACATGCTCTACTTGTTAACAGAGAAGATTGTGGCCTTGAGGGATTTTGCACCATTGTGAGCAGGATTCCTGGTGATCAGGGCCCAGTGGTTGCACATTGAACAAATGCTCTGTATTATTAATTATACTGCGCATTCTACCTTCATTCTTCACATGGAGAGAATTTAAATATTTTATTAAGGAGATAATGGGGGGAAAAGGAAACACACCACAGTAGAAAAAAAAAAAGAAAAAAAGAAAAAGAAGTGAGAACAGCCCTAATTAATCATATAAAATGATCACCTGTATGGTAAGTGAGTTATGGCCTATTAATGTGTTTCCTGTGTGACAAGCACATGTTATGATCTATTAATATTTTTCCTATAATGCTCATACTAATCCTTTGGGGTAGTTTTATTAGTTGCCATCTTAGTGATGAAGAAACATTTGTTGTAGTTAAGTAATTTCTACAAGGTTTGAAAAGTTGGGGAAGCTAGCATATGTAGATCTGACTTTTCCTTGATAGGTGTCTGGTATGTGCTGAATTGAGTCACCTCACAATTCAGATATTAAAGTTATCCTTCAGTATCTCAGAAGGTGACTATATTTGGAGATAGGATCTTTCAGGAGGTAATCAAGTTAAAATGAGGTCATGAGGATAGACCCTAATCCAATGTGACTGGAGTCCTTGTAAGAAGAGGAAATTTGGGCACAGAGATTTAAGGAGAAGACTATGAGAACATAGGAGAAGATGACTTTCTGCAAGCTGAAATGAGAGGCCTTGGAAGAAACCAGCTTGGCTGATGCTTGGTAATGGATCCCTCAGCTCCAGAACTGTGAGAAGATAAGGTTCTGTTGTTAAAGCCACCCAGTCTAAGGTGCTTTGTTGCGGCAGACCTAGCGAACTAATATACATTATCCTGAAAAGTTTAAGAAAAATGGGATTTCCATGAGACTGAATATCTGCCTTTAAGAATATTCATGAAATTAACTTGATTGCATAATGGGACACTCCTGCTCATAACTTACCTTTCAATTTTTATCTATGTACTTTGAGATCCTATTGGATGGACAGTATTGTTCAAGTTATTCTGCATGTATTGGTGAATAAGGGAGATTAAGTTCTTGTCTTCGTGAAGTGCACATTCCACTGGGGAGAGAGACAATAAATATGAGAAATATATAACTAATATATTTGAAGTAGAAACAGACACCTTATGGGAAGTAATTTAGCTATTGTAGTTATGAAGAAATCTGAAACATTTAAGCTGAACCTATTTGATGAGGAGACATTTCGTTCTGGACAAAGAGTATTGAGACCAGAGTTTCTAAGTAAGGGATGATTTTGGCCAGTGTGACTAAAGCCTAATGATAAAGGGGAGCAGTGTTGGGAATTGAAGTTGGAGAGTTAAGAGGAGGCAGGTCTTGGAGGCCTTTTACTCTCAGTGGGATAATTGGAGGAATTTTGTGCTGGAGAATTGCCTTGCCAATGGGTTTCAGCCCTGGGCAAGTTCACTATGGATTCAATGTGACCAAAGAAAGGACAGTAGAACGTTCTCAGGGTGAAAGGGTTTATACCCAACTTTATTTCCTGGGTGGCAGGTCAAGCAAAAGAATCCTGTCCACTCAGAGTGAGTCTGTACGCAGTAAGCCAGTCTCTGCCTCTGGGCTTCGCTGCCTGCACAGCCATCTCAGTCTGTCCTCAGCGCTGCCACTGCTCTAGCCTCTGCGCTGCTCTCCTGCAGCCTTGCAGCTGTGCCACCGTGTCACCCAGAGCACTGGGCAGAGCTCTTTATATAGAGTCAATAGCAACATATTGCCCACACGTGTGTAGTGAGCTAGCTGATGCCAGCCAGGTGAGAATCCTGGCAACAGGAACCTTCACTTTATCCACAAGACTAAAATGATGTGTTTTAAACTTGGGGAAGGTTGTTTCCCCAGTCTTTAAACCATGACCAGTGATGACTTGAAGTTGTTTTAGCTGAAAAGATGCTGGGGAGTGCAAAGAGTCAAGTTATATTGGAGGTGATGTCAGTGGGAGTGATGATGTGTTGGGTGGAGAATGTGGGGAAAATAGAGGAAACAAACGTGAGTCCTTCCAAGGTCCAAAGAATTATCTTTCATTTGCAGAGGGAAAAATTACTAAAACTTCTGCTTGATGCATTTTTTACAGTTTGTATTTTAACTATATGAGATATAAAGACAATAGGACATACATGTATAGAGATCCAAAGAGCAGATGGACACATAGATAACATGCAAGTGTATTTCTAGCCATAGGTCTGAATCAAATTATCCAAAGAGAATTTGTAGATTGAAGAGAAAAAAAAGATGGCTTAAGTGAAGCCTGGAGAAATCCAGCATTTAAAATCAGCAAAAACAGCTGAGCAATGGCCAGAGAGTTAAAACAACAATCAGAAGAGTGTGGTGTCACAGAAACTTAGAGAAAATGTCTAGCCAGGAGGAGGGAATAGACAACCTAAAAAGCATTTATCGAGATTAGATATGGTAACATGGAGATCCCTAGAGACATTTTAAAGAATAATTTCAGTCAACTGAACAGAGAATGGAAACCCATTTGGAGTAAGTTGAGGAGAGGAGTATGGGTGCAAGAGCAGGTTCAATAAATAGAGAAGAGATCTTTTTAGGTATTTTAACTAGAAAGGGAGCAGAGAAAATGAAAAATAACTGTTGGCTGGTGGAAAACGTGAGGTCATTTTTTTTAAGTTTGACATGGAGTAATATTAAGGCTTTTGACGTTTGTTTTGCTGTTGGAAATAATTTAGGAGTGAGAAAAAACTGGTAATGAAGAGAGAAAGAGGCTAATTGTTTATACAATTATAAAATGCAAATCCAATCAGTGAATGATTCTGAGTGAGGAACTTTAGACCACATATGAAGAAACTGGCCTTAGATAATAGCAAAAACATTTCTTTCTTTATAGCAGGAGGAGAAAGACTAACTGAGGACAAAAACAGGTAAATGAGAGAATTTGGTTAAGGGAAGATAAGATGCACTCTTACGAGCAAATACTGTTTTCAATGATATTTGATGTAATATCCTCAGTGTAGGGTGAAAGAGATTGACATGTTTGGAGAGGAAAGAAAAAGTGTGAATAGTAAACTTAAGAGCTTGGGGAAGTGCAGTGGAATTGTTATGTGTGCTGAGTGCCCATATAAGATTCGTCAACATACATTTAAAGTGATATCTGTCCACACAGTGCAAAGATGTTTTTTTTTTTCTCCAGCCACACACAGCTGCTGAGGGACAGGACCATGAATAGTTGGATTTCACTGTGGTTGGGTGTTTGCCAGCCAGTAGGTCAGAGAGAGAAAAGGACAAGGGTGTTAGCAAGGCCTGGGCCATAGTACTGCACAGTCATCTAAGGAATCTGAGGAATCACAGCTGGGAAGAGAGCAGTGAACATGGGGTGTGGAGGAAGGTAAAGAAAAAGACAGATTTGGAGAGTGAAGAAGTAGAGTCAACACTCAGAGGCTTATGAAAGCTTGAAACTAGCTGGAGTGCAGTGAACAAGAAAGTTAGAATGTGGTAGTGAAATGGTATATTCAAAATGCAAATTTTTTGAGGTGGAAGTGGTAGAGATGAAAACAAGATCCAGGAGGGAATAACCTTAGAAGTTGAAGAGATCAAAGATGTTGGATGGGTCAACATCCAAATTCCCAAGAACGATAACTGGAGTGGTAAAGAAAAAAAAATCAGTGAGCTGCATGGTAAGGATGATAATGAATGAGGAGAGTTGCTGTGCATTTTCACTCAAAATGTTAAAGGGGGAGAGATTCGTTATATTTTAATGAATATTCCCTGTCTTTCCAGAAACTGCAGGCTAATGACTTAGTTTTTAGGAATGAATTAATGCTCTGTTTATCACACCACTGAACAGTGCACATGACCTATTAATGTGGAATGATTTCATATTTGATACCAGAATTCCTGAAAGAACACTTCTGATAAAACCTGGGAATTAGAGGCACATATGTTCATGTGTGGATCATTCTGATCACTATAGTCTATTTAAAAAATTTTAGACTACTTCTCAGAAAAAAATATAGTATTTGCATGTTATTTGGAAGTTTTATTTTCTAAGTTATAACAAAAGTTCAAGTTTCAAAATTAGAATAATTTCAGTCTAGAGTACAATTTCCTAAATGGATATTTTTAAAAAGTGGACTAGAAGTTAAGAAATAGCTGTACAGTACAATCAAGTCAGTTATATCAGGAAAGTGAGAAAGCAGATTAGACTGCATCTTACATTAAGGAGTAAATTCTAATCACTTAAATTTTGTCAGGTTATCCTTTGCTCTAAACTGTATAGCAGAGTAGTATAAAGTAGGCCCAGAAATAAAGGAGGAGTAACATGCTGTATGTCATAGGTATACTATAAAGGATCAAATACGCATAGCTGTATTGTATATAAGCTGTTACATAGCATTCTCTCTCTAAAAGGATACAGAAGCCATGTGCAGAACATATTCAGAAGGAAATTTCACTACCTGAGTGGTATAAATATTGACTTGATTTATATTGCTATAATGATTGACAGGTGATTGGCTTTTTTAAACAACCAGTGAAGAACCTTACATAGTCCTTGTATAAAGCAGAGCTTGTTAAAAAATAAAAGCACGTTCTTAAGTCCTAATAAATGGAGCCTTTCTGTAGGTAGCGGAAGTCATAAAACTATAAGCAGTAAGTGCGCCATCTATTGGCGAAATAAGTACAGTGTAAGAACACCACTTTCATGGTTTAAGGGCAAGTTATGCAGGCATCTTTTTACATGTCATATAAAGTGATATTTTATTAAAATATCCTAATTTACCCACACAGAAAATGAACTCATTGCCACTATGCCATTAGCTAGGTAACAGGGAGGACTTCAGATCAGAAGTCAGGACCTCCTGGCTCTTGCCCCAGGTTTCTGAAGTGCAGTGTGACTTTGCTCATGTTGTTCCACTTCCCTAAGTGCCACTTCCTTCTATAAAAACTAAATTACAAGAGAGAGAGCAATGATACATCAGTTCCTTTAAGTTATAACATTTTGTAAGTGGTATAACTTGAACATATAGGCAGAGGCAGACATTGTCCCATACTTTTAATTTTATACTTAGGGACACAGAGATTCTTTCGATATAACTTGTAGTAGTTATTGCACATAACACCTTACCTTTAGGGGTATGGAAGTTTGTCAATACATTGTAATTGAATGCATAAATGAATAGGTAAACCAAAAAATGAAATATAATTTAAAAAAAGTATGATCCTATACCTCTGTAAGGTGTGTAATCGTTAAGTTTTATGAGCCTGTGGCACAGGGTTGGTGAATCTTTTTCTTTGAGAAAACTTTTCTCTTTGAAGCAGATGCTAAACTGAAAATGAATAATTTTTTTAAATGAAAGAAATTCAAGAAATAATTTATTTAATGTTTATTTAAATCAAAGAAATTCAAGTGGTTAAAAGGGTTTCTGGGTTTTGTTGCCATTTTTGTTTATTTTTAAGTGACATAAAGGTTTAGATTTCTCTTTGAACAACATTGTAAACAAAATGAACTACCATTTCCCCAATCCATCTAAAATTAACATCTTTAAGAAGTGATGATGTCTTGTAATGAGATTATCCTTATTATAGAGTTTTCCCCTAATGTTAGCACTAAAAGTTAATTATTTTAATATTTTAACCTTCAAAATTTTAACTGGTTAACAATGAGCATCAATACGGTACACTTTTCTTGAAGGGCAAGGAGATGGAGTTGATGAGGTGGAGGTGACAGCATTTACAAGATTCTTGAGTCTTCATACATGTTTCAGTCATCAAAATAATCCTGAGGCATAAACAAGTTTAATCTTTGTGTCTGCATTTCCTACTCATTCTTTTATGTTAGAAATCATTTCATTACAAATTTTGGACAGTTTATCATGATATAAAACTAGAATTTCAAGTATGTGTTTGCACTATCAGTTTGAGAGTCTATTTTGTAATGAGAAGGAAATAAGAAGTGAAAGAGAAATACAACCTTAGCAGTTGGGTTTTTCCCAAGACTCTACTTATTCTGTATAAGTATCTAACCTCAAGATCTGAGGTCTGGAAATTCACTTATTTCTTGAGCAAGAGAAATTTATTTGGCACCTGTTTGCAATGTTAAATTGATTGTTTTATTTTTCAGCCAGTTCACTGTGTGTATCATTTCAGCATATGTGAACATTTGAAGGAATAGATAACAAGTTGCAAAACAATATTTTCCACAATCAGTGGAAATATGAATATTTCCATGTATTTGCACAGGATATCAAATAAAGACATATGAATTCTCTGTGAAATTATACTATGCTGATTTTGTAATCTTTTGAAATTTTACATTATTAGCACAACCAGAAACTCTTACTTCTTCCAGAGTGGTAGCCACTCATGCCCATGTCTACTGAGGCAACAAATCTTCCTCAAAGTGGACCAAAATACAAAAAAATAATTATTTTCCAAAACACATCACATGCACTTAAAGTGTTTTCATTCGTGTCACCTGACAAGTACACTAGGAAGATTTTATCAAGGAGGTAATTGGAAAGAACATTTGCACAGATGACATATTTCAAAATGGTGTTTTGGAGGAATGAGAGTCTGAAACAGATACAAAGAGATAAGATAAATTTGTTTCCATATATCTCCTATCTGAACAGAATTATAATTTACTGCATATCTCTGTACTTTCTTATATGTTTCCTTATCAGTTTCACTTTTCTTGCAAGGATACCAGTGAATTTAAGAGGCATTCACTCTAACTTTCCTGATTTCAAGTGCTCTGCAACCTTTGGAATAAATTAACTTTAGATTATTTAGCTTGCTATTCTCAGTCTGATTTTTTTTTTAATGTTTGATTGAAGTAGTTTGGCTACTTTTCAGTTATTCGAGCATGAAAAAGCCTTATTTTTCATACTCTTGGACATATTTGGAAAGATTTTCCATCCTTAGTTAACTCAAGCTTATGTGCAGAATGACAAACTAATATCTGTCTACTGGCTCCGCCAACTGCCAGTCTGTTACTAGGGCCACAGTGATCTCAAGGGACAGGATTGAGGGTGGAAGGAGAGTAGTGTGAATGTGAATTAATCCTAGGAGGAAAAAATTAGCAGCGGGAATAAGAAAACTTGGAATGTAGTAGGGGAGAGTCCCAATCTCTCATTTTCCCTTCCACAGGAAAAATAGAAAAAGAGAGGTCCTATCACAAGTGAGGGACTCTGAGAGCAAGGTTATCTGGCTTATTTCCAAGTATGATTTGGAGGGAAGAAGTAGGACATAGTAGAAAGGGAGTGTGGCTAAAGTGGAAGCTGTAAAAGTTAAGATCCCTAGAGCCAGGATTTTGGTTCATCTCATTCCTGAATAGAAAAAGAAAAATTCACAAAACATAGAAAGTAGCATATGTAGCTTCTCTCTTCAATAAATGATGAAAAAAGAATATATGAGGGGGATCACGGGCAGATGGCAGCATGAGTAGTTCAGAGGAAATCTCCTCCCGAAAACATATATATTTATGAAAATACAATAAATGCAACTATTCCTAAAAGAGACACCAGTGGATGCAGTACAACAGCCAGGATACATCTACATCTGTGAGAACTCAGCATAACATGAAGGGGGTAAGATACAAGCCGTGGTCAGGCGGGACCCGAACACTCCCCACCCCATAACCCGGTGGGAAGAAAGGAGGCAGAACGGGAAGAGAGTGAAAGCCCAGGACTGCTAAACAACCAGCTCTAGAAATCCGCACCTGGAATGCAGACACAAGGAGCACGGGGTGCTGGATGTTAGAGAAATGGAAAAGCAAAACCTCTGGGCAGGTCCCTGCAACCAGTGCCCCTGAGACAAAAGAAAAGCGAGTGTTTTCTGCAAGTCTTAAAGAGACAGGGACCCCACAGCTGGACGAAGTTGTCCTGGCACACTTAGCCAGCAGCTGGGAATCCCAGGGAAACTTAGGCGCCCTAAACCCTGGGGAGGCAGTGCAGCTCTGAAGCCCCTCATGGCACTAAGCAGCCTGCCAGTCATTCCTCCAACTGGCGCAGACCCTGACACACCAGCCCAGTAGTGGGACAGTGGCAGTGCGTGCTGGGGCCGGTGGGGCCGGAAGGGACCGGGAGCAGATCTGTGAGCCAACAGCATCAGACAGGACCAGGAGAGGCTTGTGCGAGCGTGCAGCGGCATGACCAAACAGACTGGGCGTGGCTCGAGTGCAGTGAAGCCAGAGGAGCCTGGTATAGGCCCGTGTGGGAGAGCCCCACGCACACCTGAAGCAGAGCCAGAGGGAGCAGGCGCTTTCCCAGAAGCCAACCGGAATCCCAGCCCAATGCACAGCCGCCTGGGCCAGACCCAAAGGCTGCTGCTGCCACACAGCTGCCCAGCAGGCATGCTGGTAGCATGGAGGAGCACAAGTGGCATGCCTGCCACTCCCTGCAAGGCTCCATGCAGCTCTGATGGAGACCCCACCCACAGCAGCAGAGGGGACTAACCCGGTGGCTGTTCCAGGAGTGCAGGTAACCATCACAGGCAGTGGAGAAGGGCAAAGCATCACAAGCAGGAAAGGACTTTCTTCTCCCAGCTGACATACCCACAACCTGCCTACAGACACTGCTATCACCATGAAAAGGCAAAAAAATTTAGTCCAGTCCAAGATAGTTCAGACAACCCCTGAGAGAGGATCTGCAGAGACAGACCTAACCAGTCTCCCTGAAAAAGAATTCAAAATAAAAATCATAAACATGCTGACAGAGCTGCGGAGAAATATGCAAGAGCTAAGGGATGAAGTCTGGAGGGAGATTACAGATGTCCGGAAGGAGATTACAGAAGTGAAACAAACTCTGGAAGGATTTATAAGCAGAATGAATAAGATGCAAGAGGCCATTGATGGAATAGAAACCAGAGAACAGGAACACATAGAAGCTGACACAGAGAGAGATAAAAGGATCTCCAGGAATGAAACAATATTAAGAGAACTGTGTGACCAATCCAAAAGGAACAATATCTGCATTATAGGGGTACCAGAAGAAGAGAGAGAAAAAGGGATAGAAAGTGTCCTTGAAGAAATAATTGCTAAGAACTTCCCCAAACTGGGGGAGGAAATAGTTGCTCAGACTACAGAGGCAGACAGAACTCCCGAGAGATGGGACCCAAAGAGGACAACACCAAGACACATAATAATTAAAATGACAAAGATCAAGGACAAGGACAGAGTACTAAAGGCTGCCAGAGAGAGTAAAAAGGTCACCTACAAAGGAAAACCCATCAGGCTATCATCAGACTTCTCAACAGAAACCTTACAGGCCAGAAGAGAATGACATGATATATTTAATGCAATGAAACAGAAGGGCCTTGAACCAAGGATACTGTATCCAGCATGATTATCATTTAAATATGAAGGAGGGATTAAACAATTCCCAGACAAGCAAAAGTTGAGGGAATTTGCCTCGCACAAACTACCTCTACAGGCTATCTTAGAAGGAGTGCTCTAGATGGGAGCACTCCTAAAAAGAGCACAGAACAAAACACCGAACATATGAAGAAGGGATGAGGAGGAAAAAGAAGGGAAAGAAATAATCATCAGACTGTGTTTATAACAGCTCAATAAGTGAGTTAAGTCAGACAGTAAGGTAGTAAACAAGCTAAGCTTGAATGTTTCGTAACCACAAATCTAAAGCCTGCAATGGCAATAAGTACATATCTTTCAATAATCACCCTAAATGTAAATGGACTGAATGCACCGATCGAAAGACACAGAGTAATAGAATGGATAAAAAAGTAAGACCCATTTATATGCTGCTTACAAGAGACTCAACTCAAACCCAAAGACATGCACAGATTAAAAGTCAAGGGATGGAAAAAGATATTTCATGCAAACAACAAAGAGAAAAAAGCAGGTGTTGCAATACTAGTATCAGACAAAATAGACTTCAAAATAAAGAAAGTAACAAGAGATAAAGAAGGACATTACAAAATGATAAAGGGCTCAGTCCAACAAGAGGATATAACCATTATAAACATATGTGCACCCAATACAGGAGCACCAATATATGTGAAACAAATACTAACAGAATTAAAGCAGGAAAAAGAATGTAATGCATTCATTTTGGTAGACTTTAACACACCACGCACTCCAAAGGACAGATCTGCCAGACAGAAAATAAGTAAGGACACAGAGGCACTGAACAACACACTAGAACAGATGGACCTAATAGACATCTATAGAACTCTACATCCAAAAGCAACAGGATACACATTCTTCTCAAGTGCACATGGAACATTCCCCAGAATAGACCACATACTAGGCCACAAAAAGAGCCTCAGTAAATTCAAAAAGATTGAAATTCTACCAACCAACTTTTCAGACCACAAAGATATAAAACTAGAAACAAATTGTACAAAGAAAGCAAAAAGGCTCAGAAACACATGGAGGCTTAACAACATCCTCCTAAATAATCAATGGATCAATGATGAAATTAAAATGGAGATCAAGCAATATATGGAAACAAATGACAACACCACCACAAAGCCCCAACTTCTGTGGGATGCAGCAAAAGCAGTCTTAAGAGGAAAGTATACAGCAATCCAGGCATATTTAAAGAAGGAAGAACAATCCCAAATGAATAATCTAATGTCACAATTATTGAAATAGGGAAAAGAAGAACAAATGAGGCCTAAGGTCAGCAGACAGAGGGACATAATAAAGATCAGAGAAGAAATAAATAATATTGAGAAGAATAAAACAATAGAAAAAAACCAATGAAACCAAGAGCTGGTTCTTCAAGAAAATAAACAAAATAGATAAGCCTCTAGCCAGACTTATTAAGAGAAAAAGAGAGTCAACACATATCAACAGAATCAGAAATGAGAAAGGAAAAATCATGACAGACCCCACAGAAATACAAAGAGTTATTAGAGAATACTATGAAAATCTATATACTAACAAACTGGAAAACCTAGAAGAAATGGACCACTTCCTAGAAAAATACAACCTCACAAGACTGAACCAGAAAGAAACAGAAAATCTAAACAGACCAATTACCAGCAACAAAATTGAATTCGTATTCAAAAAACTACCCAAGAACTAAACCCCTGGGCCAGATGGATTTACCTTGGAATTTTATCAGACATACAGAGAAGACATAACACCCATTCTCCTTAAAGTTTTCCAAAAAATAGAAGAGGAGGGAATACTCCCAAACTCATGCTATGAAGCCAACATCACCCTAATACCAAAACCAGGCAAAGACCCCACCAAAAAAGAAAACTACAGACCAATATCCCTGATGAATGTAGATGCAAAAATACTCAACAAAATATTAGCAAACCGAATTCAAAACTACATCAAGAGGATCATACACCATGACCAAGTGGGATTCATCCCAGGGATGCAAGGATGGTACAACATTCAAAAATCCATCAACATCATCCACCACATCAGCAAAAAGAAGGACAAAAACCACATGATCATTCTCCATAGATGCTGAAAAAGCATTCGACAAAATTCAACATCCATTCATGATAAAAACTCTCAACAAAATGGGCATAGAGGGCAAGTACCTCAACATAATAAAGGCCATATATGATAAACCCACAGCTAACATCATACTGAACAGCGAGAGGCTGAAAGCTTTTCCTCTGAGATCGGGAACAAGACAGGGATGCCCACTCTCCCCACTGTTACTCAACGTAGTACTGGAGGTCCTAGCCATGGCAATCAGACAAAACAAAGAAATACAAGGAATCCAGATTGGTAAAGACGAAGTCAAACTGTCACTGTTTGCAAATGACATGATATTGTACATAAAAAACCCTAAAGACTCTACTGCAAAACTAGTAGAACTAATATCAGAATTCAGCAACATTGCAGATACAAAATTAACACACAGAAATCTCTAGCCTTCCTATACACTAACAATGAACTATTAGAAAGAGAAATCAGGAAAATAATTCCATTCACAATAGCATCAAAAAGAATAAAATACCTAGGAATAAACCTAACCAAGGAAGTGAAAGACCTATACCCTGAAAACTACAAGACACTCTTAAGAGAAATTAAAGAGGTAACTAACAAATGGAAACTCATCCCATGCTCCTGGCTAGGAAGAATTAATATCATCAAAATGGCCATCCTACCCAAAGCAATACACAGATTTGATGCAATCCCTATCAAATTACCAACAGCATTCTTCAATGAACTGGAACCAATAGCTCAAAAATTCATATGGAACCTCCAAAGATCCCGAATAGCCAAAGCAATCCTGAGAAGGAAGAATAAAGTAGGGGGATCTCGCCCCCCAACTTCAGGCTCTACTACAAAGCCACAGTAATCAAGACAATTTGGTACTGGCACAAGAACAGAGCCACAGACCAGTGGAACAGAACAGAGTCTCCAGACATTAACCCAAACATATATGGTCAATCAATATATGATAAAGGAGCCATGGACATACAATGGGGAAATGACAGTCTCTTCAACAACTGATGCTGGCAAAACTGGACAGCTACATTGTAAGAGAATGAACCTGGATCACTGTCTAACCCCATACACAAAAGTAAACTCCAAATGGATCAAAGACCTGAATGTAAGTTAAGAAACCATAAAACTCTTAGAAAAAAACATAGGCAAAAATCTCATGGACATAAACATGAGTGACTTCTTCATGAACATATCTCCCCAGGTAAGGGAAACAAAGGCAAAAATGAACAAGTGGGACTATATCAAGCTAAAAAGCTTCTGTACAGCAAAGGACACCATCAAAAGAACAAAAAGGTATCCTTCAGTATGGGAGAACATATTCATAAATGACAGATCTGATAAAGGATTGACATAAAAAATATATGAAGAGCTCACACACCTCAACAACAAAAAACAAATAATCCAATTAAAAAATGGGTAGAGGAGCTGAACAGACAGTTCTCTAAAGAAGAAATCCAGATGGCCAACAGGCATATGAAAAGATGCTCCACATCGCTTGTCATCAGAGAAATGCAAATTAAAACCGCAATGAGGTATCACCTCACACCAGTAAGGATCGCCATCATCGAAAAGACAAACAACAACAAATGTTGGCAAAGTTGTGGAGAAAGTGGAACCCTCCTACACTGCTGGTGGGAATGTAAATTAGTTCAACCATTGTGGAAAGCAGTATGGAGGTTCCTCAGAATGCTCAAAATAGAAATACCATTTGACCCAGGAATTCCACTTCTAGTAATTTACCCTAAGAATGAAGCACTCTAGTTTGAAAAAGACAGATGTACCCCTCTGTTTATCGCTGCACTATTTACAATAGCCAAGAAATGGAAGCAACCTAAGTGTCTATCAGTAGATGAATAGATAAAGAAGATGTGGTACATAAACACAATGGAATATTATTCAGCCATAAGAAGAAAACAAATCCTACCATTCGCAACAACATGGATGGAGGTAGAGGGTATTATGCTCAGTGAAATAATCCAGGCGGAGAAAGACAAGTACCAAATGATTTCACTCATATGTGGAGTATATGAACAAAGGAAAACTGAAGGAACAAAACAGCGGCAGAATCACAGAACCCAAGAATGGACTAATAGTTACCAAAGGTAAAGGGACTGGGGAGGACGTGTGGGAAGGGAGGGATAAGGGCGGGAAAAAAAGAAAGGTAGTATTATGATTAGCATGTAAAGTGCGTGGGGGGCACAGGGAGGGCTGTGCAACACAGAGAAGACAAGTAGTGATTTTACAGCATCTTACTATGCAGATGGACAGTGACTGTGAAGGGGTATGTGGGGGTCTTGGTGAAGGGGGGAGCCTAATAAACATAATGTTCTTTATGTAATTGTAGATTAGTGATACCAAAAAAAATACTGTGACCATTGAATGTATAGTATCAATTATTTACTACTTTTGAATATAGTTGTGAAAATTAATCAGGGATACTCTTGAAAGCTGTAATAAAATATATATGGCTGAATTCATATTGTTGCATTGATAATAGTAGCAGTATATAATCTAATAGCAGTAAATACAGATTTTTTGAAGTCTTTAACAGTAAAGGATAGTAGGTTGCTCATTAGAAGGTTGACAGCTGAATAGTAAACCTGCCTGAACAAAAATGAGACTGTTACAGTAGAATGTGTGATATTTTAGCATTTTCATTGGATATATAAACATTGTCTCATTATTGCTTTTATTGGTACAGCAGTAAGAAGGAATAAACTTATTTTTAAAAAAAAGAGATTATAATATCCTAGCTTGAACAGTTTAACTTTGATTCCTTGGACTCATTCAATAGTCAATTTGACGTTATCTAAAAAAAAAAGAGGAAACACTGAGAGAGTATAAAGAGTGAGGCTCTGTGAAGAATAAATTAGGCCCAACTAATTTTATTCCATGACAGGATGGCAAGTTTCAGGAGAAGAGCTGAAGTAACAGTAGTGATAATTGAATTTCAAAAGAGCTACTTTTCATCCAAGATTGTTTTCTATCACAAGTTAAGTCCTAAAAAGATCTTTTGGCTACATATGTCATGTTCCATGAGCCCAGCCTATTTAACCACAAGCAGTATGACTAAACTGCATGTATCTATTATTTTGTTTGTTTGTTTCTGTTTTTTATGACTGAATAGTATTCCATTATATATCTGTAAATATATGTTTCAATTGTGACACATATATAACATTCAATTATGCCATATATAATATAATATTCACATTTTCTTTACCATTCATTCATTCGTGGACACCTAGGGTTGTTTCCATGTCTTGGCTGTTGTAAGTAATGCTGCTGTGAACATGGAAGTGCATTATCTGATTCATTTCTTTTGAATAGATATCCAGAAGTGGAATTACTGTATCATATGGTAGCTTTATTTTTAATTTTAAAATAAATAAAAAATTAAATTAAATTTAAAAAATGGGCAAAGAACCTGAACAGACTTTTTTCCGAAGGAGATATTCAGGTACAGGAAAAGATGCCCAATATACTAATCAGCAGGGAAGTGTAAATCAAAACCACAGTGATATGTCACCTCATACAGGTTAGAATGGCTACTATCAGAAAGATAAAAGATAACAAGTGCTGGTGAGGATGTGGAGGAAAGAGCACCCTTGTGCATTGTTGATGGGAATGTAAATTGATTCAGCTATTATGGGGAACATATCTATTATTTTATGTTCAAATGTGTTTAAAGGAACTGATTGCCTTATTTAAGATCAGTGGGCCACTAGAAACAAAATTTGTAAAGGAATATTTACAACAGTTCAGAAAAACCACAGTTGGAAGACAGTGTCAGCAGCCAAAGAACTTTTGATTGCATCAATCACTGAAAGTAAGACTTCTGTGTGAAAGTCCTGTTTAGGCTTCATTTATTCTAAGTCTAATGGAAGGGAAGACAAAGGAATTTCTCTTCTCTGTGAAAATGAAGTTTGCCCCAAATGCTGTGCTAGACTGAGATCTGTTTGGAACATTAAAATTGTCCTACATGGAGTGCGATTTGGTTGGCAGCTGACTAAAGAACATTTAAGGCATGCCTACCTTTCACCTCTCACTGCTTAGAAAGGTTCACACCATGTCATGGATGTGAGCACGGGTTTAAGTTCCTCTGCCCTGGAGCTCAGGTTCCAAGTGGAGCCACATCTGAGTCCTGTGACTGTAAGATTTAGGAATTTATATTTGATTGAAACTTTCCTTGGCTTAATTTTGTCTACATGTTTCAAATGTAGGAATTTATAATGTACAGAGTATCATATTTTAATGTTGATGGAAAAAAAATCTCAAGTCTAACAGTCATTTCTTGCTGTCTGTAATGTCTCTTCCATCCCCTAGAGGCTTTAGAAGAATACTTGGCTGCTTTAGTACCAACAGTCCCTAGATGAGGGAGCTACTGGTGTTTGGTGCTTGGAGGACAGGAATGCTAAATAGCCTTGTAATGCATAGGACAGCCTCCCCAAAGGATTGCCCTTCCTCAAACCAATACTTCCCTTGTAAAACACTGAACAGCTGTCCTAATTTTCATACTCAAAAATTTGCAAGCTTCTCCTTTTACCTTATGGCAGATATCAGATGAATTACTACAAGGACCTGAAAGTTTTTAGAAGCTTAGTCTTTCATGGCCAATCCAATTAAGTAACAGCAAATGTCATGATATTCTGATGACCAGACATATTCAGTTCATGCTTAAGAATGATGCTCAGCTTGAGGTTGGCAACCTTTTCCATGTCCTGCCTGAAGAATTCTTCCCTGAAGGCAAAGGCAATCAAGAAACTGTTGCCCAATGCATCCAGGAGCTGTTCTCCTAGGTGTGTATATGGATCCTCTTCAGAAAACACTTTGCTCTGCTTGTGTAGCAAAACCTACTGGAACAGAAGCCATAGGAACTCTCAACAGCTGAGGAAAACTTGGCAAGAAATAAAAGAAAGGAGAAATAACTTTCCTCTGTTGGGATATCATAAGATGGTTGAACTCTAAAATCCTCGTGGATGAGGGCATTGTCCTAAAACTCCTTTATGTTCTCTCCAGCACTGGAAGAATTATAGTCAGATTGTTAATATTTCACAAGAGTTAAGTAAGTGCTAGACTGATGACTCTCAAAATAGAACTGGATAATTTAACCATTATGATACCTGCAGGTGCTCACATGTTTATGTGTGTGTGTTTTAATAAGCAGATGATACCATTTGGTTAGCATTACCCCTATCTTAGCTCTCTATGGAATTTGAGATTTCCTTGAAAGTCAAGATATATGAAATATTAGTAAACATAAAATGTAATAGAGAAATAAAAGACAAAATATTCAGGGACAGTATTTACCATATTTGCTCTATATAATGTGGGAGTAATGTAAGGAGCCACATATTAGACAATAAACTGGGAAAGACATTGAGAATATCCTGGGCCATATCAGTGCATTTCTTAGCAATGGTTTGTGTTGTATGGAAGCAAATATCTTAATAGGAAATGTAGGATGTGAAGGAAAAAAGAGCTTTTTTCCCTAACTATTGATTAGAGTCTTAGTAAATTGCATGCAGTTTCATTCTTATTATAAGCAGATGTGGAAGGTTCAGAGAATATCAAATACAACTTTACAGGTAGATCATAAGTTTAACTGTTGCTAATAATATCTTTTGAATTTGTTAGTCCTATCATAGCAAGAGAGAGTAGGATGTTTCTCAAATAGAAAATCTTTCAAAATGGTAAGCTTGTAGTTGCTGAGTTCCTTCTAACTTCAAGGACAAGAAGAAAGCAGGTCATCTTTGACGTTTAGCAGGACAGTAATATAATTAATGCCTTTAGTTGGTAAATATTCCTTTCTGCTTTCTTTAAGTCTCTCAAAATTCATTTTATCTAGGAAAAATATGAAACATGTCCATAGAGGGTTGTGGTCATTCTTCTCATTAAAGTGACACCACGGATAGATCTTTCAGGAAAAGATTAACTAGATTATATCTATGGTTTTTCCTTACTGAAAGTTCTTCCTTCAAGATTAAAGAATGTAGGGGGAATTTTTCCAGCTGTTGGCAAATCGATATGCAGGAAGGATTAATTTTCCCAGGATGATTATAGAAGTAATCTAAACACATGAATGAGCAAATGCAAAAAACAGTTTATGTATCAGCGGCTATTAAATCATGAAAAATATGTTCCCATTAAAATGTAAAGTTTTTTGTTTTTTTCTCTTCAATGAGACTGAGGTAGGGTCTGATGCTTTAGTGTCCAATATACATGAGAAAGATTTGTGCAGCAGAACTGCAGATGATTTCAGGCTACAGGTAACAGTGAGAAAAACTTCTGTCATTGAGTTTTTTGAGTTTGTTATCTTGGCAAAATCCAGCAAAAGCTATTACATTCCATAAAGATCCTAGGACAGTGTTTGGCATATTATGAAAGATAAATCGATGGTGGTGAAGTATTTGTCATCATCATTTTCATTGTTATTTACAATTGCTGGACTGTTACGTATTCCTGCATTCTAAGAAATGAAATTGTTGGACCCTAGAATTCCACTAACGAATTGAAGGTAGTAGTTACACAGAAACCTGTACTTGTATTGAATACCTCTAGGCAGCAAACAGTCCCCAAGGGGATGAACAAGTAGACTATCTAAAATGTAATCAGATGCAGTTTGTAGAGCATAAATAAATAATCTGGATCTTGCTTTTGGTTTTGGGGACTGGGTAAGGGAATTCCAATTAAGCCAGAAAATCAGAGGCTACTGAAACTACCTATAGGTGACCTTTTCTATTCAGCTGGTTTCTCATAGCCTAAGAATAATTGGTAGAAATTGCTGAAAGTCAAAATAGACACTCCAAGAATCTCTGGAAATCATGGAAAGAATTGAGGGTTCAAGTCAGTTGCCTCCAGTGGCCTTAAGTGTGACTGCGAGTTCACATACATGGTTATGCACTACATAACTTCAAGTCAGAATGTGAACTCTTGATATTTCTCAAATGCCATTTAAGCAAACTATACTTAAAAGGCCAAAATATAGCAATAAGATGCAAAATACTAAGAAAACAGAAGCTTCCAAGGTTAGAGGAAATAGTTGGAAAGTATAAATGGTATGGATCATTATACTTTCCAAAAAATTCTTCAGAAGGATTTGATTTTTGTGTGGTTATACATGAAAGTAATAGTCCATAAATATTTGTTAAATGCCTACTTGATAAGAATGTCTGGAAATTGAAAATGTCTGACACTGTTCCAGGCCACAAAGTGTTTGTATCTCATTGGATGAGAAAATTGCTTCTAAAATACTTATTTTTAATATATTACTAGCAATGTTGAAGGTATAGCAAAGACAAGACTTCAGAGTGTTGTGTATATATTGTGTGCTGTTATGAGTGAAAGAATGTTTCAGTGTTTTGTAAGCATAGGTATAAAAATGGCATATTTACTTGAAGTGAGTATATCATATACAGAATCAAGGAGTTAAAGAGTCCATTTTTTAAATTTATTTACCTTCACATTATAGGTATTTGAGCAAATAATAACCTGTTTTTTAAGAGAATTCTTAGAGATGACTTCCAAATTTCTGCTCAACAATTCAGTCAATAGAATGTTTTCATCTGCTCTGTAATTTATTTATGTTAAATTTTAAGTCTAAGAGCTCAATTTTTCCTAATTCCTAAAGAGTTCAGAGAAATAGAAAATCTTCCCCAACTAATTCTAAAATCATAACTTTCTGATTCCTTGATCTCATCCCTATATTCCAACAATAAAGGAAGAGAGATAAAGAGAGAATGAGGGATGATTAATAATAGGTGATAAGGTTGATAAGAAGTAAGAAAGGCAAGTACCAATCAGGCAAGACAGAAGTAAGAATTCTGTAAAAATTCAGTCTTAAAGTTAATAAACAAGCCAATGATAGTCTAAGAGTGATTCCATAATTTCCTCTAAACTTTTCTAAAAACTAGCAATTAAAAAATATCACTCATATGTTAATGAAGTCATTCTCCATTCTTCCATGAGAACTTCCAGTCACCAAGTTCTCTTCACCAATTTATTGGCATCTGCAGGTCGACCTCCTAAGCATCACAGAGCTGTCAGCTGTTAGACAAAACTGGATCCCATATTTACTAGCTCAGTTTGATGTTTATCCATAATTTCTCTTGAGACAAAAATTTGCCTCTCCTTGGTCAAGTAGAGTTGAAGATTTCAGAGAGAATATTCTATTCTTCTACCAAAATCTTCTAAAATGGAAGTAGAAACATTCCTTCAAATATCAGTAACCTTGGAACTTTTGATGAATCATTAACTCTATAAAAATAATGTAAATGCTGATCAAGAGAATTTGGAAGTCATCTATGAGTAGTAAACCTTATTAGTAATTAAAAATAATAAAATATAGGAGTTTAAATGCATTCATAAATATGTAACAATATGGCATAAAAGTAGTACATATGAATATAATAATAGTTAATACTGAATTATTCCTAGTTAAAAAGATAAAAGTTTAAATATAAGATTTAAGCACAGGAAAAAATGTGAATATGTGTAAGATGTCATAAGGTCTGCTTATAGTTAGCTTTTTTCTCAAGTATTGTCCTACATACACAACTTGCTAATACATGAGTAATACCCATAGTATATATGTATCAGAAATGTACTATATATATCATCTATGATATACATATACCAAATAAATTATAAAATTCTGCATATTAATATACATTTGATAAGACATTTATAAAGCATGTTTTGTTGATAATTAAAAGCATACTTAAATCATCATTTTGCTTACATATGTATTTTACCTAAGACTTTTAAGTACGCTATACACACTTTTTTTAATGTTGAGTGTGCAGTGGAAATTTTCTGATCTTTTTCTGCCATCTAGTGGTATACTCAATGGTTTGTCTTTCTTAAAAGGCCAATATAAAGCTTTTAGTGAATTGGAATTACAGATTTAGGCCATTTAATAAATATGTAGTTGGTACTTTTATATTACTTAGTCAATTGCAAGATTTTCAAGGTTTCTTTTGCTCTTACAAAATGTAAAACTTCAAGGTTAGAATGAACAAGGTATGACTATTGTCCTAAAGTCACAATCTCCCAAGTGAAGCACCAGATGCACTAAATGAAAAATACTGTGACATGAGGTCTTAATATTCTAACTGTCACATATTATTTCAGTATTTATGATTGTCACCATGTGACAGGTTTTTTTAAGCACTTGTGTATATGCTGGTTCTTTTATTTATGGTGCATATCTTGAGTAAAAATGTATATGATATTACTAAATTTTTGTAATCTTAACACTAAATTTAGAAAGTAATTGCCTCGAAAAGGAGAAAAAAATATTTGAAATGATTTAGAAGCCCACAGGTTAGAAGGATAGAATAATTATTGGCTGCACATTTAAATGTGCTCTTCTGTCTGACTGAGATAGAGTCTGTCTTCTACAGTGAAGGGGAAGTAGCAAATGAAAGCAGGTATAAATGTGTCAACATAAATGATATAAATAGAAAATGCCATACATTACTAAAATAAAACACATCAAAATGAAAAGTTCAGTAGTGAGTACTACTTAAAATGCTCCTCATAGGCAAGAATGGTATAAGTCAATATGCTTCCTTTGAAATGCTTGGCCAGTAAAAAGAGCTTGCTATTACTGAGAATCCCCCACGCAATATATACTTTATTTTGTGAACAAAGGGTGATATATATGAAAAATTTGCTGGTTCTACACTGTAATCTGTAGCTAAGAGAAAGAACTTTACTTATATAGTGAGAATTGACTCATACAAATGTTAAAATTTCTTGAAATATGGTGACAATATTCCTTATTATACAAGAGAAAGTAATTGGTTATAAAAAGAACATAAACCCATGGCTTCTTTGTCTTAATATTACTAGAAAAGAGAAGTAAACAAATAGATAATCATGCATTTCCTTGAGAATGTTCAGTTTACTCATTTGTGCCCATTAGTTTTTTTTGGAAAATGACTTTTGATTCGGAGAATGACTATTTTTATACATAATTAGCATTAATAATCTAATTTTTACACTGTCACATGATATCCTAAAAGCAAAGCACAATATTTATGAAACTATGCAAAAAATGGATGAAATACTGATTTTTATAGGAAATAATTTGTTCAACATTTTCTTTGGAAAGCTCTACTGGTACTTATGAGAATCCCAAAGGTGAAACTGCTGATGGGTTCTTAAAAATTGTTAAAATTGTTTCCTAAGAACATGGCAAGAATAGTTGTAATTACTAATTAGTTCAAAATGAGAAATGAAATGTTCCACTTCATACTTAAAGCATAGAATCTTATTCATAGGCTCTATGTCAGACTCATACTGATTTAAAGTAGATCTTGTATCAGCAGATTTTGTTATGTGTTTGAAAGTTTTAATATATATTAATAATTATGCATAGAAGTTAATACCATCTAATATACCATACCTTCATTTGAAATGATAACCATCTAAAATATAATAAGTATTTCCAAAAATATTTTGCAGGGTTGATTTTCAACATTGCATTCCTAATTTGTAATATGTACTTAGTATCTTATTTATTTTTATGGCAAATCATTTGCAAAGTAACAAAGCATTATTCTGCATATAGAATTGTTCTACATATTGCAAAATTCAGTTCCTATGAAATATGAGATTATTAGGTATATTGAAAGGAGAAGACAAGTGAGTTTTTCCCCTAAGAAAATTTATATCTATTTTCAAATCTAATGAAGCAAACCATCTCCTCAGACATCAGACTTAGTGAACATCAGGTTAGTTCACATCCCATCTGATACCATCTACTTCTCAGGAAGCCGCGCTAACGATTCCTGCAATAGCAGTAATTCTTATACATATGTTTTGCCAAGGCTAAGTCACCAATTTTGAATTTTTTGTATAAAGCTGTCAGATTCTTTCATGCAATTCATTTTCTAGAAAGCAAGATTTCTAAATTGAAAATATTTCTACATATCAATACTGCTCTTTTTCCTACAATTATTTAAAAGTACATTTAGCTCTAAAAATAGTGATGACTTGCAAAGCTAAGAAAAATGAAATTCTTACCCAAAGCTGGTGTCAGTGAAATTGTAACAACTTTATGCATTTGTATTTCTCTGATTGATGTCTGTTTTTGACATATAAATACATATACACAAATGCTAAAAATAGCATTAAAAAATATATGCATTCCTATTAGGCCTATGTGTTGTATATGTTTGTGTGTGTGTGTGTATATATATACATATACCAAGTTTTTTAATATAATACTCTATCAAAAACATTTCTTATATTATTTTTGCTTCAAGAATGTTTTATTGGTTATAAAATATATATAGTTTCATTTCTGATATTTAGGTAACTGACCCTTATTGTTAGATTTTTCCTATTAAAATAAATAAATTACTCCAAATATTTTAGACTGTCCATTATTATTTTTCTTACAAATGCCTTAGAGTCAAGTTAAATAACAAGGACATTTTAAAGATTTTGATGTGTATTTTCATATCATCATCCACATAGCCTGTAAAATCTCTGAGAAACAATTTCCAAGTAGATATCAAATGCCTTAATATTTTACTTTCATTGATGATAAATTTATACTTTTATAAATTTTCCCAAAGTAAACAATCCAAAATTTATCCTCTGTTTTAAGCCTAAAATTTATTTCAGTCATTTATTAATTTGAAATATTGGAAACCATGTAAATACTTAAAAATGCTATAATGCTTTAGCAAACTATGGTAAAGAACATTCTTTATGACTTATTATTTAGTCATTATCATTATATTATAATAATAAAGAGTCTAAAAATCTATAGTAATATGGAAAGTATGTATAATATAAAGTAAAAAAATAAATGCTAATAGAATGTTAATACTTTCACATAAAAAATTACAATAATATTAGAAAATGCACCCAAATAGCACTGGTCATTATTGAATGGTAAGGTAGAAATCACCTTTCATTTTTCTATGAAATTTTTTCGTACATATTGATATTATAAATAAGTATGTATTGATACATCAAGGAAAATATGTTATTAATTTTATTTTAAAACATGATCATGAAAGTCTGCCTTTCCCAGAACAGAATCACTTAACTCCAGAATTACATATTTAAGGTGACTTTCAGCAAAATAGAATCCTAAAAATTGGTGTTTACAATGGATAACCAATGATTTTGTTCTCCTGCTAATTTTTCCTAGATTTAGGAGAACTCACAGGTGACACATCCCAGAACATGTTTCTTTCTTTCTGTTATATGAACATTGCATAGTTATAACTGTTATAGATACTAGGAAAGGGTAGATAGTCTTTCATGTGTACATGAACTTCTATTTTTCAATTCCTGAAAATAAACTCTCTCTCCATTTTTAAAAATTAAAGTATAGTTGACATAATATTACAAGTAACTTCAGGTGTATGACAGTGATTTGGCATTTATATATGTTATAAAATTCTAACCATTGTAAGTGTAATTATCATAGACCAAACTGTAAGACCTGGAAACACAAAACTCCTAAATGAAAACATGGGCAGTAAACTCTCAGACATTGGCTTAACAATTTTTTCCTGGATACATCTCCCCAGGCAAGGGAAACAAAAGCAAAAGTAAACAAAAATAGTGGGACTTCATCAAACTAGAATGATTCTGCACAATGAAGGAAACCACAGTTTGAGAAGGCAACTTACTGCAGGGGCAAATATAATCACAAATGATACATCCAATAAGAGACTGATCCAAAATACATAAAGAATACAATGCAGTAAGAACAGTGTGAAAAATCTGATAAAAAATGGGCCAAGGACTTGAATAGAGATATTTTTTCAAAGAAGTCATACAGACAGACAATAGACACATGAAAAGATGTTCAACATCACTGATCATCACTGAAATGCAATCAAAACCACAATGAGATATCACCTCACACCATTCAGAATGGCTAGGATCAAAAAGACAAGAAATAACACGTGTTGTTGAGGATGTGTGGAAAAGGAAACCTTCTGCACTGTCGGTGGGAATGAAAACTGATGCAGCCAGTATGGAAAGCTGTATGGCAGTTCCTCAGAAAGTTAAAAACTTGTGCATAATCTTACTTGGTGAAGAACAGGCAAGGAAACTACATAAAATTTGCAAAAGTAGTTGGTATACTACACCTCGAACTCCAAAGGAGATAAATTATTTTTTTGGAGATTCATGGATTCATAATTGTGTCAAGTATCCATAGGTAAAAATATGTATTTCATACACTTATGCGATGTAATTGTAAACTCAGTAAAGCAACCAGTATCAGCATCATAGTAATATGAATACATAAAAGAATTAAAGTTTTGTGACAAATTAACATTAAAATTTTACTTGAAAGTGTATCACTGTTTTCTTTCATTATGTGCTTTTTTCAATGAATGATAGAATTACAGCTGTTATCACTTAGAGCCCTAATATTTATCTTTAATATTACAATGATTTTTTATAGTAAAAACCATGATTCTCAACCTACAGTGTCAATAGAGAGCACTTGGAGAGTTTACAATAATACTTTCACTGCCCAATCTAAGAAACTATGATATAGTAATTGGGGAAAATGCATTGATATTAAGCATTTCTGGAGGATTCTGATGCATGTGATCTTTGGATCTTGCTTTTGGAAGCACTACTTAAATTCTGGAAACAACTAGACAGGAGATATAATGAGGCTCTTGTCTAAAGAAGGAAAAACACCTTTTTAGCCCAACAATAGTATTTCCAGTCTATTATTAAGATGATGATCAAAACAGGAAAAAGTAACTAAAAATTCTAACAAAAAAAGTCTAATCTAGTTTAGCAATCAGAACTAGAATCCAGAGGGCTAATACCATTTATAGAAATAACTTCTGTGAGTATATTGTGTACATGCATGAATGTGTATGAATTCACATGCATCTGTAAGATATTACCCTCTGGGGCTCTTGAAAATAAATTACTTCAATTGTTTCTGTTTTCTCATGCTGAGTTATCAACAGGAGGGCACTATCCATTGTGTATTGCCCTGGGTGTCCCTATTCTTAATTTTCTGTGAGAGATAAATAAATATTGAAAGCTAAGTGATAAGTGTTTTAGAAAATTCTTGAAATTTGAAAATGCAGCCATTTCTATGAAACTGCTCAAATAAAATCTTAGACAAATAGATCAGGTTGTAATTGAAAGCCAGTAACCTCTCCAGCAAGGTGGAGATTTTTGTACTTTATTGTTTTTGGGATTCTCTTATGATTTATTTTCTCCTCTCATGTCTTCTCGATTTTCTTCTCCTATTGGCTTGCAGCTAGCCCATGGTGCTCTCCAGCAGTGATGTGGTTTGTCCTTGACCCTTGCTGTTACTGTACATTTTGTAATCCAAGTTAATTTCACTCACAACAGGGACCATTGGTAAACTCGATCAGTTCTGAGCAGCAACTTGGCTACACTCTTCAGTTTTGGGGGTCCAAGGGACATCCATGGGCAAATGATTTCCATAAATCCAAAGGACAGGCTTCTAAGTCCCAGTATGATAAATATATACTTTATACACTCAGCTGAGATATGATGATGCTTATAATCTGTAGAATCAAATATATTAACATCTAAGTTATCTGACCATTTTTTAATTATTTGCAATCTAAAAAATGTCTCAGAAGTATAGAAACTTCCTATTCTCAAAGAAGCTATTATAGCTTACCATAAAATAGGGGAAATGATATTTTACAAATTTCAATTTTGTGGCATTGTAAAGACTCAGGTAGGCAAATCAAGTATAATAATTCGGCTTATATCCAAATTAGACTCAGAATTCTAAGTTCTTGGATAAAAAGAACTTCTCAGATGTCATAGAACAATATGTCAACTAAGAGGTAGGATAGTTTATGTAAAGCATGGGCCAGAAACTCAAATACTTAGGCTGCTAGAGAACAAAACTGTATGAACTGGGCTATTTGTAAGATAGAAGGGAATGGTGGGGCCAGTGACAAATTGTTCAATGTATGACTCTCCTACAGGAGTTTTAATTTAACTCAAGAACAATGTACACACATATGCACACATAACCCTGGCCTATCTGTGGGCCTAATTTGGTCTATAAAATAGCTTATGTAATCCTTCATTAGAGTTAGATTCAGAAACTACTTCCCCCACCCCACCTTTCCCCCTTTCTGAGTGCCTTTGTTGACTATTCTGCCTTCCAACTCAAGGATACTGTGTAGCTTTATAACCATTTTCAGCTAAGTAAGTTATTCTAATTAGAAACATAAAATATTAAATTTGAGTGTTAACACGGGTTTCTCTTGGTGAGGACCTGATACTCTGAGTTCAAATGTCTGTGCATCCCAGTCTGTGAGGCTTATGCAGAATATTGCCAACCATGTTTTTGGAGTTCTTAAAAACTCTACACAAGAATATACTGTGTCATGAAACTAAAGTCTTATTGAACAAAATTAGAGACAAGGGTCCTGATGGAACTGAGCTTTAAAAGTGAGTTGCAGTGTATTTAGGTGGAACTTAGTCCATTCTTCAAATATGCCATGAAGTTCAGTAGTCTCCTGGAGTCTACATTTACTTCGTGATTATATAAGACAAGCTTCATACTTGAGAACTTGGGAGAAAAATTACATAACTCTCAAGTTAAAGTAGACTTAATAAGTAGAGTTTTTCAGCAAAGAAAGTATTTTGGCATTTCATTTGAATTTTGGTTAAAGTTCAAGTTCAGTGAAATGAATTGACTACAGAGAGGCAAACAACTTTTTGTTTGTTCAATCTACATCACTTAGTTTGTTATATCTATGGTGAAAAAACATACCTGTTGGTGCATTCAAACCATGTTCATATGTTTCAGAAACAGACATTTCAGTGGCCTTATAGACTGGAAGGGATTATCTGTAACTAGAACTAATAGTTCATTGTGACCAATCTATGAATTTGGAGGGTAAAAGAGCCCAATAGTACAAGCAAAAGTATGAATTTTTCCAAAAGGCTAAAAATATTTTTGGCTATTTACAATATGAGAAAAATTCTAGGCATAGAGGCTTCTTCCTGACTTGTGTATTTGAAACAGATATATTCAAAGAGATCCTTCCATCTCATCTCCTTCCCATCCAATTTCAATTTTCTCCCTTCTGTAGCTTTCAAATTATGAATTCCCAATCCAGGTAGAATAGTTTTGGCATCACGAATGTTATTTTCACCACTATCACTAGCACAGAGTGCCTGTCACATGGTTCTTGCTCAATGAATATGTGTTGAATGAGTAAGTTAGAAGAGAACATTCCCTCCATGCATGTACCCAAAGTAGAGGTAAAATGTTCAACAAGACTGGTCAAATGTGTTGACTTATTTTCCCTGAAGTTTTTGCATAAGATAGAATTAAAAATGTTTAATAATTGATCTAATATGGGTCTGCTTTTATAGCATGATTAGTAGGGACATGATTTATTTATTTATTTTTTACATAGAAACCATTTGCCACTTTGTGTGTAAACAAAAAGTGTTACTTTTGAAAAGTAGATCAGATACAGATTTTGGAATTATTCTCTGGCCTGCTGATAATTTCTCTACTTGAGATACTTAGAATAAATATATGAGTCATGTGTAAGTCTAGGAAAACTTTTATATTACATTTTAAATTCATTTAAAAGCGTACTTGCAAAAATTTTTGTAAGATATTAACTAAGCATTACAATGGCTAAATTAAAAGAATATTTTTAGGATAATTGCAAATTGTCTAGGGAGGGTAGAGAATTATTAGTTAATATATTTTTTTCAGTTTTCTGAGAGTTAAGAAAAGTTTATAATATTTTAGAAGGTTTTATCCATTTTGAATATGTGGTTGATTTCTTATTCACTATAAACCAGGGGAATGTAGAAAATGTGCTGATGGCTGTTCTTTGGATGTTCATGTTACTGAATATTAACTAAATTGTTTGATCTGGAGGTCAAAAATATTTTTTTATTTTCAAAACTTTCTAGAGCTGTCTGCATTTTTCATTTGGAAAAAGAAACAATATATGGAAAATATTTAGCTGTTTGGGAAAAACAATTGCCACATAATACATCAGTCACCACACAGCTGTCATAACATAAACTGAAGTGGTTACCAAAACAACATGGTTTAATGTTTTTGTTTGTTATTTGCACATACATATTTTCCACATGAATAATGTCAAAATATCTTCTGATTTAAGCAGAAATTCAGAAATACCATTTCTTTCTCTCCCATAAAAAATCTTAATATGTAAGATTTGCTTAGAAGTTCTTGCTAAAACATGAAAGTTAAAGGACAGTCTATTTAATCATTTGCTCAGATGAAATACTACAGTTCACAACACTGCATTTACAATATTCCCTTCTAGAATTTTTTTCCAAAAATTTGAATTGGCATATATGAGTATAAACTGAAGAGGGGTTATAGAATTGTAGAGTTCGCAAAAGCAACTGAGGAAGCTGTGGGTTCTCAATATAGGAATCTTAACTAAGAAACAAGATACAGGTATTTAAAAAAGTGTTTCTGCCCTCCTTATTCAAAGATAACTCACTGTCCATATATATGCTGAGATATTTCTTTTTTTATTGAATTATAATTGACATACAATGTTATATTAATTTCAAGTATATAAAGTAGTGATTTGATATTTTTATACATTATGAAATGATCACCATTATAGCTCCTAGTTACTACCTGTCACCATATAAAGTTATTACACTATTTTTGACTCTATTTCCTATGCTGTACATTACATTCCTGGGGCCTATTTGCTTGATAACTCAAGGTTTGTAGCTCTTAATCCACTTCACCTATTTCATCCTTCCTCCTAATACTGCTTTGGCAACCACCAGTTTGTTCTCTATATTTGTATCTGTGAGCCTATTCCTGTTTTGTTTTGTTTGCTCATTTATTTTGTTTTTTATACAGTCCATATATGAATGAAATCAAACTCTTCCTGATATATCTCATTAAGCATAATACCTTCTAGGTGTGTCCATATTGCTGCAAATTGCAAGATTTAATTATTTTTTTTAATGCTGAGTAATATTCCTGTGTGTATGTGCGTGTGTGTGTGTGTGTGTGTGGGGTGCATACTAGTCCTATTGCACTTTTCACTATTGTGCTTTTTACAAATTGATACTTTGTGGAAAACCACTTCTTGTGCATTTTTCAGTGCCATTTTACAACAACATTGCTTACTTCATGTTTCTATGTCACATTCTGGTAATTCTTGCAATGTTTCAAACTTTTTTATTATATTTATTATGGTGATCTGTTATCAGTGATGATGACTTGCTGAAAACTTAGATGGTAGCATTTCTTAGCAAAGTGTATTTTTTAATTATGGTATGTGCACTTTTTAGACAAAATGTTATTGCACATTTAGTACACTGTAGTGTGGACATAATTTTTCTATGTACTGAGAAACCAAAAAATTCATTTGACTCACTTTTTTTAATGATATTTGTTTTATTAATATAGTCTGGAACTAAATCTGTAATAGCTCCAAGGTATGTCTGTATGCCACATCTTCTTTATCTGTTCATCTATGGATGGTCACTTAGGTTGTTTCCATATCTTGGCTATGATTGAGATTGTATTTAATCTACAGACAGATTGAGGGAGAACTGACATATTAACAATATTGGGTCTTCCAAACCCAAGAACACAGAGAACATATCTTTTCTTTTTTTAAATTTTCTTCAATATCTCTATACAATGTTTTGTAGTTCTCAGTGTAGAAATCTTACACATCTTTTGTCAGGTTTATCTTAAAGTATTTCAAGAAAACATACATCTTTTTAAGTTAGTTTATTCTTTGGATAAATACCCGTAAGTGGAATTGCTGTATCATATGGTAGTTCTACTTTTAATTTTTAAGGAACCTCCATACTGTTTTCCATAGTGGCTACACCAATTTGCAATCTCACCAACAGTGCATAAGGATTCCCTTTTATCTGTATTCTTGCCAATTCTTGTTATTTCTTGTCTGTTTAATAATAACCATTCTAACAGATATGAGATGATATCTTTCTGGTTTTGATTTGCATTTCCTTGATGATTAGTGGTGTTGATATGCCTATTGATATTCTTGTTGGCCATCTGTATGTCCTCTTTGGAAAAATGTCTATCTCGTTCCTCTGCCTATTTTTGTTTCATTTAGCCATTTTAAAAATTAATGTATCATTAATATACAATCTTACAAAGGTTTCACATAAGAACATCGTGGTTTCAACATTCACCCATATTATCAAGTCCTCCCCACAACCCATTACAGTCACTGTCCATCAGTGTAGTGAGATGCTACAGTGTCAATACTTGTCTTCTCCGTGCTATACTGCCTTCCTCATGACCTACCTATATTATGTGTGCTAATTATAATGCCCCTAATTCCTTTCTCCATCCCTCCCTACCCATCCTCCCCAATCCCTCCCCTTGGTAAGTGCTAGTCCCTTCTTGGGTTCTGTGAGTCTGCTGCTGTTTTGTTCCTTCAGTTTTGCTTTGTTCTTATGCTCCACAGATGAATGAAATCATTTGGTACTTGTTTTTCTCTTCCTGGCTTATTTCACTGAGCATAATACCCTCCAGCTCCATCCATGTTGTTGCAAATGGTAGGATTTGTTTTCTTCTTATGGCTGAATAATATTCCATTGTGTATATGTACCACATCTTCTTTATCTATTCATCTATTGATGGACATTTAGCTTGCTTCCACGTCTTGGCTATTGTAAATGGTGCTGCGACAAACATAGGGGTGCATATGTCTTTTTAAATCAGGGATCTTGTTTTCTTTGGGTAAATTCCTGGAAGTAGAATGACAGGGTCAAATGGTATTTCTGTTTTTAGTTTTTGGAGAACCTCTAAATTGCTTTCCACAGTGGTTACAATAATTTACACTCCCACCAACAGTGTAGGAGGGTTCCTCTTTCTCTGCATCCTCGCCAGCATTTGTTGTTTCTTGTCTTTTGGATGTTGGCCATCCTAACTGGTGTGAGGTGATATCTCATTGTGGTTTTAATTTGCATTTCCCTGATAATTAGTGATGTGGAGCATCTTTGCATGTGACTGTTGACCATCTGAATTTCTTCTTTGGAGAAGTGTCTGTTCAGATCCTCGGCCCACTTTTTAATCAGGTTATTTGCATTTTGGGAGTTGATGTATGTGAACTCTTTATATATTTTGGATCTTAACTCCTTACAGATGTGTCATTTATAAATTTATTCTCCCATACTGTAGGATGCTATTTCGTTCTGCTGATGGTGTCCTTTGATGTAAAGAAGCTTTTTAGCTTGATGTAGTCCCATTTGTTCATTTTTTATTTTGTTTCCCTTGCCTAAGGAGATGTGTTCAGGAAAAAGTTGCTCATGCTTATATTCAGGAGATTTTTGCCTATGTTTTCTTCTAAGAGTTTTATGGTTTCATGACTTACATTCGGGTCTTTGATCCATTTAAAGTTTACTTTTGTGTATGGAGTTAGACAATAATCCAGTTTCATTCTCTTACATGTAATTGTCCAGTTTTGTTAACACAGCTTTTGAAGAGGCTGTCATTTCCCCATTGTATGTCCATGGCTCCTTTATCGTATATTAATTGGTCATGTATGTGTGGGTTTATATCTGGGCTCTCTGTTTTGTTCCATTGACCTATGGGTCTGTTCTTGTGCCAGTACCAAATTGTTTTCATTACTGTGGCTTTGTAGTAAGAGCTTGAAGGTGGGGACTATAATCCCCGCAGCTTTGTTCTTCCTTCTCAGGATTGCTTTAGCTATTTGGAGTCTTTTGTGGCTCCACTGCATTTTAGAACTATTTGCTCTAGTTCATTGAAGAATGCTGTTGGTATATTGAAAGGGATTGCACTGAATCTATAGATTGTTTAAGGCTGGATGGCCATTTTTGTCAATATTAATTCTTCCTATCCATGACACAGAATGTATTTCCATTTATTGTTGTCATTTTTAATTTCTCTCATTAGTGTCTTGTAGTATTCAGGGTATAGGTGTTTCACCTCCTTTGTTAGGTTTATTCCTAGGTATTTTATTCTTTTTAATGCAATTATAAATGAATTATTTTCCTGATTTCTCTTTCTGCTAGTTCATCGTTAGTATATAGGAATGCAACAGATTTCTGTGTACTGATTTTGTATCCTGCAATTTGCTGAATTCAGATATTAGTTCTAGTATTTTTGGGGTGGATTCTTTAGGGCTTTTATGTAAAATATCATGTCATCTGCAAACAGTGGCAGTTTAACTTCTTCCTTACCAGCCTGATGTCTTTTATTTCTTTGTGTTGTCTGATTGCTGTGGCTAGGCCCTGCAGTACTATGTTGAATAAAAGTGGTGAGTGGGCATCCTTGACTTGTTTCCAATCTTAGAGGAAAAGCTTTCAGCTTTTTGTTGTTGAGTATGATGTTCATTGTGGGTTTTCTGTATATGGACTTTATTATGTTAAGTACTTCCCCTCCACACCCATTTTGTTGAGAGTTTTTATTATGAATGGATGTTGAATTTTCTTAAATGTTTTTGCACCATCTGTGGAGATGATCATGTGATTTTTGTCCTTTTTTTTTGTTGATGTGGCATATGATCTTGATGGATTTTCAAATATTGTACCATGCTTGCATTGGCATAAATCCCACTTGATCATGATGTATAGTCTTTTTATTGTATATTTGAATTTGGTTTGCTAATATTTTGTTGGGCATTTTTGCATCTATGTTCATAGGGGATATTGGTCTGTAATTTTCTTTTGCTGTAGTGTCTTATTTGGTTTTGGTATTAGAGTAATGCTGGCCTAATAGAATGAGTTTGGGAGTATTCTCTCCTCTTTTATGTTTTGGAAAACTTTAAGGAGGATGGGTATTAGGTCTTCTCTACATGTTTTATAAAATTCAGTGGTGAAGCCATCTCGTCTAGTGTTTTTGTTTTTGGGTAGTTTTTTAATTACCAGTTCAATTTTATTGCTGGTAATTAGTCTGTTCAGATTTTCTGTTTCTTCCTGGGTCAGTCTTGGAAGGTTGTATTTTTCTAGAAAGTTGTCCATTTCTTCTAGGTTATATAATTTTTTAGCATATAATTTTTCATAGTATTCTCTAATAATTCTTTGTGTTTTCATGATGTCCATAGTGATTTTTTCTCTCATTTCTGATTCTGTTTATGTGTGTACACTCTCTTTCTTTCTTGATAAGTCTGGTGAGTGGTTTATCTATTTTGTTTATTTTCTTGAAGAACCACCTCCAGAATTCATTGATTCTTTCTATTGTTTTATTCTTCTCAATTTTATTTATTTCCGCTCTGATCTTTATTATGTCCCTCCTTCTACTGACTTTTGGCCTTATTTGTTCTTCTTCTAGCTTCATTAATTGTGACTTTAGACTGTTCATTTGGGATTTTTATTCTTTCTTGAGGTAAGCCTGTATTGCAGTACACTTCCTCTTAGAATTTCCTTCACTGCATCGCACAGGTTTTGGGGGTATTGTGTTATTGTTTTCATTTATCTCTATATATTGCTTGATCTCTGTTTTTATTTGGTCACTGATCCATTGATTATTTAGGAGCATGTAGTTAAGTGTCCATGTGTTTGTGGGCTTTTTAGTGTTCTTTGCATAATTTATTTCAAGTTTCATACCTTTGTGGTCTGAGAAGCTGGTTGGCACAATTTCAATCTTTCTGAATTGAAAGAGGTTTTTTTGTGTCCTAGAATGTGATCTGGAAAACATTCTAGAAAATGTTCCATGTGCACTTGAGAAGAATGTGTATTCTGTTGTTTTTGGGTGTAGAGTTCTGTAGATGTCTGTTAGGTCTGTCTGTTCTAATGTGTTGTTCAGTGCCTCTGTCTCCTTACTTTCTGTCTGTCAATCTGTGTTTTGGAGTGAGTGGCATGTTTAAGTCTCCTGAAATGAATGCATTACATTCTGTTCTCCCATTTAATTCTGTTACTGTTTGTTTCACATATTTAGATGCTCCTAAATTGGATACATAGGTATTTATAGTGATTGTATCCTCTAGGTCAGAATAAAACTGACCCCTTTATCACTGTTTAATTTTCTTCTTTGTCTCGTGTTACTTTCTTTGTTTTGAAATCTATTTTGTCTGATATAAGTACTCCTCCTCCTCCTTTTTTCTCCCTATTAGTTGCATTAAATATCTTTTTCTATCTCTTCACTTTCAGTCTGTGTATATCTTTGGGTTCAAAGTGAATCTCTGGTAGACAGCATATAGATGGGTCTTGTTTTTTCATATATTCTGCAATTCTGTCTTTTGATTAGTGCATTCAGTCCATTGACATTTACAATGATTATTGAAAGATATGTACTTATTGCCATTGCAGGCTTTAGATTCGTGGTTACCAAAAGTTCAAGGGTAGCTTCTTTACTATCTAATAGTCTAACTTAACTTGCCTATTATGTTATTTCAAACACAATCTAAAGTTCTTTTTTTTTGCTTGCTTCTTTATCTTCCTCCTCCACTCTTTATGTATTAGGTGTCATATACAGTACTCTTTGTGTATCCTTTGACTGACTTTGTGGGTAGTTGATTTAATTATGCATTTGCATAGTAATTAATTGGTGTGCTTCCTTTACTATGGTTTTATTTTCTCTGTTGGTAGCTATTTAGCTTTAAGAACACTTCCACCTATAGCAGTTCCTTTAAAATATACTGTAGAGAGAGTTTGTGGGAGTTAAATTCCCTCAACTTTTGCTTATCTTGAAATTGTTTAATCCCTCTTTCAAATTTAAATGATAAGCTTGTTGTGTTGAGTATTCTTGGTTCAAGGCTATTCTGTTTCATTGCATTAAATATATCATGGCACTCCTTTAGGCCTATAAGGTTTCTGCTGAGAAGTCTTCTGATAACCTGATGGGTTTTTCTTTGTATGTGATCTGTTTCTCTCTCTGGCTGCTTTTAATACTCTGTCCTTGTCCTTGATCTTTGCTTTTTAATTTATTATGTCTTGGTGTTGTTTTTCTTGGGTCCCTTGTTTTGGGAGATCTGTGAACTTCCATGGCCTAAGAGACTATCTCCTTCCCCAGATTGGGAAAAATTTCAGCAATTATTTCCTCAAAGAGATTTTCTATCCCCCTTTCTCTCTCTTCTTCTTCTGGTACCCCTATAATACAAATATTGTTCTGTTTGGATTAATGGCATAGTTCTCTTAATACTCTTATTTCTAGAGGTCCTTTTTTCTCTCTGTGCCTCAGTTTCTTTGCATTCCTGTTCTCTAGTTTCTATTTCATTTACTGTCTCCTCTACTTCATCTAATGTGCTTCTAAATCCCTCCATTTTATATTTCATGTCAGATACTGTATTTTTCAAAGGTTCTATCTCTTTCTTGAAGTCCTCCCTAGATCTTGAATATTTTTCTGTAGCTCCATGAGCATGTTTATGATTTTTATTTTGAAATCTTTATCAAGAAGATTGGTGATTTCAGTTTCACTTAGCCCTCATTCTGGTGTCTATTGGATTCTTGTTTGTACAAAATTTTTTTACTTTTCATATTTCTAATGATTACTATGAAATAATAACTTTGTGTAGGCAGTGCCCTTTAGTGCCCAGAAACTGTATTCTCTGGAACTGCTCAGCACCTGGAGCAATGGCAGGGGTTGCAGGTGGATGGCACCAGTGCTTGTTGGGAGGAAATAGCTCTTTCATGCTTCCTGGATGCAGTGCCTGCCTCCATGCAAGGTCCAGTTTGCCAAGCACAAAGAGAGGAGCCTCTGAACTATGCCCCTGTAGCTGCTGTTAGGTGGAGCCACCGTCCAGCTGGCCTATTGTGAAGGCAGTGGCAGCAGGTATGCAGACTGGTGCCTGACAGGAGGAAGGAGCTGCAGGCTGGGTATCACTTTGGGGGGCCTCAGTGCTGCATTGCCAGCCAGGGGGATGGAGCATCTGAAGCTCCTGAAAGTTCCCAATCTGCCTGGCTGAGTGTTCTGACATGATTTTGTCCACCTGTTCTTTCTCCTGACCAGCAAGCTCTGTGTAATCCTTGCCCCTTTAGCACCCCTCTCACTTTGGGGAACTCTTTCAAAGTGCCCATCTTTCTTTCCCAGAGTGGCCGGTTTTGGATACCTGTTCTCCAGGATTCTCAGTCTCTGTGAGTATTCTTCCTGTCTTTGCTTTCCAACTCCACTAATCTCTAGAGCACCATGTAATGTGTGTTTGTGCTCCCAGAAAAGACCTTCAGGGTTCTGTGTTTAGCAGTCCTGGGCTTCTACTCCCTCCCCACTCCATTTATCTTCCTCCTGCCTGTGAGCTGCCATGGGGGAGGGCTTGGGTCCTGCCGGATAGTGGCTTTGCTACTTTACCCTTTTCTGTGAGGCCTTCTCTTTTCCCCAGATATAGGCAGTTTGTTCTGCAATCTTTGGGTTGCTCTTTCAGGATTAATTGTATTTGCTATATTTTCTTGTTATATGTGGTTTGGGAGGAGGTTTCTGTCTCTCTTGGTGCCATCTTTTTTTCCTCTTCTTATCTGGAAAACTTTTTATCTCTCCTTCAAATCTGAATGATAACCTTGCTGAGTAGAGAAGTTTTGGTTGGCAGTTTTTTCCTTTCAGCATTTTGAATATGTCATGTCACTGGCTTCTGGCTTGCAATGTTTTTGATGAATAATCTGCAGAAAGTCTTGTGGGGTTCCCCTTATACAGAATATGTTTCTTTTCTATTGCTGCTTTTAAGATTATTTCTTCATCTTTAACTTTTACCATTTTAACTATAATGTAGCTCAGTGTGTTAGTCTTTGGGTTCATACTTTTTGGAAATCTCTGGGCTTCCTAGACCTTGATACCTGTTTTCTTTTCCCCCAGATTATGGAAATTTTTAGCCATTATATCTTTAAATAATTTTTCTTATCCTTTCTTTCTCTCATTTCCTTCTAGGACTCTTGTAATGTGAATGTTACTCTGCTGGATATTGTCATAGAGGTCCCTTAAGATACTCTTATTTCTCTTAATTATTTTCTTATTTTGCTGTTTAGTCAAGGTGTTTTCCATTGCTTTGTATTCCAGCTTGCTAATTCATGCTTCTATATCATTCATTCTGCTCTTTATCCCCTTTAGTGTATTCTTCAGTTTAGTTATAGTTTCTTTTTAGTATTGTTATTATTTCCTTATAATTTTTATCTCCTTGTTGAAGTTCTTGATGCATTCATCCATTTTTTTTTTTTTTAGGAGCCACGCTAATCTTCTCTGTATTGTTCCAATTTTAGTATATGTGCTGCCAAAGTGAGCACTGCATTTATCCATTTTTATCCTGAGATCAATGAGCATCTTTATGACCATTATTTTGAACTCTTTATCAGACAGGTTGCCTATCTCCATTTCATTAAGGTATCTTTCTAGGGACTCACCTTGTTGTTTCATTTGGATCATGTTCCTCTGTTTCCTCACTTTTCCTGACTGTCTGTGTTTGTATTTATGTATTAGATAACTTTCCATAGGTCTAGAAGGAGTGATCTTGTGTAGGAGCTGTTATGTATGGCCCAGAAGCACAGTCTTCCTTGGCCACCTGAGCCAGGCACTGTATGGTTGTCCCTTCATGTGGCTAAATGTGCCAAGTAGGTATAATAGGGCTGTGGTTGTTGCACAGGGAGAGCAGGACTCAGGGTACTCACCCTTTCCATTGTGGCTCAGCCTCTGGATGGGACAGGCAGGACTTAGGATGCTCACCCTTACAGTTGGGACTCAGCTTCTGCTGGGTGAGTGGAACTGAGGACATTTTTTGGGCTGTTTGCATCTCTGCTACTGAACAAGAATGATGTGGCTCAGAACACTCACCCCTCCTAGTTGGGGGTTACTCTCTGCATGGATTGGGTAGGATTCAGGGTGCTTGCATGGCTCAGGTGCTAGGCAGGGTGGGTGGTGCATGGGACATTAGTTCAGCCTGGTTATAGTGCAAGGTGGGCAGAACATGATGTCAGGTCAAGGGAGGGTACCAAAAGTGGTTCCTGTCAGCTCTGTCGCTAGCAAGTTAAATTCTCTGTAGGTTCCTGCCCTTCTAGTAGCTGCTTTAAAACTAGTAAGTGGATCTTTCTCACTTATGGTGTGAACACATTAAATCTGTTGTGGGGTTTTCTTGCTTGATTTCAGGGTGAGTGAGTTTGTACTTGATCCTTTAAAGAGTGAGATCTCTGTTCCCTATAGTTCTATGATTCTCCTGTTCATAATCCCCATTGATTTTTCAAAAACAGATGTTCTGGGCACTCAATTTTCTAGTATTAGCTCCCAGGGCCAAGGTTCTTAGTGTAGGACACAATCCCTTCACTCCTTTAGAGCATGTTCTGCATTTTGGGGATTCGACCTTCTTGTGGGGTCACTACATCTGGAGTAGCATTCTTGGTGGAGCTGTGTCTCTGCTTCTCCTATCCTTTTCAGTGCATCTCTTTTGCATTTTGTTGTGTGTTTACCTACTTTCCAGGTCCTTTTTAGAGGAAAATTATTCCAAATATATATGTAAATTTGTTGTGTCTTTGGGAGAAAGTGAGTTCAGGGCCCTCCTATATCTTCTTCTTGAATCTCCTCAGAAATTAGATGTTTCTGAGATGATTACCTCCTTGTAGATTTGCAAAGAGCTGATCACAATATGTTCTTTTCTTCAAATATCAACTTCCACCCCAACTTGTATCTGGTGAAAAGTTGTGTTTCACAGTATAATTTTTGAGATCAGTCTCATAGTTAATACTATTAGAATCATATTTTAGTAAATTGGAATGTAGCAAAGTTAAGTATCAATAAATTCTCTCAATGATTTTGAGACTAACTTCTTGTTTTATTTTTGTTAACTTGTGGTTCAATTTTGAAATTAAAGGATTACCCATCTATTGACAAAATAGAAATGAACTCATAAGCATCTCTCATTATATTTTGGCCTCATGTCAATTGTTTTTGTACATCAAGTACTCCTTTGGTTGCAATATCACTGGGATCTGAAGTGTTTATTTAGAATATATTCCCATTCATCCAATAACTTCTGCAAGAAAGCAATGGTTTATATGTTATAGACAATACTAAAGATAATAGAAAAGCTAGAGTAGTTTTTAAAATTCTTAGGAAAAAATGATTTAAGTGATCTTTAAATGGAGCCACTGAATTGTTTCACATTCAAAACTGGTATGGAAGACCCCTTAGCATCAAGAGGAATATAAAAGGTAATATTGGCAACAAAAACAAAAGTAATAATATTTAACCTAAGTTAGATTTGTAGCTCTGAGACTTTTCTAAGTATAGCCTCTATCACTTCATGAAATAACTTTTTGGGTTTGATGTAAACATTTTAAACTCCTATGCTTTTCCATTTGTAACTAAACATCAAAAGAAGATAAAAAAAATCATTTCTTATCAATGATTTTCCTGCTGATTTTTAAAGTATTTAACTTATTAACCTGTATAAATTTATAATATGTAAAATGAGAAACGTAGTGTATGTTCGTCTCTGTTCTGAGGGAGTTTTGTGAATAAATTTCTATTAATCTGATAGTAAATGCACCCTAAGGTTGTATAATTCATGCTCTCTCTGGATAAGCATAATAAGAAATAATCTACTATTTTTTATTCTCTTTCCTCTCCCTGCTCCAACTACAGTTCTGTAGACATCTTAAATGTTTATGCATGTATCTAGTTATGCATACTGGAGACATCTGTCGACTCAGTAAAACTCATTGCCGGGTAGTCATGATTTTGCAGGAAAACCTGAGCTCGTCTCAATGAAACTTAATCAAAAAATTGCTTCAATCCAAAATTAAAGAAATAACAAATCAGAAATTTGGTTTTTACTTCATTGATTTGACCAATATTTCACTAGAGAAAAATACTTTACATTATTTTACTTTTATAATTGTCTTTAAAAAAGAAACATGCTTTGTATATATGTTTCTAAGTATCTATGTATGTGTGTGTAAAAAGAATATCATAGATAAATGTCATACCTGGATTCAGGGGACAACTGGATGAGATGGAGGATATGTTCATGGTATTGAATGCCGAGTGAAGGAGTACTGTTTCCCTTTGAAAGTGAATGCAAATCACAACTGGGAGGCTGTTAAAAGAGGCATTGAACAGAACATGTTAGGCAAATATGATTGCAAAGTGTTTTCCAAAGGCCAGTTGAATGGAATTCATTATTCTAATAATGTGTGGAAATAAAGATGTATAGAATGGACCTATATGACAATTCATAGTCAGATACCATTCATTTTTATCTTCTCTTAGACCAATGGACACTAAAGGAGAAAACCACTGGACTAATTATTATTTCCTTTAGGAGGTTTTATAGCTTGGGTTATACTTTGTTACTTTTATTAGTTGATATTGTTGGGTTACTATGCTGAATATGAAGAGTTCTATTTGGTATGATAAATTCTTAGGGCTGAAAATTTAGTTATAGAAAATTTATTGTACCTTGCTTGAATGTTAGGTATAAAGCAAATTATTCTCCTTTTCCTTTATTATGGAATCTTTCCCAACTTTGAACTTCACCCAAGGATTTTTATTTGGCAGAACCAAAATTGGGTCATTATCACAATTTCTTTTTTTTTTTTTACTGTAGCAATTTTATCTATACTTTTGTAATTCTGTATATTTTAGGGAAATTTTGATTTTAATTTTTTCTTCTTTGGGGAACCCCAGTGTGTATCAAAATATTGTGAAATAAGGGAGGACAGCAACCCCACCATTTTACCTTGTTGGTCCATACCATTGGGATCTGAATGCCACAAAGTAACTACTGATTCCCTAGGGGATCCACTGTCCCTTAATGCACAGTGTTCTGGAAATATAGGAAGCAGTACCTGGTCAGATGCACCACAATGACACTATGCTTATTAAGCAACTCCGCCTCCATAACCTTTTTGCTCTTCCAACCCTACTGAATATTAGCCTCTTTGCCACCTTTACCCAGTCCTAGGGCCCACTTAGGTTGGATAAATTTAAAACCAGTAAAACTTCACCAACCCAGCATAAAGAGGTACAACCCAGAGCACCAGCACACAAGCTCAGCAGTTGACTGAACTCATTGCAGCCCACTGAACTGTGTGTAATGGGTCCAGTTAGTAAGAGGGAGAGGCTCTGAAGATACTTCAAACCTGTCATCATTGCCATGATGTCTGCTCATAGGGCCAGTGGTTTTATTAGGGCACTTAGCACCCTCTGCCCAGGTATTGGCAGCATCCCTTCCCAGAATTAATGGAAGCAGGATGAAAGATATACTGGCATCAAGAGAGAGAAAATAGAAAGAAATACAGTAAACAACCAAAGAATTCTTTAAGGAGAAGGGCTCAGATTTGGCCCAAAGTGAGAACAAAGGGGGCAGAGGGAGTGGATCTGAAGGCAGGTGGCTCTGGTTTTTACTGAGGTTTGAAGGTAGAGCCTAGAAAGCCAGGGTTTGCATGAGTTTGCACTTCCCCTGCATAGTTAAGTGAGGCTTTCTTATTGCCTTGCCCACATGTTGATGGGAAAAAGGAAAAACAGAGTGTGCACGAAAGATGTCAGATGTCAACTACAAAAAACTGATCAAATTCTTACTTACACTGTCTAGTCTTAAATTTGAAACTATATTGAAAAAATTGTGTCTATTAAAATTCATAAATTACCAAGGCAACACTGTAACTTTGAAATACTATAGAAAATTATGAAATAACCATTTATAATTGCTAATAGAATCTAATCTTCAGGAAGGGAATAAAATGATGTTTTTCCACCTATCATAGTGATTGACACACAGAGAGAGTAACTGCTATTTTTGAATAAATGAACAATAGTCTCTGAGAAAGTGATATTTCAACTGATGCTTGTAGTTATTTGAAGAGCAGGGCAGTGTTTAGGTAGAGGAAAGAGAAATATAAAGGCCTTTAGGCACGGAGGACTTGAAATAAAGATGACATTATGGTTGGAACTTCGTGACTAAGGGGTAGAGTCTAGTGAAATCGAATTGGAGAAGTAAACAGGAACCAGATCATGCAGTCATATAGGGCTTGACAAGCTGCTTACATTATATCCTAAGAGAAATGGAAAATCATTTAAAAAGTTTAAGCCAGAGAATAGCATAAGGTACTATAAAAACATATTGTCTTCCTTATGATGTGCAAAATGGAATGCAGGGAGTAAGATAGAAGTGTGAAAATGCTACATTAGTGGAGGAAAGAGGTATGTTCTGTTTGATAGTAGTGAAGATGGAGAGAGTGACAGTGATGGCGGTGGGGAGAAGTGGGAAGATACAATGTACGTTTTGAAGATAAACCATAAAATATTCAGTGATGGGCTGGTTTGGGGAAAAGAAAAAATGGCGTGATCCATAGATCTGTTGGCTTGAACTATTGGATATATGGAGTGCTGTTTACAGAAATGGGGAAAATGGGGCATGGTGGAGGACTACACTCAGTTGGGGTGGGGTAAACAGCTCCATTTATAAATATTTATATTTAAATGGCTATTGTGTGCATGTATTTAAAAGAAGTTGAATATATGAGCCTAGAGCTGTGTTTTGAAACATTAGCAGGTTGATGTTATTTAAAGTCTTATCAAAATTTAGGCAAAAATAAGCTAATAGAGAAGAGAAGCTAACAGAGAAGAGAAGCAAAGACTAAGTTCTGGATATCCAAAATTAAATTAGATGAAAGCCAGCAAAGGAGGATAAAGCAGATATTCTAGAAGAAGAGCCAGTGTGGTAGAATAACAGCTTGAAGAGTGTGGTTTAATAAAGGCCAAGACAGGAGAAGAAGATGGACACTAGAGGATTAAGAAAGGTAGTCAGAATATAATTCATATAATGTTAAAAGTATGAGGACAATCAAGCTGAAGAAACAGAGTGTGATGGAATGGAGGGTGGCTTTTAGATAGAGTTGTTCTGGAAAATCTCTCCAAGGAGATGAATTCAGCAGAGATCTTGATGATGCAAAAAAACATTAGTCATGTGAAGATCTAGAGGAAATTCTCTCTAGGTCAAGATGAAGGTGCCATGAATGCTGATAAAAGCACAGGCTAGAGCAGTTAAAGGAACAGCATATCTACTGTGTATGGAGCTGAAAGAAAGGTGTTCCCATAAGTGAATAGGGCCATGTCAATTGGGGCATTATGTACCATGGCAAAGAGTTAGCATTAAAGAATGGTGCTTTTTCTATGATAAAACAATGAATTAAATGGCATTAGCAAATTTTCCAAAAGTGTATAAAATTAAGAGAAATCCTTTTGATATTTTGAATAGATTTTGCCTTTAAGAGTTTTTAGAATGAAGCTCAATGCCTTAATTTTATTGTGTTTACGTCAAAAATAGAAGATTGAAAATCAGGTAAATGTATAGATATAGATATTTGAATTCATGTAAGTAACTGGAATATCCTAAGAAAAATGGTATTAATGTGATATATTTAAATACAAAAAGAAATTCTTTGCTATGAGGATAAAACAATATAAAGTATAGAAGGTGACTTGGGTAATTCAGACAGGGTATAATGGCAGCTAGCTTCTGGCTGCATTTTGAAAGTAGAACCCACAGGAAATACTGACGGACTGAATATGGAAGTTGAAAGAATTAAGTTAGTGGTTGAGAAGAGAAACCACTTTGGATAATATTCTTTGTATTAGATTTACTTACTAGTATATTTTCAGTTTTTTAATACCAAAACAAGTGCTTTGTTCATGGATGTAGTAAACAATTTATGTTTATTACATGCAGTGAAATACTGCAAAAGGGCTTGAAAATATTACTTTGCTTCTGATGCTAAAATTGTTTTTTTTTTGAGAGGGCATCTCTCATATTTATTGAGCAAATGGTTGTTAACAACAATAAAATTCAGTATAGGGGGGGTCAATGCTCAATGTACAATCATTAATCCATCTCAAGCCTAATTCTCATCAGTCTCCAATCTTCTGAAGCATAACGAACAAGTTCTTACATGGTGAACGAATTCTTACATAGTGAATAAATTCTTAAATGGTGAACAGTACAAGGGCATTCATCACAGAAACTTTCGGTTTTGATCACGCATTATGAACTATAAACAATCAGGTCAAATATGAATATTCATTTGATTATTATACTTGATTTATATGTTGATCCCACATTTCTCCCTTTATTATTATTATTATTTTTATTTTTAATAAAATGCTGAAGTGGTAGGTAGATGCAAGATAAAGGTAGAAAATATAGTTTAGTGCTGTAAGAGGGCAAATGTAGATGATCAGAGATCAGGTGTGTGCCCATGGACTAAGTATTAATCCAAGCTAGACAAGGGCAGGAAAACATCCACGGATGCAGAAGATTTCTCTCAAAACAGGGGGGGTGAGGTTCTGAGCCTCACCTCTGTTGATCCCCAATTTCTCACCTGATGGCCCCCCTGCGACTGTGCCTGTCTTAGCTTCTTCCTCCCTTGAGGAATCTTACCCGTCTCTGGCTAACCAGTCATCTTCCGGGGCCATACAGGGAAATGTAAAGTTGGTAAGTGAGAGAGAAGCCATATTGTTTGCAAAGGTTAGCTTTTTACTTCTTTGCAGATTTATGCCCTGTGGCTTCTATGCCCAGCACTTGTCTCGAGGTATCTTTACCACATGGAGGAATTATGATACTCGGTAAATTCGATATGAGGCACGAATTCTATTTAAGGGTTGTAATTAGGAAGGAAGAAGAAAAGCTATAGAGGTAGCATATGGAAGAAAACATGGGAGGATTGATTATTTCTTTGACATATCTTCTTGTAGACTACCTTAAGCATGTATAGGTTTTAAACTACCAACTAATTTGCGCTCACATATTAACATAATAGGAATACAGTGACATAAACAAAGCAAATCTATAATTACCATCCATCTCCAGTGAAGCCAAGAAAACCATTTAGGCACCCCAGGCATTTGTGAAAATTTGTCTATGATATGATGGATATTGTCCAACTGTACTTGAACAGTCTGAGAGAAATCAGACAAATTAAAGCAGCCCATTTCTGGGATCTGTTCACATCCCATATGTTCTTTTAACCGTAGATAGTCTGTAGTCATAAGATTTTGGAGTGCTACAACTTGCACCTCTCCCAACTCCTGGTTGAGTTCCAACAGTACAGATCCGGTCAAATTCCTTGTCTCACTGTATGCACATGCCAGCCTAGACATCTCCCTCCTTATTCCAATGGCAAGTCCAGGAAACGGTGGGGTGGATGCAGCCACAACCGCAGCATCGCCCAGATCCCTGTGGAGGCTTTTTGATGATCATCCCCCTGGCACAAGTCCTCCAGAGAGTGCTGATGCTGGAAGCTCCTTCTCATATCGTATCTTAATTCATTTTCTGGGTATCCAAGCTTGGCCTTGATCTTCTGCATAGAAACAAACAGACCCTTTGCCCACACTTTGACATGCCCTCTATACCACTGTGCAGAACTCATTGGAGGTCAGCACACAGGAACAGCTTTTTTTTTTTTATTAAGAGAAAGGAATATTATCAGAAAAGAGTACCTCCATAGCTGATCATCTGACACCCTTTAAGTGATCAACATTAAGGATATTTAAAGCATGCATTGATCTTTGATTTACCAATAGTTTTATCCTGTCAAGGAGTAATCCCCCTTTTCTTTCTTTCTTTCTTTTTTTTTTTTAATCTTTAATCTACACTTACATGAAGAATACTATATATACTATGCTCTCCCCTATATCAGGTCCCCCCTAACAACCACATTACGGTTACTGTCCATCAGCTTAGCAAAATGTTGTAGAATCACTACTTGTCCTCTCTGTGTTGTACAGCCCATCCTCCCCTTTCTCCCTCCCCCCCCATGCATGCTAATCTTAATACACCCCTTCTTCTTCCCCCCCCCCGTGATCCGTCCCTGCCCACCCATCCTCCCCAGTTCCTTTCCCTTTGGTACCTGTTAGTCCATTTTTGGGTTCTGTAATTCCGCTGCTGTTTCGTTCCTTCAGTTTTTCCTTTGTTCTTATACTCCTCAGATGAGTGAAATCATTTGGTATTTCTCTTTCTCCGCTTGGCTTATTTCACTGAACATAATACTCTCCAGCTCCATCCATGTTGCTGCAAATGGTTGGATTTTTCCACTTCTTATGGCTGAGTAGTATTCCATTGTGTATATGTACCACATCTTCTTTATCCATTCATCTATCAATGGACATTTAGGTTGCTTCCAATTCTTGGCTATTGTAAATAGTGCTGCAATAAACATAGGGGTGCATCTGTCTTTCTCAAACTTGATTGCTGTGTTCTTAGGGTAAATTCCTAGGAGTGGAATTCCTGGGTCAAATGGTAGGTCTGTTTTGAGCATTTTGATGAACCCCCATACTGCTTTCCACAATGGTTGAACTAATTTACATTTCCACCAGCAGTGTAGGAGGGTTCCCCTTTCTCCACAGCCTCGCCAACATTTGTTGTTGTTTGTCTTTTGGATGGCAGCTATCCTTACTGGTGTGAGGTGATACCTCATTGTAGTTTTAATTTGCATTTCTCTGATAATTAGCGATGTGGAGCATCTTTTCATGTGTCTGTGGCCATCTGTATTTCTTTTTTAGAGAACTGTCTGTTCAGTTCCTCTGCCCATTTTTTAATTGGGTTATTTGTTTTTTGTTTATTGAGGCATGTGAGCTCTTTATATATTCTGGACGTCAAGCCTTTATCGGATCTGTCATTTTCAAATATATTCTCCCATACTGTAGGGTTCCTTTTTGTTCTATTGATGGTGTCTTTCGCTGTACAAAAGCTTTTCAGCTTAATGTAGTCCCACTTGCTCATTTTTGCTGTTGTTTTCCTTGCCCGGGGAGGTATGTTCAAGAAGAGGTCACTCATGTTTATGTCTAAGAGGTTTTTGCCTATGTTTTTTTCCAAGAGTTTAATGGTTTCATGACTTACATTCAGGTCTTTGATCCATTTTGAGTTTACCTTTGTATATGGGGTTAGACAATGGTCCAGTTTCATTCTCCTACATGTAGCTGTCCAGTTTTGCCAGCACCATCTGTTGAAGAGACTGTCATTTTGCCATTGTATGTCCATGGCTCCTTTATCAAATATTAATTGACCATATATGTTTGGGTTAATTTCTGGAGTCTCTTATCTGTTCCATTGGTCTGTGGCTCTGTTCTTGTGCCAGTACCAAATTGTCTTGATTACTATGGCTTTGTAGTAGAGCTTGAAGTTGGGGAATGAGATCCCCCCTACTTACTTTATTCTTCTTTTTCAGGATTGCTTTGGCTATTCGGGGTCTTTGGGGTTTCCATATGAATTTTTGAATTATTTGTTCCAATTCATTGAAGAATGTTGCTGGTAATTTGAGAGGGATTGCATCAAATCTGTGTATTGCTTTGGGCAGGATGGCCATTTTGACGATATTAATTCTTCCTAGCCATGAGCATGGGATGAGTTTCCATTTATTAGTGTCCCCTTTAATTTCTCTTAAGAGTGACTTGTAGTTTTCAGAGTATAAGTCTTTCACTTCTTTGGTAAGGTTTATTCCTAGGTATTTTATTATTTTTGATGAAATGGTGAATGGAATTGTTTTCCTGATTTCTCTTTCTATTGATTCATTGTTAGAGTATAGGAAAGCTACAGTTTTCTGTGTGTTAATTTTGTATCCTGCAACTTTGCTGTATTCCGATATCAGTTCTACTAGTTTTGGAGTGGAGTCTTTAGGGTTTTTTTATGTACAGTATCATATCATCTGCAAATAGTGACAGTTTAACTTTTTCTTTACCAATCTGGATTCCTTGTATTTCTTTGTTTTGTCTGATTGCCGTGGCTAGGACCTCCAGTACTATGTTAAATAACAGTGGGGAGAGTGGGCATCCCTGTCTTGTTCCCGATCTCACAGGAAATGCTTTCAGCTTCTCACTGTTCAGTATAATGCTGGCTGTGGGTTTATCATATATGGCCTTTATTATGTTGCGGTACTTGCCTTCTATTCCCATTTTCCTGAGAGTTTTTATCATGAATGGATGTTGAATTTTGTCAAATGCTTTTTCAGCATCTATGGAGATGATCATGTGGTTTTTGTCTTTCTTTTTGTTGATGTGGTGGGTGATGTTGATGGATTTTCGAATGTTGTACCATCCTTGCATCCCTGGGATGAATCCCACTTGGTCATGGTATATGATCCTTTTGATATACTGTTGAATTCTGTTTGCTAATATTTTATTGAGTATTTTTGCCTCTACATTCATCAGGGATATTGGTGTGTAATTTTATTTTTTGGTGGGGTCTTTGCCTGCTTTTGGTATTAGGGTGATGTTGGCTTCATAGAATGAGTTTGGGAGTATTCCCTCTTCTTCTACTTTTTGGAACACTTTAAGGAGAATGGGTATTATGTCTTCTCTGTGTGTCTGATAAAATTCCGAGGTAAATCCGTCCGGCCCCGGGGTTTTGTTCTTGGGTAGTTTTTTGATTACTGTTTCAATTTCTTTGCTCGTTATTGGTTTGTTTAACTTTTGTGTTTCTTCCTTGGTCAGTCTTGGGAGGTTGTATTTTTCTAGGAAGTTGTCCATTTCTTCTAGGTTTTCCAGCTTGTTGGCATATAGGTTTTCATAGTAGTCTTTAATAATTCTTTGTATTTCTGTGGAGTCTGTCATGTCATGATTTTTCCATTCTCATTTCTGTTTCTGTTGATTTGTGTTGATGCTCTTTTTCTCTTACTAAGCTTGGCTAGAGGCTTATCTATTTTGTTTGTTTTCGCAAAGAACCAGCTCTTGGTTTCGTTGATTTTTGCTATTGTTTTTTTCTTCTCAATTTTGTTTATTTCTTCTCTGAACTTTATTATGTCCCTCCTTCTGCTGACTTTAGGCCTCATTTGTTCTACTTTTTCCAGTTACGATAATTGTGATGTTAGACTATTCATTTGGGATTGTTCTTCCTTCTTCAAGTGTGCCTGGATTGCTATATACTTTCCTCTTAAGACTGCTTTCGCTGCATCCCACAGAAGTTGGGGCTTAGTGTTGTTGTTGTCATTTGTTTCTATATATTCCTTGATCTCTACTTTGATTTGTTCATTGATCTATTGATTATTTAGTAGCATGTTGTTAAGCCTCCATGTGTTTGTGAGCCTTTTTGTTTTCTTTGTAGAATTTATTTCTACTTTTATACCTTTGTGATCTGAAAAATTGGTTGGTATAATTTCAATATTTTGGAATTTACTGAGGCTCTTTATGTGAGCTAGTATGTGGTCTATTCTGGAGAATGTTCCATGTGCACTTGAGAAGAATGTATATCCTGTTGCTTTTGGATGTAAAGTTCTATAGATGTCTATTAGGTCCATCTGTTCTAGTGTGTTGTTCAGTACCTGTGTGTCCTTACTTAATTTCTACCCCGTGGATCTATCCTTTGGGGTGAGTGGTGTGTTGAAGTCTCCTAAAATGAATGCATTGCAGTCTATTTCCCTCTTTAGTTCTGTTAGTATTTGCTTCACGTATGCTGGTGCTCCTGTATTGGGTGCATATATATTTAGAATGGTTATATCCTCTTGTTGGACTGAGCCCTTTATCATTATGTAGTGTCCTTCTTTATCTCTTGTTACTTTCTTTGTTTTGAAGTCTATTTTGTCTGATATTAGTACTACAACCCCTGCTTTCTTCTCTCTGTTGTTTGCCTGAAATATATTTTTCCATCCCTTGACTTTTAGTCTATGCTTGTCTTTGGGTTTAAGGTGAGTTTCTTGTAAGCAGCATATAGATGGGTCTTGCTTTTTTATCCATTCTGTTACTCTGTGTCTTTTGATTGGTGCATTAAGTTCATTTACATTTAGTGTGACTATTGAGAGATATGTACTTATTGTCATTGCAGGCTTTAGTTTCGTGGTTACCAAAGGTTCAAGGTTAGCTTCTTTAGTATCTTACTGCCTAACTTAGCTCACTTTTTGAGCTGTTATATACACTGTCTGGAGATTCTTTTCTTTTCTCCCTTCTTATTCCTCCTCCTCCATTCTTCATATGTTGTGTGTTTTGTTCTGTGCTCTTTTTAGGAGTGCTCCCATCTAGAGCAGTCCCTGTAGGATGCCCTGTAGAGGTGGTTTGTGAGAAGTAAATTCCCTCAGCTTTTTCTTGTCTGGGAATTGTTTAATCCCGCCATCATATTTAAATGATAATCGTGCTGGATACAGTATCCTTGGTTCAAGGCCCTTCTGTTTCATTGCATTAAGTATATCATGCCATTCTCTTCTGGCCTGTAGGGTTTCTGTCGAGAAGTCTGATGTTAGCCTGATGGGTTTTCCTTTATAGGTGACCTTTTTCTCTCTAGCTGCCTTTAAAACTCTTTCTTTGTCCTTGATCCTTGCCATTTTAATTACTATGTGTCTTGGTGTTGTCCTCCTTGGATCCTTTCTGTTGGGGGTTCTGTGTAATTCCATGGTCTGTTTGATTATTTCCTCCCCCAGTTTGGTGAAGTTTTCAGCAATTATTTCTTCAAGGGGACTTTCTATCCCTTTTCCTCTCTCTTCTTCTTCTGGTACCCCTATAATACAGATATTGTTCCTTTTGGATTGGTCACATAGTTCTCTTAGTATTGTTTCGTTCCTGGAGATCCTTTTATCTCTCTCTATGTCAGCTTCTATACGTTCCTGTTCTCTGGCTTCTATTCCTTCAATGGCCTCTTGCATCTTATCCATTCTGCTTATAAATCCTTCCAGGGATTGTTTCACTTCTGTGATCTCCTTCCTGACACCTGTGATCTCCCTCCGGACTTCATCCCATTGCTCTTGCATTTTTCTCTGCATCTCATCCCATTGCTCTTGCATTTTTCTCTGCATCTCTGTCAGCATGTTCATGATTTTTATTTTGAATTCTTTTTCAGAAGGACTGGTTAGGTCTGTCTCCTTCTCAGGTGTTGTCTCTGTGAACTTTGTCTGCCTGTAGTTTTGCCTTTTCATGGTGATAGAGATAGTTTGCAGAGCTGGTACGAGTGACCGCTGGAAGAGCTTTCCTTCTTGTTGTTTTGTGGCCTTCCTCTCCTGGGAGTATAGCGACCTCTAGTGGCTTATGCTTGTCAGCTGTGCGCAGACAGGGCTTCTGCTACATGCCCGTTTGCTATGGAGTTTATCTCCACTGTATCTGTGAGCGTGGCCTGGCTGGGGCTGCTCCTCCAAAATGGTGGAGCCCCGTTGGAGGGGGAGTGGCTGGGAGGCTATTTATCTCCATAAGGGGCCTCTGTCCTCCCTGTTGCCTATGGGGTTAGAGTGGCCAGAGATCCCCAGATTCCCTGCCTCTGGTCTAAGTGTCCTGTCCTGCCCCTTTAAGACTTCCAAAAAGTACTCTCCAAACAAAACAACAACAGCAACAATGAGAGAGGAATCAGAAAAAAAAAAAAAAAAAAGGAAAGAACACGTGATTTTTTTGTCCTCAGGCGCCTTTCCCAGGCACCCGCTCACTGGTCCTGTTGCCCTGCCTCCCTAGCACTGAGGTCCCCATCCCTCCAAGGCCTCCAAAAAACACTCTCCAAAAAAAAGGGGGAAGCGCGCAACCCTCTCCGTCCCCAGGCCCTGGTCCCAGGCACCTGCTCACCGGCCCTGCTGCCCTGCCACCCTGCCTCCCTGGCACTGGGCTCCCTGTCCCCCTAAAGCCTCCAAAAAGCACTTGCCAAAAAGAAATAAAATGGGAGAATTGCGCGATTTTCTTTGTCCTCAGGCACCGGTCCCAGGTACCCGCCCACCAGTCTTGCTGCTCTGCCTCCCTGGTATTGGGGTCCCCATCCCTCCAAGGCTTCCAAAAAGCACTCACCAAAAAAAAAAAAAAAAGGGAAAAATGCACGATTTTCTTTGTCCTCAGGTGCTGGCCCCAGGCCCCCGCCCACCGGTCCCGCTGCCCTGCCTCCCTAATATTGGGAAAAACATGCGATATTCTTTGTCCTCAGGCGCCGGTCCCAGGCACCTGCTCACCGGTCCTGCTGCTCTGCCTTCCTGGCACTGGGGTCCCTGTCCCTTTAAGGCTTCCAAAAAGCACTTGCCAAAAAGAGAAAAAAAAAGGGGGAAAAATGTGCGATTTCCTCCACCCTCAAGCGCCAGTCTCAGGCACCCACTCACCGGTCCTGCTGCCCTGCCTCCCTAGCACCGGGTCCCTGTCCCTTTAAGGCTTCCAAAAAGCACTCTCCAAAAAAAAAAACTGCTCCAGTTTCTTTCCACCCGCCGGGAGCCGGGGGGAGGGGCGCTTGGGTCCTGCCGGGCCGGGGCTTGTATCTTACCCCCTTCGCAAGGCACTGGTTTCTTGCAGGTGTGGATGTGGTCTGGATGTTTTCCTGTGTCCTCTGGTCTCTATTTTAGGAAGAGTTTTCTTTGTTATATTTTCATAGATCTATGTGTTTTTGGGAGGAGATTTCCACTGCTCTGCTCACGCCGCCATCCTGGCTCTGCCTAAAATATTTTTTTTAAAAAGCAGTAAATTTAAAACATGAAAGATCTTTAAGACAATTTCTTAGCTTCCATTCTTTTTTATTCTTTTTATAATAAATAAAAAACTAACAAAAATTGAAGCATTTATAGGTCCTAAACATAAATACATGCGGTCATATGCTAATGGTGGTTACAAAATAAAATTAGTATGCTATTTCTACCCTAAGGGTAAAGAGTAGAGCAAACTAATCATATAAAATATGTATGTAAGAAAATATAAAGTTAGGTGATATTTCCTGTGAACTACCATGTAAAAATGTTTCACATATCTGTATGGATGGATTTAAATCTCCTTGCTCTCTTTGAGGTAAACATGGTGAAATTAAGACATTGTGTTTTCTTCTAAAAAACTTTCAAGGGTCAAATGAAATACCAACAGGGTTTCTATTAACTTTATACACTTTTGGAAAATAACTCAAAGCTATTTAACTCATTGTTTTATCCAGTCTTAACAAAAATCACCATTTATTAATATGTCTTATTCATTGATCTAAAAACAAATGGTTTTCTTTGATCTTGGGTTACATAATTGGAATATCCTCTAAATCTTGTCCTGGCCAGAAAATGTAGAATTATGTGAAAGCGTAAACGTTTAAAAGGTCTGACCTATTAACAGTATGAAGGCTGACAATCTAGGAGAAGAGGTAGTGTCTCCTTGATGTTTATCACTGTACTCATGTCCAGTTATATAGCTGTTAGTAAACATTTATGAAACACACATTTCATGTTTTATGAAAACACATGGTTTCATGATAACAATACTTTTTTTCAAGATAAATAAGCACAAGTTTGTGTTAGAAATCCTTTCCTCCGTTTTTACTCTGGTTCTCTCTTTTCCAAATCTTTAAACCAATGAATGGACTCTGATACAATTTAAAGACTGCTCCAAGAGGCATTTTGATTGTCTCTTTCCAGGTACAAATGTAAGGTTTGGAATTGTCATGCTTCCTGATATGACCACTAGAGTCTCTTGTTTCACCTCCAGATTGTCTCAGCTGCCAATTACATCTGCAAATGATTAACTCAGGAGAAAATGCTATGCATTTAAGGAACCAATAATCATAAAAACTCTGTATTTCCTTCTCTGGTGTTGACCTAGACTATTTTATTTGTGTTTCTTTGTATTTTCTCATTTTTAATTCCTGCAGTGATTTTTAATTACTAAATGCAGTGAAATACTGCAAAAGATCTTGAAAATACTTTTTTGTTTGTTATGCTGAAACACTTTTTTTAAAAAGCAGTAAATTTAAAACGTGAAAGGTCTCTAAGACAAATTCTTAGCTTGATTTTACTATACGAGCAGTCTCTTCCTACCATCTCCAAAGAGAATCTCCCTGACTTGCTTTTGTTAGTCCCATTTGCTGTGTTTGTATATTGGAAGGGTCTGTTCACTTAATCTGAGCCATACATAATGGTGTGTAAACACTCACATACAAAATACTAATTTTATACATAAGTATATTAGTATGCACACAGTAGATATTGGTAAGAGAAAATGTGTAGGTAAGAGTACTCGAGAAAATTTTGATTAAGGTTTTAAGTCATGGAAGGAAAAATATTAAGAAATTAAAAATATTAAGTTATCTATAAATGGAATAGCTTCCTAGCATAGACTAACTCCCCTCACTCTATCATCAATCCTCAAAGGGATTCATTTTAATGTTTTCAATTTTGGTCAACAGCACCAGAAAATATTAGATTAAAGCAACTGGAGTTATATTTGCTTCTTTCTGTACCTTCATCCTTTATCCCTATCAGCCTCTACACAAGGACAATTTTTCACTTGGAATGGTTGTTTGACCCATTATTTCCCTACTATTGTGAGATAAAAAAAATCATTTGTTTTTGATCGATGTACAAGACATGTTAATAAATGGTGATTTTTTTAAAGACTGGATAAAATAAGGAGTTAAATAGCTTTGAGTTACTTTCCAAAAGTATATAAAGTTACCACCTTAACTATCACTGCCCTCTTCTTTTTGAAGAATATACACTCTGTCTCCTACGTTAAAACATATTCTGAGAGTAGATGTCACCGAACTTACTACCAACTAATTCTAAGCACATTAATTCTAAGATAAAATTGTAGGAAATATTGTTACTTTTTAAAAAATAACAACCTTATTATGGTGCAATTCACATACCATACTGAATTCTATGTACAATTCAATGGTTTTTAACATTACTAGAGCTGTGAAACCTCATCTCTACAATCAATATTAGAATATTTTTGTCATTCCAAAAAGAAACCCCATATCCACTGGGAGTCAACTGATTCCTCCAAACTTGCTCAGTCTTAGGCAACCACCTTATGCCTCTATAAATTTGCCTATTCTGAACGTTTCATATAATGGAATCATATAATATGTTCTTTTGTGTCTTCTTCTCACGTAGTGTATATTTTTATGGCTTTTCCATATTGTAACATGTATCACTACCTCATTTTTTATTACCAAAGAAGAGTCCATTGCATAGATACAGCACATTAATTTTCCATTCTTCAGTTGATGGATATTTGGGTTTTTCACTTTTTGGCAATTATGAATAATAATGAAATTTTGTGTTTGAGCTTTTATGTGGACATATATTTTCATTTTTCTGGGACATATATTCTAGGAGTGGAATCACTGGATCATGTGATAACTTCTTTAAGCTTTTGTGGAACTGCTATACTGTTTTCCAAAGCTCTGTATTATTTTTCTTTATGGGTAGAAAAGTGTTTTTGTTTATTTTTACATTCTTTGGTAGCACTTCCATGTTTATTAAACACTGTTGTATATATATTTTTATTGAAGTATTGTTAATATACAATCTTATGTTGGATTCAAATATACAGCACAGTGATTCCACATTCACCCAAATCCTCACTCCCTCTAGTGCAGTTACTATCTATCAATGTAGAAAGATGTTACAGGATCATTGACTGTGTTCTCTAAGCTATACTACCATCCCCATGACAAACTTATAATGTGATTGTGAATTATTGTGCCTCTTTATACCCTTCACCCTCCCCCAACCTGCACCTCAACCCCTTCCCCTTGGTAACCACTAGTTACTTCTCAGTGTCTATGAGTCTACTGCTATTTTGTTCTGTTTTGCTTTGTTTTTATATTCCACAAATAGGTGAAATTATTTGGTATGTGTCTTTCTCTGCCTGGCTTATTTCACTGAGCATAATACCCTCTAGATCAATCCATGTTGCTTTTCTTTTTATGGCTGAATAATATTCCATCGTGCATATGTACCACATCTTTATGCATTGACCTGCTGAGGGACACTTAGGTTGCTTCCATATCTTGGCTATAGCTCTGTACCGTTACGCATCTCCAATAGCATTGTGTGAGGGTTCCAAATTCTCCACACCCTCCTCAATGTTTGTTATTATTATCTGTCTTTTTTATTGTACCCATCTTATAATAAAACTCCTCTTTTATTTTACTCATCATGGGTGTGAAGCAGTTTTGATTTGCATTTCTGTGATGGCTATCTAATGTTTTTAAAGTTATATTACATACCTGGAAAAACTTACCAAGTGTCTTTTAAATGGGTGTTGAATTTATCTCAAACATCATTTAATATACTAAGCTTGAAGAATAATGGATGATACAAAAATGTAGATAAAAAAGTATCTATACATACAGGACACATTAGATGGCTTGTTACTACTTATTTCTCTGTAAGCCCTGTGCCTGCCAGTGTCTCCCAGTTGTAGTAGAATCGGATGTAACTGGAGGGGGCACTAAGTGTCATGTCATTTTATTCTAGTAAGGGGGTCCTTGTAATAACAGTGCAAGTGGTATTTCTAAATATTTATAATAGACCTTATCGTTCCTCCTGGATCATTTCAATGAAGTATTATAGATTTGTACAAAAGATCAACTTGAAATTACCAAAGTCAGAAACTTCTGTCATATCACTATATCCTATTCTCTCAGATGTTACTAAAACATCTTAAATAAATATATGTAACAGATGGTTGGCCCTCAAAGAAATATATAGCTGTTTTTGGGGAAGAATGCTTTTGATGTATTAATAACAATGGCAATTGATATAAGAAACAGGTGTTATCAAGGAAAAAAACACATGTATTTCATCACTTAAAGGAAATTCAAAAAGATTAATTTGGTTTTAGCTTTGTTTTGTTTTGCTTTTTTTGTTAGCACACTATTTTCTTTAAATGAGTCATTTTGCTTTTTATTTACCAAGTATGACATGATTCTTGAATAAGTAATATATACAAGGATATTATAAAAAGTCCAACATTCTGGTTTACAAATTTATAACTTTTTGCATTTTTATAAGCACAGATTTTTGGAAGTTAGTTATTCATTGAATAAGTAGATTTTTAAGTGTGCAATTCTATCAGAATTGCATTTCCATATGGCCACAACAATAATTCATAACTATGTAAATTTCAGAATTGTCCTACAATGCTAGAGGTTCTAAGTACAAGTAAGAATGATGGACTATAATTAAGCGTATTTGTCTATGCCATCTGGAAGCCTTTTACAGTCGATTAATTAAGTAGTAGGATTATTACAATGTTCTCAGCTAATGGATTCTGTCAGATTCGGGCTCTAGATTTGTTTATGGTTGAAGGGCTGTTTGTGTGTTTAAATTAAGTGCTTTTTTTTCCAGTGATGTATGTAACTATATTAAATACTACTTATCTATTCTTTATATCTAATTTTTTAAATAGCAGATGTTTTTGTGATTTTGGATCAGAAATAATGAAAAAGTACTTATTGTGCACATAATTGTGCATGGTCCGCAGAACAGTACTCACCTTTTCTTTAGGGCTACTATGGGCCAAATAGTTTATCTTAACACCATGGTAAGTTTTGGGGACAAGAAAAAACATACCCCCTTAATTCAATATGTACACCTTTGTAGAATAAAAGATTTGTCTGCTTTCTGTCCACCATTCCTGGGAGGGAACTTCTAAAACACTTGGAATTTCCTGAGAAATAGACGTGTTTTTGTTATTGATGGTAGGACACTAGGAGCACAACTGAACTTATATTAAGATGATTCAGGATGGAGACCTGCTGTGTCAGAAAGACTAATCACATGGCTAGAGGTTTGGGGCTTTGAGCCATGTATATCAGTCTAACTTCCTGACATCTGGAGAAGAGAAGAACAGGAGACTGAACTAAATTACATGGTCATTGACCCAATCAGTCATGCCTACATAATGAAACCTAAGTAAAAACCCTCAACTGAAGATCAGGTGTTTTTCTTATTAATGAAAACATTGATGTTTCAGGAAGGGGACATATCTGAATTCCACAGGGAAGGGACATGAAAGCTCTGTGCTCAGGACCCTTCCAGACCTCACCATATGTGTCTATTTGACTGTTTCAAATTTGTCTTTTACAATAAAATTATAATCACAAATATATACATATTTAAATCTGTGTGCCATTCTAGTGAATTATTAAACCTAAAGGGACCATGGGATTTATCAAATTTGTAGCCAATTATTCAGAAATGCAGGTGAACAGGAGATCCCCAACCTTGCTGCTGACATTGAAAGTAAGGGCAGTCTTGTTGGGGACTGTGCCCTTAACTTACGGAGTCTGTGCTGACTTTGGGTAATGTCAGAGTCACATCGCAGTAATATTGAAGCCTTTCCATTTCTTTCTACTTGGAGTTAGCCATTTCATTCTGGAAGTGTTGTCTATGAGCCTCTAGCTCACCATAGTTTTAACTTTGCTAAATGGTGTTGCTTGTTAGCCGAATGACCTGGTTCTATGGATTCTGATCATCTGTATTATTCTCTTCATTATTTAACCAACCACAGAGAGTGCTTTGTAGAAATTACAAGACTCTGTCCAGGTCAAATGGCTCCGTGAACAGGATGAAACTAGGTGCTGAGCTAGGCATTCTCATAATGACTCTTATCACTGATAAGAATTGTGACCTTGAAAATAATTGGTTAATCACTCTGGACCTGTTTCTTCATCCGAAAATAAGGTGGTCAACTAAGTAACCATTAGAGTCCCTTGGGGGCTATTAGGTAGTAAGATTAGAATTTCAGTGCTTCAGTTTTCTTTTTAGCAAATGGGAGTCATTCTGACTGGTTCTGATTCAACTACAATGAGAAACAGTTGAACATTTCCATGTGTAAGAAAGAAAAGGACTTTATTTTTTCTAAATATGTTATGATTCCGTTAAAATTTCCATGGGAAAATTAAAAAGCAAAAAGATAAGGGCCTAGTTTAATAGAAAGAAGTATCCATCAGAGAAGTAAGATGTAGAGGTTTATATGATGAAAAACACAGTTGGAAATGTCACTGTATTTGATTTGTACATGAATATGATGTTAAAATTAATACACAATGGTAATTTTGGTTAAAATATGTTTGCCATAAGTGACATGACAAGGTATCTGCTTACTGCCTCAATGTGTTCAATTTTTCCTTCTTCCTTCTTTCCTCTTTCCTGTTTCTTCTTTCTTCTTCTCCTGTTGGTTTGTTTGTTTACTATCTGCCACCTTAATCTGGCTTTTGAGGGAGATAACCATATTAGTGCAGAAACCGAAGTGTGAGTCAGAAGGCTCAGTCATACATTAACCCACGCGTGTCATTGAGCAATATGACAAAGGAGCTATGTGACTATAAGGCAACAGAAGTTCACATTATAACAAAATTATAAAAAAAGCATGGAATCTGGAGGCAAGCAGGGCCAGATTTGAGTCCTGACTTCATCATATGCCAGCTATGTGCCCTTGGACAGCTTGCATTGACTTTAATGAACCTCAGTTTTCTCTTCTGTAAAATATCCATTTAACAGGGCTGTGTTTAGTGTTTAGCACAGTGGCTAGTACATAAGAAATGATCAATAAAATTATAACTGTTCTTGAAGGGGTGATGAGATCCCATTTTCCTTTGTTGGCTTCAGATTCTGCATCTTTCAAATGAGGAGGTAGAACTAGATACTTGCTAAAAACACTCCCATCTTTAAATTTTGATTCTTAATTAATTTTTTTTCTTTTTTATTGACATTCTGTCACCATATCATCCCATCAGTGTACTTCAAAAGGTTGCATTGTGCAATATGTACTTCCATTATTTCATGAAGGCTAATATGTTCATTCAAACTATTTATACTGTTGCTGGTATGTACAATAACTCTCACAGAGTGTAGAATAGGTGCTTTGAGTTTAATCTTCTTATCCCTACTCTCTTCCACCATGGGTGTTTTAAGTCAGCACATTCTATGACTTTTCCTCTTTGAGAGTTGTTATCACATCTTGTGGCACTAGTTAAAGCCACAGGTACATTATATGATGGTGGAACAATGTTAATTTTGAGTGAAATATTCCAACCATTTCAGTGTGCACAAACTTCATTCAAGAATCCCTGTAGGAAGAGAAAAGTGCTTTATAGATCTCTTTGACACATCAATTAAATAGGCATTCCAAATTAAGGATCCACATTCAGCTGGCATGTAGCATTGCATTAAGTAAGTTTTCTATGTGAAAATTCATTACACCCCATAGACTAACAGGGACATAGTTACGAGTTTTACAAATGACAAATATGAAATTTATTTAAATCGGATTTGTCTTTTCTTGTGTTTTCAAAATTAGCAATTTTATCCTTTTGGATTCACCTTCAACAGCTTTTAGGGTCTATGTATTTTACAAATAGAACTTTAGCCTGTTTTGCAAATGTTGAACTTTGGATATTTTCACTCATAATGCACAGACAGTCACAAAATTGAAGGGCTGAAGAATAAGAGGGATTTTCTAATTAGCAGTTAATTTTATTACATACTGAGAAACTTGAGCTCTCACTAGAGTTGTTTTTTCAGGGAGAACTAGTATTTTTCCTTCCTTTAAATTCTGTGCTTCATAGCATGATCATTATGCAAGCAAAAATAAATATCGTTGTCTTTAAAATGGTTAAGGAGGGGAACAGTGTGGGGTAAAAATTGTTTATTTCAGAGGCGGAGCCAAGATGGCGGCGTGAGTAGAGCAGTGGAAATCTCCTCCCAAAAACACATAGAGCTATGAAAATATAACAAAGAAAAATCTTCCTAAAATAGAGACCACAGGACACAGGACAACATCCAGACTACATCCACACCTGCAAGAACCCAGCGCCTTGTGAAGGGGGTAAGATACAAGCCCCAGCCCGGCGGGACCCGAGCGCCCCTCCCCCCGGCTCCCGGCGGGTGGAGAGAAACCGGAGCGGTTTTTTTTTTTTTTTTTGGCGAGCGCTTTTTGGAAGCCTTAGAGGGACGGGCCCCCGTTGCTGGGGAGGCAGGGTGGCGGGACCGGTGAGGAGGTGCCTGGGAACGGCGCCGGAGGACAAAGAATATCCTGCGTTTCTCCCTGCGAGACCTGGGGGCGGGTGCCTGAGACCGGTGCCTGAGGACGGAGGAGGTCGCGCGTTTTTCCCCTTTTTTTTTTTTCTCTTTTTGGCGAGCGCTTTTTGGAAGCCTTGAAGGGACGGGGACCCCAGTGCTAGGGAGGCACGGTGGCGGGACTGGTGAGCGGGTGGCTGGGACCGGCGCCTGAGGACAAAGAATATCCCCCGTTTTTCCCTGCGGGACCGGTGGGCGGGTGCCTGAGACCGGCACTTGAGAACAGAGGAAATCGCGCGTTTTTCCCCTTTTTTTTTTCTCTTTTCTGTGAGTGCTTTTTGGAAGCCTAAAAGGGACAGGGACCCCGGTGCTAGGGAGGCAGGGTGGCGGGACTGGTGAGCGGGTGCCTGGGACCGGCACCTGAGGACAAAGAATATCCCGCATTTTTCCCTGTGGGACCGGTGGGTGGGTGCCTGAGACCAGCACCTGAGGACGGAAGAAATCGCGCGTTTTTCCCCTTTTTTTTCTCTCTTTTTGCCGAGTGCTTTTTGGAAGCCTTGAAGGGACAGGGACCCCGGTGCTAGGGAGGCAGGGCGGCGGGACTGGTGAGCGGGTGCGTGGGACCAGTGCCTGAGGACAAAGAATATTGAGCGTTCCTTCCCTGCGGGACCGGTGGGTGGGTGCTTTTTGGAAGCCTTGAAAGGACAGGGACCCTGGTGCTAGGGAGACAGGGCAGCAGGACCAGTGAGCGGGTGCCTGGGACCGGCACCTGAGGACAAAAAAAAAAAAAAAAAAAAAAAAAAAAAATCGCTTGTTTTTCCCCTTTTTTTCCTTTTTTTTTTCTCTTTCTTTCTGTTCCCTCTCTCATTGTTGCTGCTGTTGTTTTGGTTTGGAGAGTGCTTTTTGGAAATCTTAAAGGGGCAGGACAGGTCACTTAGACCAGAAGCAGGGAATCTGGGGATCTCTGGGCACTCTAACCCCCTGGGCAGCAGGGAGCACAGAGGCCCCTTACGGAGATAAATAGCCTCCTGGCCGCTCCCCCTCCAACGGGGCTCCACCATTTTGGAGGAACAGCCCCAGCCAGGCCAAGCCCACAGCAACAGCGGAGATAAACCCCAAAGCAACTGGGCAGGAAGCAGAAGCCCTGTCTGCGCACAGCTGCCCAGCACAAGCAACTAGAGGTCGCTATTCTCCCAGGAAAAGGCTACAAACCAACAAGAAGGGAAGCTCTTCCAGCGGTCACTTGTACCAGCTCTGCAAACTATCTCTATCACCATGAAAAGGCAAAACTACAGGCAGACAAAGATCACAGAGACAACACCTGAGAAGGAGACAGACCTAACTAGTCTTCCTGAAAAAGAATTCAAAATAAAAATCATGAACATGCTGACAGAGATGCAGAGAAAAATGCAAGAGCAATGGGATGAGATGCAGAGAAAAATGCAAGAGCAGTGGGATGAGATGCAGAGAAAAATGCAAGAGCAGTGGGATGAAGTCCGGAAGGAGATCACAGATGTCAGGAAAGAGATCACAGAAGTGAAACAATCCCTGGAAGGATTTATAAGCAGAATGGATAAGATGCAAGAGGCCATTGAAGGAATAGAAGCCAGAGAACAGGAACGTATAGAAGCTGACATAGAGAGAGATAAAAGGATCTCCAGGAATGAAACAACACTAAGAGAAATATGTGACCAATACAAAAGGAAAAACATTCGTATTATAGGGATACCAGAAGAGGAAGAAAGAGGAAAAGGGATAGAAAGTGTCTTTGAAGAAATAATTGCTGAAAACTTCCCCAAACTGGGGGAGGAAATAATCGAACAGACCATGGAATTATACAGAACCCCCAACAGAAAGGATCCAAGGAGGACAACACCAAGACACATAATAATTAAAATGGCAAGGATCAAGGACAAGGAAAGAGTTTTAAAGGCAGCTAGAGAGAAAAAGGTCACCTATAAAGGAAAACCAATCAGGCTAACATCAGACTTCTCAACAGAAACCCTACAGGCCAGAAGAGAATGGCATGATATACTTAATGCAATGAAACAGAAGGGCCTTGAACCAAGGATACTGTATCCAGCACGACTATCATTTAAATATGATGGTGGGATCAAACAATTCCCAGACAAGCAAAAGCTGAGGGAATTTGCTTCCCACAAACCACCTCTACAGGGCATCCTACAGGGACTGCTCTAGATGGGAGCACCCCTAAAAAGAGCACAGAACAAAACACACAACATATGAAGAATGGAGGAGGAGGAATAAGAAGGGAGAGAAGAAAAGACTCTCCAGACAGTGTATATAACAGCTCAATAAGCGAGCTAAGTTAGGCAGTAAGATACTAAAGAAGCTAACCTTGAACCTTTGGTAACCACGAATCTAAAGCCTGCAATGGCAATAAGTACATATCTTTCAATAGTCACCCTAAATGTAAATGGACTTAATGCACCAATCAAAAGACATAGAGTAATAGAATGGATAAAAAAGCAAGACCCATCTATATGCTGCTTACAAGAAACTCACCTTAAACCCAAAGATAAGCATAGACTAAAAGTCAAGGGATGGAAAAACATATTTCAGGCAAACAACAGTGAGAAGAAAGCAGGGGTTGCAGTACTAATATCAGACAAAATAGACTTCAAAACAAAGAAAGTAACAAGAGATAAAGAAGGCCACTACATAATGATAAAGGGCTTAGTCCAACAAGAGGATATAACCATTCTAAATATATATGCACCCAATACAGGAGCACCAGCATATGTGAAGCAAATACTAACAGAACTAAAGAGGGAAATAGACTGCAATGCATTCATTGTAGGAGACTTCAACACACCACTCACCCCAAAGGATAGATCCACCGGGCAGAAAATAAGTAAAGACACACAGGCACTGAACAACACACTAGAACAGATGGACCTAATAGACATCTATAGAACTTTACATCCAAAAGCAACAGGATATACATTCTTCTCAAGTGCACATGGAACATTCTCCAGAATAGACCACATACTAGCTCACAAAAAGAGCCTCAGTAAATTCCACAATATTGAAATTCTACCAACCAATTTTTCAGACCACAAAGGTATGAAAGTAGAAATAAATTCTACAAAGAAAACAAAAAGGCTCACAAACACATGGAGGCTTAACAACATGCTACTAAATAATCAATGGATCAATGAACAAATCAAAATAGAGATCAAGGAATATATAGAAACAAATGACAACAACAACACTAAGCCCCAACTTCTGTGGGATGCAGCGAAAGCAGTCTTAAGAGGAAAGTATATAGCAATCCAGGCACACTTGAAGAAGGAAGAACAATCCCAAATGAATAGTCTAACATCACAATTATTAAAACTGGAAAAAGAAGAACAAATGAGGCCTAAAGTCAGCAGAAGGAGGGACATAATAAAGATCAGAGAAGAAATAAACAAAATTGAGAAGAATAAAACAATAGCAAAAATCAACGAAACCAAGAGCTGGTTCTTTGAGAAAATAAACAAAATAGATAAGCCTCTAGCCCAACTTATTAAGAGAAAAAGAGAGTCAACACAAATCAACATAATCAGAAATGAGAATGGAAAAATCACGACAGACTCCACAGAAATACAAAGAATTATTAAAGACTACTATGAAAACCTATATGCCAACAAGCTGGAAAACCTAGAAGAAATGGACAACTTCCTAGAAAAATACAACCTTCCAAGACTGACCAAGGAAGAAACACAAAAGTTAAACAAACCAATTACAAGCAAAGAAATTGAAACAGTAATCAAAAAACTACCCAAGAACAAAACCCCGGGGCCGGACGGATTTACCTCGGAATTTTATCAGACACACAGAGAAGACATAATACCCATTCTCCTTAAAGTGTTCCACAAAATAGAAGAAGAGGGAATACTCCCAAACTCATTCTATGAAGCCAACATCACCCTAATACCAAAACCAGGAAAAGACCCCACCAAAAAAGAAAATTACAGACCAATATCCCTGATGAATGTAGATGCAAAAATACTCAATAAAATATTAGCAAACAGAATTCAACAGTATATCAAAAGGATCATACACCATGACCAAGTGGGGTTCATCCCAGGGATGCAAGGATGGTACAACATTCGAAAATCCATCAACATCATCCACCACATCAACAAAAAGAAAGACAAAAACCACATGATCATCTCCATAGATGCTGAAAAAGCATTTGACAAAATTCAACATCCATTCATGATAAAAACTCTCAGCAAAATGGGAATAGAGGGCAAGTACCTCAACATAATAAAGGCCATATATGATAAACCCACAGCCAGCATTATACTGAACAGCGAGAAGCTGAAAGCATTTCCACTGAGATCGGGAACCAGACAGGGATGCCCACTCTCCCCACTGTTATTTAACATAGTACTGGAGGTCCTAGCCACGGCAATCAGACAAAACAAAGAAATACAAGGAATCCAGATTGGTAAAGAAGAAGTTAAACTGTCACTATTTGCAGATGATATGATACTGTACATAAAAAACCCTAAAGACTCCACTCCAAAACTACTAGAACTGATATCGGAATACAGCAAAGTTGCAGGATACAAAATCAACACACAGAAATCTGTAGCTTTCCTATACACTAACAACGAATCAATAGAAAGAGAAATCAGGAAAACAATTCCATTCACCATTGCATCAAAAAGAATAAAATACCTAGGAATAAACCTAACCAAGGAAGTGAAAGACTTATACTCTGAAAACTACAAGTCACTCTTAAGAGAAATTAAAGGGGACACTAATAAATGGAAACTCATCCCATGCTCATGGCTAGGAAGAATTAATATCGTCAAAATGGCCATCCTGCCGAAAGCAATATACAAATTTGATGCAATCCCTCTCAAATTACCAGCAACATTCTTCAATGAATTGGAACAAATAATTCAAAAATTCATATGGAAACACCAAAGACCCCGAATAGCCAAAGCAATCCTGAAAAAGAAGAATAAAGTAGGGGGGATCTCACTCCCCAACTTCAAGCTCTACTACAAAGCCATAGTAATCAAGACAATTTGGTACTGGCACAAGAACAGAGCCACAGACCAGTGGAACAGATTAGAGACCCCAGAAATTAACCCAAACATATATGGTCAATTAATATTTGATAAAGGAGCCATGGACATACAATGGCAAAATGACAGTCTCTTCAACAGATGGTGCTGGCAAAACTGGACAGCTACATGTAGGAGAATGAAACTGGACCATTGTCTAACCCCATATACAAAGGTAAACTCAAAATGGATCAAAGACCTGAATGTAAGTCACGAAACCATTAAACTCTTGGAAAAAAACATAGGCAAAAACCTCTTAGACATAAACATGAGTGATCTCTTCTTGAACATATCTCCCCGGGCAAGGAAAACAACAGCAAAAATGAGCAAGTGGGACTACATTAAGCTGAAAAGCTTCTGTACAGCGAAAGACACCATCAATAGAACAAAAAGGAACCCTACAGTATGGGAGAATATATTTGAAAATGACAGATCTGATAAAGGCTTGACGTCCAGAATATATAAAGAGCTCACACGCCTCAACAAACAAAAAACAAATAACCCAATTAAAAAATGGGCAGAGGAACTGAACAGACAGTTCTCCAAAAAAGAAATACAGATGGCCAAGAGACACATGAAAAGATGCTCCACATCGCTAATTATCAGAGAAATGCAAATTAAAACTACAATGAGGTATCACCTCACACCAGTAAGGATAGCTGCCATCCAAAAGACAAACAACAACAAATGTTGGCGAGGCTGTGGAGAAAGGGGAACCCTCCTACACTGCTGGTGGGAATGTAAATTAGTTCAACCATTGTGGAAAGCAGTATGGAGGTGCATCAAAATGCTCAAAACAGACCTACCATTTGACCCAGGAATTCCACTCCTAGGAATTTACCCTAAGAACGCAGCAATCAAGTTTGAGAAAGACAGATGCACTCCTATGTTTATCGCAGCATTATTTACAATAGCCAAGAATTGGAAGCAACCTAAATGTCCATCGGTAGATGAATGGATAAAGAAGATGTGGTACATATACACAATGGAATACTACTCAGCCATAAGAAGTGGAAAAATCCAACCATTTGCAGCAACATGGATGGAGCTGGAGAGTATTATGCTCAGTGAAATAAGCCAAGCGGAGAAAGAGAAATACCAAATGATTTCACTCATCTGAGGAGTATAGGAACAAAGGAAAAACTGAAGGAACAAAACAGCAGCAGAATTACAGAACCCAAAAATGGACTAACAGGTACCAAAGGGAAAGGAACTGGGGAGGATGGGTGGGCAGGGAGGGATAAGGGGGGGGAAGAAGAAGGGGGGTATTAAGATTAGCATGCATGGGGGGGAGGGAGAAAGGGGAGGGTGGGCTGCACAACACAGAGAGGACAAGTAGTGACTCTACCACATTTTGCTAAGCTGATGGACAGTAACCGTAATGTGGTTGTTAGGGGGGACCTGATATAGGGGAGAGCATAGTAAACATAGTATTCTTCAGGTAAGTGTAGATTAAAAATTAAAAAAAAAAAAAAGAAAGAAAGAAAGAAAAGGGGGATTACTCCTTAACAGGATAAAACTATTGGTAAATCAAAGATCAACGCATGCTTTAAATATCCTTAATGTTGATCACTTAAAGGGTGTCAGATGATCAGCTATGGAGGTACTCTTTTCTGATAATATTCCTTTCTCTTAATTAAAAAAAAAAGCAGTTACTGTGTGCTGACCTCCAATGAGTCCTGCACAGTCGTATAGAAGGCATGTCAAAGTGTGGGCAAAGGGTCTGTTTGTTTCTACGCAGAAGATCAAGGCCTAGCTTGGATACCCAGAAAATGAACTAAGATACGATATGAGGAGGAGCTTCCGGCATCAGCACTCTCTGGAGGACTCGTGCCGGGGGATGATCATCAAAAAGCCTCCACAGGGATCCGGACGATGCTGCGGTTGTGGCTGCATCCAGCCCACCGTCTCCTGGACTTGCCATAAGAAGGAGGAGGGAGATGTCTAGGCTGGCATGTGCATACAGTGAGACAACGAATTTGACTGGATCTGTACTGTTGGAACTCTACCAGGAGTTGGGAGGGGTGCAAGTTGTAGCACCCCGAAATCTCATGACTATAGACTATCTATGGTTAAAAGAACATATGGGATGTGAACAGATCCCAGAAATGGGCTGCTTTAATTTGTCTGATGGTTCAAGTACAGTTCGAAAATATCCATCATATCATAGATAAATTTTCACAAATGCCTAGGGTGCCTAAATGGTTTTCTTGGCTTCACTGGAGATGGCTGGTAATTATAGATTTGCTTTGTTTATGTCACCGTATTCCTATTATGTTAATATGTGTGTGCAAATTAGTTAGTAGTTTAAAACCTATACATACTTAAGGTACTATACAAGAAGATATGTCAAAGAAATAATCAATCCTCCCAAGTTTCCTTCATATGCTACATCTATAGCTTTTCTTCTTCCTTCCTAATTACAAACCTTAAATAGAATTCGTGCCTCATATCGAATTTACCGAGTATCATAATTCCTCCAGGTGGTAAAGATACCTCGAGACAAGTGCTGGGCATAGAAGCCACAGGGCATAAATCTGCAAAGAAGTTAAAAGCTAACCTTTGCAAACAATATGGCTTCTCTCTCACTTACCAACTTTACATTTCCCTGTATGGCCCCGGAAGATGACTGGTTAGCCAGAGATGGGTAAGATTCCTCAAGGGAGGAACAACCTAAGACAGGCACAGTCGCAGGGGGGCCATCAGGTGAGAATTTGGGGATCAACAGAGGTGAGGCTCAGAACCTCACCCCCCCTGCTTTGAGAGAAATCTTCTGCATCCGTGGATGTCTTGCTGCCCTTGTCTAGCCTGGATTAATACTTAGTCCATAGGCACACACCTGATCATCTGATCATCTACATTTGCCTTCTTACAGCACTAAACTATGTTTTCTACCTTTATCTTGCATCTACCTACCACTTCAGCATTTTATTAAAAATAAAAACCTCACCCCCCCTGCTTTGAGAGAAATCTTCTGCATCCGTGGATGTCTTGCTGCCCTTGTCTAGCCTGGATTAATACTTAGTCCATAGGCACACACCTGATCATCTGATCATCTACATTTGCCTTCTTACAGCACTAAACTATGTTTTCTACCTTTATCTTGCATCTACCTACCACTTCAGCATTTTATTAAAAATAAAAATAATAATAATAATAGGAGAAATGTGGGATCAACATATAAATCAAGTACAAAAATCAAATGAATATTCATATTTGACCTGATGGTTTATAGGTCATATTGCATGATCAAAACCGAAAGTTTCTGTGATGAATGCCCTTGTACTGTTCACCATGTAAGAATTTATTCACTCTGTAAGAATTCGTTCACCATGTAAGAACTTGTTCGTTATGCTTCAGAAGATTGGAGACTGACGAGAATTAGGCTTGAGATGGATTAATGATTGTACATTGAGCATTGACCCCCCTATACTGAATTTTATTGTTGTTAACAACCATTTGATCAATAAATATGAGAGATGCCCTCTCAAAAAAAAAAAAAAAAAAAAAAAAAAAATTGTTTATTTCAACAGTCGCTTTTATATAGTGGAAAATAAAAACCCGTCCTTACCATAGCATTTCCTTTTTGCGGATGGAACTGTTAGGCAAGAATGTTACTTTTTAAAAAGTAAGTCAAAAGGCTGTCCAAGTGTTCCAACTCTACATTTTTTTGTGTACAGCCATTTACAAGGCCATCTTCATCTCTTCACTACAGATCTGATTTTTATGAGCCTCAAATTTTCTTTGTATTGAATTTCTGTCACATTATAATCACAAAATAAGATTTATTATAGTACAACTCTTTTGATGAGTAGAGGGCTGAGCCTGCAAAATGACTTCCAAGAGCACACATGAGGAATGGCAACATTTTAGACAGATAATTTTTTTTTTACATTAGTTTCTAAAAATCCTCATAGGGAAATTTCCTTTACAAATAAGTATCCAATAGCCAATAAGAACTGTATGGGGAAAGGATGAATTAATATAAAAAATGAGAAATTTGAGGAAAATGCTCTATATTTTGGTCTATTCCCAAAATATTATTATTTCAAATAAAAAATGTAAAATACATGTAACATCAGATTTATTTTTTATGTTATAATAAAAATCTTAAAAATGGGCTATATTTAATGTCATTTATAATGTACTGGGTATGTGTTACAAAGTCACAATTCAAAGGTGTAATGAATTCTAATTGATCAATATGCATGCCTTTTCCCAGATGGATTGTTGAACGATTTATCAACTGATACAGTATAGAGTTTTATTTTCCTGTTCTTATTCATTTCTTTTGCATGAATTATCCCTGATAACTGATTAGGTCTCCACTGCATATTCTTTGGGTGTAGAAACAGGCTATGAATCTTCCTAGAAGGCAGGTGATCTCATTTCTGGTCAATTTAAATCATATTTTTCTTACTGGCTTTCTCATAATCTCTGTTTCCTTAGGCGCTAACAAATCATACCAAATGTCTAGGTCTGACCCTCACTTATCTTTCTGGCCCTGGTGTTATTACTGAGGAGCCTTTCCAACTGTATGACAGTGTGAAGGGGTGAATCCAGGAGAAAAAAAATCTAACATTCTCTGGTCAAAGATGTAGGAGGAATTAATCCTGATTCTACAACTCTTACTCTAATAATTCTTACAAGTTCTATGCAGGCAGAGTCTTTGTTTTAAATGTTTTTTAATCATAGTAGATATTTAGTAAAATGGGGCTGCTATGTTAACCATGGGGGCTCAGACACAATGAATCAAATGTCCTAAGTTCTCAATTATAAAACACAGGGAGCAGGTGAGATAGCATTCAGGGGCATACAATTTCATATGAAATCACTCATTTTATGTGGAAGTATGTGGGAATAGATGAAAAATAAACAGCATATAATTTAATATCCATCATCCAGGAGATCTACCAAAAGCAGGCCACCAAAATGCAAAGGGATACGTCTTGGGTGCCATTATCCAAAGTATAACACCTTTATTTTATAGGAATTAGTAAATGGCCAGAGTACTCTCTTTAATCTAGCTCATAATATTCATCATTCATTGAAGTATTCTTTTTCCTTCATGTTTATTATCTGTATTTCTAGACCTTTTCCCATGAGGGTAAACTTCTTGATGGAAGGCTCTGCCTACCTTGGGCATCACTGTGTTCCCACTGCTTAGAAGGGCCTGGGCCACTCTAAGACGGCTTAATACTGGTGACTGACTGAGGGTGACTTCCTATTATAACCTATTTATAATCAAACACTGATGATGTGAATTTTATTTGTGTAGGACTTCACAAAAACTTTCCATACATTGTATTTTTAAAACTTCCAACAACAATAGAGGGCCTAAGATATGCATTATTTTTTTTCATTCCACAGTTAAAAAGACAGAGGTATAAAGATGCAAAATTAGATTGAATCTTAGTTGTCTGATTAAAATGCTGTGTTCTTTCACATATGATATGATTTTAGGAGGCTCCTAAAAGGTTTTATTTCTATTTTACGATGGACGAAGACTCAATGCAATAAACAGGATCAACTATTTCTGACAATAAAACCATCTAGTGATTAAATCATTGGTTTGCTAATTAATGTAGTATGTATTGTATCCCCAAACAAATAAAATGTGAAATTCTTCAGTGGAGTTATTAAAAACAGTATTTTGAAAGTACAACTTTGAACCAACACCAAGATATAGTCAAATAAAAATTCTCATTTATTACTAAATACTTTTTTATTCAAGACTAAGTCATTGTTTAGAACTCAAATAATTCAATCTGACATATTTTTTTCTCTTTTGGCAAAAACAAGTAACCTGAGGCTAGTAATAAACCAAATGTTCATTTGAACCTATAGGGAACTATTTTTAATTCCAATATTAAATAGAAATTCAAAGCAAATGATGATTCCAAATTGCAAATTTCCTTTTCTACATGTTAATTCAAGTGTGTTTTGCGTGGCAGGGCACTATGGGAAGATTTATAAATACAAAAACAAAGAAATTCAACTGTGGATTTCATGTGAGATACAATGATCTTGTTACAAAATTTATAAGTAATGTCAAGTGTTTGTTATTTCATATGTAATGAATTTTGTATCACTGGTCTGTGGAAGATTTACTAGTACAAAATTTTACTATTCCCTTGTACATATAATGTCACAACAGCTATAAAGTTAAATAGTAAGCTTATGAACAGCAATATTAGTGTTTTCTCCATGAATTTATCTATGACGGTTCCTGAGTATGAAAATCTTTCACTAATAAGAGTAAGCTATTAATCTTAGGTTAAACTAAAGACTCTCTAATCCTTGAACATAGTGTAAAACAATATGATAAATATGCTCTATTCACACTTTTGAGGAGCACTTATATATTTTGAGCAGAAATCATGTATTTGGAATCCAAATTTAGAGTCTAGATAAAATAAAGCTTTAGTAATTCAAGAATGGAATATCTTGTTTTTTTATGAGTACTATCTGTGAATGAAGTTTTACTAAGTTTTATTACTCACTTTCATTTTTGCAGTTCAGAATCTGACCACTTTCTTTTTTATATTTTATTGTTTATCCTCAAACACCAGGCAAGGATGGTTTCATGAGAAGACAGCTCAGTAGTTGTGTGAGTGTTGTAATGATGCTTGTTAAACTTTATCTGAATTTCTATCCAGATTATGTTCACAAACTCTAATAGCTCCTTTTAGGAGGAAAGGACATTACAAAGTAATTTAATTCAACTCTGTCAAAATAATTGTTACCCATACTGATGAGATATAAGTTGTGCAAAGAAAATATGTCCTGCATTTTTTAGAATCAAACACTTCAAGAAATTATTTATTCACTTTTTTTAATCCAATTACTTTTCTCCTGACTCACTGAAAAATATTTTGAGAACATAGACATTTCAACTGGAGTCATAAATAGCAAAAGGAAGGAGCAGTCCTCTTGGAAAATGGAGCACATCCTGGGAAATTAGACCTGGGTTTAGAGAAGCTAAGGGACTCTTCAAGGAAATGTATGACTAATTACTGAGGATAGAAGAAGATGAGAAAGGAGAGCAAGAGAAAAGCTTTAATGTATCAAACATTTTGTTGAAGGCCAGTCTGAGGTGATTTCCTTATTACAGGACTTAACCCAGTTCAAAGCTATTTTCAGATGTAGTTAGGAAAATCATATTTTTCTTTGAATTGATAAAATAGATGCTTTTTCATATTTTTGGACCAACCTTCCCATTTTGCATAATTTTTTGAAAGTGGATTTCTGCAGTTTAAATGGGAGTGGCAAAATGCTGTCATGTTCATTTTCTTGTTTCAATGTTGTTCTCTAAAACAGATGCTGCCAAGTAGGTTTTAATACAGTGTACCTGTTTTTCAATTAGTCATGTATCCTGTACCTTTCATAAGTGTTATTACTGTTACTATTAAAAAAGAAAGAAAGGAATGATGACAGAAATTATCATAAGGCACTCTGTTTGAAAGACCTGAGTATGTGTTTAGAGCTACCATCCATAGCTCCAAGCCCAAGCTTAGCTACACAACCATGATCAACTCTTTGCAAGTATGTTACAGATGTAGTGATTCAATCACACTGATTTTCATTTAAACTACTGAAGCCTCCTATGGTTCAAGTAGAAACTTCTGTGACATTAAAATAATATCCATTCAAAGACTGGATATTGTAGCTGCATGCTCTGGCTAGATTAATTGTAGCTAGTAATATCCTAGAGTAGAAATACCAAATTTGTGTTCCATAAATTTCCACTTCACAAGTCATACCTGTTCTGGAATATTTAAAGGATGAAGAGACTTTAAGTAAGACAGTACGCAGTAGTTACACAAATATTAAAAGGAGTATAGAGGCATGCAGAGCTTTCTTAATGTTTGTTGATGGGCTCTAAACCACTCGTAAAACATTGTCTGTTACAAATATGCAAAGCAGAAAGAATCAAGTAGAGTTCTATGAATTTTCTCTCTTTTTTTGATGTTTATAGAAACATCTGATAAAATATGACCTTATATTTGTTTTCTTAATTAACTCAACATGATGTTTGTAACATCTAGTAAAATATCCGCAATTTTGTTTCTAGACAGAAATCACCTCAAGTAAACTCTATACGTATTGATCAAATTCAGTAATTCTGAGGAAGGTACACTGGGCCTTGTAAAATGCTCATGCATTTATTAAACACTTAAGTCACACACTTCTATACCTATTAGTTTGGCCAGCTGTGTAGCTGTTTATCCTCTTGTACAGAATTCCTGAGAGAACAAGAGTATTCTTGTTGACATCTTTTAAACTGCTGCTGCCCCATAGGGGTTCAAAGCAATGAAGCGAGAAATTGAGTTGAGGGAGTGGAGAGGACTCTTGACAATATCAATGACAAACTGCTCTGTGCTAATCATCAGCGATGGCCTTGGAGGATTCTGGGTCCTAAGTATGCCTCTTTTGGTGGCTCTGTTAACTTGATAGGGTTGGTCAGATTGTGTCCACACAAATCCACACTTGTCAATTAAAAAGTAGTTGGGAAAATATTAAACATTTATTTCTGTTTTATGCACAACATAACAAACAAGTATTTTGATTCTTTTTCTGTAAACCAATTGACTGGAAATCAAGTAAACAGATATGTTCAGAATGGAAGTATCGCATTCAAAAACTAACATCCTAGAATGTAAAACCAAATAAATGAATAGTAGGGAGCCTCAGATATAAGCATATAAGTAAAAACATATGTACATCATTATAATGTGAAAGGACTTACTTATATTTATTTTGCTTTTCTGCTTATTTATGTCTTCTACTTAAAAAATGATGTAATAAATTCTTTGGTAAATTCTATAAGATACAATGGAGGGTAAATCAAGATTCCTGACTTCATGGAGCTTATAATTGAATGAAGTAATAAGGCACTGAATGCAATAAATGATGAAGGTACAGTGAAAATAATGAAGGCAAAGGGCTGATTTGTGGAGTTATCACAGAAGATAATCTCCTTGATTTAAATTGACAGGGTCTATACCTTTAAATTAAATCTGTCCCCACTGAAAGATACATAAAGAGGTATTTGTATTTTACTTAATAGCTTAAATTTAAAAAAAAATTAGTGTGTTAGTATCTGAATAGAAAGGTTGGCTCTTTTCCCAAGAAGGACCACCACTAAAAACAAACTGGGAAGCCTGTTTCAATGCTATCATCTCTCCTGATGTCATATCTTAAAATGGCCTGAAATTCATTGTTAAAAGAGTAGTAACTGATGACTTTATAAGAAATAATTTATAGGGTGTAGAAAGATGTCTTTTCAATGGTTATCTTTCTGAATGCATCTGTTCAGCATGTTTCTTACATTTCCCCCAGTAAAGGTGGCATTTTGGGTTGTAATTCTGTCATCTAATCCCATGGAAACCTACCAGTTCTTATTAGCATCTTTACATTTTATTGCCATAAATTTATCATAAGTTCTTGTAATGTAAGATGGATTTAAATTCATGGAGTTGAGCTTTTTGTTCTGTATCCATTAAATGCCTGATCCCTTGCTCCTTACATCAACAAAACTTTCAGTCAAGTAAATCAGCTGTTGGACAGAATACAAATTATAGATTAGGCCCTGAAAGGTTAACAGTTTGCTATTTAGGATACAATTGAAAAGCTAGAGAGAACCAAAAGAATAAATATGTGTTAAACTCTTTCATATTAACTTCTACCCCAGGTAACTGACATGTCACGCTCCTTATATTTAGACATTACCCACTGGAGGTGCAAAGGATTCTTATTACCACAATATAGTTCTCCTGTTGTTTAACAGAAGGTGTTAACCTTTCAATTGCTACAAAATTAAAGGTTTAGCCTGGAAACCTATCTCTAGACAAAAAGAAAAGCCATTATCTGAGGTTGTAACAAGGCTCATCAAAAGTCTGAAAATGCTCCAGAGCTACTCTCAGGTGCATCACGATATAGCTCAAGGAAAATGTCACCATGTTATTTTTGTCTGTGTTGCAAATGACTAGAGATCTATGAATTTAGTCCTAATCTAATATGTAGTAGACACATTGAATGCACATCAGTGAATGTGTTCACAAGATGCTCCCTACCTAAAGTTTTGTCAAAATCTTCTCTAGAAAGAATGATAACTTTTCAATAAGTTCTATTGATGTTAATTTGGATGATATGAGATAATCCATTAAAAACGCAATACAGCACACTTAGTTTTTCTTATTAGGTATTTGTATTGAAGACAAAAGTAAGTTTGGCACAAAATTAACAATTGCTGATTATTCAAATTTTATCAAGGGAAACTACTGGTGAAGGGGTTCAGAGATATGAGCGAGGAAAATAATTTATAAAGTAAAAAGATTGTAGCAATTGTATTAAGGCAGAATTTTGGAAGTGGGGAGGTTGGAAGGATTTCTCACTGGTCTTCAAGTGTATTCGACAGTCTTTGGTTCTGCGTAAGGGAGCAGTTTGGGAATATTTCAAAAGAGAAAGAATCAGAGGTGGACCCCAGATGGCAGCGTGAGTAGAGCAGCAGAAATCTCCTCCCTAAACCATATATATTTTTGAAAATACAACAAATACAACTATCCCTAAAAGAGAGACCAGAAGACAAAGGAAGACATCCAGGCTACATCCACACCTGTGAGAACCCAGTGGCTCGCAAAGGGGGTAAGATACAAGCCATGGCCCGGCGGGACCCGAGCGACCCTTACCCCAGCTCCTGGTGGGAGGAGAGGAGCCGGAGCGGGGAGGGAGAGGAAGCCCAGGTCTGCTAAATAGCCAGCCCTAGCCATCTGCACCAGAGTGCAGACACACAGTGCATGGTGCACTGAATCCTAGGGAAACGGGACAGTAAGACCTGTGAGTGGGTCCCCACAGCCAGAGCCCCTGGGACAAAGAAAAGCGAGTGCCCTTTGAAAATATTAAAGGGACAGGGGCCTCACAGCTGGACGGAAACATCCTGGTGCAATCAGCCAAGTAACTGGGAATCCCGGGGAACTCTGGGCACCCTAAATCCCTGGGCGGTAGCACAGCTTGGAGGCCCCTCACGGAGATAAACAGCCTCCCACCCATTTCCCCTCCTACGCCTGTCCACCATAGTGAAACAGCAGCCTGAAGCAGCAGGGCGAAGCTTCTTTCACAGCGGCCAGGCAATATTTAGAAACCCTGTCTGTGTGCAGCTGCCCAGCACAAGCCGCTAGGAGTCGCTATTCTCCCAGGAGAGGAAGGCCACAAACCAGCAAGAAGGGATGTTCTCCCAGCTGACACACGCACCAGCTTCCCACAATTACCTCTATTGCCATGAAAAGGCAGAAAAATTTGATACAGACCAGATTAACCCAGACAGTCTCCCCTGAGAAGTAATCCAGGGAGATAGAACTAAACAATCTCCCTAAAAACAAATTCAAAATAAAGGTCAGAATCATGCTTATGGAGCTGCAGAGAAATATGTAAGAGCTAAGGGATGATGTCCAGAGGGAGATTACGGAAATGAAACAATCTCTGGAAGGATTTATAAGCAGAATGGATAAGATGCAAGAGGCCACTGATGGAATAGAAACCAGAGAACAGGAACGTGTAGAAGCTGACACAGAGAGAGATAAAAGGATCTCCAGGAATGAATCAATATTAAGAGAATTGTGTGACCAATTCAAAAGGAACAATATTTGCATTATAGGGGTACCAGAAGAAGAAGAGAGAAAAAGAGGGATAGAAAGTGTATTTGAAGAAATAATTGCTGAAAACCTCCTCAAACTGGGGGAGGAAATAATCGTTCAGGCCATGGAAGTACACAGAACTCCCAACAGAAGGAACCCAAGGAGGACAACACCAAACACATAATAATTAAAATGGCAAAGATCAAGGACAAAGACAGAGTTATAAAGGCAGCCAGAGAGAGGAAAAAGGTCACCTACAAAGGAAAAGCCATCAGGTTATCATTAGATTTCTCAACAGAAACCTTACAGGCCAGAAGAGAATGGCATGATATATTTAATGCAATGAAACAGAAGTTAAAAGAACCAAGAATACTGTATTCAGCATGATTATCATTTAAATATGAAGGAGGGATTAAACAATTCCCAGAAAAGCAAAAGTTGAGGGAATTTGCCTCCCACAAACCAACTCTACCAAATATTTTAGAGGGACTGCTCTAGATGGAAACACTCCTAAGGCTAAACAGATGTCACCAGAGAAAATAAAATCAGAGCAAAGAAAGCAGACTAACCAAATACTAACTAAAGGCAAAAAATAAAAGCAACTAGCCACAAAGGCACTTAAAAGAAATACAAAAGAGCACAGAATAAAACACCCAACATATAAAGAATGGAGGAGGAGGAATAAGAAGGGAGAGAAATAAAGAATCACTAGACAGTGCCTATAATAGTTCAATAAGTGAGCTAAGTTAGGCAGTAATATACTAAAGAAGCTAACCTTGAACCTGTGGTAACCACGAATCTAAAGCCTGCAATGGCAATAAGTACATATCTTTCAATAATCAACCTAAATGTAATTGGACTGAATGCACCAATTGAAAGACACAGAGTAATAGAATGGATAAAAAAGCAAGACCCATCTATATGCTGTTTACAAGAGACCCACCTCAAACCCAAAGACATGTATAGACGAAAAGTCAAGAGATGGAAAAGATATTCCATGCAAACAACAGGGAGAAAAAAGCAGGTGTTACAGTACGAGTATCAGACAAAAAAGACTTCAAAACAAAGAAAGTAACAAGAGATAAAGACAGACATAATGACAAAGGGGTCAGTCCAACAAGAGGATATAACCATTATAAATATATATGCACCCAACACAGGAGCACCAGCATATGTGAAACAAATACTAACAGAACTAAAGGAGGAAATAGAATGCAATACATTCATTTTAGGAGACTTCAACACACTACTGACTCCTAAGGATAGATCCACCGGACAGAAAATAAGTAAGGACACAGAGGCACTGAACAACACACTAGAACAGATGGACCTAATAGACATCTACAGAACTCTACATCCAAAAACAACAGGATACACATTATTCTCAAGTGCACATGGAACATTTCCCAGAATAGACCACATAATAGGCCACAAAAAGAGCCTCAGTAAATTCCAAATGATTAAAATACTACCAACCAACTTTTCAGACCACAAAGGTATAAAACTAGAAATAAATTGTACAAAGAAAGCAAAAAGGCTCACAAACATATGGAGGCTTAACAATATGCTCCTAAATAATCAATGGATCAACAACCAAATTAAAATAGAGATCGAGGAATATATGGAAACAAATGACAACAAGAACACAAAGCCCCAACATCTGTGGGACGCAGCGAAAGCAGTCTTAAGAGGAAAGTATATAGCAATCCTGGCAAATTTAAAGAAGGAAGAACAATCTCAAATGAATAGTCTAATGTCACAGTTATTGAAATTGGAAAAGAAGAAAAATGAGGCCTAAAGTCAGCAGAAGGAGGGACATAATAAAGATCAGAGAAGAAATAAACAAAATTGAGAAGAATAAAACAATATAAAAAATCAATGAAACCAAGAGCTGGTTCTTCTAGGAAAAAAACAAAATAGATAAGCCTCTAGCCAAACTTATTAAGAGAAAAACAGAATCAACACACATCAACAGAATCAGAAACTAGAAAGGAAAAATCACGACAGACCCAACAGAAACACAAAGAATAATTAGAGAATACTATGAAAGTCTGTATGCTAACAAGCTGGAAAACCTAGAAGAAATGGACAACTTCTTAGAAAAATACAACCTTCCAAGACTGAGCAAGAAAGAAACACAAAATCTAGACAAGCCAATTACCAGCAAAGAAATTGAAGCAGTAATCAAAAAACTACCCAAAAACAAAACCCCTGAGCCAGATGGATTTAATTCGGAATTTTATCAGACATACAGAGAAGACATAATACCCATTCTCCTGAAAGTTTTCCAAAAAATAGAAGAGAAGGGAATACTCCCAAACTCATTCTATGAAGCCAACATTACCCTAATACCAAAACCAGGCAAAGACCCCAACAAAAAAGAAAATTACAGACCAATATACCTGATGAATGTAGATGCAAAAATACTCAACAAAATATAAGCAAACAGAATTCAACAGTATATCAAAAGGATCATACGCCATGACCAAGTGGGATTAATCCCAGGGATGCAAGGATGTTACAACATTTGGAAATCCATCAGCATCATCCACTACATAAATGAAAAGAAAGACAAAAACCACATGATCATCTCCATAGATGCTGAAAAAGCATTTGACAATATTCAACATCCATTCATGATAAAAACTCTCAGCAAAATGGGTATAGAGGGCAAGTACCTCAACATAATAAAGGACATATATGATAAGCCCACAGCCAACATCATACTGAGCAGTGAGAAGCTGTAAGCTTTTCCTCTGAGATCAGGAACAAGACAGGGATGCCCACTCTCCCCTATGTAATACAACATAGTACTGGTCCTAGTCATGGCAATTAGACAAAACAAAGAAATACAACCAATCTAAATTGGTAAAGAAGAAGTTAAACTGCCACTATTTGCAGATGACATGATATTATACATAAAAAACCCTAAAGACTCCACTCCAAAACTACTAGAACTGATATCGGAATGCAGCATAGTTGCAGATACAAAATTAACACACAGAAATCTGTGGCTTTCCTGTACACTAACAATGAACCAATAGAAAGAGAAATCAGGAAAACAATTCCATCCACAATTGCATCAAAAAGAATAAAATACCTAGGAATAAACCTATCCACAGAAGTGAAAGACCTATACCCTGAAAACTATAAGACACTCAAGAGAAATTAAAGAGGACACTAGCAAATGGAAACTCATCCCATGCTCTTGATTAGGAAGAATTAACATCATCAAATGGCCATCCTACCCAAAGCAATATACAGATTTGATGCAATCCCTATTAAATTACCAACAACATTCTTCAACAAACTTGAACAAATAGTTCAAAAATTTATATGGAAACACCAAAGACCCCGAATAGCCAAAGCAATCCTGAGAAGGAAGAATAAAGTGGGGGGGATATCGCTCCCCAACTTCAAGCTCTACTACAAAGCCACAGTAATGAAGACAATTTGGTACTGGCACAAGAACAGAACCACAGACCAGTGGAACAGAATAGATACTCCAGACATTAACCCAAACATATAGTCAATGAAAATATGATACAGAAGCCATGGGGAAATGACAGTCTCTTCAGCAGATGGTGCTGGCAAAACTGGACAGCTACATTGTAAGAGAATGAAACTGGATCACTGTCTAACCCCATACACAAAAGTAAACTCCAAATGGATCAAAGGCCTGAATGTAAGTCATGAAACCATAAAACTCCTAGAAAAAAACATAGGCAAAAATCTCTTGGACATAAACATGAGCGACTTCTTCATGAACATATCTCCCTGGGCAAGGGAATCAAAAGAAAAAATTAACAAGTGGTACTATATCAACTGAAAAGCTTCTGTACAGCAAAGGACACCATCAATAGAACAAAAAGGTACCCTACAGTATGGGAGAATATATTCATAAATGACAGATCGATAAAGGGTTTACATCCAAAATATATAAAGAGCTCATGCACCTCAACAAACAAAAAGCAAATAATCCAATTAAAAAATGGGCAGAGGAACTGAACGACAGTTCTCCAAAGAAGAAATTCAGATGGCCAACAGACACATGAAAAGATGCTCCACATTGCTGGTCATCAGACAAATGCAAATTAAAACCACAATGAGGTATCACGTCACACCAGTAAGGATAGCTGCCATCCAAAAGACAAACAACAACAAATGTTGGGGAGGCTGTGGAGAAAGGGGAACCCTCCTACACTGCTGGTGGGAATGTAAATTAGTTCATCCATTGTGGAAAGCAATATGGAGGTTCATCAAAATGCTCAAAACAGACCTACCATTTGACCCAGGAGTTCCACTCCTAGGAATTTACCCTAGGAACACAGCAATCAAGTATGAGAAAGACAGATGCACCCCTATGTTTATCGCAGCACTATTTACAATAGCCAAGAATTGGAAGCAACCTAAATGTCCATCGGTAGATGAATGGATAAAGAAGATGTGGTACATATACACAATGGAATACTACTCAGCCATAAGAAGTGGAAAAATCCAACCATTTGCAGCAACATGGATGGAGCTGGAGAGTATTATGCTCAGTGAAATAAGCCAAGCGAAGAAAGAGAAATACCAAAATATTTTCACTCATCTGAGGAGTATAAGAACAAAGGAAAAACTGAAGGAACAAAACAGCAGCGGAATTACAGAACCCAAAAATGGACTAACAGGTAACAAAGGGAAAGGAACTGGGGAGGACGGGTGGGCAGGGAGGGATAAGGTGGGGGAAGAAGAAGGGGGTATTAAGATTAGCATGCATGGGGGGGAGGTAGAAAGGGTACGGTGGGCTGCACAACACAGAGAGGACAAGTAGTGATTCTACATTTTGCTAAGCTGATGGACAGTAACCGTAATGTGGTTGTTAATGGGGACCTGATATAGGGGAGAGCATAGTAAACATGGTGTTCTTCATTTAAGTGTAGATTAAAGATTAAAAAAAAATAATGAAAGAAAAGGGGGATTACTCCTTGATAGGATAAAACTATTGGTAAATCAAAGATCAACGCATGCTTTAAATATCCTTAATGTTGATCACTTAAAGGGTGTCAGATGATCAGCTATGGAGGTACTCTTTTCTGATAATATTCCTTTCTCTTAATAAAAAAAAAAAAAAAAGCAGTTCCTTTGTGCTGACCTCCAATGAGTTCTGCACAGTGGTATAGAGGGCATGTCAAAGTGTGGGCAAAGGGTCTGTTTGTTTCTCTGCAGAAGATCAAGGCCTAGCTTGGATACCCAGAAAATGAACTAAGATTCGATTTGAGGAGGAGCTTCCGGCATCAGCACTCTCTGGAGGACTTGTGCCAGGGGGATGATCATCAAAAAGCCTCCACAGGGATCTGGGCGATGCTGCGGTTGTGGCTGCATCCACCCCACCATTTCCTGGACTTGCCATTGGAATGAGGAGGGAGATGTCTAGGCTGGCATGTGCATACAGTGAGACAACGAATTTGACCGGATCTGCACTGTTGGAGCTCAACCAGGAGTTGGGAGGGGTGCAAGTTGTAGCACTCCAAAATCTTATGACTATAGACTATCTACAGTTAAAAGAACATATGGGATGTGAACAGATCCCAGAAATGGGCTGCTTTAATTTGTCTGATTTCTCTCAGACTGTTCAAGTACAGTTGGACAATATCCATCATATCATAGACAAATTTTCACAAATGCTTAGGGTGCCTAAATGGTTTTCTTGGCTTCACTGGAGATGGATGGTAATTATAGATTTGCTTTGTTTATGTCACCGTATTCCTATTATGTTAATATGTGAGCGCAAATTAGTTGGTAGTTTAAAACCTATACATGCTACAAGAAGATATGTCAAAGAAATAATCAATCCTCCCATGTTTTCTTCCATATGCTACCTCTATAGCTTTTCTTCTTCCTTCCTAATTACAACCCTTAAATAGAATTCGTGCCTCATATCGAATTTACCAAGTATCATAATTCCTCCATGTGGTAAAGATACCTCGAGACAAGTGCTGGGCATAGAAGCTACAGGGCATAAATCTGCAAAGAAGTAAAAAGCTAACCTTTTCAAACAATATGGCTTCTCTCTCACTTACCAACTTTACATTTCCCTGTATGGCCCTGGAAGATGACTGGTTAGCCAGAGACGGGTAAGATTCCTCAAGGGAGGAACAACCTAAGACAGGCACAGTCGCAGGGGGGCCATCAGGTGAGAAATTGGGGATCAACAGAGGTGAGGCTCAGAACCTCACCCCCCCTGTTTTGAGAGAAATCTTCTGCATCCGTGGATGTTTTGCTGCCCTTGTCTAGCTTGGATTAATACTTAGTCCATGGGCACACACCTGATCATCTACATTTGCCCTCTTACAGCACTAAACTATGTTTTCTACCTTTATCTTGCATCTACCTACCACTTCAGCATTTTATTAAAAATAAAAATAATAATAATAAAAAGGGAGAAATGTGGGATCAACATATAAATCAAGTACAAAAATCAAACGAATATTCATATTTGACCTGATCAAAGATCAACGCATGCTTTAAATATCCTTAATGTTGATCACTTAAAGGGTGTCAGATGATCAGCTATGGAGGTACTCTTTTCTGATAATATTCCTTTCTCTTAATAAAAAAAAAAAAAAAAAAGCAGTTCCTTTGTGCTGACCTCCAATGAGTTCTGCACAGTGGTATAGAGGGCATGTCAAAGTGTGGGCAAAGGGTCTGTTGTATTATATAGGTCATAATGCGTGATCAAAACCGAAAGTTTCTATGATGAATGCCCTTGTACTGTTCACCATGTAAGAATTTATTCACTAAGTAAGAATTCGTTCACCATGTAAGAACTTCGTTCTTATGCTTCAGAAGATTGGAGACTGACGAGAATTAGGCTTGAGATGGATTAATGATTGTACATTGAGCATTGACCCCCTATATTGAATTTTATTGTTGTTAACAACCATTTGCTCAATAAATATGAGAGATGCCCTCTCAAAAAAAAAAAAAATAAAATAATAATAATAATAAAGGGAGAAATGTGGGATCAACATATAAATCAAGTATAAAAATCAAATGAATATTCATATTTTACCTGATTGTTTATAGTTCATAATGCGTGATCAAAACCGAAAGTTTCTGTGATGACTGCCCTTGCACTGTTCACCATGTAAGAATTTATTCACTATGTAAGAATTCGTTTACCATGTAAGAACTTGTTCATTATGCTTCAGAAGATTGGAGACTTACGAGAATTAGGCTTGAGGTGGATTAATGATTGTACATTGAGCATTGACCCCCCTATACTGAATTTTATTGTTGTTAACAACCATTTGATCAATAAATATGAGAGATGCCCTCTCAAAAAAAATAAAATGTGGGCAGAAGTAAAAAAAAAAACACAAATACTATTTTTATTAATCTTTAACATGTCTACTCAAGAATCACCATCTTGAATTACTATAGACAGACTGAAACACAGTAAACTTGTTTCTTTCAAATAGCTCTTTCTAACTAGTACATGCTGCTCCCTTTCCTCAGCAAATAAAAATTGTTGTTCTTAGGAAATTAATCCGTGAATCAACAAATATTTTGTGGCAAGACACTTAGCTAGGTGATGTGAAAAATGGGAGTGGTCCCAGGTACTTACAGTCCTTATTTTTGTTTGAGACAGATTAGTCTGGCTTATACTGCGTCTTTATATGAAAACTAGTGAGGTTGAAAAAGGTGACTGGGACAATACTGTGGATGCTAATTAGATAAGATTTTAACTAGAAATTAGGGCTTATCTATGGAATGAGCACCTCCCTCAGAGCCTGGCCTCTCATCTCTCACTCCTGCTGTCTCTTGATGCTCTTTCCCATTGCCCAAGGTTCAATCCGTTATTCAATATACTGGCTTCTGTGTGTACATCCCTGGCTGTTAACATTCTCATATTACTTAGATCTGTATGTAAAAGTACATATTCGATAGTTCCATCTGTATATCCTAACAACATTTAAAAACCAACGTATCTAAAGAATTCCTTTGTATTTCCTTGTATATTTGCTTCTCCTTTGTTTCTTACTTCAGTAAATGATACTACCTAGTAATTCTTCTGGGCTTTGCCTTTGTCCTTACTCTCCAATGCAGTGGATTACCAAGTCCTGTCAGTTCTGTCTCCAATACACATTTCAGATCCATTTATTTCTCCCCAATCTCTGCCACGAATTTCTGCAAGGCTACATTCCCTGCTTGTGTTGATGACACATTATAACAAAAGTACGTATTATCAATAACATTCTCATTCTACCTCTTTTGTGTATCAGTAAATCTCTGCCTTTGAATGTTGGATTGTTTTATATGTTTTTTTATTCCTCATAAACATTCTGGGTATACAGTAAGTATTGGATCACCTGTGAACATTTATTATTGTATGAAGAGATATAATTGGTGACACTGAGAAGAAATGAGACCCTTTGTGAACTTTTCTGCAATGAACTGAGTTAGGGATCCTATCAATTCATTCCTCAACAGTAAAGAGTAAACCAGTGGTTCTCAAACTTTAGAATGTGTTAGAACTATCTGAAAAGCTTAATAAAATAAAAATTGCTAGACCCTGCCTTCAGAGCATCTGGTTCAATAGGTTTTTGTGGGCCCTAAAATTTGTACTTCTAACAAGCCCCCAGGTGTACTGGTCTGCTAGGGCTGCCATAACAAAACACCATAGACTGTGTGTCTTCAGCACCACATTTATTTTCCCACATTTCTGGAGGCTGAAAGTCCATGGTCAAGGTGTTCGCAAGGTTATTTTCTTCTGAATCCTCTCTCTTTGGTTTAGATATCACCTTTTCACTGGTTCCCCTATAGTCTTCTGTATACACACTCGTCTGATATCTCTCATCTCCATTTCTCGTTGGGACATTGCTTAGATTGGAGTAGGGCCCACTCCAATGGTCTCATTTTAACTTAATCACCTCGTCAAAGGCCCTACCTCCAAATACAGTCACATTCTGAGGTATAAGGGGTTAGGGCTTCAATATATGAATTTGTGGGGGGACACAATCAGCACATGACACCAGATTATGCTGGTGCTCATATTGAGAATTATTGGCTTAAAGCATCAAGTAAAACCAAGGTTTTGCTTAAGAAAAGCTGGTGATGACCTGGATAAGTTGTGGTCACACCACCAGTAATCAGAAGACAGAAGATGGCCTCTGGATAGGAAGGCTCCTCTTTCCTGACTGAGAATGGCAATCACACAGCAGGAGGATTGGGAAAAAGAAGCTGGGTTGGTGTCAGAAGAACGCTTTTCCATCACCTACCATAGATTCCAAATCAATAGGAGAAACATATCCACGTGAGATGGTCAAAGGCACTGGAAACTCTTAGGCTCAGAAATAATTTGCCGATTCCCTGCTTAAAGTATTGTTTTCTGCTTTCTGCTTATTTTAGGATTTCTGTAGATTGCAGATAGATAATCTTAAAAGTGTTTATAAGCAGGGGACACTGGACTTTCCAGGCTTAATTCCTGTGGCATTTGAGTTGGCATGATCATAGGTATATGCCAAATAAGAGCACTTTATCCCAGAGTGTTTTCAGCATAACTGTGGCAGTTTCTCCAGAGAGGTGTGCAAGTATCTCCAACAATTCCTTGTGGTAAGGATTTTATTTCAGTTCACCCTCTGAAGTTATTGGCTCTTGAGAAGACACGCCAACTGCAGGGGTCTCCAGTTTAGTCTTCTTCCCTACTAAGGGTCCAAGTTTTGTAAACTTCAAATGAGCGAGGCCAGGTCCATTAAAAGGCAGGCTCTAGGTCATTCAGAATCAACATGTGCCACTGCTGCAAATTGTTTTTTGTTTTGACGCCTAAGGATTTCTCTTAATTTTTCAGATACTTCATTATATAATAAATAATATGTGAATATACTTCTTTGTTGGCTTTTCTATTTGAATTTGCTATTGATTTTATCCAGCAAACAGATACTCTTACTGGAAGCTTCTCTAGAGTTCTATTTTCCCAGATTACTGGAAATGTTATTTTCTTTATAGTACTTTTAGCATAGCCAAGTTTCTTGAAAGTAGTGTCTATGCTTGCTGCCTCATCTTTGTTTTCTTTAATTTGATTCAGTCTTAAGTAAGTGTGGACAGGACCTTGGTGGTGATATGTTTCAAACTATACCTATGGCAAAAGTCAGAGAATGACAGAAAACCAGTCTCACTGAAGCTAAGGCAGAAGAGAAGTATTCCAGAAAAATCAGTTGATAAACTTTTACAAATGTTGGAGAGAAATCAGAGAAAACTAATATTATTACCTCCTCAAATCTTCTATTTCAAACGTATGTACATGTACGTGTGTGAAAGTACATGCATGCCCATGGCAGGGAAAGGAGAAGAATGATGTATCACCTAAACAGGAAACCACAGGGACACTGCCAACTCTTCTTTCTTGCCCAAGTTCCATATCCAGGCAATCATAAAATGTTAAAATTCAAAGTTCAAATAGGTTCCAAATCCAATACTGATTTGCCACAATTATACCTACCTTACCAGCAACTATTGCCTTATTTCAGGCTTTTAGCCTTACCCCTTAGATCAAGGGTCAGTATAACATTTGGCATCTTTTCAACAAAGCTTAAAACATTTACTACCTGGCCCTGTCAAAAATGTTTGCAGACACTTGCCCTAGATTAATAAAGTGGTTCTTAAACTTTTGGCCTCTTGTCCTCTGAACTCCAGTCTACTACCTAAACATTGAGTTCTTAGCTCTTTATTAGCCCAAGACACCATCATTGCTAGCTACCCTCATTTTCTGTCACATTTTGTACTTCTGTTTTATGGGTATTTATCGCCTGGTAATCCTAAACAATATGGAGGTATGAGAATCTACCATGCTGTCCCATATACATGTTAATTCCTTAGCCTAGAATGTGCTTCATCTTTTGTTCAACCTAAAACATTCTTAACTGTCTTTCAACAATAGTCTCGAACATTGCGTCTTCTCTAAAGTCTTCAAATTTTTCTAGAAAGAATAAGGTGAAGTGGTCAATAGCATGGATTCAGGACCCACAGTGTCCAAGCTTGACTCCTGGCTTCACTATTCACTAGCTATGTTGTCATGGGCAAGTGATTTAAAACCTCTATTCTAAAGTCTGCTTTTCCATAAAATAAAGGTGCTCAATAATAGGCAAACCAGGAAGAAAGGCATTTGGTTTTAATTTGTCCTTCTCTGCTGTCAAATTAAACTCCAACAGATAAAATTAAATCATTTCATTGAGAAAACTACATGGAAAAATGAATGTATGTATTTTTGCAAAAATACAATCAAGATACAGATAAGGGAAAAAAACATAAAAACATATGAAAAAAGTGTTGAAATGTGACAACCTATCAGGTAGATTCAGGTCACATAGGGAGGTCTTCAATTATGTCAAGTGAAATATTTGTCTGAAGCCTTACTTCCTCCCACAGATACATTCTCAGTTTTCTGTTTGAATGGTTGACCTTTCATTAACTTTTAAGTCTCTGCTATTCATACAACTATGTTCTGATATCATTTCTGACTGCTTTTAGACTCTAAATATTCAGTCATATGATGGATTTAGGAGACAGTTGAATTGCTTTTATTCTGGTATCTTAACCATCATAAATCACTAAGTATATCTTTAATTATATTTACTCAAATAATTAAAAGGTTGTTCAAGAGTTGGGTCCAGGTGTGCAGATACCTCTGTCTTCTCTGTCTTCTCTTCACCTATCATCTGTCTATTATCATCATCATCATCATCATCATCATCATCTGTGTGTGTGCGTATTTTCTGTGTATTCTGCTATTAAGAACTTAGATTGTTGGTTTTGTTTATATTTTTTTGTCGGTTAATATTGATTACCTGGCTGTTTTTTGCATCCCACCTTTGCTCCAAAGAGATATTTTTTCCCCGAGTGTTAAAAAGACTGACATATACTTACAGATATACATAAAATAGCACCTCTTCACCTACACATGCATACAAATGTTGACATCCATCAGAAGGCATTACGTTTCTGCCTTTTTCATGCCAACTTAGTAATTCTGTTATTTAATATACTTGATCATGGGCAATCTGGCTGCTATGCATTCCTTTCCTTTAAAGGGGATAAAGAATTCTTTGTTCCTATTTAAACTTTATTTATGAACCGATGTGGCGTTATTAGTATTATAAAAATGATTTTTTCTGATGTATGTCTAAATCCTATTTTCTTTTCTATCGTCCTGTTTATGGGCTAGCACTAAAATCCATTAAAATTTATTGAAATACTTCTTTGATCCCAGAGCTTCAAATTCCTTCTTTTCAACTGTTGACAACCAAAGTTGGAACTTGGTTTCTTTCCCCTTAAACTGGTGGACAAGGATAAAAACAAAGCTTCAATTCAGAAACATGAAAATCAGAGAGAAAAAAATAGAGGATCTATTTTGGATATGGTGTTACAACCACATTCAGCAGAATCTTAAAGAATTATTTTGGTTTGTGGCTTAAAAACAGATTCCATTAATTTCTGTGGAAAACTAAAGGAATGAATCTATAAAGAAACAGACTGTATTCAAAGCTTTTCTTATTTTAAATAAAAATACAGTAAAATATGTCATACTAGGTAATGTAACTCATTATGTTCTTTCTTGCTGGTACAAAGAACTCTAGTGAAAATTGTCAATACTGCAATATAACATGGCAGCTTGTCACTGGGTGGGTACAAAGTGATCAGTTGTTTTCTTTTCACCACTGCTAGCTCTTTGTACTTCATTATGGATGGTCTATGAGAATGTGTAGCTAAATGAAACTTCTTGAGAGATTTGTACTCAGAACTTGAAATTACATGATGGTTTTTTGCTTCAGAGTGGGTTTAATAGGTCCATGTATGGACAAAGTTCTTTTTGACGAAACAGGCCCAAATTTGCATATTGTCAGCCAGAGAATAAACCTAGATTCTCCAGAAAACAAAACAAAATTTAGATAAAAAGAGGAGGGAAACTATTTTTACATACATATTATACATGTCTGAATCATATTAGCTCTTTGTAACTCCAGGGGGAATACGTGCTCCCAGCCCAGAGCAAATAACCTTTGAAGCCAAAATCAAAGGGAGAAATAAAGTGGGACAAACCAATTTATTGCCTACAAGCAGTTGTCTACTTTTGCTCGCCGGTGAGTCTTACAACCTGGCTGCAAAAAGACCCCCAAAATACCTCTCCAGCCTAGGAGTGCACTCGTTCCCCCTTATAATCACCTACTGATATGACTTTCCACACCTTGGAAACACCTGTTGATATGGAGATATACTAAGGCCAGGCAAGAGTTTCTGGAAATACTGTAATTTTATCCACAGTCCTTCTTATGTATTTGTCTGTTTTTAATAAACATTCTAGTAGAGTGAGAGCTTTGAGGCCACACTTGGTTCAAAATAGACTTTCTCCAACTGCATATTCTTGAAAAAACTTAACATTTTGAGCTTTAGTCTCCTCATCTGCCAATTTGGTTAATAATTAAAACATTACCATGATGTTTAGTAAAATGCCAAATACTCAGTGAATAGTCCATAGTTTGCCTTCCAAATGGTGGTTGTAATTAGGAAGACTACTGCAGATAATTAGAGGTAGTTGATAATGTAAACACATGATTTTGAAAATGTTAAAATAAGGAAAACATTTAGCAGAATTAGCTAAATTATCAACATTGTTCTTCCCCTAACTTCAGATGACCTTGACATCTCTTATGCATTATTCTAGCAGAGTCTGGCCTTTCTAAGTTCTTCCTGAGAAGCTTCACTCCCAATAAAGCTTATCTGGATAGTTGATCCCTGGGAAAAACTGGAAAAGCCTTCAATATCAGCTTTGCAAGCAGGTATATTAGCCTGTTCAGGTTGTCATAACAAAATACCACAGATGAAGTAGCTTAAACAACAGAATTTATTTTTCCACAGTTTGGAGGCTAAAAGTCCACAATCAAGTTCTTTTCAGGGTTGATTTCTGGTGAGGCATCTCTCACTGGATTGTAGGTGGCTGCCTTTTCCCTCTGTCCTCACATGCCTTGTTTCTGTGTCTGTTCTCTTGATGTGTACAAAGAGGAATCTTTGGTGTCTCTTCTTATTATTAGGAAATCAATCCTATCAAATAGGGTGCCACCGTGCTGTTCTTATTTAATCTTAATTACCTCCCTAAAGGTCCGATCTCCTAATACAGTCACATTGGGAGTTAGGGCTTCAACATATGAATTTGGTGAGGAAAATGCAATTCAGCCCATAACAGAAGGTACCTAAGAATATTTTAAGTTTGCAAGTCATCTACAACATTTCACAAAATGAAGAGATTATAAATACATACACATTTTAACATTTTTACATCATTTTTAACATTAAACTGCAATGATTTTACCAGTTTTTCTCTGTTCCTACAGAGCACATGCAAAAATTGCTGTGTATTTTATAAAATAAAATATTCTAGGACAATTATGAGACTTTCACAAAGTCTCTTAAAATAACTAGAGAAAAAAATTATTCTACAGTGTTTTGTATTTTTTTATGCTATGTTATGTTTGGTCCTGGGAACTAAATAGGAAGGTGTGCAGGGATAAAAAGCCCAGATTGATATTAGAGCTAAGATTTTATGCTAAGAATCAAGATACTTTCTTTTCCATAAAAGTGAAGAACTATTAAATAAACTTGAATTTTCTTTTTGAAGAAACAGTTTTGCTTATTTTTCCAAGTAATTTATCCAATCTGTATATCTATATCAAAGCATTCTAATCACTTACAGAAAAAGTGGAAAAATACCATTTTTACAAACATTTTCAATTTTTAATGTCAACTTCTAACAAAAATCATACTTGAAACTTCTGCAGCATTTGACATGCCAATATATGTGTGCTACAGCATTCAACACTTCTCAGAGATTTGAAAATAAGAAAGCCCTGGTAAAGAACTTGGAATTGATTTTCTTCTAAAGGTTGTGAAAAATAATGCTAAGGGCCAGAATTAGAATTTGGCAATTTTCATTCATAAATTCACTCAGCCATGTTTTCAAAGCCTGCCAGAAATATTAAACTCACCAAGTCAAGAAATGAAATGAATTGAATGAATACAACTGAAATGAACTTCTAACTAGAACACTGGGGAGTGGAAAGAAAATGTATTATTTATTGAATTCTTCTCATGTTAAAAAAATAAAAAATTTAACCTGGATGAATATCAGACACTAGTTTGGATAAAAATCATGTACATTCCTAAAATCCGTGCCAGCTCTGAATCTGGATTGTGATTCACAGAACAAGGGCCTGGATTGCCTCTTTGTTTATTCTGCCTCAGTCTACATCCTTTAAGAGAACAAATACAGTATTCAGATAACATGACCTATTTTTGCAGTTTTTCCCCTTTTAAAAATATTGTTTTCTTTAATTCTTGAAAAAGAACTAGTCCATGTTTAGTAGCACTTTATGTTAGATGGATCACTAGAACCTATAAAATGTATTCTGTAAAAAGCTGACACTCTTGTTAAAAAATAAATCACAGTCTTTTTGCTTCATTTCCATGAGAATACAGGTTTTATAATATTCTACAGGAAAATCCCAGTGAGCCAATAAAGGGAGGGGCATTATGCAAAGTATTATTTCAATATGGTTTCAAACTATTCTTATATATTGATAAGCACAGTGGTTCAAACTAATTCTTTTGGGGGATTATTTAAATTTCATGATAAATACATATTTTGTAACTGAAATGGAAAATATGACAGTGGATAGATGAATAATTTATTGTTACTATAGAATCAAATTCTTCATTTCTCAAACCAAAGATAATATGACCCAAGAAATACAAGTCCAAGAGTTTAGTCTTTCAAATTAGGGAAATACAGGAGAATAAAAACAATTAATAAAAGAGTTTGAAGACTGCAGCATGAATCTTGAGTTAGAAATTTCTAACCCAATTTCCTTCTGGAAGACAGAAAGATAACTGTAGTAAGAATGTGAGTTCCATTTCCATGTTAAACTCTATAATAAGTGGTAAATATAGCATCTGGATTGCCTAACTAGGTGGCTCAGAATTTAGAGGTCTTTAGCAAAACTTAATGACTAAATTCACAATTGGAATTAAAAAATTTTTTAATTTAGCTAGTTTTTGAGATTCATCCATTCATATAACCATCCACAAACGTTTATTCCCTGTTACTTTTTGAGATAGTGTACTTGATGTTTCATCAAATATTTAGCATAAGAGTTGCAAATCCCCCCTATCTACTCTGGTTGGACCATAATGTGAATGTGTGAAGTGGGCCTGTGTGGAATGAGCTTCCGGAAGTGCAAGTACACACCAAAAAGCACAGCCTCTCTTCAGCTCCACTATGGTTATATAGGCATAGCTTTTCTATATTTGCTATTTTTTTATGAAACTGGAAATGTGAAATTTTATTTTTAATTTTCCAATTTTAATTTTCACAATAATTCAGTTAAAATAAAGTCATTTACAAGCCAAACAAAATTTGTTATGTACCTGATGTAGTCTGTCTGCTTCTAGGTTTGCCCACTGATATAGAGATTTATAAATAGCACTGTGAACTTTGACTTTTTTCAGGTTTTTGGCAATCCATAAAGAGTTCTCAAGCTTTTCATTGGTTCTGTGGACAGTTGCACAATTTTCAGTTGTCTATTCTGATTCAATGACACTCAGTCTTTGTAACAATCCCTTGGACAATGTGATGTACATCAGATCATCTGTAAGGTTGCCTGATGACAGACATTTAGAAACGAAGAATAGTAAACTACCGAATATAGATCAGGCTGGAGAAAGAAAGTCTTCTGAGAAAAAAAGGGCTTATATTATTTGGATAAAACATTACTTTATGTAAAATTGCAGAAAAGTTCATGAGGATTAGACCACTGATGATCGAACTTTATGTTTACATCAATCATCTTGAATACTTACATAAACTTTGATATGTGGCTGTACTCTACAAGATGCAGATTCTGTCGTTTAGAGACAGAGCCCAGAGCCATACCTTTTAAACAAACCTTCATATGATTAGAGGCTCATTTTATAAGGTTGGCATTTTAAACTCTAAGGAGGACTGTAAAGCCGGTAAAGAATGAAACAATAATTTGTTACAAGGTTAGAAATATTTCGGATGACATAGTCAAGGTACTGTCCTTTATTGTTTTCTCTTCCAAAGGAATGGCTGTTGACTACTGCATTATCCCTTTGGAGGGAGTATTCTATACAGTGGAAGATTAAGTAAACAATTATTTCACATTTGTGAAGCAAGACTGTGCTCATTGGCTTTACAGGTTTAAATAATGATTAAAAAAACAGGAAAACTGGTATAGTTGACACTGGGAACAGCAACTCAAACATATAATTACTATTGCACTGATTTTACAGATAGAGAATGAGAGGGACTTGCCAGATATCTTACAGTGAGACAACCTGCCTAATATCATCCATCTATTAAGAGACTGACCCATAGAAAGAGACCATCGAAAAGGGAAAGGGGATGCTGCAGTCATTGCCCTAAGCACCCGTCTCGCAGGCCACATTTTGTTGGCATTTCAATCACAGGGCACCAGCATACACTAAGTGGAGTCCTCATCTGACAACTTCACCACATAGGATTGTTGTACATGCTCAATAATTATTTATTACTATATATTATCAACTATTAAATATTGTTGTGTTATGTATTATACACATCATATGTCATAACAATTATCAATAACATAGAAACAAAACCTGGGAGAATGTTTACTAATGCACACACAGGACTACAGAATGTAAAATTGTGAGATTCCTCACCCACTGCTATCACTTTATTCTTCTTATAGTCTCCTGGTTACAGTTGTGCGGGTGTAACATTTCCGTAAGCCACAAATAAGAATAAAGGAGGAGTTATAATTAAAGAAGATCTAGGAGAAGCCCTTAAGATGAATTTGGATGGGGATACTATGTTTTGAGATTTAAAAAGTAGGGGGAAAAAGAGAGGAGGAGGGAAATACGGTAGTAGATTTCATATACTGATGAATATTATAATTATTGAACAATCAATGTACAATATCAAGGTCCCATACCCAAGTATTCTGATTCAGATTTCTTCAGTTAAGCCCAGAAACATGCTTATAAGATTTTTCTTCTATATTCACATCATAAACAATTCATAAACAATTTTTCACAGAATAGGATCATCATTTTTCTCAATGTCTGTTGTAACTAAAGAAGAAGAAATAAAATTAAGTTACTTAAAATGTATTTGGTTTTAGCTAATAGGAGGAAAAAATACTGGACAGGAAAGGATTATAAATACTAAAATCGGATATTAGATACCTATGGCTATGGGTATCTTTCTTTAGCAGTCTTTTAAAACATTGAATAAATTTTATAATTTTACAGATTAGGAGTCAAAGTGTCAAGATCATTTTTTAGGAAAGAGAAATAATATTTAACAACTATCCTGCCATTCACACATTGATTTTTCCTCAGAAAATCCTCACAACAACCTTTTAGGTAGGTCCCATTCATTACCATTTCAAACATGCAGATGTAAGGTTCAGAAGCACTAAGGACTAGCCCAAGGTTACATTGCTAGTCAGCTATTAAACCAACTTGCAAACTGAGATTCCCACCTATGAACCCTGTCATTTTTTCTACACTGCCTCCCTCCAACCTGAAATATTGCACAATAAACATGCCTCTCTTCATCCAATTTCTTCCCATGGCATCACAATTATTTATCTAGAACTACAGATACAGGTGATTCACCAGCTCTAAAATCTCCAGTAACTTTCCACTTCTTACAGGATTAACTCAAAATCTCTTGGCAGAGCACAGAAGGTCTTATGCAACTTGTTGCCAATCTATTTCCTCAGCTTCGCCTTGATCCTTCCCCAGCCTCCTGTCATACAGATTTACCTTTCCTCCTAGAGTAACAAGATGCTTTCATCACAGAGTTCTCTCTGCCTGGCATACCTTTAACAGTCTTATCTCCCTAGCTCATTCTGATGCATTCTTTTTCGAGGCCTGCCATAAATACCCTCTTTCTGACACCAACAGCAGAACTAATTTTCCTTTCTTTGTGATCTCACACTATATTCTGCACATTCTCTCCCTTGTAAGGTAACCATTTGTCACAAGTCAGTGTCCATGTTTCAAAGATAAGGATCTTCAAGCAAGATCGTAGTTTTATTCATCTTTGTGTCCTCAGTTGAATCCCCAAAAGTTTCTTAGATAAACTGAAGTGTGATCATAGGATAATTAATACTTTTTTTTGCCTTCCTTGATAATAAATTTCAATCCACCATGAATGTGTCCTACAAGTAAAATATGAACTTTTAAATTAACTATATATTTATAAGGATGAAATTGTATTTCATTTTCATATTTCCCTTAGCATGTGAAGGTATTGATTAATGAATTAATTTTAAAGATTTAAAAAAATAAATCCTTCTCATCAAGGACCAAGAGATTATTTACTATCCGCCAGGTATGTCTTTAGCTGCTGTTTAAAATTAACAGTAGATCTACTGGCATAATTAATATGCAGGTATTTAAAAACCAAGAAATAGATGATATCACACATCTGTAAATTTAAGCCATAAAAATATATCTTCATAAATATAAAATATACTTATCATCTATTATTAGCAGAACATAGAGGACAGAAGAAAGTGTAACAGCTGAAAGAGGCCCAAGCACTAGTAGAATGTTCCCATGTGGCTCTGTGGAATCAATAGAAAGGTACTCTAAATAAATTTATATTTCTCTTTTATAATTGGATCTGGAGGCCCATTTAAAAATGCATGCTCCAAGCTATGTTATGCACATCTTCTGTGCTTGTGCATTTTTCTAGAGACAGAACAGGGACTAAAAAATCTTCAAAACTCCTAAGTCTACACTATTGTATGATATTTTGATGACTAAAGCTTGTTTAGACATGCTGGGAGACTTTGTACTATTCTATTTCCATTAACAGTAGACATGCCATTCATGAGCAGGCACTTTGGAACTTTAACACACTCTTAGTTACATTGATCTTTTTTTTTTTTTGGATTCTAAGTATGCCTATAACAAGATCATTCCTCTTTAACATACGTATTTTTAAAACTTTACTCCCAATTCTCTCCTCTGTTTTCTAGTCTTAACATAGTCCAACTGATATCATGCTAGTTAAACATTATTTTCCCATCCTAGTCTTTTTGGGTTTTACTTGTCTGTGTTATATTGGGAAATTGCCTTATAGAGGACTGTATCATTAATAAAACCAGATAGAGTGGTTTACTGCGGTGATGCATTATTTCTAATCTCTTACCATTATATGCCAAGACAAAATCTTGACTGATGTTGCTGAAATTGCTTCTACTAAGGCCATTTACAGCTGCAGCTTGGAAGGTAACTATTCCTTGAAGATCCTGATAATGCCAAGAGCAGAGGCTGGGTTTGCTTGGCTCTGATGAATGTTACCCAAACTTTGAGTTATTGAACTTCAGCAATACATCATTCTACAAAATCTTAGGAAACAAAATAATTTTAGAAGATAGCTATATGTATATTTAGGAAACATCAGACTTTCATAGGCCTTTTCAAATAGCAACTCAAAATAATTTAAAAATCTTAGCCCAAACACCACAAACACTGTACTGCTTTAAGTGCTGAATCATAGGAAAAGTCTAAAAATGCAGACTTAACTCTACAATGGTAGAAAGTAAATCTTTTAAATTGAAAATAAGAGAGTAAGAAATCTCAGATGGCTCTTTAATTTCATTTACAAATATAATAGTATGCTTCGATACTCAGGATTTTAGCACTTTAAAAAAGTAAATATATTTAATCTATTTCTTTCTATACTCTTTCAGTAAAAGTGGAAAAGTAAAAGCCTTTCTAACTCTTCCTTTGCGTATGTAGATTACAGAGCTGTCATCTATGGGCTAAAGATCCTAGTGTTCTGTGCTGTCTCTATCCATCTCATTGAATCTGGCACTGAGGCCATAGATACTGGTTCTTCTTTCTTCCTTATTGCTGGGCTTGCATGTATGCCTTGTCCTTGAGTGAAAATACCTCTGCATTTTCAGAGTTAGAAACACATCGACCCTCAACATAAAGTAGAGCCCATATTGCTTTGCCTTTATTTTGCCATAGCTCTGAGTTATCCCAAAGCTAAATTGTAATCTCCATTCTTTTCTGCTCCTGAATTTTTAAAACAATTTTCTTTTCTTCTTTATGCTTATTATATTTTAATCCAAATTTTAATACTGCTAAGCTTTAAGCCGTTTTGTGCAAACCATCTTAAATCATTTTTTAAAGTATGCTTGCCATAAATTATTTAATATCTTTGAATGAAATAGATTTAGGACAGCCTATATTGAAGATCTGGAGAGCTTTCAAATTCTCATTTGCTCCCAAATATTTTCCCTGGTAACAACCAAAATTCCACCATTGTGAAACAAACGGTCACCCAAAAAAAAATAAATAACACATTCTTTCCTCAGCTATTCTATGTACATGAGTTCATCAGATTAATCTCCCTAAGTGACTAAAGGGATCAGGCAGCTAAGGAGGTAAATGTTTTTGTGGAGTAGGATAAAGTACGGAACCAAACCAATCGAAACCAAATGAAATAAGAAAACATGGAATAGTATCTTCCAGAAAATACAGAAACAATGACTTACCAATGTAAGAAAAACTCATGCTCTATAGGACAAGTAGAAGGAAGACCACAATGTAGCATTATATTGAAACCTCTTCTTTTATATAATCATCATTTATTATCATGGAGGCAGACTCATTAACATTTGACCTCCACATTGCATTATGTGAAACTCTATTTCAGACCAGTAAATTAAGGTGCTAATAATTTTTACTGGTTGAACCAGCTTTTAATTTTTTAAAGAGACTTATATGCATATTTATTTTCCTATTCAGAAGTACTAGGTATGACAAAAGTTTTAAAATTTGGATGAATTAATCTACCATGAGCCTGAGATCATTTTTCCTAAATTTAAGAATTTTTTATACTTCATCTTTTATTCACTAGTCTCTATTATATTTTTACTAATGGCATTGGAGAATTTAATTTATTTAACAAAATTATTATCTCATGTGTATCAAGATGTTTTTCCAAGCCTGGCAGTTGACTATAGTCTGCTCTTTGTTTTGGAGCTGCTTTATCGCTACAATTATGTACACCAAGTTTATAGGTAAAACCTGAATACTTGTCCAATTTCCATTTCCCTCATAAAACTTGACAGTTACATGAATAGTGCACCAGGCTTTTCTTTGGGCTAGGCAGTCCTTGGAGCACTATTTCATGCAATGAAACACTCACTTTGTTTGATGCCTGAAAGAATTCATTAATTTCTTAAGTGACTGGAAGAATTAATGCATTTCTTAGGTGCCAAATTTAATCCCAGATGTTAAATCATGTTTTGGGAAATTGTACTTCAGTAAAAGTCTTAGTTTGGGACATAACAGGGAAATGCTAGGTTTATGAAAAGCAGAAAGAAATGTTTTTCTCTAAGCAAAGCATTTATTTTTTTGAAGGGGTATTTGTGAAATAATGACAACTTTATCAATTACGGTGTGCTTTAGGGCTAGTTCCATACTTACCATTAAAAATACCTTTTGTAAGCTGCAGTTGCAAAAAAGTAATATGCCATTATAGTTCTAAAGAGCATAGATAAAATAAGCGAGGTTTCCTATTACTTAAACCCTCCCTGCTGAACACCAACAGGTAGCTTGTAAGCATGTCTCCCTTTTCTTGGGGAACAAGCACAACATTCTACTGGGAAATCAGATAGTGAAGACCTTGAGCAATGTGAAGATGATCTTCAAACAAATTTTAGAAGAAAGGACTATAAATCTACACCAATTAAACAATTTCTCCTTAATATAAAATATCTGTCAAGGTTATCTATATTTAAAAACAATCTAAAACATGAAATATTGAAGCATGCAACAATAAAATGTGTCCATTAATACAAAATAATTGATAAAAATTTTTTTAAAACTGATTTCTATTAAGTACATAAACCTAGCTGGAAATTGAAAACTATACTCCAGATAATTCCATAGTCCATCGAACCTGCACCCTAATAATGACCTCCACCTATTTTTTTCTGTAGTATTCCATGTATTTAAAGGCAATCAAGATCATTGTTAATCCTGGAGTTTTTTATGCTATATGCAAAAAATTCCATCTGAATCTGCACGGTGGGAAATAATGAAATTTAAATGAATACAAACATGTACATATTTGCCAAATAAAAATAATGAACCTAAAGTTAATTAAGTCTACTTTTGTTTTTGAAAGCTGAAAGGAGTTGTGGGTATTAAAGGGGAAAACCTTATCTTGAGTGACACCTAGTGGACTACTACAGAATGCTATTTTTTTAAAAACAGCTATACAGATTAGGCAACATATCTTAGCTCTTATATGTTACATTTGCTTTACGAATCTACTGAAAAATAACTTTACATAAGCAGTAAAATTATTTGTTTTAAATAAAGTGGGAATTACAGAGAACGTAGAAAATTCTGTAAATGGTAAAACTATCTTAAAGTTTATAAATGTTGATGTAATAATATGTCATTATGGGAAAAGTGTTTTCAATACTCTTAAGAGCCGCTAATCATTGAGGTCCTCCTATTTTATGTAAATATAAAACGTATTTACTCTGTTTTTTAAATTAAATACCTCAGTGTTGGATCATCTAAACTTTTTTTTTTCACTAAAGTCAAATCATTTGTCAGAAACATTGATTCTCATTGTATATTTTAATTTTTTTGTGATTATTTGATGCACATGACATGTTGGTTTTTTGTTAATAGTAACTCAAGGAACACTGAAATATTTTCCAGTTTCTTGACTATCATTTTAAAATTATATGTAACTACATGTCTATTGTTTATGATTTTCCCATTGCTTTATTTCTTATTAGCTCCTTTGCTTTTGAGCGTGCAGTCATCTTGCAGTGTACTGTTGTTCCATCTCCTTTCAAATCATAGTCTATCATTTGTAAAACATTACTTGATGCTTCACCTTCAAATTGTCCTAGCCTCTTTGTATGAGTGTGTCCCAGTTCTGCTCTTTATAGGCCATCTGTAAGCATGTTCATCTCATCAGAATTTTCCTTTTTGGTGTCATCTATTTCATGTTCCTTTTCTGTATTGTAAATTGCCTTGCATTGTTCCTACCTCCTTAATGCTCTCTTTGTCTTTTTTAATATTTGCCACTAATCCCAAGCTTTCTTATGAGAGAGCAATTTTCTGATCTCTAATTATTTTCCTTAATAAATCCTTTGTCTTTCTATTCAAATACTGTTTACTCATTTTCCATATTCATTTTCCTGCTGTTCCTAAGGTTATACTTGAGTAATCCAAAAATGTAATTTTAATACCTTTTAGAATATTAATATTCACTTTTAAGGGAATTTACCTAATTAGCTTTTCAATAATTTTTGGAAATCAGCAAGCATCTACTGAACTCCTACTATTTGCTTGGTTTAGCTCAAGTTCTTTGGGGTTACTAAAGAAAAACAACTTATTTTCTCTGTCCTGAAATAGTAGTGAGATTATCACACACAAAATAACAAATAAGACAAAACATAATTAAGCACTAAATATAGTGGTATTGGCATAAGTGTGACAAATTCAGAGATTGAAGAGAAATGAATGTCATGAAGTGGGTAGCACTTATTTTAATCATTTAAAAATAAACTCAAAATGTGTTTGATAATTTTATTATCTATCATTACCTATATTTTCTTATATATAAATGTTTTCTCCAATAAATTGCCTCAGTGGCACTGATTTTTATGTTTTTGTATCAGTTAAATAAATAATAAACTTGTATCTAGAATTACTGTAAGTAAAATTGATTAAGGAATGATTAGGAAATGTCTATAGTTATTTTTCAGCATCTTTTAACATTTGGCATGATACTTTTAAGATTCCTTGCTTTAGAGCATATAAACCAATAATATACATTTTAGATTTGTTGATGATTAGGCTTCCACTTAAAAAAGTTGAATACATTTGAATGGTGAATGACTTGAATGGAGGAAATTAGTAAGCTCAGAACCCAAGGCAAGCATGAGACCAAGGGGAAAGAAAGTCAAACATGCCTTGAGGAATGGCACAGCAATAACTGGGTTTTTATTATTATTATTAAAATATCATTGATACATAATCTTATGTTGGTTAAAATTATACAACAGTGGTTCAACAGTTATCCATATTATTAAATCCTCACCCCTTCTAGTATGGTCACTATCAATGTAGTAAGATGTTACAGAATCATTAACTGTATTCTCTGTGCTAAACTTCTGTCCCTGTGACCAACTTATATTGTGATTGTGAATTATGGTGCCCCTTTATGCCCTTCCCCCTCCCCCCCACCCAAACACTTCCCCCTTGGTAATCACTAGTCCTTTCTCAGTGTCTGAGTCTAGTGCTATTTTGTTCCTACTGTTTGACCTTGTTTTTATATCACAAATAAGTGAGATTATTTGGTATTTGTTTTTCTCTACCCGGCTTATTTACTGAGCATAATACCCTCTAGATCCATCCATGTTGTTGCAAATAGGGGGATTTCTTTTCTTTTTATGGCTGAATTGTATTTCATTGTGTATATGTACCACCTCTTCTTTATCCATTCATCTACTGATAGTCATTAAGGTTGCTTTCATATCTTGGCTATTGCAAATACTGCAGCAATAAACATAGGGGTGCCCATGTCTTTTCAAACAGGGACTTTTTTTTTTTTTTTCAGGTAAATTCCTAGGAGTGGGATTAGTGGATCAAATGGTATTTCTATTTTTAGTTTTCTGAGAAACCTCCATATTGCTTTCCACAACAGTTGCACCAATTTACATTCCCACCAACAATGTAGGAAGGTTCCCCTTTCTCCACATCCTCACCAGTATTTGTTAATTTTTTGTCTTTTGGATAGTGGCCTTCCTAACTTGTGTGAAGTGATATCTCATTGTAGTTTTAATTTGCATTTCCCAGATGATTAGTGATGTGGAACATCTTTTCCTGTGCCTTTTGGCCATTCAAATTTCTTCTTTGTAGAAGTGTCTTTTCAGGTTTTTGCCATTTCTTAATGGGTTATTTATTTTTTGGGTGTCGACGAGGCTCATATGTCTTTTTATATTTTGGATACAATCCCTTATCAGATGAGTCATTTATGAATATATTCTCCCATACTATAGGTTGTCTTTTGTTCTGCTGATGGTGTCCTTTGCTGTACAGAAGCTTTTTAGTTCGATATAATCCATTTGTTGATTTTATATTTTGTTTCTCTTGCCTGAGGAGATAGGTCCAGGAAAAAGTTATTCATGCTTAAATTCAAGAGATTTTTGCCTACGTTTTCTTCTAAGAGTTTTATTGTTTCATGACTTACATTCAGGTCTTTTATCCATTTAAGTTTACTTTTGTATATGGAGTTAGACAATAATCCAGTTTCATTCTCTTACATGTAGTTGTCCAGTTCTCCAACATCAATTGTTGAAGAGGCTTTCTTTTCTCCATTGTATATTCACGGCTCCTTATTGTATATTAATTGACCATATATGCATTGGTTTATATCTATGCTTTCTATTCTGTTGCATTGACCTGTGGGTCTGTTCTTGTACCAGTACCAAATTGTCTTGATTACTGTGGCTTTGGAGTAGAGTTTGAAGTCAGGGAGCATAATCACCCCAGCTTTGTTCTTCTTTCTCAGGATTGATTTGACTATTTGGAGTCTTTTGTGGTTCCATATGAGTTTTAGAACTATTTGTTCATGTTCGTTGAAGAATACTGTTGGTATTTTGATAGGGGTTGCATTGAATACATAAATTGCTTTGGGCAGGATGGTCATTCTGACAATATTAATTCTTCCTATCCATTACCACAGGATAGATTTCCATTTATTGGTGTCTTCTTTCATTTCTCTCATGAATGTCTTGTACTTTTCAGAGTAAAGGTCTTTCACCTCCATTGTTAGGTTTATTCCTAGGTATTTTATTTTTTTGATACAATTGTAAATACAGTTGTTTTCCTGATTTCTTTTTCTGCTAGTTCACTGTTAGTATATAGGAATGTAACAAATTTCTGTGTATTAATTTTGTATCCTGCAACTTTGATGAATTCAGTTATTCTAATAGTTTTTTGGTGGAGTCTTTAGGGTTTTCTATGTATAATATCATGTCATCTGCAAAGAACGACAGTTTAACTTCTTCCTTACCAATTTGGATTCCTTTTATTTCTTTGTGTTGTCTGATTGCCGTGTCTCGTACCTCCAGTACTATGTTGAATAAAAGTGATGAATGGGCATCCTTATCTTGTTCCCAGTCTTAGAGGAAAAGCTTTCAACTTTTTGCTCTTAAGTATGATGTTGGTTGTGGGTTTGTCAGATATGGCTTTTATTATGTTGAGGTACATACCCTCTATGCCCATTTTGTTGAGAGGTTTTATCATGAATGGATGTTGAATTTTGTCAAATGTTTTCTCAGCATTTATTGAGACGATCATGTGATTTTTGTCCTTTTTGTTAATGTGATGTATGATGGATTGATTTAGGAATATTGTACCATCCTTGCATCCCTAGAATAAATCCTACTTGATCATGATGGGATGATCTTCTTGATGTATTTTTGAATTCAGTTTGCTAATATTTTGTTGAGGACTTTTGCTTCTATGTTCATCAGGGATACTGGTTCATAATTCTTTTTTGTTATGTCTTTGTCTAGTTTTGGTATTAGTATGAGTCTGGCCTCATAGAATGAGTTTAGGAGTTTTCCCTCCTCTTCTACTTTTTGGAATACTTTAAGAAGGGTGAGTATTAGCTCTTTAAATATTTGGTAAAATTCAGGTATGACGCCATCTGTACCTGAAGTTTTATTTTTAAGTAGCTTTTTGATTACCAGTTCAATGTCATTGCTGGTAATTGGTCTGTTCATATTTTGTTTCTTCCTAGGTTGGTCTTAGAAGGTTGTATTTTTCTAGGAAGTTGTCCATTTCTTCTAGGTTGTCCAGTTTATTGGCATATAATTTTTCATAGCACTCACTAATAATTCTTTGTATTTCTGTGGTGTTCATTGTGATTATTCCTTCTTCATTTCTGATTTGGCTTATGTTATACACTCTCTTTTTTTCTTGATGAGTCTTGCTAGGCATTTATCTTTTACTCAAAGAACCAACTCCTGGTGTCACTGATTTTTTCTATTGTTTTATTCTTCTCAATTTTATTTATTTCTGCTCTGATCTTTATTATGTCTCTCCAGGAAGAGCTTGTTTTAAATAAACTGAGTTTACTGTGATATCCTAGCATCCAAAAAGAAATGTTCTTTAGGCCAGTGGATCTTAATACTAAAATAATAATTGAAGCCTGCTTTCTGCATCAAGCAATGTAAAATACATAAATGAAAGTTAAGAAATTATTCTTTAGAGTCTGTCTTAGTCCATTTTGGCCACTATCATAGAATACCATAGATGGGATGACTTATAAAAAGAGAAATGTATTTCTCACAGTTCTGGAGGCTGGGAAGTCCAAGAATATGGTGATGGCAGATTTCAATATCTGGGGGAGGGCCCACTTCCTAGCTCATAGTCTTTGTACTCACATGGCAGAATAGCAAGGGAGCTCTCCGAGGTATTTTTAAAAAGGGCATTAATCTCATTCATGAGGGCTCCACCCTCATGAACTACTCACTTTCCAAAGACCTCACTTCTAAATGCCATCAACTTGGAGGATGCATAAAAGATTTTGCAAATGAAGTGGTGCCAAATCTTATATCAGGGACAGTAAGTGGTACAGTCTTACTAGTGAACACAGCTCATATTGAGAGCAGTGGGAAATTAAGTTTGCAAAGATTGTTGAAAACAGAAACTGGAGCATGCATTTTTTAGCAATTCTTTTTTACCTGTCTTATTTATTATTTTATTCAAAATCTCAACTACTCATTAAATGGTGGGCATGATGGAACCTAACTTTGCAAAAAGCTTTGTTTGTTTAATGTAAAGCAGAGATGTTATTTCATTTCATCACTTTCCCTTCTTATATCATGCCAGATACTATCTGTCTTCTCTCTAGACTCTCAGAGATCTTGTCTATCATCAGGGTACATTGGGGTGAATGGAATGGAAGAAACTAAGGGAAATAACAACCTTTCTTAATAAGTTTCATGCTGCCTGGACTAAAATCTCCTCTCTGTGGAAAGTCTGCTTTCATGAAGGGGATTAGAGTGAAACTTTCATCTTCCAGAGCTTCATGGGCTGCATCCTCTGCTTTCTGAGTCTTAATATTATTGGTATCTATTGTGTTCTGGTCACTTGTAATATTTGACCCAATCTTCACCAAGAGTCAGTAGTTTTTCAAGTGATTTTTCATTTTTTCTCAGCTGTACCCCCCTACCAATTTTTAAAAATCACTTATCAATATTATTTTTAAATACAGTCCTCCTTTTCTATTATCCCCGGACTTCAAGCTGAAAGATTACAGTACAAAATGGTCTTCATGCTTGTCTACACATTTTTCCCCAACTTTTCTCTGGAAACCCCTCCCACCTATGTGTGAAGATGATTGTCTAAAACCGTTTCAACAGATGGATCCTAAAAACCTTTGTAAGTTTAAAACAACAACAAATGTTGGTGAGGCTGTGGAGAAAGGGGAACCCTCCTACACTGCTGGTGGGAATGTAAATTAACTCAACCATTGTGGAAAGCAGTATGGAGGTACATTAAAATGCTCAAAATAGACTTACCATTTGACCCAGGAATTGCACTCCTAGGAATTTACCCTAAGAATGCAGCAATCAAGTATGAGAAAGACCAATGCACCCCTATGTTTATCGCAGCACTATTTACAATAGCCAAGAATTGGAAGCAACCTAAATGTTCATTGATAGATGAATGGATAAAGAAGATGTGGTACATATACACTGTGAGGGCCCGGCCTACAGCTGAGGCTGAGCCCCACTCTAGCTGGACAACGCCCTAAAGATGGCACCTGCTTCCTAGACACCATAGATGAATGGATAAAGAAGATGTGGTACATATACGCAATGGAATACTACTCGGCCGTAAGAAAAGGGCAAATCCTACCATTTGCAGCAACATGGATGGAGCTGGAGGGTATTATGCTCAGTGAAACAAGCCAAGTGGAGAAAGAGAAATACCAAATGATTTCACTTATCTGTGGAGTATAAGAACAAAGGAAAAACTGAAGGAACAAAATAGCAGCAGAATCACAGAACTCAAGAATGGACTAACAGGTACCAAAGGGAAAGGGACTGGGGAGGATGGGTGGGTAGGGAGGGATAAGGGAAGGGGAGAAAAAGGGCGGTATTAAGATTAGCATGCATGGGGAGGTGGGAGAAAGGGGAGGGCTGTACAACACAGAGAAGACAAGTAGTGATTCTACAACATTTTGCTACACTGATGGACAGTGACTGTAAATGGGTATAGGGGGGACCTGGTATAGGGAAAGCCTAGTAAACAAAATATTCCTCATGTAAGTGTAGATTAATGATAAAAAAAAAAAGCAGTTCCTGTGCGGTGACCTCCAGTGAGTTCTACACAATGATATGAAGGGCATATTAAAGTGTAGGCAAAGGGTCTGTTTGTGTTTATACAGAGGATCAAAGCCTAATTTGGCTACCCCGAAAATGAACTAAGATATGATATGAAAAAGAACTTCCAACATCAGCACCCTGGGGAAGACTCATGCCAGAAGATGACCATCAAAAAACCTCAACAAAGATCAATGCACTGCTACAGGTGTAGATGCACTCATCCCACTCATCCCACCAGTTCCTGGACTTGCCATGGGAATGAAGGAGATATCTAAGCTGGCCTGTGCATACAGCAAAACAACAAATTTGACTGGATCTAAACTGTTGGAACTCAACCAAGAATTAGGAGAAGTGCAAATTGTAGCGCTCCAAAATCTTACAACTACAGACTATTTACTGTTAAAAGAACATATGGGATGTTAACAGTCCCCAGGAATGGGTTGTTTTAACTTGTCTGATTTCTCTCAGACTGTTCAAGTTCAGTTGGACAATATTCACCATATTATAGATAAGTGTTCACAAATGCCTAAGGTGCCTAACTGGTTTTCTTGGTTTCACTGGAGATGGCTGGTAATTACAGGTATGCTTTGGTTATGTAACTGTACTCCTATTATGTTAATGTGTGTGTGCAATTTAATTAGTAGTTTAAAACCTATACATGCTGAAGTTACTCTACAAGAAGGTATGTCAAAGAAATAATCAATCTTCCCAGGTTTTCTTCCACCTGCTACTTCTATAGCTTTTCTTCTTCCTTCCTAATTATAACCCTTAAGTAGAATTCGTGCCTCATATCGAATTTACGGAGTATCGTAATTCTTCCAAGTGATAAAGACACCTCAAGACAAATGCTGGGCATAGAAGCCACAGGGCATAAAATATGCAAAGAAGTAAAAAGCTAACCTTTTCAAACAATAAGGCTTCTCTCTCACTTACCAACTTAACATTTCCCTGTATGGCCCCGGAAGATGACTGGTTAGCCAGAGACGGGTAAGATTTCTCAAGGGAGGAACAACCTAAGACAGGCACAGTCGCAGGGGGGCCATCAGGTGAGAAAATGGGGATCAATGGAGGTGAGGCTTAGAACCTCCGCCCCCCCCCCCTGTTCTGAGAGAAATCTTCTGCATACGTGGATGTTTTATTGCCCTTGTCTAGCTTGGATTAACACATAGTCTACAGGCACACACCTGATCATCTACATTTGCTCTCTTACAACACTAAACTATGTTTTCTACCTTTATCTTGTATCTACCTACCACTTCAGCATTTTATTTAAAGTAATAATAATAGAGAAATGTGGTATCCACATATAAATCAAGTATAAAAATCAAATGAATATTCATATTTGAACTGTTTATAGTTCATAATGCATGATCAAAACCAAAAGCCTCTGTGATGACTGCCCTTGTAATGTTCACCATGTAACTTATTCACTATGTAAGAATTTGTTCTCCATCTAAGAAACTGTTTGTTATGCTTCAGAAGATTGGAGACCAATGAAAATTAGGCTTGGTGTGGATTAATGATTGTGCATTGAGCATTGACTCCCCTATACAGAATTTTATTGTGGTTACCAACCATTTGAACAATAAATATGAGAGATGCCCTCACAAAAAAAAAAGTACACACTTCCAGTTATAAAATAAATAAGTAACCAGGATGTAATGTATAGCATAAGGAATATAGTCAAAATATTGTAACAATTTGGTATGGTGATAGGTGGTACCTAGAATTATCATGTATATAAATGTTAAATCAATGTGTTGTACACCTGAAACTAATGTAATACTGTGTGTCAACTACCCTTCAATAAAAAAAACCTTTGTAAGTTTAGATTTATTTGGTAATTTTATTTGCCATATAATAGAAGAAAGAAGAAAAGAATATCCTTCTGATTCTAACACCCACAATGGCCATTTTATTTCTAAAATGTGAAGGTCCACTTAATAAAACACATTCTATGGTATGACTGTAGAACCTTGCTAACATTGCAAAAATTGTTTGATATACAGCACACTTAATTCAATTCCAGAGCTGAGATCAAATAATAATTTAAGCTGCAACTTTCTTCATATGTATGTTGAACTGATCCAAATTGCAATAACATCCCTTATCCACACACAAGCCTGAATGCAGACATCAAACATGAGTCTGTTGCATCTATGAGCTCATCTTCATTGTTTAATACAGTCAACAGTGGTTCAGAAGAGGAGAAACATAACATTAAATTTTCAGATGATGCCATGTGTGGACAGGGAGAATGCAATAGAAGTTTCAACATCAGCAGCAACGATAAAATGTTATAATCAAAATTAAATTCAATGAAACGGAGATATACTTCAAAAATGTAAATGATATTTAATACATTCAGATCAGTGTACTTGAAAAGGAGAAGGAAACTGAAGATGAGACCCGGTAGATACCACAAGGAATGCTGCATGGCAGGTTCAGTATGGGTACTTGTTTTATCTTTTTTTCATTTCCTCAATTGTGTGTGTTGGATGGGGGTGGGGGTGGAGATCACACAAATAAGACCAAAGCTTGCTTCTTAAGAGTCAAACATTCAAGGTTCAACTGTATCATTTTCTAGCTTTTAACCTTTGGCCAGTTGCTTAGTAGTTCTCTGCTTAAGGTACTTCATCTATAAAATGGTACTAAAGGTTTTATATCATATGGTTATTGTAAAGATTAAATTAGGTATTGCATACAAATGTGCAGTAATCTCCAATTCCCAGTATTAGCTTTGTCTCCATTACCATGCTGGTATCAATGACTGTAAGGTCATCAATAGCATGCCCAAGGAAAAAAACCACAGGATGTTATTTTTAGTTGTTTGTTTCTGGAAATGCTGCTTATTGCATCCAACTTTTAGGTATTATAACATTGCAGATGACTGATTTTTCTCTTACAACTCTGTCTATTCCTTTATTTTGTCTCCTTCATAGGCTCTTGCCCCTTTGCTAAAACTGCATATACTTATTGTGTATTTATTCTGAGCTGGGTTCTCTGAAGAATACCTTGATCCCAGTCTCCACCCTAAAGAAGGTGCTTCTCTAGTGAAATAGATGGAGAAATGGACCAAGATGAGAAAGAGCACCTTGCAAGAACCAGGGAGAGACAAAGGAGAGAGGAAGGAATGGGTCCATGAGAAAGAGACAGAGACACCAAGATTAAAAATATCAGTGATTAACTAAGATGAGGAGGATGGCAAAGAGTTGTCCTGGTATTAAAAACAAAAAGAATGTGTAAAAACTTAGAGATGAAAAAATTATTGTGAGTTTGAGGGACTGAAAGTGATTCAACAGGACTAAATTTTTTAGTATCATACTATTATTAAATGGGCATGGTGGTAGCAAAAAGTGAGACAAATTGTACAAGTTAGGTACCCAGCCACTCAGAATTACTTTTCACTATTTTAAAGCATTTATATTTTATGCTGAAAACAATATGGAAAAACTTAAGGGTTTTCAGCATCATCACTGCCTCCTACTTGGATTTTTGAAATCATATTCTGACTCACTTCCCTGCTTCCTGTCAACCCAGAGTGATAAATTTAAAAATTCAATCTTGACCATGTTATTCTGCTGATAGGTCTTCAGTGTCTAAATCATCTGTGTATTCTATGAATACACTGCATAGTAATCTTAGCACATGTTTATCCCACTCAAGACCATGAACCTCTTAAAGGGGATTATTAACCGGTACATCACTAGCATCCAGCTCAATGTCTGACACATGGTGATTTGTTCCTATTTAACAATGAATTCACCATCAGAGATGCTTAAAATGTGAATTGGAGAAAGAGATTAAATACTTTTAAGATTGTCTCAAAGTCGCGACTGTACAACTCAAATTATTTATATCCAGACTATGGCTCCTGGAACAGCAGCATAAATATCATCTAAGAACTTGCTAGAAAGGCACATATAGGGTCCTTTTCCGACCGACTGAATTGGAAACTCTAGTGGCATGCACAGCAATCTGTTTTAATAAGCCCTCCAAGTGATTCTGTGCCCTGGAAGATTCAAGAACCACTGTGTGTATCATTGATGTATCCGTGGGAAGTGGGTTTGTTTTGTGGGATAAATGGTCCACAGCCATAACACTGCTGCACATTACTGATAGGATACTAACTTGATTTTCATTCTACTTCAAGGTATAGGGTATGATGCTTTCCTGTTGTGCTAACTGGGGTGTTTTCTGTGGGTTTAATAAAAAAAGTTCTTTTTTATATTTAAATTTGTAAGCTGAGTTAATTCATTTCCTTTCTTCCATTATTATTCTTACCAAATTTCAGGCTGAGTTCAACAGCTGATAAAGATTCAGAACCTGTCACCTTAACTCAGTAATTTATTGATGTATTTGTGCAAATGAATGAAGAAATTTTTTATAGAGCAGTTTAAAAACTATTAATTAGCAACAAAACTCAGATAAAGAGTCAGAAATGACAATTTGGGACCCTAAAAGTAGGAGAAAACAGTCTGTCTTACTGACTCATGCATTCCTTTGACATTTGGATCAGTGAGTCAGACATAACATAAGCCATAGCAATGATTTTTATATTTCCATAACTAGTTTGCAGTGTTTCTGGGTTTCATTTGCTGCCTTTGTTTGTTTTCTTCACTCATGAGCACACTATGACTTTTATCCTCTTGACTTCTTTATGAACATTGTTTGGAAGTTAAATACATCAAGATCAAATTGAAAGATCAATGTGATATTGAATATTATGGTCAATATCTGGTTACAAATTACTATTCCATAATAATCATTGCAATTGCATTGAAAATTCTTTTCAAAACACAACTAACAAAGTCCTTAAAGTTTGCATTCACAATGGTGAATATAGATCAAACCAAACAACCACAATAAAAATAGATTACTTTAGTCTGCATAATAGTATCTACTTGCCTAAAATATACTAAACTGTGGTGTTTTAGATTTTATTTTCTTGATCAAACATAAGGAATTATAAAATGCAGTCATTCATAAATCAACCAGATAGATTCATAGCATTTTGAACTGGAAGATAGCATAAATCAATCCTCTGTTTCTTCCATATTTTTTACATGAATCAGTAGAAACCCAGAGAGGTTAAGTCACTTGGTTGAGGATAGGTAACATGCAAAGTCATGAATAGAAAATAAATGTACTGACTCAAAGTTTAGTAGTTATAAATTTGAATATTCAAAAATACATATAATAAATATGTAAATATAACACTCTTGTAGTACCCTTAAAGTATATTACCAACTTGGGTTTATAAAAAGTATACATATAAACTTTTAGGTAACATTTAAGACATTGTAAGATAGCAGAAGTAAATTGGAAAGTCATTTTAGAAAGGCTGGATAATTTGATAATTTGTTGTAAACATTCCTAGGATTTTAATTGTCCATGAAATCTTCCATTTTAAAAATATCTGTATTTGAGGTACAAGTTAAGGAGAGCAAGAAGAAATAACTCAGTATGTTAACGTTTCACTTCTGTATGTAGCCAAGAGAGCCAGTTCATTAAATACGGTATCAACTTTTAGAAAAGAAAATAATGATCCATTCAAATTCTCTTCTCTATGATTAGAAAGGTAGTATCATTCACTCAATCTCTCAATAAATATTATTACAGTTTAAGAAGTTCCATAGGGTGATAAGGATAACTCAGGGAATAAAAATACTGCCCTAATGGAGTTTGCATTCTAGTGGAGGAAGTCAGATAATAAACAAATACATTAGGAAAATGTATGATGTATAACATAGGTATAGCTGGAAAATTAAGGCAGAAGAGAAAGAATAGGAAGCAGGGAATAATGTGGTTATATTTGAAATTGAATTGTCAAGGTGATATCTGAAAAATACATAAGAGATATGAGAGCCATATGTATTTCCGGGGTAAGTACACTTTAGAAAGCAAAGCCAGTACAAAGGCCCTAAGACAGGCATAGCCCCGTGTTCAAGGGGCAGAAAGTCTAGTATGGCTACAGGAGAGGAAGGTAAGGTAAAGTGTAAGACGAGGTCAAAGAGCTTTCAATCAGTTCCTGCCTTTCACGTGTTTCTCTTTTGGACTGTTCTTTTCTCTGAATTAAATTAATTGTTGGCTACAACTATTGCACCAACCAGCCACCTTCAGTGGCCATATTCCCCATTGATAAGGTAGGCATGGAAACCTGAGAAGGCAGCAAATAGGAGTGGGTATAGCTTCAGTAAATTCCCTGTTTTCCAGATTTTCAGAGTTGGCCTGCAAGAACCCCTAGGGTTATTTGCTTTCTGGACTAGATTATTTTATTCTTATCTAGTTTTATTCCAGTGTGTATTCTTTGGATCAATTTTTAGGATTCTATGGATTCCATGCATGAACCAAAAACTAAGATACAGATGGCACATTAAGTGAGAATAGCCTCCCAGGATAGACTGACTGGTTGCTAATTACATGGAAAAGAAAAGGGTTGGCAGCAAATTCGGTCTGGTTTTACATGTGCATATGGAATGAAGTTCCAGAAGACTTAGACTGTATAAAATTAGGGAATTGGAATTTTATTTGAGATGTAATAAATACATTGGAATCCCACTTTTATATTATTTCAGGCCTTTTCTTGCATGGTTATAAACATTGCTGAGAAGTTGAGTATAATAAAATTAGTCAGTATGAAAGTATCTTGAGAGAGTTGACCAACCAAATTTTAGATTTCTCTCTCATACGATACATGCTACATAATTACTTTCACGAAGGCAGATTTTTTTAAATTTGATTTTTTTTAGAACAGTTTAACTTTCTCAGCAAAATAGGGGAAACATATAGAAATTTCTCATATACTCTTTGCCCGCACATGTGTGTAGACTTCCCCATTACCAACTGTACATTTGCTACAGTTGATGAACCTACACTGTCATATCATAATCACCTAAAGTCAATAGTTTACATTGGGGTTCATGCTTGAATTGTGCATTTTACAGGTTTGAAAAAATGAATAATGACATGTATCCATCATACATAGTATTTTTACTGCCCTAAGAAATATTCTGTGCTCTGCCTATTCATTCGTTGGCACCTCTGACCCCCAACAACTGCTGATCTTTTTACTGTCTCCATAGTTTTGCCATTTCCAGAGTGTCGTCTGGTTGGAATCATATGATATGTAGTCTTTTCAGATTGGCTTCTTTCATTTAATATATGCATTTAAGTCTCTTTCATTCTCTTTCATGTCTTTTCATGATGTTATCATTCATTTCTTTCTACTGCTATATAATATCCCATTGTCTGGAGGTACCATGGTTTAGTTATCCATTTGCCTACTGATGAACATCTTGGTTGCTTCCAAATTTTGGAAAGTATGAATAAAGCTGCTAAAATATCCATGCTCAGATTTTTGTGTAGACATAAAAATTCAGCTTCTCTAGGTAAACACAGAGGAACATGATTGCTGGATCATATGGGAAGAGTAGATTTCATTTTACAAGAAATCACCAATCTGTCATCAAGAGCGGCTGCACCATTTTCCATTCCTACAAGCAATACCTGAGAGTTCCTATTGCTCCACATCCTCCCTAGCATTTGGTATTGTCATTGTTCCAGATTTTGGCCACTCTAATAGGTGTGTAGTGGTTGTTGCTTTAACTTGCATGTCCCTGATGATGTATGATATAGAGCATCTTTTCACGAGCTTACTTGCTATCTGTATATCTTTGATGAGGTGACTGTTATGGTATTTTGTCCATTTTTCAATCACGTTGCTTGTTTTCTTATTGGCGAGTTTTAAGAGTTTTTTGTGTGTTTTGGATAACAGTCCTTTATCAGATGTTGTTTTTGCAAATATTTCTCCCATTCTGTGACTTGTCTTCTCATTCTATTGATAGTGTCTTTCACAGAACAAAAGTTTTTAATTTTAATGAAGTCCAGCTTATCAATTATTTCTTTAATGAATCATGACTTCGGTGTTGCATTTCAAAAGTCATCACCATACCCAAAATCATATGGTTTTCTCCTGAGTTACCTTCTAAGAGTTTTATAAACTTACATTTTAGTTTTAGGTCTGTGTTCCATTTTGACTTAATTTTTATGATGCGAGGAAGTGTCTAGATTCATTTGTTTGTATATGGATATGCAGTTTCCCCAGCACCATTTGTGGAAAAGACTATTTCTGCTCCACTGTATTTCCTTTCTTCCTTTATCAAAATTATGTAGGCCTATTTTTGCTCATTCTATTCTGTTCTGTTAATCTGTCTACTCTTTTTCCATAACACAGTGTCTTGATTACACTAAAGCACTAAAAAAATATCTTTCAACATATTTAATGTTATTCCTATGTCATATGTCTCATTACTATTTTAGAATACTACAATTCTAGAAGGTTAAAAAAGAATATATTTTATCCTACCTCTTCCTATATACATTCTTAGGTTATTAAAGTCAACTGACACCCACCACATGGAGGTCTCAGAAAATAAAGTGAATTTTTTAAAATCCATGTAGGTTCTGTCCCAGGTTTTTCCTAACTTAAATCCAAACAATTTTTTTAAGACAAGTGTTCATGGCCTTAGTTCTGGAGATGATTTTAGATTTTTGTATCACATACCAACACTCAAAATGAACTTTTGCCTTATAACTTTGGGAAAGTTACTTACCTTCTTTAAATCATAGTCTCATGATCATTAAATTGGGACAATAATACCATCAAATTCTTAGAATTAATACAAATATTAAATGAGGTAACATAATGATATTGTAAATTTCCATGGGATATGATGAAGCTTAAATGAAAGAATGTACATAAAGTGAGTGTTGTATGTGTCCATTATTCAGTAAATGTAAGCTGTAATAATTCATAAATATCTTGTTAAACATTGAGTTTCTTTTAACACACTAGATATCATTCTTTTAATTATTGGATATATCCAAGCACTTCTTAGAAATACGATCTTCATTTTATATTTTTCTCCATTTAAACTTGGTAAATTTCTCAATTTTAACCAGGTATAGCGTAGTCACAGTTTAGTGGCACCAGGACTACACCTTAAGTTTGAAGAAAAGAACATGAGGCCAAGGCAGGGACAGTGTCTCAACCACAGACATATTGGAAGTCATGTCACTGTTTTAATCACATGTTCTATCTCAGAAATATCAAGATTTTTACTTTTCCCTATAAGTTATTACTAATATTGGTAACAGCAAACTAACATCATTTAATATGAATTTACATATTTTAAAGGTACTTTCACATATGATTTTGATCTTCATCAGAACTCTGAGATTCTCAGTATTCAGGTCCCTTTTTGGATAAGTGGCCCAGAGATGAATAGGTAATAACCAGAGCAGTTAACATGAGAATCCTTATCTTCTGATTCCCTGCCTGAATTTCTTTCTACTGTGTCACATTAATTTCACATTCCATGTAAAAAGAGAATATCGGCATCATTATAAGGACAGGTGGAATGGACTTTGTTATTTGGGTGGAAAAGAAATTTGAGGTGGATAATCTTACTGAAATCACAAACTTTATTAGTCTTCTTCAAAGGATATCTGCAGGACACACTGATATTCTCAGATTACCTTTGAATTAATACAAGGATAGTAGGAACATACAAATAGACTAAACTGTTGCAGTCATTTAAATCCTTAAAAAATGGTTAAGATGATTATATCTCTAATATTTAATTGGAAAAATATGTACATATATATGTGAATACATATTTTCTCTTAAATGAAAGCACATTGAAAGAGTAAATTATACATGTCTTTGGGTCTTCCTAAGAGATTTTTTAAAACTTCATTAATTTTACTATATTTATAACTAGAGAAATTTGGAACTTTGAATTTTTAGTATGTATTTGCTTCACAGAAATATGTTTAGAAATATTTATTGAGGGTAAAAGATCGTTTTAAGTGAAGCAATGTGTGCATTAATGTGTGTACGTGTGTGTGTGTGTATATGTGTCAGAAAGATTGGGACATATGTAAATAATTTAAGGTAACAACAAAGTAGTGTTTAAATAAATTAGGCATTATTAGTTCAAGGAAGGAGGGACCCAACCATATGTGCACTACTTGCTTAACAGTCAAGGACATGAGAATTCTTGGAAATAGACTAAGAAGAGAATTCTTCTGCTAGTGCAGGGAAGGTAGGAAGGAGAACCAAATAAGCAAACAAATTTAAAAAAAGAAAAAAGGAAAGGGAAGGATAAGGGGTTAGTTAGAAGCAGTGAGTTCTAACTGACTCGTCCCCTTCCATGCTGTAATTAGTGCGAGCACCTGGCTGCTCCTATAATTTATCCTCTTGCTGCTCTGATACAGAAGCTTTTTGCCCCTCCACAGATTCCTTTGCTAAAATAACAGTTGTTTCAAAACAGAAAGACAACGTCTGGGTGTGTGCGCATGTGAATTATTAAAGATAACACTTTTTATAATTCATTTTAAAGAACTGACAGTGAAAATGCAAACAGGAAAGGTACACCCAAATGTAGTTCGGGTTGAATATTACATGACACATAAGCAGTTCATTGAGTGATTCAATCACGAGTTAGCCTACTGAAATTCTTAATTACAATCACTTTTAATGAAACATGATCATTGGACCTTGCATGTATTCCATCAATTAGAAAGGAATGGAAGGAATATAAACACTATGTAGGTTATGTAAATTGTTCATTTTTCTGCGCTTATATTTTTGCACAAATCACATTGCAGACATCTGTAAATTGATCTGAAATAGGGCAAAGCCATTCAATAAACCAATTATTTAAGCAGCAAAGCTTTGGAGATACTCATCAACAAGAATTCCATCAAATAACCCTTGAGAGAACAAACTGCATAATGAGAATTAAAAGTTCCAACAATACCCATTAGGGTGTTCTACTGCATCATTGATTTCACTAGTATCAATTGCTTTCAGTTAGCTGAACTCTTGAGTGTTTATTGGAAAGGACTAATAAACCACAATCAATTTTCTTTTTAACCTCACAAGGGTTGCTTGAATAAATTAAATGTTTTCTCTCTCTTCACCTCTCTCTCCCTCTGCTTCCCATTTTGTACATATAACGAATAGGAATATCTCCAACATTTACTTGTATATTTCTTTTCTCCCAAAAATAAAAACTAGGAAAAGCATATAAATATATTATGTCTGTGGTGGAAATACTGACTTTCCCCATACTTTAGATCATTTTTTCACCGATAAAACTCGAAGATATTCATTCCTTTTTTTCAAAAGAAGGGACAAAAAAACCCAATAGGATTAGATTGTCAAATGCATTTGGTGTTTTCCATTAATGTATTTAATTGCCTTAATTTTATTTAGGTGCCATTTTGTACAGCTTTTTAAAATAGATATGGATAAATAGATAGATAAATGGCATAGGTACCCAAGATCAATTCTTTTAAGAGTCTGGTAAAGCAGAACTATATTGTTTTAAACCAATAGTCTTAATCCTTCTATCTTTTGTCCAAGGCTATTCTGTCATCATGTCTAAATATGAATTAATTTTCTCTGTATTTAAAGATAAAATTAAAATATGTTTAGTAAATGCAATAAAATAGCAGACTAAAAATTATGAAGAGAGGTATGTACCAAAAGAGCTATGTAGATATGATCAGAATTTGTTGATTATATTTTGAATTTCAATCCTAATTTATTCTAAAATAATAATGTAGCTTTTATGTATTAAACATAATGCTAAAACATACTTTTAGAAAACACTGAAGAGGTTTAGAACAAAATTAGATGGACATTTTTATTATGTCTTGAATGATTTACCTCGTTGAATAATGTAGCTGGTATTAGGACTTCAGTTGGTCTTTGCTGAAGTCTAAGTGATGCCATTTTGTTGAATTTGAGGTAGAGGTTTTCCAGATGTACATGGAAATCTTCCTATAAAAGACAATTAAAAAATATGTTAACATACTATTTCCGTATTGTATGTGTAATTTCTATTATTAATTAACAAATAGGAAATACTGACTTATAGACATCCAACAGTTTCAGGCTTTAGTCAAAATCCCAGCTACTAGCACATAACCCTTTCTCAAAAGGGCACCATCAGATTTACACATCATTGTTGGGATTTGGGTGGATTGATTTTCACTATGTGAAACTAACTCCTGAGCAACAACCTGAGTAACAACAAACTCCAAAGATGTCTTTGAGTTTAAAGATCTCACCCTTCCCCAAATATGCACCCACTTAATTTATTAGAATCCTGAAATAATTGGAGTTGATCAGTAAACTGTCAAGTCCTTACAAACAAGTACAAAATGATATATCCCTGAGGCCTAGATTGTGTGTAGTACAAAGTAAATTCTTGTTGGTTATTGTTGGCTCAAACAAATGAACAGTAATTATCAATAGCAAGTAAGATTTCTATGGGAGTAGACGTTTTGAAATGGTACATTTCAAATAATATGTGCCAAAACATGATAAAATATAATATGGAATGATTCTCAACTTGGGAAATCTTCTCAGTAGGACACATTCATTGGTATACTAGCTAATGTGTAACAACTGGTTCCCTGCTTACGTCTTTCATCTTCCCTCAGACCACATGCATTTGCGCTCAGAGTCCTGACCTGCTGATGATTTATATAAAAAATTTATATATATATATATATATATATATATACACACACACACACACACACACACACACACACACACACACACACAGAGAGAGAAAAAGAGAGAGCTATTGAAAAGTATAATATCAAATATAGGTATCAACATGAATCTAAATTTAACATGCCACACACACAAAAATTATTTTAGAGAATATGAATTTTTAAAATAATCTCTGAAGTACAATTACATGGAATTAATTTATCAAATATGTTAACATCTAACTCCAAAGACAATGTTCAAGGACTTCAAACACACAGGACAAGGTTTATCACTGAGAATTTACTCATTGAAATTGAGAAACTTCATCCACTTTCCATAAATAAATATCACTGTGGTGACAGACAGAAAAGTAAATTTCTACCCATACTGAATAATAAGTCTTTAGGAAAACTGTCCTTTCGTAAAATGTCAAGCAGTTCATTTAAGCCGAGCAGTCTAGGAGATGGTAATTTTAGAGAAGTCATCAACAATCTTTTCAAAGATGAATTCACCAGTCTTGGATCCTCCCTAAAGCTTCCTTGTCGTCCTCGGCTGCACGAGCTGCTTCTGCCCATAGGGAGGAATGTTAAGATGGCTGCACGTCTTGATCTTTTCCAGGAAGGGCCATTGTAACAAACCAATGCCTGTGGCTCACTCACCCCTCTCACACTGTCTGGACGGGAGGACTGAATCATAGCTGTTATAAGGTAATGATTTTACCTCGCTCAGTTTCAGGCCATGCCCTGTATATGCTCCCCTTTAATCTGTGGAAGTGAATGACCCATGAACCACTGTGGCATCAGATAATTTTGCTGAGTCTGTGTTGAGAAGGAGCAGATAGTAATAGTAACTAATGGTGCATTTGCTATCTCTAAAGGAAAGGATAGTAGAGCTGAATATTTAACCTACTCCCAAATCTATTTGACTGAAACTTGTATTCAGATAAACTATTTAACTCTTCTGTGTGTGTGTGTATGTGGGCATGTGCTATGTGCACGTATTTGTAGGCATCTTTTAAAACTTCAAATGTCTCAGAACAAGTATCTCACATCAAATACCTCTGCTTCCCTACTCGTTTACCTTTTTTCCCCACCCTACACACAATAGACCCATGAACATTTTACTTGCCTATTACTTGGAGTGGAAAATTAAAATCATAGATTTTCTCCCCTATTGCTTTCAAGACAGTAATACCTTTGGTCTTAAAAATTGTCTCAGAGGGCGTGCTGGAAATATTAGATTGGTAAGTTAAAGCAATCCTCAGCATGTAAACTTTTTGAAGCAAGGGACCTAGAATAATGCAATTTGCCTCATCAATCAGGAAGCAGGTGACTTTTCTTAGTCTCTTCTTTGTGCCTGGATTTAAACAAATTAACAAACTGTCACTACTATACCACTCAAGATGGCCTCATAAACACATCTATATTACATATAAATAATTCATTGTGTACTATAAATTCATTGTGTATATGTATGCAAACATAATATTCCCATGTATGTGCTATGTTTATTAATATACATCACAAAATATATGCATAGTTTCGCTTATTCCACAAATACGTGATATCTATAAGCTATAAGACCTGGTAAAAGACCATAAGGCTGCCCAGATGCCCCATCACACAGTCCGCTGCACAGAGGCATGGGTAAGTGAATGACACAGGGGACTGTGAGTTGTGCTAGCAGAGTATCTACAAGTATTTGAGAGTGTCAGAGGGAGTGACGGTCGGAGAAGACCTCACAGATGAGGTGGCATTAGAGCTGCGATGTTAAAGGGCGTCTAGTAGACCTTCATGTAGTCAACCAAAGAAAGATGAGGAATGTGCATGATACATTCAGAAGTTGTAATTGGTTATCTGTCATTAAAGCCTGGGTTGACAAAGGCAGGAGGGCAGTCTGGAAAGGGAGATTTCAATGTGATCTGCATGTCGAATCTACTATTGTGGTTATCAGAGAACCACAAACTATTTCTAATGAGCAAATTTGTATAATTAGACCTTTTATTTTAGAAAAATAAATTTTGACACGCAGAAGTAAGATTCTAAAGGCAGAAAGAGTCTTTAGGAAGCTAGTTTGATAGCTCTAAAGGGAGATGATGTAGACAGAATTCATGGAGGTAAACAAGTCTAGTGCAGGAAGTAAAAATACCAAAGATTTGGAAAGATGTGAGATTATAGCAAATGTCAGCTTGCTTTCACTAGTAAGTAGAAATTGAAAACCCTCCCTCCAAACACATGTGCACATACACTCACACACACATGTTCACACACATACACACACTCCACATGCCAAAGAGAGAATGAAGACATTTGAAATTTTGAACAACAAATTGATTGTTGTTTCATTATTCCCTTTATATAATACAGCTTTTTTTCTAAAGGTTTATTCAACTGTATAACAAGTATTTATTCTAAGTTATCTATGTGCACAGGTCTGTGCTTGGGGTTGGGATTTAGAAACTTAGAAATACAATTTTTGACCAGTGTAGAGTGTGTATTCTAGTAGGTGGTCACTGACATTGATTCATGTTAACCCCTAATGTGATAAATCAATGGAAGAAATTCAATTTAAGCTTTGCTCTGTAATAGCAAATAAAATCTATTTGAGACTTTTCCCCAAGAAAGTAGTGATTTCCTGGTAATCATAGAATAAAGAACCCCTAAATGTACTGCTTCACAGAAAAGACTTGGGGAAGCAAAATATTTAAAAGTTAGGCAAAATAAAGGCAGAAATAATATGCCATGGTATTATTTTATAACTCAAATTGTCTTTGAAAATTTCATTTGGTAGAAAGATAAAATTGTAAAGGAAACTATATTAAATTTATTTTTTCCTCACAACCTAGGTGGAAAGTCATCTAAAAAATAAATCAGCTGAATTCAATGATTCTGATGTAAATATTCTAATTAGGAGCACGTGCATTAAAAACATGTCAGCAAAATTCTAATTTCCCTATCCTATATGAATTAAATATATATAAAGCTACATTCATTTATATATATGTACTTTTATTAGCAATGTGTATATATTCACATTTAGATATATATGCTTTCTGTTTTCCTAGAAGCTTTCTGTCAGATTTTTTTTCAATTACATCAAATACAAAGAGAAGAAAATAATTTTTACAGACCTCAGGCCAGTGCTCCAGGTGAAAAGAGAAAGGAAACAAAGCTTCCTTGATGGAAGAATAAAAGCTTTCTCATCATTTTGGCCAAGCTTGAGCCATTTATCAAAAGTGATATATTTTCTGAGAAAAAAATACAAACTGCTCAGAGGAGAAAATATGATTGGGAAACTGGAATTTGGAGAGACAGACACCCAGAGGTCTTTTGAATCATTATGTATGATATGTCTAGATACTAAGAAATTGTAAGGAAATTTTAAAAGATATATAGAATTCCCAATGGTGGCCCTTATTTCTCAGTTATTTCACTGGTGAACTGTATCTTTTCAAACCATATTGTGGAGGCTTTTATATACCCTTGAAGATATATTTTTTTCTTACAAATAAACTGTCAATGAGTACTTTTGTAGACACACCAAATGCCTTATATATCTCAACCTGTTTATTTAACCTCTGAATTATTGAATCTTGAATAAGTAATGGGTTTGTTCATAGCTCTCTACTCATTCTCTTGTCTTCTGTACATGTTCAAAATTTGTACATTGTACTGAAGATTATCTAGTTGTCTGCCAATTCTGTTTCCATGTTTTCAGATGAGTCAGCTGCCAATACCTAATCTAAGAGGATTTACTCATGTCGAAATTGGGTAAACCCTGAACTGACCTCCTGGGGACCGGATGGTGCAGACTAATAAAACGTCACGATAGCAGAGTTTTAGAAATACTTGGGTTAAAAGAAAATCTTGAAATGGTGCTCTGTATATATTTTACACCTATTCGCTAAACAAAACAAAACAAAATTAAATTGAAAATTAAAGCATCATGTAACTGGTATATAGGGAAATGTTTTCAGAGTGCAGATACAGTGGAGAATGGAAGTCATGCTTCAAAATGAAAGATCCAATTTATGCTTACCCAGCTTTCTCCCCAGTTTTTCCTGATTCTAATACAGCTTAAATAAGTTTCCCCTAAGTGAGTTTCAAAGTAAAACAAGAAGAATGAGCAGAGACATTTTGTGAGCCATCGAATAGATTTTCATATTAGTTTTGGATGGATGCTTTTTAACATGAATACTATATTTAGGTGCTTAGTACAAAGGTCACTCTAAAGCACTGCCTGATACAGTGATTTGTGTCACTTTTAGAGAGTTCAGAATTATCTTGCTATCTCAAAAGACTTAATTCTGCCTGGCAAATTCTACTATAAAACAAAAGGAAATTATACCCTTCTCATTATATCTTTAAGAGGCTAAATTCATCACAGTCCCATTTTGTTCTATTTTATTTAAGGCCTGTGTAGAATAAATGTAACCATTGATTATAATTTTAGTCAGCATTTATGTAGAATCTCATGAATATTTTTATAATTCATGCAATAATAACCAATAAGAAACCTAAATGGGGATCAAAGTGTTCTCATTTTTTAAAAAAATTTGTTTTTAAGAAAAATAAAGAGAACAGTGACAACATAAGCTTTGAAATAAATTTTATATGGATCAGTCAAAGTAGAATAAAGTTAGCAAGAGTGTTTGAATGAATAAAAGATAGCACTTGAGTTTCTTTCATAAAAAGAGTTATGAGACCAGTATGTCACCATGTCATCTAAATCTTTTGTTTGAGCTTTTCCTGTGATTTTGAAGAGGCTGTAACAAACAGAAAGGGAAAAAGTTGAAATGCCTTTTAAGTCAAAGGAGGAGAAAAAGCAAGTTTCTTGAGTCTACAAGAAAAGAACTATAGAATTTGTAGCCAATATTGAATTAGCTTCTTGGAACTAGACTGCAATAGATCTACAATTCACACATATCAATGTCTCTGTCAAGTTTTACTGGATAATCTTCTCAACTGAGTAAATGAAATCAGTATAAGCTGGTTTGAATAGATAGTAATTGTTGTTCAGGTATGTGTTCTCCTTAGGTTTTCACAAAGCCCTACAGTTAGTTAATAGCCAATGAACTGCTGTTAATCAAATTATGAATCGATGCTTCTCTCCTATTATTAAATGCTGATCAAATCATGCACAGATTTTTATTTTGTTTGATAAATTCTCAGTTGTGGTAATGACCAGTGAACTCTTAGCTCTATAAGTAAGGTCTTTTACACTGTAGCTGTGTGTGCACATGTATATACAAAAACATATAACTACACAATTTTACTTATTATTGGTTAAATTATAGAAAAATCAAATATCTAAAATGATATCCTCATAACACATTATTTCATGAAATTATTTTAAGGAACCAAGTATAATACTTTAAAAAATAACATTTAGTGATCCTCATTATGTTAAAAAAATTAAGATTGAAAATTAAGGTACAACCAACTAGTCAATGGCAGTGACAGATATTCTGATTTACAGTATTGCTGATTACACCAAAATGTAAACCTATATAGTTATTTTAAATAATCAAGGATTTAATGCTTTACTTCCTCTTTCTAGCAATCTTCTTATCTACTTCTCCCAGGAGTCTGAGTAATTCTAACTGATTCTTTTCCCCATGATATATACTATGAATATTCATGCTAAAATGAGAACTATTAAAATAAAGCATGAATTATTTACTGCTGCCCAGAGCTGCATTAACTTCATGGAATATTTCTAATTCACAAAGGCGTTAAACATCTACCCGAGGTCAGTTAAGCATTCATAATACATGATTATAAAATAATGTTCTCCAAAGTGTGTGATTTTCACTTGAAAATATCAATATAAATCTGATTATAATGAACAGTATGATTGTATCCAGGTCAGAAAAATATATTTCTTTTCTCTCCACAGATTAGGAATAGAATGGTGACTTTGGACAACTCCTGTGGAAGGGAAACGAGGTATTGTTCCTGGGACACCATCTTAACATCTATGAGGTTGCATAGTAATTGTGATGCAGGGGTTATGTTTCATGCTGATAAAACAAGTAACATATTACAACACATGGGGAAACATCAGTGGGGCAGGGTTTGGCTTTGCAAATTAAAAATTTTGTTCTCCATTGCTGTCCAGCCAGGACACAAAGTTCCTGTGCCCACATTAGAAACCTTCTCTTTCTTTTAGAGTTAGTGTAGTGCAGTGGAAAGATCACAGATCTAAAGCAGACTCATTTATGTAATTTTGTACAAATTAATGAATGTCTCCAAGTTCTCTGTTTCATCTGTAATACACCTCCATCCTACAGGTGCTAGGTATATTAGATGAATTAATATGTTATTAATAACTTAATACAGTTCCTTATGAGCTAATATAAATTCAAGAAATAAGATATTTGGGTTAAAAGAATCAGTGTGCTTCCTGTGTATTTTGGTAATTTAGGGGAAATTACTTAATTTCTCTCAACTCCAGTTTCTTCAACTGTGAAATGGGGATAATAGCATCACCTAATGTGGGGTGTGTGTGTGTAATATTTAATAATATATATATATACTAAGTATGTATAAAGTATGTATATAAAATATATTTATGACTATATATTTAAATATATATGTATAAAACATATAAATATGTATATATAAAGTGTTCAGTGCAGTAAAGAGCATCCCATAACACTCAGTTCAGGTTAACTTTTATTCCATCATCATTAGTTGGTTATTTTCACTTCTGTAATTTATCTGATGATAATGAGATTGAATGACTGGATGGGCAGCTAATATTTCAGTTTTAGGAGGAAAAGAAAGCAATTGTTTTCTCTGATAATTTAATATATGAGTATTTGGGGGGAGGAACAGACAATGAATATGTAGGATGAATACTTGAAATTTAACACTAACATACTTTAAAGTACTAGTTTTTCTGGTTATTGAATAATCACCCAAATATGAGCTGTAGTCTTTAAGGAAAGAACAAAATATAGAAAATGTTTTAGAACTTTTATAGGATTAATGGTATAAGGAGAGCCTATGGAAGAAGGCATTCATTCCTAATTCTTTAGCTAATCTCAATTATACTAAAAAAAAGAGGGGGATATTTATACATCAGTTTTATGGCAATATTACCAAAGCTACTCCAGGTATGCATACAGAGGAGTAAGGCAGGAAATCCAGTTTATTCATTCATTCATTCATTCATTTCAAAACTATTTGTCAAGTGGCTACTATGTATATGGTACTTTTCTAAACTCTGAGCACATAGCACTGAGCAAAGTGGACAAAAATCTTTGTTCTTAGAGATTTCTCTTGAAGAAAGCAATAAACTAGACAAATAATTATATACAGTGTAGGACAGACAGCTTTAAGTGATTCGGAGACAGATACAGCAGAGGGGCGCTGAAATTTTAGATAGGTGTGCTGGGTAACGTCCTGAGAAGGTGACACCTGGAAACCTGGAGGTGAGGGAATGAATGATGTGAATCTCAGAAAAGTGTCCTCCAGGAAGAGACAGAAAATGCAAACGCTCAGGGAGACTGGGCCTGATGGGTTGGGACTGATGACCATTCCTGAGAATACACTTAAGTCTGCAGCCTTGGCAGGAGGAGCCCCTGCTGTCAACCTTTCCTGTCTGCCCAGCTTGATCAGTGGCTGGTCGCTGGTACAGGAAGCTTCAGGATGGACATTACAGTAAGCCACGAGGAGGTCCCGTGCCCAGACCTGAGCTCACAGAGGGGCCCGTGCCCTCAGAGGCTCCCAGGGGTGTCTGTTTCTATGTTCTTCCTTGTTGCTGTTCAGTTTCCACATAAACACACAGAGGTCCTATTACCCAAAACAGATGAGACATTTTGCTCGTGAGATTCTCATCTTGTTTATCGGATCCTCCGTTTCACACACAGAGAATATTGCCTTTTTATGGAAAAGAAGCAGAGAAAAGAAATAGAAATAGCTGGCAGGTATCAAGGGAGTGAGATTGTTTGAAGGCTATTGCAAATTGTTATTAATGTAGTGATATAAGGATTATTCAATATAGTCTTACATGGCCTTATCATAAAGAAGGAAAAAAGAGATGAACATTTTATCTTATATGCCATAAAATAACTCACGAAACTGCAAAGCAACAGAGAATTGTTATCAGTGCAAGGGGACTGCCTTATGGGTAAAATGCCTTATTAAGAAATTCTTCTGATATTATTATAATTAGCATCCCATTTAATATATTGCAAAATTCCCACTCTTTAGCAAATACACCAAGTGATCTGCATAATACAGAAGTTTCAAATATATTTTTTTAAATAAAGAAAAAAGTTCAAGTTATAAAGTAATATTTGTTTAAAAGATTAAAAAGAATAGATACAAAATATGAAGAGTTGTGGCTGTCTGTGGGTGGTGGGATTAGGAATGGTTTTCTTCCTCTGGGCTTTTCTGCTTGCCAAATTTCTCCATAATAAATGCTTTTTAAAAGCATAAAAACAAATAGTTCAAAAAGCTCATGTCTGAATGTGAATGCTTAGGCAAGGTTTAAATGTGATGGAAAAATTAAAGACTTCTGCATTATTTTAGTCCAGATGGCATTCAGCTTATGGTTTTTTTGTTCATAGCCTTTGAAAGATATGACTTTAACATAAAATAATGATAATGATAACTGTGATAACAATTGCAATCTCACAAGTTCCACCTGACTCCATCTGGGTTGCTTGAAAGCGAACGAAAGCAGTGCCAGGCTTGTGCAATTTAATTGATCAGTTCAGAAACCATTGTTACCACTATAGCAAGCAGATGTCACTGCGGACTGTGTGAAAATGTCAGAGAAAATGAAGCAAATACAAGTAGTAGTAGAAATGAAATCTCACCCTTTAAGTGTGTCCTTTCCCACCCTGAAGATTGTCAGTTTGAAGACTCTTTGTTCATTTGCAGTATTTATGCTGCCTGGAACTCATGGTCTGAAAACATTGCCGTTTACCTCCATCTGGTATGGCAGCTTCGCCTCCCAGGCTCATACGGCTCTGAGGGTCTCACCAAAGCACGGTAGCTGCAGGGTCCGATAAAAGGGAGCTCAAAACCTGCTCAGGTGCTGAGGGGGCCACAGAGGAGGGGAGTGGGAGTGTGGCAAAAGGAGGGGATGTTATTAAGTTGCAGAACTGAGTATGACATGCCATTTTCTGGATAGATGGGTAGAGTAATACATGTGCTGATCTCAACTCTGAAGGAATAAAGTACTTCGAGCCCAATCTGTCTCTCACTGCCACTATAAACAAGACTTCTAAGGGCTCTTTCATTAAAAGTAAAAGCCGACAATCTCTGAACTTACGCTTGGAATTTGAGAGTGCAATCCTCTAAAATCAGGACACTTTATAATAGAAGAATCCTCTTTCTGGGACTAATTTTCTATCCACTCAGGCTGGAGAGTATTTAAGTTTCTAGAGTGAAATGCTACTATCCAGAAACACAATCCTATTTCCTTCTTCAAGTAAAAAGAGCTTAATAAGAGATCCTTATGTTACACAGTCTTTAAATTATAATTTTGGAACAAAAACCAATGGATAATATATGCATGTACCATCTATGTTAATATATTTTATCAATAACTAGCTCTATCTCATAATATATAATTCAAGCATGATCATAATCAGAATACCTGCCTCACCATATCTGTGGATTTATCTTATTGTGAGAACTCTGATCAAATTTTGATGGTGCTATAAAATGTCATACACCATAACTCTGGAGTGGGAGTGAAATAAAACCTGAGGATAGGTGAGATATAAAACTACAGTAAATTGAGGCAATTACAGAGTTCATGGAAGGTGGAGATTTAGAAACCTGAAAGAAAATGATTCATCTCCTCCCCATGGAACCCCTCTTCATAATTGCATAAGAAATTGTAAACTATAGATATAGTTTTTGTAAAAGCATTTCTTTCACAGAATATTTCAGAGCAGTAAAAGTAGAGAGAAAAAAAACAGTGAAAAGCATTGGACTTGGACTGTCAGTTCAGTTCTCACTTGCACATTCTGGGGTCTTAGGCCCACCATCAGCCTCTCAGCATCCTCATTGGCCAACTGTACCATAGGACCACATGGGACGTCACCTCTGATCACAGGTGCACACAGTCTGGAAACTGTTGACTCTTTAAAAAATGTAAGATATGAGTTACCATATGTCAAGGCTTTCCTTCACTGAAAAAGAAAATGAATCTGTGTCTTAACAGTTGTGGGCTGGGTCAGAGAGCGTACAGCTTGGCCTACCTGCAGATCTCGGAGAGCCGACTGGGATTTCGTGGCTTTAAAGCTTTGGAGAAGCTGTGTACCCCCAGTATCATCTCCATAAGCTGGAGCAGCCTTCTTTTACCAGAGTTTGAACTCCCTGACTATAGAGTGAAAAATAAAGAAGAAAAAAATAAAGAAAGAAAAGACAAGGATTTTCTGTAGCAACGAAGAAAGATAGGTCTGGTTTTATAATTAAGGGCTTTGACTGGCTTAAGTTCACTAAAACAAAAAACTCGAGTTGGGAGGCAGGAATGATTTCTCTCTTTTAATTAGGAAACCTATTCCCCAGAAAGGAGGACAGGATGAGAATGAATATTTCTGATTCCTCAGTTTTTCCATTCTCCTTACCTCCTTTATGTTATAAATTAATCAGATTTGCATACATAAAATATACCTCAAAAAACTCAGTAAAAGTATGGTTTAAAAATATGCAGCTAATTATATGAGAATGTTCATTTCTTTTCCCTATAAGGCAAATGAATATTTATCAAGTTAAATTCCAAGATACTTATTATCTTGCTTGCATTTTGAATATAATTACATTGGAAGGCAATTGTTCTGATGGGTGTAGGCACAGATTAAAAGATTTGTATGCACTTTTTAAAAATGCGAAATAATCATTTTTTTATCATTAACAAAGTAGTGCAACCCTTCCCTTCAGCTGAAAAATAAATTAGCATTAAAGCAAGCAGTTCTAAAGATATTATGCAATAAATGAAAATGGCCAAATAAAAAGTAGGTTGTAATTATTTTTCGGAGCCTAAGTTTATAAACACTAGGAAAGATGGTTGAAATATTTAAAGGAACTATTTAATCTATTATTTTAAAGCTCAGATTTAAAAATAACTTCCCTCAAGTTATTCTACTACTGTATGAACTAAATAATATCAAATTGAAGAAAATGTATAAAATAGCAAATAAGCCATGATTATCTTTAAATTAATTACATTTAATAATGTTAAGGCAAATAAAACCAAGATTTCATGAATCTACAATGCATGTAACTTCTAAAACTATAGAAGGTTTTTACTCACACTGTACTTAATAAGAAAAAACAGCATCAGAATTAAGTTATCTACATACACGTCTTATTTTCCCATCTATATCTAAGCTTCCTGAAAACATGGATTTTGCATCATATTTCTTTTATTGATCCCAGTTATCAAAAGTGTCTTACAACTAATTGGCCACCAATAAATATGTTAAATGCTAGCAACAGAAAAACATAGGAGAGGACATTTGAAAAATTATAACACAAATTATGTAAATTAAATTTAATCACCCTAAAAAGCAAAAAGTTGATCTATTATGTATGCCTGGTTACACATAAAACCTATCTTGTCTGATTATATTTTTGTTCTCCCAAATACGTGCCTGCTATAACAAATATTGTTAGTGTCTTTACAGATTAAACATGGAACCTAAACAATAATGAAAACTGTTAAACTCCAAGCATCCTGATCGTACTTGCATGTTTGACCAAAACGCTTTAAGAATTCTAAGGAGCAAAGCAAAAATGTTAGGTGGTGAGACAGGACAAAAACTCATGCAGCAACTGCCACTGAAGTAGTGGAACATTCAAAGCCTGAAAGACTGAACAAATTTCAATGGAGATTAGCTCTGGAGAACATTCTGGCCAAATAGGAATAGAAGTATATTGCTGCTTAGAAAATGAGTTATGCATTTTTATAAAAAATAATATATGTACATGTAGTTTGGTTTGAACTAGGGGAAAAGAAATAATCTCTTAGACTCTGGAGCCCTTTTATAAAATTTCTAATTAATTTTGATAAATCCCTTTTAATATGGCAAGGAGTTCCACTTGGGCTTATCAGTTTAAGACCTATACTCGCACTCAGTAGACTACAATCTGCCCTAAGCTAGTTATGCATAACACCTGCTAAAGTTAATAGATGTTCCACATGAGTAGCTTATTTTTCCAGAGTCATATGGAATTAACTAATAATGAAATTTGACTGACAATATCTTTAATTTTTCCATTTAGAGACTATTTATTACCTTGCATGGCCTCCCTATATAATTAACTACTTTTGATGTGTACTCACCATATTTCAGATGTGTCATCATTGTTTTTCTCCGATGCTATATAATCAGGCAAAGAAAATATTTTTAAAGTTTATCTCCTAACATTCATTACAAATGATGCAGTGGCATATGAATACACACACACACACACACACACAGAAGTTATGTATAAGAAAACTTGTAAATGGATGATATATTACTTTTGAAAATCCCTATAGAACCTCATAAACCTGGTGATATACTCTTTAAAGGAAACAACATTATTGATTTAATGATGAAAGTACTAAAATCTTAGAACTACTATTCTTGGTTTAAAAAAAATGGTGCACAGAAGGGCAGGCATGAGTTTGCTCCATTAATTAATCACATTCCCCAGACTAGTTTCCTTTTGCATGGTTACATTCTCATTCACGTTGCTTTTCTCTATTGGAACTCTTTCCCTCATCCTTGTTACTTGGAATCTTTAGAATTTAGGTCCTGCGTCTCACATTTCCTGTACAGTTTCCTAACACACAGAAATATCTCTTACCATCAAACTGCTACCTTACTTATTATGTCCTTCTCTCATCACAAGATTACATTCCATGTCCATGTTTTCTTATTCAGACCGAAAACTCCTGAAGTAGTAGAGTTTTTATATGTCTGGTTTCTTCCTAGACCTTATGCAATGACTTACACATGTTCAGTACGTGGTTAGACATGGGATGATGAAAAGTGTTTTTTTTTTCATATTGATGCAAGATGAAACAGTATGAATGTGAATCCCTGATAAGGTCTTAGTGTGATGGACTTTCTGACCAACAATACCAGACACTATTTTACTAAATAAGTATAATTCCTATAAGATGCAGAATGCTACCGAGGATTTCCATAATGTGTCATAGATTTATTGAAACCCCAAACTAGTCACTGAGAGATATAGTTTATGTATTTTACCACCTAACGTCTAATGATTTCAAATTCAAATTTTTCAAATATTACTTTTTTGTACCACTTCTTAAGATCCCTGTTTGTGTCATTTTATTTTTAGTCATCAGCATTTATTTTGCATAGTATGCTATATATTCAGCACATTAAAAGCTAGAAAGAAATCAAAGATATAATTCTTTCCACAGGGGTTTTCAACTTGTTCGGTAAGAAGAAAAATGAGCATCTAAGAAAGCACAAAGATAGTGAAGATTGTTTGTGCGTCTACAAATAATTTAGGGAAATGATGTTATTATATGATGAGGTAGAAATGAAGAAAAATTTTAAAAAGGCATGTTAGATTACAAATACTGATGAGGGATCTGAATAGCAATATCCGAGGCAGATGTTACATAGTCTGTGAAGAGAGGGTTATAGCAGCAGGGATAGAAATCGGAGAGTCACGCATATTGGTAGTAGTTAAATCCACTTGCGTGTACACATTACCAGGATGAATGTAACTGAAGACGATTAGAGAGTCAAGCTCTGAAAGTTCCAGGACAGCCACTCTCCGTAAGCAAGACAGGATTTAAGAAAAAAAACTCTAAGCTTAGAGAACCAGCAGAGAACAGAGAGCTAGAAATGGATAGAAAATTTCAAATAAATTGGTCGATAGCCTGATTTTATCAGCAGCCTTTCCCACTTTTTCTTTGTGATCTCTTTAACTCCAATCCCTTCAACCACCATACACACACACATATGTATATCTGATATCTATGCTTTGCAGCTAAAGTGACTCTTTTATATGTTAAATGTCTTATCTTGCCACTCCTTTGTTTAAATTATTTTGTGGGTAATATATAAATCTCCATGTATTATTTATCAGCTTCTTCTTTCTCTGTCTCTTGCCTGCCTCTCGAGGCTCATTGTTCAGATTTCCAACCTGTTCCCTGTATTCCAACCATGTAGAATCTCTTATAGAAATTAATTTGGCTTTTCATACTTTCCTTGGAACTGTTTCCTGTGTATGAAACTCCCTTTCGGTTATTTAACAAACTTTTACTTGCCTTCAAGTTTGTGTTTAACAATCTCTTCCTCTTGGAGGTTTTGATGAAGATTGGCCCCTTGTGCCTCCCTGGTGCCCCAACAGTCTGGGTGAAGTTCTAGTTCACCATTATCTCATTCCTTTGTATATCTGCCATGGTAGGTACCATCATAGTGTGATTGATTGTTTGCTTTTCCACCTCCCCCATTCATTTTTAAATTTTTTTAGAGCAGGAACTTATCTTTCATTTTTGATGACCAGTATCTAACAGCACCTAACATGCATTCATTCACTTATTCAGCAAATATATATTAAACAAATCCATGAATATGTGAGAGATCATGGTAAGAATTTGGCAATTACTACCCAGTTTGAATATTAGAGCTACCATTGAATCTTAGAGAGCAAACATATTCATCATAAATGAAGTAGAAGCCAAACAGTAAGTTATCTAATTCTGCATGTAAAAGAAAAGTAACTGGATATAACTTTGTAAAAAAGAGAAGGCAGAGAATAGGAGATGGCATATAAGGGGAAAAACTAGATACAATAGTATGAAATGCAAGGTATTTTTTAATCCTTTGTTTATATGTGTGTCTTAGAAAACAGGAGATGAGTACAGTTGAAGAAAGATATATACTTAAGAGCATACCAAGTAAGCGTTAAAGAAGGTAAAACTGAACTTTGTCCATATACAGGCATTTTTAAGACCTAGTCCTTTTACGGATTTTGGAGTTAACAAAATATTACTCCATATTCTACCTCATTTCTATTTTCATACTAACCGTTTCATGCAGGTATTGCCATTTTTATTTTATAAATACAAAAAATAAGATTCAAAGAGGTCATGACCTGTTGAAGTTTATTAAATAGTAAGTTCATATGCACACATGAGATGCTGTAATATATACTTTTCAAGTTTCAGAATCCTGAAGACTAATAGATGTGAGTGAAAATTATCCGGGGTAACATGCAAATAATTATCCAATTAACCTTGCTAAAAGGCCACAGCATTCTTTTCATGACAGTTTTCTATATAAATAAAACTTAAATAGCATATCTCAGTGATAGTCTAATAACTATGTGTGAAACCATACATGATTAAACTGTGAATTCAAGAAATCCAAATAACTGTGAATTTAAGAAATCCAAATATTTAGGTTTATGCAAAAAGTGTGTCATGTGATATAGAAGGTTTTCTTGTGTGACAAGAAAATATTTTTGTTTTGGTCGTACATTCATATCTCCCACACATGGATGCCTTGGTCCTTGGGACTTGAGGGCATCCTGGTGTTAAGAGCCCTTCAAGATCCTTCTACTTAGCCTTTAATCTTTCCTATAGATGGAGGGATTTGACTACTTCTAACTTAATAAGAATGTTGGATTTGGTTTACTTTATAGTTCTTCCAATTAGCTTCTGAGTGCTTTTTTGGAAACTTTAATCTTGTCTATACTTGTGGGAAAGTAGAGAGAGGAAGAAAAAGAACACTCTTTCTTAAAAAAAATTACAATTAACTGTCAGTACACTTGACTTGGATCATCTCATACTCTATGTGGAACACAGTTTAATTACATGACAGTTTTCATTGCTTCTAAATGAGCACCATTTTATTAAAGATTGGATAGACTTTGAAATTGAAGGAATGTTCTATAATGAGACCAAAGGGAAGAAGATTCTAGTAGTCTCAATATCAAATACAATATTTCTTTAATATTTCTAAAGTCCCCCAAATTAATGTAGATTTAAGGCAATTTCTTTGTATAGGTATCCTCACATTCTGCCACTTTGCTTTTACGAAAGACCTACAATAGTAAGTCAATGGCTTTTAATGTAAAAGTAAAATTCTTTTTGGGTTTCTTTTGGTTAGTGAAAACAGGTACTGATGTAGTTACTTTATAAAAGGGAAATGGCATATCAAGAACTTTCAGAAAGCAGGTGATACTCTGCTTTATGCCAATTGGCTTACGAAAGTTCTCATAAGAATGTTTTACTTTCATATAGTGGGGAAACCTGTATTTCTTTTTAGCCTACATGTATATGTGTATACACACATTTATATACTCCTTTCTAAGGAATATGAGTTATAGTTGCAGTTCACATTTCTCTTTGTTAGTTAATCTCTGATGCTAGGGAGGCCTAATAGATTTTTGTACTTGAGTCTAGGCCCTGTTGGAACTAGCCCAAGATAGGGCATGCATCCTCAGCTTGCTAAGTGGTTGCCAGGTCTTATCAGTACGCTCTAAGGAGATGTCCCACCAATGAAAAGTGACTTGCAAAGCTCTGCCTGTAGGTTAGGTGAACAAGAACACTTAACATCTGTCACAGCCATGTATGCGGGAAATAAATCACGGGTAAGAAATTGTAGTCTAGTCTTGTGGTATGCAGAGTTGTTATTTCCAAATTAATACTACAGTATGGTACAGGAAACCAAGCCAAGAAATTAACATAAAACAGAACCATTTACATCTGTAGGGCTCCTGAGAAAGTAAACAAAATCATTTGTCCAAAACCTTTTACAACTCCTGTATTAACAGCCCTCCCCCAGGAATCACTGATGATGAGCTAACAATATCACGTAGGAAAAAAATGACAAAAACAAACAAATTAAAAAAACAAAACATGGAAGGAGAGGTGGTTAATAAAAATAGGAAAATCAATATTTGCCTCCACAGGAAATGTTGAAACCATTTGGAAAACACTATGTTTTAGATGGTTCAAAAGATAAAAGAAGATTAATGAGTCAAAAAGTAGAGAATAACATGAAATAAGAACAGGTAGCTTTGAAAAATAACTAAACAGAAGCTAAATTATAGTTTAGAAACAATGTTGTCATTGTAATTAAATACACAGTTATTTAATTACAGTGAAAAGATGAACCACTGTCCTCAATGGACATATCACGAGAATAAAATACAGGGAGCTATAGATGTGGAAAATGTTAAAGCATGATTAAGAACACAATGAGCAAAGAAGAAAAAAGGTCTAGTACTGGTTTATTAAAACTTTCAGGCAGAGGGAATGGGAGAAGAGAGAGAATGTATAAAGAGGTAATTAATGATGATTTTAAATGCTTGAAGAAAAAACATGGCTTCCAAAGTAGAACAGCCTGCCCCAAAAAGTTTAATTAAAAATCATTATACCTCTAATAACATACAGAAGAACTTCAAATATAAAAGAGCGCTCTGAAAAGTAACACTAGGAAAAAGATGGATTTTCTAAGAAGGGTTTGAGAATTTAACTTAAGTTAGATATCAAAAACAAATGGCAAAAGAAAATAGAATATTGTGCAAAGGAACATATGTGTCAGTCTACACTTGGAAATTCTATCAATCATTCAAGAATGAAGATAAAATAAAGGAATTTCAAAAAACACAGAGGTGATATAATTTGAATGTTAGGAGATCCCAAAGTGAGCAAATTGATTTTATAATCCAGTACAGTGTAAACTTTCTCTACCTGATTATGAAATATTTGAGTTTAGAGATTATTTCTTATTAATCTAAATACCTCCAGAGTACAAAAAAATATCCTGAGTGAAAGATATCCTGAGTGCTTAAAAAGTGAATGGAGAGATATTATGGTAAAATTATATGCCTAAAGGCTAACAGTATGATACTTATGATGGATTTTTGATGGACTTATCTTTAATCCATTTCATCACCAGTATTAACCTCTGGTTTATTTCTTGACGTTTCAAATTGGATTGACTTTTTAATTCACATGGAATTCTTAATTTCACTCATTAAATATTGCCCTTGGCTGTATTTCTGAGTTTATAGTTTAGCTTTTGACCCAGGCACCAATTTTATCCCATGACATGATTTTAAAATTATTTTTAAAATTTAAATCCATTCTTTAAAAGTATTAATAACTCTCAGTAAACAGATGTAGCGTGGTTCACCCACAGCAAATAGATGATCAAAACATTCAATTCTACTTTGCTGGGTACAATTTCCAGGTAAAATCATCATGTTTGTTCTCTTAAAACCCTCTAAAGTTAAAAAAGTTGAATCATAGCCAGGCCAAACATGTCACACTACCTTAACTCTCTAGGAGGCATGCCTATTCGCCAGAGATCCAGGGTCAGAAATTAAAAACTCTGTAAGAGACAAACAGGTGGTCTAAATGAGTGAAGCAGGTTGTAATCTGTAAATACGCTTTATTTGCTTATTATTCACTTTCATTATTAGAGAAACACACTCTACCATTTTTCTTGAGATGCATGGCCTTCTTGGTTTACCCTTTATTTCTTGGCTCTTGAAGATATATTTCACAGTATAAAATGTAAATAAATGTGAGAAGAGTGATCACAAATAGCAATTGACACAAAACCACTGTTTCAGGAAACAATGGGAGTAACAGGAACTTGGAGGAAGTACAAGCCCCATCTAAAGGAGGCAACTACTACTCAGCTCTAACAAGAACTGGAGGAATGCCGCACAGATCTGCCAATTACACCGAGAAGCCAGAAACCTGAATGTAGAAGGGTTGATAGGATCCAACTAAACATGTTTGTTGGCTTTTGGTTTGCATATCTTTCTTTAGGTCCTCAAACCACACTACAGTAACCCTAGCTCAGTAATTTACTCCAGCTGAAAGCTGAGGCACCCTTGGGATATCCTCTACTGGCTTGTGTGACATGGTTCACATGGCGAAATTCCAACCAACCTCAGTTTCCTTGTAGCTGCACCCTGACGACTCCTGTCCAGGGTGTTTTGTCTCTTCTTCGGTGTGGTAGTCAGATTAATGGCCTCCCAAAGGTGTCCACATCTGAATCCCTGGAATCTGTGAATATGTTTTACTACATGGAAAGGAAGATTAATGTAGCAGATGGAATCAAAATTGCTAGCCAGATGATGTCAAAATAGAGAGATTATCCTGGATTATCAAGATCAAATGTAATCTTAGTCTTTAAATGTAAGAGAAAGAAGAGAAAGAAGAGTTAGTGTGAGAGGATGAGACATGAGGCTCAGCTGGCCATCGGGGTCTGATGATGGAAGAGCACCATGATCCAGAGAATGCAGGCAACCTCTAGAAGCTGGAAATGCTGAGAAAACGAATTCTGTCTGAGAGCCTCTGGATCTTTGTTTTAAGACTGGTGAGACCCATTTTGGACTTCAGACATCTAGAATCGTAAGGCAATGAATGTGTACTGGTTTAAGTGACACAGTCATAGTAATTTTTTGCAGCAGCAATAGGAAACAGATATAGTCACTGACATAAATGTGGTTTTCCAGTTACTTATCATGATGATTGACCTTCCTTCCCATGTGTTCATCTGTTAGTCTGCATTATTGAAAACTGGCTTGTCCAATCAGACCTTCCTTTTACCTATGACTGTGATCTTGAATTATGTAAGATAGTATGGTGTTCAGTTTAAACTGGATTTTGATCTCACTTTTACCATTTATCCTCTCTGAAATTTGAGTTTTACCATCTATAAAAAGGTTATCTCATAGGCTTCCTGGAAAGATAAATGTAGATATTGCACAGCAAGCACTTAGCACAGTGACTAACTCATAGAGAGATACTGAAAATCAGGGTGATATTACTGTTTTTGTTATCTTATGCTTAAATTTCCACACTATTTAAGCTACAACTTTCCTGCCTCATTCTGTAAAAACCGCTGTGAATCCTTGACACAGGCTTCACTTTATTTAATGACATTCACATTCTCCCTTTTCCTTCATACTCACCTGTGCATATCGGCATACCTTCTGCATTTGCATGTCAGGTTTTTCCTCAGGTACTGGCATAGCTCTGTCTGCTCTATTCAGGAGTCCCACATCTGGCACGTTGAGACTTCCTGATATTAAAGATCAGAGCATTAAAAGTGGTCTCAGCAGGATGTAGAAATTCATGTTCTCAGAATGATACATAACAAAGTGTACATAATGTGAATTCAGAGAAACCTGGATATTTTACTGGATATTCAGAGGAACCAAAATACCCAGTTCACAACTTGTCCAGTTCATCACTGTGGACCAAAGTTTTTGACCACCATTGGTAACATTTTGGACAGAATCTTTAAGAAAATATCTAGTATTAGCACTAAGGCCAATTGCTTCCATATTTTTCTCCCTGGTTTTCCTTCAAGTGACTTTCAAGAAACTTACTCCAGTAGAAGTAATAACTAAGTAATAATAATAACAAGCATTTATTGTGTGCTTTTATTTTTCAAAATTACTGCTTTAAGAGTTTAATTTATAGTAGCTCACTTAATAATCATTTACTACTTCTTTCTTTTGCACAGGAGAAACTAAATCATAGAGAAGTTAAGATAGTAAAGACCATGAGAGTAAATCATAAATCCAACATTTGAACCCAGGTGAAAATTCCTGAGCTTGAACTTTTAAAGGCCACATGATTCTAATAATAACCTCAAAATGATATTTAGTACAAGTTGTTATAGACTGAATGTTTGTGTCCCCTGAAAAATCCCTATATTGAAATATTAGATCCCCATGTGATGGTTGGTATTAGATTTGGTAGGTAATTAGGTCAGGAAGGTGGAGCACTCATGAATGGGATTGATGACCTTATAAAAAGAGATCTGAGACAGCTTGCCTCTCTCTGCACTCTGCCAAGTGAGGACACGATGAACAGATGGCCATTTGCACCCCAGGAAGAAGGAGGTTCTCATCTTGGACTCCCCAGTGCCCAGAAACATGAAAGCTAAACATTTGTTGTTGAAGCCACACAGGCTCTGGTAATTTGTTAGAGCAGCCCAACCTGACTAAGACACAAGCATTGAAATGTTTTCATCGTACTATTTACTAAGTGGTTTGATTTTCATTTTGGGGATTTTTACAACAAATCGTCATTTCTTCAGGAAAGATAAGAGGATCTATATTACAGTTAAAGAACAACAGAAAATAAACTTGTGAATTTACTGAAATAGTATTATCATTATAAATAAGAAAAAAGATAAGCCTACAAAGCAGCACAACCATATGATACAGCAGAATCCTGACCTTTCATTAGTTTTATGGAAATATGTTTTAAATGTCAGCCTAGCAGCTATTAAAGAGGCTTAACACTACAGATGAACATAATAAAAAAAAACGGGAATCAAGGAGACATCATTGACTGACACCTTCTAATGTTTTTACTGACTACATAGAAAAGTTTTAAAAATCACTTTCTTTTTCTCTTTGAATAAGTCACTAACACAATTTGACTACAGATATTGTGATCAATAGGATTTATTCATCAATGACTCATTTCAGCACAGGATTTTCTAAATGTTCCATTATTCATGTTTTTCTATTAATTTCAATAAAGAAAAATGTTTAAAATCCAAGTTGAGCAGATCCTAGGCAGATTTCCTAGTCTAATCATATATAAGGTAAAATGTGTTTCCAATCTCTTTTATGTATGTTTAGTTATCAAGTAGTTGTCTGGCGAATTACCAAGGGCAGCTATGTATATGTATACAGACACACATACACATGTATTTATTTAAAGATGACAGTCATCAAGTTGAGTTATATAATCTTCCTAAACACCACTTTCCAGAGAACTAAGATTTACCTGTGATGCAATATTAACACCAATGACATATAATTTAGATAGCTATTTCCATGAAAAGAGACTTCTGATACGTGTATTTTGCTAACTATGAAATGTGTCATTCTTTGCCATATAAAATGGGTAATTGCGCAGTGGATGATTATAAACATGCAATAAAAGCTACAAAGTGATTTTATATTTTGCTAACTTCTATTTGAAAGTAGGCCATTTACAATGGATTTATTTAATATGCTATTTTAAACGTTTCCTACATATTAGCAGGCAATAGTGTAAAGGAGGCTTTAAAAAAATCAAGTAATATGTAATGCCTTAGATAACAGAATAAACAGAATATGTTTAGTTAGCATGGGAGATGTTTAGTTAATTTATGGGACACTTGCATTTCAAAAGTCCTTTGTTAATCAACACAAGACAGCACTGCATTTTGAAGAGCTGTGACAGCTCTTCCTTTAAGGAACGAAGACCAAGAAATGAAAGTTGGGTCCTAAAATACAAAACATTACTGCTCAACCCCAAATATTGACAACATTAAATCAACTACCTTTTACAAACAGGCTTTATATGTTAACATAGCACATTGAAAAGAGCAGACTTTGAAGTTAGGTCCGTTTAATCATGCATGGACTTGACAAGTGGACAGGCAAGCATATGATCTACTTCACCTCTTAGAAACTGATTTTCTTTTCATGAAGTGAGTATAATATCTACAACATCAGAAAATATGAGTATTAAGGTCTCCCATGCAAACTAATGCCTGGGATCTCATATGCAGTGAAGAAAAATGACCCTTTTTTTTTTAAAACAACAAAAATATATTTTCTCACAGTTCTGGAGGCCGGAAGTCCAAGATCAAGGTGGTAGCAGGGTTGATTTCATTTATTTTAAAAATTGAAATAAAGTCGATATACAGTATTATATCTGTTTCAAATGTACAACATAGTAACAAGATAATTATGTACATTATTAAATGTTTACCATAGTAAGTGTAATTATCCCCTGGTAACTATACCAAAATATTGCAATATTATTTGTTATTTTCGCTATGGTTGCAGTTCTATTTATGTGACTAATTTATTTTATAATTTGAAGTTTGTACCTCTTTATCCCCTTCACCTATTTGACCTGTCTCCCATCCCCTCCCTATGGTAACCAGCAGTATGCTGTTTTATGGGTCTGTTTCTTTTTTGTTTGTTTCATTTTTCTGGATTCAACATAAGTGAAATCATATGGTATTTGTCATTCTTTATCTGACTTATTTAATTACCATGATACCCTGTAGGTCCATCCACATTGTTGCAAATGGTAAGGTTTCCTTCTTTCCTATGGCTGAGTAATAATCCATTATGTACATGTACCACATCTTTATGCATCTATTGATGTGCACTTGGGTTGCTTCCATATCTTCGCTATTGTGAATAGTGCTGCAATGAACATAGGTGTGCATATATCTTTTCAAGTTAGTGACTTTGTTTTCTTTGGGTAAATTATCAGAATTGGAATTGCTGAGTTGTATAATATCTCTATTTTTAGTTTTTTGAGGAACCTCCATATTGTTTTCCACAGTGACTGGACCAATTTACATTAACACCTTTTCTTCACATCTTTGCCAACACTTGTTATTTCTTGTCTTTTGGATAATAGCTATTCTGACTGTGGTTGATTAGTGATGTGGAACATCTTTTCATATGTCTGTGGGCCATCTGTATGTCTTCTTTGGAAAAAGTCTATTCAGGTCCTCTGTCCATTTTTTAATTGTTGAGTTGTATAAGTTCTTTATATGTTTTGGGTATTAGCCAATTATTTGATATATTGTTTGCAAATATATTCTCCCATACAGTAGGTTGCCTTTTTGTTTTGTTGATGGACCTCTTTACCGACAATAAAGAAATAGTGTATAATATGTTCTTAAAGATATTCACTTAATCACAAAATGAGTCACAGGTAATACAAAATGTATTTTTATGGGAAATTTTATGTGTTAGTATTTAAAATGTTTTAAAAATTATTTGAAAATGTCATTTGTGCTTATCAGTATAGTTTATAGGAAGTATAATGTGCATACTTTATTTCACTGTGTCATATAAACCACTATAAGTGGACAAATGACAGTGAATGGCTACCTTGCAGTTCTCCAGAATTCACTATGTATGTGAGAGCTGGTCAATTTTTGAAAGATAGTCTGTCATGAACTCTACTAGAAGCATATTAGAACCAGGTTAATTCTCTTGCTGATTATCTTAAATCTTCTTTATATATGGTATAGAATCAAACATCATAAGCTAGACAGAAAGAAAATGTATTTGGTTTGATTTTAAATCCTTCCTTTATGAATAAAAAATAAAAGACACATTTTCTTCTGAGCAATGCCAGAGGCATTCTTAAGTTGCCTTTTCTTTGGGTAAATTATCAGAATTGGATATGATCAAAATTATCAGAATTGGTGGATATGATCATAATATGTAGAGTGGATAGCAAAGAAGCAAATTTCACTAAAACAAAAGAATAATATTGAAAATGTATTAGGACTAAGGTTAAAGACCAGGCAATAGGTCATGTTATGGAGAGCTTTGTGGGCTAAAGAGATGAGTTTATTTTGACAGTGCTGTAACTAGAGAAATACTGAAAAGCCATACTTCAAAGAACTTCATGGTGAAAAGAATATTTGAAGAACACTGATCCAGTTGTGAAGGACAGTATGGATTCTGAAAAACTATTTTCTCCATTCATCCTATTATTTAATTATAAGAGTCCTACAAATAATTGCAACTCTCTAAAAACAGACTTGCATTCTATCTTGAGTCAAGGCAAAATTTATTCTTCTACTGAAAGACACTTCCAGTGCAAACTGATGCATGTAAACAGACATTGAAAAAAAAAAGTCTTAGTATTTTAAAAAATAAACAGAAAGTGTGCCAGGTATAAATAAATTTTATGTTACTTAGGTATGGCTGCAAATTAGCTTGTAAACAATCATTCTAACCACCTCAGATAATTCAGTCTCAAATAAAATACGTAGATAAGGTATCTACTCCGAATAAATTTGCATTTCTTTTGCTTGGTTATCCACTCTTAGAGATTCAATTCTGATATCTGAAATGGATAATAATCATGCTGATTATCTCATTGCCAATTCATATTTGCATGAATGGTAGCCTATAAAAATGGACAATAGTTTGATTCAGGGGGACAAAGGGACCTGGCAAGTGAAGTCTCATGCTGGGATTACAGGAAGTCCTCTGTCTTTACAGGAAGGCTTGTAAGGGATTCTGTGCATCAAAAATCTATGAGTATCTATTTCCTACATAAAATGCTTCAAGCAGCTGCTTACTTTTCATCTGTAACTTTCCTTTCCCATGTTCTTTCATTTTTCTGATTACATTAAGGGAAATCCTTGATTAGGAGCCAGTGGTCTTTAACACCTGCTAATCTCCTTTTGAACAAGGAAAGTGTTTGCCAGGCCGGGCCATCTGCAGGCAACAGAGGGCTAGAGTGGTACCAGGGGGGCAGGATGCAGTGGGTATTCAAATCCGCGTATCCTGAATCTTTGAATCAAGAGGGTTTCCTTCATTGAACACTTGAGTGGGGTCGCCTAGCAGCTAAGGAAGCCCTGGCGATAAGTAATTAAAGGAGTCCATTATGCCTGAAACACAGCAAGACTGTAGCTACTCCTAATTCCCATAGAATGGAGCCAGCTCCGTGTGCCCACTGCATAGCTTGTGCTGATTCTTCAGGAAGTGCCTGGCCGCCCCTCCACTGTGGGAAGGCAACTGTGAAGGACTGTAGTATGTTTCCTTGCAGTAGAAAGTGGCTTATATATCATTGAAAAGGATATGGTGTTGAAGCCAGCACCTGGGCTCTCCTAGCATCCATGCCAGTCAAGTCTGGCTTAAAATTTAATGAGGTCTTTCGGGAGAGGACATTCTACATATTTTTAGTCCATTCCAATTCCGTACACCATGCACCGTGTCACCCAGAGCACTGGGTGGAGCTCTTTACATAGAGTCAATAACAATGTATTGCCCACGTGAGTGTAGTGAGCTACCCGACCAGGGCCAGGTGAGAATCCTGGCCATAGGACCCTTCACTTTCTCCACATTATAATAAGAGAAAAATGTAACTATGGAAACAATTCAAATAAAGAAGTGTGAGTAATATAGATTGGTATCAAAGTTAGGTTTTTATTATTGAAACAGTACATTTTAAAATTAAAAATATGGAGTTACTTTAAAATTTATTTATGAGGACATGCTGAGGATTTTGATTACTGAGGCATTGTGTATCTTCTTGAGAGAAGATTATAAAACTACAAAATATTTTCCCACCGCAGATTTTTCTGATTAAGGGGATATAGGTTTATTAAAAATGTATAAACGAATGCATTAATTCAAACAGGTTTTCCTAGGGCAATTAAAATACTTTCACACATTATAGAAACAAGTATTCTTGTTTTATTTGCTTTTAAAAAATTTATTCGATCTGGTGTTTCTTTTTTGTGAAGTATTTTCATATTAAGTATGGAATTTGCTTTCTGTGGTTAGTAAATGTAGTACTAAAATTATGCCTTAAAGGAAAGTTGTATTATACAAGATGATTGACATTTTGTTCAAGTACAGAGCCAATGTATTTTGACCTTATTGATTTATTTTTTGAATAATTGTTCTTAAATAGGTGAGGGGTGGAGTCTCAAGTGTCCATCTGAATATTCAATTGAAGCTCCAAATAACCTCCTTAAAAACACGAATGCACTGTTGTTCTTTCAGATTCCACACCCTTATCCAGAGAGATCTATAATTGTATAATTATATAGGGTCATTGTCACTGACCTTCCCTTACTTTTGTCAATATACTGGAATGAAATACAAAAAACTAATTACTCAAATTATAGGTAACACCTTCTGGACAGATTAAAGTATGATGTCTGGTCTTCTGAAATAATAGACTCCAAATAGTAGTATTGATATAGTAAAGGGGAAAAACATGTATTTAAGGTAAAATAATCAAAGTAATAAATAATTCCACTCATTTTTCACCACAGCATACTTAACTTGACTTCTAATATTAATTACTAGTTTCTGTATTTATGAAACAGGGGTGTCAAACCAGAAACATTAAGGGAGTGCAATAAGCATGATGGGATCTTGAAATAGTTGATTGAGCAACAGTTTAGAGGCCCACAGATTTATAGCTTTGAAGAGAGAAACTAAGGGGCACATATCTCTTCACTAAGGGGCACACATCTGTGTAGAGGTCAGAATTAGCAGCAGTTGGTACATTTTACCACTTGATTACAGGTTCTTAAGTGTAAGCTCTGTAATTATTTACCCCTGAAAGAGTGCTCTATAAATACTTGAGTAAATTAATATATTCTACATGGAAGAAAACTACACAATAAAGAGGTTCAAATTATTAGCTGATAGAGATTAGTGGACTGGTATCTCTGAAAAGGTTCCTAGAGACATGACATTGTCATTTATTAGGAATTTAAAGAAGAAATTACTTACTGAATTGAGAATGAGATGATGATAGATAATTTCTAAGTTCCTACTCTGTTTCAGTAGTTCATGATTCCTTTATAAAGGGGACATTCCCTTTTCTTCAGAGAATATGATGTGTTAACATACAAAAGGAATTTATTTTTCATCTAAAAATGGTGGTACTTTTAGTTTTTATAAATTTATCAACTCACTAACACAACAGTAATTTAAATTGCATCTTACCTTTTGATACAAAGTGGTAAAATACGATATTCTGTCCTTTGGAATTGTAATAGTAATCACTACAAATCCCTCCAACTGAGGGCTACAAAAAAACATACAATTTCACCTTCAGGTGAAGCCTCTCCAATCTTGACTCTGAAATTGTACAGAATCAACTCTGTAGAATCTGGAAGTGACTGAGCCCAAAAGAAGAGATTAAAAAAATTAAACAAATGAAACCAACACAAACATTGTATAATTGGTTCCTTCACTAGTGTGAATTAATGAAACAAGTGGTATTTCAAATACATCAGGTTGTTTCTGTCTGCATTTTCTACATTCAATAAGAATACAGTGCAAGTACATTCTTATACTGGAAATCAATAAAACATTACTATTTTATGCCTGATGATATAAAACATCAGGTTATTTGCAAACATATCAGCTTTCAATTCATGCAAATGTATTATTTCATTAGAAAGCATGATTTGGTCCCATAGCTTATCATAATTTGTATATGTCATTATGAGATGCTACTGAAAGCCTTCCAAGGAATGGTATTGATAAATTACAATGACAAAAAGACTTCATGGGGATCAGTTCTAAAGATATTAGAAGAGAGAAATAAAAAAATACATTAGAAATTAGAAGAGTCATCTTCATATAAAAACAACATATTACAAAGCAGAAAGTTAACCCAAATGATGATACATAACTTGTCTGTTTTTGAATATCAGCTATAAGCCTGTGTAAAAAATAATTTGTTTTTTTATAACTAATTTGTTAATTGATTATAATTAACATATTTATATTTAATATATACTATTAATTTATAATAATATAAATATAAATACATATTTGACATGTAAATATAAATACACATTTGACATAAAATGATAGGTAATAACATTAATTAATATGTTGATTATAATTAACACTAATTTTAATAATAAATTAATAATTTATTATGTTTTGTTATGGTTACTTTACTACTACCCAAAGAAGATGGAAAGTCCATATATCATCTTTAAGAATATTAATGGATGGAATGAGGGAAGATCACTAATGATGCCACCATATGCCTCTTAGTTTCCCACTTTTAACTACTGGACTTACTCATTATAGACTCTATAAGGAGCAACTGTATTATCTGTGCAAATTATATAGCACAAAAGTTCATTAGAAACTTACTAAGATTTACTAATGATTGTCAAAAAAGTTTTGACTACCATTTCATTTCAAGATGGCAGGTTGTAACTTGTGATACACAAATACCCTTTCAAAACTCTTAGTATTTTGTGTTTGTTGTTAAGTCAGCTGATTGCTTAGACAATCATTAGAGAACTTTTATGTAAACTATGAAAACTAAATAAATGTGGTTGGAAGTAAAAACAATGAAAGATATTTCCTAAACATCTGTTATATGCTTGCAGTTAACCATATAAATAAAACAAAAGAAATAAAAACCTCAATTTTATATGATAAATATTTACTGGCTTAACAGTTTTCTTAATTTGGGATTCCCATCAGATAGAAGTGTGTTAGCTAATGAGTTGATACAAATTTCTGGTCTACTTTGAAATTATAGTTTTCAAAATGAATGAATATATGATTCTTTTGGATAATTACCCAATCATTTATTTTTTGATTTGCATGAAACTATTCATCAAAATCTACTCTTAGTTGATAAACTGCAAATGTGAATTACAAATTTCTAAAACTGATTTATCATTAAAAAATAGATAAATAAAAATCCAAAGATAAGAAATATAAAATATAGTACAATGATATATTCTGGAATTCTTTTTCTTAATATCCATATGCTATTTAAAAATAGATTGATATACAAAGGATAATATGTCATAAGAAGAAATGATAATTTAAACAATGAATTCTGAAATGAAAGGAATATCATATAGTTTCCTTGGGAGATTATTTTCAGAAGAATGTATAAATTAAAAGAGGAACTATATAGAAAGAAGAAAACTTTGTGGACATTTGTGACCTTTGGTAATATTCACTTTTTATTTTCTTTCTAGTCATCTCTACTTCACTCTTAAGGAAGTATACACTTTTCATGTTAAGCTAATATTACGAATTCACAAAGAAATACCAAAACCCCTACTTAAATTTAGAGCAATGATGGATGAAATATATGTCAAAATACATTCAAAAGACATAACTATGATCCAAAACAAGATAAAATATATTTGTTTAGCTAACACAGAATGGTGAGTAGAAATAGAAGCCACAGACCTGCTGAACTTAAGACTAGAAAAAATGGTGCAAAAGTGTCTCCTAAATGATAAGGAAGAAAGCCAGGCTCACTGGGAAAATCTGGAGCTAGGGTAGGTTCTCTGTCTATGAAAGGAGGTTAAATACCTACAATTATTGCTTAGGCCTACATCTAGTTTTCAGCAGCTGGTCAGTCACGTAACAGGAAGACTGGGGAAAGCCACAGGATCAGGACCATGGTCAAGCCACACATGGGCTAAAAGGATAGAACTGGATCAGTAATATCTTCACAGAATGAGAGCCTTGCAGTACCAATATAGCTCATATTTTAAAATTGAAAACTTCATTTTTCAGGTGGAGGGATGCATATGCTTCTAGATATTCAAGGAATGGCATGATGTTGTGAGGTTGGAGGAAAAGGAAGTTGAGAAAAAGGGGGAGGAAGAAAGAAGTATGAAAAGAAACTCTTTCAAGATGAGCATGCAACCTAAATTTCACAACAGATCAGGAAAACAAACTTTGTGAACAATAGCCAACAATTAAATAAATGGGTTGTGTCATTCCAATAAGTTAACTTTCAATGAGTTAATTTATTTTAAATTCCAATAAACAATCTGAAAAGGACATAAGTGTATTAAAGAACCCAAAGATATAAAAGTAGAAATACACAAAAAGAACAGTTTATAAAATGATAAAAAGCAGACATAAATCAAGACCAGAAGGAACTGAAAAAAAAGAGAAGATATGGTATATACATATATTTAGAAGAAACAAAGATCAGGTTGGTCACAACTGAAAATAAATTCATTGCAAAGGTAAAGGAGAAAATTAACATATAAAAATGAATTTGGGAAATGTGTAGGAGATAAAGTACTCCAACAGATTTCTAGTAAAAGTTCCAGAGTGGTGGTGAAAAAAAACACAGAATGCAGAGATGCTTTTCAAAAGGACAATGCCTGAAATTTTGTAAGAATCGAAGGAAAATAGAAATCCTAAAAGAGAAAAATATCTAGTGTTGAAGAAGATAAATAAAATACAGCCAAAACCAGATATTTTGAATTGAAAGTAAAGTATGCCAGCAATAAAAAGAAATTAAAAGTTATTCAGGAGGTAAAATAAGTGATCTACAGATAGAAATCATTTATGCAATGGAATTTTTAGTAAAAACTGGTTATAGAAATAACTAGTATTTCCAAATTGATGGAAAAAATAACTGTCAATTTAGAATCCTAAATCTAGCTAAACTCTCATTACAAATTAAGAAAATAATAGCGATATTTTCAGGTATAGAGATAATTTACCACTTACAGATTCTAGGCAAAGAACTAGTAAGGTAACCTGAATCTGAAAATTTAATTCAGATATGATGCTAGCTAAAAATGTATCAAAATGTGCTGGAAAATATTAATCAAATGATGATAAAATAATTTAATAGATAATGTGTGAGAGTGAGTTCATAGAAAAGTTCAAGAGTAATGAGATTCACATCTTTTATGGGAGGGTGATTAATATACTAAGTAACATTAGACCCAGGAAATTATGAAGGTAAATTTGTTTGATAAAATATTGAATGTAATTGATAACATAATAGAAATAAAATCTATAATTTCCAAATCAGTAAGAAATAATCCAAGATAAGTCCAGAAATTACCTAAAATAAAAAAGAATAATAAAGTTAAAACATAGTAGGAGACAGCAGAAATTTGTTATAAAAATATTTATAAATATTTGTTATAAAAAATTATAAATGAATTTTAAGTTACTTCTTAAAGTAACAAATTACTGGCTTCACAGTTTTCTTAATTTGGATTTTCCATCAGAAAGAAGTGTGTTAGCTAATGAGTTGATACAAATTTCTGGTCTACTTTGCAATTATAGTTTTCAAAATAAATGAATATATGATTCTTTTGGATAATTACCCAATCATTTATTTTTTGATTTGCATGAAACTATTCATCAAAATCTACTCTTAGTTGATAAACTGCAAATGTGAATTTCAAATTTCTAAAACTGATTTATCATTAAAAAATAGGCAGATAAATAAAAATACAAATTATCAGAAACTATTTTTTAAAATCTCAACAATGTAATGCTTACTAAAGATATACATTAAATAAATATGCAATTAAATGACACAAAGTACAAAAGTGTAAAAATGAAAAATACTTCCATCAGTGAATGGTAGCCAATAAAAGCTCTCATAGCAATATTACTGTCTATGAAAATTGAATTTAATGTGAGAATCATAAAGTATACAGCCAAGAACATCATCATAAATTTATAAAGACTGATAGAAATAGCAGGAAAATTTGATAACTTTATTGAATATAGACAATTAAAGAAGTGTTATAGGCCACATATCCTAGAGGCATAAAATGGTAGCAAAGGAATATTTTAAATTACTGTATAACAAAAATGTAAATTTAGGTTAAATGTGCAAATTCATTGAAAATCAATATTTTAAAATCTGACTCAAGAAGAAATATAACATCCTAATAATGCTATGTCCATTAAAGTTATGAAATTCAGAATTAAATTTTTCTAATAAAGCTGTGGTCATCAGTGTCTAATCAGGAGGCAGAAACCTAGCAATTTGAACACAAAAAATAAAGTACGATTAACTGGTAAAAGAGGTTAATAACTATTAAAAGGGATAGATGAGGATTCTAAATTCTAAGGAGTGATAAACATAGGGAGCAGCTACTATCTCTGGGCAGAGGAAGTACCAAGGAAGGAATACCACTGGAAATGGAACTCCCGCAGATGAAATTCAGATGTATTTGGAGAAGGAATGGTTTCAGCTCACAGGATGATGAGTTTGCTGAGGTGCTTCAAGCAAAAGCTTGTCTAATATTAGCCATCACATGGGGTACAAGCAGAGTTCACTAGGTAGTCACGGGCCAAAGATAGTACACAGGAATTCAACCACTGTGGTGCCAGAAGGCTGAACTTGGTCCATAAGAAGCTATTCATTGCCATTCAGTAAAAGCTTACTAGAGAGTGAGTTCTCCTGGGTCTCCATCACACTGCTGACAACTAAGGCATTAGAGAAAGAAACGCACCCAAAACCAATATATGCCCCTCCCTGCTATGCCTATAGTGTCTCTCCAGAACCCTCTATAGGCAAAACATAATACTGGTCCACCAAACAAAGGATACATGTCCCCATGGTCCAGCTTCAGGATCACAAAGCAGTGTGAAGAAGGGTGGAGTTATGATGCAATATAGTGATAACTGGCCCTAAACTGTTGGCCTAGTAGCATCAATAGTGAATTCTATCAAGACCATTTAAAATAGCATCTGAAAAACAAATATACCTAGGAATAAATGTAACAAATAGTAAAAAAGACCTATACACTAAAAAAGTACAAAATCAACATACAGTGTAATAAGGTGTGGGGAAAATGGAAGTTCTATGTCCAGGATCCTCACCTGACCCTTGATGATGTAATTGGGCTACTGCTAGGCTAGTGCTTCCACATTAGGCAATAAGCTATTATCGATTGAGTCACCATATAAAGTGCTCTGCGCAGCCGAGGCAGAAATGGAGGTGGATTACAGACCTGCAGACTGTTGGATTGTAATTCTAGTGTGCAACCTACCTCTGTGAGAATAAAGCTGGGTATAAATGCTTTTACCCCAAGAATGTTCTGTTGTCATTTCTCAGTCTCACTGAATACATAGTGAACTTGCCCAGGGCTGAAACTCTCAGGCAAGACACCCTTATCAAATAAAAATGAAATTCAAAAACTGAGAGAAATTTTCACATTTATCTGACAAAGTCCTCCTTTCAGAATATATAAATAATTCTTATAATTAATTATAAAGACAAATGAGGCAACTAAAAAGAGGCCATGGACTAAGACCCAAAAGAGCAAATATAAATAGTTAATATGTACATAAATGTTGCTAGACACCATTAATCATCAAGAAAATGCAAATTAATTTCCTGAAACCACATAATGCAAAATAGATCAAATTATGAAGAACTAACTATGAAATATTGGAAATGATAAAGAACAATTTTTAAATTTCATTCATAACTGCTAAAAGTACAAAATGCAAACAACTCTTTTGGAAACTGCCAGCTTCTAATAAAATTAAACCTGTATATGATTCAGCAATTCCACATAAAAACATTTATTCTAAAGAAGTAAAAATAAATATCCACACTAAAAAATTTTTATAGGTATGCCCATCACTGCTTTATTCATAATGCTAAAAATTTTGGCACATTCATTTAATTGCATACTACTCAAGAGAAAAAAAGTTAAATACTGATATAAACAGCAACATCAAAGAAACTCAAAATACAAATGTGATTCCAAAAAGGATCCAGGCACAAAATATAAATATTTTGGATAATATGAGGCTCAAAATCAGATAAAGTCAATTTATAGTGATAGAAATAAGAACAGTGGATGCCTGTGTGGTAGTGGTGGGGAGATTGACTGGAAAGTGGTTTGGGAGAACTTCCTAAGATGATAACAATGTTCTACATGGATATGCATGTGTCACAATTCATCTAACTATACACTTAAAATCCATCTGTCTTACCATATTATAGGAAATATTATGAAAGAGGTAAAATAACATTTACAAAATTAATAAGATATTCCATCTTCATAAAGAAACTCATTATCCTAAAATATTAATTACTCCACTTTATATAACCATTTCATGTAATTTCAACAAGGACATTCCTGATTTATCCTGAAATTAACATCTTATTCTCCATTTCATATAGAGACCTGGCCGGTCCAGATGGCAACTTCCTTCTAAAAAACCTTCCATTATTAGGCAGATTAGAAAGATAAGACCTCTTTCCCCCCAAATTCCTAAAAGCTTAAGACCCATATATGGCCAAGCAGATAACGCAGCACAAAATATGAGAGATAACAATGTGTGATATCAACTCTTCACACAGAGTTCGTTCATGTGGAAAGCACAGTGGTAGAAGCATCAGTATTTCTGATAGTTCCCTTCCAGTTTTGGAGGAGCCTATTGTGTTTTTAGGTCAGAGCTTCTTTCCTCAGCTGTATCCAGCCTGCCAGTATGCTCATTACAGACTTTTGTCGTGCCTGTTTGTGGGGAAGTTGGGGTTCCTATGGTCAGGATCCTCACTGAACTTAAACAACCTGATGATGTAACTGGCCTGTTGCTAGGCTACCACTTCCACACCTTCAGGCAATAAGCTATTATTGCGCTATATAGAGAGCCTGGCCCAGTGCTCTGGATAGAGGCAAAGACGCTAGTGCTCAACCTACTGCCGGGAGAACAAGCTGGGTAATAAACCCTTTCACCCCAAAGAATGTTTTGCTGTTCGTTTCTTTGGTTACATTGAATCCATAGTGAACTTAGCCAGGGATGAAACCCATTGGCAAGACAATTGGTAAAGTCGGCAAGGTTCATTGTTCCAAGGAAAGAGGCTGCCCTTATGGGAGAGGTGCTTCAGTGGGTTGCCCTGTGAATAGGGAGACAGTGGATTGTCCCCCAGTGGGCATGTGCTCTGAGGTGGCTTCCCTTGTAAAGTACTGTGCCTCACCCCAGGACTGGAGGCAAGTGGAGGTGACACCTGAGGCTGTAGGGACAGCCCTTGGTATAGTAAGTAGGTCTTTTGAGAGACAGAGTGCCCATGAGGCAGCAGGGACTGTGCTTTGCCTGCTTCTCACAGAATTAAAAAAGTCTACAGGAGAAAAGGACATTCTCCTGAAAAATACCCAAGAAATGGCATCCTAAGAACATGAGCTTCAAACTTCTGTGGATTCCCTGAAGAAGGAAATAGCATTGACGTGAGAGGAGGCAGCACAAGAACGCTGGCAGCAAGGTGCCATTGAAGAAGTAAAATATTATTTACAGAATGAGATGGCAGCACTGCCAAGTGCTCTGAAATAGAAAAAGGCCATCAAGGAAAAAGATAAACTCCTGAGGGAGGCACAGGTGGAGGTGGCACTAGAACAACAGCTGAAAAGCATTGAGGTGAAGGTAAGAGAGCTTCTGAAGAGTGAGCTAGCATTGTTGCCAGGCACTGCAGAAAAGGTAAAGGTTGTAGCAGAGGAGGCACTTAGGGGAGAGGAGAGAAAGGTGCCATCAGCCCCAGAAATGGAGGAGCTGGGAAGTCTGAAGAGGTGGTGCCAGAGGCACTGGCCCCTCCTGTACTGAAAGTACGCCCAGTGGTTGTAAAGAAAATAAAGACCCAGCAGCTGAAAGATTCCCCAGGAGAGGAGCAGTCCCCTACTCAGGTCATGGAGCACTCTATGCTCTGCTCCTATACTCAGGCTGAGGTGGTGGATTTGGGCTCCCAGTTCAGGCAGAAGCCCTTGGAGTTAATATCAGCTTGGCTTCTGTGTCTGTGGGACTTAGGGGTGGAAGGAATTGTTCTGTCGGGATCAGAGAAGGGAAAGCTGGCTTTGCTGACAGTGCAGCTCACCTTGAGGCAGTGATTACAAATTGCATATCAGATTCCAGGGAGTCACTCCCTCCTCAATTGGCTTATGGCTGCACTTCATGCTGTGTGGCCCAATCCGGGTGATCTACCATCCTCTCCTGTTAGATGGCACATGTATGTTGAGCTCCAACAGGTGTTATGAGAGCTAGGCATAAGAAATGCCATCTATAGTCCAGAGAATTATGGCCCAGATGAAGAGATTTTCCATCACTACGGGGATGATAAATATTGGGCTTCAAATGACTCCCACATCCCTCTTTGGGTTTCTAGTGGCCATTCTTTTCCCTCACTTAGGGCATCCCATAAGTGAGGTGACACATACAGTAGCAGACATAGGAGAGGCTGAAGCAATGAGAGCCCAAAAAGAAATAAGATCTGCTACTCATATGAAGAATTTAAAGGGCCCCATGAAGGTTATGAGAACTGAAATGTGGGTTGATTTAACATGGTCAGGAGCAGATGGAAGGAAATTAGATTGGAAGTCAAATAGGATCTTACTAGAGCATGGCAACAACTGAAACTAGAGCAGCAGTTCCAGCCATTAAGACCAAAGAGGCAGAGGTCAGAGACAGAATCACGAGTCTGGCCTGTGTGTTTGCAAGACGTCTTGCTGGAGAGTTAGCCAATCTCGAACCCACACAGAAAGATGATTGGGAACATGGTTTGACTGAGAGGAAGGTCTAGGTATCTGCCCTGAGGGACCAGTTGGTGACCAGAGGCCACATGTTGAAATAGCTATCCATTGATCCCCAGTGAACATACAACATGTCCTGGCTATAGTTGACACTGGGACTGAATGTTCACTGATTCATGGTAACCCTGAGCAGTTCCCCAGGCCCCCCTCTATCATAGATGGATATAGGATAAGGCTATCAAAGTGAAAAAAGCCCAAATCCCTTTGGGAATAGGCATCTACTCCCAAAAGAGTATACTGTGTATATATCTCCAATCCCTGAGTATATTTTGGGGATTGATATCCTGCAGGGTCTATGGTTGCAGACCACTGCAGGTGAGTTCAATCTGAGAGTACGTGTGGTGAAGGCAGTTCTGAGGGGACATGCTAGGCACCTGCCAATAGCTTTGCCTGTGCCTCAGCAGGTGACTAATACCAAACAATACAAACTGCCTGGAGGGCATAAAGAGATTGGAGAAACTCTCCAGGAGCTGGAAAAGGTGGGTACTATAAAGCCCACCTATAGTCCTTTCAATTCCCCAGTGTGACCAGTAAAAAAGTCAGGTGGCTCCTAGCATATGATTGTGGATTACAGAGAACTGAATAAAGTCATACCTTCTATGCATGCTGCTATCCTCTCTATTGCAGGCTAGATGGATACACTCAGCCATGAACTAGGAACATACTATTATGGGGTAGATCTTGCTAATGCCTTCTTTTCCATTGACATTGAGCAGGAAGTTAGGAACAGTTTGCCTTTATGTGTGAAGGATGGCAATGGACTTTTACCATCCTTCTATAGGGATACCTCTACAGCTCCACCATTTGTCATGGACTTGTAGCCCAGAACTTGGCTACATGGGAGAAACCACCAATGGTGTGGCTATACCATTATATTGATGGACATGCTCATGTCTGATTCTCTTTCAGATCTAGAAGGTGCAGCACCTAGACTACTGCAACATTTACAGGAGAAAGGATGGGCTGTGAACACTATCAAGGTTCAGGGACATGGTTTATGTGTCAAACTCTTGGGGGTTGTCTGGTCGGTTAAGACCAAAGTTATACCAGAAGCAGTTATAGACAAAGTCCAGACCTTTCCTACCCCTACAACTGTAGTATTGCTACAGGAGTTTCTCGGTCTTCTAGAACACTGGAGAGTGTTTATCCTGCACTTGGCACAAATTCTGAAGCCATTATACTGGTTAGTACAAAAGGGCATGAGGTGAGACTGAGATGAGACATGTGCTTCTGCCTTTACTACAGCAAAACGGGCTGTGATAGACCCATCAAGGCCCTGTGAGCTGGATGTTCATGTGTCTGAAGACGGTTATGGCTGGGGTCTCTGGCAGCGGCTTGAATGAACTCACCAACCCATTGGATTCTGGTCACAACTCTGGAAAGTGGCAGAGGTATGATACACTTTGATAGAAAACAACTGGCTGCCATGTATCATGCCTTACTGGCTACCGAATCCATCACTGGAATGGCCCCGATAAAGGTAAGAACCACCTTTCCCATCTTGGGGTGGGTATGAGACTGGACCCAAAAGCCAAGGAGTCATGTGGCACAAATGCCCACACTAGCAAAGTTGGGTGCTTACCTACAGCAGCATAGTGCCCTCTCTAGTAGCTCCTTGAGTGAAGAACTCTAACACTTATTGGAGCCAGTGACATATACTAGTGAAAAGCAGGAAGAACTTGCTTTTGAACCATTAGTAGCAGAGAGTCCCCATTGTGAGGGAAGAACCCCTATACCCAAAGATGCATGGTACACAGATGGCTCCAGCCGTGGACAGCCCCCAAAATGGAGGGCCACAGCTTTCCATCCTAAGACTGAGACAATATGAATAGAAGATGGTGAGGGGAAGAGCAACCAATGGGCAGAGTTGAGGGCTGTGTGGCTTTTGATCAGCCAGGATCCCTGTCCTATATTTGTCTACAATGACAGCTGGGCTGTCTATCGGGGCTTGACCCTGTGGCTACCAACCTGGTACCATGCCAACTGGCTGGTTGGCCACTGACCCCTTTGGGGGCAAGAATTGTGGCAAGACTTATGGACCTCTGGTCAGACTAAAATAATTACAGCATACCATGTGACAGGTCATTTGCCACTGGCATCCCCAGGATGATGAGGCAATAAATTGGCCCAGATATGTTGGTTAGAAGGAAAGCCTGCCTCTGATGTAGACCAATGGTTATATCAGTGTTTGTTGCATGTGGGGCAAATGACAATGTGGGCTGTAGCCCATCAGTGGGGCTTGTCTTTAGCCTTTAAAGAAGTTATTAGAGCCTGGTAGGAGTGTGTCATGTTCTCCAAAGGGGACTTACACTGAGTTCCACAGCAACATGGGACAATAGCTAAGGGGTCTATACCCCTCTTCAGGTGGTAGATAGACTATATTGGCCTCTACCTGTGTCAGAAGGATATCAGTATGCTATGACTTGTGTGGACACAGCTACTGGAATTCTGGTTGCTTTTCCTACCCACTGTGCAAACAGTAGATGACCAAAAGAGGCCTGGAGCATCTCTTTGCTGCCTATGGCCAACCACAGGTGATTGAGAGTGATCAGGGCACCCATTTTACTGGACATATACTGCAAGAATGGGTGACAGCTGGGAATCAAATGAAAGTTTCATGTGCCAATACAATCCTACCACAGCAGGCATGATAGAGAGGCACAATGGATTGTTAAAATCTGGACTAAAATCAAATACCAATAGTCTGCGGAGATAGTCAGTCCACTTACAACCATGCTACAGCATTGGAACAAGAGACCTGAAAGGGAGCCCTGAGCCCTGTAGACATGTTAACACATGTGGCTGCCTCCCCTATATAACTGCAAGTACAAACCAAGGAAGAATCACTGAAGCTGAGGTTGGCCACCAGAATAACACCTTGCTGCCAGCACCAACTGCATTGAATCCCAGAGACTCCATTGAGTGGATGTGGCCTTGGACCTTTTGACACATGGACCAATGATGGCTGGCTCTCCTGGCACCTTGGGAACAAGGCCTGGAAGCTGGCCTCCTGTGTATTCCTGGAATAACAGCAGAGTGGCTCCCAAAGGTCACAGTAGTATATCCTAAACAGCTAGAAGGTAGGAGCATCTTACTGGGAAGTTTTGTTTTATCATTGTGGCCAGTGCATACATCTCCAGTAGCACTATACATAGACCCTTCAGTAACCCCCATGGGGAAAGGAATAAGAGTATGGTGTAATAGACCTGGAAGGGACCCCCTTCCTGCTATCACAGGACCACTCTCTTGCATGCATCTTACCTGAAGGACAAGATTTGCCTATGTTTGTGTCATTGAAACATGTGTCTCATCACCCCTAAAGTCTTTGATATTAGGAACCTCCTCTGGCTTGACAATTATTATGATTTTTGATACCTGTATCAAAATCTTATTGTATCTTAATTTTTGTTACTATCTCTAAGTTGTTATCCTCTGTTGCTATTGTGGAATCTGGTTACAGTGCTCCAGCTTTCTCGCGCAGGGACCATTGCGGAAGATTGAAAGCGTGTAGATTGTAAGGCGAGAATCCTGGAGTGTGGGGAAGTTGGGGTTCCTATGTCCAGGATCCTCACTGAACTTAAACCACCTGATGATGTAACTGGCCTGTTGCGAGGCTACCATTTCCACACCTTTAGGCTATAAACTATTATTGCACTATCGGGAGCTCAGCCCAGTGCTCTGGGAGGCAGGGACGCTAGTGCTCGACCTACTGCCGGAAGAACAAGCTGGATAATAAATGCTTTCACCCCAAAGAACGTTTTGCTGTCAATTTCTTTGGTCACATTGAATCCATAGTGAACTTGCCCCCAGCTGAAACCCATTAGCAAGACACTGTGGATAAAATGAAGGTTCCTTTGGCCAGAATTCTCACCTGACCCTAGTTGGCTAGCTCACTACACATGTGTGGGCAATCTGTTGCTACTGACTCTATTTAAAGGCCTCTGGCCTGTGCTCTGGGTGATACAGTGGCATGGCTCTAAGGCTGCAGGAGAGCAGAGCAGAGCAGAGGCTGGAGTGGTGGCAGCACTGAGGATAGAGGCCCAGAGGCAGAGAGGCTTGCTGCATGCACACTCACTTGCTCTGAGTGAATGGGATTTTAGTGACTGACCTGCCACCATGGAAATAAAGCTGAGTAAAACCCTTTCACCCCAAGAACATTCTACTGTCATTTCTTTCATCACATTGAATCCATAGTGAACTTGCGTGGGGCTGAAACCCATTGGCAAGACACTGTTCCAGTGGATTTGAGCTCTAGCATTTCTTTCTGGTTCTTTGCTTAGGATTTCCATCTCTGCTTACACTCTCCATCTGTTCTTGCTCACTGTCCACTTTACCTGTTAGAACCCTTAGCATATTCATCACAGTTGTTTTAAATTCCTGGTCTGATAACTCCAACATCCCTTCCATGTCTGGCTGATGCTGGCTTCATCTCTTCAGATTGTGTTTCTTGCCTTGGTCAGTCTTGTGATTTTTTCTTGGTGGCTGGCCACAATGAATCAGGTAAAGGAACTGCTATAAATAGGCCTTTAGTGACATGGTAATTCTACAGTCCTATGATTAGGTCTCAAATGTCAACTGAGCTTGTGCTTCTAGACTATACACGTCCCAAGCATTTCTCTTTTTTTCTCTCCACTAAGATGGGCAAAGAAAGCTACAGTGGGCTGGAGGTAGGTTTTTCCCTCTTCCACCTGAGAAGCTAGTGCCAGCTGGAGTTGGTCTATCCTTTCCCTAGGTCATTAGCCTCTGATCATGCCCAGCAGGTGAAACTCTAGCTAACTACTTTCCCTTGAGGGCAGGCCAAGTCAAGAAATAGATTGCTCTGGCATTATTCAAATGGTTCCTTTTCTCTAGCTCCTGCCAGAAACCCAAGGTGATTTTTTTATGAGATTTACTGTGGGAACCTGGTCAAACTCCTGGAGGTAAATCTCACTACATTGAGGTGGAGGAGGCCTGCATTACTTGGTCCCCCTGCAGTTTTTAAACCTCAGGCTAGTCCACACAAGTCTCTGGCAATTTGTCAAAGAAGTTCAGGTCTTCCTCTCCAGTATGGGTTGCCCCAGAGTGATTTCTGCTCATGGGTTCTGCTCCAGGTAAGCCGTGACTCCCTGTAGTTGTCTGTCTCTCTGATACTAGGGACAGTTGGCCTGTGGTTTGTCCTTTCTGTTATTGGTCCAAGAATTGTTCGCTCTTTAGTCTGCTCAGCTTTTTATTACTGTTAAGATGGATCGGTGACTTTCAAGCTCCTTACGTGTGCAACTGGAAAGCTAGGAATGAGCAGTATCTAGTTAAATTGAACAACAGAAAAACACTGTGTGTCTCTGATGACTCTTCAATTTAACTTATAGATTTACATCCTAGAGAAACCTGTCCTAATGTATACAAACATACATGCACAAAGCCATTCACTGTAGTATTGTTTGAAGTTCAAAAATGTGAAAATAAATGGTCATCAACAGGAAAATGGATATAATTTGTGCACACTTTGAATACTTAGCACATGAGTTAAACATAAATAAACTGGCTGTTCATGTATCAACCTGTCTGTACCTCAAGAAAATAAGTGAATAAGTCAACCTGCAGAAGTATTTCATGTAGCTTTTCAACAAAATATAAACAATTCTTTGTGTTTATAGAAATAATTGTATTTAGACAAAATATAAATGCAGGGATTTTAAAGTGTTATTTTAAATGATGACAGTCTACCTACCCCTTATCCGTGGAGAGATGGAATTAAAATCTTACTGGGGAAAACATACTTAAAGTTTATTTATAAGATTTTATTTTTAAGGAAAATTACATAAAGTCAAAATTGAAAGAACTAATCACTTTTAGTTATGAAGGATAGATATCCAAGATTTTAAAAATGGTTTCTACTGTACTTTTTAAAATAAAAATTGAAACATTTTATAAGTTAATATGACCTCATTATAGAAAATTTAAAGTTTGATAAGCCACAATGTTTGACTTTTGTCAGGTCTTCATAAATACTGGTTGAAATAAATTATATAGATATCATCCCAAACATATAATATTGTGTTCTGCATTTTTTACCACTTAATTCTATATTATGAAATGTATGAAGAGTGGATTTATGGAGTTAGATTACTGTCATTTAAACACATGGATGGGTAATTTATTTAACTGCTTTTTTGCCTCAGTTTCCTAAAAAGTATGAACAAGCTAGTGAAGTTGTGTAAAGATTAAATGAAATGATGCACGTAAAGTACTTGGAAAAGTATCCCGAACACAGGAAGTTTTTCATATCTGTTAGACTGTGTTATTATTTCTCAGGTCATTTAAAAGTCTTTCAGCATATCATACAAATGGCTGTATAATATTCTGATTTAATATTATCATAGACGATACTTCATATGTTACCACAGATTTTCCGATCCTAAGTTAATAGCTTTAAAATATGTTACAATTAAGTATATGTTTGTGTCATTTTACTTCCAAGGTGGGTTATAGGTAGTAGTAATTTTTGAATGATTAATATTTGAGAATATTTTTCTATTGCTCATAAAGAAAGCTATTGGATCAAAACATTTTTCTCAAATCTCAAAAAATATTGTGCCATTTTCCTTTGGTAATTACTGAGAAATTAAATGAAAATTAAAATGAGTCTCATTTTTGTTCTATTACATATGATTTGTCTAATTGAATATAAGACTTGGTTATGTATTACTAATTCAAATTTTTTGCCTTGTTTTGTGTCTGAGTGTGATGAATTTTTATTGATATTTTACTGACATTTATTAATATTTATTGACATTTATCTTCATTATTGATGAAGACTTTATACCAGTCTTTTTCTTTCCCTTTCTTCTTATTTTTTAAAATTTTAATTCAGTTATTTTGTTCTTTTTTTCCCTTAGGGATTTTTTTCCCCCACTGTGGGATTCCTAATACATTGTATACTCATAATTACTTCTTTTATAGTAATTTTCCTTGTGGACTAGAAGCTCCATGAGATCAGAACCCTTTCCCATTATTAATTCCAATGCTGAATACTGTTTGGAACAAACATATATATATATATATAGAGAGAGAGAGAGAGAGAGAGTACTGTCTAGAAGCCTGCCTGCCTTTCCTCTAAATCTTCCTTATATTCTTCCTTTCCTTTATTCCATTGAATGCTTATTTGACAGTCTCTGCCACGGAATGAATGACTGTGTCCTTCCTCCCACTGAGTTTGAAAATTGAGGTCCTAACTCCCAGTGTGATGGCATTAGGAAGTGTCATGAGGGTGGAGACTTCACACATGCGATTAGTGCCCTTATAGGAAGAGACACTGTGGAGGTGATCCCCCTTCTCCAGTATGTGAAGCTGTAACAGGAAGGTGTCTGTCTGCAAACCAGGAGGCAAGTTCTTATCAGGAAGTGAATCTTGATCTTAAATTTCTTGGAAGTTCTTTATATTGGGATCTCAGGGTAAATCCAGGGGGAAAATCCTGGGGCAAAATACCGTTGAAACCAAAATCAGTCAGAGGGAGAAATAAAGTGGGAGATACCTGTTTATTTCTTACAAGCAGTCCATTTATGCTCTCCAGTGTCTCTTGCAACCCAGCTGCAGAAGAAGAGACCCCACCCAACCTCTCTGGTCAAGATATGACCTCCTTGCCCTTATAATTAACTATTGATAAGGAGATGGAATACTTCTCTCCACCCCATGGAAATACCTACCGATATGGAGATGTGCCAAGAGTAGGAGAGATATTCTGGAAATATTGCAATTTTGCCCACACTCAGCCTGCAAAATTATGAGAAAAAAATTCTGTTCTTAAAGCCACCTGGTATGGCACTTTTGTTATGGCACCCTGAATATACTAAAACAGACTTCATTTCAACATTTTATTTGTACTATATTAATGTGCTTGGCCATGTATTCTTACACCATTCTGAATTCACTTTATTTCAGTGGACTTAATGAAAAAATACCATTCACGTACGGTATATAATTAGCTCATCTATTGTATGCAGTGAATCTATGTCAATCAACAGTTTTTCAATGACCTGTTTCAAAAAGTAAAGCACTCCTTGTTCTTACTAAACAAAATTAAAGCTATTTCCAGGCATGTATTCATCTTCAGTCCAACTACAAACCTGTATTAATGGATGTTGTCATCATACCTTCTTTTGATTGTTCATTCACAATTTCCTTTAGTTTTTTAAACATACTTAACAGTAGTGGTGGCCTAGAAGTCTTTGTCTTTGAAATGTAGCATCTGTGTGCTTTCACAGACAGTTTCTATGCCTGCTTTTCCCCTATATATTTACTTCCCTATTTCTTTGTATGTCTTGTGATTTTTTGTTGGAAACTGGACCTTTTAGATAATATGGTTGATCCTCATTATTCACAGATTTCTCATTTGTGGATTTATCTTATCACTAAAATTTATTGTAATCCCCAAGTTAATACTCACTGTGCTTTTGTGGACTTTCGTAGATTTGCATAGAGTTGTGAAAAATCTGAGTCACACGATGTGCATGTTTCCACTTGAGGTCAAACAAGGTGATGCTCTCCCTTTGCTATTTCCACTCTCATTAACAAGTGTCCTCTTCAGGATCTGCATAGAGCCACACTATTATGACTTATGATGGTCATTTTGCTGTTTAAAATGGACCTAACCACAGTGTTGAAGTGCAAAGAGGCTGTGATGTGCCTTAAGGAGAAAATATGTGATAGGTAGCTTTATTCAGGACTGAGTTTTAGTGCTCTTGGCTATGAGTTCAGTGTTCATGAATCAACAATGTATATTAAATAAGTGTCTTCAATAAAAACACAAATGCAATAAGGTTTGAATCAATCCATTGATAAAAATGTTGTGACCAGAGGTGGAAATTGCAGGAATTTACCCTTGTTTCCCCCTAGGAGAAAATTCTTCAGTATTCACTAATTTTGTGTTTGCAGTGAGTTTACAAGACATAACTATTATGAGCCCTGATAATCAACTGAATAACATAGCAACCCTGTGTTCTGATCCCCCCCTTCTCCATCTGCGGAACTTGGGTCACATCTCTTTTCCTGACTGCCTCTCCCCTGACCTACCTGCTATAAAACCCCACTAATTGTTCACTGATGGTTCTATTGTTTTCAAGAGCACCTTTAGGCATAAACTGATTCACAGACAGATCAGGCTTTGAAAGGATAGTTCCTGAGTTGGTGGTTCAGCTTTGTTAGGACCCAAAGAAGGTTCTTAACTGTATCTTGCCTTGTTTTTTTTCTCCCTGCAGGCTAGTAGACCTACAGTTTATTTCTAATGAGTTTATCAATCTCCTTCCAACTGCCTTTCACCACCACTTTCACTATTTTTGAAAGTGCCTTTAGGCTTGATATTCTCCATCTACTGTTGTAGATTAAGTCCACTTTCTTTGGAGAGGGATTGAAATTCTCTTCCAGTCTGCTTTTCTCTTGGGAAAAATCTTATGAGCCATTGACTTGGTGCTGGGAGTGAGGACCACTGCTCACTCTAACATTCACCCCTCCTCTAAGGAGCTGAGCGCTTGGTGGGTGGGTGGGCAGCAGCCTCAGGGCTGCTCAGCTGGCCTCTTTTGGTGTGTTGCCCCAACCCCACAAGCCAGGGCAAAGGCAGTTAGGATCCCACTATTCTCAGCAGTATTTTTTTCCCAAGTTAGAGATTCCATCCTACAAGGGAGCTGAGAAGATGAAGGAGCCGCGTCCCTCAGCCACATTGGCATTCAGTAACAGAGAGCTGGGACTATTTGAGAAATGCTGATACCCTGCACATCTCAGAAAGATTCCTCTCTGATGGGAGCTGGGAGGAGAGCCTCTGGGCCCTGTGACCTTTGCTGTATGAGCTGGAGGGCAGTTTCTGTCTCACTGCACTGAGAGGCTGGAGGGAGGGTATGGGACTTGCTTGAAATAACACAGACTTTTGTAGATCTTACCAAGTTTCATTTCTTGAATAAATGTTTTCATTTGTTGTATACCATTAGGGCTATTTACAGAGAGTTTAAATTGTAAGTTTCTTAAAAATAATTTCCACTAGTTTACCTGGAGTGGGTGTCCTCAGAGTGCCTCACACCGTCTTGCTAGAAGTAGAACAAATGCGTCATTTAGGTTCTGTAATATATTTAACAGTAATATACAATTGTATGCAATAAATCAAAGTCTATTTTCAATTTTTCTGTTTGTGCTATTTGAGAAATGATAGTGTGGTCACATGTCACATGACGTCTTGATGCTAGGGTTCTTGTTCCCGAAGCCAAAGAATGAGCTTCACAAACACTCAAGGTAGGAAAGCAAGGTACAGGCTTTTATTTCAAGATACAGTGAGAGGAAAGAGCTCCTGGCTCATGCCAGGAGGGGACAAGAGAGCCCGGGGTGGTGCGTTGTCTAGGGGATTTATAGGCAGTTGAGGATTTGGGGGAATTGAAGGCTTAGGGTGTGGACTTGTACCACCTGCCCTGCCCTCAAGGTGGGCTGGGTTGTTGTCTGTTTGCTAGGGCTGTTTACAGTGAAGTCATGGATTATGCTGAGATACCCTTGCGGAACACTCAACCATTCCAGGCCAAGTTGCTCCTGCCTTTTGACCTTTAACTGATCTCACTGAAGATGTCTATATTCTTAGTCTAGTACCTTTACCCTAGAGAATTAGTGTGACCTTGACTTTGCATAATACTCAATACAGAGTTTCAATAGGGACTTTACATTATTACATTGCTTTGACTGTAAATACCTTGCCTTGCTTTTTCTGGAGGCCCTCACCCAACTCTGTCTAAGCCCATGGTCCCTGTGTCAATCTTAATAAGCAACTTTATGGTAAAGATTAATTTCTTAATAAACTATTTAAACTAATGTATGCAAGTTACTAATGACTGCTGCCTGTAATTATTATCAGTGCTGTAAATTCTAAGTGTATTAATTTTGCTGGGTACCATGGACCAGGTTGCCTCAACATCAGACATTTATTTTCTCGCAGTTCTGGAGGCTCCAAGTCCAAAGTCAAGGTGTTGTCAGGCTTGGTTCCTCCTGAGGGCTATAAGAAAAGGACTTGCCACCAGCTTCTCTCCTTGGTTCACAGATGTTGTCTTCTCTCTGTGTCTTTGCATCATTCCCTTTGTTCATGTTTCTGTTCAAATTTCCTCTTCTTATAAGGACACCAATTATATTGGATTATGGCCCACCTTTACAATCCCATTTCAATGCAATTATCTCTTTAAAGACCTTATCTCTAAACAAGGTTACTTTTTGAGGTATGAAGTGTTAGGACTTCATATGAATTTTCAGGGGATATAATTCAGCACATAACACTAGGTAGCATAGGTTATGTTCAGCTGCTACTTAGCTTACTTTAAAATATTTTTTAAAAGCACATTGGAAATGAATCTTAGGAAAATATAAAAATATCAGGTAGCTCAATGTATTAGAACCAAACTAGCAATAAAACTATGTTAAGATTGCTAATAAAGCTTAAAAATCTCATTGTCTCCTTGCATTAAAAAGCACTAATTGACTTACAGTTTAGCGAAACACTTGAAAAAACATAATATTAAAATGTATTAACTATTTATTAAATCTACAAATTTTGCAACACAGATCAAAAGGAAAGTCCTAAAACAATCAGAAATTATGTTATTTAGTTTTTAAATAACAGGTTAAATTTTTGATACATAAGTAAATAAATATCTTCCAAATTGGAATTTCAGTATGTAATAAGCAGCTGTAATATGATAACATATGGTCTAAGACCTCTTAGGTAATAAGACAGTAAATGTGTGTCATAAATTTAAATATTGATAGTCTTCAAGATAGGTATTAATGATGATTTCCCCTTTGTTTGCCTTGTGTTATTCAGTATTTCAATGAAGATTAAAACTTCACTTGTCTCTATTACTTGAATGTATTTACAAATATCCAGAAAGTATATATATTTCTTTACTAAAAATCTAATCAATATTATTTTTGAATGATAAACTGTGTAACTGTATATTTGGTATGTTTTTTTCCAACATATCAAGTAATACTTGCAAAAATTGTCTAAAACTATTACAAAAAATACTACAGTGATCATGCAAGCCAATTATAACACACTTTGTGATTGAACTTATAAATTATACTTTATTAAAGAAATGAAATGAGCAACTGAACCCCATTATCAACTGCTACATTATTGATTTTCTGTCATCCTTTATTAGGATGGACTTTTAGCCTTCCTTTTCATTTATTTGTACCTCTTCCAAATTCTTTAGACCAAAAATAAGTCTACCAACTTTAGTTGACTCAGTCACTATAATGAAATTTGTATTATAGCAGGATCCTCATATGTTATCACTATGGTAGGAAGCCAAGGAGACAAAGTTTCTGTTGAGGCTTCAGGAATGTAGAGGAATCACAAGATGCTTGGGTGCTTGAGACTGAAACAATGTAACAATGTATCACCCCCACCGTGATGGTGGTATGGAACATCTTGTTGATTATAGTCAAGGAAGCCCATTAGTTTATAATATGGTATCCCTGTAACCTTTACAGTGATAGATTAAAATATAACTAGCATATTGAATACACCTATAGTGACCTAATAACGCCCACTGCAACGGTTCCTGGGTGCTGACTCCCCCACAACCTTGTAGCGAATGTATAAAAGGCACGGCCCTGCTGTGCTCGGGGCTCAGCCTGTGGATAGGAATCCGCTGAGCCAGGGCCGGCACTAATGAACACGGCTTCTCGTGAAACGTCTCAGCGACCAGACTTCTTGTTTGTAGTTCCTGCGGTTCCTGCAATATCACCAACATAGCTAACTTAAAATTAGCCAGCAATTGACTTGTATTGATTGTGGTCACCATTTTTATAGGACACAATTAGGGGTGAAAGCTGAGTATGAAGAGGGTCTTTGTCGTCCCTTTCCCAAATCATATTCAAAAGAATTATTTCTTTGCTCTTCTCCTCTTTCTCCTTTGTGGGTCCTCAAGAAACTACTGTCTACTTAGTGAGCTGATTCCCAGTTCGTTAATGGTTTAGACACAATTGGAAAACCCATATAGCTTCCCCTAGCCTATAAAGAGTCCACTTAATCTACAACTTTCAGGATTTCTCTAAGATTAAAATTATAATTTAGTGATCTAAAGCCACTCCAAAGATATCCTAAAGTTGTATTTTTTTGTTTATTTCTAACTTTGACAGATTACTTAATATTTTTTTAAGTGTTTTAATTCCCTTTTGGCCTTTGTCAGTAGTGATAAGGATCCTTTGGTTATAGAGTTAGGTATTTCTTTCATGATGATGTCTTCATTAACCAGCGTAGCAGTTTCCTGTATCCTAGCTTCTTTAAATTAAGCATAGATTACATGGTTTTTATATGGTAGGCAGGATGTGTTAGTCCTCAAAAGCCTCATTTGCTTTATTATTTTAGGTGATGCGGTGGCTATGCTGTCTCAGGAGAGACCACTGATCTCAAGCAAGCACCAGGAAGTGAATGACTGCACTGATGCAAACCCCTCTCAGTGCCTGCAAGACCCACTAACTTGAATGTTCTGCTAAAGATTTGATCATATCATCTGTAAGTACTTTTCAATTCATTAAAATGTAACCAATGGAAAAATTATTTAAATTATCATTTGATATTATTTGAAACTTTAAGAAATCTTGGCTGATGTGTCTACTGTAGTTTATAGTAACAAGGATTTATACAGACTGGACTTCAATTTATACAGACTGTCTATGGCACTTATCGTGTGACCGTGGAAAACTATTTAACCTCTCTAGCTTCAGGTTCCCAGTGATAAAATGGTAATAATTACATCCACTAGATTGAAGAACGTATCAAGAGATGCTGAGTGGGTGGGAGGCAGAAAGAGAGGACTTCCTGTATTTCTGACAATGCCCTGATTCTGCTTTCCTTCTTGAGGACCTGCTGCTTATGTTCCCTTTGATTTTTAGAAATGCCTTAACAACAATGATAGTAACTGATTATAAACAGTCACATGGTCCTAAACATATAAGCTATGTCCTAAATATGTTATTTAATAGTCACAATAACCTCATGGAATAGGTGATAAGATGATCACCATCCTACAGATGAAGAACTTGGAGCACAGAGTTGTTAAATAACTTGTCTGAAGTCATGTGGAAAGTAAACGGCAGAGTTGAGACTATTAACAACCATGTAAAGTTTTCTCAGTAATAATGTCCTTTCAGTATAATTCACCTGTGTTTAATCTTGCTTGAATTTGGTTTGTAACACTTGAAACCAAAATTCTCTTGACATATACCTCACTCCCAATACTTAAAATGCCTTCAGAAAGTAACAGGAATAATCATAGTAGTGGCAATTATTCTAGCACTGGTGATTATTATTATTTTTTATTAAAATTGAGCCATTTACTGTATGTCACGTGACTGTATGTCAACATGTAAGATACTCGGAATTTCTTATAAGCAAATTATGTAAGTTTAAAATAGGATTGGGTGATAAACCCAATACTACCATACAACAAAAAAGTTAACAGAAGAGACATAAACGAATTCAATAACTGGAGTTCAGTAATAAGCATATGGTGTAAACTAACATAAACCAAATAGTTTATGAAAAGCTGTCAACATGTAGTTAGTGTAAGAATTGAATCAACTACATTTAAAATTTAAAACTGTTTCAACCAGCAGTTTTGCTGTTTTTATTTTTCTTCATGTTTTCCTTAAATTGATGCAGAAGTTCTTATACTTAGGGAGAAATGTGCTATAAATTATTGCCCTAAATGTGACAACCCATTTGCAAGTTATTAATGTGCTTATTAGAGAAACATTCTGTAATTTCTTTGAAAATTTCATAGTGATATTTTCTTGTTAAGAAAATCTTCAACGTTTTGCCTTAAGCATTGTGTTTTCTGGGTGATATAATCCCAAAGAGCATTGGTGATGAACAATTTTAATAGAGTATAAAAATAGCTTTTTTAAGGATATACTTTCATAGAAATCATTTCTTCTCTAACAGACAATATTTTTTCTCAGCCCCCTTGGTTTTTGCTTCAAGATCAAGCCTGTAAGTCTCACTTTGCCTTTGATCCTCTGCATTTATAGTTACATAGAATTTTTGGTCAGTCCAGTCAGATTTCCAGATAGATTACTAGTTAAAAGCTGCAAAAAGATTGACACACACATGCACTTACACACACTAAAACACTGTAAAGTTAAAGATGTCTAGAAGATAAGGATTTTGAATCACTTTTTTTCTGTTTTATTCTCATTCCTCTTTCAAATATTAGATTATTAAAATTTCTGGGTATGTGAAGGTGGCTTATATATAGGGATATCAAAATATGAAACACTAATCAATATATGATATATTTCCCAGCATTATATAATCAGGCCAAGGTACATATTCTTCAGGAAGCTGAGAAAGAATGAAACAGTGTAATATATTTGTGAGCTGAAGTGTTTTGCACTAATGGACAATATTACAGCAATTCCTTATCAAAATCATGAGAATTTCCTATCCCTACCTTTACAATTTCATTTTCCCCTTGCCATCTGGATTCAATTTTCACTGTAATTCCTATCTATCATCTAATATTTTCCCTTTAATAGTACCCTATCTTTCTGACAGAATATGCAGAATTTTAAAGTCTTTAATGAATTCTTATAAAATTAAAATAGACTAAACAAATTGAAAAATTTCAGTCTATCTTAAACAAAGATCTAAACAAGCATTTTTTTTAACTTGACATTCTTTCCAGAGAAGTATTATTCAACCATTATTTCATTATTTACAACTTTATCCAGATTTTATCATACCCTTGGGACTTTTGCAAACACCAGAGTTTTAAGGGTGTGGGAGTCAAACCATTAAATAGTTGTAAAAATAAAAACATGACTGGTTTATATTTTCAAACCATCTCAGTACTTCAAGCATTATCAGTTAAAGTGGCAGAAGACACCAGTAAGATAATAATTACATTGATGTTTTCCAGTACACTAGAGACCTACATTTGGATAGAGATATTTATCTGATAAAGTGATAATATCAAATTTCATAATAGCTGGGGAGTGTGGAGGTTGAGCTAGATTCTGTGGTTTATGTAATTTAGTCACACAAACCTGGTGCAAAATACGTGCCACAGAGTGCCCATGTAGTTAAATTGTTCTCTAAGTCTTCTCCTTATTGCAAAACATAAAGACATTATGAATGCTCAGTATTCATTTGGTCTCGCCAAGTGTGTAATAATGAAATTTTAACTCCTTTTTATATACTATTCCTTTGAACAAGAGAAGGAAATAGGTCAAATTATGGAACTAACTCTGTTGTACCCCCTTGAAAGGATGTTAATAATGAATTCTATGTTTAAGGAAGAAAAAAAGCCTAGGGCAGAAAAATTCTGTGAATGGACTCCAGTCGAGTCACTATTTGAAAAATCTCACAGAGAGCAGTTGCAGTTCATGTGGAGGCCTGCAGATATAATTTATAGAATCCTTAGTGACTCAGAGCTACACAGGGAGCTTCATTAAGGATAGGGTTCAAAGTAAAGGTGATAAAGACAATCTAAATATGAGTGAACTTTATACATGTAAGAATCTAAAGCCAGTGGAACTAAGTAATGGGGACTGATTACTTGTGTATTTGTTTTGAGTCACACTACAGTGGAATTACTCTCATGTGTACATTTGATGATCTTGTAACAGGTGACTGATTTGCCTGTGCTGGCAAAGACACCATACACAGGGGATAAGAGTATTAAAAGTGATGTCAAGTGAAAGAAGGATGACCCCTGAGTAATGATAATGGAAAATTATTCAAGCAACAATTAAGCATTCAGGGATCCTCCTGTTTGCAAAACTGCCTTAGGCCACATTTAGTTCTATAGTCTGCAGTGGCAAATCAGTAGAGAACAAAGCCCCATTTATTCTACATTGCTGTGTGATGATGTGTTCCAGCAAAGGGAGTTTCCTAGTGAAGTTTACCCCTTCAGAAAAAAGGAAAATAAATGTTTTTATGAAAGTCATGTCACAACTTGTGGACCTCTTAAAGTTTGAAAAGTTCATTTCTAACTCCAAAGAAAATGGTTCTTTGAAATTTTATTTACATTTACCTTTCTCCTTAGACAGTTTCCATAGAGAGAATTCAAAAGTATTAATGTTATAGCTGTTCATGATTCTCTATTTTTAAAAAAATCTACATAACACTCAGACCCAAAGAAAAAAGTGCCTATATTTTCTCTTACTGAAATTTATTTATTTTTTTTTAAAGAAGGCACTGGAGAATTAGCTGCCTGACCCTAGAGCTATGCTTGGAAAGCGAGCTCTTGAAAGAGCTCCAAGAGATAGACAACTCTCTACACGAACTTAGAAACGCAAAGCTGGAGGGAGCTTTGGCTTCCTTAGCTTAACATCCTCCTTTTAGAATGAGGATGCTGAGCACCAGAAGGATGAAAGTCTTCCCACAGCGGTGTGAGTACCATTACCACATCCTACATCAAGGGTTGGAAAAGCACGGATCTCTGGCCAAATTCAGTCTTTCTTCCATTTTTGCAAATAAAGTTTCATTGGGGCATATAGCCATGCCCATTAATTTACATAGTATCAATGGCTGTTTTTGTGCTATAGCTGCAGAGTTAATTCATTGTGACGGAGACCACAGACCAAGACATCTGGTTCACAAAGCCTAAAATACTATTTGTCACTGTTCAGAGAACATGTGCTGACTCTGCCTTTTCTCCATTACCGTCCAACCCTTTCCCACTTTGGCCCAGTGCATAGCATTGGTTTGCTGGATTCACCTGATGCATGCATACAAATAACACTCAGGGACCTAAAGAACTCCATGAGGGGAATTTTGTATTAGTGTTTGGTCCAGCCAACATCTGTTGTTACAGGGCAAAAATCTGAGGGCCATACTGCTTTAAACCACACTACTTTTAGACCATGCTACTTCAAAAATGCACTGTGTCATATTGCTCTGCTGTGAATTAATGAAGTAGGAAGGATGCAGAAAAAATACATCTCCTTTTAATCTTTTCCCACAGTGCATGATTAGATCGTTTAGTCTTCTGAAGGAAAAAAATATATGGGTTACTTACTCATAAACCTTGTTACATTGCTATAACAATAAATTAGGTAATAATTTTGTTGTGTGGTATATATTTATGAGAGTAAATATAACTGTTACCTTCTTTAGAATTGAAAACTCAAAGAAATTAACTGATAACTAGGAGTTAAGAGGTTTCTTAACTCAATAAGTAAGTTTTCCTCTCTTCCACCTGTGGCACAAGCCATCTATATAGAAGCTTGGGTAAAAAGGAAACTCCTGCTGAAAAACACTTCAGACAAGCTTTCTCATGCACAAAATATTGCTTTTAATTGGTTCTTAACTAAATTAATTAAGCTACTATGATTCATTCTCCAGTCACAACTCAACTTGAAACACACAAAGGAATATGGCTGGGAAAACAAAAGTTAAGGGTCCTGAATTGCTCCTGATTTTCATATTAACAAGGGAGTTGAGCCTACAGAGAAAAGGTTAATTTGTTTTTTAATAGGCTTTTGAAAGATGTGATCAGGTCTAGTGTGATAATTTATGGTTAATCATATGTTTGGAAGCAAAAGGGATTAATCTTTAATATTAGAGCTATTTTTATGCAATGTAAAACAAAGTTCTCTTCATAGTAACTTTAAAAGTCAGGTCAGACTTCTTTTTTGAGCAAATATAGCAAACAGTCAACAAGGAAAGAGCAATTCTGTCTTAGTAGAAACATGGCAAGAACAGAATGACAGAAACACTCACTGAGAAAACCTCATTCTCCTTCATTTTGCTGTATCTTGTGACTGAAACATTTCTGCTACCAATTTATGAATCATGGCACTACACACTGAACAATTGTATTCTGGACCTTCATAACCAAATGAGAGACAAAATAATCCCTTAAATCCCTTTGGTCAGTCATTGACCCCCAAAAATGTAATTCCTGGAGCTGATGTTTGCTAGTTCAACCACAGTTATTTTACCACATTGGAATCTTGCCAAAAATCACCCACAAAGAGAGGCACCAATGCAGAAAGACAACATACAACAATATAAGTTTACAACCTGTGTTATGGGCTTTTATGGGTTGCCTTGTGTCCCCCAGAAAAGAAATACTTTAAAATATTCTAATTCTCAGTACCTCAGAATGTGAGGGTCTTTATAGAGGTAAAGTCAAAGTTAAAATGAGGACAGTAGGGTAAGCCCCAATCCAATATGGCTGATATTCTCAAGAAAGGGAAAATTTGGACACAGAGACATATACGCATGCAGAAGAGATGATACGTAGACACCCAAAGAGAAGACACCACATTACTGGAGTGATGCATGGATAAGCCAAAGAATGTCGCACACTGCTGGCAGACCACAGGATCTTTAAAAGGCAAGGAAGGATTCTCCCCTAGACAAGTAGAAAGAATATGGTCTTACTAACAATTTGGTTTCCGGCTTCTATCCTCCAGAGCTCTGAGGTCATACATTTCTGCTGTTTCTAAGCCACTCAGTTCTGATGTTTGTTCTAGCAGCCCTAGGACATTGGGCATAATAGTTTTCTTCCATGGTCTAGTGAAGAACTTCAGGAAAAAAGTAAGAAAGATAGAAGGAAATAAATAATGTTACGTTATGTTAGATACTTACATTTTTAGAATTTAAAAACCAATCTCATGGCTAGAGCAGAAATACAATTTCAGAAATGGGGGAATATCCTATTTTGTGCATCCCTTCACATCGATGAGACTTGATGAAACCTGACATTTCTGCCATAGAAATATGCATTCCTTGTGGGTAAATGGGATACAGGAAAGCTTAGACATAATGCTGTACTTTTTTCCATGTTGAATGACAATGCTTAACTGGGCTGGTACATGCACAGAAATAATATGAGAGTCTGATCAAAAAAGATCAAATTTAAAGATCTTCCAGATGTAAGTTATATCTTAGAGAAATGATATTAGGAGAAATTATTTATTGTTGATGAATAGATGGAAAAGGATCTTTAAACTTATCCTGTTCAACCCCTTGCTCAACACTACAAGGTTTTTATGCTGGGATCACAGTACTATACCTGTAGACTCAGCTCGATCCCAGGGTCTGAAGTTGTCTGATATTTTAGGTCTCACCCTTTCACACATCTGGACTCAGCTTCATGCATTGACCTAGTTTAGATTGCATCTTCTTGGCTCCATAAAATTTATTTTATTTTCTATTAATTTAATTGAGTCTGAGTCTTCAACCAAACCAAATAAGTTAAATAACAAATAGCAATCAGTGCCTTTTTATTTAGATGTTGTGTCATCTTATAACATCCTAATTATCCTGATCACTTACCAGCTTCAAGTTACCTCCACCTCCAAAAAGTGAAACACGAATTGTTCATCCTCATTGTTAAATCTATCCAATATCTGCTACAAATTTACTTCCTACATCTTGCTTCTTCTAAGAAAATTTACTAGATACCCCAGTTTTCTTATTTGCAATCTTATCATGTCTTTTTTCTGAAAACTTCCTGCCTCCTCTCTTTCAGTCCATACACTCCCTAATTAAATGAAAATTTAGGCTATCATGATAATAAAGGGAAGAGCACAAATTTCATCCCAGGGAGGCAAACTGCTAACTCTATCGCTTCCAAGGGCAGAGACTACACACATCAATTGCATTTGTACACAGGACGCAGCCAAACATCCACTATTGCTTTTATAATTCTAGTACCTAACCTAGAAAAAAGAATCTATCAGGGACATCTTTGGGAGAAAATTTGGTGCTCATTTCAAACACGGGAGAAGCTTTGGAGAGAAATACATGAAATTGAGAGGAAGGAGATATTAACTAAGGTATTACAATCTTGGAAACTGATGCTGGATGTCAACAAGATAACAAATAAGACTGCCAGGAACTTTGTATCTACTTTTTGAGACAAGGCAGTTATATTTAGGTACATTTAAAAATGTATGCAAGTGTCTGAAAGATACCATTATGAAAATAATTCAAATACAGATATACATAAGTTCATAGTTTTCAAAATAATGTGATAAATTTATTTATTCCTTCCATCTAATCTGAAGACTATCAAGTAGAAAAACTACTTTTTCTAATACATTCACAAAGTCACATAGACCCAGACTGATCAAATCAAGATTCAAAGGCAGAACATCTATTGACTGTATGAACATTAATTCAATACCTACTCTATGCTAGACTTATGTTCTGGGTAAGACTAAGAATGTTCTTGTATCACTATGGCTTTGAAACACATGCTCTAGACAGACTAGAAAGATGATAATTTAAAAAAGTTGTTGAATTATTTCTTTCAAAAAAGTCTCAAATTCTGGTTAAAGGAATAAAATTGCTTGAATCTTGAAATACATAATCCAATAACATTAAATGACCATTTCTGAACACCTCTGCACTGTCAGTATATCTATTTGAGGTTTGGAACTGTAGTATCTTCTCTAGACATAAACTCTAATTTATGTGTAAGTATCAGTAAACAATATGTTTAGAATCCTTTCTCATTGTCTATTTGGTATCTAATATAGATTTTTGCTTTGTGGTTACCATGAGATTCATATATAATATCCTATATATATAAAACAATCTGTTTAAGTTGTTAGTATCTTAAGTTTGAGTGCATTCTAAAACATCTGTGTTTCTACTCCCCTGCCAATGTGGCTTTTTTGATATCATATTTTACGTCTTTTTATTTTGTATATTCCTTATTTAATTTTTGAAGATACAGTCGATTTTTCTACTTTTTATTCTTCATACTAGCTTTATAAGTGATTAATATACTACTTTTCAAAATTATTTTTCTTTTCGTTGCTCTGATTAGGTGATTTCCACTATGCTGTCTTCCAGGTCATTGATCTATTCCTCTACTTCAGTCATCAGTTGAATCCCTCTAGCATATTTTTCAGTTCAGCTACTGTATTCTTCAGATCTGTGGCTTCTGTTTGGTTCTTTCTTGTATTTCTCTCTCTGTTGAAGTGTTCACTGTGTATTTCCACTCTTCTTCTAAGTTCAGTGAGCATCTTTATGACCATTACTTTATCTTGGTCATTAAGATCTTTCTCTGAGGTTTTATGTTGTTTTTGATTTCGAGCATATTCTTCTGTCTCTTATTTTGCTTGACTCTTTGTGTTTTTATGTATTAGTCAAAACATCTATCTTTCCAGGTCTTGAAGAAGTGGCCTTATGTAGGAGATGAAACTTACCATTCAACCTTGCCCTTGATTTTGGTCATTTCTCAGACTTTTGTGATTGTCTAAGTAGCTTGATTTGTTCTTGGTAGGTGCCAGTTGTTGAGGGTGTTGAAGACCTGTCAGTGTTCCAAGGGAGGCGTCTCAGAGGGTGCCTAGTTTCAAACTATTTATAAGCCAGATCCTCAGGTAGCAGCTTTTTGTTTATGGAAGTATATACAGCGTTGTGGGTCCACATTTGTAAACCCTGCTGACTTCCAAACCAGAAGATCTGAAGGTGTCACTAGGCAATTATTGAAAAAATCATGGCTTTATATATGTGTAAGCTCCTTTCTTGGATATCAGTGAACTGTGGTGAGGCAAGGGGTGGAAGCTGATATGGTGCCTCCCTGCCCATGCTCCCTAGGCGTACTTCTGCATCCTCTGATTGTACAGCAAATATGAAGCCTGCCCCTCAAGCTGAAGATCCAGGACAAGCAAATAGGAGTTTTTCACATGAAGGTGGGGGTATATTTTAGTCTTATATTTGTGCAGTGCCGTTTAGATGGTACCCTGCCAATGACTCTCCCTGTTTCAGACTGTGGAATCCAGACACTCAATAGCCTCTGGCCACCAGAGCCAGGTGCCCTGTGTGGTCTGTGCATGCATGTGACTGGGGCAGGATGGGTGACCCTTGGGCATCCCATTGGTAACAGAGTGGGCTGTGGCTGTGGCACAGAGCAGGGCTTCCTCCCAGAACCAGCTGGCTAGAGGATGGACAGCTACCACCAGTGTTGGCACAAACAAAGCAGAAGTTGAATGCCAAAATGGTGCCTGCCAGTGCTTGGGGCCCCAGAGATCCTGGAAGGCTCCTGCCTCTTTGGCAGACATTCTAAGGTTAACAAATGAGTCTCATTTGCATGGTTGAGGTGCCTTTCAACTGTTGTTTTTTTGTTGGCTTCTGGGACATGCGATTCCATGTGTGATCCCTTTTGGAGAGGATTTTCCATTCCCTATATCCCTGTGTTTCTCCTGGAAGTAAGCACTGTTGGATTTCAAGGCCAGATGCTTTGGGGACTCATCTCTACAGTACTGTTCCTCTAGGCCGGGGTGCCTGATGTGGGAAGCAAACTTCTCACTCTGGAGGGACAAGCTTAACTGTGTGTTGCCACATGTTGTGGTGGGATTTCTTGCAGGACCTTGTAACTGCCTCTCCTACTTGTCCTGAAGTAGCCCGTTCTTCCTTTGTTTTAGAGGTGCTGCTCAGCTTAGCTTTCAGGTTCTTTTCAGAGGGAATGTTCCCGTAGGTAACTATAGATTTGTTGTTTGTGGGACGAGGTAAGTTTAAGATAATTCTACATCACCATCTTCACTAAATCTCTCCAAAAACTTTTAATAATCTGTCAGTTGAAATCACCCATGGATATGTTTTTATTCATCCATCCATTCACTCCAATCTCCAGTTTGCTTACTAAATTGTTGGCCTTTTAATTCTAGAGTATACTGGCTCCATAATCTTCAGAGCATGTGAGAGCATTCAGTACTATTCTGCTATCCACGAGGGTTTGAAATTGAAGCCTCCCTGGACCTCTGGATATAACGATGTGTAGATCCAGCTGACTGTTTAGGCCAGGCCTTGAGGGGAATTACACCCTCATGCATTCACTGTGACCCAACTCTGCTGAATCAGATGCTCACTTTTGTTATAATATCCAAGGGTGATCCATCTCTGATTTTCAGTGATTATATTTAAAAGGGACTTATTTATAAGCTGTAATGCCAATAATTTACAACTGAGTAGGAGAATTTGGCACTTGCTCACCATAGTCCTTTCCAAATAAGTAGGTCTATTTAGATAAATAAGTAAAGTTTAGGAGGTTGCCTGGTGAATACTGTGTTATAGAAAAGAATATATATACACTACTTTAAAAAGATTTCTGTATTCTAACTAAAAACAACTTGCCTCCACTGCAAAAAAAATTTAAAGGCAAGGATCAGTCATTAGGGGTACCACCTTCCTCTAAAGATTCCAAAGAAACTAACAAAACTTAACTTATTGGAGTTCAATACCTCACCTTTTGGTTGCGTTTAAAACTATATCCTTCCATTTTCTTTCAAAGCATATGTAAAATTATTTTGTCATTGTCTTGCCAATGGGTTTCAGGCCCAGGAAGTTCACTATGGATTCAATGAGACCAAAAAATGACAGTAGAACATTCTTGGGGGGAAAGGAGTATACCCAACTTTATTCTCACGGTAGCAGGTCAGTCGCTAAATCCCATCCTCTCAGAGCGAGTCTGCATGCAGCAATCCAGTCTCTGCCTCTGGGCCTCTCTAGCCCCACAGCCATCTCAGTCTCTGTCTTCTGCACGGCCACCACTCCAGCCTCTGCTCTCCTGCAGCCTTACAGCTCTGCCACAATGTTGCCCAGACTACTGGGTGGAGCTCTTTATATAGAGTCAATAGCAATGTATTGAACACACATGCGTAGTGAGGTAGCCAACCAGGGCCAGGTGAGAATCCTGGCCACAGGCATTTTATCCACAGTCATCTTAGATTTTCAAAGTCACAATAGGAAAACTCAATAATTTTTTTAAGTTTTGTCCAAATTACAGCATGAATTTCTTCTGTTGTTTCTCCAACACCTGATTGTAAATATAGCTTCATTTGTTTATTCACCCTTTTATATTTATTCATTCAAAAATAGCATAAAAGGTCTGGTTAGCTTGAATCAAGGGGAATATATCTTCATTTCTCTTTGAACTTTCATTCAATTACTTTCTTCAGTAATTTCCTTAAATGATTATTAGACCTACTTTTGTAATTTAAGGTTGGATTTTCATTCTTTACAGCCTGTCTGGCCTGGGTCAATTTTAATATTTCAAAGAATACCTTAGTTGATTCTATCTCTGTCCTAGACTATTATATAATAGAGGATGTTTCTGGAAATCTGAGTGATCAGTTAACTGTCATTAACTACAGGAAAAATATAAATGCTTCAGTAAACTCTCAGATTACTGTTCTAATGTGGAATATGGAATTTTCTACTTGTTCTATTTCTACAGTTAGGCCAAAGGAGCCAAAAATATTATGGGGTTAATCAGTTTTGAAGCATGAACTAAATATTCCAAAACATGGAAGCTCACATCATATAAAAATCACAGAAAATTTAAATTTTCTCAAAGATACAAAATCTGGTTATTTTCCTAATCTGCCTAGTCTTTTATCATAATTGTGACTAGTTTTCAGTATTAGAAAAAGTAGGACAAATAAAACCTGAATTTTTCCCCCAGAGTCATATTGATTCTTCACAAATGTAGATAGATCCCCAAAGTCATATTTGGTCAGTTTTATACCACTGTTTCATACAAGATTGTCAAAAAATCACATAGCAATGCTCTCGACCTTGACTGGGGTGCAAGCAGATCATCTCTCTCTTCGGAAGTGTTGGAGTATGATTGCTTCATCTCCTCAGTCTGCAAGTTGAGTCACTGTATTTTCAAAGCCAGGAGAAAGAACAAGTCATGTTGCTGAACAGAAAATTAAAGTTGGCTTAAATATCAGATATGCATCTTCAAAGTATAGTATGTCACTCTGCACAATATGAGATCGAGACTTATGATGGTCCATCAACTTTAGAGATTGACATGGGGGTCAACTTTGAACTATGGGTTCCTAAGGAGGTTATTAATATAATGAGATTATGAGGAATATAACAACAAATAATTAATCTGATTATATTGAGATCATATTTTCTAAAAATAATTAATACAGGAAACAATTATGTTACATGGTAGGTACAAAACATAATAGGTGTTTTTGTCTTTTTAAATGAAACCTAGTACACAAATGCTTCACTTATTAATGAAGATAAATTAAGTAATAATCAGCCCTATAAAATATTCCTGGATAATGTTAGATAAGAACCTCAATCACATTAAAATGTGATTCAATTTAGAAAATTTTTATTCATGTATTTGTTTTTTTAGAAATACATCTATTTCACAAGTGTATTTACAAATAAATAGAAACCTGCTTACCTGTGACATTCCTGGTCTAGTTCTTCTTTGCACACCTCTGGTTCATACAGAGCAACTAATAATTTGTTTTGTTTGTTTGATATCTTTTGGGGGAAAACATTGCATTTGTAAATACAACTATCAAGATTATAAATAATAAATATTGCAAAATAAGAAACACCAGGTAGGCTTGTAAAATTATTGTGAAATATTTTTGTCCCAATTTTTCCTGGTCTAAAAGTTCATGTGTCTGGTAGAGAAAACCTGCTTACTGAACCCCCCTCAAAAGAGATAACAATTACAATTGTATTTCACTAGTGTCCATTACATATGCCCCAGAAAAATTAGCTGAAAAGATAAAGGTACTCCTTTTAAGCTGTCTCCAACCTGTGTTAGCAATGACTGGCAGACATCCCTCTGTGTGCGCCCACCAGAAGAAATAATGGTAGACTCCTTGGATGTTTACAGAAAGATGGACTTAGCAATAAGAAGGAAAAATTCAGTGAGTATATTGTCTTGTTTAGCATTGCCTGTAGACAGGTAATAGAGAGGATAACAGTTTCTATCTCTTGGTGTTTGAAACTTCTAATTGGTTTCAAAGGCTAATCCAAACCTTCAAAACCAAAGCATTCATTCATTCACTCTCTAGAAAGCATTCATGGAATGCCTACTGTGTCCCCAACACTGGCCTATGCAATGAGGATAAAATAGTGGGTAAAAACATCTATGCTTAAAATAAAATAATCAAAGCTTCTCAACATGCATTTCTCAATCAATTTTAGTATTTTTAGGGAATTACTTAGTTACTGAGCTTTCTAACTTCAAATTTTAGAAAGGCCCTTGTTCAGGATTTGTATTCTGAAATCTATGTGTAAAAATAAATACTAAATGTTCTACGTCCTTAGATAAAAAAAAATATACAAACATAAGGTTACCTGTATATATATATTGTATTTTTTTAATACAGTGCTGGGAAAAATGGACAGCATTTAATGAAACTTTAAAATGCATTTTTTGAGTGTTCACAAAATATAAGAAAACATGATAATGTGTCTAATTGTGACATTATTTTATAGTAAAGATTCCAAGGTCAAATTTAGCCATTTAGTTTACTAGATCACAGGTTTATTTCATTAACATAGAATTCAGGTAGAGGTTATGTGAAGGGGTATGCAATTACTCATTTACTAAATATTTATTGCACCTAGTAGACTCAACAGAGGCATTATTGTTGTTTATTTGTTTTTTAAAGAATGTGTGGTAGGAATCTTATAAAAGTGTATGAAAGTGAAGCTGACATAATTTGTGAGTATAAACTCATTAAACAGCCAAGTAGCCTATGTAATGGGGACACACAGGAAGCATGAGTCCGAGTTTCTGTTCAATGAAGGCAGCTTCACTCCAGAATCAGTCTGAAAAAAAGCACGTTGTATAAAAAGCTGGCCAGAGAGAACACCTCCCTTTCCAGTAGCGAAAGGAGACTTGAGGTAGTAAAAGGGACATACAGAGCAGAGCAGTAGGAAGATGAAAGTGGAAATACAAGCTCTTCTTCCATAAAGTAACTTGTATGTCTTTGCTGGCATATTAAAGTGAGACAAAATGCCAGCATAGAGCTAATAACGACCTGTGCCCAATATGAACATTGAACAATTATATAAACACAGCTGATGATTTTGAGCAAGGAATAAAGGAAAACATTGATGCAGATTATCCTGGAAGAATGGCAAAGGGATGCCACAAAAGCCTGCCAGCAGAATTTAGGTTACTTAGTACTCAGAGAGAAAGGTTTCTATACCCACAAAGCAAATGCATGGTTTTGTCTAGGTCTTTAGTGGGGAGAGTTAAAATTATTTCAGTATTTTCATGTTTGTTATTTATTTTCTAAACAGAGTGATGTTTATGTTACTCATATCCATTAAGCTGTATAGCATTCTCATTACATAGGACCATTTAATCACTTTCATAAATACTTGTATTCACAAATACTTTGCTTAAATAACTCTGGGTTAGTTTTCAGTGTCATCCTGGGATTCTGTGTTGTAGAAAACAAAACAACATCAAGTAAATGCAAGTATATGCATATGCGTTTGTAGGTAGTAACAAACAAACAAACCTGGAAACAGACTGAATAAGCATCCTCAAGAAAAGGTGAAATAATTCTGATATATTTACTGCATGACTATTATACATCCATTAAAAAGATAGGATTAAAGTAACAATACTCTAGAAGAGCTAACTAGGAATTACTCACAGGTGTAAAAGCAGGGTGCAGTAGAGTACAATAGGTACATTTTTGTTGGTCAGTGGAAACAAAATCCTTTGTATATACATGTGTGTGTATGTGCACATTTATAAAACACCTGTATAAAATGATATAAGCATAAAGAAAAAAGAGAGAAGGGTCCATACTAGCTGGTTAACAAGTTCCTGAGAGAGGCAGGGGTGAAGAATGATGCTGTTTTGAGGATGAAAGTAAACAGTATGAGAAAGCAAAGCCAAAAAGAGGGGAAAGTGTAGAAAAGTGTCTCTTTAGAAAAAAGTATTAATGTTATATTATATCTTTATGCATCATTATTTAGGTGTCCATGTGTATAAAGAACTTTCATTAAAATTTCAAAATGAAAGAAAAGATTCTGGTTCACAGAGTGATAAAAATAATAAGTTATAAAAAAAACACAGATCCTTTTCTGGTTCTTGAAATGAGCCTCATTACAAAATGAATATCCCTACAGTGTTCACAGTCAAATCCAAAACTATAAATTTAATTTGGGATTATTTCCAAAAACACATTTTACAGGTAGTATTATGATACTCCAAAGAAAAACAATAATAGTTTCAGGCAAATAAATAAAATCTCTTGATATTTTCTAAATTTAATTGTGATAGTTTCTGAGGTATAATTTAAAATTAATATATACTAATTTCAATGTCCAAATATTAAATGCTTATAAGGATGTTATCAGTATTACTATTAAGCACTGGCTATATTTGGTAACTTTTAAAATAATTTTGTTTAGCCACATAGTAATAAAGAATGTGGTAAGTATATATTTTTTTAAGTTGCTTATTTTCTGGTTAAAATTTTGTTTAAGTGAAGCAAAGATTCAATTTCATATACAATACAGAAAAATGCCTTCTTAATTATGAAAAAATGGGAAAGAAGTTATATTTTTTCTGGAAGTCCTTTGATATTTTGCTTTATAGAATAAAATAGATAAAGTATTTGTAATTGGCATAGTATTTTAAATAAAGACATTTTTTAAGAGCTTGAATCATGTTCTTCACTCCTGAAAAACTAAGTATTCTCCTGTGATATCTTGAATGATTAGCCTTTTTTTTCAGATTGTGAAAAATACATTTTGACTAAGCCTTAAAGACTCAAAATTTTCAGTGTTCGACTTAATTAGGTTCAAGTGTATTTGCAAATTTAAGCTACTATAAGAATAAAAATTGCAGCTTTCTCTATACCCAGTATATTCTAAGAAAAAAATAGGACTAAAAACAAAATGTAAACTTCAAATACAAGCAAATGCACTGGCCAGAACTCTGAAAAGAAAATAAAAAGCTGAATTGTCAATGGTACTACTTTACTTTTCATTCACCCTTCACCCAGTTTTGAAGATAGTCTCCTTCCCCAATTCGTAAAGAACATAATATCAGCTAATTTTTACAGAGCTCTTTATATACCTGTCACTGCTCTTGGTGACTTTTATGTGAACATTTTGAACCCTTAAAACAATTCTGTGAAACAAGATTTATTAATATAATTATTTCACAGATGAAGAAACTAGTATTACGGTAAAATATATTGTTAAGAAATTCAATGGGCATAAAATTTCAGTCATACTAGGTAAAAAGGTTGTAGACATCTGATGAATAACACAGTGCCTATTGTTAACAAGACAATATTATGTACTTACAGATTTGTTCAGAGGGAAGACTTCATGTGTTCTTACCACAAAAACAAAAACAAAAAAGAAGACAGAGAGACACAAGAAAACTCTGGGCAGTGTCAGATATGTTTACAACCTTGACGGGGTGATAGCGCCACTGGTGCTGCATAGGCTTGAACTCATCAAATTGGGCACATTAAGTATGTGCAGTTCTTTGCATATCAGTTACATTTTCATAAGGCAGTTTAAAAAAAAGAAAAGAAAAGGAACCTTAGCCAGGATATGTAGAGCGTAGTTCCAAACCAGACAGATCATGCTCTTAATAAATACGCCAGGCTTTCTCATCCTCAGCACCATGGACATATGGAGCAAATGATTCTTTGCTGCAGGGGAAGTTCCCACACATTGCAGGATATTCAGCAGCGTCTACACCTCACTCTCACTAGATGCCATCCATAAACTGTGACAACCAACAATGTCTCTAGAAATTGCCAGATGTCTTCTGGAGACAATCTACCTCAGCTGAGACTTGCTGAGTTAGAATGTTGAATGGATGAAAATTAGAATGGAATCATTTCTGACAATCACCGAGGGCCAATTATTGAATGATTTACTCCTCCAAGAAAATTTTTAAAATATAAGTTTAGGTTAGCAACTATCACATGACTTTTTAGGGCTACATTATTGTTGAGTCACTAGATGACTACACAACAACTGAGAACTCTGAAAACAGAGTTGACACACCCAGAAATGCTATGTAGCATAAGAGGAGGTTGAATGTCAAATCTCAACGCTGACATTTGTAGTTGCTGTGTGACCATTATTTACACCATTTAAAAATCTTTGAATATTATTCTCTTCCTATAACAACCATGGGGTTGCATTAGGAATTAAGTGATAGAATGTACACAAATAGCAAATGCAGTTCCTGGTCTATGGGCAAGGAGAACACATGGCAAATCAGGGTATATTTGAGAGTGAATGAGGCTGGGACAAAAAGAGAAATCTTCCACTGTCTGGGATATACCCAAGGCACACAATGCTCAATAAAAGGAGGTAATATTTGTGGCCCCAAAGAGATGCTGTTCATAGGGTTGTGAGTGCACTGCTTTGTGGTTATAGCTGGTAACAATATCCATTAACAGGAGTGTATTTTATGGCTCCTTATACCACACTTTGCCCATCTCATAATTTTTAAAGTTTTTTAACACAAATTTATCTGAAATAAAAATGAATTCTCAGCTATATCTTCTGTCATTTTGAAGATTATTACATTTGTTGATAATATAACTTTGTTTTCTTGAACATCTAGAAACATGTATAGATGAGCTCCACAGGTGTGTAAATACTTTGTATCCATGGAGATTCAGTAAGGAAAAACAGATAGCTGCCAGCCTACTGAGGCCGGGGTTCTCATTTGTGGAGTCAAAGAATGAACTTCACAAACACTCAAGGTAGAAGAGCAAGAGAGAGGCTTTTATTTAGAGATAAGGTGAGAGGACAGAGCTCCTGGTTCACGCCAGGAGGGAACAAAAGAGTCCATGTTTGGGCATTGTCTAGGAGCTTATATCTTTAGGTTTAACTGAGGGGTTTAATTATTATTGGTCCCAGCCTGAATGCTGCCTTTTTGTTTTAACCAATCCCACTGAGAATTGTCCATATTCCTAATTTGATATTTCTATCCTAAAGAATTTGTGTGACTCTGATTTTACTTAATGTTTAACACTAAGTTTAGGTAGGAGTTTCTCTGTAAATTGTTACGTTGTTCTGACAGTAATTACCCTGTTTTGCTTCTTCCAGAGACCCTCACCCTACTCTGTCTAAACCCAGGGTCCCTGTCGCACTACCTCTGCTTGAGTATGTGTTACATTGAGAAGGATGCCATACAACAATGCAACAATGCTCACAAAAACTCAGATTTTATGGGCAGATCTCTCTGTGAATAAAACATCTATATTAAAAGTGGAGATAATTACTTGATTATATACTGTATTAAGTGGACACCTTGGTTTGTACTCTACTAATAAATCAGTAACTACTCTTTAGAGAACTTACAGATATGGTTAAAAATGCCATCAACCAGGAGCTGAGAGCTCAACCTGGATTATCGCAACCTTACATTTAAAATAAAAAAAATTTTCCCATAGAAGAATATAACCAAATTTTCTAGCATTTCTTTTCAAAAGCACACTATCATACTTCTAATGTTTATGACTTTATGTAACCATCGATAGACACTTTCATCTGTGTGTAAGGTATGAATCTGTGGATCCATCTATGTATGTGTTAGGCATTACTGACTATGGTGGGCCAGACTCTAACTCTGATAGACCCACTGTGCATCTTTGTTATCTGCACTTCATGTAAATTCTTCTTAATAAGTCAAGTCTGTAGACACAGAGCTAGTCCATATGAATCACAGTCATAGAGCTTATATTAAGAACGTTTCTCTTTGATTCATTTATATGTATATGAATAATGTATTTGTGAATGTACAATAAATATATTCGCTATCATTTTCTAAATTATTTTAGTGATTTTGATTTTAAAAGAAAATTTAAAAATTTACTGCCTCCAAGAAAAGACATAGCCTCTACTAAAGGATATCAAACAGCTTTTGATTGGTTCAGTCTCCTTACAAACATAAGATTTCCTTCATAACTCTATTATCTGGGGACTATGTATAACAGCTGAGAGAAGATTCCTGATACCAGACTGTTTAAGGTATTAGATGGCGTTATTGTAGATGGACTCTAATCCTGTGCACTTAAGGGTGGGGACACAGATAGCTTCCATTTTACCTCTGCTTGAATATGTGTTATGTTGAGAAGGATGCTCAGAAAATCTTTGTTCAGAGAGGTATACTGACCACTAAACCTCCACTCGTTGGCCTGGCCAACCTGTGAAGACAGTGGTGCTTGTTCCTTTCTCTCATGTATCAGGCAAAACTTAAATGAAATTATTCTGTATATGGACATTTTCTTCTAAGAGAGCAGGTTGAAGACGGGAGAAAGAGGAGTGAATAGAAAAAATTATATACACAATTTGGAGATATTTCATGCATTCAAAGCTAATTTCATGGCAAACAGTACAAAAAGGACCCTGCTAATAGTTCAGTTTCAGTGTGAGCCTTTAACTCGGCAACAGAACTCAGATCCCACTTCTGCCCTTAGGTTACCATGTCCTAAATCTCTTTTATTTACCATATGTGAAACTGCCAAGTAGAGTGGCTCAAAAAAGTCACCTCTAACTTATTCATATCGTAAATAAAATGAAGATACACTCTATTACTTGAATCGGAGGTGGGTCTATGTTGACATGTAACTCTAAAATATAATTCTAGTTTCATAGACTTCTTTACTTATGAAGGAAATTTCTTAATTTCTACATATGGTAAGGGGAAGGATCTCAATAGTTGGTAAATGGATACCATGTTGTTAAAAATCACTTATGACGGAAGAGCCATAAGCAAAGGATGCCATTATATGGATAGCAATAAAAATAAACTAAATCACTTAGGGAAAATATCACATTAGTGATCAAATGAACAGAGGCAAATATAATTTGACATTATTTGTATTTTCACTAAATGATATCAAGACTTCATTGTTTTCCTGTCATTTAAAAATAGCAAACTTAATTCATTCAGTAGTTCCTCCTTATCCATGAGGGATATATTTCAAGACTGCTTGTGGATACTGGACCAGGGTTAGTACCAGACCCTAATACACTCTTTTTTTCCTATACACACATACCTATGATAAAGTTTAACTAATAAATTAGGCACAGTAAGAGATTAACAATAACTAATAAAACTGTAATAATTGTTAGATTGCGCATACAAGACACAAGAAGTGGACTGAAGTCATTGGATGGGGGCAGGTAAAGACCAGGGAGAAGTAGGAGATGGAGGATGGAGCTTCAGAGCTCACGTAAGGCAGGGAGCGGTGGACTGAGTCCCTTGTCTTCCATTTACAGTCTTCTGGGCTCCCTAATTCATCTATAGTGCCTTTTAAGAGTCACAGGGAGAGAATTCTGCTAAGTCAGTACTCATTTCACCAATGAAAGGGCTAGTGATTAAAATAAGTAATATGTATTTCCATAGTCAACATTCTCAGGTATGTCCCAGTTACTGCAAAATACTGATGAGTTTCCAATCATGAGGTATTAATTTTTGGAGAGAGGCTGGGGAATGACATCAGATTTCATGAGGAAATGAGCTAAAAAATTAAAGATCAGTACATGAAAACTTTCTCTCAATTTAGCACTGCGATGGCCTTTGATGATCATTGGAGTTGTGCTCATACAAAGTAATATCCAGAAACCAAGTTATCAGTATTGTGAGTGAGATGAGATAAGTCATTCAAAGATAAGCAATCTATAGGGTTATTACACTCTCCTGGTCCTAGCCTGGGTATCTAACCATGGATAATAACAATGATCATTTAATTAATAACATTGATAATTACCAGATATTGAAAAATCCCAACGAAAAAAGGTATTTTTCCTATTGTGTGGATATTCTTTATTGTCCTAAAAATTATCATTAGTTTTACAAAAGGGATAAGATGCTCATATGTGTCCCTAAAGGAACATAGAAGTAGATAATTCAGGAATTAGAGTTACAGTGTTTCATCATTTCAGAAATTTAATATAGTGTAGTTTCTGAGTTTTATAAGAAACCATTTGTTGTTACAAAACATTAGTCAAAGTATATCAGTTTTCTTATAATGTCTTGATTTGTCAATATTTAATCTTTACTACTATCTATAAAGAGAATAAAAGGAACTTTTGAGTCTTAGGGAAAATGGTAAATAGGAAAAATAAATTTTCAAAATAATGTAGATACTTATATTTAATCGAGTTTTAGACAAAACCCTTACCTTTCTTGTATAGTTTTCTTATTTTGAAATTTAAATGTGCTAAAGTTTTGTAACTAAATAACAGTTAGATTTTAGTGTCATACAGTATGTAGCCTTTTCACATTAGTTTATTTACTTATTAATATGCATTTAAGTTCCTCCACATCTTTTCATGACTTGATAGCTCACTTCTTTTTAACACTGAATAATATTCCATTGTCTGCATGTACCTGCTTATCGATTCATCTACTGACAGCCATCTTGATTGCTTCCAAGTTTTGGCAATTATTAACAAAGTTGCTACAAACATCTGTGTATAGGTTTTTGTATGAAGGTAAAATTTCAACTTCCAAGAGGCACAACTGCCAAATTGCACAATAAGAATATATTTCATTTTTCTAAGAAACCACCAAACTCTTTTCCAAAGTGACTGTGTATCATTTTCCATTTCCGTAGCAATGTATGAGAGTTACTGTTGCTCCACATGTTCTCCAGCATTTGGTATTGTCGTGTTTCATATTTTGAACATTCTAATAGATGTGTAGTCATATCTCATTGTTTTAATTTGCATTTCTCTAATGTGATGTGAAGGATCTTTTCATATACTTATTTGCCATCTGTGTATCTTCTTTGGCAAGGTGTCTGTTAGGGACTTTAACCCATTTTTTAATCAGATTGTTTTCTTATTGTTGAGTTCCAAGAGTTCCTTTTATGTATTGAATAGCAGTCCTTTATCGGATGTGTCTTTTGCAAATATTTACTCCCAATCTGTGGCTTTGTCTTCTCATTTTATGGACAGCATTTTTCACAAAGCAGAAGTTTTTAATTTTAATCAAGTCTAGCTTATCAGTTATTTCTTTCATGAGTCATGCCTTTTTGGTTTTATATCTAAAAAGTCATTATCATACTCAAAATTATCTAGGTTTTATTCTATATTATCTCAGAGTTTTGTAAGCTTGCATTTTACACTTAGGTCTATGATCCATTTTGAGAAACATTTTCTTTTCAAACATGTGTAAACCAAAATCAATGACAAGTCTTAAAAGTAATTGAAAGAAATGGAAAACATTAACTTACAAATCCCAAGAAAATAATCACCAATATGATATGAATATGTATTTATGTATTTCCAAAAGAGAACTCTAACAAGGTTTATATATATCACAGAGAAAGAAATATCTGGTAAGATAGTGTGACTTAATAGAAAATAAATCTTGACTACTAATGTCCAAAAAATCAGGAAAATGTTTTCATTTAGTGGCACATGTAAAGTTATACTCTGACATTTTACATCATAGCAATTACCTTTAGCTTCTTTTTAGATATAAAATAAGTAAAGACAAAAGAAAAAAACTAAGGATTAGATTTTGGCATTTGTTTACTCAAGAAGTTGTGTTCATCAGCAATTACTTAAGGATAAAATCAATTCAGCAAAGTACATTCCACAGTACATATAATCTTCTGCAGGCTCTAGTTTTAAGTCCATCCTCTCATTGTGAAGCTATTATCACTCTTTCTGAAATTTCTGCATCTCAGGGCATTTGTAATATCTATAAACAATCAGAGTAATAAGTAAAGTCAGTATAGCATTGACAATTTAGGTCTAAAAACCCATTTTTATAGAAAAAAGTGTAATCTCTAGCACATGATTAGTTTGTAAACCATCTCATACTATTTGAGAAAGAAATCTTCAGATTTGTTGACTATAACCATTTTGAAAACATTATAACTTCTTTGAAATTTTCCCAGCAGGAAATAGATTTATCCTTACCATCTTTGAAACTAAAAAGGCTGAAGGGTAAACATCCTATTTCATATGTACATGAAATTATTAAATGTCAAAGTGAAAGTAATTCCAATACCAACGGTAATTCTATTTCTTCCTTCCTCAACATGATACACCTGCCCATTATTTATTTACATGCAGAATTATATAAAACTTTTTCTTACAAGAGAAAACACTTTTATGGAGCAACAGTAACTACAATATTTATGTTTGGTGTACATAGACTGGTAAAAGTGACCGCTTCCAGGAGGGAGACTGCATGTGTGGAGCCTCGTTTTTAATTAAAGGAACCTATGAATCACTTTAATAATCCCACGCAATATTTTCATAATTAATTATCAATTTCTGCAGCTTTGTCCCAGCAGCCTACATTTCACATAATTTTTGTGAAATGTTATGAGCATGACCAGTAAGCTGTTCTAAGTATTGGTATTATTTATTTTTTCATTTATAAGAATGCTCTATTTGAGTACCTGGACATTATGCAAAATATACATATTAAAGATATTTATTTGTAATGATGAAGAATCCATTTCTCCTTTATTCTCTATTTTTATGGACTATATGTGAAAAACTGCCTAGTTCTTCTCTGTAGACTTTCAGGGAAACATTCAGAGAAAAACAACAAGAATAAAATATCTTGTGATTATGCCATATGCCAAATTGTTGAATGATTATGAAATAAAACCACCAGTTCTTTCCAAGGGGTAGAAATAGGACTGATAGGTAGAAGTTAAGATTTTTTTCATGTAACATAGATAAATTTTAAAAACATAAACTTTCTTAAAAATATTTCTCTTCACTTACATCTTAAAAAGTTGTACCCATTACTAAAAATGTTTGAGCACAAGCTAGATAACCACTTTTTTGTAATGGTATAGTTTAGTTCATTACAAAAGTATGTATTAGGTGACCTCTAGGATTCCTTGAAATACTAAGATTGAATCAATTAAATTATATATACTCTAAAGATATTTTTTGCAGTTCCATGAATATGTCCTAAACTGAAACACAAGATTCAGACAAGTATTAATGGGCTATTAAATTATGCCCTATGGTGTCTTTAAATCACATGTCTTTCAGGCTTACATTTAATTAAAAATTAAAGGCTATTTTTGGCTATTGCCTGCTCTTCTATCAGAAAAAGGTTAGGAAAAAGGAAGATTATTCTCTTCTCTTGTTAAATGTTCACCATTAACTGAAACTTTTTCATACTACTGTCCACTTGCTCCCAAAGTTCTAATTCTAGAGACCCATTTCATCTGCATACTTTCTTGCTTTGATAAGCTTAAAAGCCATTACACTTGAAATAGATTTATAATATATACACAGAAACAGGTTTGTTTCACATCCTCTTGTTAAACTGATATTCAAAAGAGCAAATCTTTATTATAAATGGAGGAGTTTGCAATTTTTATACATTTTTTAACAAGTTTGTCTTGTGTTCACACCAATGGTATATACTTGTGGTTAATGTAATGTGATCACCTGAACAGTTACCAATGTTTTATTTGCCAGAGAAGATGATGAACATTTCTGTAACAATATTTTTAAGAGATTAGAGGCAGAAGAAAACACTCTGAATCTACAAGATTCTAAGAAAAATGTATTGAAAATGCAATTTGACTGTAAATTACATGTATTAACCTTCTGGGATTTCAACTGTTGATGGATTGAGAAATAGCCAGAGTAAGAAGAATAAAAAATTAATGTAATTCAAAAAGAGAATTATTAGTTCCACAAAGATAGGCAGAATTCAAAATCTGAATTTGAGTGCAGAAATATCTTTTGTGGAGGGATGTTGAAGGATGCCAGGTGTAGGAAAAATGTGGTCCTATAAACCTTAAAAGGCATCACTGAGATGGTTCTATTTGAATGAGCTCTGATTTGACTTTCAAGAGGCAATCTACCAAGTAATCACTATGTGAATTTTGCTGGGACAATAACTTCACATGCTTGTGGTTGTGTTTTTTCTTTCTCTAACATAAAAGAATTTGATAACTGTTACAAGTAGAACAAAAGCTTGAAATTTCTCTCAAGTTGTAATATTGAAAAATAATTTTAAAAAATCCTTATTTTATGGCTAACCAGATTTAAAAAGGGAAAAATATATATAAATAGAAGAATATTAAACAAGAAAAAGATGATGTACTATGAGAGTAATTTAAAATAATTCCCTTTTGTATGCTTTATATAGGACCTAAAAGTAGTTACACATTGGCATTATAAGAAGAAGCTACTTTTTTCACTGGTTTAAAATTAATTTGTAGACAATTTGGAAATGTAAGAAAAAACTACAGTCAGTAGTACATTTTTAAGAAGTGTGAAAAATCATTTGGGTTTATTAAAATTTTGAGTATTAGGAATATAGAAGATATTCCTTTCAGGAAATGTGTAATATTACTGGAAAGATAAACTATGGGTCCATAAATATTACTCAGTTGCAGGCAATCTGGACAACAGCTGGAATTTCAGAAAAAAGAAAGCAGATATTCCATAGCTTTGAAAGGGGATACGATTGCTTAAAAATGCAGTACCTTTTTCTAATTAAATCAATGTTTTTGGATATCACCATATCTTTACTGTATTTATAAACATCTTTACTTTTCTAGTTAATTTACAATAGGAGATAATATAATAGATAAGAGAATTTGATCTTCATATAAATCAAGGAATCAAGGTATCATTATACACCTAATTCTTTTGTTTTCAGACCATTACAGTGTAGTTCTAATTAAGTCAACAGCTATTCTCATGAGTGCCAAATGTTTTTCATCTGCAGTGTTTTGGAATTGGGTCATTCACATACTTTACATGTACAGCACTAACAGAGTTTGACCAGTAGAGGGAGCCATTATCTATGTAGTATAAAATTTGAAATCTATTGCATTCTCGTAAAAGAAACTGTCATAGAATCGTAAAGTCTGTCAGTCCCTTTTTGTATTAAAAAGCAAACAAACACCTAAGTGGGTTTAAAGTACTTGTTTCAAAACAAATTAAAAATCAAGTTTATTGTAATTCCTTTTGGTGTAGTAAAGAAATGAATACCTTCGGAATGTGTATACTTTTTAAATCTTGCCTCAAATTTATCAAATGTTGATAATACCAAAAGAAGTAGCTGTATATACAGCTATTATACCCATATTTTCTTCTCTTGATATTACTGGTGTATCTATTTAGCTTCATTGTTTCCTGAAAAGTTCAAATACACTAACATGAGGGGCAGATTTATCTACATAGGTCTTTTATCTATTTAAATAAGAAGCCATGTCCTACCTTCGAAAGAGTTACGGATTTTCTTATTGGTAAATATGAGAATATAATGGAAATTCTCACTTGATAGGATATAATGTAGTTAATAAATGATTCCTTGTGTCTAAAAAAATAAAGAAATAGAATTAGGAAATCTGTGTTTGCCCATATACTGGCACACTAATAACACTAGTGTGGTATTTAAAGTTTATTTATTTATTTAAAATACATTTAAATATAATTATACATGAAGACACCTAAAGTGATTCACATAATTTTGTATAGCACAGCTTGACACAAACTTAAACTAAGTTTATGATTAAAATCTCCACACTCATACTCCAAAGTGCAATTTGCTTTTCATAATGATATATGAATTAACACCTGTATTAATCAAAGCAAAACATCTTGGGACTCTTTTAAATAGTACGTAATTAGAGATTGTAAATGATTCCTCACTTTTTTCATAATTCTTCCTATCCCTACTATGACATAGTTCTTTACTATCATTGTGATGAGATATACAAACATGGCCTTTGTTTGTGTCAGATTTTACAGTCTAGACTAGTAGTTCAGCAAATATATTAACAGCACAGACATATGCCAGGCACTGTGCTAGTAGATATAATCTCTTGATATAGCACCTGCTAAAGCAAGCCCCCACAACTCCATCTTTAATGTGGTTTATATAGTAAGAACTCAGTCCAGTTAGCACTCCCTGGAATGAAAATCAATATCCTGGCCACTCAGTGTACATTCTACTGTCCAGGAGAGGCTGGTGCTACTCTCCTGGGAGCCTGTTAGAAGTCTGGCCTCTCAGGCCCAACCTACAACTGCTGAGCTAGAATCTGCATCTTATTAAGATTTGCAAGTACTTGGAAAACATTCAATTTTGAGAAGCACAGGTACACACCATCTCTTTGCAGATTTCTCCAGGACCCAGGGGACCCCTAAACTTCTCGAGTCGCTCGTATTAATGAATATTGTGACTTTGAAACTGCTGGGCAGTTTGGGAAAATGGCAAGAAAGTTTTCTAGGTCTTAGTTGTCTCTTGCCTTCCTGGAATTCTATAAATCATAACTTGATGGTGTGACAGAGTCCTTGGGCAGTTTTACATGATGAGTTTAATTCTGAAATCACCGAACAGTTTTTCTCTAATTCTACTACTTTTTTCAGTAGAAAAATAATTTGTTAGAAATTAGACTACCACTTCCATATTTTTCATGCTTTTTTCTTATATATCTATAAAACCTTTGACCTAAAATAATCACTTTTCATAATTGAGATATAATACAAAGTGAAAAAAATAATGGTAAGGTTAAAAAACTCCATTGTATCCTTGAAAATATCTAGTGCATAAACTTTGACATAACAAATCTAGCAACGATTTAAATGTCTCTAGTTGCTCCTTAAGAATGGAGGAGGAGAGTCAGTCTGCAGGATACTGTGATGATTTCTTGTTCTCCCAAAACCTGCACTAATATCTCAGCTGACAAGGTAATCATCCTCATGTTCAGCAACTGTCTATACTTGGCCAAATTATATATTCAATGTCCCAAACAACCTTACCTTTATTATGATATAAAATGAACAGACAGAAGAGTAAAAATCATGATGCAGAACTAGCAAAGACAATGGAAGCTTACGTCTCTGGATAGAGCTGACCTGGTGGCACTTGCAGTGTGAGTGATAACCTCAGCCAAAGCACATGCCTCCTAAAGAAGCATGTCTTGTGTGGCAGAGCGAGGGGAGAAGCAGGAGAAAGAGGGATTCCATTGCCAAAGTGTCCTTGTTATATACACCTCTGTGTCATGGGTCTGCCCGCGTGTGTACACACAGAAAAATACTGTCCCCTGTTCTCCCATCCTTTGTCCATGATCACAAGTCTCAGGACATCAGTGTCATGTCAGTGAAAAGATGGGAGAAGCAGTCACTTTAGTTACAGATATGGACGCTGAGCTCAGCTAGGCTAAGGAACTTGCTTACGGCTTGCAGTTAGCTTACACAGCAGGGCAGATCATCAAATCAAGTTCACCAAGGCCCAGCTTGTATCCACACTCACCTCCAAGATGGCATTTAAAAAATATATGGATTTTATTTTCCCTTCTAGATATCCCCCTTAACATAACTTTGAGATTGGGAAGATAGAGAAAATGCACCATACATTAGCAGTCTGGGCATTTAGAGTAATTTGATTCAGTAAATAGTTATTACGTGTCTACCATATTCAAGATTGTGAAGTGGTAAGATAGATAATAAGAAGGCTTTTCCCTCTTTTCTCCCTGAGCTGATATATATGTGAAGGCTAAGGGTTGTCACCAGGCTTCACAAAGCAACCAATTCTCTCTAGTAGGAGGCTACAGCAACCTGTCATAAGCCTCAGTGGGAGAGTGCACCTCTCTCTCCCATATCCTTCACACCTGTACCTAGAGGGCTGTACACACCCCTAGGAATTACACGATTTCTGAGCACATAAACAAGCCTACCTGACTTAAACATGGTTCCCTGAAAAATAGCTTCTCATGTCCCTTGCTGACATGAGAATCTATTTGAATTTGAAAAGAACAGGCCAGAGAACTATTGAAATTCTGAGCATAGTATTGTGTTCTTGAAATTCCATCATAAAACAGACTGTCTCATCAAACATGACCATCACTTTATACCCTTTATTTTGCCAAGCATTGAATTTTGCAATGTTTTGTTTAAAGTGACCTCAGCAATCTAAGATGTACATATGCTTTTAAAAAAACTTGTCATAAAGCTGCAAATTTAAAAAAATCTAATGTTTGGTACTTTGATCTCATCTCTTTCCCTTTGATAAAATGATCAGTAGCAAGCATCAGCTCTCCCCTCAAATATACACATGCATCCTACTGTTTTTGCAAGAGCATAAAATTATAATTCTTACTGAGAAAAATCATAAGCCTCTTATTATGTTTTCTCTTCCTTCACCAAAATCAAACAGAAAGAGAAAATGAGGAAGATAGGCATTATTAATGATTTGTATCTCTAAAAAGTGCTTTAGCACATGCTGAAGAAATTCCAGTATCTCCAGCTAAAATTCTGTTGCTTTAAACTGTTCAGATGCATGCATAGATAGAGAATTAAGCATAGATCATTTTAACACGCTTACAGAATAAAGGATGAGTGTTAAACTGTACAGGGGAAGAAAAGAGAGGAATTAATAAAGACAAACAGTATAGAAGGATTGTAGGTATTATAAACATTTTTATGCAGTGCACCTAGTGAGATATGTTTTAAAAATCAACAGCACCTACACACATTGTGGTAATACAGAATTTCACTTGAGATGCCACTATTACCTGTGTGTAAGTCTAAGGGCTCATTTCTCACTTGAAATACTGCTTCAGCTTCCAGACTGGCCCCGCTCCTACCAGTCTTGCTAGTCAAATACATCTGATCAATTACCACAAAAGTGTCTCTAAAAACAATTCGTCATAACTTCCTAGTTTAAAAATAGCTCTTCCATGTGTCTTGTCTAGGGGATAAAATCCCACTTTGACCAAGGCTTTAAGGTCATTTGCAACCTTGCTGAAGCTTCTGTTCTTCATTTCTCCTTTGCATTTCCCCCAGCTCATCTACCTGCTTTCTACAAGGCATAACCTGAGCTCCAATACTCTGAGCTTTTCAACATTTCCCAAGCAAGTGAGGCATCACTTAATAATTTTTTTCTCTGCCTGAAATGCTTTTCCTCCCCTTCGCACATAGCAAGGTCATATCATAGTTTTCTGTACAAACTGGACTTGTGAGCAAGCTAGTGAGAAAGGATCTTTGGTAACTCTGGTTCTCTCTTTAAGTCATGTCTTAACTCAGTGTTATATAACCTGAAACATTTATTCATATATCTGCAACAGTGACGGCATGGTGGTATTAGAGCAATTTACCAATTGCCTCTTCTATTTCTTACATTGAATCATAGAGTCTGTGTCTTATCTGCTTTTTCTATTTCCAGTTTCCACGACCAAACACAGTACCAGGCATATGGTTATTTTTCAATAACTAATGGCTCAGGGGAAAATGAATGAATGGCCCCAATCAGATTGGGAAAACATACTCATAAAATTAAACAGTTCACTCTTTTTCCAATTGATTAGCACAATATTTTGTAGCTCAAATTATACTTCAAATTTTATTTACACGCATGACAATTAGTATTTATAGGCCATTTTTGCATATGATCTTTAGCCCTCCTTTTATCTTAGAAACAATGCTGTTAAAATGCCTTTTTTATTTAGATCACTACTAAAGTAGCAGTAGGAACTTTTGGTGCTATTATAAAATAAGTAAATGTCACATTGGTTCTTAGATTTCTATATATCTTCCTATAATATTTTGCAAATTTATGATTAATCGAATTCCATTAGTAGTATAAACTATCCTGTTATATATCCCCAAATTACTGTACTCTAAGCTCATGTTTTGAATTATCAACTCATACCAAATAGAAATTTCAAATCAAATTAATTGAGATTTTAAAGTTTCAGCTTACTTCCTTCGTGTGCTGTTATAGTTAATAAATAATCTCAAGGTGCTTTGTAAAGGCTTATTGATCTAGCCATGTAATAATAGGAAGTTTTAAACTTGTGGTTCATTTAACATCAATATGGATTTCAGAAAACCAGGGAACCTGAACTTTTTCATCAACAGATACCATGTTTCACTTGTATAAAATAAATCCAGGTTAAATTTTCTTGAAACTCTTTGAAAAAAATCATTCTCTTTCCTATAGATTTTGCAGCTACCAGTAATCACTCTGTGGCTGTCTGGTGAACACCACACCTTCAGTGAGGTTTGTACAGAGGTGATCCCACTTGTACTGGTGTATTACAAAGCTGAATAGAAATGTTAAAGGAAGACATTCTTTTCTTATTTCCAGTATTGAGGTGGAGGGAGTGTTCAATATTTCCCCGTTAGATGAAATGTTGTAGCTGCCCACTTTTAGACTGGGATGTCCTCAGTTTGCTGAAAGCTTTGATCATGAATCAGTGTTGAATTTTGTGATATGATGCTTTCTATATCATTTGATATCATTCCATGTTTTTTTAAAAATAAGTACTAGGTTATATTAATTAATTTTTGTATGTTAAACCATTTTACAATTCTGGGTTAAGGCCTGCTTTCTCATGACGTATTATCTTTTTTATGTATTCTTGGATGTTATTTATGTTCTGGATGGTTATGTGGATGAGGAAAATCAGTCTGCATTTTTCTTTGTTTTTAATTAAGTTTTATAATTAAAGGTTATATGGCTTTTAAAAGCAAGTTGGCATATGTTCCTTACTCCTCTAGTTTTTCAAAAACTTTGCATGAGATGGTATTATATCTTCCTTAAATGTGTTATAGAATTCATGAGTGAAGCTATCTGTGTCTGGATTATCTAGGTATTTTTTTAATTAAAAAATTCAATAACAGATATAAGGCTACTCAGATTTTTTATTTCTTAATTCAGATTTGGTAAATTATAATTTTCAAAGAATATGTCCATTTCTGTTAAGCTATCAATTTTATTGGCACAATGTTGATATAATCTTTTTAAATATCAGTATCATTTGTAATGATCTTACCTCTCTTACTATGATACTGACACTTGGCATGTTTTCCTCTCTCTTTTTTATTTATCATCATCAGTCTTCCTAGGGATTTAACAATTTTATTAACCTAATCAAAGAATCAACTTTTGGCTATTGATTTTAGCTGTTATTTATCTGTTGTGTATTTCACTGGTTTCCACTATTATTTTTACTTCTCTTATTCATGTCATTTATAGTTTGCTTTTTTATTTTAGAGCTTGTTAAAGTGGTAGCATAGATGACTGATTTTATATCTTTCCCTTTTTCTAATAGAAGCATTTGAAGATATATTATTTCCCTCTAAACATTGCCTAATTAGGATCTCATAAATTCTGAAACACTGTTTTTATTATCATTCTTTTGGATATATCATTTAAATATTCATTGGGATTTATTCTATAAACTTATTCTTTACTTGGAAGTAGATTTTTTAATTTCTGATATTTGGAAGTTTGTAGAATTTTTGGTAAGTGATTTCTAATTACATAGCATTATATCTAGAGAACATATTCTGTATGATTCTGCTTCTTTTAAACTCACTGACACCTCCTATAAAGCCCATTCATGGTTCATGTTCCATGTGCAATTGAGAAGAATGTTTTCAGCTGTTTGGGGATGTATAAGTATCAATTAGTTGGCTCAAACTTCTGTAACCTCCCTTTTTGTCCTACTGCAACATCAGTGGAGCTTTGAATTGTCTCAGAAATCTTGGTCCTGATTTGGATACTTTCCCAAGTGGAAAATCCATCAAGCCAGTCATACTTGGTCAGCCTAAGGAGAGGTCAGTGCCATCACTTGTACTGTTTCTGCAATAAAGGAACAAGGCCTATTGAGCCCCTTCAAGAAAAGGCATCTCTCTAGAAAGTTAGAACAGAGGGTTGTGGAAAGATGTGAGAAATCTACACCATTTCCTATTCTAATTGCTTCACATCAAATATGCTCTTCTGGTTTAAAAGCCTATATATCATGAGTGCTAAATTTAATCAGTCTCACAAAAGATAGGAAGGAAATCGGAAGTTACTTCAACTCTAAGAGCTGTGTGGTTTGATTAGTAATTCAGAACCAGCTGGGGAAAATGATAGAATAGTACTTCTAAGAAATATTTTGTATAAGTTACATTAGTCTATTACCCTCAACACACACATAGACACACACACACACACTCATTTCACTCACACTTCATATCTTCTTAACCTCCACATTTATAGCCCAGAAATCATTGTATTCTGAATATAGAATCATCACACATTTACAAAGATATTATTTATCCCTTTTAAAATTAGTCTTGCATCAAACGTTTTTTAAAAAATAATTTCAATCAAAATTTTTGATTCACTGGTTCCATGAAGACACATCTTATATTTTTTCCTTTAATTAAAATAAAGGATAAAAAAACACAAAGAAAACACTTAAGTTCCTATCAACCTGTTTTTTTTTTCTGTGCTGCTTGAAGGATCAACAAATGAAAAAGTGTTGAAATATTTCAATCTGTAACTAAATCAGAAGTTTTTCCACTTCTTTACAGAATAGATCTGTTGCTTCCTAAGCAGATAATTTGTCAAATTCTTTCTCTTATGAACTACTGCAGTGACCTTGAAACTGCGTTAGAACCCTGTAAGCAGAAGTGCTTTATTTTCTGCTGCAATATTTATACATTAAGATGCTTTGGAAATTGGGGTGTGGGTATCTTCATTAATTGCATATTCTTTGTGTAAATGAGTGTTTTTAAAAGGCCATTTTTTATGACAGAATAGCCATTAAAGTGAGGTGTTCCAAGTAGGACAAATTTAGCAGAAAACACTTATTGGATATACTTAGAATAACATGTACACACATGTTTTTGCTTTACCATTTTTCAATGATTTGTGAGATTTTACTGTCTCCTATACTCATATAATTAGGTAGATGGAAATCAAATCAGAGAAGCTGGGGAAATTCTGTACAAAGTCATTTAAATGTTCCAGTGCTGAGACTATAAAGGTGTATTCCTTTTTTCTTTTTAAATTGCTATTACATAATATCTTGATTAGTAAAGTGTTTTTTTTACAGTTTTGCGCTATAAAACTTGATGTAACATTGCGTAAGTTTAAGGTGTACAATGTAACAATCTGAGACATGACTATATTACCAAACATTTACCACAGTAAGGCTTGTGAATGAATCCTTTACCTCACATAATTACCATTTTGCTATTGTAGCATTATGGTGAGAATATTAAAGCTTTGTTCTCATAGCAGCTTTCAAGTATGCAGTACAGTGTTGCTTGCTATAGTCACAGCCCTGTTCACTAGCTCCCCAAACATATTTATCTTATAACCAGAAGTACGTATGCTTTGACCAACATCTCCCATTTCCCTGAACCTTCAGTCCCTGGCAAGCACCGTTCTATTGAGGTGCAAAGGTTTAAAGATACTTAGCTTTAGGTGCGTGTTTCTCCTGGTGCAAGCTTGCTGCTATCTTATGGGAAGGTTAGTGGTATTTTCCAAAGGTAGGTGGTCTCAAGAGCATTTGGAGACTGAGAGGCTAAAGTAGCCAAATTTCTGGAGTTAGCCTTGTAACTAAATGTTACAAAACATTTAGTAAATATTCCTGTTCAAAATATCTTCATTAGTGGAAAGCAAATTGCTTCTAATAATCATATAATGAGCGGGTTTGACCCTTTTATTTAAACTCTCCCAGAATATAACAATGTTAGACTAAGACTTGAGTGTTGGCTTACTGAATGTCACTGGCTTACTGAATTTAGGTGGTACTATCTTACCCACCTGAAATAGTTTGTTACTTAGGGTATCACTCCATGCATTTGAAATTAGATGATTAAAGGGAAGCAGATTGTATAAATGTGGTAATAATTGTTTACAAACATAGTATATGTATCAAGAGAAGACTTTTGTGCCTAGAAAAATACAAAGCCATTCTCATTTTTTTACCAAATAATCTTGAAAGTTATCATTTCCCTGAGAATATTGTCTGTAATGGAGTTAGCATACAGATACTCATTTGAAATGTTAATTATTTGTTCAGGTATGTGTACTTTTTGGCAACTGAAACCCAAATGAATAGTCACTATAATCATGCCCATTTTACATATAATGAAACTGAAGACTAATTTATTAAAAAACCTCAAATAAAACAAGTTAAAAATTAATACTTTTATCAGACATATACTTACATCAGTTTATATTATTTAGCACCTAGATTAATACTATCAGACATATACGCAAATATACATGTGTATGGGTGCAACATAGCCAGTTTGATTTGTCCAGGATAACTTAGATGAATCCAAATACAGAAATATGTATTACTTTATGACTATATCAGATGAACAGATCATATACAGTTTGGAAAAATGGAGTTTGATTTATAACCACAATGAAGTAAACCTTAAAGCCTACAACAAAATAGATCACTTAAATGATCAGATAATGGAGAGATGTCTAACACAAGTGTTATTCTGGTGTAAAAGTCATGGATGATAGTAAGGCTCCCTGAAGACTATCCCAAAGATACTTTTTTCTTCTGCAAGGAAAAGTTCATATTTGTGTAATTCAGCATTTATTCCTGTGGAAAGAGCAATGCACAGATGCATAAAGATAGTGCAAATTTAACTGGAAGGAATTTTTGTAATTAGGGTTAGTAGGGATAGGAAAACATAAGAAGTAGAAGCCATGCAATTTTCAAGCCTAGATTTGGAAGCACTAAGAAAGGACCACTACTCAAAAGCAACAATTTTGTTGCCATTTAGGTCCAAACACATTAACATTACAGTCAAATGTGATCTACTCTCATAGTTTTGAATTTTGCCTGAATGGAAGGGACAGCTTAGATTCATGGCGATAGGCTCCTGGCTGATTTGGGCCTGGAGACTTTCTAGTTCATTACCTTCCTTAGTCCAGGGAAAACCAATTTCCACTATATTAAAAGAATTCTTGCTGTATGCTTTTGTCTCTCATTTTTTAATTTAAGATTTTTTCTGCTGTCTTTTCCAAATATATTTCAAAAGACAACATTCCTTTTGCTTTATACTCTGCTGTTTTGAAATAGGTTGTGTTTATACTATTACACAATAAATTACTGCGAATTGTCCAAAATATATGGTGTTATTTACAATAAAACATTTACAACCAAAGCATTTCGATGAGTTGTTCCCATCCATATTTCATTGAAATATAAAGATGGTTGCAAAACAGTTTTTAGAATGTCAAAATCAATTACCTTGTATTTCTACTTCCCTCTTAAGTTATAGAAAATCAAAGTCAGACCATTTGCCCAGTAGTGTCAGCCACCAGTACTTTCTACATATCCTGAATCCTTGTCAGTTAATAATTCAGTGTGCTTCGTTTTCCCAGGGTAGCCTTATGCTACTGCAAAAGTGATGTGAACAGTTGAACCAACTGTTTGAATATTGCCAGAATTTCTCAAATAATCCAAGCAGAAATGGAAAGTTTGCTCGAAGCACTATTGTTATCCTTCTCTTCACAAGGAGAGTCAACCCCAAGCCTGTCCATCAAATGTCCTTTCTGTTAGATGGTTCCACTCTCTTAACCACTATTGCTCAAAATGTCTAGACCTCATACATTTTCTTGTTTTATTCTTGGAAACATTCTTTAAAAACACTGGCCTCACTTTAGATAGAGAATTTATATATACATAAGAAATGAGCTCTAACAGCATATTTTTGTAAATAAAATATTTTATTATGCATATCTATAAAAATTTTCCAGCCCATTAGACCCACATGATTACATTTTCTCCCTTACATAAGTCATATGAATATAAACACATCATCATGTGGCTATAAGGCATTGTAAATTTGTAAATAAACATTAGAATGAATACATCTAAAAGTTAATACCTTCAAAGTGATTGTTAATATTTTTAAAAGTTCTGTGTTTATTCAGAAGTAATGATTACTTTGCAAGAAAAGTATTTAGAAATTTTCTTGGAGAATTACTCTGAATATCTGTGATAGATTCATTGAATTTCTATAATCCTTTACCCACACAAAATATATTCATGTCATCACTATCCCACAATCTCATCACTTTTCCTTGTCAAAAATAGAACTTTAAGCCTGGCACCCCAGAAGGTCCTTATATTCTCCAGCCTGAGCACAATCTCTCACCTTCCAAAATAACCACTATCTAGATTTTTATCGTTCAAGGGTGCATTCTTAGTCATTATTATTTAGTCTTGCCCATTTTTTAAAAACTTGATATGTATTCTAAATATCTGTTAAGCTATAGGGTCACTTTCTATCCCTTAATTTTCCTTATATTTTAAAATGGTAATTATTAGGCGATTTGCCCTGTCGGGTTTCCCAGAGCTTAGATGTAGATTGTATGCCTCTTGTGTAGTCAAGAGCACTGCTTTGTCTCTGTTTTCCTGCAAATTGACTGCTGGACCCAGAGACTCAATCAGACAAGTCTGATCCCCTGGGAAAACCACAGGCGGTGGTGGTGTATGTATGTTTCTTTTCTTCAAGATACATGTCTTATCTGGTTTTGATTTTTTTGATGTTAATTATCAGTTGCTGACCAATAACTAGATCCTTTATTGGATTGAAGGTTGCAAGATGGTAGAAGTCTATCATTTTATTTTTAATTATTAGGAGGAATAATTTCATAAAAAAACACTTTCCCTCATCTGTTATTTGGTTGTATAATAGCAGGAGAGGCAGGACAAATATTGATTCTTTACTCCTATTTACCCAGAGACCTTGTGAATGCTTCTAACAGCCTCTTGCTGCCTAAAATTCCAGGGGAAAGAAGCTGGACTGGCCTCTCAGAGGTGAGAAACCCCATGGATAAAGGGGCCAGGTGAAGGCAGAATCAACTCCCAAACGTGAGTGAGGCCATCTTGGATCACAAGCCACTCACCCTCAGCTGTCACCTGACTTCCATTGTAAGAATGATTCCCCAAAAGACCATTAGTAAGAAACCACCTAGCTGAGCCCAAATTGCTAACCCAAAGAATAAAGAGCAAATAAAATGGTTCTTTTAAGCCATTAAGTGTTCAGGTGGCACTATGGACTTGATGCAATGATTTTAAATATAAAATGTCTTGGGAGCTCATACTGATATTTCCAATTCAAATCACACCATAGACTTCTTATATAACCTCTTTCCTAATATATCTGAATCTTCCTTCTACACTAAGAAGCCAGATTCTGAAGGACACAGGGAGTAATTACTCATTTGCTTTATTCCACATTATCCATACAATGGTCACAGAAAAACAATACTATTGTTATCAGTCATAATGACTAAAAAACATTAAAATGTTTCCGAATATGCTTCTCCTATTCTCCTTGCATATTTTAATGTTTTGTTACATCTGTGTATTTACTACAAGTCCTTATATCAATGTTTCTCTCATTTTTGCTGTTTTAAGATCTTTCTCTATAAGCCTTATCCTGTATATTAGGATAAAAACAAGGGAACTGTATTCTCTCAGTTTTGTGTGTTGATAACAGTTTGTGAGTTTCATAACTGAAGGTCAGTTTTAGTGGATAAATTGCTTATCACACTTTCTTTGAGAATCTTACATATTTACTCTAATTTCTTCTGAAGTAAAGCATTGCTATCTGAAAGTCTAATGCTAATCTAACTTCCTTTCCCAAAAAGGTCACATTTTTTCTCCATACTTATCCCAAAGACTTCTTTTTCCTTTTGTTTAAATTCCAGAATATGTGCTTGATTGTATGATGATGTCCCAGATATATATCATTGCATATGAAACCACCCCAAAACTTAATAGCCCAAACAACCCTGTTATTAGGCTGACAGATTTTGTAGAAAAGAAATGGAAAGGACACAGAGAAGACAGCTCTTCTGTACATCAGAATGTCTGGAGTTAGAAAATTGATCACTATGATAGCTTCCTCACTTACATCTATGGCTAGTCTTGGGTGACTGAGGGCCAGTATTGGCTAGGACAGGTGGCTGGAGCACCTACATGTCATCTCTGCAGGTGGAGGGCTTTATTGATATCTTACATGAGCATAGAGGGTTCTCTCATTCCCAGTAAATTAATGGGAAGCTGTAAGGTCTTTTATACTCTATGTCAAAGCAGCCACAGGCCTGTCCAAATTGAAGAAGGAGAGACATAGCTCCCCCACTTGATAGGAGTTGTCTTGTTCTGTTCAGGCTGCTAGAACAAGTCACCCCAGGTTGGATGGCTTTCAAACAATAGAAGTTTATTTCTCACAGTTCTTCAACCCAGAATGTCCAAGCTCAAGGCCAGACAGATTCTTTCTTGACTGCTAGCTCATTTCTTGTTCCACATTTGAAAAATGTAGTTCTTCCATGTATTGGGTCATTTTTCTTATGTATTTGAGCTCATTTGGAAATAGTACAATGCAGCTTTAATCTGTTCTTTTGTACTGAGCCTGACTTTCTGGTGGGCTTTCATTCCCTGTAGTGATGTTCTCCTCTTCCTTATTACTCTTCACCTTACAGTAACTTTGTATTTGATGAATTGACATTGATATTTTTTCTGTTGCTCATACTCATGTGATTTTGGTTTTTCTGAACTCTAAGAAGGGGGTTTGGACCAGATAGCTTTTCTAACTTCACAGAAGTTTTCGTAGTGTTAAAAAGATGATGGCTTACTTTATGAAATTTCCTGGCTCTGTTCCCAAGTCCAATTTCAATTAAATCGTATTTCTTCACATCTGTTCCTATTCTGATCAATTTATTTCTACCCTAAGCTGTTTCTGCTTAGCATGTAGCCCCCTCAGGGAAGAGAGTCTTCATTGGTCCATTTCAAGAGTTCAGAGAATATAGAATGCTCAGCTGGCTTCAAAACTTTCCATAGACTGCGTGCATGTAGTCGTTATCAGAGTGAACAAAACCCATCCCAATTTCAGCTGCCATTTTCCAGTTGGACTTCCATGCTTTCCAATGCACACCTGTTGCCTCTCTGGGGTTCCATGTTTTCACTTCCATCAGCCACCCTAGTGCTTCCCTCTGCTTTCTTCTGCATAGGTGGATACAACACACAGTTGCTGTGTATTACCAGTTTAATCCTACCTACTTATAATTTGTGGTTCTCAGGAATATCTTCTCATCTGGTTTTGTTATACATTTTAATACATGTGTTTAGTTGTATACTGTTACTTTGTTTATATTTGGAAATCAGGGAAGATGAAAAAATTTGCCCATCACTGTTGCCCTTTTCAAAAAAAAACCCTGAAGACAATTCAAAAGGAGTTTTCCAAACTATTTGAGAAATGGCAACATAATAGTGGCCATCTTTGAAAGATCCTATATCTATGATCTTATGTATCTAATATGTATCTAGTATGGTGAAGTTAAGCTTAATATTTTAGAGCCACAGATCACATTACATATATTTCTAATGGCAACAAGTAATATAGAGCTCAATGTCTTTTTAAATTGTAGCTTTTGAGAAAAAAACTACTTTCCTTATATACAATCTTACTGCTATCAGAAAGAGTCAGTATGATGAGTACCTTAATTTGCTCTATCTCCTTTTAATACCAGCTTTATATTAAATGCAATGCAAAAAAACATGTATCTTTAGATTAAACAAATATATAACAGCTTCTTATGCATAGGAAATAATGTACTTTGAGAGGGACTAAGACTAATAGAGTATAAAATTGAAAGAACTTTCATGTTATCTTAAGGAATAATGTAAGTCTTTTTCTCACAGCATAATTTTCTAACAAAACTAGAAAATTGCTTTGTAATCATGACATGTTCTTTGATCCATGAGGCCATACTCAGCATTTCCTCCATATTTCCAGATTCACTTCAGTGAAGATAAAGTTCCAATACCTCATGATTATTCTGGGGAGGCAGTATAATTATACTATTGATTGTCAATTCATTAATAGCCAACTCCCCCATAGCAAACATACTTTTCTTTTTGTATGTTAAGACAATGGCTACTTCTCAGAGTTCCTTTGCATTTCTGCAATTTACTAAAAATCTACACATGGATATTTGCTTTGCATGATAACAATGAGTAATGACAAAAACTAGTGTTTTCTAGGAAGGCAACTTAATGTGTCTTTAGAGAAGATATTATTTCTTAGAGTGAAGCATAATTTACCACAGATTTACAGATATAAGATGCATGTAAATATCCTATATACATGTATCATTGAAAAAAGCAATCAGAGGAGAAATTCTATATGCTCTCCCACCAAACTACAAACGTATGCACTCTGCCTTCCCTCTTTGTATAGGGGCTGTGTGCCCATCTAAGATGATCATCTACTGGCAGTGGATCACATCCACTTTTCATTCAAGGAAACCAGTTCTGAAATTGTTTCTTCCCCATTATCACCAATTTTCCCTTCTATTTTCTCAATCTTATCAGCATACAAATGTGGTATAATCATTCAAGCTTTCAAAAAAAGGTTTTGCTCTCCACATTCCCATAAGCAATTATCCCCATATCATTTCTCAGCTCTGTCTATAGCAAAACTCCACAAATTTCTTTATTCTCATTGTTCCTGATTCCTGACTTCCCATTTTCTCATGAAGCCATTTAGTTCCCATTACTCCACTGAAATAGTTCTTGCATTCATATCCATGTTGTCATATTTGATGCCACTTTCTCAGGACCCATATTAATCCATATATCAGTACCATTTTATAGTTTCTTTTTCTTTCTTCTTGAAATACTTTCTTCACTTGCTCTTTGAGATACTCTGCCTCTTGGGTGTCTTCCAAATTCCACAATCCACTTTACTGTGAAGTTCTAATTTTTCTAACCTCTAAATATTGAAGCAACCCAGGAATCAATTCATAGATACTTACCTTCTCTATTAATATGTGCTTTTAAAGGTTATCAAAACTAGTTTTGAGCTTGACATATTTTCTCTATGCAAAGACACCTAAGTTTATATCTCCAACACATTATTGCTGTTTCCTAACTATGAGACTCATATACACAACTGCCTACTGAACAATTGAGATTTTAGTGGACTCAAAATTTTTAATTCTTTGCATAACATACTCCCCAAATTTACCCATCTCTGGATCTTTCTTGACTTTGTATGTAGTGTTTTCTGTATCCTAACGTGAACTCAGGACAAAAACCTGTTCATCATTCTTGATCTTTCTACCTGTAAATCCAGAATCTAACCATATTTCTTCATCACCACTCATATCATCCTAGTCTAAATAATCATTATATTTTGCACCTGTTATTGTAATAGTGTCCTGCTTCCATTTTCACTCCCCCACCCTCTGTTCTCCCAAGGGAAAATAAAGTAAGCATCTTGTATTTATTCATTCTTTATTTAGCATATGTGTTGAATAAATAATTAATAAAGAAGGAAATGAAAAACAGGAACATAGATGGGAATAAAAAAATTAGGAAAAAGAGGAAAAAAATGTGTACACAAATAATTTCCATGAGTAGATGAAGAAGAGCAGCAGATGAAAGGGAGAGCCTACTGCAGTGAGGTTGCATTAGTAAAATTATATAGAATTGAACCCTGTCCTGGTTTTTAACTAATATGTGACCTTTAGTGCATCATTTTTCTCTGAGCCTGTTTTGTAACTGTGGAGGGTAGAATTCTAAGTTGCGCCCCATGAATCCCACACCTTGAGAGGCATGCACATTTTCCCTCTTCAATCAAACACTAATCTGGGTGCCGCTGTGAAAGGATTTTGCAGCTGTAATTAGGATCCCAAAACAGGGAACTTTAAATATAAGATCAGTTGGTAGGCCTAACCAAATTTTGTGAGCCCTTAACAATGGATAAGGCTCTTCCTGGCACTGAAGATTTGAATCCTAATGAAAATTTTCTATTGCTGGATTTGAAAATGGAGATACCATGTGCCAAGGAATGCAGGTGGCTTTTATAGAACTGAGAGTGACCCACAGTTGACAGTGAGCAAGGAAATGGGGACTTCAGGCCTACAATCACCTGTTTTCAAGAGTACTCTGAACTCCGGGTGAGAACGCAACCTGACCTAAACATTGGTTTTAGCCTTGCAAAGCCCAGAGGAGAAATATAGTTACGTTCGTTGTGCCGGAGTTTCTGACCTACAGATCTGTAGCCTGATAAGTATTGTTTTGAGTCATTAAGTCTGTAGTAATTTGCTATGCAGCAAGGGTAAATGATTACATTAATCTTTAAAATTAGGATTTTTAAGAGCATCTTTTTTTTATGAGAAAGGAGGTAGCAAATATTTTTTGAAGGAACATAAATAGTATTTCTAAATTTGAAGAAAGAAAATTGTTGAGAAAGATGTTGGTAAAACACTTAGCTGCTACAAGAAGCTTAAAATAGGAAAGAGGCACCAATAGCTATGTATTTTTACCATGTATTTTTAATTGACATCTATTAATATGTACCATGAATATGTAGCCATAATATAGTACATGAGTATGCAGAATTCCTGGACTATGAATATGGAACCACTATTTAAATCTTATTGTAGGATACATTTTATCTTATTGAATATGTCCTTGTATACTTAGTCTACTTCTTTGCAATATGTTTTGGATTTTGTTTACAAAATAAAACGAGCTGATGTATTACTGAATTCGGACTATGGGGGAGGCACTATACTAGATACTTTATTTAGAATGTCAAATTTAGTCCTCCAAACAAAAGCAAAGAATTAGTAATAACATCAAGGCAAAAATTTGTTGTTATAAACACCACCAAAAAGATGCTATATATTCTGGTGTTCAAAGGAAAAGTGTCCTCTAAAATCTAGAATTTTCACAGAAGGATATTTGAGCTTTCCTATATTATGTTATACTATAGGGGGAAATCTTGAGTTATTAGAAGTCATGTTTTAGGAGGACTACAGAGTTCAGTAAATTTGCCACTATTTGTTATTTTGGTTGACGTTTTATAACCAGAAAACTTCTTTTAAACTGTGACTGTTACGCTCAATTATACTCCTAATGTCATTTTGAGCTTTATACCTGGTAGACATTATATGCTCATTTAAGTCTATCTTCCGGTCTTAAGTCTCTCTTTATGTTATGCCTAATTTATTTATTGTTTCACTTTTATTATTACTCACATTTATTACTAGAAATTCTATTCAAAAAATTTATTTGTGATATTCCACATAATAGTCCTTTTTTATATGTAAACAGTTTTTTATATGTAAACAATCAAATAGTCTAATTTTTTATTTCTTATAGGTTGTTCTACTATCTTAACTTCTTAGAGTTTTAAATTCTATTCTTTGTTATGTCAGCTGACTCTTTAAGAGCATCATATTCCTTGTGAATTTTGAAATTTTTTATTGCTACCTCATCTTAAGAGTTTTAAATTTTTCCTGTGGAATCATATGTATACTAGGCCGAGAAATTGTTTTATAGAATTGTTTTTTGTCTGCTTTTGTCCGATATCCTTCTGTTATTACAGGTCCATAGTGAAATGATTAATTTATTAGTAGATCAGCAACATGCATATAAAAATATAAACTGGATTCAATGTTAGAGTGTATCTTTTCCTTTACCTAAAGATCTAGGCAGACATGTTTTTTGTTTTTGATTTTTTTTTCATGTTGCTTGGATAAGTGGATTACAAATTTACCTTCTGTGTTTGGACTGGTTAAAGCATATTTTTTCTTCTATGGGCTTTGAAAGTTGATTCTGTCATCCCTAGGACAATATCCAGCCCAAAATCATCATATGTCTTCTTCCATATCTATCAGGCTAAAGAATTGCTTATCAGTACTGTGCTGGAACTTGCACTAGTAGCTCACCCACTGTTAAATATTCTGGAATTTTGTAAGCCAGTTATTACTGTATTGGTAGCAGAAATGGACCATTGAAGAAATATTTATACCACAGAAATTGGCAAACACTACAAACAAGGACCTTAATTAATCAAGAACTGATTTACCAGCCAGCACAGCATATAATTAAAATGATAGTCATATAATTCCATTTGTTTTAAGTTTGTTCAATTTGACTTTTACTCTGATAAGGTTTTCTCATTTTAGTAATTTAAACTGTGTTTACAATTGCGGAGAAGAGATTTACACATCAAACTGGAACTACTATAGGAGAGCCCTCAAAGCCTAGGGTATGCTGAAAGCATTAGAATTAATTGCTCTAGTTCTCATCTCACCAGGCTAAACAGCAGTACTGTCTGACTGAATTTTGACTTCCCCTGTGTATAAGAGGGTTTTATTGTCCAAGCATGGTGTCCCTAAAGAGCTGTAACATCTCACATGGGCTTTGATGGTTTCAAAAAACATTTGTTGAGCATGCATATGAAAATGAATCCCATTATTAGATAAAACAAAATTGAGGTATGTGGCAAATACAATTTCCTGAAACATTTCTTCAGAGGAAACTACTTACACCATTATAAACACTCTTTCCCTATCATTTATTTTCTATCAATATTTTGGTTTCCAGTTATAAATGTAGTTAAAATATCCAGTGCATCCTGCTATCTGATTTCTGCCAGACTAAGGTTATGTTTGACTAATGACTACTTGTATAACTTCTTGTTTTACAATATCCTTCCTAATCCGAAATCATTCTCAAAGCCAGTAATAGGTTCTGATGTGTCATGTCACTCAGAATAAAACTCCTCATGTATTTTTGATATCACTCAGACTATGGCAAGATAACTCTCAACATAAAATTGTTCCTGTGAACTTTTCAAAGAAAGAACTTTTTCAACAATGTTTTCAAAAATCTTTTTTAACACATGCTGACTTTTGAGGAATAACAGCTCTTCTACCACCTGACAGCATGGCCATTCTATAAAGGTTGCCTAATACAATCCCACCTGAACAGCTTCTTAGTCTTTTGGATTTGCAGCATGCATGAGTTTTCACCTCCTTTAATTTGAGCACACATTTACATTTAACCGTTATATCTAACTCTGTATTTTCCATGTAAATTGAAGTTGTCCGATGGACCAATATGCATTTATGCTGTGACTTATCACTAAGTTTAAATACTTTTGAAGAGGCCATATGTATTTTACTATTTTATTTTTTGTTATTTGCACAAAATGTCTTATATGATCAATACTCAGTAGGAATGTGATATAAGTTGAAAGATCCATGTTTGTCAAAAACACATAATGGGTATAATAAATCTAGAATATATCATATGTAACTAGAAGAATCATCAATTTATAGTTATACAAATAGAATATTATAATATGGCTTTGTTTATTTAAAGAACCATATACTTTCAAAGGAGTCCATAATTTTATGTTAAGACATTTTAAATATTTTCAATAAATATGGCATGTCCAGACCTACCAGGCTGGTCAGGTTGTTCAAATTCTCTTATTCTGGTCTTATAATTACAGCTTTGTTTGGTATTAAGAATTATTGTGTCATGTAGAGGTTGAAGAAATTATGTGAGACTCAATAACAGATCATATGAAGATTTCCAGAAAATCTGAATATTGGAATTAAGGAACTGAGTTAATCACTAAGTGAGGCTAAGGTTGAGACATAGAAAGGTGAAATTAGGGAATCTGGCAGTGGATGTTAGCGTTTGGGAAATGGCCTCCAATTTCTGGAATGACAATGTTAAAGAACAAACAAGGATATTCATCCAGAAAAAATCATACTCAAAGAGAGAATCAGATCAGGTTTTATTTACTTCTTTATTAGAGAGAATATCAGGTTTAGGCACTGAGAACAAGGGTACGTGACCAATGTGTCTTTCTACCTCTCCCTTACCCATCACCAGTTCCCCCAGTTTGTTCAGAAGGCAGAGACAGAAATCCTGAAAAAAACAATATCAAGAGGCTGGTCATAAATGCGTTTTAGTTTTGAAACCATTTGAAGTTTAGCCTTGAAACCATATGAATTCTCTGCTAAATAAACTATCGTTTGATTCTTGTTTTTTGAGTATGATGTTTTTGAGTATGATAGATAGCTCTGTTTGGTACCTAACCTTGTCTTTCCAGAAATTAGAAGCCATTACCAAAATTTGAGACATTCTGAGTAAATAACTATTAAAATAGTGTTTCTGATCAAAAGCATTCACTTTCAGATATGCACAAACTCAATACACTTGCTTGAAGTTTCCTGAGAAAGTACAAATTTTATAGGTAAGCCTAAATATTAAGCTCTAAGTATTAAGTGCACTAAGAAGTTATTTGCACTGATCTACTCAAGTAAAAGTGGTTCTGCTAAACATTCATAAGTGTTGATAAAACCTCAACTGACTTACCTGTATATATTTTCTTAAAACTTACACTTTATTTGCTTAACTTAAATTTAACTATAAAGTTTTAAATAGAGGTAAAAAAATAAGACTTATTCAGAAATTGTAAAGAGCCAGTGCTTATAATTTTGATTTTCTTGTGTAGGAGTAACTGGTATGCAACGAGTAACCTAAAAATGTTCCCTTTTAATTCATCCAGGTTAGAAAACATTTGTACTGGAAGGGTGTAACTTAAACTATCCATTGATTATAATATTATTTCAATGTATTAACATAGGAGTTTTATTTTGATAAGAGATTTTTAAAAAATAGTCACATGATTCACTAATCAAAACAACATTTCAGTATACTTTTCTTTTTTATTTCACAAAAGATATTCAATCTCCAGGACAGGAAAAAATATTTAATATTATTTACATATAAAGTCTCTTATTAATAGTCCATAATATATAAGTACATATTTATACATATAAATATCCATTAATTTTAGTCAATTTAAATTTCAAAACAGATATAAGATTTAATCAAATAAAGTATAAAATTAGACTAATTATCTAAATAATACCTTTCCATTCCCAACTCATTCTCCTTCAAGTATCTTATTATTTCCTGAAATAGTGTGGTGTATTAATTTCATTGAATCATTCTCTTTAGATTTTTTTTAGTATAGATATTGTCTGCATTAAAAAAACAATTTGTGAGTGATTATATTTCTATTATTTTACTCAACTAATTAAAAAAGGGAAGACTTTTGAAAAATTTTGAACAAATAATTTCACTTGTTTAACTGAAAAAAGTAAAAACATTTACAAACAGAATGATTATAATTGTTCATCCAACAATCTTACAAATACCTTTATTTAAAAAGATAATGGACAAATGCAATAATGTTAGGAAAATTCAGTACTAAGGTATTCAATGACAAGATGTTTAAAATAATAACTGCCAACCTGATTACTGTAAATTGTTATGAAAATAATTAAAAAATCATATCAAGTTAACATATTAAAAATGTATTTAAAATTGTAGATTAGTTATTAAATACAAAGATAATCGTCAATAATAACAACTAATTTATGTTAATAAGTAGTTAAAAATAAACAAATCAGAAACAATACAGAGAGGTGACCTATAGAGATTTGTACATATAATCAGTAATTAAAATATTTTTATATTGAAGATATTAATGTGCAATAGCTGCTGCACTTTAATATGTTTTAAACTAAATAATTGGAATCTAGGATTTATCAACAAGACTTTTCCCTAAATCTGAGATTGTGTACATCTTAATCCTTTTGAAATCAGGGCAATGCTTAGGGGAACTTATTAAAGAGAATACAATTGCAAAAATAATTAGCCCACATTCACTTTATAAACCCAAATGCAAGGAAGTGGCCTTTAGCTAGAGGCTCCAACACTTTAAATGCAAAGTGAAGTATTTCTAAGTGGAGAGAAAGAATTTCTTAGTAAGTCTGGACTGAAGAAAGAACAAAACTGATAGCTGTTGAAAAGGAATAGGAGGCATTCAATGAAACATTCTCTGCAGAAATGAGATGAGCTGCTCGTGAGTCGTGATTACTCTTGACTTTGATACCCTTCTTGTCCTGGCTTAGCATGGTTGGAAAGGCAGAGAAACTTAAGTACATGTCAGAACTTTCCTCAACTATTCTACAGCATACTCCTGAGCCTTGTATCTCCTGCAGGTCCCCAAATATTCCTCTGTTTTAGTGAACACAGCCAATCCTGACCACGCCAATTAGCAGGTGAGAAGATGTGATGCATCATTACTGTAGTTATGGGGGATTTAGCACCATTACTACCACTCACAACGGCTGAGCAGTTAGTCCTTCTACCCTATCAACACCAAGGAGTAGCCCAGGCTAACGAAAATGAATTCACTATAAATTGAGAAGTACTCACAAATGCTACTTAAACCTTTTAAATGTCATTCATGTTGCAAATAATTCGACAACATGTTTCTTTTCTCTCCATCCTTTCTCTCTCCCTAATGCTTGTTTTATTTTCATTATGTGTATAAATCCCCCTCTGTTTTCTCTTCTTCCAGATCACCTCTGTCTGTGAGGTGGAAGTTATATAACTTCCTTCTACACACTCTCTGCGTGTGATATTTTCTTCTACATAAGAAAAAAGTAGTATCAAACATGGTCTATTGAACATCAATTTAAATTTCAGCCTTTACTTAATAGTTTAGTTTGGGCAGTTAACCTGCTGTACTTTCCAACAATGTGTTATGATTAAGTTTCATTTAGTTATTTAAGAAAAATGATATTAAGAGCAAGAGATATGTCAATTAAATTTTCTTTCAAGAAAAGGAAAGCAAAGAGGGAAATGCTACTATTGTCATGGAAATAAGTAAAATATAATTAATTCAAATTCTGTGAAGCCAAGTCTCAAAAACACCATCATTACAGGAAATAATCAAACTATTTTTAGGAATAGAGCACAAAAACTTTTGATAGAAAAAAATTAAGGTACAAAATATGTGATAAACACACTGTTGAATATGACTTAATAAGATGAAACAAATTGTTAACATAATTTTAAGCTACAGAAAAGTCTGATTTATAATGAAAAAAGGAAAGATGTATAGGTTGCCAGGAATAAAATATTTTGAGAAGTAAATGATTCTAGATCTTTGAATATTAAATATTTTAATACTTTCACCATCTGAGGATACAATTAACCTCTATGACATCAGTGGCAAAGCTTTTTAAGGGATCTGAGGCATGAAGATAGAAATTACAATTTAAATAAATTACACAGTTTATAATGACATTTTAAAAAATGTTACTTTCCTAGATATTTTCACTTATTTTAAAAAATATTCAAGTGTGTGGACTAGTTATCCAAATTACCATCTAAAGTATAGTCTAGAAGGTAATAAAGTGTTCTTTTTGTTTTTTTGTTTATTTGATTTCCTTCTTGATTCAAGCTAATGTTAGCAGTACACTTTAAAACTTATTAATTTAGATCTTTGAAGCCATCTTCTTACCTTGCTTTACATATTTAATATTCCATTCTTTTACTTTGCAATGATTTATTACAGTTATATAGTTAGATAATGTGGATTTAAGATATATCCTTTAGTCTATAGGGAAACCTATAGAGTTGAAATAAGTTGAATTTACTACTTACTATGTTGTCCCAAAAAATTCAAAACCAGATGTTTGAATAAGCCCTTAACTGTCTACACTAAAGCCACAAGAATAATCCTGAAGAAAAGCAATAGCCACAAAACAAAGATAAACTGAAAACAAGAACCTGAAGTATTCAATTCTCTCATCCATTTTCCACTCATTTCATTGTGGAAAATGTAAATTTGATTTGTATGGTCTAAACTGTGATTAATTAAGGAAAGTTTTTTCAACCAAATTATTTAATAAATACTTATGTAGACAGTATCTAAAAATGATCTCTTGGCTTGTTGGCAATCCTCTGTTTAATACATATTTTCTAAACTAGGACAGCTAAGAAAATCTCTCTTTTTCTAATCAGAAAGACATGATAAAGGTTATATATCCCACCTAATTTAGGGTTTATTTAGAGAAACTAAAGATCCAGGACGCTAAATAACATGCCCAAAAGGTGATACAAACTTGCTCTTTGATGTGTCATGTCTGAAACTCAAGGTTCTAGATCCCTAAGTGCCAAGTTGTCTCTTAATTCTTAAGATACAGTAACTTCTCAGTAATTTAAAAATTATTAGCAATGAACTATAAAAGCTGTATAAATGAAGTGTAGAGTGATAATCGAATAAAATGACAAAATACATTTAGTACATGCTTAATGGTATACATAATCCATATCCTACCACAATCTAATTGCATATAAATAGTAAGCAAAGATTAAAAGAGCACAATTAGTCATTTAAGTGGTTGATTGTATTGTTTTATCTCCATAATTCTTTAAGTCCTGGGTCATTGGTTCGCCCTGATTTTAGTTTATCTTTAGCTGTGTTCAAGCAAGCTATGCTTAGAAAGATTTCATGAGTTTTAAATACACATACCTTCACAGTAACATTTTGACGCTCCCATTTAGATAACTGGGTAAAGCAATCTGTGCGAAGCACCTTGTGGGTGGGAAAGGCCTCTGAAAAACCAAGACTAGAGACTATGTCTTAGGGATGTTAGAGCAGTTTCCAGCAGTGAACTATTTTCATCAGAAAAGTGGTATAAAAAGTTCTAACTTGAAAGAAAAAGTTACTCATTGCTTCAAGTTAACAGAGCTGTACCAACTGGGGCTGCTGAGCTCAAGGTTAATGTAAAAGTACAACAATAAGCAAGGTAGGAACAAGGAATTGAAATTGAAAAATGCTGGGGCACAAAGAGGTGGGAGAGGGAGAGGGAGGTTGAACCAGAGTGAATCACACTTGCCTTGACTGATGGGTCTTCAGGGGTTGGAGATCAGCAACGAAATGCATGCTTTCCTATCTTACACTTTGACCCCGCTTACGGTTAGAAATTCGGGAATTTGACAGATGACACGTTGTAGGAAGACCACTGCCTCACCCTTGCTCCCCATTAGTCTTGCCAGTTTTTAACATGAGCCAAGATGATGCTGCTTCATTAGAAGAAACATGATTTCCTGCAGTTTGTTTGCTGAAACTTATTTGCCTGCTTTTTTGCAAATATCCCCAGTTGAAAAGTTGATCTTACATAAACAAGGAGCAGAAACCTAAACCATAATAGTACGACTGAAGCATAGCAACTTTGATGTTCAATGAAAGGAAAAGGTTCTTTTAGGAATTTTTGACTGGTAATCAGAAATGCCTAAAAAGGGGAGGTAAGATACTGAAGATTAAGGATGAACATTTCAGCAAAATCATTTTAAACTTACCAGATTCTCTATGGCAATGCTTTTGTATTTGTAACTTATTAATGAGTCATAAAATCAATTGAATGGATCACAGCCAGCCTTTAAACAGTAACTAGAGTGGAATAAAAATATAACAGAAACTACCAGATTGCATGATTTATAGTAAGAGCAAGTATCATTTGATGTAACTCTTGTCCCTGTCTCTTTTGTGTGTGTGTGTGTATGTGTGTGTGTTCTGGCCCTTTATGCTACTAAAGCAGTTGTTTTTTGAGTCAAAGGAAAACCAACAAAAATCCAGCGCTCTCCAAAACAAAAACAAACTTTGAAAATCACCATCCCTCCCCCAAGGTGCAAACTGGGAAGGACTAATGGCTTTGAATGCACAAGTAATCCTTTATGTGGTAAAGTCATAGGAACCCACTAAATCTGTATTCCCCAAACCACTTCATTCTCCCTGTATAATACCTATTTTATTTTCCTGACCTAATTTCTATTTTATTTTCTCTCATAAACAATCACCATACACAAAGGCAGAGCTCTCACAAAGAGTACCCCATAGAACCTTGCACTGACAAATGCTAATTAGCTCAACATTTTTAACAGTTTGCTTTCTTTTTCCTAATAATTTAAAATTGATGCATCTTTTCTCATAGTTTTACAGAAGGAATCTGTAAAGATAATGACAAATTGCCTTCCATTAATTTTTCCTATTTTAACTTAATGTAGTTACATTGAAGACATACACACTTATACACACACTGACCACAGAAACCTCAGGAAATCTTTGGAAAATCATTATTATTAACAGGCTTCAAGACCATCCCCCTACCTATTTTCTATTCATAGATAAATGGAAAAAATAGCATTCCATCTGGTTTATCCCACTGGGTTTTATATATGCCATCTGGCCCATTTTCCATAATTCTATTCAATTCTTCCAACTACCTAAAATTGTGCACAAGAAATCATGAATCTACCTGATTCCATAAGCAATATTTATTGAGGACTTACTTATTAAGGTCATGCTTCTATGCAATCTTTTTCTTACTGAGGGTTATTTTACGATGTACTCACCTCTTAGTCAATTTATTTCATAGAATGTGAGTCACCACTGTCCAACACACACCACATGGAAGAGTAGCTGGCTCCCATCTCTGCGTAATGAAAGAATACCCAGAACTGCTGCCACCGGAGACTGGAAACTCTTATGTGAGTTTTAGGAGAAATAAATGGTACACACGTCCACCATATTATTTATGCAGCTGGCTGTATTTTACAATATAAAATTACTCTCAAACAGTAGTCAAAACCAGAACTTTTCTAAGATTTTCAATACAAAATTTCCAGTGTACAATGAATAATGGCTTTACAACATATAAACTATTCAGTTTTGTTATTGTTATTGGGTGTTTTTATTTTTCTACTGTCACAGCTTAATGAATAAAAGCAGTAGTGAAACTTAATAGGCTTTTTGCTAGAAGAGTTTTCTACCCAAATTACTTATAAAGAATCAAATATGCTATGTAAGGGAAGTATACAATGTTAAAAGTCAGAGAGTGTAGCTCAGAGAGGCTTATGTGATTCTGTGTGACTCAAGATTGATGCAAGTAATAATATGGATTAAGGGACAAGTGGAGGTAGCAGAGAGGGCAATGCATTCATTTAACAGAGTGTCTTTCTCTTACATTACTGATGGAAGAGAAGGCTCTTATCTGTTGTACACACTTAAACTTTATATTCTTTCTGTTTCTTTATTCACAGTATTATATAGTTTCTTAGAAAATCACTGAACCCTAATATCAATGTATTAGTCCAGTTTTTTCTAGGTGTTTAAGTACATTTTTTTTGAATGACCAGTATCATAACAATGCACTAAATATACATATCAGATTCCTGAACCATTGCATGTCATGAGTTAAGGATTTATTTAATAATTTGTTTTATGATGTAAAAATATACAAAACATGAAATTCACCATTTTAACCATTTTAAAATATACAGTTCAGTGGCATTAAGTGAACAAACATTGTTGTGCAACCATCAGCACCATCTGTCTTTAAAAAGTTTTCATCTTCTCACACTGAAACTCCATAGTCATTAAAAAATACCCACACCATCCTTTTCCTAGGTCCTGACAACCATTTTCTGTCACTATGAATTTGACTACTCTTGGTAACTTGTGTAAGTGGATCATACAGTATTTGTCCTTTAGTGACTGGCTTATTTCATATAGCATATTGTCTTCAAGGTCCAGCCCTATTGTAGCACGTGTCACAATTTTCTTCCATCTTAAGATCTAATAATATTCCATGGTATATATATATACCACATTTTGTTTATCCAGTGGACACTAGGATTGCTTCCAACTTTTGATTATTGTGAAAATAAAGTTATGAACATTGCTGTACAAACACCTGTTTGATCCTTGTTTTCAATTCTTTTCAGTATATATCCAGAAGTGGAATTGCTGGATCATATGATAATTATATTTCTCTAATTGAATTGAGCAACAGTAAGACTGACTCCAAACATATATATCATTGTTTGTTCAATTCTAGTGTACATACATAGTAGTTCCAGAATTGCTGACCAGTACCTTCATAGGAAACAAATTTATTCAACTAGAGTATAATACTTAGGTACAGTTCCTTTTGCTTTTATAGACTCCATCAATTTCCAAAGATACATAGGTAAGCATCTTTATCCCCCATCTCCTTCAGGAAGTAGTATATATCTGTAATAGAGTTAGAATCTTATATTATCTTCTGCATTCCATCGTGGGATCCTCAACCTTCTGAATGTTTTGTTTTAATTTGTGTACCTTAAGGTTTACTCTTTGTGAAGTTCTAAAAGTCTTGACAAATGCATAATTATATATATCCAACATTATAGTATTGCACAGAATGGTTTCACTGTCCTAAAATATCCCCTGTATTTCTACTTGGCTCTCCCCTCTCTCCATGAACAACTGACAACCAATGACCTGTTGACTATTTCTATAATTTTACATTTTTCAGAATGTCGTATGAGTGATATATACTGGATGTAGCCTTTTCAGATTGGTAGACTAGTTCCTTTTATTTAGCAATATGTATTTAAGATGAACCTATGTTTTTGTGTAGTTTGATAGCTTATTCCTTTTTATTGTTAAATAGTTTAATTGTTTAAATAGTTAAATTGTTTGTGTATCCACTTAGTCAAGGACATCTTGGTCACTTCCAGTTTGGGGAATTACAAAGAAAACTTCCATAATATCTGCACGCAGTTTGTGTGTGAACCCAAGTTTTCACATCTTTTAGGTAACTATCTATGAGCACAACAGGAGAATCATATGGTAAGACTACGTTTATCTTTGTAAAAAACTGCCAAACTGTCTTCCAAAATGGCTGCACTGCTTACATTCCCACAGCAGTGAATGAAAATTCCTGTCAAAGTTTGTTTTTAATAAGCAATTTGGCAGTTACAGAAATATAACTGGATAAAGTAATACAAATCTATTTTGCATTTAAACAATATATTGAACATCCTCAGTGATTTCTGGTATGACAAAGATTAGTAATGCTGCAGTAGCAACTCGGAGTGTTTCACAATCTTGGAAACGTCTCCCAATTCACAACACTGCCATTTACACGCTGTGTCACCTCAGGCAGAGGACTGTCCTCTCTGTGCATTTTGGCCTCATCCGTGAAAGGAAGATTGCAGCATCTGTCTTCCAAGTATTTTGGAACTTAAATGAAACAGTGGTAGCTGAAGACAGCAATGAAAGCATGGTTTTACATTAAAACTTAGGGCTAATCTCTCTTGATTTTTTTCTATTGCTCTGCGTTTCACTGACTTCCTAGTAGCACCATCCATAGTTGTTTTTCTCAAATAACTTTCATACTATTTTAGTTACAAACTGAACTCTACACTGCTAATTCTTGGAAAATTCTCTGTCTTCTTACTTAGCAAAGTAGACTGAAGAAATACAACAGCGGTTATACAGCGATTTAATATATCTATCACATATATTATTATATATTACATTGTATATTATTTATTAATATATTGCATGTTAATATAAATTAGTATATTATACAAAATATGTATTACATTTCATTATATAAACACATATATTGATGTTATTAATATGACATATTAATAATTAATATATATTATGTTTTATCTATATAATGTATATATATAAAACATTTTATATATATATATATATATATATATATATATATATATATATATATATATAAATGTAGTGAGACCAGTCTAAGCTGAATCTAGTAGAAACACTTGGGTTTCTCCTTATGCATATTCTCTCTTCACAACCGGAGAGAAGCTGGCCACCTTATGTGTACACAAACTGAGGGACCCTTACCCCTTCTCTGTTCCAACACTGTCCCTACCATTCTTGCACACACATTCATACACATAGTCTCTTTCCAAAGATTTCCTGAGGTTTCTGTGGTCAGTGTGTGTATAAGTGTGTATGTCTTCAATGTAACTACATTAAGTTAAAATAGGAAAAATTAATGGAAGGCAATTTGTCATTATCTTTACAGACACATTGCATACACACAATCCATACACACACATTGCATACACATAGTCTCTTTCATTGTGTTCTTAAAATCATTCTGGGTGTTTTTGAGTGTTCTGGGACTGGCACAAAGGAATTGAGAAGTGTTCTGGTCCTGCTGTTCCTCTTCCATACCCAAGGGAGTCTTGAGACAGCAGGAGTGGTGTGAAACAGGGGCCAGACCTCCTGATCTCTGACTTCCTGGCCCTCCCAGCCCGCTGGGAGACTCACGCCTTTGCAGGACTAGCAACTACTTTTTTCTCCCCTGTATACCTGTGCCTCAAAGCTATCTCCAGTATTCAGTCTCCTTGAGTAAAACCTTGAGCTAGCTATTACTTACTTATAATTAATGTATCTCTAAAAATTACTTTTATGTCTTATCCAGTGAAGTTTACTGAGCACTTAAGATATGCCAGAAAAACTGGTAGGTGTATTTTACCTCAATAAACTTCAATAGCATCAGCATCACATCGGCATCTTGTTATCCATCCACAAACATTTATTAAATCACACTATTGTAGGAATTGGAATACAGTGGTGAAAAAAACTAATATGGTCCCACATTAGGGTCTGGTGGAATTAATTATAAAGAAAAAAGAACAGGTACACTACAATTTGAAAATATGTTCAATTATGCCATGTATTTTGTTTCATGACAAAATTTTAAACTCTAAATTATGAAATAATTTAGTTTTCTCCTGTCTTCCTGTCTCATTAGAATAACAGTATAACAGTAATAAAACTGCTTTTGTGGTCCAGCTGTTTGTACAGTGATAGCTATCATTTAAAGGTATTACTCTAGCAATAATATTTTCAAGGAGGGAATGTGTAAGAAGGTCATTTCAGTTTTAAGCATGTTGCATTTGCAATGACACATTAAGTTATAAATATTCAGTGGATAGCCCGTTGGCCATAGTGGCCTGGAACTCAGGAGTGAGAAATGGGCTGGAGATTAGGGATCCACAAAATGTATTGTTGGTAGATAATGCCATGGTTGACAACACCCAAAGAGAAGGGTAAATGAGATGAGAACAGGCAAGAGAATTCTAAAGACATTCCTCTAAGAATGATGGGGTTAGTCAAAGGAGAAGTTGCCTAGGAGACTTATAAAGCCAGTCAAAGGTAAATGAGAAACTAGGAGATTAGGCATAAGAAGGACACTTCCAAGAAAAGGGAGTGGTCAAACATGATTGAGACACAGAACTGAAAATTGCAAAGCAGGTTCTGTAATTAGGATATTAACAAGCGGGTTTAGAGAGCAGGAATTGAGTTTTACATTTCAGTAGTGAGTGTGGAGAAGAACTAAAGACAGGATAGTTGGAGACTATGATTAAGAGTTTAAGAGTGTTTCGGGGTTTTTTTGTTTTTGTATCCACATGTCTAAAAACCAGATCTTCTCTTATGTTTTCTTATCTTATCCTCTCTCCACTCTTTATTTTTTTATTTTGGCATCATTAATCTACAATTACATGAAGGACATTATGTTTACTAGGCTCCCCCCTTTACCAAGTCCCCCCCACATCCCCATTCATAGTCACTGTCCATCAACATAGTAAGATGCTGTAAAATCACTACTTGTCTTCTCTGTGTTGCACAGCCCTCCCCGTGCCCCCCAACACTATACATGCTAATCGTAATGCTCCCTTTCTTTTCTTCCCGCCCTTATCTCTCCCTTCCCACCCATCCTCCCCAGTCCCTTTACCTTTGGTAACTATTAGTCCATTCTTGGGTTCTGTGCTTCTGCTGCTGTTTTGTTCCTTCAGTTTTCTTTTGTTCTATACTCCATATATGAGTGAGATCATTTGGTACTTGTCTTTCTCTGCCTGGCTTATTTCACTGAGCATAATACCCTCTAGCTCCATCCATGTTGTTGTGAATGGTAGGATTTGTTTTTTTCTTAGGGCTGCGTAATATTCCATTGTGTATATGTACCACATCTTCTGTATCCATTCATCTACCGATGGACATTTAGGTTGCTTCCATATCTTGGCTATTGTAAATAGTGCAGCGATAAACATAGGTGTGCATCTGTCTTTTTGAATCTGGAGTGCTGCATTCTTAGGGTAAATTCCTAGAAGTGGAATTCCTGGGTCAAATGGTATGTCTATTTTGAGCATTTTGAGGAACCTCCATACTGTTTTCCATAATGGTTGAACTAATTTACATTCCCACCAGCAGTGTAGGAGGGTTCCCCTTTCTCCACAGCCTTGCCAACATTTGTTGTTGTTTGTCTTTTGGATGGTAGCCATCCTTACTGGTGTGAGATGATATCTCATTGTGGTTTTAATTTGCATTTCTCTGATGACAAGCGATGTGGAGCATCTTTTCATGTGTCTGTTGGCCATCTGAATTTCTTCTTTAGAGAACTGTCTATTCAGCTCCTCTGCCCATTTTTTAATTGGATTATTTGCTTTTTGTTTGTTGAGGTGTGTGAGCTCTTTATATAGTTTGGATGTCAACCCTGTATCGGATCTGTCATTTTCAAATATATTCTCCCATACTGTAGGATACCTTCTTGTTCTATTGATGGTGTCCTTTGCTGTACAGAAGCTTTTCAGCTTGATATATTCCCATTTGTTCATTTTTGCATTTGTTTCCATTGCCCAGGGAGATATGTTCAAGAAGAGGTCACTCATGTTTATGTCTAAGAGATTTTTGCCTACGTTTTTTTCTAAGAGTTTAATGGTTTTATGACTTACATTCAAGTTTTTGATCCATTTCGAATTTACTTTTGTGTATGGTGTTAGACAGTGATCCAGTTTCATTCTCTTACATGTAGCTGTCCAGTTTTGCCAGCACCATCTGTTGAAGAGACTGTCATTTCCCCATTGTATGTCCATGGCCCCTTTATCGAATATTAGTCGACCATATATGTTTGGGTTAATGTTTGTAGTCTCTAGTCTGTTCCACTGGTCTGTGGCTCTGTTCTTGTGCCAGTACCAAATTGTCTTGATTACTCTGGCTTTGTAGTAGAGCTTGAAGTTGGGGAGTGAGATCCCCCCCCCACTTTATTCTTCCTTCTCAGGATTGTTTTAGCTATTCGGGGTCTTTGGTGTTTCCATATGAATTTTTGAACTATTTGTTCCACTTGATTGAAGAAAGCTGTTGGTAATTTGATAGGGATTGCATCAAATCTGTATATTGCTTTGGGCAGGATGGCCATTTTGATGATGTTAATTCTTCCTAGCCAGGAGCATGGGATGAGTTTCCATTTGTTAGTGTCCTCTTTAATTTCTCTTAAGAGTGTCTTATAGTTTTCAGGGTATAGGTTTTTCACTTCCTTGGTTAGGTTTATTCCTAGGTATTTTATTCTTTTTGATGCTATTGTGAATGGAATTGTCTTCCTGATTTCTCTTCCTATTAGTTTATTGTTAGTGTATAGGAAAGCCACAGATTTCTGTGTGTTTATTTTGTATCCTGCAACTTTGCTGAATTCCGGTATTAGCTCTAGTAGTTTCGGAAAGGAGTCTTTAGGGTTTTTTATTTACAATATCATGTCATCTGCAAATAGTGACAGTTTGACCTCTTCTTTACCAATCTGGATTCCTTGTATTTCTTTGTTTTGTCTGATTGCCGTGGCTAGGACCTCCAGTACTCTGTTAAATAACAGTGGGGAGAGTGGGCATCCCTGTCTTGTTCCCAATCTCAGAGGAAAAGCTTTCAGCTTCTCGCTGTTCAGTATGATGTTAGTTGTGGGTTTATCATATATGGCCTTTATTATGTTGAGGTGCTTGCCCTCTATACCCATTTTGCTGAGAGTTTTTATCATGAATGGATGTTGAATTTTGTCGAATGCTTTTTCAGCATCTATGGAAATGATCATGTGATTTTTGTCTTTCTTTTTGTTGATGTGGTGGACGATGTTGATGGATTTTTGAATGTTGTACCATCCTTGCATCCCTGGGATGAATCCCACTTGGTCATGGTGTACGATCCTTTTGATATATTTTTGAATACGGTTTGCTAATATTTTGTTGTGTAATTTTGCATCTATGTTCATCAGGGATATTGGTCTGTAGTTTTCTTTTTTTGGTGGGGTCTTTGCCTGGTTTTGGTATTAGGGTGATGTTGGCTTCATAGTATGAGTGTGGGAGTATTCACTTCTCTTCTATTTTTTGGAAAACTTTAAGGAGAATGGGTATTATGTCTTCTCTGTATGTCTGATAAAATTCCGAGGTAAATCCAACTGGACTGGGGGTTTTGTTCTTTGGTAGTTTTTTGATTACCGATTCAATTTCGTTGCTGGTAATTGGTCTGTTTAGATTTTCTGTTTCTTTCTGGGTCAGTCGTAGAAAGTTGTATTTTTCTAGGAAGTTGTCCATTTCTCCTAGGTTTCCCAGCTTGTTAGCATATAGGTTTTCATAGTACTCTGTAATAATTCTTTGTATTTCTGTGGGGTCCGTCGTGATTTTTCCTTTCTCAGTACTGATTCTGTAGATTTGTGTTGACTCTCTTTTCCTCTTAAGTCTGGCTAGAGGCTTATCTATTTTGTTTATTTTCTCGAAGAACCAGCTCTTGGTTTCATTGATTCTTGCTATTGTTTTATTCTTCTCAATTTTATTTATTTCTTCTCTGATCTTTATTATGTCCGTCCTTCTGCTGACCTTAGGCCTCATTTGTTCTTCTTTTTCCAGTTTTAATAATTGTGACATTAGACCATTCATTTGGGATTGTTCTTCCTTATTTAAATATGCCTGGTTTGCTATATACTTTCCTCTTAAGACTGATTTTGCTGTATCCCACAGTAGTTGGGGCTTAGTGTTGTTGTTGTCATTTGTTTACATATATTGCTGGATCTCCATTTTGATTTGGTCATTGATCCATTGATTATTTAGGAGCATGTTGTTAAGCCTCCATGTGTTTGTGAGCCTTTTTGCTTTCTTTGTACAGTTTATTTCTAGTTTTATGCCTTTGTGGTCTGAAAAGTTGGTTGGAAGGATTTCAATCTTTTGGAATTTACTGAGGCTCTTTTTGTGGCCTAGTATGTGGTCTATTCTGGAGAATGTTCCATGTGCACTTGAGAAGAATGTGTATCCAGTTGCTTTTGGATGTAGAGTTCTGTAGATGTCTATTAGGTCCATCTGTTCTAGTGTCTTGTTCAGTGCCTCTGTGTCCTTACTTATTTTCTGTCTGGTGGATCTGTCCTTTGGAGTGAGTGGTGTGTTGAAGTCTCACAGAATGAATGCATTGCATTCTATTTCCCCCTTTAGTTCTGTTAGTATTTGTTTCAGATATGTTGGTGCTCCTGTATTGGGTGCATATATATTTATAATGGTTATATCCTCTTGTTGGACTGAGCCCTTTATCATTATGTAATGTCCTTCTTTATCTTTTGTTACTTTCTTTATTTTGAGGTCTGTTTTGTCTGATAATAGTATTGCAACACCTGCTTTTTTCTCTCTGTTGTTTGCATGAAATATCTTTTTCCATCCCTTGACTTCAAGTCTGTGCATATCTTTGGGTTTGAGGTAAGTCTCTTGTAAGCAGCATATGGATGGATCTTGCTTTTTTATCCATTCTATTACTCTGTGTCTTTTGATTGGTGCATTCAGCCCATTTACATTTAGGGCGATTATTGAAAAGTATGTACTTATTGCCATTGCAGGCTTGAAGTTTGTGGTTACCAAAGGTTCAGGGTTAGCTTCTTTACTATCTTACTGTCTAACTTAACTCACTTATTGACCTATTATAAAGATGGTCTGATGATTCTTTATTTCTCTCCCTACTTATTCCTCCTCCTCCCTTCTTCATATGTTGTGTGTTTTGTTCTGTGCTTTTTTTAGCAGTGCTCCCATCTAGAACAGTCCCTGTAAGATGCCCTGTAGAGGTGGTTTGTGGGAGGCAAATTCCCTCAACTTTTGCTTGTCTTGGAATTGTTTAATCCCTCCTTCATATTTAAATGATAATCGTGCTGGATACAGTAGTCTTGGTTCAAGGCCCTTCTGTTTCATTGCATTAAGTATATCATGCCATTCTCTTCTGGCCTGTAGGGTTTCTGTTGAGAAGTCTGATGATAGCCTGATGGTTTTTCCTTTGTAGGTGACCTTTTTTTTCTCTCTGGCTATCTTTAATACTTTGTCCTTGTCTTTGATCTTTGCCATTTTAATTATTATGTGTCTTGGTGTTTCCCTCCTTGGATCCCTTGTCATGGGAGTTCTGTGTACCTCTGTGGTCTGAGAGGCCATTTCCTCCCCTAGTTTGGGGAAGTTTTCAGCAATTATTTCTTCAAAGACACTTTCTATCCCTTTTTCTCTCTCTTCTTCTTCTGGTACCCCTATAATGCGGATATTGTTCTGTTTCAATTGGTCACTCAGCTCTCTTAGATTTCTTTCATTCCTGGAGATCCTTTTATCTCTCTCTGCGTCAGCTTCTCTGCATTCCTGTTCTGTTTTCTAGTCCATTAATGGTCTCTTGCATCTCGTCCATTCTGTTTTGATGTCCTTCCAGAGCTTGTTTTATTTCTGTATTCTCCTTCCTTAGTTCTTGCATATTTCTCTGCAAGTCCATCAGCATGGTTATGACTTTTGTTTTGAATTCTTTTTCAGGAAGACTTGTTAAATCTATCTCCCCAGGTTCCTTCTCAGGGAAAGATGTAGCAGATGCCGAAGCTGTCTGGGTTAGTCTTGTCTGGATCAAATTTTTTTGCCTTTTCATGTTGATAGATGCAGTGGAGTGCTATTGACGTGTCTATCATCTTTCCACTTGGCTCCTGGCCTTTCTTTACTGGGACAACTGCGACCCCTAGTGGCTTGTGTTGGGCAATTGCATGTTGACTGGGTCTTTGTATTTTGCCTGGCTGGTATGGAGGATGCTCCCATGTTGAGGGTGTGGCTAGCCTCCAGCTGCTTCTCTGCTACGGCAGGGCCCCAGAGGGGTAATGGATGGGGGGCTGTTTGGCTGTTTACCTCCGTGAGGGGTCTCAAAGCTGTTGCCCAGGGTGTTAGTGCACCCAGAGTTCCCTGGAATTTCCAGCTGTTGGACTGTGACCTGGGATGTTTCCATCCAGCTGTGGCATCCCTGTCCCTTTAAGACTTGCAAAAAGCACTCGCTTTACTTTGTCATAGGGGCATCGGCTTCAGGACCCACTCAGAGGTCTTGCTCTCCTGTTTCCCTAATTTCCAGCCCTCCATGCATGCACTGTGTCTGCGCTCTGGTGCGGATGGCTGGGGCTGGGTGTTTAGCAGTCCTGTGCTCCCTCTCCCTCCCTGCTCTCCTGCTATGACTCCTCTCCTCCCACTGGGAGCTGGGGTGAGGGGTGATCGGGTCCTGCTGGGCCGGGGCTTGTATCTTACCCCTTTCACCAGGTGCTGTGCTCTCGCAGGTGTGGATGTAGTCTGGCTGTTCTCCTGTGTCTTCTGTTCTCTCTTTTAGGATTAGTTGTATTTGTTGTATTTTCAAAAATATATATGTTTTTGGGAAGAGATTCCCACTGTCCTACTCACGCTGCTATCTTGGCTCCGCCCCCCTGTCTCCACTCTTTCTTCCTCTCTCCTGCCCATTCCATCCACTCAAACTTTCTCAATATCCCTCTCAAAATCTTCGGTGTTCTAAGACTTCTTACCTATATTTTTCAAGAACTGAAATGTGAATTTGACTGAGACATAAAACTGGCAATATAAAATTCCCTATAAAAGTTAGATTGCACTTCTATAGCACTGGCTTCCTCATGCGGAGTGCATTGATGTGTGTGTGCTCTGCCTTGCTGATTCTCTCATAGTCAGCAGAGACTGTAGCTTTGTAAATGTCACTGCTTTCTGGGTTTGGAATGCCAGGATGCATTAGACTCTCTCTGAAATGACTGAGGAAAGAAAAATTTGACTCTCCATGAGATATTCTTCTGAAGATATCAACAAAATAGAAAATTCTGCACCAAAATATTATAGAACAAACCTCCCTGGAGCTTAATTTCGATATATTTGGACCAAGTTAGGGAGAATTTTATTTGTATTTTTACTCTAGGGAAACAGTTTCATAAACTTTTCCAAAACAACTTCCCCTATATTTACAACACTATTTAGAATGTGTTCTGGAATATGAGGTAAGTGGCTGCTTCATCCTTCTCCACATTATTTGATGTAGCTGCCTGAATCTCTCCTAGTTGAACAAATTCTCCACATTAAGAGACTAAACTCACAAATAGTGCCTAACAAAGAAGATGCAACCATTAACTATTAGATATTTTTGGTGAGACACAGAGCCTATCTCTCACTTGACGGTAAATACGATCTGTGATTGTTTTTCAATCTTCCTTCACATCTGGGATGTGGACACAATAACCTTGATTCATACATCAGAAACAATCTCTACAGTTTCTGAATTGCAGTATACTGACAGAAGGATATTAAAGAAACAGGGAGAGCACAGAATGAGTTCTGATACCAACGGTGGCTGTGGAGCAGACACATGCTGATCTTAGTAGCCATATTCCAGAAGCAGTCCATGCCTACTGTCCACAGATGCCTCCTCTTCTAGTGTGCAGAGCTAGAGGCTTGTTCCTCTTCAGGGACATGATTTCTGCTAAGTCCTGACTGTAGCTTAGCGTCCTTGTCCCTATTCTCCATATACCTGGTCCTTGAGGTTTCTAGTAGTCTGTGATCTGTTCATACTGTTATAAAAAATTTATTTTCTGCCTAAACAATAATCAAAATCAGATTCTGTTGCCTACAGCTAAGAACCTGATAGATACAATTGCCAAATACATCAAAACTTAGAAGCAACAACCAAGGATTTTATCAAATCTGATTGTACATTATTAATGCCTCAAAAAACTCAAATATGGGTTATCTATGTGAAAATACTCTGTTTATTCTCCAGATCTATTCATGAAATGACATACTAAGGTTTTGTTACTTAAGGCATGAATTTGGTGAGTGAGGTCCTGGGAGGTCATATCTGATGGTTGCCTTTAGAGATTGTTTTCCCAGTTTGACATAAAAGCCCAAGCTCCACAGGCCATTTTCTGAATGATAATTAGTAATGTGCCCTCAAGAAATAGTTGATGTTTAAAAGTCTACTCAATAATGTCCCTAATAATAACTTCTGTCTCCGAAGTCTTCAAGGGTTTTTTTGAGTGTTGAGCAACTAACTCCACTAATTTATTTACTTTTGTAACTCCAAGAATATGCTCCTTCTTGATGGAACATGGCTCCACTTCAATCCCTTGCCCTCAAAATAAAAATTTTCTAGCTAATTAGGCACTCCCTTGAAAATGTGTGTGAGTTTCTCCTTGTTTGAATCATAAGTCTGAGATTCTTCATACTTCTTTAGGAAGAAGGGCATTTTCAGTGTTTGATTCAAATTAAAACTTTGTGTTGGGATGATTATATAGATCATATGTCTTAATATATCAATATACATTCAGAACCAGAAGAATTATCTCTTGATGGATTTATCATGTGGACAAAACACAAAAATGTTCTGGGATCCTGTGATTTAAAAGTCTGTAATTGACACTTTGATTAATATCTTTGAATACGTGAAATGCATATTCCTCTTCAGGGAGGAAAAAAAGAAAAAGTTCCTCCTACTTCTATATGCAAATAAAATGGTCTTATTTTCTTGAACTAGAAGTAATCTTAGCACAGAAATGACCCTGATAACAGACTTGCTACCATGGAGAGTAATTATTTGAGTTAGAGAATTCCTAACAGGTTTGTAGGTAAACATATTCTTCGGAGGGTTGACTTATTCAAGAACCTATGGATGCTTTTGAAAACATCTTCTAATATCCGGCTGAATTTACAAAAGATACCATATTTTACCAATATTATTTAGTTGGCAATATGGATATTGACCAAAACCCAATATTATTCAGATAAAATCAGAACAAGCAAGACAAATGGCCTAGAATTTTGACCCTCAGAGTTGGCCTGAAATCAAACTTTATTTCTTTCTAAGAAAATTCTGTCCCTATTCATGGATGGTCTTTTCATTTTGAGTCTTATCCACTTTCATAAGGGAAAGTAAAGTTAACAGATGTGAAGATGGAAGGGTCTTGCTTGGAGTGCATGTGGAAAGCTCTGATGAGACCAGCCACTTGAGACCCTAGACTTAGAGAGCAGGTGTTGGAAAATATCACTCTGAATAATTTCATCTGGTTTGATATATTAAGGCATTCCACAAAAGAATGTATGCCAGGGCCATGCTGTTCCAAATCCCCGCCAGCTAGGATTTACCTTATTGAATTGCATGTGTTGCATGGCGCCAGCCATCAGAGGGCTTTATGAAAGATATGACCCTTTGAAACTCATCATTGCATTTATCATAATTATGATGTTAAAAATATTTGTCACTATTCATACAACTCCTCTTTTCTCACAGGAAAACTTTATTTCGTATGTCACAGCTAGGAATAATTGTACCCATGTGAAATCTGTTTGTTTTCATCTTTGGAACACTGAGACACATGTAATAGGTTCTTTGTATTTATTGGCTGGTAACAGCTCAAGGACAGGTTTGTGGCTTAAACCTAGTGTTCAGTGACTCCAGGCTGTTTGATTTCATGTGTTCTGGTTGTGTCTTTGCTTCTTTGTTATTTTTGCATTTGCTTTTTAGACTTAAATTTTCTCTTTAATCTGTTTCATTTCTCATCTGAAAGAATTAATTAATCTGATTATATTATTTGTACTTCTGAATGCTACCTGAAATCCACTTTTTGGAACAAGATAAGATATAAGTTTAATAGAATGATTTGAAACATACCATCTCTTTTTCCTCATCCATGTGAAGTCTTGAGTGTGTATATTTAGTATGAAACCTTCTAAAGCTTTCTTTTTCTTTTCTCACTATTTATGTTCAACAAATCTACTATGCCTAACTTGCCCTTTCACACACTCGTTATAAATAAAGTACTAAAAGTTTTCGAATATTTGATGTGCTCATGAACAATTAGTTGTGAACAGTCATTTTTCCTCAAAAACAATTTAGGCAGAAACATTTATCTCCTACTTTTAATTCAAATACCAGTACTTCCAAGGTTTCCAGTTTGGTAAGCTCAAAATGCTTCCAAAACCTTAACAACTAGACAAAGTAAATGGGTAATAAAGGCAGCCACGAGTGTCCTGTACTTCATTAGCAGAAAAGTAAATGGCAGAGCTTTTTGAAAATATTTTTAGAAGCTAGAGCTCTAATGTGCATACAGATATCAGATATGTAAATTGGGTTGAACTTTGTTTGCATTTGTCAATCTGTCCTCCATGAGGTTAATGAGGAATTTGTAAAGATTTGCTATAGGAATTGATACATTTAATATAACAACTAGTCTCTTAAATATGGTTTATTGGAAGTCACAGACTCAATATGGAGGAGAACAGATATTTAACTTTATCATTTCCAACCGTATTTCAGTGCAAAAGGGTACTTTCTGTGCCATCAATTGATAAACCAAATTAACAGATAGTGCTCAGGTGCCCTTAAACAGTTAAATAATTTTATTAGGAAATACTCTCCTTACAGTGCCAGGCTCAATATAACTACCCAGTTTAAAATAAATGTTTCCGAATGTTAAAAAATTATCTGCTTAATAGTCAGAGAGCCTAGCAGATCCCCAGGGATAATTAGACAGAATCACACTATGGAAACTGGGAGGCACATCAAGCAGATAATTTCTAATACATTTTAAGCAGTGGCTCTCCACTTTTGCCCTGTAATTATTTCTCACACAATATGATCCATCCCAGGGCAGAATTTTTGAATATAAACATAACTTTCAGTGGGAACTACTAATGAAGGAGCAATGCTTAGTGCCATCTAGCACAAGGACATGCATAAATCATACTCTCAAACTGCAAAAACAGAATGAACTGCTGTATTATTCAAGAGTTATAGTCCTCAATACATTACTATCCCCCAAACTAATGACATCAAGTAGACTTTTATTCCAAATAAAACTTTCTATCCCATGAAAGCAATATGAATACATTTATTATTTCCAAATTTCCTTGAGATATTTTCTAATTAACTGTATAATTTTGGGAAACATATTAATAACATTTCTTTCAAACCAAAGCCAGCATTTTAATCAAACCAAATTTTCCCCCAAAATGATTCTACATAGAATAGTTTTTATAAATTAGTCTAATATTTATATATAATGATTGTGTTCATCTCTAATTTACTTACAATTCTGCCAAAAGACAAAATCTGTAGACAGATTTCACAGACCAGCCTCAACCTAATGTTTGTAAATCAACTATTGATGAAAAAGAAAATTAATATTTTTTTTCTGTTCCATCTAGAGCCATGACCAAGACAGGAAATTAAGCGCCTTATTGCTTGCTAGTTTTTTCAAGGTTTACTCACTGAGGAGTAAACTCCCACACACAGGGAATGTGGGTGTGGGTGTGGGTGTGCGTGGGTGTGTTGATGGTAGGAGGATGTTTCTGATCTGCTATTCCCTCTCCCTGGGACCCATGATTTTGCCTTAGTTCCCACGTGCGTGTACATCCTGCTGGGTAATAAGCCACTCGGGTTTGGCAGATGCTAGCTGGGTAAATGCTGCTCAGGATCCTTCAATGTACAGGACTCTGCTCTGAACTTCAATAGTTTTCCTTACTTCTGTCCCTCCAGTTCATCCCTTTAAAACAAAAGCATGTTTTACCTTCATGTTTCATTTAATATTTTTGGTTGAACTGGGGGGACTTGCTCTCTACATCTTGCTAACGTAATTCCAAAAACTTCCTTTCAGTTATGTTTTCTGAACTGCAGTGAATTTTAATGTACCTTAGCCCTTACTCTCCATGGAAGCCTTGATCAGGTGCAATATAGATTATATCTATTTGCCCTTGCTAGTTAGACATGTCCAGAGTTGCAGTTACTCTATTTCTCAAAGAAGAGTTTGAACTAAATAATACTGAGAATTTTTAAAAATGTCTTTTATTTATTGCTGGATCCAGCTCTTTCAGTCAGAATGGAGAATAAACTGTAAGGCTATTCAATTATGGCCTTTGAATTGTGGAGCTCTATTCCAGTTTTTGTTGGCAGATACTTAACCCACCAGATCTCCTGCTTATATCTTTGTGAAGAGAAACAAAGCAATAGAAAACAAACTTAAAATGATGAGACTTTCTGTGAAGTTTATCCATAAGAATGGGATTACTTTGACAAAACAAATAGTGTTTGGTGCATAGTTCAATTTGGCACAGTAAAGGACAGCATTCACATATACATATACATATGGTCAATCAGTGAGGAAAATCTCACTTTGGAAATATAGACTATAGGAACACACTTCAGTAATATTTTGCAAACTCATCCAAAAAAAACTACTCTCTGCCCAGCACGATAACGGACCTATTGAGGAATAGATGTGTGAAAACAAATTCTCGCTCTTCATTCCTTTCTGAAACTAATCTTATCACACAAAGCATGTGTCTTCATATGTTTTGCTATGCTTCTCTATTCGATTTAAGAATGATATACAGAATACTAAGCTATCCACTTTCATTTTGTAAAATGATGAAACATTCGCACAACTGCTGTTGGTTCTGGTTGCTCTGAAGAATTGCTCTCCTAGGCACTTGGCCTTTCCTCAGCCCTGTTACCCTCCCTGCCCCTGGATATAGATTGAATGGTTTATCTGTAAAGAATAATCTGGGCAGGAATGGCATGGACAGCTTTCTTCTGTTTGGGGGAGGGTTTCTAAGCATCACAGACTTAAGTTTACAGTTCTGCTCTAGTGCTTCCTCTCTTTAATCTTTCCTTGGCACTTCTTGTTACCTTTCTTTAATCTGATGGGTTTAATGTCAGTCACCATTACCATAAAGCAAATCTAGTGTTGATTGATGATATCTTCTAATTAAAGCTCTTTCTAAAACAGTATATACAAGTATGGACAAGCAGAATGTGTTAGGCTGTCTTGTGTTATCTCTTGTATGTGGATAAGTCTGTAGATACCCTTTCAAGCTATGAATTTCAGTCTAGGTTTTTTAATAATACTATTATATTATAATAATTTTCTGTATTTAGATGTAAAAATATATATGCAGTACATTATTAAAACAATTATCTAATTTTACCCTTGTTTGAGCAAGGAGTTTAAATTTTTAATTTTTCTGACATATGTATATATATATAATTTTAATAAATTTAAATTTAAATAAAATAGTCCTATGTGGTTAGTAGCTGTCATATATATACATATACATATATATATATATATATAAATTAAGCTTATTATTAGATATGTAGGAAATCTAATCAATCTAATCTAAAGGTGGAGAACTGAAAGTCAAACCAACTATACACTTTTCAAAATCAGTGTTAATGCTTTATTTTCTTTTTCCCTTCTGAATTGTTTTTTAGCTTATCAAAACACTATTTCTTCTGTTTATTTATCTTCTCAACTTGACTGAAAAGTTGTCTGTATTTCCAAAGACTTAATCTTGAATTGTGTTCCAGATGCTTTGCCTGGCCCTGCATTCCAATTTCTAAGCAGTTTGTAGGAAGTTTTTATAAATTTATTTTACAGCCATCAATATTAGAGAAGATTAGCAAATTTACGTCAACTGTGTACAGGATGTTATTCCAGGTAAATATAGATGAAAATGGCTCATCCTCTATTAAGCTACTCATATTTTTTTTCATGAAAATGCTGTATTTTCAAAAATATTTATTAGGATTTTTTTCTGATTAAAATTTACTACAGGCTTATATTAGCCAGTACAGAGAGAATGTAGAATAAAAAGAGGACTTGATGGATTTAGGTCTCCCTGTGCATTTTCTCCATGTTTGCAAATTTAGTATATGTGCTGTGAAGTAAGCATCACATAGTTGTTTACAAGGTTTATAATTTCACACTTTCAAAACCAAATACCTTTAAGGTTAATTTTCTGTGGAGTCACGTGTTTGTAACAAACACAGCAAAGGTTATGTTTTGTTATTTACTGATTTTTTCACTGTTCATTCATTTTTTTGAATGATTTTCTTTAAGGGGAGGAGAAGGTATAGAACAGTGATACTTGATCGGGTGGTTTGTTCCTTCACCAAATCTATTTTGATTTCACTTATTGTGTATATTTTATGAAAATTTAGTGGTATAGAATAATATATATGTGTATATATGTATATATATGTTCAGGCATATATATATCCTAAAAATCGTACATGTGTGTGTGTATAATATATATGCATACACACACATAGCTCCTTAATATTGAAGTAGGATGCTTAGAAATTAAATTTTTCCAGAAAATAAATATTTGATTCTTTTTCCATTCTGTAGAAACCTTAACTAAACTTCCCAAAGACTAGAAGCATTTCAAGGAGTAGGAATATTAGAATATCACAAGGCAGGCCATTCAATTTTTGATAGGTTATAATTATTAAAAAGTAATTTCTCATATTGAGCCAAACTCTGTTCTACTATAATTTCCACAAGGTAATACTAATTATACTTCTAATACTATGATGAAAAAGAGTAAGTGGTCTTCAAAGTAACACATTTTGAACCATCACTTCCCAGAATTGAATGAACTTTACTGATTTTCATAATATATTGAATAAATTATATAAATTATATTATAAAGTATCTATAATTAATAAGTAACAGTGATGCAGAGGAAAAAAATGTTAATTTTTTAAATAATGTGTTAGCATTTTAATTCATATATATATCCATATCTTAAAATTAAAATTTTATTCTACATATCATTTTATACTTGCTTTTAGTTATTCAGCAATGCCTATATATGTCTATATATGTATATATTACATTACATTACATATATATGGACAAAGTTTTATTTGATTCATAATATTCTATTATTGAACGATTCAATGAGTTAATCAATTCTTTATTAATGAATCTATACATCATTTCTGCATTTTACTCCTCTAAATAATGTGGAATGAAACTCACTCTATTTACAAATTTATGTCTTTGTGAATATCATCCTATTTACAACATCTAAAAACTATTCATTCTGTAGACTTTACTTCAATAAGTGACTGCTGGGTTAAATCACTTTACATATTTTTAAGAATTTTTATACATATTGCTCTGGTTCCTGGATACATATAATGTCTGATTCTTGATAACAGAAGAATGGATATTTGGAACAAACTTCCCACTGAGATCAACCAGAAAACCTTGAACAAAGGGTCTTCTATCTCATATCACTGGAGAGCTAACAAAAAAGTGGATTTATACATTTTAAATGAAGAAATAATACCAAATTTATAATAAATTTTCTTTAAATCTAGCCCCTAGCTCATATTATTAAGTCAGAATTTGCCTAATACTAAAACTTGAAAAGGAATCACAAGAAAGGAAAATATGCAGGCCTATCTCACTTATGAGCATAAAAACAAAATTATAAATTATCACTAAATATTATAATTACATTAAAAGTTAATACACCTAGAAATGTAGTTGTTTTTAATGTTTGAAAATTGTGATTATCTCCATATCTGAAAAAATTATTTCTTAAAAAATTCAATCTATTTATTATCAAAACTAAGCATACTACAACTATGAGAATTTCTTAACCATATAAAGGATATTTATAAGACAGCAATAGCAAATATCAAATTTTTTTTTCTTTTTTTTCATTTTATTATCATTAAACTACAATTACATGAAGAACATTATGGTTACTAGATTCAACCCAGGGACATGGTTTTTTGAAAATTTAGTATCTGTGATCACAATCGCTTCATAATAGAGATTTTGAAGAAGAGCCATTTATTTTTTTTAAAGAGAAAGGAATATTATCAGAAAAGTGTACCTCCATAGCCAATCATCTGACATCCTTTAAGTGATCCAAATTGAGGATATTTAAAGCATACGTTAATCTTTGATTTACTATTAGTTTTATCCTATCAAGGACTGATCACCCTTTTCTTTCTTTCTTTTTTTAATTTTTAATCTACACTTACCTGAAGAATACTATGTTTACTGGGCTCTCCCCTATACCAGGCCCACCCTATAAACCACATTACAGTCACTGTCCATCAGCATAGCAAAATGTTGTAGAATCATCACTTGTCCTCTCTGTGTCGTACAGCCCTCCCTCCCCTTTCTTCCTCCCCACCCATGCATGCTAATCTTAATACCCCCTTTCTTCTTCCCCCACCCCTTAGCCCTCCCTGCCCACCCATGCTCCCCAGTTCCTTTCCCTTTGGTACCTGTTAGACCATTTATGGATTCTGTAATTCCGCTGCTGTTTTGTTCCTTCAGTTTTTCCTTTGTTCTTATACTCCTCAGATGAGTGAAATCATTTGGTATTTCCCTTTCTCCGCTTGGCTTATTTCACTGAGCATAATACTCTCCAGCTCCATCCATGTTGCTGCAAATGGTTGGATTTTCCCTCTTCTTATGGCTGAGTAGTATTCCATTGTGTATATGTACCACATCTTCTTTATCCACTCATCTACCGATGGACATTTAGGTTGCTTCCAATTCTTGGCTACTGTAAATAGTGCTGCGATAAACATAGGGATGCATCTGTCTTTCTCAAACTTGATTGCTGCATTCTTAGAGGAAATTCCTAGGAGTGGAATTCCTGGGTCAAATGGTAGGTATGTTTTGAGTGTTTTGATGAACCTCCATACTGCTTTCCACAATGGTTGAACTAATTTACATTCCCACCAGCAGTGTAGGAGGGTTCCCCTTTCTCCACAGCCTCACCGACATTTGTTGTTGTTTGTCTTTTGGATGACAGCTATCCTTACTGGTGTGAGGTGATACCTCATTGTAGTTTTAATTTGCATTTCTCTGATAATTAGTGATGTGGAGCATCTTTCATGTGTCTGTTGCCCATCTGTATTTCTTTCTTAGAGAACAGTCTGTTCAGTTCATTTGCACACTTTTTAATTGGGTTATTTGTTTTTTGTTGAGGTGTGTGAGCTCTTTATATATTCTGGACGTCAAGCCTTTATCGGATCTGTCATTTTCAAATATATTCTCCCATACTGTAGGGTTCCTTTTTGTTCTATTGATGGCGTCTTTTGCTGTACAGAAGCTTTTCAGCTTAATGTAGTCCCACTTGCTCATTTTTGCTGTTGTTTTCCTTGCCTGGGGAGATGTGTTCAAGAAGAGGTCATTCATGTTTATGTCTAAGAGGTTTTTGCCTATGTTTTTTTACAAGAGTTTAATGATTTCATGACTTACATTCAGGTCTTTGGTGCATTTTGAGTTTACGTTTGTATATGGGGTTAGACAATCGTCCAGTTTCATTCTCCTACATGTAGCAATCCAGTTTTGCCAGCACCATCTGTTGAAGAGACTGTCATTTCGCCATTGTATATCCATGGCTCCTTTATCAAATATTAATTGACCATATATATTTGGGTTAATTTCTGGAGTCTCTAATCTGTTCCACTGGTCTGTGGCTCTGCTCTTGTGACAGTACCAAATTGTCTTGAATACTATGACTTTTTAGTAGAGCTTGAAGTTGGGGAGTGAGATCCCCCCTACTTTATTCTTCTTTCTCAGGATTGCTTTGGCTATTCGGGGCCTTTGGTGTTTCCATACGTATTTTTGAATTATTTTCTCTAGTTCATTGAAGAATGTTGCTGATAATTAGAGAGGGATTGCATCAAATCTGTATATTGCTTTGGGCAGGATGGCCATTTTGATGACATTAATTCTTCCTAGCCATGAGCATGGGATGAGTTTCCATTTGTTAGTGTCCCCTTTAATTTCTCTTAAGAGTGACTTGTAGTTTTCAGGGTAAAGGTCTTTCACTTCTTTGGTTAGGTTTATTCCTAGGTATTTAATTCTTTTTGATGCAATTCCGAATGGAATTGTTTTCCTGATTTCTCTTTCTATTGGTTCATTGTTAGAGTATAGGAAAGCTACAGATTTCTGTGTGTTAATTTTGTATCCTGCAACTTTGCTGTATTCCGATATAAGTTCTAGTAGTTTTGGAGTGGAGTCTTTAGGGTTTTTTATGTATAGTATCATATCATCTGCAAATAGTGACAGTTTAACTCCTTCTTTAACAATCTGGATTCCTTGTATTTCTTTGTTTTGTCTGATTGCCATGGCTAGGACCTCCAGTACTATGTTAAATAACAGTGGGGAGAGTGGTAATCCCTGTCTGGTTCCTGATCTCAGGGGAAATGCTTTCAGCTTCTCGCTGTTCAGTATAATATTGGCTGTGGGTTTATCATATATGGCCATCCTATGTTGAGGTACTTGCCCTCCCTTCCCATTTTGCTGAGAGTTTTTATCATGAATGGATGTTGAATTTTGTCAAATGGTTTTTCAGCATCTATGGAGATGATCATGTGGTTTTTGTCTTTCTTTTTGTTGATGTGGTGGATGATGTTGATGGATTTTCGAATGTTGTACCATCCTTGCATCCCTGGGATGAATCCCACTTGGTCATGGTGTATGATCCTTTTGATATACTGATGAATTGTTTGCTAATATTTTATTGAGTATTTTTGCATCTACATTCATCAGGATATTGGTCTGTAATTTTCTTTTTTGGTGGGGTCTTTGCCTGGTTTTGGTATTAGGGTGATGTTGGCTTCATAGAATGAATGTGGGAGTATTCCCTCCTCTTCTATTTTTTGGAACACTTTAAGGAGAATGGGTATTATGTCTTCTCTGTGTGTCTGATAAAATTCTGAGGTAAATCCAGCCGGCCGCGGGGTTTTGTTCTTGGGTAGTTTTTTGATTACCATTTCAATTTCTTTGCTCATAATTGGTTTGTTTAACTATTGTCTTTCTTCCTTGGTCGGTCTTGGGAGGTTGTATTTTTCTAGGAAGTTGTCCATTTCTTCTAGGTTTTCCAGCTTGTTGGCATATAGGTTTTCATAGTAGGCTTTAATAATTCTTTGTATTTCTGTGGAGTCTGTCATGATTATTCCATTCTCATTTCTGATACTGTTGATTTGTGTTGATTCTCTTTTTCTCTTAATAAGTTGGGCTAGAGGCTTATCTGTTTTATTTATTTTCTCAAAGAACCAGCTCTTGGTTTCGTTGATTTTTGCTATTGTTTTATTCTTCTCAATTTTGTTTATTTCTTCTCTGATCTTTATTATGTCCCTCCTTCTGCTGACTTTAGGCCTCATTTGTTCTTCTTTTTCCAGTTTTGATAATTGTGATGTTAGACTATTCATTTGGGATTGTTCTTCCTTCACGTGTGCCTGGATCGCTATATTCTTTCCCCTTAAGACCGCTTTCGCTGCGTCCCACAGAAGTTGGGGCTTTGTGTTGTTGTCATTTGTTTCTATATATTCCTTGATCTCTATTTTGTTTTGTTCAGTGATCCATTGATTATTTAGTAGCATGTTGTTAAGCCTCCATGTGTTTGTGAGCCTTTTTGTTTTCTTTGTAGAATTTAGTTCTAGTTTTATACCTTTGTGGTCTGAAAAATTGGTTGGTACAATTTTGATATTTTGGAATTTACTGAGGCTCCTTTTGTGGACTAGTATGTGGTCTATTCTGGAGAATGTTCCATGTGCACTTGAGAAGAATGTATATCCTGTTGCTTTTGGATATAGATTTCTATAGATGTCTATTAGGTCCGTCTGTTCTAGTGTGTTGTTCAGTGCCTGTGTGTCCTTACTTATTTTCTGCCCGGTGGATCTATCCCTTGGGGTGAGTGGTGTGTTGAAGTCTCCTAAAATGAATGCATTGCAGTCTATTTCCCTCTTTAGTTCTGTTAGTATTTGTTTTACATATGCTGGTGCTCCTGTATTGGGTGCATATATATTTAGAATGGTTATATCCTCTTGTTGGACTGAGCCCCTTATCATTATGTAGTGTCCTTCTATATCTCTTGTTACTTTCTTTGTTTTGAAGTCTATTTTGTCTGATATTAGTACTGCAACCTCTGCTTTCTTCTCACTGTTGTTTGCCTGAAATATGTTTTAGTCTGTGCATGTCTTTGGGTTTGAGGTGAGTTTCTTGTAAGCAGGATATAGATTTGTCTTGCTTTTTTATCCATTCTATTACTCTGTGTCTTTCGATTGGTGCATTAAGTCCATTTACATTTAGGGTGACTATGGAGAGATACGTACTTATTGCCATTGCAGGCTTTGGATTCCTGGTTACCAAAGGTTCAAGGTTAGCCTCTTTAGTATCTTACTGCCTAACTTAGCTTGCTTATTAAGCTGTTATATACACTGTCTGGAGATTCTTTTCTTCTGTCCCTTCTTATTCCTCCTCCTCCATTATTCATATGTTGTGTGTTTTGTTCTGTGCTCTTTTTAGGAGTGCTCCCATCTAGAGCAGTCCCTGTAAGATGCCCTGTTGAGGTGGTTTGTGGGAAGCAAATTCCCTCAGCTTTTGCTTGTCTGGAAATTGTTTAATCCTGCCATCATATTTAAATGATAGTCGTGCTGGATACAGTATCCTTGGTTCAAGGCCCTTCTGTTTCATTGCATTAAATATATCATGCCATTCTCTTCTGGCCTGTAGGGTTTCTGTCAAGAAGTCTGATGTTAGCCTGATGGGTTTTCCTTTATAGGTGACCTTTTTCTCTCTAGCTGCCTTTAAAACTCTTTCCTTTCCTTGATCCTTGCCATTTTAATTATTATGTGTCTTGGTGTTGTCCTCCTTGGATCCTTTCTGTTGGGGGTTCTGTGTATTTCAGTGGTCTGTTCGATTATTTCCTCTCCCAGTTTGGGGAATTTTTCAGCAATTATTTCTTCAAGGAGACTTTCTATCCCTTTTCCTCTCTCTTCTTCTTCTGGTACCCCTATTATACAGATATTGTTCCTTTTGGATTGGTCACATAGTTCTCTTAGTATTGTTTTGTTCCTGGAGATCCTTTTATCTCTCGCTATGTCAGCTTCTATACGTTCCTGTTCTCTGGTTTCTATTCCTTCAATGGCCTCTTGCATCTTATCCATTCTGCTTATAAAGCCTTCCAGGGTTTGTTTACTTCTGTGATCTCCTTCCTGACATCTGTGATCTCCCTCCAGACTTCATCCCATTGCTCTTGCATTTTTCTCTGCATCTCTGTCAGCGTGTTCATGAATTTATTTTGAATTCTTTTCCAGGAAGACTCGTTAGGTCTGTCTCCTTCTCAGGTGTTGTCTCTGTGATCTTTGTCTGCCTGTAGTTTTGCCTTTTCATGGTGATAGAGATAGTTTGCAGAGCTGGTATGAGTGACAGCTGGAGGAGCTTTCCTTCTTGTTGGCTTGTGGCCTTCCTCTCCTGGGAGAAAAGCGACCTCTAGTGGCTTGTGCTTGGCAGCTGTGCTCAGACAGGGCTTCAGCTACCTGCCCGGTTGGTTTGGAGTTTATCTCTGCTGTTGCGGTGGCGTGGCCTGGCTCGGGCTGCTCCTCCAAAATGGTGGAGCTCCATTGGAGGGGGAGTGCCTGGGGGACTATTTATCTCCATAAGGGGCCTCTGTGCTCCCTGCTGCCCAAGGGTTAGAGTGCCCAGAGATCCCCAGATTACCTGCCTCTGGGTTAAGTGTCCTTCCCTTTAAGACTTCCAGAAAGCACTCTCCAAACCAAAACAACAACAGCAAGAACAAAAGAGGAAAAAAAAATTAAATAAACAATTAAAAAAAACCGGAAAATCGCGTGATTTTCTTTGTCCTCAGGCGGTGATCTCAGGCACCCAGTCACCGGTCTTGCTGCCCTGTTTCCCTAGTATTGGGGTCCCTGTCCCTTTATGGCGTCCAAAAAGCAGTCTCCAAAAAAAAAGAGAAAAACGTGCGATTTTCTTTGTCCTCAGGCACCGTTCTCAGGCACCCACTCTCCTGTCTTGCTGCCCTGTTTCCCTAGTATTGGGGTCCCTGTTCCTTTAAGGCTTCCAAAAAGCACTCACCAAAAAAAAAGGGAAAAATGCACGATTTTCTTTGTCCTCATGTACCGGTCTCAGGCACCCGCTGCCCAGTCTTGCTGCCCTGTTTCCCTAGTATTGGGGTCCCTGTCCCTTTAAGTCTTCCAAAAAGCACTCGCCGAAAAAAAAAACCACTCTCGTTTCTTTGTTCTCCAACGTCAGCCTCATGCACCGGCTCACAGCGGTCCTGCCGCCCTATTTCCCTAGTATCCAGGACCCCACGCATGCACTGTGTCTGCGCTCTGGTCCAGAATCCTGGGGCTGGGTGTTCTGTAGTCCTGGGCTCTCTCTCCCTCCCTGTTCACTCCTCTCCACCCACCAGGGGCCGGGGGGAGGGGTCCTCGGGTCCCACCGGGCCGGAGCTTGTATCTTACCCCCTTCACGAGGCGCTGGGTTCTTGCAGGTGTGGATGTGGTCTGGATGTTGTCCTGTGTCCTCTGGCCTCTATTTTAGGAAAAGTTGTCTTTGTTATATTTTCATAGATATATGTGGTTTTGGGAGGAGATTTCTGCTGCTCTACTCACACCGCCATCCTGGCTCCGCCCCCCCACTTGTAAATAATTTTAATTGTTAATTTTGGGGAGATTATGGGAGAATCTGTAAGATCTAAAATTATTTTAGGCAAGAATGAATAGACAACAATTTCAGTTTGAGGTTGAATAATGATTAAAAAACAAAGCTTACTGAGTTTATCTAGCTTGGAAATCAATTATGCAAACACAATGACAATTTATAGTCTGGGGTGTTTGTACAACTAACAACCAAGACAAAAGACTATTTTTCAACTTGTAATGAAATTTTGGATTAAAAAGTATTACTTTAAATGGTTGACAAGTACAAGATGGGAAGAGGGAATATAATCCAAAACTAATAAATTTTAAAATGCCAAAACCTGTGAAAAACAAGCCTGGGAGTTCTCCAGCCTGAAATGAAGCTGACAAAATCCTGAAATAAAGACAATGAATCCTGAGCTCTTATGGCTAGTTGGACAGGTTGCAGAATTTTCTTTTGACACCTCCAAGTGCTCAGAGCAATAAGACAAAAAGAAGGATGAGATCTGTAAATTAGAATCATCACCATGGAAAAGTTCTCAATAGTGAGATCTTGTTTCTGAAAAGAAGTAATTCATATTTATACTTTATGAATACCAATAAAATCCAAGATAATGACATAAATTTCCTGTGGTATTAGGGTAGAGGCAGCAGAGTGCAACCTGGCTTAGCATTTGGGATTTTAAAGTCTGAGTTTCAGTTATCTTATTATAAACATCAGGCTAATATAATTTTCATTGACATTTCATCATTGTTTGTAAAACATGAACAAATATCTGAAAACAATTTTAAAAATAATAATGTTTCATACTAATATCAACTAATACATTGTTTCACAGTTTTAGGTAGACCATTGCAAATGGGGATTCTGTTTTCAAGAGGCTAATTTTTATTTTAAGCTGTGGAACCACAGACTTAATGATTAAGTGACCGTAAAAACTATTGTCCAAGCCAGGACACTTTTGAGAAGAAAAAAAGAGTCACTAAAATCTTTAAATTATATAAATTTCAATTGAACACTGACTGGAAAATTCATTTTTTTAGGTTGAATGGACTACAAAATAGCTCCAATATAATCTAATTTAAAAATACTTTACATTTTTACTCTTCTCTGTCTATAGTACCAGTTCACTGATGATTTTTCTGAAGAATGAATTTTCTAAAGTTTCATTGAGATATAATTTAAATACTATAAAAGTCATCTGTTTTTAATGTACAGTTCAATGAGTTTTAGTATATTTACGAAGTTATGCTATAATCATCACAATGTAATTTTAGAATATTTTCATCACCTTAGGCTCTAGTTGATCTGTTTCTATTATTGGATAGTATTCCTTTGTAAAAACATGTCACACTTTATAAATGCATTCTGTTGCTGATGACCATTTAGATTATTTCTGGAGTTTGCATCTATGAATATAGCTGCCATGGATATTCTTGTACATATCTTCTGGTGAACCTGGGCACACATTTCTGTTTGATACATTCAAAGGAGTGGAATTTCTGGGTCATAGTACAAACATTCATTTTACTTAAGTAGATGATTCCAAATTACTCAGCAGAATGGTTGGCTAATTTACATTTCCTCCTGTAGTATATGAGAGACCCTGATACACTATATACATGTTAAAATGTTTAACTTATGGACACCCTGATATGTATGTAGTGATATTTCACTGAGTTTTAAATTATATTCCCTGATTCTTAATAATGTTAAACAAGTTTTCGTGTATATTTGCCCTTGAATATATTCTTTAGTGAAGTTTATTTCACATTTTTCTATAGGGTTATCTATCTACTTTTATTGACATATTAGAACTTTCATATATTTGAATAGAATATCTTTGTTGGATATATATATATATATCATCAGATCTACTCTGTGCCTTTTCATTGTATTTATAGCATCTTTTGAGAAATAAAAGTTCAAAACTCTAACATAGTCCAATTTACATATTTTCCTTTCCAGTTTAAATATTTTGTTTTCTGTTTAAGGAATACCTTCTTAACCCAAGGTCATTGGGATATTTTTAATATTATTTAAACATAGTAAAAATGAAAATAATAATATTCTTTGAACTTGAACATTTAGATCAATAGTCCACCAGTAATTTATTTATATATATTGTGAGTTAGTGGCTAGTTTCATTCTTTTATTTCTTCCAAATTATACAGACAGTCCAAGTCAATGTAATGACAAGATTCCCTTTCTCCCACTGCTCTACACTGACACCTTTGTAATATTGATTGGACTGTATACACACACACACACACACACACACACACACAGGTCTGATTTGAGCCTTCCTATTTTGTTCCACCAATCCATCTTTCTTAGAGTCAATACTTCGCAAATTTAATTACTGTGTTTTATAATAACTCATGGTATCTGGTAAAGTAACTTCTGATGCTTTGTTCTTCTTAAACATTTTCTTGCATATATTTTATCCTTTTTATATCCAGGTATCTTTTTACATCAGTCTCTCATTTTCAAAAGAAAAAAAGGGACATTTAGGTTGAGATCATATTAAATTATCATCTTTATAATATTATATCTTCTGATGCATGAACATTTTGTACTCCACCTTTATATAAATTTTCTTTAATTTATTTTAAAAACATTTAAATTTTTTCTATGTAGAGATCTAGGCATATTTGTTATATGTGTTCTTATATATTTAAAAAATTTCTGTTGCTGTTTTACATGGTAACTTTTATGTTTCATTTTCCAACATTTTTGCTGATATATAAGAATACAATTGCATTGTACTCAGAATTTTTGTTTAAATCTTGAATCTAATAATTTTTCTCATTTAAAATTGTTAATATTCTAGAATGAAGTCTATGCATCATAATTATAGTTCTTCCTTTCCAATCCTGTGAAAGTATAGTACCAAATAGAAGTTATAGTAATATAAATATATCTTGTTAAATGAAAGAGAAGTCTTTCAAAAGTTCTCCCTTAAATTTGATATTTGTGGAAGTTGGAGCCAAGATGGTGGCGTGAGTAGAGCAGCAGAAATCTCCCAAAACCACATTAATCTATGAAAATATAACCAAGACAACTCTTCCTAAAATAGAGACCAGAGGACACAGGACAACATCCAGACCACATCCACACCTGTGAGAACCCAGCACCTCACGAAGGGGGTAAGATACAAGCCCCGGTCTGGCGGGACCCGAGCGCCCCTCCTTCCAGCCCCCAGCAGGAGGAGAGGAGTCAGGAGGGAGGGAGCCCAGGACTGCTGAACACCCAGCCCCATGATTCCGGACAAGGCCGCAGACACAGTGCATGCGTGGGGTCCTGGATACTAGAGAAACAGGGCTGCAGGACCGGTGAGCGGGTACCTGAGGCTGACGCCAGAGAACAAAGAAACGGGAACAGCTTTTTTTTTTTTTTTTTTTTTGGCAAGTGCTTTTTGGAAGTCTTAAAAGGACAGGGACACCAATACTAGGGAAAGAGGGTAGCAAGACTGGTGAATGGGTGCCTGAGACCGGCGCCTGAGGACAAAGAAAATCGCTCAATTATCCCTTTTTAAAAAAAAATTATTTATTTAATTTTTTTTTCTCTTTTGTTGTTGCTGTTGTTGTTTTGGTTTGCAGACTGCTTTCTGGAAGTCTTAAAGGGCAGGACACAGCCTAGAGGCAGGTAATCTGGGGATCTCTGGGCACTCTAACCCTTGGGCAGCAGGGAGCACAGAGGCCCCTTATGGAGATAAATAGTCCCCCAGGCACTCCCCCTCCAATGGAGCTCCACCATTTTGGAGGAGCAGCCCGAGCCAGGCCACGCCACCGCAACAGCAGAGATAAACTCCAAACCAACCGGGCAGGTAGCTGAAGCCCTGTCTGAGCACAGCTGCCAAGCACAAGCCACTAGAGGTCGCTTTTCTCCCAGGAGAGGAAGGCCACAAGCCAACAAGAAGGAAAGCTCCTCCAGCTGTCACTCATACCAGCTCTGCAAACTATCTCTATCACCATGAAAAGGCAAAACTACAGGCAGACAAAGATCACAGAGACAACACCTGAGAAGGAGACAGACCTAACGAGTCTTCCTGGAAAAGAATTCAAAATAAATTCATGAACACGCTGACAGAGATGCAGAGAAAAATGCAAGAGCAATGGGATGAAGTCTGGAGGGAGATCACAGATGTCAGGAAGGAGATCACAGAAGTAAACAAACCCTGGAAGGCTTTATAAGCAGAATGGATAAGATGCAAGAGGCCATTGAAGGAATAGAAACCAGAGAACAGGAACGTATAGAAGCTGACATAGCGAGAGATAAAAGGATCTCCAGGAACAAAACAATACTAAGAGAACTATGTGACCAATCCAAAAGGAACAATATCTGTATAATAGGGGTACCAGAAGAAGAAGAGAGAGGAAAAGGGATAGAAAGTCTCCTTGAAGAAATAATTGCTGAAAAATTCCCCAAACTGGGGGAGGAAATAATCGAACAGACCACTGAAATACACAGAACCCCCAACAGAAAGGATCCAAGGAGGACAACACCAAGACACATAATAATTAAAATGGCAAGGATCAAGGACAAGGAAAGAGATTTAAAGGCAGCTAGAGAGAAAAAGGTCACCTATAAAGGAAAACCCATCAGGCTAACATCAGACTTCTTGACAGAAACCCTACAGGCCAGAAGAGAATGGCATGATATATTTAATGCAATGAAACAGAAGGGCCTTGAACAAAGGATACTGTATCCAGCACGACTATCATTTAAATATGATGGCGGGATTAAACAATTCCCAGACAAGCAAAAGCTGAGGGAATTTGCTTCCCACAAACCACCTCAACAGGGCATCTTACAGGGACTGCTCTAGATGGGAGCACTCCTAAAAAGAGCACAGAACAAAACACACAACATATGAATAATGGAGGAGGAGGAATAAGAAGGGAGAGAAGAAAAGAATCTCCAGACAGTGTATATAACAGCTCAATAAGCGAGTTAAGTTAGGCGGTAAGATACTAAAGAAGCTAACCTTGAACCTTTGGTAACCACGAATCTAAAGCCTGCAATGGCAGTAAGTACGTATCTCTCTATAGTCACCCTAAATGTAAATGGACTTAATGCACCAATCAAAAGACACAGAGTAATAGAGAGGATAGAAAAGCAAGACCCATCTATATGCTGCTTATAAGAAACTCACCTCAAGCCCAAAGACAGGCACAGACTAAAAGTCAAGGGATGGAAAAACATATTTCAGGTGAACAACAGTGAAAGGAAAGCAGAGGTTAAAGTACTAATATCTGACAAAATAGACTTCAAAACAAAGAAAGTAACAAGAGATATAGAAGGATACTACATAATGATAAAGGGCTCAGTCCAACAAGAGGATATAACCATTCTAAATGTATATGCACCCAATACAGGAGCACCAGCATATGTAAAACAAATACTAAGAGAACTAAAGAGGGAAATAGACTGCAATGCATTCATTTTAGGAGACTTCAACACACCACTCACCCCAAAGGATAGATCCACCGGGCAGAAAATAAGTAACGACACACAGGCAGTGAACAACACACTAGAACAGATGGACCTAATAGACATCTATAGAACTCTACATCCAAAAGCAACAGGATATACATTCTTCTCAAGTGCACATGGAACATTCTCCAGAATAGACCACATACTAGCCCACAAAAAGAGCCTCAGTAAATTCCAAAATATCGAAATTGTACCAACCAATTTTTCAGACCACAAAGGTATAAAACTTGAACTAAATTCTAAAAAGAAAACAAAGGCTCACAAACACATGGAGGCTTAACAACATGCTTCAATGAACAAATAAAAATAGAGATCAAGGAAAATATAGAAACAAATGACAACAACAATACTAAGCCCCAACTTCTGTGGGACGCAGCGAAAGCAGTCTTATGAGGAACGTATATAGTGATCCAGGCACACTTGAAGAAGGAAGAACAATCCCAAATGAATAGTCTAACATCACAATTATTGAAACTGGAAAAAGAAGAACAAATGAGGCCTAAAGTCAGCAGAAGGAGGTACATAATAAAGATCAGAGAAGAAATAAACAAAATTGAGAAGAATAAAACAATAGAAAAAATCAATGAAACAAAGAGCTGGTTCTTTGAGAAAATCAACAAAATAGATCAGCCTCTAGCCAGACTTATGAAGAGAAAAAAGAGAATCAACAAACATCAACAGAATCAGAAACGAGAAAGGAAAAATCACGATGGACGTCATAGAAATACAAAGAATTATTAAAGCCTTCTATGAAAATGTACATGCCAACAAGCAGGAAAACCTAGAAGAAATGGAAAACTTCCTAGAAAAATACAACCTCCCAAGACCGACCAAGGAAGAAAGACAAAAGTTAAACAAACCAATTATGAGTAAAGAAATTGAAATGGTAATCAAAAAACTACCCAAGAACAAAACCCTGGAGCCGGACGGATTTACCTCGGAATTTTATCAGACACACAGAGAAGACATAATACCCATTCTCCTTAAAGTGTTCCAAAAAATAGAAGAGGAGGGAATACTCCCACGCTCATTCTATGAAACCAACATCACCCTAATACCAAAACCAGGCAAAGACCCCACCAAAAAAGAAAATTACAGACCAATATCCTGATGAATGTAGATGCAAAAATACTCAATAAAATATTAGCAAACAGAATTCAACAGTATATCAAAAGGATCATACACCATGACCAAGTGGGATTCATCCCAGGGATGCAAGGATGGTACAACATTCGAAAATCCATCAACATCATCCACCACATCAACAAAAAGAAAGACAAAAACCACATGGTCATCTCCATAGATGCAGAAAAACCATCTGACAAAATTCAACATTCATTCATGATAAAAACTCTCACCAAAATGGGAAGGGAGGGCAAGAACCTCAACATAGGATGGCCATATATGATAAAACCACAGCCAATATTATACTGAACAGCGAGAAGCTGAAAGCATTTCTGCTGAGATCGGGAACCCGACAGGGATTACCACTCTCCCCACTGTTATTTAACATAGTACTGGAGGTCCTAGCCACGGTAATCAGACAAAACAAAGAAATACAAGGAATCCAGATTGGTAAAGAAGAAGTTAAACTGTCACTATTTGCAGATGATATGATACTATACATAAAAAACCCTAAAGACTCCACTCCAAAACTACTAGAACTTATATCGGAATACAGCAAAGTTGCAGGATACAAAATTAACACACAGAAATCTGTAGCTTTCCTATACTCTAAAAATGAACCAATAGAAAGAGAAATCAGGAAAACAATTCCATTCAGAATTGCATCAAAAAGAATTAAATACCTAGGAATAAACCTAACCAAAGAAGTGAAAGACCTATACCCTGAAAACTACAAGTCACTCTTAATAGAAATTAAAGGGATCACTAACAAATGGAAACTCATCTCATGCTCATGGCTAGGAAGAATTAATATTGTCAAAATGGCCATCCTGCCCAAAGCAATATACAGATTTGATGCAATCCCTCTCAAATTATCAGCAACATTCTTCAATGAACTGGAGCAAATAATTCAAAAATTCATATGGGAACACCAAAGATCCCGAATAGCCAAAGCAATCCTGAGAAAGAAGAATAAAGTAGGGAGGATCTCACTCCCCAACTTCAAGCTCTACTACAAAGCCATATTAATCAAGACAATTTGGTACTGGCACAAGAACAGAGCCACAGACCAGTGGAACAGATTAGAGACTCCAGAAATTAACCCAAACATATATGGTCAATTAATATTTGATAAAGGAGCCATGAACATACAATGGCAAAATGACAGTCTCCTCAACAGATGGTGCTGGCAAAACTGGACAGCTACATGTAGGAGAAGGAAACTGGACCATTGTCTAACCCCATATACAAAGGTAAACTCAAAATGGATCAATGACCTGGATGTAAGTCATGAAACCATTAAACTCTTGGAAAAAAACATAGGCAAATACCTCTTAGACATAAACATGAGTGACCTCTTCTTGAACATTTCTCCCCGGGCAAGGAAAACAACAACAAAAATGAGCAAGTGGGACTACATTAAGCTGAAAAGCTTCTGTACAGCGAAAGACACCTTCAATAGAACAAAAAGGAACCCTACAGTATGGGAGAATATATTTGAAAATGACAGATCCGATAAAGGCTTGACGTCCAGAATATATAAAGAGCTCACACACCTCAACAAAAAACAAATAACCCAATTAAAAAGTGTGCAAATGAACTGAACAGACTGTTCTCTAAGAAAGAAATACAGATGGGCAACAGACACATGAAAGATGCTCCACATCACTAATTATCAGAGAAATGCAAATTAAAACTACAATGAGGTATCACCTCACACCAGTAAGGATAGCTGTCATCCAAAAGACAAACAACAACAAATGTCGGTGAGGCTGTGGAGAAAGGGGAACCCTCCTACACTGCTGGTGGGAATGTAAATTAGTTCAACCATTGTGGAAAGCAGTATGGAGGTTCATCAAAACACTCAAAACATACCTACCATTTGACCCAGGAATTCCACTCCTAGGAATTTCCTCTAAGAATGCAGCAATCAAGTTTGAGAAAGACAGATGCATCCCTATGTTTATCGCAGCACTATTTACAGTAGCCAAGAATTGGAAGCAACCTAAATGTCCATCGGTAGATGAGTGGATAAAGAAGATGTGGTACATATACACAATGGAATACTACTCAGCCATAAGAAGAGGGAAAATCCTACCATTTGCAGCAACATGGATGAAGCTGGAGAGTATTATGCTCAGGGAAATAAGCCAAGCAGAGAAAGAGAAATACCAAATGATTTCACTCATCTGAGGAGTATAAGAACAAAGGAAAAACTGAAGGAACAAAACAGCAGCGGAATTACAGAATCCAAAAATGGACTAACAGGTACCAAAGGGAAAGAAACTGGGGAGGATGGGTGGTCAGGGAGGGATAAGGGGTGCGGGGAGAAGAAACGGGGTATTAAGATTAGCATGCATGGGTGGGGAGGAAGAAAGGGGAGGGAGGGCTGTACAACACAGAGAGAACAAGTAGTGATTCTACAACATTTTGCTATGCTAATGGACAGTGACAGTAATGTGGTTTTTAGGGGAGAGCATAGTAAACATAGTATTCTTCATGTAAGTGTAGATTAAAGATTAAAAAAAAAAGTACGAAAGAAAGAAAAGGGGGATTACTCCTTGATAGGATAAAACTATAGGTAAATCAAAGATCAACGCATGCTTTAAATATCCTTAATTTTGATCACTTAAAGGGCGTCAGATGATCGGCTATGCAGGTACTCTTTTCTGATAATATTCCTTTCTCTTAATAAAAATAATATAAAATAAAATAAAAAATAAAAAAAGCAGTTCCTGTGTGCTGACCTCCAATGAGTTCTACACAGTGGTATAGAGGGCATATCAAAGTGTGGGCAAAGGGTCTGTTTGTTTTTATGCAGAAGATTAAGGCCTAGCTTGGCTACCCAGAAAATGAACTAAGATACGATATGCGGAGGAGCTTCTGGCATCAGCACTCTCTGGAGTACTCGTGCCGGGGGATGATCATCAAAAAGCCTCCACAGGGATCCGGGCGATGCTGCGGTTGTGGCTGCATTTATCCCACTGTTTCCTGGACTTGCCACTGGAATGAGGAAGGAGATGTCTAGGCTGGCATGTGCATACAGTGAGACAATGAATTTCTGTGGATCTGTACTGTTGTAACTCAACCAGGAGTTGGGAGTGGTCCAAGTTGTAGCACTCCAAAATCTTACGACTATAGACTATCCATGGTTTAAAGAACATATGGGATGTGAACAGATCCCAGAAATGGGTTGCTTTAATTTGTCTGATTTCTCTCAGGCTGTTCAAGTACAGTTGGACAATATCCATCATATCATAGACTAATTTTCACAAATGCCTAGGGTGCCTAACTGGTTTTCTTGGCTTCACTGGAGATGGCTGGTAATTATAGATTTGCTTTATATATGTCACCGTATTCCTATTATGTTAATATGTGTGTGCAAGTTAGTTAGTAGTTTAAAACTTATACATGCTTAAGGTACTCTACAAGAAGATATGTCAAAGAAACCATCAATCCTCCCATGTTTTCTTCCATATGCTACCTCTATAGCTTTTCTTCTTCCTTCCTAATTACAACCCTTAAATAGAATTCGTGCCTCATATCGATTTTATCAAGCATCATAATTCCTCCAGGTGGTAAAGATACCTCGAGACAAGTGCTGGACATAGAAGCCACAGGGCATAAATCTGCAAAGAAGTAAAAAGCTAACCTTTTCAAACAATATTGCTTCTCTCTCACTTACCAACTTTACATTTCCCTGTATGGCCCCGGAAGATGACTGGTTAGCCAGAGACGGGTAAGATTCCTCAAGGGAGGAACAACCTAAGACAGGCACAGTCGCAGGGAGGCCATCAGGTGAGAAATCAGGGAACAACAGTGGTGAAGCTTAGAACTCACCACCCCCCCTGTTTTGAGAGAAAGCTTCTGCATCCATAGATGTTTTATTGCCCTTGTCTAGCTCGGATTAGCACATAGTCTGCAGGCACACACCTGATCATCTACAATTGCTCTCTTACAACACTAAACTATGTTTTCTACCTTTATTTTGCATCTACCTACCACTTCAGCATTTTATTAAAAATAAAAATAATAATAATAACAAAGGGAGAAATGTATGATCCACATATAAATCAAGTATAAAAATAAAACGAATATTCATATTTGACCTGATTGTTTATAGTTCATAATGCGTGATCAAAACCGAAAGTTTCTGTGATGACTGCCGTTGTACTGTTCACCATGTAAGAACTTATTCACTATGTAAGAATTTGTTCACCATGTAAGAACTTGTTCTTTATGCTTCAGAAGATTGGAGACTGACGAGAATTAGGCTTGAGATGGATTAATGATTGTGCATTGAGCATTGACCCCCCCTATACAGAATTTTATTGTTGTTAACAAACATTTGATCAATAAATATGAGAGATGCCCTCTCAAAAAAAATTATTTACAAGTAAACAGTTATTATTTATTGAAATGCCCTATGTAATCTGTAATTTCCATGTGTGAATATGACTAAAAATGTAAATGCAGCAATCCTTAATCAATTCTGCTTTGAATAAAATGCCTCAATGTCAATTTTTTACAAACGTGAGCATAATATAATGAAGGATTTGTTTTAATCTACATATAAGAGAGTCTACATTTTTTCACTATTGTTACAAGAGAAAAATCAAGACACTTCAAAACTCATTTATTATTTGACTTTAAGTTTACCATTAGCTTTTCTTTTTCTCCCAAGTGATTATAATGCCCCTCCTTCCTGTTAGTTAAATAATACTTTTTTTGCTAATATATGAAAACATAAACAATTAAAACTTAAGCTGTTTTGTGTATATTCTCACTTTTATTTTGCTTTTTAGCGTATTACAAAATATGAGCAAACCATCATTCACTTATCTATTATGAAAGTGAAAAAGTCTTCTATTATTAAGTGACAAAGCCAAAATTTCTTTAGATGGCTATTGTCCTTTGCTCCTTAAATTCTTATAAAGAATGTGAAATATATACTAACCTGCATCAGAAAACCAACTGCTACTTAAAAGATTATATAAAAGGCTCTCTTTCTACTGTATAAATATCAATTTATTTATTTTTGTTTCTAATGAGTTTGACCTTGATATAAATATGAACCCCCAAATCTATTTCCTTCCTGATTCTGCATCCTGGCAGAACTTATTCAAGCATAAGTCTTCATAAAGCAACTCTATGCTTGGGTCACCTCTGTGGAAATATAAAATAAAATGAGATAGTTTACCAATTTAAGGTACTCTATGACTTGTGCAGTGTGTTCAATATTTAGAGAGATGAGGAGAGTTAAAGAGAAGCTATTGGTTTCAAATGGTCTTCAGGGAGAAGAAATAGCTGTGGTACCCTTTGGCCTTGAGTCTGATTCTGAAAGTTTTATGATAATGTGCTGTCTGCCAAGTTGCCACATGTGACAGTTAATCAACTAGAAGAATTAAGGTGCCAGAGTAGACAGTTCCCATCAGGATGAATTCCTATGTGCAGTGACCCACTAGCATCGTATTTCATATTTTGAAGCTACCCTTATTATCATTTCATCTTTAATATTTCTACTCCATGGTTTCTGCCATGCCCTTGTTTTTACCACACATATTAATAAAAATTCTTGTAACCTCACATTTTAAAAAGTACCTCTGTCATAAAGAAAATCAAGTAAATATTATGACTTCTCTGAACTCTGGGCAAGAAGGGCATTTTAAGCATAAGTGTAAAAAGAAAAAAAGGATAAATAAGGGAAGCCAATTTTAGACAAAAGGTTAATTCCTTATCATATAAAAAGTTATAATCAAAGCTTGAAAATCCAATAGAAAAAATGGTACCATATATAAACACACAATTTGCTACAGAATACAAATGGCAAAGAAATTTTTAAAAATCACCTCACTAATTATTAATAAAATGCAAAGAAGAATAATTCAAGACTGTTATTTGACTTATCAAATTGTCAGGGATTCAAATACAGTTAGGGATAGGAAGGAGGGGAGAGAGAGAGAAAAGAGAGGGAGAGAAAGAGGGACAGAGAGAGGGAGACGGAGAGAGATGGGGACGGAGAGCCCTGTGGGTTGGAGAGGTGCAGGAAAAAAATTAAGACTACTAGTCTACTTATAGAAGTTCATCATGAAGTATTCAGTTTCAGAAAGTATTTGATAATGTACATAGATATTTAGCTTTATAATAGCTTTGCTTTTAAAAGCAAAAGAAACATTTAAAAAGAAGGCAGGTCCAAGAAAAGATTAAGCTAATTTGCATACATGAAGAAAAATTTCATTTAATACATTTTTCTGTGCCTACCGTATTCTAGGAATTGTGCATTAAAAACCATGATTCAAAACCATGAAAGGGGAATATGCTCATTATGTAGTATTAATGAAATAAAAAGTAATTTCAACTTTCTTTATATACATTATATGGTCCCATGGTTAATTAGTGAATTTCTGCATAACAGAACTATTAATGCTTTTCATGTTCTTAACATATTTCTACGTGCTTGAATATCTGCAATTTATATATTACTTTCCTAATTAGAAAACTCATTTAACATAACGTAACTTTGTTGACATATCATTCACTGATTAATTTGTTTAGCACTATGTACATTTTTCCTTTCTTTAACTACTTGCACTTATTTAGAAATGAATTCTTTGGAAAGGTAGGTTGTGATGCAAACTCATAAAGATTTACTTAATTAAGTAATGTGGAAATACCTCCCTTTAATTTATGAGTTAGTTTTCAGGTAATTTGTTGAAACTTAATTAGATTATATTAGCTTTATAAAACTTGTAAATCATCTATAAAAGTGGAGGCTAATTAAAATTTTGGAAATATTTTTCTTAATTCAATCAAATAAGTACTTTTATGCATCCTACCAAGTAGTTAATAAATGATCTGGATATTTAGTTCATTTAAATATGATTGAATCAGAATTGAGGATAATTGACTTCTCTAGTCCAAGCTTCCAAGCATAACATCCTAAGACCTTTTATCTTCCATTACACAATTTTCCTATGTGCACAAAATGGAAATAATGATTGACTTTTTAAAATTATTATTTGGTTGTCTTATATGAAGCATATTTCCCCATATTCCTACACATGCCTTATTCACTGCTTTTTCTAAATTAAGGGGAGTAATATGATTTTTCTTGAAAGACAACTTGCAACTATAAAGAAGCTGTTTTCAGATTCATCCCTAATAAGCTGGAAGAAAACCTTAGGAAAGACCATTCTAGAGAGCCAGACCCTAGTTACCCTGCCAGCTAACTGACCACGGTGCTTGAACAGACCTAGCTGGAATCCACAGATGAGGTCCCACCCCAGAGGAGCTGCCCGGGCACCTTGTAGACTCATGAGAAATAATAAATGTTTCTTTGTTTAAGCCATTACAGTTGTAGAGTGCATTGTTATAGAGCAGTAGCTAATTGATACAGCTATATTAAATAAAGCACGTGTTTCTAAATTCTTTAAATTATATTTAATTCTCTAATTTTAATCCAATACAGTTGTGAGCCAGTCTATAAACTCATGAGAATCTCTTCCCAGATTCTGCCTATAATAAACTATTTAAAATTTCCAAGTGACAGACCCTAACAATGTATTTGGGGCTAAATTTTACAATCATTTTTAGTTATAATAGCTACACAATCACAAATATAAAGTTAAAACAGAACACATTTGCTTTATGAGAAATATAATAAACTATAGGGAATTCTTCATTATCCAGAAACAAACCAAACAGTTTAACATTGAGTGTGTCCATCTCCCCACTAACATCAACTAGGACTTTGGGTAGGTGAGGGTGGAAAAAGCACCGACATTATCTTTCATATCCTCTTTTTTCCCCAACTCTTCCCAGATCAAGAGGATCTCTAAATAAGCACCGAGTCCCACATTATTGATTTCCATCTAGGAGATGAAGATGTCTCATGTCATTGCTGGGATTGTCCTGGTTTTTCTGACCCTGAAAAGCTTGACATTATAAATATAACAAATAGACTATTTGGAAAATGAAAGTTTTCTTTTGTTTAGAATAACAACAAAAAAGCATAGTTATGTATCTTCAATATTTTATCCACTGATATTTTAAAGCATCCTAATAAATACCTTAGCTACTTAAGTATTAGGTAAAATCCTATTAACTTTATTCACTGAGTGGAAGCATATGGCCCCCAATTAACTAGTGAGCAAGTTCACAAATCTTTTAATAATTATGTCAAGAAATGCTCTTAATGAGCATATGTGGAAATGTTTTAATCCCCAAGACTGCCTTCTGGAATTGTGAAGGTGGAGGCAGTAATCTATAGAAAGAGATGAGGCAGACCACTGCGCTAGACAACAAGGAGGCCCATGTTTGGGTGGAGACATGGCTTGTCCATACATTTCAGTATAATCAGTGCCTATCATAGCATTCAACTCTCATCGTGTATCATGTGGCTGGTATGGTGAGTATTAGAGCAATTTATCTGGGTCAAAATGTTTAGTAAAAACTCATTAAAATGCAAATATATTACTTGAGAGAGGTAACACTTCAAGTCACAGAACATATTAATAATGTAACATGTATTACACTATCCTAAGGTTCTCATAACTGAACTGTTGACACAGTACTCCGAAGATGTATTCATTTGTACTTTTAATAATAGGCTTCTCAAAATCAGGATTATTCTCACTCAATTCTTGATCTCCACCCTTTGCATAGTTTTCCCCTGTTAAGGACCAAATGTTTGTGTCCCCCAAATTCTAAGTTGAAATTTTTATCCCACTTTTGTAGTATTAGGAGGTGGGGCTTTGGGAGGTAATTTGGTTTATGAGGTTGTGAGGGTAGAGGGCCCATGATGGAATTAGGGCTCTTAGAAGAAGAGATACCAGCATATCCTCTTTCTACTGTGAGAGAACACAGCCATCAAGACTGTGAGGATCCTGAAGAAAGCCATTGCAAGCCCGGAAATGGGCATTCATCAGAACCCACCCATGCTGGCATTCTGATCTTAAATTTCCAACCTCAAGAACTGGGAAAAAAATAATTTCTGTTATTGAAGCCACCCAGCCTATGGTATTTGCTTATAGCAGTCTGACCTAAGACAACACCCACTTACCCAGCTTCTTAAACCAAGAACCTGGGAGTCATCTTTCATCCTTTATAGTTTTCCATATCTCACATCTAAACCAACAGCCAATTCTTTGGAGTCTTGCTATTTTCCTGATGAAAACTTTCCAGTGGCTTTTCCTGCAATAATAATGCAATCTAAACTATTCCTGTTAACCCTACCTCTCCAACCCTTCCCTTATCGCTCACCTTCTTATTCATGCACTCCAGTCAGACTAACCTTTGTGTTCCACACATCACAAAGCCCATTCATGACTAGTGCTGCTGTACTTGCTCTTTCTGTGCCTGGCAAGCTCTGTAACTGGCTATCTCATTTTACCATTCATGCCCCAAAGCTGTCTCACTGCCCAGAGAGGGCTTCTCTGACTATCCTCACTGAGAAAACTCCCAGTAACACACCTGTCATATTTTATGCCCTGTTTCCTACTGAAATTTTATCACTGTCCAAGTGCCTATTACTTTTTGTTTGCATGTATTTTTTCCATTTTACTTAACAAATATATTCAAAGGGGTGTGAATATTATTTACTTTATGTGTCGCTATAACCACAAAGTATAAACAACACCTTAATATATCATAAGTGACTAAGAAGGTACTTTAAGCAGCAAGCTAAATTAACATATTTTATATGGTTTTTTTTGAGAGGGCATCTCTCATATTTATTGATCAAATGGTTGTTAACAACAATAAAATTCAGTATAGGGGGGTCAATGCTCAATATACAATCATTAATCCATCTCAAGCCTAATTCTCGTCAGTCTCCAATCTTCTGAAGCATAACGAACAAGTTCTTACATGGTGAACGAATTCTTACATAGTGAATAAATTCTTACATGGTGAACAGTACAAGGGCATTCATAACAGAAACTTTCGGTTTTGATCACGCATTATGACCTATAAACACTCAGGTCAAATATGAATATTCGTTTGATTTTTGTACTAGATTTATATGTTGATCCCACATTTCTCCCTCTATTATTATTACTTTTTTATTTTTAATAAAATGCTGAAGTGGTAGGTAGATGCAAGATAAAGGTAGAAAACATAGTTTAGTGCTGTAAGAGGGCAAATGTAGATGATCAGATGATCAGGTGTGTGCCTATGGACTAAGTATTAATCCAGGCTAGACAAGGGCAGCAAGACATCCACGGATGCAGATGATTTCTCTCAAAGCAGGGGGGGTGAGGTTCTGAGCCTCACCTCTGTTGATCCCCAAATTCTCAACTGATGGCCCCCCTGCGACTGTACCTGTCTTAGGTTGTTCCTCCCTTGAGGAATCTTACCCGTCTCTGGCTAACCAGTCATCTTCCGGGGCCATACAGGGAAATGTAAAGGTGGTAAGTGAGAGAGAAGCCATATTGTTTGAAAAGGTTAGCTTTTTACTTTTTTTCAGATTTATGCCCTGTGGCTTCTATGCCCAGCACTTGTCTCGAGGTATCTTTACCACCTGGAGGAATTATGATACTCGGTAAATTCGATATGAGGCACGAATTCTATTTAAGGGTTGTAATTAGGAAGGAAGAAGAAAAGCTATAGATGTAGCATATGGAAGGAAACATGGGAGGATTGATTATTTCTTTGACATATCTTCTTGTAGAGTACCTTAAATATGTATAGGTCTTAAACTACTAATTAATTTGCACACACAAACTAACATAATAGGAATACGGTGACATAAACAAAGCAAATCTACAATTACCATCCATCTCCAGTGAAGCCAAGAAAACCATTTAGGCACCCTAGGCATTTGTGAAAATTTATCTATGATATGATGGATATTTTCCAACTGTACTTGAACAATCAGACAAATTAAAGCAGCCCATTTCTGGGATCTGTTCACATCCCATATGTTCTTTTAACCGTAGATAGTCTATAGTCATGAGATTTTGGAGTGCTACAACTTGCACCTCTCCCAACTCCTGGTTGAGCTCCAAAAGTACAGATCCAGTCAAATTCGTTGTCTCACTGTATGCACATGCCAGCCTAGACATCTCCCTCCTCATTCCTATGGCAAGTCCAGGAGACGGTGGGCTGGATGCAGCCACAACCGCAGCATCATCCGGATCCCTGTGGAGGCTTTTTGATGATCATCCCCCGACACAAGTCCTCCAGAGAGTGCTGATGCCGGAAGCTCCTCCTCATATCATATCTTACTTCATTTTCTGGGTATCCAAGCTAGGCCTTGATCTTCTGCATAGAAACAAACAGACCCTTTGCCCACACTTTGACATGTCCTCTATACCACTGTGCAGAACTCATTGGAGGTCAGCACACAGTAACTGCTTTTTTTTTTTTTTTTATTAAGAGAAAGGAATATTATCAGAAAAGAGTACCTCCATAGCTGATCATCTGACACCCTTTAAGTGATCAACATTAAGGATATTTAAAGCATGCGTTGATCTTTGATTTACCAATAGTTTTATCCTATCAAGGAGTAATCCCCCTTTTCTTTCTTTCTTTCTTTCTTTTTTTTTTTTTAATTTTTAATCTACACTTACATGAAGAATACTATGTTTACTATGCTCTCCCCTATATCAGGTCCCCCTAGCAACCACATTACGGTTACTGTCCATCAGCTTAGCAAAATGTTGTAGAGTCACTACTTGTCTTCTGTGTGTTGTGCAGCCCACCATCCCCTTTCTCCCTCCCCCCATGCATGCTAATCTTAATACCCCCTTCTTCTCCCCCCCCCCTTATCCCTCCCTGCCCACCCATCTTCCCCAGTTCCTTTCCCTTTGGTACCTGTTAGTCCATTTTTGGGTTCTGTAATTCCGCTGCTGTTTTGTTCCTTCAGTTTTTCCTTTGTTCCTATAATCCTCAGATGAGTGAAATCATTTGGTATTTCTCTTTCTCCCTGTTTGGCTTATTTCACAGAGCATAATACTCTCCAGCTCCATCCATGTTGCTGCAAATGGTTGGATTTTTCCATTTCTTATGGCTGAGTAGTATTCCATTGTGTACATGTACCACTTCTTCTTTATCCATTCATCTACCGATGGACACTTAGGTTGCTTCCAATTCTTGGCTATTGTAAATAGTGCTGCAATAAACATAGGCATGCATCTGTCTTTCTCAAACTGGATTGCTGCATTCTTAGGGTAAATTCCTAGAAGTGGAATTCCTGGATCAAATGGTAGGTCTGTTTTGAGCATTTTGATGAACCTCCATACGGCTTTCCACAATGGTTGAACTAATTTACATTCCCACCAGCAGTGTAGGAGGGTTCCCCTTTCTCCACAGCCTCACCAACATTTGTTGTTGTTTGTCTTTTGGATGGCAGCTATCCTTACTGGTGTGAGGTGATACCTCATTGTAGTTTTAATTTGCATTTCTCTGATAATTAGCGATGTGGAGCATCTTTTCATGTGTCTGTTGGCCATCTGTATTTCTTTTTTAGAGAACTGTCTGTTCAGTTCCTCTGCCCATTTTTTAATTGGGTTATTTGTTTTTTGTTGAAGCGTGTGAGCTCTTTATATATTCTGGACGTCAAGCCTTTATCAGATCTGTCATTTTCAAATATATTCTCCCATACTGTAGGGTTCCTTTTTGTTCTATTGATGGTGTCTTTTGCTATACAGAAGCTTTTCAGCTTAATGTAGTCCCACTTGCTCATTTTTGCTGTTGTTTTCCTTGCCTGGGGAAATATGTTCAAGAAGAGGTCACTCATGTTTATGTCTAAGAGGTTTTTGCCTATGTTTTTTCCAAGAGTTTAATGGTTTCATGACTTACATTCAGGACTTTGATCCATTTTGAGTTTACCTTTGTATATGGGGTTAGACAATGGTCCAGTTTCATTCTCCTACATGTAGCTGTCCAGTTTTGCCAGCACCATCTGTTGAAGAGACTGTCATTTTGCCATTGTATGTCCATCGCTCCTTTATCAAATATTAATTGACCATATATGTTTGGGTTAATTTCTGGAGTCTCTAATCTGTTCCACTGGTCTGTGGCTCTGTTCTTGTGCCAGTACCAAATTGTCTTGATTAATATGTCTTTGTAGTAGAGCTTGAAGTCGGGAAGTGAGATCCCCCCTACTTTATTCTTCTTTTTCAGGATTGCTTTGGCTATTTGGGGTCTTTGGTGTTTCCATATGAATTTTTGAATTATTTGCTCCAATTCATTGAAGAATGTTGCTGGTAATTTGAGAGGGATTGCATCAAATCTGTATATTGCTTTGGGCAGGATGGCCATTTTGACAATATTAATTCTTCCTAGCCATGAGCATGGGATGAGTTTCCATTTATTAGTGTCCCCTTTAATTTCTCTTAAGAGTGACTTGTAGTTTTCAGAGTATAAGTCTTTCACTTCTATGGTTAGGTTTATTCCTAGGTATTTTATTCTTTTTGATGCAATGGTGAATGGAATTATTTTCCTGATTTCTCTTTCTATTTATTCATTGTTAGTGTATAGGAAAGCTACAGATTTCTGTGTGTTAATTTTGTATCCTGCAACTTTGCTGTATTCCGATATCAGTTCTAGCAGTTTTGGAGTGGAGTCTTTAGGGTTTTTTATGTACAGTATCATATCATCTGCAAATAGTGACAGTTTAACTTCTTCTTTACCAATCTGGATTCCTTGTATTTCTTTGTTTTGTCTGATTGCCATGGCTAGGACCTCCAGTACTATGTTAAATAACAGTGGGGAGAGTGGTAATCCCTGTCGGGTTCCCGATCTCAGCAGAAATGCTTTCAGCTTCTCGCTGTTCAGTATAATATTGGCTGTGGTTTTATCATATATGGCCATCCTATGTTGAGGTTCTTGCCCTCCCTTCCCATTTTGGTGAGAGTTTTTATCATGAATGAATGTTGAATTTTGTCAGATGGTTTTTCAGCATCTATGGAGATGACCATGTGGTTTTTGTCTTTCTTTTTGTTGATGTGGTGGATGATGTTGATGGATTTTCGAATGTTGTACCATCCTTGCATCCCTGGGATGAACCCCACTTGGTCATGGTGTATGATCCTTTTGATATACTGTTGAATTCTGTTTGCTAATATTTTATTGAGTATTTTTGCATCTACATTCATCAGGGATATTGGTCTGTAATTTTCTTTATTGGTGTTGTCTTTGCCTGGTTTTGGTATTAGGGTGATGTTGGCTTCATAGAAAGAGTTTGGGAGTATTCCCTCTTCTTCTATTTTTTGGAACACTTTAAGGAGAATGGGTATTATGTCTTCTCTGTGTGTCTGATAAAATTTTGAGGTAAATCCGTCCGGCCCCGGGGTTTTGTTCTTGGGTAGTTTTTTGATTACTGTTTCAATTTCTTTGCTCGTAATTGGTTTCTTTAACTTTTGTCTTTCTTCCTTGGTCGGTCTTGGGAGGTTGTATTTTTCTAGGAAGTTGTCCATTTCTTCTAGGTTTTCCAGCTTGTTGGCATATAGGTTTTCATAGTAGTCTTTAATAATTCTTTGTATTTCTGTGGAGTCTGTCATGATTTTTCCATTCTCATTTCTGATTATGTTGATTTGTGTTGATTCTCTTTTTCTCTTAATAAGTTGGGCTAGAGGCTTATCTGTTTTATTTATTTTCTCGAATAACCAGCTCTTGGTTTCGTTGATTTTTGCTATTTTATTCTTCTCAATTTTGTTTATTTCTTCTCTGATCTTTATTATGTCCCTCCTTCTGCTGACTTTAGGCCTCATTTGTTCTTCTTTTTCCAATTTTGATAATTGTGATGTTAGACTATTCATTAGGGATTGTTCTTCCTTCTTCAAGTGTGCCTGGATTGCTATATACTTTCCTCTTAGGACTGCTTTCGCTGCATCCCACAGAAGTTGGGGCTTAGTGTTGTTGTTGTCATTTGTTTCTATATATTCCTTGATCTCTATTTTGATTTGTTCATTGATTCATTGATTATTTAGTAGCATGTTGTTAAGCCTCCATGTGTTTGTGAGCCTTTTTGTTTTCTTTGTAGAATTTATTTCTACTTTTATACCTTTGTGGTCTGAAAAATTGGTTGGTAGAATTTCAATATTTTGGAATTTACTGAGGCTCTTTTTGTGAGCTAGTATATGGTCTATTCTGGAGAATGTTCCATGTGCACTTGAGAAGAATGTATATCCTGTTGCTTTTGGATGTAGAGTTCTATAGATGTCTATTAGGTCCATCTGTTCTAGTGTGTTTTTCAGTGCCTGTGTGTCCTTACTTATTTTCTGCCCGGTGGATCTATCCTTTGGGGTGAGTGGTGTGTTGAAGTCTCCTACAATGAATGCATTGCAGTCTATTTCCCTCTTGAGTTCTGTTAGTATTTGCTTCACATATGCTGGTGCTCCTGTATTGGGTGCATATATATTTAGAATGGTTATATCCTCTTGTTGGACTGAGCCCTTTATCATTATGTAGTGTCCTTCTTTATCTCTTGTTACTTTCTTTGTTTTGAAGTCTATTTTGTCTGATATTAGTACTACAACCCCTGCTTTCTTCTCACTGTTGTTTACCTGAAATATGTTTTTCCATCCCTTGACTTTTAGTCTATGCTTATCTTTGGGTTTAAGGTGAGTTTCTTGTAAGCAGCATATAGATGGGTCTTGCTTTTTTATCCACTCTATTACTCTATGTCTTTTGATTGGTGCATTAAGTCCATTTACATTTAGGGTGACTATTGAGAGATATGTACTTATTGCCATTGCAGGCTTCAGATTCGTGGTTACCAAAGGTTCACGGTTAGCTTCCTTAGTATCTTACTGCCTAACTTAGCTCACTTATTGAGCTGTTATATACACTGTCTGGAGATTGTTTTCTTCTCTCCCTTCTTATTCCTCCTCCTCCATTCTTCATGTATTGTGTGTTTTGTTCTGTGCTCTTTTTAGGGGTGCTCCCATCTAGAGCTGTCCCTGTAGGATGCCCTGTAGAGGTGGTTTGTGGGAAGCAAATTCCCTCAGCTTTTGCTTGTCTGGGAATTGTTTAATCCCGCCATCATATTTAAATGATAGTCGTGCTGGATACAGTATCCTTGGTTCAAGGCCCTTCTGTTTCATTGCATTAAGTATATCATGCCATTCTCTTCTGGCCTGTAGGGTTTCTGTCGAGAATTCTGATGTTAGCCTGATGAGTTTTCCTTTATAGGTGACCTTTTTCTCTCTGGCTGCCTTTAAAACTCTTTCTTTGTCCTTGATCCTTGCCATTTTAATTACTATGTGTCTTGGTGTTGTCCTCCTTGGATCCTTTCTGTTGGGGGTTCTGTGTAATTCCATGGTCTGTTCGATTATTTCCTTCCCCAGTTTGCGGAAGTTTTCAGCCATTATTTCTTCAAAGAGACTTTCTATCCCTTTTCCTCTTTCTTCTTCTTCTGGTATCCCTATAATACGAATATTATTCCTTTTGGCTTGGTCACATAGTTCTCGTATTGTTGTTTCATTCCTGGAGATCCTTTTATCTCTCTCTATGTCAGCCTCTATACGTTCCTTTTCTCTGGCTTCTATTCCTTCAATGGCCTCTTGCATCTTATCCATTCTGCTTATAAATCCTTCCAGGGATTGTTTCACTTCTGTGATCTCCTTCCTGACATCTGTGATCTCCTTCCAGACTTCATCCCAGTGCTCTTGCATTTTTCTCTGCATCTTATCCCATTGCTCTTGCATTTTTATCTGCATCTCTGTGAGCATGTTCATGATTTTTATTTTGAATTCTTTTTCAGGAGGACTGGTTAGGTCTGTCACCTTCTCAGGTGTTGTCTCTGTGATCTTTGTCTGCCTGTAGTTTTGCCTTTTCATGGTGATAGAGATAGTTTGCAGAGCTGGTACAATTGACCGCTGGAAGAGCTTCCCTTCTTGTTGGTTTGTGGCCTTTCTCTCCTGGGAGAATTGCGACCTCTAGTGGCTTGTGCTGGGCAGCTGTGTGCAGACAGGGCCTCTGCTTCCTGCCCGGTTGGTATGGGGTTTATCTCCACTGTTGCCGTGGGCGTGGCCTGGCTGGGGCTGCTCCTCCAAAATGGTGGAGCCCCGCTGGAGGGGTAGCAGCCGGGAGGCTATTTATCTCCATAAGGGGACTCTGTGCTCCCTGCTGCCCAGGGGGTTAGAGTGCCCAGAGATCTCTAGATTCCCTGCCTCTGGTCTAAGTGACCTGTCCTGCCCGTTTAAGACTTCCAAAAAGCACTCTCCAAACCAAAACAACAACAGCAACAATGAGAGAGGGAACAGAAAATTTAAAAAAAAGGAAAAAACATGCAATTTTTTTTTTTGTCCTCAGGTGCCGGTCCCAGGCACCTGCTCACTGGTCCTGCTGCACTGTCTCCCTAGCACCAGGGTCCCTGTCCCTTCAAAGCTTCCAAAAAGCACCCGCCCACCGGTCCTGCAGGGAAAAACGCGCGATATTCTTTGTCCTCAGGCACCGGTGCCAGGCATCCCTTCACCAGTCCCGCTGCCCTGCCTCCCTAGCACCGGGGTCCCTGACCCTTTAAGGCTTCCAAAAAGCACTCACCAAAAAGAGAAAAAAAAAGGGGAAAAACGCTCGATTTCCTCCTTCCTCAGGTGCCCGTCTCAGGCACCCGCCCACCAGTCCCACAGGGAAAAACGCGCAATATTCTTTGTCCTCAGGCGCCGGTCCTAGGCACCCGCATATTTTATATGTTAACATACACATTTCATTCTATAACACAATCTAAATAAATTTAATAAAATATGTATGATATTCAATATAAAAATCATAATTTCAAACATATGAACCAGAAAATAAACTTGCAAATAAAGCATAACAAGATTATGTCAATATTTTTCCTTAAAGCATATTTGAAAATTGTCAACCTCTTTGGTATTTCCTGAACAGAAGCAATGGTAATATTTATAAAATATACCATAAATAAAAATTTCCAGTCAAATATATTTATATGTTTCAGTAAAATGCATTTATAAATATAATTGCAAAATACTTTAAAAGGGCGAAATTATATTTCTTGGTAACTCCCCCTCCTAAACACACATACAGATTTGGAAAATACAGTCACTATTCCATATTAGTTTACCAATCATGCATTCATTCCATAAGCATATTTTAGATAATATATGTGAGGGAAAAGAGTGGATTTCATATTAGGAAGCAAAGATATTTATATGCGATACAGACTTATCCTCAAGGAAATAGGTCTAGGTAAGGAGACAGACATGAGAATACATGAAATGGAGCTAAAATTCAATGAAACTATACACACAAAGACAGACTTACACATAGGCTAATATGAAATCCTATGGGAGGAGGTTCCCAGTAGTTGAAATGCTGTGGGGAGAGGGAGGAGGTGATTGCTGAGCTGAATTATAAAAGATGATTAGATGTTAGCAAGGCAAAGAAGAAAGGGGTGATTTCATGTAGTGGGCCAATGTCAGAGACAAAAATAGGCAACCAAAAGATAAGAGATAAGGAAGGAAAAGCAGAAAGGAATCTCACTTGGTAGTGCCTTGTCTTCACTTTATTCATTAATCTCTGATTTATTCCTTAAACAAATATTTGAGTGGCTCATATGTGCCGTGCAGGATGCTTCATAGTAAAGAGCTTGAACTCTGTATTGTAAGTGAAAATAACAGGTTTCATCATGGCTTGTGTTTTCAGACACGTTACTCTGACATTTCTGTGGAAGAATAAAGAGTTTAGGATTGCAGGTAGGGCTGTTGTAATAATCAACAAAAATGTTGATAATGTTCTGCATTAGGGTAGTGGTAGTAGAGTAGAGAGAATGAGACAAATTTAAGAAATATTTAAGAGAAAGTGTTAGCAGATTTTACAAGTGAGAGAGAAGAGTAATTGTCAGTCATATGCAGTGAGTAAGGAGTTTATTAACCTTTGTCTTATATCTGTTCCTTAATAGCTTGAGAGGCAAAGGTTCTGTAAAATGGCATGATCTGTCATGTTTAGATGCTTCAGCTGAACTCCCAAATGAGGAGGAAAGAAATCTGTTTCTCTTTTCCTTCTTTCCATGTGGTGTTCATACTGGTCTCAGAGCCCTACAGACTTCTCTCCTTGGAGGAGAGCTCCTCTGACCCTCTAGAGAACTTTTGGAGACGTATCTGTTAGGTACTGCAGATCAAAAGAGGAGAGACAAGAATTCCCACGCCAATCCTGTTACTGTCCTTTAGTTTGTTCTTCACTCAGTAGATAATGTTATGAGACAAAACAAAGAGAAATATGAATATTTTGCATCTGTACAGCTTGAATTTCTAGGCACTGCCTCTGATAAATATGGACCAAGCAGGGGCTAAATAATCTATCCTCTACTTTTGGGCTGAATTGCAACTAAAGATTCCAAGATAGCCTAGGCTTTTTGTCCATAATCACCAAGACAGAAAACTGTGTAATCAGTGTGTTACAATTTGAGTTTTATTTACAAGCATATTTTTAACATTTATATAGACAAACATTCTTTAGGAAGTAGGCTTGAAGTTTCAATGCATGACTTGGAATTTTAAAAACTAATTCGCTTTGCTTTTAAACAGAAAATTATAATGAAATTTTTCTATGGGTAAGATTTCACCAAACTGTTCTAACAGTTAGATTAATTTCTGATTAAAGAGTTATTTGAATTCAATTCTTCATGAGTCCAAGTAAGATTGTACCTAGAAGTTCAAAAATATCTTGCCTATTTTATCTATAAATATACTACTAGTCTTACACATATAAGTGCATTTGAATTCCTAATCAATATTCATTATTCATTTCTAATTATAATTTGAAGAAATCAAGTTAGAAAAATTCAAATTTGTGTAATGGGTATATTATATATTTATTTCTTTTATTCTGATAACATTGAGTGTAACTCATCATTTTGTTTTCATTTAAGAATATTCTGGAAAACAATCTTATTTAAATCTAATTTAACTCTATCCTTTCTGAAGGACATTAGGTTATGCAACTAGATAATTATGCAACCAGACAATCTGGAGTGTCTAATATAAATCTGTAGAGATCTCTAATAGTGAAATGTTATACCTCTCACAAAAAAGAGACCATTTTCAACTATTTAAATAAATATATTGTCAATGAATATTGGTACACACTTTTGTTAGCTTTCCAATTGCATTGCAATATATCATAATGTACTGAATTTCAGGAAATTGGGGATTTTATAGGTACTAAACTATATTCTTATTTTCCTCTGTTTTAAATGTAAATTAATACTAATAAGCTGAAATCTATGTGACATAGGTATATTCTTAATAATTAAAGGCATTCAACAACCATAAAATTTCAGTATGTAGCAGATTACTTTGCAACAAAGAACACCATGATCTTTTAGGCAGTCTTCCTGTATGGAGTTTCATTGATAATACATTTCAGAACACTGTAATACAGAAATGAACAAAGGAAATAATATCTTTTTCATCTCTTGGGTATTGTACAATGCAAATTTTATCAGTTCTTTTCTAAGGCAAAACACAAAACTCACCTATTAAGCATGATAAATTAACATAAAAGATACACTGGAGTCCAAAGACAAAATGGAAGAGATAGTATTACTCACTGCGAAGTCCAAACACAATGGAAGAACTTGAATTATTTTTACTCTGTTATTCTTGTTTTACAAAAGAGCATGAAAGACACTGCAAATTCATCAGGCATATTCCCTGTATTTGTACTTTCTTTATATTGGAGAAAATGTATTCTTTGATACATTGAGTAAGTGTATTCCCCCCAAAAAGGTAAAATTCTATATATTAAGTATATTTTTATATTAATATTTAATATGAATTTGAAAGTTATTTTGTTCAGGAAATTTCATTGCAGGATTTCCTATTTCTAATATCAATGGTCTAAATAATCAGAACAAACCTCAAACTGTAACAACTAGATATAATACTAACAATATATTTCCTTAAAATAATTGAAGAGTTGACAAGATCACAAAGAATTAGTGGGTCAAGTTGAAATCAAGTTCAAAATCCAGAGAGAGATACAAGAAAGAAAATTTCTCTCAGAATAATTGCTGAGACTGGAAAATTTGAAAAGGTGTTGAGGGAATAAAATGAAAGTCCACAGCCCACAGAATATGGGAATTCTTTGAAGAGAACCATCTAATTCTGTGTTATGGTCAACTGGAAGTTGACCATCCAAGAGGAACTGAGAGCAAAAATATAACTCAACTGAATCTTCTGAGAAATCTCAAGGCTCAAATTTAATTTAATTTAGTCTTATACTGTAGCGAGCACAGTCAACTGGAAGACAAGGACATCTTTTTCTTTAGCATTCAAATTATGCTTTCAATTTTTTTTTTTCACATACACTGACATGAACACAAAGCAATGTAGACACTCAAAGAAGTCAGAGTAAGTTTAACTAGAGAAACATGCAAAGAATAGACATGGAAAGATTTTGGATATTAAATTATCAGAAACAATATAAAGTGATCTTTAACATATATAAACATGTATAAAGTTCATATAAAGAATATATTAACATATATGAATATATCTGCAATGGATAAGAAACTATAGAAAAGATAATGAATTTAAAAGTCATATCAATAGGTCATCTAGAAGTGAAAACTACAATGAAAATACTAGAAGATTTTACAACAATTTAGCCAAAACCAAAAACATTATTAGTAACCTGGAAGAGAGGATCCAGTTTGAAACCTTATGAAAATTGTGAAAATGACAATTATCTATTCTTGAGAACACAGATTTGTACATATGAAAAATATAGTGGGGATAAAAGTTGAACTTCTGAGGTAAAATATTTATTTAAACAGAATCTGAGAATAGAATAAAGAATGAGAAAGAGACAATAGAATGTTAATGGCTAAGAGTTTCCAGAACTGATGAACACCATCATGCTATAGAATAAAAAATCTTTATTATAAAGAGGATAAATAAAAAGAAGTCCACATACAGACAGATGATAACAATACTGCAGAAAGCACAATACAATGGCAAATTCTTAAAAGAGCAGAGATAGGGTAGAAGACAGGTCATCCTAAAAGGAATCTTAAAAGGACTGAGACTGAGTGCTGAAGCCAGAAAATAGTCCAATGCTAAAAGAAAATAACTGCCATCCAAGAGGTACAAACTTCAGAAATTGAACTTGAGAAATTGCAATCAATTATGAACACTGAGATAAATCCTAGAAACCCTTTTAGACAATAAACATACGTAATCATCTCTGGAATATCCAGGCCAAAATAATGAGTCACTCAAAAGGAACAGAGAATTTGATTGGAATTATGCTTCTTAAAGCAATAGAGAACTTGAAAAAAATGACTTCAGAAGGAGAAGGTGTATAAAAGACAGGCTCTCGAGCCAGCCAAACTCTGCTTCAGGTGTATGGTCATGAAAAATTAGTTATGTAAATACAGAGCTCAAGGATTATAGTTCCTATGAGAACTCTTGAGAAACTACTAGAAAATGATTTTCAGACAACCAAAAAATGACTTGAGAAGCTTCAACATAAGGCCTGTGGTCAATCAAGTATATTTAATTGTTAGACTTGGATTAAAAAATGGGATAAAGTGCCAGAAGAGTATATAAATGTCACATTGAGCAATGTAGAAAAACCTGTAAAGGGAGAATAGACAATGCTTGTGATTGCCTCAAAATTTAAGTTGAACATAAAGGTATTATTTAAAAGTAGGTAGCAGGGAAAGAAGGGAAAGAAGAGGTGACTCACTCTATTATAGGCTGTAGTACAGCTGCAATATCTGATACTTATAAAAAGAGGAGATAAAGGTTTGCATAAAATAGTATAAACATAGTATAAAAATAAAAAAGAAAACATATTGTAAGTATTTAGTAAATACATTATAATATGGCAAAACTGAGGACAAGCTATTGGTCAAATCAATAAATAATTTTTGGGTATTTTTAACAAGTACTTTATATTGAGGAACATGCAATAAAAAGCACAAACCTTAGTGTACAGCTTAATGAATTTTGACATGTGTATAAAATCATGTAACCATTGCATAGATCAAAATATCAAACATTCTTAATAATTATTTTCCCTTTCACCCATTTCTCCCCTATTGTAACCACCTGTCTGTTCTCTGTATTTATGAATCTCTTTCAGTTTTTTTTGTTCATTTTTGTTTTTCAGATTCTTCCTATGGAGGAAAACATATGGTATTAATTTTTCTTCATTTCATTTATTTCACTTAGTATAATATCCTCTAGGTCATTCTATGTTGTTCCACATGGCAATATTTCATCTTTTTTATGATTGAATAATATTCCTGTATGTGTGTGTGTGTGTGTGTGTGTGTGTGTGTGTGTGTGTGTGTTTCTGTGTCTGTGTGTCTCTGTTTGTATACCACATCTTTTTTTCCATTGACCTATTGATGGGCATTTAGGTAGTTTCCATATTTTGGCTATTGTAAATAATGCTGTGATAACACAAGAGTGCATATATCTTTTCAGATTAGTGATTTTGTTTTCTTCAGGTAAATTACCACAAGTAGAATTGTTGGGTCCTATGGTATCACTATTTTTAGTTTTTTGAGAAACCTCCATACCATTTTCCACAGTACCTGCACCAATTTGCAATTCCACCAGTAGCGTGCGGGACTCCCTTTTCCCCACATCCTCACCAACATTTGTTATTTCTTGTATTGTTGCTATTAGCCATTCTGACTGGTGTGAGGTATATCTCATTGTTTTTGATTGGCATTTCCCTGATGATTAGTAATGTTGAGCACCTTTTAATGTGCCCCTTGGCCATCTGTATGATTTCTTTGGAAAAATGTCTATTCAAGGTATTCTGCACATTTTTTTATTTTTTTATTTTTTTTTTATTTTTGAGAGGGCACCTCTCATATTTATTGATCAAATGGTGGTTTACAACAATAAAATTCTGTATAGGAGACTCAATGCACAATCATTAATCAACCTCAAGCCTAATTTTCAACAGTCTCCAATCTTCTGAAGCATAATGAACAAGTTTTTACATGGTGAATAAGTTCTTACGTACTGAGTAAGTTCTTACATGGTGAACAGTGCAAGGGCAGTCATCACAGAAACTTTCGGTTTTGATCATGCAACTATTTGGGGATATTTTTTGGTCTTGAGTTGTATGACTTCTTTATATTTTGGACATTAATTCTCTGTCAGATTTATCATTTGCAAATATCTTCTCCCATGTAGTATGTTGCCTTTGCATTTTATTGATAGTTTCCTTTGCTGTGCAGAAGTTTTTGAGTTTCTTTATTTTATTTCTCTATTTTGTTTTTGTTTTCTTTGTGGAGAAATATCTAGAAAAAATTACTAATGCTGATATTCAAGAGTGTACTGCTTATGTTTCTTCTGGGAGTTTTACGGTTTAAGTCTTATATTTAGGACTTTAGTCCATTTTGAGTTTATTTCTGTGTATGAGATGAGACAATGATTCAGCTTTATTCTTTACATGTAGCTGTCCAGTTTTCCCAACACCATTTGTTGAAGAGACTATATCTTCCCCATTGGATAGTTTTCCCTCCCTTGTCATGTATTAATTACCATGTAAGGATGGGTTTGTTTCTGGGCTCTCTGTTCTCTTCCATTGGTCAGTGTATCTTTTCTTGTGTCATTTCTATACTAGTTTGATTACTGTCATTTTGCAGTATAGTTTGAAATCAGGGAGCATGATATCCCCCTTTGTTCTTTCTCAAGAATGCTTGGGCTTTTCAGGGCTTTCCATGATTCATAAATTTTTAGGATTCTTTGCTTTAATTCAGTGAAAATTGCCATTGATATTGTGACAGGGACTGCACTGAGTCTGTAGATTGCTTTGAGAAGTTGGCCATTTGACAATATTAGTTCTTATTCATGAGCAAAGAATAGCTTTCCATTTATTTGTGTCTTCTTACACTTCCTTTATCAACATCTTACAGTTTTCAGAGTATAGATCTTTTACCTCCTTGATTAATTTATTTACAGGTATTTTATTCTTTTTGATGCTATTGTAATAAATAATTTTAACTCACCTATTAAGCAAAAACGATGTTCACATTCAGTAACAAAGAAAAACAACACTACACTATAGACAAGTGACATACTTAAGATGAATGACTCAGAAAGGTTAAAAATAAAGTATGGGAAGTCTGTATACCAAACAGAGTTCTCCTTCCACTTAGAAGGTAGAAAGCTAAAAAGTATATTATTCCCATCCTAAGAAAAAAGCTACATTAACTATAAAGTCTTAACTTTTTCAAAAACCCCTTATGAGAGCTGACATCACAGAATAACAGTGAAGCCTGAAATCCAAGGAGGGACAGGTCTCCCCAAATAGAGACAGATGTGAGGAAGATGTGACCAGCATCAAATGGATAAAAATAAATCAACCAATATCTTAATGAATTGTTAGTAGAGGCTGAGTACAGGTTAGTGTGGCAATATAGAATCCCAAAGTGGGAAACTGGAGATAGCTTCCCTCTGTGGTACAGATAAGGAGAAGGGGATCAGAGAAAAGATATGAAAGGAAAGACATGAAAAAGTGAAAATAGAGAAGGATGAAAGAAAAGCAGGCTACCTTTTTCAGCAGATGAGATTATGGTCAATATAATTGCTTCTCAAATTATTTCTGGTAAAGAATCAGAATTTTTCCCAAAAAATATTTATGACCGTATTTTTTACAAAATGTAATAATCATGCACCCAGATACTATGACAACCCTAAATTACTATGAAAGTTTTAATATGCTTACTGTGAATTTCTGCACATACCTCTGCAGATCAGTAATGAATAGTGGGTGGACCGTCTGCGTACACTTTGAGTAGCACTGGAGTTCTAAATTAAAAATAATAAAACAACAACTGCATAATTTATTTATTTTTGCTTAATAAGATATTTAGCAACGTTTCTAGTTATAAAGTCAAAGAGCACAGCAAATTGTATTTATTTTTACCAATGAAAAATGAAAATCGAATTTAAAGTAAAACATTCTTTATAACACTTTAAAACATAAACAATGTTTAGAAATAAATTCAACAAAAGATATGTAAGAGATGTATTGTAAGGAATTAAAATTTATAGAAATGTATCCATCATTGGAAAACTTAGTGTTATAGAGGTATCTGTATTCCACAAATAATTAGTAGATTCAGTTCAATTTCAATCAAACCATGACCAGATACTTTGTGGAACAGCCAGATACTGTGTGTTCTAAATTTTAATATTAGGACAATGAGCCAAGTATAAACACAATTTTCATGTAGAAAAAGTGCAAGGAGGGAAAGAATGTATTATGAAATTTTATTAAATAAAACATTATGATATTGGTGCTTGAGGACAAATAAATGGACCAATTTATTTATGAAACTAAGTCAGAAATGACATTACAGATCGTAAAGAAGATGGACTAATCTAATATCTCTGCTTCTATCAAAGAGTCAGCTGTGGGTCTTACTTTTGCATTGTTATTCTTTGGCTGTTTTTAAGATTTTTTCACATTTTCTTTTTCAATAGACTTACTATGCCTCATCTAGGATTGGTTTGCTTTGCATTTAACAAGACTTGGGTTTGTAGGTTTGTAGTGCTGTTGCTTGGTATCTCTTGGAAAAGTCTGACAATTCTCAGCCATTATGTCTTCAAATAGTGCAACTGTTCCATTTTCTCTTTATCTCCTCTGAGACTCCAGTTATAGGTATGACAAACTTTTCACTGTATCTTCCATGTCTTTTGTACATTTTTTAGATTTTCTTTCTTTTTATCTCTCTGGGCTTCATTCTAAACAGCTTTTTTTATATTCCCATTTTCTAATTTTTCCAGTTGTGACTAATCTACTAATCCTATCCTTTGGATTCTTAATTTCTGTTAATTAAAATTTTCAGCTCTAAAATTTCTAACAGATTCTTTTTAAAAAGTCAAGACCTCTGACAGAATTTTCACTCACCTTGTATTTTCTTTAACATACTAAAAATGGTTTTATTTTCGAAATCTACATCTGATGCCTTCCTCATCTAGATTCCCTGAGTCTGTCTCCAATATCACATTGTCTTGCTCTGTATGCATGATTATTTTTGATTGCGTGCTGGACATTGTAGATAAAATGAGTAGAGATAAATTGAGCTCTGAAAGAATTTGAGCTCTTCACAGAGCCTTTATATTTACTTCTGCTTGCTAGCTAAATAAGGCCAATAACAACCTGAATCAACTTAGTCCAATCTGGTGTTGAAATGATTTGAAATCGCGCATGTTTCCCATGAACCTATGTACCTAAAAGGCCGCCCTCTGTTTCTTCTCCGGAGTGCTTGCTGGTTCATCAGTGCTCCTACAGTTTGGTAGATCCAGAGCTCCAGTTTTTGGACTCTCACCTTTCTCAATCTATCTAAAGTTTCTCTCAAATTCTAAGTGTGATAGGGCAAACAAGGCCCCAATTTAAGATAACTTTTTTTCTTTATTTTCTCTCTGATCCTCACTCTGCAATTCCTTATTACCTTGGGTCACTGTTTAAATTACAACATATATTTTCAATATATATTTTCCAGGTTTTCTATTTGTTCTCATTATGTGTGTTTGTTTGAGTTACCTAATTCATTGTTGTAGGAAAGAAAACCCCGGTAACTTATTTTTGGACCTGAAAATTACACACTACTAACATTTTATCACAGTTGAAGTCTGTTTTACCCAATTATATTTTAAGGCTATAGATGTCTATAGGCTGAAAAGTTATCCATATTTTTACTAGACGTTTATTTTGTTGCTACATGGTCATCCAACAATATTGTGACTAATGTAAATTGATGATTCAGTTGAAATGTGGACAAGTTCTGCTAACTTTAACCATTGACATTGTTGCTCAGGTCTGCTGATTGGTTTCAACAGAAAAATGTGTGCTCCAACATCTTCTGCTGACCTCTTCATTTTCTTAAAAACCAATTTACTTGCAGATAGGGACAGAAAGGCAGGGTGTACATACTGGTGAGAATTATGAAACAAAGATTAATGAATGGTGCTTGTCAAAGATTTGCTGAAGTCAAATATTTTGCACAGGCTGCCTGAGACAGCAGTCATGCATCCATTCAGTCTATAGAGTTTAGGGCGTAAAAATGGAATCATGCCAGACGAGTGAGCTAAGGAAATGTGAATGCTTCAGTGGTACCATTGTATCCCACAGACTTCACCTTAACAAAGCCTGGCAAGTCACCTTTCTTAGACCTCATTTTTCCCCTCTGTCAGGTGAATTTGGGTAACATTTCTAAGAGATAAAGGATAGGAATGTTATGCAAAATACTTCAGCCTTTAATTTACTTTTAACTCTCTGACTTCCCAAGCATGCTTGCCATGGACCAACAGAGAATTTAAGATAAATTAATTTGTGTTTAAAAGACTAACTATAGATACATTTAAAATGGTAACATAAGCTGTAGTTGAAATTCACAGCACCAGTAATAAATTTCTAGTGTTTGCTGACATCAGGTGAATCATTTTGAGAACTTTGGAAAGCAAAATTTTAAGTTTTCATTGTACCAGTCTGTTCTCTTTTACATATGTGAAGAGAACTATATCCTAATTTACTTCTAATTAAAATATTAGTGGATTAGTTTGAGTGTCAATCCACCCATACGTTGACAATTATTTCTCCAACATTCAAGCCCTAAAAGATTCATAATGCATCTTGCAATGCCATTTTTTTAACTGATCAAAAGGAATAGCAAGAATGTTGTGCAACAAAAATCTTTAGAGCAAGACACAGTTTATCTAGAGTAGAAAACAATTTCAAGATAAATCCAATTCTCCACCAAAGAATTATCTCTGCTTTAGGGTTATTCCATTTCAAAATATTTGCCATGTGTAGAGAAACATTCGATTCTGTTTTGATATTTTACTTAAATAAAAAAAACATATCATGTTCTGATGATAAATTGACATTTTGTTTGTTCAGTATTGGTTAGACTTTTAAAGATTCAAGTTAAATTTAAATCAAATTAGAAGTATTTGTGATGAGAGTAAAATTTTAACTGCCTCTGAGACAATTTTAAAACCACTATTTACATATTTTCAGAACAATTTTTAAATTTTATAATAGAGTTTGATGAGGTGATGACAAATTCAGTGAAGTTAGAAAACAAACCATAAAATTAAAAAATAAAAAATAGTAGCTATTTAAACAATAATGCTACTGAGCTATTGTGAGTTAGAGATGCTGAGAGACTGATAATGATAGTTGATAATGGTGAACAGGAAGTTTTCTGGCAATTACTTTTCTGCATGATGAGAAGAACCTTTCACCTTGGATTTTAAGAAATAACTAATTCAGTAATAGTGATAATGTAAAAATAATTAATTTAATTACTTCCCTTTTTCTCCAAACATGCTTACACCTTACTTCAGCAAGTAGGAAGATGACCTGGGGAAGGGAATGTAGCCTCCACTACCCAGAGGGTGATAGGAACATGTTACTAGGTAAATAGACAAAGGGGATGAAGGTCACAAAGAAATTTTAAGTAATTTATTTACTATGGTGCTTCTTGAAGTATGTATTGAACACGTGAGTGTAGATATGAATCTCAGAGAGGGTCTAGATCATGAACAACATTTAATAAGTTTTTACTACCACAATGTGGTGGGAGAGTTCTAAAATGGCCCCCAAAGATTCCATTGTACACATTGGTGGACACACATGTTCTCCCTGCTATTAAATCAAACACTAATTCAGGTTCTTCTGCAAGAGCCTTTTGCCATTGCAGTTAAAGTTCCAAGTCAGATGTCTGAAAAGTTAGGGAGATAATCCAACAGATCTGCACTAGTCAGGTTAGGCCTTTAAAAACAGTAATTTTTTCTCTAGCTCATTGCAGAAGAGGAAATCAGAGATTTGAAGCGCAAGAAGGATAGAATGTGCCATTGTCGGCTTGAAGACAGAGGTGGCCACATGGCAGGGAATGCATGTGGTCCCTCATTTCTGAGAGCGCCCTCAACGAATAAACAGCCAGCAAATAAACAGGGACCTCAGTTCTTCAAACACAGGGAACTGAATTCTGGCAACAAGAGTGATCTTGGAAGCAAATTTTTACTGAGTCTCCAGATGAGAATTCAGACTGACTATTCCTTTTATTCCAGTTTTATACTACCCTGAGCAGAGAACCCAGCCACACCTACTAGACTGCTGACGTACAGAACTGTGAATTCAGTCACATGACCACACCAAGGAAGCCAGGGAATGTAACCAAAAAGATGATTTGGAAGAGTACACAGTTTTGGGGATAAGATAGAAGTTTGTCTCTCAGTGTAAATTTCCATTTTTTGAATCCTTTATTAGGTTGTTAAATCTCTTAAGTTATTACTTTTCTTAATTCTGTTTATTTCATTAAGAATTACAGATGTATGTCACCTAAAACATTTTTAAAGAGTCTACATGTAATCTGATTTTTTTCTAAATGATTCCCAAGAGGTGTATGGAAAATACATAGAGAATTTAATTACTGGATTGATGATATAAAAAATTTTTAAATCTTCTTAGCAGTACATAGGAATGAATATCTCCACAATGATTTCTTCAGTTTACTAACTTTATCTATTATCAAAATTCTATTTTATAAACTGTACCATAGATTCCAGAATATTTGAAGGAATATGAATGATATCCTATTCTAACCATATATTTAAAATGAATAAAGTTATATCCAAAGATACAATATAAAGATCTTTTAGATAAACAGTTTTTAACATTTTTTAAAAATTAAAAAGTATATACAAATGTAGAAGGAATAGTACTGTGAACCATCACTTATTTGTCATCCATTTTCAATAATTATCAACCCATGGCCAATTAAAGAATTGTATATTGAGAAAATGATAACACTAGAAGATATTACAATTTGTAAATAGTATTTTATTTTGTCAAGGGACCTTACTCAAAAGTCACAAAGTGCTGTCATTAGCTGAAACTTTCAAAATTTTATGCTGTAGCATTTCAGTGTGGCAAATCATGAAATAGCATCATCATATATTACCTACTGATACTGTTGGTAATATATGAGGCATGTTGACTTCAGAATTCTGCTTTTTTGTAAACTTGTTATAATACTTTGAACTATATTATGATTTTCAATGCTCTTTGGCTTGCCTGGGACTTCTAATTATTATTATTTTTTGTTATCATTAATCTACAATTACATGAAGAACATCATGTTCACTAGGCTTCCCCCTTCACCAAGTCTCACCCCCAAACCCATTACAGTCACTGTCCATCAGTGTAGTAAGATGCTGCAGAATCACTACTTGTCTTCACTGTGTTGCACAGCCCTCCACATGCCCCCACCCTATATTATACATGCTAATCATAATGCCCCCTTTCTTTTTCCCCACCCTTATCCCTCCCTTCCCACCCATCCTCCCTAGTTCCTTACCCTTTGGTAGCTGTTAGTCCATTCTTGGGTTCTGTGATTCTGCTGCTGTTTTGTTCCTTCAGTTTTTCTTTGTTCTTATACTCCACATATGAGTGAAATCACTTGATACTTGTCTTTCTCTGCCTGGCTTATTTCACTGAGCATAACACCCTCTAGCTCCATCCATGTTGTCACAAAAGGTAGGATTTGTTTTCTTCTTATGAATATATTCTCTCATACTGTAGGGTACCTTTTGTTCTATTGATGGTGTCCTTTGCTGTACAGAAGCTTTTCAGCTTGATATAGTCCCACTTGTTCATTTCTGCTTTTGTTTCCCTTGCCCAGGGAGATATGTTTATGAAGAAGTCGCTCATGTTTATGTCCAATAGATTTTTGCCTATGTTTTTTTCTAGGAGTTTTATGGTTTCATGACTTACATTCAGGTCTTTGATCCACTTCGAATTTACATTTGTGTATGGGGTTAGACAGTGATCCAGTTTCATTCTCTTACATGTAGCTGTCCAGTTTTGCCAGCACCATCTGCTGAAGAGACTGTCATTTCCCCATTGTATGTCCATGGCTCCTTTATCATATATTGATTGACCATATATGTTTGGGTTAATGTTTGGAGTCTCTATTCTGTTTCACTGGTTTGTGGCTCTGTTCTTGTGCCAGTACCCAATTGTCTTGATTACTGTGGCTTTGTAGTAGAGCTTGAAGTTGGGGAGTGAGATCCCTCCCATTTTACTCTTCCTTCTCAGGACTGCTTTGGCTATTCGGGGTCTTTGGTGTTTCCATATGAATTTTTAAACTATTTGTTCCAGTTCGTTGAAGAATGTTATTGGTAATTTGAAAGGGATTGCATCAAATCTGTATATTGTTTTAGGCAGGATGACCATTTTGACTATATTAATTCTTCCTAGCCAAGAGCATGGGATAAGTTTCCATTTGTTAGTGTCCTCTTTAATTTCTCTTAAGAGTGTCTTATAGTTTTCAGGGTATAGGTCTTTCACTTCCTTGTTTAGGTTTATTCCTAGGTATTTTACTCTTTTTGATGCAATTGTGAATGGAATTGTTTTCCTGATTTCTCTTACTGCTAGTTCATTGTTAGTGTATAGGAATGCACCAGATTTCTGTGTACTAATTTTGTATCCTGCAACTTTGCTGAATTCAGATATTAGTTCTAGTAGTTTTGGAATGGAGTCTTTAGGGTTTTTTTTATGTACAATATCATGTCATCTGCAAATAGTGACAGTTTAACTTCTTCTTTACCAATTTGGATTGGTTGAATTTTTTTGTTTTGTCTAATTGCTGTGGCTAGAACCTCCAGTACTATGTTGAATAACAGTGGGAGAGTGAGCATCCCAGTCTTATTCCCAATCTCCAAGAAAAAGCTTTCAGCTTCTCGCTGTTCAGTATGATGTTGGCTGTGGGCTTATCATATATGGCCTTTATTATGTTGAGGTACTTGCCCTGTACATCCATTTTGCTGAGAGTTTTTATCATGAATGGTTGTTGAATTTTGTTGAATGCTTTTTCAGGATCTATGGAGATGATCATGTGGTTTATGTGGTGGATGATGTTGATGGATTTTTGAATGTTGTACCATCCTTGCATCCCTGGGATGAATCCCACTTGGTCATGGTGTATGATCCTTTTGATGTATTTTTGAATTCAGTTTGCTAATATTTTGTTGAGTATTTTTGCATCTACATTCATCAGGGATATTGGTCTGTAATTTTCTCTTTTGATGGGGTCTTTGCCTGGTTTTGGTATTAGGGAAATGTTGGCTTCATAGGATGAGTTTGGGAGTATTCCCTCCTCTTCTATTTTTTGGAAATCTTTAAGGAGAATGGGTATTATATCTTCCCTGTATGTCTGATAAAATTCCGCAGTAAATCCATCTGGCTGGGGGTTTTGTTCCTGGGTAGATTTTTGAATACCGCTTCAATTTCTTTGCTGGTAATTGGTTTGTTTAGATTTTTTCTTTCTTCCTTGGTCAGTCTTGGAAGGTTGTATTTTTCTAAGAAGTTGTCCATTTCTTCTAGGTTTTCCAGCTTGTTAGCATATAGGTTTTCATAGTATTCTCTAATAATTCTTTGTATTTCTATGACGTCCATCGAGATTTTTCCTTTCTCGTTTCTAATTCTGTTGATGTGTGTTGACTCTCTTTTTTCTCTTAAAAAGTCTGGCTAGAGGCTGATCTATTTTGTTGATTTTCTCAAAGAACCAGCTCTTTGTTTCATTGATTTTTTCTATTGTTTTATTCTTCTCAATTTTATTTATTTCTTCTCTGATCTTTATTATGTCCCTCCTTCTGCTGACTTTAGGCCTCATTTGTTCTTCTTTTTCCAATTTTGATAATTGTCACATTATACTACTCATTTGGGATTGTTCTTTCTTCTTTTAATATGCCTGGATTGCTATATACTTTCCTCTTAAGATGGCATTTGTTGCGTCCCACAGAAGTTGGGGCTTTGTGTTGTTGTTATCATTTGTTCCATATATTGCTTGATCTCTATTTTAATTTGGTCATTGATCCATTGATTATTTAGGAGCATGTTGTCAAGCCTCCATGTGTTTGTGGGCCTTTTTGCTTTCTTTGTACAATTTAGTTCTAGTTTTATTCCTTTATGGTCTGAAAAGTTTTTTGGTAGAATTTCAATCTTTTTGAATTTACTGAGACTCTTCTTGTGGCCTAGTATGTGGTCTATTCTGGAGAATGTTCCATGTGCACTGGAGAAGAATGTGTATCCTGTTGCTTTTGGATGTAGAGTTCTATAGATGTCTATTATGTCCACCTGTTCTAGTGTGTTACTCTGTGCCACTGTGTCCTTTCTCATTTTCTGTCAGGTGCATCTACCCTTTGGAGTGAGTAGTGTGTTGAAGTCTCCTGAAATGAATGCACTGCGTTTATTTACTCATTTAGTTCTGTTAGTATTTATTTCACATATACTGGTGCTCCTTTGTTGGGTGCATATATATTTATAATAGTTATATCCTCTTGTTGGACTGAGCCGTTTATCATTATGTAATGGCCTTCTTTATGTTTTGTTACTTTCTTTGTTTTGAAGTCTATTTTGTCTGATACTAGTACTGCAACACCTGGTTTTTTCTCCGTGTTGTTTGCATGGAATATCTTTATCCATCCCTTTACTTTTAATCTGTGCATGTCTTTGGGTTTGCGGTGGGTCTCTTGTAAGCAGCATATAAATGGGTTTTGCTTTTTTATCCATTCTATTACTCTGTGTCTTTTGATTGGTGCATTCAGTCCATTTACATTTAGGGTGATTATTGAAAGATACATACTTATTGCCTTTGCAGGCTTTAGATTCATGATTACCAAAGGTTCAAGGTTATCTTCTTTAGTATCTTACTGTCTAACTTAACTCGCTTATTGAGCTATTATAGACACTGTCTGGTGATTCTATATCTCTCCCTTCTTATTCCTCCTCCTCCATTCTTTATATGTTGACTGTTTTATTCTGTGCTCTTTTGTGTTTCCCTTAACTGTTTTTGTGTGTAGTTGATTTTATTTTTTGCCTTTAGTTAGTATTTGGTTTGTCTGCTTTCCTTACTGTGATTTTATTTTCTCTGGTGACATCTGTTTAGCCTTTGCAGTGCCACCATCTAGAGCAGTCCCTCTAAAATACCCTGTAGAGGTGGTTTGTGGGAGGCAAATTCCCTCAACTTTTGCCTATCTGGGAATTGTTTAATCCCCCTTTCAAATTTAAATGATAATTTTTCTGGATACAGTATTGTTGGTTCAAGACCCTTCTGTTTCATTGCATTAAATATATTATGACGTTCTCTTCTGGCCTGTAAGGTTTCTGTTAAGAAGTCTGATGATAGCCTGATGGGTTTTCCTTTGTAGATGACCATTTTTCTCTCTCTGGCTGCTTTTAAAACTCTGTCCTTGTCCTTGATCTTTGCCATTTTAATTTTTGTGTGTCTTGGTGTTTTCCTCCTTGGGTTCCTTCTGTTGGGAGTTCTGTGTACTTCTGTGGTCTGATCGATTATTTCCTCCCCCAATTTGGGAAGTTTTCAGCAGTTACTTCTTCAAAGACACTGTCTTTCCCTTTTTCTCGCTCTTCTTCTTCTGGTCCCCCTATAATGAGGATATTGTTCCTTTTGGATTGATCATACAGTTCTCTTAATATTGTTTCACTCCTGGAGATCCTTTTATCTCTCTCTTTGTCAACTTCTATGCATTCCTGTTCTCTGATTCCTGTTCCATCAATGGTCTCTTGCATCTCATCCATTCTGCTTATAAATCCTTCCCGAGATTGTTTCATTTCTGTAATCTCCTTCCGAACTTCATCCCTTAGCTGTTGCATATTTCTGTGCAGGTCCATCAGCATGGTTATGACCTTTATTTTGAATTATTTTTCAGGTAGATTGGTTAGGTCTGTCTCCCCAGATTCCCTCTCAGGGGAGGATGTCTGGGTTAGTCTGGTCTGTATCAAATTCTTCTGCTTTTTCATGGTGATAGAGGTAGTTGTGGGGAGCTGGCTGACATGTGTGTCAGCTGGGAGAATGTCCCTTCCTGCTGGTTTGTGGCCTTCCTCTCCTTGGAGAAGAGTGACCCCTAGCGGCTTGTGCTGGGTAGCTGCGTGCAGATGGGGTCTCTGATTCTTGCCCAGCCACTGTGGAGTTAAGCTCTGGAGTTGCTCTGGGCATGGCCAGCCTCAGGCTGCTGTTCCACTATAGTGGAGCTGCATTGGAGGTGAAACAAGCAGGAGGCTGTTTATCACCATGAGGGTCCTCTGAGCTGTGCTGCCGCCCAGGTGGTTAGTGCACCCAGAGTTCCCTGGGATTCCCAGCTGCTTGGCTAAGTGTCCCGGGACGTTTCCGTCCAGCTGTGGGGTCGCTGTCCCTTTAAGTCTTTCAAAAAGCACTCACTTTTCTTTGTCCCAGGGGTGCCTGCTGCAGGTACCCACTCGCAGGTTTTACTGTCCCATTTCCCTAGTATCCAGCACCCCACGCATTGTGTGTCTGTGCTCTGGTGCGGATGGCTAGGGTTGGGTATTTAGCAGTCCTGGGCTCCCTCTCCCTCCCCGCTCCGACTCCTCTCCTCCCTTCCAGGAGCTGGGGTGAGGGGCGCTTGGGTCCCACCGGGCTGCAGCTTGTATCTTACCCCCTTCATGAGGCACTGGGTTCTCCCAAGTATAGATATAACCTGGCTGTTGTCCTGTATCTTCTGGTCTCTCTTTTAGGGATAGTTGTATTTGTTGTATTTTCAAAAATATATATGGTTTTGGGAGGAGATTTCCCCTACTCTACTCATGCTTCCATCTTGGCTCCGCCGACTTCTAATTATTTTGAAAGCCAAAGTCCTCACCTTATTATCTCAAAGGAAAATGTATTTCTAGTATCTATACAAAAAAAAGTTGAATGTGATGTTGTCTTCATTCTCAAGGAGCTTGCTAGTGAGGCAGTGTAGTTAAATAAAACAGTAGAGATTATTGTAAATTAAATAGGAAAGGTACAAAGATTATGGAAATTCAGAGGAGTAACAGAGTATGTACATTTTCTTAAGTGAAGAAAAACTCTATAAAAAGGATCATTTGATATGGACTTGGAATAACCAGTAAGTATCCAACCACATGAAATGAGAAAATGTGCTAATCAGAAATATGCACAAATACACACACACACATACATATATATAATAAGGGAGCAGTTGGATGAACAACTCTAAAAGGATTTTCTGATGACCAATATTAGATTAACAATTTTTTTTTGACTTCATGAATATTTTGGAATATAAGAAGCATAAATTTACCAAATCCATTAATGATGCAGCATTTGCCATTTAGGAACATAACACAGAGGTGAAGAAACCTGAAGAAGACCTCAGAAAGATAGTAAAAAGCTATATCACGGTGATGAGACAAAAAATACTGGAGCTCAATATAGACAACCCAGCTAATGATAAAAGAGCCTCTATTCTAATCTGACAGGAAGCCAAGATATGTTGCCAAATGTTTTAACTAAAAACCTAGTTACCGAAATTTTAAATACAAAGTGCAAACATGCAAATATGTTCATATTGATTTATTCATTGATTCCATAATCAATCACTAATACTTACCATCTGGAAAAGGGTCTCACATAGCTTAGAAGGAAGAAGCAGCTAAATACTGTGTTTTAAATCCAAAGAATGGAGTTAAAAGTGATTTATTTGATCTTAAAAGATCTGAAAACAGGGAAGGGAATTGCTTTCATTCTTTATTTAACTTGATGGTAATACTGTTCATTGTCTTTCAACTATAACCCTGTCTAATGTTCTCTCAGATATATCTCTAACTCTGTTCCTCCTTTTTTCTCTCATTCTTGCTGTCTTACTTCAGTCCTTCATATTTGGCAGTTGAAATATTGTAAAACAACCTTCTAGCTGGTTTCCATACAACCAGTTTATCTAGGTCCATTTGACTTGTCATGCTGCCACTCCAGTTATCCCACTTAAAATGCAAATGAATCCTTATCAGTATTAAAGCTGCACTAGCACCCTGAGCACATAGAATAAAATGCAAACCCTTGGCAGCATAACCCTAATGTACATTTATCAACATCATTTGCTACCACATTCTCCAAACTTCCCGCCCCGTTCTCCTACCCTGTGGTCTGTGAAACTTTTAACCATACTCTAGGCACCTTAGTCTCTTTCACAAACAGCTTGATACAGTTCCCAGCCTCTTCCACTACCTATAATTGTCTCCCCTCAATTTTTTTGTATTAAAGTCCTACCATCATTGATGACCCAGCTCAGATATTCCCTCCCCATTATGACATTCTCTGTAATGCCCAGGAAGCACTGTTTTGTGCTCTGTGTCTCCCTTAGAACCATATATATCCAAATAAAAACTTTTTTTTTCATTATATTATAATTTGGTGACTTCTGGGTCTTGTCTTACTCCAACAGGTAAAATAAATTTAAGGGGCATTTCGATCTATCTTTTTCACCTTAACGCCTAGAATAGTGCCTGGCCTAATGAAAGTAATAAGAAATGTTTTTTACATAAATGAATACTCTGCTGAAAACGATGGTGTAGTGAAACTTAATATTCATCTGTAAATTGTAGATTTTATATTTGTTACTTTTTTAATTAATCGAGCTTACTTCGATATTCTAGTGTTAAGTAGAGCAGCAAGGAGAAAAAGACCAAATTCTGTGACTAAAATTCATTCAGTCATATATTTTATTAAGTATGGATGGAGTTTTGCCTGTTGAAGTAAAATACTCCCTCCTCTCCCACCAATTGTGATTTGTGCCTTCTTAGTATGCCAATATAAGGGAAAGGTTTAAATGTATGTTCTATATTTTTACTCTTGGAGACAGTAATTGAAAAAATCTATGGTATTCTTGTGGAAAAATCTCCACAAAGGTCAAAGTAAACTCAGAAATTGTTGAAATATGGGAATTTTAATGTATTTTATTTTCTGTAAAGTTGTTCAGACTTTAGAAACTTTTGTAATTATAAACTTTTTATAGTTTTTGCTATTTATTTTACATAATACATTTGAAGGCTTAGATTTCTCTGTCCTTAGGACAGCAAGAGAGCCTTATGATTGTTGCAAAAGTGAAGTATTTCTGAAGCATATTCTTATCAATACCTTTATTCCTTAACAAAGTTCCATAATAATTGGTGCCTCCCAGCCTCCCCCAGACCCATATAGTTTATTTACTTTTCAGTTCTTATAATTCATATAAGAAGGCTAAGAGTTCATAGTATGGATATAAAGTAACAATTGATAAAGTGGAGAAGAGAGGGGTAAATATCTTTGCCTGTCAAATTCTTACTTCTAAACCAAATCCTCTTAATTACAGAGTTAGGAAATAAAAGTTAGGAAAGACAAAACAGTGGTGAGGTGAGATAAATGGTATGAGAACTGGTATAATCTATTCTAGAGGGACTGTGTAATCTCAGATTTGGAATAAAAAGAAATCCTTCTAAAACTATCCCAAGCCCTCTTGAATGTCATTCCACTATAACTCAAGCATCTTTTTAGTTGTCTTTCTTTATTAATTTCAAAGTTTGTGATATTCATTATAGTTTCTTCAGTGAATATGGCATTAGGTATATTATTAGTCACTGTAAATATCAGTTTGAAATGTTTTTTTCTTATCTTTCTAAATGACAGTACATTTTTTCTTTTGAGTACTGACATAATGTGCAGAGTACAAAAGTATAACTATAAGACTAAACAGATTTTACATTATATAAATTCTCTCTGAAGTCAGATAGCTAAGTTGATAAAACTAATAACCTTTATGTGTTAATATATTTTTAGAAAAATTTACTGAAAAATAATAAAATAACATTAAAATTTTAAGAGAAAGCTGTAATTCAAAACTTTTAATGAAACAATGATTTTCAGCTATTGTTTTTTTAACAAAACAATGATTTTCAGCTTCTTTTCAGTTCTTACCCATATGTTCCTATACATTGTCATAAGTGTAATCATATAGCAGATTTGGGTTGCTTAATTTAGCTCTGTATTATATACATTTTCCATGTTGTCATACATATGAATCATTTAGTTGATATATCATAATTTACTGTAAGGATTCTTCTCAATTAAGGTTTTTTTTGTTTTAGTTTTCAAATATTATAGATAAAGATTCATAAATGAAGAATTGTTTTCTCTGAAATTATTTTAAAGTGAAGTTGGAAAGAAGTCAGAATTCCATTGGAGAAAGTAAATTTCAAATATGTGTGTCTGATTTCAAAAGGTTTCTTTTATATATGAACTGAAGGAAATCTATGAATAATAGGTATAGCTCTTGGCATATTAAATCAATACTAATTATATTAGTTTATTATGTGAACTAATACAGCTTATATTACATTATAATTATCCTATTATATTAGGCAATCAATTATGTTCATTTTAGAAGTAACAGATGAAAATATTTTTGTGGCTTTGTATTACTTTCTTTATGCTATTTTGGATAAGTGATTTTAACTCTGAAATACTGTGTTTTCCTTATACATGAGAATGACAATGTGTACTTTGCAGAGTTTTTGTTTGTTTTGAAAAAATATAAATAGAAACCGCTATACTGCCTAGAATGTAATAGTATCAAGACACATAAAAAATTAGGCACAATTGAAAGATGTATACATAAATCAATTGAGCCCTACTTTTTTCCAGATTTCAGTTAACTGGTAAACAATTATTCTGTCTCTTTATTCCTAGAACTTATTTTTTGTTTGTTTGCTTGCCTTTTAGAAATAAGATCGATGTTTCAGTTCAGAAATGGGTAGTTTGTACTTTTGCTTAAGCATGTACTTTAGATATTCATCAAGGCAGGAACAGTCCTATGTTCTTATCTCTAAAATAATGAGTAATTATTAATCCATAGTATTTTACCTTTTTATTTTGAAATAATTATAAATTAACAAAGATAGTACAGAGATGCAAAGATAGAAAAATCCCATGTATCCTTCACACAGTTTTCCTTCATTGGTTACATTGTATAAACCGTAGCACAAAATTAAAACTAGGAAATTGACTTTGCCATTACATGTCATTTTCTTATATATGTAGACTGGTGAAAGCACCCCTAGTCAAGGTACAGATCTTACATCACCTCAAAGATTTCCTTGGAGCTATATAGTCACATTTACCATCTTCCCACACACTATCCATAATTCCTGGTAACCAGTAATCTGCACTACATACTCATACTCTGTCATTCTGAAATGTTTTATAAATGGAATCATACAAGTTTTAGCTTTTGAGGTTGTGGCTTTTGACTCAGCATAATGCCTTTGAGATCTATCTATGCGGTTGCATGTTTTAATATTCTTTTTTATTCCGAAATTGTTTTCAGTTTTATGTATGTACCACAGTTTGTTTAAATGTTTACCTGTTAAAGGACATCTGTTATTTCCAGTTTGGGACTGTTACAAATATGAACAGTTGTGTACATTTTTGTGTGTACATAAGTTTTCATGTCTCTGGGATAAATATCCAGAAATATAATTGCTGAGTCATATGGTAAATGTATGCTTAGTTTTTCCAGAGTGGCTGTATAATTTTACATTCCCACCAGCAATGTGTGAAGGATGCAGTTCCTCCATATCCTCTGAAGTATTTGGCATAGTCACTACTTTTATTCCAGCTGTTCTAAATGGGTATGTAGTTGTGCAGTCTATCATAGTGACCTATGATTGCAGTCTCAGTTTGATCTTGGCTGTCATCTTGGGACTTGGATTTAGAGGGGCTTCCCATCATTCTCTGGTAAGAATGCCTCACTGTACCTAAATTCTTTATACAAACAATTTGGTTTATGTTCATCACATGCTTTCCTTCTGGGAGTTGAATTTGACCCATAGTGTGCAGAGGATGCTTCCCTGACCAGCTGCCAATTAACAACCCTGGACAATGAGTCTCAAATGAGCTTCCCTGATACACAACACTTGGCATGCGTTGTCACAACTCATTGCTGGAGGAAGTGTGTCCTGCATGGAGAGAGGAATGAGAGGGAGTTGGAGGCTTGTGCCTGATTTCCACAGGAATTCTTCCCACGCATTCACTGATGGAGATTCCCTTCACTGGTGTTGCTGTAATTTCATTGTAATCATAGCTGTAAGACTATGTGCTGAGCCCTTAAGTCCTCCTAGAGAATCAGCAACTGTGGGTGGTCTTTTGAACCCCAACACAGTAAATATCTCATGTTAGTCTTAATTTGCATTTCCCTACTGGCTAGTGATGTTGAACATCTTTTCATGAGCTTATTTGCCATTTATGTATCATCTTTGGTGAAATGTATTTCCTGTCTCTTCATTTATAAATGAGCTATTTGTTTTTACAGTTGAGTTTTGGGAGTTCTTAATATATCTTACTTATGGATCTCTTATCATATTTATGGTTTACAACTATTTTCTCCCAGGCTGAAGTTTTCATCCTTTTAATGTGGCAGAAGATTTAATTTTGATGAAATCGAGTTTACTGATTTTTATTATGGATCATGCCTTTGATGTTATGTCTAAGAATACTTCACCAAATCCTATGCACCAAGGATGCTCTGGTTTTCTTCTAAAAGTTTTGTAGTTTTACATTTTGTATTTAAATCTATGATCCATTTTAAGTTAATTTTTGTATAATGTATGAGGCTTAGGTCAAGGTTTTGGGTGAATGGATGTCTGATTGCTACATATCCCTTGTTGAAAATACTGCCTCTCATCTATTTAATTGTTTTTGCACCTTTTTCAAAAATCAGTTGCTATACCTGTATGGGGCTACTTCTGGATTTTCTATCCTGCTTCATTGATCTATGTATCTTTCCCTCCACTAATACCATGCAAATTTGATTACTATAACTATGTAAGTCTTGATATAAGACAGAGTGATTTCTCCCATTTTATTCTCCTTTTTCAAAACTATTTTAGTTTTTCTAGTCCCTTTGCCCTGAAACATAGTTTTTAGAATAACACTGCCAAATTTACAAAAATCTTGCTGAAGATTTTGATAAAAATTGTGTTAAACCTACATAACAATTTAAGAAGAATGGGCATCTTTCTACATCTAGTCTTCTAATAAATGGAGTCTGTCTCTCCATTTGTTCAGACCTTCTTCAATTTTCTTTTATCAGATGTTTTGAATCAACATACAAGTTATGTGTATACTTTGTTAGCTCTACATCTAAGTGTTTCACCTTTTTTGACTGACTGTAAATTGTGTTATATTTTTAGCTTTGATATCTAGTCATTGAGAGTATAGAGAAATATAATTGGCTTGTATGTATTTATCTTGTATCCTGTATACTTGCTGTACTCATTAATTGTAGGAATTCTTTTTGTAGTTTCCTTGGGATTTTCCACAAAGATCATCATGTCATCTATGAATACGGACAGCTTTATTTCTTCATTTCTGATCTGGATTCCTTTTATTTCCTTCACTTGAAGCTTTCAGCTTGCTTTCTTTGTCATTAGTTTACAGAAGTTTGAGCATGATATGACTTAGCATGGATTTTTGGGGTTTGCTCAGCTTCTTGAATCTGTTGATTTGTATCTTTTGTCAAATTTGGAAAATTGTCAGCCACTATTACCTTGAAAATATTTTCAGCTCTACCTTCTTTCCCTTCCTACAGGCCGTGATCACATTTCTCGTCCCACAGGTTCCTGAGGCTCTTTCATTTTAATTCCAGCCCATTTTCTGTCTGCAATTTCTGTTGTTCTAACCTTTAAGTTCACTGATTCTTTTCTCTGCCTTCTCTATCTAGTCTGCTGTTAAGCCCACCATTATTTTTTGTTGTTGTTATACTTTTAGTTTAAAAAATCTATATTTGATTATTACTTGTATATTCTATTTCCTTGAAGATATAATCTATTTAAGGACACATTCTATTTTTTATTAGCTTTAAACTTGTTCCTAATTACATGTTGAAATATTTTTATGATGGCTGTTTTACGATCCTTGCCAGATAATTCTACCCTCTCTGTCAAGCATGTCAGTGCTGTTATCTATTGACTGACATTTTACATCCAAGTTAACATTTTTCTGATTCTTTATATGACAAATGATTTTCAGTTGAAAGCTGAATATTTTGAGTATTATGGTATGAGTCTCTGGATCTTATTTACATTTTCTGTTTGTTTGTGTTAACTGCTATTTCCGTCATTGCTCCAGAAGGGGACAGGGATAGGGATTTCCCCCTTGCTTCCTGGTAGTTGTCGAAGTCTAGATTCCCCTCCTGGCCTCCAAGACCCCCTGTGGTTAGAGAGAGGGTTCCTCAGTATTGCAGAGCAGGGGTGGAATTTTCAGCTTCCAGATCTCCTCCAGGGAGACCAACCTGGCCAGGAAAGGGTGCGAGTGCCCTGTTACTCCTTCTCCCTCGACTCCACTGTCACTGCTCGAAGAGGGAGAGCTCATTAATGTTGGGTGGTGGCGCAACCTGTCTCTCCACTTGGCTCCTCTGATGCCAAAAAGGAAAGGGGCCTTATCTTCCCCAGTAAAAATAAGTGCAGACTCTACATCTGGTCTTCATTCACATTCAAAAGGGACCATAAAAGTTCTGGCTCCCTTCAGGGCTGTTGAGTGTCTCAGCAGGGACTGGCTCCCCTCTTTGCCTTTGCTGCTGAGGTAAGGAGGGGCCACAGACTTTTCCATGGTGTTTGGTAGAGAATTTTTGGTCTGAAATATCCCTGTTTCAGCAGGCTGCCCTCTTTCCTGGCCCTTTGTTTAAAGAGAGTAAGTTTTGTTCTTTGTTTTATTTGTGACTATTGGCATTTCTTGGGCTTCTGTAGCACCAAGTTGGGAAAGGTGGGGCATAAAAGAAAACCCAGTGATCTCACTACCATGTCTTTCCTTGGGTCTCCAGGCTCCTAGGTGGTCTGTCTTCTCTCCACATTTCAGAGTATGTTTGTAAGTTTTATACTATCCAGGGATTTCAGTTGTATCTAGTGGCAGGAGTAGGAATAGTATTTCTACATCTTTTTAGAAGTGGAAGCACCACATTGATATAGGATTTTAGTAAAGAATAATGAGATAAATTTTATCAAGAGTCTAGAAGAGTAACTATTATTTAAGAATATTTAATAATTATTAGTATCCTACTCTGACATCTGCATAAATATTCTGAAAATTAATTAAAAGAATAATTACATTAAGTGAAGAATTAAGTTTCCTCATTGATGGTATGATGTATATTAAATTCACACAGTTAATCATTTTCTATCAGGAACATGTATAGAGTTTGTTAGAAAGTGAAGATTTTTAGAATGCAATCTACTAAATGAAAGTCATATTTCTTCTGTATGGCACTTGCATGGATTTAATTATTTTGAAATCTTTGGTACAAGTTCCCAATTTATATTTCTTAAACATAATTACAAAAAAGGAATTGCATCAACTGGTCTCACTGCCCTATTGCTTTCCCATCTGTCCTTGACATTTAAATGGATTTTCTGAGGATGAAAGAACATAATAAAAAGAGAGAAAGTGATAAGAGCATAACTCGAAAGAGGTCAAATTACTGAATTCTCTCTTCCATTTAGCATCTTGGAACCTTAGAGAGTCTACTATTTGTAGATATACTTGCTAGTTATGCAGTCCCACATCAAGTTTTATTCATAATGGTGCAACATAAAAAAACAGATAGTGGATAAAGTATGATCAATTTAACAGATCAATTTCCCCTTTTTCTTTTTATGTGGAGGCTCACAGATTATTCTACTGTCTTTTAGGGACTTGGTACAGACCCTCTTGACTGAGAATTTGCAAATTTGTGTTACCTAGTTCTTCCACTGTTTCATTTCAACCCTCCTGCCTACACAGTGCCTTCTCATTATTTTTATGTGTGTCTTTTCACTTTTGTTATATTAAATGTTACTATTTCCAAAGCCTTTGCAGAGAGCTCTGTGTTCTTAGGAGGAAAAGCACTATATAAATCTAACAAGCAAAGCCAAGACTGAAATTCAATAAAGGAGGACCTCTAGAAATTATTAAAGACTTCACTGACAGAGAAATTAAACCTTGATATCCTATTTCCTTATCTTTTCACTGCAGTAGAATCAGTGAAATCAATATATCTGAAATGAACCGCACACAGTCCATTCATAAGAATGACTGGCACAAAAGTGAGCAGCTTCTAAAACTTGTCAAGACTGCCTCATCTTTGAAACAGTGTACAGAGTTTTAGCAAGGTTTTTAAAGAGTTATCTAAATTTGTAAACAGGAATGCCAGTGCTTTTGAAGAATGCACAGATAGATGCTAATGGGCCTCAATATTAATAATGAAATCTCATAGCATAGTCATAATCCTATAAAAATGTCGACTGTTTCACATTCAGAATACAGAAGCATAAGGATTAAACAAGTGTTTATGAATATGACAGATAATCAAATGTTTTCTTTGGAATTTAGCTAAAAGACAAGAGGTAGCCAGTCTCTCAGAAAGAGTAAAATCAACATCTATATCAACTTGGCACAGGACCTATAACCATCTAAGAGATAAGAGACAACAGTACACGCAGAAGGTTTGGAGTTTTTTTCATATTTCTTCTGTCCACAATGATCTAGGTATGTTTTTTTTTAAGTTTAAGGGATAACTACATGTAAATATGTATATATTCCTATTTATGAATGACAAACTGAAAGCTAGACAAAATAATTAAAGAGTGATACACTAAACACATGCCAGGCACTGTGTAAAGAATGTTTTATACATTTTCTCATTAAATACCACCAATTCCCCAGCAAGTTGTATGTAAGCTTATTGTTTTTCTTTTTTTTTTTTTGATTTTTTTTTTTGAGAGGGCATCTCTCATATTTATTGATCAAATGGTTGTTAACAACAATAAAATTCAGTACAGGGGGGTCAATGCTCAATGTACAATCATTAATCCATCTCAAGCCTAACTCTCGCCAGTCTCCAATCTTCTGAAGCATAACGAACAAGTTCTTACATGGTGAACGAATTCTTACATAGTGAATAAATTCTTACATGGTGAGCAGTACAAGGGCATTCATCACAGAAACTTTTGGTTTTGATCACGCATTATGAACTATAAACAATCAGGTCAAATATGAATATTCGTTTGATTTTTATACTTGATTTATATGTTGATCCCACATTTCTCCCTTTATTATTATTATTATTATTTTTATTTTTAATAAAATGCTGAAGTGGTAGGTAGATGCAAGAAAAGGTAGAAAACATAGTTTAGTGTTGTAAGAGAGCAAATATAGATGATCAGGTGTGTGCCTGTAGACTATGTGTTAATCCAACCTAGACAAGGCAATAAAACATCCACGGATGCAGAAGATTTCTCTCAAAGCACGGGGGATGAGGTTCTGAGCCTCACCTCTGTTGAAGCCATATTGTTTGAAAAGGTTAGCTTTTTACTTCTTTGCAGATTTATGCCCTGTGGCTTCTATGCCCAGCACTTGTCTTGAGGTATCTTTACCACCTGGAGGAATTATGATGCTTGGTAAATTCGATATGAGGCACGAATTCTATTTAAGGGTTGTAATTAGGAAGGAAGAAGAAAAGCTGTAGATGTAGCATATGGAAGGAAACATGGGAGGATTGATTATTTCTTTGACCTATCTTCTTGTAGAGTACCTTAAATATGTATAGGTTTAAACTACTAACTAATTTGCACACACATATTAACATAATAGGAATATGGTGACATAAACAAAGCAAATCTATAATTACCATCCATCTCCAGTGAAGCCAAGAAAACCATTTAGGCACCCTAGGCATTTGTGAAAATTTGTCTATGATATGATGGATATTGTCCAACTGTACTTGAACAGTCTGAGAGAAATCAGACAAATTAAAGCAGCCCATTTCTGGGATCTGTTCACATCCCATATGTTCTTTTAACCGTAGATAGTCTATAGTCATAAGATTTTGGAGTGCTACACCTTGCACCCCTCCCAACTCCTGGTTGAGTTCCAACAGTACAGATCTGGTCAAATTCATTGTCTCACTGTATGCACATGCCAGCCTAGACATCTCCCTCCTCATTCCAATGGCAAGTCCAGGAAATGGTGGGGTGGACGCAGCCACAACCACATCATCGCCCAGATCCCTGTGGAGGCTTTTTGATGATCATCCCCCGGCACGAGTCCTCCAAAGAGTGCTGATGCCGGAAGCTCCTCCTCATATTGTATCTTAGTTCATTTTCTGGGTATCCAAGCTAGGCCTTGATCTTCTGCCTAGAAACAGACCCTTTGCCCCCACTTTGACATGCCCTCTATACCACTGTGCAGAACTCATTGGAGGTCAGCACACAGGGACTGCTTTTTTTTTTTTTTTTTTATTAAGAGAAAGGAATATTATCAGAAAAGAGTACCTCCATAGCTGATCATCTGACACCCTTTAAGTGATCAACATTAAGGATATTTAAAGCATGCGTTGATCTTTGATTTACCAATAGTTTTATCCTATCAAAGAGTAATCCCCCTTTTCTTTCTTTCTTTCTTTTTTTTTTTTATTCTTTAATCTAGACTTACATGAAGAGTACTATGTTTACTATGCTCTCCCCTATATCAGGTCCCCCCTAACAACCACATTACAGTTACTGTCCATCAGCTTAGCAAAATGTTGTAGAATCCCTACTTTTCCTCTCTGTGTTGTGCAGCCCATCCTCCCCTTTCTCCCTCCCCCCCCATGCATGCTAATCTTAATACCCCCCTTCTTCTTCCCCCCCTTATCCCTCCCTGCCCACCCATCCTGTAAGCTTATTTTTATAAGTGACAATTCCTGATATGCTTCTGGCCTCATAAGAGATGTTCTATCTATAGGCCTCATTAAAAATATGGCCTTAGGTAGTCATGAGTTTTATTGGATTTTTTTACTGCATTACCCTCATTTATACATGATTTGTTCAGGAGTAGGCCTCTCATGCAAAATCAGTCAAAATCTGGGCTGCCAGAATAAAAAGATATTCCAGGCCAAACAAACTACATCTTACAGGAATTTCATCTTGACAAATGGAGATCAGCCACCAGTGTGTGGCTGTGCTAGTCAAGGTACAGTCAGAAGACAGAAATCACACCAGACATTTAATATAGAGAATTTTTATAAATGTTACTTGAAAGATGAGAAGAAACATTAAGTTTATCACCCTAAAGTGAAACATGTACCACCCCTAAAACTGAGGATTAAAGGAATAGGTGAAACTGGAGGAGATATTGGCCAATGGTGCTGATGCTTCTGACTTCAGAGGAGGATGCCAGGCCAGGTATTTAAGGAGGTGGCGCTAGCCTCCGGTATTGGTGTCTTGGAGCAGGTATGATCAGGCTGGGTCTGTGCATGTGGAAAAACCTACAAACTTGGTTCACCATCTCCTGTAGGAAGGACCTATTTCTCTTAGGTTAAGCATTGCTAAGGTGATGCTCATAGAAACAAGAAATACAAAGTTACTAAGAAGGAACAAGTCCCTTCTTTCTCCACTAGCCTCCCACTCTTCTTATAATGCTCCTTAATAGAGGCCAACAGGGAGGCAGCAAAACAGATACATGGTTTGCAGAATCCCAGTTCCAGTGTCACAAAGTAGATTATAGACAAATGGGTTTGCATCTGAGAAAGAAAACCTTAATAGCTATTATATTCTGCTCCTTTGGCTAATCATCTTTCATGTGTGTTCTTTTATGCATATTATAATTTTCATACAGCATTAAAACAACTTATGTTTCCACTCAATAAGATGCAACTATCTTTCATTCAAGGGAAGATGTTCTTATACTCCACTGAAATAAAAAGGTATAAAATTCCAATAGTTATTATATCTGAGAGTGGGAGACTGTCACATTATCCATCTCTGATCCATGTTAGTTTGTTCTCTAATTCAGTTACAGTTACATCTGAATATTTTGTTTCCTGAATTATAAATCCTGTTATCTGAGTGGTAAATTCCATTTCTGATTTATGAAGTTAAACCTCTACAAACTTTAGATAAAATAATAAGGGGGAGAAAGAGAGAGAAAAAGAAAATTATAAAGAAACAAAGGCCTCTATACATGTGCATAAACACATAAAAGGAAGAAAATTTATAAATATAAATATATAAATAAAGGAATTCCTCATTTCTGTAACTGATCTTGAGGGTATAGGTGATATTTACAACTTTAATATTACATCAATTATTCTATATTTCTTTTCCCCTCAAGTCATAGGTTTGAGGCCACAGTTGATATTTAAAACTTCCTTTTTCCAGAACTCTTTCCAAGCCTTCTTTGCCTTCAGTTGCTCAGGTGGTGCTTCTCTTCTTACTGTGGTGTCCTCCAACTTCATTCTTGAAAGGTCCTTATTTTTTGATTGCTGTTATTTTCCCATTAGCTTATATTATCAGACAAAGAAGTACTATGAGACATCTCAAAAAATTCTGTGGGTCCCTACTTAATCTTTTCTGCCTCCAATTATTTTTTAATTGTTTATTAAGGTATGATTGATATACACTTTTATGAAGGTTTCACATGAAAAAACAATGTGGTTACTACATTTACCCATATTATCAAGTCCCCACCCATACCCCAGTGCAGTCACTGTCCATCAGTGCAGCAAGATGCCAGAGATCCACTATGTGCCTTCTCTGTGATACACTGTTCTCCCTGTGATCCCCCACACCATGTGTACTAAACATAATACCCCTCAATTCCCTCCTCCCTCCCTTCCCACCCTCCCTCCCACACCTCTCCCCTTTGGTAACCACTAGTTCATTCTTGGAGTCTCTGATTCTGCTGCTGTTTTGTTCCTTCAGTTTTGCTTCATTGTTATACTCCACAAATGAGAGAAATCATTTTCTCATTTCTTTCTCCACCTGGCTTATTTCACTGAGCATAATGTCCTCCAGCTCCATCCATGTTGTTGCACATGGTAGGATTTGTTTCTTTCTTATGGCTGAATAGTATTCAATTGTATATATGTACCACATCTTCTTTATCCGTTCATTTACTGATGGACACTTAGGTTGCTTCCATATCTTGGCTATTGTAAAAAGTGCTGTGATAAACATAGGAGTGCATATGTCTTTTTGAATCTGAGAAGTTGTATTCTTTGGGTATATTCCAAGGAGTGGGACTGCGGGGTCAAACGGTATTTCTATTTTCAGTTTTTTGAGGAACCTCCATATTGCTTTCCACAATGGTTGACCTAGCTTACATTCCCACCAGCAGTTTAGGAGGGTTCCCCTTTCTCCACATCCTTGCCAGCATTTGTTGTTCTTAGTCTGTTCGATACTGGCCATCCTTAGTGGTGTGAGGTGATATCACTGTGGTTTTAACTTGCATTTCCTTGGTGGTTAGTGATGTGGAGCATCTTTTCATGTGTCTGTTGTCCTGCCTCCATTTTTATACCAGCCATATTTATATGGCTCCAAAATTTATACCATATTTAATTCCCTTTTGGTAATCTGTATAAATCTCCCCAATGAGCAGAGTAACCACCTTTTTAAACCTGTTGGTTCAGGGGCATGGAGAGCAGAAAAGGGCCAGATGATAGTCTCAAGTTGCAGTTGAATGAAACCATGGCTGTATCTCTGGTGGAAATCTTTCTCCCTTGCAAGCAGCACCTCCAACACAGGAGAGGTCATAGTTGAAGGGATGGAAAGCAAAAACTCTGTGATTCAACCTGTTTAATTAGTGAGAGAAGCCATTCCTACTTCCAATTTGATTCTCATGTATTCTAGATATAAGAGAGACAGCAAGTATGTTAGTCCATTATTAAAACATGTGTTATATCCTGAAAAATGAAACTCTACCCTTTCTAATGTTTGTGATTATTTCCCCCAAACTGGCACTCTGACAGTCTTCAGTAGGCCTTTCCATCAGTAGATTAGGACAGCTGCTAAGACCAATTAATTCTGTGAGCAAGAGCCCTTCGCTGCTCTTCTTTAGCTATAAGTTTCTTGACCAGAATCAATGTTGTTTAAAATGTAATGGTGATGAATAAGCCATACCATAAATCCATGAACGGTGGCATTGGCAGGAGCATTAAAGGCAGAGAAGGCAAATCCATATCCAGGATACATGTTTATTCCAGTGAAGACAAAACTCTGCCCTCACCTTCATGGAAGTGGCCTTATGTAATAAACCTGCCATAAGGTGGCCACCTCAGAGAATGGTTTTATACCAAGGTTCACATTGGTCTCTGCTGTTGACAGATTAAGACTCTCCAGGATAGCTCACCAGTTTAGCATTAGTGAAGGATATCCACGTGTATGATTCCTAAGGTGAGGATCCAGACTTTCCATTATGAGTACCATGGACATGTTGAGCAAAAATTTGGTGGCTGGATAAAGAGGTTGATTGAAATCCATAGGATGAGTCATTTTTGTCAGCCTAAGAACATCTCCTGCAGTGGATAACCTTTGGGAAACATTCAAATGGAACACAATTATTTCAGACTCTCAACCCATTCTTGACACATCTATCCACACACCTCTTACCCAGACCTCATGTCAACAGTTTTCCAATCCTGTTCTTTACAGCTTCCTAACTGTCCAGGAAAACCATTGGCAATTACCCCTGAATCAATGTAGATGTGTTCTTTTGGCTATCAGTTAATCTAGATAAAATGAAGAGTCAAATATAATGCATGAAGTTCTAAACACTGGAATATTTCCCTTCAAACTTTCCTTTAATAAATAAATAAACTTCCTAATTAAAGCTGAATGTCTTACTCCCTAGCCAATTAGTATAGGGAACTCCCTAAAGGGCCATAGGTATAGATAGAGAGATAGTAGAGAGAATCAATGTAACAGAAATTATTGTCAAAGAAGTGTGAGCCATATACTCATTTAGTTAACATGTGCCTTCCAGATCTCCTCAAGCCTGAAACATTACATTTCCTTTTTGCTGATTGATTGTTGCTGCAAATGTCCAAACTTAAGAATTGGTTAGAAAGATGACAGTATTTCATTATAAGCAGTGCAGGTCACCCAGTCATTTGTACTGAGTTAGGTGATGAGTGTCTTCCAGGCCTCATCAGCAAGCAGGGGACTATGTCTCAAAGAGGAGAAGAGTTATTTGCAGAAAAGAGCAAGGATGACTCAAAACTTCACTGGGTTTCACTGTGATTCTTCTGTTTAAGTCCTTACTAGAGACTCCGTATATCATCCCTATTTGCCACAGACACTGTGAACAATATTGGATCTTCTATTCATAAGGCAGCATGAGTGGAAAAATAGCTGAAACTTCAGTCTGAAATTGCTGCTAAACCATCTCTTGCTCTGGTCCCACTAAAGACTGGAAGACTTACAGGCTACTTGTTAAATGTTTTAAAGTATCACACCTAAATAAGGTGTATGACATTCCCTAATCCAGAAAAGGCCCATCAAGCATTGTGTTTCTTTTCTGCTGGTAGCAGTGCAAAGGATAGCAACTTGTCTTTCAGTGTGAAGGGAGTAAGTATGCCATACTCCAGATCTCTGTACTATCAGAAAATTCTGAGCCCCTAAATATTCTTGGGATGTATATCCACCCTCTGATTCACATAAGCTCTTACTAAGGAATCCAAAGTTTTGATAATTTCTATTCATAAAGTCCCATAAACCATAATGTTAGTGGAGCAATATGATATTGTATGAAATAATTAAAACTATTAAGATCTCTATGGACTATATTATTACAGAGGGCAGAAGGGCTGTTCTAGTCTTGAGGTAAGATTTCTGAAAGTGTCCTCTTTGTCTTGCTAGGTAAAAGCAACAGCTTTTGATAGCCTTTTCAAACTGATATGTAGAAAACTGTATTATTTAGGTCAATATTCAGCTACATATCAAGTACCCTGATGTATCAGTTTGGACCATAAAAGCTACAGGAGTCTCTACCTGATTCAGTTACAATAATTCATATTCTCTTAGATTCAACCACCCACACAAGTCTTTCAGGATGCAAACCTAAAAGAGGCATGTTACACAGTATTCTCATGGGAATAATGATCACATATCTTTCCAGATTTTGATGATTTTAATATCTACAATACCCTCAGAATATGATACTGCTTCCAGTCTACTATCATGGAAGAGAAAGAAATTTTAGGAGCTTCAACTTCACCTTTCCTATTGATGGCTCTATGCCATTGGTCAGATAGCAAATATGGGGCTTTTTTGCCAATTATAATTATATTATTTCTATTATATTTTCATATATATATATATATGTAAGACCTCAAACATTGGGTTTCATGTGATGTGAACTTAAGCCAAAATTCCATTTATCACCAGAATCAAATACAATCTCCTTTTGACTGGTGGACCATGAACAATTATGGCATTTTGAATTCTCATGACTTACCATCAATCCAGAGAAAATATCCCATAATTTCCAAAAGGTTTGGGAATTAAATTTTCCGCAGTGTGCAGTCATTCTAGTAATTGGCTGTAATTCCCTTTGGGGAATGCTTAACAGAAGTTTACAGTTGGAGTATATACATATGGTAGTGTTGCTGGGTCTTTCCTCAAGGTTATCTCCTTCAATCTATACTCTTTAGGTCTGTGAAATGGCTTAGTCCTAGAAACTGAATGAACAATAAGGATTTATTAATGTGGTGAATCAAAGTTAGGCTTTTGGCCACTAGATCTGGAGTTTATTTCTGTAATGAAGATCAAGTAAGCTTTTAGTAACTGGACCATAAATTCCTTCATAAAGATACCATGAACAATTAACTACCAACACAGATCCCTGTGGATCAAAATTTTCTAATTACAACTTTATTCCTGCTACTTCTTCCAATAAAAAAAGAAAAAAAAGTTAAGTATCCCCACCCAGCGTCTCTATTTCTCCCATCCAATTATCCCCATTAAAATTGAAGAGCTCATTTCTACTGCATCATCTCTACCATCATACCTGTTCTACAAAAGACAGCAACACAGAGCATTCCAAAGATGCTGATGCTCCACTCACTAATATATTTGTCTTAAACGGTGGAGAGTTCTCTGGGTTTTATGTACCAATTATTTTGGTACATGAGCTTTTTTCTCCAGGGACATTTTTTTGTACTAACCTGGCTGTAATATGCTGTAGTATGTCCATATTTATGGACCTCGTGATAATAAGGTATTTGGGGGGCTAGTTTTAAATAAAAATAGCATCTCTTCGCAACAAAACTGCTACAAATAATATTCTTGTAGAATATTCAAGCAGAGAAAAGACTCCTAACACTCGCAAAGAGACTGCTACCATCAGCAAGAGAAACTAAGAGTCACTTCAAAATCCTCAGTTTCGGATGGGTCCTATTAAGTTTTCTTGTTCCCAGTTTTAGGTGTTCAGTCCTTCACAGTCATTATCATAATATTTATACCATGAGAGGATGCAAGGCATGAATTTAACTCACATTCAATTCTGCACCCCAAACAATGACATTTTTGTGTTTAGTTTTTGCCATATTGGTTCTGATTGTATCACAGTAGTCATCATAGAAGTTCTCTGAGTTTTGTAATGACACAGACCTGAAAAATACTGTTTAGCATTTTAGAAAACTCAGAGAATTTGCATCACGGATGCTTTAGTTATCATTACCTCCACAATTGAAAAGTGCTGCAGCTATTTAGTCTACTAAGGCAAGACCTGCTGAGGTCTTGCTTCAGTAGGCATTTCAAGATAAGGTATGCGATAATTGGCTTGACTATGATGATAATGAATGTCAGGGATTACAGGTATTCTGCAAGCACACCTTGGAGATATCTTGGGTTCCCTTTCCAACCACTGCAATAAAGCAAATATCACAATAAAGTGAGTCAAATGAAAGTTTTGGTTTCCCAGTGCATATAAAAGTCTTGTTCATACTCTACCATAGCCTATTAAATGTGCAATTACACTGCATCTGAAAAAAGTTACATATTTTACTTTGAAAATACTTAATTGTTAAAAAATGATAACCATAATCTGAGCTTTCAGTAGGTTGTAATCTTTTGCTGGTAGAGGGTCTTGACTTAATGTAGATGACAGCTGACTGATCAGGGTGTTGTTCCTGAAGGCTGTGGCGATTTCTTAAAATAAAACAACAGTGAAATTTGCCACATGGATGGACTCTCCCTTTCACAAATGACTTCTCTGTAACATGCAATACTGTTCAATAGGATTTTACCCACAGTAGAACTTCTTTTTAAAATTGGAGAATATCCTCTGAAACCCTACTACTGCTTTATTAGCTAAGTTTATGTAATAGTCTAAATCCTTTGTTGTCATGTCAACTATCTTCATAACAGCTTCACCAGGAGCAGATTCCATCTCAAGAAACCACTATCTTTGCTCATCCATAAGAAGCAACTCCTCATTCATTCAAGTTTTATCGTGAGATTGCAACAATTCAGTCTCATATTCAGCCTCCACTTCTTAATCTGGTTCTCTTTCTAATTTTACACCTTCAGTTATTTACTCCACTGAAGTCTTCAGTGTCTCAAAGGTATCTATGAGGGTTGGAATCAACTTCTTCCATACTCCTGTTAATGGTGAGATTTCAATGCCTTCCCATGGGTCGCAAATGTTCTTAATGGGATCTGAAATAGAGAATTCTTTCCAGAACATTTACAATTTCCTCTGCTCAGATCCAGCAGAGAAATCACTGTCTATGGCAACTATAGCCTTGTGAAATGTATTTAAGAAGACTTAAAAATCAAAGTCATTCCTCATTCCATGGGCTCCAGGATAATTGTTGTGTTAACAGGCATGAAAACAACATTCATCTTATTGTACATCTCCATCAGAGCTCTTGGGTGACCAGATGCATTGTCACTAGCAGTAATATTTTGAAAGGAATCTTATTTTTTCTGAGCAATAGATCTTAACAATAGGCTGCATATATCCAGTAAACCATGTTGTAAACAGATGTGCTGTCATTCAGGCTTTGTTGTTCCATTTAGAGAACACAGGCAGAGTATATTTAGCATAATTTTTAAGGGCCTTAGGACTTTTCAACTGGTAAATGAGCTTTGGTTTCAACTTAAAGTCGCCAGCATCATCAGCCTCTATCAAGAGAGTCAGCCTATCCTTTGAAGCTTTGAAGCCAGGCATTGACTTCTCCTCTCTATGAAAGTCCTAGATGGCATCTTTTTCCAATAGAAAGCTGTTTCATCTACATTGAAAAATGTGTTGTTTCATGAAGAAATCCTCATTCATTATCTTAACTAGATCTTCTGGATAACTTACTGCAGCTTCTTCACCAGCATTTGCTGCTTCACCTTGCACTTTTATATTCTGGAGACAGCTTCTTTACTTAAACCTCATGAACCAACCTCTGCTAGCTTCCAACTTTTCTTCTGTAGCTTCCTCGCCTCTCTCAGGCTTCATAGAATTGAAGGAATTTAGGACCTTGCTCTGGATTAAGTTTTGGCATTAGGGAATGTTGTGGCTCATTTGGTCTTCTATCCAGACCACTAAAACTTTCTCCATACTAACAATAAAGCTATTTTACTTTCTTATCATTTGTGTGTCCACTGGAATAGCACTTTTCACTTCGTTCAAGAACTTTTCGTTTGCATTAACGACTTGGCTACTTCTTTGGTGCCAGAGGCCTGTTTTCAGCCCTTTGTAAGCTTTCAACATCTTTCCTCACTAAGCTTAATCATTTCTAGTTTTGATTTAAAGTGAGAGATATGTGACTATTCCTTTCACTTGAACACTTAGAGGCCCTTGTAGGCTAATTAATTCACTTAATTTCAATGTTATTGTGTCTCAGGAAATACGGAGGCCAGAGGAGAAACAGGGGAATAGCCAGTTTGTGGATCAGTCAGAACACACACAGCATTTATCAATTAAGATTGCCACCTATATGGGTACAATGTGTGACACCCCAAAATAAATACAATGGTAACATCACATATCATTAATAGATATAATAACAACAGAAAGGTTGAAATACTGTGAAAATTATCAAAATGTGAGACATGAAGTGAGCAAATGCTGTTGAAAAAATGGTACCAATAGACTTGCTCGACTAGGGGTTGCTACAAACCTTCAATGTGTAAAGAATGCAGTATCTGAAGTGCAATAAAGCAAAGAGCAATAAAATTGCCTGTATTTCCCATTGCCAAAAATAAACATGACACTGTATTAAAGACTAATAACATGACTAACATAATTGCCAAATAATATCCAATGGTTTCTTCATTGAAACAAATTTCTTATCAACCAGGGTCCAGTCAGGAGACAGAAACCATACCAGTTATTTGGATAGAGAGAATTTAGTATGAGGAATTTTTAACTAGGCATACATTTTTAATTGCTTAACTAAAAAGTAATAAAGAACATTAAGTTTTCACCATGATTACAATTGTAGGGAGTAACTACTACTTCTAGGACTATAAGAACAAGAGGAGGAGGTTGTAATTATTAATGTTAAAGGCTGCGGGGAGAGGCCTCATGGATTGGAGACACATATCTCAGGGAAGATAATGCCAGTCACTTGGGTACTATTGTTTTGATGGGGGATCACTTAAACCGTTATGCAAGTGTTGGAAAATCTGCATGCTGAATGCAGTAGGTGCTAAAGAAAAGAACTGCTGAGCTGGTGAACTAGGAGCGAGTCTCTTCCTCACCAGACCTTGTTATCTCTTTCTGTCTTCTACTGAAAGGGCCTCTGAGGGGCTAACTGGCAAAGAATAAATATGGTTTATAGGGTTTAAGCCTGAGGGTCACACAACAGAGAAAGAATTTGGGTATTTGGAGTTAATAATAAATTGAAAAGTGGCATAGTAGCTGAAGGAGGAGGAATCAGTTGGGAAAGCATTCAAATTATTGGTTGTACATTACAGAGATGTTAAGCTTTCTGTGCAATTGATCATTTCCCTGGGTCAACTCTCCATATTTTGCTAATTTAGTCAGCTTGTATGTCCTTATAATGATATCTGCTTCCATACTTAAGGGTATGTGAGCAAATCCATTCCTTCTAACTAAATAAAATATGCCCAAACAAGCCTTCAATTTAAGGGTGACAAGATAAGAAAGACTCAGTGAATTGCTTTCAACTAATTTGGCAAAATTCATAGTTTAATCCAGGTCTAGATATGTAATTCTAGAAACTGGACATTTACTTATTATCTTAAAATTTTTTTCAACCACTAAAATGGATTTTTTTTGGTAGTGCTGAAATTTTTGATGCAATAAATTTAACTGTGCACACATTTTATTTTCTGATAAAATTATTCATACATAGCAATTTCAAAACTTTTTAAAAAAATTTATTTCTAATATAAGGAATGGAGATTGTGAGACCAAAGCCTCCTAACTGATCCAGCAAAATTGTACTGGATTATTTCTTTGGGAAATATGGAAATATGGATGCCCAATCCACTTAGACTTAAATTTTACCTCAGGCAGGTACAACCCTCACTAGAAATTAATTGACTTTAGCTACAAAACTTTTTCTTGTAAATTTGGTTTCTTTAAGTGTGTTTTCCAGAAACTTATTATTTAAGGGTTTGTTGGTAAATACACTTTCTCAATCCTAGGGTGAGGAAACAAATCCTTAAAGAAGTGATCATCCTGAGGCAGGAGGTTATTCTCAACAACCCATCACTGTTCCTGACAAGCAACTATAACTTTACTCTATTTGCAACACAGTATTAATGTGGTGATAAGGCAGAATCCCAGATGCTTTAATTTTTAATGTTTAGCTATATTTTTTGTTTACTACAGTGAAATAATTATAGACTGTATACACCATTGTGTATTTAAATTTTTAACAGCCAGAATGCATTTAATTGCATACTGGCATTATATAATATAGTTGATCTTAATTTTGCTAAATAAATGTTTCTAGAGAAAAATTATGAAATAATTGTATAGTTTCTTTAGTATGCTTCTATAACATGTTTTGCTAGCGTGTCATTCTATTTTATTCCAAAATGCGACTTTACCATTATAAAGTTATAATAAAAGCACATCTAAGCAATGTATTTATTTTACTCTCCTGTCACACATTCTTGTTTTATCTAAATAGTACCATGAAATTTTCTGTAAGTTAGTACTTTATTAACTCTATTACTGCATAGACAGTTCAAATCTTCTTAAAGGATATGTGAATATTATAATGCAGCTATGTCTTCACAATTCCTTAATTTTTAGATTGACCTACTTAAAAGTAGCATCCTTTGTGACTGCAATATTATATATATGACATATATACACATATATGTGAAGTTACAAGCAATATATATATAGATAAGTGCTTAAAATTATAAAATAAAATAATCACAGGATGATATCCTCTAAACAGGATTAAGTAAAAAATTAAGTAGTATAAAGGAAAGAATATTTGTAATGTAGGTCTAAGGCCACTCTATGTTTTACATAGATAGAGCTAATTTGGCTGCTATTAGTTAATGTAACTAACTAGTTAGATTCTTGTGATGAGTTAAATACCATAATCTTAAATTTGTCATTCTAATACACATATATTTATAGTGATAATCCTATATCTGAGTATTTCAGAGAGGAAATAATTCCATTTTTCTAGAAGATTATTCCTTACCTTTATTAAAATCATTAAGAATTTCCATAAACATGACCAGCTCAATCATAGAGCAGCTAGAATTTTAACATGAGAACCAGGAAAGAGAAGCTAAGAGTCCTCCTGGGGTTGGAATAAGTCTCAATAGTCTGGCCTCAAAGACTACTTCTGCAAAGGGGCTAGGATTTAATTGGATCAAACTGTGGAACAATGTATGCCCAGAGTATAATGAAACATAATAGATAAACTAGCAGAGGCTAACAGCTGTGTGTGATGCAAATAGATACAGGTAATTTAAGAGAGACCAAATAAGAGATGGTCAAAGAAAGCTCTGCTAAAAACATTGTCATCCCAGGGTGACTGTGAGAATGGCCAAGACTGTGCCTTATGAGGAATGACATCACAAGCTGTGCACTACTTGGGAAATAAACTTCACTGAGATAGTCCAGCCAATTCACAAAACAAATAAGCAAACAGTAACAACAAATCCTGGTGAGAGAGGCTGTCTTGGCATCCAGATTACCACAATATATTATCTAAAAACTCCAACTTTCAACAATGACAAAAAAATATGATATGTGCCAAGAAATAGAAAAAGTATGACCCATACACTGGGGAATAAAAGAAACAATAGAAATTGCTTTCTGAGAGGCCCTGAATGTCGGACTTTGTAGAGTAAAACTTCAGTGCAACTATTACAAATATGCTTAGAAAACTAAAGTAAGTAATACTCCAAGAAATAAAGAGTTGGATGACAAGTTCTCATCAAAAAGATAATATAAAAAAGATAGAAGTATTAATATTACATCAAACAGAAAATCTGGGATTAAAAAAATACAATAACTGAAGTGAAAATTTTACTAAAGGATCTCAATGGTAGATTTAAGCTGGCAGAAGAAAAAACAAGCTACCTGAAGATAGGTTGATATATATTATGCAATGTGGAAAGCAGAAAATAAAAATTATAAAGAAAAATAAACAGGCTTAGAGAACTGTGGGATACCATTAAGAGTAGCAACATGTATATGAGAGCAAAAGATCTGAATAAACATTTCCCTAAAAATATGCAAATAATTTATAGGAACATGAAAAGTGCTATAAATCATTTTTCATTAGAAAAATACAATCAATACCATCATTAGATACACCACAGCAAATAGGGTGGCTATAAAATGGAAAAAAAACAGATAATGCCAAGTGTTGACAAGGATATAGAAAAATGAAATCCTTATACATTGCTGGTTGAAATGGAAAATGTATAGGTACTTTGGAAAAAGCATTCAAAATATGAAACACATGAGTTACTATATGACCTAGTAATTCCACTCCTAGGTATATACCCAAGAGAAATTAAAACATAAATCCACACAAAAATATGTATACAAATGTTCATAACAGCATAATTTATAATAACCAAAGAATGGAAATAATCCAAATGTTAATCAACTGATGAATGGATAAACAAAATGTGGTATATGATACAATAGGATATTATTTGGCAATAAAAAATAATAAAGTACAGATACATTCTACAACATTAGTGAATCTTGAAATTATGCTAAGTTAAAGAAGCCAGAGATAAAAGACCACATATTAAATAATTTCATGTATGTGAAATTTCCAGAATAGGCAGATCTATAGAGACTAAAGGTAATTACATGGTTAGGGCTGGAGAAATGGAGAAAATAGGGGGAGACTGCTAAAATATTCAAACTTACTTTTCTTGGTGTTGGTTGTCCGACTCTGTGAATTTCCAAAAAGCCATTAAGTTATACAGATTAAATAGGTGAAGTGTTTGACATATGAATTATATCTCAATTAAGCTGTTAGGAAAGCACATCCATTCAACCACATGGATGGACTTGAGGGTGTTATGCTAAATGAAGTCAGGCAGAGAAAGACAAATACTAAAAATGAAAAAACAAAAATAAAAACCAAACGTAGGAAAAGGGATCAGATTTGTGGTTACTAGGGGCAGAGAGAGGGGGAGGGGAAATAGAAAGGTGTCAAGAGGTACAAATTTGCAGTTAAAGATAAAGTGATAGGATGCAAAGAGCAGCATAGTGACTACAGTTAACACTGCTGTCTGTATGATATATATGAAAATCATTAGGAGAGTAAATCCTTAGAGTTCTCATCACAAGGAAAAAAATCATTTTTCCTTTTCTTTCTCTTTTCATTGCATCTCTATGAGATGAATGGTAACTAAACTTACAGTGTAATCATCTCACAATATATTTAAGTCAGACCATCATGCTGTATACCTTAAACATACAGTGATGTATGTCAATTATATGTCAATAAAACTCAGGTGAAAAGTACATTTACCCTAATTCTAGAATGACAAAAATATCACTGAATAAAAAAGTTCTCAGAATAACATAGATGTACAAAGTTTCTAGACGTTAATTAGAAAAATAATAATTGGTATTGTATGTATTTGGTTTTAGGTATTAGGTTTCTAAGAGAGCAGAACTATCTGCCTAAAACCAGAAAAAGAGATTCTCTCATGATCCTTTCTAGTCATTAATTTGCTTGTTCTTACATATATTTACATAATATAATGAAGGTGTTGATACTTTGATTCAATAGTCTTGAATCCCCAATATTTTGAAGTGTATTAGAATTAAAATTTAAATTTTTGCAGCATTTCAAAATTTATATTACTGTATGTACAAATATTAGAAATATTAATATTAGAAACAGATTATTAGTAGTAATGTTTTAAATCTGTAAAAATTAAAACTGTGACTACATTGAATCTATTTCAGAAGCTAATATATTAGGTATTTAAAATTGTATAATTTTATTCTGCTTTGAGAGGCATACTTGTAATCCTAGATGTTTCAATTGTTTTGTAACATCTGGAAGACAAAATAAATGTTGATAATTCTTGCTTAAAGGTTCAGAAACTATTAAATTAAGGAACTTTATTTTGTCATAAAAAGAAAAGAGTACTTTTGACTCTTTCATTAAGCTTGAAAACATCATATTCATATCTTTCACAAACAGCTAAAATTGGTTCACCTGGGAAATGCTAGATGATAAGATTATATTTCAGAAGTATTACTTTGTTTCTCATTAAAAGAAAAGTATGCAATAAACTGGTTAACAAATGATTATAAGGATCAATAAGAACAATTATCTTCTTCCACTGAATATGAAATTTGAAACTAAATATGTATTTGAGATACAGTCATTAAAGGAACTACAGAGGAAAAATCATTTTATTCTGCAAAAAAGGCAATATTCAGAAATAGAACTCCAATCATCATCTTACCAGAATTAACTTCTTTGAGTTATTTCGGTTATCCTAAAGGAGGATTAGAATAAGATTTAAATAAAAACTGATATGTTCTATTTTCTACAACCAGCAAAACAATTATCTACTGACAGTGACAGTTTTTAGAATTCAATGTAAATCAGTATAAAATTTTAAAAAGAGAGGATCTTTCAAATCTGTTTAATTAATCAAACTTTAGTGAATGATTAGTCCATTGTTAAAAGTAATGTTTCTTGAAAATTTTAAGATGCAGAATATGAAATTTATATGAATTGTCCAAACAGAAAACTACCTTTAAAATGTTCTACTAAAGTCAAAACTGTTCAAGGTCTAAATATGTGAGTAACTGGAAAACAATATCTATCACTGAGTAATTAATAGAAATGATCATGAAATTAAATATATAAACAAAATATTTTAAGTATGTATATTTGAAATGCAAAATGTACATATTAAAATGAAATAATGTCTGTCAAGATTGTTTAAAAAATAAAAATAAAGATGAACTTTGACTTTCAAAATCTTACTTTAGAATAACATGTATTTTATATGTTATAGATCCACATTCTAAATAACCTACTTAAAATGAAATGTGTCTTTCCTCAATGGGAAAATAAGTTAAACGATGTCAGGTTAATATTGCATATCAGTAACAGTTTCAAATATTGTTGCCTTTGTCTATAATAGTATTTATGCAATTGTATTCATATGTTGGTTTTTACCATAATTATTCTAGGATATTGATAATATTGATGCTGTGATAAAAAATATAGATCTGAATATATTAGCACACTGTAGATTACAACAATGTTAGTTTGAATAAAGTTGAATACTTAATATCATCAGTGAGCATTGATTTCCATGACTGCAATATCTAATATGTATATATATTTCTATTTCTATTAAGGTATCACTGATATACACTCTTATGAAGGTTTCACATGAAAAACAATGTTGTTACTACATTCACACATATTATCAAGTCCCTCACCCATACCCCAATGCAGTCACTCTCCATCAGTGTAGTAAGATGCCATAGAGTCACTACATGTCTTCCCCATGATCCCCACACACACCATGTATACTAATCATAATACCCCTCAATTCCCTTCTCCCTCCCTCTCCGCCCACCCCACCCCACCCCTTCCCCTTGGTAAACACTAGTCACTTCTTGGAGTTTGTAAGTCTGCTGCTGTTTTATTCCTTCAGATTTGCTTCTTTGTTATACTCCACAAATGAGGGAAATAGTTTGGTACTTATCTTTCCCTGACTGACTTATTTCACTAAGTATAATACCCTCTTAGCTCCATCCATATTGTTGCAAATAGTAGGACTGTTTCTTTCATATGGCTGAATAGTATTCTGTTGTGTATATGTACCACCTCTTCTTTATCCATTCATCTACTGATGGACACTTAGGTTGCTTTCCTATCTTGGCTATTGTAAAAAGTGCTGCGATAAACATAGGGGTGCATATGTCTTTTTGAATCTCAGAACTTGTTTTCTTTGGGTAAATTCCTATATGTGGAATTCCTGGGTCAAATGGTATTTCTATTTTCAGTTTTTTGAGGAACCTCCATATTGCTTTCCACAATGGTTGAACTAGTTTGCATTCCCACCAGCCATGTATGAGGGCTCCCCTTTCTCCACATCCTCGCCAACATTTGTTGTTCCTAGACTTTTCGATGTTGGCCATCCTAACTGGTATGAGGGGATATCTCATCGTGGTTTTAATTTGCATTTCCTTGATAATTAGTGATGTAGAGCATCTTTTCATGTGCCTGTTGGTGTTCTGAAATTCTTCTTTGGAAAATTGTCTGTTCATATCCTCTGGTTATTTTTTAATCAGGTTATTTGCTTTTTGGGTGTTGAGGCACTTGAGTTCTTTATATATTTTGGATGTTAACCCCTTGTCGGATATGTCATTTACAAATAAATTCTCCCATACTATAGGATGCCTTTTTGTTCTGCTGATGGTGTCCTTTGTTGTACAGAAGCTTTTTAGCTTGATGTAGTCCCATTTGTTCACTTTTTGCTTCTGTTTCCCTTGCCAGAGGAGATATGTTAGAGAAAAAGTTGCTCGTGTTTATATTCAAAAGATTTTTACCTATGTTTTCTTCTAATAGTTTTATGGTTTCATGACTGACATTCAGGTCTTTGATCCATTTTAAGTTTACTTTCGTGTATGGGGTTAGACAAAAATACAGTTTCATTCTTTTCCATGTGACTGTCCAGTTTTGCCAACATCAGTTCTTAAAGAGGCTGTCATTTCCCCATTGTATGTCCATGGCTCCTTTACAATATATTAATTGACCATAGGTGCATGGGTTTATATCTGGGCTCTCTAGTCAGTTCCATTGGTCTATGGGTCAGTTCTTGTGCCAGTACCAAATTATCTTGATTACTGTGGCTTTGTAGTAGAGCTTGAAGACGGGGAGTGAAATTCCCCCATTCTTCCTTCTCAGAATTGCTTTGGCTATACGGGGTCTTTGTGGTTCCATATGAATTTTAGAACTATTTGTTCCAGTTCATTGAAGAATGCTGTTGGTATTTTGATAGGGATTGCATTGAATCTCTAGGTTGTTTTAGGCAGGATGGCCATTTTGAGAATATTAATTCTTCCTTTCATTGGAAGAAAGGAAGGAAAAGCTTCTGTTGTGGTAATTGGTCTGTTCAAATTTTCTGTTTCTTTCTGGTTCAGCCTTGTAAGGTTGTATTTTTCTAGAAAGTTGTCCATTTCTTCTAGGTTATCCAGTTTGTTAGCATATGATTTTTCATAGTATTCTCTCATAATTTTTTGTATTTATGTGATATCCATAGTGATTTTTCCTATCTCATTTCTAATTCCATTTATGTGTATAGACTCTCTCTTTTTCTTGATAAATCTGGCTATGTATTTATCCATGACCCCAGGATGTATTTCCATTTATTGGTACCTTCTTTAATTTCACTCATGAGTGTCTTGTAGTTTTCAGAGTATAAGTCTTTCACTTCCTTCGTTGGGTTTATTCCTAGGTATTTTATTCTTTTTGATGCAATTGTGAAAGGAATTGATTTCCTCATTTCTCTTTGAGCTAGTTCATTGTTAATATATAGGAATGCAACAGATTTCTGTGTATTAATTTTGTATCCTCAGGTTTGCTGAATTCAGATATTAGCTCTAATAGTTTTGGAGTGGATTCTTTAGGGGATTTTTTGTGCACAATATCATGTCTTCTGCAAACAGTGACAGTTGCACTTCTTCCTTACCAATCTGGATGCCTTATATTTCTTTGTGTTGTCTGATTGCCATGACTAGGACCTCCAGAACTATGTTGAATAACAGTGGGAGAGTGGGCATCCTTGTCTTGTTCCTAATTTTAAAGGAAAAGCTTTCAGCTTCTCGCTGTTAAGTATGATGTTGTCTGTGGGTTTATCATATATGGCCTTTATTATGTTGAGGTACTTGCCCTCTACCCATTTTGTTGAGAGTTTTTATCATGAATGGATGCTGAATTTAGTCAAATGCTTTTTCACTATCTATAGAGATGATTATGTGGTTTTTTCCTTTTTGTTGATGTGGTGGATGATGTTGGTGGATTTTTGAATATTGAGCCATCCTTGTATCCCTGGAATAAATCCTACTTGATCATTATGGATGATATTTTTGATGTATTTTCTAATTCCGTTTGCTAATATTTTGTTGAGTATTTTTGCATCTATGTTCATCAGGGATATTGGTCTGCAATTTCCATTTTTTGTTGTGTCTCTTTGCCTGTTTTTGGTATTAGAGTGATGATGGCCTTATAGAATGAGTTTGGAAGTACTTCCTCCTCCTCTTCTACTTTTTGGAAATCTTTAAGGAGAATGGGTAATAGGTCTTCACTAAATGTTTGATAAAATTTAGTGGTGAAGGCATCAGGTCCAGTGGTTTTGTTCCTAGGTAGTTTTTTGATTATCAATTCAATTTCATTGTGGTAATTGGTCTGTTCATATTTTCTGTTTTTTTCTGGTTCAGCCTTGTAAGGTTGTATTTTTCTAGAAAGTTGTCCATTTCTTCTAGGTTATCCAGTTTGTTAGCATATAATTTTTCATAGTATTCTCTCATAATTCTTTGTATTTCTGTGGTGTCTGTAGTAATTTTTCCTATCTCATTTCTGATTCTGTTTACGTGTGTAGACTCTCTTTTTTTCTTGATAAATCTGGCTAGATGCTTATCTATTTTGTTTATTTTCTCAAAGACCAGCTCCTGCTTTTATTGATTCTTTTTACTGTTTTATTTTTCTCAAATATATTTATTTCTGCTCTAATCTTTATTATGTCCCTATTTCTACTGACTTTGGGACTCATTTGTTCTTCTTTTTCTAGTTACTTTCATTGTGAGTTTAGAATATTCATATAGGATTGTTCTTCTTTCCTGAGGTAGGCCTGTATCACAATATACTTTTCTCTTAGCATGGCCTTTGGTGCATCCCAAAGATTTTGCAGTGTTGAATTATTGTCATTTGTGTCCATATATTGCTTGATCTCTGTTTTTATTTGATCATTGATCCATTGATTATTTAGGAGCATGTTGTTAAGCTTCCATGTGTCCGTGGGGTTTTTCATTTTTTTTATGTAATTTATTTCTAGTTTCATATATTTGTGGTCTGAGAAGCTGGTTGGTAAATTTCAATCCTTTTGACTTTCCTGAGGCTCTTTTAGTCACCTAGTGTATGATCTATTCTTGAAAATGTTCTATGTGCACTTGAAAAGAATGTGTATCCTGATGCTTTTCAATGGAGTGTTCTATAGATGTCTTTTAGGTCCATCTCATCAAATGTGTTGTTCAGTGCCTCTCTCTCCTTACTTATTTTCTTTCTGATTGATCTGTCCTTTGGAGTGAGTGGTGTGTTGAAGTCTCCTAAAATGGATGCATTGCATTCTATTTCTGTGTTTAATTCTGTTAGTATTTCTTTCACATATGTAGGCTCTTGTTGGAGTGACCCCTTTATCATTATGTAATGTCTTTTTTTATCTTGTTACTTTCTTTGCTTTGAAGTCTATTTTGTCTGATATAGGTACTGCAACACCTGCTATTTTCTCCCTATTGTTTGCATGAAATATCTTTTTTCATCCCTTCACTTTTAGTCTGTGTGTGTCTTTGGGTTTGAAGTGAGTCTCCTGTAGGCAGCAGCACATAGACAGATCTTGTTTTTTTTGTCCATTCTGTGTCTCTATGTCTTTTGATTGGTGCATTCAGACCATTTACATTTAGGAGGATTATCAATAGGTATGTACTTATTGCCATTGCAGGCTTTAGATTCATGATTACCAAAGGTTCAACAGTAATTCCCTTACTATCTAACAGTCTATTATAACTCAGTTAGTATGCTATTACAAATACAATGTAAAGTTTCTCTTTTTATTCCTCCTTTTTCTTTGTCCTCCATTCATTGTATATTAGGTATCATATTCTATACTCTTTGTCTATCCCTTGACTGATGTTAGGGGTAGTTGATTTGATTTTGCATCTGCTTAGTAATTAATTGTTCTTCTTTCTTTACTATGGTTTTATTACCTCTGTTGACAGCTATTTAGCCTTAGGAGCATTTCCGTCCAGAGCAGTTCCTCCAAAATACACTGTAGAGATGGTTTATATTAGGCAAATTCTCTCAGCTTTTGCTTATCTATAAATTGTTTAATTCTTCAAATTTAAATGATAATCTTGCCAGCAGAGTATTCTTGGTTCAGGCCCTGATGCTTCATTGCATTAAATATATCATGCCACTTCCTTCTGGCCTGTAAGGTTTTTGTTGAGAAGTCTAATGTTAGCCTGGTCAGTTTTTCTTTGTATGAGATCTTTTTTCTCTCTTTAGATGCTTTTAGTAGTCTGTCCTTATCCTTTATCTTTGCCATTTTAATTAATATATATTTTGGTGTTGTCTTCCTTGGGTCTCTTGTGTTGGGAGATCTGTGCTCCTCCATGGCCTGAGAGACTATCTCCTTCCCTAGATTGGGGAAGTTCTCAGCAGTTACCTCCTCAAAGGCACTTTCTATCCCTTTTTCTCTCTCTTCTTCTGATTACCCTATAATGCCAATATTGTCCCATTTGGATTGGTCACACAGTTTTCTCAATAGTCTTTCATTCATAGAGATCTTTTTTTCTCTATGTGCCTCAGATTCTTTGTATTCCTCTTCTCTAATTTTTATTCCATTTACTGTCTCCTCTACTTCATCAAATATGCTTTTAAATCCCTCCTTTGTGTGTTTTATTTCGATATTGTATTCCTTAATGGTTCAATCTCAGTCCTGAATTCATCCCTGAGTTCTTGAATACTTTTCTGTACTTCCAAGAACATTATTTTTATTTTGAAATGTTTTTCAGGAAGATTGATGAGTTCAGTTTCAGTTGGCTCTCTTTCTGGTGTTTGTGGGATATTGTTTTGAACCAGGTTCCTTTGATGTTCCATATTTGTATGTGATGCCCTCTAGTTGTTGGCAGCTGCGCTCAGAAAATAGCGCCCAATGCAGAGCAGCCAGAAAGCCCCGAACTTCCTAATAACAAATCATCCCACACCACTAAACTACATGCTAATTGCACCTTAGCATAAAGACCAATGAGACCCACCAAATAGTTATGCTAATAAAGCATATAAAGCCGCACCAACCAAGTCAGAGCATGAGAACTATATAAGCAAGCCTCTCCTTCCCCTCTAAGTCCTGCCCAACTCATTTGTTTCACAAAGAGCTGAAGAATAAAGCTTTCTGCAGAAGAATCCTGCTGTTGTTGCATGCTGTTCTTGCCAGTGAAAACAAAGCACGCGACATCTAGTGCCCAGAAGCTCTACTCCCTGGAGCTGCTCAGCCCCTGGAGTGATGTCAGGGGTTGCAGGGGAGCACTCTGGTACATAGGGGGAGGAAAGAGCTGTTTCCTGTTCCTGGATGCTCTGCCTGTCCCCACTGCCAGAACCAGTGGGCTGAGCACACTGGTGTAAGCCTCTATGCTTTGCATTTGTAGCTGCTACAGGTGAGACCTCCCTCTGACTGGCCTGAAACAAGGGCAGGGACTGCCAGTTTGCGAGCTTGTGCCTACCTGCCAGGAGGAAGGTGCAGCAGGCTGCGTATCATGATGGTGAGCCTCAGAGCTGTGTAGCCAGCCAAGAGGATGGAGTGCCTGAAGTTCCTGAAAGTTCTTAACCTGCTGGGCATAGTGTGCCTGGACAATTTTGTCCGCCTGTCCTTTCTCCTGAGCAACAAGCTGTGTGCAATCCTTGCTTCTTTAGCATCCCTCTCACTGTTAGCAAATCTCTCAGACTGCCCGCCTTTCTTTTTTCCCAGAGCAATCGGATGTGGATACCTGTTCTCTACAAGCAGCTGGAATCTCTGTCTCTCCAAGTATTCTACCAGTCTTAACTTTCCATCTGCACTAATCTCCAGAGCACCATGCAATGTAGGTTTGTGCTCCCAGAGCAGATCTCCAGGACTGGGACTGTTATACAGCTAATCTTGAAAGTAAGGGTAACATGTGGATTGAGTTACAAATCACCCTGGCCTTATTCCAAGAGTCATTTTTTTAAATTAGTAAAACAATTTTTATTTTCCACTGCTCCCAGAGATCTCCAGGACTGTTCATCAGTCCCAGGCCTCCACCACCTCTCTGCTCCATTTTTCTTCCGTGGTGAGCAGGGGTGAGGGAAGCGTTGTTTGGGTCCCACTGGTTCACGGCTTTGGTACATCACCATGTTCCATGAGGTCTGCTCTTTTCTCCAGGTGTATGCAGTCTGGTGCAGCCCTCTTTCCTGTTCCTTTTTCAGGATTAGCTGTATAACTATATTTTCATATTATATGTGGTTTTGTCTCAACTCTCATACCACCATCTTTAATCCTCTCCAGTATCTAATATCTTTAAAAGAAAATATACAAAATCAACATATCAATTGGGGATAAGTCTAATATTTCCCCATTTTTAGATCTTTCTTTGCTACTACAACAATATCAATATCAAATGAAAAACACTACTTAGAAAATTAAAGTGTGTTATTAATTATTGTTATGGAAATACCATCCTTTTTAAAAGATCAATACATTTTAAAAAGTTTGGAGTTATCCCTAAAATAAGAATATATTTAGGACAGGTCACTTTCAAACCTGTAAAATGAAAAGAAGTACAACTGAAAAATAGAGGTGATTCCTTTAAAAACACTACGTATGTCTTCTCCCACTTTCATCTCTGCCAGAGTAACTAATACTAGAGTAATTTTCTCATTTGTAAACAGCTATAAGCTGAATAAGATATGCAGAGTATTTCTTTTATGATGTTGGATGACATGAAGTTCTGGACTATGATCCTTGAGGGAAGGGTAACATGTGGATTGAGTTTTAAATCACCCTGGCCTTATTCCAGAAGTCATTTTTTTAAATTAGTAAAACAATTTTTATTTTCCACTAAAGATCATTTTATAACATCTAAACACATCTTTGATAATATTCAGCAGATGGTGTTACCATTTGACTTTTAAAACTTTTCAAGCTTTATGAGGAATGATTGACAAATATAATTGTATTCAAAGTATACAATATGATGAGTTGACATACATATACATCATGAAATGATTACCAAAATCAAGATAACTAACATATCCATCAGCTCACATAGTTAATTTTTTCCCTGTGGTGAGAATGCATGACATCTACTTTCAGCAAATTTCAAGTATACAATATGGTATTATTAACTACAGTCACCATGCTGTATATTAGGTTCTCTGAATTTAGTCATCATACAACTAAAAGTTTGTATTTTTTGACCTACATCTTCCCATTTCTGACTCCACTCTACCTCTGGCAATCACCATTCTATTCTGTTTCTATGAAATCAGCTTTTTTTTGATGCCACGTATAAGTGGTACCATATAGTATTTGTCTTTCTCTCTCTGACTTATTTCACTAGTATAATGTCCTCCAGTTTCATCCATGTTATAGCAAATGGGCTGCAGAATAAGATGGTATCGGCTAAAGAGATAATAGTTGTTTCATTAAACAAAGAGGTGGCAAAAAGGATTGGAGCTACAGAGAAAAGGAACCCTGAAATTCTGACTTTATGAAACATTAAACTGCTTGTGGAAAGTGAGAAGATCTGAAGGAACAGCTATGAGAGAGCCCTGAGCTGAACCATAATTCTGGATGTCACACATCACTGGGTCATGCAGGAGTTCCAAACAGCAGAGCAGAGGGATTGTATTGAGTGCCGTAGACATTCAATTAAGACAACAGAAAAAAATATATTGAAGTGGTACCCTGAAGTCAGGGCTACCAGAGACATACTCTGAAAAAAACATTTAAAAATGTTAAAAACAAACCAAATTCACAAAAGGATCAAGATTTTCCACCTGCTTGATAAAACAAAAGTCAACATTTTTTAAAGGAAGACATCATTACAGAGACTATCAGCAGTCTAACATCCACAATACAATTATTAGAGTGTGAAAAAGCAAAATAACACAACCTGGGGTAAAGAAAGGCAGTTAGTAACAGTGCTAGTGATGACAGAGATATTGAAATGACTAAACAAGGAGTTTATATATTTAAGGCAGAAAAATAATTGTGGTTGATTTTCTTTTTCAAAATGAAAACATAACCCTCCATTCCAAACTTTAAGCATGATAAACACAAAGAAGAATCTTCACATAAAAAACATCCCAGTTAAATTTCCAAGAAGAGAAAAAAAAAGGCAGTGAGGGAAAGAGCTCCAAGGGATAGAGATAACAATTCAGGTTTAACCATGTTAATTGCTGACTGAGACAAAGATATTGACAACATTTAGAAGAATATAGCAGAATCTATAAATTAGCATCCGTAACGTTTAGGATAAAATATGAAATTATTCAATATACAAAGAATTAAGATATTTTGATTAATTCTCAAGGAAAAAAAAACGTCAACAGAATGCACAGGAAAAAAAATCTGTCAATTCTGAGATGGCCCAGATGTTATCCATAGCATGAGGTCATTAAAGCAGTGCACTATGTTCAAGGAACATTAGAAACATGCTCAGACTGAATGAAAACCAAGAAAAGTCAGCAGATAAATAGAAATAATAATGATGGAGGGCAGAGATGGGGAACAAGCATCAGGATTAGTTTTCCAAAAAATGCTGAGATATAAACAATATAGTAAGAACAAGAAGGATTCCATCTTTAGGCTAGGATTCCATTTTAAAAACCAGGAAGTTAGGATGTTAAAATATTCTTCAGCACGCACACAATAAATCAATCTACTTTGGGGGCAGGGAAGGCAGTCTTGATTGATATGTTCCCAGGGGGAAGCTGCTATCCTGGAGAGGAACTGACCAATTTCTTGTGTTAAATTAATTCTGCAGAATTACCTGGAGGACTGATAATAGAAGAGACTTAATGTCTCTCACTAGAGATAAGCATTTGAGACCACTTTACAAGTTAATACCCCCTGGCCCTTTGAAAAATGATTAAAAGACAGAAACCCCAGTCTTTCAGTGCCTCCTCTGTCAGAACATCTACATTTTTTCTCTCCTTAAGTATGTAACTTTAAAGAGAGCTTTCTCACTGCTCCACTTAATTGTGTTTTCTCTCTCTGCACTTTTCCAGTGGTAAGCATCTTTGTTTCTTTGCTATTTCATTTTAAGTCTTCACTTAGTCTCTACTTTACTCCTGATATGTCGGGGAGGGTCTACAGAGAGCTCAGATTTGGGCCTGCAAATTCCCGTTGCCTGGGTGACGTGTATGGAGCAGCAGCTGCAGGAGACTGATGAAAATCTCCCTTCTTTGGGAAGTTCTCAGAACACAATCTCACTCCATCCCATGACCTGTAGCTCCCCCAAATCCTGGGGTGGTAGAGGCTAACTAACCCCCATACAGTGCAGATTCAAGTGGTCACAGGATGCCAGGTGACCCTGGCTTTCAGAGATGGCAAGGGAATCTGCCCTATACCAAGAAAATGTTCAGTGAAATTTCCCTCTGCTCTTCTGTATTTTCCTGCTTTCAGCTGCTTATAAAGCTGCTGCCATTCATTTTTACCCTCACTCTAATGAATTCCTTCCTTATCTACACTCCTCCGACCTGCTGGAAAATTCTTTTGCACTCAGAGCCAAGAACAATCCCCTATCCAGGTTGAGGTTTCACCTTGTGCCCAGGGAGAGACCTCCCAGATGCAGCTGCCCAGCAACACTAAGAACAACCAAGGAAATTATAGAACTGAAGAAATATAATATGATATTAAACACTGTATAGAATTCATAGCAAAATGGAGCTGGCAGAGGACAGAGTCAGCAACTATCAAGATAGAGCAACAGAAATTATTCAGGAGAGAAAAAAATGGAAGATAAAAAATAGAATGAAAATAAACAGAATTTCTGGGACTTGGCAGTATCAAAAGGTCTATAAAACACTTAATTTACTTAAAAAGAAACAAAAGAACAGGGCTTAGAAAAATTTGAAAACAAATTTCAAACCAGAAGATTTCTCAATTTTGGTAAAAACAAATTTACAAATTCAAATCTTAGGCATTTATACAAAATAAATGGACACCTGTGCTCTCAAAAAGACTTTGGTACAAATGTTCACAGCAGCTTTATTCTTAATAGCCCCAAACTGGAAATACTCAGATGTATGCTATTAGGAAAAGAGATAAAAAAAAATGTGATATGTCCATACAGTGTAATATACTCAGCAACATGAACAAACTCCTATAAATGCAATATGTCTACATCTCACAGCCACTCTGATAAGCCAAAAAGGCAGACACAAATAATATGTTCTGTGTGTTTTCATTTATGTGACATTCTAGTCAGACAGAAATACTTTATCATTATGATAATAGAAATTAAAAGTGTTTGCTGCTGAGGAGAGGTGAGCATGAGAATGTTCTTCATCTTGGCATGGGTGTTCACTACATGGGTATATGTGTTTGTCAGAAGTCATCAGACTATAACAAATGTCACACTGATAATGTCTATGACTTCATAATCCACTAATTCCATTGTTTAAAAATATACCAATAGGCTGTAACATTTATAGTTGCTAAAATGACTCAGAAGTAGAGAAATTTCTTTGATAATCACTTGTGGCACTGATGATGCCATTTTTCATCTGCTTAGAGATGGCTGCAGAAACATGTTCAAACTGTCTGTGACATATAACAGGTACAAAACACTTCATTAATTTATTAAATAGGTATTATTAAGCAGCCATTAAATGCTTGACCAAAAACCAAGAATAAGAATACAAAGATCCATGAAGCATCTGGCCTCTAAGAATCTCCATCAATAATAAATGAAATAGAGCATGCAAACACTCATCAGTGCACTTAACACCCTGTAGGTCCTCAATAAATGCTAACTGCATGTAAAACAGAGGGTTTTTATTTTTCTTGTCATTTCAAGAATTTATTGAAAGATATAGATATAGATTAAGGACAAAATATATAAGTATAGAATATATTCCTTATAAGAAATTTTCCTTTAGGGAATTCATGGTCTCCTGAAGTTCTAAGAAATCTAAATTCACGGCTTAGAAACCCATGTATATGGAAGGCATGTAAACACATAATATATGTGCATAAACATTCTAAGCAAAGGGATGTGTTGATTGCCAAGTTAAGACTTTTTATGGAAGCACCTGATTAAAAGAAATACCTCCAAAAAGAGAAAAGTCACTCTTACGTGGATTAGAGGGTCAAAATCAGCTTCAACTTCCTTATTGCCAACCTGGATTGACTGATATGGATAGCATTTTCTTTGGCTTAAATATGTTAAGTGTGACTCTCGGGGGGGGGGAAGTCCCAGGGAAAAATACCTTTGAAACCAAAATCAGTCAAAGGGAGAAATAGAGTGGGAGAAATCTGTTTATTACTTACAAGCAGTCATCCACTTCTCACCTGTGTCTCTCATGACCCGGCTGCAAAAAAAAGGGGTCCCACCCAACCTCTCCAATCCAGATATACTCTCGCTCCCTCATGTAATTACCTATTGATATAGAGATGGACTACCTCTCTCCTACCCTTGAAAAACCCATTGATATGCAGATGCACTAAGGGCAATCTAGAGATTCTGGGAATATTGCAATTTTACCCACAGCCTATCCCCCCAGAATTCTTACCTGATAACCTATGTGTTCTCCATCTTCTGCAATGGCCCCTGTGCAAGAAAACTGGAGCATTGCAACCAGATAAATAACTTATAATAACAACAGCAATAAAATCTTTATAATCCTCAAGCCAGAAGATTCAGCTAAATTCAAAGTCCTATGCAGATTTAATCCATGTCTCACCCATTCCACAGGCAGACAGTAGCTGAAGGGGTAGGGAACTCAGATCAATCATCACATGGCAGCTGCAGCCAGGGGGTGCATCCAGGCCACAGGGACTATAGAAGAAAACAACCTTAAAGGTGATAAGATACATGTTTTGATGGCACCAGCATAGGCAAATCTTGTCCATCAGATAGGATGCATGCAAGACAGTGATCCTGTGATAGGACAGTGGCAGAAATGGGATCTTGTCCTGTTCTAGTATACTGGACTTTCACCCCCATCCCTGTGGAAATTAGAGATGGATCAATATAAAGGGCTATGGAATGTATATGCACTGGCCATAAAGATAAAACAAAACTTCTCTGTAAGATGCTCTTACCTCCTGGATGTTTGGGGTACACTACCATGATCTTTGGGGGCCACTCTGCTGTTACTCCAGGAAAACAAAGGAAGCCAGCTTCCAGGCTTTTTCCCCTGTAGAATGAAGAGGGGCCATTCGGAATAAATAGCATTTTCTTTGGCTTAAATATGTAAGTGTGACTCCAGGGGGGAAATCCTGGAGAAAAGTACCTTTGAAACCAAAATCAGGATGTTGCTTTGCTGGCCTGGAGCCTAGCTTTAATAACTCCTCTTTGGTTTGCACATACAATTGTATAGGAGAGGCAGCAATGTGTGTTAGCATATCCACAGGGATCAAGGTTCCTTTATGGGACTTCTCATTCAAATGTTGTAGCATTGTGAGTAAATGAACTGACCAGCCCTATAGACTATTAATGTCTGACTTCAGTTTAAATTTCAACAAACCATTGTACTTCTCTATCATTCCTTCCCCGGTAATGTTATACGGTACATGAAACTTCCACTTTATTCCTAATTGCTGTACCCATCCTTGTAATGCATGTCCAGTAAAGTGGGTGCCTTGATCACTCTCAATCACCTGCAGCTGGCCATAGGCTGCAAAGAAATGCTCTAGGCCCCTCTTAGTGGTTTGCTGATCTGCACAACATGCAGAAAAAGCAACCAATAGTTCAATACCTGTGTCAATGCAAGTCATGGCATACCAATACCCTTCTGATATGGGCAGATACCCAGTATAGTCTATCTGCCACCTGACAAGGGTTATCAGCCCCTTTCCTATTGTCCCATGTTGCTGTGGGACTCGGTGTAAATGTCTCTGAGAGCACACAGGGCACTCCTTCCAGGCTCTGCTGACTTCTTCAAAGTCAACAGCAGGCCCCACTGAAGGGCTACAGCCCACAATGTTTTTTGCCACAGGTGCAACAAACGCTGATATAACCATTGGGCTACATCAGAGACAGGCTTTCCTTCTAGCCAACGCACCTGGACCAGTGTGTCTGCTTCATCATTCCCTGGGGATGCCAAAGGCAAAGGGCCAGTCACATGATATATGGTAACAGTCTTAGTCTGACCAGAGGCCCATAGGTCTTGCCACAAAGGGGCTGGTGACCAACCATCCAGTAGGCATGGTACTATGTCAGTAGCTACAGGGTGAGGGCTTCTACGTGATCACAAGCCCACTGCCCACAACTCAGCCCATCGGCTGCTCTTCCGTTCTCCATCCTTCATCCATATTGTCTATCTTAGGATGGAAAGCCACAGCTCTTCTCTTCAGGGACTGCCCATGACTGGAGCCATCTGTATACCAAGCATCTTCAAGTATAGGGGCTTTTCCCTCCTGATAAGGACTCTCAGCTAACAATGGTTCAAAAGCAAGTTCTTCTTGCTTTCTACTGGCATAGGTCACTGGCCCCAATAAACACTGGAGTTCTCCACTTAAGGGGCTAGTAGACAGGTACTGTAAATATGCACCCCATTTGGCCAGCATAGTTGTCTGTGCCATGCCACTCTGTGGCCTTTGGGTCCAGTCTCATGCCTACCCTATGATAGGATAAGTGGTTATTACCTTGGTAGGAGCTGTTCCAGTGATAGGCTCCATAGCCAACAAGGCATGGAATACAGCAGCCAGTTGCTTCTCTCTCAACATGTACCAGACCTCTGCTTCTTTCCACAGTTGTGAACAGAATCCAATAGGTTGGCATCTCCATTCAAGCCACTGCCAAAGGCTCCATCCATAACTATGTTCAGTTACATGAACATCTGGCTCACAGGGCCTTGATGAGTCCATTATACTCAAGGCCTGTATGGCCTTGACTATTCACTTAGCAGCAGTAAAAGCAGCTGCATACATTTCATCCTAGTCCCACCAGATGCCCTTTCATACCAATCGGTTCAAGGGCCTCCAAATTTATGCCAGATTCTGTGTGGAATAAATACTCTCCAGGAGCCCAAAAGACCCCAAAGCATGTAATACTGCCACAGTGGTAGGGTGATAGGGAAAACCTAGACCTTGTCTGTGACTGCTTCTGGGATAACTTTAGTTTTATCTGATCAGACAACTCCAAGAACTTTACAGACAAACAAGGTCCCTGAAATGGTGCTGTTCACAACCCATTCTTTATCATGTAGATGTTGCAGCAGTCTAGAAATTGCCCCTTCTAAAACTTCAAGAGAATCAGACATGAGCGTGATATCATCAATGTTATGATACAGCCACACTGTTTGTGGTTTCTTCCATGTGGCCAAGTCCTGGGCTACAAGTCCGTGACAAATGGTGGAACTGTGGATATTTCCCTGTGGAAGGACAGGGAATGTCCACTGCCAGCCTCCCCACATGAATCAAACTATTCCTAACTATCCTGTGCTGTGTCAATAGAGAAGAAAGAATTAGCAAGTTCCACATATGCTACGTCCCTAGTTCAAGACTGAGGGTATCCTTAAGGGCTGCTATAGAGGGGACAGCAGCATGCTAAGAGGCTGTGACTTATTCAATTCCCAGTAATCCATGGTCACACCAGGAGCCATCTGGCTTTTTCACTGGCCACACCGATTTTGGGTTCAGAGGTCCTGCCAACTACAGCCAGATGTAACTCCAGGGGAAAAATCCAGGGCAAAATACCTTTGAAACTGAAATCAGTCAATAGGGAGAAACAGAGTGGGAGAAACCTATTTATTGCCTATAGGCAGTTGTCCACTTCAGCTCACCTGTGTCTCTCACAACTTGACTGCTGAAAAAAGGGGCCTCACCCAATCTCTCTGTTCCAGATATGCTTTTGCTTCCCCATATAATTACCTATTGATATGGAGATGAACTACATCTCTCCGCCTCTTGGAAACACCTACTAATATGGAGATGCACTAAGACCAGGTGAGAGATTCTGGAAATACTGCAATTTTACCCACAATAAGTTTTATTTCTGTGTTTTAACTTTAAATTTGCAGTTTACTTGAGAAACAGTATACCATATTGGATCTTAGAATCAAACTTCTTTGGCCTTATATCCTGGTTTTTAAAAATTACTAGTACTAAGTCCTGAATTATTATTTTTTCTCTGTAAAATGAAGCTAATAATAACACCTACTTCATTGTGATTTTTGAGGTTTAATTAGCTAAATTTGTAAAGAACTAAGGACACATGGAAATACTAAAGGGTATATAAATGAATGTTATACAGCATTTTACTGACCTTGAAACAAGGAAAGGAAATCCTGAGATGTAAAAATATCATTTGAGAGAGACTGAAAAGAGTTGGGTAAAATTATTGAGAAAGGCAAGAGAGTACATGACAAATTTATTTCCAGATACTATATTTACAGCCACAAAAAACTGTTCTAACAAGCTCTTGAAAGTAAAAGGAGGATTTTAGAAAATCTCTTTGTATTTAAATTCCTACACTTTTAGTTCCACAACTAATATCTGAACTACTAAAACACACATATTTTTAGACCAGCTTGCTTGATGCTTTTGTAAATGTGTAAGTTATGAAAAATACAAAGGGTACAGAGAACTTATATGTACCACTGCTAGGCTATGGTGAGGCTACACAGAAACAACAGAATGGGGGCTGAAAAAAAGTAAAGCAAAAGCAAACAAAAAATGAGAAAGAAACTAAAAGGAGCCAGTTGAGATTCTCTGTTGCTCAATACAAAGCTAAGTGAAGGAAGCACTAGGCCTGGGTAAGGCCAAATCAGAGTGCAAAAGATTTACTATTCACCAAAAGGTGAAGTTGTCAACTAGTCCCACTGCAATTAAATGTCTCTTCAATGTAGTCATTTTCTATCTCCTAGTAATTTGTTTTATCTATTTCTTTAATTTGTTCAGCCAGTATTTAATGAGTACATACTATCTACTAGACACTGTAGAAGAAATAAGTATATAAGGATGCCTTGTACTCTTCCCTTGAATTCAGGTTACCTGTAAGGTAAGATCAGAGAAGCTTTAAGTGTTAAGTTGCAAAGCTAGAAGTGCATTAGCAAGGACATGAACAAATGGCCAAGAAAGCAGAGAAGAAGGAATGATTAAGAGACAATCAAAAGCAGAATCAGATATAGGTTACTGCCATTTATCATTCTTTGTTGCATTCTTTTCTAGCTAGGCAGAGTCTACACTTCTCATTTTTACTTCAATGCTTTTATCCCTTTTATAGGAGTATTTCTTATATTTTTAAATCATTTTTGAGATTCTATTCCAGAAACTTTTTCACTATCCTCCTTTTAAAATTACTTAGTTATTAAATTTTCCTTTTATTTTAAAAGTGACTAAATATTTTTCCTAATTTCTACATGAAATTATTTTCAGCATTTGAAAGAATTGATTTGAGCAACATAAGTCACTGATCTACCTCCAATTAAAACATGAACAGGAATACTACAAATCTTAAAGTCACCTAAAGTAAAACATAATTATGTAAGATGAGCCTCTAAATAAACCAGATGTTTCAAATTGGCTTTCTTAAATTAACACATTTGGATGTATCCCTGTATGCATGACAAAAATTATAGCTGCAGTCTTCACTATTGCAGCATCACTGAATATGAGAAAAGGTAAATTCAGGTACTTACTAGTCCATAACGAAAGAGAAGATAATAATCTTTTTATATCTGAATTCTGCTGAAGCTATAAATCATTCTATGTACACATGCACAAACGTAAGAAAAAATTTAAAAATCTAAATAAAATAAAACACAATCAACCTGTCTCTGCTCAACCATGTTTTCTCTGTGAAGACATTCATTTGACAGAAAAGACTACTTTCTACAATAAGGACTACTTATCCATGTTAGTTGTTTCTTACTTTGCCCATTTCAGAGTATGGATAAGAATTCTTAACTACTTCATACATATCATGAGGATTAATGACTCTAAGAAGCTTTCAAGATGGAATTTCTTTCCAGTATGAAGCATCATTAATAATAAAGAAAAAGGAAATTAAACCTTCGCATAAATATCCTTATACATGATGACAAATTAATGTCCTGATGAACATAATTGACATTTCATATTCCTGGCTGTAAGGTATATTTTGTAGTGTACTAGTATACTATTCTAATTCTATTCAGGTACACAAAGGACATTCATAATAAAACATACGTCCCACACCTAAACATATGTGCATAGAACACAGACACACACACATCAAATCTCATGTGTTCTCCACAAATTTACCAAAGACAGAATTTAATCTCCTGAGTGGATTATAATTAATGAAATATGCATCCAGATCTTCAAAATCCAAAAGCAACTTGTTTACCACAAATAATATGCATGTATTTTTTTATTCTATCTCATACCTCAATGTCTCTTAGAAAACTTTGAGAGTTAACCTACCATAAAAAACTTTCTGTAAAACCATAAAATGTCACATTCTGATTTTATGGGGTATTAATTAAAATATGCATTAAAAATCAATATCCTCAGAAAATATGCAATAATAGTTTTGCAAATAAGAGTAATAGCTATAGTTTTCAAGTCAGGTCCAATTCCATGATTGTTATGGGTTGAGTTTTCTCCCCTCAGTTCCTGTCCCCTGCCACAACAAAGAATTGAAAGGCAGGGACACAATAACAGAGAAGAATGAAAGTTTCATTTGAATACACTCCAAGTGAGGTGAGGGCCAGAGTCAAGGCAGGCAAAGGCCCTGAACTTTTTGAGGAGGGTCTATTTATTATGGCTTAGTTGGGAATGCCCTTCCTTTGATTGACAGGTTGAGATCATTTGATTGGCAGCTCTAGTTATACACCCATCCCTCTCAATGCGCATGTCTTTTCTCAAAATGCACACAGAAGATCCGTGGAGAGCAAAGTCGCAATTTTATTTTAATGAGATTATGAGGTGGTGTGATTTGGGCAGTTCTTAGTTTTGTTGGATTGCGCCTGAGCTGGAACCTGGCTGGGACCGGTTTGGCCTGACCCCAATAGGCAAGAAGTTATCTCTCTGCAAAGCCTTTGTTGTCCTCATGTGGACCCCTACTTGGGCAGACTGGGCTGTTTTTCCTTGAACCTTATCTTCTCTTTCCCTGTCTGCTCATGTCTGTCTTTCTACCTAACATGATAGCTTAAATAACAAGTTTTAATTCTTGTCAATATATGAGAGGCAATCTCATGCAAAGGTACACACAAACAGCTGTATGAGAAGTGCAGTTACTTTTGATAGGTTTAAATAAGATGGTACTTCAATCGAAGCATATACTCCAAAACAATTCTCTGTGATGATTTTGATTCAGAAGTTTTGCAATGGTAACATTGAGGAGAATGTGGATAGTAAAATATCAAAACTGGCAGCACACAACTCCAATTTAGAAAAGAAATTAGATTTCCCTGCAAATAGATTAGGAGAGGAAGTGGAGACAACATGTGGTGGAACACAAAAACAATTCATTCAACCCTTTTGAAACTGGTCGAAAGAGTTGCCATTTCTGCTTAATAAAGTGGATGATTCAGAGACTAAATTCTCAGGTTTTAAAGGAGGGGAGGTGGGTGTAAAGCACTTACTGAGCAACCAGCTTTAAGATTTAAAGTATTCATGCTCAGCATCACACACTATACTCTTGCATTTCTGTAATTCTAGAGCTCTAAACATTTACTTGCCCTAAAATAAGGAGAATATTTTAATTTAAACATGCTTAAAGATACATAGTTAACAGATAACTATTCCAGTGCTAAAAATAAACAACATAGCATGGTAACTTAAGCTGAATAACAGATGCAAAGGCTAACTCATATTTGTAATCACCTAAAATATTCATAGAATTCCTATAGTTGCCAAACCTCTTTCTAGGCTGTGACAGTAACCTTCACAAGTGAGTGTGGCATTAATGGAAGATGATAGATGACAGAGAAAAAAGAAACAGTATGAAAAATAGGTAGAATATGAGTACACTGGAGAGAACAAAATAGGGGAGATACCTAGAAAGTGCCCAGGGGATCAGGGAAAGACTGAGAATGTGGCATGAGTTGCCAGGAGCCATGCTACTCAAGCTGTGTAGCAAAGCTCAGGCTGGAGGAAGACCCCCACAAAGCAGGGGCCTTCGCAGCTGGCTCCCTCTATTACCCACTTTGATTTTGTTATTCTCCGTTATATTATTGGCTTTGTTTTGCTTGCATTGTTGCCAAAGACTAAGCTAACCTTTGCTAAGCAGCACGGAAAAGATGAGAACTTAAACTTCCCAGAAGCTTTTCAGGACAGTGCTCTCGAAGAATGGAACACACAGGGGCCAAATGGTGATCTTGGCATAAAGTACTGAAACCTGCTGTTAGTCAAACATTGACCACCCCGTTTCCACTGAGAATGGCCCCCTTGTTTACAATGCTAGTGAAACTAGTGATGGAAAGTTTTCTAGAAATAGAGTTATGAGAGAATATTAAATAGAATAACCCTGTTGACAATTAATCATCTCATGTTTTCTTCCCTCTACTACTTCTATAGTTTGTTTTTCTTCTTTTCTAATCACAGACCTTTACTAGAATTTGTGCCTCATACATGAAATTACCAAGTACCATATTCCAGGAAGTAAAGATACCTCAGAAGCAAGTGCTGGGCATAGAAGCCACAGAGCATAAATCTGCAAAGAAGTAAAAAACGAACCTTTTCAAAGAATATTACTTCTCTCTCACTTACCAGCTTTACATGTCCCTGTATGGCCCCATAAGATGGCTGGTTAGCCAGAGACGGGTAAGATTCCTCAAGGGAGGAACAACCTAAGACAGGCACAATCGCAGGGGAACCATCAGGTGAGAAAAAGGGGGCCAACAGAGGTGAGGCTTAGAACCCCCCCCCCAAGTTTTGAGAGAAATCTTCTACACCTGTGGATGTTTTGTTGCCCTTGCTCAGCTTAGATTAAGACCTGGTCTGTAGGCACAAACCTGATCATCTACACCTGCCTTCTTACAGTTCTAAATCATGCTTTCTATCTATATCTTGCATTTACCTATTATATTAACATTTTATTAGATTCACATATAAAGTATAAAAATCAAATGAATAATCATACATTATATTTGACGTGATTGTTTATAGTTTAAGGTTTGTAGTTGAAACACAAACAGTTTCTATGATATGAATGCCCTTGCATTGTTCACCATGTAAGAACTTGTTTAGTCCCTGCAGTAGTGGAGTCATGGAGACCTGTGTAGCGTATGTCAGGGAGATTTTGGTATCCACACAGAAGAAAGAGAAATGTAGATAAAAAGGAGAAATTTAGTTTGCTGCCTACTGTGCCCTATAAAGGGGTATAAGGTGAAGATATGAGTTTATGATTTTAGATTGCTTATAAATTTATTAAAGCCTCTAAGAATATTTTTGTGGGAAAGAATCCTAGCTAACTGTGGCACTAGGTGATCTGTATTTCACCCTGAGCTGATAAGACTCCATAGTCGCTGCTACATACTGCACGCTCCTACGGTCACATGCACTACTTAAAAACTACGTTGCATAGAAACGTAAAACACAATAGAATACATGTTGATAGGAAAAGTTTCGGTCAAGGAACAGAAAGACAATCACCTGTCTAATGCTTGACCAACCATGAATAGATTAGAAAGGAGAAGAAAGAAAAAAGCTTGCGTATACTTATTAACCAACTGCCTATACTAATGAATCATCAGAATAATAAAAAATAATCATATCCTTGTGCAAAATGGTATAAATAAAGCTGTCATCGACACTTTGTCGAGAGACCACCTCCATCTGACTCCGTGTCCTATCTCTCCATACGCCCACTACGTCCTGCACCTTCGGGCATCCCACCCCTAGGCTGGAGCTGGACTCCCGCAATGAGTGAAGGAGGCTTGCAGGGGATGAGGGAGGAAGCAAGCCTCAGGGGTATCTGGGGAAATAGTTTCTGGCTGGAGCTTGCTAGCACAGATGTCCGGAGGCCAGAGTGTCTTAACTACTCTAGGAATGATAAAGAATGGTTGGATGGCACTGAGTGAGAGAGCAGTAGGTGATGAAGACAGAAAGGGAAAAAAATCAGATCTAGTAGAGCCTTGTAGCCCATGGGGAACCTTTTGCTTTCATTCTGAATGAAATAGGGAGCATCAGGTGCTTTCAAGCAGGAGACATATTTGGACTGGAACGGATCATGTAAGAATATGTGTATGTGTCAAAATTTCTCAATCAAAACATAAGTTGGTCACGGGAATGATAGTATATCAAGGAGAATATAGCCAATGATTCTGTAACATCTTCCTGTGTTGACAGATAGTAACTCCATTAGTGGGGGTGAGGATTTAATGATAAGGGTAACTGTTTCATAATGCTTGCATCACTCTTCAAGCTTGTTTATTTACTTTGTCTTTCTGGACACTTAAAAGTGTGATGATAGTATTGTGGTTAAGAATGTAGGCTCTAAGGCAAGAAAGCCCTAGTTCTAATCCCAGTTTTGCCATTGGCTTAGCTGTGTGAGCTTCAGCAAGCTAATTAACTTCTCTGTGCTTACACTTTATCATCTGTAAAATGGGGTGGTTCTGAGAATTAAATGACTTACTTCATGTAAAATGTGTAAGAGTACCTAACAATTGTGTTTCTCCAAGTGCCATTTTGTCTACTTTTATCATGTTTTAGCCACAAATCAACACTTTTATCCTGATATTATAAACTAGGCCCAAAATGTAAACACTTTGAAAAAACACAGTCATATTAGTTCATAATTTCCATTCTTAAGAAGAAAGGAGTTTTACCTAAAATAGTCTTTTTACTTGTTTTCAAATCCTGAATACCCAGACACAGCTGTTTTTCTATCATATTGAACCCAATTTCTACTTTACATCCAAGTTCCCAAACAGCTATAGTTTGCCCTTGCTGCCCAGCACATCAGTGCCAAGCATATAATAGTTGCTCAGTAAGTATTCATTGAGGAAATTGAATTATAGAGAAGTTAAAATCCTTGAGACCTCAAGAATTTAGTCTTTATCTCCAGTCTTTGTTTGCAGACCACTACCTAGAGCCTGTCCAAAGTCAAGCCTAGTAACATCTAGGGCAGCTACATCTGGGAGGTGTTGGTGTCAGTGTAGAGAGCCTTTTTCTGAAATAAACCTAACAAATAAATAAATCTGTACAAACAGAAAAACATGAAAGTTATTATATCTTTATCCCCAAAAAGCTCTTTACTACTGTTAGAATCCAAATTTCAGTTAAGGTGCCAAGACAATGTTACTGACGGGGAATGGCCAGCCTGGTGGAATAGAAACTAGAGGACTCGGTTTGAATGTGCACTTATCCTTTGAGCAAAATTAGAGGAAGAAAGTTTTAGTGCATAGGAGAATATGGTATCTGTTTATACACTGACCTTTTTAGACCAAGTGTGCATTCTTTGGAGGAAAAATTAAAGGAAACTTTGTTATAAAGAGCATAGAAACCTAAAATATAGACAATGCTGCATCTGGGTGTAAAGGTGTTATGCAGTCCTTTTTGTCTGTTATATCTTACAGTGAAATTAAGGGCAACTTTTCCTCTTTCCTTTTTTCAATTTCTCTGTACCTTTCAAGTTTTCTACACTTTTGTTTTACCAATCAAAAACAAATACCAAATGATAAAACATGCCAGAAGAAACTTAAAATATTCATTCCAGTAAATAAATTATTCAAAATTGGTATGAATGAGATGATAATTTTTTTAATATTTTAAGAACTAGTAATGATTTGTTAGAGAAATAAATGGATTAAGTGAACTAGTGAAAGACTGTGCTGATATTGTGAATATTACAAAAGTAAAAAAACCTAGAAGATACATGGGACAGAGCCAAGAACTAATAATGAAGGCACATCTTCATGGCAAAAAAAGTCAGGAAGAAACAGTGGAACCTGTGAAATAGGGTATGGAGGTATAAATCACTGGCTTTAAAATTGCACACAGAAGAGATACGGAAGGGCCAAAAGTGACAAGGCATGAACAAGCATTTTGGCCTTGGGCCAAGCACCCAATATCAGTTATCTCTTCTTTAAAGAAGAATGAAGTCCACCTGTGAGAGTGTTTACGATGCTTTATTTAGGTAACATTTAGGCCAAAAATCCTCATCAAATTTCTCCTGAAACTGGTGGTTCAGGAAGGGAAGGAGTACAACACAAACAAAAAGTTTTCAAATCTCTTCAAAAAAGGAATTCCAGAATTATTTGGTTAGCCCCAGAAAAAAAAAAATAGAGCAACTAAAAAAGTTAGATTTTAAAAGCTGCTTGATTTATTTCCAAAGATAGTCATAATATTTATCTTCTAACTTTAATGACTAACTTCTAATGAACTACATAGCTACAAAAAGTTAAAGAAATAAGGAATAACAAAAAAGTACAAAGGCTGACTGGGAGATTAAGCAGAAGAGTTTATTAAAAGAATATTGGGTAGCTCAAGAACTTAGAAAGTTATGTAACTGTTAATAGGTTCCCAATTGAGCTTTCAGTAACAATATGCTACACACCTGGCTACCAAATACACCCAAAGAGAAAACATTGCTCTTCCACGGAAGCCACTGATGGTAATGATATGCAGAAAACATTACTGTCATAAACTAGAGATCAATGCCACTGTTACTTCTTTTCCAGGATCTTGACCTTACAATCATTGCTAGGTACTGCAGGCATCATCCCTTACCAACACAGTGAATTCTATACAGAACTTCCTTCCTAAATTTGCTTACTTTTAAAATTTAGGATGCTGTACATATATACAATGGAATAGTATTATTCAGCCATAAAAATAAAAGAAATCCTGCATTTGCAGTAACATGGATGGATCTTGAGGGTATTATGCTCAATGAAATAAGCCAGGTGGAGAAAGACAAATACAATATGATTTTACTTATTTGTGGAATATAAAAATGGAAGGAGCAAAAAAGCATTAGACTCATAGACACTAAGAAATGACTAGTGGTTACCAAGGAGGAGGAGAGTAGGCTGGGAACGGGGTAAGAGGGATGGGGACTGTTGAATCATTGTGATGAACATTTGATAAAATAAAATTTAAAAATTTAAGCTGTTTTTTATACTGTGTTAACTATTTAGCAAAATAAAATATTGTTTAATTAAATAGGACACTGTCATAAAAGCAACATGAATTAACATTATCTGAAATCAATTAATGGTCCTGTAAGTACTATATGGCATGTAAAGGTTTTGTAGGTGAAAACTAGATACTTAAGCATTTTTTTACCTCAAGAAGTCAACATAGGCATTTGAGAAATTTTAGGTCAGAGTATTACACCAGTGTTTGTAATATATGCTGTTGACTATGGTTGGAAGTCTAGTAGTAGCCCAAGTGAGGGTGAAGATTTCTCACTGACTCTTCCTTTCCTGGGATGTGAAAGTATGCTTGGGGTCAACTGCATGTGCAAATGCATGATTGCTCTCAGTTTCTATGTACAGCTCCTTGAGAATGAAACCAATTAACCCTTCATTATAAATATTTCTAGAGGATTCACCATATACCAGGATTTGTGCAAGGAACAAAGGATACACACAAAAATAAAACAAGACCTCTGTCCTAGTGGAGCTTATAAGGTGGTGAATGTTATGAGAACAGTAAACATTGGTACTTTGAAAGCAAATAAAAATTTATCTAATACAAAATAGACTGTGAAAAACGAGCTCTCTGGGAAAAGTAATTCCTGAAGGACACTTCAAGAGAAGGGCATAAACTGAAGAACTTGAGAGAAGAGCCACCATTGGGGCCATACTTGCAGTTCCTACTGAATTTTTTCTTAATTAGCATTACCTCTTTTGAACATGGGGTTTTCTCCTAAAATAGGGAAAATAGTAATAGGTTTATAATGCATTTTTTAAAAATTTTTTATTAAAGTATGATTGATATATATTCTTATTAAGGATTCACATGAAAAAACAATGTGGTTATTACATTTACCCATATTATCAAGTCCCCACCCATACCCCAATGCAGTCACTGTCCATCAGTGCAGCAAGATGCCACAGATCCACTATGTCCCTTCTCTGTGATACACTGTTCTCCCCGTAATCCCCCACACCACGTGTACTAAACATAATACCCCTCAGTCCCCTTCTCCCTTCCTCCCCTCCCACCCTCCCACACCCCTCTCCTTTGGTAACCACTAGTTGATTCTTGGAGTCTGTGAGTCTGCTGCCATGTTGTTCCTTCAGTTTTGCTTCATTGTTATACTCCACAAATGAGGGAAATCATTTGGCATTTTTCTTTCTCCGCCTGGCTTATTTCACTGAGCATAATGTCCTCCAGCTATCCATGTTCTTTCAAATGGTAGGATTTGTTTCTTTCTTATGGCTGAACAGTATTCCATTGTATATATGTGCCACATCTTCTTTATCCATTCATCTACAGATGGACACTTTGGTTGCTTCCAAATCATGGCTATTGTAAAAGGTGGTTCGATAAATATAGGGGAGCATATGTCTTTTTGAATCTGAGAAGTTGTATTCTTTGGGTATATTCCAAGGAGTGGTATTCCAGAATCAAATGGTATTTCTATTTTTAGTTTTTTGAGGAACCTCCATATTGCTTTCCACAATGGTTGGACTAGTTTACATTCCCACCAGCAGTGTAGGAGGGTTCCCCTTTCTCCATATCCTCACCAGCATTTGTTGTTCTTAGTTTTTTGATGTTGGCCATCCTTACTGGTGTGAGGTGATATCTCATTGTGGTTTTAATTTGCATTTCCCTGATGATTAATGATGTGGAGCATGTTCTCATGTGTCTGTTGGCCATCTGAATTTCTTTTTTGGAGAACTGTCTCTTCATATCCTCTGGCCACTTGTTAATCAGGTTATTTGCTTTTGGATGTTGAGGTGTGTAAGTTCTTTATAATTTTGGATGCTAACCCCTTGTCAGATATGTCATTTAGAAATATATTCTGCCATACTGTAGGATACCTTTTTGTATTGTTAATGATGTTCTTTGCCGTAGATAAGCTTTTTAGTTTGATGTAGTCCCATGAGTTCATTTTTGTTTTTGTTTCCCTTTCTTGAGGAGATGGGTTCAGGAAGAAGTTGCTCATGCTTATATTCAGGAGATGTTTGCCTATGCTGTCTTTTAAGAGTTTTATGGTTTCATGACTTACGTTCAAGTCTTTAATCCATTTCGAGGTTACTTTTGTGTCTGGGGTTAAACAATAATCCAGTTTCATTCTCTTGAATGTAGCTGTCCAGTTTTGCCAACAACAGCTGTTGAAGAAACTGTCATTTCCCCATTGTATGTCCATGCCTCCTTTATCATATATATTAATTGACCATATATGGTTAGGTTTATATCAGGGCTCTCTAGTCTGTTCCATTGGTCTATGGGTCTGTTCTTGTGCCACTACCAAATTGTCTTGATTACTATGATTTTGTAGTAGAGCTTGAAGTTGGAGATCGTAATTCCCCCTGCTTTATTCTTCCTTCTCAGGATTGCTTTGGCTATTCGAGATCTTTTTTGGTTCCATATGAATTTTAGGATGATTTTCTCTAGTTTGTTGAAGAATGCTGTTGCTTTTGATAGGAATTGCATTGAATATATAGATTGCTTTAGGCAGGATGGCCATTTTGACAGTATTAATTCTTCCTATCCATGAGCATGGGATGTGTTTCCATTTATTGGTATATTCCTTAATATCTCTTATGAGGTGTCTTGTAGTTTTCAGAGTATAGGTCTTTCACTTCCTTGGTTAGGTTTATTCCTAGGTATATTATTCTTTTTGATGCAATTGTGAATGGAATTGTTTTCCTGATTTCTCTCTCTGCTAGTTCATTTTTAGTGTATAGGAATGCCACAGATTTATGTGTATTAATTTTGCATCCTGCAACTTTGTTGAATTCAGATATAGATCTAGTAGTTTTGGAGTGGATTCTTTATGGTTTTTTATGTACAATATCATGTCATCTGCAAACAGGGACAGTTTAACTTCTTCCTTGCCAATCTGGATGCTTTTTATTTCTTTGTGTTGTCTGATTGCCGTGGCTAGGACCTCCACTACTATGCTGAATAGAAGTGGGGAGAGTGGGCATCCATGTCTTGTTCCCAATCTTAAGGAAAAGCTTTCAGGTTCTCACTGTTAAATATAATGTTGGCTGTGGGTTTGTCATATATGGCCTTTATTATGTTGAGGTACTTGCCCTCTATACCCATTTTATTGAGATTTTTTATCATGAATAGATGTTGAATTTTGTTAAATGCTTGTTCAGCATCAATGGAGTTGACCATGTGGTTTTTGTTCTCCTTTTTGTTGCTTTTGATGGGAATGCTGTTGGATGATGTTGATGGATTTTTGAATGTTGTACCATCCTTGCATCACTGGAATAAATTCTACTTGATCATGATGGATTATCTTTTTGATGTATTTTTGAATTTGGTTTGCTAATATTTTGTTAAGTATTTTTGCATCTACGTTCATCAGGGATATTGGTCTGTAATTTTCTTTCTTTTTGGTGTCTTTGTGTGGTTTTGGTATTAGAGTGATGCTAGCCTCATAGAATGAGTTTGGATGTATTCCCTCCTCTTCTATTTTTTGAATAACTTTAAGGAGAATGGGTATTAGGTCTTCACTAAATGTTTGATAAAATTCAGTGGTGAAGCCATCTGGTAAAGGTATTTTGTTCTTAGGTAGGTTTTTGATTACCAGTTCAATTTCCTTGCTAGTAGTTGGTCTGTTCAGATTTTCTGTTTCTTTCTTGGTCAGCCTTGGAAGGTTGTATTTTTCTAGAAAGTTGTCCATTTCTCTAGGTTATCCAGTTTGTTAGCATATAATTTTTCATAGTATTCTCTAATAATTTTTTGTATTTCTGTGGTGTCTGTAGTGATTTTTCCTTTCTCATTTCTGATTCTGTTTATGTGTGTAGACTCTCTTTTTTTCTTGATAAGTCTGGCTAGGGGTTTATCTATATTGTTTATTTTCTCAAAGAACCAGCTCTTGCTTTCATTGATTTTTTTCTATTTTATTCTTCTCAGTTTTATTTATTTCTGCTCTAATCTTTACTATGTCCCTCTGTTTACTGACTTTGGGCCTCATTTGTTCTTCTTTATCTAGTTTCATTAATTGTCAGTTTAGACTGCTTATATGGGATTGTTCTTCTTTCTTGAGGTAGGTCTGTATTGCAATATACTTTCCTCTTAGCACAGCTTTGGCTGTGTCTCACAGATTTTGCGGTGTTGAATTATTTTTGTCATTTGTCTCCATATATTGCTTGATATCTGTTTTTATTTGGTCATTAATCCATTGGTTATTTAGGAGCATGTTGTGAAGCCTCCATGCGTTTGGGGGATTTTTCATTTTCTTTGCATAATTTATTTCTTGTTTCATACCTTTGTGATCTGAGAAACTGGTTGGTACAATTTCAATCTTCTTGAATTTACTGAGGCTCTTTTTGTGGCCTAGTATATGATCAATTCTTGAAAATGTTCCATGTATACTTGAGAAGAATGTGTATTCTGTTGCTTTTGAGTGTAGAGTTCTGTAGATGTCAGGTCCATCTGTTCTATTGTGTTTTCCAGTGCCTCTGTCTCCTTACTTATTTTCTGTCTGGTTGATCTGTCCTTCAGAGTGAGTTGAGCGTTGAAGTCTCCTAGAATGAGTGCATTGCATTCTATTTACCCTTTTAATTCTCTTAGTATTTATTTCACATATGTTTGTGCTCCTGTATTGGGTGCATATATATTTATAATGATTATATCTTCTTGTTGGATTGACCCCTTTATCATTATGTAATGTCCTTCTTTGTCTCTTGTTACTTTCTGTGTTTTGAAGTCTATTTTGTCTGACACAAGTACTGAAACTTCTGCTTTTTTCTCTCTGTTACTTGCATGAAATATCTTTTTCCATCCCTTGACTTTTAGTCTGTGTATGTCTTTTGGTTTAAAGTGAGTCCGTTGTAGGCAGCATATAGATGGGTCTTGCTTTTTTTTATCAATTCAGTGACTCTATGTCTTTTGATTGGTGCATTCAGTCCATTTACATTTAGGGTGATTATCAATAGGTATGTACTTATTGCCATTGCAGGCTTTAGATTCCTGGTTACCAAAGGTTCAAGGTTAATTTCCTTACTTTCTAAGAGTCTAACAACTCACTTAATATGCTGTTCCAAACACAATCTAAAGGTTCTTTTCTTTTTCTCCTCCTTTTCCTTCCTCCTCCATTCTTTATATATTAGTTATCATATTCTATATCCTTTGTCTATCCCTTGATTGACTTTGGGGATAGTTAATTTAATTTTGCATTTGCTTAGTAATTAGCTGCTCTACTTTCTTCACTGTGGTTTTATTTCCTGTGGTGACAGTTATTAAACCTTAGGAACACTTCCATCTATAGCAGTCCCTCCAAAATAGACTGTAGAGTTGGTTTGTGGGAGATAAATTCTCTCAGCTTTTGCTTATCTGGAAATTGTTTAATTCCTCCTTCAAATTTAAATGATAATCTTGCCGGATAAAGTAATCTTGGTTCCAGGCCCTTCTGCTTCATTGCATTAAAGACATCATGCCACTCTCTTCGGGCCTGTAAGGTTTCTGCTGAGTAATCTGATGTTAGCCTAATGGGCTTTCCTTTGTATATGATCTTATTTCTCTCTCTGGCTTCTTTTAATAGTCTGTCCTTATCCTTGATCTTTGCCAATTTTATTATTATATATCTTGTTGTCTTCCTTGGGTCCCTTGTGTTGGGAAATCTGCGCACCTCCATGACCTGAGAGATTATCTCCTCAGGTGAAGTTTTCAGCAATTATCTTCTCAAATACACTTTCTATTCCTTTCTCTCTCTCTTTTTTTTCCAGTATCCCTATAATGCGAATATTGTTCTGTTTGGATTGGTCACACAGTTCTCCCAATATTCTTTCATCCTTAGAGATCATTTTTCCTCTCTGTGCCTCAGCTTCTTTGTATTCCTCTTCTCTAGTTTCTATTTCATTTATCATCTCCTCCACCATATCCAACCTGCTTTTAATATCCTCCATTGTGTTCTTCAATGATTGGATCTCTGACCTGAATTCATTCCTGAGTTCTTGGATGTCTTTCTGTACCTCCATTAGCATGTTGATGATATTCATTTTGAACTCCCTTTCAGGAAGAGTCATGAGGTCCATGTCATTTAAATCTTTCTAGGGAGTTGTATTAATAATTTTACTCTGGACCAGGTTCCTTTGGTGTTTCATGTTTGTATATGGTGCCATCTAGTGTTCAGAAGCTCTATTCTGGAGATGCTCAGCCCCTGAAGCAATGTCGGGGGTCACAGGAGAACAGCCTTGGTGCCTGCAGGAAGGAAAGAGCTGTTTCCTGCTTCCCGGCTGCCATGCCTGCCTCCACTGCCTGAACCAGTGGTCCGGGCACACAGGTATAAACTTTTGTCCTAGAGCAGCCAGATATGGATCCCTGCTTTGCACAGCAGCTGGGATCTCAGTCTCTCCAGGAATTCTGCCTGTATTAACTTTCCAACCCCGTAATCATATGAGTTTCATGGAAGTACCATGAAATGCAGGTTTGTGCTCCCAGCGCAGGTCTCCGGAGCTAGGTATTCAGCAGTCCCAGGCCTTCCACTCCCTTCCTGTTCCGTTTCTTTTTCTCCTACCTGTGAGCTGGGGTGGGGGAAGGGCTTGGGTCCTGCCAGTCTCCAGCTCTGGTAGATTACCCTGTTCCATGAGGTCTGCTCTTTTCTGCATGTGTGTGCAGTCTGGTGCAGTCCTCTTTCCTGTTGTTCTCTCAGGATTAGTTGCACCAACTATATTTTCTAATTGTGTACAGTTTTAGGAGGAAGCCTCTGTCTCTCCTCTCCTGATGCCATCTTTAATCCTCTCTCCATAATGTATTTTTATCATAGCAACTACAAACATAGCTTTCTACCTGTAAACTTGTACAGAAAAGACAAAAATGAATAAATATTATAACCCAGTGCCCATAAAATCTTACATAATTAAGTCTATATGGAAACAAATTTAAATGCTGGGTGATGATTGAATAATGTTGATCACATCCAGGAATGTCTTCTCTTAAACAAAACAAGGAAAACATTGATGTAATCTTAGCCAGCAACATCCATTTATTAAAGTACAATTGTCCCCTGCTTTTTGAAAGTTTGAGTTACACTACTTCACTTATTCAAAAGACTTACATTCATACCTGTTTTTACTCACTGAAAATCTTAAAAGGATTTTCACTTTCATGAAAAAGCCAAGAAGGAAAATGGCATTCAGCATTTCCTTCACTCCTTACATCTGGACCCTTAATCATGATGATAACATGAGTCTTCCCTGTCTCCTAGTTGTCCTCATAGCCCTTCAAACTCTTCATAAACCAAGGTCTCTGCTGTCTGCCCAAAATTCCCCATAATCCTCAGAAATACTTATGTAAATCAATCCAGATTGGGACTTCAGATCACAAATGAATAAATTTTTAAGAATATCACTCTACCATGTGAACTACTGGTAACATAAGGTAATTGAAATGTAAGAACTCGTCCCTGAAAATCTTGGAATTTCAATGCTTAAGAATCACTTCTCTCAGTTCTACAGGTCAAAAATGGGCCACCAGCCCTTCAGTGCAGGGACCACAGTGCCCTAAGATGGTGGTGATTGTCTGGGAGTTAGAGACTGAAAGAAGTGGTTTTCAGTACAAGGCAATTCCAGGAGGAAGCCACGTGACTGATAGAGTTGATATCTTAAAAAAGATATATTGAAAAATTCTTCCATCTTAAAATTAAAAGAGAAATTTCCCATGCTATTAATGGCAGATGGAATATATGAAGTATTTTTAATTTAACTTAAAATGATTAAATAATCAAATGGTCTCATGAACTATTTTGCAACCGGGATGTTTGCAGCAGCTGCTGGAAAGCAGTGAGACCATTTTTAAAGTTCAGCTTAAAAGAAACAAAGAGAAAAAAAATTAAAAATACAAAACAGGTGTAGACATATTCAAATGCACTAGGCTAGACATAAACAGAAATAGAATGATCAAAAACCCAAATGCTATCTTCTCCACTAGAAGTGAAATCTAGTTTCTTAGATTTATTTTTTTAGGGTTTCTTATTATTTAACATTCAAAATTTCATACACTTAGAATTGCAAACTCAATATTATAAAGATAACTCCAGGGTTTCCTTCTGAGAGTGGACTGAATTTAACTGCTGAGTTCACTGCACAATTTTCAAAATAGAGTGCTTTTTCTTCCCACATTACTCTTCTAGGTTCCTTGTTCACTTCAAAATAGTTCACTCAAAAGAACTGCCTTGTGTTAACCTGCAAATGTGAGTGACAGCTTCAAGGTGCAACTCAAGAATTAGTACAATTAATTAATCACTGAAATAACGGGGGTCTCCATTGAACACCGATTAACCATTTTCGTTAAGAAATGTTCCATCTCCTCTAAAAAATGTCAATTTTAATGGGTGTATTTGTCACCTGTAATACACAATTCAAGTGATCATTAACTCAAAGAATAATATATATGAGTTCTTTCAGAGTGAGGAGGGGAAAGTAAGTTGATTTATCAAATGAAGTGCTGCAATTTCTGCCATAGTTTTGCTCCAGGAAACAAACCCTTTCTCCTGATTTAACTATTCTTATCTAGGTATTTTTAGAAGCATGGCAATCAGATTGAATGACTCTGAGAAGTAAATGGGTGAGATCTCCACATACTGCTCTCAGGGTTTTTTACATTTTTCAATGGAAAAATTTTTAAATAGTGATTCTTTAGGGAATATGACATAGAAAAATACAAAAAAAAATAGTCAAATCATGATAAGGAGACATTTTTTAATAGACTGTTAAATCTTACTTAATCATCTCAAAGTCTATATTAATCCACCTGGACTGCAGTAACAGAACACGATAGACTGGGTAGCTTATAAAACAGAAATTCATTTCTTACAGGCCTGGAGGCTGGGAAGTCCAAAATCAAGGCACCTGCAGATTATCTGGTGAAAACCTGCTTCCCAGTTCATTTTAAGGCAGTCTGCATCCTACAACCTCACATGGCAGATGGAGCAAGGTTGTTCCCTGGGATCTCTTTTATATGGATACTAGTGTCATTTATAAAGTTTCAGCCCTTATTTCCTAATGAGCTTTCAAAGGCTCCACCTCCTCATGCCATCTCATTGAGGAATAGGTTTCAACATACGAATTTTGAATAGTCACAAATATCTAGTCTATAATGTACTCTTTTCTCTGATTACTCCAGCCCTTGGTAGGGCTTCCTTTCTCACATGTTTGTAATAAATGTGTGGTGTGCTTATGGAAAAACTTGGTTTTAGAAAACTTTCTGAAACCACAGAGAATTTGGGAAAAGAAATGTCCTTCTACCATAAAAAAAGTCATAGACTATTATTTGGGACAATTTCTGCTATTAAAATGTAAAAAAATGAGAAAAGAAAATAATTAAATTTATTGAAGATTTGCATTTTAAATTGTTCATTTGAAAAAAGTTGTTCACATCTTATTGAACTTGACACTGTGATGACTAGGTAAATGGGAATGTTTCTTCTCTTTATCCCACACTCTCTCATTTCATTATGTGATACTGATGACAAGCTTTTCACCTAGATTACAGCTAGCAGGCTTGAGCATCTCCTGCCAGAAGTGATTAATACCAATCAAACAGAGTTTGTTCAGTTGGAAAGACTGGCAGAAAACATTTATCATCTTCTCAAGGAATTAGAGCTCCAGATTGGCTCTGTGCTTGAGATAAACAGGATACAAATGCATTTGCTCCAGTATTCACCTTGTTATCACATTTACTGAGCCTATTTTCCCAAGCAATGAAAGTAACTATGCCTACCCTTGTCAATGGCCTTCATGCTTAAATTGCAAATATTTAAAATCTTTCAGTAATAATTCTAATGCTCCAAATCAGGGAATATCCAAGTAACACCCAAAAGGACAAAATGTATCCCTCAAACTGTTTCTGAGATCTCTTCTTAGATGATGAAATATAAATCAGATGTCACCAGCTCACATATGAGGCATTCATTCATGTTTCCTTACTGTTGCACTTCAGCATTTAAAAAAAATGCACTTAACCATTTTTTCTCTCTTCCACTGTCAATACTACCACTGCTGTCCATTTCAGGGGGTGAAACTGGGTAGCTGAGACAGACCCAGGGAGGACAGAACAAAAGCAATAAGCAGGGCAGGAATGCATTTGCTAATCTCTTAGGGCTGCCTCCTGTCTCTCCAGGACTCTCTCCACTTAACCTGTTCCGAGCCGGATGCTTCAGTCCTAGCTCCAAGTTCCCCCAAGTTCATACACCATCTCCCTCGCTGTGCCCCTTCCAGCCCAAACCTTGGTTATCTGTATGTGGTCATCACAGGGCCGAGGGATGCTGTAGTTTATCTCCTCCCTAAATTTCTTTCCCATCTATGTTTTGCTGTAAATTCTGTCAGATTTTCCTCAAAACATTTCTCTTTTATTTTTAAGAGTCCATTGTTGTGGTTAAAAATGAACGTTAAAATAAGCATTTCTGGTAGAATAATTTTGAACCTCCTCAAGGTGATGTGGTGGCTTCCCACTGACTAGGCAAAGATCATAGAAAAGAAAAGAAAAGAAAAATATACACAGAGGGTACACAACCGTCACCTCGTGGTTTGTCCTTTCCTTCACCTAGCAAACATTTATCCAGCATTTGCTGTGCATGGCCAGGACCTCAGAAGGCTCACACACTTATGGGCTTGAAAGAACAAAAAAATTGGTCCTCACAAGACCTTACCTCAAAATAAGTGTGTGCACCCCGTGTATAGCTAAGATGCCCAGAGAGAGTATTTGGAAAGACACTTGATCTATTAGAGAAGAATAAGAGTTAGGAGAGTTGCATCTAGACCAATGGATCATGGGAGCAGACAGAGGCTATTTTGAACAGTAATCTTGGGGAGTGAAAAGTGGTCCAGTTTGCCCACTGATGATAGTTGGTGAGAGAGGAACAGGGAGCAGAGTTCAAATCAGGAGGTGTTTATCTGTTATGAAAAGCACTTCGAACATTAACAAAAGCAAGTGAAGCCATTATCAAATCTCAGAAAGATTTTAAATAGAGAGTAATACAATTAGATTTATAAATGATGAGGTTAATCATTGTAAGTTTAAAGAATAGTTTTGGGGAAAACAAACAGAAAATAGATTACTACAATTATCTGAAGAAGAAATTATGAGATCCTGAAGGCAACGGAAGCAGACATTTTTAAGTTTTCAATACAGACACCCAGTCAACCAATACTTATACATAATGCTGTTTCTTTTCTAATTAGATACTGCATAGATTTATGCCATGTAGTCATTATCAAGTAATGTTGCTCTTGGAATTCCTACTCTGAAATGCATAGTGGTTGTAATTTGGAGGGAATACCCTTTTCCCCATGGCAGAGGGGTGGTCATGTGCCACAGGAGTAAACCTGGCCATTAATTAATATATTTAAGCCAAATCTTGCTTTATCCTTGGATGACATTAGAATATAAAAATGCCTAAAAATTACTTTTACCTAAAATTTATCCTCTTGGTGTTGTAGAGGTAGCTTAAAAACAACAATGGACTAAAAAGTAGCAAGAAAGTGCTATGTAACATATTTTTTCAGCCTAGACACATAAGATAATCTTAAATTCCAGTTTATGCCCTTCCAATGAGTTTGAGATTCCTGCTTGTGACAGTAGCCATAAATAGTTTCTTGCTAATAAGATTTTAGTAAAAGCCGCAACCAGAACACTGTGAAGGTGGAAGGTCACAGTTAGTACTTCAAGTACTTAACTGAAAAGCATGTGTTTCCTGAAACTGTTTACTCAAGTCAGAACCTTTATTAACTGCATCCTTTTCTTCTGGAAGATAGGATTCAACTATAAATTATTTGGATAGGCTACAATTTCCACATTAATTTACCAAGGCTTTCATCCTCCTACACTGAAGTGTATTTCTTAATACAACTCAAAAGGCATCAAGTACCTCATCCACCCTATTCACCAGCTGTAAATGGGATTTGACATTACGAGGTCAGCATTGCTTTTCCTCATAGATGACTAACAAATTTACGGAGACATAAGTTCACTGTGCTCACATGGATCACCGCGCAACAGACCAGTGGCTTTTGATGGTAACATTTAGGTTTCAGTTATTAAATGAAAGAGGAAACTCAGGCTGTGACAAATTGCTTGGCACCTAAACAATGATCCGGAGAGATACCCAGAAGGAAAGCCTACGTGTCTTCAGATTTCAAGAAGGAAACTTGGCCAATAATGAAATTACATCTATTTGTGAAACTTTATGAAATTTGAAAATTAGAATAAATTAAACTATGATGCACAGTTTTAACATTTCATTGGTTTATGTGAAATGATTCTTTGAATTTATAATGCATCTCAATTTTTCTGAAAATTTCCACAAAGCTAGTATTCATAGCATAAAAGTAAAAAGTAAATATTTATACAATTAAAGTTTATTTGGTCCAGTACTAACCTTTAATTAAGTTCAATAATTTGAGAGCATAGGAAATTAATTGTCTTATTACTAGAGAAATCAAGCAAGTGAAGAGAAACATCCATGTGAATCTCCAGTGGAAAGTTGATTCATAGTTTAATGGCTATGTCTACATTAAGTCACATACTCAAATGAAGAACTACTCATACATTGCAACATGCCCAATGCAGGCAAGCTTTGACTAAGGACAAGTGATTTAAGAATGGCTCATTCATAGGAAAAATCAGTAGTGGCATATTATGTCACAAGCTACAATTTCAGCTTTTGCTTCATAATTCAGAGTAACTAGCTAGTGACTGGTCTAGACAGGTGCCCTCTCTTATTTATGCATCTATCGTGGTAATTACACTTCCTTTCTTCTCTTAGACAACAAGACTTCCATGCTTAAAATAGTAGCTTCACCTCTCCTTCACCCCTCACTTCTACTTCATTGCTCTATTTCATCTCCACAGTTGCAAAATGTTTTCAACATCTTTGGTTATAAACCTGAAAGCATTTTCACCATTGAAAGCATAGATAGTCATAGAATCAGGGTTATAATACTTGTTGAGTAGAGGTGAAAAAGCATTAAAGAAATCCTTTCCCCAATGTATAATTCATATATCAATTTAAGAAAAATGAATTAAGAATACAGTATATGCCAAGTACTAGGGATAAGAAAAGCAAGAAACAAAGCAAAACTTTCAGAAATGTCCTTTCTACTAGGGGACAAAGACAACTAAATAATTGAAATACAGATGGTGTATACTATACAATACTTAATCAGTATCCATTCTTCCCTTCCCCTTCTAAACAGAAATGTAATTTACTTGAATTATCTATAAATCCTCCATGAAGACAGAGATCCAGAGAATGCCTTTAGTCTAAGCTAGTGGTCCTCAATTGGGGGTGGTCTTGCCTTTCATGAGACATTTAGCAATGTCTGGAGATATTGTTCATTTTTACAACTTGAGGGTTAATCTAGTGTATACACTTAAAGGATATTTCTACTACCTTATAATGCACAAAGCAAAGAATTATCTAGTCCAAATGTCAATACTGTTTCATTGAGAAATGCTAGTCTAAACTGAGGTTACTAATCCTACCACTTCCTGATTTAGAAATTTAGGAATGAGATAAGAGTTTTCTTCTAACAACTACTATTGGGCTAGTTGGTCTAATCAGAATAATGGAAGAAAAGCTTCATCTTTCATTCTTCAGACTTGATTAAGAAGACATTTGCTCTATTATTTCCTGCAATTACTTGGATTCTTGAACAGTTAAATAGAAATAAAGCCAACACAAGGAAGCATACAAAAACCCAAGAAAGGACCAGATATTTAATAATAGTACATTTTGGGGGGGTTTTAATGTGAAGTAGCATATTTCCTCATTATTCAAGTTAGTTTGTGTCAAGTTTTCTGTTATCTGAAAGAGAAGTCTCCTAAGCAAAAATAATATTAAGATGTTCTTATGTATTGAGACCTAGAGGAGTACAAAGAAAAGATAATTACTGAAGCCTAGAAAAGTCTGGAATGACTTCTCCAAGAAGGAGGTGTCTGAGTTATGTCCCAGTCAGCCATATCTAGGAGGATATTACAGATTAAGTGAGCAGCATGTACCAAACCTAAATAAGAAAGGACATTGCATATTGGAAGAACTATAAGCAGTTCTTCCAATGTGGATGGAATGCATGGGTTATGGGCGAGAGAGAGTGACAAGAAAATAACCCTCAAGAGTTGGCTAGAAATTGATTCTGAAGGATGCTGTGTGCCAAGTCAAAGAGCTCAACCATTTTACTGAAGCCATCCTAGGAAACCACTGAAAGATTATAAGCCCTAGAATGACAGGATCATAGCTGCATGGTTGACGGATCGTTATAACTATGCTGTGAAGACTAGAATGGAGAGAGAAAATATTCAAAAGGAACCAATGCTACTGGGGGCCATTACCTAATAATAAGTAACCTAATAAAAGTGTAGCCTGGACCTAAGATGATGACAGGAGGAGAATCAAGGGGATGGATAACACTAAGCAATATGAAAGAGGTTAGATTTGACAGGATTCACTAGCTCACTGGAATTAAGGATGAGGGGAAGATAAAGATGATGAGAATCATGATCCAAGAAACTTAATAGAAGTGGTATAGTCACTCACTGGAGTACCAAAATGCCAAAAAGTGAGGGGAGGCAATGATTAAGTTGCTGATCTATTGAGGTCGAAGCAAAGGGAAACAGGTGTCTGTGGCAGGACCTTAGAGAAGTGTAGATTTGCAGAAAAAGTCCCACAGAAGCTGGAGGCTGAGAAATAACGACTGTATGTCCTAAAATCAGAAAAGTGTTGTAGCAGAGAAAGCAGTGGCCCTTTAGAGATGTCCATATCCTAATCCCTGGGATCTGTGAGTGCTACTTTATTAGTCAAATTTCTCTGGAGAAATAGAAATAATTGTATGGATATAGATGTAGGTGTAGATGTAGATGTAGACAGACAGATTGACTGACTATAAGGAGTATAAGGAATAGGTTCATGTAATTACAGAAGCTGCCAAGTCCCAAGACCCCCCAGAGTGAGTTGGCAAGCTGGAAATCCAGCAGAACCAGTGGTTTAGTTCCAGTCTGAGCTGAAGGTCTGAGAACCAGAAGAATTAATGATGTAGCCCCAGTTCAAAGGTTGGCTGGCTCGAGAACAAGGAAAAGCTGATGTTTCAGTTCAAGTATGAAGGCAGGAAAAAAGCTGACATTCCAATTTGAAAGCAATCAAACAAGAGAAATTTGTCCTTACTTAGGGCAGGGTCAGATTTTTTGTTCTATGCAAGCCTTCAACAGATTGGATTAGGCCCACCACAATTGGTGGGGGCTAATCTGCTATACTTAGTCTATAGATAATCTCATCTAAAAACACCTTCACAGAAATACCCAGAATAATTTTTGACCAAATATTTGAGCACCCATATCAACCCAGTCAAACTGACACATGAAATTAACCATCACAGGAACCTTACATGGCAAAAGGGGCTTTTCAGGTACAATTAAGTTAGGGTCTTAGGAGAGCAAGATTACCCTGGATCATATCGGTGGCCCAATATAATCACAAGGGTTCTTGTAAGAGGGAGGTGAAGGGGGCAAAGTCAGAGAGGAGCTGTGACCACAGAAGCAGAGTTTGGGGTGATGTACTTTGAAGGCACAGGAAGGGGTCATGAGCCATGGAAAGCAGGCAGACCATAGAGGCTGGAAAAGGCAAGGAAATGGATTCTTCCATATATACACAGGAGGATATGGGAGAAAGAAACCTATTGAACCTTGATTTTAGAGCTTCTGATCTTCAAAACTGTAAGAAACTTGTGTTGTTTTAAGCCACTAAATTTGTTACATTGGCAATAAGAAACTAATATATGTATTGAACATTTAGATGGAGTATAGTCAACAGGAAAAATGTCTATCAAATATTCCTGTCTCCATAACTACAACTAATTTGATCACACTTGCAGGTACCTTTGTTGAACTTAAGGGAAGGAGAGTTTATAAACACCTTGCCTGTATTCTCTCACTTCCAATAACAGCCTCCAGTTAGGACTGTACTTTGCTTTATTTCATGGGTGTTACATTGACACAGGGAGTTAAGGAGTTGACACAATGTGGCAGAAATGGAATTTTCAAGAAGAAAATGAAAAACTATTTGTCTTACAGTTTTTAGACTGTTGAGGTGAGGATAAGTTCAAGTGTTCCTCTGAGTTTCTGCCCTTGGCCTTTGCTAACCTACTATATTACAGCTGTGATGAAAGGGAAAGCAGCACCTGAGGGGTCCCCAGTGCACAGTCTAGGGTCAGCAAGGCTTAGGGGCAAGTCATATGGTATTAGGCAAGTTGCATTCATCCAAAGTTGCCTGACTGTTTTGCTATTGTAAGATTGATTCAAATGTCCTATTTTTTCAAAAAAATTTCTTCTTATTCATACATGTTTTGCTATGAACATCATGTTAATATATGACTTCAATTTATAAATTATAGATATTAAATTTTAATAATTTCATGTTTTTTAAGTAAATGTCAGCTACTACTGTGTTTATTTACTATATTTAGTTACTGAGTTCCAAAATAAATAATTTTGTGTGAGATTTTAGTGTAATCAGATTACTGTTGCACTCAGATTATTTATATTTACTTGTGTTATAATGCATTCAAACACCAGTCACTGATGTGTAGCCATAATTTTTCTGATTATGGAAGACCTCTAACCATAAAATATCATTCACATATCTTGCTTTACATAGTATACAGAATGCTTACATTTTCTGTCTTGTTCATTAAATTCTACAGATGAAATATCTCCCCAGTATCTCTGCCAGGGATTTTTGTACGTTGTGCTACATGTCTTTTAAGCCAAATGATTTTAAATAATTTAAATTGCGTGCATTATGTTCAAACGTAATAATCAATGACCTAGCAGGGTCTTAAAACCCTTTTGTGTAAAAGGCTAGATTAGTAAATTTTTTCTGGCTTTGCAGGCCTTAGGATCATAACACGACTACTCAGCTTTGCTATTTTTGCATGAAAGCAGCCATTGGCAGACAATACCTAAACCAGTGGGCCTGGTTACAATCCAATAAAACTTTATTTATAAAAATGGGCTGCAGGAAGTATTTGTTCTTGTCTTGCTAATGGGTTTCAGCCCAGGCAAGTTTGCTATGGATTCACTGTGACCAAAGAAATTGACCGCAAAATGCTTTTTGGGGTGAAAGTGTCTTACCAAACTGCCATACGGCCCATCTCTCTCTCCTGCTCCAGCAGCAACCACATGGCCCTCCGCCTCACCTCTCAGGTACAGATAAGCCCTCTGTTGCCCAGGTAATTACCCATTGCTTTGGAGATGAAAGATGCAAATGCACTAAAGCCTACTTCTTTTCACCTCTGAACACCTGTTGATATGCAGATGTACCAAAGCCAGGTGAGATATTCTGGAAATATTACAATTTTACCTACAGTCCTGCTGGCCATAGTCATCCGACATCAGTCTCTGTGTCTCAGAACCTCAGTAAAGTTGAGAGGGCAAATATTGTGTGTGTGTGTGTGTGTGTAGGGAGATGTAGGTTAGGTAGAGTAGTGGGAATTTTTTGCCCTGAGAGTTCCCTTGTTGTCTCCTTAAAGCCATTTTTGTTTCTGAGTGTTCCAGGTTGTTTCTCTCCCTAATCAGTAGAGGGCAATGAACATGAGTGAATGAAACATAGAAATCAAAAGTAAATTAATATATTTAAGAACTCTCAATAATCAGTGGTCTACTAAGAGTTTAAAAACTCCAAATTTGGACTAAGGAGACCTCTCTGCCCCCTCCAATCTTTCCTGAATGGTTCTGCTCTACATGCCAGATTGCAAATTAGAGTTCTTATTGCAGTAACTAGAACTTCGGAACGAATTTATGTTTGCCTTTCCTGCTAGGGAAAATGACTGACTACAACTATGTGGGCATTGGACTCTGACTTTTCAGGGAGAAAGAACAAGAGATCCACATTCCACTTCATTCATTAGCAGTAAAGCTCTGACTGTCCTGTTACACAGTCACTCTACAATTGAGTTCTCAGCTGAACAGAATAGAGAAAATGCTGTAAACAACAGAAAGAAAGGGCAGAAAGTAAAGTAATAACAAGATGATCACTGGAGTATATCATTCCTCCAGTTCTCCCAGACTGTCATCTTAAATTTGAAACATGCATGATTGTTGAAGACCATAGAAACAATCGCTAAAGGAGATGCAGTGTTCAGTCTCAGCACCATCACCTGAAAATGGTTTCAGAAAATAATTTTGTTCTCTATCTGTACATTTATTTGACTCAAAATTTGCAGCATTAGGCATCTTTCTAACTCTGATAAAAAAATATCATATCAAGTATGTTATAAATATAATTGAGGCTTATAAATTATAAAAAAATAGCAACTTTAAAGCTTCTGAAAGAAAATCCAATGTAGAATGGACCTGCTGTTCAAAAAGCAAAAAGAAGAAAAAAAGGAAAGATTAATAGATATGGGTTCTCATGGAATGAGGGCTCTCATGCATTTAGCGTGAAATTGGTATTCTGCCATTAAAAAAGGGAGACATTTTAGAGACCTTTTCAGTTAAAGGAGGTACTGAAAAAATTTTTAAGGGGAGTGAAGGAGAGGATAACTATAACAAACAGTTATTGTATATCTTGTTATCCTCATCTAATTTAAAAAACGTAATATCTGTCAATGAGTGTGTTATAGAAATTTTAATAGAGGCACCTTTCATATGTCTACTATTTTCACTTAAGAGGACCATCTCCCTTCTTGTAATACAACCTTGTTAAAAACCTTCCAGTAAATAATATTTTGGAAGAAAGCTTTTCATTAAATGGCATTTTTATAGAGTTAAAATGCTGCAAAAATGTGTGCCTTTATCTAATAGAAAATGTTTAATGTGGTGCCTAGTTCATGGGAGATACTCAACAAACCTAAACTTCAGTAAATAAGCAGTCCGCTTAAGTGAACACGTATTGGAGCTGTGAGTCAGGACATATTCCATCCCTGCTTTGGCAAGGATTTATTAAAATCTCTGTATCTGAGAGCTTTAGTTCTCTTCAAAAAAGAAAGTTTTCATTAGATTATCTTGGTACTAGACATTGTTGCATTCCTTTCTACTTCTCCTATTGTACTGGAACTTCTCTACATTTGGGGGATGCTATGAACTGAACTGTGGTCCCCCCCAAATTCATATATTGAATCCCTACCCACAGTGTGATGGTATTTTGAGATGGGGTCTTTGCTAGGTAACTAGGGCATGGATCTTAGATGATGTTTCATAAGACCTTATAAGAAGAGACCACAGAACTTGCTCTCTCCTCTCCTTGCCTTCTGAGGATGCAGCAAGAAGATGGCCATCTGCTAGCCAGGAAGAGGACCCTCACCAGAACTAATCAGCTGTCACCTTGATCTTGGACTTCTCAAGAACTGTGAGAAATAGATGTTGTTAAAATGTCCCATTCGTAGTATTTCATCACAGCAGGGTAAGCTCACTAAGATGGGGAAAACCATCCCACCCTGACCTTCAAGACAAATTGTAAATGTGCGTTTTGGCTCCAGCCTTTGGCATGAGCACAAGATTCAGTCCTAAGCCTGTCAGTAAATATATTGCTCCAGTGTAATCAGAGTTTGTTCTCTTGAGAAGTCAGTGACATTTCTCATGTTTTTTAACTTAAAAGAATGTGGCACCAAGGGTTATAAGACACCTTGATACCATAATGGGAAAGCTTGTTTAAAAATAGAATCAACACTGCAGAAGAATTTGCGGGGATGGGAGGAAACATCTTGACATCATTTGAACCTGTTTTTTAAACTGAAGTTAGAAATATGCTTGGGTCATTTTGTTTTATTCAGTTTTTCAGCTAAAGTCAGTTCAAAATGTAATATGTCATGTGTACCTAAAGGACTCTTAAATGTTTCAACTTCTAAAGATTAAATTCCAAACGTCCAAAATTGTGGGTAGAACTTCATATTAAAAGTATTACTTTCTTACCACTAGTTAGCTGAATAGGATAAAATCCCTTCCACATTAATTGAGCCCCAGTTTCCTCAGTGTAAAATGGTATACTCATATCTGTCTTTAATGAAGACATACTCTCTACCAATGTGACTCAGTCTACTTTTGAAGTTTAATCTCTTGAAAATCCATTCTCTGATAGAGAATAATCCATTATCTCCTAACATATTATATGCATTTACTCCTCATTTCATTCAATATGATACTTTTTTCCTTTGTCAAGTATGACAAACGTGTCCAAATTTCTTTTTTTTTATAAGGAGAGCAGATAAACTGGATGACGGCCCACCCATATGACTTCATTTAGCCTTAATTAGCCTTATCTCTAAGGACAGTCACAATCTGGGGGACTGTAAGTTAGGACTTCACCATGTGTATTGGGAGTAAGGGGTAGGGTACAGAGGGACACTTTTCTATACGTGACAAAGAACATTAAATTCTCTTAGACTTTGCTTAATTGTCAGTTGTCTGTAAAACCTTCTCACTCCTCCTGGAAAATTATTATATTTACTCATACTAATTTATGCATGCCTCTAGTATGTCTCTCATTATTTTGAACTGTAATGACTTGATGGTTTTCTTTTTATGAATGTAAGTGTTAGAAGTGTTGGGAGAATTTAGCATTTTCTTGGTATCCTTGGCAGGTACACAGACACACAAATGCTTGTTGAGGATGGAGTTTAGGGTAATTCACCCATTGAAAAAGTATTAATAGGTAGTATATGAAATAGCAAAAATTAGAGAGATAAGTTAGAAAATTATTCAGACCCTGTTGATTAAGATTTCAATCATGTAGCTTTGGCTTTGTGACTTCAGTGTGTGGCCTATAGTTAGAATTCAATGAATATTTGTGCTCTGCAAAAAATAATTATTGAACAGGAGGTTCAGTTCAGAGATCCAAGAATGATGCTGCATTTCCCTAATGAAATATCTCATTTATCAATATTGCTTAACAAACCACCCCAATATTTAAAACACCATCATTTTACTGGCTTATTATTCTGTATGTCAGCAATTTGTCCTGTATTCAGGTGGATAATTTTTCTGCAATCATCTGAAGTCTGGCTTGGAGTCCAGCTGTCTAAGGGGAACCAGCTGGAATAGTTTGTCTGCTATTTTCTCACATGATAGAGGCTAGACATCCAAGATCAAGGTGTTGGCAGGTTTGGTTTCTTTTGAGGATATTTCTTTCCTTGTCTAGCAGATAGCCATCTTTTTGCTGTGTTCTCACATAAACTTGCCCCTGTGCTTGTGCAACCTTTCTATCTGTTTTTAGGTGTCCAAATTTCTTTTTTTTATAAGGAGAGCAGATAAACTGGATGACGGCCCACCCATATGACTTCATTTAGCCTTAATTAGCCTTATCTCTAAGGACAGTCACAATCTGGGGGACTGTAAGTTAGGACTTCACCATGTGTATTGGGAGTAAAGGTGGGGTACAGAGGGACACAGTTCAACACATAACACTAGACAAAGCTTCCTCATGACGATACCATTTTCTAAGTGTTCAAGCTCTGCTACTTCTTTAGGCTTTGGTTTAAATTCAATGAACTTCTGCCACACTCTATGGTTCAAAGCAAAACACAAAACAAGTGTAGGTTCAAGGACAGGGAAATGGAAGTAATGACAAAAGGATGTGCTTTGGGGATACTCGTTCTGACCATCTTTGCAAATGATTAGTAATGAAAATAGTTATTGTTAAAGAGTCCTGGAGGAACTTCCATGTAACAGCCATGAAGAAAAATAAACTCTAGCAAATATAATAGTTAAAACTGAGCAAAAACAAGGAAAATACTTTTCTTAGGTGATTCAAACTTCTTATTCTACCTCATTAACTAATCTAAGTCCTTAACTTGCACCACTAGGCAGAATTCTCAAAACCATGCCTGGAAGTACATACCATTATTAAATTCATTTTATAAATAAAGAAACTAAGCCTTGCTATGATTAAGTAACTTGTTATTCATGTTTTTAGGATTATTAATTTATAAACTGGACTATTAGAAAATTGATCAACATCATTATATTTGGGAGCTATGTAGCATCAATTTCCAGGGTTCCAATAATAGATGAGTTAATTTATTTTTGGAATCTGTAAGGTTCATATAAAATATGTCAAAAAAGATTATACTATGATTAATAACACCTTATTTATTCTACCTTACATTGATCATCTATCTTATTTTAAGGAGAGAATTTATCTTCACGTACTAGGTTTTTGTTTTTTAAGAAGATAGTCAATTTTTAAGATCAATCTCCACTGAGCTTGCAATACCATATATCGTTGTTATTTCTTTTAGTACATAAGTGAACTTGAAATGTAACTTATTCTGAGCCACACAGTAATTATGTATGTTTAAAAGAAAACCTTCCTAAAGCATACTTTCAAATTTTTAACATAAAACTCTTTCTAAATAACTGGCATTGAAGAAATAATACTGCTGTAAAATTTTATTAGATACTAATATAAGTTCAAAGTAGAAAATTAAGTTACTTAAGGAAATGTGCATAAAAGCCATAAAACCATAGGATGATAAAGCTTAGAACAATCTTAAAAGAAAATCACGATTAAACAGTGAGCTAGCATTTCTCATGTATCAAACCGGCAAAATATTTGCAAAGGATATCACTAAATGCTGATGCATATAATATGATATTATAAATGCAAATCAATAAGTTGTTTTAGAAAAGTTTGCCAGTATGTATCAGAAAGTATGTGACCCAGTAATGACACAACTGGAAATAAGGAGATAAAAATATTACCAAAATAAAGAGCCACCCCCCCCCCCCCACACACACACACCTTTTTCACAAAGATGTTTATCAATTTATGATTTTTAATAGTAAAAAAATCTCTTATGTTTTCAATAATAAAATGTTTAAGTGAATTACATTAGAGCCAGTATTTTTCAATGGAGAGTTTAAATAACTGGTCCTGATGTTAAGAGAAAAAAATAGGAAGTCAGAGCAGACTGTTATGATCCTATAACAAACTATCTCCAAATCTTGCATTTTTAACACAACAAATATTAAATTTTCACTTACACTATAGGTACAATTGCAGGTCATCAAAGGGGCTCTAATTTTTTTCATAAGAGGCTCAGGCTAAGGGGCTTCATACAGATTCATTCCTCCACCAGGTCCACACCCTTAAGAAGGAAACTTGGTGATTGCACTATGGCTTTGAAAACCTGCAACAGAAAGTGACAGGCATTTCTCCTTGTACACCATTGGCTAATCACATGGCTCCCCCACTGCAAAGCAGGTAGGACGCTGTAAACATACCACGCGCCTCCAGAGTGCAGCAGAGAGATAGAAACACTATGTCTAGTGAACATACTGTCTACTAGTATGTTCTAGTAGTTTTTACTAGAACTACTATCTACTAAATACACTCATGTACATACAATGATCATGGCTAAGGAAAGAAAAAGAAAACAGTATCCACAGAAAACAAAGCTAGAAGTTATGCTGGTGAATGGAATTTAGATAATGTACTTAGAATCTATCTACCTTTCTGTATTTTCTATAATATATATTTCTTTCATAATTGGGAAAAATATATAATCAACAGTGTGGATTAATGGATTAAAAAAAGAACACTTACCCTCCTTTTTTTCTTATTACTTCTTCTCCAGTTTGAGTTATCAATTCTCTATTAAATGTGCTGTGTTCATTAAGAAAAAACATTATACATTTTTCCAAAGCATAGAAGTCTAGAAGAATGCCAGAGATTATAAATATTTTTATTATTATCAATATATTAAAACCTGGAAGTCTTATCAATTTTTCTCTGTATTTTACCAGGACAAATGTCAAATTGATAAATGTACTGAACATCTATTATAATTTATTGCAAAGCTCTGAAGAGGAGAGCTGAGTAAACTGACAGCTTAGGAATAAAGTTTCACAAGAAAACCAGTGGTATAAATTATACTGTTACCAGTCACTAGGCATCAATGCTTTAAGAAAAAAAAATAGTTATACTTTTTTGGGTAAAGTCTAAATAACTGTTTTATATAGTGATGGGTTGAAGACTATTCCTTCTTTGAAACAGAAAGAACATATAATAGCTTATAGATGTCATTAGTCAAAGGATTTACTTCCAAACTAAACTGGATATTTTACATATATATCCAGCTAAGATTTGCACCTAATTTCTAAACATGTATCCAGGAACATGTACATACTGGTACTTCAGAATCATGCTAACCTTATCAGTTTGCCTAAGATATAAAATCTTATATGTGAATACAGAAATAATAAAAATAACATGGTTCACCCCAAGAAACAATTCAGATTATTTTAGAGATTTATAGAATGATAGGAAGTTCATTTGGGAAGGAAGTTTGGAGGTAATGCAATTCAGTGTATTATTAGGCTTTTTCTCTGTAATTTCTTTGCTCAAAGGAAACTGTAACAAGAAGCCTAAACTATAAGAGATTGAATTACGGTAGAAGTGGAGTGGGAAATCTGTGCTTCTCCTTTTATCTCTCTGTTTCTGTCTCTGTCTCTCTCTTTCAGCATGGTTTTTAAAATACAGAAGTTTTAGTTCAACAGAAGAGTGACTTGACAGTGGAGGAAACTTTGCCCTTTTTCAATAACTTAAGATTTTCAAATAATTTTGTGATATTCAAAACAACTCCAAGTTTCTCTCTCTCCCTCTTTAAATATCATATGCCCATCTTTCAAGAAAGAAAATTTTGGTTTCCAAATAGGATGCCCTCATTATGTCAAATGACATCTGCCTTTAGCACTGTGTTGGATCTTATCAGAATTTTATGACTTTGTTGTTAGAGATCCTATATCCCAAGTCAATGCGGAAAATATTGCTATTTGCTTGCCCATATATATTCTCTTTTCCTGCTTGCACAAGCCCATTTATTACTATTGTGTCTATCCTCTGCAAGGCATAAGCTTGAGAATGGTGACCTTATTTCCAGCCCCAGGAATGACACATGATTGATTCAGTACAATCATCCTTAGTCTTGTCCCTTTTGGCAGTGGATATTTTATGTATTGTCAGATGACCAAGTACTGGTCAATGCAACTTGAAACTCTACTGGTAAACTTTCATGAGAAGTTTTCTTACTATAAGAGAGATGTGCAAGCACATATTCTGTCTTCTTTCCTGAATACTGTTATGTCTGATTCTGGAACTGCAGCAGCCATTTTGTCACCATGAGAAAAGACATATTATAAAATAGAGAAACTTTGCCTTTATTTCATATCATTGTAAGTAACAGAAACAGAGACTTAAACAAATGTTAAGTTTTACTTTTTTCACTCAGCAAAAAGTCTGAAAGGTAGTGTTTGCTGACTTTGTAACAGCACTTCTGAGTTATCAAGAGCAAGATTTCTTTTAGTTCCCATAGCCTTTCCCTATTAGTAGAGAATGGCTGTGAGTCACAAACAACAGGCCTACATCAAAACAGTCAGAGAGGAACAAGGAATGAAGAGGAGGTTCAGTGACTGCAGGAGAAGACAAAACACTTTTCCGTAGGGAAAAGAAAAATCTTCACGGAAAAAAAGTCTAGGAAAGTTACTCTATTCTTCTCAGCCTCTATAGTAAAGGATAGCAAGGAAATGTGCTTGAGATGGCTACTGAGTGAACCATCTTCTCCACCTGCCACAATCCCCTGTGGAAGACATAGGGAAAGAGAGAAAAACCTGAGTTCTTAGTGATGTTGTTGATCGACTGAATAAAAACACATAGGATTGCCATGCTCACACTTCATGTTATATGAAAAAAATCAAGGTCTTTACTCTTTAAAAATCCGTAGTTTGGAATTGTGTTTCTCTCACTTGGGAATATCTTAATTAATAGAACCACATCATATAAAAGGAATTTTAAAGTCACATATCAACAAAGGTCAACCTGACAAAATTTTTATAAGTCAGAAGACATAAATTAAATATACCTAAAAGTTTTATGTTGCAGTTTATAAACATTCTTATTCTTAATTTATAAGAAACAGATTAGTCATTACTTCATAGACATCCCTTACGGACTTTATTTAATGTCTGTCTTCCACAATTAGAAGGCAGTCTTTCTGAGAGCAGACTCATTTCTGCATTGTGTTTTTTTGCTGCGTACACAATGTCCTTCATAAAGGACATGCTAAATAAATGTCTCAAAAAAGAATACTCTTTTGCTACAGTTGTATTTTGTTGTATTTTTGGCAAATGCACTTAACAAATAACTCAAGTTTTCTTAAATTTAGTACAGCCTTTAATAACATGATTTCTGCTATTTCTGAACTCAGTGGTGTGGGAAAAAAAAGAAAAAAATATGTTTGCAGATGTTGAGTGGTTGAGATATTTGGTGAAATTTATTTTATTTAAATGAATATGCTCTGAATAGTTATGTAATCTTTATATGAAGGAGAATGAGTCATTCTCTTTCTTTTATATTTATCATTGATCTATGAGTTAATGAGAGCTTCAGATCAATGTTCTCTGTATTTATAAAAGAGGTCATAGAATCTTAGTACTGTAGTTTATTTAATCCAATATTTTTCTCTTAAGCAAGCTCTTATTAACATGAAGGGATTGAATATACCATCAGACAATGGACAAATCATATATAGAAAATATAACTTTGCCTAAGAAACAAATACCATTACCTACAATAAACGAAGACGTCAGCCTGCTGAGAATGCTATCTCTAATGACAATCCAGGAAGCTAAGCAGCAACTTCTGTAACAATTGTCCCAGAATAGGCATGACTTAATAATGGACAGCTTTCCCAATTTTTATCCATGCTTCCAATTTAAGACCAACCAGAGAATATGCCAAATATGCAACCCACACAAGGCACATAGGATGCTGCTTCTAACTGTTCCACTTACAGCTTCCCTAGGAAAACAGCTTCCAATCAGGGCATACCTGAAGGCTTTCTTTTTCTCACTGTAAAGCTTTCCTACTCCTCTCTTTGATTTCCTGCCAAATCCAAGTAATAGTGGTTGACTGCTTTGCTGCTGCAAGCTCAGAAAAATATGCTTTCCTTTTCTCATTCGTTTGTTTTGTTTGTTTATTTCTATAACATACATTGTCAAATATACTTCGACAATCATACTGTAGAGTCAAATGTGAAATTAAAGTACATAAAAATCTTTGTTGGGCTTTCTTAAAAGAAATTTATTAAAAGAAGCAATAAAGATAATCATTTGAAAATGATACATTGAGGAAATGGACCCCAGGAGTGTTAGTTTAATTAAAAAATGGAAGTAATCTTTACAAGATCTCCTGACATATTTTAAGCATATTTAGCAGTTAGAAAATAGATCATTTTAATTTTTTCCCAAAATAATTGATTAAATATAGATGTAGCCAAAATGGATTCAGGGTCAATATTAGTTAACCAATTTGAAGCATTCTGAATCACCCTTCAAAAACTATTTGTCTAAAATTTCAACATATGAAGGAACTTAAGAAATATTTGCTGTTGAACTTTTTTTCCAAACACAATGAAAGAAATGTAGCTGTTGTTCTAGATTTTTAAACCGCTTGTTGGAATTAAAATTTTCTAAGAAGAAAAAATGGACACCCATGTATCAAATTTTAAAACTCTCAGATATAATCTTCAGTTGTTCTCATGTTTGACTGTAAATACACAGAAAATCACAAAATTAAAGTATCATGAATGATTAAACATGACTAAACACACTTTAAAGAAGATTCCTAGGTGAACTAAATTGTTTACACTTGCTAATCTCTCAGTTGATCTTACCTTTAAGATCTAAATTCCACATAAAAATATGACATTTAGTAAGGAAATACAGATTTCATTTTTAATCTTATTTGGAGCCATAGTCATAAAATGATAATAATACATCAATTTATCTTGATAATTTTTGAAGAAAAAATATCATTTTCAAAAACAGAATTCAATAATAGAGACGTTGTTTCTCCAAAAATATTCCGATGGATTTTTCCTTCTCCTTAGCATTTGTCTTAGACCACAGACATTTCTTACTGCCACCAGAAAAGCTTGGAGACAAAGATGTCACTAATCCTTGATCCATGAAATAAAGACTCCCAGATGTAAAAATCAAAGTAGGGCCTTTTGAGTGAGGATAATAAATCCAACCAGCCCCAAGGGGAGAATGCTCAGACAAGTGCCTCACCCCTGCTGGGACTGCCTATAATTTCACTATTTGAGATACTCTCTTTGGACCGTGAGTATCCCTTAGAGGGTTACATATTCCTGCATTAATGTGATAGCATTTTAACAGCCTTAGAAAAAATTGAGGAGTTGCTGTTCAGTGTGTACAAAGTTTCAATTATGCAAGATGAATAAATTCTAGAAATCTGCTGTACAGCATTATGCTTACAGTTGACAATACTGCAGTATACATTTCAAACTTTGTTAAGAAGGGAGATCTCATGTAATCTTACCACAATCAAAATAACTGGAACGCTAATAAGAATATGTAAGCTAGAGCAGTCTTCCTGAATCTCTGACTTTCACCATCCCAACACACATGATATCTAATGCCACATAATATTTAGCAGCACGATAACATAGACACTTGCAAGGTACTGATTCTCAAACGGGAACTTTGTTTCCCCTTTGTTTTCCTATATCGTTCTTAAAGTATACTCTCAACACCTTTGAAAATAACTAGAATGCACTGTCTGGCACTGGGCAAAGGGAGACTGAGTGAAATTGGAAAAGGAGGGGAGCTATTTGACTACTACACAATTTGGCTCGAGTTAGCCCTCACTTTGCCTGTGACCCTTTACATCCCCAATTGGATGTAACATGTAACTGGGCATTATCAGTTTCAGTGCGTTAGAAACACAACGTTTTTCTATAGGAAAAATAACACTGCAGTGAATAATAAATATCCAGCTTCCTCTTAAAATTACACAAAATTTCAGTGGAAAAGTTCAGATCAATGAAATAAAAATACACTTAAATACAACAGCAGATAGCATTTAGAATATCAATTTTACCCAGATCCTAGATATTCTGATATCTCCAAAGAAAATTCGAATATTAGAAAGTATACTGCTGCTATTTTTAAAGTTCAAATTTATGAGACTGTCCACATATGAAATTTAGATTATAAATATATATATTTGAAAGTACTAAAAATAAGACTTTGTTAAATATATTGTCAGACATGGGTATTTTATCATATCACTACACTTCAGCTATTTGTCCTTTTGAGAAATGCTCACATTCAAATCATCTTACTTAAATGTTTCCTTCATTCTTCTCTAAAAGCTCATGTATTACTTATATAAATGGTCTTTTTTAAATTTTAAATGATAACAATGTTACATAGAGAATTGTAATCCTTTGATTTTATTTCAATAAATAAGTATAATCAGTTGATACCTTTGCAAAAATAAATAATTTCTTCTTTGCTATTTATATTGTTCCTTTTCCACCTAATTTATTAACAAGATGTTACCATACAGGTATTAAAAAATAGGCATTTAGGTGAAAAATTTCCAAAGAGTTTATGTCTTCATTCAGTAATCTAGTATACATTAGTAAAATTGAGAGAGAGAAAGGAAAAGAAAGGAAGGAAGAAAGAAGGAAGGAGCCAGCTGAGGTATTTCTCCAGAGGTGCTAGAGGAGAAAGAAGCCTAAGGAATTGGAAATGATGTTGGTAATGTAATGGTCTGTGTAACCTCATGAGCTGTCAAAGCCTAGACTGCACAAGACTAATAGCTCTTTTATAAAGAGTTTCTTTTTAGCACTGCTCCCCAAACCCAAAGGCACAGAACACTAGCTATTTAAGGGCAAAGTGATAAAAACTCACTTACTTAGGTTGATAAGCTTTCTCAGGAGCAGCATTTTGATTCTGAAACAAGTCACAGACCTCATTAGCAGAACCCGTGGCAATGATAATAGACTATGAGTATCTTTAATTGTCCTTCTGTTGTGTTACACAGGCTACATTTGAAATGAAAACTTTGTCCGTGATTCAATGGCAGGATTTGGGTTTTAAAGTAAGATAATCTCACAACTATAACAAGATCAGTTCTGCATTAGACACATGCCCTGGATCACCTTCAGAAATCTTTCTGGGCCACATAAAATGCAAACATTTTAAGGTACTGATTTTGCAAAATAATAGTTAAAAGTCTACCTATCATTTACTATTCAAAGATATGAACTTTATGTTTCATGAAATATGAAATAAATACACTAGCCACAAACATGGCACATACTTCAAATGGCGTTCCAGAGTTTAAAGCATGAAAAGGTCTTAAACAGGCAGTACCATTGTAAATCACAGAGATATTTAGGACTATGCACATAATGGAGATAAATATTTCAGCTTCCTTGGAAGGGTGTACAAAGTTTAAATAAGCATATTCAACATGACTATATAATTTTATATTTAGAAATGAAAAAATTACTATTTTGATACAAATTCCAGAAAGTAAACTCATAAAGAAAGCTTTGCTACTTTGCACATTATTGACTCTCAAAGCAGGAAGCGTTAACCTAGATATAGAATATGTTAATGAGATATTTGTTTTAATGGTGCAGAGTTTAGATTTCAAAAGCATGCACTTCCAGTAGAACAATAATATGCAATAGAGACTAACATGGGGTCTGGAGATCTGGATTCTATCCAGGGTTCTGTAAATGGCCACAGGGGTTTTAGACCATCCAACCTGGACTTGCACAAGCTTTGTGGGTCTATCTGAACCTGGCAAGCTGTGTGGTTCAATCCTTTACTTACAGAGTTCTATTGCTCATACCATAGATCCCATTTTGGTTTTAGTGTCCTCTGTTAACAAGTAACGGGTTTGGATTAATTATCAAATTATGTCAGATATGCACATATTTAAATTATTTTTTGAGAATATAGCGGATTAAATATCCTTACATTTTATCCATGTGGTTATTCTTAGCATTATAAATTATGTATATTAGAACACTAAAACAACAACAAAATCAGTGAAAAGGTGTCTACAGTTCATGTCCATGTAAAACAATGTGATTAGAAATAAAAGGCTTACAAAGATGCAGAAACCCTTACAAAGGTTTTATGTGTATTATTTCCCCTGTGTTGTCATATATCAAAAGGAGAAATCAAATAAACCAAAACAAAACTTGGTCGTAGTTAATTGTATGGAGTTCAGGCACTAGGACATTTGTTGCTTTTATTTTCTGTCATTTGTTTTTTATTTTCTTCTTTTCTTAAACTACCTTATTTAAGTATGATTGGCATACAAAAAGCTGTACATATTTAATGTACACAATATATTAAATACAAGTATAGATTCATGAAACCATTACCACAATCTATGTCATAAACATATCTATCACCTCCAAATACTAAATGATACCACTTATAGGAGGAATCTAAAATTGTCCTTTTTTCTTTTAACATCTTGTCCATACTTTTCATTTGGGGGAGTATGTTTTGGGAATGGAGAAGAACCACTGCTAATTGGTAGTGATAACAAAACCTCTCAATCATTTCTACCTACCCATACTATAGGTTATAAAAATAGTGAGAAAAATGTAAGCTGATTATAGGAACTTATGTAATCAGGATACTTGAATGTATCATAACATTTGGAGAGTTAAAGGAGCCACATGCATATAAAACATGTTGGCTTAAAAACTTATTATTGAGTAAACATTTACTGAGGCCTTAATAAGCATGAAGCATATTAAGAATGCAAAAATGAAAACACATGATCCTCAATCTGAAATATTTATCTCCTGCAAGTAGATAGATAGTGAAGTGATAATTAAAATGAGGTGTAATAAATGCTATGAGAAAAATGGACACAGTGAACTCAAGATTTTGTGGGAGCAAATATCATGGGGGATCAAACACAGAACTCAGATTAGGAAGGACACTTTGGAAGAGGTGATGCTGATTCCTAAAGTATCAGTAGGAGTTAAAAGAGTCACTAAAGTATGATCCAGGCAAAGAGCAAACACATGTGAAGATGTGCAAGCAAGCCTTATTTTTCTGCAGAATCCAAATTACAATGAGGATCAGGTATAGAGTGAAGATTTAAGTTGAGTTCTTATCATGAAGGGCTGTTACAGCTTGCTAAGAATTTGCACAGTAGCCTGAAAACTATTGGAAGCATTGAAGAATTTTAATAGAATGGTTTTTCAATTGCATTTTTAATTTGGAAAGACCTCTCTGGTGTTAAACAGGATGCTAACTTGGGCTGTCACAGTAGCCTTGGAGAGGAATGATGAAGGCCTGAACCAAGGTAAAGGCATCACTAGTGATGGTAAAAATATTTGAGCGGGTTCAAAAGATATTAATCAGTTAAATACGGGGGACTAAGTGATTGATTACAAGTAGGGTGCAAGGGAGAAGGAAAAGTTAATAACATCCAGATTTTTGGAGGCAGCTAGATAAATGATGGATCTATGAAGACAGTACTTTGTGTTCAGCTCATCATGTTCTTCACAGATACATAAATACATTTCCCAGCCTCCCTTGCAGTTAGTGTGTCATATGACTGACTTCTAGCCAGTTACATGAATGGTAGTGATAAAAGTCACTTCCAGACCTAGCTTTTTCCACTCAACCCACAAGTCATTCTTTTTCTCCCATGGCAGCATTGGAAGCCATCTATTCTAAATGGTTAAGCTACAGTCTGGTTCCCTGAGTCCCTGTGAGGAAACTTCTGAGGAGACATGCTTGATCCTCTCACAACATGGTGAGAAGAGTGAAAAATAAAACTCATTATATTAATTCACTGGAATATCAAGTATTACTTCTTCCGACAGCGTATCTAATCCTATTCTGATTAAAAGATAAATCATTTAATCAATAAAAACCTTTTCAGAAGAGCAGGTTTGGTAAAGAGGGTATGTTGGGGAAAACCCTAATCAGTTTGGTTTCAAACCACTAAATTTGTGGTCCTGTGTATAGTCAAGTGAAGATGATAAGAAGCTTTGGATATAGAAATCTGGACTCAATACCAGAGAGCTGGGCTAAAAATTCAGATTTAGAAGTCTTTAAGTTACAAATTGTAGTTAATGCCATGAAAATGGATAATATGACTCCATTCCATTATATCCTCTGCAACAACTTTCCTATAAGGGATTTTTTTCATGGCCATCTATTATCTCTAAATATTTAAAAGACTGTATCAAGTTAAACAAATTTAGTATGATTTTGCAATGTGTGTTATTCTTTGACTCATTAGGATGAAACAGCATAGTTGACAACCTGTATTTTAGTAAAGTAAGAAATATATTAAGAGCAAACATTTTTTTTTTAATGTTAACTTCTGTTGTAGGCTGTTTTTTCTTTTTAACATCCAGAATTAATTCATTCAACTTCTGGCACCAATTGTTCTTACTTTTCTTTGACTGCAAATAGTTTTTGCAGTTGGTAAATGAATGTTTCTTGTTCTTCCTTAACCAAAGTGTGGCTCATGATCTATGATAAGCCAATCCTAAAAACTTTTCTAATCAAGATACATGCATGGAATACTGCAATGATAGAGGAATGTTTAGAGCTCATTCATTTAGCAGTAGTTTCTGATGCAAAGCTCCAATAGCTAATGATGTCCGGACACCCAGAGTTTCCTTGGTTTCTCTTTGTTTTTGTCACAGTTTTTTAGTCTTCCTGTTGAGTATCTGAGCTAATCATTAGCATTTCAATAAATCCCCATGGTGTGCAAAAGAGTGCCTGCAGCCAAGCAACACTTAACTGCTGAACATACCTATGCAAATAAACAGAGGGAGTTAAAAGTAAAAATAATTCTCATAAATTGGTAGATAGTCATTTGTGAAAACAAAACCCCTGGCTTGAAAACACTACATGAATATATTATGCATTTAATAAAGTGTTTTATAATAAGTGAAAATAATTTCTTAACTTTTTCTAAGTTTAGAAATAACAGAAAATTCAAAACTAAATGAGCTCTTCTAAAAGAAACCCATCAAAGCAAGATTTCCAATACAGAGCCTACTTGGTAAAATCCGTTGACATTTTCTTTTCTGTTTCAAACATCTACTACATAATTTAAACATAAAATTGTCATAGTTAATCATCAAATATGGAGAAACTAGAAAAAATGAATAACTTAGGACAGAACAGGGAAGTGGTCCTAAAATGAAGTTTAAACCCAAAATAAAAATTGATAGTTCCAAATATTAAATATTTGATATTTGTCTTTGAGAGGTTAAAGAAGTAAAATCTGAACAAATCAACCATGTGAAATGGAATATTTTACATGGGAGAGATGGATACAAAACATCTTCTCTGAAGGAACCACTATCAACAGAGTAACAAAATTCAGTTAGATACTGTAATTAAAGTGTAAATAAGGTACATCTAAAAAGAAAAATGTTGGGCTCTGTAGAAAAAATGGAAATTTTATGGCCAGGATTCTCTCCTGATCTTAATATTGTCCATTGTACACATGTGATGAGGTAATACTTAGCCTGCTTGCATGTCCATTGGCAGTAAACTGTTTACAGCCCATATTGCTTCAAGAAGAGAATCTGGAGAGCCCTGTGCTAGGAAGAGAGAAGGGAGCCTAGAGAGAGGGAAGCAGGAGAGAGGGGAGAACAGAGCCTGATGCTAAGAGCAGGAGGGAGCAGAAATGCAGCCATGAGTGGAGGCAGCACTTGGGAAGCAGAGCCTGGAGTCCAGGCCAGAGACTGAGATGGGTGGACTACAGTGTAGCACTTGACCTATTGCTGTCATGAGAGTAAACCTTGGTAGGAGCCCCTTTTTATCTGCAACATTCTGTTGTCATTATTTGGTCCCACTGACTTCATAGTGAACTTGCCTGGACTAGGGAACCCCCTCCTGGTGAAACAACAGGATCTTCTATGAAAAAAAAAAAAGTCATCAATTAAGAATAAACTAGCCTACTAGATTTGAAGCTTTTTGAGAGCCAGAGCTGTACTCTCATTCAGTCAGTTAACAAACCATTAGTACACACTGGATAGCACTGTGTTGAACATTTTGAGGCTTTGAAGAAATAAGTGGCACATATGTGAAGTAAACATGACATGGCTCCTGTCCAGAAAGAAGAACAAGTCACAGAACGACCCATTACACCATGATCCATGCCATTACAGAGCTAGGGCCACTTGTAGTCACTAGTGTATAGGAGGTAATCAAGTTATTGAAGATTTGTGCTCTAGGAGATTGCATTTAGAATGAGAAGAGACGTGTAGTAAGGACAGAATACATGATCTAAGTGTCAGGGAACAGAAGAAGGGCACTGAGAAAGAATAAGCAAATGACCCAGATGAGGAACAAGAAAGAACAGATTCCCAAATCCGAGGGAGAAAAAAACACCAAGAGCGAAGAGGTGGCTGGCAGGAATAAATATTATGTTTTATTTTTTCTTCTTATTCCATTCTATACATTTAAATTATACCTGGTTTACTTATAATTCATATTCCCACATGATTGTTGTATTTTCTTCTCCTGGATACAGTTACTTCTAACAGGAATATAAGAATTACCTTCTTTGGTTTACCATTTTGGGAAGCAGAATCTTTTGTATTATATGTTTATCCTGCTTTTAATTCTGAATGTCAAAGGTAAAGCAGATATCACTGAAAGGAAAGGAGCGACACATAGCAGCAATTCACCGGAGAGTTCCGCTTTATTAGGGAAAGGTGCTGGGTTATATAGGAAGGGGCATGAATTGATTGAGGTGTCACTTCTATGGGGCTGGTGGCTGTTGGCTAGGTGCTGGGATTGGGAGGGGAGCGAGAGGTGATTGGGCTTCAGGTGGCGCCGGCGGGAACTGAGGACCCCAAAGAGAAGCCGGAAGTTTGCCATCTTACTGGTGGGGGCCCTTCATTCCCCCCTTTCTCCTCTATGGGGTTGTGGACGTTGCTATCTCTCTGGCTGCTTCCTGCTGAACAGGGGTGGAGAAGGGAGTAAGGGCTTGAGGATTGGGAGGAAAGGGTTGATAAAACTCCCCACAGTAAGGATGAGTAGATGTGGACTTATTCAGGTTGGAAATCAATGAAGGTTCACTGTAACCATAGGTTGGCCAACAGGATATGGGTGTTAGGAGCCAAGCGTCTGCAGCTATTGTTTCCAGGAACAGTTTCCAGTGGAGAGAGGGGGTCCATCTCAGCATGTGGTGAGGAGGTCACGTGAGGGTGAGGGATCTTCTGTGGCCAGAAGCTGGTAGTTCCTGAGTAAAAGCTGGTTGAAAGCTTGATTAGAGATTTTTCCGACTTGGGATTTGATGAACTTTATTATACAGGGTAAGAAGAGACAGGTGAGAAGAATGATTATTATGGGGCCTGCAATGGACCAGAGCTAGGTGAGGAGGGGGTTTGTTAGTATTGAAGAGAATGGGTTGGAATTGGAAGCAGAGTGGAGGCTGGAGGCAAGGTCGGTGAGTTTGGTAATGTCAGTTTCTACAATGCTGGATTCGTTGATGTAATAGCAGCACTATTCCCAGAGGAAGACGCAGGTGCCGCCCTTCTCGGCTATAAGCAGATCTAGGGCCCACCGGTTTTGAAGGGTGACTTTAGCTAGCGAAGTGACCTGTCTTTGGAGAGAGGCTAGGGAATCGGCAGTGGATGTCAGGGCTCCCTCAAGTTTGGCGTTGAGATCTCTAACTGCCTATAGAGAGTGACCCAAGGCTTCTCTCGAAAACCCTGCCCCAGTGGCTGAGGTGATCAAAGAGCTACTGACCATGATGGGAAGGAAAGCGGCTCTTTTTGTGCACGAGGGCAAGGGACGTTGGAGCTCAAGAAATTCTGCCATGCTGTAAAGTGTTAACTGTGGGATTAGGGTGACGAGAATGCAGGGTGTATCGGAGTTGAGAGGCAGTGAGTTGAAAAGACTGCCATTACACTAAAAGAAGTGTCCCGGTTGCGTAAAAGTCTTAGAGCCGGAGGTAGGGGTGTAGATAGAGAGGCAGTGAAGTGCGCTGGAGGGGGGTGGAGTTGGGCCTACACAGTGGTGGATGGTGAGATTATCTGCGTATTCTGGTTCCCATAGGGGTATGCCTGCCAGAGGGCAGAGGGGTTGTCTTTCTGCATGGAAGGAGTAGTTAGAAATATTAAGGGGCACGGCGGCCAGCAGTGGGCACTGTAGTGATGCACACAAGAAACAATTGGTGGTGTTAAGGGTGTGGTTGAGAAAGATGGTGGTGTCCTGAATGAGCTGTAACGAAGAGTAGGAGAAATGAGAAGAGGGGCGGGGATAAGAAGATGAAGAGGCACGGTCAAGAGTTTGGATAATGACTTTTTCAGAATGTCCGCTATCTGATGCAACTTGAGAGATCTGGGAATGAGAGGGAACATACTTTTGAGAGATATGAAGGGTACCGTGGGGGGTTGAGGAACCTCCTATAGTAAACTGAGGCTGTGACTCTGGCAGCCCATCGAGAGTCCCAGGGATCTGGGATTGATAAGGAGAATGAGCCTTTGGGATATTTCATGAAACGGTTGGAGGAGTAATACTGTAGGTACTGGAAGTTACCCATGTAGTGAATGGCATAAGACCAGTAGGGACATCCCCCATAGGTGTCTGGCCATCTCCTGCAATAGGCTTGTTTTTGGTCATAGAGGAAGCAGAGGTAGGGAGAATAAGGGTAGCTGCTAGTGAACACTTCAGTGGAGGGAGGAAAGTGCAGGTATAAAGGCTCAGAGCAGCTTTTCAGAGGGCAGTCTGGTGTGGCAATGAGGGCAGTAACTTTTGTTTGATGCTGTGTGTAAGTCTGTCTGACTTTGAATCGCCATACAAAGGAGGCTGGGGTGGCGGGGAAGACAATAAGAATGAGGAAAAAGGCAAGAGAGCAGTAAAGGAGGAAAAAGTCATGATTCGGGTATGGATGACAAAGGGGGTGAATGGGATTTTGGAGGAAAGAGGACAGTAAGGTCAGGAGTCTGGAGGGAGGGAGAGTCTATAAATTTTTGTAGGTTAAGAGATCTTTTAGGTGATGTGGGGACAGAATGGTAAGGGGCGCCCTGAATGTCAGTTTATGAGCTGCCTTCTGCAAGAGCTGTCTAGCGGCTAATGCTCGTAGGCAGGGGGCCCATCTCTGAACTGTGGGGTCTAATTGCTTGGAGAGATAAGCTACTGGGGCAAAGGATGGGCCATAATATTGGCCTAGGACTCTTAGAGCTTGACTGGACCTCTCATGAATGTATAATGAGAAGGGCTTCGACAAATCAGGAAGATGGAGAGCTGGGGCTTCTACAAGGGCTTGACGGAGCTTAATGAAGGAGTGTCAGGGTGAGGAGGATAATGGTTTTTTAGGGGGGGGGGGCTCTTGCTGAGGTCGTATAGGGGTCTTGCCAACAGGGAGCAGGGAGAAGTTAGGGATCTACGTTCTAAAATATCTAGCCAGGCTTAGAAAGGGCCTAGAAAAGAAAGGATTTCTGTCTTGGCTTTGAGAATGGGCAGGTCAGAGAGGAGCCATTTTCTGTCTAAGGTAATGGACTTTCTTTGTTGAGATAGAAGGAATCTGAGGTAAGTGACAGGAAGGGAAGAGATTTGAGCTTTGACGGGGGATACTCGGTAACTTCTGGAAGCTAGAAGGTTAAGTAGGGAGGCAGTGTCAAGTTGAGACTGTTCCCATGAGAGACTGCAGAGTAGAAGATTGTCTATGTATTATAATAAGGTGGACTTGGAGTGATCATGATGAAACTGTTTGAGGTCCTGAGCTAGGACCTGTCTAAAAATATGGGGACTATCTCGGAAGCTTTGTGACAAAACTGTCCAAGTGAGTTGTTCAGAATGTCTTGTGTATGGGTCCGTCCAGGTGAAGATGAAAAAATCTTGGGAGCAGGGGTCTAGAGGGATAGAAAAATGGGTCTTTGAGATCTAGGACTGAGAAGTGGGATGCTGAGGCAGGGATCTGCGATAAAAGGCTGTATGGATTTGGAACTAAGGGATGGATAGGGACAACGGCAATGTTGATGAGGCGAAGGTCTTGGACAAGGCGGAAAGATCCGTTGATTTTTTTAACAGCTAATATGGGGGTATTAAATGGGAGTGAGTGGGTCTGAGGTAATTTTTGTTTAAGAGATCTTGAATGATGGGTTGGAGGCCTATGAGGGCTGAAGTGGTTAGGGGGTATTGGGCCTGACAAATATACTGAGAGGGGTCACGTAATTTGATAGAGGCAGGGGGACATAGGGCCACGGAGGGGCTTGTAATGTCCCAAACTTTGGGATTTACAGGGTGTATAAGGGCGGAACCGGAGCTTTCATTGGGTAGAGGGGGGTTGTCGGCTATGAGGGCCATCAGAAAGGGAGTACTGGGGGCTGTGGGAGTGGATATAGTTATGGAAACGTGGAGGAGGGAAAGGATGTCCCGTCCTAGTAAAGGAATGGGACACTGGGGCATAACTAGGAAGGAGTGGGAGAAAGGTATGGGACTGTCTAGGATTGTGCATAAAAGGGGGGGGGTTTAATGGGAAAATCTGTTTACCTCTTACCCCGACTATAGGAGTAATGGCTGGCATGGTAGGGCCCCGATATTCTTGCAAGACCGAGAAGGTGGCTCCTGTATCTAGGAGGAAGGAGATGGGGCGACTGTCTACTGTTAAAGTAACCCTGGGCTCCTGTTTGGTGATGGAAATGGTCGGGCGAGAAGCCCCCAAGCCCTGTCAATCTTCTTCTGCCAGCCCCACTACGGCGGGCTTAGGATGGGGGTTGTTCATCCAGCCTCCCCTTCGGGTGGTTGGGCAATCAGACCGCCAGTGGCCCTTTTTGTGGCATCTGGGGCATGGGGTGGTAGGAGATCTGGGGGAGGGGCACGCCCTTGACCAATGTCCCTCTTTTCCGCACTTGAAACAAGCTCCTGGGGGGGGGGGGCTTGTCTGTAGAGGGGCGCCCAGGTTGTGGTTTTATCAGCTGGGCCAACATCTGGAAATTGGCCTGATCAGCTTTTTGTTTACGGTGTTCTTTCTCCTCCTCCCGGTTATGGAAGACTTTAAAGGCCACTGTTAGGATCTCAGTCTCTGGGGTAGCGGGGCCCTGTTCTAACTTTTTGAGTTTAGCTTTAATGTCGGGGTAGCTTTGAGCTAAGAAGTATGTCATAAGGACCTGTCTTCCTTCAGGTGTTTCTGGGTCCAGGCTGGTATACTGTAATAGGGCTTCAGTGAGTCTAAGAACTCGGAGGGGGTTTCGTCTCTCTTTTGAATTATGTCTTGGAGCTTTTGAAAATTGACTACTTTATGAGCTGCCTTTTTTAGACCTGCTATTAAGCAGGAGGCAAAAATATCTTGAGAGTGGATACTCACGGCGGTGTTATAATCCCAGTGTGGGTCTTGTTCGGGGACAGCGGTGGGACCAGGGGGACAGGTGGGGTCAGTCCTGTGGGTTTCAGTAGCATGCGTTTGGACGAAGTCCCAAGCTCGTCTATGCTCTTCAGGGAGGAGAATATTGGCCAGGAGCATGAAAATGTCATGATGCGTGAGGCTGTAAGACTGGAGGGTCCATTGAAACTCCCTGATGTATGTCATGGGATCAGTGGAAAAGGAACTTAGGCATTTCTCTAGTTGGGCTAAATCTCCTAAGGAGAAAGGGACGTGAATGTGCACGATGCCTTCGGATCCTGCTACTTCCCGGAGGGGGGAGATAATTTTGGGAGGCCCTTGGGACCGAGTCTGAGGGGGACTGAAGGGTTCTGGCTCAGTCTGTGCGGGGAGTGACGTGGTCTAGCTGCGCCTATTCAAGCAGGTCCTGAAGTGCGGAAGTGGGGCAAAGAAAATAAAGATAGAATCAGACCCACATGTTGCCAGCCTGCAGCCCAGCTGCTTGCCTCTGCTGCTTTAGTTAGGCTTGAACTCATGACTCTGAGGTTAAGAGTCCCATGCTCTACTAACTGAGCTACAGCAGGGCTCCAGTTAATTGCTTATGAAATGCATAAACAGAATGTTCTTTGTTCTCCATTCCTGCCACATCGGCAAGTGGGGGAAGGGCATAGCTAGAAGCAGGGGCGGTGTTTCTACACATCTTCAAGGTCTCCCTATTTTCAGAGTGAAGAGTCTTGGCTCATCTTCTACGACAAGATATGTTTTTGTGGACAGATAACTTCCAAGGACTGCACCGGTTGTTCTCTAGCTTGTGCTTTCCCATGCTGTGTTCAGACATGGGGGAAGGTGCTTTCCCATTCTCCCTACAAACATGTGAGAAGACAAAGGCCGTCCCTAACAGGGGAGAAATAGGTGATGAGGGCAAAGATGGAGGAGGCCCCCGGGACCTAGTTAAAGGGGGGGGCTGAAAGGCTCAGGCTTAATCTGCGGGGGACAAAGGCAGAGGAGGTGAGATGGGGGAGGAGATGGTGGGGAAGGAAGGGAGAAGGGCTGTTGTAGGAGAAGAAGGGGAAGGGAGTGAACGGGAGGCTTCTGTGGGGGCAGCGGCTTGCAGGCTAGGAGAACTTGGGAGGGGGCGGGGGGAGGAGGAGGCGGAAAGCTTTGATATAGGGAATCTCCTTCCATTTTTTCAGACGCTGGCAGTAGTTAAAAAGATCACGAGTGATGTTAGGATCAAGAGTTCCCCCTGCGGGCCATTGGTTGTTATTGTCTAGGGGGTATGTCGGCCAATCTTGGGAGCAATATTTATGGAGAAGTTTTGGTTTTATATCAGGCGTCAGGGAGAGGGTAGCCAGATGCTTAAGCAGGCATTCAAGAGGTGAACTTTCAGGGAGGGATGAGGAGGCTCCCATGGCTAAAGGACAGAGAAGGAGACAAACAGGGGAAGACGAATGGAGATCCTCGGACTGGAAGCAGACTGCAAGGAGACAAAGGGCGTCCCCGATGATCCTTGGTGGTCTGCGGAAACTCGTATATGAGTCGGAATTTCTTAGGAAGTGTGGGTCATCACACAGACTTCCCTAAGAAGGCAGAGTGCCGGAGTCTCAAGGTACCTAGCGCTAGGAGTTTTCGGCGGATGGAGCAGAAGGAGGAGGGGGGGGAAAGGGAGCGTTCTCATCTGCAAAGGAGTCACCTCGTTTATGGCTGTTGGAGGGGGGTGCCTGAGAGTCTGCTGCAGCCGTAAAGGCTTGAGGCAGGGATTTATGGCTGTAGGAGGAGGGGCCTGAGGGTCCACTGCAGCCATGAAGGCCTGAGGTGGGGAGAGTTCCCTCCTCGTCCCCGAGTATCAGGGCCTTGCTGGATGATCACGGTCAATGGCACTGCGATAGCTCGGAGAAGAGTGGCCCACCCCGGGGAAATTTTGCTTAAAAAGTTTCAGCACTGATGGAAGGGACAGTGAATGCGTTTATGACTGTCGGAGGAGGGGCCTGAGGGTCCACTGCAGCCGTGAAGGCCTGAGGCGGGGAGCGTTCCCTCCTCGTCCCTGAGCGTCAGGGCCTTGCCGGACGATCACGGTCAATGGCACTGTGATAGCTCGGGGAAGAGTGGCCCACTCCGGGGGGAAAACTTACCTAAAGGCCAGAGAGGAGTGGTGAGTGTGATGAGCCAGCGCCGGAAAAAGAGGACGAGGGCAAGCTGCTGCTGGTGTCGGGGGGAAGATGGGGCCCAGTTGGGGTGTCCCGTCTCCCAGGTTTCAGCACCAATGAAAGGAAAGGAGCGACACATAGCAGCAATTCACCGGAGAGTTCCGCTTTATTAGGGAAAGGTGCTGGGTTATATAGGAAGGGGCATGAATTGATTGAGGTGTCACTTCTACGGGGCTGGTGGCTGTTGGCTAGATGCTGGGATTGGGAGGGGAGCGAGAGGTGATTGGGCTTCAGGTGGCGCCGGCGGGAACTGAGGACCCCGAAGAGAAGCTGGAAGTTTGCCATCTTACTGGTGGGGGCCCTTCAATCACTATAACTGACAAATTATCTAATTTGTTAAGAATGAAATTCCATTTTCTATACATTTTTATAAGAACGCCCCAAAAATAATTTAATAAATAGATTGTCAACACTCTCAAAATTTTATTATAAAGTTAAATACTGCCCAAGATGGCCTTAGCACTTCTCTCAGCTTGACCAAACTTTGGACAGGGTTCTTCTTTCCTTGCAACAGCTGATCTCCCTTTCCATAGAACACTTTCAAATACTTGTAACTGCAAATTATTTCTCTGCCCTGTGGAGATGTAAATATTTTTAAAAGTCTTTTGCCAGTTTTACAACTCAGGACAGTCCCATTGAAATGTAATCATCAAGAATGGTAGGAGTTCAATACTGGTAGAGATTTTCCCCAAGTTGTAAAACAACCTCCTGTCCAAAAGACTGGAGAAATCTTACTTTTCCTTTGACTAAGTCCAATTAGCAAACACAAATGACCTACAATCCCCCTACCTCCATTTGAGCTCTTAAAACTCTCCAGCCATTTATTACAAAGGAGTTGAGCTCAGATTGAGTTCTGGCTTCTATCTCCTATTAAAATAGACTTGAATAAAGTCTTCTTTATCTGTTTAACTTTGGAGCAATTTTTACTTTAACAATAATTACTATGTAAAATCTACAACAATGAATAGTCCAATACATAGGATTACAATTTCAATGGGTTTATCTTTATATTTTCCCTTTGCTCAGTGGTGAAGTGTATTTTTTGAAGAACAAAATTAGAGATATGTCTTTGGCATTTCCAGTATGTGAGAAAAATCAGGTTGTTATGCATTGCTACTTGTTCTTCAGGCTGCTACAAATACATGTTATATGGGAACAATCTTCTTGATCTGCTCTTCCATCTGCAAAGTGAAAATTAAATGGAAATATCAGTAATTTATTTGCTATTATTCATTAAAAGCACTCATTGATTGTATTAGTGATGCATACTGAAGCACAATGAAATATACCCCCTACAGGTTTAATCATTCACTATATGAATCAGACAAAATAAAACTATAATAGGTAGATTTAAGTATGAGCTACACAAAATTTCTGTCATTTCAGTGACTAGCTTCACTTAGAAAGGGAAACTCAATATCACAGGTCAAAATCCTTGAACCTAACAGATTTGACTTCAAACATTTGAGAGACAAATATACCCAAACATGGCAAGTATACATATAATTAAGTATCATATAGCAAGAGATTCTTTCCTAGAGTGGTAAGAAAAGTAATTCTTAAAACTAGCAAGAGTCTAGAAGTTTAAGTTAGTGTGAAATATACTAGTTTTCTGTGCTGATATAAATAACATTTGGTTTCTCTCTTGCCAGAGAGTTTCAGCCCTGGCCAAGTTCACTCTGGATTCGGTGAGACTGAATAATGACAACAGAACATTGGAGGTAAAAGGGTTTTTGCCAAGCTTTATTCTCATGGTGGCAGGTTGAATGTTAGAATCATGCCTGCATCTGACAAGTTTGCAATCCTTCTCAGCCTCCACCAGCCAGGAGCCTGGTGAGAGCACTGGGCAGAGCTCTTTATATAGCAACACAGACAATAATGGCTCATAGTCAACAGGTGTATAAGCATTAGCCTATGCAGTAGGCCAATTAGATCACTGCACATGTGCAGCAGGCAAGTAGATTAGGGTCAGATGAGGGTGCTGGCTATAGGAACTTTCATTTTCCCTACAGCAGTACATATTCTTGGTATGTTATTTAATAAAACACTTTTTCTAGAAATGACTCTTAGGGCTAAGCCATCTCAGAAAATTAGTGCCCATGACTGTGAATAAAATGAGAGTTCCTGTGGCCAGGATTCTCACCTGGCTGTGGCTGACTAGCTCACTGCACACCTGTGGGCAATACATTGCCATTGGCTCTATATAAAGAGCTCCACTCAGTGCTCTGGGTACACCATGGTGGCAGGGCTTCAAGGCTGAAGGAGAACAGAGGACAGAGACCCAGAGGACGGCTGTGCAGGATGACTGTGCAAAGAGGCCCAGAGGAAGGCTGTGTGGGATGGGATGGCTGTGCAGACAGAGGGGCCCAGGGGACGGCTGTGTGGACAGAGAGGCCCAGAGGCAGAGACCAGCTTGCTGCATCAGACTCACTCTGAGTGAATGGGATTTTAGTGACTGACCTGCCACCTGGAAATGAGGCTGGGTATAACCCTTTCACCCCAAGAAGGCTTTGTTGTCAATTTCTTTGGTCACATTGAATCCATAGCAAACTTGCCTGGGGCTGAAACCCATTGGCAAGACAATGATGTGTCTGAATGTCTCCAAAGAATGGCACGTAATAAGCTATATATTAAAATGAAGACAAAGTTTTAAAATCTTTCCAATCAAAACATCCTGAATACATGTACCTCAAACATAGAAGGGGTCCTTCCATTGTCTGTGGTTTCACCCCAGGTGCACTTTGAAGTCCAGGTCAGAACAGTTGACCATCTCCCAAAAGATTGCCCCCGCAATTCATTAATAGCATTTTCATAATGTGACTAGCTTTATCTGCCTCCTATTCAACATCAACCTTCAACCCCTTCTTTCTAAGCTTAAGAAAAATACAGTTTTGACTGGAAGGGCAATCCCATACCCTCTTGGCACTCTACACTGCTTATACATGCTGCTTACTGCAGACACCTCAGACTCTGCCTATGGACTTTAGCCTATCCCTGCAAGCATGTTAGGCTCCCAAATGCAGAGAAATGCTTCCCATAGGCAGTTCTCAACCAGTGCAATATATCCCCCAGTGTCCTTATCATTCTGATATGTATTCTACACTGTCTCTCCTGGATCCCTGGCAGGAGTGAGCTTTAGTTGCTCACAGTGATAACTTGCCTGATAACTCCCCCTCAGCGATTTCTTTCTCTTCCCTGTCTCACCTCCTTTAGTTCCTATCAGTCTTTCTATGAATCAGCTCAGAAATATGCTATTTGCACTCAGATACTTTTCTGAAGACTTGTTGACTTTACCCAACCTTCTTTGTAGCTAGGCATGGCCAGGAGATCCTAATTATAACCACTGAGGCTTGAGCAAAAGCCTGATAGGTAAAAAAGGGAGGAGAGTGCTGAGAAAGGGTCTGTTCTCTTAATTAAGGGGAGATACAGGAGCATCTCCATTTACTCCCCTCCCTTCTCCACCTCCATCAAGTACCTCATGCTTTAAATACATGCTTAGAGCTGCAGCTGTCATCTTTAATCAAGCATGAAGATAACATGAAATGTACTCAGAATGGTGAAGGGGACAGAGGGAATAATCTGGGACTTTGAGCAGATGATTAATGTTAGTAGAACTTCCTGTTTTGTGAGAGAAATTAATATACTATACTTATTTAAGATCAAATATGTTGAATATAAATATATATTTTATAGAATATGTTATAATAAAAAGGGGAAGGTTCACATTGTAAAATATGTAGAAAATCCTCACAGAAATGTTCATTAAATCCTTTTTTGGTCTCTAGTACTATACTCTTTAGTTGTTTCACAGCATTCTCTCCCTCCTGTAATATTTAAAAAATTTTCTATTACAATGAGGAATTCAGTTTCTACCCTCAGCTTACATAATTGACACACACATAAAAAACCCCAACCAAATCTTCTCTATTTAAAATTACAATCAGCCTAACATATCTACATTCTTTGAATTTTTTTTTCCATTACATGTGTCACCCTTGTGAGGAAAATTGAAGTTTCTATTGTCAGGATCCTTATGTGAATCTAAACTACTTGATGATGTAACTGGCCTACTGCTAGGCTACTGCTTTCACACTCGTAGACAATAAGCTATTACTGACTGAGTCAGTATATAAAGAACTCTGCCTAGTACTCTGGGCAGAGGCAGAGATGAAGGAGGTTTGCAGACCTGCAGACTGTTGGGTGCAGATGTAATCTAGTGCTTTATCTACTGCGGGAGAACAAAGCCGGGTAATAAACCCTTTTACCCCAAGAACATTTCATTGTCATTCCTTGGTCTCACTGAATCCACAGTGAATTTGCCTAGGGCTGAAACCCATTGGCAAGACAAGCTTCTAATTGATTATATAATCTACTTTTTTTATATTACATCAGATGTTTTTTAAACATTGGTTTCCACAGTATAGGAACCTCAAGCAGGCAAGGATCTATATCTTTTGGGTACAGTGATACAGTCCAAATGCCTAGAATGGTGCTTGACATAGAATAAACATTAAATAAGTTGCTGTGCCTGGAAAAGAGTAGTGCTATTATTATTGCCTATCCAATCCACAGTATATCAACAATTACTGGATATTGCCCAGAGGTCAACATATTCTTATCCATTATATTTAATTTAATAGGTAATGAAATTGCACACAGATGATCCTTAAATAAAATGGTGCATAAAAATTTAATGCTATTCAAACAGAAACTCGGAAGTGTTATTGGGAAAGGAATTTTAGGACTAGGTACTGATGAGTAAAGAAGCTAGAGACATCTATGAGGAGAAGAAAAAAATAATAGTACAGGGGGCTGTGGTGAGTTAACCAGATCCTCTCTTCAGACCTGGCATTCATTTCCTTAGCTGCAAGGAATGTTGACTGCTGACAGCTCACAGGTGGGTTCTTCAGGCATCGTCTTCAGCTAGAGAGTGATGATTTGCCCAAAGAAATGGCTCCTGCTGTGGGCAGCTTATATCCATTGACTTAGTCAAGCAGGGTATAAAAACCCAGCCCCTGGCTTGATTTGGAGCTGTTCTTGAGAGACATCTTAACTCTGGAGTTGCCCACGGACTTGCCAGAGGCCAACTTTTAACTTAGTACTAACTTAAAAGGTACTAACTTTTAAACAGGCTAATCCTGTTTCTCTCATTCCCTTTGAATTTTTGCAACGAGACATGTTCCCCAGTAAATCTCCTGCACATAATCTTTATCTCAAAGGCTGCTTCTTAGGGAAATTCACCTAAGACAGTTTGTACCAGAAATGACCCAGAAAGTGCATGCTAAAAATGGGATTTTGGATTCACTTTCCACCTGTCTGGCTGACAATGAGGACCACATCACTGGAAGTAAGTAGACTCCTAACACCTGGAATGCCATCTCAGGGAAATTTTAAAATTTCTGTTAATGGTGGCAGGGGATGCACTGGCTGTGCAACATCCCAGGCATCTGAGAGTTCAGAGAAATAGTGTTAGAAGGTCCCTGAAATTAGTCAGTTTTGTTGGATACTACAGATGCACTGGGGAGAGAAAATAAAGTCTGGAGATGATTAATCACCACTTTAGGTGAAGTGTGAAAGCCGGATAACCTCCTAAGCAGCATAAAGTTATTTTCCTCTCTGTAAGGCAAAAGCAGCTATGCATAGGCCCAAAATTTAATTACAAGAATGGCGGCACTTCAGAAAACCTCAGATTCTCAGCTCTGCAAGTGCATTTATCCTGAGGTTAGAGCCCTAACTGGAAAAGACATGGGACCCTGTGGAGGTAACAAATGGATTGATGTACTTAAAATTCTTGAATTTTCAGATCCTGTAAATATAGTGAGGCCAGAAGTGGTGTTCCCTCTTAAAAGCTGGTGTTGCACTCTTACATGAAGTTGATGCAGCTGCTCTCTGCATGTGTTCCTACTTCTACCCTCAGTCACTGTACCAATAACCTGGGTTAGGTCACATCATAACCTGACTGAGGCAGTGTTGGGCCTACAAGGGAAAGAAAGGGAATACACACCAAAAAAAGCTGTAGGAGGTAGCCAGAAATTACTGGTAGGAGCCAGGAGGTGATACAGAGAGAGAGAGAGATCCTGAAAGGGCTGGATGAAGAAAGGTTAAAGGGAGAGGTTTTATGTGTGTGTTTTAATATGTTAGCAGTTGTGGTAGAAAGAACAAAGCCCCCACCTTACCCCCAAAGACGTCCACTGCCTAATCTCTAGTACCAGTGAATATTTTTTAACCTTATATGGTAAATGATAATTAAAGTAGAAAATAGAATTAATGTTGCTAATATGGGTGGAGAAAAATGGAAGTTCCTATGGCCAGGATCCTCACCAGACCCTAAACTATTTGATGATGTAACTGGCCTGCTGCTGGGCTACTGCTTCCACACCCATAGGCAATGAGCTATTATTGACTGAGTCACTAAATAAAGAGCTCTGCCCAGTGCTCTGGGCAGAGGCAGAGATGTGGTGGACTATGGACCTGAAGACTGCTGGATACAGATGTTATTCTAAGTGTTCAAACCTACCACCAGGAGAATAAAGCCAGGTATAAATCTTTTCATCCCAAGAACAGTCCACTATCATTTCTTGGTCTCACTGAATCCATACTGAACTTGCCCAGGGCTGAAATCCTCAGGCAAGACAATATGCTAACCTTAAAATAGGGAAGTTATTCTGAGTTATGTAGGTTGTTTCAATATAATTATAAGGGTTCTTAACACTGGATTAAGGAGAGAGAAAACGAGTCAGAAAAACTATGACTGTGAACCTGCAGTGATGCCATGTGGGTGTAACTACCGTTGCTCACCTTGAAAATAGACCAGAAGCCAAGGAATTTGGGCAGCCTCTAGAAGGTGGAAAAGGCAAGAAAGTGTGTTCTAAACCTCCAGAGGTAACTCATTCTGGTAACACCTTGATTTTTAGCCCAATGAGACACATTCTGACTTCTGCCCTCCATCACTATAAGATATAAATTTTCATTAAGGCACATAGGTTTTGGAGATTTGTTATTACAGCAATTTGAAAAGTAATGAAGCACTCCTTCATGACATGGGATTTATCACCTTGGCAAGGACTCCATGAGATTGTGCTGACTTGGTATGAGAAGCATGAATAAAACAATGACCTGCACTAAGTGAAATATTTATGCCTGAATTGCCATGACTTAGAGCACCTGGAAAAATGACTGCCTCAACCTGAAAGGAAGTGGGCAGCTACCTGAGTATCTAATAGTTTCCCCACCCCTCCCCGATAAACTTGTTTTGTATAGTATGTTTCCTGTATCTGGACAATCTTCCAGCATGATGCATGAGAGCATTAGCTGCTGATGCCACACTGTTAATTTCTCTTCCAGAATTACCCTTAGCAGAAGAGTGCTGCCTTTCCAGAAGTTACCATCTTACTCAGAGAAAGTCCCAAAACATGGAGCTATAAAACCTAGAGACTTTTCTTCCACTTGAGACCATTAGGAAGGATCAGCTCCAGAGCTTCCTGTGGAGATTAGCTGAGAAACCTGATAACACACCACATTTCAGCCTCTGCCCAGCACTGCTTCTCTCTCTTTTCCCAGTGGCAGTCTTTCAGCACTGCATGCAACTAACTTGCACATGCAACCTTCCATCTCAGATGTTTATCTAAAATAAATTCCTAAGGAAAGAAAACAACTATTCTCTCCCTATTGAAATAAGCAGTGACTTAGTGACGGGCTAAGAGAGATTATGTTCTGCAGTATGCCCTTAGGTTTCTAGAAAGTCCGATGTTGAGCTGATCTCAGTATTAGCTCAACCAATATTAGGTGTAAAGCTTTTAATAGTGACATAAGGCAAGCTCCTTTGCTGATGGATTGGAGAAGAATTTGTGTACTTTTTGACATGATTCAGGTGTAATGACTTATCCCAGGAATGAAATAAATAATATACCTCGTTAAACACTCAGAAGTATGAATTTGGGGCTAGACAGATGGGAATGTAATAAATGACATTCTAAGAATGTTGAGAGAGTCTAGGGAGGCAGTTACTTCATTAATTCAGTCACATATTGATATAATCCAGTGTTAAGAACTTTTTAAATGTTTAGCACTGTGCAAGATAGAGTGCTAGCATACCTGTGAAGAAAAGATTTTGCCCTGGTCTTCTCAGATGGGGTTCAGGCTTATAAATTTTTAATATTGGATGACGAGTGCTGTAATATAGAAATAGAACATAACTAGGCAAGGCTAGAAATAGAATAATACAGGGAAAGCAAACAGCAGATGCCAAGGGCCAAACTTCAGTAAAAGGATGACATGGTGTTGCTCAGTGATCTGAACGCTTTGAAGCACATCTGTAGGCTAGAATGGAAAGAAGGAGGAAGACGAGAGAAGAGGTGAGCAGCAGCCAAATGGTGAAATGTCATGCAGGCAGGTCATGTTAGAGGTTTAGACTTTCTCCTGAGCTATCGGGAGAATTGGAAAATTTTAAACAGGGTGTGATATGATCAGATTGCCTTTCAGAAATATCGGTGTGAAATTTACAGAGCAACGCTCAGAGGGCACATTCAGAGTGCTCTTGTTGCTAGCAAACTTGGTAACATCAAGTCTCCACAAACCTTGATCTCTCAGTGCCCCGAAGAGATTTAATTTACAGTCCTGGCTTGGCAACTTTTATTTATAGGATGCAAATAGATAAAGAGCCTAAAGAAACTCTTAACAAGAAGACGCATAGAACACCATAGAAATTACTGGGGTAGTCACTATAGTTTCTAAAATATACCAATCAAAAAGCAATTCTGCTCAGGGCATAGGCTATAAATTACTGAGCAATGAATCTTATCCTCATTTCCATCAGTATTTTCAAATAATTGTGTTCAAAGTCTTCAAAGATGAATAACTATGGATAATACTAACAGAATATAGTTGGGGTTTTTTTTTTGTGTTCTAGAGAATCCCATTTCCTTTAGATACCAGAGGGAAAAGCTACAAAGTTATAGACCTTAATTTCTATAAGCTTCAGTAAAAGTCTTAGAATCTTATGTGTTTTGGAGAAAAGGCGTTATTGACACTGGTGAAGGTTTGTTTAACCTTAGGCAGTAGGAAATCTTACAGCTTCTGATATCAGAAATAATCAGAAATGTTGTCTTATGTACAATTGAATGTTGTAGGACTCAAGAATTGAATTAACCTTATTAAGATCAGGTGGCAATAGTCTTTTCCCAAACTTTTAGTTTTTCAGACCTGCTCTCCTAGAGTCTTATTTTCCTGATTAGTTGCTTTTAATAAGAAGTCTTTCTCTATAGGCTCTATGTGCCCTGATAATGCCAAGGAGCAGGTGAAGCCTGGGTAAGAGAAAATGAGAAAGCATTTGCTCTATAAATCTAGAATATAAATCAAATGATGCAAACTTCCAAGAAGCAGAATCCTACAGAACACAGATTGATCAAAAAATTGTTAAGGAGCTAGAGAAATAAAACCTGGTGGAAATCCTAGAAAAATAGTTTTTTTTGGTATGGATATTAAAACATCTATTTTTCTATATATAAATACATATAATAATTTATATATATATATTCATTATTAGGCACTCATGGAAAATAAATGGATTTATAAAATCACTCATGCAAAATAATATAATAAAATCATCTGTACTGGAAAACTACAGGTATTTCCTAGGTTGGCCAGATTTTGAGCCATTTAGTTTAATGTTGTATGACCACCTAAGTTTTGTTGAATTTCCCATTGTTGAAACTAACTACTAATATGGATATAAATTGCCATTTCATATCCCATGAGCTTATTATTCTTGATTAAATATTCATTAAATAATTGGAACTTACTAAAATTGGAATCTCTTTATAATATCACCCTGATAGAACATCAGTTCTATGAAATCATTATTTCCATGTTTGATTAGCAAAGCATTTAGGTTTTATTATAGGCCTTTTTTATTAATTACACTCACCCTCTTTGGGTAATACCCTTCAGTTTGGGTTTGCCTTTTCTTCTGTGGTATCTTTGACATTTATTTGACATGTCATTCTTTCTAAATCCATCCTCTGACCTAATTTATAATCCTGCATTTTAAACATGCACATTGAACTGCTGCCCAGATATTTGCATTCTAATATTGCCCAGGAATACCAAAATGAATACTCAAAATTAAATTTCCCCTGAATCTGCATCTACTTTTGTAATCTTCCTTAACTCAGGTAAACATCCTCTGATATATATGATAATAAAAGGAATACTTTGCCAAGGGAGTATCTATACTGCTTATTACCAAGTCATGTGTGTAACAGATATTATCTGTGCTTCATTCCATCTTTAAAACACCTGGATTCTTAGAAACTTTCATATTTTACTTTTTTATACATTTGAATTTTTACTAGAATGTATTACATATATCATAAAAAACGTTGGTAAGAAAATTTAACGTGTTATATACCAGTGATGTCTTATGCATAGTACTGATATCACTACCATCACTGTTATGGATGTAATTCATAATTTCCTGTGCAGTCTGGGATGGGATGAAGTAATCCCATGGGACTCAAATACAGTCCCCTTTATCTCTCTCTTGGCCCTGTCAAACTAATTCATGACATAATTGAATGAGCAGGCACTTAACAAGCTTATTGGCCCCTTCTGAAAGAAGGAAAAATGATAAACAGAACAAAACCAACAGTAAAACCATCTTCAGAATGAACAAATGACACTTAGTTCAAGCATACTCTGTGTTAAGCACTGATCTAAGCCCTTTACCTATATTTAACCCTCTAACAACTAAGGTGGTAGTTACACTGATTATTCTCATTTTTTAGGTGTGAAAATGGAAACATGGGAAAGAGAAACTTACTAAAGATAAAAACAAAGTAGGTGGATACATGGAGCTTTGTTTACCTGTAGGGTCAAGAATCTTAACACCAAACTATTTCTCCTAGGTGTCATTTTTTCTTGCACATGGTATCCACTCTAATCTCTCATGACACTGCTAATCATACCCTGGGTTTCTGCCTTAAAAATAGGACTTAGCTTTGAGAAAGAGAGGGCTATCTGAGATGGAGTAAACATTTTGTCTCTAGATGGAAAGGGGATATGTGATTTAGTTTTGTTAAATTTTTTAAGAGTTGCTCCTTAAAGAATTGTTTTCAGCTCATATCAAAATACCTCATGCTTCTCGGGGGTATTACTCTCCCTAACTTCAAGTTTTACTACAAACTAGAGTAATCAAAACAGTATGGTACTGGCCTAAGAACAGACCAATAGATAAATGGAACAGAATAGAGAGCCCAGATATAAACCCATCCATATATGGCAAATTAATGTATGATAAAGGAGCCATAAAATACAATGGGGAAAAGACATCCTCTTCAATAACTGGTGTTTGGAAAACTGGACAGCTACATGCAAGAGAATTAAACTGGATTAGTCTAACTCCATATAAAAAGTAAACTCAGATGGATCAAAGACATGAATGTAAGACATGAAACCACACAACTCTTAGAAGAAAACATAGGCAAAATTCTTGAACATAAGCATGCACAGTTTTCTCCTGGACACATTTCAGAAAAAAGAAACAAAATGAAAACTAAACATGTGGGACTATATTAAACCAAAAAGCTCTGTACACCAAAGGACACTATCAACAGAACAAAAAAGCATCCCACAGGATGGGAGAATATCTTCATAAATGACTCATCTGATAAAGGGTCAACATCCAAAATACATAAAGCACTCACATGCCTCAACACCCAAAAAGCAAATATCCTATTTAAGAAATGGGCAGAAGACCTGTACAGACATTTCTCCAAAGAAGACATGCAGATGGCCAGCAAGCATATAAAAAAATGCTCCACATTACTAATCATCAAGGAAATGCAAATCAAAACCACAATGAGATATCACCTCATCACCTCACACCAGTTAGAATGGCCATTATCCAAAAGACAAGAAATAAGAGGAGTTGGCAAGGATGTCGAGCAATGGGAACCATCCTATACTGTTGTTGAGAATGTGAATTGGTGCAGCCACTGTAGAAAGTGGTATGGAGGTTCCTATTAAACTAAAAATTGAAATACCATTCAACCTAGTAATTCCACTTCTAGAAATTCACCTGAAGAAAACAAAATCCCTTATTCAAAATGATATATGTACCCCTATGTTTATTGCTACATTATATGCAATAGTCACGATATGGAAGCAACCCAATTGTTCATCAGTATATGAATAGATAAAGAAGATGTGGTACATATATACAATGGAATATTATTCAGCCATTAAGAAAAGAAATCCTTCCATTTACAACAACATAGATGGACCTAGAGTGTATTATGCTAATCGAAATAAGCCAGGTGGAGAAAGACAAATACCATATAATTTCACTTATTTGTGGAATATAAAAACAAAAGGAAAACAAAATGAGAAAAAGAGTACTAGATTCATACACACTGAGAAGTGACTGATGGTTACCATGGGGGAGGGAGAGAGGGATAAAGGGGCATAAAAATTCTCAATCATGATGTATGTTGGTCACAAGGATAGTAGTACAGCATGATTCTGTAATATCTTCCTTTGTTGACAGATAGTCACTGCACCAGTGGGGCTGAGACGATAATGCTGTGAGTAACTGTTGAACCACTGGGTTTATATTTGAAACCAATACAAGATTGTATATCAATGATACTTCAATAAAAAAAATACCTCATGCTTCTAAAGCAAAAACATTGGGTGTAATTTCAGACTTCATGAGTTCTCTTTTCCTTTCTCTCGACCACCAAATGGTTGGCTTTTTAAAAAATTTTACCTCCAAAATTGCCCTAAAATCCATCCTCTTCTCACCATCCAGACAATATCATCCCCTTCTCCCATGTAACCTTTCTTCCTATCTGGTTCTGTATCATCATGTTTGATTCTGTCTACATTATTGTCTAAATCTCAGTACATATACACTTTCCAAAATGCAAATATTATCATATTCCTTGCAAAAACTCCCTGAATATATCCTCATCTGTGAGGGCATCAAATATTTTTGTATAATCTTGTCTGCTTGACTCTTCAACTTCATCTCTTTCTACGTGCCAGCTCACTTCATAGTCCAACTATGTTAAACTTTACAGGTCTTTCACTGCACCTCATGCTCTCTTGCTTTTGGGCTTTTGATTATTTATGTTGAAATCATTTTAGAATTACAGAATATTTGCAAAAATAGTACAGAGTTTTTGTATACTGTTCACTCAGCTATCTCTAATGCTAACAACTTGCATAACTGTTATACCATCATTAAATCAATAAAACTGACTTTGATACAGTACTATTAAGGGAAATACAGTTTTTAATGTTGTTTTCACTGGTTTTCACACTAATGCCCTTTTTCTGTTCCAAGATCTGATCCAGGTTCCCACATTACATTTAGCTGTCATGTTTCCTTGGTTGTCTACTGTCTGTAACAGTTCCTCAGTCGTCTCATATCTTTCAACATTTTAATACCTTAAAGAGTATTGGTCAAATATTTTGTGGGCTTTCTTTCAATTTGAATTTCTTTGGTATGTCCTCATGGTAAGGTCAAGATTATATATTTCTGGCAAGGACACCAGAGAAGTGTGATGTGTCCATCTCATGTGGGGGAGTACATGATGTTGGTATGTACTTACTGGTGTCATTAACCTTGATTATGTTTAAGGATTTTTCCATGATAAAGTTTCTGTTTCCATTTGAATTCAACAAATGTCTGAGAGAGATGTTGTGAGACTGCAAATATATTGTTGCCCCTTTTGTCATCCATTGGTGGAAATAGCCTGAAAAAACAAATTCAGTTGTTCATATGGTGATTTTTCAATCTCCCTAAGCCTATGTTTTTCTTCTATAAGACTGGTCTCTTCCATTTATTCATTTATTTAATTATATGACTATAAATTCATGGATACTAATTTTATTCTAGGGGTTATATTCAGTATTGTTTTATTATGTGTTGCTCAAATTGTTGAACAATTGTTGAACATTAGTCACTAGGAACACTTAGAGATTGGCTTCTTTGTTTACTCCACATCCTCATCCTTTTTTTAACTCTTCCTTTTTTTCAAACAACAACACGATGTTGATCATTTTGTTTTTTCTCTACCCTAAAATCAATCACTTCTCCAAGCTGGCCTTGTAAATTTATTGAGAATAGCACTTAGAAACCAATATCTGACTTTTAGGTGTACTGATGGTTACAATGACACCTTCTATTATCTCTGATTAGACAGAGATAGGAAATATATATATATATATTGAAGCCTACTATATACATAAAGTAATTCCAGAATTGCTAACTCATGCCCTGTGAGCAAAAATGTTTACTAACTAGAGTACAATGTTTATGTACAGTTCTTTTATCTTTAGTCTTACAGCATCATATCAAATTACTGGTTTCCAAAGATAGGATAGTGATTTACATCCTCATTTACTTTATTGTTATTCAGTTAATACAAGTACGTTCATCTGTTATAGTTTGCTTTTCATTTATATCTCCACGTTGTTTTTGGTTTTTGTAAAACATAAATATTTGTGGTATACATTTCTATGGATTTTGACAAATGCGTAGAGTTGTGTATATAACAACACTAGTGTGAGTCCAAGCAGTTTCATCACTCCCAAAATTGTCCTGAACTACCTTTAAGTCAATTTCTCCTCCATCCTCAATGCTAGAAAGAACTGGTCTATTTTCAGTCTTATAGGTTTCTTTTTCAGAATATTATATTCAAGGAATCATGCAGTATATCACTCAATAATAATTCTTCCTATGTATTCTAGAATACTTATAGTTTTACATTTTATATTTAACTCCATCTTTTATTTTGAGCTAATTTTTGGTATAAGATGTAAGATATAGGCTAAGGGTTATTATTATTATTATTGCAATTATATAAATATTCCAGCATCACTTGTTAAAAATATGTAAATGTTCTAATGTTCTTTGTTAAAAAGATTTTTTTTTTGCATTGAATTACATTTACATCTTTCTCAGAAGTAGAACAGCATCTGTGTGGGTCTGATTCTTGATTCTCTATTCTGTTCTGTTGTTCTGTATATTATCCACTCACTCAGATTAGTGCAGAATTATAGTAAGCTTCGGCATCATAGCGTGACTCCTCCAACTTTGTTCTTTTTTTTTTCCCCAAATTGTTTTGGCTCTTCTGGTTCCTTTGCCTTTCTGTGAAAATTTTAGATCAGTTTGTCAAATCTGCAAATAGACTCCTGGAATCTTAGCTAGGATTATGCTGGATCTACAGATTAGTTTGGGGAAAATTTTTTTCTGTCTCTAGTTTGCTGAAAATTTTGATAATAAATAGATATTGAATTGTTAATGCTTTTTTCTTCATCTATTGAGATGAGAATCAATTTTTTAATTTTCAAAAATTCCGTTTATGTGATTAATTAAGATTGGAAAAGGGGTATTTGATGATGTCCTGGCAAGCCTAAGCTTTAAGTAGATACACTGTCCCTGTGTATGGAGCATGTGAGCTTCTCACTGTTCCTGACTCCTTCAGCTTTTAGTTTTGAGTCCAGTATCTACTCCTATCCTTCCTCCAAGTTAGAGGAATTGTTTGTTTTGTCTGTTCCTTACCCAGTTACATTGGATTTTCACCAGTGTCCAAGGATGACTGTTTGTGATGTGCTTCCTGCCAGAGAATAAGGCACTTTTCCACAGGAGAGATAGAGAGGATTCATACAGATTTTCACATTCCTCATATAACATTTCCTCTTTTCTCTCACCCAGGTGTATACTAATTCAGAAGCTTTCTCAGGATCCCCAGTCTTTTTTTGTGAATATTTTATGGGACTGATAGGAAAAAGAAATCTGCAAAAGTATGCCAAGTCCTCTTATATACCTGTGCTTCAGCAGCTCCACACTGTTTCCCCACACTGGGCCTCTACCAATTTGCTTACTCTTCTAGCTGAATTCTTCTGCTTGTGTCCACCAGCACCTGCTCTAGGTAAGCAAGTGCTTAAGTCCTGCCTTTCCTTGCTGATCCCGTTCCTTCATGGTAGCCGTAAATTACCTTGTGATCTCTGTTCCCTGACAGATATAAGAAATGTCATGAGTTTTCCATTTGTCCAAATTCTTGTTGTAAGAAGAGGCATGAGGCTCTTTCTTGCACTCTATATTCTTGAGTGAGAACTGGAAGTCCTATTGGGTTTTGAAAATGCTCCTCCCTCTTGTGGAACACTCTCTTATGTTCCCACCTTATACCCTTCAATCAACCACTTCATGGACTTCCCAAGTTATACACACTGTCTTATGTATACCTTCTTCCAAAAGGCCATCTCTCACTCCAAAAGGAGAAGTGAGTCCCTCCTGCATGATTCCTTATGTACTTCTCTCATTAATACACTCATTTAATTCTACTGTAATTTCATATTCTCCAGTCCATATCTTTATCCATTTTGTAGATTCCTGAAGGCAGGAGCCTGTTGCACACATGGTAGGCATTCAATAATCACTTGTGTATTGATACTTTCTATTATGGGTATTATGGACTGTTTGGACAAGAAGTACGGAATGAGGTAAAATTCTTCAGCATCAACCTACAACCCAATAAATCACAATGTTAAGTGCATCTTATTGCCAAATAAGACATCCATGCTCTTGAAAAATGAAAAAACTCATTCATATTACACAAAAGAATATAAAATTAATGGAGGCAGGATTGTAACCTTTTATAAATACACCCTCCCCAGTAGCACTTATTATACAGTTAATTGAAAATATTTAGAGATATGAAACAGCAAAGGAAAGAAAGGGAAGAATAATCCAGACATATATTCTTGTTTGGGGGGAGAAATTAACACTATTAGAAAATTTAAGTGTTTTTTTTATTATTGTCACTGATATCAGTGGGAAGCTCCTTCCTAAATCCTAATATGAATCCTAAGTAAACTTTATATTTTTGTTTCCCTGACTTTTTCTAAAGATCATAACATTTTAAGTAACCAAAAAGATTTTTAAAGTAACAGAAAAGATGTTAAGAAGAAATATAGGTGAACTTTAAAGAGAAAAGGAAAACACAGATTCTCATCTGTAGGTAACAATGCTAGTGATAGTGAGTGATTCCAGGGCTAATAACCAGGAAACAGCCATCTGGCCCAAGACACGCAGACAATAGGCAGCTTCTCAACACACTGAAGTATATGCCCTTAGGGAATATATTTAATTACTGTACTAGTAAAATCAATGGATGTTCAAGTTATTTCCCCCAAAGAATTCAACATTTATTCAACATTTACACAAGAAGTGAGAAATCCTTCACTGCCTTATGCCTGAGCCACAGTTAATTGCAGTTGAAACTTTATTTTTTAATATATATTTTTAATTATAATCACAAAAATGGACCTAAATAGTTTAACCTAACAATGCTAGACTCATAAAGCTGAAGCTTCTTATCTGTATTTAATTGTAGCTAAATTCTCATTTGGCTATGGAGAGGAATGTCAATAAATCTACAAATATTTCATAAATGCAAAACTTAACCTTGTCCTTTTCTTTGCAGTATATCACATTCCAAAGAAACTGGACAGGATCATTACCTTGTAAAATATAGGAAAAAATGAAAAGAGAAGAGATATGTAGTTTACTTCTAAGTTCTTGGCCATTTCTAATAGTATACAAATACCTCTGATTATTTTCACACTACACATTTGTAATCTTTGGTTACCTGGCTAACTGAAACTGGATTTCTGGAAGAAGAATTATTAAAGAGTAAAACATTTCAACACAGCACCATAAACCTTACATGGCTTTGTAAATATAAATAGTTGAATAACTGCTAGTACTGTTATCCCTGTATCTCTTTGCAGAGTCTTTCTCTTTGCATCTAACTGCACAGCTGCAAAAGGTGATACTGTGCATCATAGGGTTTCAGAGCAAAGGATTTGGAGTCTGACTACCTGTGATTAGAGGCCCTGCTATGCTTCTCAATAGATTTTTGGCTTTGAGTAGTTTCTAAGACCTCTTAAGACTCAGTTTACTCATTTTTAGATGGAAGTAATACTGGCATATATTATCAGGTGGTGTTTTCAAAATTAAATAATGCATCTACAGTTATAGACATGATGACTGATAACATAATACTCAATGAATGTTTGCTGCAACAATAATGATATGTATCATTGAAAGGCAGATTGTACCATTTGAAACATCCTGCTAAGCAGGTAACAAGTCATCCCTTTCTTCCTGTAAGAAAAGACAAACCAATTGTACTAGTATGTAAAGCTGTTCCTTCTTTTATAATGGGCTCATTGTTTCTTGAAAATCTAAAAGACTGTTCTATTACTTTTGTTTTCCACTCCAAATGCTTATGATTCACCATAGGGATCAATGGCCCTTGGTGCCCAATGGCAACCCATAGGGAAAAGCTTTTGGTTACTTAATTCTTGGTCTCATTGGTATTTTACCACTGGTGGGATGCTTAATTTATGAGGGAAGAGCAAAAATTTTGGAACCTAACAGACCTTTATTTGAATACTGGATCTATCAGTTATTACTTGTATAAACTTGAAAAATAAATCATTATCTACATAAGTCTTTTTCCTTTTGCAAAGCTAGGTTAATAACATCTAATTCACAGGGTTATTATAAGGATAAATGATTAATAAGAACTAGGCCTGGTTCATAATAAGATCTTAATAAATGGCAGCTATTATCATTTTCATTTAGTGTAGTTCATTCTCTTTACTAAGAAATAAAACATAAACTGAGAAAAAGCAAGGATTAAGTTTCACTCTTATTTATAATGTAAATTACTGTCCTTATGAAAAAGGAGCATTAGCGTTTCCTTTAAAACTACAGACAGAGAGGTTATATAATTTTTTCAAGTTGTTTATTAAGGGAAAAAGAAAAAACAAGGTTTTTAGACTCTCTTCAGTTATAACTGTTAAAGTTGCTTCTGTTTAGTCATTTTTAATAACCTCAATTCCAAACCTAAAGAAGCTTTATATTTGACAGAGTAGGACAGTTTAAAATGTTTTTCTTAAATTATGAAATATTTCAAATATACAAAGGAAAGTATGCTTGAACCCAGCAACCCAACTTTAAAAAAATAATCTCACTTAAGTAAATGAGGCCCCAGGATACTTCTGACTGGTGCGTTTGCCTTTGTTTTTCTGATACATGCCCTCAAAATTACCACTATCCTGAATTTGAGGAATCATTCATAGAATTTAACCCAAAACCACGGTGACATTAATGATTCATAAGAAACATTCATTCTTGTTTCTGCAGGTAAGTTTCAGGACAAAGATATGATTTGAAATTAGAGAGAATTTTCTACACTGCTTTGCATGTTTCTATTTCTCATTTTATAGTAATTAATAGCATGAATTCCTACCATTGCTAACAGTACCATGGCACCAGAAAGTATCAAGGTCATCTCTGAATCATTATGATAAACTGATATGCCTTTCCTTTTATTTAAAGAAAATATGGAAGGGTACGATTTAAAAAAACAATTCAAATACAAAGAAACATTATATGCAAGCCACCATACTAAGAATAAAAAAACAAAAATAATATTTAATTCTTGTGTTATATTATTTCAAGGTAGACTGCAAAATACCTGTTCTTCTCCTTCCCTTTTGTTAAATATTTTACATAAAGGTCTTGGTTTATATTCATCTATAGCTGTTTTAAAAGTTTGCCACTCTGAGCAAATTAGTAGTGACCTTGCATAGATCTATACCGAGTCTTGAAAGCTTAATGTCTTTTTTGACCTTCAAAGAATATTCTCAGGGTATTTAAAAAATAATTGTTTTAAAATATGCTTTTAAAAGTGGAAAGATTTTTAAATAGCCTCTAGGGAAAATAGTGTTACAATGGACTTTGTTACAAAATGATTTTTTTTTCTATTTATAAGACAGAATACACTGCCATAATCAAATAGACAAAACTAATATAGTTTGGCCTGTATCGTTTGTTTTAATGCTTTGATTTTATTCAGATGATGTCATGTTAAGAGAATGTGGGTATAAAGGAAAATGGGAAGACATACACATAATGGAGTTGGTCCCCTCTGAATGGCTGGCTGGAAATCTGTAATTCCATGAAAATTTAGAACATGAACACTTCTAAGACAGAACTGGTCACTGCTATTTTAAAATTCCTCATGGATCAGACCATTTTCATTTTATACATGTACACATGGGTGCACACACACACACACACACAAACACAGTATACTGACAAAGAAAATGAACACAGTGTCAAGTAAATACTTATTGGAGATCTCCATACTTCAGTGGCAAAAAGAAGAGTATTTTTTAAAATTAACTCCTAACATATTATTTTATGGGTAGTATTACAGCACCTTATCCTTTCATCCTCATTCTATCTCACCACTGGTCCAAAAACAGGCACAAGTGTCAGATTCATATAAGCTAAATAATCATCTCAGAATCAAAGGTGTTATTGCCAGTGTGTGCCTGACAGATGTGATCTATTTCACATGTGACATCCAGGGTGCTTGAGATAAGAAGCAGAATTAGTACCCTATTTTACTAACTTACAATTATATTTAATTAATGATTTTTCATAAAGGGTAGAAGTGTCCATCATAATCACATGGAAAAGTTCTTCAAAATTCCTATTCTGGAACTATATACTAGAGATTCTGGCCTAATGTCTACACTGGGGCATGGATATGAATATTTTAGGGAGATCTATACCTTGGTATAGTTGATACCTATGTGGAGTGTCTTCCAGGACTCTGATAAACTACTAACAGGCCATTCTTTAACCGCAGTTATAGCTCTCAGTCTGCAAACACTGTTGACCTAACCCTGTGGCCATAGTTTATTGGACTAGACTCAAGAGGCTCAGTTTGAGTTTCCTCCCCAGGGAAGTGTTTGGGGCATTGTAGAAAAGAAGGTAAATAAAGCACTGGAAATGGTGTAGCAGCTTCTTTGCTCCCTATGTGGACTAGACAAGTAGAGCAAGTCTGTGCATAGACATAGAGTAAAACAAGCACACAGGAGGAACTAAAGATAAAACAAACAGCAATTTTCAACTTTTGGTTCCAGTAATGTAGTAAGGTCCAGCTGATTTCCTGTCATTGGCTTTTATGACCTCTTTTTCATTATAATATATTTCTCCTTTCTACCTAAGATATTTCAAGTTAGTACTTTCCAAACACAAATCCTACATCAAATGTGTAAATTATCCTAATCTTTCGAATAAGAGGAACATAACAAAATGATACCCAATTTACAGTTAGGACTATTCTTTGGAGATTTAAAAATTGTCATTCCTTGGAGCATCTGAGAAGGAACCACTTGGCCACTCCTTCTCATTTGTGTTTGACTTAATACCCTTAAGCTATTAATTCACTTTGATAATTGAATGAAGATCACTTTCTTCCATACAATTGACAGAACACACATTAAGCTAAGTTTCCTGGCCAATACAAGAATTTGTGACATTCTCTGCAGGTGGCCAGCTTCTGAACACTTCTAGCAATTAGGATCTCTTTAATCTGTGAAGCAGTCAGTTGTATTATTGTTAGACAGTTGTGATGTTAGAAATTTCCTCTCAAAATAAAATTTTTTCCAAAAGTGAGAGACTGGAATTTCAAGGGAATTTTGCCAATGCCTTTTCAAAATGAAAAGTTGGCACTGCTATTATTATCAAGGTACTGCTTTCAGGATGCAGCCAAAAAATCTCAAGGGATTAGACGATAGTTATTATGTGCAATGTGACATGAATGATCTGGTGGTGCGTGAGACAGAAAACTAAGCTGTGAAATGCTGGAAATTCAAATGAAAATGAAAACAACGAGGATACCATGACATTGAGAACTGTACTTTAAGTGTTCTGCTCATCATCTTGACCCTAACTTGCTATTAATATTGGATAAGAAATCTAATTTTCTTTATATGTTTCTTCATCTTTAAGCAAATTATCTGAAAAAATAAATCTCTAATAACCCCTTCTAACTCTGACATCTTATGGGTAAATAAAAGAATGCATCACAGATAGCTAATGTAGATACTATACTAATCAACGAGGCATGCAGTGCTCATGGAACAATGAGCAGAGCCCAGCACTTCAGCACAGGACTTCATCAAATGCTGAGCTTTGACCTCTCTGTACGTTCAATGACCCCGGACACGTGGCTAACAGAGAGTTTCAGCATGCCATCTGTCACAGTTTGAGGACTGGACTATAGCCAAAGATCCATCAATTGATGTATCAGTCTTTCCATTCTTTAAGTCATACAGTTTTAAAAGTGATATCTTTGCCTTTATCTACATTTTACTTTTGATAAGTCATAACGCAGTGGTTGGTGATGAACTAGAAAAGTAAGTGAATAGGAAATCACTGGGACTGACTGTGACTTTTATCATCCAAGTGAAGATGGCCACTCAGTTGGGTCTGAGAGATTGTGAAGTAGAAAAGGCACATTGAGTGCTTCATTAGCTCCACTCCATCCTTCTCTGTGTGATTCTCTTCCTGTTCTTCTGTATCTTCTCTCTCCCTTATTCCTGTCTCCTGAGCTCTGACTACCAGAACCCTTCACTGCTGTGCTTTTCTTCATTCTGGCCTACACTTCCACATTCAGTAGCCTTTCTTCTTCATTCAAACTGTCCTGCACTGTGTCTCATACCCTTTCATCCTTGCTAAATAGCTGGCTGGTTACTGAAACAGCTATTTGGGGCTAAGCTGCTTATAGCTAACAAAGATTGTAGTATTTTACCCCTTAAATTTAAAACTAGAAAATATTTATTTTGTTCCTTCCGTGTGCTGGAAACAGTACCTTAATGGAAGATTCAGAAATTTAAACCTATGTTATACTTGGTCCCTTGTAGATCTCAGCCTAGAGAGATAAAACCTAAGTAAATAGCTAAAATATGTGGTCAATACTATAATAAATATATAAAATATATACATTGAACACACATAGAAAGAACTTAATGTGGAAGGAATGGATGGAAGGAAATAATTGGGGAAAGCTTTTACTCTCCCTTTGAGTAAAAGTAGGAACAACTCAAGAGACAAGGTAGAGTTTCTTTCAAGAAGAAAGAATGTAAGCAAAACGCCATGGTGAAGAGAAGGCTGGGTTACCTAGGGCATGTGAATGGAGGAGTGAAGAGAGGGATAGTCAGGAGTGACTCTCTTTAGAAATTATCTTTCATAACATAGTAAGGTATTTAGAGACACTATAATAATGAAGTTCAACAACAGAAATAGGAATAGAAAGAGACAGATCCCCTAGATGCTTACTACAGGAGTTGACAGGGTCTTATGATCCACTGAATATTTGTGTGGGAGAGAGTGGAAGGGAGCCAGGTGGTTTTGAGAGACGGGGGGCTGAGGATGACACCAAAGCATTAGGATCACATGCTTGGATAGTTGGTGGAACCATATGTGGAGATCAGAAGTGTACAAGTAAGTACTGAGGGAGGTAAGCAGTAAGAGAGTAGAAACAAAGTACAGCATTGGTTATAATAAATAAAGTATTTGTAGAATATTCAGAGAGCAAAATCTGTAAATATGTCTGGAAATCAGGAAATAGGGCTGTCCTGGATTTGTACAATCGAATTTATTAGCTAAAATGAAATAGTGGAATTATTCATGAAGGGTATATAGCAGGAGGGAGAAAGATGTAGGTGGAATTACCCCCTGGCAATTAAGGCTAAGAACAAAAGGCCAGAGAAGAGAAAGGAAAGAAAACATAAGTATTGTAGTAATGCACTAGAATAATCCAAGGAGAGGATTAGCAGAAAACATAATCTTGAAGGACATGTGGGATCATAATCCAGAGGAAAAGACAAAGAAAAAAAACATAAGATTTAAATAAAAGACTGGTTCCAATAGATTTTAGGAGTTCAAATGTGGCAAGAGACATTTGAGTGGAATAATGAATTTTATTGCATTGAAAACTAAGTAAGAGGTAAGGACATGTATATACAGTATACACAAGTATTTTGAGAGATGTATCCATTCATAATGTACAAAAAAAGAACTCAAATACTTTTAGTAAGTGAACAACATAAACCATTAAGATAATTTGGTAACAACTTGGCCAAAAAAAAAATCACTGGCCTGCTGTATAGAGAATATATGGAGAATCAACCATGAAAAGGAGATGAGGTGTCTTAATAATTGCTGCATAAATTATTAATACAAACTTGGTGGATTAAAACAATATTATTTCATAATTTGTGTGGGTCAAGAGCCAGGGCATAGTTAGCTGGGTCCTCTGCTTCAGGGTCTTATAAGGCTGCTATCAATGTTTTACCCCAGGTGGTTGTCTCACTAGAGATTTGACTAGGAAAGGATCTGCTTTCAAGCCTGGGTAGTTATTACCTATACTTAATGCCTTGTGCAATTTTGGACTGAGGCCTTCAGTTTCTTGCTAGCTGTTTACAGGAGTCTATCCTCAGTACCTTTCCATATGGGTTTTCACCAAGTAGCTGGTTCCTTCCTCAGAGCCAAGAAAGAGAGTCTCTTTGAGAGGCACACATTACAGTCTTTGTATGATAATTATAGAAGTGATATCCCATTACTACTTGAAATATGAGCTTGAGGGTTTTATTGATAGATTGTACCTAGTACATGAGAAAAAGAAAAAAATCAGTATAAATCCTTAATTTTTAGACTGAGCAGCTAGGTTAGTACTAGTGCCATTTCCTTACAGGTCAGACTGGAGGAGACCTAGAACTGGACCATGCTGCAGCTGTTTGCTATTAGATATGCTAAGTTAGAGAGTCCTATTACGTGTCAAAGTAGAGATGCCTATTAGGCAGACGTTAATAAATGAGTTCAATATACAAGGAAGAGAATAAGGTGAAGATAGAAATTCAGGTTACCTGGATATATGTAAAAAAGGACCACACAGTGAGTAAGGTTAGATGAAGAATGGAAGTGAGCCAAGATCCAGCTGTGGTAGAGGAGAAAGAGGAATGGCCACCTATAGCAGGAGAAGAATCAGAACAGTGAGGTATGCCAAAAGAAAAGGAAAGAAAATTGTTCAAGAAATTGGACGTGACCAACCGCACCAAATGTTAGAAGGTCAAGGAGGATAATGAATGAAAATTGACTATAGGATTTAGTAAAGTTGATTTTTCTAGTAATTCTGATAAGAACAATTTCATTTGGTTTGTGGGACAAAAATTTAATGAAGGAGGGTAAAAGAAGAGAAAGAAATCCTCAATGCGAGGAGGAGAAGTGTAGGTGCACAGAAGGCATGACAGAGGGGGAAGCTCAGGGAATTCTCACTTGACTTGAATTTTCTTTGCAAAATGATACTGATCAGGTATAGAGACTTCATGAAGTAGATAATGTTTGAATAGTTGCTGTGGGGAAAGGAAGCATAAACTCATTAGGGACACACACAATTGCTTTCAACTGGAAAACTCCTCCAGAAACTTAAATATCTCTTATTGACATGTCATCATCACCACCTTCCACGTGTTAACTCATGATGGTGAGCCATGACAACAGGGCCGACAGAGAAAGTTTGGGGGAAGAAGTTTTGCCCAAAGTACCTTAACTCACATCTGATACATGGTTGCCAAGTTTATTTACACTTTAAGATCAAACTGGATAACAAAATCCTGGTAAAACCACTAAAATAGAATGATAAATACCAAAAATATAGAAAGGAAGCAAACATCCTACTAATAGAGATATTAAGGCTGAATATTGTAGTAATGCAAAGTGGGAAAAAGACTAGGGTAAAGTTCTTAAATCCGTACTGTGCATTTGAGTTTGTCATTGTTACATTTATTTTGAAGTAAATGTATCAAAATCAAAAGACAAAATAGCTTATAAGCATAAATTCCAGGCTGTATTGTTTTATTCTGTATATATGTAAGCTTCTCCAAGGGTATGTTTACTGTAAAGATCTATGAGAATGTGCGCATTTTTGGAGACTGGTCTTAAAAGTATTTGTGGTAGTTCAAAAGTTAAAATGGTACTCTAAGGGATAAAGTATGATGTTCATCACAAACTCCAATTTCAAAGTGTCAGTGTTTATAATTCCTATTTGCTATGTACACTTGACATCGATTCAGTTGCTTTCATCTCTCCAGCTCCTTATATCTCTATAAGCAGCTTTTTTTCCAGCTTTAAGGTATAGTTTAACAAAATTTAAGGCATTTAAAGTATACAGTACAATGACTTCATATTCATATACATTGTGGAAGGATTACCCCCATCATTTTAATTAACATATCCATTACCTCACATATTTAATTTTTTCTTTTGTGGTGAGGACACTTAAATTCTGCTCTCTTAACACAGTATTGTATTATTAAAATTTGTTTTCAACTATAGCCACCATATTATACATTTAATCCTTAGACCCTTCTCATCTTAGAACTGACAATACTTTTACCAACCTCTCCCTATTTCTCCCAACCTCCAACCCCTGGCACCTGTTTCCTTTTTTTCTGTGAGCATTTTTCTTTTCTTTAGATTCCACATATAAGTGATACCATTCAGTATCTGTCTTTCTCCACCTGACTTTTAAAAGACATGGTAGATGGACTGGGCAGCAACTAGATGAGCCTTACCTTCAGGACCATTAGAGAAAGAATGGGAAATAGAGACTCAGTCAGGAGAGAAAGTGAGGTATTGTGGGAGGTATTTTGTGTTAAAGAAATACTGGAGGACTTGGATAGCATATTCCTTGTGTATAGAGAGCTGTCTGCATGTTTACATGAGAAATCAAAGGGAAATAATCTGTTATTACATGTTCCTCTGCCTCTTAAAGTAATGGAAAGGGCTTAAGGAGACTTAAGGAAAAGATGCAAGTAACTTAGTAAGGAGAGGAATAGTTCTTTATGGGGACATCAAAGATCATTAAACTTCTTTAATGACTAAAATAGAATCAAGTCACTGAAGACTTCCTCCTACTGTGAAAAATTTCAGTACTCAACATATATCCAGAAACTTTTAAGCCTGAAATAAATGAGAAGGAAGAAAATTAACATGAAACCTGGAAATATTTCAGTGATGCATGAATTTTCTGGGACTTAATTTTCTTATAACAAGAAACACTAACTTCTAAGTGCCCTAGTATTTGGCCAGACACTTGAAAATTTCCTTTTATCACCTCTGAACATACTGAAATGAGCATATTGTCTTACCAGAAAATCAGGTGTCAAAGCAACACAGCCTATACTATTCACAACAGATTATCTGAGACTAAGTATGTGTAGCCCAGGAGGTTGCCATCATGTTGTTCAGTTCATAAGACCACTCTCCAAAGCCATAGGAACCTCATGGGAATAAAAGTGAAAAATAACAAAACACTTAAACACTGATGACAAATTAATCCACTGCACTTGTCTATCATATAAACACATACCTATGCCCTTACGTGTTTATGAAGATGTATACATGTACATGTAAATTTTCCTACAGAAATAACTATTTTACTCAAACCAAAATAACCTGCAAATATATATCTGTACACCCAACCTACACATACACCCACATATGTTTGAGGCATTGGTCTCAGCTGCCCATCTGTGTCTTTATATTTAGCTATAACTATATAAACAGTCTGGGGTAAATATAATATCAAACTTGAATCAGAAAAAGAGAAGTTTTGTGAAATATGTAATTTTATTCTTAATATCCTTATTAGAACAAAAAGCTGCTGATTCAGTTCTTGTCATATCAAAAGAGAAAATATAAGAATCTGATTAGTCACATAGTTCATTTACAGTTCTTCAAAATTAAATAATATAAAGAATTGTGTTGGACTCAGAAATCAAAGCACTCCTATAGTTTCCTAAGTAGTGTGGAAAGAATCATGCCCCTGCAAGAATTTCACTGTATTTGAATCTTTAATTGCATACAAATTAATAAAGTGCTTAGTTGCATCTGGAAAGTCCACATGACTAATTTCAGGCACTAAGTAAACTTGTGGTGAATAAAAAAACAACTAAACTTATTACAGGTATTTATTAAAAGGGAAATGGACTTGTTAAACCATCAGATTGACAGTTACTCTGCAAATGATTCACAAACTGATAAACCTAATGTGATATATCAGAGAAAAGAAATACTTTTTTTATATCAACTGTATCAACCTACCTACTTGTCCTGAGACCTTGAGAAAAGATTAATTTAAGAACTACATTTTTGTTCTACATTTCATCTGAAAAAACGGGTTTAAGAGGAAATAACCATAGACGGTAATAAAAGGTAAATATGACTAAATACCATTATTACTGCCATTAGGCATAATCCCTAAAAATGTGATCATAACAAAATTTTGAGCTTGGTAAAAGTGATTTCTAGTGATTCTAAAAACAAAACATACACTAAATGAGTATCACTCATGAGAAATAAAAATCCTTTATTAACGATGTTCTTCTGGCCACCTCTAACCTGTTGATTGCAGTTTCAACATACATCAATGAACATCTTTGAAGGAAGAAGTCTTTCTAATGCAATAGGCATTTGATCCACAAATGTTTGATCTTTGCAGAAATAGTAGATTGAATGAAATCAAAACAATTATTAACAGAATAGAAACACAGGTTTCTAAACAGATTACCTGAGAGTTGTGTACCACTAGAAAACAGAAAAAGAGAAATTGCTCTTTTCAAAAAATTTTTAATAGAACTCATTTCTTGGATGGCACAACCACCTATTTCTAGGAAGCATTTTTTGTGTGCAAATAGAGATGTTTATAGAAGAGAAAAGCTCTGAAAAAATCTAAAACTCTAAGTGCCTATGTGAATAGGTTCAATGAATTCCTTTCCTGTTCATTCATCAAGCACTTCAAAATAAAGGCACATGGTCATCAATTTGTGCATCAGATATTGTCACCGTGCAATTGACTCTCAGTGTTCAGGTGGCAGAGAAAACAGCAACCAAGCTGTGCCAAACACATCCGTGGAAGGAGATGTGAAAGGAGAGAAGGCATTTTCCCAGTTGCCTGAGACTTCCACTCCACTATAGCCACTTGGTAATGTGTTCCTTGCTCAAGGAGTAAAAGAGTTCTACCACAAGACAGGTGACTTCTTACTGCTCTTTCCTTCCTATAAGAAAAGGAAGTGAGCACAATTAAGAATATGGCAACACAATCAATCTGTCTCTACATGTTGATGAATCTGGCATTGATGTCTTATCATCCGGCTAACGCTTAAAAGCAAACAATAGAAAGATGAAGAATATTAAAGTTACAGTGTGTTACCTCTCTAAATTATTTGTGAACTCTATTGTAACCATAATACTTAAGCATATTTAGGGCTTGATCATGAACTTTTGGTATTACTAGTGCATTTCCAATTTCTCAGAACCGTAGCAATTACCAAGAAAAAGACGGTCTGGGTGGTGGTAACACTACTCCAGGTCTAAAGAAAGTCAAGTCTTGTGAAGACAAGTCAAGATGTAAGGAACTCTTAAGTATAAAGTTATTTACTTCTTGCACTAAATTAGTTATCTTCATCTTGCAGTCTTTAAGAGTACAAGTTGAACTGTGTCCCCAGAAAGTCAGTTGAATTTTTTCATGAATAACCCCTAAATATCATTTTTTTCAAATATTTTATGAAAGTTTTATTTCTAATAAATTCCACTACTTTGCTCTAGTCACACTTTAAATAAATGTATAATCAAATTAAAGAGAATCAACTGTAGAAAGAAAAAACTCAAGTATTTCTTAAGAATTTTACATTAAATTTTTTTTCAGTTTTCCTGAAATAAGAACCTCTATCTTAATTGGAAATATTTTAACACTGAAAAAAAAAGATGGGAAATAGTACCACTACAAAAATACAGATTTATATATTTTCTTTTCAATTAGAGTTTTTATTCCAAAAAATAAATATAAGTAAGATAATTGAATGCTTTCTACCCCATTCCAGAAGTATATATTGGGGTCAATACTAGCAACTGCATATGGGTAAATCCTAAATAAATTGGAAAATAGCCGCTAAGTTTTTGTTCATCCCTACCATTATCACATTTTGTCCATTGTCTTATAGCATTCAGGGTCTTCAATGTCTTCTACCGAACCAAAATATATTCTTAAATATTTTTAACATTCATACTACAAAAGATGTAAAGAATCAACAGAATTTTCTGTATTTCCATCAAAGTGATTATCTTAAGCAAAAGGAATATTACTTACTTGTGAGATTAAGACTTTTAAAATATTTTTAGAGCTTAGGGTAGCTGTTGGGGGAACACCTGAAACTGGTATTTCCCCGCTTGCAGTGGACTCGAACTCCGCCCTTAAGGGAGGTACATTGGCACTGAAGAGAAAAGCCTAGATTTGAAACAATTAAGATTAAAACAATTAAAACAAAAACAAATAGTCATATTACATATGCTGATATTAAAATGAGATGTGCTTACTCTAGGGAATCCAGAGAAGAAAGTTTCAGAGTAAGAAAAGTTGATCTTAGAGCTAAAGATTGACTAGGGCCTGGGGAAGCATGACAGAGGAGGGGTGAGTGTGAAGGCAGGGGTGACATAAAGTAAAGTGACTATATACTAAAACACAGCATATTGTCACTTAAGAATAATAGTTTCATTATTTCCTTTTAATGAATTAGAAAACAATTCAGAGCCAAGAAGATTGAAATTCTTCCTCTTTTATGCTTCCTCAGCAAGAATATGTGTTTATTATCAGAAAGTTGCAAGGAATATTAAAAAACTAAACTTTCAACTATCTTAATATTAATTGAATCATTTTCTTATTGAGTTATCTTTTGCCCCAATGTCACATTTTACTCTTAGGAATCCAGCAGCTGGAACAGTGCAAATATAAAGAATGATATTCACAAGCAGAAGCTACCTGATGAGGGGAAAAAGGTAGGCCTTCTACTTTCTTGGATATAATACCTTTCTTCATCAAATGACTTCTGAAATACCAGTGTTCTTCTTGAACTCAAAAATATAAAACAGGATATAATGAAATTTATATAAGTAAATTTACAATAGCATTTACTATAATGGAATAATTTTGTAGACCCCAAGACACAGAAATTTTTATAGGAAACAACAATGAAAGCAAAAACCAAAAATATACAAAACAGTGTCTCTTCTCCTTGCCCTATCCTTTTCCACTTAACAGTTTATTCTTCACAACACAAATGGATTTCCACGTGCCTTCTTCCCTAATTAACCGTAGCATTAAAATTATTTAACAAAAATACTTTTTAACAAAGCTAGAGGTAAGAGCATTCACAGTATTCCTCTTAAAATTTAACTCCAAAAACATTTCACAAAACATGAAGAGTAAAATCCATAAAGCCATTTATCTTTTAGCAGTGGCATTTTCTCACTGAGACTTCTGAATTCTCAGACCTTTCTTTCATTTTGGTTTTCTGCTTCTTCAAGCAGGTCACAACTACAGACCTGACAGGAAAAGAAATGGTGCGCCTCAAATTTGTTGTGAGTACTTTCATTTCACCTTCTTCACATTCTGCCTTTTGTCAGACTCCATCTAAAATCAAATCACTACTGGCCAAGGCCATGTCCATAGAAAAATGGCAAAGTTAGATGTGTCCAAATAAGATCATAATTCTGCTTTGCTATAGCAGTTTACATTGCTATGTGAAATATCAACCCCATGGCTAGAAGAAATGTCTGCAATGAGTATACAGAAATTAGTCCTGCCAAATCTATTCCCTTCATTATACCATTAGTATCTGAAACCAGATCAATTCCTGTCCATAAAGAAATGAAAGAAAATGATAACCATTTAAAATACTTCTAGAACTTTCTAATTATGAAACAGTTGTACAGGAAAACACTTATAGGACTAACAGTATGTTTTATTACATCATTTAGATTAATTTGGATACTCATGTAAATAATTCTAACCATCAAGTAATTCTAGAGTAGATGCTATATGTATTTAATTGTTCATTATAATTTCTACAAAAGAATTGGTTAATATGTGAGTTTTCCAAAATATAGCCAAATAACTCTTCAGAGGTTTGTATATATAATAACTTCAAAGTTCTCCTTAGTCTACCAAGACAAACTGTATATCGGCATATAAGTAAACCATTCCACAGGGAGCACTATAAATCTTCCCTGCCTTTAGTCAGACTTACAAATTGTTACCGACACTCTCTCTGTAGCCAGAAACAAAGATGTGTATTGTAACAGAAACCTATAAATGTTAACCCAATATGTACAGATGACTAATACTACAAATGTGACCCAAACATGAAGTTACAGGAAGTAAAAATAGAGATTTCATAGAAAATATTCAGAATGATGTATATCTACTAGTTTTTGCCTTTGACTCTTCCCTCTTGCCTCCTTTGTTCTACTGCCAGAGAGAATATGTACTTTTGTATTTTCTGTATAGCATACACATTGATTTTTTTCAATAAGGCTGTGTGCTAAAATGTCAGTTCAGCTGTGTATGAATCCTTCTCTATGGTCCAAATAATACATCTGTACTACTTTTAGTATAAAGATAAATCCAGCTACTGGGTAGATCTGCTATTTCTGGGTGACTTTGGGGATAGTTGGTGCAGAGCTGGATTACCCAGATTTCCCATACTACTGCTTTGCACCAGCTGTGTATTCCTCCCAACAGCCTGGACTTAAACATTATCCTTTCTGCCTGGGCTGGTTCTTTCTGCAGTTGGCCCTGACCCTAATCGAGTGTCAATCCCAGCGGTTAGCTACCCTGCTTCTGTATTTATATGCTCTGTGGGTTAGGTAATAATAAACCTCTCTCTCTCTCTTAAGCAAACAAGAAAACTGCTACAATAAAGTTACTATTAATAAGTCAGTAAAAGACAGAGATATGTTCAAATGACAGCCTGGTACTTCTAAAATACTTGTTTTGGCAGCAGCTTCCACTGGAGTCCCTGAGCTAATAATTTTAGTTTTGGCTTGTAACATATACTGTTATCAAAGACACCATTTACTTAACCAGAAACAGGTTCAGGTCCTAAGAGTAATTAGGTGGTAATTTATTTGATCATTTATGCATTAAAGGAACCTTAAACTGGAGCCATAACTGTAACTCAGTTCAAAAAATTAAAACAACTAGAACCTGATTTCTGCTAGTCAGACTATCCTTTGATACACTCTTGCATCCTGTTGATGAAAAATTAAGCTGGTTTCTCCAAACTCATCTGGTTTGGAGCAAGGAAATAATCCAGCTAAGAGTAGAATTTAGTCTCCAGGTAACCATGATCCACAGGAGAGACAGTTAACTCTGCTAGCCTGTAGACCTTTCTTAAAAAGAGCAAAAATCAGTTAACCCTTCTAAAGCCAAAACAAGTCTTCCACATTGATATTTGAGAAGATTATCTAAAATAGGATAAACATAGATCAAAGACTTCCTTACTTTCTAAGAATTTGTTTTAGGTTTAAGTAATTTATAATATTATATTCATTTTAGGTATACAACATAATTCTTTGTATATATTGCAAAATATCCACCACAGTAAGTCTAGTTTACTCCATAATTGTACATAGTTACAATTCTTTTTTCTTATAAGAAATTTTAAGAGCTACTTTCTTTAGCAACTTTCAGATACACAATACAGTATTATCACCTGTGCATTACATTCCCAGGACTTATTCATTTTATAAGTGGAAATTTACACCTTTTGACCAACTCTGCCCATTTTGTTTACCCCCTACCTTCCACCTCTGGCAATCACCAATCTGTTTTCTTATCTGAATTCAGTTTCATTGTTTTTAGATCCCACACATAAATGAGATTATACAGTATTTGTCTTTCTCTGTCTGACTTCTATTCCTTAGCATAATGACCTCGAGGTCCACCCATGTTGTCACAAATGGAAAGATTTGCTTCATTTTTATGATAAACAATATTTCAGTGTGTGCATCACATGTTCTTTATCCATTCATTGACTCATGGATACTTAGGTTGCTTTTCATGTATTGGCTCTTGTAAATAATACTGCAATGAATAAAGGGGTGTATATATATTTTTTAAGTTAGTGTGTTTTTATTTCCTTCAGATAAATATCCAGAAATGGAATTGCCGGGTCATATGGTATTTCTACTTTGAATTTTTTGAGGAACATTCATAGTGTTTACTAGTGGCTGGACCAATTTACATTCCCATCAACAGTGCACAAGGGTTCCCTTTTCTCCACATCCTTGCAAACACTTGCTATCTCTTGTCTTTTTTATAATAACCAAGCTAACAGATGTGATGTAATAATATTTCACTATGATTTTGATTTAAAGTTTAATTATGATTAGTGATGTTGAACACCTTTTCATGGGTCTGTTGGTCATCTCTATGTCTTCTTTGGAAAAATGTCTTTTCAGATGCTCTTTCCATTTTTTTTAACTGAATTATTTTTATGCTATTGAGTTGTATGAGTTCTTTATATATTTTGGATATTAGCCCTTTATCAGATATATAATTTGCAAATATTTTCTCCCATTTAGCAGGCTGCTTTTTCATTTCATTGACTGAATTCCTTTACTGGGCAGAAGCATTTTAGTTTAATGTAGTTCCACTTGTTTATTTTTCTTTTGTTCTCTTTGCTTTTGGTATCAAAGTAAAAAAAAATCATCATGTAGACCATGTCAAGGAGCTTATTGCCTAGTTTTCTTCTAGTTTTATGATTTTGGGTCCTTCATTCAACTCTGTAATTGATTTTGAGTTAGTTTTTGTGTATAGTGTAAGGTAGTTGTTCAGTTTCATTCTTTTGCATGAAACTGTCCAGCTGTCCCAGTACCATTTGTTAAAGAGATTGCCTTTTACCCATTGGATATTCTGGGCTCCCTTGTCATAAGTTAATCAACCATATATACCTGGGTTTATTTCTGTCCTTTCTGTTCTGTTCCATTGAGCTCTCTCTTCCATGCATCTGTTCCGTTCCATGTATCTGTTTTTTCATGCCAATACTATTCTGTTTTGATTACTATAGCTTTATAATATAGTTTGAAGTCAGGACACATGATGCCTCCAGCTTTGTTCTTCTTTAGAATGATTGCTTGGGCTATTCAGGGTGTATGAAACCTTCTCTATGGCCTAAAGAATACATCTGTACTACTTTTAGTACAAAGATCAACAATATATACCTGGGTTTATTTCTGTGGTTCCATATACATTTGGGGATTGTTTTTTCTATTTATCTAACTTTTTAATGCATGCATTTGTTGTGTTCAAACTGTGTATAACCCTGTCTCATGTTCTGGGGCCACAATAACCTGTTGATTATAATCAGTGAGAAATCCTCCCATGACTTCTTTATGGGAATGTATTGAGCATCACAACACGTAGGTTAATCATTTCACAACATGGTACCAGGTAACCACTTCCTGTTTCTCCCAGTCCCTCAATCCTCACTTTACAGTCTTTGTTGTGCCACATCAAGGATAAGTTGTTAGTTGATACTCTTTCAGTATTATTACATTCAGTAAAGTACTTGTAGGGTCTGAAAATGGTTCCAAGGTTGAGTAAAAAAAAAAACCTTAAGATACTGAAAAGTGTAGGGACTACCATTTATTACCATTATAGACTTTCTTAGTGGTTATTTCATTCTCCACTAGGAGTTTCTTCGAGTTATATCTCAACTAATTCTCCTGGTCAGAGGGCCTTTGAAGGAGAAGATGCGAGGATAGTCAAGAAATTTCAAAGATAATTTAAATTTTATATATTGTAGTGTATACAGAAGGAAATAATAACTTTCTTATTATAGGCATGTGTGATATGAATTTTATAAAACATTTATATCTTCAATATTTTCATTGACTACTGTTGCTTTTTTTGTAACACAAAGGACATACTTTTTATTTACCATGATTATCAATATTATACACTATTAATTTAAAAATTACATACTGTACAATTAAAATAAGAGTTTCTAATCAATTTTATAGGTTGTATTGCTGAATTATTGCTGAATTTTACCTTAAATCGTTTTTTGCAAAATTTTCTTCCCTTTTTTGTTAAAGAGTATGATGACAATAAAAAGAATGTTCAAATGTCAATATGTAGTTCTAATACTTTAATCAGGAACTAAAAATCCTCTCAAGAATCCTTGACTTTCCTTTACATGGTCTGCAAGATAGTAAAAAAACCAAAGGTTATCTATAAACTTAGCTAAGGTAAGTAAGTCTTACTATTAATGAGGAAACCATTTGTTATAATTCCATAAAAATGTCAAAATTAAGTTAAAATGTTATAATTTTATAGATTTAAAATAAAGAGAAACTAAACTTTGGTATTGTTCAGGACTTTTGAATGCAAGTAATATGTGACTAGCTTTAGGGGAGGAAGGATTTGGAAATTTTGGGTCTAAAAAAATCAAAGAAATGAGATCTCAGAAATGCATTTGATTTCTTGCTTCTTGCTTATTTTCTCTCTCCTTCCTTCTGTGCTTAACTCTTCTGTTTCTTTCTACATGAAAATTCCATTTGTTCTTACTGCCTCCTCTTTGTTCTCCACAGAAAGCATGGTCACCAACATTTCCTGAATATCGTAACTGCCTCTACTGAAGACTTTCTTATGTCTAATTAAAAGAAAAAAAATCATGGGGAATTACTGTGATTGGTTCAGCTTAGTTTAGGTGCCCACCGCAGACAAAGCAATAGTAGCCAGAAGAAAATGACAGCTTCAAATGGAACCAGAAACGGTGGTGGTGGAGCAGGATAAGGTCTCAAACCCATAATGAGGTGCTATATTAATGAAGGGGAGAGATATACTTGTTTAAAAAATAACGTGCTTATAACAAATTAAGAAATTATAAATAAATTTTAAAATGCAAGCAGATTATGACAATGTATAAGACTTGACCTATACTTGAATACCATGTACAATACCTATGGAAAGTCTTTATTTCAGTCAAGTAATTTAGTTTTCAGTGTTTGGGAAAATGGTTCATAAATATGTAAATTTGTAGATTTTAGCATAAGCGTTTGCTATTTGCTCTCAAAAAGAATTTGTGATTAAGATCATATTTTTTTCACAATTGTATGAATAACTAACTCAAATTATAAGCAGGAGAAAAATGCTTCCGAAGGAAAAAAGTCTTACTCTCCAGAATGTAAAGGGAAATTTATTGTTCAAAACGTTCCATTACTTAGGCTGTTTACTACAGGGAGTATTAAATAACATGAGATGAAAGTGACAAAACAGATTTCTTGATAAGCACACTATTTTTAAGGACCTCCTCATAAAATGGTGTGAAATCTAAAACATCTTGAAAATGAAGTACACTATTTCAAGTAGCTAAGAGCAAAAATGAGACATCTTCCAAGAGAGTAGGCAAAAGAGAGAATGATAAGATCAACAGAAGTTGAGTGCCTGCAAGTTGTAAAACATTTTATAACATGATCTGGATGTTATTTCATTTTATTTTATTTTAGTGAAAGATTGAAGGTGATTCTAGCATAGAAAGATATTTCTGGCAAGAAAGAAATTTCTTGAGATAGTCCCAACATTAAAAGCCTTCAGAATGAGAGACTGCATATCTGTCATGGTATCTTCAAAAAGGGAATGGGCCATTTTTTTTTTAATTAAAGGCTACCTTATTTGAGAATGTAGAATAACAGATATGGAATAGAGAAAGGAGTCTTGCAGATAATACCCAATGTGAAGATGCAAAGGATGTAACATTCATAATCCTTTGAACTGTTCTATTTAATATGAATTGTATGTTTCAAAAGTTCTTGAATAGCTCACTGTGGTCAACAGTCAACTGCTGGATCCCAAAGAAGTAACTACAGTCAAGTTACTCTGAACAAATGAGGTGCAGGTATTATAAACTTCTTAGATTCCTCAGACACTAAGAGTATTCTAGAATACTCAAAGAGAAAATGCAACTGCAGAACTGTCTTCCAGATTTGTTCCTCTGCAAAATGACACCATCACTTATGATATCATGACTGCTATTTATAATAAAAAATATGTATATCACAGAAATTGAACTTTGGCTACCATTGGACTCATAATATGTTTCTTCTAAACCTTTGTCTTCAGATTTGATTTATAAAGATTTGGGATATTATCTTGCCACCATAAACCCACCATAAACCCCATATGTCTATGTTTAGACATAGAGGGGCTTGAAATCTCCAATGATGATATTGAGGTTTCTTGATTAGTCTTGTCTCAATATTCTGGGCTTGAAGCTTCTAAAACCTTTCCTTCCATAAGCATTAGCTGAGATGGATACTTTAGCTTTGTGCTTGCCCTCTTTCTAAAAGCCCAGCTCTTATTCTTAGCCCTCACTGTGGTTCTAACCCAGTGGATAGCAAATTGGATTATGTTTGTCCTGAATCCTTAACATATCTTTGTAATAGAAGGGTGTCCATTTATGGAAGTGATTATGTCTCTGGTTCCTAAGACTTTCTCAAGCAGTTTATGCATACTTTCCTAGCCATTATTGCAGTGTTTAAATCAAGGACCAGGAATCATGACTTCTCCATCCTTAGTCTTGTGTCTTAAGAGGTAGGAGGGTTCAGTATTCCTCACAGTGCCCTACCGTAATTCCATTTGTGGTGAATGACTATAAATTATTATACATCTTAAGAATAGAAAGGAAATGATAAATATTTTGTGCTCATAAGATACACAGCAAGATTCCAAAGAAAACTATACTTAATTCTAAAGATGGGCACCCAAAGGTGCAAAAAGATAAGGAGAGTTAAAAATATACATAGCTCAGATATCTCACAATCTTACCAGTATTTTATAGCCTGATACAGGATATTTTCAGTGAAAAATGAATAAACATTGGATAAAATCTTATAATACAACAACTTGCTAAGTTAATTTAACAGTTGAACAGATAACAAGATAACACTGAATAGAAAATATTGAATAAAAAATAGTTTGAGTTCCTCATGATTACATTCTTGGGATTAAAGATGGTGGCATGAGAGGAGAGACAGAGGCTTCCGCCTAAACCTGAATACAATTAGAAAATTTAATTGGCGCAACTAATCCTGAGAGAGCAACAGGAAAAAGGATGGTGTCAGACTGCACACACCTGGAGAACAGAGCAGACCTCAGCGAACGGGGTAACATACCAGAGCTGTAGCTCCACAGGACCCAAGCCCCTCCCCCACCCCAGCTCACAGGTGGGAGGAAGACAAATGGAGCAGGGAGGGAGTGGAAGGCTAGGGACTGCCGAATACCTAGCTCCGGAGATCTGCGCTGGGAACAGAAACCTACATTTCATGGTGCTTTCAGGAGACTCGAAGGACTATCGGGTTTGAAAGCTAATACAGACAGACTTCCTGGGGAGACCGGGATTCCGGCTGTTTGTGGAAAGCAGGAATCCATATCCGGCTGCTCTGGGACAAAAACTTATACATGTGTTACCGGCCCACTGGCTCAGGCAGTGGAGACAGGCACAGCAGCCAGGAGGTGGGGAACAACTCTTTCATTCCCCCAGGCACCAATACTGCTCCCCTGCAACCCCCGACATTGCTTCAGGGGCTGAGCAGCTCCAGAGACTACAGCTTCTGGACAAGAGAGGGTGCCATATACAAACATGAAAAGCCAAAGGAACCTTGTCCAGAGTAAAATTATTAATACAACTCCAGAGAAAGATTTAAATGATATGGACCTCGTGACTCTTCCTGAAAGGGAGTTCAAAATAAAAATCATCAACATTCTAATGGAGGTACAGAAAGACATCCAAGAACTCAGAAATGAATTCAGGTTGGAGGTCCAATCATTGAAGAGCATGATGGAGGGTATTAAAAGCAGGTTGGATACAGTGGAGGAGACAATAAATGAAATAGAAACTAGAGAAGAGGAATACAAAGAAGCTGAGGCACAGAGAGAAAAAAGGATCTCTAAAAATGAAAGAATATTGAGAGAACTGTGTGACCAATCCAAGCGAAACAATATTCACATTATAGGGATAACAGAAGAAGAAGAGAGAGAGAAAGGGACAGAAAGTGTCTTTGAAGATGTAGTTGCTGAAAACTTCCCCAATCTGGGGAAGGACATAGTCTCTAAGGCCATGAAGATCCACAGATCTCCCAACACAAGGAACCCAAGGAAGACAACAGCCAGACACATAGTAATTAAAACAGGAAAGATCAAGGATAAGGACAGACTGTTAAAAGCAGCGAGAGGCAGAAGTGAGATCACATACAAAGGAAGGCCCATCAGACTAACATAAGACTTCTCAGCAGAAACCTTATAGGCTAGAAGGGAGTGGCATGATGTATTAAATGCCATGAAGAAGAAGGGCCTGGAACCAAGATTACTTTATCCAGCAAGATTATCATTTAAATTTGAAGGAAGGATTAAACAATTTCCATATAAGCAAAAGCTGAGAGAGTTTACCTCCCAAAAACCATCACTGCAGTCTATTTTGGAGGGACTGCTATAGATGGAAGTGTTCCTAGGGTTGGATAGCCATAACCAGAGGTAGTTAAACCATGGTAGGGAGGATGAAGCAGCTGATTGCGAGGCAAATGCAAAATTAAATTGACTCTCCACAATGTCAATCAAGGGATAGATAAAAAGTACAGAATTTGATACCTTATATATAAAGAATGAAGGAGGAGAAATAGAAAAGAACTATCAGATTGTATTTGTAACAGCATACTAAGTGAGTTAAGTTAGACTCTTAGAGAGTAAGGAAAGTAACCTCAAACCTTTGGTAACCATGAATCTAAAGCCTGAAATGGCAATAAGTACATACCTATCGATAATCACCCTAAATGTAAATGGACTGAATACACCAATCAAAAGACATAGAGTCACTGAATGGATAAAAAAACAAGACCCATCTATATGCTGCTAATAAGAGACTCATCTCAAACCCAAAGACATGCACAGACTAAAAGTCAAGGGATGGAAAAAGATATTTCATGCAAACAATAGGGAGAAAAAAGCAGGTGATGCAGTACTAGTAATAGAGAAAATAGACTTCAAAACAAAGAAAGTAACAAGAGATAAAGAAGGACATTACATAATGATAAAGGGCTCAGTCCAACAAGAGGATATAACCATTATAAATACATATGCACCCAACACAGGAGCACCAACATATCTGAAACAAATACTAACAGAACTAAAGGAGGAAATAGAATGCAATGCATTCGTTCTGGGAGACTTCAACACACCACTCACTCCAAAGGACAGATCCACCAGACAGAAAATAAGTAAGGACACAGAGGCACTGAACAACACACTAGAACAGATGGACCTAATAGACATCTACAGAACTCTACATCCAAAAGCAACAGGATACACATTCTTCTCAAGTGCACATGGAACATTCTCCAGAATAGAACACATACTAGGCCACAAAAAGAGCCTCAGTAAATTCAAAAAGATTGAAATCCTACCAACCAACTTTTCAGACCAGAAAGGCATAAAATGAGAAATAAATTGTACAAAGAAAGCAAAAAGGCTCACAAAGACATGGAGGCTTAACAGCACGCTCCTAACTAATCAATGGATCAATGACCAAATCAAAATGGAGATCCAGCAATTTATGGAAACAAACGACAACAACAACACAAAGCCCCAAGTACTGTGGGATACAGCAAAAGCAGTCTTAAGAGGAAAGTATATAGCAATCCAGGCTTATTTAAAGAAGGAAGAACAATCCAAAATGAATGGTCTAATGTCACAATTATTAAAACTGGAAAAAGAAGAACAAATGAGGCCTAAGGTCAGCAGAAGGATGGACATAATAAAGATCAGAGAAGAAATAAATAAAATTGAGAAGAAAAAAACAATAGCAAAAATCAATGAAACCAAGAGCTTGTTCTTCCAGAAAGTAAACAAAATAGATAAGCCTCTAGCCAGACTTATTAAGAGGAAAAGAGAGTCAACACACATCAACAGAATCAGAAACGAGAAAGGAGAAATCACAGCGGACCCAAGAGAAATACAAAGAATTATTAGAAAGTACTATGAAAACCTGTATGCTAACAAGCTGGAAACCTAGGAGAAATGGATAACTTACTAGAAAAATACAACCTTCCAAGACTGACCCAGAAAGAAACAGAAAATCTAAACAGACCAATTTCCAGCAATGAAATTGAAGCTGTAATCAAAGAACTACCAAAGAACAAAACCCCCTGGCCAGATGGATTTACCTCAGAATTTTATCAGACATACAGGGAAGACATAAAACCCAGTCTCCTTAAAGTTTTCCAAAAAATAGAAGAGGAGGGAAAACTCCTAAACTCATTCTATGAAGCCAACATCACCCTAATTCCAAAACCAGGCAAAGACCCCACCAAAAAAGAAAATTACAGACCAATATTCCTGATGAACGTAGATGCAAAAATACTCAATAATATATTAGAAAACCGAATTCAATAATATATCAAAAGGATAATACACCATGACCAAGTGGGATTCATCCCAGGGATGCAAGGATGGTACAGCATTCAAAAATCCATCAACATCATCCACCACATCAACAAAAAGAAAGACAAAAATCACATGATCATTTCCATAGATGCTGAAAAAGCATTCGACAAAATTCAACATCCATTCATGATAAAAACTCTCAGCAAAATGGGTATAGAGGGCAATTACCTCAACATAATAAAGGCCATCTATGATAAACCCACAACTAACATCATACTGAACAGCGAGAAGCTGAAAGCTTTTGCTTTGAGATTGGGAACAAGACAGGGATGCCCACTATCACCACTGTTATTCAACATAGTACTGGAGGTCCTAGCCATGACAATTAGGCAAAACAAAGAAATACAAGGAATCCAGATTGGTAAAGAGGAAGTTAAACTGTCACTATTTGCAGATGACATGACATTGTACATAAAAATCCCTAAAGAGTCCATTCCAAAACTACTAGGACTAATATCGGAATTCAGCAAAGTTGCAGGATACAAAATTAACAGACAGAAATATGTGGCTTTCCTATACACTAACAATGAACCAATAGAAAGAGAAATCAGGAAAACAATTCTATTCACAATTGCATAAAAAAGAATAAAATACGTAGGAATAAACCTAACCAAAGAAGTGAAAGACCTATACCCTGAAAACTATAAGACACTCTTAAGAGAAATTAAAGAGGACACTAACTAATGCTCCTGGCTAGGAAGAATTAATATCATCAAAATGGCCATCCTGCTCAAAGCAATATACAGATTCGATGCAATCCCTATCATACTACCAACAGCATTCTTCAATGAACTGGAACAAATAGTTCAAAAATTCATATGGAATCATCAAAGACCCCGCATAGCCAAAGCAATCCTGAGAAGGAAGAGTAAAGTTGGGGGGATCTCGCTCCCCAACTTCAAGCTCTACTACAAAACCACAGTAATCAAGACAATCTGGTATTGGCACAAGAACAGATGCAAAGACCAGTGGAACAGAATAGAGACATCAAACATTAACCCAAACATATATGGCCAATTAATATATGATAAAGGAGCCATAACATATGATGGGGAAATGACAGTCTCTTCAACAGATGGTGCTGGCAAAACTGGACAGCTACATGTAAGAAAATGAAACTGGATCACTGTCTAATCCCATATATGAAAGTAAATTCAAAATGGATCAAAGACCTGAATGTCAGTCATGAAACCATAAAACTCTTAGGAAAAAGCATAGGCAAATATCTCATGGACATAAACATGAGTGACTTCTTCATCAACATATCTCCCCGGGGCAAGGGAAACAACAGCAAAAATGAACAAGTGAGACTATATCAAGCTAAAAAGCTTCTGTACAGCAAGGGACACCATCAATAGAACAAAAAGGTATCCTACAGTATGGGAGAATATATTCGTAAATGACAGATCTGATAAAGGCTTGACGTCCAAAATATATAAAGAGCTTACACACCTCAACAAACAAAAAGCAAATAATCCATTTAAAAAATGGACAGAGGAGCTGAACAGACAGTGTTCCAAAGAAGAAATTCAGATGGCCAAGAGACACATGAAAAGATGCTCCACATCACTAGTTATCAGAGAAATGCAAATTAAGACCACAATGAGATATCACCTCACACCAGTTAGGATGGCTACCATCCAAAAGACAAACAACAACAAATGTTGGCAAGGCTGTGAAGAAAGGAGAACCCTCCTAAACTGCTGGTGGGAATGTAAATTAGTTCAACCATTGTGGAAAGCAGTATGGAGGTTCATCAAAATGCTCAAAATAGACTTACCATTTGACCCAGGACTTACAATTCTAGGAATTTACCCTAAGAATGCAGCACTCCAGTTTGAAAAAGACAGATGCACCCCTATGTTTATCGCAGAACTATTTACAATAGCCAAGAAATGGAAGCAACCTAAGTGTCCATCAGTAGATGAATGTATAAAGAAGATGTGGTACATATACACAATGGAATATTATTCAGCCATAAGAAGAATACAAATCCTACAATTTGCAACAACATGGATGGAGCTAGAGGGTATTATGCTCAGTGAAATAAGCCAAGTGGAGAAAGACAAATAGAAACTGATTTCACTCATCTGTGGAGTATAAGAACAAAGGAAAAACTGAAGGAACAAAACAGCAGCAGAATCACAGAGCTCAAGAATGGACTAACAGTTACCAAAGGGAAAGAGACTGGGGAGAATGGGAAGGGAAGGAGGGATAAGGGCAGGGAAGAAGAAAGAGGGCATTACAATTAGCATGTATAGTGTGGGGAGTGGGGAAAAGGGGAGGGCTGTGCAACACAGAGAAGACAAGTAGTGATTCTACAACATCTTACTATGCTGATGGACAGTGACTGTAATGGGGTTTGTGGGGGGCACTTGGGGTAGGGGAGAGGCTAGTAAACATAATGTTCTTCATGTAGTTGTAGATTAATGATAACAAAATTTAAAAAAAGATGTGGTACATATACACAATTGAATATTATTCAGCCGTAAGAAGAAACAAATCCTACCTTTTGCAACAACATGGATGGAGCTAGAGGGTATTATGCTCGGTGAAATAAGCCAGGTGGAGAAAGACAAGTATCAAATGATTTCCCTCATCTGTGGAGTATAACAACAAAGCAAAAACTGAAGGAAAAAAAATGCCAGCAGACTCAATAGAACCCAAGAATGGACTAATGGTTACCAAAGGGTAAGGGACTAGGGAGGGTGGGAGGGAAGGTACGGATAAGGGAATTAAGGTGCATTATGATTTGCCCTCATAATGTAGGGGGTCCATGGGGAAGGCAGTATAGTACAGAGAAGACAAGTAGTGACTCTATAGCATCTTACTAAGCTGATGGACAGTTACTCTAATGGGGTATGTGGTGGGGAGCTGATAATGGGGAAAATCTAGTATCTACAGTTTTGCTCATGTGAGAGTATTTCAATGACACCTTAATAAAAAAAATAAAATAAGGAATAAAAAGAAAAAAAATTACATTCTGGGATTGAGGTTTGGGTAAAAGCAGTTTTCTGGGAGGTGATCCCAGGAAGCTTGATAAGGATGTGTGAGCATGAAACAGGAGAAAGGGGAAAACCAATTAAGAGTGTTATTGAACTAGAAACCTCCATTGGCAGTGGGGGCTAAATATGTGTGTGGAACACACCTTAAAATTTCCCCCATGTGCTGAGACAATGGATATTCCATAACCATTTTCATTCAATTAAGATTAGCTTCTAGCTCATTGGTCAAGAAACTTTCTCGGTAAAGGGCCAGACAGTAAATATCGTAGGCTATACAGGCTCTGTGATCTCTGTCACACTATGCAACTCTGCCACTGTAACATGAAAGCAGATGTAGAAAATCTGTTAGAAAATGGCTGTGGCTCTGTTCCTTTTATTTACAAAAACAGGTCGTGAGCTGATTTTGTCCTCAAAACTGATTTTGCCAGCTCCTGTTCTAACACAATCAATTTCCTTGCCCAGTACAGCTCAAAATGATCTTGGAGCCTGAGACTGCTCTTAGGCAAAAAGATGCAGAAAGCCATGGGCTGCTATAGAAATGTTTGAAGTGACCTCTTGGGAAGGTAAAGGTGTACAAGTGGTAAACAGATAAAATGACAAAATCAGAAGTCTGGAAAAGTTATTTAAAAGAAAAATAGCTATAGAGAAATGTTGGATTAAAGAATAACAAGACAGATGACATCTAAAATGTTACATCAGAAGTATCTCAAGGTAAGATAAGTCTCCTGGATTATACTGTAAGGAAGGATAGTCTTTAGGTCTTTTTTATCCTTAATGACGTAGTTATTCAAACCCCAAATTGAATCAGTTACTTGACTTGTATATTTATATAAATAGTACATAGGAAAAGGAAGTTTCCCAAGCCAAAACAAAGCACACAGTATTGCCTGCTTATCTATTCGGTATCTGTACCACATGTAACTGGAAAGACTGTATACTGTGGAGTTAGTATCTACTAATGTCTGCAGTACAATACATTCTTCCTTGTAAGTAACAAATCTTCAATAAATGTGTTGGCTTTTTAAAAAGTGTAAGTCAGATACATCGAAATTAGAGGAAAGAAGCTTGAGATCAGTCTATATTGACTTACTCTCAAATTTAAGCATCTGTAACAATATAGAAAGTTGAAGACAGAAAACTATGATTTGAAAAACAAAATAATGACTTTTTTAAAAAGTGGCTAAATAAATTAAGGATGATTTACTATTTTAAACCTAGCATTCACATTACAGATGTTTCACAAAATAATACTTAAAGACTAGGAAGCACACATATATTTCCAGTCAGCCAAATAAAGGCAAGTTTTAAAGACATCATTTAGGGAAATTTCAAGACACATAGATCAGAAAGAAGGTATTTTCATTTGTGACTTTTCTAATTTGATTTTCAGTTAGACTGTACCTGAAGAACTCTGACTTCTAACAATCTTTATTGGGCATAACTTAAAGATAGATAAACAGTCAACCAAAAATGTCCGTAAGGTAATAACATTTCTACTGTAGTTTTATAAGACTGTAATCGAGTTCACTCATAAGCAACAAGATTATTGTCTCATAAAATAGCCCCATATAGCTACAACATTATCCCAATTGTGATGCTGTAACAAGACTTGCTAAAAAATGTGTGCAATAACTATGAACATAAACATATAAATGTATTGGATTTTTCCTTTTGCCATCTCAAGGGATAGGAGTAGCCACACAAGAGAAAGGTTAAAACTTGCAGAAAGAATAAAAGAATCAGGCCAACCATAAAGATGTAGCCTAATGTCATAAATTAGGTTGTTAGTAAATATCTTAATAAGTAAAAATACCTGTGCTCATAATATACTCATGAATCAATGGTTCAAAAGCTCAAGTTGTTGAGTTTGGGGGATAGAGATGTTAGCATAACCATATGCTATACAAGTCAGATATGAAAATATGAGAATTGCATTAGGTTTTGAAGACCTTGTCCTTGTACATACCTAATTTTCATTGGCTGGTAACTGGAAAAGTTAATAGAGATATTGTGAAGGAGATGGTATGTGTATATAAGGCCTTCTAAAATAAACTCAGAGAAAAAGGAACGGAGGGGCAGGTATAGAGAATGAATATGCTGAATTTTGGGGTTAGACACATCAAAAGAATTCATTTGGTTTTCTTTGATTATTGTCTTTAGATTTATTTGTTTGCAGGTTTGCTTTCCCAGGGAAAAATGACATTTTAGACAAAAATGGGTCTCTGTGTCTGTAATGTGCCATGTATTTTTATATATATCATACCAGAAGCAGGGCAAAGAAAAACTAATGTGGAAGATTAGGAAGACCAGCTTTGCAGCTATTCCTTATTTTCCTAAGATATCTTATTGTTACAGGCACAATTCTGAAGTGACCCCTTGAGTGTGAGTACAACTATTGAATAAGATATGGTATCACTCCCATGATAGTTTTCTAATCACCTGACTTTGAGGTAGGAGAGGTTATCCTGACCTAATGCAGTTGGTCCTTAAAGGAAGGCAAAGCATCAGAGAAATTATCCCCCTGGCCTGAAAGGAAAAGTGAATTACCATGTTTGAGTGGGCCTATGAGGGAGGGGCTTCTAGGAGTTGAGACTGACCCCCAGCTGACAGCCAGTCAGAAAGACAGGGACTTCAGTAGCTGTAATCTCAGAGAACTGAATTCTGCTAGCCACCTGAAAGATCTTGAAAGAGAATGTCAGACTCTAGATGATCACAGTATGGCCAACTTGTGAGATCCACATCAGAACACCCAGATAACCCTTTTATTTCCAGAATCCTGTTCCAAAAAACCTGAGATAATAGGTCGGTATTGCTTTAAACCACAAATTCATAATAATGTTATGTAACAACAGAAAAGGATACTGTTAACCAAGAGAAGAACCATTAGAAGTCACTTCTCTAGACCACCTTGTTTGGTGTAATTTTTAACTATAATTATACATTTTTCACATATATTTATGATTACCACAGTGACATGTTCATTGAAAGATAAGTTAAATGAAACAGAAAACACATTATTAAAAAGAAAATGTACTTTGAAATGCAGGCATACATCCTCTTATTGCACTTTGCTTTCCTGCACTTTGCAGATACTGCATTTCTTACAAATTAAAGATTTGAGGCAAACCTACTTGAAACAAGTCTATCTGCACCATTTTTCCAACATTTGCTCATTCTGTATCTCTGTGTCACATTTTGGTGATTCTTGTGGTATTTCAAACATTTTCTTACTTTATTTGTTCTGGTGATCTGTGATCAGTGATCCTTGATGTTACTATTGTGATTGTTTTGGGACACCATGAACCAGACCCACATGAGATGGTGAAATTAATGAATAAATGTTGTGTGTACTGACTGCTCCACTGGTGGGCCATCCCCCTGCCTCTCTTCCTCTCCTCAGCCTCCCTATTCCCTGGGAATATTGGGAGTATTTTAATATTCCAATATTTCAATAGTCCACAGCAATATTGAAATTAGGTGAACTAATAAGCCTACAGTGACCTCTAAGTATTCAAGTGCAAGGAAGAGTTGTATGTCTCTCACTTTAAATCAAAGCTAGAAATAATTAAACTTAGTGATGAAGGTGTGTTGCAAGCTGAGTTAGGCCAAAAGCTAGGTCTGCAAACAGCCATAATGTGAATGCAAAGGAAAGCTGGAGAAAATTAAAAGTGCTACTCTAGTGAACACACATGGTAAGAAAGCAAAACAGCCTTACTGAAAATGTGGAGAAGGCTTCAGTGGTCTGGAGAGAAGATCAAACCAGCCAGAATATTCCCTTAAGCCAAAGCCTAATTCAGAGCAACGCCCAAAATTTCTTAAGTTATATGATGACTGAGAGAGATGAAGAAACTAAAGAAAAGTTGGAAGTTAGCAAAGTTGGTTCATGAAGTTGAAGGAGAGAAGCCATCTCCATAACATAAAAGTGCAGGTGAAGCAGCAAGTGCTGATGCAGAATCTGCATCAGGTTATCCAGAAAATGCAGCTAAGATAATGAATGAAGGTGGCTACACTGAACAGTGGATTTTTAATGTATATGAAACAGCCATCTATTGGAAGGATATGCCTTCTAGGGCTTTCATAACTGGAGAGGAGAAGTCAATGCTTGGCTTTGTGCTTCAAAGGACAGGCTGACTCTAGTTAGGGGCTAATGAAGCTGGGAATTTTAAGTTAACACCAATGCTCATTTAACAGTCTGAAAATCCTAGGACACTTAAGAATTAAGCTAAATCTCCACTACCTGTGTTCTCTAAATGGGACAACAAAGCCTACATGAGAGCTGTTTACAACATGGTTTGCTTAATATTTGGAGTCCACTGTTGAGAACTACTGCTAGAAAAAAGATTCCCTTCAAAATATGACTGTTGGTTGACAATACATCTGGTCATCTAAGAGCTCTGATGGAGATATCCCACAAGATTAATGTTGTGTTTGTGCCTGCCAACACAACATCCATTCTGCAACCCATTGGTCAAGAAGTAATTTTGACTTTCAGGTCTTATTAAGAAATACATCTCATCAGGCTATAGCTGCCACAGTGATTCCTCTGATAGATCTGGGCAAAGTAAATTGAAAATTGCTGGAAAGGATTCACCATTCTGAATGCCATTAAGAATACCTGTGATTCATGGGAAAAGGTCAAAATATCATTAACAGGAGTTTGAAAGAAGTTGATTCCAACCTTCATTGATGATTTTGAGGGGTGAAGATGTGAAGATGAAGATGTGAAATTGTTGAAATGAAAGGCTTTAGAATATTATATAAACTTAGTTGATAAAGAAGCAACAGGCGAGATTAACTCCAATTTTGAAAGATGTTCTATGGCTAAAATGGTATGCAACAGCATCACATGCTACAGAGAAATTGTGAAAGGAATAGGAAATTGGTGCCGCAAAATTCATTGTTGTTTTATTTTAAGAAATTACCACAATCATCCCAACATGAAGCAACTATCGCCTGATCGGTCAGTAGCCAGTGACATAAAGGTAAGACCCTGCACCCGCAAAAAGATTAAAACTCACTCATAGCTCAGATGGTGGTGAGTATTTTTTAGCAATAAGTATTTTTTTAATTAAGATATGTACCTGGTTTTTTCAGACACAATGCTATTGCTCACTTAATAGAATACAATACAGTGTAATAGAACTTTATATGCACTGATAAAAAAAATTCCATTTGATTCACGCATTTGGGGTATTGGCTTTATTGCTGTGGTCAGAAACAAGCCACAATGCCTGCAAAGTAGGCCTCCTCCTCCCTTCCCCCAGTACTTCCCAGAAAATAATTGTTAGCCAATGCTTACTGTTTTCTTAGGCTAACATTCTTTTTAAAAAATGTAAGTGGCACCAGAGTGTATATTCTGTTAATTCATTTTGTTTAAACAGTTACAGGCATTACTTAATTTTTGTTCATCTAGAGCATGTTATTTTTTTTTTGAGAGGGCATCTCTCATATTTATTGATCAAATGGTTGTTAACAAAAATAAAATTCTGTATAGGGGAGTCAATGCTCAATGCAAAATCATTAATCCACCCCAAGACTATTTCTCATCAGTCCCCAATCTTCTGAAGCATAACGAACAAGTTCTTAAATGGTGAACAAATTCTTACATAGTGAATAAGTTCTTACATGGTGAACAGTGCGAGGGCAGTCGTCACAGAAACTTTCGGTTTTGATCACGCATTATGAACTATAAACAATCAGGTCAAATATGAATATCCGTTTGATTTTTATACTTGATTAATATGTGAATCCCACATTTCTCCCTTTATTATTATTATTATTATTATTTTTAATAAAATGCGGAAGTGTAGGTAGATGCAAGATAAAGGTAGAAAACATAGTTTAGTGTTTGTAAGAGAGCAAAAGACGATCAGGTGTGTGCCTGTAGACTATGTGTTAATCCAAACTAGACAAGGGCAATAAAACATCCACGGATGCAGAATATTTCTCTCAAAACAGGGGGGGTGAGGTTCTAAGCCTCACCACTGTTGATCCCCAATTTCTCACCTGATGGCCCCCCTGTGACTGTGCCTGTCTTAGCTTGTTCCTCCCTTGAGGAATCTTACCCGTCTCTGGCTAACCAGTCATCTTCCGGGGTCATACAGGGAAATGTAAAGTTGGTAAGTGAAAGAGAAGCAATATTGTTTGAAAAGGTTAGCTTTCTACTTCTTTGCAGATTTATGCCCTGTGGCTTCTATGCCCAGCACTTGTCTTGAGGTATCTTTACCACCTGGAGGAATTATGATACTCGGTAAATTCGATATGAGGCACGAATTCTATTTAAGGGTTGTAATTAGGAAGGAAGAAGAAAAGCTATAGATGTAGCAGATGGAAGAAAACATGGGAAGATTGATTATTTCTTTGACATATCTTCTTGTAGAGTAACTTAAGCATGTATAAGTTTTAAGCTACTAATTAAATTGTGCACACACATTAACATAATAGGAATACAGTTACATAACCAAAGCAGACCTATAATTGCCAGCCATCTCCAGTGAAACCAAGAAAACCAGTTAGGCATCCTAGGCATTTGTGAAAATTTATCTATGATAAGATGGATATTGTCCAACTGAACTTGAAAAGTCTGAGAGAAATCAGACAAACTAAAACAACCCATTCCTGGGAACTGTTCACATCCCATATGTTCTTTTAACAGTAGATAGTCTGTAGTTGTAAGATTTTTGGAGCACTACAACTTGTACTTCTCCTAATTCTTGGTTGAGTTCCAACAATATAGATACAGTCAAATTTGTTGTTTTATTGTATGCACAGGCCAGTTTAGATATCTCCTTGTTCATTCCCATGGCAAGTCCAGGAACTGGTGGGATGAATGCAGCTACAACTGTAGCAGCGCCTAGATCTTTGTTGAGGTTTTTTGATGATCATCCTCTGGTATGACTCTTCCAGAGAGTGCTGATGTTGGAAGTTCTTCTTCATATCGTATCTTAGTTCATTTTCTGGGTAGCCAAATTAGGCTTTGATCCTCTGTATAAACACAAACAGACCCTTTGCCCACACTTTGATATGCCCTTTATACCATTGTGTAGAACTCATTGGAGGTCACCACAGAGGAACTGCTTTTTTTTTTTAAGAGAAAGGAATATTATCAGAAAAATGTACCTCCATAGCTGATCTTCTGACACCCTTTAAGTGATCAAAATTAAGGATATTTAAAGCATGCATTAATCGTTGATTTACAGTTAGTTTTATCCTATCAGGGAGTAATCCCCCTTTTCTTTCTTTCTTTCTTTTTTGTTATCATTAATCTCCACTTACATGAAGAACATTATGTCTACTAGGCTCTCCTCTATACCAGGTCACCCCCACAAACCCCCCTACAGTCACCATCCATCAGCATGGCAAAATGCCGCAGAATCACCACTTGTCCTCTCTGTGCTGAACAGCCCTCCCCTTTCTCCCATCCCCCATTATGCATGCTAATCTTAATACCTCCCTTCTTCTTCCCCCCGCTTATCCCTCCCTTCCTACCCATCCTCCCCAGTCCCTTTCCCTTTGGTACCTGTTAGTCGATTCTTGGGTTCTGTGATTCCGCTGCTGTTTTGTCCCTACAGTTTTTCCTTTGTTCTTATACTCCACAGATGAGTGAAATCATTTGGTATTTCTCTTTATCTGCTTGGCTTATTTCACTAAGCATAATACCCTCCAGCTCCATCCATGTTACTGCAAATGGTAGGATTTGCCCTCTTCTATGGCTGAGTAATATTCCATTTTGTACATGTACCACTTCTTCTTTATCCATTCATCTACTGATGGACACTTAGGTTGCTTCCATTTCTTGGCTATTGTAAATAGTGTTGTGATAAACATAGGGGTGCATCTATCTTTCTCAAACTTGATTGCTGCGTTCTTAGGGTAAATTCCTAGGAGTGGAATTCCTGTGTCAAATGGTAAGTCTGTTTTGAGCATTTTGAGGAACCTCCATACTGCTTTCCACAATGGTTGAACTAATTTACATTCCCACCAGCAGTGTAGGAGGGTTCCCCTTTCTCCACAGCCTCGCTAACATTTGTTGTTGTTTGTCTTTTGGATGGCAGCCATCCTTACTGGTGTGAGGTGATACCTCATTGTAGTTTTAATTTGCATTTCTCTGATAATTACTGATGTGGAGCATCTTTTCATGTGTCTGTTGGCCATCTGTATTTCTTTTTTGGAGAACTGTCTGTTAAGTTCCTCTGCCCGTTTTTTAATTGGATTATTTGTTTTTTGTTTGTTGAGGCATGTGAGCTCTTTATATATTTTGGACATCAAGCCTTTATCGGATCTGTCATTTACAAATATATTCTCCCATACTGTAGGGTTCCTTTTTGTTCTATTGATGGTATCTTTTGCTGTACAGAGCTTTTCAGCTTAATATAGTTCCACTTCATTTTTGCTGTTGTTTTCCTTGCTCGGGGAGATATGTTCAAGAAGAGGTCACTCGTGTTTATGTCTAAGAGGTTTTTGCCTATGTTTTTTTCCAAGAGTTTATGGTTTCATGACTTACATTCAGGTCTTTGATCCATTTTGAATTTACTTTTGTACATGCGGTTAGACAATGGTCCAGTTTCATTCTCCTACATGTAGCTGTCCAATTTTGCCAGCACCATCTGTTGAAGAGACTGTCATTTCACCATTGTATATCCATGGCTCCTTTATCAAATAGTAATTGACCATATATGTCTGGGTTAATGTCTGGATTCTCTAGTCTGTTCCATTGGTCTGTGGCTCTGTTCTTGTGCCAGTACCAAATTGTCTTGATTACTATGGCTTTATAGTAGAGCTTGAAGGTGGGGAGTGAGATCCCCCCCACTTTATTATTCTTTTTCAGGATTGCTTTGGCTATTCGGGGTCTTTGGTGTTTCCATATGAATTTTTGAATTATTTATTCCAGTTCATTGAAGAATGTTGCTGGTAATTTGATAGGGATTGCATCAAATCTGTATACTGCTTTGTGCAGGATGGCCATTTTGATGATATTCATTCTTCCTAGCCATGAGCATGGGATGAGTTTCCATTTGTTAGTGTACCCTTTAATTTCTCTTAAGAGTGACTTGTAGTTTTCAGGGTATAGGTCTTTCACTTCTTTGGTTAGGTTTATTCCTACGTATTTTATTCTTTTTTATGCAATTGTGAGTGGAATTGTTTTCCTGATTTCTCTTTCTATTGGTTCATTGTTAGTGTATAGGAAAGCTACTGATTTCTATGTGTTAATTTTGTATCCTGCAACTTTGCTGTATTCCGATATCAGTTCTAGTAGTTTTGGAGTGGAGTGTTTAGGGTTTTTTATGTATAATATCATATCATCTGCAAATAGTGACAGTTTAACTTCTTTACCAATCTGGATTCCTTGTATTTCTTTGTTTTGTCTGATTGCTGTGGCTAGGACATCCAGTACTATGTCAAATAACAGTGGGGAGAGTGGGCATCCCTGTCTGGTTCCTGATCTCAGAGGAAATGTTTTCAGCTTCTCGCTGTTCAGTATAATGTTGGCTGTGGGTTTATCATAGATGGCCTTTATTATGTTGAGGTACATGCCCTCTATACCCATTTTGCTGAGAGTTTTTATCATGAATGGATGTTGAATTTTGTCAAATACTTTTTCAGCATCTATGGATATGATCATGTGGTTTTTGTCTTTCTTTTTGTTGATGTGGTGGATGATGTTGATAGATTTTCGAATGTTGTACCATCCTTGCATCGCTGGGATTAATCCCACTTGGTCATGGTGTATGATCCTTTTCATATGCTGTTGAATTCTGTTTGCTAATATTTTTCTGAGTATTTTTGCATCTACATTCATCAGGGATATTGGTCTGTAATTTTCTTTTTTGGTGGGGTCTTTGCCTGGTTTTGGTATTGGGGTGATGTTGGCTTCATACAATGAGTTTGGGAGTATTCCCTCCTCTTCTAGTTTTTGGAAAACTTTAAGGAGACTGGGTATTATGTCTTCCCTGTATGTCTGATAAAATTCCGGGGTAAATCTGTCTGGCCAGGGGGTTTTGTTCTTTGGTAGGTCTTTGATTACAGCTTCAATTTCGTTGCTGGAAATTGGTCTGTTTAGATTTTTTGTTTCTTTCTGGGTCAGTCTTGGAAGGTTGTATTTTTCTAGTAAGTTGTCCATTTCTCCTAGGTTCCCCAGCTTGTTAGCATATAGGTTTTCATAGTACTCTCTAATAATTCTTTGCATTTCTCTTGGGTCCGTCGTGATTTCTCCTTTCTCGTTTCTGATTCTGTTGATTTGTGTTGACTCTCTTTTCCTCTTAATAAGTCAGGCTAGAGGCTTATCTATTTTGTTTATTTTCTTGAAGAACCAGCTCTTGGTTTCATTGATTTTTGCTATTGTTATTTTCTTCTCAATTTTATTTATTTCTTCTCTGATCTTTGTTATGTCCATCCTTCTGCTGACCTTAGGCCTCATTTGTTCTTCTTTTTCCAGTTTTGATAATTGTGACATTAGACCATTCATTTGGGATTGTTCTTCCTTCTTTAAATAAGCCTGGATTGCTATATACTTTCCTCTTAAGACTGCTTTTGCTGTGTCCCACAGTAGTTGGGGCTTTGTGTTGTTGTTGTCATTTGTTTCCATAAATTGCTGGATCTCCATTTTGATTTGGTCATTGATCCATTGATTAGTTAGGAGCGTGCTGTTAAGCCTCCATGTCTTTGTGAGCCTTTTTGCTTTCTTTGTACAATTTATTTCTCGTGTTATGCCTTTCTGGTCTGAAAAGTTGGTTAGTAGGATTTCAATCTCTTTGAATTTACTGAGGTTTTTTTTGTGGCCTAATATGTGGTCTATTCTGGAGAATGTTCCATGTGCACTTGAGAAGAATGTGTATCCTGTTGCTTTTGGATGTAGAGTTCTGTAGATGTCTAATAGGTCCATCTGTTCTAGTGTGTTGTTCAGTGCCTCTGTGTCCTTACTTATTTTCTGTCTGGTGGATCTGTCCTTTGGAGTGAGTGGTGTGTTGAAGTCTCCCAGAATGAATGCATTGCATTCTATTTCCTCCTTTAGTTCTGTTAGTATTTGTTTCAGATATGTTGGTGCTCCTGTGTTGGGTGCATATATATTTATAATGGTTATATCCTCTTGTTGGACTGAGCCCTTTATCATTATGTAATGCCCTTCTTTATCTTTTGTTACTTCCTTATTTTGAAGTCTGTTTTGTCTGATACTAGTATTGCAACACCTGCTTTTTTCTCTCTGTTGTTTGCATGAAATATCTTTTTCCATCCCTTGACTTTTACTCTGTGCATGTCTTTAGATTTGAGGTGAGTCTCTTGAAAGCAGCATGTGGATGAATCTTGCTTTTTTATCCATTCTATTACTCTGTGTCTTTTGATTGGTACATTCAGTCCATTTACATTTAGGGTGTTTATTGAAAGTTATATACTTATTTCCATTGCAGGCTTTAAGTTTGTGGTTACCAAAGGTCCAGTGTTAGCTTCTCTACTATCTTACTGTCTAACTTAACTTGCTTGTTTAGCTATTATAAACATGGTCTGATGATTCTTTATTTCTCTCCCTTCTTATTCCTCCTCCTCCCTTCTTCATATGTTGGGTGTTTTGTTCTGTGCTCTTTTTAGGAGTGCTCCCATCTAGAGCAGTCCCTGTAAAATGTCCTGTAGAGGTGGTTTGTGGAAGGCAAATTCCCTCAACTGTTGCTTGTCCAGGAATTGTTTAATCCCTCCTTCATATTTAAATGTTAATCGTGCTGGATACAGTAGTCTTGGTTCGAGGCCCTTCTGTTTCATTGCATTAAGTATATCATGCCATTTTCTTCTGGCCTGTAGGGTTTCTGTTGAGAAGTCTGATGATAGCCTGATGGGTTTTCCTTTATGGTGACCTTTTTTTTTTCTTTCTGGCTGCCTTTAATACTCTGTCCTTGTCTTTGATCTTTGCCATTTTAATTATTATGTGTCTTGGTGTTGCCCTCTTTGGATCCCTTTTCATGGGAGTTCTGTGTACCTCTGTGGTCTGAGAGGCCATTTCCTCCCCGAGTTTGGGGAAATTTTCAGCAATTATTTCTTCAAAGACACTTTCTATCTCTTTTTCTCTCTCTTCTTCTGGTACCCCTATAATGTGGATATTCTTCCATTTCAATTGGTCATTCAGATCTCTTAGAATTCTTTCATTCCTGGAGATCCTTTTATCTCTCTCTGCATCAGCTTCTCTGCATTCCTGTTCTCTGTTTTCTAGTCCATTAATGGTCTCTTGCATCTCATGCATTCTGTTTTGAAGTCCTTCCAGAGCTTGTTTTATTTCTGTATTCTCCTTCCTTAGTTCTTGCATATTTCTCTGCAAGTCCATCAGCATGGTTATGACTTTTGTTTTGAATTCTTTTTCAGAAAGACTGGTTAAATCTATCTCCCCAGGTTCCTTCTCAGGGGAAGATGTAGCAGATGCCGAAGCTGTCTGGGTTAGTCTTGTCTGGATCAAATTTTTTTGCCTTTTCATGTTGATATGTGCTATTGACTGTCAGCTGGGGGGGCCAAACTTTCCACTTGCTACTGGCCTTTCTTTACTGGGACAACTGCAACCCCTAGTGGATTGTGTTGGGCACTTGCATGTAGACTGGGTCTTTTGTGTCTTGCCTGGCTGGTATGGAGGAAGCTCCCTTGCTGAGGGCATGGCCAGCCTTAGGCTGCTTCTCTGCTATGGCGGGGCCCTGGAGGGGTAATGGATGGGGGGCTTTTTGGCTGTTTACCTCTGTGAGGAGTCTCAGAGCTGTTGCCCAGGGGGTTAGGGTGCCTGGGTTTTCTTGGAATTTCCAGCTGCTGGACTGTGACCTGGGTTGTTTCCATCCAGCTGTTGCTTCCCTGTCCCTTTAAGACTTTCAAAAAGCACTCGCTTTTCTTTGTCACAGGGCATCAGATTCAGGACCTGCTCAGAGGTCTTGTTGCCCTTTTTCCCTAGTTTCCAGCCCTCCACGCATGCACTGTGTCTGCGCTCTGGTACGGATGTCTACGACTGGGTGTTTAGCAGTCCTGGGATCCCTCTCCCTTCCCGCCCCAACTCCTCTCCTCTGCCAGGAGCTGGGGTGAGGGGCGCTCGGGTCCCATCAGGCTGGTGCTTATATCTTACCCCTTTCACCAGGCGCTGGGCTCTCGCATGTGTGGATGTAGTCTGGCTGTTTTCCTGTGTCTCCTGGTCTCTCTTTTAGGATTAGTTGTATTTGTTGTATTTTCAAAAATATATATGTTTTTGGGAGGAGATTCCCACTGTCCTACTCATGCCACCATCTTGGCTCCGCCCTCCTAGAGCATGTTATTTTTAATAGCTCATTATTGTATAAAAATGCTGCTTCTCTCACTATTTGCTCAATATACATGAGGTCCCAACTGAGCTACCCTAAAAAAGTATTGTTTGGATAATTTTAAGCATGCAGTTTCTTTGTTTCTGTTTTTGTTTTTTCACTTAAAAAAATTAAGGTATCATTGATATACACTCTTTTAAAGGTTTCACATGAGCAACATTGTGGTTACTACATTCACCCATATTATCAAGTCCTCCCCCACAACCCATTGTAGTCACTGTCCATCAGCGTAGTAAGAAGCATGCAGCTTTTTTTTTAAAGTAAAATTTCCAGCATTCCATGAACTCTCATATTCATTAGTTATTGCAGATTACTATTTCTTTATTCCACATTCTATGCTCTTAAAAAGGCACAATGGTGGCAAATTAGTCTTCAGATATGCAATAACTCCTTACCACAAGTGGAAATAATGGTTTCACAATTACAAAGTTGCTTCCAAAGTTGCTTAATTGTTGATAAAGTTGTCAGAAGTTGCAGAGGAAAGCACCCTGCACTATGAACTGGTTTACAAGCTAGGAAAACATTATATTTATTTTGGAAAATTCTATGAGACTGGTCTGTATATAGATTCAATTATGAAGGATTCAGGTAGGAAGCAGGGACAAAATTCTTTATAAAGAGGAGAGACTAGTAAATTGATACCCATTTTTCATTCTTTTAATTTGCCAAAATTAATGACAATGCAGGAATGGTGGCTTTGAAATGAATACTGATAAGCCCACCATGCCACACACAAAGCTGATTCATAACTGGCAATCAAATGAGAAAATAATTTTTAAAATATCCATCTTGATATTAAATCAGTTTAGGTCAACTATGCATTTTTGAAATATGAAAAGGTATAAGTCACACCTTCCAAACATATGAGGGCTTCAAATTGTGGACTATAGAAGTTAACTATCAGATCCTGTGCTACTCCTCCCAGGAAATCTTTTATGTGAAACAAAGTGAGGTCCTACTAAATATTCTACTTCACTGAAGACAATAAGGAAGAGTCTGATTCCCTTGGTTCGAATCCCAGAACAGACAATCACCAATGGTGTAATGTAAATTGGGGCAAGTTACATATACCATCTCTTAGAGCCCCAATTTTTCATCTATAAATTGAGGATAATAACAGTATGTATTTAGCCAAGCTTTTGTGAGAACTAAATGAAGTACTAGAGTCAAGCAGTTGGTGAGAAGTGTTAAGTACTCTTGTCTTTCTAGGGATTTGGGTATGAAGTGGATACTTCTATCTTTCCAAAATACACTTCAGTGTATACCTTCTATATGGAAAAGCTTCCCTAAACAATAGTAACTTTTTTAGTCATTCAAATCACTTTTCTCTCTCCCTTCTGCATGTATATGAGTGCTTTCTAGATGTGAAAAAAAAAGTGAATAAGAAATTTCATTGAACTACAGCTCTCCAAGTTAATTTCCCCTTTTTTGCTTTCAGCTGGTCATTAAAAGTTTTATTTACTCCTTCTGTTTAAGGTTTGAAACCAGCTGTTTCTTTAGGGACACTTCAGTGTACTCAGTGTTGGATCTGGAAACAAAATCAACTTAGATGGAGTTAAATAAGTGGTATCAAAAATATCTTCACAATCATATGGTGCAATAATCTCTTATAGTTTTAACAAAATTGGGATAGAGGATTGGAGTAATAGTGTTATAACTCTTAGTCCAAAGATAATACATTTGAATCCTAAATTCAAGTACTCAACTTGATGATTTACCTTCACAGACGTTTTCATTTCTGAAAGGTCCAGGTTCAGCTACTACATCATGCTTTCTAAAAGAAAAAAAATTGATATAATTTAGCTTACCTCTAAGAATAAATAGAAGAATAGATTCTATTCAGTAGTTGCAAGTAGGAATCATATTTACTCTTGCTAACAGAGAAAGGCTGTTAGTGATCATGTAGTACTGTATATAGCGTTGTCTTCACACAGGTGATGTATCACTGAAAAGTGACCTGCCCAGAAAGTGACAAGGGCCTAAATATGTAGCAATCTACACTCAATTGTCTAATCTAAATTTAAATTTAATATTAGTATATAATAAAACCTAGTGTTAGATAATAAGTGGTGTATATTTCCGGGTAAAATAAACTAAGTTTTGTTAGATGCTAGTAAGGTAGTCCTCAGTTTGCATGGTTCCATTATATACAAATTTTATTTCAGAGTTTAGTTAAACAATACCAATCCCACAACAATAGGGTTGAAATTTCAGTTATGAAGGTATTTTAACTATGAATATTTGCATGAAGTACAACCTTAGCTCTTTAGTTCACATACCACCAGATAAGAGATCATCACATAATCAGTGACCAACCAGGTCGCTCTATCAGTCTACCAGAGACTGGTCACTGCACATCAGGTAATTCGTGCAGTGATGGCAAAGTGTTTAGATGTGTTGCTTTGCTTCTTAGTGATAAACTAAAATTTTCCAGAAAGGAGAAATCAATAGAGGACATTAGTCAACAATGATGAAAGAGCTCAGAAAAAGTGATAGTACTGAAAGTGAAATTTACATCAAATGTAAATGGTGTTACAGAAGAAAAAGCTGATAGTGGGAATGCTGAATGGTTTCCAACAAGATATTCTAGATTTGTAACCAGAGGCACCTAGTGGAGGGAAATTTATTGACATAAATAAATTAACGTTTTATGGGGAAAATGGTTGTAACTGCCCTCCCTTCTCCAAAAAATGTGAAGATACCCACAGAAAGTAACATTAACAAAAAAACTTCACATTAAAGAGTATTTCACAAAATTTGGGCTAACAAAGGATAAAATGTTGGAATCTCATTAAAACATAGAAAGGAGTAAGACAATCTGCAGAAGTGTAGAGAAGTCACATGCCATATCATAAATTACACAATAAGCAAGCACTGTCCAACTAGTTTTGCTAAACTTTTTTACAAATAAAACACATTAATTCTCAGCATTCTTAGTGTTTTAAATTACAGTGTAATAAATAAATGTTAATATTATTATTTTCTTTTCCTTACACTTTTATACCTTATAGTAACAGACTTTTTAATATTTTGACAGATTTTTAAAAATCATAGAACAACCATAATTTTTCCGTTGATTATTAAAATCACCCTGCACAGTTTCACTGGTTTTCAGCTATTTGGTTATGATCTGGTTTCCAAGTGTGAGTGTGTCTGTGTGCCAGAGAAATTATCTTTTCTGGATTTTGTTGAGTCTCTGAATCTGGAAATTTAAACTTTTCATTAATTTAGAAAAGTTCTATTATAATTTCTTCAGATATTTTCATCTGCCTGAATATCTTTTTCTTCTTGTTATGGCATTCCAGTTGCTCATATCTTATATTATTTGTGTCCAGTGGATCCCTGGATTCGCTTTTTTTTTTTCAGCTTTTTCTTCCCCTTTGTGCTTCAATTTGAACAACTTTTATTGTAATATCTTAGAAACTGAATTGGTAATTTTGGAGATCTGAATATGCTATTATGCTATTCATTGAGATATTTGTTTTTTATAATGTTTCTTATGTTTCTGGAATTTCTACTTGGTTCTTGTTGGTTCTAATAGGAGATTTTCATTTCCTATTTACTCACTCATTGTATTAAGATTTTCTTTTATGTCCTTAAGTATATATCTAAGAGCTTTTAAATGAATATTTTGCTAAGTCTGCTATTTTTGTTACTTGTAATCTATTTTTATTGGCTTATTTTTATTCCTGGTAATGGGTCATATTTTCCTGCTTCTCTTTATGCTTAACAAGATGTTTTTATCATTATATGCTGGATTTATAAATGCTATATTGTTGAAAATACAGATTTTGTTTTCTTTAATACTTTTTATTTTAGAAAAATGCTTTTTCTAATACTGTATGAGGTTTAGCATCTCTTCAGCTCACTGAAACCTACTATTTATTTTTTCTACCAATAGTAGTACTTTACTAGGCCTTGTAGAGTTTCAACCTTTGGATATACAGCTTAGTTTTTGGCAGAAAGCTCAAGAGTGTCGCCATGAAGTCTCTGGAGTTCATTCTTCGTATAGCTCCCATTAGTGAGGTCCCTGCCCTCCTTCCCAGCACCTCAGGAACCCTAAATTCCAATTTGTATCTCCTCAGCTTAGTGAGACCTCCATGCCCTGCTGGGCCTCTACTTCCTTGACTGCAGTCAAGAAAATGCATCCAGACAGTTATCTTGTACATTTCTGGAACTTAAATCTCTTTACTCTGGTCTTTCAGGAGTCACAGTCTGATATATGACATCTAAAGAATTATTTCATACCTTTAATTCATTTTAAACTTACTTTCAGTGGGAGAGTTAGTCCAGTACTCTTTGGTGGGGGAGATAGTCCAAGTTATTCTATCATGACCAGAGATGGTTTTTACTTTTGAAATTTCTAATATCCATGTGAAACATTTCATCATACTTCACCCTCATCCTTTGAAATATTAGTCAGTTCTGCCACCATCCTCCTTATCCATTGACCAACTGTATAAGCCACCATCTGCTCAACCCAACACTCATTAATTGAAGTGAGGTTTTTGTTTTTGTTTTTCAAAAAAATGCTTTCCAAACTGGTTTCCTGCAACTGGGTGTTATGTTCACTTTGTTCAGAAGTTAAATTACTGCTATGTACCTTTTAGAAATTTTTCTTTATCAAAACTTACTTCTAAAACACTTTGGAGATATGCACACAGAAAGCATGTAAATCTTTTTTAGATACTTCATAATCTACAAAGAATTACCTTTTGACATTAAAATTTAGTATTGTAATGCACTGGGAGATTTTTAAGGATTTCTATTCAACTCAAGATTGACTGATACTCTATTTGCTTTAAAATACTGAATTGGAAAACAAATTATACTAAATTCTTTTTTAGAGGAAGAAACAATTAAAAGAATAGGAATGTGTTTTCCTTTTTGCTCAAGCTAGATAAAAACAATGAGACTGCTTTGAATTATGCTTTAAGTTTGCAGAGCATAAAAGACCAAATGATAGGTATGGGAATAAGATAATATATCAAGAAAAACTGAAGATATATATTAGACAGTCCTGAATTTGAAAAACACATAACTTTGGTGGTACTTTTCCTAAAATAATAAACTCCTACCAAAAATTGCAATATAATATCAGAATCTGATCTGTCACATGTTAAAACATTTTTAAAAGATATTATTGGACAATCTAGCACAGCTGATAGATCTCCACTGCTTTTGGCAACAGAAACTTTCTAGTACTTGCATCAATTATTTCTTTATGGGTATCTGGGAAGTTGATCAACATGAGCGACTCTAAGTGATGCAATAAAACCTTTGTGGTAGACCAGGGAGATAGGTGTATCCCAAGGACAGAGGGCAGTACTGGTGAAGACTTTCACATCAAATGTAGGAATACTACCTAGCCACCATAAATAAAAAGTAAAGATCACCCTCAAAGTCTCCATTTTCAATGGAAATCCTGGAAAATAAAAATCATAACATACTGTGGTAAAGCATCACTAGTCCGACAGTTGTTTGTAGCACTATGTTCAAGTTTCTTAAGGGACTTGGTGGTCAACATGTGACTATTTTTAAGAAATTGCTTCTGTAAAAATATCTTTTTCACAGAAAACAGTTGTGTGGCTTGGGGGCTAGGATCTCACTGAGTTGTTACTGTTTCAAACAGAAGAGATGTTGAAATAGTAACAGTTACTTGGATTTATTTTGTTTGTTCTATTGGTAATATATTTGGACCTATAATTCATTTTTTATTTACAAATGCCCATTAAAATAAAAGGCCCAAATATAATTTCTGGAAACACTTGATCAACCTAATAATAGAGGGACATTTTATAAGTTAAAACTTCCTAAAAAACTAAGTTAGACTACAAAGAACATGTCATGCTTTAAAGTTATTAAAAAAGAATTTTATGTTTCTGAATTATCAGTAAAAAGGTTTGTGAATAAAAGCCATCATATTCATCATAATATTATATAGAAAAGGCAATGATTTTTCAAAATTAAGCAACATTTCCTAACTTTCCAATTTATCAACAGTAGACATTACAAAGATAAAAGAAAAAAATGAAAAATTGTAGACTTTTCATGATGTACATGTATACGTATATGCACATAGATATATACACAAACACAAAGTCATGATATCTGAACTTTCGGAGATGTACAGAGTTAGTGCTCATAATTATATTGTCTATGTTGACTCAACACTGTGGGAGCTGAATATTTCATACTTATGAAAATGCCTAATGCAACTGCACTATTCTGTGTTATTAATGGGTGTATAAAAGAAGGGATGGTAAACAGAATTCGTGCCTCATATCGAATTCACCGAGTATCATAATTCCTCCAAGTGATAAAGATACCTCAAGACAAATGCTGGGCATAGAAGCCACAGAGCATAAATCTGCAAAGAAGTAAAAAGCTAACCTTTTCAAACAGTATTGCTTCTCTCACACTTACCAACTTTACATTTCCCTGTATGGCCCCGGAAGGTGACTGGTTAGCCAGAGACGGGTAAGATTCCTCAAGGGAGGAACAACCTCAGACAGGCACAGTCTCAGGGGGGCATCAGGTGAGAAATTGGGGATTAACAGAGGTGAGGCTTAGAACCTCACCCCCCCCTGTTTTGAGAGAAATCTTCTGCATCCGTGGATGTTTTATTGCCCTTGTCTAGCTCGGATTAACACTTAGTCTACAGGCACACACCTGATCGTCTTTTGCTCTCTTACAACACTAAACTATGTTTTCTACCTTTATCTTGCATCTACCTACCACTTCAGCATTTTATTAAAAATAATAATAATAATAATAACAAAGGGAGAAATGTGGGATTCACATATAAATCAAGTATAAAAATCAAACGAATATTCATATTTGACCTGATTGTTCATAGTTCATAATGCATGATCAAAACTGAAAGTTTTTGTGACGACTGCCCTCGTACTGTTCACCATGTAAGAATTTATTCACTATTGTAAGAATTTGTTCACCATTTAAGAACTTGTTCGTTATCCTTCAGAAGATTGGAGACTGATGAGAAATAGACTTGGGGTGTGCATTGAGCATTGACTCCCCTATACAGAATTTTATTGTTGTTAACAACCATTTGATCAATAAATAATGAGAGATGCCCTCTCAAAAAAAAAAGAAGGGATAGGAAAATATGAAACATCTCCATAAAGAATGCAGGGGCAGGTGGTTTATTTGTCTATAAAGTAAATCTTTAATTAGTGTTCTGGAATATGATTTTGCAAAACAGTATTTTTCTATCTTTCCTACCATTTTCTAAAAGAAAACATAGTAAAGATATCTGCCTTTTTCCTCTTAAAAAATAATTTCTTTATATGCTGATGAAACTATACATTAAGAAAATATTAGGTATGTTTCATCTGCAAATTGGACACACATGTTAAGCTCACAATAATAATCTTCTTGCTATTAAACATGTACTTTAGGTTGTTTTTTCCTATAATTTGAGAAACAGGCTAAGATAAGGATAAAAAATCCATCAGGTCTTATATACCACATTGCAACCGAGAACGTCAAGGAAAGAAAGATGTGGAAGAGACACAAAGTTACAGGTTAAGAAATTCAAACAAGTTAGATGCAGATTCTAGAAAATGAAATGATTTGACATTCTTGAAATGCAACAGCCAGTATAGGTGAAGTCCAAAAATCGAAGCGTATTTCAGAAGGTTAGAAAGACCTTTGTGTAATCTAAGAACAGACCAGGCAAAATACTGACCAGGCAGGTGCAGTAAGCAGCCAATATAATCAGTTGTAGAAAAAGTAGCAGGGACCCATTTGTGGCTTAGATATAGAAACAAGATTTTCAAGATTGGTTACAAATTTGCAGTAGGGTTTACAAGAAGATTGTCAAGTAGCTCCAGTTATGAGGTGGTAGAGATGTGGAATTGTCAGACAGTAATAGAAGTTAACTCTTTCCCACTGAGACTGAACTCAAACTCATATTAATAGAGTTAAACCACTGGTTTTGATTGTAGGATCTCTAAAAGAATCACAAGTTATTTGTTACAAATTGTTAGTAATTTGATAGAAAATTTTAAAAATTTAGAAACTGTTGATGAAAGTATTTCTGAACTTAGTGATATAAAAGTCTCAGTTTTTCTTACCCTCATTTTAACATGTTTTCTGCAATGGGAGAAATAGGATTGGAGTTGGTTAGAACTACCAGAAATGCTCGTGGCAAGTGACACACAGGTGAATCATTTGAGATGTAAGATGGAGCAGAAGAGATGCCATAGATCTCTGCTTTAAAGAACAGAAGAAGCCAAAGAAGTTATATTAATATCTAGTAAAAAATTGTGGTTTCAAACACTGAACAATCAATAGATTTTTTAAACATTTACTATGAACCAGAGGCTATTTTGTGTAACTAAGTGAATAACAACATTCTCTGCTCCAGGAGTTTATAATATATTAGAAAGTTAGGAGTCCAAGGAGATGTGACCAAATTTGCCTTGCTTCTTACTGCATTCCCATGTTCTTACAGCACCCTAAGGATATTGCAGACCTAGAAAGGCTTACTATTTATTGGTGCTGAGATAGAGAAGAAAAGCAAGTGGCTTAGATTCTGAAAATAAAAAGTACAGTCAGAATGTTCTGCTAATTCACTACTTTGAAGGTTTACCTAGAAAGGCAGGCAGAAGCATGAGGATAATCTGAGTGTTGTCCCTAATAGGCAATTAGATAAGAGTGTAACATTCATTTGAGTAGATAGCAATAATGTCATTAAGTAAAATATTGCAGAAATTTCAATAATAGAAAATTATAGTTAAGAAAAGGAGAACTATTTGACATATCTGGCAGGATATGTGTTAGGCATTTATTACTAAACTCACTGGTTTTTTTTCATGGTTTCTAGTAGGAAAGCCATAGCATTGAGATAATAAATTATTTCTATATAATTTGAAAGAAAATGTTTTGCTGTGTTTTGATAGTTACTTTCAAAGAGCATAGATCCTTCAATACTAGCTATTATTGAAGTTTATAAACTAAGGTGATATTAATCAGGTGAGTCCCCTAAGAGTATGATTTTATAAATAGCTACTATGTAATGGATTATTCGGCAGCAGAAGGCAACTAAAGTATAGTGGGATAATAGATTCTGAATTTGAGTTGCTTTCTACATTTCTCATTATTTTTGAGTCTTAATTTTCATTTCTTTAACAGAAGTGCAAGAACAGATAAAAATACATAATGAATTCCTTTCAATAGAAAAGCAGTTCCCCTAATTTACTAGAAAGAGTTTTAGAACTAGAAAGAACAACTTACTTATTGTACTGTTAGATGAATTGTAGCTCAGAGACATAAAGTGACATTTTCCAGATTACATATATTTTAATTGTTCTAGAAAGATTAAAAACCAGTTTTCCTTTTCAATCTTGTAGTCTTTTCAATGCTTACAAGATGACACTTAAGCTACGAAAGTGTTTTATAGGATAGTAGTACAGATTCCCTCATTACTCATATGTTTTGCAAAACAGTATTTTTCTATCTTTCCTACCATTTCCTAAAAGAAAACATAGTAAAGATATCTGCCTTTATTTCTCTTAAAAAAATAATTTCTTTATATACTGATGAAACTATACATTAAGAAAATATTAGGTATGTTTCATCTGCAAATTGGACACACATGCTAAGCTCACAATAATAATCTTCTTGCTATTAAACATGTACTTTTGGTACTTTCAAAATTTGAAAATGAATGATTCTATAGGAATTGTTTATACAAATTCAAATTCTGTTGGCAAAAAGATTACATGAACAAGCTACTTTTTTCGAATTTGATAGAATTAAAGTTCTTGTTTTGTTTATGATGGATTACATTAATTTTTTTAAAAATTTTCATATCTAAATCTAAAAGAAATTTAGACTGTCAATCTAACCACATGGGTAAACAGTAAAATATTAGGTTATGTTTTTCTATCATATCATCTCTCTATTCACCCATCCATCTACCCCAGTAATTTATAACTCTTTAGTTTGAGAGAAATTGATTTGTATCCATCATTAATTCATCACTAATACACAATTCACATAGGATAGTGTGTATTTGCTAGAGGTGACTGCTTAGGCCTCTTATAGCTTTCAAATGCCTTTCTTCTCACAAGATGGGAGTACTTTATTGATATTAGCTCATTAATCTTCACGGCAGCCTTGTGAAGAAGATAGCAGGTATATCATTGCTCTACACATGGAGCAACAAATAATGACAAGGTCAACTGCCTTGTGCCGGGTTTATGGTGAGGCAGGGGTGAAGCCTAGCCCATCTACAGATGCAGAGAGCACACGCACACCCCCTGAGCTCAATTCCCTGCTCCGAGCGTCCCCGGCTTCTTTGGTCAGAATCACAGGGCGCTCTCCTTAAAACACAGAATCATCTTCAACAAGCACATTGTAAGGGAAAAAGGGAGGCTGTAAGGAAATCCATAGATTAGAAGACTTAAAAGATCTATTGGGGAGGCTGACTGGGGAGGGAGAAGGGGATTAAGGGGCACTATCATTAGCACTCACAGTAAGGTAGGTCATGGGGAAGGCAGTAGAGCATGGAAAAGACAAGTGATGACTCTGTGACATCTTACTATGCTGATGGACAGTGACTGCAATGGTGGGGGGGACTTTATTTGAAACCACAGTGTTGTTCATATGAAACTTTCACTAAGATTGTATATCAATGATACTTTAAAAAAAACTTAAAAGATATATAAACCAAGTGAATTATATGATCTTTGGATTGTGATTAACCAAACTGGGAAAAAATGCTTTTATGAAATGATGGGAAATTTGAACAATGACTTAATATTTAATGATATTTGGTAATTACTGGTGGAGCTTTCGGTGTGGTAATGTTATGCTTATGTCACAAGAAGAGTCTTGTTTATGAGATACATTCTGAATTATGTATGAATGAACTGACATGATATTTGGGATTTGCTTCAAAATCGTGCAGGATAGGGGAAAACATGGTGTATTAAACACTGTCTTTGTTTAATCATGAGTTGATAATTAAATATAATTACCATTTTATGTTGGGGGGGGTTAAAGTTTTTCTCTCATAAACACTTGTTTGTTGTTTTGTTTTCTTTTTGTCTTTTACATTTTTTATAAGGGGAAAAACATCTTTCCCTGATGAAATTCTGGTTTAATAGGATTGTTGTGGGGCCCAAAAATCTTTATTTTTCACAAGCCCCCAAGTGATTCTTATGATGAGGAAACTCTTGGGAATACTGACCCTAGTGACCCATTCTCAAACTCCAAAGACATTGACATGAAAACCAAATATGTTAGCATTTGTTATTTATTTACATGTAATTTTACTGTGTGGAATTTTGGGTAATACCCAATTGTTGGGACAAAACAATTTAAGTTTCCTTTCAAAAGCAAAAGACTGATTCATTATTTAAAAATATATATTTTAGTACAAACCTATTCAATTGGGCTATACAGATCTATCAGCAAATTTACTGAAAATTAAAGGAGCATAGTTCATTCTTCACTAAAAAATTTTCTACATCAGATCAATTAGTTCTGCTCTGACATCAAATAGTGTCAAAGTGTAGCTATTAGACAAGCTATTACTGGATTTTGAATAAAGTTTTAATAGTTAAGAATAGAAAAATAATTTGAAGGTAAAGGTCTATATTTGCCTTTTCAAAGAATCATCTAACTTTTTATTCATATCTGATATCAGTAATTAGACATAAATTTTTTTTTTGTAAAATAACCAGCCGCTTATGTTTGTAAAACAGAAGCACCATCACATTGTAGGTTGCATGCAATTTAACTTAGATTTTTATGAGCCTTTAAGCATTAAACTGACATTAACAGATTGAATTATTATTTAACTGATGCTAACATGGTGGCAAAATTATGCCATGGGTGGAACAAATGGAAGAAACTTAGAGATAATACTGCATTTTTTTCCTATTAAAGTAACTTTTCAAAGAAATATTGTCAAATTTCTTTAGTTTTATGACATAACATTTTTACTTTAAATTTTTCATAGTATGTTTTTAACTTGGATACAAATTTAAAATCTGTAGGAATACCATATTTGATTATCAAAATTGACTTAAAATTTATTAAAATTCTTTTATTAATAAGAGGCTAGTAAAGGGCAGCAATCAACATCTATTTCCACTAGTCATTTCAATTTAATTAGGACCAATTATATGACCTACACTTAAAAAATATTAAGCACAGACTTTCTGGGCACTAATAGATACTAACTATAAGATTATTGTAGACATACTTCATATAAAAATTGTTTCTATTTTTATTTTAAATAACATTAATTTTTATTATTAAAAATAACACATTGCTATTTCAATGATCTTTTCATCTCCAGAACAGCCTGATTCTATTCACATGCAGTGATGTTCATTTCCAAGATTTCCTACCCATTGCCTTAACTCTTAATTGCCAGTTTACATTTTTAAATCAGTGAGAACTCAGCATAGTGGGTAAACTACTCAGCAGATGGTGGGGAGAGCTAAGAAAGTGCTTTCTGTATTTCTGAAGCCATCAACATGAAAAACTGTTATAGTGTAACTCAAATATGTTTTCAAAAACTAAATTTGCACTATTAAGTAAGTCTTTAAAAAACTTGTTTTTACCTACTTAGGGTTATTTAAAGCTCTGCAAGTCTGTTATTCATGTTCTCTGAGAGGGAAATTTTCTGAACGCATATGGATTCTCTTACTTAAAACTACAAAGCATATTCACCTCTCACAAGTCATCTGAGGTGACTCAATGAGGGGAGAGTTAACAGAGCTGGAAGATCCATAAATCTGGTAAGGAAATAATGTCTGCAAGGGAAGTTTTGGCTACAGTGATTGTCGACGTTTTTCTTTCTTTTTCAGATATAGTAAAACAAATTGCAGCATTTGACTTTATCTTTATCTGCCTAGGCTGCCATAACAAAATACCATAGACCTGGTGACTTCAACAACAGAAATCTATTTTCTCACAGTTGGGAAAGCTGTAAGTCTGAGATCTGCATGCCAGCCTGGTGGGGTTCTAGTGACAAGTGTCTTCTGGCTTGCAGACTGCTGCCTTCTTGCTGTCTTCTCATGGCAGAAAAAAGGGAAAATATTTTTCTGTCTTCCTCTTCTAACAGGGCTATCAATCCTATCAGACTAGAAGCCCATCCTTCTGACCTTATTTAGCCTTAATTACCTCCTAAAAGCCTTCCCTCCAAATACATTTGAGAGGGAGATTACTGCAACATATGAATCTTGGAAGAACACAATTTAGCCTATAGCAACTTCTTACTCTTTACCTTATGGAATTTTCAATCAAGTATCTGTCTTCCCTTGTGGTGATATGGTATAACTGTATATAGTTGGTGGAGTAAGATTTCCAAATTAGAAGTCAGAAAGAACTGGTTGCAAATTCCAGCTTCACTACATAATAGCTGTGTGACTTTATGCAAGTTAAATTCTAGGCTGTTTCCTCTTCTCTAAATTGGGAAGATTAATGTATAGATGTAAATTCATAGAAATAATTTTATAGATGTAGATGTTATAATAATATGTAGATGTAGGTTTAGTTACTTCAGGTAATGTGCTTAGTACAGTTCCTAGTACTTTCTAAGTACTTTAATTTTTATTTAAATTGCAGTATAATTGGTATTATGTCAACTTCAGATGTACCATGTAATGAATTGATATTTGTAGACATTGTGAAATGATCACCTCAATAAGTCTGGTTAACATCCATGACCATAGTTGAAAATATTTTTGTGATAAGAACTCTTAAGATCCACTGTCTTAGCAATTTTCAAATATGCAATACAATATTATTAGGTGTAGTCACTGTGCTGTACATTTTATCTCCAAGACTTATTTATTTTATAACTGTAAGTTTGAACCTTTTGACCCCCTTCACTCTTTCACCCCTCCTTTACCCCTGCCTCTAGCAACCACCAAACTTTTCTCTGTGAGTTTGTTTGCCTTTTAAAATGCCACATTGAGATCATATATTTTGTCTTTCTCAGTCTGACTTATTTCACTTAACATAATGCCTTCAAATGGATCCCTGTTGCAAATGAAAATATTTCCTTTTTTTAAATGGCTGAATAATATTCCATTGTGTGTGTGTGTGTGTGTGTGTGTGTGTGTGTGTGTGTGTGTACTACATTTACTTTATCCATTCATCCATCAATGGACACTTAGTGACTGGCTTCCATGATTCATAATATGTATTGTAAACAATGCTACAATGAACCTATATCTTTCCAAATCATTTCACTTTCTTTGGATAAAGGTTTCATTTTCTTTAGATAAATACCAAAAAGTGAAATTCCTGTTGATGTGATAGATCTATTTTTAATTTTTTGAGGAGCCTCCACAATGCTTTCCATAATGGCTGCACAAATTTATAATTTACATTCTCATCAACAGGGTGCAAGGGTTCTCTTTTCTCCACATCCTCACCATCACTTACTTCTTCTCTTTTTGATAAAAGCCATTATAACAGGTTTGAGCTTATCTCTTTATGGTTCGGTTTGCATTTCCCTGATGATCGGTAATGTGGAGCACCTTTTCACTTACCTGTTGGCCATCTGTATGTCTTTTTTTGGGAAAATGTTATTTAGATCTTCTGCCCATTTTTTAATTGTATTGGAGTGTTTCTGGCCTTGAGTCATAAGAGTTCTTTTATGTATTTTGGATATTAACTACTCATAGATTTATAATTTGCAAATATTTCCTCCCATTCAGCAGGTTGCTTTTTCATTTTGTTGATGGTTTCCTTTCTTTCACTTTTCATTTTGTTAATGGTTTCCTTTGGCTTCGATATAGTCTCACTTGTTCATTTTTGCTTTTGCTGCCTTTACTTTTGGTGTCAAGTGTGAAAAATGATCACCAGTACTGATGTATGGAGCTTACTGCCTCTGTTTTCTTCTGGGAGTTCTATGGTTTCAGGTCTTACATTCAAGTCTTTTAGCCATTTTGAGTCAGTTTTCAGTATGGTGTAAGTTAGTGAATGGTAAGTTTCATTCTCTTACATGGTGCTGTCTAGCTTTTCCAGCACCACTTATTGAAGAGACTGTCTTTTCCTCATTTTGTATCCTTGCTCCTTTGTTAGTAACTAACTGACCATATATGCCTGGTTTTTTTCTGGGCCCTATTCTTTTCCATTGATCTATTTATCTCTTTCTATTCCAGTATCTACTGTTTTATTATAACTTTATAATGTAGTTTGAAATCAGGCAGTGTGATGCCTACAGCTTTGTTCTGCTTTTTTCAGATTGCTTTCACGATTTGGGATTTTTGTGGTTCCATACAAGTTTTAGGATTATTCTATTTCTATGATGAACACCATTGGAATTTGAGTAGGGTTTGCACTGAATCTCTAGATTGCTTTAGGTAGAATGGACATTTTGACAATATTCTTCTAATCCACAAGCACAAAGACAGGTCTTTTATCTCCTTGGTTAAATACTCCTAGGTATTTTTTTTAATGCAATTGTGAATGGGATTGTTTTCTTAATTTCTCTTTCTGAGAGTTCATCATTAATGTATTGAAATGCAGCAGATATCTGTATATTGATATTGTATCCTATAACTTTACTTAATTTTTATATTACTTTTAATAGTTTTTGATGAAGTTTTTAGTGCTTTTTACTATACATCTTTTGCACATAGTGACACTTTTATTTCTTCCTTTCCAATTTGGATGACTTTCTTCCTTTTTCTTGCTTAACTGTTCAGCCTAGAACTTCCAATAATATGCTGAGTAAAAGTAGCAAGAGTGGACATCACTGTCATGTTTCTGGTCTTAGAGAAAAGCTTTTAGCTTTTCACCATTGAGTATGATGACACCTGTGGGTTTGTCAGATATGGCCTTTATTACACTGAAGTTCATTCCCTCTATAACCACTTTATTGAGTATTAGAAAAGGATGTTGAATTTTGTTATATCTTTTTCTGCATCTCTTGAGATTAAATGATTTTTATTCTTCATTTCCTCAAGGTGGTTTATCACAATAATTGATTAGCAGATGTTGAGCCATTTTAGCATTCTTGGAATAAACCCGCTTGATCTTGGTATATGATTCTTTTAATGTATTGTTGAATTTGAATTGTTAATATTTTGCTGTGGATTTTTACATCTTTGTTCATTTAAGATATTGGCCTGCAATTTCTGGTGTCCTTGTCTGGTTTGATATGAGGGTAATGTTGGCCTCACAAAATGCGTTTAGAAGTGTTTCCTCCTCTTCTGTTTGTTGGGAGAGCTGGAGTAAGATTGATATTCTTTTAAATGTTTGGTGGGAATTCACCACAAAGCTGTCTGATCATGGAGTTTTGTTTGTGGGAAGGGTTTTGATTACTGATTCGATGTTATTACTAGTAATCAGTCTGTTCAGATATTCTAGCTCTTCATGATTCAGTCTTAGTAGATTGTATATTTCTAGAATTTCATTCATTTCTTCTAGGGTGTCCAGTTTGTTGGTGTGTAACTATTCATAGTAGGCACTTTTGATCCTGTATTTCTGTGGCATCAGTTGTAATAGTTCCTCTTATTTTTTATTTTATTTATTTGAGTTCCTTCTTTCTTTCTTGGTGAGTCTTGCTAAAGGCTTGTCAATTTTATTTTTCTCAAAAAAAAAACAGTTCTTAGTTTCATTGATCTTCTTTAGCTTCTATTTCCACTCTAATCTTTATTTCCTTCCTTCTACTAATTTTCTGATTAATTTATTCTTTTATTACTTCACTGAGGTATAAAGGTAGGTTATTTGAGATAATTCATTGCACCTATAGGTAGGCATATATTGTTGTGAACTTCCTCTTAGAATTGCTTTGCTGCAGGCCATAGGTTTTGTTATGTTATATTTCTATTTTCATTTATTTCAAAATGTTTTTTAATTTCTCTTTTTATTTCTTCTTTGACCCATTGGCTATTTAGGAATGTGTTGTTTAATCTCCACATATTTGTGAACTTTCCAGTTTTCTTCTTGTAATTGATTTCTATTTTCATATCATGGTGGTCTGCAAAGATGCTGATATGACCTGTTTTCTTAAATTTAAGACTTGTTTTGTGATTTAATATATAATCTATCCTGGAGAATGTCAGTCATGTGCACTGTAGAACAGTAAGTATTGGATGGAATTTTCTGTAGTTGTCTATGAAGTCCATCTGGTGTAATGTGTCATTTAAGGCTTTTCTGTGTGGATGATCAGTCCATTGGTGAAAATGGGGTGTTACAGTCCCCAGTTGTACTGCTATCTATTTCTTCCTTTAGGTCAGTTAATATTTCCTTTATATATTAGGTACTCCTATGTTGGCTACATAAATATTTATAAATGTTACATCCTCTTGTTGGATTGACCCTTTATCAATCAATAATATAATGACTTTCTTTGTCTCTTATTTCAGCTTTTCTTTTAGTCTATTTTGTCAGATAGAAGTATAACTACTCCAGCTTTCTTTTGGTTTTCATTTGCAAGGAATATCTTTTTCTACCCCTTCACTTTCAGTCTGTGTGTGTCCTGACATCAGAAATGAGTCTCTTGTAGGCAGCATATAGATGGATCATATATTTGAATCCATTCAGCCACCCTATGCCTTTTCATTGGAGAATGTTTTCCATTTACATTTAAGGTAATTATTGATAGGTATATATTGTCATTTTGTTGATTGTTTTCTAGCTGTTGAGTAGTTCTCTGTTCTGTTCTTCTTCTCTTGCTTTCTTCCTTTGTGGTTTGATGACTTTATTTAGTGGTTTACTTAGACTCAATTCTCTTTACGTTTTGTGTATCTACTGTAGGTTTTGCTTTAAAATTTCCATGAGGCTTACAGAAAGCAATTTATATTTAGTATCAGTTCATTTTAAGTTGATAATCACTTAAGTCTGAATGCATTCTATAGTTCTACATATTTACTTAACCCCATCTTCTGTTTTTGATGGCATAATTTACATGTTTTTATCTTCTTTATCCACTAATAAATAATTATAGTTACAGTATTTTTTTGCTACATTTGTCTCTCACCCTTCATACTAGCTCTCTACATGATTAACCTACCACCTTTACATTATTCTGAATTTTGCTATATATTACCTTTACTGGTACTATTTATGCCCTCATACATGTTCCTGCTGTTTCTTAGTGCTCTTTTGTCATTAAAGAAGTCCCTTTAACATTTCTTGTAAAGCCAGTCTAGTGGATGAACTCCTTTAGCTTTTACGTGTGGAATTCCTTATCTCTCCTTCAATTCTGAATGACACCTTTGCTGAATATAGTTTTGGTTGGCAAGTTATTGTTTTGTTTTGTTTTTTTTTCAGTACCCAGTCTCTGAGATCTCTGGGGAGGATTACACTGGGTACTTAGATGTATATTTAATTAGAAGTCTTCCCCTCAGGCCACAGCCATGAAGATAAGCTAATAGGCCTTTCCACCAGGATACTGGGTGCTTTAGTCTGCTTTGTTCTGAGGGAAGTAACCAGTTAAGAACTTTCTCTGTTGTATAATCATGTGTGACTGACAAGCAGAAGCCACCAGAGTGGCAATCTAGAAATACTCCCTGGGCAGCAGCCACAAAATTGAAACACCAGATGATGCTACAAGCTCCTTTCCACGAGATGCTGTCATGCTGGAACTAGGTAGAGGGAGAGCATGAAGATGGTACCAACCACCCTCTATCCCCAGACATTATTTCAGTAGACCCCCAATGTGTGTTACATTAGATGCCTATCCCTCAGGCTGAAGTTATAAGATAAGCAAATAAACCCTTCCCAGAAAATCTGGGTGCTTTTCAATTAGCTACTCTGTAATGGCCCATTGGTGGTGAGTTGCAGTGGGTGAGTCTTCACACACAAGCCCCTTTAAGAAATGTTTTTCAGTTACTATAGCCTTATGGGATCTCCTGGACACAAGCCCCTTTGGCTTTGCAACCTAGATTGTTTTGGGAGTTCATCTGGTAGCGCAGGTCATAAAAGTTGGGATGCTCAGTGTGAGGTTCAAACATTTTGCTCCTCAGGGAGAAGCTTGAGTACGTGAGTTCCCTCCTAATTGTGGGCTTATGGCAAAATTGTGTCTCAGCTTCTCTTATCTGCTTCAAAGTGTCTTGTTTTTTTTCCTCATCTGGCTGATATATGGGAGTTGCTTAGCTAGTTTTGGGGTTTTTGTCCAGAGGAGATTGTTCCATATGTAGATTTTGAGTGTCCATCAGAGGAGATGAGTTAAGGAATTCCTCTGTCACCACTTAAAACAGGACTTTGAACACTTTTATTAATTTGCTAAACTGTCCCATTGTCAAAGTGTGAGTGAATTATACATCAGCATTCCTTCTCTCTATGTATCTTTTTGATGCCCACTCTGTGGGCATTATTCTCATTGAAGATGTATCAATGAACAAGTTAAATGAAGTTTCTATTATCATGGGGTGCTCTGTGGGTTAAAAACACACAATAAACACAAAAGACCATCATCTAGTAGAGAGAACTTAGCAGATAATTACAAAAAATGGTGGAACAGTGCAACTGCTTTGGATTGGGTGGTGGAGGCTTTCTCTAACATCAATACTAAGAATAAAGCAGTTTTGCAAGTATTAGGATACAGCATTTAAGAAAGGGAGCAAGAATTTAGTAAATTCCAGTACTGAAAAATAATCAGTTGAAATCAGTCTGAAGTAGGTTGAGAGTAACAGTGACCAAGTCAGCAGAGGGAGTCTAAGCACAGAGCATCAGGGCTTTATGAGACAGGGAAGCACGGCATTTTCCTCTGTGTGAGATTCTAAGGGTTTTAATAGTTTTACACAGGGAATCATGTCATGGGAAATATGTTTAAAACAAAACGCTCTGGCTTCAATAAAGACAATGAATTGTAGGATAAGAATGCAAGCAGAAAGTGTAGATGAGAGGCTCCTACAGTGTCCAGAAACATTGGAGTATATCAAAGAGCAGCCTGTTCCCATCTACTCTAGTTAGGTTTCATCATTGCTATAAGAATCCTGGCTGTCAATGAATGTGTCCTTTTAAGATTATTGTGTATAGTACCTTGCGCAAATAGATGATCTAAACCTCTTCCCACATATGATTTAAATAGATGGGTCTTGGTATAGATCATGCATTACATACAGTTGGTGTTCAATTGTGTCTATTGCCAGACTACTGTGACCATCTTTTTGTTGGTGGTATTTGGGAATGCTGTCATTTCTTTTGCCTCCTCCTCTTCTTTCTTCATATGGTCACAGAAGAAAAAGAAATGTGTATGTACATATTAGTAAAATAGATATACCTCAGTCAGGATTTCAAAGTTTCAGTTTCAGTCCAGTTGTAAAATAATGGAAATTTACCTGATAAGAAGCTATGATTGAGCTAGAGAAGCACAGTCAGTTGGTCAGATTGAGGCCATATATCAAAATAATTCATAAGTTTGAGTACAGAGGTTGTAGCAGGCATCTAGTATAATGTGAAAAAGATAACGATTCAAAACTTTTAAAACTTATGTTTCACTATAGACAAATGTTTTTTTGTATGTGATGTTGCCAACCATGGGGGGAAAGCAAGTAGGGCCATTTTTATTATCTTTATGGGTTATTTTTTTTTAAGTTAATGAAAAGAGAAGAAACAAAAATATTCCTAGGAGACTTAAGAAACATAAATAGGCTTACAACGGTTAATACAACTTAATCCTCAGTTTTATTAAAAGAAAAAAAAGACATCACAAACTAAAAGGTAATTAGGGGCATTTAATCATCCCTGTAACTGATATGAAACTGATCCTCATATAAATAATTTGTCATCTGTGTACCTCTTTTTCTTAATATTCACAGAAAATCCAGCAAAGTATGACTGAATACTCACTATAAAGAAAGTACAAAAATAATGTCATACTTCTGCTTTTGAAAAGCTGGCAGTGAAGAAATTAGAAACCTCAACAAATTATTTCAAATTAATATGGTTAGAAACCTATTTCTACATTAAAAAACAAAAAACAAAAAAACAGAACTTTGCCTTCCATTTCTTTTTTCAATAACGCATAACAAACTGGCCTCTGGTTCCCTTGAATACATTTACTTTTCTAAGGTCATTAGTACATTTCCTTTCGCAAAGGTCCTTCTAAGTGACCTTCTACATGCTAAGAGAAATAAAGGAGAGATTTTAGTCTTTATGTGATGGGCCCTCTCTGCTGTATTTGACTTAATGTTTCCTCCTTTAAGATCCATTTCCTTGGTGTTTCTGTCAATGCATATTCTTGAGTTTTGGAAGGATTTTTTTGGCATGTAATTGCTCTGTATTTTCTTCTTGGTTAATTTTTGGGCTTCTTTTTCTCTCCCCTTTTCATCCTTGGACTTGGGATTTGACACTGTCCTCATTTGACTCTATTTTCTATTTCTAGGTGACCTAATTCATGAAGACTTGCCTGCTGAGATCTCCAACATCCTCATCTCCAGCATCTTCAAATAAAATAAACGCCATAATATTAGTGAGTAAAATAAGAATTTTTAAAAAGTTTTTAGCTAAAAGTGACATAATATAAAATATAAGAATAATTAATATCAGGTATATTATTTAAAATTTTCACTTTACTTTTTTCAAGAGGTAGGGTCATATATTGAATTTGGTATAGATTTCTCTTAGTACACTGCTCATAATATGATAAAATTAATATTGAGTCTGGGCCTATGATATGACTGTATTAGGAAAATATGCTTAGAAGTAAATCTCTCATCTTAGTAAATTAACACTGCCTGGGACCTTAGAGTATAAAATTATGGTCAGCTTTCTTATTTCCTGGATTGAGTAATTTGCTTTAAGTGAACAAGAATTTACTTTCAAAATAGAACTTTGTTTTTATGACTATTACTCTGCTTCATATCAACTAGTGAGAGTTGGCAAAAAGACATTCTCTTTGGGAAAATCCTGTATATTTGTTTAAAAGATGATAGCATATAAATTTTAAAGAAAAAGAATATAATAAAAAAGCTCTGAAGAGAAAGCAAAGAAATAGGAATTCTGATGATTATTTTGTCTGTGTTTCACATGGACATCATTCCATATTCAGAACTGGGTGAACCATTTAGAAAGTCTTTAAGTGATTTCATTTCATTCTGACTATTGCTCACTTAATTTAGTCACTAAGTTTGCAAACATTATTTGATCCCTGCCATAACAAGAGTTAAACATCAAATACTGTGACAAGGTGCCAGATGTCCAGCACTGAAAATGCTGTTAGCACAGAGGCTGAAAAGTGGCTGTCAGTAAGCAACATCTCACAGACAGATGTGGTTTGCTGAGGTCACCACAATTCCCATCACTCTTTATTGTTTCTCATCCCCAACTGGGCCATGTACCATTGTGTTTACAATCTCTAATCATGGTTGTTCAGCCTGTATAACCTGCAGGAAAAATGGGGAGAAAGAAACTGTCATGGAATCGCTACCAGCCCAAATACTAATATGAGAGAACACACTGAACTTGGATTTGATGTAATAAGCTTGTAATGACTTATCTAATGGGTAAACCAACAGAGAAGTTACGGGCTTTTCAGTGGGTGCATTTGAAACAATGAAATGAAATCATATGGACAGTGGTGTATTTGCTTATTTTCTTTTCCTTTTTCTAATCAACAAACATGTGTTTTAAATAGTACTTAGAAATAGACCATGTAATGCGATAAAAGTGGAGTTACTATGACTGAGGTTTTCATAGAAGTATGTGGATTCTATGTGTAGACCCTACAAATCACAGGAAGATAAAAAGGTCAAGAATGGAACTCTAAGGGATACCTACGTTTGAGTGTAAAACTAAAGAACCAAAAGGGGAAAGTGAATAGTCACTGTAATAGAAGGAAAACCAAAAATCAACATAGGAGGAAGTTTTAAAAAAAAGCCATTTGACCTGGCAAGGACATTTAGAATAAAAATTAGAAAAAAAACCCTTACATTTAGCTTTCTTCACATGAGAAATTTATGTGAGATGGAGAGAAGTCAGATTACAATGCGTCCAGGACTAAAGGGAGCTGGGAAAGTAGAATCATACTAGAATATGAAAATAACGTGATGAGTAGCAACTTGAAGGAAAACTAGAGTCAAAGGAACATTTGTTGTTGTTTAACTTCAGCCCATTTACAGCTTGAAGGAGGGGAAAATATCTGGAGGATTAACACAACAGAAGAAAGAGTGACAATATGCACAGCAAGATCCTGCATTAGTTGAGAAGCTGTGGGATAAAGAAAGCAGAAGGTAGGATTGATACGTAAAAAGGACAGATACCATACATTAATGAAAGAAGAAAACAATGGATTGTTTGAAGATTGAAGGAGTTGACATAGGATGGCCTTTATTTTCTCCGTAATATAGATAATAAAGTGTTTGCTGGAATGAATTAGATATAGAAGAGTAGAAAAAATGAAAAGAGTAGTTGAACTATTGAAGAGCAATTTGAGAAAAGTCTAAAAGCAAATTAGCCAGGATCAAGTCAAAAACAAAGTTGCTATAATGTGCTGAGGGTCTAATGATACCATTTTTACTGGTATCAACTTGAACCATTAGCATCCTTCCCCTGATTGTATGTTTTTCTCACTGAGAAAGTAGTAATAACTACTCTGATTTTTAAATTAGAGAACCTTTGCCCTACAATATTTCATGTGACTTGGGGTGATGTATCAGTGCAGAACTTATAGTTCTATTCAGATCTGAATCACAGCCTGTAATTAAATGTTTCAAGATCAATTTTAGGCCATTTTTATCAGCACTTCATATTTAGAATACAGAACTAAAATATAGTCATATCCTGGGTCAGATATGTGATGACTTCAGATCAATTTCATTTGACAGTTGCAATATATCTACCTTGAAAAAATTGCTGTACAGAGATTTGGACTTACATGGAAATGGTCCATTATCTGCTTTGAATTTTATGGTCAATACCTTCTTAATGTGTACCTAATACACACTCCAAGATTGTCACTCTTTTAAGATACTGAGTTTCAAATGAAAGTAAGTCCAATACATCTTTCCATTCATGATGCCAGCCATTCTGAGATCATTACTTAAAATCCTGCAAATACCTATTTTAGGTATTTTAGCAAATTATAATTATACACTGCAAGGTTAAAAATGATTATACATATTCCCCATAGTTATCAGAGAGCTCACTTTCATATAAATTGATGCTACTGCAGATCTATTATTGAATCTGTTATTGGCAGTACATGTACTTTAAATTACATTCCTAGATCCATATATGCATTCTCTGAGCTGTTTTGGTCTCTTTCCTGTTTCTAATGAGTGTATAGCACATATTTGTGAAAGACCTAGATTTTAAGAAGCATCATTATCATGAGAAGGATTTTTTTAATTCAAAGTTAACTGATTCTTATATGGATCTATGACTTTGTCTTCATTAGAACAGTCTTTAACCTCCTGAGCATATTGCTTTAGGCTACAATTATTAATGTCTTTCTTGCAGGAAACTCCTCAATTTCTATTTTAAATGTTCTGAATTTCATAAGGTAACTTTAATGGCTTTTCTGATTTATTCTTTTTATGTTCCTCAAGCCAGAATAGCTGAAATTATTTAACCTCCACCCTTAGCCTAGTCTTATAGCAGCTAGATATTGGAGCATATCCAGGGAAAAAATTAAGCTTACCCTTAGTCTCCCATTAGATCAATCAAGCCCCAAATCATACTTCAGTTTTCTGCCAGGTACCATTCTCATGGAAACACCTAATCATCCGGAACTCAGTCCTCTCAGAGGCTGAATTACTGGCTTGACCATATTCACAATACCATCATTACTAGTAAAACAAGAGAAAGTCAAATAAGGACATTAAATAACCAAAGGTAGGGTTTTGCCAAAGTTTCAGGCTAGAGTTCTGAAGCTTTGGGTTGGTGGGTTATTAATAGAAATAAAGATTAATGTAATTCTATACATTAATGTATAATGTAATGTAAGTGAAATAAGAGTGATAGAAGGAAGAGAAGATCATAGGATGGAAGAATGTCTAAAGATGTATGTGCATAAAATTTTCAGTTTTATTGACACATAACACCATTTAAGGTTTAAGGTGTAGAAAACAATAATTAGATGTATATATATATATTATAAAAGGTTGCCACAATGTTTACTTAACATTCATCCCACATAGATTTAAAAAAAAAGGAAAAGATGTTTTCTTCCTTGTGATGAGAACTTAGTATCTTCTCTCTTTACTTTCCCTTTAATTGAAATACACACAATAAAATGCACAAATCTTAGTGCACACCTTAATGAATTTTAACATTGTATGCAATCATGTAACCATTGCCCAGATCAAAATATCAAATATTCTAATTTTTTTTTCCTGCTTCACCTATTTTACCCATCCTCTCATTCCCTTCCCCCATGGCAACTACCAGTGCGTTCTCTGTGTATGCATCTATTCTTGTTTTGTTTGTTCATTTTCTTTTTTAGATTCCACATATAAATATTTCATGTAGCATAATATACTCTAGATCCATCCACATTGTCAAAAAAGACAAGATTTCTTTCTATTTTATGGCTGAGTAATGTTCCATTTATATATGTACCATATCTTCTTTACCCATTCATCTATTGATGGACATTTAGGTTGTATCCACATTTTGGTTATTGTAAATAACTGTAATTAACATAGAAGTGCATATCTCTTTTCAAATTAGTGATTTTGTTTTCTTTGGGTATATTACCAAAAGTGGAATTGCTGGATTGTATGATATTTCTATTTTGAGCTTTTTGAGAAATCCCAACAGCAGTGTTTGAGGGTTTGCTTTTCTCCCTATCCTCACCTATATTTGTTATTTCTTGTCTTGTATTAGTCATTCTGACTGGTGTGAGGTGATATTTCATTGTGGTCTTAATTTACATATTCCAGATGATTAGCGATGTTGAGGATGTCTCTGTTGGCTGTTGGTATGTCTCTGGAAAAATGTCTATTTCGGTCATATGCCCATTTTTTAATAGGATTCATTCTTTTTGTCACTGTTGTTGAATTGTATGAGTTTTTAAAAATATATTTTGGATTTATCCTCTTGTCGGATACATCATGTGCAAATATCTTCTCCCATTCAGTGGGCCGTCTTTTTGCTTTGTTGACAGTTTTCTTTGCAATGCAGAAGCTTTTTAGTTTGATGTAGTCCAACTTGTTTATTCTGGCTTTTGTTTATATTGCCTGGGAAGACATAATCAGAAAAAAAATCACTGTTTTTTTAAAAATTGCCAATTTTTATGGTTTCATATATTATACTTAGGTTTTTAATCCCTTTTGTGCTTGTTTTTGTTTATGGTATGAGACAGTAATCCAGTTTATTCCTTCCCATGTAGCTGTCCAGTTTCCCGAACACTATTTATTGAAGAGATAATTTTTTCCCCATTGTATATTCTTGCCTCCTTTGTCATGTATTAATTGACCATATAGATGTGGGTTTATTTCTGATATTTCTATTCTGTTACACTGGTCTATTTATCTGTTGTTGTGCTAGTACCATACTGTTTTGATTACTGTAACTTTGTAGTGCAGTTCGAAGTCAGGCAGCATAATACCTCAAGTTTCATTCTTTCTCAAGATGCTTTGTCTATTTGGGATCTTTTGTGGTTCTGTACAAGCTTTAGAATAATTTGCTCTAGTTCTGTGAAAAATTCCATTGATATTTCAATAGTGATTGTATTGAATCTATAGATGGTTTTGAGTATTATGGCCTTTTAACAATGTAATTCTTCCTATCCATGAGAACGGAGTCTTTCCATTCATTTGTGTCTTCAACTTCTTTCAACAATACTGTGTAGTTTTCAGGATACAAATCTCCTACCTCTTTTGTTAGATTTATTGCTAGGTATTTTATTATTTTTGATACAATTGTAAATGAGAATTCTTAATTTCTCTGTTAGTTATTATTTGTACAAAGAAACACAATAGGTTTCTGTATATTGATTTGTATCTTGTGACTTTATTGAATTCATTTATGCTGATAAGTTTTTGGTGGAGTTGTTAAGCAGAAAGACAGATATGAGCAGGATGAAAAGAGGGTGGGGCCCACCAAGAACTCAGGGAGTTAATCAGATAAGGCCAGAGCACCGCAATAACTCAGACTCTAATTAATTAAATAACTCACTAACAGGGACTAAGAGTGACTTGAAGGGCACAGGCACTCCCAGATGACAAAAATCCTCCAGATAACAATGTCAGAGCACAGCCCATGCTTCAATCCTCCAATCAGATCAAGGCCCCAGGGCCAAAGAATGTCTATCAAGGATTTCTCTGCCCTGCCAAAAACCCCATAAAAGAAACCTCAATTTTAGCATCCTGCCTTTGTCTACCTTGACTCTGGCCAGCTCTTCCCTTGGAGTATAATCAGATAAACCTGCCATTATCTACCTTAACTCTAGCCCACTTCTCCTTTGGGGTGTATTTGAATAAAACTTATTCTGCTTCACTGCAGTGTCTCTGCCTCTCAATTCTTTGTTGTGGCAGGGACAAGAATTGAGGAGAACAAACTCAACCCCCAAAAGAGTCTTTAGGGTTCTCTATGTATAGTATTATGTCATTATAGTTCTACAATTTGATTTCTTCCTTACCAATTTGGATGCTTTTTATTTCTTTTTCTTTTCTGATTGCTGTGGCTAGGACTTCTAGTAGCATGTTGAGTAAAACAGTTGAGAGTAGACATCCTTGTCTTGTTCTCTTGTGCCTGATCTTAGAGGAAAATCTTTAAGCTTTTTGCCATTGAGTATGATATTAGCTGTGGGTATGTCACATATGTCCTTTATTATATTGAGATATGTTCCCTCTATACCCACTCTGCCAAGTTTTTATCATGAGTGGATGCTGAATTTTGTCAAATGCTTTTTCAACATTTAGCAAGAATGTCAAATGGTTTTTAATCCTTCTTTTTGTTAATGTGGTGTATCATGTTGATTCATTTGCATATTTTGTACCATCCTTTTATCCCTGGAATAAATCTCACTTTTAATGTATTTTTAAATTTGGTTTGCTAATATTTTGTTGGAGTTTTGCATCTTTGTTCATCAGGAATATTGGTCTGTAATTTTATTTTGTTGACGTGTCTTTGGTTTTGGTATCAAGGTGACACTGGCTTCATAGAATGAATTTTGAAGTTTTTCTTCCTCTTCAATTTGTTTTTGAGTAGTTTGAGAAGAATGGGTATTAAATATTCTTTAAATGCTTAGTAGAATTCACCTGTGAAGCTATCTGGCACTGGAATTTCATTTATTGGGAGTTATTTTATTACCACTTAAATTTCATTATAAGTAACTGTTCAATTCAATTTTCTGTTTCTTCCTGATTCAATCTGAGAAGATAGCATGTTTCTAGGAATTTATCTATTTCTTCTAGGTTTTCCAATTTGTTGGCATATGATTTTTCAGAGTAATCTATAAAAATTACATTTCTGTGATATCATCTGTAACTTCTCTTTCATTTCTGATTTTGAGTTCTCTTTTTTTCTTGATGAAACTAGACAACAGTTTATCAATATTGTTTTTCTTTCAAAGAAGCAACTCTTAGTTTCATTTATCTTTGTATTTTTTTAGTCTCTACTTCATTTATTTTCATTTTTATCTTTTTATTTCTTTTCTTCTATTAACTTTGGTCTTTGCTTTTTCTATTTACTTTAGATGTAGGGTTAGATTATTTATTTGAGATTTTTCTTATTTCTTGAGGTAGGCCTGTATCACCATAAACTTCTCTTAGAAATGACTTTGCTGCATCCCAAAGATTTTGCACTGTTGTGTTTCTATCACTATTCTCCCAGTATTGTTTGATTTCCTCTTTGACCCATTGGTTGTTCAGACGCATGCTGCTCAATTTCCATGTGTTTGTGTGTTTTTTTATCATGTAATGGATTTCTAGTCTCTTACTCTCATGGTCAGAAAAGATGTTTGATATGATTTCAATCTTCTTAAATGTATTGAGACTTATTTCATAACCTAACATGTAATCTAGAATGGATAATGTTCCAGGTGCATTTGAAAAGAATGTGTATTCTACTTTTTTTGGATATAATCTTACATATATATATTTATATCTATTAAATCCATCCAGTCTAAAGCCTCATTCAAAACCATTCTTTCCTTATTGATTTTCTGTCTGGATGTTCCATCCATTGATATAGTGGCATGTTAAAGTCTCCTACTATTATTATTGTATCACTGTCAATTTCTCCTTTATGTTTGTTAATATTTGCTTTAAATATTTAGGTGCTTCTCTGTTGGTTGCAAAGATATTTACAATTGTTATATCTTCTTGCTGGATTGAGCTTTTAATCACTATATAATGTCCTTCTCTGTTTTAAAGTCTATTTTGTCTGATATAAATACTGCTACTCCAGCTTATTTTTCTTTCTCCTATTTGCATGGAATATATTTTTCCATCCCTGCAGTTTCACTTTGTGTGTATCTTCAGGTCTGATGTGAGTTTCCTGTAGGCAGCAAATGGATGGGTCTTGTTTTTTTTATCTATTCAGTCACCTTACATGTTTTGATTGGAGCATTTACTTGATTTACACTTAAAGTAATTATTGATAGATATGTACTGATTGCCATTTTGTTAAAAGATTTCTGTTTGTTTTTGTCATTCTTCCTGATCCTTTCATCTTCTCTTGTTCTCTTCCTTTGTGCATGATGACTTTCTTTAATGTTATGGTTGACTCCCTTTCTCTTTTTGTGTATCTATGATAGGTTTTTTGTTTACAGTTACCAGAAGTTTTTATATGGTATCTTGTATATATAGTAGTCAGTTGATGGTTGCTAAGTTTGAATGCATTCTAAGAGCATCACCTTTTTGCTCCTCCTACCCCATATTTCATATATACAATGTCTTCTTTTACTCCTTTTTCTTTAGTGATTCACATAATTTTTGGGAGTGATTGATTTGCTGCTTTTATTAAATTTAACCTTCAAACTAGCTTTTCAGTGAACTATCTTTGCTAATTGTTTGCTTTTACTAGTGAAATTTTTTCTTTTCATAATTTTCTAGTTATGGCCTTTTCCTCTTAAAGATGTCTAACATTTCTTAAAAGGCTGTGTTAGTGGTGGTGAGCTCCTTTAACTTGTTTCTATCTGGGAAGTTCTTTTTCTGTCCTTCAATTATAGAAAATAACCTTTTCTGGTAGCATATTCTTGGTCCTAGTTTTTTTTTCTTTTCAGAACCTTGAGTCTATCATTCCATTCCCTTCTGGTCTGTAGAGTTTCTGCTGAAAAATCAACTGATAGCCTTTTGGGGTTTCCCTTGTAGGTAACTTAGTGCTTTTCTCTCACTGCTTTTAAGATTCTCTTTGTCTTTGATATTTGAAATTTTAATTATGATGTGTCTTGGGGTGGACCTCCTTGGGCTCATCTTATTTAGGGCTCTCTGTGATTCCTAGACCTGAATGTCAGTTTCCTTCCCCAGGTTAGGGAAGTTTTCAGCTATTACTTCTTCAAATATATTTTCCACCCTTTTCTCTCTCCTCCTTGAGGGTCATATAATGAGAATGTTAGGGCATTTGGTATTGTCCTAGAGGTCACTTAACCTATCCTCATTTTTGTCTTTTTTCTTCTATTCAGCTTGAGTGCTGATCCATTCTTGTGCATCCTTTAATCTGCTGTTGATTCCCTCATATATGTTTAATTTAATTTATTGTATTCTACACTCTGATTAGTTCTTTTTTGTATTTTCTCTCTCTTTGTTGAGGTTCTCACTGAGGGCATCCACTATTCTCTCAAGTCTGGTGAGCATCTTTATAAACATTACTTTAAATGGTTTATCAGGTAGATTGCTAAATTGTTTATTCATTAATTTTTTCTGAAGTTTTGTCTTGTTCTTTTGTTTCAAAGATATTTCTGATTTTTATTTTGTTTGACTTTCTCTGTTTGTTTTTATAAGTTAAAAAAGGGCTCCTTACCTCTCCCAGCTTTGAAGGTATGGCTGTATGTTGGAATGTCCCCTGATAGACTACATGAGCCTGGCAATTTTTTCTGGCTGGGTGGAGGCTGGATGGATATGGACTGGGATGCCTCAGGATCAGGGCTTCCAGAGTGTGGGCCAGAGATCTCCCATCCCCAGCCAGGGATGCACCTGTGGAGTGGCTGGTATCAGACAGAAGTCCAGGGGGCTCTTGGGTGGGCAGTAGGTTGGGGCCCCTCTGATGGGTCAACTAGTGGCAGAGGGGTATGGTCTGAGGTTCTCCCAAGTGTATGTCATCTAGGGCCATGTTATCAGGTGGTCAATTAGAGAGGATTGCAGTCCAGGGGTCTTCCAGGTAGATGCTGGATGGGGCTGCACAGATGTGGCAGCCAGGTTGGGGGGGCACAGTCTGCAGTTCTCTGGGGGACACTGGTCAGTGCTGTGCACAGAGTGAATCTGCCTGGGTCCTGCACTTGTGCCACCTTGGTTGGACTACTGGATCTCTGGCAGGTGTGTTTGTGCACAGGCAGGGTCCAGGAGACTACCTTGGTTGAATCTGGAGCTGGTATGTATATGTGTGTGCCCTGACCCTGCTCCCTTCCACCCTTCCAATGTGCATTGGGTGGGGAGGCACAAACACTGGCATTCACCAGCACCTCCTGTCCGAGAGACAGTTCTCTAACAGTTCCCCCACCATTTGGTGGTTACTTTAGTTCTAAAAATCAGTTTTATTTAAACCTTTTTAAACTCCCCTACCTAGGAGACCCCTGGACTGCAACCCTCTGCACCTTACCACCTGTTACCATGGTGCAATACACCATACAGCAGTGTTAACTGTAGTTATCATGTTGTAGATTACATGCCTACTACTAATTTATCTTAAAACTGGAAATTTTTCTCTTTGACCAAGCTCATTCCCTCCCCTGACTACACACCTCTGTTAACCACAAATCTGATCTCTTTTTCTATGAATTTGTTTCTTTTGGGTTGTTTTAAGCTTTTTTAGATTCCACATATAAGTGAGATAATAGTGTTTGTCTTTCTTTGCTTGACCTATTTCATTTAGCATAATGCCTCTGAGGTCCATCTAATGTTGTTACAAATGTCAAAGTTTCCTTCTTTTTTTGTGGCTGAATAATATATAGTATGTATGTGTATGTACATATATATATATATACACACTTATACATATACGTATGTACATACACACACACACACATATGTGTGTGTGTGTGTGTGTGTGTGTGTGTGTGTGTGTGTGTGTGTGTGTGTGTGTATATCCCCAGGGTCTGCATGGCTCATTGTTTGGGAACTTGAATTCCCTGGCCAGACAAGGCCTCTGGTTTTACTCTGCAGAGAGGGAAACCCATGGATTATGCTCTCTAGTTAAGTAACACTGAAAGCAGAGGTGTTGAATGGGTTATGCAGCTTCCTTTGTGCTCTGGTTAGGTTCACTGGTTGGGAGAGTGAAAGATTATCTTCGGCAATGGGCTGAAATAGCTTCCCTGCCCAGGTGGAGAGAGAACCATCTCTATGGCCACAAAGCCTCCAATATGTTTAAGATCTTCACTCAAGCCAACTGATATCCTAAGTTCCCTGGCTGAACAGTGCCACTGTTTTTCTCTGAAGATGGTCAACTTTGTCTGCTATACTCTCTGCTTAAGTACTGGTGGGCTGCACAGCTTCCAGGTGTTGTGGCCAAGAATCCTAGTGGGAGGGTATGGGAGCTATACTCAGCAGTGGCACTGGCTATGACTCAGGTCCCTTGCCTTGGTGGGGGCAGACAAGGCTCATGTCTGGCAAAGCTCCTCATTTGAAGATCCCAATCACATAGACCTGAACTGTGCTGAGTTCCCTGGTCAGACTGGGCTACCATCTGGCTCTCCAGATAGCAACGCTGCTAGTTGGGACTATTATGTGGGTGTTCCAGGTAGGAACTTGGTCTGCCACGTTGTGTGTTCTGGTTGTTGCAAGACTCTTCCCCCTGCTCTGTCACAATCTAATTCCCAGTGGTATAGATCTGCAGATTCCTCCACAGTTCCTGTTCAGGAAGACAAGAGGGGAGTTTTCAAGAAGTGACACAGAATGCTGGGGGAACTGGACATCCCTCGTGGACTCTCTTTTCTTACTGGAGAAACCAGAGTCTCAAGAGGGGCCTCTCAGTGTGGTGCTGTGTCAGCACAGGGAAGGGGCAATGTGGATAGCATGTAGCTATTCCTCTTACTAGACTAATGCAGTCTGTCTTGGTTTCTGTGGTGTTAGGGGGTATCTCAGCCTCTCATGCATGTTCTAGGAATCTCTGAGTGGTGTCTTGTTCTCAAAGAGTTGTTCTTGTGAAGGGGAGCAAAATCAGAAACAACCTGTTGCCATCTTGGTGACATCATTCTTATAAACTTAGAATTTTTTAGGCAAAATTTTGGCTTTAAATATAATCCACAAATATAATATGTGTTATATATTCTCCCCTTTAATAAATTTAATTAATCCCATCTCTATAAATATATATTAAAAGAACTTATAAATCAATGCTTAGGGACTTGCTTGTTCTGTTCAGCTATGTGTTCTACAGGTTTTGGGAGATTGATTTTCACATTTTCACTCTTCTGTTCAGGAATTTTTATTAAGTGCCTAGTATGAAGCCTACAATTACGTATAAGTGTGTAATACTGAATTATACACAATGACTACCACCATGGGAATTACAGTCTGAACAGTCAATAAGCATTCTCACCTCACATTAAAGATTAGAAGCAAACAAGATAACTAATGTTTATAAATTATGGTGAGTTCTGTGAAGATAGTAAAAATTCTGGGGAAAGTATTTTAGGTGGCAGGAAGCTGAAGAAAATCTGTAGGAATATCCTAGGTGAAAAATTAGGGTTAGGATAGGGAATGTATTCTTAGCAAAGGAAACAAACCATTGATGCAATTACCTGAGGTGGAAAAGGATTTGTTATATTGAATCTAGAATAGTCATAGGACAGAATTTCATGTCCAGATACTGACAGGAAAAAAGCAGGCTGTGGCCAGAATCTTATAGATTATGTTAGTGGGTTTGTGAAGTAGTCAAAGAACAGAAATCAGAAATCTACTTTCTATGAGATTGTTAAATTTTGTATAAATCGTGGATTGGAATCCATAAATCTTGGAAATAACATGTTGAGTGGTAAAAAAATTCCCAGAAATCAATACATAGTATAACACTCTACTTATAAAACTAAACAGGCAAACAAAAACCAGTTATGATTAAAAGAATTATTTTCAGAGATATACAAATATACAACTCATGTAGAAAATTATTTTGAAAATAAAAGTAAATTAAGGATATACCCAATATTCAGGACTGAAATATTCAGTATTCAAATATTTTGAGTTCAAAGTTTCTAAATTACTATTAGCTGTTATACCATGTCAAAACATTTTTATATAGAATGAATTGGTGGCAGGGAGGGAAGGCCAAAGTGGAGACTAAGTAATTGGTTAGGAGGCCCATTAACTTGGTCTTGACTGAGCAGAATAAGTGAGGGGGAGAAATGGATAAAAGATGGCTCTTAGGTTTCTGGCTCTATCAATAGGAGGAAGGATGTTGTCTGTTCCTAAGAGATGAGAGGATGGCTAGGAAGGAGAAGACAGTTTTGAATGTATTAAACTTGAGATTCTAAAGAGACATCTGAAAGGAAGTTGCCTTAGAAATCTGTCACTCAGAAACAGGTGTGAAATACATGCTTGGAAGCCTCAGTGTATAGAATACATTTGAGGCACAGGAATGAATGTGAGAGGGAGAAAGGAAGGAGGGGAAAAAGCTGGAGAAGATAATTCCAGTTTTAGAATTCCTTTAGGGAGGCGAATTTGGAAAAAGAGACTGAAGAGGTGATCTTAATTGTAAAAGGGATTATCAGTGTCAAGTATTCCAAGGGAAAGTACTGTCTTAAAGAGGAAGTGATTAGCTTTGTTGAATGCTCGTGATAAGCCTCATAATGTGACAAAAGTTTCTACTTAATTTTGCAATACTGAAATAAAGACTTCAAAATGACCAGGTTTTGAGGTGTTTTTGTTTGTTTGTGTTTTTGGTACAAGGAGAATGGATTCCAGATTAGAGATGAATAATAAATGGGACATAAGGATATGGAAGCTGAGCTGTGCAATGATCTGGAGAGACACGATAGCAAAGGGAACTATTTTCTTATAGTAATTTTTAGTGTCTGAAGATCAAAAATTCTAAATCTGTAATGATGATGCAAACCCCAAATGATAGGATACCAATGAGGGATAAGCAAGGGTGGTAGTTTTCAAAGAAGTTTATAGGGGGTAGGATACAAATCGTACTGACCTTTGAAAGAAAGAGGAAATGTTTATTCAAAGTACAAAGAAAAATGAAGGACAATTGGGATTTATGGTAATGTGACTAAATTTGGAGTTGTGGAAACAAATTTATGATTTTGGGGAGACTCTCTTTTCAGCCAAGTAAAAGGTAAAATTTGCTGAGAGTGAGGGAGAAAAAGCAGTACAGAGGCTTTAATGAGTAGATAAGGCACTTGTGGGCTAGAAGGGAAGAATAAGCTAAACACTGAACCAGTTAACATGGCTTCACTGCCCAAAGTGATTACGGAGATGGTGATCATTCTCGGTCCATCGGCTGTGACTCTTCCCCAGGAACCTCGAAGAATAAAACCTCACTCCTCACCCCATTATAAATTCCTCTTCCTCATCTGTCAGTCTGTTAGTATTGTCTTCAGTATCCAAGTCACACAAATTCCAAACCCAAAGATATGGACATTTTAATTTACTGACAAATAGCCAGTTACCATCTTTAACTGTATCTCAATAATGTGCGTGCTTTTTTATCCATTTTTTTCCTACATGGCTCCCATTCTAGCTTTAAATCTTATTACTTCTTATCTAATCTCTCAAATTCGTTTTAATCCATTCAGATACTGTATTTATACTTTCTAAAATCAGGCTGAGTAAAGTTTGTTTATTTACTTAAGTCTTCAAGATTCCCATAGTCTCCATCACCTATAACCCTTCAATCTTACATACCTAGCTAGATCTTTGTGATGTAACTCATGTTTTCCAGTCTAGTCTCTTACTTCTTCAGTATTTATAATCCGTAATTCTGCCAAATGAATGTATCTCTTGCTACCTATTGCATCATATATTTTATTAGGCTATTATTCATTATGCTCCAGATTTTATAATTTTAATATTCCCACCTTCTAAGCTAATTTTATACACTTATACTTTAAGCCAATTTCAAATCCCATCTTTTTCATGATATATTTTCTCATCTGTCTAGACAGCTAAGATTTCCTTCTCTACTTTCCTCCCCAGTTTCCTATAGCCTTCATTTGTGCTTTTACATGCATGTAGTCATTCACACATCTCTGCTCCATAAAAGCAGAGGACATGGATGCAAATGTGTATTTTTTTTTGAAAAAGTAATCATAGGTGAGTAATTCAAGACTTTGACCTTCACTTCTTCATTTTAAAAAAGAACATAGAAATTATGTTACATTACTGTGAATATGAATTGAAGCAATACATGAAAACAAAAAAATACTGGATTCTAGCCCTTTCTCTTCTGTTTCTACCATTCTAGCACCTAAAACAGTGCCTTTCAAAAAATATCCATTCTATTAATATTTTCCAACCTAAACTCAGTATTTTAAAAGTTGTCTTTAATAAACTTCAAGCATGTTAATGCACAGTTAATATATATAGTATCAGTTATGAACACCTTATTGGAATTATTTTTAGGAAATTTTTTCATAATAACCAACTGAAATCTAGAGAAAGTGATGAATGTATATTTGCTTATTTCCATTTGTTTGTGTTATGAGATTGGAAGTTGAGGCACTATACACAAAAATATATGCCAAATTGGAATAAATATACACCAACATGAGAGTAAAGAAAGGGAATGGATGAAAGGAAGGTGGGAGGAGGGCCAAGTAAAACCAATTTTGTCTTAAAACTTTAGCTTTGGGCTAATCCTGGAAAACAAATTCATGGAAAAAACACCATGACTCAAGAACTTGTTATAAAATAAAACCATCTTTTATTAGGTCCCATTACTTCCCCTTAGATGTAATTGACTGAGATCAGCCCTCTAAGCAGTAAAATATGTATATATTGAAAACTGAACCCACACATATATTATATTCAATTCCTATCTCATAGTTTTTACATTTGGAGTACTTAAAAAATATTTCCTAACTACCAATTGCAAAATAAACGTTATTTATTTATTTATTTATTTATTTTGTAAATCACAAAGGCATTTCCAAATCAGCAGGAACCTCTTGATGGCAACAAAGCTTTGAAATTCATAGATGCCTATTTTTAATCTGCATTTTAGCATAGTTACCAGAAATGTTTCTAATTCCTGATTAAGTAAGAAGCTAGTATATAATCACTTTGTTACCTGAAGGTTGGATTATGGCTTTGCATTTTTGTGAAGATTTAAACTCATGCTTCAAATGAAATATTTATGCTTAATGGATATAATACTTAACTCTGTTGTTTACCATTTCAGAACACTGCAAAAAGTACAGTGTTTTAAATCTGCCATAAAAATTAAAGGCAACTTGCCAGAGATCCAAGATGCTGTAAATATAGGAGCAGGAAGAATAATACAGTGAATGTGCCCTGGACACTATGTGATTATCTCACAGAGTTATTAGGTGGTTTCTAAACTACACAAATTAATGAAGGCAGTACTCAATTTAGGCTCAACAAACCTCAAAGGTTTGGAAATCACATACTGGAACATGGGATAGGGATAGTTTTTTTTTTTTCCCCATAAAACAATGTTACAAGTGGTAGTAAGTAACTTATGGTACCCCACTGTTGAGCTAAATGAAACCAATCTCTCTCTCTCCATATATATATATGTATATATATATACACACACACACACACATATATATGTGTGTGTGTACATATGTTATATAAAATACATTTTATGTATTATACCCATATACTATACCATTATGTTATACCATTGTATATACAACATATATCATCATATATAACATGATATATATTACATATAATAATTATAGTTTTTGACAGCTTCCCCTTTTTTTTGATCTATCTGTGTCTAGAATTAGCACCATTATGTTCCAAATTTCCCCCAGGTTTCCTCTTTCTCATGAATGGAGCAGTTAGCTAAGTCCTTGTCACTTAGCCAGGGACTAGATGTGCAATAAATTTGCATTTAACATTCACAGAATTATTGGTATGCCCTGGCATTTATATTCAGTTACATAGCTAACATACATTGATATTTTTAAAGTGGTATATCAGCTTAAGAAAGAACAAACAGAAGAAACATATCAATATCACTATTAGATCTTTCTTTAAACAATGAAGAACATAATGTCTGTCTGTGAGCCTGACCCTTCCTCAGGATGAGGGAAGGATGTTTCTGTGAATCCCTGCATTACCAAAATCATACCCTCTTCTTGACCGCCTTAATCTTGATTTCCTCATTCAATATCTTACTTACTAAATACTCTCTTATCTCCAGATGCTTCCTCAGGATTCAGAGATTGATACTGTACTGCTCTTTCTTCTTAAGCATTATTGTGGAGGAATCTTATATACTTTAAGTAGTTCTCATATTATGCAGCAGATAGATATATAGATTCTAGATTATCACATCTGATGTCAAGGATTTATGAAAGCCTAGACTTTTCATGTTATAATTTTACATACTGGTGTTACTTCCCAGTTTTATACCCTCTGTTCTGGCTTAGGCATAAATTTTTACCCTATAATTACTTAGTTTTCCCTATATTCCTTGTGATAATTTCCATGAAGGTAGGAACTTAATACCATTTGCTTTGACTCTCTAGTGTCTAACACTGTATCTGGCACCAAGTGATTGTTTCAAGAATAATATCCATAAGAAAATACTTTTTTAAAACAAAAATACTCATGCAATAAATACTTAAACTCAAGGTCACAAAAATTGTCCTTAGGTAAAATCTGTGCTTTGTATTTCTGATGAATTTGGATTTTGATTGAAATCAGTAAGAAAAAACAGCAAGAAATTATAAAGTTAGAAATATTTTTAATTGCTACTTTGGATTTGAAAGTGGTAAAATAAACCATCAAGAGTATCCTTTATGATTATTAAAATGTAGAAAACTGGAATTGAAATTGCAAGTGATAAAAATTAATGAAAAATGTAACACAAACCATGTAGATATATTAGGCATAAACACCTCCTTGCTCAAGTATTCTTACATGACCAGAGTTTGCCTCAATACTTAATAGGCCCACTGTTAGTTACCCTGTTTAGGGATCACAGAATAGGCAGTGGGAAAAAATAGGGAATCTTCATATTTGCAATACTACCCAAAAGGCCTTAATCAACAACTATTGATTTTAAGTGTAGAGGGAGGTCAGCCACAGTCATGTACATTAATATTTATTAGAAGTTGTAGGTGAGATGTAATAAAAATTAGACTTTTTATTTATCTGCATTTAGATGGCAAGAAAATTAGGCTGTAAAAGTACCAATAATTAATTTTAGTTATTTTCCTTACTTCAGCTTGGCAGGCTTCAAGTTCTGACCTGTGTGTAAATTCAGAGGTGATGTTCACATGAATCAAACCTGAGAACAGAGGGCTCCAATACTTTTATCAGGAAATCAGAGTTAAGGGACAAGTAGTTATCTACGTAGTAGTAGCAATGCAATCTTAAATTATGTGTAATGTTTTGTTTTATGTTTTTTCCTTCTTCTATTGATAATATTGAACTTACATAAGACCAGCAAGGGTGATAAGAGGGAACTTGGTATGACGCCATGCATTGAGGAATCTTAAGTAATTCAAAGATGGAGAAGTCACCTACAAGCAATCCATTCAAATTCAACAAAGGCTGATTTTGTCATTGAATTAGATATTTGTAAAATGATATAAAGGGCAAGAAGGTAGGAAGAAAAGAAAGAATAATGAAATCTATTTATATATTTTTTTGTATTTCAGTTTTTATATTTGTTATTCTCTCCTACATTTTTAACATCTCAATATTGATGAACTTGGTTACTGCCGAGGTAGAGGTAGGTGGTGGTGTGCAAACAATGCTGTGGAGAAACTACTATCATTTGCTGTATGGGCCAATCCCATAATGATATTCCATGGATATTGTGGCAATACTGGGGCAATCTGCAAAGCCATGCATTTGAGAGTTCTGCTTATTCTTATATTTCAGAGACTCAGTGGAAATTCACACTTTGTCCCTGTCATCTGTACCTTTCACCCACAGTGGTCATTGCAGAGTTATTCTCCCACAAAGTACAAAGCAATAGTACCTAGAGTGCATGGCAGCACAAGAAAGTATGGCAGAAAGGAGACATCATGCATGGTTTATATGGCTACTCATGCTGTTTCAAAGCATTTTTACACATTATTAGAAATGCACAACAATCATCTCCAAGTTGTAGGTTGCTGAATTATGTCATGTTTATCATGTTAGCCTCTCTAACACAGTGGTAAGTTGTATTTCAAACAACTATTTGATCTTCAGGGAACCTGCAGATAATAGAGAAAGGATTTCAGGATTGGGAAGTTATAGATATAGGGGACCAGACTTACTCTTGAGAAATCTTGAGAAATAATGGACAGCCAATTCCAACTACAGAATATGACAAATTTGACCTGATCAAGATCATCAACAGAAGAGGTGCAGAATGACCCCAGATGTATCAGTACTAATTAGGCATCTTTAAACAACCATGTGCTAAGAGTCTGGCCAGCTACTTAACCACACTCATGTTTTTCTGACTACTAGGGAAAAAACAAGACCACAATTTTTGAATCACTCCTAGATAAAGTGCTATAAGGCACAAATATCAGTTTTTGGAATACAAGAAGTAGTGTCAGTCATGACTGAGCCATTACATACTTCCCTTTGTTCTGCATGATTAATTAGAATAACCATGACCTGTGCCATATCCAAACTACATAGTCATTCAAAGGTCAACTAATGACCTCAATCTAGTCCCCTTTCTGAAAAGTAATCTTATCATTTGTTTTTCTCCCCCTCCTCCTCCCTGTTATTGGCTTCATTTCAATGACTTCAGTTTCTTTAGTCCCTTGAAATTAACAGAAGAGTTTACATTCCCCAGCCTAAGCCCTGGTGTACTATAAGACAAGTCATGCACATAAGTTCATCTCCAATGCTTGCCATTTCTAGACCCTTAGTATAATGTTCTTACCTCATCCAGTTCTGGGGCCTGGGCCATACCAAGCATTGGCCCCTTCACTAATAAGTGCTCTGATCATTTCTGCATCATGAAGTTATTATAGATTCTGATGTTGGGAAGTTAGAACAGTTGTTGTGGTTCCTCATTAATGAGTCACTGTGCAGAAAGACACTGAGAACCAAAAGTCAATAGCCAGAATTAGGAAATCCCAACCAAGGTAAACCCCTGCTAGGAAGAAAGGGAATGCACTGGTGTTTGTCACTACCCAGGTCAGAAAGCCCAGGGTTTAGAAGTTCAGAAAATAAAATATATTGAAAACACGGTGGTAAAACTATGTATAGGAAAATGTTACTTAAAATATTTAAAAATTATAGTATATCTGTACATATTTGTGTTTATTTATGTTGAGAAGTTACTAGCCCAGATCAGACCAAAACACCCTACTTAAGCTGCAAGACTAATTCCAGACTTTTAACAAGTAGATACAAGTCTGTGAAAGCCTTCGTTAGTAGTTACTCAGGAAGTGAGCGTACCTTGTCACACAGATGAGATCTGTAGGTGAAAAGGGCTGGGGCTGACAATGATTTGAGCTAAATAGCAAGTTCAAAAAATGCTGTTGTTTGCATGAACAACCAAATCTTAGGTCCATAGTGCCATGATTATCATCTATAGTAGGTGAGCTGAAAAGAAGAGGAAAAATCCTATTTAAATAATAAGTATATTTATCAGTTTTTTTTTAAAGTTTATTGTGTACAGCCAAGCATTTTGGGTCTCTTCAGTGCATTATACAGATTCAAGAACTGCAGTACTCTCAGATGATTTTGTTTTTTTTAGCTAACTTCAGAGGTCATGTTAAGTTCTCTCTTATCACTCTTTTCTCATTCAATAACCCTCCAGGGAAGAAGATAGCAAGACTTCAGACTTCATTTCTAATACCACATAGACAACACTCATCTTCACATTTTCTTCTTTCAAATACCAATTTCACAAGGTTTTAATTTTCTTGGAACTGTTAAGAACATTTAAATGCAGAAACAGTATTAGAATTATCATAGTCTCAAATCAGTGTTATTCATTAACAAATAATATTTACTAAGGCTCTTTAAAATAGTTTATACTGGCCATGGTCTTTTATGTTTTCCTTCTAAATTACTTCTTCCAATCGTTTCTGTTTATTGCCATAGCTTCAGAATTAAAAAAAAACTCAACATTAAAAATAATGTTCTAAATATATATATGATAGATACCCAAGTAAAAGCATACAAAATGTGAAATGTATTTTGTTAACATAATCTAAAACGTGTTATGCTTTAATGTCTTTTCATGGGCACTTTAAAAATTGCCACTGGAAAAAATATAACTAGGAAATGTTCAATTAAAACTATTATAACAAGCTGGTCAAAAATGTGTTAACACTTTAGAAAAAAATTGAACTTCTGCATGCAAACCATGATAATTTACAGTACACATATTGAGTGAACTGACATACTCAAAGGGAATATTAAATAACTGATACTCAATAAGAACATTGTAGTAAAATAGGAAAACAATAATTTTTTTTATTTTGCTATCATTAATGTACAATTACATAAACAACATTATGGTTACTAGACTCCCCCTATTATCAAGTTCCCACCACATACCCCATTATAGTCACTGTCCATCAGCATAGTAAGATGCTATAGAATCACTACTTGTCTTATCTGTATATACTGCCTTCCCCTTCCCCTCCCCCTACATTATACATGCTAATCATAATGCCCCCTTTTCCCCCTTATCCCTCCCTTCCCACTCATCTTCCCCAATTCTTGGGTTAGTCCATTCTTGGGTTCTGTGATTCTGCTGCTGTTTTGTTCCTTCAGTTTTTGCTTTGTTCTTATACTCCACATATGAGTGAAATCATTTGGTACTTGTCTTTCTCTGCCTGGATTATTTCACTGAGCATAATACCCTCTAGCTCCATCCATCTTGTTGCAAATTGTAGGATTTGTTTTCTTCTTATGGCTAAATAATATTCCATTGTATATGTGTACCACATCTTCTTTATCCATTCATCTACTTATGGACACTTAGGTTGTTTCCATTTCTTGGCTATTGTAAATAGTGCTGCGATAAACATAGGGGTGCATCTGTCTTTTTCAAACTGGGCTGCTCCATTCTTATGGTAAATTCCTAGGAGTGGAATTCCTGGGTCAAATGGCATTTCTATTTTTAGTTTTATGAGGAACCTCCATACTGCTTTCCACAATGGTTGAACAATTTTACATTCCCACCAGCAGTATAGGAAGGTTCCCCTTTCTCCACAACCTCACCAACATTTGTTGTTGTTTCTTTTGGATGGTGGTGATTCTTACTGGTGTGAGGTGATATCTCATTGTGGTTTTAATTTGCATTTCTCTAATGATTAGCAATGTGGAGCATCTTTTCATGTACCTGTTGGCCAACTGAATTTCTTCTTTGGAGAAGTGTCTGTTAGGCTCCACTGCCCATTTTTTAATTGGCTTATTTGGTTTTTCTTTGTTAAGGTGCATCAGCTCTTTATATAATTTGGATGTCAACCCCTTATCGGATATGTCATTTATGAATATATTCTCCCATAATGTAGGATGTCTTTTTGTTCTACTGATGGTATCCTTTGCAGTAAAGAAGCTTTATAGTTTTATATAGTCCCAGTTGTTCATTTTTGCTTTAGTTTCCCTTGCCTGGGGAGATATGTTCATGAAAGTTGCTCATGTTTATGTCCAAGAGATTTATGCCTATGTTTTTTTCTAAGAGTTTTATGGTTTCATGACTTACATTTAGTTCTTTGATCCATTTGAGTTTACTTTTGTGTATAGGGTTGGACAATGATCCAGTTTTATTCTCTTACATGTAGCTGTCCAGTTTTGCCAACACCAGATGTTGAAGAGGCTATAATTTTCCCTTTGTATATACATGGCTCCTTTATCATATATTAATTGACCATATATACTTGGGTTTATATCTGGGCTCTCTAGTCTGTTCCATTGGTCTATGGGTCTGTACTAGTGCCAGTACCAAATTGTCTTGATTACTGTGGCTTTGTAGTATTGCTTAAAGTTGGGGAGCATGATTCCCAAAATTTATTCTTTCTTCTCAGAATTGCTTTGGTTTTTGGGGTCTTTTGTGGTTCCATATGAATTATAGAACTATTTGCTCTGTAGGTATTTTGATAGGGATTGCATTGAATCTGTATATTGCTTTAGGCAGGATGACCATTTTGACAATATTAATTCTTCCTATCCATGAGCACAGGATGTGTTTCCATTTATTGGTATCTTCTTTAATTTCTATCATGAGTGTCTTGTAGTTTTCAGAGTATAAGTCTTTCACTTCCTTGGTTAGGTTTATTCCTAGATATTTTATTCTTTTTGATGCAATTGTGAATGGAATTGTTTTCCTGATTTCTGCTAGTTCATTGTCAGTGTATAGGAATGCAACAGATTTCTGTGTATTAATTTTGTATCCCACAACTTTGCTGAATTCACATATTAGATCTAGTAGTTTTGGAGTGAATTCTTTAGGGTTTTTTATATACAATATCATGTCATCTGCAAACAGGGACAGTTTGACTTCTTCCTTACCAATCTGGATGCCTTTTATTTCTTTGTGTTTTCAGATTGCTGTGCCTAGGACCTCCAGAACCATGTTGAATAAAAGTAGGGAGAGTGGGCATTCTTGTCTTGTTCCTGATCTTAAAGGAAATCTTTCAGCTTCTCCCTGTTAAGTATAATGTTGGCTGTGGGTTTGTCATATATGGCCTTTATTATGTTGAGGCACTTGCCCTCTATACCCATTTTGTTGAGAGTTTTTATCATGAATGGATATTGAATTTTGTCAAATGCTTTTTCAGCATCTATGGAGATGATCATGTGGTTTTTGTCCTTCTTTTTGTTGATATCGTGGATGATGTTGATGGATTTTCAAATGTTGTACCATCCTTGCATCCCTGAGATGAATCCCACTTGATCATGATAGATGATCTTTTTGATGTATTTTTTAATTCGGTTTGCTAATAATTTATTGAGTATTTTTGCATCTATGTTCATCAGGGATATTGGTCTATAATTTTCTTTTTTTTGTGGTGTCTTTGCCTGGTTTTGGTATTAGAGTGATGTTGGCCTCCTACAATGAGTTTGGGAGTATTCCCTCCTCCTCTATTTTTTGGAAAACTTTAAGGAGGATGGGTATTAGGTCTTCACTAAATGTTTGATAGAATTCAGCAGTGAAACCATTTGGTTCAAGCATTTTGTTCTTAGGTAGTTTTTTGATTACCAATTCAATTTCCTTGCTGGTAATTGGTCTATTCAGATTTTCTGTTTCTTCCTGGGTCAGCCTTGGAAGGTTTTATTTTTCTAGAAAGTTGTCCATTTCTTCTAGGTTATCCAGTTTGTTACCATTATAATTTTTCATAGTATTCTCTCATAATTATTTGTATTTCTGTGGTGTCTGTAGTGATTGTACCTTTCTCATTTCTGAATCTGTTTATGTTTGTAGACTCACTTTTCTTTGATAAGTCAGCCTAAGGGTTTATCTATTTTGTTTATTTTCTCAAAGAACCAGCTCCTGCTTTCATTGATTCTTTCTATTGTTTTATTCTTCTCGATCTCATTTATTTCTGCTCTAATCTTTATTATGTCCCTCCTTCTACTGACTTGGCTTCATTTGTTCTTCCTTTTCTAGTTTCATTAATTTTAAGTTTAAACTGTTCATTTGGGATTGATCTTCTTTCCTGAGGTAGGCCTGTATTGCAATATACTTCCCTCTTAGCATGGCCTTCGCTGCATTACCCAGATTTTGTGGTGTTGAATTATTGTTGTTTATTTGTCTCTGTATATTGCTTGATCTCTGTTTTTATTTGGTCATTGACACAATGATTATATAGGATCATGTTATTAAGCCTCCATGTGTTTGTGGGCTTTTTCATTTTCTTTGTGTAATTTATTTCTAGTTTCATACCTTTGTAACATAAGAAGCTGGTTAGTACAATTTCAATCATTTTGAACTTACTGAGGCTCTTTTTGTGGACTAGTATATGATCTATTCTTGAAAATGTTCCATATGCACTTTAGAAGAATGTGTAGCCTGTTGCTTTTGGATGAAGTGTTCTGTACATGTCCTTTAGGTACATCTGTTCTAATATGTTGTTCAGTGCGTCTGTGTCCTTACTTATTTTCTGTCTGGTTGATTTGTTGTTTGGAGTGAGTGGTGGGTTGGAGTCTCCTAAAATGAATGCTTTGCATTCTATTTCCACCTTTAATTCTTTAGTATATGTTTCACATATGTAGGTGATCCTGTGTTGGGTGCATAGATATTTATAATAGTTATATCCTCTTGTTGGCCTGACCCCCTTATCGTTATGTAATGTCCTTCTTTGTCTCTTGTTACTTTCTTTGTTTTGATGTCTAATTCATCTGATATAAGTACAGAACTCCTGCTTTTTTCTCCCTGTTAGTTGCATGAAGTATCTTTCCTCATCCCTTTACTTTCAGTCTGTGTATGTCTTTGGTTCTGAAGTGAGTTTCTTGTAGGCAGCGTATAGATGGGTCTTGTTTTTTAATCCATTCAGTGACTCTGTCTTTTGATTAGTGCATTCAGACCATTTACATTCAGGGTAATTATTGATAGTTATGTACTTATTGCCATTGCAGGGTTTAGATTTGTTAGGTATCATATTCTGTACTCTTTGTCTATCTCTTGATTTACTTTGGGAGTAGTTGATTTGATTTTGCATCTGCTTAGTAATTAATTATTCTACTTTGCTGTGGTTTTATTTCTCCTGGTGACATCTATTTAGCCTTAGGAATACTTCCAACTATAACAGTCCTTCCTTAATGCACTGTAGAGATGTTTTGTGGGAGGTAAATTCTCTCCAGTTTTGCTTATCGTAAAATTGTTTAATCCCTCATTCAAATTTAAGTGATAACCTTACTGGGTAGAATATTCTTGGTTAGTGGCCCTTTTGCTTCATAGCATTAAATATATCATGCCACTCCCTTCTGGCCTGTAAGGTTTCTGTTGAGAAGTCTGATGATATTCTGATGGGTTTCCCTTCTTATGTGATCTTTTTGCTCTCTCTAGCTGCTTTTAAAGTCTGTCCTTATCCTTGATCTTTGCCATTTTAATTATTATATATCCTGATTTTGTCTTCCTTTGGTCCCTTGTGTTGGGAGATCTGTGTACCTCCATGGCTTGAGAGACTATATCCTTCCCCAGATTGGGGAAGTTCTCATCCATTACCTCCTCAGTGACAATTTATATCCCTTTTTCTCTCTCTTCTTCTTGCAGTACCTGTATAATAAAGATAATCATCCTGGTTGAACTGGTCACACAGTTCTCTCAATATTCTTTCATTCTTAGATATCCTTTTTTCTCTCTGTGTCTCAGCTTCTTTGTATTCCTCTTCTCTAATTTCTATTCCATTTCCCATCTCTTCTACTACATCTAATCTGCTTTTAAATCCCTCCATTGTATGTTTCATTTCAGATATTGTATTCCTTAATGATTGAATCTCATTCCTGAATTTGTCCCTGAGTTCTTGAATATTTTTCTGTACCTTCATGAGCATGTTTATGATTTCTATTTTAAACTCTCTTCCAGGAAGACTGGTGAGTTCAGTTTCATTTGACCCTTTTTCTGGGGTTTGTGAGATTTTGGTCTGAACCAGGTTCCTTTGACATTTCATACTTCTGTGTGGTGCCCTCTAGTCTATGGAGCTGCTCAGCCCCTAGAGTGAGGTTGGGGGTCATAGGGGAGAGGTGCTGCTGAAGCTCTAGTCTATGGAGCTGCTCAGCCCCTAGAGTGAGGTTGGGGGTCATAGGGGAGAGGTGCTGCTGCCTGGGGGGAGGAAAGAGCTGTTTCCTGATTCCCAGCTGCAGTGCCTGTCTCCAGTATCAGAGGCCAGTGGGCTGAGCACACAGGTTTAAGCCTCTGTTCTTGGCGTCTCTAGCTGTAGTAGGCGGGGCCTCCCTCTGGCTGGCCTGACAGCAGTTTAGTGACTGCAGGTTTGCAAGTGGGTGCTGGACGGCCAGGAGGAAGATGCAGCAGGCTGCGTGTCAGTGGTGGTCTCAGAGCTGAGTAGGCAGCCAGGGGAATAGAGTGCCTGAAGCTCTTCAAAGTTCTTACATAACCTGAGTTGTCTGGGCTGAGTATGCCCAGACAACCTTTTCCACCTATCCCTTCTCCTGCATAGCAAGCTCCGTGCAAACCCTTCCCCTTCAGCAGTCCTCTAGTTGCTAGGAAGTCTCTCAAACCACCTGCCTTTCCTTTGTCCCAGAGTGGCCAGATGTGGATCCACTCCTCCACAAACAGCCAGAATCTCAGTCTCTCAAGCACTTCACCTGCTCCAGCTCCCCAACCCCACCAACCTCCAGAGCACCACACAATGTAGATTTGTGTTCCAAAGCAGACCTCCAGGGCTGGGTGTTCAGCAGTTTTAGGCTTCCATCCCCTCCCTGCTCCATTTCTCCTCCTTCCGGCAGTGAGCTGGGGTGGGGGAAGGGCTTGGGTCCTGCCAGAACAAGGCTTTTGTACATTACCCTGTTTTGTGAGGTCTGTTCTGTTTATCAGGTCTGTATGCAGTCTGGTGTAGTCTTTCCTGTTGCTGTTTTGGGGCTAGTTGCATTAACTATATTTTCTCACTATACGTGGTTTTGGGGAAAATTTTCTGTCTCACCTCTCACACCGCCATCCTGAATTTATCTGCAATGCTGTATAATGCTTGTTAATCAGTATTATGATCTATTATCTTTAATTTTTCCATAATGATAGAAGGATCTTTGCACATATATTCTATTTTTAAAATGCTTCCTTTTTAAAATTGCCAAAGAAATGCATTCTGATGGAATATATATTTTTTAAAATATGGAAGAGGGTAAATTTCTCTATCATACTAAAATTCACTCTCTCCAAAAAAGGAAAAAAGTGGATGTAGATTCCTATATTACTCACAAATGTTAGTTGTGGGTGTGTCATATATAGCTTTTATTATGTTGAAGTATATTCCTTTTATACCCAAACTGTTAAGGGTTTTTAATCATGAAAGGATGTTATTTTGCAAATGCTTTTCCTACATCTATTGCAATGATCATTTGATTTTTTTTCTTTCACTCTATTTCATGTGAGTAAACTCAATGTAATGTATTAGATTAACTTATTTGGATACATTGAACCATCCTTCCTTCCCAGAAGTAAATCCCACATGGTCATGCTGTATAATACTTTCAATGTGTTTTTGAATTTGGTGTGCTAGTATTTTGTTGAAAACTTTTTCAGTTTATGGATATTGGCCTATAGTTTTCTTGTTGTATTATATGGCTTTGTTATCAGGGTAATTCTGAATTCAAAAAGTTAATTTGGAAGTATTCCCTCCTCTTCAATATTTTAGAAGAGTTTGAGAAGGACTGTGTTAACTTTTCTTAAATGCTTAGTAGAATTCACCAGTGAAACTTTCTGGTTCTGGATTTTTCTGTGTTGGAAGGTTTTTGATCACTGATTCAATCTCTTTACTTGTTGGGTTATTCACATTCTGTCTTCCTGATTCAGTCTTGGTAAGTCTAGGAATGCATCCATTTCTCTAGGTTATGTAATTTGTTGGCATTTAGTTCATAGTAGTCTCTTATGATCCTATGTATTTCTGAGTAAACAGATGTAATATTTTCTTTTTCATTTCTAGTTTTATCTTAGTGTTCTTTTACCCTGAGTCTAATTAAAATTAGCTAGTTTTGTTTCTTTTTGGAAAACCAGCATTTAGTTTGTTTCTGGTTTTTATTTATTTCTTCTCTGATCTTTATTATTTCCTTCCTCCTGCTAACTTTGAGATTTATTTATTCTTTATTTACAGTTCTTTGACAAGTAAAGTTAGGTTATTATTTGAGATCATTATAACTTTTTAACAGATATACTTACTATTATAAACTTTCCTCTTAGAACTGCTTTGGCAGCACCCCATAGGATTTGATATATTTCCATTTCATTTGTTTTGAGGTAAATTTTTTAGTTACTTTTTGATTTATTCTTTGATCTAATGGTTGTTCAGAAGCATGTTGTTTAGTTTCTACCTATTTGTAGATTTTTCAGCTTTCCTTTTATTGAATTCTAGTTTCATACTATTGTGATCAGAAAAGAGAGCTGGCATGATTTCAATCTTCTTATATTTGCTAAGATTTCTTGTATGTCCTGTCATATGACCTATCCTGGAGAATGTTCCCTGTGCACTTGAGAAAAATATGTCTTCTGCTGGAAAAATATGTCCATCTGTTGGATGGGATGTTCTAGATTTATTCATTTAGTACATTTGGTCTAAAGTATAGTTAAATTCCAATGTTTCCTTGTTGATTTTCTGTCTGGATGATCTATCTATTGCTGACAACAGGGTTGTAACTCCAGGGGGAAAATCCTGGGGCAAAATACCTTCGAAACCAAAATCAGTCAAAGGAAGAAATAAAGTAGGAGAAACCCATTTATTGCTTACAAGCAGTCATCCACTTCTGCTCCCACATGTCTCTCATCAAAACCTGGCTGCAGAAAGAACCCCACCCAAACTCTCTGGTCAGATATACCCTCGCTTGCCCTTGTAATTACCTTCTGACATGAAAATGAACTACTTCTCTTCACCCCTTTGAAACACCTACTGATATGGAGATGCACTAAGGCCAGGTGAGAGATTCTGGAAATATTGCAAATTTAGCCACAGAGATATTGAAGTCCCCTCCACCTATTATCTTTTTTCCCCTTCATATCTGTTAGTTTTGCTTAATATATTTAGGTGTTCCATTGTTGGGTGCATATATATTTTAAATTGTTATATATTCTTATTTATTGTCCCCTTTTTCATTTTATAAGGACCTCTTTTGTCTCTTTTTACTGTTTTGGCTTGAAGTCTATTTTTTTATGGTAAAAGTAAGCCTATACCCATTTTCTTTTGATTTCCATTTGCATAGAGTATCTTCTTCCACCCTTTCACTTTGATCCTAAGTGTCTCTTTAGAGCTGAAATTATAATCCCTTTAGGAGACTATAGTTGGATCTTGCTTTAATCTATCTAGCCACTCTGTGCCTTGTAATTGGTAAATTTAATCCATTTACATTTAAAATGATTATTGATATAAATGTCTTACCACTTCCATCTTGTTTTGCTTCGTGTTGTTTTATATCTACATTGTTTCTTTTTCCCTATTTCTGCCTGCATTTGCAAATTGATGGTTTTCCATGGTGGTATGCTCAGTTGCCACCACCCACACACACCCTATTTTTTATATTATGTGAATTTTTATGGTTGTGACAAAAAATTTTTCTTGATTTTTGTTTTGTGGTTACATGAGGCTTACATAAAACATCTTATAGATAAAACAGTCTATTTTATGCTGATGGCAATGTATCTTCATTTGTCTATAAAGGTTCCACTCTTTTACTCCTCCTCATTTTTAATTTTGATGTCACAATTTGTCTTTATGCTGTGTATTAATTAACAAATTATAATAGCTACCATTATTTTTAATACTTTTTCTTCATTAGTGTTAACCACTTTAGTATATAGAGTCATAGTTTTCTAATCATATTTTTCACTTGAATCAGAGTGTTGTATACATTCATATGACTCTGTGTCACTGATTAAATGTCTTTTCATTTCAGCTTGAAGAAACCCTTTCAGTATTCTTGTAGGGCAGGTCTAGTGGTAGTGAATTCCCTTAGCTTTTGTTTATTTGAGAAAGTCTTTATTTTTCTTTTATAGATGCAGGATAACTTTGCTGGATAAAGTATTCTTGGCTGGCAATTTTTAACAATTTGAATATGTCATTCCATTAATTCCATTTACTTCTTCGTAGGTTATTTTCATTTTTCCTCTGCTGCCTTTTATTCAGATGGTTTGATCATAATATGTCTTGGAGAAGGTCTTTTTGCATTAATATAGGACATTCTATTAGCTTTGTGAACTTGAATGTCCAGTTCCTTCCCCAGGTTTGGAAGTTCTTAGTTATTATTTATTTAAATAAAACTTGCTGCCCCTTTCTTCCACTCTTCCCCTTCTGGTACACCAGTTAGTCTTATATTTGCATTTCTAATTGAATCCTATAGCTCTTGTAGGGTTTCTTCACTTTTTAAAAACTTACTTTTTGTCTTCTCTCCTGACTGAATTATTTCTGTATTCCTATTCACCAAGCCACTTACTCTTTCTTCCATCTGGCTGGCCCTGTTACTGATGCTTTGTATTGCATTTTTCACCACATTCACTGAATTCTGAATTTCTGTTTGATCATTTTTTAGAATTTCAGTCTCCTAGATAAAGAACTCTTTATGTTCATTAATTTTATTTCTGAGTTCACTGAACTTCCTTTCTGAGTTTTCTTGTAGCCTGTTGAATTTCTTCATAATATCTACGTTTAATTCTCTATCAGATTTCAATATGCCATGCTTTGAGTTGGGTTGCTGGAGAACGATTTCTTTTTGTCAAATCATATTTCCTTGATATTCTGTGGATTTGAAGATATATATTTCTACTTTCAGATTTGAATTAGGTTTTATTTTTTATTTGAATCTTATAATTTAACAGACTGGCTATTAGAAAAATTTCTTTTGTATTCCAGAAGTTGCTGCTATAACTCAAATTTGTGGTTTCTTCTACCAGAGCTGGCTCTGATGGGAGCAGAGCTGGCAGTAGAGTCAGGGGAGGTGTGAGCTTAGAGTTGGGGCTTTGTTGGTACCCATGACCTGGTGGGGGAATCTCAAGTGGTCACATCCAGGGGTCTGTGGGTGGACCTCCTTCTGAAATCACAAGGCATATAGCAGGAAACATTCCTTCAATGCCTTTTGATATTCTTATCTGCTTCCTTCTCTTTGCTTTCCCTCTTCCCAAAGAGGTCTTCTCTTAGACGTTTTCATGCTGCTAAAAAGAAACAGGTACTTCCAGCTACAACCTGCACACCTGGGTCAAGTAGTCACATACTACTTTAGCTTTCTACCTCCTCCATAGCACAGGTTGCCACTATTTCCATCAAAAGGCCAGTGCCTTGTAGTGTTTCCCTGGGGAAGGGAGCCACCTTGGTGAGTTCCTCCAAAAGTATCTCTATCCCACTCTGATGGTATCAAATTCTCCCATCAGGCAACATAGACCCCCACAAATTCTCTATTGCCTGTGATTATCCACCTAGTTTTGTACTCTCCAATTTCCTTTACCCAGTGAGTGGGAATGGGGTAGTCTTACCAAATCGCTTAGAACCTCAGTGGTGGCTACAGATCTACCTGCCAACCGTTGGGTCAGTGGGTAGGTAGAAACATGTCAGGTGTCCTGTTATAATGTGCAAAAGCATTGTAGTTATGATTATGGGCATCCAATTAGTTGTTTACCAAAGAGGAGAGATAAAAGGAAGAACTCATTCTGCCACGATGCTGATGACACTCTCTAACAGTATACACATTTCAAATTGCAGTACACTTCCAAGTTGACTTCCCAAGTCTGAAATCAATTGAAAACAGTGTATAGCATCTCCTTCCTTGTCACTACTAATGATAAGTATTATATAATTTAAACTGTTAAATGGTATTGATTTAACAAATTTAAAATCTTTCCTGTGTTTATTAGACATTTGTACTGTTTCCTCTTTAATTTGCTTGTTGTTCTTAATGGTATGTTTGAAGCATTAGTTCTATGTCACGAATATTTTATCCTACTTTATTAATTATAATTTAACTTTGCAAATTGCATATTTTACATTAGACATTTACCTTTTTATATGCTTACTTTTTAATAAATGTTTTTCTACAAGACTTTTGAGTTTTAAACTTTGCTTGAGAAGTTCTTTCCTCTTGAAAAAAGTCATCTAAAATTGTCTCCATTATTATCCTCTAGCACACACATATGTTTAGCTCCTCATTGAATCTTATCTCCTAATTTTCTGAATATATACCATCTCAAAGTCTTATGGCTTCAATTCAAACAACAGGCAAATGCACCATTTATATATTGTCTTTAGTATTCTCACTGGGCTTCAGTTTCCTCAGCTGGAAAGGAAATGATTAATAATTGATGATCTAAATGTTCTTTCCACTTCTTATATGTTAGCCATTTAAACATAAGGAATATGTTCTGTTAAGAAAAATAACATAAGTAGCTGTAAATATAGTAGACAATCTTAGTGGTTGAAAAGACTTTAAAAAAAAGCAAAATAAAGTGAATCTGTGATCCTAAAGAGAATTTTCCACCTCTGTAACTAAATGTGGCCCCATAGCAGTAGCTTCTTCTTACAGGGCTAAATAATGTGCCAAATATTTTTGACTTTTCAAGTAAGATAAACAAATGTGACAAAGGTCACGTGTGACTTTGAAAAGAACCATTTTAAGTCCTAGCCTTTTACTTGGTCCAGATGTTGTAATTGCTTTAACGAATAGAATGTGGAGGAAGTGATGCTACATGTTTTCCAAAGATAAGTTACAATAGAAAAAATGGTTTATTCATGGCTCTCTTTCTCTCTCAGGACATTCATTCATGCTGTAGGGAATCCCAACCATCCTACATTTAAGGATTACACAGAAAAGGCCATGTGGAGAGAAATAAGACTCTGCAAGTAGTCATCAGTTGCCAGATATGTAAGTGAACAAGCCTTCAGATGCTTCTTCTGAGACCCTTAATATCTTCTAATGAAGCCCTATACATATGGATGAGTAGAAAGCCATTCTTGCAGTGCTCTTTCTAAATTAATGACCATCAGAATCTGTGACTGTAATAAATAGTACCACAATACTTAATGTAGTAAAACAACTATGTTTTGCAGCCATAGTATGGTACAGGAATGAATGCAAAATAACTAAGAGCTAAGTGTGACTAGGAAGAGGAGATAGAGATCTTGCTAAGGGACAGAAGTGAGTAAAGCATAAAGGGTTTTGAAAGCCTTTGTAAGGAGATTGGCTTTTACTCTGAATGAGATGGGAGCCTTTGGAGGCTTCTGAACAGAGAAGTAACATATGATTTGTGGCAAAATACATACTTGCTGCTCCTTGAGAAGTCAAATTCTGATATTTGTTTTTTAATTATTAACAAATACAGCACTATAGCACTAACTTTTTGCCTAGTAGTAAACTTCTTCAATTTTCCTGTTTGGTTGCAGAGTTGGGTTGTAAAGAAGCCATAAAATAAAGTAGGGAATTCCATATTATTTTCCTCTTTGAAGGAAGTTACTTACAGAAAACTATTAAAGGAGACATTCATCTAATGGTATTCCTTATTATCACCTCTGCTTCTAATTATGCCAAACAATAATACATTTTGAGTGAAGAATTCTTTGGCTGTATGGCAGATTCTTTCTAATTAAATACTGAAGAAGGGGGAAAAAAATCTTTTGCAATTTCTTAGGTGTTTTAAACTCAGGCTCAAATGTTTTGCTCCAACTCTGTATGCCTGTTTGAACAATGTCCAAGCAATTGGTTAAAAATTGAAAATATCAGGAGACTGGTACTCTGAAATAGGGTTTAGAAATGATCCTAGTTGATAATGCTTTGTTGGCCACATGCTATCCATTTTTTTTATGTAAGATATAGTACACTATCATATTTCTAGTTTTGCCAAGTAATTATTTACCAATCACATACTATTTTTTCAGAGATGAGAAAAATCTAAAGTTGCCATAACTACAGATACTGAGTGCAATGATATTTTCTAAATTACTTGTTTTGTTTTTCTTATAAATGAAAGATGGCAATCCTAGTACAGTTAAGTGGTGAACAATCCCCATAGAAGACATATTTTTCATAAAGTATAAAATATGTTTAATGAAAAAGGAAGATACCAATACAATGTAGTCTACCTATGATATCTAGGAGTACTTAAATTTGCAAAACATTAAATCAAAAGCTTAATAATATTTGAATTCCAGAAGACCATTTTTTGTCCTTTTGATAACACTGCCATATCAAGGAGAACTGGGGGTGAAAAAAACACTCTAACAATCAAACTGCAAAAATAAATAAACACATTTTAAAACACATGATAGTATATTTGATTTGTGTTTAAACAAGCATCTGTATTTTTAAATGACATAATTTTTTTCAATACCATAAATTACTTTGATGCTTATTATACTTAGTAAGGCTGATAATGTTTCTCCAAATAATTTCAATTCATTCAAATAAAAATATATAAGATTATTTTCACATTGAATTTTTGTTTCATATTTATATCAAAGGATTGAGAATCATTAATACATTAAATCTGTAGCTGTGAAAAATCTATTTTATCAACACAGTTCAGAATATGAAATCACAACTCATAATTCCCATCTCTAAATGACACCAAGGAAGCTCTAAAATTGTATCAACTGTCTCATCTTTACCATTTATTTCATCTAAGCTTTGATTGCCATAGCACTTATATTAAATGAATGTTTTGGAAAACATCAGATAATACATTATAAATCAGGTCTTCCCATCAGATGAAAAGCATCAGGGTGGAAATAAATTCAATTATTTCTCATATAGACAGAGAATTTCATTGTCTAATATATATATTTTTCTTTTTTTGTTTTCATGTTGACCTTAGAAACTTCCAGCCAAAACCTGTGTTCTGATATTTCTTGGTAACATTTGTTATTCAAATTCACTGTTGGTTAAATTCTTCTGAGGTAATTATATGCTTTATATATGGGGACTATAGAGTATTTTGAAATAATCTCTTGAAGCCCTTTCTTAATATGAGCAAAGTTAATTTCAGAAATGACCTTGGCAAAATTATTACAAAATACTGATTTAATCCAAATAAAAATAAATTGTACCATACCAGATTAGCTGAGATAGATTTGAATCACTCAAAGATATGACTAAGGATTTCCCTAAAACTTGAAGAGTTGAGTCATAACAGAAAGAGTTGAATAAAATATGGGACTTCTGTGAGACACACAAGGCTTTAGTTTTCTACCTTTGACAATTTATGAAGTAACTACATTTGTGTGAAGTTATTTAAAATACCTTTTGTTATACAATGGTTATTTAGGTGGTTTTATGAAAACAACTATTCTGCCTCTTTTTCCTCCAAAGAGGTTTTAGAGCACATAGCTACTATTAAAAATATGTATGATGCATATATATTTATATATAAAATGATATATAAAATGTATACTGTGTGTATAGTTACATTTCAATACTGTCATGCTAGATAAGAGAAACAATACCAATATTATACAATTGTGGCTGAAATATTATCTGATGATGTGAGCAGCAGAAGGGAGAAAGTGTGGTGTCACATTGAGAATGATAAAAAAATTTGCACCAGAAATGAGGAAGATTGTCATTGGACATAGAACCATAAGGGCCAAAAATACTTAGTTTCTGTGCTTAGTGAGGAATTGATTTTCTACTCCAGCACTGCATTTCCAGCATGAGCATATTCCCTTGCATTAAATGATGTTCAGTCAATGTTCTTTAAATGATTGATTTTACTTTTCTATGTCCATTTCTGAAAGTCATAGACCATAATAATAGCTTTAGGAAGGTTTGAGCTTAATATAATCAGCTCTAAGTGGAAGCTCAATTCTTTATCTCATACTTTGAGTCTACCCTGTTGTAGTTTATTCCTATTTATTATTGTAGCTCTTCAAATTCAGATTTTCAAGATTTGAGGAGACTACTGAACATAGGGTTTTTCACTTTAGATAAATGGATATTGGAAAATGAGTATCAGGAAATATTAAGATAAACAGGAAGAAGCCAAAGGAGGTGGAGGTAGAGAGGAGGGGAAGATTGCTATAGCTCTTAGCTAAAAATAATAATTAGAAAGTGGGTAATTGGTGAAGGCAAAAAGAGAGGAGACCTTAGGTATGGATTTACTATTACTACTATTAGCAATAGTAAGATGGCGGAAAATGATGAGTATGCGAGAACAAAGAATAATAATAATGGAGTATTCTGTGCCATAATGATTGTTTTGGACAAAGGGTTTGCAAAGGCCAGAGGAAAACAGTTGAGATAGAATGGTAGAGGAAAAGTGGAGAGAACAAAGATGAAAATAGCTTAATTCTGTCTTTCTTAATGTCTACTTTAAGAATGTCCTTTTTTCAAAATAATATCAAAAAAATGAATGATTGTTTATCTTAATAACAGAAAGGTTTAGGTTTCACGATTTGTTACTTCTTGAGGGCAAAGATCTTAACAAACCTTTTAACCCACATGAAATGTACTAATATTCACCTTGTGAACGATTGGGAATATGAAATATTTGTTAAGGTAACCTAGATTATTTAGCAGGAGAAGATTGATGGCTATCATAAACAAGGAAGAAATATCAATTAATGACTTTTTAATAAGACAGAGTACTATAACCATTAGTACCTCCATTTGGTTTATTGAAAGTATGCTCAGTCACTTCCATACTGTCTTTATACAGTACAATGTACAGTATAAATCTTGCTTATGTAAACTTATATCCGTATAATCTATGCAAAAAAATAATGTAAAAACCAAATCTAGTCACCATTTACTGAAAATTCAAATGTAAAAAGAACCATTATGGTGATTTCATTTAATAAGAATATAATTTTAGTCATGCTTACAAGTAGAAAATAATACTCTGCTTTAAAATCCAGAGATATTAGGAGGAATTGCGTTTTAATTAAATTATATAGGTGAATATTTATTTTAGTTGCTTAACTATCCGTATAAATCTCCTAATGTAAAAAACCAAAAGACATTGCAACCAGCTCAACAGTGGTCATTTGAATGACATCACAGGCTGGTAGATATTAAGAAGAATTAAGGGGAATAAAGAGAAATGGTGGGGTCTAAGAAGGAAATGGCATCACTAATAAGCAGGCTTGGGCCATGAAAACCAGTATGGTGGCATGAGTAAGAATGTGGAAAATATATTCAGATACATGTACATAAGACACAAAGGATATGCTATTGTCAATTTGATCTACAATCATAATCTATGTGAAGAAACTTTTCAAATGACTCCTATTCACTCTCAATATATAAAAGTCTTCTATAAAAAATGTCAATTATCGGGCAGTCCCAACATTATGGAGCTTTTTTAAGTTTAAGCTAAAAGTACTGTTTTCTTAATTTGTCTTTGGTTATTCCATTTAATAGTTCATATAAAATTTATTTCTTGTCCAAATAGCAGAAATTTATAATTCTGATGAGAGTTATATTTCACTAAGTTATGTAATTTCCCAGCAAATTATCCCTAGTTATACACCACATTCCATTGCTTTGCTTCCTTTATCATAGAATTGGCATGCTTAAGTTTGAAAACTTTTTCTAAAGATATGTATTAAGGTGAAATTCCTTCTAGAAAACACCATTTTTTTATGCACTATGCAAGAAAAAAGAAAAATAATATAAATTTCATTTCCTCAGAAAGTTTAGGCATTGCTCCTTAATTGATGTTGAGTATTAGTCAGGGCACATGTTCAATTGGGGCAGCAGCTTTCTGACAGAGGTTTGGCAAATGGCTGAATTAAAAAGCAGCATAATTTTCCATTTTCACTAATTTCAATTTGAATTTACAGACTATCAGACTCAAGCTTGAGTTTAAGTTCAAAATATAAATAATATTAATATTTTTTACTCTTTATATAAGTATGTATATTTATGTTTAATTTCCTTAATATCCACATTGAGAATTAACTGTGTATGCTGATGTATTCATATAGACTTATCTACTTCATTGTACCATAAAATTAAATAACAAAAGTTGTGAGCAAAATCATATATTCATAAGCATAAGTGGTACACTTATATGGTAACAAGAATTGGGATAATGGTAGTTACATACTTCTGTGACAAAGAAAACAAAACCATTTTAACATGTAAGTCAGAGAAACTGACAAACTAGGAAAGGTTATAAAGTATTCAAAGGAGAGTTAGTTCAGCTTAATTACTTTGTAGCATTCTGTTAAAAAATTGTCTTCAATGACTGACTTCACTTAATCATCTTGTCACTTACTGCTGAATGACCTTGGGAAAGTTATGAAACCTCTTTGGATGTCAGCTCCTATCTCTAAAAGTTTGACAAATTCTAGTGTCTTTCACTGTCCCCAAACTGTCTGCATTTTATGGTCTGAAAATGTACTGATAAATTTATTATCTATAGACTAATAAAAAACTAGAAGAAAGGAGAAAAACATCTTATTTACAATTGCATCAAAACAGTAAAATACGTAGTAATAAACCTAACCAAGGAGGGGAAAGACCTACATTCTGAAAACTATAAGATACTCATAAAAGAAATTAAAGACTCAGAGAAATGGAAATCTATCCTGTGCTCATTTATAGGAAGAATTCATGTTGTCAATATGACCACACTGCCCAAAGCAATTCACGGATTAAATGTAATCCCTATCAAAATACCAATAATTTTTAAATTAACTAGAGCAAATAATCCTAAAATTCATATGGAACCATAAAAGACCCCAAATAGCCAAATTCTGAGAAAGAAGAACAAAGCTGGGAGTATTACTCTCCCTGATTTCAAGCTATACTGCAAAGCTACAGTAATCAAAACACTATGGTACTGGCACAAAAACAGACCCATAGTCAAGGGGACATAATAGACAGCCCTGATATAAACCCACACATACATAGTCAATTAATATATGATAAAGGAGCCATGAATATACCATGGGGAAAAGAAAGTCTCTTTGATAAATGATGTTGGGAAAACTGGACAGGTACATGAATTAAACTGGATTACTGTCTAATTCCATTCACAACATTAACTTGAAATGGATCCAAGACCATAATGTAAGATATCAAGCCATAAAACTCTTAGAAGAAAATATAGACAAAAATCTCTTGAACGTAAGTATGAATAGTGTTTTTCTGGATATGTCTTCCCAGGCAAGGGAAACAAAAGCAAAAATAAACAAGTGGGACTATGTTATACTAAAAAAAAGGTTTGTTACAGCAAAGGAAACCCTCAATAGTATGGAAGAATATATTTGCAAATGGTATATCAGACAAGGGGACAATATCCAAAATATATGAAGAACTTGTAGGATTCAACACCAAAAAACAACCCAATTAAAAAACGGGCAGAGGACCTGAATAGACATTTTTCCAAAGAAGACATACACATGGTCAACAGGCACATGAAAAGATGTTCCACATCGCTAGTCATCAGGGAAATGCAAATCAAAACCACAGTGAGATATCACCTCACACCAGTCAGAAGGGCCACTAGCCAAAGACAAGAAGTAACAAGTGTTGGTGAGGATGTGGAGGAAAGGGAATGCTTCTACACTGTTGGGAATGTAAATGGGTGCAGCCAACCATGGAAAGTAGTATGAAGCATCCTCAAAAAACTAAAACTATACCATCCAACCCAGCAATTCTACTTCTGGAAATTTACCCAAAGAAAACAACATTCAAAAAGATATATGCTCCACTCTATTTATCACAGCATTATTTACATTATTTACATTATATAGCCAAGATATGGAAGCCACTGAAGTGTCCATCAATAGATGAATGGATAAAGGTGTGGTACATAGATACAATGGTATATTATTCAGCTGTAAAAAAGAAAGAAATCTTGCCATTTGCTGGACGTAAAGGGTATTATACTAAGTGAAATAAGCCAGGCAGAGAAAAACAAATAGTGTGTAATTCCCCTTGTATATGAAATCTAAAAATAAAACAAATGAAGGAAACAGCAATAAACACTGAGAAGTAACTGGCAGTTACCAGCTGGGAAAAGTTGGGGTAGGTGAGTAAAATAGGTGAAGGGCTAAAGAGGACAAAATCTCAATCATGATGTAAATTGGTCACAGGCATGAAAGTATAGCATAGAGAATACAGACAGTAATTCTGTAACATCTTTCTATGTTGACAGATAGTAACTACACTAGTTGGGGTGGGCATTTCATCACATAGATAACTGGAGAAAAAATGTTTGACAGATTCCAGTGTCTTTCACTGTCCTCAAAGTGTCTGCATTTTATGGTCTGAATATGTACTGATCAATTTATTACCATTTTATGAGATTTTCATATGAATATGTATATATATATAGTATTCCACAAGGACATGAAAATGCCTTTTGAATAATAAACATTTCAATGATAGATACTATATTCTGAAACTTTATTACAAGGGACATTCAAAGTGATGGAGAAACAAGGATAAGATTCAGGATGAAAGAGAAAGGGACTATTAAGAAAATATTAGTAAACCTTGGCTAAAATATTTTATAAAATATTTGTATCTCTATAAAAGATGTATAAAAATTTTATATAGTCATCTTAACTTTTATTTTATAATCACTAAACTTTAATAAAAGCAAACTTTGAATTCTTCAAAAATAGACATAACTTAGCTTTATCTGGATTACATATTATAATGGTAGTACTTACCAAAAGCTCAATTTTTAAATGTACTGTGCATATTTTACAGGGACTTTATTATGTTCCCTTGCTTACCATTAGGAAGCACTATAACCTGATGCTTGAAAGTATGGACGTTGGAACCACATTAGCTAGGTCCAGACCCTGGTTCTTATACTTGCTAGGTGTATGACCTTAGGGTTGAAACATGAGATTTTTGTGATTCAGTTTCTTCACACAGCTTTTTTGAGGATAAATGGGTTTCATATGCATCGAGCATAGAACCACGTCTGGCCCAATATAAGTGCTGTAAAAAGGACTAGCTGTTATGATATAATTAGTTGTTGTTTTTTTTCTGATTATATGAATCTAGAGGAAATTAGAATTTTTCATGCCTAGTATCCTTATATGTTTAGGCATGATTTTCACTAGTTATACTGATGAGTTTTGCTTTGTTTAACAAGGATGGCTTGGCTAAAAGGAAATTTATATTTAACCAAGCATGTATTATTAAAATATGCCTATTACCTCATTTCAGATAGAATGAGAAAAAAGAGCAAAGTACATCCCTTAAGACTCAGTTTATAATTAAGAGGCTTTGTAATACATAAAACCTCCATGCTCCAGATCTGGAATAAGGTTATTTCATCCATTCATTCATTCATTGAACACATATGCACATGACACTGAATATCCTGTCCTCAGCTGTACCTATATAAATATGAAACTGTCCCTGCCTTCAAGGACTTTACAGTCTATAGAAGAGATATTCTAAGGCTAAAAGAAACTCAATGATAAATTGCGTTGAAGAAGAAAGGACTACATCATATTGAAGAGAGGTTATGAGGAGTGGTCTCAAGAAAAACACCGCACATAAAAGTGGTGGCATTTGGAGTAGGGCAATGAAAGATGATGAATGGGATAGATGGGGATGAACATTTCATACAGGAGTAATCTAAAGAAAGGCAGAGAAAACAATGGGTGATGTGAAGAGCAATTAGATGGTTCTGAATTCTCATGAGTGACATTAAATTCACAAATTTTCCTTGAAAATAGAAACATCTAAACATAACTACAATTAATGAATTTCTGTTTTATCTTGAAAATACTCATACTACATTTTAATAGAATTACTTCATTTTAAGTGCTGATTAATACAGAGAGGAAAATCGTGAAATGGAACCCTTTGCGTTAGACCCTTTCCAGTTTAAAATGAATTGATATCCTTTGAGCTCATGGTCTCATAAAAATTAAAAAAAAAAACTTTTCAGCAAGAGAAAAGAAAGCTTTCTAGGTAAAAGTAAAGGAGAGATTAAAAAGTGTAAAGAAGACTAAGTTTAAAAGCCATTTCCAAACTATGAAACACAGTGCAGTATTTTATAGTAATATGGGATTATTTTTGAAAAATACAGTTTTGTTTTGTTTTATGTTTAAAACCTTTTGTTACAGTAAAAGGCAAAGAATCCAGGTAAATAAGACAGTGTGCCTCAAATTTAAAGGGGTGTTTTTTGTTTTTTTAAAGGATGTTCTTTTATCACTAGGCAATTTCTAATAAAAGCACCTGGAAAAATATGTTAGGGGTAAAATACTAGTGAAGTACTTCAAAATATTTGTAGGGAAAGAAAACACTGAGAGAGAGTAGAAAAGAATGAGAGGGGGCAGAGGGAAGGAAGAGAAAAGAGAGGGTAAGGAGAGGTGGAGGTGAGAGAGAGAGAAGAATTTTCATAATGGTAATTAAACATTTCTACTTCTGTAATGAAAATATTCTCCTTGAAAGAGTATTTGCTCCAGTGGTTTTAATGGGCATTTAAAAAGAAAGTAGTGGCATTTGTTCTCCTACTAAAATTCAAGGCTACTGAGAAAAGCATATCTTTTTCCATGGAAATGAGCAATTTCATAAACCTTCAAGAGCGCATACGGTCACCACTAATCTAGTAACTTAATCCTCTCCTTTGCGTCTCTTACTCTATTTCAGGTTATCTATCCTTTGCCTCCAGGCAGGATTGTAACTAAGCCATGTAAGACAGATGGGTTTCTAGCCTGGTCAAGATTCTAGGGAAGTCATTTCATCAGCTTCTCAATATTAATCAAAATAACCAGCCCTAGAATTTAGAACAATAGCAAAATATCCCAAATAAGCAAAATTTTTGATCCACTTTTCTTTTTCGTTCCATGTCTGACAATACTTTCTTTCTTTTTCTAACACATATGTGTGTTTGAAAGTTTTAAATACATAGCATGTGATTTGATTCCAAACAACCTATTAAATCTCTGAAATACATTTTTTTCTTGCTGCAATGTTGAATCTGATAAAGAAACAAGTACTTTTCATACTATATAAGGCTCTGTAAGGTATAGTCCTAAGCTTTCTTTGGTTTTTCGCTGTGTTTTTCGTTATAATCTTTTAAAGCTTTAAAATCATCATGCTGATTTTCTGTTCAATCAGTTCAATCCTCAAAACATTTGAAACTTTCATTTTCTAAATAACCATGTGAAATTTTACAAAGGAAAAAGGCACCTCCCACAAAATAAATAAAATACGGAAAAATCCAAGCTGCTTAACTGACTTTGGAGACTTCCCATCATTTTGCCTTATCATATCAGGTTTTACAGCTATTATTTGTGTTCTTCACAATTCCATCATTATTGACAACTTCAAACACCTGTCCCAAGCTCTGTAGGCATGTACCTCCACATTACACACTATCCCCATTCATTGTCATCATGCTCAAATCCAACACATCTGTAAGAATCTCACTAAAAACCACTCATGCCAATTGATGCCTCCTTTTATCCAGAGAGAAACCAACAGCAGGTTTTAATCAAACTATATCTTATTATTTACTAGTTAACGTAATTCAAGAAGTATGAGAATAGAAATACATGCATTAACTTATTTGTTCCAAAAGACATCCAATGAGCTATGTATTCAGATCCCTAATTTTAAAATGGAGAAAAAAAACTAAGTTGAAAAGGAATAATAACATTTGTCAACAATTTATTTGACTCTATGTCCTACACACTGTTCTAAAATAATTCATCTTCCTCGTTCTATTATAGGAAACTGTTATCCAGTGAAATAGATTAGTGATGGACAAGTGTTTTCACGGTAGTGTTAGGCTTTCATTTTTTAGTTTGACATTGTTAAAATCGCTCTAATTTCGGGGCACTTAACAGATCATGATAACAATGAAATTTCCTTCTCAGAGTGAAACAGTGCTGTATGAAAAATGAACAATATGGAATAATGATTCATATTTAGAACTAGTTATTGAATTATTAATAAAATATTGGTATTACATTGAATTTCTAAGTAATGAAAGGAAGATGTGATCTTGTTGCTAAACAACGTCATGATTCAAGATAGTTATTGAGGAAAGAACCTTATAAAGAGGGTGGGAGGAAACGTTTAGAGGCAATGAATATGTTTCAGGCATAAACTGATATCATGCATGTATATTTCTCTCCAAATTCATAAAACTGTGTACATTAAATATGCACATTCTTTTGTGTATCAATCATACCTCAATAAAGTTGCTTAAAAATAGCTATTGAAGTGTCTCTGTACCTGCTTACATTACATCTAGTCAGTATTACATGTTTATAGTATATTCACACAGTACACAATTACTACATGTGGAGTTACTATTTAAAATAGTTAATCTAGATAAATGAGTGATCAATCCAGTTTTTTCAGTTATACATTGATTATAATAAATACAATTAAACTAATGGACTCGGCATTACACAGACTTTCACCAGCTTCAGAGTAATATTAATCCACTACAGTTTAGTGGTTACCAATTATATTAATGCTTCCACAGCCCTTATAATAAAACTGAAATTATTGATAATACAATAAACACAGAACAAGTACTTCCCTCTATGAAGAGAATCCTTGTCTATATACAAAAGTTGATATGTATTTAATTTCCAATATTTCCTACCTTGAATTTCATCTAAAAAGTAAATCTATAAGTCTGTAATAAATTTCTCTAAAAGACAGATAACAACAAAAAGCTGACAGACATCTGACCATATCAGAATTTTTAACAATAGGTTAAAGGTTCATATTCTTGCTACTGCTCTGGAATTTTCTACAGATTTCAGAATAGGTAGCATTTTAGATAGAGGAAAATTTGTTCAAATGTCAGTTTAACTTAATGTACATTTGGAAAAAAAAGTATAAGAATTCTTCATATTCTAGTTTGTTCAAATAGATTAACAACTTACATTTTAAAGGACTGTTAACTATCTTTGTAAAGGAAACAACATATATTATACAAAGTAAGTTCGACATTATTTTGAAGTTTTTATGTTAGTAAAATGTTTTGCAAATTAAAAATGATCTTTTTCCTCACACTTGCTGACACTTAAATGCATGTTACCTGATTTTACCTCATCACTAATTGACTTCTTAGTAAACTCTATTGGTAAGATAGACATCTGCTTCAGTTTAATTGGGAAACATTTTTTAAATGATTTTATATAGGCAATTTTTTCTTTCCACAAAATATCTTAGCAAAATCAAAAAGGAATTCTTTTATTTAAGTTTGATAATGCAATGTAAACTAACCTTCTGCCAAAGAAAAACTTTTTCTCTCTTATTTGTCTCTGCTAAAAATTCTGTATTAAATACAAATGCCTTATTCTAGGGATGAGTGGATTTCTGCTGAATATGATGGATTTTCTTCCTTGGAAGCTGTTTTGGAATTCCTTAAGATAAAAGATCTATATAGAAGTTGTTATTACTGGTTACCTGTCTTGGTTCCTTGATTCCTATATTGGTTATTTCCCAAAGGTAGTTTTCATTAATCTTTACACTGCTACACTGCTAGACCTTCACCTTTCTGTATTTGCTCCAGTCGGTACTCTCAGACTCTGAAATTATGGGGAAACAGTGATCTCCCTTTGATTTACTTAGGGAAGCAGGTGAAAAAGTTTGTGACCTGACTTTTTTTCTCCCACAAGTCTTCTCTTTCAAGTCCTTAATCTGATACAAAGGACAAGGTAGTCTCTAATCACACTCTAATCTCTATTGGTCTAAATCCAAATAATTTCCTTCCATACCCTGCTTGGTTGAGACTTAAATCCCTTATTATTCAATGATCCTATTTTTAAGCTCTGTTTGGGAAAGCGGTGGTGACTTTTGATGCTAATCCTATTCAGTCCACTGACTCTATCCCCTTCAGGGAAGTGGCTAAGGATTTTTACGGGGGTAAATATATAGCTAGCTGCCTAACAAGAAAGGAGGAAAGTTAAGTTAGGATTTTCAAAACTACAGAGGATAATAAAAATAAAACCTTTATAAAAAAACCCAAGTATATTTATTCTGATGAGCTATCTATTCATTCCATTGAAAAGAGCTAGTTAAATCCTTTAGTCACAGTTTTTTCATTGCCTAGGAGTCTTAGCTATAGAATTGTAGGACAAGCATTTGATTTTATATTCAGCACAACAGCAATGGCAAGTCCTCAGTCATACCCTTTAAAGGAAAATTGAACCTGACCATATTCCATATTCAAATTGGAAGTAAATATGTTAATTAATATGGTAATAATCCTTATGTTGTTCTTTCTTGACTTCCTGTTTGGAAGTTAAAAATGACCAAGAATAAAAGAACATGCAACGGAAAAAAACTCTGGACTGGTCGTCAGGACACCTGGTTTCTGCATTTGAGACTTCCATGATGGTCAAGCAAGTATAAAAAGTTCATATACTCAACCAATTTTTTAATTTAAAAAAAAAAGCTAAATAAATTATTATAAAGACATTTTAGCCTTAAAAGGCTATGAAATGGTTGGAAAAGGCATCCTCATACTACAGTCTTTCCAGGCCCCCTCTTGCTGGGATTAGAATGGACTGGGGCTTGGAACTCTTCCTTATCAAGAGAGAAAGAGCCCTCACATACTGTGCTGACCTTATCACTTTGTGTGGGAATATCTTCCTGTTTCAGACTCAGTGTTACTATTAGTTCTGCTTAAGTGTGTGTGTCATATGGCACCTGGTCAACATCACTGCTATGTTTGTCCCCTGTGAAGGGAGGATGGAGTCTTATGGCACAAGACTGCATGCAAGCCAACTGCCTGTGTTGGTCTCCAAGGGGGATCCAGTGGCCATGGGAGAACGATGCCCACTACAGAAGCTGATCCTGCTCTGTTTCTTCTCTGAGTAAAGTGTTGCTCCATCCAGTACCTGACTACATTGTGTGTCCCTTGCACACTCCAGTGCCAACATGCAGTGGGAAGAAGTGTTTGGATTTCAACCTCTGGTAATAGGTAACAGATGCCACTTGCTCAACAGAAATTTATTGTAAAATAATGCCTTTGTGAACTTAACACTGATAATCTAGTAACAATCAATTTAGCTGATATAACACTGGTCACTCATCTCTTCTTGCCATGACAGTAGTGATAATGTTGGTCCTTTATTCCCTCTTGTCCTGATACTTTACTGCTAGTCTTTCTACATGGCATCATGTCCCCTCTCATATCACCTTGTTTCTCATTCTTTAGGCCCCAGATCTTAAGAAAAGCATCACTTTCTCTCCCTTTCCAGAGAGAGGTAACATCTGCCATTCTGACCTAATTCTTAACCTTAGCATAATTTGTGCTCTGGCAAAGTTAGTGTATCTTCTAATTATGTATATGTTTACAAATTCACCTTTCCTATTACAATATGAAGTTCATTAGGACAGATTCATGACTGTAATACACATTATATTAACATGTATATCTTACATGTACTGCTCAAAAAGTGTTTGCAAACAAATGCCTAACTGGATATCCTGACATTTCCTCCTTTTTCAGCTCTTCTCTTAAAGAACCATAAATTCTTACATCATGTTATCATCACAGGACCCATTAAATATTACATTAAAGTTGTAAGAGAAAAAATTATTTCTTAACATACACAGTATAGTGTTTATGAGCCCAGATTTGTAAACAGAAAAGACCTAGGATTGAATCTTGTTCTCTTTCTAGCCATGTGACATTAACAAGGACTTTCTTCTGCTCATGATATTCATCTTACATTGGGACACCATTATTCCCAATATTCACACTTACCACACATCTAACATTATTTAATAGATTCTACTACACAGCTAATATATCACATGTACACTTAATTTTTTTTACATTTAAAAATATTATAATGGGTTCTATCTTTGACAAGTGAAATTTATGTGACTGGACTCCACTTGGGTTATCAAATAAAAACCTGGATATCAGAGAGGTAAACCTGAATTTTATGACTCCTGGGGCTGGTTAAGATGGATCAAACTTACTACATCCTGGTTCCTACTACCTACCCCTCACCTCCCAACTGATTACAACGAAAAATATTGAAGCAAACACACAAGTATTTAAAAGTAACAGACAAAATGAGTGAAAAGTCGGTACTTGAAGAATGACCAGTAGGATGGTCCATTTTCTATTGCCTTTCCTTCTTTCCTGTCTTTCCTTTCTTAACTGGCTTTAACCTGAGTGTGGTCGACATCACAGACTGCTGTTTTCACAGCAGACAGAAGACAAAATCCCTAGGGAAAGCTCCTCTGTCCTGCCAGAAGACCAGGGAAAGGGGATTTTGAGATCCCAGGGATGAGAGAAAAGTCTTTCTTTTTTCTCCTCTCACCTCTGTTCCCAGGCCAACCCCAGTAATGGAGCCACACTGCTCTGCTGCTGACAATGACATGGCCTCCTAAAAATCCCTAAAGAGAGAAAATAATAAAATATTTTCCTTTAATGAGAGGCACCCCTAAGGTCTGAAATGTGTGTGAGGAATTACCATTATTTTATTATCTCTCTTATTTGATATTTAGCCTCAATGATGGACACAGTCATGGATAATTCTGTGATGGCACAGAGGCTTAAATTCTGAAAGAACCTTTCCATCCAGAAGAGCTGGGTAAAGAGGCCCCTGGGTACTACAAATTGTAGAGAAAATATTGGAGACACAGCTACAGAAGCAGATTCATTAATCTTGTATATGAACCAATATAAAGGTTTGATCTTATCCCAAAGGTCAACACCCAAGAACACAGAACAAAACCTGTACAGCAAAGGACACCATCAATAGAACAAAAAGGTACCCTGCAGTATGGGAGAATATATTCATAATGATAGATCCGATAAAGGGTTGACATCCAAAATATATAAAGAGCTCACCCACCTCAACAAACAAAAAGCAAATAATCCGATTAAAAAATGGGCAGAGGAACTGAACAGACAGTTCTCCATAGAAGAAATTCAGGTGGCCAACAGACACATGAAAAGATGCCCCACATCGCTAGTCATAAGAGAAATGTAAATTAAAACCACAATGAGATATCACCTCACACCAGTAAGGATTACCATGATCCAAAACACAAACAACAACAAATGTTGGCGAGGTTGTGGAGAAAGGAGAACCCTCCTACACTGTGGGTGGGAATGTAAATTAGTTCAACCATTGTGAAAAGCAGTATGGAGGTTCCTCAAAATGCTCAAAATACTTACCATTTGACCCAGGAATTCCACTCCTAGGAATTTACCCTAAGAATGCAGCACTCCAGTTTGAAAAAGACAGATGCACGCCTATGTTTATCGCTGCACTATTTACAATAACCAAGATATGGAAGCAACCTAAATGTCCATCAGTAGATGATTGGATAAAGACGATGTGGTACATATACACAATGGAATATTACGCAGCCCTAAGAAAAAAACAAATCCTACCATTCGCAACAACATGGATGAAGCTAGAGGGTATTATGCTCAGTGAAATAAGTCAAGTGGAGAAAAACAAATACCAAATGATTTCACCCATCTGTGGAGTATAAGAACAAAGGAAAAACTGAAGGAACAAAACAGCAGCAGAAACACAGAATCCAAGAATGGACTAACAGGTACCAAATGGAAAGGGACTGGGGAGGATGGGTGGGTAGGGAGGGATAAGGGAGGGGGAGAAGAAAGAGGGTATTAAGATTAGCATGCATAATGTGGGGGTGGGAGAAAGGGGAGGGCTGTGCAACACAGAGAAGACAAGTAGTGATTCTACAATATTTTGCTATGCTGATGGACAGTGACTGTAAAGGGGTTTGTGGGGGGAACTTGGGGTAGGGGAGAGCCTAGTAAACATAATATTCTTCATGTAATTGTAGATTAATGATAACAAAAAAAAAGGGAGAAAGAAAAGGGGGATTACTCCCTTATAGGATAAAACTAACTGCAAATCAATGATTAATGCATGTTTTACATATCCTTAATTTTGATCTTTTAAGAGGTGTCAGATTATCAGCTATGGAAGTACATTTTTCAGATAATATTCCTTTCTTTTAAAAAAAAAGCAGTTCCTGTGTGGTGATCTCCAATAGGTTCTTCACAATGGTATAAGGGTCATATCAAAGTGTGGGCAAAGGGTTTGTTTGTGTTTATACAGAGGATCAAAGCGTAATTTGGCTACCCAGAAAACGAATTAAGATACGATATGAAGAAGAACTTCCAACATCTACATCCTCTGGAAGAGTCATTCCAGAAGATGATCATCAAGAAACTTCAACAGAGATCCTGGCACTGTTGCAGTTGTAGCTGCATTCATCCCACCAGTTCCTGAACTTGCCATTGGAATGAAGGAGATATCTAAGCTGGCCTGTGCATACAGTAAAACAACAAATTTCACTGGATCTATACTGTTGGAACTCAACCAAGAATCAGGAGAAGTGCAAGTTCCAGTGCTCCAAAACTGTGCAACTATAGACTATCTACTGTTAAAAGAACATATGGGATGTGAACAGTTCCCAGGAATGTGTTGCTTTAATTTGTCTGATTTTTCTCAAACTATTCAAATCCAGTTAGACAATATCCATCATATCATTGATAAGTTTTCACAAATGCCTAGGGTACCTAACTGGTTTTCTTGGTTTCACTGGATATGGCTGGTAATTGTAGGTCTGCTTTTGTTAAGTAGCTGTATTCCTATTATGTTAATGTGTATATGCAATTTAATTAGTAGTTTGTTAAAACCTATACATGCTTATGCTACTCTATAAGAAGATATGTCAAAGAAATAATCAATCTTCCCATTTTCTTCCATCTGCTACTTCTATAGCTTTTCTTCTTCCTTCCTAATTACAACCCTTTAGTAGAATTCGTGCCTCATATCGAAAATTACTAAGTATCATAATTCTTCCAAGTGGTAAAGATACCTCAAGACAAATGCTGGGCATAGAAGCCACAGGGCATAAATCTGCAAAGAAGTAAAAAGCTAACCTTTTCAAAAAATATTGCTTCTCTCTTACTTACCAACTTTACATTTCCCTGTATGGCCCCGGAAGATGACTGGTTAGCCAGAGACGGGTAAGATTCCTTAAGGAAGGAACAACCTAAGACAGGCACAGTCACAGGAGGGCCATCAGGTGAGAAATTAGGGATCAACAGAGGTGAGGCTTAGAACCTCACCCCCCCCCTCCGTTTTGAGAAAAATCTTCTGCATCCGTGGATGTTTTGTTGCCCTTGTCTAGCTCGGATTAATACTTCGTCTATAGGCACAGGACCTGATCATCTACATTTGCCCTCTTACAGCACTAAATTATGTTTTCTACCTTTATCTTGCATCTACCTCCCACTTCAGCATTTTATTGAAATAATAATAATAATAATAATAATAATAATAATAATAATAATAATAATAATAGAGAAATTTGGGATTCACATATAAATCAAGTATAAAAATCAAATGAATAATCATATCTGACTTGATTGTTTATAGTTCATGATGTGTGATCAAAACTGAAAGTTTCTGTGATATGACTGCCGTTGCACTGTTCACCATGTAAGAACTTATTCACTATGTAAGAACTTGTTCACCATGTAAGAACTTGTTTATTTTGCTTCAGAAGATTGGAGACTGTTCAGAATTAGGCTTGGGGTTGATTAATGATTGTGCATTGAGACCCCTATACAGAATTTTACTGTTGTTAACAACCATTTGATCAATACATGTCAGAGATGCCCTCTCAAAAAAAAAAAGACTACAACATGGACAATTCAATGTTTATGCCATCATGAACATCATAAGAATGGAAAACAGCTCTCCGGTTGCTAGGAATAAAGAGTAGGGGAATTGATGTACTACAAAGTAGCAAAACTAGCCAATGTTTTGGGTTGAAGAAACAGTTCTATATCTTTATTATGGTGGTTGTTAAATGACTATGTATTTGTCAAAATTCATACAACTGTAACCAAAAATGAACTTTACAGTAGGTAAATATTAAAAATTATATTTTAATGTTAGTATCTGTTCTTAATACAAGACTAAACATGAACATTAAAACACAAAAAATATTTTTGCCTACATGAAGTTTACTTAGTAGTGGGAGAAAACAATGAACATGGTTATTAAGCAAAATGTAAAATATGTTATTTGTGTTCAAGCATTATGGTGAAAAATAATACATTGGAAGGAATTAACAATTATTCATGCAGTTATACTATTACAAAGGATGATCATGGAAGAACTTACTCAGAGAAAACTTCACTGAAAAGGTAACATTTTAATTAATATTGGATCACCATGTATTCTGTATCAGATGCTTTCTATAGACAACTGAGGAATGGTTAGAAAATTATGTTTACATGTACCATCCATGATACTAATATAGAAAAATTCAGGAAAAGGAGTCACTATACTTTTATTCCTCAGACTTATTACATTTTTAAAGAATCAGCCTAAAAATACCTTTAATATTCATAGCCACACTTTGGGCTAAGTTACTTTGAAAATCCTCAGATGTCACATCTCTTGTTATTAAGAAGTAATGATATAGAAAGAAACAAGGTATTTCAATAAAATATATGGACACTGTGATTGCTGATGTGACATTTACAAGTATGGGGAATAATGTGATACATTTATAATATTAAATGATAATTTTGGCAGCACCAGTGATATTCCACAGTCATTCTAAATATATACGGGTAAAAAAAGCAAAAATTCAAAAGACAAAATCAGGTCTTATTTTGAAGCAGCAGATGTCTTATTTAAAGTGTCACTGAGGAACCAAGGGGTAGATGGTAGAGTAGGATGATCTTGAGTTCACACCAAGGCTGAAACTACATGTACAGTTAACTCTCTCTCAGGATGATCTGCAGGCTAAGAGAACAGTTTCTCCATAGCTAAAGATACAAGGAAAAAGCCACATCAAGAAGGATAGGAGGGGCAGACTCATGGGCTGGTTGGGAACCAGTCCTGCTACAGTGACCCACAAAATGGGAACAGTATCGCAGATGTGGATGTCCTCCCTGAAGAGTAAGGAGGCTCAAGCCCCTCCTCCAGGTTCATTCCTCTGCCCTGGGAGTCTGCACTGGGAAGACAAGCCTCTATAATGTATGGCTTTGAAAATCAGCAGGGCTTAACTCTGGAAGCTTTGAAAATCAGTGGGGCTTAACTCCAGGAGAACCAGAGGGCTATAGAAAACTGACACTGCTCTTAAGGTGTCCATGAGCAGTCACATTTGTCCCAAGACCCAACACAAAGTCAGCAGAAGCATATATAAAGGAGATTTATTAACTAATTTTAGGGCATTTGCCAGAGAAACAGTTACTTGCAGGAAATTTCTCTGGAAATGGAAGTGATGGCAGACACATTTCTCTTGCCCTCCTTCAGCCTAGCTGGCCCATTGGTGCAGATGCCAGTTCTGACATTCTCCATCATACTTTGCTAGCAACACTCACCCTGCACTGGCACTCCCCTGCATGCAGACCTGCTCCACCCAATTGTCAGGCACCCCTCCAAAGAAGCTCCCACCCTGCCACATCTAGCAAGAAGCCTTGGCTGGGATCAGTACCCACCAAAGTGGCCACTTCCCCACCACAAACAGTTGGCAGTCACAGCCAGGTCTAGTGGCCCCTCCAAAGCAACTTCTGCAGTTGGGGAAGGGCCAGTTCCACCCACAGGCACACCAACAGTTGAAGCCAGTCCTTCCAGCTGGCCATATGGAAGGCTGACCCCTCCTACCAGCACACCCACACCCACAGTAGCCAGAGCCAGGCTCTTCAGCCAGCCATTGTGGAGGCCAGCTCCACCCACCAGTGTGCCCATACTAGTCATGGCAGGGCACTGCAGCCAGCTGGACTAGGAGCCAACCCCACCCACCAGTGTTCCACAGTGGTCATGACCAAAAATTGCAGCTAGCTGGGCAGCAGCCAGGCTTATCAGCTAACTGCACAGGGGGCTACCCTACCCACCAATGAACCTGCAGTAGTCATGGCTTGGCATTGCTGCTGCTCGGACCATGTCCAGCCTTGTGCATCGATGCACCTGCAACAGTTGTGACCCAGTCACAACAGGAGGACACATGTAGCCCACACACAGGGACACCCCCAGATTACCTGGTTTTGGTCACCAGAGGATTATGTTTCTGGGCCCCACAAGATGCTGTCTACATAAGCACCACCTTCAAGACCAGGAAACACAGCTGATCTACCTAATACACAAAAACAAATACACAGAGTCAGGCAAATTAAGGAGACAAGGGAATCTTTTCCAAAGGAGAGAGCAAGACAAAATCTCAGAGAAAGAACCAAATAAAATGGTTAGATAAATACTCTACCTGATAAAGAGTTGAAAAAAATGGTGATAAAGATGCTCACTGAACTTGGGAGAAGAGTGGATGAACTTAATAAGAATTCCAATAGAGAGAAAATATAAAAAAGAATGGATCAGAGCAGAAGAATGCAATAATTGAAATGGAAAAATACACTAAAGGGAATCAATAGTAGATTAGAGGATGCAGAAAACTGGATTGGCAATCTGGAAGGATAATGGAAATCGTTCAAGCTGAACTGCAAAATGATAAAAAAGAAAAAAGGAAAAAAAATGAGGGATAGGTTAAAGGACCTGTGAGACATCATCAAGCTACTAATATTTACATTAGAGGGATCCCAGAAGGGGGAGAGAGAGAGAAAGGGGCAGAAAATCATTTGAAGAGATACCAGATGAAAACTTTCCTACCCTGGGGAAGAAAACAGAAGTCTAGAAAGCACAGATAACCCTAAACAAGATGAATCTGAAGAGGTCCACACCAAGACAAATAATTAAAATGTCAAAAATTAAAGATAGAGAACCTTAAAATCAGCAAGAGAAAACCAGCTAGTTATATACAAGGGGCAACCAATAAAACTATCAGCTGAATTTTCAGCAGAAACTTTTCAGGACAGAAGAGTGTGGTGTGTATATATATATAGTCAAAGTGCTGAAAGGAAAAAAAAGAACCCCACAACCAAAAATACTCTACTTAGGAAGATTATCATTCAAAATTGGAGAAATAGTTTTCCAGACCACCAAAGTTAATTAATCACTATTAAGCTGGGCATACAAGAAATATTAAAGGGTCTTCTGAAAGTTAAAAAGACAAGGTCATAACTAGAAATAAGAAAATTATGAAAGGAAAAAACATTCACTGCTAAAATCAGACATATAATAAAGGTAGTAGATCAGCCACTTATAAAGCTAGTGTGAACTTTAAAAGATAAAAGTGAAATCAACTATGTCAAAAATAATTAGTTAAAGGATACACAGAATAAAAAGATGAAAAATATGACATCAAATATATTTAACATTGATGGGGGTAGTAAAAATACAGTGCTTTTAACATGCATTAAAAATTAAGTGATCAACATTAAACAGACTGTTATATACAAAGTGTTATACATGGACATCATGGTAACCACAAACAAAATGGATACTAGACACATCAAGTAAAGAGGAAAGAATCTAAGCATAACACTGAAAAGAGTCATTAAATCACAAAGGAAGAAAGAAGAGAGCAAGAGAAGAAACACTCAAGAACTACAGAAAAAAACAGAGAACAATTCACAAAATGGAAAACACATACCCACCAATAGTTACTTTAAATGTAAATAAACTAAATGCTCCATTCAAGAGACATGGAGTAATTGAGCAGATGAAAAATTGGAGCTATCAATCTGCTGTCAACAGGAACTCATTTCAGAACTAAAGACAAATAGACAGAAAGTGAAGAGATGGAAAAAGATATTCTATGCAAATGAAAGCAAAAAAAAAAGCTGGAGTAGCAATACTTATATCAGACAAAATAGACTTTAAAACAAAGACTGTAACAAAGGAAAAAGGACATTACTTAGTAAGAAATTAATCAATCTAAGAATATATAACAGTTGTACATACCTATTTATCCAACATAGGATCATCTAAATATGTAAAGCAAATATTAACACACATAAAGGGAGAAATTGACAGTAACACAATAATAGTAGGGCACTTTATGTTCCACTTACATCACAGATAGATCATCCAGACAGAATATCAATAAGGAAACTGCAGCTCTAAATGATACATTAGAACAGATGGACTTAACAGATATATACAGAATATTCCATCCCATACAGCAGAATACACACTTTTAAAGTGAACATAGAATTTTCTCCATGATAGATTACATATTAGACCATAATATGAGTCTCAATAAATTTAAGAAGAGTAAAAATATATCAAGCATCTTTTCCAACCACAATGGTATGAAACTAGAAATCAATTAAAAGAAAATACTGGAAAAAACACACACACGTGGTGACTAAGCAACAGACTTTTGAACAACAAATGGGTCAGTGAAGAAATCAGAAAATCAAGAAATACCTTGAGACAAATAAAAATTCAAAAGAAAGATAATTCAAAGTCTTTGGGACAGCAAAAACAATTATAAGAGGGAAGTTTATAGTGATACACGCCTACCTCAAGAAACAAAAAATCTCAAATCTAACCTTACACCTAAAGGAACCTGGAAACTATAACATATTGATGAAAGAAACTGATGACAAAAATAAATAAAAAAGCATACCATGTTCATCGACTGCAAGAGTTAATACTGTTAAAATGTCCACACTACCCAGAGTATTCTATAGATTTAATACAATCGCTATCAGAATACCGAAACATTTTTCCCAGAACTGGAATAAATAATCCTAAAATTTTTATATAACAACAAATACCCTGAATAGCCACAGCAATCTTGAGAAAGAAGAACAAAGTTGGAGGTATAAGACTCCCAGATTTCAAATTACACAAAGCTATATGAATCAAATAGTATGGCACTGGCATAAAAATAGACAAACAAATAAATGGAACAGAAAACAGAGCCCAGATATAAACCCAGGCCTACATTGTCAATTAATCTACAACAAAGGAGGCAAGAAAATACAATAGAGAAAAGAGAGTCTCTTCAACAAATGGTGTTGGGCAACCTGGACAACTTCATGCAAAAGAATGAAATTCGTCCACTTTCTTATACCATATACAAAAACAAATTTAAATGGATTAAATGTAAGACCTGAAACTATAAAATTCCTGGAAGAAAATATGGGCAGTAAACTCTGACATTGGTCTTTGCAGTATTTTTTTGGATCATCTTTTCAGTCAAGGGCCACAAAAGAAAAAATAAACTACTAGGGCTATAATAAAACTAAAAACTTATGCACAATAAAGGCAACCATCAACAAAATTAAAACAATCTACTATATGGGAGAAGATACTAGTAAATAATGTATTCAATAGGGGGTTAATATGCAAAATATATATAAGAACTCATACAACTCAACACCTCAAAAACAAACAACCATATTAAAAAATTTGGAGATGATCCAAATAGACATTTTTCCAAAGAAGACATACAGATGGCTAATGACACGCAAAATGATGCTTAACACCACTAATCATTAGGTAAAGGCAAATCAAAACTACAATGAGACATCACTTCACACCTGTCAGATTGGCTAGTATCAAAAAGATAAGAAATAACAAGTGTTGGAGATAATGTGGAGAAAAGGGACCCTAGTACACTCACTGTTGGTGAGAATATAACCTAAGTTGATGCAATCACTATGGAAAACAGTACAGAGGTTCCTAAAAATACTAAAAGTGGAACTACCATATAATCTAGAAATTCCACTTGTGGGTATTTAATCAAGGAAAATTAAAACACTAATTTGAAAAGACAAATAATGTATAAGTTTATTTATATGTGGAATCTGAAAAACAAAACAGACTCCTAGAGAACAAATTGGTCATGGCCAGATGGTAAGTGCATGGGGAGATGGGTGGAACAGGTGAAGGTGATTAAGAAGTACAAATTTCCAATTATAAAATAAATAAGTCACAGGGATGTTAACTCCACCATAGGGAATACAGTTAATAATATTGTAATAACTTTGTAGGTAATAAATCATCAATACATTTATTGTGGTGAGCATTTTAAAATGTATATAAATGTTAAATAACTATGTTGTACACCTGAAATTAATACAGTATTGTTTGTCATCTATACTTCAGTGAAAAACAACTTTTTAAATAAAATAAAGGTGTTACTGAAAAAATGGAAGGTGTTATCAAGGCACAAAAACATTGGAAACATGAATCCCAGCCCTAACAACAACATAAAAACACATATAAATTAATCATTAATATTTTTAATTAATGTAATTCGATGGTGATAGTTTCAAGCAGTTATTTAAGCTATAGATTATAAAACTATTTTTAATACTCTATCATAGTAATTTCCATTATAGATAAAGTATGTTATTGAATGTTCATATATTTTACTGAGTTTTTAAATGTTCTTGCATTTCAAAACATAAAATCCTTTTGGCTTGTGTATTGTAGTATTCCAGGAAATCTGGGCAGGATAGATACTTCATAAAGTATTTTGCACCTGTTCTTATTTTCAAATTATAAAACATACTTTCATTAAGTGTATATCCTATGAATTTATATTCTTCAGATTAAAGTGTGTTACAATTGTTCAACCCCTTGCCTTAAAAAAAATATAGAGGTTTCTCGTCTTCTCTGTATGGAAAATGTATATTGCACTGAGGCTTGTGTCACAATAGCAGTTAAGTAATAGGTACTTTACAGTTTGAGTGCCTTGAGAATGCTTCTGGCTTTTCCATTTCTATTCAGCTCTGAATTTTGACTCATTTTAATTTTTCATCTTTTTCCATGGAGATAAATTTAACCTTTTATGTTTTGCCAGTCTGTGCATCAATGGAGACCCATAAACTCTGCCCTTTTTCGCTGTTGTTTCCTTTACAAACTATTACTGATAATTCTAGGATTGTTTTCCTACCCCACCCCATCCCTTCACAATTGTAACATCAAAAGGAAAAGAGTTTGAGACATAGCCTTGAACACTGAATCTGAACTTGAATATTAGGTCTTTGTTCACCATGACCCCAAACAATACCTAGGCTTCATCTAGCGCAGCATATAAAATCCCAAGACCCAGGGCCTCTGATCCTCAAGAGGCTGAACTGCTTCTTAGTATCTAATGATGCTGAGGCAGTGCAAAGGAAACATTAAGGTTGGTGATACCCTGTTTGTATATTACACATTTGTAAATTTTTTTACAAATTCTAAACTGATTCCCATAAAAACCCAGCAATTAGGTATTATGGACATTGTCATTTTGCTTATATTATAATTTAGTGTTCTAAAGCTCAGAGAATTTAGGTAGTATGTCAGAAATCACTCAGCAAAAACATTAACATCCTGGAACTGAAACCTGGGCCTTTAGCCCCAACCTCACAATCTTATGCCTTTTTTTTAAGCAACACTACATTATACCTTTTCTTCATTTAAAATATACTGAAAGAGACTCTACCAGACACCACCATCAAAGAATTTTTGCTCTGGTGCTCATGGCAAGAGCTATAAACTTGATTATTAATCATATCGGAACTTATCAATGCATATGTATAATCTGACAATTAAGATGGATGAAATAACTGGACTGCCAGTGGTTGTTCTTGGTCAAAATAATAAGCAAATCACACACACTAAAGCTAATTTATTCTTTTATTTAATAGGGTGGAATTTGACCGCTATACTTGTAACTTTATAAGTTTGTATGTATCCCTTAATTAATTTAAAACACCACATTTATTTTCCCAAATCATGCATCAACTTGGATATTAAGCTATTTAAAAGGGCACAAAAAAATCCATCCAGATGTGAATCTTACTTTATCCTTTTTTGACTGCACTACTTTATCATCTCTAATAGCTAGCTATAGCTTCATTTTCTTTACATTGGGTTCATAATATATACTTGTATTACTGATACCTATATATCAATACATTACATTCTCCAACAAGTATTAAATTATTTAAGAATAGAGACAATGTTGTATACTTACTTACAGATACCTCATATACATCCTAACTGATTTAAAATAGATATGGCAGCATACTAATTTCCAATTATAAAATAAATTGAAGTCTGTACCTATACAGACTTCAAGGACTTAATTCAGTAAGCATTTATTGAGCATAGCTTCTCTTGTTCACGTTCACATATCTGAATATTTCCTGCTTTTATTTTTCAAGGGTGTTATCAGAACTTCAAATAATCAATTAATAGAAAAAGAAAAAGGGTAACAGATTCTTTATATTTAATCAGGATGAACTCATATTTGAGTATATACAGTAATATCATTAGTTTAATTTTTACATCATATTACTGTAAATTCCAATTTTTAAGTGCTACTTCTCTATATAAAGTTCATGTCAGGAACAAATAAACACCAATTAAATTTCCCTCATGTGTGTTTCTCATCTTTTGAATGAAGTTTGCTTTATTACAGTCTGTACTAGTTGTTATTGTGTCCATTACCTGGCTGCTACTCAATAAAGGTGTTTCTATTAATTTTATATTTTTCATTTGGAGAATTAATTTACAAACACATGTAAATGCACACAAACATTCTGCACCAGTACTGGCATTTAACAGAAGAAACCAGAATGCCTTTAACAAAAAAATTATTTGGTTTATCAAGAGTGCTATGGATAATAAATTTTACTATGTTAACAGGAATCACAAAAGAGTTAAGTAGAAGGCCAAATTTTGTGTGGAGATCTCAATTTTAGTCCCATTTAAATTATTAATTACCTGTAATATTAAGTAAGTCATAATCTGGCTGAGCTCCTTCATCTGGAGAATGAATATGTTGAGTTGGGAAAAGATCACTTAAAATTAGTGTGGGAATAACTGTCTAACTATTTGTGAGATAATAAACCTGGATAACAAACTTATTCCTTAAGCTAAAATAAATTCCACCAGGTTAAAGATTAAAATATAAATAAAAAACCATGAAATAAATAAAATCACAGATGATTTTATTTTGGTTGTTATTTTAGAATTGGGGAAGTTATAATCATGACAGAGAACTCAAAACTATATAGAAAAAATGTAGTTGATAAATTAGACTATATCACTTAAAATATAATTTTAAGAGACAACTAATAAATTGGAAATATATATACAGAAAACAATATGAAAGATAAATGGCTTATGTCCTTAATATTCCAAAAGCTCTTAAAATCAATAAAATTTTTAAAATTCAATCAAAATGAGCACAGGATTAATAGAGTTATAGAAGTTTAGAGAAAGAGCAAAATTATTTATATGCACTTTTCGGACTTCTGGATGAGTCAGTTGGCAAAAGTTTTGCTTACTAAAAACAGAAATTCAGATAAAATTATAGAATTGTAACAGTTCATAAGAAAAGGAGGGGGAGAAAGGGAGGAGGAGGAAAAAAGAAAGAAGAAAGGAAACAGAACAAGAGAATGGTAAGGATGTAAGCAGATGCTGTCATTACCCAGGAAAGCAGAAGGTGATGTAGGTAACACAGAGGCTTAGCTTGAATTTCCCAGGGATAGATGAATGGACTATAAGCTTGTGAAAGGTCAAGAATTAGAAATATGACCAGCCTTTGAAGAACTTCCAAGTTAGTGAATGGCTGGACTAGAAAAAATATATATATAAATAAATATACCCTAAGGAGAAGGGAGAAACCAAGGACACTTTCATTTTTGCTGCTGTTAATGGCAATTTAAAGACCTGTGGACTCTACCAGTGTCACTCATAGTTGGTGGATAAACCTTTATAATAATTTGCATTGTCTGGAAATTCTAAGCTAAAAGTCAATGTAAAATTCTGTCCTAAGCAGATATGACAATTATTATATAAGTGAACTTGGTTGAGCCACAGTAACCAGACTTCTGATCAAATTTCACAGATGTCTCTGTGAAGGTATTTTTTGAATGGGATTAACATTTAAATCAGTGCCTTCTGAGTAAAACAAATTGCCCTCCTTACTGTGGGTGGGACTCAACCAAACAGTTGCAGGCCTTAAGAAAAAGACTAGCCTCCCTTAGAGAAGGAATTCTGCCAACACACTGCCTTAGAACTTGAACCTTATCTCCTCCTTGGGTCTCCAGCCTGCTGGCCTTCTTCCCTGCATATTTTGGACTTGCCAGTCTCCACGATGTCATGAAACAATTCCTTAAAATAAAACTCTATATGCACATCTTAGTTCTATTTCTCTGGAGAATCCTGACTAATACAGCAGGAGATACATTTGGAAATACTAGGGGAAAAACTTGGAAAACTACTCTGAAAGGACGCACAATAATCCAGGCCAGGGAAATTCACAAGAAAACAAAACAGCAGAACCACCACCAAGAAGTCCTCTAAAAATTAAGCTTTCATGCAAAGGGGAAAAAAATAGTTGAAAGAAGAGAAAGCAAACCACTATGAGGCACAAAATAATGTTAGCTACAGAGTAGTATATTCTACATGGCATTATAGTAATCCAAAATAGAATATAAAACAGGTATATTTAATATTAAAATATGAGTATTTATTATTACAATCATAGAACAACAACTGAATATTTAGGAGAGTAAAAAACTACATGTGGATCTGAGACAGACTCAAATAGAGCAAATGAAAATAAAAATATATGGATAGTGAAATTAAAAAATAACTAAAATGTGGTGTACTGTAAATTGGAAATTGTTGAAGGGAGAGTTGGAGAACTGTGTCACTGCACTAATTAGTTAGAATGCAACACAAAGAGATGAAAAATATAACAGAGTAGTGAAAAGACACTAAGGCTAAAATGTGATAATCTAACATACACTCGAGATCACAAAGGAAAGTGTGAAAGGCAAAATATGAAGGTACCATGATGCACACATTCCTCATTCACACCCTAGGTTCCTTGTCACATCATAGAGAAACTACATAATAGTAAAACATAGAAAATAGTATTGAAGCCACTAGGGAGCACAGCTGCTTATTTGCAAAGAAACCTTACTTAGACTCAAACTTGAATTTTCAATCATGGCATCCACAATGAGACAAAGACGTTTTCAACATGCTGAATGAAAAGCATATATAAATCTATAATTCAATACTCTGGTAAATTACTACTCAAAACTGAAATTGAAAATGGAGTTTCTAATGGAAACTGTATAATATTTACTCCTTCTGGGCCCTGGACTCTTACTCAGCTAGTATTTACCAGAACAGCCATGTTAGTTGTTAAAATACTGAAATTATTCCATATCAGTTTGAAAACAGCTGATGCTTTAACTCTTATGACTGCCTCTCTCTGAATGGCATAAGAGAAACAATGCTAGTTACATGAATTATTAAGTATTTGGTTAAAAATGAGTCAAAAATTGCATAAAATGGGAATAATTATACCAGCTAGTATTTAAATTATAAAAATAAAATGGAATTGAAATTCTGAACAAAAGTAAAACATAAGACAGAAGGAATTATACTTTCAGTAATAGAATTTTAATATCCTTGCATTTTTTAAATTTAGATACATTTATTTTAAATCATATATATACATTAAATCCATCTTATGGATTAAATATCAAACTAAATAAAACATATGCATTAAAATTAATAAAAATTGACCATCAAAAGCAAGTCTCAACAACTTGCAAAGAATTATTAGCAAACAGGCCACATTATTTGGCCACAGAATAATTAAGAAATTAATAATAAAACAAATAATAAACATGTCTTTGGGAATTTGCAAAACACACAAGAATTATTCATCAGAAAATGGACCTTAAAATGCAGTAAAAACTATTCAAACTCATCCATGAAATCCTGACTTACCAAGACCTGTGAAATGCAACTAGACAATACATAGAAAGTCTCTGGTAAGAATGGTCAAGAAATAAAATGGGCAAAGAGCAAAGTCTTTTAGAAACAGATATTTGTCTTATTCAAACTGTTTCAGACATTAGGGGAGAAAAAAGGAAATAAATCCAAATAATTGTAGCCTTCATATCAAAACTAGGTAAGGACACTATGAGAAAAAATACAGGTGAATTAGACTTAAAAATACATGTAAATTCTTAAGAAATAACATTTTTAAATAAATAAAATAACAAATCATCACTAAGTCAAAATTACTTAAGGAATACCAGATTTAATATTTAAAATATTTAAGAAAAAAGAAAACTATCATTTCAACAGATGAAGGAAAACTGTTTTATAATAGTGTGCTTTCTTTACTGAAGAAAAACATATTATTAAAGTAAATGTGGTAGGTTGAAAAATGGCTGCAAAGATATCAAGTCCTAACCCTTACCCCTAAGAATGTTATCTTTATAAGGAAAAAAGATCTTAATATGGGGGTGACAATACTGGATTAGGGATCAGGGCCCCAGGTGCAACTACAAGTGTCCTTATAAGAGGGCGGTAGAGGGACACTTAACTGCAAGATAGAAAGCGGTATGATGATGGAAGTAGAGAATGCTTTGAAGATGGAGAAAGAGGCCTCAAGACAAGGGATACAGGGAGTCACAAGAACTGACAAAGGCTAGGAGATACTCTCCCATCAGAGCCTCCAGAAGAAATCAGCCAGCTGTTACCTTGACTTGAGCACGATGAAAATGATCTTCAACTTCTGACCTTCAGAACTGTGAGGGAAATTTCTTTCATTGTATTATTTTAAACCAGTAAATCTGTGGTAATCTGTTACTGTGGCAATAGGTAATTTATATAGTAATATGTGGCTGCTTTGTGTATGATTTCATTAGTGTTAACAAATCTAATAAGAAAGAATGGACCCATCAGTGAATATTCTGAGACAATTGGCTAACTATATGGGAAAGGATCAAGTTAGATTCCTGGTTCATTCTGCTTATAAATATTACAGAAGATTTATTTTTACCAGAACTAAATGGGTACCAATACAACCACATGAAATTTTTAGATGAATACAAAGCAGAATAACTTTATGTCTTGATGTAAGAAAATATTATTTTAAAAAAGAAAGGATACAACTGGTATGGAAAAGAGTGATAATTTTGCACCAAAAATGGTGTCACCAATGTATGTGTATATTTACTGTATGTGATATATTTACAAACAAGGAAAAGGAAACAATTTGGAGGCAGCGGGAGGACAAACAGTATAAGCATTTCTCTAAAACGAAGGCTGGAGGGTATCCGAAAGACTAACAGAAATTTGTAAGACTCTATGTTACTGTTAACCAGGCAAATGTGTAATAAAATAATAATTATGTACTACTTCACTCTCACCAGTTTTGCATAATTTGAATAAGAGTTAATGACTTTAAAAAAATATATATATTTTTTAAAAAGTTAATAACTTTAAAATACACACACACAAACACACATCCATACCTACATACATACATCCTTTGGGTTCACAATTTCTCTTTTTTATGGTGTTCAGTTATAAGTGAAAAAGTGAGAACCTAACTGTACTTTAGGGATAGAATAAATCATTCTAATGATACTGGCCAATGTAATAAAAATATTTATACAAATGAACTAGATCAAAAAGTATTTACATGACTCAGTCTCAAAAACAAAATATTGAGTCAGAAAATCAATTTGTAAAAGGACACATACAGTATGATTTCATTTATATAAAATTTAAAATATGTATTTTTTCATGGATCATTGTACTTACAGTAAAAGTAGAATAATGTAAGAATACATATCCGTATTAATTTATTCATCATTCATTTGACAACTATCTATTGAAAGGCTACTTGGGATTCAAAATGGACCAAATAAATATGAATTCTTCCTTTTATATATTAGTGCTTATCTACTGGTGGTCATGGAAAACAATAAGATAACTGTAAAATATATAATATGTTAAACAAAAGAGTTATTCAGAGTAATGTTTTCCTGTGGTGTGGAAAAGAAAGAAGAGAATACAGGGTGACAATTAAGATCCACATAGAAATTCTATTTCTCCAATGAAATAAAATAAATATAAGACCTGAAACAACAGTGTCCAAAATGTTAAAACGGTTTCAATCTCATTAGTACTTACATGTTTATTATATGGTTTTTTGTGCATTTAACATGCTTCAGATTTTAAAATCTTAAATGAAAAGTACTCAAACCTTCATAAGTTAACAAATACATGCTTAACTGAAGTACCATTTTTCGTTATCTAGTGTTGATGAGAAGTTGGAAAAGGAATAAATTGCTTTGTTCTTTGTGCTATCATTCAGTAAAAACTATGAAATAGTACATACTCTTTGACTAAGCAGTCCTTCCTCTAATAATCTACATTAGAGGAATAATTCAAGGACTAATAAACTGTGGATAAGGATGTTCATTTTTGCATTATCCATAACAGCAAAAACTGGAAACAACCTAAATCAAAAAGTGGTTATCTAAATAAATTATGTATGCTCAGCAATACAATAGCATATTATGTAGCTGTGGAATAAGATAGATCTCTAAGTACCAGCACGGAAGTGTGCCTGTGACGTATTGTTGAGTGAAAAAAGGTAAGTACCAGAACCACATAAATAGTGTGAAGTAAAATTTGGCTTAAAAAAATCTGTTTATGTATTCATAGAAAATGTCTAGAAGGATAGACATGAAACTATTTATAGTGGCTACCTCTGGAGCATGGAATTGGAGTGAATTTTAATATGAATTTGTTTATTCTACCTTAGATACCTTTACATTGTTGCATTTTAACCACTAATAATATTTAAAGAATAATAGTATTAGAATAAACATTCACTAAATGAATAACTTCTGTATGTCAAAAAAATTGATCACCAACCTTTAACTTCCTGCTGCTTATTAGTTATCACACTCACGTATCTAAACTTCACCTCTAGTTAACTCCCTGCTTATTCTACAACTTGTACCCATATAGCTGCATTTGGCTGGAGAAAAACAGCCATGGTGACTGGCCTCTGTTTAAGCTCATAATCACTCACATCAATTGTGCTTTTTAGTGGTATCAAAAATCAAAATGCATTTCCCTAAGTGCAGACCCAGAGAGCAGTTTTTTCCCTTTCTCTTCAGATTTTTAATTTTACCTCCTAGCTGTCACTCCCAGCTAAAAATCTTTCCTTTTTGAAAGAAAAGAGGAGCTTATGGAAAGAGTTTCCACCAGTTGAAACCTGTCTACCTGCCCATGTTCCTTCCCTCCTGTTACCATGGATGCATTATGTTCTAACATCAATCCCCCTCATATGCAATGCATTCTACTGGATCTCATCCTCACAAGGACACAGCTTCAGCAATTCTTTTTTCTGCTGTATCATAACTGATTAGTCTCTACTAAATTATTTCCAGTAGCATAGCAATGGCCTGCAATTCCTCCCATCTTTAAAAATAAAGATACAAAGTTCTGGGCTCGATATCTTTATCTAATGTTACCTCACTTCCCTGCCACTTTTACAACAAACATTTCAATGTTCAGTTCCCTGTACTACTTCTCTATTTCCCTACTTCCATTGGCTCTTGAACTCATTGCACTCTAACTGCTACTCCTACCACTTCACTCGGTTACTCAAAACAGAGTCAGCTACCAATGGTGAAATTCTGTTCTCATCTGACTTGGCCTAACTTGACATACTCTTGACTCTGCTCCAGATCATTCTCCTAATTTCTTCCAGTCTTACTGGCTCTGTCGTGCCATTCTTAATAGCCCTCTCCATTCTCTTGTCTTGCCAATTCAGAGGATCTTAGGGGCCAGTCCTTGCTTTGCTTTTCTTCTCCTGTCTTCACTGACCTCATTAATCTCATTTAGTCCCATGACTAGCAATTTAAGACTCATCTCCATGTTGACAACCCCCAGACATGTGTCACTAGTTCAGACCTCTCTTCTGAACTCCATATCCAATGCTCCAGTTATCAGCTCAGTATTTCCACTAGAAGTCTGTCTTCTCACATCTTGTCTTATACCTTCTCCTCCTCCATTTTTTATTTCAGTAAATGCAACTAGATCTTTCTAAGTGATTCAGCTAAAACTTGTCACATCCCACAGCCAATCTGTCAGTAAATACTATTCTATCTTTAAATATGCTCAGAAATGATTTCAGATTATCTCCACCATGAATATCCTGGTTCACACTGTTATTATTGCTTATTTGGATTATTAGAATAGCTTCCAATTTATCTTCTCCTGTTTTCTCCCTTGCTACCTATTCTCAGTGTTCTTTAAAAATAGGTCAGAATATTATTTCTCTACCCAAAACCCTCCAATGGTTTCCCATCTCACTTAAAGCAAAGGTTCTTAAATGACCCAGTGAGCCCTAATTGATCTTTCTTTCTTACTACTTTTCTGACCTCATCACCTTCTATTCTCCCCCTTATTCAGTTTGTGCCCTCCTACTTATTGAACACATTAGACAAATTCCCTCCTGAGTGCCTTTGTTGCTTTTTCATCTGTCTAGAATATTCTTCCACTATACAGACACATGAATGCTTATTTTCTTATCTCTTACAGCACTTTGTTCAAATTCTACCTTCTAACTGACAACTTCTTTGGCATCCCTATTTAACATTGTAAATCTGTCCCCTATCCTGGCACTGCCTAGTCCTCTTTATCTTGCTCCAAAATACATCTCACTATCACAAATATCCCATTTACTTACTTGACTATAATCTGCAAAAAAATGAAAACGTTCACAATATCAGGATTCTGTTTTATTTATCATTCCATGCTCAGCATCTAGAACATGCTTGGAAGTAGTAGGTTTCAAGAAATATTTTTTGAATGAATGGATGAATGGACCAATTCATTCAGACTCAAGAAATTCATTAAAGGACAAAGAAAGTAGGTGATTCAGAGAACCAACCATTTACTCATTTAACATGCAATAAAATAATCTTAATTATTATAGAAAGTTCTATTTACCTATTAAAATCAATCATTTAAAGTACAAAGCATTAATTTTCTCAATCAGTGACAAATAGATTAATTTTATCATTAAAAAGATTTTGTTGAGGAATTCATATTTCTGGGTGATTATTTAATGATAATTGCAACATAAATTTGTACAATGACTCATGAAACCAAATATAAATATTTCAATATAATCAATTTTAATCTAATTTTATGTGTTTGTTAATGGAATGAACACAAAAATTTGTAGAAACAGTGGTGAAAACTTCCTATCTATGTAATAAATATTCCTATAATATTCTTATCAGCATCTGACTGCAATACTATAACTTTAAAAAAAGGTATTTTCTTGGTATTAGTGATCTAGATATATAATCCTATAGAAAAAGAAGGTGGTAAAAAATTTTGTATAACTCTGTAGGCTATTGCCTTCTATCAGAAAGTCATAAAGCAAATTATAAGGTGGCAGACATGGTGAAATTTACCATTAAAGTAATCAATTTAACTGTATTTAACCTATTACTTTATAAATCAAATTTTATAAATCAAATCAAATTTTACTTGAGCATGGAATCCTTTTCTTCATAAAATATAACTTCATATAATAAAGAATTAGAAGTTCATAAAGCATACAAGGATATGTTGTTGATTTGTTCAGCACATTGAACATTTTATAACTGTTACTTTTCCCTAGTTAGGCGTGGCTTCTAAGTAATACATATTTGAAGAAATTGTTTTAGATGTGAAAGTATTATCAATATCATATTCAGGGAATCATAATCTTTGTAATATTCAGCATTTTATCATGGAGACTGATTTTTTTCAGAATCACATTATTTAATAATAACAAATGTATTCCATGTTACCATATTACCATTAGAAACATGTTAGTTATATTAATATATAAATTTATGCTAATTTAACATATGTATTACAGTATAACATATTAGTAACGTATGTATTCTAAATAACTTCAAAAAACAAAAGTTTAATGTACCATTCCTTAATGGATGTGCATCAAATTAAATTCATGCTCACATAAACACACACACAAAGATTATAACAACTTACTCTGTATCTTAAATATTTAGCAAGGTAAGTCAATATAAGAGCTACTAGTAGCAGACATCTTTTTTATAAACAAACAATACATATACTCAAACATAAACAACTGGTTAATATCACAGAGGGTTGAATTGATAACAGATTTACAAACAAAGTGAGATATTTGAAAAGAAGAGCTACTTACTATTAAGTTATTAAGTACAAAAGCAAAAATGAAGAAAAGTCAAATCATGGCTACCAAACAATGTTAGCATAGAAAAAACAAGTGCTCCTGTTTGTGTATATTCAAGTGGATATTGTTTTCTCAGAAGTAACCTGGGCACCCAAGGACCCATTCAAACTTTACCACTCTGTTGAATATGCTCAACAGTGATGTGGTTTCATTCTGGGGAATAATTTAGTAATAAATGTTTAGGAATCATAAAATAATGGAGTTAATTTGCTCATGCAAATCTAAGCCATTTTTAACGCAAAGATTTCAATAAATGGTTTGAATAACGATTAACTGTGTTTACTATCCCACAGTAAAAATATTTCAATTCTGTATGTTCCTCAATCAGAACTCTGATGAATTTAGAATTATACATCTTACATGCATGTACAGTATTTAGATACATTCACAGGCACTACTATTTTTAAAACCTAAAATGGATCTTGTGAATCCCCAGGACTTAAAATGATTCAATATCACCTTCTAGATATCACAGAAACATTCCAAAGTGGTAATGGCAGCATTTCTCAAATAGCAGCATCTGTGAACTAAGTAACAGAATCCACTGGTTCCCTATCATATTTAAAAATATTCTGTTTTCATTTTGACAGTTTCTAAAATGCTCAGCATTTCTGGACTATCTGAATGCCCTATCTAACAAACAAGAAATGATGAAGGAATTTATTGCTTGATTTTGTTTCTAAAATCACATTGACACTACTTTAACTTGCAGATTAACACCTTTAAAAAAACAGTAACTCAATATAGAAGAGATGAATTTATCTAAAGCAAATAAAAACACTAACTTAAAAAAATATATTAACCTCTCATGTTCATTGCAGCATTGTTTACAATACCTAAGATATGGAAACAACCTAAGCATCCATTGATGGATGAATGGATAAAGATAATGTGGTATATATACACAATAGAATATTTGTCAGCCATTAAAAAGAATGAGATATTTGCCATATGCTATGATGTGGTTGAATCTTGAGGGCATTATGCTAAATGAAGTAAGTCAAATAGAGAAAGACAAATACTGTATGATCTTTTTTATATGTGGAATCTAAAAAATGAAAAGATACATTCTTGTGTAGAAAGAATAAATAATATCACTTTGTGGTACACTTACAAAGGTTCTGTAGCAGTTTAAATGAGTATGTGACATGTCAAACTAAAAAGAAAATGCTCAGAGAAGTCAATTCTTTATTGATGTTTCAAGCATTAAATTTAAGCAAGTTTTATTCATCATTTAAAATTTATGTTATTAGCATTTAAGTGGTTTTATATGAGTGCACATCTATATGGATCTTATAAATATATGAATTATAAGCTTAAAAAAAGTAATCACTAGATTCATGCCTGCACATATTTAAGTAACATTATCATAAATTTAAACAAAAATAAAAATGATTTGTCCACAATGAAAGACTCCTGAGAATGTCTTTTCTTTCAAAATGAATCTCTACATTACTCAAGAAGCTATATCATGTACTATCTCAGTTTCTGAGATTTTGTTTTGTATAATTTTTTCCACTTACAGATTGCCTCTCTTTTCTATGATTGCTATTTCTATTCTTCCCTTTATCTATCCATATGTGAAATTAAGCAATTTTCTAAACTTCAAAACACACAAAAATCACAGGAAACACATGTGTTTATAATGGATTTTATTTAGAGCTTGTTTCAGTGGAAGGAATTTAGATTACAAAAAACAATTTCAGAAGAAATATCATAAATAACCACTCAAAAAGGTTTTCCCCAAGTACTCTAACACTGGAATATTTTTTATCTTGTCACCACCCAGTCTCAATCACACATCATTTTTTTGGCTTCTCCTATCTCGTCCCTCTAAAACTCTTTCTTTACCTTATTACTCTTGAATACCCAAGGAGTCTTCTCCTTATACTTTATTAGACATTCAGTTATTTCTCCAGATCTTACTTTCAACTCAGCTTCAGATATAGCCTGTAGCTAGCAAAAGAATCAGAAGAATCAAAAGACCTTTTGTTTACTCATAATCACCAGTTCTCACATGCATTCACGTTGGGAAGTAGCCAAGTTGTTGTCCTCAACAACACATGGAATAGACAATGGCAAATATCATTTTTTTTGTTATTGTATTTAGAAACATTGAAATAAATAGAACATTTGTGAAAACAAACATCTAGAAAAACACTGTAAATTTTCATATTTTTGTCCTGGATTCTAAAACTAAATTGCTATATTCAATTTAATATATCTTGTGGGATAAATGTGAATCATCGCAGGTTTGGATTTTTATATTAGTCTGCAATGAATTTAAAGTTTATACCAATGGTCAAATGTAAGTAGTAAGCAAATTCGGGTAAGTTAATCAGCAACAAGATAAAATACTAGCTATTTTCATAAAGTAAATAGCATCAAAAATTCCAGAACCACAATACTTAAGTAAGTCATCAGGCTAGCCCTAAAATAATTAAGAGCTCAAAATAAATAAATAAATATTTTGATTAAGATCATTTGGTGGTAACTATATATTTAGAGTAGGTAAACATAACAAATTTATTCAGAGAAATTCAACTTTTGTTATTCTTTTACAAAGTAATTGTTGTCTGAAAAAAGTACATTTTTAAGTAGCAATTTCCCCTTCTACTCTAGACATTGTGCTCAGCATCAACATCAGTTCAATTCTACTTTAAGGTGTGTGCTTCACTAATGCCATCCAGTAGTGATGTGGTCTAAATTAAGTCAAGAGCAATAACCAAGGAGTTTAAGAGGGGGGAAAAAATGTTCAAGATTTCATTAGAAGGTAGAATCAATAAGGTATTAAAATTAATTGGATGTGCTAGTTGAAAGAGTAATATAGGATGAGTTCTCCTTTTAAGATACATGCAAATAAAAGACACTTGATAGATATGAGAGGCTGGAAACTAGAGATTCTTCTTGGTGATCTCTACGAAAATTAGAAAGTGACTGAGAATGAAAATAATAGCACTTAAAGAAAAAAAAGTAAAATCAGAATTGATCTGCTAGATTTCAGAAAACAGGTAGGGATAAAGCTCAGGATGCTCCCATCCTGTTAAAGAAGTTAGAGAAGTATGTGTTAAGTTTTTACATCTATATTTATTTATTTAGTCTGACAGAAAACAAATTTTCTGGTCAGGCACCTACTGATTACTTACTCTCCTAGCAACCTCAGCCCTGGTTCCCTATGTTCTAAATCCCCATAGGGCAACACAGGGCCAGACGTAGCAGGCACAAGCAGAGTTTATTCCACAGCAGAGCATCTCTGAAATTTCAAATCCTGAAATTTATAGAGGGCAGCTGGCACATTTACCCCTCCTTATCTCTGGAGAGTGTGTGACCTTTGGTTTGGAATGTAAAGCCATCCTATCAGAGAAAAAAAAAGGTGAAGATCACTAGATCTATGTTCATTTGGAATGCAAATAAATGGCTCCAGGAGAGTTGTCTCTTAATCTCTGTGAAGGTCTTGTAGGGGAGGAAAAACTTTTTTGCAATGCTCTTAGGGGCTCCAGGAGGCCTGATAATTAACTTCACATAGATTAACAGGAGAAAAGCATTGCAAGTTTTATTTTTACATGTACATAGAAAACTTCATACAAAAATGAAGACCCTAAAAAGGTTAAGTTTAAGTGCTTATTCACTAGAACAGACAGCAGTAATTGTAAAAAAGCAACTAAAATATATGAGGAGGTTAAAGGAAAATAAAGGTTATTTTAACAAGTTTGTTTGCCTAGATTCTTCTCAGCTTCAACTCGCCTTCTCTGGTGGTAAGAATGTTCTTTGCTTTTAGAAAGAAAAGGGGAAATCAGATGCCTTTTCTGGCATCTGTTATATATATTTTTAAGTGTCTTTATCTCAAAATAGTCAATATACCAAATGTCTTATTTTGGAGTGGCATGTTCTGAGCTCCTTTATTCTTTACCTGTAACTTTGAAGGTTTGTTTTCCATTCTAACATCCTTTAACCAAGGGCCAGCAAACACTATTCCAAAAGCCCAACTGTACAGAAACATCAAAATATTTGTGAAGTGCTGCTTCCTGACAGTGCTGACACAGGTCATATGTCAAGGATGAAGGGTGCAGTTTGTGGATCTGGCAATTCAAGTAGAGTGCAGGTGAAAGTCACCTGAATTGAGGAGACTGAGTTAAGTTAAGGACCTACGTGGATTAGCCCCAAACTCCCTAGTATCTTACAAGTCAAAGTCCTTAAAGACTGTGTTGGAATGCCCCAGTGTAAAGGATGTTGCGTTAACTAGAGGGCATGAGTCACAGAAGGAAGAAGGCATTTTCTAAGTAGGTGAGAAATGAATTAAGTCCAAAGAATTTGTAACCCCCGATCCCACCACTCCCCTGCCACTCATTTCTGATTCATTTTCACTAGAAAATAAGTAGCCTACAAACGGACCAAATGAAGTGTACTACTAGGAGAGCTGGTTTCAGTTAAAGCAAAAATGGGCTGTATGTGTTCTGTGATGAAGATGAGTAATTATTGCTTACCAGGAAACAAGCATTCCAGAAACCTCAGGGGAAAGAAAGGGAAGAAAGGATCTTCAATACAAGTTAAGCTAGATAAACAGGAAAACTTCTGTTTTCTGTAGTCTGCTACACCTCACTTCTGACACCAGATGCGTGGGTTTTTCTACACCAAGCAATTCTTCAAGTCTCAGTGGACACCCTGGGTGTCCTCAGTTCTGAGACTTACTGCCTAGGATCAGCAAAGAGCACACACGTTAAGGGCTCAGTTCAACAAGACCCATACCCCACCACTTGAAATGCCAGTTCTAAGTCCCAGATTGACACCTGCATTTTTAAATAACCAGCTATAAATTGGGAGTTAACACAACCCCCTCCTCAGGTTCAATAATTTGTTAGAATGGCTCACTAAAGTGGGTCCTGGTATCAATTCCAATGTCGTGGAGGTGGGTTCTCCAAGCAACTCTCCAACACCAGTTGGATATCCTACAATTCAACTCAATTCTGACACTATCCAGAGATAGCATCAGATTTCACAGATTAAAGGTTCAATCCTACAAGACTGCCTTCTTTCTGAAAAAATTCAGATGCCAATTACAATTCCAGGCTGTTACCCAAGCTTCTGACCCACTGACTAAAGATTAGAGGTTCAATTAATTTGCTAGAGTGCTCACAATACTCAGTAAACCAATTTACTTACTAGATTACTGGTTTATTATAAAAAGCTGTAATTCAGGAAGAGCCAGAAAGAAGAGATGTCTGGAGCAAAGCAAGGGAAAGGGCAAGCAGTCTCCATGCTCTGTCCAGGCATTTCTCTTTCCCAGCACGTTCACAGATCACCAACCCAGAAGCTCTCTGAAACCAGTCCTTTTGGGTTTTCATGAGGCTTCATCACATATGCACAATTGATTAAATCACTGGTCCCCTTCCCCAGAGGTCACAGGATGAGACTAAAAATTCTAACCCTGTAATTCCATGGTTGTCTCCCTTGGCCACCAGCCTCCATCTAGGTGCTTTACAAAATTGCTTCATTAACATAAATGATAGCTTTACCACTTTCAACACTTAGGAAATTCCACGGGTCCTGGGAACTGTAAGCCAGAAACTGTGGATGAAGACCAAATATATTTGAGACATATTGGTCACCTGGATGATCAAATATCTATTTCTTATACATCATTACATCACACTCACAGAATTCAGGAAGTCACTTTACTATCACTGATTTATTATAAAGAATAAAAAAATAAACAGCCAGGTGAAGAGATACATAAGGCAGTGTGTGGGGACAACACAGGGAGATTACATATTCCCTCTGGTCATGCCGTCCTCCCACCACCTCCATGTGTTCATATATCCAATTCAGAAACTCTACAAACAACTTCACTTAATGTTTTTGATGGATGCTTCATTACATAGCCATGATAGATTGAATTGTTGGCCTTCAGTGATCAAAACCTCTAGCCCTTTTCCCCTCCCTGGAAATCGGGGGTTGGGACTAAAAGTTCCAATCCTCTGATCACACTGGCATCCAATGTCCCATCCTTAGGGGCTTTCTGAAAGTCATCACATTAACATAAACTCAGGAGTGGTTGAAAGGGGTTTGTTATAAATAACAGAAGCTCATTGCACCTCTATTGCTCTGGAGCTTTTTAAAAAATGGGAGACAAAAAACAAATGTCACAAAATATATTCCTTGTGCTCTTAGGAAGTTACATTACACTTAGGAATCATTTAAGAAATTACAAGGGCTTTAAGTACTCTGGCTAGAAGCCTGGACAAAGACCAAACTACATATATTTATTATATCACAATGTCACAAGAGAGAATGTTTCAAGCAATTAGATGACGAGTTTGAAGATGGGCTGATGAATGAGAGTTTATTTTCTTTGAAGAGACTGAATATTATAGGAATATTTGAGTTCAAGTCCTTAGCATAAGGCTCTTTAAAAAATCATTTATCTTTGGAAATAAACAGAGTACTTGAGTTATTGTTTCTTAAGTAGTTATTTGTAATGCCTATTATCTCTTCAGTGTTCTAAATTATTTGTCACTAAATTTGAGTTTTATTACTCACAAAAGATAAAAGAATAGTAGAAGCTTGGTTTAAAGAGAATGTTGAAAGCATCTCCACACCGTGGGTCAGTCTGAAGCAGAGTGTTCATGAAAAAGGTTCTGAGGGAAGGCCTGCCCGATGTGTCTGGGACCTGGATGGTGAGGAATAGGGAGGAGGGCTACTCTCAGATCAGCCTTATTTCTTAGCCTTAAACAGATACTAACAAAACACAAAGGAATATAGGATAGGAACTGTTGTGGGGCAGTTTCTGTATCCCCATCTGGGGACGTCTCCCTGCCATCTAGGTAAGACCTCAATCCAGGAGAAGGTTCTTGACTATGGTAGTAAAATAATTCAAGAGCAGGTCAAGCAAATGCAAGCAGTTTATGAAGGCCAAAGTACACACACGAGAAGGGGGTGTGTGCATGCTCAAGAGGTGAGCAGCACAGTGAAGTTCAGGTTGGGTACTCTTATAACTAGAGTTTGTGCAGAGGATAGCATACTCATTGGGCTAGGTGGGTTTTTTGAGGAATAGGGAGGGAATTTCAGGGAAGGGGCTACACATTCTTTTTATCTTAATATAGTCAGCCTTGGAACTGTCATGGCACCAAGGGGTGATTTTTTTAATTTGTTAATGAGTGTATAAGGAACTTTGGGGTAAATGTGGGTTATCTTTGTTTTCCATTTAGAATCTAGCTGGTTTGCTTTCACTTAACCTGTTTTGCCATCAGCTAATTTTTTTAGATTCTAGCCTGTGTGTTCTGTTTGCCATCCGCTAATTTTCCTAGAATCTAGCTTGTATATTTCCACATAACATGTTTTGCTGGCTGACCACACAAACTGGCTTCAAGCTACCAGTATCTGTGGTTTCTTGACTCACCCAGGGCCTGACTCTCTTCCTGAACCATACTGTTCATATCAGAATCACTACCATGTATTCCCTCTTCCTATTTCTTCACTTGCTCTTTCTTATCTCTTATTTTTTGCTTCTTACTCATCACTCTTCACCCCACTTTTTTCTTTCACCTATCATCACCTTTCCACCTGTTCTCTCTTTTCTTTTCCTCCTCAGGCCTTTGTATTTCTCTTCCTGTAGCTCTGGTGGAAAGGGGTTGCCCCTCCCAGGAAAAATTCCCTGTGAATCCAGTAAAACTGAAGACAAGGGGAAGGACAGGTTGTGCCAAGGGGTTTCATTTCTCAGAGTCTGCTTGGCGTGCTAGCCATCCCTGTCTCTGTCCACCCCCTCCGGCTGCAGCATGCGCTCCCCTCCCCCTGCCCATCCCTCCCACCAGGAAGTCCCTGGGCAGGTCCCTGGTGACTGGCAAGTGCCAGACCAATTGTGTGCCAGGAATGGAGAGGAGGAGGGAATGGCCTATATCTCTCCACCCCTTGCCCAAATTGATCAGAGACTCTGAAATATCCATTGGTATGTAAATTGACTAAGATCAGTTGGGAAATTCTGAAAACCCAGGGTGAAAACTTTCATTCACCACCACCCCCACTTCCTTTTTCTGCTATTCCTCCTTCTTAGTATTGTTAAAAAGAAAAACACAGGCCTAATATGGGCTCACTTCTTCTAGGCCAAGTCACTAAACTGGGCTTAATACCTAACTTAATTGTAGTTTCACCCCTCCCTCCCCCATAAATGGAGCCTTAACAGGTCAGGAATTTTCTCCTTAGCACCAATGAGATTGTCACATGGGCTCTTCCCATCCCCAAAAGGAAGACAAGCTAATACACCTAATAAGACCCCTGCTCTTCCCACTAAGGGAAGTTGACCTTGCCTGAAACAACCTTTTATTTTTCTTTTGCTAATAACTTTCTTGCCTTACCCTCCTTCCTAATAAAAACCTTCCTTTTTGTACAGCTCCTCAGAGTATCTCTCTAAGTGGTAAATGGGATGCTGACTCAGAAATCACTTAATGAAGCCAATTAAATCTTCAAATTCACTCAGTTGAATTGTTTCTCAGTCTGTTTCTTCCTCCCCAACCACCCTCCTCCCTCATTTGCCTTTTCCCTTTTCTTTTTGTCATTTTCTTCATTCTCCCTTTTACCACACTGCTGGCCATTTCCCATAAAGAGGAAAAGAATCGTCTGGTTTTTCAGCTTGCTGTGTTTCCGTGAGTAATATGCCCCCATAGAGTGTAACTCCAGGGAGAAAATATTTTTTACTGGGAAGTCAATAAAAGGGAGAAATAAAGTAGGAGAAACTTATTTATTGCTTAAAAGCAATCAACCACTTCTGCTCACCTGTGTCTGTGGCAACCCAGCTGCAAAAAAAGGGACCCCACCCAACCTCTCTGGTCCAGAGATGCAATCACTCACCCATGTAATCACCTATTGATACGGAAATGGACTACTTCTCTCCACCCCTTGGAAACACTTACTGAAATGGAGATGCATTAAGGCCAGGTGAGAGATTCTGAAATTACTGTAATTTTACCCACAAGCCCAGCCCTCCAGAAATCTTTCCTCACAATCTACTCGCTCCAAATATCCAGGCTTCAAAAACTCCTCTTTTGTTTGCACATACAGTTGTATAGGAGGGGCAGTAATGTGTGTTAGCATCTCCACAGGGCTCAAGGCTCCTTTTTGGGGGTTCTCATTCAAACACCGTAGCACTGTCCATAAGTGAACTGACCAGTCCTGTAGATTATTGGTATCTGACTTCAGGCCAGATTGCAACAAACCATTGTACCTCTCCATCATTCCTACCCCAGTAGGGTTATGTGGTACATGAAAGTTCCACTTTACTCCTAATCGCTGCATCCATTCTTGTAACACATGTCCAGTAAAGGGGTGCCTTGATCACTCTCAATCACTTGTGGGCAGCCATAGGCTGCAGAGATGCTATAGGCCCTTTTTGGTTTCCTGATCTTCACAATGTGCAGGAAATGCAACCAACAGTCTAGCAGCTGTATACACACAAGTCATAGCATATCAATATTCTACTGATATGGGCAGAGGCCCAAAATAGTCTATCTGCTACCTGGCAAGGGGTATTGGCCCCTTTACTATTGTCCCATGTTGCTGCAGGACTTAGTGTAAGTCCCTCTTAGAGCACACAGGCACTCCTGTCTGGGCTCTGCTGACTTCTTGAAAGGTCAATGGCAACATCCATAGATGGGCTACAGCCCACATTATCTTCTGTGCTGCATGCAATAAATGCTGACTGATGTAACCATTGGGCCACATCAGAGGAAGGCTTTCCTTCTAGCTAACACACCTGGACCAATGTGTCTGCTTCATCATTCCCTGGGGATCCCAAAGGAAAATGGCCAGTCACATGACATATGGTAACAGTCTTAGTCTAACCAGAGGCCCATAGATTTTGCCACAACTCTTGCCCCCAAAGGGGAGCATGACCAATTATCCAGTTGGCAAGGTACTAAGTTGGCAGCCACAGGATCAAACCCTGATAGATGGCCCAGCTGTCAGTGCAGACAACTAGTGCAGAGGGGTCCTGGGTGATCATGAGCCATACTGCCTGTAACTCAGCCCACTGACTGCTCTTTCCCTCTCCATCCCCCATCTGTATTCTCTCAGTCTTAAGATGGAAAGCCACAGCCCTTTACTTTGGGGGCTGCTCATGACTGGAGCCATCTGTATACAAACCATATTCAGGTATAGGGGCTTTTTCCTCCTGATAAGGAGTCTGGGCTACTAATGGCTCAAAATCAAGTTCTACTGCTTTCTACTGGTAGACATCACTGGCCCCACTAAGTGTTGGAGTTTTCCACTTAAGGGTCTAGTAGAAAGGGTGCTATACTGCTGTAAGTATGCAGCTTATTTGGTCAGTGTAGGCATCTATACCATGTCACTCAATGGTCTTTGGTCCAGTCTCACACCCACCCCACAATGGGACAGGTGGTTACTACCATGGTCGGAGCTGTTCCAGTGATGGGCTCCATAGCCAGCAAGGTGTGGTACACTGCAGCCAGTTGCTTCTCTGATTAAGGTGTACCAGACCTCTGCTCCTTTCATAGTTGTGAACAGTTATCCATTAGGTCGGCATGTCCATTCAAGCCACTGCCAAAGGCCCCATCCATAAACATCTCCATTACATGAACATCAAGCTCTCAGGGCCTTGACGAGTCCATTACACCCAAGGCCTGTACAGCCTTGACTGCTCCCTTAGCAGCAGGAAAAGCAGCTGCACATGTCTCATCCCAGTGCCACCTGATGCTCTTTCATACCAACTAGTATAAGGGCTTCAAAATTTGTGCAAAATGTGATATAAACATTCTCCAGTAGCCCAAAAGAGCCAAAGCTCTTGTAAGACTGCACAGTGATAGGAGTAGGGAAAGCCTTAACCTTGTCTATGACTGCTTTTAGTATAACTTTACTTTTACCCAACAAGACAACTCCCAAGAATTTTACAGACAAACCAGGTCCCTGAACCTCGGTGCTGTTCAAAGCCCATCCTTTCTCTTGTAGATGTTGCAGCAGTCTAGGAACTGGCCCTACTAAATCTGAAAGGGAATCAGACGTGAACATGATATCATCAATGCAGTGATACAGATGCACTGCTTGCAGTTTCTTACATGTGGCCAAATCCTGGGCTACAAGTCCGTGACAAATGGGGGGACTATGGAGGTATCCCTGTGGAAGGACAGTGAATGTCCACTGCCGGCCTTCCCATGTGAAGGCAGACTGTTCCTGACTTTCCTGTACTATGTCAATAGAGAAGAAAGCATTAGCAAAGTCCACACCATAATGATACATCCCTAGTTCATGACTGAGGGTGTCCATAAGGGCTGCTACAGAGGGGACAGCAGCATGCAAAGAGGGTGTGATTTTATTCAATTCCCTGTAATTCATGGTCATTATGACAGGAGCTCTCTGGCTTTTTCACTGGCCACACTGGGGAATTTAAAGGACAATGAGTGGGCTTTATGATGCTCATCTTCTCCAACTCCTCTAGAGTTTCTCCAATTTTCTTGTGCCCCCCAGGCAATTTATACAGCTTAGCATTTGTCACTTTCTGAAGTATAGGCAAAGCTACAGATGGGTACTGAGCACGTCCCCTCAGAACTTCATTTACCACACATACCCTCAGTCTGAACTCACCTGCAGTGATCTATAACCACAGGCTCTGCAGGATATCGACCCACAAAATATATTCAGGGATCAGAGAAATGTACACAGTATACTCCTTTAGTGGTAAATGCCCTATCCGCAAAGGGAGTTTGGCTTTCTTCACTCTAATTGCCTTACCCCCATAGCCGTCTATCACAGGCAGGGATCCCAGGAAAATGCTCAGGGTTGCCATAAGTCAGAGAACATTCAGCTCCTGTGTCTGCCAGTGCCAGGACATATTGTACATTCATAGGGGACCAATGAATTTCTAATTCTACCTGTGGCCTCCAGTCCCCACCACATCCCCCAAAGTGGTGGCCATGATCCTTTTGTCCTCAACAAACCACAACACCCAATAGTCTTCCTGTGGGGGTGAGAGTCCAGGCAGAGCCTGAGCACTGTACTCTAGGAAGTCTTGTAGGGACACAGGCTGGCATGGGGCTTTGCCTCCAGCTTCCAGGTCCTGGACTTCAGTGGCTAGAACTGCTGCTCTGGCTTTAATTGGTGCCACAGTTCTAACAAGATCCTATTGGACTGCACATCAAGTTTTTCTTTCATTACCCCAGCCTTTATCAAATCAACTCACATCTGGGTCCTTGAGACCTTCATGGGGCCCTTTGCTCTTCTCCTTTCAGTTGTAGCCCATATTTCCTTCTGTGCTCTTATTTCAACCTCCCCCAGATCTGCTTAAGTATGAGTAGCCTCACTTATGGGTTGCCCTACGTGGGGGACCAAGAATAGTCACTAGCCACCCACCCATAGAGAGATAGGGAAGCTGTATGGAGCACAAAATTTGTCATTTGTATGGTGAACAACTCTTCAGGGCCCTAGGGGTCCATATTATATATGATATTTTTCATGCCCAACTCCATGACACCTGCTGGAGCTCTGCATGTGCTTTCCAGCCAGTGGGTAAGTATGGTATATCACCCTGATTAGGCAAAACTGCCTGGATGGCAGCTGTCAGTCAATCTAGAAGTGCCAGATTCCCTGAGGTGTGACAGGCACTTTGTATCCACTGCCAAAAGGGAAGGATGAGTCATCAGGGGAGCCAGACTACCCATTTCAGAACCCGAAATAACAATGTTTTCCACCTCCATATCCCAAAGACACAAAAGGCATGTAGGCAGAGTTTCTGACAGCTTCTCCCAAAACTAGATGCTTATGTCCACCAGCTCATCCTGGGTGTAAGTGTGGAGAATCAAGTGCTCCACAATCTGCGAGGGGGCTGCTCCTCCCCCTGAGGAGCCCACAGTTGTTGCCTTTTCATTTTCTTAATTACAACCGGGCAAGCCTTCAATACAGGAGAGGCTGGTGCCTTGGCAAGAGTCTGGCCATAGGCCCCACCCCCTCATTCTCCTCTGGTATCTCCTCTACCAACTCTGGGGCTGAAGGCACTGCTATTTCCTCTCCCTCCCCAATGGCCTACTGCAATGTGGATTCTCCTGCTGCCTCCTCCCTCACTGCTCATGTACCTTCTAGGAGTGAAACCTGTCTTCTCAACTGTCTCTTTCCTAACGCCATCCCATTGATCATCATCCATCTCCTCCAAGCGATGCTGAAGTGTGTCTCTCTCCTGCAGAAGTCTCTCTCCTCAATAACCCTTCCCACTGTCTCAAGGAGAAGGCATCTCACAATCCCAGCTGCTACATGTCCACTCAGCGCCCCTAAGCAGTCTTCTATCTCATGGAGGGCTAATTCCACAGCGTCCAGTGTCTCCACCTTTCCCCAATTCTGGGGAAGGCCCCACCCCTCTAGGAGGTGCTTTACCCTATACCAATTCCCCACTAGGGGCTCTCCAGTTGGAAGCCCAATAGACGGGAGCACCCAGTTGAAGCTGCACCCTCTATTACTGCAGCCACTCGGGGCCTCCCCACCAACCACAGGGCAGTTTCCAGATATCTCCCCATCATTTCTAGGGGAAGCCCAATCAAGGGGTGCACCAATGAAGACAAATTTCAGCTTCAGAGGTCCTGCCAACTACCTGCCAGATACAACCCCAGGGGAAAATATTTTCCCAGCCTGGAGCATATTACCTTTGAAACCAAAATCAGTCAAAGGGAGAAATAAAATGGGAGAAATCCATTTATTGCCTACAAGCAGTTGTCCACTTCTGCTCACCTGTGTCTGTCAGGACCTGGCTGCAGAAAAGGGGCCCTACCCAAACCCACTGGTATGCCCTAGCTCCCCCATGAAATCACCTATTGATATGGAGATGAACTACTTTTCTCCATCCCTTGGAACCATCTACTGACATGGAGATGCATAAAGGCCAAGAGAGAAATTCTGGAAATATTGCAATTTTACCCTGTAACTCCAGGGGGGAAATCCCAGGGCAAAATATCTCTAAAAACAAAATTAGTCAAAGGGAGAAATAAAGTTAAGAAACCCTCTTATTATTATTTTTGTTTTGTTTTTGTTTTGTTTTGTTTTGCTTTGTTTTTTATTTTGATATCATTAATCTACAATTACAGAAAGAATATTATGTTTACTAGGTTCCCCCCTTCAACAAGTCCCCCCCACATATCCCTTCACAGTCACTGTTCATCTGCATAGTAAGATGCTGTAAAATCACTACTTGTCTTCTCTGTGTTGCACAGCCCTCTCCGTGCCCCCCACGCACTATACATGCTAATCGTAATGCCCTCTTTCTCTTTCCCAACCCTTATCCATCCCTTCCCACCCGTCGTCCCCAGTCCCTTTCCCTTTGGTAACTATTAGTCCATTCTTGGGTTCTGTGATTCTGCTGCTGTTTTGTTCCTTCAGTTTTCCTTTGTTCTTATACTCCACATATGAGTGAAATCATTTGGTACTTGTCCTTCTCCACCTGGCTTATTTCACTGAGCATAATACCCTCTAGCTCCATCCATGTTGTTGCGAATGGTAGGATCTGTTTTTTTCTTATGGCTGTGTAATATTCCATTGTGTATACATGCCCCATCTTCTTTATCCATTCATCTACTGATGGACATTTAGGTTGCTTCCATATCTTGGCTATTGTAAATAGTGCTGCGATAAACATAGGGGTGCATCTGTCTTTTTCAAACTGGAGTGCTGCATTCTTAGGGTAAATTCCTAGAAGTGGAATTCCTGGGTCAAATGCTATTTCTATTTTGAGCATTCTGAGGAATCTCCATACTGCTTTCCACAATGGTTGAACTAATTTACATTCCCACAAGCAGTGTAGGAGGGAAGAAACCCTTTTATTTCTTACAAGCAGTTGTCCTATCTCTCTCTTGACCCAGCTGCAGCAAAAGAGTACTCCACCCAAGCTTTCAGGTCCCTCACATGCCCTTGTGATTACCTATTGATATGGAGATGGACTAATTCTCTCCACCTCCTTGGAAACACCTATTGATATGGACATGAACTAACGCCAGGCAAGAGATTCTGGAAATATTGTGATTTTACCCACATCAACATTCACATTTTTAAAAACTGCATTTTCAATAACTGCTCTCTGGCTTTAATTCACATGACTCTACTCTGAAATATTGTCAGTAGTGGAAGAACACTAAATTAATATGACCTGGCTTATGACTTATTATTTCTGAGCCCCAGCTGAAGAGAAATGGAATGGAAGTGTTAGTGTTAGAACATTAATGGTGGTACCTACATTTAACTGAGAATACAAGGACATTAGGAGTTTTAAGTCCTCTAGAGTGCTTATCTGCAGCTCTTATATTAGTTTCATTTTTTACAACACAACTTCTGACAATAATGGACATCCTTGAAAGATTCATTTTCATTAATACTTACCGATACTTTTTATCTTTAAAAAAAAAACAGGCCTCAAAATGGAATCATTTTTGCAAAGCCCCACCAAAACTCAATACCTAAGCTAACAACAGTTTCAGCCTCTCACAAGAGTAGAATTCTAAACTGATCAGTCTGTGGAATTTCTGGATCAGCACTAGGAGGTAATCTGTATGATAAGACCCTGCCATTCCCCCTAAAGGAAGGGGACCTTACCTAAAACAATCCTTTCTTTTATTTTGCTAATAACTTCACTGCCCCACCCAGTTTCTGATTATAAAACCCTTTCATTTTGTGCAGTTCTTCAGAGCATTATTCTTCTTGCTGGATGGGACACTGCCTAACTCATGAATCTTTGAATAAAGTCAATTAGATCTTTCTATTTACTCAGTTGAATTTTGTTTCTTAATGACCCATATTGCAGATGGGAGGCTACCCATTTACTCATTCTACTCAGGATATGACCCATCCAAACAAATCTGTGATCATAGAAACATGAAATAACGCAAAATGTACATACATATGCAATCAAACATTCAGTGCCCCTCCTCAAAAATCATGTGTAAAATTAAAAATGCAGTTTTTGTATTCTATTCATGACAACAAAAGTCTTCAAATGTTTATTTGAGAAAAAGGCTGCAAGAGGAATTCACTTACGAGAAGGTTTATTTTTACTCAGTTGTGGGTTTTAAATTTGGGTTATTAATTTGGCAAATGTTTTGTTCTACGCTTGTATGTTTGTTTATTTTTTTTCTCTCAAGTTTCCTTATTTAAATTAATGAAGAAATAGAATATCCCCAATCCTTTGTTATAAAAACAGGACATGTGAAATTAGAGGGAAAAAAAGTGGTTTGGCAAAGTATATTTTAACTTCTTTTAGGGTCATTTCAGTTCAGGCTATGGGCAAAGATTCAGGCTAGTTCTTATTTTTATCCAAACCAGTGCATCCCTAATCACAATGCTAGCAACCAGCTGTGTGGATTCACTTGTATCAAGTACATGCTTTTATTGTGCTGCAGAGGGAAAGAACTTCATTGCATTTTGCTCAGACAAGAGTATTTTTCATCAAAACAACATAAAACCACCTCTGATTTTTAGAACATCCATATTATAGTTGTGAATGAACACACCAAAAAATTATGTCTCTTAAGCCAGGTTCTAAAACTAAATTAAAATAAACATCTTGCATTTCCTAGATATGAAAATAGAAATGGTAGGTACACAGACATGAGCTTCAGGGGAAGGGGAAGATAAGATTCCAGGAAATAAACTGTCCAGTTAGAGTCCTACTTGAAGACAACAAAGGCTTTGTAGGGAGATTACTTCCTTGCCAATTGTGACCAGGCCAAACTGGTCCAAACCTGATCATAACACAGGCACAAGCAAAACTAAGAATCACCCAAAGCACCCTCATCATAATCTCATTAAAATAAAATTGCGATTTTGCTCCCCACCTCCCTGTGCATTCTGGGAAAGGACATGCGCACTGAAAGGGATGGCTATACAAAGACACGTCAATTAAATGACCTTATCTTGTCAATCAAGGAGGTGGCTCCTACATAGAATGTAATAAAAAAAGGCCTCCCCTAAAGGACTGGGGCCTCTGTCTACCTTGATTCTGGCCCACTCCTCCCTTGGAGTGTATTCAAATAAAATTTTCACCCTACTTCGCTATTGTGTCCCTGCCTTCCTATTCTTTGTTCCATCAGGGACAAAAACCTAGGAGTACAAATTCAACCCCCAACAGACAAATTAGTCTAAAATGTTTTATATAATCATTTATAATATGAAGTTAGTAGCCTCTACATCAAGTCATTGGTTAATGAAATATGCTAAAAGATGCCCAAAACCATATTAGCTACTTATATAAAGTTGTCTTTCATATTATTTTTCTTTATGTAAATTCAAGAAAAGATAATGTAAGTATGAGTATTACTAATGCCCCTCTCTATATGTCATATTTATTCATATACATAAATGCACACATATTATTTAGTATTAGTTTAGTATCAATTTGTTTTATTATGAAGGGAAGTCATTATCAAATTGACTTCAAAAATAAATTCATCTGACTTTGATTCACTTAAAAATAATACATATAGTGAGCCTGATAACTGACAATATCCCAGAATAGTTTACCTCAGTGTAACTCCAGGGGGAAAATCCCAGGGCAAAATACTTCTGAAACTGAAATCAGTCAAAGGGAGAAATAAAGTTAAGAAACCCTTTTATTTCTTACAAGCAGTTGTCCCTGGCTCTCTCTTGGCCAGGCAACAGCAGAGAGCTCCACCCAACCTCTAAAGTCCAGATAAACCCTCACCGTCCTTGTGATTACCTATGAACTACTTCTCTACACTCCTTGGAAACACCTATTGATATGTAGATGCACTAAAGCCAGGTGAGAGATTCTGGAAATATTGCAATTTTACCCACAGCCCACCCTTCCAGAAATCTACATGTTCCTCATCTTCTCCAATGGCCCCTGTGTGAGAAAACTGGAGCATTGTAATAAGGCTAATAACAAAAAATAGCAACAGCAATAAAATCATGATAATCCTCAAGCCACAGGCTTCAACTAGGTTCAAGGTCCTATGCACATTAAGTCATAGTTCACCCATTGCACAGGCAGGCAATAGCTGAACAGGTAAGCAGTTCAGAGCAATCATCATGCCGTAGATGCAGCTAGGGGGCAGGTCCCCGCCACAAGGACTGTAGAAGAAAATAACCTTAAGGGCAATAGATACATGTTTAAATGACACCAGCATAGGCAAATCTTGTCTGCAAGAAAGGATACATGCAAGAGAGTAGTCCTGTGATAGGACAGTGGCAGGAATGGGATCTTGTCCTGGTCTAGTATACAAGACTTTCAGCCCCTCCCTGTGGGAGTTATAGATGGGTCAATATATAGGGCTATGGGAGGTACACACACGGGCCATAAAGATAAAACAAAACTCCCCCATGAGATGATCTTAACTCCTGGAAGTTTTGGTTTTGGGTACATGACTGTGATCTGCAGGGGCCACTCTGCTGTTACTCCAGGAATATGCATAAGTCCAGCTTCCAGGTCTTTTCCCTGAGGTTCCAAAAGGGCCAGTCATCACTGGTCCATATGTCAAAATGTCCAGGGCCATGTCCATTCAACAGTGTCTTTAGAGATTAATGCAGTTGGAGCTGGCAGTGTTGGATTCTCCCAGAGGAGGACGCCGCCCCAAATCACTCATGGAAGGCATCTCTTGATGCAACAAGCAAGAGGAATTTATTCAGGAACCAGCTAGCTGGGGTCCAAGTGTCAGCCCGACGCAGTGGGTCTCAACAAGGACCTCGAGCACTCAAAGCCAAGGGTTTATATAGCATTTTCAAATTGGCAGTATTTTTCCATAAGCACATAACTTTTCAGGCTGGTGCCACATCCTGGGAGTTTAGCAAGATAAGATCATGTTAGGGTGGTTTCTTGGTATGTATGAGTAACCCACACGAGGTTAACTGACTAAAGGTCACTGCTGTCGGTGCTCATGATTGATTAACTTGTTTTTTCACCTTGTTTTTCAAGGCCTTTCTGAGTCACATATTCAGAAAATGGCCTCTGGGCTTCTTAAGATGGCTGTGCTTAGGCTAACCTGCTGTCTTCACTAAATGCTTAGATTCTACAGCAGCAGGATGTTGCTCTGCTGGCCATATTCTGATTTTAATAACTCCCCTTTGGTTTGCATGTACAGTTGTATAGGAGAGGCAGCAAGGTGTGTTAGAACCACAGGGCTCAAGGCTCCTTTTTGGGGCTTCTCATTCAAACACTGTAGCACTGTCCATAAGTGAACTGACCAGCCCCATAGACTGTTGGTGTCTGACTTCAGGCCATATTTCAATAAACCATTGTACCTCTCTATCATTCCTACCCCAATAGGGTATATGGTACATGAAACTACCACTTTAATCATAATTGCTGCACCCATTCTTGTAATTTATGTCCAGTAAAGTGGGTGCCTTGATTGCTCTCAATCACTTGCAGCCAGCCATAGGCTGCAGAGAGACACTCTAGGTTCCATTGGTGGTTTGCTGATCTGCACAACATGCAGGAAAAGTAACCAACAGGCCAGTAGCTGTATCCACATAAGTCATGGCATATCAATATCCTTCTCATATGGGCAGAGGCCCAATATAGTCTATCTGCCACCTTACAAGGGGTATTTGCCAGTTTACTATTGTCCCATGTTGATGTGTGACCTGGTGTAAGTCCCTCTTAGAGCACAGAAGGCATTCCCTCCAGGCTCTGCTGACTTCTTCAAAGGTCAACGCCAAGCCCACTGATGGGCTCCAGTCCACATTGTGTTTTGTCCCACATGCAACAAACACTGATATAACCATTGGGCTATATCAGAGGCAGGCTGTGCTGCTAGCCAGTGCACCTGGGCCAATGTGAAAGGCGACTAGTCTGCAAGGCACTGCTGAGGCTACCCAGCCACAGCTGTATTCAGTCACACAGACATCCAGCTCACAGGACCCTGATGGGTCTGTCTCACTCAAAACCTTCACGGCCTTGACTGTCCATTTTGCAACAGCGGAGGTAAACGCACACATTTCATGCTAGCCCCACCTGATGCCCTTTCATACGAAATGACACAAGAGCTTCAGAATCTGTGCCAAGTGCAGAATAAACACTCACCAGCAGTCTACAAGACCCAAAACCTCTTGCAAAAATGCCACATTTATCTGTAAGGTAATCAGACATGAGCATAACATCACACAGTATTAAATGTCCTATTCCCAAGGGGATTCAGGCTTGTTCCACTCAGCCCCACCCTGCAAACAGTAGGTGGAGGGAGGTCCCTGGAAAACCCTCTGGGTCACAATAAATCATTAAGCATTCAGCTCCTGTGTCCACCAGGGCCAGAAAGAACACACTGCACATTAACTAGGGACTAATAAATATCATTCTACATGTGGCCTCTGGTCCCCACCAGGTCCCCCAAGGTGGGGGCCATGACCCTCCCATCAGTTGAACCACAATGCCCAGTTGTTGTCCTGCAGGGGTGAGGGCCCAGACAGAACCTGAGAACATCCCCCAGGAAGTCTTGCAGGGACACAGGCTGGACATGGGGCTTTGCCTCCAGCTTCCGTGTCCTGGACCTCAGTGGATGGAACTGCTGCTCTGGCTTTAATTGGTGCCACAGTTCTAGCAAGATCCCAATGGGCTGCCCATAAAGATTTTCTTTCACTACCCCAGCCTTTATCATATCAACTTATATCTGGGTCTTCAAGACCTTCATAGGGCCTTTTGCACCTCTCCTTTCAGTTGTAGCCTGTACTTCCTTCCAGGCTTTTATTGTTTCAACATGCCCGAGCTCTGCTGAAGTATGAGTAGCCTCACTCATGGGTTGCCCTATGTGGGGGGCAAGAATAGTTACTAGGGACCCAAAGAAAGATATGGAAGCTATATGGAGCACCAGATTTCTCATTCCTACAGTGAACAACTCCTCATTGGGGCTCTTGGGGTCCATATTATAGATGATACTTTTCATGCCCAATTCCCACAACACCTGTTGGAGCTCTGCATATGTTTTCCAGCTAGTGAGTAAGTATGGTAAACCACACTGATTAGGCCAAACTGCCCTGATGGCAGCTGTCAGCCAATCTAGAAGCACCCGATTCCCTGAGGTGTGATGGGCATTTTGCAACCACTGCCAGAAAGAAGGGTGAGTCATCAGGGAAGCCAGTCTACTCATTTCAGAACCTGACATAACAATGTTTTCCACCCCCATATCCCATAGACGTAAAAGTCATATAGTCAGAGGTTCCAATGGCTTCTGCCTATACCCGACGCTCATGTCCATCATCCTGGGCATAGGGACAGAGCAGAGTGCTCTACAACCTGGGGATGGTGCGACTCCTCTCCCTCAGAAGCCTATGGTTGTTGTGTTTTTACTTTCTTAATTGCAATCTGGCAGGCCTTTAATATGGGAGAGACTAGTACCTCAGGCAGTGGCCTCTGCAACAAATCGGCCTTTGGACCCCCTCCATCCTCCCCTGACACCTCCTCCACCATCTCCGGAGCTGAAGGCACCGCTCTTTCCTCCCTCACCCCCACGACCTTCTGCTACATGGACTCTCCTGCTGCCTACCTGCTTGCTGCTGCTTAGGAATTTTCCAGGATCACAACCCATCCTCTCAGTAACTATCTCTCTTCTTTAAGGGCATCCAAGAGGTCCAGCTACTCCAAGCATTGCTGAAGTGTATCTCTCTCCTATCAAAGTCTCTCTCCTCGATAACACTTTCCACTAACTCAACGAAAGGAGATCCTACAATCCCAGCTGCTACATGGCCACTCAGGGCCTCTAAGCAGTCTTTTATCTGACGGAGGACTAATTGTGCAGTTTCCAGTGTCTCCGCTCTTCCCCAATTCTGGGGAAGGCCCTATCCCTCTAGGAGGTGCTTTACCCTAGACCAATTCCCCACTAGGGGCTCCCAAAATGGAAGCCCCACATATAGGGGGTTCCTGCATAAAGCTGCACTCCCTCTACCACTGCAGCCACTGGGGCCTCCTCACCATCCCTAGAGGCAGCCCACCCAAGGGTCGCACCCATTCAGACAGATTTTGGGTTCAGAGGTCCTGCCAACTACCGCCAGATATAACCCCAGCGGGAAAATCCTGGGGCAAAATACATCTAAAACCGAAATTGGTCAAAGGGAAAAAAAAAGTTAAGAAACCCATTTATTTCTTACAAACAGTCATCCCCCATCTCTTTCTTGACCAGGCTATAGCAGAAGAGTGCTTTGCCCAGCCTCTTACGTCTCTCACACACCCTTGTGATTACCTATTGATATGGAGATTGACTAATTCTCTCCACCCCTTTGGAAACACCTATTAATGTGGAGATGTACTAAAGCCAGGTGAAAGAGTCTGGAAATATTGCAATTTTTCCCACACTCAGTAACTATTTTAAGTTACAGTGTTATTTTAAGATACAATTATAAAAATACATATGTCTACGGACAAGTTAACTGCTCAGTTCAGTTAGGTGCTCCACATAAATATCATATGTAATCCTAATTCTAACTAATTTCTAAATAAATGCAATAAAATTACATGGCATTCCTCAGGTACTTCAAGAATGAAAATAAGGTAAAATGTTTCTAAAAAAAAAAGTATAAATATGCTTAAAGGAGAAGACTCCCATGCTCTGCTCTAAATAATGTAGAAAACCTCTTAAGTTAGAATGTGTAATTTGTAGCAACTCAAACTACTTCTATGTTGTATTTGTAGCAAATGCTACTTTAATTACTTTGATATATAGGACTACACTGAATAAACTATTTCAGCATTCTAGAATTTTCTTTGAAAACATTTCTGAAACTTCTGAGGACCTACATGTTATTTCCATTATATTTTTATAACAAAATCATGTATGCCAGGTTGATAATCAAATGATAAATATTGTAATAATGTATACTGTAGCACTTTAATGTAAAATTAACAGTTTTTACATGTGTTTAGGACCCAGAAGCTGAAAAGAAGGTAAAATAATACAGTAAAATTGTATCCTGTTATTGAATAGTCTCAACCTATGCTGTAATAAAATTACTTGTCTGATTTCAAATTATCAACCTATAAAACAAATCAATATTAAGAAAACAGTTTTGTCAATGCATATAGAGAATTCCAAATCCCTATCTACCCTCATTTTTCGTCAAGTCTCTGTCCTAGGAATTTGTGGTCAGTGAAGAGCAATTCCAGTAGGTGGAGTAATCGTAAAGCAAATAGTTGATGTGACTAACTTTTCTGCTTTTATTGTCAATCTGGGCAGAAATTAGCATAAATCAGATGAGGTTAATATAGAAAAGAAGCAAAAAGCGAAGTACAGATAAATGCATTGCTTTACACAATAAATGTATTACTACAGAACAAAAAATGCTCCCTTTAGTTTTCAATTTTCTTTGTATTTCTCCTTTTCACTTTCAAAAGTTTCCTGGAGAGCTTGCATTTAATACAAAAGTCTGAAAGAGTAGCTTATTATCAGCAGCAATAAATTTGACAGAGAGCTCCTGAGTAATGTGCTAGGGGAAATCAGAGAGGCAAATTCAAAGTTGGTATGTTGGCCATTTGAGATTTCAGAGAGAAAATTTTCTAATAAGGTCATGGCCTTGCCAACCCACACTTGTCTAGCCTGTTCAGAGCCTTCTTTGTCCTGAGCAGAAGCATGACAGAAAGATCTTTGCCAAGTAGTAAGAAAGAGAGAAATGATAGGAATGGATGGATGCCCTCAATGTATGTAACTCTATTTCTCTGGGGGTCATACTAAGCTTTCACCAGCAATGGTTTATCTATAAAATGTGTATATATTTATCTATCAAATATGTACATGTAAAGGATTATACATAATATTGAGTCTACAGCCACATTATATATATTTCTCCTTTCTCCATGTCTATATTTATATCTGTATCTGTTTCATCTATTTACCTGTATTTAAAACTGAAGACAAAAATGAATGTTCATACTTTATTACCATCTTTTATGATTCAGAAAGAAGTCTTTGTCCCCCCTATACTCTGGTCATAAAATCTTGCAAACAGTTCCATTTGAACAAGTAAAATAGACCAGGTGTCCAAAGGAAGACCCTGGGACTGCTCCCAGAATGGAAGCAATTCATAGATGTCCCTTTTGAGTGTTTTCTCTCTCTTGTGGATTAATTTATAGATTATTCCAGGATGCCAGGACATTCTTGTTTAGAATCATGTAGATCTGAATGCTAGCTTGTTTTAACGTTTTCCCTTTGGCTTGTCAAGCACAGTATGTTAGCTAATGCCTTGAAATCTGATAGCATATACCATTGCAGTGATAGACAGAAACATAGCATCTTCAGTCTTCTCATGTTCAAAATACTACAAATAATCAACTAAAAGCAATTGAAATAACACACATTTCCTTAGTCTAAAAGTTGTTTTTGTTGCGTTATATCTAACTTTGTCTAAGCAAGTGGATACTGTTTTGTCAAATATGCATGAATCAGCAAATATTAATATAAGCCATGAGTTCCATATTCTACTACATTATTTCCTATCAAATATTTTTTAGTTTCACATCACAACAGTGATTCATCAAAACTGTTAAAGAATGACTATGACTACTAAAGTCACCCAAATAAAACACAAATATTTAAATTCATCCTCTCACTTAAATTTTCTTTATGTATTTAGCCTCATTAGTTTAGAAAAATACAGGATGTGGTGTGCACATTTCTACATTCTATCTGAATTTACTTCAGTGAGGATTATTAGATAATTGTACATAAAGTTCCAAAATAAAAGTGAATCTTTAATCAAGACTAATCTTGATGCTTTTTATAAATGCTAAACAGAGAAAAAAATCAGTGCTTTCATGTAAATATTTTCCACCTCATAATCAACTCAATAGTTTGGTAATTTCTCTTGTCCACAATATTTTATGTTCCTCACAACTAGATAACCATTTTTTTATAGCACAGCTATAGAATCCCTGAGACCACATTGACATTTTTCCTCATTTTGAGGGGATAAAAATTAATGAGTTACTACCAGGAGGATAAAAGTACCTTATAAAGGAAGAGTCAATAAATTAATTGAAATACATTTTATTAGAGTACTTACACTGGTAGGAATAGTGATACAGAACTCAACTGTGGATCTGGTTTCATTACTAACTCCCTTTGTCTGATATCACATTTTTCTTATGAAGACACTTGTATCAGAGTACTCTTAGTACACATGTCATCTTTTATCTCTTGACTGGTTAGCTATTTGGAGAAAATAAACAAACAAACAAAAATATTCATTGTCTGGTTCCTATTTCTCAACTTTGTAGAATAAAAGCATTGAAAGATTTAATTTCTGGGCACATGCTCTATTTTTTTCCCGCCTCAACCAGTAAGAGGCAGCAGTCTTGAAAACTCAAGTTGCTTTATAAACGCAGTCTTTTCCTGGGATGTGAGGTTCCAGTACTTCTATAACTATAGGAAAAGGGGAATAACATGGGAAAATGAAAGGAAAGAATCATAGTCAATTCATATCAGACACAAATCTGTAGTGATACATTGTTTCTTCAATAATAATTCTTATATCCATTTGGCTGTCTCTTGTGTCTTAGTTTTCAATTTTTTTCTGTCTCAGAAGAGAAAGGGGTGCTATATATTGATATCCTTAATCCCCATGATGTTTAAGACATTCTGAGAAACCCTCTGTTGGATATAATTACATGTTAGATATGGTACCAACATTGAATACCTTAAGCTCAACTGAAAAAAAGACATCAGAAAATTTTTATACATTATATTATTTTATATAATTAATGTCCTCTAAAATGATAATCAGGAGATAGTCATAAAATAATAGTAAAATCTGCTGAGGTTATGACATTTGATTCTTTGATGAGGCGGCTATTTAAAAATCACAGCTTTCATATTAGGCCTCTGTAACATTAACATTACATATTGAACCTTTCCTAAGAAGATTTAGGTACTTGATCATGAAATGAGCCTTATAATGTAAGTGGAAGCTAGGTAAATAGAAAACTTCATTTTGTTAATACTTATTGGCATAAAGCTTCAGTTTACTAAAATGCCTCAATGAAAGCACAGATAACATATTTAAGATTACATCAACTGGTGATAAGTCAGAATGATACTTACAACATAGTTAAAGCACATTTTTGTAACTCAGTTAAACTTCTATAATGTTTTTTATTTCAAACTGATATGACATAGATGATTGTGAGACTCCTTTAGAGAAAAATATGTAGTTCCCATTAATTTTATAATCTCTATTCAAACTTAGTATCAGTAGTCTTGAATACAAGGTAAAAATTAATACAGGAAAGCTAACTTGGCCATATGGGTCTATTAATATATGAAGGCAGAAAACCCAGGAGAATCAGCTCAACAATAAGGCAAAAAGAAAAAAAAAAAAGCCCATATGCAGGCTATTATTCAAGAACAGAAAGCAGACTTTTCCATAAAAATGTAAAAGATTAATGGATTTGTAGATAGGAATGAATTTTTAGAGACTTGCCTCCTAATCTCTCTGACATATGGACACACACTTGTACACTAACATGATTAAAGTAGAATATTATATATGCCATACTGTGACTTGAAAATAATGTTTCCAGTATGAATGTAATATTAGCATAAAGAAAGTACATTCCAGAGAAGGAAAAAAACCATTATGCAGTAAGTTCCATCTTATCTAGATGGTAAAAGAGGTCATGTCAGTCATGAGGGACAATTCTAAACTATCGCAGCTGAACAAAATTCCATTATAAATCATCTCAATATAACATCTCAATATACATAGATTCAATTTTACAAAGTCATCAAATCATGACCTCATTTTGATAGTGATATAGAATGCAACTGTAGATCTGGTTTCACTACTAACTAGTTGTACAATCGCAGATTGACCCTTTTTGAGTATTATTTTCTCCATCTATAAAATATGAGGATTAGAATAGATAATCTCTAAAGGCCTTTGAGGAGTAAACATACTGTGTTTCCCTAAAAACACAGGGAGAATGTAACAAGAATGCTATTCTTGCTTCTGTGTCAGTGCTTTTGAATGAGATTAAGTTGCATCTTAAATGATAAATAAAAGAATTTCAGTCCAGCTAGATGCCTCAGTTCCCTGGAATGGTGAGTAAATTCTTCATCTGCTCAGGAAAGAAGAGTCCTCATCATTAATCTATTTATTATAAAGGCAGAATATCTTGATATATGGGAGCCTTAAGTTTAATCCTATCGGAACAACTAGCTCTCACCACACATACCAAAACTATGGGTAAATAATGAGTCTTTAACATTCCAGGTAATTATAATCCAAAAACAGGCTGTCTGAAATCATTAAATGTTTGTTATGAGTGTAAGTTGTAAACTCATGAAATAGTCTATTTCACTTTTCACATTTGGGCTGGATAATTCTTTGGTATGGTGGCTGTATTGTGTATTAGAGGATCTTTAACAATATCCAAGGCTTCCTGATGTTGTATCAACCTCCCCCAACAAGTTTCAACAACCAAAAGTGCCTCCTGGGAGGCAAACATCTTCCAGAGGGCAAAACTGATGGAGAACCACTGGTCTATTGCAGTGCTCTCTATGTGTACATGCTATCAGGAAAGGTCTGAGAGTTTTCCAATGATTTCATCTTAATGTTCTAGGATGAACTGCTTCATTTACTTGTAAACATTTGTGGTACAAGTAAACATTACTTGTAAACATTTAGTGGAGACTTCTAGAAGTGTCAATGTTAAGAAACAAAGACTATTTTCACCAAGCCTTTCCTAAAATTTAAAATTTTGGTGAATCTACATAAAAATACAAATAAGGTTCACAGTAGCCAAGATACAGAAAAATCTAAATGTGCTCTGACAGATGAATGGATAAAGAAAATGTGTCATACATAAAAATGGAATATTTTTCAGCCATAAAAAAGAAGGAAATCCTGCTATTTGTGATAACATGGATGAAACTGGAGGGCACTATGCTAAGTGAAATAAGCCAGAAAAATACAAATGCTATAATGCTATATGTTATCACTTGTATGTGAATCTGAAAAAAAAAAAAGCCAATGTAATAAAAACAGTGTAAAGAATGATTGCCAGGGGATGCAGGTGGGAAGGGAGAATGGGAAGATGTAAATTAAAAGGTACAGTCTCTCAGTTATAAAAATAAGTTCTAAGCATCTAATATATAGCATGGTGACTGACTACAGTTAATGTGGTAGTATATTCTTTAAAGTTACTGAGAGTAAATTTAAAGCATTCTCACCAAAAAAAGGATTTAACCATGTGAGCTGATGGACGTATTGTCTTGATCTTGGTAATTATTCCACAATGTATATGTATGTCAAATCATCACATTGTATACTTTAAATATATACAATTATATTTGCCAATTACTCCTTAATAAATTGGGGGGTGGTTAGTAAAAAATACAAGTAAGGCTTTTACTGAGGAAACTGAGTTTTGCAGTTATGCTTCCCCTAGCATAGAATACCCTCATAACTGGTCAAACACCTCTAAATTCCTGTATGCTATGTAACTGAGGAGCAGTTGATTGAATTCTGTGCCCTTTTTCATGACTCTGCACTCAAAACATTTTATTATGCTAGCAAAAACAAAAATCATCTTTTTGCTACTGGTTTTGAGCCAACAGGATTTGGGGTTCCTAATGAAAATGCTTTATCTACAAGTGTTAATTTTTGTTCTTCCCTCTTTCTGGATCTGTGAAATTCCCACTATTATTCATTTGCATATATTGAGTATTATTTGATATGTTTAATATTTAAAACTTTAAGTGTGATTAAAGTCACCATGTATCTATGCTCTGAAGAATTCTATTGAGGCAAAACCATAACTAGCATTAAACCTAGAGAGAATTATGCATGTCCAGAAAAAAAAGACAATGGCCACCTAGTGACTTCAATCAGGTTTGCTTTTCAAATGTTAACAATGACCTGAATAATTCTAAAGGTATTCCCTCTCCAAAATAGGAGTTGTGCAGTTACCTAAGTTTAAGTCCTATGGTTAAATTGGGAGACTTGTTAATATGAAGCAAACAGGTCTAATTCCAAAAAGAAAATGCATCCAGAGAAATTAGGATATAATTTACTTATATGCTAATTAGGAAAACATGTTGCAAATCTGAGGAAGTCCATGGAGACTTTTCTTCTAAGAATAAAGAATACAACTAATGCTACATAAACTTCAGTCAGTTATGGTAGTGTAAAAGAGAAGACTCAGTTGAATAGGTCTATTTCCTCTACTAGAAATGATTCTTTTTCTGTCATTTACTTACTGTTAATCTACTAAAAAGTCTTTCAAAGAATACATTTTGTTATCAAATGCGTAAAACATTCACTGCATAAACTTATGTGCCATATTCATTCTTATAAGGAAAATCATCAAAATGTAAATATTTTAAAGAAATGTAATTGCCACAGATATAAATTAAGCTTATAAACTGTGAACTGAATTCTGTAGATTTAACTTTCATTCTTCTCAGTCCAATTACATATGCAGTAATTTGATTGGAATTGGCATTTTATCTCAGCCACCATTTACGTCAAAATTCCATATGAATTTTACAGCATATTTTCCATTTGCCACTCAGGTACATATTTTTATAAATTTTCCAAAAAATAAGGAAAAATAGTTTTTTTAAATTTGAGTGGGATTTAACACAGAAAAAAAATGTGTTTGAAGATTACATCTATGTCCATAAAAAACAAAGGTTTAATAAAAAATTCAGAATAATTAGGTAAAATAGATGATATACAGAATGCAAATTGAAATACTGAAGTTGTCTTGTATATGGAGAATAATTCACATTATCTCTACCAATATTTAGTAAATGGTAGCAGTATCATAAAGGGTTACTGGCTCTAAAGTCAACTACCTACATTTATCTTCTCATATCTATTTTTCTAGGTCTTAATAGTGGGATTAATTTAAGCTATTGTGCCTCAATGTCTTTGTTTTTCTTTAAATCTATTTCTACGCATAGGCCTTTCATTAGAATTAAGTTAGACAAAATATATATAGCATTTTGAATAGGTAAGCTGTGGGTAAAATTGCAGTATTTCCAGAATCTCTTGCCTGGCCTTAGTGCATCTCCATATCAACAGTCATTTCCAAGGGGTGGAAAGAAGTAGTCCATCTCGGTATCAATGGGTAATTACAGGATTATGGGTAAGTAAGAGAGCGAGGGTTTATCTGGGCCTGAGTGCTTGGGGAGAGGATTCACTCATTTCTGCCACAGTGGAAGAGAGAGATGGGGATGACTCCTTATAAGCTATAAATTGGTTTTAAACTTTAATTCTCCCTTTAATTTTGGATTCAAAGGCATTTTGCCCCAGGATTTCCCCTCCCTGGGTTTATATATGGTAGTAGTAGCACGACCTCTGGACCTGAAATCTGTCTACATAGGTGCGACCCTTGGGTGGGCTGCCCCTAGAGATGGTGGGGAGATGCCTGGAACCCCCTGTGGATAGTTGGGAGGCCCTAGTGGATGCAGGGGCAGAGGGTGTAGCTTCACCTGGGAGACCCCAATCTGTGGGACTTCCAATTTGCAAGCCCCTAGTGGGGAATTGGTCTAGGGTAAAGCACCTCCTAGAAGGGTGGGGCCTTCCCCAGAACTGCAGAATTAGCCCTCCATGAGATAGAAGACTGCTTAGAGGCCCTGAGTGGCAATGTAGCAACTGGCATTATAGGATCTCTTCCTCAAGAGAGTGAGAAATATTATCAAGGAGACGGAGAGGGTTATACAGCAGCGAGAGAGGGCTATTGAGGAGAAAAAGAGGGTTATCGAGAGGGTTATCAAAGAGAGGAACTTTGGCAGGAAAGAGGTGCACTTCATATTACCTTGGAGGAGCTGGGTGATAACCTATGGGATGCCCTTAAGAATGAGAGACAGTTATTGAGGACGGGTTGTTCTGTGGAAAATTCCTTAGCAGCAGCGAGGGGGGAGGCAGAAGGAGAGTCCGCACTACAGAAGGTTGTGGGGTGGAGGAGGAAAAAGCAGTGCCTTCAGCCCCAGAGATGGTGGAGGAGCCCGGGGAGATGAGAAGGCGGGGCCAAGGGCTTATCTGCTGCCGAGGCCACCGACCCAGGCACCAGCCACTCCTGTATTAAAGGCCCACCAAGCTATAATTTAAAAAAATAAAAAGGAAACAACTGTGGGGTCCTCAGGGGGAGGAGCTTCCCACTCCATAAGCTGTGAAGCACTCCACCCCTATACCCAGGATGAGCTGGTGGACTCGAGCATCTGGTATAAGTAGAGGCCATCAGAATCTCTGCCTACATGGCTTTTGTGTCTCTGGGATATGGGGATGGGAAACACTGTTATGTCAGATTCTGGAATGAGTAGACTGGCTTCCCTGATGACTCACCCTCCCCTCCAGCAGTGGTTGCAAAATGCCAATCACACCTCAGGGAATCAGACACTTCTGGAGTGGCTGACAGCTGTCATCAGGGATGTTTGACCTAATGAGGGTTATTTACCATATTTACCTGGTAGCTGGAAAATGTATATAGAGCTCCAACAGGTATTGCAAGAATTGGGCATGAAAAATATCATCTATAATAAGGACCCCAAGGGTCCCAATAAGGAATTGTTCACTGTAGGAATGAGAAATCTGGTGCTCCATACAGCTCCCACATCTCTCTCTGCCCCTAGTTACTACTCTTGGCTCCCACATAGGGCAACCCATAAGTGAGGCTACTCGTACTTTAGCAGATCTCGGGGACGTAAACAATAAGAGCACAGAAGGAAGTACAGGCTATGACTGAAAGGAAAGGTGCAAAGGGCCCCGTGGATGTCTCAAGTACCCAGATGTGAGTTGATTTGATAAAGACTGGGGTACTGATAGCCAGTCAGTGGGGCTTGCCATTGACCTTTGAAGAAGTCAGCAGAGCCCAGAACGAGTGCCTTGTGTGCTCTAAGAGGGACTTAGACAGAGTCCTGCAGCAACATGGGACAATAGTAAATGGAACGATACCCCTTGTCAGGTGGCAGATAGACTATATTGGGCCTCTGCCCATACTAGAAGGATATCAGTATGCCATAACTTGTGTGGACAGGGGTTTTGAACAATGGGTGTTTATCCTGCATACATGCAGATCAGCAAACCACCAAGAGGGGCTTAGAGCATCTCTTTGCAGCCTTTGGCCAGGTAGTACAGGTGATTGAGAACATCAAGGCACCCACTTTACTGGACATGTGTTATAGGACAGGTGCAGCAGTTAGGGATAAAGTGAAAGTTTCATGTACCACATAACCCTAGTGGGGAAGGCCTGATAGACAGCTATAATGATTTGTTGCAATCTGGCCTGAGGTTGGAAATCAAAAGTCTACGGGGCTGGTCAGTTCACTTATGGACAGTGCTGCGGTGTTTGAATTAGAAGCCCCAAAAAGGAGCCTTGAGCCCTGTAGTTAGGATAACATACCTTGCAGCCTCTCTTATAGAACTGTATGTGCAAATCAAAGAAGAGTTATTAAAGCCAGGATATGGCCTGCAGAGCAACATCCTGCTGCCAGTCCCAAGTGCATTAAATCCTGGAGACACTGTTGAATGGATGTGGCTCTGGATATTTCAACACATGGACCAGTGATGGCTGGCCCTTTTGGCACCTTGGGAAAAGACCTGGAAGCTGGACTAATGTGTATTCCTGGAGTAACAGCAGAATGGCCCCCAAAGTTCATAGTCATGTACCCAAAATGCCTGGGAGTTGAGAGCATCTCACAAGGAAGTTTTGTTTTTTTTTAAATGTTTTTAAAAATTTTGTTATCATTAATCTACAATTACATGAAGAACCATTATGTTTACTAGGCTCTCCCATACCCCAAGTCCCCCCGAGAAACCCCATTACAGTCACTGTCCATCAGCATAGTAAGATGTTGTAGAATCACTACTTGTCTTCTCTGCGTTGCACAGCCCTCCCCTTTCCCCCACCCCCCATATTATACATGCTAATCATAATACCCCCTTTCTTCTTCCCCACCCATATCCCTTCCTACCCTAGCTTTCTCCCCGGTCTCTTTCCCTTTGGTAACTGTTAGTCCATTCTAGAGCTATGTGATTCTGCTGCTGTTTTGTTCCTTCAGTTTTTCCTTTGTTCTTATACTCCACAGATGAGTGAAATCATTTGGTATTTGTCTTTCTCCACTTGGCTTATTTCACTGAGCATAATACCCTCTAGCTCCATCCATGTTGTTGCAAATAGTAGGATTTGTTTTCTTCTTATGGCTGAATGATATTCCATTGTGTATATGCACCACATCTTCTTTATCCATTCATCTACTGATGGACACTTAGGTTGCTTCCATTTCTTGGCTATTGTAAATAGTGCTGCAATAAACATACGGGTGCATCTGTCTTTTTAAAACTAGAGTGGTGCATCCTTAGGGTAAATTACTAGAAGTGGAATTCCTGAGTCAAATGGTAAGTCTATTTTGAGCATTTTGAGGAACCTCCATACTGCTTTCCACAATGGTTGAACTAATTTACATTCCCACCAGCAGTGTAGGAGGATTCCCCTTTCTCCACAACCTCATCAACATTTGTTGTTATTTGTCTTTTGGATGATAGCCATCCTTACTGGTGTGAGGTGATATCTCATTGTGGTTTTAATTTGCATTTCTCTGATAACTAGCGATGTGGAGCTTCTTTTCATGTGTCTGTTGGCCATCTGAATTTCTTCTTTGGAAAACTGTCTGTTCAGCTCCTCTGCCCATTTTTTAATTGGATCATTTGCTTTTTGTTTTGAGGTACGTGGATTCTTTATATATTTTGGATGTCAATCCTTTATCGGATCTGTCATTTATAAATATATTCTCCCATACTGTAGGGTACCTTTTTGCTCTATTGATGGTGTCCTTTGCTGTACAGAAGCTTTTCAGCTTGATATAGTCCCACTTGTTCACTTTTACTTTTGTTTTCCTTGCCTGGGGAGATATATCCATGAAGAAGTCACTAATGTTTATGTCCAAGAGATTTTTGCCTATGTTTTTTTCTAAGAGTTTTATAGTTTTATGACTTACATTCAGGTCTTTGATCCATTTTGAATTTACTTTTGTGTATGGGGTTCGACAGTGATCCAGTTTCATTCTCTTATAAGTAGCTGTCCAGTTTTGCCAGCACCATCTGTTGAAGAGACTGTCATATCCCCATTGTATGTCCATGGCTCCTTTATTGAATATTAATTGACCATATATGTTTGGGTTAATGTCTGGAGTCTCTAATCTGTTCCACTGGTCTGTGGCTCTGTTCTTGTGCCAGTACCAAATTGTCTTGATTACTATGGCTTTGTAGTAGAGCTTGAAGTTGGGGAGTGAGATCCCCGCCACTTTATTCTCCTTTCTCAGGATTGCTTTGGCTATTCTGGGTCTTTGGAGTTTCCATATGAATTTTTGAATTATTTGTTCCAGTTCATTGAAGAATGTTGTTGGTAATTTGATAGGGATTGCATAAAATCTGTATATTGCTTTGGGCAGGATGGCCATTTTGATGATATTAATTCTTCCTAGCCTAGAGCATGGGATGAGTTTCCATTTGTTAGTGTCCTCTTTAATTTCTCTTAAGAGTTTCTTATAGATTTCAGGGTATAGGTTTTTCACTTCTTTGGTTAGGTTTATTCCTAGGTATTTTATTCTTTTTGATGCAATTGTGAATGGAATTGTTTTCCTGATTTCTCTTTCTATTAGTTCATTGTTAGTGTATAGGAAAGCCTCAGATTTCTGTGTGTTAATTTTGTATCCTGCAACTTTGCTGAATTCCGATATCAGTTCTAGTAGTTTTTGAGTGGAGTCTTTAGAGTTTTTTATGTACAACATCATATCATCTGCAAATAGTGACAGTTTAACTTCTTCTTTACCAATCTGGATTCCTTGTATTTATTTGTTTTGTCTAATTGCCATGGCTAGGACCTCCAGTACTATGTTAAATAACAGTGGGGAGAGTGGGCATCCCTGTCTTGTTCCTTATCTCAGAGGAAAAGCTTTCAGCTTCTCACTGTTCAGTATGATGTTAGCTGTGGGTTTATCGTATATGGCCTTTATTATGTTGAGGTACTTGCCCTCTTTACCCATTTTGCTGAGAGTTTTTATCATGAATGGATATTGAATTTTGTCGAATGCTTTTTCAGCATCTATGGAGATGATCATGTGATTTTTGTCTTTCTTTTTGTTTATGTGGTGGATGATGTTGATGGATTTTTGAATGCTGTACCATCCTTGCATCCCTGGGATGAATCCCACTTGGTCATGGTGTATGATCCTTTTGATATATTTTTGAATTCAGTTTGCTAATATTTTGAGTATTTTTGCATCTATGTTCATCAGGGATATTGGTCTTTAATTATCTTTATTGGTGGGGTCTTTGCCTGGTTTTGGAATTAGGGTGATGTTGGCATTATAGAATGAGTTTGGGAGTATTCCCTCCTCTTCTATTTTTTGGAAAATTTTAAGGAGAATGGCTATTATATCTTCTCTGTATGTCTGATAAAATTCCGAGGTAAATCCATCCGGCCCGGGTGTTTTTTTTTCATGGGTAGTTTTTTGATTACCGCTTCAATTTCCTTGCTGGTAATTCGTTTGTTTAGATTTTGTGTTTCTTCCTTGGTCAGTTTTGGAAGGTTGTATTTTTCTAGGAAGTTATCCATTTCTTCTAGGTTTTCCAGCTTGTTAGCATATAGGTTTTCATAGTATTCTCTAATAATGCTTTGTATTTCTGTTGGGTCCATCATGATATTTGCTTTCTCATTTCTGATTCTGTTGATGTGTGTTGATTCTCTTTTTTTCTTAATAAGTCTGGCTAGAGGCTTATCTATTTTGTTTATTTTCTCAAAGAACCAGCTCTTGGTTTCATTGATTTTTTTCTATTGTTTTATTCTTTTCAATTTTGTTTATTTCTTCTCTGATTTTTATTATGTCCCTCCTTCTGTTGACTTTAGGCCTCATTTGTTCTTCTTTTTCCAATTTTGATAATTGTGATATTAGACTATTCATTTGGGTTTGTTCTTCCTTCTTTAAATATGCCTGGATTGCTATATACTTTCCTCTTAGGACTGCTTTTGCTGCGTCCTACAGAAGTTGGGGCTTTGGGTTGTTGTCATTCATTTCCATATATTGCTGGGTCTCCATTTTAATTTGGTCCTTGATCCATTGACTATTTAGAAGCGTGTTGTTAAGCCTCCGTGTGTTTGTGAGACTTTTTACTTTCTTGGTAAAACTTATTACTAGTTTTATACCCTTGTTGTGTGAAAAGTTGGTTGGTAGGATTTCAATCTTTTTGAATTTACTGAGGCTCTTTTTGTGGCCTAGTATGTGGCCTGTTCTGGAGAATATTCCATGTGCACTTGAGAAGAATGTGTATCCTGTTGCTTTTGGGTGTAGAGTTCTACAGATGTATGTTAGGTCCATCTGTTCTAGTGTGTTGTTCACTGCCTCCGTGTCCTTATTTATTTTCTGTCTTGTGGTTCTGTCCTTTGGAGTGAATGGTGCGTTGAAGTCTCCTTAAATGAATGCATTGCGGTCTATTTCCTCCGTTAGTTCTGTTAGTATTTGTTTCACATATGCTGGTGCTCCTGTGTTGCGTGCATATATATTTATATGGTTATATCCTCTTGTTGGACTGAGCCCTTTATCATTATGTAATTTCCTTCATTATCTCTTGTTACTTTCTTTGTTTTGAAGTCTATTTTGTCTGATACTACTAGTACTGCAACACCTACTTTTCTCTCCCTATTGTTTGCATGAAAAATCTTTTTCCATCCCTTGACTTTTAGTCTGTGCATGTCTTTGAGTTTGAGGTGAGTGTCTTGTAAGCAACATATGGATGGGTCTTGCTTTTTTATCCATTCTATTACTCTGTGTCTTTTGATTGGTGCATTAAGTCCATTTACATTTAGGATGATTATCAATAGGTATGTACTTATTGCCTTTTCAGGCTTTAGATTCATGGCTACCAAAGTTTCCAGATTACGTTCCTTACTATCTAAGAGTCTAACTTAACTCACTTAGTATGCTGTTACAAACACAATCTAAAGGTTCTTTTCTATTTCTCCTCCTTTTTCTTCCTCCTTCATTCTTTATATATTATGTATCAGATTCTATACTTTTTCTCTATCCCTTGAATGACTTTGGGAATAGTCAATTTAATATTTGCATTGCCTTGCAATCAGCTGCTCCACCCTCCCTACCATGATTTTACTACCTCTGGTAACAGCTATCCAACCCTAGGAACACTTCCATCTATAGCAGTCCCTCCAAAATAGACTGCAGAGATGGTTTCTGGGAGGTAAACTATCTCAGTTTTTGCTTATCTGGAAATTGTTTAATCCCTCCTTCAAATTTAAATGATAATCTTGCTGGATAAAGTAATCTTGGTTCCAGGCCCTTCTACTTCATGACATTTAATACATCATGCCATTCCCTTCTGGCCTACAAGGTTTCTGCTAAGAAGTCTGATGTTAGTCTGATGGGCCTTCCTTTGTGTGTGATCCCACTTCTGCCTCTGGCTGCTTTTAACAGTCTGTCCTTATCCTTGAACTTTCCCATTTTAATTACTATGTGTCTTGCTGTTGTCTTTCTTGTGTCCCTTGTGTTGGGGGATCTGTGGATCTCCATGGGCTGACAGACTATGTCCTTTCCCAGACTGGGGAAATTTTCAGCAACTACCTCCTCAAATACACTTTCTATACCTTTCTCTCTCTCTCTTCTTCTTCTGGTGTCCCTATAATGTGAATATTGTTCTGCTTGGATTGGTCACACAGTTCTCTCAATATTCTTTCATTTTTAGAGATCCTTTTTTCTCTCTGTGCCTCAGCTTCTTTGTATTCCTCTTCTCTAGTTTGTATTTCATTTATTGTCTCTTCCACCATATCCAACCTGCTTTCAAAACCCTCCATCATGTTCTTTAATGATTGGATCTCTGACCTGAATTCATTCCTGGGTTCTTGGATGTCTTTCCATACCTCCATTAGGATGTTGATTATTTTTATTTTGAACTCCCTTTCAGGAAGAGTCATGAGGTCCATATCATTTAAATCTTTCTTGTGAGTTGTATTAACAATTTTACTCTGGACAAGGTTCCTTTTGCTTTTCATTTTTGTATATGGCACCCTCTAGTGTCCAGAAGCTCTATTCTGGAGCTGCTGAGCTCCTGAAGCAATGTTGGGGGCTGCAGGGGAACGGTACTGGTGCCGGGGGGTAGGAAAGAGCTATTCCCCGCCTCCTGGCTGCTGTCTCCACTGCCTGAGCCAGTGGGCCTGTCACACAGGTATAAGTTTTTGTCCCAGAGCAGCCAGATATGGATCCCTGCTTTCCACAAGCCGCTGGAATCCCAGTCTCCCCAGGAACTCTGCCTGTATTAACTTTCCAACCTGGTAGTCATGCGAGTCTCATGAAAGCACCAGGAAATGTAGGTTTGTGCTCCCAGAGCAGATCTCTGGAGCCAGGTATTCAGCAGTCCCAAGCCTTCCACTCTCTCCCTGCTCCATGTCTCTTCCTTCCACTGGTGGGCTCGGGTGTGGGAGGTGCTCAGGTCCTGCGGAGCCACAACTCTGGTACGTTACCCTGTTCACTGAGGTCTGCTCTTTTCTCCAGGTGTGTGCTGTCTGATGCCGTCCTCTTTCCTGTTGCTCTCAGGATTAGTTGCGCCAATTAAATATTCTAATTGTATCCAGTTTTAGGAGGAAGCCTCTGTCTCTCCTCTCACACTGTCATCTTTAATCCCATCCTGCAAGTTTTGTTTTATCTTTATGGCCAGTGAATGTACTTCCCACAGCCCTATATATTGACCCACCTGTAACTCTCACAGGGAGGGGCTGAAAGTCTGGTATACTAGACCAGGATGAGATTGCATTCCTGCCAGTGTCCTATCACAGGACCACTCTCTTGCATGTATCCCACCTAATGGACAAGATTTGCCTATATATGAAGAAAGGCATTAAAACATATATCTTATTGCCCTTAAGGTAATTTTCTTCTACAGTCCTTGTGGCCTAGACCTGCCCCTTGGCTGCAGCTATGGCATGATGATTGCTTTGAATTCCCTACCTGTTCAGCTACTACCTGCCTGTGCAATGGGTGAGCTATTTACTCAATCTGTATATGACTTTGAACCTAGCTGAAGCTTTTAGCTTGAGGATTATCATGATATTATTGCTGCTCCTATTGTATGTCATGCTCCAGTTTTCTCACCCAGAGACCATTGAGGAAGATGGGGAAAAAGCAGATTGTAAGGCAAGATTTCTAGAATGTTAGCCTGTGGGTAAAATTGCAATATTTCCAGAAACTCTCACCTGGCTTTAGTGCAGCTCTACATCAACTGGCATTACTAAGGGGTGGAGAGAAGTGGTCCATTTCCATATTAATAGGTAATTACATGGGCCAGTGAGGGCTAAACTGGACCTGAGTTGTTGGGGGGATGATTTGCTTGCTTTTGCTACAGCAGGAGAGGGACAGATGCGGGACCACTCTTTGTAAGCAATAAACAGGTTTTAAACTTTATTTGTCTCTTTGACTGATTTCAGGTTCAAAGGCATTTGCCCTGGGATTTCCCCTCCCTGTATTTACATAAGCACACTGAGCATTCAGTGAGTGTTAGCCTTTATTACTGTGTAGTTCCCACCTGCTACAAATTATGGAACTATTCATTCATCTTCAAACAAAGAAGTGATGAAATATGTTACATAAGGTAGGACTGAGCAGTGTTATGAATTTCATGCATAAAATATATATTTCTGTTTCAAAACAACTCTGATATTAATATTTTCCCTCTATAAAGTAAAATATTTTAAACTTGAAAATCAGTGATTTCAATTTTCCTTTAATTTTTAGTTGTTCATAAAACATGAAATTAAAACTCTTACGACCACTTCCATATATAGGTTTGATCTTCAACTAACATACGCTAATAATCATTGGCATCTCTTGCATTATTTCTGCTTTCCTGGCATATTGCATGTATTTTCTAATTTAATCTTCATAATGACTTTATGATTTAGGTATTACTACCAAGATTTATCATAAAAAACAAAAGAATATACAGGTTCCATGAGGAGATTAATGATTCAAAATCAAGTTCATGTAACACCTAACATATTACTGCCTGGGTGAAATGATGGCCCTGAGCTTCTAGAAATCCTCTCATTTGAATACAAGAATTTATTTTAGCACTGAATTTTTTGAAAGAAGATAGAGAAAGTCAAATCTTATTTTTTTTTTAAATGGTAGGTATCCTAATTCTTTTCTGTCACATAGAAGCAAAGGAAAATTAGCTTAGGGTGACTGACTGAACTTTTTCACCTATTTTTTACTTATCACTCCAATTTCTCAATCTCTAAATAGTCCTGTCTCAAACAAAGATGGTGGGGATGGGGGATGAAATCTTTGGAAGTAGCTGAGGCAAGTGCCAGGGGCTGTCTTGGGATGATATCCTAACCACATATAAAAAGAAAACCTTAAGGGCAGGGGGTGGATTGGAGGCAGTGGAGACTGTAAAAAAAATGAGGAAATATGTCCAAATCCATTTCAAGATGAGTGGTTATTTGAACCCAATGAACTCTACAACTTATACTTGGAAGTGAGAATTTGTTTACTTCATTAAACCAATTCAAAGATTTTCTTTACTACTGAATATTTTTTGACTACTCCAACTTTGATTAATTTTGTTTCACGTATCTTAAATGGGAAACTTCAAGATGACAAAGATTTTTTAAATTAATTCAATTTTCTGGCCCTGAACACACAGATCCTTATTGTAAATTTAAAAAATCCAATAAAAATAATTGCAATTATTTTCTATATTTCCCAGCCACATGCCTTTCTTAAACATTAGTGGAAAAGGTACATTAATTTCTGAGTTAAACTCTGATCCTGAATGAAAACCATTATGTATTAAATATTTCTTACACTATTTCCTTAGTAAGTATATTTTACATCATGAAATTTAATTTCAAAATACTAACACATACGGGTATTAAATATCTTTGACAATAGTTTATAACTCTTAATGAAAAGAGGTAGATTATGAATCATTGCTTTGCTTAGTGAAATCCTCCAAAAATATCAAAGATATCTCAAAATATGTAACAGGTATTACTTCCAAAGAAAATAAGCTAAAATATTACTAATGAAGCAAATTCTCAGTATGTACAGCATACAGTAAGAGATTGAAGATTAAAATTTTTATCTCATTATAAAGGATTTTCAGTGGCAAGTGCGGTTATTTCTGAATTTCATTTAAACTTAGATACAGCAGGGAGAGAGATTCAAGATGGCGGCGTGAGAGGTGAGACTGAGAACTCCTCCCAAAACCACATATAATATGGAAATATAGTTAATACAACTAATCCTTAAAGAACAACAGGAAAGAAGGTGGTACCAGACTGCATGCACCTGGAGAACAAAGGAGACCTCATGAAAAAGGGTAATGTACCAAAGCCTTGATGCAGTGGGACCCAAGCCATTTCCCCACCCCAGCTCACCAGTGAGAGAAAGAGAAATGGAGTGGGGAAGGGTTGGAAGCCCAGGACTGCTGAACACCCAGCCCTGGAGATCTGCTTTGGGAGCACAAACCTACATTGCATGGTGCTCTGGAGATTAGTGGAGTTGTAAAACTAAAACAGGCAGAATAGTTGGAGACTGAGATTCCAGCCATTTGTGAAGGACATGGATCCACATACAGTTGCTCTGGGACAATGAAAGGCAGGCAGTCTGAGAGGATTCCTAGTAGTGAGAGGGCTGCTGAATGTGCGGGGCTTACACAGAGCTTGCTGTGTGGGAGAAGGGATAGGTAGATAAGGTTGTCTGAGTGTGCCCTGCCGAGCAGGTAGGGAACTTTCAGGAGCTTCAATTCAGGCATTCCATCTCCCTGGATGGATACTCAGCTCCAAGGCACCCCACTGTGATACGCAACCTGCTGCACCTTCCTACTGGCCTACCAGCACTGGCTCACAAACCAGCAGTCCTTGCCCTGGCATCAGGCCAGTGAGAGGGAGGCTCCACCTACAGCAGCTACAGATACAAAGCACAGAGGGTTACACCTGTGTGCTCAGCCCACTGGTACTGACAGTGGAGACAGGCACTGCAGCTGGGAAGCAAGAACAGCTGTTTCTTTCCTCAGGCACTCGCACCATTCCCCTGCGATGAAACCCAGCATCACTTCAAGGGCTGAGCAGCTCCAGAGAATAGCACTTCTGGGCACTTGTGGATGCCACATAAAAATATGAAATGTCCAAGCTAGACAAGGGCAACAAAACATCCACAGATGCAGAAGATTTCTCTCAAAATGGGGGGGGGGGGTTGAGGTTCTAAGCCTCACCTCTGTTGATCACCAGTTTCTTACCTGATGGCACCCCTGTGACTGTGCCTGTCTTAGGTTGTTCCTCTCTTGAGGAATCTTACCCATCTCTGGCTAACCAGCCATCTTCTGGAGCCATACAGGGAAATGTAAAGTTGGTAAGTGAGAGAGAAGCAATATTTTTTGAAAAGGTTAGCTTTTTACTTCCTTTCAGGTTTATGCCCTGTGGCTTCTATGCCCAGCATTTGTCTTGAGATATCTTTACCACTTGGAAGAATTATGATACTCAGTAATTTTCAATGTGAAGCATGAATTCTACTAAAGGGCTGTAATTAGGAAGGAAGAAGAAGAGCTATAGAGGTAGCAGATGGAAGAAAACATGGGAAGATTAATTATTTGTTTGACATAACTTCTTGTAGAGTAACATAAGCATGTATAGGTTTTAAACTACTAATTAAATTGCACCAAGAAAACCACACTTGCCCTCTTACAGCACAAAATTATGCTTTCTATCTTTATCTTGCATCTACCTACCACTTCAGCATTTTATTTAAAAAAAATAAGGGAGAAATGTGGGATTCACATATAAATCAAGTATAAAAATCAAATGAATAATCATATCTGACTTGATTATTTATAGTTCATGATGCATGATCAAAACCAAAAGTTTCTGTGATATGACTGGCCTTGCACTGTTCACCATGTAAGAACTTGTTCACCATGTAAGAACTTGTTCATTATGCTTCAGAAGATTGGAGACTGTTGAGAATTAGGCTTGGGGTTGATTAGTGATTGTGCATTGAATCCCCTATATAGAATTTTATTATTGTTAACAACCATTTGATCAATAAATATGAGAGATGATCTCTCAAAAAAATATATATTTGAAATGTCAAAGGAAACTGGTTCAAACAAAAATCTCAGAAACACCTGACAAAAGGACAAATGAAACTGAACTCACCAATCTTCCTGAAAGAGAATTCAAAATGACAATCATACACATGTTCATGGAGGTACAGAAAAATATTCAAGAACTCAGGGACGAATTTAGGATGGAGATTCAATCATTAAGAAATTCCATTTTTGAAATGAAACATACATGGAAGGATTATAAAGCAGATTAGATATAGTAGAAGAGACAGTAAATGTAATAGAAATTAGAGAAGAGGAATACAAAGAAGCTGAGACACAGAGAGAAAGAGGATCTCTAAGAATGAGAGAATATTGAGAAAACTGTGTGGCCAATACAAACGGAACAATATTCGCATTATAGGGGTACAAGAAGAAGAAGAAGAAGAGAGAAAAGGGGATAGAAAGTGTCTTTGAGGAGGTAATTGCTGGAAACTTACCCAATCTGGGGAAGGAGATCATCTTTCAGGCCATGTAGGTGCACAGATTTCCCAACACAAGGGACTCAAGGAAGACAGTACCAAGACATATAATAATTAAAATGGGAAAGATCAAGGATAAGGACAGACTTCTAAAAGCAGCTAAAGAGAGAAAAAAAAGTTCACAAAGGAAAACCCATCAGGCTATCATCAGACTTCTCAACAGAAACCTTACAGGCCCGAAGGGTGTGGCATGATATATTTAAAGCAATGAAGCACTAGGGACTCAAACCAAGAATACTCAACCTGGCAAGATTATCATTTAAATTTGAAGAAGGGATTAAATAATTTTCAGATAAGCAAATCTAAGAGAATTTACCTCCCATAAACCACCTCTACAGTTCATTTTGGAGGGACTGCTATAGATGGAAGTATTTCTAAGGCTAAGTAGCTGTCACCAGAGGAAATTAAACCACAGCAAAGAAAGTAGAACAATTAATTACTAAGCAAATGCAAAATCAAATGAAGTACCCCCAAAATCAATCAAGGGATAGACAAAGAGTACAGAATGTGATACCTAATATGTAAAGAATGGAAGTGGAATAAAAAGGAGGGGAAAAAAAGAACTGTTAGATTGTGTTTATATCAGCATACACAGTTAAATTAGACTGTTAGATAGTAAGGGAATTACCCTTGAACCTTTGGTAACCATGAATCTAAGGCCTGCAATGGCAATAAGTACATACCTATTGATAATCACCCTAAATGTAAATGTTCTGAATGCACCAATCAAAAGACGTAGAGTCACTGCATAGATAAGAAAACAAGACCCGTCTATATGCTGCCTATACAGACTCACTTCAAATCCAAAGATGTACACAGATTGAAAGTAAAGGGATGGAAAAAGATATTTCATGCAACTAATAGGGAGAAAAAAGAAGTAGTTTCAGTACTTGTATCAGACAAAATAGACTTAAGAACAAAGAAAGTCACAAGAGACAAAGAAGGAGATTACATAATGATAAAGGGGTCAGTCCAAAAAGACAATATAACTATTATAAATATCTATGCACCCAACACAGGATCACCTACATATGTGAAACAAATACTAACAGAATCAAAGGGGGAAATAGAATGCAAGGCATTCATGTTAGGAGATTTCAACATGCCACTCACTCCAAAGGAGAGATCAACAAGACAGAAAATAAGTTCAGAGACAGAGGCACTGTTAGAATGTTAGAAAAGATGGACCTAATAGACATCTATAGAAAACTCCATCCAAAAGCAACAGAATACAAATTCTCAGGTGCACATGGAATATTTTCAAGAATAGATCATATACTAGGCCACAAAAAGAACCTCAGTAAATTCAAAAAGATTGGAATTGTACAAGCCAGCTTCTTTTATCACAAAGGTATGAAACTAGAAATAAATTACACCAAGAATAGAAAAAAGCTCACAAACACACAGAAGCTTAATAACATGCCCCAAAATAATCAATGGGTCAGTGACCAAATGAAAACAGAGATCAAGCAATATATGGAGACAAATGACAACAATGATTCAACAAGGCAAAAATCTGTGGGATGCAGTGAAGGCCGTGCTAAGAGGAAAGTATATTGCAATACATGCCTACCTCAGGAAAGAAGAGCAATCCTAAATGAACAGTCTAAACACACAATTAACAAAACTAGAAAAAGAAGAACAAATGAGGCCAAAGTCAGTAGAAGGAAGGACATAATAAAGATTTGAGTATAAATAAAAAAAATTGAGAAGAATAAAACAATAGAAAGAATCAATGAAAACAGGAGCTGGTTCTTTGAGAAAATAAACAAAATAGATAAACCCCTAGCCACACTTATCAAGAAAAAAATGAGAGTCTACACACATAAACAGAATCAGAGATGAGAAAGGAAAAATCACTACAGACACCACAGAAATACAAAGAATTATTATGAGAGAATACTATAAAAAATTATAGGGTAACAAACTGGATGTCCAGAAGAAATGGACAACTTCCTAGAAAAACAAAACCTTCCAAGGCTCACCCATGAAGAAACAGAAAATCTGTATAGATCAATTACCAGCAAGGAAATTGAATTGATAATCAAAAGACTACCTAACAACAAAATGCCTGGACCAGATGGCTTCACTGCTGAATTTTACCAAAAATTTAGTGAAGACCTAACACCCATCCTCCTTAAAGTATTCCACAATGTAGAAGAGTAGGGAATACTCCCAAACTCATTCTACAAGGCCAGCATCACTGTAATAACAAAACCATGCAAAGACACCAGAAAAGAAGAAAATTACAGACCAATATCCCTGTTGAACATAGATGCAAAAATCCTCACCAAAACATTAGCAAACCAGATTCAAAAATACATCAAAAAGATAATCCATCATGATCAAGTGGGATTCATCCCAGGGATGCAAGGATGGTACAACATTCGAAAATCCATCAACATCATCCACCACATCAACAAAAAGAAAGACAAAAACCACATGATCATCTCCATAGATGCTGAAAAAGTATTTGACATAATTCAACATACAATCATGATAAAAACTCTCAACAAAATGGGTATAGAGGGCAAGTACCTCAATATAATAACGGCCATATATGACAAACCCACAGCCAACATTATACTTAACAGCAAGAAGCTGAAAGCTTTTCCTTTAAGATTGGGAATAAGAAAAGGATACACACTCTCCCCACTTTTATTCAACACAGTTCTAGAGGTCCTAGCCATGGCAATCAGACAACACAGAGAAATAAAATCATTCAGATTGGTAAGGAAGAAGTCAGACCACCCCTGTTTGCAGATGACATGATATTGTACCTAAAAAAATCCTAAAAATCCACTCCAAAATTATAGACCTAATATCTGAATTCAGCAAAGTTGCAAGATACAAAATTAATACACAGAAATCAGTTGCATTCCTATATAATAACAATGAACTAGCAGAAAGAGAAACAGGAATACAATCCCATTCATATTAGCATCAAAAGGAATAAAACACCTAGGAATAAACCTAACCAAGGAAGTGAAAGACCTATACTCTGAAAACTACAAGACCATCGTGAGAGAAATTAAAGAAGATACCAATAAAAGGAAACACATCCCATGCTCATGGATATGAAGAATTAATATTGTCAAAATGGCCATACTGCCTAAAACAATCTACAGATTCAGTGCAATCCCTATGAAAATACCATCAGCATTCTTCAATGAACTAGAGCAAATAGTTCTCAAATTCACATGGAATCACCAAAAAGCCCAAATAGTCAAAGCAATCCTGAGAAGGATGAATAAAACAGGGCCATTACTCTCTCCAATTTCAAACCCTACTAGAAAGCCACAGTAATCAAGACAATTTGGTACTGGCACAAGAACAGACCCATAGACCAATGGAACAGACTAGAGAGCCCTGACATGAACCCATATATATATATGGTCAATTAATATATGATAAAGCAGCCATGGATATACATAGCGAAATGACAGCCTCTTCAACAACTGGTACTGGCAAAACTGTACAGCCACCTGTAAGAGAATGAAACTGGATTATTGTCTAACCCCATATAAAAAAGGAAACTCAAAATGGATCAAAGACCTGAATGTAAGTCATGAAACCATAAAACTCATAGAAGAAAACATAGGCAAAACTCTCTTGAATATAAACATCAGCAACTTTTTCCTGAACACATTTCCTCAGGCAAGGGAAAGAAAATAAAAAATGAACAAATGGGACTACATCATGCTAAAAAGCTTCTGTACAGCAAAGGACACCATCAGCAGAACAAAAAGGCATCCTACAGTATGGGGGAGTATATTTGTAAATGACATATCTGACAAGGGGTCAACATCTAAAATATATAAAGAACTCACACACCTCAACACCCAAAAAGCAAATAATCCAATTAAAAAATGGGCTGAGAATATGAACAGGCACTTTTCCACAGAATAAATTCCGATGGCCAACAGGCATATGGAAAGATGTTCCACATTGCTAATTATCATGGAAATGCAAATTAAAACCACAATGAGCTATCACCTCACACCAGGTAGGATTCCCATCATAGAAAGGTCTAGGAACAACAAATGCTGGCGAGGATGCAGAGAAAAGGAAACCCTCCTACACTGCCGGTGGTATTGTAAACTAGTTCAACCATTGTGGAAATTAATATGAAGGTTCCTCAAAAAACTTAAAATAGAAATATCATTTGACCTGGGAACTCTACTCCTAGGAATTTACTCAAAAAAACAACTTCTCAGATTCAAAAATACATATGAGCCCCTATGTTTATTGCAGGATTATTTACAATATTCAAGATATGGAAGCAACCTAAGTGTCCATCAGTAGATAAGTGGATAAAGAAGATGTGGTACATATACACAATGAAATACTATTCAGCCATAAGAAAGAAACAAATCCTACCATTTGCAACAACATGGATGAAGCTGGAGGATATTATGCCTATGAAATAGGTCAGGCAGAGAAAGACAAGTACCAAATGATTTCCCTCGTTTGTGGAGTATAATAACAATGCAAATCTGAAGGAACAAAAAAGCAGCAGACTCACAGACTCCAAGAAGATACTAGTGGTTACCAAAGGGGAGGGTGGGAGAAGGGGATTGTGGGGCTTCATGATTGGTGCACATGGTGTGCATGCGGTCATGGGGAAGACAGTGTAGCACAGGAGAAAACAAATAGGGACTCTGTGGCATCTTACTACACTGATGGACAGTGACTGTAATGGGGTATGGGGTGACTGGATAATAAGGGTGAATGTAATAACCACATTGTTTTTCTTGTGAAAACTTCATAAGAGTATATATCAGTGATACCTTAATAAAAAATTGATACAGCAGGACATGAACCATAAGCAATAGATAAAATTACTGTGGATAAGGGTTAACTTTACAATAATTTATAACTACAAGATCAATATTTCAAGGGCAGCATTGAATTCTATTTGTCCTACTTCTGCCTTCTAAATATATAAAAGTTTAAGAATATAGAATACATTACATATGAATTTACAACTATTTATGTTACACTTTAGTAAAAAAATAATTATAGCCATAAGATAAAACTATCATATTACTTTTTCCTCTTAATTTATGGTCATTCTCCATTATATTTCTGGGTCATCTCTTCAGCTCTGTCAAGAAAAGTTCAAGAAAGGAGCTACATATTAATAATCTAGAATATTAGTTTAATACATATTTGCAGAATAAATGAGTAAGTGAATGAACTCCTAGAACTTTAAGTCAGTGATTTTAAATGAATGTTATTTTCAAAGTGAAATTTGAGATGCAAATTTATGAATAATTTAATTTAGTATTTAAAATACTTATGATAATATCAATATTATTTGCACTTCCATATTTTTTTGATTAGTGAAAATCAAGTTAGAGTTAGTTAATAAGCCAAAAATAATGTAGCACCCTGTATATGTTCATGGGAAGAGAGGCCATCTCTCCTTTTATTTTGTAACTTTTTTTCCTTTACCTGGCTAAGTAAGATGGCCTAGCATCTAGTTAAACCTGAGAGAAAGTTCAGAAAGTTTTAATTTAGGAGACTAAGGGGGAAAACAATATTTTAATCCAAAATCATCTTGTTGTCTCCAAAATGATTTTTATTGTTTTACATAAATAAATTTTTAATTGTCACATTGTTGTCCTTTTACCTAGAATCAGTAGGCCTCATACTTTGTAAGGAGAAATCCTCTCCTTTTAGAAAATTTGTTGTACTTTTAGATCATAATAATATTGGCTAAGACTTACTGCTTTTAAAACTTTTTCAATTGGAATCTTAGAACTGATCAGAGATAGATCAGAGATAAATTCATAGGAATAGGATCCACAGTATGTGTGAAATAATTTAAATAAATTGTTTAAAAAATTCAAGAGATTATTCATGAAAAGAAGAACATAACAAGAAGATAAAATAAGCAATAATAATGACATGACAGACCAAAAGATTAAATGCAGTTTATCAACAATGGAATCCAGAAGACAATAGAGTAATACCTTTGGAATGACAAGAAGAAAAACAGCCACCTAAATATACCAGCACAGCAAAACTATTAATAATGAGAGTAAAATAAGTATAATGTTTGGCAGATCTTCCTTTATCAAATATCAAGATTTATTAGAAAACATCTCAGCAAATGTGAATAGGGTTGACACAGGAATAGACAAAACAGATCCAAAATTAATTGAACATTTAGCATATGACAGAAGAATCATTGTAGTCATTAAAATATGTTTGATCAAAGAAGATAACATTTAATTAGTGGTATTAGGACAATTGACCAGTCATATAATAAGAAGTAAATAAAATTAGGTCCTTAACTCATGAGGGCCACAATAATCAACTTCAAACAGATTAAAGACTCAAATATAAAACGAAGACTACAAAATTTTTAATAAACAAGGTAAAAGAATCTCTTATTGGCTTTGGCATAGAAATACTATTCAAATATAACAAGAATTTACTAACTGGACTACATTAAAATAAAACTTCTTTTGAACAACAAAAACAAACTACATAAAATTGAGAAAAAATAAAACAAAAGTTAGGAAAAGGTACTTGCATCACATATAGTTGAAAAAGTATTATCCAGAACACATTTCAATATATAAAATATGTTTCATAGATTCATGTTTCTTTCCTGTGAACAAGAACCAAATAAGAAAAACCAATAAAAGATGTTCACACGTCATTTGTAATTAAAAATTAGACAATAATGAGAAGCTTTTATATTCATAATACTTGCAATGTCTGACAATATCAAAAAATGGTGGGGATATAGAACATAGGGAATTATGTACACTGCTATTGGAATAAATAGATATAATTGTATTGGAAACAATTCTGGCATTATCTTATAAAGTCATACATGTCAATACTAAAAAAACAACTCCACTTCTAGGCCTAATAAACTCCTGCAAAGGTGCACTAGAAAATACATGTGAGAACAAAGAAGCATTATTTGCATTAACAAAAAACCCCCAAAACCCCAAAAACACAGAAACTGCCCCAAAATACAGGAGGATATGTAAATAAATCATAATGCACTCATATAACATGACAACAGATTATGATAATGGCATCAAAAAACAAAGGCAATGAAGTCAAATCTCAAAAGAAGTAAATTTATTAATGCATTGTGCTGTGTTCAAAGTATACTACAAAGCTATAGCAAACAAAAGAGAATGGTACTGGCCCAAAAATAGACACAGATCAATGGAACAGACTAGAGAGTCCAGATATAAACCCATGCATATGTGGTCAATTAGTATATGACAAAGGAGGTAGGAATATGCAATAGGGAAAAAATAGTCTCCAAAGAATGGTGTTTGGAAAATTTGACAGCTACATGCAAAAGAATGAAATTGGATCACGGTCTTACACCATACACAAAAGACAAAATGGATTAGAGACCTAAATATAAGACCTGAAACCATAAAACTAGAAGAAAACACAAGCAGTACACTCTTGAACATCAGCATTAAGAATTTTTTCCTGGATATGTCTTTCTAGGTAAGGGAAACGAAAGCAAAAATAAATTAAGTGGGACTACCTAAAATTGAAAGTCTTCTACACTGCAAAGGAAACAGTCAACAAAATGAATGGGAGAAAATATTTACAAATGATATATCTGACAAGGGACTAATATCTAATATACAAAGAACTCATACAACTCAACACCAAAAAAAACCCAATATAATCCTATTAAAAAATGGGCAGAGGGCCTGAATAGACATTTTTCCAAAGACATACAGGTGCCAACAGACACATGAACAGATGCTCAATACTACTAATCATCAGGGAAATGTAATTCAAAATCACAATGTGATACTACCTCACAACGGTCAGTGTGGCTAGTATCAACAAGACAAGATATAACGAGTGTTGGTAAAGGTATATGCTATGATATTAATCATAGCATCACTTACAATAGGCAAGGTATGGAAGAAGCCATCAATAGATAAGTAAAAAAGAAACAGTGCACGTTTACAATGGAATGTCACTCAGCCATAAAAAGATAATGAAATCTTGCATTTGTGCCAACAGGGTGGACCTAGAGAGTATTATGCTAAGTGAAGTAAGTCAGAGAAAGACAAATACCATATAATTTCATTTATATGTGGAATCTAAGAAATGAAAACAAAAACAAACAAAACAGAATTAGACTAATAAACACAGAGAACAGACTCATGGTTGCCATAGGGGATGGGGGTTGGAGGGAATGGGTAAAATAGGTAAAGTGGGAAAAATAATGAGAATATTTGATATCTTGATCTGAGTGATAGTTACAAAAAATAATAATATGCATATAAGAATGCATACTTACAGTAAGCACACAAACAAAATAATGAATTTAAAAAATTCAAGAGAGATTAATTCTATTACAAAGAGAGGCATGAAAATGGAATAGGAAAGAGTAGTAAGATAGGAGGAATGGTTGTGTTTTCATTGACATTTCATAGGTCATTTATTTATATATTCATTATATTTCAGAAGTAAAAAATTAGTTATATAGTTTTATGTACCAAATAATATATGTCTGTTGAAGTTTATGCACCAAAGAATATATGAATATATAACACAAAAACTGGTATTAATTACAGCTATTTATATTTTTTTTTGTAAAAATGACATAGTTCTATTACTGAGGTATGGCCAGAACACCATGTATATGAAAATAATAAATGGTGCTACCAATAATAGATGATAATTCTTTTGTTTAATATGAATTAAGATAATGACTTTAGTTAAAATTAATAAAATACACACATAAATGGATATGTACCCATGTCATTTGGTCATAGTCACTGGTTCTGGCTACTGAGTTAGGATCAAGAATATCCTTTTCCAAATAAAAATTTCTCGTGTCAGAAAAATGTCCAAATCATCTATTTCACATTAATGTGTCTCTTTAAAATTCCTCTTCAAATCCAGGGCACTTCTTTGTTCCAGATTTAAGGAGCAGGTGAAATATATCCTAATAGATTCATATTGTAAATCTCTAGTGTCTAAGTAAACCTGAACAAACACCTATCTGTCCTGATCAGTATCTCCAGAGGCTATTATATTCCCATTAAAAAAATGTCATCTGTGTAGAGCCCATGTCAGTTTTTAGCTTGTCAGTTAAAAACCATTAGAATACTTTTTAATTTTGCTTATTAAGATGTAGATCTTTTATGCCCCATGATAACCATTAATATTAACAAAAATACAGGGAAATGCCATAAGGCAAGTGCTGAAACTAGAGAAAACTATTATGCCAAACACTTGGAGCTTTCCAATTACTACTGGACCCTATTTCCATCTGGCAACTGATGGTTGTATTACAACACAAGTGCCATTTTGAGGCTCAAGTAAGCAACATCAATCTAACTGCTAGTTACAGAATGGCTTTGTAGTCCTAGAGGATTCCAAGATGCGGATGATTGCTCCTTAGAGGAATAACTGTTGACAGGCCTGGTGAAACAACTCATGAAGGATGAACTGACAAAGTGTCTGTTCATGCAGACCTGTAAATGTGCCACAACACAATGTTAGGAAGGATTACAGCAATTTCCCTGTGTCCTGTTATTTGCCTCTCACCAAGAATGTCAGAGATGGCACATCACTAGGTATAGTCTGGATGTACATTTCACACATCCTGATCCTTAAACTTCATTAAGTTAAGAAATATCATTATACAGAGGTACCAAAATCTTGAAGCTCTTTATTAGATCTTGACCACATATCAATTACCTGTTTTTGCAAAATAATAATTTTTAAGTAATATCTGTTTAAAAGGGCATAATTTATTCCTCTGACAGTTCTCTTCTTGGTAAAATAGCTATAGCATTTACAAAAGGGAGACTGATACAATCAAGAAGGGTTAATATACATACAAGGAAGAGACGATTTACTATTTAACAGAGCAATCCCAATCTATCATAACTTTGATATATCTGCCACCATAAACTGCTTTGCTCAAATATCACAACATATACTATAATTTAGTATTTTAAAATGTGGTAGTTAAATAATGCAATCAGTACATGAGTAAACCTTTGTTTCCCTTCCTATCCTACACATTATGTCAATACATCTCATTGATTTTTCATTTGCTGGTGATCTCTTTGTTCATTATTAAAGAGCTACCTTATTCATCCATCCACCTGTATCTCCCATTGCCTTTATATTTATTATCATCATTATTGTGGTAGTAAGAACACTTACTATATCTACTCAAACTTTTAACTATACAATACAGTATAACTATGTACAAAATATTGTACAGATCTCTAGACTTTATTCAATTTGTACAATTGAAATTTTGGTAACTGTTGAACAACTCTCCATTTCCCTTCTACTTCCCACTTAGTCTTTACTGTTTCCCAGATTGTTCTTCTGCCCTCGGGTTTTACCACCTTCTCTTATGCCTTTCTGCATTTCATCCACCTGGGTCTTTGCCAGATTCCTTTGATTTTTTTTCTCTTTTATTCCCAAATTCCAGATAAAGATCCAATTCTATAACGGGATAATATTCAAATTGTCAAAAGAAGACTTATACTTTAAGAAGAATATCAGCATCTAGTCAAGAATTTTATTTTGTGCATATTAGATAAAGATTTTACAATATCAATATTTTACTAGGACCTCTCTGCTAAGGAGGAAATATGTTGTTATCTAATTAATACATTTTTTATCATCCAGCCTGTTAAACTTAGGTTTTGTATATAAATTAAGTTTTTGATTGTTTTTACTTATTTATATTTAATATCCTTTTAGTCCCTCCTGTTAATTCAGTCTTTTAAACAAAATGAAACAGCAATCTTTTCTAACTAGTAAGATCCTAAGAAAATTTAGCATTTGGATGGAGATTTTTGGAAATACTAAATTTATTTATCATAAATATGTTATTTCTTTTATAGGTTTACCATATTGTGGCAGCTTCTTAAGAGGAAAAAGAAGAATGTCCTTTTCCTTCCTTGGCAACATTGTTGAGGATCATTTGATCTTACATGTGAGTTTATTTCTGGCCTCTCTATTCTATTACACTGGTCTATATGTCTATCTTTATGCCAGTACCATGCTCTAAATTGCTGCAGATTCTATGTAAGCTTTTAATATCAGATCATAAGTTGGGAAATGTTCTCCCTTCTTCAATATTTCGGAAGAGTTTGAGAAGGACTGGTGTTAACTCTTCTTTAAATGTTTGGTAGAATTCACCAGTAAAGCTATTTGATCCAGGACTCTTATTATTTGTTAGAAAGTTTTGTATTACTAATTCAATATCCTTACTAGTTATAGTTCTTAAGATTTTCTATTTCAGCATATAGATTTTTATGAATAATTTTCATTCAGTTAGTGAACATAATGAGTATACAGGAGGGATACAACTTGAATCTATAAAATTTACCTTCTGTTTATGTACTTTTATATTTAGAAAGAATTAAAGAAAGAGAAGGTAGAGAAACCAATATTTTTTAAGTATCTGTCATGGGGACTCTTACAAATTTCATATTTTTTCACTTAGAATATATTTTTTATTACCATATCATATACTATATATATCCTACATTATGTCTTATATCCTCTATTCCTTTTATGCTCTATTCCTCTACTATAGAATTTAACAATCTAGTCAATAAAAAACATTGATCATGGTTTACTAAACATTTTAAAGTCTTAGTAAATATTTATTAAATACTTTAAAAATTAATAGTAAAATGTCTTTTTCTATGGGATATTTCCCTTAACATTTTTTGGTTTTTGTTTCTTGGAATTTATAGAATACTAATAGTACTGGCTCTTCTTGGTGAGTTTTACGACAATCCTCACAGCATATCCAAACTCAATTCTCACTAACATACCATGATTTATATGCATGACTGTCTACACATATGTTATTGCTCTCACAGGAATCCTCTGCCTGTCTTTCCTTGGTTTCTATTTGTCCTTTGGATTTTACCTGAAATGTCCCTCTTCCACAATGTTTGCCCTGATATTCCCCTAGTTGTAATTGTCCTTTTCCCTCATGATATGGTGATCATTGGTAGCAGGGAAGGTATCTTTTATTTCTTTATCCAATACTTAGCTTGGTATCTGGTACATAGTAGACACTCAATGTAAGATAAATAAGGAATTTTTCAAATCGCGTACATTTCCTTTTATCTTGCCTTCAATTAAGTTACATATTATTTTACTCTGCTCAGTGCTGAAGCTCATAAAGTAATATGTCTTAAATAGAGTTCTTGATACCTAAAAATTGCAGACGGACAGTAAAAGGAAAAGAAAAATCAGGTAAAAGATTTGGCTTTCTTTTGTTTTTGACATGGTAAACATGCCATGCTGATTCTTGGCTCAGAGATGGAAAACTTGCTACCCGAGTTCCCTGCAAAATTAGATTCTTAAGCAACACCATAATCCATGATTTCTTTCCCTCTCTTTTTTTCCCCCCAAACCCAACCTCGTGAATGAAATTTAGCCTTCAGTGTTTGGGCTGTAAATATTTTAAGTTGAGTATTTTTGAGGGATCTCAAGAAATAAGTATATATATTTAAGGTTTGTCCCTGTAATTTCCATGTATTTGGTTTGGCTATGACCACAGCCACATCCTCAGAATAACTCTTGACCTTTTGAGTGTCCCATTTAGCTAAAATAAACTATATATTCAGCCTGCTCTATCATATAATGCCTATGAAAGCACATGCATTTAATAAACAATGTCATAATTAATAATAAGACTTAGATTCCATGCTCCATAAACTTATATGAACATATAAAACATTAATTTCTCCACGAGAAAGCTAAACTCCCAAGACATTTCAAAGCTACTTTCAATTATCATAATTTGTGAGATTCCTTCAGTCATGAGTGAATAATAATGCCCCCATTTACAGTGCCACATTTGGATGGTTTTAATTCTACCCTATCATCTTTGAAAAATGTCTGGGGAATATGTAATCAAGGAAATGTATAAAATTTAAAAACTCTAAACTTTATTTCAAATTTTATGTTTTATCTATAAAAAATGAATTTTTCATAAATATTTTTCTTATGAGATTCAAATATTTTGAAATACTGCTTTACTGAGCAAATAAGTATTGATCATTAATTATCATATGTGATTTAACAATGCTTCCTATTCTTAGTCATACTACTTATGATATCTAGAATTATTGTGTCAATAAATTCTAATTCAACCCTATTGTGCCAGCTTATGGAACATATAATAAGTCCTCTAGTGAATGAATTATGATTTACCTTAAAATAGGCACCTCCTTATCATAAGATCTGATGAATCCCAACTTAGTAGTATCTGTACCATTGGGTGGTATCTATATACTTAGTTGGGACTTGAATTATTATTTTGCTATGCATGAATAGTCTAAGCATGTACCTATTTACTCAATTTTACTTTGATAGCAATCTGTACAAAAAAAGTTTTCTTCTCATTTGTTCTTTAATGCGTGAAGTTTCTAGAGCTCCTAGACTCATAGGTTCTCAAAATATAGTATTAAAGTCACTGTAGGCTCCATCTCCAGAGACTTGAAGTTACTTGGCCAATAATAAGACCCAGGACACCATATTGTCAACAGTTTCACTGGATGATTCTGGTGCTGTTTAACTTTGGATCATACATGGAGATTCATTGTTTTAGAGTGTGGGATTCTAGGTTCAGAATTCATGGAAAACTGGGAGAAATTCCTGAGATAATACTTTGACTTTTTTTCCTCTGTTTTTCAGGCTTTCATAACATTTTCTATGAAGACATATAAGGTTAAATTGATTGTAATCCTTAATTTGAATTAAATAAAAATGAAGCTCTTCCAAATAAGTGTTATATAAAAAGATGGTTGGCAAAAACTAAATGGGTTATACATTTTAATAATGAAGATGCTTTTAAGCAATGAAGTAGGAGGATCATTAGATGCAAATACAGCCACAGAAATCACCATTACAGACAATGATATCAAATAGATCTCAAAATTAAACATCAACAACAAAAAGAAGGGACAATGGAAAATCAGTATAACTAAACAAAATTAAGTAAATGGTCCATATGGGTATAATATGAATATTATTAATTCAAACACTGTGCAAACTGTGATTAAACATTCACTTCATGATGAAAGAACAGGGAAATCTTTTCATCTCTGTATCCTAGGTTTGACCAAGCCTCTAAATTTTATGTATGTTGTGTTGAACTGCATTGTTTTCAAATCTAAACTGAGCACATATATTCATGCAAAAGACTAAATCACAGTAAAATGTCTTGAGACAAGATGATAATATATTCTCAGTGGGTACAGTTTAGCGGATCAGAAAAGAACAATGCATAGTGCAAGCTCTCTGACAGAGGTGAAAAGCATCATTATGTTCTGAACAGTCATTTTGTAGTCTTACATAGTCATGTACAATGTGGACACTGACCACATGATAATTAATATTTAACTTTTGTTCCTCTTGGTATTTTGATATGCTTTAATATTATATTGTTTGGGCTGATGTTCTTGGTTCCTGCTATAGATTATAATATACTAATAGGAAAAGATCTTGGCTGTTTAATTTTGAAATTTCCCTCCTGTATCACCATCTTGAGTTACTATACACACTGCCTTAATCTATCCCTGAGATAAGGATTATAGACCTCCACCCAGATATGTGCTTGATAAATTAATTTTAAAAGTGTATTACATCAACAGATCAGCTGATTTCAAAACTGGGTATTGTCAATGGATGTCCACATTCTGTTTTTAAAGTGTAATGTTGTTTTGGATATTAGCAGCTAGTTGATTGTCATTTTTTAAGCAAAAGCTTCTAAACTGCTTCCTTTATTTTTATTTTGTATTGAAGTATCATTAATGTGTTGATTGTGTATGGAGTTTGACTGATTTGCATTGCTGATACAAGTACAATCTTATATTGGCTTCAAATATACAGCACAGTGGTTCAACAGTTACCCGTGTTATTAAACCCTCAACCCAATTAGTGCAGGTACTATCTGTCAACATAGGAAGATGTTACAGAATCATTGGATATCTTCTCCATGCTGTACTACTATCCCCATGACCAACTGATGATTGAGAATTTTTGTGTCCCTTTATCTCTCTCACCCTCCCCACTCACCCACTCCAACCCCTCTCCCATGGTAACCACTAGGCCCTTCTCAGTGTCCATGAGTCTGCTGCTGTTAGGTTCATTTTATTTTGTTTTTAGATTCCACAACTAAGTGAAGTGATATGATATTTGTCTTTCTATGCCTGGCTTATTTCAACTAGCATAATACCCTTTAGATCCATCCATGTTGTTGCAAATGGCAGGATTTAATTTTTATGGCTGAATAATATTGCCTTGTGTATATGTACCACATCTTCTTTACCCATTCATTTACTGATGGACACTTTGGTTGCTTCCATATCTTGGCTATTGTAAATAATGTGGCAATAACATAGGGTGCATATAACTCTTCAGTTCAGGGATTCTGTTTTATTGGGGTAAATTCCTAGAAGCAGAATTACTGGGTTGAATGGTATTTCTATTTACAGTTATTTCAGGAACCTCCATACTGCTTTCCACAGGGGCTCTGCCCATTTACATTCCCACCAACAGAGTAGGATGGTTTCTTTTTCTCCACATCCTCACTAACACTTGTTATTTCTTGTCTTGTTGATATTAGCCAACTGACTGGTGTGAGGTGATATCTCATTGTGGTTTTGATTTGCATTGCCATGATTATTAGTGATCTAGAGCAGCTTTTCACATATGTGTTGGCCATCTGTATTTCTTCTTTGGAGAAATGTCTTTTCAGGTCTTCCACCCATTTTTAATCAGGTTATTAGTTCTAAATGATGTTGAGGCATATGATTTCTTTATGTATTTTGGATGTTGACCCCTTATCAATCATTTACAAATATATATTCTCCCATACTGCAGGTATCATTTTTGTTCTGCTGATGGTATACTTTGCTGTACAGAAGCTTTTCAGTTTGATGTACATCTACTTGTTCATTTTTTATTTTGTTTCCCTTGCCTGAGATGTGTCTAGGAAAAAATTGTTCCTGCTTATGTTCAAGAGATTTTTGCCTATGTTTTCTTCCAAGAATTTTATGGTTTCATGTCCTACATTCAGGTCTTTGATCCATTTCATGTTCACTTTTGTGTATGGAGTTATACTGTAATCCAGTTTCATTCTCTTGCATGTAGCTGTTCAGTTTTCCCAACACCAGTTATTGAAGACACTGTCTTTTCCCCATTGTATATTCATGGCTCCTTTACCATAAATGAATTGATCAATATATACATGGGTTTATATCTGGACTCTCTAGTCTGTTCCATTGATCTATGGGTCTGCTCTTGTGTCAATACCATACTGTTTTGATTTCTTTCACTTTGTAGTATAGCTTACTGTCAGGGAGCATAGTACCCCTAGTTTTGCTCTTCTTTCTTAAGATGGCTTTGGCTATTTGGAGTCTTTTGTGGTTCCATATGAATTTTAGGACTATTTGTTCTAGTTCATTGGAAAATGCTTTTGATATTTTCATAGGGATTGCACTGAATCTGAAAATTGGTTTTGGCAGGATCGCCATTTTCACAGTATCAATTCTTCCTATACATGAGTACAGGATAGATTTCCATTTATGTCTTCTTTAATTTCTCTCTTGAGTGTCTTATTCTCAGAGTATAGGTCTGTCACTTCCATGGTTAGGTTTATCCCTAGGTATTTTATTCTTTTTTGGTGTAATTGTAATTGGAATTGTTTTCCTGATTGCTCTTTCTGCTAGTTCTTTGTTTGTATATAGGAACACACCAGATTTGTGTATTAATTTTATATCCTGCAACTTTACCAACTCCAGTTATTAGTTCTAAGACTTTTTTTGGTGGCATCTTTAGTGTTTTCTAAGTGTAATATTGTTTCATCTGCAAATAGTAAGAATTGAACTTCCTTACCAATTTGGATTCCTTTTATCTCTTTGTCTTGTCTGACTGCTATGGGTAGGACCTCCAGTACTATGTTGAATGAAAGTGGTGAGAGTAGACATTCTTGTCTTGTTCCTGATCTTAGAGGAAAAGTTTTCAGCTTTGCACCATTAAGTATGATGCTAGTTGTGGGTTTGCCATATATGGCCTTTATTATGTTGTGGAGGTATGTACCTTCCATATCCATTTATTTTAATTTTTATTTTTATGAAGAAACTTAGAGGCTTATTATATATATTTCTTTTTGATTTTTTTGTTTTTTTGTTTTTGTTTTTTCTTTTGTTTCTTGTTTTGTTTGTTTTTGTTTTTTCTTTTGTTTTGTTTTTTTTTTGGTATCATTAATCTACAATTACATTAAGAACATTACGTTTACTATGCTCCACCCTTCACCAAGTCCCCCCCCACATATCCCTTCACAGTCAATATTCATCAGCAGAGTAAGATGCTGTAAAATCACTACTTGTCTTCTCTGTGTTGTACAGCCATCCCCATGCCCCCCACACACTATACATGTTAATCATAATGCCCCATTTCTTTTTCCCCACCCTTGTCCCTCTGATCCCACCCGTCCTCCCTAGTCCCTTTCCCTTTGGTAACTATTAGTCCATTCTTGGGTTCTGTGATTGTGCTGCTGTTTTGTTCCTTCAGTTTTCCTTTGTTCTTATACCCCACATATGAGGGAAATCATTTGGTACTTGTATTTCCCCGCATGGCTTATTTCACTAAGCATAATACCCTCTAGCTCCATCCATGTTGTTGCAAATGGTAGGATCTGTTTTTTCTTATGGCTGAGGGTATTTCTTGTGGCTGAGTAATATTCCATTGTGTATATGTACCACATCTTCTTTATCCATTCATCTACTGATGGACATTTAGGTTGCTTCCATATCTTGGCTATTGTAAAGTGCAGTGATAACACAGGGGTGCATCTGTCTTTTTCAAACTGGAATAATGCATTCTTAGGGTAAATTCCTAGAAGTACCATTCCTGGGTCAAATGGTATTTCTATTTTAAGAATTTGAGGAACCTCCATACTGCTTTCCACAATGGTTGAACTAATTTACATTCCCACCAGCAGTGTAGGAGGGTTCCCCTTTCTTGACAACCTTGCCAACATTTGTTGTTGATTGTCTTTTCAATGATGGTGATCCTTACTGGTGTGAGGTGATATCTCATTGTGGTTTTAATTTGCATTACTCTGATGACAAGCGATGTGGAGCATCTTTTCATGTGTCTGTTGGCCATCTGAATTTCTTCTTTAGAGAACTGACTTTTCAGCTCCTCTGCCCATTTTTTAATTGGATTATTTGCTTTTTGTTTGTTGAGATGTGTGAGCTCTTTATATATTTTGGATGTCAGCCCTTTATCGGATCTGTCATTTATGAATATATTCTCCCATACTGTAGGATACCTTTTTATTCTACTGATGGTTTTCTTTGCTATACAGAAGCTTTTTAGCTTGATATAGTCCCACTTATTCATTTTTGCTTTTGTTTCCCTTGCCCAGGGAGATATGTTCATGAAGAAGTCACTCATGTTTATGTCCACGAGATATTTGGCTATGTTTTTTTCTAAGAGTTTCATGGTTTTATGACTTACATTCAGGTCTTTTATCCATTTCTAATTTACTTTTGTGTATGGGGTTAGACACTGATCCAGTTTCATTCTCTTACATGTAGCTGTCCAGTTTTGCCAGCACCATCTGTTGAACAGACTGTCATTTCCCCATTGTATGTCCATGGCTCCTTTATTGTATATTAATTGGCCATATATGTTTGGGTTAATGTTTGGAGTCTCTTTTCTGTTTCACTCGTCTGTGGCTCTGTTCTTGTGCCAATACCAGATTGTCTTGATTAGTATGGCTTTGTAGTAGAGCTTGAAGTTGGGGAGCAAGATTCCCTACTTAATTCTTCCTTCTCAGGATTTCATTGGCTCTTCGGGGTCTCTGATGGTTCCATATGAATTTTTGGACTATTTGTTCCAGTTCATTCAAGAATGCTATTCATAATTTGATAGGGATTGCATTGAATCTGTATATTGCTTTGGGCAGGATGGCCATTTTGACAATATTAATTCTTCCTAGCCAAGAGCATGGGATGAGTTTCCATTTGTTAGTGTCCTCTTTAATTTCTCTTAAGAGTGTCTTATAGTTTTCAGGGTATAGGTCTTTCACTTCCTTGGTTAGGTTTCTTCCTAGGTATTTTATTCTTTTTGATGCTAATGAGAATGGAATTGTTTTCCTGATTTCTCTTTCTAGTGGTTCATTGATAGTGTATAGGAAAGCCACAGATTTCTGTATGTTAATTTTGTATCCTGCAACTTTGCTGAATTCCGATATTAGTTCTAGTAGATTTGGAGTGGAGTCTTTAGGGTTTTTTATGTACAATATCATGTCATCTGCAAATAGTGACAGCTTGACTTCTTCTTTACCAATCTGGATTCCTTGTATTTCTTTGTTTTGTCTAATTGCCATGGCTAGGACCTCCAGTATTATGTTGAATAACAGTGTAGAAAGTGGGCATCCCTGTCTTGTTCCCAATGTCAGAGGAAAAGCTTTCAGCCTGTCGCTGTTCAGTATGATGTTAGCTGTGTGTTTATCATATATGTCATTTATTATGTTGAGGTACTTGCCCTCTATGTCCATTTTGTTGAGAGTTTTTATCATGAATGAATGTTGAATTTTGTCAAATGCTTTTTCAGCATCTAGGGAGATGATCATGTGGTTTTTGTCCTTCTTTTTGTTGATGTGGTGGATGATGTTGATGGATTTTCAAATGTTGTACCATCCTTGCATCCCTGGGATGAATCCCACTTGGTCCTGGTGTATGATCCTTTTGATGTATTTTTGAATTTGGTTTGCTAATATTTTGTTGAGTATTTTTGCATCTACATTCATCTGGGATATTGGTCTGTAGTTTACTTTTTTGGTGGCATCTTTGCCTGGTTTTGGTATTAGGGTGATGTTGGCTTCATAGAATGATTTTGGGAGTATTCCCTCTTCTATTTTTGGAAAACTTTAGGGAGAATGGGTATTATGTCTTCTCTGTATGTCTGATAAAATTCTGATGTAAATCCATCTGGCCCGGGTGTTTTGTTCTTGGGTAGTTTTTTGATTACTGCTTCAATTTCGTTGCTGGTAATTGGTCTGTTTAGATTTTCTGTTTCTTTCTGGGTCAGTCTTGTATGGTTGTATTTTTCTAGGACGTTGTCCATTTCTCCTAGGTTTTTCAGTTTGTTAGCATATAGGTTTTCATAGTATTCTCTAGTAATTCTTTGTATTTCTGTGGGGTCTGTCGTGATTTTTCCTTTCTCATTTCTGATTCTGTTGATGTGTGTTGACTCTCTTTCTCTTAATAAGTCTGGCTAGAGGCTTATCTATTTTGTTTATTTTCCCAAAGAACCAGCTCTTGGTTTCATTGATTTTTTTCTATTGTTTTATTCTTCTCAATTTTATTTATTTCTTCTCTGATCTTTATTATGTCCCTCCTTCTGCTTACTTTGGGGCTCCTTTGTTCTTCTTTTTCCAGTTTCAATAACTGTGACTTTAGACTATTCATTTGGGATTGTTCTTCCTTCTTTAAATATGCCTGGATTGCTATACACTTTCCTGTTAAGACTGCTTTTGTTGAGTCCACAGAATTTGGGGTTTTGTGTTGTTGTCATTTGTTTGCATATATTGTTGGATCTCCATTTTAATTTGGTCATTGATCCATTGATTATTTAGGAGCATGTTGTTATACCTCCATGTGTTTGTGGGTCTTTTTGTTTTCTTTGTAGAATTTCTTTCTAGTTTTATACCTTTGTGGTCTGAAAAGTTAGTTGGTAGGATTTCAATATTTTTGAATTTGCTGAGGCTCTTTTTGTGGCCTAGTATGTGGTCTATTCTGGAGAATGTTCCATGTGCACTTGAGAAGAATGTGTATCCTGCTGCTTTTGGATGTAGAGTTCTATAGATGTCTATTAGGTCCATCTGTTCTAGTGTGTTGTTCAGTGCCTCTGTGTCCTTACTTATTTTCTGTCTGGTGGACCTGTCCTTTGGAGTGAGTGGTGTGTTACAGTCCCCCAAAATGAATGCATTGTATTCTATTTCCTCCTTTAGTTCTGTTAGTATTTGTTTCACATATATTGGTGCCCCTGTATTGGGTGCATATATGTTTATAAATGTTATATCCTCTTGTTGGACTGAGCCCTTTCTCATTATGTAATGTCCCTCTTTATCTCTTGTTACTTTCTCTATTTTGAAATCTATTTTGTCTGATACTAGCATTGCAACACCTGCTTTTTTCTCCCTATTGTTTGCATGAAATATCTTTTTCCATCCCTTGACTTTTAGTCTGCGCGTGTCTTTGGGTTTGATGTGAGTCTCTTGTAAGCAGCATATAGATGTAAGCAGCATCCATTCTATTACTCTGTGTCTTTTGATTGGTGAATTCAGTCCATTTACATTTAGGGTGATTATTGATAGGTATGTACTTATTGCCTTTTCAGGCTTTAGATTCATGGTTACCAAAGGTTCAAGGTTAACTTCTTTACTACCTTACTGTCTAACTTAACTCACTTATTGAGCTATTATAAATGCAGCCTGGTAATTATTTCTCTCCCTTTTTATTCCTCCTCCTCCATTCTTCATATGTTGGGTGTTTTGTTCTCTGCCCTTTTTAGGTGTGCTCCCATCTAGAGAGTCCCTCTAAAATACCCTCTAGAGGTGGTTTGTGGGAGGCAAATTCCCTCAACTTTTGCTTGTCTGGGAACTGCTTAATCCTTCCTTCATATTTAAATGATAATTGTGCTGAATAGAGTATCCTCGGTTCAAGGCCCTTCTGTTTCATTGCATTAAATATATCATTCCATTCTCTTCTGGCCTCTAAGGTTTTTGTTGAGAAGTCTGATGATAGCCTGATGGGTTTTCCTTCGTAGGTGACCTTTTTTTTCTCTCTGGCTGCCTTTAATACTCTGTCCTTGTCCTTGATCTTTGCCATTTTAATTATTATGTGTATTGGTGTTGTCCTCTTTGGGTCCTTTCTGTTGGGAGTTCTGTGTACTTCCATAGTCTGAGCAACTATTTCCTTCCCCAGTTTGGGGAAGTTCTCATCAGTTACTTCTTCAAAGACACTTTCTATCCCTTTTTCTCTCTCTTCTTCTGCTACCCCTATAATGCAGATATTGTTCCTTTTGAATTGGTCACACAGTTCTCCTAATATTGTTTCATTCCTGGAGATCCTTTTATCTCTCTCTGCATCAGCTTCTATGCGTTCCTGTTCTCTGGTTTCTATTCCTTCAGTGGCCTCTTGCATCTTATCCTTTCTGCTTATAAATGCTTCCAGAGATTGTTTCACTTCTGTAAACTCCCTCCGGACATCATCCCTTAGCTCTTGTATATTTCTCTGCATCTCTGTCAGCATGTTTATGATTTTTATTTTGAATTATTTTTCAGGAAGACTGGTTAGGTCTATCTCCTTCTCAGGTGTTGTCTCTGTGATTTTTGTGTGTCTTAGATTCTGCCTTTTCATGGTAATAGAGATAGTTTGCGGATCTAGGGTGAGTGACGGCTGTGAGAACATCCCTTCTTGTTGGTTTGTGGCCTTCCTCTCCTGGGAGAACAGCGACCTCTAGCAGCTTATGCTGGGCAGCTGTGCACAGATGGGGCCTCAGATTCTTGCCCTGCTGCTATGGAGTTTAGCTCCACAGTTGCTGTGGGCATGGCCTGCCTCCGGCTGCCGCTCCAATATGGCGGAGCTGAGTCAAGGGGAAACGTCCGGGAGGCTGTTTATCTCTATGAGAGGCTTCCAGGCCTCCCTGCTGCACAGGGAGTTAGGGTGCCCAGAGTTCCCCGGGATTCCCAGCTGCTGGACTAAGTGTCCCGGGACGCTTCAGTCCAGCCCTGGGATCCCTGTCCCTTTAAGACTTTCAAAAAGCACTGGCTTTTCTTTGTTTCCAGGGTGCCAGCTGCAGGGATCTGCTCACAGGTCTAACTGTCCTGTTTCCCTAATTTCCAGCACCCCACGCTCACACTGTGTCTGCACTCCAGTGCAGATGGCTAGGCCTGGGTGTTTAGCAGTCCTGGGCTCCCTCTCCCTCCCCGCTCCAACTCCTCTCCTCCCGCCGGGAGCTGGGGTGAGGGGCACTTGGGTCCCGCTGGGCTGTGGCTTGTATCTTACCCCCTTCATGAGGCGCTGGGTTCTCCCAGGTGTGGATGTAATCTGGCTGTTGTCTTGTGTTTTCTGGTCTCCCTTTAGGGAGAGTTGTATTTGTTGTATTTTCAAAAATACATGTGGTCTTGGGAGGAGATTTCTGCTGCTCTACTCATGCCACCGTCTTCCCTCCATATCCATTTTGTTGAGAGTTTTTTTTTTATGAATGGATGTTGAATTTTGTCAAATGCTTTTTCAGCATCTATTGAGATGATCATCTGGTTTTTATCCTTTTTGTTAATGTGGTGTATCATATTGATTTACTTCTGAATTCCATACCATCCTTGCATCCCTGGAATAAATCCCACTTGGTCATGATGGATGATCCTATTGATGTATTTTTGAATTCAGTTTGCTAATATTTTGTTGAAGATTTTTGCATCTATGTTCATCAGGGATATTGGTCTATAATTTCCTTTCTTTGTAGTGTCTTTGCCTGGTTTTGGTATTAGAGTGATGCTGGCCTTATGGAATGAGCTTGGAAGTGTTCCCTGCTCTTCTACTTTTTGGACAACTTTAAGAATGACGAGTATTAGCTCTTTTTTAAATGTTTGGTAAAATTTAGCTATGAAGCCTTCTGGTTCTGGACTTTTGTTTTGGGGGAGTTTTTTAAGTACCAATTCAATTTCATTGCTGGTAATTGGTCTGTTCAGATTTTCTGTTTCTTCCTGTGTCAGTTTTGATAGGTTGCATTTTTCTAGGAATTTGTCCATTTTCCTGGTTGTCCAGTTTATGGCATATGATTTTCATGTTATTCTCTAATAATTATTTGTAGTTTTGTGGTATCCATTGTGACTCTTCCTGTTTCACTTCCAATTTTTTTTTATTTGTGCACTCTTTTTCTTGATAAATCTGGTTAGGGCTTTATCTATTTTGTTTATTTTCTCAGAGAATCAGCTCTTAGTTTCATTACTTTTTTATGTTGTTTTTACTTCTCTATGTTATTTATTTCTGCTTTGATCTTTATTATGTCCTGCCTTCTACTAAATTTGGATTTCATTTGTTCTTCTTTTTCTAGTTTCTTCAATTGTGAGTTTAGACTGTTTATTTCAGATTGTTCTTTTCTCTTGAAGTAGGCCTGTATTGAGACATACTTCCCTCTTAGAATGGCATTTGTGGCATCCCACAAATTTTGGACTGTTGTATTTTTGTTTTCATTTGTCTCCATGTATTGCTTGATTTGTGTTTTAATTTGATCCCTGATTATTTCGAAGCATGTTGTTTACTCTCCATGTGTTTGTAGGCTTTTTTGTTTTCTTTGTGTAATTTACTTCTAGTTTCATACCATAGAGTCAGTTGCTTCCTTTGATATTCTAAGTTCTCAGTGTGACATGGAACTCATATTTGGTTCTTAATACTTGAATATGGCCAGTAAAACACCTATTTCATTTTAAATCTAATTTATGTAACTTTCCAGTTTCTTTCTTTGCCTATTCTCTAAATCTTCCCATTCTCTGATGACCAAATAGTTAAAAATAAGTTATATATAAGAAAACAAAGAGAGTTACATGTTTTCATTATTTTCTTTGATTCAAGTTGTTCTAAAATTCATGTCTAAATTGGTGGGTAACATTTGTCATATTAATTGCCTAATTATGCTTCAACTTTCATTCAATAACTTCAGCAAGTATTTATTGAGTGCATACAAGATACTAGGCATAGTTTCTGGGTTCTGAATATATAGCAGTGCACAAAGCCAGGAATAACATGATGAATGAAGCTTATTTCTTATAAGGGAAGAGAGATGACAAATAAATGTGTAATATGTCAGGTGGAGGTAAGCAACAAATAGAAAAAATTACATGAAAGGATGGGTAGAAACTGTGGCATTGCATTGTTATATAGAGCATTCAGGAAAATCTTTGAGAAGATGGTTTCTGAGCAGATTCAGACCTTACTGTACTCAGTGTGGGTCACTGTTCTTATTGTATTCTGAGTGGTATTCTTTTCTCAGAAAGTTCTTTCACATTGTTCACCAGTGCTCTTTTGGTTTAAAACAAAGAAAAAATAAAAACAGAAATAAAACTTTAAAATCCTCCAAAAAACTCCTTCCACATGCATGACTTATGAAACCTTCTTATCTGACCAAAAGGATCTCAACCTAATGGCATGGGTATTGTGAAACTGGGATTCACTCCCTCAGTGGCTGTTGCTCACATCCAATTTTTCTCATAGGTGTGATTTAACCAGCAGTTGGAAGTTCTTGTAAGTATGCATTGCTTTCCAAGCTACTGACTTTATTAAGGGAGACCAGATACAGTTATGCCATACCAAGTTGTAAAATTACAACTCTGGATCCCTCAGGTACTTTAATGTCCCAGACTCTCAGGTCTGTACTAGCCCCAGTACCTCTGTGAGTTGTATAGCTTCAAATTCCACTTCACTGTCACAGCTAGGAAGTCCCTTTTGGTACAGTAAGATTTCTTTCTTTTTTCTTTCTCCCTTTTCAACTGTGTCTTTTCATTGACAGTAATATATTTTTTAAAATTTTGTATTGTTATGTGTTTAAAACTTAATTATGAAGCTTGGTAGAGGTAGAACTGGATTTTTCTCAGTCCTCTATCAGATGTCCCCTCAATTAGGAGTTGAAGAGTTTGCTGTATTTTCTGTATGCTAAATCTTAATCTTAAAACCATTCATCAGAAAGAAGTGTATGTAATATACTAGATGTATTTTAAGGACTCATTCCAATCATTTAATTTTTGGTGACAAGTACTATGAGTTGGAAATTACCTAACTGCCAATCAAGTAAGATAATAGGCAAGTTCGTACTGTTGCAGAGAATAAAAAAGTAACCTTGAAGGCTCAAAAGTGGGACAGGTCAGTGTACATATTTACTCTTTGCCCTTCCCTGTTAACAGTAGGAGGCTTGACTGGAGTGATATGAACCACCATCTCATTGTCCATCAAGGACACATTAGATCATTGAAAAATGTACTTCAAATGGCTGAACAAAACAGTCACAGTATTTGACTTCAGATAAAGATGTCAAGAGATTTAAGTTATGCTTCAAGTTATACAAAGCTTAACTACAAACATTTACATATTGTGGTTATAGAATCTCTCCCTATTAAAAGTCTTTATGGTTCCTGAAGAAATATTTTCTCAAGCGATATAAGACACACACTGATTTATAAGATGTTCTTTCTTTCATGGGTTAAGTGGCAAAAAAAGTTCTGCTCTGACGGGAACAAAAGATGTTCACTTTTAAGGATAAAGGAAGTCTCTAAATGCTACATTTAAAATTCTTTATCAAACTGAGAATATGTTCAGAACCAGGAATGTGGACTGAGTTCAAAAGGTGAGTTATTATTAAATTCATGCAAATTTTACACTACATATTTGTTTTTTACATTTTCCAAATACAGTAGAAATTTATTCAAAATCCTATCACTTTTATTGATATTTTATCAAATGTTAAAAATAAATTCTATAAAGCCTTGAAGTAGATCTTATTGTACTATTTTAATTCTTTCTTTAACCATATATTGCAGTGAGTATACTTTTGTATGTTTTGTGTTTTTGTGAATTTTTTTTGTATATGATTATTTGTTTTTTACACTAGGTGTGATTTAACCTTATTGTAGATCTTATTGTACTATTTTAATTCTTTCTTTAACCATATATTGCAGTGAGTATACTTTTGTATGTTTTGTGTTTTTGTGAATTTTTTTTGTATATGATTATTTGTTTTTTACACTAGGTGTGATTTAACCTTATTGTAGATCTTATTGTACTATTTTAATTCTTTCTTTAACCATATATTGCAGTGAGTATACTTTTGTATGTTTTGTGTTTTTGTGAATTTTTTTTGTATATGATTATTTGTTTTTTACACCTACAAGAAAAACTTCAGTTGAGCAGCTTGTCTTTTTATTTTTGTCCTTATAATTACTGTGTGGTTTGCCAAGGAAATCTCTCCTCAAGAAATTTAGTACAACTATGAATAATATAAAGGAAGCCATCAGAATAACTATCTCCATGGAAGTAAATGAGGCAGAAGTAGTTGAGGTTATGCTAAATCTTACCCTCATTCACTGTTAGAATTTTCAGTTAACCATACCTACAGGCTTGAGTGTCAGGTCAGACAGAACTTCGAAAAACTCTGTGGCCCAATTCATACTCTGAGAGACCCAAGCTATGCCCTAATTACAGAAGCTCAAACTGTTAAACTTCTGGATATGGATAGGGAGCTTAATACAGCAAGCCCTAGGAACTATACTAAGCATTAAATAATAAACACAATAAGAGAAAAGAAAAACAGTGACACAAAAAAATGTAGATGGACATGAAATGAATCCCGTTAAAGTGGACTCAGAGAATATGGATATTCATGTTCCTTGTAAAAGCCCATCAGAAAACTCCCTGTACATTAGGAGGCTCTTAACAATCAAGGAGATAGAATGATCCACTCTGTGGATGAAAAATCAGTACTCTTGGCCATCCAGCCTAGTGCCTGAATGATTTTCAGACATTTTATAGACATAAAAATTCTCAAGGTGACAAAAATGATGGCTGTTACTGTATTTCTACTGAGTAGGACTGACTTGACTACTCTGGAGTATATATTCCCAGCAATGAAAATAATCAAATAAATAATAAATAAGACTTATGGTCTCCATATGACAACATGTTTTCAAGAAACCAACCTGGAGATAAGTTATAATACCGAGTTCTTTACACATTAAAACTTGAAATTAGTTTTCTTCCCTGGAATAGACCTGATTTTGGAGATGGGTTTACCTTCTCTCTCTCCAAATAACTCTGCCAACAATACTACATATAGATTTGCCACATGCATCATACACTATCCTGTTTTCTTATATAATATTGACTTACTCAAAGAGTTTATTATTTAACAGCACAACTAGGGCAACAGGCTGATGTCTTTGGGATTCTCTAGGACTATCTACTTTATTATCCAGAAATACGTAGTTTTACTGAGTGGTGCAGTGACATACTGACTTGTAAGGTGTGACTGGAATTAGATGCCAATTAATGGTGGAATTTCTCCTGCAGAGAGAATGCATGGGCCCCAAAACAAATGGTTGCAGTTGGTGATAACGTCATGTTTATATCCAAATATACATCTTCATAATATTTTAAATGTTTTCTCTAACACTTGAGGTTCTATGGAATTTAAGATTTCATTGCCCAAAGGATAAATGTTTTTTCATTGGGACCTAACAATAGTTCTAAAGATTTGAAATCTAGAAATTGGTCATTATATGTTGTTTATGCCACTAAACAAGAAAAAAAAAAGGGCAGGTATTTTAGCATGTGGCAGAGGCTTTCATAATAAGGAAAGTACAGTTGGAGCCGAGGTGATTAGGATAGTTTCTTTTCTTCACTATATCTATAGTTACGGTTCGATTGAAATCAGTTTTCACAAAAATGACACTGCCTCAAAGCACTCAGTAAAGAGAGAAAGTTTTCCCAGCAGTAACAAAGCAGACATAATATTATAGACCTCCAGGATTTCCTCTCCCTGGACTTACAGATAACAAAAAACAGCATAAAATAAAGAAACTGCATCTGGGATGGTTATTTTCAGGAACAGAGGCACCTTCACTTCAATTTAGACTAACAAAAACTACTACCAGACTTCAGCAGTTGGCCCTCCAGCCAGATCTGCTATTTAATCTGCACAGACAAATCTATCAATCAAGGAGTACACAAACATCACCCTTGGAGACTGACCCCTAAAAATCCAGCAACCATGACTGAGGTGGGCACCATATAGAAGGGAAACAGCAGAAAAGCATTCTCTACCTCAATTGCACCTTCCAAACTTCACACAAGCTTGGCAATTCACATGAATGTAGTGACTGGTCAAAATTAAGTTACATCCAAAACCCCAGTTACAAGACATCTGGGAAGTGAAGTTTGTTGGTTGGTTGGCTCTTTTCAGCTTATGGAGGAAGACAGTGGTTTAATGGAAGTGTTGATCTGTGATCTTTATCATATGAGAATTCCATATTACATATAACATGTCCTAAGGGACAGAAAAAACAAAATTCATACCTTCACCACATATTCCAAATATATTTTTAATCAAACATTTCCTAATCTTCCCAGCACAGAGCTTTTCCTTGCTACTATGTATAAAGCATATTTTAAATAGACAAAACATATTTAAGTAGATAAATTAACCTTTATGGTCATACTTTATACACTATCACATTATGACATTCTACAGAAGAAATGGATGTTGACAAAGGCCAAGAACTGGTCATTGAGATTCAGGCTATCTCCCTGTAGAGATAAGGTGAGCTATATGTGTGTGTGTGTGTGTGTGTGCACAATAATACAATTATGTAAAGCGGGGACATTTTTTTATTTTAGTATCATTAATGTACAATTACATGAGGAACATTATGTTTACTAGACTCCACCCATCACCAAGTTCCCCTCACATACCCCATTGCAGTCACTGTCCATCAGCGTAATAAGATGCTATAGAATCACTACTTTTCTTCTCTGTGTTGTACAGCCCTTCCTGAGCCCATCCCCTGTGCATTATACATGCTAATTTAACGCCCCCTTTCTTTTTCCTCCCCCCTTATCCGTCCCTTCCCACCCATCCTCCCCAGTCCCTTTCCCTTTGGTAACTGTTAGCCAATTCTTGGGTTCTGTGAGTCTGCTGCGATTTTGCTCCTTCAGTTTTTTCTTTGTTCTTATACTCCACAGATGAGCAAAATCATTTGAGACTTGTCTTTCTTCACCTGGCTTATTTCACTGAGCATAATACCCTCTAGCTCCAACCATGTTGTAGCAAATGGTAGAATTTGTTTTCTTCTTATGGCTGAATAATATTCCATTGTGTATATGTACCACATCTTCTTTATACATTCATCTACTGATGGACACTTAGGTTGCTTCCATTTCTTGGCTATTGTAAATAGTGCTGCGATAAACATAGGGGTGCATCTGTCTTTTTCAAAATGGGCTGCTGCATTCTTAGGGAAAATTCCTAGGAGTGGAATTCCTGGGTCAAATGGTATTTCTATTTTGAGTTTTTTGAGGAACCTCCATACTGCTTTCCACAATGGTTGAACTAATTTACATTCCCACCAGCAGTGTAGGAGGGTTCCTCTTTCTCCACATCCTCATCAACATTTGTTGTTGTTTGTTTTTTGGATGGTGGCAGTCCTTCCTGGTGTGAGGTGGTATCTCATTGTGGTTTTAACTTGCATTTCTCTGATGTCTAGCAATGTGGAGCATCTTTTCTTGTGTCTGTTGGCCATATGAATTTCTTCTTTGGAGAAGTGTCTAATCAGATCCTGTGCTCATTTTTTAATTGGATTATTTGCTCTTTGTTTGTTGAGGCACATGAGCTCTTTATATATTTTGGATATCAACCCTTTATTCAGATCTGTCATTTATGAATACATTCTCCCATACTGTAGGATGCATTATTGTTCTATTGATGGTGTCCTTTGCTGTACAGAATCTTTTCAGTTGATATAGTCCCACTTGTTCATTTTTGCTTTTGTTTCCCTTGCCTGGGGAGATATGTTCATAATGAAGTTGCTAATGTTTATGTCCAAGAGATTTTTGACTATTGTTTTTTCTAAGAGTTTTATGGTTTCATGACTTACATTCAAGTCTTTGATCTATTTTGAATTTACTTTTGTGTGTGGGGTTAGAAAGTGGTCCAGTTTCATTATCTTACATGTAGCTGTCCAGTTTTGCCAACACCAGCTGTTGAAGAGGCTGTCATTTCCCCATTGTATGCCCATGGCTCCTTTATCATATATTAATTGACCATATATGTTTGGGTTAATATCTGTACTCTCTATTCTGTTCCACTGGTCTGTGGCTCTGTTCTTATGCCAGTAGCAAATTGTCTTAATTACTGTGGCTTTGTAGTAGAACTTGAAGTTGTGAAGTAAGATCCCCCTGCCTGCTTTTTTCTTCCTTCTCGGGATTGCTTTGGCTATTCAGGTTCTTTTGTGGTTCCATATGAATTTTAACATTATTTGTTCCAGTTCATTGAAGAATGCTATTGGTATTTTGATAGGGACTGCATTGAATCTGTAGATTGCTTTAGGTAGGATGGTCATTTTGACAATATTAGTTCTTCCTATCCAAGAGCATGGGATGAATTTCCATTTATTACTCTCCTCTTTAATTTGTCTTAATAGTGTCCCATAGTTTTCAGGGTATAGGTCTTTCACTTCCTTGGTTAGGTTTATTCCTAGGTATTTTATTCTTTTTGATGTAATTGTAAATGGAATTGCTTTTGTAATTTCTCTTTCTACTAATTCATTGTTAGTGTAAAGGAGTGCAACAGATTTCTGTGTATTAATTTTGTATCCTGCAAATTTGTTGAATTCGGATATTAGTTCTAGTAGTTTTGGAGTGGAGTCTTTAGGGTTTTTTATGTACAATATCATGTCATCTGCAAATAGTGACAGTTTGACTTCATCTTTACCAATCTGGATGCCTTTTATTTCTTTGTTTTGTCTGATTGCTGTGGCTAGGACCTCCAGTACTCTGTTGAGTAACAGTGGGGAGAGTTTGCATCTCTGTCTTGTTCTCGATCTTATAGGAAAATCTTTCAGCTTCTCGCTGTTAAGTATGACATTGGCTGTAGGTTTGTCAAATATGTCCTTTGTTATGTTGAGGTACTTTCCATCTATACCCATTTTGTTGAGAGTTTTTATCATGAATGGATATTGGATTTTGTTGAATGCTTTTTCAGCATCTATGGAGATGATCATGTGGTTTCTGTTCTTCTTTTTGTTGATGTGGTGGATGATGTTGATGGATTTTTGAATGTTGTACCATCCTTGCATCCCTGAGATGAATCCCACTTGATTATACTGTATGATCCTCTTGATGTATTTTTGTATTCAGTTTGCTAACATTTTGTTGCGTATTTTTGCATTTATGTTCATCAGGGGTATTGGTCTGTAATTTTCTTTTTTGGTGGGGTCTTTGTGTGGTTTTAGTATTAGAGTGATCCTGGCTTCATAGAATGAGTTTGGGAGTATTCCCTCCTCTTCTATTTGTTGGAAAACTTTAAGGAGAATGGGTATTATGTCTTCTCTATATGTCTGATACAATTCAGCCATGAATCCATCTGGCCCAGGGGTTTTGTTCTTGGGTAGTTTTTTGATTACTGCTTTAATTTCATCACTGGTAATTGATCTGTTTAGATTTTCTGTTTCTTCCTTGAGCACTCTTGGAAGGTTGTATTTTCTAGGAAGTTTTCCATTTCTTCTAGGTTTTCCAGCTTGTTAGCATATAGATTTCATAGTATTCTCTAATAACTCTTTGTATTTCTTTGGGGTCCATCATGATTTTTCCTTTCTCATTTTTGATTCTGTTGATGTGTGTAGATTCTCTTTTTCTCTTAGTAAGTCTGGCTAGGGGCTTATCTTTTTGTTTATTTTCTCAAAGAACCAGCTCTTGGTTTCATTGATTTTTTTTCTATTGTTTTATTCTTCTCAATTTTATTTATTTCTTCTCTGATCTTTATTATGTCACTCCTTCCATTTACTTTGGGGTGTCTTTGTTCTTTTTTTTCCAGTTTCAATAACTGTGACTTTAGACTCTTCATTTGGGATTGTTCTTCCTTCTTTAAATAGGCCTGGATTGCTATATACTTTCCTCTTAGAACTGCCTTTGCTGCATCCCACAGAAGTTGGGGCTTTTTGCTGTTGTTGTCATTTGTCTCCATATATTGCTTGATCTCTATTTTAATTTGGTCATTGATCCATTGATTATTTAGGAGCATGTTGTTAAGCCTCCATATGTTTGTAAGCCTTTTTGTTTTCTTCGTACAATTTATTTTTAGTTTTACACCTTTGTGGTCTGAGAAATTGTATGGTAGAATTTCAATCTTTCAGAATTTACTGAGGCTCTTTTTGTGGCCTAGTATGTGGTGTATTCTGGAAAATGTTCCATGTGAACTTGATAAGGATGTGTATCCTACTGCTTTGGGTGTAGAGTTATGTAGATGTCTTTTAGTTCCATCTGTTCTAGTATGTTGTTCAGTGCCTCTGTGTCCTTACTTATTTTCTTTCTGGTATATCTGTCCCTTGGAGTGAGTGTTGTGTGGAAGTCTCCCAGAATGAAAGCATTGCATTCTATTTCCTCCTTTAATTCTGTTAGTATTTGTTTCACATATGTTGGTGCTCCTGTATTGGGTGTATATATATTTATAATGGTTATATTCTCTTGTTGGACTGAGCCCTTAATCATTATGTAATGTCCTTCTTTATCTTTTGTTACTTTCTTTATTTTGAGGTCTATTTTGTCTGACACGAGTATCACAACATTTGCTTTTTTCTCTCTGTTGTTTGCATGAAATATCTTTTTCTATCCCTTGACTTTAAGTCTGTGTATGTCTTTGGGTTTGAGGTGAGTCTCTTGTAAGTAGCATATGGATGGGTCCTGCTTTTTTATCCATTCTATTACTCTGTGTCTTTTGATTGGTGCATTCAGTCCATTTACATTTAGGGTGAGTATTGAAAGGTATGTACTTATTACCATTGCAGGCTTTAAGTTTGTGGTTACCAAAGCTTCAAGGTTAGCTTCTTTACTATCTTACTGTCAAACTTAACTCACTTATTGAGCTATTATAAACACAGTCTGATGATTCTTTATTTCTCTCCCTTCTTATTCCTCCTCCTCCATTCTTTATATGTCACGTGTTTTATTCTGTACTGTTTTGCCTTTCCTTTGACTGTGAGTAGTTTATTTTATTTTTTGCATTTAGGTAGTATTTGGTTGGTCTGCTTTCTTTGTTGTGATTTAATTTTCTCTGGTGACATCTATTTTTCTTTAGGAGCATTTCCATCTAGAACATCCCCTTAACATATCCTGTAGAGTTGGTTTGTGGGAGGCAAATTCCATCAACTTTTGCTTGTCTATTTAATCCCTCCTTCATATTTAAATGATAATCATGCTGGATACAGTAATCTTGGTTCAAGGCCTTTCTGTTTCATTGCTTTAAATATATCACCCCATTCTCTTCTGGCCTGTAATGTTTCTGTTGAGCAGTCTGATGATAGCTTGATGGGTTTTCCTTTGTAGGTGACCTTTTTTCTCTCTCTGGCTGCCTTTAATACTCTGTCCTTGTCTTTGATCTTTGCCATTTTGAATATTATATGTTTTGGTGTTGTCCTCCTTGGGTACCTTGTGTTGGGAAATCTGTTGGCTTCCATGTTCTGAGCAACTTTGGGGAAGTTTTCAAGAATTATTTCCTCAAAAAGATTTTCTATCCCTTTTTCTCTCTCTTCTTCTGCTGGTACCCCTATAATGTGAATATTATTCTATTTGGATTGGACACAGAGTTCTGTTAATATTCTTTCATTCCTAGAGATTCTTTTATCTCTCTCTTCCTCAGCTTCTCTGTATTCCTATTCTCTGACTTCTAGTCTATTAACAGTCTCTTGTGCTTCATCCAGTCTGCTTTTAAGTCATTCCAGAGATTGTTTTGTTTCTGTATTCTCACTTCTGACTTCTTCCCTTAGCTCTTGCATACTTCCCTGCAGGTCCATCAGTTTGGCTTTGACCTTTATTTTGAATTCTTTTTCAGGAAGGCTTGTTAAATGTATCCCATTTGGCCCTCTCTCTGGGGTTGTCTGGGTGATCTTTGACTGGACCAGATTCTTCTGCCTTCTCATGGCAATAGAAGAGTGTCACAGGCAGGTGGCATATGTGTCAGCTGGGAGAATAAAGTCCCTTCCTGCTTGTTGTTCTCCATTCCCTTCTCCGCTGCCTGCACCACTTACCCACACACCTGGAGGTGGTCTCTGTGATCCCCTGAGCTGCCCTTGGTGGGGCTGCCTTCAGGCTAGCCTAGAGCCCTGCAGGGGATTGCAGGTGCACTGGGCCTGTTCTCCTGCGAGAACGGCCCCCCTTCGTGCCTCCCAGGCCTTGCTCCAGCTTCCGCTGACTGCACCGGTTACCTGCACACCAGGAAGCAGTGTCTGGGATCCCCTGAGCTTCCCTGGGTGGGGCCACCTTCAGCCCAGCTTAGCATACTGTGTGGGGTCACAGCCACACCAGGAGTGTTCTCCTGCAAGAACGGCATCCCTTCGTGCCTCCTGGGCCTTGCACCAGCTTCTGCTGTCCATCCTGGCTAGCTGCATGCTGGGAGGAGAGTGTGTATGGTTGCTGTGGGCAGGCTGTTCTTGTCTGTAGCACCAGCTGGGAGAATCGAATGGCAGGCTGCTTATGGCCTTGAGGGGCTTTGGGGCTGCTTTCCCTGTCAAGGGGTCAGGGGGCCCAAAGATCCTCAAAGATTCCCAGCCTGCTGGGCTCAGTGTGCTGGGATGATTTTGTTCAGCTGTTGAGCCCCTGACCCTTCAAGACTTTTAAAAATCACCCACTTTTCTTTTGTCCCAGGAGAGCCAGCTTTGGGGACCCACTCACAGTCTGTCCATATCAGATTTAGTTTTCCATTTCTCTATCCAGCACACCATGCAATGCATGTCTGAGCTCCCAGTGCAGATTACTAGGGCTGGTTATTTAGCCCACTCCCTCCCTACTCCGACTCCTCTCCTTCCACCAGTGAGCTGGGGAGGGGGGGTGCTTGGGTCCCTCCAGGCCAGGGCTTGTATCTTACCTGTTTCATGAGATGTTGAGTTCTCGCAGATGTAGATGTAGCCTGGATGTTGGACTGTATCTTCTGGTCTCTCTTTTAGGAATAGTTGTATTTGTTGTATTTTCAAAAATATACATGGTTTGGGGAGGAGATTTCCACCACCCTGCTCACACCGCCATCTCGAGCCCTCTCCAAGAGGGAACATTTTTAATTCTATCTATAGAAAAAAGTACTTTTGTGTGTGAATGTTTTTATATTTTAAATGCAAGGAATGAACATGGTAGACACCTGCTTTCCAATCAATCATTCTCTCTCATCCTTTTTCTTTAAAAAAATCAGTAACTTAACTTTTCCTTTGTGGAACAATTCTCACATTCCCTGGATGCTTAATGGAACTGTGAATGATCTACCATTCTTCGTGTTCCTCCTCTCATTTGTTACAGAGGTCTCACCTCCAAATACAGTAATACTGGAGAAAAGGGCTTCAACATATGAATTTGTGGGTGGCAGCACAGACAGTCCACAGCAATAATCATTTTTTTCAGTTATATTGATTTCATACAATAATGAAATCTTATTGGTTATTATAACCAGATTTATAAGTCCTGGCATTATGTTAACAGCTTCACAAACTTTCTTATATTTAGTGCTTCTAGTAATATGTGAAGTAAATAATGTTCTTAATTTATAGATTAGAAAATGAAGACTTCAGAGAATCTAAGTAACTTGAATAGAGTGTCAAACTAGAAACTAGCAGAAACAGGATCCAAGCCTATGGCTTTCTGACATAAGCAGTTTCCTTAAATAATAAAATAATATATTTGTTAGTCAAAAAACCTATAACAATTATATAGAACTGATACTATATCTTTATGCTTGATACTTTTTCTACCCAGAATCTGGCACAATATCAAATATTGAATCAGAACTAGTAGTGAGGCATTTAGTAAAAGAGAGAGTGGAAAAAAAATGTAAAAAGGAAATTTACACCTTGTAGTATGTATGAAAAGAGGTTTGAATATCTGTAGTTCTGGCTGATAGGAAAAGATGAGGCTGACATCCATTTTCTCAGTGTAATCAGAGTTATTCAGAAAAAGGTAAATACACACACACACACACACACAAACTGTATCTTAGGACATACTAAGATTGTCTTTTGAGGTTTTGAATCCTTAGCTGTAACGTGTGCTCAGAAAAGCTGTAGGAACAGGAAATTGCTGATTGCCAAGTGAGGATATGAGAATTCCGTATCATGTATAACATGTCCTAAGGATGTTACCTACCCCAGTCTTGATACAACTCTTCTAAGTAATAACTATTCCATCAAGCAAGATTAAGATTCTCTGATCTATAGTTACTGGGTTGACAAGTTAAGAGTATTAAGCAGTCATTCCCCAATCTGTGTACACACAGAGATAGATGACGTTGTCACTCCCCAAACCTACTGAATTAGAATGCAGGTTACTAGTGTCTGACATTAATGTTTGGAAGATAGCATAAGCTTCTGATGGGCAATTGGCATTGGTATGTACTACATGCTATGGCCAAGTGAAGAGTCAGATTTATTAGTCCCAGATATGCTCCAGAGAACTGTGTGGACCCCAAGAAAGTCATTCAAATTATGTGGCTTTACTTTTCCATTGTTGAAGTTAGTGTCAATGGATATTCACCAAAGTTACATTGTACCTTTCTCACAATAAATTTTGGAACTATCATAAACCTGCTATGGGACTAGTATATAAAGAAAGATTATTTTAGAAGTTTCATAAAGATAACATCATCCATATTTACTCTGGAAGCAAGATTTCTTGGTTTTTGTTTTTCAATGTGCCTAAACACTTTCCTTTATAATTCATGGGAGCATATTTCTATGTATATGTCACAACACTTGATTCTAATATGTACCATCCACATAGTATCAAGTCTAGGGGGGAATCTATGAGATGCCAAAATATTAATGTGGACAAATTTTGGCCTTCTGTTGGTCATTCAGAAGTTACAGATAGTATCTTAGAGTTGGGCCCTCTATGAACCTTACTTTTATGTTTTTGCTATACCAAAGTACAAGTGCCAAAATCATTTGGAAAGCACAGCAGGCATCAGGAAAAGGAGGCGGCTGCATTATCTTCCTTCTCTCATAGTGACAGACTTATTTTTGAAATGCTGGTGGAAAATTCAAATTGCAATTTGTCAAAACAAACAGTGTTTTCACAGAAGTCTTTGTCTCTATTCCTCACAGAAGAAAACCATTTTTGTTATGAAACTCATAATTAGAGATAAATTCCTTAGCTGAACATAAGGACAACTTTGTGGTTTTACTCTTATGTGGAAACTAAGTGCAGGTTTTTTTAATATAGTATTCTAGATACAGAAAATGAGAGGCTTATACAGATTAAAATTTAAAAATTAACCACATACTATTTATTTAAAAAGAGAATACTTTCTCATCTGGTTTTATTTGAATTAATCCACTTTGATATGCCTGTGATGTTTACCTAGATAAAATGTCAACTTATTTGCAGAAAATTAAAATCTATGTGGAAAATATAACATCTGTTAATTATTTTTCTGTTGAAGATAAATAAAGAGTAAATTCCTAATAATTAAATTATAAAGCTCCCTAGAAGGTTGGATAATTATTTATCTATGTCCATATTTCACAACTGAGAATGCAAATTACTCACAGTGGCTAAAAGTAAAATTTGTTCTTTCACATATATTTAGGGGAATAGAAGGATGCTAAGAGAGTTTGTAAAACTTGCTACAGGTAAATAAGTTCTTCAAAGGCATACATTTAGATCATATTAAAACTGAATTTGGAGTCTTCTTTTGAGGTTTGTTTCAATTTGGTGTCAGTTCCTGGATGATTTCCATTACTCTCAGTCTATTATTAAAGAATAAAGAAGAGGAAACAGATGTTGGGAAACAAAGACCAATAAATGCAATCAAGGAGGAGAATTCAGACGAAAATACGCATCAAAGGCTGAATTTACTTCCACCATATGCAGATTAAATAAAATGTTCAGGCTTTCCCCTGAAGGAGAGACACAGAAAGTTCATATCAATCATGTCAATAACATTGTCAACACCAACAAATTGCTCTCTTCTTTTCTTAATTTTTCTTTAGATGTAAAATTTTAGTTATAACTTTTCCATTCTCTCTTCAACTTACTTCAGATTGGCTTTAGTCCCCATTTCACAGAAATTTCTTTCATTAAGGTTACAATGACCTTTATGACTTTAAAGCGAATGGCCAGTTTCTCTTTACCTTATCTGACATCCTAACTTTGGATACGTGTTGTTGCTCCTTGCTCCTTGAAATGTTATTTCCTCTAGCTTCTATGTATGATTTTCTTCCAATGTTTCTGGACTCTCCAGCTTCCTTTGCTGACTCTTCTCCCTCCTTCAGACCTTAAATAATGGAGCGCATCAAAGTTTGGCCCTGATCTATTTTTCCTTTCGCTACTCTTCCCCCGGGAGATCTTATCTGATCCATGGCTTCAGTTTTATTCACTTCACAAAACACGCAAACGAATATTATTACCCCAAACCACTCTTCTGTGTATGGGAAACCTAATATCTATCATTTGTTATATCCATGAGGATGTCTCCAAGGCCTTTTAAAGCTCACATGCCCAAAAGTGAACTTATGATCTTCTTCCTTGGAAATTAATTGCAAAATGATGTTCAAGTTGGCATTTCTTTAGTATTATTCAAAAGAAACTAAGGCCAACCAAAAGAGAATTCTTATAAGCTCCACAGTGGACGTATTTCAGACAATATTAACAAATTTCCATGACAGATCACTGACAGTCTTACACTAGCTTCTTCAATAGCCTCTTCTTCACAAATCACAATCTGATTTGTAAGTAAAATACTATAAGTCCAGTATTCTTACAGTTAATTCATTCATTCATTTGTTTAACAAACCCTTAACTTACAATAATGAAATATAGAAAACTAGGCCCCTGGCTTCATGGAACTTAAGAGATTAACAGGAAGAAAACAAGTATAAAAATAAGATGATTTCAGATAGCAACTAAATAGTATGTAGAAAATTAAACATGGAAATGTATTCAGGTTGTCTTGGAGGTGGATGCTACTTTAGCTTGAATATGAGGATAGATGGCTCTTTAAGGAGGCAACATTTCTGGTGAAAACAGAAGGATGGAAAGATTCAGAACAAAGATCAGAGAAGAACAACTGAGGCAAGGATGGATAAGTTCAGATGGCCTAGTTGTGTGGGAGAAGGCTGAATGAGTGTGCATGTTTGAGGAAAAGAGGACAGGAAGTACTAAAAATAGTCTGGGGAGAATTCACAGGTTATAGGGAGGGGATAAAAGGAGATAAACATGTGTGAGAGTAGTAACAGCCCATTCATGAAAGGTCCTTGAGTATGGGAAATTTGTATTTTAAGTATAATGGAAGCCACTGAGAGAGAGGAGTTTAAGAAGATCAATGATATGGCTTTGTTTATACATCTAAATGCCTATCCTGACTAGGCCAAGAAAGAGTATCAGTCCTTCTCTGGTGACAAAAGCTAAGATACGTAAAACTCAAAAGTAGTTGGAGGCTGTGCCCCCACCAAATGGAGGAATTGAGCCAAGAATCAGAGAGAAGAAAAACAATTACAGAAGTCAGCAAAGGTTCTACATTAGTTATCTACTGACACATAACAAATTACCTCAGATTTTAGAAGTTTAGGACAACACATATTTATCATCTCATAGTTTTTGCTGGTCAGGAATCTGGAACATGTACCCTAGACCTCAGTCTCTCATAGGCTGTAAGTAAGATGTTGGTGAGTTTCAGTCATCTCAGATTTCAACTAGGTAGAGATTTGCTACCAAGAGCATATGATTGATGGCAGGACTCCATTCCTGGAAGGCCACTCAATGGCAGCCTCATCACTCACTGGCTCTCAGCCATGGGCTTCCCTCAGTTCCTTGCCACATGGGCTTCTCCCACAAGGCAGCATGCTTCAGAAAAACATGCACGCAGAGAAGGCAATGGAGAGAGCATACAAGAAAGACATAAGTCACAGTCTTTTAAAACCTAATCATAGAAGCCACATTTCATAATTTTTTGTCATATTCTATTTGTTAGACAAACCATTAGATTCAGCCCATACCCAGAAGGGCAGGAACATCAAGAAGTAGAAGCAATATTAAATGCCTCCCTACCACAGTGCATCCTCTGGCCTCCACTGATTTACTTAAGCCCCTCCCTGATCTAAAATGTCCCCTCTCAAGATCCCCAGAAGTCTCATCCCATTAGAGCATCCGTTCAAATCCAAATCTTCCTTATTAAATCAGTTGTAGCTCCTTGTTCAGTCCCTCTGAGTCTATGACCTGTGACTCTCCAGCCCAGCCCTGTGACACCAAGAGATACATGGGAGCAACAGACTGACCTAGCTGAGCCTTCCCACTTTCCTGAATCACTTGTTTATAGGATTTAATAAAAATGATTATTATTTTAAGCAGATAGATTTTGTGACATTTGTTACATAGCAATAGAAAACCAGAGAAACATCCTAGTTTTTCTGAGCTGAAGTCCCAGTTCTTAGAATAACAGAAGTACAGGACCACAAAATATATTCTACAACAGGAGTCTGTCAAATGTCTTGAAGCAAAGCATTCTTATGTTTCGTGGTCAGGCTCTCAGAGTACTTTCCTCAGGGAGAGGAGACTTTGAAAACGAGGCAACTACAGTACCACACACGGGTATTAGCAGGTATAAAGGCTTTTCTAGATGAGGCACACAGGTAAAGCCACTCAGGGGCTGCAGATAAGGGGCAAACTCTGGTAACCATTAAAGGGTAGCAGAACATGTCACCCCAAAATATGCAGCTTTGGTATATTGATTTTTTTTGAGCTGTCAGCACTTATAAAATAACAAATACAGGGAGAGGCTTTCTCTAAATTCCCCTTATCTGCCTAAAGATAGAACCTCCAAAGGAAACTCAGTTGCCATAATTCCCCTCCCTGGGAGTTTCATCAACCAGGAAATGCTGACTCATCACAGGAGAGGAGACTAGAGGTCAACAGTACACCCAGACAAACTTTGCCACAAACTATTCTATCTCCCATCTCTTCTTCTGAAGGCCCATTCACATTTCCTAAAAATCATTCCTCTACCCTAAGACAGCCACATCCACCTCCCCTTTCCCTACTGAGATAGCATGTAGTGGGCATCCTAAACCACCTTGGAGAGTTACTTATTTTTTCTCTGGTATCTCCTATGCAAAGCTGGGGTACACTTGTTAATAAACATCAGTTTTTGTCTTATTAATCTGTCTTTTATTATACAGGATCTCAGCCAAGAACTCAGAAGGATAAAAGGAAAATTACTCTTCCTCCCCTACAGCATTCATAGGAAATACATTATTTCTGTACACATGAAGATGTAGTAGAAGACACATCATTTCCTAACTCCCCACTGCTCCCCAAATTTCCCAGGTAGAATGAGGAACAAGTAAACAACATCAATAGCTCTTTGTTCATGAAGTCAGTGGCACAGCCCTGGATGTTACTGAAACTCCTATCGCATTTCATTGTTTAGGAGAGACATTAACTGCCTGGAGGTCTGAAGGTGGGTCAATCTGTTAATCTGTTCAACGTGGTTATGTCTCAGAAAGTGCATGGCCAGGCTCCCAAGCCTGTAAACCAACAGAGTTCATTCTGCTTATGAGGCTTTATCTGAGCTAACGCTGGCTGATTGTTAAAGAAAGCTTTGGATTACCTGTTCAGTAAAATTGTATTGCATTAAGAAAAACAAAATGCATCTTTGAAGGTAAGAAGATAGGAGCAGTAGGATTATTGGCCTGATACTGGGGAAATACAGCAATGTTCATGGTTATGGCAGAGATTTTCATGGCAAGGTTTTGACTCAGAAAGTAAAGTATGTAGCAAAATCTCTCTATGCTAGAGACTTAATCCTGGAACCACCCTCTCACTATCTATACTATCACTCCTGTTATTATCCAGTGGCATGACTTTAAATATCTTTTTGCCAATGGTCTGCAAGTCCCCATCTATCACTGGATATCATGTTCATATTCCTACCTGCTCCTGTCCTGATCTCCTTCTGGCTTTCTAATTGGCATCTCAACTGGACATGTCTGAAACTAAATATTTGAGTTTTCTTTCTCCCTCCCAAGTCTACTCCTCCAAAAGTTTGCAACTTCTATAAGATTCCTACATTCATCTGGTTGCTCAGATGAAGAAAGTTGGAGTCATTTCTACTCCCCTCTCTCTCTTACATCACACATGATCCATCAGACAATCATGTTAAGTATACCTTCAAATTCATTGTACATCTATTCATCTGAGTCAATATCCACAGCAACCTTTCTGATTCATGATACCACATTCTTTCAAAGGGGTATTGCAGTAGCCTCCCAAGTGGTCTCTCTGCTTCATTTCTTAGTCTAAAGCCATTGTGATCCTTTCAATGTAAATCTGATTATGTCAAATTTGGGAATTACTAAAGTATGATTTCTATTCCTAATAAACCAGGTCAAGACCTGTCACCTGGAGATGCCATCTCTGTTCTCCTTTTTGCGTGAGCCTCATTGCTGGTATCCACTGGCAGCCAAACCACTCTGATAAGTCATCTTCATCATAAGGATGGGGAGCATTGTCTGAATGCAGGTGTGTTGCCAAAAATGCTTTCTAGCCATTCCTAAAGTCATCAATAGCTGAGGGACAGAAAATAGCCTCCTTCCCAATCTGGAGATAATATTTGTGTTACCTCCAGCAAGAGATCTTTAATGCCTATCTACACTCACTAATCCTCTTATCTCCAAAGAGAAATATGAAAACTTCCTTATGTACCAGTAGGGATAAACAGTCACAGGAATGTCACACTACATTGGTCTGAGCAAGTACCCCAATATGTCCTGTTAAACCTGCAATCTGTTCACTTGGGCAATATCAACTTGCAAATGAGGTAAGTCATGCCCCTGGTTAGGGGTTTCACTTAGTCCCCACGTATTTCCCTTTATTCCAATCCCACCCCACAGCCCCATGGGCATGTTGCACCTGGGCTTGCAGTTTCTTGAAAAGTTTTTTGGTAATAACAGAAGGTGAGCATAGATCAATAAATTGTCATGGGAACTGGTGCTATATTTTATTAACAATATACTCAGACTGGGGAGGTTCACCTGCTTTGAAGACAAACATGAAAAGTAATGATGAACTGACTTACTACTGTAGAGTCTACAAAGCTCCTTTTGTTTGAAACTTATTGTTACTCTCAGTCTTTATGTTTCAAAGGTTTTAGACTGTTCCTTAGAGTTTGGAATTTATCTGTCCAGAACATTACAATGTCATAAAAAGGGGGAAAATATCCCCAAGTTCAAACTTCTATTTTCTATAATAAAGGCATAAAAACCCCACAGAACTCATTCTTCATGACAGAATTGCGTGCCCCACAAGCTGAGACTCCGGACAAAGAACTGCGCACATCTCCTGTCCCTCAGTTCCCAGCAGTTTTCATTTTCAAGCAACCACAACAAAGTCCTTTTTCTAGTTACCAAGATGAATACAAAAAGGATTTAACGCTCCAGGGCATTTCTGTGTTTAAAAAAAAAACAGAAAAAACAAAAACATATCACCTGAATAACTAATGCAGACCTTAATGTGATACTCAACTTAATGATTCCAGTTTAGACAGAAAGAAAATAGATAAATTAAACTTGAATACATACCAAAATATATTTGGCACTTCAACCTATAAAGTAACCTTTCACATGAAAACAAAAAAGGTGCCTTTCAGAATACCAGGGGTACCCGAATTATGACAATGTCTGTGCTTATCAAAACCAAACTAACACTAATATAAAGCAGCACAAGATGTAGAACCATCAACTCTTCTCACATGAGAAAGCTATGGCTCCTGAATTTTGACCTGTATTTTTGAAAAATACTTATGATGGTCACGAATCACAAAGCAATTACAAAGCACCAGTTTCAGTAGTTTGGATCTAAAGTATTTAAAAGCATATGTTCCGTGTGGGAATTTGGCTGATGTAAAGGTGCTTTATTATTACAGAGTCATTATTACCAGTAAATTCCCTTTGGAGAAGCATACCCATCTTTTTAAAGGATGTTCTATGATTATTTCAGAAGAAAAGAATAGAATTCTTTAACAGTTGCACTGAAAAATCAGCAGTTAATTACTTTTATTGTTTTTATACATTTCTATGATTTTAAAAGCTAGTAATCTTTATAGATAAGAAAAAAACCCAAAACATGAACCATGTATGTAAAAAAGTATATATGTATACTCATTTTATTTTAAGCTTTCCACCACATTAGATCATGCTTTTTCAATTGCAAAAGGTAAAATTGTCCATAGTTCTGTGTTTTAACTTCCCAGTCTTAGTCAATGACAACACTAGTGCAATGGAAAGACTCCTAAATAGAAAAACTAGATTTCAATTCTGCTTTGCAGCTCACTGGTCAAATGATGCTAGGCAATTTAATTAGCTCTTTTAGGTCCTAGTTGCAGTATAAAAAGTTTCTTTTACAAAAATTTGTAATTTCTTTTAAAAATTGTCACATGGAAAGGTAATTAAACTTGTTTCTATGGATCTCAGTAGTTGTAATAGTACTAATATGTACAGCACCAAATCTAAGATAGAACTTTCTGCAATTTAGAAGTACCCAAAGATAGCATAGGAAGTAGGCAGAGCGCATATTCAAGTTTAAGCTTATACTGGATGATTACATGGTAGAAATCTAGGAGAGGAGACCCAAGCATTGAAAGGGATATAAAACTAGAATTTCCAATAACCCTGAGATTTTATGACTCTGTTTTTCATATTTCTAATCTCCTTCAAAAACTGCTTTCATCAGGCACTTCCTTTTGCAAAGGCTCATTAATTTAAACCATTTTGAAATAAGTCCCTTTGGATAATTTTATGGCCCGAGATTTCTATTTAAATGTATTTATCCTTCAAAAGTATCCTCCATTCTAGCCAGAACAGTCTTCACCTTGTGCACAAATACACCACGGTCATGCCAACCTTCCTTCCCTGGACCCCCACTCCCCCAAGAATGTCTTCTTACTTTTCTGTTTAGGCTAATGCCTGGATTCTTGGAGATCTGGCTTAGTGTTTTAAAACACTTCCTATTCATCCCATCTGTAAGGGAGGAATTCTTGCCCTAAGGTTAAAGGAACATGTGAAAACACAACACCCCACTCTGGACAAAACGAGATAGACAGCAGTTCTAAGTTACACACCTGCTGCCCACAGGCAGAGGGCGCCATGCTGTGCAGGGCCACGCAGAGAGGGCACTTTACAACACAGTGAAGGACCAGAGGATGTGGGAGGTGGGTTCTGCGGGATCAAGAGGGTGAGGTGTTTCCTGATTCCAAAGGAAATATACCACTGACTTGTTTGAGTTAATTCCACAGGCTGGCAGGGAATTGAAATATACTAACAGGAATAAGGAAGAAATGTTCTAGGTCCCTTCAAGGAGGAAGGTTGTTTGGCTAGGAAGCATATCTGAAGGAGCAGAGTGGGGAGGAGAGACTGGAAAAAGGCTATTTGATGCCCTTCAGATGACAAGGCATCATTTAAGACTGGGCCTTAATTTTAGGCCTTATGTCACAATTATATTTTATCTCCCCCATAAAACCTCTGATCAAATGAGATAAAGTACACAGATATGATTTTTAAACTGCTATATTAACATGTAATTTCCCCTGCCTACTATAGCTTTATGTCCTTATCCAACCAAATAACAAGAATGTAAAACCTTATATATGCATTCTTATTACTAATTAATTTTTGTCTCATTTTCTAAACTGTATATCCCTTAAGGATACTGAATATATAAAAGCCTTTATTTTACTTCCATTCTGTATTGTATAACATTAAATACATAGTAGCAGTCATTTGACTGATTTAACACTCTATGAAGGGAAAAAAATCTAACTCATAATTTGTAAAATATCCATTGCATTCTAATAAATTTGTTCATTCATCCTCACTTAACAAAATAGTTGCATTTCAGGAAAACTAATTATAATATGCATTCCCATTCCTAGATAACTTTCATTATAAAATTGGAGATTTCTTTCTATGTAAAACTAGGCCTTAATAGACTGTGTTAAACATCTCTAATGTGGAAATGATTAAAATAACAGTCACATGAAGTGCTGTGATAGGAAGAATTATTAAACAAGATGTATATGGACATTTAGAAAATAAAATTAAAATAGCTGGAAATTAGCAAGGATTTATTAAGAGTCACATGACATTTACTTGCCTTTTAGCAGTTTGACTGGTGTTACTGATTTTGAAACTATCATGAAGCATATTTTAATTTTGTTGAGCTATTTGACATTACTTAATATTCTTGAGGATCAGAAATAAATGTACAAATGGTGGAGGACTACATAAAGCATACTGATTAGTGTCAACCTGACTAGAAGTTTCTTCTGGTTTAATGAAGGATTCTGTGTTTCTATTCTTTACAAAAAATGTAATTACTAGGATAAGACACAGAAAGTATACTTATCAAATTATGAATGGCATACCTCTAAGAAGGATGATAAATGAAAGAATCAGATGCCTAATTATCTCAACAAGCTGGAATCCAAAGAAACAAGACTAAATTTAACAGGGATATTACAAATAAAGTCTTACTGGTAAGTAGTTTAAAAATTAGTTGTGAAAGTTACAGGATGGGTACATCTGGAAGTGCAGTTAGCTGGGTTAATAATAAAATGTTAGTGCTACAAAGTGAATGTGATCAGGGACGGGTGAAACATAGGGTCTAGACTAATGGGGCAAGTTGAAGAGGCACTGTGCTGGGCAGCACTGTTCTGCCCACATCCAGAGCCCTCCTCTGTTCTGAATGTGAGGAGAAAATGCTAAATACAAGAGGTTGCCAGGTAAAAATCCACTTGGTTTAATTAGGAAGATTGAAGAGTGGACAGGCCCAGTGTAATTTCTTAGGAAAAAGCTCGGCAATGATTTGAAAATAAAAGTATAATGTTTCTGTGCTTTGATTTCATGCTTAATTTTAAACTGAAGAATAGAGACATCACTATCAGTACAAGAAGTCATAGCAGAGTGTGTGTGTGTGTGTGTGTGTGTGTACATGAATATACAACTAAAGTGTATCTTGCATATATATCTGAAGTGAATCTAACAAAAATTACTACCAACTCAAAGGTGATCATTATTCTCTTATTAGGTTTTCAAGCTCTCTTCACAGATCACCAGGCTAAGAAAACAAATGTATATCCCTGAAGTCAAAACCACTCAGAGGTCAGCCACAAACACAACTTCACCTAGATATCTAACAAAAAGGTAATAGAAAGAAGCTGCAGGAAAGGAAAGATAAGAGATAAGATAATAATAGTGCCTTTCAAAGCTGTGAACTTCAAAGGGAGAAAGTTTGAAGGAGAGAAGGGAAAGCAAAGAAAGGGGTTGATAGGGATGGAAGGGGAACAGAAGCATAAAGAACTTATTAAAATGAATTTAAATTCACTGTTGTGTGTGTGTGTGTGTGTGTGTGTGTGTGTGTGTGTGTGTGTGTGTGTGTGTTAAAGCATATCCTAATTTATAATGCAACTCTGGTGAAGGAGATTTTCCAATTTGCATATTTACTTACAGATATTCCAAAGTGTCAGGCAAATTGGATTTTTATTTATATTTAGCAAACTAATCATTTTCCCTGAGAAACAGAAACTCTTCTGTTGAGACTTCTTTCTCAACAATTAAAGAGGCTGATGCTCTCTCACAATCTCCTGAGCCATTGGAAAACTGAAAATTGACAGAAAAATAATTTTGTTATGCCAAAGAGCCTGACAGGTGGGCAAAATATTTGAGGGGAATTGCAGTGACTTTCAATTATCTATCCTTAGACACTTATCTGTTCCTCATGGTGTCCTGCCTAATTAATAACTCTTTTGCAGGTGGTGAGAAAACCAGGCTCTTAATTGCCACCAAACTAAAATTAACAACAATCATGAGCAATGCTATGAGAAGAACCTGGTATAAAATAGTTCACCTATCAAGAAAAAATAGGTTGAATATTCACTTTGATGATGTGTACTGTAAAATAGATACTAAGGATCATTTTAGCATTATGAAACCTCATCAAATTCAATTTCTTCTAAGAGCAAGTATTAGTAAAAATAGTTATAATAACTTAATTTTTTTCTTTAGATTAATATACTTCTTGAACATGCTTTGATATTTATATTTATTAGTCAACCCTCAGAACAGCCTTGGAAACAAACATAATATTGCTTATTTATTTCAAAATAAACATTTGTAAGATGAGTTTAAGTAACTTGACACTGCAATTGAAACATTATACACCTTCTCCCAAGATTAGAGTTCATAGTTTGGCAAGTGCTACCACTGTTTCACATAGGAGCTTGCCGTTTCTGAAACAATGACTATTTATGCAAATAACTGTCCAAAAAATGCTGATAGAGTATACAGTGTGATATTTGGACAGATATTTTAATATCATTACTCCTTTATTTTAAATCATTCTGTACAAAAAATTAAAAAATTACTGTTGTAATCCACAATTGTAAGAAAAAATGTTAGAAAGTAAAGATCGAGTACACACTTTTTTAAAAATTGATTTTCAGGTACTTGTCAAGATTTCAAATAATTTCTGTGTTTCAGCTGCTAGATTCCTGCAACCAAACACTGACTAGTTCAAAATCTTGTACGTTGCATCTTCCAAATATCCTCTTTATCGCAACTTGAGAGTGAGGAAATGAAACGGAAACGGCAACAACAGTCTTCATAGCCTTTGAATCATAGCTGTGTTTTTAACTTTAGTTTCACTGCTCCAACTTCTAGGCTCTGCATAGAGTCAGATAATCTTAATGGTTTAGGGAACAGGAAGGCACAGTGAAATTTCTCCATTCTAAATCTCTCTTCTTATTGCCAAGACCTATGAGATTAAAATTTTGTCTCCAGGTTACTGGTGTAAGTGGGGACTTGAATCTACACCAGGGCAACGTGGAATGATGCAGTGTGGGCTGGAATTGTTGAGATGATTGAAGTTCCACCCTAACACATCACTGAGCAGGAAGGGGAGCCAACATAAACCAAGATACATTTTGTTGGGCCACTTTAATCTTAGTATCTTCTAGGGGGAATTTTTCATTAGGGGATTTCTATACCCACTGCAGAGCCATATAACAGAATTGGTCCAGAGTTAAGTGGTTCAGACGTAAAGAAGGAACCCGTAATTTGCATCATCAAGTTTTCTTTAGTGTTGGAAGTTCAAATATCAAATGTTTTTCTCTTCTATAGAAAGATCTCAGAGAAGAAATATTCTATCAGTTAAACCTACTCCTATGATTACCTAAGAATAAGTAGATTGACAAACCTAGGGGCTCATGATTATAGTTTGACTATAGTTATTCAGAATCTTTTAACTGACTTTAGCCTTTTGACTTCTTACATTGAATTTGAAGCTGGACAAATATTGCAATATGGAAACCTGTATATATAATGACAATAAAGGAAATTAAATAGTTTTTTTAATCCTGCAACCATGTTTCTTGGTCACCTGTCTTTATCATGTTACCTACTTGATATTTTTGGAAAGCTGTCACAGTAAGAAATACAAAAAGTGAAATTGAATAGTTCTTTTCCAAGCCTTCATGGGCCTTTTAGTTCAAATAAACAAAAACTATTAAGTGCTGTGACAGCCTCCAACATAAACCCTCTTTATGAGTTTCAGAGTAAAGAACTGCAAGAAAAGGATAAGATACGAGAAGCTCATAGGTATTAGCCTACAAAATGAAGTTGTCATGCTTCCTTGTATCATGCAGTATTTATGTCACTGCACAAATATTGACTACCTCTTTTAAGATAAGGGAAGATAGATATTTCCTTGTGGGAGGAACATAGAAAGCAGTTTTCATTGTTTGTTTTTTTATTTTTGCCTTCATATTGTCCAGAGGATTTAAATAAAGCAACTTTGGAAATTATTTATAAAGAGTTGTTTAAGGGACACAATGCTTTAGCAAAGATCTCTGTGTGGCTTTTTAAAATTTAATTATATCTTCAAGCATCTGGAAACTATTCAGTTGCTGCCCTTGGTGTCATCCATATCCATACTTACTAGAAGTCAAGAGACAGTACTTGTCTCTTCAGCAATTTAATGCTCTAGAGTTTACTCGTTATTTATTCTTGCAAATGCCAGTTTGCCCAAATCAAAAACTTTGCCTCAAAACACAAATAAAATTTCCCAGAGCTTATGTTTTTGTTCTGCGCTTTCCATTATTTTAGATAACATATCTATTTCATCACAACAGAGAAATGTTTTCCTTCCTACTTGGCATTAGATACGTACATTTTACTTTGTAATATGTTTATCATCAATCAATTTCAGGAACTGAGTCTATTACTAACATAAAACAGTGGAATGTTGTCTGGATGATAGAAAACAGAGAATGTCAGAGCTACAAAGACAGTAACTCGGGCAGACAGAGAGGCTAACACTTAAATGCAATTTCTGACTTTTTGGAAAGGAATTACTGGACCTTCTTTAGTCCTTTTCACTTATTCTGTTGCCCTCAGGTCTTCCTTTTCCGCTTTTAATATTAGATTTGGGGAGATTCAATTGACTGCTGTGCTCTACTGCCTAATCAGTCAGTAAAAGAGCACCAAAGTCAAGAAAAGTATTTTAAGAGATGTCAGTTCCATAAAAGTCAACAGAGATAAAGAGATTTATTGCTTCTATCCTTACTGCTGACCTGATTCTATTGGAGTCGAAAATCAAGAAAATCCGATTGTTTGTGTGTGGCTATGAAAGGAAGCAAGCAAGCATGAGAAATAGATTTAGTTTGCAGGGAAAAAGGAATAATATTTATAAGTTGTCAAAAGTCCTCAGAAGTTGATATTTTATTGTGTTACCTGAATTTCTGGAACTTTTCTTCTGTTGGCAGAGACGAAAACAAGATAAACTAAAAGATGTACTATTCTGTTATTACATTTATTTGTTCATTAATTTATGTACTCGATCAATATTTATTATGCTCCCCTTGTATGCTGGAAATTGTGCTTCTCCCTAGAGTTATAACAGTGAACCACCTTGATTTGGGTCTATTTTCCTATTAGTCTAAAAGAAAAGACTCACATTAATCAGTCATTTCATATAAAAAATGAAAGGAATTAGAATAGAGCAAGAATGAAAGAAGAAACTACTCAAGTTGTAGACCAACCAGCTCCAGCAATTTCTGCAATTATTAAGTACCTTTTAAGTCAGATCTAAGTTAGAAGTGACCAAGGGTCCAAACTGAATCCCTTAGATGGTCCTAGGGCCATCTAAAATATTGACATAGAGATTTTCTGGGGTGGAAGGGGTTTTAGAGATCATATTACTGTCATTCATTTCACAGATAACAAAAAATTATGTGGCTCAGAGGGGTTGATTTGTTCACATGGCTCACTACTGAAAGTGCAAAAAATAAAAATGCAGTTTCCTATGTTCTCTTCATGGTAAATTTTGCCAAAACGTTTTAATGGCTCTTTTATATAAGCAGCTTCTTTCAAAAAGCTTTTCTTGCCATAGGTAGCATGAGTGAGTGATGTAGATTACATGATACAAATTAGGCTTTAGTTCATATAGGAGATGGTTGACTCACGTATTGCCATTTATACATATCTCAAGTCTTTCTTACTATACATACATACAGTAATACCAAACATTTTAGGCCTATTTACTGTCATACCCACAATTACATTCAGTAACTTAACTGTTCCAATAATTAATTTTTGCTAATTCAACAAAGAATTGCCCATGCACTTCAGGTTAAGAATTCTCTAATGTAAATACCCTGTCACACATTCTAAGCTCTCAAAGTGTACTAATACACACAGTGCACAGTCGCTTTGTATGATAGTCATGTTCTTCTGTTGAATATTACTGGAAAAGAAAAAAGGTAGAAGGGTAAAAATTACAGATATTTACTTTTATCAGAAACATGCATGCTCAAGCATTATGGCCTGGTTAAAAGTCAACTCCAAAAAAATTAATCATCACCAGCTACAGTCTGAGTCCAATTAACTAGTTTTTACAGCACAAATACATTTAAGTCATTTTGTGAAGACAATATAGATGCACAAGTAAAGGTTTTGTGAGAATCAACTTTAGGAAAAATTTTAATAAGATTTTAAACACAGCACAGTATAATTTTTATTCCATATTTTTCTCATTTTGAAGGTACATACCCAAAATGTATGACATCCTTTGAATACATATAACTGCCCAGCAACTTTTATTCATGGACCTGAAACATACCCATCTTGTAAATACTGATTTCAGATTTCAAATACATCCCTAATGGGTTCTAGTTTGTTATTGTCTTGTTCTACTTTCTATGTTTTGTATCATCAAAACATAGTGTCTTTGAATATTTTGATTTCTCTAATTTTTTTAAAAAGAGGATGGCCATCATGTTTTATAATCATTACACACTTTTATTTTCACATTTATGAATACCTATTAAAGAACACAATGAATTATTCTCCATTTCTATTTTTTTCAGGGCCCTTTCAATCATGTTTATATGCACATTGGCCTTCAGCTTTTGTCCACATATGAAATATATCAAGTACATTTTGGTGAACAAACATCATAAAAGATAGAAAATACTGTCACATGTTTTATAAGAAAATAGTATGCCTAAAGCCCTTGCCATGAAACATTCATAATGAAATGCTTTGAGAACATCAATTTCCTTTGTGCCCTTTGAAATTAAGGTTCATTTATTTAACATTGCCCACTAATTCTAGAGTTTGAGAAAACTCATATAATATATGGTCATTTGGAGACACATAATCTGAGATTTCTATTTCAATTTCACCATAATCATTAGAATCTTGAATATTGCTATCTTACTCCACACTGATAGATATATATTTTTGACTAATAATTTCCCTGATAATCTTGAAGTGGCTTCTTTTGTCACTGTACTACTTATTGTCTTTACTGAAGGAAAATTTTTTTAAAAATCTGAGTTTTTAATTCTGTTCAATGAAAACTTTAAACAAACAGAAATGCTCCAAAGAAGGTAGAACCAATTTCTCTTAAGTCTTTTTGAAGAATGATACAATATTTTAGGCAATGTAATAAGAAAAACTGGCAAATGATTCAAAGTTGAGTATTGACTTTACTACTACATCATCCTACCAGCTAATTCCATCATTCCTCCATTTCTTATTTTACTTTTTATTAGAATAATTTGACAAATTCAAGCTCTGAAGACCAAGAGATCTCTGAAATAAAAGGTTTTATTGAGACTTTGTAGATGACAGCCAGAAAAAGGACTTGAGTCTTGGGACAGGAAATTTCTGCTTCACCAGCAGCAAGGCAAGTTAACAGAAACGACTTATCTGTCAGACTTGAGAAACAGGGTACATTTATGAGGTATCTTAAGGACAGAAAGTTTTTAAATTCACTTTGGCTACAGATAAGGAAGGTGGGCTAATGTGAAGCAGGGAAAGTCCTGATAGGTGGTCAGTCCAGAGAGAAGGCTAAGTTGTTTATCAATGATGGTCAAACACTTCACACACAAGCAGGATGCAGTGGTTCTGGGGACCTTCCAGATCATTGTTGAAATGACTTCATCAAGGACCATGGAGTTTCTGATTAGCGATGGCCCACAACTATTGACTGATTATCTCCCTTGTCTGTCTCCATTCTCCAGCCTTTATGTCACTTAATTTGGGGTATTTCAGAATGTTTCCTTATCAAGGCTCAAGATGTCAATATGGCTCTTGAACTCACAATCTCTCACAGACACACCCATGTGGAACAGCTATATAATGAAACAATTTCCTCCGAAAGAAATCCAGAAACTAACTAAATGACTCTTACACATCAGACAAATGAGAAACAACCCACATTAAAACAGGTAGGAGAGGCAGAGACATAATCTCTCCATGAACCTCAACCCTAGCCCAGGAACATACAATTAGAAGGAACTTCCAACTCTCAACTCCCAACTTCTCCCTGAAGAGTATAGCGTTTGGACCCAATGTCTAGTGCCTGAACTTTTCAGACTTACACTTGCGGGACAGACCCCCAAAACACCAAACTCTGAAAGCCAGTGGAGCTTATATTCATGAGACCCATAAGACTACAGGAAACAAAGGAGCAGTTCTTAAAGGACTTGTAAGTTTTTGTCCTGGTCATCCTCCCAGGGCTCAGCACAGAGGCAGCAGACTGAAATGCCCATCCCCTTTCTTCTCTTTGTCCTCACCAAGAGGCCTATTTGTTAATCTTAAAAGCTGTAGCTGAGGGTCAGGCTCCTAATTTAACAAAGCTAGGGGTTGATCGCAATCTTCTCCAGAAACCAGGGAGGCCAGCAGTTGCCATCCTTGCACTCACCCTCTGCCCTGCTTCAGGTCGCTGGCATCTCCCTGACAGGAGCTTGTGCACACAATATACAGGGCAAAGAAGATCATCATGTTTACATCATAAATCTTGTATTTACCAATGGACCTATAGGGAATGATAAAATGAGTTTTTTTCGATTGAAGATCCATATTTTTTTCTTTATTCACTGAGAGATCTTTTAAAGAGAATAAAAATAAAAAATGAAATAACAATCATTAAAAATAGATGGAATTTCTTAAAAAGAAACCCCAAAGGTTTGAGTCCAAAGAGCCTGATAGCATTTCCAGGGTTGAATTTAAATACTTTATGCTGATAAGAGTTGAATATGGTCTTTATAGGTAGTCGTGAGGACAGCCATAATAAGCATGCTTATCCAAAAAAGTGTGTCATCCAAAGCTGCCCCCTTAAACTCATGATGGATATCTGGGACTGGATTAAATGCCCAGATTTTTAATTATTGAATTCCTGGTTAGTAAAATTTACTTCCTCAGGCTTTTCAAATTGAAAAAATTTTGAAATATATTTGTTAGTACATTTTCCTAAAATCTCCTGATTTTAAAAGTATATTTAGAATAAGTTTTCAAATATTGTGGGTTTTATTATGATTTAATTTCCCAGGTTTCTGCTATTATTTCAAAATAGGGTCATAGAAAAACTTTGCTTTAATTAAATCTTTGTTGGCATTACATATTCTGCAAAGGTAAAATTTGGATTGCATGCTTAAGATCCAGCATTTAGTGCCAGGATTCTTGTGGGTTCCACACTATAAAGGGAGAAAGGTCTGCTCACCAAGGCTGTCAAACCTTGGAAAATAAACATCACATCTCTACATGATAAAGCAGGGCCATAACATTACTTTGGCTAAAAATAAATAAAAGGTACTGATGGAGGTTTGGAAGCCTGCACTGGAATGGTTATGTCTGAGTCACAAACCATTCAAACAGCAGAAAGCCAGTATCATGTGATTACCCCAGAGCATGAACCATAGTTTACCAAAAATATCTAGCAGCAGTCTCTGTTCTTGCTTATGACAGGCCATGATTAGTAGAATTACAAGTGAGAAAGTTGATGTTTGCTTCAGGTTATTTCTCTCTACAGCAAAGATTTCCCAGGTATTTGGATAAATACTACAGTTACTAAAATTGAAAAATAGAGTTAAGTACAGTGATCTGCATTAGGTTGTCAAAAATACTTAGCCAGGGTATCCAAAAACATACCACCTACCAGTTGGATCCACATATGTCCCAGTTTGCCTAGCCTTATGACTAGGTGTTTTTGTTGTTTGTTTCTTAATGGTTTTTATTTTGTCTGCTTTCACTCTCAAAGAATTACGGCTTACAAGAGAAAGCATATGGTTATTCTACATACGAGAATCTAAAAGGACTCATCCCTTACTCCTTAGATTTCAATAGTTAATGTTGACTGTAATTAAAATGGCTCAAGATGAAAATGAGGAAAAAGATTCTACAGCCATGCCATTGCTGGGAAAGCTCTCTTTTAGTGGTGGGTACTGGGTTGGAGAACCCAGCAAATGGAGACCTGTCAACCATTAAAAGGTCAGGAGTCTGATTCTTTCATTGATTCTTCTATTATAGCTAGTTCAGTGTTGGGTAGGTAGAAACAATAAGCACTAGCAGACAGAGAAATTCTTAATTCAACATAGAGACATAGTAATGACCACTCAATATTAGAATAATGCATATTTGCAGTGATTTTTAAAGAAGGCCTATGTGAAACAAATACCCATAAACAAATAGGTTCCTGTGACTTCATTTTAAATAAACTTTTCATTTTAGTGACTACAGTACATTATGAATGTATTTGTCTGCAATGTTCTCTGAGGCAAAGTATGACTGATAGACATTGATGATTGAATCAAAAAAAATTTTTTTTAATTTAAAAACTAGTATAAGAATGTATTTATACTGGGGAAAAATATCATGCCTTTACCACCAGGTTGAATGTAGAACATGTTATGAAAATGAAGCTTCAGATTCTAGTTAAGACTATTTTTCCTCAGTAAATTTTGTATTTCTCTAATTACAATGGCTTTAATATTAAATAGACTTTTCCTGCCCAAGCATTTCCATGCCAGGCATTTATTTGGGAGTAATTGCCATACCTGAATAAAAAAATTATGATGTAGAAGTGCCAAAACATATAATTAAATCAGTGCATTCTGAACTAGGATACTGTAATATCCTGGTGAGATGGAAGCAGCAACTGTGGTGCCGCAGAGGCACAGGGACTGTGGCGAGATGGGCTCCACTGCCAACCTCACCTAAGAAGAAAATAGGACAAATCCCAGCAGAAATGCAGAATGCTTAAGGCTTACAATAAACAATCAGTAAACACACACAAGGTATTTAAAATGGGCATTTGAGATAATGTCCATTGTTATAGAAGTCAGAATATTTGACAATGATTAGTTGTTAAAAGAGTTTACAGAGGGCAAGGGATGGCAATGGTCACACTCTAAGTGGTAGTCAGCTTCGTCCTCGATCCTGATTTTTCTCGTTGTAGTCTCCATTTTAGTAACTCCACCACCCACCTGTAGCCTAGGTCAAACCCTGGACTCACTTTTCTCTCTTTCACCACTTCCTCACTCACACGCTGCCATAGCCTTGCCCAAGATGAATGAAAGCAACACGCTCGTGCCACCCTCCTGTTAATATATCCAAAACCAGAGAGGGGTGGACCATTTTGTTAGACCATCTCAAACTGGTTTGAGAGTTACCATTTAATATATGTTCCTTCTTTGTGCTAGAATCTACTTTGATTCTTTTCAGGACCCCAAGAGATAAAAGCTATCAAATGAAATGCCTAGGCATTATTGTATATTATATACATGCTTCTCTAAATGTGGGCATATTCAACCATATGAATAGCCCTAGCCTCCTGAAGATGGGTGGCAGAATGGTCTTGCTCTCATCTCATAGCCCAAACTCAGTAGAGGTTGAACTTCTGTTGTAGGAGATCATTGAGAAGACAAGCCCACTGGTTAACCTGTGAGCAAACCGGACAACCAGAGGCTCCTTACCCCTTGCCCTCCCCTTTCAAGGTGGGGTCCACTTGCCTTCCCCACTCCCAGAGGCTGATCCTGGGACACTGACTTGAAATAGTGATATGATGCTGAGATCATCTGGACTGCATACATGACTAAACCCAGCTAAGACCTATACAGACTTTTAAGATTTGGTGAGTGGGTGCACAGATCTACTCATCTTGCAGGCACTCACGACAAGCCTTGTATATATATATTCCCTTGCTGATTAAAAGTGCCCTCTACCAATCTGCAGTGGCCTGTCTCTTTGGTCTCTCCCTGCCCTCAGCATATGCAGCCAGTGTCAGATTACACCTGGGACACTCTAAGGGGTTTACCAGCCAACAACTTCCCAAACAGCATGTTCTAAGCACTGGGATTACCCTCCCGAGACTAAGACTGTGTGGGCCATGGTAAAATCCAAATAAAACTTTTTTTACATACAATTCCAATACTATGCTGGGAAATGACCTTCTCCCTACTGGACACATTCTGATGACATGGTCCATCAAGATTGGAAAAAGCCTGGAGAAGCTGGTCATAGATTCCTCACAGTGGTGGCCTAAAGAAGCTATCCATTATTACTTGCTACCAGGAATCCAGATTATGCCCTTGGTCCTGCCCTACTTTCTCAACATCTGATTATTCCTCTGAGCTCTGTAAATCACCCCATGAAATTTTCCTTTGCTTAAGTTAGATGCAGTTTCCCTTATTTGCTGTCCAAGACTGCTAATAGATACCACAGACTCTCCCAGAGGCACTAACTGCAGTCCCAAGGCACGCCTTGCAGTCCTAAGGCAGCGCAAAAAGATAGTGTTAGGCTTATCCTCTAATTCATTGTTATAAATTATTCCTTGTGATTAATATGGCTAGTAGCTAAAACATCTGCTTGGATACAACACAAAAATGCCAGAAAATTATTTTGCTGGATAGTAAAAAGCTACTTTTTACCAGATTATTATTACAACAATTATACAGCTGACATGCAGAAGAAGCCTCAAAGATATGTGGCCCATGGGAGAGCAAACAAGAAGTTTGAAATGAATGAAACTCAAATACCAGAATCATGTTGACGGTCAGCACTGCTCCTCTTGGCAAGAAAGCAGTTTTCTCCTCTTCCAAGAAACGATTTGCATGACACTGACTATAGAGATGACATTCCTCCTGGTCACACGTTATTAACTACCAAGGTGTTCGGAATATCAAGAGTAGCACCAAGTGCTTATTTAAAAAGCTCTTCAAGAATGCACAGTGTAATCACAAACATGATTGCCTTAATAATAATTAATACCTGGGGCTAGCTTGTAGGCTGAATCAATAACGGCTATTTTTTCCATTTCAAATCTATAAAATTCCAGACATGATCCTTTCTCCATATCCCTGCCATAGGAGCTAAAAGAAAAGTCTGTGTCAAACTTTTGATTCCATATCTGTTGCAGAAACAATGCAAGAGATAAAACCTAATGAGTTTCTCTACAAACAAGCAATTTGTAAGCATTGACTGGTCACTTCAGTGAAAGAACCAGTCAATTTAATCAAATTGGCCAAACTGGCCTTAAGCTGAAGTGACAAATGGATGCAGTCAAAATAATCAAACCAAGTAAATAGACTGGGTGTGTTCACTTCAATATCCTTATTACAGTTCTGAATCTTAACATTTTTGCTAATAAGCACTAGTCTCTGCTGAGTGGAAAAACATTTTGTATTGGGGAATGAAAAGCAAGATGCCTGCTTATCCCAGTGGTCACAGCCAATCATCTGAATGAGCAAAACATGTAGGCAAATGGAATAAACCTTTTCCCCTACCTCTTGACTGAGGGCATGCCCAGGAGTCCCACACCAGGTTTTCTAATCATTGTCATGTGAAGAATCCAGAAGAGACATTGCCCCTAGCCACAGTATAATTGGTTATATACATACAGTATAAACATACATTTACTGGACAGTGGACAGAGGAATACTGAATTAGAAAACATACCCAAGTGACTCTACCAGGAAACTAAGAAGAACAGACAGCAGAGAGGGCTTTCTAAAACCCCAAACAATCATGGTAATTCACTTCCAACTGTTGCCCCGCTGGCACTCTTCCTAAGCAGACAGGGGAGAGCTGCTGCATCTCTCAGATAACAAGGTAATTAATGTTAAAAAGGAAGCCCGTATTGAGAAGGGTCAGTTGTAGCTGCAGAATTATAAAAAGGTAGAATTAAAGAGCCTATTTTCATTTGACTTGAACTTTTTTTCTAAGGCTAATTTTAAAGAGATTTGAAAAGGCAGGGGTAGAGATGTGAATAAACAAAGGCTATTATAGGAAAATGAAATTACTTTCCTCCTAGCCTCTTTCCATTACAGAACTTTCCTGAAGTCCCAATGGCATTTCATAACCCAACCTTCCAAAATTAGTTTCATTTACTTAAAAAAAATCACATACAATTTGTTCATAAACACCCTTAGGGATGATGCTGGATATCCTTTCAATGAACTAGGGCTCCACTCTACCTTCCCAACCTGATTCTCTACTTTGTAGGTGAATACATAATCACTATTTGTTAATTGTTCAAACTCTACTGACAGGAAGTACAGTTATTGTAGCATAACATCTGGAAAAATTTTAACATCAAAAGATGGTGATGGGTTTGCAGAGGGCTGTATGGGAGGACTGTATGAAATGTATATATCCTATGTTAAAAGAAAAGACTAAGTAATTTAACATCATTCTCAGATCCATGACATTGATTTCCATAATAAATGACACTAGTGTATCTTGTCTTTAAATATCAAACTAAAGGAAATATGCAGCCTTATGCAAGGGGCTTAAAGAAATAAATGAGACCTTGAAAAATACTAATTAAGCCTATTTAGAGAAGGTATAATCATAAAAACATGATACTAGCTAACATGCACTAAATAAACACTCTGTTAGATACTAGGCCTAGTATGCTTTAATATGTATTAACACATTTAGGTTTCATAACAACCCTAACAGGTAGTTATGATTTTTATTCTCATTTAAAGATAAGAAAACTGAGGCATGGAGAAGTTGAGCAACTTGACAAAGGTAACACAGCTAATATGTGGAGAAGCTAGGATTGAACCCAGAAAATCTTGTTCCAGGATCCAAATAACTAACCTATACTAATAACCTTTAAAATAAATGAAGTAATGTTATATACAGCTTAGCTTTGCATATAATGTTGCATAAGCAAAGTAACCACTCAAGGAATGCTAATATTAATAGAAGTAAATGTTCTAAATAGTGTATAACTTCTATATGACATTCTAAAAAATGATAGAACATATTTTTTAAAACACATTTTTCATACTATTCACTTACATATGTGTATGTACTACAGTCACACACTTATTTAGTGGTGACATGTATGTCCAGAAACAATGCCCATTACAGAAAGTTTTAAAAAAGAGTTTAAATTCTTCTTTATACTAACCTATAATGTCTGCTTTTTAAATGAGTACACATGTATTACCTTTAAGTCATAAATATAACATCAATTTGAATTTGAGGAAATTATCTTGAATGAAATTACTCTGTGGTAAATCTTAAGATTCTAGAGACTACATATGTAACACCAACTGTAATCCTTTGTCCACAGACATGAGAGGATAATTTTAATGGTTTCATTAAAAGCCTGGTAGATAAAGATCAGGTCAGAATTTGGGAAATTTGAATTTAACACTCAAATGTACAGTTGAGTAAGATCTACGACATTGGTTATTTCTTAAAATATTTCTTGACACACATTAAATGGCTGGAAAGGAGGAACTACAGCCTCTGGTCATCCCTCCATCCTTGGGGCTTTCCTGAACACACAAGCATACACAGCCCTCCACCAATTCCATTATAGTCAAAGCAGCAAAGGGAAATAAAAGCAATGAGTAAAAAAAGACCTTTGAATATTTCAGATTTTTCAAAGGATCACTTAATCATTTTGATCAACATAACAAATTCTAAACAGCTCACAACTCTTAAAATTGAACTACGGCATAAACACCAGAAAAGGACAGTCATGATTCTCAAGCTGCAGAAAGTCCACACAGAGCATTTTCCCCTAGAAAGTCTGCCTCATTAACTTTTAGGTGATGGCAACTGAGGGAGACAGCAGAAAAAAGGGGTTGAAACAGCTCAAGGAAAGATGACAACAAGTCAGAAGCAAGATGGGTTGTGACAGGGACTATCTCCAAAGGAAAGAAAAAACATGGAAATCTGAGACACAAATGGGAAGTGACAGGAAGAAACTGTTTGGGATTGTAAATGAGCTCAGTGGGAGAAGAAGTGGAACATGCATTGGAATGAAACCACTGAATTATGGGATTATGCCCTCAGAACTCTTAGCATAGCAATATTGTCTCCCAGCTGACAGAGCAGGACTAGATTTATTACACATCCTCCTGGCCTTCCTCATTCTGCTCTCATAGAAGCCTCAAAGGCAACTGCAACTACAAAAATTAACCAACTCTGCTTGTTTGCCTCTCCTTGGCTTCTTTGATCAGTCAGAAAATGTAAGGCTCATTTTCCCTCTGTGGCTGTATCCTCGCAGAGTGGTGACAGATTAGAAAACCCTGGTGAGAAAATTTCATTCTGGGTTTTTCTCCTTTCCATCGGGGCTGATGTCCCTTTCAAAGTGCTAATGGACTCTCTCCTATTCAGAGTCTCATACATTTACCTCTAACACTTTTCTATAAAAGGTATTTTTAAATGAAGAAGTCTAAGATGTAAGTGCCTCAACTTACTCCCTGTGTTTGAGCCTTAGGTGTTTTTCCTTTGAATTTCCCCTCTAGGTGCTGTGTTAGACTGTGTTTAGTAGGAGGCCCTAGATTCTGAAAACTAGGTCACAAACTGCTCCTTGCTCAGCATCCACTTTGTTTCTAGGGGCAGCCCCATTCCACTTTGAATTAAAGCTATTTAACACATCTCTAAATACTGTGAATTGCTGCAGACATGCAAGAGAGTTCAATGGGAGTGCAGTAGCTCACACTTCTTGAATGCTGGACAGCAAGAGCTGTGGCCATTCTGCACTTGACCCCATGCAGTCTAGCTGCTAAACAGGTACCCAAATCAACACTTAATATTCTGTGTGTTCAATGTCTCTCTGCGGGCATCGCTTTCTTGATAACAGATGCTTACAGATGAAAAGCAACAGTAGTCAGGAAGTAGGTTTGTTTGAGTCAAGCTTTTGAAACAAAAGTTTTTGATGCAGGTTTTTATTAGGACACACAGACGCTCATATGAATGTAAACTAATTACAATTCAGGAATTAATAGCAAACAAAACAAAGAGATCTTATAAAGTACTGCTGTGTCTGGAATAAAATGGCTGCTTTGCAACAAACACAGGGTGATGGGGCAAAGAGAGCACGTGGCAAGACACTTTTTAATACGCTCTTTAAGCCCCTGTGCTAAACGGGATTCTCCCTCCCTGGAAAACAGTGATTTGCAGGGTTTGGAGTGATACATTCATTCATTAAGAACATTTGGGGACAAAGAAAGCATGAGATGGGCTGGAAGCCCATCACCTCATCATCCATTACATGCCCAGTGGATGGGCAATGGCAGGAATTGCCAAAATGCATGAATATACAGAAGATGGAGCTACTTTCCCCAGGTCATTCTCAGCTCCTTCAAGAGAGAAGGGAGTGTGACGTTCTGCGACCCAGTGTCTACACTCCTCATGTGAGGGGAAGCCATGGGACAAAGACAAGAAACTACAGACCTCCCTCAGGTTTCACTTGAAGGTGTCACACTATGAGAACAATTCTGCAATTTTCTTGTCTGTGAGATAGAGAAAACAGCAGGCAGCCTATGCGAGCTTTCACAAATTGTGGGGAGAATGTCCCGGATGAGTGAGAGGTGTGACGTGAAGGAGGAGGGCCTTGATAGCATCCCTGCAGGCAGGAGCTAGGAATGTGAGGAGACAGAGTATGGAATGGTGTGTATTACAGCGCCTGGTAGAGCATCTGTGGAGGTGATACAGACAGCTCCAGGTGACATTCACACTCATTACTGGCATTGTCCATAGGAGGAAGTGACAATCCCAGAGCTCGGAAAGGACCACAGCAGGGACACTGCTGGCTGCAATTGTTCACTGGAAACAATGAACAGCATAAAGCCTTGCAGAAAATAGAAGAATCAAAGTGGATAATGATTTCAAAGAAGAGGGGACACTTTTTTTTTCCGTTTAAGGTCAATTTCCATCAGATACTTCAGAGACAAAATAGGGGAACTAACTATTGAAAATTTTTATAGAAATATTGGCACAGTTGGCTTGGCTCCAATATGAAAACTTGATATGATTTCTAATGGAAATAAGATTTTTAGTCTAGAGAAAATAATTGAGGTACATAAATATTTTAAATTGTCCCCATTATATTTCTCACCTTTGGTCTATTATTTTTAATACTGTGTTTGTTGTTCATTTCAGGAGGGAAATAAATATCTGTAGATCCACAAGTTATTTGAAAACAGACCTTTTAGAACAACAACTTCTAAAAAAAATCAACAGGAAGCAGAAAAGATGATCTGTATTCTTACAAATGCTTTAAAGCAAATGATATAAAATTTTTAAAAATTAAGCATGAGGTAACATAAATATGAAGTATTGAAGTTATCTTTAATTTAGTAATCAGAATTCTAAAAGGAAAAAATAGGATTTAATTTCAGCAATTATAGTCATTGTTTTTAAAGAAATACTGTTTAGTAATTCCTAAAAGGAATTTATTATTAAGCATCATAAGAATCAATAAATTAGTCACCCAATGAAAGTGACAAAACAGGTTTTAATTTCACAAAAAATCATAGTAGATAATAATAACACATACCTATTCAGGTAGATGAAAAAATATACCTATTAAGGTAGATGAAAAAATAGGAAAACAATGATCAGATTAAGTTAATAAAGAAAATATAGGTCTACAATTCCTTTTCTGAAACCCTTGGAATCAATGAGTTTTGTATGTATCAGATACTATGGAACTTCTCCATCCACACTCTATAATTTAACACAGTATTTCTAAATGTTCATACCATGTGGTATAAATAAGATTATCAATATTAGCATTAGTGTAGATCAAGTTAAACCACCAAATGTGATTTGGTGCCAAACCCAGCAGGGCATAAATGATTTTATTTTGTTCGGTTTTCATAGATTGCTGTATCACAGAACTATAGAAATAGGATTTTGTATCTGTATTTTACATGCATACACAAATCTTAGAACTTCACTGATAATAAATATTTTCTGTCCTGTAGGGGCAATTCAGCTAGCTGTATAATTCAATGGTGGGGACATTAAAAAGGAGAATTTATCTTGTACTGATTTGTAAAGGACTCTGCAGCCATGGGTGCTATGCAGAAGTCACATGTGCCAAAAAGACAATGACTGAGTTCAGGGTGTTAACAGAGACTTACAAGTAATGTGCAAAAATAATTTCAAGTAATACAAATGTTTGGTTGTTAAAGAAATAGTTTAAGATTTTAATCACTTATTCACTAAGTTATTGATAAATGCATTGAGTACAACCACTGTGGATCTTTTCATCCTTGAAATGTTGTACCCTGCAGATAAGAACCACAGTGGACACTACATACTTTAAAAGGGCTCCTAGATTCTAGTAGGTGTCCTGAGATGGTGGATATGGTTACTCCAAGGCAGCAGAGCCTGAACAATAATCAGAATGATATGACCATTTGACATCAATAGTAGTGGCTTTTGATTTTGGTATTCCTAGGGTTGAAACACATAGGCAATTACTCAAAACCATACTTGATATGTAAACAAAAACAAAACAAAAATCATAGATCTGGTGAATAGAAGCCTAACATGAATCACCACAATAAATAGTCATGGTCTTTCACTCAAAGCCCAGAGTTTATATTATTTAAGCTACTCTATATTATTTATATTGAGTCCCTTTTTAAAAGGGTCTATGTTACCTTAAGAAAGGTCTCTTTGACAATGCTACAAATATGTATTTCTAAGGGACCTGAAATCATTTACCATGTAACCAAACCAGAAAAAAGAAATGGGTTTACTGGATACTGGGTCTGAAGTGATGATAATCTCTGGCCTCCCAGAACACACGGAGGTTTGGAAATCAGGTATTAAATAGAGCTTTAGTCTGGGTCTGTCTCTGCTTTCTCACTTCAACATATTCCTAATTTTGTGATTTATCAAATAGAATAATTTTAAATTACTATTTAAGAAGGTAATATTGGTTTTCCTGGGATTAATTTTCACAAATGTGAAAAGTTTTCCATCATATCATATAATTGCAAAATTTGCTACCCTAAAATGTGTCTCATTGGCATGTGGATTATTTTAGGCTGATTATTTTAAAAAAACAGAAGATTCAAGAAGGTTTTCTTTTTGCCTCCCCTCTAACTGCCTAAAAGAATTTAGGTGAAGGACCTGTTACAGGAAAGGAGCTATCATCAGAGATAACTAAGTGCAATATGAACGAAGGGTGGCAGACAAGCAGGAACCCAGCAAAGTCTGTTAAAATTTCCAATGAGCTATTGTTCCTGGATGGCCCAGTAAATATTTGGTTACCAAACACTTACTCTTTCCATTCTTCCTGTGAATTGCCTTCCTTCCTTTGACACCCCAGACTATTACCACCTTCTCCTAGTGCAGAATGACATAAACGTCTCATTTTGCCAGACTGTCTTTGGAATCCCTCGTGTTTATGTCGATTCCCAGAACATACATAATTAAATTTTATTTTCTCCTCTTAATCTCTCATGTCAATTCAATTCTTTGACTAACCAAGAAGATCTTTAAGCGTAGAGTAAAATTTTTCCTCCCCAACAATCAAACACTGTGTAAAGTTTATCAGATACTGCAAATTTTCCTTAACAGCAAAAACGTGAATGTCACTCCTTAGGACTACCAAATATAATTGTATTCAAAGAAGAGTTTCACAGCGAATGTGCTAAAAAAGAGTTACAGTTTTAAATTAGCAGTTGCAACCCTTTCATTGTGATAAAAATTCTGTTTGCCAATGTGGAAATTCTCTCACCTTAGAGTATTGAATGGAACATACATATGATATATAATTAGTTCATTTTAGATAAATAAACTTGAAGTATAAGAAGCACATTTTATATAAATATATAGATGCCATACAACATAGCCTAATAGTAAAGAATATGAATTCTATATTGAAATAACTGCAAATTAGTCCACTTTTATCACTTACCACCTGAGTGAACTGGGGCCAGTTTATTAACTTCTCTATGCCTCAGTTTCTTCCAGTTTCTCTAAATGAAGTTTCAGAACATTTTTTCTCTTTCCCTTCATGTAATTTCAAGATGAAGAATGTATTCTATTGTATTAGATTATGAATCATAATTTCTGATATAGAATATATGTATGGTACCAAAGAGGTATTAATATTGATGAGGGTAATAATAGTAACAATATTATAGAAGTATAATTTAACTAATATTGACAAAAATCAGTTTAGTTAGGTCCTCTTATTCTCCCCTTCTTAGAGATAAGGAAGTTGAGGCACAAACTGATTTATTAATTTTCTAAGATCACACAACTAGTAATTTGTTGGGCCAGTACTGCAACCTCACAATTTGGCCCCAATCCCCATGCTCTTAATTGTTATGCTGCATGTAATTAAGGACCAGAACTAAAAGAAATATGTTGACTTGAGTCCTTTGCTGCTATACTGAGTTTTCCTCATCAGCATAATAAGGTAGAGGTGCTTTCATAACCAGGTACCAGAAACAGAGTAAGGAAGACGAATTTCTCACACAGTGAGAGCAGCCATGAAAGGATACTACACAAGCCCCATTCCTGGTTGTCCTAGCTATGAGGACCTTACCTAGTATTACCACAATTATAATACAAAAAGCCACATACAAATGAAGTAAATAGTAATAAGAGGTAGGGTAATCTGTGTTATAGTTAACTCCACCTTAAGGAAAGTCTGAGAGGCACCCTGGCAACAGAAAACAGACAAATGTTCAGACTTGTGAACAGAAGGCATTGTAATGAGATTGCCAGCTCATGAACTGTGGTGCCCCATACGTTTTGCCTACTAACTTTTATATTTTGCATAAATAAGGGGTTTCTGTGAATCCACATTTTCCCATCTACGTTGTCTGTTGGTGTCATTACTTGGAAGAAACTCTAGTGTAGACCATAAAATGGTCAATCTATTCCTTCGTGCTACGTGGTGACACCTGGCTGAGTTTGAAATATAGAAATTGTAGAACATGCTATTTTTTTTTCCTACATGAACTTTACTAAAGCCAGGGAGAGTTGAGTCCAATCTGAGGGGTTAGTGGAAAGAGAAAAATATATACCTTATGTTGTTGTTACATATAATACATAATCCTGAATATGGGACATTTTTGTTTTAAGTGACAAAACTAGTTTAATCCACTTCAATGTTGATATAGTGGTACCTGCAACAAAGACCAGAAATATCTAGATAACATTTTCACCTATGCCATTGGGGCTCATGGCTCCTCTTGCTCACTCATTGGTCCTTTCCTCTGTGTGGGTTCATTCTTAAGGAGACTCCTCACACAATGCCCGTATCATCATAAGGAGCTCTAGACTCGGTATAAAAAGAAAACACCTCCTCTCCTCTTGGGTCATACTAATTTGTAAAAAATAAAAAAAAATCAGTAACTCTTCTTGTCTAACTGCTCCATCTCTAGCCCTGGACCAATTACTTGGTCAGGAGAATGCGGTAGAATTATCTGATTTTGCAAACTTAGTTTATGTGCCCATATCTGGTACTAGGGCTTCAAATCAGCCCCAGACAGAAATGCTGACCAAGTATGGGAGAGGAGTATTTCCGTATAGAAACCTTGTACTCACATAATTACCTACAAATCCACAAAAGTTTCCTTTCCTTCTCTTCAATATCCTATTTCCTTTCTAATGGTTAAATGCTTACTACTTATTTTCAAGGTTAGAGCATTTAGCAATATGAATAAAAATAATATATTTAAATGAATACTACCTTCAACTCCTTTAATTACATACATTAGAGAAAACTAATGATTTAATAAAAAAACACCAATAAAAATTTAATTTAAAAAACCTTAGTAAAAAACACTTTAATATTTTCCTTTTAGATGACTTGTTTAATAAAGTATAGTATTATAAAAATTCCTAAAAATAATTATTTTAAGTAAGTTAACCCAAAAGAAATGTTTTTAAAGGAACTCTCTGTAATATTTCAAAAGCTATGCTCTAACAATGAAAACTTTATGTATCATTTATGAATTTATAAAAGGTATAGGAAGACAAAAAACTCCCATATTATTTCTAGAGATGATAACATATGTTTTGGTATCCTTTTTCTCTCTATATGCATGCAATTTAAACAGCTAAAATCACACTGATAAACTTTCTATCTTGTTTTCAATGAACATTTGACAAGTATTACCTCATGTAATTAAAAGACTTTGAATTAGCTCATTTTACCATGAGGATATATAATATTTACATATATTCATGGATCTGCTTTTAGACTCTATTCTTTCTATTGGTTTATTAGTTTATTCTTACACTAATACCACTCTCTCTAGCTTTATAACGTCTTGATACTTTCTGGTTTAAGTCCTGCCCATTGTGCTTTTTCTAGAATACCTTCGCAATTGCATTTCCCAATGAATTTTAGAATCATCTTGTCAGTTTCCACACAAATACACAACCACAAAAATCTGTGGGGATTTTCACTGGGATTTTACTGAATCTATCAATTTGAGAATAGTATCTTTACCAAGTTTTCTCTATCGCTTTGTCTCTTTCTATCTCAATATAGCTTCATTGCTGTGAATATCTTTCATTAGATTTGGTTCTGTTTGATTTAAATATACTGTTGTACAAAGCATTTATTTTAAAGATCATTTTACATTTATTGCTACTATACTGTTTTTCTTATTCATTCCGATACTTCTGAATATTTGTATTATTTTATGTTGAGTGTATGTGTGGTGCATGTGTGTACATGTGTGAATGATTTCACTGCATCCTTTAGCACTACATTGTTGCGATTAAAAAATGTTAATTTTATAGGTGAAAATCATATTTTATTATCTTAATTTTCATTTCTTTAATTATTAGTGAGGGTGAATATTTTAAAATGTTCATTAGCCATGGTAACTGAATAATTAATGATTCTGCAAGCTACAGAGAAACTCTTATGGAAATAGCAGCTGTAGTCTGATCATACTCTTTATGCAAAAGCATTTATGTAGATCAACCTTTTCATGTAAGCATAGTTTTACTCTGTGTAATATAATTTTCCTATGATTTTGCTTTTTCACAATACTTGAATCTTCAAAGCCCTTTTATTATGCCCTTGTTATTAACTGGATTCACTTATATCATTACTGGGATGCTGAAAGTTTTTAGCATGCCAACTTTTTCTTTATGACTAACTATGTTTTACTTAATATTTATTGAGTACTGACACAAGGTTTTTGTCACATTCTGTAAGAAAAACAAATAAATGTGATTCAGTTCCCTACTTCCAAGTACTTGATTATCTAGTAGGGTAAAAGGCCATATGTACAACCAAATATAATCAAGGCTGGGAACAGAAGCTGAAATTAGCCAACAACAAAATTTCAAATAGAACATAAATTTTTCTTTGTAGTCTAATTTATCTTGTTCTGTTGCTTTCTTAGATGTTAATGAACCCTGCCTGGCCACCTGAAGTGAAATGAGTAAGTCAATGAAAAGGCTGAATTTGAAATAATGTAAAAGTGGCATCAAAAGGCATAGGTGATTTTTGTTTCCCTTACCCAGGGAGATATGTTCATGAAGAAGTCGCTCATGTTTATGTCTAAGAGGTTTTTGCCTATGTTTTTTTCTAAGAGTTTTATGGTTTCATGACTTACATTCAGGTCTTTGATCCATTTTGAATTTACTTTTGTGTATGGGGTTAGACAGTGATCCAGTTTCATTCTCTTACATGTAGCTGTCCAGTTTTGCCAGCACCATCTGTTGAAGAGACTGCCATTTCCCCATTGTATGTCCATAACTCCTTTATCATATATTAATTGACCATACATGTTTGGGTTAATGTCTGGAGTCTCTATTCTGTTCCACTGGTCTGTGGGTCTGTTTTTGTGCCAGTAGCAAATTGTCTTGATTACTGTGGCTTTGTAGTAGAGCTTGAAGTTGGGGAGCAAGATCCCCCCCCACTTTATTCTTCCTTCTCAGGATTGCTTTGGCTATTTTGGGTCTTTGGGTTTCCATATGAATTTTTGAACTATTTGTTCCAGTTTGTTGAAGAATGCTGCTGGCAATTCGATAGAGATTGCATCAAATGAACAAGTGGGACTACATCAAGCTGAAAAGCTTCTGTACAGAAAGGACACCATCAATAGAACAAAAAGGTACCTTACAGTATGGGAGAATATATTCATAAATGATAGAAATCTGATAAAGGCTTGACATCCAAAATACATAAAGAGCTGGCACACCTCAACAAACAAAAAGCAAATAAACCAACTAAAAAATGGGCAGAGGAGCTGAACAGACAGTTCTCCATAGAAGAAATTCAGATGGCCAACAGACACATGAAAAGATGCTCCACATCACTAGTCATCAGATAAATGCAAATTAAAACCACAATGAGATATCACCTCACACCAGTAAGGATCACCATCATTGAAAAGACAATCAACAACAAATGTTGGCAAGGTTGTGGAGAAAGGGGAACCTTCCTACACTGCTGGTGGGAATGTAAATTAGTTCAACCATTGTGGAAAGCAGTGTGGAAGTTCCTCAAAAGGCTCAAAATAGGAATACCATTTGACCCAGGAATTCCACTTTTACAAATTTACCCTAAGAACGCAGCAGCCCAGTTTGAAAAAGACAGATGCATCCCTATGTTTATCTCAGCACTATTTACAATAGCCAAGAAATGGAAGCAACCTAAGTGTCCATCAGTTGATGAATGGATAAAGAAGATGTGGTACAATACACAATGGAGTATTATTCAGCCATAAGAAGAAAACAAATCCTACCATTTGCTACAACATGGATGGAGCTAGAGGGTATTATGCTCAGTGAAATAAGTCAGGCAGAGAAAGACAAATACCAAATGATTTCACTCATATGTGGAGTATAAGAACAAAGAAAAACCAAAGGAACAAAACAGCAGCAGAATCACAGAACCCAAGAATGGACTAACAGGTACCAAATGGAAAGGGACTGGGGAGAATGGGAGGGAAGGGAAGGATAAGGGCAGGGAAAAAGAAAGGGGGTATTTATGATTAGCATGTATAATATGGGGGGGGCATGGTGAAGGTTGTGCAACACAGAGAAGACAAGTAGTGTTTCTACAACATCTTACTATGCTGATGGACAGTGACTGTAATGGGGGTTTGTCGGAGGGGGGGACTTGGTGAAGGGGGGACCCTAGTAAACATAATGTTCTTCATGTAATTGTAGATTAATGTTAACAAAAAAAAGGGCATAGGTGAAAACAGAAACAAAGAAGAAAAGAAAACACCTCATCTGTTACCATAAGAACAGATAAAGGAACAGAATCCACAATTAGTGTGGCATTTACATTCCCTTTGTCATACATTTTAGGTTAATTTCTAGATTTGTTCAATGAAACCTGGGATGTATACTGCCAGCCCCCACATCCTCATAAAGCAGCAGATTCTGGATCTTCTCACCCTGCAGGTGTTACAATTAATTAAACCAGTGTTTCTATTTTGCAAGTATTATGATTGTGATAGCAAATGGTGATTAGTCTAGATAATATTGTTAGGCTCACTTTCCAGCTTAGGGGTATGCTTTCATTCTAAAGTGTTGATTGTTACTTATCTAACTTTGAAAATAAGATTAGATGCTTTTAAAACTGATGCCTCCTATATTGTTTGAATATGGAAATTTATATGGTAATTTAAAATCTGATAGGCTATGAATGGCATAAGCCTGAATAATAAAGTAATCATAAGCATTGGCATATTGGACAAAATTCAGTTCAGTCTGCTTTTGTATGGGAAAAGTTCCCCACCACATGCTGAAGAGTTAGAAGGGACACTGAAGATACTATATATCATCTAACAGAATTGTCTTTATTTTATCCAATTTTTGAACATGTCTGGAAAAGTTTACTTTGGAATTTCAACAAGATTAGTGAAGAAAATAAAGGATAATACCCCTTTGGTTAACATTTTGTTCAGTCTATTGATTCAACAACTTTTTTTGAGTGCTGACTTTATCAAACAAGCCGCTTTACAAGGCACCAGAAAGGATTAGATGCCATTCTTTACATCTGATAGAAGTCAGGTCACTTATACTCTATTTGTATCATTTCAATGTGGGCACAGATCTGCTACTTTCCCAGAAATGTGACTCTGTAAAACTGGTTAATCAAAACGGTCCTTTTACCAAAGGTAAAAAGGAGAAAAATGATATCTATCAAAGTTTTGAGGATTACATTATGTATTATGTGAGCCCAATTTCTGACATAGTAGGCACCAAAAAAACTTTTGGTTTCTGTTGTAGACATGGCTCACAATATTCCTAATCTCTTGGTATTCATAGCCTTGTTTGACCCTGTCCCAGTGAGTGTAGGCTGGACCTAGTGACTTGCTTTTAAAAAAACAGAACAGAGTAAAAATGACAGGTGTCACTTTACTGATTAAGTTACAAAAGACCATGATTTTTCTCTTGCCAGTACTTTCTAACTGGTACTCTCTCTCTGCTTTGTGTCCTCAGCTTGCTTGCTTTGATGAAGCAAGATGTAATGTTGGAAAGACCTATACAAGGAGGAACTGAAGTCCTCAGTCCACCATACTATGAGGAACAAATCTTGCCAACAGCCACTCAGTGAACTTGGAAGTTAATCTTGCTCCAAATGAACCTTGAGATGACTACAGCCTTTACTCAGATGGTGACTGAAGCCTGGTGAGAGGTAGGCTAACATCTTAACTTCACTTTGTGAGAGACACAGAGAACTCAATAAAGCCATGCTCTGATTCCTGCCCCACAGAAGCTGTGAGATAACAAATGCAGTGTTTTAAGCTGCTAGGCTTAGGAGTAACTTGTTATCCAGCAAATTATGTAACTAATTCAGTTTGTCTTCCATAGGTAACACGGTTTATCTCTCATATTCCTCTGAACATGCATTTGCTGATCTAGAAAAGAAAAGGAACACATGACCTGCTGACCTCAGAAGATCTTCATAAAGTTTTAATATAATAGTGTGTATAGAAGAATTCAGCAAACAGTCAAGAGACTCCTCAAATATAAGCTAATTTTAAGGAATAAACAACATTAACAGAAGTGGTTAGCATCACAGGCAAGTAATTACCATTTATTTACTGAGCATCTAGGATGTTCTAGACACTTTCCAAGATATTTTAAAAATATATTTCACTGACATTACCATCTTATAATTAAGGAAACTGAGTTCAGCAACTTTTATCGAATTGCAAAGGCTAGGATGGCATAGTTTGGGAATTAATCACCCAGATATGGCTCAAAACTCCATGTTCATGCCTCTATGAAATCAACTTGTTCTCCTGTTGCTACTTTTAAACAAAACAAAAAGTAAATGACTTATAATGAATAATGTTGGTCCCCCATCAATATCCTTCATCAAGCAGGTATATTAATCTTCTGGCTGTTGAGTATTGGCTGCCAAAGGCTCCAGCTGTCCCTTTCTCTGAAGAAATCTCTTGTAGAAGGGAGTCAGCCTGAAGCTTACTACTGACTGACACAGGCATAACATCAATACTTCAAGTTGAGAACAACTCTGTTCTGTAATTCATGCTTCAAAGTTTCCCATAGGATGAAGCAGAAGCTAGTCTATAGGTAAGAATACATCTTTGCCATGCTCTCACTTCTCTGCCCTCTCCTGCTTCCATCACTCCACTTCTCCTGAGAGTCCCCATCACTCCCACCAAGTAATCTCCTTTACCCACATCTTTGTCTCAGTCTCTGCATCCAGGGAATTCAGGGGCGGTCTTTGCCTCCCTTATTTCCTACTTTCTGGTTTCCATATTTCCATCACCAAATCCTAGGTACGCTTGCAGAACAATATGTTTATTCATACTTTCAGTTATAATTACATAGGTTACTTAACAAAAGAACTATCTGAGATACAAGGAGTAGGAGGACAAAGGTTGTAATTTTGCTGACAGACTCATGAAAAGTGTTTTTTGCCCCCATGGGTCTATGATACAAAATCTGTGTATCCTACATGTGTGTTCATTGCATAGGGGAAATTCTACATTGCATTAACAGGTATTTTATATATAATTAATTTTTAAACCTTGTTCACTTTATTTATAAAGTAATGCAGTTGTGGCAGAAAAATTTGAAAACACAGGAAAATTAAATAAATAAATATGTGTATATATATATATATATATGCACCCTTAATTCTATGATCAAAAAATAAAGAAAAAATTATTCTATTTTTAAGGGAACTTTCAAAAAATCCGAATTCAAACTGATGTTTTACTAGTCCAGAGTGTCGGTTCTTGATGGAAATCCCTGATATTTTCCCAGTTATTACACTTAGGGTATGGGCATCTTTTTTTTTTCTCTTCTTCTCACTTATTTATTTATTTATTTTTTATTTTGGTATCTTTAATCTACAATTACATGAAGAACATTATGATTACTAGGCTCCCCCCTTCACCAAGTCCCCCCCACATACCCCTTAACAGTCACTGTCTATCAGCATAGTAAGATGCTGTAAAATCACTACCTGTCTTCTCTATGTTGTACAGCCCTCCCCGTGCCCCCCCACACTACACATGCTAATCATAATGCCCCCTTTGTTTTTCTCCACCCTTGTCCCTCCCTTTCCACCCATCCTCCCCAGTCCCTTTCCCTTTGGTCACCTCACACCAGTAAGGATCGCCATCATCGAAAAGACAAACAACAACAAATGTTGGTGAGGTTATAGAGAAAGGTGAACCCTCCTACACTGCTGGTGGGAATGTAAATTAGTTCAACCATTGTGGAAAGCAGTATGAAGGTTCCTCAAAAAACTCAAAATAGAAATACCATTTGACCCAGGAATTCCACTTCTAGAAATTTACCCTAAGAATGCAGCACTCCAGTTTGAAAAAGACAGATGCACCCCTATGTTTATCGCTGCACTGTTTACAATAGCCAAGATACAGAAGCAACCTAAATGTCCATCAGCAGATGAATGGATAAAGAAGATGTGGTACATATACACAATGGAATATTACTCAGTTTTAAGGCATAAACAGATCCTACCATTTGCAACAACATGGATGGAGCTAGAGGGGTATTATGCTCATGGGCATCTTATAAATCTATTCTCACTCTTCCCAGCAAAACTATTATTACATTGCATAATTCTAGTCTTTTCATCATGAGTGCCTTTAGATGAGCAGTGGGTTAAAGTTCTATTTCTTTTATTTTGCATTATTCTTATTAACTTTCTAGGACAGTTCTTAGAACACAGGCTGATTGACATTCTCCAGTTATAGCTCAACATGGATATGAACTCAGTACTTACTGCCTTCACCTTAAATCCTAGTCACTGAGGTAATGTATCATTCAAGGGATTATTATTTTTTAATTTTATTAATAGCACTAATAGGATGTAATTATCAGTAATTGCAATGAGACACAGAATACCGCCATAAAATTTAAGGATTATGTAATCTAGATACCATGTGGCCTAAATTAACAATTTATATGGGATCGAAGATTATATCCCATAAAGCCCTGTGCAGCCTTTTCCTTCCTTATACAGCCTTCCTTTAAACACAAACTGACAGGCAATTCTCTCAAGAATGCTGGAATGTTACACAGCATTTAGCACATTTTCAATAAATATTAAAAAGCTGAGTTCTTTGATGCTTACATTGTTTAATATCATGCGAATGACAGAGTACAGAGGTCAGACACTCTCTTTCCACATTTGGCCTTGGTTACTGACCCCTGAGATTAGTCTTGAAATGTGTCTCAAGCAGACACTAATCTTTGTCCCTGGGTCTGTGATCAAAATGCTTTATTTGATGGACAAGTCTATTAAAGTATATTTTTATAGGTGATATAAAATAATGAAAAAAGAGCATAAAAATTTTCTCTTTGAGTACAAGTCAGTCATTATCAAGTAAGAGGAGCCTTGTTCCAGACTATGCCAGCTGCTTTAACTAGGGTGGTTACATAGCAATCCCTCTATATGGGGTACATTTCTGTTTACCCTACAGATGTTTCTTGGTGTATTTTTGGTTGTATATATTAAAACAACCTGTATAAAATAAATGTTTCATACAGTCTGGTAAAAATTTACTTTTTGCCTTTCAGTATTTTTGCTTCATGTATCAGAGCAAAGTTTATTTTAGACACAAGAGTTATGACAATGCTTCATTCTGCCAATGATTGAGTCCATTTGGACATCAATTTGGCAAACACATACATGGTGTTTGTTATATACGAGACAGTACTGTAAGCCCTATAATGGCACTTTGGCAATGGTGCCCAGGTTTTTACCCACTAGATGATACTACCTCTCATTCCAAACATTTCAGGCAATGTGCTCATAAAGTTGCTGAGTTGTATTATTTTTGTTTATATTCTTGTTTTTATCTCCAAATATGTTACAATCTCCATGAAGAATAGCATTTCAATATTAGCAGTGCTTTCCCACTGTTTTAAGAATACTTTTCTTATAACATTTTTTTCCAAGCATGCATTTCCTTCCCAGAAAAAGAAAATCTTCTCTAACTAGGATAGAATACATAGATCCTAAGCACTATATCATAGTATTAAACAGAGCTTGACTGGTTGCTTAGTAAATAAGCTGGGTGGAGGGATGGATATCTACCCAATAAAAATACCCATAATTCATCTACCCAATAAAAAAGTGTACCATGAAATTATGAATATGATATGAAAAATACAAGCATAAACACATCATGGTTTCACTTATAGCTGCCTTTAAAAAAATTGAAAAGAATCATGGAATTTGAAAAATTCTCACTGCTTTTTAGAGAAAGTATATGCAAAAAATAAAAGAATGACAGAGCCACAAAAGTGGTAACTTATCTAAAACTATAGAAAGTTCCCAAAGTACTATTTGAGTTTTAAGTGCTAGAAAATTAGAAGTAAAATATTTTGCTATTTACAGTGAAAAATCTCTTCCTGATTAGAAGTGACTCATATGACACCCTATGAAGAAGTAGAAAAGTCAATCTTTTCGTATGAATGAAAAATCATAATCCAAATCTCTTTTTGAGAGATAGATCAGATCAGAAAACTGATTTTAAACATGGGGGAATCAGAGCCCTGAAAGCTGAGTGATTTACTGACTTCTATCTACAAGTCAGTGGTTGAAACACAGATTCTCTCTACCAGTTAGTCTCACTCTTAATGGCATGTAGTCTCTAGTTTTTAAAATAAGCAGAAATAAGCATGGCTTCTGGTAATTCAATCACACTTTGGTTCATATCAATTACCTCAAAGGAAAAAAAATAATGCTTTATGTCTTAAGCAGTCTAATATCAACTTCACATAATCTGACTACATGTAATTACATTTTATACACTCATAGTCAGCTCAAACAAGAATTTCTGAGTAGTAAGTCTATTTCTTATTTTAAAACGTGCCTGTTTTCTTTCCCTAGCCATGTAATTAGGAAAGGTGATGCCCTTGTGAAGGCATTATCTTCAATATTTCATGAACAAAAAAACATTTTAAAAGAAGAGTATAGTATAGTGTGCACATATGAATGTGTTTGTCTTTGTTGAATTTGTTGAAATCAGTTATTTCTAACTATGGAAGCTACATTATGTAACTTGAGAATAAGACCCTCTGCACATAATATAAATTCTACTTGAATAAGTATAAAAAATAAGTATGTGCTACAAGTACAGAATTTACCACCATAGTGACAAATTCTGTCAAGCTATAATATCTGAAATAACCATGATTTTCTTTACCTAAGATACAAACTTTCCTATGTATGATGAAAGGATGATGCAGACTATGCTACTTTTATTTTAAATTGTATATGTATGCATACATGTACAATTCTGGTCACTAATTCTAACGTGTGGGGTATTTTCCTTACACTTGGACACTAGATGGATGTCCTACAACCTGCCTTATCTGGGTATTGCTCCAGGTACATAGTATCAGATTCCACAAGTGAAGGGCTCAGTCCTTTAAGAGCACCCCTCCTCCAACTTCAGATGCCAATCACAAGCCTAGGTTGTCATCACCTATTTCTGACCAACCAGCTATAGACTGGAGGTTCCAATGACCCCCCCCCTTGGGTTCATTAACTTGCTCAAGTAGCTCACAGGACTCAGAGAAACATTTTACCTACTAGATCACCAGTCTGTTATAAAAGGATATAACTGAGGAACAGCCAGATGGAAGGGATGCATAGGGCAAGGTATGGGTAAAGAGCACAGAGCTTTCATGCCCCTCCAAGTGTACCACTCTCCCCAAGTTTCCACATGTTCACCAACCCAGAAGCTCTCCAAAACCCATCCATTTGGTTTTTATGGGGCCTTCATTATATAGACATGATTGATTAAATATAGGAGTTGATTCAACCTCTCCTCGCTCTCTACACCCTGGAGGTGATGTCTGGGGTGGGGTGGGGGAACTGAAACTTCTAACTCTCTTAGTACATGACTGGTTCCCCTGGCAACCAGCCCCATCCTTAAGTTAGACACTTTCCAAAAAAATGGCTCATTAACATAACAAAAGACACCTTTTTCATTTTTATCACTTAGAAAATTCAAATGGTTTTAGAAGCCCTCCTGTGTCAGGTATACATTTACTTTTAATCACATCACAATATGTATGTATATGAATATGAATATTCATAGCCATGAACTTTTTAGGCATAAGATACAACACAACAAGGAATCATATTTAAAAAACTGACATATGATAACATGAGCAGTACACATGGGCATCCTCTTTGCTCAATACTTATGCAAGTATTCTTTTAATGTTTTCTTTTCATGAAATATTATTTGCTATTTCCTTCCCTTTCAGTATTTTTGTGCCCCGTTTTAGGTAAGTTTTCTGTAAACAGCATACAGTTTTATTGTATGCTTACATATGTTCTAATCTAGCCATTTCTATCTTTTAACTGAAGGTATTATTCCATTTGCTTTGATGTTATTATATTAGGTTTATTTCTACAATATTATCTTGTGCTTTCTATTTCACCCATGTTCTTGTTGCCTTTTTACTCCTTTTGCTATTTTAAATAACTATTTGCTCATTCTGTTTGTTTAAGTCAGTTTGGACACCTATTTATTTTTCTTATATTAGTGGTCCAAATAAATATTAATATGCATTCATAACAAAGTCTAATATAGGATCAAGAAAAGGAGAAACTAAAAAGACTGGAACACATGTTACTTTTGACTTTTTTGGTTATCTTATTTTTTTTTTAATTTTTTTATTTTGGTATCATTAATCTACAATTACATGAAGAACATTATGTTTACTAGGCTTCCCCCTTCACCAAGTCCCCCCACATACCCCTTCACAGTCACTGTCCATCAGCGTAGTAAGATGCTGTAAAGTCACTACTTGTCTGCTCTTTGTTGCACAGCCCTCCCCGTGCCCCCCCCCACACTATACATGCTAATAGTAATGCCCCCTTTCTTTTTCCCCACCCTTGTCCCTCCCTTCCCACCCATCCTCCCCAGTCCCTTTCCCTTTGGTAACTATTAGCTAACTGAAATAAGCCAGGTGGAGAAAGACAAGTACCAAATGATTTCACTCATATGTGGAGTATAAGAACAAAGGAAAACTGAAGGAACAAAACAGCAGCAGAATCACAGAACCCACGAATGGACTAATGGTTATCTTATTTTTTAATACCAGAAATTACCGCTATTGTTTATACACCATTTCTTGAGAAGACCCAACGGCCAAATCGCGGTGAGTTGACTACCTCAGGACTCTTCCATCCTGAAAGGCCCTGATATTATTGTGGCAGGAATACACATGCAACCCAGGCAAGGGTTTTTCTTTATTGCCTGGAAGGCCCTAGTCAACACTATTTTCCAGCGACCCACTTTACAGCAAAAAAAGTGTTTGAGAAGGCTCATGAATGCAGGCTCCACTGGTTACATCACACACTGCACCAGCCGGAAGCTGCTGGTTTGATAGAGCAGGAAAATGATCAGCTGACAACACAGCTGAAGAGCCAGCAAGGAGGCAGTGCTCCGTGAGGACAGGGTACTCTGCTGCAGGATGCTGGTACTCATTGGTTCAAAGGGGACACTGCATTCCTAATGGGAGGACTACCTAAGTCTGGAATCCAAACAGTGAGGCAGGAGTTACCTCACTCACCACTCCAGTGTCTCCCTATGGGACTTCATGTCCCCACAACTTTGGGCTCAGGTGTTAGAGGTCCTGGTTCTCCAAAAAGGCAAAATTCTGCCTGGGGACACAGTAAGTGACCCAGTGAACAAAATCTACTGTTGCTGTGTAGGCACTTTATGTTTTCTGTTTCCAGAGATCAGCAGGCAAAAAAAGAGGGTCATCATCTTTGCAAAGTAATTGACCTGCCGCCTGGCTGCCACTGCATGATGGGAGCAGGGAGGAATATGTATGAGCACTTTGGGTACTCTTGCCTACTCTGACTCTGATAGACAGGTAGAAAAACCCAGCCTGAGAAAGTCATGGGTCTAGGGGCTCAGATCGCTCAGGGATAAGGATCTCAGTTGCATCACCAAGTAAGCCACTGAAGCAGACAGAGGTGGTAGCTGACGGTAAGGGGTGATCTAGAATCCAAGGTAATTTTCCTTTTATAATGAAAGGCCCTCTGGAATCCTGATGGAGCTGTTCCCTGAACCCACAGGGAGAAATGCACCTGGGCAGCACATGAAGGGGCCATCACAAATAGAGGTGTGCGACCCAGATCCCGCTTCAAGTGAGGAAATGCTGTTCCACTCTAAGAAGCATGACCAGGACACCACTGTCGGCTGTCAGGTCCTTCAAGGTGTGCCTCAGCTGCAGGCCTAGTGCAAAGTCATGGGCTTCCCCAGCCAGCACACATTTGGTGACTGAGCAAAACCAGGGTATAAATGCCAGGTAACTCTGACAGAAAGTATTTATTCCCAATCTCTCCCTTCATTTGACTGAGTTTTATTGAACCCATATTACAGTGACTTCTTCCTCTAACTAATCCTCCTTCTCCATTTCTCTCATTCCTCAATGAGACTCAAACCCTAGTAAACATCTTATACCCCAAACTCCATGGAAACTTCTGCTTTCAGAAGACAGTGACACTTCAGATATTTTTTAATTTTTGTCCTCAGAAATAAAGAACAGTTTCAGAGTGGCCAGTTTTCACTTGTGTCACCTGCTGAGAGCAAGTTTATGGAGCAAATAAACCAAGCTAGTCCAGTTTGTAAATAGTTGAGTTGCTCTGGGAATGTCTTTGTTTCCCTTAAGGCTGTATAAAAAATACCATGCTTATGTATTCACTTAATAGAATTCCCTGTCCTTTCATTCCTTGTCATTTGAATGGCCCTTTGAACTCACACTCCAGCACAGATATTCCTGAGCAAAATGTATTTAACATTTGCCACCACCTAATTTAGTGTTATATTGAAAATTTTTGACTAATGTTGACTGAGAAACAAATAGCCAAACAGTCAGTCAAATTTGGTAAGGTAAATAATTTTTAGATGATTTTTTAAAAAATACACCATTACAATTAGCACATATAATGTAGTGGGAGGGAGCACAGGAAAGGCAGTATACATAGAGAAGACAAGTAATGATTCTATAGCATTTACTACATTAATGTACAGTGACTGTAATGGGATATGTGGGGGAGACTCAATAATAGGGAGAGTCTAGTAACCATAATGTTGTTTAAGTAACTGTACATTAACGATACCAAAAAAAAAAAAATACGCCTTAGCAACATTCACCCTTCCCACACCAAAACTAAAATTAAAATTTAAAAAAAATATTATGCATATGGTTCTATTCATTCTCCCTTGATGGACTTCCAGTACTAGGATGCAGTATCTTGATTCTGTATACATCAGTGCTAACATAGGAATAAGTATGATAAGGAGGATGGCACACCAGGACAAAATTTAAAGAGAATGACTAGAAACCTTTCAGAGCCCCACTTATTCTTGACTGTGGATGTTCAAATACATACATGGTTTATGAAGTAGTTCTCTCTCCAAACATCAATGATTGTAAGCAAATCATATACACTAAACTTGCCTTTGTTCTTCTCTTGTCAAAAAGAAAATAATTTGTCAGTTACTCCATATATCTTCAGAAGGTATTTGTCAGTATTTATTAGCACTGTTTGCGCACCTCCATAAATACGACATTCATCTGGTACTCTTTTGCTCGGTCCATACGGTTCAGGCAGGGAAACTTTTGCCTGGAAATTGTCTTATTTCCTAGCATTTTTCACAAGGAAATTGTTTATGTGTCATTCATCAGTTTTATGGCCTTCTTTCCCTGATTTTAGAAAGCAGAAGCATGCTCAGTATTCAGGAACACACAACAGACTCATTACAGGATTGTCGATGAGCAATTTACCAAGCAGAAAGTCAAATTAGCTTTACTGGAAAGTTGACTGTGGTGTTGTTACCCTCAATGAGAGTAGTAAGTAAAATTTTGCCCACAGCTGGTTACATAGGGGTAATTAAAATCATTAATCTTTTTATTGATCTTTGTTGCCTACTATATTTAGCAGATAAGATTCATGAGCTACTGGAGTATATCCATTGTCACAGATCTCCATCGATAGATAACCCCTGAAGAGGTCTCCAGGATAAAAGAGCATTTATCTGATTTATGCCTATTATGTGGTTCACTCAGACCTGAAACAAATAATTGTTACGCTTTATTAAGAAGCAATATTTACAAACTTCAAATCCTAGGAAAATTGTAACTTCCTTTATGCTATAGAAAATTACCACATGGCCAATGCCTTTTGAGTCATATATGTTCCATTTATTTTTATATTTGAGGGGGATATGGTTCTAGTTGCTAACATCCTAAAATGCTATAAGGGAATATATAATTTTATACTTAGGTGCTCTTTTAAAAAAGTAAATGTTTGACCTTATAGTCTATAATTATTTCTCCAAAGTGGTTAATAGTCCATCACAAAAGCATGGCTTGGTTCACAGATCATTGATACAGTTAGTTTTAACAGATGCTTAGGTGCCATTATAATCTTTCCTATCCATTTGGCTGTCATAAAAGCTAGACCCATGTGTCCAACTTAGGCTATTATTTCTCCAGGGCCTTTGCTCCTTTATACTATGAACAATTAGTACTTTAGAAGACTGAATCATCGACCAGTGACCTTAAGCAATTAGGGAATTTTTAGAATTAGGCATGTGGTTGCTATTCTGAATATTTATTGAGGAAAGTAAAGTGCAAGATTAGCAGATATTTCACTCTGGGTGCCCCTGGGGAGGGGAAGTAAATACAAGCCTGAGGATCTGGTATCATGACAGTGGCAGCCTTGGAAATGTCATGGCGAGGTTCCACGCCCAGTGAGTACTGGCGAGACATTTCCACACTCACGTGAAACTGATCAGTGCCAATGCAAATACATTATTCAGTCATTAAAATTTTACTGATCAAAACTTCAGAAATAATACTGCAATGTGTGCAGTGAACAACTGTCATTTGCAAATTGCCAGTGTAAACACACTCATTTTATTGTCACCTCAGTGAGAGTCAAGAACCCTTTCTTTACCTAAATAGATAGAAGGAAAGCAAGTAGGCCTAAAAGAACTAGCTTGAGAAACTAAATTTTGCAAACATAAAAAAAAACAAGCAGAAATGTGTGCAGGGGGGGAAGGAGAGGCTGGCCTCAGAGTGATACTGCAGGGTACCAGGGGATGGAGGGGAGGCTGGCCTCAGAGGGATGCTGCAGGGTACCAGGGGATGGAGGGGAGGCTGGTCTCAGAGTGACGCAGCAGGGTACCAGGGGACGGAGGGGAGGCTGTCCTCAGATGGATGCTGCAGGGTACCAGGGGACAGAGGGGAGACTTGTCTCAGAGGGATGCCGCAGGGTACCATGGGATGGAAGGAAGGCTGGCCTCACAGTGATGCTGCAGCATGGAGTGAGTATTCAGCAATGGCTCACCATTGGTGACAGATGGACAGCCTGTTCTATGACCCTGGATTGCTCTGAATTTCTCAGGCTCATTCAGTTCTCAATTGTGTAAGCCAGCTTCTCCAGATTTGAATCACTTAAGTTATTCAATAATCCTGCAATAATTTTTTTCTTCTGAAGTTAACCAGAGCCCATCTTTGTTGTTTTAATAATCATGACTGATGTACCTTGTTACTAGATATACATGCAGATATGTGTGTATGTCAAAACACATTTTGCTTGATGGATTCCCCCAGCTAATGACTATTAGCCATCTATAAGATTTTATCCTTATTGCTCTTTATGTAGATTCATATCAGTTTATGTATCCATCTCTGGACTTGAGACTTCAAATGTCAAAAACTGTAAAACCAGAGCTAGACATCTGAACTTTATGATGAGTATTTTTAATAGGTCTTAAAATGTCTTGGCTCAGAACCTAACAATTTTGTGAGACATTAACAGACAGAGCTCAAAATGTACTCATTAACATGCTTTACATATTGTCAGGACAGGTTTAATAAATGATTGTTACAAATTTAGTAAATAGGTAATGAATATATATCTCTAATCCTTCTCCATTTGTAGTAATAAACAAGTCTTATCAAATAGTCCTTCATAGTTTTTTTTTTTTTTCTTTTCACTTCCACTGCACTGAGTTTGGAATATGCTAAAAGCTGACAGGAAGCCTGTGTGACTGAATGGGTGGAGGCTATGGAAAAATAGCAAGTAATGACACTGGGGAAGTAGACGGACCTTCCATGTCATAATTTACTCTCCATGGTAGAGTTTTAAATTCATCCTGAGGAGAGTGAGAAGCAGGTGAAGGGTTTAAGTTTAAGAAGTGATATAATTTGATGTATTTTATTAAACTGGTTAATATTTGGAGAATAAATTGTAGTTGTTAAAATTGGAGTCAGGAAGAACACTAAGGTTGCCAGTGATAATGTTGGTTCAACTAGAGTGGTGGCAGGTGAGAGGTGAAGAGAACCCGACTCAATATATTTTTGAGAAAGAAAATACAGGACTTGATGGACAGTCTGGAGTTACAAGAAAGAAAGAAAAAAAATAACACTAAGGGTGATCTCATGTCCCAAACATAGACCAATTTTAAGAGTTTTGCATAATACACAGTTAGTACCAAAGAATGAGAAGAATGAGCTCATAAAGATACTTCCCTCTCCCACCCTCCATCTCTCTATCCTCTACCTATAGAAAGTTCATAAAACTTCAAAAATAAGGCAATTCAGATACTCTAAAAACCTCTCAATACAAAATACAAAAAGTTCTAAATATAATGAAGATATATTAAAAGCATAATTGGAATTTCAGTAATTTAAGGTAACTCAAGGAAGTAAGAAAAGAATATGATCATTCCATTTGCCTTTTTGTTCAAAATAACCTTGACTTACTCCTGAAGGCCTTACTTTCCCTGTGTCTCTGTTGAGCAATGGCTACATCTTCTCCCCACAGCTCTGTTTCTCTGGCAGAAGAGATGACATAGCTGTCCATGACAGCCATTTCTAGACTTTCAAAGCACTCAATATTCGTCTTTAACAACAAATTCAACTTTGAATGCCATGTTAACATATTATGTTACCTACTATTCTACAACTTCCCTTTAATCTACCCAATCCCAGATCATTTCTTCTGATTTCTCCATGATTTTAGCTCTCTTATAATTTTTTTTGTCATATGAAATTTCACTTCAGGTGTGGACAATCTGCTTTCACACTCTTTTCTATCAGTTCCACTAATTCCTCTCCTTCAGTAGTCTTGTCCTCTTCTGTAATGCAGCCACCATCTCCAATTAGAATCCATGACCTTTATCCTTACAAAAAACTGCAACCTCCCCATAATCTCAATTTCATGCATCCTTCTCTCGGGGTACTAATACTGGTACTGTAAAAATGTTAATTTCCTGGATGTGATGGTTATTTTGTGATTATATAGAACAATATTCTTTGAAGGAAACAAAATATTTTAAATTCATGCAGTTTGATATTAACAACCTAATCTTGCATGATTGGGAAAAATGAAGAATTTTATTTGTACTATATTTCTAACTTTTTTGTAAATTTGATATTATTTCAAAAATTTTAAAAACTAACAAATGTATAAAATATCATAAGAGGTGCCTTGCTTAAGGAGAAGGAAGTCCTGCTTAAGAAGAATTCACAGGGACCCTAAATAGCCAAAGCAATCCTGAGAAGGAAGAAAAAAGCGGGAGGGATTATGCTCCCCGACTTCAAGCTCTACTACAAAGCCACAATAATCAAGACAATTTAGTACTGGCACAATAACAGATCCATAGACCAATGGAACAGACTAGCAGCCCAGATATAAACCCAATCATATATGGTCAATTAATATATAATAAAGGAGCCATGGATATACAGTGGGGAAATGACAGTCTCTTCAACAACTGGTGTTGGCAAAACTGGACAGCTACATGCAAGAGAATGAAACTAGATTACTATCTAACCCATACATAAAAGTAAACTGAAAATGGATCGAAGACCTGAATGTAAGTCATGAAACCATAAAACTCCTAGAAGAAAACATAGGCAAAACTCTTGAATATAAATGTGAGCAACTTTTTCTGAAGACATCTCCTCGGGCAAGGGAAACAAAATAAAAAATGAATGAATGAATGGTACCATATCAAGGTAAAAAGCTTCTGTAAAGCAAGGGACACCATCAGCAGAACAAAAGGCATACTACATTATGGGAGAATATATTTATAAATGACATATCCGACAAGGAGTTAACATCCAAAATATATAAAGAACTCACATGCCTCAACACCCGAAAAGCAAATAATCCAATTAAAAAATGGGTGGAGGAAATGAACAGACACTTCTCCAAAGAAGAAATTCAGATGGCCAACAGGCACATGAAAAGATGTTCCACACTGCTAATTATCAGGAAATGCAAATTAAAACCACAATGAGATATCACCTCACAACAGTTAGGATGGCCAGCATAGAAAAGAGTAGGAACAACAAACGCTGGTGAGGATGCAGAGGAAGAGGAACCTTCCTACACTGCTGGTGGGAATGCAAGCTAGTTCAACCACTGTGGAAAGCAATATGGAGGTTCCTCAAAAATTTAAAATAGAAATACCATTTGACCTGGGAACTCCACTCCTAGGAATTTACCCAAAGAAAACAACTTCTCAGATTTAAAAAGACATATGCACCCCTATGTTTGACACAACACTATTTACAATAGCCAAGAAATGGAAGCAACCTAAGTGTCCATCAGTAGATAAGTGGATAAAGAAGATGTGGTACATATACACAATGGAATATTATTCAGCCATAAGAAGAAAACAAATCCTACCATTTGCAACAACATGGATGCATTTGGAGAGTATTATGCTCAGTGAAATAAGCTTGGCAGAGAAAGACAATTATCAAATGATTTCACTCATATGTGGAATATAAGAACAAAGGACAAACTGAAGGAACAAAATAGCAGCAGAATCACAGAACCCAAGAATGGACTAACAGTTACCAAAGGGAAAGGGACTGGGGAGGATGGGTGGGAAGGGAGGGAGAAGGGTGGGGAAGAAGAAAGGGGGCCTTATGATTAGCATGTATAATGTACAGCAGTGGGGGGCACTAGGAGGGCTGTGCAATACAAAGAAGACAAGTAGTGATTTTATAGCATCTTATTACACTGATGGACAGTGACTAATGGGGTATGTGGTGGGGACTTGGTGAAGGGGGAGTCTAGTAAATATAATGTTCCTCATGTAATTGTAGATTAATGATACCAAAAAAAAAAAAAGAACCTTAAGATATACCTTCAACCTAAGTCTAGATTCCACCCTCCAACACTCACCATAATGTGGAGAAATATAGTTTCCCATGCAGCCTTAAAACCACTAAAACCATGCAGGCATGCCCCAGATCTCATTGCAACCCTCATCTTCATTAGTGCCTTGAAACATATTTCAAAAACATCAAAATACAAGGATTTCCCCCCACCGTTTTGTCATTAGATTGCTTTTTGGAACTAGAATTGGAGGAGAAGTCATGCCAGGTGAGAATGAAGGACCACGAGAAAGAATGCCTTCCTTTGTTTGAAGTCAGGGTCTGTCAAGTCATCCAATAAGCCAGGTACTCCAGATGACTGCGCAGACTTCTCTGGGGTGGAGCGATTTCAGAAGGCTTTTCAAGTAGCCTATAAAACCAAGTCAGGAAAACCAGGCACAGGGGAGAAAAACCTGCCCATTCCAGCTCTCTGGGGAGGTGGGTTCAGTCACCATTGTGGAGTCTTGAGCACAGGCCAGCTTCTCCCCTGCCCAGGCTCAACAGGTGAGTGCTCTCAGTCAGGCTTGTAGGTGCTAGGCCTGGTCAAAGAGCCAAAAACAAGCCCCTTTTACCTTCCACACAGTGAACTAGGAATGCGCCCAGGCCATGAATATAGCACTATTTATAACTTCAAAATTTTTAGGTATATGATTTTTAATTTTTAGCCCTAATCCTAAAATATTAGGAGTGGGAGTCCTCATTTCCTAGCGTTTTATCACATTGCCTGCCCCAGCAACTCCACCTGTTTGTTCCTGCCTGCCTGCATGCTCATTCCGCTCCACTACTCTCACCTGCTCACCTCTGCCCACAAGTCTCCTCCCCAGTCTCCTGGCTCACGTCCCCACCATTCAGGTCTCCTGCCACCTCTTCCCAGCCCTCCTATGGAACAGCTGTCCCATTTGTTCTCTTGTTGCATAGCCTGCTTTATTTTGTTTATATCACTTTAACATTCTGAAACCAGAAGTATTTTTTTATTTGCTTCTCATTTATCTCCCATTAGAATGTGAACACTATGGAAGGCAGGAACTTTGTCTTTTACATTTGTGTGGACCCAACACTTAGAGTACAACACAATTGGCCCATAAATGCCAGATAAATGGATAAATGAACTAAAAAAGGATGTGAAGTAATGTGATATTTTTTATTTAGGAAAAAATGAAAACTATAAATAATTAGTTATTACAACACAAGTTTGCAATCCCTAAAATAAGATAGTGTTATATAAGAGCTAAAAATGTCTAAAGAATATTGGAAAGATCATGATCACATAATTCTTTTTTAAAAGATGCAGATAAAAGTAACACACATAGCTAATAGAAAAGTTCATGCAAATTTCTAGTAAAACTTTTTAAAAACAAATTCAGAATTTCAAGGAAAAACATTAAAACTGCATCAAGACTTTTTGATCTTCTGGTTAAACTCATGAATACCTGAAGTAAAACATTAAATCTGTCACTTGAGAAGGTCACATAGTCACTTCCAGAGTTAGTGATCATTGTCAGATTTAGTCTGGGTCAGTGCTGAACATTCTAGCAACCTTAATGACTGAAAAAATATACATATTCAATAAGTCTGAATATTATCCAAGCCAAGAAAAGAGATGCCTCTAAGCAAATAGAATATTAGAAATTAAAAAAAAAAACCTTTATAGGATGATAAGATTAACCCAACAATGCTGTGATCAGGTGAATATTAAAGAAAAATTGTATTTTCTGAGTATATACCAAATGATCTGCACCAAGAAATCTTTCGATGTATAAGTAAATAAAAGAACTGACTTCTACGTACTGGTCACTTGACCTTGGTCAAACCATTAAACATTTTGAAGTTCAGAATGAGGAATTTAGGTGGAATAATCAGTAAGTACAGTGAAAGTTACACATTAAAGTTCTGTGACTTCCTCAGAGAAGGTTTAAAGTTGATGCATTTGTTAGTCAAGACAGTGCAGTGACAGAAAAGAGAGAATTTACACCTGCTTACTTAAATGCAATTTTCATGAAGTAGAATCAGAAAAATGTATTTTCTCTTAGATGTACATGTGCCCAAATAGGATTTCCCTGTTTGCAAAGGCCATGATTTTCAAGTATTAACAAGATAAGTTTCAAGAATGATTAGTTCATGAGAAAAAAGATATTCATAATCAGTTTGTGTTGAAGTAATTTGTTTTTTAAGTGTATTAACACAATGAATTAAGTGGTGATATTTAAATTATATCTTAAACTTCATTTGTAAAAGTACCAGGTAAATAACAATGACTGTGGCAAGCAAAATTTAAAGACATTAGGACATTCCTGAAAGATTCCTATCCACTGGTTATTCAATTGAAAACTAATCTAGGTGCTGCTGAGAAGGGACTTTGCTGATGGAAAGAGGTCACCAATGAACTAACTTTAAAAGGAGAGCATCCTAGATTAGCCAGGTGGACCCAATATAATCACTTGATTCTTAAAAGCAGTGAAATTTAGCTGGAAGCAGAGAGCAGTGTCAGAAGAGAGACAAAGGGGAGGTATGTCAGAAGAGGAGAAGAAGGTATTACTGGCTTGAAGATGGAGAAAGGGAGCCATGAACAAAGAAATGTGGGTAGCCTGTAGAAGATGAGAATACCCACTGGCTGACAGCCAATGGAAATGGGGACCTCAGTCCACAAACTTCATGAGTGAGCTTGGAAGAAGATGGATCCCTACAGCTTCCAGAAACATCGCACTGCCAAAACTTTGATTTCTGCCCTGGGAAATCCAGTCTCATCTACAAAACATGAGATAATGAATTTATGTTGTTTTAAGCCATTGATTTTGTCATAATCTGTTTTGCTGCGGTAAGGCACTAATACAATGTCAGAGACCAAAATTGTATATTCAGCCATTCTGCAAATTACATCTATGTTTAAACTATGTATTCTTAGTGATGGGAAAAGATAAAATGGCTTTTGATGCTCATAGAACTCATATTTTTTTAAGACAAATTTTCTTTAGATAGCATGTGCTAAGCTACTACCCATGAATACAGTTGAAATACCCTCTAGGCCCAAGATGGAGCTGCTCTGCCCTAGGTGCCACATCGGCAAACCAAAACTTAGGTAACATTTATGTCTCAGTAAATGATCCACCTGACCAGATACTCAGTGTGTCCAGTTAGCCAATCCCCAAATACCAAAACAGCTCTGGGCTCTATACTTCTTTCTTCCTTCTCACCCCAAACCATTGAGTATGTGGCCCTAGTCAATCAGATATTTTCTTTCTCTTCCTTGTTCTTTATTCCTTACCTTATAAAAGCCTTCTGTCTTCTGCCCCATTTTGCAGTTCTCTTAATGGAGGCTGTCCACTTCATGAAGCATGAACTGAAGTTTGTATCACCCAAGTTCTCTCATTTCATCATTTTTTAACAATACACATACATATATATACTCAATTGCACAATTATGTGATATAAAATGTAGTAAAGGGAACAGATATTGAAGAGAGAGAGAGTATATCAAAAATAGCCCTTGTTTGCACCCTACGCTAATGAGCAGGTTTTCAAACAATGGAAATTTGTATCTGTAATTTTCAGTCTGATGCCTGTCTGATAAGGCACAACTTTTTAAAGTAGCAGTTGTTTCTTAATGCCTCCAAGTTTCTAATGTACTGTGTTAGAGGATGCACCTTGAATGTAAATATTAGAGTTGTCAGAGTCTGGGCATCGACTGAAAATTGCTCATTTCTCATCTGGTATTTTCTGTCTTGTTAGGAGACTGAGATGTTAATTTCTGTCAGGTCAAATTGGTCTTTGTGGGAAACTGTATCATCCTACTAATCATAATGTTGCTGAAATGCCTTAATAATCAGTTTTGCTTCCCTAACCTTGAACTGAATTTTCATTTCATTAACTTTTTTTCCCTTATTACTAAAAATATTTGTTCTGGCTATAGTGGTAATCTAATTTTCCAATTTAAATGCTTTGCATCACAGTTATTTTTACACATATCTTAGGCTCCCTCGTAAATTTACATCCCTCTTGAGGTCACTGAGATTTTGTGTGTCATCTTTTCCTAGCCTCCAGCACAGGATCTTTCACTGAGTTCACATTGAATACAAAGTAGGTGTTTTGACTATGTAGCACAATATTTCCTGCAAGCCTTCATGGATATCCCACTAATTAGTTTGTGTGGTGTTTTACCCATGTTATATTCCTCTCTCCAAGAAACCCTTGAATGCTCTGAAAGAAATGGGCTATGTTCTCTGTTTTATTGAGAAGGTTAATTAAAACAAAAAAAAATAACATTACGATGTGGACTGATAATTTCTGGTTCCTCCTACTCGCCTGACCCATACGTAAAATCTGGAAAGTTCATAATTTCAGAATTCTAGTCATTGGTTTAACAGTTTAATAATAACCCCTAAATGTTCCTTTGCTAATTACCTGGGAAATTATAACCTACTTCCATTTGAAGCAGCCAGTCTTTGAGTACTCGTTCTATGATCAGCTACTGTTACCAGCTTCCAAAATCCATGAATCATACTCTCATTTAAGAGATGCTCATCTGACTTCTTTCAATCCATAGCCCCAAACAACAAACTCTTGCTTATTAGGTGAAAGGGACTGTACTGGGTTTCGGTGGAGGAGGGATGGTGATCTCTCTCCCCTTACTGTCACTTTCACTAGGGTCGGTGCTAGTCTGGTACCTGCCTGGCAGAACCACTGAGATCACAGACCCAAAAAGCCAGAACTGAGTCCTAATCCCAGCTGCACTGTCTGACTAGCTGTATAATCTAGTATCCTTTACCTAACTATGCTAAAACCTGATTATTATATGGTGCTTCTGTTTAATTGATATGTGATCTGAAAGGAATCAAGCTGAGCAGTGACTTACATCTAAATCGCCTCTATTAATCTTTTTTTTTATCACTTTGAGTCTCAAATATTATAAAGCTTGGAAAGAAAAAAAAGAAAACTTAGAGAAAGGAGAAAGCTACTGGATGCTCCCGAGCCTGCTGCCATAGGAGCCACAGATAATACTTTCTGTAGCTCTGTACAGTTGGGTTCTGCTACCAGGAGGGAGGAGTGCCTACGGGGGAAACTCACAGGGGTTCTATGGTGCTGAATTATATTCATGCAGTCACTTAGAAAAGGAAGAGCATAAAAAACCCATTTCACAATGCATGTTCCTCGTTTTCTATTATATCTAATTGTTAGTTTTCATACACAATGAAATATTCCTAGTGTAACTGCTCTTTCTGGTGGTGGAATGCATACACTCATTCATTAATTCACTTATCTAACCATGAATGCCTTAGTGTCCACAGCCTGATTCTCTTTACTTCCTGGCACCATATGGTGTAAAAGCCACATAAATTAGCACTTGGGGGAGAAAACATATTGTCAAATCACCAATATAGTATTGGAAGTATACCATAGGAAGAGTTTCCTGTTGAAGAATGTTTTAAAAAAAAACACGTAAAAGTGTTAGGGGCATAAATGAGGGGAAAATGTTCCCCCAAAAAGAATTAAAGATCTCACTGAGGATAGTACAAGAGAAATATCCCTGATATTAATCCTACCTCTGATGATGACACTTACAGACATATCCACTTTTAAAAAATGAGGTGTCCTAATAGTCTCTTAGTGAAAGTGCTATATCACCTCTAAAATAGAAGCATTAACATGGAAATTCACGACTCCTTATCCCGTTAAGCCAAGAAGATTTTTAAAATAGTATGTATTGAACGAGTTTTGAAATGCCAAAATGACAACTTTATATCTACAGTGTATGACTGTGTCTCCAGATAGGAAGCCTCAACTGAAAGTTGATCCATTTATTATTAGCTTATTTGAAAAATTATTTTTAGAAATTATAGTGAGATGCTTTTTTAAATATTCCCTATGTATATGAACAATTTACTGAAACTTTCAATATTATTTAAACTATAGACTTAGTCAAATATCCAAGCCAAAAAAAATAGATTTACACTTTTTATTTATTCATATGGTATTTTTAAAGTCTATCATTCCTATTGTTAGAATGCTCTTTGCTTCCAGAACGTCTCACCAACATGCAGTATTGTATTCTCCAATCTCATAACTACCTACAAACTGATTTTGTGTCTCACCTGAAACCCTCAAGCCTCATGCTGCTCAGAATTTATTATGTTAATTTTATTTCTGTGCTCTTCTTTCCCTAGTTAGGGCATTAACTATATTACAAGAGAGTCACTAACATTACAAAAAGCTCCCCCTAAGACAACTTTGATAATTAGGTCCATCAACTGGCAGGAAAGCATGTGATTCACTCATGATTCATTATTGTTTTAACCTGAATGAAACCTCAGTTAATATGAAAACTTAGATTCAAAATAACCAGACTCAAATTCTCTGTAGCACTTAGGGCTAAAACAATTGGTTTGTATTTTGGAGAGGATGTTTGGAGGAAGTGACAACCAAGCAACATTAACCAAATTCCTGTAAGAAAGTAAGAGGTTATTAATTCTCTTATCAATAATTAAACAGAGAATCCATCTTCCCAGTTCCACTCATTTCTGTTACAGAAACACAGTCTCTGATAAGCAGTGTGTTTCCCTTTCCCTGAGTGCTACAACTACCCACTGCTCACTTATTAGCCATGACTGGCCACTCCACAGCACGGAATCTCAGCAGCTTTATATTCTCTGATTCCACAGAGCTTAAGGGACCAGAAAAGGACACCTAACAGCAGAGGGGCTGCTCATGGATGGACTGAGTTCCGATGTGAAAACAAAGGAATGATGAGTATAGAGTGGGGGAGGCTGGGGCATGTGGGAGAGGTGGAGGCAGCTTCTGTCAAATTCATGGAGAAGCAGGGAAAGCAGGGCTAAAACACTGAAATAGAGACAATGAATCAGGAGAGTGCACTGGAAAACTCTCAGAGAGAGAGAAGCTACACCTCTCCCTGATTCCATCTATTCCTGGTTCTCCTACACCCTCATAAAGCCAGACTCACTGCCCTGCTGGAGAGGAGAGGGAGGGAGTATGTGGATACTGTATTTCTAAATGAGCACTACAGTTTTGTTTAAACCACTTTGAAGCTGATTTCTAGTACATGAAACTACATAATATCTGGTATGCTATGCCCCCAAAATATATTTTACATTTCTTAATTTGTTATATATTTGTAGTCCTTTCCTTCTCAAATTTAGAATTTTAATTTTATTCACCTAGTAATTCTCTTTAAAATATTAGGAATTCTGAATAAAGCTGGCAATACAATTTTTGAATTTGCACTATTACCTCAGGTAATATGGTAATTTGAGTTCAAATGCTCAAGCATGGCAAATTTATTACCTTCAAGTATGTTTTTTTTTTTCTGGAGGACCATATGCTTTCTGTTTAAAGAGGCTTTAAAGTTCATTTAGATCAGTAATTTACAAACTGAAGTCTGAGGTATCTTAGATTATACAGCTGTTTCAAATATTCTATACTTCTAGTATATTTTGTTTAAAAACTTAACTCAAATGTTTATAATACCACATTTTAACAGATTGTATACCAATAATGAATTATCTCATCTTGTCTAGTTTATTCTTTGAAGAGTCTTCATCAGAATAAAATGTTTTCTTACTATTTCTGAGGGTAAATTTGAGATCTTGTAAATGTGTCATTTGTTTCCTTGTACTAATGCATCTGCATATCTGCCCATAAAATTTTACAGTAAGCACATGTCATAGAGCACATTCCCCACATGCGATTAAATGTGTAAGTGCAAGCAGGGCTCAATCATTACATATCCATCATGGTATGATAGTCAAAAATAAAGTATGCATGAATAAGTGAATATGTAACAGGTAGGATGTGCTATTATCTTACATAAAGTTCTTTTGTAAACTTTGCATTATTGGATTTCTGTATTTTGAAAAGGAATTTAAGAAATTGTTATGTATCATTTGCAAGTCACTTTGTAAAATTCCTCACTACTTTCATTCAACTTTCTAAACAGTTTTAACTTTGTGATGGAAGTAAAAAAAATAAATAATTAAAAGGACAAGCACATCAAAAAACTTACTACTTCCAAAAACTTACCTGTGAGTTGTAATTCCTAGAAACTATAAAATAAAGATATCCATACTGATATGAACTTATCAGTTATAACCTGTAATTTCAGATTGTCTTACTCTTCAATACTTTTGTTTTGCATTGATTGTATTTAAAAACAACAGCACATCCATTAATTTCCTCTCTATACTGAGATGTAAAAAAAACAATAAAAACAAATTCAACCATAATAATGATGAGAATAAGAAAAGAGGTATTAGAAAATTACCAGAAATGGTGACATGTTAATAAAAGTCTGACTTTGCAGGAGTAGAAATTAATCGAATGGACAGAATAAGCTTCAGCCTAATGTGCTTCCAGAGGTGGGTATGGAGTGGAAGGAATTCTTTTGTTCTGTGGAATTCCAACAGAGTTAGGACTCAGCAATGCATGGAATGGCAGATTGCAGAAGAATCATGACTGGGAGTGAGGAACAAGGGATTTTTAAAAATCTTATAAAGATGATTTTCTGTATTGCATCTATTATGAGATCTTTTGATCAGGCAAGGGATCAGAAGGTTCTAGCATGGAATAGCTTAATGGTAATGCCAGAATCTTCACATTTAGCAAAAGCTCCACTCAGTCCTTTGCACAATCTCCCTCAATAAAGCAAAACCCCTAAGTTGATTCAATCCTCTCCACTATACCAAGTAGCCAATCAAACTTTATGTCCCTTTCTGAAATACAGATAGATGATCAAGCATCATAAATTTTTTAAGCAAGTGCTGCCATATTTGTCTGTGTGTATATAATATATATATATATAATGAGAAGAGAAACATGATACAGGAAGAAAAAAAGAGGTTTAGTAAAACTTGTCACTAAATCTCTAAAACATAAATATATGTATGAAACACAATCACCAGCATTCATGTCAAGACCTTTGAAAATTAAAGTTATGATGGAAGAAATTAATTGAAAAACATTGTAAAAGAGAGGGAAGATGAAGTCAATGAAATTCCTCAGAAAGTCAGACAATTGGACAAAGAAAATACAAAGAATGAAGTTAGGAGCTCCATCATCTGAAAAGCAGAAAGTCCAGAAAGAAAAAGAGAAAGGGGTAATTAGAGAAGAGAATACTAATGGACAGAAAGACAGCAGCATTTACATTTAAAGACAGACAGATGAAAAACCCTAGGCATTTCTATACTGGACAGGAATACAGGAAAATGTTGTGTTTTCTTTATAACTGTTTTGTAAATTTAAAATTATTCTGAAAAATAAGGTTTATTTCAGAAAATATTTTTCTATTACTGGTCTAGATGCTTTCAGATCCATTCCCTACCCTTCCTTTGCAACTGGCTATACAAATAAGAATGAATCTTGGTTCTCACCTCACACCACATTCAATAATTAGCTCTAAGTCACAGTTCCAAATGTAATACCCAAAATTTATTAAACTTCTAGAAGAAAGCATAGAAGAAAATCAGTGTTACCTTGGGTTAGGCAAATAATTCTTAGAAAGGACAGTAATAGACATGAAACATAACAGAAAGAATTATAAATTGGACTTCATTGAAATTATAAGTGTCTGCTTTTCAAAAGACACTGTTAATAGTAAGACACAAACTGAGACTAATATTTGGGAAAACATTTTAATAAAGGACCTGTGCCCAGAATATATAAAAGACTCTTCCAATTCAATAAAACAAGCTAAACACTCCAATTAAAAGTGGGTAAAAAATTGAACAAATGATATATCAATTGCAAATAGGCACACAAGAAAATAGGCACACAAGAAGATAATCAGTCATACATTCCGAAATAAAAGAAACACAATGAGATACCACTGCGTACCATTTAAAATGGCTAAAACAAATAATAACAGGTGTTGGTAAAGACAAGGTTAAACTTAACCTCTCACACATTGCCAAAAATGCAAAATGGCTCAGCCATATTGAAGAATAATTGAAAAGCTTCTTTAAAGATAAACTTTTACCATATGAAATAGACATTCTACAATCACCTATGCTTTTAACCAAGAGAAATGACAATGCATTTAAAAATAATACTTACACCCAAATATTCATAGCAGCTTTATTTATAATATTGAAACCCTGGAAAAAACTCAAGAGACCATCACCTGGTGAATGAATAAACAAATTGTCACATACCCATGCAATGGTAAATATTCTTCAATAAAAAGAAAAAATTCCAGTTACCCTCAACAGTATGGAAGAATCTCAAAAGCATCATGCCAAGTAAAAGAAGCCAGACACAAAAGACTGCTGTATGCTGTACAATGCCATATATATATATACTGTCTGGAAAAGGCAAAACATAGTGATAAAAAACAGATCAGAGATTTCCAGGGCCAAGGGTCTGGGGCAGGGAACTGACATCGAAAGTACACATGTAAACTCAGTAATGTACCCCCAAATACACCAAAGTATATCCACATCATAATCTTCTCTGCCTGTAAATGTTACTTTATTTGTAAAAGGTACTTTTCAGATGATTGTTAAGGACCCTGAGATGGGGGCTATTATGCTGGATTATCTAGGTGGGCCTTTTGTAACCACAATGACCAGGTGCAGGAGTCAGAAGGTGGGGCACAAAAGCAGAGATGGGAAAAGGAGAACCAATGTGACAATGGAAGGTTGGAGTGATGTGGCCACAAACCAAAAAATACTGACAGCCTCTAGAAACGGCAAGAGGCAAGCAATGGAATTTCCCCTGGAGTCTTCAGAAGGAGCCAGCTCCGACACGACTTTGATTTTATTCCCTTATGACTCATTTTGAACTTCTGATATATAGAATAGTAAAATAATACATTTGTATTGATAAAAGCCACTAATTTTTTGGTAGTTGTTTCAGTGGCAATAGTATACTAATTCAGAACAGCGGGGAACTTTTACAAGTAATGGAAATGGCCTGTAATTGTGGTTACAGTAATAGTCTATATAAATGTATCGAACCTCATTAAACAATAGACTTTTGTGAATTACATATACATTATATAAAGCTGATTTTAAAAACATTATATCTTGTTTTATCCATTTTATCCCCATTCTTTCACCTAAATTTACCTGTAATATCCTAAAATTTCCAAACCCATCTCCTCCTATTGATATTTTAGCATCCTGAATCTAGTCTTCCAAAATGACCCTAGTTTATTCTATGCTCCAGTAGCTCTCAAATTATCTTTCTCACAACTCTTATCATTTTCTGCCTCATGATATGAATATTTGTATTAATTCATCTTCCCTGGTAATTTGTAGGCTTTTTGAGACCTAGCACCATGAAGTGTTGTTTCTGAATGAAATCCAGCACAGAGTATTACAAATAGTATCTAGTCCATAAAAATGTAATAAAAAATGCATTAATTCATTCATGTCTTTATTTAATAAGCAAACATTGCCCAAGTCACTACTATGTGCCGGGTTCTACACTAGGTAGTAGGTATTAAAATGTCTTTTCTGGTTATCACAAAAACCATTCTTTTCTCCCTCTATAGCCAGAGATTTGGTACACTTACTGTGCTAAGAGCTCTTATTTGTCCATAAAAGAGAGCAAGATAAACACAGCACAGACATCTCCTAAAGTGATTTAATAGCACTCAAACAGCCCTGTGTGTCTGAGCTCCACTGGCTCTCTCAGGTACAGAGATCCACACAGCCTGATGACCTGCGATGTCAGTGTGTTACTGCCTACAGCCCTGACTCCTGCTTTGTTAAACAGCATGATAAGCCAGCTTTTCAATTTCTTCTTCTCAACTCCAAAGGCACTACTCTGTGCTTCCAATTATGTAATAGATTCTGCAGAGGTGGCCACCACTGATACACAGTTACCATGTATAGCCGGGCTTCCTATCATGCAATCACATTAACAACCTAGCAGGTCTGCAAAAGACAGACAATCTAGTCTGGATGACAAAACATTATACTTATGTTAAAGTTTAAGCTATGAGCTAATGAAGTTTCTGGGAAAAAATAAGATCATCCCAGTACACACTAACTAGATTGTATTTTTATGTTGGCATGTACAATTTTTACCTCACAGGATTCCTATGAACCAATTTTATTTTTAGAGCTTTGAACTAAACCATTGTGTTCACTGGTCTCATAAAAGTTTGATATCTGATTCATCTACTACTTCTCTTATTTTTACAGAAATGGTACTGAAAAATGGAAAGCAGTGTTTCATGTTTTCATTCTATTACAGAAAAACCTGTAAAATGTCACCTTTATAGAGCTGTAAATGATACTAATTTCTCTTCTTAGAGTTTAGGAGAGATGTAGCTTCTTTTTTTTTTATAACATTTCCTCAATTCCTGAATGATTTTTAGCTGTATCCCTTTGGCAAGGTTTGACTTTTATCTTTTTAGCTTTCTATCATGTACCAAAAGTTTCCTAACTTTGGAAAAATACTGGTCATTTATATTGAGACACTTTAAAAAAAAGGTATGTTCCAAACCTAATATCTATCTTCTACTATAAATATTTACTTAATATTTTACTATGATTTTTAGAAGAAAAATAAGGCAAATATAAGAGATTTCACAGTAACTTCCTGTATATCATTCATGTCATTAAACTTACTCTTTAACATACATTTCCATTCCTCTATCCATCCAGAATCCATCTCTATTTTGGAATAGTTCCAACTAAACTAACTGCAGACATCAGTAAATTCTCCTCTAGATACTTTAGAACACACAGAATTACTAGAGTTCAGTACTCATTTACAATTTTTTTCTTTTGATATAGAATTTACATGCAATTAAATGCACAGATTTTAATGTCCATTCACTGATTCTTGACACAGCCTACAGCTGTGTAACTAAAATCTGTCACGAGATATTTGAACTTCACTCCCAGACATCTCTCTCAGTCCCCCTTTGCAGTCACTACCCCCATTGCACCCTCAGAATCAGACTCAACTCTAATTTTCCCCCCACTTAGTTTAGTAGGTACTTATCTATATTTTTGAGCCAAGAAACATAGTGAACTTTGAAAAGAAACTACAAAAACAGCAGAATGTCCAGAATGGCAGAGTAAAGACTTCTCAAAATCTGTTTCCCTATAAAAGCAAAAGGAGTACTAACAAAAACACTCAAAAGTAACTTTTTCAGAACTCTTACTTTTTCAGAACTATTGAGAGGCATAAAAGGAAGGAGGGGAAGAAGGAAGGAGAAAGAAAGAGAGAAAGAGAGGAAGGAGGGAAGGAAGGAAGGAAGGAAGGAAGGGAGGGAGGGAAGGAGGGAGGGAGAGAGGGATGGAGGGAGGGAGAACTGAATCTCAATATTTTAAAAAGTGAGATTAGTGTTGTTTTAATTCACCATGATCCCACGGGTCTCTCTCCAGCTCTTCAGTAGCTTTGAAAAACAACAGCCTTGTAACCGTGACAGCTATGAAAGTCAGCATCCTGAAAGCTCCTGGAGAAGGAAGAACAGATTGGTAACTCCACAAAACCCTTATCACTAAAGAACTCTCACTACTTGACCACTCTGGAGCTTGCTGAAAGCTTCATCATCAGGGTGTGCCTTTGTTTGACCTGACTGTAGACTCTCACTTTGTGGGAACAACTCTATCCCCAAGGCATTTGTGGCAAATAATCATGGCTAATTAACACTGAAGCTGTCTGAGGTGAGGCTAACAAGACGCTGACCAAAATCGTAAAAGGAAACACTGAGGAATGAAATGTCATTTTCCTCTGACATAGCCCTAGGAATCTAGAAGACCATGCATACATGAAGGGTGAGGTTTATGCCTAGGAAAGACATAAGAAGGTTCTAATCTCTCATTTCTGGCTGAGTTTGAGGCTCTGCTCAAGCAAGTGAAGGCTCAGGCAGATTTGTAAAGACCTGCTGGGCCACTGAACACCTACCGCAATGTACATGAAAACCCACAGCTAAGGCTGACTGAATTATTGGTTCAAAACATTTAAGGAAATCTCTGTCCAATCATTAGCTGACAACTGAATTAACCAAACAGATTTCAGGGACCCCACATTATATACAGACTTCACAGAATTAGAGCAAGAAACCACTAAACGAACAGAAGCAATGACAAGCAGCAAAAACAACATATCCTGAAGGAAGGTGGTATTTGATTTCCAGAGTTGCCACATTATATTGCTTTTTTAAAATCAAAGTTTTTCTTGTTTTTAATAAGATGTCAGTTGTAATCTGCAGAGCAGACATGAAGAAAATAACTAAAACATAAATACATAGTAAAAGAAAGAATAAGAGAATTAAAAATGGTATGCTAGAAAATACCTACTTAATAAAAAAGAAGACAAATAAAAAATAGAGTAACAAAAATAAGTTAAAAATATAAAGAAAGCACAAAATGGAAGGGAAATCTTTGTAATTTCATTAAATGTAGATGGACTAAACACTCAAAGGCAGAAACTCAAAGAGTGGATTATAAAAGTAATCCAGTAAGATACAATAATACATGAAATAAACTTGAAATCAAAGATACAAATAGGTTGAAAGTACAAGGATGTAAAAAGATGCAAACAGTACCCAAAACAGATCTGCAGTACCTGTGGTTATCACAAAATAGACTTTAAAACAAAGATTTTCAGTAGATGGAAAGAAGGATATTTAAAAATAAAAATGGGTCAATCTATCAAGAAAACAGTCAAATTATAAACATGTATGTACATAACAAAAGAGTTCTAAAATACATAAAGCAAAAAGTAACAGAATGAAGTTAGAAATAGGCAATTCAATAATAAAAGGTGGAGACTTTAATACCCTACTTTCAGGGTTACATGGAACAAGACAGAACATTAATAAGGAAATAGAATACTTGAATAAGACTTTAAATCAATTGAACCTAATAGATAACTATAAAGCATTCTACCCAAGAACAGATTATACATTCTTCTCAAGTACATATGGAATTCCCCAAGACAGACTATTTGTTAAACCATAAAACAAGCTTCAAATAAATTCAAAAGGATTGAAACTGGAGAGGGAGATGAACAGGCAGAACCCAGAGGATTTTTAGGGTAGTGAAAATACTCTATATGATATTATAATTGTGGATATGTCATTTACATTTTTCCAAATCCACAGAATGTACACAACAGTGAACACTAAGGGTAAACTGTGGACTTACAGTGTTCTTTGATGTGTCAATGTAAGCTTGTCTTTGATTAAAAAGAAAAAAAGTACCATTCTGGTAAGTGATTTTGATTATGGGAGAAGGTATGCATGTGTGGGAACAAAGGATATATGGGAGACATCTGAACCTTCTCTCAATTTTGTTATAAACCAAAAACTGCCTTGAAACAAAATAAAGACTTCCCCAAAAATGAAATATAATTTTAAAAAGAACCTAGGAAAATCAAAGCAAATTAAACCCAAATCAAGCAGAAGGAAGATAATGATAAAGACTAAAAGGGGAAAAAAAGAAATAAAGAAGGGGAAAACAATAGAGAAAAATCAGTGAAGCCAAAAGTTCTTGAAAAGAGCAAGAAAATTGTCAGACCTTTAACTATACTGACCATGGATGGGGAAACGGTGGAGAATCCCATCATTGAAATAAAAATGAAAGAAAGGACATTACTACAACTCTTGCAGAAATAAAAAAGATGGTAAGGGGGAAATACTATGAATAATTGTATGCCAACAAATTAGATAACTAGTTGATATGAACAGATTCCTAAAGACACAAATTATTAACACTGACCCAAGAAGAAATAGAAAATTTAAGTGTACTTACAATAACTAAGGTGGTTTTATTAATACTTAAATGAATTTCTTAGAGAGAAGTCTAACCTAAACAACTTCACTGATGACATTCCACCACATGTTTATAGGATGGTAAACAGCAATCCTTCACAAACCCGTAGAACACATAGAAGAGGAGGGAACACTTCAGTTCATCATATCAGGCCAGTAGTATTTTATAACAAAACCAGAAAAAAGACATTCTACGGAAAAACTACAGGTTAGTATCTCTTATGAACTAGACCAAAACAAATCCTCAAAAAATACTTGCAAACCAAATCCACTAGCACTATAAAAGGATAATACAGTGCAACCAAATGGGATTTATCCCAAAAATTTTGTTTAATTTATGGAAATGTAACATTCTAATACACCATAGTAACAGAATAAATGGCAACCCCCACATGATCACCTCAATAGAAATGGAAAAGGCACTTAACAAAATTCAGTGCCCTCTCACGGTAAAAACACTCAACAAACTAGAAACAGAAAGAAAGTTTCCAGCTCTGATTAAGGACATTAGTGAAAACTCGTAATTTCTTCTCATCATATTTAATAGTGAAAGACTGCATGTATTCCTCCTTAAGATAAGTGTGGCTCTGGGAGGAGGGGTTCCCTTTTCGTGGCAAGTTCTCTATGAATTCAGTAAGACCAAAGAAAGGCAAGGGCAAAAAGCTAGGGGTAAAGGAGGTGATCATGTTTATTCTCACAGAGGTCACAGGCAGCTCGGTACATGCGGCTGCAGGGCCCGGCTATAATACGTTCTGCTCTTAGCATGAGCTTAATCCTCTAGGCAGTAGGTCTCAGATTCTTCCAGCTCCCTGTGCTCCAAGCTCCCTCCTCCTACACTCGGACTTCATTATCCCAGAGCACTGGAGCTCCACAGCTCTCTCTCAGCTCTCTCTGCAGCCCAGCTCCCTGATCCCAAGATCCGGGAGCAAATCTGTGTCCAGGTCCCTGGTGAGCGGATGACGCATAACCTACTAAGTACCAGAAGAGAAATGGGTGTTTCCTCTCTACCCCTCCCCTGGACAGGTACTCCCGTGATTGCCCAGAGGTTCTGTCACCTGTAAACATCCCATAAATGTACAAATATGCTCTTATTATATACACAATGGGTGTTATTAAGGCCAGGCAGGAGTCCTGGTCAGAAAATTCCATTTTCCCCACAATAAGGAACAACAAAGATATCTATCACTTGCATGCAACATTGTACTGGGCATTTTTGCCAGAGCCATTAAACCAGAAAAAATAAATAAAAGGCATTCAAATTGAAAGGAAAATATGCAAATCTATTTCTAGTTACAGATGACATGACCTTGTATACAGAAAGTCCTAAGGAATCCAAAACATACCATTAGAACAAAGAAAGTTCAACAAACTTGCAGGATACAAGATCAGTTATGCAAAAGTACTTTCTGTATTTGGACACTAGCAAAAAAATCCAAAAATGAAAGAAAATAATTCATTTTAAAATAAAATCACCAAGAAAATTTAAATATTTAAGACTAACAAAAGAAGTATGACTTACCACTGAAAAAACAAAAATATTATTGAAAAAAAATTAAAGAAGGCCTGAATAAAAGGCAAGACAACCCCTGTTTCTGGATATTAAGTTCATGATCTTAATATTAAGATAACCACATTCCCAAATTGATCTACAAATTCAATAGAGTACCTTTCAAAATTCCAGCTACCAATTTTTGCATAAATTGACAAGCTGACCTAAAAATCATATGAAAATGCAAGGAAACCGAAAGAATCAAAACAATCTTGAAAAATAACTATAACATTGGAGGAGTCCCACTTTCTGTTCTTTGCATCAGTGCCCGGACTTTGGAATCAATCAAAAACAACATAGATATTTATTTCTGGACTCTAAAATTTCCTCTTTTTCATCTCTAATCTATCACACTTCTTACTCTAATGCAAATATATATAGTTGTAAATTTTTGTCACACATGTTAACATATATTTTTAGAATTTCATACAAATTATTTTATGAAAGATTAGTTTAGATTAAAATTTGGGAATGGAAAATGACCTACCCATTATCTCTCACCTTTTCTTCCATGTTAGCTAATCACAATTACTATGAAGGCTAACCCAAATTAAAATGAGACCCTGGAAGATTGATAAATGGGATTTAATGTTACAAATCTTTAAAATATTCATTTGAATATTTAAAGGTAATAAGGCCTTATAATCATGTGGGATTTTAGGAATTACAAATAACATTATGTATTGCTCTAAATATGTTATTAATAAATGATGAGCTGTTACCATATATTAGGCCAACATATAATAGGTCTACTTTTTATAGACTGTATTCTCATTGTTTTTTTTAAACAATAAACTTTATTAGCCATGTAATTATTTGAAATTAATTAATCTAAGCAAAGAAATTCAAAGACTGACATTTCTGTATTAGTAAAGTCTTACATACAGGAAGATAATTAGAATTCTAGAGCTACTAGAAATATTGACATCATCTAGCCAAAGCTCTCATTTCTAGTGATTAAAGTCATTCAGTCACTTTCAGTTCAATGTTCTTTTCTTTTTGTAATGAACACACACAATTAATGATTAACACTGCAGGAATAAAGTATAAAGGAAGTACATCTTTTCATGAAGGTTTTCCTTCTCTCTTTCCCTTACTCTTTCTTTCTCCAAACTTCAGTTTTACATGATTTTTCTCTTCTCATTTTTTGACAATGATTCTCAACTCTAAGCACAGTTAATGCTCAAAAACATCATAAATTATTTAAGGAAAGATATGCATTGAATGCATTCCTGCAGATATTAGTCCCCAGGGATACCATTTCAAAAATTTTGCTTAGTGGTTAAGTCTAGACAACATATTCTTAGATACAACTGTATTTCCTCACCTATCTCATACATAGTTAACTGCTAGTATGGAATTTGTGTTCTACTGTCATTAACTATCTGAGAATTCATGAAGAACCAGATTCATATCCTGTAACATTTTACACATTGCGATGAAATTAGGCATTGTGACTGACAGACTAACTTGATGGCATTTTTTCCCTCTAATAAAATTAATCACTGCCTCTAGGAGTAAATCAAACTTCCTCTGAATTCAATTTGACCATGCAGATTTTACAACTCACTTGAACTATTTTGCTGCTGGCAAAGAACCTCTCTCTGTCAGCCACTGCTGTAAACCTTGCATTTGGCATCTTTTGAACCATGAAGACAAACATAATAATAAAAGGATACAACTAAGAAGCTAATGGCTTTTGTATCAGTGTTTCTCACATCAGTGGTCAGTTAGCAGATTTCATGTAATTTTTACCCAGAGATAGAGCTAAGTTAGGAATATGTGTCTTTTGAAGTTAAAGATAAAAGGTCATCATTTCCTGAGCAGGAATAGATGAAAGGACAAATTACAAGATACCATCAGAGTTGAGAATGGCATAGGGCCTCAAGGCATTTTGTTGAAAAAGTAGTTGGACAAACACACTCAATAACTGGTACACATTAACTTTTTCTCACAATCTTCTACAGTCTCACACCTGTCAAGGAAAACAGCTTTATCTGAATTGATTACAAAACCATTTTATTTTGATTCAGTCATTTAGTGACTGACCTTACAGTTGAAGGATATGGGAATTAGATGGGAGACACAATAAGAGATCTGGGTTAAAAATGAAACAAATTGGTCTAGGTTCTCCAGAGAAACAGAACTAACAGGATATATGCGTGTGTGTGTACATAGATATGTGTGTATATACACAGATTACAAGGAGTGCTCAAGTGATCACGAAGGCTAGGATGCCCCCAGACCTGTAGTAAGCAAGCAGGAGACCCAGGAGAACTGATGGTACCCATTTGCCCCTGAAAGCGGGCAGGCTCCAGACCCAGGAAGAACCTACGCCTCAGCCACGTCTGAAGGCGGGAAAAGCGCAATGTGCCCCTTCAGTCAGGCAAGGGGAGTTCCCTCCTACTAAGCCTTTTTGTTTCATTCAGAGCTTCAACTGAGAGGATGAGTTCTACCCTCCCACGTTAGACAGGGCAATCTCTTTAATTCAGTCTACCACCTCAAACATTAATGCTATCCAGACACTCCCTCACAGACACACCCAGAATTACGTTGGGTCAAATGTCCAGGCTTCCTGTGGCCCAGTTCAGGTGACACATAAAACATAAAATTAACTACCGCATTGGCAAAATGGGAGCTGACCACTGAAAGGAGAGCAATAAAGCTCCAAGCATGATACTTGCATGTAAAATTCATGCAAATGAATTGTTTTTACTCAATGGAAGACCATCCTCTGTGTACTCGTATCATGAATACATCACATTACTGCAGCTACAATAGTGATTGCATCATCCACTAATTCGTGAATTCCTTAAAGCAGAACCTGTTTGTATCATTCCTGGGTATCCAATACAAGCCTAGAACTTGTTATGCATTCAATAAATATTTGTTAAATGAATTAGTTGACCCATATCATCTGCAATTTAATTTAGCAATAATTCATATTATATATCATTTTAGAGTTGTCACAGCATTTTTACATGCTTTATCTCATCTGAGCATTACGAACCCAATTCCACAAATAAGAACATAAAGTTCAGAGACAGTATTGACACATAGCCAGAAATTAGCAGAACAAGCACTTGAAACCAGAGCTTCTGTACCCAATCTGTACAGCCCAGCATGTGTAAAAAAGTAATTAGGAAATGCTAGAAGGAAAAACTTGACATAAACTGACCAGTTTTTAGGAGTTAACATAATTACAGATACTATTTAAGACATTAAGAAAATGTTTTGGTGTTTAACATATTAACTTGTTTAATAGTTGCAATAACCGTAGGATATGGATTACTGTCACTATTTTACCCATGCAGAAACTCGACTGCTGAGAATGTGTATAACCTGCACAAGATTATATACATGGTAGTCATTGGAACCAGGTTTTCTACTCATGTCTGTGTTAATCCCCCAAACCTATGCTACTAACCACTGTAAAATACCATCATTATTCTTTAAAACACACCCATAAATTATGTGTGATTACATTTTACAGGTGAAGAAATCAATAAATCTTATTCAGGCCAAAAAAGCAATTAGCAGAGCACAGTTACTTAAAGCAAGCCCCAAATCTGTTCTGTTTTTCTATTGATCTAAGCCTCCATTGCATTTTAGGCCCTTCAGTGTAGGAGACAGGTACCAGACCCTGCATCATAAGCACATGACTTAACAAACAGAGTTACAGAAATATAGTTACTGGAGTCTCTGAATTCACTTCTAATGTGGAGCCAATATGAGAACCAAAATTTCCCTGTGTATTTCATATCAACCTGAAAAAGATATGATAAATCCAACTTGTGATGATACAGATAATACTTAGCAAGACAGTGAATAAGGAAACAACAATAAGTGAAGAAAAGGGTCTGTACAGAGGCTTCATCGACAGTTTTTGGCAAATGTTTCTTCCAACTCCACAAAGAGGAAGGACAGGTTTTGCTATTCCATCCTGATACAGACGGTTCACACTAAAGGATTAGCATTAACAAACATTTTGATTTAATAAGCAGGACTGAGAAGTACTTTAGGCTTTTAGAGAAGCAAAAACAATCTGCTTATATATACGTATTTCTCCAAAGCTTAGATTTCATTTTAGAGTCCGAAATTTGAAGATGTTCTTTTAGCTTTTATATAAAGCATATCTAGTTTCTAAAACAGTAACAGAAAAAGACAGTAAACAGAGCTAAGTAGAATTTATGTGGCCTATAAAATAATTGCAATATGTGAATAAAGTTTCAGTACATTTGTCTCCCACTCATCACACAAATATAGAACAACAGATTTTAGTTACCAATTTGTTATGAACCCTGTCATGTTTTAGTGTACCACTCCCTCAGATGGAGGTATTTTTGGGTAGAGAACTAAATCTCTAACAAGAGAACATTCTTTTTTAGTTCTAATAAAGAAAAAGAAGAGTAATAAAATATTTACATTCAATAGAATGTTCAGTTAAATAGAGAACTTACAAGTGGGTTCAAAGATGACACAAAATTAAACATGCTTTTGCGTATTTTTATCTATTTTTAAACACCTGGAAGCCAGCCAAGAATATCTGAAGTACTCATGCCAAATTAATTGTTTCCATGTGGTGGAAAAGGTACATACATAAGCTGACAAAACCAATATTTATAAATATTGATTGTCAGAATGTTTCCTGGATAACTTTGAGCTAGGTATCAACATGAATACAAATTCTTCAAGAACCAATCTTGGAAGAGAGACACCTGCTTCAGAACTATGAACTAGAAAATAATAATGTGCACCTGCTAGGAAATGTGGATTAATTTCCATTAGATACAGTACAGATGGGACCAGATAAAAGGAAGACAGCAAGGCCACACTCTTGAGTTGCCCTCCCAGTGAAAGCAGAATTATAGGGAAGAAACAGAGATTGTGGTGCTGTGAGAAAGGAAGAAAAGGGCAGGCTGGGTGCAGATGTGGAAATGATAACCACTGCTTGGCAGTGAGAATCAGTAGTTTTCCAAAGCAGTTTTTCTGGGAGTCACAGAGCAAGAACAGTCTCAGCAAACTGAAAGTTGGCAGGTCGCAAGCCAATCTCAATTTGGATGTAAAGTACACACACACACACACACACACACACACAATACAACAGAGAAGAGGATTATGACAAACACCCCATTAACTCTCTACCCAAAAATTTATATCACTAATAGTGGACACATGTACACTAGATACGAATTATTAACCATATACTATCTACAAACAAACCAACTTCCAACATATCAATGAAACCTCAAAATACTGCAGGCAAAGTATTGTAATTTTCCTGTTTCAAAGAGGAAGAAACTAAGTCTCAGTGAGATTAATTGTATAAGGACACACTGCCAGGAATTGGCATATCCAGGACTTGAATGTAAATAATTAAGGTTCCCACATTATACGTTTAACACTTATTCTTAGTTACTTAGTTACTTAGTCTCACAAGTAACAAATGATATGTCAAACCAAGTAATATGACATCATTTTCAACTAAAAAACTAATGCCAACATTAGATTTTGCAGAGGTATAAACAGAAACTTTCAGAGCAAGTGGGAACATAGATTGTTTTTATGAATAATATTTCTTAAATAAATATCAAGAGTCAAAGAATCCCTTTGAGACAATTCTACTCCTGAGAATTTATTCAAAAGAAATATGAATGGATGGACTTAAAGATTTCATTAAAAGATTATTTATCATAACAATCTTTTAAATGATAAATAAAAACTGAAGGTCTCAAAACTGAGTCTTGGTAAAAAAAAAATTATAGAACATCCAGAAGAACATTACATGACATTGAAGGATACATTGAACATTGTAAATGGGTTGGGATGGGTGCTTTCAATGTAATAAAGGCAAAGATATTTATATTATTTTAAAAAAACAACAGAATCCCCCCATATATACATGCAGTTTAAGAATTACTGCAGCCACTTCTTTATTCTAAATTGGGGAGGAATAGTACAATTTATATTGGTGAGAAATTTAAGTCTATTTCCCTTTCAGAGACTTTAAGGGAGTAAGAGAATGTAAAACTCTAGACTAATTTTAGACTCTCTTTTCTAGAGAACTGACTGGACTTGGACCAGTTTGAACCTAGGTAGTCCTACAAACCGAGCTCTTAGAGTCTACCCTGTCTTTTTAAAGACTGCTTTTCCAGGGCGTAACTGTACCAAGCACTGTTCTAAGCACGCCAGAAATACTGACTCATTTAGTCCAATGTTACCAACAACCACATATGGTAGGAACTCCCTGAAACCCCTTTAGGCAGATGTAAAGTAGCGGGCACAGGGAGGTCAAACAAGTTGTCCACCATCGCAGAGCTGGTAAAAGGTGGAGCCAAGGTTTTGAAGCTGAAAAAGGCTGCATCAGAACTGTGCTTAACCATGGCATTAAAATGCCCCCAGATTCTGTGTTCCTCCACCTCCTCCACAGATGAGGATGGCCTCATCCTATTATTCACCATCTTTATACCCTCAAAGTTCTATAAATTATTGCTTTGTATTATCATTTACTAACAACACCATGCATAACAACTTTTTTCTTTCCATCTACTGTCACCTAATTGTGAGACTATGTGGCTTAATTGGCACTTGGAAAGATTTTAAAATTTCACTGATGTTATGAATTTGCCCATTCATCTCTTTGCTGAAGCTTGTCCCCTAAACTGGCTTGTTGGGATTGTTTCCTGAATTTATAAATTTCTCTGTTATTTCATTCTTGAATAAGAGTTTAGGTTGATCTAAAATTCTTGAATTATACTTTACTTCCTTGATGATTTTAAAACAATGTTCTTTGCTTTCTAATTGTCATGTTATCACAGTTGGGTTCTGATGTCAGCCTTATTTATTCCAATTTATAGACAAATGGTATTTTCCCTCTGAATGCCACAGCAACTTTTTGTTCTCAAAGTACACTTATATTAATTGACCTGCATCAATTTTTTCCTAAACAGAAATTTTGGTTGTAGTATGTAGCCTCATATTTTCATGTATTTTATGCAAGTTTTCTTAAACTGTCTCTGTGAAAAGCTTTTCAATTTGCTTCTGCTTCCATTTTTTCTATTCTACTGGTTTTGGTTTCTTTATAAAGGCCAGCAATAATGCATACATTAGCTCATTTTTTTCTATCATACACTTATTATTTTCTTTCATAGATATTTTTAAACATTTCTTACATTTCAGTTGGCTTTAATTTCTTTTCTCCATTATCATTCTATTTTAAAAAGGTTATATTTTCCTTTACCTATTTCCAATGCAACCTTTATTTCTGTGATGACATTTTTCTCCTTCATATGTAAATATATAACTATCTTAATTGTGCCACACAACTTTTATTAGCATTGTCTCACTTTTCTTCAAGTCCTTGTATCTCACTATGTTATCTTGTTTGATAGAGATGTTTCGCTGATATTTACTTCACTTTATTTGACATAATGGCAAATATGTGCCCCCAATTTCATGCTATATGTTAAAAGTTTTATGCTTTAGCTATAGTCTTTATGCTAATCTTTCTATTATGTTTCTAGTATGTTCACAAATATCTTTTGTATGCCAATCCCATTTTCACATTATATTTTAGTTATTTTTCCTAAGGCTCATTATGTTTCTCTTGTTCTTTCTTTTTATGAATCTGAAAATTTCTTCCTAGAAACTCTTTGCAAAAATTTAGTCTTTAGTGTGAAGAAGAAAGTGGAGAACTGAGTTAGGGTAATAATAGATTAAGACCCAGGCGCCGTAAAGGTAACCTGTTGTCATTCTCTCGTGAACATCTCTGCTGTGGCATGATGCAACTTTGGGACAGACAGAAGTCTCACAGGGCATCTGCTTGGCATGTCTGGACCTTTTCAATTGCAAGGAAACATAGACAGAGTCAAACTAAATTAAGGGACTACCTGATTTTCTCTTAATCTAGAGTCTGAAAATTACAGGGTAGAGCCAACCAGCACACAGGCACCAGAATTTCCAACAGAATCATCAGAACTTGGTTGGAGTTGGAAAACTCTGGGACCTGATTTCTTCTGTGTTCCTTCCATTTCCAGGAGCTCTAACCTTTAATACTTCTTTCACCAAATTTTACAGAAAATATGTTAACTGTCTAATATCTATTTTGATTCTCTTCTTTACTAATAGAAGTACAGTTTGGTTTAGAGCTGCAATGTGTCCAGTTAATATTCGTGTTCCCAGACTGTGACAGTGAGGGCTGACCATATGAACCAGTTCTTGAAACGACAAGGAAGTAGATTTCCACTGGATGTGATTCAGGAGTGATACTCTTTTCCTGAAATAACTAAACAGATTGAGTTGACCCAGGTCTTAGCTCCTTGTCCTTCCCCCTTCTTCCTGGCTGCAGATGGACTGAATATTTTGCGACCCTAAGAGCTGGAGGGAGCCTGGATTCCCGATGTCTTTTAATGACTGTGCTTGCACCATATTGGTTTTATTTCATGCTCTAGTAGTAACAAGAGAAAAATAAACCACATTTTCTTAAGAGGCTATAGTTAGTTGAATATCTGATATATAGAAATAATAAAGTCCCAAATGATATGGAAAGCTTCCAAAATAAGAAAGGAAAAATGTTTTACTTTCTAGTTTTCACTTCCAAAATTTCTGAAATTCAATTTTATTTATTCTGTTGGATTAAAGGTCACACTGAAACAAACAATGTCTGGAAAATATAGGTAGAGGAAAGCCAGACTTTCATTCTCAACTCTAAAAGCAAGGATAGAATTAGCTTTACTGGGACCATAAAGACTACCAATGAAACACATGCACAAAGCAGGGTATCATTTTGAGGAATAAGGGAAAATATCCTAGACAACCAAAACTACTTCCCCAGAGGAAGGGAGTGTGTGTGTGTGGGTGTGTGTGCGTGTGCGCACCCAATGACTGACTTGTTATTTAACTTCAGCTGACAAATATTAGCAGCAGCAAAGCTGTTTGCAGCCCATAGTTTCTCCTCTAATTTGTCAGTATAAAGGCTAGCTTTTGCAGCTATGGAATGTCTACATAATTTCTAGCTTCCACCTTAACCTAAGTATTGTCAGAGTTCAGGAGGTTTCCATAACGAGCTTCTACTCTGTGTCCTGTTTGTCCAAAATAAGTTGGTTTCCTCCTCAATTTGTACCTTGCAGTTCAGGAAATCTAGTTGCCTGCTGAATCTGGTCCAAATCTGACACTCTTTTAACACATTTGTTCATGTATTGAGGCTACAGGTATTCGTGTTTCCCAATTCTCATTAAAATGGAGCTTGTTTTGCTTTTGTTATTGTTAGTTGTACTTATTTTTCTTATATTTATTACTTCTAGTTTGTGGATGACAAGAATTCTTTACTCCACTGTCTTAAACCAAAAGTACATTGTATACCATCTACATTCATAAAATATATATATCCTACTATTGAATTTATCTTTCAGATTTAAGATTTATAGTTAATATTAAAGTATAAATTTCTAAAATACAGTTTTTATCCAACTCCATCCTCAAACCATCAAAAGCAATTTCATCAAAAGATAAAATCCTATATTCTGACCTTGGAATGCATGTACTTACCAAAATAAATTCAACTACACAGTGTCTCCCGCTACACCCTGTGCATGAAGCTCTTCTTCAAGGGCTTCTTCAAACTCTATTTAAAATGTTCTTTCTAAACTATTTACTCTGCCTAAAATATTCTCTTGTTCAATTAATAATGCATATTATTTTATAGGCTAATACCATGGAAAAGCCTCCTTTGACTCTACAATCAGATATTATCACTATGAACTTCTATGTTACTATGACATTTGCCATACTCTGGTTCCATATTTTATTTGTTAAATAGGTATTTTTTATATTGAAATGTCTTACTCTTTCTTCTGAGATACTTATAGCCTAAAAGGCAGGGTATTTCTCTTCCTCGTGAATGTTTGTAAGATGGCTTCCAATCTAGCCGGTAGTCAGCAATTACACATTCAATTACATTTTTAAAATTAAAATTTAAAACATAGTTGTATTAAACAACTTCCATTTTTCTACTAGGGAAAAAAAACAATCAATTTAATCATTCCAAGTTTGAATTTTTAACTTGTAATCATCCTGAAGTTACAGAGCCTAAATAAAATTGACAGAAAGAGGAATTATGTACATCACATGAACTTGAATAACTATGTTGATGTTGATTAGAAATGGAATTTAAAAAAAATACACACACCCACTGTGACGTTTCTATTTGATATCCCTTCCAGATGACCCAGAACTTGTAATCAGGAGTGATCACCTGAAGGTACAATATATATGCCTTTGTGAGAAATATTCTTTTTGAGCTAATATCTTCCAAATCTCTCCTCCAAACTCTTGTTCTGCATACTATAGATTGTTCAAAGATACAGGAATGAAGTTTTCACTGCCCAATGAAGCTTATATCAGAAACAAACTTACTGTTTTTCCCCATTAGCTTGTCTTTTCTTTTACATTTTCTACCTACCTTGCATTTTTAGATAAATTTTCTGGATATCCAGAGCTGTACACAAAACCCTAAAACTCAGTGATACAAAACAATTGTTTTGCTCATGGATCTGGTGTCTTGGCTGGGATCTCAGCAAGACCAGTTTGTTTCAGCTTCATTCTGCCTCAGTCAGGGCAGCTTGAAGGCTGTAGTTTTGAATCGTCTGCAGTATCCTCTACTTACATGCCAGTGCCTGGGACTTGAAGCCTCGACCAGTAAGCCTTGGCTGAGTACCAGAATGGCTGGGACTTCTTGGGCCTTTCTCTATTTCTGTGTGATTTTCTAGCATTTCAGCTTCAAGGCAGCTGGCCTTCTTAAATGGATACCCAGGCTGCAAAGGACGTGCTCCAAGAGATAGCCAGGGAAGTTCTATCCTTGATATTACTTTGCCTTGAAATTTAAATAGTAAGGCTTGCAATACACTCTGTGGGTTGCAGCAATCACAAGCTCCCTCTCAGATTTCAAAGGTGGGACCACAGATACCATCTGTCTGGTAAAGAAAGTGCAACGTCTGACTGGAAGTATTCCTGTGGCCATCACTGGAAGACACAGTTGGTCCCAGCAAACTTATTTTACTCTTGGAAGTTTGCTGGAAATTGTAGTTACTTATATAGGATAATATTCTATAATTATTTATTTTCCTTCAAGAAGGGTTAGTCTTTGAAAATAAATTAGTAATAATTTAGTGGGCCTATGAAGTTCAAAGCCATCCTGAAGGGACAACTGTGTATTTCAATTATAAAATAAGAAAAAGAAAAAATACAGAAGACAGGAAGCATTTTCTAAAATAACTGGAAATCATTATTTCTAAAGAGTGAAACTTGGTGGGTGCTGGGAGAACATGAGGCAGAAGACTACTATTTTGTTAGACTGTGTAGTATGATTGGGATTTTAAAAATATGTGCAAACATAAACACACACATACACATGATAGAGATAAATCTTAATTCAATACTCATCCTGAATGGTATGTTCTTTAAAAAAATCCTATCTTTATAGGAAAATGTGAAACAAGCATTGACCAAATGAGATAAATAAATTGAAAAATTTAAAACCCACTTCACATATAAAGACAAATTAGAAGAAATAAAAAGACAAAAAAGACAAGAAAAAATAGCTTTGTGGGAAACCATGATAAGATAATGTAGAGATGTACAAACACAGACAAGAAAAGAAAAACAAACAAAAATGAATACACTAGATCTGAAAGAACATTATATAACTTCAAAAAATTGAGAAAATTAGGTTAGAATCAGAGTTTCAATGGCATTTTTTTGCAAATCAAAGGTAGAGTTACATTTTCTAGAAACTAAAGAAGAGTGAGGCAAGAATTATATGCCCAGCTACAGAGGATCTGAATAGATATTTTTTCAAAGAAAACATACAGATGTCCACCAGACACATGAGAAGATGCTTAGCACCACTAATGATCAGGGAAATGCAAATAAAAAACCACAATAGATATCCCTTCACACCAGTCAGTGTGGCTAATATCAGTAAGATGAGAAATAAGTGTTGGTGAGGATGTGGAGGGAAAAATGGGAACCCTCCTACATGGCTGGTGGAATTGTAAATATGTGCAGCCACTATGGAAAGAAGTATGGAGACTTCTCAAAAAACTAAAAATAGAAATACTGTAGGACTCAGCAATTCTACTTCTGGGAATTTAACTCAAGAAAACAAAATTACTAATTTGAGAAGATATATGCACTTCTATGTTTATTGCTGCATTATTGACAATAGCAGATATGGAAGCAACCTAAATGTCCATTGATAGATGAATGGATAAAAAGTATGGTACATATATACAATTAAATATTACTCAACCATAAAAAAGAATCAAATATAATGTCATTTGTGACAACATGGATGGACCTAGAAGGTATATGTTAAATGAAATAAGTCACACAGAGAAAGACAAATATCATATGATTTCATTTATGGAATCTAAAAAACAAAACCAATGAGCAAACAAAACAGAAACAGAGTCACAGACACAGAGAAGAGAATGCTGGTTCCCATGGTGGGACAAAGGGGGGAATGGGAAAATAGGTGAAGTGGAAAAAATATTAGTGTGAATGTTTGGTATCTGGATCTGGGTGATAGGTATATGCATGTACACATGTAAAAATTCATCAGTCTGTACAGAGATATATGCGTTTTATTGTGTATACCTCAACCTAAAAAACTATATTCTTAGCTAATCTGTCCTCAGGAATTGAGGCACTGTTAACAATTTTAAATATGGAGTAAGTCAGATCGTAATAGTCTCATGAACACTTTCAGAGGACTCTTTGTATACCCAGAACCAGGCTGGGAGGTTGAGTAGGTAACCCCCATTTCTCATTGCTGCTTCAAGATCATTCTACAGTAATTTCCCAAATCTTGTTTTGTATCTAATCTCATAAAATTTTCTTTTATGAAAATTTTCTGCTGTTTCTCTTATCTTATAAGCTTCAAAATAGTAATTTCTTCAATATTCTTGCTTCTAATTTGATTTCAATACCTATGCAGATGACAATATGGCCTTGCGTTTTCAGTACCTCCTCTAGAGATTGTACCCTCCACTTTACCCCAGGCATTCACCCTCAGGAGCAGATTGTGGATTTTATCTTTACCAACAGCTGCAAACTTCCATAAATTAGAATTTTAAACACCCGTCTTTCTTTACATCCCATTCTACCTAACTCCAATAACCATGTGATCCGCCCAGCAACTGTAACACATTGATACTACCACATTTCCTCTCTCCTAAGTATTCCCTTTCTTCTTTACCCAATTTACATAGTCCATAGTTCCTCATGACAGTCACTCTAAAGCTTGCACCTTTTAACTTCAGCCCCTTTAGTGCTTCACGGCCTCGACCACAAACGCACCTCATTCGGCAGAGAGCAGCGCGCAGGCGCGGGCCAACGCCTCCCGATGGTCTCTCGGCCTCCCTGGGTGGGGACCCCTCCACCCCTGCCGGACTACCCGGCCCTCTGCGGCCGCTCCCGACGCCTCCCCACCTCAGCACCTCCAGGCGGTGCCTGGCCCTGGCTCTGCACGGGAGCCCCGGAGCGAAACCAGCAGAATGGCTGGTCCCAGGGCCGCGCGCTGCCCTCCGCGCAGCCTGCCCCCTGCTGGCGTCCGTGCTTTGTATCCCCATATCTGTTGGTGGGTTTTTAAATTATATTAAAATTTAAAAAACATGAATAAAAACAAAACAAAGTCTTAGATACAACCCTTGCTTCCTAAACAAGTTTGTAGAAAATCACACAGTGAAGCGCTCAGATCTACAGATGCGAGACGACTAACTCCAGTGGGCGCTTCCGTTTGTGTGGCAATTTTATTATATTTCCCTAGTCATATACTCTCCTAGTCCATTCATTCCCTCTGCCAGAGGACAACTTTATGTCTCATCCTTTCTCCTCCAATACCTCCTCCTTTCCCTTTCTCACTTTTACCTAATTGCTCTGCTTTTCATTTCCCTTAAAAAGCAAAACAAACAAACAAACAAAAACCCCAAAACTCCTGGATAAAGCTAAATCTGTTAGTGGTACACCAGGTCCAATCCATACCTACACAAAGTCACCTCTTCCCAAAAGTCACCCTCCCTTTTCTCGAATCACCATTTTTTTTTCTAATTTTTCCATTGGATAATTATCATCGATATAAAAATGTTTTTTTTTTTGTATTACAACAATGTTTTAATACCCTCCTGCTATTAACCATGTCTCTGCTCCTCTATAGCACACTTCCTTGAGTTTCTTATAATTTTTCATAATTCCTCCCACAAAACATGATCCTGTTACACCATGTTAAAACATGCCCTTTATCTGCTCAAAACTGTTCTGTGGTTTTGATTTTACTTAGTAAAAGCCAACGTATTGAAAATGGCCTGTAATATACTACAGATTCTGCCTCTCCAGTCCCATTACCCATCGGATCTCATTTCCTCTTCCTCCCTCTGTTCCAGTCCCAAGTGACTGTGCTTTTCTTCAAACATATCTCAAAAATTTTTGAGACTTTTGCATTGCATCTCACTCAGCCTAACACACTGTCCTCAGAATACCGCATGCCTCGTTTTTCCTTATCCTTTCTGTCTTGGTTCAAAAGTCACCTTTTCTATGAAGCCCTTATAACCACTCTTTTAAAAATTGAATACCTCCACTGTTGCATGACCTAACTTACTTTCTTGCTTTATTTTCTTTCACACACTTTATTGCAATCAGAGAAAAATGTGCATGTTTTAAATCTTCGTATGTTATCTGTCTCAGCCCTAATAGAAGAATACCATAAAATCAGGTATTATCTTATTTTTTATTTACGACTATGTAATCAGTGCCTAGAAGACTATGTGGCATACAGGAAGCACCCAATAAACATGTGTTAACTAAGTGAACGAATGTACCATCCTTCAGAAATACAGAAAACAATTTGAATAGACCATTCATTGATTCAACAAATATTTATTGAGAATATACTGAATTTTCAGATATTCAGACTCTGTTATTAAATAGGAACTTAGGTTTCTTCTCCACTCCTATGCTTTAGCTTACTCCATTGCAAGTAAATGTTTTAGCAGTTTATAAAATTTTCAGTTGCATCAAAAAAGAACAGAGAAGTGCACTGAATATTAATAAGAATATTATGAGACTTGAGCAATATAACAGAAACTCCTCTAAGAAGGCTTTGGTTTTTGACAAAGAACAGAGAGAATGGACCCAAATAAATAGTTAGAAGGTGAGACAATCTTCATGAATGTTAGGCAGATGGAATTGGAGAAAGGCTGCAGTTCTCCAGCTGGGCTTTGGGTGAGCAAGCTTCAGTTTAGATCTTCTATCAACCATTGTGCTGATATGTAAAAACAACACAAATTTAGGGGACTCAAATATAATTTCTGAAACTCTCGAGTCCCTCTGCAAATGTGTCATAAGGCATACTAACTATTCTTGCTGTCTCCAAATTCTTGAAATACTTCAGAGACAAAGCATTTCTCCAATGGTAAAGTACAAAATTCTTAATGAGATAAGAATTCACAGTCTAGCTATTATTTACTTCTCTGAATTCATCTCTCCCACCTTCTTGTTATCTGTATATTCGCTGAACAGCAGTTTCCCCAAATCTCTGGGTTCTGTTTATGCTTTATATTTGTCTTTGCATATGCTGCCTCAGTAACCTGAGATGCTCTCCCTCCTCTGACCCTTCTCTGCACCACGGGGCTCCTGCTCATCCTCTTGGTCTCTTATCCAGATGACACTTTCTCCAGGAATCCCCCTGAGTTCTCAAGATGCTGTAATATTTCCATTTCACACTGAACCTGGCCCAAGCACAGCCCTTAGTACCATCAACTAGGACTAACTATTTACATTTGTCTCCTTTGTCAGTGACTTGAAAGTAAAAACCGGATCTTACTCACCTGATACTCACAGTGTCTAGTATGGAGCTCAGCAAAAGTCTGGTGCTCAATAAACATCTATTGAACAAGTTAATGAATAGATCTCTTCCTCTTCTGCTTTTTCCTCTTTGCTGCTATGAGAGTTTTCTTTGTGAAAAGTAGCTAAAATTATGTCATTTTCTATTTGAATTTATCTGTTGACTCTCTAATATCCATCGATTATTTTCTAATACATCTTATGAACTTATGAACTTATGAAGGGTTTAGTTAACTTGGGCTGGCATATTTTGATTGTCTTTAAAGGTGCCTCTTCCACTACTCATACTTCTCAAGAAGATAAATTAGATCATTGTCCTCTTCATACCTGTAGCACATTGCATAATCTGTGGCACATTGTAGGTGCTCAGTATAATTTGTTGCATAAATAAAATAAAGGGATCTGGGAACATCTTCAAATATATAAAAATGGTTTAACATATATGATAGTTGGAGTACTCAAAATAAAATAAGTTAAAAACCTCAGCTATGAAATATTTATAATATTGAAACTCAGGCACCTGAAAGCTTATACTTTATTTAGAGCTAATTTTCCCTTATAATGTGGGTGTTGATTCAAATCTCCTGTGCATGTAACACAGGAGTTGTAAGGATAAAAACATATTTGCATCATTGGTGTATCTAATAACCACTAGCAAAGAATGATCTTCTTTGACTAGGCTGTAAGTTTTCTCTAAATATAGAGAGTGTTTTGTGCCAGTAAACTCCCTCTTTGCATCTAGATAACCTCTGTTATATATCCAAAAAACTCTAATTGCCAAGCCTCCTTCCCCTCTGTTTTCCAGATATCACTGGAAGGCTCTCATGGAAGACAAGAGGCAGAGAAGAGGACAAAATGTATTATTCTCACTCCTTTTCAGGGGCACCTTTATCTCCTCCTTGACTCAAGAGCCCACCAGACAGACCCTCCTCTGCTCACAGCCCCAGGTCCTGGCTGCAAGCTGCACAATGGCGGTAGCTGCTGGTGGAAGATCCTGGCTTCAGGACTTTCCATCACACTCCAGCTAGGGTATGACAGCAGCTTCCTAACCCAGGGTTTTTTGATCACCCCCATTTGTCTTCTCACTTGAGTAACTAACTCTATTTAAACATATAGAGTGATTTCTGTTTTTTGTGGATAACCCCTATTATATTTCTTCCATATATTTTACCACATTATATATAGTTCATTGTACATAGCTGGTAGTGAATAAACATTTAATGCTGCTTGTTATGGATACAAATATAGATAAAGCACTATGTAATTCTGCTCCAACATTTTTTGTTTTTTAAAAACAAGCCTACCTCAGCTCCTGATATGTGCTGCTTTCTGTGCCTTTATTTTGTTTTCTTCTCATGTCCACTTATTGATTCATCCAAATACCAAGTATCTCTTCCCCTGACCATGACATACCATCAGGTTTCCCATTTTCATACTCTGAGATGGTACATGGCTACCATATTTACCAGAATTAGCAATTACATATTAATTTTTGTGAATATTCGGCTAATATCTGTCTTGCCACTGGGTTTCAGCCCCAGGCAAGTTCACTATGGATTCAGTGTGACCAAAGGAATGACAGTAGAATGTTCTTGGGGAGAAAGGGTTATACCCAACTTTATTATTTCCGTGGTGGCAGGTCAATCACTAAAATCCTGTTCACTCAGAGCACATCAGCATGCAGCAAGCTGATCTCTGCCTCTGGGCCTCTCTGCCCTCACAGTTGTACTCGGGGCCGCCACCACTCCAGCCTCTGCTCTGTTCCGCAGCCTTGCAGCCCTGCCACTGTGTCTCTCAGAGTGCTGGGAAGAGCTCTTTATATAGAGTCAATAACAACATATTGCCCACACATGTGTAGTGAGCCAAGCCAACCAGGGCCAGGTGAGAATCCTGGACACAGGAACCTTCATTTTATCCACACTCCACCCCTCCAGGATTCTCTCCTCTCAATCTATGTGCTCTCAATCCTCCGCAATGGTCCCTGTGCGAGAAAATTGGGAGCATTGTAACCAAATTCCATAATAACAAGAGGCTACAACAATATACAAATAACAAAAATTACAACAAACTATAATAACCCTCAAACCTAAGGAGATCCATTGCATATTCAAACCAGTTCTAATAAATTATAATAAGCCTCAAGCCTGAGGAGATCCATTGCCACCAAATGGTCATCCTGGCTGTATTCAAACCAGTTCTTCTCAAATGAGTTAATCAAAAGGACCATGGGTGGGCCTTACAGTACCCACCTTCTCCAGCCTCTCCAGCAAAAAGTCTTGCAGACACACAGGCTGATCTTGTTGCTTTATCTCTGCCTTCTGCTTCATCCTCAGCAGCCAGAACTGCTGCTCTGGTCTCAGTTGTTGCCACAGCTCCAGTCACCCAATTTCTTTTTGTCTGCTTCTGCCTTTTCAAACCAACCCACATCTGGGTCCTCATGACCTTCACGGGGCCCTTTAACTTCTTCCTCAAGAAGCAGATTGTATTTCCTTTTGTGCGTGAGCCTGAGAATAGAAGCAGAGCATGGAGTGCTCTTCAATCTGGGGAGGGGGCTGCACCTCTCCTGAAAGAACCTGTGGTTGCTGAGTCCTTCTGGCTTTCCACCAGCTTTTAACCAGGTGGGCTCTCAACTGAGGAGTGGCCGATGCCTCCAGCCCCACCTGTTCATCAGACTTCCTCTCCTCATTTCTGGGGCTGACGGCTCCACTACATCCTTCACCTGCCCTGGCACCTGGCAGCCACACTCCCATACTGCTGCTGCTTGGACTGCTTCCTCTTGGGCCACAGCACTTCATAGTGATGCCATTTCAGTCAGCTGTCTCTTGAGGTGGACCCCAGTCCTCCACCCCTCCACAGTACCACATGTCCACAGGGGACACTCAAATGTCTCCCCATCCATAGGTGCAGCTGCTGAAACACTCCTTCCATGAGGGCAGCCTGTTCTTTTTCCTTGGCCACCAATGAACCCTGCCAACTGTTGCCAGTTGTCTTGTCAATGGGTTTCAGCCCCAGGCAAGTTCACTATGGATTCAGTGTGACCAAAGGAATGACAGCAGAATGTTCTTGGGGAGAAAGGGTTATACCCAACTTTATTATTTCCATGGTGGCAGGTCAATCACTAAAATCCTGTCCACTCAGAGCGAGTCTGCATGCAGCAAGCCGGTCTCTGCCTCTGGGCCCCTCTGCCCACACAGCCGTCCATGGGGCTGCCACCACTCTGCTCTGCTCTCCTGCAGCCTTGTAGCTGTGCCACCATGTCACCCAGAGCACTGGGCAAGGCTCTTTATATAGAGTCAGTGATGATGCATTGCCCACACCTGGGTAGTAAGCTAGCCAATGGGGGCCAGGTGAGAATCCTGACCGCAGGAACCTTCATTTTATCCACATATCTGTTTCCCTCACCAGAGAATATATTCTGTAAAAGAAGAGGTCAGTCTTCTATACTCAGTGTTGTACTTACAGCATATAGGACTGTCCTGGTACCTTCTAATGATTAAAAACTCTTCTTAAATAAATGAGGAAAGAAATGAAGAAATGGGGTTTTCATGGGATATAAGATTTTTGAGAAAATGGAATAATGTGGCAGAAGTAGAGAGAATGACAGGAGTCTAAACTGGATCAAAAGACAGGATTAAATTAGAGGTGTGTGTCTAATTTTATCTGAAAATATTGGAAATTATTGAAGTGTAATGAGGGGAAATAAGTGAAATCTGATTTGCATTTCAACAAGATCAGTGATAATGATTTGAATTACTCATTCTTGGAAATCTCATTAGAACACAAGGGTTTAAAGTTTGGAGTCAAATTTCCACCTGTTCCTCAACTTTAATCATAAAGGAAAAGTAAATTGCTTTTCACTGTTATTTGCTATTTATTATTTAATCTGTTGTTCAGGTCATGCTACTGTTGTTGTTGTTTTTGTTTTTGTTTCCACTGCAATTGCCACATTAAACTCATGTCTTCAGAAAATAGCTGAAATGATTAGACAAATCCCTTCACTGAGTTGTATAAAATAGTGCTGAACCATATATTTTATGTGTGTGTTTTGGATTATATTTTCAAAAGAAAATAACATCTTTCATTTTTGTTATTATTGTTCACACAGAGGGAAGAAAATAGGAAAAAAATGAAAATGTTAATTTCTTAAGAAACCTTTGTTTTAGGATTTTGAATCACTAACATGATCTGTGTGTCTCTCTTCAAATGGAGAAGTGGAAAGATTTATAGCATGTTTAACCAAAAAAGAGAAGAAGTCATTATTTCGTATCCTACTACTCACCTACTAAATCAAGGAAACTGAAGATGCTGTGGTCATTTTAAAGGGTCATTCTAAAGATACTTTTGAAAACAATATATTGTTGTTATATAACTGAAATGGTATGCAGGGCCAAATACATAATTTTCAGGGCCCTCTGCAAAATGAAAATGTGACACCCTTTTAAATATTAGGAAAAAAAATCTTTTAATTTCTTGTCTCTCTCTCAATCTGTAATAGTGTTTTTTATTAATCAGTTAATGTTGTACTCATCAGGCATGGGGATATTCACAGAGTAAGTGCAGACCCTCAGAGGCACCTGGTCAGCCCTGCAACACTGTGGGCAAGCACAGCCTAACCCAAACCTCCCTCTACTGGCACCTTGGCGCCTTCCTGGGCCATGGGCTGCAGTGGTCCCTCATATGAGCAGGAGTGTGGGCAGCTGAGACCCTGCCCTAGGAAGCAAAGAAGTGATTAGGAACAGAACCACATATAAGCCAAAGCTCCAAGACCTCAGCACATCCTCCATTACACCTTTGGACTCCACTTAAAAATATGAATTCTAAGGTAAAATTATTAAGTACTTTAAGATGGCTATTACAGGGCATAACCCCACCCCAAACACCAGGCCCCATGTAGAGTTCGATGTTCTGTGCAACTCTACTTGCCTGGGGTTTTAGCCCTGGGCAAGTTCTCTATTGATTCCATGAGACTGAGGAATGAGATTGAGATAGTGGAACATTCTTGGGGTAAAAGGGCTTATTACCTGGCTTGATTCTCCTGGCAATAGGTCAAGCACTAGAATCATGTCCGCATCACGGAATCTGAAAATCTGTAATCCACCTCTGTCTCTGCATCTGCCCCAGAGCACAAGGCAGAGCTCTTTATATAGGGACTCAGTCAGTAATAGCTTATTGCCAATAGGTGTGGAAGCAGTGGCCTAGCAATAGGCCAATTACATCCTGAAGTAGTTCAGGGTCAGATCCAGGAACTTCTGTTTTCCCCATACTCACCCATGGAGCCAGCCCTAATGGTAAGCATTAGATTATAGCTTCAGCTAAGAAGCCAGTGCACATAAGAACTAGTATGCCTTAAAAGTATAAATGAAGGCAGACCCCTAGCTATATACATTTGGATTTAAACTGATTCATACATATACATTAACAAAATGTGACTGTTGTTTCAATAGGGCAGTTAGTTGCTTTAGGTTGCTTGTAACGTTGGGCTTTGACCACCTCTATGGTAAGATATTTTCAGTGCATTTGCCTCCAGAGCTCTAAGTCAAATTGTACAATAAACTGGAGAAATGTATTTCTTATCACCATGCACTCTCCAATATCGTTACATTCCCCTGATACCTAAAGCCTCCTTTAGTGGAAAGTTGTTCGTTTCTTACCTCTATGAATTATCATGTTCTCAAACTATCCCTTTCTACATACACACTCCCATTTAAAAAATTAATCTCTGATTAGGCTCCTACTCACTGTCAGCAACCTCATTAAATACACTTACATTATTATTGTATTTTATTCATTCATTTGTGAGGACATTAAGTGATGTTCATATCTTACAGATTTTAACAATGGTGGCTGTACAATTCCCACAACACAGATGATGTCTCTGACAGATGAACACTGCTACAAATGCTCTACAAACAACGCTGGGGAAAGGAGAATTGGACAATGTGTTCCCCAGGGCACAGAATTATACAATAGACAATGGACTTCAGAAGTTAGATACATATTCTAAATCTGGATTTTCCACTAAATTGGCATGTATGTGACCTCATGCTTGACTTTCCTTTCTTATAAAATTGTGACAGTTTTGAAGATTCTTTTTCAAAATTGTCTTCTAGTGAGAAAGTTATATTTCTTCTTTGTCTCTGGAGAAGCATAAGGTATCTGAATTTAGAGAATCTCAAGGGGTGGGGGTGAAAGGAAAAGTACCACTCCACTCTCACCGAATACTTCTGTAATCCAAGTTGGGGTGTGGTGGGGGTGAATTCCCATCAACCAGCTCTCTGACAGCAGCTGTGTGACCTACATTTTAACAGTTCTGACACTAACGGCCTGGAGTTAGTGCAGACCCAAGGGTAAGGGCTGTTTCACAATACTGCCTCCAACTTCATGCACCAATTACAAGTGGTGGGTACCCAAGTTCCGTACAACTTACGACTTGACTTGGCTACTAATCAGAGGTTCCCACAACCCTCTCTTCAGTATCCATCATTTGCTAGAATGGCTCACATAAATCAGGAAAAGCTTATTTACTAGACTGTGGACTATACAACTCAGGAACAGCCGGAGGGACGAGATGCACAAGGCAAAGTACAGAGAAAGTACCCCGCCCTCCCGGCACCAGCACGTGCTCGCCATCCAGGGAGCTCCCCAAGCAGCATGTATTAGGGATTGTCATTACATACCATTGATTGATTAAATTATTGGTCACTGGTGATTAAGTCAACCTCCAGTCCCTGTCTCTTCCTTCCCTGGAGGTTCAGGGCTAAGGCTAACACTGCCACCCCTCTAGTCACCTGATTGCCTACCAGCCTCCCTGGCAACCAGCCTCCCTGGCAGACAAAAAGACACTATGAGTAATGGAGATTCCAAGGATTTTTAGGAGCTGTATGCTAGGAAAGGGTTGGTGGGGATAGTAATACTTTAGCATGAAGGTCACAGATGGTGGCTGGGTACAAGAGAGACAAACATGAAGGAAAAATGTTTCTAAAAATGAGGATGTGATGTTCAGTGTAAAGTTATTGCCGATTCTTAACCTGGAGTTCATGGGGTACTTAAAATGTACCCCAATCTCTAAGCAAAGTACGTTGTATATCGAATTTTCCATGACTCCATCAGATTAACAGGGAAATCTGTAAGCAAAATATGAATAAAAATACTAATACTAATCTCTTCTATGACACCTACAGGTTAAAGAAGGGGGGGTCACATGGGGCAATATGTTTTTTGATGCTTAGAAGCAGGAAAGAGCCTGAAGCGTGGGAATGAATAATTTATTCTCATGGAAACAAATCCAGTTTAAAAGAGTTACTTTTGGAAACAAGTTAATATGTAATCAGTAGATTATGTGTTTTAAAATGGGGGTTCTTAGATCCTCAAACCCCCCTCTCCCTCACAAGGCATCAGTTTGTGGGATCACTGACCCTTTTGACATACCATTTCATGAAGTTCCTCTGGTTCTGGCAGAAGGGTGTTAGGACATGTTGCCTTTTGATAAAATTGCCAGATCGACAAACCTTTTCTTTAGGAATTTTCCAATTCCCTTTTGAACTTTTTTTTCTCCCAACACATTGAAAAAATTTCCACTTCCTGATATTCTGTTAACTTGGGAGTAAAAAGACTCATCCTTCTAACATACCAACTTTACTAGTTAAAAATGTTTTCAATACTTAAAGTGAATGATTGCCATATTCCAGGGGAATTATGTTGTTTTCAGCAATATTTTCATAGTTTAAAAGACTACACTACATTATGATTATAACCAATTCTAACGTATGTGAAACTTTATCCCTTAAATCTGCCCTGTGTACATATTCTAGGCACCTTCCATCTGTGTAAGGGTTTAGTTCATTCAGTAAAGACAAAATGAATTAAAACTTTGATAGTATGTGCAAAGACATGTGTTTTTAGGACTTTTAATGCTGTACCAACTCTGGTCATTATTGTGACCCCTCCTCAGAAGATAATTTCCTAAATTTTCTAGTATAATAAAATATTAGCTTAATAATTAGAGTTTTCAAAAATCAGTATAGAAAATCATCAGAGAGAAACATCTATCAAATTTAAGACCATGAAAAGTGGTTGAAAGATAGGATGTTTTTTAGTTCGATTAAATCATATGTCTTCTTTCATAATTATACTTTTTAAAATCAGAATTTCTCCACTCCTTCCTCCAATATAGGAATGCCAAAATTTACAAAGTGGTCATTACTTGAAAGAGTAATTTTTAACAGGTTTTGAAGGTCTGAACATAATTTTCTTTAGGTTCTTGGTGTAGCTCATGAGGTAGGCTGACCTGATACACAGTAGGTGTCCAACAGTTTGGTTTTGATAAAATAACATGCAATTTACACTAGCACTAAGTGGCATTTAAAATGCAATCAGGAAACTTCTTTTCCCCCTTAATCTCTTCTCCACACATTTTTTATTTGCTAGGTTTTAAAACATTAGAAAAAGTTTCTCCTTTAAATGAAAAAATTTAACAACTATATATTTATATGTATATTAAATATATATAGATAACATAGAGATTATATATATTGTATTACATACATATAATATATATATATATATATATATATATATATAACTGGAACTTATTTTAAAGGGGTGTGCAAGTATTTTTATCATCACTCCAGGATTGTCATGTAATGAAGGTCCCTCTCATGGACTGAAACTACTTTGCAATTATTAATTAAGAACACTTAGACTTAATTCTATCCTTTAGTGAATTATATTAACTAGAATTTTCAGCATGCCTCCTTGACTAAAAAAATGCCAAAAAATACTTTGACAGAAATAAGAATGGCCATTACAAAAACACTGAATTGATTTATCGAGGAAAGCACGGGTATCATATTGTGTATATGGCGTAGGGCTGAAGAACAGTGGGCATTTTGGCTATCATCAAAAATGGTCATATCTATGAATGTGGTATTTAAAATGTCATAATTTTCTTTCATCTGGGCTGATCTTTCTTTGATCTTTGATTCAGAATCAACTGTGATGACATGTATTGCAGAGCCAGGAAAAGTGAATTAAAATAAATAAGATGTTATTTAATAAAATAAACCAGATACAAAATCTTGCCTTGTATTTACAGATACATTTTAATGGAATATTTCATGGTCTAACACAAATATCAGACCCAATGACATTAATTCTTGTACAGCCTTTGGCTTACCCTGTATAACAAAATCTGTTATTTAAAGTAGACTATAAAATACCTATGGTAAGTGAACTTCCAGAGACACAAAGAAAATCCTCCATAAATTTAAAAGCTTATCTCAAATTCTTATTGGCATAAGCTTAGGATGGATATATTATTAATTGCATTATCTTAGGTAGTTGAAATATATAATACTGGTTAGTGTGAAAATTAAAAAAAAAAGTTTAGGTATTTTTGCTTCTGTTCCTAGTCAACATTAGTAAACACACAGAAGTGAATCTAAAATTACCTTTACAGAGTTTTGAAATTGTGGCAATCTCAAGCAAATTTCCTTATCTCAAGCAACATTTTTTTTACCCTTAGTCATCATATTACAAGGTTCATAAATTACAAGGAGTAACAATTAAATGTTGTACAAATAAGATAACATTTTATTACTGTTTAATTTTTAAAACTTTCACATAAAAATTTACAAGGAAAATCGGCATCATTGAGAAAATCTAAAATGAATGGATAATAATGCATTCAGTTGAAAAATGATATGCAAAATAATGTTTGATATAAAGGAATATGTTTATAACATCTTTTATAACCTATCAGTGGGAAAAAAGAAAGTTCCATCTTTCAATGTCTGTTTCAAGCCTAAGAAAAACGAACTAAATGAGCAGACAATTCAGTAATGTCCAACAGGTAACTAAAATTCAAATTTTATTTTTCTGTATGTATCAGTGTTTTTTGCTGACAAGACTCTATTGAAATATGAAGTGCAAATGGGAACCCTGTAAGAATGTTTATAAGAGTTGTTGTACATGACATATTTTAAGTGCCACTAAGTACACATTGGATACTTTGTAAGTATATAGGCATATCAACATGCAAGTGTCATGTACCTAATATTACAATATGCATTTTGTTTTTTGAAAATGTTAATGAATCAGTAGATTCAGTAATTGTGTTTATCTTCTGTGTCATTTGCTTTATTTTGGTAGGTCTTCTTTACAGCACAGATTTATTTATTTTTTGTTGTCATAAATATACCCTTCCAAAAGTTCTGAATTTCATGTCAGATAAATAGGACATTTTATTTTTGAAGCTACATTACTGGAAACAACTGTATTTCTAGGAACCATTTTCAGAGATAAGTCTTTAAATTCTTTTTAACATGGCAGAATCATTCCAATGTTGGTTATGTTGAAATATTAATGATAAAAATGGAGCTTTCTTGAAGGAATATTTTTTGGTTGAATGAAAAGCTAAACAACCAATTCACAAATATTGATGTGAACTGAATATGAAGAAACTAGGTCAGTAATCCCAAACTCATAAATCCTTGGGTTATTTCTTAACTGCATCATTGAATCTACAATAAGTACAGCAGGTACAAATAAATTTGTAAAGAGATTAAAATTTTATACATTTATAAGGAGAAAGAGTACTAGTTTTTAAATTTTTCTAAATTAGTTTTCTATTTACGAGAATAATTCAATACATCAGAAACACAGAAAAAAGCAAAAACGATAGAGATAACACTTCAGTTTACATTTCATAGTTTTTTTAAAACCAACTGGTGACCACTGCTTTCAACCATCAAATATTTTATTGCATATAACTTTCACTATCAGCAAATATAAAGAGAAAAGTGTCTACTAGTATCATGTACAAGGAAAAGCATCTGAAGAAAGAAAACATTTGAGGTTTGACAGTACTGTGTGTAAGAACTGTGATGTGGCATTTCATACCGCACTTAAAAGTCCATGTAGGAATCACTGCTGTTCTGACCCTGGAAGTAGGAAAAGTGCTTAAGTGCTGAGCCCTGGTAGGTTTTCTTTTTTGCCCCTGCATCTTCAAATGTCTTTTAACGTTTCTTCTTTTGAAATATACAGTATATTTCATAGGGGAAAATAGTGTTTTTCTTTACATCTCTTTCACATTTGGGCTCATTCTCTCCAAAATAACCATACATTTCTTGTAACTAATATATATGAAAAAGATGGTAAAGATTGGACCAAATGTTATTTGTAACAGAACCACATAACATAAAAAACATCTTACTTTAAGCATATTGTACAGAATCAGTATAATTTGAGATATATTCTTGTATCTTTTTTTCCTGAAGGAAAATCTTTTAAAATGTCATCTCCTTTTAGAATAATTAAATTACATCATTTGAAAAATTCATATTGTCAATGTAGACATAATAAAGTGGGCATTTGTGGCAATACTTTGCATTCATGATTATTTGCTACTAAGGAGGCAGTTTTAAATGTGCAATTTTTTTCGAACAGGTAACATTCTTGGGAAAATAAATCATATACATGATTTTTACTTAAAAGCACATTATTGATTTGTAAGAAATGGTTGCATTTAGATATTAAATGAAATGTCAGGTTGGATTCCAAAGTGTTGCCACTTAAATTATTTTTTAATAATCACAATTATATTACATTGAAATATTAAGTAGGCATGAGAACTACCCTTAGAAACTTATCATATTTTGCCTATAGGAAAAATTAATGACAGAGAAGGAAAAAATAAATGCAGATCCATACACCATTGAGTACAGTAAAAGAAGTTGGCTTTGAGATTTCCCAGGGGGTGGGGAATGGACTGTTAGGATAGTCCCAAAAGAGTGCTTCCTGGGATATCTTGTAAATAATTATTTCTTCTATTTATATTGAAATATCATAGCCCATGTTAAAAGTGAGAGGTAGAAGGATTATTGTAAGTATGCATGGCAGAGAACTTACCAGCTATATCCAATAACTATTGCATTAAATATTAATAATCTCAATACATAAAAATGCTGACGAGTTTAGAACCCATATAGTTGTCCCCCTTATAGCTCTCTATAATCTTACTACTTTCAATTCTTTGCCTTTGGAAGGGTATAAGAGCAAAGGGCATGTTTGGGGTAGAATAGGGAGAGAAAGGGAAAAAAATAAACAAAAAAAGAAAAGATACAAAAAATTCCTATTAAGATTTAGTAACTTATAAAAGGTAACATGTTCTTCGATTGAATAAGTTTGTACTTATAACAAAAGGACCACATCCATTAAAACATAAAGACATTTCAAAGAAAGTTTAAGAATTCCAAATTCAATTAGATATGAATCAAAGTTTAAAATCAGGGTCTTTTTTTTCTCTCCAGTAATATTAAAAACTAGGCCAAATACTTTTATCATGTCACTTTAATGATTAAGAAAAACTTAACATGTTGTTGAGTCAGTTGTATTTTTAATTAATGCTTCAGTATGTGGGAGGTGAAGATTAGCAATGTCTTGGATCTTGTTGAAGAATTCTTTAAAATCCCTTTGCATTAAGTATCCAGCAATAGAGATATTGCACTATGTTTCAATATTGCCAGTGTATATTTCAAAACAAATTCTATTATCTACACTAAGATTTCCTCTTTCCCAATATTCAAAATGCATATTATAATTACATGGGTTTCCAACATCCATACACAGCAAGTACAAGATACTTACATGTACATACACTGTAGTTACCTATATTTTGCATAGTTTTTAGTGTGTACTTTGTGCCACTTAATAAAAAGCATTACTCAGTAATTTTCATTAGGTGTTTCATTTATTTCAGCTCTGGTTGCCAGTTGTATTTTGTTGTTTTGTTTTGTATATTCATCACAGACTACCATTTGCAAAGGAGGATAATATTGGGCATTTTTAGAGGGCTCTTAGTATTTGGCAATATGATGGGGAGGTTGCAGTAAGATATGGGATTTTGCGTTTTCTCCACAATCAAAAAATGTAATATGAAGTTTCATATTTATCATTAAATTCTCCTTATGTCCAACAAAAGAAAAAAAGGTATTTTAGATGTTCCCCTTGGTAACACTTTGCAGTAAGTGGCACTAAATTACACCATAACTGGTATGTCACATGGAAGAACCATTACTGTCGAACAGCTGCTGTACATGTGCCTACATGGAATCTCAATGCTGACACAATCATGAATACATAATTACAAGTGAGCCTGTCCTTTCAACTGAGATATTTATATGTTTACAAAGAAATAAAAATAAATGAGGTGTTAACTTCTTTGCCATATTTAGGGAAGTTAGCTTTCTTTCTCTACTTATTTTAATTGTGGGGTTTCAATGCAAGATAAACCATCTTGAGTCAGTATGAGTTCATCCAGTTTCTAGATTAAACTTCAATATCAGGTTCCTTAAACTGCTTCTTGGATTCTCTGGTAAAAGAAAACAAATTGAAATCTCTCTCTCATTCTTTCTTTCAAACACACACACACACACACACACACACTGCTCTTGCTTTTTGCTCTTGCACTCACCAACTTCCCTTTTTCTCCCTAATTTTGATAATCATTCCATCTAGGGCACTAAAAAATGGAAAACGGGGGACAAAAATAATGCTGTGTATACTTTTTTGATGGAGGACAATCAATTTACACTGTAAACAGTACACTGGAAGAGCACAGCTACATTTGGTAAAGAAAATTGGTCCATATTCTACTAAGATGTAAGCGTGTGTGTGTGTGTGTGTGTGTGTGTGTGTGTGTGTGTGCGCGCGCGAGCGCGCGCACGCGTGCGCGCACTCCTTCCATTGAGTTCCGTAGCTACTGTGCTCACCAAGCAGAGAGAGAATTTGGCTCTCTGTGCATGCAAGTGTGCACGTTTCAGACACTGCAGTTGACATAGTTCCGTTTACAAATACTATTTCATTTTTGTCCTGATTTTTAGAGAAATGAGCAGAATTTTTAGAATTTATTTCCTTGTTTGGTGGAAATAAAATAATTTTTAAAGATAGGAAAATATAATTCCATTGTTTTATTTCAGTTACTAAAAGTGATACCTAATTCAAACCTATCTATTTTAACTGGCAAAAATTTGATTAGTGTCCACAAACCATAATATACCAGTTAGTTTCTCTTAAGGAGTTCTAATGAGTTTTTATTTTACTTTAAGGGGTTAAAAGAGTCAAAAGTCTTGAAATGTAACCAATTTTGGATTTCTAATTTTACAGTGCTATAAATAATGATTAAGTTATTTAGGCAACAATCTAGCATTTGGAGCCAAGTAGAATATAGAAGAAATGCAGAGGGATGTAAATACAGCATAGATGAAGAGTAGTAATTTTGTTAAGTATATCCTGAAATTAGGCTTTAAATAGTAATTGATGATGCAGTTTACACAATTTACTTCTGTAATAAGGACCTTTCCATTTTGTACTAACAGGATGAATTTTGCTTTGTGGAGCCTTCCTAAAGATTATGCATTGAAAGATATGAACAGTTTATAAACCTATTCTAATTTCAATGTGTCTAGTAGCACCTACCTGATTCTCTCAAACTACCATACTATATTAACATATTATTGCATTTTTCCACAGATGGTATGGAGTGAACTGTAAAAACAAGCATGCAATCACATCAATGCAGACTTATTTCCTTAAAATGTCATACTGTATATGATTTATTATGTTAACACTCAACCACATCATATTATTTATGTTCTGTATATTCTGAAAAAGTGCTGCTTGACTGACATCGTCCTTTTTCTTTTGTAAGAAATCAACAAGATAAATGCTTCAACAATCAAAAAGAAACCATTTAAAATTCTAACGTTGTCTTTAAAAGGTTTAACTTTTCTGATAAATAATCTAAGATACAGCACCCCTGTCTTTCATTTGATACTAATACATGATGTCATACTCAACTGTTCTCATTTTCCAAAAATAAATTTCAAGATATTATTTTTAAAACCATAGGTTCATCATGCTTTCAGACATCACAAGTATAGCCACCATATTGTCACATTTGTTTTCTTCTTAAAGGTGCAATGCTTGTAAATGGGAAAATAATTTTTATCTAACTGGATTTTAATCTTTAGCATATAATAAATTTAATGAAAACTAATCTAGCAATATTGTATTTTACTAGAAGAAATAATATGACTTTAGATTGACTCTATGTCATATTTAAGAATACAGCATTTCTTAATGGTTAAATACACCAAAATTTCAGAAATAATCCAGAGAAAGAGACTTTCACCTTGGAGTTAAAAGCATGGCAGAAATTCTCTATCACTCACTGTTTCATAAGTTTGTACCTCACAAAATGCATAGACAGGAATTTAATATAAAGAATTAGTTCATTTACACAGAAAACATATCTTTAACACTTCTTTTTGGCAAACCAACATAGGTAAGCAGCCCTGGAACTGCCAAATTAAAATTTGTAAATTTTTAGCAAACTAAGAGTTTATTTTTAGGTTATCATTCAACTGTGGTTGTAATTTAAAACCTGAGGCTGTGCACTGGTTGTTAGCTTAAAATTACCTTTCCTTATAACATTGTGCTTCCATTGTATAACAAATAAGAATGAACAAGAACTAGAAAAATTTGTTGAACAGTGCTAGGACATACAGACAAAAATACTAACACGTTATCTACTTATAATATTGGTTTAAGTAATATCTAAAGGGATATAATGGCCATTAGAAAATGCTTACTTATGATTGAATTACCTACAGCCAAAAAAGTTAAATATGTATCAAATAATGTTTAATTGGATTTATTATATGCACTATATACAGATACTAAATGTCTCAAAATTGTGCCCTATGGATACTTCAATTTTGTTTAGGCAGGTGAGTCCCTGTGGTGCAAATAAATTACAGAATAATTAGAGAAGTGAATGAAATCTTTGTGATTCCAAAGCATTAAGATGTTTGTAACAATTTATTGGAAAGTGAAGCTAAAATAACCTAACGGTGGGATTTATATAATTATGTAAGCTGTTACATCATGAATGTAATTCATACAAATGATTCCTGTATCAAACGCTATATTTTCAAATAGCAAATTGATACAGCTTCACCAGCATAATCTCAAACATTCCAGAACCTATTCTACAGTGTTTTCAAGGGCGTATGTTTCCAAACATGTCTTGAAAGATAGACTTGTAGAAAACATTGTAAACCTCTAATCTCTGATTAAACTTAAGCACATTAGGTTTCTTCCTAATCCTGTTCCTTGTGAAAGATGTCTAGTGGAAAACTGACAAGGTCTATGATTTAAAGGGGAAAAAAATGAGGGGAAAAGAAAACTGCATACATTTTTTTCAATGTATATAAAAACAATCCAAGGAGATGATTAACATTGTTAAGGCTGTATATTCAAGCACTGTATGTTAAAAAGAGCAAATGGTGTGGAATTTAGGCAGTAAGAAATGTCCTGCATTATGGATGGTACAGTAATTAAAGAATGATGCTTTTGACAGCTGATTGTTGGTATACACTGGCTACTGATAGCAGTACAGTATGGAAGTTAATTAAGGTAGCAGAAGATGGTAGAAATGAATTCTGAAAGATGATAGCCAGTTTTCTCCAGCAGCCAGCCTGGTAAGTAAAACTCAGAATCTTGGCCTGCATCTTAAATGAAGTACTCTTTTTTCTCTTCAGCATTGACTTGGCTGCCCTCAGCGTTGATAATAGCTGTGTCAGCATCTGGTGCATCTTCAGCTCCTTTAGCTTCATTTGTTAAGTATGTTCCTGTGGGTATTAGAAGAAAAAAATATGTTAGTTCTGTGAAACTGGTAAAAAAAAAAAAAAAAGCCAGCATTAAAGCTACATTCATTTAAAAAGGAACTTCTTTGCCAGATTTCTTATGTGTTGGAACATATTCTGAGGCGTAAAAAAAACCCACACAGTTCACCCTTCTGAAGTTGTACACTTTCTTGCAGTTTGCAGGAATAAGTTGTAGAGGAAGTTGTGGTCAGGTTAACTAGAGGCAACTGCTGAACTGGAATAGATAATGAGTACTTTGATTTTTTTAATAATGGATACAGACCATGCCATCCTTGCAGCTGTAGCAATCAGGATCCTTTATTAAAATGTTTCTAATGATCACATCAAATGTATCACCATTCATTTTGGTAACTCCATTTAAAAGTAGCTAACTCGCTCATTACAAAAATTCATATTTTCCTTACTAATACAGCCATGTGTATATCCATAAACCTACAAACAAAAGCATTGACTAAATGCTAAATGTTATAGTTGAATTTCAATGCTAGAAATAAGTTACACACTTGCCTCTATTTATTTTTTCCACCTGAGCCAGTAACTCAGTCAGTAATTTTTGGCTATTGGCTAAACACTACTTTGCTAAGCCAGTCCAACTTTAATTGAGAAAAATAATGAAGAACTCCCTAAGATAATTTAATATTCAGATTTCTCTTTCCCTTTCTCTTTCTGTGACACACATGCACACACACATATATTCTCATATAAGATTTCATGATGAAGCTAGTCTTTAGAATTTTTTTTCCAAAGTAAATAATACTTTATTAAATGTAATTTACCTTTATGTCTTGCCAGATATCGACCCAGCAGAAATATAGAACACAGTGTAACAAATACAACTACAGCCACTATTCCTCCTATAAGTGCATGATCAGGGCCAGTCTGGCCAGCCAGAGCATTGGGATCTAGAAAAGAAAAGAAAATATTACTAAAGTTAGTGTGTTATTTAGTCATACAGTACATATCTGCATTAGAATGAGTCATTTTGAAAATTAGCCCATTTCTATTAAAATAAAATTTCATTAACATGTTTATACCAATTGTCTAATCAACAGATATTTGTTGTGTACCTATAACACAGAAGATACGTGGGGATATAACATTTGCTATATCAATCACTGTTGCCATTGAGTTTATATTTTAAGAGAGAAACTGAATAAATACACATATATGATTTTGCATAGTTTATGCCCCTCCTTCTTCCTCTACTACATCCTAAAAAAATATGTGTGTGTGCATTTTAGTGTGATGAATATAACTGTACCATTTTAAAAATAGAATCATGTCATGGTTGAAAGGCTGGTGCTGGAGATGATAATTTAGGATTTATCATTATATAAATATTATTTAAAACTATGGAAATTGATGAACACCCCAAGGGAGTGAGTCTAGATAGACAGAAGAAATCTGAAAACTGGGCCCCGTGGAATTTCCATATTTAAAGTCAAGGAGAGGAAATGCTTCCAGCAGAGGAGACAGAAAAAGAGAACAGTGAGTCAGGAAAGTACCCTGGAGGGTGCACTGTAGCTGATCAGAGGTGAGAATGTATTTCAAGGACAGGAGGATGTTATAGACTCTGTTAAGTGTCGCTGATAGATGAGAGGAGAGAAGTGAATACTCAACATAGAGGATTAAGCTCCTGTTGGACTTGTACCTTTAGAGGAAGTGGTTGGAAAGATAGAGATTAATAATATACTTTTACATTCTGCTTCTAGTAAGATATTACAGGAAAGAGGTGAGGCCAGTAAAGGATAGCCAGTTTTCAAGCAGAAATGAAAAGACCGGAAGAAAGCCCAGACATTTGAGTACTCATAAGTTTGGAAAAATCAACTATTTACAGAAGTTGAACAATTAGGAATAAAACTGAGTGAAACTCTGAGCAACAAAATCCATTAAGGCTCGGTGCTACAGCAGAGTTCAGGTTGGGTGTTCTGCCTCCCCTCCCAAGCCCATTGTTGCAGTTCGACTCATGGTAGCTGCTTGTCTGAAAGAGGAATTTAGAGGAAAGATAAGAAATAAATTAGGCTCGGCAATTATGTCTTCAAAAGATTTTGGAGTGTGGTTATAGGCACATAAATATTACAAATAATTTAGGAGTTTTCTCTGTTTTTAATGGAATTATTGTGCTAGAGAAGCATCTATCTACTTAGAAAAAACTCTATTTAAAACTCCAAACAACTCTGGACCCCCAGACTTGGTTAAAGTAAGAAGTGGACTATAAAAGCCGACAAGGTTGAACTTCCCATAGAGCAGAACTGAAGGAAGCAAAAAAGAATAGAGAGAATTTCGTTTCTTTAAGGAATTACAAGTATTGTCAAGGCAGAGACATCTTTTAATCCCAGTCTGGCATGTTTTCATAATTGGTATACATAAGTGACTACTCACTATTTCCCATTTTTCATTTCTTTCCAAATGGGGCATTTATAATAAGGAGCACTTCTCTCAGCTCTGTTCTGTCATTGTGGTTTGTGTAGTCCAGTTTACCCCTGGACTAATGAATACAGATATAATGAAGAGGATTTTAAATATCTGAAATCTTGGTCTTTTAATTGGATACATGGCTTGATGGGACTTCAGGTTCTCTCTTTGGACTGGGTACAGCAGTCATTTGTGTGAGGGGAAAATAGGTAAAAAAAAAAAAATATTTGGTGATCAGAGAGGTATATTAGGCAGAGATTTCTAGCTGATGACAAACATGTTTTCTTTTCTGTCAGTGCACAGAGCTAAACATTTCCCAGCTTCACTTGCAGTTGATTGCAACCATGTGCTTTGTGTTCCAGACAACTGAATGAAGGTCTAGCCAATAAAAACCTCCTACATGTAACCCTCCAGGGTTATTTTGGGAGATACATCATGAAGAAAGAACAAGAATAAGTAAGTTGATAGGTCACTGAATCTTCACCTGGAAGAGAATTGCTCAACTAAGAACACATGAATCAAACTACTTGGGGGGGAAAAAATCCTTATTTCAAAACACTAAGTATTAAAAAGTTTGTTATAGTAGCTATTGTTAATTTAGCTTTCTATTGTATGGATATTTCTTGCATTTCCCTTAATTTCTAGAATTGGCTATAATTCTCAAAAAAATAAAAATAAAAGAAACCTGACATGCTTCTGAGTTCCTTATTCTTACTCCTTGCTTAGATGCTTTAGAATCAGTTTCAAACTCCACCTCTTGCTCAGGTCCCCAAACACAGAAAGCTAAAAAAACACATGCATTGTATTTGCTGAATATCTCTCAGAACTAAGATTCTTTTTGAGAACTGAGAAATCACTTTGTTCACACACCTCTGCACCTGTCTTATTTCTCAAAGGTAATTTCTGAGGGGTGGTGTTAATGGAATTAAGGTTATGAACATTTTTTAAGATTTTGATAAATATTGCCAAATTACACTGCAGAAAAATTGTATAATTTACCCTTCCCCAACCACATCTGAGGGATTCTTTTAATCTTTATAGTACAAACATCAGATACTATAATTTTATAAATTTGCCAATCTAACATTGAAAAGTGTCAAATATTTTGTATTTATTAATTTCCAAGGTAAAATACTTTTACCCATATTAATTCATTAATTTTGAAATGCCTATTTATGCAATTTGACCATTTTTTTCCATTCAAGTTTTGTTTCTTAACAGCTCTCTCCATAAAACAGATGAACATTTCTAGCAATTTCTTTTAATTTATTCTTCATTTGTGGTATTTTCAGCCATAGCTAAGTCTTACAACTTCATATTATCAATCTTTCAAACTTTTGTGTTATGATGTCTGACTTATGGGTCATTTGAACTGCCATGGTAAGATTATACACATATAGATTTCTGTTCTCATTTTACACTTTTATTGTTATATTTTAATCATCTAAAATGTATTTCAGTCTATAGTTTAAGGCTAAAGTATAAAATATACCTTTAATTCTTATTTGACAGCCAGCTGTCTCTTGTACTATATCTTTTATTTTTTATTTTGGTATCATTAATCTACAGTTACAGAAAGAACATTATGTTTACTAGGTTCCACCCTTCACCAAGTCCCCCCCACATACCCCTTCACAGTCACTGTTCATCTGCATAGTAAGATGCTGTAAAATCACTACCTGTCTTCTCTGTGTTGTGCAGCCTTCCCTGTACCCCCCAGGCACTATACATGCTAATCATAATGCCCTCTTTCTTTTTCCCCGCCCTTATCCCTCCAATCCCAACCATCGTCCCCAGTCCCTTTCCCTTTGGTAACTATTAGTCCATTCTTGGGTTCTGTGATTCTGCTGCTGTTTTGTTTCTTCAGTTTTCCTTTGTTCTTATACTCCACATATGAGTGAAATCATTTGGCACTTGTCCTTCTCTGCTTGGCTTATTTCACTGAGCATAATACCCTGTAGCTCCATCCATGTTGTTGCGAATGGTAGGATCTGTTTTTTTCTTATGGCTGCAAAATATTCCATTGTGTATATGTGCCACATCTTCTTTATCCATTCATCTACTGATGGACATTTAGGTTGCTTCCATATCTTGGCTATTGTAAACAGTGCAGCGATAAACATAGGGGTGCATCTGTCTTTTTTAAACTGGAGTGCTGCATTCTTAGGGTAAATTCCTACATGTGGAATTCCTGGGTCAAATGATATTTCTATTTTGAGCATTCTGAGAAACCTCCATACTGCTTTCCACAATGGTTGAACTAATTTACATTCCCACCAGCAGTGTAGGAGGGTTCCCCTTTCTCCACAGCCTCACCAACATTTGTTGTTGCTTGTCTTTTCGATGATGGTGATCCTTACTGGTGTGAGGTGATATCTCATTGTAGTTTTAATTTGCATTTCTCTGATGATTAGCGATGTGGAGCATCTTTTCATGTGCCTGTTGCCACCTGGATTTCTTCTTTGGAGAACTGTCTATTCAGCTCCTCTGCCCATTTTTTAATTGGATTATTTGCTTTTTGTTTGTTGAGGCATGTGAGCTCTTTATATATTTTGGATGTCAATCCTTTATTGGATCTGTCATTTATAAATATGTTTTCCCATACTGTAGGATACCTTTTTGTTCTATTGATGGTGTCCTTTGCTGTACAGAAGTTTTTTGGCTTGATATAGTCCCACTTGTTCATTTTTGCCTTTGTTTCCCTTGCCCGGGAAGGTATGTTCATGAACAAGTCACTCATGTTTATGTCCATGAGATTTTTGCCTATGTTTTTTTCTAAGAGTTTTATGGTTTCATGACTTACATTCAGGTCTTTGATCCATTTGGAGTTTACTTTTGTGTATGGAGTTAGACAGTAATCCAGTTTCATTCTCTTACATGTAGCTGTCCAGTTTTGCCAGCACCATCTGCTGAAGAGACTGTCATTTCCCCATTGTATGTCCATGGCTCCTTTATCAAATATTAAATAGCCATATATGCTTGGGTTAATGTCTGGAGTCTCTATTCCGTTGCACTGGTCTGTGGCTCTGTTCTTGTGCCAGTACCAAATTGTCTTGATGACTGTGGCTTTGTAGTAGAGCTTGAAGTTGGGGAGCAAGATCCCCCTAACTTTATTCTTCATTCTCAGGATTGCATTGGATATTCAGAGTCTTTGACGGTTCCATATGAATTTTTGAACTATTTGTTCCAGTTCATTGAAGAATGCTGTTGGTAATTTGATAGGGATTTCATCAAATCTATATATTGCTTTGGGTAGGATGGCCATTTTGATGATATTAATTCTTCCTAGCCAGGAGCATGGGATGAGTTTCCATTTGTTAGTGACCTCTTTAATTTCTCTTAAGAGTGTCTTGTAGTTTTCAGGGTATAGGTCTTTCACTTCCTTGGTTAGATTTATTCCTAGGTATTTTATTCTTTTTGATGCTATTGTGAAAGGAATTGTTTTCCTGATTTCTCTTTCTATTAGTTCACTGTTAGTGTATAGGAAAGCCACAGATTTCTGTGTGTTGATTTTGTATCCTGCAACTTTGCTGAATTTCAATGTTAGTTCTAGTAGTTTTTCAGTGGAGTCTTTAGGGTTTTTTATGTACAATATCGTGTCATCTGCAAATAGTGACACTTTGACTTCTTCTTTACCAATCTGGATTCCTTGTATTTCTTTGTTTTGTCTGATTGCTGTGGTTAGGACCTCCAGTACCACGTTGAATAACAGTGGGGAGAGTGGGCATCCCTGTCTTGTTCCCCATCTCAGAGGAAAAGCTTTCAGCCTGTCGCTGTTCAGTATGATGTTAGTTGTGGGTTTATCATATATGGCCTTTATTATGTTGAGGTACTTGCCCACTATATCCATTTTGTTGAGAGTTTTTATTATGAATGGATGTCGAATTTTGTCGAATGCTTTTTCAGCATCTATGGAGATGATCATGTAGTTTTTGTCCTTTTTGTTGATGTGGTGGATGATGTTGATGGATTTTCGAATGTTGTACCATCCTTGCATCCCTGGAATGAATCCCACTTGGTCATGGTGTATGATCCTCTTGATGTATTTTTGAATTTGGTTTGATAATATTTTGTTGAGTATTTTTGCATCTATGTTCATCTGGGATATTGGTCTGTAGTTTTCTTTTTTGGTGGGGTCTTTGCCTGGTTTTGGTATTATGGTGATGTTGGCTTCATAGAATGAGTTTGGGAGTATTCCCTCCTCTTCTATTTTTTGAAAAAGTTAAAGGAGAATGGGTGTTATGTCTTCTCTGTATTGTCTGATAAAATTCCGAGGTAAATCCATCTGGCCCGGGGTTTTGTTCTTGGGTAGTTTTTTGATTACCAATTTAATTTCATTGCTGGTAATTGGTCTGTTTAGATTTTCTGTTTCTTACTGAGCCAGTCTTGGAAGGTTGTATTTTTCTAGGAAGTTGTCCACTTCTCCTAGGTTTCCCAGCTTGTTAGCATACAGGTTTTCATAGTATTCTCTAATAATTCTTTGTATTTCTGTAGGGTCCGTCATGATATTTCCTTTCTCGTTTCTAATTCTGTTGATGTGTGTTGACTCTCTTTTTCTCTCAATAAGTCTGGCTAGAGGCTTATCTATTTTGTTGATTTTCTCAAAGAACCAGCTCTTGGCTTCATTGACTTTTTCTATTGTTTTATTCTCAATTTTATTTATTTCTTCTCTGATCTTTATCATGTCCCTGTCTGTTGACCTTTGGCCTCATTTGTTCTTCTTTTTCAAATTTCGATAATTGTGACATTAGACTATTCATTTGGGATTGTTCTTCCTTCTTTAAATATGCCTGGATTGCTATATACTTTCCTCTTAAGAATGCTTTTGCTGTGTCCCACAGAAGTTGGGGCTTTGTGTTATTGTTGTCATTTGTTTCCATATATTGCTGGATCTCTATTTTAATTTGGTCATTGATCCATTGATTATTTAGGAGCATGTTGTTAAGCCTCCATGTGTTTGTGAGCCTTTTTTGCTTTCTTTGTACAATTTATTTCTAGTTTTATAGCTTTGTGGTTTGAAAAGTTAGCTGGTAGGATTTCAGTCTTTTGGAATTTACTGAGGCTCTTTTGTGGCCTAGTATGTGGTCTATTCTGGAGAATGTTCCATGCGCACTTGAGAAGAATGTGTATCCTGTTGCTTTTGGATGTAGAGTTCTGTAGTAGATGTCTATTAGGTCCATCTCTTCTAGTGTGTTGTTCAGTGCCTCTGTGTCCTTACTTATTTTCTGTCTGGTAGATCTGTCCTTTGGAGTGAGTGGTGTGTTAAAGTCTCCCAAAATGAATGCATTGCATTCTTTTTCCTCCTTTAATTCTGTTAGTATTTGTTTCACATATATTGGTGCTCCTGTATTGGGTGCATATATGTTTATAATGGTTATATCCTCTTGTTGGACTGAGCCCTTTATCATTATGTAGTGTCCTTCTTTATCTCTTGTTACTTTCTTTATTTTGAAGCCCATATTGTCTGATCCTAGTATTGCAACACCTGCTTTTTTCTCTCTGTTGTTTGAATGAAATATCTTTCTCCAACTCTTGACTTTTAATCTGTGCATGTCTTTGGGTTTGAGGTGAGTCTCTTGTAAGCATCATATAGATGCGTCTTGCTTTTTTATCCATTCTATTACTCTGTGTCTTTTGATTGGTGCATTAAGTCCATTTACATTTAGGGTGATTATTGAAAGATATGTACTTATTTCCATTGCAGGCTTTAGATTTTTGGTTACCATAGGTTCAAGGTTAGCTTGTTTACTACCTTACTGTCTGACCTCACTTGTTTATTGAGCTGTTATAAAAACAGTCTGATGATTATTTCTTCCCCTTCTTTTTCCTCCTCCTCCAGTCTTCATATATTGGGTGTTTTGTTCTGTGCTCTTTTTAGGAGTGCTCACATCTAGAGCAGTCCCTCTAAGATACCCTATAGAGGTGGTTTGTGGGAGGCAAATTCCCTCAACTTTTGCTTGTCTGGGAATTGTTTAATCCCTCCTTCATATTTAAATGATAATCCTGCTGGATACAGTATCCTTGGTTCATGGCCCTTCTGTTTCATTGCATTAAATATATCATGCCATTCTCTTCTGGCCTGTAAGGTTTCTGTTGAGAAGTCTGATGATAGCCTGATGGGTTTTCCTTTATAGGTGACCTTTTTACTCTCTCTGGCTGCCTTTAATACTCTGTCCCTGTCCTTGATTTTTGCCATTTATTATGTGTCTTGATGTTGTCCTCTTTGGATCCCATCTCTCAGGAGTTCTGTGTGCCTCTGTAGTCTGAACAACTATTTCCTCCCCCAGTTTGGGGAAGTTCTCAGCAATTATTTCTTCAAAGACACTTTCTATCCCTTTTTCTGTCTCTTCTTCTTCTGGTACCCTATAATGCAGATATTGTTCCTTTTGGATTGGTCACACAGTTCTCTTAATATTGTTTCATTTCTGGAGATATTTTTATCTCTCTCTGCATCAGCTTCTATGCGTTCTTGTTCTCTGGTTTCTATTCCATCAATGGCCTCTTGCATCTTATCCATTCTGCTTATAAATCCTTCCAGAGTTTGTTTCACTTCTGTAATCTCCCTCCGGACATCTGTAATCTCCCTCTGGACTTCATCCCTTAGCTCTTGCATATTTCTCTGCAGCTCTGTCAGCATGTTTATGATTTTTATTTTGAATTATTTTTCAGGGAGACTGGTTAGTTCTGTCTCTGCAGATTCTTTCTCAGGTGTAACTATCTTGGACTGGACCAGATTTTTTTGGCCTTTTCATTGTGATAGCAGTGGCTGTAGGCAGTTTGTGGGTGTGTCAGCTGGGAGAAGAAAATCCTTTCCTGCTTGCTGGATGCCTTGCCTTTCTCCGCTGCCTGTTACAGCTACCTGCACTCCTGGAGCAGCCACTGGGTTAATCTTCTAAGCTGCTGTGGGTGGGGTGTCCATCAGAGCAGTGCGGTGCCCTGCAGGGAGTGGCAGTCATGCCAGGTGCACTCCTCCTTGCTAGTGGTGACCCTGCCAGGCAGTTGTGTGGCAGCAGCGGCCTTTGAGTCTGGCCCGGGCTGCTGTGTATTGGGCTGGGATTTGGTCGGCTCCTGGGAGCACGCCTGCTCCCTCTGGCTCCGCTGCAGGTGTGCACGGGGCTCTTCCATGCAGGCTTCTACTGGGCTCTGGCTTCACTGCCGCCAGTGTGTGCGAGCCACGACTGGGCTGTTCAGTCACACCGCTGCGGGGCTAGCACAAGCATCTCCTGCGGTGCATGAATCTGTTCTTGGTTCCTTCTGGTGCTGCTGTCCCCGGCGCACGCTGCCACTCTCCTGATACTGGGCCCATGTGTCGGCATCCGTGCCAGTTGGAGGAATGACTGGCAGGCTGTCTAGTGCTGTGAGGAGCTTCAGAGCTGCACTGCCTCTGTTTAGGGTGCCTAAGTTTCCCCAGTATTCCTAGCTGCCGGGACAACTTCGTCTAGCTAAGGGGTCCCTGTCTCTTTAAGACTTGCAGAAAGCACTCACTTTTCTTTTGTCTCAGGGGCGCTGGTTGTGGGGACCTGCCCACAGGTTTTGCTTTTCCATTTCTCTAATATCCAGCACCCTGTGCACCTTGTCTTCTGGGTGTGGATTTCTAGAGCTGGTTGTTTAGCAGTACTGGGCTTTCACTCCCTCCCTGTTCTGACTCCTTTCTTCCTGCCCGGTTTTGGGGTGGGGGAGCATTCGGATTTCACCTGGCCGCAGCTTGTATCTTACCCCCTTCGTGTGATGCTGAGTTCTTGCAGATGTAGATGTATCCTGGCTGTTGTACTGCATCCACTGGTGTCTCTTTTAGGAATAGTTGTATTTATTGTATTTTCATAAATATGTATACTTTGGGGAGGAGATTTCCTCTGAACTACTCATGCCCACATCTTCCTGTGATCCCTTCTTGCACTATTTCTTTCATCAAAAGTTTTTGTCACTTACTATAAGTTAAAAGTCTACATGTTTTATGTGTTTCTGCATATTTGAATCTATTCTATGTGAAGGCTCTATATATGCAATCCTAAATTAGGATTATTGGCTTTTTTGATTTTAGAAAATAATAATTTAGGTTCAATTATGTCCAATTTCTGTAGAAATTCTGATTCTAACTGAAACTGAAGAATTAACTGAAGAAAACAGAACAGAGAAGAAATAATCTTGAAGTTATGCTTTCAATTTTTATGTTCCTGAAAATAAAAGCATTTGAGAACTTTTAAAGCTAAGCTGGGTTCCTTTAGGTCAATGTGGAGGGAAGAATTGAAAAAAAAAAAAAACCTACAGTGAAATTAAATTTTGTTTCTTCAGAAGTCATGTTGAGTTTTTGGGAGAATCTGCGTGCTGGAGATGGGGAAAGTGAAGACTAGGGTGAACCAACTCTCTCCAAAAGTGCAACCAGCCTGGGCTGCCTCAAAGCCGCAGGTCTTCTTGCTCCTCTCCCTAAGAGCTGTAAATAGCAGCTCACATGGTCTCAACTTCATACCCTGCTTTTCTCCTCATCTGCTAGTAAGAGTGTTCATGCTCTGGGGTTTGGACACCATATCTAGAAGACAATCATTAGTTTGCTGAGAATCCTGATTTGTTAGGCAACTAGTATCATAGTTATAAAACATAATTTTAATGCCTTCGATGAGAAGTCTTAGATCAGGTTCAGAATAATTTTGCAAGAAATAAAAATACAACAGTATATTGGGATTATATAATTTTACAGATGGATTTTCTTTTATACAGTGCATTTTCCAGGATCATAGTATGAGTCTTCATTTATTCAAATCTTTAGTGTTTTTTGGTAAGCTGTGTAGTTTTCTAACATAGAGTCCACCTATTTTCATTAATGTTATTTCCCATTTTTATATAGTATATTTAATATTGAATATTTTAAGAGATTTTAATATTGTTTTAAAACATTAAAATGTTTAATATTGAATATTTTAAAACATTTTAATATTGTTTTAAAAGTATTTTAAAATGTTATGACATTTTCATTAAACTTTAAAAAAATTATTGACATTCATATTTTTCCTTTTCATAATTTATTTCCTAAAGCCTTATGTCTAGTATTTGTTGAGATTATATTTGTCATTTTTATTTCTTGACCATCAAACTTACTTAATTTTCTTATTAATTTAAATAGTGCCTCAATTATTCTTTTATGGTGTTTCTTTCTATTATCAATACCAATATTATCTTTTTCTACTGTACTAGTTAAGGCTTTGTGAACAATAATGATGATTTCATCCTGATTCTTATGATCTCAGAATTGCATCAAAAATCTGAATGGACTAGCCACAATTCTCCTTTTGAACATGGTTGGACTCTTCACTCATCTCAGTATCTGTACTTACTTTCACAGTTCCTACTTATCTAAAATTTAATAGTCAAGATATTTGTCCCTTGATGATATACAGCACTTGTATTGTCAAAAGAAAATTCATGATAACATCAGCCTTAAGCCCTGCATTTCTAAGTATTATTTTGTTGTGAATAAATATTCATCTACCTAAAGAATATCTGGACTTTATCTTTTTGACTTGATGGTTTGTCAGTTTTTTGACTATTTTTCCCCCCCAAAAAAAATCTGAAATCATTTACAGTTTTGTTTTTCATTAGGTTTTAAGTGACCTGCTTTTTCTGCAAATTGCTACAAGAATTCTTTGTTCATTCCTCCATTGTATTTTAATATTTTACCTAGATACATTTTGTAGCTTGTCTCTGGTCAAAATTTTAATTTGCAAACCTACTTTTTAAATTCATATCAGATAAGTTCATTTGTTTTGTGAAATGAATTGTTTATTCTACTATACTTTGGATTAACAATTAGTCTTGCTATTTTCTTCCTTGGAAAATCCAATTATGCACTGGCAGGAACTCCATATTTTTTGTTGTATATGTGTCATTCCCTCTTTTTATTTTTATAATCACCTTACTGATTTACATTTTGTTTTATTTATATTTCCCAAGTTTATCTTGTTATTTGATTTGATTTTTTATCATAGATGTTCCTTATTTTTTCCAAAAGGATTTATTATTGGTTATGACTTTGGTTGTAATCTCTATCTGTACATACTTAGTAGATGCTTTCAACAGTTTTATATTATTGACAATAAAAAGTGGTGGTTTTATAATATTTTATTCACTTTCATATAATAATTTCATTTAAATGTATGGGAAAATGTTTTTCCTTAGTGAGTATGTATGATTTCTCTTCTTTTACTGCAAACATTTTTCACTGGATACAACTTGAATTTTTAAAAAAATTTTGCTTACACATCTTTGCATTTTCTTTCTTATTTTCATTCTTAATGTTGAGATCTTCTGAAGAAGTATCCTCTCCTCTGATGCTGGTGTTTGCTCCAGCTCAGCTATAGTGCTGCAGATCAGTTCACCTACAGAAATGACCTTTGTAACTGAAACTGGATTTTATGGATCTCTACAGAGGTTCTGTATGTACTGTGTATATAGTATGTACAATCTGGAGAAAGAGCCTTGGGAGATAGATCATTGTTGGTGAGAGATTTCATTGATTTATTTCATATCCTTTTGCCTATAGTCTTCACTTATACAGTAGAATCTCAGATTTGTGGGTCATTCCCTTTTTTGTACATTTAGACAATTTGATGTTAGAATTTGTCTTAAATCAATTTATATTTATCATGTTCATCATTGCATATATTTTCATTGGATTTCAGGTACATTCATAGATATATTAATAAGACTTTCAGAGAAGGTAATGCATAATACTTACATTTATTTGACCCTATTCATGAATGTTGTACACATACCTTATAATCTATAAAAGAAAAGCTTCAACCTTTAGCTTTCATCTCATCAATAAAATAAGTCAACATATAGTCCCAGGATTTTTAAGATTTCAATATGTTTATAGAAGATGCTACTTTGTATGTCTACTTGTAAATGTATTTTTAAAAAAACTAACATTGCTGGTTATGCTTTTGATTTTTCCCACATAACTTATAGAACTAAAAGTCTATCCTTAATTTTTATTCTTAGCAACTAAAATAAATGATTGAGTTGAAGATCAGATAAATATCACCTGAACAATGCAGATATAATACATAATTTAAATGGCTAAGTTCCTGTAGGAATCTCTCATATATCCTTTTTGACATCCCTCTTGCTCTGTCATAGCAATAAAAAAGATGAAGTACAGCCTTCTGAAGGTTCTTTACAGACAGCTGAGTCTGCATTACTATTCAGATCAATACATCATGTATCTTTAAAGACCACTATTCATTCTCAAGCATTAGCCCATAATTGGCTAAAGCTAGACTATTAACATTGGAATTAGAAAATTCCAGTAGACTTGGCAGTATATTAGTAGTCTCTTTTACTTGACAGTGAACAAAATGCAAATAATATTGTAGAATTAAAACTTTCTAAGCTTAATATCTTTCAATTAGGGTTATTGGAATCAGACTAGAGGATTTCAAAGAGAAAATTATGTCACATAATAATATTTAGTGTGAGTAATTTCTGATATTTAGAATAGTAGAAAATGAAGTGTAGTTTATTTAAAATCTTGATACGGAGAAATCCTAAATTACATAATTCTATCTCTGAAATCATTGGTGGTTATTTTTATCATTAAGTGTCTAGTCTATCATAATTTACTCCTTAAAAAAAGAAATACAAACTCTAAAGAAAGACTGACTTTCCAAGATCACAGCCTATAAAAATTATAAATGCTACATAATTTTTAATTTTTTAGAATTGCTTCACAATAAACATTTTTATTAAGTTATCATATATCATTCCCACTATGAATAAAATGCTAGGTAAGATAAGAAGTTAAAATCATTTTATGCAAATATTTTAAAATTAGGTTCTATAAGCATTTTTTTAAAGAAAATGATTGTCATTATATATTACAATAAATATGTTTCAAAGCCAAATTTGGTTTAACAATTACAGTTTTTAAAAAAGATAAAATTCTAATGACATGTTCTATAATAAGCATGCTAATTCACATTTCTGAGGTTGTAAGACTGTTTTACTGTTTTCTTTCTAAAATGTAATCAAAACTCCCTATAAAGCTGTTTAAATTTCAGGGTTCAGACTACAGGTTCATCATAAACAGTTCAGCATCAATTCAGAGAAAAAAATACGAAACAATGAATTAAATATGAGATTAGAGAATTGCCAATAAAGTCTGAGGTTAAAGTCAAGTTAAGATAAATATTTAATACATCTAGGACTATAATTCAATGTCAATCCTGAAGAGAAGAGTAAGGGAAAGCTGGAATGAGTAAAAGAAGAATCAGTCAAGAGAAGCAAGTGCTTCTTATGTAAAAGTCACCGAAGTTCCCTAGAAACACCCATCAGAGTAGGTGGACATCAAGCATTACAAATATGAATTAAATGCAGAGAATAAATTTGGTTCAAAACTGATACTGGGATGTATGGTAAGAGACACTTCAACAAAAAGCCACTTATACGGATATTCTGCTTCCATTTTGGAAGTTATGATTTTTTTGAAGTGATTGAAAACTCCTGGAGAAATTTTAGTTTAACAATAAAATGGTTCAAGAAATATGAAATTAAACTTATAAAAATAAGTGTAAAACTGTTTATCACCTTTAGAAAGAGAAAGCATAGATGATTTTTTAAGTTAAGCTTCCATGTATGAGTGATCCTGAATCACAATCAAATGATATTTAGCATTTTTAGTTAATAATTCCTTATCTCTTTGCTGGAAATATATAGTATATATTTATATAGAGTATATTTAAGACTTTGGAAAGTACGATTTTTCTTTAAAGAAACTGCTGTGGACTGAATTGTGTCCCCATCCCCAAATTAATGTGTTAAAGCCCTAACCCCCAAAGTGATGGGATTTGGAGATGGGGCCTTGGGGGTAAAGCCTCTGCAAGCTAGAAGGAGAGCTTTTACCAGAACTTGACCATGCGTGCACCCTGATCTTAGTCTTCTAGCTTCCAGAACTGTGAGAAATAAATTTCTCTTGTTTAAGTCACTCATTCTATGGTATTTTCTTATGGCAGCCTGAATTGACTAATATAAAAAGCATAGTATTATCTTCCATGCATTATATTACCTGACTTATGTGAAAATTTAAAGCAATGGAGATTACATTTTGGGGACACTGGATAATTCACACTCATCCTCAACCAATAATCTGTAGATGAGTAGAACACCCATGACTGCACAGATCAATTCCTTTTAGTGAGTTAGCAGTAATTGACTTGGGCATTGTATTAGGTGATGTAGTGACTTACACACTGCAAACCCTGGCCCAAGATGTAATGATTGATGTCAAGAGCATCACATGAAATCAGTCTTGGGATGAAATTACATTGTGGTGTGTATGTAAACAAAGGGAAGTGGTAGAATGAAGGAGAGAAGTCAGTGAAAGTTTTCCATATGGAAGAAATTGCCCACAAAATCCTGGATTTACAAATTATTTATACCACACTTATTATTACAGATTTGACTTTGGCCAGATTTCTTAACCTTCTTATTTTTAGAATGAGAATACTTCTTGTTAACCAGGTTATCAAAGACTAAATATGTTATCATTCATAAAGGGCTTAGAAAAGAATGTCTGACAACAATATAGGGGGTGGGGGAAGGTAGAAAGTATAAACTGATGTGTAGAAAAGTGTATGTTTCCTTTTACAACATTTTAAAAGACTCATTCAGGATTTATAATCTATGTGGTAATCTTGAACCATCCTAAATTGTGTAAATATTTGAAAGATGTGAGGGGAGACTGTTATTAGAGGAAGATCTGCATGAGACTGGATAAAATGAATCTGGTGGAAGTTTGATGCGTGAGGATTAAATGAGAGAAAAATTTATTGAGTATTCTGTGTCAGGTTCTGTATTATAAATGGCTTATTTATCCAATGCATGTTGACTCAGAAAATCATAGTTATTATTAACATAAAGACTGATAAACCATGGGACAACTTGCCTAAGCAAGTTTTTGGAATAGTTTTTGACAAGCTTCAAAAATAATTATAAAAGTCAGTTTTAATTTGCATCAGCTGACTTCTATTTTGAGAACAAAAATTTGTTGAGGTAATTTCTGGCATTTTTATCTTTTTAATAGAGGGGAAATCAATGCCCATCCATGCTAAATGATAGCCTGTTAGTGCTCTTTCTTCATCCTGTAAGACCTTTTTCCTGCTATATATACAAAGTCCAACAACAGTGATTAGTCTCTCCATGTCAATTAGCATTATTTCATTCAGAAGTGTTTTCTCTTAAATTAATTAACTTGCTTTAGTTTTATCTTCCCCCTCAAAATAAGTTTTCTTGAAGATAAAAGTTGTGTCTTACATTTACAATATAACTGCAAACAGCATTTTTACACATTTCTTAAAACCAAGCAAATTGAGTGAGTGATGGATAATAAATACTAACTTACACTGAATTCCAGATAGACCTCACATCTTCAGGGACAAATTTGCTGTTCTGAGTAATGAACTGCTGCTCTTTAATAGTGGTAAGTTATTTCTTTGAATGTAATAATACTGTTGCTATCTCAATATTTTAGAAATTAGTGCCAAGTAAAAATGAGGATTTGTTCTTAATGCTTTGGGTAATTTGGGTCTAACATTAAGTTTGAATTTTTTTTTCTAGGTAAGAGCCTACTTTCCTTTCTTCAAGTAGAATAATGCTTCAGAAAGAGTGTCAGTATAGTAAAACATTAGAAATATTTATACATAATTTATGGAGAAAAATATATTGTCCTATGGCAGTATATGACATTAGCAAAGTCCCTGGAGAGAAATACATTACTACATTCTCTCAAGTGTCATCTACTGTCTTCTAATTTTATGTACAATAACTGTCTCTGACAAAAATACTTAAGAACAATCTCTACACTATCAAAAAATGAAGCTATATTGTTCTTTGTGTGTGTACAGTGATTTATACATAACTTTAACTATAAACAATGTGTATAGGGACTGTAAATCTATGGTTTCTAAAATTAAGGATACATCACACAACAGGTTTTCAATAATAGGAAAAAAATCCCACAAACATAGCACTTAGCCTTTCCTCTCAAAAATGTTTTTGTCATGCCATAAATTTGCTTCCACATCAACTCATAAACAAATGCTACCACATTTCTATGTTTAGCAGTGCACAGACTTCCCATTAAGTATTATAAAGTTATAAAATCGCTGTTTTGTTTACTTTGTTTTGAAGTTAATGTTTCAAAGTTGTTTATCTTAGAGATATAATCAATTTATACAATGTTTCAGCCAGTGGTATGTGACTGTCAGAGTGAAGAGTCATTGCTTCCTGTACTGATTTCATGCACTGGGTTACAGGTTCCCTCTTCTGAGAACTGTCCCATATCCAGATCTGTTAAGCATGTTTCATGCCCTGTAAGTATCCTAATTGTATAATAATTTATTTTATTAAGTTGTATTATAAATAGTTAATAATGTGCTGGACCAAAACAAAATACACATTTGAGTATTTATCCTTGAGAAGTAAAATTTAAATGGGAAATTTCTTCTAAAAAGGTGTTCTTATTTTAGGGTAAAGTAGATTCTACCATAAGGTTATAGTATAATTCTCTCCATTTCACTGATCTTTTTCTTTCTGGTGAACTCAGGATGATATTTGCTGGACTACTTCAAATGAGGAAATTTTTTAACTGAAGAATTTGAACAATTCAGAGAGGACTCTCAGCCAGCAGAGTAGTGTAGCTATTAAGACCAAGGGCCTGTCACAGAATGCTTTACCTCTTTTAGCTCCAGCATCTAAAAGGGGAGAGAACTTGCCAAAAGATTGATTACCTGGGTGATAACAGGAGGAAATAGAAAGAAAGGAATGGTTTTTAAAGGCTATCTATGCTATCAAAGGGGAAACAAAGTAAGTTCTTGGGTAAACAGGTGGTTATTTGCTGCTTGGGAAAGTTAGCTCAATTATCCATTAGGCATTTGACATAAAGTTTAATTTTCTTGGGGTAAACAGTTGTCTTTCCTTAAGATCACAGATCTGAAATAGTATCACTCAGAACCATAAGACAAAAGTACTAGTTTCAGTTTGACTTCTTAGAGTTTCTACATGTATAACTATGGATGCATTTCTGTTCTGCCTTCTTAAAGAGAGTATATATGGACTCTGTGCATGGTAAGTCACATCTAATAGGTATTCAATAAATATATTGTAAATAGATGAATGAGCTTTATAGGTTAGAGACTGTAAACAAACCTGTATTTTATAGTTCTATGTTGGGTTTATTCAGGAAAAAGGTCCTCAAATTTGTATAAAATACAAACCTGTATTTTATAGTTCTATGTTGGGTTTATTCAGGAAAAAGGTCCTCAAATTCATTCTGTGGTGTGCAATTTCTTTTGCACGCATGTAACCTGCTGAACTGCTGTTTTTCATTCTATTGCCTCATGTCTTTCTAACTAGGAACTGTTCTGCCTTCAATGTCAACACTACGTAACTCTTTGCACATCACTGGTCTCAGCCTACATGTAGAAAATGAATAAATTGGGAACAACCATTAAGAAGGAAGACAAATGACTAGTATATGACATTGCCATATGTCTATTTTGGCAATGTTCTTTGTGTAAACCTAAATCGATGAATTAAAGTATTTTTAAGCTGACAAGAGGTTAAATAAATTATATGCAATGATTTCTGCAGAACAGCAAAAAAATCTGGGTCTAAATACATTTCTTTTAAAGCTAATCTAGAAAAAAGAGATGAACTGATAATTAAATTAAGTGTACTTTTATAGGAAGCAACAATAGTTGGACAGATTTATTTTTAAAATACTTAGAAAATATAAAGAATAAATGCTTGACACTGAGGCTATTTGAAACACTCAACATGTTTCTATCTAAAATGTTTAGTTGTACGAATTGCTTGATATCTACCCATATGCAGAAATGAATGTGATGGAAGAATAAAGAATGGTAGGGAAAAATCACCTGTAGGAATATGTTCATTTTTTTATGTGCCAATAAACTAGAAACACAATGCCATTGCTATTAAAATACTCCCACTTTATAAACTAGTCAGCTCATCTTTATTTTTGAATTGATTATTCTGGTGATATTTAAAATAGTCATATTGACTATGTTCATATAAGTTTTTAAAACCACTATGAGTGGTCATTGAACCAGTTCTCTAGTTACAATAATGTATACATTCAGAAGAATGTATGGTACATGTCCTCTTTATACATCATTTAGGAAGCCATCACACAGTGGGAAAGGCTTGTACATGTTTAAACATACTATCTTAAGCTTACTGGAATCTTACTCAGTTATTATTTCATATACTAAATTCGGGTCAAAAAGAAAGTAAATCTCTCCTTTTTGGCACTAAATGATCCTTTATGTGTGACCAATATGTTACTTAATCTCTTTCTGCCTCAGTTTCCACATATATAACACAGGATAATACTAGTATGAGCTACAGAGAACTTTTGTGGTAATCAGATGAGGTAATGCATAAAATAATCTCACTATAACACCTGTCCCATAAAAATAACAATAATGGTTAATATTTATTGAAAGCATTATTCTTATCACCTTATTAAATATATTAAATGAGTACTAACTCATTTTATCCGTAAGTCAATCTTATAACATAGTTACTATGTACCAAATTTAATAGATTTTATAGTACATATTTAATGCTGTTATCATTATAAGTTAGGTACCGAGCTCCAAATTGAAAACAGAAGCTAAGGCCAGCTGAATTAAACTAGTATGAAAGTAATTTCATTAGAGGAAAGGGGTATTAAGTGGCTATATCATGATGAATGCGTGTTAAAAAGTACCTAGTTGCCTGAACAGGAATGTTTACGTGAAGAGCCTTCTCAGGTTTCATAAGAGATTCCTTTCCCTTTGCTTTCTATGTGTTGGGTTCTCTTCTGAGACCATCCCACCAGCCTGGAAGAGAAGAATCAAAGACCAAGCACCACTAGGTTTCCTCTTCAGCCCTGAATCCAGAGCTTAATTTCCAGAATGGCCAGAGCTATGAATGCTGATGAGATTTGGCAAGTTTGCAAATAAATCTATTTAGACTCAAAAGGTAATGCAGGAAAATATGTTTAGAGTTCGAATTATTGACCTACAAGTAAACTTGTTTCAATTTCATTGATGAGTTATGATAAAAAATGCACTAGAATATCTCAAATATTATACTATGGAAAGCAATTCAGAGTGCCACTTCTTACTTTTGGATCTATTGAATAGATGTATTTACCTAACTATAGAAAGAATTTTGGAAGAAGGCTGTATCAAATTTGTGATTTTTTTTATAACAGGAATTCTGAGGAAAACATTAGTGTAAAATTCCAGCAGAGTCAACTCTTGGAGATCTGGCTCCTTGTATATAATTCATATTTTCATAATTGTTGGTAGGTGCTATATCCTCACCATCATTAATAATTTAATTATCAGGTAGTTAGCTCTCAGATCTCTATACTGAATATAACGAGAGAAGTAGTTGTGTGCATGTTTATTAGGATAAACTCCATGTTTCCCAAAGTAAATGAAAGTTTGCATGAAACATAATATGCTTAAATTCTGACAGTGCTTTCAATTTAAGCATACATGAAATTTGCATCATTCATGAATTAATGGATGACTTTTTTTAAATTTAAGAAATAAGTATGCAAAATGCAACTAACTAAGCCTGTAAAAACTCTTCAGAGAAAACTGACTTAAATATTAATGAGTGGTAGACATGCCTATAAAATAATTCTGCCCTTACAAATTAATATGAAGTATGATTATATGTAAAATTTTGTCCTATATCATTGTTGAAAAGCACAGGGCCTAAATTCCTGCTATGCATAAAATATAATTATTCATTTTAATAGTAATTACACAGCACTCTATAGTCCAAGCATACAAATGAAAAGATCCAACCGGAAACTCTGAGATGCATTCACTAAGGTCATTTAAACAGTTTAGAGGAAAATTTAAATGGCAATATTAAAATGCCTGTACTCTATATTCTAAATTATGTCTAATGGTCATAAAAGTAGATTTCTAAAACCTTTCTGAAATGGTACCTAATACCTAAGAATACCAGAATTTTAAGGACAGAGCTCTATGCCTCTATGTAAGAAATACACATACAATTTAGAGCAAGAGATTGTCTTTCATAGGTATCATTAAATATATAACCTAATATAAAGCATACTCTAATTGTGACTGGGAACCTAATGTAGTGATACTCATTTTTCCAAGTTTTGCATACTTGTTTATGTCTGTTTCTACAATAAACGTAGTGCTTTACTTCTCTTTTTCCCCTTTCTCCCACCTCCATGGAAAATCACATTTTCTTCATTATTTCCTAGAACCTGTCATTCACCAAGAGTTCATATTGTCTTGCAAGGTAACATACCAAGAAAATAACAACTAAGTTGTTCTCTCAAGGTCATTGTAAGGCCACAGCTCAGTACCAGAAATATTAATACCTGTTTCTCCATTTTGTTCATTAAATCATAACTGTTTTTAAACTTTACATATGAAAGGAATTTTAATACTGTATTAACTATAAGCTTTTCTGTTACAGTAAATATAATACAGAAAACAAAATATGACAAAATAAATTTTTAAATAGTTCTTTACCAAAGAAAAATTTCAAAACTTGCCTTTTTTGGAAAAAATGACTTACCATAAAAATATGACACTAAATGAATCATGGTCTCAATGAAATCTTCTTTTATAGTCAGAGCTTAATCCACCCTTGACCAACTATGAATTGAATGACCCTGAACAACCTAATTTATTCTCACTGAGCCTTGCTCGGTTTATACTTCTGTAAAAAGCTGTCTTTACTGAAAAATGCTATCTTTACTGATTATTAGTCCTACAGAATTGTTGTGAAAGGTGAAATGGGATTTGACATGGAATGTTCTTAGCATGGTGCCCAGAACAGAGTAAATGGTCAATATGTGTTACCATTGTTTATACAATTGAATACTTTTCAATGTCTACCATAATTTGAGATGATAGTAGTGATGTCAATAGAAAACAAAAAGTATTAAAGACATTCCCAACTGAGATGTGAGAGAGCCACAAAACCACAGTAGCTTAAACTGGAAAAAAAAGGCAAGTTATACAGGATGATTTTGTGTTTTTAATTAGCATTTTTACTAGGAAAAATCCTTTGCAAATTTAATGAAAGACAACAGTGATAGCTATTGTTAAAGTTTTGATCAAGCAATAAGATTTTTGAAGTCATTTCAGAATGTGCATGTGATTTAACTATTTCTCATTGGTTATGTCATCTTATATTAATAGAAACCTATTATTTTTCTTTTTTTAGTTATAGTCTGCTTTGTGGATTTCAAAGTCTTAATTACATTTTTCCCTTGAGAAACATCAAGAGTATCACAAAATGCCATATTTTTTGTGAAATCTTTTGGAGGTTTATGTGTGTGTGTATTTCTTTGTTTAAATTCTTTTTGCTTACATTGAAAATAAAATGGTAATCATAATAAAATTTCCAAATGTTAAATAAATATGTAACATTAAGTAAAAGTCCAATACTCTCATCCTCCAGTGATAACCTCCATCTACTTTTAACAGATATTTTATTTAAAATTTTTTTATATACATATATGGTTCAACTTTGCTTATTCACATTTTAGTATTATGTAAAAATATTGAAATAGAGTAGTCAAGAAATAGTCATCCAATATTAAACTTTTGCTATCCAACATTTTCATAACTGGAAAATTCTAAGAAGTGGACTTTTTTTGTGACACCTCCCTCTTCCTATCACTAACCAAAGGAAAACCTCATATACATTCACTTCCACTAAATTTAAGTGTAGTAGATAGCTAAGACGTTGGGTTTGGGACTAGAAGTGTGAGAATATTTCACTTCAATGTGCCCTTGTTGGTATTTTAAACTTATTTTGGAAGACAATGACCTTATAATTTATATTACACTTTACTCAGTCACCACTCACTGGAAGGAGACAAATTTGGGTAACATGAGTGAACAAAAAGAGAGTAAGCAATATTTTGGACTGATCAAGAACCGCTTTCTCCTCTTACACAGTTTTTTTTACTTTATCTTGCTTCCTTGAGGTACACGTGATTTGTAGTAACAGTCTAGTCTAGGCAGTGATAAATGTAGATTCCAACCAAAGGGTCATGACTACATCAGTCTGCAACTGACAAACTCATTTCCTTACTTCTCTTGAGACACTAATAAGGCCTGGAATCAAAGGTCCAGTGTAATTACCATGTGTATTTCAGATTAAATAAATGTGATGAAAAGCTTCCATCTGGCTGTTGATCAAACGTGGGGAGAAGCTGATTTCCAATGACATATTGCAATATGTCTATTGTAACAGTCCCTGATGCTTTCCTGTAAATTACTTACATTTGATATTACTTGACTTAGGCAGACAGAAATATTACTCACTTCTTAAGTGCTGCTCAATGGGAGTTTTAAGATGTAGTATATAATCTTATACTTGTTAAGGAAGACATTAAAAAATAATGAGAGCCACGTTTATTCTACTAAATAACAATTGTGTTCAAATTATTTGGAAAAGGAAAACTCAATTTCATAGCAGCCAGAAACTTTTTCTTGATGACAGAAGACTAAAGGGATTGGAAATTAAATACTAGATAAATGTTTGGTTCTATTATGAAATGTCCAGATTTTGATAAATGAGTGAAGTTTGGATATTTACTTTACCAAGCAACATCAATAGTATAGTAAAAGCACTGAGAGCTAAGTGAATTTTGGTCAAAAATTTCACAAATGTTGGGTCAGTCACTGTATTCATCAACATATTTACATTTTAAAGGAAAAAATCTAACATATTGCTGCTAATTAAAATACTGGTGAACAGTAGGAATGGTGAGAAGATTTTTTAGTGGAGGTTGTATTGAAGTACAGTAAAAATAAATCCAGTCAGACCACTGTCATTTGCCTAAGTGGAAAGACGCACAGTCCATTTGTGGTTTGTATGCTAATGTAAAAATCTCCATGTATAGTCTAGGACTCAGGATTTCTCAGTCTTGGCACTACTGACATTTTTTTGAGCTGGGTAATTTTTGCTGTGGGCTGCTTTCCTGTGTATTACAGGATGTTCAGCTGCACCCCTGACCTCTACCAGTACTCTCCGGGTAGTTACAATAAAAAATGTCCCCAGACATTGCCAAATATTCTGTAGGGGCCTAAATTTCTGGCAGTCCAAAGGCAATTGCCTAGGTAAATTTGCTTAATAGAGGCAGAAGATCAATGGAAGATAAGAAGAAAAGAACACAATAAATATTCAACTACTAAGGTCTTTGACAATTTATGTTCAATGGTGTAGATATCACATAGTTCAAAAATAAATGATCACAATTAAAAATAAATACTACTACATTTTAGGAAAAAAATGCTTATCAAAGGTCAGATATAAACAAAGTACTTAATTAGGGTTATACAGGAATGTTAAAGTAAGAAAGCTACATAATCCAGATTAACTAGGCATATACAACACAGAATGCTATAGTATAAAACTAGCTTTTAAAATATTTCAGTACAATGGTCCTCAACAATTATTTACGGGACTGAATTCCATTCTTTGAATTAACATTGAGCAAGAAAATGAGGCTGGGAAGAATAGCATTATGGTTGAGTGTCTGGGTTCTAGACTCAAAATTTTTAAATTATAATCTGACTATCACTTTCAAACTGTGACTTAGACAAGTAAGAGCTTTTCTGTCCCTGACACTCCTCAAATGTAAAATGAGGACAATAATAGTATTTTCTTTACAAAGTCACTGTGTGAATTTAAATGACTTACCTACATAAAGGACTTAAGAGTATCGAGCACATTAAAAGTCATATACACATATATAATAATAATTATCACTATTGTTATTTTTGTTATTACTAGGGAGAAAATACAAGAAAATGTCTTGGTCTAAGAAAGAAAAAGAAAACCTTATAGTATGGAGAGAAGAATTCTAGTTACACATAAAAAAGAGGAAGTCCAAGAAAATGTTTCATTTCTGATAGCTGGGAAGGGACAGTGAAGAAAAAGTTTTATTAAAATGAAGGAGAAAAGACAGTTTCAAGGAATATCTGCTTATGTAGTCAATTTAGCAGCACATGGTGATATATTCCAGGGTAGCTGAGAATTGGACCATGAGGGCACTCAACTATGCTCCATAACTCAGAACCCCTGGAACTGAAACAGAACCACTGGAATGCCTGCCTTTATAAACGATAATGGAACAGATGATTCTAGAGATTAAAGACCAATATAATTACCTTCAAGTTCCAGGAAGACTAGTACAACAAATAAGCCAATCAATTTAAATCACCAAGAAGAGCATAGAAGCTCATTAGCTATACGCCCCCACCCACAGTAATGCCATAGTAATGACAGGGCCTATAGAAATAATAAGTACATTTGCTGCACATGCATGCACACAGATTGACGTTATGCAGTGGTAGAAAGAGCCTAACAGGCCTATAGAAACAGTGACAATTATGGAGAACAAAGAACAATTCGCACATTGATCTTCCACCTTCAAGATTCTCCTAAATGTTTATTCTCTTGAACACTGCTTTCCAAATATTTGTTACTAGAAGCAGTTAGTATGATGGAAATCATACAGATATGAATTGAATCTCACCTAGGCAATTAACTAACTGTATAGCCTTAGGCAAACTGCTTAACAATGCTGTATTTAGGTTCCCTCAAGTGTAATGTGAAGATAGTGACATCTACTTCATGAGATTGGGCAGGTCTGGGGAAGGGAAGGAGGGGGGAGGTAGGCAACAATTAAGGTATCTTAAGTTAAATTATGAAAAGTGGTCACCCGGAGGGGGCAGAGCCAGGATGGCAGCGTGAGTAGAGCAGTGGAAATCTCCTCCCCAAAACACATAGAGCTATGAAAATATAACAAAGAAAACTCTTCCTAAAATAGAGACCAGAGGACACAGGACAACATCCAGACCACATCCACACCTGCAAGAACCCAGCACCTCGCGAAAGGGGGTAAGATTCAAGCCCCGGCCTGGTGGGACCCGAGCACCCCTCCTCCCGGCTCCTGGCGGGTGGAAAGAAACCAGAGTGGTTTTTTTTTTTTTTGGCGAGTGCTTTTTGGAAGCCTTAAAGGGACAGGGACCCCGTTGCTAGGGAGGCAGGGAGGCGGGACCGGTGAGGGGGTGCCTGGGACCGGCACCTGAGGACAAAGATTATCATGCATTTTTCCCTACGGGACCAGTGGGCAGGTGCCTGAGACCGTTGCCTGAGGACGGAGGAAATCGAGCGTTTTTCCCCTTTTTTTCCCTCTTTTTGGCGAGTGCTTTTTGGAAGCCTTAAAGGGACAGGGACCCCGGTGCTAGGGAGGCAGAGCAGCAGGACCGGTGAGCGGGTGCCTGGGAACGGCGCCTGAAGACAAAGAATATCGTGCGTTTTTCCCTGCGGGACCGGTGGGCGGGTGCTTTTTGGAAGCCTTGAACGGACAGGGACCCCGGTGCTAGGGAGGCAGGGCAGCAGGACCAGTGAGCGGGTGCCTGGGACCGGCGCCTGAGGAAAAAAAAATCGCATGTTTTTTCCTTTTTTCTTTTCTTTTTTTTCTGTTCCTTCTCTCATTGTTGCTGTTGTTGTTTTGGTTTGGAGAGTGCTTTTTGGAAGTCTTAAAGGGGCAGGACAGGTCACTTAGACCAGAGGCAGGGAATCTGGGGATCCCTGGGCACTCTAACCCCCTGGGCAGCAGGGAGCACAGAGGCCCCTCATGGAGATAAATAGCCTCCCGGCCGCTCCCCCTCCAACGGGGCTCCACCACTTTGGAGGAGCAGCCCCAGCCAGGCCACGCCCACAGCAACAGCGGAGACAAACTCCAAACCAAACAGGCAGGTAGCTGAAACCCTGCCTGCGCACAGCTGACAAGCATAAGCCACTAGAGGTCGCTATTCTCCCAGGAAAGGAAGGCCACAAACCAACAAGAAGGGAAGCTCTTCCAGTGGTCACTCATACCAGGTCTGCAAACTATCTCTATCACCATGAAAAGGCAAAACTACAGGCAGACAAAGATCACAGAGACAACACCTGAGAAGGAGACAGACCTAACCAGTACTCCTGAAAAAGAATTCAAAATAAAAATCAGGAACATGCTGACAGAGATGCAGAGAAAAATCCAAGAACAATGGGATGAGATGCAGAGAAAAATGCAAGAGCAATGGGATGAAGTCCGGAGGGAGATCACAGGTGTCAGGAAGGAGATCACAGAAGTGAAACAATCCCTGGAAGGATTTATAAGCAGAATGGATAAGATGCAAGAGGCCATTGAAGGAATAGAAGCCAGAGAACAGGAACGTATAGAAGCTGACATAGAGAGAGATAAAGGATCTCCAGGAACGAAACAACACTAAGAGAACTGTGTGACCAATCCAAAAGGGATAATATTTGTATTATAGGGGTACCAGAAGAAGAAAAAAGAGGAAAAGGGAAAGTCTCTTTGAAGAAATAATTGCTGAAAACTTCCCCAAACTGGGGGAGGAAATAATCGAACAGACCATGGAATTACACAGAACCCCCAACAGAAAGGATCCAAGGAGGAGACAACACCAAGACACATAGTAATTAAAATGGCAGGGGTCAAGGACAAGGAAAGAGTTTTAAAGGCAGCTAGAGAGAAAAAGGTCACCTATAAAGGAAAACCCATCAGGCTAACATTAGACTTCTCGACAGAAACCCTACAGGCCAGAAGAGAATGGCATGATATACTTAATGCAATGAAACAGAAGGGCCTTGAACCAAGGATACTGTATCCAGCATGACTATCATTTAAATATGATGGCAGGATTAAACAATTCCCAGACAAGCAAAAGCTGAGGGATTTTGCTTCCCACAAACCACCTCTACAGGGCATCCTACAGGGACTGCTCTAGATGGGAGCACTCCTAAAAAGAGCACAGAACAAAACACACTACATATGAAGAATGGAGGAGGAGGAATAAGAAGGGAGAGAAGAAAAGAATCTCCAGACAGTGTATATAACAGCTCAATAAGCGAGCTAAGTTAGGAAGTAAGATACTAAAGAAGCTAACCTTGAACCTTTGGTAACCACGAATGTAAAGCCTCCAATGGCAAGAAGTACATATCTCTCAATAGTCACCCTAAATGTAAATGGACTTAATGCACCAATCAAAAGACACAGAGTAATAGAAAGGATAAAAAAGCAAGACCCATCTATATGCTGCTTATAAGAAACTCACCTTAAACCCAAAGACAAGCATAGACTAAAAGTCAAGGGATGGAAAAACATATTTCAGGCAAACAACAGCGAGAAGAAAGCAGGGGTTGCAGTACTAATATCAGACAAAATAGACTTCAAAACAGAGAAAGTAACAAGAGATAAAGAAGGATACTACATAATGATAAAGAACTCAGTCCAACAAGAGGATATAACCATTCTAAATATATATGCACCCAATACAGGAGCACCAGCATATGTGAAGCAAATACTAACAGAACTAAAGAGGGAAATAGACTGCAATGCATACATTGTAGGAGACTTCAACACACCACTCACCCCAAACGATAGATCCACCAGGCAGAAAATAAGTAAGGACACACAGGCACTGAACAACACACTAGAACAGATGGACCTAATAGACATCTATAGAACTCTACTTCCAAAAGCAACAGGATATACATTCTTCTCAAGTGCACATGGAACATTCTCCAGAATAGACCACATACTAGCTCACAAAAAGAGCCTCAGTAAATTCCAAAATATTGAAATTCTACCAACCAATTTTTCAGACCACAAAGGTATAAAAGTAGAAATAAATTCTACAAAGGAAACAAAAAGGCTCACAAACACATGGAGGCTTAACAACATGCTACTAAATAGTCAATGGATCAATGAACAAATCAAAATAGAGATCAAGGAATATATAGAAACAAATGACAACAACAACACTAAGCCCCAACTTCTGTTGGACGCAGCGAAAGCAGTCTTAAGAGGAAAGTATATAGCAATCCAGGCACACTTGAAGAAGGAAGAACAATCCCAAATGAATAGTCTAACATCACAATTATCGAAACTGGAAAAAGAAGAACGAATGAGGCCTAAAGTCAGCAGAAGGAGGGACATACTAAAGATCAGAGAAGAAATAAACAAAATTGAGAAGAATAAAACAATAGCAAAAATCATCAAAACCAAGAACTGGTTCTTTGAGAAAATAAACAAAATAGATAAGCCTCTAGCCAAACTTATTAAGAGAAAAAGAGAATCAACACAAATCAACAGAATCAGAAATGAGAATGGAAAAATCACGACAGACACCACAGAAATACAAAGAATTATTAAAGACTACTATGAAAACGTATATGCCAACAAGCTGGAAAAACTAGAAGAAATGGACAACTTCCTAGAAAAATACAACCTCCCAAGACTGACCAAGGAAGAAACACAAAAGTTAAACAAACCAATTACGAGCAAAGAAATTGAAACGGTAATCAAAAAACTACCCAAGAACAAAACCCTGGGGCCAGACGGATTTACCTGGGAATTTTATCAGACACACAGAGAAGACATAATACCCATCCTCCTTAAAGTGTTCCAAAAAATAGAAGAAGAGGGAATACTCCCAAACTCATTCTATGAAGCCAACATCACCCCAATACCGAAACCAGGCAAAGACCTCACCAAAAAAGAAAATTACAGACCAATATCCCTGATGAATGTAGATGCAAAAATACTCAATAAAATACTAGCAAACAGAATTCAACAGTATATCAAAAGGATCATACACCATGACCAAGTGGGGTTCATCCCAGGGATGCAAGGATGGTACAACATTCGAAAATCCATCAACATCATCCACCACATCAACAAAAAGAAAGACAAAAACCACATGATCATCTCCATAGTTGCTGAAAAAGCATTTGACAAAATTCAACATCCATTCATGATAAAAACTCTCAGCAAAATGGGAATAGAGGGCAAGTACCTGAACATAATAAAGGCCATATATGATAAACCCACAGCCAGCATTATACTGAACAGCGAGATGCTGAAAGCATTTGCTCTGAGATCGGGAACATGACAGGGATGCCCACTCTCCCCACTGTTATTTAACGTAGTACTGGAGGTCCTAGCCACGGCAATCAGACAAAACAAAGAAATACAAGGAATCCAGATAGGTAAAGAAGAAGTTAAACTGTCACTATTTGCAGATGATATGATACTGTACATAAAAAACCCTAAAGACTCCACTCCAAAACTACTAGAACTGATATCGGAATACAGCAAAGTTGCAGGATACAAAATTAACACACAGAAATCTGTAGCTTTTCTACACACTAACAATGAATCAATAGAAAGAGAAATCAGGAAAACAATTCCATTCACCATTGCATCAAAAAGAATAAAATACCTAGGAATAAACCTAACCAAAGAAGTGAAAGACTTATATTCTGAAAACTACAAGTCACTCTTAAGAGAAATTAAAGGGGACACTAATAAATGGAAACTCATCCCATGCTCATGGCTAGGAAGAATTAATATCATCAAAATGGCCATCCTGCCCAAAGCAATATACAGATTTGATGCAATCCCTATCAAATTACCAGCAATATTCTTCAATGAATTGGAACAAGTAATTCAAAAATTCATATGGAAACACTAAAGACCCCAAATAGCCAAAGCAATCCTGAAAAAGAAGAATAAAGTAGGGGGGATCTCACTCCCCAACTTCAAGCTCTACTACAAAGCCATAGTAATCAAGACAATTTGGTACTGGCACAAGAACAGAGCCACAGACCAGTGCAGCAGAATAGAGACTCCAGACATTAACCCAAACATATATGGCCATTTAATATTTGATAAAGGAGCCATGGACATACAATGGGGAAATGACAGTCTCTTCAGCAGATGGTGCTGGCAAAACTGGACAGCTACATGTAAGAGAATGAAACTGGATCACTGTCTAACCCCATACACAAAAGTAAACTCCAAATGGATCAAAGACCTGAATGTAAGTGATGAAACCATTAAACTCTTGGAAAAAACATAGGCAAAAACCTCTTAGACATAAACATGAGTGACTTCTTCTTGAACATATCTCCCCGGGCAAGGAAAATAACAGCAAAAATGAGAAAGTGGGACTACATTAAGCTGAAAAGCTTCTGTACAGCGAAAGACACCATCAATAGAACAAAAAGGAACCCTACAGTATGGGAGAATATATTTGAAAATGACAGATCTGATAAAGGCGTGACGTCCAGAATATATAAAAAGCTCACATGCCTCAACAAACAAAAAACAAATAACCCAATTAAAAAATGGGCAGAGGAACTGAACAGACAGTTCTCTAAAAAAGAAATACAGATGGCCAAGAGACACATGAAAAGATGCTCCACATCGCTAATTATCAGAGAAATGCAAATTAAAACCACAATGAGGTATCACCTCACACCAGTAAGGATAGCTGCCATCCAAAAGACAAACAACAACAAATGTTGGCGAGGCTGTGGAGAAAGGGGAACCCTCCTACACTGCTGGTGGGAATGTAAATTAGTTCAACCATTGTGGAAAGCAGTATGGAGGTTCATCAAAATGCTCAAAACAGACCTACCATTTGACCCAGGAATTCCACTCCTAGGAATTTACCCTAAGAACGCAGCAATCAAGTTTGAGAAAGACAGATGCACCCCTATGTTTATCGCAGAACTATTTACAATAGCCAAGAATTGGAAGCAACCTAAATGCCCATCGGTAGATGAATGGATAAAGAAGATGTGGTACATATACACAATGGAATAGTACTCAGCCATAAGAAGTGGAAAAATCCAACCATTTGCAGCAACATGGATGGAACTGGAGAGTATTATGCTCAGTGAAATAAGCCAAGCGGAGAAAGAGAAATACCAAATGATTTCACTCATCTGAGGAGTATAAGAACAAAGGAAAAACTGAAGGAACAAAACAGCAGCGGAATTACAGAACCCAAAAATGGACTAACAGGTACCAAAGGGAAAGGAACGGGGGAGGATGGGTGGGTGGGGAGGGATAAGGGGGGGGAAGAAGAAGGGGGGTATTAAGATTAGCATGCATGGGGGGGAGGGAGAAAGGGGAGGGTGGGCTGCACAACACAGAGAGGACAAGTAGGGATTCTACAACATTTTGCTAAGCTGATGGACAGTAACCGTAATGTGGTTGTTAGGGGGGACCTGATATAGGGGAGAGTATAGTAAACATAGTACTCTTCATGTAAGTGTAGATTAAAGATTAAAAAAAAAATAAAGAAAGAAAGAAAAGAGGGATTACTCCTTGATAGGATAAAACTATTGGTAAATCAAAGATCAACACATGCTTTAAATATCCTTAATGTTGATCACTTAAAGGGTGTCAGATGATCAGCTATGGAGGTACTGTTTTCTGATAATATTCCTTTCTCTTAATAAAAAAAAAGGCAGTCCCTGTGTGCTGACCTCCAATGAGTTCTGCACAGTGGTATAGAAGGCATGTCAAAGTGTGGGCAAAGGGTCTGTTTGTTTCTATGCAGAATATCAAGGCCTAGCTTGGATACCCAGAAAATGAACTAAGATACGATATGAGGAGGAGCTTCCGGCATCAGCACTCTCTGGAGGACTCGCGCGGGGGGATGATCATCAAAAAGCCTCCACAGGGATCCGGGCGATGCTGCGGTTGTGGCTGCGTCCACCCCACCGTTTCCTGGACTTGCCGTTGGAAGAGGAGGGAGATGTCTAGGCTGGCATGTGCATACAGTGAGACAACGAATTTGACCAGATCTGTAGTGTTGGAACTCAACCAGGAGTTGGGAGGGGTGCAAGTTGTAGCACTCCAAAATCTTATGACTATAGACTATCTATGGTTAAAAGAACATATGGGATGTGAACAGATCCCAGAAATGGGCTGCTTTAATTTGTCTGATTTTTCTCAGACTGTTCATGTACAGTAGGACAACATCCATCATATCATAGACAAATTTTCACAAATGCCTAGGGTGCCTAAATGGTTTTCTTGGCTTCACTGGAGATGGATGGTAATTATAGATTTGCTTTGTTTATGTCACCGTATTCCTATTATGTTAATATGTGTGTGCAAATTAGTTAGTAGTTTAAAACCTATACATATTTAAGGTACTCTACAAGAAGATATGTCAAAGAAATAATCAATCCTCCCATGTTTCCTTCCATATGCTACATCTATAGCTTTTCTTCTTCCTTCCTAATTACAACCCTTAAATAGAATTCGTGCCTCATATCGAATTTACCGAGTATCATAATTCCTCCAGGTGGTAAAGATACCTCGAGACAAGTGCTGGGCATAGAAGCCACAGGGCATAAATCTGCAAAGAAGTAAAAAGCTAACCTTTTCAAACAATATGGCTTCTCTCTCACTTACCAACTTTACATTTCCCTGTATGGCCCCGGAAGATGACTGGTTAGCCAGAGACGGGTAAGATTCCTCCAGGGAGGAACAACCTAAGACAGGCACAGTTGCAGGGGGCCATCAGGTGAGAAATTGGGGATCAACAGAGGTGAGGCTCAGAACCTCATCCCTCCTGCTTTGAGAGAAATCTTCTGCATCCGTGGATGTTTTGCTGCCCTTCTCTAGCTTGGATTAATACTTAGTCCATAGGCACACACCTGATCATCTACATTTGCCCTCTTACAGCAGTAAACTATGTTTTCTACCTTTATCTTGCATCTACCTACCACTTCAGCATTTTATTAAAAATAAAAATAATAATAATAATAAAGGGAGAAATGTGGGATCAACATTTAAATCAAGTATAAAAATCAAATGAATATTCATATTCGACCTGATTGTTTATAGTTCATAATGCGTGATCAAAACCAAAAGTTTCTGTGATGAATGCCCTTGTACTGTTCACCATGTAAGAATTTATTCACTATGTAAGAATTCGTTCACCATGTAAGAACTTGTTCGTTATGCTTCAGAAGATTGGAGACTGACGAGAATTAGGCTTGAGATGGATTAATGATTGTGCATTGAGCATTGACTCCCCTATACTGAATTTTATTGTTGTTAACAACCATTTGATCAATAAATATGACAGATGCTCTCTCAAAAAAAAAAAGTCATTTACTAATGACACTATCACACTTTCCTAAGTCAAAACCATACATATAAACTCTATGCATTTTCAAATAAATGCTCTTTGATGATAACAACAAAAAAAAGTGGTCACCCATGTTGGTCTACTTTCTTATGGTAGCTCTTGGAATCTAAAATGATAAAAAATGCATTGTTGAGAATATGTTTTAGAGAACCAGGTCATGGAAATGCTGGTGAGGTGGGGTGGGGGAACAACTATAATTCAAATCACGTTATAATCAAGTAGGACAAGTATCAAAGGAAATAGCCAGAATGAGGATTAATTAGAGTTTGGAGGGCAAGGTCCAAATAAGCTAGAGTAAGATAGAGCTGACTCAGAAGACTTCACAGGTCACCAGGAGCTTCAGAGTCAAGCAAAAATATACTCCATGTATCTCGTTGGGTATGGAATTTCTCCAGTAACTTCTAAGAAGCAACTGAAGTCTTTGTTCTCAGAGTTTCAGGCTTACTTGATTGTCTTCATTTTCTACGAGTCTCCAGTGGCTAAAAGACCTCACTCAGTAGATTTAATACACATTAAGAAGAAGTTGAGAACACAGTGTAGTTTTTTTTCTTCTAAAACTTTCTTTCTTTTTATTCATAAGACGAAAACCTCTACAACCTAATAAACATCTTAGCCCTAAGTTATTACTTTCTAGTAGTTTCTGGAAGTGTAATGTTTGGCCTGTGGTATATTTTACTTTGGCTTGTGACTAAAGGTATTCCAATAAAGAATATAATTCTTTAAATCTTAAAAATAAATAAGTAAAATAAGTTCTAAGAACTTCACAATATTTTTTCATTTCAAATCTAGCCTCTTGAGGTGTGCTTATATGTTATAGATGTATTTTTAAAGAATCTAAGTACAGGAATTCCATCTCTCTTAATGCGTTCTCAATACATCTTTGGTACCTTTCTTTTTCCCAAGAAAAGGTGTCCATTATCATATTCTATTCTTCTTCTTTCATTACACTTTCTCTCTCTCCTTCTCTCTAAAGGCATTGCTGTCATCTCTGAAGTGTTAATTTGAACATGGAGAAAAACCATGATCAATTTTTCCTATTACATACCCATGATAGCCAATTCTTCTGAAATATATTTGTAATTCTTTCTTGCACTTGTATTTTCATGTTACATGCTGTCATTAGGGTAACATGTTATGATTAACAAAAGTAGCAGGGGTGGAGGTTGAAGTTAAACCATCAAATTAACTACTTGAGGTGGTAGAGAAAATGGAAACCAAGAAATATTTATACTAAAAAAACAGATAAGCAATATTATTGGAAGAAAACAGCTCTATAATTAATTTGAAACCTGTCTATTAAATGTATAAGAAACATAAAAAGAAAATAAGACAATTTTTCAGAAAAGAGCAGTAGTTAAAAACAATGTGATAAGAGTATTAATAGAAATAGTAATGAAGTATAGAATAGAAGAACAAAAACTAGGATTTAGGCAAATAGAATAGAACTGATGTCAGGAAGAACTAAATATTGCATATTTGAGCCAGTGGTAGGAAAAGAGACCGAGAGAAAGAAAGACTTTCACTAAAAGCAAAAGACAACAGCTAAAAATAACTAACATGCACATAGCATTTTCTCTTCTACGTTCAGAACCCTGCTCTACACACATAATACACAGTGACTCCTTCAATCCTTAAAACAGCTTATTAGGTAGCTACTCTTTTATTCCCATTTTACAGATAAGGATATAGAGACATTGAAGGGTTAAATAACTCTCTTATGGTCACAGAGCTAGTAAAGAAATTTATAAATTGGATCTGGCTGATGAAGGAAAAATCTGACATCTTTTAGCAATGCTAAATTTGGATTTCTGGAGATGGCACAGCCAGAGATGTGGCAGTTGAATCTATCCCTTTGGGGACAGATTTAGACTAAAGAAAAGAATGTCCCATTGTCAAGATAGCTGAGACTAGAGAGATGGTAGAAAGGAAAGCGGAAGAGATTTTACAAGGGGGGTGGGGGTGTAGGAAAAGATGCTAATAGAGTGGTGAGAACATTAGTAAGAAATCCAAGAAGATGCTTAGAACAATGCCCAGAAAAATAGTACAAGATAGGATTGCCGGTCAAAATTTATCAAATGATATGGAATGGTCAAGGACATTAACTGCAAAAGGACTAGTGGATTCTGAAGAAAAGTGGGGAGGCAGAGAAGATTACAAGATTAAAATGAGGGGGTGACAAATACATTTTCAGTGGGTGCAAACTTGATGTAATGAGGCTTTTCAAGACCATGGCAAATATAGATGGTAGTGAAGAGTATTGCTTGGCTGAATTAGGACATTTTAGAATAGGGGAAAGAAGGTAATATGAGGCTACAGCAAGGGAGCTAGTTGTTATGGAGATCTGAAAGATGTGAGCTGTATAGGGGATGATTAAAGGGTCCGTGTCTGAGAGAAACTCAAATGGAATTACATCAGGAGCAGAGATCTTGCACTTGTTAGAAAATAAATATTTTGTTTGTTGTTTTTTTTCTTCAAACCAGTATTGACTCACTTATTAACTGTTATTCACTCTTAACTATTTTTATAGAGAACCTAATCTGTATCAGGCAATATATTTGGCCCAGTAATAGATAATATATAGTCCCTGAAATTAATAACAACACTAATAAGATAACAATTATTTGAGAACTTAGTATCTGCCAAACACTGTGCAAACATAACTGCATGTATTTACTTTCTTAGAACATTTTTATGAGGTATGTTTTATTATCTTTATTTTGCAAGTGAAAAACCTGAACTCAGAGCAGTAACTGAGGAGGGGAACATAAATAAATATGAAAGGAATTGCAATAAGATAAATAGAAGTTACAGAACAAATATCTTTGTCAGCTTGGGGAGATCAAAAAATGCTGTTCTTTAAAGATAAATTTTGAAGAAAAAGGAAAATGAATACAGGAGATAGGGAGGGGGAAAGTGGGCTATTAACATCAGGAAGAGGTACAGGTAAAAAGTCCCAATTTCAAGAGAAATCATGGCCTATATGGAAGACCCCAAGTAGGTCAGAACATTTAGCATTCAAAATATGACTTTGTTGTGACAAAATGAACAGAGACCATGTTGTGAATGACTCTGTAAGCCAATTAAAGAATTTGGCTTTTGTCCTATGACATGAAATGATCATAACTGCAATATACTATTCTGTCTACAATACAGGGACCAGAGAGGAACAAAATTGGAAGCAAGGAGGCCGTGTAGGAATTTCTCGCAGGAAAAGAGACCTGACATAAAATAGCAGTAGTTGAGGTGGAGAGACATTCGAGTAGAGGTGGAAATACTGACTGTATATTAAAGGACAAGGATTGAGAAGATTTTGTAACTGATGGAGATGAAGAGAATGGTATCACTATTCACTGAGGGACAATGCAGGAGGTAGAGTAAGTTTAGGGCAGGATAAATGAGCTTGTTTTAGGACATATTGCGTGTGATGTATCTCTCTACACAACAGTGTAGATTTCATTGGCCAATTGGACATACAAAGCTGGACCTCATCTGAAAGCTTGACTACCTTGGAGAGAGCTAAGAGTAATTGATACGGGATTCTCAATGAAACTTCTAAACTAGATGAGATCTACCAAGAAGAAGTGAAAAGAGGATAAGAATAAAAACTGGAAGATATGAAGTGGATCAGAAGCCTACAGAGGAGACTAAGAGAGATGCTAGTGAGATTGGAAGAAAAAAACTAATGGTGTTTTTTCATGAAATTCAGGTAATGAATATTTCAAGTATATTTAAGATTGTCACTGCAAGATCAGCTAAAACAAACCTTCCCTAAGGCACATATACAAACTCACCAACTGTCAATTCAGAGAATGATAGGAAAAAAAAAACCTTTCTGAATTATCAACTGTTCAACTTAACAACTCAGAAGAAAGAATAATGTGTTATATATAAAAACACAATGAAAAACAAATATTCAAAAGAAACAGAATTTTTTGATTTCCCTCATTTGTGGAGTATAACAATGAAGCAAAACTGAAGGAACAAAACAGCAGCAGGCTCACAGACTCCAAGAAAGGACCAGTGGTTACCAAAGGAGAGGGGTGTGGGAGGGCGGGTGGAGAGGGAGGGAGAAGGGGACTGGTATTATGATTGGTACACATGGTGTGGGAGGGTCATGGGATAGGCAGTATAGTACAGAGAAGACAAGTAGTGACTCTGTGGCATCTTACTACGGTGACAGTGACTGTAATGGCGTGTGTGGGGGGGGACTTGATAATATGGGTGAATGTATTAACCACAGTGTTTTTCATGTGAAACCTTCATAAGAGTGTGTATCAATGATACCTTAAAAAAAAAAGAAACAGGATTTTTTAGCTTACATATGAACAACAAAATGATGCAAGAGTACCTACATAGATAGAGAAGTTTACACATAATTAAATACTTAGATAGAAAAGCTGGACAACTATTGTAAGATAAAGATCACAAAATTTAGAACTATAGGAGTTCTTGTTGATTTGAAAGACTGAGTTGGTTATATGGGGTGCTGTCCTGTCTGCCCTGAGTTCAGGGCTTAGTAGAAGGTAAAATTGCTCTTAGTGGAGAGAAAAGATAAGATGGTAACAGTATGTAAGGAATGGAGGAGTCAAAAGGGATTTTGGAGGGAGAAGGTTTTTAAGAGAGAGAAGATTAAATAGAAAGAGAATGGCTTTATATATATTATGATCCTAAATACAAAGAAAATTAAGAAATCCTTTGGCTAAGAACCTCAATATTAAGAAAAGAGATTATCTGCAGAAAATGAAGAAGGCAGGATTGTTTAAGGGGATTTTTGAAAAGTATCTTTATTTCATACAAAGTGTAGTTAGCGCTGCACACATGATTCACAAAATATTTGGCTAGGTTTATTTGTCCTCTTAGTATTCTGTCAAGTTCTAAGTTCTAAATGTAAAATCAACTGCATATGAGCTTCATTTTAAAGTGTATCTCCAAAACAGTGAGTAATTGATCAGAATATTATCTTCTGATCACATCTGAATTTCATCTGAATTTTCTAACAAATTTATATTATATATAGTTACAAGTGTAGAGTTAAAGCAATTCCATCTTATACTTTTACTACAACGATATATATATAGTTCATTGGCTCTAATCTCTTCAAAGCTATTAATATATTGTATAGTTATATAAGACAAGACTCATCTGAAATGCATTAAAATGTTTCCTACTACTTATTGCTATTTAATTCATTTTATTATAGCAATTGGTAAGACAGGAAGAACCTTCTATGCTTTAAAAGCCTAGTTTATATTTTATAGCATTGTTTACTAAATGCTTAATGTCTATTCTAGCCATAACACAGATGTCCTTTGAAACACCAGCTGTTTTTTAACCTTATGTACCTGTTTGATAACAAGCAGATAAATCAACAACAATTTTATTCAGGAAAAAAAAGGCCCTCTGTACTTCAAATGGGATGAAAAGGATATTTGAGCTCTCTTTGTGAAATACATGAAAACCATAATACCATCGTGGCTACGTGTTGCTCACTTTGGTTGCTGAAATTTAATTAATGTCCACCCCAAAATTATAAATTCAGTAAAAACCAATAACAATGGAGGAATTATTATTCATTCACATATATAAAAAACTGTTACTAGTTTAAATTTAATCTTCTTATCAGTTTACCCTTCCCTCATCCCATAGTCTTTTCTATCATAATTTCTTTCTCTTCTAAGAAACTGTCCACAATAAACTCTTTATGATTTAGTGTAATTAATGATTTTTTATAGTTCAATTCAAAACAATGTATTTTTGTTTTCTTATTTTACCTAAAATGTTCTCTCAATGTGTCTATAAGGACATTTAATGCAACACCATAACTTATGCTTTACTGACCACATTGTTGGTTGGGTATACTTTCCATAGATTTGAGATCCAAAACACTATTGTTCACATTATTTTTAAAAATAAATTATTACCTTGTGCATTATTTCACAGGTCAGCATACATTCTATTATTCAGTCATTCATGGACACTTGCTACGTACAAGACCCCATGTTAGCTTTCAAAGCAAAGAAGACATGGTTTCAACTCATATAATATTTACCTCATTTGCTCAGTTTTATCAATAGTGGATGTGTGATAAAATCCAGTTTCTGGGCTTTTAAAGCAAGGGCTCAGTAACTGAACTGTTGTTCCCCTGTGTGGCTAAAACTAAAAGCCAGTCAATCTCTGACATTGGTATTTAATGACCACATCATGTAATATGGACAACTGTCCTAAGGAACAGTAAATAGGAAATTCTTTGGCAGAAAAGCACAGTAAATCATAAATAGTATAATATGAAAGAGAGTTAACATTGAATTTCAAAGCTACAAATGCCCTTATGTGCCCCGTGTTTATCCGAAAGAGAGAAAAAATGAAATTAGTTATTTTTGTTAGTGGTTCTAAGATTTCAACAGTAACATTTTTTCTTTCTTTATACTATAAAAACCATTTAAATCTTCTCTCTTACACAAATGTCTGTTTTACAGTGCCTACAAACAACAACTCTAAATTCAAATAAGTATCTCTGTCACTCAGCACAGGTATTCTCTGTCTCCAGGTTTCAAGCCATTACTATAGAATCCTAATTTTGTTTTCATTTCCTACTAGTAAAATAAAAAGACCCTTTCAAAGATCTTCATGGATTAGCTAGTCCAAACAAGTGGTATTTCTTAACCTTTATCCATTAAACTTCTCTATATTACTTTTATTTTCTTTTTTAAGTTTTCTCCTTCCCTAACCAGAGATCTCTACCTTATTTAAAATTACCTTTTATCAACCAGATTGAATTATTTTGTTTTCTTTGTTGTTCCTCTATTTACTTTCTAAAACACAAATTATTCAAGAATTCACCTTCAAATTGCTTCTCTCCTAGTTCTCCTTTTCTTGGCAGTGTTATCCCTATGACAGCAGATTCCATGTTCACCTCTCTGAATTCCAAATACCAGCCTCAAATATCAGTATAATGTTGCACATTTTCTACTGAAAAGTTCCCTGGAATGTTAGCATCCAGCTTAGAGTAGTGAATATAGTTGTGGTGTAGCAGCTAAAAGGTAAAATTCTTTTATTAGTTCTCAGAACCTAAGCAAGTCTCTTACACACTGATGACTTAGCAAATTGAGACAAAGAGCCTTTTCCTTAAACTCATTATCCCAGTTCAAGGAAAAGAGATCAAATTGCTCAGGAAAAAATGTAAAACACTATTTAAACATTTTTCCTTAGTAAATCCTATTATAAGACAAATTGTCATCTACTTCTTTTTTTAATCCCCTTCCCTTTGTTTCCCACACATAATAACCTATTAAATCTTCCACTTTATTCCGATCTTACCAACTTTCTCCTTTCTGATATGTCTCCAGGCTGCCAGATTCTCATTTTCTTTGACTTGGACAATCATCTCTTAACTTGCCTCTTAGCCTCTAACTCCCTCCACTCTCTGGCTCAAATGCCAAGTTCAGTTTGAATATACTGAAAGCACAATTATGATCATGTCACTCCTCCCAAAAATGTTCGATAGTTTTCCATTGCCCAGGAGGTTAAGGATCTTGTCTTCTCAGCATGGCACTTGGGACTCACCATGAGAATGTTACTACTCATAAGTCTAGGCTTATTCCCTTCTACTCAACATCAGAGTTATCTTACAGTTTAGCTAGAGTAGGAGAATTTCACCTTCTGGCTCTTCACTCAAGCTTTTCACAGTGACTCCCACAATTGACTGCATTCCTATCCATCTATCGTGAACCCAACTGTAGCTGTAAATATTCCATTAATTCTTTCTTCATGTCCCCCAGCAGACATCATAATATTCAAGACCTTGTAGTCATTATTGTACTGGGGCATTTTAGTAGGTACATCTTAGTAGGCATTTTATAGGTACATCTTATAATTTAGTCCAGGGTAAACAAGATATCACTCCATTTTACCAATGAGAATACTGACTGTTAAGAAAATTACATAACTTGTTCACTCAGCCAGCATAAAAAATGAAGATTTTAATCTAACTATACCAGACTTCAAAGTTGATGTTCTTTCCTTTATAGCAGTTGTTTTCAAACTATTTAACAGATTTGAAAATACCAGGAAGTAGTATAGGATATGCAAAGGGATATGAAAAAGTGAAATATGCAGGTTTCAGCTTCATTATCCAGGCTCCAAAGATAAGCTTTTCTCTTAAAGGGGAGAAGGAAGGTAAGAATATACTTTGGGAAAAGATTTTTGAAAAACAGTTAAATCTCTTTTGTATGACCTACTGTGCATTTTGCAAACATTTATTTCATGGCTTTTTATAATTTAAAATTCTCCTTTATGATAATTGCTGCCCATTCTTTAACAGATTGCAAACTAATTTAAAGAAATTAATAGTCTCTTATTTATTTTTTGTGTTGTCCATAATACTGGCAACTCAAATATTTGTTTAATGAATAAATGAATCTATCTATATGTAATGCATTATATTACAAAAAGATTATGTAAACTCAAAAAATCATCACCCTTTATTCTTCACATGTAGTTCTGCAGTTTGCTTACACTCATTTACATAATCACAAAATATTATTTTGCTGCTGAAAATAGAGTGCTAAATACACTCTTCTTTGTGAAGTTAATGAAATGAAATTGAACTCTGAGAGCTACACAGAATATCTAGGAAGAAAATTCATTGGATTATAACATGTTAACTTTTCAAAATGGATTGTGAGTACTTTGCTCAAAGAACAGTAGAATCACTAAGTTGGAAAGGATGATCTATATCATTGTTCTTCTGAGCCTTTAGGCAGCACTGTGATTATATGGATATTTACTGAACTGCTTTATGATGCTTCTGTGAGAAAAAGTAAGTTTTCATTTTCTTGTATACCTTCAAGCCTGGCCTAGTATTCAGTTCATATAGACACTCTCATTAATGTTTTTAAAATTGACTACTCATATTCTTAGAAAGAGCAGCAATTTTAAAATTGAAAAGAAAATAAGACAAAATTTAAAAACTGGATAATAAAAACTATTTTAAAATAATTTTCAAAGAACCATGTTTCTATTCTATATTTAATATGCTAAAATAATTCAAATATAACATTTATCCTCAAGATAGTCCCATAAACATGATGAGTCATTTCAATAGTCCATGCCTCACGGAGCACTTTAAATAAACTTGGAAATCAATAATAAGGAAATGGATATTTTGCTACTGGTGGCAACATTCAAATGAAAAGCGTACTTCCTATGACAATGCTGATCTAATTGAGAGCAGTTATACACTGAAAGGTATGTCTTAAAATGATTTGTGATAAAACATACACAAAAGATGGATGAAAAGCCATCATCACTTTACTGTGGCCGTGAATTTTCCCCCTACTTTACCTTGGATTATAAATAATATTACATTGTGGAAAAATATTCTTTCATTCCGATATGTGGCATATATTGCTGGGAAGATGCTTTAAATTTAGCAGAAGAAGGGATATTGTGTCTAAATATTTCTAGGTTATACAAGAAAATCTAAGAGTAAACTAATCCTTTGGAAAGAAGAGTGAAACGTGAGGATCAAGGTGAGGGACGTACACTGGAAAATTAAATTGAAAAATCTTTAACACACTTAAAAATGAATGATGATCAATTCTTTTACTAGAATCATTACTAATTCAATCATTTCTTCCAGAGCAGAGAGTCAATCCTATTTTTCCTTCTGGATTGTTTTTTTCTTGAGTATTACATATCTAATATCCTATTGAAAAGAATCTGCCAGAAGCCATTTTCTTCTCTTGCAAGATAGTCTCTTCATTTATAAGCTCTAATACAGGATCCTTTAACCAAGTTAAACATAAGAATGCATATATTTCAGTTTTTACTGGAAAATATGATATGTTAATGCTCTATATCTTTTGGAAGGAATACAATCTTCCTTTATTTCAATTATTGCTCACTATGAAAATTTTAATGTATAACCCAGCAGTAGAGATTCAAATTAATGATGTTTTAAGCCAGGACAAGTAAAAAATAAAGTTCAGAATATGAATATACATTGAGGTGATCCAGAGACATGGTCTGTCTTGTGTTAAGTGAAAAGTATGTCAGAACTTATGTACTAAATTCTGTCAAACTTGTTAAAGAGGCCAACTAACATTATGAGCCAACTAGACAACAAAAAGGGGGCATTGTTCGGAAAGGCTGTATCCTCCCAAAGTTATTTGGGAAAAAAGAAGACCCTAAGGTGAACAATGTTCTACTTACATATTAATGGGATTCAGTTTGTCAAACTGTGTAAATACTACATTGGCAAGCTGCAAGTAGATTTTGGGGTTGGTGAGGGAAATCAGGTCACATTTCTAGTGAAATAGAAGCATGGACAAGAGAGCAGAATATGAAGTATGCCTATGAATTTACCTCTTGAGGTCACCACACACTATAGTGGGAAGGGAAGAACTAAATCAAACCCTTGTTCTTAATGCAGGCTCATGTCATAATGAAACTTTGAGATTGGGGCTGAAATTAAGGGAGAGTTGATAGTTCTAAAACTTTGCTGCTTCTAGATGGGCGACATCATCTGTGTGTGGCAGCAGATCTTTAGAAGAACTGCAGCTCTGGAAGATAGCTATTACATTTCTTTCAGAAATAAAGCAGAGATGCAAGTCCTTCTCTCAAAGGTATTAAAAAGAGCTAACAACTGATCCAGAAAAACTGTCTTTTTTTGAGTTAAGGGTTTTTTTTATTGCGAGAATCTGTAAGAAAATTGGCCAGAAGATGAATATCATCTCTCACAGTGTAGTGTGTACATTCCTAGATGTGATTAAAATGTTTAAACATTGGTTGGGATTTGAAAGAGAAAAATTTGTCAGTTCATATCTTCCAGTATTGGTTTAAATTCATGTACCATGTTGGGTTTTTGAGAGTATGCCTTTTCCCTTTTTATACTATTTGCCATAGACTGGTTTTCATTGTACACAAATTAGGAAAAAGAGAATGAGGATAAAATAATGAGTAAAAAAGTCAACACCCTGCAAATCTCAACCAGAGGAGTAACTTTCTTGGTTTTTGCCAAAAAATTTCTGTCTCCTTGAAGTATAGTCTCAGTTGTGCAGGAATCTGAAAAAGCCTTTAACTGAATGTTTTCATCACTGTCACTAAGAAAGTAGTGACAGAAAGTTCATATTATGTCTTCAGTCTGCACACATTTATGCATAGTTTTTATTAAAAGGGAACCAAAGTGATAAGACAATGTAATTCTTATATAAGAGCTAGGAATATGACTCAGGCCTATAGTTATTTAAAAATGAACTATCTAGGCTTTATTAAAAAAACATTTGTAATTCAGCAAATAAGGATACTCTCAGACTGTGTGTGCATGTGTACATATTTAAATGTAAACAAATTTATGCATAGTATCAGCTTTTTCTCAAGTCCTAGAACCTGGCCATCATTTATATTTCTGACAAAACTAAGGTCATAATGATGAAAAGGACAAACTAATTGAATATTACAAACAAGTTTAAGCTTTTGTGCCAATACTAATCTGATCAGTCAAATTTTTCAGACATTGATACATTGTCTAGAAGCCCTGTAATTTTTAGTTATCAAAAATTTCCAGAGAGAGAGGAGAATGCACTATTCAGGCCTGTTTAGACCAATCTGGTATTTTCAGATGAGAAATGTTTACACTTAAGTGGTACATCATTTATTTGAGGCTACATCTTGACCTAAATGGAATCCCTCTTTGGTCCGAGAAGTTTTCAACAGATATTTTTGTAAATATCAGAAATGATGAGATAATATTTTAAAAAATGATACTACAGACAACCTAAGTCATATTTACACTGATGAATGTATACTTATTTTAAGCTTGGGATACTGAGATATCATAGAAATATATTGCTTTGTAAGACAACATAATTAAAACATTAAAGATTTTCAAAGAGGAGTAGAAGTGGATAGATATAAAAAGCAGTTTTTCAGGGTACACATTCCATGATTTTTGCCCAAATTCATTGCAGCTTAACAACACAGAAGAATTTTGTTTTCCTATAATAGTATTTTATTTTATGATGATTAAAAATATTTTATCAATTTTCTTTGGGAAAGTGAAAGCCAATTTTGAGATATTATGAAATTAATTAGCAAAACGTGTCTAGAATAAAAACTGGGAATAATGTTTTATCAAATCACAGGAATCTGAGGGCTCAACAGGGTATCTTTTCTAGATTGGGTTATGCTATTGTAAAAATGTTCTCTTTGTAAGTGACTCCAAAGTGAAGACTAAGTTCAGTTTAGTTCCAAGTCTTCAAAAAAATTTCTCTTTAGCCTTTTAGAATAGTATGAACCCACATTAACTTGAGGAGAGAAATGGGCCTGTAGGACAGCTGAAAACAATCAGCACTAATGTGTGAAGCACAGTGGTTAGAAAAATAATCATTGTACTCCCTTTTGGTTGATTTTCTTCTTCTGAAAAAAAAATGTAACCTTGCTTTTCTATGCAAATATTCTCATTCTAAGTATGTCTCTTCAAGAGATGGGTGAAAATCTTTTAAACAAATCCTTTTGTAAAATTTAAATTTGTTTTAAATCCCTAATTGAGTCCCCAGTAATTTCTATTTTATCATAAAAAGAAATAATTTTCAGGAATGGTACAATTTTATCTTGATTATATAGCAAAGACATACTAATAATTATTAAATATGAATAAAACATAATGATTCCTCTAAGTGTTAACATTATCATAAAATGCCAGAGACTGAATTCAGAATTCAGAAGGTTACAGTTTTTAAAATTATTTTTAGAGATAATGAAAGGGTAAATTTATGTTTTCTACCTCTCCCCACATTCCACTTTGGAAGTCCAGGCTGGGAGAAGGATAATTTTGTGGATGTGATTAACAAAGCTTGTGCTAGCTTTTAAGCTTGAAAGAAAGAAGTAGGAGTTATATAGCTGGTACTACATTAATGTGCTATCATTTAAATATTTCTCTCAGTTTCATCAGAAATTTTTCTTTATTTGTCATTAACCTCTAACTCAAAATAATTTTACCAGTAAAATGACAAAATATGTAGCAAAATTTTCTCTGATTCATGTGTTATCTAGAAACCCTTGAAATGTACACTGAAAAGAATTCCTAACAGTTTATCTTATTCACAGTGCTTATTAGTCATTACAAATAAAAAAAGTACAAAATATATATAAGTAATTCCACACATGCACAGGTAAAGCTTCATAACCTATAAATTACTTCATAACCTAGGTAAATTATAACCTACTATAAAGTAATAGAAATGAATTAAGAAGTAATGTCTACCTGTAGAGTGACGTGAGCTAGTTACATGCCAGGAAAATTTCAAAGAGCTTGTAAAAGGATCTTTTTTTTTTGAGAATAAAATTATGAACTTTTCTTAAAGATTGTAATTTGCTGTTTGTGACTACATGTTCAACAGGCTGAAGCAACCTGAGTATGAATTGGAATTGAAGAACATATTGAACAAAATGGCAGCCAGGATCTTTCCATATCTGCTATTCTATTAAAATATGTGTTTAATTTCACTGATTTATTAAAGACAACATCAAGTACTAAATTTATTTTATATAATATGTACTTAGTTATATTAAATTAGAATTTATATATTTATTTATAATATTTATATTTATGGAGGAAATTATAAAATTTTATAAGGAAGTAGAAAATTTCCACAGTTACATATTTTCTTTTGGTATGAGTTATAGTTCTATGGAGAGCATATGTCTGTCTCTTAAATGAATGTTGACTGCTATGACTTTTATTGAGGCACAAACCAAAAATTATCAATAATTGCATATGCATATATTCATATAATATTATATATTTTTATCTAACACTAAAGTGTATATTCCTATTTATTCAATTCTACATCGGGTTCCTCTGTAGTGTGTACTGTTAATATTTTTCATTAAGATTTTATATGGCACTTTGTTAGAATTAAAAGACTGTTACCTTTTCATCATGTTTCTAAGCTATTAAATTTTGGATTTGTGTTTGTAATTTTCCACTTAACTGTATCTTTCACTTTCGATAATTTTTCTTTTAAGTATTTCTTTTGGACATTCTCATTTGCAATCATATCACCAGGAAAGAATGACAGATTCACTTTTTTCCCACAATACAATTTCCTGCAGAGATTGTACACAGAGTTGTTCAATTCAGGACCCTATTCTTATTTTCCCCTTCTTTCTCCTCTTTCTTCACTTCCTTTTCTTCCTTTCTTCTCCTCTTCCCTGACTTTTCCCCCCACTTCTCTTTCTATTTAGCCACCCCACTGATTTTAATAAGTAGATTTCCAGGATGTTGCCACTTGCCACTACCTGGGGCCCTGAACTTTGGTATGTATATGCCTATATAGATTTTGTTTTGTTTTGTTTCTTTTTTAATCTGAATATAAGTTGCTGATTTTCAAATATCTACTTAATATCTACTATAATGCATGTGAGAATTGGTAGGCGACCTATGAATATGGTTATTTATATGAATGGATTTTTAAATATTAAACTAAAGATGAATTATTGGGGAAAATTAACTTTGCTAAAGCATATGATTATTTTAATATGCTACTGGATTATATTTGTCCGTATTTAATTGAAGATTTTTGCATCAGTATTTACAAAGTAAAAGCGATGTCCACTTTTCTTTCTCTGTGCTGTCTTAAGATTTTGTTATTGACATTTTGGTGGAATTTTAAAAATAAATGGGAAACTTTCTTTGCTTTGGGTCAGTCTTAAAACAGAGTCTATTCTTTTTTCCTTTTTGGTAATATTTTTAAAAAATTAAAAGTATAGTTTATATACAATCTCATATTAGTTTTCAGTATATAATACACTAGCTCAACAATTTCCCATTTATTAAATCCTCCCTATGACTCTCTGTCAACACAGGAAGACGATGAACAGAGGTACATCATTCAGCCATAAAAATAAAGAAATCCTGCTGTTTGCAACAACACAGTTGGAGCTAGAGGGTATCATGCTCAGTGAAATAAGCCAGGTGGAGAAAGACAAATACCACATGATTTCACTTATTTGTGGAGTATAAATACAAAGCAAAACAGAACTACTAAAGCAGCAGGAGACTCACACATGGAGAAATGACTGGTGGTTACCAGTGGGGGAGGGGCTATGGTGGGTGGGTGGGGAGGTTGAGGGGGATAAAGGGGGCACAAAACTCAGCATCTATTTCTCTAAGTTTTGATAGAGTTGGTAGGCATATAATACAAAGCATACCCTTCCTTAGTATTGGTACTTTTGTCTATGTTTTCTACTAAATAAATTTTTGTAATGTATATTTTCCTAGAAATATATCTACCACATATAGGTTTTCAAATCTTTATGCCTAGAGCTATAGAATACATTTCCTTTTAATTCTTTTAATTTTTTCTTTACTGGAAATCTTTATTTCCTTGATTTGTTTTATTATATTAATTATTTCTTCTTTTTCTTTTAAAGATTAATTACTGGTTTGAAACTGTTGATTTCCTTATTGACTTTATCAATTCCATAGGTTGTTTTTCAATAAATTTCTGCTTTGATCTTTATTTCTTTTCTTCTGTTTTCTTTATATTTAAATTTTTCTTCTTATATTTTTATTAATGCTGTACCTGCTTGTCCTTTTTCTTTCTTTTAATGAAAATGTTTATTTCTTTGAATTTTCTTGTGAATGAATTTTCAGACAAAGTTCATATACTTTATAGGTTTCTTGCTTTCTAGGTAGGTTTTAATTAAATAGTTTTTATGTTTGGCTCATGAGTTTATTTCCAAGTATTGTTTATATTGCTAATTACATCTTTTTCTTTATTGTTATTATACTGTAAAATGACAGAATTAGTGCCAGAGAAAATAATGTATAATGCTTTTTAACATTCTCTTTTATTGATTGCTGTTTTCTTTGTTACCCAACAGAATTGATTTAGAAAAATAAGCTTATCCGTATCTGAGTAAACAATTATACTCCTTATCTGTAGAGTATGATGTGATGTATGTCTTTCAAATCAACCCTATTTTTATTATTCAGTTTATTTATATTCTTAATATTATTTGACCTGTCAAGAATTGCAATTCTTTATATGTTCCTATAGTATGTATGTTACACAATGGTTTCAAGATAATTAGTTTTGTAATTTATACTATTATTAATATGAAGTGATCATCGTATTTCATTTATTGCTGTTTACATTAAATCACATTAAGGGCTTGGAGATATTAGAGCAGAGGTTAATGAAATATTCCCCAGGAAGTCTTATAAGAACAAGGAGACTCACCAAGTCTCAAGCCAGTTCTACCAAGACAGTCAGTGAGCAACAAAGGCATCATTTAGGGCATCACTGAAATATAGAATGTTAATGAGAAAATGTAAAACTTAAAAGTAACATAAATGAAATCCATTTAGGAACTTGTTTCAAAATCCTTATATGACTATAAAAAAACAATAGTTTCTAAACAGCTCTTAAAACAATAGCTTTTATGTGCTGAGATAGAATTAGCTTATGTAATTAAATAGTTGCACTGTCAACTACTTCATAGGATGAAAGTGCCAAAATAGACTAAAATATACAAAAGCAAGCCATATAAACATAATTCAGAGTTTTAACAAAGTTACTTCTAAAAATAAAATTAAAATCCTATCTGCAGTAAAGGGTGCATATGCTCCAAAATGCTTACTTTCTGACTCAAAAGAAAAAAACTAAGAAAATAAAATAAATAAATAAATAAATTGATAAGGCCTTCAAAACAGATTTTCCTCCCTCCCTAAACTTTGGAGAAAATTGAGGATCAGGTTCTAGAAAACAATTATTTTTTACCATCTTCACAGGCAACCTCATTGCTGCAGTGTGTGTCCACTGTGGATGTGCCATTTTGCTTTGATTGTTCTAATATTGGAAAGGATAAAAATAATATAGCACCAAATCTACATTTGTTAAACTGTTAGAGTTCAAACTCTTTAGCCTGCAATATGCAATAAATAACATTATGTGTATGTTTTCAGTGAAAGCCTTACTGCCAAATACTCTGTATTGCTATAATGATTGTTCTTTTCCTCATGTAGAAGATAACATTTGGGGAAAAGAAAGAATATTTTATTTCAAACTCATTGGTGCACTGAGAAGGTACTAGTTAATTTAAGATTTTAACATTATACTCTATATAAGTGAAACTGGAAAAAAAGATAAAAATTAATAGCATTTTCAAAGTATAATCCTCAAATTTGTGAGAAGATAACCTTATTAATCAAATTAAATAAAACTCATCTGGATCAATTTAGAATCAAATCGTCCTTGAACCATAAAAAATGTTACAAAGAACCTCTTTGCCTTTTAATTATTATGGATCAAGATTGCAAATTAAAATTTAGCCTTATAAATTTGCTTGGGCAACTAAGAATTTTCACTATCCTTTGAAACTTTCATTCTAGTTTGCTCAGAATTGCGTTATTCTACTTTACCCAAGCTTTGGATTAAACATCATACAAATTTAGTAATTTTTGTTTGAAAAATCATATATATGCACATAGAATATAATGATGAGATCCCAATTTCATTTTTCAATATATATGGTACACTGGTTCTACAATGATTGATTTTTCATAGTTTACAATCAGATATGTATGATGTTCAGATGGTCTGTGTAAATGACTAAAGATTTAGTGTCCCGTTTTTGTTCTTTATGGATATGTAACTGCTAAAAATGACAGCCAGTTTGTTCCATGCTACTAATGTGAACATGAAAAAGGGTTGTGCTTCTCTTTAATTCCCATTCTACAAAGCAAGATTTACCTTGACTAGGAAAGATACTGATTTTTACATTTTGGTATGCTGGCCTTTGGAATAACTCTCAATTTTGGAAAACAAATGGATTCTCAAATCCAAAACTGTCTTACGAAAGAGGTTTTAGAATGCCATGGTTAGCTGGAATTTCACGATAGGACAAATCTGGAACCGCCAGGTTACAAACCACCTAGCCTTGTTCGAAATATGCTTCCAGTTTCTGGAGCTACAGTTCACATTTTCCTCCTAGCTTTGTCTTGGCCTGTCTGAGGTTAATTTGCAAGAGATGTTCAATAGAAATAGGAGCAAGACATTACTCTCTTAAAATTCTAGGTAAAAATGTCTTTTTTTGAATTTGGTATAAAAATGCCATGGGCTTTCATTAGTTTTCCCACAGTTATTGAACAGGATATGGAAACTGAAAATCTTAGAAGACTTAAAAGTTCTTTGTATTCAAACATTTCCTTGGGCTTAATAGTATTATACTCTTCAGGAGTTTGTAAACCTGAGAGGTCAAATTACCAGCCACAGTTTGATAATCTGCTAAATTCTCTTTTTATTTGCCTTTTCAAGAAAGTCTGCATCTTTCCCAAGTGTCATTTGCTTAGTAAAAGATTAGTGTGGTTTAGGCAAAAAGAGGTAAGTCCCATACTTCATAGCCTGATGGAATAGAGCCCCAGTAGAAACTCCGCATTGCTATTCCTTTCTTTGCCTTGGCAGTTTAAATGTGTGTTTTATGAGTAACCAGTGTGCAGAATTTTGGAACATGCAAGAGCAACATATTAAAATTACCCCTAGTGCCATGTTATTCTCCTTTTCTTTATTTCACTAACTAGGTATAAACTTATTTGCTACCACTTTTTATCATTGGTATGGTTGTTATTATTTGTATTATACATATTTTGATAAGCCTTGTCAAATCCACTTCTAATAAAAGCAGGGTTTAAATAAACACTATTAAATTGCTGGAATCTGGTAAGTAGTGAAGATGTTCGGCCTGTCCCTCTGCCATTACCAGTACACAAAGATTTGGGGGGAAGGTGAGTACAGCAGTGGCTTGACAGGGAGTCCAGAGCCAAGACATCTATTCATATCCTGAGATTAGTAAGACCCACTGCTGTATAAGGATACTGCTGAAGGAACTTCTAAAGCACAGTGGTTCTCAACAAGCTCTACTCATGACTTCAGTGAAGTCCAGGTATCCCCCAGGCCAGTTCACTTGAAGCTCTGGTGAATCCTTCCTCCTTACATCTGGCAGCTTATTCGTAGTGGGAAAAAAATTCAGACTAAAGATGCACCTGCCTTCAGGATTCCAAAATCTCATCTTATTTTTGGTTATTACGCTCTAGCATAGGGAGAAATCAAACATTCAATAGGCCAAGTGCTGCTCCACACTTCATCAGGTCAGGCAGTTATATGTTGGTGGTGAAGGGATTTCCTGTGCTATGGGTTGAGGTACATACTTCCAAATTCAGACTCTCTCCCCTGGTGCCTGCCACTATGCTAATTCTAATTCTGTTATTAGAGATAAAAACTTCTGCATCAGTGCACTGAGACTTTGGGGGATGCGTTTTGGTATCATCCTACATTAATTCCCTATAATGTTAGTTTACCAGATAATACTGCTTTCAAAATTTGTAAAAGTTGGATATTGAAATAACTCTTGGGAGATCACATGATTTGGTGCTGGACTAAACATTAAAGACTGAACCAAGCATCAACCACAAGTTATTAAAAGCAGGGCTACCAGTAGAAATCATTTTTGACCGCCTCCAACATCCTATTCCAATGACCACACCAGGTGGTGTCCTGGTGGTGGTGCTGCGGAAAGGGGTGACAATACCTGGTGCAAGAGAGGATTCCTGCTTTTCATGGGAACTAGCAAGAGGGAGGGAGAAGAATGTTCTTGGCAGAGGAAGGCATTTGGCCGCTCAGCCTGGAAGTGGGCCTTTGGACTAAACTGAAAGTCCCGTGTATCAACAAATGTAGCGTAGATTAGTCAGCCGAGGGCAATTCCTGTGGAGCATAAAATGCCCACGTGGGGAGTTATAACTGGGTTAGCCCGAGAATGATGGTGAGACATTGATGGGTTTTGCTTGAATTTATATTTTATGGAGATGTCTCTAGATGCTGTGTGGAGAATGAGGGGGAAATAAGAAAGAAAACTGGAATCAAGAAAAAAATAGTTAAGTAGTTATTGCAGAAATAGCCAGCAACAGGGACAATTTTCCTCTATATTTATAATTTTGCTAAGAAGTGGACCATGCCCATTTTATGAGTAGGACAAAATCAACCAGAAGACTTCTTTCCAGGCAAGTGTTAGACAAAGATTTCATCCTGTTGAAGCAGAGCATTTACGTTGCATCCCATCGCATGCTCTCTATCCATTGGAGTTGGCATGGTGTCACCGCTTGGTTTCCTGACTGGTAGCTGAGGTGCCCCATGACACGACAATGACCTCACTGTGAATATTTCACTGTGGAATATTGTAAATTTTTTAGAGAAACACAGCAACATTTGTTGACACCACATGAACTGTCCAGTGATGGTCCAGAGTTTGAAAGTTAGATAGCACCAAATTCCTTCCAGTGGAGACATTACACATCTGGTGTCTAGGTGTTTGCTGGGATGAAAAGCGAGTACCACATGGACATCACTGTGTAATTCCTGTGCTGCTGTTTCTGGAATCTTATTGGATAATTTAAAAGAACATATAAATGAACATATTTTTTTTTCATTATAATTCTCCTCCATCATCCACCAACTATCTTCCTTTCTCAGTGGTACAATTAGAAGTGAATCTGGATATTCCTTATTATTCTTGATGGAGCAAATCATTCATTGTCTGCATCTGGCCAACAGACTTATTTTGTTTGAGCTCATGGGCTCAAAAATATATGAAGGTATATTTAATCATAAAAACTTCATATTATGGATTTCTTTTTAAAATCAGATAATTTGGCAACACTGGATCCATAGTTTTCCCACATAGCAATAAACAGGAGGAAATGCTTAGGCCTGCTCATTTCTAAAGACATTTTTCCCCCCACTCTGGTACAGTTCTACTACTTCACTTTACATGACTGATCCCAGAGGTCATTTGAATTTGTCTCTAATCTAATGTGACAAAGAGTTTATGTTGGGATTTGTTATTTGAGATACGAAGTTTTAGTGTGTTTAAGCCATGTATCTGTGAGTGATGCAGAGAGTGGAGGTGTTTTGAAAGCGACTAATACCAGTACTATTAATAGATAAGCTTTTTGGAAATTATTTCATATGTAACAGGCATTATTCTAAACACTTTACATTTATTAGCTCATTATACTCACAGCAATATTATAATCAGAGATTCTATGAGGCAAGTGTTCTTAATCATTAATTACAGATGTGTCAAAAATGTGAATGTTAGCTTTTACCCTGTTTGCAAGCTAACAAGGTACCCCACCACAGTTTCCTAGATGCCGGTAGAAGATATGAGAGTCTGGGGTTAGAGACATAGTCATTTATTACCATAGAGCAACTAGTATAGGCTTCAGTTTGCTTTAGTTCCCTTTGCATTCCAAGTTCCAAGGGGCAAAAAGAAGTGGATTAGCTTAACTGATGCCACTGTGCACAGTAGCTGAGGAACGCTTGAAGCAGAGATGCCCAATCTTTTATAACAGACTTCGATAAAACCTGCCTGACATTTGCCATTTGCCCTAGAGGGAGAGATTATCTTTATTAAACTGTACAGTAAAATTGACCTCTGCCAAAGAGGGAGATCCTATCACTGTCTTCTAAGGCTGTTCACTGAACAAATGTCCTTAAAATGAATGAAGGATTATCTTTTCACAATGATCTGAGAGAGAGAGGAGGGGTAAATTAATAATAATATATGCTTTAAACATTTTGTTTCAAATTACATTTCAGTTATCTAGCACTAAATAATTATATAATAAATTCAGTGACAAATGATCACTAGGAAGTTTGTTGTAATAGATGGCGGTGGTAACAAGGAATCCATAACATTTAACAGAAACCTAAATTATAAGAATAAAATAAGAAAACTTGGAAACACAATTTTAAAATGTTCCATCTTTGAATGAACTTTTAAACACTTGATTCTAAGTCTTTCTATTTCAGAGAGCTTTAAAAGTCATAGATTCTGTTAGTTAACCTTAGACCTATGTATCAGAATCTCTAGGGGCATCATTAGAAACTTAATTTTAGAAAATCCCCCAAGAGGATCTGATGTGCAGGCCTGAAGAAGTCTGGAGATGACATATATCTGAAGGATGATCTCCAAGTAGGTGGATGAGGCCTTCACAACAACTGGACTTGAATCAAACTGACATGTGCTTCACCTACAGGAGCACAGTGGACTCATGATTGTATGTGAGAAAACATAAACTAATATAACTCTCTACTCTGTGAAAAGAGTGTATTCACACATATACACTATCAAAATGGCATTAATGAATAAGACTCTTACATGTTAATTTGTAACTATAATAAAGAGAAACATACAAGGGTCAGCTCATTCGAAAGGTGTAAACTGAGGGAGGGTATAGACTGCTCACCAGACAAATACAAGCTGGATGAAATTTATCCCTTATGTTTACACATTTCCTTACTTTGCATCCATGCTCAGGTGATTAATAATTAATTATCCCAAGTACTTGGACATTAAGAAGGAAACTCTCTGGACTGAACAAGAAATTCAAGGTCCATCAATAGTTTAGATTCTTTCTTGCTTTTCTGGTACTCATGCTGCCATCCACTTGTGTCTGTTCCCAACTCACAGGTTACCAGTCTTTCTGCCAGGCTTGCAAGTTTCTTCTCCAATCTAAAATCTGTAATAATGCTGAGAAATTCTAATATCCAATGAAAGAGACATCCCTGCATCTATAAATACACACCAATGTCTTCCAAATTCATAGCTCCAGACTTATATAACCGATTAAAAATTCTAGTGTAAATGGTATTTGGTCATTTAAAAACCTCTCTCATCCTGACATCACAGCATTTGGGTGAACCACTCACATGGCTACCCTCTGGATCATCTAGAGGTTTTCTACCTCAGAATTTTTAATTCTAGTATTCTTTTATCTGGCAACAAACTCCTAGTTTCCTAGGTCTTAGACATATTTTCTCTCACTCATTGCTTCTCTTATTAAGTTCATCTGCATGTCTGGTGCATCATTCTTTTTAGATTAAAGATCATCACACTCTAGAACCCTTGATCCCTTTCCTCCACTATACTTGCATAATCATAAGGCCATTTCTTCTGCAAAGGATGTGGACATCTATTTAAAATGTGGGCTGTTTAGAAATCTGAAAATAATCAGAAAAAATTATAAATTTGACTACTACAAATAAAAATACTCCAATTTCAAGACTGAATTTGCTATTCATGATTTTAAGTTTGGATTTCACCTATTTTATATAACAAGGACTAGTCTGAGCTTCAGGTTTGTATATTTAACTATGTACAGCATTCATAATTAAATCTCTGCTTGGAGGTATAAATGCACAATGAGCTCAATATGCTCAAATCCAACTCATAATTCTACTTCTTCCAGCAATGTATGCTATCTCTGTAAATGGCACCACCATCTATTAAGTTTGGTAAGTCAGAAACTTGTGATACCTTCTTGTTCTTTAGTCCACATAAGCAAAAAAATCCAGAAGGCTGTGGATTTTACATATCTTTCCCTCCTTCCCTTCCCTCTTTCTTTTTTCTTTCTTCCTCAATTACTCTTAGGATCATAGCTCAGATTCTTAAAGTAAGTTTAAGGTTATGCATGATTTAACCCAAATAACTACCACATTTTTTCATACCATTTTTATGACAATCCAGTTTCAGTGGTGTTCTTTCAGATTTTTGACTAGCCAAGCTCTTTTTCACTTTAAGATCTCTGCATTTGCTATTCCCTGTTCCTGAAATGCTCCTTCCTACTTCCCATCTGTCCATCCCCCAGCTTCACATGTTGCACAAATCCTTCTTATTTAGCAAATACCACTTCCTTATGAAGGTCCCCTGTGATGCCCTCCTAGAGAAAAATCAGAGAATGCTGTACATATTTTAAATAACACTTATCTCCTCCACTTCCCATGAAGGCATTGACTATATGTATTTTGTTGTTTATTCTGACCCTAGAGATTGCTATAGTGCCTGATAAAACTAGATGATAATTTTTCATGGAATGAATGAAAAAGATCTTTCTCAGAAATTACGTGTTCCTACACAGCCTCCTTTTTCATTTGCACAACTATTTCAGAACTTCACCACTTTCTTAAAGATCCTTTCCATGCCAATTTTCCATCCACCTTGGAAAATTATCTTTCCTACTTCAAAAGAAAATACAGCCTATCTGGCAGAAGCTCTGTTAATTTCCCATTCTCTCTAAACACACTCCCGCCTTCTGGCAAACTGGTCTCTGTCCATTTCTATTATCTTTTCTCCTCAGTATTAGTGAACAGTGTTTCTGCATGTGTTCAAAGCTAATGCTTGTATTTATATATGGATTATGATATGACATAACAGTATAGTATATGATATAATATAATATAATATAATATAATATATAATATAATATAATATAATATAATATAACATAACATAACATAATACAATATAATATAATATAATAACATATTCCATTCCATCTTGAACTCTTTGGGGCTTTATTCTATCAAATTTTTAAACAGTATTTTCAACCTCTTTTTTTCCTTTCTTTTCACAGCATTCAAAAGAAAATAAGTTTATAGTATTCTTCAAAATGTTAATTGATTTTACTTTGCCTTCTGCTTTATACCTCTCTTTCCCTTCTCAGACATTCTTGAAATAAAGGATTGCACTGATTTTCTCTGCATTTTGCCTGTCATTCACTTCTCAAATCCTGCAGTCTGACTTTCATTCAATCATTTCATTAAAACTGCTTCAAAATTCATCAAATGCCACTAGTATGAAAATCAAATAAATCACTACTTTTCATATAAAATGATCACACTTGGCCTCTTAGGGCCATTTGGCACAGTGCGCCTCCCTGTAACTGCCCAGGATTCCCCATCCTAGAATCCCACGGCACCTCTTTCCACTGAGCATCATTTCACCACTCTGGCAACCTTTGCACATTCAAATTCCTCAACATGACCCTTAGATGCTCCTTTAAAAATTTCTGAGTATAAATTTTAGCATTTTTCTCTTCTTTATTTACACATTCTATTAAGGTTATATTTTTCCTTTATGGCTTACTCTTCATCTATAGAAATGTCAGTCAAAAATGTGTATTTCTGTCCTAGATGAGATGTCCTATGTCTGATATTCACTTGGATGCTGCAAAAGTATTGCAAACTCCACATGCTTAAAATGAAACACATCATTTTCTTTTCTCCTAAGACTCCTACCTCTTACATTCTTTATTCTGATAAAGTGCCTCAAACACCCTGGAACCCAAGCTAAAACCCTGAAAGCCAGTTTAGTATTTCCCACTCTTTAAACTGAAATCTCTTACACAATCACTTAAGAAACCTGTCAATTTTGCTTTCCCAAATCTCTTGAAACCATTTCCTTTTCTCCATGCCTTTGGCTACTGCCCTTCTCTAAGTCTCCATCATTAATTACTTAGATTTCTTCAATGACTTCCTGTCATTCCTGTCATTCTCAATCTTCCATCCATCACGCTACTTCCCAGCGATCTTTCAAAAGCCTAATCGAAGCTTTCATCATTTTACTTAAGCTATATTTCATCACTTCCTGAATAAACTCAAAACTTTTAAGTGTGGCCTACCAAATTTCCTATAATTTGCACTTTCCTAACCACAGAATGACTAGCTACTCACTGAATCAATAAATGCATGGCTGAAGATAGGAAATTTTATCTTTCACTACTGTTTCTCTTTTATGTTTAATTCTTGCCAAACTAAGCGTGCATTGCTCTCTTTATACACTTCACACATGGTCCTTTGCGCATGCTGCTCTGCCCTTCATCTTTTACACATTCCCATCCTAGTTTGTGTTTGAAGATGCATTATCTTGCAGGTAAAACAGCACTGAAGGAACTGGGGAAGCCCTATTCCACAGGTTCCCAGAGATGGTAAAATTGTACCTTTGAGAAATGTCATAAAAGTATCAAAATACAGAAAATTAGCTGCAGAAACAAAAGATAAGTCTTGATTTTATTATTTTATCACAATATGAGAACAAGTTTTAAAGACAACTGAAAAATATATGTGTCACCTCCAAGAACTATGCTTCCCCCGCACCCCTATTTCCTAAATATTTTAATTATACTAACATTGTTTCTGGAAAGATCATGTTATTAAGAAATCTCCTGTTCATATTTTCTTCACCCTTCTCTGCATTAAGGTGGTCTTTCTTAATGAAAGGTGGACCCTGTATGCGGCTTATCACACTGGTACTGAGTGCAAAAGAAAGGCTCAAATAAATTTTTACAGAATGAACTGATGATAAATGATATATCTGTTTCTTCCAAGAGGCAGATTTCACTGGATTCATTGATATATTAAGTTTCCTACTGACCAAAATGAAGAGCAGATCATGGAATTTGATGACAGTGTCCACATTCTGTCCCTACTAAGACTCTGCTCCAAAGCGGCTTATGTTCCAAGGTGGCATGTTCACCTCATCCACTAAAGACAAAAAGGGCTCCTTTTTTCTTCATGAAAAGCAAACAAAAAACAAAAACAAATACAAAACAAACTAAAGATGAATTGTTTGAGGAATGTGAAAACACTGCCTCTCCCTTTTACATAATTATATACAGCTAGACAATTATATGAATGATGTTTGTTTATCTGCTGCTAGTGAGGCAAAATTTCAAATACCTGAATTTTAAAAATTACCCATTTTCATAAAAATGATTATTTTTTTACTTGGGATTTTCTCAGGGTATTAAAGTTTTTCTTTCCCCAATTAAAAAAAAAGCAGTGACTCTTGTAACAGTTTTTAAAGAAGGTAGAATCAGTGATGAGAAATGTGTATTTGTTATACCTTACAAATTTCAAACAGCTCCCACATTAGTAATTATAATCCCCATTATCAATTATGGGTAACTAATCAAAGAGATATTGCTAAAGTTAGTTGTTCTAAAATCAAAATTCAGTGATAGTTATGCAAATGATACCATGTACTTTAATTGCAAGTTCATACTGGAGGCTTAAGTTAATTCTTTACTGAAGTAATTATGTTGACATTGTTTTATCTTTTTTTGTGCCTCAGAGATCAAACTTTTGAAGTGATTCACTTTAGTTTGTGAACACCTAAGCCTTCAGGTGTAAGTTAAACAAAACACCTTAATCCTCAAGCCAAACTGCACAAAAAGAAGAAAGTGACAGCCTCAACCTTGGGTGGACTCCAGAGAAGTCCTTTGTGGAAGAAGGAAGACAGAGCAATTACAGCTCCACAGTGACCGATGGATCGCTTAGCATTTCTGCTAATTAGATGAGGCTTTCAGGGCTAGGATGGGGTAGGAGAGAAAGCTACTAAAATAGTGAGAATGATCAAGAAGTGTAAGGACAGAATTTTCAGAGGTATCAGAAAAAGGAATCCTTTATTTTCTTCTAAGACTTAGTTAATGAATTACTAGAACTAGCTGTTTAGGAAAAGCTACTAAAATAACTAATCCTGGTAAACCATTTCAGATCTGAAAATAAGCTTCCCATCAGGCTGGGGTGGGAATGTATAAAAAATAACATAAAATGTAGTCACTGAATTTTATGAAGAAGGATTATAAAGTTTCTCAGGGTACTTAAGAACAAAAGTCTTAACCAGATGGAGTTTGTTACCTATGTATTCCTAAAAGAATATTAGCATGACCTCTGCACATTTATAGGTGTTTCAGCAAACATATTTAGAGTTTACATATTTTTTTCTTGATTTGATTTTCTAAGTTAACTGTTGTACTATTTGGAAAGAAGAACAGATAGTAAATAGAATTCTGTGTTTGTGAATTTTAGTTCTAATTTTGTAAACAGCTATGTGATCATCAAATGAAGAAGTGGAATTTTTTAACGTTGAAAGGTTCTCTCTGGCTTAATAGTCAATGATTCTTAGTGCACTGTTTAAAATAATATACATTCCCAAATTTTGAATTTCCCTAATTCTGTTTTACTGTATTAAGATATTCCAGAATGAGTAAGTACTTATTTCATTATTTAAAAATCTGTCTTTCCCCCATTTCTTCTTCCTGTATCATGTAATTTGGACTAGACAGACAATATGAGTCCAGTAGCCATGCTCATCATTTTATTTTTCTATAACCATTTTAATTCAGTCAAAATGGGTCAGTCTTAAATTTAAAAAAGAAACCCAAAAACAAAAACTAGTATCAGAAAGTTTGTTTAAACTGTGAACTCTGGCTACCAAAGAGTTAATCAGCAGAGACTTGGACTCACTGACAGAACTGTGAAAATGGACCACTTACGTTAGTTTTATGGGCTTCACAGCTGAAACTCAATATTTATTCTACCATCATAATGCAAGGCTGGAAATTGTACAGATAGAATCACGTTCAGGTATGAAGAGGTTTGTAAGAGAAAACACTGGAGGGAAATGAGTGTGCAAATGTTAGTGATGAGAAGAGATGGGTGTATGGCTGGGAAACAGTAACCAAAAGGCCAAATATTGTGGTCAGAGTCTAATGACTCACTGAACCATTTAGCATTCAGAACATCAAACATAAGTAAGTTGGAAGTGCAGAATAATGTTCAGGAAATGAGCTAAATCATTTCAAATGGCAAAGGGATTTTACCCATAAATTCTGACTGAAAAACACCAGAACCTGTATTGGTCCCTGAAATTCTGATGGACTCAGATATACAGATCATATTTCACAGAATTCAAGAATTGAGCAACACCTTGGAATTCACATAGGCTGCCAGGGTAAAGAGAAATTAATTGCCTTGCCTAAGATCACATGTACTGAGGTCAAATCAAGATGACACCAAAATATCCTGACCCCAGCAACCACACCCTCTGGGTCATGCTGAATTCAGACACGGTATGTATCATTAACCCAATGAAACAATAACTATACATTTAGATTGTGCTGTATACTATTTTTAGTTTTTAGTACACCCTTTCATTTTAAAAGTTACTTTATAAATCCCACATTGATATATTATCATGGAAAAATCCTACATTGATATATTGCCAAATAGTGAATAGAGAAATTAGAAATAAGACCATGAAGCAGTAAAATGAACCATTAGAACTTCCTTTTTATTTGCATACTCTTTCCTCTCAACCTGGATTTAAGATGAATATATCTGGATTTAATCTGGCAGGACTAAAAGAAAAAGTATATGAGAATTTTTATTTCCCTTAAATACCACTTTGAGATGCAGTGCTCAATCTCCAACTAACTCTCAGACCTAGGGGATAGGATACTTAGAAAGGTCAGAAAAATTAGATTATTACTCTTAGATGTTTAAAAGACTATTCTAATATCCCTTTCTGAACAAAAATTTCTGGTCTGTCAGTGGTGAAATGACAAGCAAGAGACACAAGCTGCAGCACAGACAAATAGATATACTTCTTAGTGAAAACAAGCTGAATTGTTTTTATTTTACATGTTTCTTATCTGCCAACTTAACTGAATTAATAATGTACACATACTTTTAAAAACATCAAAGGCAGCTATGTATCATGTTATCTATTAAAGACTGTGATAGCTGTTTCTAAAACTTTTCTCAGGAAAATGATTTTCCTTTCTGAAAAGCTATTATCTCAGAGCTGAAAATTATTTGTCTATGTGACACTAAAATTTCTTTAATAGAAGTTAATAAGACATATCTGTATCACTTTAGTATTGACTTGCAGCTAGCTCACTTTAGAGCTTCTTCTTCCCTGCAACCAAGATTTCCAATGTACTTAATTCAAGTAAAATAAATAGTTTACATCCATACAAATAATTTGAGAATATTTCAAACGAGGACTCTTTCATTACTCAGTGAATGAGATGGGTATTCCTCACATCAAGATATGTTTTTCTCTTGGAAAATAGGTCATTTAAATGATAAAAATAGATTTTTTTTAAAAAAAGATTTCTTTGTACCTAATAACAAAGGCAGCCTACCAAATTTCAAAAACTGTCCTTTATCATCTAGAGTGTTTGTTTCTTTCCAACTATAGCCTGGAAAAGGAAATTATGTATTAAAGCAAATTGGAAGAGCTATAATTTTACCACCATTACTAGCTCCATTTCTAGTTTTCTATTACAGACTTGTAATATGTATATTTATGAGAGAAATCCAAAACTAAAAATCTGACATCTAATCACCCTGAGTGAACAAATGAGATGACACTGTAAATACATATGTCTGCTGTATGTTTTCCTTTTGGTCCCCAAATCCATGCTCCATCCTTTTTTGACTTTCTCTGGGCTCCAGCAGGCTGACTTTTCTGCACTGCTTCATCCTGAATCCTTGACTGGACTTTCATTGGGATTCAGTGGAAGGCAGGAGAAGAAAGAGGTCCAATACTGATCCCTCCTCCCCCGGTGTCCCCACCTGATTGAGGATGGGATCCTGGCTGTGTGCTCTGACTCCTGTTCCTTTCAAGCTGCCCCTTTTCTGGCTCGAGTTCTCTGACTGGGATAACCCTGTTCATATCCTTTGGCCTTTCAGCTCCAGTGCTGGTCATAGCACCTTGCTGCTGAGAGTTTCTTGTCCATACCTTATTCTCATTAGTTCCCCAAACTTTGCCCATATGTCTGTGAAAGTCTCCTCATTGAAAACTCTTTAGCTATACCCACTCATGACAGCCAACAATTCCTGCTGATAGCCTGAGTAATATATAATCTAAACTAGGGGAAAATTTATAATCAATATTTAAAGAACATGACTCCAAGGAAAAAGAAGAAACATTGCATTAAGACCACTGTAACTTATCCTGGTTAACACAGACTACTCTAGAAGAGCACCATGCTTTTCATTATGGAAACTGGTTCTTAGACATCAGAGTTGGTTGAAATGCTTTTGAAAAAATGTTTTCCAAGGAATCTAATGCAATTCCTCATGTTCAAAGTTGCTTTCTCCTCTATTAAAACACTCATTGATCAGCATGCATTGTTTACAAGTGGGCTAAATAAAATAGCCCTAGGGATATTTGAGGTCATCTCTTTTCTTCCAAAAAAAAAAAAAAACTGGATTTAAATTAGGTATTTCCATTTATTGTACTGAACACTTTGAGGAGAATTTTCTTTACATTAATGTAGTTCTTTAATCAATATTGGTAAAGAAAGTCTAATTTCTGTTCTTATTTACCTGTTCTAAATTTATAGAAACTTTATCGACTATTTTTTAACACTATTGAATTCAAATATTTAACTGTGAAATAGCTAGACATCATTGGTCTTGACAGGTTTTCTAGCAATAGTTCAAGCCTGTGTACCTACTGAGACAATGGCTTTTTCTTAGTCATTTTTCTTAATCACTTTATAAAGACATTTCTCTACCGAAGAGTGAGGGTTGTTACAGCTTCAGTATAAACAGTTCTTATATTAAAATTATATAAAATTATGTACATATTTGAGAAGTCATTTGGAAAAAATCTGTCTCCTTGCCTTGCAATCACCTTAGCACACTTTGCATCAAGTAGCTTTTAATTTTCTGGCCACAGTTTAATTTAAATGAGTACAGAAAGCTAATGGGAGATTATTTGAAATCTAGAGAAATAAAAAACTACCATATTATTGAAACAAGAGATGTTTTAAAATATTACAATTATCCAGCACTTATTGCAATTCCACGAACTCCACAAAGTTAATAGATTGTATTAGACCCTTCTCAGAAGTCATGCTTTGTGGCATTTGCTCTTATTTATTGTCCTGGCAGAAAGTTCCAGCTGAAGTCAAGGTCACCTTCTACCCCAAAGTTGGTATAATTAGTATCAATTCGGTGTTTCACCAAGCTTACACAGGAGGTTATTAACTGTGTTTCATGTGGAGTGTCAAAGAAGCAAGGGCAGAGCCAGCAATCTTTTCAGCTTCAAAGGCACAGCTCATAAATTTAATTCCTTGGTTAGTAAGATACAACCAGTTTAGTTTATTAATGATTTTTAAAGTCATTTTAGAGATGTTCTGGAAATACATTTACTCATATATGTCGGCCAAGCTTTTAAAATATAAAACAGATTATCATTCTAATAATAACTAACTCATTTAGTCTTGCTATTTTATAAGCAATATGTTTCCTGGATTACAATTATTATGGAAAAAATTTAATTTAACATTTATATGTACATTATATAAAACAAATTCAAGAAAATGGTACATAGTCTACTAGGGAACATTTTCTTTGCTTTCTTAGAGGTTATTTTGCAGGAAATGTACATATTTTTATATAATATTAAATCTAGGATTATTACCATAAAATCAATTAAGATACTCCTACAGTTATAGAAATAAAAACAATCTTAGTAGAACTGTTCATTTAAAAGAAATGTAAACTAATGGAACAAATATTTCTGTTTAAATTGATCAAAGCCAAAGAAATAAACAGGCTTAAAACAAAACTCTTTAAATGTTCGATGTTTCAAATTACACAAATCACAAGAGTGCCCTTGGAAAACAGAAGAGAGCATTAAGTGTTCTGCTTTCCTTAATAGGTAGTATTGGAAAGAAAATATGTTATGTTTAAAGTTTCCTCAAATATTTCCCAACTGCAATAAAGAAATAAGTAAATATTTAAAGATTACCAAACTTTACCACAGTTCAACTTCATACAAGTCTGAGGCAAATACTTTGTTTAGTTTTTGAAATTGTTATATATAACAGGTACTCTGTATTCTTATTCCAAATAAGAGCTATTAGAAGACAAAAAATAACTTTAGCATTCTATGCTATCTTGCAATAATCTAATCTGAAATATTGCCATTATTCAAATGTGTGCATCCCTTGCTGACTGAAAGACTAGGACCTCTAATCAGCATTCCCACCCACTTCTGACCTGTAGACACTCCTTTGACATTAAGAAAGTTCTTCTTGTACCAAGTTTGAAAGTACCTCCAACTACACAGCATTCTTGTTCTTTCCAAGTGAGGAGCTTTTTAGTATCCAATTATCATTATGGACTATGCTTCACATATTTAATTTTAAAACTGAGTCCACTTCTATAACAATTGCTGTTTTTAAAAAGACTAATGGAAATTTAGCTACATTTATAGCTTAAATATGCAAACCTGTCTTTTTGCAGATAAGCAGGTCTTAATATGGACCAGCTGGAGACTGAATTATTGTCAAGTAATTTTTGTCAAGTGAAAAAACCCCCAACATATTGACACTTAATTTTTAAAAGCTCACAACACCATGCAAACTGTGTTTTATGACCACCAATAAAACCAGAAACATTTTTAATAGCTAAACACTCATAATACAAGCTCATAAACAACTTCTTGATTTGCACACTTTGGTATTTAACTGTGTCAAGATGATATATTTTACCACTGCAAATGCTCTATTTGAGTTCATTTATATGACTAAGAGCTATAATGATTTTACCCCATTCATTCTTAGTGCTGGCTTTTCCTTTTATTCTAGTAAATATTTATCTCTTTGTATTCTATTTTTTTAAGTATCTATACCAAAAGGGGAAGGAGGACACTTTAATGAAACCAAATACAAATAAATAAAGACAGACTACAGCTTCTTTTGATATAAAGGAGACAGAATAAAAACACAGGCCAGATCATTAGTGCTTTTTAACCTGAACTAATCATATAGATGCTTCAGGCAGTGGTTTCAAGTGCACATATATGCATTTTGTGTTTATTTACCTTAGCTTATTTTATTTTGAAGCCAGATATATGAAACAACAATTGCAGTAAAGGAATCTGTATACAAAAATACACCTTCATAATCAGCATTTTTGGCAACTAACTCATTAAATAGGCCATTAAATATGAGTAAAATTATACAATTCACCTCAATTTCTCTATGCTAGCACAGAGAGAGTAAGTACTTCAGCAACTTTTATTTTCATTTGATATCATATAACATTGTGTATATGTTATCTTTACAAGTCATTAAGACTGCTCCAAGAAATCTTTAGACAAGGAAAGTAGTTACTTATCTTCTGTCAAACAGTAATGTTTTAGGATTATGTTTAATGGTTAAATCAGTCCCTAAGTTGATTTACATTCACATAATTAAGTTTTATGATTCAAAAATTCAGTAGCAAAATATGGGCTAAAAATTATGGGTCTATAATTCAAGACTGGAACTATATTCGTTCTAGATGTAAGTTGAAATTCATTCTAGTCTATGTGATTTAAAATATTTCACTTAATACTACATTTTTAAACATAGCAAACAAAATTAGTAATTTAATTGTGAAGAATTGAGTATTTAGTATATATGCCTGACATTAAGCTTTTGATTGCCAAGGTATCCATTTCAAAAGACATCCATCTTGAATAAACACACTGCCCATAGTAAGATACAGCTTCTAGCCGAACAAATAGATAAGGAACTAGGTTGCTCCACCTGGGAAGTTCCCTCTGAAAGCCCTGGTTAACCTAGATAACTGATTGCTGTGAGTAACCCCACTTCTTTCCTGTGTCCTAATTCCTGCTCTTAAGCTTTATAGTTGGCAATAGAGAGAGTGAACACACGAAATCCTAAACACCACACCTTTGGACCCTAATAAAGTCAGAGCCCCAGGTCCATGTGCTGTCATGCTCTCTCTCTCTCTCTCCCTCTCTTTCTATCTGTGACCTCAATCTGTGGCCCTCCACGACCCATGAGTAATTAATCTTGTTGATGGTTTCTTGTTGAAGTGCATCCTGCAATCATAATAAGAACCACAGGGGATAGCCTAGCCACAACGTTGGCCCTGGTAGAGGAAATGTCTGAAGAGGCTCCTTCAAGTAATAGGGGCCCAGGCCAGTGCTGAGGGCATTCATCACCAACAGCATCACTGTCAATAGGCTGGGACCAGCAAAACAGTACACATCTCTAATTGTGTGCATTTGGTCATTACTCTGGTTGTAGATAGTTTGATAATGGTTGATTTTTTAGATTTTTGAAAATGTCCTTTGCTTTTGTTTTGCAATGCCATTAGGAAATAAAGTTGCTCATTTTAAACAATAAATTGGTTGAGATTACAAAACAAATTATGTAATTGTATTAATATAAAATTATTCTACCATATCAAAGTCTGATGCAAAACCAAATCTATACTTGAACCAATAATTCTTTGTGATTTTTACATAGATTGTATAAACAATTTCATCATTTTTAGGAATTTTTTTCCTTATCTGAAATACTGAAATGCATGAAATATTTGAAAAGACTCTTAGGACAGAATGTAGATAAGATATTTTACATCTTCTCTCCATATTTTATCATCTCATGTCTGTAATGTAGGATATTTACAGCCTTGCAGAGGCAGTTAGCAATTAGTAGCTTCGACATTTTTTTGTCTTGATAAATGTAAAATGTTCAGTTGTGGATTCTTATTTTAAAAATCATGATAAATAGAACAACTGATATATGTCATTGCCTCATATGTTTTCTGAATTTTCAATACCTTTGTATCATCAATTTTAAAATGAGGGTGCTTTTCAAGATTCCTAGATTATGACAGTTATTATGATTTTATAAGAAAAAAATTAAAAATGCTCTCAGATTAAACACAACATGCTAAAATAACATTCATATTAGAAATCACATTATATCTTTTGGGACAATTTTATAAATGATCACAGTTAACTCAGAATTTATCATAGTGACCTAAAAAAACAAGAACATTTATAAGAGTATATATATGTTTTCTGAATTGAATGATAGGGTCAGTCAGGCCACTAGTCTTACAGAACTGCAATACCAAAAGCAGAAGTTAAAATGTGTTGTACCAATGGTCTTTTGTAATGAAAAATGTTTAAAACATCTGTAAAATATTCAGATTTAGATATATGATATAAATCAAGAACAGTATAAACTTCATGGAAAGTTTATAAACTGTTTTTATATTCATGAATAGATAGATAAATAGATAAGTTCCATATATTTTAGTACCATTTCTATCTAATATTTTTCATATAATCAATAAAAAACATTTGAAATTAAAAAGTAATTGGTACACTAACACCAAAGAATTTTGGCAGAATTAAAACTAGGGTTACTATAGGTAAACTATAGTTAAACTATAGGGAAACCATCCCAGTAACTGTATGATACAACTACATGTAAATACATTTGTTTTACTAAAATAACTGAGCAATAATCCTGTCAAACACTGAGTGCTGATTATGTTTCCACAACCCTAGATATTAATGAATCTTCCAGACATCCTGGGAATTAAGTGCTTCTATTAAGTGTATTTCATTTTTGTGATGAAAATTCTGAGGCTCTATCTGACTCACTGTCCAAGAACAAAGATGTTGTACACAGAAAAACCAAACTCATACACAAAGATATCTCCAGGGCTCACTTATTCTTCATCTTTCCCATGACTGCTCAAGTTTGCCCACTTTTATGTGTTTTCACACCTTTATTTGTAACAAGACACTGCTAATGGCCAGCTTTTCTTCCTTATGGTTGAAGCTCCTCTTCCTCCAAACAAGTATGCATTTCATATGCAGATTCTCAAGGTTATGACTGACAATTTGAGCAGTTTCTTTGGTGCTGTTTCATCTTGACTTCTAATATAGCCACAGCTCTTATTTTTAAAATTCATTTTTATTTGGATATTTATCATACCTTAGAATGGAAAACACATTAATAAGAGCGGTGAAAGAGTGTGAATAGATATATGAACGCCGATTTGTGAGTAGTCATTTATTAAAAATCCATATATATATATATATAAATTGTATAGTTTATAAAATTTGAAGAAATGCCATTTAAACTTTATAAAATCAAATATAGTATGTTTACTTCAGATTACTGAGAGAAAGGGATGAAACCAAATTTAAAAAATTCCATGAGATGACAATTTTTAGTTCTATTTAGTTCTCAGCTCTTTGTAGACAATATATTCTTATATGTTTTAACCATAATTTTGAAACATCTATCACTAATTTATAAATAAATGAATTCCATTTAAAATATAATTGCAGCATCTTAAAGTTCAAATTTAATAGGTAATGCACAAATAAAATAATATCACATAAAAGAGATACATAAAATTCATAACAATGTTTAGGTACTGGCTGAATCTCCCAGATCATCAAGTACAAACTGGAATTAATGATGCAGGTGAGCATGGTGACATTCTACAGTCCCCAGGTGTTTGTTGAAGACAGGAGGGGAAAATAAGCATTAAACCAACCTTCAATGCCAGTGCTATTTTTTTCTGTATAAAATAACTACTAAGAATTGGTTAACTTATAAAATACATTTTCCTTTCCACATATCTTGGTGCCACTTGAAAAATATTATCATTCAACAGTTAAACTAAAAAAAAGGAAATGGAGTATGTGTGTGTCTGTTCTTTGAGGTTTGTTTATTTATTTGTATGTTTTTTTGAGAGAAAGATTAATTCTTTAAGCATTTTTAAAGTTCACTGTATAAAGTTCACAAAACATCTTAAGTTTCTGTTGGTAAAAATCTTTGGAAATAATAAATTAAAGCAAAGTAGAAATTTAGGTATCTTTCATTTCATATATCACAATTTTTTTAACCTTTTTCTTCATTTTTATTATTTTCTCCCAATTTATATAAATTATTATGAGAAAGATCTGTAAACTCTTCTCACTTGTAGAGTTAGCTCAAATACAGTTTGCTTAGTAATAATAAAATAAACAGGTATATTTGAGAAATTCTTCCTGCTACTATCATCAAACTGCAACTGTCAATATTATACATTGCATAATATGGTTGACATGATTATTAAAAATTAACAATTATCAAAAACTGTAATTATTTTCCAGAACAAGAGAAAAAATAAATACTATGTTAACTGTTAAGTCAAAGCTAGTAACTCAATTTAATATTCAGAATTAACAAAAATCCTGAGAAAACAGTGTAATTGAGCAATCTTTACAAGTGAAGGAAAATACTTGTAAGGCTGTCCCTGATACAACTTCAATTATATATTTATTAATGTAAAGTCCCTATGATTTCCAGTTAAATTGTTAAGCTTAACACATATTAGTATAGCCAACATGACACAAAACATGCATAAGAAGGAGAAACAGACAGACTTAAATAGGACAAATTCTCTCTGAACAATGCTACCAATGCACAAACTAAATTTAAAATGTGTTTTTTCTATAATACGCTCAAACAACTCTATTTCTTCATCTACAAGCCACTTAGTGACTGCTCTGGAATGCTTTTTTGTATTTCTGAACAATAATGTGATTTTTTTTCCTTTAAGCATCTCTTCAAAGTTGCTCTCATTGAGGCAAAAATACTTAGTAGTAAACCAATACCAGAAATTACTCGTGGAGCCACATATCAATTCCTATCATCCTGGACAACTCTAGAGTATTTGCTTTTAGAACATTCTGTTACTAGACTAAGGAAATCCACTCAACAAATCACTTTAGGACTTGTTGAATATTTATTTAAAAATCATATGTGGTAAATAGTAATGCTCCTGTCAGTTTTAGGACAAATTCAGCACTATAGGTATTTTAATATAGTTGCAGAGGAATAACAATTCATTAACGTTAAGCTAGGATCTTAAAAAAAAAGCACGTTAATTCTGCATACTTGAACTTCATCATACTTCTTTGCTTGTATTTGCAAGGCAAGGCAAAAAATAGTGTCCCTTGTTCACATTTTAAATTTGTCCAGTGTTGTAGAGCTCCATATATTTTGAACCTTTATTCCGGAATATTTTCATAATAATCGTGACACTAAAAAAAATTAAAATACACCCTCTTGTCTCATATTCTACTCTAGTAACCCTGACATAATTTCGGTGACTTAATCATTTCTTATAATTAAGTAAAATTGGATCTCAAGTTTCTACCCTTTTAAAAAACCCTTTCAAGCTCCATTTCATGTGCTTTCCAGGCCATAACAAAGAAGCATACTGTACCTCTTATGCTGCTGGTTGTTGAAGATGTGGTTGGGCTGGTTGTTATGGCTACAGTGGTTGTGACTGTTGCAGTGGTAAGGGAGGGGATGATAGTAGTGGGAAGCAAAGTGTTGGGAACATCTGGTGAGTGGAAAAAAACAAAATATAAAACAAAATCATATCATGCAAACAAAAGAGAAACACAAATGATTTAAAATATAAATACATATATCTTATTTAGGTCTAACTTTAACAGGCTTAAACAGACTATCAGGTACAAAGCTGGCTGTACCACACAGTTCTTGTCATTTTTTTGTTCACTTCTTTTTCATGCTCCTATACAAAGCAAAAACTTGGAGCTTTGTTTGAGAATAAGTAGACTGTCTGAAATATTTAGAGTGAAATTTAAAATGACAAGAATTCATTTGTTCACTGAGTCATTTAAAAAGTTTTACATGCACTAGCAAAATACAGATAGGTAAAACAAAAAATGACATGCTTTGTCAAAGAAGTAAACAGAGAACAACACAGCAGAAATAAATACAAATAACATCACCATAGAAGATTAAAGAAATGTTAACAATGGATGAGTATATGTGTGTTATATGCTTCATGGTTTTTTCTTTTAGGAAAACTTAATGATAAGAAACAGGATGAGAGCAATCTTTAGAACAAACAAAAAAGAAGCCAATTGTTATTATTATTATTTTGCCTTTGCTTTTCTCACAAATGATGTTAACGTACAGCTCACAGTCTTGCAATTCTTACCCTGATTAGCTGGTAACGCCTTGTAACAATTTTGCCGTACCTAGGAGTCTTTAACAAGTATTGAGTCAACTAGCATGGAACCCAATATTCTGAAAGGTTTATGATTTATTTTATTTGGCATACCGAGGAGAGGTTATTGAACATAAACTTGAACCATAACATTCAACCTCTAATTCATATTAGTCAAAGTTGTCAAAAGTTAACAGTAGATCAAATAGAGAACATGATAAACAGAAAGAATGGCTAAGAGTTCGACAGTAAAATCTTCCTTCATCTCATACGAAACCAGCTGAAAGTTTGAAGAGCAGCACAGAGAACACCGAAACAATATAGCCAATGTCAAGCTATGAGAATCTCACTAAGATTCTCAGTCATATCTCGTCTCAAGTGGATAGGCATATAATTTACACAGTGAGGAAATTAGAAACAGTTCACAAATTACTTGTAATTACTGTCCTGGGGTTGGATTTCACATGTTTTCCACACAACCCCTATATATTCAAAGTGATTGACAGATTATTTTGCTGTTAAAAGACTTCCTGTCATTCTCTCAAAGTCTTTGAGTCACACCAATAATTTTCTAGTTCTTTACTTCCCGATAAATAGCCCTACTCAAGCCCCACTTTAACCTACTGAATTCTCTGCACTGGAGACATCAGAAAGCAGTATGAGATCACTCTCTTATCTGGGGTATTGATGTTTACACCTGTTTTTCAACAGGGAAAATGCTTCCTGGCCAATCAAATTAAGAAAACAACCTTTTGAAAACTCAATGGTGCTATGTTAATCACCAGAGAAAATGGGTATTGCCTGGAGTGTGAGTACCCTAATCATAAAATAGAACTGACTTTAAAAACTTTACAAATGAATGAATATTATGTATATGTACTCATACACTTGTTACTAATTTTTATGTTATCTTCTTATTTTTGTGGTAAGCTTTCCTAAATAGTTTAGGCAGGCTAGAGGTAAATGAAAGACATTTTCTAAATTAAATAAAAACCTGTGTAATCTTTTCGTGCATATCAAAAATATAAAATAATACCTTCTTCATCTGCTAGTAAAATCATTTGCACATTAGGGCCTCAAATATATGTATTTAATTTACACAAAGGGAACTATCTACCAGGACTATAAAATATAAGAACATACAATAAAAATAGTCTTAAAAATCCATGTAAAGAACCTGATATTGCAAACCTATCACTCGTTATAAAATATTAGATAATTTTCCATCAGGGAATGGGTTAGAATAAGATTCCACAGGATCTGAAAGCAGCCTTTCAGAATCAGCTGTATCATTTGATTCTTAAGAATTAGAATAATAGATTTTGGTGTTTCTATTTCTGTGTTATCTTTTTTTCTTTTTTTTAGTTTACCCACAAAAACATACTATTTGGATTTTTCCCCTTATTCCTTATAGACAAAAATTGGTAATAATAAATCTTGATTTCTTTTGGAGAAAAATTCTCTGTATTTTCAGGTACTATGAATATGAACATTCTTTATAAACCAATCTCCTTATTTTCTATGATTATGAAAATGCATAAAGTATAGGGGTTTTTTCCCTAGGCTAATATTCAAATAACTAAAAACCAATAGGTAGTTTTAATAATTATTAATTCACTTTAAGAGAACTGCCCTAGAGTATTTTAAAGAATCCAGATGGATGAGATAACACTATGAATCATTATTGTCTCAGAGTCTGGCTCCTGCTTATCTGCTTATCTGCTTATCTTCTCTTACCCTTCCCTCTTGACTTCATATGAATCTATAAACAAATGGGCAGAAAGCAATTTGATGGAAAGCAACCTGGCCAATATGATAGTTGGGTCAAGTAAACAACCTGTCAAGTCTCTCCCTGTCATTGTTACATGTTTTCAATTATTACTAACTTTATTTTGTCTTAAATGTTCTGAAACATTTTAAATATTTCTATTTTTTCAAAAATGTTGAGGGTTTCTTCATTCTGTTCTTTCTTTTTATCGTACATTCATGTTCTTCAAATTATTTTAGCTCAACTGTGAAATAGCATCAGTTGAAATAGCCGAAATATTTAACACCAGACGAATAATCAGAATCAACTAAAATTCAACAATTTAAGATCAGTAGGAGTTCTCAGAAAGACCAAGAAAATTATATGATACTTCTCTCTTCTACCTAAACTTTCTATCTGCTCTGATTGTATTGGTGTCAGCCTGCCCACTTGACATTTAATCCTTGAAAGGAAGAATTCTGCTTATTGTTGGGATGCTAGCAAAATTTAGATCAATAAATATTTACTAAATGAACTTTGTTCATAGCATTACAAACAATAAATTTTAGGGTATCTAGATAAATTTATTTTTGAAAGGGTCATCTAAAAGGTTTTATTACTTTTGCTCAAAAAAATCTTTCTCCATCTTCAATATAGACAATCGTTACTATCCAAAGGATAAATTCGCAAGACCACAACCTATAATTTCTTCCTTTTATAAATTTCCTTGGTAAAAGAATTAATTTTTGCCCCCTTTTTTGCTGCTTTCAAAGCAGGCTTTAAGCGCCTGACCTGAGATTCATGTCCTCCATGTCTCTTTAAGAACCCTGCCCACCTCATTCAGAGAAAGAGTCAAAGGCCAGGGAGGGCTTGCTAGGCAGCTCCTTTTGTGATCAGCAGTGAATAATCACAACAGATTTATGATTTGTCTATTATATCCACTTGGTGGATGAGAGAACTTTAAAAGAGCTTCTTTGTTTCTAAAATTATATACATATATATGAACATATATATGTTATAGAGAGAATATTGTATTTAATACGAGTAAAATGGAGTGGTTTCTCTAACACTTCCATTTCAAGATCATTTATTTTAGCTTCCTGATTGAAACTCCTATTAAAGTAGAAATTAGTAAATGACTCTGAGCTGTCTTCCTAAATACAAACACCCATCTCTGGTTTTCACTCGTATAATTAAGTGGCAATATTTGGTATCAGTTAGCAACTGTTTAAAAGGTCCTGGTTTGGTGCATTCACTTACGCCCTTTTATTTAGACAGTGGTTATGAAAATGGAGCTACACTTTTATAAGAAAATATGAAATTGGTAACACTAGTTCTAATTGTTTAGCTCATTTTTGAGGTATATATAATCCTGTACATTTAAAAGCCATTATACTGTTAAACAAAGAACACTCAATCAAATATAGCACAGAAGAGAAAATGTAGGTCATTTTCTCCCCTTCTAAGACACATCCATTTTTATTTTTCCCAGGAATAAAAATACACTAATTCATATGCATAAGAATTATATACATGTGCACATACATAATAAAAATAACTAAATCCTGATTCAACACTGATTTGCTAATTTTGTTCAAAAAGCAAGATAATCTGCAGTCATATTAATATTACAAGTAATTTGCTGAACATGACTAGTCAAGTTTAGATCTTAAAATGTGCCTTACATATTAACATGCTATGATTAAAGGATATCTGGACATGGACACTAAGATAACTATAAATAAATAGATAAATCAAGAGTAGGTGACATAGTTTATGAATATTAAAATTTAGAATAGGTCAATCAACTATGTGTTATTTCATCTGATACAATACAGAAGATAAACTTTTTGTAAAAAATGTACAATACACTTTTTATATTATTTCCTTGCAGATTATTAATTTAATCAAATATTATTGAATTTGCCTGAATGAAAAATGATTAAAAAATAAATTCAGCATTTACAATTTACAAAAGAAATCAACTGTATTATATGTTAGTTTCTGTAATTTATATAATCTTATGACATAAAGAGTTAGTAATTGATAAAATATATAGTATAGTAAATAAAGCATTTTAGGAAGTAAATGAGGTGAAAAGAATTCATTTTTGTTTATATTTAATCAGAGAAATTACTAAATATGGTAAATTATTCAGATGTAATTTAAATTGAAATTTCAGTGAAGTTCAAAATTAGAATTAAAAACATTAATTAATAAGAAATTTGAATATTGTATAATATTTTTAAGTTGCTATTATCTTTCTATATATAAATAAACATTTTACAACATATATAACTAAAAATATGTAAATGTATAACACCAATTTCTTTGAAATTGTGATAATGTTTTATAAATCTTTTGATAGCAGATTAAATTTTAAGGGACTACTTTTTCATTGTGTTATAAAATTGATAAAACCTGCTATAACTTCATAGTTGAAATAGGATATTAAAATAAATTCATAAAGGCCAATGATTCATTATCCAAAAAAAGAAAAAAAAAATGAAACCATAGTAAATCCAGGGATTTCCTTTAAAGCAAAAATGTGAATATTTTTATTGATAGGAAACTGAGAAAAGTAAAGGTTTCATGACATGAAAATATTTGCTTTTCGTTTTGCCTACACCTAGGGTGTAAATTATAATAAGCTATACTTTTCATTTCATTTCTAGCATATTAATAAGTACTGTTCTCATGTAAAATGAAAATTCAGGAGTATTTCAATAATATCAGACAGAACCCCAAATCTAGTCAATTGCACAATGGCACATTAGTGGAAAGTCTAAGTAAATTGTGTAAGTTAATCATGTGAGTGAATGTTGAGTTACAAATAAATTCAATGTAAATAGTATGGGTTACTTCTCTAAGAACCCATTCACTTGCAGAAGCACAATTTCAGCTCACACAACAAAGTTGCTGAGTCAGGAAACTAAAATCTGTGTCCAGTGACCATGGTTAAGCTGTATTAGGATAAATTAATCAGTTCATCATCTCTCGTGCTCAACGTGTACAACTCATATGAAGACCTGCAACCACCATTGCCTTGAGGAGTCACCATTTTAAGGTGTTCTGGAACAACAGGGGCTAGAGAGCCTCACAGCATATATGCCTGGCTTCTTTTCTTTATTTCTCACAGTGCCTTGTTAACATAAAGAAGTCAAACCCCAATAAAAAAGATGGGCTAAATTGGTGAAGGGGATAAAGAAGTACAAACACCCAGTTATAAAATTAAACTGTGCAAGTAGTGACTCTATAACATCTTACTGTGCTGACAGACTGCAACTGCAATGGGGGGTGAGGACTTGGGGATATGGGTGAATGTTGAAACCACAATCTTGTTCATGTGAAACTTTCATAAGATTGTATATCAATGATACTTTCATAAAAAAATTAAGTTGTGGAGATGAAAAGTATGATATAAGAAATAAAGTCAATAATATTATTTAATAACTGTATGGTGATAGATGGTGAGCATTTCATAAGGTAGGAGTTGTTGAATCACTACACTGTATACCTGAAATTAATACTGTATATCAACTAGACTTAAAAAAAAAAAAGACATCTGCCCTGACACAAATGCTTTCTCCAAGTTCTTGGCTTAGTTCTTTCTGTTCTTTTGTGCTGCCATATTCTCAGTCACATCATGTTTCATGACATTAATTATTTAATTATTACCTCTTTTCTTGTATATCTTTCAAGTCTACTTTAACTATGATCTCATTTGTAAAGCATTCCCCAGTTCTACAAAGAGTTAATATCCTCCTTCAATGCACTTTCATTTTGCACATACCTCTATACACAGTTATTGTATGTTACATCACCATTTTATTTATGTATTTATCTTTCCAATAAACTCTAGACTCAGTCTTTAAAAACAACCTTTGATTTTTAAAATATCATTTTCCCTTGAGACAAGTCACCCTGACCCTCTTCCACCAGTATAGCCCAAGTTCTTAATGGACCAAGTGAAATGCTACTCTCAAGTTCAGCCTGATTTTCACCTGCTAGGTGAAGACTTCCTTGATCAACTAAATTCTGACTGATTTCCTTTTCTCTGAATACCCATCATGTCTTTTCAGTTTATCTATGGCTTCCCTCACTTTCTGACCAGTATGCCCCCATGACAATCATGCTTACATTGATGACACACCACTATGGGCACACCTAGAATTATGCCTCTCACTACTCCACATTTCCTTCTGTCTTAGTAGAGGACACATATCAAAACACATGTGTGATGCTATGGTACTTTTTAAAGGTTCTTCTCTAATCCAGAGTAATTAATATGCTTTAGTATTCTCTTATTAATGATAAAGTACAGACTAGACAGAATAAATCTCAAATCTCTTTATGAAATCAGTGGATGAACCTGGGAGGCTATAATATTCATTTGGCACTTAACATGCATTGCTTATATTTTATTTTTTCATGAACCAACAATATGATGAGATTACAGAGAGAATAGACTCCATGACATATTTCTGTGCTTCCGTAGGGTACCCAGTTTTATGCCTGAATTCAACTGGGGCTTTATAAATAATGCTCCTGTTGGTGATAATGACAGTGATGTCAGTACATAGGAAAGAGCATCATTTTTAATAGTTTTTAATGAATCAGTAATTGAGTTTTACCCATGGTTAATCCCGGCAAAAAACTGTTCCCTCACCACCTTCTATTCCCCATGTGTGAGCCAGTTTTTAAGAAATCCTGCTAAGAGTCTTCAGGACTAAATGATGATTCAAAAAAATGAAAATGCTGCATAATGAAGAATCTTATATTCTGAATGTAGTTCTCAGTGTTTCTAAAACGTAAGAGCTCTAACTCATATCATACAATTCAAAATAGTAGAAAAATATCCTTTCTTTATACCTCCTAATGAAAGAATTTTTAAAAATGCAACCACATATTGTTATTGGAACTTACAGCACAACAGATCCTATATAACCTTGTTAAAATGAATTCAGTTCCAACCAGAACAGTATACAATAAATTGAAGAGTAGTACAGCACCTTTTTTCCAATAACGAGCATTTTAGGTTAAAGGTAAATTCTGTTCTCGACAAATGCAGTGTACAGTAATTCCTAACTTGTCAACATGTTTTGTTTTGTGGCAGCTTCTCCTTTTAAACATGGCATCCTGGCCATTCAGAATGGATTTTCTAAGCAAAATTAAGCCTAAAGAGTCCCTGAAGCCGAAGCGGCTTGTTTCTCTCTGAGGACTATTGCTCAATAGGGAGAAAAACTGCTACCATTTCACCGGGACTCCAAATGTCTACTTCCTTTCCGCTTCATGTCACTAACTCCCCGGGGTGTTCCCAGGATAATCAAGAGTGAATCCAAACCAAGGATTATTAGTGGAGATACAGAAGAGTCAGAAGTTGACGTATATTAGAAGTATTAAGGTAAGAAGTGTCTTTTTGAGAGCCATTCACATTTCTTAACTTTAAAAATAATAGGGCATCCTTAACTTTCTTACTGATAATCGTGCTGCCATTGGAGGAAATTATGAGGAAAAATTTACTGTATTTGCTTTTCTGCCTGTGCAGAGGATGCTTCTCTGCCCCCATTATGTTCAGCCACACGCAGTGGCCTATTTGGATTATAGCGTAAGAAGGGACAACAGCGCCGAGGCTCTTACTTAATGACAGCCACCAAGCCGACGAGGCCCCAAGTCCTCGGTGCATGCCTGCTTGTCAGGAGTCATATGGGAACCTCATCTGCTCATAAAAAGGAATCCTTTTAAAAATTAGATTTCAATGAATCCCTTTTCATCCCTCTGATAGCTTCCACTGGCTTCACATACTAAATGGAATCCTTATACAATAATAATAATATAAAAAAGCTGTTCTTGAAAAATGAAAAAGCACTGCAATTTTAAACTGTAGGCGGTAACCAACAGTCCTGTGTAATTACAAGAAAAGTTTTTGTATAAAACCAGTCTGTTATTTGAAAAATGTATGCATTTTTTTTATTTTAAAATACTCCTTTACATTCCAAACCAACAAAAGGAAGTGAAATTTAAAGTAGGGAAAAAAATGTCTTTGAAGTGGATGATCCTACATTATTTATCTTCACCTACTTCAATACTGTGAGCTCTTTCCTAAAAATGCTCAAAAATATATTAAAAAAGTAAATATAAAAAATATATAAAAATGTAAATCAGATTTTTTGGTCAAATATTTTAAGTTCTGCAAGGATGTCAGTTTCCTACGGGAGAATAGCACTGTTACTCATTAATGAAAAATTTAAATCAAATATGAAGTGTGACATAGTAGAAAAACATTGAGAAATCTGGATTTTTGGGTTTCTGTGATAAAATAGCCAAGAGACATTTTGCATATAATTTAACCTTTATACACCCATGTTTTCTCATATAAAAAAGAAGAGTTTAGACACATTTATATAAATGACTTTGGATCAGGTTCTTAATTAGTGATGGATCACAGTTGATCATCTAAAAGTAAAACACCTTCACTCAAGAAACTTATAAATGCAAACTTTTTGCATATGGCTTCAAAAGATACATTGAGTCCCTAAAGGTGTTTGTTTAGATAAAAAAATGCAATGATGTAAGCTTCTATGATACCTTATATTATAAATCACTTAACTCTCTCAACTTCAAGATAATCTCATGTGTACTTGAAAAAAATTAATGTTAATATGTGTGTGATTAAAAAATGTTAATGTCAGTGAACCTTTAGGAGACAACACTCTTCATTTGTATCAAACCATCCATTTTGAGGTATGTCAAGTATGTCAGGCTTATGTTAAAAATCTCTCTTAAACTCTCTCTGCTTGATCTATCTTTTCCAATGTTCATTTTTCATTGTGTAAAATGGTTCCTTAACTCATATGAGATTATAGATTTATGTTACTATACTGATTACTCATCACAGAACTTAGTAGAGATGTTTCTCATTTTTATCTTTATTCCTCTTCTTATTTGATACATGAATTCCAAAAAAGAGTAACAGTGGGCTCCAAAATCCTGAACCAAATGTACTTAGGACTTAACTAAACTATACATTACTAAATACATACAAGCTGAAGCATTTTGTCTCTCAACTGAAATTGGAAGTTATTATACAGCACTAATTTTTAGCGAATTCTAAATTTCACACGTTTGTTGCCTGAAGACTTTTTAAAATGCATCCAAATACAATATTTGCTATTGCAACAGTAAAAGTTAGTTAAATGAAAATTAAAAGAGAATGTGAGATTGTTTCAAAGATTATTATTATTATAAATTTGCTGTTCTTTAATTTAAAAAAACCAGCGATGGCCATTTGCAGATACCTTTTGTGTATACATATTCATCAACAGATCCACTTTGCATATCCATAGAATAAATCCCTACTAAGCACCAAGAATAATGTTAAGCAGAATTGTGAAGAAACACCCGCTGAACTCTGCTTTTACTACCCCCTTTGATCACTTGTATACCTAATGTTCAGAGTTCTCACACAAAGCAAGGTCTTTTCTAACCTTACCGTAGAATCTTTAATAAACTGATTCCCACAGGGATTTAGTTACACAAATTGATAACCTTTCCCAAATTATTTATATTTAAAATATGGTCTTAATAAGGAAATTAACATTTACCAAAGCAAAATATTTCAAACTGTGGAAATTTATGTTCTCCTGGATATGTCTCCTAGAATATTACAATTAATGAAGGAACCTTGAAAATATCTCTGAAATTGCATCATGGTGAAATACATGAGTGAAACACCTCACTTTTAAAATTTTACTATGAAGTCCAGGCATAATTGGAGTGTTTACTTATTCATTACAGGATTCACAGTGACTTGCTTAGCACTTTGTATATAGTAGATACTCAAAAAAGATTTCCTGAAATTGTAAAATATAGATAGTATATCATTGTGATGTGGATTTTCAGGCCATGGCTCAAGAGAAGTTTTATATTTGGCTAATCTAAGAGGATGATAGAGATTTCCAAAGAACAAATCCAATTTTTACTTAGCAATAATCAGATAATTTTGCAAAAAGATGAACAGACGTATGAAGGCAATTGCATAACTTCTAATTTCGAAGATTTCTGTTAGAGATACTAATTCTACTATACACAGCTGTTGTTCATAAAATGCACTGCTTTACTCTATAAGGCATCATTCGCATATTGACTGCTCAGTAAATATATCACTATATGTCACTTCTTTTCCAAATATGGGATGAAAGCTAAAGGTTTTGATTTTGCTGACCAAGAAATGAATACCAATTACCCCGATTTTGCTCAGAAGTCAATATATACGTGTATACATGTATGTATACACAGACATGTAGACATATATATACATGTGGATGTATGTAGATGAGTGTTTATGTATGCATATATACATGTGTATATACATATATCATTTTATTAAAGTTTAATCTGTTGAAAAGACAGGGAGAGATAGAGACAGAAAGAGAGAAAGACAAAGGAATTTAATCACTAAAGAAATATTTATTGAATGCCTTCTATTTAGAAGGAACTATTCTATGAGCTAGAGATAAATAAAACTCCAAGATGTTTGTTTTCAAGGAAGTCATAATATATTGGGTGGACATAGAATATATTTACATGTATAGATACATGATACATGTACATAAATTAATGTATCTATAACATAGGCATCATATGTACTATCAAATATAAAAATAAAGAACTAAAGTACCAAATAATAATTAGTGCTCTGCAGAAAATTAAAATGAAGTGATATATAACTGGGGGCTGCTTTAGATTGGACTGACCTCTTTGGATTGAGGTATGGTTGAGAATTCATTTAATCTGAGATTTGAATGATAAGAAATCACTCTTGCAAAGACCAGCATTTATGACAGCATTCATTATAGTTTCTAGACAAATATTCTGGGCAGAGGCTAAGTGTCTGAAAAGAAAATGAGCTTAATGTCTTAGAGGAGTTGACAGAGAATCAGGGAGACAGAAGTGATTGTGTGGAAAGGGCTGAGATGTGACAGTTGTAGGTTGTAGCATATTGTCCGGGTTTGGTAAGGCAGGGTAATGAGGACTTGGATTTTATACTAAGTGTGATGAAATGCCTTTGGATAAATTTAAATAGGGAAAAGACATGAGGGACTTTGCAATTAAAACATTAGTATATCACAGCTGTGTGGGAAATAGATTGGTGAGGTGAAAGGGTGGAAGAAAAGAGCCCATTAGACAATGTTTCAATAATCTAGGCCAGAAAGGATGGCAGGGAGAAGTGGAATGTGGGAGCATGATTTGAAAATAGTGTCAACAAAACTTGCTGATGAATTATAGAGAATGGTAGATAAGAATCACGGATAATTCTGGGATTCTGGAACAGGCACATCATGTGTTACAATGTTTGTGAAAACTACATTGTTCAAAGCTACAAAGCTAGTTCTATGAAAAATCTGTGTCTTATAGTTAGGAATGCCATTATTTCTGAGAACAAATGCCAACATTTTCCCCTATGGGCCACTGCACTTGAATTCTCTGATGAATGAGCCAATTAATGCTCATATACTTGAGTAGAAGGGCTCTGTACATTTTCATGAGTTCTGTACAGTACTTTGTAACATAGCCTTATTTCCACATGAATAAAAATATAGAAAGACTGAGCACCATGGTTTCTATCCTTCTGTTTTGTTTACCTTACCATAACTGATAGAAAGGATTACAAATAAATAATGCAAGAGAAGATATTTAAAATGTTGGAATTGTTGAGCGATGGTCTCTTTCCTCCTTTTGGGAAGGAAAGAAGGTTTTCCCCAGGGGCATTTTGGTTAGTCCACCTAGGTACCATAGAAACATTTACTTCAGAATGGCATCTCTGAATGGATTTTTTACTCTGAAAGGTAAAATCTTAATTTATCCACTTCATGCTCATCTTAAAGAGATGTAATTAAGCCTCAACCCTCCATTGAGTCTGCCTGATATATGCACCTTTTTAAACGTTTTGTAATAAAAAAAAAAAAGTGCTCCAATCTCCTCTATTTGATCCCATTCCACTGCTCTCTGCAGAATTCAACAGCATATTCATCCAGTCACAGGCACACCTTGTGACAGGTTATAGCTCTCCCTACTTATTCAAGTTCAGAAATGATACGTTTTATCTCATTGATTAAAGAAGGTACTGTTTTAAGAACCATCCAACTAGTTTACAGTCTGGAAGCTCAAGCAGAGACAAGTGCAGCAGCACGGGGCTCTTCCATTAGTGCAGTTTGTTGCTCTATGTGGATGTCTTTTCTCTCTTTTTCATCCTACACTGTATATTTTCCCATCTATGCTTCTAAAGAAAGCTTCTCCAAAGGAAACATGCTCATTATGAGCACACAGAATTAATTTACCAACTGGTACATCTGTTTCCATGTGAGGGAACAGATTTTAGCTGAATCCCTTTTTAATGTTTGCTAGGCTGTACATCTGTCCATAACCCCGGCTTCTCTTTCCCACTCCCCACCCACCTGAATGAGCTCAAATATTCACTCTTAGTTCCATCGTGATCTGTATCACCTTGCCTATCAGTACAACTAAGTGGAAAATATTCGTATAGCCTCTCAATCTGTGTTATTGCTGGGTAATTGTTAGTAGTAAATACACAAGTGACAACTAACTTTTTAGTCTAGCTACATCTTGACGAAGAAGCACAGAAGTATATTTTTCATTTTAATGTGATAAGAATCCTCATTAGCTTTCCAGTCATTGGTAACCATGACATGAATATATGAAATACATAGTACTGGACTAGGAATATATGATCATCATATTTGCTTAGTTCTATGGTAAGACAAGTTTAAAAACAAATTTAGGATGTTAGTGTATGATATTCCTAATCTGCTTCATAATTATTCTCCATTCACCTAAATGTATATTATTTTGCTAAATTTAGGGTCAGATATTAATAAACTTAAAGCAACTGGATTTATATTTTACATACTAGTTAAATGTTTGAAAGGGATGATAGCCTGGAAATGTTTGTTAAAGTGAAAGAAAGGCAACCTACCATGACTCGGTTTGCCTCTTTTTGATAGTAAGCAAATCAGCTGAAGTGGAGAATCAGTGCCAGGATGGCAAGTGAGAGGCTTTTACCTGTTGTCTGTGACAGAGATACTCTAAATGAGCAACAAATCTTGGTAGCTGGGCTTGATGCGGGAGTCTGCAATATCTGTGTGTGTAACTTTCTGTCTCTGAGGAGTTTTGACATTTATTATTAACAATAAAAGCAGAGCGAAATGAAAGCAGCAGATGTATTGATTCTTATAAGGTGGAAAAGTATATTTAATAGCTTGATACCTTTCACTAGACTAAACACCCAGACATTTCTAGTAGTAATATTCTCTTTATTAAAATTAAAAATATGAAATATTTTTTTTATAATGGCTCTTATTAACCAACAATAAAATCTGATGGATCCTATCATGTGTATGTGTGTGTGTGTGTGTGTGTGTGTGTGTGTTATTTCTGAGGTAAATTATCCTGGAAACATTTTAAAAAAAAGCAGTAGATTTTTCATCAGTAGATCTATTCATTTCAATAGATGTATGAACAAATAAACAGAACCACCATAACTGTCAGGTGCTGTTTTAGGGATATCAAGTCTGCAACTGTCATTAAATTCATTGGCATTACAGAAGTATAAGCAAACTTCTTACTCTACTTTCTGCTATGATAATACTAGTCATGTAGAATTTTATTTGTTTTTATGTGGTCATAAAGATGAAATTTGCTAGAAAAGCAAAATACATATACATAAGAAAAGTAAAGATGTGGAGAGGTGCATAGTAGGTGACTTCATTCAAAATGAGAACAAGAGTTAACGTAAGAGGTAATGAATTGTAAATGCTGCTTGTTCATACAAGTAGAAACAATGGAGCAATAGAATAAGTTAGAGTGGTGGCAAAATAATTTTAAATCTCACATAAGGATTATTATGGTAATAGAAGAAGAAATTTGAAGAGAGATGGGAAATATCATGAAATGCTTTCTATAACAGTGCATCTCAATTCTGCTATGACTGCCTGAGATGATGATACATTGATTTCTGAGTGGCGTGGTTTCTCCACTGAGGCTCCATTCTGCCTCCCTGTTAATTTCTTCTACCACAAATGCAGCCTACTGGTAGAAGAAGAAATATTCAACTCATTATTTCTACTCGTATTATTGTCCTTGCTCCCAAATCCTGGGGAGGGTTTTGAGGCTAGAGAGATGATTCTAAAGAGTTCCAGCGTCCCTGCACATCTTCCACTTGTATTTTGAGAAGTGGTTATAAATCTCGCTAGCATGAGAGTGAAGGGATGTAAAAGGCTTTGAGAAAGTTGAGAAGGAAGAAGTTTAGGATTTGGGGGATGTGCTGATTTGTGTTTTCTCACTCTCCATAGATACTCTTTCTCAAAACTCCCTAGGTACTATACACTTCTGTCACTTTCAAAAGAATATATGTTTTTAAATCAGTTAAAAATATAACTTTTCAATCAGTTGATAACAAATTAACATAAGAACTTGAATTGCTTCCAATCAGATCAGTCTAAGGTCATATGCAATTCTCTGCAGCTATTCTTTGTGTGATGAAAAAGTATCTGCTATGTTCTCTATCCTGCAAGATGCATATCCAGGTAGTGTTTGCTTGGGGAGAAGACATTTTATTTGAACACTCTGAACCTGATATTGTATTAGAGGAAAAGGGTTAGTATAACTTCTATCCTACTCTATATAACTAAATTGCTACACTGCTGAATTTTAAAATCTTCTCCATTGTTTAATAAGCAAGAATTTAGGATTTCACTTTCTTCAGTAGGGATAACCTCCTTTATGCTCTGGGTACTATTTAGGTATTAAACTGTATGCAACTCATGAGTAAATTTCTCATAAGAACATTGGATTGAGATTCCTTGGCATCATAAGACTACTAGTATATAATAATAATAATGTCTGATTTATTGCATATCTATGTACTGGGAACTGTGCTGGGTACTTCCCTTTATGATATATACCACTTGTTTATGAATAAGCTAGAAATGCTGTGTTACTATTTTTTAAAATTCCATATATGTGGACCACACTCTCACAGACTTTGAACATCTACATCATTGTATGTCCACCTTCCTATAGTTCTCCTGTTTTGCTATTATAATTACTTGAATGTTTAACTTACATATTATGTTAAATTCTTAACTTCTTAAGTGCTATTCAACTTTGCTCCAATAATGCTTTTATACTCAGAAGATAAGTGCTAAATATCTATTTGGTGAAGGAATGAGTTTTTCTCTTGATCTGTGGTCTCCAAATAGGAAAAACAACAAAGGAATACTATATTTTAAGACCATTGATATGAAAGCAATCTGCCATTCTAAATAAATAGCATGATATCAATGACAATATGAGAATGAGTTCAATATTTTTATATGCAAGGAAAAAGACAAAAAACAACTGTGTTCACAGAAATTAATAATATAACAAAGGTTACCAATTTAAAAGATAAATTTTTCCATTTCTGAGCTTGTTCATGAAAATGATATTCTTTTCCCAATGGAATCTCTACAGTGCAGATATTTCATAGGTATAATGTTTTATTCTACAGGTATTTGTATGCTGAATTTTGGTAGGCCTTTTGTTGAGGATGAATTTTATACTGGCAGTTTGAAATTACCATCTGTATTTCTAATGCAGAAATTTGTAAAGGTGTAACTAGGAAGGGGAAAAAAAAGTCCAGTGTCCATAACACAAAATGTCACTGCTGTTAACAATTAAATGTGATAACATTTAAATAATGTACCCAAAGAATAAAATCTAACCACTAGGATGGCATCCAGATAACAGCTGATTTCACAGGAAAGTGCTCAGAGCTGCGTCAAGAATCAATAGAACCCAGGCAACTGAGGGAGAGTCAAAGACAGTCTCAACTCATGAAAGGCCTTTCTGTACTGGAGCTATTTTAAATTGTCACAGCTAATGTAAAACCAACCTTGGTGTAAAAGATAAAAGGGTAAAGTTCTCACAAATGATCACTTATCACACCATTCTGAAATGCATGCAGAATTCATTATAGATCGAAATGCCACTCAAATTTCATCACTTAGTAGGGTTTTGAAACAGCCAAACCATTAACAGACCATTTTATATTTATACAACCAGTGACTAATGAAACATTATACCCTGTGAGCAAAGGGGAAAAGAAAAACACCTTTATTTTGTAATGAACCCAATTGGAGCCCTTTTTAAACACAGTGTAATAAGGTTCACTGTTTCATTGAGCCTCTCATTACTTGTGTCAATAATCCCAGGTAAACTACTGTTGAACTTCACAGCATTTATCTAGCAGCATGAATAGCATTAATCTATGGGGTGCTTTTGATGAACTGTAGTTCAAAAAGCAAAGCCAAAAACGACTTCTTACAAAGTGCTTAGAGAAACATTTATTAGAAATATAACAACTGCCAACTACCTAAAGGTAGCTTGGCTATTTAGAAAATCACGCTGCAGGCTAGTTGCAAACACCAGAAAAAACATATGAATTTTCCCCACTTGAATTACTTTCAAAAAACGAATGACATATTTCTCATCTAAGTATACTATTTTCTCTGTCACTTTCCTTCTAATTCTCTATATTTTTATGTCATATTGCTTTCGGTACAACACGGTATGCTATGTAACATGCCCCCAGGTTCCCAAAAACTTTTGTGAGAGAAACACTTACAAAGTTAAGAGTGAATGAGACTATATTTCACTTTAGATTATGATTGCATGATCTAAACATCCAGGTCAACAAAGGGAAAGGTGTTCCTGGATTCTGCTCTAAGGATTCAACTTACCTTCTTGACCCACCCTGTTATATCTCTGGCAGTAAGACTGGTAGGGTGTGTCTGAGGGGTTTGCCACATTTAATTCTAATTTGTCAGTCTAATTTGATTAGGCTGATCTTTCCAAAAAGATGAAATTTGCACAGATCATGAGATACTAGGAAGGAATCTCTTAGCTCTATCTTCAAAATATCTATATGTGGATATTCTATTCACAAGGCTTCATTGCCTATACATAGCAAAGTGGTATTAAGAGTTGAGAGACTGTATACACTAAAACAATTTGAAAATCGGAAAGCTCTAGATTGATTCAATGTATAATTTTTTTCTCCAATCATGGCCTATGTCCTAATAAAATAAATACCTGGGAAAAAACACAAACTAGGTTAATTTTTCTTTTTTTCCTAAACTTAAATCTCTTTACAAAGAATTAGACTTTACTCCCACAGTTCTGTTTTTGGAAAGGTATAGAAGTAACCTGTGCTTCTTACATTAGTTTATAACTAGATTCATGGAAAAGATATCAAATAAGCATACTTTCTCCATGATTTCTAAGATCCACTGGATTTATCACAGCATCATGTTTTACATAATACTTTTTCCAAATCCTATAATATTGTGTAGAACATGATACTAGTCTTTGAAAAGGTTTACTTGTTAAAATATCTGACAAAAATCTGATACAGCCTAAAGCTTTTTTTCATGGGAATTCACAATGTACCCTGGCATATTAAATAAACTCTGAGAAGTCTTGCAATAAAGAAACCTGACTAATTTTGTTTGTTGGAATATTTATCAATCTCATAATACTTCACCTCCATCTAACAAACGTTGAAGCTACCTCATGAACAAACCATTGTAGCTTTTGGCGTTTAGATAAACAGAGATTCTCATCAAACATGGGCATGGTATTTCTTTCTGCTATTTTGTTATATTTACTCAAATTGTGACAGGAATGCAGAGGAGACACAAATGTCTGTGAATGTTTCAACTTATTGTTCATGAGAAATTAATGCAGTTATCATTAATATTGTACAACTCTGTCTTTTCTGCATCTCAATGACATGCTATTAGTGGTTATTAAATATATTTTTGTGATAATGCAACAAAAATTAGCTGAAGGGAAATATAGTTTTCATGATTCTGATTTACATGTAAAAGCATTTATTGGTAAAATTAAAAAAATAATATAATTTACTAGTAACCACCAAAAATTATATATTTGTATTAAAGAAAACCTTCACAAAACTAACTTTTATTTTTAGTGTATTTTGTAATTGTATTATTAGTTTGATTTTAGAACATATTATCTGTGAATCTGGAGATACTTACACTTATATGAAGTCCTGTAAGAAAAAGGAAACCTGTTTAATTTTTTTTATTATTCTAAAAATTTAAACAGTTTTTTCATTCATTTTTTAACATATAAAGATGTCAAAAAGGTACTCACCGTGTACAATGAGAACATACTCTGCACTGCTTTGGCCAATGGTGTTTGTGGCTTCACAGCGATATGTACCATTATCCGTTTTGTTCAGGAAAAGAATGTTTAGCTCCCTACCACTCACAACCATGCGGTCAGGATCTGGTAATTCTCCACCATCCTTTGTCCACAAAACAGGTTCTGGCCTATTGGATTTAAGCATGCATATAAATAGGAAAAATAAGAAATGTTAAATTTCTGTGATAAAGTAAGTCAAGCAACTTATAAATACTTAAGATGTATTTTGTGAATAACTCTTGCCTAATTCTGTAAGGTACAAAAGAACCATTATGTGTGGTTTTCACTCAGAAAATTTGGAGGCTACATATATCTATAAATAAAATATAGTAAAAACACTATATTAAAGTACACAACACAATGATTTAATATATATATATATATTGCAAAATGATCACCACTATAGGTTTAGTTAACATCATTCACCTTACATAATTACAATTTTTTTGCTTGTGATGAGGAATTTTAAGCTTACTCTCTTAGCAACTATTAAATATATAATGCAGTATTGTTAACTATAGTCAGCATGCCATATCCAGTATTTATTTATCCTATAATATTTACCCTTTAACTACTTCCACCCAATTTCTCTACCCTCACACCCTGCCTCTGGCTATTTTCATTCAACATTGTTCTGCAAATCCAGAGCAACTAAGCAGGAAAAAAATAAAAGGCATCCAAATCAGAAAGGAACACACAAAACTATCTTAATTTGTAGATGATACAATATTATCTAAGGGTAACCCTAAAGACATCAACCAAAACTGTTAGAAATAATAAAAGATTTCAGTAAAGTTGAAGGTTACAAAATCAGTATACAAAAATCAATTACATTTCTATATGTTAACAATGAGCTATGAGAAAGATAAATTAAGAAAAATTACCATTTACAATTGCATCAAAAAGAATAAAATACTTAGGAAAAAATTTAACCAAGGAAGTGAAAGACCTGTACTCTGAAAACTGTAAGACACTGATGAAAGAAATTCAAGAGGACACATAAGTAGAAAGATAGTCAGTGCTCATGGACTGCAACAATTATATTAAACGTCCATACTATTCAGAGCAATCTGCAGATTCAATGCAATCCCTCTCAAAATTACAATGACATTTTTCACCGAATAGTGCAAATAAACCCCAAATTTTGTTTGAAACTACAAAAGGCCCCAAATTGGCAAGCAATCTTCAGAAAGAAGCAAAAAGCTGGAGGTATCAACTCCTTGATTTCAAACTGTATTATAAGCTATAGTAATTAAAACAATATGGTATTGACATAAATACAGACACATAGATCAATGGAAAAGAACAGAAAGCCCATGCATAATTGTGGTCAATTAATTTTTGACAAAGAAGCAATATACATTGGGGAAAAGACAGTCTCTTCAATAAATGGTGTTAGGCAACCGGGACACCCATGTGATAAAGAATGAAAATGGGTCCATATCTTAACACTATACTCAAAATTCAATTCTAAATGGATTAAAAACTTGAATGTAAGCCCTGAAACCCTAGAATTTCTAGAAGAAAACATAGGGAATTGGCAGTGAAGTTTTGGTTTGACACCAAAAGCAAAGAGAACAAAAACAAAAACGAACAAACGGAACTACTAACAGACTAACATGTTTCTCACAGCAAAGGAAACCATTAACAAAATGAAAAGACAACAGATAGGAGAAAATATTTGCAAATCCTATATCTGATAAGGGGTAAATATACAAGATACATAAAGAACTCATACAACTTAATAGTGAATATAACCAGATTATAACTGAGCAGAGGGACTGAATTGACATTTTTTCCAAAAAGAAAAGACATACAAATAGCCAACAGCTACTTGAAAAGATGCTCATCATCACTAACCATCAGGGAATGTAAATCAAAACCACAAAGAAATATTACCTCATACCTCTTAGAATGGCTATCATTACATAGACTAGAAGAAACAAATATTTGGGAGGATGTGAAGAAAAGGAAACATTTGTGCACTGTTGGTGAGAATATAAATTGATGTAGTCACTATGAAAAACAGTATGGAGGTTCCTTAAAAAAATAAATAGAACTATAATTTGATCCAATAATTCCATTTCTGGGTATATACCCAAAGGAAATGAAATCAGTATCTAGAATAGCTATCTATACTCCTATGCTCACTGCAGCATTATTATCTATGTCTATGTCAAGACATAGAAACAGCCTAGGTGATCATCAATGGATGAATAAAGAAAATACATTCCAAATATAATGGAATATTATTTGGCCATAAAAAGGAAGGAGACCCTGCCATTTGCAAAAACATGGATGGATCTTGAGGGCATTATGCTAAGTGAGAAAAGCAGATAGAGAAAGACAAACACTGTATGATCTCACTTATTTGTGGAATCTAGAAAACTCTAACCTACAGAAACTGACAGTTTTCCAATTAAACACTGGAAAATAATTCTATCTCAAAACCTGCTTTGAGAAAAGAAAGGACAAATAAACAATGGATTTCTATCTTCAAAGATGTGAATCTTTTATAATTATTATTGATTAGAAGAGTTATAATCAATATAGTGATAATGGTAGTGATCTTAGGTACTCCACATACATTTTTTATAATCCTCATAAGAACACTTTGGTAGACATCATTTTTTGAAATCTAATTTACATGTGAATATGGAAGATCAGAGATGTATCTAAACTCTGGGCTGAATCCATAGTTAATGCTTTGTACACTACCTCTTGCTTTCTAAATGATGAATATTTTCCTAGTTCTTCTATGTCAAAATTTTCTAATTTAAACATGATTTTATCATACCACTGGAAACTGTTTTTGGAAAAGCTTTAATTATTTTGGTGAAAACACTGGGCTTACATTTTGTTTTTGTGAAGACAATTAGAATGGAGGTCTTGACAACTGATGCCCATGACCAAGACAGCTTTCCTAAGGCAAAAAAAGTTATATTTTCTGACAAAATTTTGTGAAAGGGATAAAAGCTGTTAACCAAACAATAATAATTATTGCTAATAATATCAAAACCAGCAGGTCAGCAGTGTGGTGAAAGAATCGCTTTTTAAGTAGTAAAAGCACTTAGAGAGACAATAAACTAGAGAGGATAATTTTATCAGGACTATACCCATGAAACTTCTGTAAGAGCATTCTATGAAAAAAAGAAGAAACTAGTTATCTAAAAATATTGAGAAAGGACAATAGTTTATATCATCAAATTTTATAGACACCTTACTCTCAGTATCTTGAATGAGAGTCAAGCCATTAATACCGCTCAACTTACTTTGTATGTCCCACATCTGCCTGTTGCTATTTGAATTTAAAATCCTTATTTTAAAACTGATAGCCTGGATAATCGTGTATCCTGCATGTCTTTCACATCCTCTTTTGAGGAGGCAAAAGTGGCACAATAAAACTATAATTTACTGCACATAATTGAATATTAGAGGTTGTATCCTTTCTACAAAGCCATATAAGGCCAATATTAAAATAACAGTTATATTAAGGATAATTTGAATTTTAGAAGATTCATCCTTAAGATACTACTCAAGGGAAGTATTTTATCAAGAGGCAATACTTTCTTGCTGAACAAGATGGAATTTTTAAACACACAGATATAATTATATGCATGATCCACATATTTCCATATACTCAAAATTATGTCCCCCAAGTCCATACGGTCAGAACTTTTGTCTACTCAGGTTCATAAGCTTTCAGTCACATCTTAAAGCATATGGCTCTGTAAATATGGAATTAAATTCAGATACATATTTTAAAATTGTGTGTATAGAAATGAAGTTAAAAATATAGATAAATTATTCAAGCTTCCAGCCTGTATTTTAAAAACATTTTTTTTCTGAAACAATAATTCTTTCTTTTAGGATAATAATGAAAAAACACCTACAAAAATGATTAACAGGAGATTATAAGTCACTGCTGACACTGAACATTTCAGGATTCTTTATCTTATTCTGTATGGTATATCTTCAAGGTGGCAAAAAGAAGTTAGCACTATAAGATGCAATTTTAATGAAATGAAGGTTAGAGTTTATGCATTGATTAAAAATAGCCTACACATATTCCAATTAGTACTTAAAATGTTCAAGCTTCTATATACCGCCATAAAAATATTAAGTGGTTTAGCAGGTCTTGATACAATTTGTGTTTCATCTTAATGAAACGGGCCCCTAGGCTTTCTCTAATTGGAACCCAGAAATGAGTGAGTTTCTTGCTGCAAATGAATAACAATCTTCCCTGCTGCTCAGGCGACCAAAGGAGATCATTTAAAAAGTAGTTCCAGTTGACAGTTTCCATGTGATAAGCCTGAAAAAGAGTAGGAGCGAGACACCAGGAATAAGAGGACAGTGACACAGCATCAGACATGAGATCACACTGCAGAACTCCACAGTGAGAACATGAATATGGTCAACCCAGAGGGCTCCCCTTTTAAAAGCCCAAATAATTAGAAGTTGGGAATCTCCCATATGAGAAGAAATCTGATTTATGTTCCTGTCTACCAAATCTATAGGGCTAAAAAGATGTTTTATTTTCTTATGCACCTGAAGACATTTTGTAGCAATTTCTTCCTAGGGCGACAGAAAAAAACAAACAAATAAAAAAAGTGAAAGAAGAAACCAAATATGCTCATGTATTTATTCTCTTGTATTCTAAAGTCTTGGTGAAGTTGTTTTTATCTTAACAGATTTTTATTAAAAACTTCTATTAATTCAGTGTTTTACTTTGTGCATATCTACTAAGAGATCCTGTGATATTTTTATTAACAACTCCTTGTTTATAAATTAGTGTTGAGAGAGATTGCCACAACCCTCTCAGACTTCTAGTCTGCTTCCTTCATAAACACAGTACAAGCTGGGCTCTAATACTAAAATTAATCTTATGAAAATTAAACTTCCCTTTCCTAGATGACAGGAAAAAATAGGCACAGCAATAGTATTCAGGTAAAGATCTTCTAGCTCAAAAAACCAACCCAACAATTTCCAAATATATACCTTATACTTCCTTTAATATAAGACAAAGCAGGAACTTTTACTTAATAACTCAATTCCTTATGTATTATATGGCACATAAAGATGACTACTGCTTTTATTTCAGTTTAGAGATTCCACAGGTGGCAGTAGATGTGATAGAAATTTTAATGTGAGGGAGTTTGTTTTTAATGGCTAATTCTCCTCTATTTCCTGTGATATTTTCACTCTAAAGTGAAAGAAGCTAATAGGAGTTATGTAAACATTTTGGTCCCTTCCTATGCTTTTGGCAAAACTTTTAAATCAATAAATTATACTGAAAAGCCTATGTATAAAATTCTGTGTTTATGCTATCAGATTTTTAGAGAAATGGAAGGAGAGAAGTTAAATGCAAATTAATTAACAAGAGGGTTTGAAATTAGGTTCAAGTAGAAAACAATTAACTTATTGGGTTCCGAGGAAGATTCTGAGAGAAGAATCTAGCCTAAGCAGCTCTCTGCTGGGTAGTGTGCGACTGTATCTGTAAATCACACTCAAACACTGTACCAACCAAGTGAGGAAGAAGAAGCAAAAAAGGAGAAAAATATGATGCTGGGGTTGCTTGCTCCTTTCTTTAGTTTAAAAATAAATACAAAGCAAGTTCAAGGACTAGTCTTTCTTAAAGCTGTGAAACCAATTCAAAAATAATTTTGCAATGAGTCTCTGCTGGAAAAAATGACATAGTTGCTAAACAGAAAGACATAGAAAGGGATTTTATGTGAAGCTATTTACTACATCGGTTATTTCAAATTTAAAGATACACCAAAGTTTATTTTGTTATTGAGGTTCAAATGAGATGTTTCTAAACCTAGTCTGTAAATGAAATTCTACATATATTCAAAGTAATACTCTTAATTATTATAAAAATATTGATGTAGACCCTTGGAGGGCATATCAAGCTGTGATTTTTCCTCAGACTTTATTGTTGTACATCTTAATTACAATGAAATGTTTTCCTTTTATTCCTCATATTGATTTCATACTTCTTATAGGAACAATTCTTAAAACATCAAATAACTTTTACTATTATCCAAGTTAACTTTCAAAGTTTTACTTATCACAATTGAGTCCATTTAAAAACATAATGAATGAAATATTTATATTTGTTTTAATAAATATGGTTTTGCTTAAGGGAAAACAAAATTTCAGAAATATTTATAGTCAAATAGTCTTCAATGAGTCCTGATGGGTTTAATTACCAGAAAATGTTCTACTCTTGCACTACATCTTAAGACAGATAAGAGATCAATGAATTTTCCTGTTGCTGTTAAAAGTATGCCTATATATTCTTGATTAGGTACCTTACTAAGTTTATGCAGTTATTATCTAACAATTATCTATAAAAAATCTGTGCAAATCTTTGAATCAGAAATTTTTTGTGAGGGATATAAGGAAAATAAAATAAGTGTCTTCTATCTGTGATATTGTATTTTAGTAGTTTATATGAGAAATGTCATCAACCAAAGCACAGGCAGGACATGGTATCATAAGTAATTATAAAGCATGAAGAATCATATCTATATTAGGCACACGACAACAGCTTTTATGAAAGATACATATCTTGATTAGTGTCTTTAATTATGGTAGGATTTTTACTGGTAGAAATAAAGATGTTAACTCATTGGGAGTCAAAATTCTGGGTTGGATGCCTGCCCTCTAGAGACCATGTTGGCGAATAGATGAATTTATATATTGTGAGTACCAGGAAAAGAGAGTAAGGTTAAGAGCTAATATTGTTATTGGCTGAGATAACAAATTAAGGAAGGCCAAAGTTAAAAGCACTTGATAACTAGTTGGTAGTAATAAAATCAAAAGTCAAAATGTAAGTTGACATGAAGGGACAGGACCAAATAGGCTCATAAGGAGCTTAGTCCAAGAAAAAGTTTATAGGACAAAAAGCTGAATGTAAAGAAGTATTACTTTAGTATTAGACCAGAAGATGGATGATGCCATTAATGGGAAGAGAGAATGCAATGTGGTAGGGAACATGCTGGACATGAAGAAGAGCATGAAGAAAAGCAAAGAAGTGGGGAAGCTTGGGGTAGAGATGTGTGTGAGGGGGTGCAAAACATGCACGTTTAAACCTGTATATTTTTTAGCTTGGCACTCAAACTTGGTCTTGAGTGCCAGATTAAAAAAAGCCAAAAATTCATGAAAAATGAAAATACTTTGCCAATAAGGCTCTTAAGAACTTAATATTCTTGATCAGAGTTTCCTTTATGTATACCAATGTGAAATATCTGATAAAGGAAAGTCAATAAAAAGATCATACACAGAGTTCTGAAGAGAGAAAACAAGTTCCTACATGAAGTTGGAGTATTAACAAAGGAAAGCATAAAATAATAGAAGATAATAGAAGAGCTCTTGAGAAAGTAAACACAACTTTTTGGAGCCATAAAATGTACAGTGTTAATGAAGAAAGAGAAGAAACTCTATGTAATGTCCAGTGTGTATCATATGAAAAATTTAGTGCTAAATAGGAAAAAAATAATAATGCAAAACCAAACAACCAATCAAACAAATGATGAACAAACAAAATATAACTAAGATGAACACAAACTGAGGTATAGCACAAAGAAAAGATTATTTCACTTTGGGATATACTGAGTTCAAGTGTTGAAAGAAATCAAGAAATACATCTTCATCCAATGCTAAAGAAATAAGACATTAAAAATCAGGGCCAAGCAAGTGTCTAAGCTCAAAAAAGAAAATAAAAGAGTAAATTACCAAATGTCTTGGAATATTATGACTTAAGGGATGAAAGAAGAAAGATAACAAAATTCTAGAGGTCAAAAGGGATAAGTCAAAAGGGAATAATGTCATAGGAACAAGACAGAATCTCTTAAAAAATTTACTGACCTAAATATTTACATTTATAATCCATCCAATACCTTGACCTTCAGTTTCATGATCCCCTCATATCCAATAATTATTTTCTTAGCCCATTTCAGCCACAATGAACTTTGTTATTATCATTGCCTCATTACTACAATAGCAGAAAATCTCAATTTTGCCTATCAAAAACTCCTATGTTTTCAATTCACTGCTGTTCATACATCAAAACTTCCAATCCTAACTAATGAACTCACCATTTACCTTTATTCTTCAGTCCCTTCATTCCTTTACTTCTTGCTTTAACCAATCTTACAATGCAATCTAAATATATATATATATTTTCCTTTTCCATCCACTGTGCTTATTTGGGTAATTCAGGCCTGATGAGCACAACTTTTCATCTTCTCTTTATCTTACCAGAACAAAACAAGGTAAGGGAAAAATGAAAGGGCAAAAAGTTTGTTCACTTAAAACTGTTCTTGAAGTCATCATCCAAGGATACTTGAAAGGGCAATGAGAAGAATATTTAAGATAAAGTAAATTTCATTACTATGTCTTAGAGTATTTCATGCATTTAATTATTTTTTGTTTCTCTGATCTGTTGAAATATGCCTCATATATCATCATAAACATTATTTAGAATATATAATTAGATCTACACATTTAAAATACATATTTTTGCCAAGTTAGTACTTTGATACAACTATTATCTTCATTTGTTAAATTGGTTCTGTCCTAACATTTCAAATACTTAGGGCTAGAAAAGTACAGTAAATGAAGAGAAAAAAGGAAGGAAGGAAGTAGAGGCTTAACGAAATTACCCAGATAAAGAAAATTCTTAACTTCTCTTATATGGAATATATGAGATACGATTTCCATTGTGGAATAATGGTTTCCATGTGGAATAAATAAATATATGATTTCCATTGTGTTTCTGGCCTTTTGTAGCTATTTGTATTGGTTCACTTAATAAATATGTCTATGTCTTTGTCTTTATGTGTGTGAGAGAAAGAAAGAGTAAAATGGTTCCTTAGCTTTTGTTCTCATTGGTTTCTGCTTCTTGTGGTTTCTGGATGTGTTCTTCAATCTCTTGTTTTATCTTTATAATTCTTATGGGCTAGTCTTTGCTTAGAATAGATGTGATATTCCCATAGGTGCAGAATTCTTTGAAAAGCAATAAATCTTCTATTTTTTTTCTTTCTATTTGCAGTTTTAGAATCCTAATGATTCCTGTTGAAAGGTTCAGTAATAAAAGGCCCTAACTCAAATATCACCATCAGTACTTAGGTCTGATAGAGTCAAAGGTGTTTAATGCAATAATAAATGAAATTAGGTTGCAGTGGAAAATTCAAGCCTTCTTACTCCATTAAATTGCAAATTGAAACTCTGATTCTAAGTTTATCTGTTCACGTAGATTCCTGAAATCAACTATTGTGCTAGTACAGTGTCAAGTAGAAGTCTCATTACATTAAAGGGTAGATTTAGCTGGGACAATAGCATCAATGTTAACTTCATCATAGACTTAAAACCTCAATAGCAAATAAGAAATGGACTTCTATCCTGATTAATCTGAGCATATGCTACTTGATTCTGATTTCTCAAGGTACTTGTCTTCAAGTGCAGAAGCTTGTAGGTGAAACAGAAAATAACCTATATGGAAGAGGTAAGTGCTCTTTAGAAAACTTGAAAATAATGGCATTTTTGAGAGTGCCTATGAAATCCTGGACTGCTTTTTACTGATAAGGTAGTACTCACTGACGATTATTTTAACACTTGAGAAAGGTTGCAGTCATACTACAAACTGCATAATTCCAGCCAATTTATGGCACAACAAATAAAAGATTATTCCCAGAAAAGATAACATAGCTATGATCCTGAAAGAGTGACAGATTTTACCACTGAAGGAAAAATATTCAAGATTGAGACAAATGCTTAAGCTAATCTCTCAAGGGCTTTGTGCTAAAGCAAAACAATTACCCATGCCTTATCTGTACTTAACATTTCTGTTCTTGGGTAACCACAGAATATTAATTCTTGGTTAAAAGATCAAGAAATCTTGAGTAAACATCCATTTCTTCATCCAAGCAATAATAAGTCCCTCTGTGTATGTACATTAAGCTTAAAGTCTTTATGATATCTTTTAAAATGATCATTCTTAAAATATTTTTTCAACTTCTGAAACTTAATAGCTCCTGAAAACCTACTTTGACTAATCTAGACTTTGTGACATTTTCATGTTTTTTAAATCAAGAACTCATTAATCTGAGTTTCTCTGAATCTGCCCCTTTACCACCCTACACATATTTTAAGGGCAATTTGATGCTATATAAAATATATCTATAAGCATCTTAATCAGTCAGATGACTGAAAACCATTCAGTTCAAGGGCATGTTGCAATGATGGGGTCCTATTTTCCATATAAGAGTTACTTTACAATCCATTACTTTCACTACTATAAAATAGTACTAATTAACCTTATAAGATCAAATACTATGTTAAACACTGTGTCACCATTACAGAACTACTTCTGCTTCATGACTTGTTCTTTTTCTAATATTAAAACCAATGGTCTTGGAAAAGTAAAAGTAAAGTGCACATCATTTATCTGGTAGCTGGGGAATTAAATGCTCCATGTAAGTAAATGCTGAAGATAATTAAAATTTAAGACTTAAAAATTTGAAAGCATATTTTTATCATTTGGAAGAAATCCTTCTCAAAGGATCAAACTTTTCTGCATTATTAAACAGAACATTCTTAATGGCATTTGATGGGTTTTTTGAAGCTAAGAGCTCTTTAGTTTGAACATACATTATGGTGCTGGTTTTAGAAGAAGTAAAGCTAAGATTAGGACTTACTATGTTCCTTCTCTGAATGTTCCCAAGACCTGTTTCACCACAGTTAGTGTAGAGTAATAATTTGCAAACATTTTGAGGTGTGACCTATGGTAAAAATGTATTTTGCAACTTTATACAATGTACACACACACATACCCAGAAAATTAGAGCTTGTTCTTTCTAATGTACTGTGACATTCTCTTTTCTTTTTCTTCCTTCCTTCTCTTTATTTTCTCTTCCTATTTTATTATAATCTATTTTATTTCTGGCTTTTAAAATAATTTTTAGATTGATCTTATGGTTCATTAATAAGCCACAGCCAGTAATTTGAAAAACAGTGCAACTGTGGCCCACAGTGGATTTCTTGTGACCTATGGATCATTTTGTCTCTACACTGCAAAGCTATTATATTTTTAATGTCACTTTTTTATGGTCATTTCACTATGTTCATCCCAGTACTTGTAATTGTGAGTGCTTGTGCTAAGTCCACCATAGCTCACTACTTCATGGATGTCTTGAAACAAGCTGCAGTAGTAACTGCTGCTCTTTCCTCCTGCCCGTTTTAGTTTGTCTTTCTCCCTTCTCCTGTCCTTGGAGCATCCCAGATATTTCTGGTACTCTGAATTTGTAAGACCTGGGCTTTAAGGCCATCATCAATCACTGACTAGTCTTCCAATTCTAATAGTATAGGGTATCTCTGAAATATTCATATTTTCTACAGTTTGGGGCCGTTTGCTGTTTAAATGTTTTTTCAAACTTTGAAGCAAAAGGGCTTCAGTGTGATTAAGGTTATATCTGGAAAGATGAATCAATATACACCATACATTGTAAAAAGGTGTAATGCAAGAATATTTCTTTAGACTGTTTGAGTGAATGGCTGAGGATAAGAATTTTCTGTTTCACCATCAGTGGTAATAATAACAAATATCTACAGTGATTCTGAATTACTTTTATTTTCCAAATTTTGTTTCCTCCTTATATTAGGCAAAAGTGATAGTAAAAATATTTAACAAAGGCATGGAATAATCTACTTCTCAGTAAACTCACTGGTGACCACCAGAAAGATGTTAGCTTTAACATTATTGTTGCCAGGCAGCTGTGTCTGAGGAGGTCTCTCCCTGTGCACTAGGTGAAGCTCTAGGAAAAACCTCAACCTGGACGGGGGAGGGTTCTTGACTCTGAATAAGAAGGAATTCTCAAGCAGGTCAGATGAGTGTAGATAAGGTAGGAATTCATTAAAGTGAGAGTAGCAGGAAATGGCAGCTGCTTTGCAGGCAGCAGAGAGCAAGGAAGTACAGAGGGAGGAAAGGGAAGTCACTAAACTCCTGCTCAGCACAGGGCAGATCCCTTGCCAACTCCTGAAGCCAGTCACCTGGCATCCAGTGTCTGCTTAAATCTGCACTGCATGGAAACTAAACCCCTACCACTTCAGAATTTGGGGGAGCTGTAGAGCTCTGGATGTTGTGAGATTATGTTCTGAGTACCTCCACTTCCCTAATGGTCTAAAATAAAACAGGAGAGTAAAAGGACTGTGCTAAGACCAGAAAGCTGGATGAAATAGCAAAGTGACAAAAGACACTGACCATAAGAGGTGGAAATCAGTGAGTTCTTGTCTTTATCATGGAGAAGAGTTCAGAGACCAGTGCGATAGGCTTATGCAACAATAAAGTTTATTTGCTATAAGACAGTACACACTCAGAGAAGAGTGTGGGAGACCTCAAAGAGGAGGTGCATGTAAGGTCTTAGGATTCTGTCTTTTAAGGCTTTCAAGAATGGGGCAAAGGGAGGCAGGGTGAATCAAAGGTTGATGTAGGCTTGACATGTGGTCTCATGTCTGTCTATGGTAAGAGACATTATGTCACCATCCACAGTCAATCCTCTAGATCATTCTGTAAGATAAACTTAACACAAGGAATTTATTGGTCTGGTTTCTCTCCAAGAACTGGGAAGGTATCAGTTAAGACTGCTTGCCCTGCCTTAAGGTGGGTTACTGCCTGATTGCCAAAGAAAATCTTAGGAATCTTACCTCCTAACTCCCTGGTTTTCAAAAAAATGGAATCTTAGCCTTAAGATGGAGTCCCTCCTATTCCTACTAAACTGTTCATATCTTGGCAGTTTTCATCATAGGCAGGAAATTAATCATGATGCTTGTCCCACGTCCCTGTCCTACCTCATTATGACACATACTATGCAAAAAATTTCAAAGAGAAAAACAAATCTTATTGAATAGCACTTGTGGAACAATGGGTTAACATTTTCTTTAATCAAGAATGGGATATAGTATTTTAGCTTGTTTTAATGTTGAGTGATTTCGTTTCTGCAATTTTCCTACAATTACCATTTTGATGACTTTATTTTTATATAAACACACATAAAGTGTTTACAAATCTTTAAAGAATAGAATGCTTGTTTATATGTAATCACATGATTAATAAATAAAAAAACTGGATTTTTAAACGCACAAGCCCAAAAGTGCATGCATTGAAAAACTAGTCAATATATAAGACAGCATCATTCCACAACAATGTCTTAAATATATTGAGACATTTTTATGTTAGAGTTTTCCACTGAACATTTACATAATATCTCAAAATAATTGGCTTTTTGTTGCAAGAAAAGTACTTACCTGGAAATGTTCATACATTTCCTCTATGGATCTATAATTGTGGTTTGGCAAGCTCTTAAGGGACTTTCACAAGACTTGGAACATTTAATTGAAAATGATTGAGTGCCCAATGCACCACAGATGCCCAGTCTAAATAACAGCAATGGAGATTACCTAGAGTCAAATTCTTGTTTCAAAATTAAAACCAAATATATGCAGTCTCATTTCCAAGATAACCACTTGTGTTTTCCAGAGAGTCAACATGTGATTAAATTTTGAAGCCGTGAGATAGAAGCAAAAGACCATATGAGCCTCAGAAAAGAGACTCATATATGAAGGACAGCACATGGGTACATTTCATAATTTTTAAAGTTATGAAAACTTAGAGCTAATTTCCCAATATTATACCTTCAAAAACATTTTAGAAGAAACTCAGTATATTGCCTTTAACTTTTAATTAATTAATTGAGACAGTTTTACATCTCTCTAGATATTAGAACACAAGAGAAAAAAATACAATCTAAATGCCCTGTAACTCCAAGCATTGCTATTGTGAGAATATCTATATATAATAAGGAGATCTTCATCATGTTTATTCTGCCAATTGTTCTGTTGACAAATTGTGCTTTACAATAAAAAGCACTATTAAATAAGAAAGAGAGTCTCTAAGGAGTGCTTTCTTTTAAATTCCTGCTTATTCTATTTGCCCTAAAGTTTTCCCATTGTATTCCAATGAATTGGTATTGCTTTGTAGTTGTAACCTGCAGCCTGAATCTTTTCAAAGATATATAAAATTAAGATATACTATAACCTGTTTTTTAAAAATAAATATATGTAACAATAGAGTAATCATTATGCATCTAATCATAAAATCTACATAGGAACTATTTAGATATAAATAGAAACTTTTAATTTAATATTTAGATATGCTCACATAAATTTTAGCTTATATAACTGGTAACTTTTTAGAACTATTTGAAACATGGGTTTACCTAACAGTTAATAAGAAGTATCATTCTTGCAACTTTACCAGGTTATTGTGAAAAATCAATGACTGGAGAACTGAAAATGATCAGTAAAGAAGAAAACATAACTGTCAGTGTTGTTAAAATTTTTGAAAACATGTTTGTAATTTGAATTCTACAATTTACCAGCTGTGTGACTGGGTAGGTCATGTAACTGCTATAAGACATTTTTTCCTTACCTACAAACTAGAAATAATAATAAGAGTCTTTCTAAATCTTTTGTAACAGGATAATTGTGTGGTTTAAGACAATAAGAACTTAGAAAACTATGGTCTTAAAACCCTGGATTCTCAACCACTCATGAGCCATGCCATTCACATAGTTTCATTTGTTTAAGGTTTCTAGATCTTTTGCTTTAGGTTTCTGTCAAAACAGGCTAACTGGTTACTCTCACCACAGCAGAATAGCTCTATAGTGTAGCCTTTCCACATTGATGGAATCAGAACTCATTCTCTAGCCCTTCTAGTCCTTTCCAATTGTTCTAAAACTTTTTCTACTTCAACAAAATGAAGGTGCTGTTTCTCTGGTCCAGGATTTTCTAGTTTCCTACTTCCAGATATATTACATTTTACTCCCCTGACAGGGGTTCATGCCTCTGCCTCTGTGGGTAAATGGCAGAATTTCCAGAATCTCCCATCTGCCTTAGTTCATTTACATATCAATAGGTGTTTACCACTTCAGAGCCTCCTGTCAATCTGGGGCAAGGGGTGGAGAGAAAACGGCCATTCTCTCCTCCCCTCTGTTCCTGGTATGTAATTGGTCTGGCATCTGCCAGTCACCAAGGACCAGCCCATGGAATTCCTCCCAGAAGAAGCAGAAGTAGAGAGCATGTGGTGAGGGCACAGTATGAGTAGTGGCTGGAGGAGCTGGACAGGGACAGGCCTAGATAGTGAATTCGAGCAGGCTGTGAACAATTACAGATGGTTTCTTCCAACCTACCCTTTCCCTTGACTTATTTCAGTTTCATTAGGGAATTTTCCCCTAAGAGCTACAACTGTTACTATTTAAGCTCAACTAAACCATCAAAGGTGTTCTATCAGTTTATCCATAACTTTAGACTTTATTCCTTTGCTGTTCTAATGTGCTTTTGAAAGTCACAGACCATAATCCTAGGATGTGTTCATTCTGTCTGGAACCTTGAATTTCAGAGCCATGAAAGAAACTTGACATAATAACTCAGTATCTAGGGTTACCACAGTAGCTCAATATCAGCATATGTACTAAATATATAATTAAGACTTCTGAGTATAAAACTTGGTGAGAGGCACTGTTTGTAATTCTTTAACAATACAATTTACCATCATCCTCATGTTATTATTTATTATGAAATTAGTTGAAGGCAGAAATTTCAGATATATTGTCATTAATCTTTAAAACAATTTATTTTCAAGATTTTATTTTAATTTTAGACAATAAAAAATACTTGGTATTTAAGAGTGAACACTAATGCAAACTGTGAATTTTGGGGTGAAAATGATGGATCTGGGTAGGTTCATCATTTGTAATAAATGTGTCACTGTTGTATGGGATGTCGATAGGGCAGGTTGTACATATGTGGGAATAGGGCTCTATGGGAACTCTTTAGGAAGAGAATTGAATTTGCTATTCAATTTTACTGTGAACATATAACTGCCCTAAAAAATGAAGTTTATTAATTAAAAAAATACTTGGTGTGTTTAAGTGCCTTGTTCAAGACCAGGCCCAAGACAGGCACAGATTTATAATTCAAACCCAGGTCTATATTCCTCACTCCATATACCTGCACCACACAACTTTCTGTGCCTCAGATCATTATAGCTCAGGCATTAAATGTGAACATATATACAGACCTTGATGATTAGATGGCTTTCTATAGTGCAGTTGGAGAGAAATAAATATATGTAATTAGTATCAATTATGCATTAGGACAAATCATGTGAGAATGTTATTGTTGATCAATATTCTTTTTTTGAAAATTAATATATTTTTGAAAATTTATATTTCCTGTTTTGGCCTAAAACATTTCACTCTGAATGATAATTTGCCTTCTTTAATGCCTGGTTTGCTTTGTCATTTCTTCTGGCTGTGATTGGATTGTATTCCAATTAGTAAATAACCTGTAATTTGTAAAAAGGTACATATTAAGCTGAGAAAACTGACTTGATATAGAAGTTTTGCCTTAATTTGCATCTCATTTTTTAAATCTCTATTATGGTAATAGGAAAATGCATCAATATGTTCTTATCAGATTTTCTTTTAAATTCTTGATCATTTTGAAAAAGGATGTGTAATTGTTCCTCTAAGTCACCTTACTAGTTGTTATGTGGTATGTGATCTGTCTTCCTAAAGATTGAAATCATTTTTCTTATATAGAATAGGACTGTTATGTGCTATACAATTACATATACTGTATTTGTGCCAAGAACATTAAGAAAAAATTGTGGTTACCAGAAGGTAAAATAGTAAGTACAATATAAACACCATTGTGGAAACACAGAAAAATTTATCAATACCTATAATTATTTTCATTTATAGAACCAATGCCAAATACATATTTATTTGACTGAAAATATCCCATTGCTTTTCTGAGGTAAATTTAAGAAGTGTTAAACATTTGATTAAAATGAATGATGATTCTTTAGTTATAGTATACAGGGGAAACCCCAAACCTTTTAAGGTCATGACTTTAATGTAACATAACAGCTTTCTCTCTCCTTCTAATTCTATAAATGGAGAATGCTGCTGCCTGCAAGCTGTCTGGGAATTCAGCCAAAGAAAGAAGAAGGTTGCAAAAACTCTGGGGACTTGAAAGAAAAGTTGTTGGCATTAGCTTGGTCCTTGCTTCAAACTAAAATTAAAACAATAGACAGACATGTATAGTAATCTCTTTTTTAAGGAAAGAATAGAATGCTTCTGTGGTAATGTCAAGTGGAACGATTTGGTCCTGGCCCAAGTTATGCAGCTGTTCCACAGGAAAATAGCAAAAGGCTTCAGTCTAAAGCAGGCAAATAAGAAATGATTGTTCATAAACAGTCACTGGGGCACTCACATTTAGAACAAGGACAACAACATTAACATAAAGGAGGGCAGGTTAAGAACATGAGTCTCAGCACAAGTTGAGCCATGCCACCATTTTAGGATTTATACAAAAGGTAGTGGTGTTACTTTGTCTATTATCAATATGCCTAATAATCATTGTTTGGGACATCATATATTGGTCTAACATTTTTAAAGAAAAAAGATTGAATCACGGATTAAAGATATTTAAGTCAGCTATATGATGAAAAGGAATCATATACCCATTATCCATTTCTGATTGTCACCTGCTCATTAAAGGTGGATCAGACAAATAGTAGAGATAGTAGAAATAACTGTTTCAGGAGCAAATCAGAAGCTAAGCCAAAATGTTGCTTCTCAGTGGTTCCAAAATAACAAAATGGAGAATCAGGTGTAATAGGTGCAAAGTATTCACTATTACAAAGTAATAGCTGCAAAATAGGAGCAGAACTCTGTTAGTGACTACCAGGGTAAAACAGGAAATTCAAACATGCCATTGGATATATGTGATATCACATACTTCATTTTTATTCCCACCCTTCACAGGATTATTATTATTTTAATCTTATCTTAAAATATAGAGTGTCTCTGTATTATTTTTAATTTAAAACTTCTGTTTGATACAAACTTCTTTTCCACTTCCCATGATTGATTTCCTGAAATGGGTGGTCTTCCCATTTTCTTTACTTCCCCACCACCTACTAACTCACTGATTAATCCATTTCAATTTGCCTTCTGTTTTCTTTGCTTTGATAAGACTATTTTCTTTATAATCAGTAAGAGTCCCTTCTGGGAAAATCCTATGATTTCTTTTCAGTCTTTCCTTGCTTTTTTGTTCTGTCTGCCTCATCTGGCCCTGTTGGAGATAGAATAAAAACTAAAGAGGAGCTAGAAATTAGACTGTCTTTGAAGAAGTTAATGCTTTCACTTTTTGGAAATGATTGTAACTTAAAAAATGTAGAAGAGTGGATTTTAAAATGATTAGGAAGAACATAAAGAAGCAGTGAGCTGAAGGCAGTAAGGAATCAAACAGTTGGCTATTTACTTTAAGGCCCAGACAGTCCACAAGGTAAGAAAATGGTAAAGAGGAAGTTGAGAATGACAATAAAATACAAAAGAATAAGTTAATACCCATTTAGATGTGGACCATAGTATATAGAACTTTTAACATTGGGGCCTACAAGGATAAGATGGAATATAATGACCATTTTAACCCTTATGGAGCTTATGAGCTAATTGCCAGAAGATACTATATTGATTAGCCGTTGTTTGTATGGCTATAAATTCATGCTAGAAATGGTCAGTGCAGTAGGTCTTTAGCAAGCTACTGAGCCCAGAGAGGGCATAACATTGAAGAAGGTCTGATAAAAGAGGATGGGAATAGTAAAATACGTCTTGAGACTAGCCACTTCTTCCCCTTCAAGCATCCAGGGGTTCAGCTGCAGTGCTGAACATTACTGTAGGGCCCATCCTAGTGTTTCAGAAGTTAACTTAAGCCAACATAAGGGACAATTTAGACTCAGCAACTGAAGTAACAGAAAACGGCTGAAAGAATATAAGTTTGGGCAGTGATGGAGCTGAGTTTAAATCCTGACTCAACCATTTTAAATCTGGATGAATAAGGACAATTTGGGGAACACTGTTGAGCTTCAGTTTTTTTTTCTGTCGAAGAAGGAGATTTTCTAATTTCCTTTACCTATTTGCCAAGTGATATTAATCAGTATTCTTCTGAGAAAGGTGACATTTTCTATTTCTTAAACTTGTGGAATCTTTGTACTCTTACATAAAATAAATAAATAAGAGACTATTGTATTTTCATTCATCAGTAGTACAGAGGATTATTACACAGCCAAGCTTATTTCTAGGTAACTAAAAGACAGACCCACAATAAAGCACATCTACTCAACCATATCTGAGCTGAGGGAAATGGACTACTTAAATACCCAATTATATAGACCTCACAATCTAATTATTCACAATAATAAAATGCTGTTTCTACTGCTGGGCGTGGTTATAGAATCAAAGAATAGACTACTGACAGGCAACTGAATGCTATTTGTACAGGAATGAATTTATTTCCAGCATTCTAATATACTATATTTCCCATCTTCTTCTCATTGTGTAAGTTATACACATATTCCAAATGTCCAAATATGTTCTTTGGGGCACATCTATGGAATGAAATGAAAGTAAAGCAAAAGTCCTTTATTATGCCCTGATCCTGATCATGTTCATTCATATCTCCACATACTGACCTTTGAGATTATAAGGAGGAACAGAAGCAAAAAAAGAAGCAGAAAAGAAAGAGAGAGGAGGAGCAGTTAGGGTTAGAAAATAAAAAACAAGCAAAAGAAACAGGAGTGGAAAGAGGTTCTTGTGTTAGATACACAGATACAGGCCTAAAGAAATTAGATTAAGTATGTCTAAAGCTGACTAGAGTCTGTTACACTTCTTTTCCTCCTTGTAATACTGAAATTGTAGCAAGAAGCTCTTGTTCAAGCTATAATGCTGAAATGCACTGTCACATTTAGATACCTTACGGCGGTTGAAAAATGTTTTCAATAACCAATTTAAGTCTATCAAAAGGTGAGAACTATAAAAGTGCATTGCACAGGATACATGTAGTAAAGCTTCTATGAAAGAGTGTGTTCCTTTCAAGGTCTAAAATACCCTAAATGTTTTTTGAAAGAAAGAAGAAAAACAATGGATTAATTTATTAAATGCACTTTAAATCAGTGTGTTTGTAACTCCAGAAAATAATTAGTGGCAGAGAGAATAGTTTTAAAATGTCAATACTGTGAAAAAGAAAGTATTAATTCACTTAGTGTGTTAAAAAGTATAATATCATATAATTGAGAAATTTGAAATTTCAGGCTTCTGTCTTAAAATTCTTTTAGAAAAATTCCTCATGGAATCTACACTTAAATAACAAATATTATTAGAAACACATTTTTAGTAATTTAACTTGAGTTGCACAGAAGCTATCCCATAGAGTTATATACAGAGAACAATTAAATTCCTCCTTTTAAAATTTAAAGAGAAATGCAAAGCAGTTGGAAGACTTTTAAAAATCAAATGAATGACTTTCAGCTAGACCTAGAGTGTCACTATATGAGAATGATCATATGGCTTTCAAATAGACTTTGACTAACCCATACATGGATAATCCATACTTGAATTTTATATAAAAAAATCAATTTTCTATGAGGTAGCTGTTTATAAACATGAATGTCAAAAAGTACAATTTTAGAGCTGTAGTGATACTAGAATTCATATATTCTGATAAGGAAATCACAATAGAAAATGTTAAGCTTGTGACCCTTTTTGTTTATATTATCTCCAACCTGATCACATTCACAAATTATGTCTCAAGTGGGATACAGTATTGATTCCCTTATTATGAAAATGATTCTCCATTTAACTTTAAAATTTGTGTGTATTTTGAGGATGCTTCAATATTTTCACCATTTGTCATAGGAGAACTAAGTTCAGCAATGTGTAACTTCTACCTGATGATGTAAACAGTGACTGATTATGCCTTCACTCCTTTCAGGCTGAAATATCTTACTGGAAGAAAAAGGAAAAAAATCACAGCTGGAAACCTTCCCAGAAACCTCACTAGATGACAAAGTAAAAGACCGACCTTCCACAGACACTTAATGAAGACATGGTTTAGGGCTTTTCTTTTCTAGAGATCACTTTGCCCACAAAGAAAAGACAAAAACAGTGGATTTCTGCAGTTAAAACCTGCAATCAAAGCAGGATAAAAACTGAAAAACTTTACTGCTCATTATATCACTTACAGTGGTTTTCCTTTGGATTCACAGGTCAAAATTAAAGGCTGTCCTTCTTGTGGAAAAGGAGTGGATGGTATAATCTTAACTGATGGTGTATCTAGAAAAAATGAAAAGGAATATTAAGAAAGGTCACTAAACACATATGAAACTATACATTTAATAATTGAACATTACAGTAGATGTTTAGGCTATTTCTTACAATTGTATACATTTATAAGGGATGTCTTTGATTTGGTGAAAAAGAGTATGCAATTTTAAGAAGGCACCATCCTGTCCATGAAAAGCTAACAAAAATTTCTGAATATCTCATGAGCACCCCTGTTGTATTATTTCTGAAATCTGAATTTAAAAATGGAATTGCACAAAGTGGTTCAGATGAATATAAAGCATTTCATACAATTGTTTTTTTCAACTATTTATAGATGCCTATGAATACTATTATTATGGACTGAATGCATTTATGTACATTTGAATAACAACACTTTCATTGTTACAGGAATACCAGAGACTCACAATGAACTTGAGATCAACTACTGTCTCACCAGCATTATGCAGGATCTTTTTGAAAATGCAGTAATGCAGCACTTAGCACATGCTGCTTGCTCTACAGTATAGTTAGCAAATTGTTTGAAATAGTTATTTAGAATGTTACTAGAAGTTAACATTTTGTTATATATGGTACAACATAATTGCTATAAAATTATTTATTTCCATAAAACAATTTTATTCTTTGTCAGAGGATTAGAGTACTTTAAGACATTTATATTTATAACTTTTATGCCATGAAATATTCCTTAATCAACACAGATTTTATTTCATAGAAGAAATGGAAAATAAACTAAAGAGACAATGTAAACACACACAGTCCTTTATGAAACTTTGCTAGTCCTGGCATTCTGTTAGCAACACAGCATGAAATTCTAGTTAACATGGAAGTGGCTGCTCTTATCTCTATATCATGTCTTTATGCAAATTGAAATGTTCCATTTTCGGGATCCTTTGCATACTTAACTCTTAAATAATAACTCAGACATCACTTGCTAAGGGCAAATTACTCTCAAATTTGGTCAGATACCTCTGCTGCTTGTTCTCTTTTGCACCCTGGTGTAATTTTTAAAAAGTTACTGTTGTATCATGAGTGTCTTATACAGGGCTTTACACAAAATTTGTGCTTAATAAGTTACTATATGAATTAACACACACTAAAACACCAAAAATGTTGATACATTTACTTACTAATTTGATACATTGATTCTGAAAGATTTAAAAAAATGCTTAATTGAAATTTTGTTGGGGCCTGCTATATGTAAAATTAATCTTAAATATTCATGTCACAAACCTCATATGGACTTTTACTCTTAGCTCATATTTAATGTAATTCAATGTCTATTGCTGATTCTCTTTCTCATATAAATTTTCTGCATTAAATAATAACTTTCTATGATTATGAAAATGGCTATTTGTTTTTTAATGTAAATATCACATTAGTAAACTACTTTTCTCTCCTCATCTGGCAGGGGAAGCACTCAATTGTGAAGAGATTTATTTTAAAAATCAGCCAAAATTGTAGTTTATAGTTCCATGAAATGTTAGCATTCCTCTTTAAACATTCCATGTGAGTAATGTACAAAAAATAACAGTTTTTTTTACATCAAATATTCCATAATGGGACTAGTATGCCAAACTTGGTTTTTCTCAAATAATTTTTTAATAACAGAAGTAATCTGAGTTTTAACAGGTTTTTACTTAACAATAAAGATCTCTGTTGTATTTTCATCCATCACTTCATTTTATCCATGATGGTATTGATGAAGCACTGTTAGGGTAAAATTATTTTTGTGACATCTTTCTGTGAGTAATACCTTTAAATTGCTATAGGATGCCAATACTTAATTATTTGTTAGCTAGCAAAAAGACAAAATAAAAATTGTTGTCATCTCAAAAACTGAGTTAACTTTAATAATCTTCTAGGATTTTTTTTCAAAATGTTTAATAATTGAAACCCACATGTAAGCATATTTTTCTATATTATTTATTTGTTACATATCAAAATGAATGAAGAATTTTTCAGGAGTGGCACAGTGCACAACAGATAATAGAATAATGATTTTAAAAACAGTCTTAAATTTATGCATGTATTATGCTATTAGTCTATTTACTATCCTACATATGAATAGGAATGAGAAGGTTACTGCATAAGCCAAACTTTTAGTTTCATGCCTTTGCTAAGTTACCTGTTAAGAATTATAAAACATTTTTTTCCTGTCTATATTTCTTAAGTTATTTGCAGATTTTATTGGTGAAGTTTTTCATTTCAAAAGGATTGACAATACTTTCTTAACCAAGTTTACTTAAAGGAATTCAACACTTGCTCTGGAAATAATCTATTTTCCTTCCAGACTAAGGGCAATATGAGTCAATATTTCTTCCTGATGCACTTCTTCATAAAACAGAGTGACATTTTTTCTTCAATACTTTGTGGGTGTGTATATTTAGTTTTTAGGTTAATAACATATTACATTGCGGCAACAAATTATAGTTAAAAGGAGGAGCTACTAAAAATGCACTATTATTACAGCTATTAATTTATATTTGTTTTGTTCTATATCTTAAACTCAGACATTTTTGTTTTGCCAACTAACAATTTCCATGTCTGGTTGAAATGTCTTCAAGTAAGTCCACTCTAACAACACTGTACTTACTAAACATCAGTGTATACTGTGATATATATAATGATTTATTTAATTCATATAATGTGTATATTTACAATGTATATAAATTATACACACACACACATGAATGACAGGGAACAGTAAATAAGTAGTCCTAAATTATTTCATAATACAACATAACTGTTATTATAAAACTATGTTTAGTAATTTTTTTTACTATGGCTCCTTCATTTACTACATTTTGAGTATGTAAGATCCAAGACCTTAACCTATTCAACTGTGTGTTGTCAAACCCTAACAAAATGCCTAATACGCTATAAGAATTCTTTAAATGTTGGATGCATAAAAGAACTTTTTGCTATTTCTCTCAAAATGCAAGCAAATGAGGAAGTTTTACACAGGCATATAAAAAAATGGAGATGTAATTATTCATCCACAAATAATTTTTCAGTACCAATTAGCAACAAGCAAATATGTAGATATTTAAAAAGCATAATTTTTCCTATATAAGGCTTTATTTAAAAAGTAGTATTCTTTAGACCACATCTTCAAATTACTAAAATATGAAAAAAATTTTAAAAAAAGCATTATGTCTTTTACTTATATGACATATTCTGGGGCTCCTTTAGAAAGAAGCACAAATAATCAAGAGATAGATTAGTGAACCAAACATTATTCTTTTTTAATTCAAAATTTTAAAAGCTTTATGAATTTGGGAAGTAAGGATACCTCCTGTTCTATTTGATTGATAAGGATTTGAATCAAAGTAAAGATATCAATCCAGTAGGACGGATTTTTCTATTGCTTTAATAAATATTTTAGAAAAGAGAAAAAAATCTATGATGAAGCTGCAATTAAATCACCTAACAGACAGTTACGAAAAGCACAAGCTTTTAAAAGTACTTAATATAAGTTATTTAACATTTATCCATCATAAGGGTTTTGTAGATGAAGAAAAAGAAGCATTAGATCAAATGTTTTACCAATAAAAAAACAAAAATAAAAATAAACCTAACCTCTTTTGTAATCAAATAAATACAATAGAAATTCGTTATATAAAAGTGACATCTAGCCTGTCAGGATGGATGGCCAAATTGCTAAGAGAAGCAACCACAAACTAACATCTAATATTAGTTTACTGTATCATTCCATATTGTATAATATAGTAAGTTAAAAAAGATGGTTTATAACTTAACTGTGGTCATTTGCATAGCTCATGGCATTATGTGGATCTTTGGTTGAAGGGAAAATGTTAGCTTGATAATTTCATTTGTCCACAAAATTCATTAACTGTGATGAATTGCAAGGAATTAATTTAACATTTATGTACTTCCTAAAACACCAAAGGCACAGTACTATTACTCATTCTATCCATTGAGTCAATGTAACTGTAACATTGTACATTGTAACATTCATACTGTAACACCTAAAGCTTGGGTGTTAAGTTTCAAAAATGGTGTTACTGAGTGCTTGGCATATTATTAGGAAAGCAATTTTCTCAGAATACAGATTATCTCTATCTTGTTCACTGGTCTAATATTTGTTGAATAATAGAATGAGTAATGGATATTTTAAAAATAATTTTTTCCAACTACTGGTTAGGATCACTAGTGTGTTAAAAATCAAATGTATTTTTACAACTATCTTTTAATAATACAATTGATCAAATAGTTGGTGAATAATATCCAATGTTGTAAATGCTCTACAACAATGTGGGCTTTTTGAACTCTTTCATACAGCATAAAGATAGGTTCTATTGTGAACCTATTGTACCGAACATGAAACTAAGGATCAGAGGAGTGACTCACCCCAGTTATGTAATCATAAATAACAACAGGCAGTTTGAATCTCTCCCCACTGATACTACACACATCTCAGTAAGTTTGTGCTTCCTGTTCTTTCTTAGATTACCCTAGGCTATGGGGGCTATCTTTTTTTATTTTGGTATCATGAAAGTACAATTACATGCACAACATTATGGTTACTAAACTATCCCCATTATCAAGTCCCCACCGCATACCCCATTACAGTCATTGTCCATCAGCGTAGTAAGATGCTGTAGAATCACTACTTGTCTCCTCTGTGTTGTACAGCCCTCCCCATGTCCCACCCCCACATTATATATGCTAATGGTAATAACCTCTTTCTTTTTCCCCGCCCTTATCCCTCCCTTCCCACCCATCCTCCCCAGTCCCCCTCATTGTGATTTTAATTTGGTAACTGTTAGTCCATTCTTGGTTCTGTGATTCTGCTGCTGTTTTGTTCCTTCAGTTTTTCTTTGTTCTTATACTCCACATAAGAGTGAAATCATTTGGTACTTGTCTTTCTCCACCTGGCTTATTTCACTGAGGATAATACCCTCCAACTGCATCCATGTTGTCGCAAATGGTAGGATTTGTTTTCTTCTAGTGGCTGAATAATATTCCACTGTGTATATGTACCACATCTTCTTTATCCATTCATCTACTTATGGACACTAAGGTTGCTTCCATTTCTTGGCTATTGTAAATAGCACTGCAATAAACATAGGACTGCATATGTCTTTTTCAAACTGGGCTGCTGCTTTTTTAGGGTAAATTCCTAGAAGTGGAATTCCTGGGTCAAATGGTATTTCTATTTTTAGTTTTTTGAGGAACCTCCATACTGCTTTCCACAATGGTTTAACTAATTTACATTCCCACCCGCAGTGTAGGAGGGTTCCCCTTTCTCCACATCCTCACCAGCATTTGTTCTTGTTTGTCTTTTGGATGGTGGCCATCCTTACCGGTGTGAGGTGATATCTCATTGTGATTTTAATTTGTATTTCTCTGATGATTAATGATGTGGAGTATCCTTTCATGTGCCTGTTGGCCATTTGAATTTCTTCTTTGGAGAAGTCTTCTCAGCTCCTCTGCCCATTTTTTAACTGGATTATTTGCTTTTTGTTTGATGAGGTGTGTGAGCACTTCATCTATTTTGGATGTCAATCCTTTATCGGATATGCCATTTATGAATATATTCTCCCATAATGTAGGATGCCTTTTGGTTCTACTGATGGTGTCCTTTGCTGTACAGAGCTTTTCAGCTTGATATAGTCCCACTTGTTCATTTTTGCTTTCGTTCCCCTTGCCTGGGGAGATATGTTCATGAAGAAGTTGCTCATGTTTATGTCCAAGAGATTTTTGACTATGTTTTCTCCTAAGAATTTTATGGTTTCATGACTTTGATCCATTTCAAGTTTACTTTTGTGTATGGAGTTAGGCAATGACCCAGTTTCATTCTCTTACATGTAGCTGTACAGTTTTGCCAACACCAGCTATTGAAGAGGTTGTAATTTCCCCATTGTATATCCATGGATCCTTTATCATATATTAATTGACCATGTATGTTTGGGGTCACATCTGAACTCTCTATTCTGTTCCCCTGGTCTGTGGGTCTGTTCTTGTGCCAGTGCCAAATTGTCTTGATCTTGATTACTGTATCTTTGTAGAAGAGTTTGAAGTTGGGAAGTGAGATCCTCCTGCTTTATTCTTCCTTCTCAGGCAGGAATGCTTTGGCTATTTGGAGTCTTTTGTGGTTCTTTATGAATTTTAGAATTATTTGTTCCAGTTCATTGAAGAATGCTGTTGGTGGTTTGATAGGGATTGCATTGAATCTGTAGATTGCTTTAGCAGGATGGCCAATTTGACAATATTAATTCTTCCCAACCAAGAGCATGGGATGAATTTCCATTTGTTAGTGTCCTCTTTGATTTCTCTTAAGAGTGTCTTGTAGTTTTCAGGGTATAGGTCTTTCACTTCTTTGGTTAGGTTTATTTCTAGGTATTTTATTCTTTTTATATAATTGTGAATGGAATTATTTTCCTGATTTCTCTTTCTGCTCATTCATTATTAGTGTATAGAAATGAAACAGATTTCTGTATATTAATTTTGTATCCTGCAACTTTGCTGAATTCAGATATTACTTCTAGCAGTTTTGGAGTGAATTTTTTAGTTTCTTATATACAATATCATGTCATCTGCAAACAGTGACAGTTTGACTTCTTCCTTACCAATCTGGATGCCCTTTATTTCTTTGTCTGATTGCCGTGGCTAGGACCTGCAGTATTATGTGAATAACAGTGGGGAAAGTGAGCATTCCTGTCTTGTTACCAATCTTAGGGGTAACGCTTTCAGCTTCTTGCTGTTAAGTATGATGTTGGCTGTGGGTTTATCATATATGTCCTTTACTATGTTGAGGTACTTGCCCTCTATACCTATTTTGTTGAGAGTTTCTATCATGAGTGGATGCTGAATTTTGTCAAATGCTTTTTCAGCATCTATGGAGATGATCATGTGGTTTTTGTCTTTCTTTTAGTTGATGTGGTGGATGATGTTGATGGATTTTTTGAATGTTGTACCATCCTTGCATCCCTGAGATGAATCCCATTGACCGTGGTATATAATCCTCTTGATGTATTTTTGAATTCTGTTTGCTAATATTTTGTTGAGTATTTTTACATCTATGTTCATCAGGGATATTGGTCTGTAATTTTCTTTTTTGACATGTCTTTGCCTGGTTTTGGTATTAGAGTGATACTGGCTTCATAAGTGAGTTTGGAAGTATTCCTCCTCCTCTATTCGTTGGAAAACTTTAAGGATAATGGGTATTATGTCTTCTCTAAATGTCTGACAAAATTCAGCGGTGAATCCATCGGGCCAGGGGTTTTGTTCTTGGATAGTTTTTTGGTTACCAATTCAATTTTGTTGCTGGTAATTGGTCTGTTTAGATTTTCTGTTTCTTCCCTGGTCAGTCTTGAAAGGTTGTATTTTTGTGGAAAGTTGTCCACTTCTTCTATGTTGTCCAGTTTGTTAACATATAGATTTTCATAGTATTCTCTAATAATTCTTTGTATTTCTGTGGTGTCCATTGCCATTTTTCCTTTCTCATTTCTGATTCTGTGGATGTGTGTAAATTCTCTTTTTCTCTTAATAAGTCTGGCTAGAGGCTTATCTATTTTGTTTATTTTCTCATAGAACCAGCTGTTGGTTTCACTGATTTTTTTCTATTGTTTTATTCTTCTCAATTTTATTTATTTCTTCTCTGATCTTTATTATGTCCTTTCTGCTGACTTTGGGCCTCATTTGTTCTTTTTCCAGTTTCAGTAATTGTGACTTTAGACTATTCACTTTGGACTGTTGTGCCTTCTTTAAATAGGCCTGGATTGCTATATACTTTCCTCTTAGAACTGCCTTCACTGCGTCCCACAGAAGTTGGGGTGTTGAGATGTTATTTTCATTCATCTGTATATATTGCTTGATCTCTGTTTTAATTTGGTCATTGATCCATTGATTATTGAGGAGCATGTTGTTAAGCCTCCATGTATTTGTGAGACTTTTTGTTTTCTTTGTACAATTTATTTCTACTTTTATGCCTTTGTGATCTGAGATGTTGGTTGGTACAATTTCAATCTTTTTGAATTTATTGAGGCTCTTTTTGTGGCCTAGTATGTGGTCTATTCTGGAAAATGTTCCATGTACACTTGAGAAGAATGTGTATCCTGCTGCTTTTGGGTGTAGAGTTCTGTAGATGTCTGTTAGGTCCATCTATTCTAGTGTGTTGTTCATTGCCTCTGTCTCCTTATTTTTTGTCTGTTGGATCCGTCCTTTGGAGTGAGTGGTGTGTTGAAGTCTCCTAAAATGTATGTATTGCATTCTGTTTCCTCCTTTAGTTCTGTTAGTATTTGTTTCACATATGTCGGTGCTCCTGTGCTGGGTACATAGATATTTATAATGGTTACATCCTCTTGTTGGACTGAGCCCTTTATCATTATGTAATGTCCTTCTTTATCTTTTGTTACTTTCTTTGTTTTGAAGTCTATTTTGTTTGATAGAAGTACTGCAACACCTGCTTTTTTCTCCCTATTGTTTGCATGAAATATCTTTTTCCATCCTTTCACTTTTATGTACGTGTATGTCGGGTTTTTTAGCCTGTGTATGTCAGGTTTTGGGTGAGTCTCTCATAAGCAGCAAATAGATGGGTCTTGCTTTTTTATTCATTCTATTACTCTGTGTCTTTTGATTGGTGCATTCAGTCCATTTACATTTAGGGTGATTATTGAAAGATATGTACTCATTGCCATTGCACACTTTGGAATCATGATTACCAAAGGTTCAAGGGTAGTTTTTTCACTATCTAACCATCTAACTTTAACTCACTTATTATGCTATTATAAACACAGTCTGATGATTTTTTATTGTTTCCTTTCTTAGTCCTCCTTGTCCACTCTTTATATGTTAGGTGTTTTATTCTCACTCTTTAGTATTTCCCTTGACTGCTTTCGTGGATAGCTGATTTTATTTTTTTGCCTTTAGTTAATATCTAGTTACTCTGCTTTCTTTGCTGTGATTTTATTTTCGCTGGTGACATTTATTTAGCCTTAGGAGTACTTCCATCTTGAGCAGCCTCTTTAAAATACCCTGTAGAGGTAGTTTGTGGGAGGTAAATACCCTCAACTTTTGCTTATCTGGGAATTGTTTAATCCCTCCTTCAAATTTAAATGATAATCTTGCTGGATACAGTACTCTTGGTTCAAAGTCCTTTTATTTCATTGTATTAAATATATCATGCCATTCTCTTCTGGCCTGTAAGGTTTCTGTTGAGAGGTCTGATGTTAGTCTGATGGGTTTTCCTTTGTTCGGGACCTTTTTTCTCTCTCTGGCTGTTTTTAATACCCTCTCTTTGTCTTTGATCTTTGCCATTTTAACTAATATATTCCTTGCTGTTGTCCTCTTTGGGTCCCTTGTGTTGGTAGATCTGTGGGCTTCCATGTTCTGAGAGACTATTTCTTCCCCAGTTTGGGGAAGTTTTCAGCAATTATTTTTCAAAGACACTTTCTATCTCTCTTCTCTCTCTTCTTCTGGTACCCCTATAATGTGAATATTGTTCTATTTGGATTGGTCTCACAGTTCTCTTAATTTTCTTTCATTCCTAGAGATCCTTTTCTCTCTGTCTGCCTCAACTTCTCTGTATTCCTGTTCTCTGATTTCTATTCCATTAATAGTCTCTTTCACCTCATACAATCTGCTCTTAAATCCCACCATTGTTTGTTTCATTTCTGTAATCTCCCTCCTGACTTCATCCCTTACCTCTTGCATATTTCTCTGCAGCTCAATCAGCATGGTTATGACTTTTATTTTGGATTTTTTTTCAGGAAGATTGGTTATATCTATCTCACCAGGCCCTCTCTCTGAGGGTTAGGGGCCTTAAGTTCCTTAAAATTCCGAGCCTGCTGGGCTGAGTGTGCCAGGATGATTTTTTCCACCTGTTAAACCCTTGAGTGATTTTGGACTGGATCAGGTTCTTCTGCCTTTCATGGTGATAGAAGTGATTGCCAGCAAGTGGCACATGTGTCAGCTGGGAGAACAAAGTCCCTTCCTGCTTGCTTGCTTGCTGGTTGCCTTGCCCTTCTCTGCTGTCTGTGGCAGTTAACTGCACACAGGGAGAAGTCTCTGAGTTTATCCCCTAAGCTGCTGTATGTGGGGCAGCCCTCAGGGTAGCCTAGGGCAATGGCAGGGGTCACAGATGAGCAGCACATGTTCTCCTGTGAGAACAGTGCCCCTTTGTTCCTTCCTGACTTTATATCATCTTCCTCTACTTGTGCCAGGTGGCTGTGTGCAGGGGGCAGCCTCTGGGTCTGGCCCAGTTAGCTGCACACTGGGAGAAGACTCTGTGTGGTTGCTGTGGGTGGTGCTGCTCCCTAGCTGTTTCACAGCAATGGCGGGTCAGCCGGTTTCTTGCAGTGCCAGTGGGTGGGAATGAATGGCAGGCTGCTTATTGCTGTGAGGGGCTTTGGAGCTGCCTTGCCACCCAGGGGGTTAGGGCACCTTAAGTTCCTTAAAATTCCCAGCCTGCTATGCTGAGTGTGCCAAGACAATTTTGTCCACCTGTTAAACCCTTATCCCTTTAAGACTTTTAAAGCACCCACTTTTTCTTTGTACCAGGGCAGCTGGCTGTGGGTACCTGTTCCCAGTCTCAGTCTCATATTTTACTTTTCCATTTCTCTACTATCCAGTACACCATGCAATGTGTGTCTGTGCTCCCAGTGCAGATTACTAGGGCTGGTTATTTAGCAGTCCTGTGATTCCACTCTCTCTCCCCTCTGATTATTTTCCTCCCACTGGTCAGCTGGGGTGGGGGAGTGCTTGGGTCCTGCTGGTCACGGCTTTGTATCTTACCCTTTTCGTGAGATGCTGAGTTCCTACAGATGTAGATTTGGCCTGGCTGTTGTACTGTATCTTCTGTTCTCTCTTTTAGGTATAGTTGAATTTGCTGTATTTTCATAATATATATGGTTTTGGGAGGAGATTTTTGCCACCCTACTCATGCCGCCTTCTTGAGAAATCTCCTATTGGAGCTTTTTAAACTGAAGTGTGTGTGTGTCAAAATCAACTCTTTCCCTATCTGGTTGAATTATGACCTAGCCTAAGATTTGCTTTGACTCTAATCTGCAAACTGTAAAATCACTCTAAGCAATGTTACCGAATTCAATGCACAACCTGTTTGCCAGTGTCTATGTCTTAAAAAAAAAAGAAAGAAGAGAAAATCTCTCAAATCTTGCTCTCACATCTTTTTCCTCTTTGACAGATGAAAATATTCTTTTTAGGTGAAGGTGGTCAAAAGGTAAATACTTACAGTTATAAGATTAAAAAACTATGGGGATATAATATATGTCATGATGACTATAGTTAATACCATATCGTATATTTAAAAGTTGCTGAGAGTAGATCTTAATTATCATCGTAAGAAAAAAAGCTGTAATTACATGAGGTGATCGATGTTAACTAAACATTCGGTAATCATTTCACAATCTATACATATACTGAATAATTATGTTGTACACCTTAAACTAAAACAATGTTACATGTTAATTATATATCAATAAGACTGGGAAAAATCTTGTAAAAATATATTCCCTTCTGTTTTTCATTACAGTATATCCTTCTAATTCACATACCATCCTCCTCCCTGAAAATTACAGAAATATCCCCACAGCAAATTTTTATAGAGGGAAATCTGTAAACTTCTAAGTATTTTGCAGGTGAAAGAGTATGATTTTTTGCCTTATAGCAATCTTATTACATAAAGGCTTCTGAACAAAATAATTTAATTAGCACACTTATAAAGCTATCTTGGTAATTACATTGATACTAAAGAAAATTATACATCAGCTCACCTTTGGGAAGTCACTGTATAGTTTATGCTAAAATTGTATTTCTCAACTTGGGACAGTTTTGACCCCCAAACACACTGGCAATGTCAAGAGACATTTTTGGTTGTTAGAGTGTCAGGGAGAGGTAGAGGGGATATCACTGGCATCTGATGGCTAGACATCAGCAGTGCTGCTACACTTATTAGAATAAACAAGTCTTGGTAAATATGTCAATAGTGACTTACTATAAAATATGTACATTTACTTTATTCTTTACCTACACATCTCTTCCTTGTTAAAATAGAATGGGGATTACAGGATGCTTGGTCTTTTTTCATATTTGTGTTTACTTCTGAAATGAAGGAAATGCCAAATACTTTGAATAAGGCCATTATGATACTTTCCTGAAATAAAAAGCTATAAATCAAACTCAGTCTATACCTCAAGATCCACGACTTTTGACTGGTATACCAAGAGCTAACCAGAACCATTTCAGCTACAGCATTATCTGGTATTCATTTCCTCTTTGTAAGTCTGGCTTTTCCTAGATGTGCAATTTGTTTTTCCTCTTTGTAATTTTCCAGTAACACTCAAACTCATGAAATTCTTTTCATAATGATGAGAACTATCAGGTAGTTTTCCTTCAACAGCTGTCAAATTCCTTTAAATTGCAGTGAAAAATTACTTTTGTGACAATAATTTCTTTATTCAACAAATATGTATTAATTGTGTGTATAAGACACATTGTCACTACTAAACAAAACATCCGCAAATATAGTTACCTACAGTCATTTAGTCCCAATAAAAAAGTCATGTGAGGTTCAAAATTGAAAGCAACATAGCACTCTGATGAAGTATTAATGGAGTTACAGAGGAAGAGATTATACACATTTGTTAGAATCAAAGAAAGTTATCTAGAGAAGCAGCACTTAAAACAATTCAAAAAATGCATAGGATTTGAACTGGCAGAATTTTTCGAGAGGGAAAGCAGACAATTCAAGGTAAAGTCAAACAAAGGGCTGATGTAGATAAGATTGTAGGCTGTGTATAAGGCATGTAAGAATAATCATCTGCAAAGGAGTGTTGATGGGAGTACTGTAGGGATTTATATTTTCAAAGTCATGAATGTCATGCTGAGGAGTTTGGACAATGCATTAGAGGAAATAAGAAATCATCTCGGTTTGTGATCAAGTGAGTATCAGGCTCAGAAACAAGTTCTAGGAGATATTTGGCCGTGTGTAAACTGAATGCATCAGGGAGGAATTAGAAGCAAAATGTCTCTATTGTAAAGTTGAGCCACAAGGAAGATCTTGAGGAAGGAAAAGACAGCTGTATAAATATAGATAACATTTTTGTTTATTCTAATTCATAAAAGTCTACGATTGTGGGCTTTACAATACATTACTTTAAGGGTATTTTCTCTACATCTCACTAATCCTAACTTATATTTTAGCTTAAAATAATTGTTTCTCCAGTGTTTTATTCTAGTTATTAGGATAACTATAAAATATTTAGGAACTGAAAGCATTTATAATTTATAAAATTTTAATTTAAATAAGAAATAAAATTTAGGAATTTATCAAATGAAACTTCTATGTTAATGGTCTGATGTGGTGATGGAAAATGCAGTTTTAATTTGCTATTGCTGATAGAGTTAGTTATATTCTGGAGGACAGAAACAAATTCAACTAGTTGATAGCTTCAACACTGGAGGTGGATTACAAGGAAAAGGCATCAGGAAGGCTACCTGCCAAATTTCATCACCAGATGGGATACTGTGACACTTCTAAAGCTTTTTTTTTATAGAAAAGGTTGCATATCATCATTTTAAAAGACAAAACTAAAAATCAGAATTCATTTTTTTTCTATTTTCAAGCTATTTATGTTTTTGAAATTATTTTAAAGAAAATTTATCAAAGGTATCATGAAATGGATTCATTATGGGGATACAAAAAGAAATAATAATAAAAAAAGAAATGTACACATTAATATAAAGTTGTTTTAGGTTTTATAAATCTGCCATAGGATGGCCTAAGCATTCAATGTTTATTTAGCAAACATACAGCATTAGTAGATGATATATGGTTGAGTCAAATATGATGACTTAAAATAAAATTATTTAGCTTAGTGTGAAAGTTGATATCTCATTTCCTGTTTGCTAGCCATTTAGTCAACTATCAAGTTTTATTTTATTTTGTATGCTATTTAATCTTGAAAATAACAATTAAATAAATAAACAATACAAATTTTAAAAATTACAATAATAGTCCTTAAATTCAGTGGTGTATTTTGAAATATATTCAAATCCATAAAAGTCAAATAAAAAAAACTGAACAGTTGTAGTAGATTGTCTCCACGAAAATTTCCATAGGATAAGATTTTTTTGTAGCTTTTATTAATTGGACAGAAAAAACATTAAAAATTGTTTTTATTTTCCTGATATTATCAAATTAAATTGTGATTTTTATCAGTGTGGGTGAAGAGTACATGACCTAGGCAAAATTATAAACAATCTCTTTATATATTGTTTTTCTGTATTTCACAGGTTCCCTGTTTGTATTCTCAAGCTTTTCCATTTTCTTTCATAATATATAGACCTCATAGAAGTATATGCTAAACTTCTTTGCATTTATAAGATATGATATAATATTATCTTCCTAATAATAGTAATAATAGAAAGACAAGCACTTACACTACATTAGCTGACTGAATACCTACCAAAATATATATGAAGTAGGTACATTTTTCAGATGAGGAAATTGACGTTTAGAGTGACTAACACTGAAGTCACAGAGGGGAGCTTGGATTCCAGGCTAGCCTTATCTGACTTCAGAACTTGAACTTTAAAACTGAAATATTGATTTTCAAGATCTCACTGTATTTGAAAATATGTTTTCTTAAAGAGTTTGTACTTCACCCCATAGGTTGTTCATTTGTATTTGGATACCAAATATTGTGGTCTTGTAAAAGCACAGCCCATCCGGCTTTAAGCATAGATAACACACAGCCTCAAAAAATTGGCAGACTCAGATCACTGCCCACTCGTGAGCTCCAGTATGGGCATCTTAGACTTGAACCAAAAATTAAATCACAAATTATAAAATCTAAGGCATCACAAAAGAAAACCGAAAAGGCAATATGGAGGGTAGAATAGAGCTTTCTGCAATTCTGTAGCAGTCACTTATATCATCAGCCTAAAAAGAAATGTAAAGTTAAACTTTAGTATATTATCTGAGTCCAAGGGTCTCAATTTTAGTTTTTGAATTTCTTTTTGAAAAAGTTCTATTTTTTAAGAATATATTTCATGATTTTTTTATTCTTTGAGTTTTTCCAAAAAACAAATAGAAATTTACTTTTGAAACTAGACTTAATATTATCCTATTTTGCAATTATGATATAAAAACATTGGAATTTTTATAAATCAAGATATATAATAAAATTACAATGGTGTTAAATTTCCTATATTATGAAAAAACTTGCTACTTTGGTATTCTATGAATTACTTCAGTATTAATTCAACCCTAACTCGTCAGTTATCCCCAACTATGCTGAAAGGAATGACTTAATAAGGAAATGGTAGTAGGATGAAACCATCCAGAGTGGCGGTGTCCACTATAGTGACAGCTAGCCACATGTGGCTATTTAAAAGTAAATTGATTACAATTGAATAAAATTTAGTTTTTAGTCCCTAGTCACAAGATCTTTGTTCATCACAAGATCCACATTTCAAGTGCTGAGTAGTCACATGTAGCTAGCTATTGGCCACTATTCGGGGTCAGATACAGAACATTCCCATCATCACAGAAAATCCTATTAGACAGTACTGGTGTGGAGGATTATGCAAGGGTGTTACCAATCATCACTGTTCCCTGATCCCTATTTACTTACAGGGCTGCTCAGGTTTTGCATTTTCTTTCATGGTGGTAGAAAAGAAGTCTGGAAATAAAAACACCATCATTGTAGTCCTATTTGCACGTTTGTTGTTTGTTTAGCTTTCATGATCTCAGTTAAGAATTCAGAATATTTCATTTTCTGCCCATAACAGCAACAGAAAAAAATCAACAGGAGATAACTCAAAATTATTGACAGATCAGACAAAAAATGCAAAGAGAAAATAATAGAACTCAAGAATGCAATGATGATGATGAAATGAAAGAAAATGATATTCTAGAAGAATTTCATCAAACTCAGAAACCTGTAAGTGAACAATCTGTTTCTAAGAAAACAAAGGAAGGGCTTTATCATACACTAGTTTGCAACATGATTTTGCTGAGAGGGAAATATGACAATGTTCTTTCACCTTTTATGATTTTGTGCCTACAAATTTATACAGCTAAGTGGAAAAATGCTAAAAACATTTAATGATAAATTTAATTGGTGCTTATAAGTCTAAAAATGAAAATGTTTTGCAATTACAGAGCAAAGATATTTTTCTCTTTTTGCTAATATTAGGAAGCATCAAGGTTTTTTAAAGTGTTGCATTCCATCATTGCAAGTTCAAGAAGAACCAAAGGAATAACAAAATAGGACACATAAAGATGTATCTGAAATATGTTCTCAGAATATGTAATATGGAAATATTCTAGGATTATGCATGACAGTTTCCCATTTTGGATATATATATCATCAAATCCAGGGAAATATGAAATAGAAATTCAAGATTGGTATATTTAAATTCCTATTAAAAAGCCTAATAAAGTTGTTTTTCATTATCCTTTCATTAGTATATCTATACATTATTCAAAAATAATTTAAAACTTCAAAAACTAAAAATAAAATGTCTATTGGACCCAGATTGTGATGGTAATTATATTCTCTCCTAATATATCAAGGATTAATGTAATAGTTCACCATACTGATTGATCATATTTACCTTAATTACAAATGTAATCAAATTTGTAACAGTTTATAATTACAAATTTACAAATATAAACAAATTACAATATTGAAGAAGAAAATCTGAGGGATGATACTACCTATCTTCAAATTAAGTATAAAGCTACAGTCATTAAGACAGTGTGGCATTTGTGAAAAAAGTTACCAAATAGATCAATGTAATAGAGTAAAGAGAATGGAAAGAAACCTACATCAATATAGTCAACAGATCTTTAACAAAGGAGCAAAGCAATGCAATGGAGAAAGGATAGTCTTTTTAACAAATGGTGCTGGAATAACTGTACATCCACATGCAAAGACATGAATCCAAACACAGACTTTACACCTTTCACAAAAATTAACTCAAAATGGATCATAGAACTTAACTGTAGAATGCAAAACTACACAACTTCTAGAACATAACATAGGCAGTATCTAGGTAACCCTGGGTTTATTGATAACTTACTTTTAAAATTTATTTAATTTATTTATTTTTGCGGGGAGATACTGATTTTTTAAGTAAGCTTATTTTTCATATGGGAAGCGCAAACTAATTTTTTGATAGGACAAACTAAGTGATAATTTGTAGCTACAATGCCAAAAGCATAAACCATGAAAGCAAAAAAAAAATTGTTAAATTGGACTTCATTAAAATTAAATATGTTTACTCTTGAGAAAGACTTTAAAGAATGAAAAGACAATGGGGTAAGTATTTGCAAAGAACACGACTGATAAATGGGTGGTATTCAAAAATGTACAAAGAACTCTTAACATTCAACAATTAAGAAATAATCTAATTAAAATATTAGCCAAGCTGTACTCATGATTTCTAGAACTTGGAAGTAACTAAAATATCTTTCCATAGGTGAAAGATAAACTCTGATACATCCAGACAATGGAATTTTATTCAGCAATAAAATGAAATGCACTATCAAGCCACAAAAAGACATTTTGGAACTTAGATGCTAATATTGCTAAGTTAAGAGGAAAGTCTGAAAAGACCATATCCTATATAATTCCACCTATATATATATAGACTAGAAAATGCAAACCTATGTAGCCAGGTAAAAAATCGTGGTTGCCTGGGAATATGGGGGAGGGAAAGAGCAATCAAGAGGTGAAGCCCAAGGGGTTTTAGGGCAGTAGACGTATTTTGTATGGTATTGTAACTATGGCTGCTATATTAAACACTGGGCAACTGTACAACATAAAAAGTGAACTCTAATGGAAATTATGGACTTTATTTAACAGTAATCTATGAATATTCATTAACTATCACAAATGTAGCACAATAATGCAAGATGTTAATAATAGGGAAAACTGTGAGTGGGTAGGATGAGGGTGTATATGGGGACTCTGCTTTCTGTTTAATTTTTCTGTAAAGTAAAAACTGATATAAAAAAAGCCTATTAATTTTAAAAGAGCCTAATGCACCCAGATGGTAAATATTAATGACAATATTTCCAATATATCAAGAGCTAATCCAGTAAATTTTAATATATCAAGTGATTACAGTTTACCTAACAGACATTTTCTCTTAGAAACGTGTGAATGTTGTATGTGCGTGTTTTACAGTTTATTCAGAAAATAAAACTAGAACAATTTGAAAATATTGGGAATTTAATAATGTAGCCACTTTGAAATAAAATCTGCTTTTAACTATCTTTAAAAATAGATTTATATAATAGAATTAGCTATTAAATTGAAAATTTAAAATACTAAGTATTAATAACTTATGCTCATGTTCTCAATATTAAGTTTTACTTGCCAAAAATCATTTCTCTCATTTTTTATCCAATTTTTATTCTCTGTTAAATTGACTTGAACTACAAAAGATACATTGACTTCTGTACTATATAAGCATTCTATCATTTGGGGGCTATTTTTGACTGCCGTTTCATGAGATTAATTTTTGTGTTTAAAATAATGTTAAAACTCAAAAGAGCTTTATAAATGTATACTATTTATGATAAGCATGATTAGGAAAGACCAGTTGGGAGTACATTATATTATTTTAATGCTTGAATTTGTTATTTTTAAATTTGTAATGTCTCCTCACATATACATGCCTCTTCATTGAGCTTTAAAAACACACGTGTTAAGTGCTATTAATAACAGAAACTTTAGTAACATTTTGAATCCCTGAACTTACATCACTTAAAATAATTGGTGATTGATTTAGTTTTAATAATTTGATATTACAAATAAAATATTGCTATCACATATAAAAGAAAAAATATTATCTCATGACCAACATTTGCCGGTAACACGTTACTAAGGGTAATGTAATACTAAGGGAATGTGCCATCCCAGAAGAAATTTTAAAAATATACTGGGATCTTAAAGAGAGGTTGCATATTAGGCTACCTTTATTAATGCTGTCAAATATACCTTTGCTAAGTGGCATATTACACTTTCATGGTTCTAACATGTATATATTTCATGAGCTTTGTGAAAATTTTGGGTTCTATTAAAAAAATCTTTCCAAAGTATCCTCAGGCATACATGTGGCAAGAATAGTTTATTTTAATTTCTGAAAATTTAACCTAAGATAGTTTTTATTTCACTTTTCTCATTTGTTTTATAGTCTGGGCCTCTGGACCATAGATAATTCATGGCGGACAAGATAATTAGATAACAAGCATTTCACAAATGCGATTCCAGGTGAATGAAGTATGTTATTTTAAAATGCTACTTGAAATATTCACTTCTCTGCTAATAAACCATTATAGCCTGAAACATTTATTCAAGTGCTTTCTATAATAAACAAGAAAAGTAGTAGAAGTGTAGTTGATACAGCTAACACAGGACAATTTAAAAGACACTGATGTGGGCTAGAGAGGTCTGCAGGTTTGTGGAGGGAGGACTGGAAAAGTGAGATATTAATTATTTTTCTTTCATAAGTGAATTGGAACAACTCAAATCTGCACTTAATGAAGAATCTTTGCCTATATTTGAAAATAGTCGTTTTATATCATGTACATCCACAGTGAAAATGAACATATAAACAAAATAACTAAAAGCTCCCAAGCCCATCTGTACTGAATTTCTCCTATAATCAGAATTTTATTGATTTTTGTAATAGGTGGGACTAAAGAGAGAACCGATAATGTACATTAGATGGGCCATAAAAGTAGCAAACATGTATAGTCAAGAATTCAGTTTCCCTAGGCACAGATTAATTCTGTTTAAAAGAGAGCAAAACAAGGAAGGAAGCACCTTAGAAATACATTTTTTTAAACTTAATGTGTTAAGGGGAAAATGGATTAGTTGTATTATTCATGTGCATGTTGATTAGAATAGAAATAAAAGTCTCAAGAAGGTAAAAATCAGGACTGTAGATTGACATTTAACCCCTTATAAAGATATTATGATAGTAACAAATGAATACAGAAGTTTCTGTTATTTCAAAGTATATAATACATTTCTGATTTTCAGTCATCAACCTAATCCAGCTCATTTAAACAGTTTTAGCAGTGAAGCTTCCATACTCAGCTCCTCCCTTCGTTTCCTTCCTTCCTTTTTTCTTTTCCTTCCTTACTTCCATCCTCCTTTCCTACTTTTTTTCTATCTTCCTTATATGATTGTTCACACTGAATTTGTTTAGGCTCAGAAGCAGATTCTCTTCTGTGAGTTATTTTAACTCTATATTGTCTTAATGTATTATTTAAAAGGAAAGCATGGTACTATGACTAAATAGGAATACTAAAATATTAATGATAGCATAAGAATTCATGATCCAATTATTTATATATATAATGTACTTTATAACACACACACAGACTTAAAATTTTGGTTTTTACCTATCTATATTGGTAGTTCAATGACAGTACTAAAATGCTTTTTCAGAATATGCATTATTCTGAAGTATTTCACTAATCTGTCTCTTCTGAAGTATTTCACTAATCTGTCTCTTGTGTTTTCCTCTTTCATAACAGTTGGTTTTTGTATATAATTTTGTCAATGTCACATAGAAAGTGAATGTTCAGCATTTTTTCTTTTCTGTATTTTGTGCATAGTTCTGTTAGTACAGATACATTACTCTTACTGAGAATTAAATAAAATCTGAATCTCGAATCTGTTCTAAAAATTAAATCATACAAATAAAAAGTTACTGCTTTCAAAGGGATCTGTATAAAAATATGAAGATGAATTAGAATTTCCATTTTTTAAAAAAAAGAGAGTGGCTTTTTCCATTGCTCAGGTGCAAAGTATGCTATTACCTAGTACGTGAAATATGCAGGCATTTGTGGTTTAAGTGAATAGTTTAAGTTTTCTTAAATTTCAATATCAAAGAAACTCTCTCCCATCATAGGGACATTAAGATGTATGACATTTTATAAAAAAATGAATGTTGCTGCCATATATTTTAGAGGCTGTTCTTCTAAAATGGATATAATAGGGTCACAGAGTTAAAATATTTAGCCCTAAATATATAATTCTTCCTGTTTTTTTTTAATGCTCCTTGATAGTATGTGTTTAACCATTATTTCTTATTTCTCACTAAACTGCCTTTCCACCAAAACACAGGTTTTTTATTTTAGTTCTAGTCACAACTTTCCATTATTGTTGAGATTTATACATTTTCATTAACCGCAGAAAATAATGGTTCCTCTACTGCTCTGGAGTCCCAGAAACGCAAATGCTCCTCTATTTGGGCCCCTCTTTGTGGTTATTCATGATAGGAATGTTTAAAACAATGCAGAAATCCTAAATTTGTGTTCCATAAATGCTAGACTTAACCATCTGCCTTGTCCAATTCTTCTATTTTTCCCCCATCTTGCATCCATAGAAATTTCTACATAGGTATGTGAGACTATGATCTACTGTCTCTGGAAACAACTACTGACATTCTTTTGTCATTATTCTTAGGTGTTTATGAAGACTACCCCCAATTTGCTCAATTTGTTCTAATTTTGATGCAAATGTTACCAAATGCCCTCTCCACTCTCCAGTTCTCATTTCATCTCTGGGAATGTTCTGCATACCTTAAAGGAACATTTAACATCAACATAAGTTAGTTTTAAGTAACTTCATATACTTGAATGATGGTATGCTGGATGCTAGGAAAAATAATTTAAATTGATCTATCTTCTGTCTTCAAGTCACTTATATATGAAACCATGATAGAATGAGTTGTTATTTTTAATTGGCCAGCAAGTATAACATTTTTCATGTTGAACTTCCTAAAAAACTAGGCAGTTCATATTGATTACCTTCCTCCATGAAATTTGCTTAATTATGTACATTGAAATATGGTGAATGTATAAAAATGCCTGGGAAGTATATGTACAATAATTTCATTTTGGACTCCCAAGAAAGTGAAAATGACTTTGGCAGGTTACAATTGGTAACAGAGCTAAGCTGAAATATTCTAAACAAACATAAATAATTCTGTAGAATTTAAACCATAATCAGATAAAGCTACTCTGTGACTGCGGGGTGGCATGAGATAACGGCAAGTCTATTATACCATGACAAGTTACCAATAAGATAGAGACCAGGACACTCAGCAACCACAAAATTTTTCATGATTAACCAGTGCCTCTTCGAAACAGCAAATCTAGGTCTGCTTTAATATTTCTGCTTTCCAGGTAAAAGTTACCAACATACACATTATTGAATTGTCCCTCCCACCCTTACCTCAATCCTGACAGCACACAATACAGAAGCCTCTTTAGGAAATTTAGGACAAGCCACAAATACTATAACAAGCCTCTCCTCTTTCCTGCCTATACCCAGAAATTCATCTTCTTGAAACCAGAGATTGGTTTATTCTTTGCCTTAGCAAACTAAATAAACCTAATTTTGTTAGACTACTGGTAGGTTTCTGGTGACCTTTGGCTAGTGATCTTTAAATCCCTTATGAGTTAATTTTCATTACTTTCTTTTATTAGATGTTGAGAATTACAGTTAAATTAGTAATCAAATAATATTTTTAAGCAGTCTTACTTGGATTTATATATAATTGAGAAAAAGTTTAATAGGCTGATGATCTGGATCCTCTCAGGATATGAAATTATACAATTTTCCATATTTTAAGTGACATATTGATGAAATAAGAAATAGAAAAGGAAAGGTGCTGTAGACTGAATACATGTCCCCCTAAAATTCCTATGTTGAAAGCTAACCACCACTCTAACACTATTACAAGGAGGGGCCTCTAGAAGTTCATGACCGGGATTAGTGCCCTTCCAAAATAGACCCAGAGAGCCTTTTAGCTCCTTCTTCCATGTGCAGATAAGGAAAGGAGATGGCTGTCTATGAACCAGGACACGAGGCCTCACTGCACACTGCATGTGACAGCTCCTTGATCTTGAATATCCAGCCTCCTGAACTATGAGAAATACGTTTCTGTTGTTTACAAGCCACCCACTCCATGGTATTTTTGCTATAGCTGACTGAACTAAGATAAAAGACAGGTGACATAAAAGTTCACTGAACGCCATAAACCTGATTTAAGTTGCCTAGTTTGGTCCTCATATATTTTAATTCTGAGTTTATAGTCAAAGTTCAAGTGGTTTCAGTAATTGTCCCAAGGTCTCACTGCAAATAAGTGTTGAAATTTGGAGATAATCTCAGTTTGGGCTCTAAAATAGGCCTGTTTCTGAATCTGTTTCAATGACAACAGGAGGAAAATTAATGTAACTAGCCTAATAAAATTGAGAGCATTTTAAAAGTTATAATAAATCCAATAGCTAGTAAACTAATGAACACAATGAACAATACCAAAAAATCATAATCAGCTTGAAATTTTCTCTAATAAAAAGTATAAAAAAAAAAGTCTGGTCCTCCTGTCATAGATCATTGTAGATCATAGTAGACACACTGATCTTTTCTCATAGTTCTCTCTATTTTTCCACTATACCCTGGTCTCCCAGGCCTTGCTGATGCTAGAAACATAGCATACACATGCCTACCTTAGGGCATTTATACTTGCTCTTTCCTCTGTATTTTATATGCATTTTTTATTTAAATATATTAAATAAATATTAAGTATATTTAACACATTTATAACCATATTTATAATATTATGCAATATATAATAAAATATATATTTATATCAATGCAATATATGTTACATATTAATACATACACACACACATATACACACACGGTTCCCTTGACCTCCATTACTACTTCTCCAACTGCACTCCTTACCACCATCCTTGCTTTATTTTTTTCCCATAGCACTTTATCCATAGCATGCTATATAATATATTTATTTATTTTGCTTTTCTGGCATTCCTACCTAGAATGGATGCTATAAGAGAACTGGTGTTTGTCCCTGGCAGTAGTGGTCACTTATGTAACCGCAGTGCCCAAACAGTCATGTTTCATAGTAGGCACTCAGTAAGTTTTGAATAAATAAATGAATACAAAATAGAGTGAAACATATTGAAGACCAGACTTAGATTTAACATTTTAGAATTTAATGTAAGTTTACATCACACACAAATTATAAACTGAGGTATAACTTTATCATAGATAACAAAAGCAAACAAAAAATCTTTAATATTTGAAAAGACATCAATACAATTCAGAAATGTAATCTTTTGTGCTTTACTCTTTTCAACTTTATATATTTCAATTTGTTTATTTTGATTTTGAAAAATATTTATAGATAAGTTACTGTATCCCAAGAACCCTTGCTAATTACTAAAACCATCACCATTTTAAGTCTACTATCACTAGTGGTGTGAATTTGGCTAAGCGACTCAACCACTTCTGTGTGCTCATCAATAAATAGTGAGTAAGGAGGGCAAGTACTCATCAAGCTATTATACTTAGGCCCTAACATGAGAATATATGAAAGGAGATAATGCCAGCAAAGCTGTTAGCAAGGCCCCTGTCCTATTGGAGTCATCCAATTAATGTCATTCTTATCATTTGTAAATGATGATGATGTTGATGAAGAAAACATAATGGATACAGCATGCAGAAAAACTTACTTTATATCATATAGAAGGTAAAAAATAGTCTTAATTTTAAAAGCACAGATGGGAAGCCATATTTGCATATAACAAAGTTACTTTCATACAATGCGTTCATCAAGGCCTTCTCAGATACCCAACTTTGACAGATCTGCCAAAATTATCACTATTCCTGCCCACCTAAATGCACACACATACATCAAACCACCATTTGGAGGGTTATTAGGAGTTTTAACCTTATGAGATCTCCTTTATTTTTCTTCCTTGTCAAGAATGATACTCAGGCAAGGACTACTTTCCTTTAAACAGGATTAATACTAATGAGCGTAGTTTTACTTCATTTTTCTGCTGCTCTTGAGGCACATTTGCTGTAACTTCAGGTAATTTTGAAATGATTTTTTACATGTACATAAAGAGATTGGCTGCTGAGATAAAGGGTAAAGGAATAGCGTTTACTTACAGTGTATTTCTAGCACCTGCATGGCCACCTGAGGGGTGGCATTGAGGGACTCGTGGTCTACTCTGCAGATTACTGCCACACCATCATCGCTACGGTCCACTCGGAAATCCAGCGTGCTGCTGACAGTGAAGGTCTTGCGATTTGCATCCTCTTCTTTTAAATATTTTACATCTGAAAATAAAACAAACATTTAAAAATTCTGTGACATACTCTTTCAAAATATAACAGATTTCATTTACTCAATACACTTATGTACCTTCTCCCTATCTGTATCATTTTTTTGAAGGCAAATATTTGCTATTTCCATTTGAGCATATAAAAATACACCTACTTCAGGGATAAATTTTAAAATTAAACACAGAAATAAAGCTTTTGTACCTTTAGTGCAGGATATTTTGTATACTCTATTTGAAAACTCAGGCCATTTTACAATTTTGCTTTCCTTTCCTTAGATTTAAGTTTTACTAAAAGATAATCTTAATTCTCTGAACCACAAGAATACTTGGGAAAAGCAAATTCACAACTAAAAAAGTACAATGTATTTGAGCTATGATTTTATCATGAACAATGTGAGGTAAACATAATTGTCAAAGAATACCTAAGATGAGAAAGCTGTTGTTATCTTTAGTAAAAGAAGGACATTAACCTGAATATTATGAATATTTAAATATACATATTTGCAGTGCAATTTACATAGAGATAAATGCTCTTCATTTGGCTGAAGAATCCATTCAGTATAAATGTGAATACTTTTATTAAAACATGAATTCACTTATTGATATTTAAACTTATTGTGGATGATTAAGAGTCCTTGTTAAATGGTACACTTAGGAATTATTTGTTTTCTGAAAATCAGGTTTAAAATACTCATTTAATTTGAAATTTCTTAAGTCTAAAGTAGCCGGTAAGTAGAGGTAATTTTAATAGATTAGAAATAAAAAATGGTAGACTAAGATTATCATAAGGATATTAGTAAAACAAAATCTTAAATATAGTTGAGGGAGAAAACTCTTCCATTTTCCTAAGCTTTCATTTCAAATAAGCAATGATATTTACATGAAATTAGATTTTTTAGCATTAAGTGCATAAATCACTTGATTTTACCATGTATTAACTTAGTTTTAAAATATTAAAAAATATGTTGAACAAAATAAATTCAGCTTTCCATTGTTGTGCTCTATGCAGAGAATTGCCTTTGAAAATAATACTGAATTTGAGGTATTTAATGGGTACATATTTATATAATCCATTGAGTTTTACTTATTTACAGAGAGGTATGACCTTACCTTACTGAATGACTTAAAAAAATAAATATTTCTAAGGGATAAAACTAGATAAATGTTCTGGCCTGTTCTTGAAAATATATGTTTATGACTGTTCACAAATTTTAAAAAATTATCTGGTTAAGATTTTTACCACAAAGAAGTTTTATGTAATATAGGCAGTTTTTGAGAGTAAGAAAATTTTCTAACATTTGGGAAGGAGGGAAAGGGCATAAACATATCAATTCTGTCTTGTAATTATAAATCGATTGATTTAATTGTAAATCAAACTTACAGGATAAAGGGTTTTCTCATAAACGTGCTTTCTGAAGTATCTCATTTTTGCTAACCAAAGTCATTTCAAGATTTTTACATTTGAAAATTAATTTCAACTTCAGTTAAAAAAATTAGGTAAAAGATGGAATGATCTTTCCGTCAGAATATGCCTCATTTTTAAATTTTATATTCTTTCCTATAAATCTGTCTACTGTTTTCATTTTCATAGCTTTAGGCAGTGGCAGTGTAAGAAAATTTGAATCTACTGACAAACAACTTTTATAATCATTATATAATATATAAGAAATTATTCCAAAATCTTCTGCCAATTGTTTAATTTTAATAACAGCTGCATTTTAAGAATCCACACATCTGCTTCCTTTAGCTGTTTCCTTTACAAAAGTATCATTTAATGTAATATTAATTGGATACATAAAATCTGATAGCAATTGCATATAGCATAAAATTTTAATGAGCATCATTCAAATAAAATAAAAAAAGTATAATTTGTTGCTTTTAATATTAGCCCATGTGACAGTTTATAGGCTTACTAATCAGATGAACAGGAAAAAGCATTGAGAAGAGCCAATCATAATATCTTTCTTAAGACTTAAAATTAATCCCTATTTTCACTCTTTAGTTTTATAAAATGACTGATGAATTACACATTTATAGAATCAATAGAAATTTTCTTTATAGTACATAGTTAATTTGCTGATTCCATGTGTATTCATGTTTCATCTTCTGTCTTGTTTCAGAGTTCCCTTTTTTTCTCCTTTTGCATGTCACATTACATTGTGATCTTGAGCACTGTTTCTCAAAATGGAGTGTACATGCCATCCATCTTTGGATCTTGTTAAAATGCAGATTCTGATTCACTGGAATTAGGATGGAGCCTGAAAGTCCACTGCTGGCCCACAGACTTATTTTGAGGAGCAGAGTAACATGGATACACCAACACCAAAGATAGAACCAAAGGTGAAGAAGAAATATTGGAACTATTGAGAATTACTCTTCCACACCTTTCTCTCTCTTTCTTTCTCTCCTTATTGCTTCTCTTCCAGGCTTTCATTCTATTTTTACCATTTTAAAATACATATTTCTTCCCATTTTTTTCATTTTCCAAAATACATATGTTAGATATTATGTACTGTGTTGGTGCAATCGTCAGCAAAAATAGAGGGCAAACAATAAACAGAGGAATATGTAGGATTACCTTCCTTCATAATCCTTGCAACCCCCCTCTCTATTTTTCCAGAGGAGATTCTGGACATTTCAGCACTTTTTCTTTAATAATCAAAACAGTGGTTGCTTTTGGTGGGTAGCTGCTGAAAATTGTCTGATAATATTGTTGTATTTTATATGTATATATTAGAAATTTTCTACAATAAAAAAGTTCAGAAACATCTGCCTAGGAAAATTCATCAAGTATCCTCTCAAGAAAAATTATTTTCCTGAAGATTTCTTGGTGAAGTCTCAAAGTAAAGGATTTTATACCAGTTATATTGTGTGTCTTTATGAGATTTGGACTGTAGAATAACAATCTGCTTTATTTGGGATTTTAGAATTATCTCATCAAAAGCTAAGGTGGAAAAACTGGCAGATGTAATTGTGAGTTTGACTGCACACTTAAAAAAATTAAAAATGAAAAGTATTATTTTTCTATACTAATTTAACAAGTGTTCCATGTTCAATATCATTACCTTTTATGTTAGTCAGTGCTTTTTATTTTTATGTGAAATCTTCTAGAACATGAGTTATAAGAGTTCTTTCCCTCAAAAACATGGAACCTAGTTCAATCATTATGGCTCAGGAACACTGAATATCTATTAAGACTAAATACCCTAGAAGAGCACTAAGAACTATCTTGCTCAGCCAGTAGAATCATCAATCAGGAGTAGAGTCATCTCCTTTGAAAATTACTGAGGCAAATTCTTACATCACCTTCACCCAAGTGATTGATTATATATTTATATTTATTTAACACTGTATTTACTATTCTGCACCTTAGAAGAATACTAGAAGAACTGTTTCACTCAGTCCAGGAGAAGCAGTAAAGAACAGTGTTACTACCTTAAAAAATTATTAAGGAAAAGTCTGAGACCACTTTAATGGAAGTGATTAATCTATTCTTTATATAAAAATCTTGAGCTCTTAGCATGTATTTGACACCATGCCAGATTCTGCAGGTGAACAGTTAAATGATGAAAGAAAGCCCACTTCCGTGAGGGGGACAAATATATTAAGATATTAATTTCAATAGACTACTGTTAGGTTCAAAATACCAAAGATAGAAACAGTTGAAGGACTACCAAAATCAGATCTCTTTTTCTGATCCTCACTCCATCAGATATTCCTTTTGAAAAAAGTATAGGATATAAACTGTTTTGGAGAAAATACTCTACGTTACTCAGGAAATTAGTTAATAATTGTTGGCATAGCACAAGAGAGAGATTGGTTTGACCTCAAGAAAATCTTCTTTATTTTATCATCACTTTCTTTGAATAATCAGCAGCCATGTGAATATTCTTTATTATTTCTGCACCACTAATAATGAGCTAAAAAGGAGCATTTGTCAGTTTCAACAAAGTCTTTCTCTTTCTGGCTTACAAAGCTTGTTCATGAGCTGTGAGGTATAACCTGCATAATTTGTGGAATTTATCTTCGGTACTTAGGGTACTTTGGTTTACACTCTACCAATTGTTTATAAATACAAAACCTCAGGAAGAGGTAGGGAGGAGAGGGAAGAGCAGCCTTTTGCAAATCTAATACCAGACCACGATATTTTATTAGAGACTCCTAATATTTTACATCTTACAGAATTACAGTCATAAAATCTAAAAATTATATTGAACTGTGAAAATAACTTTATAATCTTCTATAGTGTCTCTACTCAATGACTTTGAATTCCTAGGTTTGACTTTCAATAGTAAATCCCTCTTCTATGTAATCTCTTTTGTAGATGGTCCTTGCCCATGAATTACCATGTTCTGTAGCACATGACTCCGGCCAGGAGGATCAAATGTGAAGAGGTATCTGACCCCAGGCTGCCTAATCTCTAGGGTGGTAAGCATGAAACTTTCTACCCAAACACAAATAATGTAATTAACTAGCCTATTTCAGACTCTCTATCATATATCTTAATGGGATTTACAAACATGAGGAATTCAAAGAAATTGAAGTTAAAAACACATGCTTTTACACACACACACACACACACACATATCCAACAGCTAGATTTAAGAAAGGTGTGATTTAGTCAATGTAATGAAAGAACCTGATTCATGAAGTGGAAAAAGGGTGTGCAGAATGGAGGAAAAGGCAGATAGCTGATTGCAGGTGTGCACAGAAAGCTGCTAAATCACTATGGAAACAATCAGTGTACGCTATATTCAGGGAATCTCCTTTAAGGTTCTAACTAGGTTCCCTGTGTCCTTTCACTTGGTAATGGTCAAGGAAACCTTCAAATAACCTCTTTTCACTTGAGGGTAGGTTGAGCGAACCTCAATGACATTAACCAAAAGTTTGGACAAGAGAAGTTAACTTTCACTTACAAGCTCTTCTAGGAAAAGATTTTATATCTTATATACTATGATTCCTTAGGCTGAATCAAAATGATTATATTGGTGATATGATTGAAAAATATATTAAAAGAATTACTTGACTCTAGGTGTGATGCCTGAGGGTAGTCATTATATTTGTACAGATTGTAATGCTCCTTTTTCTGTTGAAGATTGAAAGACTTCTTTTATTTTCTATTGAAAAAGGTGTTTTCATTGCAAGCCCAAAAGATAATAGATGGCAGAATTTTTTTTTAAAGCTCATCCACTAAAGTAAACTATAAGAAAATAAAAATATCCATTTGAGTAAACTCTAAAGCAGCAGGCAAGTGTGACTCCTTTGAAACACCTCTAATGATACAATTTTCTAGTCATCAAACAATTGATTTTATGGAATCCTGTAGCACTCAGCACATGTAAGTAAAAGCAAACTGCCCCTCATCTATCTACCTATGGTGAAAATGAATCATTTGTGTCAGTAAAACATCTGTGTTGGGAAATTAGCTTTCTGAATATGTTACTATGTTTCTCTGTACAATGTACACCATAGTTTCACTGATTATTTTTAACAGGTTTTCTTGTTTTCTGAGCAATGTATTTTTTTACATTAGTTACCTATTCGAACATTCACAAGGTTCAATATAATTCATATATACATAAAATAAAACATAAGTTGGAATTTTAATTTTGTTTCTCTCTTGCTTTGTTACTTTTTTTTTTTTCCTTTTTCTCTTCCACTATTCCTCTCCTTTCTTTTCTCGATTTTCCTCCTTTTCTTTTCAGGTATTCTTAATTTTCATAGTTCTCTGTAGTTTTTATACCTAGCATCGAGAACAGTGTCTGGAACATCACAGATGGTTGATGGGTCTGCTTCAATTAATTAAATTTGTATTAATTAAAATAGTGGCCATTCAGCCAGGTAAAACATTAGTTTTAGTAAGTAGACTTCTTCCATGTCACTGTGTATAATTTGGGGGCAGTTATCAATTTGCCATCATTTTTCTTTCTTTAAATCCTCTTATCATCACTCTTCTGAAAAACTAAAGATATCATAAATAAGCATAAATAAATAGTTTTTATCTGATACAGATCTATTGTTTTGTTATTTTTTTTTCAGTCCCACTGACTCCTATGGATTGTCACTTTTTTCTTTACTCAGATCTATATTTACCCTGTATTTGGGGGGGAGGGTTCTCCCCTTCACTAGTTTTTACAGACATAGTGATCCTTAGTGCAGCCATACTAGAGCAGAGTTCTCTGCAGCAGAACTTCCTAAAGGTAGGAGTTCAGATATATTTAACTGCAGATAAAAAAGGGGAAGGAAGGCAACTGACAGTATAATTAGGAGAAAAATAACTAAATTAGGAAATCACTACATTAAAAATATATCAAACTATTCAGTCATTTTTTTAAGTTCATATATGATCTTTGCATAAGAAGTTTATAAAGAAAAGAGGAAGAACATAATTTAAAATTGCCTATAACTACAAGGAAAAGGGAAGTTATGGAATAGTTTCATCTCCTATAGAGAAAAATTAATAAAATTTGAATATAAAATGGGTCAAGAAGAGAAATACAGATTTCTTTTATGACAAAATAGCAGGAAAAAAGAGCCAAAAGCAGTTGCAAAAATAATAAAGGGATAGGCCTGAAAGATATTTTAGAATAATTTATGAGTCAAATTATGAAAACACATGAGTTTAAAAAAGGAATCAGAAGATTACTTCCACAACATCAGCATAAGTAACCCCGCAGGCTCTTTCTGTAGTGAAACAATCACAACTGGTGAAAATTATTTTAAAAACACATACACATAAGGTTAAGGTCTCTAAAAATTGTGCTAAAAACATCCAGCGAATGAAGACACAATTATTCAATAAAACTTATTAAAGTTTAGTAAGAAAAGGTGGTGTCTGCGGTATCTGTGCCATGACCTGCTCTGTACTCCACCTCACCGCTAACTCAGCACGAAGGAAGCTTTACTCTCGGTGACTGTGACCAAGGAGATGGGCTCCTTCTCCCTGCCTGCTCCCAGGCGCTACATGATTTTCTCAGGAGAGGCAAGCAGCCAGCATTTTGTATTCCCATCACTCCTGCTCTTGGTTAAATGAAAACAGATCTACATCCAGACACATCATAATAAAAATGACAAAAGACAAAAGCAAAGGAAAAAATCTATCTTGAAAACAGAAAGAGACAAATAACTTTTCAGTAACAAAGGAGCTACAAAAACTGTAACAACTGACTTCTCATCAGAAACAGTAGAGACCATATATTGTGAGACATTACTTGAATCTAATGAATGACTTTTACTGATCAAAGAATTAAAGGATCATTTTTAGAAAGATCTGATGATTCATATATTTTGTAAAATATATCCTCCTGGGTCCCAAGAAGATCATTTGCCAAAGTTAATGGGAACAAGAACTTCTCTCTTCGTATCTCACAAAAACCATGAAGAACTGAATTTCCATGATAAATCTGAGGGAGAAGCATCTTTCCTAGAATATGAAGAAACCATAAAATATCTTTTGGAAATAACCTAAGGAGAATTTGAGCAGTGATTGAGTCTCTCTATAAGTGAATAAGAATTAAAAAGCTAGCAAATTTGAATATTTGTTAATATAATCCCAAGATTGAACATTGGCTGATGAATCCTGTATGACTGATGTATTTGCTCTAATCCTTATATTAAAACATTGATTAAAAACATGAATTAAAAACAAAGAAAAAATACTTTTGTTGATACAATGTTCATTCTTGATAGTAAGTGAAATCCAGTTAGAGATCTATATTTATTTCTTATTGTAGACATATAATAACTTCCCTTTCTATTCCCACAGTAGTCTATAATAGTACTGAATTTCTGTAGCTAAATAAAATAATTTCTAACTTTCAAAACTACCAGGATTATAATCTAAAACATTCTGTCAGAGTGAGGATGAATACTTTCACTCTTATTCATGTTCATCTTCTTAAATCCATTTATCACCTTAAAGTAAACAAGCAAACAGGTAAAATTAAAACACTACCATTGAAGTAAAATAATTGTTCCCCTATATTGCAATAACAAAGACAAAAAGACTTCTGTTTTTAGCCTAGATGGAGTAACAAGCTGGATTTACTTCTCATCTGTAAACAAGAGAATTCAAAATGTTGAACATCCTAATAATGGATTATGATCCCCACAAGATGGAAAACAAATGAGGTAAATCCTAAAAATTGTCCCTGCTTAATGCCTTAAGAGATTTTCCAAGCTGTGCTGCATGGAGCAAAACTCATGCAGAACCTGGTGGCATCCATGAGTTAAGGTGATGGAACTAAGGTCTGAGAAGCCCAAAGCAGTGAGATATGGCAGGGCAGAATATGAAAAAGGAGAGAGCAGCAGAGAGAATCCAGGTATCTTCAGTGTCCTCTCGTATTCCTCAGAGTAAATACTGATCAGTGCGTCTGTGTGAGGAAACTGAGTCTGGGACAAGAACCATCTAAAAGGGTTCCATGACAGTCCTAGGGCTGGAAACAGTACCTGTTCTAACCAACCTGACTGAAAAACATAGTGAGTGATACACTGGGAAGGGGCACTCAGGTGGATTTTACCTCAGTAATGAGAAAAAAGCAGAATAAATACTGCTCTGGGGCCACCTAAGAAATTTAAAAGAAGCTCTGAAAAGAATAAAATCTTTCTAAGTAACTTAACCAGAGCAAAGCTTAATGATACTTATAGAAATATGGGAATATTCAACACTGAAAAGGTAAAAATCACAAAGCCTGAAATCCAATAAAAAACTATGATTCACTCAAAGAAGCAGGAAAATGCTATCTATAAGGAAATAGACAATTTATTGAAACTGACCTAGAAATAATAAAGCTGAGAGAAATACAAGAGAAGTGCATTGAAAATATAAAATAACTCAAAATGCATTTAAACCCAAAAATATGAAATTTATGGAAGAAATGCTTTGTGATCTTGGGTAAAGCAACAATATCTCATATATAATACAAAAACATGATTCATAAAGTAAGGAAATAATTAAAAAATAAATTAAGAATGTTAGACTTCATGAAGAAATACAACTACTTTAGAAAATAGATTGGAAGTGTCTTTAAAAATTAAGCATAGGTCTGCCATATAACCCAGGCATTCTGCTCCTAGTCACTTACCCAAAAGAAATGAAAACATATATACCTACAAAGACCTATACACACATGCTCATAGTAGCTTTATTACAATAGCTCCAAACTGTAAACAACCCAAATGTCTATCTCCAGGGAAATGGATAAATTACAGTATAGATCTATATAATAATGCTAAGCAGCAATAAATAGGAATAAACTTTATACACACAACAACATGGAGGACTCAAAATATTTATGCTGAAAGAAATAAAAAAGAATAGAAAGAGTACACATTATATGGTCTATTTATATAAAATTCTAGAAAATGTAAACGAATCTATAATGACATAGAGCCAAACAGCGGTTTCCTGGGAATGTGGCAGGCATGGACAGAGAAGGCTAGATGGAAGGCATTATGAAGGAATATGAATAAACATTTGTAGTTGATGAATGTGTTCGCTATTTTGTCTGTGGTAATGGTTTCATCACTATATAAACACTTGTAAAAATGTATCAAACTGAACACTTCAAGTGTGTACTTTTTGTTGTCAATTATATCTCAATAAAGCTCTTTCTAGAAAATACGACATTTGAAAAAGGAAAGTTTCTCAAAGACTTTTGGTGATTATTTGCTTTCATCAACCATTCATACCCACATGGAACAACTGTTTGATTTCTTTCCTTAAGAAGTCTTACGTATCTCACAGTATGGCCTGGTAAGTCTTGAGCTATACACTTAGCAATCAGAAAATTCCAAGTTAGGCGCGCGCGCACACACACACACACACACACACACACACATGCCACATACAGGTATTATTAGTACTATTTCTTCTTCTCATTTACAGAAATGTCCAGCATGATCCAATTTGATGTCCAGCATGACACAGATGTAAATGGCAAGCACACCTTTAAAGTCACCATTTTTGGTATACACTCTAAATTTATATACTAATATTTCACTTCATCCTATCATATATGATTCAGGGACTTTAAACTCAAGGGACACAACTTCTCTTTTTATTTTCCTTTATGTTTAGCTTCAGAGAATTCATAAGCTCTATGTCACATGTTAATATTTCGGTCACTCAAATTATGGTTTTATACAACTGATGTTAAATGAAACATTAGGCAAAAACTAGTTTTTGTAACACCAAATGGAGTTACTATACTATACAAAGGTCTATCATCTCATAACAAAGGAAACTGTATATAAATTAAATATGTAATCCATCATTTTTCAAAGCAGATTCCACAGAGTTCAGTACAAAAAAACATGAAACAAAAACATTATGTGGTCAAATAATAGTGCTAATATGTTGACTAAAGGAATTTTTTATGTAATTTTCAGAAATGTTAGAAAGCTAAAGAACATTTTGATTTAGTTTTAGACCATGTCCTTCTAAGAATAGACTCATATAAAGTACATAGAATTTTCTAAACTTGGTAGATCGGGACCTTTCTTTCCTTGAATATCTACCAATACTTGGCTTAGTGATTTTTAATCCTATGCATCCTCAAACACAGTAAGCATAAAGATTACCAGAGGTACTTAATAAATATTGGGATTTCTATTTCTGACAATTAGGAATTCCAATTTGAAAAGTCTGCATTGAGATGAAGAGTCTGCATCTGCTTAATGAGCACCTCAGGTGATTCAAATCCAAGCAATCTAAAGTCCACCTTTTGAGAAACAGCATTCGGAAATTTCCTCTCATGTTTCCAAACACTGAAAAGTTATTTATCAAGTAGCTTACAGTACAATTACACTATATTTAGCCAACTTAAAAATGAGCTGCTCTGTTACTTTTGACTGACATTACAGTGTATGTTTAAAAAAAACTGTTCATACAGGGAAATAGAGCTAAAGTCAATTTAAACATTGAAACACACATGATGTTTAATAAGTATATAATACTTGTAGGACATAGACAATACTATTAGGTACTGGCAACCTTCAGTGACTCACCATAAAGTCATTTTTAATGGATATTCAGTTTCTACATAGCATAATTCTCAGGGTAGGGAGGATGTACTAAGGGAATTCTGTTGGAAGTGTGGTGCATACATGAAGTGATGACAATTAAAAAGGCTAAAACTAAAAATTTCCATTGTTATGAGATGATAGACCTTTGTATAGTCAAAATCCTTTTCCTAGTCCTAAACTCCCTGACTCCACAAGCCTACTAAGTCATACTTTTATATTCTACATAGGTACTTCAACAACAATATTTTAAAGAAAAAACATATTTTCATTTATTTCTGAACTAATTTCTCCCAATGCCCTTCTTAATTCTACATGTTCACTACCCTAGTCACTAAGGCACCCAAATTCGATCTTTTATTTTGCTCCATATCTTAGAATCATTCATGAAGTTCCCCTGAAATAGGTCTTCTCTTTCAAATCTATCCCTTTAAATAAAATCCATTTTATTCCAGTTAAAAATTCCATTTCATCTATTAGTTCAGGGCTTTATTAGCTCATGCTGGAAATGTTCCTTATAACCTTCCCAGCCTTCAGGTTTTTCCCCGCACTCTGTGCCTTAGAATCAGAATAGTCAAGTCTAGTCTTTGCCAGACAATGACCATGAGATCATTCTACCTCTCTAAAGTTTGTTTCCTGTTATTTCTGCATAACAAATTATAACAAGCTTAGCAGTTTAAAGGTGCACACACTTTTATATCTCATAATTTCTATGGATTAGGGGGCAAGCAGGGCTTAGCCTGGCCTGATTCTCAATGTCACCAGGCTGAATTATAGGCATCGGCTGCAGCTGTGACCCCCATTTATTTTTAGGGTCCTCCTCAAGTTCCCTAACTGTTGGCAAATTTATTTCCTTAAGGCTATCATTCTGACTTCCCCTTTTTCTCATTAACTGTTACTCAGGAACTGATTTCACCAACTAGAAGTCACCTAGTTCTTTGCCACATGACCCCCATAGACAGTTCACAAGCTGGCTGTTTGCTTTCTTCCAGGCCAGGGGGACAATGTCTTTCTGACTCTTCATTCTTTTATGAAGACCTTACCTCATTATGTCAGGCCTGCCCTTATTAATCTTCCTTCAGTGAACTCAGAAGGTACCCATAAATATATCTGTGAAGTTTCTTTGCCACAACAGGCAGCATGATCAAGGCAATGATATCACATATACTCACAAGTCCCTCCTGCACTGAAGGGGAAGGTGTCGCACAAGGATGTGGGAGGGTTATCATAGAATTCTGCCTAATGCATTAATGTAAAACCTAGTTAGCTGGAAAAGAAAATCTTAAGATCTTATGATAGTAACTCTCAAACCACAAAATACTAAACTTACACATGGAATATAAAGGTTTTAAAATTTATAAAGTGCAAATTCTCAGGGAGTTGGTAGATCTAGGAAGCAATGAGCATATTTTCTCACACTAAACAATAAATATTCAGACTTCCTTGTTACAGATTAAAAGCTGCAGTGAAACCACCTGTGGTTTTGAATACAGAGCTGCCCAGAGGCACCAAAAGGATTTCTGAGTCAGACTCATGGGGTGGAGGGAAAAAGGGGAGGACCAAATTAGATGAAAATTATGATTATTTCATTCTACTGTTTAAAGCTTACAGAAGAAAAGAAGTCTTAACATTGCCTACAGAATAAATTCTAATCTGGAATAAAAGATCTTGTATGATTTAATTGGCCCCTGACTTCCTGCTTACCCATCATGTCTATATCAGATGTAGTTTCATAGTAATTTCAAACAATCACGTGCTTTTACTCTGCATAAATACATGGCTCCTTTCTTTAGAATGCTCTACCACCTACTTTTACTGACAACTCCTACGATGAATTCCATTAATTAAGATCCACTTACTTAAAAGATATTTATAGGGTGCTTACCTTCATCAATCAACTATTAAGCCTTCACCTCAGCCACAAAATATGTCTGATTTCTGCTGCTTTTGTATAAAAACTGTAGCCAGTTCATATATCTATTACTATAACTGTCAGATCTTATGTTTACATGTCCATCCCCTAAATGTGAACACCTTGAAGGCATGCTTCTGTTTGATTTGTTCATATTTCTAGGACTAATTCTGGGTTTGTTACAACTTGTCAGTCACAGTTTGCTGCAGATAGTGATAAGATAGTAATAATAACCTCTAAAATGTATTCAGTGATTCCTTGCACTGTAGAAACACCTTTTACACATTGCACACAAAATCCTTGGACCAGCACTTTGAGGAAAGCATTATAATTCTCATTTAGTGGATTCAAAAACTAAAGTTCAGAAATAGAGGCAAGACTTTGTATAAGTTACTGATACCTCTCAACTTTGTGTTCTCGATGCCAATGTGGTTCCCCAGTAGGAGTAACAGCATCTCTCACATGTTCAACACAAAGCTGAAAATGCATGTTCTCGGTTCCAGCTGAGACCTACTACTCACTCAGAAAATCTGGGATCAGAACACTATAATCTGGCACTTAACAGGCCCTGTAGGTGATGAGGATGTCTACTGAAGTTTAAGAACCATTGCTATATAATATGATATGGAAATATCCTGGCCGGGAAAAATGTGATCAACTAGGACTTCCAAAAAACTTTTGCCCAGAAACTTGGAAATTAAATTCACATTAAATAATGATAGAGAACCAACAAAGGCCTGTACAGAAAAATGACTCACCCTGAAATTAGAAGTCATGTTGAAGGTCCATATGCCCTCATACAGAGTGAAGCTTAACACAGTGTCAATATGCTGAACTGGCAAATGCTCAGTTAAAACATATGGAAAGTAATCTTTTCTCTTGACTATAATAATTAGGATTTACACTGTATTTTACTTTGTTATATGAAAATATTCTCCATAACTATAGACATTTTAAACATCTCTAGGTAAAAGTTCTCATTTTTTTCATTTGGATCTTTGCTCAGGCACCACAGACTGCTGCTAATGGGGAGGCATTTCAACAATTTCTTATTGAATTAATTTAATTGGCTTTGACTAGCTAATCTTTTCCCATTGCTTTACACTAGAGACTGTCTTTTTTAAAAGTGTCAAGAAATAGACTAAAAATTGTTAAATTGTAACAGGAAATCAAATTTTGATCTCTGAAAAGACAAGAGTGCAATATAAGGATGGCACACTCCTTACAATGAGGAGTGTTTGCTGAGAGATCTTAAGAGTGAACTTTCACTTAGTATATCCAGAGGACAGCGATAGTAATGAATATGCATTCTCTGTAGAGTACTGCACAGAGCATATTTGCATGTACACCTCATGAAAATGGTGAATTTCCTGAATGCTATAAACTATCTGATTGTGAAGACAAACTATGTAAATGTGTAAAAAAGGAGATATAAACAAATAAAGAGCTATGTAGGTGAATGCCTGGGTAGGGATAATAGATGCCCTCTCAACAGCCATGCACTGGAAAGCACAGAGAAAAAGGAGGCTTTAGTACTTCTGAATAGAACACAGATTCATATGCTGATTCTGTATATAGTTTGGTCTTGACTTTTGTTCTAGTCTTGATTCAGATGATTTTAAAGTATGGTGTTTATCAGATCAAACTTTTCATGTTTTGCGTACAAACTAAAGTCCCCTCCTTACCTAGTATATGATCAAGTCTCTTTGATATTCTGAGCAGAAGCCAGAATTTGTCAAAAATTAAGATACTTTATAAAAATATGACTACATTATGAATTTCTCATAAGGCTACAATGTTAAAAAAAATCAATAAACATGACTGGAGTTCCTAATATGTTAGGGTGTGATCTCCTAGAGGACATAAGAATGACAAACCCTTGAAACACATGTAAAATGATAAAAAAAATTGAGATGAAATATCTAATTATTTCAGATATAATGAAGGGATGAGTGTAGATAATAAAACAATTTGAAGAAATTTGAATTCAATTCAATTCAAAATGAAGGAGAGTATTTAAGAACAGCATTTTAGCATAAACCAAGCCCTTGTACAAAAAAGACAAATGTGATATGTAAGTATTCACTGCTTGGACAATTCATACCGGCCAAGGAAATCAGATTTTAAACTTATTCTACAGGTTAGGGTTTTCAATCAGAAGTAATTAGAGAGAAAAAGTGGCTAGATCAGGTTCTTGTCATAGTATGATAACTCTGGAAGCAGTGTAGAGGGTCTATCTAGGAGAGATCTTACCCAGACCAGACATGGCTAAACAAACATATCTTAAAGGCAGAATTAGAATAGATGTTAATGAGCCCTGACAGAATACAAGATCAGGTTACATAGTACCTTCAAAGTTTAATTTAGCATGGTACCATATCTAATGTGTCTTGCGGGCTTGTTTTTCTCCAAATTTTGTCCAACAAAATGTATTTATAAGAGTTTTGAAACAAAAGTAGTGATTGGGGGTAAATTACAGATAAGTAGTCCTTTTGGAAAAAAATACACAGAGAGAGAATAATTAAAATAGAAAAGAAATTGAGTAATTGTGTGGATTATGAACATATAATTTCTTAGTAATATAGGTAATTCAATCTGTTACATTTGCATGCCCATTTGTAAGAATTATTGTTAATCTGCTGTATATACTCAAATTACAAGTTAAAATAATTAGAATGGCTTGCATAAACCTAACTTCTAGGTTACCTTAAGAATAATGCATATTACTACATACATGGGAAACAATTTAAACAATCATCATTAACAACTCTTTCACTTGGATTTTAATGCACTTGTGATATCAGGTCCAAGATATCTGCATGTGGGGTAAAATAAATAAAAAACATTATTAACCTTTTTAGCTATTTCCTCTATAAACTTATTCCCCTCCCTCCCAGAAAATAATATGAACATGTGAATGTACTTACATGTTGTTTTACCAATGAGTTTCAGCCCCAGGCAAGTTCACTCTTGATTCAGGGAGGCCAAAAAATGACAATGGAACGTTCTTGGGGTTATACCCAACTTGCTTCCCATGGTGGCAGGTTAATCACTAGAATCCCATCCACCTAAAGCAAGTTTGCATGCAGCAAGCCACATCTGTCTCTGTGTCTGTCTGCCTCCTCGGAGCCTCTCAGTCTCTGTCCTTGGGCTGTCACCACTCCAGCCTCTGCTCTCCTGCAGCCAGGCAGCCCAGAGCACTGTGTGGAGCTCTTTATGTATAGAGTCAATAACAACATATTGTCCACACTTGGGCAGTGAGCAAGCCAACCAGGGTCAGGTAAGAATACTGGTCACAGGAACCTTCATTTTCTCTATAGTGTGTGTTTAAATTTAGGCTGGTGTGAGAGCAGAACTATGCTTAATATTTAAATTACTGGGCATTTTTATGAGACAAGTACATTTTTTTCCCTCTGTGAGAACTTTTAGCAATCAGGTTTATTGATGTTTAGCCAGTTTTATTTTCAGAATTTTGTAATTCCAGAAATCAATAAGTAGAAGAAGTAATTTAATTTCTCTGTCTATAATCTAAATACTACAGATGAGTTCTGAAATAACAATTTCTAACAAGTACTTAGGGTTTATTATTGCCAAGCATAAATGTGGGGAAAATGGAAGTTCCTATGACCAGGATCCTCACCTGAACCTAAACTACTTGGTTATGTAACTGGCCTGCTGCTAGGCTACTTCTTCTACACCCATAGACAATAAGCTATTACTGACTGAGTCACTACATAAAGAGCTCTGCTCCGTGCTCCAGGAGGAGGCAGAGATGAAGAAGGATTACAGACCTGCAGACTGTTGGATGCAGACATGATTCTAGTGCTCGACCTACTGCAGTAGAACAAAGTCAGGTAATAACCCTTTTACACTAAGAATGTTTGATTGTCATTCTTCAGTCTCACTGAATCCATAGTGAACTTGCCCAGCGCTGGAACCCATTGGCAAGACAACAAATCTATGTGTTTTTTTATATATTAACTCACTTAATGCCTCCAGCTTTCCCACAAGGTATATATTATTTTTAGACTTCTTTTACATAAGAGGAAAATGGAGCACACAGATTATATTAATATAGTTTGTAAAATTATCTAATTTAAGAAATGGATATATCTGGTTCAAATTATCCTTAATCAGAAAGTAACTATGACTTGAAAAAGAAAATGTAAATTCCCTGTATCTAACACTTCATAGTATTTTCAGCACATTAATTTTGATATTGAGGACCTTTCTCCATTTTTTACCTTTAATCTCTTTGTCATTTTTGAACCATCTTATATCAGCTGCAGGTTTACTACCAGATGTTTTACAAGTCAGCTGCATTAAGTCTCCCTCCATAACTGGTGATGAAAATCCGCTAATCTGAGGCTTCTCAGGAACACCTGAAATTTAAGCAAATGAACCAAGTGAATATCAATCCCCAGGGCTGATATAACTATGGTTGTTGTTATAACTATTACTTTCACAATAAAAGCTAAACCAGGTGGTTAACTGACAAAACCTCAATTAAGAATAATAAACTGCTTAAGATATAGAAAGTATATATAGATATAAGTGTATATACACATACGTACACACATGTGCACAGATCTGCATGTACATCTATGAATATATGTGCATATTATCCACAAAGCATTTAAAATGCATTTAGTTCAAAGTAGCTTTTAAATTAAATTTTACCTGTAAAAATGCTCTGTAAATTTTAAAACAACCATTCAATACATCTTACTGTTTGCCAGGATAGGGATTTAAGAAGGCAGATTATTTGCATTAGGGAAAAAAATCTACAAAGTGCATTTCTTTGTTCTTTATCAAACTGTGATTTAACTAAAATAGCATCTTTCATTACTGATTTCATAATTCTTAAATCTTGAAAAGATATTATTATCCCCTGTGCTGTAAACATAGACAAAATGGAGTTAACATTGACTGATAGGAAACTAAAATGAGGGGGCAGGGCATTCAGGAAATAGGATCTACGTGTGTTCTCTTCTCTGAAACTGTTTTCAGAACATTAGACTTTGTATTCTGTCAAACATCTGCTGCCTGCAGCAATGTGGACTTTTTGGTCAGTGAATAGCTGCGGCAACCAATTATGTATAGCTAAATGTAGGTTACAACAGTTTTTGCCAATTATGATTCTTTCTAAACAACTCATGTAAGCCCCCGTGGAATTCCCCCTTTTTTTTTTAAAGACCCTAAGCACTATCCCCTCTTCAGAGCATACATTTGGGTTACCTCCCAAGTCTATGTTGCCACATTGCAATCTCTTAGACCCCAAAAAGACACAACTGATTGCTACAGCTTTGCCTTTTTTTGGTTGACAGTGTACTTAATTCAAGAAAACACGTTTGGAATAAGAGATACATAATAATTGCAACTACTGTAATTCTTCTAGAGAATGTCTCTTGATGTCATTTGTATTAGAAATACAATTTTAGTTTTGTGCAGCATGATACCTATTTTTAACATTAACCATTTATTACCTTTTCTATTCCACAGGTAATACACAGAGATAGCACATGGGTGATTTAAATAGCACAGTACACATTTATTGGGTATTCTGTTATGGCAGAAGTCTATTAAAATTTCTTCTAAATTTAGTCACTAATAAAGGCAGACTGAAACCTTTATTATACTATTTAATTCAATTTGAAGAGAATAAAACACAAGATGTTAGAAAGCACCAATAAGAAAAATATATATTTAAAAAACAAGACCAACATAGATAAATGACAGATAAGCATACTCTGATTAGCTGGTTAGTTGTTGTTGTTCAGCTTCACATTGCTTTTTTAAAAAACTATGTCATACTATCATTTAGTAAACCAAAAATGAGCCAGTTACCTATTCTTAGCATCTCAGGTTGGCTCTCTACAGGACAATACATTAACTTTTGGCAGTTATTATCCTGAAATACTCCATGTTGGTGGGTATATTTTGTCTTTAATAGCAAATCTGTGAAGATTTTATAATATAGTTCCAGTGGGACTTGCAAAATAACATATTTTATATCCTATGCACAAAACCAATTCACTAGCTGGATTAACTTTAATATTCCCACCTAAAAGAACAGTATGCATTAGTTCTTTTCAATATACTGTTATGCCTTTGTTTATCACAAAAAAGAAGGCAAGCCAGGGGCAAGAAACAAAATCTTTAAATTTCTCTAACTTGCTCAGGACACAGGTGTGTTCCAATGAACTGTAGCAATTTCAGCTGATTGGACCACTAACTTCGGTGGATTTGCAGAAAGCTGAGCTGCACCTTTATTTCCTTGGACTCTCTATGAGTGTGTTGCTTTTTTTGTCACTTTAACCTTTAGAAAATGACCCAATTTTTAGAGAATAAAAGTACGAAGAGGTTACAAGTTGCACACATAAGTGACATTATGAACTTTATTTAGGGATCTAGAAAACTACAAAATTCAAAAGCAAGAAACATATAGAAATGCCAGGGTCATTTAAATGCATTAAAACACAAAGGGGTCATATTTGAAACCCATACAATTTTTGGAAAGGCCCCACCCAGTGACTGATATGATAAAATGGAAGAGCACCCTATAGACAGTAGAATTCATTATGCTCATTATTTCATCACTTTATAAAAGGGTCACCATATGTACAATATGCAGATTATTTGACACCAGGGATTTAATTGGAAATTAAAAGATGGTGTGTATTGCTGGCCAAGGAACAAAATGGCTATGGGCTCTCAGGAAATCATACAAATCTTTACACACCTCCCTTGGTCTATTTATAAAACAGGGAAAGTAACTAAATGATTTTTTAAATGCCTTTTGTTATAATGTAGCAGAGCAGAGATTAAACTACACCTATTAATATGATTCTCAAATGTATATTTGCTGTTGGATCATGTTGCTATAGCAGTGCACATCTCTCTAGCTTGTGATCAGATAGTGTGAGTCCCTTGCACTTACCTAGAACAGTGAGATAGGCCTTGGAAGTTTTGACAGGCATTGTAAATAAAGAACAGGTGTACTGTCCTTCATCAGAGAGAGACACGTCACTGACGCTGATACTCAATTCATGCCAGGAAGCCCGAACCAGCTCAATCCTATTGTCCCTTAAAGCTGGAAAGAGATAATATTGAAAATGCAAATAACATTAGAAAAAGTCAGTACTGTTGGACTACATATTTTTAGCACAATACAATGAACATTGTCTTTGGCCATCTGTCTAACTCTCATATCCTGAAACAATTTGAATGAAGTTTTAAATGTATTGAAATATTTTATCAGATATTTTAAAAATCAAAGTAGAATTAGGTGTTCCTTAATGTTCTCAAAAATAACATTTTTAATTAAGTGATTGCATCTAGTGCAATACTTTGGATGAAGTAGATGTTGCCGGTGATAAAAAGGGCTTTCCTTCCACAGTCTTTTATGAAATGTTAGTTCCAAGAAAAATTATAAACTAGAGTTCACTTCTAGGCACAGATAAATTTGGGAAAAGTGGTACATTTCTTCCAAAAGACCAACAACTAACATTAGCATATTGAAAGCTTTCTACAGTAGTGACACCTGTTGAACTTTAAACCATAGCTTCCTTTCAGCTGAAAAGCACCTCCAGGTATAGATGTTTAGATTCTCTCTCATTGGTTGTTGCATTTGCTGGACTACTGTCTGTCCCATACTTAAAAAATATTTGGTTCAACCACCTTTTCTACACAGAATGCTTGTTTTCACAGATCATCTCTTAATATCTTGCTGATTTATGCTCCTCTTGACTCATTTTGGTAGAAACATTAAAAAGTTTAAATATCATCCTATGATCCACTAAGTACAGCTACTCCAGTAAGTACAGTGGAACCTAGAATTAAGCACAAGGCAACTAAGAAGTACTCTGGGAGGCAGAAAGGGGAAAGAGGACTGGTTAGACACCAGGACCTAAGGAGCAGCACAGTGACTCCCCAAACACAGTAAAAGGTAATGAGGCCCAGCTTCTCCCAAACACAGCACAGCAACAGAAGGTGGTCTGGATAGACTCATGTTTATCAAAGATCAAGTGGGAGTCCTGCCAGCAACTTTGGGAGAGACTGGATCACCCACGGGGGATCAAGTGGGAGCACCACTGACAACCAGTAGCCATGGAAATCCATCTCTTTCCCCATTGGGCTGGAGACTCCTCTTGGCTACCTAGGGACAGTGGTCAATTAGGCAGCACAGGCAGAGGGGTGATCTCTTTATGACAAGTACCCAGCCCTTGAATTGGTCTTCCCACGAGCTAGGGAACCACTTACCCCAGAGCAATCAGGTAGTCTGGCCTGGGGAAGGCCCTCTGCCCTCTTTGGTGGTGCCAGCAGAAATCAGTGTTACCTCCAGTGGTACTAAACAACTCACACTAACCAAACAGCACCACAAAGGCTCTGAAAATTAAATCGTTGGTAAAACTATGGCCCACAAATGTAAGCCAGCACCTATGTCCTAAACCTAAACAGGATGACTGCCTCCTAGAATAGAAGATTTAAATAGGATCCAGTCTCCTAACATAATAGTCAAAATGGCCACCATATAATAAAAAAAGAAAATCACCAGTTAAACCAAACAACAGGAAAATCAAAACTTGAATAAGAAAAAATAACCATCAAAGGCCAACACTGACTTGAAATGGATGTTGGAAATATCTGACAAATAATTTAAAGAAGTCACATAAAAATACTTTAACAAGCAATTATTAATTATCTTGAAACAAAGAAACAGGAAATCTCAGCAAAGTAAAGAAGTTATAAAAAAAGAACCAAATGAAAATTACAGAAGTCAAAAAAAAATATAAAACTCAGATTGGCTTAATAGTACAGTGCAGATGACAGAATATGGAGCAATATAATTCACACAATCTGAACAAGAGAAAGAAAATAGATAAAACAGCCTCAGGGATCTATAAAACAATCACAAAATATCTAACACTGGTATCACAACTCCAAGAAAGGAGAGTGGAGCTTAAATAGTATTTGAAGAAATAATAGTTGAAAACTTTGCAAATTTGGCAAAAGATAATAAATTTACATAATCAAGAAGACAAGGAAATCTCAAGTAGGATAAACCTGAAGAAGTCCCCATCAAGATACATCAGTAAACTCCTGATATTTGAAGACAAAAAAATCTTGAAAGGAACCAGAAAGATGTATTACTTATAAAAGAACACTAATCACATGATTTTTCATTTGAAATTATGGTGGCCACAGGCAGTGGCACATTTTTCAAGTGCTGAAAGAAAAGACCTGTCAACAATTAATGATTATTCAGTGAAACTAACCTTTAGGATCAAGGGGAAATAAATATATTCTTAGAAGGAAAACTAAGAAAATGTTTATCTAGCAGATCTGTTTTAAAGAAAAGTTCTTTAAACAGAAAAGAACAATCTTGGTACATCAAGAAGGATGAAAGAACTGAAAAAACAACAATATGAGTAAATATAATGTAGAATACCCTTCTCCTGAGTTTTCTGGATTTTATGATGGTTGAAAGTAAAATTGTAACATTAATTGATGTAATGTTCAACATACATAGAAAGAATACTGAAGACGAGTAAAAAGAGAGCAGGGCAAAGTGACCTAATGGAAGTAAGGTTTCCATACCTGAAGTGGTAAAACATCACTACTAGTAGACTATGATGTTACATATATATATATATATATATATATATATATCTGGAACAACTATAAAGATAGTATATAGAGTGATACACTAAAAAAATATGTAAATGAATTAAGATGAAATCAACTTATATAGTGTCTTGAAATAACAAATTATAGAGATGAAGAAGAAAGTGGTGGTTACCAAGGGTTAAGGACAGTAAAGGGTGGAGGGAATTTGGAGGGACATCAGTGTGCTCACAGAAGGACAGCACAAGGAATCCTTTTAGTGACAGAACTACTTTGCATCTTGACTGTGGTGATGGATACATGAACCGACACAAGTAATAAATTTGAATAGAACTACACACATACACACAAATGAGCATGTGTAGGACAGTATAATGGAAACCCAAGTAAGATCAGACTCTATGTATCAATTTCCTAGTTGTGACTCCTTTGCAAGATGTTATTTGTGTGGAAGGTACATGAGATATATCTGTATTATTTCTCACAACTTGGAATGAATCTACAATAAAACTCAATTAAAAAAATTTATTGACATTCTATGGAATAATAGAAATGGTTAGGATATCAAAGCTTAAATTACATTTGTCAGAGCAGGAGGGGGAATCCTGTGCCATATATTCTTAAGTTCCCTGCACCTTCTCTATATTCTTTTCAAGAAGAGCAACTATAAAATATATAATATTTGGAAAATTATAAATTTTCTTGACTTTAAATATATTTTTAAAAATCCCACATACTCGAATAATGCACACTTTAATGATTATAGTCTCTCTGCTACTGGTCTTTGTTAACACTAATTTTATAAGGACACATATAGTTGCATATATTTTCAAGACTTATTTTTATTGAATATAAAAAATAAGTCTGATTATGATTGTTTGTGACTACATAAGATACAGTACACATTTTTTTTAAATGTTTATTTTGTTCTCCATCTCCTACATGCCCTGCTACAAATACCTTGTTCAGTTGCTAGAGGAAAACAGTGGGGCACAGATTTTTTCCCCCAATAAGACCTATGTTATAGCAACCACGTTTCAAAGCTATGATTTATTTTAAAAATGTTTATCATATATTTCTTGGTTTTTTAAAAAAGAAGTCACCAAAAAGGAAAACCTCAGGTTGCTGCAACAATACCATTTGGGTAAAACATGCTACTCCCCACTGTGTTCAATTTCATTTCTGCTAACATAGATCTTACTGACAAAGAAACAGAGCTTAAATTTTTCAGTGAATCTTGACCAAAGGAATTTAACTCTCTTTTGCTTGGACCGTTTCATGGATAATATACAACATCACTGAAGTCAAACTGAATTACTCAATACATACACACATAAAGCTTTTATATTTCAAACATTTGCATGGAGTAAAGCTAAAAGCATGACTTTGGAATAAAAAGACCTGCTCTAGGCACTTGCATGAGGTCAGGTTTCCTGTGGATAATAATTCCCGATTCATTTCCATCCTTGGATTATGATGGTAAATGAATGATATCATATAGTATGTAAAGTGCCATAAAATAAGTCTACAATATATCAAAATATTTTGGGTTTGGAATCCTGATGGGAACCTAAATATTTTAGTGTCTGAAATGTCTCAATTGATTCAGCTTATGGAATCATATAATATTTTGAGCTCTTTTATGACTTCTACCAGACTTGACTAAAAACTAGGCACTGAAAAGCAAAATACCTGTATTTTGATGTAAGCTCTGTTGATGAACTGTATGAACCCAGGCATATAATAATAATGGAATGAAAGTATAAGGAACATGGTTTTGAGAACTGAAATATATGAATATATCTTCAAAATCAGAAATTATATTCCCAAGAAGCAAGAAATGGACACACTGAGTAAAGGGATTACTTTGTGTTAATTTCCTGGATAATTCATTTGCAAAACAAAAGAGGGAGCTGTTTTTTAAAAAAAATCTTACATTCACAGATTTTACCTTTCTAGGTTTGTAAGTACTTATGATGTCATCTGCAGTTCACTTTATCATAGTATTTCATGTATGAAAGAATAAAGAAAAACCTTTAATAGTCCAAAGAGGAATATAATACAACTCAGTGGCTCCCCGTGAGCAGGATCCTTGTCTTGCCCATCTCAGCACCCTGCACCATCACTCTTTGCACAGGAGGTATGCAATGAATGGCTATTGAGTTGAAACAGAATCAAAATGTCTGTACATGGTAAGAACAGAGAGAAAAAGAACTGAACTAGTATGTCCTCCTGATATATCTCCACGGGATCCTCATGGGAGAGAAACCAAAAAGAGGAGACAAAAAGTGTCACGTTTAGACACTGTTGAGCATAAAGGAGTTAGAAAGATCATGATACTACAATTTTTAACAAAGTAATAATTCATTGGAAAATGAGTTGAAATACTAAATGATTAATCTCTGAAGCTACTGTCATGTTAGTTTCCAAATGAACAACACAAAAGGTAGTAGCTAATCAGAGACAATCCATATTATTTTAGTTTCTTACATAGAAAGTCCAAAATTTATTATGAACCTAAAAAACTGTAATATTGTTAGTTCAAGTGAATTCCATCTTTAAAATATATTGCTTTCCTTTGAGAACACAGAATGTGCACTGTTATGTACATGTCTTTCTTAAATAATAAAATCTCAAAGATTTCATTTAAAAAATTCAAAACGCTAGGAATAATTGGAGAGAAGAAATGAGTATGTGTAGTAAAAGAAAGAAAGGTAATTAATTGCTCACACATCACAGAGATTAAAAATGAGCTAGTGGGTTAAGTAGGCTACTCTAAGGTCATGCCTCATCAGCTAAGGTGCCTGCCACCCACCGGTGAGGTGATTTAATGGTTCAAAACTCTGGGCTTTGGAGGACTTAATCTTAGCTGCAAATAAGAAACATTGGCCAATGAGTAAGAATCTATTAAATAATACTTAACTCTGGATAAAAATTATTTTCCCTATATACCTTTGATTCTAAATGTTTCATCAATCATACAAATGAATATTTTCAATTCATGTTGGGAAAAATAAAAATTCCTAAGACAATTCCTTGGAGGATTTTAGTTCATATTATACTAATTTCTAACAAAATTACTGACATAGTAAATTGTATATTATGTTTTAAACCTAAATAATTCAATAACATTAGTACTATTGGATTTATCTGACATTATTAATTTAAGAACCTAGTATCAATTTGTGCATACTTAGTTTTCTTTCTTTAAATGTTATATTTGTAAAGGTGATCACATACTTCTTGTCAGAAACATTTTAAAGCATCTTTAAATTGGTTTCCAGTGAGTAATAATTCATGTCACACTACAAGGTGCTTAAATAATGATAAAAAAATTAATTATGTAATCACTTTTAAGAGACTATAAAAATGTAGCAAATAACAACCTGTTTTTGGAAATTTTTCTAGTTTGCCCGTTTGACCTAAAATTTCTCCAAATCAGGATTGTTTTATATCTTTTTGTATTTCCCACAAGGCCTTACACAGATCATGGTATACAGAGATGCCCATTAATAATTTATTAAATTTAATATATAGATCATCAATCTTCTGCATATAATACTCTATAATTGTACATATTAACATTATTTTAGAAAATTCTACATATTAAGTAAATATTACATACTGAATGATTTTATCATTATAATTCACTGTATTTTATAGACAAAAGGAAAAACCTACATTAAGATTATAAAGTTGTTTAAAGGGTCATCTTGGCTACTTAAATCTCAATGTTGAGCATAAATTGTATCTAAAAGCATACCATCCTATACCCATAGGACTTTAGCTCAATCATTGCATACATTTAACAGTTTTTCAAATACATTCATTATCCAACCAGTAAGTTCTATTTTGTAAAGTAAGTTTAACATCACTACTGTGATGAGATATTCAGAATCATAGGCATGTCAGCCTTTATTCTCTTTGTTTCCAGGTTAAGTCCCCACCACCCAGGGGTCCTTACTTGTTCCCTATAGGGAGTTACGATGTGTCAGTACAAGCCAACATCTGCCTATAGGAAAGATGTATTTAAGAATCTATGGTCATTGATTCAATACCAAGTTTTATTTGGATGTTTGCTGCCTGATAATTGACTCCCTCCAGTAACTCTGACTTCGCTATTTTAAGGTTGCCCAGACCAGCACTCTGCTTCGTTTCCCAATTCCTAAGATAAGATAGGCCTGTTCTCCGCACACTGTTCACCTAAACCTCACCTACTCAGCTTTGTCCCTACTTATTTCTCTAGAACTGGTCACTAACCGAATTACTCATGTAATCTGCTAAAAGCCCCCTTTTTTTTCAGCTGAAATCTCTACTATACCCAAGAGTACGGACTATTACAAGGAATTAAAGCTTCAGTGAGGTCAACTTTGTTTCAGTATACCAGAATGATTTTTCTGTTAATTAAATCTGTATACTAATAAATCAGACAGGAAAAAAAAATCAAATAAGCTCTAAGAAAGCCTCAGATGGGCCACAGATCCAGGGCTTAACTCTTCTTATATCTTACAATTGATATATTGACATGTATGATGTCAAAATATGCCACTAGATATTGTAAAAGAGGTAAGATAAAGTAGGAAATCAAGCCACTCTTAGGTTAATTATGAAACTAGTTTTTTTAATAGGCCAAATATTTTATTTGTTAATAGTATAATTATATACTGTTTATAATCAGCAGTGTTATATTTAGTAGTACTATGGATTGTCAGAAACAAAGGAGTTAACAGAGAATAAAATATCAAGATACTGAATCATTTTGTTTAGCTTTTTTATAGTCATACAACATAAAACAATCCAAATCAATCTTCTGGAAAATTGGTAGAAACAACCATTGCTCCAGAGCTGATATTTGGTATACCAAGCTTCAGCTTGGACTGAATTTTTACTGAAACCATAGTAAATGGAGTTTTAAAATGCTAACAGACCCCAAGCAATAAATCTGGAAACTGTGTCACTATTTGAAGGAAGTAGTAGAATTTCAATTTTTAAACGCCAGCTTTTCTTACTTCAAATGTATAAAAAAAGAAGTCACCAGTCTTATTCCTATATTTGTACTCTTTCATTATGAAACATTTGAAAAAGCAAAATGTTACCATATCTAAAATGTACTAAAAATTAATAAAATTGGGAATAGAAAATTTATTGATATATTTGAGGAATGAACATAAACTCCATGATATTCCTATTTTCCAATCTTCCTGTCTTCGCCAAGCCTTGCCCTCTTGCTCAGAGTATCTTCCTCATAATCTCTCCTGAGGGAAGCCCCTCGGTGTTTTCAGTCTGTTTAAGTCCTAAAGCCATGAACATACACCAGTTACATAACCACCTATATGCCTATCCTATTACCCTGTCTATAAGGTAACATTTAAACTGTCCCTTATTGGATATATCATTTGCAAATATATTCTCTCATTCCTTTTTGTTTTGTTGATAGTTTCCTTATGTAACACAGGGTCCTAAACATATGAAACATTTATTTTTCTAGTCTATTTCCCCATTCCTCCTCAAAATGTCTAATAATTTAGAAATTCATAAGCACTTGTTCAAATATAGTGAGTAAACCATGCCTCTTTGCATAAAGGCATATTTCCTCTGCATGTCTCCAGGCCACACTTATCATCTAAGCTAATTAACATAGTGCTTTCTTAGTAAATACTCCCATGTTGTCTACCTCCCACCACCACCCCCAACATTCACATTTTACTTCAGGCTTCCAGAGCAGGAAAAGGCATGAAGTTTAATCATTTTTTGTTGAGTCAATGAGATTAAACATGAACACTGCATGGTCCATTCTTTATATGCTGATATGTACCATGCATCTTATTGTACGGTAATCACCTGGAGCAGCCAGCCATGGGTGAGACTATTTTCCACTGCACACAGTAATTAGCATAGTGCTGAGTATCATTCCCATTCTATCAGATAAGTGAGTGAATAAACAAGTGAAAGCACAATGAATAAAGAGAATGGCAGGTGCACCTCGTGAATCACCTCTTAGAGTAAGATAAATAAGGAGAGTATACTTTAGAAAAAAATGACATTTTAACATGACAATGAGCTTGAAAATTTTATGTATAGATTCCTTGCAACTGATAAATTTTCATTTTGTAAAGTTTGACTTAAAAGGAGTTTGCAGCTTTTGATTTTTAGATGCTAATTCTTTAATTTCTTATCTAAGATAGAGATAAAAAAATAAAATATAATAAATGTTCACAATTCAAACAAAACTCATTTTTCTAAGACCCCATCCTAAATCTCTTTCTAAATTTTAATGTAATTTGAATTATGTAACTGAAATTTTAAAAATCTACTACAGTTGAGTTGTCATCCTATACTTTATAGTGGCCCAGGCCTGCAAATCTAAATCTATGGGTTCATATGCTGCAAATTTACACCTTCTCTTCAAGATAGTAAGCAGGCTTATCTTACTCCTACTTTGACAATGTCATATGGCAAAAAGAACTTTGTAAAGTCAAAACAAATACACTTTAATGTTTTTTTGTATCTCTAGCTAACCATCTAGATTCTGTACCAGCTGAGTTTACACTATGGATTTGCTTTTTGATGTAGGGCTGCGTTTCAGTGGTTTAAAGTAAAGGCAGTTTTTCTAACACATTAACAGTGAAGGACTGCTCAGGGTCACTGGTGGAGGGCACGGCACGCACAGAGGCATCAGGGACTCAGGCTGCTGTCTTGAACTTTTGACAGTGAAAGTCTTCTGAGAGAACACGAGCCTGAAGAAGTAGGTGTAAGAAATTTTAGTAGCAGAGGCCTAGAAGTGTGCATAACACTTTAGCTTCCATCCCATGTTTAGGCACATGGCCGCACTTCAAGGGAAGCGGGCAAGTGCAGTCTACCTGTATGCACAGGAAAGAGAGATATTAATGAGCAGTGAGTAGTTTCTGCTTTCACACTGTCGGCTTATTTGTACTACTTTACTTATGCCTTAATGCTTCTATATAAAAAATTAGATATACAGGAATGCTGGAAAAGAACAGATAACATACTTTCTCTAAAATAGCCATAATTTTGGTGCATTCTTATACAAAAAATCTACTTAACTTACTAAATTATGAAAAAGAATTGTGAATCTACTCTTCATGGACATGTTCTCTTCAACAGTGCCTTGGGTTCTACAAAGAAGAAATATCTATAGAAGAAATACTAGTTATTTTCTATTGACTGTATCATCCTCTACGGTATGAGCTAAACATTAGTTTTACAAAACAGGAGGTGAACTATTGTTCATTATCTACTAAACAAAATTTTTAGAATAAAAAATGTCAGTACGGTTTGTATTAATTATGTGTGTATGTATTTGCCAAATATATGTAACATTCATTTTATTTTAATATAATTTAAAGTAAAATTATATCTTATTAAATAGACTAATATAACTCTACTTCAATTATGAAAAACATTCTATAGTTTCCTTACACAAGGAAATCTTCTAAATGTGATTTAGAAGATTTAGAAATCTTCTAAAATGTGAAGCCCTCAATTGAGAATTCCAAAGAGATTTTCACTAAGATAACTGCTGTAAAAGGAAAATGCTGTTAACAGTAACACACACACACACACACACACACACACACACACAATACACAAACCCATATATTATCAATATATACTAATTTCACCTCTCTGATGATCTATATAGTACATTTTGAGAAAGAATAAAAGTAGTTCCAAGTCTACAGACCATATATGAAAAATTCACATATTTTTATAATCTGGGAATATATTCACTTTAAAAGAGAATGTTGAGTAGAGGAAGTAGTAATTGTTTACTGAATGAGAGATCATTATATCCAGCTCAAAGCCATTGAGGATTAGAAGCTAGAGAGAGGTTGATTTGGGTTTAATTCGGGACTATTTATTGACTTCTTCACAATTGTACTGAGCAAGCTCATGAAATTGTGAGCCCTGTCAATAAAGTTGTTCAAACAATGGTACCTTGTCTCCTGCCAGGAATGTCTTTCCCTCATTGCAGGAAAATATGTCCTAAGTGACTTTTGCAGTCCCTTGTATGACTTCAGAAATCTACCTATAAAATTTACTTAGGAATTATACTTAACATTAACAGTTATAAATTCAAATCATAAATAATTCCTGACTTCAGCAATCAGGAATCACTAACTCAATGGTATATTATACTCTCTATATGCTTTTATTTATCAAAAAAACTTCATTAGGTTTTTAAGTTATTTTCCAATAATGAGTTATACCTTAATTTTATTAGATATTATTTATCCATATTTTAAAATCGTCTGATATGAATTACACTTTGTGCTCAATATGTAGGTCTAATTTGACTGAATTTTATGTAGAAACTATTGTCACTTATAAGTTACTAATTCAACAAAAACTGCTTAATCAAATGTTTCATCTTTAGAAAATTAGTACACATACACTCAAAATGATTTCTCTTTCCTCTAGGTATCATATTCTCATCAAATGAATGAAAAAGCAAGTAGGGAGAGTAACACAAAGTCATGAAAAAATGAACACACATGTCTGATTAATTAAGGTGAAATCCTAAATGACAAAATCCATTCTGGATGAGTTGGAAAAATAGTAGTATATTATTGTGTGTGTATAATACTACAACATATAAAACATCTTACATCAGATGATTCTCTTTCCCCAGTATCATCTTGCCTGGATAAAAAAATTAATGAGCAAAGAAAAGAATATACCATTTGTCAGATGGCATAAGAGCACAACAGAAGCTTAAGTAACAAAATTCAGATATAAAATCCCAAAGATTCAATTATCTACTGATTTGATATACTCTGTATTTGAAAAAAAAATCAAATAAATGTATCATTACTAGTTAGTAACATATCAGTAAAACATGTCTTGCAAATAAAATAGGAAAGTCCAATTTTAGCAACTTTAGTCTCCAGAATTTTCATTACCTCTCAAAGTTTAAATAATTTATAAACATAAAATGTCAGTTATAATTTATTACTGATATCAAGTGCCCAAAAGCGGCTATATGTGCAACTACATTCTAGTTTGGTGAATAAAGGCCATGTTTACTAAAATCATCCTCCCATGAACAGCACACAATTGCATTTAATATATATTACATCTGTTCAATGTCTAATATGAACAGTTTCATGAGGGAAGATTATAATAGATAATCATCAAAATTTAATAATTACAAAATTCTGATATACATTTTCAAAGACCTTATACAGACAAGACTTTTCTTCCCAATCTCCCACAAATGAAAGTTTGTGAACATTTTGTCTGCTTCTTTGAAACAGTATTTCCCTAGGTGTTTGTTATGTTATTTCTTATTTTCTTTGAGAAAATATCTTTTAGCACTTGATACAGTTCACAATTTGATATAGTTCACTATTTGCCTGGATTCATAGAACAAGAAAATGATATATTATTTGAACTAAACAGTTTCTGTAAGCTCTCATTCTTTCCAACAACCTGCAATATATTAGTCTCCTCACAGACATATGAAATTCATTTTTTTACATCCCACCATAAAGCCACCATATGAAGCCATATGGTATAACTCTCATTGAGCATTTATATCAAAGAGATAAGATTATATGCCATGCTATTATAGAAATGCATACACAAAGGTACATTGGGAATGACAAACATCTGCGTTCATAAGATAGAGAAACAGCCTTTGGTATTTGTAATCTTGTTAGTTTATAAAGCTCCATAGCCTGTGAAAGCTTTGACTTGATATTTCTAGACTAGATGGAGTAGAAAATAACTCCACTAGTTCATGCATGTTTCTAATAATCCTAAAGTCTCATCTCCTACATCCTAAACTTTGGATTAAATTTTCATAGTTCTGCCTTCATTTAGGGGACAACGTAATTATTGTGTGTAATAAATTCTATAGTACACAAACTTGGAAAATCTAGGCACCTGTTAATACATTCAAGAAACTTATTTTTATACTTTTGAAATTCAGGTACAACCATAAGACATCAATATAATCTCTATTTAATAATAGTTCATAAATTTCTATGAATTATGTTTAATATTTTTCATTGTTAATACACATTTGTTACTGAAAATTTAACAACTTAATCTTGCTTTCTCCCTCCAATTTCTCTACTTTTTAACTGTTTTTCCATTTCTTACTATTTTTCCCCTTCTTGTGGGGAGGAGTTTTATATGAATCTTCCAGAAAGTAAATACTGTTTCTAAATAATCAGCAAGTTAATATTGATCATGAATACTGTTTCTAAAAATACATTTTCTCATAAATCTAAATTCAATGGGAATGTAATAAATCTCAGAGCAATAAAAATAAATAATAATTAACTATATAGAATTTGAATGATAACATCCTATTTTCTAAGTTAAAATGAAAGCATGTGCTATACTATTTAAATGTTCTTTCTGTACATCATATAATTTGATTTGTCTTTGCTTACCCTAATTGGTTTTTAAAAAGGGCTAATTCATATTAAATTATATGCTAACTTTTAGAAATTTTTCAATGTGTAAAAAAAGTATAGCACTCAGATTTTGCTTCTAACAAATTTTACATAAGGCAGAGAAATTCACTGACTAAAAAAGAGGAGGCAATATGTCTTAATATTTTACTACAATGAAAGCAAAAAATTTTAGAAAAAATTCACATTTACATTATGCTATACATACAGTATTACATATAAATAATATATACAATTACTTGTATATATAATTTCATATAATTTATATAAATACACTTCTATGTACATATGTTGGATATATAAATAGTTGTATAAATAAATGGGGAGCAATTTAAAATAAAGTAGGACAAAAATTCATTGTACACTGGAACTGATTGAAGCTGAGAAGCCCAGGACACATGAAGGGTGACTAATGAAAGCTAATTTGATAAAAAACTTTTAGGAGTGAATGTGGAAAAGGACTCTTTTTCAGTAATTCACACAAGCAATATTCTAAAACTTATTGAAAAGAGAAAAAATATACATCAAATTTCATATACATCATATGAAATCTATAATAAAAGAGCACGTTGTGGTTTATTGCATTCAATATAATGGTTCAGCAGTACCCTTGAATTCCTACTTTGTAGCTGGGTTGAAATGAGATTTACTGCGGAGGTGACTTCTGAAGCCCAGAGAGAAAGCACTATAGCACACACCATGGTTGCTAATTCTCAGGAGGGAAATCCACAGTGTGATGTGCACTGCTTCCAAAGCTCCTGTACTTGCTGACCTCACAGCTTCCGAATGAAGCCTTGAGATCTGGACTTACTGGCTTTGAGCTTGACTTGGCCTTAGAGACTGAAGCAGTCCAACAACCAGCCCACACTGTGGAAAAGATCCTGGCTCTCTCTTAGAGAGATTTCACTGAAATAATGAGGACTATAGGAAAGGAAAGAGTGTAAGAAATAGACTTACAACACAGCAGAGAATAAGAAAAATACATGTTTGAGAAACAATCTCCTATAAAACTGCATTTGTTTTGTATATTCTGCAACACATTTAGAACAGCCCTATGATGCAAATACTTTTTGAGATTTCTCTACTGGACAAAATAAAAGCCTTCAAATACCGAATAGTGCTGCTTTTTGAAGCAACCAGAATTCTGTTCCCAATGAGACCCAGAGATCTTACAATAACCAATTAGGCAAAATAAAAGCAATAGCCTGTCATTCAAACTGGATCTGAGTGTGGCAGTTGTACACTGTATTTGAGGAGGTTCAGAATTCACAAGTAAAATGTAGGCAGATGATGGCAACAGGAAGAGGCTTGGTAACAGCGCAGCACAGGGACTATAGCAGTACTGAGCTTTCACTAGGATGGTTGGGATCCTGTCTGGGATCTACAGAGCCACTTGTGATTAAACAAGCTAGAAACTGGAGATTGTACTAAGATCTAATATATTTATCTATCATCCATCTAGTTTTAGTATAGGAAGGGAATTGAGAGCAATAGTCACATTTTGAAAGTCATCATGCATTAGATCTGGGTAGATCTCTCCCTATGAGAGGATAAATGAGGCTAAGATGATGAGTTTTCTACAAAAAAAAAAAAATTGCTCTCCATTACATTTTAAATCCAGGAGGTAGTTGCCCAGTGAGAGGCTGTTTGTCACAACAGCCCCTTACTTTGGAAAAAAGACGCAGGACTACATTTAACTGATGGAGTGTGAGTAAAGTGATATATTTCACTTCACTACTAAGGCTTTTAAGAGGTTGGCAGAGCTTCCTCACCCACCTTCTTCCTTTTCCTATATAGAAATTGAGGCTTCCAAAGCTCTAGGCAATGAAGAATTTCAATTTTGGGTCCTCGAATCCCAACAGAATGAAAGGCCACAAGACAATAAAAACTTTTTGTACTGAACACTACTTCAGAGAGAATAAAAATTCTATAGCCTCTAACTCCTGAAATGTTTGAGTTTGTTTGCTCATGAAGCTAGCATTACTATAACTAACAAAAATGAGTCAAATAAAAAACAATATGGGTCCTATGAAAAATACTGTAGATCAAAAGAAAAGGACAGAATTACAAAGGATTTCAATATAATTTGCTATAGGAGCCAGAAAAATTATTAGACAAGTGTTTAAAACCCTCAGTAGGCTATAAGAAGATACAAACTATTTAAAAAGAGTAGAAAGACATGTAGGAAAAGTAATCTGAGATATAATGAACACAGGATATTGTAGATGGAGATAGATTAAAAATACAAAAGGATTCAAGTCCGAAGTAAAGGCAGCAGTTCAAGCCATACAAATATAGTGAAAAATGGAAACAGTAGTGAAGATAATCAACTTGATATCTTTCAGAATGCATAAGAAAGGTTAATACAAGCAACAAAAGAAACTATGTACATAGCCTTTTGTGTGGGTGTGTGCATGTGAAAACACACAGAAATTACTGAGTAAAATAACACTATGACAACTGTAACTGAAGACACATTAGTAGACTAATTTCTATGGCTAAAATTAATCTGTGTTTTCACTCTCAAAGTTATTAAGTCCCTGAAATGAATGGAGCAATTTCATCACAACTTTGAGGATGAAAGGTTAGAAGGCAAAAATTTTATAACCAACCAATTTATCCTCCATATGATATTGCAATAGAAAAAAATGTTAGATATACAAGGTCTCAGAAATATACTATCCATTTCCTTTTCTTCAGAATATCATTTGAAAATATTTTACTACAAGAAAGGAAGAAAAATCAAAAGAACAGGCTGTCAATTATAGGGAAGTATTAACATGGCCTCTCCAGCTTAGTGGGAGTCATTTCAATTTTAACCAAGATCTATGCACAAAAAATTGTCATCATAACTATTTATAGTAGTGAAAAAGGTATAAATACAGTAATGAAAAAGTATAAATAAACTTAATATCTGCATTAGGAAACAAACTTTTGGGGGGAATATTAAAAAGGCTTCATATTATAATCATGGAGACCTTTAACAGAAGGAAACGATAAAATGCAAACTGAAAACAGAAGAATGCAAAATTAAGTGTTCCCTATGGTATCACTTTTATGATAGAACAGAAAAGGGACTGATGGAGTGCTGGAACTTTGAATGATTTTTTTTCTCTGCTTCTTTGCACTTTTCTGAATTTTCTCATTTCCATCAACTAAGTTACAATATCTCCATTTAAAAAACATTAAAACTTTAGAAAATGTAAAATAAATAGCAAATTATGTTTTTGGTACTTAATTACATGGTTGTCGAAACTGATTATTAGTTATACAGCCACTTCATTTACTTAGACTGCTTTTTCGCAATAAACATACCATAAAAGCTCATTGTAAAATATGGAAATAATGCAGAAGTAGATGAAGTTCCAAAAGATGAAAGAAAAAAAATAAAAGGGGGGACATTGTAATTATTATATTTATCATATTAAAGTTTTCTTATATTTTGTACTTCACCATTTTTATTACTGTTTCAGCTCAGATATCAATTTTCTGAACAAATATATATGATTTAAAGAAATACCCCATCCCCTATAAATAAACATAATTTAAATTTTTAAAAATACCTTTTATTGTAGCACTAATGCTTCATGGTTTTATGTTGAAAATATTTAAATTATTTGGTTTACATGTTATACACATAATAAATTCATTATAGCTTTCCTATAATACAGAGAGAATTTTTACTTTTTCATTTATTTAATAAATTTTCCTTTAAAATGAAATACCTCTATATTCAGGAAGCTTTGGCAGCAGCAGAAATGCTCTCATCTGTGGGAGAGGACATTGCATTATGGGAAAATATTTCCATAATAAAATAATATATAATCAATAGATGGTTTGTATATTTATTTATGAAGATTATGAGGAAAACAGTCTTTAAGACAAATAGAATAACACACTAAATATGACAGACTTGAATGATGACATAATATCCTCTAGTTTGTGATGGTGACACAAAACAACAAAGGACACAAAACTGTCAGTCTTGTTGTTTATCTTCTATCTGAGACTAAAAAAGAAAGAAGGTGATTGACAGGACATAGACACTGTTTTAGACATACAGTTGTTACCTTTTACACATATATAAAAGTAATTTACTGATGATTTTAAGGACACTACTTTTCTAGCTTCCTAAGATGCTGCCTTTATCTAAAAAATAAAAGAATTTGTAGTTTGATTATATGAAAAGTTATTTATTACTCTTCTTGGAAACTGTTGTTCCTTAATGTACTGTTTGTATAGATTATATGTATGTTCATATGTGTGTACAGATGTGCATATGTATATGTATGTATGTATGTTCAGGCAGTCGGAGAGTCCTAGTGAAAGAAGGCACAAGAAAGAGCAACAACGAAAAAGAACATCTAGAATGAGGATTCTTTTTTCTAATGCATGTTTCTTCCATATACATGAATAATTAAAGCATTTGTTCAAAACACTGAATATGTACAGAGGAAGTTCCAAAGAAGTAGTAAGTTCCTGTACTGATTTTTAAGAGTTTGCAATTTATCTGGAGATTAAATATAAACATATAACATATGTAGGTGATAATTGCAAAGCAACATGAAAACATGTGAATGATAATGCAGCATACAATTCTTAAGTCGAAGCTAGCAATAAAAAGTGATTTAATAAGAATCTAATAAATCAAGAAAACGGGCTCTGAACATGGAATTAAGACATGGATTGGAAGCCACAGAGAGAAGGGGACTGAAGGCCAGATAATCAACCTTAGCAAAAGGAAAGCTGGTCTCAGTGACAGAGTAGGAAGGCCCAGAAAAGGAGTATGCATTTCTGATGCTGGGTTTCTTGTTCACAGAGTCAAAGAATGAACTTCATGAATGAGCAAGGTAGGAGATTTACAGAGAGTTTTATTTAGTATAAGAGAAAGTATGGACCTCCCCACGGGTGCAGGGAGGGGCAAGGCTGCTGCCTGGGGTCTCCGTGTCTAGGGTTTTATGCCTGTTGCAGTGGAAGCTATTAGCTTCCAACAGGTTGAGCTAGAATGCGAGCTGTGTTTTAACTTATCTCTGTAAAGGTTACCCGGACACCCTATCACAAACTAATGGGTCTACTCCTGTCTATGGTCAGCAAGCTGTTCCACATCACTGGGTCCCGGTGGCGGGTACATTGTTACATTGTTTCAGTTTCAAGCAACCTGTTCTTTCTCTACATTCCTGAAGCCTCAGTAAGACTGTCCTTTTTCAGGACGCACACTGTACTCTAACTGGGCAGGGGTTACTCCCTGCTGCTTCCCTGTCTCATTTCTACACAGACAAATATATTCTGGTTCCTGACCACCTTCACTTACTGTGCCCATCTCTGCTAAATGTAAATAGTTGTCACAATGCCTACAAACTTACCCACTTCTGAACATCTGTTCTGGCTCCCTCTGTCTGGGGTTGTTTCCCTACAAACCTCCAGTTCCAAATCCTATTTATTCTGAAAGGCTGTGTGTCTCATATTTCTTTGCTTAGAAAGTATGTGCCCATCCTCATTAAGATGCCTTATTTCTGTGAATTCTTTAAATGCAATTCTCATTTGGGACTTATTAATCTCTATGATATATTGTAATTATCTGTATTAATGTTGTCTTTATTGTACTTGAAGTTCCTTAAGAGCAATGTTGGGCTTGTACCTGATTCATCTGTGCCCACCTCACAGCTTAACTACATTTCATGAAAAAATAGACATGACCATAACAACTAGAATATACTGTTTTCCTCCTATCATTTAGCAGGAATAAACTTTCAACATCCAACTACAAGATTTTCAAAAACATTTTTCCTGCAAATTACAATATAGGTCACTGAGAAGTTACTTGTCTGTGCCAAATTTTATTTTGCCAACAAATATGTATCCCATCAGGAAAACTATTTCAGATATACCAGGTTTCCAGGTAAGACGGTACAGAGGTCCATATTTTGACTCAACATATTTACTGCAAACACATAATAATAATAGTAAAAATAAAAAAACAGCAGACACACAAACTGGTCCTCCAAATAAAACAAGCAAAGAATCATATAAGAAAATGGAGAGTGGTAGTGAAGCTACAGGCCTACTTAGTCCCCCCATCTGAAGTTTGTGCCTAGGGAGTGAAAGGGATTTAAGTACTCTCAGACAAACAGGATCAGGGTTAAAAAGTTCTTGAAGCCAGGACCTGCAGTGAGGCTCCCCAATTGTGAAGGAAGCTAAAAATAAAACTCATTGCCATCTGGGCTGTGGCTTTAAACAACTGCAGGTCTCAGGCTGTGAGCACATAGTCAAACTCTTTTAATCAAGAACTAAGCAAGCTGCCGTCTAATAGATCACTGCTCTCTGAAATGCCTCAATTAAAGAAAAAAAATGGTTCTGGGCTGGGGACCTAGGGAGATAAGTGAGAAGAGATAAGATAACATATAATCTCAAGACAGAAAAGAGTAAGCACAGGAGACAGGAAAGTGGGAGGGAAAGGAAAAAAGGAAGGAGGGCAGAAAAAAAAAATCCCCCACTTCTAAAGAGTATTTAAAATATAACTGCATAAATAGCACTTCTCAGTTGGACAAAGAATATAAAATGGGTATGTTTAAGATGCCTCTTGTAATAAATGAATTATTTCTATACAAACAAAGAAATTAGAAAACAAAAGCTATCAGAAATGGAAAAAAAAGCAAGAATACACATCAACAAGAAAAGAATAGTTTTAAATATTGATAGTACAGTCAAGGAAATTAAAAATGGAATTATCAAATTTGTAGCTATTTTTGAGGAATTCAGGAACAAATAGGTCAGAAAGACAAAGATATATATTTTATATCATATATACACATATATAAATATATATTTTTATTTATATGAATGATAGCAGTTGAACAGCCAGAGGCTACATTGAAAACTCAACATATATCCAATAGTATATTCAGAAAAAGTAAATAGTAGAGTATTATTTGAACAGACAATTGCTCTAATACCAAATCTGAAGAAATACTCTAAAAGGAAAAGCTGGAGGCTAATATCTCATGAGCATAATGCAAAAACACTAAACAAAATATTTAGCAGACTGAACTCATTGGTATATATAAAGATTTACATATATATATGCCAATTTGGGCTTATTCCACTAATTCCAAGTATTTATAAGTATAGAAAAAAATCAAACAATGTATTTTTCCTTAGCAACAAAATAAAAGGAGGAAAAGCCCAAAATTGTCTCCAAAGATACATAAAAATATTTTATGAAACTAAAAACATTTAAGATAAAACTTAGAAAGCTTGGAATAGAAGGGAGGTGGCAATTTTAATTTTCACATAAATGAGAAGTCCAGTCATGCTCTTTGTGCCATGACTTTCTCCCTTCACCCTTTAAAAGCTCAGCCTTTACCCTCCCTCAGCATTCTCCATGGACGTAGTCTTCACTTTATAACAACCAATACATGCAGCCCTTCCATCTTTTCCATCCTATTTCTGACCACCGAATCTCATGTCTCCACTTCATCCCTCTGGGACTCCTTTAATCCAAGAAGAACCTTAAATCCTTTGATCCTACCACACTTTTACTGTCACCCATTCTCCTCATGCCCCCTCATCCTACCTTATTCAGCTTGGATTTCATGGTCAGTTTTTAAATTTATTCACTCAGCAAATACATATTATTAAGTACTGTTTTGGGTCCTTGAGGGTACATCTGCAACCAAGATCATACCCTTATATTCACACACAACCTTCTCATCTCTTGTTTACTTTAATATCTTCACTTGGGCAAACCATAATTGAATTAAGTAGAATTCAGTCTACTTCCCTGTTCATGTCTATAATCTGCACATACAATGAGTTCATCTTATCTCATGGTTTCAATGCCATCAAGATGTTGACAACTTCTATATTTATGTCTCTAGACTGGCCTTTCCCTGAATGTATGACTTAAAGATTCAAATTACTTGACACCTCTATCAAATGCATAAAAAACTGCTCAAAATGAACACATACAAAGCAGAGTTCTTCAGAGCATGTTCTTCCCAAACCAGCTCCTTTCATCTTCCACATCTCAGCTAACAGCTCATTTAACAAAATTATTTATTTGCCTTATTGAAAGAAACTTTTGAGTTGTTCTTATGCCTTTATTTTTCACCCACCAAGCTTCAAATCTATCAGCAAATACTGGCAGCTTTATATCAAAAATCTGTTCAAAATTCACCACCTGAACCAAGCTGGCCTGACATCTTACCTCAATGACTGAACATGTCTCTGTGATTCAACCCTTCCACCTTCAGTCTATTCTCAATACAGTATCCTGAGTGATCCTACTAAAATGTAAGTCATACTTTTGTTACTCTTCTGTTCAAAGCCCTTTTGTGGTCCCTGTTCCATGTAGAGTAAAATCAGAAGTCCTTATTCTGAGCTTTACAACCCTCACGATTTGGCCTACTGTTCACTTTCTTGTTACTTTATCCTTGTTCAGCAGCTACGTCGCCTTCTCTCTCACACAAAAGCTCTTCACTTGGGAATGGTTAATTCCTCACTCCCTCCAGGTCTTCACCAAGTTCCATCTCTTTAGTAAGGCCTTCTCTTGCCACCATTTCCAGAATTTCAACCCTTTCCCTATCATTTCACATTCTCTTTTCCTAGTCTATGTGGTTTTGTTTTTAGCATTATTAGCAGACAATTCCTTATCTCTTTTATTTTCTGTCTCTACCAGTAGAATTCAAGTTCTAAAAGGGCAGAATCTTTGTTATTTTCACAGATGTATCATAAGTACCCAGAATAACCTAGTGCAGATAAGGTGCCCATAAATAATTTACATATGAACAAATAAACAATTAAATGCCTACAGGAAGACAATTCTTCCAGAAGAAAATATGGGAGAGTATCTTATAACTTCAAAATAGGGGCAGCTTACCAAATAACTTTATAATTTATAGTTTTTCATTTATATATGAAAAATAGCTTTTCATTTATATCTTCAAAATAGGGAAAGTTCATGTAAGGGACAGCTTTCTTAAAACAGAGAAGAGAAACACAATGCACAGAGGTGACCATTGCTAAATTTGACATTAAAATGTACAACCTTGGTTCAACCATAGACACATTAAAAATAGTAAATGCAGCTGTATGTCGGTTATATCTCAGTGAAATAGAAAGGAAAAAATAGTAAATGACAAGTTACCTATTGTATCAGATACTAACAAAACATACAAGTGACAAAGGGTTAGTACCCAGGACACATAAAAACAAATGTATCAGAAAAAAAAAATTGGACAAAGGATATGAATAGACAAGAGTAAAAAGGAATAACTAAGATGTTCAGAAAAACATTGCCCAACTCACTTGCAGTCAGTTTGTTTCATATTTTAGATTGGTAGTAATTTAAATGTTTGATAGTATAAGAAAGCAATGGCAAAAGAATGGAATTATGTGATTCATATATTTTGCTAGAAGGAGTATAAATTCATATGAATACTTTACAGAACTGGTGAATATCTAGAAAAGTTGAAGACATTGTTACTTTTTAGCTCAGCCATCCCAAAATGCAAATAGATATGCCACAGAAATTATTTTCACATGTACTAGAATATTCCTTATTCTATTATTATTCTATCATTCTATTATTATTCTGTTTACAAATGTAGCATTTCAATGGCAAAGAATGGGTACATAACATTTTTTTTCTCTATAAAAGAATAGCATACACCAGTGGAAATAAATGAACTTAACATCGAATTAATATGGATGAATCTCAAAAACACCACTAAATTGAGGAAGCAAGGTTTTAGGAAGATACACACAGTGTGATTTTATGATGTTTGAAAATGCGAAGTAATGCAGCTGTTGATAGGTATATTTGTTGCAAGAGCATACAATACACAAGGGAATGATAAGTACCAAATTAAGGGCCTTGACTATTTCTGTGAGAGGATGAAAATAACATGATTAAGAAAGAGGAAACAGGGTACTTCATTTTGTAATGTCTTTTTCCTTACATAAAATCTGAAAGAAATATTGTAAAATTACAATTTTTATGATGTTGGGTAGGGTAAACACTGATGTTCATTATATGATTCAGTATACTTTTTTGTATTTTAAAAATATTTACAATAAAATAAAAAGTATTTGAAAAATTATATTCATAACCAAAATGAATTTATTGATTTCTAGCTTCTCTGAAATGCATTTATTTGCTTCAACAAGGAACATATTATTCAATTCAATGAAGTTAGATCAGTTTTCAACCTAAAACAATTACATAGAAATTTATCTTAGTTACAAATAAACAAGAAAAAAAGGAAAAGATAAAGGAGAAAACTGGTTCTCATTTATTGAAAAATCAAATTAAGGTCAAATGTGTTAACTATATATTTTGTATTTCATCTTATAGTCAAAATATCTATAAAGATGCTTGATATGCTTCTATTTACTTTTATGAAGATAAAATCTGGTATCACTCATATGTGACAACAGATTAACTGAAAATAATAATCACATAACACAAAAAAGTTGTTACTGTGATTGTTCTAGATAAAAATAAAAATTTTATAAGTTTATGTTCTCTTCATTTTAGGAAATATTGTTACCACTGTCCCCAGTGTAGTCTATGTTGGTACAAGTTTGGAAATATTCTAAAAATATATTTCAATTTATTGTGGCTCAAAACTTTCCTTTGATTTCTACTTTAGTGTTCTATTGAAAGTATACAATATATAAAATATCAACAGTTTAAAATCATCTTATTTAAGTAGATGTTGTGTACTGCTTTTATTACATAATTATAAAATTTTATTTCCTTGCTAAGCACTCAGAAATAAATAACAGTGAAGTAATTACAAGGGAAATTAGACATGAGGACCACAATGGTCAGTTTCTCACTGCTAAATAAAGTAATAAAAGCAAAATCATTGGAATAACAGAGGAGACATCATGAGCTAAGAAGGTTCTAAAAATCAATAATGATCAGTTGTTCTTCTGACCAAAGTGAAAAAAACTCTAACAAGCAACAAATAACATACATAATTAATTTGTTGTGCATGCTATTTATTCATAAAAATTATTAATGAAAATTAAGCATATGAAAATCTGCTTGTGAAGCATAAATTGATTAGACAGATGGAATAAGTATCAAAGTGGAATGGGGATTAAGTTGAATTGTATATGTTTCTATCGGTGGACATGTTACACTTAAATTTTCTTTCAAGTTATGTTTGACTTATTTATTATATTATCAGCTTTAAAATATTCTCACTTACTGTATGCACCTCCAGGGGAAAATCCCAGGGCAAAATACATTGGAAACCAAAATCAGTCAAAGGGAGAAATGAAGTTTAAGAGACCTGTTTATTTCTTATAAGCAGTCATCCAGTCCCTTGACCAGGCTGCAGCAGAAGAGAGCTCCACCCAACCTCTCTGGTACAGATAAGCCCTCCCATGCATTTTTAATTACCTATTGATATGTAGATGGACCACCTCTCTCCATCCCTTGGAAACACCTACTGATATGCAGATGCACTAAAGCCAGTTAAGAGATTCTGAAAATATTGAAATTTTACCCACACTTTAAGTATAAGTTATAACAAATGCTAAATGGTCTATCTATCTCAATATATTTTAAGATGGATAAGGGCAGGAACTGTGTTCCTTATTCATCATTATGTATCAGCAAGTGACAAATATATAGTTATTAAATTGAATTTCTCTTATTCCCATCACCATTAAAAAATGGCTAATGAATAAAATATAGGCTGTGTTAAAGATTACATAAGCATTTCTTCAAAATTTTTATATGTAGCCTATACATATATCCTGAACTTCAGAGGATATGTACAGTTACCCAGTCCACATCTTCATTTCAATGCTTAATAGGCGTTTCTAATTTAACATGTTGAAAACAAAATTTTTGATCATCCATACCAAACTTCTCCTCTAGATACTTCCCCATCTCTTCTTACATAAACTCCACCCTTGCTTAGGCCATAAACCATGAAGTCATCCCTACAACTCCTCACATATCCTTCCATCCTACATCCAATCATTAACATGTGCTTTTAGCCCTATTTTCAATTATGTTTCAGGAATTTGATCTCACTACCTCTACTGCTAATATCCTTGATCAAGCCAAAAACATCTCCTACCTGGATTATAGAGACTCCTAATTGATCTTTGTGGTTACCTCCCATAATGATTAGTTTTGTATCAACTTGACTGGGCCACAGATAACTGTTCCAACATTATTTCTGTTTCTATCTGTGAGGATGTATCTAGAAGAGATTAGCATTTCAATTGGTGAAATTAACTCTCTGCCTGAGGGTTTGAGCTGGCCATTGTTCTTTTCCTGCCCTCAGTTCTCTTGATTCTCTGACCTTCAGACTCTGACTGGAATCTACCCCATTGCTTTCTGGCTTTCAGGCCACTGAAACTTTACCATCAGTTTTCTTGGGATTCCAGCTTGCAGACAGCAGATCATGGGACTTCCCAGCCTCCATAATCATGTGAGCTAATTTCTTACAATAAACCTCATTTTACATATTATATATCTCTATATACATGTGTGTGTGTGTGTGTGTGTGTGTATGTAAAAAGATATAGATAGATATAGATAGATGATAGATAGATATCTGTAGGTAAAATTGTAATATTTCCAGAATCTCTTGCCAGGCTTTGGTGCATCTGCATATCAATAGGTGTTTCTAAGGGGTGGAGAGAGGTGGTCATCTACATATCGATAGGTAATTACAAGGGCATGGAGGGTATATATGGACCAGAGAGGTTGGGTGGAGTTCTCTCCTGTTGCAGCTGGTCAAGAGAGAAATGAGGATGTAAGAAATAAAAGGGTTTCTTAACTTTATTTCTCCCTTTGACTGATTTTGGTTTTAGAGGTGTTTCGCCCTGGGATTTTCTCCCCAGAGTTACAATCTCCTATTGGTTCTGTTTCCCTGAAGAACCCAGACTACTAATAAACACCCTAGAATTTATAGCCAGAGTGATCCTGCCAAATCAGCTTGAGGTAGGGCAGGGACATGGGACATGTATCATAATTAACTTTTCCTGCTTATGATGAAAAGGCTGAGATCTAAAGAGTGTATTAAGAACAGAATGGAACTCATCTTAAGGCTAAGATTCATTCCATTTTAAAAAACAGAGTTGAGAAGTAAGATTTCTAACATATTCTTTGGTAATCAGACAATAGCTCACCCAATCTTAAGGCAGGAAAACAGTCTTAACTGATAGGCCCCACTGCTTGAGGGTAACCACTGTCTTGTAGAAGAACAGTATCAATAAATGCCTTGTGTTAAGTTTAAATTACAGAATTACCTAGAGGACTGACTGTGAATGAGGACATAGTGCCCTTCACTAGACAGAGATATCATGAGACAGCAAGTAAAGCCTATGCCCAACAACTGCCCCTCTACCCTTTGCCCCTTTTCAAAAGCCTTAAAAAGAGAATCCCTAGCCTCTTACCTGAGGACACCTGCATTTTCCTTTCTTTAAGTGCGTACTTTAAAATAAAACTTTCTCATGGCTCACATTATTTGTGTTTGGTCTCTTTCCTATTTCATTCTATTTCTAAGTCTCTACTCTGTCTCTCCTCTACTGCTGATAAGTAGGAAGGGGTTGCTGAGAGCTCAGATTTGGGCCTGAAATTTCTTGTCACTTGTGGTGCGATCTGCTCTTTGTAGCCTACCTGAGAGTCTCCTTTCTTTGGGAAGTTCTCAGAACATAATCCCACTCCATCCTGTGCTGGTAGGTAGGGGCTAGTCCCCATGCCATGCTGATCCAAGCAGACACAGGATGCCAGGTGACCCTGGCTTTAATAGTTGGCAAGGGAATCTGCCCTAGGTTGAGAACTTTCCCTCTTTTCCTACACACTTGTCTGTTCTCTGCTGCCTGCAAGGCAGCTGCCACTGCCTGCTGCTCTTGCTTTAATGAATTCCTTACTTGCTTTCATTTATCTGACCTGCACTAGAATTCTCTCATTCAGAGTCAAGAACCCTCCCCTGTAGAGGCTGAGGTTTCACCTAGTGTGCAAGGAGAGACCTCCGCAGATGCAGCTGCCTGGAAACAAGCTTCTGTCATTCTTATGCTTCAGACTCCTCCAGTAGCCTCCTGTCTTACTCAAAGTAAAACCCAAAACTCTTATAGTGGTAGCTACAGAATCTCCTACCATTACTTCTGTGATCTATCACATTAGTCTCCCCTCTTCACACTCTGCCCCAGCCACCCTGGCCTTTCTGCAGATGCTGAAACACAGCAAATAAGCTCCCATTGCAGAGCTTTGCACTCCATGTTCTGTTCTGTGATGACTTCCCCCTGATATCCACTCACTTCCATTAGGACATTCCTGACCATCTCATCTCCCAAAAAACTACATATCCTCTTTACTGTTTTATTTTTCAGAACATATATCATATGATATAATATAAATATTATTAATTTATCTTATTATCTGACATCTTCACTAATCTGTAACCTCCATATAAACCAATATTTTTGTTATTTTTCTTCCCTCTGTACCTCCAGCATCAAAAAAAGAGTGCATAACACACAATAAGTATTAAGAAGTACTTTTAAATGAATGAATTTGCTACTAAATATGCAAATTGTGTCAAGAGGACATATTGAAACTCTTAAAATAATATAAAGTTCAACTAAATTTCTCCACTTCATAATAAATATACAAATGTTGGTATATTCACAATATAAAAATCCAAACCAATTCTAGATATAACAGATAAAGATTCACTTAAATATTAATAAAAATAACAATTAGGAGTAGGATGTATTTTCAAAATGTAATACACAAGTGGATTACGTGGAAATGGAAAGAGAATTGAATGGAAAACTCATTTATGGAATAGAAAGAATGAGTATTATAAATATGACATACTTTCCTAATTAATTTATAAATTTAGCACAATTCCAGCCAAAATCTCACTGTTTTTCCCCCAAAGACTCACACAAACAAGAATAAAACCTGACATAAGAAGAACAAAGCAAATGTTTGAGGTGCTGTAAGGGCATTTACTATAGGAAACGTTTCTAGGAAGAACAAAGTAAATGTTTGAGGTGCTGTGAGGGCATTTACTATAGGAAATGTTTCTAGGAAGAAAAACCGCTCCAGAGAAAGTGATGACTAAACTCAGAAAGAAGACTGAACCAACAAGGAAAAAGTATTTTGGGGCGAACGGTGACTCCCAGTAAGAGGAATTTGCAGGATTGTTTAATAACATAAGAAAACGTTTGTTTCTTAGAAGAGCACAGTGTAACCTGAAAAAATTCCCAGTGCTCTTTATATGTTAAAAAGAAAAACACTAAAATGCAACAGACAGTGTATTTGTGATGGGATAGTGAGTGAAACCTATTTTTTAATTGTTTCTATACTTCTCAAATATAATATGATGAGAATGTTCTATTTTTACACTAAAAATGTTTGCAATGGGAAGTTTTTAGGCCAAGTCCTTTCAAATACATTCTTTTTGTTCATAGATATTAAATTAAAAATTGTGGCTGATCCTGAGTTAAACTTATCCGTTTAGTGTAACTGGAGCATCCATTTGTACAGTAATCTATCAAATGGCTTTTAGCTGTTGTTTTCCATATACTGTAGTAGTAATCCACTTCACGTCAGGCTTTGGCACATGATTAAGGTTGTCAGCACCAAGGTGCTTTAATGGACTGGCATTCCATGCCTAAAGGTGAACTCGACAAAATCCAGCAAGACATATTTGCCAATCCTATAAAAATACAGTATAAACTATTGCCTTGCCAGTTGCATATAGCAGGGAGTAACGTGTAACTGTATTCAACTCACGTACTTCAGGTAATAACAGAGTAGTTTATTATCATTGCAGGTGCTGAGACCTGCCAACATTTCAGCCATCTGGGCTTCTGCAGGGCAGTACACAAGTAAAATATGTGAATGAAATGTCTGAGTTGAATACGGTCTTACTCTTTTTTTTTTCTGTTATGGGCTCTAATGAAACTATTTATATATTTTGGAAAAGTAATTCTGTAATGTTAGTTTAGTCTTTAAAGTCATCAACTTTTGCTAATTTAAGCCCATTAGTGTTCTCACTAAATTGCTTATGTCTGAATGATAATGGATGTTCAAATGACATTTTATAACAAGAAAATTGTGGTAAATGTAATGTAATTGAGTAAACAAAAGTTATTATTTCTGAGGAGCTAATGAACAAGCTATCTTTTAACATATTTCACTAACTGCAATATCATGACACAGAAGTTATATTCTTTAGCTCTTAAGCATACGCCATCACAACTTATCAGGAGATTTCACTTTCAGAAAAATATACTTGATCCCCTTATAGCTAAACACAGAGATACTGTGAGCTCCAGTGTATTATTTTCAACTGCTGCACGTTTATTTCTCATCAATGGGTTGTCAGATTTTTCTCCATTTCTAACACAAATCTAAGTAAAATAACTAGGACTGAAAGTTATCAGTCCTAGGCTCAATCAATAAGCTTATTAATCTTTCCATTTCACAACTTATTACCTTCTGCATCTCCTGCATCTAGAAGAGTTCATTACACAATAAGCAATCAAGAAACATTTTTGAATGAGTGAATTTGCTAAGTTGGTAGTGCCCAAGAGTACATATTGAAGCTCTTAAAATGGTAGAATTTAACCAAATTTCTATACTTTATAATGAATATACAAATGTTAATAGATTCATAATATAACAATCCAAACCAGCCTAAGTTTTAACCAGAGGATTCAATCAAATGTTAATAAAAACAAAATGGGAATAGGATGTATTTTCAAAATGTAATATGAATGGATTAAATGGAAATGGAGAGAGAATTAAGTGAAAATTCATGTATGGAATGGAAAGAATGAATATTATAAATATAATAATGCTTCCCCAATTAATTTATAAACTTAATGCAATTACCAAAATAAGGGGACTAAAATTTGACTTTTGTTTTGTTTTGGCTGATAGTGCAAATGTCCATAAACAAAGATGTTTTTTCTCCTTTAATCCACATTGCTGATGATGGTAAACATTAAATTTAGTTGAATTTAAAATACCTTAATAATAAAAGAAAATGATGCCAGGAATTTCTCCTAAAATGATGTCAAAATGCTCTTAAACTCTAAGATTGGGGGGATACTGTGACAAGAACAGACAGCATCTTCTCAGCACCAGTTTGTTCTTCTTGCCTCTTTCAATTAACCAGTCACACCTACACAAGTGAGCCTGTGATTGATTAAAGAGAGAGGAAAGAAAAATTATAGTAGGCACTAAGGACTCTGCTGGAAGCGTTCTCCTAAACTTCCCTGCTTAGTCCTAGATCCCCTGGGATTTTCTACCATATTTTGGCCAGGATCTTTACTCTCAGGCATCTGAGCTCTTGGCTTGTTTATTTTATACTGTCTCTGACCTCAACATACTTCAGAAAATGCATAGTCTACCCCAGGGCCCTTCCCAACCAAACACAAAAGGGGGGAAATAATTCTACTGAATTTCACATGCATTGAGTTTTCATTGTTCCTAAATGTGACTTATAGACAAGTTTATATTTTTACTATATTAGTGAAGACTAATAAAATGAGATAATTATTCACTTTGTATTACAGAATTACAAGCATTAAGTTGATTTTTAATGTATTATTCAATATCTAAAAATCAATCAAATTTTGCATTTTGCCTTTTTTTTGCCACTTTCAAACAATTCATGATTAAGCTTAATATGTGTATGTCTATAATCCTTGATTAAGTTCCTGATAATAATTTAATGATATAGACTACAAAATAAAATAATATCTTAAATATTCTAAGATGTTCCTGAAGAAACAATGGATAGCATTAGTTGTGGGATCTATTATTATGAGGAAAATTTTCCATCATCTTAGTTTAAAAAGTCATGCTGACTGCAGGGTTAGAAAACTAACCAAAATCCAACAAGCCCTCTATACAAAGTATATAGTACTTAACTAAATGTGTGCCATTTTCCTTTATAATAATTATAGAGTATGTGGTTTATCACCTATATATTTGGAAATAAAATGGATTAACATAGATTTCTGGAAGGAATAAACCCAAAATACTGATGCAATAAAAGGCTTAAACATTATATTGAAAAGGAAAGATACTATTTTTATAATGTCCACCTAAGTGGAACTACACAAGCTTTGTATTTTCTCACTGCCAGTGGCCACTTGACCACAGCAGAAAGAAAAGAATTTCCATTACTGTAAGTACGTGTTTCAATTCCAAAAACTGTAAGAGGAGTAGAAAATTAAATGGTAAGTATAAATTAATGTAATATGTTCCATTGAGTTCTGTCTTAATTAGCCTGTAACTAGAGTATGATTGCTCAAGATTAAAATGCTTCTTAAAAATGAGAGAGAAAAAATTGAAAAATCCTTGAAACCTTTACTGAAAGAAAAGTGGAAAATTTTGCTAAATCCCTCTTGAATAAATCCCTCATTCTGACAAAAACGAGAAGGTTGGAAATCTATGTATCACTGAATCAGAACTCTCTAGAATTTAATATGAAAGTTTAAACCTATAAGGGAGGAGCAACATAAGCAGCATGTAGTGATGTTCATATTTTATTTGTCAGACTTCTCTGTAGGTCAGTGTAAGATTTAGTTTGGGAAGTAGCATGGGCCAAGGAAAGAGACCCAACAATGGCAGGCTTGAGAAGCAACAGGCGGTGGTTTCACTGTGTCTAGGGAGGGTATTACCTGCGTATTGCAGACCTTTTATTGTTGGGCAGCAAGGTGACTGGGGCAGGAAGGTAACCGAAGGGACAAAACTGTAGTTCTTGACTGAAGGAGAGAATGTGGTAGAGGGAGGTGAGATTAGACTGGAAATCAGGAGAAAACCCTTTGTGGTAGCATGGAAGATAAGGGATTTTGATGGAATCTGATAAAAAGTTTCCCATACTTATAAGATGGGAACTTTTCCTTCTTACTACAAAACATTTGATAAATTCTACATAGTGTATTCATAAAGTAGAATATTCTGGGCCAATGTGGAATATTACTGAGATGTATCCATGTTGTTAAGAGGCTAAAAATAAGGACTACAGGTGGGTATCTGCATTAGTGATGCAATATATGCACACATTATTTTATAAGCACTTTTGGAGTAATTGTGGAATATGGCATCTGGAAGGAAATTCTGATTATTTACTTGCAGAATGACTAGGGTAAATACACAGGTGAAGATTTCCTGTAGAGCCTTTAAAAAATTCATCCATAACATAACATCATGTCCTACTATATTCTAGAAACTAGGCTATTTTACATCAGCTGACCGTGGATGCATTTGTCCCCTTCTCTAGGTTGTAAAGCCTTTAATGGTCACTGGCTCATCATAGCATCAACATAGAACTTAGAATGATTATCTCTGACATTTATGCATGTAAACTTTTGCTAAATACAAAAGAAGAGGTTGACTCATGCAGAAGTTAGTCCTTCAGCAATTACTCAGAGAAGTCTATTCTGTTGTTTTATAAAACTGGAACATCAAGCATTATGTTTTTTGATTACCAATATCATTTACATATTATTTTACTGCTTCCTTATTTTTTAATCTTTTATTAAAGAGCACTAAATATTAAACTATTGAATATTTCCTCATGATTTCTCTCAAGTAATTGTATATTATTTCTTTCAATCTCACTGCATAGTTTCTAATTTTTGTTGCACTGAAGAAATATTTCATATTTCTCTAAGTCACTTTTTTTCTCTCTCGTTCTTTGGGTGTATTACATATTTACAAGAGGGAAAAGAAGAAAGTAACCATGCATGTCGAGGCCATTTCAGTCAAGTCATTCTAGCAATTTCATAAACCACAAGGGTAAGAGAGAATTATCTAGCTTATGTTTTATGATTTAATAATATTAAAGCTTTAATATAATATTTGCTTAATTGCCTTTAATTTTGGATTTTATATTTTAAAAAGTGAAAATAACTCAAGACAACTAAATATCCTATTCATTATCATTATTTCTTATTTTTTCTCTATTATTTTTTTATTTGTTTTTGTTCCCCTTGGACTCCACTGCCTCTTTTAACACCTATACAACTGATTATGTAGAAAATGTAAATTCCTCCCTGCTTATGATGCTTAATTGCTCTTTTTTAGCTGCCCAGTCAGCTAGAACTTCCACTTACGGTTTTAATTACTGCTAATGTACTAATGACAATGCTGGCAGAGAAAGAACATATTTTTAGAAAGATTGTTTAAAATTAAAATCACTGGCCCTGCTGGGATTTTAAAAGAGTTCTTGCCGATATCCAGGTATTTTGCTAAAATTTAAGATTGAAAAAGAATAACTACTGTCAGTATGCATACACTAATTCATTCAGCAAAAAATTATTGATTGACTTTTATGTGCCATGTGCTGAAGCTACTAGTTGAAAGCTTTTCAGTGGGGCAAATACCCTTTAGACAAAGAAGTATCAGACAAAATGTTTAGTTCTATATAAATTGTATGCAAAGTATAATGGTAATTGTAAGGCTGGAGGCTCCAGGGGAAGGTGTGAGCCTGCTGGACAAGCTCAGGCCTCACCAAGCAAGTTGAAGAGACCAACAGATTCCAGTCTAACAACATTCTAGAGACTGATCAGACAACATTCCTAACTAAAGCTCTCCCCCAAGCTACAAGAGTAGTGGTAACTTTCCAGTACCTGGCTAAAGGCCAATGAGAGACCCTCATGTACCCTAGGCGAGCCAATCCCCATGCCACTGTATACCTTTGCTCTCCCTCCCCCTACCTTTTATAAAAACTCACTGCCTGCCCTGCTGAGTGCGACTTCCTCAGCCTGTGTTTCAGACCAGGGAACATCACCCGGGAACTGCGCTCAAATAAACTGCCTGGCCCTTTGTTGCCTCTCGTCGTCTGCTTATTTCGGTTAGAATTTATCTTATAGTAATTATATTACTTTAGCTGAAACTAAATGTCACAAGATGCAATTTCAGACACTAAAGTCATTGCAACTCCCTTCCCTTTGTCTTTATGCCTTAATATTGCCAGTTTTCAGATTTGTATTATCTTCTCTCTTCTACATCCTTGTCCTGTCCCTGTATATTGATATATTTTTTATCTTCATATTTTCTGTGAAATATGGGAAAAATAAATTAGATGACTTCTTTCAGACAGCTTCAGGAATTGTTCAACTCAACTAGTGTGTGTCACTTGAATATCCATGAATCAAAGAATATTTGTTTAATGTCAATTAGTGTTATACATGGTAAAGGTCTGACAAGATTAAGACAAGAACTTTGTCTGCAACCAGATATCAGTTTTTTGGAAAGAAAAAAAAAAAAAAATATATATATATATATATATATGTCTCATTGAAATCTCTAATCCATTTATCCATTTGTGCATGCATGCAACAAATCTTATGGGGTGTCTATGGTGTTGTTGGAGCTGTTATAGGCACAGTATTTTATTTCTAAGAAAACAAGTTAGAGGGTCAGCCAATATATAGATAGGAATGACCAGTTATTTTGAAGGTTATTGCAGTAGTGTAGATAAGCTTCAGACCCCTAGACCCATATATCTATATAAATTTCCACGTAGATAAATTACAGGAATCTCAAAACTTAAGAATAAATAGGCCACTTACTTATCCAGCCTTCCCCTTACCCATCACATGTGTTCTCCATTCTTCAGTATTTCACTAAAAAGCACCCTCTCCACCTAAGTTGCTCAAATCTAGAAATCCTTTATTTCTCTTGTATTTATCATCTACTGTGGGTAAAATTGCAGTATTTCCAGAATCTTTCCCCTGGTTTTAGTACATCTGCATATCAATAGGTGTTTCCAAAGGGTGGGGAGAATTAGTTCATTTACATATCAATACATAACCACAAGGGTGTGTGAGGACTTTTCAGGATGGGAGAGGTTTGGTGGAGCTCTCCCTTCTGCTGCAGCCTGGTCAGGAGAGAGAAAAGACGACTGCTTGTAAGAAATAAAAAGGTTTCTTAACCTTTGTTTCTCCCTTTGACTGATTTCGGTTTCAAAGGTATTTTGCCCTGGGATTTTCCCCCAGAGTTATACATTGTGGGTAAAATTGTAACATTTCCAGAATATCTCACCTGGCTTTGGTACATCTGCATACCAACAGGCATTCAGAGGTGGAAAGAAGTATGGCTTTGGTGCATTTGCATCTTTCCTCAGGAGTGGAGAGAAATTCATCTCTATATCAATGGGTAATTACCTGGGCAAGGAGGGCTTATCTGTTGAGAGGTGAGGGGGAGGGCTGGTTTTGGCTTCTGCTGGAGCAGGAAAGAGAAACAGCCCCAGACTGCAGTTTGTGAGCAATAAACAGATTTTAAACTTTATTTCTCCCTTTGACTGATTTCAGTTTTTAGAGGCATTTTGCCACAGGATTTCTTTTCCCCCACTTACGTCTGGCACAGTCGGCAGGATTCCTCTGAACCCAAAATCTGTTATAATGGGTGTGACCTTTGGGGGGCTGCCCCAAGAAATGATGGGGAGAAGTGGCGCTCGTGCCGAGGGACATGTGTCTACACTCATGTGGCTGTGGAGGTGCCACCACAGCTGCTGGATGCGCTGGCCCCAGCCTGTGGCCCGAGACTAAGGCTACTGCTTCTGCCACTGCTGCTGCTGTTCCTGCTGCTGGCTGGAACCTGGTCACGCTATGGAAAGGAGCAGAGGTCTGGGTCACCTTGATAGAGAAGCAACTGGCTGCTGTGGACCACACATTGCTGGCTACAGAGCCCATTGCTGGAACAGCTCTGACCAAGATAATAACCAACTATCCCATCGCAGGGTGGGTGAGAGACGGGACCCAAAGGCCATGGAGTGGTATGGCACAGACACCTACCATATATCATGTGACTGGCCATTTGCCTTTGGCATCCCCAGGGAATGATGAAGCAGACACACTGACCCAGGTGCACTGGCTAGAAAGAAAGCCTGCCTCTGATGTGGCCCAATGGCTACATAAGCATTTGTTGCATGCAAGGAAAAAGACAATGTGGGCCTGTCAGTGGGGCTTGCCATTGACCTTTGAAGAAGTCAACTGAGCCTGGAAGGAGTGCCCTGCATGTTGTGCAGCTCAGAAAACCACCAAGAGGGGCCTAGAGCATCTCTTTGCAGCCTATAGCCTGTCGCCAGTGATTGAGAGCGATCAAGGCACCCACTTTATTGAACATGCATTGCAATGATGAGTGCAGCAATTAGGAATAAAATGGATGTGGCCCTGGACATTTTGACACATGGACCAGCAATGGCTGGCTCTTCTGTCACCTTGGGGAAAAAGCCTGGAAGCTGGCCTTCTGTGTATTTCTGGAATAATAGTAAATTGGCCCCCCACAATCATGGTTATTTGCTTTTACAGTCCTTGTGTCCTGGATGTGCCCCCCTGGCTGCAGCTGCTGTGTGATGGCTGGAATGGATGAGCTTTGGACTTAATCTGCATGGGACTTTGAATTTAGCTGAATCCTCTGGCTTGAGAATTATCATAATTGTGTTACTGTTGTCAAGAGAAAAATGCTTGAAGAGAGGCTTGACTTTGTCTAATGTTTGGTAAAAGTTTTGTGAGCAATCTAGCATGGTTGTTAGGAATGAGTAAACAAGTGTAAAAACATATTTTGTGCTTAGTGAGAGATTGTGCTGTAAAGTACACTTTAGTTAATCTGCATAGACTGAATCATCTGGCTTGAGGATTATCAATATTTTATTGCTGTTGCTATTGTATGTTATTAGATTGGTTGGAGAAAGGGGAACAAGTGAATGGTAAGGTGAGATTTCTGGAGAGGTGGCCTGTGGGTAAAACTGTAGCATTTCCAGAATATCTTGCCTGGTTTTGGTATATCTGCATATCAACAGGCATTCAGAGGTGGAAAGAAGTATGGTTTTAGTTCATTTGCATCTTTCCTCAAGGACAGAGAGAAGTTCATCTCTATTTCAATGGGTAATTACCCGGGCAATGGAGGACTTATCTGTACCTGAGAGGTGAGGGGGAAGGCTGGAATTTGGCTTCTGCTGGAGCAGGAAAGAGAGAAACAGTCCCAGACTGCAGTTTGTGAGCCTCTATAAACAGATTTTAAATTTTATTTCTCCCTTTGACTGATTTCAGTTTTTAGAAGAACTATTTTGTCCCAGATTTCCTCTCCCCGGACTTATGTATGTACATACATTCATTAAATTTTATAGATTTTATACTTTCAGTTTTCAAAATCTCTTTTGATTTTGTCTAGTTCTCATTATCCCCTCTGCCATCTCCCTCCTCCAAGTTTAGTTAACTCTTATTTACCTTTCTATTCTCAATTAAATGTTATTTCTTGGGATAGAGTTGCCCTTACACATTCTCTTTTAGTCTAAATTGGTTATTCCTGTTACTCTTTTTCATAGCACCCAGTCCTTTCTCTGTTAAGATAATACTTTTCTTAATTTGTAAGTATATTTTATTTGGGAGGGTTTCTGGTGAGCACTAACAGTCAGTCTGTCTCTGTCATTGGACTGTAAACATGCTGAAAGGAGAGAGCACCCCACAGAGTCTACAGCTATGCACTCAGTTTCCAGAACTTGACCTGGTATGTAAGAACACCCAGTAAGTATATTTTCAATGAACATATGGCCATAATTGTTTAAAATCTGGCATTAAAGCAAACAATGGTAACTTCACTCACACAGCAACTAACAGAAAGCATGTGCTATGGTTTTTCACAGTAGTAATGACTTTGAGAAGGGGATCCATGCCCTGGGCATTAGAAAAGGAATGAGGTTTAGAGACAAATTTAAGAAAAGTTGTGCAAATAGTGGGCAGCAAAAAGAACTATAAGCAGCTGAAACATGCAAATGGTAAAATGAGAAGTGGTGGTAAACAGACCTTGAATGATTCAAAAAAAAATCTGTAAGAGTAAAATGAAGTTTACCAAATAGGCAATAAGGAGGCTTTCAAGATTTTAAAGAAAGTTGAAATAATCTGAAAATATGTTCTAGGGAGATTAACCTAATCCTGATAAAGAAATAAATAAAAGAGCATACCCAGAAGAACAGAGCCCAGCTTTGAAGCGACAGTAGAAATAATCTGCAGTAATAGGATGACATTGGAAATGAACAAAGAGTTTTGGCTATAGGAAGTACATACTTTACTAGCAACTGTATAACTATAAAACTTCAACTTTTAGATTCATTTTTTAAAAATTCTTACTTCTTTTAACTGTCTTAACAGCTCACATTAGAAATAGTTCATGCTAATTGTAACATCATTGTAAGTAAACATGGATTCATACAGCCAGATGGTTGGTTTTGGAGTTCCATAGTTAGAAGTACAAACAGACTTAATTTTTAATATTATTTTTGTCAAATCTGAATCTCTTTGTATAGATTGCTAATGTAGTATGTATATATTGCTGATACCTTTATTTCTATTGCTGATATAAACTAATACCTAGATTCTGATATCTTATTAAAATTTGCATTTTCTTAATGATGTAAGTTTTTTGATAGGAGGATGCTGATTTCAGGAGATTTATATTAAGCTGTGCTGACAGTGGGAATTACACTTATGAAAAATGATTAAGTAACTAGAATAATAAAATTGAAGTCTTTTTGTTTCCTTTGTTTTCTACAAAGTGATACACGATTTGGTCCTGGAAACAACTCTGGTTCCTAAGAAGAGACATGAATTATTCTACAACCTGGGGATGTGGTAAGTGGCTAAACTTTCACCTTTGTTTGTAAAATGATTTTACATGAAAAGACAAATAGTAGAACAACTGTGAGCAATTTAAGAAAGATCACACCAACAGAGAAGTCACAGCTGGAAAGAATTTCACCTTCCTACGCTTATTTCAATTAAATCATGAGAAACAATTGCAAAGTGTCACAACTGTCCTCTAGACTAAATTTAAACATAAAATAGCTCATTCAATTATGAATTTTTTTGCACAAAATAATCCAAACCATAATTTTATTTTAAACAGACACAATTAAAATGTTTTAGCTTATTTTATAAAATATAAAGCACAAAATGATGAAAAAGTTTACAGGGGGAGGAAAGATTTTAAGGGTTCCATTAGAAGTGCCCTTAATATGCAAGTTTTTGTGCAAGAAAGGACTACTTTTCATTGGATCAAATTAGAAGTAAGACTCTTCCCCCAAAAAGAAATGTGAATGTTCCTCCCTTTGCTGACATTCAGCAAAGACCACCAGGGCTCAGGTGAGCAAGGCAGAGTCCATCCTCCATTCCTAAGGTTACCCAGGGAGCAGCCAACCTTGTGCAAAAAAGGAAGGAAGAAATCTTTGCTTCCACAAAGATTTCTCAAACTGCTAAGATAAAGCTTGTATTTAAAATGAAACTGCAGCATTTGAAAATTCAATAGCTATGAACTACATGCAAATCAAAATAATTCAGAGAACACAGGAGATACACACAAGGTACAGGGTGAAGCTTCCCGTGACTAACACATTGGATGACAGGAAAGTGGCATTTGCATAGACCAGAACAGACAGCACTCACAAAGCCACACTGTTCAAGCGTCTGCCTTGGTTTCTTTGAGAATCACCTCTTGTTCTAATGTAACTGACCAGCACATTGATAATCCCTCAGCCCTTCTAAGGTAGAACATTTGAACCTATAGCTTCCAAAGCTCCCAGCCACAAGCAACCCTGTCTTCTTATCCTAGTTTGCCATATAAATATTGACATTTTATTTGTGCCAAGACATGAAACATTTGGGAAGCATTCAGTTAATGGACAATAAAACAAACAAATTTTTCACCCCATATTACCATTAAGATTTAGCCATTCTTAAAGCTGCTGATAGTATCCTGAATTTAAAACACTATCATTTATGTTTGTATGGATTAGTGTGTCCCAAACTGAAACACCTGTCTGTTAAATCCTCTTCTCTGTGCAAGAGCATCTGCAAGCAAGTCTCTGAGAAGTCCTGTACCTAATAAATACCTTGTCCTCTCGAGCTTAGTGTGCACTAAGTTTGGACAGCTTTTATTTCAGGACACATCTGTTAAAGTTAAACCCCAAAATATTCAACAAAAACAAAACTAAACAAGCCAACAAGTACTCTACTTTGCATATCTTTGTGCTAAATAAATACCTGAACTGGAGGGGATTGTGTAAAATGACTGGTATTCAAAATACTGTGTTCCTAGTAATCGAAACACATAACCAATATAGAAAACCGTTGTACCAGAGCTTATTTTTAATAGATTGTGCTATATATATTACATTCATGTTATTAAACAAGATGTATTGTTGCCAGATTCTGAAGCAGAAGGTATATTTTGGGAAAAGGTTATTTTGAAATTCAAGATGAGTTTTAAATAGAAGAATGCTGATTTTAACTAAAAGGAATTCATTTTGGGTTAAAATCCTTCAGAAAATAAATTGAAAATAAAGTCAGTTGCTAGTGGCATATACCACTGACATACACACATACACACACACACACATATCTATATTACATGCACTCCCCAAGGTAACAGTAGTTATTCAAATGGAGAATAGCATGCAATCAAAGTTGTTAAAATGATACATTTATAGGAGATCCTACAGTCTTACTGATCTTTCATAATACTACTGAGATTGACTCTAATCAATGAACTGTCCACAACATTTTGCTATATATCAATAACATTGGCTTATGTTCAGATAATATGGCTGTGACACAGGCTGGCTGTCCTGCTGAAATGCAGCTTCCTTCTCATTCTATGGAATACTCTTTGGGAGGCAGAAACTATATTCCTCTGTTCTTTTTCATCTCTTTGGGCCATATGACTAATTTTCACTAAATGGAAATTAGTATAAAACTGCCTGAATTCATCTCAACTCTGCCAACTATCACCTGTGTGAATTTAGTAAAGTTATTTAAATTCTCTGAGGCTCAGTTTCCTCATCTCTAACATAGGCTAATAAAAGCCTCACTTTGAGGTTGGTCATGAGGATTAAGTGAAGTAGACACATAGCCTGACACATAGTAAGCAAATGAAGGTGTTCATTACATAAAATTTTTAAAAATTTACTCATAGTTTCTTTCAGTTCTATTATGTATATATCTTAAAGTCAGGCTCCAATCTGTGGGAACAACTGTTTAAGAATATCATTTAGAGAAACAGTTAAATAAGATTCACTATATTTTTCATCATGACTGTGAAAGTAGAAGAGGGTGAGTAGAACCAATTCCTTAAAAGATTTATAATGGAAATACTTCATCAAGCCTAATTTTTGGAAAATTATAAAGCACGTTTGCATTAGAGTTCCTCTTGGAGTTTCAGCTTCTGCTATTTACCAGGAGCATTAAGGTGATCTTCAAATGGACTGCTGGGCTTGGAAGAAAAGCCAGCTTAAATGTGAAGAGGAAATTTTTGACCCAAGAAGACAGATCTCATTGATCCAACTCTAGTTTTTGCCACAAAGCTTTGACAAAAAAAAAAAAAAAAAAATAGCAGGTGTCCTTGTTTGAAAGGGCAGCATTTCCTGAAAGAGTGCTGGGGAAAACAGGAAAATATAGCCTGCATTCAAGCAGAACATTTCACGTTGTCTATCACTTCAGCTGTTGTTCCTCATCTCCAGAGGCTGCCAGCCACGATCATTTGGGAAGTCACAGTGGATCTATTCTATTCAGTCCTCTGTGGGGGTAGGTCATTACACCAGCAGTGTGGGACTTCCCCGAAACAGATTTTCCTTCTAGCGCAAATTTGTTTTTCTCTGGAGCAATATGCGGAGGCACTAATCATGATAGTTCATCATGAATGTTTTCTTGGTAGACTTTTTTTAACCTCTGCAGCAGCTGCAGGATTGGAAAATATATGCATTGAAGCAATTAAACAAAACAAAAAAATCATGTAAAAGGCATAACATACCAGTAATGTGTGTGTGATAGAAGGGTTTATTATAGAAAATAAACATACATTAAAATTAGTTACAAGACAGAAACTGTCATTTTACAAACTACACACCCTGAAAATTTTCTAACACTATTATAAGGTCTTCTTAATAAAGGAATATGAACAAAATTAGAGAAGACAAGAGTCATTTTAAGGTCCATCAATAGAAAATGTGACAAATTCTGTGATTCTCTGCCTAAATATGAAACATGGAAGATTTTTATTTTCACATACTATTGCTATATAGTATCTTTATTGCTATATAGTTACTAATAAAATCTGTTAATATAAACAGTTATTCTGAACTTTAATTATGTAACATGGACTAGAGACATTAGGGGAATTCCCCTCTCCCCGCCAACCTCCAATGACACGGATTGATTGGGTAGAATTAGAACCCAAAGGCAAAGCAACAACCTAACAGATTTTAGCTGAAATGAGTATCTTCACTTAGTAGCTTGTATGAACTACCTTTTAAGGTAGGATGTTTTCTCTAACAGGAATGGTCAAAGATTGAATGAAGATTTGGAAGAATGATATAGAAATGAATGAAACACCAGACACATGGTCGGTGTAGATGAACTTAAAGCTCCTTCAAACACCAGTGTACATATTTTCTAAACAAGGTACACTAAACTCAAATGGTACTAGACTTGTAGTCCCTCCTCTTCTCACTCTCTCTTCTGCTACACTACTTCTGTCTTCTATACCTCCCCACCAGAGATAATTTCAACCTGGCACTGGAAAATGGATTTAATTATGAACCGAATATATACCATTACTTATAATGCTCAATTTTTAGTTTTGCAACTGTCGATATTCTCTCTAAAGTGTTTAATGTTATCAAATTAGTACAACATAAAATTCAATTAAATTAATTCTGTAATTGGGCATTTTTCTTTTACTGAACCCCAATAATTAATATTGATTACATTATTATTACAATTTTACTTTATTGACTGTAATATAGATTATTACAAACCAACTTGGATTCATCAGTATTCATTTACAATGGTGTCACTCAATCATAACATGCACTGTATGCACAGTTGCTCTGCTCTTAATTTATTAATTTTTTTTAGCGGGAAGTAATTAAAATTTAAATCCCCATATATGTTCCAGTTCATAGTTCTAGTCACATAAATAAATATCAGAGCTAAATGTATATACAAATATAATGTATTATTATAATTTTATACATATTAGAGACAGTAATAATATATCCAGCATGTTAAAAATTATAACTAACACACAGCTGCAAAAACTAGTTTTATCCTAATGGATATTAAAAGCAATAGTTTGATTTGTAAGACAAGATGTGTAGTAAATTTCTGAAAAGAAAATACAGATTGTTTTGTGTTATATAGTTGAATACATAAGTGCTTTTTTCAGTTTCTTTAAATTAATGAGCCAATCAGAAACCTAGTTGTTATAAGTAAGTTATTTACCCCTTTTAAACTTGATAAATCAAGTTATATTATTTTTTAAAAGAATCAGAAAAAACTATAGAGATGTGAGTACATGGGAACATTCCTGGCACAAATGGAAAAGCTACAAGTCCACAATTTGTATTGTAAGTCTTAGGCAAGGCTTTCTGGCTAACATCAAGTTGTAAGTCATGGATATCCTCATAGAAACAAAGAGCGTGTGTCATTTTTTTTCTAAAAATGAAAGAGAAAGCAGAAACAAGGCTCAAAAACTAATTAAACTTGCTGCAACAGAAATGAAAGCATTTTGATGCAACTTATTAAAGGGAAAATGCTGTGAAATTAACAGTAATCAAAAGCTAATTATGGTTGATGCAATAGGAACAGTAAAAGAATGTTTGATAACATTTATTGGACTAAAGAAATATGGCTGTCAAAAAAGGACACGTGTGGAATAAAATTCAAGTAATTATAGAAAAAAGGCTAAAACACAGAATGCACTGGTATATTATAGATAGAAATTTGAATTATACAATTCCTAGTAAATTCTGATTTTAGTTAATGAACATGTCTCCATGAGTAATCAGAGATGGCAAGAAGCAGATGCTTTTATCTTCCCCTTTTTACTACCCATAGTTACTTGTAATTCTCAAATGGCAATGATAAAATATTTTTATTTTCACTGGATGAACAATTTCATAAAATCTGTAAAGCATACATAGCCATTTTCTAAGAGATGGTAACTAAATTCAGTATTTGTCCTAAACAAGTAAAGTAAGGACATAGGATTTTGATGTTTTCCTTCTCACTGGGAAACGAGCAACCCTGATTTCCACACTTGTGATTATAAGTACAATTACCTTTCCTCTTACAGACTCGGTTCCCATCATCTCGGTTAACGCCAGTTACATAAAAAGCTGGATTTTGTGCATGAGGTAACTTTGCCCATTGCCATGTGCATTCACTAAGTTCTATAGGAGAGGTGGAAGAATAGCTAGTATTGAAACAGAAAAAGGGCAAAGAATAACCAATACCCACGTTTTCATAGTTTATTATCATTTATTATCAACCTTTTTTTATAAGACCTAAGTGCAGAGGAGAGAAATATGTATCTCACTAGGATAATTATTATAAATATTACAAAAGGGACAAGGACATATAAAAATAACAATTTCCATATAATGCAGAATGATCTTCTTTAACTGAATAGAGAGGAAATGGTACTATTTTGATAACTAAAAAGAGGGTTGTTGCAGCTAGTCAGGCAAAAAATAAGAAAAAAAATCAAAGCAGGTCTTTTTTTCCTCCCAGGCACTAGGCTGCACAGTGAGTACAGGCACCAGGTGAACAGTGGTGTTAATTAGGGTACTATAATTTTGGCTGGTAAGTTTGCTTCAGGAAAAAAAATACCTGTGAAGAGTAGGCATGTGGCATTAGACTATGGCTCTTAAACTTTCATGCACATGTATTCAAGAGAGGAGCTTAGTAAAATGCATGCTCTGGGGCCTGCCCCCAGAGATCCTGAATCAGTAGGTTAGTAAGTTTAAGGCATCTGAAATTTTAACAAGCAACCTCAAGTGGATTTGCTATCAGGGCCTTTCAATTTACATTTTAAGTTGTAGATTATAAACCAATTAAAGACAATAACTGTTTATTTGCCGTAGTACCATACAGATCACCTTAGTCACCTTCTTAAACTCATCCGCATTCTATTGTTGCAACTGGGCAAAATTTTTTTGCTTAAGTCTGTGACTGTTAAGTTTTATATATTGTACAAACAGAAAAATATTGTGCAGAGCCAATAAGTAATTTAGTTAAATACCTGGTGATTTTCAATATTGGCTGCACATCAAATGCACCAGGGGGATCTTTAAAATACTACCGCTGGTGCCAGGCTCTAAACCAATTGCATCAGAATCTCATGGGGTAGGCCTGGTACATCTGTATTTCTTAAAATCTCTCCTAGGTGATCCTGACGCACAGTAGAGATCGAGTGTCACTGACAATAGGGTAGTTAGCACAATTTATCAAAAGTAATATATTTCTAATTAGAAATTTTGAATTCTGATCAACAATTACTATTGTCTCTGGGTTATCTACCACTTTCTGCTCCTCTAGGCTATGCTCTGATGGCAAGATTTGGAGTTATATTTTATTTGTTTTTATTTAATTGCTATTTTAAATCCTTGGGTTAATTTCTGTCTTTCCCAGATAAGATTGTTCCTTTTTGGTGTTTTATTAGAATGCCTGCTTTCACAATGATTGCCCTATATTGGAATCAGATACCTTATCCTTTAAGCTATATAAAGTTGCCTATTCTGACCACAGATAGAGCTCTCCATGATGTCTGTATTTTGTGAACACTCATCCCAAACCAGCCATAATTTAGCAGTCTGTAGTACAGTATTTTGGTGACCAAATGCAATAGAATCATTCCATTTTCCTTGAATCTTTTCTGAAAAGCAAAAATGGGAAATAAAAGTTCCTTTTCTGTTCTTAGAAGCCAAATAATGTAAATTACACATCACAAGTTGTTGGGAGCTATTTTTTCTTTTCTTATTCAACAAGCCAGTCACTATTTGGAGAGCATAAAGGCAATAAGCAGCAGAAAAAAAAACAACAAAAAACAACTATATAAGAAATTGAGAACAGATGGCATTCAAGTCCAGGATGGCAACTGATTCTGAGACCTAACTTTATCCCAATACTTCTTTCTTGTATTTGCCAATATATCCTTATTTTGTAAACCTATCAACTTTCAAATCCATCACATGCACTAAAACAGTTCCGGATATTAGAATCTTGGTCTAAGTGATCTCCCTACAACTAAGCAACCCATGATAATATTGCTCTCTTCTAAAGGTCTTCTAAAAGAAAATCATACAACATAGTGGATTCTGCTCTATTTTTCACCACTCCCTATTCTGCACCCCAATTTGGGTGAATGATACCTTCATTTGGCTACTCGGCTTTTCAGAGGCAACATGCTCTTACTACTTGTAATTGCTCTAAAATTTCAAAACAAAACAAAATATGGATTTTTAGGGTTTTTTTCAGAAAAACCTAATATGACCAGAGCACTTCAAATAAAAATTTTGTAGAAGAGAACTGTTAAAAGAATTTTTGAGTGCCTAATATGTGCTAGGAAGTAGTCTATACACTTTCCAGATGTAAACTCTCTTTCATCTTCACAATAACACACCACGTTGCACAGGGCCTGTGCTTGGAATGGTTCCATGCTTGGCTTAAAGCTCTGCTGTTGCCAACTTGAAACTGGTCATGAATTTTTAACAAGGGGCCACACATTTTCATTTTCCACTAAGAAGAGCAGACTAAGTAGTTGGTCTTCATCCATCAGATAAATTTTTGTCTCCTTTTAAAGATGCACAAACTTCAAGTCCCTCATTCAAACCCATAGAGTTATCAAATGATGCAATGAGATTCCCACACTGGCCATTTAGTTCCACTGACTACTTCCCTATAAATGAGATGTCACGTGAAATCTGAATTGAGCATGTAGATGAGGTGATAAAATATGGTTGCCAAAAAGAAAAAAGACACTTACCTAAATGACCAAACATTTTATCTGTTTTATGTAAGCCAATAAACTATGTGCTAGTGAATTGGTGTTCATGTACCTTATCCCCCAGTAAGGTAGACCTTGTAAGTGCTATAGAGGAAGAAAGTATGAATCAGTAGCTATCATGAGGATGACTTTGGTCTTCTTTTATCACAGTATCTCAGTTAAATACTTTCTAATATTACTTAAGCAAGGAACCAGCACATTTTGATTAAAATGGTTACCTTCCAGTAGAATCTAATTTCAGAAGTTATGTGTTCTGATAATACATCCTAAGGTAATGTGCCTGCAGAACAGAAAGAGGAGAGCAATTTTTACACAGTGTCTCATTTGTCAGAGTTCACTTAGATATTTTTAAGAAAAGCTTGTTCTAGTCCAAGATTCTCATGTGTACAGAAACTCAAAAATGATTGCTGGGGCACATCATCCAGTTCCTAAGAATGATGATAAGACGTAGTGAAACACACTGGGCAAAACAAAAACAAAAACAAAGAATGAAAACCTGAAGTGTCTTTCCTTCCCTTGCTCTCTTTGTTCCAGCCTAATTCTCACACTTGAAACTCAAGATGATGACTTATTCTTCCTTAAAGTCGTGGAATTTCTCTGTATCTGAGTTTCTTTTCCTGATGGAATCTTAGGCAAAAGAAGAAAGACTATTATAAATGCCTCGATGGTTTGTTATTTCTGAAGCAGGAAAACATTACATAATTCAGTTAAACAGGTGGCATGCTTATTTTTCCTTTATTTCCATGGCATTGGTTCACTCCACTGAATGACCCAGAGCCCCTGAACTTAACTCAATAAACATAAAATCTCATAATATAATTAGTTACACTAATTTTAATTCGTGCTGTTTGGAGCATGAGGAATATTCTAAAATAAAAAGGATTGGAGCATTTCCCTTGTCATATCTCAAACCATAAAATGTCTCTTACAAACCAACTGAAGGAGAATTAGATTGTTACTGTTTGCTTTTTCTCTTTTGCTTTTTTTAATTCATTAAACTGGCTTATGTGGAAACTTAGACCTTCATTTTTAGAACTGAGGAAGGTAACAGTCTCTCATGACAATCATGATCAGTAAGGTCAGTTTCTTTCTTAAATGGTTAATTAGAAGTCACCTGAAATAACTGCCTATTATCTAAACTATACTTCAGCTGCCAGCTACTAACATAGCTATCTATATCAATGCCACTTTGCTCAGATCAAAACCTTTACAGGTATAAATTCTGGAGCCAGTAGATTAACACTTAGTCTCATGTAAATGGAAGATAGGTTTAAAAAGCTTTTCAGTTTTAGTCAGGAGGGATTGTCTTTGAAGTTTCCATGGCCATCTCTTTGGTGCACAACATAAATTACTCCAATTCAGTGTCTATTACCCTCTATTCAATGCCCATTAAATCTTTCCAAAGAGATATCCTTTATGTCACACATGTACAGTGAAATTCAAGGCCCTTTTTATCATACAGCGAAGGGGTACCACATATTGCTCTCTAACTTGGAGATTAATTTCCACATGTTAAAGCAACAAATTAATCCTGACCTCCACTATTGACTCTTATAGAAGGAGCCTGGTCTTTTAAGCCTTGATCAGAGTGCATCTAAAAATTTCTAATTATTGTTAGCAGTCAGCGGAAGGTAGAAAGAATCAGAGCTTGAAGCCATATGTGACCACAATATCTTTTCTTGCACTGGAATAAATTATCTACACCAGTAGCAAATGGTCATTTTTACAATCATGCCTTCTGGGCTTTTTTCCATTGCCTTATTTTCAGCTCACTACACTGAGAGAAAATGCACTTCACACGCAAGCCACTACACTCTTTAAAGGGAGTTTCTCTTTTCCAACTGAAAGTTCTTTAAGTGATGATAAACGGTCAGATGCTATCAGAGTGCTTCCATTCCTTTATTACAAGTCAATAACATCATTTTTATTCCATAAGGCATCTTAAAATGAAAACTCTTTTTTTCAAAACTGACAATTTGTGGGCAATTGTGACATTTAAAATACCAGCCTGTATGAAAACAGTAGGGAAATATTTTCTTTATTGAGGATTTTTAAACACATGAAGTGCTTTATAGCTAGAACTTAACTAGAAATACAAGGACTTTCAGTAAAAACAAAGGGACAAACATGGAAGACATAATTAAAGGGAAATGCATTAGTTAAAAAAATTTGATAGCAGAGAGAATATGATAGAGTAGAAGTAGTCTATACTGAGTCTGTCTTTTGTAGGCAAATATATATATATATATATATGTGATACTTGCTGTAGCTATAAACATGGTCTCCTAAGATTCACTTTGGGAATTAATAAGAAAAGTAATAAAAGACAAAGTATATAAGGTTCCTTTGGAAAAACACCAACAATCAACATAAACAGACATTACAATCTGTAAGGTACACTTGGTTTACAAGGAAAGCAAAATTCATTCAGAATTCAGACTAAGAGTTTTTGTGACTCTGCTTCACCTACAAGTCCACAGTCCTTAGCACAGTTTCTTGAACTTCCAAAATGAAAAATGCCCTTGTGAGCTCTACTTTCAGGCAATCTTTGATTATTTCCTTACAGCTCAAAGTAAACAGTGATTAACAGGGGAAGGCCAACAAGTCAGAAAAAAAAATGAAGCAGAGACTGTGCCCATAGTAGCTACCTCTCACACATTTCAATTTTTCAAGTGTAGCTTTTTAAAAGCTATCAAAATATGTCTATCAAAACATTAATCACAAGTATATGAGGTAAAAGAAAAGCAACTCAACAAAACCCCTAGGGCTGTGGGCAGAGTAAAGCTTTTCTTCTTCCTTCTTTTTTGGTCACTGCAAGTTTGAAGTCTTTCAAGAAGTTAAACACGTCTTTAATTTTAATTTCTATTATCTCAGTGGGAACAAGAGGCCATGACACCATGATTTCAACATTCCTACACATGTGTTCATGTGTGCAAGCCCTCCCCACACACCTGCACAGTGTCTGAGGATCTGATTAGCTTATTTAATTGTTTGGCTAATAAATTTCGGCTTTGTCAGTTATGAGTTCTGTAACCATTAGCAACTTAGTTAACTTCTCTGGAACTCTGTCTTGAAGTTGAGGAGACTGAATAAGGTGTTGCCTATGAAAACTCAACACTGTGTGTGATATACAGAAATCACAGTGATGAATGTTAATTCCATTATTGTACATACACCCAAAGCCAACCTTCTTTTTCCCTAAGAGGAATAGGGAGAACTGAGCAAAAAATACTTAACCCTACAAATGAGGCCTTTATTCTAAGTATTCATCTCCCCATGTGTCCAATAGATTCATCATTATCTACTGCCTCAGGGATGTAACCACAAGCCAAACTCAAACCATGGATCACAGGACTGAACAGTTAGTGTTGATAAATGAAATATATCATTATTCCTAGGAGAATAGTTGCCCAATACAGAGTGGATCAGAAAAAATTAATTAAATATATTAAAACAATGCAAACCCATAATATGAAATGGGTTAGAAGTAGAATGTGAATTTTTCTGTTTATAACCCCAAATCTAACTTGCTAGTTGATAATTCTTAACTTGTAGTTTTTGGCTGTGCTATAGTCAGTTTTCTTAAGGCAATGTAATTAAAAACCCTAACTGGTTAAAGGGTGCACAGCAATCTTTGATTTGCATAGAGGATAGTATTTGTATTTAGCTTGTTTTCCTAGATTTATTATTCTTCAGTATAGAATAACTTTTATGAACAGCAAAAGACTTGTTAGTATATATTAAAATTTCCTCTCATTTTAAACAAAATTAAATGGAAAAATATAAGTACTAATCCTTGAATTTTTTGACTTTGCTTTAAGAATCTTTGACAATGATAGCAACTCTAGTTTCAGATTTTTGTTTCCTTAATAAAGGAGAGATTTTATACCTGGCTGGTGATTAAATACTATAAAATTTCCCAGTAGATATATATATATATATATAGACCAGTTTCTTTGTATGGTTGGATGTATTAGGAAAATACAGCACAGAGGCATTCACTATTCTTTCCACACACTTATATTAAAATAAGCCCAGGAAGACTTTCTTTCTGTGGGAAGCATTTCAAGTGAACCTCTCTGATGAACTGTGCCTTTAGTAGCCTTTGGCCTGATGCCTATACAATAAAACAAAATGGAATTTCTAAAGTGATAAAACAGGTTGAAAATAATTGAACTTTCTACAAATAAACTAATGTTCCTATTGCCTAATTTACTGAGAATCGCTTGAATTTCTGAAGTTTTATAATTTTGTCAAATATTTTGATACTAGAGAAAAAATAGTATTTCTATGAATCTACACAGCCCACTACACAATACAGTCTATACACATTACTACATGCACCTGAAAAAGTAATATAAATGCACATTTTATGAAATGTACTAGAAATGAAATGTACTAGAATTTAGACAGCCATTATAATTTTCTACTGAGTTACCACCCACTATAACATTTGTAAGAGATTGCAATTTCCACAAGCACTGCTGGAGGGCTATCAAATTTTTATGGTCATATATTTTCATATTATGCTGTCCAAAAATGATTATTCATTTCCTTAAATGTTCAATTTTATTCAATAAAAAGAATGATCTCAAAGAAACCTACTGTGATTTCCTTAATACTCTCATTTTAAGGTCATTGAAAAAGGCAGGATTAATGATGCTTTTTAGCACCCTTGATGTGATTTCTTCAAGCTTGCTTATATGACCCTCCATTTTGGGGTCAATTTAGGTAATTTAGTAAAATTAGAATTTTTTGCATAATCTCTGGACCACAAAGAATTCAACTGTTCCCAACATTTACCTTGCGATCAGAATATAACAACACTATTTCAATCCAAACTTCCACCTGATTGGTAATTGCAGTGATATTTCCTCAAACGTGGTTGCTAATTTACAAGTAGAGGTCCAATTCTCCAAATGGGTTAAACAGAGCTCTCCATTTAACAAAAATAAAACTTTTAATATCATTTTGAGGTGGGTAATAGTCTCTTTCATTAGGATAAGGAAGTGCACACTGAGAATATCTTTCTGCCATCTGAGTAATCAATGGGCCAATATAGTTATACATCTTCCAGAAATTCCCCGTGGTTCAATTTAAAGAAGTGTTTATCCTCTCCTGCTCCCTCTCCTTCACTTATCCACTATCATTTGGCAACTGTAGAAAGAACATTCTCATCCTGCAATTAAGAGAAAGAGGAAGTATTTCATACTTTCCCTTAATAACTTCTGCCTGTTCAAACAATCCCTATTTTATGCATGTATGCTAATAATGAAAAAATAAGTGTGACAAAAATTATCTGGAAAGAAAAACTATTTTTATAGTTTTTACCCTATAATCAGGAAAACCATTAATTTCATTACTGTTATTTTAATGATTGAAATGTGAACATACCATTAGTCATTATTTTAACAGAAGTATAGTGCAAAGTAATGATTAAATCTACATTGATTTTTTCATTAAATGTACAGTGGCAGCTTTATACAAAAACTAAGGAGTCAGGCTTGCCAATAATTATACTTATGCCATGATTAACTCATTGGTACTGTATAATGCTCCAAATAAAGTCACTGATAATATGCTTGGAAATTTTATAATAAGTAAGACATCATAATGGGAAGTGTTTTTTTTAATTAGGCTGAATCTTTGTAAAAGTATGCAATAATACTAAAGGTCAGTAATTATACTGTCTTGATACAATTACAAAACTAATCTCTTAGCTATATTCTTTTACTTGCAAAGATATATTACTTGGATTGTGAAACATAGCAATTACTAATTAAAATACTTAATACTATAAATCATTTTGAACAATCTGCATCTCTCCTTGGTAAAGAAAACAGCTAAAAAGCATTTATGGCATTGAGAGTAAGTTTTAATACCTGACCTAGTTCTTCAGAGTATGTGCACACAGTGACTGTAAAAAAGAGGAAGTTCATTTAGAAAACATTAATAAAACATATATTCAAATCCTGCATAGTCCTTTTTAAGATTATTTAGCGAATAATTTTGTTGCTTGTTATAGTTGATTTCACCATTGTCACCCCTTGTACTCTATTTGGCCTGAGTAGCTTAGCCCTGTGGAGTTCATTTCCACTGCTCCCTTGTCCTTCACTCACCCCTGTCCTCCAGCTTGCATTAAGGTTCAACCAAAGAGAGGCAGTGGCAGGAGACTTTTGTCTCTGGTGCTGGCCACATGTTCAGTTACAGCTTAGGATACATGACATTTCGGATTTAGGGATATAAGAGTCTCCTGTTGTTGGTCCCTGAGTCATTGGTCTTTGGTTGGTTCCCGTAAGACTTCCCACATCTTTGTAATAGTACATTCATTAAATGCTCTTATCTTGAAACTTCTGATGGTGTCCTGTGTTTTTTGCTGTGATCTATTTATCCTCGTGATAATTTTACTTTAAATATTTATCAGTTTTATATTGTTCTCAAACACCCAAACCAAGTATACCTATTTAACAGTATAACACATGCATTCATGTATGCAAATAATAATTTTTTAAGACAAATTACTCTTCCTTTCAAAGTTTTCATCATTCATTATTCTCCCTATTTTCAATTTGACCCTTTCTCCTCACATTCATCACTTTCTAAATTCTGCATTTATATTTAGGGCATCACATTCACTGAGGTTTGAAAACTGAGCTATCATTGACTATTATTGACTCATATTCATGCCTTTCCCTAAACTATACATTCAACCAGTTTATTGTCAATATAAACTCAAATTTCTCAATGTTCTTGACAGTTGCTTTTTCTTTTCCTTTCCCACTGCCTGGTTTGGGTCTTAACTGCTTTGCACTTGCCTCGTTCCTTCTGGGGATACTGCCACTCCGCCCAGCAAGGAGATACCCGAGAGTAGAAATGGGACATGGGGGATGTGTAGCCGCTCTCAGATGGTCTTGCTTCTCACAATCCGAGATGATTTCAGGCATTTTGAAACAATTTAAACTTACAACTGATTTTCACCTTCCACGTACTCTTTAGATCTAACCAAGGAATGAAATGAGACTCCATCCTGCTTTCATTCCCAGCTCCCCACCCCACCTGCAGCTCCAGTTCCTCCTGCATAGTGCACCAGCTCCATCTTCCCTGCGCCTTGGACATTCATACCTCCTTTCATCGATCACCTTTCACAGCTTACCTTGCATAATACGAGTTCACCTTGACTTCTGGAAAAATCCTTTGTCAGGTATCTTCCCCTCTAAGTTCTCTCTGACCTTTCCATTCTTAGCTCCACCTATTCCCCATGAGAGGGCACTATTTCCTGCTGGTGAGGATAGGCTGTGAGGTCAGACTGCTTAGGGTTAATATCCTTGTACCAGTGCACACATTTCAAATTTAAGCAAGTTACTGAGTTTGTCTTTGCTTCAGTATCCTTACGTATAAAATACACACGGCAGTACCTTCATTGTGAGTACCATATGAGTTAGTGGTTTTCAAGCACTCTCAGCTAAAATAGATTATACACTATTTACTCAGCACATCTTATGTAGAGAAAAATGTGCCAGGATATGAGCATAATAGTAAAATGAACAGAAAGCTTTCAGCACTATCTTAAACTGCAGCAACTTGCTCTGCCATCTTTTAAGCCAATCTCAAAATCTATTCCCTGTTTTCAGTTTTTTCTAATCTTCCTAATTTCACAGAATTCTTCTGCCTAGTCTCTCAACACTTTATAGAAGATTTTAGTTTTTTTTTATAGGCGGTACTCATGTTACAATCATGTATCTCTCTCTCTCCCTCTCTCTATATATAGATGCATAGGTGACACACAGATACAGATAGACAAATCCATTTCTCTATAAGAGTGTTCACATCTTTAAGTTCAGGTAAAGTGTTTTATTTATCCCTTCATGCAACTTCATGTTTGCTTAAAATGTAGTGTAACTGTGTAATGCGATTTAATAGTTCTTTTAAATCAAATGCCTATTTTATAAGCACTTATCCAAGATTATTAATAATCTTAACCACACCTCTACAAAGTAGGTATTTTCTCCACTGCAAAGAGACAGTTTCAGAAGTTGAGAATAAATGGTTAGCAACTTTTATAGCAATCTGACATTGCCATGGCTTCCAAGTGTGTTGTCTGTGTCAACAAATTTGGATTGTAGCTTAAGATTTTTGTGGAAGTATGCTGGCAAGCTACAATGGCAGGGAAGCATTTTGAATGACTGGTTCAGGATCTAATTCGGATTATACACAAATGTACTGTTTTCTTCATTAAAAAAGTCTTCCTAAACAATAAAAATATCAGCTGAATATCAGGGTTTTTGGAAGGGTAGTAAAATGTGCGATTATATTAAAGTAAATGCATTAAGTACTAGGTTTTTCTCTTTTTCATATGATAATAGAAGTTGATTATAAACAACTCTGCTGCATACTAAGGTATATAGGTTATAGATGTGGAAACATCTGCTGAGAATAAACAACAAAAAGCTCTTGTTTCTACAAGATAAGAAACCAGCCCATTCCCAAATTTTAAATACGTTAGCTGGCCTTCCATATTTGTTTGATATATTTGGTGGCTTAATGATCTTAGTACTTCTTGTAATGATGGAATGCAACATGTTTTACAAAGGCAGGTAAGATCAAGGGGCAAAGCAAAAGTTAGAAGCTGAGAAGAACACATTTTCTACAATTATTTATGAAACAGCCCATAAATTAAGTCCAATTAGCAGTGGAAGAAATTGTGATATTGACATTGCACCTTTGCAAAAAGTTATCACAGACCAACTTATAATACTGATAGGATATTTTGAAATGTATATTCTATCAAAAAAGATCCACATGTAGAAATTCAGAGATCCTGAGTCAATATCTTTCATCAAAAAATGTCTTTAACTACTATAGCCTTACAGAATAAATACTGGAAATGGCTACTAATGAATGAAAGATTGAAGATGAATTTGAAAATGCTGCAAAACTTGCCTCATTTTGAATAAAAGTTTAAAGTATCTTAAGACTACTGAAATTGTCTGAGATTCATATTTCTACTGTGACTGCTATTAATATAAGACATGGAAACAGCTTAGATTATACATTATTCCCTGCAAGAAATGCTAAAGTCAATCCAAAGAGATTAGATAAATTACAAGAAGCAAGCACATGTCATATTAAAATTTAAATAATTGATATATATATGGTGTTTATACAAAGTGTGCATACTTAATATGAACAATTACTATTCATTTAATATTTTGTTTAGTTCTGACTGCAGAATAACAAAAAATATATATGTGTAATAATAATTCTCTGTATTATTCTCCAAACATCCATACTCAATGAATATATGAAATTTTGTAATTCTTTTCTTTTTTCATATGTTTGTGGAACCTAATAATAAAAAGTTCAGGCTTGTATTTTGTATGCTTTATTATTTCATTTTTTAATAACTCATTTTTATTTTACCTTATATGCATCATTTCTGCTTGACTTAAGGAAACAAATGGCTCTCAACACAGATGATTGAGAAGTAGTGACAGAGCTCCATGAGCGAGGTTAGTTTGTTTGCTGAGTCACTACTGCAGCTCCACACCTAAAACCTTGCCCTGAACGTTGCAGGAAGAACACCCCAGCTGCCTCCACATACAACAAATATGAGCAGCTCCCCTCTGTTCTTGCTATAGGAGTAGGCCAATGGAAGAGTAGGATTTAGGGAGCTTTGCTTTGCCTATGTTTGTTATTATTCTCACTTTTTTTTTCTTCAATAATAGGAGGGAACCTAAATTAACATAACAGTGGGAAGTGGATGGTTCAGTCCTATATTAAGTTGGAGGTGTTCTCAGAAGCTTCTGTGGGTGCCTAAGGCAAATACCGGATTGATCTCCAATCGCCCCCCCATGGGCTTCTGGTTGATGCCATTTCCTTGATGTCTGAACGGCCTCTTCTTGACCTTGCCATCTGCCCAGAAAAGAGGACAAAATTTTCCTGCCTGTCTATATGTGATTTTGAGGGTTAAACCAGACAGGAAAGGGCATAGTTGGAAGACAGAACCTTATATAAAACACAGGTTTGAAGAAACATGGTGTATGTGGAGACCCATAGGTATGTTGATTTACTTTCTGGATGTGTATGATAACATACATTAACATCAGAGGGAAAAAATGAAAGTTGGAATGCTTAAAACTTGTAAATTGCAGAGCAAACATTAACCAGCTTTTAGTTCTATCATGGCATGCTTTTCAGAATTATTCTGTAGGCCAAGGTCACAATATATGGAAAGTTGTTTGTAAATTTTTTTAAAGGTTAAAAAAAGTAATTTTTAAAAAAGTATTTAAATTTTAAAAAGTTAAAAAAAGTATTAAATCCATGATTCAAATACTGTTTCCTCATCATCATCTTAACCTGTTGTTGGTGGTGGATTCCAAGATTCATTCCTTGGAGCCTTTTTCTCTAGATCCTTTTGGTCACACCAAGCAGTCTGGTAACAAATGCTTACTCTATGCTTAAGATTGTCAACTTGAATCAGTTCCTGGGTTCTAGACTCATATACACAATTGCTCATTACACAACTCCCTTTTGAAGCTTAATAATCTAAAATGTAACAAGGCCAAATTCAAACCTTCCCCCAAATAGTCATGACCCTCACCCCCCACCGCCCTGTGCATTCTGGTTTATCTCCCTTTTCAAGTCCATTATTTATCAATAATAATTATTATTAAGTCATTACTGGGGCTCAAACCAAAAGTCATACATCACTTCTCTTTTGCTCTTCTACCCTTCATTTTTGCCATCAACTGGTCAAAATACTTTCAAAATACACAGAAAATTCCACTTATTCTCATGATTTTCATTGCTATCTCTCTGATCCAAACCAACTTCATTTTCTGCTTTGATTATTGCAACAGCCTCTTAACTCTTCTCTGCTTCTAATCCACTCCCTGCCCCCTTAGTTAAAGTGATACTGTTAGAATATTTATAAGAACATTCCTCTGCTCAACACCCTCCAGTTGTTTCTCATCTTGATCAGAGAAAATGCCAGAATCTTTCAATGGGTGACAGGACACCACCTGCTCACACTTCCCACACTTTTACCTTCCCATTCACTCTGATCTTCACACATCGGCTGAGAGCTTTTCAAATATACTCAGAGCACTCCCATTTCAGGCTGCTTCTCTCCTTGGCTCACTGACCCCACAGACAGTCCCTCTTCTAGCTCTCTATCCTCAAGTCTATGCTTCAATGTCACTTTCTTAATGAGACTTTGCCCCATCCTTTATTTAAAATGGTACTTCCCCTCTCCCTATCCTTAAATGTTTTGCATAGAATTCATCACCTTTGGACAAACTATATATTTACTTATTTATTTCACTCATGGTCAGTTTCCTCTCACTTGAATTAAGTTGCATGAGGGCAGAGTTTAGCCTGTCTTGTTTTCTGCTATATTCAAAGTACCCAGAACAACTCCTGGCAAAAAGCAGCTCGGTAAGTGTTACCGAATGAATGATGGGATCTTAATCACGCTAAGGTGCACATAATGTCAAACTGTTAAGATAGAGTAAATGACACATCCAACTAATTATTTTGAATCTATAATCTTAGGACACCATAGAAACAAAATTATAATTTCCTTTGTCACACCTTCTCTGACATACAAAGATGGTAGTGGATTAATAATATTATCAATTGTATGACTACTGAAAATTAGACTACTTTGTTCCTGGCTTGAAAACTAGAAATTAATTTTTGGCTGCATGATAACATCAACAAGCCCACTCAATTCTTTGCTTGAATAACTTTCAAATACGTTCTTTCTCTTTATTTCCTTAGCTCTCTTTTTGATGCAGGTCATGATATCACACCTTGGGTGCTCAAATCATTTTTTTTCTTCCTTTCACCTCTCTATACTCAAAGCCTCCCTTCCTTAGTTGTTCAAATACTGAACAGTTTTCCACCTGTCATTCCTCTAATTTTAAAAGAATATATACTGTAGCTGCTGTGCTAAGGCAGGAAACAAAAGGAGAGCCATGGCTATTTAAAGGCAGAAGCATTATTATTTGTAGACAATTGCAGGACAATATAACCACAAAGAAGTTCAAAACGCTATTATAACTAGTAAGAATATTTAGTGAGGAGGTAATAAAACACAAATGCACATTTTGACTTGTTAGATATCTAGTCAATATATAGAAGGAGCAAAGAAGTCAGTTAAAGTAACTGCCAGTGTTGGGGCCCCAGGACTGGCTTCCATTCTTGCTCAATGCCACTCTTCATGACATCGTCTAAGGGGCAGCTTCGCGGAGGGGATACCCTCAACAACTCTTATGAATCTCTCACACTAGAAAAGCTCACACTCAAAGTAAAAAGAAGAGAAGCAGGAAGGGGAAGGAAAGAACCCTCCTCTTCCAAATTCTCTTGCTCTAACTTAGGTCCTTTCCTCCAAGTCTTTACAGCAGCAACTCAGCTTCCAAATTAGAAACTTTCATTGCATCTCACTTTCAACATAGTTATAAAACCTAGGAATGCATGTGGCTACATATTACCATTTAAATACAGTGTCTCTGATGTTCTATTAACTAAAAGACCTCCTTCAGGTATTTAGACATTCACAGCCACTTTCAGACTAAAGGGAATATTTAAGATTCCAACTTCAGTTAGGTACAAATTGCTTAAGACTTCAAAGGCTGACTTTTGTTTAGCTTTTTATTTATTTTTTGATGTTGTAACATTGACTTTCCAACATTTCAAAAATTTCAAAAGTATCTCTAGAAAGTGTTTCAGCCTGCATACCTAGGTATAGCAGCAGGTGGCCCTTCACAACCCACTCTGACCTTAAGAGGCATAAAGGCTGGAACTGAGATTGGTTTGTGTAATCAGGGTCAGTTCATGATCACATACAAATCGATGGTGGAAGTCAAATGCACTTGCCATGACTACCAAGCCTAAAAACTTCAACCAACTAACTCATCTATAATGGTGGTAAAAGTTCATTAGATAGGATTTTATAGATAAGTAAATAAGTATAGATAAATAAATAAGTAAGTAAATAAATAAATAAATGACTAATAACCAATTATCTTCTCATAAGAGAATATAGTTACTGGTCCTTACAAGATACTTTTATCATAACTCTCGAGGAATGGTTCATTCACTATCATGGCCTGCAATTTTCAGTATTAAAAGGAAGGTAGGGTATGTGTATTTGAAGGGGCTTTGAAAGTCCAAACACAATACGTTTAAGTCGAAATTCATACTACCATTCATTCTAAACTAATACCATGCTTTCTGAAATATAAAAGTGAACATTATAGAACATACAGACCAATCACTCACCATTTCACCTCTCAATTTTCCATTTGTAATTGAGTCCACTCACTAATTTCAATACAAATAGGCTTAAAATCAGGAGACTTAATTCTTGACAAACACCCACACTTTGGTACTAAATAACGTTGCCTCCTACATTTCACAGGATACAAAATGCTCATTTACTGCTGTTTTCTAAGGATCACTCACAAGCACATCTGGGACTAAAGAAATAATAAATTAAGGAAAGTAGAGTACCTATACGAATTTATAGCTCTCTATGCTCATACAATATAAAACAATGCATTTATTCAGGAGAAGATATTTTGAAATTGTATTATTTTGTTTGAGTAGTGGAGAAATAAATGTTACCTGAGGACTCATCATGGGGGAGGAAAAACACTCAGTACTTATAAATACAGGAAATATCCAAAATAATTGAAGAAAACCAAGTGAATAATTTGAAAGGTAGATCATATTCATTAACATTTTAAGTACAATACAATCATAATCAAATCGTTTTTAAATTACTATTGCCATTAATGAATGTATGTGTTACTATTTCCACTCTTTGGTACTTAGAACAATATTTCCAAGTTTACCTTTAAAAAATAATCTCTTTACGATTAAAAAAGTGGCTGTACTCATTAGAGGTATCCAAGTAATAATATTTGAAATAGGCTTTTCTTATTCATTTTGTACTTTATGTTAAGATCATTTTCATAAAATAAAGGATTCTGTCAAGAGAGAATAATATTCTGCATAGATTCTACACACTGAACCTACTGAGTGGGACCTTCATTGGATGTAGTAAATGTAAATTATAGTGGCTGCTTGGCTTATTGGCCACAACCCTTAGTTACACCTGCAAGCACAGCAGAGGCACCTAGTAAAAGCTGAACCAGTCTATTTTTCTTTATGGGTATTTTGAAACTAGAACATAGAAATGTGGTGGATCTAAGTTTTTGAGTAGAATAACCTATATGTAGTGTTCTAGAACTGTCTTCATCAGCCTCAAACTAAAAAAATTAGCACCATTTCTACAATGCAGATTCATCATAGGTGGGGATAATTACTCCCTCAAAATCTGGTGTAAATTATAAAAGAAACACAGGACTTGCAAAAACACTAAAATTAAGTAACAAAACTTTAAACACTGTGTTTTGTCTTAAAATAATTATATTTGTATGAATCAAAATTATGTAATTACAAGTAGAATTAAATTTATATATTACAGACAGTATTTTGGACAGTGTTAAGATTTCCCTAACTTACTAATGAACTATAATGATGATGCTATTTGAAAGTTACTTTTAAAATGTTAGAATATTTTCAGTTCTCTATGGTGCCTATGCTGATTCTGATTAAAAGGCTATTCAACATAGAGACCACGGAAGTATGTCACCAGGAAATCCAATACCTGTGCAGTATGCTGCTCCATCTGATATTTAGCAAGTAGCACATACTAGCAAACTAGTTTATTTACAGTGGTTTCCTTAAACAAATTAATTTCATCAAAAAATATGTTTCAATCATGCATATTTTCAAATCATATAATTTTTTTCTAGACTCATGGAAGATATATTTATTATGGAAGATATATTTATCATTTGTTTGGGCATTTGCATCCCCACAATGAGGCTTATTAAGCAACAATCAGAATTATAATTACCTACTTACAGACGGCTTTACCCAATATTTTCCCCTGCTGTATATGACAACTCACCACTTGCTATTTATTTTAGTAGTTACAGTACCCAGCATAATTCCTGGAACATAGCAATACTTCACAAATATTCATAGGCTTGTACTGAAATTGTGACTTGGAAATTTTAAAAATATTAATATGCTTAGATTTATCTTATGTATAGATGAAGGACATTTACTTAGTGAAACCTGCTTTCTTCAATAACCATTCATTCCCAACATCAAGGATCTGGAATATCACAAAAGATAAGGCATTTCCTCAGAACCTGACTGATCATTGTCTGCATTTTTTTTTATTGGTTTGGAAGATGGAAATAGGTGGCGCAATGACATTGATTGTCCACTCAGTCTCATTCTAGCCATCATCCCACTTCTATTTGCCATGACCATAAAAAATGGTATTCTCCATATGGTTTAGGACCATTGCAAAAATTGCTGAATATGTGCAGACTGTATGTCTTATCAATATACAGAAACATACTTAATAAAATATATGCCCAGAAATACATATGACTGGACGACAAAGGAAATCTAATTTTAGTCAGGACAAGCTTTCTTTCAAGTAGTGCTGTTCTACATGAAATGGACTCCTCAGAAATCAACAAACTACAATAACTGCAAACCACCTGGAACACTGGCCATCATACAGTAGACAGCTACAAATTACTGAATGAATGAATAAACACACAAGTTAATTATAACAAAGTAGAATGAAATATTTCAAGATTGTAGAAAACATTTTTCCCCGTTGTGTTTTGTTAGAAAAAATGTTAGTGAACAGCAATTTGCAAAAAGAGGACTTAATTCAGGAACTTGGTAATTTTCACAGAGGTACTATTATTTGATTTATTTGTAGTAAATCTCACTTTTATTTTTAAATGAAAGCATTATAAAAAGTACTGAAAAAGTAGTAATATTACTGAAACCTAATTTCTCAATATATAATATCAAATATGGAAATGATGTTGAATTCTAAAATATCTCAACATTAAAATTTGCTGAAAGCATTCAGGCACCCATCTGAGGATTTGAATGTCAATGTTCCAAATCTTGATGCTGTTATGGTTTAACTTACCATATAACAAATAAATATATAGTGTATATGATTATGTTTTTCCTAAAATTGTTAGACTTAAACATTATTAGTATAAGAGATAAAGGTAATAATTATAAAATATACAACTGAGGATTTTACTTACTGCTACTTATTGGAAATGAGAATTTCCAATAATGACTTTATCATTAGCAGATTAAGGGAAAGCAAATTATCTTTTGAAGAAATCTATTAGCACACAGTTTAACATACATATTACATTTGAGGAATATAACATTGAAGGAATTAACACGTTTTGGAAAAGTACTGAATTGTTGTGACTTATTTCTCCCATAAAGAAGCAATTCAGTTGAAAGGAACTGTAAGCACAGAATGATTCAAGGTTTTTGATGGACATTTTTCTTTACCGAAAATTGGATAGGGAGAAATATCTGTCTATGCATGGTTACTTTTTGCTCATACTTCCAGATATATTCTCTTTCTTGCCCTTTTCCGGGAGTCTAAACTAACCCAGGATTTTTTGACCTATGGTTTCCATTTCAGCTTAGCCAATAGATGGCATTGACAAGAGATCAGGAAGCAAGAGGAAAGAGAAGTCAGTTCACATTATTTCCACATGGCCCCGCTTCCCAAGTTATAGCTCCTCACCGTAAGTCTTCTCTCACAACAGTAGCTTTAACTTGCTTTTTAAAGGTAGTTTCAAAGAATGGTCTCCTACTGTTGCTAGCTCCTCGGTGCTGCATCATCTCAACTAGTTCGCTTAATTACGCATGTATATCTGTAGCTACTGTGTTCATTATTTGTTAACTCAAGTGTATTTATTTGCTATGGGAACCTGACTTATACTCATGTAATATGTATACATTTACTAGGAAATCTGCTAATCCACATGAAATTATTGTGCTATGATGGGGTTGAAATATGAGATAAGGTATATTCTGGGACATTTATCACTGAAAAGGTGATTTGGAAATATCACCTAAAGGAAGTCATAATTTCCACAGGAAAAATAAAAACAAAACAAAATTCCAAAAAGCCAAGACAATGAAGTCCTTATCAGAAATGAAACAGAATGAAGTGAATTAGGCCTGTTACAAGAAAACTCAGGTCTCATCATCTTTTTGTCATTTACTACTTAATTTGTCAGTAAGTTTCTTCATATATAAAATGGGAATACCTACTGTTCAGGGTTGTTGTAAATCCAATGAGAAGAGGTGAACATGTTGAAACTTACTTAAAATTTGTAGATTTTAAACTATAAATGACATTTTATTTTTTTTTAAGAAAGCAAAAGGAATGGTAATATTGGCCACTTTCATACTTGCTTTATTGAATTCATTTTTAATACTTGAAAGCCTGTCACATTGACTGAAACCAACTGTAGGGACAGAAACTGTCAGGCGGCATTGGTTGACTTGAAGCCAGGAGAACTCGTACTTTCATTTCAGGTTGATCTCATTTTTCTTCTCTTTATCACTTCTTGTTCTGGGACAGCTTATTCATGTTCTTCCTCTCCCAATGCCCCAGTATTAATGTAATATTATCAGCAGAATAATTGGATAATTAACACTAGTGATTTTGGGGGAATGAAATTTCTTGCAGGAAAATTTTTGAGAATCATTGAAACATAGTTCAAAAAAGTCAAACTCCCATGAAAAGAAATATCACAAAAAATAATGTAGTTTACATTTTTATATAAAAACAACAAGCACACAGCGACATGCTTGTTGAATGTGTACACTGTGCACTCTTGGAAATGTTTGTCCAAAGTATTTTTTGTCAATACAAGGAAGGAACTGAAGTGTTCTTTCCTGAGTGTTAAGTGATCAGATTGTACTACTTCAATTGTTTTTGCCTCACACCTGCAGAGAAGCAGACACAATGATCTAATTGATTTTTTTTATTTCTGTTGCCAAATACGACACATTCATGTGGTGTTCCGATGAACTCTACTCCCTACTCTGTCTCTTTATATCCACTCCATTATTTCAAATGCTTACCCACTGTTTATAACAGATGCAGTAATATTTGTGTAAAGAAAAATGGCAGAGGGTCATAACAAGGGAAACAAGGGAGCCTTGCCTAGCCTCATATGTTCTAGGTCCCTCTGACCCATCAGAACAGTAAATTTTCCTCTTGATTTTTATTTTCTTTTTAGATTTTCAGGTTCTAAAGTGCTATAGAAGTCTTCATACAGCAACTATACGGAAATGAACAAGGAACTATAATTGAATATTTACTTCATAGGTTAATGACTTCTGGTTTTCAGCTACACAAAAGGAGCTAGGGAAGTTGTTAAAAATGCAATTCTGATCCAACCACCAGAACATCTGACTTGGGGGAGGTGTCGATAAGGTCCTTCCTTTTATTACTCTGCTAATTGTGTCAGAGGCAGGATTAGAAGTCAGATCTGATTCCCTGTTTCCTATGCTGCAATGTCCCCATGAGAGCTGTGCAATTTAAATAGCAATTTTCATTTATTTAATATTCAGTACATGTTTTTATGATGACATAGGGCTTTCTCAGTTGGAAAGTGCATATTCTGCTAGCCAAGGTTAGAACTGGATAAGGTGTATTATGGCATCTAAAGACTTAATCAGCACCTAGAATTGAGACTTCCAAATCAGTAACCATGGGCCACATATGGCTTTGTATAAATGAAATGCGGCTAGTATGACAGAGAAACTAAATTAAAAAATTTTTTAACTTTAATTAAGTTTAAATATTAGCAGGTGGCTGCTGGCTGCAGAATTCCTCCTCACAGATAAAGAATACTGTTCTTATGGGAAGTTTTATTCTGCAGTGCTAACTATAATTACCACTCTGTCTTATGCTACTTGTGTTTTTAACAATTTGAAAGGAATTGTTGCTTTTTAACTAAAAGGCAGCTCCCAAGATCAAGGGCAGAGGGCATTTAGGTTATTTAAAGTGACCTGGTGCCCAGATACCTTTGTTCTCAGGGGCATTCTGGTTAAAACCAACAGAGAGGCCACACCTAGAAGCAAACCACTTCATTATCAATCATTAGCTGAATGTATGTGAACAAATTTCCTTGAGTGATTGATACTCAGTTTTTCTATTTGCAAGTGGGGAAAACTACTGAACACAGTAAATGTGCTCAAGATAGCAAAAGCCTGAATTCCCTGTCCTTCTTTATTTTACCTGAATGAGAAATATTCCAATACTGGTTTCACTTTAGCTAATTTTTCCTGGACACCTGTCTCCTTTGTTAAGAGATTCCAAAATATTCACATTTAGCCTCCCTGATAGTCCTAGCAAAGAGGTTCAGGTTAATTTTCCTTTAGCTGATCATCAACTGCCCTCTCACAGTCTGCTTTTCCTTTATTTATTTTTTCATTGAAATATCATTGATAAACAGTCTTATGTTCATTTCAAATATACAAAACAGTGGTTCAACCATTAGCCATATTAAATCTTCACCCCCTCTATTGTGGTAAGTATCTATCAATGTAGAAAGATGTTACAGAATCATCGACTATATTCTCCATGCTCCTGGATCTCCTTCACACTCTCCGAGCCCAACCCAACCCCTCCCCCTTGGTAACCACTAGTTACTTCTCAGTGTGTATGAGTCTATTGCTATTTTGTTCCTGCTGTTTTGGTTTGTTTTTATATTCCACAAATAAATGAAATCATATACAGCCTGCTTTTCTTTATCTTATAATTCCAAGTAAGTAAGAAAGCCTTTTCCAATGCTAACTGTACCAGTGGGCCAGCATCCTAAGTTCTTTTTTCAGCCTCCACAGCCAGGACCCATGGAGACTTGTGTATCCAGGTAGCATGAATGGCTATTGGAATGTACCTTGAGGGTGAGAGTAGCAGCAGCACTTGCCAATGAGAAGCACTTGTTTCGTTCTAAGTATCTTGCTTCTTTCATTCCCTTCCTCCCTTCCCTCACCAGTAACCCATGTCAGTACAGAAACCTAAGCTTAGGGACTATCATAAGATTTGACTTTCTTAATGTGAAGCTCCTGAACCTCAGCTGCATTTTATCATCATTTGAGACACAATTAAAACACTGTGATACTGAATACCCTTGAAAGATGCTGTTTGGAAAGCTTCTGAGAACAAGCGGCAACATATCTGAGACAGAAATATGAATAGAGCTATGGATGAAGCCTTTAACAACACAGCCCCATGTAGAAGCTGGCTCAATCAGTGACACAGACACCCATTTACTTCTCCATTGTTCTCCTGAGCACTTGTCACTTGCATAGCCCATCTGGATTATTCTAGTCACACTAGCCTATGCTTAGCTTCTGCACTTAGGCCCTGGCACAACATAGCATGTTTGTTTGCTCAAGATAAGCCTTAGGATTGAGGCCAGGTAGGTAAATGCATACAAAAAGATGGCATGGCAAAAACTGTGATATAGAATCTTCAAAAAAATGTTTACATTTTCAAACTCTGCATTTGATGTTTTCATTTCCAAACTCTGCATTTGATGGACACCACTGTCAAGGATCCCTTCCACTAACACATCATGTAAGAACTAAACCAATGACTTGTGAGGCAATGGACATGTTAGACTGTCCTTGATGAAAGGGTTTCTTTATTCAACACTCCTTTATTCTGTTGCAACTAATGACTAGGAACACAATAGTTAGAAAAAACGCTTACAAAAAAATGAAGCCTGCTATACCAAACACACACACACACACACACACACAGAGGCTTTTTCAACATAATTCTAAGCTGTTATTGCAATTGGGAAAGGAAAGATGAAATAAAGCAAGTGTATACTTCAACAACTCATAAGATCCCACATATTGTTACTTTATAGCAGTAAGATGCAGGAATATATTGCTAAATATTCCAAATCAAACATGATGGGTTTTTCTCATAGTAATTATCCCTCAGAAAAGAAGGGCTGCCTTATTTCCAAGTCTTCACAAATCTTGTATTACAAATTGCTATCTATTTTCTACAGGAAAGATGCATTAGCCTGAAACAACCTGAATCAATTCCTGTTTTAGATGTTCTGTAGGGGATAACTTATAGAATCACTAAGAGAATAGGCAAAGATATTTCGTATAGATGTTGTTTCTATGCATGAGGATTTGAACTCACAGATGTAGATGTCACTGTAAACGTGAATCTAAAAGCAGTACAATAAGCTGGTACATAAAAGAAATCATTATTATATTCCTGCAGATGAATGAATGACAAAAAAATTGTTCTAATGTTATACAAATTCATAGTTGTTGCTTGGACACATTTCTCATTGATAGTGTCTTATATTTTCAAAAAAGTAATATACTAAGCAAGATTATTTCATTAAATGCAAGGTAGAGAAAAACAGTATTTCTAAATTAATGTTTTAATTATCTTAAATATGTACATATAATTAAATTGATAAATTAAGTAGTATAACTATACATTCATTTTTTCCATACAAACATCCCTAAAAATCTGTTGTATCACAAACATTTTTTTTGCTTTATATTATTGGACAAATGAGAGATTTGCTTATATTTGGACATATATGTTCTAAATACAGATTTACAAATACCTGTAATCAATTAATACTAAAAGCAAAATAGTTGTTAAATCTCTTTATGTGACTTTTTGAAGCTGTATTTAACTTTTTTTTTCTTTGGAAAGCAACATAGATCACCTGCTTTAAAACAACAATAAATTCCCCAAAACACCATGAAGGAGCAAATAAAAATAAACCCTAACATATTTTTTTTTTTAGGATCTGTGCCCTCGCTACCCTAAAAGCACTAGTAAATTTAAGATGAAAACATAAAGTTTACATAATATTAGCATGCTATCATTTAGATACATTTTTTGCTAGAAACCACTGAAATCAAGAAGAATTCATGCTTCATTCTTACTTGTACAATTTTCCTTCCCATTGAATATACCTGAAATAAAAGCTAGTTAATGTGGGTTATATTTGTGAAATTTTAAGGCAGTTAATTAATTCATAAGTCAACTTATTACTCTTTAATTACATCCTTTTTTAAAAGAGCTTAAAAATATCACATCAGATATTATTTATATTTCTCAAATTGCAAAGAGACACTTTATAGTCTCATAAAGTATGTTTAAAAATTTCTGTAATGGAATAAAAATTCCTTAATCAAAAGAAGTAAGTAATCAATAATATTAGTAAGGATTCCAATTACATTAATAGAACTATTGTGTGTTTATCAGATGAATGTTTTAAAATCTACTTTCAGATTTTTAAAATAATCTCTTTGAAAGTACCTGTTAAATATGAATGATTGCACATCCAACACTCTAATCAAAACATAAATACGGAGTCATAATATTGGCTTTAAGCCTCACATAATTGTGAGAACTTTAACCCCTTCCTCCCAGATGCTCCTATGAAAATGTGGCTATTAATGATATCTGTTTTAATTGTCTCCCAGATAGCAAAATAAAAACCATGTAAACATAAGCTCTTTCTAAGAAATAAAGTTTTACAAGAAATGCTAGCATTCCTAACCCTCTGTTATAGTTAATTTTATGTGTCAACTGATTAAGGCATAGTAATCATGTATTTGGTCAAACACCAGTCTGGATGATGCTGTGAAGGTATTTTAGGTTGGATTACATTTATGTCAGTAAACTTTGGGTAAAGTGGATTACTTTCTATTATGTGGTGTGGGCCTCATTCAATCAGTGGGAAGTCTTAAGAGAAAAAAGTTGAGGTCCTGGGGAGAAAAAGGGGTTCAGCCTGCAGACTGCCTTTGGCCAAGCTGCACTGCTGGCTCCTTCCTGCGACTTCAGTCCGTGGGCCTGCCTTGCAGTTTCACACTTGCCAGCCTCCAAAATCACATGAGCCAAATTTTACAAATCAGTCTCTCTCTTTCATTCTGCTTCTCTCTAGATATCTATCTATTATCTGTCTGTCTAGACAACACTTCCCACCTGCCAATGTACTCTAAAATATATTGTGTTCATGTGCTTCCTGTCTGTCTCCCTTACTAGACTGTATGTCCTATGAAGCAGGGATTTTATCTGTCTGTTCTCCATCTCTAATGCCCTTATGAAGAAAACCTCAAAAACTATTTGTCAATCAGTAAGTTAGTTGTTCAATAAATCCCTTATTATATATTAAAGTTTAGATTTCTTCTTAAATCTAGAGCACATCAAGGAGGAAAACCATAGCAATGCACAGTGAATTCATATTTTAGGTGGAATGGGCACATGTATTAGACTAATTGACTATACTTTAATCATTAAAATGGAGTTGATTTCAAATGATCTTACTATTACCTATGCATATTCTTATTCATAAGAAATCCAGGTATTAAGACTATGCTGAATACTTAATATATAAATGGGTATTTATATCTTGTAGAATTTAAATTTATCTAAAGTAACAGCTCTATATTTTCATTACTGTTCATGAACTCACGTACCCCCCACCCAATGGTTGTAACAAGCCTTCATCCAAAGGATTAGAAATTCCCTTTTAGTTGTTTGTTTCAGTTACATAATAGGAATTTCCTTACTCTCCAACAATGTTCAATCAAAATCTGGCATCCAATTAGGAAGCCCAGTTAATTAATGAAGTCTGACTCAACTTGAAGTAAATACAGCTTCTTACTTAATTTCAGTTAATTTTGGAAACATGGAGTTACTTGAACTTATTATGGGAATTGTTTTATGATTCTTATTTTCAAATCTATTCCTGAATATAAAAGCACACAAGTTTCCAAAATCATATAGCATCTTCTAAATATATGAAACAAAGGTTAATAAAAATAACATAATACTACCAGGAGTGAGGAAAAAGTATTCAATCTATATGCAAGGCAGCTACAAGAAGAAAAGAATATGGTATCTGGAGAGAAGATGATTGTTAAGAGAAAGCATAAAACTATTTTTAAAACAGAATTAAAACTGTTTATTTTATTAAAAAGTTGACATAGGCTATCTTTAGTGTTTATGACTTGCAAACTAAAGTATTTAATATTTAACATGTTTAAATACAAGCAGCAGCAGTTTGGTAATCAAAAGGAATAATTTGAGTCATCTCAGAAAAATAAATTCATTATAATTAGTATATTTCAGAATATGATTAAAACATTTAAAAGAAAATATATTCACCTTTCTTGTCATCAAAGTACAGAGTCTGTTGAGCTGGATTTGACCACTGGAGGGAGGTGTTATCATTTTGATCAACCCTGCAGGTCAAAATTGCAGTTCCACCTTCAACAACTGTTACATTCTGTGTTAGTGGAAACTGCCCTTGGCTGCCTAAAAGGGGATTAAAAGAAATGCTGATTAAATGAAAGTTATAAAATGATTAACTTCCCAAGAGGTATATTAGACTTCTCTTCTCATTACAAATAAAGTTTAAACCAATCAAACAACAAGAACAAACTATGTATTACAAAAAGACAGAAAAATAATTGAAAGTCATTAGAGGACAACAGTTTTCCCATACCATTAGGATTCCTTTAAATTCACTTACATGTTCCAGAAAACCTTCTTTTCCTTAAAGATTTATATTCAAATAGTATCATGATTATCATTAATTTCTCTTGGCCTTGCATTAATTATATGCTGCTGAAACTGGTCATCTTTGAAGATTTGGCACTGGAATAATTTTGGATGAATTGAACTCACTAAAGCAGCAGAGGAAACACATAAAATACTTCCCTGGTAGCTTTTATAATCCTGAATAAAGTATATGTACTATGGATACTAGAACTTTAGATACAATTTCTGATTCTTAAGAAAAATCTATTTTATCATGGTTTCTTATAGATAGATGTAGCTGTTTTTAGAAATAAAAAATGTGTTGGAGGAAACAATGTTAATGCTTCAAAGAGAGTTCCTCTTCTAAAATATCCATCAAAATCTTAAGGTGATTACTCCAACCTGGGGGATAGAGATAATATCCTTCTTTGTCCCTTTCTGCAGTTTTCTGATTTTCCCCAATGAATATATATTTCTTTTATAATAAAAAAATATTTTGAAGTGAGACCCTTCTCAATTTGGATATCATTAGGATATAATCAAGTTTCTATCTTCCTAAGTATTATACTAATTTATTAAAGTAATTTATGTAATAACTTTACTTAATAAGAGAACTTCTAATAGTTAAAACAAAGTTCATTCACATGGAAACATAGTACATAAATTTCACCTCAGCAAGATAGATAGATGATCTGGAAATGAGCTCTGCTAAGTCTAATAACAACTATCAATATGGGTTAAAAACAAGACTTTTCAGAGCCAGGTTAAAATGCCATTATGTGATCAAGGCAGTTCATTAAGTCAAGGATAATTTATATATGCAAGAACATTATGATTACTTAATCACACCCATGAAATATATTTCCCTTTTCTTCTTTAGTTCTGTAATGATTCTATCATTACTACAAGCACCACTTGAGGTTATGCTGGAGCTATTGGCAAAAAGAATCTTATTACCAAGAAGCCTGTTGATTGGCACCATAAGAGACAGAAGAGCCTGAAGGGGAAAATTTCTTTCCAGACCTAAATGACACAAGCAGAGAGGTTCATGACCACGTTGTATAATTAAGCTCATCAAGTATAAAAATCCGATATCAGTAGCTTTGTCTCCTCAATGCCATTCTCTTAGAGTCACTATGGCAACTCCCCAGGATATCTCCCTGTAATCTTTAGGGTGGAGTTTTTAAATTGAGGTTAGAAGATGTCTGGAATAAATTCTTTGACAGTTGACTTGAAAGTCAACTGGAGCCAGAGTGGGAAGTGCTTTGCCTTCAGCTCGGAGGTGACCTCTAGCAGGGAGATATGGGATACTATCAATCTTGTGAAGTGAGGTGAGGCGAAAACCACAACAGAGAAAACATGAGCTAAAACAGAAAGAATAATTACCAGAGGTATTGGATTAGCAGCTCATAAACATGAAGCTCAGAATGATTTTAAGACACCTTGCTCAAGTTCCCAGGTATCAACATAATGCATAAATTGAGCAGTCTAGGGGAGGAGGGGATTCTTTAAGTAATAAAAAGCACATGACTGCTAATAAATATACACAGTTCATTCCAGATGGCAATTTGACTATCAACTAGTACATAAATAATACTGTCTGCCTCTTTAAAGAAGTGGAAGAAGAGCAGTGATGCTTGCAACAATTTCATCCACTACATTTGCAAAATAATTTTCAAAACATCCCCATAAGAAAATATTATCCTTCTCATTTCACAGATGGATAAACTGACACTGGGAGGTTAAGTGATTTTTCCATGGTGAACAAAGTCAATGAACCATTTGGAGTTTGTTCTGAAAGTTCAACATTTTATTCTTATTTTTCCACAAAGCCTGTTGGGTCATAGTAACTTTATCTCCATTTGTTTAAAGGTGAACAAGACAACTGAAATAAAATAGAGGAGCAAGTGTTTGAATAATGAAACTTTAAATTGCATATCTAGCTGAACTATGTCCTTGTCAGTCAATTATAACACTGAAATTAAATAAAAGAAGTTGTCGTTTTAACTGCCTTTAAATATACTACTCAGAACTTGCTTTTGATAAGTATTTCAGTCTTTTCTTACTGGCCCGTAGAAAAAAGAAACTAATATTTGTTAGAGTCTTCTACATGCCAGTTACTCTATATACACTATACCTTGTTTTTCTCAGGTGAGAGATTAGCACAACTTCCATCCACCTTCTCCTCATGTAGTTTCTGACTTGAAAATGTTATGACTTTAGTTCCTTGGGACCTGCAGCCTAATCCCTGCAGTCAAATAATTTAGTTTTACCCAATAGAGAGCAAACTCATGTGGAGAAACTACTAATCCTAAATACCCGTAGGATACGTGGTTTCCAAAATCAGTTCAAAAGCCAGTGTTGGAGGCAGTCAGACTTCTCAAAGCTTTGAATTGCCTTTTACTTCGGGATGTATCTGGAGGGAGCTTCAAGTCAGCTGCTACTTTTTTCTTCTAATTCCTCATGGCTCAAGGTTGTCATTTAATCCGCTCACAGAGAGTCTTCCCAAATAAATTACTAATTTTCCCAATTAGCAAAATTAGCATATAACCAAATTAAGGATACATCCTCAATGCATTCATCAGACAAATATTTTGGGGGATCTACTACCTGCCTTGTCTTCTATGAACCAACATCTGAAAGATGCAAACAGGAAGAGAAATTTTAAAGAATCTGCAGAGTAATCAGAGATTTCAGGAGGAAGTGTGAGGGTAAGGGAGAAGGCAGGCTATGTGTGGTACAGCACTCATCTAGTTTACCATCTACAAGGATTTCTAAAGTGAGAGGTTGCATCACTGAGGCCTTATGTTCAAATGATCCCACCTCTGGCTAAGCTCAACAGCCTGCTAGATTTGAGAGGAGTGATTCTTCTCGAACAAGTTTATGATGAGATGTAAAGGAAACACAACTTCCAATTTGGAATCATAGAAACTGGCTGTTTTTCTGGGCAACCTACTATGTCCACCACTTTCCTCCTCCCCTCCTTGTGTTTATTTCCTTTTATTACTTATACAAATATCAGTCGCCCTTACTTGTTTCTAAGCTAATTAAGGTTCAGATAACAAGGGCATCTTACTTATTTTTTAATCAGCTACATTGCTTAATATTCTATATTGTGAAGTGGAGTTCTCAGTGGGTGCTCATTGTCCAAAAGGAAAGCATCTTCTTAGAGCAGTGCTTGGCATTTGCAGGCGTACTTGTGAATGGTCAGAGTAACTCAAGCTGTTGCATTTGTTCATGTTCAGAATGGAGGGACAGGAGGAGAGGACAATCCTTCACTAAGAAGGAAATGTGGAAAAATTATATTATCAATGTCTTAAGGCAATTTTTCCCAAGTTCTACTTGAAAATCATGAGAAGCCTGCATAAGAAGATATAACAGATGGAGATTCAGAAGAGACATATCTAGCACCATTGTCAAACCCCAAATTGGGATATAAAAAGATGGACTGTGCCAAATTTACCTCCAGAAGGGGAAAAAAAAATAGAAGACAATATTCCTACTGTTAAGTATAGTAAGCCCTGTCTTAGCTCTCTCAGGTAGCCAGATTTCTGAGGCTGAAAATAGTTTACCTTCCCTTCCTGGTTCAATTTTGCTTGCAGCAATAGCTATTTGAAAAGTAGTTTTCCTATGTTATCTCTTTCCTCAAAGATCACTGAGACAGTAGTGAATACATGAAAAATACAACTGACCTTAACAGAGGATTCACAATATGCTAGTGCATTTCCTTTATCAGTGACTTAAGCCTCAAGCCAAAGTTGTCATCATCTCTACCTTGAGGAAGAGGGTACCAACAGAAGGAGATCTAAGGTAATGCACCCACAGCCACGTTTTGCACATAATGCAGCAAGTCAGGTTTTGAACTCTCACACTCTGTCTTCAGACCTCACATGCTTAAATCCACAGAGCTGCTTTGAAAGTAAAGTGAACTTTAGTTGTGCTGAAAAACAGTTATGAACAAAGCATATAGTTTGGAGTCCAACATTTCAAAGATTATTTTAGACTTTTTACATGTATTTTTAATAAGTGGAGGAACCCTTGCAATTCAAGTAAAGGCAGCCGTGTACTAGAGATGGCTCACACCAGCTCCTGAGTCAACGGAGTGCAACTTGCTCACTTCATGCTTGGTGATGTCCATTGGCTGCATGAAATCAGCCACAGTGGGAGTATTTTCACCATGGAAATGAGCAAACGACTTCAGTCAGTGTTTTTCCCCACAGCCGTTAACAGTTACAGCACATCACTGAAAAAGACACCCTTGATGTCTCTTGTTGGGACTGTTGCATACATTTTAGCATAATTTCTTTTTCTGAATACCAATTAACTCCAATGCAGTATAGTTCTGTTTTTGAAGTTCTTTTTCTTCATATTTTGAGTCTCTTTTTTTTTGTTTTCCCTTTTCCTCAAAGAGTTTTGGAACAGTCCTTCTCCCCTCCCATCCACCAATTCTTCCAGTAAAAATCCTTTAAATAAGCTCCTTTTTTTCTTCTCTGGGTACAGTGATCTTGAACTACTAGTTTTTTCTTAGGCTGCTGAGTTTCTTTCTAACTAGCATCAGTGGTTGAAACCCATTAGGTTAGTCTGAGTAGTCACATGGAAATAATTTGGTAGTTTACTGCTCTTAAAGACACTTTAATGAAGAGTAATCATTCAACATTCTTAAAAGATAGCTGTCTTTAAAAAGCAGACGGAGCAGCTGCTTTTACTCTTTCAGTGTTTCCATCTCTTATATACTTGGGGAAAGAGTGGTTCAAAACTTTCCTTATCTTAATAAAGAAACACCAAGTTCAAAATCAAGTGAACTGAGTCTTGACTCTTGTTGACCTCGGTTAGTTAAGCATTAACCTCTCTTCACACATTTCATGTGCACCTTCATTGTCTAATCACGAAGGATCTAGCACATTGTCACATAGGACATAAAAAGGCAAATTCTAAAATCGTGGCCACTTTGACATTGGTGACAGGCTTTGATGTGCCATTAGCATAAGGAGCAATAAGCAAAGACGTGGAGAGAGGTCTTGGAAGCCAGCAGTATTGTTGAAAGAGAGCAGACAGGCAAAGATGCATGTTTGAACACTGATCCAAAAACAGCTCTGCTTCCCAAAATGGCATCATTCAAGACTTGCTATCTTCTGAATGGATGATGAGTGAAAGCAGTGGTTTTCTCCATCTTTCTTCCTGTGCTAAAGATTAAATGTGGGGTACAGCAGTGGATCAGTGCACACTGCACATGAACACTTACTGAGAGCAATAATCACCTGAGCTATATCTAGACAGACAGGCAGAGGTTGAGGCTGGGAATATCTGAGAGAGAGTGAGTTACAGTCAGTAATTTTTCAGGGTAAATGACCAAATTTTGTGAGGTACCTAATAGGAACTGAGGACCCTCATTATTTTTTCTTCCTAAAAATGAACAAAATTTAATCAGAGGAAGAACCAGGTTTAAAAATGGTGAAGGGGAACAAAAACAAGATGTGAAGAGATTTTAAGATACAGTTTTTCAATAAGAAAGTGTAAACTTCTCATGAGATAAACAATGTCACATATTTTGACCCTTCCTTTTGGAACATATTTATCCTTCCTGAAAACTGCTACCTCAGCCTACAAAATTATTTAATCCAACAGAGTTCTTGGTGCTTGAATCAAATACATACGTAATGTTTTAGTTTGTTTTTTAAATATTACGTGTCCTCTCAAGAACCCCATTTTAAATGAAAAATACTGCTCTCTTATTAAGGTTCTCACATTTTGGTTATGAAAAGTACAGATGTCAAAACGGTCAGAAGATACAAAATAAGTTTAAGTTTCTTAAGTACAAGTTTCAATAAGAAATCACAGCAATACACAACTCGTTTTTAATTGAAATACAAATGTAGTTTACTATTCTTTAGGGTCTTCCCTTCATTTATTCTCAGCTTTGTTTCTCTCTTTCTCTCTCATTTGTTCCATCAACTGGCTTAGGGTATTTATACAAAGATACTGCATCTTAGAAAGTTCAAGATCATTCTCATTGCTTAAATTAGAGTCTAAAAATATATCTAAATGCACACACAGCATGCTATTACTTCCACTAAATTACTGAAGGCATTCTAAACAAATAACCTTCTAACGTGAAAGTTGTGGCTTAGTAGTTGTGTGGACTGAAACACATATTGCATACTAAAGCCTATTGGATTGAAAAGCACAAATGTCATTAATGCAAGCATATAATTCTTGAGAGAAGTGCAATGAATGCTCTCTCATGTGAGAAAGGAAATTGGAGGAAAAATTAAGACTGATAACTAAGAGAAAAATGTTTTTCCACTTTTGGAATGTTACTCTGTTCTTTCAAATTCTTAGAATTCTCTAGTCATTTTCCCCATCATTTCAGTCTAGCTTTCAGATTTGTCTGAAAAACTAAGTATTCTGTTTTCCTAGGCTACCACATATAATTTATTTTTCTTTGATTCTACTTCATCCTTTCCGGATTCATCTTGCCCTACAACACCTGGTATCCACCTTCTGTGCCATCCCTCTGCCCAGCCAGTATGCAGTGTGGCCATCATCTTGGCGCTGCTTGCCAGTTTCCATAGAGATGGGAAGCTCATTGGAGACCCGTGTTCCACTGTGCCTGCCAGACCAAGGCAGGGAAGAAACAAAGCTGGCGGGCAGTGGATCTTGAAAGGCCAGGAAAGGTTGGAAGGGCTTTCTGCTCCTGATAACAGAGTGTAACAATGCCAAACTGGCAGCTTCAGGAGTTACAATCCTGTAGACCAGATCGCGGTGTTTGCTATGGCCATTGTGAGTGACCCATTCTGCCCCGGACTCCTGGAGCAGAAGCTGTTGTGTACCCAAAGCTTGGCCCAGGTGGTGTGTCAGCTTCTGATCCATGACAAAAGCCTCTTTCAGATTTACAGTGGCTCCCACCGCTCCTGATTCAAAGGATCATAATTTTCCTGTAGAAAATTCACCTCTCTTTCCCTTTTCCAGAATGTGATAATAGGTTTTCCTGGACACTCAGAGCAGGCCAGGAAACCAAAGGAATAACCACTGGATTGTTTCCAATTGACCTACACAGTGATTATTAGTAGGTGACCCAGTTAACACAAGATTATTTCAAAACTAGTTACCATTTGCTGTGTCTATGATAGGAGTTATTATTGGAGTTAATTTTTAATATCAGGATCAGGGGTGGTTCTGGAGAAATTTTTAATGTAGGTGAAATATAACATCAGTGCTCACATTTCAAAAATGTTTTGTGTGACTGTATAATTCAGCCTTTTATATTATAAATATTACCAGCAGTTTTTCTTTCTACAGAAAGTATATTTCTCCAATTTCTTCCATTAAATGTGTATTAGACAGTAATATCAAAAACCACTCATGTTTCTTATTTTACAAAATTCTAAGCTTTGGAGACTGATTATAAAATCCTGGGAAATGTTTCCTGGCTGCTTAATGTCATTGCTTATTGATGGCATTTTTTAGAATGTTGTAAAACATTATCAGATTTTTTTAAAAATCCCAATTATTTTTAAACATATGTCTACAAAATCAGTCTTTTCCATTCTTTGTTTTTCTGCTTATTATCCTGACAAAATGCAAAATAAAAAGGTTGTTAACATACCACAGATTCAGTGAATTAGATTAAATATAACTACATCTAGCTTTGTAACTCAAATTGAGTTTTGAATAAAACATTAAAATATATTTTGCTTTTATTAGTTTATCTACATTTGATTCATCCTCTCAAAATTTGTGAGTTTTCTCACAAATTCAAACAATAATTTATTGAATGAGCATGTATACTTTTTCAAGGAAAAAGTGAACTTGAATTGTTCACATTTATATTCACAAGGCTGTTTTTCTTCCTATACAAATAGATATTCAAGCATTGTAAAGTGAAAGAATAAGAAGGAAAGAAATTTATAATGAAATGGAAACTACAAGGCAATATAAAAAAAGAAGATTTTAAAATTATTTCTATAACTTCAAAATAGGCTAATAGGGTAATTATCATGTGTGCATGAAGTCATTTTATCTTTCTAGAATACTGTTTTTCAGGGTGAATAAGCAAGACCTAGAACTGACTAGCTCTACTTGCTAACTGATGAACATTTGAGAGGCAGCCTTCCAGAGGAAAGAAATTTATGACTGCAATCACAGTCTGGTTCACAGTGAAGCTCAATCAAGGAACTAAATTCTAAATTGAGATGTCAACCTGGAGGAAATACTCTGGAAAGGAGCATACAGATGGCAGGACTCTTCTGAACACAGGGCGAGGAATATAATGCTGAGCATACACTAATCAATCTTCTGGAGGGAAAAAAAAAAAGAAAAAAGAAAGGACTGGGTGGGATATAACTATTTTAAATTGAAGTCCTTGGAAAAAACTTCAATCTGAGACTGAAAAGGAGGAAAATGATACATATACTTTCTGTTTCATCTAGTAGGTTGATACACTTACAGAAAGAAATTCAACCAATAATGTTGAACTGCAATATACTTTTAAATATTTAATGACCTCAAGGAAAATTAAAATTTCTAATAACATTTCTAAGAGCAAATTAAATGAAAAATAAAGCAAGTACCATTAAATCCTAATTTCAAATATACAATTGCTTAAAATATATACAACACAACTAGCAAAATAAGGTAAAGAAAGGAAAACTATAAATTGAGAAGATATTAGCATTTCAATCTGGTTTTCATGCTGGTTTTCTCTAATTTCAAATGAAAAAAATAAATTATATCAACTCAAATTCATTGTTACCTAATATATTGTTGCTGGTTAGTGATTAACTTAGATGTAGGAAATAATTGGCTAACATTTTTGTTTTGGATCGTGCCACATATATGCATACTCTTCAAGCACACAATTATACTGACTATTATCCAAGTTGCATATACATTAATATTCTCTTCCTATTATTCTTTGCAGAAAATTTAAATAATTGCATTGGTACATTAAATAAAGATATTCATATAAAAGAGCAATATAGACATCTGTCTGAATTATAATTTTTTTGGATTATGGGAGGTAATAAGAAACTTTAAGATCACATAAAGATATATATATAAGAAAAATATGACATCAAATATACATTATCCAATAATGTTTAATCAGTTCATATTAGGCATACAATGTTAATGCTTTCTGAAACTTATCTTTCTAATTGTAATGGATTTTGTCTATAAACTATACTTCGATGACATTAATTTCTTGAACAAATTTGTTTTGTGCCTCCAGTGTGCTTCACATAGTAGATGCTGGGAACACAACAGTGAACAAGTTAGTAATGGTGTAAAGTTCTATCTTTAGAACTTACAACCTAAAGATGAGCAGAGTAACAAAAAAAATACAAATATATAAAGGAAAGACTTGGCTAAGAAGGTGGTGACATTTCATCCAAACCTAAATGAAGAGAAAAAGCCATTTAAAAATTGCCAAAGGACAAGAATGTTAGAGAGAGGGAGCCAGTATTTCAAAAAGTAAATTAGATGATGTAAAAGTCCTGTACCAGGGGTGGGAAAAAGTTTGGCTATTGAAGGAATTGAAAAAAGAAAACCAGTGAGTCTGGAGCATGAGTAGCAACAGATGGCATGGCCCAAGATGAGGTAGGAATGACGGTCAAGGCCAACTCATGCAGCACTTTTTATGTCTTAGTAGGGATCTTGCATTTATTCTACATGCAATGGCAAGCCATTAAAGGAAGTGACTCAATGTACATTCTCAGAAGATACTATTTTTTCTGATAATTAACATTATCTCTTAGTCTAGGTTTTTAATCTCAGAAATGAGTCACTGCAAAAAGTGTTTATAATCAAGAACCTTATTAGGAATTTATCAAAGACTCCATTAAAAATGGGATAACTTATTTGTAAGGTAACTAATCTCTTGGTATTATTTTTTTTCACTGTAAAAAAGTCTTCTAATAAATGGAGACCTTCTAATAAATGGAGACCTATCTTGTACTAAAACAGGATGATTACCCGTATTTCCTATTGCCTCCCCACACAAACTCTGAGAGAAAATTTATCCCTTACTTGCACTCTAAAATGTCACTGCCTTGGGAAGCTCCTTGTTATTAATAATGGAGGACTTCCATTTTATTGCTTATTTTTAAAACTTCAGTAGTTATAGGGAGAAAGGAAAGTATTTCTGGTAAACTGTACATGGATGAAAACATATTTAAAGTTTTCTTTTTCAGAGATATATTTCCATGAGAGGATAACAATATTATGGCTTCAAATAAATAATGAGTGCCCAAAGACTACAAAGGTGAGGCAGCAAATCATTTGATTTTCCCCCCTGGATAAGAGTGCATTTCTAAACTTTATATAATGATTCCTCCTTTGACTAATATCATAGAAATGAGTGCTTTCTTTTCCAATAACAGATTTTAATGCTCAGATTTTTTTAAGACCACTGGAATATGAACCGGAAACATGTAGAAAGTCCTTATAGCAGAGGCAGAATCTTTATAATGCTTCATTCTCTAACATGCATACCTTGGGCACACACCTTTGAACACATGAACGTTGTGTTTAAATTGATAGCACCTTAATTATTTAAGTGTAGATCAAAATATAGTAACATATGAATCAACTAGGAATATTCCCGAAGGAATAAGCTTCCTTTTGAAAAAACATATGTAATAACACAGTGGTTAATAGGATGTGTTTTTCACTGTTTGATCATTTCTGAATGCACAAAGATTTCATTAATGTTGATTTCACCCATCTTGTCCATGTTTACATGCTTTGATGTTCAAGTCCTTTGTAGTGCCACATTAGATCTAGGGGAACATTGCCCTATGAGAACAAGTGGAAACGGCTGTGGGAAAATATTAAAATGAAACTTGATACTTTGTATAGATTTGTACAGATAAGTCAGCTCAAAGAATTATACTTCTGATAAGGCAGAGAAAGAATTAATACTATCTTCTCATATCCTTTTTAGAGGTTGTTACAATTTTAATCTGTTCATTAGAAAGTTATAATGAATCAGTGTTTTTAATGGAAATTATTAAAATTAAATTCCAACAAAATAAGTTGAGGTAGAATTTAAAAATATCTGATTCCTTAAAAGTTTTAAGAATGCTTGTTATGGAGATAGGCAAAATGATAACTGGAACTCTGTAGATACATATATATACGTATTTACACACACGCATACACACACACACAACAAAGCCAATGACCTCTTCACTACAATATTGGAAAGAAAGAGTTAACAGCTGGTTGGTTTTTGGTCTTTCCCCTAGTCTCAGGAAAGCCTAAAAAGTTGACTCTTGGTTGAATCATCTATGTTATTCAAGAAATTCATAGGGGCATACTAGATTCAAAATAAATGAGAACTGGGGAGGTTTATTATATACTAGACTAGGTTTGTTATATAAAGTTGTCAAGATTACTTATTGAATAATAAATGATCAGTGTTGATTAGATGTAGCTGTACCAGAGGTTGGGAAACCAGTGGCACAAACCTCTGAAGGCTGTGTGACTAACAAGGCATATAAGCAAAATGACTCCAGAGTGGGAGGCTTCTCCGAGGTGAGGCGCCCACACTGATTCATTCCAGTTCTGGGTATGGAGTGACTGCACATTCAGAGGCATTTCAGGCAGTCACAGAGCCTCTGGTAGTTGCTGACATCCTTGTTGCATTATCTGCCTTGTGACCTTTGGGTAAACCTCATGTTGGATAAAGCCTGTTGTGTCTCATGGATATCGCTGTATGTATGAAACCAAGAATGGTGCTGCTGCCCCAGCAAGGTAGGCATTGCAACTATAATATCAGATGAACAAAAAATAACTGCACAGTCTGTCTGCTGAGGTAAAGACTCTTCCAATAAGAGTAGAATAGTAACATTATTTATGCTCAAACTGTTCCTATTTGTCTTGTTTCCTTATATCAGATTGGAATTAAATAGATTGAAATATTTCATTAATTCTTTATATAATTTGTGCAACTTATTTTCATTTCAAAGTCCTAGTTTCATGTGCTGTGACAGCTCTGAAACCAAAGATGTATATTATGTTAGATAGATATAGATATGTCGATATCTTTCTCTCTTTATATATAAATATTATATATATGTATATATTATACCTATAAATATAAATATATATTACATGGATATATATTAATACTAGCTGATGCATCTCATTGCTCAAATTTAGATATATATTGAGCATTGTGTTTTTCAAAAATTTTAATAAGTCCCTGGAAGGTACAGAGTTTTCACATTTAGGGCACTGAATAGGATGAGCCACTGACTAAGAGCCACTGACTAAGATGAGCAATTGAATAAAAGGTCCAAGTGTTTGGGGCATTGGCAGTGGCATGGAATTAAGCATACACTTTTGAATGCAATTATTTTTGAAGTAGCAAATTGTGTGTGCATGTGCACGCATGTGTTATATACAAATAATTGTATTTAGTGTATATAATTGTATTCCTGTGTGGCACTATAATTCCAACTCTTACTATTGAAATCATTGACCAGATAATCTTAAAGTTACCTATAAAAGATGGCTTTATGGGAATTAAAAAAATCAGTACATAATTTTCTTACAAACTTTTCCTCATTAAGAACAACCACCAACTCTTCAAGTTTAAGGGTCAAATCTCTGTAAGCAAAGTTCTAAATGTGTAGAATCCATTAGTACTCAAAATGATCTAATTAAAGATAAGATAATCCAATAAACTTTGTTATTTGTTGGAATTTGGATTTCACAAGTACTAAACTCATAATTTGCAATGCCATGATAGTTACTTTAAAAATACATAATGCTTATTTAATGAAGGAATTTTGACACACAATATGCTTCCTTATTTTTTCTTGATGAAGCCTGTGTAGCTCCGGGGCACAGGAAATACTGACTCATATGGCATAGTTGATGAGCATCAACTCTCCCTGCAGATTTGGGCCAGCAAGCTGCTCCTGAATCCAGCAGATGTTTCTACTATCTGGGCCAATGGAAACCTTATGGACCTTTTTTCCTTCATCTCCTCCCAGGAGCAAATGTTAACGCAGTAGAAATTTGGATGTATGCCAAACAGGAAGCAGAAGGGTTGGTAGAAAATAGGGTGAATTTTTAGCCATAATAATGGTCATCAGTGGCTTGAATTGACAATAAATCCATTTTTAATGGATTATTTTTGTGCATTTGCTATTTAATTTAACCTATAAACCCTTCTGTTCTTACATAACAGCATTTTACACTGAACACATAAATCTAATCCTTGAATATATTTGTTTTTCAAGATATAAACCAAAAATAAAAAGAATGTGAATATACAGAATAGGAAAATTTTTTATTTCTAATTATTTTTTTATAGAAATGGAAAGACTATAGTCCTCAACATGCAGATTACTAGACTTAATTTGCATTTTGCTGATGTCATGTTAAAAAGCAGCAGTCACAGGTCTAGTCTGGATAAAAATTTCCAAAGGAAATAAAAGGGTTAATCAGAAAAATAAATTCTTAATAAAGAATATCATTCTTGTTCAGTTTAATTTTAAATGTATTTTCCCAAGAATGCAATCTGATTAAATTCATGTAACTATCCCTCCATGTCCCCAGCCTCACTGCATTGACCCACTGGCGTGCCCATCAATTTTGTAAGATACAGATTTTGATCACCTATATTCAAATTCAGCATTTTAGAATTCTCTACTATAGAATTCTATATTGTATCTACAAGAATTTTCTTCTCTAACCAACAAATTAGTTTTAAGAAAGTTTTTAAAAGGTGGAGTGTATTTCTTAGACTCTGAAACTGTATACTTCCCCCACTTATAGCACAACAGGGTAAATTTCCTGCTGACAAAGGGACAGAAAGTTAGGAAAGAAACTTGAATAGAGAAACAACTTAATATTTGTTAATTTTTCATTTATTCTAACATTCTTTATTGAACACCTACTATTAGTAAGGAACATTAAATGCAAATGAAAAGAAATAGCAAAGTGTGTAAGCCTACTAGATAGTATAGTACTTAAGAGTTGTTTCAGTAAAGTCAGCATTAACAATGTCTTATAACGCACTCAGTCAACTCCAAAGCTATACTGAGTGGCTGCTCCACAAAAGCCTTGTTTTCATTTGTTTCCATGACTACTTTAGAAAGGGCATGTCGTTTTGAGCAAAGTAGTGAAGTTCAAGTAGGTAAGAAATGATGGCAGTATTTTTAAATGCTTTTGTGCGTAGTACTTACTATAGGTGTAATTAGAAAAGACATTTGTTCATACAAATTTCCAATGCCAAACATTTAACAGTTCCCTCCCCCTGTATTTTAATTGTGAGAAACTTAATTTTAAATTCCTTCAAGGATTTAGTGGGTATTGCTAAGCTTTGTGAATGGGAATAGAAATTCTGATCCAGAAAGCTGGCGAACAGGGCCATGATACAGAAGCACTGTAGAGATTTACTTTCCTACAAAAGTATTCTTTGCAAGTTGTGCAAACAGTCTTTGGTTAAACAAGGACTCAAAATGATGGAGATTTTGCACCTCAGTGAAAAAACACAGACATGATTCCTGGTTTTTATAATGAAAAATACCTCAAATAAATACACTATCTTTTCATTCTCTATGTTCTCTCTCAGAAAGACTTCAACAACCTTTCAGAAGGCTCAGAATTAATTAGATAACAAATGAAATAAAAGAATCAATAGGCTCATATGTGTACCATATAAGACAATCAGAAATATTGTGTGTTATAAAGAGTGGAATACAGAACCTAAAGGTGGAGAGAAGCACTTAGAATCTGTATTCCAAAATGAGTAAATCATTCTACTTCTATTACAGTCTTAATAATTCTAGCAAATAGCAAGTAATCAAACATATATATTAAGTGCATAAAATATTATTTCAGTATTAAAAAAAATTGAGGTTTAAAATAGCAGCAAGACTTAAATACCAATTAGATGAAAGGACAGAATGGAAAGAAAACAATTGAGAATGACCCTGGATTTCCAGACAGATGATAGAACACTTTGGCAGAATCACTAATTAAGATCTAGAAATAAAAGGAAAAGTAGAATATTTGTTATTTTTTCTGTTGAGCAAACCACCCCAAAACACAGTTGCATATGTCAACAACCATTCTTGACATACAGTTCTGTGAAGCGACAATTGTACTGGGCTCCACCAGATACTTCTGACCTTCGCTGTGCTCCTTAATACATCTGTGATCAGTTACCAGACATCTGCTTTTGGGGGTTCTGCCTCTAAGGACAAGCTGGCTGTCAACTGGGATGACAGGTGGTAACTAGCTTGATTTCATGGTTTCTGCCTCCTAAGTGTATGGCCAAGTCTATTCTTGCTTCAAGTTCACTGTTGTCCCACTGGCCAAAACAAGTCTTAGGGTCAAGCCCAGACTCAATGCTGAAGGAGACTACCCAAAGGAACAGATATAGGGGTTTGTAAACAAAATAGCAATTGTTACATAAGGAGACTAAAGTATTTGACTGTTGGGGAGAGAGTAGTACATCCAAAGGCAAGAAAAAAATTTGAAGAATGAAAGAGATTTTCACACCTCAAATGTTTCAGGAAAACCAAGTTCATACAAAAATCAGAGACATGTCCATGGGGACTGATCATCAATGTGCCTTAGAGGTTTTGCTTTGAAATTGAAAACTGAAAAAAATAAAAAGAGAAAACAAACATTAATGTTGGAGGCAGTGAATGAGAGGTGGTCCAATGAAGATATTAAGTGTACAGAACACTTCAAGAAACTTGACCATATAAGAGCTTTATTAAAAGCTTAAGGAGAATATAGGGAGACTTTTGTTGTTTACTTCTTCATTTAACTTAGTGGAATAATGCTATATAACCTTTTTTCTGACTGATGACTTCGGTCTATACTATAGACAATTATTTCACAAATTTTTTATTTGATCCACCAGGCAGATCAAAAAGAGTGAAAGAACTGGCAAAAGTGTTTTCCCACTTCAGGAAAGGCCCCTCAAAACAGGTGCCCTATTTTTAGGGCAGTAGTGTTATTGTTATGTGTCCACTCAGCACAGAGCTCTTTGAACAAATGTATTGGTCTGATGGCCACACCCTTATTTCTTCAAAGGCAGTACTAACAAAACTTCAATGAAAATAAAAATAAAATGTGTTATGAAGGTAAATAAGATTACACCTCATCGCATGTTGCAGATTTCTCTTAAATAATCTTGGTCTTTATTTTGAAATTATTATGCATTTTTACGTGCTGTGGAAGCCCAAGGATTATTTCTTTTTTTCTCTTTATAGCATGTTGATAGTGGCCCAAGATACTTCTTAGTCTCTAACATCTTAACCAGTCCAATCACTGATAACCTGCCCATTGTGTTATTTCTTTTTGTTTCTAAGTAGTTAAGGAAACCTAACAGAAAACATAAGGAAATATATGGAGTTTCTAACTGACTAATAATCTAACAAAAACACATCTTCTGTACAACTCCCTTTACACATTTGATAAGAACATGTTATCTATAGATGAGTAGCATACAAAGAATAATAAAAAAAATACTCAAGTTGAAAGTAGAGAGAATTTAGGAATGGAGTGATTGTTTCTGAGAGTAACTTTAGAGATACGAAGTCATGTAAAGATAAATTTCATATTTAAAACAAAATATTGACTGCAAAAAATCATTACTAGCACAGGATAATGCAGGTTCTCCTTTGACCAAAAATAAGATCCATAGAGACCAATGGTTGTAAAATACTTAGAACACCTTAAGTATTCTACTCACAATCTCTTGTAAGTAGACATAGAGCAAAATTTCATACATAGATTTAACACTGATTAAATCTAATCATGCCATAAGTCCCCTAGTGCTGAAGGAAAACATGAACTATCATATGCATTTGGCAAGAGGGATTTCTTTGTGTATTACACATTGGGAATAAAGTGCATGAAGCGAGTGTCCTTAGAATAGTATGCAAAGGTTTCTGGTCAGATTGGAAGGAATGGTTAAGTAAAAGGGAACCAAAGCACCTTTCGGAGAAAGGATGAGGCTAAGAGAATGACAAGTGAGCAAAGCAACAGGAGGTGAGCGGCCTCATATATATATGTAAACCAAATGAGTTATATTCATTATAGAACAGTTATTATTTTTATTTAGAATTGTGTATATATACATATAGATGATGAAATAGCTCTAGTAGCAGGAAATATAAAAGGGACCATTTCAAAATAATGCTTTTCAGTAAGTGCATTTTAACCACAAGATAATAAAAACACATTAACAATCCTGCTTTCATCTTTAATAAACACTGCCAAATGTTTTTCTCATGCTACAATTATGCTAGCCAAATCAGGTCACGTCCATGTGGATATCCTAGGTCATCTCTCTCCATACAGAAACCAATAAGGATTTCCCTACCATTCACTGGTTGGGGTGTTGAAAATGATGTAAACCCCTGCTTGTGCACACCTTGCAAGTATGAGGCATGCATAGGAAAATTAGGTAGGGTGTAATATTGTGAGTTCATTCACTTTGATTGCAAAGTTTGCTTCCTGAAGACTGTTCATTATTTCTGTGTGCTCCAGATTAGCTTCTATGGCTGCTCTGTATTGGGACACTTAAAAAGGTATAGTTGGCCTTTGAACTGTGCTTACCCCTGCACAGGTGAAAGTCCAAGCATAACTTTTGACTCTCTAAAAACTTTACTGACAGCCTGTTGTTGACTGGAAGCCAACAACTTCCATTTCTATGTAAATAGAAAGTCAATTAACACATATTTTGTACTTACATATTTTATTCTTATAATAAAGTATACTAGAGAAAAGAAACCTCTTTTTTCAAATTGTTGAAAATCTCCACATTTTCAATATATTTATTGAAAAAAAAACATTCATAAGTGGACCTCACAGTTCAAACCTGTGTTGTTCAAGGTTCAGCTGTATCCTATAAATAGGTTTGCTGTAAGTTAAACAATTTGAGATAAAGTTCTTACTGGACACTGAGTTTATACATTTGTAATAAATAATGTAAACTGTAGGAAAATTCTTCATAAATTGAAGTTTATTTTAAGCAGGCATATTGAAATGCAAAAAAGGCAAGATGGATAATATGGGAAAAATAATGATGAAGAAATATGGGACAAGGTAAATGGAGAAGAGCCAAGCATGAAAACATGTGTTTAAAATTCACCAAATATGCTTTATGCAACCAGATACACTGGAATGCCATGAGAAGAATGCCATGAAGAATTTATTTATGAAAATTATAATGCTGAAATACAAAATGAAAAATTTGTATAAGTAGATGAAAGTTAGAGAAATATATGCATATTTATGTACATTTTGGAAATACAATAAGCAATGAATATGAGATGGCTTAAAAGGAAACATGAATAAATAATGTATAACCTGATTTATACTAGAGGACCAAATAAACAGGAATGAATTAAATTGTGATTCAAAGACTATATCGAGTCAAGTCATATTATTTAGCAGAACTCTTAGGAATATATGAGATACATCCTATTTTTTCAAATACTTACCCTGTGACAACAGTTATATGGGATTCATATTTCTCTTTCCATATGGGATTTTTTAGGTAAGTAGATATAATTAGCATGATTGGTAAGTAAAAACAATTACCATTGAGTGCTTATTTATGTAAGATACTAGAAATCAAATATTTTGTTAAAAACGATTTGCCATTTACATTGAAATATATTTATCTGGTGCATAAAAATACAGCCTCATAATTAGAAAGCAGAAATAATCTCATAAACAATATATTATTGTCACTGACAATATAAAGATAAGTAATATGCTTAAAACAAAACAGCTAGGGAATGCCAAAATGGGAATTTCAAATTAGATTTTATATTAAATAATTTCTATTGTACTATCCATTCAAAAAACAATTTATTCAGTGTCCACTGTATGCCAAGCATTATGACAGAATGGAGTTTTCAAACGATATTAAAAATGCAAATAATGATTTGAGTTCAGTAGTGTATACGAATTTGAGTTATCCAACTAGAGATATTTAATTAAATAACATTCTCTTAACATTCTTCTTAAGATTTGCAATGTCCTTATTTTCAATTCTTAAGTGGCTACCAAGTCTCTTTCATCATAAAAAAGTTAAAGATGTATTTTTCTATCTACACATATAATTTTCCCAGTACAGGAAGGCTATACTGAACCTAGAATGAGTGATTCTTTGCTATTTTTAATTTTGTATTAATTTTAATTAAATAACAGCTTATTAATTAAATTTTTATTTTTAGTAATTAAAACTATTTTACTGATATAATAAATGCATAAGTATGATTTTACTATGAAAAGTTCTTATGTATTTTCATAAGAATTCATAGATTTTTAAAAAACTGCTGATATATAAGCAACTGGCTTGTATATTGATATATGCATTAAAGTAATTTTCTAGATCAGTGAATTCATGTTAGAAAAGGTTGCCTGTACTAAAATTACATTTCTTCTTTTGCTCTAAGAATCCTTTAATAAAAATCTTCTACTTTTTAAATTACTGAATTATTTTAAAGGTAATTTAGTACCTAATAACATGTAGGCATGAATGGATTTATCTGAATAGCAACTGTGTGTTGGAGCATGGTTTTCTCATAAATGAGAGTATAATTCGTTTTGCATGTCAGTAAGTTTATTGTATCAGATTGCATGTAACGGAAATAATGGAAAATCAACCTCTAGTAATCTTGTAATACACAAATTCACCTAGTGTAGCACTGAATCTGTATTACAGAGTTGAATTTGGAGGAAGTAAAAATATGTAAGAGCTAAAGAGCAGAAGTCTGCATAGACAAACAGAAAAAGCAGTTCATAAAATTCGGAATGAAAATGCGTATCTTAATAATGCATTTTGAATGGATTTTATTTTTCAGATTTATAAAGCTTTTGTAGTCACCACAATTCATTGAATGCTAAGCAAATTTCCTGAGCTATGTCTTTAAGACCTGGGCCAGATACCATATTAATAATTCTTGCATTAATAGAACCAATGATAACAGTAGTAATGCCATTATGCTCCTATAGGGCAAAAGCTTTTAAAATAGGATCATTTTAATCATGCAGAAATGCAAATGTTCTCCTTTTTAAGATTTGAAACAATTGTAGAGTTTACAAAACAATTCTGGTGACTAAACATTTTATTTATTTGTAAATTTGAGTTTGTTTACACCTTATTTTTGATGTAGGTTTATTACAATCACATAATGGAATTGCTATAGTGAAGGACCTATATGCTCATCATTATGGGCATATACGTGTGTGTGTATACGTATATATATATATATATATATATATATATATATATATACATATATACACATAGTTACATATGTTATGTATGTGTATTTTCTATATTCAACTCACTTGTAATAATTTAGCTACACATGCACAGAAACTGAATGGAAACTTCTTAAGTCATTTTTTGGTATTATGAAGATTTATCACACTGGGCCTGGTAGGCCTTTTGGCTATTAATTATAACTATATGATTCTGCTTCTTCCCCAGTGTTTCCATAGTGTTCCTGATCCTAATAAAAGCTACCAATGTTATCCAAAATTACTGCGCCACCTGATGTTATGTCTGACTTAAATAAGATGATTTATTAGGATGACAGAATTCACACGTTTTCAGGAAAATAAAGATTAAAAATGCAGCTTTAAAGAAAACTTCAGTTTTTCTAATTCCAAAGCTTTTCTCAGTATAAAGAAAAGTGGGAATCTGTCTGCTTGCAGCAGACTGATAAAAATGTTCATGAGGATAATATTTTTGCAACTGAAGGTAATAAAGAATGGACATTAACTAAAATATGCCATAGGATTGTTTTTAAAAATGAAAAGCACTTCCTGACTATCTTCACATTAAAATGTATCTGTTCATTGTTTTGCATATGGTGACTATACTTTCATATATAAATGTTTCATCAAGTCTTCTTTTCTAAACTGCTGAAAATAATTGCTTCTCTGTTATTAATTGTTTCTTTCTTATGACAAGAAACTTCACATGAATAATGCTGTACTAAATGTTTTTAGGCTATTCACATTAAATTTAAAACATCCGTATACATATGAAATCAAATGGATAATATTTTTTCTTGTCCATCTTTACTAGGAAACTATATATGTTGATAGATAACAGCTATCATGTTTGTTCTTAGACACTGGTAAATTTTCAGATAGAGACAGTAAATTTATATTCTTTGGAGGAAGTAAAAGGATGTAGAGGAAATACATCCTCTATATGTTTTACAGTGAGGCTGAAAAACACAGTCAAGAGTCCAGTTAAGGTGTAAAAGCTACATACCAAGGGTAATCAAAGACAAGTTCCACAAATACAAGATAACATTCAAAACAAGGAATGTCAGCCTCAAAAACCAACTTTATGCTTTTCTGGGTAGGAATAACATCTTCCTTTTAAAAGGAAAATATATAGTCTATTGGATAATAATTTAATTATTACTTATAAGAACTTAAACTACCTTATCAACTTCTTTTTATTCATTCAACACATATTTATACATAATATTTTAGTACTTCCCATGAGCAATGCATCTTTCTTAATAGTAGGTATCAGGAATGATCAAGATTGAAATGGACCCTAACATTCATGCAGCTTTAAGTATGGAAAAGTCAAGGACATTAAACCAATAAGCAGCAATCTCTAGTCTTTCTCTGAAAAACATCCTGTGTGACTGATCAAATCACAGACATAAACATATCTGAAAATATTACCACTGGACAGAAAAGTGATAATCCAACTGAGAAAATCCTAAGTAAGTGATATGCATGTTTGACCAGTAAAGTTTTTAAAAATATGATGTGTTTCTATTTTTAGTCTATTGAGGAACCTCCATACTCCTTACTGTTAGTCCATTCTTGGGTTCTGTGAGTCTGCTGCTGTTTTGCTCCTTCAGTTTTTTCTTTGTTCTTATACTCCACAGATGAGTGAAATCATTTGATACTTGTCTTTCTCTGCCTGGCTTATTTCACTGAGCATAGCACCCTCTAACTACATTCATGTTGTTGCAAATGGCAGGATTTGTTTTCTTCTTGCGGCTGAATAATATTCCATGGTGTATATGTACCACATCTTCTTTATCCATTCATCTACTGATGGACACTTAGGTTGCTTTCATTTCTTGGCAATTGTAAATAGTGTTGTGATAAACATAGGGGTGCATATGTCTTTTTCAAACTGTTTTCCTGCATTCTTAGGGTAAATTCCTAGGAGTGGAATTCCTGGGTCAAAGGGAAAGGGACTGGGAAGATGGGTGGGAAGGGAGGGATAAGGGGACAAAGGGGCATTATGATTAGCACACATAATATAGGAGGGGACATGGGGAAGGCAGTATAGTACAGAGAAAACAAGTAGTGATTCTATAGCTTCTTAATATGCTGATGGACAGTGACTGTAATGGGATATGTGGTGGGGACTTGATAATGGGGAGAATCTAGTAACCAAAATGTTGCTCATGTAATTGTATGTTAATGATACCAAAATAAAAAGAAAATGATGTGTTGAATATAGAAACAAAAGACTTTTTAAAATATCCCTTCTTCTCATCTGAAAATACAGATTTAAAGATACAGGTGCTTTTGTGGCAGGGTTAAATGGGCTAAAAGCATTTGTGTCAACTTCTTTGTGCAGAGACAACTATTCATGAAAATGTATTTTCTCCCCTTTCTGTCCTTATAGCTGGATGATATTGCCCATCTTACATTTCAGTTAAGTAGGACTAGGAGCAGAGGGGATTATTTAACTTGCAAGCTTGATGTACAAAGAAATCCCAATTCATTCTGCTATATTCACCTCCCCTTTTGGATGACTGTGTTTTTTTTTTAAAGAAGATGACAAAGCCCTTGTTAGTTGGTTTCCCTGAATTCCTGGAGGAGGACAATACCTCAGATGAGTAAGTGAACTAGGAAAAAATAATCTCAAATATGTTTAAACCATCATACAACCTGAGGTCTATATGTTACAGCAGTAAGCATTACCTACCTAGTATATTTATCAAGGAAATTCATCCAACCATAAGAGCACTTTTAGCAGGAAACAAAAATTGAGATGAGGATTTGGGGTGCAGAAATGAAGAAAGCTGGAAATGAAAACATACCAAAAAGTGACCCAAATTGCTAAACACTAAAGACTACACCCAGCAAAGGTGACAGAAAACCCAACATCTGGTGTTGAGACTAGAACAGGAGAAATATTAGCTAACCCCTGGATGCTAGGCCCCTGGATGCTGGGGGGAAAAAAAAGATTAATATTCTCAAATGATGAATAATTATTAATTGGAATTTTGGAATTCTGTAATGAATTATATGTTTGTTATTAGTCACCAATGTCAAGGAAGTAAAATTGAGTTAGAAGAGTATAAATTTACTTCATTTCTGAGAAACAGAAATTTAGGGTCCATTCTTTATTACCTTCATTCAAGGCTTATATTCAAGTCCTCTGGTTTCCATATATTCTGCTTAGACAAACATATACACATATAAGACAAAGACAAGGTACACATACTTTCCACATACATACACTTAAATATACTTAAGTATATTGAAGAAAATTGCAATACTCGAATGCAAAATTTTCAAAACTAAAAATGACTGAAAAGAGTTTTAATGAAAAAAAATAGCAGTTAACACTATGGAACATCCCTTTTTTCTATGTGAATGCATGTGAGTGTCTTGTCTTGCACAGTTTTAAAACTGGTCCAACTTATTTTATTTTTTATAAATGCTTTGGTTAGGAAAGATCTCACTAACTTCAACTTTGTTCTCTCTCCATGATATTTCCATTTGTCTCCAATAGTGTCAGAGGTGTACAGATCCTTCTATCGATATATTTTACACACACACCAGGAAAAAAACAGGAAAAGAAAAAATACAATACTATACCAGCTTGTAAAGGTTCAGTGCATTTACTATCTCTTTTGCTGAAAAACTTCACCTTTCTTGATTTGTGACATTATAGTTCAACTTGTAAAGAAATGAAACCACCTCTTTCTGATCATTGACAAAACACTCTTATGAAAGATCAAAATCTCTTCAGCTCATTATAGACCAGCTATCTAGACAGTCAGAACAGGAAGAAAGACAGATATTTCATTTTGGGAAAAAAATACTTTTCAGAAATCTATTAGCATGCCATAAATTTCTGGCCTATTCTCCATTTCTTCTTGAATATTTACCTGCAAACAGGTACCCTTTTTGAATTCCTTCATTCTCTCCTAGATTTCTTCTTCATTTTTCCTAAACACTTAATCCAAATATATCCACAATGTTTAAAAGCATATAACATGTAAGCACAGATTCAGAAACTGAGGTCAGATGGAAAATATTAAGTCCAGTATGAATAGTATCATGCAGATATATATTTTACTCTATTAAGTTATAAGCAAGATATATTTCCCACATCCAGACAGTACAAACATAATGAATTCTAGAATATTCATTGAAATCTTTTCAGTTCAACCTTAAGGCAGTAAGTACATACTCTGTTAATGTGTCCACAGGAACATTAATTTTTATTCCACTTCTCTGATAAAAGGTATGGACTGATTTGTGGATTGACCAATGGTTTTTAAGAAGTTCAGGAAGTGCTGTTGTTCTAACATGATAATTATTTAGTGTTACTGAACCAGTGAACTATAGCATATGATTCACTGAACAAAATTGTTATGAGTCTAATTTAGATTGATAAAGTGCTCACTTCCAGAGCTCAGACACTTTGCCAAAGAATTACTGTTTTCTAATTCATAAAAATAAGAGGGCTGTCCTACTGTACATGAGAAAGGGCTGTACATGAGAAAGGGATCAGCAGGGCCACAGAGGAACACATGGTAAATGACATCTATCATGGAACAAATTGTGAATGACATCTACCACAGACCACGAAGTACAAGCTCTACATCATTGCATGTTAAATACAAAAAGTTACGAACATTGTATGTCTGCCTTTGCTGTACAGCTAATTTTCAAGGTGCATGGAAAAACATGACTGTATTTAGAGGAGTGGATAATCATTTGCTGGCCTTAAACAAAGGCATCAACATGAAGGAAATGACTCCACTTAGTGGAAAATAATTAGAAGGAATACTCCAGTTTCAATCTCATTATGTCATACCCTTGCCACTTTTATCTGGATAGGACTTTCAAGTATTTCTAGAATGGCAATCATAAAACAATCTTTATATTTCTATATATGCTGTTAGTGGTGCTTCAATTAGAATGGTTTGTACAACTATGGAAGATATTTGAAATTTTAGATTCCTTCCAAATAGGCACATAATAGCATTGGGTTTTCATCATGAAGTAACATTAAAACTGTGCAATTTTACTTTGTCATGTTCCTAGTGAGAACACTGAGGCCTCTGGAGGTGAAGGGACTTCACCATAGCACAGCATTTACTGGTAGAGTTGCCAGAGGAACCAGGTTTCTTGCTTCCCAGACAGGATCCTCTTTCTACAACATCCTATTGAAACAGGTTACAGGAAGGAAAAAAAAAGCTGTTTTTATGAATTGCACATAAATTCTCAGTGAGCACATTTTACTTGAACTCATATTTTTAATTGAGTTTTCAATATTTTATGTTCTAGAGGCAAAATATCAAAGAAGAGTTAACTGCTATTTTTTTTTCTCTTTTTTTCTCATAGAAGTCTGGGCACTGCAGTGCAGATGCTACAAAATACTGCATTTTTGACTTACAGGAGAAAATTAGAAAAAGCCAAACATTGCTGTCTACTTAAATGAAATAAAGAGACAGATCTTGTTAACATGTAAAATACCAAATTAGGATATAAAATATACAGAACAACAAAGTAAGCATGGAAAGCCCAGCATTCCCCTAATAATGTATTTTCATGTAACTTGTGTAGGATGATCAATTGTATGACCTAGGATTATCTGAGAAGAAAAAAATTATCTATCTATATGTAACCACACACATGTACATTTTATTCACATATATACATGGAAACTAGAGGATTATTTACATATGTATGTGCATGTGTATGTATTTGGACACATTTTTTTAATTGAGTTATCGATATTTTCTGTTCTATTAGCAAAATACCAAAGTTAATTGCTGTTTTTTTCTCTCTTTTTCTCATTGAAGTCTGGGCTTAATTTTAATAGTGATTGTTATTGTATATGTTTATCAATTTAGCCAAGAAATTTTGCTAAATGGTAGCTGCTTTCAGCACGAAAAAATAAAGATATAAAAGGCATGCCAACCATGCTAATTTTTCTCTTGTGACCCCAAATGAAACTAGTTACTTTGGTATATTAGTAAAATATTTAAACAACTCTTGTCCTACGTTCCACATTTTAGTGGATGCTCTAAATGTTTAAATGACATATTAAAGGGATTTATTTACCTCAGTGTTAATGCTCTAATAGTTTAAATGACATATTAAAGGGATATATTTACCTCAGTGTTAATGTATCTTTTAAATAAATATCCATATTACCTGAAAACCATTTGCTAATGACTTAGCTTATGGTAAAGGAATTAATATTTAATTGATGAATTATCATATGAAGCTATAAGAAAGCTATAAGAAAGCTATAAGAAAGAAGAATTTAAAACAAGAAGACACATGATCCCTTTTGGCAATAATAAATTACAAAATAAGCAATAAAATAAACAAATACAAGAATTTATATCCTGTATAAAACCATTAAGAGAACCAGACTGAAACACTAGATGACACACATTTAGTTTGGGATGCTTCAAGTAGCATCTCTTTTGATATCAAACAGCACAGATCTTGTACCAATATCCTATATGCTTTATTTTTGATGAGACCTCTGGAGGAATTAGGGATGAATAGGGGAAGACCCATGGGACTGTCTTCCTTTAATCTGTTTCAAAATATGGCCAGAGTCTTATTTGTGCATGTGAAATTCTTAAAAATTCATCTGTTTCTGTAATGCCAGGTGTATTTTTTTTGGGAAGTGTAAGTGTTACGTGGTCATGGCTGGAGGTAGCACCCCTCTCCTGCATGGAACTGATGTCTACTGCAGAGAAGACTCGGCATCAGACAATAGAATAAGAGAACAACAGCCCCATCAGCCTCAAGAAATCTAGTGGATTAAATAAATAAGAAATTTAGTGGTTTAAATTTACATTAATACTATGGAAAATTTTATTCTTTCTTCTCAATAAATGTAGGAGTTGTTGCATACAGTATATTACTCAACATGGCTTAGAGCTAGATCATAAGCATGAAGATACAATTTTACATTTTGAAACCTCTTTTGCTTAAGCACACTGTATCTTCACTACATACCTCCTAAGCAGCCATCTAGGTTATTTATACATTAGAAGCAGTTTCCTATTGGCTCATGCTCAATATTAACACAGCCAGCCATTAAGAAGTTAAGAGTACATCCAGATAAATCAGATGGTATATTTAAATCACTAAATTAAGATCTAATGTGGTCACTAACAAAACTAAATAAGATAATTAGAAATTATTCACTTTATAGTAGGTACTTTGTTATCAACAACAAAACATTTGACAACTACTCATTGGGATAAAGTGATGAATATATTTCAAGCAAGTTAAAAAATATACACTAATAGATACCCCTTATAAATATTTATTAAATCCAGTTGTTCCATACTCTGTAGGAGTTGCTAATCTATGGCAAAGATGATGGAAAAAATATGCACACCTATTTATTGAATGTAATATAGGGGAGAATGTGGAGTAGATTTTAACACATGATTAAGAACACATACCATCAGATTGAATGAAATAGAAATAGAAAGTTAAATGAAATCTTGCTAGCACAGTCCTCCTTACTTTCTCCCAGCACTCAACAAAATAATTATGGAGACAGATACAAAAAAATGAGAACTCATGACAAAGCTGAACAATGGGACTCATCAATATATTGCAAGCACTTTACAGAAATATGTAACTACAAGGCTAAGAAAACTAAACTGAGATGGTAATGAATTGGTTTCCTCTCTTATGCAATTACACCCAGAATCACAGAATTAATGCTTCTGCAAGGGTCTGTTCTTTGCTTCTAAAGTGTAAGGTTTGTGCCACTCTGAAAACTTAGCATCCATCCTTCTACGACACGGTGGCTGCCATCTCAAGAAGCACAGAACTAGCAGAACACTGGCTACTTCATTTTTAGATTGGTACTTCTTCCATGTCCAGTTGAACACCCTAGAATTAAGGTGACCATACTTCTCAGTTTGCCTGGGTTAATCCTAGTACATGCCAGTGCCCTTGCATGGTTATTAAGAAGTTATTTCACCCTTAGATTTCCCTGTTTTGAACAATAACTTTAATATTTAACATACCAACACCATATATGCTCTAGGTACATTATACAGCTGATTATATGGGAAAACTGGCAGTTACCTGCAGAATAATAAAGGAAATGTCAACATTTCAAAGTAGAATAGACACAATTAATTCAGGAATTTCCATTGTGATTACTTAATATTATCATTGTTTATGCATTTCTTCCATTCAGAGTATCAGGCCAAAAGATAATGAAAGTCGAAGAGTTGTTTTCATCTAATAGGTCTATAGTAGCTGTATGTCAACTAGATATCACACACTGGTTCAGAAACTATGCACATCTTTTTCTGTCATTTGGATATAAGGGATATTCATCCAATATTCATGCTGAAAGAAAGTAGAATCAAAGGCAATCTGAGTACTCTGTGGGAGGCACAAATATTGGATAAAATTTCCTCATTCATGGATGAGTGAACAAAACAAAACATAGGTAGGGATGTGCCATGCATAATAATTCTTTGGATGGCAATTTCTTAGTAATATACTCAGTTGAACACAAGGAAGATGGCCTCAATGAAACAGGGGAAGCATGAGAGGCAAGAATACAGTAATATGAAAAATCAAAATCACACAATGAAAGGAAAATACATGAAATAAAAAAAACAAGTGCAAGGAAATTTTAAAAAGAGCTAAAATATGATTTGGAGGCAATCACAAGAATTTTGATATGAGAAACTAAAATAAAGGAATTAGAGAAAAGCTCCGAAGTAGGTAGAGATAATATGGCAACTGAATTACAACAGTGAGAAAGAGGGAGATGGTGATTAGGGGTTGGGGCTCAGACTCCGGAATATCTGAGGGAGAATTAAGTGTAATTGGGATTGCGATAATTCAAAATAAATCCTGAGATAGAAATGTACTTTATATGAAGACTGAATGTCATTACCACTTCAGAGACAACATTAATGAACCCTCAATTAAGCAGGTGCTAGAGATGCTTAATATTTTAAGAAAACATTTTAAAATCCTAGCAGCATCCAAGTAGGTAATTCTCAAAAAATAAAGCAGGATGATCATGACTTCTATTCAGTAGTTATTGCCAGAGGACAGCAGAATAATAGCTGTATGTCAGAAAAAAAAAATTATATTCACTAAAGTTACTTCTTTGTGAATGCTTAGGAAACATATTATTTTCTACATACAGGACATATACTGAACAACCAAAAAGGGAATAAATATTAAGAATTTAAGGTTGAAGTCTCCGTGTTATGAAAAAACGACATTTTCTACTACCTCTACCAAAGCCCACCTCCCAACATTATTAGAAAAAACATAGCACCCCCAAAACAAAACAAAGCAACAACAATGACTGAGAAGGCTAGCTTTGGATACCCTTTGCTAACTAACAGTACCATCTGCAGTAGATTGCTTAAATTAAGTTCTCTGACCTTGGTTTTATCCATTTAGAAATGGAACAATTATAATACCTGGTTCACAGCTCTGTTGTGAGCTTAAATGGAGATAATTAATATGAAAGTGATGTTATAAGACTTTTGTTATACAGATGTAAGGAACTTCTATTAATCATTTAGGGGCTTGCAAATTCCTTGGGAGGAACAACACTCATGTTCACATCCCTTTCTGGAAATGACCCTACCTGCGGTGCACTGATACTTCTCTCAATGAATAAGGAATTTGGAACTGAATGAGCACGTTGCATAGAAAAACATTCTTTGTTAAGTCTTTCAAATGCTAATTTTAGGTTTGGTCATATAATAACAAATATTTCCTGGCACTGAAGACTTCACTTTGAATATGAGGTGCAACTGTCTCAGTCCTATGTACATAAAATTATTTATTTCTGCTCCTATTAAGCTTCAGTCTAGCACCTTGCAAAATTCTTTATTCGCTTGCTCTTTAAAGAAAGCATGCTCATTCATGATGTTTTCCTATTTGTGGATTTAAACTTCCTATCTCTTCATGACTCCATCTATCACTAATATTCAATAATTCTCTGTAACTGATTATCTGAATGTCACATTATTTATTTATTTCATTTTAAAATATATTTTAGAATGGAGTGGCATACTCTATTGTATCTCCATGTATTTTTATTTTCTTCTGGAAAAATGCTGTTCACAAAGAATTTTTAGTATATGGAAAAAATTCTTATATTAGCAAAAACGAAGTGATAAAATTAGCTATACAGTTGGGACTGAGGTTTTTAATATAATGCATAAGGAAGAAAGAAAACGTGCTAACACGATAGTAGGTATCCCTAGATGGTAAGATTTTCATTCTTTTTCTTCTTTCCCTCTATTCATCTAATGAATTATATTATCATAGAAAATGCCTATTTTATATAGTAAAGGGTGATAGAGTTTTTATAAGCCAATCACAGAATTCTTCTAAGAGAAATGGAGAACAAGTTGGATGATTATAAAAAAAGGACGTGGTAAGTTTGGCAGGAAATATCAGTGAGGAGGATATAGGGGTGGAGAGAGAAAACAAATGCAAAGCCATCTGATGAAAGGCTTTGGAATAGAAGCTGCTGTTCTTCAGCTTGTTGTCTAGATTGTGAAGCTATGTACAGAAAGAAATCAGAAGAGTCACAGTTCAAGCATGGAAGGAAAGATCATTTTGGGAGCTGCAGATTGGCAGGTGATTAGAAGAGGACAGTGTTTGAAGCAGGAAGACCAGGGAGGAGTTGCGCACTGGTCAAAATGAGAGATGGCTAAACAACTGACCTACTTAAATAGCTATAAAAACTGTTTCTAAGAAGGCACAGTTGACACTCAGAATAATTGACAAGAAGGCAATAAATCACGCTTTTGTGAAAGAGCCACCTGAAGGGAAATTAATATAAAGCAACTTTTGTATAGGTGAACATGACATTATTTCCCAACTACTTGAGTATTGTAAATGTATCAGTAAATGGACATAAAGCAGTTAAATGAAATGCCTCAGAGTAAGTCTCACATAAATAAAGACAAATGCAATACAACAACAGTTGACAGAACCTATATTGCAAGTAATTAGGATATAATACCAAATAGGCATGGTTGGATTCCCTGCCTGCCTAGTACTCCCTTTTTACATATAGGACAGAGGCTCTTGCTTCTCTGTCTGAAGTCACTGCTATCAAACCAAACTGTCAGAAGGACATTACAATTATGCAGTCAGCTCTGTGCTAGAAATCACAGGAAATTAGAAGTATTCCTTCCTTCAAGGGATTCATATTAAAAGCTCTAACAAATCCATGTCAATAATTTCCAAGGATATGAATAATAGCTCTGTTGTAATAATGGAAAACTAGAGACAACCCAAAGAACCATCATCAGATATATTACAAGATAAAATGTGCTTATTCATATAATATTGTATACTTCAGTTAAAATGAACATATAAAATTTTGTTAAAATCAATATGTCACATAAGATGCCATAGATGGGAAAAAAGTAAATACCAAAGTATAGTGTAGAAATTTACTCTATAATAAATACCCTAAATACATTTTATATTATACAAAGTATGTATACATATATACATATATGTACATATATAGTATATAAATGTATAGAGTATATTATTTATGTTTTTACTGTAAAAGTAAAAAAGAACAAAAACATGAAAGGGAAAGTTAAAATCAAAAAAGAAAGAGAGAGGGAAGAAGGTAGAGAATGAGGAAGAGAGGAGGAGAGGAACATGCAGTGAATTACCCGGAAATGCAAAAAGAGTTTCAAGCAGGAAGGGAACTAAGACAGGCCTTTAGGATGGGAAGATTTGAAATCTAGAGGAAGTGGAGGTGGAAGAACAGCTTGATAAACAGTTCACATTTGTGAGATCAGTATTAATTCCAGTGAACAGTGAGTATTTAAGAAAGAAATTGGGAGCTGTGTCAAAATAAGAAACACTGGAAAAGACAGTTTGGTCCAAATGGTGAAGGGCCGAGAGGGGGACTGTACCATCACTATTAACAGGTTTCTGTAGTTCATTTGTTGCAAACCTTCGTATATTCTTTAGAAAATGGGTGTTTCATATTGCACTGTAAATCACCTCAGTCCACTCACCACCTATTACTTGTTGCCTGATTCACTTACCTGTATAAAGAACTTTCAGGGGTATTTAAAAGTTATGCTCTAGTTATTTGAATAATCTTCTAACCCAAATAAAAACAGTCTTCCTTCTTTCATTTAGTAGTTTTTCAAAATCCAGATTATGCATTCATAACTCTCTATCTGAAAGTAAACTAGGGAGGATGGATGCTGATGGACACCAACCTGATCCCACTTCAGGCTTAGACACTCATCCCCAGCAGCTGGGTGACTCTCAGCTAAGCCATTCTCCTAGAATTGTCTTTAGTCAATGACAGCAAACTCACTAATGTCATTAATGTCACATGCCCCCAACAAGCACTTGGTACCTCAGGAGTGACAAATTTTAAGTCATCCCAGCTCCATATACCTGGAGGGGTCAGCTGAAAACTTTGGGATGACTGGATTGCAACTTTGACTTCTGACTAATTCTGCTTCTTTTGAATGCAAATCTCTTGTTTCAGAGTCTTTCTGGGGAAACTCATCAAAGACAATGGGCAAATTGTATTGATCCTTTCTACCTGGATATATAACTTTATAATTTTTATTGTATTGCTTTAATCTAACATTTAATTCCTTTAATGAAGAACTATTTCCAGATTCTTCTCTGGTTATAGAAAGGTTGTTGTGCATGTTCATTGTGTGACTTATACATAGATGTCCATTACAAACCCATTAAAGATTGCAAACTCATTGATGGCAGAATTCTTAAGTACTTTCAAATCAAATGTGTATGGAAGTAGCATGATGATGCTACCCAACAGACAAGAATGTTTTGTTTTTGTTTTGCTCTCAGATGGTTGAACTCATTATGCTGTTACTAATATATAATGTCCTTCCTATAAATTTTTATTTTATAGGAGTAACAATTTTTATTTATAGTATTAATTGCTTTTTCTTACGTTGTTTCCCTACCAATACATGGAGGATAGTTATATATTTTTTTCCTTCAAGAAACTGGTAATTATTTTCAAAAAGTGGAAAATATAAATGCTTTTTTAGAGTTTTTAGAAAAGAGGTTCCCATCTCTATTTCTGTCCCAAATGGAAGAACACAAAAGTCCCGTCAATGACAATACTTTGAGGTGCAATAAGGCACAGCTTGAGGAGGTAGTAATGATGGTGGAGGTGTTCTGCAAATGTTTCTTTTGGTGATCCTGATACGCACTTCCTCTGCTGCCTGATGGAGAATTCAAACTAAAGGAAATGACCAAAGGCATCATGCCGATAATATAAAATACTGCCAGCAGAATTTATCCATGATATGAATCAATTTTCTATTTCTCATGAGGGAGCAGCTCTGTGTGGTGTTAAGAGATGATGAGATAAAAATCATGTTAACAATTTTTAAAGGGTATTTCTACAATTTTGTTTTTTGAAAACGTGGATATATTCCCTGTTTTTAAAATAATATTTTTCTAGAAATCTGGATTTAATCACTACTAACTGTCTTTCAAGGAGATGTATACAAAACAGGAACTAAGAAAATATGCTGGAAAAATTTTTTTTAAATATCATTACTCTTAATGAATTATTTTAAACATATTTCCAAATAATATGGGATCAGAATAATTCTATTATGAATCATAAAACCCAACAGCTGCCTCATGTAAATTATATATAGAAAAGGCATTATTTCCTCATGCTGCTAATACTGCAGCACATCCCTGAGTGAACACTGATTTCTGAAGGCTTCATGTTTTTCTATAATGAATTATGCAGAAGTTCCATACCAGAACTATGCTAAGGTGTAAAGTTCATGTCAGTGAGTTGTTTGTGACTCATACAGATGTAGTGGACAAATGCCTTATTTTTCCCTTACATATAAGTCTAACATTCTGAATAGAATAAATGCCATTAACACACAAATGGAAACATTGAAAATAACTGTTCCAATAAAACAATTTTCTTAAAAAAATAATAAAGAAGTATCCATCTTTCAAGGACACAGCTGGGAAAAATTTCAGAGTAACTTGCTGTGCAAGTTCTGCCTGCAAATCTCATTAACAGTAATGGAATTTTGAACGTAACAACCAGCACACTGATTTAAAACATTTTCCCAACATGTACATTTTATTTTTAGAAAAACATTTCTTTAGAGCAGTGAGAGTTCAAAAAACTTTGTATTTCTAGCAAGTCTGACATTATATATGGATGATTCCTTTACAAAAATCAAATTAGTAAAACACAAATAGAGACAACAAGAGGTCTTTCTAATACTTTATGAACAGTAAAACACTATAAAAGTACTCACGTCTCCTCATATATCTATGTACTTACTTATAAATATATGTATTTATTTATGTATCATAAGTCTTTGTATTTACTATGGGCATATATTTACCACAATAAAACTTTTATTCTCATAGAAAATATTTATAATAGAATTTGGAGAAAGTTCATGAGAAAAGAGTTTGTGATTCTGTTATTTACAAACTAGCGAACAAATATCAAAGTAGAGAGAGGACACACTTTAATATTCCCAAGGTACTAAGTGTGGTAGAGACTGCTAGTAATTTCCCAATATCTGTACTCTCTTCTCCATTTGTATCTGATCATATGACTTCCAGATAAAGACTATATATCCAGATTCTCTTGTAGCTAAGTATAGTCATGTGTCTAAGTTATGCTCAGAGGAATATAAACAGAAGTGTTATGTCGCAATTTATGAATAAATAGGTATATACTCCACTTCTTTCCTTCTTATCCCTTCCTCCATGCCACACTTAAAAGGTGCTGCCACCTACAATGAAGGCATTGACACCAAATTCTAGAGAATGGTACTTTAAAATGCCCAGGTGGGTGTGATCTTAATTGCTTATAAAACAGCATTTGTTATTTTATGGTTTTGTGTAGTTGTATTACATTATATTATATTTCATCATAAGTGAAAGTATGCAATTTTCTGTTGCCTCTTCTTTCCCTGCTTGAACTCGGGATGCTCTAAATAGATATATTTGAGAAATTTTGGGACAATGAAGAGAGTAAAGCAGGAAAGAACATCTCTAAAAGAGGAATTCAAATAGTGTTCCTTATTTTCAGGTGAAATTTTCTAACCAGTCTAACAAAAAAGAGGATCAATGCCAGAGCATTTGTTCTGTGCTAATGTAATTCTTTTTTAAAAAAGAAACCTTTTAAAACATAAAATCATCTTCTGAATCCCAACCCAAAGTCTGAATGGTGAATGAGAATTTGTCCCAAATAATAGCCTTAGCTGCATATGCAATTGTATTCTTTGTTTTCTATTATTAAAGTGGATTTTATCAGGTTGAATATACTATATGTGAATAAAGTATTTTAGGTTTTGTGTTACATCACCACTCCACCTCTTCTCTTGCTCAGGACGGTGCATTAGAAATGATATTATAATTTTCCTCTTTTTGGCAAAATAAAGAAACATGTGTGCAAGAACATTAAGACTTTTCACATACAAAATAATGAGGAATTAATGTGAGACTGACAAATTAAGGTTAAATTAGCAACATAGTAGTAAAAAAGATTAATCCAGGGTGAGATTGCTGCTACATTGAAAGTCTCACTCATATTTAGTAATATTTACTTTAAATTTAATGGATTATATGTTTAAGCCTCTGTTTCAACTAAAACCAAACTAAATACTGAATCACCAAAAACATGCATAGATAAGATATTCTAGTGAACAAATTAAATTTGCATCTGTTTTAGAGAGAAACACATAATATTTAAAAAATATCTTAAGTTCCAAATAATGGTCAAAATATTTCTCAAAGCATCTCTGACTCATAACAATGAATATCTAAATGCTTTCTGGACAGCGATGGCATAAATGGGGGGTGGGCAGGAAATGCTAGTCATGTTTCTTTTTGAGTTCATAATTACCATCAACAAATATTTTTTGAGTCTCCTCTGTGCATGACAGGATGGTAATAATGATCAGCTCACTGACTGCCATCTAGATGTCCAATGCTAAATTAAGTTCCTCTGATTTATGTTCATTGCTTTATTTTTGCCCTGGCTCATCTGTTCTTACAAGCTGCTCTTGTGGTGCTCCTACCAGCAAATTATGTGACAGTACCAACCTGGTGCTAATTTACTGAACTCTGTGCTACCAACAAAACACTTCTCAGTTTATATATATCTCTTCCCATTATTGTTTTTCTACCTCCCTTTGTCTCTTAAGTGAGCACTGCCAAGCCAATAATATTTCCAGAGTAATTAAAAAACAAATAAAGCAACTCAACTTTACACTTTTCCATCTGTTGGTGTGTGGTAGTTTACATCCTTTCCACACCCTGGTGAAATCTATAAAACTTCTTCTTAGTTACTAAATTCATCTGGCCTAGGAAAAAATCCGTCCTCTATACTACTACCTAGAAAATCTTTTAAACACAAACTTGAATAGTCTACTTTCTAATGAAACATTCTTCAGTGGATCATAAAAAACAAATTCAAAATCCTGCTTCAGTATATGAGAATCATCTCTTATACTCCAGACTCACTCCCATCATCAATTCTCTGTACCATGCAAACACTTAACACCATGAAAACCTTGAAGTCCCTAGAGCCTACAACACTATATCCCATCCAGATGCATTGTGTGCATGAACCCTTCAGCTTCTGGCTCAACTTCAAGTGAGCTTTTAAAACTTAGCCTTTGTCATTCCTCCTATTTAAGGCTTTACTCCAGTTTATGAAAAATGTCTCTACTTATGTTCCATTAACATCCAGTGACTACAAACACCTAAAATTCACCACACTCTCTTTGAATTATTCATTTACTTGTCTGTTTCTATGACCAAAATATATGCTTCATGAAGCCAGGACTAAGCTCTTTGTATCTCTCCAGTTTTAAGTCCTGAAATACATGAACCATATTTCTTTGCTTCTCTAACTCAAGAACAGTGCAATCTGCTTTTTATGTAGTGAGTGCTCAGTAGAGATATCTGAATGTATGAATGAGTAAAAAGATGAGCAAATATATATTTAACTCTTTGGTTCCTTTCTTATAATCTTTCAAGCACACTACAAATGTTAATTTCTTCACCTAATGATTGTTGTGGAATTGAAGTCCAAGGATATGGCAAATTTTATTAGTGGAGACTTTGCTTTACTTACTATTTTGTGAGGTCATGAAAAGCTAATGTTCAGCACTTCACACTTAAGATAATCTCCCTCTCCTGAGCTTGGACAATACAAATGTAGATCAATGAATTATCTGAAGTAGCCACTTCTCTGTGCCAAATTTCAAAGATACTCTTATTAAAATTATGCTATTGTACTACTTCTACTACGCAGGATATTCAAATATACAAAATTTTTCTCTATCTTACATTTTCAACTTTTGAAGATGACCCTGTCAAGATTTCTCAAAATCACTGAGTTAAAGAACTGAAATAATATGGCAATCCATTTTCATCATGGAGAACTATTGTTCAATTGGATCAAAATAACAGAACACTAAAAAAAATAGTAATAAAATGCTAATATCTATGCTGAGATAATTTGAAAGAAGAGCAATTATTTGCCATCAGTCTGATAAATAGTTTTCTTATTTTTTGTGGTGCCTTTAAAATAGGTTCAAGGGAGGGGCTGGTCAAGTGATTACAGAGTTGGAATTTTCAGCTGTACCCTACAACCTTCTGGGAGGAGAGGGGAACAAGAGCTGGAGTTTAATCATGTGGCTATGATTTAATCAGTCGTAACTGCAGCTCCAGAGGGATGGGTGTTTCCAGCCTAAGGTGAATTCTCTATGAAACTGGTGAAATAAATAAGTCAAGGGAAAGGGTAGGTGGGAGAAATCATTTTTTATTGCTCACAGCTTGTTTGAATTCACTGGGCAGGCCTGGCCCTGTCTGTCTCCTCTCACTGCTGCTCGCGTTCTACCACCAATGCGTGTGCTCTACTTCCTGCCAGCCCCTTCCAGGAGAAACTCCGTTGGTGGGTGTTTGGTGATACCAGGAACAGAGGTGAGGAGAGAACAGCTTTTTCCTCTCCATCCCCTGTCCCAGATCCATGTGAGGCTCTGCAGTAGTAAACACCTATTGATATATAAATAGACTAAGGCGAGGCAGGAGATTCTGGAAATTCTGTAATATGCCCCATAATAACTAAATAATGAAGTATCAGTAAAAACTCTTCAAGTGAGGTTCTGGAAGCTTCCAGGTTGGTGAATACATCAGTGCACTGGGAGTGTGGTATGTCCTCAGAGGGTGTAGAAGCTCTGTGAGATCCCTTGAGTCCCACCATACTGTTCTTTATGCATCTCTTTAATCTTGCTATTCTTGAGTTGCAACCATTATAGTAAAACTGTAATTGTAAGTATAGTGCTTTGCTGAGTTCTGTGACTCATTCTAGATAGTTTTCTAACCTGACAGGGAGTCTTGGGGTCCCCGAAGTCATAGTCAGCAAGGTAGATGTGAGGGTATCTTGAGGATGCCTGAGACTTCTGGCCAACAGCTGAAGTAGGTACAGTCTTGCAGGGCTGAGCCCTACCTTGTAGGTCTGTGCTAAATCCAGACAGTGAGTGTCAGAGTTGAATTAAATTGTAGGACACTCAGTTGGCATCAGAGAATTAGTGCTGAAAATGCCATATAGTTAAGCTGTTAAAGTTTGGTTTTGTCACCTGGAACTAGAAAGAATCTGACTCTGGATCATTCACAATATAGTGCTTACTTTAAATCCATGTATTTTATCTAAGGATATTTCTATTTCATCCTTCTATAATTCAAGATCCATTCTTAATTGCATACTATTTAAAAAATAATGCTCTGCAGTGATTTTTTTTTAATTTTGGTAAACTGTTATTTTCTATTTTATAAAGCATTTAGGAAGGCATGATGATGATATGTTCATTTTATTGAGAAAAAGTGAAAAACATTAGTAATGCTTTTGTTTGTTTTGTTTTCACATTTTCAAAAAACTTGTTTGGAGTGACAGAAATTCTCTTCTTGACCAAAGTCTACTCAGGCTTGCCTGCACTCTTTCTGGACTTCCCTATTTTTCTCTGTGTTGTCCAATTTTGGCAAGGATCCTGCTAAGTCTGTTTAATCAGAATCACTTAATCTCCACATCTGAACAATTTTAACAACTAACCAGGTTCTTTATCCTTCATCATCCATCAGGTAATGTCTGATCATCCTGGCCCACTTTGGCAAGAATCCTGGTTATATTTATTGGTTTAGCCAGAATTCCATCTTACATTTGATATTTCCTCCTAGGAATTTTCCTTCACTCATCTTGCCACAGTTCATTGGCTCTAAATTCCCACTTGCCAGTGTTGTGTTTGGAGTTGAGTCTGATCTCTATCCTCCTATGAAAGACTCTATTGCAATGATCCCTACACTTACAGCCATGACCATTATTGAATAAAGTCTGCTCTACTGTCTTCAACAAGTGTCATGAATATTTTTGCCTCTGACAGGTGAACTGCATTTGCATTTTACTTAGTGATCAAGTGAAACAAATGCTCACACTGGCAAATCCAACAAAATTCAGATTCACAGTTGCTTGGTGTATGTGAGTAACAATTTGTATGAAAAACATAAGAAAAAAAGTGTAAAAAGTATCATGGAGGATAAGCCCAAGACTATTTAGCTAACCTTGCTGGATTTCAGCGAGTGCCACGTGAGGCAGTGACTAACAAGGTGAAGATGTGTCTGTGATGTACACGCCGTGATTTTCACTGTCCTTGCCACACACTTTGTACTCAATCTGTTCTAGTCCTACTTTCTCTGCTCAGGTTGTTACTTACTAACCCCAGATTACCTCTCCTGAAGTGGCAGAGAGTAACAAATGGGGAGATAGACTAGAAAGAGACAGCTGTTTTAATAAGCCAACAAATACACAGATTGTGCGTGCCTGTGTGTGAGTGCGTGTGTGCGCGTGCGCGCGCACGTGCTCTAACCCACTGGCACTATGAAAGGAAAAGTGTAATTATCTCTCATTAGTATTATATATAGCACTGGTTTTTGGCTATCTCTCCTTCCAGTAACAATTATTTTTGTTTCTACTTTTATACTTTCCCCTTTCTCAAAATCACCTTCATATAATTATTCTGTCTTGTATTTCCTCTCCTTTGCTCCTTCTGTTTGTCTCCTCCGATCCCTTTATAAAGTGCTCCCTTTCTGGATCATCAAAGCCAGAACTGTCTTATCACTTTTCTAATAATGGTACGAGATTTGAAAAATATTTTATATGTTTGACTACTGCATACAAACTGTACATCTGAACACATCCATGCAACCCTGGGAGCACAACTGTTTAATTTTTGTTTTGTTAAAACAAATTCTGTCATACTAAAAGGAAAAACAGCATCATCAATCATCGGAAACAGACCTGCCTACCTTTGCAGGTTTATGACTAAAATATCCTTGTTCACATCTTTTATTTGTATCTACCCAGTAAGAAAAGAATTCACTATAGGCGACCCTGAAGTCAGCTTTGGATATTTACAAGTTTATTTGTTTTTCAGCCTCTGCCTCAGATATACTTTCCCTTTACCCATCTTATTTGGCCAGTGTTCTCCAGATTATTATTCATATTCAATGACTAAATGATTAAATTCTTTCTGAAAATCATTTTTGTTATTTCATCTCTACATTTACATGAAACTTCTTTATTTACTTGCAGAATAAAGTAATTCAGGGCTTTTTCTTTTCCATGGGTAGGGCAAAAGTAGTGTTTGGTGTTGGACAGTAATACCTTAGAGTGGCTTAAGAGACAGGGAGTGTAAGAGTGGGTGTTATTCTCCCAGACAGCTCTCTGCCTTCTCTCTTCCTGGATGACACTTTAGAAGTTTAACCCTTTATTATTATAACTGGAAGCCAAATCCCACATGTTGATGGAATTAGGAAAAAGCCTAAGTTACTTTGTTATTGCACACACACACACACACACACACACACACACACACACACACACACACACACACTCATACACACAATACACATAGAGGAGAAGAGAGCAGAGGAGAGGAGAGGCAGATTTAAGATTTTCCTATCAAGGACATCTTCAATTGCCTGTCTAGATCCACACCCCACACTCTACACTTCTGTTTGTGTCCTGGGAAGCTGATCTATGCAATGAACTTTCTCAGTCTGGCTTCTGCTTAAGTAAGACAAATGGAGGTATTTCAGGAGGTCATGAGAAGGATGGAAGGAGAGGTCAAAATCTCACTTCCTGTAAGGGTACATAAAGCTGGCTAGATCTTACCTTTGAAGGTGGACCTCTCTGCTGTTCTCCCTTTCTTATCTTGGAAATTATTATCTCCCCTTGCATCTTTTCATGTTGCAGGTTGGCAGTAATTTTCCTGTACCAACCATGGGACAGTGTACTATCTCTTGTGTTTTTCCAACACTCTGCTCACACTTCTGTTAATAGTCTATTAAATTCTCTTCAAATATCTTAAGTTGACTTTTTCTTGCTAGGACCCTGACTGATTCATTCCATCTAAAAATGATTTCTAATAAAAGTTATTACTCTAGATATTAGTCTTAAAAGGTTCTTCATGTTTACCAAATGACCTCATTTAGTGCTAGTGGTGAGTACTTCTAAAAGTCACTTGACATCTTTACAAACAGAACAATAAAAGCAGACAGAATTTATCGTGGATGTAGTCATAAGCAAGTACCTTGATAATTGCAAGGGTTGGCTGTCAAGTTTTTCAAAGATCCTTTAAGAAATATATTAAGTAGTTACTTTGTGTTGATCATTCCATCTAAAAATGATTTCTAATAAAAGTTATTGATCCTGAATAACAAATGGATACTTAAGGCTTGCATTAAAATTTCCAGTGCCAGAATCAAATCCGAAAGTGCTTCAATATCTCAAACAAATACATGCCCAGATGTGCCATAGGAAAATCATGTTAAATGACTCAAGTGGCTTTGGCGATGTCAAGACTTTGATGTAAAAAGTGTATGTGAGAACTTTGAATAAACTTTCATAAATATGAGAATAGAAATAAAGTACCAATTCTCAATGAATGGATTTTATAAAATATACTAATTTAAATATATGTGTATTGTTATATTGATAAATAAATATTGTAAGATGACATCTAATCATGCCAAGAATATTTTTAAGAGTTTAACTGTCCAAAATCCTGAAAACAATTGACAATATTTTCCACTGGATAAACGAAGCTCAGTTTACAGCTGGCTCACCTTATGATCAGGCGTTTGCTGTTCTTGTCCTCCCAAACATAATTCTGCAGTGAGTTTTAGACTCAGTGACTAGGGTTAGGGGTAGACACCAAGGTTAGGGTTAAAGCTATGGTGAGGCTTAGATGCCCTTCCATAACCACCGCCACACTCCCCTTCCTGCATCAGCTCTGAGGTTTCTCTCAGGCTGACAGATTCCCCCTGCTTCACTATCTCTACTCCATTCTTTTACTCCTGTTCTTAAGATTCCTTGTTAATTACTTTTGAAAAAGATCTATTGTGCTTATTTTAGTTAATACTGAAGTCCTCTTATTTCTTATTTCCAAATCCAATACTTATATCTAATTGTATAATGAGTCTTTAGAGAAAAAGAGTTATGAGTGTTTACTTTTCAGGGGTTAAGTGCATACAAAAGTTGTTAAATTATAAGCTGTGGTAAATAGTATCACATTTGAAGTTATATCTGTGCCCCTATGGTTAAGCACACTGAGAGCATGGAGTATCTAAGCTTAGTAAATTAGTTGATAAAATAATACTTCCAAAGTTTTTCTCTCAGCATCAGAGCAACATCAGATGTCCGAAATTCTACTTATATTGCACATGGCTTCTAACATTTTTTAACCTTAAAATAGGTTAATCAAACCTTAAAATGAATTTAATAAAATAGGTTTATCACAATATAAAACTGTCTAAAGAATCTAGTTCTTTAACCACTGGAAATAGAAATGATAAAAATGCCTTTCTTATTCTATTTTTCATATGTATTTCCAGTCTATTTGAAGAATATAAAATTTTAATATTAAATATATTTGCCTTAATGTCTGATGCTAAAACCCAAAGTATTCTTCAGTGACTCACAGAGTATTTCAAATATGGCAAAAAATCAACAGGAAGTGTGTTTGTGTTCTGTCCTGGCAGCTCTAACAATTCAGTTTTGTTCCCAAGTCTCCAAATGCAGGATTAAAAAGAAAAGGATAAAGAATAAATTTTAGAAAGGCTGGGGGATGACCTCAGGAAATTAAGTAGCAGAGAAGACTCCATTCACATTTCAGAACATGCTAACCTGGGAGTCAAAATAAACTCACTTAAGATGAAAACACATCCCAAATGATGTGTACGTGGTGAGAAAATTACTAGACATTTTCAGCAAAATGAAAATGTATGATCAAGGTTGAACTTTTGATATTAAATGGAAGCAAAATAGAAAAAGTGTCTTACAATAGCTCAACAAACTATTCAGAGTACAGCTTTAACAGTGCTTATGATTTATACCTCCTGGAGAATAACAAGAGTAGTGCCCAGAAAAAACTGTATAACCATGAACAAAGGCAAAAATCCAACAATAACCAACTGATATCATATGTATCTCTAAATCCTTCTAACTAAAAAAAACAACAACCCAAATGACTTAAGTAGAAGTAAACATTGGCATTCGAAACTGAAAAAAAAGAATGGTAGAATCATGATGGATTTATATTATTTTAATCCCAAGGGGATTCCTGAACAACTTCATATAAAATATTGAGGGTTTAGTAGTAGTTTTTTTGGTACCACACATGTCGTCTCTCCTGTGCCTAGTCACACAATATGAGCACACAAAATATGTCTACTCTTTTTCTTCCTGCATGAACTTTCCTGCCAACATTTTTTCTGTATAATGTTCCACAAAATATTTTAAGATACAGATATAGCCTAAAATGTATCTATTTTAGAGTAGGTAGTACTCTTTCTTTCTTAGATTGGCAATTTATAACAAAATTGTTATGCACTTCATTAACACATTTAATAATGTGAAGATAAGCAGGGATAAAAATGAGTTACACCAGAAAAGTGGAGATATCAGAAGAATAATTACCATGCAAATTATTTTTATAACAATGAAGCTCATAATAATTCTCTTTCTTCTGGGGTTGTAATAGAGATGAAATAAGATAATGGGTAAAAGTGCTTAGAAAAGCAACTGCATTTAGTAAGTGCTCAGTAAGAGTTAGCTATCATCATTTTCATTACTGTTATTGTTAGTCTCCTATTTATATCAGTCTTGAACTGCCTTCATCCATGGGCCAGTTGAGTATTTTCATATTTCACTTATTCACAAGACATATATTGAACATCTATGGACTACCAGGCACTGTATTAGAGACTGGAAAATTTCCTTAAAATTCATGAAGATAAAGAACACAGAAGTAAGGACAACAGAGGGTGGTAAGTGCTTTGAGAGAGGCAGTACAGGGCACCATAAAAGCACATACAGGAAAGCCACCCACCTGGGATGGAAGGTGAGTGGGGGGGAGGGTGAGTAAACCAGGCACAGAAGGCTTTTTAGGTCCAGTGAAATGGAGCCACATGTAGTACAACTAACAATCCCTTTCTCTCTTCGTCTTCTCCATCCCATTTGCACCTAGAGCGCTGATCCTGTTAGACTCAGATAAGTGAGCATTCAGTTGGAGTAGATACAGTCCAAATTCCTGCACAAACACAGATAACCATCAGAAACCTAGGTAAAAAAGTAAACTGACTAGGAAGGAAAGACAAGGACAATTTAGGCTATTCTTCCTGCTCCAGTTTCTGTTGACATTTTTGTGTGCTTATTTTTTGTAATGGTTGTCTAGATATAAATGAGATAAAGTTGATATAAGAATATAAATGAACTTTTCAGTGCTTTTATTTTAAAAGCTAACAATATTGAGACCTATTAAAAGAAGTATAACCAGGGAAAAGCTTTGAGGTGTGAAAGAGGAGTATTCCCAAAAAGTATGATAGAGAAAAAAATCTACATAAAGAGAACTCTTTTCCCATGAATGGAGTAATCCTTCAACAGAAAAAGAAAGAAAGAATTCTCAATTTGTAAAACAATTTCATACACATGAATTAAAAAAACAATGAAGAGATATTTGATATTATAGTAAAATGTTAAAAACTAAGCACATTCCTTTGATGCAAATGTCATTAAAGCTTACAGAGGAAACTCATTATATCAAAGCTCTTCAATATATTAATTACTATGACTCCTTACATTGGGCCCATACTAGTTGTCTTTCCATAGGATGTCATCCTACAGCCCATAATCTGTTAGAAAACTTTTCCTCATGAGATGTAATATATAAAAACAAACAAACAAAAAACAGATTATGCTAGCAGTTTTTATAATATCAAGACAATGGTTAAATATTTGTGGAACTAATGAGGTCAAAATTTCCACGAATTTGCAAAGTTTTCATTCCATTTCAAACAATAGAACTGCATGCATATTTTAGGGACCACTTATTTATTTTTTTTAATTGCAGTGCTGCTACCATTTGTATTCAATATTCTTGTTTTCAGTTATAATGCACTAGAATATTACAGAAGACTAAAGGTGTTCAGGTTGATTGTATGTCCTTCATCCTCTCTTTCCATTGCTGTTGCCTTCACTTTCTCTAGCACTTATCAATCTCTCCTCATTTACAACAAGTACCATATTCACCTTTTTCTTTTAAATGGAGGGAGGATCATTTATTTTATATATATATATATACAAACATAAAAATAAGTGTGAAGTGGAAAATTATTTGCCATTTAATATGAGGACCTGGGCTTCTGTTAATGAATGAACTATTTATTCATATATGATCCTAAAATAAATTACTTCATGTCCCCTAGTCACACATTCATCATCTATAAAGCTACTATATCACACAGTTGAATAAAGGATAATTGCTAAAACGAAAGTAAAAGTGCTTGGTAAACATTTAAGGATCCAGTAAGTATAGGTTATTGTTTGTAGTGTTTGTGGCAGTCACTGTAATAAGGTGGCATAGTTTTGAAATATTACCACATTTCTTTCTTGTATTTCCTGATCCACTTAGGTCTCCTCTTCATCCTGACCCACTCTCCTAACTAAGATGGGAAAATATACACTCAAACAATAGAGGAAATGAAGTTTTACTGACTTTTGGATTTTAAAAGACTAGGCAATAGGAGGAAATATTTGAACTTGGACAAAAGATAAGGAAAGAAATATAACAGGGGTTGGGTGGGGAGATTAGGCACATCCAAAAGGAGAAAAATTCATGAGTAGGAATGAGATTGGAAGTTGGGGAGCCAGTCACCTCCTGAGTCTCAGGAACAGAGAGAAACACCAGGGATCCTTGAGCAATGCTGACTGAGTAGCTCCTAGAGCTAGAACAAACCCCTCAGGAAGACAGAGCGACGTATTTGCTCTGGGAAGAAAGTTTAGAGCAGCCCTTTAGAGTTTCCACTGTCTCCAGCCTGCCTCAGGAGCTGCAGGATAGCATGGCCTGAGAGGTGTTTGGAAAATGCAGAGAAAACAAGAGAAAGCAAGAGAAACAAAAGAGAGGGGTTGGGATTCAAGAGGGAAAAAGCACAAGGCCAAAAGATGGCACAAAACAATGTTTTGTTGATAGAAAAATGCAGTTGCAGTGTCTATATATTTGTTTTTATGACCAGAATATTGATGTTACAATATGAATTCTCATTATTTTCTCTTCTAAAATCTTTGTTTTAAATGAGGAGGTAGAAAACAATATACAGGTTCTCTCAAATATCTATCAGGTCTATTTATATAATAAAATAATCCTTATTTTCCACTGGTATATTTCTAGAAACTAGAAATAAGCATTTTCTAGAAACTGATATATTTCTAGAAACTCAATAGCTGCAATACCTTTCAAAAGTCCAAGAAATTCTATCTCAGTCACTAATGGTGTCACTCTATTTCCATTAAATGATCTGTATTCTAATGATGTCTTAGGGACAATTTGGTAAGTTTTCCATCAAAACAGATAAAATTAAAATCTCTTTGTGCTTTAAGAAGAAAGCACTGGTAATCCAGAGAATTCACTTCATCTGACCATTGTATTTTCCTGATACATACATCTTCTGTATTTCTTAATTTACAGTGAATGTTGCTTTTCATTGTGTTGGAATGAGAAGGAGTAAGCCTGGGGATGGATTATGATTTCAAAGGGAAAATGAAAAGATTATGGAGAAATTGAGAGGGAAAAATAGAGGAAAGAGAGAAATATTAACAACAGATGCATCTCAAGAAAATATTCAAGACTGTTGAATTTCATTTCACACTCAGAATTAATTTCATATAAAATTACTTATATAAATTTTCCATCATTTATTATTTCAGAAAATCTTGTGTTAAAACCAAATTAGTATAAAATGTCAATAAATATATAATTGAACAGAATATACAATTTACAATTCTTTCAATTTCTTAATCTCTTGAATATAAAACTCTCTAACATCAGTTTTAAATACTAAATTTGAAAAAAATTAGCTACTAAGTTCTCAGCACTCTAACAAATAATATTGTCTTTCTGAAATAACTGTAAAAAATTGAGAGAACATGTTGACTAACCATTCCCAATTTCCAGAAACGTGGTTCAAAATACTTAAGAGAATTCCAGTTAAATAATTATAATGAGTAGTCAAGGAGATTACAAAAATCAAGAATGTAATGATATTTAGCTATCAAATTATATAGTTTTTAAAATGATTATATTTGAGGCTGGCTAAGATTCAGGAAAGTGGAATCTCTTGTATTGGTAAAAATGTGAATTTTCACAATCTTACATGGAAGGAATCTGGAATAATGTAAAAAAAATTTACAAATTGCTGTATCATTTAACCCAGCAGCTTAATTTCTGGGTACTCATGTAGAAATAAATGAGCCAAAATACAAGAACATATTTAAAATTTTTTTATTGAAGTACTTTGTACAGTGAAGGTGGGGAAAGGAAATACCCTGTGTTTCCCCATGGGTTGGATAATATTGTGAATTATTCATATTATGGAATGTTACGCAATTTTATAATATTTTGAATATATTACACATATACACATATATTGGTGAATAATGTCTAATATATGTCAGTTAATTATTTACTTCAGATGTGAAGACAGAATACAAGCTATCAATTTTCCACATATATGTGTGCATTATTTTTTAAAGTGTTTCCCATTTCAGTTAATGGTAAAGACATCCCTCCAGAGGCATAGGCCAAAGCCTTGTATATGTCCATGACTCTTTTCTTTATCTTTCATTCTACCTCCAACCTCTGAGAAAATTCCACTGGTTATCCTCTCCACTCAAATGCAATTTATTCTGACCAAGTCCATGTTAGTGTGTGATAAAAGTCCCCATTATCTCTTTCTGGTAATATTACATTAATGTCTCCACCCCCCAACAGAGCAACCAAAATTATCTTTCAATGCATAAGGCAGATCATGTCACTCCTCTGTTATATCTTCCAATGCATTCTTACTGCACTCAGTGTAAAAGCTGCATCCCAAAGCTAGCCTCCCTGGCCCTATGTGACAGGTCCTGTTACCCCTCTACTTTCCTTACTCCTCGCCATAACTTAATTCCTTCCTTTCCCTCAGTCTGCTCCAGCCATACCAGATCTTTTGCTCTTTCTTAAGAAGCATATATGCTCCTGCCTCAAGGCTTTTGCACTGACCTTATTTATTCTTTACTCATAGTGCTCTTACCCCCAAGTCCCTGTGGCCTACTACCTTGCCACCTTCAGTTTGTCCAAATGTCACTTCCTCAGAAAGGCCTTATCTTGAATATTTCATTTAAAATAGCAATCCCCCCACCTCCTGGCATGTCCCAATCCCATTCCTGTTTGTTTGTTTGTTTTCCCATAGTACTAATCACCTTCAAACTCAAGTGTATTGTTTCCTTATTTTGTTGTGCTATTGTCTTCCTCCACTAGAATGTATGTTGTATCAGGTGTTTTTTTCTTTTTCACTTCTGTACACCAATTACACATAAATATCTCAAACAGAGTGTGGCTGGTAGTAGATGCCTAATAATTATTTTTGAAGTTAACAAATAAGTATGGCATTTAAGCTATTTTAATTATTTTATTAATATTCTTTACTTGTGACTTAAAGCATCTCATCCCTTCTTAAACCCATATGGGGAAATTTTAATAACTGCTTTTGAATCTCTTTCCAGGTGATTTCAATCTTTGTGCTTCTTGCCTCCATTCTAAGCTGCCTCGTTGTATTATTCAGTGTATAAATTTCTGGTTCTAACTTAGTGAGAATAGGGCTTGTAGAATATTCCACCAAACACAAGGGAGGTTGTGAATTCCTTTTATACCAAGATCAATATCCATCTGAATTGGACAGATTAAATTAGCCACAGCTTGGTCTGAAGGCAGGACGATAGATGGACAGCTTCTGTGAGCCTCTTGTAGTTCTATACAGAGTGTTTGTTAAAGTTTCAATGAGAAAAAAGGCACTAAAATGCAAAGGTAAACATTCTGCTCTGAAGTGATAGAGACAAATGGCATTCGACAGCACAAACCTTTTCCTAGATGGTATAGATCATCTGCATTATGTTTTTGTGCAGTCTGTGAAAAGGATGTGCGGAGAAAGGCTCTACTTGAAATTCAGTTCCAATATCATGTTAGCTGAAAAGCTGTGCTTCTTAGTAAATCCAACCAAATACACTGACATTTTCAGAATATGTCTGATACATTTCAATAATTAATTCTTAAGTCAAGAAAGAGTCAAGAAATCAGATGAAGAAGCACAGTGGGCTGAAAATTGCCAGTGGGAAGGAAAAAAAATCAGCCATAGACAGAACCTTTTCAAGCTGAAAAGAGGTCAGTGGGATACCGCTGGGAAGAGGGATGAAGCTTCAGGGGTTTTTATTATTATTATTTACATAAACCACCCAGAGAGTAATGTGAGTGGCACAGGCATAACTTCGCAGAAATTGGTAGACTGAGAAAAAGAAAAATGCAATCACATCATAGAAAGAACTAAATCAATGAAGTATGTCGGAAGAGAAAAATCTCAGATGAAAAAATATACTCTGTTTTAAAGAAAAGAGATTGTACAGTGATGGTGCTGGATAGGAACTTAAAAAGTGCTCCAACAAGCCTCCATCACAAAATTTTACCTGTGTTCCACAGATGGCCTTTCTCTTTGGGCCAGACGGTATCAAGATTGTCAACTGAGTTTAGTATTTTTTAATGTGGAAAAGATAAATTACAGATAGAAGATTTCAGACATGAAATAATTGTTATTGAGAAAAACTAACTTCATTTCAAAGGATCTATTTTTGCAAAAATATTTTTCATGATGTCTCAGGTTATATTTTTATTTCTGCTCCTAAATTATTACTCTCTTGATACTATCAATAAAAAACACAATGACAATTTATACTTTTATAAATTATAAGTGACTTATAATTTAAGTTACTGATAACTAATTTAAAAATGCCAATTCAATTTAATTTATCATTTACTCCTTAAGTGTTTATCATGTGATTTTTGAGTGGAGAGACAGACACAACCAAATCACTATATTCAGTGACCTATTGAGAATATTTCTTTGTAGTGGCTTTCCATATAATATCTTAAGGAAGATTAACATATGTAAAAACATATGTATGCAAACATCTACACCATGCTTTATCATGTGAAATTCACCCACTAAAAGTAAAAGAATACCTCTACAGTCAAATGCTAATGAGTTGGCAGAGGAACCACTAGAGGCACTATCATAATGATAGCTCTGATCAATGGTCAAAGCCTCTGACAAGGAAAATAAAATAACAATATGCTTATTTTATATTTCATGCAAATGTCAGTGTGTGCTCCAATATTCCATAATCTGGTAATAGGAAATGAGAGTGTTAGGTACTGCCAGACAAAGCCCTTTATATTCCTAGCTGCTAGACAGTGCTTAACACATAATAGGTAATGAACTTGCTGAAAAAACATATATCTTATATTCCTCAAGAACTTCTAAAGAATAATTTATCAAAATAAATGTTTGGGATTTAGAAATTCACTACATGATGCTTTGTAATTCAAATGATTTATGAAATAGTAGTTTCCAATTGTCTCTGTGAGCTACAGGATGACTTATTAAGGAAAGTCAATTATATGTACTTTAGTTCTAATTTTATTTTCTGAGAGTGAAAGAACAAAACATATAACTTAAATGGGTGGACTAACAAGTACATTTGATTTTTAGACCTCAGCTTCAATAATACAAAGTGGTAGTGGCAAAGATAGGGAATTTTCCATATGTAAGATAATTTGTTATTTGGCAACTGAATAATATGAGTCACCATTTTTCTCCTGTAGGAAATAAATGACCTAAGACAGGAGAAAGTGACTGTACACTAAAGCACTTACCAATTATATGGAGAGATTTCAAAACTATAGATGGGGCAGCTATTGGCTGAAATTATATCTCCTTAGGCTGAAACAGAAGATGATATGTAAATATCTTAGATGCTTAGGTCAAGTGGTTGAAGAATTTCAATGTTTTCCTTGCTTGGGGTTCTACTAGTTCCTGTAAGAGAACTGAACAAAGCTCATAGCATGATCTCATCAAACTGTATTAACTGATACGAGGTATCTCAGTAAGTGGCTAAAATACACATGGCAAGTGCTAGTCAACTTGTAGAAAGGGGAAGAACTCTTGCCCTGGACAAGACTTACTGATGCCTACTCAGACTAGTATGGAAAAAGCTGCTGTGGGGTAAATATAGAGTGTTGAATGTAGAGAATATGATTTAAAAGTGAACATACCGATTAACATTGGATAGTAAATTAATAAAAGCTGGGAAACTGAAGATCTGCTTCAGAGAGCCAAAAGGAAGTGGGTTCCAAGTACTTTATGGTAAGGTTAGGGAGCAAATTTCTTGTACAGGAAAATAACAATTAATTGAAGGGAACCAGCTAATGTTGTAGGGATTTGAAACTCTTAAATATGGATGTGAATTGTTATGGGAATTTGAAAAGACTAGAGAATCTGGTGGTAAACTGCTATACTGATATACCATGATACACCATACCTATGATATACCTATGATATAAGATGATTAGGATCTCAAGTTCCATATACTTGCAAGAAGAAGAAAGGAAAAAAAAAAAAAAAGAAGCTAGCCAGAAGACAGAAAATACAAAGACAATACAACTGGTAATAATAATGTAAGTACCGAACTGAAGCAAAAATTAAAGTCTCTCAAATAACAGACTTGAAGAATAGTCACTACAGATTGAGATGATGGTCATGTGAGCAAACCTTTGGACTTAGTGTGAAAAGTGAGGTATTTGATCTCCGTGCTGTCTAGAGGTCATTATAGCTGATCTATTACTTAGGCTATTGTATCAAATGCTACTACAGTTCTCATTACGACATGCAAATAGATCACACTGATTACCTACTAGAAGAGTAAAACATTCTACAAGATAAAGTGAGTTGGAATAGCACCTTATTATCCACAGATATCAAAATGAAAGAGTAGTTTATAAAATTCCTTAGAAAAATGAAAACACTGGCCATTCATTCCAATTAGATTTCAACTAAAATGTGCATGTAATTAATTTCTTTCCTTTGATTTAAGTTGTTTGGCCCCAATACTATTTGGTTACTCTTTCATATCTAGTGTGATTGCAAATAGCACATGTGTGCCCAAAGTAAAACTGGCTGATTAAACTAAATTCATTTGAAAGAGTAAGAATTCCATGCTCTCATCTCATATCAGAGATCACGTCTGCCCTTTGCATATGACTTTCAATAACAAAAAACAAAAATTAACTGCTTCAAATGCAGACTTGGATGTCACATGGCACAGGATTTGATAAGAATTCACATTTTTAAAGTTTTATTTTTTGGCATGTCTTTGTTGTTTTTTAAATTACCAAAAATAGATTGTCTTATGAGGAGGGTAATATTTTCATTCATGTGTAGACAATTGTTCAATTTTATCAATTTCTAGTGCTTTCTCGCTTGTAACTATAAATGCTTTGATACTTAAAATTAAAAAGTTATATTTTCCAAATAAGCGCACTGACATTGTGTTCCCCATAATGAATGCATCTTGAATTTTATATATATATTTTCAATAGTTCTATTACCATCTTATTCATTTTCCAGACACTTTATTATTTCCCCTTAAATTACTTTTTTCTCCTCAATTATATGTCCAAGTTAATTTTGGATCTGTCCTTTATATTTGCACAAACTACTGATGAAGCTGAAGCTGTTATGTAATCTTGAAAGAAAACAAATCCTGTCTAATTTGTTTAAAGTTCAGTAACATAAAATGCACCTTATTATGCTCATCTCTTTACCAACTTTAGAAGTGCTGATATGATTGACATCTTAGAACTCACTGGCTGTACTCCAATCCATTTTAGGAAGACAGTTTCCCTAAGGCTACCGAGAACTTCTCAACAACAAAAGCAGCATGACTCTATACTCTCAAAATTTGTTTTGGTATGTAAATCGGTACAAGTCAAAGTTTAATAATATAATATATAAACTGGTAATGCAACCTTCCATTTTATTATGCTATGAGGAAGTCAAGGATAATCTAAGGCAAAATTGTGATGTTTATTTTCTTGGGGAAAGTTTTTGCAAAAAATATATGTAGTCTTTATATTAGATTCTAAACATATTCATTTTGCTGCTAGATATGATTTATTTTAAATCACTGAGACTGATATGTCTGTTAAGACTTTAGATATGATTTCAAAATATAAAAAAATAATATCAGTATTTTTGACTAGTGACTTATAAATGCAATAAATACGTTGGAAATGAATGTATTAATAATTTAAACAGGATTCAATGAATGTGTCACTAATGTATTTCTAATTGCTAGATTTTCAAGTAGAACAATTGCAATTTATAAGAAATGCTTTCTGTCAGTATTATCTCTTACTAGGCTATGAGTGTGTTTTGTTTTATTTTAAGGAATCTCCTGAAAATGACTAGAACTCATAAAAACTTGGGTTCTCTAAATTGTCTGCTTTATTCTTAAAAATAATGAAAAAAAAGAGAGGTGAGTTGAATTAAAGTGATTGAAATAGCTATAGAAGAAACACTAAACATATATTTTGACCTAATAAATATGGAGTAAAATTATTACACTCAAATGATCTCTTGGCCATGCCCGATTTATTAAATGAGATTTGCATGAGAAAAATCCCACAGCATTGTTAATACTTCCCAAACAGTGTGTAAGGAGTTTAAAAATCTATCTATATATCTATGTGTAGCTAGATAGCTATAGTTCATCTAAACCTAAATTTAACCCCCAGTATTCTATAAGGAAGAAACTACCTCATGCATGAAGAGTAACTTTTCATTTTCAGATAAACAAACCTCAAGTTTTCAATGAATCGAACATCAGATTACATAAAGACATCGATCTATATCTCTAGGGGAAGCTATATCCTGATAAAGACAGATACTGGCTTCCTATCTCTCAGTTTCCATTTGAATATGCTATCACAAATTAGTTGCTCATGCCATTCTGATTAGGCAGCCAAGAGATCTGACAGTCTTTCCCAAGATGACTTCTGGCTGAGGTGGAAGATAGTTACTTCATGAAACATTTGGTCACCGTTCAAGCAAATTATTCCTGCCTTGCATCCAGACAGCATGTGTATTAAGTGAGCCCAGTACCCATCAAATGATTATCCCATCTTGGACATCACAGATTACATGGACACAATTTGGAATCCTAGTCTGCTAGTAGGTGGCTTTTGGTTGACCAGGATGGGAGAAGACATAAGTAGTGAGCTATATTAATGAACTCTTTGCAGTTTATGCCACATACATTATTACTGCCTTGATGTCACTAAAATAACCTCATATTTAATTAAAGTCAAGAATCGAATGGATAATTTATAATCTGTCATGTTCAAAACAGAACCAATAAGAATATATAATGAAAATGTACAGATTTTATGACTATTAACATGATATTCTTGAGAAGGTTTTTTAAAAAATATAAAGTCCCCCCTCTTGAATTATTTAGACATATGAAACTTCCCAATTATTTCAGTTATAAGAATCAATATATTAGATAAGAATTATTTTAGGGAAAAGAAGATGTTCTCTAATATCTTTTTATGGTAATACAATTTATAGTGTTTATTTTCACTTCTGCTCCACAGTATGACATAAACCTACTTTCCTGTGGGCTGACAAACTGACTAAAATCAGGAATGCCATTCTAGGTTTCTGCCTTTAAATTTGCAGTATTGATAACAATGAAGAAAAATGAATAATAAAGTATTTTAAATACTTTTTAACAATTTAGAGTCAGTTATTTAAGTCATGGGTCAGGTTTTTTTTTTCCTTACTAAATATTTCAACTATATTCTTAAAACAATTTTCTAATCTCTCAAATCTATTTTTGTCCATGAAGTTACCACTAATTCCTCTTGGCCCAACCTACCATCATATCTCTTCCTGGACTACTGTGACTTTCCAGACAATTCAATTTGTCTCTTCGTCATCTATAGTAATCTCTTCTAATCTGTTCCTAATGAACATCCAGTAATCTCTTTCAAAGTATAAATGTGAGAATATCATATCAGGCCCATCACGATCTCCTTTTAGAACCTCTCAGTGGCTTTCTATTACATTTAGATGAGGCAAACAAAACAAAACAAAACAAAACCTCAGTAACAGAAACTTCATGGTACTTTGTGGGATATTATATATGGAAAACCCTAAAGACTCCACCAGAAACCTGTAAGAACTAATAAGAAATTTCAGCAAAATTGCAGGATATAAAATCAATGCACAAAAATCGGTTGTGTTTCTATACCAGTTAACTATCCGAAAGAGAAATTAAGAGAACAATCCTTAAGAGAACAATCCCATTTACAATAGCACTGAAAATAATAAATTACCTAGGAATAAATTAAACGAGGAAGTAAAAGATCTCTACACTGAAAACTATGAGACATTGAAAGAAATTGAATAGGATGCAAATAAAAGGAAAGATATTCTATGTCCATGAATTGGAAGAATTAATGTTGTTACAATGTCCATATTATCCCCAGCAATCTACAGACTCAATTCAATCTCTCTAAAAATTCCTATGGCATTTTTCATAGAAATAAAACAAATAATCCTAAAATTTACATGGAACCACAAAAGACCTCAAATAGTCAAAGCAATCTTGAGAAAGAAGAAGAAAAGTAGAGGAATCACACTTGCTGATTTCAAACTATATTATTAAGCTCTAGTAATTAAAGTAGTATAGTACTGGCATAAAAGTAGACACACAGATCAATGGAATAGAATGGAATAGAAGGGAACAAAAATAAACCCATGCACATATAGTCTATTAATTTTGACAAAGGAGCCAAGAATACATTGGAGAAAGGATAATTTCTCAAATTAATGGGGAAACTAGATAGTCATCTACAAATGAATGAAACTGGATCCCTATATTACACCATACAAAAAAATCAACTCAAAATGGATTAAAGATTTGAACATAAGACCTGAAACCATAAAACTCCTAGATGAAAATAAAGGGATTAAGCTTCTTGACTTGGTCTTGGCAAAAATATTTTGTATTTGATATCTATTGTCATTTTGAACCGGGCTCCCATAGATTCCACCTGAGGAAACTGTATTAACTTTTTTGTATTTTTTGGACCCCTGTTGCCATTCCCTTGACTTGGGAAGTTCTCCCCTCTCTTTTTTGTCTACTTAATGCTGATAAGTTCTTTAGCTCTCTCCTGACCATTACTTCCTCCAAGAAGCCTTCTTTTACTATGGTAAATGTCTCTGTAATTGGATGTCATTTCACCAGTTTGCCATTATTTCACAATAGCAAATTTGCATCCCTTCAGGTGAATATTTGATTAATCTCTATATTTTATACTAAGTGGCAATTACCAAGTCCCCACTGATTCCACATTGTTAAATCCAGTGGTAAATTTTCAGTTCTCATCAAGAAGAGTTAACTCAGCTGACCATTTCTTTTTTGAAAAAACTTTCTTCATTTATTTTTTTTCCTTCTGCGATTCTCTTGCTTTATCTCAACATATGTGTGATTTCTTTCAGGTTTTAGTACCTAAGGCCTCAGTCCTAAAGTTTTGTTTTTTGTTTTCTTCTCTTACTGTACTCATGTGTTAGATGAACTCATACATTCTCATAGCTCTATATACTACACATAGATAATGATTTCCGTATCTTTAATCTTTAGTGTAGAACTTTCTCTTGTATTTAATATTCATAATAGCTAATTTCTACCTTTTATCTTCACTTGATGCTTAGTAGGTATCTCCAGCTTCACATAATCAACAAAATTGAAATCCCATTATTTTACCATGTTTGAAAGCATCCTACACTTCATCCTTTATATCATGCCCCACATCCAGTCAGCAAATTCAATGAGTTATAACTCCAAAAGACCACTCTTGTCACCTCCAGTGATATGACTGTAGTCCTGCTACTATCACCTGTCCCCTGGTTTCTTAGAAAAGTGTCCTAATAGTTCTCACTGCAGTCTTTTTTCACCAGAGCATCCAAACTGATCTTGTTAAAACTAACTCAGCACATGTTTATTTTCTACCCAAACTTTCAGGAGCTTTTCATCACACTTAGAGCAAAACAAAAACCCTTACATGACTTGGGCCTTCATTCCCTCTGTGATCTTCTGTCTTATTTGCTCTTCTGGACTCATGCTTTTCTAACCACACAGGGTTGTTGAATGTCCCTTGAATCTGCTAGGTTCCTTACTGCCTTAAGCCATTGCTCTTGCTGATTCCTGTTAGAATGCTTTTCCCAGCTCACCACGGCTTGACTCCACAGCATCGATTCTCTCATCAAATGTCCCCCTCTTCTGATCTTCCGGTTCAGAATTAGAATCACCTCCCTTCTCTGCTTTGCCCAGGCATTCCTGACTCTCCTGCTTTATTTTTTTTAATAATGCCTGTCACATTGTAAGACATTACAGTGTATAGCTTACTACATTTTTTTCACTGTTATACTTGCAATCATCCTTGGCAATGTTGGATGAAAGAACAATGAATAAATAATTGAAAGGAACAATGAATAAATGAGTGAAAGCTCCATCCAGTCAAAAATAAGGAATATATATATATTTTTTCCCCATTACATCTTAGCACAGTACAAACATGTAATAAAAATTCATCAGGTTAAGGAAAATATTTGTTTACTCCCTGTCCATGTATGTTTAGTAAGAAAACCAATAGAAAGGATATTATAACAAGGTCTTTCCATATACTGGGATCATTGACATCAGCTCAGAACAAGAGCCACATTTTATTCATTATTGAACAGCAAGCTCCTCGATCCATGATTGTGCCTTACTTAATTAATAACTATTTATATTTGGATATCAGTGAATTATCCTTAAAGTGCTTTAAGATATTTTCTTGATTATTATAACTCAAGGAGGTAAGTAGCACTGGTATTTTTATTCCTTTTTTATCAATATGAAGAGAAAATAAATAGAACAGATACTAAAGCCCTGGTACACTAATAGCTTTCTCTGAAGCCTTTAACAGTACACTTTGCTAGTGATATTTTATATAACAATGTCAAGACAAAGTATTTTTTTCAACTAAAGACATATAATGTCATTCCACCTGAAATGCATTGGAATACAAAGTTGAATTTATATTTAGTGTTATTTAGCTGTTGGCCTTATATCACTTGATTTGAATATCCCCTGAGAGCTGAACTAACTGTTATACGTTGATCACTGTATTTCTCCGTATTATAGACATTTTCTGTTTAGAGACCTGTAAGAAGCCACAAACCTGGGGATTTTAATTACAGACTTTTTAAACCCCCACACAGTAACCACAGAATAAGGAAATATGGATTTTATTAACATAATAGAATGACATGAACCAACTGAATGAATTGGGTCTCAAAAGACTCTACCTTTTAGATGAGATGTGTTTAGATAGAATAAAAGTGTCATAAAGATTTATTTATGAAGAAAATGAGGATATAAACTCCAAGTAGCAATGCTTAAACTAATTTCTAATTGTTCTACAAAGCAATTAGAATTGGTGGCAAGGTTTTGGTGACAAATGAGTTATGTGTATCCACAGGTCCATAGGAAGCTCAAAAGTGTAGTTGTATTTCAAGAAGAAAGGAGAGAAAGAGGAAAATGAAACTGTTAAATCAAGTGAAAAAAGATAATTCTTTCAGATTTGCAAATGGAGTATCTAGAGAGGTCCTCCCATCCTGACCCACATGGTTTGTCTGTGTAACATGAAGAGGGACAGTTACACAACAGTGAGTAATGAGATGCTCCATAGAACACTATGTCAAAACCCCCATACAGAGAGAAATAAAAACCAGAAACCATGTCAAATGAAGGTGCTATTAAAAACAAGTAAAACTATCTATATTTTGTACAATGAAATTTTCATGAACAGACTTTTTAATTCTGTCACTGTATTCTGAGTTCTGTGTTTCACATTAGTTATGCTTAAAGCTTATCTAGAATATTGCTCATCTTATTGAGAAACTAATTTCCTTCTCACTTCCCCAAGGTGGAATAAATGAGGTTAACAGAGGTGAATGAATGAGGGATCTGGAACGAAAAGAACAAAAATAGAATGAGAATCAACAGGTCTACTGGGAGAATATCTTCCTCATTAATATACCCAGCTAGATAGGTCCAGTGCCCGACAACAACAATCATTCTAGTTTATCCCCATTCCCAGCTCCAGTCCTACCTGGGTGGTTAGGATCTAGGTAAATGCATTTAAATAAATAAAAATGATTTAGGTAAATTGTAATATTGATTAATTTGGTCTTTTTAGATGCTTTAATAGATTAAAAACTTGAACTCAGGAGTCAGTGTTGCTGATTTGAGATTGTTGCCTTGCCTCTTACTCATTTTATGAATTTGAAAAAGTTTCTTAATTCTTTGCTTCATATTCCTCATTTTTTAAAATGACAAAATCATAGTACCTACCACAAAGAGTTTGTGAGGATTAAATTAGAAAACATAAAATATTTAGTGTAATGATGGCTGGCATATAGTAAACATTCAAGAAATATTAGCTGTTATAATTACTATCATCCATTTCTTTTAAAGTTAGGAAAAGGCTGCAGTAATAAGTTATATCTTTAAAAACTATTATGTATAGCAATGTCTTGGGCAATTTCCCTAGAGAAGTGAGACAAACCAAAAGGTGGATTAAGAAAACCATCTTCTAAAAGGTACCACCTCAAGGCCTTCCAGCTGGAGCCCTCAGTGAATATGTTACAGTAACACACATGCTTTTAAATTCCCTCACACACAGCCCCCATTCTTCATGTAGGATACCTTCAGGACACCCAGTGGATGCCTGAAACCACAGATAGTATTGAACCTTATTACACTATATTTTTGCTATACATACTTGTGATAGTTTAATTTATAAATTAGACACAGTGAGAGACTAACAGCAGTAACTATTAATAAAAACAGTCATAAAAATATACTGTGACAAAAGTTATATAAATGTGGTCTCTCTCTCAAAATATCTCATTGTACATTATTCACCCTTCTTGTGATGATGTGAAATGATAAAATGCCCCATGTGATGAGATGAAGTAAGGTGAATGATATAGGCATTGTGAAGTAGTGTTAATCTATTACTAACCTTCTCACCGTAGGTCAAAATGAGTATCACTTGGACACTGTTGATCAAGAGTAACTGAAACCATGGAAAGCAAAACCTTGGATAAGGGGGGGACACTGTATTTCTAACATTTTCAACATATTTCCTTATATCGGTTTTTATGGAATAAATAAACATAAGTTTCAATAATTGTTTTTGGAGTTAGTTTTGATGAAGATTTTATAGCTGTTTTGTAAGAGTTTGAATAATTTCTTACACTTTCAAAGTTAAAATTGAAACATAGCTTCAATAAAAAGAATTGTGATGTTTTTAAAATGTATTATATAGAGCCTTATTCCTCAATTTCTTTACTGATAATAAAAGCAAGTAATTTTTATATTTTAAGTATTATAGATAAACTCACTGTAACAATTTTCTTAATTTTCCCTTTCTTTTGACATTGTGTTGAAACTGTTTAATTACATCATTTATATACTTTGGAGTTTAATATTAAATGTGAAGAAAAAAATGCATACATACCTAGTGGATCATTCACATATATATATATATATATATTTACTTTAATGTCATAATGAACATAAACATGAATTCTATCATGAAGATGAAATACAGCAGAAACTCAGAAAAGTTTTAGTTTTTGTACTTGCATTTGACTACTTTTTTTTTTACCACAAATATAATTTATATAACAGTAATAATGATAACAATAATAATAGGTAAATTTACTATTTACTATCTATCATTTCCTAGGTTGATCTCTTTTATATATTATCTCATATAATTGCCACAACAACTAAATGTTAGGTGAAAATCAAATTGCCTGAGTGCTCAAATCAGGTAAGTTGAAAAACCAGGATTTGACTTGTCTGAATACAAAATGTATTTATATAATATATACTATACAATACAAATTTAAATAAAGGAATCACAAGATAAATAAATCTAAGACTGATTTGAAGGACTCGTTCAATTTGTGCCTTTTCACTTTACCCTCAAAAGGTATAATATGATGAGAAGCCTGGAGTACTAAATGTCATATTTTGGTTGAATAGCAGACATTTTATATTCACACCTAAATAAATCATTTAATAATATTATGTGTGTGTGACTATTACTTAAATCTAGTAAATCAAAATGCTGATTCTTCTCCAAACCACCTACATATCTCAGTTTAGACTACTGAGTGCCCTGCATTATCTTTTAATTCTTATGCAAAGTCAGAAATACTGTGTTAATGTTTACTTGAGCATTGAATAATGATCATATGATTGAAAGTAATAGATAGAAATGGCATAAAATGTTATAACCCCCAAATAGTTGCCAAATTTTGAATAAAAAATAAAGCCTAAAAATCAGATTGAAGACTAAAAGTAACTTTATTGGATTAAAACTATTGAGAAGTTTTGCAATGTTCTGGAACAATATTAATCATTAAGATACACTTAATCAGTAAGTTTATAATCGAGTGAAGTAAAATCATTTTATACAAAGACATCTTAGGAATATTCTAAGGTAGCTTTTTTTCTCTGTAAGAGGCAAAGCATTGATGATCTTACTGATAAATTAATGTAAGTTAGATTGTAGAGTGCTGATATATGAATTCACTGTGATACATGAATGCAGGATAGATTGTAGAGTGTTAAGAATTGAAACAGGAAAGAAGTTAGACACTATTCCAGGCAAGCTTTGAGAAATGAGTGATTTGAAAAGGGATCCATACGAAAGCTTTTATCTCTACAGTAAAATCAAGACATAGTTAGGACAATAATTTTATCCCCATAAACTTAGGACAATTTGATTGATTAGTGGAGAAGTTAAAGATGTTTTAAATCTTTTAAATTAAGAAACTAGGCAAATACTTGTTCATGAACAGACACAGCGAACCCTGATGATGCAGACTTGTAAAGAAAAATAAGTTTCAGATTTTAATACTGAAGTGGAAATGTTCAACAGGGTGATGGGAACATCACATCAGAGCTTAGTTGTAAGATCATGTCTAGAAAAATAAGAAGTGAAATGAATTATAAAAACTTAAAAGAAAGATGATTATAAAGTTTAATTAAAGAGAGCTGTGTCATAGACTCAAAGGGAAAGGATAAAATAGAACCTTAGAATAAGGGATGCAGGCACTGTGAGGGCACTCTCTCAACCTCTGCTCTTTGTACGTTTTTGTCTCATTGTTTTGCTTTTCTCAGACTAAATTCATTTGCTTATTTAGTCTATATACATAATTCATGGCCACAAAGTATAATACAACTGATTCCCCATCTCACCTGCTTCAGTTGCCACTTTCAGCTCTCCCTCTCTCCTTTCCCCTTCCCCAGTTTTAAGTTCTCAGGGGAGGAATTTGATCAGATCATTTGTCTTTCTCTTAACAGTCAACAATGGTGAAGGAGGTTACTTGTGGATATACAACCATCTAGTTAATGGCTGCTTGCTTTATTTTGTAGCAAGTGAAGTTCATCTCTCAAAGGGGTTGTGTAAAGCTGAACCAAGACTTGCAAGAAGCAATTTCTTTTGGGAACAGAGATATAACCTGAATGGAACCTATACTCTAGAACAAGATATAAAAGGAGAAAGAAAGAGGCAAAAAGGAGAAAAAAAGAAAATTAAATCTGTACAAAGACACTGAAATGAAGGAAAATGGAAAATCAAAAGACATAATATATATTCAGCAGAAAAAAATGAGTACTATGAGGATGTGGAAACCACCATTGGGATTTAACCACTAAAGAGTAATTAGCGATTTTCTGAATAACATTTACTGCACAGATAAGGAAAGTTAGTTGATACATAATTTGAATGAAATTCAGATGTATTATGTGTAGACTATTACCCCCAGACACTTGTGACTTGTATAAAAAAAAGAAAATTCGGGTAATTTTCTTTGCCATTACTAATAACTGCTAACTAACTCATAGTGAATGCTGTTTTAATCTAAGCACCCACAAATTGTTCTGTGTCTGTTTAAAACTTTTATTGGGAAATTAATGTAAAATTTACCAGTCTATGGTTTCTGGAATGTAACCCTTTCTCCTTAAAAGAAAATATCAAGACACATTCCTCTTTCTAATATTCCAGAAGCGCTCCCCATTTGGATGATTGCATAAGGATAAAAGTGATCCTCCCCCAAAGTTCCTTTGGCTCCCTAGGATGTACTTTGTTTGGGCCAGGAGAAGTGAACTATTTTAAAGCAACCACCTGCTCTTGAGCTACCTAGGGTTTTATTTTCCGCTTACCTACATTTTGTTTCTTCTGTTTGAAGACCATTTGCCTTGACATAAAAATTGGACAATAAAAGCATTGAGCAATCTTCTCTAATATCTCTGCATAATATATATCTGTCTCAATCATTAGACATAAAATTTCAATTTATAGTTGAGGCACAGTTCATTTTAGAAAGTGGCATTTCTTGCCTCTATAATAACTTGCAGATACAAAAATATAAGTATAGGGTAAAGTACATCCTAAAGCTCCTACAGGCTTATGTACAAGTGGAGAAAGAGATTCAAACAGAATGGATTGGTGTGGAACAGTAGGGATAGAGATATAAACTGATAAATTGGGTACAGAAATATGTTTGTATCACAAAATCCTGGCCAGTCTGAGTTCTGACATGACTTGGCGAACACCTCTAATATAATTTATGTCTGTAATCTAATCCTCAGTGGAAAATTGTTTCCCTATACTTAATACCTTGTAACCTTTATATTATAATTTGAATTATCAAACACTGTTTTTAAGAAATATCAAATGAACACTGATGTTATTATCATGAGAGGTTTTATGCAATCCAATGCAATAATGACTCATGATCACTATACTGCCTATTGCATCAAAAATTTATTTTCCTCCACTCTCACAAAAACAGAGGGCTTCACTCAAAAGGTATCCTCACTATACTGAAATAGACTATATTCATTCCTTCTTCCATATCTTCATTTATGCTTTCAAATTCTGTTTTATAAGTACTTTTTTCTATGTACAGCATAACAATCCTTCAAGAATCAGCTCAAGTCCCACTTCCCGCATAAAGCAGTCTCTAAGAACAAGGGTTCCAACCTCAATACGTATTTCTCTCTCCCTAACTTCCTTTACACTCAAGTTCCATATCCCACAGTTAATCATTATTCATTGTTCTTCATTTCTCATTCCTAAAACTGAACTTCTTAACCTTTTATTATATAAGTACATTACACTTACATATTCATAAGTATGTATTCATTATCAAGTAATTTCTTAATTGCTCTGTGAATGCATTTCTTTTGTTTACAACCAGACTGAACATTACTGTGGCAAGGACTGGCTGATTCTTCTAGCATACTTCTTGAAACAGGAAACTAAGTCAGGTGTGAAGGATAAAACAAAGGGTAACAAATTTGCCATCTTGTCTTCTATATTTTAATGTTTTATAAAACAAATATGTTAATAGGAAAATAGTAGTTGCACACTAAATGATTAGCCTTATAAATAGAGAGTAGTCAACACTTCAGAGATTAATTTATGTCATATTTTTAAAACTAGCTGTGAACCTGGGGAAGGCAGAGCTGGAGGGAAAGGGAAAATAGGGAAAGGGATAATAGAGAAGGGTGGCCCTGTGGTGAATTCCAATAAGAGAAGTGGAGAAAAAAAGACATAACCTGGTCATTTCTCCTGAGGACACACAGATATTAGAAGGCATTAGGAAGGGCAGTATTAAACAATGAAGTATCAGAAAATTCTCTACAAAGAAGAGGTAAGTTTGGGAAAAGTAAAAGAAAACTAGCATTGTTTGAAATACTAGTAGCAGCAGGAATTCTACTAATTGTTTTACATATTTTCCCTAGCTCAACCCTCCCGTAAACCTTTTGTTTTGTTGTTATCTACTCTGTAGATGAGGAAACTGAAGACAACAGATACATGACAAATAAGGTAATTGCATTTTTTGCTGCATAAGAATAAATGAAAGTATAAAAATGTTTTTGCTAAGAAAAATAATTAAATCTATAGGTTGTCCTTGAGAGTATGAAATCGATACACAAACTATAAACCTATGACACTCTATCACACATATATTTGAAATTTTTTCAAAACCATAAAGGCTTTGACATATTAAGTCAAAAAATTTTCTTTTCTTTTTACCTTTCAGGGAGACATTCTGGCATTAGACAAACAGATCCTCTCTTAGAAAAATATGTTTTCAGGATTCTAGCAAATATAAACAATGCAACTAGGAAATGGAATAAAAATCATAAATAGAAATGTAGTCTATAATATTCATTTTTATAGGATAAAATTTTCTTTTCACATAATTCTATGAAGGTATGTTCAATTTTGAGACTTTCCCATTGGCTTTATTTAATGTTGTATTTTTTCCATTTCACAATTTTATCAAAGAAACAAACGTCAACAGGCAAAATGTTATTGCACAAAAGCACTGTAAGTGTAAAATAAAACAAGAAAACAAATTCCCAAACAACCATGACAACACAGACATATATCAGAAATTCAATAATTGAAATAATATACATATGTATTTATAGAAATATGAGTAATATCTCTACACTAAACAAGTATTATCACCAACAGAATTGGCTCCATTATTTAAGCAGACTAAGAAGACAATAAAAATGAATCCTGGTGAATCATGCAGAATGGACATGAGCTCACCTTTAACTTTATTCTTTGAAGCAGCAGCTGGTTCCAAGAAAGATTGCACAAGAAGAAGAGAACAAGCATATTAGATAAGAGACAGAGCCTTTAAATAGTAAGAAAAAGATAGATGTTATTAGTATTAAAAAAGGATACATTTATGATTATACAATCAATACAGTTTAGGTGAATAGAACATATAACAAAGCAAATGACGATTACATTTTGTTAGTATATGATTAAAGTCCTTGAATAATAAAGAGTAAAATAGATAGGAGCCACATAGTGCAAATTCCAAACAATTTAGGTATCAAATTCCTTTTCAAGACTATGTATCTTTCTCTGTGTCCTTCTTAACTTTAAATTTTAGTTAACAATTAAATTAAAGAAATGCATATATATAGTTTATATACTGAGGTAGAGCAGAAACATGAGACAAAAATCATGATTAATTTTTCCTGCCTATTTTATGCTGAGATATTATAGTATAGTAAGAACAGGAGGGACTCCATTGTAAGGCTGGATACCATTTTAAAAACCAAGGACATAGGAGATAATATTCCTAACTTACTTTATGCTAATCAGTAATAACCTACCCTATCTTAAGGCAGGGCAAATAGTCCTAAATGATATGTTCCCAGTGCATGTGAGTGACCACTGTCTTGGAGAAGAACAGCATCAATAAATTTCTTGTGTTAAGTTCATCTTACAGAATATCTAGAGGACTGAGTATGGATGGTGACATAAGGTCTCTCACCAGAGACAGACATCATAAGACCACAAGTCAAGCCTACACCCCACCTTTGCCCCATTCTTGAAATCCTTAAAAGACACAAATCCTAAGCTCGGTGTGTGCCTCCTCTCTGAGGCTGCCTTCACTCCCCTTTCTTTCAGTGTGCACTTTGCCTTAAATAAAGCCTTCTCACTGCTCAGCTTAACTCAAGGGTTTTGTCTCTGTGCTCTTCTGGTGCTAAGGGTCTTTGTTACTTTGCTGTTTCATTCAATTTTCTAGACTTAAGCACTCGTCTTCTCCTTCTCTGTGTTACTTCAGACAAGATGGGAAGGTCTACTAAGCTGATTTGTGCTTGTAAATTCCTCTGGCTTGGGTGACCCAGACGTGACTGCAGCTGTACAATCAGGCTCTTTAGTAGCCTGCCTTAAAATCTCCTTTCTTTGCTTTCGGAAGTTCTCAGAACACAATCTCACTCCATCCAGTGCTCTGTGGCTCCCCCAAATGCTGGGGTGGTAGGGACTTAGTTCCCCCATTGTGTAGATTCAAGCGGATACTGTAGGCCTGGTGACCCTTGCTTCAGGAGTTAACAAGGGATTTGCCCTATTCCAAGCAGGAGTTCAATGAACTTCTCTTTCCTCCCTCTGTTCTTCCTTGCTGTCTACGTACTGCCTGCATGGTTGCTGCCATTCACTACTACTCTGGCTGTAATGAATTCTTTCCTCATGTACACTCATCTGACACATTTGAGAATTCTTTCTTGATCAGAGTCAAGACTTCTCCCCTGTCTGGGTTAAGGTTTCACCTAGTGCACAGGGAGAGACCTCCCCAGACACAGCTGCCTGACAACAACATTATTTAACAAATAAAATAAAACATGATGTTTGGATAAATCACAAGGGCAAGTCACTTGAATTTACTGAGTACTTACTCAATGCCAGAGACTGAGGTTAAGTACCGTCCACACATCTTCCAATTAATAATGACAACCTCAAGAAATAAGTTTTGTTATGGTCTCACAGATGTGGAAACGGGGACTTAAAATAATCAGATTATGTACTATGACACAGCTGGAAAGAATCAAATTTGGGATTTGAACCTAGGTGTGTCTGACTTCAAAATCTATACACTAAGATACTGCCTTTTGCTACTGAGATTTAAGGCATTGAATCACCAGCTAAATTGCAAACATCAGGTCTATAAAGCCAAATCAAAATCACATGATTCATCAAACTCTGGCTATTTTCTTTTTGGTTGACCACATAGCTATGAAACTAGAAATCTCCATTACTTTAAATGACATTATTCCCATTAAGAAGTAGAAAATTTAGTTTATTTATTTCTGGTAGTAAGCACTATTTTGTGCAGAAGCAAACTTAATGAGGACATTAGAACTACCCTGCAGGAGAGCTCTTTACTGAAAGGAAGACTTCTAGACAAAATACATAACTAAATATCGCTAAACATTTTGAAGTGATACATTCTATTTTGAATTAAGTACTATTTAAAAATAAAGATCTACAGAGGAAGGAGTGCTTTTTTCACTCTAAATGATGTTAAAGATGAAGTTGCCCAGCCCTTAACTGGGAAACATGCAGTCATACTGATCTTCGGTAAAGTTTAATTTAGATTTTAAATCATGTACTTATGAACTACACATGGAAACTTTTAATTTACACTTTATTCTTTCAAGTTATTTAGAGCTAAAGAAGAATTTCTAAGAAGTCTAGGTACATGCCAGGCTACTTAAAGAGAAGTTGATTTTTAATCCACAATCATAGTCTTAACCTTTTGCATTTATCTGATGCTAACTTATTTAAAATAGTACACAATATTTTTAAAATAAATATTTTCAGATAAAACAAATTAAATGAAAGCAAGATTGTCTCAGAAAAAGCTTAATTCCTTGCTTAAACTCTGTTTACTTCTGTTTATTTCACAGCTTTAAAATGGAGACAGATGGTTCTCCATTTGAAATATTGTTACTAACTGATAGACATGTTATTGACTATGGTGTAACAATTCATAACATTTAGAGCCCATTAGAGTCCCTAAAATATTTAATATTAAATCTTAAATTTTAGAAGTTATTTATATCAAGAAATTTCTTCTTATTTAATGAATAAAATTCTTCTGCTTATTTTTTTAGTACAAAATTGATACATGCCAAAAAATTAGAGGTGATACAGATAAGGAAACAATATCACATCCTTCTCCAGTGTCACCTACTGAAATAATCAATGTTAGCAGTTTGCTAATGTTAAAATCTTAAAAAATAAATTTTGTGATTCTTATAAGTACTAATAACATATATATTTTGTGCAGTTTATTTCCAAAAAGAGGATCACACTATACACATGACTGTGTAGTCTGCTTTTCCCATATTTTCCAGATTACTACCTGGACTTCTAACTCACTAATTTTAATAGTTGCATATTTTTCTTTAGTCTAAATGAGGTTTGGTGTTATTTCACTATTTCTCTGTAATACGTTTCTTTCTGCTACTAACAATGCTGCAGCATATACTCTATATCATGTCTATGTACTAACGTGGTGTTTTGTTTCTGTAGGACAGATTTCCACATGGTTTTCATATTTCTATCCAGAAAAAAAAAACACTCACAATGATGAAGACCTTAAATATTGCAGACAGCACAGTTGGACATATTTCAAAAGGAAATAAGCAAGTATACTGAATGCTCTAAAATAAGATGAAACCAGTAAAAGAAGAAAAAAAGGGAGAGAAATAAAAATATAGAATTCAATGTTCCAAATAACTGATACATTGCAAATTCCTTAGATCTTTTAATCCACAAGCTGTTTTAACTTTTCTTACTATTTGTTTTTCAATTAGAAATTCAGTGTTTAATTCTTTAGTAGGTATTTTAGTAGATATCAGAATTCTAATCAGGATTTATTTTCATTATTGTATTGTTTTCAAGAATAAAACAATACACAAAGCTGAAAAATGTTTTTACATCATGCAAAAATATTATTTGCCTCAATTTCAGAGACAGCATTTCAATGTGTCTGTGTATTGATGTTCATGTGAAGAGAAATTTTACTTCAAACTCAAATTCATCACTTAAAAGTTTTTCACATGAAAGCAAAGAAAAATTGCCAAAACCCTTAGAAATTGAGACAATAAACAGTATCCAATGTGTAACAGATACAACCAATTTTTACGAAAATTCATTTTTTTACAAATTGGTGAAATAAAAATAGAGAAGCCAAATCTTTACATTTCTCAATGGAATGGAGATGAATTATTGAAAATTCTCAAACATTACATGAACATAGATGATTTTATTCCTAGATTATTGGGTAGATATCAAAATAAAATAGAAAGGAAAACAAAAGCTCTCTGTCTGTTTCTGTGTGTGTTCAGGCAGCTAATACTAGACTAGGCTGGTTAATATAATTGGAAGGAGGCCAGGCTACCAGGCTTGTTATCCCAATTATAATTCTCTCCATATTCAATAAAAGAAGCCAAGATGACAGCAATACTGTCATAAATGTCATGTTCGATACTTGTAAGATTTTCCATTGTCAGCACAGCCCAATTATAAGTCAATTGTAAAGTGCATACTGCACACCACCCAAAAGTGACTGAAAATTATCTTAAAAATGCAATTTTAATCGTTCATAGTTAAAGCAAAAAGAAAGGAAATAAGGGGACTTTTGCCAGAGAAAAGTTTTAGATACAACATCAACATTTCTACACATTTATAATAAAAGCAGCAAGTTGTAACTCTAATATTATAGTTGATCACACTACTTTTTTAGTGATGATTAGTTATAATATTAAACTTGCAACTACTAATAATTATAATATTAATAAAGTGAAAATTATAATTTTTGAAGAAAAGTCATGTGACTAATAATAGAATTATCATAGCTATTTACAGAAGAATGCTGGGTAGTAGATATTAAGCTTTATATTAGTAAGGTATCTCTAAAAACTAATTCAAATGATCAAAAAGTAAAAATACAATGAATTATTTGTTACCAATTTAGTTAATTAGTTTAATTTAGTCAGTTGCCTATATGAAAGGTATCATTATGTAACAATTTTGTGAAGAACTGGTGAATCTAAAACAGTGGTCCTCAAAATGAAGGACAATGATTACAAATAGGGAATGAGGGCATTAGGGCATCAGGGGAAATAAGTTAAGTTTTATCTACCTCAAAATTGATGTGACAGCTAATCACATTTTTCCTGTTATTTTAATTACTGCTTCTTATTTTAAAATTTACTGTCATAACAAATGGTAATGTACTTTCTTAGTATGTGCAGTGTATCAATAATGTAGAACATACTGACAACATACTAGTTGCCTTTAGTAGTGTTTGCTGAAAAGTTATTTAGTAGTGAAATATGTAGTGAATAGATAACAAAGACATTACTGATATTTATTTGCAGAATGCTAATGCTGAAGCACTATGGATCTTTGTAACATTACGTAGACATAAGCAAAATATAGATATGGGATCATTGTTTCTCAATAGGGAAACAATAAACGTAGAAAGTGCTTAGACTTTCTAAAAAGACAGAGGTTTCTGAACTCTATGACTTCATATTTAAATATATTAGATGCTTCTAAAATCATCTGCAATGAAATGAAGCAGAACAAACTCACTGCCATTAGTAGATACTGAACAATATGATTTTTTAATATGAAAAAGTTACTGTGGGGAAGTTGGGGTTCCTATGGCCAGGATCCTCACTGAACTTAAACCACCTGATGATGTAACTGGCTTGTTGCTAGGCTACTGCTTCTAGGCAATAAGCTATTATTGCACTACATAGAGAGCTCGGCCCAGTGCTCTGGGCAGAGGCAGAGACACTAGTGCTCGACCTGCCGCCGGGAGAGCAAGCCGGGTAATAAACCCTTTCACCCCAAAGAACGTTTTGCTATCAATTTCTTTGGTCACATTGAATCCATAGAGAACTTGCCCGGGGCTGAAACCCATTCACAAGACAGTTACTTATATATATGAAATTATAAGAATAAGAGAATAAATACACTGCATTACTTCCTAAAAGAAATACAGTGAAAACTAAGACATCCACAATATTAAAAAAGTGGGACCCAGAGAGGTTAAGTGACTTTTTTCTAGGCTTCAAAGCTATTCAGTACCAAATTTATAACTAAAGCACCATGCTGGATGAACATCTATATTTTAAAATCTAGTACATCAAAATGTAATCATTAGATACAGTGTAGCAATGTATGCTAATTAACACCAGGTGAGTTCCATTCCTTCTTACAAAGAGGGAAATCACACTGATTTGAAAAGGAGAAGTACTACTACAAACTAATTTATCATGTACCACCTTATTACAATCTTTCAAGATATGGAAGTTAAAGTAATTGCATGTAAGTAAGTGGTTATATAGCCACCATCTCCCTGTTTTTTCATTTTTTCCCCAGCTGGCATATTCTTTCGCTATCACTTAGAGTTATTTAAAATAACATCTTTCTTAGCTATCATCTAACATCATCTAAACACTAATTTTCCTCTAAGGCTCTTTAGAATTTGAAGGCTTGAAAAAGTGTGACTTTATCTAATTTCTTTCACGAGCTTTTTCTTCTTAATAACCACATAAATTTCACACTTGGAAAAAAAGTGTAAAATGATGCTTGAAAAAAGAAACATTTGCTAAAAGAGTTATACTCCAGAGTAACCCAATAGTTGATAAGAGGAAATTTATCTCCATACAAACATGCCAACCACTAAATAAAGAGAAAATAATAAAATTTGAAACCACCATTCGGCAAACCCAAACAAGCTCTGACCGCCATTCCTGCAAACATCATTAAGTGGGGACTACCAGGCATTACGTACCTTTTCATGGACGGACATGACACAATTTAAGAAGGCTTTTTTTTTTTTTCTGGCTAAATTGAGGTCAATTTATCATGCGGCAAGACTAACAGGTACCACTGAAAGGATTTTGGTTTATGAAATTTAGTCCTTAAAATGGGGCACATGGTAATTTCCTCTATGAAATAACCATTTATCATTAGAACAATGAAACAAAAGCTTATTTTAAGATTCTGACTACTTTATTCAAGTGTATTTTGAGATCTAGGTAATCTATATAATTATTTCTTTTCCATGTTTCCTCACTATAAATACCAAATTAATTGTGTCAAAATAACTGTTATTTTGCATTAAGAATTTTTTCTTTGTGTTCCCATGCTTCTAACACTGATAGTTTACATATAAAATATTTATACTACCTTACTCTGTATTTATTTCTTTTGCTCTCAAGAATCTCTTTATAGTTCATGAGTCACTACCAATTTATGAATCTCTTTTTCTTATGCCACATTCCATACTTCCCTGTAGGCTTATGACTTTCACCCTAATAGGTACAGGGAGAAGTTTTCAAGGCTTTTTAAAAAACTGGACTCAAACTAATGCCTCTAGAAGAGACTATAAAATAAATGCAAACTCTTAGATGTATCAGTCATATATTATTATGAAAGCTTTCAGGCACTACTAGAATAAAAGGTTCTCAATAAATAAACTACATGACCATCCTTTGAAGTTATATTTAATGTCTGTGTTATTACACCAGGAAGGTATTCTAGAAATATTCTAAATCTGTAACTGTAAAAAATATTTAAAATGTAAAAATTTTGGAGGTTAGTCCCACGTTATTCCCCAGGTCTCCAATGGCTAATTTTGAAGGATAAATTTAATATGCATACTTTAGGTTGTTGTCAATTACATGAACACTATTACATTTAAGAAATTTTTATTAACAAATACTTTAAAAGCCAGTTTCCAGTAACAGTGAGATTGGAACACATTTCTTATTTCTAGATGTAATAATTACATTTTCAATTTTTTCTACTGAATTACTATCGTAATTAGAAATTTTCTGCTCAATTTATTTTAAAACATCTTATTTCAGTAATTTAAATATATACAAAGTAAATGATACTTTTATGTCCATAAACAGTAATGGTAAAATTGTAAAGCAACTATATATACTTGTTTAAATACTTTCTTAGCCAACAAGATCCTCCAGTTGTACATTCTAAGTCAGAGGGTGATAAGAGAAAAATCATATGACATAAACATTCTCTGTGTGTGTACATGCATACATATGTGTGTATGTGTATATATATATATATGCATTTTGTATAATTATATGCGCATTAAATAGTTTACTCAGTTCATATTATACCATTGGTAATTATCACTCTTATTTCTGTCTAGAAAGAATAACTGCTGAACTCTTTATTAGTACTGAAAATGGCTTTCAATTAGAGAGCTAAACTATCACCTAGTAAATACATTTATTGATGGAAAACAGTTTTGCAATCATTACAATGGATGACTGGGATTCACTGGCATAAAGGAGGAGAATCAGTACCACCTGGGACTTACATTGACTCCACGTTTATAGTTTCAGCTTAAGAAGGGTAGTGACAGAAGGTGGGTCCAGACACAGAAATAGAAAAATATTTGACAGAAAAAATAAAATGTTTTCATGAGACTTTTTTTGAGAAGATACATAGAGATAGATGTGAAACTCAGGACAATGTGCTGATTTGGTCTATAGCATTCAAGCAAACAGTTGTGAAATAAGTATAGATTCAACATTCCCTAACTCTTAATTACTATATAATGGGTTACTTCTGGAAAAGGTGTGCAAATGGAGAATGTGATTAGGAATAATTTAAGAGAATCTATCTGATCTGTACAGCACAGTTCAGGCAACTTGTTAAATTCCCAGGAGATTCAAAAGCAATCATTTGGTATTGTCAGCAAGGTCAGGCTCCTTCATGCACAAGCATATAATCAAGAAATACTTGATTTTGCCCTCTAGTGGATCACCCAATGAGGAGCTCCAGCAAAGCGAAAGGTGACTTCCAAAATGCTGTGCGTCAGCCACTGCTGCTTCTCTAATCTCACACAGACTTACACTTTGGGAAGGGTGATGATTCCCTAAAATTAAATTATCCACATTAAAAGAACTCAGATGGAGATTATACACACTTAGCATACATTCAGTATTTAAGGCATGTTAGTTTTAGGAGTATTTAGGTGCCTATTTATAGTATATCACTTCTACACACCAAATGCAGGGAATTGGATCCTTTGGAAATGTTATTTTCAAATTCTTAAGACATGATCTCTGGTAGCTTTTACTGTATTGTAAAATATAAGGCTTTATGACCCATAGATACTTTTTTACTTATAGTCTTAAAAAGTGACAGAAGAATAAAATGACATTATTTCAATATTTGGAGGGAAGTTATTTCCAAACATAATCTATCTTAATTGGTAAAATGTCAATAGGTGGCAAGAATCAGGCTATGTGGAGACAGAATGGAAAAATGACCTCAGGTGTTTAGTTTCAGAAAATATATTTGGTGTACTTGGACATGTTCTACACACCAATTTTGTGGAACTGTTCTTCAGAAGTTTATCATTAACTCCGCCCAAAAGAGTATCTTGGGACAAAGTTATTTCAAACAGTGTCCATTATTAAAATATGATGACAAAATGGCAGAGAGGAGTACAGGGAGGTGAATGCTCTTGTAATTACAAAAGACATAATTACAATGCACTAAATAAGCTGCTTTGTATTTCACATGTGGAAAGAAGCTGGTTACAAATATCTTAGAGTGTCATGAACTGTCTTTTCATCTCTAGAATTAGTACACATATGTTAGGAGACAGGCTAGATGAAAACTGTTACAAATACAAATAAACCAGATTTCAAGATCCGATTAGGAAACCCAGTATCATTATTTACATTCACATTAGACTCAGGTAGCTTGAAACTCTAGTCAAAACACAGCCATTTGGAATAAGCTTTGTCATTGAAGAGAAGGACAGAACACTTCCCAGGAAGACAAGTAAGTATACAGGAATATATTCTGGATCCTCATTTTCCCAGTATGGCGATTGCCACTGAGAACAGGTGGGAAGACTGCTGTGTACCGTGGTACAGGTAAGTTAGCTGCTAGCTTTTGATTGTGAAATAATGCTCAGCTGGCTAAAAATATATTCACTTTATACATCAAATACTACTAGTTATAAAGTTTAAATATATATTTGTAGGATAATCATAATCATATGAAATAGTTCATAGTTTAATAAAATACCTAATTGTTAAGGAGGATCATAGGTTATTCTTTTTATTGTTTTTCTAAAAGCTGGCACATTCTCCTTTGAGGCCTGTGATTGCCATATTCATAGTGAAAAACTACTGTTTTCATAATTAATTTTTTATGTGATCACCTTGAATGAAAGATACATAACCAAACACACCAAACTAGAACATAATTGAAAAGAAACTTGTAACCATCAACAACTTCACTAAATCAAACTGAAACTGAATTCTAACAAATGCTTCCTTTATAGATAATGCTTTACTTTAAATTTTGTAGAGTTGATATTGATAAATCTCACAGCTAAAAAGTGATTTAATGAATTATAAAGGTTTCCCTATCCATCCTTGTATAGGATTCCAAAGAAACCCTGTGGTCAGATGCTATTAATTCCAAATTGTACGTGTGGAAATTAAGGCCTGATGTTTAAGTTACAAGATTTTCTCAGTACTATGCAGCTACTCAAGAGAGGAATAGAGGTGCTGAATCTTCCAACTACTAGCACAGGGAATTTTTCCTCATCTCATACATCCTGACTTTCTGTACTCATGTACTAGTTCCTTTTATCTATGGAATAATAAGCCAGCTAGCCTTTCAAGCAAGAATATGTTGATGTCATAATGCTATTTTCCATAATTACACAAATCATTTTATACATATGTATTAATAAACATGTTGAGAAGTCCCAACAGTTTACAGGAAAATATATTTTAGAGAGAAAATAAAATCAGTTCTTTGGATTTTTAAATAAAAAAACTGTAAGTAAATTTATTCAGGCTGTTTGCATTTGAATCTACTGTTAAGCCTAAAATCCCTCTTGAGACAGTTTCAGAGATTCAGAGAATCTCTGAGTTGGAAGTTACCATGAAAGGTTATCTGGTCTAACCTCCTTCCCAGCATTGATTATCAAATACTGCATGCTCTAAATAGAGGGGAAAATATAGCTCTGCAGCAGCATAAATTGCAACTGTTCATTAATTTTAAAACTCTAAAACATTACTTAAAAATTCAAATGAGAAAATTACAATTGTGCATTTTGACCCACTCTGAAAAGCAGCTTTGAACATGAGTCGCTCCCCTGTGCCAGCTGAAAGCTGAGAGACCACCCCTAAATAGGTTGGTGTTCCTCAAGGGCAACTAATATTAAACTCTCCTAAATATTCAAATTTGCAAATAATTTTGAAGTTAAAGTCCTTTATAAAAGCTAGAAACAATATATCATTGTTCCACTTAAGAGACAGAGTTTGAGAGTAATTAATGCCAAGGTAACCTAATAGCCATTTATTGAACATGCACTATAAAATTATAGGGATGATGTTACTCTGAACAAAGAGTATGATTAATATAAGAACCCTGTCCTAAGGAATCTTATTATCTAAAAAAGGAAATATGTAAGTAAGTAAGTAATTCAAAAAGAATGTAAGTGCAAAGCTAGGCTATGCCATTAACAATGGGCTTAAGTTTTAGAAAAATCAGTACACCAGCTAAGTAAAACTGGTTGGATATCTGGAATAAGAAAGGAGAGAGGTCTTTCCAGGTAACTGAACTGGTGTAAAGACGGGGAGGAAAAGAGGATGTTGGAGAAAGGAGGGCTTTTATTGCTCTTCCATGGAGCTGAAATGGAAACTATGTTCTGTTGACGTGCTCTGCCCACTTCTATCTGTAATCTATGTGATTTGCTCCATATTATGCACATTTCACTTTTCTTTCCAATAGACTCAAAGGTGGATGGAGTAGAGAGGAAATGGGCATCATATCCCATTTTTTAAGAGAAGAACTTGCTGGAGTACTCAGGTTACACACTTTACAGCCTATAGAACACTTACCATTTAAGGGAAGTGTTCACACACACGCAGGCAGTTAACGGCATACACGGAAGTTGGCACCACAACTGTGACTGCTCCTCCTTAAAAGCTCATAAAACCTCCTCTTCAAAGAGATTTATGAATAATGTGAACTAAATAATTCATGGGATTACAGATGCCAGTCCAAATAGCCTCTTCTTTTTCAAGGTTTCAGTTTGTAGAACCGTGATCAAAAGCCTTCATCAGTCATGATAGTAGCATTTGTCCTCACTCCAAACAAACTGTATTTGCATGTGAATGTTTTTCATTGAAATGAGATATATAATATGCCAGCCAAGGCCCAACTAAAAGGCATTTTATGCCATTTAAATTCAGTCAAATTAAAGGCTGAATGCAACCTAAAAGGTCTACTCTCAGAACAGTAATTTGACACATCATAAATAAGAACCAGTTTTTGTTAGCGTAGGTTCAGCACTTGTCAGAAAATTGAACACAGCCATATTAACAAAGTGCCGCCTCTTAGGGAGAAATAAACTATACGGAAAACCTTGTATGTAAAGCAGCAAAACACACAAAGAGTGTAATATTCGTGTCACTGGTTTGAAGTTGATGTTTTTCACTGACATTTACAGAAGAGGATAGATAACGTTTTAACCTGTTTGAATGCCAAAAGCAATTGTCAAAATAACTTTTTTGTTTAAAATGTAAACTAAAAATTGTGTTTAGAGACAAGTGAAAACATTGACTGCCATTTAGTTCAAAACAAGTGGCTCTAAGTCGTCAACTTAATTCTTGGTCTTGGATAGTGACAACTGCAATCATTGTTGAAAACAGAAACTAAAAAAGCCAAAATTGAATAGAAAAATGTCAACTGTTTTCTAAATGTTATATTTTTTAAAGACCTCAATGATGTGGGGAACTAAATTTTTATTAAAGATTTTGAATTGATGTTATGACTAATTTTCTAGTGCTTCATTGACTAAAATAAAATGACTGAGTTGAACATATTGAGAGATTTTTACATGAAAATTGATCATTGCATTAAGCAAAAAGGCTAAATTCTAAAGGCTGGAGAGAGCTGTAATAAAACAAAACAAAACAAATATAATATAGAATCTCCATAATTTAAATTGTCCCACACATTCAACCTCAGTTTTTTTACAGTCTGCCACATGTAACCTGTGAGTATTTTGGGCAGGTCTGTCTATTTTATAATCTTCTATAGTTTATATCTCCCTATAATCTTCTCCTGAAGACACTAAGTTCATTGTCATTTCTGTACCTTCAGTAACATTTAGAAAAACATGAATGATTATATTCTCACAATGTGGATAAAGTGAAAGTTCCTATGGCCAGGATTCTCACTTGGCCCTAGTCGGCTAGTTCACAACACACACGTGGGCAATATGTCGTTATTGTCTCTATATAAAAGCCTCCACCCAGAGCTCTGGGCTATACAGTGGCACAGCTGCAAGGCTGCAGGAGAGCTGAGATGAGACTGGAGTGGTGGCAGTGCTGACGACAGAGACTGGTACAACTGTGTGGGCAGAGAGGCCCAGAAGCAGAGACTGGCTTGCTGCATGCAGACTCGCTCTGAATGGATGGGATTCTAACTGACCTGCCACCATGGGAATAAAGCTCGGTGTAAACCCTTTCACCCCAAGAACATTCCATTGTCATTTCGTTGGTCTCACTGAATCTATAGTGAACTTGTCTGGAACTGAAACCCACTGGCAAGACACAGAGTGAATTGTCATCACAAGGCTGTGAAAGGTAACTTCATTTTTCCATCTACATCCTTCCTATTCACTAAGATCTGAGATGCTTATAGTACAGGAAACATATGATGCCTAAGTATCATACAAAAAAATCTCTAGACATCAAATATCAGTACCCAAATTCTGTTCACATGCTTAGAATCAAATATTTGAAATGCTAAAAGCAGAAAAACAAGAACAACTATTTCATTCCCATACCAGCAATGATAGGAGGACTAAAGATTTAAGAAAGTATTTTCTTAGTCCTCTTTTTGTGAAATAGAAAGGTTTCCAGAACATTCTTCCATCTGATAATGGTAACTCTTATGGCATAGTCCACATAAGTGGGATTATTGGCAAGTAAAGGAAAATTAAAATTACTAATATTCTAACACTAATTCTTTTAAAGTGCACATTGTTAGAAAGATTAAAATAAGAATGAAGGAAAATCTTATTCTTTAAAAGACAAATGATACTGATAAATTGTTTTAAAAAATGTTGAACTAAAATAAACTGTATTTTCATTTGATAAAAAATTGTGGGAAAGTATCAAGGTTTGGGTGTCTCCAAGAGATAAAATTTAAGTGTTTTAAATGAATACATAACAAATTCATCTGTACATCTCAAATAGTGCCTTCCTGCTTTCTGGGTATATGACTTTCTCAGTGAAGATGTTTTTTTCAGGTTAGGAAGAAACAATTAGGTAAGAAAAATATTGAAGGGGCTCAGGAAAGTCCCCCTCAAGTATGCCACATTGGCTTGTAGACTGTATTGAGTTATAAGCAGTTAGGAACAGGCTGACTCAAGGAAACCTTTGCCCTTCCATTAACCACCTAGAAGAATTTAAATTGGAGGGGGATTTTCCCAGAATGAGTTTATACTGGAAGTGAATTTTATCCGAAACCCATCTATATAGCAGAGCAAACATCTGCTCTTCTCTTCATATTATCCTGTGACTTGCCCTCTTCCCCTTTGGGTCCCCAGGCCCCAATTTCATTCTTTAGCTCAAATAGCTTGTAAGCCTCATTTTCCCTTTCTGTCTCTGAATCTCTCATGTATCTGGAGTTCCTATACCTATGAAATTAATTTTTTTTATCTTTCTAATTGTTTTACATTAATCTGACTATTAGGCCAGACAAAAAATAACAAGAAGGGTAGAGAAAAGTTTTTTACTCTCTAACAATATTCAGTAACAAAGTAATACAGGCATTTAATTAGGCTGGTGACTTTCACCTTTATGGAAAGGTCCTAACTACATCAACTAAATTTTCAATGCCTATTTTACAATAAAATTGTTTCCTGAGATAGTCTTCCCAGGGAATTTGCATTTTGATATCCAAGAAAATAATGGTATCCTATAGAAGGAAATGTATAAAATCTAAGAGACTTCATCAGATACATCAGTTCTAAATCACAGCAGCAGAGAACTAGCAATTCCACAAATTCTTGGATTTATTATTTTATTTTTTTATTTTAGGGTAAATAGTAAGGAATCATACAGTTATTAAATATTAATATAAGTATATGAAACAAACCTGTAAACTACATAGAATATGAAATATACCTGTACTTGTATAAGTGTCCATTCAAATATGTATACACAGTTATGCCATCCTATAAATAGATACTTATAGAATATATTGGATATGACAATTATCTAAATCACTTTTTCTTTGCTCTAATTTAACAAGTAATATATAAATTTAGTAGGTTTCAACTTTTCATCATTAAAATAAAATAAGCAAGGTTTTCTTGTGATGACCTAGATTGTCTTCTCTCTTTTATCAATTTGTGAATTGCTTATTCAGATATTGAAAATTGTATATTTTTTTATATTTCAGTAATAGATGTTATCATTTCTGAAGCTGAGGCATTCATATGTAAATAATCATTGTATACAATTGAATATAGGGAAAATATCTAATATGCTAGGGAAATTAGGACAATTCTGATGCAAAGGTACCAACTCTACAGGAAAACAACAAGGAATGGCTTGTGGCAGAAAAACATAATATATCAGTGGGAATGTGAATGCTAATGAGAGGAAGCCAAGGGATGGGGATACAGCAATGTATATTGCAAGCAGATGAGGGCAGATGTAGAAAAATGATTATCAACTTTAGACCCCTAGAGCAACATGAATAAAATCACATCCTTGTGTTCTGGGAAATAAAACAGGCAACTTGGATAGAAATAAAGAGAGGCTTTAATTATCTAAAAGTAAATTGGGAGCAACCCATGATAATACTGAAGTGGGGTTATTATAGAACACAATGTAGAGTTAATTCAGAAATCAGTTGTTCAAAAACATCAACAGCTGGGTTTAATAACAGAAACAATGAATCAGAAATGAATAAAACCTTAAGATGGAAGATTATCTGAGCAACTCTAATCATATTATTATATTTACTAAGGAAAATAAAATGACAAGGTATTTATTTGTGTGAACATAGTTGTAAGCAACATTTTTTAAGGTGCAAATCTGAGGTCATGCTGACAGTATACTTATTTCAAGAACTCTTCTTTCTAGATTTTTATGCCACAATGAGCGAAGTATATGAATGAGAAGGGTTTCACCATAAACAGTCAAAGATAAAATGTGAAGGGGAAAATCCCTATGTGACTGTAGAATACATTTTTCAAAGTTAAACTAAACTCCAATCAGCCTCTTTTTTCTCAGGCCTTTTGAACATGAAGTTTGAGGCATCTGATACTAGACTTTGCAAACTGTTAACAAATATTTATGAATGAAGCTCACAAATGACAGGAAGTTCTGTGGAACAAGTCTAGTTAAATATCTCAATATGTAGACTTCAAGAGAACATATAACTAAGGCCTCACAGAGCTTATAATCAGGAGCTGGCTCCTTGTACGTATAGACAAATTGAGGAATCATCATGGAGAGGATGGAAATGCAAGAATAGGTTTTGGCAGATGACCAGTTTTGCAATTAAAATTGCCTAGTGTCTCTTTTCATGTTCATGTAACACATTTATTCACTAGAAGCATTCAACACCAGGTTTAGAACATCACCCCTCATCATTTACTGATGTGAACTTGGGCAAGATTATGCCATGCCTCTGAGCCACGAATTCTTTATCTTTAATATGGGATGAAAATAACAGTACCTGACCATACAATTATTATAAAACAGAGTCTGGAATTTAGTAAGAGCACAGAAACTATGTTATTTTTGTTGTACCATTTATGACCTTGCTGGGGAGGAAGACATTTCCTCTACCCCTCTACTTTCTTCTGGCTGGTCAAGAATCAGATTGTCATGAGACAGATTAACAGGAGAAAAAAAAAAAGTTTAATTATATATATTAGGTGAAGCCGTAGACATGGGTTCCAAAGACAATCAGGGACACTGAGCTATATATGTCATCCCGAACCACGGAGAAGGGGGTAGAGGTGTGACACTTCAAAGGAAAAGGGAAGTAATTCACAGGACTATAAACGTTCGGTAAATAAAATACTTGATGGGCCACACAAAAACAATGGGCACAGAGAGACATTTTAACAAACAGGGTTTATCACATTCCTTCCTATCACTTCCACTTTACTATACAATGTAACTCTCTATGATGGCAGCTCTCCTCCTGCTGGAGTTCCTCCATCTAAATTCTTTCTACGCAATTGTTGTGGGAATGGAGGGTGGGGGGAGATCAAGATGGTTTTCAGCTCAAAATAATCTATGTGTCATAACAGCACATCTTGGGACGGTTAGCTCTTGGCCTCTACAACTTCATACAGAAATTATTTGTTTCTTTGCTGCCCTTTGACTGACAGCTTTGTTTTTTCTGCTCACTATTAGGAACCCATTTCTTCAAACAGAACTCAGTGTTTAGTAGGCACTCAGGAAGGTTTTTGCATAAAGATAGAATACCTGATATGTATCAAGCACAGCACTTATATTTGAAGAAACAAAGAAGAAAACGATCTTTGCCAATTTTTCACTACACAATTATGTTTTTATGTCCACTGTCTGTTGTATCTTCTTAGAGAACATTTAAAAAATTTTAGCATACCTAAGGCTTTGGTAAATAATTTTCCCCCCTTGTGTTGATAAACTCTTTATTCTCTTAGTGTGAATGGAGTTTAGTTATTTTGTTATATATACTAAGTGTGTGCTTAATAGTCTATTATCTCAGTGCAGCTGAGCCCTGACATGATCAAGAAGCAAAGTGGAGAAAATGGTAGAATAGATGGAGGAGTTCTCAACTACACTTTTAATACTAATCCTGAAATCATCTGAATGGCATTTAGCTTTTTGGATTTAAAAATTCTTTTTATTGAAGTATAGTTAACATAATATTATATTAGTTTCAGATGTGTAACATTTATATACGGTAGCAAATGTTGCCATCTGTGACCATACAAACTTGTTACAATATTATTAATTATACTCCCTATTGTAGGGTACAAGAACAGGCCACCACATGATCTGCCATTGTGACATGCACAATATTTCAGAGATGAGAACAATCAAGGCCCCAAAAGACAGAAAGAAACTTTAACCTCCCATCATCCCAGTTGCATAAAAAGAGTTTAGATGGACTACGTGCTCCAGGAAGAGAGCTATCACCTTAGGTAACTGTGTTACGATGTAACTAGGTGTGGTGAACAGGGAAGGATGTGGCTAAGTCTGTTAAAATGCCTTTCCTCGCCCTGCCCCCCCGTGTTTCTGTGTAGCCCAGCAAACATTTGTTTATTAAACATTTACTCTTTCTAGATTCCTGTGAATTACTTCCCTTTTCCTTTAAAATCTCAGACACCTACCACTTCTCCTTGGTTCAGGGTGGCATCTATGCCTCATTCTCCCTGACTGTCTTTGGAATCTCTATGACTTCCCTGTACATATGTAATTAAACTTCATGTTTGTTTTTTCTCCTGTTCATCTGTCTCATGTCAATTTGATTCTTATACCAGCTAGAAGAATCTGAAGGGTAGAGGAAATTTCTTCCTCTCCTACACTATGCTGTGCTTTTCATTCCTGTGAATTATTTATTTTATAATTGGGAGTTTGTACCTCCTGATCCCCTTCCCCTATTTCATCTATCCCCTACCTTCCTCTCCTCTGGCAACAACCAGTTTGTTCTCTGTGTTTTGAGTCTGTTTCTGTATTTCTTGTCGTTGTTTGCCTGTTTTGTTTTTTGATTCCACATACAAATAAAATTACATAGTATTTATCTTTCTTTGACTAATTTCACTTAGAATAATTTCCAGGTATCTATGTTGTCACAAATGACAAGATTCCTTTCTTTTTAGGACTGAGTAGTACTCCATTGTGTGTATATGTATCAATCATTATCTTCTTTATCCATTCATTTATCAATAGACACTCAGATTGCTTCTGTTAGGCAGAAAGACAGACATGAGCAGGGTGTAGAGAGAATAGACATACTAAAGCCCACTAAAAGGCACTCAAAATGTTAACCAGAAAAAAACAGAGAGCCAGAAAGGACTCACAGTTAGTTAATTAATTGAAGTTTCAAAGGGCAGGGAAATAGGACAAGGGTCATGCCATTGTAAAATCCTTATCCTGTGGGATTCTTTAACATATTAGTGTGGCCCAGTTTATTCTTTAACGTAATCTATATGCTATTCTCCCTCTTTTTTCAACCCCTTAATCAATTAAGTACTTTGCAACCAGAAGAGGAGATAGACCTCCAAAGTGTAAATCAACCTATGTGGATAAAGAATGCTGAGATCCAGACCAACATAGTCACCTACACAGCCCTATTCTTAAAACAAAATTTCAAAGGAATTATGAATTATCCATATACATCATGCATTAATGCTTAACCCTACCCAAAAGACCTTATATAACCCCAACCCCAAAACCCTTAGGTGCATCTCCTCTCTGAGGTTGCCCACATGCCCCTTTCTTTGGGTGTGCCACTCTCTCTGTTCCACTCCATATAAGTAGGAAGGGGCTGCTGAGAGTGCTGATTTGGGCTTGCAAGTTCCCATCACCTGAGTGACCCAGACAGCACTACAGCTGCACCATCATGCTCTTTAGTAGCCTGCCTGAAAAATCTCCTTTGTTTGCTATTGGGAAGGTCTCAAAACATAGTCTCACTCCATCCAGTGCTCTGCAGCTCCCTCGAATCGTGGGGTAATAGGGATTTAGTTCCCACGCTGTGCAGATTCAAGCAGACACTGGATGCCAGGTGACTCTGGCTTGAGGAGTTGGCAAGGGATTTACCCTATGCTGAGCAGGAGTTCAGTGAGCTTCCCATTCCTCCCCCTGTTCTTCCTTGCTCTGTGCTATTCCCTGCTATTCTTGCTTTAATGAATTCCTTCCTCACCTATCACTCTAACTTCCCTGCATCTCTGAACCGAATTTCTTCCCAACACTTCCACATCTTGGCTATTGTAAGTAAGGCAGCAATAAACAAAGGAGGGTAAGATTAGTACAAGTAAGATAAATCTCTATAGCCCAAATTTTCACTTGTAAGTGTCAATATAAAGGCATAATGCATTTTTGTCTTAAAAATGTGTGTGTGTGTGTAGGCATGCATGTGTATGTATTTATGCATGTGTGTATGCATGTGTGTTTGTGCATGCATGTGTGTGTGTGTGTACCACTTGAAAGGCTGAGGAATGACAAACCTAGTAGCAAAGAGCATCTCTAGGACCATAACTGAGGTTTCAAAATACGTCTCCATTTAAAAAAAAAAACACGATTTCTTGACTAAATAGTTTTTAGGGGGCAAGAAGACTAAATAGGTGAATATGTGGAATTTATAACAGTGATGGTACAGTTCAGAAAGCTAGAAAGCCATAAAACTCTACTGATTTTATGTTAGAAGAATTGAAGAGGCACTCACTAGTCAAATGCAGGATTATTTGAGTAATTACTCCAATGGCTTAAAACATCAAATGTGCTTAAATTTATGAACACATATTGATCCTCAAAACAAAAATTACACATAAGCAAACACACTTCTTTGTTCACCTTTGGTATATGCCAGAAAACCAATTAATTATTTTTAAAACTGTTGAAGGGCAGTAAAATATACCTGCCTTCCCCCACCAAAGTATGCCTCATTAGCTATCAATTATTTTAAGCTGGACATTTTTAAGAAACTGCAGACACAAGAGATGCTCTGAAAATGAAGTGGAAGTTAGCCTTTCCTAAGAGATATTTACATTTACAAGGGAAATTTCCATTTTTAAGGGTGTCTCCCTCCAGTACCAGGAAAAAGAGGATGACTGTAAATCTCTAGAAATTGGTATCAATTGAGAAGACAAAAACTTAAATCTGCAAAATCACCTTCTCTTGTTTATTGGGCTTTCCTTTGTAAACTCCCCACTCCCAACAGCTTCTTTTGTTTTTTGCTAAAGTTGGTATTTAAGGTAAGGGCTTCTGTCATTTCAGGGAGTTAACTCAGTATTCCTGGGTCTCTCCTATGGATACTGGAGGTATACGTGTTTTTAGACTTTTGTTTGTTTTTCTCCCGTATTAGACCAGCCAAAGAAACCTAGAAGGGAGGGAGGGAAAACTGCCTTTATACAAAAAAAAAAAAAAAAAGACAAAAAGGAATCAAGCATTTATCCCACCTTTCCTACATGAACAGTACTTGAGGGATACAGACCCTGAGTAAAAGTATTTATACTCATGGATGAAAAGAAAATGACAGAATTAGAACATCATGTCTGCATCAAAAACATCTAAGGGCTGAAAATATGAATCCTGATTGACCATGAGTTGATAATTGTTGTAGCCAGGTCATGAGAATATGTGGCTGTGTTTGACACTTTATTAATAATTTTTAACCCTCTTTGTTGTGGGGAAAGATGGTGAAAATGATAGCAAGAGACTGCACAAGAAAAGCCTAACAGAAGTCAGCAATACTAATACAAGAAAAGAAAGGGGCAAAGGAAAAAAAAAGAATGGGACAGAGGTCAATCAGCAGCTTTCCTGACTACTACCCAGAGCTGCCAGCAGCCTTAGGATGGGGTCTATATCTTTATATATATATATATATATTATTTAATAGTATATATATGGAGATATATATTCTTTTCTAGAGGTAATGTATCGGGTGTTATACAACGGACCAGTCTAACCATTTATACAGAGTAAAAGAGCAGCAGCAATAAGACTTAAGGAAAACAAATAAACGAAAGTAGAGGGTAACTCCATCCAAAGCTTCTTATGTGACCTGAGAGATTTTACCAGTGTGGAACCTGATATGCAGAGAGCTCTAGGAAAAATGACAGGACAAATAGGTGAATATGTGGAATTTATAACAGTGATGGTACAAAATGGAACAGTATACAAGTAGGATCTCCTGTGGATTTGGTCCCAGACCACCACAACAACGTGAGGATTGCAATAAAGTGAGGTAAATGCATTTTGATTTTCCAGTACATACTGTGAAAATGAGTAAAGGAAACTGCATTTAAAATGGAGCCAGGAAGCCCTAAAGGAGATGCTCTCACACACATACCATTCCTTGCATCCTGCATACCCAGCAGAAGGAAGGAACATAATTCTTACTTGCCATGGGAGGGCACTTTCCCCATAAGAATGTATCTCCTGCTTTTAAGCAGAAGGAAGAGCATGCCCTGCCCCAGCCATGACACACTCATTGCTGTTTGCAGCCAGTGTGAAACCTCCACAACCTCAAATGCTTGTTCCTTTCCAATGAACTTTTGTTCCAAACACTCCTCCTCAAATTTTCTCCTAAAACCAAAGAAAAGCTGACCTTCCCTTTGTCTCTTTGGACTTAACTATGGTTCACCATAATTTGCTAATCCTGAATTGCTGTTCTTCTGCTATTTCTGAATAAATTCATTTTGCTAGAAAATAACTACTTTATTTGTAAGGTTGACTAGGTAGGAATTATATTTACACTGTACTGGAGTCTATTAAGTGTACATCAGCATTATGTCTAAAAAAAAAGTAATTCCTTTAATTAAAAATGCTTTATTGCTAAAAAAAATGCTAATCATCATTTGAGCTTTCAACAAATCAGAACCACTGATCACAGATCACCATAACAGAACAATAATGAGAAAGTTTGAAATACTGTGAGAATTACCAAAATTCTGACACACAGAAACACAAACTGAGCAAATGCTATTGGAAAAATGGTGCTGACAGACTTGCTCAATTCAGGGTTGCCACAAATCTTTTATTTGCAAAAAACACAATATCCATGAAGCATAATGAAGTGAAACACAGCAGAGTGAGGAATGCCTACAGGCATGTGAGTGTGGTGGTTTAAGAGCGGGGCTGCAGATGCTTCGGCACTCCTCCTGTTGAGATGCGGGCCTATGCCTCTATCCCCTGAATTCGGTCAAACATGTGACCTCCTTGCCTAAAACAGTACAGGACAGAAGATGCCACATGATGCTGGAGGTTAGGAAGACCATGCAGGCTTCCATCCCGCCCACTAGAAGTCTGTCCTTCATGAGAGTCTGACTTTCCTAAGGCACTCATGTGACAGTGGCCACAGGGCACCAGACAGGTCAGTTATGAGAGAAACTGTTTTGGACTCTACAGACTAGCCCTACTGATAGCTGTGGATCAGTAGGTGACTTCCATTAATGCCATAAAAAGCAGAATTTTCCAGTAGGGAGCTGCCCAAATTCCTGATCCTCAAAATCATCAGATAGAACAAAATCGCTTGTTGTCTCAAGCCACTAAGTTTTGTGGTAGCCTTCTAGGGGAGATCACAGAGTCTAATCAGTGAGAATGATGAGTCAAATCTGCCTACACTGGTGCTCTTACTTTAACTTATTATTGACTCAGTAAAATACAAATGATTGGGTAGATGTAGCACTCCAAAGCATCCCTACTACCTCAGCAAAGCACACACACTAAGGTCAGTGACTACTGCCGGATAGAGGAGCAAACAATAACCGTCTCCCTTTGTCCCTCTTACAGAACTTGTAAATACAGTAGTATTTGAGCTATACACAATTATGCATACACACACACATCGGTTATAAAGTGGTACATAGTAAATAAGAGGAATACAACAGCTATCCAAGACACAGAGCATTACCAGTTATTTGTGTCTACCCAAATGCTGCTGAGCTGTTCCAGAGATTAATCTCCCTGCTTTTACACCTTAGGGCAAGGGGCAGGCTGTGTTGATATCTACCTACTGCCATAAAAATAAGTACTTGCTGCACTAGACCAACAATTACACAGTTTATAATTCCCACTGAAGAAGCACAACTAAAACATAATTTTTAATCTTTATTTATTGTTTCTGTGTGCTATTTATAAATTTTCAAAAACAGGTCATTTGCTCTGCTGTTACAAAGGTCTATATTTAGCATATAAGAAATTAAAATAGAATAAATTGGAATTGGATTATTCTCATTATATTCTGTGTCTATCACAGCTGGAATAACTGGCATTTTTCAGGATTCACAGCTGCACAATCATTGTGAGGTTATCTAGCTGCATGTGACTTTACACATCTGTCAGTTAAGTCACATATACAAATGCAATACCTAGCATTTGGGAACATTATGTAGATTCATGACACACTTTAGAGGATTATGGATCTAGAAAACTATGAGTTACAAGGAGAAAAATATATTGCTTTCATCTATGACAGATACAATCTAGCTGCAATATTGTTCATATTATGTACAGAGTAGTTAAGTGGAGCTGCCTCATACCTGCAATCAGAAACTTAGACAATAAAGAAGTGCTGTGGCAATAGAGCTCTGTCAAGTTTAGTGTTTTGGAGTGATATAGTCACAAATACCATAATAATATTGCTCTGTTTATGAAACTACTTCACAGAGATAAAACATTATAGCACAAACTCCATATAATTTTTAAAATGAGGTGAAACATTTTTGAGCGTATCAAGATTTTATAGGTCACCCTGGCCTATCACCTGTTACCCTATATAATACTATAACCTGACATAGACATGCACAAGATTTTACAATCCTTATTGATTAACAGTACTACTTTAGGTAGATACCACACTTAAAGATGACTTTAAAAATAAATATATTTTTAAATTTTTAATAATTATCATGAAACAAAAGAATGTACTGACCCACTGACAAAAGTCTGCATAAATTTTAATTACTAGGAATTTTAATTACTAAACAGAAGGAAAACTATATGCTTCCAATAAGTTATTAAAAAGAAACAAAAATTAAACCATATGCTTTCATATTAAACTACAGCCCAATTATTTTATGTGCAATAGTATTCTTTAAAATATAAATTATTTTATAACTTGAAGTCAATTTACCAAATATATATACTCCTCATTCCACAGAAACAAGATCTTTGACAAATTTAAGCTCATTAAAGAGACCATAATTTATAATGCAATATGGTATGTGATGGTTATAACAAAGCTAAAAACCAGTATGGATTAGATCAAATATAAAGAGAAACTTATTTCCACTACAATGGTGGGAGAATCCTACTAGAAGGAGAGTGTTATGTGAACTCAAACTTGAAAAATAAATAGTATCTTGAGCAGACATGGGGTAGGTGCATACTTCAAACTTTCAGCACAAGCCAAAAGAAGTATTTAAACAGGGAGTGTTAACATCTGCCCCCTTTGGGTGCTAAAGTACACAAGAACATTAGGGAGATCAGAGCCAAGAGATAAAATGAGGGACTATAAATAATATGTTAATTAACTGAACTGTATTTTGCAGGTTCTAAAAAATACCTTATTTATTATGAATTTTTGTTTTCCTTGAGTAAGTGTTGAAACGATTAATGTTCTCTTCAAAGACAGTAATTTTTGTCATCGGTATAAAGCATTAGGAGGTTCTTGTAATATTTCAGACAAGGTATGATGGAAGCCTGATAGAAATTATAACAAAAAATGTAGTTAAGGAGGTAAAACCCTTCTTTATCACAAAGGGCAAAACAACATTGTTTGGTCATCCAATTTTTAATATATCTTTTTTCAAAAATACAATGTACAATTAACTTCAAAACAAAGCACAAGATAAGAATGAATGAATGAGGGAACAATGGTGTTTATCATTATTATTATTATTATTTACTATTGGAAGTTTGGAATTTTCTATTACATACATAGGAATAAACATAGAGACAGAGAAAGATAAATGTAGTAAACCCAGAATCAAGAACAGGATTAGAACCTGACCTAGGAAAACTGTTCAACTTCTATCTATTACACCTATTATATCCTCCTAATTCCAAAGTGGCAAGGCAAATAACATGTAAATGCCTAGTTTCTGAAATTTATAAATTGAAATATTAACACAAATATGAGAGAACTTTTTAAATAAATCTAATGTTAACAAAGGATTTAACTGCTAATAAATATAAATTTTTCATGTTTTATGAAATTAAAGAATCATAAATATTAAACAGTAAATATTTAAGTCATTATTTTGACTTCAGTTTAGGGGAGGGTGGGGTAGTATGATCTGGTACTAAACTCTGGGAATACATCAGTGGTCACTCAGTAAGTCTGAGATTCATCCATGTTGCATTATTGACAGATCTTTCCTTTGCGTCGGTGAGTAGTATTTCATTGTATGGATGTATCAGTTCACCTCCTGATGAACATTCGGGGTGCTTCAAATATTTGGCTATTAAAAGTAAAGTTGCTATGAATATTTACATGAAAGCCTTGTCATGAACATGTATTTTCACTTCTCTTGGGTAATTGCCTCGGTGTGGAAAGTTGGGGTCATATGATACAAGTACGTTTAATTTTTAAAGATTACCAGTGATTTATTTGCAGATGACATGATATTGTACATAAAAAACCCTAAAGACTCCACTCCAAAACTACTAGAACTGATATTGGAATACAGCAAAATTAGAGGATACAAAACTAACACACAGAAATCTGTGGCTTTCTTATACACTAACAATGAACCAATAGAAAGAGAAATCAGGAAAACAATTCCAATCACAATTGCATATATGTAGGAATAAACCTAACCAAAGAAGTGAAAGACCTATACCCTGAAAACTATAAGACACTCTTGAGAGAAATTAAAAAGGACACTAACAAATGGAAACTCATCCCACGCTTTTGGCTAGGAAGAATTAATATCATCAAAATGGACATCCTGCCCAAAGCAATATACAGATTTGATGCAATTCCTATCAAATTACCAACAACATTCTTCAATGAACTGGAACAAATAGTTCAAATATTCATATGGAAACACCAAAGACCCTGAATAGCCAAAGCAATCCTGAGAAAGAAGAATAAAGTGGGGAGGGGATCTCGGTCCCCAACTTCAAGCTCTACTACAAACCATTGTAATCAAGACAATTTGCCACTGGCACAAGAACAGAGCCACAGACCAGTGGAACAGATTAGAGACTCCAGACATTAACCCAAACATATATGGTCAATTAATATTCAATAAAGGAGCCATGGACTTAACAATGGGTAAATGACAGTCTCTTCAACAGATGGTGTTGGCAAAACTGGACAGCTACATGTAAAAGAATGAAACTGGATCACTGTCTAATCCCATACACAAAAGTAATTTCAAAATAGATCAAAGACCTGAATGTGAGTCATGAAACCATAAAACTCTTAGAAAAAAACATAGGCAAAAATCTCTTGGACATAAACATTAGTGACTTCTTCATGAACATACCTCCCCGGGAAAGGAAAACAAAAGCAAAAATGAACAAGTGGGACTATATCAAGCTGAAAAGCTTCTGTACAGCAAAGGACACCATTAGTAGAACGAAAAGGTATCCTACAGTATGGGAGAATATATTCATAAATGACAGATCCGATAAAGGCTTGACATCCAAAATATATAAAGAGCTCATGCACCTCAACAAAAAGCAAATAATCCAATTAAAAAATGGGCAGAGAAACTGAACAGACAGTTCTCCAAAGAAGAAATTCAGATGGCCAACAGACACATGAAAAGATGCTCCACATCGCTAGTTATTAGAGAAATGCAAATTAAAACCACAATGAGATATCACCTCATGCCAGTAAGGATGGCTACCATCCAAAAGAAAAAAAAAAGCAAATGTTGGTAAGGTTGTGGAGAAAGGGGAACCCTCCTACACTGCTGCTGGGAATGTAAATTAGTTCAACCATTGTGGAAAGCAGTATGGAGGTTCCTCAAAATGCTCAAAATAGACTTACCACTTGACCCAGGAATTCCACTTTTAGGAATTTACCCTAAGAATGCAGTAGTCCAGTTTGAAAAAGACAGATGAACCCCTATCTGTTTATCGCAGCACTATTTACAATAGCCAAGAAATGGAAGCAACCTAAGTGTCCATGAGTAGATGAATGGATAAAGAAGATGTGGTATATATACACAATGGAATATTATTCAGCCATAAGAGGAAAACAAATCCTTCCATTTGCAACAACATGAATGGAGCTAGAGGGTATTATGCTCAGTGAAATAAGTGAGGTGGAGAGAGACAAGTATCAAATAATTTCACTCATATGTGGAGTATAAGAACAAAGAAAAACAAAAGGAACAAAACAGCAGCAGAATCACAGAACCCAAGAATGGACTGACAGTTACCAAAGGGAAAGGGACTAGGGAGGATGGGTGGGAAGGGAGGGATAAGGGCGGGGAAAAAGAAAGGGGGCCTTATGATTAGCATGTTTAATATGGAGGGGGAAGGGGAGGGCTGTGCAACACGGAGGAGACAAGTAGTGATTCTACAACATCTTACTACACTGATGGACAGTGACTTTAATGGGGTTTGTGGGGGGCACTTGGTGTAAGAGAGAGCCTAGTAAACATAATGTTCTTCATGTAATTGTAGATTAATGATAACAAAAAAAATTACCAGTGATTTATCAAAGTGATTATGGTATTTTTCATTCCCAGCTGTTTTTGAGATTCTACTCCCTCAACATCTTCACCAACATTTGTTCAGCTCAGCCTTTTTCGTTTAAGACATTATTATAAGTATGTAATGCTATTTCATTGTGGTTTAAATTTGCATTTCCTTAATAACAAATTATCTGAAGCCTCCATTCATTTGCCTCTTTACCATAGTGTATCTCCTTTGGTGTAATGACTGCCAAATATGAGAGAGAGAGGGAGAGGAAGAGTTTTGAGTGAAAGAATGTATATATCTGGTGACTATTTCAGGCCCATGGTCCATGAGTTCCTATGTTTCATAGCTTTCTATAAAATCAAGCTGAAGAACTCTAGATTATTGAAGCTGAAACAGCAAGAGAACTATACATATCTAAGTCATCCACATATTTAATGTCATATTCTCATATTGACACACTGATCTCTTTTGCTCTGAAATGTATTACTCTCCCAGCAAGCAGAAGACAATAAAACATCAATTACAAATTTGTATACTTACTTACTTCTAAGAATGTGAAAATTAAAAGTATCTTCTATTTCCTTGTAATTACATTATTTTAACAATCAAGTCTCCCATTCTTAGAGGAAACAAAAATTTACTCTATTATTTTCCCTTTACCACATTTTTAATGTGATACTTTTCTATTTCACCATTTTTATTTGTATCTTCACAATCTTTTTCTTTGTTTCTGTGTCTCCTGATATAAAGTTAAAGATTAATAATAATTATGAATAAAAAAAACATTGGCTGGATTAATTACATTTGACTTGATATTACTGCATTATTTTAAGTTTTCTATGAAATCATTTTGAATGTTCTAATCTATAGATAAATAATAATTAATGAGATTAAAATTCTGTTGACCTAGTAAATACAATTATTAATTTTTATGACATACAATGTTATTTTAATTCAATTGAGGTTAACTGAAATAAATATTCCATTTTAAGCAGATATTTGACAGCAAATTAAAATTTTCTAAACCAACTGTGGGATCATACTTGATTATATAAAGTGGACAGAGTGATTTATAGATACTAAATATTTTGCATAATTAATTACTATAGTACCTAAACAATTTTTAAGGTCAACTATTGCTAGCACTCTACTATTAATTCTTCTTGGTATCAAAATCAATATTTATCATCAAAAATAGTATCTACAATCACACAAACCTTAAAGATATATGTTGGAAATACATTTGTAAATACTTAATTAACAATTTTATTAACATTTTAAGGACACAAACCAGTGTTGTCATTTAAAAAGTAAATACAAGGCAACTGAGATGGAGAATGTAGCCATCACATTTTTTATTTTTTGAATCTGTACATGATTAATGTCAGCAGAAAGTGAAGGAAGACTTGAGGTAAACTAAAGCCAAAATAAAAGCACTAATGATAAAACTTTAACTGTAGATGTTAGACATATGTTAGATGCTAAACATTAAGTAGCTGTGTTTAGACTGTGAATTTATGCAGCAGGCATTTGGGCTGTAATTCTTCATGTGGCAAAATGTATGTATTAGATGTACAGAACAGACCTTGAGCTTATGCTTTCAAGCAAAAAACAAATAACAAATTTATATTTAAATCTCTTAGCCAAATAAAATCATTTGATTGTTTAAATTGAGGACTCCTACTACAATCATTATTTCTTATCCATAAGAGAGAGGATGTTTGAATTGTACAATGTATTTAAATTATTCATTGGAACATGTGTTTAGTCTATACTTTTATCCAAAAGAAAAACAAAACAGCCTAGTGACTAAAGTGGTGAATAAAGCATGTCTTTTTGCATCTTTCAACTAGATTTGTAAGTCAGTGAATCACAGGGAGAAAGTATGAGAGTCAAGGGGATGTGCTCAGATGGTCTCTGTGACAGACACAACACGATCTTTTAGACAACTGTGTTTCAAACATGGATGCGCACATGAATCACTGGTGATCCTTTAAAATGAAGATTCTGATCAATTCTGAGGTGCAGCAAGAGACTGTTCATTTCTAACAAGATGCCAGGTTTTATCAATGCTGCTTGTAGGAGGCCATTTTGAATAGCAAGGTTCCAGGCTACTTACCAAGTACGTAAGACCCTAGAACTAGCCGTGCAAATGTCTTTGAGACAGTTCAGACTCCAGAGTCCAGCCTCTCTCCCCTGTTGTTGCCCTCTGCTAAACCAATTGTTGACCTACTAATTATAATTTACTAAAGACATTTAGGGGTACAGATGAATACTTGACATATGATCTGGGCTGTCCAAGCTTGGAGGCAAAGACCCTTCTTACATAATACGTACTTTGAGTGGAAAAGTGAATGGATAGGGCCCAGGAGCCAGCTCTATCCACATCAGCATGTTAAGTGAGGAATTTAAAAGAGTCTTAAGAATTTTAAATTCAAACCAATTCTTCCAGATCTTTAGGGAAATGTATTTGTCAAGGTAGGATATTTGAACATATTTTAATTTACAGTTTATTAGCATGATTTGCAACCTTTAAATATTAAGATCTATTGTATGTTAGTTTCCATTTGTTTTCTTTTTTCACACCTCCCAAATACTAGGGCTGAACTGCCAATGAGTGTAAAGACATTGTATCATGTTGCTCCAGTTCTATTCAGGAGAAATGATTCCTAAGGACTGCTAAAGAGGGTAGGTCTCTGCTACAGCACACAAACACATAAACACACAGTACAGTAGCACTAGACCTATAAATTATCATTTATCACAAAAAATCAGGATGTTTGGATTCTACCAACATCTCCACTGTTTCCAATGTACCTGAGAGAATCAAGAACACAGTTGAAAGTATAAAAAGATAGTTTTCCTACTGGTACAAGATTGGTTCATTATTATCCTAGTCAATCTGAGCATTTCATCATGTTAAATATTACTATAATTATTCCATAAAAAGAATTTGTCCTTTAGTGTCACAAAGGACAAATCAGTCATAATTTGGAGAGCAAACTTGAACCTTATATTTTGCTTTTCATGTAATTGTGAAAATATGATATAATATTAAAAGAATTCATAAGAATAAGTAGAACAAGATCAATATTTTATGTTTGAAGTTATTAGATTTCCACTAAGGGTTCTATTCATCAAAAAAGACTCACAGGGCTTTATTGCATTCATTCTGCTTTTAACCTAAGACAGGAGAACATTGCATAAACAAATCAGACAACCATAAAGAACAATATCATGTTAGAATAATTCTGAATAAACACATTAGGGAACTTTGAGGTTTTTAGAATGGATAGGGAACTGTCAAAAGTATTTTGCCCCCTGCCATTCCTCAACCTTTTTTTTTAATCCCTATAAAAAAACAATAGAAAAATTTAATGACTTAGGATGCAGCTCCTTCTAAGATACACTTCTATGATCATATACACTTATTATCTAAGTGGCACTCACAGGAAAAATATTTTTATTCTGTTCATATTATTTCACCTACACTGCATAAGTACACTGGGATAATAAACCCTGCAGCTCTTTTGAAATAACATCTTTACTTAATCATAAAGAGGAGAAAGTGTTGGCACATATTCAATAAGACATAAGATTAGTTTTACCTTTGGGCATGCTATTCACACCCACCAAAATCTCCTAGACTTGAAGATACTTTTATTTCTTTATAATTCTACCATAATTGTGGAAATTAAAAAATAAAGAACACAAGAGTCATTAAATGATCCTCTTGAAATAATATAAAAGAAAGACATGGAAAAATACCTTAGTGAAGTGTAATTCAGGACCCTCTTTGTATTGAGTACACAATGCTACTTTGGGTATTAAAAAGCTTTGCAGTCAATCTCATTTCAGAAATTATGACATTAAATAAAATAAAAAAATAAGAAAAACAGCGTTCTTGCAACTTTTACTGAATAAATGATTATTTTTAACTACCTTAAGTTATACGTTTAATATATACAATGTGCTCTGACAATATGTAAATCAAACTGTCTTCCAGTCTGTAACTTCAGTTTGATGAACACTTTTACAAACCAATTTGCTAAAACTAGCTTCCTGTAACCGTCAACAGATAATCGGTGGAAAGATGGAAAATTTCTATTAAAGAATTCTGTCAAATTATAAAAATGTGGAGAAATAACCTACTAGATAATTGGGAAGGACTAGATTTCCCTCTCTCTGTTTAGAAAGGCAAAGAATTTAAAGATGAGCAGATTTTTAACAAATTATTTCCCTGTTTTTGGTCAATCAGTCAAGACTGGTCAAATTAGTGATTTATTCCCAATCTCTTTTTCTATCAAATACTTCACCACTTTATTATTCTGGGATTTTTAGTGCCCACTCATTCCTGTAATGGCAAGTGTGTGCTCAAGCAGACTATGACTTTTAGCTGTATCATTTAATTTTTCATCTGAGCTTTAGAAAATAAATCTGTTGTCAGCCTGTCTATTTGTGTCACTCTGAGATACAGGAGGAATGAAAATATGAGAAAAGCAACCGAAGCGCATTCTTTGCTTCATGGCTAAAAGCAATAGATCAACAGCTACATAAAAATGCCTCTCTTACATATTGCAAAATGCATGGTAAGCCCTTTAGTATATTTTTCTCTACTTCCAAACAAGCCATTTATATGAAATAGATCAGGTATTTACCTAAATCCATTGTTATGTTTTTGCAATGATTTCAACCTGGAAATTACAAAATAATTAGCAAGATGCAGTGCACCAAAACTTAATTTGGAATTCTACAAGTATAAGTACGGTATTTAAATGATTTTCTTCTGTGATAAGAAGCTAAAGAGGTTGGTAGAGTGGGAAAAATAGCAGACAAAAGCTTCAGAAATTCATCATGAAACTTTGAAAAATCATTTGACGCCACTGGTGTTAGTTTCATCACGTGCAAAAGCAGACAGTTTTAGATGATATCTAAGGTCACTGTCAGCTCTAACATGTCATGTCACTCAAATTATCATAAATCAAGCACTGCCTTACTTTCATATATATATATATGACTTGAAGACGATTCTCATTTAGAGAAAGCTGCATATTTAAGTCATGGCACTAACTCTAATCTGCAATGTTTGTTAAATTTTCTTCTAGACAGGTAATTCTTTGACTTTACCAAAAGCACTTGGCTTAAAGATTAAGCAAAAAGTACCTTCCAATACATACTTCAAAACTGATTCTATTTTTCTTATCATTCTATACTAATTTAATGCTGAATTTAATCATCACCTATAGCCTAATGAACTATAAATCTCACATCTGCCTCTGGACCCTATACGGTAACGTCATTTCATGATGCATCTTCTCTTCACTGCATTTTGTTATTAATGTAAATTTTTTGTTAATAGTGGCCAGTCATGAAAATCACTGCCTATATTTAGGCTTCAATGTGACAAAGTCTATTCTTGTATGCAGTGGTGGAATTTTTCATGACACGCTGAGCATTTATTTACAGGGGTTGTTCAGCATCTAAAAGAGCTCTGGTAACACAAACACGACTTCAGGTTCTTCTCATTTACTGTCTGATGAAAATCAAATAACAGTATGCATGCCAATAAAGGACCATGAATTTTTCATATATTTTGTTTCTTTTTACTCCTTCAAACACTAGTATTCTCTGAAGTGATTATGCAGTCTTCTTTCAGAAACTTTATTCCCTGGGTGGCAAGAGGCCAAAGGAACATGAGCGTGAACTGACCTTTTGATAAATTTGATTACAACATTTTTGGAGCCTTGGAAGAATATCAGGTTAACTCCAGAAAGCAAGCAATTCATGAATCAAGAAAATGAAAAAAGAGCAAAGTGCTAATTTTTGAATTCCTTTAATTCTAAATAGTGCCTAAAGCAAAGAGTTCTATTAAAATGATATCAGAAAGGCTTTATGTGTATGTGTGTGTGTGAATGATTTATGTATTTGTGTATAGACATAAACACAATTCGTCAATTTATATTGCAGGGTATCTGACACAATTAAGTCTTCAATAGTTATTCATTCATCTTGACATTCAATAAACATTTATGGAACACATAGATGCTGACTTTGTGCTAAATATACTAGGAAATATTGAAGAAAGTAATCCAACAAAATATTAATCTCAGCATACTCAAGTTGCTGGAGACCAATTATGTATGGATACATAGCTGTTTATAGAGAGAATTTTGTTTACCTATTACAATAGAAACATTATTCCTTTGTGAAATTTTAAAGATCAGTCCTTCTTTACCTTTTCTCTAGAAGAAGTTTAACTAAAACACCAACCTGGCCCAAGATGATTCCTTTAATTTTTACTTAAAATGATGAAAAAGTGCATTTTCATCATAATTTCTTAGAAGTCTGAAGAATTTTGTAATTTTATAATTTTGTTGATATAAATTGACACCTTCACTTCACTTTGTAAAATATAATACAAATTCAGGGACTATTTGGAATGAAGCAACAGTATTCTTTATAGGAAATTTCCCTATGTTTATAAAGGGCCTTTTAAAAATTCACTCTCTCAGCATTAACAATAATTGAAATGTTTTCCAAAGAAAATCTCAGATTTCAAAGCGTTTTTCTTTTCCATACTCTATTTTTAAGTGTATATGAGTATGTTCACTTATTCCTGGTATTAAACAGATCATGATAATTCAAGGTCTTATAAATCATCTGAATTCTTCATATAGCAAAGTGACTATTTACCCTACTATTTAAACAATATACAAATACTCAATTGAAAGAAAATGGTACTTAGCATTAATTCTTCAGGAAGAATAACAAAAACTGGTTTTTATTCAAATTCCAAAATAAGGCCAACTGACAACAAGTGATTTACTAATAGTGGTTATATAAAAAGCTCATTGAGGCCCCAGGCGGCCTGCAGTCACGGTGACTGCCTGACAAATGGCAGAGCTCAGTCTGGGTCTGCAATTGGAAGCAATCCCTGAATTAATCGGAAAGACTGTCAAAGCCGCCACCATTCCCCCAAAGAGGAAACAGGCATAATACAATCTAGAAATTGGATTCCTAGGAAAAATGCACAAGTCAAGTTAGCAAGAAGTTACTGTGTACCTATTATGTCCCCATATTGTTCAAAGTGCTCCACGGGATAGAAAATAAATAATGTATTTGTCATGTTCTTCTCATGGGAGTCTGCAATCTTATTAGAGAGAAAAGGCTTATATACATAAGACAATCAGAGACCAGCCTCATCTCTCACCCACAAACACCCCAGTTCACTCTGGTCCATTCCCACTGGCTTTTCTCTTGCTCTTTGAATGTGTAATGCTCCTTTTCTCTTCAGATCCTCTGTACCTGCTAAACCTTGTGAGCTCTTATTTTTCCATTAGATTCCTTTTGAAGTTTTGCTTTCTCAAAGAGGTTTCCCTGACACTTCCTTCCAACACAAACTAAGATAATTCCTCCAATTTTTATTCTTTTATAGCACCCTATATATTATCTTCTATTAATTCACTACATTTAATACCTATGCATTTAATTTAGTGGTTCTAGATTTTATATCTACCTCCCAAACAAATGACATAAGCTCTACAAGGGTAGAGATGTATCTGATTTGCTAGACATTATAGCTCTTCACCTCCCATCATGGTTTCTCAGTCTCAGCACTACTGACATGTGGTGCCAGATAACCCTTTGTTTTAAGAGGCAGCTCAGTGCACTGCAGGCTTAATAGCATCCTGACTTTTACCCAACAGATGCCAGTACCCTCTCCACTCAGGTGTAAAAAAAAACGTCTCCATTTATTGCCAAATGTCTCCAAGAGGGAAAAGTTGAGATGTCATCCCACACTAGTGCCCAACATATAAAGTACATTTAATAAACATTGTTGAATGAGTAATTGAATGAACAGACATCATGCAATCAAATGCTAGACCATGTGTGATAAAGTTAAGTTGTGAATTTCATAGCATTTATATGTTGATTAAATGAGGTAATGCATGGAAGCTACTTGTCTTAGTTCCCAGTACATGCTAAATCTTCAGTAAAAAACTGATTAACAATATTATTATGGGTGACTTTACTATCAGGCTCTGGGACAAACAAGGACTTTTCACCAGCATTATGGATTCTTCAACAGAGCAATATTTTTAAAAGATTGATCTGACATGGTGTGTAGGATGGTTAAAGGCTAAGAACCTTAAAAATGAGTATCAATGGTAAACTAAGAATATGAAAACCAGCTAGCAATCAGCATGAAATCAGAACTATGACCCAGTGCTAGTTGAAAGCCACTTTAGAAGTAGCCTGGAACCCTCAAAACTTCTGGGATAATCGAGAGCATCTTAGGCACAGTGAAGAAGGTTACAAGGCAGTGATGCCATTAAGATGACCTTCTCAATCTTCTTCACTATCTTGTTGCTATGTATTTCTATGGTTCACTGCCTACTGAAAAATCCCCCAGAACATCAATCTCACTCCTATTCTCTGCCTTCAAAACACAACTCAATTCCCACCTCAAAGAAAACTTACAACTCAATTCCCACCTCAAAGAAAACTTACCTGATATTATTGGCTCACATGGATCTCTCATAAACCTGACTTCTCACTCATCAATTCCATATGTGTAACAAATCATTGTGTAGGATAATATTGCCTATTCTTTCATTTTAGATAAGTTCCTGTGAGTTTAGACTCTATGTTTCTGATTTCTTTGGTATCCTTAAGCACAGTTGTAGTTAAAGTAAGTAAATTACTTTAAAAATGTATTATTTATTTTCTGAGTCATAGAATATCAAAGGCAGAAGGATATAGGCTATTAAAGGTAGAAAGAATCCAGATGTCAGGTATCAGAGTTGTAAGAAAATTTATGGATTCTCACCATAATCATAAGATTATGATTAATTAGATGCTACTTATCTATCTCCAGTAATGAGAAGATCACTATTTCATTGTACCACGTTTTTGGAAGCCTCATCCTTGAATATTTCTTCCAGGATATGAGAACATAAAATCATCACTGATGCTCTGTGTACTCACTCATATCCTGTTCAGAATATTTCCTTAGTTCCCATCCTTCACCATTCAATTTCACATATTGCCCTTTCAAATTTGCTTTATATTTGTTCTAAAAAAGTTTGTTATTTTATGTATATTTTCCTATAATCTGTATTAAATATTTCCTAAGACTGGGAATTCACTGAATTTCTTTTAATTATCTTATTCTACATATAGCTTACTTCAACAGTAAAACAAATTCCCAATAAACATTTTATTCTATAATTTGAGTACATTCCACTCAATTGTGTTTATATATAACAGCTTCTCTACCTCATTTTTTTTCTTTTGTCTTTGCACTAACCAGTTCTCATTGCATCTGTAGACTTACATGATATTAGAGGTAACACATGGGTAAACAGTATGAATGACATAAAGTTGGAGTCAGTAATTTAAAAAATGAAGTGAAAAACACATTCATGCTTCTGGCTTATCATGTATTTGGTTAAGTCTAACTGAATGACAACCCAAAATCTGTAAAATCACTCCTTTGTTTAAAAGAAAAGCACAACTATACAAATACATACTGTACATAAAAGGTTTAATATAGGTATTTTAACAGCAATGAAGTCAATACATATGAACAGTGTCATGAAACTGGGAGAAGTTCATTCAGTTTTATGGTATATTATCAGAAGTGTCCTATGTGTGCCTGGGTAGTAATAATCCCATGCTACTATTTATTGTGCAGATAACACCTAAACTTTTTATATAATCTAGGATGCCACACTTTTAAGGTGATAAAAAAAAGGGTGATGGAGGGTGGTATTCAAATGTTGAACAGGATGACAAGGAAATATTAAAGTAACTGAGAATGTCTACCTGGAGAGATTAAAGATGCTTAAAAAGAAAAAGCAGTTTTCTTATAGTGGAAGGGTTGCCATGTGGAAGAGGAATAACATGCTCTTTATGAATAGTCTGCAACCGGTACATCTGGATTCTACAGAGTTAAAAAACAAATATTGACCTGATATAAGGAAGTTGTTTCTATGGCCAATGTGATATCAAGATGGATAGATCTGTGTGATTAAGAAACCATTTTGGGTGATATTAATTACTGACTTCTAAATCTTACTACTCCATCTATGATGCAACAATCAAATCTACATTTTTAACTAACATAATTTAAGACAAGTTAAAGAAAAAGAAGAGCATTCCACTTTTAACCTCAAAAGAGGAATATATTTTAAAATAATACACATGGATTCCAGGAATATCTTACTATCAAAAGTTTCATGAATAGCATAGATAGCAGAGAACAGAGATTTAATGCCCAATAGAAATCAAGTTTTTATTGGGGCTAGGAGCAAAGTAAACAACATAATCATTACACCCTCAGAGTCTAGATGTCTATGATGTAAAACTAATTGATTTTAAGAGGAATGTAACCTATTTTACTGTCAAGGACAGAGGCTTTATGGAATTCATGGTTTGTGTTTCAATACTGAGTCATAGAGGCCTAAAACAACAGATCTATCAGTAGAAATCAGGAAGACCTCAAAGTGAAGTATCTGCTATGGTGTCAATAGCTATGAGTAGCCCAAGAAGTGCTGGCTATTTCAGTGCAAATGACTGCAGAAAGCCAAATGCTAATGCATCTGTTTTAAAAAGGACAGTCTTTCTAATTAGTTTATAAATGATGAAAACCTGATAGCAGTTAAAATATGCAGGGTGTTCTTCTCCAAATTCAAGCCACGCAAATTATTTCTTCTCCCTTCTAAACCCTCAACTCCAACACTAAAGCACACACTCACATAAGAAAAATTAATTTACTGTTTTTTTCCCTTTAATCTCTTTTACCTCTAACTCTGTAATATAGTTGAGAAAGCATTTGGTCACAAAGGTACACTTTCTGTAATATTAATGAATAATATATGCAGTATGGATGGTTCCCCTTGCCATTTCCTATGAAATGCTTTGCTAACAATGAACAGTGATACTCTGATTTGTCCATTTCTTCTTCTTTATTCTCAGTAAACAAAAAATTGTTATTAAACCAGTATTCTAGACAAAGAACAAAAAAGATGTCAGGAGAGAAGTAGAAACATAGAATTCTATCTGTATGTTACATGTGTGTGCACGAAAAACAGAATAGATAAAACAGTACATACATGTATCACTTGGCTTCAAAAAATCAGTTGTCCAATCTATGTTATAAACACCACATGAAAGTACTTACATTCACTACCTTTTTTTACACTTAAATTTCTCATTGAAAATGATATATAACACCGTCTTTCAGTGCAAAGACGGTAGAGTGGGAAGGCCAGGTGGAAACCTCCTCCCACACACACAACAAGGAAGCAACTACAGCAAATACAACTAACCTGAAAATGAACCAGACCAAACCACCTACAGCTGGGGAGGAAGAGAAGCACACAGAGAGTCAGGCGTTGGAGCTGTGACAGAGAGGGACTGGAGCCTTTCCCCTATCCAGCCCTCAACTAGGAGGAAGAGGAACACAATGGAGGAGAGATAAGTGCTCAGGAACTCTGTACACCTGGCCCTGGAGATTTGCTCTGGGGGAGTCCGTATTGCATTGGGCTTTGGTGATTAACAGGGCTGGAACCAGGGAGAGTTGGTCACTCTGGGAGTCTGAGATTCCTGTTGCTTGTGTCGGACAAGCATAGTGCATCCAACTCCACTGAGATCCCACAAAGGCAGTACTTTGAAAGATTTACCAGTAGCTGGTAGGGTGGGAGTTGACGGAGCTCTGTCTGCAGGAGAAAGGGCAGGTGGATAACACTTCTCCAGCCCTCCCTCAATCCAACTGATCAGGTGCTTGCAGGAGCCAGCTCTAAACATTCCATCCCCCTCCCTGGTGGCTCACCCCTGAGGTGCTTCTCTGAATGCCTGGCTCACTTGGCCCAGCAACAGTTGAACTTTTGCTGCCTGAAAGGCAGGGGAAGACTTTCCAAGCTTTTCCAGCCCTCTCTCAGTCCAACTGGGGAGACACTCACAGGAGCCAGTTCCAAGTGCTCTTCCTCCTTGCTGGGGGCCCAGCAACATGCCATGCTCTCAAGTGCACCCACCTCATCAACCCCACCAGCACTTCAAAGAAGGTAGAGGGTGGTACCACTCACAAAGATCCCAACAGAAGCAGCACTGCTCTTCTCACAAGGGGCCTGGCTGACAGAGATCAGCCACTACTGGCAGACAGGCAGAAAGGTGGCCCCACCTACAGCCCACCAACAGCAACTGGAGCTCCACCACAAAGAGAACCAGTCAGGTGAGCAAAGAGTCTTCAGCTTATGGGCACCACAGGACACCTTCTTCATAAAGCCATTACTCTCTAGACCAGGAGGCATTGTGGATCTATATACAAGAAGAAACACAGAAACCCAAACAAAGTGAGAATGCAGAGAAATATGTTCCAAACAAAAGAACAGGATGAAACATGACAAAGAGGGCTATATGAAATGGAGATAAGCATCTTTCTTGGTTAAGATTTCAAAATAACAGGCATAAATATGGCTCATAAAACAGGCCCACTGATCAACAGAAAAGTATTGATGATCTCAGGAAGGATTTCAATAAAGAGAAAGAATATCTGAAAAATACAGAGCTGGAAAATACAGTAACTGAAATGAAATATACGATGGGGGGATGAATAATAGATTGCTGGCAAGTAGAGGAGACAATCAATGAGATGTAAATTAGAGAACAGGAAAACAAAAAAGACTAGGAAGAGACAAGAAACAATCTCTAGAATCAAGAGGATGCAAGAGAGCTGTGTGATAAAACTCCAAACAAAAGAATATTCACATAACAGGGGTACCAGAAGGGGAAGAGAGGGGCAAAGGACTAGAAAGTCTCTTTGAAGAAATAATTGCTAAAAAATTCCCCAATCTGGGGAGGATATAGTGAAAATAATTCACCCCACTAAACCAGCATTATAGGATATATAAAGTGACTACTGTAGATGCAAATGTTCTTAAGCCTAAATATATTTCATTAGTGAAAATAAGCCCATAGTAAAGGTAATAGCCCAATTACTTATTAAGCAAGAATGAAGTTAAAAAAATGTAGTAGAATCAACTAAACACAAAATCAGTCAAGGGATACACACACAAAAATGAAAATTATGAAATCTAATACATAAGGTGTGGAGGAAGAAGGAGAAAAGAAAAGAACTTTTAGTCTGTGATCAAAATAGAGTGAACAAACATGGACTGATATCTATGTGGGAAACTATGAAAATTATAAATTATAAACTTATAAATATACACACAAAAATTAAAGAAAAATCCAATCACAACAATAAAGAAAACCATCAAATAACAAAGGGTTATAAGAGAAGAAGAAAGGATCAGAGAGGAACTATAAAAACAAGGAAACAATAAAATGGTAATAAGTACATACCTATCAAAAACTTTTTATGTAAATGGACTGAATGAACCAATCAAAAGACACTGAGTAGCAGACTGGATAAGGAAGCAAGACACATCTATATGCTGCCTACAAGAGACTCATATAAGACCTAAAGTTATATGTAGACTGAAAGTGAAGGGATTCAAAAAAGTTCATGCAAATAATAGAGAGAAAAAAGAAGGAACAGCAGTACTTCTTTCAGACAAAATAGAGTGAAAAACAAAGAAAGTAATAAGAGACAAAGGGCATTACACAATAATAAAAGGATCAATCCAACAAGAGGATATAACAACTACAAATATCTACGCACCCAACATAGGTGCACTAAGATATGTAAAACAAATAAAATAGAACTAAAGGGAAAAAGAGACTGCAACTCAATCATTTTAGAGGACATTAACCCACCACTTACATCAATGGACAGAACAAGATACATAAAATAAATAAGGAAACAGAGGCAATGAATACCACACTAGATCAGATGGACTTACCAGATGTACGCTGAACTGTCCACCCAAAAGCAGCAGGATACACATTTTTGTCAAGTGCACATGGAAAGTTTTCCAGAATAGATCACATATTAGGACACAAAAAGAGTCTCAATTAATTAAAAAAGATGGAAATTGTATCAAGCATCTTTTCAGATCACAATGGTAGGAAGATAAAACAAATTACACACAAAAAAACCCCCACATAAACACATGAAGGCTAAACAACATGCTTCTAAATAATCAATAGATTCATGAACAAATCAGAATAAAAATCAAGCAATACCTGAAGACAAATGAAAACAAAAATAAAACAATACAAAATTTGTGGCATGTCACAGAAGCAATTCTAAGAGGGAAGTACATAGCAATACAAGCCTGCCTCAAGAAACAAGAACAATCCCATACAAACAGTCTAAACTCACAATTAAAGAAACTAGAAAAAGAAGAACAAATTAAACCCAGAGTCAGTAGAAAGAGGGACATAATAAATATCAGAACAGAAATATGTAAAATAGAGAATAATAAAATAGGAAAAAATAATGAAAGCAAGAGCTAGTTCTTTGAGAAGATAAACAAAATAGACAAACCCCTCATCAGACTTACCGAGAAAAAAAGCAAGAAGAGGAAAATAAACAAAATCAGAAACGAAAAAGGAATAGTTAGTTACAAGGTGACACCACAGAAATTCAAAGATTAGAGAATCCTATGAAAAAAATATATGCTGATAAATTGGACAATATAGAAGAAATGGACAAATTCCTAGAAAAGTACAACCCTCCAAGACTAACCCAGGAAGTAACAGAAAAACTGAACAGACCCATTACCAGTAGCAAAATTGAATTGGTAATCCAAGAACTCCCAAGAAAAAATGTCCAGGATCAGATAGCTTCACAGCTAAATTCTTGTAAGCATTTAAAAAAGAGCTAAATCCATCCTTCTTAAAGTATTCCAAAAAATAGAAGGGGAGTGAATACTTAAATTCATTCTATGAGGATAACATCACTCTAATACCAAAACCAAAAAAGGAAAATTATAGACCAATATATCCCTGATGAACACAAATGTAAAAATCCTCAACAAAATATGAGCACACTGAATTAAAAAATACATCAAAAGGATTGTCCATTATGACCAAGTAAGATTTATTCCAGAGATGGAAGGTTGGTACAATATTTGTAATCAATAATGTCATATATCACATTAACAAAAAAAGTATAAAAACCTCATGATCATCTCAGTAGATGCTGAAAAAGCTCCTGAAAAAATTCAACATCCATTCATGACAAAAACTCTCAAAAAAATGGGTATAGAGGGCAAGTACCTAAACATAATAAATGCCATATACAAAAAACCCATAGTTAACATCATACTCAATGGTGAAAAGCTGAAAGTGTTTCCTCTAAGATCAGAAACAAGACAAGGATGTCCACTCTCACCATTTTTATTCAGCATAGTACTGGTGGTTCTAGCCACAGAAATAAGATAAGACAAAGAGATAAAAGGTGTCCAAATTGGTAAGGAAGAAGTTAAACTGTCACTATTTGCCAATGGCATGATACTATATATAGAAAACCCTAAAGATTCCACCAAAAAAAACTATTAGAACTAATAACCAGATTAAGCAAAGTTGCAGGATACAAAATTAATGCACAGAAATCTGTTGTGTTCCTATATACTATAACAAATTAGCAGGAGATATCAGGAAAACATTCCATTTATAAGTGCATCAACAAGAATGAAGTACCTAGGAATAAACCTAACCAAGAGGTGAAAGACCTGTATTCTGACAAACATAAGACACTGATGTGAGAAATTAAAGAAGAACACAAATAAATGGATATCTACCCCATGCACATGGATAGGAAAAATTGATATTATCAATATGGTCAGCCTGCCCAAAGCAATTGACAGATTCAATACAATCCCTATAAAAATACAAAAGGCATTTTTCAATGAACTATAACAAATAATCCCAAAACTCAGGTGAAACTACAAAAGATCCTGAATAGCCAAAGCAATCCTGAGAAAGAAGAACAAAGTTAGAGGGATTACACTCCCTGACTTCAAGCTATAGTACAAAACTGCGGTAATCAAAATAGTCTGGCACTGGCATAGGAACAGACCCAAAGATCAACAGAATAGAATAGACAGCCCAGATGTAAACCCACACATAGATGGACAATTCATATATGATAAAGGAGTCATGAATATACAATGGGGAGAAGACAGCCTCTTCAATAACTGGTATTGGGAATATTGGACAGCTATATGCAAGAGAATGAAACTGGATTCCTGTCTAATTCCACAAAAGTAAACTTGAAGTGGATTAAAGACCTAAATGTAAGACATGAAGCCATAAAACTCTTAGAAGAAAACAGCCAAAAATTTCTTGATCATAAACATGAGCAATTTTTTTTATGGACACATCTCCCCAGGCAAAGAAACAAAATAGAAAATGAACAAGTGGGACTACATTAAACTAAACAGCTTCTGTGCAAAGGAAACCTTCAACAGAACTAGAGGCAGCCTACAGTATGGGAGAATATATGCATAAATGATTCATTTGATAAAGGATTAACATCCAAAATTTATAAAGAACTCATACACCTCAAAACCAAAAAACAACCCATTTAAAAATGGGAAGAGACCCTAAACAGACATTTCTCTAAAGAAGAAATATAGATGGACAACAGGCACATGAAAAAATGCTCCACATCATTAATCATCAGGGAAATGCAAATCAAAACCATGATGAGGTATCACCTCACACAAGTTAGAATGGCCACCATCCAAAAGACAAGAAATAACAAGTGTTAGCAAGGATGTGGAAAAAAGGGAATCCTCCTACACTGTTGCTAGTAATGTAAATTGGTGCAGCCTTTGTAGAAAATAGTATGAAGGGTCCTCAAAAAACTAAAATAGAAATACTATACAATCTAGTAATTCCACTTCTAGGAATTTACTGGAAGAAAACAAAATCCCTGACTTGAAAAGATAGATGCACCCACTATGTTTATCACATTATTTACAATGGCAAAGATATGGAAGCAACCTGTATGTCCACCAAAAGATGAATGGATAAAGAAAATGTGGTACATATACTCTATGGAGTATCATTCAGCCATAAAGATGAAATCCTGCCATTTTGAACAACATGGATGGATCTAGAGGGTATTATGCTAAGTGAAATAAGCCAGGTGGAGAAAGACAAATACCATATTACTTCACTTAATTATTGAATCTAAATACAAAATAAAACAAAATGAACAAAACAGCAGTAGACTTACAGACACTGAGAAGTGACTGTTGGTTCAATGGGGGAGGGGCTTGGGTGAGTGCATAGGGAGGGTGAGGCAGATAAAGGGGCACAAAAATTCTCAATCATAATATACTTTAGTTATGGGGATGGTAGTACTGCATGGAGAATACAGCCAATAGTTCTGCAACCTCTTTCTATGTTGACAGATAGTAACTGCACTAGTGTGGATGAGGCTTTAATAACATGGGTAACTGGTGAACCACTATGTTGTATAATTACAACTAATATAAGATTGTATATCAAGTATACTTCAAGAAAAAGCAAATATTTCAAGTAAGTTCAAATATCTGTACTTAAAATTAGGCATGAGACACACAGACTCCAAGAAAGAACAAGAGGTTACCAAAGTGGAGGGGTAGGTAGGGAGGGAGGGAGAGGGGGATTGTGGGGTATCATGATTAGTGTCCATGTTGTGTGTGGTGTCATGGGGAAGAGAGTATAGCCCAGAGAAGACAAGTAGGGACTCTGTTGCATCTTACTACGCTGATGGACAGTGAACAGAATGGGGTATGGTGGGGGTAGGATTCGATAATAAGGGTGAATGTAGTATCCACATTGTTTTTCTTGTGAAACCTTCATAAGAGTGTATATCAATGATACCTTCATAAAAAAATAATAAAAAAAATAAAATTAGACATGGATTTTATGATAGTGGGCATCTGAGATTTGAAAAGCTAAAATAGCTCTCAAAATTCTATAAAATATGAATTAAAGTTTATATATTCTGAGGTAAAAGCTGAATAAAACCTTAAGACTGAAACTTGGAACATTCAAATCTGAATAATTCCTTGAGTTATCATCAGTACCAGATTTGTTAAAATTTTATATGTCCTAATAATACACAGGGAAAACTGGTATGTGACTACTTTTTCATTATTTTTGTTATAGGTGGAGTTAAGAGTGAGATAAATAACCAAACATTCATCAAATATTAGCAAATACTTAGTAGGATGCAAATAAAATCAGTTGTCTAAATATCTATATTTTGCTTTGCCCAGGGAAAAACTTAATGGTCTAAGCTAAGTCAGACTGAGACCCAGAACAGAATCATTTACTATGCATTAAGGGCAAGCATCTTTTCATAAACAGAAGTTCAATATTTAATACAAAATGTTCCTATGATGCTCATAATTCTATTCACATGAGTGACAGAAAAGTAGAGCTGCTTTTCACCAAGAAAGATATTAATGTTGTTAGATTTTATGATTAACTTTTCAATCAAATCAATACAAATCATTCAAAATACTATTAAAAATCCTTGTGGTATCATACTTGGATTTATTTATTGCTGACAGACCATGAGAATCATTTGCATCACAAATTCATGATTTTGACTTCATCTATTTAAATGATCTTACTGTAGTATTTCAAAAACCAAGAAGTCACAGCAAAGAAGTTAAATTAAATATAAATAGAAAAAACTCTCCAGAGGTCAAATATTTCTATAGCAATACTTCTGTTTTATTTATATTCCTGATAGCTTCTTTGCAAGAAACCTTAGATATATGAAGAGAGTTTGATTTGACCAGTTGTATCATAGCTCAAATTTGAAACCTAACTATTCATTCTTTAGATAGTCAAAGTAAAAAAATAATTTTTACAAGGCTCTGTGAGCCCCCAATACATTATAGGTCTCTCAAAATTTACAATATTAACTTTGGTGTAGTAATTAAAATATTTAAATAGTTTATACAGTGTTTGCTAATTATTTTCATAAATCACTTTGTATGCCTTTCTGATCTCAGTAAGGTAAAAATTCTAAAAATACAGAATATCCTCTGAATTATTGGCAAACCACAGGATTTTGATTAAAGAAATATAATTTGTTTCAGTTATCTGAGACTAATAATCTTGGCATGTTGCAGACTTTAAAATCAATGTGGAAAAATACCTGGAATCTTTATATTTTGCTTTATATTCTTCTTCAAATCTTTTGTGGGTAATGGGAAAGGAAAAGCTTTGAATTATGCCATTATTGACTACCTCTCCATCCTCATCAAGTCCTCAGACCTCCTTTCCTTTGGGGCACAGGCCTCTGTATGATGTCTTGGCTCACTTTCTCCCACTGCTGTACCTCTGCACTAGCTGTTCTTCCTGCCTTCCTTTATCTCCTCTACACCCTTCCATTCTTCTGCACATATCACATTTTTTCCTAGACTTATTGAGATATAAATGAGTTATAATTTTGTATAAGTTTCAGGTATACTACCTGAAGATTTGATATATGTATATATTGCAAAATGATTACCACAGTAGGGCTAGTTAACACCTCCATTGCCTCACATAATTGCCATCAAATATAATATCTTTAAAAATCTTTCCTTGATCATTCAGACAAAATATACTTGTCACAGCATAGAGAAGTTTTCCTTGCCATACCATTGTGTGTATTTTTTAAATTTACTTTTACTTATTTTTTTGTGTGTATGCTGGCATTAATTTGGTACGTTTTTGTGCATGTGTTCTATTTTTTATTAATATCTGTTCCCCTACTAAAACATAATCTTGCCAAGTACAGGAATCCTCTCTGGGTTCACTGACTGCTATATTTCCAACTTACCACAGTTGTGAGGTGCTCATTTAATAAACAAATGACCCTGAGAAACAGAGACAAGGAAGGTTGGCTGCATATAAACTACTTGAGTGACTCAGGTATAAAGCATCTCAGAATCTTTTTATTTGTAAATTTTCTGGGCAGTCTTTCAATAATAATCCTAGCACAAAGGTCTTGATTCAAACATAATACTGAACAGTTCAGATTTAGCATCCTCTTTCCCATATCCCAAACTTTCCACAGAAAGTAGAGGTTTAGCACAGTAACTGGGTTTAGAGAAGCTGATAACCTAGAGCAGAAAGTATACTCTTACTTTCTTATTACCTCTTTTCTCTCACCCTCCATCTCTTCTCTCTCCCCCTTCTTTCCTCCTTCCCTTCCTTTCTTCCTATTAACATCTTAAATTTAGGCCCTTCAGATGGAACAGTACAGATATTTTTATCATTCAAAGTTATGTTGGGACTGGAGTTTGTTTAGGTACTTCCTCTTCATACCTAAGAGATGGAAATTATTATTTAGCTTTGGGGGAAGATTTTTTTCCTATCACACTCTCTTCTCTTCTGTAATCTAGATAGATTTGCCAAGCAAGCACATTGTAACCTTGGTGAATTTATCTATGGGAACACTCAAATAAACCTGAAATTAGTATGCCCCTGACTACCCTATTTTTCCTTCTTGATCAGACCTTTTGGTGAATAGTCAGTGTCTTAGAACTGAGGCAGACAGAATTTGTACCCTAAGTAATGTTGGCTCACAGAGTGTATTCTTTTACATTTCGAAGAGAAATTGTAAGTAAGTGACAATCAGGTTTTTACTTGCACTCTGTTTGTAACCTTCTGTCCCTATACACAGGCAAAGGGCTTTCTTGGTTAATGGGCTGGGTTTGTGGAACACTTGTCCCTGGATGCTGTGTCTGAGCCTTCAGGTCAGGAGACAGATAATTTACATCCATTTACCTGACATTCTTTATCCTCAAAGGCTACCAGTTTAGTCCCAGAAAGCCTGACCGTAACATGGTTTGATAAACAGACAGGCAAGGCATACTCCATTAACACAGTTCTTATGTTCAGTCGAGGGAAAATCTATAGAAACATAAAATATTATAATACTTTACATTCATTGTGCTTTTACCAGGCTTTTAAACTGCCATTAGTGCATAATTGCAAAATCCAGTTTGATTTATAAGATTAAATGAAGAATAAAAATCTGTATACTTGCTAAATAACCCAAAACACTAAGATGCTTAAACATTTCTTTAAATATATGTATAACATAATCATTTCTGTTAACATGTCAAAAAAGGGGAGGTATTTTACAACCTTTTTTAATGTTCATGTATAATATCAGAGGATTTAAAAATCAACTGAATATCAGATAAATGAGTGTTTTCAGTTGTAGTATTTTCTGATCCACAAAACTTATCAGAAACTCAAGGGAGCAGTTTTTCTTTTCTCTTTGAAAAGAGTATTTTCCTAAATTATATATCACCTTAAGAAATATTGTTATTTAAATAACTACAGAGCAGAAGCTTATTTCGATTCAACTACTGAGTATGGGTGTTATCAGGCAGGAAATCTTTAGCCTATATCATTAGGAAAACCTAGAAGTAACTTTTAATGTCATGGAAATTTTACTCGACTTTTAATTTTTCTCGGGACTTATTTTTGATGAACACTATGAGACATTCAATTTATTTTCCTCTATTAATTTTTTTTATTAAGGTATGATTGATATATACTCTTATGAAGGTTTCACATGCAAAAACAATGCAGTTACTACATTTACCCATATTATCAAGTCCCCACCCATACCCCAATGCAGTCACTGCTCATCAGTGCAGCAAGATGCCACAGATCCACTATGTGCCTTCTCTGTGCTACACTGTTCTCCCCGTGATCCCCCACACCATGTGTACTAAACATAATACCCCTCAATCCCCCTCTCCCTCTCCACCCACCCTCCCACACCCCTCCCCTTTGGTAACCACTAGTTCATTCTTAGAGTCTCTGAGTCTGCTGTTATTTTGTTCCTTCAGTTTTGCTTCATTGTTATACTCTACAAATGATGGAAATCATTAGGCATTTGTCTTTCTCCACCTGGCTTATTTCACTGAGTATAATGTCCTCCAGCCCTGATAGAAACCCAACCATATATGGTCAATTAATATATGATAACGGAGCCATGGATATACAATGGGGAAATGACAGCCTCTATAAAAGCTGGTGTTGGCAAAACTGGACAGCTACATGCAAGAGAATGAAACTGGATTATCGTTTAACCCCATACACAAAAGTAAACTCGAAATGAATCAAAGACTTGAATATAAGTCATGAAACCATAAAACTATTAGAAGACAATAGGCAAACATCTCCTGAATATAAGCATGAGCAACTTCTTCCTGAACGTATCTCCTCGAACAAGGGAAACAAAAGCAAAAAGGAACTCATGGGACTATATCAAACTAAACAGTTTCTGTACAGCAAATGACACCATCAACAGAACAAAAAGGCATCCTACAGTATGGGAGAATATATTTTTAAATGACATACCGACAAGTGGTTAACATCCAAAATACATAAAGAACTTACACACCTCAACACCCAAAAAGCAAATAACCCGATTAAAAAATGGGCAGAGGATATGGAGAGACAGTTCTCCAAAGAAGAAATTCAGATGGCCAACAGGCACATGAAAAGATGCTCATCATCACTAATCCTCTACTAATTCTTTGCTTCATTTATTCAATAAATGTTTATTGAACACCTACTCTGTGACAGATCCTATAGTAGGTTTTGTGGATACTGCATTGACCAGAAGAGACAAAGCTTCCCAACTCATGAAGCTTACTTACTTTCCAGTCAGCATTTTCTTACAATAGTAAAGAAAAAAAATCTATAATGGCAGGTGGTGCTAAGATAATGATGGGGGAAAAAAAAGGAAATATGAAGACCTAGAGGTTAATGGGTGGTTAATTTAGAATGATCAAAGAATGAATATATGAAGTGAGAAATTTTAATCAGCGGCTTGCATAAATTGAGTGAACCATGTGTATATCTGAGGGATGATTTTTCATGTACAGGAGACAGCGAGTGCAAAGATTCTGAGGAAGTGAATCATTTGACATATTCGAGAAATAGGAAAACAGCTAGTAGTGTCTAGTGTAGATTTAAGAGAGGAGAAGGGAAAGGTAGGAAATGATGTCAGATCATGCAGCGCCTTGTTGGCTTAAAGGCAGTGGGACAGCAGAAAGAGGGCTAAGGCATTAGATCATCCAGGTTTTATTTCTCATGTCAGTTATCAACTATTGACCGTATGTAAATCTGAAATAGAAGTAACTGCCTTGAAAATAGAAAAGCAGTAATCAACCATAAGTAATTAATAATTAAAATAATGCATTTTTAGAAAATAGGTATGCTGTCCAATAATGATCAAGCAATGAGATTTATCAGAGAAGAAATAATAGTCCATTTCTTTCCTATACCCATCCCAAGATACACAAACTTTGAAATCAAGCAACAAATATTTATTATTTGGTTTATCTTCATATTTGCAAACTAGAGGGATTCATTCTTGTTGGTCCAAGTGATAGATTTATCATAAGCATAGAGGGAAAATATGCAAGTTAATTGAAACACTGACAGTGGCAGATTCTTCCTCCTGTGGGATAATCATTCAGCTCCAGGAACTGGTAATCTTTTGTTCAACATAGCACTTTTATGCCCAGTTTGGCTAAGAAAGGCCAAACCTTCCAGAGCATTAGCCTAAATGGGACAGTCACTACTATAGATATATAGATATATATTATATATAGGCACTATATAGCTCTATATAGCCTATATAGAACAGGCAAAAAGATCACTGATTTGCTTTGCCACAAAAAAAATCACATTTTGTGTTTTCTTTGTCAGGCTTGGAAACAGAAAGGGAGAAGTGATCAGTTCATGGATGAGAAGGGCCTAAGAGCACAGCTCGCGGAGGCAAGAACAGAGTAAGAGTGCACAAAGAACAGGATCCAAAATAGAGGTGAACAGCAGTCACCCTAGTGCTCTGCTAGGGACAGTGGTTCTCCTGTCTCTGATCTCTTCTAACAGCATGCTCATCTCTCTTTTTTATATCATATATTTCTGCCAAAGATCACACTCTCATACAACTTCAGATCAGACATGCCATCATGTTGAACTCCTTTTTTATGTTAACATTTTATGTTTAGCTTTCATTGTTATTGATTTATACTCTTGATTAGTTTGTGAAAATTGCTGAGAAATTGAGTTTGATTGGCTTGGAAAGGAGCTGAGCTATAAAGGAATGATTGAAGGTTGTGAATGGATAGAGTTTGGGGAATGGGAAGAAGGGGATAACAAACACCATCAACAGGAAAAACAGGAACTTGGAAATCATGCTTAATGAACACTGAGTAAGAATCTTAAAATAAGGATTGCATTTGGGATACCTGATATTGGAAAAAGCATGACAATTTAAGGCATACCTTCTACTTGTTGATAGAAAAAAATGAATATATAAGTTACTGTATGATTTACTTCTACTTAGCTATTCTCTCCTGAAGAACAAAACAGTATAGATTCAATTTTAACTAGAAAAAGTAATTCATGTGTTAACAGGAACCCAAGAAAGCACATGAAGAGTACTGGCCATTTATCAAACACTACTCACTGAAGATGGATTGATGGGCTCTCTATCTTCCCCATTGAGACCAAAAGTAGGTTTGTCATTAGAACTGGGGAGTGTTTGTTCTGAAAATACATTAGAGAGCATCTAATCCAATTCTTTGAACTTGAAAGATGTGGAAATTGAATCCCAAGGAAAGAATTTGAGTTTATTGAGATAATGGTCAGCACTGCTGAGAAGAGAACCGGGGAGTCTTCAGTACTGGAGCAGTATTTCCATACACCATGCTTCTGCTCCTTCATCATAGGGTGCTTTAACGAAAGAAAACAAAAAAGTAATCTATGTATGAGAAAAAGAAGTGTGTGTTTTTTGCCCTGTGTTAATTCCTGCTATGTTCAGTTGTCACTTTTCTTATATCCTATTGTCTGTATACTGATTGTATTTATAGAGTTAGGCTTGGAGAGTTACTATTCTAGGGATGCAAAAGAGAGATCCTATCCTTTTATATTATTCTGTCTTTTATGTATTATTGTTGATTATATGTATCTGTGTCCTTTGAAAGTGCTCTAAGACTTAGGCATTCACACTGTATTTTCTTGAGGACAGAAATGACATCAGTCTTCATTCTGTGACAATTGTAATTGCTTGTTGACCATTGCGCAGACTTCAGAATGCAAGTAAAAAACTGTTCATTTTTTAAAAAGATTTATCTATGCATTGTAGCTGTGTATTCTTTATGCTCAATACCTCCCAATTCCACTTACAAAAAGACCTTTAACCTTTTGCTGCTCTTTTCATTGAGTGAAGTGCATCAAGCATTTTTCACATATGTCAGTTTAACTTCTTTATGATGTCAGAGAGAATAGTTTTGGCCTCAGGGAAAGAATGTGCTTTCTGCTGCAAATGATGGCTGTAGAACAATCTAAGTAAAAAGTGAACTAGTTGTGAAGTCTTAGGTTTCTTTATCTTATCAATTATTGAAGAAAGAAACTGTCCTTAGCACAAGAATACTAAAAATGTCAAGATAAAATGATAGGAAATGAAATTAAAGATAGGAATGGTACAGTAAACAAGTTTAAAGTCAATAAGCTCTTTAATGGGTGAGATAGGAAATATGTTAACCACATTTACATTTTATCAGGTGAAATTATTCCGGTTTTTAAACAATAAAAAGGAAAATTGAATGTTACTATCAGGGGAAAAGTTGACTCAAGTCTATCATCTATAAAATCCACATCCATTTCTTCATGGAGACATAAACGAATTTGATTATTATGAATGAAAATAACCAGAGGCATTGTATAGAATCAAAAACATATGATCCCCATGTCCTGTGCCTTTGCTCTCAAATAGATGAGTTATAAACTACCTTGTTCATTTAAAATAGCAACAATCTAATTTATTTATGTCTAAATATTATGCTTATTAGAATTTTTTGCTTGGGGACCAGGAAAACATGATCTATCCCATTCTCAGGGCAGAGGATGGTAAAGCTGGGTGCTTGTTATCTTTGTCATTTTCTGATTTTTGCTATCAGAGGAAGGAAGAATAGGAAGCTACAGAGGGGAAAAAAATCACCTCTACTACTATCTACCATTATCACATAAATGGTAATTTTCTAAGATTATTAGAATCTAAAATATCTGCAACTTAACTGTTGAAATGACTTGAAATTTAATTTGTAGCCATGTTCCATAAGCAGAAGTTTGTTGAAGGTCTACTATGAGCCAGCATTCTTAATATACAAAAGGTTAAATTGGCTTTGAAATATAGAAGATGGATAATACCAGTTAATATTTACTGAGCAATAATTATTACTAAATGTACTGCACTTATCTCTTACTTTCATGATGTCATTTATTTCACAGTGCAATACTATAAGTTAGGTAATATTATGAATCCCACTTTATGGGTGAGAAAATAGAGATTTACAGTTAAAGCTAAGGTTACTTAGAAAGTAAGCAGGTCTGAAGATGACAAATCCCTTTCCCTTTGCTTCTCCTCTGTCTGGCCCAGGTAGACTTAAGGCCCTTTAAACTTAAGGCTTTTTGGGCAAGCAGATTAGAAGAGTAACAATTCCTACAATAAGAATACTTCCTGAGCAATCACTGTGCGACCCCTATCGAAAAAAAATTCAAGCAGGAAAGTATAGTTTTAGTTGGGGTCTCCTAGATAATCTGTCTAGGTATGCAAACTGTATTCTTCATCCATGAAGAGTGCTCTTTACTTATTTTACCTTGAGCTACACTGTCCAATTGAAGACTTACTACTAGAAAAAGAATATAAAATATCTCAGTGGTAATTTCCTATTGATTACATGCTGAAATGATAATAGTTTGGATACAATGGGTTCAATATTTTACTATAATTAGTGAAGCCTATTTAAAATACTTTTTAAAAGGTGGCTCCTAGAAAATTTAAATTATATATGTGCCTCTCATTGTATTTCTACTTTACTTTCTTTATTTCAAGCCTCTTGCTCTTAGGAGCAATTTCGTGAGCTATACTTCCTATCTACTCCTATTATAATGATTTTATGAGGAAACTAGTACCTAAACTAGATTCTTCTATAATAAGAATGTAAGAGGTCTCATTATTATCCCTTACTCATGTCCTGTTTACTTATTTACCTGCTATAATTAGGACTAACCACTTACAGCAAAAATAAATTTTAGGGTTTATTTTTAAATGACTATATAGAGGGAACCATGGAAAACTGCCATTCCCTTAGCCAGGCATATATAGAGAAGAGGAAACCAGATTGGTCCCTTGGGGTCCTGCAGGATAGACAAGGGAACTTAGATAGCATGTCTAAATCTCATAAGAGATCTTGGGGCTAACTGTTGTGGTTCTAGGACATCACCAGAGATGGAATAAACAAATTTGCAGTGATTTCACATGGAGATGGACTGATTTGTTTCCTCAAAGAGGTTACAAAACCTAAAGCTTGCCTATCATTAATTGATCAGGATCCCATAACTGAGAATTAATTGAGAGGACTGGGATGAGTTGGAGAACTAGGAGAGGATCATATAACAGCTGCTAAGAATGAGAACTATAAACATTTAGTAAAATGTAGGGAAGAGAAGTACAATACAATCAAAAGTTGAAGTGAAATATATTAACACTGCTACTGAAACAATGGGAAAATGGTCGATTATCAGAAAGACAAAGGACACTTTCAAAGACACAAAAGACTTCAGTGAAAAGAATAAAACCACTTGGCAAAAGGATCCTTCTAATTTCATTAACAACTATCAGCAGTATAGTAAAGCGGCAGCACAGCATAGATATCAGAGTTAGATTTCTGCCACTCACTTTCATTTGAAAGAAGCACATTAAAAAAATCAACTGTTATTAGAAATCTATTTTAAATAGCAACTAATTCAGTGTATAATAACCAATACAGATTAAAAGCAAATTTTCTCATTTTTTTCTATAACAGCAACAATGATTTTTACAGTTGTTTCATTTAAAGATGTTCAGAATTATCAAAATTAAGTTATATTTAGCAAAATTGAGGGGTTCAATGCATTTTAACATTTTTAAAAAATTCTGATATGATTAATCTACAATTACATGAGGAACATTATGGTTACTAGACTCCCCCCATCATCAAGTCCCCACCACATACCCCATTACAGTCACTGTCCATCACTGTAGTAAGATGCTATAGAATCACTACTAGTCTTCTCTGTGTTATACTGCCTTGCCCATGCCACATCCCCTACATTATATGTGCTAATCATAATGCCACTTTTCCCCCTTATCCCACCCTTTCCACCCATCCTGTCCAGTCCCTTTCCCTTTGGTAACTGTTAGTCCTTTCTTGGGTTTTGTGAGCCTGCTGCTGTTTTGTTCCTTTAGTTTTTTCTTTGTTCTTATAGCCCACAGATGAGTGAAATCATCTGATACTTGTCTTTATCCCCCTGCCTTACTTCACTGAGCATAATACCCTCTAGATCCATCCATATTGTTGCAAATGGTAGGATCTGTTTTCCTCTTATGGCTGAATGATATTCCATTGTGTGTATGTACCATAGATTCTTTATCCATTCATCTACTGATGGACACTTAGGTTGCTCCCATTTCTTGGCTATTGGAAATAGTGCTGCGATAAACATAGGGATGCATATGTCTTTTTGAAACTGGGCTGCTACATTCTTAGGGTAAATTCCTAGGGGTGGAATTCCTGGGTCAAATGGTATTTCTATTTTGAGTTTTTTGAGGAACCTCCATACTGCTTTCCACAATGGTTGAACTAATTTACATTCCCACCATCAGTGTAGGAGGGTTCCCCTTTCTCCACATTCTTGCCACCATTTGTTTTTATTTGCTTTTGGATGGTGGTGATCCTTACCTGTGTGAGGTGATATCTCATTGTGGTTTTAATTTGCATTTCTCTGATGATTAGCAATGTGGAGCATCTTTTCATGTGCCTGTGGACATCTGAATTTCTTTGGAGAAGTGTCTGTTCAGATCCTCTGCCCATTTTTTCATTGGATTATTTGCTTTTTGTTTGTTGAGGTGCATGAGCTCTTTATATATTTTGGATGTCAACCCCTTATCATATATGGCATTTATGAATATATTCTCTCATACTGTAGGATGCCTTTTTGTTCTACTGATGGTGATCTTTGCTGTACAAATGTTTTTAGTTTGATGTAGTCCCTCTTGTTCATTTTTGCTTTTGTTTCCCTTGCTCAGGGAGATATGTTCATGAAGAAGTTGCTCATGTTAATGTCCAAGAGAGTTTTGCCTATGTTTTCTTCCAAGAGTTTTATGGTTTCATGAATTACATTCAGGTCTTTCAATCATTTCAAGTTTACTTTTGTGTATGCACCTAGGCAGTAATCCTGTTTCATTCTCTCACAGGTAGCTGTCCAGTTATGCCAACATGAGCTGTTGAAGAGACTGTCATTTCCCCATTGTATATCCATGGATCTTTTATCATATATTAATTGACCATATATGATTGGGTTAATATCTGGACTCTCTATTCTGTTATACTGGTCTATGAGTCTAGTCTTGTGCCAGTACCAAGTTGTCTTGATTACTGTGGCTTTGTAGTAGAGCTTGAAGTTGGGAAGTGAGATCCCCCATAATTTTTTCTTCCTTCTCAGGATTGCTCTGACTATTCGGAGTCTTTTGCAGTTAGATATGAATTTTAGAATTATTTGTTCCAGTTCATTGAAGAATTCTGTTGGTATTTTGATGGGGATTGTATTGAATCTGTAGATTCCTTTAGGCAGGATGGCCATTTTCACAATATTAATTCTTCCTACCCAAGAGCATGGGATGAATTTCCATTTATTAGTGTCCTCTTTAATTTCTCTTAAAAGTATCTTGTAGTTTTCAGGGTATAGGTCTTTCACTTCTTTGTATTCCTAGTATTTTATTCTTTTTAATGCAATTATGAATGGAATTGTTTTCCTGATTTCTCTTTCTGCTAGTTTATCATTAGTGTATAGAAATGCAACAGATTTCTGTGTATTAATTTTGTATCCTGGAACTTTGCTGAATTCAGATATTAGTTCTAGTAGTTTTGGAGTGGATTCTTTAGGGTTTGTTATCTACAATGTCATGTCATCTGCAAATAGTGACAGTTTAACTTGTTCCTTACCAATATGGATGCCTTTTATGTCTTTTGTTGTCTGATGGCCATGGCTAGGACCTCCAATACTATGTTGAATAAAAGCGGGGAGAGTGGGCATCTTTGTCTTGTTCCCAATCTTAGAGGAAAAGCTTTCAGTTTCTCACTGTTAAGTATGATGTTGGCTGTGGGTTTGTCATATATGGCCTTTATTATGTTGAGGTACTTGCCCTCTATACCCATTTTGTTGAGAGTTTTTGTCATGAATGGATGTTGATTTTTGTTGAATGCTTTTTCAGCATCTATGGAGATGATCATGTAGGTTTTGTCCTTTTTGTTGATGGGGTGGATGATGTTGATGGATTGTCAAATACTGTACCATCCTCCATCCCTGAGATGAATCCCAATTGATCATGATGTATAATCCTCTTGATGTATTTCTGAATTCAGTTTGATAATATTTTGTTGAGTATTTTTGCATGTATGGTCATCAGAGATATTGGTCTGTCGTTTTCTTTTTTTTGTGGTGTCTTTGCCTGGTTTTGTTATTAGAGTGATGCTCGCTTCATAGAATGAGTTTGGAAGTAGTCCCTCCTCTTCTACTTCTTGGAAAACTTTAAGGAGAATGGGTGTTATGTCTTTTCTAAATGTCTGACAAAATTCTGTGGTGAATCCATCTGGTCTGGGAGTTTTCTTCTTGGGGAGTTTTTTGATTACCATTTCAATTTCATTGCTGGTAATTGGTCTGTTTAGATTTTCTGTTTATTCTTGGTCAATCTTGGAAGGTTGTACTTTTCTAGAAAGTTGTCCATTTCTTCTAGATTTTCCAGCTTGTTAACATATAGATTTTCATAGTATTCTCTAATAATTCTTTGTATTTCCGTGGTGTCCATCATTATTTTTCCTTTCTCATTTCTGATTCTGTTTATGTTTGTAGATTCTCTTTCTCTCTTAATAACTCTGGCTAGGGATTTATCTATATTGTTTATTTTATCAAAGAACAAGCTCTTGCTTTTGTTGATTTTTTTTCTATTTTTTTATTCTTCTCAATTTAATTTATTTCTTCTCTGATCTTTATTATGTCCTTCCTTCTGCTGAATTTGGGCCTCATTTTTTCTTTTTCTTTCCACTTTCAATAATTGTGACTTTAGATTATTCATTTGGTATTGTTCTACCTTCTTTAAATGGGTCTGGATTGCTACATACTTTCCTCTTAGATCTACCTTCACTATGTCCCACAGAAGTTGGGATGTTATGCTGTTGTTGTCATTTCTCTCCAGGTATTGCTTGATCTCTGTTCTAATTTGGTCATTGATCCATTGATTATTTAGGAGCATGTTGCTAAGCCTCCATGTGTTTCTGAGCCTTTTTGTTTTCTTTGTACAATTCATTTCTCATTTTATACTTTTGTGATCTGAGATGTTGGTTGGTACAATTTCAATCTTTTTGAATACTGAGGCTCTTTCTGTGGCCTAGTATGTGGTCTATTCTGGAAAATATTCCATGTGCACTTGAGAAGAATGTGTATCCTGCTGCTTTTGGGTGTAGAGTTCTGTAGATGTCTGTTAGGTCCATCTGTTCTAGTGTGTTGTTCAGTGCCTCTGTGTCCTTACTTATTTTCTGTCTGGTGAATCTGTCCTTTGGAGTAACTGGTGTGTTGAAGCCTCCTAAAATGAATGCATTGCATTCTATTTCCTCCTTTAATTCTGTTAGTATTTGTTTCACATATGTAGGTGCTCCTGTGTTGGGTGCATAGATATTTATAATGGTTATGTCCTCTTGTTGGACTGACCTCTTTATCATCATGTAATGTCCTACTTTGTCTCTTGTGACTTTCTTTGTTTTGAAGTCTGTTTTGTCTGATTCAAGCACTGCAACACCTGCTTTTTTCTCCCTATTGTTTGCATATAATATCTTTTTCCATCCCTTCACTTTTAGTCTGTGTATGCCTTTGTGTTTGAAGTGAGTCTCTTGTAGGCAGCATATAGATGGGTATTGCTTTTTTATCCATTTTATTACACTGTGTGTTTTGATTGGTGCATTCAGTCCATTTATATTTAGGGTGATTATTGAAAGATATGTACTTATTGCCACTGCAGGCTTTGGATTTGTGTTTACTAAAGGTTCAAGGGTAGTTTGTTTACTATCTAATCATCTAACTTAACTCACTTATTATGCTATTACAAACACAGTCTGATGATTCTTTATATCCCCCTACTTTTTCTTCCTCCTCCACTCTTTATATGTTAGGTGTTTTATTCTGTACTCTTTGTGTTTCCCTTGCTTGATTTTGTGGATACCAGTTTTGTTTTTTTTTTCATTTAGTTAGTATTTGGTCATTCTACTTTCTTTGCTGTGATTTTGTTTTCTCTGGTGACAACTATTTAGCCTTAGGAGCACTTCCATCTAGAGAAATCCCTTTAAAACACACTGTAGAGGTGGTTTGTGGGAGGCAAATTTCCTCAGCTTTTGCTTATCCAGGAATTGTTCAATCCCTCCTTCAAATTTAAATGATAATCTTGCTGAATACAGTATTCTTGATTCAAGGCCCTTTTGTGTCATTGCATTGTATATATCATGGCCTCTAAGGTTTCTGCTGAGAAGCCTGATGATAGCCTAATGGGTTTTCCTTTGTATGTGCTATTTTCTCTCTCTCGAGCTGCTTTTAAAAGTCTGTCCTTATCCTTGATTTTTCCCATTTTAATTATTATACATCTTGGTGTTGTCCTCCTTGGGTTCCTTGTGTTGGCAAATCTGTGTACTTTCATGGCCTGAGAGACTATTTCCTTCTCCAGATTGGGGAAGTTTTCAGCAATTATTTCTTCAAAGACACTTTCTATCCCTTTTTCTCTCTCTTCTTCTGCTCCTACCCCTATAATGCAAATATTGTTCCATTTGGATTGGTCACACAGTTCTCTTAATATTCTTTCATTCCTAGAGATCCTTTTATCTCTGTCTGCCTCAGCTTCTCTGTATTCTTCTTCTCTGATTTCTATTCCATTAACAGTCTCTTATACCTCATCAAGTCTTCTTTTAAACCCTTCCATTGTTTGTTTCATTTCTGTTATCTCCCTCTGGAATTCATTCCTTAGCTCTTGCATATTTCTCTGTAGCTCCATCAGCATGCTTATGACTTTTATTTTGAATTTTTTTTCAGAAAGATTGGTGATTTCAGTCTCACCACTCCCTCTCTCTCTTGTTTGAGGGATTCGGGACTGAACAAGGTTCTTCTGTCTTTTTATGGTGATGGGAGTGGTCGCCAGTGGGTGTCACATTTGTCAGCTGGGTGAACAAAGTCCCTTCCTGCTTGCTTCCAACCTTGCCCATCTCCACTGCCTGTGCCGGTCAACCCCACATAGGGAGCAGCCTCTGCATTAATTCCCTGAGTTACCATGGGTGAGGCAGCCCTCAGGTTTGCTTAGAGCATGAGCGGGGGTCGCTGGCCAGCAGCACGTTTTCACCACCAGGATAGAGCCCCTTCATGTCTCCTGGACTCTTCGCCCATCCCCTCAGTCTGTGCTGGTCTACCGTGCACAGGGGGAAGCTTCTGGATAAATCCACTGAGCTCCCATGGGCAGGGTGGCCCTGACGATGGCTTCTGCCACAGGCAAGCATTGCAGGTGAGTGGCATGTGTTCTGTCATGAGAATGGAGCCCCTTCATGCTTCCTGAACTTTGCGCCATCTCTGCTGCCTGTTAAAGGCAACTGCACACAGGGTGCAGCCTCTGGGTTAATCCCCTGAGCTTCCATGGGTGGGGCAGCCCTTTGAATGGCCTAGAGCACTGGTGGGGGTTGCAGGTGAGCAGCGCGTGTTCACCAAGTGAACAAAGCCCATTTGTGCCTCCTGGACTGTGCACTGGTGTCCGCCATCTGTGCTGGTCTACCACTCACAGGGGGCAGTCTCTGGGTCTGGGCTGGTTAGCCACACACAGGGAGAGGCCTGTATTTGGTTGCTGTGGGCAGGGCTGCTCCCCAGCTGTTCCACAGCAATGGTGGGTTAGCCAGTTTGCTTGCAGTTCCCAAAGGGGGCAGTGAATAGCAGGCTGCTTATCATCATGAGGGGCTTCAGAACTGTGTTGCCACCCAGGGGGTTAAGGGGCCTAAAGTTCCTTAAAGTTTCCAGCCTGCTGAGCTTAGTGTGCCAAGACAATTTTGTCCACCTGTTAAACCATTGTCCCTTTAAGACTTTCAAAGTGCCCACTTTTCTTTTGTCCCAGGGAAGCCAGCTGTGGGAACCTGTATGCAGTCTTAGTCTCAGATTTTGCTTTTCCATTCCTGTAATATCCAGTACACTATGCAAAGTGTGTCTATGCTCCTGGTGCAGATTAATAGGGCTGGTTATTTAGCAGTCCTGTGCTTCCACTCCCTCCCCACTCTGATTCTTTTTCTCATGCCAGTGAGCTGCGGTTGGGGACTGCTCAGGTTCTACCAGGTCACAGCTTTGTATCTTACCCTTTTCCATGAGATGTTGAGTTCTCCCAGATGTAGATGTAGCCTGGCTGGTGTACTCTATCTTCTGGTCACTTTTTTAGGAGTAGTTGTATTTGCCGTATTTTCAAAATATATATGGTTTGGGGAGGAGATTTCCACCACCCTACTCACACTGCTACCTTGAGAATCTCCTATTTTAAGATTTTAAAAATGGCTATTTCATGTACAATAAAGTGAAGATTTTTACCACATGCCAGATGCTGCTAAGTAGTATTAAAATAGAAAATACTTGTTTAATATCAAAGAATATGGAATAGACAATAATAACAACTATGAGTTCATTTAATTATTTACACATATTGATCAAGATCCTACTACATGTGAAGCACCCTTCAAGTTTCTGGAGATTTGGCAATAAACAAGGGAGGCTGTTATAACGGCAAGACATGGTGATGGCTTGTGCAAGGGTGGTTGTGTGGGAGGTTAGCATGCTTTGAATTGATTTGGGTGTAAAGAACCATTAGGGATTTTGTTGATGCATTTGAAGTAGGGTGTGATTGAAAGAGGTGGAAAGAATGCCTCTGTTTTTTTGTCCTGAGAAAATGAAAGAATGGAATTGTCATTAACTGAGAAGCAGAAGGATATGAAAAACACACATTTCTCCTTACTATTGGATGTGATAATTTGGAAATGCCTTTAGACACAGAAGTGGAGGTTGGCAATTGAATGATATGGGTCTGAAGTTCAGAGGAGAGATTCCTGCTGTAGACACAAATTTGAAAATCAGTTGCTTACAGACAGTATTTAAAAGCATGGACTGAATAATATCATCAGTTAAATCAAAGTGGATAGAAATGAGAAAGGGCACAGGAGCTGAACCAAAATCTAGAGGTTAGGGAGTTAAGGAGAAACCAACTAAAGAGACTGAGAGTTTCCTATGAGTAAGGAGGAAAAAGAAGAACACTGGGTTTCTGGCAGGTGAATGAATAAAATATTTCCAGTAGGACTCAGTGACCACCTGTGTAAAATACTTTTATTTAATTACATAAGATGAGAGTTCAGAATTTACCACTGACACTGACTAGAATAGTTTTGATGGACTGGTGGCAGTGAAAGGTTGACTGTAGTGAGTTCAAGCTAGTACAAAAGCACAGAAATAAGAGACAGTATAGATGGCTCCTTTGAGGAACTTTGCTGTAAACATACAGAGGGCTGTAGCTATGAAGGGCCAATTATATTTTTTAAGAAAAGGATAACAACAACATGCTTTTATGCCGATAAGAAAGATTCAGTGGGAAGGTGAAAACTGCTGATACAGGAAAAAGAGCACTTGCCAGGTTTTGCAGCAGCCCCGGACGTCAGAAGATGGTGTTTGTTTTCAACAGTACACAAATAGGGTGTTTGTTTTCAACAGTAATAGCCAGTTATAGTAGCAAGAAAAAATGCAGCATATTTGAGAGAAGAGTTAGACAAGTGGATGGAAGTATTGGCAAGGTGTGCAAAGTTCAATTCTAACCGTTTCTGTTTTGTTTTTTTTTCCTTTCTGTAAAATAGGAAGCAGTATCATCAGGTAAAAATAAGAACAAGAGATTTGTTGAAAGTGAGGATAAGGGAGAGGTATAGCAGGGCCACCTGACTGGAAAAGTTATCAGAGTGGGAATACAGTATGATTGTTAGAAACCATAAGGCTAATGGGCCTCCATTGAAAGGGAGTCTAGTCAACATACTGTGTGTTCATTTGCAACTTTATTTAGCTTCAGGGGATCATGGAATTATCTTCACAATTACCCTATGAGGTAGGTACTACTGATGACCTCACTGTAAAGTTGAAGAAATGCAGACACAAAGAGGTATAAAGGAAATTGTCCAGGATGTGAAAATTAGTAAGGGTCAGTCTTTGGATTCTACCTCTTACATAGTTTGCAGCACTTACCACCACACGTACTGCTCCCATGAATTCCTTATTCCATGAGTACACTGCATATCTAGTTAGGGCAACAATGTGATCTTAGTGTTGTCCAATATATGGAAGGCAGTAAAGGGAGAAGGTTTCAAGCATGGGAATAAAGGTACTATGAAATTATTACTATTTTATACATTGTAGTCTCGGGTGGGGGCAGTGTCTGTGAATTTTCCAGGAGAACACTATTCTAGCTCTCACAGAATTCATATTTTAGTGAGAAATGGGCAATTAAACAATTACAATACACCACCAGATAAGTGCTATAATTGAAGTTCAATGGCACTAGACAGGAGTTGTATTTGTCACCATCCTTGGGGGACATGGGAAGAAAAGGTGGTTGCAAACTTCCAGATGGTACGATGGTTAGAGGCAGATTCCTGAAGATGAATACAAAGTCCTTCAGCAAAGAACAGCATGTGCAAAAGCATGAAAAAATATCACTTGCAGGAGCCTGAAGATGCTCCATCTGGGAAGAAAGGTGAAGTGTAGAGAGTTTATACAGGAAAGGTAGACTGGGAACAGCTGGAGAGCTATTTAAAAACCAGAGGGAGAGGAGTGGCACAAGAGGATTTGCATTTTATGAAGAAAATACTGGGCTCAATTTGGAGGATATATTGGAAAGAGACTGGGAGGGAATATTTGAGGAGAAAAGACCATTTTATTTACAGTTGTACCATAACTGGGAGGAGAGCAGTGATTTCTGAGGATGAAGATGGGATTAATTCCTAATAGTAATTTATTGAAATTATTTCAATTTTTACCATATTGCTTTTGTACCATTACTCCATCTTAGAATAACTGAACAACAACAAAAAATCATGTACCTTCTCAGCACTGTAAAGTTAAAAAATAATTTTTAAAAATTATTTGTTAAAATTATCAGCAATAAATTGTGGGGAAATGGAACTTTATGACCAGGATTCTTACCTGGCCTTAATAGCATCCACTGTGTGTGTGTATATATATACATATAGATGTAGGCCATTGTAGGCCCTGTTTGTACATCTAAGGGATGTTTACTGGGGACAGAGCAGCTGTTCTGTCATAGGATTGCCGGCCCAGGAGAGGAAACACCCATTGTCTTCTCCCATCAATTCCTGGTACATAACTCATCAGGGGTCTGCCAGTCACCAGGGACCCACCCACAGAGTTCCTCCCTGAGTGTGGGAGCAGGAGGTTGGACTCAGCTGGGACAGTGGTGAGAGATCTGTGGAGTCCCAGTGCTTCTGGAGAATTAAGCCCAAGCATGGGAGCAGGAAGCTTGGTATGCTGTGGGGAGACGAGGGAACAAGAAGAGACTGAGACCTACTGCCTATAGGATTGAGCTCATGCTGGGGAGCAGAACCTGTAAGCCAGTCTGGGGGAGTGCAGTTGAGCTAGCCATGCATACTGAGCTGCCTGTGACTGCCATGAGAATAAATGTGGTAACTCCCTTTACCCGCAACGTTTTGCTCTTGCCTTTATTTGGCCTTTCTGAATTCATAGAAAATTTGCCTTGATCACAAACCCCCTCCTCCCAGAGCTACATAAGTTAACAGATATTGAACACCTCTCTCAAGTATTGCATGAGATAGAGTCAACAATCTTATTTTGAAGACTTAATTGAAACATAGAAATTTCAAATGTCCCAAAAAAACTCAAATAAAATAAACCTTTTTTTTGAATTAAGGTGGATATAAATAAAAATAAAGAATAGTTACCTATTTTATATTTATAAAAGAACAATAATAACATGAAATGACATCTTGTTTTCAATTAAAAACAATAGTATATTACATGTATTTATATTTACTGTCTCTGATACTAAAACTTATAATTAGTATTGACTATTTTAGTGAAACCTAAAGAATGACTTGCAGAATGCCTATATATTCAAAAGTATCTACTATAGGCTTTGGGATAAACTTCATTTCATTTTGTAAAATTGCCTGAGACTTTTTTCATTGAAATTCTCATTTGTTTGTCCTAGCTAGTGGTCCTTTACTTCTTAGTATGAAATAATTTACCTAGAATTCCTCTCTTCTTTCCACAGTAGGGTTGTGAAACGGGCAAAGACTTTTTGTATAATGAACAACCCTGGGCTATCAAACAAGGTGACTTCCAGAGTAAAACATCAGGAAGGAGGGCTATGTGTAAGACAAACTTGTGTGTTGAAAATCCAGTAAAACTATGATCTAGTTCTTGCTCTCTGTGTGCCCATAGTGGCATTTCACAGTTGCATTTCATATTTACTCAAGCTGAAAAGTTATACATAATCTCATTTACCCCTAAATTTAAAAATCCACAATCAGATAGCATTCTCCAGATCTACAAGCAGTCAGTCCTTGAGCTATTGTGTTGTCAGCCATATTGAAAGGTCACCAGCTGAAAACCTTCATAGCCCTTCCACGTGGGGTAGCTCCAAAATACCAAAGAAGAAAGCTCATGCTTTAGTGTTAATTGATTATGGGAGGCAGAGCTATTTCTCTTGAATTGGAGCTATGGAACTGCAAATTAACAATCCATAAGTGGAGGATAAACAATCCAGATTCACAGCAATAGTTAAAACTGATGCATGCAATACAATTCAAAACCTTCCTCCAAAGAGACGAATTCTTAAAATCTCATTTAACAACCATAACCTTCATTCTGAAAGTGATGTTTGCTCAGTAAATGAAAGTTAAAATTGAGTAGTTACCTCTTGCTTCCTTTTTTTAAAAGTAGTTTGATTATAGTTTGTAATAATCTAAGGACTAGAAGTCACAATTTTAAAAAGAGAAAGAAAAAAAAGGTGCACCATGCATGCTGGTCAGTTTTCCCTTTGGAAATATCTGATCTGATTCTGTGTCAAAGTCTATCTGCCCATGATGTTATTTTTAAACCTTGAAGAAGGTGGAAACTGATTGATCTTAAACGATTTCTAAAAACCTATTTTTCCCCCATACTTTGCCCATTATAAGCCACAGGGATCAACCTACCCCCTGCTGATAAACTCCATAGTTTGAAAACACTAATCAAACAAGATAGTGAAATGATCAAAGTGTAGTAGTCTGATTCCTCCATTCAGTGTACGACATATCTGTGAACTGAAGGAGAGCAGGAGATTTCAAATAAAGACTAAAAGAACTCTTTTAAAGCATTTCTTTTGTACTTGAAAATTTGTTCATTTTGAGCTATAAAAAAACAGGAGAACTAAAAGCCTAATAAATTCCTTTGATCTGGACATGGCAAGTCCTTAAAGAGAAAGTCTGAAAGGTTGCAGACTGTCTGCTGTTCTCTAAAAATTAAAATCCAACAAACCATTCCCTCTCCTTCCCTGCTGCCTCCCAACCCCCTACTTATACATTCCATCCATTTTAGGGAGAATAGAAACTACTAGAAATGATGAGAGTAAGATCTAAACCTACCCAGTATTTTAATCACGAATACAGAAATCTCTTACCTTTTTGCAGTCCCACACAAGGTACCTCTCATCCAGGGCCTCCCCTGGAAACATTCAGATGAATCACTGGGATCATTTACAATGAATAGAAGAAATCAATGGATGGGCATCTAAACTGTAAATATTTACTGGTGGTAGGCTGATCGGTTACATTTGAGAAGTAATAGATTTTAAAGTAATAAAGTAGGGACTGGATAAACAGGAGCATCTAAATCCATAAGAAGGCATTTAAATGCATTTTATAAAGTTGAAATCCTGTGCTGGTTTAACAGAACATGCATGTAGCTCAATATGATTCTCACTTTGTGCTCTAGTCTAAACCACTGTTATTCAAACTCTGGTCTACACCTAAGCCTCATTAGTTGTATCCTGGAACTTGTTAGATACACCAAGTTTTAGACCCCAACCCAGATCTAATCAAAATCTGACTTTTAGTATGATCCTGAGTTATGCAATGCTCATCAAACTTTGAGAAGCACTGCCCTGGACTGACTATGCTTTTGACACCTGTCACAGTTTTATTTATAATACACACACTGAATTTGTTAGTAAGCATAAATACTACAAAAGATTTTATAGAAAGCTTTATCTAGAATTCTCAACTAAAGGAAACCAGAAAAAGAAATTTCCAATAGTGTGTGTTCCTAAAACTATTTTTACCCTCAAATTTTTATAGATTTCTGCGTATTTGTATTTCTATATTATGTTTTGGTTTGCCTTTGACTTTTCAGTTAAATCAAACTCACCGAGAACTTTTTTTGGACACTTTCCTTATGCAAAGTATGTTGACATAAGGAATACATAGATGACTAATACATAATACACATCCTCAAGTTCACAAAATGTAAGGAGAAGACTAGATAAACAATAACTTTAAACAAATATACAGTTGGATCCTTGGTTCCCAGGCATAAATTATAGTAAGAGAAAATAGAGGGAAAAGAAGGCATAATCCTTCCAGTAATGCTGATGCACTTCCAAGTTTAAGAGTCATTTTCTTCAACTAGTGAGGAGCATGGGTTTGGGTTTGAATTCATAATTCTTTTACAAGATATGTGATTTTAAGCAAGTTATTTATATTAGGCAAACTTCAAATTATCCACCAGTAAAAGAATTCTCACTTAATAGGACTGATGTAGGGACTGTCTGAACCTGTTCTTGTAAAGTGTTTAGCGTAGTATCTGTCATAAAATAAACACTAAACAATGATAGTTCTTATTACAAGGTGACAATTAGATAGAGGTGGTTCAGATTAAGGAATTACTAAAGTAGATTCCTGCTTCTCATTTCAGATGGTTTTAACAAAGTGAGCCAATATGAAATGAGATATTCCAAAATAAAGCATATGAATTTCTTCACCACTTTATCACTCTTACTCTGAACAAACTGTGTGACCTTAAGCCAGTTTGTGTGCTGATTTAGTCCTTAATTTTTTCAACATAAAGTGCTGTAAATAGACTCAATGGTGTCTAAGATTTTTGCAATTCTATGTTCCATGGTTGTCTCTTACTTATCACTAAAGTCATTGATCAATCAACAACTAAGTTTAGTACTTTGTGATCAGTGATGTAGAGTGCAAGATTTATAAAATCCATGGCCCCTGATGTCACAATTAAACTTGGAATACACACATGAAAAATTAACTTCCCCTAAAGGCAGTGTGTGGTATCACAAGAGATTGACAAAAATATATCTGAGTTAGATCAACCAAAGGCTATGTAGTATAATTTTAAATTAATGGCCACTAATCTTGAGTCCTTACTTCTAACCAGAATCCCTATATTTCTCTAGGACATTTACATAAAAGACACAGCTTATATGACTCTCCAGAACTTGTCCTCACTCAACAAACCACTAGCACTTGCTTTACTCTTTCCTAGCTGATAACTATGCTTGTTAATTTCACTGAGCAAGAAGGAACACTCAGGAGGGACCTTAGTAAATTTTCATCAATACATCTACTCACTCTTCTGCCCTATGTATACTTCCTCCCCTTCTGTTAGACTTTTAGAATGAATAAATTCCCCATACTTATTTCTAAAGCCTGTGTTCCTCTTATGTTGTAGGTCCATATCCTCCTCCTCTGCCAGTGAAATCTACTCTTGACATATCAGCCAGGAAGAAGATCACATCACACCTCTAGTCAAATCCCTCCATGACTCCTTACCTCACTCACAGTAAAAGACAACTATCTACACGGTAACCTCTAATACATTCATTCCTTGCTACTTAAAGTGTGTTCCTCAGACCAGAAACATGAACATCACATTGTTGGATATTCACAATCTCAGGTACTATCCCAGACTTTCTGAATTTAAATCCTGATTTAAGATGTCCATGTTATTCATATGCACACTGACATTTCAGAAAAATTGCCATAAATAATCTATTTATTTCTTCTCTGACTTCATGTTCTATCACTTGCCCCATCACTCATGGTTTCAGCTGTAGTAATCTCTTTGATATTGGGACCTTTATATTTGCTGTGTGGATAGAACCTAGCCTTTCAGTCTAAGTCACCAATGAACTAAATCCTGCCAACCACCATATTTCTAAGGTTTAGAAGCATATCATTAGTGAAGCCTTGAGAATGCAGTACCTGCCCACAAATCCTAAATTTATCTTCATAAGATACACTGAGTGAGAGGACCCAGTTAAGCTAGGCCTAAGATCCCTAATTCAGATACACTGGAGGTAATAAATGTGTATTTGTTTAAAGCCACTAAGTTATGGGATAATTTATTATAATTAATGGAGATATAACATGCTGCCTTCTGTTTCTAGAAAGCTCATATCTAATCAGTCAATATAAATTTTAAACGATTACTAAGACCATGGTGAGTTCACAAAGGAAGCATCATAAAGACTAAGTACCTCTACTCTTTAATTCGGTAAATAAGAGTGACAATTTAAAACATTTTTTTAATTTAGTTAATAGACTAATATAACCAAGTGCTAAGATTGTGTAATCCAAACCCTAAGTGTGGTCAGAGTTTAGGAAGAACAAGATTAAGGAAGTTTGAGAAATCTATCATGGTTTAGAATCACCTGAACTTCTCTTAAAGGCTGGGTAAGACACTGTAGAAATTTATACAATCTCTGAAGATGACAGAACAACTCAAAATATTTTATTATAATCCATTTTTCAACATTTTTATTACATCTGAAATCACTATTTCCTCATCTCTCTTTTTAGACTTGTAATGCTTTTCCCTCTTTTAGAACTAATTTCTATTAAGATTCTCTTTTGTCAAATTCCTTCTTGTTAAACAACCGTGTCTTTATATTGCCAAGATTACATAACATACAAGTAAAAAGCTGTTATAAAATCTTTAAAGACAAGAAAACTCAAAGTACAATCTCCACAGATAAAATGAATTTGCAACTTTCTGTTTTCCTTGTCATTGCTCTGGTTAAGTGACCTATGACCTGCAAGCATCAGTAAATTCAAAAAAAGCAATCAGAGATTAGTGTTGACTCCTTCCAGTTCAATAGAAAATGTTTCTAGATTTTTCAGAATGTATTTGACTCCTAATAAATTTCTGAAATAAATTAAACAGTGCCAAACATGTGATGCAGCATTATTTACCCAAGATAAATTTTTACTTTTGTTGTAGTCCTGAAGATATGTATCAAAATAAATCAATTCACACTTCATTACCAAAAGTTATTAAAACTATGCACCTTGATGTTGGTGGACGATATATTCAATACATTACCTTTACATCTGAAACAAGTGGAAATGGAGATATACCTTGAAGTCGATTTAAATCAAACTGTCAGCATGCATTTATTACACCTAGTATATGCAAACTAGTGTTGCAAAAGTGGGACTTACAGGGATGTATACAATGTGGCTATTTCAGAAGTCATTCCTTCTTTAGAAAATTAATATTTGTGGTCCTTTCTAAATTCAAATGAATTATATATAGTCATTAAGCACTGGGGAAAAAATAACCTGTAATCGCATCATGCACACTAAAGCACTGTTTCTCAATACTTAGTGTCCAAGAGAATCATCTTAAGGGCATGTGGGCTTAAGAAAACTCACATTTCTGAGCCCCAATCCTCAAATTTTTGACTCAGTAGATACAATTTTTATTTCTAACAAGTTCCCAGGTGACAGTGATGCTGCATGTCCATGCTTTGAAAAACACTGCCAGCCACACTGTGAGAATTGCTGATCTAGAGGAATCAGATTTAACATTTTGTCATTTTTTTTTTCCAAGTTTTATTTTTCATCCTAAAATACAATTTACATATCAAAACATGCCCCTGCCACACACACACACACACACACACAGGTGTACACATATACAATCCTTTGTATATTTCTGACACTGTTTTGACACTGTTTTTATTTAGCATAATATTATAACATTACTCTGTTATTAAATGTACTTGTTTTTCTTTTCAAATACACCTACTAAAGGTTATTCAAACAATAGATTTTATCTACTTGCAACATTTGCCACAGAAATGTTTCTCCCTACTTCCTTGCCATTGTAGTGGGTGTACATGAAGTTCTTGACTTCTTCTGAAAGAACTTTTCTGAAAGTTTCCCCCCTTAGGCCTGAGGCAGAAGAAAGCTGAATGCCAAAAGTATAACTTTTCCCATAATAAAAGATATTTGTTTACCTAAACAATAACAGTGTTTAAGGAGATAAAACAAGTAGCCATAAAAAGGAACTAGAACACAGGGCAGAATATGATGAGTTCAGTTTAATTACATAGAATTAGTACTACTAAGATTTAAAGAGAAAGGAAAGAACTCTCTCCAGAAATGAAGATATTTCACAGAGTGTATACAACTTTAAACAGGCCTGAAAAGGCCTTGCTTGCGTGATGACATTAACGGATATCTATGCCTCCTTCCTCGCCGGTCATCCTGACTTGTCCCCAGTCTTCTCCCATTTACTCCCTCTTCCACAGGCCTGGTTGTTCTGCTGTATAATACAACACACCTCTTCTGGCCATAGTTGACTAGTATCAGACCAAATGAGAGATAATCCATAACTATCCTAACTGACAGAATCTGAACCATGAGACACAGAATGTGAGTGACCTCATAACTGAGTTACATCAATGGCAGGACTCAAGACCATGGAACCATGCTGTCCTTGGTGATCTAAGAGCTACACTAGTGAATTTCATTGCTAAGCCTTTCCTTTAATCTATGAGATCCAAGTACTTAATTTGATCTGAAGGGGATTTATGAATCCCCTTTCTTTAGGTAACATAAATAATTCTGTAATTTTTGTTATCTGAAGGCACCCTAAGACTTTATGGTTATGATTATTCAGAGCTTTATGGTTATACTATATAACCAGATGTTGCTTGTTTTAGAATATATCTTCATTTCAAAACATGGAAGTTAGAATGTCCTGGGAAACAGAATGCAAGATAGAAATTAAGAAGCAATGCATATCTCAGCTATATTTTGTGGCTACTTGTTAATTTTTTTGTTCTATGAAATATTTAGTTCAGAATGATCATTTCAAGAACCCCACAAAAAACACAAAAACAATGAATACATGTAATTATTTAATAATTCTCTTAAATTTACAGAACAAACTCTTAAGAAATGATAATAATCTCACAGAGTTTAATGTTTAGATGTCCATTATAGAAAAAAATATGCTAATCTCTTCCCCTAGGAATTGGAAAAGTAGTCTAAACTCAAACTACAGTTTTTTGTAATGTATGTACTAATTTGTTTTTGTTATTGCTTAAAACACATTTTACTTTAAATAATTTCAATCTAGAGAAGATTGTTATGTTACAAAAGGCAATTCCTCTCACTTAGCCTAATTAAGTTCTGTTTCTGAATAGAGGGCAAGTGGAATATGTCAAAATATAAATCCCAAAATAGCAACTTACTACTTCGTTTTATTTGACATGAAATCTACTGTGGGGGAGGGGTAAAAAAAGGCGGAAGGTTTTATGAGTCTTAATTATATGAATAACAACATAAGAACCTAAACTACTACTCTTGACAGATTATTCAATTCTATGAATATTTTATGGCTTTCAAAAAAGCAAAATTCAAAATTAGATCAAAAGAAAAAAAGCCAATACTTTTTAAGTGTTTGTGTTTGTGTATGTGTGTGAGGGGGGGTCTATGTAAATCTAAGCCACTCAGGTGAAATTTTCAATAACTATAACATTAATGTATAAAAAATTCCTTAATAGCATTCCTATAGTTTTAATAGGTTTAACCATAATTCAACACAATTATCTGTCCATATAATAAATGATCTTTAAACAATAAGGAATGGCACAAAGAATCAGGATTAAAGACACTAAATCTTAAATAAATATTTTATCTATCACACTATAGTTAGAGATATTATACTATTATTCCTTACTTCTTTTGCATTCTAGTAAACCTTTTTTGGTTTCCAGATAGGAAAAAAATCCTAAAAAATAAAAAATCTTCAAGAACAAATTAAAATTGCTGCCTAAAGAAAGTAAATACTAATTACAAACTCAGCTATCCAAAGACAAGATGATAATTAAAACATCAAAATAGTGTCTACTTAAAGACTATTTTAATAATCGCTATTTATGTGACAGACTAGCATAACCTGTGTACTGCCTAGTGATAACGGGAAGACATTAAACAGAAAAAAAATTTGTCATATCAATGAAACTAATTGAAAGTGAAGAGATGGAAAATTTTAATTAACTTTGTGAACTGGCTTTGTCTATGTCAATTACCTAAATTATACTATTGAAACATGGGGAGAAATCTGTACTCTAGTTCATATAAGAGTGCTGTGAAACAATTCCTGATGGACAGGAGATTAATCATTTCAATTTCATATTAAATCAATAAGTAAGTGGAATTAATAGAAATGTAGAATAAATGATGGAGGAAATATGTATGGGATACTAGGGAAATGATAAAAACAGATTGAATTAAGACCAGGAAGGACCTACTGGCATAAGAACACTAACAGAATGAGTAACACATAAGTTCATTTATTTTTGTAAACCAGTGAAACAATGACAATAGTTGATATAAGCTGACTAAACAGGTATCTACTTGACTTTGTAGTCTTCAATTTTTTTAATATGTGGGGAATCACAGAAATATTTGAAGTTAATTAGTAATCTAAATATATTCATAAAATAAAAATACATCTCAACTATTTTTTTTTTGCTTCTAGTACTATGAGAGGATATAATACACATTTTTTTAAAAATGACATTTTCTTAAAATCAGTTGGGAACAAGAAATATTCATGTGCTCAAGTGTCTCCTCAAATATTAAAAATCACAAAAACATTCACTTTACAAAAATTTTCTCAAGTTTCCAAAACAGATGAACTTCAGTGTGTGTTATGTTGACTGGGAATATGATAAGAGTGGTGCTTCAATTTATCAGAGTATTTTTAAGAACTTCTAATTGATTTCACAAATATGTATATTCAACAAATTACTGGAATATAATATGAATGAAACACCATTCTAGGCACAAGAAATCATACAATACAAATGCTGGGGAACTCCAGAAGGCTTCATCATCTATGCTAAAGCCAAAGGATATGTAATGGCTATGTGGCACAATTCTGCACCAGTTGTCATGTTTTGAACAAGGAGGAATACATGATTGATTAACTGAGTCTTCCTTGGTTATGTGGTGGGAGGTGGGGTTTAGGGAATTTTTTGTTGTTGTTATCATTAATCTACAATTACATGAAGAACATTATGTTTACTAGGCTCCCCCCTTCACCAAGTTGCTCCCCCACACACCATTACAGTCACTGTCCATTAGCATAGTAAGATGCTGTAGCATGACTACTTGTCGTCATTGTGTTGCACAGCCCACCCCTTCCCCCCCAATATTAAACATGCTAATCGTAATGCCCCCTTTCTTTTTCTCTGCCCTTTTCCCTCCCTCCACACCCATCTTCCCTAGTCCCTTTCCCTTTGATAACTGTTAGTTCATTCTTGGGTTCTGTGAGTCTGCTGCTGTTTTGTTCCTTCTGTTTTTCTTTGTTCTTATACTCCATAGATGAGTGAAATCATTTGATACTTGTCTTTCACCACCTCACTTATTTCACTAAGCATAATACCCTCTAGCTCCATTCATGTTGTTGCAAATGGAAGGATTTGTTTTCTTCTTATGGCTGAATAATATTCCATTGTGTATATGTACCACATCTTCTTTATCCATTCATCTCCTGACGGACACTTAGGTTGCATCCATTTCTTGGCTATTGTAAACAGTGTGGAGATAAACATAGGGGTGCATCTGTCTTCTTCAAACTGGGCTGCTGCATTCTTAGGGTAAATTCCTAAAAGTGGAATTCCTGAGTCAAATGGTATGTCTATTTTGAGCTTTTTGAGGAATCTCCATACTGCTTTCTACAATGGATGAACTAATTTACATTCCCACCAGCAGTGTAGGAGGGTTCCCCTTTCTCCACAACCTCACCAAAATTTGCTGTTGTTTGTCTTTTGGATGGTAGCCATCCTTACTAGTGTGAGGTGATATCTCACTGTGGTTTTAGTTTGCATTTCTCTAATGACTAGTGATGTGTAGCATCTTTTCATGTGTGTTGGCCATCTGAATTTCTTCTTTGGAGAACTGTCTGTTCAGCTCCTCTGCACATTTTTTAACTGGATTATTTGCTTTTTGTTTGTTGAGGTGTGTGAGCTCTTTATATATTTTGGATGTCAAACCTTGATCGGATCTGTCATTTATAAATATATTCTCCCATACTGTAGAGCACCTTTTTGTTTTATTGATGGTGTCCTTTCCTGTACAGAAGCTTTTCAGCTTGATATAGTCCCACTTGTTCATTTTTGCTTTTGTTTTCCTTGCCCACGGAGATATATTCATGAAGAAGTCACTAATGTTCACATCCAAGAGTTTTTTGCCTATGTTTTTTTCTAAGAGTTTTATGGTTTCATGACTTACATTCAGATCTTTGATCCATTTTGAATTTACTTTTGTGTATGGGGTTAGACAGTGATCCAGTTTCATTCTCTTACATGTAGCTGTCCAGTTTTGCCAGCAACATCTGTTGAAGAGACTGTCATTTCCCCATTGTATATTCATGGCTCCTTTATCATATATTAATTGACCATATATGTTTGGGTTAATGTCTGGAGTCTCTATTCATTTCCACTGGTGGCTCTGTTCTTGTGCCAGTACCAAATTGTCTTGATTACTGTGGCTTTGTAGTAGACCTTGAAGTTGGGGAGCGAGATCCTCCCCACTTTATTTGTCCTTCTTAGGATTGCTTTGGCTATTCGGGGTTTTTGGTGTTTCCATATGAATTTTTGAACTATTTGCTCCAGTTCATTGAAGAATGCTGTTGGTAATTTTATAGGGATTGCATCAAATCTGTATATTGCTTTGGGCAGGATGTCCATTTTGATGATATTAATTCTTCCTAGCCAAGAGCATGGGATAAGTTTCCATTTGCTAGTGTCCTCTTTAATTTCTCTTAAGAGTTATTATAGTTCTCAGGGTATAGGTCTTTCACTTCCTTGGTTAGGTTTATTCCTAGGTATTTTATTCTTTTTGAAGCTATTGTGAATGGAATTGTTTTCCTGATTTCTCTTTCTATTAGTTCATTGTTATTGTATAGGAAAGCTACAGATTTCTGTGTGTTAATTTTGTATCCTGCAAATTTGCTGTATTCCAATATCAGTTCTAGTAGTTTTGGAGTGGAGTCTTTAGGGTTTTTTATGTACAATATCATGTCATCTGCAAATAGTGAGAGTTTAACTTCTTCTTTACCAAACTGGATTCCTTGTATTTCTTTGTTTTGTCTAATTGCCATGGCTAGGACCTCCAGTACTATGTTAATAACAGTGGGGAGAGTAGCCATCCCTGTCTTGTTCCTGATCTCAGAGGAAAAGCTTTCAGCTTCTCGGTCTTCAGTATGATGTTGGCTGTGGGCTTATCATATATGGCCTTTATTATGTTTCAGTACTTGCCCTCTATACCCATTTTGCTGTGAATTTTTATCATGAATGGAAGTTGAATTTTGTTGAATGTATTTTCAGCATCTATGGAGATGATCATGTGGTTTTTGTATTTCTTTTTGTTTATGTGGTGGATTATGTTGATGGATTTTCGAATGTTGTAACATCCTTGCATCCCTGGGATGAATCCCACTTGGTCATGATGTATGATCCCTTTGATGTATTTTTGAATTCGGTTTGCTAATATTTTGTTGAGTATTTTTGCATCTATGTTCATCAGGGATATTGGTCTGTAGTTTTCTTTTTTGGTGGGGTCTTTGCCTGGTTTTGGTATTAGGGTGATGTTGGCTTCATAGAATGAGTTTGGGAGTATTCCCTCCCCTTATATTTTTTGGAAAATTTTAAGGAGAATGGGTACTATGCCTTCTCTATATGTCTGATAAAATTACAAGGTAAATCCATCTGGCCCAGGAATTTTTTTCTTGGGTAGTTTTTTGATTACCGCTTCAATTTCTTTGCTGGTAATTGGTTTGTCTAGATTTTGTGTTTCTTTCTTGGTCAGTCTTGGAAAGTTGTATTTTTCTAAGAAGTTGTCCATTTCTTCTAGGTTTTCCAGATTGGTAGCATATAGGTATTCACAGTATTCTCTAATAATTCTTTGTATTTCTATGGGGTCCGTCATGATTTTTTCCTTTCTCATTTCTGATTCTGTTGATGTGTGTTGATTCTCTTTTTCTTTAAGTCTGGCTAGAGGCTTATCTATTTTGTTTGTTTTCTCAAAGAACCAGCTCTTTGTTTCATTGATTTATTCTATTATTTTATTATTCTCAATTTTATTTATTTCTTCTCTGAACTTTATAATGTTCCTCCTTCTGCTGACTTTAGGCCTCATTTGTTCTTCTTTTTCCAATTTCCATAATTGTGACATTAGACTATTCATTTGGGATTGTTCTTCCTTCTTTAAATATGCCTGGACTGCTATATACTTTCCTCTTAAGACTGCTTTTGCTTCGTCCCACAGAAGTTGGGGCTTTGTGATGTTGTTGTCATTTGTTTCCATATATTGCTTGATCTCCATTTTTATGTGGTCGTTGATCCATTGATTATTTAGGAGCATGTTGTTAAGCTTCCATGTGTTTGTGGGCCTTTTTGCTTTCTTTGTACAATTTAGTTCTAGTTTTATTCCTTTGTGGTCTGAAAAGCTGGTTGGTGGAATTTTAATCTTTTTTAATTTACTGAGGCTCTTTTTGTGGCCTAGTATGTGGTCTATTCTGGAGAATGTTCCATGTGCACTTGAGAAGAATGTGTATCCTGTTGCTTTTGGATGTAGAGTTCTATAGATGTCTATTAGGTCCATCTGTTCTAGTGTGTTGTTCAGTGCCTCTGTGTCATTACTTATTTTATGTATGGTGGATTTATCCTTTGGAGTGAGTGGTGTGTTGAAGTGTCCTAAAATGAATGCATTGCATTCTATTTCCTCCTTTAGTTCTGTTAGTATTTGTTTCACATATCCTGGTGGTCCTGTCTTGGGTGGATATATATTTTTAATGGTTATATCCTCTTGTTGGACTGAGCCCTTTATCATTATGTAATGTCCTTCTTTATCTCTTGTTACTTTCTTTGTTTTGAAGTTAATTTTGTCTGACACTAGTACTGCAACACCTGCTTTTTTCTCCCTGTTGTTTGCATGGAATATCTTTTTCCATCCCTTGACTTTTAGTCTATGCATATCTTTGGGTTTGAGGTGGGTCTTTTGTAAGCAGCATATACATGGGTTTTGCTTTTTTATCCATTCTATTATTCTGTGTCTTTTGATAGGTGCATTCAGTCCATTTACATTTAGGGTGATTATTGAAAGATATGTACTTATTGCCATTGCAGGCTTTAGATTCGTGGTTACCAAAGGTTCAAGGTTACCTTCTTTAGTATCTTACTGCCTAACTTAGCTCGCTTACTGAGCTATTATAGACAGTGTCTTGTGATTCTTTATTTCTCTCCCTTCTTACTCTTCCTCTTCCATTCTTTACATGTTGTGTGTTTTATTCTGTGCTCTTTTGTGTTTCCTTTAACTGCTTTTGTGTGTAGTTGATTTTATTTTTTACCTTTAGTTAGTATTTGGTTGGTCTGCTTCCTTTGCTCTCATTTTATTTTCTCTGGTGACATCTGTTTAGCCTTAGGTGCTCCCATCTAGAGCAATCCCTAACTAATGTTAGAAAAAAAACCCTGTAAGATGCCCTGTAGAGGTGGTTTGTGGAAGGCAAATTCCCCCAACTTTTGCTTGTCTTGGAATTGTTTAATCCCTCCTTCATATTTAAATGATAATTGTGCTCAATACAGTATTCTTGGTTTAAGGCCCTTCTGTTTCATTGCATTAAATATATCATGCCATTCTCTTCTGGCCTATAAGGTTTCTGTTGTGAAGTCTGATGATAGCCTGATGGGTTTTCCTTTATAGGTGACCCTTTTCCTCTCTCTTGCTGCCTTTAAAACTCTGTCCTTGTCCTTGATATTTGCCGTTTTAATTATTATGTGTCTTGGTGTTCTCCTCCTTGGGTTCCTTCTGTTGAGCGTTCTGTGTACTTCCGTGGTCTGAACGACTATTTCCTCCCCCAGTTTTGGGAGTTTTCAGCAATTATTTCTTCAAATACACTTTCTATCCCTTTTCCTCTCTCTTCTTCTGGTACCCCTATAATGTGGATATTGTTCCTTTTGTATTGGTCACACAGTTCTCTTAATACTCTTTCATTCCTGAAGATCCTTTTATCTCTCTCTGCGTCAACTTCTATGCATTCCTGTTCTCTGGTTTCTGTTTCATCAATGGCCTCTTGCATCTTGTCCATTCTGCTTATAAATCCTTTCATAGATTGTTTCATTTCTGTAATCTCCCTCCAGACTTCATTCCTTAGCTCTTGTATATTTCTCTGCAGCTCCATCAGCTTGGTTATGACCTTTATTTTCAATTCTTTTTCAGGGATATTGGTTAGGTCTATCTCCCTAGATTCCTTCTCAGGGGAGGATGTCTGGGTTAGTCTGGTCTGTATCAAATTCTTCTACCTTTTCATGGCTATAGAGGTAGTTGTAGGGAGCTGGCGTGTGTGTCAGCTGGGAGAACGTCCCTTCTTGCTGATTTGTGGCCTTCCTCTCCTGAGAGAATAGCAACCCCCTAGTGGCTTGTGCTGGGCAGCTGCATGCAGACGGGGTGTCTGGTTCTTGCCTGGCCACTGTCTAGTTAAGCTCTGAGATTGCTATGGGTGTGGCCGGCCTCAGGCCAATATGGTTGAGCAACATCAGAGGGGAAATGGGCAGGAGGCTGTTTATTGCCACGAGGGGCCTCCGAGCTCTGCTGCCACCCAGGGGTTTAGGGTCCCCAGATTTCCTCGGGATTCCTAGCTGCTGGGCTAAGTGTCCTGGGATGTTTCCATCCAGCTGTGGGGTCCCTGTCCCTTTAAGTCTTTCAAAAAGCACTCGCTTTTCTTTGTCCCAGGGATGCCAGCTGTGAGGACCCACTCACAGGTTTTACTGTCCTGTTTCCCTAGTACCCAGCACACCATGCACTGTGTGTCTTTGCTCCATAGCGGATGGCTAGGGCTGGGTGTTTAGCAGTCCTGGGCTTCCTCTCCCTCCCCGCTCCGACTCCTCTCCTTCCACCAGGGGCTGGGGGGAGGGGCGCTCGGGTCCCACCAGGCCAGGGCTTGTATCTTACCCCCTTCATGAGGCGCTGGGTTCTCACAGGTGTAGATGTAGCCTGGCTGTTGTCCTGTATCTTCTGGTCTCTCTTTTAGGGATAGTTGTATTTGATGTATTTTCAAAAATATATATGGTTTTGGAAGGAGATTTCCACTGCTCTACTCATGCCTCCATCTTTGCTCCACTGGATTTTTGGAATTTTTGTCCCTCATATTTACCATCTCAGATCTAACTTAATCCCATTCATATCATAGGTGATGTGACACCAAAGCCTGAACAGTTAAATTGCCCAATATCACAAATCCAACTAATGTTAGAAAAAAAACCTTAGAATAAAGGTTTCCTGATTCCCATAAATAAAAAAAAGATTTATTATAAACAAATGTACCTTATATGTCTGTAGGAGATTTATATCATACCTGTTATACCTAATCTTTTACCAAAATCCAAAAAGATGGACCCTCCAAAGAATTTATTATTGCCATCTATTTAATAGTGCCAAAATACATTAGATGAATATCAGCAAGACACATTGGCAGCTAATATGAAAGATATTGCCCTACCTTACAATCTGTCCTGGTCTTCAAGTATAAGTTAAAACATACCACCTCTATATTGTACTTTGAGGGGCAACCAGAAAGACTACTACTCCAAATAACTCCCCTTCTATGAGGTGCCATGGTGCCTAAAATCCTATTCCTTTCTTTGGGTCTTCAGAAATTTTTTAATGGTTTATGTATAGTACTTCTTTAAATGTAAATATACTTGAGTAAGAAAATACTTTTATTTTTGATTATCTAATGTAGATATGAGCATGTGATATGATACTGTGTGGTTAGAAGAGTTAAAGTGGTTAAAACACCCACTGAATAGATGGCTGTTTTCCTGGAGTTAAGACTGGGAAAAGCAATAAAACTGAAGACAAAATGCCAATTTCATAATGTTATTATATTGCAATGGAAGACTTCTCATTTCAGAAAATTACCATGCCAGAAACTTGAAGTGAGCTTTGGCACTCTGACTGCTAGTTTGACCATTGATCTAATTCACCAGTAATCTAATTCGGTTTCAAGGATTTTTTAAACAAACAATATATACATTAAAATTGATATTAGAGTGATTATCTGACATTTGACTGGTATAGAATTGTTACTTCTATAAACAATTGTAAAGCTAAGCACCCACTCAGTCTCCTAAGGAACAGGTAAAATTTGAAGTCAGATGTTACGGAAACTCATTGAAAGCTTATATTCTAAAGGAGAAGGAAATTCAAAGACTTAAATATTTTAGTTTGACATTCAAGTGCTAACTTCCATGACAGGGAATCTTCCACTAGGACCCAGTCTAGGGTAGAGCTCCTTGATGAGCAGGGATGTTTGTAAACATAATATATTACCTGCTGACCCTGGTCTAAACACTTCACTTTCCTAATTCATGAAGAAAGATCTAGTTCAAACACAGTTGTAGAAAAAAACTCTACAGGAAGGTTATCTATGGTCAAGAATGCTGTTCCATTTTAAGGATCATTTTATTCTAATACATTTTCTTGAATTGTTTTACCAAATGTTCAACTTTTCAAAATAAAGTTTTTCCTTTGTTTCCTTTTCTTTCAAAATATTTTCATTTAAGGCATCATGTGCAATGTCTAATTCTTAAAACAGAAACACTACATTCATCATCCATAGTGTGAAGGTATCCTTTACATATTTTTGTTTTTTGAAAATTCATTTCAACAAATATTTATTATTTTATTATTTCTAAGATTAATTTTATAAAGGGAATATTAAGAAATACTAATTTTGATCAAAAAAATTTGTTCAAACAATGCTTAATTCTCTAAGTATGTCTTTATAATAACTAGAAAATCACTTGCTGACTTTGATATAGTCTTATTATAGACTCCTCACTAACAAGAATAGAAGCAAATTAATATTTGTTTTTACACAGAAATAGGAAAACTAGATGACTGTTATTTAAATGTATAGTGTTTGCCTCAAAAGCCTACTATCTTTAAAATACCAGTCTCTTGAAAAACATATTTGTTGGGTAGATGTTTCTATGACTTCATTACTTTATTTCCAATAGAGACTGCTGTTAAAAATTAATTTAAAAAGCAGCTGCTCAACAGTTTTGACATATTTCTAAAATAGATTTGTATTTTAAATGCCTTACTTGAAAGAATCTACAAATAAATGCTATGGAGGAAAAGTAAAATTCTTAAATATCATATAAGAATTGGATATAATTTAAATTTTGTACAAATCTGAATTTGGGTATAACTGTAACAAATAATGCTTCAATATGTGCCATAGAGATATTGAATAGAAGTGAGGTGAATGTATTCTACTGGAGAGGAGAAGAGAGGGATGTATTTATAATCTATACTTTTGAAAAGCCAGAATTAATTTTTTAACAGTTAAAATTATTTAAGCATCTCCAAAAACAGAATGCATAAAAAAAGATACTTCGTGAGGAAAATCCTAAAAAAATTGTGCTACTATTTCTGGGGAGCCACAGAAAGGTTTTTTGGGATGTATAAACAACATTTTGAATTTCTGGATTTACCTAGGAAGTGGGGAATGATTGGACCACCAAACAAATAGCAGATAGACAATAATGAGCTACTTGTTTGGCAATCATTGAGATTCCAAAGTTGTGAAAATACATACTTGGAGTTGTAAAAATGAACAATAGTCACTTAGTTCAACACCTAATTATGATTAAGAGCCACCATGCTTACTTCTGGGAAAAAGCTTGATATCTGTGACTAGCATTGCCATTCCTTGAGTGTCAACTCTAGAAGGATCAGTGTAGCTCTGTTTTCTCCAGAAGGGCTGGAGGTTCTTAGCTCTGGTTCCTGCTTGCTGCACCTCCCACTGCCCTGCAATACTGTTGGCATTGAAGGCTACTGGGCAAGAACAGTTTTCTTCTCTTGTATCATTTACTTGTTCCAATAAGTCTGTTTTGTATAGAAAAACTGGTCAGTAATTGCTATGGGCTGAAATATGTTCCTCCAAATTCACGTGGTGAAGCCCTAACCCCAGTGTAACTGTATTTGGAGAAGGAGCCTGTAAGAAGGTAAAAAGGGTTAAAGGAGGTCAGAAGGGTGGAACCCCTGTCTGGCAGGACTTGTGTCCTAATAAGAAGAGAAAAGGCATCATAAAGCCTCCCCTGCCATGCAACTACCTCCTCATGTACTAAAGAAAGTCCATCTGAGGCACAGAAGAAGGCAGCCATCTACAACCCAAGGAGAGATTCCACACCGGACATCAACCTTACCGGCACCTTGATCTTGGCCTTTCAGGCTCCAGAACCATGACAAAATAAAATTCTGCTGTTCAAGCCACCCAGCTTGTGGTATTCTGTTATGGCATCTCTAGAAGATTAATAGAGTGATGTACTATTTTCCTTTTCCTGAATCTTAAATATTCAATAATTTAATGCATGAACACTGGCATATGTTTCAAGTCTTCCAGGAATTGAAAAAAATCCAGGATTTAGCTGACTTATCCATGATAAGGCAATGGCTCCATATGTATTAAGGATGACCCTTTAAAGGCTAGGTTTTATATAACACTATATTATATGTAATAAATACTAAAAAGCTTTATTTAAAAAGGAAAAGGAAAATATTATTGTGTTATACTGCAGTATCACAGAGAACAACCATGTATCAGGTTTAGAAAGTACTTAAAGAAATGAGTTCCTCTCCTGTCCCAACATAGTAGACTAGACTATCTGGAGTATAGACAACTCCCCTCCCCCATTATTTAAACTGCATAAACTATAATTTTAGTAACTCCAGCAAGGAGCTAATCAAGTTTTGATTTGCTAATTACTTCTCAATTTGATTAAAGTTGGCACCTAATCATCTCTGGATATTTAAAGTCAATCTTTCACTAACATTTGCAAATCAAGACTTCAGTGTAAAACAAAATTGGGAATATACCATAAAAGTTCTTTGTGTTATAACAAATAATTAATTTCTACTTGTTGCTACAATTTTAACAATAAAGGAAAATTGTCTAGGATGCTTCAACAAGTTGAATTATGCATGCAGTGTACCATCCTGTGCTGGAAAGAAAAAACAAAGTAAGCTAATTTTGAACAGTTTTGTGAGGCAACCTAAGCTGAGCCAAGAAAGTGCACATGCTACATTAAACAAGCACAATGTAATTCAAAGTCACAATTCCATTTTAGGTCAACAGTAGTGCAGAAGAATTATCTGCAAGGAAATGGAGCCATGAACAATCAATTTTATAATTGTTTTCCCAGCTACAACCAATATTTTAAAATACATTTAAGAATTGTTAATATATGTAAGATAATATCTCCTTGAAAAATATGCCAAGATAGGAAAAAGAATGCATAGTCATTTAAATTCAACAAGAGAAAACATCATGATGAAACACTGTGAAAAAGAAAATGAGGCAGATAAGTTGGTTCTAATTTCAGGGAAAATGTGTTTCCCAGTCATTTCTCAAATACTATATTTAAATTGTACCCTGTGACAAAGTTTCTCCTAGCTTTATCACTTTCTGTTGCTATCATGATTACACAACTTGAAACTTGACTGTACTGCACTGAAAAATGATTCATCTTTCCAGGAGGCATTTCCTTAATACTACGGCCTCATTAGTAGCATTTCCAAATGGTATCTTCACAAATAAAGTCATATAAAACTTTGGATGGCTATCTTGTAAAGATGGGTTATCTGAATAATGGACACTTGATTTTTTTTCCTAAAGATTTTACCATAATTTATATCTTTTATTTCTTTTCCCATCCATATTCATCTAAGTCAATGAAAAATAACACTTTTTTCTTAACTATTTATAAAATTTTCTATTCTATTCTTCTTCCTTGCTATGAGGTTGATTTTTTTATTTGCTTCCATTTTCAGTCTTTTTATTTTGTTTTCCTTATTAACACTTTAGCATTTTAGTTAATTTTAGTAGTAAGCCAGTGACTCTTAGATTTATAGCTCAAATAATATCTTTCTCATGTTCAAATTTTGGCCTTATTCCATATTCTATCTGAATGAATTCCTTGGTGAACATCCAATTTAGTTAGAAATCAGGGCATAATATTAGAAAATGCCCTGCATCAAATATGAGGAGACACTATCCATACAGCTCTGCAATACAAACAGCAGCAGCCTCCCATTAATCTTTGCCAAATGCATGAATGATTTCTTTCTCTTTTTTTAATGTATCCATTTTCATGTTAGCTCTATGAAGTGAATTTCGAAGTTCTCTTTTGAAGGTCAAAGAGATAGGAAGTTCCAGAACTCTACCAAGGGTAGACACCTCACTTATACCTATACTCCAACCATCATAACTTAAGTTTCTTTCTTTCAGAGGTTCAAAGGAAATATCTTCTTCAAAATATTAGATATAATTCTGCTAGATAAAAACTCCAGGCTCTTTACCTCCTTTCTTAACAAAGGAATTTGTAAAGAAAAAAAAAAGGAGTAACCTAAGACAAGACTGCAGCCTGCTTCCTCCTGATTTCAGTCTTGCTAGAAAAATGCACAGCTCTAATCATTCCCTCCTTCACATGAAAGCCACGTTACTAGAGAGTTTATTCTGTAAGGGAAACTATTATGAAGTCTTCTCACTGTAGTTCTACATGTTTCATAATGCTAGAGATGGACGGTGGGCAGAAAAGGGAATTTTATATAATCCATGGTTAACTGAACTAAAAAACATAGCATTATCTAGTACTAGGTTATTATTTTTTTTTAATGAAGAAGCATTTTACAGCCAAGGATAGAAGCTGAAATGCATTAATGAAATGCATTAAAACAATAAAATGTTTGTGACATTTAATCCAATGGTGGAGTTTCTAATTTAAATTCTAACACGCTGTAAGTTATAAAGCTAAGTTTTAGTCGCCTGAGTCATTATGAGGGCTCTGAGCACAGGCAAACAATGTTACTATCTTGGTTTGATGGTTTAAACTATTTAGTTGGATTCAGAATGTAAGTATAATAAGGTGTAGATTAGGTTCATAGTATAAATCCATCTTCTGAAGCCAAATAGAAATGTAGCTCAAAAATTCCCTTACACAGCAGAACATTCATTAGACTCAATGCAAAAAACACAAAGATAGAATATGTTAAATGACACCATGAAGAAACTAATGCAAATACAGGATGTAAAACATTCTATAACTTACTGAATTTGATACTTGATAAAGTCAATGGCATGTGATTAAAAAAAAAAAGTTTCCCAAATCAGTACCTTTTCTTATATCTACTAAAGACTGGTCCTGAATGTCATGCATGGCATAACAAATTGGAGCAAACCCCTAAGTCCAGTGTCCAAAGCAGTATTTTTTTTATTAAGGTATTATTGATATACACTCTTATGGAGGTTTCACATGAAAAAGAATGTGGTTACTATATTCACCCATATTATCAAGTTTCCCCCATACCCCATTGGAACCACTGTCCATCAGTGTAGTAAGATGGCACACAGTCACTATTTGCCTTCTCTGTGCTACACTGTCTTCCCCATGACCCCCCCCACAGTGTGCCAATAATAATACCCCTCAATCCCCATCTCCCTTCCTCCCCACCCACCTTTCCCCACCCCTCCCCTTTGGTAACCACTAGTCCTTTCTTAGAGTCTATGAGTCTGCTGCTGTTTTGTTCCTTCAGTTTTGCTTTGTTGTTATACTCCACAAATGAGGGAAATCGTTTGGTACTTGTCCTACTCTAGCTGGTTTATTTCCTTAAGCATAATATCATTAAGCTTCATCCATGTTGCTGCAAATGGTAGAATTTGTTTCTTTCTTATGGCTGAATACTATTTCACTGTGTATATGTACCACATCTTCTTTATCCATTCATCTACAGATGGACACCTAGGTTGCTTCCATATCTTGGCTATTGTAAAAAGTGCTGCTATAAACATAGGGGTGCATATGTCTTTTTGAATCTGAAAACTTGCATTCTTTGGGTAAATTCCTAGGAATGGAATTCATGGGTCAAAAGGTATTTCTATTTTTAGTTTTTTGAGGAACCTGCATGCTTTCCACAATGGTTGAACTAGTTTACATTCCCACCAGCAGTATAGGAGGGTTCCCCTTTCTCCACATCCTTGCCAGCATTTGTTGTTCTTAGTCTTTTCAGTTCTGGCCATCCTAACCAATGTGATATCTCATTGTGGTTTTAATTTGCATTTCCCTGATAATTAGCTATGTGGAGTATCTTTTCATGTGCCTGTTGGTCATCTGAATTTCTTCTTTGGAGAATTGTCTGTTCATATCCTGTGCCCATTTTTTAATCAGGTTAATTGCTTTTTGGTTGTTGAGGCATGTGAGCTCTTTATATATTTTGGATGTTAACCCCTTGTCAGATATGTCATTTACAAATATATTCTCTCATACTGTAGGATGCATTTTTATTCTGCTGTTGGTGTTCTTTGCTGTACAGAAGTTTTTAAGCTTGATGTAGTCCCATATGTTCATTTTTTCTTTTGTTTCTCTTGCCCAAGGAGATGCGTTCAGGAAAAAGTTGCTCATGTTTATATTCAGGAGATCCAATGTAATACTTAAGTATTCATGATGCATAATTCTCTACCTTATAAAACTTCTGATGATTTCAAACTACTTTAACATATTTCTACTTCAAATGCTTTGAGGACATCCACCTTTTGTGTTCCATGATACTGTAACAGACTTTAAAGCAAAAAACTAAGAGAAACTGATTTATAACATCTTTGATATATCATAACTTTTTAAACTTTTAATTTATTTTTGAAACTGTTAATTTAAAAGACAAGTTAAAGAGTACTGTAATTTCTACCTTTGCAAACCACAAATGAACATTGGTTTAAACAATGTTTACTTCTCCCTCCTCTCATCTTTAAAAATATTTTCAAAAAGTTATGTTGGGGAAAATACCTTGAAAATTACTACAGTAAGAAAAAAATCCTAATGTCTGTCTTTTTTTACTTTACATATGCATACCGGTGAGTTGCTTATATTACATTTTGAGATTAAAGAAGGAAAAAAGAAATACCTTATTTTTACAGATAAAGAAAGAAAAGTTCAGGGAGAGAAAATATACATGAAATACTTAAGGAACTTAAAGCAAACTTTAAGAAACATCCAATAGCATTTTCAAATTTTTTCTATTAAAAAACCAGCCTTTATAAAGGATAAGTTAAAAGGATGTTCAAAGTAAAAAATATTCTGGAATATCTTCTCTGTGTTAAGTATACTACAAATATCTTTGATACAGAGTAAACTTAAAACATTGATATTCTGTGACTCTCTTCAAACATAACTTATAAGTAATTTCACTGAAACATGTAAAAACTGTATAGAAAGTTGTCTTAAACATCATAACTTTGATCAAATAACAAATATTCAACACTGGGAAATATTTTGAGTGCTTCTATAGCTTCTATTGTGTCTATTTTGTGGAGATAGTTATTGGGTAAAAGACTAAGAAATGCAGAAGTGAGATATTATAATATTGGAAAAAGTCCAGAATTACAGCAAACTTCTTTATTCAGTGTATTTTGAAATTTACACATTTTATATAGGTTCTAAATTACAGTTTTCCCTTCAAATTGAAATATTCTAAAGAATATTCTTTTTGACTTAATCTGAGTGTTCAGGAGATACTGTAATATGTACATATTCAATTAATAGGTAATAATGATAGTTGTAAATAAGCATTCACAAAAGAGTCCTTAACTATTAATAAAACTCGTTAAGGGAGTTTATGGCTTCAAATGGTCAGGTTCTTGGTCACAGGAATTATACTCTATAGAAATGTTATTTACAAGATTATATATTCCTTTGTTCATATAAGGATCAGTGGAATATACCAGAAAACACATGGCTGTAGGGGGGTTTGGTACCTTTGATTAGACTCATTCTTTTGGACTAGGAGCATTGTTCTGGCCTTATTTTCATTTAGAGGTTTGGGATAAATACCTCTTCCTCCACTGATATTTTTCTAGGGATGTAGTCTTGAATGGTAGGGAGATAAGAGGTTTTGAAATCAAAGTTATGCATGCATTTGAGTCCTGTTAATTGCATTAACTTATGAGGTGCTCTTGGGTAAATTATTATCACTTTTGGAAATCCAGTTTTCTCTTCTGAAAAAGTAAGTTCAACAACAATTTCTTCCCCTGGCTTTTGTGAAAATTAAATGTAACATAAATGAATTTAAGAGAACATGTTAAATATAAAAGATTATGATTTGAATTAAATAATTTTGATTAACATTAAAGCATAGTTTATGTGACTGGATGTCAACATGAGAATAACCTTTGTATTTTTTTATTTCAAAAGATACACAACCTCTATGCACATATATGCATGTTTCATTGAAGAGAAAGTATGTATGATTTCAGCATGGCCAGGTAAATCTGGCACAGAAATAGTACCAAAATGTGGAGAATTTAAGGTTTATGTTTAAATCTCAGGAAAACTGAAATACAACAGACATTTAACAATTTCATATTGAATGAAATTTCCTATGTAGTTTCTGTCAAGAAATCTACCTTTGTCTTACCAGGAAGTTAGAAAATTGGAATTATAAGTTTGCATCCAAGATGACTGATACAACACATGGAGAACTTGTTAGATACACATCTCTATATATAAGCTCATATACATATGGATAAAATTCTATTGTTTGCAAAAAAACAAAACAAAAAAAATATGATTCTTTAGAAGCCCCAACTGTAATTATTTCCAGGAAACAATGGTTTGTAAAAATGGCCAAGGAATGAAAAAGTGCACTAACTCAATTTTGGTTTGCTGACATTCTGCAAGCTTTTTGACCTACGTGGCCACAGAAAAACAGTTTCTTTTTGGTAAACCATCTAAAACTCATAAATTAGAGCCAGAAATTAGGTATAACTATATGTACTTCTTTTAGAAAGAAGTAGAAAATGAAAGTGAGTTGAAAACAAGATTTAAAATAGAAAGACATCTCCAGGCAACGTCTTGAATTTAGTTCATTGTTCAGTCCACTAATCTCAATAAAATACATTTATATGAAAAAGTAAAACTTTGGAATTCATGTTTGTACTTATTTTAATACATCAAATAAAATCCCTTTATAAGCAACTTGATCTTCAAGAAAAGTGGCAGTGCATTTTTAATACTACATTGCAAATAACCTGGTTTATATCTGGTTATTTTGTCTTATGCTCCTCTTCTCTCTTACCTTTCTGACATCTCTGCTTCATCTAGATTCTTACCTGTGTGCCAAAAACCCCTAATAGAAGTCTCAGGCAAGGGAGACTTTGCTTCCCACCTAAAGGGCCAGGGATCTGGGCTAAAGAACTCTTCTTTCTTCCTTCATTCCTCCTTTCCTTCCCTCTCTTCTCCCTCCCTCCCTCCCTCTCTCTCTCTCTCCCTCCTTCCCTCCCTTCCTTCCTTCATTCCAAAACTTGATCATAGCCTTCTACCACTGCTTTTTGGGAGGTCTCATACTTACTTAAAATATCCCCTCATTTCTTATTGTCAAAAATTAAGTGGGATTGATGACATTGCAGCAACCATTGTTCAGTGCTTTATCATCAATGTTAGACTGCTATATGCATAAAGCTGAATTTGACTGAAACATTTAAATTTTGCACCTGTATTTAAAAAGTTTTTCTTCTTTTTAAAATCTTTTATATCCTTTTGTTTGGAAGATCATTCTGTTGATATGGGGAAAGTGGTGACTATAATATTATAGGAAAGAAATGGATTACATATATCATTGATTCTCAGTTGCATATTAACACCATCTTGGAATTTTAAGGAATACCTATACCTATGATCCACCATTAGCAGTTCTGATCTATGTGGTCTGTGGTGGAACCTGGGCATAATATTGTTTGAACATGCTTCTGGTGAATCTGGTCAGTAAAATAGAACATCACTGACATATTAACTAGCAATTTCATATGGTTCAACCTAATAGATTATCTTATTTACTTCTCAAAACCACTATATTTCAAAGCACTTTGAGAAAAAAACTATTACCTCCAATTTCCAAATTAGGAAATATAGGATTATAGCAACTAAATGACTCAACCATTGCACTAGGTCATATAATCAGAAAGTAGCAGCTCCTGATCTGAAAAATGCAAATATCATCAATTAAATATGCATTATTTTCAGCAAGCTAGATTTGCTAAAGCAGAAAAGTAACAATGATATGGGAAAATGGGCAACAAAATTAGAATTATAAATCTGGAAACAAAAAAGTTTATCTTTTTGTTTCTACTTTTTTATGAAAAAAATCAAAAGTAACAAAAAAATTAACTAATAGTAACACTCAGCCACAAATATAACTCAGCCATAAACATTATGATTAATCAAGGTCTAATTTTCAAAAGAAACACAGTAAATTGCATTTATTGATATTGTTCCTAGCTATGGAAATTTCTATAATTTTCAATAGATTTGATGAATAACATGTACTTGACAATAGTTTTCTACACTGATTTCCTAAGGTTCTACACTGGATTTCCAAGCACTGCCTTCTGAATTAACAATAACAGTTCAAGAAAGACAATACTCAGTTTATTCTATTTACTACTAAGTTTTTATCTAAAATGGTATGACAGCTCACATTAAATTTCCATGCAAACATATTATATTTTCAAGAGGTATAATTGCAAGACAACATTCCATGAAAGAGAGAAGTTTTGTCCCTACTGTGACTCTAAAAATTTTAAAGTGAACTAGAGGCCTGTTGTAGAGACTGGAAAATTTCCAAGTTATTTACAAAAGTGCACCATAATGGGAGTAATAACAGCAAGACACTAACCTCATGGGACTCTCTGAATGTGTTGCTGTCATGGGTATAGTCTAAATTTAGCTCTTTATAATTTCTGTACTTATGGCTGAAGTTACAAACCATATGGTGATAGAGAGAATTAGCCATATTTTAAATAATCAGCCAAAAGCTTCCCTATTTCAGCTAACAGAAGTCCTTTCATAGAAGAATCTGGTTACAAAACAGCTCATTGAATGATATATTATTTGGGCTTTCAAATTATTGCTTATTTGCTTAATTCATATTGGAAATCATTCAAAGTTCTATAGAGAAAAGCAAAGCATCACAAAATCAAAGCTATAACAAATTTTCAAGTCTTTGAACCTAAGGCCAAAGTTCCAGTCAGTTTGTTAGTATCTGGTAAATATTAATAAAATAAAAACATGAATTTGAATAAAATTAATATAATAACACTATCATCTGTTGAAATTTAAATTGGACATTTTGGCAAAGGCATATATATTGATAAATATTGATTGTGCAAAATCTCCCAACAGTTGTTTTTGTTGTTTTAGAAAGATAATTTCTTCAGTTGGAAAATGTTAAAAATTATTTAAATACACTAAAATTCAACATGAATTTTAGAATTTTATTGCTCTAATACACTTATGCAACCAGGTATATATATCTTTTATAAAGAAAGAAGCTGTTTCAATGGCAAATTAATTTTAGGGAGAGACTGCCTTAACTTCATCCTTCCGTCCTGATTTCCCTTGCCTGTATTTTCATAAAACTTCACTTGCCAGCTCAAGCTGAATAGTTATTTGTTCGAACTTTGGAAGCTCCTACTGCTTAGTTTGTCATTTTTCAAATTGGAGAAAGACTTATTTAAATACAAATTTATACATATTTTAGTCTTAACATTCTGTAATCAATAGTATAAGAATATTTATAGGTAGACAATAGAGAAGAAAATACAGCATCTAGTACATGCATTCCATTCATTATTCAATACGTATTTACCCAGCTTCTGGCTGCCAGCCCCTGTCCTGGGTGCTGAAGATTTTATGCGTTAATATGAAGAAGGCTGGAGGTAGTGGGACATTTGGTGTTCAGGAATGCCTCTTTGAACAGATGGCATTTGAGCTGAGACATGAAATGATGAGACTGAGTAACTGGCTGCAAAAAATTGATCCCTGCCCAGAGAGCAGAATCCCTATAGAAAGTATGAGTTTGGAATTTTTGAGCACTTAAAAAAAGATTCATTTAAACACAAATCAAAATCACAATGAGAATATCACCTCACACCAGTTAGAATGGCCATCATCCGAAAGAAAAGAAATATAAAGTGCTGACAAGGATATGGAGAAATAGGAAGCCTCCTACACTGTCCGTGGGAATGTCAATTAGTGCAGCCTCTCTGAAAATCAGTATGGAAGTTTCTTTGAAAACTAAAAATAGAAATACCATATGACCTAGTAATTCCACTTCTAGGAATTTACCACAAGAAAACAAAATATCTGATTCAAAAGATATATGCACTCTATGTTTATTGCCACATTATTTACAATAGCCAAAATAGGGAAACAACAAAAGCGCCCATCAATAAGTGAATGGATAAAGAAGAAGTGGTACGTATATACAATGAAATTTTATTCAACTGTAAGGAAAAATAAATTCTTCAATTTGCAACGACATGGATGGACCTAGAGCATATTAAGCTAAGTGAAACAAGCCAGGTAGAGAAAGACAAATACCATATGATTTCAATTATTTGTGGAATATAAAAACAAAACAAAACAAAATGAATGAAAGAGCACTAGACTCATAGACACTGAGAAGTGACTGGTGGTTACTATGGGAGAGGGGTTAAGGTAGGTGGGTGGGGAGGGTGAGGGAGATAAAGGAGACAAAAATTATCAATCATAATATAAGTTGATCATGGGGATACCAGTACAGCATGGAGAATACAGCCAATAATTCTGCAACATCTTCCTATGTTGACAGATAGAAATTGCACTAGTGTGTGGGTGAGAATTTAATAATATGGTTGAACCACCGTGTTGTATACTTGAAACAATATAAGATTGGATATCAACTATACTTCAATAAAAACAAATAAATAAAAAGTAAACGTAAATCCAGTTGACAACAATTTTTTTAAAACCAGGAAATAATGCTAACAAATACAACCAGAAAGATAGGAAATTACTAGAAATGCCTTGTAGGCAGAGGGAGGGGTTTGGATTATTTTTTCTCTTTAATGGCAATAGAAAGCTATTAGACAGTTTTAAATAGGAGATCTGGTTGATATTTTAAAAGATCTCAGATTGCTCTGTGGGGAGGGGATTATATGGAGAAATGTGATTAAAGGTGAAAACTGGCATTTAGAGATTTCAAGAGATGAATGCTTAATTTTATTTCTTAGTAAATCTAGTTTTAATGCCATACACTGGGTCTACAGTTATTATAAAGTAACTCTTGTTATAAATTTTGCATTTCTTCCCAATGTAGGCTTTTTCAAAGTATGATCCTGGGACTGTATAAAAATCATTTGCCTCATTAGTTAAAATGCAGAGTCTTTGACTTCATCTCATACCTTTTGAATTAGTGTCTGGGGATAGTACTTGAAAATATATATTTTTTAATGATCTACTCAGGTGATTTTTTTGTATGTGAACATTTGTGAACCACTGTTCTGAGAAATGGTTGTTCCTAAAATGTATGGATGGTGGTAATGCCAGCTATGGCTTCCAAAAAAAGAGGGTCCTTGAACTGAATCTTGAGTGAGAAGTTAGTGTGTGCTAGTTATAAGAGTGTGGGGAAAAGTAATTTCTATACAAAAATATACATGATTAGAGAATATCACGCATAGGTTGGAGTGGAAATTCATCATGATTCAACCTTAGGATATTAGGGAAGCAGGAATGTATGGGAGAAAGAGTCCAAGCCAGCGAATATTTGAATCTTGCAAATTCATTAATTTGAGGTTAATTGAGGTTGACATTTTATAAGGAAGTTCTTTAGACACAGAGAGGATTAGTAGTTTTCCCAAGGCAAACACCTAAAACAGAGGCGATCTGTAGGCCATCCAATGCAAAGCCATCCAAAGAATAATTTGTTATAGGTGTAGTTATTATGTAAGACTCTTTGCCACATTCTGAAAATGAATGAATTTGCAGGATTCAAATATTCCCTGGTTTGGACTCTTTCTCCCATCCATTTCTGCTTCCCTAATATCCTGAGGTCTAATCATTATGAATTTTCACTCCAACCAATACAAAACATTAAAAAAAGAAAGAAGAAGAAAAATAGGAAGAGACATGGAAATACAAAGTAGAATGGTGGTTGCCAGGGGCTAGGGAAAGGGGGAAATAGGGAAAAGGTCAGTGGGTATAGAATTTCAGTTTGCAAATGAAGAAGTTCAGAAGATTTACTACACAACAGTGTGAATATACTTAACACTATTGAACTGTACAGTTAAAAATAACTAAGATGGTAAAAAATAATGGCAACTCATAGTTTTGTTGTAAAGATGAAATGATAAAATATGTGAAAGCATACAATACCAGGCTTAACACCTAAGACGCCATAGGTAATCCCCATTGTTTTAGTGTCCCTTCCTCCTTGCAAACAGTCTTTAATAAAATATCTATTATTAATTGGAAACAATTCACATCCACTCATTTATAAAATTTAACCAAGTATCATTCTCAGTGTTGTTGATTAGATCATTTTTCTTTTTGTTCTCTTCACTATCAGCATTTGCTGGTTTTACTCCCTATAGTATCTTTCTTTTAGCGGAGACTTTGCCCACTATTTCGTTGACAAAATTGGTGTTTTGTTTCTGAAGCAAAAATAAGTTTCACATTTCAATATTAAATGGCAATTCAATTTTATGTTCCTTTATACTATCAGTAAAGTACTACCCACAAGATATTTCAAAGTATCTTGGAACTGTTACTTAAAAGTTGACATATATTGTATCCATAATATATTATTTGACGTTCACAGAGATTTCTATTATGTGTATTTAAACTATTGTGTATTCTGTTAAGACTAACTGTATAAATAAGTTCCTAAAAAGTCATGACCCTCAGATCTAAAACAAAGCAAGATTGTTTCAAATATATCCCTTTAACTATGTTTTGAGTTTAATTAATGCAATGTTATGCCACGTTAAAAAACTAAGATAATTCTAGGGTAACAAAGATAATAAATACTACCTCTATGGCCTCCAATTTTAGGAATAGTAAGAGAAAAATGACAAAAGTCAAAGAACAAAAAAATTTGAACATGCCTTTAAAGAACTCTGTGGATGCCATTAAGATAATTCCATGTGATAATCCTTTTGCTATTTCTTGCTATAAGGATACCTGCATGAGATACACATGTAAATATTCAAACAGGTAAATCATGTAGGTAAAACCTATGGCTAACAACTGTATATATGGAAATAAAGAACGAGTGGGAGAGAAAGAGAGGCTATAAAAACACCTCCATATTATAGATAGCTATGATCAGTAAATAAAGTCTGCCACAGAGTATTAGGAGTTAAGATGCTGAAATTCTAGATAGATTACAGGAGTGAAATAGATGCCGCTACATTTTTTGTTTAGCAGTAAAGCAGAAATAAAAAGAACATAAAATTCTTGGGTTTGATTGATATACCAACACGATGACTAAACAGAGCTCCAAGTAACAGCTGTAAATAACATCAGGTACTTCTAAAGCAGAGCCACCTCTGCAAAGGCAGAATTATTATGTAATTATATCTACTTTTCCAAGTTACAAACTATTCCCTGGCAGGGATCCACTTCTTCACTCATTGAGATTCAATATAATTTGAGCTGCTAAGGTAAAGTGTCTCCCGGCAGGAGGTTGCAAATGAATCCTGTTGATGCTTTTATTACTACCGAATCATACTGTTTGGTCCAACACTCAAACAACTCCAGCGCTCAGGGAAGCATTTGCAAGTGGTTTATTTTGAAATAGAGAAGAGAACTACCTCAGGATGAGAAAATCCGGGGATTCCAGTAAGAGTCATAACAACATGAAGTTTGCTGTAACTGTACTAGAGTTGATTGCATGCAATTGTCCAAATTCTCTAACTAGTTTATATTCGACAAAAACTTTAACATTCATTTCCAACTAAAATGAGAAATGAAATGCTGGGAGGGCTAACATTTCCTGTGTTGTATATTCCTTATTATTTTTTGGTAATATTTTTGTTTGGCTTTTGGTTTTTATCTTTTATGTTTTTTTTTAAGGAGGAGGTGCTTTTATTTTTTTTTCTTTTCTTTTGGTATCATTAATCTACAATTACATGAAGGACATTAGGTTTACTAGGCTCCCCCCTTCACCAAGTCCCCCCCACATCCCCATTCACAGACACTGTTCATCAACATAGTAAGATGCTGTAAAATCACTACTTGTCACCAAGTTCACAGTCAAGCTCCTTCAACATAGTAAAATGCTGTAAAATCACTACTTGTCTTCTCTGTGTTGCACAGCCTTCCCCGTGCCCCTCCAACACTATACATGCTAATCGTAATCCCCTTTCTTTTCTTCCCGCCCTTATCTCTCCTTCCCACCCATCCTACCCAGTCCCTTTCCCTTTGGTAACTATTAGTCCATTCTTGGGTTCCGTGCTTCTGCTGCTGTTTTGTTCCTTCAGTTTTCTTTTGTTCTTATAATCCACATATGAGTGAAATTATTTGGTACTTGTTTTTCTCCACCTGGCTTATTTCACTGAACATAATACCCTCTAGCTCCATCCATGTTGTTGCGAATGGTAGGATTTGTTTTTTTCTTATGAGTGAGTAATATTACATTGTGTATATGTACCACATCTTCTTTATCCATTCATCTACTGATGGATATGTAGGCTGCTTCCATACCTAGGCTATAGTAAATAGTGCAGTGATAAACATAGGGGTGCATCTGTCTTTTTCAAACTGGGATGCTGAATTCTTAGGGTAAATTCCTAGAAGTGGAATTCCTGGGTCAAATGGTATTTCTATTTTGAGCATTTTGAGGAACCTCCATACTGCTTTCCACAATGGTTGAACTAATTTACATTCCCACCAGCAGTGTAGGAGGGTTCCCTTTTCTCCACAACCTCGCCAACATTTGTTATTGTTTGTCTTTTGGATGGTAGCCATCCTTACTGGTGTGAGATGATATCTCATTGTGGTTTTAATTTGCATTTCTCTGATAACAAGCGATGTGGAGAATCTTTTCATGTGTCTGTTGGCCATCAGAATTTCTTCTTTGGAGAACTGTCTATTCAGCTCCTCTGCCCATTTTTTAATTGGATTATTTGCTTTTTGTTTGTTGAGGTGTGTGAGCTCTTTATATATTTTGGATGTCAAGCCTTTATCGGATCTGTCATTTACGAATATATTCTCCCATACTGTAGGGTTCCTTTTCGTTCTATTGATGGTGTCCTTTCCTGTACAGAAGCTTTTCAGCTGGATATAGTCCCACTTGTTCATTTTTGCTTTTGTTTTCCTTGCCCTGGAGATATATTCATAAATAAGTCGCTAATGTTCACATTCAAGAGATTTTTGCCTGTTTTTTTTCTAAGAGTTTTATGGTTTCATGACTTACATTCAGGTCTTTGATCCATTTTGAATTTACTTTTGTGTATGGGGTTAGACAGTGATCCAGTTTCATTCTCTTACATGTAGCTGTCCAGTTTTGCCAGCAACATCTGTTGAAGAGACTGTCATTTCCTCATTGTATGTCCATGGCCCCTTTATCGAATATTAGTTGACCATACATGTTTGGGTTAACGTTTGGAGTCTCTATTCTGTTCCATTGGTCTGTGGCTCTGTTCTTGTGCCAGTACCAAATTGTCTTGATTATTGTGGCTTTGTAGTGGAGCTTGAGTTAGGGAGTGAGATCCCCCCCTACTTTTTTCATCCTTCTCAGGATTGCTTTAGCTATTTGGGGTCTTTGGTGTTTCCATATAATTTTTGAACTATTTGTTCCAGTTCATTGAAGAATGCTGTTGGTAATTTGACAGGGATTGCATCACATCTGTGTATTGCTTTGGGCAGGATGGCCATTTTTACGATATTAATTCTTCCTAGCCAAGAGCATGGGATGAGTTTCCATTTGTTAGTGACCTCTTTAATTTCTCTTAAGAGTGTCTTACAGTTTTCAGAGTATAGGTCTTTCACTTCCTTTGTTAGGTTTATTCCTAGGTATTTTATTCTTTTTGATGCAATTGTGAATGGAGTTGTTTTCCTGATATCTCTTTTCCTAATTCATCATTAGTGTATAGGAAAGCCACAGATATCTGTGTATTAATTTTGTATCTTGCAACTTTGCTGAATTCCGATATTTGTTCTAGTAGTTTTGGTGTGGAGTCTTTAGGGTTTTTTATGTACAATATCATGTCATATGCAAATAGTGAGAGTTTAACTTCTTCTTTACCAAACTGGATTCCTTGTATTTCTTTGTTTTGTCTAATTGCCATGGCTAGGACCTCCAGTACTATGTTGAATAACAGTGGGGATAGTGGGCATCCCTGTCTTGTTCCCGATCTCAGAGGAAAAGCTTTCAGCTTCTCGCTGTTCAGTATGATGTTGGCTGTGGGTTTATCATATATGGCCATTATTATGTTTAGGTACTTGCCCTCTATACCCATTTTGTTGAGAGTTTTTATTATGAATGGATGTTGAATTTTATCTAATGCTTTTTCAGCATCTATGGAGATGATCATGTAGTTTTTGTCTTTCTTTTTGTTTATGTGGTGGATTATGTTGATGGATTTTTTATTGTGGTGCCATCCTTGCATCCCTGGGATGAATCCCACTTGGTCATGGTGTACAATTCTTTTGATGTATTTTTGAATTTGGTTTGCTAATATTTTGTTGAGTATTTTTGCATCTACATTCATTAGGGATATTGGTCTGTAGTTTTCTTTTGTGGTGGCGTCTTTGCATGGTTTTGATATTAGGGTGATGTTGGCTTCATAGAATGAGTTAGGGAGTATTCCTCCTCCTCTATTTTTTGGAAAACTTTAAGGAGAATGGGTATTGTATCTTCCCTGTATGACTGATAAAATTCCGAGGTAAATCCATCTGACCTGGGGGTTTTGTTCTTTGCTAGTTTTTTGATTACCGCTTCAATTTTGTTGCTGGTAATTGGTCTGTTTAGATTTTCTGTTTCTTTCTGGGTCAGTCTTGGAAGGTTGTATTTTTCTAGGAAGTTCTCCATTTCTCCTAGGTTTCCCAGCTTGTTAGCATATAGGTTTTCATAGTACTCTCTAATAATTCTTTCTATTTCTGTGGGGTCCGTCGTGATTTTTCCTTTCTCATTTCTGATTCTGTTAATGTGTGTCGACTCTCTTTTCTTCTTAATAAGTCTGGCTAGAGGCTGATCTATTTTGTTTATTTTCTCAAAGAACAAGCTCTTGGTTTAATTTATTTTTGCTATTGTTTTATTCTTCTCAATTTTATTTATTTCTTCTCTGATCTTTATTATGTCCCTCCTTCTGCTAACCTTAGGCCACTTTTGTTCTGCTTTTTCCAATTTTGATACTTGTGACATTAGACCATTCATTTGGGATTGTTCTTCCTTCTTTAAATATGCCTGGACTGCTATATACTTTCCTCTTAAGACTGCTTTTGCTTCGTCCCACTGAAGTTGGGGCTTTGTGTTGTTGTTGTCGTTTGTTTCCATATATTGCTGGATCTCCATTTTGATTTGGTCATTGATCCATTGACTATTTAGGAGCATGTTGTTAAGCCTCCATGTGTTTGAGAGCCTTTTTGCTTTCTTTGTACAGTTTATTTCTAGTTTTATGCCTTTGTGGTCTGAAAAGTTGGTCGGTAGGATTTCAATCTTTTGGAATTTACTGAGGCCCTTTTTGTGGGCTAGTATGTGGTCTATATTGGAAAATATTCCATGTGCACTTGAGAAGAATGTGTTCCTGTTGCTTTTGGATGTAGAGTTCTGTAGATGTCTATTAGGTCCATCTGTTCTAGTGTGTTGTTCAGTGCCTCTGTGTCCTTATTTATTTTCTGTCTGGTGTATCTGTCCTTTGGAGTGAGTGGTGTGTTGAAGTCACCCAGAATGAAGGCATTGCATTCTATTTCCTCCTTTAATTGTGTTAGTATTTGTTTCACATGTGTTGTTGCTCCTGTATTGGGTGCATATATATTTATAATGGTTATATCCTCTTGTTGGACTGAGCCCTATATCATTATGTAATGTCCTTCTTTATCTTTTGTTACTTTCTTTATTTTGAAGTCTATTTTGTCTGATACTAGTATTGCAACACCTGCTTTTTTCTCTCTGTTGTTTGTATGAAATATCTTTTTGTATCCCTTGACTTTAAGTCTGTGTATGTCTTTGGGTTTGAGGTGAGTCTCTTGTAAGCAGCATATGGATGGGTCTTGCTTTTTTATCTATTCTATTACTCTGTGTCTTTTGATTGGTGCATCCAGTCCATTTACATTTAGGGTAATTATTGAAAGGTATGTACTTATTGCCATTGCAGGCTTTAAGTTTGTGGTTATCAAAGGTTCAAGGTTAGCTTCTTTACTATATTACTTTCTAACTTTACTCGCTTATTGAGCTATTATAAACACAGTCTGATGATTCTTTATTTCTGTCCCTTCTTATTCCTCCTCCTCCCTTCTTCATATGTTGGGTGTTTTGTTCTGTGCTCTTTTTAGGAGTGCTCCCATCTAGAGCAGTCCCTGTAAGATGCCCTGTTAGAGGTGGTTTGTGGGAGGCAAATTCCCCCAACTTTTGCTTGTCTGGGAATTGTTTAATCCCTCCTTCATATTTAAACGATAATCATGCTGGATACAGTAATCTTGGTTCGAGGCTCTTCTGTTTCATTGCATTAAGTATACCATGCCATTCTCTTCTGGCCTGTAGGGTTTCTGTTGAGAAGTCTGATGATAGCCTGATAGGTTTTCCTTTGTAGGTGACCTTTTTTTTTCTCTCTGGCCTCCTTTAATACTTTGTCCTTGTCTTTAATCTTTGCCATTTTAATTATTATGTGTCTTGGTGTTGCCCTCCTTGGATCCCTTGTCATGGGAGTTCTGTGTACCTCTGTGGTCTGAGATGCCATTTCTTACCCTAGTTTTGGGAAGTTTTCAGCAATTATTTCTTCAAAGACACTTCCTATCCCTTTTTCTCTCTCTTCTTCTTCTGGTACCCCTATAATGCGGATAGTGTTCTGTTTCAATTGGTCACGCAGTTCTCTTAAAATTCTTTCATTCCTGGAGATCCTTTTATCTCTCTCTGCATCAGCTTCTCTGCGTTCCTGTTCTCTGTTTTCTAGTCCATTAATGGTCTCTTGCATCTCGTCCATTCTGTTTTGAAGTCCTTCCAGATCTTGTTTTATTTCTGTATTCTTCCTCCTTAGTTCTTGCATATTTCTCTGCAAGTCCATCAGCATTGTTATGCCTTTTGTTTTGAATTCTTTTTCAGGAAGACTGGTTAAATCTATCTCCCCAGTTTCCTTCTCAGGGGAAGCTGTAGCAGATGTCGAAGCTGTCTGAGTTAGTCTTGTCTGGATCAAATTTTTTTTGCCTTTTCATGTTGATAGGTGCAGTGATGAGCTATTGGCTTTCTGTCAGCTGGGAGAGCTAAGGCTTTCCACTTGTTCCTGGCCTTTCTTTACTGGGAAAACTGCGACCCCTAGTGGCTTGTGTTGGGCAATTGCGTGTAGACTGGGTCTCTGTATCTTGCCCAGCCGTTATGGAGGAAGTTCCCTTGCTGTGGGCATGGCCAGCCTCAGGCTGCTGCTCTGCTATGGCAGGGCCCTGGAGGGGTAATGGACGGGGGGCTGTTTGGCTGTTTACCTCTGTGAGGGGTCTCAGAGCTGTTGCCCAGGGGGATTGTGTGCCCGGAGTTCCCTGGAATTTCCACCTGCTGGACTGTGTCCCAGGATGCTTCCATCCAGCTGTGGCATCCCTGTCCCTTTAAGACTTTCAAAAAACACTAGGTTTTCTCTGTCACAGGGGCACCTGCTTTGGGACCAGCTCAAAGGTCTTGCTGTCCTCTTTCCCTTGTTTCCAGCACTCTGCACATGCACTGTGTCTGCGCTCTGGTGCGGATGGCTAGGGCTGGGTGTTTAGCAGTCCTGGGCTCTCTCTCCCTCCCCGCTCTGACTCCTCTCCTCCTGCCGGGAGCTGGGGTGAGGGGCGCTTGGGTCCTGCTGGGCTGCGGCTTGTATCTTACCCCTTTCACCAGGCACTGGGTTCTTGCAGGTGTGGATGTAGTCTGGCTGTTGTCCTGTGTCTCTGGTCTCTCTTTTAGGATTAGTTGTATTTGTTGTATTTTCAAAAATATATATGTTTTTGGGAGGAGATTCCCACTGTTCTACTCACGCCACCATCTTGGCTCCCTCCACCTTTTTTCTCTTTTTGTCCATCAAATTTTAAGTAACAGAATGTCACTTAAATTACAGTTATAAAATTCCAGTGCATAAAAAGCCATAATTATCTTCATTTGAGTACCTTTTGAGAAATTATATCTCATATACTACAGCTATATAGTTGCTCATTTCATCAGCTCAAAATATAGAATACTAAAAGGGCTAACCCATTTTGATTCCAATAACCATTCTCTATTCTTTTATATAATTATTTAATTAATATTCACTATGAAAAGTGTGTGTATCTGCACACACACACACACACACATACACACACACACACACACAGAACCTTACAGGAAAAACAACCAGGATCCTTTCCAAATTAGTGATCTTTCTGCTGGAAAGATGAAATGGTTTCTGAAAGGAAGCCTAAGGAGTGACAAGCCAATGTCTGAAAGACAGCATCATGGTTCTTGGGACTGAGATATACTCAGTCATAGGAAGGTCATTTACTGACCTTTGAATAATGTTGGCGGTAAGTGTCAGGCACAAGGTTGCCAAGCACTCACAAAATAATGAAGAATTATTTACTAAAAAACATTTTAATGAAAGCTTACTTTATTGTTACCATTTTAAAAGGCTATGAAGGCTTCTCTTTCAGTATCTTAGCAATACTAATGAAAGCAATATAACTAAAATTCCTACACTTTTCAGTGAAAACTTCTCCAGTTTGACCCCAGTCTCTGTAAACTCTTTGAAAGACCAGAACCTTTAGCCATGACAGTTAAATATTCATCCACAGTAACAGAATTTGTTTCTGCCCTCAGAGATGGAAGCCAAGCTGTGCACTGACTTGATATGCCAGCAGATATTTTCAACTTCTTTCATGTATATCTAACTGCTTTTAAGGAAAGAAAAGGGGAGAAATGTGGGATCATTAACAATAGAATTCACAACGTTAAAAGTTAGAAAAAAAGGATATCTGTACTAATAATTATAGTTGCTGCAATTGATAGATGTTAATAATTGATATTTTTCAACTACATAAGAAACCTTTCTGCTGTCAACATTTACTAACAAAGTCTAAATATGTTTTATTATCAATGTTTTTAGTAAAATTATAAGAAAATATTAAAAATTAATTGATGAGATATAAATACCTAGAAATAGCATCTATTACTTTCTAAGTATAAAAAGACATAACTCAGTCATAGATGCCATTTTGTTTTTTAAAAAAAGAATGATAATTACCCTTCATGGGTGAGACATTTGATTTATTCTACTGAGATTCATTTCATTTCCTTGTAAATTAAACTGTTTAATTCAACATTTTCAATATTACCTGCTAGTGAAGGGACATCAATTATGACTAAGAGTGAGTTAATAGATCAGCTGTATTCATATTAAATGGGATGTTTATAATTATTGTCATAAGGTAAGCTGTCACTTTGATATCATTGAATCCTTTTCCGTTCTTATGACCTTTCAATTTAACTGGAAAGCATATCACAATTGCAAATCTGCAAATCATACACTGTACAAAATAATACTTCACTATTTAGGATTTTATCTAAACCGATTTGCAATATCTGCTTTATTTCTGACAATCTGTTATAAATCTGACAAAGATTTATTTTTAAAAAGCACCATAACATGTATATGCTTACAATTTTTATTTCACCTTATTTTAAAATGGTATTGTATATTTTCAAAGAATTCTGCTTTGGATACAATTTTCCAAAATGAATGACAGTTGTTTGAAAGATATAAATTATGATCAAAGTATCTGTCAGTTATATATTTTAAATATAAATATTGAGAGTGGTACATGATAAACAGATTTAAAATCAGTGGTTTACGTTTTTTTTTCAAAGCAAAATGGGGCAAGTTTTCTCTGTCATCTGTCATAATACCTAAATCCATTATAAATTGTCTCAAGATCACAGCAGGTGATAAAAGTCTTTTGTTTATATAAAGTTAAAAATCATTATAGACACCTTCCCCCATACCCTAAATATCCATTTTCACTGACTGTTAAACATTGCCAGTCAATATTATGCAGAATAATATACTTTCAGAAAGCAGGCATCCATACTGAAGTGCACATTTAGACTGCTCATCTCAACAAATTTAAAGGGTACATAGGTATTTTTATTCGATAGATAATAGGAGGCCTTAAAAATAAATCATTTCTTCAAATGAAATTATTTATTGCAAAGGAGACCAAGCAATGTTTATCTACTTACACCCATGCACCCCTATAGATTGAACTTAAGATAATCTACAAAAATAAATATAAAATATGTTGAAAGTGGCAAAACAAAAATAGAAATTTAATAGGAAGATGAAACTAGAGGAAATAAAATATAGAAATGAATGATGAAGTCCTGTTAAATTACTTGTTAGATTAAAAATTCGTATCTGAATATCCTGGGAGTAAAAATGACAAAAAAGTGTAAGGTTCAGAAGCAACAGTGGTGAAAGTATTCATTGAGCAATTTTAGGGGCTCTGAGGATGACATCATCTACTTCACATGGTCAGCATATTCATGTAACACGTTTGTTCCTTATACAATCCTATGAGTGTAACATACCTGCTCTACAGATAAGGAAACTGAAGCTTAGGTAAGCAGAAAGCTGTGCAATACTGAGTTGATATTTGAACAGTGTCTGGTTATGACCCTCATACATGTACTCATAGTAAGTTTCATTCATGAAATGAAAGCATTTTTTTAACTGATCTTCACAGTTGGGGAACACAGAAAATGAAATAGTAGATAATCACTTCTACAAGTACCAAAAGGAAATTTAAAGGACAGTTTATATGAGATGTTCTGATGCCCCCGGCCATAGAAGCCAGGAGTGTATTGTAAAGGTGAATTTATATGACAGCATTTCATAAAGAACCAACCCATTAGGTACCATCTCTACAAACATTAGTCTGACTTGACTTAGGGATAACATTATAAATACAAATTTTTTTTAACTAAATATTTTCAACAGAAGTTATTCAATTCAAGTTGAAGTAATAATTGTTGTCAAATAACCTAAGAATAGGCAGTATTTCACACATAAATTGTCTATATTTAAGCAAAGTAGCTTCTCGGTTAAACTACCATGAACATCTGTTACAGGGGTAGATCTCTATATAGCTACATGAATTCATTGGCCTGCTATTTAGTGTTTTCAAATATGATTATTAAATACTGAAGAATTATAAAAATATTAATATTTTTCTGTTAAAGTAGTTGACATAAAGCCAACATTTCTGACAGTTGGTTATTAAAACCACTCTTATAAATAGCAAGGAAAACCAAAATTAAAATAAAGCAATATGCTCCAAAATAATCAATGGATCAATAACCAAATTAAAATTGGGATCAAGCAATATATGGAAACAAATGACAATAACAACACAAAGCCCCAACTTCTGTGGGACTCAGCGAAACCAGTCTTAAGAGGAAAGTATATAGCAATCCAGGCATACTTACAGAAGGAAGAACAATCCCAAATGAATAGTCTAAAGTCAATATTATCAAAATTGAAAAAAGAACAAAGGAGGCCTGAAGTCAGCAGAAGGCGGGACATAAAGGTCAGAGAAGAAATAAATAAAACTGAGAAGAATAAAACAATAGAAAAAATCAATGAAACCAAGAGCTGGTTCTTTGAGAAAATAAACAAAATAGATAAGCCTCTAGCCAAACTTCTTAAGAGAAAAAGACACTCAACACACATCAACAGAATCAGAAACAAGAAAGGAAAATGTATGATGGACCCCATAGAAATACAAAGAATTATTAGAGAATACTATGAAAACCTATATGCTAACAAGCTGGAAAACCTAGGAGAAATGGTCAACTTCCTAGAAAAATACAGCCTTCCAAGACCAACCCAAAAAGAAACAGAAAATCTAAACAAACCAATTACCAGCAAAGAAACTGAAGCGGTAATCAAAAAACTACCCAAGAAGAAAACCCACGGGCCATATGGATTTACCTCGGAATTTTATGACATACAGAGAAGGCATAATACCCATTTACCTTAAAGTTTTCCAAAAAATAGAAGAGGAGGGAATAGTCCCTAACTCATTCTATGAAGCCAACATCACCCAAATATCAAAACCAGGCAAAGACCCCACCAAAAAAGAAAACTACAGACCAATATCCCTGATGAAACGTAGATGCAAAAATACTCAACAAAATATTAGCAAACCAAATTCAAAAATACATCAACAGGATCATACAACATGACTAAGTGGGCTTCATCTCAGGGATGCAAGGATGGTAAAACCTTCAAAAACCCATCAACATCATCCACCCCATAAACAAAAAGGACAAAAATCACATGATTATCTCCATAGATGCTGAAAAAGCATTCGACAAAATTCAACATCCATTCATGATAAAAACTCTCAACAAAATGGGTATAGAGGGCAGGTATGTCAACATAATAAAGGCCATATGTGATAAACCCACAGCCAGCATCATACTGAACAGCGAGAAGCTGAAAGCTTTTTCCTCTGAGATCGGGAACAAGACAGGGATGCCCACTATCCCCACTGTTATTCAACATAGTACTGGAGGTCCTAGCCATGGAATTAGACAAAACAAAGAAATACAAGGAATCCAGATTGGTAAAGAAGAAATTAAACTCTCACTATTTGCAGATGACATTATATTGTACATAAAAAACCCTAAAGACTCCACACCAAAACTACTAGAACAAATATCGGAATTCAGCAAAGTTGCAAGATACAAAATTAATACACAGATATCTGTGGCTTTCCTATACACTAATGATGAATTAGGAAAAGAGATATCAGGAAAACAATTCCATTCACAATTGCATCAAAAAGAATAAAATACCTAGGAATAAACCTAACAAAGGAAGTAAAAGACCTATACTCTGAAAACTGTAAGACACTCTTAAGAGAAATTAAAGAGGTCACTAACAAATGGAAACTCATCCCATGCTCTTGGCTAGGAAGAATTAATATCGTAAAAATGGCCATCCTGCCCAAAGCAATACACAGATGTGATGCAATCCCTATCAAATTACCAACAGCATTCTTCAATGAACTGGAACAAATAGTTCAAAAATTATATGGAAACACCAAAGACCCCGAATAGCTAAAGCAATCCTGAGAAGGAAGAAAAAAGTGGGGGGGATCTCACTCCCTAACTCAAGCTCCACTACAAAGCCACAATAATCAAGACAATTTGGTACTGGCACAAGAACAGAGCCACAGACCAATGGAACAGAATAGAGACTCCAAACATTAACCCAAACATGTATGGTCAACTAATATTCAATAAAGGGGCCATGGACATACAATGAGGAAATGACAGTCTCTTCAACAGATGTTGCTGGCAAAACTGGACAGCTACATGTAAGAGAATGAAACTGGATCACTGTCTAACCCCATACACAAAAGTAAATTCAAAATGGATCAAAGACCTGAATGTAAGTCATGAAACCATAAAACTCTTAGAAAAAAACATAGGCAAAAATCTCTTGAATGTGAACATTAGCGACTTATTTATGAATATATCTCCAGGGCAAGGAAAACAAAAGCAAAAATGAACAAGTGGGACTATATCAAGCTGAAAAGCTTCTGTACAGGAAAGGACACCATCAATAGAACGAAAAGGAACCCTACAGTATGGGAGAATATATTCGTAAATGACAGATCCGATAAAGGCTTGACATCCAAAATATATAAAGAGCTCACACACCTCAACAAACAAAAAGCAAATAATCCAATTAAAAAATGTGCAGAGGAGCTGAACAGACAGTTCTCCAAAGAAGAAATTCAGATTGCCAACAGACACATGAAAAGATGCTCCACATCACTAGTTATTAGAGAAATGCAAATTAAAACCACAATGAGATATCACCTCACACCAGTAAGGATGGCTATCATCCAAAAGACAAACAACAACAAATGTTGGCGAGGTTGTGGAGAAAGAGGAACCCTCCTACACTGCTGGTGGGAATGTAAATTAGTTCAACCATTGTGGAAAGCAGTATGGAGGTTCCTCAAAATGCTCAAAATAGAAATACCATTTGACCCAGGAATTCCACTTCTAGGAATTTACCCTAAGAATGCAGCATCCCAGTTTGAAAAAGACAGATGCACCCCTATGTTTATCGCAGCACTATTTACAATAGCCAAGAAATGGAAGCAACCTAAGTGTCCATCAGTAGATGAATGGATAAAGAAGATGTGGCACATATACACAATGGAATATTTTTCAGCCATAAGAAGAAAACAAATCCTACTCTTTGCAACCACATGGATGGAGCTAGAGGGTACTATGCTCAGTGAAATAAGCCAAGCAGAGAAAGACAAATACCAAATGATTTCACTCATATGTGGAGTATAAGAACAATGAAAAACTGAAGGAACAAAACAGCAGCAGAATCACAGAACCCAAAAATGGACTAAGAGTTATTAAAGGGAAAGGGACTGGGGAGGATGGGAGGGAAGGGAGGGATAAGGGCGGGGAAAAAGAAAGGGGGTATTACGATTAGCATGTATAATGTGGGTGTGGGCATGGGAAGGGCTGTGCAACACAGAGAAGACATGTAGTGATTCTACAACATCTTACTACGCTGATGGACAGTGACTCTAATGGGGTTTGGGGGGGAACTTGGCGAAGGGGGTACCCTAATACATGTAATGTTCTTCATGAAATTGTAGATTAATGATAACAAAATAAAAATAAATAAATGAATAAATAAATGAATAAATAATGGAATATACTTAAGTCTTTTTCCCTGGTATAATACACACTTCCACATTATTCACAGTGATTCCATAATTACTTATATTAGGGGAAAAAAAAGGAGTCCACTATGAAAACTCCAACTACTATACCTTTGAAGTACTCATAAAATAAAATACTCTTGAAATAATAGTTTAAAAGAGAGCTGTGAGTGAAAGTGTGATCTTATAAATTAAAGTTACTAGATGATTAATGTTGTATGTATTGATATTGGCAGTATATTTCCAAAACTTTTTACAGTTTAGGGACAGTAAAATCAAGTGCCTACAAACCAAGAACTCATTATTACAGGAATGTAGTATCTCTCTAACCATACCATTTGCTCTCTGATCTGACCCTGTTTTCTCTCAGCTAAGTACCCATTGGCCACACTCAACTACAATCTCACACCTGCAGTGGATGCCTGCATTTTACAGTTTCTGTATCTACAATCTGCTTCATTTATATCTATAAAGAGAGGACTACATAGTGTTGATCTTGATCCTTACCTGGTCAAAATAACGCCTTTTATTTAAATAAAATGAATCAAAGATCTTTAGTAACATAATTTAAGTGAAGATACTTTTTTATTTAAAAGGTTTAAATTAACCCAGTTAACCTAAAAGGGCTTATGCCTCTCACATCAATAAAATTAATACCAATGCCATCAGATTAAGTCATCTCAGGTAATTGTGTGTCGTTAACATATGCACTGAAAAGAATTGAAATGCCTTCTTACTCACTATGGTAAGTGACATTTCATCTACAATTCTGCCTTTTTTCCTAGTGTTTGCTGCATTGAGCAAGTCATTTGATTTGCTTTGACCCCTGGAATGTGGGCAGACATAAACCATGTTGCTATACCAGACACTTTAGATGCGCTTGAATGATGCAGCCTGGCCTTTTCCACTTTTGCCATTCATCATAAAATATGCTTGCTCTAGTAACCTCTGAACCTTTAGACTGGACCCGAGAAGGACAGACATGTGAGTCAGACCTAATCCCAACCTTCAGTCTAAAGCCCATCCCAAATAAGTCCAGATGAACCACAGCAAACCTACAGACACATGAATGAGAAATGGCTTTTTTTTTGCAGGCCTCTGAATCTAGCAGTGTTTTGTGACACAATACTGTTGCAACAACTGACCAACAGTGATTACAAACAAATACATGGAGGTTTTTTAAAAAATAGTGGAGGGGACTTTCTTGTCCCCTCTGTCCTCTTACTTGATCTCTAAATAAAAGCCTCTGCCTTGCTATCCTAAAAAAAAAAATCAATAGTGAAAAAAAAAACAGTGGAGAAATGAATGAGAAGTATGATAATTAGAATCACCACCATAATTATACAAATTTAAACAGTGGAAGAAAATAAAGTCAGTAGGTTTAGGCTAACATTTGTTGAAGGGGAAAAATGATTAGAGAATAGTAAATCTCTTTAAAAAGAATAGTAAATGTTCATAGACAGAATCAACTACAATAATCAGCTAAGGTAATGTGTAGAAGATGGCATCTGTCAACTTTATGTAGTAAATTATGAAAACACGACAGGAGAAAACATGGTAACAACAAGTCTAAATGAACTAAACTATTACAAAAACACATCAGATATCCTATTCTTAGAAAGTATCTTAGATTTATAACATTCCTTTAATTTGGGGATGATAATTAGTTTGATTCAGAAAACAAGATTAGATTTATATGTACAATTTGTATTTTTATATTATAACAAGAAAATAGTAGATAGAAGGTTTAGACTTAAAGAAAAAATATATTGTCTTGCATACATGCTAACTACTGCTCTACAACTCCTCCTTCAAAAAAAAAAAGTCCCGCAGATCATTATTTGTAGTGTTTTGGGGACATAAATCCATTCAGACTTTGTTTCTATACATGGTAACCATATGAATAATAGGCCATTTATCATGTAAGGTAATTGCTTGAATTTCTAATTTTCTAAGCTCACAGTTTTATATGTATTCATATCTTTTGTTTGCCAGTTTTACACTTAAATATATAATTTCATTTTACAAAACTAAAATTACCGCCAGAGAAGATTTATGTAATGAATGCAAATGGGGAATTCTTGTGTGTTCTTGTTGTGTGGTGTTTACTCACTTTTTACCTTGTTATCTACAAAACATGAAATACCTAGCTGAACACGGCACACAGTCTGACAAATTGTCATCACGTGCAGGCTAGTGTTGGTTTTGTGATTTCTTGATGGGTCGAAAACACTTCAATGAATTGAAAAAAAACTGAAAAACCTGTGTTCATTATCCAAATCAAAGGATTTTTCTTGACCTCCAAGGGAAAGGAAAATAAAAAAGACTTGAAGCAAATACAATTTAGTAGAAATGAATCTCTGCCTGGAATAAACGGAGTCTATTTTATTACACGCATTCACTGTTACAACAGAGGAGAGTAAATTGCACTAAACCAGAGGAAGAATGTATAAAGACATAATACATTTCATATATAAATGATTTCCTTTTATATAAATGGGGCAAAATAAATCTAATAAGAATATAATCAAATTTTCAAAGTTAGTTATAGATTTTAACAGGTAGTATGATTATAAATTATTAACACAGGAATATGATTCCCCTTAGAATTATTCTCTCCTTTTTCTTTTAAAATGTTTCATTCTTGGACAGACATTACTATCTTTTATTAAAAAGAAAACTCATGGAACTTGAGAGCAGCTTCTATAACTGGTTTGTATAGTATCTCTGAAGCATAATTCATTATCTTACTCCTTTGTTTCTCTAAAACATCTAATTGTAAAACATAGTTATTGATAATTTCACAGATACTGCTATGTACTTGGTTTCATTACACTATAACTTGAAAACCATTGTGTATTTCTGCCATAACAGAGGAAAATTTATGTACTCGTGACTATACTGTCATCATTATACAATGCCTCTTGCTGTTGAAGAACATTATCTTGCAAAATCATCTTTTAAGCTTAATTTCCTTTATTAAAAATGACAAAACAAAGGACATCTTACTTAAAAATGAAAATCATTGGGAGTGTACTTCATCATAAATTACCTTTTTACAAATAGAATTAACTAAAAAAATGGACTCCCATGTGTAATGGTATTCTTACAAGTTTTAGAGATATTTGATTAAAGTTAAAAACTATCAGCACAAATTTATCCTAAGAATGCAGTTTCCCAGTCTCAAAAAGACAAATGCACCCCTTTGTTTATCACAGCATTATTTACAATAGCTAAGAAATGGAAGCAACTTAAGTGTCCATCAGTAGATGAATGGATAAAGAAGATGTGGTACATACACACAATGGAGTATTACTCAGCCATAAGAAGAAAATAAATCCCACCATTTGCAACGACATGGATGGGGCTAGACGGTATTATGCTCAGTGAAATAATCCAGGTAGAGAAAGACAAGTACCAAATCATTTCCCTCTTCTGTGGAGCATAAGAACAAAGCAAAAACTGAAGGAACAAAACAGCAGCAGACTCACAAAACCCAAGAATGGACTAACAGTTGCCAAAGGGAAAGGGACTGCAGGGAGGTTGAGGGGGGAAAGAGAGGGAGAAGGGGAATAGGGGCATTACGATTAGCACACATAATGTAGTGGGGGGGGCACAGGGAAAGCAGTATAGCACAGAGAAGAGAAGTAGTGATTCTACAGCATCTTACTATGATGATGGACAGTGACTGTAATGGGGTATGTGGTGGGGACTTGATAATGGGAGGAATCTAGCAACCACTATGTTGCTCATGTAATTGTATATTAATGATACCAAAAACAACAACAGCAACAAAACAGAGGGTGAAGCAAATCAGGGCCACCAGCTATCGTTGCCCGCCCATAAACTAGATTAAAACTAAGAAAAGAAGTAAAACAGCTCAGCCTATTTCTTGCTATTTTGGGAAAAGTGTAATTAGTCTTAGCTAAAATGAGGACTGTTCTAGGAATCACATCAATTACTACTGTTATTGCTCCTTAGAATAAAATTATGTTCTATGAAAAAAAAAACTATCAGCACAGTCACATGAAAGTATAGCATTGTGAAAAGATAGGGATAGATAAATTTTATGATCATTAAAAATTTTAATTGTAGTTATACCCCAGAACCAGTATCTTGTGTCATAATCCATATTACACAGAATCGTTTAAGATACATTATAAGGACTGCATACATGTCTAAATTTTTCTTTTTAAAATTTATTTTATATTTAATAATTGTACAAAATGCTGGATTGCACTGAGAGGATGGACAATTAGTAGCAAAATAAAGATTCATGACTCAAATTTCATATCTGAAATTATGGATACTTCTTAAAGTAATTGTTATTGTTTTCTTTTAAAAAGTCCCAGTATTATATCCATCTATCTATCATACTTATACACAGATGTATATTTGTGTGTGTTTATTGCTTGATCTAAGAAATTTATATAGAAAATTCTATCCTTTTTATGCTAAATTTTATAATGAACATTTCTATAGTGAAACTCAAGCCGAATGATAAAGCTGTCTTGCTTACTTGACTACATGGACTATTTTATATTCTTTACTTTAAAAATACATGATATAAATATTTCTAGTTGCTCATTCTAATATCATCTCTTTAGCTTTAATTCCATTTCTTGTGAATGCATCAGTCTGGTGCCCATGGATTTGACGAGAGAGGATACTGGTCTACTGGACACGAGTCAATTATGCTTGCCAAGAGCTCAAAAGTTTGGCGTCATATTTATAGTATCTGTTCAGACATTTAAGCATAACCATGACTTTCATGAAAATACATTTAATCATACTTTGTATTTGGTTTTGTATAATAAATTATAAAATGTTTTTTTTCTTAATCAGATCATGGGTTGGCTTGTGTTTGTCTCTTTAGAGCATCTTCATATCCTGAGCTTTAGGAGATTCACTTGCAGAGTCTCTTTACTCTTGTCTAAGCAATGTTGACATTCTGTTGCTCGCTGATGTACATTGAGCCTTGGTGGTGGATTCTTCCTTAAAGATGAGATGCATGATTGCACTATCTAAAGCCCTCTAAGGGATGAAAATACTGTCAATCTTGAGTATAAAAGAAACAGATTTCAATCTTGAGTCTCATCTTGAGTATAAAAGAAACAGATTTCTAAAAAGGAAAAGGTGAAGAATAAGGGATGTTTGGTGTATCTTAATCTTCAGATGCCCTTTGGTACCAACTCTTGAAATACCACTGATGGTCAGATTCAGACATTCCAGGTTCTTCCCTCAGAGAGTGTACAGTCAGAAACCCAAACTGAACTCAACCCATGTGTGCAAGGGTGAGGTGGTGTATCTGATATGCAGTGATCAACAAAGGCCAGGAGATTTCTTGAGTTTTATGTCAAGTACACTCATAAAATGGGGATGGCCCTGTAGTTAGTTTAAAGGATTATTTCCTTATTTCCTCCCTTCACTTCTCCCTGCCCATCTCCCCTTCCTTTCTTTCTTTCCTCTTTGACTGTTTAAATTTCCATAGCATCTCTTTGTTTCTAAAGAAAATAAAGTTCTAACTAAATATCTGTAAATCTAGACACTGCTGAATTTTTTCCTTCTAATTTCAAGAAATATACTGAAATGACGGTTATATTTTCACCTACTGATCATCAATCCTCATGGTGCCTTCAATACTGAAGAAACAAGGCATGGTGAAACTCCTGCAATTTCTATACTCTTGACTGCATCCCACTGTGCCCAGCAAGCACTCTGAAATAGAATTTATCAAATTGCATTTTAATTTTGGGGAAGCATTTTTGTTTCCCTGTTAAATCTTGAACCCTTTAAAGACCTAACATGTGTTTTGGTTTTCTTCCCATTTATAATTTAATATGGTGTCTCACACTCTGGGGTTCGTTAATCTTTATTCAGTTAATATTTGTTGAATGAGATGTAGATATATGTATGAGAAAATAACAATTGCTATCCTTATTGAGTACTTAGAATATTCCAGGCACTTGAATGACACCGTTGATATCATCATTTTACCAGGCAGAAAGTTAAGGGAGAGAGAGGTTAAGTAAATTACCTAAAATCAACAACTAATAAGTGGATTAGAACTCAGTCATTATAACTGGATCCCATGTTCCAAACCAATATGTTAAGCACTAACAGGTGTAATTTAATGAGTGGCTAGAATTCATAGCACACATTAGGAAGTGACAGCATATAGTTTGAGTACATAATAAAATAATCTGAATATGAAAGAACTGGCTCTGTGAGAGGACCCCAATACACTCCCAGTTGAATGAGAAATATATTTTCTGGTCTGGATCTTTATTTCAGGGATAAAGGGAGAAGAATAACCTAGCAAAACAGTGTGGAAACTATTGAGATAGTCCTGCATTTTGTTGTTACCTTTACAACAATAAAGTGTTACTCAGTTAAAAAAAAGTTGAAACAAAATGTAAAGGCCCAAATAGTATCCTCTTGACAAGAGCATCTGTCTGCAAAGAGAAACAAAAGGGGCCATGTTTCCTGCTTGCTTTCTGGGGTTTTGATGTTTTTTAATGGTAATTTTTGTTATTATTAGTAGCAATAGCGAGGAATATAGATGCATGAATTCTATTCCTGGCAACAGATGCTGCAGAAACTTTAGAACTCTAACAACGCAATGATTTTAGGTATCTTAATTCCTTTGCCTATTCAGCTTTATTTTTTAGTGAACATTTTTTCAGTTTCCCCCCAAATTTGTTTTTCTTGTTTTTGGTGGTACAGATAATCCATATTCAAGAACATGCATAAAAATTATGTGATTTTTAAATTGTTATTTATGGCAATATCTATTAAAATTTATATTTCCACTTTTTCATGGACTTAAACATTCATATTTTAAAACAAACTATTTTTCACTGAAATCATCTAAATGTTAAAATTAGTTTTAAGAATTGTGAAGAGGCAGCTTTTTCCCCATGATCTGGAAAGCAAAATAAAAACATCTAAAACTATAGGTAAATAAAAGAACAAACACCCATGTGTGCACATACACATATGAGTCTGTACTTTAGTGCCCCAATATCAGGAGCAGCATCAGTATTTACATAACTACAATATGCAATTTTCCATTAAGGTCTGGGAGAAAACAGAACTATATCACAGAGTATGTCTCACTGAATGACTTATAAAACTTTAGGATACTAATTTATATGAAAAAGATAAACAGCAATGAATTAAAACATACATAATAATTAAAATCCCAAAATATTACAACTGAAATTCAGAGGTTGATTATTTATATGGGGAAAGAACAGTAGGAACTAAGGACATCCGCTTTCACAGAAGAATGAATTATTCAAATTCCCTGGTTATCATCCCCTGAATATTGGTGATAAGAGTTGATTTAACTCTATAATGAGATAACAAACACTCATTCCTTCCACAAACTTTTTGAGTAGAAGCTACCCTTGAACCTTTGGTAAGCACGATTCTAAAGCCTGCAAGGGCAATAAGTACATATCTTTCAATAATCACCCTAAATGTAAATGGATTGAATACACCAATCAAAAGAAACAGAGTAATACAATAGAAAAAAAGCAATACCCCTCTATATGTTGCTTACAAGAGACTCACCTCAAATCCAAAGACATACACAGACTAAAAGTGAAGGAATGGAAAAACACAATTCATGCCAACAACAGGGAGAAAAAAGCAGGTGTTGCAGTACTAGTATCAGACAAAATAGACTTCAAAACAAAGAAAGTAACAAGAGATAAAGAAGGACATTACATGATGATAAAGGGGTCCATCCAACAAGAGGATATAAAGGATATAACCATTACAAATATCTATGCACCCAATATGGTAGCACTGACATATGTGAAACAAATACTAACAGAATTAAAATGCAATGCATTTGCTCTAGGAGACTACAACACACCACTCAAACCAAAGGACAGATCAACAAGATAGAAAATAAGTAAGGACACAGAGGCACCGAACAACATATTAGAACAGATGGACCTAACAGACAACTATAGAACTCTACACCCAAAAGCAGCAGGATACACATTCTTCTCAAGTACACATGGAATTTTTTCCAGAATAGACAAAATACCAGGCCACAAAAAGAGCCTCAGTAAATTAAAAAAGATTGAAATTTTACCAACCAACTTTTCAGATCACAAAGGAATAAAATAAGAAATAAATTGTACAAAGAAAACAAAAAGGCTCCCAAACATGAAGCCTTAACAACATGCTCCTAAATAATTAATGGATCAATGACCAAATTAAAAGAGATCAAGCAATATATGGAAACACTTGAAAACAACAGCACAAAGCCACAACTTCTGTGGGATGCAGCGAAGGCAGATCTAAGAGGAAAGTATATAGGAATCCAGGCCTATTTAAAGAAGGAAGAACAATCCCAAATGAATAGTCTAAAGTCACAATTATTGAAACTGGAAAAAGAAAAACAAAAAAAGAACAAATCAGGCCCAAAGCCAGCAGAAAGAGGGACATAATAAAGATCAGAGAAGAAATAAATGAAATTGAGAAGAATAAAACAATAGAAAAAAACAATGAAACCAAGAGCTGGTACTTTGAGAAAATAAGCAAAATAGATAAGCCCCCAGCCAGACTTATTAAGAGAAAAAGACAATCTACACACATAAACAGAATCAGAAATGAGAAAGGAAGAATCATGATGGACCCCACAGAAATGCAAAGAATTATTAGACAATACTATGAAAACCTATATGCTAACAAGCTAGAAAAACTAGAGTAAATGGACAACTTGCTAGAAAAATACAACCTTCCAAGACTGACCAAGGAAGAAACAGAAAATCTAAAGAGACCAATTACCAGCAAAAAATTGAATCAGTAATAAAAAAACTACCCGAGAATAAAATACCTGGGCCAGATGGATTCATCACTGAATTTTATCAGACATATAGAGACGACATAATACCCATTCTCCTTAAAATTTTCCAAAAAAATTAAAGAGGAGGGACTACTTTCAAACTCATTCTATGAAGCCAGAATCACTCCAGTACCAAAACCAGGCAAAGACCCCACCAAAACAGAAAACTACAGACCAATATCACTGATGAACATAGATGCAAAAATACTTAACAAAATATTAACAAAAAGAATTCAAAAATGCATTAAGAGTATCATATACCATGATCAAGTAGGATTCATCCCAGGGATGCAAGGATGGTACAACATTCAAAAATCCATCAACATCCACCACATCAACAAAAAGAAGGACAAAACCACATGGTCACCTTCATAGATGCTGAAAAAGCATTTGATAAAATTCAACATCCATTCATGATAAAAACTCTCAACAAAATTGGTAGAGAGGGCAAGTACTGAAACATAATAAAGGCCATATATGACAAACCCACAGCCAACATTATACTGAACAGTGAGAAGCTGAAAGCTTTTCCTCTGAGATCGGGAACAAGACAGGGATGCCCACTCTCCCCACTGTTATTCAACATAGTACTGGAGGTCAAGCCATGGCAATCAGACAAAACAAAGAAATACAAGGAATCCAGATTGGTAAAGAAGAAGGTAGACTCTCACTATTTGCAGATGAGATGATATTGTACATAAAAAACCTGTATGTTTACCACAGCACTATTTACAATAGCCAAGAAATGGAAACAACCTAAGTGTCCATCAGTAGATGAATGGATAAAGATGTGGTACATATATACAATGTAATATTATTCAGCCATAAGAAGAAAACAAATCCTACCATTTGCAACAACATGGATGGAGCTAGAGGGTATTATGCTCAGTGACATAAGCCAGGCAGAGAAAGTCAAGTATCAAATGATTTCATTCATCTGTGGAGTATAAGAACAAAGAAAAAACTGAGGGAACAAAACAGCAGCAGACTCACAGAACCCAAGAATGGACTAACAGTTACCAAAGGGAAAGGGACTGGGGTGGATGTGTGGGAAGGGTGGGATAAGGGGGAAAAAAGGAAGGCCTGGGGCATTACTATTAGCAGACATAATGTGGGGGTGGGGTATGGGGAGGGTTGTACAACAGAGAGAAGACAAGTAGTGATTTTACAGCATCTTACTATGTTAATGGACAGTGACTGTAATGGCACATGTGTGGGGTACTTGGTAATCCGGGGGGGTCTAGTGAACATAATGTTCCTCATGTAATCATAGATTAATGATAACAAAAATAATGGGCAGTGCAACTGAATAGACATTTTTTCAAAGAAGACATACAGATGGCCAATAGACAGATAAAAATGTTCAGCATCACTAATCATTAGAAAAGTCCAAATCAAAACCACAAGGAGATATTACCTCATACCAATCAGAATGACTAGTATTAAAAAGACAAAATTTGTGTTGGCGAAGCTGTGGAGAAAAGGGAACACTTGTGCCCCATCTGTGGTAATGTAAATCGGTGCAGCCACTACAGAAAACAGTATGGAGTTTCTTTAAAACATTTAAATAGAAATATGGTACAACCTAGTAATTCCTCTTCTGGGAATTTATTGAAGAAAAGAATCACCAATTTGAAAGATATGCACCCCTATGTTCACTGCAGCATTATTTACCATAGCCAGATATAGAAACAACCTAAATATCCATTCAGAGATGAATACGTAAAGATGTGATACATATACACAATGGAATATTACTCAGCCTTAAAAAAGAATGAATTCTCGCTATTTGCAGCAACATGAATGGACCTAGAGGGTATTACACTGAATGAAATTAGTCAGACATAGGATGACAAATAACAGATAATTTAACTCACATGTGGAATCTGAAATCGACGCATATGAAAAAAAAACAAATAAATTAGCTCATAAGAACACAGAGATCAGACTTGTGGTAGCCATAGTGGAGGTGGGGAGAAGGATGGGAAATAGGTAAATTGGTTAAAGAGGTACAAACTTCCAATTATAAGATAAATTAGTTATGGGGATGAGAAGTACAACATATGGAATATAGTCAAATATAATATCTTTGTATGGTGACCGTTGGTAACTACACTTACCATGGTGAACATATGGTGATGAATCACTGTGCTGTACACCTGAAACCAATGTACTAGTGTACATCAATTATACTTCAATAAAAATATACATAAAAATAAGATGGATTGATGGTTAGGTAGTTAAAAAAACAAAAACACTGAATTTTACCAATATATAAACAAAAACAAATATCTTTAATTTCATAGTTATTTTATTACTTAAATCACTTCAATGACTTTCTTAGCTATAATAACTTTGAATAAAAAAATAAGAAGTCCAATGTGATATCTCTTCCCCCACTTCACCTGGGGCTACGTTGTTTCATCCTACTCCTACATTGTGCCTCTCAATATTTTTTATCAGGGAAGAAAGGATAACTCTGATTAATAACTCTCATTCCAAGATATCAAAACTCCAGTTTATATATGAAATTGTGTGTTCTCATTTAGCAGTGTGAATTATTTCCCACAGATTTTCTGGTATTAAATGTTAAGATATTTTATGCTACTTATTATAAAATAATTCCTATATTTTAACACTCCTCCCTCAAAAAAAAGAATGGTTCTATGTTTAAAATAACAAGTAACTGTTCAATACAATGACAGGGGAAGCAACTTTGTACAATGGAGATGAACAGAGATGAAAGAAGAACAAGGCTCTTTCTTGTACTATTAGTAAAATTGATCACTTTCCTCTGTTTTCACTAAAATCCATGATGAGTTAATGCATTTCTGTGTTTCTATTTTTAGGTAATTTATTTTGTGTATTTTATTTATAATCTAACTAATTATTTCCAGCCTGACTACCAAGCTAAGTATGTCTGGACTGTGTTTTTGTATCCATCCATGTTTGCTGTTAGTATCTCTACTTTGTTCTGTTGGGATGATTCAGTGTTTTGTATAATGGGTAAATTAACAGATTCTCTTTAACACCCAATGGTATAGTCATCACCAGTATTATGATATTTATTTGAATTTAATTATAAATAATAAATTATACTTGAATTGCATTATTTAATAAACTCTTACTATAATGACAGACATACAAACTTGTCATAATTTTTATTCTTTAAAGAATCAAAATTATTCAATTTTATTATTTTGAAACACTGTATCTAGTATAAAGATTCACTAAGTTTTAGGTCACATAGACATGGGCTCTTTAGTTTTTGCTAGACTGTGTGTCCACTTCTGTTAAAAGTGAAATGAATACCAATGCGTTAAAATCACGAGTGATAAACTAGACCAGAGCAGCCAATTTAAAGCAAATTTAGTAATTATAAGCAATAAACATAACCAGAGGGAAGCATCTTTGTAAGAAGTTACTTTTTTGATAGCTTTATTTAATGTAGAAGTAATATTTGTATTCCTTTGTACATCATCTGTAGGTATGCAAGTTATATTTTATGTCTTGTTTAAAATTTTGATTTGAAAACAGAATGAAATTGGGTAATTTGGATATTAATAATATAATGACATTGATAAATTTAACTTAAAAGGTAAACATTTGTTCATGTTAACTGCTTTCATCCCAATACTGATCTAACGATCAGATCTTAGGGCATAGCATTACTAATGACTATCAAATTTTGTTGACTTTTTAAAAATGTGGGTCAATTCCGAAATAAATATTAGAAAAATCGCAGCTTAGCTGAATATTCCCCCATTCAGCATAACTTCACATAATCACCTTTGACTTCACCAGCTATTGCTAAAACCGAGTCTCTCCTTCCCAACGTGGAAGCTCAGAGCCCTCTCCCTTACTATACTTTATATTTTTTGTGGATTTCACAAAATCTGCTCAGTGATTTTCTTGAACTTGTTATTGAGAACACTCTCTTTTCACATGGTCTGTGAAAAAAATCAAATCGTATTTTAAGCTCCGCAAACGTAAAAATTACATGAAGTCAATCTTTTCAGTATGTGACTATTTGTAAGTAACAAGGACTTTTGGGATCTTGGGAACTCTGATCTACGGGATATCATGTGAATACAGAATTGGTGTTGCAAATGAAACCCCATTAGTTTAAAGGAACTGCCATAGCCTCGTAAAAGTTCCATTGTTACTTTTATTTCAAGTTTACACTGCACATTTTTTTTTCTGTTTTCAAGAAAGATGGAAAAGAAATTTATCTGGTTAGGAAAATACATAAAATTTATAGCAATTACAAAGTTTGGAATTAGTTTGATCCAATTCTGTCCATTGAGATTATTTTATGTAGGTTGGAATAAATCAGTTTTATTCTAAATCCATGCTGGATATTTGAGGACAGTTCAAATAAAGTAAAATAGAAGAGGGGTCACTAGAAAAACCAGAAAGGAGCAAAGGCTCACTCTAACAGAAACCTTTTCTAGAAAATATTGGAAATCAGAGACGGTTTTCTCTTTCCTCTCTCTCAAACTCTCTCTTAAGAGCAATTAAAGAAATATCCAGAGCCGCAAAGACATCTAAGTCTAAGAAGTAAATAAATCACAAATATGAACTTTGTAGTAGATAAAGAATATGAGATATAAAAGAATCTATATATTAATAGATTTTATATACAATGTTCACTCAGTAATACTTTTTCACAGCAACCATTTAGCTAAAGGACAGTTATACCAATGGCTATAAGTGGCTTATGACTATATTTTTAGAATGAAATTTGCCTAGAAATAAAATGTTCTATCATTCCCAGTCTGAAAATGTCAACATAATAAAAGCAAAAAAAAAAAAATTGTGTGGTCATGTAACCACAAAGTGACACAAAATTTTAGCATCTAGATATTTTATACACACCCAGATTCAACTCTTTTTCACAAGAGGTTTGTACATTTGTCACTATCAAGACATTATATAGACATAGACCTAAGCTGGGGATAATGAACAAGTCACTAGTACATCTACCATCCCTGCATATTTTTGGCAACAACAGGCACTGAAACTGATTAAGAAGAAAGTACATAAATTTACAAAGCAGGCATTTTAAAGTGAAGGCATACTTTAAGTGAAAACATTGCTTTATTATCCTCTTTTGTTTTATTTATATTGCAGACTAACTGGGAACACTTAAGAGATAAACAAGTTCCTTTTCAATGTATTACATTATTTTAAAACTGAAATATTATAATTATTTTTCTCAAAATATGAATTTATATTATCTAAATATATATAGATAGATAGATAGACAGATAGTCATCATATATATTCACTACAAAAATCCAGGATAAGGGGATATATAAAATAAAATATGGTCTCCTTATAATGCCACTTAAAGAAGATTACTACTATTTTAGGATATTTTTTTAAAAAATTTTAATGCCCAATTATGCTTCTTTAAAAAAATTGAGTCATTACACACCTACTGTTAGGTATCTGCCTTCATCAAACAGTATATGGTGAACATATATCCATGGTGATACATTTAGATTTATGTTATTTTTTAATGTCTATAAATGACTCCATTTATATTTCAGTTGTTTTCAGTATTTGGTTAATATAAATAATTTTATAATGAACATTCTTGCAAGTATCCCCTTGAGCTACATGAGTACAAATCCTACTACTAGTAATAATAAAACATAAGTTTATTTAATGAACTTCCCTTAATTCTTACAAAATCACCATTCTACCATTTTGAAGCAAAAAAAAAACAAGTTTTAGCAAATTTATATAGCATGTCTCATATCTTATTTCTTGGAAGTATTTGAATGCTGACATGTCTGCCTCAGACTAAACACTTAATTAATATGTTATTAACACTCTGATATTAATCAAAACATATTTTTATTTTTATTCATTTTTGAATTATATTTTATTTACAATTCTAGTTTTAATCCTTCAACTTCTCTTCTGTTACCTAGCTTTGATTTGAAATCATTTAACTTTTTCTTAGTAATTTAAAAAATAAATTTAAAGATATTACAATTATAGTAAGACCTTACAATAAGATATAATTATAATTATAATGAGGTCTTACTATAATACAGGTGTTCCCCATTATCCGAAAGTAGAGTTTTCTAATGAAATCTTTTGTAAGCTGAAATGGTATCAAGCAAAGAGGCAATTACCACTAATATATATGCACAAATCTCAGGCCCCCAAAAATAACCTCCTTTCAGCTTTTCTGATATTCAGGACACATCTTGCTAACGGATGTACAAAATAATTGAAATAAAGCACAGATGCTCATAGACTCAGTTCAAAGCTATGGCAGCTTGGTGCTAAAATGCTGTGTGTATTTCCAGAGGAAAGAGCTTAACAGTGCCATTCTCACTTCTGGTAATGCTGCCTTTATGACAGGTCACTCACTGCAAAACAAACACCACTATTTTCACTTTTCCCCTTTTTTCAGAAAAGCAAAAATCATCTTTGAATTTATTTCAGTTAGCAAAAACAGGTTCTAACATAGGTCTTTTGTAACAGCAAAATGATGTAATGTGAACTTTCAAAAAGTAGGGGATGCCTGAATATCACTCTCAAGACCAAAAATGAAAGAATCAGAATTTGGCCTTGAGCACTGGCATATTGATATTGACTTATAAACTTGACCAGCATCCAAGGGTTTCTGTTGATATTCAGGTGTTTATGAATCTAATATTGGAACTTCAGTGATACATGGAAAGCTGGGAAGTTACAAAAAGTGATGTGTCCTTTCAGTGAATTGGTTCTTTCAAAATCAAAAGCATGATGGGTGGAAAATATTACACACATAAATATGAAATATTTATATAAATTAATAAGTAATAAGTAATTCAAATTTTTACTCAGTGATAACTCATTAAATTAAGCTGTACGTTTTTATTTAATGGGCTAATATGTTGCAGATTTTCAACATTAAGTTCTGTATATATCTGTCTAACCTTTTAAGACAAAAAGTTAATTTAGATACGATGGTAGCATATTCTTTGATTTGCTCTCCCCTTAATATTCTTTGTATTTTCACATTTGATTTATCAAAGTGTCTATATGCTTAGAAAATAACTTTTGCAACATGAATCCATGTAACTAACTTATTCCTGTGTGTGTTTATATATTTTTTCTATTCAAACTGTGAAATATGTCATTAAGCCACAACCAACCTGTGAAATCTGTCATTCCCTCTCGGTAATTTATAGCAGAAGACTCCATGATCAATTAGGACTCTACTTAAACATGTAATCAACAGGATGACTGGTCACAGTGCAAATCAAGATTCTTAAGAAAAGATGATTTCAATTTAATAAATCAGTTATTTTATGGTAAATACACATCAGTATGTGATTAATATACTTACCAAGATTTAACTATCAAGCAAATAAGAAAAATTTATTGCCAATAGCAAATAGCATTAGCATTTTTTTTTACATTTTCCTATAGTATAGCAATTATGCTTCAATAAATGCCCCTCATAACAAACTTATTTATATTACTTAGCTAAACAGAATTGGAAAGTTTTTTTCAAATTACCATGGGTGATATTTTAATTTCTTTCAGTATGTTTAAAATTTGACATCATGGTATTTAAATCTTAAATCCACTAACTCATCTTATAAAACTAACACACTAAACTAATTGGCTTATTTTTCCATTATGCAGTTGGTTATCTACAAAAGTGTGTACGAATGACTTTATTTTTTATTTTTTATTTTTTTATTTTTTTGAAGAACATTATGTTTACTAGGCTCTTCCCTACCCCAAGTCCCCCCACAAACCCCACTACAGTCACTGTCCATCAGCATAGCAAGATGCTGTAGAATATTGTCTTCTCTGTGTTGCAAAGCCCTCCCCTTTAACCTACCCCCAACATTATACATGCTAATCATAATACCCCCTTTCTTCTTCCCCGACCTTATCCCTCCCTTCCCTCCCATTCTCCCCAGTCTCTTTCTCTTTGGTAACTGTTAGTCCATTCTTGGGTTCTGTGATTCTGCTGCTGTTTTGTTCCTTCAGTTTCTCTTTTATTCTTATACTCCACAGATGAGTGAAATCATTTGGTATTTGTCTTTCTCTGCTTGGCTTATTTCACTGAGCATAATACCCTCTAGTTCCATCCATGTTGTTGCAAATGGTAGGATTTCTTTTCTTCTTATGGTCAAAAAATATTCCACTATGTATATATACCACATCTTCTTTATCCATTCATCGACTGATGGACACTTAGGTTGCTTCCATTTCTTGGCTATTGTCAATAGTGCAGCGATAAACACAGGGGTGCATTTGTCTTTTTCAAACTGGAGTGCTGCATCCTTATGGTAAATTCCTAGAAGTGGAATTCCTGGGTCAAATGGTAAGTCTATTTTGAGCATTTTGAGGAACCTCCATATTGTTTTCCACAATGGTTGAACTAATTTACATTCCCACCAGCAATGTAGGAGGGTTCCCCTTTCTCTGCAACCTCTCCAACACTTGTTGTTGTTTGACTTTTGGATGGTGGCCATCCTTACTGGTGTGAGGTGATATCTCATTGTGGTTTTAATTTGCATTTCTCTGATAACTAGTGATGTGGAGCATCTTTCCCTGTGTCTGTTGGCCATCTGAATTTCTTCCTTGGAGAACTGTCTGTTCAGCTCCTCTGCCCATTTTTTAATTGGATTACTTGCTTTTTGTTTGTTGAGGTGTGTGAGCTCTTTATATATTTTGGATGTCAAACCTTTATCGGATCTGTCATTTATGAATATATTCTCCCATACTGTAGAGCACCTTTTTGTTTTATTGAAGGTGTCCTTTCCTGTACAGAAGCTTTTCAGCTTGATATAGTGCCACTTGTTCATTTTTGCTTTTGTTTTCCTTGCCAGGGAGATACATTCATGAAGAAGTCGCTAATGTTCACATCCAAGAGATTTTTGCCTATGATTTTTTCTAAGAGTTTTATGGTTTCATGACTTACATTCAGGTCTTTGATCCATTTTGAATTTACTTTTGTGTATGGGGTTCGACAGTGATCCAGTTTCATTCTCTTACATGTAGCTGTCCAGTTTTGCCAGCAACATCTGTTGAAGAGACTGTCATTTCCCCATTGTATGTCCATGGCTCTTTTATTGAATATTAATTGACCATATATGTTTGGGTTAATGTCTGGAGTCTCTAATCTGTTCCACAGGTCTGTGGCTCTGTTCTTGTGCCAGTACCAAATTGTCTTGATTACTATGGCTTTGTAGTAGAGCTTGAAGTTGGGGAGTGAGATCCCCGCCACTTTATTCTTCTTTCTCAGGATTGCTTTGGCTACTTGGGGTCTTTGGTGCTTCCATATGAATTTTTGAACTATTTGTTACAGTTTGTTGAAGAATGTTGTTGGTAATTTGATAGGAATTGCATCGTATCTGTATATTGCTTTAGGCAGGATGGCCATTTTGACGATTTAATTCTTCCTAGCCAAGAGCATGGGATGAGTTTCCATTTGGTAGTGTCCTCTTTAACTTCTCTTAAGAGTGTCTTATAGTTTTCAGGGTATAGGTCTTTCACTTCTTTGGTTAGGTTTATTCCTAGGTATTTTATTCTTTTTGATGCCATTGTGAATGGAATTGTTTTCCTGATTTCTCTTTCTATTGGCTCATTGTTATTGTATAGGAAAGCCACAGATTTCTGTGTGTTAATTTTGTATCCTGCAACTTTGCTGTATTCCGATATCAGTTCTAGTAGTTTTGGAGTGGAGTCTTTAGGATTTTTTATGTACAGTATCATGTCATATGCAAATAGTGACAGTTTAACTTCTTCTTTACCCATCTGGATTCCTTGCATTTCTTTGTTTGCTGTGGCTAGGACCTCCAGTACTATGTTAAATAGCAGTGGGGAGAGTGGGCATCCCTGTCTTGTTCCCGATCTCAGAGGAAAAGCTTTCAGCTTTTTGCTGTTCAGTATAATGTTGGCTGTGGGTTTATCATATATGGCCTTTATTATGCTGAGGTACTTGCCCTCTATAAACATTTTGCTGAGAGTTTTTAACATGAATGGATATTGAATTATGTTGAATTCCTTTTCAGCAGCTATGGAGATGATCATGTGGTTTTTGTCTTTCTTTTTGTTGATATGGTGGATGACGTTGATGGATTTTCGAATGTTGTACCATCCTTGCATCCCTGGGATGAATCTCACTTGGTCCTGGTGTATGATCATTTTGATATATTTTTGAATTTGGTTTGCTAATATTTTATTAAGTATTTTTGTATCTACGTTCATCAGGGATATTGGTCTGTAATTTTCTTTTTTGGTGGGGTCTTACCCCTGGTTTTGGTATTAGGGTGATGTTTGCTTCATATAATGAGTTTGGGAGTATTCCCTCCTCTTCCATTTTTTGGAAAACTTTGAGGAGAATGGGTGTTAGATATCCTCTGTATGTCTGATAAAATTCCTAGGTAAATCCGTCTGGCCTAAGGGTTTTTTTTTTTTTGGGTAGTTTTCTGATTACGGCTGCAATTTCTTTGCTGGTAATTGGTTTGTTTAGATTTTGTGTTTCTTCCTTGGTGAGTCGTGGAAGGTTGTATTTCTCTAGGAAGTTGTCCATTTTTTCTAGGTTTTCCAGCTTGTTAGCATATAGGTTTTCATAGTACTCTCTAATAATTCTTTGTATTTCTGTTGGGTCCATCGTGATGTTTCCTTTCTCATTTCTGATCGTGTTGATTCTCTTTTCTCTTAATAAGTCGGGCTAGAGGCTTATCTGTTTTGTTTATTTTCTCAAAGAACCAGCTCTTGGTTTCATTGATTTTTTTCTATTCTTTTATTCTTCTCAGTTTTGTTTATTTCTTCTCTGATCTTTATTATGTCCCTCCTTCTGCTGACTTTAGGCCTCATTTGTTCTTCCTTTTCCAATTTTGATGACTGTGACATTAAACTATTCATTTCAGTTTCTTCTTCCTTCTTTAAATATGCCTGGATTGCTATATACTTTCCTCTTAAGACTGCTTTCACTGCATCCCACAGAAGTTGGGGCTTTGTGTTGTTGTTGTCATTTATTTCCATATATTGCTGGATCTCCATTTTAATTTGGTCATTGATCCATTGACTATTTAGAAGCGTGTTGTTAAGCCTCCATGTGTTTGTGAGCCTTTTTACTTTCTTGGTAGAATTTATTTCTAGTTTTATACCTTTGTGGTCTGAAAAGTTGGTTGGTAGGATTTCAATCTTTTTGAATTTACTGAGGCTCTTTTTGTGGCCTAGTATGTGGTCTATTCTGGAGAATGTTCCATGTGTACTTGAGAAGAATGTGTATCCTGTTGCTTTTGGGTGTACAGTTCTATAGATGTCTATTAGGTCCATCTGTTCTAATGTGTTGTTCAGTGCCTCTGTGTCCTTACTTATTTTCTGTCTGGTGGATCTGTTCGTTGGAGTGAGTGATGTGTTGAAGTCTCCTAAAATGAATGCATTGCAGTCTATTTCCTCCTGTAGTTCTCTTAGTATTTGTTTCACATATACTGGTGCTCCTGTGTTGAGTGCATATATATTTATAATGGTTATATCCTCTTGTTGGACTGAGCCCTTTATCATTATGAAATGTCCTTCTTTATCTCTTGTTACTTTCTTTGTTTTGATGTCTATTTTGTCTGATACTAGTACTGCAACGCCTGCTTTTTTCTCTCTATTGTTTGTATGAAATATCTTTTTCCATCCCTTGACTTTTAGTCTGTGCATGTCTTTGGGTTTGAGGTGAGTCTCTTGCAAGCAGCATATAGATTGGTCTTGTTTTTTTAGCCATTCAGTGACTCTATGTGTTTTGATTGGTGCATTTAGTCCATTTACATTTAGGGTGATTATCAATAGGTATGTACTTATTGCCATTTCAGGCTTTAGATTCATGGTTACCAAATGTTCCAGGTTACTTTCCTTACTATCTAAGAGTCTAACTTAACTCACTTAGTATGCTGTTACAAACACAATATAAAGGTTCTTTTCTATTTCTCCTCCTTTTTCTTCCTCCTTCATTCTTTATATATTAGGTTTCAGATTCCATACTTTTTCTCTATCCCTTGATTGGCTTTGGGGATAGTCAATTTAATTTTGCATTTGGCTTGCAATCAGCTGCTCCACCCTCCCTACCATAATTTTCCTACCTCTGGTGACAGCAATCCACCCCTAGGAACACTTCCATCTATAGCAGTCCCTCCAAAATAGACTGCAGAGATGGTTTGTGGGAGGTAAACTCTCTCAGCTTTCTCTTATCTGGAAATTGTTCAATCCCTCCTTCAAATTTAAATGATAATCTCACCAGATAAAGTAATCTTGGTTCCAGGCCCTTCTGCTTCATGGCATTAAATTCATCATACCACTCCCTTCTGGCCTGTAAGGTTTCTGCTGAGAAGTCTGATGTTAGTCTGATGGGGTTTACTTTGTATGTGATCTTATTTCTGCCTCTGGCTCCTTTTAACAGTCTGTCCTTACCCCTGAGCTTTCACATTTTAATTACTATGTGTCTTGGTGTTGTCTTCCTTGGGTCCCTTGTATAGAGGGATCTGTGGATCTCCATGGCCTGAGAGACTATCTCCTTCCCCAGATTGGGGAAGTTTTCAGCAACTACGTCCTCAAAGAAACTTTCTATCCCATTTCCTCTCTTCTTCTTCTTCTGGTATCCCTATAATGCGAATATTGTTCTGCTTGGATTGGTCACACAGTTCTCTCAATATTCTTTCATTTTTAGAGATCCTTTTTTCTCTCTGTGCATCAGCTTCTTTGTATTCCTCTTCTCTAGTTTCTATTTCATTTATTGTCTCCTCCACCATATCCAACCTGCTTTTAATACCCTCCATTGTGTTCTTTAACGATTGGATCTCTGACCTGAATTCATTCCTGAGTTCTTGGATGTCTTTCCATGCCTCCATTAGGATATTGATTATTTTTATTTTGAACTCCCTTTCAGGAAGAGTCATGAGGTCCATATCATTTAAATCTTTCTCAGGAGTTGTATTAACAATTTCACTCTGGAGAAGGCTCCTTTGGCATTTCATGTTTGTATATGGCACCCTCTAGTGTCCAGAAGCTCTATTCTGGCACTTCTGAGCTCCTGAAGCAATGTTGGGTGTCGCAGGGCAGCGGTACTGGTGCCTGGGGGTAGAAAAGAGCTGTTCTCTGCCTCCTGGCTCCTATGCCTGTCTCCACTGTCTGAGCCAGTGGGCTGGGCACACAGGTATAAGTTTTTGTCCCAGAGCAGCCAGATATGGATTCCTGCTTTCCACAAACAGCCGGAATCCCAGTCTCCCCAGGAACTCTGCCTGTATTAATGTTCCAACCCGGTAGTCATGTGAGTCTCATGAAAGCACCATGAGATGTAGGTTTGCGATTCCAGCGCATATCTCTAGAGCTAGGTATTCAGCAGTTCTAAGCCTTCCACTCCCTCCCTGCTCCGTTTCTCTTCCTCCCGCCGGTGAGCTGGGGTGGGGGAGGGGCTCAGGTCTTGGGAGCCACAGCTCTGGTATGTTACCCCATTCGCTGAGGTCTGCTCTTTTCTCCAGGTGTGTGCAGTCTGATGCCATCCTCTTTCCTGTTGCTCTCTCAGGATTATTTGCGCCAATTAAATTTTCTAATTGTATCCAGTTTTAGGAGGAAGCCTCTCTCCTCTCATACTGCCATCTTTAATCCTTTTCTCCCAATGACTTTTAAAATATAAAAATGTTACTTACAGTATTAAAGCATTACTGTTCAACTTTTCATTACTCATATTAGTAGTATCAGTAAATAGTTTCAAAAATAAAGTGTGAATACATTTTACAATTCTTTTTGCATTGAAATGGATTAGAAATCTAGGTACTATAATATACTAAATATGTCAATTTTGCAGTAAATGGAAATTCATGGGAAGAACATAGCAGCGTACTATCTATGAGATAAGTGAGTAATCACTAAATATTAGTTGCTTTTGTAACAATTATAATTATTTCTACAGAAAAGAAGACATATTTTCTCCAAATTACATAAAATAAATGATTTTTAATCAATTTTGTTCTTTTAATTTTATCAATATAAACCCTTCATAAGTTCCTGAGATGCAGCACGTAAATCAGTGATCTCTTTGCTAGATGTAATGAGATTTTCTATGAATATACTCCTACCCAGTTATCAAGTGGTCTATCCACCATCCCTTTATGTCATGGCTATTCATGAGTGACTAAGGTTGAGATCTTTTTCTTCTCCCTGGAGAAGCTCATTTTGGCCTTGGTAGCTTCAAACTAAGGCCCCCTCTGCACTCTGAACCTTTGCCTCAATTCCATCTTATATATTAGACAGGATTGGCTTTATCAAAATGAGACTGCCACATCTACTTGCTCCTCCACTCAATGACTGTACCCCACAACACACACCCATCTTCTCCCAGAATCCAGGCTCCAGTATGTGTCCACTAGGGGCATAACCGAATATCTCCATTCTCTAAAGTGGATAACTAACTGATCATGAACTTTATCTCATCATTCCTTTTGTTTTTACTGAAATACCCCTTTCCCTTGCTAAGCTATAGCCATCTTCCAAGGTATATAGTTCAGGGATGGCCACTTTCTAAAGCCTTCTCAAGCCCTGGTTCTCAGACCAAATTAACTGTTCTCATCTTCGTTGTTCAGGAACACTTTTTCAGTTACTGCTGTATATTTAACAGTTTATTAGAACTGGTTTATAGGCCTTTTCCTCCACTTTTTATTTGGAGTGCATCTTGAGGCAGGGATGAACATATCCGTATATGTATGCCTTATCACACTCTATTATAAAGTAGTCACTCAGTTAATCCTTGGTAATTTGAAATCTGTGTGTGCAAAATGCACTGAGGTCTTTAATGATACATTATTGGTAATATTCTAGAAAGTTGGCAAATGAATTATTTAACAGGTTATGGAGACATTTTGGTAACATCATCAGAATCATTACCATCATCAGTGAGATAAATATGTGTTTTTACTGGAAAAAAAATTGCATTATCCAGGACAAAGCAATGATAAAACACTTCAAAACTTCACTAGAGCAACTTTTGCTATATTCAAGTCATGAAATGCATGTCGAAAAGCATTACATGTTATTTTTCTTAATCTCCTGATATTACATCTTTTGATTGCTTATATACTTTCTCACCTCTTTTCCTTATATTCTGTTAGTTTTCATATGCCAGCAAATGAACCTTCAGTCCTCCCTGGTCAGCAGTGTCTGACTATCCCAAAGTGAGTAACAGTAACAATCAATTTCTATACTCTTCTCATGTTACACTCTGATGTATAGTGAAAGAAGTCTATGATATTCTTTCAAGTTTCAATATTTATGATGATGTATGGCACAAATAAAAAGAAAATGAAATAGTAAAGATTACTGAAAATCAAATACAAACTAGTCATAATCATTTTCAAATAATTTAAAGTTTTTCATCATATTGGCATTTTTAGTATGCCACCTTCATAACCTTAAGTTATGTATTTTAACAAAAATTTAAGCGTATACTTAACACACTACAGAATAACATAATAAATTGGCCAAGAGCACAGTGAATGGAGCAATATTAGTTGAGCTGACTCTCAAATATATTTTTTATCAGATGTGTGGCATTGATGATTCTTCAATATTCTGTGTTTTAGGGTCTATCACATTTTAATTAAATTTAATAAACTAATACATATAAAGCAATTATAAGTGCTTGGTACAGTGTGAGCACTCGAAAAGTTGATTGTTTATCCTGATTTTCTTTTACTTCAACCAACTGTGTTGTATCTCTGTTAATATTAACTCTTAAAAATAAACTATTATGTGACACCACTGGTCTAAAGGTTATTTACAAAAATAAACTTTTACTTTTTATTTTTAATAATTATATTATATACAAGAATATATATTTTATATTTTATTATATATTTCATTAATTTTACATTTTATTTTATTACTGTTATTATATCATATATTATGTATTTTATTTTATAATTATACCTTATTAATTTTATTAATTATATATGAGCATTTTAAATTATATTTTATTAATTTTATTAATTAGATATGAGCATAAGAATTGAAATATATTTAAATACTTTGAATTCAAATAATACATAATAGGGATGACTACCACTTTGTATTCAAAGATCTTCTACAAAAAATTGTTCAAGATAGCTTTTATTTAGTCTTGTTATGTCCAGACATTATGTTAGAGATAAACAGATATCTGCAAAGTACCCATTAGAAAATTCTTGTTTTGAGATCTGCTTAAAACAATCAGCAGTTTTTTAATAATAATACATACCATCTCATCTGTTGCAATAACTAAATCAGATGTTGGGAATCAAATATGTCTTATGAATACATGGCAAATATTTAGCTTATGTATGTGGCACAGTTTGTAGCTTCTTAGATATACTGGCCCTTTGTTATTTAAAAAACAAACAAACCTACATCCCTTCTTTATGATTGCTGCTTTTATTCTTTTGATTCTCTTTCTGAAAAATAAGATTCCCTTACAATTATAATCTTTAAAAAAATCAAAACAACGGTGGAGCCAGGATGGAGGCATGAGTAGAGCAGCGGAAATCTCCTCCCAAAACCACATATATCTATGAAAATATAACAAAGACAATCCTTCCTAAAATAGAGACCAGAGGACACAGGACAACATCCACACCACATACACACTTGCGAGAACCCAGCTCCTCGCGAAGGGGGTAAGATACAAGCCCCAGCCCGGCGGGACCCGAGCACCCCTACCCCAGCCCCTGGTAGGTGGAGAGGAGTCAGCAGGGAGGGAAAGAGAGCCCAGAACTGCTGAACACCCAGCCCCAGGGTTCCGGACCAGAGCGCAGACACAGTGCATGCGTGGGGTCCTGGATACTAGGGAAACAGGGCGGCAGGACCAGTGAGTGGGGGCTGTTGTTTTTTTTTTTTTTGGCAAGTGCTTTTTGGAAGCCTTAAAGGGACAGGGACACCAATACTAGGGAAAAAGGGCGGCAAGACCGGTGAGCAGATGCCTGAGGACAAAGAAAATCGTGCATTTTTCCCTTTTTTTTTGGTGAGTGCTTTTTGTATGCCTTAAAGGGACAGGGACCCCAATACTAGGGAAACAGGGCAGCAAGACTGGTGAGCGGGTGCCTGAGACCGGCACCTGAGGACAAAAAAAATCACACGTTTTTCCCTTTTTTTGGGGGGAATGCTTTTTGGAAGCCTTAAAGGGACAGGGACCCCAATACTAGGGAAACAGGGCAGCAAGACCGGTGAGCAGATACCTGAGGCCGGCGCCTGAGGACAAAGAAAATCGCGTGTTTTTCCCTTTTTTTTTTTGGCGAGGAAGCCTTAAAGGGACAGGGACCCAATTACCAGGGAAACAGGGCAGTAAGACCGGTGAGCAGGTGCCTGAGACCAGCGCCTGAGGACAAAGAAAATCACGCATTTTTCCCGTTTTTTTTTTCCTCTTTTGTTGTTGCTGTTGTTGTTTTAGTTTGGAGAGTGCTTTTTGGAAGTCTGAAAGGGGCACGACAGGACACTTAGCCCAGAGGCAGGGAATCTGGGGATCTCTGGGCACTCTAACCCCCTGGGCAACACGGGAGCACAGAGGCCCCTTATGGAGATAAATAGCCTCCTGGCCGCTCCCCCTCCAATGGGGCTCCACCATTTTGGAGGAGCAGCCCCAGCCAGGCCACACCCACAGCAACAGCGGAGATAAACTCCAAACCAACCGGGCAGGTAGCTGAAGCCCTGTCTGCACACAGCTGCCAAGCATAAGCCACTAGAGGTCGCTATTCTCCCAGGAGAGGAAGGCCACAAACCAACAAGAAGGAAAGCTCTCCCAGCTGTCACTCGTACCAGCTCTGCAAACTATTTCTATCACCATGAAAAGGCAAAACTATAGGCAGACAAAGATCACAGAGGCAACACCTGAGAAGGAGACAGACCTAACCAGTCTTCCTGAAAAAGAATTCAAAATAAAAATCATGAACATGCTGACAGAGATGCAGAGAAAAATGCAAGAGCAATGGGATGAAGTCCAGAGGGAGATCACAGATGTCAGGAAGGAGATCACAGAAGTGAAACAAACCCTGGAAGGATTTATAAGCAGAAAGGATCAGATGCAAGAGGCCATTGAAGGAATAGAAACCAGGGAACAGGAACGTATAGAAGCTGACATAGAGAGAGATAAAAGGATCTCCAGGAACGAAAGAATAAGATAATTATGTGACCAATTCAAAAGGAATAATATTCGTATTATAGGGGTACCAGAAGAAGAAGAAAGAGGAAAAGGGATAGAAAGTGTCTTTGAAGAAATAATTGCTGAAAACTTCCCCAAACTGGGGGAGGAAATAATCGAACAGAACATGGAAATACACAGAACCCACTACAGAAAGGATCCAAGGAGGACAACAGAAAGACACATAATAATTAAAATGGCAAGGATCAAGGACAAGGAAAGAGTTTTAAAGGCAGCTAGAGAGAAAAAGGTCACCTATAAAGGAAAACCCATCAGGATAACATCAGACTTCTCAACAGAAACCCTCCAGGCCAGAAGAGAATGGCATGATATATTTAATGCAATGAAACAGAAGGGCCTTGAACCAAGGGTACTGTATTCAGGATGACTATAATTTAAATATGATGGCGGGATTAAACAATTCCCAGACAAGCAAAAGCTGAGGGAATTTGCTTCCCACAAACCACCTCTACAGGGCATCTTACAGGGACGGCTCTAGAGGGGAGCACTCCTAAAAAGAGCACAGAACAAAACACACAACATATGAAGAATGGAGGAGGAGGAATAAGAAGGGAAGAAGAAAAGAATCTCCAGACAGTGTATATAACAGCTCAATAAGCGAGCTAAGTTAGGCATTAAGATACTAAAGAAGCTAACCTTGAACTTTTGGTAACCATGAATCTAAAGCCTGTAATGGCAATAAGTACATATCTCTCAATAGTCACCCTAAATGTAAATGGACTTAATGCACCAATCAAAAGATACAGTATAATAGAATGGATAAAAAAGCAAGACCCATCTATATACTGCTTACAAGAAACTCACCTCAAGCCCAAAGACAGGCACAGACTAAAAGTCAAGGGATGGAAAAACATATTTCAAGCAAACAACAGTGAAAAGAAAGCAGGGGTTGCAGTACTAATATCAGACAAAATAGACTTCAAAACAAAGAAAGTAACAAGAGATAAAGAAGGACACTACATAATGATAAAGGGCTCAGTCCAACAAGAGGATATAACCATTCTAAATATATATGCACCCAACACAGGAGCACCAGAATTTGTGAAACAAATACTAACAGAACTAAAGAGGGAAATAGACTGCAATGCATTCATTTTAGGAGACTTCAACACACCACTCACCCCAAAGGATAGATTCACCAGGCAGAAAATAAGTAAGGACACACAGGCACTGAAAAACACAATAGAACAGATGGACCTAATAGACATCTATAGAACTCTACATCCAAAAGCAACAGGATATACATTCTTCTCAAGTGCACATGGAACATTCTCCAGAATAGACCACATCCTAGCTCACAAAAAGAGCCTCAGTAAATTCCAAAATATTGAAATTCTACCAACCAATTTTTCAAATCACAAAGGTATAAAACTAGAAATAAATTCTACAAAGAAAACAAAAAGGCTCACAAATACATGGAGTCTTAACAACATGCTTCTAAATAATCAATGGATCAACGAACAAATCAAAATAGAGATCAAGGAATATATAGAAACAAATGACAACAACAACACAAACCCTCAACTTCTGTGGGATGCAGCGAAAGCAGTCTTAAGAGGAAAGTATATAGCAATCCAGGCACACTTGAAGAAGGAAGAACAATCCCAAATGAATAGTCTAACATCACAATTATTAAAACTGGAAAAAGAAGAACAAAGGAGGCCTAAAGTCAGCAGAAGGAGCGACATAATAAAGATCAGAGAAGAAATAAACAAAATTGAGAAGAATAAAACAATAGCAAAAATCAACGAAACCAAGAGCTGGTTCTTTGAGAAAATAAACAAAATAGATAAGCCTCTAGCCCAACTCATTAAGAGAAAAAGAGAGTCAACACAAATCAACATAATCAGAAATAAGAATGGAAAAATCACGACAGACTCCACAGAAATACAAAGAATTATTAAAGACTACTATGAAAACCTATATGCCAACAAGCTGGAAAACCTAGAAGAAATGGACAACTTCCTAGAAAAATACAACCTCCCAAGACTGACCAAGGAAGAAACACAAAAGTTAAACAAACCAATTATGAGCAAAGAAATTGAAACGGTAATCAAAAAACTACCCAAGAACAAAACTCAGGGCCAGACAGATTTACCTCGGAATTTTATCAGACACACAGAAAAGACATAATACCCATTCTCCTTAAAGTGTTCCAAAAAATAGAAGAGGAGGGAATACTCCCAAACTCATTCTATGAAGCCAACATCACCCTAATACCAAAACCAGGCAAAGACCCCACCAAAAAAGAAAATTACAGACCAATATCCCTGATGAATGTAGATGCAAAAATACTCAATAAAATATTAGCAAACAGAATTCAACAGTATATCAAAAGGATCATACACCATGACCAAGTGGGATTCATCCCAGGGATGCAAGGATGGTACAACATTCGAAAATCCATCAACATCATCCACCACATCAACAAAAAAAAGACAAAAACCACATGATCATCTCTATAGCTGCTGAAAAAGCATTTGACAAAATTCAACATCCATTCATGATAAAAACTCTCAGAAAAATGGGAATAGAGGGCAAGTACTTCAATATAATAAAGACCATATATGATAAACCCACAGCCAACATTATACTGAACAGCGAGAAGCTGAAAGCATTTCCTCTGAGATCGGGAACAAGACAGGGATGCCCACTCTCCCCACTGTTATTTAACATAGTACTGGAGGTCCTAGCCACGGCAATCAGACAAAACAAAGAAATACAAGGAATCCAGATTGGTAAAGAAGAAGTTAAACTGTCACTATTTACAGATGATATGATACTGTACATAAAAAACCCTAAAGACTCCATTCCAAAACTACTAGAACTGATATTGAATACAGCAAAGTTGCAGGATACAAAATTAACACACAGAAATCTGTAGCCATCCTATACACTAACACTGAACCAATAGAAAGAGAAATAAGGAAAACAATTCCATTCACAATGGCATCAAAAAGAATAAAATACCTAGAAATAAACCTAACCAAAGAAGTGAAAGACCTATACCCTGAAAACTACAAGTCACTCTTAAGACAAATTAAAGGCGACACTAACAAATGGAAACTCATTCTATGCTCATGGCTAGGAAGAATTAATATCGTCAAAATGGCCATCCTGCCCAAAGCAATATACAGATTTGATGCAATCCCTATCAAATTACCACCAACATTCTTCAATGAACTGGAACAAATAATTCAAAAATTCATAAGGAAACACCAAAAACCCCGAATAGCCAAAGCAATCCTGAAAAAGAAGAATAAAGTAGGGGGGATCTCACTCCCCAACTTCAGGGTCTACTATAAAGCCATAGTAATCAAGACAATTTGGTACTGGCACAAGAACAGAGCCACAGACCAGTGGAACAGATTAGAGACTCCAGAAATTAACCCAAACATATATGGTCAACTAATATTTGATAAAGGAGCCATGGACATACAATGGCAAAATGACAGTGTCTTCAACAGATGGTGCTGGCAAAACTGGACAGCTACATGTAGCAGAATGAAACTTGACCATTGTCTCACCCCATATACAAAGGTAAACTCAAAATGGATCAACAACCTTAATGTAAGTCATGAAACCATTAAACTCTTGGAAAAAAACATAGGCAAAACCTCTTAGACATAAACATGAGTGACTTCTTCTTGAACATATCTCCCCAGGCAAGGAAAACAACAGCAAAATTGAGCAAGTGGGACTACATTAAGCTGAAAAGCTTCTGTACAGCAAAAGACAACATCAATAGAACAAAAAGGAACCCTACAGTATGGGAGAATATATTTGAAAATGACAGATCTGATAAAGGCTTCACATCCAGAATATATAAAGAGCTCACATGCCTCAACAAACCAAAAACAAATAACCCAATTAAAAAATGGGCAGAGAAACTGAACAGATAATTCTCTAAAAAAGAAATACAGATGGCCAACAGACACATGAAAAGAAGCTCCACATTGCTAATTATCAGAGAAATGCAAATTAAAACTACAATGAGGTATCACCTGACACCAGTAAGGATGGCTGCCATCCAAAAGACAAACAACAACAAATGTTGGTGAGGCTGTGGAGAAAGGGGAACCCTCCTACACTGCTGGTGGGAATGTAAATTAGTCTAACCATTGTGGAAAGCAGTATGGTGGTTCCTCAAAATGCTCAAAACAGACCTACCATTTAACCCAGGAATTCCACTCCTAGGAATTTACCCTAAGAATGTAGCAATTAAGTTTGAGAAAGACAGATGTACCACTATGTTTATCGCAGCACTATTTACAATAGCCAAAAATTGGAAGCAACCTAAATGTCCATCGGTAGATGAATGGATAAAGAAGATGTGGTACATAAACACAATGGAATACTACTCACCCAGAAAAGAGAAAATCCTACCATTTGCAGCAACATGGATGGAGCTGGAGGGTATTATGCTCAGTGAAATAAGCCAAGCAGAGAAAGAGAAATACCAAATGATTTCACTCATCTAAGGAGTATAAGAACAAAGGAAAAACAGAAGGAACAAAACAGCAGCTGAATTACAGAATCCAAAAATGGACTAACAGGTACCAAAGTGAAAGGAACTGGGGAGGATGGGTGGGCTGGGAGGGATAAGGGGGGGAGAAGAAAGGGGGTATTAAGATTAGCATGCATGGAGGGGGAGGGAGAAAGGGGAGGGAGGGCTGTACAACAGAGAGACAAGTAGTGATTCTACAACATTTTGCTATGCTGATAGACAGTGACTGTAATGTGGTTTTTAGGGGGACTTGGTATAGGGGAGAGCATAGTAAACATAGTATTGTTCATGTAAGTGTAGATTAAAGATTTAAAAAAAAGGAAAAAAAAGAAGGAAAGAAAGAAAAGGGGAATTACTCCTTGATAGGATAAAACTATTGATAAATCAAAGATTAACACATGCTTTAAATATCCTTAATTTTAATCACTTAAAGGGTGTCAGATGACAGATGATCGGCTATGGAGGTACTCTTGTCTGATATTCCTTTCTCTTAATAAAAATTTAAAAAAAGAAGCAGTTCCTGTGTTCTGATCTCCAATGAATTCTACACAGTGGTATAGAGGGCATGTCAAAGTGTGGGCAAAGGGTCTGTTTGTTTTTATGCAGAAGATCAAGGCCTAGCTTGGCTACCCAGAAAATGAACTAAGATACGATAATGAGGAGGAGCTTCCAGCATCAGCACTCTCTGGAGGACTTGTGCCGGGGGATGATCATCAAAAAGCCTCCACAGGGATCCGGGCGATGCTGCGGTTGTGGCCGCGTCCATCCCACCATTTCCTGGACTTGCCACTGGAATGAGGAGAGAGATGTCTAGGCTGGCATGTGCATACAGTGGGACAACGAATTTGAGTGGATCTGTACTGTTGGAACTCAACCAGGAGTTGGGAGGGGTGCAAGTTGTAGCACTCCAAAATCTTACGACTATAGACTATCTACGGTTAAAAGAACATATGGGATGTGAACAGATCCCAGAAATGGGTTGCTTTAATTTGTCTGATTTCTCTCAGACTGTTCAAGTACAGTTGGACAATATCCATCATATCATAGACAAATTCTCACAAATGCCTAGGGTGCCTAACTGGTTTTCTTGGCTTCACTAGAGATGGCTGATAATTATAGATTTGCTTAGTTTATGTCACCGTATTCCTATTATGTTAATATGTGTGTGCAAGGTAGTTAGTAGTTTAAAACCTATACATGCTTAAGGTACTCAATCAATCCTCCCATGTTTTCTTCCATATGCTACCTCTATAGCTTTTCTTTTTCCTTCCTAATTACAACCCTTAAATAGAATTCATGCCTCATATCGAATTTATCGAGCATCATAATTCCTCCAGACAGTAAAGATACCTCGAGACAAGTGCTGGGCATAGAAGCCACAGGGCATGAATCTTCAAAGAAGTAAAAAACTAACCTTCTCAAACTATATGGCTTCTCTCTCACTTACCAACTTTACATCTCCCTGTATGGCCCCGGAAGATGACTGGTTAGCCAGAGACGGGTAAGATTCCTCAAGGGAGGAACAACCTAAGACAGGCACAGTCGCAGGGGGGGCCATCAGGTGAGAAATTGGGGATCAACAGTGGTGAGGCTTCGAACCTCACCCCCCCTGTTTTGAGAGAAATCTGCATCTGTGGATGTTTTACGGCCCTTGTCTAGCTTGGATTAACACATAGTCTACAGGCACACACCTGATCATCTACAATTGCTCTCTTACAACACTAAACTACGTTTTCTACCTTTATCTTGCATCTACCTACCACTTCAGCACTTTATTAAAAATAAAAATAATAATAATAATAAAGGGAGAAATGTGGGATCCACATATAAATCAAGTATAAAAATCAAACGAATATTCATATCTGACCTGATTGTTTACAATTCATAATGCGTGATCAAAACCGAAAGTTTCTGTGATGTATGCCCTTGTATTGTTCACCATGTAAGAACTTATTCACTATGTAAGAATTCGTTTACCATGTAAGAACTTGTTCGTTATGCTTCAGAAGATTGGAGACTGATGAGAATTAGGCTTGAGATGGATTAATGATTGTGCATTGAGCATTGACCCCCCTATACAGAATTTTATTGTTGTTAACAACCATTTGATCAATAAATATGAGAGGTACCCTCTCAAAAAAAAATCAAAACAGATGATAATTATCAGCTTAAAAACCTCAATTTGTACCAGCATTGATGACTAAAAATTAAAAACAACCCAACAAAACTATACTTTGGAGGTGTAGACATATCTTCCAAGTAGAATTGATAATAAAATAGGTTTATATATATCCCCACCCTTTTACCAAAGTAAACTATTTTAGCACCAAAAGCAACTGGACAGATAGTGTTAATATTCAAATTTCAGGCTTAAACACCAAAGGTTTTGATTGAGTCAGTTTGTTGTTAAGTTCAAGCTTGTGACACTTGCCACAAGACATGCCAGTAAGTTGAGAGATGAGGTATTGGATCAAGGATATGAAATGTATTGGGAAAACCAACAGACCAAGAAGATGGCAGAGTCATGTTCTAGAAAAATATTTTAACTAGGGTTGACTTCAACCTTATTTTATATTAGAGAAGTAGGGAATAGAAGTGGGAGGTCAGGAAGTAATGATGGACTCCAACATCTGGATGTCAGCGAGGGTCTGAGGAGGGTTGGGAAACTCCTTGTCCTTGATTAGTTTCCTATAGTCATTTTCTTTTCATGGGTATGGCTGTAATGTGCCTCACCTACAATTCAGTCATCATTTTTGTATAGATTTCTTCATCTCCTCTGGGGAAGTGAGTTTTGGGTAATGGGCTGGTTGCATCAATCTCAAGTTATGAGCGAAATTCCTTTTGAAGATTAACAAGTCTAGGTGCAAGGCTGCAGGGCTGAGCGGAAGAAGCTTTTTGACCCAAAGATTAAGGCAGCAAAAAAGATAACAGTATGAAGGCAGAAGACAACTTTTTCACTCAGTTGCAGGTTGACACGTATTTTTGAGAACCTCTTCTATATCCATCATTGTGCCAAGTCTCTAAGAATTGAGAACCTTTGCCAATAATAGTACAAGATGAAATAAAGCTGTAAAGTGATCTGGTGGACTAGAGATTAACATAACTCTAACTTTGGATGTGTTTTTAGCACGTTGTACCAGTGGAGAGAAAATTAGAATAGAGAGTTCATTTCTGTTTGACAACTGTATCCCAAGAAAGAAAGACCCTGGTAATATGGCAGGATCAATTTTTTTTTTCCTGTTTTGAATGAATGAACATTTTGGAACTACTCCTAAAGTTTTAGCAGTTGCTACAGTTTTAGCAATTATCTTTTATTGATCCTACTTGCTGGAAAATCTCTTACTTGATTCTATGACATGTTTCTCACAACATATTATTTAATATTTTAAATAAGAAAGTAGGCTGGGAATTTCTATTTCTTGCTATATATTTGGTATAAGAACTACTACTGGACTCTGTTTATAATTCTAGCCATGAGAGTAACACATTTCTCCAGAATTACAGTTTTTCCCCATTTATAAGCTACCACTTATTTTCTAATTATATAAAATATTATTTTATTTAATTATTTATAGGTCATGAGCATGTGGCCATCATTTTTAAAAGACTATTACTTCCCATATTGCAAAGATTAATTAAGTAAATAAATTTAACCCAAAATACTAACTTGCTGAGTTAGAGCTTCAATCTGTTGTATACTGTTCTTTCTGCTTAAGAATTAGAACAAAGTATGATATTTCAACTGAAGAAGTAAAGTTAAATACATTATAATAATTTTTGTATTCAACATACAGACAATATTCATTGGGCACTTACATGGACCAGTCATTTCCCTAGTGCCTCGCAGATTACAGAAATTCAGGGAGTTGGTATATTTAGAAACAAATTTTAGGGAATCATCCTTTACACTTATTCAAATCTAGAGCAATTCCTCTATCTAGTAAGCCAGGATAGAGCTCACACAAAATTGTGACAAACTGGGCATTCTTCTAGAGTGGAGATGGAGAGTGGAAGCTGTGAGAGAATCAACCGTAAAAACATGGAGAGAATTGGGGAACATAGGGTCAATGAAAACACAATTCAGCTGAAATTTTAAAAGAGGACATAAATATTTTAAATCATAATTTAGAAAAGTAGTTTTGAAAATATGGAATTAATTTAACTTGCATTTTACTTATTTTCAAACTCAGGCATGATGAAAAAAATTAAAGCAAACCAAGAGAGCTCTTAAATACATGCCTCTCTTGAATATTTTCCCTCTCATTTAGAGCTTTTTTGTTTACTAGATTATTACTTACTCTAAAGTAACTTCAAATTAAATTAAACTACTAACCAAGCATTAGGACAAGAGGAATCTTAGCAATAAGACAGAACTTCAGTTATCTAAAAAGTATTCTACAGTGTATAATTAGTTTACTCATCATAATACAAGCCTTAAAGTCTCTTCAATAATAACCTACAACTGAATTATCTTGACTTTTTAAGCTGACATAGCTGGTATGTCTGGATTCTTTATCTCATGCATTTTACAATGCCATTCATTTATGTCTGACCTAAATTAACAAAATTCAGCCATTCTAATTGACTTATTTATCACCACTGGAGTTTTAGAAGCCAGTCGATATTATTCTTTACATGCCCCACAAAGTTTAAATAAATGAAATGCAAACAAAAAATCAAGCCTTTTGTGTTCTGGTTATTCAATCTAACATCATTGAACCCAGAAATTCAGAGCTAACAGAGTTATAATTTATACTAAATTTACCCAACAGTGACTTAATTAATAGTGGTCATAATTCAAGAGAAACCCCTCCATGTCTGAGTTTTGTTGAAAATACATTAATTTGCAACATGAATACATACATCTTCAAAAATGTAAACCTAATTTTTAAAATAAGGCTTTATCAGACAATTGATGCCAAAGGAAAACCATGAACTAAAATTAGTTAACATATGAATAAACTCATTATATGCCCACATAATTTGAAAACAGAACATTGAAATATTAGGGAATTTTAGGCAGCTTGATATGCAGTGGATAGGATAATAACTACTATGTATCATTTTAACTATTATTTATAGTTATAAATTGAGAGACGATCGGTTTCAAATAAATTTATAGTGGCTCAAGTATTATTAATTTTTCAGAACTCAATTCTCTAGGGATCTCTTATTAATATTTCACATTAACTTTATTTGTGATACTTGGTTAGTTAACATATTTTCCCTTTCCCACAACCTCAGCCATCATAATCCATTTCCATAATGTCTTGATGAATACATAAGAATCCATCCCTTAGCTTATTAAATGACCTTGTCATAATATTCATTCACTTAAGAAAATAGGATTTCATTTTTGCATTTTTTTCTATCTGTCCTTAATCTTCACCCCTATGAAGAAACTGCTTACCAATGACCATTTAATCATCAAATGTTAACCACTCTTCATCTTAAACCTCTTGAAAATCTTCCTCCTTTTTAAAACTCTTATGACCTTGGACAAGTTATCTAACGCCCCTGAATTTCAGTATTTTTACTTTTAAAAAAGTTGATACCAATTTTTAGAGATGTCAAAGAATAATGAAAATAATATGTGCAAAGTAATCACCATGCAATAGAAGCTTGATGATGGTAATTATTACAATGTTTGTTACCATAGCCTTCTTATTAGCCTCTCCATCTTTAATATCTCCTCTATTCAGTCATGAAATTTTCTCACTGATAATAATTTGAAAATACTAACCTCCAGGTCAAATCTCATCAATGTTCCCCACTTGTAATCATTCATTCTTTTCTAGCTAGTACATACACTATTAGACACTTGGCAAAACCAGCATGCTTCATTTCCCCTTCATCTTACACCTATTTGTTTGTGTTAGCTTAAAATCAGTCCTTTCACTTTATGTCTTCAAAATCCTATTCATACATTAAGGTCTAGTTGAGATATGAACTCTTCAATGAAGTCTTCATTGATAACCACAGTAAGAAATTAGATATCGCCACCCTTATATTGCCAGGTACACTCTGCAATACCCTCAAGGCACTCTGCCCCAACACATTCCCCTTTCAGATATCTTTCTCCAGCTCCACATCTTTAGCCCTTAAATATTTACTTTTATATGTCTCATATCATTTAAGACAATGGCTAGAGAAAGCTAATGCCTCCAAAATTACAAAATATACAAACCTTTACTCTGTGTTGTTTAGTTATTAAGCATTATTATGTTACATATTTCTACTTTATGTATTTTTTATAATGAGGAAACTGAAAGTTAATTCTGTTAAGTCATAGATTTGAGTGTTATTCTTGACCACAAAACTTTAATACTCAACATTCCAATATACTTATGTGTTTATTGTACATTATTTCAAAAATGAGATATATTGTTATATATAAAAATCAATCTGCAGTCTATAGAAATTAAGCTGTGGGCTCTAGGATTTTGCTATGCATATATTAGCTTCCTCTCAGTTGTCAGGAAATGTAAAGACAGGGAGCAAGGGTGACATAGAGAAGTCTAGCATAGGAAGGCAGTCTTAGGATCATGGGGACTTTAAAACCAGGTAGATGAGAGTTAAATTCCTACTCTGATACACACCAGCTTTAAGACACTCAGTGAGTAATTTAACCTCTCTACTTTCCTCATACATAAAATAGGCATAGAAAAGATTGTGTAAAGAAGAAAGAGTTGATTTCTGCAATGCTTTTAGTAAAAAGTTTAATCTATGTTAATTGTATTTTTTGCTGCTGCTATTATTATCAAAACCAAATTTCCAATTGTGCCTAAGAAGAAAACACCTCTAGAAAGTCATTTGAAGTCTAGAATTAAAGGCATGTTTATCTTACAGACTTTCTTGTCCAATTCTTTTTTAACTATTAAAATTTCTTGTTCACAGACTCATCCTGGGGCCATAAAGCTTTATGTTTGAGATTCTTCACTCAAGAAAGAGTTTCTCTGTTAACACAGGGAGGTGATCATACGTTATTTTGCATAGATCCTTTGCTGAAATACGCTTACCAAGAAGTTAAGGAAAGTGGGAGTGACATGTCCTGGAGGGCTTGTCACTGGGAAGATAGAGAAGTTGGAAAGGTATTTAAATAGAAAAATTTGTCTGTGTCACAGCTTTATCCAGAATTAGAAGTGCTAGAGTTGATACAGAGGGTATGCTGCTGAGTCCTCATGGGACGGCTCTAAGCAGTTCCTTCTTCATGGACCAGTGTTTACAGAGACAGTGTTCACAAAAACACTGAAAACAGAGCAACAGGAGGTCTGAATTCTAGCCTTCACCCATCTATATAAATTAACCTTTACACAATCTTTTCTATGCCCATTTTGTGTATGAGGCAAGTAGAGATATTAACTCACTGACTGTCTTAAAACATGTCCTGCTTATCTATCAAATAATTGGTCTGTGCTATATGAGCTGTAAAGACCCTTTCAACATTAGAGTTTGTTCACTCCCTTATTATACTTACTGTCTTCAGAAAAGAAAGAAGTCCTTAATGACACTTACCACATTTTAAAGACCCTTCTCTTTTAATCCTATGAATATTTGTTCCCTGGATTAAATTTCAAGACTATAAACAGGAATATGAGTTACTGGAGAGACCAGAAGGAATTGGCCTCTCTGTGTTTTTTTAAGGTCCTTCAGTTGTACTTTTGTCATGCTCTTTATAGTTTATTCTTCTTATTATACCATGCTGGGGGCTCTTTACTTTCATCCTTGGGTTGTACACACACATTGCTAGTATTTTTAGAAGCACTTTATGAGTATAAAATCTATTCCCTGTGCCCTCATCAATTTGAAATTACCATTTTAAGGCTGATTAAATAAGGATTAGTGCCAATGTTCTACTTATTAGGCAGTGTCTTCAACTGGAACTGATGATGTAGTATTTGTCAATAACTAGTTCACAGCCTTAAATTCCACAAAATGAAACCTTTGCATCAGGGTCCATCTGTCTGAAAATTTTGAGGCAAGCTTCCATGAAGAGGAAAGCCATCTATTACATGATGATATAAGCATAAAGTGGCATGTATCACAGCTGTTTGATTACTGCTGGAGAGATGACTTGCATTCTCCCTAAGCCCTCTATCAGAAGAATCCAGCAGTGATGGATTGAATTCCCCTTGCTTTAGCCTGATGATGGATTAGTTTAGGAAGAGATATAAGAATGGTAAATCTAGGCAAAAATTAATTAAAACCACAGTGAAAAGATACCAGTGTTGATCTTTACCATGATATGAGATTGGCCCAAGGAGTTGTTAAAATAACCACTAAACTTTCTGAAAGTATAAATGAGTTGTTTATGTGAGTAGCTCAATGATACCCGGTGCATTATTATATAGCAATTGTGAGATTCAAAATTTGTATTACTGCCACAGTCTACAAATCTGCACACACATGCCAAGATTTCATACAAATAACCTAATAGTGTGTTCCTGACGTACAGTTCACAATGTACATTTGGAAGTAGCCGACTTTAGGAATGATGCTGAATAAGTGAAAGAAATGGAAGGATTTGGTGGGTAGATATGTCATGAGGTAGATGAAAATGGCACTGGATATCATACGAGATGAGATCAAGCCTTGGCACCTCAAGATAGGCAAGTTACTCATCTCTGAGCATCAGTTCCTCTGGTAAAAAGATTGTCTTTTGCTCTGCCTTATTTCACTAGCTGGGCATGATGATTAAGTAAAATAATATATTTTAAGCTGATAATAAATGTAAAGCATTAAATCAATTAAGTGTACACAAAGAGTATAGTATTTATCTGTTCTCTTGTATTTACAATGATTAGATGAATGAAAGAAAGAAAAAGTTCAGTAACACATTCTGAATATTTAAAGTAAAACTCTAGTTTCTTTAAAAGGAGATAAATGGTTTAAGAAAATATTTTCTCAATCTTAACCTTTTCATAACTAAAAATACAAGGAGAAAGAGAAACCAAATGATAACTTTAAAATATTTTAAATAACAATTTTTCTTTCAAAAATGAGGATTAAGAAGATAGCACACAAAAAATTTAGTAGATAATTGTTTTCCTGATGAAAAGAAAGTCCTTAAGAAGTATAGTTCACTTTTGGTTGTATTAATTACTTTGGGAGACCCCATCTCAAAATATGCAGAAAACTTTTAAAACATGTCTATAATTATATTGCTTGAAATTCAACTGCTCAAAGTGAAATGAAGTCAGATCACAATCAAGTACAGAGAAAACACAGAAAATACTAGTAAAACTAAAATTGACCTGCCTGGGAGACAGGTGCTCAGCCCGTGAAAGGAGGTTAGTGTCTAACAACAGTGCACAGGCCCTCTTTGTTTTCCCCAATTTTTTTGTTTTTTAGTTTGTAAGTGCAACTGAGGTTCTCAGGGGAATTATCCAAGAAATCTGATGGAGCCCTGCAAGTGGACATATGAGTTTGTTCTTAGAGCTGATAAAAACAAAGGTTTATAGGCTGAGACCTGAAAAAAATGAAAAGAAGTCATTTAAAACCCCTTTGTTTGCAAAGTTTAGTTGAACAAGTACCCAAAGACATGAACTATAGACTGTGTCTCTCATGCTCCCCTAGGGAAAGTATTGTTTGTAGTGCTGTTGCAAGAAATGAAGCCTGGGAACTGATGTGTATTTGCTTCAGCATGACTCAGTCTCAAAGATGGTAGACTTCTACTCCTTTATTTAGGGTTTAAACATACATTTTGGATCGATTATGTGGCTGACATTGTGCTAGGTGCATATGAACATGAAAAACATATTGTTCTTGATGTTAAGAGTTAAGAAATATATCATCTACTAGGGTAAAGGACATAAGTACATAACCAAAATAAAGCAATATGATTAGTGATGTAGTAGACCATACAACCGGCACAATGAGGATTTTGCTGAACTCTGCTTGTATAAGTCAGTAGAGACAAGACCACTTAAAAAGCCAAAGCCAAAGCAAACAAACACTGAATAGGTGATAACAGAAATCTAGGAGTCTCTCAAGAAAACAGTTTCTTGAAAACAGTGACTTTGAAATGTGAGAGAGTGAGTACTATTAAGGGTCAAATGTAAATGATACTGAAGAGATAATGTGACTGAACCCCTTTGTCACAATTAATTGCAAAAAGTCACATCTGAAAGAGCCTTTTCTAAACTTGATGCTGGAGTTGCTGACATTTCCACCAGAGTATTTTTCATAGTTCTATGATGGGACATTGACTAATTTGTCTATAAGAATGAACTATAAGGATTCTATTATACATATACTATTTTAAATTACATACCAACCAATCAACTGAGAAAGACTGATGTTCTTTTTGGTCTTACATGAACAAATAAATTAAAATTATAGTTAAAATTTCAAATCTAGAAAAAAGCAATGCCTCAAGATTTTAGATCGTGCTTTATGATTTGTTATTTGATATGGAATGTGGAGACTACAACTTAATTTACAAGAATGAATGAAGATTCCTATAATCTTTTCTATTTCTCTCTCAATCAATATTCAGTTACCAAAAAAAAGGTTGCCTGATAGAACTCCACTGAGCAAAAGCCAGTTAATTTAAAACCTTTTTGTCCTAGATTATGTTCTTATATTTCCTAGGGTAATTTTGTCAGAGAATTTTATAGTAGTCATCAAGATAATTAAGTTCTGAAACAGGTTGTAACAGCAGGGAGCATTAGAACATAAATTAAAAGGTTTTTAAATAACCACATTTTATTTAAATCCCCAACTGTATACTCTTAAACAAATTTACCTTTGTAGCATTAACAGACATACATTGCTACATTTTAATAAAAATCAAAATTGAAAGGCTTTAATCATAATTGCTTTTAATTCTGAGAGAAAGTTCGAATTACAATAGTAGCCATTGAAAAGAAAGGGTGTTTGATGTTGTTTCCTGCTGACAGTTTTAATTTGACTTGCTTTAATTTTTTTCCAGCTGCTCTAAGATTTCAGCTGATGTTGCTTCAATTTTAAGTCATACTTCTGTTTAAATAAATTTAAATACATAAATAGAAGATGTGAGGATAACAACTAAAGAAAACAGAAATGGAAAAACTGACACAATTAAAGAGAGAATATGAAGTAATATGAACAAGAGACTCATGAAAATCTCTGAGGCTAATGCATAATAAGTGAATTCAAAGAAAGAATTCCAAAGAAAAGTAGAGAAAGTCACATAGGTATATGCTCTAGATAAAAAAAATAAATAGATTTAAATACACATTAACCTGGAAATAAAAGTTTAAAAAGTAAGTACAAATTAGTGTAAAGAACAAAAACAGGAAAGATTGTATTGTCTATAAATACAAGGATTTTCATTGGGATCTGTGAGTTTATCTAAAACTGGAACTATTAAAATAATAAAAACAAAAACATTCCATGGAATAAAGAAATATTTTATGTGATGTTACAAAGCTCAGATATTCTGAAAAACAATTTACATGAATGTGTCATGATTGCAAAAGAATCTACTATACTATAGAAGACATCACTGTTACACAATCTTATCTCTCCTGAATTTCATTTGAGAGCAAATGACATACACATATACACAGGATATTAATGACTTGTTTCCATTAAACATGGATAGGTAGATGATAGATTGATAACAGGTATATACATGTAAACATTATATATTTACATATACAGATTTATGTAAATATATAAGTATGGAGGCAATGATTTCTAGGGCATTTATCTTTGTTTTTATATTTACATCTCCATGTTCTCTAAATTTTGGGATCATATCTGCAGAAATCAATTCAAAGTCAAGAGATATCATTATATTTCCTACTCCTCCCCCTAATCTAAATACCCTTCCATTCTGTCTTGGAAGTTGTGGAGAAAACAGCTATTATGAGTTGCCCCATAGGCATTTTACAGTATTATAATCCTGCTTACACCCTGAGTCTAGACAGAGTCATGTCATAAGCTCCTGCTTTGCTTTTTCAGGGGCACATTTTAAAAAACCCAGTTAGAGTTGAGCCCACAGAAGTTAGTGGCCTCCACCCCAACCATGCAATAAGCAATGGGTACTTGCTACCCTGCTCTTATCTCCTGCTTGGTCATGACCTGGGACAGAGGGTGGCCCTTCCCCTGACTCATGGCACACCACCCTCCCACCCCCCATTTCTGGGATCTGTGATTTTACTTCCTTTGTATGAGTGTACTGAAATGGTGACTTCACTCAAAATGACACTGGAGTTTTCCTTTTTCCAAAGTGAGGGCACAGACACTGAGGAATTACCTGATAACCTCACGAGACTGCCTTGTCCCACCTCATCTGCATGTTCTTAATTTAATATACCAGCTCTATGGGTCCCCAACATAACTGGCAGTAAGGATGGGATTGTGGGTGCAGTTTGTACCCCATACAAAGCCATTTAGCTGCAGGCTAACTTTTTTCTCCTAGACTGCCCAAACTTTCTGAGAAGGAACCACTGCTTGGTTGCGTTGCTTTGAACTGTTACATATGGCTGCTTCCCAGTGTGTCCTTGAATCTGCACCCTAAATTGTTGGTGCTGTAAAAGGAAGATGTCCCTGCAGAGACTGACCAGCAAGCTTCAGTCTGAGATGGGTACACTTCTCATTAGTTTCTAAAGGAGACCTCAGCTGGGTGTCAGGTCTGGACGTGATAGGCTACAATCATATGCAAAGGTCCAAGGCTCTGAGCCAGGGCAGTAGGGCTCCGCGTCTCTCCCTAGACAGGGAGTAGGGGTTTGGGCTCTCAGGCTGGCTCTGGGAGCAGGGAGAGTTTCCTTAGATTGGTGCTGGAAGGGAAGGCCAGATCCTGGGCCCACTGTGTCAGCAGTCAGGGCTGGGGTGTTGAGCTTGGAGACTTAGCCTTAAGCTGTAACGGAGGCAATTCTACTCAGAGCATCATGGCACCCTGGGCAACAAAATGCTGCAGAGGCAAGCACCTCCTGTATTGCTGCATCCCTTCCTGCTGTCACAGCTCATCGCCTGACCTCTTAGGTGTTGACTGAGATACACTAGAGTTGGAAGCGATAGCATATGAGTCCAGGAAGAGAGAACCGCTGCTCCAGGTGTTCTTTGCCACCATCCATTCCACCAAAATATGTAATGATGAGAGTGAATGAGGAACAGAAATATGTAACTATATCATGACAGAAATGCAATTTTTACTAGAAAATTTTGTCCTAGAAATTGTTTTTCTCTCTAGGGAGGGAGAAAACAAACCCCAATTCCTGGACTTATTGGGAGCTGCTCTTACACTGGCCTGAGCTCACCATATGGGAATTCAGCTTAAAGCAGCCCTTGCAAAACACATTGTTTTAAACTGCAAATTATGCTTCCAATCAAACAACAGAAACTGGCCTATCATGCTTCATGTTTCAGTTCATGAAGGCACCACCCTTTTTGCCACAGGCAAGTTAATTTCATAGGGCACCTTCCTCATCGGCAGGCACTACCTACTTCACAATTACATGTGCAGATACTTTCACTGGCCTATTCTTGCACCCACCAGGGACACCTCTGTGGAGCAGGTAATTTGGTCCTCCTGACAAAGATCAAGGATCTCATTTCACTGTCCATATAACACAATACTAGGCTCTCCAACTGGGCACTCCTTAGATCTCTGCTCTCTCATACAGGCCACAAGGCCTCTGGCATAACTGAATGCCTTAATGGTGTCTTAAAATCCTTGCTTCTTAAGTTACAGGGTGGTAAATGAACTCCTAAATGGGCTTTCTTGCTGCCAGGGGCACATACCAACTGGGCTTACCTGGCCATGCTGCCTGTGATTGCTGTCATGAAGAATCTGACCCCTTCACCTCATGGGTGATATTATTTTACATGTTTGCCAACGATTTGAATCCACTTACAGATTTAAAATGTTGATCATCTCACTTTCCAATATTCATCGGCAACTCAGAGTTAGCGATTAGTTATCATGTCTTGGTCATAGATAATCTTGGCCCATGAGAAAAACACAGACCCATTGGACCACACTTACCCACTGGATATATAAATTTCAGCTGAAATTCTAATGGATAATGACTTTGATGTACGGCTCATTTCTCCTAGCCATACCTCCCCATAGGAAGGGTTAGTAATCCCTGGCACTGGCCATTATACTGCCCTATTGCAATCCTGATTGGTGGGTAGGCTTCTGCAATTCTGATTCACCTCTGGTAATACAGGGCCAAACATCAGATTGTTGCTGGGAGCCAATATCTAAATATTCCACAGCCAAGGCTATACATGTACCTTCAAGCTTTATTAGTTATGGATAGAGGCCTCCTATGCCTCAGAGTTCAATCATTTGTGAGGTCTAATCTGAGGACTCTCAAAATTTAGTGAGAAGTTGTGCTATCAGCAGATGCTCCTGATGGAGCAAGCAAACCTTAATCAGGACATCATAAATCTAGGCGAATCTGTTAGACCCTCTAGTCCCTCAGTTCCCCTTCTTGGTGGCTCCCTGGGAGAGCCAACCCCTCTGTGGGATGAGTCTCTCCACCTGCAACAAAGTTGGAAATGACAACGCCCCACAATGGGATGGGGCACGAGGATTCCAAACACGGCAACACCCCCCCACACCCTACAGCACACAATTTCATTCCACATGCTGGTTCTGCAACCTTCCACTATAGAAGAGATGACACCAGAAAGACATAACAGCTGAGACAGAGTGGCTGAGAAAAGCTAGAACTCCCAGGGACTTGGCTGCTGAACTGAACACTTGTTTATCTAAATTCTCTGCTGATGACCCTTTTGAATGGCATTTTGCAAGTTATCTATGAATTTATACTACAGTCCCCTTGTTTACTACATAATGCTTGCTGCTTTAGTATGAACCAGTACTTCGACTGCCAAGCTTTTGAGCTTTGGCAGGACAAGTCATATGGAGTTGCACAATCTAGGGGCCCATTTTAACGTTTCAGTCAGTTGCTTACCTTCACAACACTCATTAGATTGGTCCACATTATGCACACTACTGGTAGTTCATGAATTTAATTTCTGTTGGGAGGACCCCTCCTGGGTTGTGGATGCTGTCACCATCACAGTCCCCTCTACACCCTCCAGGATCAGAGACAGAGTCACTTCCCTATACAGCCTTCAGGACCACTTTCCCACGATCACCACTCAGAGCTCCACAATTCTCCCATTCAAGCTCTCTGAGAGTCTTGCTATTTTTTTATACAATGGGCAGTAACTAGAGCTCATTTTTTGGCCATCACGATTGTCAGGTATGTTATTGAGCACAACAAGGCTTTTTCCTGAGCCAGTGGCCCACTGGCTGATTTGACCTTGCTCCCATTTGTCCACCAGAAAGCACCCTGTGGGTCTCTGGGCTTACCAGGCTGTCCTCTATAGTGCTCAATGCACCCATGCAGGACAACTCTGCAAATACAGTATGTGGCAGCTGGTGGAGCCCTCATGTGCACTTTATAACCCTCCATATCTACTCAGGCACCAACACCACAAGGATAAATAGGACCAACAGCTCATCCCCAAAAGCACAATCCCCACAGTCTTGGGCCTCAAGGCCCCTATTAGGGGATAACCCCAACCTACTTGGCTTCTCCAACCAAACAGGTGGTGTCCACTGTGTGTCATGTGATTTAGGCCTATCACACATATATGGTTTCCACATATGCATTTCTCCTTCCAATTTGTCTGTCTCCTTGCCACCCCCTGGGGAGAGGAGTCCTACCTGTACACACCAAGTACTTCAGCCTCCGTGGGACTGCTTTAAAAAAAATTACTGAGCAAGACCCCTAACCTATCTCTTTTTCTACCCCCTCCCATCATAAGCATGCAGTATGCATCCCTATTTTGTTGGGAGTAGGTCTGCTACTGTCCCTCACAAGGACAGGGTTGGTCACGCAACGATAGGCATGTAACAAGAAATTAAGGCAAACACCATTAGCCACCTGGCTGGACACAATGAGCTGTTACACCAAAGCTTAGCCTTAATGCAACATGATTCTTTAGCACAAATAGTTTTGGATAAGGTTAGGCTTTGGTCAAGGAAGGAGGTTACTCAAATGTTTTACGTGCTGGGTGACCAAAATCCTGTTGGTGGCTTTTAAGATATCCAACTTCCAGAAAGTGCTCATGATTTTCCTTTAAAATTTTCCCTCAAGTCTAGGCATCATGAGGTCAGCTGTGATGAGAAGACAGTTATTTTGAGTTGTTGCCTAGCATTTTACAGTAAGACAACATTGCTCAACCCAGAAGCTGGATATTAAGATAAGGATGTGAGTTTAGGATTTCCATCACAAGATCTTCACTTTGCTTTCCTGGGGGCACCTTTTAAAATAACCACTTAGAGTAGAGCCCACAAAAAGTTAGTGACCTCTGCCCCAATCATATTATAAGTAATAGGTTTTTGCTACCCTTTTTATCTCCTGCTTATAGTGACCTGGGAAAGAGGACTGCCCTTCCCTGGCTCACTGCATATCCCCTTCCTTCGCCCTACCCACATTTCTGGAATCTGTAATAAAGCTTCTGACTTTATCTCCATTTTTGAGCATACTGAAACTGCCTTCAATCAAAATGACCCCAGGGTTTTCACTTCCCCAAAGTGGGAGCACAGAAGCTGATAGAGCTACCTGTCGACCCCAGTGGGTGGCCTGCACCTCTTCATTCAGCAAGTCATAATCTGCATTTTCTCTATTTAATCTACTTCCTAGGACCCAGCAACAAGGAAGTGAGCTGAATTAGATTGACAGGATTAACCTTTACATTTCTATAGAGTCAACCCAAAATAATCTATGTTACTAGAATATAGCAGTGATTCAGACAGATGAAAAATTTCATAATAAAACCGATTCAAAAGCCATTTCTATACTATATTTGTATTTGATTATGTGTGGTATTCTAAGAGTTAATAATATTTCAAAGAAAAACGACATAACATACAATGAATCACAAAAGAGCTTAGAAAACTGCCTTTCTTTAGCATCCTAATTCCTCATCACCTCCTTCTGGATGCACATTCTGAATTCAAACTTCTAAGAACTTCAAAGAGATAAAACGCATAAGCATTCTGGATATCAAGTCTCTTTGGGAGTAGATAAAATACTTCCTTCATTAGTGTTAGAGGTCTTAGCATTAGGTGTCACTCATTCACTAACTCACTATATCTGATACAAATATTTAATGAGCACTTACTCTACTTCAGGTTTGCAAGGCACTAAGGAACAAGATAGACATGGTTCCTGCCCTAATGGGTTTACAGAGCTGCAGTACTTTACTTAATCCCTTAGGACCTCCACTAGTACATCTGAAAATGTCTAAATTAATTTATGATTGCCTAAGTTCCCTTTTGCATCTAGAATTCCTTATTGCTGTAAAGAAACAAGGTATGTGTTGGCATTTGAGCCTATAAGGACACAAAAAATAGCAAAAGATATTATAGATCAGCACCTACCAAGCAATAATTTGTATCTGAATGTAGAAAAACTTTTTCAAGTCAGTTTTACTAATAGTACTGTGCCAAGACTTAACTATTTTAATTGCCTTCAAGATTTTACTGATATATTTCCAAATAAAAATATTTTATTTCATTTTATCTGAGGATAACCAAACCTCTTTAAAATTTTCAGAGTTGTTCCAAACATTTTAAGGCAAAAAATTAAACTCATTATTTAGTTTCTAGGTACTTTAAAAATTAAATTTTTATTGTCCTGTGTTAAGTTAAGCAAGTGTTTGTTGTGCATCAGAATAGAACAATGATATCTGAGAGTCTTAGTCATTAACTCCCTAAAATATTTAATAAATTTTGTGGTTATTTTTTCTGTTATTTAAGAAGGTTACTTTAACCAGACATGCTCATCTAAAATAAACTGGGATTCCTCTATTCTCATATCTGGTAATAACTGTGTTGCTAAGTTAATTTTTTAAGGCATGTGATTTTTTTTTAAGGAATATAATTTTGACAGAAAATAATTATGGGGGTCACCATGGACAGAATGCATGACAAACTATGCCAAAGCAGTACATTGTTATTATTCACATTAGAAACAGAAGAAAAATGTAAGGAGGAGTAATGTTAATGTATATAAATGAGGGTTTCTGTGGACAGGAAGAAAGCAGAAAGAGCTTGGAACTCTGCACCATGTTCCAACTGTGCTACCAAGTATCAGTGTAACCTTGTAGTAGGTGGTTCAACACCCTGAAATTATAGGATAGTACTAGATGGTCTTTAGGATCCATTCCAGGTAAGAAGACTGTAATTTCAACCATAATATAATGTTATAATTCAGTCCTTAGAAGATATCCAAGTCCTAATAGTGGCCTCTAGTCACAGTAATTGCTAACCTTCGCTCTGTAATGAATATAACTTTTATAGAAAGCAATTCTAAAAGGTAGGGACTCAAAAGACTAAAGAAAATGAATGGGTTACATTGCCAAAAAGAATCCAGGATAACAAATCACATACCTGCCCTGCCCTAGATGCAATACAACAGTAAAGAAAGGTCATTGCTATTGTGGGAAACACAACAGTGAACTTGGAGACAATAGTTCTGCTTTGTATAACTCAGCATTTGAAATAGGAAATTCAATATGACTCTAAAGTGTTAGGAATGATTTGATTAGTAAAATCCAAAAGAAAAAAGGATCATTATTTGCATATTTTGGAGGTCCTCATATATATTAATAATGCCTTTGGATTGAGTTAACCAGATAAACCAGAGAGTCAGAAAGGACTCACAGAGTTAGTTAATTATTTGAGGTTTCAAAAGCCAAGGGTAACTAGGAATGTCTAGCTACATCTCATGAGGTAGAGCAGGGAAATAGGACAAGGGTCATTGGGGGTAAAATTTCAATATTTCCAGAATCTCTCACCTGGCCTTAGTCCATCTCCATATCAACAGATGTTTACATGGGGAGGTGGGAGATGGAGAGGTGAGTGCGAGCCAAAACAAGAGAAACAGGTGAATAAGAGTGATAGCCAGAGAGAGAGAGACTAATGGAGCCAGGCCTCCAAATAAAAGTTTTTCTCCCCTTGACTTATTTTAGCACAGGTTGGAAACACACCTTCCTCCCAGAATTAGACCTGACGGTAGTTGTCAAAACCTCTCACCTGAAGTCTGTCTTCACAGGTGTGATGCCTGGGTGGGCTGCCTGCCCCTAGAGATGGTGGGGAGATACCTGGAAACTCCCATGTGGATAGTAGGGACCTCCTATTGGCTAGTGCAGGTGTGGACTCCCCTGTAGATGCTGCAGCATCACTTAGGAACCCCTCATCTATGGAGTTTTACTTGGGGAGCTCCTAGTGGGCAATCAATCTAGGGTAAAGCACCTGCTAGACATGTGGGCTCCTCCCAAGAATTGGGGAAGTGTGGAGACACTGGAAGCTGTGGAATTAACCCTCTGTGTGAGATAGGGGACTGCTTAGTAGCCCTGAGAGGCCATGTGACAGCTGGAATTGTAGGTGGTTGTTTCTCGAGATATTGCAAAGGGTTACTCAGGATTGAGGTGCACTTTGACGTTGCTTGGATGAGCTGGGCAATGAACTGTGGGATGCCCTTAAGAAAAAGACAGTAATTGAGATGTGAGGTCGCGGCAAGGAAGGAGGTGGCACGAGAATCCACATTGCAGGAGGTTGTGGTGGAGGGGGAGTGAATAGCAGTGTCTTCAGCCCCAGAGATGGTAGAGAAGACATCTGGGAAGGATGAGGGTATGGGACTGGGGGTGGAACTGTTTCTGAGGCCACTGCCTGAGGCACCAGTGCCTCCCATATTAAAGGCTTGCCCAATTGTAATTAAGAAAATAAAAACACAATAACCATGGGTTCCTCTGGGGGAGGGGCAGCCCCTCCCTAAGCTGTGGAGCACTCCATGCTCTGCCCCTATATCCAGAATGAGCTGGTGGATTTGACCATCCGGTTTCAGGAGAAGCCGTTGGATCCTTTGCCTACATGGCTTTCATGTCTGTGGGATATGGGGGTAGAAAGCATTGTTCTGCTGGGTTCTGTAATGGGTAAACTGGCATCCCTGACAACTCATCCCTCCCTGTGGCACTGCTTCAAAATACCTATCACACCTCAGAGAATCAGGCGCTTCTGGATTGGCTGACAGCAGTCATCAGAACATACTGGCCTAATCAGGGTGACTTACCATACTTACCAACTAGCTGTAAAAGTAATCTAGCAAGTATCACAGGATCTGGGCATGAAAAATATCATCTATAATACAGACTCCATAGCCCCAGTGAGGAGTTGTTCACTGTGGGAATGAAAAATCTGGTGCTCCACATAGTTCCCCCCATTCCTCTATGGGTCCCTAATGGTTATTCTTGTGCCCCACATACGGCAGACCAAAGTCAGGCTACTTGTACTTTAGCAGATCTGGAGGAAGTTGAAACACTAAGAACATGGAAGGAAGTACAGGCTACAATTTGAAAGGAGAGGTGCAAAGGGACCCAAAAGGTCTTGTGACCCACATGTGTGTTGATTTGATAAAGGTGTGGCAGTGAAAGAAAAACTTGATGGGCAGCTCAATAGGATCTTGTTAGAATTGTGGCACCAATTAAAAATGGAGCAGTGGTTACAGCTGCTGAGGTCAAAGACATGAAATCCAGAGACAAAGCCCCATGTCCAGCCTGTGTCCCTGCAGGACTTCCTCTGGGGAAATATTCAAGCTACACCTGGGCCCACACCCCCACAGGAGGATGGTTGGGTGATGCAGTTTGACTTAGGGGGTGTCAAGTCCCCCACCTTGGGGGACATGGTGGAGACCAGAGGCCACATGTATAATTAGCAATTCATTGGTCCCCATGAATGTACATGTCCTTGTGCTGATGGACATAGGAGCTGAATATTCTCTGAATTATGGAAACCCCTATGTAATGGACTCGTCAAGGCCCTATTAGTTAGATGTTCAGGTAACTGAAGGTGGTTATGGAAGGGGCCATTTACACCAGGTTGATCCCGCCAACCTATTGGATTATAATTGCGAATGTGGAAAGGAGCAGAGGTCCAGTACACCTATGGACAGAGAAGCAATTGACTTGGTGTACCATGCCTTGCTGGCTATGGAGCCCAACACTGAAACAGCTCTGAACAAGGTAATAACCACTTGTCCCATCGTGGGGTGGGTATGAGGGTCATAGACCCAAAAGCTATGGAGTGGAATGGCACAGAGGCCTACACTAGCCAAATGGGGTGCATATTTACAGCAGCATAGTGCCCTCTCCTGTAACCCCTTAAGTGGAGAATTCCAGTGGTTACTGGGGCCAGTGACATATACCAGCGGAAAGCAGGAAGAACTTGCTTTTGAGCCTTGATAACTGTGAGTCCTTAACAGCTTAAAAGCTCCCATACCTGAGGTTGCTTGGTATATAGATAGTTCCAGTTGTGGGCAGTTCCTGAAGGAGGGCTGAGAATTTCCATCCCGAGACTGAGATAATATGGATGCAGGATGGCGAGGGTAACAGCAGTCAATGGGCTGAATTCGGGCAGTGTGTCTCATGAGAGTTGTCTCCCCTATAATTGTCTGCAGCAACAGCTGGGCCATTTATCAGGGGTTGATGCTGTGGCTACCAACATGGTACTGTGCCATCTGGGTGGTTGGTCACTGGCCCGTTGGGGGCAAGAGCTGTGGCAAGAGCTATGGGCCTCTGGTCAGACTAAAACAGTTACCATATATCATGTGACTGGACATTTGCCTTTGCCATCCCCAAGAATAAGGAAGCAGATACACTGGCCCAGGTGCTTTGGCTAGAAGGAAACCCTGCCTCTTATGTAGCCCAAAGGTTACATCAGCATTTGTTGCCCAGGGGAAACATGTGTGCTGTATCCCATCAGTGGGGCTTACTGTTGACCTTTGAGGAAGTCAGCAGAGCCTGGAAAGAGTGCCTGTGTGCTCTAAGAAGGACTTATACTGAGACCCACAGCAAAATGGGACAATAGTAAAGGGGCTAATAAACCTCTTCAGGTAGCAGATAGACTATACTGGGCCTCTGTCAATATCAGGAGGGTATTGTGTATGCCATGATTTGTGAGAAAACTGCTACAGGACTGTTGGTTGCTTTTCCTGAATATGATGCAGATAAGCAAATGACAAAAAGGGACCTAGAATGTCTCTTTGCAGCTTATGGCCAGCTAAAGGTGACTGAGAGCAATAACGGTACCCATTTTACTGGACATGTGTTACAAGAATGGGTGCAGCTCTCTCCCCTTGCCATGTGAGGACATAGCAATAAATTGGCTTTCTACAAACCAGGAAGAAAGCCTTCACTGGGGAAACCAATCCATAGATGCCTGGATCTTGGACTTCACAGTCTCCAAAACTAGGCTTAAGGATGGCAGCATGAGAAGTAAGGCAGAAACCTCCTCCCAAAACTACATATAATATAAAAATACAGCAAATACAACTAATCCTAAAAGAGTGACCAGAAAGAAGACTGCAACAGACTGCTTACATCTTGAGAAAAACAACCTCATGGAAAAGGGTAAGTAGCAAAGACATGATCCTGAAGTACCTAAGCCCTCCCCACCACCCCAGCTCACTGGCAAGAGGAAGAGAAACAGAGTGGGATAGGTTAGAAGCCTAGGACTGCAGAACAACCAGCTCTGGAGATCTGCTCTGGGAGCACAAACCCACATACATGGTGCTCTGGATATTAGTGGGGTTGGAAAGCAAAGATAGGCAGAATAGTCAGAGAGACTGAGATTCCAGGTGCTTGTGGAGAACAGGTACCACAACCAGCCATTCTGGGACAAAAGAAATGCAGGTACCTTGAAGGACTTCCTAACAGTGAGAGGACTCCTAAAGGGGCAAGGATTACATAGAGCTTGTTGCTCAGGAGAAAGGACAGGTTGACAAAATCGTGGCAGCACACTCAGCCACCAGGTTGGGAACTTTTAGGAGCTTCAGGTACTCCATCCCCCTAGCTGGCAAAGCATGCTGAGGCCCCTCAGCTCTCACCATGATACACATGATACCTGCCACTCCTTCCTCCCAGCCAACATTGGTTCACAAACCTGCTACACCCACAACTACACCAGGCCAAATGGAGGGCAGCCCTGCCTATGGCACCTACAGGGGCATAATACAGAAGCTCCTCCCTGCATGTTCAGCACATTGGCCATGGCACTGGAGGCAGGCACTATACCTGGGAAGCAGGAAAGAGCTCTTTCCTCCTGACAGGCACAAGTGACATTCATTTGCAACCCCAGTGATTGCTCCAGGTTCTGGGCAGCTCCAGAAAGTAGAGCTTCTGGGCACTAGAGAGCACCACCTACATAAAGTTATTATTTCAGAGTAATCAATACAAATATGAAACAGCAAAAGAACCTGGTACAAACCAAAATCTTACCAAAACAAGAAAGAGAGCTAAGTGAAAATAAAGTCACCAAACTTCCTGACAAAGATTTCAAAAAAAAAAACATGCTCACAGATGTACAGAAAAATATTCAAGACATCAGGGATGACTTCAAGAAAGAGATAGAAGCATTGGAAAATACAGTATCAAAATAAAACAAAATGGAGGAATTTAAAAGCAGATTAGATGAGGTAGAGCAAATGGTAAATGATATAGAAATTAGGAAGTATGAATACAAAGAAGCTGAGGCATAGAGAGAAAAAGGGATCTCTAGTAATGAAAGAATATTAAGAGAACTGTGAGACCAATTGAAATGGAACAATATTCACATTATAGGAGTAACCAAAGAAGGAGAGAAAAAAAGAGGGTAAAAAGTGACTTTGAGGATATAATATCTGAAAACTTCCCCAATATGGGGAAGGAAATAGTCTCTCAGGCCATGGAACTGCACATATCTCCTAATACAAGGGAACCAAGGAGTACAACACCAAGACATATAATAATTTAAATGACAAAGATCAAGAAATACAACAGATTATTAAAAGCAGCCAGGGAGAGAAAAGAAAGATCACCGACAAAGGAAAACCCATCAGGTTATCATCACACTTCTAAGCAGAAACCTCAGAGTCCAGAAAGAAGTGGCAGGACATGTGTAATGCAATGAAATAGAAGGGTCTTGAATTAAGAATACTCTACCTGGAAAGATTATCATTTAAATTTGGTACAGGGGTTAAACAATTTCTACATAAGCAAAAGACAAAAGAATTTACCTCCAACAAACCATCTCTACAGTGTATTTTGGAGGGACTGCTCTGGATGCAAATGCTCCTAAGGCTGAACAGCATTCTTCAGAAAAAATAAAACCACAATAAAGGAAGTAGAGCACTTAATTACAGAGAAAATTTAAAATTAAATCAACTACCCACAAACTCAGTCAAGGGATAACAAGGAGTATAGAATATGACACCTAATATATAAAGAGTGGAGGAGGAAGAAAGAGAAGGAAGAAAAAAAAAAGAACCTTTAGATTGTTTGAAATAGCATACTAAGTGAGTTAACTTAGACTGTTAGATAGTAAAGAAGCTGCCATTGAACCTTTGGTAACTATGAATCTAAAGCCTGCAATGCAATAAGTAGATACTACTGATAATCACCCTAAATATAAATGGACTAAATGCACCAATCAAAAGACATAGAGTTACAGAATGGATAAAAAAAGCAAGATTAATCTATATGCTGCCTCCAAGAGACTCACTTCAAACCCAAAGACATAGACAGACTGAAAGTGAAGTGATGAAAAAAAGATATTTCATGCAAATAATGAGAAAAAAGCAGGAGTTGCAGTACTTGTATCAGACAAAATAGACTTCAAAACAAAGAAAGTAACAAGGACAAAGAAGGACATTACATAGTGATAAAGGGGTCAGTTCAACAAGAGGATATAGCCATATAAATTTCTATGCACCCAACACAGGAGCACCTACATATGTGAAACAAAATACTAACAGAATTAAAGGGGAAATAGAATGCAAAGCATTCATTTTAGGAGACTTCAACACACCACTCACTCCAAAGGACAGATTAAACAGACAGAAAATAAGTAAGGAGACAGAGGCACTGAGCAACACATTAGAACAGATAAACCTAACAGACATCTAAATAACACTCCACCCAAAAGCAGCAGCCTACACATTCTTCTCAAGTGTGCATAGAACTTTTCAAGAACAGATCATATACTAGGCCACAAAAAGAGCATCGGTAAACTCAGAAGGATTGAAATTGTAAGAACCAGCTTCTCAGACCATAAAGGTATGAAACTGGAAATAAATTGTGCACAGAAAACAAAAAAGTCCACAAAAACATGAAGGCTTAACAAAACACTACTAATCAATCAGTCAATGCCCATATAAAAAGAGAGATCAAGAAATATTTAGAGACAAATGACAAATATAACTCAACACCACAAAATCTGTGGGATGTGGCAAAGGTGGTGGTGCTAAGAAGGAAGTATACTGCAATACAAGCTTACCTGAAGAAAGAAAAACAATCCCAAATGAACAGTCTAAACTCATAATTAATGAAAGTAGAAAAAAGAAAGGAGGCCCAACGTGAGTAGAAGGAGGGACATAATAAAGACCAGAGTATAAATAAATAAAATCGAGAAGAATAAAACAATAGAAATTATCAATGAAACCAGGAGCTACTTCTATGAGAAAAATAAACAAAATAGATAAACACCTAGCCAGATTTAATCAAGAAAAATGAGGGTCTACACATGTAAACAGAATCAGAATTGAGAAAGGAAAAATCACTATGGATGCCATGGAAATACAAGCAATTATTAGAGAATACCAAGATAAATTGTATGCTAACAAATTGGATAACCTAGAATAAATGGACAACTTTCTAGAAAAATAATCCCTTCCAAGACTGACCCAGGAAGAATCAGAAAATCTGAATAGACCAATTACCAGTAACAAAATTGAATTGGTAATCAAAAAACTATCTAAGAACAAAATGCCTGGACCAGATTCACCACCAAATTTTATCAAACATTTAGTGAAGACTTAATACCCATCCTCCTTAAAGTTTTCCAAAAAGTAGAAGAGAAGGGAATACTTCCACACTCATTATGAGGCCAGCATCACTCTAATACCAAAAGCAGGCAAAGACAAAACACAAAAAAAATTTACAGACCAATGTCTCTGATGAACATAGATGCAAAATAATCAACAAAATATTAACAATCAAATTCAAAAATACATAAAAATATATCATCTATCATGACCAAGTGGGATTTATTCCAGTGATGTAAGGATGGTACAATATTAAAATATCCATCAACATCATATACCACATCAACAAAAAAGACAAAAATCATATGATCATCTCCACAGATATTGAAAAAACATTTGACAGAATTCAACATCCAATCATGATAAAAACTCTCAAGAAAATGAGTACAGAGGGCAAGTACCTCAACATAATAAAGGCCATATAAGACAAACACACAGACACCATCCTACTTAACAGTGAAAAATGCTGAAAGCTTCTCCTGTAAGATTGGGAACAAGACAAGGATGCATATTCTACCCACTTTTATTCAACATAGTACTGGAAGTCCTAACCACAGCAATCAGACAACACAAAGAAATAAAAGGCATCCATACGGGTAAGTAAGAAGTTAAAATGTCCATGTTTGCAGATTACATGATATTATACATAAAAAACCCTAAAGAATCTATCCCACAATTACTATAACAGGTGAATTCAGCAAAGTTGCAGGATACAAAATTAATACACAGATATCTGTTGCATTCCTATATACTAACAATAAACTAGCTGAGAGAGAAATCAGGAAAACAATTCCATTTACAACTGCATCAAAAAGAATAATATACTTAGGAATAAACCAAACCAAGGAAGTGAAAGACCTATACCCTGAAAACTATAAGACACTCATGTGAGAAATTAAAGAAGACACCAATATATAGAAATACATCCCATGCTCATGGATAGGAAGAATTAATATTGTCAAAATAGACACTTTGCCTAAAACAATCTACAGATTCAGTGCAAACCCTATCAAAATACCAACAGCATTCTTCAATGAACTAGAAAAAATATTTCTAAAATTCATATGGACCCTCAAAAGACCCTGACTAGCCAAAGCAATTCAAAGAAGGGAGAATAAAACTGGAGGGTTATGCTCCCTGACTTGAAACTCTACTACAACACCACAGTAATCAAGAAAATTTGGTATTGGCACAAGAACAGACACATAGATCAATGGAACAGAATAGAGAGACCAGATATAAAACCAAGCATATATGGACAATTAATATCTGATGCAGGAGCCATGGATATACAATGGGGAAATGACAGCCTCTTCAACAACTAGTGTTGGCAAAACTGGACAGCTACATGTAAAAGAATAAAATTGAATTATTCTCTAACTCCATGCACAAAAGTAAATTTGAAATGGATCAAAGACCTGAATGTAAGTCATGAGACCATAAAACTCTTAGAAGAAAACACAGGCAAAAATCTCTTGAAGTTACACATGAGCAACTTTTCTCTGAACACATCTCAGATAAGGGGAAAAAAAAGCAAAAATGAACAAGTGGGACTACATCAAACTAAAAGTCTTCTGTACAGTAAAGGACACCATCAGTAGAACAAAAAGTCATCCTATGGTATGGGAGAATATATTCATAAATGACATATTTGATAAGGGGTTGACATCCAAAATATATAAAGAACTCATATGCCTCAACACCCAAAAAGCAAATATCCCAATTTAAGAATGGGCAGAGGATCTGAACAGACAGTGCTCCAAAGAAGAAATTCAGATGGCCAACAGCACATGGAAAGATGCTGCGCATCACTAATTATCAGGGAAATGCAAATGAAAACTACAATGAGATATCACCTCACACCTGTTAGGATGGCGAACATCAAAAAGACAAGGAACAACAACAAATGCTGGGTAAGATGTGGAGAAAGGCAACCCTACTACACTGTTGGTGGGAATGCAAATTAGTTCAACCATTGTGGAAGGCAATATGGAGGATCCTCAAAAAACTAAAAATAGAAATACCATTTGACCCAGGAATTCCGCTCCTAGGAATTTACCTGAAGACAACAGTATCACAGATTCAAAAAGACATATACACCCCTCTGTTTATCACAGGGCTATTTACAGTAACCCAAGATACAGAAGCAACCTAAATGTCCATCAATAGGTGAATGGATAAAGATGATGTGGTACATATATACAATGGAATATATTCCACCATAAGAAGAAAAGAAATCCTACCATTGCAACCTGGAGCTGGAGGGTATTATACTCAGTGAAATAAGCCAGGCAGAGAAAGACAAGTCCCAAATGATTTCCCTCATTTGTGGAGTATAACAACAAAGAAAAACTGAAGGAACAGAACATTAGCAGACTCACAGACTCCAAGAAGGGACTAGCAGTTATCAAAGGGAAAGGGAGTGGGGAGAGTGGGTGGAGAGGGAGGGAGAAGGGGAGTAAGGGGTATTGTGATTAGCACACATAATGTGGAGAAGGCTTGCGGAAGGCAGGATAGCACAGAGAAGACAAGTAGTGACTCAATAGCATCTTGCTATGCTAATGGACAGTGATTGCAATGGGGTGTAGGGGGGACTTGATAATATGGGTGAATGTAGTAACTATAATGTTGCTCATGTGGAACCTTCATAAGATTGATACCTTAATAATAATAAAAAAAGAATGGGTTCAGCAGTTAAGGATAAAGTTAAAGTTTCATGCACCATATAACCCTACTGAGGCAGGCATGATAGAGAGGTACAATGGTTTGTTGAAACTTGGCTTGAAGTCAGACACCAATAGTCTGTGGGGCTGGTCAGTTATTTTATGGACAGTGCTACAGCATTTGAATGAGAAGCCCTGAAATGGGGCATAGCTCTGTGGACATGCTAACACATATTGTTGTCTCTCCTATACAATTGTATGAGCAAACCAAACAGGAATTATTGAAGCCAGGATATGGCCAGCAGAGCAACATCCTGCTGCCAGCCTCAACTGCATTAAACCCTGAAGACTTTGTTGAGTGGATGTGGACCTGGACATTTTCACACATAGATCAGCAATGGCTGGCCTTTCAGACACCTTGGGGAAAAGGCCTGGAAGCTGGCCTCCTGTGTATTCCTGGAGTAACAGCAGAATAGCTCCCAAAGGTCATGGTAGTGTATCCAAAATGTCCAGAAGGTAAGATAATCTTATAGAGAAGTTTTGTTTTTTCTTTTTGGCCAGTGCATGCACATCTTGTAGCTCTATATATTGACCTACCTGTAACTTCCACAGGGAGGTAGGTGAAGGTGTGGTATACTAGACCAGGACAAGATACCATTCCTGTCATATCACAGGACCACTTTCTATCATGCATACTACCAGATGAACACAATTTGCCTATGCTGGTGTCATTAAAACATGTATCTTATTGCCCTTAAGGCTATTTTCCTCTATAGTCCTTGTGGCTTGGATACACCCCCTGGCTATAGCTGCTGATTGCTGAGCATGTTTGGAGCTCCCTATCAATTTAGCTGCTTGCCTTCTGTGGAATGGACATAATCTAAATAGGACTTTGAACCTTGCTGGATCCTCTAGCTTAAGGATTATCATGATTTCATTGTTGTTCGTATTGTATGTTATTAGTCTAGTTACAGTGCTTCTCACATAAGGGCCATTGCAGAAGATTGGATCTGAGTAGATTATATGGCAAAAATTCTGGAGGAGTTGGCTGTGGGTAAAACTGGTATTTCCAGAATCTCATACCTGGTCTTAGTACATCTCCATATCAATAAGGTGTTTACAAGGGGGTGGGTAGAGAGGCAAGCACAAGCTGAAACAAGATAGAAATGGGCTAACAAGAGTGATGGCCAGAAAGAGGGAGACAAAAGGAGCCAGGCCTACAAATAAAAGGTTTTTCCCTTTGACTGATTTTGGCTTCATAGGTTTATTTGACCCAGGCTGGGAACATGCTTTTACCCCAGAGTTAGTCATACTACTGCAAAATCTACTTAGCCTGTAGAAAAGGTTCAGCTTATTATTTAACTTAATCTGTATGCTGCTCTTTCTGTCCTTCCAGCCCCTTAAACAAGTAACTTTATAACCAAGATAGGAGACAGACCTCCAAAGTGTAGATAAACTTATGTGGATAAAGAACGCCAAGATACCGACCAACTCAGTCACCTAAATAACCCTATTCTTAAGACAAAACTTCAAAGGAAGTATGAATCACCAAGGCATGTATACATCATGCCTTATGCTGTTACACAAAAGGATCTATAAAGTCCCAAACCCTAATCCCTTAAGCACGCCTCCTCTCTGAGGCTTCCTGAACTCCCCTTTCTTTGAATGTGTTACAAATCTTCACTCTGTCTCTCTTCTACTCCAGATAAGAAGGTGAATGCTGCTGAGAGCTCTGATCTGAGCTTGTGACTTCCTGTCGCTTTGGTGACCCAAACAGGACTACAGCTGTATAATCATGCTCTTAAGTAGCCTGCCTGAAAATCTCCTTTATTTGCCTTTCAGAAGTTCTCAGAGCATAATCTCACTCCTTCCAGTGCTCTGCAGCTCCCTCAAAACCTGGGGTGGTAGAGACTTAGTTCTAATGCCACGCAGATTCAAGCAGACATTGGAGAACAGATGACATGGCCTTTAAGAATTAGCAAGATATTTGCCCAATGTTGAGCAAGAGTCCAAAGAGCCACCCTTTATTGCCTTTGTCTACCTTGAACCTGGCCCACTCTTACTGCAGAGTATTCAAATAAAACTTTCATTCTCTTTCACTAGTGTGTCTTTGCCTTTCAGTTCTTGTGGCAAGGACAAGAACTGAAGAGAACCAACTCAGCCCATTATAGATAGATAGATAGATGGAGAGAGAGAGAGATAAGATAGATAGATAGATGATAGATAGATAGATAGATAGATAGATAGATAGATAGATAGATAGATAGATAGATAGATAGATTAGATAGAAAGAAAGAAAGAAAGAAAGAAAGAAAGAAAGAAAGAAAGAAAGAAAGAAAGAAAGAAAGAAAGAAAGAAAGAAAGAAAGAAAGAAAGAAAGAAAGAAAGAAAGAAAGAAAGATAGAAATGGAAATTAATCAATTTCCACAAAGACAGTTGATAGGATGCAAACTCATTGAATGCTGGATTTTCAAGTAATTTTTTGCTGAATCTTGAGTACGTGGAATAGAAATTTATATAAGTAAATATTTTTTGAAAGATGACCAATTTAATAGATACATATCTGGTGCTGGTTTTTAAGTCTTCTAATTACCACGTGAGTGTTTTTTTTTCCATTATACCTTAGTGCTCTTTTTTAAAGTAAATTATTGTTTAAAGTAATGGAATTTTTCTTTATATGTGTGATATTGAATGTTTTTCAATTGAATATACAGATAGAGCAAATAATTAACACAAAATGGAGAAATAAATGTTATCTAAAAACTTTTATTATTAATTCTATAAATCCAGAGATTTCAGTATACTGAAGGAGCCAGAGAAAGAGTAATTATCTTTAGATGAATTTCAGGGCTGCTTCATTCCTGGATCTCTAATCTGGATTTTTGGCTTATGGTAAGGTCTATGAAGGTCTGTGAAAGTTTCCAAGACAAAATTAAAACCCAGTTTAAAAAATGGACAGATACATTTAGGAGAATGAAACCAGATTACTGTATAACTCCATAAATAAAAGTAAACTTGAAATGGATCAAAGACCTAAATGCAAGACATGAAACCACAAAACTCTTAGAAAAAACAAAGGCAAAAATCTCTTGAACATAAGCATGAACAATTTTTTCCTGTACACATTTCCTTGGTCAAGGGAAACAAAATAACAAATGAATAAGTGGGACTACATCAAACTAAAAAGTATATGTACAGGAAAGGACACCATCAGCAGACCAAAAAGGCATCGTAACAGTATAGGAGAATATATTCACAAACAATTTATCAGATAAGGGGTTAACATCCAAAATATATAAAGAATTCATATGACTCAAAAACAAAAAACATACAAATAACGTGATTAAAAAATAGGCGGAAGACCTGAACAGACATTTATGCAAAGAAGTAATACAGATGGCCAATAAGTGTTTGAAAATATGCTCCACATCACTAGTCATCAAGGAAATGCAAATCGAAACCACCATGAGGTACCACCTCACACCTGTTAGAATGGCCATTATCCAAAAGACAAGAAATAATAAGTGTTGGCAAGGATGTGGAGAAAAGGGAACCCTCCTACACTATTGGTGGGGATGTAAATTGGTGGGGATGTAAATTCACAGTGACTGTGAAAAGCATTATGGAGGGTCCTCAAAAAACTAAAAACAGAAATACCATATGACCCAGTAACTCACTTCTAGGAATTTACCCAAAGAAAACAAAATCCCTAATTCAAAAAGATATATGCACCCCTATGTTTATTATCACAGCATTATTTACAGTAGCCAAGTTATGGAAGCAACCTAAATGTCCATCAGTAGATGAATGGAAAAAAATAAATATACAATGGAATTTTATTCAGCCATAACAAAAAAAGAAACCCTGACATTTGCAACAACATGGATGGATCTAGAGGATATTATGCTAAGGTCAATAAGTCAGCCAGAGAAAAGCAAATACCATATGACTTCACTTTTTTATGAAATATAAAAACAAAACAAAACAAAACAAAATGAACAAAATAGCAGTATACTCATAGACACTGAGAAGAGACTGGTAGTTACCATGGGGCAGGGGTTGGAGTGGGTGGGTGGGGAGAGTGAGGGGGATAAAGGGGCACAAAAATTCTCAATCATAATATGTTGGTCATAAACTGGTAGTATAGCATAGAGAATATATTAAACGATTCTGTAACATATTCCCATGTTGACAGGTAGCAACTGCATTCTTGGTAGTGAGGATTTAGAATATGGGTAACCATTGAATCAGTGTGTTGTATACTTTAAATCAATATAATATTGTATATCAATGATACTTCAATAAAAGAAAAAAATTAAAACCCATTCCAAATGTTGAAATTAAGCTCAAATTAAATTAAAAAAAGAAAAAGAAAAAGTGTCTTTCAAAATGTTGATATGGTGCTTTTTATTTTATTTTTTAATTAGCACAATGTTGGGGGGCAGGGGACAGAGTCACATTTACAAATATCTATCATAGCATTCATCTTAAGTCTCTTAAAATGTGTTTCTCAAGGCACCTGGCAGAACAAGGCTAGGAGACCAATCTGGTTAGATATAGGCTGTGATCTAAAGTTATGTGGTAAATTATCAAAATGATTTCACAAAAAAAATTATTTTTAGTTTTTCTAAAACCTCATCTACAAGTATTTAAAAGTAAACATTTAAAGTTTCTCAACATTTAAACATACTTTACAAAGTAAATAGCTAACAGTTAAATGGTTTTAAGAAATATTAAATACATTACGAAAAGTACATTACTTGAGTTTCAGTAGATAGTTATTAATTTGTGCTGTCTTTATCAGAGGGGAAAAATACTCTAACTTTGTTGCTTTTAAATATTTTTTTAATTAAAGTCCGATAAATGTTTCTGATAACTGCACATATTAAGTTACACCTAGGACAAAAATGTCTATCATTATGATTCAAAATAGCACCTAACAGCTTGATTATTTGAAGCATTGTCTACATTTCAGGAATTGAAACTAATAATTTTTAGAGCAGAGATTTCTAGCTCCTGTAAGTATGAAAACATTTTAATTGCTTTGATAATCTGTTTTTTGCTATCATGCAATCTCTTGAGAGCTGGAAACAAAAATATCGATGTTATACAGATATAGCATATAAGCAAGATGTAGAATAAAACTGTGATTTACAAAGAGGTAGATATGTACATTATTTGCAGACCTGCATTAATATATAGTATTTAAAATGTGTATCTATCTAGACAAGCATGTTTAAGGAACAGTTATCTTGTATTATTGAGCAGTATTACTTTACTGCTAAGTAGATTAAGATAAATTTAAGATAATATCTAACCTTTAAGTACATTTGAGATTTAAAAGTTTTGCAAGCTTCCTGTATTGAGTTATTTCTTGTAAAATATGTGATATCTTGACAATCTTGTCCTCCTTTCAAGAAATGTCATATAAATTATTTTTTCTTCTTGCTCTCAAAACACCACAATATCTAGCATACCACTGGAATATTCAGCAATACAAGGCTATAATTAACATATAAAAGAAACTTTTAAGGTTTTTGATCTTAAGTAAGAGTATATTCAACAGATGAATAAAATCAAAGTAGATTAAAGGAAACAAAATGCACATAATATATAAATAACTCCAATACATGACTTTATATAACACAAAAAATGAAACATACTGCAGTGAAACATATTTAATTAAATTTAGCATTTTCTTTTAATTATACTGACATTTTTATGCCTCATAATCTGAAGTCATGGTTTGGGGTTGGATTCTCCTATTAAGTAATCACATTTTTTATAGGTCAAGCTCTACTTAATATAACTTCTTGAGATAATAGAAATGTTATGTAATCTGCTTTGTCCAATATAGTAGACACTAGCAACATGAAATTATTGCACATTTAAATGTGTATTTTTGCAAATGAGTAATTGAATTTAATTAATTAAAATTAAAATTTAACTTATACATATGGCTGGTGGCTAGTGTATTGGGTTGCATTGTGTCAGATACCCTGAAACATTTTACACATTTTAGATATTTTTCTTACAACATAAGTTTTAATTTTATCTTCAAAGATATGGACAAGATTGGCTTTTTCTTTGGTGCATTTTTTTAAGTATCCATTAACACAAATGATTATTTGGCCTGTTAGCATATTCAAATAGAATGATTCTCCTTTATTCCATCCTTATAAGGAGTTGGATGAAATTTTCCTCAATATATATTCAATGTTCACCTCTAATAACTTTTCTAGGTCACTTTCTTTTTGTAAAAAGACACACAGTATAATAGAAAAAGCATTAATCAAAATACATGATTTTAATATTTACCATTGCCCTTCTCCTGCATGCACAAAACTTTACCTTTCTAAATTTAATCTCCTTGCATATGAAAAAATATTCTTATCTCATTGTATTAGTTAAAACTTGCTTGGCTTCAATTAAGATGAACCAACATTACCTAACTTAAGGAAAAACAAGATAATTTGTTATGAAGATATAAATGTCTCACAAATACAATTTAACTACACATGAGAAAGATGGAGTCGAGTGAGAACCTGCATGGCCACAGGACTGTTTCTTTCCTCAGCACATAGGATTTCCGCTCAATACACAGAGTACAATATAGCTGTCCACCATTTCTGACTTTATATCTAACCATTTTAGCCACATATATAACCATATTTTACCATTTCAACCACAGTTACTAAGTAACAATATCCAATTTCCACAAGGAGAATTGTATGGGTCTATTTGGATGTAAGAATAAATTGAGATGAATTAGCTAAGTAGAGGGAGGCAGATCAGGCATTACTGTGTGGATCCCAAACCTGGTGAATAGGAACAGTCCTCAGAGAAGCAGGGATGAGATTTAGGTTGAGAGAAGAGTCTCAAAACTTGCAAACAACACTATTGCTTTGCATTTTTAAAAATATGAATCAAATGGAATCCTTACTCCACTGAAAATATTTATTCATATATTTATTTATTGTTCAAATGCCCATGGAATGCCTATTCCAAGGTAGGTACAGGAGTCTCTGATATAGAATGATAAAAGATAAAGGTCTTCCCTCATGAAGTTTTCACTGGTGTTCCCTGCTTTCTAATATCTTGTTTGAAGTCACAATGTTTAGAAGAAAATGCTTTTTCCAATGGGGAATTGCTATTCAGTGGATATAAAGTTTCAGTTATGAAAAATAAGTTTAGAGATCTGCTGTATAACATAGTGCCTGTAGTTAATATGTTGTTGTTCATTTTAAAAATTTGTAAATAGGGTAGATCTCATTCTATGTGTTCCTTAACACTTGGGTCTGAAGAAACTTTCGGAGGTGATAGATATGCTTATTACCTTGATTGTAGTGATGGTTTGAATGGTGTATACATGTTCAAACAAAGCAATTTATATATAATAAATTTTTACAGTTTTGTATATCATTTATACTTCAATGAAAGTGTTATTTTTTTAAAAAGCATGTATTTAATTCAATGCAATCCCTATCAAAATACCAATGAAAGTTTTCAATTGACTCGAGCAAATAACCCTAAAATTCATATGGAACCACAAAAGATCACAAATAGCCAAAGCAATCTTGAGAAAAAAGAACAAACTATGGGTATCTCATTCCTGCTTTTAAGTTATACTACAGAGCTACAATGATTAAAACATTATGATGCTGGCACAAGAACAGCAGACACAAAAATCAATGGACTAGAACAGAGACCCAGAAATAAATGCATGGATATACAGTCAATAAATATATAACCAATGAGGCAAGAATACACAATGGAGAAAAGACAGTCTTGTCAGTAAATGGTGTTGGGAAAATGCAACATCTACATGCAAGAGAATGAAACTGGGTCACTCTTACCACCACACATAAAAGTAAATTCTCAGTGGATTAAAGACCTAAGTATAACACTTGAAACCATAAAACTCCTAGAAGAAAACATAGGCAAGAATCTCTTGAACATCGGTATGAGTAATTTTTTTGTAGATATGTGTCCCTGGACATGAGAAACAAAAACAAAAATAAACAAGTGGGACTACATCAACCTGAAAGCTCTGCACAGCAAAGGAAACCCTCAAAAAAACAAAAAGGTAACCTATAGTATGGGAGAAAACATTTCCAAATGATATATCTGATAAGGGGCTAATATCCAAACTATATAAATAACTGATATGACTCAACACCAGAAAGTACCCAAATAGCCCAAATGACATACAGCAGAAGACTTGAATAAACATTTTTCTACAGAAGACATATAGATGACCAACAAGCATATGACAAGATGCTCCACATCACTAATCATCAAGGAAATGCAAATCAAAATCATAATGAGGTATCACCTTACACCAGTCAGACCCATTATCCAAAAGACAAGAAATAACAAGTATTGGTGAGGATGTGGAGAAAATGGAACCCCCCTACACTGTTGATGGTAATATAAACTGGTGCAGCCACTATGGAATGCATTGTGGATGTTCTTCAAAAAACTAAAAACACAAATATCACATGACCCAGTAATTCCATATCTAGGAATTTACCTGAAGAGAACAAAATCACTGATTTGAAAATACATATGCACTCCTATGTTTATTGCTGCATTATATACAATAGCCAAGACAGAGAAGCAACCAAAGTGTCCATCATTAGATGAATGGATAAAGAAGATGGGGTACATATATAATAATGGAATATTATTCAGCCATAAAAAAGGAAGAAATCTTGCCATATGCAACAACATGGATGTACCTAGAGGATATTATGCTAAGTGAAATAAGCCAGGTGGAGAAAGCAAATACACTATGATTTCACTTACATACGGGATCTAAAAACAAAACAAAACAATCAAAACATTAATAGACTCATACATACTGAAAATGACTGATGGTTACTATGTGGGTAGGGTTGGAGTGAGTGTATAAAATAGAAGAGGATAAAGAGGCACAAAAATCTCAATCATAATATAGTCATGGGGATGAAATTATAGCATGGAGAATGTAATCAAGAATTGTTTAACATCCTTCTATGTTAACAGGTAGTAACTATACCAGTTGGGGTAAGCATCTAATAATGTATATAATTTTCCAATCACTGTGTTGTATACTTGAAACCAATATAATATTGTATATCAACTATACATCAATAAAAATTCATGTTTTCAGTCATTCTTAGTACTATTACTTTCTTACTATTTTTTCTTTAAAAATATTGATTACTTACAAAACATTACGTTTCTACATTGTGAACTGAATTTTTATGACTTCGTTTTTTACAGGATTTTCATGTTTACAACAACATAGAGAGGGAGACAGATGTCCCACATACCCCCTGCCTCCACACATGCATAGCCTCCCTTTATCATTCATCAGAACAGTACACTGTTTACCAAGGATGAACATACATTGACACATTATAATCAAACAAAGTCCATAGTTTACTTTAGGGGTCACTCTTGGTGGTGCACATTCTATGGGTCTGGCTAAATGTACAATGATATATGCAACCTGCCAATCACTGATCTTTTTGTTTCCATAGTGCTCCCAATGTCATGTAGTTGGAATTAAACAGGATGTAGCGTTTTCAGATCAGTTTCTTTCACTCAGTAATATGTACTGAAATTCATTCCATGTCTTCTCATGGTGTGATAGCTCCTTTCTTCTTAGGACTGAATAATATTCCATTGTCTGGGTATCCACAGTTTATTTATCCATTCACCTGTTGAAGGACATTTTGGTTCCTTCCAGGTTTTGGCACTTATGAATAAAACTACTATAAACATCCATGTGCGGGTTTTTGTTGTTGTTGTTACCAATAATCTACAATTACATGAAGAACATTATGTTTATTACTAGGCTCTCCCCTACCCCAAGTCCCCCCCTACAAACCCCATTACAGTCACTGTCCATCAGCATAGTAAGATGTTGTAGAATCTCTACTTGACTTCTCTGTGTTGCACAGCCCTCCCCTTTCCCCCACCCCCCACATAATATATGCTAATCATAGTACCCCCTTTCTTCTTCCCAGCCCTTATCCCTCCCCCATGTGCAGGTTTTTGTGTGGACATGTTTTTAATTCCTTTGGGTAACTACCAAGAAGCTCAATATCTGGATCATATGGTAAAAGTATGTTTAGTGTTGTAAGAAACTTCCAAACTGTCTTCCAAAGTGGTTGTACAATTTTGCATTCCCATCAGCAATGGATGAGAATTCCTGTTGCTCCACATCCTCAACAGCATTTGGTGTCTTCAGTGCTCTGGATTTTGGACATTCTAATAGGGGTGTAGTGGTATTTCATTGCTGTTTTAATATTCATTTCCCTTATGACATATGTAGAGCATTTTTCATATGCTTATTTGCTATCTGCAGATCTTCTGTGAACTATCTATGTTGGAGGAGATCACAGAAAAAATGACCACTGGTTGACCTGTGCACTGGGTTTAGGCAATCAGAGGCTCCTCCCCCTTCCTTGGAATGTATGTTATACTCAACTTTATAGGAGTTGGTTCAGTGCAGCCTTGAGAGAGAAATGTTTTGTTGAAACCATCTGGACTGTATGTGACTGAACAATCTTAAGACAGTTTTATTAATTTTTAAGATTCTGGATGGAGGTTGCAGGCATCTATTCATCTTATAGACACCAAGACAAGTCTTTTCTGTTAAGTTCCTTCTAATTAAAACTGTCACCTACTAATCTGGAGTGGTCTGCCTTTTTCTTTGATCTTTGCTTGCCCTCTGTGTATGGGTGCCAATTTTGGATTTCATCCAGGGAATGTCCAAGGTTTCAAGTCAACAATCTGTTAAAGTCTTTGACCCACTATTTGGTTGTTTGCTTTCTTATTGTTAAATGTAAAGTGTTCTTTGAATATTTTAGATAAGGGCTCTTTATTAAATGTGCCTTTTCTAAATTTTTCTCCCAGTCTAGGACTTTTTTTCCTAATTCTCTTGATACTGTCTTTTTCAGAGAAGTTTTCAATTTTAATGAGGTCTGGTTTAACAATTATTTCATCCAATGAATCATGTATTTGGTGGTGTATCTAAAAAAGTCACCACTCTTAGCAAATTTCATTATACAATACAGTATTATCAACTACAGTCACCGGGTTTTACATTACATCTTCAGACATTATATGTCTTCATAGCTGAAAGTTTGTACACTTTAACCAACTTCTACCTATGTCACCCTACCCTGGCAACTTTTCTATCCTCTGTTTTTTGAATTATGAATTTGAGGTTGCTGTTTTTTTTCTTTTTCAGACAGCACATTTAAGTTATACCATGCAGTATTTACTTACTCTGTGTATCTTATTTCACTTCGTATAATGTGCTCAACATCCATCCATGTTGTCACAAACAGCAAGAGTGCTTTCTTTTTTCATGACTGAATAACTTTCTAATATATATACCTAGTGCCTCTTCTTTATTCATTCCTGCAATGATAAACACTCAGGTTGTTTTCATATATTAGCTATTGTGAATAACATTGCAGTGAACATGGGAGTGCAAATATCTCTTCAATATACTTTGGCAATATGTCCAGAAGTGGGGTTGCTGGCTTGAATGGTAGTTGTATTTTAAATGTTTTTAGGAATCTCCATAGTTTTCCATAGTGATTGCACCAATTTACATTCCCACCAGTAGTGCACAGGGTTCCCTTGGTCTTCGTTTTCTAGTTTTCTGTGAGGTAAATTCAGATTATTGATTTTAGATCTTTCTTCTTTTCTGATAATATACATTCAATGCTATAAATTTTCCTTTAAGGACTGCTTTCACCGTATTCCACAGATTTGGTTGTGTTTTTATCTTCATGTCATTCAAAATATTTTTTTGATTTCTCTTCGTTGACTCGCATTATTTAGAAGTATTGTTTAATCTTCATGTATTTTTGGATTTTCCAGTTTTCTTTCTGTTAATCATATCTAGTTTAGTTCCATTGTTACCTAAGAGCAATGTTTTATAATTATTCTTTTAAATTTGTTAAGGTGTATTTTATGGCCCAGAATGTGGTATATCTTGGTGAATGTTCCATGAGCTTGAGAAAAATGTGAATTCTGATGTTATTGGATGAGGTAAACTATAGACATCAATTATATCTACTTAATTGATAGTGTTGTCAAGTTCAAATATGTCCTTATTGATTTTCTGCGTACTGGATCTATCTATTTCTAAGAGGGGGTATTGAATTATCCACCTATAATGGTTGATACATCTATTTCTCCTTGCAATTTTATCATCTTTGCACCATGTAGTCTGGCATTCTGGCATTAGGTACATACATATTAAACAACGGCTATTTTTTGTTAAAGAACTGATCCATGTATTCTTATGTAATGCCCTTCTTTATTCCTATAACTTATCTTACTTTGAAGTATGCATTGTCTGAAATTACTATTCCTACTTTCTTTTGTTCATTGTTAGCATGGTGAATTTCTCTCCAACTATTTACTTTTCATCTATATGTATCTTTATATTTAAATTAGATTTCTTGTATACAATAAATATATCATTGGGCTGTGTTTTTGGATCCACTCTGATAATCTGGTTTTTAAATTGACATATTTATATCATTGACATTCAAAGTTATTATTGATACAGCTGGATTAATATATACCACATTTGTCACTGTTTTCTATATTTTGCCCTTATTTTTGTTTCTATTTTTGTCTTCTCTTTTTCTGAGTTTCTGGTTCTAATTGAGCATTTTATGATTCCATTTTCTCTCCTTTCTTAGCATATCAGTTATACTTTTTCTTAAGCCTTTTTAAAGGGTTTTCCCCAGAGTCTGCAATATACATTGACAACTAATATAAGTCCACTTTCAAATAACACTATACCCCTTCACAGAGAGTGCCAGTGCCTTACAATAACAAAATGACTATAATTCCTTCTTCCTGTCCCTTGTACCATTTATTTCACTTATTAAGCATACATAATTGAATACATTGTTATTATTTTGAACAAACTGTTATCTTTTAGATCAACTAAAAAGAAAAATAAAAACTTTATTTTATTGTTGCTTATTCTTTCTTAGGTCCTCATTATGTAAATCTTAGTTTTTTCACTATATTCTTTTCTTTCTCTTTAAAGACTTTCTTTTAACATTCTTGAAAGGTAGGTCTACTGACAAGAAATTCTATCAATTTTTGTTTGTCTGAAAAAGTCTATTCCTTTTTCACTTTTGAAGGATAATTTCAGAGGGTACAAAATTCTAAGGTCGGTAGGTTTTTTTCTTTCAACACCAAATCTTCTCTTCTTGCTTGCATGGTTTTGCAGAGAAGTCAGATAAAATTCTTATCTTGGTTCCTGTATAGGTAAGGTGTGTTTCTCCCTCTGGCTTCTTTCAGGATTTTTTTATTTTTGTTTTTCTGTAGTTTAAATAAATATCTCTAGGTTTATTTTTTATTTCCATTTTTATTTTTTTTAACATTTACCTTGGTTGATGTTCTCTGAGGCTCCTGGTTGTTTGGTTTGATGTCTGACATTAATTTGAGGAAATTCTCAGTTATTATTGTTTCAAATATTTCTTCTATTCCTTTCTTTCTTCTCCTTCTGGTATTCCCATTAAATGTACATTACACCTTTTGTATTTTCCTTACAGTACTTGGATATCCCTTTTTTTTCAGTCTTTATTTTCTTTGCTTTTCACTTGAGATTTCTCTGAGTTATTCTCAAGATCAGTCTTTCCTCAGCTGTGACCAGTCTACTAAGAAGCCCATCAAAAGACATTCTGCATTTCTATTCTGGAATTTTTTTTCTAGCACTTCTTTTGATTTTTTTAAACATTTCCATCTTTTCTTACACTGTCCATGAATTCTTGTGTGCTATACACTTTATCTATTGGAGCACTTAACATATAAATCATAGCTATTTTAAATTTTTACTCTAAGAATTCCAACATCCCTGTCATATATAGTTGTAATGTTTTCTCTGTCTCTTCAAATTGTGTAACTGCCTTTTGATACACACTGTAATTTTTTCTTGATAGCTGGACATAATGTACTAGGTTAAAGGAACTAAAGTTAATAGGGCTTTAGTAATGTGGTGGTGAAACATGCAGGACAGGGAAGTATTCCACAGCCTATAATTAGGACTCAGTTATTCAGTCAGTAGTGAGTGTGTGCCTCTGGATTGTGAACTGCATACATTTCTCAGTTTTATTTTATTAGGTGGGACAGGATGGCTAGAGTGGACTAGAGTTGGGTATTTCCCTTCCTCAGGTCAGTTACACTCTAGTTAACTAGTTTTCCCTGAGGGCAGGCCTTGTTAGGAAGACAGAGTGCACAAGTGTATTTCAAAATTGTTCCTTTCACTACCCTTGCATCTTGGGAGGGGAGGGTTTTCTGATAGCCTTGGGAAGATTTTTCTCTGACATTTAATGTGGGAATCTGGGCAAACTCCTGGAGATCAATTTCACAATACTGTAAGGGCCTTCCTATGGCTGGGTACTGCTGATATTTTAACTCAGACTTGTCCACACTGTGCATTTAGCATTTTGACAATTAGAATTCAGATTTCTGTACCCCAGCACTAGTTTTCAAGGTGGTTTGTGCTTGTGAGCCTGTGCTAGGGTATTCTTCAGCTTCACTGAATATGCCTATCTCTCCAATACTGGAGGCAGCATTTTGCCATGCGTCTTCTAGTCTCTTATGGATCCAAGAAGAGTTATTAATTTTTCAGATTGTTCAGCTTTTTATTTGTTAGTAGTAATAAGTAATAAGGCAATAAATATATAAATTACCAACAGGAAGACAGAGTCACAGAGATATATGTGTGTCAAAAGTCAATGATACAAAACAGATAAACCCCTGGCCAGACTTATCAAGAAAAAAAGAGAGTCTACACACACAATCAGAAATGAGAAAGGAAAAATCACTATGGACACCACAGAAATACAAAGAATTATTAGAGAATACTATGAAAAATTATATGTCAACAAACTGGATAACATACAAGAAATGGATAACTTTCTAGAAAAATACAACCTTCCAAGGTAGACCCAGAAAGAAACAGAAAATCTGAACAGACCAATTACCAGCAAAAATATTGAACTGGTAATCAAAAAATACTTAAGAACAAAATCCTGGACCAGATGGTTTCACCGCTGAATTTTATCAAACATTTAGTGAAGACCTAATGCCCATTCTCCTTAAAGTTTTCTAAAAAATAGAAGACGAGGGAATACTTCCAAACTCATTCTATGAAGCCAGCATTACTCTAATACCAAAACCAGGCAAAGACACCACAAAAAAAGGAAAGTATAGACCAATATCTCTGATGAACATAGATGTAAAAATACTCAACAAAACATTAGCAAACCGAATTAAAAAAATACATCAAAAAGATCATTTATCATGATCAAGTAGGATTTATTCCAGGGATGCAAGGATGGTACAATATTCGAAAATCCATCAACACCATCCACCACATCAACAAAAAGAAGGGCAAAACCACATGATCATCTCCATAGATGCTGAAAAAGCATTTGACAAAATTTAACAGTGACTCATGATAAAAACTCTCAACAAAATGGGTATAGAGGGCAAGTACCTCAACATAATAAAGGCCATATATGACAAACTCACAGTCAACATTATACTTAACAGTGAGAAGCTGAAAGCTTTTCCTTTAAGATCTGAAACAAAACAAGGATGCCTACTCTCCCCACTTCTACTTAACATAGTACTGGAGGTCCTAGCCATGGCAATCAGACAACAGAAAGAAATAAAAGGCATTCAGATTTGCAAGGAAGAAGTTAAACTGTCCCTGTTTGCACATGACATGATATTGTACATACAAAACCCTAAAGAATCCACTCCAAAACTACTGGATCTAATATTTGAATTGAGCAAAGTTGCAGAATACAAAATTAATACACAGAAATCTGTTACATTCCTATACACTAATGATGAACTATCAGAAAGAGCAATTAGGAAAACAATTCCATTCACACTTGCATCAAAAAGAATAAAATATCTAGGAATAAACCTAACCAAGGAAGTGAAAGACCTATACTCAGAAAACTACAAGACACTCATGAGAGAAATTAAGAAGATATCAATAAATGGAAACACATCCCATGCTCATGTATAGGAAGAATTAATAGTGTCAAAATGGCCATCCTGCCTAAAGCCATCTACAGATTCAATGCAATTTTTATCAAAATACCAACATCATTCTTCAATGAACTACAGCAAATCATTCTAAAATTCATATGGAACCACAAAAGACCCCGAATAGCCAAAGCAATTCTGAGAAGGAAGAATAAAGCTGGGGGAATTATGCTCCCCAATTTCAAGCTCTACTACAAAGCCACAGTAATCAAGAAAATTTGGTACTGGCACAAGAACAGAACCATAGACCAATGGAACAAACTAGAGAGCCCTGATATAAACCCAGCCATATATGGTCAATTAATATATGATAAAGGAGCCATGGAGATACAATAGGGAAATGACAGCCTCTTCAACAACTGGTGTTGGCAAAACTGGACAGCTACATGCAAGAAAATGAAACTGGATTATTGTTTAACACCATACACAAAAGTAAACTCAGAATGGATCAAAGACCTTAATGGAAGTCATGAAACCATAAAACTCTTAGAAGACAACATAGGCAAACATCTCCTGAATATAAACATGAGCAACTTCTTCCTGAATGCATCTGGAGCAAGGGAAACAAAAGCAAAAATGAACACACGGGACTACATCAAACTAAAAAGTTTCTGTTTTGCAAAGGACACCATCAACAGAACAAAAAGACATCCTGCAGTATGGGAGAATATATTTGTAAATGGCATATCTGAAAGGTGTTAACATCCAAAATATATAAAGAACTCACATGCCTCAACAACATCCAAAAAGCAAATAACCTAATTAAAAAATGGGCAGAGGATATGAAGAGACAATTCTCCAAAGAAATTCAGATGCCCAACAGATACATGAGAAGATGCTTCACATCACTAATCATCAGGAAAATGTAAATTAAAACCACAATGAGATATCACCTCACACCAGTAAGGATGGCCAGCATCGAGAAGACTAAGAACAACAAATGCTGGTGAGGATGCAGAGAAAGGGGAACCCTCCTCACTGCTGGTGAGAATGTAAGCTAGCTCAACCATTGTGGAAAGCAATATGGAGGTTCCTCAAAAAACTAAAAATAGAAATACCATTTGATCCTGGAATCCCACTCCTTGGAATTTACCCAAAAAAATACAACTTCTCAATCTCAAAAAGACATATACACCCTTATGTTTATAGCAGCACTATTTACAATAGACAAGAAATGGAAGTAACCTAAGTGTCCATCACTAGATGAATGGATAAAGAATACATGGTACATATACACAATGGAATACTATTCAGCCATAAGAAAGAAACAAATCCTACCATTTGCAACAACATGGATAGAGCTGGAGAATATTAAGCTCAGTGAAATAAACCAGGCAGAGAAAGACAAGTGCCAAGTGATGTTCCTCATCTGTGTAGTATAACAACAAAGCAAAACTGAAGGAACAAAACAGCAGTAGACTCACAGACTCCAAGAAGGGACTAGTGGTTGCCAAAGGGGAGGGGTGTGGGAGGGCAGGTTAGGAGAGGGGGAGATGGGGATTGAGGGGTATTATGTTTAGTACACATTGTGTGGGGAATCACGGGGAAAACAGTATAACACAGAGAAGGCAAATAGTGAATCTGTGGCATCTTACTAGACTAATGGACAGTGACTGCATTGAGGTATGGGTAGGGACTTGATAATATGGGTAAATGTAGTAACCACATTGTTTTTTCATGTGAAATGTTTATAGAGTGTATATCAGTAATACCTTAATAAAAAACTAAAAAAATCAATGATACATAATATTTAGATAAATAAATAGGCCAAAACAGAAATATAAAATAATTATCCCATGAGAAATCAAATAATTTGATTAGCAGCAAAATTCACTTAAAGTTAAAGAAAAGTGCAATAGAGAATTTTGTATGGTGGTTTCAGAAACAAAGTTTAGTGTTAGAAAGACCAAAATACATGATACAATTAGTTTTATTTTTCAGTATTTCCTTTAATAATATACAAAATTCTCTCACAGAGATAGGACTTCTTTATTTCTTTTTCAGAACCTCTTGTCCGAAAGAAAAAAATGTAACACTTAAACACTTCATCAATGAAGATATACATTTGTTTAATAATTTTATCAAAAGAGGGAATTACAATGCATTGTGCTTACATATTACTTTGTAAATTAAGAGCAAGATATTCATATTTCAGTTCTTCTGAAGAGAGGAAGTTACTAGAATATAACAGAGAAATCAGTAGATAAAATGAAATATCTACATATGACTCCTCTTTATTGCAGAGAAGATTCAAGAAGTGTATGTGGTTATAGTTTCATCGCTGTTACATTGGAAAATTATAATCCATACTCTGAAATGTTTAAAACAGGGCAATTCTTGTACTTTTCACTTATAATTACATTACTCAGTGTGACTAATTTCTCACAAGCTACCCACCAAAAGACAAGTCACAAAATGGTAAGATTAAGATATTCCAATATTGGTAGAACTCTGGAAATACTATAGCAATTGAATATAATTTTGTAAGTTGTTTATGTATTTTGTCAGTCTAACCATGTCCTTCAATTGGGCAAAGGAGAATTCTCACAATAGTTTTCAGTGGACAATGTAGACCAGTGAATATACTATTAAATAACACAAAGAGTTCTAAGGGTGAAATGTCTGGGCACATAACTCTATACCCAGCTGCAGCTGCTACTCTTAATAGATAAATCCATATGATTTATAAATCATCTAAAATATTGGTGATCTATTCAGACCCAAGAATGATTTGAATAGACACTTCAGTCCTGAAATACATCAGTTCCTACTATACTTAACATTATCAACCAGAAGAATAAATACAAGTAAAATGGGCTTGGAGATGCCTGGGAGAAGTGCTTGTTAAATCTATCCCGAAAGCAGGTTTGAAAACTTTCCCCTTTTAAATTTATTTTCCCAGGGTCTTAATAAATGAAAGCTGGGCTGCCATCCAGTTTCCAAGCCACTAGAGCCTGATTGTTTTCTATTTGTTTCAGTGTTTAAAGCCAACAAAAGCTGCATTAAAACTGACGGTGCCAAGTAGTAACAAGGATACTTTAAGCATAACTAATGTATGAACCCACAGCCCCAGGTTATAATATTTCAAATACAACAGAATTTTGAGGCTAGGCTTTTTGTCACTGCACTTCACAAACAAAACATTTTATAAATATACCTTGCTTATGAAAATGTAAAAATATCTCTCAAATAACAGAATAATAAACTTATATATTCTATATTCTAGTTTTGCATGTTTAGTCACATATATCTTATACCCTTATCTTCTTTAAATTAAAGCCTAAAGGGAAATACATTGTCTCTTTCATACATATATATATTTTCTTTTCTCACGCCATACACATACATATGCAATTACTTCTATTTCCTTCTTTCTCACTTGGGGAAACATTCCTCATTTTAATCATTCACATCTCTGCTAGCCACTTTTAAGCAACAAAACAACTCCCTACAGTCTCTGCTCCAAAACATGAAGAATATAATTGCCATATTTAAAATGAGCACCAAGTTCCTGTAACTTGTTCCTATATTTTCATTTAAATAAAAAAATAAATCATTTTACTTAATTAAGGTTTGGAATTTTTATATTTTATTATCCCTAATTTTATTCCAGACAAAAACTGTTGTACGCTAACATTATGGGACACCAGCCTTTGAGCCAGGCCAACGGAGGATCTTTAAAGGATCTCTAAGGATCTCTGGATTTTTATGCTAAACATTCATAATTATCTATCAACTCTTCTCATATTAATAATGCAAATATTTCAAAGATTACATATTTTAAAGAACAGTGTTGAGAAGTGTGATATTATAATTACTGTTTTTAGAATTTATATTAGCAAATAGGTAACCAGCAACAGCCAGGATATAAAATACATCCTTGGGATATTTAACTATAATCTGCTTTACCTTTTCTCTCCACTCTATTTGGCTGATACAACTCCAATGTTAATCTTCAATTAACCTATATTAATTTGTCTAATGATTAACATAATAAATCTCTATTGTGTTTCTGCAGTTGTGCCTCCCTCTGTTCTTATTAGGAAATGGTTGACAATGTGAACTATTTCAAGTATTTGGAAAGAGTCCTTGACCTATTTAACAGATAATGTAAATTCTCTCATTTGATTACTTCCTGCTTAGTACTCAATAATGTAAAGATTCAAAGCTACTTAAAGCATAAAATCCCTATTTGAACATCAGAAAATTTGAAAGATAACCCAACTTTATTTTTATAACAGATATTTTAGAAATTAACAATTTTTGTATTATTAATCACAGTGGGACCCATGGTCTTATATATGTGCATCTATTTATTTATAGAAAATGTCTCCTACACACGTGTATTTACAGACCACTTGAAATAACTCCTTTGTCCATATTAAACGAATGCTCTAAAATTCTAAAGAAATCCCTCACAAAGGCTAAAAATGCAGCTCTGCCAGTTTTGTAATGGTTGTATATTAATAATCACCTGATCTACTCAGTTCATTTTATAGATGAACTGTAATTATAATTGGCAGAATTGGTATGCAAAGGGGAAAAAAGGATGCTGTTGTATTTTTCTTTTCTTATCTGAATTGTTCTTATTTCTATTGCCTAGGTTCTCAAACAAATAGGATCTCATTTTTAAACAACTAAGCTATCTACTGAGGGAAAAAAAGGCTGAAAAATGTTAAGAACCACGTTCACATGAAATAGGGAAAAATACTCTTCGAAACCAAGGAGCCATATGACACTGGTTGTGTGACTCTTGGATGTGGACAGAATACAGGTTTTACGAAGTCCCTTTAAATCTAGGACTCATAAAATTCTTAGTAAGGCAATATCTCCAGTTATGCTCTTGCAAAAATCCATGGCTATGACACCATCATACTCACTACAATACATGCTTTTTCCTTCTTTATATGAAGGCCTACACATAAAAGTATTGCTGACTCAAAATTATGAAAAAGTTAAATTCTGTCCTCCCACTTGTAATTCCTTTTGGGTCAATTTTCTTTTTGGCTGCTGATTTTATGGTTAGTTTTTTTTCCTTTTATTTATATCATTGATAGGTAGAACTTTAGAATTTGATGTTGAACAATAATATGACCATGAAATGGGTCAACTGATTTGCATTTTTCTTAGTAATGGTCATGAAACTGCAGGTATTGAGAGAAACCCTTGATCTTCAACATCCAATTCTTTGTAATAATGATCAATTATGAACATCTGTATTCATTAGAAACCCTCTATCAATTACTTTTGTCTTGGGATTTTCATTATATATTTTATTAATATTTTGTTTGCTTTCCTATCTTACTCAATGTATTAGTTTGTAATTTTTAGTCTTATTGTAAATCTACGCTTTTCCAAAAATTTTCTGGATGACTCACACTCATATTTTACTGAGTCTTTCTGTGGAATAGAGCCAAAAGTAACATAAATGTTTTTCCTTTTCTTTTCTTGTATATTTGACTGCCTGGTCTACGTCTTTTCTATTGTCTCACTGATTTTCTATCCACCAATCCTCAACTTAGATGTAAATTTCTCTTCACCGGTCCTTTCTATCAAATACAGAGATTATTATCTCTATATAAAACTCTTTGGAAACAAAGTGTATTTTCCAACTACTATTAGATCTTTTGCTGTGACTCACTCCCATGCAGATGGCACACATCTGAAGGGGCTCTATTCTAGCTAGGAAAGATCCAGCTGATGCTCTGAAAAATTATTCTCTTTTGGTGAAAAGTTAGCTTGCCACTGCCTTCCCTGCTGCATTATTAAACACGAAGGAGTGATTCCCTTAATCCCAACCATCTGTTCTTCCCCTACTAAAAAGTGAAAACATCCCTTTGTGTTTACAAATGTTGCTGCTAAAGCTTCACAAATTATAAAAGATGGTTGTGAAATTTCTGTATATACTACAAGATCAAAACAAAATTCTAGTCACCATAAATCTGTAAGAACTAAAACCAAATTTATATCACACGATAAGCCCAACTGTGTTTTAATGTAATGCAATTATATTTAAACTTGCAGTCTCAGAATGTAAATTGTTTTAGCATCTCAGTATAATATTTGCATTTTAAATGTACTCCTACTTGTCCAGACTTCCAAAAGTACATACGCTAAGAAAATGGATCATCTTTAATTCTTTTTAATTTTCACAGATTTGTAGAGTGCGCAGACTTACAGCATCAGTAGATGTTCAGTTTCATTGGAATTCAATGCCAAACAAAATATCCGACTGCTCAAATGAATAACAGACTCAAAATGTCTAAACTATGAATGAAGGGACAAGTGCCCAACTCCAAATTGTTGTTTTTTTAGGCAATCAACTTATGTTGCTTGCCTGTAATATGCAGTATTACTAGGCAAAAAGCTGATAAAAGTTTGTAGCAAACTCCTGATTTTCTCACAAAAGGTACCGCAAACCAGAATCATCCTAGCTTAAGATCTCCAAAATACCAATCAATCTCTTACCAAACACATTCCAAGCAAAAGAAAATTAGAGTTCCCAGTATTTTGATTTGATATTAATTTTTAAAATATTGCGTATAGGATAACCTAAAAGTTCTTTTGGTTCTCTTTTGCTTTTAGTGTGAAAATATTTCAACTAACATTAAATGTTTTTTTTTTGAAGACTGTCTTAGTTTTCTTTTAGAACATTGTCTTTGTCAGCTGACCCATTTCTATTATATAAAGTTTCTTTCTTTAGTGCTTAGCAAATAATTCCTTATCACCTAGGTTCCAGACCCTTTTCACCCACTTTTTCTCAATAGCTTTCCTTTAATTTTTGTCCCTAAAAGTTCCTTTTTAATTCTATAACAGTTCTGAAAACATTCATTCTTAAAATGGAATTCATATAATTAGCTGTTTTATTGTCACAGCACCCAGTAAATAAAACTATGCTTTCTTTGTAAGTCTTTCTTTCAAATATTCTTTCAATTTACTCTAACATACCATGTACATATTTTTCTAGTCCATTTACCTGTCCTAGTGATTTTCTTGCTTTCAATCTGAAAGTTTGAATTATTTAGGTAATGAATTCACTCTGGTCAGGCACAATTGAAGCATTTGCCTTCTCTACAGCTCCTATGCTTGTTGCTTCAAGAATTTACTCCCTGATTATTTATGACTATTTCCTGTACTTCAGCATGGTCTTTGAGGATATGTAAAGGCTACTTCAGTATTGATGTAACTAGCAAAATATATTTCCCTAGGTAATTTTCTGGTTAACTCTGCCTCTTCTAAAAGGGTTTTAACCTAGATTCTAGTGTACTTCACAGAAAGGCTCCTCTACATTAACGATCAATGACCACCAACTTAATAGCTTCATGTCAAAATTATTCTCATCTAAACAAAATTTACATTCTATGGCCTGTTCTTAAATAAAGCTTTCATGAAATTGTCTCTTTCAATATACTTTGTATCATGTTTCTTTTTTCTTATCCCTAGTCTTAGAGTAATGCTCATATTTCTTAATTCTTTACATGGGCCCATGCTAACCCAGTGGTATTTCCTCTTAAACCCATTAAGCTTATTTACATTTCTACATTTTACTTCTTCCATGAACATATTTTCAGTAATATGTTCTTATTTATTCATTATATTCACTGTTATTTTATGAATTCCCAACCTTAACTCCCCAAGTTTTAGGAGATTTGGTCTGGATTTTCCCAATGATTACAACTGTTTCTATTTTTATTTTTCAAAAAGCAGCAGTATGTTTCAAAATAATTTAACAAACTTTTCTTAACAGATGCAAAGAGAAAATTGCATGTATATATCAATGTTAAGAATTTTTTTTTTTTTGCTCTTGCCTTTATATTTTCAATGTGTATATACAGCAGTATACACCAAATTCAGTCAAGGATCAAGACCGGTGGCAAAGCAGCATAGGATACTGGTAAAGCACATAGCTGTGGCATAAAAAGAAGAACAAATATGAGATTTGGAAGTCAGGTGCCCGAAACATGATCATGGGCTGCTTTACAGTTAAGAAGTCCTATTATAGCTTTGTTGTGCTTTCCACAGGACCACAACTACTTTCAAGAATGAAATTATTCAATTCAAAACCACTATATCTAAATAATTCAGCTTTTAGAGCAGGAACTCAAATATTATGACAGGAGAACTCAGTACACACCAGAGTTCCCAAGTGAAGTTGCAACTCTCACATCTGGGCAGTCAGTTGAACAAAAGAGGGAAGTAGTAAAATGAAATGTTCATTACATTACTCCTACAAACACACACTAACATACAAGCACTTTTCTCTCCTTGAGAGTATTCCCACACCAATTCCCTAATCAAAATCATCTCTTAAGACTGGCTCTGATGAACCCATTCATACTAAATTGTATGTGTCTAATATAATTTATAGTTTCTTAACCTTCTCTGTGGTGTTTATATTTTAATAGGGTTAGCATTCTTGGAAACATAAGACTTAAAAAAAGGAACTTTTGCCAGCAAAGTATTTAATGCATCAGCCAGCAGTAGGTAGAAGTGACAGGCATTTTCAAGACTCTGGAAATCCCACCAGGTGGACAGTTACCTCCCACTCAGTTTCCTGCTTTTATGGTTGAATCTAATCGGTTCTCTGTGCAGGGATACTACTTTCACAGACCCTTGTGTTTGCCCTAACCTTGACATTTACCTTTTCTTACTAGCCTCAAAATGTAGCTAAAATAATCCCTCTAGCATACTGTTGCTACTGGAAACAAATTTAAGCTCTCTGATTTGCTGAGTAGGGCTGCATCAAAAAAACTGGTACACAGCAGAGATAAAGATGATGCAGAGGTACTTAGATGAAAACAGACAATTTTGCAGCAGATTGCCTAACATATTGGCAGTTCTCAAATCACATCTCAAATCAGATGAAATAAGTTTCAGAAAGTTATTTAGCATGAAGAATACATTATTAAGTTCAGTGTATAAAATGTTAATGCAGATCTGAAGGCTCTTATTGCTGCTTGCTTGCAGTCCTCCTTCTTTAACACTGGTATCATAAACTTAACTGTCAATGTGGGGTGAGGATGCTCCCTCCAATCAACAAGTACACATGCTTTTCAGACATCATCTCTGCTTCCTTACCCATACAAAGGTCACCTTCCAACTCTACTGAAATTCAAACATGCTCAGAGTTTTAGAATGACATTTTTCTATACACCATCAATAGTGGTCAGATTTTTAACAAATGTTTGTAGCTTACTGTAATCTGAATTTGTGTTTTTTTAGTAATATTTTTGTGGCAACTACGTTTTAATAGGTGAGAGAGGTGCATTATTTACTGTGACACATTTTATTTCTGAAATGAGTCAGCTTTGGATTTAACAAATTACCCATTCTTAATATTTTGCCATTGAATTGAGATCAACTCACACAGTTTTATGGGTGTGCTATTTCTTGTCACTGTAGAATCTTCCAGAAGATTTACTTCATGAGTGGCAAAGAATTCTTGAATACTTTAGCATACATTCAGTGGCAGGTTATATCAAGGCAATTTTCTTAAGGGTATGAGATCTGAATTCTTTACCTAGGACACTCCATTTAGTATAGGGATGAGGTGACACCTATTTGGATTCTTTAATCCATGGAAAAATACATTACTTAACAATGCACACTTAGTTTTACTGAAGCAAATAACTTTTTTCTTGTGTGCCCAATTTTCATGAAGGGCTGTAGTACCTGCCATGGTAGCTGTATTTTTGACATCCTAGCCTTGGCTAACATCTAACTTCCTATCTTTTCCCAGAGATAACCATCCAGTAGCTTCTAATGACAACACATTTCCTACAAAACACTATTTTCAGCCACTTTACATTCAAACTTTTTTTAGTCCCTTACAGATTCCCATTGAGGTAGGTGTTACATGCCCATTTTACAGATGAGAAAAGTAAAACTCAGCAAGACTGGTGGACATCAAATTAGAATCTTCATTTGTATGGTACCAAAATCACTTCATTACAGTGAATCCAATGTGCTATCCATTCATCATTTTACCTCCCATATACTGGAATTCCCATGTGGCAATCTTCCTGCCTTTCACAGGACTATACTCATGACTGACTGTAGCCTATAAACTAATCCCTGATCTAATGGAAAGCCTTTAGGTTTATGCATCAGAGTGTGGAGACCATTCTGGAGTACTTAATTGCTACAGAAAGTCTTGGATAACTTTTCTCTTTTGTAATGAAATAAAGCTATTCAGAAATGAGGCTTGGCATAGGATTTTAAAAATTATCTTAGATATAGACTTTTTAAAATTTTGGTATCATTAATATACAATTACATAAGCAACACTGTGGTTAGTAGATCCCCTCCATTATCAAATCCCCACCACATACCCCATTACAGTCACTGTCCATCAGCGTAGTAAGATGCTATAGAATCACTACTCCTCTTCTCTGTGCAATACTGCCTTTCCCATGTGCCCCCGCCACATTATGTGTGCTAATCATAATGCCCCTTACTCCCTTTCTCCCTCCCTTCCCACCTACCTCCCCCCAGTCCCTTTCCCTTTGGCAACTGTTAGTCCATTCTTAGGTTCTGTGGGTCTGCTGCTGTTTTGTTCCTTCAGTTTTTGCTTTGTTCTTATGTTCCACAGACGAGTAAAATAATTTGGTACTTGTCTTTCTCCACCTGGCTTATTTCACTGAGCATAATACCCTCTAGTTCCATCCATGTTGTTGCAAATGGTAGGATTTGTTTTCTTATTATGGCTGAATAAAACTCCATTGTGTATATGTACCACATCTTCTTTATTCATTCAGATATAGATTTTAAGATGTTATTTATTGTAGCTATGAATTGGGAGATAGAACTGTACTCTTTTTAACTTTATTAATATATGTGGGCTTTAATTAATCATTTAATTGATATTTGTATTCCCCCAAGTTAATTTTATTCTCAGCTACTAAAAAAAATGAGATATTTGTAACTGTACTTATTTTTCATATCATTTCTAATGAAATCTACATAGGAAATAGCAGTTTCATTATGAAATATTGTTTCCATAATTACCCTTTTATTTAACCTTGTTATATTCACATGTTTATTAGGAAAATGAGGTACACTTGATTTTGCATAAAAATTCCATGTGCTTTCTTTTGTTTTGTTTTTCAAAGTAGTCCTTTGCTAGGAATTGCTTAGAATTTACTTTATCCTGGATAAATGGAAAGTAATTCACCCTAAGAAGAATGTGAAACTGTTTTGTCTCAGCAGGCTCCAATGTGAAAGCCCAGCATGAGCTAGGGGAATGTAAGATGGGACATGCTGTAGCAGACTGTTGCCATACATTTTAAATGTTTGTGAATTAGTATCTGTTCATGATGGGTAAAAACTGAAAACTGGACAAATGTGAACAGCATGAACATCAACTACATTTTAATTAGTGGTGGCTCTCCAGTAAACAAAATCACAAATTAGATTGTAGAACAAAATCCTTAGAAGAAGCATAAAGGTTTATATGTATTTCATTAAGCAGTATCATATTCTTTAATGAACGGTAACATTTATGTTTATATGTTCAAAGCTTTACTAAGTGCTTTCACACATACATTACCTCATTTGATCTTTACAATAGCCCTGTGGTATAGGCATGCATTTTTCTCCTCATAATAAAATCATAAGGCTCCATTGTGTTACGTGATTTACCCAAGATGGTAACTAAAAGAGCTGAACTTCTAACCTACATCTCCAAACTCCAAATCTTTTATTATTCTGGCTCTGGTACCATCTTTAAAATCAATTTTATTATGAATTCAGATTTTCTATACTACAAATTTTGATAAATTTCTAAAACCACTAGATTTGATTTGACAAATCTTTCTTAAAGTTCATTTTCTGGTAAAGATTAAATTTGATTGGTAAAATCTGTAGAGTTCTCACAAGAAGTTAGCTTAGAAGCACAAGCTTTGAATTTCAGAAATAAGGATATAAAACCCCAGGTTCTGGGGTAATTACATGGGAACCATCTGGGTTGTTACTTTCAGATGCTACAACCAGATCCAGTAGCTCCATAAAAATTTAAAAATATTGTGCTTACCTCACCAAGAACAATGTATGTTCACACACTACCCTGTTTCTCTCACTTGTTTTTTTCTTTCTTTTTCCTTCTTTCCCTTTCAAACAAACTTTGGCCATAGAAACATCTGGGACAAAAAAGAGGTGTTGCTTTTTCACACAAATATCAGTAGATACCACCAGTTAACACAGGCAACTTAAATGTCACATTTTCAGAAAAGTAGGGAAATCTAATTATTCCCTTTTGATGACAACTACCATAACATATATTATAAACATGAGCAATGTGAAGTAGTTTAGTTTTGGAATTCCTTTGCATTACTATAGATAAAAGGATGGCATACTATTATGTGCTACATGTATTTAAGTCTGAACTTATACCTTGGTATAAAAATGAACCTAGAAAGACCTGATTAAGGGGGAGGGATTAATTTCTGACAGACTAAAACATACAGAATGTTCCTAGTGGAATATCGTCAATATTCCTGACACTTGAAATTTTTTTATTTTTCATTTTAAATGTAAGGCCATTAGAACTAGATCATTAACTATTATGACTTAAGTACTTAAGTACATACATATTACACATGTGTATGTATATATAAATGCTAGATTATAAAGCTAAATTTACCTTAAACAGAAATAGGTCCTCAATTATGATAACAAATATAAAATATTTTTGCATGATTTCAATAACATTCCACATTATATTAGAAATAGATGGTATAAAGTATTTGTGTAATGCTATAGATCTCTATGTGAACAGGTTAATCTAAATAAAAACATTTTAAGATGTACATGGTAGCTATAATATTGGAACTTTTTCTATAAATACAATCTGCAAGTTAACTATACAGTTTATCCTCAATGTGAGGATAAGGGATGCAGACCCTTGTGTCCTCAAAAAATCCACATGTAACTTTTTACTCCTCCAAAACTTAACTACTAACAGGCTACTGTTGATTTTATTGTTGTAAATGATAAAATAGAATAGTATATACATATACTGTATGCATTCATGACGTTTTCTTAATTTTTTTGACATTTCTAGGTTATACAGTTTGCAAGTTTTTTCAAATTGCTGAAAATCTCCAAAAAATATTCTGATTTTATTGCAAAAATCTGTGTAGTATGAACCCATGCTGCTCAAGGGTCAACTATATTTCAAAGTCCTAGTACTTTATAATATTTTGATTCTGATAAGCATTCTACCCATCTCTAAGTAGTTATTTTTGAAAAAAAAAAGCCACTTAATGTTAAAATTTCTCATTTAATCACATTGATTTCAAAGGAACTCTTAATACATGGAAATGATCAGAAATTGTACCATTCATGATTTACCCTTTGGAAATGTTCTGTTGTTACTTGAGGCATTATTTAAAAGTTTTTTACTGTCTTATTTCTCCCACATTTGATAATTATTAAAAAATTAATGTTTTTCTCTATAAACCTAATGAAGTCTTTAAAAGTTTAGGTTCAATCATTTAGAATGATTCTGAAACAAAATCCTTTGCCCAGTTGCTAATGTCTTGAAAGCTTTTCCTGTATTGAATTTACTGTCTGTAAGATGATATTTTCAACAGTTGAAATATGCTTAAGTATTATTTTGGCTTTCTTCCTGCCTTGGGCTCTTACTATTGCTTTAGTAGGAACATCATTTCTTGAAGAGAAATTCTTAACTTAAATCTTCAAATCTAAAACAATTGTGTGAATCTGGTTAAATTAGCCTTTACTAGGTGACATACTGTGTTTGTAATTTAACCTCAAAGAAAGCCTAGTAAAATATCTAACCCTGGTTTTCAGACTATTTATAAAAAAAAAAACTGACGAATGAATGAATGAAGACTTCATTAATTCGAGGGAGCCCAAAATCTATAAAGCCTCACAAATCTCAGACTTTTTAGGGGACTTACAATAGCTGCTTCTGCTGTGCTGGAGACATGCAGGTACAGAGACTGCCAAGGAATACCTCAAGTTGGTAAGGACTTTGAAAGTGTTCTCGTTAAAGTTCTCATAAAGTTGAGGAATCTAATTTTAACTACTTCCTTAAACACACAGTTATAAAAAAAAAAAACATTTATTTAGCATTTCCTATGTTTGCGACACTGCCTAAACCCTGAAGCACTTTATATCTTTCAGTCCTAAGCAACGTTTTGATAGGTATCATTATTACCTTTATTTTACAAAAGAGGAAACCAATGCTTAGAGAAAATAAACAAATGGAGTCCACTAACCAAGCTGATTTACTCTACTAGCTCCCCAACATCTCTGCAAAGACTTCCGAAAATAACTGGCTCACTTACACTGACCTTATTTAAGTGCTTGCTATGGAAAGAATGATGTCACCACCAAATTCTTATGCTAAAGGCCTTTCCCAATTTTGGTGGTATTTGGAGACAAGGCCCTGGTAAGGCAATTAGGTTTTGATGAGGGTGGAGCAGTCATAATGGATTCTTGCCCTTATAAGACGAGACACCAGACTGCTTGCACGTTCTCTCTGCCATGTGAGGACACAGTAGGAAGGCAGCCACCTGCAAGCCAGGCGGAGAGCTCTGCAGAACACGGCTGCACCAGCACCAGGATTTGGAATTCCAGATCCCAAACTCTGAAAAATGCCTTTCTACTGTTTACCTTGTCATGGTATTTTTTTATGGCAGCCAAAGCTAAGATAGTGCTCACATCCTACCTTCACAATAAATGGTCTTAAAAATCCTTTGTTTATGAAGATTACCAAGTTAATCATTTATCATTTACTTGAACTTTTGGATTCATTTGTTCACTGAATTTTCATTTCTCATTCATTGTTACTTTTCATACTTTGTTTTATTTTATCAATTTATGATTATTTTTTCCTCAAAATATTCCTGACTCTGAAATACCATCTGCAAATTAAATACTACAGCTTAAAGTTCCTCTTAACCAGACTACATACCTAAAATCTGCAGTTTACCTTTCTTTGAAGCCTAAATACTTAAAACGTATCTTTTATGAAACTAAGTACTTCCAATGTCTAATAGTGTCTTTATTTGTCTCTACTTTTGTCTCCAAATTGCCCAGATAATTATCAAATCCCAGGGAAATAAAAACATGATAGCCCAGCTTTCCACATATAAGCAAGTTGATTCAACTCCAGGGACTATTGGGCAAGCTCTCAAGTGTTACAGGGTTCACTTCCAAAGCCTTCCTTAATGAAAGGTAATTCAAAGAGGATTGTTTGTAATTGTGTTGCAAATACAGGGGAAAAAAATCATGCTTTATAAATGACTAGAACTTCTGGAACACGCTTACTTCCTCATAGATCCCTTCATTCTCCTGCTTAAATATCTGCTCACCCTCTAAGACCCTTCCTTTTTCTGAATATGTCCTTGGCTTCTTCAGGAATAATTTGTAGTAATTCATACACATCTCTGCTTAGCACTCATGACAGGAGATACTACTTATTTTTATTCACAAATCTCATCCTTTACTTTCCTTCCTAAAAGAGATGTTATAAGTATTTGTGCAAAGACCTAGTATTGAATATATCTCTCTTGTATGCTGGTTGGTCTAGTGAAGAAAATAATGCATTACAAAATGTTTTGAAAGAACACTCAAATATAGATATTAATAACCACTGAAACAGATTTATTTACAATGTGAACTCATGTGATTGAAATGATTCTAGATTTCTAAAACGTAGTGTGAGATTAAATTTAAAAAATAACCTATGGATATGGAGGTATACTTTTCTGATAATATTCCTTTCTCTTAAAAAAAAAAAGCAGTTCCTGTGTGGAGACCTCCAATGAGTTCTACACAATGGTATAAAGGGCATATCAAAGTGAGGGCAAAGGGTCTGTTTGTGTTTATACAGAGGATCAAAGCCTAATTTGGCTACCCAGAAAATGAACTAAGATACGATGAAGAAGAACTTCCAACATCAGCACTCTCTGGAAGACTCATACCAGAAGATGATCATCAAAAATCCTTAACAAAGATTCAGGCGATGCTGCAGTTGTAGCTGCATCCATCCCACCGGTTCCTGGACTTGCCATTGGAATGAAGAAGGAGATAACTAAGCTGGCCTGTGCTTTCATTAAAGCAACAAATTTGACTGGATCTATACTGTTGGAACTCAACCAAGAATTAGGAGAAGTGCAAGTTGTAGCACTCCAAAATCTTACGACTACAGACTATCTACTGTTAAAAGAACATATGGGATGTGAACAGTTCCCAGGAATGGGTTGTTTTAATTTCCCTGATTTTTCTCAGACTGTTCAAGTATAGTTGGACAACATCTGTCATATCATAGACAAATTTTCACAAATGCCTAGGGTGCCTAACTGGTTTTCTTGGCTTCACTGGAGATGGCTGGTAATTATAGATCTGCTTCGGTTATGTAACTGCATTCCTATTATGTTAATGTGTGCTCAATTTAATTAGTAGTTTAAAACCTATACATGCTTAAGTTACTCTACAAGAAGATATGTCAAAGAAATAATCAATCTTCCCATGTTTTCTTCCGCCTGCTTCCTCTATAGCTTTTCTTCTTCCTTTCTAATTACAACCCTTAAATAGAATTCTTGCCTCATATCAAATTTACCAAGTATCATAATTCCTCCAAGTGGTAAAGATTCCTCAGGACAAATGCTGGGCATAGAAGCCACGGGGCATAAATCTGCACAGAAGAAAAAGTTAACCTTTTCAAACAATATGGCTTCTCTCTCACTTACCAACTTTACATTTCCCTGTATGGCCCTGGAAGATGACTGGTTAGCCAGAGACGGGTAAGATTCCTCAAGGGAGGAACAACCTAAGACAGGCACAGTCGCAGGGGGGCCATCAGGTGAGAAATTGGGGATCAACAAAGGTGAGGCTTAGAACCTCACCCCCCCTATTTTGAGAGAAATCTTCTGCATCCATGGATGTTTTAATGCCCTTGTCTAGCTTGGATTAACACATAGTCTACAGGCACACACCTGATCATCTACAATTGCTCTCTTACAACACTAAACTATGTTTTCTACCTTTATCTTGCATCTACCTACCACTTCAGCATTTTATTAAAAATAAAAATAATAATAATAATAAAGGGAGAAATGTGGGATCCACATATAAATCAAGTATAAAAATCAAACGAATATTCATATTTGACCTGATTGTTTATAGTTCATAATGCGTGATCAAAACCGAAAGTTTCTGTGATGACTGCCCTTGTACTGTTCACCATGTAAGAACTTATTCACTATGTAAGAATTTGTTCACCATGTAAGAACTTGTTCGTTATGCTTCAGAAGATTGGAGACTGATGAGAATTAGGCTTGAGATGGATTAATGATTGTGCATTGAGCATTGACTCCCCTATACAGAATGTTATTGTTGTTAACAACCATTTGATCAATAAATATGAGAGATGCCCTCTCAAAAAAATAAAATAAAAATAAAAATAAATAATCTATGGAAATATTTTACATGAGGATAATTTATGTCAAATAGCCTTAACAAGTAAAAACAAAACAAAACAAAAGCCGTGCTGGATCTGTAATGAACTACTCTTTTAAAATGCATATGTATAGAAATCTACAGCTTTATACATTGGAATGAATCTACATATAACAGTAATAATAGCTAACATATTTTGAGCACTCACCATTTGCCAAATCTTGGTCTAAACAACTTTATATGTAGAACTTATTCAATTCTCACCAGTGAAATACATTACTAATACAAGACTACTATGAACAAAAATTTAGACAGCATTTTGCAAGATTTTTGGAATTGGATTTGCTAGGCATTATAGTTTAACAATAACATAAATTTGTTAATGAAAGATATTAGAAAGCCACTTGACAAATTCCCCTTTGTCAAAAGTCTTTTATTTGATACCAGGAAAGATAGCAAAAATAGGTCAGTATTTAGGTCAATTATACCAAGACCCTCCCTGGAATAAATCATATCTATATTTGAAAGAGGAAATTTGATTAGTAATTTATTCAATACTAATTAGTTTCTAGCCACAAGCCACCTTTACCACCCACATCACACCTTTATTCTAATACCTTTGGGTTAGTTCCAATCTTATTCTGAAAGTTGTTTAACCTAAAATGTCTTTAGGGGATAATTTTCTAACCACCTTTTAAACTACCACCCACAGTTTCCCACAAACTAAGATGCATCAGAAAAGTTCTTTATTTCTCCCTCCTAAATGGAACAAAGGAAATATTAAAATGCAATTGACACATGTCAAATTTGATACTTCCTACAGGGATCTTGTTCTCCTACATATGATACAGGAATTGCATCTAAATTCTAGGTTGATCACATTGCAGTAAACAATTGAAGTTATTAAATGGGTTAATTGGTAACCTAAATTTCAGATCTTCACTGTTTTAAATAATTTGAATGATCTTAATTTCAAATAACTGGTATAAATTGAAAAAGATTATGGAACTGATTTTTTTTTTGCCATTCTGAAAATATTGATGTAAAAGGTATTGATGATGATTAGCTGAGTAGAAATATCTAGTTGAGGTATTTGTAGACCAATAAACCTAATTACTTCCTCCGATATATATATGTACATACATATATACATATACTATATATATGGAATATACACAAAATGTACACAAAAATGCACACACACACAAATATATTAATACATTTATATAAGCCAGAGACACAAACTAAGCCCATTGCTTTTTGAACAAGGTCACCCATTATTTTTAATGTGTTTCATTTGGAAATTGGCTTTTATTTTATATTATTACTTTATTAACTTCATAACTTTAGAAATTGTTTAGATTGTATTCCTTTTATTATAATTACCTTTTTAAAAATTTCACTTGTATTGAAGTTTTAATATCTGTTAATTTCATTTTGTAAAGAGAACATAACAAAATATTTTCTATATGAAACTTGGCTAGATTTGACAGCTTTAATGTACTGAATGGCTTAGAATATTTGAAAACACTGTGCCAGCATGAAGTGATTACAAATTCTATCTTCTACTAGATTTGTAGTGATGTGATGATTCTTTCCTGTTTTCTCCACTAGGAGGCAGGTCAGGTATTATTACCCCCATCTGACAGATGTACAGACTAAGGTGGCAAAAGCAGGGTAGGAACCTGTCAGCTTGTTAAGAAGGGAACTGAAGGACAGTCAGTTTCTGGTCTTCTGACCACCAGCAGTCTGTCTGTTACCTTAACAAAAAGGAGACCAATGAGGTACTTTGGGCTAATTTTGCTAGTATACAGATTTCTAGTCTAAAAGTGTCATTATAACGAAATTTGGCCTGTGTTAGTTTCTTGAAACTATTCAAAATCTAAATATCAATATTTACCTTCCACATTTATGTTTACATCCTTTCGCCTACAGCATTGCTTCAGTATTTGAGACTTTATATTACCATTATATTCTCAAAATCTATGTAATATAATTACCTGGAATAAATCAATAGCTATCTCATTCCATTTTAACAAACTTGCCTCTATCATTAAGCAATGGGGAGCCATGGCATGTATTGACTAAATTTATATTTTAGATAATTTGGTCTAGCAGCCTAGGGGACAATGAATTTGCTAGTCAGAAATATCATCGAGGAGGCTGTTGCAGGTGCACAAAAGAGAGTCAGTCAGGCCCTAAACCAGCCAGTGACAGTGGGACCTAACGGCTATGGGAAAGAGAAGAAAATAAGGAAGGGAAGAATCCTAGAACCAGTGGGTGCCTGGGGTCCCATAGGTTGCAAAGAAAATACAGGAAAAAGAACAAAATGAGGAAGAATGAAGATTTGTAGGGACATTTTTTAGTTTTAAAGGGTTAGGTTTTAAATACTACACATTAATCATGATTAAAACCTATTAGCTCATATCTATTTATATTTATATAAATATCATGCAAATTAGTTGTTTTAGATACTAGAACTGGACCTAAAGGAGACTAAAAAAATCTTTTTGTTTGCTAATATATTTTGAGAAAATAAAAGACATAACTTGAAATTAGCTTAATACTTTTACCACCTATAGACTTCAACATCCCACATTGTGTTTTAATGCTTATAAGGCTGTGGTTCTTAATTTAAAACATTTCACACTCAGTTAAATTTTAAGAGGTTTAAAACCCTGTAAATTCAAAATACAAATAAACATAATGGAAATGTGTGAATGCCTTGACTTTATATTCACAGATGGGAGAGTATAAAGTTGATATCAATAGCAACAAAAATTAGAAACTAATCACCACTAATGTTAAATAAAGATGGCATAGAACAGAATATCTAACCTGATTTAATTGAAATTTAAATTCATAGTACTCAAAAGAATAAGAGCACAATCATTACTTCCTCCTTTATCAGTTCACACTAGTAATACCGGGTTGCGCAGTCACATTCCATTGCAAAGTGTCATGATGCTATTTCATAAAGAATAGCTAGAGGAAGCTATGCTGATGAATAAATTATGGTTTCAAGTGCTTGAACTGCATATAAATTTACCTTCTGGAAGGGATGTTAAACAAAAGAACTCTAGAATCTTGCTCTATTTTAGAGTTTTAGGAAAAAAAATGTGGTCTTTGTCCTGTTTTTAACCTCACTTAACTCTCATTACAAAACATTTCTATTGTACCAGGATGAAAATCTATTTTAAAGTATAATCCAATGCCTCATTCCAAACTGAGACTGAAAACAATCTATTTATTGCTATGGTAGAGGGTTAGGGATGAATGGTGATCTTCTGATTTACCTTTTAGAATACACTCTTTAGTACTTTTAGTTTTGTTTTGAAGCTGCAACATAATCATCAGCACATCGACAATGCCGACTTCCTACCTGTCAGCACATAAAAGCTATGAAGGGAAAAAGAAGGAGAGAGTAATAGGGAAGGTTTACATAAATCTTACAGTATTAGTGGAGGATTTTTTCATTGAAGAGAGGACCTGACTTGAAAGAATGAATGGAATATGTGCTTCCTATAATAGACTATATATTGTTTTCTCAGAAATGTCCTCTATTTGTCTGATTTCCCACAGACTGTTCATAAAAAATAGGATATTTAGGAAACTTTCTTTTTAAAAATAATATATACCATTAACTATAGACTTCACAGATTACAAACCTAAAACTAAGACATTTAAAATGTGTTTTTAATAATAGGAAAATAAATTTTATTAAAATATAGTTAAAAGGAACCCAAATTTAGAATTGGTTAATGAATGATGAATCTACAATAAAAATTAGAAAACCCATTATCAGTCAGTAAAAATGGAGAAACAAATGACATAACATTCATATAGGTTCTACAGATTTCACTGTCTATGTAAGAAGTTTGCCAATTCACTGACAGAGACAAATGTTTTCCCTGTACTTGAAATCTAGGAGAATTTTTATTTTGAAATAAATCTACAATAATTTTTATTTTGGTTAACTACCAATAAGGTTAACAATAATGTTCCATTTGTTGCTATCTCTTCTTGTTGGCTCTTGATGAACACCAAGAACTATTATAAAATACAATGAAGGAAAGTTCTTACATGAACAGAGATAAAATATTCTCAAACTTTTGTTTGGAGAGAAAAGTACAATTTTGAAAGAAATGTGAGAATTGAAACAGGACTGCCAACTCCTCTTTTTGAAAGTTATACCATTAAATGCAAATAAATACATAAAAGAGCCATAATGTACTATCATTACTATTTTATAAAAAAAGACAGTACTTCTAATAGGAAATATAAGTGATCCCAACATAGATGTATGGGTATGATGTATAGGTGTGTGTGTATGTGTGTATATACAATATAGTATGTGCATATATTGCATATACAAAATTTTAAAAATGTTCATATTAAAGTATGTTTTATATTTTATATATATAAAATATACACACAATACATATGCATCCTATATACTACATGCAGTATATACATGTTATATATAAACTATATATTATACTGTAATATATACATAAAACTTTTATATATTTATAAATTATATTTTATGCACAAATATATGTGTGTGTAAACTTTGCCATGGAATCTCACTATTTTTAATCTGGTTTTGGGAAGCAAAACATAACTTTTTGCTTTAAACTCATCTTTTAAAAATCTTTCAGATTCAGAACTTTGACAGAATCTATACAGCAGGAATTCAGATTTGAGGTTTCCAGAATTGACAGATATTCTTTCTTCTCAGATGAGGACCTCATGTGCGGCTAATCTGGCAGGTGCTTTGAAGCCTTTCTTGGCTATGCAGACACTATGCCTGTAATTGTAGGATCTTAACACTGAGAGGATAGCCTTGCCTATCTCCTCAGGTAAATGATAAAGCAGTAAAGATGCTTTCCTCTCAAAAAATGTATTTTTATTGAAAAAATTTACTGCTTATATGACCTTTTATAATACATAAAATATATATATATAATATTTTTTTAAAGTTTCTATAATATATAATCTATGTTTAAAACAAAGTTCACACTTTGGGAGACATGAGGAGTATCACATAACAATCAGTATAATAATGCAAAACCATTTACTGAACAATTTTTTGGTAAAATGTGAAATAGAAAATACATCTTCAATGTAAAATATTATATTGCATAAAGTATTTCTTTATGCATCCAGAGTAGATATCTCATTTTTTAATATTACTTTATAATACTTTATATGAACTGTATTAATACTCATAAAACCTTATAGGAAAGATATAGCTTTCTTATCTCTGTGTTATAAATGAAGGATGTACAGTTCATAGAGGTTAGAAATGTTATCTTCATATCTTGACTTCTGTCTACATTATGAGTGTCATCTTTAGCACTAAACTCATACTAAGTTATTTGCAGTTTCCTGAAAATTCTCATCTTACATATCTGTGCTATGTAAAAAATAAGTTTGTAATATTCCTATTAACAGTCTATGTTCCTTTCCTTCACTCAGTAGTTTAACATCTTACTATCCTACAAGTATCATCTTAATCACATTTTCTGTGAAGAAAACTATCCTGAACACATAATCATTAAGTTATGTCCTACAGAGTTCTCTTAAATCATTATTTTCTATACTAATATCAAGTATATGATCTCAGATGATCAATATGATCTAGCTATGCCATGTTAAAAAATATATCCTATACTATCTACTTTCATCTTGCATGAAAATTTATCAAGACATTATCAAGCTATTCACAATCATTTTAAAAGTATGTTTTTGGCAAGTTAAAGTCTCTTGATTGAAGGATTCTAATAGAAACTAGGTTAAGCCAAAAAAACAAAAACTTATAGGTACACATAAATAGAAATTACAGGAGTAGTCTCATTTAAGAGCTGGCTGGGTCCAGACATCTATGCCTCTTTCTTCATCACCATCTTTACTACACACTCAGGCTGGCACTGGCTATGAAAGAAAGGCCATTACCTATTAAAGACTTAAATATCTTTACCAAAGGCAATTTTAAAAAGAAGAAAGCAGCTGTTATTCCACTTGGATCCACTGCATTTCAAGGAGGCACTCTGATCTACCTTGGGTAACAGGTCCTCCAACTGGAGAAAGAGTACAGTTCTGTGACTGGCTAGGTTAGAGCTAGGGGCCCCCTCCCATGAGCAGGGAGTGCAAAGTACACTAATGGACAGTTTCATTGGAACCACCTGGAATAAGTGAGAGGGGAAATTTTCCAATACATAAATGGGGCTTCTAATATTTAAAAAAATGAGAGAGCTACCCTGGATGCATAAAGGAATAGATCACACAATACTGGATTTCATATTGAACATACATTTCCTATTGTATATTTTACCAAGCTGGAATTTTTGTTTAACATGGGTCCATGTCAGTATTTCTATGCTGCTAAAAAAAAGGTGAAACTAGTAAGTCCTTGAAGGTTTGTAAAACCATGCAAAGCTGAACAGATTGTAGGTCTGTACATGATTCAGCCAGGAAACAACTTTTGCAGATGATCTTGCCATAGAAACTAGCAGGAAGACATTATCATGGCTATGTATTATTTTACAGAGGAACAGTGTAATGGACTGACAATAAGTGGACTTAAAATGAAGAGAATAAACCAAGTTGCTACAGGCAAAGCACACTCACAGGCTAAAATCCTCATTAGCAGCACAAAGCCAGAAGCCAAATTTTTGCTACCTTATTAGCAGCACCCCAGCCAAGGATGCACTAATTAGACAAGGAGATAAACTGCATTGCTACAGCAAACTCATCCTTTGTTTATGATTAGGCACTGAGTGACAGCAGTGGCATCAAGAGCCAAATTCCAGTTGTCAGGGACAAATAGCAAGGGAGTGTCTAAGACTAAACTGAGGGCCAGAAATATGGTCTTTGCTTAATCTTTAACTGAACAAAATCTGACCCCACATAGGTGAGGAATCTAGACAAAGTGAAGTGGAGGGATGCACACAGCGATAAAGTGAAACCTATCATGGATAACACTGGACCATGATCTGGAATGATCTGCCAGCACTGTGTACAACTTGGAACAGAAGAAGGTGAATTAAATTTAAAACTAGCACTTAATTTATATGTAGATTAGTGCAATCAGAAATGTGGTGGGGGATGGTGGAAACTAGTCTTTGTGGGTAGAAATGTCATAAAGACTAGTACAATAAAATGTTTAACTGTTAATAGTGATAGATCCTGAACAGAGTAAAGCACGGAACATGATCAGGTTAACTTGAGGATGTCAGCACACCACTGCGAGTTTCACTGTTTTATTAAACATGCCTTAGATCTGGACCCTGATCCATCTATTCCATTTTTTGGACAAAATATATACAGGAAAAATTACCTTCCCTAGTCACACAATATCATAACCTGGATTAGAATTCAAGAGATTTCTAATCTAATGTCTTTCACTGTATTATATGGATTGCAGATAATAGAAATACAGTCACTAAAAGCACACATTTTTCTATATCATATTGTTACTGACATTTGGATCTTGAATCAAACTTTTATTTGTGTCTACAGTTAATAATAATTTGCTTATTTCTGGCAATGATATTTTCTATTAAAATATGTCATTTATCAAAATCACTGGATTTTATGTATACTCTATAAGTGCAATATATATATACATATTGAAATGCATGTGCATATTTATGCATGGATTTAAAAAGTTATTTTAATTAATGTATTTATAACATGAAAATTCACACAAAATTTTGAAATACAGCTCTAGTAAACTGACTTGTTATTTAGTCACATAACTACCACAGACTATCAAGTCATCTCTATATTTGACATAGGCAGGGTCACAACTCACTGCATAGTACAACTAACTTCTTTGTCTCAAGGTGATGCCTTTCATGACTACAGGTCAAATAGGTCTAATGGTGACTATATTATATGAGTTTAACATTACTTGAGAAACAGAATTCCCCACAGAACAGTCACTGAGTTGCCAATCAATGCCAGAAAACCATTTAACAGGTGATATAATCTATTAACAACTAGAGATAAGAATTACAATCTAAACATCTTTGGAAGAAATAGCATATTAACTTAAATTCTCAACAAAGCATGAGAAAAATATCTGTCTAAAATGCTATGTAAGAATTCATTTTTAGACATTTACCCTGAAGTACAAAACACAGAAATATGTATTTAAAATCATTATCAATAACATTTACCAAAATTTTAAGCTACCGACTTATTTTTAAGCATCATTCTACTTTTTCTAACGTTTACACACACACACCAAGCTAACATTTTCCCAAATAAGTTTAGCCCTTCAAATTTCATGGAAAAGAAAACTATTTGGGGAATTATATTGTAAGTTTTCTTAAATACAAGAATCCAAGGCCATAATTCTACTTTACTAAGCTTTATAACTCCACCTAAAAAAAACATTTTGAGGAAAGGAGTTACATACAATGAGAATACCTGGCATAAATTATTAACATCTTGAAAGTACAATATATGGGTAATTTTTAATTTAGTGTTCATACTCTGCAGAGTCATAGGTAAAATTATTGGAATTTTATGTGAAATGAAGTTCTTTGTATGAAATTATTACTTCAGGATGGTACATCAGAAGCAGAGAGAGTAACAAATTCAGATAGCAGCAGACTGTGTGGAGCAGATGGGAACTCCTTTTCTAGAGCAGCCTATCAGCAGCTTCATATGTAAACCCACATTTTACCATCAGCTCTGTGTAATTAACAAGAATAAGAATGACGCTGCTAATCTTTAATTAATCCTAAAGTAAAGTAAGAACTTCTTTTAAAATCTCAATTCAAGTTTCCCTTTTCTGAGCTGCACTCTTACTTTTTAGTAGCACTCCACACCTGATGAAATTCACACACAGTCTTGGTAATACTTTCACTGGAAGTTGGCATAGAAGATAAATTATCAAGTAATCATTTATTCTTCCAAACAAGTTTTATTGATTTTGTGGCAACAGATTCTATCTGTATTGGAAGAACCCAGAATTCTATATTTTTCCTTTGGATAATGACAACCATCTTTAACAATTTATGGCATATCCAATACTGTGTTAGGTTACACATTCTTTGATACTTTAAGTCTCAAAATCAGTTTTAAAAATGCTACCTATTTTTGTGCTCACAAAAACACAATGTGCCTGAGAAAAATTCCATGTTAGAGCATGGAGAGTTTTAATACTACAATATAAAGACTAATATTATTCTGTACCTACAAGATTGAAACAAAATATGGTATCATAGTTTTGTACTGTTAAAACCTACCAGTTCAGCTCCTTAAAATATTACTTTATTTCTTTTTTATTCTTTATATTGTTTTCTATTTATTGGAGTTTCATAAACTTATTACTAGGGTTTAATGAACTATTATCTCTGTATTATTGGGTATTGTCCCTGACAGCTACCATTTTCATGTCTATTAACTATTAACCCATAGTTATTTAGGCTTCTGTTGGGACTACAAAAATTCCCCAAAGTGATTAGAAATTAATCTGGAAGATATTTGAGAGATAAATAGTAATTAGGCATATTGTTAAATAAATATACAGACTGAAAGATCAGGAGTTATCTTGTTTCTATGACAATTTATCCTGAGTTTTCAGACCAATCTGTCAAATCTTTAAACTACAGTCATGAAAGCAATCTAACTTAGAGATGATCACTAAGCATTCATGTTATGTAGTAGTTCTCTGAGTAACAGCCATGTACTATGAGTTGTTTTATCATAATAGGTCACTATGCCCTTAGACAGTAAAGGAAGCATCTTTTGAATTTGAGTCCATCAACCAGTTTTACTATGCCAATGTAGAACTGTCTAGAAATACTGAATAACATTTTTACAAGATTCTCCCAGCAAATCCTCCCAACCCTCATTGCCACGCCTCAGATCAGGTCTTTCTAATCTGAATCACACCATATATTTCTAAGTAACATCACTGAGTCAAGTTTCTCCCATTTCATTCTATGCTCCATTTTGTTGCTATCAGAAAGTTTCTTCTAAAACATTGTTCAAACCATATCATTCACTTTTCAAAATCTGTGGTGGCATGACACACCCATCAGAATGACTAAAATAAAAATAACGGTAACACCAAATGCTGGCAAAGATTCAGAGAGATGGAATAACTCATATATTGCAGGTAGAAATCCAGATGATGCAGCTATGTTGTAAAACAGTTTGGTAGTTTTTATAAAACTAACCATGCAGCTATAAAATGAACCTGCAATTGCACTGTTGGACATTTATTCCAGAGAAATAAAAACATATTCTCACAAAAGTCTGTACACATATGTTCATAACAGTTTTATCCATTAAGAGCTAAAAACTGGAAACCATCCAAATATCCTGCAGTAGTTTAATGATTAAATATCTTAAACATTAAATATCTGTTCTCACCATGAAATACTAGTCAGTGATCAAGAGGAACAAACTATTGATACATGTAACAAATGATATGGACCCAAGGGAATTAAGCTGAACAGAAAAATTCCAAGTAAAAAATTCAACATATTCAGAGGCTCAGGTACTCAGCAGATTTTCCAAATTTTGAGTCATTATGGTGACATGTTTTTATACTTGATCCTCCCCATATCTGACTGTAGTTGAAAGTCTTAGCCTACCATTCATCCTAAATCTCCACTTGCAAAGAGTACTTTTTGTGATCACTATCTTCGGTTAAAGCAGAAACAGTGCTCAACAAGGTATTTTATTTGTTTGAAGGCTGGGACAAATCAACTAAGATTCTGCAGACTGCTTGTACTGTGTATGTATTAGGACATTTCTAGAAATAGTTTTGGTGGACATTCAAGTACTTACTCATAAACTAGTTGGTGTCCCTAAACTTAGAAAAAAGAAAAAAAGAAGAATGTATAAGTAAAAAAGGATTTCAAGATGGGAGGGTTTGGGAATTATTTAATGCAAAATAATTCTAAGGAAAATATTAAATTAATACTTAGTTGTATGTAATATTCTACTGAAAATTTTCCAGTATATAATTGCACTGGATTTTCAAAAGATAGGAACATTTAATTATCCTTCTCTTTGGACTGAGGAGAGACTGTCTTCTCCAGGCTTACACATCGAAAAAAATCTGCTTTTTTTCTCTTTAGAGATACGATTACAAAGAGAAATGGGGATTTCTTAAATCTAGATTTTTCTTTATAGGGAAGAAAAGTTGCATATTTCATATGCAATGTGTTTAAATAAACAGTTTTGTGCTCTAAAATGGTTTCATTTATCTCATTAATAATTGCTATCATTTATAAATCAAAGAGGTACCCTGAAGATGTAGCATTCCTTCTGAAGACATTATTAGCAAATGTCACATTGCAGTTTTCTTCATATATAAACAGAAGCCTCAGGAGACAAAGATGAAACTTCTTACTTGAAAGATTATATACTCTAAATGTCAGTCTCTTAAAATACTCTAAACCCTTTTTAAAGATAGTTAATGCAAATAGCCTAAAATGTGCTTCAAATTATATTTGAAAGTATTTTTTTCTTCTAGACAAACAGGTTGGCAGATACATGCACAAGTTATGAAGCCAAACCACTCTATAAGCAATTATAAACAGTGCTATTCGATGAGCATAAACAGAAGAACTCCATGAGGTATGAAAAAATTGGCATGATACCATCTGCAAGTAAGAACAATATAACCCAGATAATTGTTTTTGTTCATGATAGCTAGTGAAACCTTGTCCAGCTCCTAAAATTGCCGGATGTACCTCTGCTGGCATATGTTAAATCTACACATATATGAAACTTTGAGCTACACATATTTAACTCCCTGTAGAAGGTTTAAGTTTTCTTTTTTTCTTACATCTCAGTACTCTTCAATGATAACTATTCAACATATAATTTACAAATCTCAAAGTCCATATTTAGAAGACAGGTATTTCTCAGGTGAGTTATTTCTTAACATACTAAAGTAGTTTTCATTTTTCAATCATGAATTGGTCAATCAGTACTCCACTTTATGTTTTGCTCCTCTCTTCCTTTAATTTATAACATCTAAGTACATATATCTAGGTATTTTTAAAGAGTCTATCATCATATTCTTCTGTCTTGCAGGAAGACATAAAAGTGTACATTAAAATTGTTTCTAGTGTACACATATGAATATATGACTTGGTGTTCTGTAGATTCAGCATATACCCCACTAACATTGTATAAAGTATAGAAGTATAGAATAAAGATTCTATAAGCTTTTAAAACCAAGCAATAGACCATAGGAATTTCAATGTAGGGACAGAAATGTGGAGTGCTACAGATATTCACTGAGTTAATTCAATCTTTTGTTGATGGACCATGGGGAAATCCATGCTGGACTCTCCTATAAACTTATCTCCTTGAAGCATATCTTATCTCTAAAATTTCTGTTCTATAGTTAGTACCATTAAAATCCAGCTGTTTTAAGAAAGAATGCATAAGAATGAGATACACTTACACAGAATTATACACTTAATATAGTTAAAATGGTAAATATTATGTCATGTATATTCACAATAAAAATGTAAAAAAGGAATATATCATGCTTTTGAAATTATTTACATTAAAAATTTACCTAATAGCTTTAAAAACCTAAGTTTTTAGAACCATACTAAGCAATGTGAATAGGGACAAGACATGGCCAGTTCTGAAATTATTTGTAATCTTATTATAAAGGCAAAACAACCAATTACAAATTGTAAATGTTGTTAAAAGAATTCAGGGGAGGACATCGTTAAAATAGGTCAAATTAAAGACTTGAATGAATACAAAGTAGTTGTGATTTAGTCAAGATCTACATTCTGCTGGTCCAAAAAAATATTTATAGTTATCGGGAAGATCCCCTTCTCTGTGCTTCCTGATGTAATATGGCACCACTGCAGTTATCACATAGGACGGTCCTTTGGGATTAATAATTTCTGTGGAATATTTTAGATGCTTCGTTTTCAGTTGACACTGTCCTCTGTGGCTCTGATTGTAAACAAAGATCTTGACTCAAAGCCTTGGAATTTTGTTCCTTTTTTAAGTTTACCCCCTTGGTGACTTTTAGTGGCCCTATTTAGATCTGGGGTTCTTTTTTGTTCAAGGGGTAATGCTGGCCTGTACAAAGATATCAGGAGAAATGAAAATAGCACTTACGTATACTATAGATCTCAAAAAAAACAAAAAACAAAAGTATTTTGCTGGAGAAACAAGTCTAGTGGTTTTCCTCTTATCTTGAAACACCTAATGCACTGCTATTCAACTATAATAGATCATATGAATTTTAGTACTGCACATTAGTTCTAGTACAGTCCTATTACAATTTTACTTGACTGATTTAAATTTGTCATGCCTTGCTTTAAAGTATGTACAATTTTTTTACTTAGTTGCTGCTAGATGTAGATTTTAGGCATATCTCCATTCTAAAAATGTATGTGAAAATGAGTATTTGTGGAGTGTACCATTCCCATCCCTCGGATACTCAAGTGTTTCTTTTCCTTGTATGTTTTTATCCTCTCATAACTGAGTAGTATCGATTAGTGTAGTTTTGTTCGTAACTAAAGCACTTTTTTCTCCACAAAAATTCTGTTCTTGCAATATGCAGAATCATCTTCTAAGTCACAAAATATCTAAAATAGTGATGTGGGTAGGTAGGTATTTGATTTAATATGAAATTCCCAGTTTAATCTACCCACTGAACTGAAAATCAATACAACTATAAGCAGACTTTACGGCAGGTACTCTGCCGATTTTCTGTTTGCATGAATTCTAAGTGACACTGCCCTCTTAACCCCAACAGAATTTCAGTTTTTAATAATTTATTAAGTTCATTTGTTATGTGACTTTTACATTCTGGCACAGTTGTGTTGCCTAATAATTTTCTAATAAATAGAATCTTATTTTCCCATGTAATATTGTAGCATCAGTTTCGATTTACAAATTGAGTAAGACAATAGAAACCAAATGTTACTGTATGGTGCTGTGTTCATTTTTCAAGGAAACTGATTATAAAATATAAGGACATTATTGCCTTTCCTGTACAATAAGTTTCTTGGAATAAATGTTATTAAGTCCCTTATTAGATATTTCTGCACACCAGACAATGTCACATTACAGAATAACATGGAAACTGTGGCATATTTACTTGTGGATAAGTCTTTAAAATGGGTTAGGTGAATGTATTTAGGCAAGGGGTATGTAGTATGACAGTAACAAAGTATAGTAAAACATTTTAATGGCTGTACCATATACCTGTTTCCCCTTTAATCTCAGGAAAAAAAGGGTAAATAAAGGGAAAAGATGAGTGTGTGTATATTTTGGATCAGGATTCTGTATAAAATACAGAAAGAAGTGTATTTTCTGAGGAAATTAATAAAAAGGAAATAACAATTGTTAAGTTTCTATCATGTGTTAGGAATTATGCTAAATACTTTATGCAGGTCTTCAGATTCAAAGTATTATTACTGTAGTTTTACAGTGAACAGTAATGAGAAGGTTTATACTACTAGTCAGGCTCAAGTCCAGACATTCTGGATTCCATGCTCCCTCTCAAACCATCTGTAGTATTTAAGCTAAGAGGTCATCCTGTGCTCACTGAACACTACCCACCTGCAAGTACCAGGCTGATATCAACGTATGAGAACACCTTTGGCCATACTGGACCTCAGTGTTTTCACCTCTAATCTGAGTTTATTTTTTAAATTATCTTCAGATTTTTCCTGATTATCATCACTAACTAAATGGTTTTATTCTTTTTTGCTTTTAATCAGTGAGAGTGCCATTTCTTTAAAATTATAAAGCTGACATAAGTAGAAGCAAGATACTTGAATAGTCTTAAATTAGATAAACTCTACATGTCTGTTTATTATTTGTCTTTCAAATTTTAGCACTAAACACAATGCTTGTCCACAAAAGAAGGGCACGTATATTTATTTATTGAATGAACAGATGATTTTGTTCATCACTGCATCCCCAATCCCTGTTAACAGGAGCTGGTAAATAGAAGGCACTCTAAAACATTTGACTTCCTGGTTTGAACTAAACAACCTTATATAAGCAAAGGCCTATTATTGTGGAGAATCAAATCAGGAAATGCGTATTCTCCTGGGAGACTGAAATTATATGTCCACTGAATTTATTTACTTTTTTAAGTGGGAGTTCTCTTTCATAAGAAATTCATTTAACTTTTAATTGTATGACATTATCAGTGGTAATGATGAAAATGAAGTAATACCTATTATGGCAAGGATTTAAAATCCTCTAAGCATGACCCTACACATCTTAAAATGGAATCAAGATAAGGATGATTATCTTAATTTGGAATTTTTGCTTAAAGATCACTGGATACTGTTTGTAACAGAAAGAAAAAAACATGAAATATACTAAATGGAATTAGGGCAATTAAATGAACTATTGTACAGTCACCCACTGGAATACTACCTAGCCTCTGAAAAGCCTGAATGTTAATAAATATAAGAAACATGTTTTTGAGTGAAAAAGAAAATCACAAAGGGATAACAAAGTGCATGAGCACTCATTCAAAGATTTTGCTTCTCTTCTGAGGGCCTTCCATGCAGCAGCTACATCTCTAGGCAAGGAGCACAATTAAGTGAATAAAACCAGTAATATACATTTTGAAATAGTCTATATTACCATGGGTGCATATTAGTGGAATAAAATTCAAAGATACGTATGGCAGTGATAATGCTAAGTTTAGTTCATTTTTTAAAATCTGAAGAAAATATGGCAAAATGTTTACATTTGATGTTTGGAGCTGGGCTCATGAGTGACTGCCATACTGTTTTCTGTACGTTTTAAAGTTTAATTATTTTATAAGATGTTTTAATAACCCTAACCACTTATAGCTACTATATAAATAAGTAACAAAACCACAGTAATTTGGCGACTGACTGTTGAGAACACTGATATTTGATCAAAACAGGAGGGAGTAAATGAAACGTTTCATAGTGGGAAAAGGAAAGGAAAACACCCTGTACTAGCACAGTACAACATTCGAATTGGAACTCTGCTTTCAGTTTCAGTGGTGACTTTTCAGTACTTCCAGCTTCCTCCATGCGGCGTGTCTACCTCTCAAGGGCAGCGGCCCCCAGAGCTGCTCATTGGCTGTACTTAGCAATCGTAGCCTAAGAAATAAGCCAAGTGCTTGAATCTGGGTCTTTTGGTTTTTGTTTTATTTTTCATTCATTCTTTCTTTCCTCTGATTTTAAAGCAACATCTAGCACTTTAGCTCACTCCTTGGCAAGTCCTATGTTGCTTGGACCACCATCAATAATGGTGTTAACAAAAAGTGACAACTGCCAGAAACTCAGGTTCTGTGGCACTAATGGCCACGCTGGTCATCAAGCCAGTGCACCTGCTGCTGGTGCAGAATCAGGGTGTTGATAAAACCGTAATTCCCTCATGGTTCACCAGTTTCACTTTGAAAGCAACTGCAGGAATGCAGGAATGTCTCGTGTATAGAGTAAGACATTCCCAGGAATTTTTCTTCCATAACCTTTTTTCTACAGTTTCCTGATCCATAAACAATCATTGTTATGTATCTCAGAACTGGCAGAGAAGTGAACGAATTCTCCAAACTTAATTTTGACTCATAACACTTTTTTCCAATCCAAGACACTTTACCTGTCAACATGGGCATGTATATATTAATTTCTTTGGGGGCAAAACTTCTCTCAGATGGCAAACTCTAATCTGATCATTTCTCCATATCTTAAACTTTCTACTTAAATTATTATTCTCATTCCAAAAATTGCCATCACTGAATGGAATTTCCCTCTACCCACCTCCCAATAAATCTTGGCTTGTTTTCAAACACAACATAAGTTAAATTTAAGTTGTTGTTACAAAATCATGGTGTAGGTAATAAAAATAATTCTCTAAAAAGTTGCATGTGTGTTCTGAATGCTTAATGCTTCCATTAAAAGAAAAAAGCTAAGCTAAAAGCACATTTACTATAAAATTCCTCACAAACCTCAGTCTCATGGAAACAACCTATACCTTGTGACCATGTTAATATGTACTAATTTAGGGACTTAATAAAACATTAATAGTCCAGGTCACCATAAAATGTAGACTATATTCTAATACAATGGAAACCTAAGAATATAGGCCATTGCCATTAAGATTCTGAATAGGAAAATTAATGTACAGAGTGTTATATTTGTCAAAGTAGATGCCTTTTTCATATATTTAAAAAATACCTTTATATATTAAAACTATTACTAATTAGAATTTAGATAAGACATTGATGTGTATATATCTTATATTCAATATGTATACCAGATATGTTAATGAATTCATAATGTGTAATCTATAACAAAGTAACAGATAATTAAATAATGGAGAGTAAAATCCAAAAGGTCTCATAAAAAAACCTAAGCTGATAGGTATTCAAAAATATTCTAGAAAGTGTATGTATAAATAAAAATATCATGGCCAAAACAAAGATAATTCAATCTCACTCTCATATAATCAAATGCATAGTTATCAGTTTTTTCCTTGGCCTTTACAAATGGGTTTGGCTTGCTGTCTGCTGAAGAAAATCCATTTTTGGCAAAGGTTTTATACACAAGAGATCGGGTTTATTTTGATAAAATTAAAAATTAAAGACCACTTCTCTCCATGATTATTTTGGTGCCTGTAAGACTTCCAAATGAAGGAGATGCTTTAAACATATGGATGGGGTTAAGATGCCATCTGTACCCTGCATGGGACCTCATACATACTAAATATTGGGAAAGCTTTTCAATCAACACTTCTCAAAATTGAAAAGTAGAAGAAACAGACACTCAAGCTTCGGTTATAAAAATTCAAGTTATTATACCAAGTAGCTGCAAGAATACAATGTAGAAATAGTCACACATTTACACAGAAGATACAGAAATATTACTTAGAAAACGGATGGGTTATCAAACCATATATTTAAGTCTGATGAATTCTGAATTTACTCATTGTATATTTTATAAATTGTCTAGTAAGAATAAAAAGCATCATATTGGAATATTTTGAAAGTCATTTTGAAAAGAAAATTCATTCTAGATTTTGTGAGAATCAACATCATTATTACTATTTCTTTTCTATTCCCTCAAGCAGAGGCTCTTATATTAGCCCTTGTTTGCTACAAACCATAAATTTGTCCATCTTTAAGGTGTGAAATTTAGATGTGAAGCAATACAATCAGGCTTCTTCTACCAAATGAGAAGCACATGAGTATAAATTACTGATAAAAATATTGTGGGATTGAAGAACAAAGAAAGTATAATTTCCCTCACTCTCTCTCCCTCTCATGTGTTCTCTCTCTCTCTCACACACACACACACACACACACACACACACACACACCATAGAAGTGTTTGTGGTCTGCATTCTTAAGGTATAATCAGGACTGCTTTAATGAGCAGAGAAGTAAATATGAGAAGTACCTGAAAGGCATGCCATCTGCTCCTTTTTCTTAGACTTCAAATGCTTTGTCTCAAGACTGGCTTTGTGTTTACAAATACATGTACATCTATGGGATTCAGCCAGTGTATTGGACACATTAACACCTACTATCATCGTAACAATAATAAAATAATATCTTATGAAATATTAAGTCTTGTGGCCAGGGAATATGGATACAGGTTGGGGAATGGACTCAATAATAGATTAAGTGTGCTCAAAATGCTTGCAAGTGGCAAAGTGAGTGAGCATATGTTTATTTCTGGCTTTTTTTTTTAATAATGGGGATTGACTTTCCTACAACCAAGTGAATTACTTTATGTGTCAATGTACTTCTCATGAAAATACAAAACAATTGTTTTTACAATAAAATACTTTAAGCTGTATGCATGATCTCACTTTCCCTTATGAAAACCATCAGGAAGGATGCATTTTCTATGTAATTCTTAAACAGAATCACAAATTGGGTTTTATGCAAGTAATGAATATGTTTTATTATCTTTGGTTTTGCGAAGAAACTCCTGCTCAGAAATGGAGAGATTTAAAGGAATAAAATCAACAGGGCAAACACCAATTCAAAACTTTTCTATTATTTTGAAAATAAGTACAAGCCTACTATTTCAATTATTGTTGGTTGTTTATTTTCATTCCTACTTCAGTTCTCTGAATTTTCTGTCCTCTACAAATCCACAAGTAGCAGAGATAATTTTCATCTTACGTGAAATTAATTATACACAAACTCACATATACACAGATATATCTCTATACATGAGTATGCTGTTTTTAATCCAAATTTTTATTCTATTTATTTTATTTATCACCTGGCTCATTCTCACAGGAAACCTTGAGGATTAAGGTAAACCTGATTGTAACATAATTGTCTCTACTTTCTCTAAAAGAAAACAATATGTACTTGTTGATTTATAACTCTCCTTCTGGCCTTGAACTGATCTCTTTTCTAGTTTCTGTTATGTAATCACAAGGTTATTACAAAGTGACATGAAAATGGTATTAAAATAATAAAGCAAATAATTCAGAGTAATGGTTTAGGAGTCGTGCTTGAATATCTTTCAAATTCATTCATGAATGAAGAACCTTGTTTTTTTGGAATAAATATATTGTCAAAATCTACAAATTTATTCACATTGACACTGAGAATTATTTTCTAAGTTCAGTAATTTTAATGCCTGTCCTGATTTATAAATCACCATATAGTTGTCTAAGCATGCACAGGATATTATGTGCATTATAAAATGATCAGTAAATGATTTCCTGTACTGTTGTTCTTAATGAGAGAATACAAAGTTATTCAGAGAGTTCCAATTGTGAAAAATCATTTCTTTGCTGACCTAGAGCAATCCACGTTTTCTCTCAACTGTGCTGAATATTAAAATGATGTTTTAAGGTAAGTTGCGAGATTTAAAAAATTACCACTACCATTGTGAATTGCATGGAATTTTACAATTAATTTATATTGTATAGGTCTTTGACTTAATCTTAAAACATTCTGAATGGTAATATATTTTAAGGTAAACTTGTGGTAATTTAAAAAGTTATAGTATAATTATGAGGTTATGTTTCTAAAATATATAGATAGGGAAGCCAAGATGGCGGTGTGAGTACAGCAGTGGAAATCTCCTCCAAAACCACATATATTTATGAAAATATAACAAAGACAACTCTTCCTAGAATAGAGACCAGAGGACACAGGACAACATCCAGACCACATCCACACCTGCTAGAACCCAGTGCCTCACGAAGGGGGTAAGATAAAAGCCCCGGCCCCAGGGGACCCGAGCGCCTCTCCCCCCAGCTCCCGGCGGGAGGAGAGGAGACAGCAGGGAGGGTGAGGGAGCCCAGGACTGTTGAACACGCAGCCCTAGCCATCCGGACCAGAGCGCAGACACAGTGCATGCGTGGGGTCCTGGATACTAGGGGAACAGGGCAGCAAGACTGGTGAGCGGGTCCCTGAGGCCGGTGCCCTAGGAAAAAGAAAAGCGAGCAGCATTTTTTTTTTTGGCAAGTGCTTTTTGGAAGTCTTAAAGGGACAGGGACCTCAAAATCAGATGGAAGCATCCTGGGACACTTAGTTCAGCGGCAGGGAATCTGGAGATCTCTGGGCACTCTAAGCCCCTGGGCAACAGGTAGCATGGAGGCCTCTCACAGAGGTAAATAGCCTCCTGGCGGCTCCCCTCCAAAGCGGATCCACGATTTTGGAGCAGCTGTCCGAGCCAGGCCACGCCCACAGCAATAGCGGAGATAAACACTCCATAGCAGCCGGCAGAAATCACAAGCCTGTCTGCATGCAGCTGCCCAGCACAAGCCACAAGAGGTCGCTGTTCTCCCAGGACAGGAAGGCCACAAACCAATAAGAAGGGAAGTTCTTCCAGCCATCACTCGTCCCAGATCTGCAAACTATTTCTATCACCATGCAAAGGCAAAATTACAGGCAAACCAAGATCACAGAGACAACACCAGAGAAGGAGACAGACCTAACGAGTCTTCCTGAAAAAGAATTAAAAATAAAAATCATAAACATGCTGACGGAGATGCAGAGAAATATGCAAGAACTAAGGGATGAAGTCTGGAGGGAGATCACAGACGCCAGGAAGTAGATTACAGAAGTGAAACAAACTCTGGAAGGATTTATAAGCAGAATGGATAAGATGCAAGAGGCCATTGATGGAATAGAAACCAGAGAACAGGAATGCATAGAAGCTGACATAGAGAGACATAAAAGGATCTCCAGGAATGAAACAATATTAAGAGAACTGTGTGACCAATCCAAAAGGAACAATATCCATATTATAGGAGTACCAGAAGAAGAAAGAGAAAAAAGGGATAGAAAGTGTCTTTGAAGAAATAATTGCTGAAAACTTCCCCAAAACTGGGGAAGGAAATAATCAAACAGACCACAGAAATACACAGAACTCCCAACAGAAAGGGCCCAAGGAGGACAACATCAAGACACATAATAATTAAAATGGCAAAGATCAAGGACAAGGAAAGAGTTTTAAAGGCAGCTAGAGAGAAAAAGGTCACCTATAAAGGAAAACCAATCAGGCTATCATCAGACTTCTTGACAGAAACCCTACAGGCCAGAAGAGAATGGTATGATATATTTAATGCAATGAAACAGAAGCCTTGAAACAAGGACGATTGGATTTCAAGAAGCCTTGAAATCCAGCACGATTATCATTTAAATATGATGGTGGGATTAAACAATTCCTAGACAAGCAAAAGTTGAGGGAATTTGCCTCCCACAAACCACCTCTACAAGGCATCTTACAGGGACTGCTTTAGAGGGGAGCACTCCTAAGAAGAGCACAGAACAAAACACCCAACATATGAAGAATGGAGGAAGAGGAATAAGAAGGGAGAGAAGAAAGAATCTCCAGACAGTGTATATAACAACTCAATCAGCGAGCTAAGTTAGGCAATAAGATACTAAATAGGATAAACTTGAACCTTTGGTAACCATGAATTTAAATCCTGCAATGGCAATAAGTACATATCTTTCAATAGTCACCCTAAATGTAAATGGACTTAATGCACCAATCAAAAGACACAGAGTAATAGAATGGATAAAAAAGCAAGACCCATCTATATGCTGCTTACAAGAAACTCACCTCAAACCCAAAGACATGCACAGACTAAAAGTCAGGGGATGGAAAAACATATTTCAGGCAAACAACAGCAAGAAGAAAGCAGGGGTTGCAGTACTAATATCAGACAAAATCGAGTGCAAAACAAAGAAAGTAACAAGAGATAAAGAAGGACACTACATAATGATTAAGGGTTCAGTCCAACAAGAGGATACAACCATCCTAAATATATATGCATCCAACACAGGAGCACCAGCATATGTGAAACAAATACTAACAGAACTAAAGGGGGAAACAGACTGCAATGCATTCATTTTAGGAGACTTCAACATGCCACTCACCCAAAAGGATAGATCCACCAGGCAGAAAATAAGTAAGGACACACAGGCACTGAACAACACACTAGAACAGATGGACCTAAAAGACATCTACAGAACTCTACATCCAAAAGCAACAGGATACACATTCTTCTCAAATGCACATAGAACATTCTCCAGAATAGACCACATACTAGCCCACAAAAAGAGCCTCAGTAAATTCCAAAATATTGAAATTCTACCAAACAACTTTTCAGACCACATAGGTATAAAACTAGAAATAAATTCTACAAAGAAAGCAAAAAGGCTCACAAACACATGGAGACTTATCAACATGCTCCTAAATAATCAATGGATCAATGAACAAATTAAAAGAGATCAAGGAATACATGGAAACAAATGACAACAACAACACAAAGCCCCAACTTCTGTGGGACGCAGAGTCTTAAGAGGAAAGTATATAGCGATCCAGGCACACTTGAAGAAGGAAGAACAATCCCAAATGAATAGTCTAACATCACAATTATCGAAACTGGAAAAAGAAAACAAATGAGGCCTAAAGTCAGCAGAAGGAGGGACATAATAAAGATCAGAGAAGAAATAAACAAAATTGAGAAGAATAAAACAATAGCAAAAATCAATGAAACCTAGAGCTGGTTCTTTGAGAAAATAAACAAAATAGATAAGCCTCTAGCCAAACTTATTAAGAGAAGAAGAGAATCAACACAAATCAACAGAATCAGAAATGAGAACAGAAAAATCACGACAGACTCCACACAAATACAGAGAACTGTTAAAGACTACTATGAAAACCTATATGCCAACAAGCTGGAAACCTAGAAGAAATGGACAATTTCCTAGAAAAATACAACCTCCCAAGACTTACCAAGGAAGAAACACAAAAGTTAAACAAACCAATTATGAGCAAATAAATAGAAAAAACTACTCAAGAACAAAACCCCTGGGCTGGATGGATTTACCTCAGAATTTTTTCAGACACACAGAGAGGACATAATACCCATTCCCCTTCAAGTTTTCCAAAAAATAGAAGAGGAGGGAATACTCCCAAACTCATTCTATGAAGCCAACATCACCCTAATACCAAAACCAGGCAAACACCCCACCAAAAAAGAAAATTAAAGACCAATATCCCTGATGAATGTAGATGCAAAAATACTCAACAAAATATTAGCAAACCGAATTCAAAAGCATATCAAAAGGATTACACACCATGACCAAGTGGGATTCATCCCAGGGATGTAAGGAAGGTACAACATTTGAAAATCCATCAACACCATCCACAACATCAACAAAAAGAAAGACAAAAACCAAATGATTATTTCCATAGATGCTGAAAAAGCATTTGACAAAATTCAACATCGTTCATGATAAAAACTCTCAGCAAAATGGGTATAGAGGCCAAGTACCTCAACATAATAAAGGCCACATATAATAAACCCACAGCCAATACTGAACAGTGAGAAGTTGAAAGCATTTCCTCTGAGATCGGGAACAAGACAGGGATGCCCACTCTCCCCACTGTTATTTAACATAGTACTGGAGGTACTAGCCATGGCAATCAGACAAAACAAAGAAATACAAGGAATCCAGTTTGCTAAAGAAGAAGTTAAACTGTCACTATTAGAAGATGACATGATATTGTACATAAAAAACCCTAAAGACTCCACCCCAAAACTACTAGACCTTGTATCAGAATACAGCAACGCTGCAGTATACAAAATTAACACACAGAAATCTGTGGCTTTCTTATATACTAACAATGAACCAATAGAAAGAGAAATCAGGAAAACAACTCCATTCACAATTGCATCAAAAAGAGTAAGATACCTAGGAATAAATCTAACCAAAGAAGTGAAAGACCTATACCCTGAAAACTACAAGTCACTCTTAAGACAAATTAAAGGGGACACTAACAAATGGAAACTCATCCCATGCTCATGGCTAGGAATAATTAATATCATCAAAATGGCCATCCTGCCCAAAGCAATATACAGATTTGATGCAATCCCTATCAAACTACCAGCAACATTCTTCAATGATCTGGAAAAAATAAATAAAAAATTCATATGGAAACACCAAAGACCCCGAATAGCCAAAGCAATCCTGAGAAAGAAGAATAAAGTAGGGGGATCTCACTCCCCAACTTCAAGCTCTACTATAAAGCCATAGTAATCAAGACAATTTGGTATTGGCACAAGAACAGAGTCACAGACCAGTGGAACAGACTAGAGACTCCAGACAGTAACCCAGACATATATGGTTAATTAATATTTGATAAAGGAGCCATGGACATACAATGGCAAAATGACATTCTCTTCAACAGATGGTGCTGGCAAAACTGGACAGCTACATGTAGGAGAATGAAACTAGACCACTGTCTAACCCCATATACAAAAGTAAACTCAAATGGATCAAAGACCTGAATGTAAGTCATGAAACCATTAAACTCTTGGAAAAAAACATAGGCAAATACCTCTTAGACATAAACATGAGTGACCTCTTCTTGAACATATCTCCCCGGGCAAGGAAAACAACAGCAAAAATGAACAAGTGGGACTATATCAAGCTGAAAAGCTACTGTACAGCAAAAGACACCATCAACAGAACAAAAAGGAACCCTACAGTATGGGAGAATATATTTGTAAATGACAGATCCGATAAAGGCTTGAAATCCAAAATATATAAAGAGCTCACATGCCTCAACAAACAAAAAACAAATAACCCAATTAAAAAATGGGCAGAGGAACTGAACAGACAGTTCTCCAAAAAAGAAATACAGATGGCCAAGAGACACATGAAAAGATGCTCCACATCGCTAATTATCAGAGAAATGCAAATTAAAACTACAATGAGGTATCACCTCACACCAGTAAGGATGGTTGTCATCCAAAAGACAAACAACAACAAATGTTGGCAAGGCTGTGGAGAAAGGGGAACCCTCCTATACTTCTGGTGGGAATGTAAATTAGTTCAACCATTGTGGAAAGCAGTATGGAGGTTTATCAAAATGCTCAAAACAGACTTACCATTTGACCCAGGAATTCCACTCCTAGGAATTTACCCTAAGAACGCAGCAATCAAGTTTGAGAAAGACAGATGTACCCCTATGTTCATTGCAGCACTATTTACAATAGCCAAGAATTGGAAGCAACCTAAATGTCCATCGGTAGATGAATCATGAAGAAGATGTGGTACATATACACAATGGAATACTACTCAGCCATAAGAAGAGGCCAAATCCTACCATTTGCAGCAACATGAATGGAGCTGGAGGGTATTATGCTTAGTGAAATAAGCCAAGCAGAGAAAGAGAAATACCAAATGATTTCACTCATCTGTGGAGTATAAGAACAAAGGAAAAACTGAAGGAACAAAACAGCAGCAGAATCACAGAACCCAAGAATGGACTAACAGGTACCAATGGGAAAGGGACTGGGGAGGATGGGTGGGTAGGGAGGGATGAGGGGGGGAGAAGAAGAGGGGTATTAAGATTAGCATGCATAATGGGGGGGTGGGAGATAGGGCAGTGCTGTACAACACAGAGAAGTAGTGATTCTACAACATTTTGCTATGCTGATGGACAGTGACTGTAAAGGGGTTTATAGGGGAGACCTGGTATAGGGAAGAGCCTAGTAAACATAATATTCTTCATGTAAGTGTAGATTAATGATAACAAAAAAAAAAGAAAGAAAGAAAATGGGGATTACTCCCTGATAGGATAAAACTAACTGCAAATCAATGATTAATGCATGCTCAAAATATCCTTAATTCTGATCACTTAAAGGGTGTCAGATGATCGGCTATGGAGGTACATTTTTCTGGTAATATTCCTTTCTCTAAAAAAAAAAAACACAAAGCAGTTCCTGTGTGGTGACCTCCAATGAGTTCTACACAATGGTATAAAGGGCATATCAAAGTGTGGGCAAAGGGTCTGTTTGTGTGTATACAGAGGATCAAAGCCTAATTTGGCTACCCAGAAAATGAACTAAGATACGATATGAAGAAGAACTTTCAATATCAGCACTCTCTGGAAGACTCATACCAGAAGATGATCATCAAAAAACCTGAACAAAGTTTCAGGCACTGCTACAACTGTAGCTGCGTTCATCCTACTGGTTCCTGGACTTGCCATGGAAATGAAGAAGGAGATATCTAAGCTGGCCTGTGCATACAGTAAAACAACAAATTTGACTGGATCTAAACTGTTGGAACTCAACCAAGAATTAGGAGAAGTGCAAGTTGTAGCACTCCAAAATCTTACAACTAGAGACTATCTACTATAAAAAGAACATATGGGATGTGAACAGTTCCCAGGAATGGGTTGTTTTAATTTGTCTGATTTCTCTCAGACTGTTCAAGTACAGTTGGACAACATCCATCATATCATAGATAAATTTTCACAAATGCCTAGGGTGCCTAACTGGTTTTCTTGGCTTCACTGGAGATGGCTGGTAATTATAGATCTGCTTCGGTTATGTAACTGCATTCCTATTATGTTAATGTGTGCTCAATTTAATTAGTAGTTTAAAACCTATACATGCTTAAGTTACTCTACAAGAAGATATGTCAAAGAAATAATCAATCTTCCCATGTTTTCTTCCACCTGCTACTTCTATAGCTTTTCTTCTTCCTTCCTAATTACAACCCTTAAATAGAATTCGTGGCTCATATCGAATTTACCGAGTATCATAATTCCTCCAAGTGGTAAAGATACCTCAAGACAAATGCTGGGCATAGAAGCCACAGGGCACAAATTTGCAAAGAAGTGAAAAGCTAACCTTTTCAGACAATATGGCTTCTCTCTCACTTACCAACTTTACATTTCCCTGTATGGCCCTGGAAGATGACTGGTTGTCCAGAGATGGGTAAGATTCCTCAAGGGAGGAACAACCTAAGACAGGCACAGTTGCAGGGGGGCCATCAGGTGAGAAATTGGGATCAACAGACATGAGGCTTAGAACCTCACCCCCCCTGTTTGAGAGAAATCTTCTGCATCTGTGGATGTTTTATTGCCCTTGTCTAGCTTGGATTAACACTTAGTCTACAGACACACACCTGATCATCTACATTTGCTCTCCTACAACACTAAACTATGTTTTCTACCTTTATCTTGCATCTATCTACCACTTCAGCATTTTATTTAAAAAAATAATAATAATAATAATAATAATAAAGGGAGAAATGTGGGATCCACATACAAATCAAGTATAAAAATCAAACGAATATTCATATTTGACCTGATTATTTATAGTTCCTAATGAATGGTCAAAACTGAAAGTTTCTGTGATGACTGCCCTTGTACTGTTCACCATGTAAGAATTTATTCACTATGTAAGAGTTTCTTCACCATGTAGAACTTGTTCGTTATGCTTCAGAAGATTGGAGACTGATGAAAATTAGGCTTGGGGTGGATTAATGATTGTACATTGAGTATTGACTCCCCTATACAGAATTTTATTGTTGTTAACAACCATTTGATCAATAAATATGAGAGATGTTCTCTCAAAAAAAAATGCAGATTACTGGTTCCCAAGTGACAGTAAAACAGGCCATATAGCAGAGTGGCGCATGCCAGCTTTCTTCAAAATAAGCCAGGACTGCAGTACTTCACAGTTATATTCCATTGGAAAGTCATGCTACTGGAAATTCACTTTTTTCCTGTATATAGATAACAAAAATATCTGCCTTTTTTTTAAAGGAATGAAACATTACAAATTATGTAAAGTATATGATAAACAGTAGATACTTGGTAAAAAATTATCATCATTTACTTCCTGGTCCCAGTTTCAACTTTATTGTAGAGAAGTACATCTATTTAGTTTCTCATGGTCAGTTATTTACTGACTTAGCCACCCTGAATAGTGTTTGTTTATTTAATTATTCTGGTGAATAATCTTACTTTGCTTATGGAAAGAAAATCTGATTTTTAAGAATAACACATTAACATTATATACCAAGACATATATACCAAGAACATGAAATCTTAAAAAAGAAAAGGATGTATTCCTAAAGAAACATAATTGCAAAGCTCCTTTCCAATGACATTGCCCCTCATAACTTAAGTTTTCTTAAAAGGTTTTCAGAGTAATATAATTAAGTTTTTTTGGATTCTGATATTTGATAAAGTACACCTGTCTCCAATTTATATTTAAAATGTCGTAGTCAAATGTCATAGAACTGAGCTCTAATTTTAGTTCTGCTTCCTGTTTGATCTTTAATGAGTCAATTATAACATTTAGACCTTAACTGCATCACCTATAAATAAAATGTTTGGTTAGTTAATGTCTAAAGTCTTTTGTACTCTTAAAGTTTCAGCATTGTATAAATAATATGTATTTAGTCATGCCCCCTTTGTACTATTTGTCCCAGTGAACCTGTTCAAATGAAAAAATGATATGAATTACAAAATTTTAAAATGCTAATTGCAATGTACCTGTCTTTACAATTTAAGAAGGATACTACAAATGTGAAATGTTTCATTTCTGTGAAAAAAAATGTATGTGCGGATGTATAATCCCAAAAAACATTGTAATTTAATGACTTATAGTCCTTTTCCCAAATTTATAACTATAAGTAAAACATAATTTAAAAGAAGATAGAATGGAATTTTCACAGCACAAAATTATCTAAAATATTGTTTTTACCTGGCCTTCAGGGTGTCTGTGATTTCTTGGAAATTATATGCAAAGCAAGAACTTTTTTTGAATAGCAGTAGCATTTTCATTAGATTTTTAAGAAGGCACTCCCAAAAGGATTGCATTGTGTGAGTATTAATATTTGGAAAGGTAACACTGTGCGTAGTACTTTCAGTGACAGTTTTTTCCTAAAATATGAAAAACATACTTTACATAGAGAATCCGTTGATTCTTGAAAACAAAGATAGCAACTTTCTAATTCATGACAAATCATGCTGTTCTTCAAATTTAAAGAAATAAAATGGAAGGAATGCATGCATTCATTTGTTTAATGAATCACCATATGATCAAAGGCCATTTATGGTACCTACCCAAATAAAGTCCACAATCCAGTGAAAGGGACAGATATTAATCTTGTCTGTAATTATAAAGTGCAACCACAATACAGGTTTTAAAAGAGAAGTCTTTGCAACTATAAGCTCAAATAATAAAGACTTGCTAGTCATAGAATTCAGTGAAGGATTTTCTAAGGAAATGGTAATTCAAATCTAAGACTGAGTTGAAGTTTAGTAGAGAAGGTTAAAAAAATATATTATCAACTTTGGGAAAGGTATGTACAAAAGACAAGTGCAGGGAAATGATAGGGCCCCCGAGTACTGAGTGGCCTGTGGCTGGAATAAGCAGCGCAGAAGGGAGCTTGGTTCGAGATGAGCCTAGAGAGGAAGGTGGGAGAGTGAGGAAGGGAGGCTTTTTAGAGTAAGTTAAGAGGGTTTGTCTTTTGCTTCAGAATAATGGAAACTTTCTTGATGGGAAGGGGGTTTGTGGACTTAAAAGCAACATAATAGTTGCTTTCAAAATTCTGAATGTAAGTTTAGGAAATTTAAAGAATAAATTTCTTCAATTTGTGATGGTCTAACTTACTAACAGGGAAGAACTTGGCTTATATAGATCAGTGATTTCCAACCTGTGAGTGTACTAGAATCACCTGGAGAAACTGTTAAAACACAGTTTAAGTAATGTTTTGGTGTTTTGGTTCACTATGTCTGGGTTCCAGCCCCATAATTCTGATAAAATATATCTAGGGTAGTGTCTGAAAATCTGTACATGTAGCAAATTCCCAGGTGAAGCTGTGCTACTATTGTGGGACCCACAAATCAAGAAACATTGATCTGGATGAATAGACCAAGGGCCTAAACTTTTGAATCTCTCTCCCATATCAGGTTATTAAATGAGATCTTCCCTTAACTATTCCAGAACCAATTCATAGTTTATAGTCTCCAAATCTAAAATACATGATGCAGCCTGTATCTTTTTAAGCTTAGAAATATTGGATAGGTGTAGTGCAAAATAAAAAATCAAAGCACTAATGCTGGGGCCAGATTACTTGGCTTCAAGTCCCAATTCTACCACAATCAGTTGTGAGACCTTAGGCTACCCATTCACTCCTCTCTACCTCATCCATAAAGGTTACCATAACAGTCGCCCCCTCAGACTGTTACGATTACAAATAGTATGTCACTTACTACAGTCCCTGATAGTGATGTATGTTTGCTTTCATTGTCATTCATTTTCCCATTCTGTAGTAAAAATTGATGTTTACATTTCTTCAATAACTGAAGTATGAATATTAAAATTGTTTATTAACCATTTTCTCTTTCTTCATTGTGTTTTCCTGTGTTTCCTCTTTCATTAAGTATCTGTTCTTATTGCTTAATGTTCATCCACTGATCATTTACTTAATATAAAGTGTATGGAGAACCTGTTACTGTACATATGTATAGACAACTATAGTTCTTGTTTTTCTTCTTTGCATGCAATTGTTTTAAAGTGTAATAAGAGAAATTCAAAATTGACTGCTAACACCAGTGTGTATCATGCATGTGCCCCCAAAATTGAATGTTTCCAGACCAGGTTCTCTTGTTACATTTGTCTTTTATGTATTGTCTACCTTAATGTTAGTTTATATTCATTACTACTTTCATCTCACTACTGTTAGCTCTGCAGGTTGCTTTGCCCTTCTGTGTGTTTCCTGGCTAATTTGATTCTGGTCTCAGAAAATGTATTCCACAGATGTGGGCATGTTATTAACAAAATACTTATCATGCGCTAATACTGACCCCCTGAGACTCTTCCTGCAGCTCTCCACTTAGAGGACTTGGATTTATTGATTATGCTTATTCTAGTTTATATGGCCAGGTTTTCTTTTAGGTATTTATCCAATTAATTTATAGGCATCTATTATGTAGCACTATAACAAATGCCTTTCTCAAACCTAAGTATGCAGTATCCTTTCATTACTTTTATCTCCTGTTAGGAGATACACTAAAGAAGGTTATTACAATGTATGACGTGACCTACTTTTAATAACTTTACATTTGCCACTTACTTTATTAGACACCTTTCTCCCCCGTGTTCACATTTGGACTCTTTAATTATATGCTCAGCCAAAGATTTCTAATACAGGAAGGCAATTTAAGAAGCAAGGAAGGAAAACTCTGAAAACATTCAAGATACAAAAATAAAGACAAAAGAAACAAAAAATAATTTTGCAATTCTAGAAGGATTTGCCTTCCTGTAACCTTCAACCTTAAAATTGTCTTTAAGATCCTAGGTTATATCTAATTTTGGCCTGTAAATTACATCCTACACATTGCAGACAGCCAGGACAATCTCTGCTTATTCTTCTTATTCTTTTGATTGTTTAATGCATTGCAAATGGGAACTGTGGGACTCTAGACTTCTCTGTCCCCCCTTGAAACCTCTAAATAATTAATCAGACTGTCGAGCTCTCACTGCCGCAAATTTCTCCTTCATGTCGGTCAGGGTGACACACATTTATCCTTAGGCAAAGCCACAGGCTAAAACGGTTTCATATTAGTTAAACACCTTGGACCATAGCATGTTATCTCTGAGGTCATAACATGAAATTTCTCAAACCCAATGAAAGAGGGTGAAATCAGTTGAGCTTTTGTATAAATATGAGGATAAAATGGAATTTCTAAGCAAGCTGTCACAACTTGAATTCCAGATCACCTGTGATTTAACAAGGCAGTACATGTGTATTTTAATAGTGCCACAGAGAAGGTCTGAGGCCCACAGTCTCACGCAACATACTGTCTAAAGTGTTCCAAGGTAGAAAATAGTGATTTATTTGTTAAGTTTCCTCCAAAATTTTAGAAGTATTCATTCTGATGCTTTTTAATCTAAAAAGAAATACTGTAGGAAGGGTCTGAAATTATACTCCAGTTCTTTGTACTCTCTTTATACTGACTTTAGGCAAATAATATGGGCCTCTCCTGGTAGGTTTTCCCACAAGGAAGAGAGAAACGTTCTGTGGGAAAGTCCATTTCCCCTCTCAATAATAGAGAATTATCAGTTATGCTGCAGCACCACTCCTGAGACCTGGAGAAGTGTCTGACAGCAAATGAGTGGCAGTGCCCTTCGGGCAGGCCACAGAGTGACAGTAAAGACAACAGGACGTTTTTTGGGTCTGTGTTGTTGCTGGTCTGTGGTTAGACAAAGGGTTCATTTTTCAGCAGTGTCTTAATCTTCCCAAGCAGAATTAGAGGCTTTCTCTGTAATATTCAACACTCTATGTACTCTATGCTGTTCTGTACAACACAGATAAGCTGTCTGGTCTAACTTAAAAAGAATGCATAAAGCTCAAGTATGCACATACCTACCAGACTCTAAGAGTTTACTCTTAAATATTTCTGAAAGCACAAAACACACACAAATGGAAATGAGCCAATTTGCTGGGAGAAAAAAAAAAAAGAAATTCCAAGGATTCATTCTTCTCCGCAAAGCAATCATTTAAGGAATATGATGGGATAGGATGTGAATTAATCTATCCATATCATCCACTCATCTCTCATCCTTCTTTCCCTTTACAACCAATACTTTCTATCATAATAATACTGAATTCAGTTACTGAACACTTACTGTCTGATGAACACTATATAAGCCCACTATAAAGTGCTTTCTTTCTTAAGTCATTTCAGAACACTATGAAGTAGGGACTCTATTATAAGTAAATAGAGAAACTAACTCCTGAAAATAAAGTAACTTTCCCTAGTTAACATAAAAGGTGGCAGAAGTTGGATTACAACTCAGGAATGGTATCTGAAATTGGGTTCATAAACAAATCGTGATACCACATTCTTTTTTACATCCATATTGCTCTGTGATTGTCCACCTAAGATTCAGCTGTCCTTAGCTTTGTCACTGAATAGTACTGGGCAGTTGTTGGCTTATTTATGTTGACCAACTTGCTCTAAAAGCCAACTCTATGCCTGTGGAGGTGACTTGTAATCTCCATGTTAAGACCTTTGCTGGAGTTTTCAATGTTTATCCAAAGACTGATAGTCTTCCTCTTATGGGCACCAAGGATATCTTAAATAAGTCCAAATATACATAGCATGCTGGACAAAGAGGAGCTTCACCTGTGTGGGTAGTTGATCTTATAGGTACAACAAAGACTCATAATATTTTTTAAGCTACAAAAGACCTAAGAAGTCATCAATTCCCCTTCCTATTCTAAAATCGAAAACTGGTGATGACATCAGATGCTGAGGAGGTTAATTTGGGAGTTAACAGTAGGACTGAGGGTTCCTGATTGCTAGGTCAGCCCTCTTTCCCCAATAGCAGACAGCTTCCTGTGACAAAAAAATGAAGCAAGTCTTGCTGAATTATTAAATGTTGCAAGTGGATTTTCAATGTGTAATTACTGCTTAGTCTCTGATTTAATTATTTGTGTGATTCACTTCATCATATTTTCTTGGTTAACTGCTGCCATCCATCGCACTATATAATTCAAACAATCATAAATAGCAGCTTGAATTTTATGAAATCACCATGCCCAAATTTCCAAGTGCCTAGCACTGAACAAATATTTTAAAGGAACTATCCATTTGATGGATATTGCATTATTGATTTGCTTTCACTAGCTTGGAAAAAAACCCCACAGTTTTTAAATTAAATTTTGCATCAAAATAACAAAACCCTTATTTCACTTGAATAGTTTTGATGTATGTACATACATATATTCATCAAAATAATATATAATAAACAAAATGTATTTTGTTCAGGTGTTTGAATTCCTACTTCAAGACTTCTTAAAAAATAAGAAAAATGAAATCCCTTGATTTTCATTTTAACCACAAAAAACTTACAGAATTTTAAAAAAAAACTTTAAATAAACAAGGCCAAATACAAAAAATTGTGATAGAAAAAGTTGGTGTTTGACATACTTGTCTCCGCTAAACATGTCTAGAGTCTTGGCTTATATATCTCAAAAATATTATTGTTGACTACTCCTTGACTTACATAATACTCTATTTACCTTCTTTGGCCTCACTTGAATGACTTCTTTTCATCTGATTGTATGATCTGTGCTTCACCAGCAAAGAGGACAGACATTAGCTGAAAAGTAACCTCAGTGAAGCAGTCATTTTAGTATTCTATACCTTTGTGAGTGAATTGCACCTGATAATCTGCAACTCGTTGAGTATCTTTTCCACCCTTTTTTTTTTGGTATTCTATCCATGTAATCTTGTCTGTCTGTATTTTCATGACAGCTGTATTCTTTTTTATTTCTGAAAACACATTTTAATGTTAACAAGGCTATATTATATGTGTTCATGATATCTGACTTCTGGACAGCTTTTAAAACTGAAGAAGAATAAGGTAGGGAGGATGAAAATGAGAAAAGGCAGAAATGCTTCCTGCATCTTAGCAAGGGGGAAGAAAGGGAGGTAGCATGATTAGCTGTTTTAATTGTTTATTTGAATTCCCATTTAAATAAAATCTAGATGATGCTATCAAATAAGCAACTCAAAATGTAAAAATTCCAAGCAAACCTTAGTATCTCTTTAGGTGATTAATTGCCTTAAAAAATGAAAGAGAAGTCAAGATTGACAAACAACAGGCCTACCCAGGATTTGCTCAGCATGATGCTAGAATTTTGAAGAACATCTTATCAGATAACCTTCATAGGTATGTAAAAATCTGTCTCCCAAAGACTTGAGCATAAATACAATGAGAAGCATAATTTAGGACATTCTTAGAGCAATTTATGCATCATGAGTTGCTATGGTAGGTATACCTTAGGTAATCATGTTACTACTGTCTATAATATATCCTATTTAATAGAAAGAAAATAAAAACTTCCCCTAAAAAAGTGTAAATTTCTCCTTATGTGGTCATCTGTTTTTGTACTAAGAAACTGGATGGAAAAGAAACTAGACTTAAGTTAGTTGGCATTCTTATCTACACATTCTTACCCCAAGATTTAGATGTCTATTATGCTGACAAAGTGTAAGGCAGAGGCCCTAGTTCTTGTTCATGCAGCTTAGCTGAAAAAAAGCAAGGCTTCAGCACTTCTTTTTTTTTTAAGGAAGTTGGGGGAAGAGGTGGAAGAAAACATACCTCGGGAAGCACCGATCTCATAGTTCTGACCCTAAGTCACAATTCTCGCCTGTATTTGAGATAAACAGCACAAATGATGGGTCTGCCCAAGCCTCTTCTATCAGACAAAAAGCCCTTACAAGTTGCAAGGCATCGAGGTAAATGTAGGATTGAGTGGCCCAATAGGGTAGATCCTCCTTTCTTTCCTACTTTCCTTCTGGAAATCCTTCATCTCCTTCCTTTCTCTCTTTATTGATACATATATCACCAACAAGTTTGACTTCAGCCATGAGATATGAAAGTTCATAAATGTGGTCCACTGTCTATTATGTACAATCTAGTAATTTTTTCTGCTAATAAAGTTCTCACACATCAACTGGCTTATTCTCTTGCATCTCTCTTAGATCTTTTGTTTAGCTTCTGTACTTTTTCTCACATAATCCTCTAAACCAGCAATGTTTTCCTCTTTTGTTTGTTCTCAAAATTATATTTAGCCAGATTACTTGGCCTCTTTCAAGACCTTCCTGCACCTTGCATTCCCACCTTGACCCCACTCTGAACAGGTCATTCCTCTACATTTAACCAGAACACACCCCATGTCCAACAAGTATGTGATTACTTCCTTATCTTACACAAAATTATTTTTTTCTTAAATATGTTATATTTCAATTATTTTCCATTTAAATTTTTCTTCTTTTTATCCAAGAAAATGCTAAAATTGATTTCTAGTTTGAAAAAGAAAAAATAAATACAACTAAGGAAAGAAAAGGAGGATTAGTGTAGAGCAGAGAAATAGATGCTATCAGTACACTGGGATGAAAGGAATTTTTGGTAAATACATGATGTTTTGATATTCCATGCATTTGCCCAAAGGAATTCTATAACCTTAGATATATGTTTAGGAAGCACCTATGGCTATCTACATTTTAGAAACTGCTTTATTTTTGCCCAGGTGGAGAACCAGAACATCTGCAGCCATTCAGAAGAACAAGTTTCTTAAGAAAGTACTGATTTATGTAGAAAATTTGTTCAAGTTCTTGAGCTCCCCAGCTTTTCAGATATAAAACATAATGAGAATATTTTATGGCAAAAATTATTAGTAGCATAATTTGTCGACCAAAGATGATATGATCCTGAGAGTTCTGTCCCCATTGGTCCTCCAGCATGAGCAGGCTCCACAGTACCCTCATAAATAGTTGAATGTCTTAAATTATTATATGAAATCAGGTATGTCATCCTTAAACATAGAATATCTCTCACTATTGATGCTGTTACATATACTTCATGTTAAACTTTTTTGTTAAAATAATTAGCTAATAAGTTCAAATGTTTTCAAATCCATTTCTTATTAGAACTAATAAAGTCATGTCAAGCAATGGGGATATTATTTTTCTCTCTTTTTGCAATAGCTGAAGTACATGCAGCCAATTCTAATAACTGTGTTGCCATATTTAAATATAAGCTTAACAGGAGAGGGCACAGGCTGTTAAAATACCACTTAGAATGAGATATTTACTTTGTTATAGGAACATTCTTATGACTCTGGTTTTAACAGTGGTGTGGTTATATGGGTACATGTAACCCATTTTGAAGGACGCATGAAAAGCCTGGTAAATATAATATACAAGTTACCCTATGAGATGAAAAAGGGAGAAGCTAATGAAACAACAATGCTCTAAAGAATCTTTGATTTCACTCTGAAGGAGCTATAATATCATTTAGCACAATGCCTGGAAAATATAATCAATAAACTTTGGATTAAAAATCAATGAATTGAATTACTGTTAAGGTAAACTCCTTAATAAGAAATGGGGCCAACTTCTTAGGGCCAGGATTAGACAGTTCTGGTAGTAAGATGTCTCTTTCTTCCTCATGCTGCTTTGGTGAATAAGATAACTGGCTTTTACTGATATCCTACTATGTGCAGATTCTAGGGCAAGGTTAACTTTACGTGGTTCAATGAATGGGAAACAGCTTTAAAATCTGGGAGTGATGTGACAGGGCATTCCAAAGTTTTATAAAAGCAGTAAATTTACGGGCTGTCATAATACAATCAACTTATGGTAAGAGGCAGGTGATCAGTTAGTCTGAGATGATAGATGATGTCTTTGTGGAAAGCAATTGAATGAGAGTCACTACTATATTTTCATGGGAGAAGGTTTGGAGAGGTTGTTTCTCCTTAAACCTACAGATAATAATAAATGATAATCAGGAGCCTCTTATTGTTGTACCAGAATCTGATTTAAATACTTTGTACATTACATAATTTAATTCCTTCAACAATTCAAGTTGTTACTATATGATTATTGTTATTATTATTTAGAAGAAGAATCAATTGCTTTCAGTTATACAGCAAGTACAGCTAAGATTTCAACCTATTCAGTCTATTCCCAGAGCTATGTACATACCATCCTGCAGTACTGGGCTAGTCATTTTTTAATATTGTAAGAGAATATTATAAAAATACTATTATTATGAGAATAATATTAACAGAATACTATTAATCATACATTCGAAACTCTGAGAATACTTTTTACTTATCATAAAGAAGTTACCACATAATACCTTCCATAGTTTTTGTGAATATGCATATATGTATGTGTGTATATTCATATCTATCTATATATATATATGTGTGTGTGTGTGTGTGTATATATATATATATAGGCATATATATACACTCCCACATACACAACATCATATATATGTACATAATGAAGATAAAAATTCCTTTACTTGTACCAAATTGGCTAGAGAGTATCTGAGGGCAAAATTATATTGTAATAATCATTTTATTGGATTTAATATCTGTAATATACCTCTAAGATCATATGTTGCGGCCCTAAGTCCCAATGTGACTGCATTTGGAAAAAGAGCTTCTAAGGAAGTCATTAAGGTTAAATGAGGACAGAGGGGTGGTTTCTAATCTGACAGGAAAGGTTTCTTTATAAGAAGTGGAAGAGACATGAGGAGTGTACACACAGAGCAAAGCCCGGGTGAGGACGATGGGATGACAGCCAGCTGCAAGCTCAGGAGGGAGGCCTCAGGAGAACCCAGATTCACTGACACTCTGATCTTGGACTCAAGCCTCCAGAAGTACAAGAAAATAATTTCTAAATTTTTTAAGTCACCCAGTGTGTGGTTATTTTGTTATGGTAGCTGTAGCAGACTAATGAAGTATTCACCACAATAAATGCTTTTGAAAAGATAAAATTATTTGACAAATATTTGATCATTACACATTAAAATCATAGTATGGATGGTAAATGAGACTCATCTTTACACCAAATACAAGAGTTTGGAATAATCTTGTCTGTCTAATAGACAGAGAACAGAGTAGTACTCTGAAGCAAGGTCTAGACTCAAAAATACTGTGCTATAGCTGGTGATCAAATTTCTACTGTCATGAGGTTAATGGTGGACACATGGATGAGCATACTTGTCATCTCTAACCTATTTTACAGTCAATATGTATTAAATAGTCTCCAGAAAGAATCAATCCTTAAAGATGTCAATGAAATATTGTAGGATTCTCTAGTGACTTTTGTGTTCCACAGAGGCCTACAAAATAGCCCAAAATCTAAAATAGTCAAAGTACTTTGGAGGTAGACTGCTGGTAGGCATTTCTGGTAATGTTAGCCTTTGGAAATTACAAGAGATTTGGAGACATCTTGTTTACTACAGGTGACAACCTAGTATGGTTATAGCTACCTTCATACTACAGATTTTGATGAAAATGAATATAATCCTAAGGGAATTTTAGTTGACTTCCATGTTAACATGAAATAATTTGATAATATGCAATTTGAAAGCAAAAATTGCATTAAAATCACATTTAATGGAAGACAGATTTATCATGATGAAGATCCTGAGGGCTTTCTCACAGGCCCTGGTCTCTCTTATACTCTGTAATGAGATAATCATATCTATTCCATGAATCAGACATTAGTATGTCTAGGTATATTTCTTTTCCAAATCTAGACTTACATATTGAACTTTCCAAGTAACACTTCTACTTTAAAGTCACAAGGCAATTCAAACAATATTTCCTAAATTGAACTACTGATTTCATCCAACTTTGTATTAAACTTCATCTTGTCTATTTCCCCCTATTTTAGAGAATGGCACTTGCATCCATCCAGTTGTTCAAGCCAAAAACATTGGTCATCTTTCATTGATCCCCCTCCTTTATCCAATCCATTTTACTTTTACCTAACATCTCTACTTCTTGAAAAAGAGCTAATAAATGAGGGGAGTACTATGATAAAAAAAGTATCAGTCATTGTTAAGAGCATGAACTATTTAAAAATATTTGATAATATTATCTGGGGGGCTTCCAAGAGAAGAGACCTAAAAACAAATGTATTAAAATAAAATGAAACAGAGAATGATACACTGGAGCATGTAACACCAGTAACGCAAGAGCTAAGGTGAGAATTGCAAAGGAATTCCGAAACACTGGGTATCATGAGCAGTGAGAAGTAGAGAGGAGAACTGAGAAAATTGAAAATTTCAAGGGCTTTCCATGTTGAGGAAACATTTCATATCATAATTGAAGATGGGACATCTTTCAAACAATTTAGTATGATTTTGAAATTTTCTATTTTAGCAATAAAATTAGAGCACTGTGAACTTTTAAGAGACATTGATGTATGATTGACCTTAATCCCACTGATCTAATACATTTATATGTCAGCATACTTAGCAAAGGTGTGAAATCACAAGTCAAGCCTTGAAGAATCTCACGAAATTTTGTTTGTTTTTGAAAATGTAATCTGAATAATTCTTATCTAAACAGTTGCCATTATAAAAGCTCTGTCATTTAAATCAAAGAGATTATGCTTGTGAATCCATAAAAGAAATATTAAATCTAAACTTCCCTATTAAAAGAAGGCAAAGCAGCTCTTAATCTGTTGTATTTAGAAGTTTTTCCTATTCAAAATATATTCAGTCTTAAAAAGCATGCATTTCAAAATCTTCCTCCCCCACAGGATGTTATATATAGCTCTGCAATATAATGTATTCAACTCACAACATTATAGTCCTTAAAGGTCAGTGTAACTAATTAGGCACTGGTTCCTGTATCCCAGCCATCACCTCTCTCACTTCCCACATCAGACTGACATGGCAGAAACCCAAGTACATCTGACAGAATCAGATCTTCTACAGTGGCAGTGAATGTGGAGTGACTTTAACACTGTGATTTTATTATAAACAGATTAGAAATCGTATCAACAATTTCCTGACAATAGTTTTCTTGATAAAAATTTCATACAACACAGTGTCTGTCATCTGACCCTGACCTTCAGACCCATGGCTTTTAACTTTGAAATCTTTCCCAGCATCTCAAACTTGTTAGAAATTTCTTTTTTTAAAGCACATTAAAACAAACATGAACAAAGCAGGCTCTTGCCTCTTTCATTTATAAAAGCAGCCATAGTGAAGTAGAAAGGGCACAGCTACTTTCAAGACCTCAGCTCAGTTGCTTCACAACTGCGCACCCTGGTTACAAGGAGCCTCAGCGCCTCCACCTGTAACATGAATCTAATGAGACTCTCACTTCAGAGAGTCATTGGCAAGCTGTGGGGATCAAAAAGGAAACAGGAGCATGGAAGTGTTTAGACACAGGAAATGAAATGTTACGCCATTAAAGAATTATGTGGGTAACAGTTCTTGTTACAATTGTCTCAAAGTCTCGGAAGGAATAATTTCCTAAGCTTTCTCTCCAATACATTAAATACTCACCTCAAAACACCACACCTGAGGAGGATCTACTGGAAGGAAAATTAAAAACTGCAATATTCAAACAAATCTTACATATCTCAGTTTTCATTAATAAAGAGAAGAATGATTCAACTTCTAAATAAAACAGTACAGACTTTGGATTCAGCTTTTGCTATAGATATATCTGGGTTCAAGTCTTGGCACTGCCCCCTTACCATCTGTGACCACTGCCATGTTGATAAAAAAACCCAAGTCTACATTAATCCCAACTACAGAATGTCAATGTTACTTACAATTAAAGATTATGATAAGGCTGAAGTAAGATGATGTTAAATTTCTCACACAAAATGAATTTCCACATCATGGTGGCTAGTATTATTTTATATGGAATCAGAGGATGAAATTACTAAAGTAAGTTTGCAGTCTATTTTACCTAAATTAGAGTATCATTCAATTTCACTTGTTACAATCCTGTCATGTTAAAATATGAGCAAACTACACTGCCTACACACTGTGATGATTCTGTTTATGGAGAGAAAAGCATTTTATTCTCATAATAACTCTGTACTATTGCAAACACACACACGTATGCATACTTGTACTATTACCATTCAGCCTTTATAACCATACAACATTTTTAACAAATGTTCTACTCTAATATATCACATCAATTTAACATAAAATTCAGAATTACATTTGCTGGAAAATAGAAAATTCTATTCTGTTTATCTCCTAATTTTTAACAATGTTTCAGCAATGTCAACATATACCAAGATAGATAATTCAACACATCCTGAACACTTTGAAACCTTTTAAATACTTGTTAAAAAGTCATAGTACTAGTGATTTCAACTTTCTAACATGTTAGCATATGTACAACTGCTTAATTTAAAACACATTTTATCCCTTGAGAAAACATTACAGATTGAGAACCCAGTACACTTTTCCTCTCACCATAGTTATTTTATTAAATAGTTAAAAAATAATTCTTAGAAATGTAAAAAGTTATTTACATAACACTTTACATAAAAACCTCCTTATGAGAAATGAGAATATTAAAACTTCAGAAGTACAGTCACAGCAAGTGGTAGGCAAGGCATGAAGATAAATCAAGTCCTATTTTTTGCCATGCTGTGAAAAGACTGCTGGCTTTTAATCATCCCAATGTGCCATATGTAAATTCCATCAAAAAAGAAGTTTGGTAAATGTTATATTATAAAACCACAGGGAGCAAAGCTATTTATAAACATCAATTAAATTTATACCATGGTCTAAAGTCATTAATAGTATTCTACAATTCTGTCTATACATATCCCTTATATTTACTAAATCTTTCCCCCACTTTTGTATGCAAACAACGAATCTCTAAATTACCAGATGTCTGTCTTCATATTCCCCTTTACTCAAGGTTGCTACAAAGCTTCTCTTTGAAAGAGCTACAAAAGCTCCTTATTAAGCAGTGGAATGAAAAGAAAATGCCAGTAGGGCCAACCTCAGATGAGTATCTTATGTAAAGCTTAATGTAATCAATTAAGAATCATTTTTTCCAAAACCTGTAAAGAAAAAATATATCTCTTGATCTTAAAAAAAAGGGACAATACAGTGATTAAAAGTACCAAAAAAATGGCTAATCTTGAACAAAGCATCAATCACAAACAAAAAGTTAGAATATTTAGCTTCTAAGGCATTATCAAGCCAATTACCAAGATTTATTACACTTTATAATGATCTATTTAGTGTTCCTTTGAATTTTCCTTTGCTAATGAATCTCAGGTGTTATCCTTTCTTACATTTACTCTTTAATTAATCCTCTCCTCAACTTTTCTCATATTCTTATCATTTTTCTTCAAATTAGTGTTTCTCTTCTATCAGTTAATCTCTTAAACACAAAATCTTTGTTTCCTTTCTGTATTTTGCTTTCTAAATACTCCAGGAATCCTACTGGTCTGAGGCTCCCCACCTGAATATTTCTTCTCATGCACTATAATTTCCCATGGCATTGCTGGGACAAACAAGAGTCTCTGAGTTTTACTCTAAATGACCATCCAGTTATGTCACAGAACCACATGAGGACACGAGTCCAAAGCCCTAAAATATCACTCCTCCTACACTGCATTAGTGTGTAACAGCCAAATGACTCTACAGGGTTACTTGCTCAGGGCTGCTTTTTCCACCTAGCCATGCTAATTTCTCATCTGTGGCTTCCAGGAATAAATTCTTACCTGCAGTGCCATGCTGTACATTTCCTCTCACCCTAAAGCTGATAGTCAGTGGACAGAAGGAACAGAAGCTGCTTTGAAAAGAGGAAATACGGCCTCCTACCGGGCAGACACGCAGCTCCAAGTATCACAGGGGTAGACGACATAATTATCCTTATCATTCCCCATGACCAGAGGCAATGACAAGAGGAAACAAACTCCTTCAAAGGGGATGGCATTATGTTAGAGACAAGGAGTTGCCACAAAAGATACTTGCAAAGCAATGTTTTATTTATATTGTACATCAGACTTTCAAACAGAAACTGCCTAATTCAAAAACTATTGCAAACTATATAGAAAAATGGGTCAACATTCCCAAGTGACTTTAGATGGACAATTTGTTTACAGACACTTTGTTACTTAGGGCCATAAAGGGGTTGGTTGTAGAGGGTTCCAAATTTCTGACATATCCAGTACTCACATGTGCATAAAGTGAATCCTGTCATATCTGTCTTCTGATTAGAAGAAATTTAATGCTTCAGCTCTTTGTAATGTTTGTTGTTTTGTTATAACTGGTGTGTAGATTGAATGGCAGGTGACATTTCATAAGATTTAAATAAGGTAAGAAATTAATCAAATTAACATACTGCTTTTCTAAAGTATAATGAGTCATTTGCATATAAAGTGCAATCGAGTCTGTAAATACAAAATGAACTTCAAATTACTGAGGAACATTGTGAACTGCATTTGTTACATATTATAAACAGACATGAAGAAAGAGGCCTGTAAATATTCCCAATTTCAAACTGATTTATGATACATTTTGTGGCTGTAATGGCAGGCTTAGCCACTGTAATGGCCAGCATTCCCTGTATCTAGACAATTTATGACTTCAATTTGACATAAACAACAAAAGTAGCCATTCCTTATGATCATTTTCCTCTCTGGATCTGAAAAAGCACTTACGGCTATCACTTTGAAAAGAGAGCCCAAGATAGGAGATAGGGACCTTGAAACATATTTATGTAAAATATAAATTACATAAAAATTAAAAGAATTGGAAAGAAAAAGTCAAGAGCTACTCATTTTTATAGCTCTTAAAAATGTACTTTAGACAATGGTCTAGATCAGAGCACAGCAGGCATCTTTTGCAAAAGGCCAAACAGTAAATATTTTAAAGCTTTGTGGAAGATAGTGTTATTTGTCACAACTACTCAACCCTGCCTTTGTAGAATAAAATAGTCATAGGTAAGACTTAAACAAATGGGCATGGCTGTGTTCCCATTAACCTTTTCTCACAATAACAGGCAGTGGGCTACTAATGGGCCACAGTTTACTAACACCTGCCCTAGAATAGTGCTGCTTACATTCTCTGAGGATAGCAATGGTCTATATCTACCTGTCGCTATTGAGGACTTGAAAGATAGCTCCTATGACTGAGGACTGAATTTTCAATACATTTTATTCAAGTTAATTTAAATTCAAATTCAAATAGCAATATGTGTCTAGTTGCTACCATATTGAACAAAACACATATAAATGGTTCTATATGATAGTAACAGTTGAATAACAAGAATTGTAGGAAACATTAACATTCTGAGACAATGAATTACTTTAAATCAGATGATCACAAATTCAACAAATGCTGTTTAAACAAATAAATTCAGTATTTTGCTAATTGGATAGTGAATTTTTTTCCCTAAAGAATACAAAAAAAAACCCCACAAAAACAACATATGGTGCACATCTGATTAAATATAGAGATTTCAGATTTGTTAGGGTTAAACTGTATTACATCATTTTGCATCTTAGCTTCTTTGACAGTGGCATTTCTAAAGTGATAGGCTTAGGATATTTTATAGTAGTAACAAGAGATCTGAAGAAAGGGAGATTCCCAGCCTATCTGTGGAAAGGTTTGCTTTTGTCTTAGAATTTAAGGACTTATTCCAAATTAAATAAAAATCAATGATCAGAATTTAAACTAACTTTCTGGCATCCAGATGGCCTCTATGGTGCATGGCTTCTGCTCTGGCTAAAGATGAAACTCACCTTCTGCTTCTTGTTCTGTCTCTAAGCTGTCCCTTGATTATAGCTAATGACCCTCAGCTGTAAAAATTCCATAACATGCTATTTGTCCTATTTCTACACATAGAGGTTTACTTCTTCCAGAAGAAAAGCATTTGTAACAATCACAATGACTGAAGAAAAAAAAAAAAGGTGCTTGAGTTTTTTTTTTCTTTTTGAGAAATGATCATGATATCTTGGCTCATGCCACTTATCATCTGAATAAAATTCATATAAGCCAAATTTTTATTTATGCCCAAATTTGATAAAATAGGAGAAAATCTAGTAGGCTGGAACCATATTTTTGCTTCCTCAAAATATTTCAAAAATTAGTTTTTGGTTTGATGTCAATGTTGGACATTTTTAAGTATATAACTGTTTCTCAATTAATCATTAATCAAGCTGTGCTATATATTACTGCATCAGAAAAGACTACCTGCATTCTATTTTGGTAGTCACAGAACAGGAAATACGTGGTTTGCTCATAAAGGGAACTACATAGACCAAGAAGCCTAAGTGACTCATTGAGCTATGACCAACATTCAAAGAACCAGTTCCTGAGAGTTTTTTAAGGTTACAATATTGCTTGAAGAGAATGGAATCTAAACTCTCTGGCTATTTGCCACCAAACATCGAAAATTATTATTTTTTATTGTAAAGCAGTCTTTATGTGAATAAAGATTTATAATTGTAAGTAACTAGGGCAGAGTGGGGTTAACTAGTGGAGGGTTGAAGATCACAACTAGTGACTTATTCTACTGGGATTTTTAAAGATACTTAAAATGCAAATAGTCTGTGAAATGTACTTACCAATTTAAAGAAAGAACAAAAGCTAAATATAATGCTCTTGGGGACAGGGATGGCACACACAAGCTTATAAAGATAGTGCTTTTCTCAGTTTCATAAATTTCAAGCCAACAGTAACAAGTACTTTGAATTATTACAGTTTGATCAGGGAAAATACTGCCTGTAGTTTCTTCAAAGTATTAAAAGCATTAACATCAAAACGCTGCCTAATTGCTACCTATTTTTATTTTTGTCATTTATAAAATATTAAAACATAATCATGTGCCATTTATAAACCCATAAAATGAAAATAATCACAGCAATTGTAGGACTGACTGTCAGAGAATGCCTACTTTATTTCATTTCATATATATTTTTCTGATCTCTCTACCTCTACTTCTCTATGTTTTCTGATCTCTTTATTTTCTTTCTTACAGATAGTGGATATTTCTTTGGACTTGGAGCAAAATATCACTTTTTTTTTGTATTTTCCTAGCTACCTTTCTTAGATAAAACATTTTGAAAGGAGATGAGAGAACAGAATGGGAAAGCCAGAGAGTTACAAATAAACACAGTATGAATGGTGAGCATATTCTGGGTGATTGTTAACAGTTATCACTTAAATTAAAAATATCCCTGTGTAAAATTTGGCACTACTATGCAACATTTTACAATTCTTTAATTTCTTTTGTTTATGCCTTTGTACTCACTCTTCAAGTGGTAAATCATCCTCAGACCATAAAAAACTAGCATTTCCAAATTGTTCATCAGAGTTCAGACTGACAAAAGATCAGCTGGTTAAACCTGAAACAGCCACAACAATGCAAAGAAGTTTCTTTACATCTGGTTGGTTCTCATTCTCAAAGGTGAGTGAAAACTATTGTAATCATCCTCCAACTTTCTGAAATCAAGAAATTTCTATGCTTTCTACGCTTAGTTATGAGTTTGGGAGGAAAAACATGAACCAACATTATGACCAAACAGAAGACACCTAAGGAGTGGCTCTTTCTGAGTAAGGCCATTCTGATTTTCATGGGAGGATATCCCCTGAATAGAGTTCACATGTAAAAGTCAGGGCTGGATTTCTAAAGCAAAGAGAAGGAAACCAACACATGCTGAGCCAGAAAGTTTATACATTTAACTCTCAAAATGTTCTGCTGAAGAGATTATCTGTGTGCCCATGATAATGACAGGGATCTAAGTTTCAAAAATATTGAGGAACACTTCTGAGGTCACACAGTAAGTTTTTGTTTTTTTAAAACATGTATCAATTTGATTTGAAACCCACACAATTTAAAATTGCCAAGACAAAATCTACCCTTTTATTTATGTATTTCCTTATTAATAATTCTTTATCAGTGGCTTCCTGTGTGTCAGACTCTGACTGCTGCTGAGATTATGATGGTAAATAAGAAAGACATGGTTCCTGCCTCCACAGAGTTGACCAGGTTGGGGGAAACAGTAATTATACAAATAAATGCAATTAAATGTGAAATTACCTGTTCTGATACATGTTATGAAGGAGAAAAGCAAGGAATTAGAATAAGAGGGGACTTCATTTATAAGGTATTGGAATTCCAAGAGGCATCTCAAAGTAACATTTGAGCAAGGACCTGAAGATGAATTAATCAGGAGGGGAGTGAGCATGAAAACCACAGGTAGAAAGAAGAACGCCAGGCAACACCATTCCCTGACGTGGGAAACACTGTCCAGGAGCTGAGAAAAGGTCAGTGTAGAGGGGAGCAATGAATGAGGGGGAGGGTCTCCACATGAGGCTGCAGTAATGGCAGGGCAGGTCACGGAGAGCAAGGTGAAACATGCTTTCATTTCATTACAATAGGCAATCACTGAAGAGTTTGAAACAGAAAAGCAACAAGATTTTAATGGACTGAATGTGTTCCCCAGAAATGTGATGGTGTTCAGAGGTGGGGCTTCGGGGAGGTAATTAGGTTTAGATGTGATTAGGAGGTTTGGCCTCATACTGCAATTCATGTCCTCAGAAGACGAGGAAGATAAGAGAGCTCACTCTGTGCCATGTGATGACACAGTGAAAAGGCAGATGTCTGAAAGCCAGGAAGAGAGACTTCACCCGGGAACCAAATTAGCTGGTACCTTGATCTTGGACTTCCTAGCCTCCAGAACTGTGAGGAAAAAAATTCCTGTTGTTTAAGCTGTTACAGTATTTTGTTTTATCAGTCCAAGATAAGACAATAATTATAGGGAAAATGGAAATTTTACAGCCAGGAATCTCTCCTCCCCTGATTCTAATATTCCCCATTGTATACATACTTAGCGTGCTTCCATGCCCATTGGCAGTGAGCTGTTTATCAGCCGATAGAGCCACTCAAACAGGAAGTGACAGAAGCATGGCCAGGGAGAAGGGCAAAGAGGAGCAGGAAGCAGAAGGAGCAGAACCCCAGGCTGGGAAACAGGAGAGAGCAGAGGCTGGCTGATGGAGGCCTCGGAGGCACATGCTATGAAATCGGAGAGACATATGGAGCCCCATCCTACACAGCAGGAGACAGAGAGACAGGAGGAGGCAGCACTTAGGGAGCAGAAGCTGTAGCCAAGCCAGAGACAGAAATGGGCTTGCCACTTGTGCACAGCCAGGTGACCCCATGGGAATAAAGCTTGGTATGAGCCCTTTGCTTTACAATCTAACTGTCTAACTTAACTCACTTATTATGCTATTACAAACACAGTCTGATGATTCTTTATTTCTCTCCCTTATTTTTCTTCCTCCTCCACTCTTTATATGTTAGGTGTTTTATTTTGTATTCTTTGTGTTTCCCTTGACTGACTTTGTGGATAGCTGATTTTATTTTCCAACTAGTTAGTATTTAGTTGGTCTACTTCCTTTGCTGTGGTTTTATTTTCTCTGGTGACAGCTATTTAGCCTAAGGCATACTTACATCTAAAGCAGTCCATTTAAAATACACTGTAGAGATGGTTTGTGGGAGGTAAATTCCCACAACTTTTGCTTATCTGAGAATTGTTTAATCCCTCCATCAAATTTAAATGATAATCTTGCTGGATAGAGTTTTCTTGGTTCAAGGCCCTTCTGTTTCATGCATTGAATATATCATGCCATTCCCTTCTGGCCTGTAAGGTTTTTGCTGAGTAGTCTGATGATAGCCTGATGCATTTTCCTTTGCAGGTGATCTTTTATCTCTCTCTGGCTGCTTTTAATACTCTGTCCTGTCTTTGATCTTTGCCATTATAATTATTATATGTCTTGGTATTGTCCTCCTTGGGTCCCTTATGTTGGGAAATCTGTATACTTCCATGACCTGAGAGACTATTTACTTCCCCAGCTTGGGGAAATTTTCAGCAATTATTTCTTCAAAGATACTTTCTACCCTTTTTCTCTCTTCTTCTTCTGGTACCCCTATAATGCAAATATTGTTCCATTTGGATTGGTCACACAGTTTTTGTAATGTTCTTTCATTCCTAGAGATCCTTTCTTCTCTTTCTGACTCAGCTTCTCTCTATTTCTGTTCTCTGATTTCTATTCCATTAACAGTCTCCTCCACCTCATCCAGTCTGCTCTTAAATCCTTCCATTTTGGTTTCATTTCTGTTATCTCCTTCCTGAATTCATCCCTTAGCTCTTCAACATTTCTCTGTAGCTCCATCAGCATGCTTATGAGTTTTATTTTGAATTCTTTTTCAGGAAGATTGGTGATTTCAGTCTCACCAAGCCCTCTTTCTGGTGTTTGAAGGATTTTGGATTGAACAAGGTGCTTCTGCCTTTTCATGGTGATAGGAGTGGTCACCGGTGAGTGGCTCTGTGTCAGCTGGGAGAACAAAGTCCCTTCCTGCTTGCCAGTCACTTTACCTGTCTCTGCTGTTTGTGCCGGTTAACCGCCCACAGGGAGCAGTCTCTGGATTAATCCCCTAGGCTGCTATTGGCAGGGCAGCCCTCAGGATGGCCTAGGGCACTGGCAGGGGTCACAGGCCAACAGCACATGTGTCTGCCACAAGAACAAGGTCCCTTTGTGCCTCCTGGTCTCTGCGTCCATCTCTTCTGTCTGTGCCAGTCAACTGTGCACAGGGAGCAGCCTCTGGGTTAATTCCCTGAGCTGCTATGGGCAGGGCAGCTCTCTGGATGGCCTAGGGCACTGGTGGTGGGGTATGAGCCCTTTTCTTAGCCATAACATTCTGTTGTCGTTATTTGGTCTCACTGAATTCAGAGTGAACTTGCCCAGAGCACGTTACCCCCATCTCCCAGAGCAACACTGATCTAAACCATAATTAGTGGTTTAAAGAGTAACCTTGAGAGCAATTAGAGTTTAACATTCAATAACTAGCATACTCAAAGAGAAACAAGATTTCACATATACTGGGGTTCATTAAGTCATTTGTTGAATTAGTCAATAGATATAGACATAACTGGCAGTTCTTTTTGCTCTGGCCTCTAAGAGTAGTATATGCATATGCATGCCACCCTGACTACTGCTTACCTATTTCTCAAAGGCTTAAGAAAGCCCTAAAGCATAAGGTTGTCAACTATAAACAGCAATGGCAGGGGTACTTAGCAAATGTCCAATCACTAGCTGCTTTTAAAATATCATTACATTCAGCTAGTTACAGAGTATGACTCATTCAGAAATTCCAGATTTGGACTTAAGATTTCATTTATCTCTGGAGCCAAAAAAAACTGGGCTTGATATTCAAAACAAATTCTTACTTTATATCTGACCTTAAACAAGCTATTTAATTTTTATGGACATTGAGAACTTCATTTATAAAATAGCACAATAATACTTTCTTGACAGGGTGGCTGGATATAAAGTGATACATGTAAAGTTGAGAAACACTTAAAAAACTATTTAATAAAACAAACTATTTCTTTGGTTTGCTTGTTTTCCTGTTAAAAAAGTAGAAAGATTTGTTTTTTTTCCCTTATAGAAGGCTTTTGTGAGAAGAATAGCATTTATTATATTAGTAGGGATGCCCTACTTGGGGGAGATACATGACATGCAGTTACCAAAAATCAGTATTGTGGTTCTGTCATACTTTTGCCTAAAAGAACATTTACTTATACTACAGTAACAGTAACAGTCACTGCAATCAATAATAACAGCAGTAGCATTAGCGTAGCAGTAGCCATAGAAAACATTTACATGATAACTATTACACATCAGGCTCTCTTATAAGTGTAACAACATTCACAGATAGGTATATTAATTATTCCCCTTTTATTACTAACAAGGATGAAACACAAGGACATTAAGCAATTTATGGAATGTCACATGGTTATTTTTAGAAAAGCTGGGCTTTGAAACCAGGGAGCTTACTTCAGATTCTGAGCTCTTAAACACTGTGCTGTAAGGAGAGAAAGATTTGACATGCGTATGAGCATATGTGTGAGGATGCTGATGTTTCCCCACTGTTACTCTAGAATAAAGTTACTCCAGGATTTTGTCCTCAAAATGGCACAGGCAAGCCTGACAGCACATTGGTGTGTGACACGCAGGGTACCTGAGATAACTACAACAGTAAGGTGATAGGGGAGGTTCCTGAGGAGAGAAACATGGCAAAGTAACAAAATACAGTCCCGAGAGTTAGACCAGTGGAAAGATGCATAAAACTGGAAAGTAACACAAAGGTGGATTTCTGTGCTTGTGAGATTGTGGCAAAAGTGGAATGTTTCTTTAAGTGCATATAGGAGAAATAGAATCAGACTGAGGAATACAGTCTCAAAGACTGTATGGAATATGGACTGTTGAAACATTTTACTAAAGAATATTTTACAGAAAGAGAGAAGAACTCAAAATAGACTTAAAGAAAATGTCATACTGAAAGAACATAAAATACTATGACTAGGGGAAAAATGTAATCTTCACTATAATGATTCACAGCACTGCTAATGCAAAACATTTAAAAATACTACTATAAACAGGTAGCATGTGATTTTAAGAGTAATTGACATTTGCCAGGCCTCTGAAATGCTGCTCTTTTGATGCTGCCAATTTGTAGTGTGAATGACAAAAATTTATGTTGCATTATAAAGAATAAGCAAAAGATGCTGAACCATAAACTATGAAAAGTAGTAGCTGTCTCCTCCTGGGTGTGCATTTTCATATTTTTTCATGACTTAACTAGGAGTCTTTTGAGAAGGACGTAACCAAAAGCAGTATTTTAAGGGAAGCAGTAAGAGTTTAACATATTAATTTTTTATATAAAATTAAGGTCACTTATTTAAAAAAATCATTTTGAATATTCATTCTGATAAAGAGGTTAGGGAAATAGCAGTAATAACTATAGATTTCATAGAATTTTATTATATTTAGTACATGAAATAGCAAGTGCTAGTGCAGAGTGTTTGAAAATCCTGGTATTAGATTCATATCTCTAAAACTAAAATATTCATATAAGTTATTTTATGAAAAGGAGGCTTAAACTCTACAGAAAGAAGTAGAAAAAAGCCTGGGTCAAGACTGAACTGAGTTTCAAATCCTATAGAAAATGCTCGATCATTTTGTACACTCAGCTGTGATTATTTTATGGAGATTGATTCCTATGCTATAAAATACAGGTAGGTAGTTTACTAAGTTTTAAGTAGGTAAATTATAATACCTGCTGGTATCTTGTACATATTGGCCATTCAAATTTATGAAAGATGGAATTATACTTATTTTAATAGAGAATAAAACAAGCATTTTGGTGTTTTAGTCTTCAATATAATCTCTGATCTTGGAATTATTAATCTGGTTTTTAATGTAAGAAAAAAATGACACAAAGTATAGTATGTCGTTTGTTCTAAGCCACATAACAACATTCCTGGATTTAAATCCCAGTCCCCTGACTCCAAGTCTAGTGTTATTCCGATTGTATCTTATTACTACATAGTCTTACATTTTTGTTTGCTTTTGTTTGTTTTAAATATATTTCCATAATTCCCAGAGCAATGAGAGTGGGTTTAGAGGAGTTAAAACATGTGTATGTGTGTGCGTGTGTGCGTCTGTGTGTCAAAAGAGACAGAGATATCTTCCTATGAGGTTCCAACTTCCTGCTAGAGCAGCCACCCTGAACCACAGTTCTCACAGAGAACTACTCTGCTCTTAAATGGTCAAAATGCAGTAACAAGGACCAGATTTACCCTTCCACTGAAACAAACAAAATACATGAAATAGCATTTTGCAAAACAGTGTTTATCGGACAATGATTAAGGACACTGAGCCCTGGAAAATGGAAAACAAACAAGGTGAACCTTTAAAATATTCTCGTTTACTGTACTGAGAATTCCCACATTTCACCACAGGGATAGGAAGCCCAGGAGGGGCCCGGCTGACTCCCAAAGTGGCCATTGGTCTTAAACAGAGCACCTGAGAGAAGAGATAATTTAATTTTTGAACTAAAATAACAATACAGTCTGAGGTTTATAACTACATAAAAGCAAAATGTGTGGCAATCATAGTAAGAAGGTTGGGAGAGGAGAAATAGAAGCAGACAATTATAAAGTTCTTTTTGTCTATGCAAAGTAGCATAATATCTCTTGGAAATACAGTGTGGTAAGTTAAAGATATAAACTATAAATCCCAAAGTAATTGCTAAAATAATAAAAAAACTTTTGACAGTAAGCCAAAAAAAAAGAGGAAAAAATGGAATCATAGATGTTCAACTCTAAAGAAAGCAAAAAAGGGAAAAAGAAAATGAAAACAAAATAATAGAAAGCAAATGAAAAGATAACAGATTTAAAGGTAACCAAATCAGTATTAAATAAGAATGGTTAAAAGATAAAGACTGTTTCCAGTCAAGAGAAAAAGATTGTCATATTGGGAAAAAAAAGCAAGACCTAACTATATGCTGCGAACTACAAATATACTTCAATTAATAAGAGGCAGGTAAGTTAAAGCTAAGGGACAAAGTAAGAAACAACGTGCTCACACTAAAATAAAAGCTGGAAACTGCACAGCCAAGATAAACCTAAGGAGATCTGACTGCTAAATGCAATGTGGAATCTTGGATTTTACTGTGGAATCTTGGATAGGTTGCTGGAGTGGAAAAATGAGATTAAGTTAAAATTAAGGATCTGAACAGAGTATGGATTTCAGTTAATAATAACCTATCATTGTTTGTTTATTAACTGTTACAAGTGTACGATACTAATGATAAATGTAAATAAATGGGAGTAGATGGAGCATCTCTGTATTATCTTTACAATTTTATGTAAATTTAAAACTATTTTTAAATTAAAAAACACATTTAAAAAGAGAGATAAACATGAAATGACAATATTAACATTGACAAAATAGATTTCAGAACAATGAAGTTCTTCATGATAAAGCTGTCAGTTCATCAGAAGGACATAAAACTAAATATATATGCATATATGTAATAGCATAAGTTCAAATACATGAAACAAAAATTAGTGTAACTGCAGGGAGAAATTAAAAAATCTACAATCACAGTCTGAGACTTCAAAACTCCTGCTATAGGTTGAATATTTTTGTCCCACTCTTTCCAATTCAATATATTGAAATTCTAATCCACAATATGACAATTTAGGAAAAAGGGCCTTTGAGAGGTGATGTAACAAATATTGGTATTTTTAAACTCTACAGCATTAAATGTTGGGTGATTATTTAATGGAACTACCTCTGTGCTATGAAGGAATGACAGAAATTATCATTTATTTTGCACATGTTTTGTAGCCTGGATTACATGAAGTATTTCTACAAATGTCATTTCATTAACTTACCTCAAACATAACTAAAAAATAAGATGAATTACTACTATCAACAAAATTTAAAAAGGAGTTTTGAAATCTTTTCAGATTATTGTCAAGCATTGTTATCTATATTAATATATAATTGTGCAAGGTATGTGTGCGTGAGAGAGAGAAAGAGAACTAAAAAGGAGAAGCAGGTAAGAGGGGGGCATAAGACACTGGTAAGCAGCCTGACACACAGCAGAAAGTTGGTAAAGCCTGAATGAATGAATAGAATAGCGAAGTGAGAAGAGATTATAGTAGAATGAAATAGATGAGCAGTCTATAAGTACAAAAGGGACAAAAATAAATATTGCCTTTCATAAGGAAAGGTATTTCTCCAGCCCACAAGCATCCACTCGGAGCCCTCCCTGGAGCAGCGGATTTAATGTCTTCCTCTGAACCCCCACCCCTGGGGGAGGGCTCACCTCCCCATTAGTATGATAAGTTCAATACAGTATTCTTTTCAAATACTTGAGTATCACTACATGAGAATATAGGAAAAAGAATGTTCTATGTCATTTCCTGCTCTTCTGCTGATTTTCTGATGACTCTCCATAAATCTCTTAAACTCTGCCTTAATTCTCTTACCTGTTAAATGTGAGTGTATTCTATGAACACACTGAATATGTAAATTAGCTAGAGATTTTTAAGTTTTCTGTAGAAGATTCGTTACCTTAAATTGCATTGTGCTTTAACTACTAATTAAGGAGCTTTAAAAATCCATTTGCTTACTTTTGTTAATCTTTACTTTGCATTTTCAAAATATTCATTTACAGAAAGGAATTACCTTCAGTGAAAGTCATGAGCTTATAACTGTTAAAGTCAACAAATCCTTAACAGACTTTTGTTACAATAAACAAAGATACAAACATAAAAGAGTGACCTAAATCACTGTACTTAAATGCAAATGATATTAATAAGCATATAGCCATAAGTAGCTGATAACAATAGTATAAAAAATTAATATAGTCAACTAAGATCTACAAAGCTTTCATATACGGATATGTTGTTCTTCTGGGGAAAAAAGCCTAATTCTTACATAAGAGGCTATTTACTACAGATGTTTTAGTAACTTATATAATGGATTTGCCTAAAATTAAAGAAAGATATTAAAAATACTTTTTATAGTAATCTGAAGTTAAGCAGAAAATACAAACAAGCATGCAGAGACCTGTCCTACAGTTCTCTAGATATTTTGAGACAGAGTGATTTTATATTGGCTTTTTCTAGACAATTATTTTCATCTTCACTACACTAGCAGAAAATCTATTATATTAAGAAAAGTAGAACACTGAATAATTTTATGAGTTAACATGAGAAATCAGACAGTATGTCTTGTACTTTAGTGCTGATAGTTAATCCTTTTGAAGATAAGTTATGTTACATCACATTTTATTTTAATGGAATAGCACAAATTCCCACTGGCAACTGTAAATGCCCAATCTAACTTAACTATCAGAGATTAGCATATTAATAAACCATACCAAAAGCTTTTCTGCAGCAGACAATAATGCTATCCAGCTCTTAATCCAAAATGACTTGCAAGAAAAGTAAGTTATTCTTTCTTTTAAAAATATGTGTCTGCTATCTGGTATGTCCAGAAATGTCTTGGTCAAATTCACCTAAAATCATTCTGATTTTTCTCTTTAATGTATTTGTTTTAAGGGATTTTTTAAAACAACCAAACTAATTTGTATTACTTTTTCCCATGTGACCTAAAGTAGGTACAGCTGATGAATGTCCAATAGAAGAATTTATGCAAGTATCCAAATGGCCAATGAAAAGTGACAAAAGTAGAAAACTAGGATTATTTGATGTATCTGACAAGCAATTGCAAGAATTTATTGAAACAATATAAAGTTTTATATCACAGTATATGCAAAGAGTAGGTGCTTAAAAACATTAGTCTTTTGTTTGCTATAAAAACTCAAATTTGCATTGTATATATGAAGTAAAATGATTCATATATTTATATGTGTTCTTGAAAACAAAAATATTTTGGTAAATGATAAAATGTGTTTTATTTACATTTACCTTATTCTTATATTAAATTCAAAGAATATTACATATATGACAATTTTCAACAAATATATAAAATCTTCAGACTCCTTTCTTTTAAAGGAGACTTTTGATGAAAGTCTGTGGAACTTAGATCTGTAGAAAATTCACAGATAATGTTGTTCACTCTTAGTTCTATATAGAAGAGTTAAAGTTTATGTCTCTAACAATGTCCTTTAATTAAACATACTACTATGCGTATCATGAATAGGAAATTCAAATGAATAAACATATGGATATTTCATATAAGTGCCAGGAGACAGTAGCACTGTTGGCAGATTTAGTGCATATGATTGAGAACATTAATATTAACTATTAATATAAAAATACATGTTCTGTTTAGCAATATATTTTGCATTTTTTACTCAATGAAGGAAAACCTTCTTTCATTATGCAATCTCTTTCCAAATTCAATGGGCATAAAAAACAACCTGTACTGAATTGCTTTCTCTAACTTCTCTTCGTATATTTAAAACAGTACCAGAAACATTGACAAATTATATATTATTTCCTTCCAATAAAAAATCAAGTTAACTTAATGTTATTTCTGTTTATAGTGAATTTTAATCATAAATTTATAATCCAAGCTCTTTAAAGGACATCAACTTCCAACACATGTAGAAATTTGATGTCATGCTTATTAACACCTTAATGAATCAGGTTAAAATGGAAACAAAAATATAATGCTTGACCACACTCATAAAATGTAAGTAGTACAATACTGGATTGTTACAATGAACATGTGAGATAGATACTATTCCAAGAAAAGTAATTAAGCATAAGTCTAGTTACTGGAAGAGAAAGATTATATAGTAAAAACATTTATTTAAGATTCAGTGAATAATTAACTGGTAATAAGCCCAATATAATTTTTATAGAAGGATTAAGATTACAAAGCAAAAAATCAAATATTTACTCCAGAGGGAAGACATTGCTTAAATAGATATTTATTTTTCATTCCTTATCTTCTTAAATGATCACCAGATATCTTTTATTACTACAGTTGACTATGAAAAGTAAACATAAGGTGCTTTTGTAACAACCCCCACTCATACCACCATTTCTAACTAAGCTTGGATGTAGACATGAAGTCTTTTCCTAATAGAGCTACTACCACTCAAGTGGAATTGGCCAAGGAAATGAAAAGTGTCTACTATGCCTAATCTAGACTATTGCTTAATGTCATGTTAGAAATATATTCAAAATGTATTTCATCCTGAAGTACCCTGAAAGATAGAACACAACTTTCTTAGTTAGAGGAAGTGGTAGGCAGAATTCTAAGATGGTTCTTGTAGTAGGATGAAAATTCCCTTGAAGATCTTAATCTAATTCCTGAAACCTATAAAAGTTACTTTATAAGAAAAAAGGGTGTTTTCTGATGTGACAAAATGGGGGATCTTAAGATGGAGAGATTATCTTGGGTTACCTCGGCGGGCCTTAAATGCCATTAATGTGTCTTCATAAGAGACAGGCAGAGTAAGAGGAGGAGGAGGAAAGAGGAGGAGGGAATGTGGCCACTGGGGCAGAGATAGGAGTGGTGGTGTAGCCATAAACCGTGGAGTGCCAGCAGCCACCAGGAGATGGACAGGATAAGGAATGGGTTCATACTTAAAACCTCTAGAGGGAGGCTAGCAGTCCTGACAGATTTTGGCCCAGTTATACTAATTTCAGTCTTCTGTCTTCAAGAATTGTACAATAATAAAGTTTTGTTGGTTTAAACCAGTAAGTTTTTAGTTACTTGTTACACTAGTCTAATACGAATCTAATACAGATTTTGATACCTAGAAGTGGGATGTGCTGTAATAAGAACCTAAAAATGTGTAAGTAACTTTGGAATTTGATAATGGGTAGAGGCTGAAAGGATTTTGAGGCAAAATTCTTTTTGATAGAAAAGCCTAGACTATGTTAAACAGAATGTTGGTAGGAATATGGATGTTAAAGATGCTTTTATTGACGGCTCAAAAGGAAATGAAAAACATATCAGAAACTGAAGAAAAGTTAATTCTTAAAATATAGTGGTAGAAAACTTAACTGAAGTGTGCTATAGTCATGAATTTTTCTTTCAAAATAAGATCATGTATTCTTTATCATTAAAATAGTGGTATCTATAGGAACACAAATGTACACTATATCCATCATACACCTATTGACATCCTTCCTGCTTCCCAAAATAAATAACTTGATTCTGTGGTTGAATCAGAGATTACATAAGTGACAAATGATATCTGGCTTCACGATATTATTCTGTCCATTGTTTGAATGTGGCATGCATGCAATATATAAACTGCTTTCTAAATAATTTATCTTTTATTATTCTAGTTGCCATTTAATATTTTTGTATTGAATGGGGAAAGTGAAAAGCTTGCTTGTTTTATCTGCATAACCATGCAGCTAAAAGAGCAAACTACTAAAAGTTTAAAAAATTGGACTTAAGAGTCAAGCGTAAGCTAGTCTTGGTTATCATGTTATTAAAATCACAATGTATAATTTTAGTAACTTTGAGAGCCCAAGATTCCTGATATAAAATGACTGAATAAGCTGGGCTTTAACACAGAGTGTATGTTTTTAGCTGAGACTGAACGTATGAATTGAAGAAGATTTCTACTGATAATGACATTTGGCATAGAAATAATCCATATTAAATTTTTTTATTATGTTTGCTTTTAATGAGGAAGCATATAAATTAAGAAAAAATGTTTCTTGTCCTATAGTTTCAGTATGTGAATCCTAGAACAGATTCATAATAATATCTTAATATTTTAATGGCCCATGTTTTATAATAACAAAATGGATTCATTAGAAATAACTCCAGAACTCTAAGTATTAAAGCTAATCACAAATAGTGGTAGCATCAAGACTATTATGGGAAGCTTTTCTTAAATTGCCTTATGTAGAAAAAAAGAGTCAAACTGAAATTCAAATGTGATTATTAAAAAAAAACTATCATACTATCATTTCTTTTCTTGAGCTAAAAGACATGAGCTAAAATTACATAAAAGTAATTATATGTCCATACTTATGATACTTATAGGAAAATTTTAAGAGCATTCTTTTGAATTAGAATAAATAACCACAGTATATATTTTAATGTTAATTAAATATATTAGGTCTATAAATTAATATATTTTTTGAGAATTATGCATGAGTAAAATGGCAAAGCCTTTGAAGGGATAATAGAAAACAAGCATTTTGCAATATGAGTTAGAAAAATGAAGACTACGTTTAGTTAAAATATATGCTGAAATGTGTTAACCAAATAATTTTCATTTAGTTTATTAATCTTCCCATGTATGTACTCAGTTGTCATTGTCAAATCACTAGAAGAGGTAGTTCAAAGGTATAATTCTGGAAGCATGATTTTAAAAATAAAGTATTTTTGCCCATCTAAAAGGTATTTGCCCCAGTTGGACCATTTTTCCAATATCTTTTATTTATAAATAAAATACGTCATATTTTTTTTTGTTCTACAGATTGTAACTGCTTGAAATTAAATATGCTGTCATCCATATTTATACAGAAAAATATATCTCAAGAACCTGACAGGTTATAGAAGAGAAAATAAGGCTATACTAAATATTGAGTGCTTATTAAGAAAACAAATATATGACACCAATGGTTGCATTTACAAAATCTCTGATAATCTAAAAAGTTATGGTACTAAACAATTATTTATAGAACAGAATCTTTTTCATTTATTACCTACCTCCTTACCTATCTACCTACCTCTCTTTGTCTCATTAAGGAATTCATGATAAATTTTAATAAGTAATTTGTGAAATTTCATTTTGTTTATATTGTATGAAATCCAGCATGCAGTCAATACATAGCTTTTCTCTATAAAATAAATCTAACAAATGGATATGTCAACAAAAGTAACAAAAGTATTCATAAGTGCCTAAAAATGTGCCAAGCATTACATTAGGTAAAGGAGGTTCACAAATGGGACACAAAATCTCCACTCGGAATCTTCAATATCATGGGCCAAATTTGACCATCAGTTCCTTATTTGTATAGTAGCTTTGAACATTTGAGGACTGTGGAAATTAAGCCAGGATAATCATGAATACTGTTAACATTTTCTTAGGAATGAATATCCACTGCCCTTTTGAAACTTTTAAATAATTTCTTATTACAGTTACATTTGATTCATTTTTCCATAATAATGACATTTGGACCATTTAAAAATTAAAGCTCCTACTACTTTCTAATTACAAGAACATAAAAAAAGGCTAAATTGCCTTATTTTATTTTTAGAATAAGGAAACACACATTGTCATTGCCTCATAACTCAGCAGTGATAGGGGCATATTTAAAGAACAATACATTTAACTTTAAGGAAGGATTGACATATTCAACCTAAGCTGCAGAAACACTTCGGTGGAAAAAGAAAATCCAGAAGGTTTATTACAGTATCATTAGTTTTGCTTCTACATGCAAAAGAACAGTACATCTTCGAATGATCTGCTTCTCTTCTACTGCATGTGATTAATAGAATAATGTAATAAGGATGTACTTCATCATATTAAACTAATTATGTCTATATTGCATGAAACCCCCTATAACTTCAACGGAAAAGTAAAATCATTGCTTACCAAAATAGGAAAGGATAAAATAGTGAAGAAAGAAAAGTTAATTTCAAGCTTCAAAGAAGAAATTATAGATAATTGAGGTTAAAATAAAACTGAGGCTGTAAAAGCAATTAAGAATGTCCCTTTAAGGAGCAATGTATGAGAGATGTGATATCCTCAATTTGTTCATATTTGCATAGAAAAGGTCACACGATAACACTAGATAGTTAACACTGAACAAGAGACTTGCTTAGAAAAAGAGAATCAGATGAATATTCCATTAAGAGGACATCAGGTTTCCTTAGAGTTACAATACACATAATCACTATTATGACATTATATAATTTTCATATTTTTCCTAGGAGAAAGGTACTTTTGCTTAATTTTCATAGATATTTTTTGTCTAAAAACCTTTGATCAGAATTCTCTAATCCTTAGTTGATCACTCTTATATTTATCCTAAATCCCTGTGTCCTAATATAAACAATTAAACAGTGTAATTCTGTTATAATTATGTTGGCTTTTATTGTGTTGAGAATATTACAAAGTGGGAATAGAGAATCAAATAAGTAGTAGTGTCTGTCTGGGTATTTTTCTCACTACAACTCCTTGTATAATGTGACAGGTTTGAAACACTGCAGCAAACATAAGAGAAGACATTCTGATAATATGTATTGTGTTTTCATTAATTCTCCAAGAGCATAAAAAGAAAGGATTAATAATTGAAAAAATAACTCTAGATGCCCTGAAACATGAAAGAACTCTGTCAGTTTATGGAGTAAGTGATTCAAAGAGTTTGCACATCACTATCCTTATTGAAGTTATGGTGTTTGACCCAGTCTATAGACACATTTGTTTGATAGAAGACACATACAATTCTTAATCGTAATACCTGTGAATAAATGGCAAGAGTATTCTTCTACTGAGGTTATGTCATGAGAGGAAATCAAATTGTAAGTTGAATTTCAAGGAAGAACATCTGTTTGGAGTGCATAAAACAACAACAGATGCTGTTAAATCAAATAACTATCAATCTAGGCTCATAACGTCATCGTTGGGTATTCACATTCAAAGTACAGCCTCAAACGGACAAAGAACATACATCATCTGGAACACTAACATTAAGTAAAATATTAATTAGTTGGAATATAACCACTAACAATAAATGCTAAAATGTTTGTTCTGCTTTTTATTTAGGAGAAAATGCCAAGTGATCATAAAATAAGCTGATGCATGAGATGGTTAAGAATATTTTTGTTGTTGCTTTGATTTTTTGCTTTACATTTTTTGTCTTAGTAAAAGCATGCATACATACATCTTTCATTTTTAGGATGTTTTGTTAGTCCATTTATGGCAATGGAGTCTGATATTGGAATAATTCAGTCATCAAATAAAGATTAAATTATATTTCTAATTCTGCAGTGAAAAACTATACTAGTGGAATTTAAAATATTTTTCATCAACAAGAGTTTAAAACTAAAATGTTTTCTGCTAAGATTATCTAACAAATGGATAAATCAAAACCAAAAGATTTTTCATTTGAATTTCATGTTTTGAATATGGAACAATAGGTGTAAATATTTCATTTTGAGTCATACAGTTTTTGAATGTATATTTCTATAATATCTATATTTGATTACCATAAATAGTGGGCACACCGACAATATAGACAATTTTGAACTTTTCTGTATATACTTAACTCTAAAAATTACTTCCTTAGTATCAAAATTAATGATTTCAAATATAATTCCAATACTGAGAGATATCACTAAACCTTTCCAGAGAAACACACAATGGCAAAGTTTTAAGAAAATCTCATATTTGCTTATATTGTAGACATTTATCTATTGCTAAGAGAGAGCCCAAGTTAATCCAGTAAATAGTAGTCCAGTAAAACAAAAGCCCTTCTTATGACAAAAAAATCCCAATAACTCACAATAAAAGAAACAGAAAGAATAATAAAAAGGGAATGAAACAATAGCCAAAGAAGCCTCTTTTCTCAATCCACTGCTGTAGAGGTTTAGTGGTATCATAGTCACACTGATAAAATATTCTTATTTAAAATCAGTATCAAATGATTACACTCAGAAAAATAAACCCTATCTTCAGCATGATTACTAAAAAATGAAAGTAAAATTTAGCTTCACTACTTACTATAGATATGGCTCAAGTGTTAACTTGGATGAAGGAGAAAACATTGCTTATCCAAACACTGTTTACTCTCAAATAATTATAATGAACACTGATGGCCCTTCATCTAATTAAAAGTACTCTGTCCTTTTCGGAGATAATACTAGCTTTTACCTCCCGTTCCAGCACTATCAGGCGCAAAAGTAATAAATTCTAAAGCCATATAGGTTCCTGAACAATCACTTTGTTGTCTTTGTTCCAAAAGGAACTAAATTTGGCTGTATGTCCCTAAAACTGCTGGCCTATCCTTACAGAATATGATTCTAAAAACTTGAATTATCCCGGCCTTCAATGCAAAAGTCAAAGAAACAAGTTAAATTTAAAGGGATTAGTACCCTTTTATTTTATGTTGAAATAAAATATACTGGTAATGGAACAAATATTTCTATAATATATTAATTTAAATGTTACATATATTTATAGAAAGTGTTAGCACTTATATTCCTTTATAACTTTGATTAAATTGGCTCTTTTCATGTGAATACCAAAACAGCATGTTTAACTATGATTTAATTATAGAAATGCAATATTATGAAGTTTATAGACCACAGCATATTTCTCCTAGCAAAATTATTATTTTCCAGAGGAGTTATTTCATATATGTTGATAAATTAATCTTCAAATGATAAAAATTTTTAATTAATATTACTGTTTCAGTCCAAGTAATAAGTATCATTTTTAAACATGTATACTTTAAAAACAATCTGTAAAAGCTGTATCTTTTAGTATTTAAAAATCACTTCTTTGTTATATTTCAATTTATTTTAAAATCCAAAATGTCCTAAAAATGTAGTATTAGCATATTGACCACAAAACTGTTTCAAATTTAAAGTCTATTCTGATTTGCATTTCTCACTTTAAGGACTGAGAAATGACCTAATAATATTGGAAGTTAATAAATACTTCTAATACTCCATATGATACATAATTTCAAATATTGAAAGTTTATGGTACTGACATCAAAATCAAATAAACAAAAAAATAGAACATTTAAATTTTTGACAGGAAGTTTCCGTTTTTAGTTCCAAAAAGAAATTTGGTTTTAACCATTTTTTCCCCAAACTTCACACATACGTATATATTGATCACTGTTATGAAATAGAGTTATACCACTTTTTCTTGTTTTACCTTGGTGCAGTTCTGGTTATACCAGGAATGAATACTATGCTTACCTAAAACAGAAAAAAACAAAACATGCTGTTAGTTTCAAGGGATTTTTTTTTCTGAAGGTTACAGTGAACAAAGTAAGACCGTGGCGGATAAACAATTACAGCTCTCATTCCAACTGCTATTTTCTCTGAGATCTTTCTGGTGGTGACAAAATCAAATGGAATAAGTTGTTTCCAAAACTGCATAGGCAAAAGAGCCTTTACAGATGACTTGGTGGCAAGTACATTTTTACTGAGTTGAGGTCATCTATTTTTATCATTTCTTTTCCACTACCAGCATACAGCGAATCAAATAAAAAATATCAACAAAAAGTTTGTGGAATTATATTTCTTCCCAGAAGATCTTAGAAACATCCTTATTACAAATGCATTGTTTGTGGTTTTACTACAGTACCGATCATACTTTCCACATTTACCTGCCTGGTAAAATCTTAGAATGTAGGTCTGTTAAAAATCAGGTTAAATAATAATGAGGTGTCTAAATCATTATGCTATGTCTATGATTTACATATATTATATGTTAAATGCATATTATATATTATATGTATATGAATTACAAGCAAATTATAGGTCTATGGTAAGACAAGAAATGTTTCTTTTTTCTACTTTATATTAGTAAACTTAGAGTTAAAGTTAAATAAACAATTAGAATCTTTCTAAATAAGAGCATTCATGATGACCATTCATTCATGCCCAAATCAACAGGGTACCTGGTACCTTCCTATAAGATGAGGCATGGTTTAAGGAGAAGTACTTTAAATTACCTGAATTATGAAGTGAGGCATTCCAAAGATTTCATGTGTGAAATATCAATATATTTCCTTATTTGGGATTATGAAATTTAAAAACAAGATGCATTTAAAAATCCAACAAAATTTGTGAAAGGATTAACTGCTTATTCTTGTATATTTCTTATGAATCTGTATTTTACATTGTGTGTGTCAGGTTAGAGCTTATTAACTTTCATTGGATTCTTTATTTTTGAGTTAAACATTTTTTTTTCTGAGTTCCATAAGGCCAGAATTCATATTTACTTTTTGACTCTAACATCTAGCACAGTGTTAGATTATATACAGGAGAAACTCAGTATTTGCTATAGAATGAATGGATGAAAAAATAATTAAACTAACCTCATAGAAAAACTAAAATTTGGGAATTAAGTTACTTCCCATAAAATCCAGAAGAGATGAATACTAAATACACAGGATACGTTTACTGATTATTTAGGTTTTACTTGATAAAGTTAAAAATAAATAAAATTTCATTAAATTTTTAAAAATTAAAACTGGAGAAAAAAGCCAATAGTGTTTTGTGGCTCAATAAACTGGAATGTCACATCAACAGGACATTAGGGGGCAATTTTGTGCAATGTTAGGCATGTAAAACAATTCTAGGTTGCTATTTACCAATAAAAGTGTAATTCATTTCACATAATGTCTGTTTTGAGAGACAGAATTTCTAATTGGAATATGCTAATTTTCCAATTAACACAGTTAAGGCAGATTTGCACAGTTTTGGTGAATCAATTTCTTTGGGTGATATTTATTCTACATGTACAATGATGGAAGGATAGGTAGCATCCTTTGTTTCCTTTGTATTTAACTCAAATGGACTTCTGAAGAATTCTAAAGAAAAAAGAATTTCTTAGATACAGATACACGTAGCTTTCTGTAAAGGAGGTTTACAAGAAGCCTATAATTATTTTCTACCATGGTTTTGACCAATTACACTTCCTTTTTTTTCTCCTCACATAGTCAGTTGTGCTTATAAGTATTTATTTTCTTTCTTTGCTCCACTATACATATTTGTGATAATCTGGGCAGTGAGCCCATATTGCCTTATTTTTTTTGTTTATTATTTGTAGACTGTTCCAGATTCTTTTGAAAGAGTATATTATGAATTATTACTAACATAATTATAGGAAGACTGACATCCTGTGAAATTATAATATAAGAAGATTCTCTACTATTTCTTAATGAGCTAAGTAATATACATTTTTTTAGGAGTAATACAGGACACACAGAGATCATTTTAATATTGCCTACATGTCTAGACTGTGCTCAGGATACAGTACAATTTTAACTGTATCATGTCTGAAATAAGAAGCCTATATATAGACAGGTTTTATTTCATTTTTTATGTAATTATTTATTATGGTCACGTTTCACAATGTTCTTCTCAAAAATACGGGATTATTGACAAACCATAACTTTTTATGCAATACAAACTATCTCTGCCTTCAGGCACGAAAATCATAATTAAAATAATATAATAAGAGAGGGGATATAATACTTAGAGCTGAAAACAGTATAACTTGAATTCTTTATACATGTCATCTAATTATGTCTAAATGTATTTTGTAAAATGCAGTCACTGGAGAAAGCTGAACAGTATATCACTTTTCTAACTCGACCAGAGTAGCCTCCTAGGACATGAATTGCAATGTTCTTTGGACCATAATAGTGATGAAGATACCATAAGGCATTATATTTCTAAAATACTTTGTGGCCTGGCTCTTATGGAAACCTTAGGCCAGCAGTAAATGGTGATTTCCACTTTTCCTTATTAGCGTTTATTTATATACCCCTAGGTCCTGGGTGCTTGGATAGATACACAGTATAAATTGGAAGGAATTTTATATATGTGCTAACATGCTAAATGTGAAACTCTGACATCTAGAGAGTGAGTGATTTATCCAGGATCATACAGATATTGATTTATCATCCAATTGTCTTTTCAGAGATTATCATTCCTTTTACTCTCTTCAAAAGAAATTATTCTTTATGAAAACATCAATTTAAATATGTGTTAGTATGTTCACAGCATCATTGTGACATATATACATTAAATATTAAAATTTTAGTAAAAATAATTTGGCTTCATTTGTACAGTGATCTCTAGCCACTCATTCTGGGAAACAAGAACATACATACATATGTGCACGCAAGCACTACCCACTGATACCCTTTCAGGGTCAGGTTCTTCATTTCTGTTTAGAGAATCCACTCTGCTCAGCAACTTTTATTACTGATTTTCTCTCAAGTATTAAAATCTCTGAAGTTCTAAACTATTTAACTAAAGTCATTTCTTGTTAAATTCAAAAAAAGGCTGAGAAGTTTTTCATTTCACATTTACCTGATTCTCTGTGGACTTGTAGTCTCAGATAAAGAGATACCATTCTCCCAGCCTTGGTCAGTTACCTTTCTTTTATTTTCCCTTTGGAATTCTTTCAATCCAGAGCCCTTTCTTTACACTCTAGTCAAGGAATTCACTGTGACCCCAACCCATCCCAGGTTACTTTCCCAAATAACTGGAAGTTGAAAAAAAAATTTTTTTAAACATACTCTCTGTTTTGAATAAGGTTTGCTAATAAACTTTCTTATGTACAGTTAAACTGGCTTTATAAAATACACATTTAGAATAGTATAAATCAGGGATCAGCAAACTATTTCTATAAAGGGCCATAGTTTTCTGACCAGTGGTACTACCTATTTTGAAATAAGTGATTTAATAATAACTAGTTTATCAACAAATGATATTTTAGATATCAAGTGAAATAAAAGTCTAAATAGCAAAAGGATATAATACAAGAAACAACATGTCCTTGTGGAGGTCTGTTTCAGGAGTGGCCATGGAGACAATTCCAGGATTTCATCTCTTTGTACTTTATTTCCTGATCTATATATTTAAAGCAGATGACTGGATAATCTCCAAGATCTTTCACACTGGGACATGGTGGGAAATGTTAGAAATAATTACTATTGATAGAGACTACTGAGTACAAATGAACAAAAAGACATACCTGGGCAAAATTAAGCAGTCTTCTGTAACTTCTATAATTCAGCTAAATAATAATAGCACTTTTAAAAAAATGCTAGAAAGTTCTATTTGTAATTATGTATCTGTTGTCATGACTGCAAAATTGGTTATTGCCTAAATTATCCTTAAGAGATACAAATACTTGTGAATTTTGACATATTTTTTAGATCATGAGACACTATTGATATGTAAAAATCTACAAATACAATACTGTTGAAGGACCTGAAGGACTAAACTCTACTTTGTCTCACACATTCAAATAACATGGGAGGCCCTAGAGATATGAAGATAAGTATTTTAACTAAGTTTATGCTCTCTGAAGGAGAGTATTATCTAGTGGAGGAGCCAGACTAAAATGAAAAATTATATGGAATATAAGTGTTTGAATATAAAGAATTATTCTAATAAATATATTATCCACTTTGTTCTGTTTAAGAATAAGTAAATACAGGTCTTTTTCACAGTAATGAATATTTACAACTGTACCTACATAACGTTATTCAAACATAAGCTTTGAGAAAAAATTCTTAACCTTTTACATTTATCTTACTATCATAGTTAATGTTTTCTATACTTTTTTGGATAAATTATCTGGCAAAGTGTTTTATGGTGAAGAACTTGAGTGATAGTGTATCTGTATGTGGGTCTGTTTAAAAAATGTTAGGCAACATATTTTTAGCACTTGATTTTGTAAGGATAATTTTATTTTTAATAAAAGAGATGAATTGTACAATAATTATTGAAACCACCCAATATGTATATAGAAATGTAGGAATTAATCTTTCATGAAGTATATATCAGCTAAAATATAGTTAGCATTAATGGAAAACACAAAGCCCAAATGGACTGCAGAATAAATTCAATGAAAATTTTATCACATTGAAATACAAACTTTGAAATTATTTTCTTTCAGTGTTGTACTGTGTTCATTTTACATTTCACCATGCACTGCTGAAGTCCGACCTTCTGTTACTGAAAAAGATCAGGACTAAAGCTGGGAAGTTAGCCTTGCATATCCTGGTCCTGCTCAAACATCCTAAATAGATGTCAAACTTATTCACATCACTTGGGCTGGTCAAACTTGTTTATATCATTTAGATCTTCTCTGAATTTGACTTTGCACCAACTTTGAGAGTTACAAGCTAAAAAGCAGCTAAATTAAGTAGAACAAAATAAACATCACCAAGCAAAAGGAAAACAAAAGTCCAAATGTATTCATTCATTGCTACTCTTCTCTCCAAATTTTAGCCACCTGATATACAAAACAACAGGCAGCAAGAATGGTGAAGGACAAATGTTACAGGATCATTTTACTTCTCAGAGGTATTTAGTGACCCTCAATCTCTGGACATCTCTACACTAATGTTACAAATTTCACTGTTAATTACAGTAAAGTTTTGTCATTTGCCTCAATTGAAAAAAATAAAGATTTAACTGTAAAAGAGAGAAAGAAGAGAAAATAGCATTGAGGAGTTACAAAATAAGAAAGCTGATTGTAGAGTAGGAAGGCAAGGCAGAAGCCTTCTCCCTGACACACACCAAGGAATAGACTACAGCAAATACAACTAAACCTGAAAATGACCTGAAGACTGCAGAACAGACCACATATACCTACTGAAGAAAAGGAGACCATAGCAAAAAGAGGAAAGTCGCAGAGCCACAATCAATCAGGACACTAGCTCTTTCTCCATGGGAGAGGACAGGTACTCAGGAACTCTGCATACCTGGCCCTAGAGCTCTCTGTTCTAGGAACACAAGTTCACATTGAATTCAATTGTGGTGATTAGTAGGGCTGGACACCAGAGAGAGTTGGAGCACTCTGGTAGTCTGAGACTTTAGCTGCTTCTGGAGGACAGGCATGCTCTATAGGTCCTGCTGAGACCCCAAATAGTGGCAGAAGTTTGAAAGATTTTCTATCAGTGGAGGGGAGTCAGAGGGATGAGACTGGACAGACCTCACTCCAAAAGAGAAAGGTCAGGTGGATGACACTTCCCCAGCCCACCCTTGGCTCAAAAGGTCGGACACTCTTAGGAGCCCAAAATGCTCCATCCCCCTCACTGGCAGCTCAACCCCAAGGTATTTCCCTGCATATCCATGAGCCCACTCAGCTCAGCAGCAACAGACTTTGCTACTTGGAAGGAATAGAAAGACTTTCCCTGCTTTTCAGCCTTGTCTCAGCACAGCTAGAGAGGTACTTGCAGGACCCAGCTCAGAGTGTTCCTTCCTCCCCACAGGCAGCCCAGCTGGGTACCAGGTGCCTCATACCCCAAAGGCACACACACCTATTCCTTTACCCCAGCAGCACTGCAATCACTGCAGGTCTGGCAGAGTATGGCCCCACTAACAACTACCCCAGCAGAAGTGCCCCTGTTCAGCTCACAAAGGGCTAGCTGAGGCAAACCACTGTCAATGGCAGACTGAGGTAGACCACTGTCAGCAGACAGAAAGGTGGCCTTACCCAGAGTCTACCAATAGCAAGTGGCACTATACACCAAAAGGAGAATCAGGCACTGGAGAGTGAAGAGTCTTGTGCTTCTGGGTACCATAGGACCCCTTCTTCATAAGGCCATTACTCTCCAGACAATGAAGCATAGCAGATCTAATACAAAGGAATAAACCCAGAAACTGTGACAAAATGAGAAGGCAGAGGAATATATTCCAAAAAAATCTATAAGATAAGACACCAGAAAGAGGAATAAATGAAATGGGATCACCAATTTTCTTGATATATATTTCAAAGAAACAGTTATAAATATGCTCATTGATTTGTGGAAAGTATTGAAGATCTCAGGGAGGACTTCAACAAAGAGAGGAGTTGAAAAGGAGCCACTCAGAGCTGAAGAATACAGGAACTGAAAAGAAACACATAATGGAGGGAATGAATAATAGATTGCTTTAAGTAGAGGAGACAACTAATGAGATGGAAGTTAGAGAACAGGAAAACAACAAAGCTAAGGAATAAAGAGAAAAATTATAGAAATGAGAGGATGCTAGGAGAGCTATGCAACAACTTATACAAAAAATATATTCACATAATAGTGGTACCATAAGGAGAAGAGAGAGACAAAGAAGAAATAAATGCTGCAAAATTACCCAATCAGGGGATGGAAATAGACACCCATGTCCTGTAAGTACAGAAAGTCCCTAACAAAAGGAGCCCCAAGAAGACAACACAAAGATACATAATAATTAAGATAACTAAGTAAGGTTAAAGACAGGGTATTGAAAGCAACTAGAGAGAGGCAAAAAAATCCTTAAAGGCTATAAGCAAATTTGTCAGCAAAAACTTTATAGGCCAGAAGAGAGTGGTAAAAGTATTTGGTCTATTGAAATAGAAGGTCTTTCAACTAAGAATCCTCTACCCAGCAGAGTTATCATTCAGTATTGAAGGAAAGATTAAAAGTTTCTCAAATAAATGAAAGTCAAAAGAATTCAGCACCACTAAACCAGCCTTCTAGCATGAATTAAAAGGACTTCTGTAGATGGAAAGGTTCTAAAGCCTAAAAAGTTTTGAGAGAAATAAAACTACAATAAAGGTAGTAGACTAATAACTTATGAAGCAAGTATGAAATTTAAAAAAACATAGTGAAACAAATTATACACTGAATCAGTCAAATCAGTCAAGGGATATAAAAAAGTACAGATATGACATCAAGTACATAAAGTGTGGAGGAGGAAGAAAATAAAAAAGAAGTACTTTTGGATTGTGCTTGAAATAGAGCAATTAGCAACTTAATATACATTGTTATATGGTTAGAAAGCTATCCATGAACCTTATGGTAACCACAGACCTAAAGCCTATAACAGATACACAAAAAATTTAAAAAAAGAAATCAAATCACAGCACTAATAAAAACCACCAAATAGATAGAATATACGACAGGAAGAAAGAAACAGAGAAGAACTACAAAAACAACTAGAAAACAATTAATGAAATGCAAATAAGTATATAATTATCAGTAATTACTTTAAATATAAAAGAACTGAATGTACCAATCAAAAGACATAGAGTGATAGAATGCATAAAGAAACAAGACCTATCTATATGCTCACTACAAGACTCATTTCAGATCCAAAGACATAAAAAGACTGAATGTGAATGGATGGAAAAGATATTTCATGTAAATAATAGGAAGAAAAAAGCAGGAGTAGCGGTACTTTTATCAGACAAAATAGACTTCAAAACAAAGAAAAAACTAAGAACAAAGGACATTACATAGTAATAAAGGGACAGTCCAAAAAAAGAGTGTATGACATTATAAATATCTATGCACCCAAAATAAGAGAACTTAAAAATATGAAACAAATACTAACAAAATTAAAAGGGAAAATAGAGGGAAATTCACTCATTTTAGGAGACTTTGACACACCAATGAATAGAAAGATCAGCCAGCCAGAAAATAAATAAGGAAACAGAGGCACTGAACAACACATTAGATCATATGGACTAACAGATATCTACAGAACATTTGAACCCAAAGCAGCACGATACACATTATTCTTGAGTATATGGAATGTTTTCTAGAACATATTACAATCTAGGCCACAAAAACAGCCTCAGGAAACTTTAAAAAATTGGAATTTTATTAAGCAACTTCTCAGACCACAATGGTATGAAACTAGAAAAAAATTACACAAAGAAGACAAAAAGCCCACAAACACATGGAAGCTAAACTGTATGCTTCTAAATAACCATTGGATCAATGAACAATTAAAGAGAAATCAAGTAACACATGGAAACAAATGAAAACAATAATACAACAGTCCAAAATCTGTGGGATGCCTCAAAAGCAGTACTAAGAGGGAATTACTTAACAATACAAGCCTATCTCAAAAAAAAAAACAACCCCAAATAAACAATCTAAACTCACAATTAAAGAAACTAGAAAAAGAAGAAAACTGAAACCCAAAGTTAGTAGGAGGGACATAATAAAGATCAGGATAGAAATAATATAGAGAAGAATAAACAATAGGAAAAAAATCAATGAAATTAAGATGTGGTTCTCTGAGAAAAATAAATAAAATATATAAACCCTTAGCTAGACTTAACAAGAAAAAAATTACAAAAATAAACAAAATCAGAAATGAAGTACTCACAACATAAACTACAGAAATAAAAAGAATTACTACAGAATACTATGAAAAATTATATTCCAATAAAGTAGACAACCTATAAGAAATTGACAAATTCCTACATAAATACAACCTTCTAAGATTGACCCAGCAAAAACAGAAAAACTGAACAGACCAATTAGCACTGATACAATTGAACTGGTAATCAAAAAATGTAAAAAAAAAACCCAAAACCTGGTGGCCTCAGAGCTGAATTCTAACAAAGAAGTCCAAAGTAGAAGAAGAGGGAAACTTCCAAACTCATTCTATGAGGCTAGCATCACTCTAATACCGACACCATACAAAGGAAACTAAAAAAAAAATAATATTTTAGACAACATCCCTGATGAAAATGGATTAAAAAAACCTCAAAAAATTATTTGCAAACTGAATTAAAAAATACATCAAAAGGATCATCCAATATGACCAAGGACCTGTGATTTATCAATTTATCTAGGGAGGTGAGAATGGTACAATATTTGTAAATCAATCAATACCACATACATTAACAAAAAGGATAAAAAGTACATGATCATCTCAATAGATACAAAAAAGCATCTGACAAAATTCAACTTCCATTCATCATAAAAACTCTCTACAAAATGGGCATACAGGATACATACCTCAACATAATAAAGGCCATATATGACAAACTCACAACTAATATCATCTCAGTTGTGAAAGTGGAAGGATTTTCCTCTAAGTTCAGGAACAAGACAAGGATGTACACTCTCACTACTTTTATGAAACATAGTACTGGAGGTCCTAGCCATGGCAATCAAACAAGTTAAAGAGATAAAAAGCATCCAAATAGGTAAGGAAGCAGTTAAACTGTCAGTATTTGTAGGTAACATGATATTATACATAGAACACCCTGTAGATTCTACCAAAAAACTATTAGAATTAATAACTGGATTCATAAAAGTTGCTGGATACACAGAAATCTGTTGCATTCCTACATAATATCAATGAACTAGCAGAAATCCAAGAAAACAATTTCATTTAAAACTGTATCAAAAATAATAAAATACCTAGTAATAAACCAAACCAAGGAGGTGAAAGATCTGTACTCTAAAAAGTGTAAGACACCCGTGAGAGAAATTAAAGAAGACACAAATAAATCTATCCCCTGCTCATGGATAGGAAGACTTAATATTGTCAAAATGGCCACCCTGCCAAAAGTCATGTACAATTCAATGCACTCCCTAGAGCAAATAATCCTGAAATTCACATGAAACCACAAAAGATTCCAAATAGCCAAAGCAATCCTGATAAAGAAGAACAAGGTTGGGGGGATTACACTCCCTGATTTCAAGCTACACTACAAAGCTATAATAATGAAAACAATGTGGTACTGGCACAAGAACAGACCCATAGATCAAAGGAACAGAATAGAGACCAGATATAAACCCATGCTTATATGGTCAATTAATATATGATAAAGGAAACATGAATATACAGTGGGGAAAAGGCAGACTCTTCAATAACTGATGTTGGGAAATTGGACAGCTACATGCAAGACAATGAAACTTGATTACAGTCTAACTCCATACACAAAAGTAAACTCAAAATGGATCCAAGACTTGAGTGTAAGACATGAAAACATAAAATTCTTAGAAGAAAACATAGGCAAAAATATCTTGAACGTAAGCATGAGCAATTGCTTGTCCTTGATACATCTCCTTGGGCAAGGGAGACAAAATATAAAATGGACATGTGGTACTACATGAAACTAAAAATCTTCTGTATGGCAAAAGACAACATCAGCAGAATAAAATGGCAACCTATAGCATGGGAGAAAATACCTGTAAATGACTTATTGACAAGGGGTAAATTTTTGAAATATATTAAAAAACTCATGTGCCTCAACACCAAAAAGACAAATAACTCAATTAAAAAATGTGTGGAGTACTTAAATAGATACTTATCCAAAGAAGAAATATGGATAGCCAACAAACACAAAAAAGATGCTTCACATTGCTAATCATCAGGGAAATGTCAATCAGAACCACAATAAGATATCACCTCATATTAGTTAGAATGGCCACCATTCAAAAGACAAGTAATAACAAGTGCTGGTGAGGATATGGAGAAATAAGAACCCTCCTACACTGTTAGTGGAAATATAAACTGGTGCAGTCACTGTGGAAAGCATATGGAGTTTCCACAAAAAACTAAAATTAGAAATACCATTCAATGCAGTAATTCTACTTCTAGGAATTTACCCTAAAAAAACCCTGATTCAAAATTATTTATGCACCCCTATGTTTATTACTGCATTATTTACTATAACTAATTTACAGAAACAACCTATGTGTCCATCAATAGATGAATGGATGAAAATGTGGTATATACACACAATGGAATATTATTCAGCTGTTAAAAAAATCCTGCCATTTGCAACAACATGGATAGACTTACAGGGTACTATGCTAAGTGAAATAAGCCAAGTGGAGAAAGACAAATACCATGATTTCACTTATTTGTGGAATATAAAAACAAAATAAAACAAAATGAACAAAATATCAGTAGACTCACAGACACTCAAAAGTGACTGGTGGTTACCATGGGGGAGGGCTTCAGGTGGGTGGATGGAAAGGGTAAGGGGGATAAAAGGAAACAAACTTCTCAATCATAATTAAAGTTAGTCACAGAGATAATAGTACAGGGAGATAGACACGATGATTCTGTAACATCTTCCTATGCTGACTGAAAGTAACTGCACTAGTGGTGGTGAAGATTTAATAATACAGGTAATTGTGAAACCACTTTGTTGTATACTTGAAACCAATATAAGCTTGTATATCAACAACACTTCAATAATTTAAAAAAAAAAGTTGGCTGACATTTAGGTGGAAAAAGATGAAATTTTGAACTTAAAACACACAAATAATAAGATAAATAAATGTAAAGACCGAAGATTTTTCTTTACAGTTTGAGCTAACATATAATTATTTGAAAGAGGATGGATAATAAATTATCAACATTCCTAATGTTTCCAGTACCTACATTCTTGACCAATTTATTATACTACTTGTCTTTATGATACTCCTCTCATTGACTGGCACATAAAATTCTGTATGAGTATAGAAAGTAAAATATCTAATATATAAAGATCCCTGAAATACCATCCTAAGTGTCTCTTTTCAATAAATAATTTGTAGTTGTGATATCTATATTTTCCTAAACCCTAAAATACAATCTGTCAAAAAATCACAAAATGAAAGCAAAAGGAAAACAAAAAACATGATTGCTATTCTATGGCAGAGGTTCTATATTTGGCTATATATCCTAATCACCTGGAAAGTTCCAAAAAATAAAACAAACACATGGAGATGGGCCCATACCAAGTGTCTGACATTTAATTGATCTGATTAGAGCCCTACTTATCTATACGTTTCAAAAATCCCTCTGATGGTTCTAACGAGCAGCAGAGATGAGAACTCTGTTCTGGGATGCTACCCTCTCAGATGTGTGTTCAGTTTACTTGGTGTTACTGTGTTAAACATTGTTTCCTCTCCTAGTCACTATACCAGGATCTTTCATAGTATTTTCAATGCATTGTAAGAAATGCATTGGGTGATGTGTCCCTATGAACACATTTGTCTGCATGAATGCATGTATATACACATTAATTAAAATGCAAGTTTCATAAAACAGTATCATTCATATACTTGTGTATTTTCTATTCTCTTCTGTTCTTTAATGTTGGTCACTGATATCGAAACTGTTAACATAACTCATTAATGAGTCACCATCTGCAGTTTGAAAACTACTGCTAGTTCTCATTCACATGGATAATATTTTACATTACTATAGCATACTCCAAGAAAATTAGAGAAATGTTGGAGAACACTGCCATTCGTTTGTCATTTGTTGTTTAAATACATAATATTTCAAAAACTAAGCTTCAATGAACATGTGTATTGACCAAGTACTTGTACCAGTTTCTTAGCTAGACCACCCTACATCATGCACCATCTGAACACATTACACTTTCTTGGAAGGCAGAAGTGACAATGTTAAGGAAGTTTTATATTTATCACTGATCAAATCAATTATCCAAATAAATGTCTGAAAAACCATACAAGGGTGATGGTAATGTACAATTATACATTTAAATATTAATGTATATTGCCTTACAATAAAAATACTCAAACTTCTCATGAAATATAATTTCTTCAAAGAAAGAAAAAATGATACCAGCATAATCTAGGGTCTGTTACATTTACATGAAACACAGAAAAAAATATACAAAATAATGAAAACTAACCTTCTACCATTAATTTCTAAGTAATGAGAAAAAAATCTTCACTTTATATGGTACTTTATGTAAAATTGTACAACACAATATATATATTTACAACCTGTCCCTAAGTAGTGACATAAAACTTAATGCAACTACTTTTCTGGTTAAATTTTCTAATAGTAGCAAAGTTATCCAAATGCAAAAATATTTGAAGTGATTGTTCCTTTAATAAACATACTAAGAAATTTATTACTCAGTGATTTAAATATTTCTAGCAATTCATTCAGGTTTTTTAACTTCATTATTTTTCCTAATTGCCCTTTTTTATATTAAAATATTTGAATAATTTAAAAATATATTAGGAACATAGTTAAATATGTGTTGGTACTGTTATCATCTAAAACATGGACTGAGAATATGCCTAAGAATCTTTTTTTAGAAGCTAGATAATGCACAGGACTTGTGAGAGAAAACAAAATACTTCTCCATATATATATTTCCTTTTAAAAAAAGTCACTTTTATGAATCCTCAAAAAGAGGTTGTATCAGGTGGGAATAGAGGAAGTCCTTTCCATTGACATAAACAGTAATTGGCAAGGTTTTCTTGAATACTTCCATAGAAATGCTGATGTATACACTTCGGATTACTACTTAGCTCTCATTTCCTTTCAACTTTTGCCTCTGGACAAGCTCAACTATTCCCAGGAAGAAACACTGATCAAGTACATTTGTCATGCAAGCAACTATAATAAGGTAATTCATCATAGTCTGTCAGAGTTTTCTTCCGGAAAGCCTGCTGCATTTTTATCCTTACTTAAAAATCTTCTGTCATTCCTGTTGAAAATTTGGTAGACACTTTGGACATGTTTAAAAGCTCTTCCAAACTGATAGTGGCAGATAATTAAGTTATCAGCTATCAAGGCTCCTTCTTACTCTTTTTCTTTTTTCTACAATATGTATGAAACCATGAAACCATCTGGCTAGTTTAATATGACCTGTTCACAGAGCATGACCCCTCATTCTCTTCCCTTTTTCCTCCTTAGTAGTAGCCAATGACCAAAGTAATTTACAATGACAAATGAAGCCTTTCTTAAGAGTCTAATTGAGCAATTATGTTTTCTTTTGCAAGACCTGAAATCCACAACAATCTGAACTCCATTTCACTAAGGTGGCAATAAATAGTGGTCACAAGGAAACTAGGTGAATTAAAGGCTTGAGAAAAACAAATAAATAAAACTGCCAAGGTGTACCATATTTATATCTCAAAAATAATTTTTGTCATTCAATTCATCAACTCAATTACTTCATCCATGTGTGTCCTTTACTTGAAAACAGTCTCAATCAAATTTTATTCTGATGGACACTTTATTGGATTCTAAAGTTCCAGTTACTCTCATTTTCTCTTTTATAAGACCTCATACATCTTTTGGTGTTTAAGTGTATGTTCTTTTTAAGAAGAAATACAGTAATCTTTTGCCAATTTATGACATCCTTGTATACTAACTTACCAGTAGATTTTATTTGATTTAAAGAGAAGATGATTAGTAAAACTAGACTTAGTGGATACTTCAGATTTTTGTATGGCTGCCAAATCCATGAAACATCATTTGCTTCTTAATCCCTCCAAATATGTTTAAGATGTTCAAGAGTAGTTAAAGATCATACATAAAGGCATAGAATCTAAAAATAAATGGTACCATTATTTAATATTTCTGATTTTAATAATTTAAATGTTTAGAATGTTAATCATTTGTGTGGGTGTGTACAAACATGCATATTTTTTTTATTATAAATTTCTTGAAGTATGAGTTGTAAAAAGTGATAAGCTCTGTAATATTTGGGGACAACAGGATCCTCATTATATGTTTTTTTCTACTCTTTGTTATTCTGTGCCACTTTCCAAATACCTAATACAAAGGACATTTTGATACGATTAAAAGTGTTTAGATGGTCACAGTATTTCATTATAACTCTAAAGTATAAGGAAAAACACATTTTGTCACTTACAATACTAGCCGACAATTTTCCTGCCTCTTTTTCCTCTAATGTAGGGTGACAAATAAGTTAAAAAACAGAGAGGTAAAGAGCTAAGATGGCGACATGAGTAGGACAGTGGGAATCTCCTCCCAAAAACATGTATTTTTGAAAATACAACAAATACAACTAAACCTAAAAGAGAGACCAGAAGACACAGGACAACAGCCAGACTACATCCACACGTGCAAGAGCCCAGTGCCTGGTGAAAGGGGTAAGATACAAGCCCTGGCCGGGAGGACCTGAACACCCGTCACCCCAGTTCCCAGCAGGAGGAGAGAAGTTGGAGCAGGGAGGGAGAGGGAGCCCAGGACTGCTAAATACCCAGCCCCAGTCATCCGCACCAGAGCGCAGACACAGTGCATGCGTGGAGGGCTGAAACTAGGGAAACAGGGCAGCAAGACCTCTGAATGGGTACCGAAGCTGATGCCCCTGTGACAAAGAAAAGCAAGTGCTTTTTGAAAGTCTTAAAGGGACAGAGACACAACAGCTGGACGGAAACAACCCAGGTCACAGTCTAGCAGCTGGAAATTCCAGGGAAACCCGGGCACACTAAAACCCTGGGCAACAGCTCTGAGACCCCTCACGGAGGTAAACAGCCAAACAGCCCCCCATCCATTATCCCTATGGGGCCAGGCCATAGCAGAGAAGCAGCCTAAGGCTAGTCACACCCTCAGAAAGGAAGCTTCCTCCATACCGGCCAGGCAAGACACAAAGACCCAGTCTACACGCAATTACCCAACACAAGCCACTAGGGGTCGCAGTTGTCCCAGTAAAGAAAGGCCAGTAGCAAGTGGAAAGTTTGACTCTCACAGCTGACAGTCAATAGCACATATCAACATGAAAAGGCAAAAAAATTTGATCCAGACAAGACTAACCCAGACAGCTTCAGCATCTGCTACATTTTCCCCTGAGAAGGAACCTGGGGAGATAGATTTAAACAGTCTTCCTGAAAAAGAATTCAAAACAAAAGTCATACCCATGCTGATGGACTTGCAGAGAAATATGCAAGAACTAAGGAAGGAGAATACAGAAATAAAACAAGCTCTGGAAGGACTTCAAAACAGAATGGATGAGATGCAAGAGACCATTAATGGACTAGAAAAGAGAGAACAGGAATGCAGAGAAGCTGAAGCAGAGAGAGATAAAAGGATCTCCAGGAATGAAAGAACTCTAAGAGAGCTGAGTGATCAATCGAAATGGAACAATATCTGCATTATAGGGGTACCAGAAGAAGAAGAGAGAGAAAAAGGGATAGAAAGTGTCTTTGAAGAAATAATTGGTGAAAACATCCCCAAACTAGGGGAGGAAATGGCCTCTCAGACCACAGAGGTACACAGAACTCCCATGACAAGGGATCCAAGGAGGGCAACACCAAGACACATAATAATTAAAATGACAAAGATCAAAGACAAGGACAAAGTATTAAAGGCAGCCAGAGAGAAAAAAAAGGTCACCTACAAAGGAAAACCCATCAGGCTATCATCAGACTTCTCAAAAGAAACCCTACAGGCCAGAAGAGAATGGCATGATATACTTAATGCAATGAAACAGAAGGACCTTGAACCAAGACTACTGTATCCAGCACGATTATCATTTAAAATATGAAGGAGGGATTAAACAATTCCCAGACAAGCAAAAGTTGAGGGAATTTGCCTCCCACAAACCACCTCTACAGGGTATCTTACAGGCACTGATCTAGATGGGAGCACTCCTAAAAAGAGAACAGAACTAAACACCCAACATATGAAGAAGGGAGGAGGAGGAATAAGAAGGGAGAGAAATAAAGAATCATCAGACCATGTTTATAATAGCTCAACAAGCAAGTTAAGTTAGACAGTAAGATAGTAAAGAAGCTAACCCTGGACCATTGGTAACCACAAACTTAAAGACTGCAATGGCAATAAGTACATACCTTTCAATAATCACCCTAAATGTAAATGGACTGAATGCACCAATAAAAAGACACAGAGTAATAGAACGGATAAAAAAGCAAGATCCAGCCATATGCTGCTTATAAGAGACTCACCTCAAACCCAAAGACATGAACAGACTTAAAGTCAAGGGATGGAAAAAGATATTTCATGCAAACAACAGAGAGAAAAAAGCAGGTGTTGCAGTACTTGTATCAGAAAAAGCAGACATCAAAATAAAGAAAGTAACATAAGATAAAGAAGGACATTACATAATGATAAAGGGCTCAGTCCAACAAGAGGATATAACCATTATAAATATATATGCACCCAATACAGGAGCACCAACATATGTGAAACAAATACTAACAGAACTAAAGGAGGAAATAGATTGCAATGCGTTCATTCTGGGAGACTTCAACACACCACTCACTCCAAAGGACAGATCCACCAGACAAAAAATAAGTAAGGACACAGAGGCACTGAACAACACACTAGAACAGATGGACCTAATAGACATCTACAGAACTCTACATCCAAAAGCAACAGGATACACATTCTTCTCAAGTGGACATGGAACATTCTCCAGAATAGACCACATACTAGGCCACAAAAAGAGCCTCAGTAAATTCCAAAAGATTGAAATCCTACCAACCAACTTTTCAGACAACAAAGGCATAAAACTAGAAATAAACTGTACAAAGAAAGCAAAAAGGCTCACAAAAACAGGGAGGCTTAACAACATGCTACTAAATAATCAATGGATCAATGAGCAAATCAAAATGGAGATCCAGCAATTTATGGAAACAAACGACAACAACAAAACAAAGCCCCAACTACTGTGGGATACAGCAAAAGCAGTCCAAAGAGGAAAGCATATAGCAATCCAGGCATAAGCAAAGAAGGAAGAACAATCCCAAATGAATGGTCTAATGTCACAATTATTGAAATTGGAAAAAGAAGAACAAATGAGGCCTAAGGTGAGCAGAGGGAGGGACATAATAAAGATCAGAGAAGAAATAAATAAAATTGAGAAGACTAAAACAATAGCAAAAATCAATGAAACCAAGAGCTGGTTCTTTGAGAAAATCAACAAAATAGATAAGCCTCTAGCCAGACTTATTAAGAGGAAAAGAGAGTCAACACAAATCAACAGAATCAGAAATGAGAAAGGAAGAATCACGACGGACCCCACAGAAATACAAAGAATTATTAGAGAGTACTATGAAAACCTATATGCTAACAAGCAGGGAAACCTAGGAGAAATGGACAACTTCCTAGAAAAATACAACCTTCCAAGACTGACACAGAAAGAAACAGAAAATCTAAACAGGCCAATTACCAGCAACGAAATTGAAGCAGTAATCAAAAAACTACCGAAGAACAAAACCCCCCAGGCCAGACGGATGTACCTCGGAACTTTATCAGACATACAGGGAAGACATAATACCCATTCTCCTTAAAGTTTTCCAAAAAATAGAAGAGGAAGGAATACTCCCAAACTCATTCTATGAAGCCAACATCACCCTAATACCAAAACCAGGCAAAGACCCCACCAAAAAAAAACTACAGACCAATATCCCTGATGAACATAGATGCAAAAATACTCAACAAAATATTAGCAAACCGAATTCAAAAATACATCTAAAAGATTGTACACCATGACCAAGTGGGATTCATCCCAGGGATGCAAGGATGGTACAACATTCGAAAATTCATCAACATCATCCACCACATCAACAAAAAGAAAGACAAAAACCACATGATCATCTCCATAGATGCTGAAAAAGCATTTGACAAAATTCAACATCCATTCATGATAAAAACTCTCAGCAAAATGGGTATAGAAGGCAAGTACCTCAACATAATAAAGGCCATATATGATAAACTCACAGCCAACATTATACTGAACAGCGAGAAGCTGAAAGCTTTTCCTCTGAGATCAGGAACAAGACAGGGAGGCCCACTCTCCCCACTGTTATTCAACATAGTACTGGAGGTACTAGCCACAGCAATTAGACAAAACAAAGAAATACAAGGAATCCAGATTGGTAAAGAAGAAGTTAAACTGTCACTATTTGCAGATGACATGATATTGTACATAAAAAACCCTAAAGACTCCACCCCAAAACGACTAGAACTGATGTTGGAATACAGCAACACTGCAGTATACAAAATTAACACACAGAAATCCGTGGCTTTCCTATACACCAACAATGAACCAATAGAAAGAGAGATCAGGAAAACAACTCCGTTCACAACGGCATCAAAAAGAATATAATACCTAATAATAAACCTAACCAAAGAAGTGAAAAACCTATAATCTGAAAACTAAAAGGCACTCTTAAGAGAAATTAAAGAGGACACTAACAAATGGAAACTCATCCCATGCTCGTGGCTAGGAAGAATTAATATCATCAAAATGGCCATCCTGCCCAAAGCAAATAGAGATTTGATGCAATCCCTATCAAATTACCAGCAACATTCTTCAATGAACTAGAACAAATAATTCAAAAAATCATATGGAAACACCAGAGACCACGAATAGCCAATTAATATTTGATAAAGGAGTCATGGACATACAATGGCAAAATGACACTCTCTTCAACAGATGGTGCTGGCAAAACTGGACAGCTACATGTAGGAGAATGAAACTGGATCATTGTATAACCCCATATACAAAAGTAAATTCAAAATGGATCAAAGACCTGAATGTAAGCCATGAAACCATTAAAGTCTTGGAAAAAAAACACAGACATAAACATGAGTGACCTCTTCTTGAACATATCTCCCCGGGCAAGGAAAACAACAGCAAAAATGAACAAGTGGGACAATATTAAGCTGAGAAGGTTCTGTACAACAAAAGACACCATCAATAGAACAAAAAGAAAGCCTACAGTATGGGAGAATATATTTGTAAATGACAGATCCGATAAAGGCTATCCAAAATATATAAAGAGCTCACATGCCTCAACAAACAAAAAACAAATAATCCATTTAAAAAATGGGCAGAGGAACTGAACAGACAGTTCTCCAAAAAAGAAATACAGATGGCCAACAGACACATGAAAAGATGCTCCACATCGCTGATTATCAGAGAAATGCAAATTAAAACTACAATGAGGTATCACCTCACACCAGTAAGGATGGCAACCATCCAAAAGAAAAACAACAACAAATGTTGGTGAGGCTGTGGAGGAAGGGGAACCCTCCTACACTGCTGGTGGGAATGTAAATAAGTTCAACCATTGTGGAAAGCAGTATAGAGGTTCATCAAAATGCTCAAAACAGACCTACCATTTGACCCAGGAATTCCACTCCTAGTAATTTACCCTAAGAATGCAGCAATCAAGTGTGAAAAAGACAGATGCACCCCTATGTTTATCGCAGCACTATTTACAATAGCCAAGAATTGGAAGCAACCTAAATGTCCATCGGTAAATGAATGGATAAAGAAGATGTGGCACATATACACAATGGAATACTACTCAGCCATAAGAAAAGGGCAAATCCTACCATTTGCAGCAACATGGATGGAGCTGGAGGGTATTATGCTCATTGAGATAAGCCAAGCAGAGAAAGAGAAATACCAAATGATTTCACTCATCTGTGGAGTATAAGAACAAAGGGAAAACTGAAGGAACAACACAGCAGCGGATTCACAGAACCCAAGAATGGACTAACAGGTACCAAAGGGAAAATGACTGGGGAGGATGGGTGGGTAGGGAGGGATAAGGTGGGGAAGAAGAAGAGGAGTATTAAGATTAGCATGCATAATCGGGGGTGGGGGAAAGGGGAGGACTGTACAGCACAGAGAGGACCAGTGGTGATTCTGTGGCATTTTGCTATGCTGATGGATGGTGACTGTAGGGGGTTTGTGGTGGGTCCTGGTATATGGGAGAGCCTAGAGGACATAGTGTTCTTCATGTAAGTGTAGATTAATGATAACAAAAAAAAAAGCAAGTAAAAAAGGGGGATTACTCCCTGATAGGATAAAACTAACTGTAAATCAACGATTAATGCATGCTTTAAATATCCTTAATTTTGATCACTTAAAGGGTGTCAGATGATCAGCTATGCAGGTACATTTTTCTGATAATACTCCTTTTTCTTGAAAAAAAAATAGCAGTTCCTGTGTGGTGACCTCCAATGAGTTCTACACAATGGTATAAAGGGCATATCAAAGTGTGGGCAAAGGGTCTGTCTGTGTTTATACAGAGGATCAAAGCCTAATTTGGCTACCCAGAAAATAAACTAAGATACAATATGAAGAAGAACTTCCAACATCAGCACTCTCTGGAAGAGTCACATAAGAAGATCATCAAAAAACCTCAACAAAGATCCAGGCGCTGCTACAACTGTAGCTGCTTTCATCCCACCGGTTCCCGGACTTGCCATGGGAATGAAGGAGATATCTAAGCTGGCCTATGCATACAGTAAAACAACAAATTGGACTGGATCTATACTGTTGGAATTCAACCAAGAATTAGGAGAAGTGCAAGTTGTAGCACTCCAAAATCTTACAACTACAGACAATCTACTGTTAAAAGAACATATGGGATGTGAACAGTTCCCAGGAATGGGTTGTTTTAATTTGTCTGATTTCTCTCAGACAGTTCAAGTTCAGTTGGACAATATCCATCATATCATAGATAAATTTTCACAAATGCCTAGGGTGCCTAACTGGTTTTCTTGGTTTCACTGGAGATGGCTGGTAATTATAGGTCTGCCTTGGTTATGTAACTGTATTCCTATTATGTTAATGTGTGTGCGCAATTTAATTAGTAGTTTAAAACCTATACATGCTTAAGTTACTCTACAAGAAGATATGTCAAAGAAATAATCAATCTTCCCATGTTTTCTTCCGCCTGCTACTTCTATAGCTTTTCTTCTTCCTTCCTAATTACAACCTTTAAATAGAATTCATGACTCATATCGAATTTACTGAGTATCATAATTCTTCCAAGTGGTAAAGATGCCTCAAGATAAATGCTGGGCATAGAAGCCACAGGGCATAAATCTGAAAAGAAGTAAAAAGCTAACCTTTTCAAACAATATGGCTTCTCTCTCACTTACCAACTTTACATTTCCCTGTATGGCCCCAGAAGATGACTGGTTAGGCAGAGACGGGTAAGATTCCTCAAGGAAGGAATAACCTAAGACAGGCACATTTGCAGGGGGACCATCAGGTGAGAAATTGGGGATCAACAGAGGTGAGGCTTAGAACCTCACCTCCCCTGTTTTGAGAGAAATCTTCTGCATTCGTGGATGTTTTATTGCCCTTGTCTAGCTTGGATTAACACAGTCTACAGGCACACACCTGATCATCTATATTTGCTCTCTTACAACACTAAACTATGTTTTCTACCTTTATCTTGAATCTACCACTTCAACATTTTATTAATAATAATAATAATAATAATAAGGGAGAAATGTGGGATTCACACATAAATCAAGTATAGAAATCAAACTAATATTCATATTTGACCTGATTATTTATAGTTCACAATGCGTGATCAAAACCGAAAGTTTCTGTGATGACTTCCCTTACACTGTTCACCATGTAAGAACTTATTCACTATGTAAGAATTTGTTCACCATGTAAGAACTTGTTCATTATGCTTCAGAAGATTGGAGACTGATGAGAGTTAGGCCTGGTGTGGATTAATGATTGTGCATTGAGCATTGAGTCCCCTATACAGAATTTTATTGTTGTTAACAACCATTTGATCAATAAATATGAGAGATGCCCTCTCAGAAAAAAAAAAAAAGCAGAGAGCTAAATGTATTATTACAAAATATCATTTATTTAATATATATTACTACTAATTACCATTTATAAAGTAATTGCAAAGCTCAATTTTAATTGCTATGGAATATGTTCCCAAGTATTCTTAAGTCTTTGAAAAGAGAGATGGAATTATCATGAGGGAATCACCCATTCTTGGTTTTAACTCTCTGATGATTTAACTGCAAAACTCCCTTTGAAGAATGAAAAGAATTTAAATGACCAGATGACAAACGTCCCAACAACAGGAATTCCTCAAGACAATTAAAAAGTGATGACATTTCTCACTCATATAAAAGTGTGTCAGAAGTAAAATTTAGTTCATCAAAACCAGTAAGCCACCAATTGTAAGATACATCATAATTTTATATATCACTACAAGAACAAACTTCATCAATAAAACTACAATACATTATCTATCATCAAACACATCCCAATTTCAGAGATGGAAATTTTGCATCTTAAAATTGGTGAACTGTAACACTCTGGCCATGTGATTGTCTTAGAAAAGGAATTCTTAATGATCCCTGAAGACTATATATTCTACAATTTCACTCTCTGAAAAACAAAGAAAAGTTTAAAGCAGCACTGGATAGTTAATGCAATTTTGTTCACCAAACTTTTCCAGGAAAAACTGAATTAAAAGACACATAAAGGTAAAATAATTATGAGAGGAAAATACTTAAATGTCACCCATATAAATAAATCAGCACTCTATTAACAAATACTCATCAACTAAAAAGATATCTATTGGCTGCTGTTCTATCAGGTTTTTCTTATTAAGATATTATTGATATACACTCTTATTGTTAGGTTTCATATGAGCAACACTGTGGTTACTACATTCCCCCCAATATCAAGTCCCCACCACTTACCCCATTACAGTCACTGTCCATCACGATAGCAAGATGCTATAGAGTCAATACTTGTCTTCTCTGTGCTATACTTCCTTCCCCGTGACCCCCCTATATTATGTGTGCTAATCATAATGCCCTTTAATCCCCTTATACCTCCCTTCCCACACACCCTCCCCAGTCCCTTTTCCTTTGGTAACCACTAGTCCATTTTGGTGTTCTGTGAGTTTGCTGCTGTTTTGATTCTTCAGTTTTTGCTTTGTTATTATACTCCACAGATGAGTGAAATCATTTGGTACTTGTCTTCCTCTGCCTGGCTTATTGCACTGAGCATAATACCCTCTAGCTCCACCCATGTTGTTGCAAATGGTAGGATTTGTTTCCTTTTTATGGCTGAATAATATTTCATTGTGCATATGTACCACATCTTCTTTATCCATTCATCTACTTATGGACACTGAGGTTGCTTCCATGTCTTCGCTATTGTAAATAGCACTGTGATAAACATAGGATGCATATGTATTTTTAAATCTGGGATCATGTTTTCCTAGGAGTGGAATTCCTGGGTCAAATGGTATTTGTAATTTTAGTTTTTTGAGGAACATCCATATTGCTTTCCACAATGGTTGCACTATTTTACATTCCCACCAGCAGTGTAAGAGTGTTCCCCTTTCTCGACATCTTCACTAGCATTTGTTATTGTATTTTAGATGTTGGCCATCCTAATGGGTGTGAGGTAGTATCTCATTCCTGTTTTAATTTGCGTATTTCTGATGATTAGCAATGTGGAGCATATTTTTCATGTGCCTGTTGGGCATCTGAATTTCTTCTTTGGAGAAATGTCTGCTTTCCTCTGCCCATTTTTTAATTGGTTTATTTCCTTTTGGGTTTTGAAGCATTTGAGCTCTTTATATTTTGGATGTCAACCCCTTATTGGATATGTCATTTATGAGTACATTCTCCCATACCATAGGATGTCTTTTTGTTCTGCTGATGGTGTCATTTGCTGCATAGAAGCTTTTGAGTTTGATGTAGTCCCACTTGTTCATTTTTGCTTTTGTTTCAATTGCCCAAGAAGATGTGTTCACGAAAAAGTTGCTCATATTTATATTCAAGAGATTTTTGCCTATGTTTTCTTCTAAAAGTTTTATGGTTTTCAGAATTCCATTCAGGTCTTTCATCCATTTCAAGTTTACTTCTGTGTATGCAGTTAGACAGTAATCCAGTTTTATTCTTTTACATGTAGAAGTCCAGTTTTGAGAACATCAGTTGTTGAAGAGACTGGCATTTCCTATTGTATGTCCATAGCTGCTTCATACATTAATTGGCCATATATGTGTGGGCTTATATCTGGGCTCTCTATTGTATTCCATTGATCTATGGGTCTGTTCTTGTGCCAGTACCAAATTGTTTTGATTACTGTGGCTTTGTAGTACAGCTGTAATCCCCCCTGCTTTATTCTTCTTTCTAAAGAGTGTTTTGGCTACTCACTGTATTTTGTGGTTCCATATGAATTGAAGAACTATTAGTTCTCATTCATTGAAGAATGCTGTATGCTGTATTTTGATATGGATTGCATTGAATCAGCAGATTGCTTTAGGCAGGATGGCCATTTTCACAAAATTATTCCTACCCAAGAGCATGGGATGTATTTCTATTTATTAGTGTCCTCTTTAATTTCTCTTGAGTATCTTATACTTTTCAGGGTATAGGTCTTTCACCTCCTTGGTTAGTTTTATTCTTAAGTATTTTATTCTTTTGATACAATTATGAATGGAATTGTTTTCCTGATTTCTCTTTCTGCTAGTTCATCATTAGTGTATAGGAATGCAACAGATTTCTGTGCATTAATTTTGAAACCTGCAACTTTACTGAATTCAGAAATTAGGTTTAGCAGTTTGGGAGTGGATTCTTTAGGGTTTCTATGTACAATATCATTGTCATCTGCAAACAGTGACAGTTATCTTCCTTACCAATCTGGATGCCTTTTATTTCTTTGTGCTGTCTCATTTATGTGGCAAGGACCTCCAGTACTATGTTGAATAAAAGTGGGGAGAATGGACATCCTTGTCTTGTTACTGATCTTAGAGGAAAAGCTTTTAGGTTTTCACTGTTAAATATGATGGTGGCTGTGGGTTTGTCACATATGGCCTTTATTATGTTGAGGTTCTAGCCCTCTATACCCATTTTGTTGAGAGTGTTTATCATGAATGGGGATTGGATTTTGTGAAATGCTTTTTCTGCATCTACGGGAGTAGATCGTTTGATTTTTGTTTTTTCATGGATGTGGTGGGTGATGTTGATGGACTTTTGAAAGTTGTATCATCCTTGCATCCCTGGAATGAATCCCACTTGATAATGATGGATGATCTTTTTTATGTATTTTTGAATTTGGCTTGCTAAAATTTTGTTTGGATTTTTCCATCTAAGTTCATCAGGTATATTGGTCTCTAATTCTCTTTTTTTGTGATGTCTTTCCTTGGTTTTGGTATTACAGTGATGCTGGCCTCACAGAATGAATTTGTAAGTATTTCTTCTTTTTCTGCTTTTTTGGAAAACTTTAAAGGAGCATAGGTATTAGGTCTTCAATAAATGTCTGATAAAATTCAGCAGTGAAGCCATCTGATCCATGGGTTTTGTTCTTAGGTATTTTTTTATTTACCGATTCAATTTCTTTGCAGGTAATTGGTTCTGTTCAGATTTTCTGTTTCTTCCTGGATCATCTGTGGAAGTTTGCATTTTTCTAGAAAGTTGTCCATTTCTTCTACATTATCTAATTTGTTAGTATATAATTTTTCATAGTATTCTCTAATAACTCTTTGTATTTTGGTAGTGTCCACAGTGATTTTTCATTTCTCACTTCTGATTCTATTTATGTGTGCAGACTCTCTTTCTTTTTTAGTAAGTCTGGCTTGGGGTTTATCTATTTTATTTTCTCAAAGAACCAGCTCTCGGTTTCATTAATTCTTTCTATTGTTTTATTTTTCTCAATTTTATTTATTTCTTTTCTGATCTTTCTTATGTCCCTCCTTCTATTGACTTTGGGCCTCATTTGTTGTTTGTTTTCCAGTTTCATTAATTGTGAATTTAGACTGTTCATTAGGGATTGTTCTTCCTTCTTTAAATAGGCCTGAATTGCTATATTCATTCCTCTTAGCACTGCCTTCACTGCATCCCACAGAATTTGGGGCATTGAGCTGTTGTCCTCATTTGTCTCCATGTATTGCTTGATGTCTGTTTTAATTTGGTCATTGATCCATTGATTATTTAGGAACATGTTGTTAAGCCTCAATGAGTCTGTGAGTCATTTTGTTTTCTTTGTACAATTTATTTCTAGTTTATACTTTTGCTATCTGAGAAGTTGGTTTGTACAATTTCAAACTTTTGAAATGGTTGAGGCTCTTTGTGTGGTCTAGTATATGATCTATTCTGGAACATGTTCCATGTACACTTGAGAATAATGTGTATCCTGTTGCTTTTGGGTGGAGTGTTCTGTAGATGTCTGTTAGGTCCATCTGTTCTAATATATTGTTCAGTGCCTCTGTCTCCTTATTTTCTCTCTGGTTGATCTGTCCTTTGGAGTGAGTGGTGTGTTTAAGTCTCCTAAAGTGAATGCATTGTGTTCTATTTCCCCCCTTTAATTCTGTTAGTATTTGTTTCACATGTTTGGGTGCTCCTATGTTGGCTGCATAGATATTTTTACTGGTTATATCCGCTTGTAGGACTAAACCCTTTATTATGTGATGTTCTTATTTGCCTCTTGCTACTTTGGAAGTCTATTTTAACTGATACAAGTATTGCAACTCTGCTTTTTTCTCCCTGTTGTTTGCATGAAATATCTTTTTCCATCCCTTCACTTTAGTCTGTGTATGTCTTTGGGTTTGAAGTGAGTCTCTTGTAGGCAGCAAATAGATGGGTTTTCCTTTTTCATCCATTCTATAACTCTATGTCTTTTGATTGGTGTATTCAGTCCATTTACATTTAGGGTGATTACCAATAGATTTGTACTTCTTTCCATTGAAGGCTTTGGATCTGTGGTTACCCAAGGTTCAAGGGCAGCTTCTTTACTACCTAACAGTCTGACTTAACTTGGTTATTATGCTATTATAAACACAATCTGAAAATTCTTTTTTCTTCCTTTTTTTCTTCCTTCTCCTCTCTTTGTATGTTAGGTGTCATATTCTGTACTCTTTGTGTATCCCTTGAATAACTTTTTAGGTAGCTGATTTAATTCTGTTTTTGGTTAGTATTTAGTTGGACTACTTCCTTTGCTGTGGTTTGATTTTCTCTAGTGACAGCTATTTAGCCTTAAGCAAGAGCAGTCACTTTAAAATACACTGTAGAGATGGTTTGTGGGAGGTAAATTCCCTCAACTTTTGCTTATCTCGGAATTGTTTAATCCCTCCTTCAAATTTAAATGATAATCTTGCTGGGTAGAGTATTCTTGGTTCAAGGCCCTTCTGTTTCTCTGCATTGAATGTATCATGCCACTTCCTTCTGGCCTGTCAGGTTTCTGCTGCAAAGTCTGATGATAGCCTGATGGGTTTTCCCTTATAGGTGATCTTTTTTCTCTCTCTGGCTGCTTTTAATACTCTGTCCTTGTCCTTGATCTTTGCCATTTTAATTATTATATGTCTTGGTGCTGTCTTTCTTGGGTCCCTTCTGTTGGGAGATCCATACACTTCCATGGCCTGAGGGACTATTTCCTTCCCCTGACTGGGGAAGTTTTAAGCAATTATTTCTTCAAAGACACTTTCTATTTCTTTTTATCTTCTTCTTCTGGCACCCCTTTAATGCGAATAATGTTCTGTTTTGATTGGCCACACAGTATCTTAATATTCTTTCATTCCTAGAGATCCTTTTTTCTCTCTTTGCCTCAGCTTCTTTGTATTTCTGTTTTTAATTTATATTCCATTTACCATGTCCTCTACATCATGTAATTTGCTTTTAAATCCCTCCATTGTTTGTTTCATTTCAACTACTATATTTTTTAAGGTGGTCTATCTCCCTCCTGAATTTGTCCCTTAGTTCTTGAACATTTTTCTGTAGCTCCATTAGCATGCATATGACTTTTATTTTGAATTCTTTTTCAGGAAGATTGGTGATTTCAGTCTCACAGAGCCCTCTTTCTGATGTTTGAGGGATATTGAATTGAACAAGGTTCTTCTGCCTTTTCATAATCCTATTGGATAGTGAGAAATATTAGGTTTGCCTAAGCAGTGCCCTCTAGTGCCCAGAAGCTCTTCTCTTCAGAGCTTCCCTATACCTGGAGCAATGGCAGTGGTCGCAGGTGAGTGGTGCCTGAGCCTACTCTAAAGAGCAAGCCCTTCACTGCTTCCCAGCCATAGTCCCTGCCTCTGCTATCAGGGCCAGTGATCCACACGCAGGGAGCAGCCTCTGCGTTGGGGCCCTAAGCTGCCATAGGTGGGGCTGCTCTCTGCCTGGCCTGGATCAATGGTGGGGGGTGCTGGCAACTGGCACCAGTGCCTGTGGCAAGGACAAAACCCTTTTCTGCCTCCTGGATGCACTGCTTGTCTCCGCTGTGAGGGCCAGTGAGCTGCATACAAGGGACAACCTTTGTGTTAAGCCATATCATTGCTGTAGGCATGGATGCTCTCCAGCTGGTCTGTAGTGATTGCAGGGGCAGTGGGTTTGCACACAGGTGCCGGTGGGGAGGAAGAAGTAGAAGGCTGTTTATCATTTTTGGGTCATCAGGGATGCACTGCCAGCCAGGGGAATGGAGCACCTGAAGCTCCTGAAAGTTCCCAACCTGCTAGGCTGAATGTGCTGGGATGATTTTGTCCAACCGTTCCTTTCCCTGAGTCCTTGCCCCTTTAGCAGCCCTCTCACTATTGGGGAGTCTTTCAAAGTACCTGCCTTTCTTTTTTTCCCAGGGCAGCCAGTTGTCAGAACCTGTTTGTAGTCTTAGTCTCTGACTTCGGTTTTCAGCCACACTAATCTCCAGAGCACCATGCAATTAGGGTTTATACTGCCAGAGTATATTTCTAAGGCTGGGTATTTAGAAGTCCTGGGCTTCTACTTCCGCTCCACTCTGATTCTCTTACCCAGTGAGCTGCGATGGGGGGAATGCTCAGATCCCTCTGGGTCATAGTTTTATTCTCTTACCCTTCTCCATGAGATGTTCTCTTTCCACAGATATTGACTGGCTGATGTAATCTCATTTCTGGTCACTCTTTTAGAAATAGTCGTATTTGCTGTATTTTCATATTATATGTGGTTTTGGGAGATTTCTGTCTCACTTCTCACACCACCATCTTTTTTCCTCTCCAATCAGAAAATTTGTAAATAAAGTAGACAAAGCCTGTTAAGAGAACTAAGCAGCATTGTGCTCTTTATATCAGTTTTTTGAAAACTTGAATTCTGTCTGGTTTTCTGAAAGATTTTATCAGGTCTCCACATACAGATTAACCTAAATGACATATATTTTATGGAAACTCTGGTAAAGATTTCCTGGATGTCCAGATGAGTAGTCTTAATTTTATATTTTGCCAGAGGAATTTGTAAAATAATGAAATTTTAAGGAGATTCCAGAGATGCTCCATTAATATCCCTGCTACCATAACCATCTGGAAAGAATTATGTAAGCACCTTATTTTCTTTTCATAAGGATATCTGAGAAAGCTATGTGAGGCCAGAGCATACATCACCTTTACTAGAAGTGTGCTCATAATTAAATAAACTAAAAATCAATATCTATTTTCACATGTAGACAACATGAATTTTTATTGCTGAGCCTGCCAATGGGAATGCCACATTTTAAAGTTGAGACAAATTTGTGTCTCAAAACAATAAATTTACCAAGGGAGCCTTAGGGCAGCCTAACCAGTAGGAAATCTTTAAATACCTGACCTTTTTGCCACAGACCCAAAATCATGGTGCCTGAAAAAAAAAAATACTGTCAGAGACTGAAATTCACTAAAGAATAATTCAAATGTCCTGTAAGAATGGTCCATCATTTGCTGTGATTACTCTGACACTGTCCATCACACTGTGTTCTTGTGAGGACAATAGAATGTTCTACTGCCACTGCCATGCTTTTGCTAGTGCTTCTGTTGTTCTAGGAAAGTTCATTCTTTCAATATACAGACATAAAAGTTATAATCCTCTAAAACTCTCTATCACTGTCACAAACAAGAGAAGAGACTAGAGCCAAATAATTTTTCTTAATTTTTCTAATTCCTCCTCATACTTTACGGAATAAGTAAGGTGTTTTGAGTTCATGTTCTTGCACATGTTAGTGGCTCTGATAAGAATAATTTTGTCTCCTCTTCGCCAGATGCACAGGTTCATAAATGATTCATATATGGTCATATTAATTGTGCTAACAGCCAAAACAGATGTTTTGGAGACATTATCTATTTTGACTTAAATTAGTTAAGGTCCTGGATATATAGACCTGGGTCATCTAACTCTTTGTTTTGACCCAAAAGTCACTTTGGCCCAAAGTAAATGAAGTACAGAATAATAATAAATAATAATAATAATACTCTGGTTCAAATAATGTAGGGGCTGCTAAAAATGGACTTTAATTCTAAAAACAAAAAACTTTCCTGATACTTTAAGAAGTGTTTAAACTACAATAAAGTGTAATTTCAGAAGAAAATGTGAATAAGATAAATGGATATTGTATACATCCTTAGGTATTATTTATCTTTGAACATCTTGGGTTTAAGTAAATAAAACACCCAAAATTTGATGAGTAAGTGAATAAAAAAATTAGCAATTCTGTAGATTTCAGAAGAGGGTATAGAGTTAACAGATGAGAGAGAACACAAAGTTGCTTAATTCCCATTTTGCATTGATTTTCTAAGAGAGAGAATTTTAGGCAATAATAAGAGTGTAAATGATTTTTAAAAGTATAAATTCATACTGGCACAAGAACAGAGCCACAGACCAGTGGAACAGATTAGAGACTCCAGAAATTAACCCAAACATATATGGTCAATTAATATTTGATAAAGGAGTCATAGACATACAATGGCGAAATGACAGTCTCTTCAACAGATGGTGCTGGCAAAACTGGACAGCTACATGTAGGAGAATGAAACTGGACCATTGTCTAAACCCATACACAAAAGTAAATTCAAAATGGATCAAAGACCTGAATGTAAGTCATGAAACCATAAAACTCTTAGAAAAAAACATAGGCAAAATCCTTTTAGACATAAACACGAGTGACCTCTGCTTGAACACATCTGCCCGGGCAAGGAAAACAACAGCAAAAATGAACAAGTGGGACTATGTTAAGCTGAAAATCTTCTGTACAGCAAAAGACACCATCAATAGATCAAAAAGAAAGCCTACAGTATGGGAGAATATATTTGTAAATGACAGATCCGATAAAGGCTTGATGTCCAAAATATATAAAGAGCTCACATACCTCAACAAACAAAAAACAAATAATCCAATGAAAAAATGGGCGGAGGAACTGAACAGACAGTTCTCCAAAAAAGAAATACAGATGGCCAACAGACACATGAAAAGATGCTCCACATCGCTAATTATCAGAGAAATGCAAATTAAAACTACAATGAGGTATCACCTCACACCAGTAAGGATGACTGCCATCCAAAAGACAAACAACAACAAATGTTGGCAAGGCTGTGGAGAAAGGGGAACCCTCCTACACTGCTGATGGGAATGTAAATTAGTCCAACCATTGTGGAAAGCAGTATGGAGGTTCCTCAAAATGCTCAAAACAGACCTACCATTTGACCCAGGAATTCCACTCCTAGTAATTTACCCTAAGAATGCAGCAATCAAGTTTGAGAAAGACAGATGCACCCCTATGTTTATCGCAGCACTATTTACAATAGCCACGAATTGGAAGCAACCTAAATGTCCATCGGTAGATGAATGGATAAAGAAGATGTGGTACATATACACAATGGAATACTACTCAGCCATAAGAAGAGGGAAAATCCTACCATTTGCAGCAACATGGATGGAGCTGGAGGGTATTATGCTCATTGAAATAAGCCAAGCAGAGAAAGAGAAATACCAAATGATTTCACTCATCTGTGGAGTATAAGAACAAAGGAAAAACTGAAGGAACAACACAGCAGCGGATTCACAGAACCCAAGAATGGACTAACAGGTACCAAAGGGAAAATGACTGGGGAGGATGGGTGGGTAGGGAGGGATAAGGGGGGGGGAGAATAAAGGGGGTATTAAGATTAGCATGCATGGGAGGGAGGGAGAAAGGGGAAGATGTACAACACAGAGAAGACAAGCAGTGATTCTACAACATTTTGCTATGCTGATGGACAGTGACTGTAAAGGGGTTTATAAGGGGGACCTGGTATAGGGGAGAGCCTAGTAAACATAATATTCTTCATGTAAGTGTAGATTAAAGATTAAAAAAAAACAGAAAGAAAGAAAGAAAAGGGGGATTACTCCTTGATAGGATAAAACTAATGGTAAATCAACGATTAACGCATGCATTAAATATCCTTAATTTTGATCACTTAAAGGGTGTCAGATGATCGGCTATGGAGGTACACTTTTCTGATAATATTCCTTTCTCTTAAAAAACAAAAAAGCAGTTCGTGTGTGGTGACTTCTAATGAGTTCTACACAATGGTATAAAGGGCATATCAAAGTGTGGGCAAAGGGTCTGTTTGTGTTTATACAGAAGATCAAAGCCTAATTTGGGAACCCAGAAAATGAACTAAGATATGATATGAAGAAGAACTTCCAACATCTGCACTCTCTGGAAGACTCATACCAGAAGATGATCATCAAAAAACCTCCACAAAGATCCAGGCGATGCTGCAGTTTCAGCTGCATCCATCCCACCATTTCCTGGACTTACCATTGGAATGAAGAAGGAGATATCTAAGCTGGCCTGTGCATACAGTAAAACAACAAATTGGACTGGATCTATACTGTTGGAACTCAACCAAGAATTAGGAGAAGTGCAAGTTGTAGCGCTCCAAAATCTTACGACTACAGACTATCTACGGTTAAAAGAAGATATGGGATGTGAACAGTTCCCAGGAATGGGTTGTTTTAATTTGTCTGATTTCTCTCAGACTGTTCAAGTACAGTTGGATAATATCCATCATATCATAGACAAATTTTCACAAATGCCTAGGGTGCCTAACTGTTTTTCTTGGTTTCACTGGAGATGGCTGGTAATTATAGATCTGCTTTCGTTATGTAACTGTATTCCTATTATGTTAATGTGTGTGCGCAATTTAATTAGTAGTTTAAAACCTATACATGCTTAAGTTACTCTACAAGAAGATATGTCAAAGATATAATCAATCCTCCCATGTTTTCTTCCATCTGCTAACTCTATATCTTCTTCCTTCCTAATTACAACCCTTAAATAGAATTTGTGCCTCATATCGAATTTACCAAGTATCATAATTCCTCCAAGTGGTAAAGATACCTCAAGATAAATGCTGGGCATAGAAGGCACAGGGCATAAATCTGCAAAGAAGTAGAAAGCTAACCTTTTCAAACAATATGGCTTCTCTCTCACTTACCAACTTTACATTTCCCTGTATGGCCCTGGAAGATGACTGGTTAGCCAGAGACAGGTATGATTCCTCAAGGGAGGAACAACCTAAGACAGGCACAGTCGCAGGGGGGCCATCAGGTGAGAAATTGGGGATCAACAGTCGTGAAGCTTAGAACCTCACCCCCCTTGTTTTGAGAGAAATCTTGTGCATCCGTGGATGTTTTAATGCCCTTGTCTAGCTTGGATTAACACATAGTCTACAGGCACACACCTGATCATTTACAATTGCTCTCTTACAACACTAAACTATGTTTTCTACCTTTATCTTGCATCTACCTACCACTTCAGCATTTTATTAAAAATAAAAATAATAATAATAATGAAGAGTGAAATGTGGGATCCACATATAAATCAAGTATAAAAATCAAACGAATATTCATATTTGACCTGATTTTTTATAGTTCATAATGCATGATCAAAACCGAAAGTTGTGATGACTGCCCTTGTACTGTTCACCATGTAAGAACTTATTCACTATGTAAGAATTTGTTCTCCATGTAAGAACTTGTTCGTTATGCTTCAGAAGATTGGAGACTGACGAGAATTAGGCTTGAGATGGATTAATGATTGTGCATTGAGCAATGACGCTGCTATACATAATTTTATTGTTGTTAACAACCATTTGATCAATAAATAAGAGAGATGCCCTCAAAAAAAAAAGTATAAATTCAGTTCCAGAATTGGGTAGGAGATCCCAAATACTTAAAATTATTTTCAGTATTCCAGTCCAGATAAATCACATTATGGAATATTGTAAAAATTACTGATGTGGTTACTGATAGTCTTTCAGAAACGGAGACAACATCTATGGTGACAGATGTTTCAGATGACTGTTTCAAATTTTAACATGAGAAAAATAATGGATTTTAGATACTCTAAAAACAATCAGTTATTACTTGGTATCAGATTACTCAAGGAGTAAGTCACGCCCCAAATTAATTGTTTCACCTTTTGTTTGAATGTACTAAACTAACATATCTAAAGAGGATGCCATAAATCAAACTACTATATCCAGATTTTTATAAATAATTTACTAATTCTCTCTTGATATATTTGTAAATAAGAGCGTTAAAATATACTAAAACAACACAATTCTATAGCAATTGAAGGATTCCCACAAAAAATGTGAATTGCTGCAGCTCAAAATATTCCTGTACTGATTAGTGAAAGCATATTGCTAGTTTAAGAGTTTTACTGAAAGTACTAACCTGTTAGGGACCAAATATAATTATAAAGCTTATCTGAAAAGAATGTATGGTATATTTTGTACGAATGTAGGATGGTCAAACACTTGTCATGCAATTTAAAGATGACCCAGAAGTAACTGGATAGGACAAATTAGCAGAATAATAAAGGCCAAGTAGGCATTAGATTATAAAGAAACAAACAGAATGACTTGAGGCCAATCCAAACAGGCATGATCTGAACTTATAATTCCAGGACTCTCATTTTTTTAACCTTGAATTCCTTTGAGACAATCACATTGTACTCTAAATTTAAAAAAAAATCAAGAATGTGAATCTATCTTCAGTTTAAGTTTTACAAATCTTTCCAAGGTCACATATAAATGAGTTAGGGGTTGTCTGTTATTTGAAATTATTTGCTGCACTGATCCCTTACAAAAATGCAGATCATCAAACATTGACAGAATCAAGATATTCACGGAGGAACAGAGAGAGAATTAACATTGGTTGTAACATTGAAGAGCCTGTCTTCTGCTTTAACAAAGCCAGCATCCATTTCTTTTATTCTTCATGCAGCTATTTAGTTGGAATTATAACTAAAAAGCCTGTTGGGTAGAGTCAACTCACTTGACTGTCACCTTCAGGTTTACCTAGTTGGGGAATATGTGACTTCATACCACAAAAAAAGAAAAAACAAATCAGAAACACACACACACACACACACACACACACACACACACACACACACACACACATTAGAAAAAAGGCACTATCAACACTAATTGGATGCATGATAATAAGACAAGTAAACATAATACTTTTATAAATAAAAATCAGGCCTAATGCTTTCTCTCTCCCTGTTCATCTCTAGTAGACTGGTGTTCTCTTCAGCAGTGGTGACATCAACAGAGACCTACCAGAGAGTTATAGCAATGCATTTTCCCCAAGGCCACCATTCATACCATAAATTATGAATGCATTATGATGCTGCCACTTTGGTTTTGAAGAGCTTATGTTAATTAAAGGCTAAGAAAGCACACACACAGCACAATTAGTTCTAATTAAGATTAAAATAATTCAGTATGTCAATACAGTCCTCAATGGGAATGATGGCTTAATGTGTCACCTCAATTTCTTGTCTTTTTAGTGCAGCTGTGTCTAATGCTTGTTTTTAGTTCCTTACCCTTTAAGTATATAAACCTCAAGGTTACCCAGAGATCAACGTTATACCTAAGAGAGTGCTATATTCAAGCAATTAGGGAGTTAACATTTTATACCAAGGACTATCCTTTCTGAAATGGATACAAATGCAAAATAAAAGATTCTATGTTTTATAAGATTGCAATCATGTTTTGGGTGGCATCTGAATGTTACTAAAATGAAGTCTAATTATTTATGTATAAATTTAAGTATACTAATAAAATGGCATACTGAATATTGTAAGAACCATATTATAAGACAAATATATTTGACTATGGTATATTAAGATGTGTGAAATTTCAGATTTTTTCTTGAAATTAAAAATTACAGAACTGGAGTTAATTTTTCTTGAACTTAACAGTAAACTCAACTAATTTGTTATTTATTTTCTTTTTAAATTGTTACAAAAATGACTATGATATATAACTGAGTAAACATTCTTTAATTTAGAATAACTCCATTTCCCCATTCAGCCAAATTTATAAAAAATAAATCATGTTTTTCTAGAACAATATTATAGAGATGTTTTTAACACTCATACTCCACAAAACACTAGGACCTCCAACTTATGGCATCTGTAGGCAATAAACATTTCAGTCTTGCTGTTGTGTAGTTATATGGGAAGATGCATTTCTCTGTGAAATAAGACTTCTTTAAAAAATGGACCTTTTATAATCTATCATTTAGGAGAACTCATACCTCACACACAGACATGCTCAGGTAACATTTTCTTTAATTCCTCTCAGAAATACAAATCTTAGGGCTGACAAGAAATCTAAATGTTTAATTTTGTCACAGCAATAACCAAATTGGCAGGCAAGGCAATGACCACATTCCTGAAGACAGGTGAGCAACAGAGATCCCTCAGGGAACTAAGTCTGAACCATTGAGAACAGCAAGCCCGAACTGACATTGTTGGGACTCTAGCAGAATGAAAGACCAAGTCAAAATGAAGAAAGTATAATTAAAATTTTCAGTTTGACAGTTTAATTCACTTTAATTGGCAACTTAACACCTGTGCCTGTTTCAGTGGCAAAGAAGTTATAATTTTAAATTAAAACAATGTTCCTTCATAGATGACGCCAATAAAATTACAAACGGAAAAAATGTATAGTGTCTGATGAAAAATATGAAATGTAATAAACACTGATATGTACTTTATACATGGAGTATTCTTTTGTTTAAACTTGGCACTTTTGGAAGAATGTAATTAATAGTTATATCAAAATAACAGGAGAAAACTGAACACATTGGAAGAAATATAAGCAAGGATCATATGTACAAGGAACAGGCCTTTTAAATTTTGTTACCCACAAAAGTTTATTTGAAAAAACTTTAAAACCACAGTATTTCTGATTTATTCTACGCTGTTTTAACTGGATATTAATATACATTGAAATGATATTAAAATGAGTATATCTGTGAATGTTATTAATACTATTTGGAAAAATACATTTTGGTATATTCAATAAAAGAGCAGTGCCAACATTGAACAATTTGGTTTTGATTTTTTAATGGACAGAATTTTTTTGCCTGAGAACACTAGGTCCATAACAATGGCTTCCTTCTAACCAATCTTCCCTCTAGTACTCCTTGATGGGTTAACATTTCCTGATTTTATACAGATACAGAAATATAATTAGTCTGTACCAGAATAAATAAGACCCTATCTTCTATTTTTGGCTTTCTTTTCTTATTAAATCTGTCTTACACTTAGTTGCTGCCTTTATTGTTTGGCAAAATATAAGAATCTTGGGTACTGATTCCAGATTTAATCTCTTATTGGTAGTAGCTATTAATTCAAATATAATTTTTAATGATAAATATCTTTGCTAGATTAAAAAAAGTGATTTAAAAAAAGCAGATAATTCAATAGAATGGTATGCGTCTTTACCAGGAAGCAATCCATTTATAAGAACAAAAGTTTTACATACTTGTAAGTTAAGAGGAAAGGAAAAATATCCAGTGAAATGTATCCCAAATATAAAGTTTTAAATAGATTAAAAGAATAAGTTTGGGATTTTATTGAACATGTATGTATATGTATAAATGAATATGTAGAAGTACATTGTTATTTCTTAAATATAAGACAATAAGGATTTGTTGTCTTTTAAAATATATTTCCTAAAATTAATAATGATTATATGTTGAACTATGACTAAGAGAGTAATTTTCATTCTCCACTTAGAAGTGTTTAATATATTTTACTGAAGACTGTAGTGGAGATGTGCAGATAAAACCTTTAAGTGGCTAGAGAAGTGGACATGTGACCACAACTGGTACATTTCCAAGAACAGATGAAACAAAGGAGGAGACATAATTAAGCTTTTCACACAATTTAAATAAACTTTACAAAATGTTTGAAATGTAACTGCAAAAGTTAAATATGCCATATATGCCCACATGATAGTACACTATATTTTTTGTTTCATAACTGTGATTTCATTGGAAAAAATATGAAAGAGATTTAATTTCCCATAAAACAAGGCTGTACTTCTATGGAAACAAGTTCATGTTGAGCCAAGCAAGCAACTATCTTGACATATTTATTGTACCTTTTTTTTCAATTTGACTTAATACTTTAAAAATGTCCTAAATCCAAACAACCTTAGTATATCCATTCCATTCAGACTCACACAGTCCTATACATCAGCTAGCATATAACTACAGCTGGCTGGTCCATATTCCATACTTTTACTGCCTGACATAGAGCAAGAGCATCCATCCCATGTATGCTTTGAAAATGAGCAAAATATAACAATCATCAAACACATTTGTCATCTCCACAAGGCATTCTGCAAGTTTCATGTTATGTGATGCAGTACATTCTTTAATGTTTTGAACTTAAATGACAAATGGAAATCTAAGTATTCTGAAAAAAAATTCACAGCAAGATAAAATGTATTTTTAAAGAAGAGATAATACCCATTCTTCTCTGAGTAATCCAAAAACTAGAAGAAGAGGGAATATTTCCAAACTCATTCTATGAGGGCAGCACCACTCTAATACCAAAACCAGAAAAAGATACAACAAAAAAATATTTTAGGCCAATATCTCTGATGACATGGATGCAAAAATCCTAAACAAAATATTAGCAAACCAAATTCAAAAATACATCTTAAAGGATCATCCATCACAACCACCAAGTGGGAATTATTCCAGAGATACAAGGATGTTACTATATTCACAAATCGATCAATATCATACATCACATTAACAAAAGGAAGGATAAAAACCACAGGATCATCTCAATAGATGTTGAAAAGGCATTTGATAAAATTCAACATCCATTCAGGGTAAAAACTCTCAACAAAATGGGCATAGAGGGTATTTACCTCAATATAATAAAGGCCATATATGATAAACCCACAGCTAACATGCTCAGTGGCAAAAAGCTGAAAGCTCATCCTCTAAGACCAGGAACAAGACAAGGGTGTTCACTCTCACTACTTTTATTCATCATAGTCCTGGAGGTCCTAGCCACAGCAATCAAACAAGATAAAGAGATAAAATGCATTCAAATTGGTAAGGAAGAAGTTAAACTGTCACTTTTGTAGATGGCATGATATTATAATAGAAAACCCTACAGTCTCCACAAAAAAACTATTAAAACTAATAACTGGATTCAGCAAAGTTGCAGGATAGAAAAAATGCACAGAAATCTGCTGCATTCCTATACACTAACAATAAACTAACAGAAAGAGAAATCAGGAAAACAATTCCATTTACAATTGCATATAAAAGAATAAAATACCGAGGACTAAACCTAACCAAGGAGGTAAAAGACCTGTACTCTGAAAATTAATATGACAGTCATGAGAGAAATTAAAGAAGTCACAAATAAGTAAAAATCCATCCCATGCTAATGGATAGGAAGAATTAATACCGTCAAAATGACAATGCTGCCCAAAGCAATTTTTAGATTCAGTGCAATCCTTATCAAAGTACAAACAGCATTTTTCAATGAACTAAAACAAATAGTTCTAAAATTCATATGGAAACACAAAAGAACCCAAATAGCCAAAGCAACCTTGAGAAAGAAAAGCAAAGTTGGGGAGATCGGGCTCACTGATTTCAATTTTCAAGCTATACCACAAAGCTATTGTAATCAAAACCATATGGTACTGGCACAAGAACAGACCAATAGGTCAACGGAACAGAATAGAGACCAGATACAAACCCATGCATATATGGCCAATTAATATATGATAAAGGAGCCATGCATATGCAATGGGGTAAAAACAGTCTCTTCAATAACTGGTGCTGGGAAAACTGGACAGCTATACATAAGACAATGAAACTAGATTATTGTCTAACTCCATATACAAAAGTAAATTCCAAAAGGATCCAAGATTTGAATGTAATATATGAAAGCATAAAACAGAAGAAAACATAGGCTAAAATTTCTTGAATATAAGTATGAGCAATTTTTTCCTGACACACGTCCTTGGGCAAGGGAAACAAAATAAAAAATTAACAAGTGAGACTACATGAAACTAAAAATCTTCTGTACAGAAATGGACACTCTCAGCAGAACAAAAAAACAACATACAGTATGGGAGAATGTATTCATAAGCAATTTATCTAATAAGGGGTAAACATCTAAAATATATAAAGAACTCATACAGCTCAACATCAAGAAAACAAATAACTAGATTCAAAAATGGGTGGTGAACCTGAACAGACATTTCTCCGGAAAGAAATTCAGATGGCCAACAGGCACACGAAAAGATGCTCCACATTGCTAATCATCAGGGAAATGCAAATCCAAACCACAATGAGATACCACCTCATACCAGTTATGATGGCCACTATCCAAAAGACAAGAAATAACAAGTGTTAGTAAGAATGTGGAGAAATGGGAACCCTCCAATACTGTCAGTAGGAATGTCAATTGGTAGAGCCACTGTGGAAAGCAGTATGGAGTTTCCTCAAAAAACTAAAAATAGAAATAGTTTTCAACCCATTAATTCCATTTCAGGAATTTACCTGAAGAAAACAAAATCCCTGATTCAAAATGATTTATGCACCTCTGTGTTTATCACCACACTATTTACAATAGCCAAGATATGGAAGCAAACAAAGTGTCCATCAGTAGATGAATGAATAAAGATGTGGTACAAATGCACAATAAAATATTATTCAGCCATAAGGAAAAAATCCTGCCATGTGCAACAACACAGATGGATCTACAGAGTATTAAGTGAAATAAGCCAGGTGGAGAAAGACAAATGCTATATGATTTCATTTACTTGTGGAATATAAAAACAAAGCAAAACAGAATGAACAAAACAGCAGTAGATTCACAGACACTGAGAAACGACTAATAGGGAGGAGTTGGGGTGGGTGGGAGGGAAGGGTTAGGGATATAAAAGGGCACAAAAATTCTCAATCATTATGTAGGTTGGTCACGGGGATAACAGTACAGCATGGAGAATACAGCCAGTGATTCTGTAACAGCTTTCTATGTTGGCAGATAGTAGCTGTACTAGTGGGGATGAGGATTTGATAATATGGGTAACCATGGAACTACTGTATTGTATACTAAAATTAAATGAGTCTGCATATAAACAAACAACAATATTCAATAAAAAAAAGGAAAGGACTTCAGAAAACTAAGATATTATAGTTTGTTAATGAATATGATCAATTTTATTAGATGATTTGGAATATCTCTAGCATTTCAAAATTATGATTCAGATGAATGAATATAAAATTTATATGGAATTTGTTCATGTACTAACTCTAGCACAACATGGGGTTATTTTTATAACTAGAATATCCATATTAACTTGGTTTACTATTACTTGTTTTTATCCCCTAAATTCAGAGCATATCCTCTTTAAAAAAATGCATTTTTAGAGGGCAGTTATTTTCCAAAGTCCTTTTTCTCTAAATTACTAATGCTAATATATTAATTGATATTACAGATTACAAAAAGATTTACAGTGAATTTTAAAAAAGAAATGTTAGATTTATGAATCAAACTAAAAGTTTTAACATCCCTCTCATAAATTTACAAAATTAATCTATTACGCTCTGAAAATCTCAGTCTAAAGAGATAAAATGTAATATAAATAAATGTATTCTCTTATTTTAGGAATTTTATTCTCCATTATTCTAACTGCACAAGAATAAGGTAATTTTAACTTAGCCATTCATAGTAAGATATAACCTTATTTGACACTGCTGTAAACACATATGCCTTCAGTCTTCAAGTTAAAAAAATGATGTAGGAAGTGATGTAAAATAAGGTTTACAGTTTTGTTAATTTTAATTTAGTACTGTCTGAAACAACAATACTAAAACTGCAGCTGTTCATTTGTTGAACAGATATGACTCTTGAGCAGTAACTGCATAAGATTCTAAAGACAGTACATATGGAAATATATAAAGAAATAATTATATTAAATTTAATAGTGATGCATAGAAAAACATTTTCTTTTTTGTTATTAAAGTCCATTGTAATTATTTCTTACTCTATCTTGTGTGCATGAAGTACAAACACAACCTCAATTTCCCCTGATAATACTGAAGCAAAGAAAGAATAATAAGAATCATCTGCATCTTCTCATCCTCAGAAAGGACTACAGCTAAAACATACCTAAAGCACACAACTGAGTATTTCAAAAGTCCTGTCATGGTTACTGCATTTAGTATTGTCTAAAGTTGTCTCAACACCTGTTCTAAAAATATGCCAAATTTATAATTTTTAATATAAAATGTTCAAAATAAGTAAAAATGGTCTTTATATTTTATTCCTTGTGAAATTAAAAGTATGTAGATGTTTGGGAAAATGAATTTATACATGGACTTCTTTTCCTCATCTGACAATCAATATAAATTTGAGTAAGGGAGAAACTGAGTAGCCCTCAGGATGCATAGACTCAACCATATTCCCATTATTGTCTGTTTTACTTTTAATGCTTTGAACAGAAGAAGGATTCCTCATTATATGAATACAGGACAGTAGCATTTCTTTATTACTTTTAGATAACATTCTATAATTAATTGATTATTGATTTTTAAGGTATTTTTAAAAATTGTTTTGTGATGAAATTCTGGATAATATTTTTCTAAAAGATAAATAGGTGAAATTAGAGGAAATGTTATATCCACTGCAAAATGGGGTATGCAATTTGGAGCATCAAAAAGAGTAAAACTTTATATTAACCAAGGAAGTGACTTATGGAAAAATTAGATCTTAGTATTGATGACAGAAGAAAAGAATATGGTGTCATTTGTCAGGTAGCTTCTGTTAGCATTAAATACATGGTTCCTCAAGGGTTTCTTTTTGAATCCATTCCTGTAGTACATACACACACAGACACACACACATACATTGTAAATATCCCATTGAAAATTTCCTATCTTGCATATGGTGACAAAAGGGGGGAAAGGACCTGTTTTAATATAGCTCAGTCAAACTGAAAGACTGGAGTTTAACAGACCAGGCTTGTTGGTAGTTCTGACTACTGAACTTGTGATTATGAGAAATTAAGGCAGGAGTTGGCAGAAATGAAAAGATTTGAGACCAAAAAAATCTGAGTTCAGAATAGCTTTGCAGCCTTGAAAATCTGTAACCAGATGATTTCCTGTCTTCTAGGAGCATCCATTCAATGATGTAGAAAGGATGCTCTGCTAGGAATGTAGTTTTTATTTAATTTTTAAAAATACTACAGGAATTTATAATACTACTAAAAATCAATAATATATAATACTAAGAATTTTATTTTTAATTAAAACTATTTATGTTCTATTTTCAAAGGAAAATCTTAAGTATTAAGTTTTGACCTTACATACCTTTGGATATGACACATACCATATACTCAATGCACAGTAATGCTGTTTGAGACTAGCATTTGTTAGCTTCTATTCTTTCAGAGTTCACTAAGCTGCCTCAATTCAGAGATAGGTGAATATGCCCATTAAAAGCTTTCTATCATAAAATAGCTTTAAAATATATGCATTCCAATTGGTCTCACAATTCTACATGTACATGTATGGGATAATCAAAACTGCTGGAAATCTTTTTAATAGAACCTTTTGGAAAGCATTTTTTATTTGTAGTTAATTGCTAGGACACATTTTGATATTACAAAATAAGAGAATGGGAAAACATACTTTCCCTCAGTAATAATTAAAGTTATCCAACTATTTAAAGTAACTGGAAATAAATTTAGATTTCATGTACTTAGGCATTTATGCCTGAACTGGATTAATTAACACTCTTTCCTCCCAAGCTATTATAATGCACTTTCAATATGGAAATCAAACTTATTTATGTAAATAAGATTATAACAGATTACAATGTGAATTTATGTAAGTATTCCTATTATTGGTCAAAAATGTTTTCATTTCTTATTACTGACCCCTATAATTGCCTATAAAAATGCACACTTTTGCAATGTAAATTAATACATTATAAATGTTAAAATGCCTTATTTTTTATAATTCTTACAAATGAAAGAATAGTGGTTTCAAGAAATTATTTTCTGAAAACAGCAGTTAAATGTCTAGATCATTTAAATACTTTACAATATAAAAAAGTATAAATGGTATGTTTCACTGAGGACAAGTGAGTTTTACTTTAAATGCACCTAAGTTGCCTGCTGTGACCCTGATGTCATCATTTTCTACTCTGCTACTCTGTTCTTAGCAGCAATAAATAAGAGCAAGTTTTTTAAAGGTCATTATTAACTTTAAGTATGAACCATACTGAATGTGAAATGCTCTTCCTGATCCTAGCAGAGCCTTTGAATTCTGAAACACTACGTTATGAGGTTTTGTATTACCACATACTCATCATCTTTTTTTCATAAACATCACAGAATTTCCAATGAATTATCCATAGGCACAGAGTTAAACATGCCTCCTGGGGAAAACCTTTTATTTCTTCTTATAATGACTCTGAGAAGAAAAAAGTGAACCAGAAAGCTTTTTAATTTATAGGTTTTATTTAATGCAATAAATGGTTACTTTTCATGTTAGTAAAATATAATTATGTTGACAAGAGGGTAGTCTATAAGCAATTAATTTTGATCTTGCTGATGTTAATTTGAATTCTAGGGGCTCAATAAAGTATATAGATGCTATTGCTACATGTAGTTGTTCAAATAACTGTGGACTATGACACATGCAGGATGTTGATGTGTTTGATTTATTCCTACGGACATGGTTGTTTTTTCCAGTTATCAATCACCTGCTGGTGTTCTTTAAGGAATAATTTGAAGCCTATGTCTGAATATGTGTAGTGAACCATGAAGGAAAGGAAGTTAACAATGCTTTGGGCCAGTTTTCAAACATGAATTTATATAGACTGGCAAATCCAAAGGGTTATAGAATGAATCAGAATGTCTTTTGTCACAGTACATAGTAACTTATTCTCACAATATGGCACAATAGTTTTTATTTCTAAAATATCTGACATTTAGGAATTTATCCAGCTGATTATAAGTTACATGAGCATCTGATCTATCTGATTTCTCTTTGTGTTTCTAAACCTGTGATGGTACTCAACATACAATAAATTCTCTTTGCATATTTATTGAACATTAGAGAATATATTGTTAATTAGCCAGGGCTAAGACACATAATTATTATTAGTCTCATTTTACATTTTTCAAAATATAAATTATAACTTTAACTTATGGATTGTTACAATGTCTATAAAGGACTCTATTGTTGGTTTTTATTCCGTAAATGTTACTACACTAACAAGAATTTGTGAGTTATCAAGTCCATATAATCATTGTTTTGGTATACTGGCAAATTGCATGAAGGACAATGAAGGCCTATTTCCATAAAATATGAGTCAAAAATGCAGTCTGTCATATGACTACATGAATATGGGAGATGTACAACTACAAATTAGATTAAATATTAGTTTTAAAAAATAGTTTGACAGAGTATCTCGGAGGCCAATAAAGAATTAAGGATTTACAATGTCAGAGTAATTTACAATAGCTGCACTTTTCAGGTCTGAAATTTAACTCCTTGTCCTTATACTGAAGGGTTAGTGATGGTGTGGAACTAGAGATGTGCTTTTCAAGGCATTGTAGTGAGAAATACACTTTGAACGCAAAAGCAAGAGATAAAAGGAAAGGTAGTTATTGGTCACATATCAGAACCTCTAAAACAGAAAATCCTTGTCAGTGTGAATGTAGCCGATGGAACTTCATAAATACAAACTAACTTTAAATATAAAACTATACAGTTTGACTTGGGAAAAGGGTAGACTTCAGACATAGGGTGTTAACACCTTTCATTACAAAGTACTTTTTAAAGGTTTATATAATTCCAATAAGTCCAAATATACTAGGTTATACATAAAGTAGAAGGTCTTCATTTTAGGGAGGGCTAGTCGTGTGTTAATACAGAGCATTAGCATCATGAACACCAAGAAAACTTCAGTGTTAAAGTCAATGTCACCTTAGAAGCATTGTTAAATGCACAATATTTAGTATTAATATTAATAATATGTACAAAAATATGTAGGGAGAACATTCACAAGACTTTGCTTAAACAACACCAGGAAAGTAGAAGTTTGTATCTTTGTTAAATACATTTGTAAGTGCAGAGAGAGAACCTTACACACGCATTGGATTTGCTTCTAGTCTACTCTAGAACATTAAGGAAGAAACTTGGATATTTGCAGACATTTTAATGGTAGTGGGAGAAAAAAGAAGAACACTGAATAATAGTGGAACCTAACAATAACAAAAATAGTAGAACCTAACAATAACAAGTAGATATATGTAGTAACTCAATTTCTTGGAAATTATATACCTTAGAGTTTTAAGACAGAAAATTCCAGAAAAAAATGGTAATTTCTATTACTGAGTTAAAAAATAGCAAATCAGAGAGGCTTTTAAAAGTAAAAAATACCATTTGTGTAGAAGTAAGAACATCATTAATTTCAAACACAACACAGTACTCTTTCTTTAAAGTTACTCAGACATTATGTCTATGTCTGGTGCACTTAAAAATATGTACACCAGTCATACAAAATTGTGTTAATTCTCAAAATATGCAATATACTAACATGATTAATGTGTGGATCAAAAATTGTTGATACTACATATACACACACACAAATGTATATCTATCTACATATGCAAATAAATACATATACATATGCAAAATAATGAAAAGAATAATAATTATGTCCATTCTAAGTTGTAAATTAAATTTTACAAGGGAACAAAATGTATTTTAAAAGTGACTAGGTGACTTATTATTTAATAAGTACAAAGTTTCTGTCTATGTTGATGAAAACATTTTGGGTATAGTAATGATGATTGCACAATATTGTGAATGCAATTAATGCCACTGAATTATATACTTAAAGTAATTAAAATGGCAAATTTTATGTTATATATTTTTTTACCAAAGTAAAAAAAATTGACATGACTAAAAAAAAATACTGTACTATGTCATGTTCACTGCAAATCATGTTTAAGGGAACATGTAAGGGCAATTTTATAAGTGCTTGCTACTCAAGCCTGAATGTGTTTGTGTTCAGATTCTAAAACTAAGACCAAGAGAATTATTTAATAGCTATATATAATTTCCTTAAATATTTATGTATCTGTAAAATATTTTAGGAAGCTTGCTAGGACATAAGTTCTCAATTGATCTGTTATATTATTTTCAAATAAAAGTTTGCCGTTCATCACAATTAAAAATTAAATATTTCTACTTCCATTACTGTCATTCAAAGTATATATCTTTTCTACATTAAAAAGCTATACAGATTAGAAATGTACTCTCTAGTTTACAATGCCATTATTATAATAATACTCTCATAACTATTAAAATAGGACAATTTCTTTCATTACAAATCATTAGTAAAAATGCACTAAATTCTTTGAAAGATATCAAACTAAACCACACACACAATATATTTAGATAGATCTTTACATTAACTTCCCACAATTGCAGGTTGCCTTACTCCAGTCACATATCCAACATAGTAATATGCTTTTCAAATAAATGAATATTCACCACAAACAAGATAAAAAGTCAAGGAGATTGTTTAGTAGGCCAAGACCTCTAAAATCAACTTAAGATGACGAGAAACTAAGAAATGGCTTTAATTGTTCCATTATTTTTGAAAGTCCTGACAAACTCAAAACTATTATGGAATATTCAGACCCCCAGAAATACAACTGCACCAAAAATAAATCCTAAGTTTTCCCTTACATATAGAGCTTAGAACTTTTAGGCAGCTGATTTCCATTTCTCCTGTCTGGGATAAAGACAGTGTTTTGGTACTTCCTATTAGTAATAGAGCTGCAAATATTTCCTGGATCTACAGAAAATCTACAAATCAGTAAATCAGCACAGGGAATATTAAATGTGCATTAACAATAGAAATATTTTAAATTTCAATAACATTTACACAAATGAAGTCTTTTTTTCTAACGTATTCTAATAAATCAAATCATCATGTACACTTTCACCTTCTGTACTTGTAACATATGAAATTGCTCAGTAGAAAGGAAAACAGCATATAGGTCCCACTAATCTCTATTTATTGTTTCATATTTTCAATTCTTGCTGACTTCTTTTGAAGTGCAACTTTCTTCACAATTTACAAAGAACACTAATAACATCAAAAGAGTGTTCATCAGGGTATTTATATTTTAAGAGTAGGAAAGGGAAAAAAGAAAAGTTATTTTAATACCTAAAAGAAGAAAGTTCACTTTGATTGGTATCTTGTGCTGACAGAAATAATAGCACAAGAATTTAAATATGCTTGAAAAATAACTGACATTATGCTAGGGATATTAAATCTTTTCCCCCTTAAAATCTCAGTGATAAATTTCTTCATTATTAAAGAACAAAATTTGTCACCCCCAGCCTTCTGTGTTTATGGGTGGGAATCACAAAAGCTTTACACCAAGCTGGAAACAAATCAAAATGACTTTTCTGACTTGTTAATGAAATCGTTTCAGTATTTTTATTCACCTTTTTAATAGTCATGCTGTTTGTGGATTGTATCCACCTAAAAAAGTTATTCATTTAAATAAGATTCTATTCACTCTTGTAGAATTTGCGGAGAGGCTTAAGCAATATGACTAAAAGAAGAATAACTTGTCTGTCAATATGAGAGCACTATCTTAGATCATATGTACTTTGTATTTATTTTAATTACACATATAAATACTAACCATTCAGACTGATTCTATGCTAAACACAAAACAAAGACATAGTATGCTCATTATATATAATTTATGCATATGCCATATATATAATAGCCATTAAAATGATTAAAATATACATCAATTAAATCTAAAATTTGCAGGTAAATATACACTAAACTGATCATTAAAAACACAGCTACATTGATTTCTATTTTGCTACCTCTTTTTGTATGCAAATATAGACCTTAGATCATCAGATGAAAGATGAATCAAGTTTAGACTCCCAACTGTGCTGAGAGAGAAAACACACAAAGCTTATGCTTTATGAGGAAAAAAAATATATACTCTTAACAAAAATAAAGGAGACTATTATTGGTGTAAATACTTTCAGAAAAAATAAAAATAACCTAAAATAGTACAAGAGATTTTAAACATTTATAGGTTTTTTTAATTTTGTTTTCATTTGTGATAAAATATCGCTATTATATATTCTTGTTCATCATGTAACAGGATGTCTAAATGAATAACCTGTAGTATATTGCCTATGTCTTGTTCTTCACTCCAAAGGCAAAACAATTTGGTTATGAGATTCTGCACAAGAAGTGGTAAACATATGATATGGATAGGAGTTTACAGATCTACTCAAAAAAGACTGTTATGTTCAGACATAGAGCAAGCACTTCAAAATACTTAACCAATTTATGGGACACATACTCCTCTAAGTTCTTTACAGATTCTTTAGTTTATTTAATCATCACAATAAACCCATGTTACTGGCACTATTATTCTGCTCATTTTACTGATGAGGAGACTGAGGTGTGTAAGTATGGGACACTTCCATGAAGCACATGACAACTCACCCATGGTAACAAAGAAGAAACAGCATTCTGGATATGAATCCACTCGATGCATGCTCTTGACCATCTCATTATACTGACTTTTTATGCATTTTTAAATACTCTCTTGATAATGGATACAATGAGACTGAGAAAACAAAGAGTTTACAGGAAATGTATTTTTGTTTAGTTTAGAGGACTTCACAGGAAAACTACATTTATAATAGAAGAGTCGGTAAAAAAATCATTTAATTAAATTTCTTTTTTGATCAACTCAAAGTTGGAAAGATTCAGTGGTACAATGACCCAAATAACAGTATCTGCTTGTATTAATCTCAGCAGTTTGCTTGCCTCTACTATCAAAGCAGTAAAATTATCTTTAGCTCCAAGCCATGAACTTATATTAGGATTACCTTTGACAGTTCTACTCTCTAAGTAGGGTTTCAAATATTCTGTAAAATTATATCCCCTCCACACCAAAAAGTTACATAGTAAACCAAAAACTGAAAGACCTTAAATCAAATAAACAGACAACTTAATCTTTGTTTACATTCTAAATTTAACTGGACTTCAATCAGAAGTTTGGGAATTTGAAGCAAAATAAAATATATGCTTTTCCCCATAAAGTTTAATAGTCAAGATTGACAGTCAGGTATGCTTTGGTAAATCACTGTCTAATACAATGCCACTTAGATAGGTAGTTAGGACAAATCTACTACATAGGAGAGTCCTGCAAGTCTGTAGTTTAGAATGAATTATGTTAGAAACTCAGCACTTCAGATAACTGACAGAAGATCAATCCAAGGGGGAAGTAGAGGTGGGGAAACATTGAGGTGCTATGGAGTTTTGGGAGCAGATAAATCTGGATCTGAATCTTTGCTCCAGTACTATTTCTATGTGACCTAGTTATTTCATCTCTTTGAATCTATTGTTTCTCTCATCTGTGAAATGAGGAAGAGTAAATATCATGTTTGAAAGGTTGTTGTCAGGATTTTACGTAATAAAATTATATGGAGCAGTTAATACAACCTAGGTGGAACACTTATCACAGGCATGCCATTCTAACATAATTCAATTAGTTCCCTGTATCACTCCCCTTATATAAAACCTCTGATGCTTGTTCTCTTGATGGGAGGTCCTGCTACCAAGAGCTATCTTCGCCACTGTGCAATAGGTAAAATATTTTATTCCTTACTTGTATGCTCAAAGGAGTAAGTGATAAATGCTTATAAAACACATGGCATAAAGCTGGGCACACTGGAAGCACATACCAGATTAAATAATAACAATGCACAACTTCCTACTTCTGAATTGCCATTGGCCATGTCCAGTGCTGCCTCCTCCTTACGCCATCTCCAACCTCACTACCACCTTGCTTCTCTGGCTTTATAACTCATCAGACTTCAATGTAATCTCAAAACATTAGGAAAATGAAAGAGTTTCACTTCAATAAAACATTGCAGAACTCATTCCTTATTAAACTTGTTTCTGCAATAATTAAATTCCCTTGAGTGCTTCTTGCCCTAGAAAGTGGGTAAGTTCCCATTTTTTTATTTCAAATTCTGATCATTTTCTCCAACCAATTGCGAAAATTAAGTGTGAAATCCCATTGCCACTTAATCCAACAACAATTTATCACTCAAAAGTAACTTGTTCAATTACAATATCACAACAATCATACTTCCAGAGACATTATAGATACAATGACTCAGAGACTCAAAAATAAAATCATTAATATCAGGGCTCAGTTATTTTACAGAAGGTAAGCCTAAAGGGTTTCATGTTGCTTAATATATAGTTGTAGTAATTTCTCAAAATTTTCAACATCGTTACAAATATTTTACATTTAGTCAATAGATTTCAAAACAGAGAACTTTAGACTATAATTGAATGTTTTAGCCTTTGGACTGTCATATATTATGCTGGAGAAAAGGCTTACCAAGAGCCTGGGTAAGAGTTATATAAATAACTAAAATATGAAAGTTCTCCACAGCCATGAAATTATTCTAAACTAGTCATACTAGCTAGAGCTTTCATTTTAAATTTTCATATAATTAAAGAAGACATTGAAGCCTTAATAGAAAACCCATAATGGAGTTCAATAATTTAATATTTCAAAATAACTCTTATTTTGAAGTATGGTATCCTGCTGATAGGAAGTTTTCCAACTATATCTTTAAAAAAAAATCCTCAAAACAGCTAAAGAATTTTAATGCTTTGCTACTAATATCCACTGCAGTGATTTACTGGAAGAGAGCCAGATGGAGCACCTGTTAAGTTATTCCGGGGTCAGACTGTCTGACTGGTTCATTGTACACATAGTTCAGAGTTCTTTCATCATCTCTGCAGAAGAAAGTGCAGTGCAACTTCCAGATAACCCAGAAGAGATCATTAAATGATTTGTTAGAAAAAAATAGTTACTTCAGAAAAAGCCACCTAAGTCATTCAATCTCATTCCATTGTTTCGTTATCATCATAACACCAAACACTGTACAATATTATCTTCTTCCTTTAGTCTCTTTTGTCTCTTCTAAATGTAAGCTCCATGAGAACACAGAAAAAGTAATAATACCTACATGGAGAGGGGAGGTCTAGTCTACTTTTCCATCATCCGTAAAAGGTGCTATATATATTCTAAACTACCTTTAGTTACAGTTCACAGTATTTAGTTTCACTTCTAAAAATTTAAACACATCATTTTTTTTCTTATATTCATTTTCTCCTGCTTAAATCTCTTCCTTCCTTGGATATGTAAAAATGTTGACAAGCCAGATGTTGAAGTAAAGAACTATTAATAGAGAATTTTCTATAAATAACTAATACTGCTATGTAAAAAAAAAAAAGGATGAGACCAGTTAACCATTGAAAAAGGGTTTTTAGCCATTAAGAGAAAAGAACCAGATGTTTTTTTGACAGTGCAGCATTCTTGCCTCTTGGGGTTTTAGCAGCACAACCTAATGGCTATGCCTTCAGGCAAAAGTCTTAACTAATCAAGCTACTAATCTGCTGTCCAATGTAACACGCTGAAAACCACGCAAGCTGAAAATAGAATGTTATTAAAAAGCTTTCTATATGGTCATGTTGAATATTGCAATAAAGAAGAAATATTTATCTGTCAGAAACGTTGTGACTTCCCCCAAAATGGATGCATGTGTGTTGTGTGTGTCTTACTGCTATTGCAAAAGCATATCCAAACACTTAAAGTTTTAACTGGTGGGTTTAGAGAGAGGTAGATGGTAAGTAGATAGTAGATCGATAAAACTGGCATAGGGTATTTTTCAAGGATACAGAGTTTTACAGTAAACTCTGCTCCATTTGTGGATATAAATTATTTTGAGAGCCAAGCATGAAGAATAACAGTCTATTCTGTGCAGGGAAACTGATTATTAAAAAGGAAGTATTAGATTTGATCACATTACTTTGTAGAATTTGCTTTTCTCTATCTTTGTTCTGCACTGGCAAATCACTGACCTTGTGATGCAACAGAATGTGTATGTGACACGAAAAGTCTTAAAGGAAGGAATGAATATGAAATGAAGCAGACTTTGAGTTCATTCATTTACTATCCTCAGTTCAACATTTCTACTCTCTCCTTTGCAACCCTCCTATATTCATTTCTAAAAATATTATTTCTTAAGTGGAAAAATATTTTTTTCAGCATTTTCAATATTTTCTTTAAAGACATGCAGTGATAAATTCTTTAGCATATACAGATAGCATGACACCAGGAAAACATTTGCATGCAATTATAAGGCCAGAATAAAATTTCAAATTGTGTTACTTGACTCTTTCCAACTTTGTAAAGATTTATGAAGGTCTCTTCTTATAACAGTTCTCAAAAGTTTGTAATGTCAACATACCAATACATCTTTACCCAACAGATGCAATTTATTTTACAGTATGTCAGGTCTATTAAGGCAAACCACTTTTTGGAATAAAGAAACAGACATCTCAATAGATTGGTGAATCATTTGAGGTAGTGTGTAATTAGATTGAAATATAGACAACCTGCAGACAATTTTCCTTCAATGATTCATTATTTTGTCCTATTTAGATGATAGGCAGGAACTCAAGTCTTGTTGTTTTTCTTTTTGAGTATCTTGTGAGCAATTAATATAACAGACATTCCAATCTGAATATTTTGAATATTTCCAGCTCTGCAAAAATAATAAATTTTCTCAATTGATTTTAATTAAGGTAATGAAATAATAATAATAATCCATTTAGAAAAATAAAACAACTAGAAACAGTGCCTGATTCTTGAATTTCTTACATAGATATATACTTTTCAGTAATTTTAGAAGTTAAATTTTATTTTTTTCTCATCTGAGCACTTTATATGATTAAATAAGCATATTATACTGTTCTAAACATATTTATAAATAGGGTCTGTCTTTAGGGATTAATTTAGCCCTTAGGATCCAATGTATTCTTATATAAAATACATGACAGGTTAGCAAAAACTTCCATTTATTCTAGACATATGGTAAGGAATGATTCATTCTAAGAATTTCCAAATGAGATGAGTGTAACTCTTATGTGGATCCTCAATGCAGAGATGAGAGCGTTCCTGAAATTACTTCCCATTACAATGAGTATTTGTAATTCAAGATTACTGCAGAAATTGATTATCCTATTGTTCACTATAAAATTTAACACAACACAATATACCAGTTGGTAAAGTCACAGAGCTGGAAGCATGAATTAAAGGCCAGGTCCACACTAGCAGAAGCAGGTTAATGCCAGTCACAAATCTGTTTCTTCCTATTGCAATTAGATAAAGGGAGCCAACCTCAGTTGGAGAGGTGTGAAAGTCTGAATACTCTACTTTCTATGAATCCTATACTTACTGTGTCAGTATTAAAATAGCTCAAAAATAATTTGAACATTTGCCTAACCCTCATATTGCCAAATAAACATCTGAAAAAAAAAAAACTTGTGGTAGGGGAAAAAATGGCTTATGCATTTAACCTGACACTCCCTGGCCTTTTCTTCGCCACTCCTCCCAAGGAAACTTACTTTCTCACTATCAAGGTTGATCTGAGAGTTTCGTGAGTGTGTGCCAGCCATGTGCTATTGTGATGTCTCTTGGAGCTACACCTGTAAATCTTTCCTTGTGAGCCAAGGATACTGAGTCTGCAGTTTATTAAGACTATCAACACATGGAGCTCCTTTGTTGGCCAGGAATGGAGCTAACATTTACAGGTGTGGCACATACAGACTAGGTTGTCTTTACAATGAGCATTTATAATATACATGGAGTCCTTAAAATTTGCCAGCCCTGTGTCAGGTGCTTTCCATAGCCCACTCGTTAAGCTGCCCAACAACCCTCCGATTGGGTGTCATCTTAAACACACACGTACACAAACTCACCTTTTAAATATTAGTCTGTAAATTATAAATAATGATATTGCCACTTTGAAAAATGCATGTTTCAGACAGGTATCTGAAGTAAATATTTGAAATATTCAAAGGAATATTTTAATCACCCAATGAAGGAATATGATGATTAATTTTATCAGCATGGGTGGGCCACAGTGTCCAGATTATTTGGTCAAACATTAGACCTTTCAGTGAAATTTTTGTTTTGGATGAGATTAATATTTAAGCTTGCAGACTTTGCGTAAAGTTCATTACCTTCAATAATGCGGGTGGGCCTCATAAAAACATGTGAAAGTCTTAATAAAATGAAGACTGACCTCTTCTGAGCAAGAGGGAATTCTGCCAGCAGTTGGCCTTTGGAGTCAAACGGTAGCACCTTCCTGAGTCTCCAGCCTGACAGTCGACCACACAGAATTCAGATTTCCTAAACCTCCGCAATCCCGCGTGCCAATGCTTTCAGCTAACTCTCCTCTCTCACTGTCTCCCGACCCGCCGCGCCCCGAGGAAGCCCAGTCTCGCGGGATCCTGGTTGTCCCGCGGAGGCCGTAAAGGGAGGGCTCCTGAGATGAGGAGCACCTGTGTGCCGCAGCCTGTCCGTGAGGAGCCCGGCTCAGCCCACACAGGCAAACCCCATCCTTGTCAGTGCCTCACTCCCTCACTCTGTATGTATGCGTGTGAGTATGTGGACTGTGGATTTTCAGATGAAGTTAAAGCTCATTATCAAACTTGGCTTTAACCAAATGTATGGGAGAAATTTGCCATGTGCACAAAAATTATTGAAACTACCACCATCTTCTCTCCACTAACCGCCCTCCTTGTTCTATTTTGAGAACAACCTAGACAAAACTGAGACAGAAAGCAGGGGGCTGGGGGCGAACAGCCTCTGTCTAGTTGGAGCGGATAAGGGCCTCGGGAAAGGGCAGAGCAGCTGCGGTGGAAAGTCCTTGGTTTTTTGCGAGCAGTTAAGAGTCGCGTAGCAGGACAAATTTAGAAACAAAGACAACTTTCAATGAGATTAGAAAAATGAAAAGCATACCAGCGGGAACCAAGAGAAATTAGACAACTCAGCTAAGCAAATTAACGAAGTTTGAGATAAAAGCCTCTCGACAAAGTCCAGCCACGGGAACTCAGGTTGCCTCCCAGCCGGGCTAGGAGTTCTGTACTTTCGCTTTCTCTGAGTAAAAAAAAAAAAAAAAAAAAAAGCCTCTTTCTCCCGCTTGCCTACCATGCTTGAGCATTTGCGAAGTTCATTCTTCCAATCCGCCAGCGCCAACCCGGCATCAAAATGAATTTTAAGACGATGTTAAGTTTTGAAATAGAAATTCTTTTTTTCACATTTAATTGATACTATATAGGAATTTTAGTTCTAAGGAATGTCACCCTTACTTATGCGGTCTAAAAGGCACAAATAAAATAAAATATATTTCTCCTAAGCTATTTGCCCAGTATAGTCTACAAGTAAAATGGTTCAAAGCCTGACGCAAAGGAAAGATGAAGAGCACGTGTGATGTGATGGCTCTCAAATACCCAGAGCAGCAGGGCTTCTTATAAGCCCTAGTTAGGATAAGCAGTTGTATGAAGAAAATAGTTTGCATGGTATGTTTAAACAAGAGTCCCCATCTAAGGAACTGGAAAATTTGGCAGCATACTAGCAGAGTTTTTCATGAAACAACTTTAAATCTCTGATTAAATATCCTCAATTATTTTTGAGTACTGTTTTTAAAAGTTTTTTCTAGGCTTTGCAGTCAAAATGCTTAAATGGACTCTAACTTTTTCCTCCTCAAGCCTAATGGGAAAGGTCAATAATGTTCTAAAAAAGCATAACTACTCAGGTTTGGGGAAAAGGATAGAAGAGAGGGGAGAAGAGCATGGACATTTGTAAGCTGGAAAACAGGGACAAATGATTTACTGCTTATCCGATCCTTTGACAACAGCATCCAACACTGATAGTGGGTAAGGTTGAGAAACAAACTGATTTACAGGGCAAAATGTCCCCAACACTTGAGCTTTGGGGGAATCTTCTCATTACAAATGGAAGTGGGGGCAAAAGGGTTTAATGTTTGTCCAGGACATCAACAAAACTGCCTCTCTGCTATTCTACCCATGTAGAAAAAAAATAGTGGCTTGTTCTCTGGAAAGGTGAACAAAGTATCTGAATTGAGAGTTAGTATAGGACAGAGTAAAATATTGCTAATACATCATGGGTGCTGAAACTGTATTTTGATTTCAAAAATATAGCTATTCTTCTCCTATATGGTCTCCTTTTCCTTTTTATACTTTTAATTAGATTGTGAGATGTCCCAATATGATGAAAAAGACGTTAGGAAGGCAAACTACAAAAACTTATTAATTAGCTCTACTGGCCTAGAAATAGTACTCCAAGTGCCTGCTATTTGCCAGGCATGGTTCCAAGAACTTTACATTAATTTATTTCATCAATACAACCCAATGAGGCACAGGTTATTATCTTTTTTTATTCATAAAGTTTTATTTGATTTTTTCTTACTAGTCAAATATTAACAAATAAGGGAAGAAGAATGAGGTTGTGAAATAAAATGGTCTAAAAACTGGAGCAAGATTCGAAAAAAAATGAAAATTATTAACATATATGTCAAATCTCAATTTTTTTCAACATACAAAGGTATTACAATATTATTGACGATATTACCTGTGCTATACCTACAACTCTGTGACTGATTTATATTTAAGTAGAATTTTGAGGACAGATTATTACTATTTTAATCTTTCAGATGAGAAACCTGGGCCACAGAGAGGATACAGAATTTGTCCTACGGTTAAGACTGAGATTTCTATCCACGAAGTTTGTATCCACAGTTTTACACTTTGAATTACTCTTTACTGCCTGGTAGGAGAGAATATGTGTCCTAAAATGGAACCAGAAAAAAACTATGAAAAAAAGAAAGATTGTGAATTGAAACTGCCCCAGACATTATCGTCAACAGATTTAAAGATCTAGAATTATCTCCAGAAGATTGCAAACTACAAGACAAAACTTCATTCACCAATAAATATTTCAAATATTGTTTGACAAAACTAGGATTAGATTAAAAAATTTTCTATGCTGGTGAAAAGATATTTGTAACCTCTTTCTATATTCAATCTTGTCATATAAAATTGTTTTAATCCCTTTTAAATCTCTGGTGATACTGATTTCAACATGTTTGATTTTCCCAAAAATTTTGATTTTAACAAAAATGATGTTAGTATTTATATCCCCACAATATGATTTACCTTACTTACCTTTACCATCACTAGAAACTAGCTCATCCAAATCACAGAAGAGGTACTTAAAAAAAATTAAATAAATCCTCTCTGGTACATAAAATGATGAAAAAACATCAAAGATGCTAATCCGTGTTCTAGTAGCGTATGAGTTTTCCTTGTTAACTTTTTTGTTTTTATGTTTTAAGTTCATTTCTCATAGCATCAATATTTTTTTCTTATCTTGACTTTGTGAATAGTAATAACTTTAAATGTTACATTTGATGTATTAAAAAAGATAGCTTCTCCACAGCGATAAAATTATCATAAATATTATCTGTCTTTTCAGTCCTATAGTCTTTTAGGTAGTATCAAGTCATATTTACCATGGTCAATTATATTTTTGAACTAGGTAATCATGAATTGTGATTCTGAAATCATTACTTCTTTTATAAAGTGTTTATAATGGGATAATTATGAAAAGGGATCCATTTCTCAGTTTTCTAAAATATTATTTTCAAATTTGGTTAATACAGAATAGTAACAAAAAATTGGCGTAAGATCAAATGCAGTCTTGAATCTAAAATCTGTTCAAATTCCAACACAAAAGTACTTCACCACCTCTGTTTCACAGGTTAAATAACGAAGTTACCATTCTTTGCCAACCATGGTTCAAGACTTACTCTATTTACACCCAACATTTCAGGATTGAGGATTAAAAATTTTGTAAACCTGATTAACTGAAGGTCAGCTGTCACTTGCTTTTGAAATATGAACATGTTTTCCTGATACTATACATGGAGGAATTTCCAAAGCAGAAAGCTATGTTGAGTTGCTTCCAGAGACATCTCTTTGTAACACCTTCTTAACTGTGACTTCCTAATCACTATGCAGAAGATTTCACTGCCTAATTAAAGGACTGGTGCAGTGATGAAGATAAAGAATACAGAGCAGGGCTGCAAACTAATCTACAAGCAAAACACAGGAGCTACTTGTCAAGAGTAAGGGCATATTTTATCGACAGCTGTGTCCAATAAGAGTGAGTTATACGGTAAATATTTAATATTAATGCTTTTCTGCCATGATACCTCCTTCATTATCTCTCACTGTGCTCAGTAAAATAATTCATATATTCATTTATTAAACTTACACTTTAAATAGAAGAATTTTTAAATAACAATGTTCATTTTCAATGGAAATGTAATCCTCATTATACTGACATATAAATGCAATGAAATAAATGTATATAGTTAATCAAGTTAACTGTTCAATTTATTGTTAGATTCTGTTTTGAATATGTGACACAGATACAATATTAATTACTCATATATGAAAAAGAGACATTACTGACGCAGCTGCAATCAAAATTGTGTAAGAAACCAGTGGCTCAATATGTAAATGGTATTTTGTAGTAATTTACAAAAGGAATACACATGCTATAATAGAATAGAAGTGCCCAGATACTTCATCAATTGTTAGCTCAGTAGCATTGCCAAGTTACTTATTCTCTGAGACTTAATTTCCCCATGTATTTTAAAAAAAAGAGAGAGAAGAGAGTAATAATCCCATCTACTGTGCAGAGTTGTTATGAGCATAAATATGATGTACATAAAACACATGGGGCATATAGACTTTTAATAAATGTTATTTATCTCCTCCCAACATAGACAATGTGATACAGGCTCCAAATTATCCAAGCCAAATTAATGAAATATGGGTGCACAGAGTACAACTGATATATCTACATCTATGTCTATATATATAGATATACATACACACACATATATATATGTATATATATGTCTGTTTCAATATCTATCTCTGTATCTATTTATCTATAAGCATACCTCTGTGTGTGTATAAAAGTCTAATTTTTATATATTTTCCCCCAGGGCAAAATAAAATATTTAAGAAAAATGTTTAGCATAATTCAAAAAAATGTTTTAGCAATTAACTAAATGAGCAAAATAGACAAATAATTGAGAATAAATACAGTAAATATTGTTAAATGGAGTTTTTAAGTAGTAGTGGAAGGCTGTGGTATAAAACATGTTATTAAAATTAAGCCATCCATTAAAATATGTCACCAGAGGAAATAAGAAAAGTCTGGATTACTTTAATATAGTCAAGCTTCCTTTATCAAGTTCTATAGAGTCTGTTAGAGAATCTTCTTGGTACACTTACTTACAGATTGAAGGCTAAATTGGAATTTGGAGTTCCTAAGATCTATAAATTAGAGATAGTGTCTGAATAAAATAACCTGGTATATTAGGATTGAGTTTCTTTTATGTACAAACTGATATTAATAGTTAAAATACAGATATTACAAAAACCTTTTTACACAAAAATGAGCTTTATATTTTCAATGCCACTTAGTTTCTTAGGCATAGAATAAACTTTCTTACTAAAAGCATAAAAAACACTAAAAATATAACCTGAAAAAAGAAATGGGATGGGTATATTTTCTTTAGATCAACTATAGGAATTTTCATGTTCTTTTGTTTACCAGAAAATGCATACTCTTTACAAAACTGCAACTTTAGAAAATTCAAACATCCTGATGATTTGAATAGGCTGGTACCTCATGTTCTGTCTTTTATTTTGAGTAATGCCACAGACTGCTTATTGTCCACCTAAATTTGGTTTTCCATCTCTCCTTTAAAATATATTTGTAGCAGGGCAGATGGCTGCCAGCTTCCCTGGAAGTTAAACATAATTAAGTTTTTGTTGATAGAATGGAGTATATCATTTCTGAGTCTAGGACTTCACACTTTGATTTTATATTTTTCCTATTTCTTTTCCACTCCCTGGAAGCTGAAACAATGGATTTACCAAACTGGAACCATGAGAAGAAGGCAGCATCCTGTAATATGGCAGAAGGACAAGACAGATAAAACCTGCTTCCTTGAGTGATATGTGAAACTGAGACAGCTCAACAGCCTGGCACACTCACTCACTTTAAGGCTATTACATGAGAGACACACAAAATATGTGTTATTTAAACCACTATATTTTGAAATGTCTCTGTTATAACAGTGTTAGCCTCTGTGCGAAGTGATACAGGTAACCACTGAGCACCATTTTAAATAAAAATACCATGAGTAAAATTATAAATCTGTAGCCTACAGCTGTAGAATTTTTGCATATTTTAAGTTGTTTTTAATGTATCACAAAACAAAGGATATTGTTTCAAATTAATTGAGAATGACAACGTGTTAAACACTGGATTTTTTTCAAGGGCTAAAACTAAGCAGTGCAATTTGAGAGGTAAGTAAGGAAGCTAGAAATGAAGGATCTTTCCTTTAATTTATATCTGTATGTGTAACTTTCTTGGTTCTCACTCCAAATCATTTTCCTACTCATGCCACTCCTGTTGTCTCTTCATCTGAAATCTAGTTAACATATTTATTATGTCATTGAGTGATGAAATTACCAATAATTTGGAAAATATTATTTTTACTATCTACAATTAATTGCTAAAACTTTCCCTACTATCTCTTTGAAAAATCACCATAGTCACTCTTTGAATATTTCCAGAAGAAGGAAAATAAGCAATTCCTTTTTTTCTCTACTTTAGATGGCTAAACTCTCACAAACCCTTCCCTAAATTGGGCTTTTAATACTCTCCTTCCTCAATTCCTCATTATGTTTTTGCGATTTATCCCAGCATCTTGACTTTTTCACATTTATTCCTGGAGTACAATTACTCTAGACCAAGTGGTCCCTGTTTGCAAAATCCATGAGAATTTCTGAATCACCACCTCATGATGTATATATTCTTTGCATTGTTATTTGATTGTGAAAATGCAAATATATTTTATATCCATCAAATTTACACATTCTTTTGAAGGCAATTTTAAATATTAATATGCCTTAGTATTCTGAGATTCTGAACTCTAAACCTATTAAATCCTTCCATTTTTTTTCCTAGGTATAATTCAAATAGGCAATTTGACTATAAATACACATTATTAAATCCAAAGGAAATTTTAATTAAGTCACTTTCCAGTACTAAGATGAAGTGGTCCAGATGAATTCCTATTCTGCTTCTCTTTATCATTACTTCCTCTTCCAAAAGTTCTCTTTGCCTGGCTCCTCATGCTTGCTCATTCCAGGACCCATCGCAGCAAGAAGCAAACTGGAATATCTCTATTTGTCCTTTCTAATAATAATTCTTAAGCACCTTCTGTATTTCAGACACAGTTCTAGTCACTTATAATATATTGGTGAATAAACAGACCATGTTAATTCTTGGGTCTCTCTTAGCATAAAAAGAAGGATTTTCTTCCAATTTTCACTGGTGATACTGCATGATATACAATATCTTCTCTCTCATTGTGAACTTCAGCCTGGGCTTGACTCCTAGCCTATTATCTTTCCCTAACTGAAGCTGCATTCTTTCTCCCTTTTCCTTGCTTACAAACTTTAAACAGTACTGCCCATTCCTGCCTGATTGCCAAGTAATACCCTGAAGATTGTATGTGAGGCTGTTTGAATAAACCCAGCTCTAACCATTTCCCTTATCTGAATTAAAGTTTTGGGTCCCCTTGGATGCCACACCTGAATGGTATGCCTGCCACATAGGACTAGTCTTTTCTGTTTTCTGTATTTGTTTACATTGAGAGCAGCTTCCTGCTTGACTCCAGCTTAGTCACATTCCTAACAGACACATGTTGCCAAGGTAACATTGTGTATAACATTTGAACTTAAGTTACTATGCTATTTTAGCCCATTTCCACAAATAATTTCATCACACTGCCTTATAGTATATGCTAAATAGATATCTGTAAATATTTTTTATTTTTTGGCTTCTTACTCCCATATCAAAATCTGAGTCCATGTTTAAGAAGTGCTGGGGGTACCCTGCCCATATATCCACAGCACTCACTAACCTTGTACACTGCATTTGTACCATGAACTCTTGCAACACTACACCTGAAAGCTGTTTCTGACTTGCACAGGCCTGAGCTATGCAGTGGGGGCAGACTGGCTAGAACGGCAGGGAATTAATATCCTTTCCCAGGCTGAAAAGTCTTCAACCAATGATAGATGAGGTGGTGGTAAATATCCACAAACCCTCAACTTTCTTCACATCGGACTGGACAATTCTGAGCTGGATTCTATTTTCCTAGGGGTTGCCAAAAAAGCTTGAGCTCAATTCACTCACAGTGGTAACCTGCTCATTAGCACACCTCACTTTAACTTTCTTCCCTTAACAGAATACCTTCCTTACACTATGATCCAGTGCTCCCTGGTGTAATTTTGAATGTCTGTACCTGAGAGGTGAGGGGGACGGCCAGTGTGGTTGCTGCTGGTGCAGAGAAGAAAGACGGCCTGGGACTGCAGTTTGTGAGCAATAAACGGGTTTTAAACTTTATTTCTCCCTTTGGCTGATTTTGGTCTTTAGGAGTATTTTGCCCCAGGATTTCCTTTCCCCCGACTTACAATTGGCATAGTGTTGGCAGGATTCCTGTGAACCCAAAATCTGTCATAATGGGTGTGACCTTTGGGAGGGCTGCCCCTAGAAATGATGGGGAGAAGAGGTGCTTGTGCTGAGGGACATGTGTCTACACTCGTGTGGTCATAGAGGCACCACCACCACTGCTGGCCACGCCGACCCCGGCCCATGGCCCGAGCCTAAGGCTACTGCTTCTGCCACTGCTGCTGCTCTTGCTGCCGGCCAGAGCCTGGCCACACCATGGAAAGGAGCAGAGGTCCGGGTCACCTTGAAGCAACTGGCTGTTGTGTACCATGCCTTGCTGGCTGCAAGGGTCCATCACCAGAACATCTCCAACCAAGGTAATAACCTCCTATCCCATCATGGGGGTGGGTGCGAGACTGGACCCAAAGGCCACAGAGTGGCATGGCACAGACACCTCAAGACAATGTGGGCCCATCGGTGTGGCTTGTCTTTCACCTTTGAAGAAGTCAGCCAAGCCCGGAAGGAGTGCCCTGTACATTGTACAGATGAGCAAACCACCAAGAGGAGCCTAGAGTGTCTCTCTGCAGCCTATGGTCCGTCCCTGGTTACTGAGAGCGATTGAGGAACCCACTTTATTGGACATGTGTTGCAAGGATGGGTGCAGCAATTAGGAGTAAAATGGATGTGGCCCTGGATATTTCAACACATGGATCAGCGATCGCTGGCTCTTCTGGCACCTAGGGGAAAGGCCTGGAAGCTGGCCTTCTGTGTATTCCTGTAACAACAGCAAAGTGGCCCCCAACAATCAGGGCTATTTGCTTCTACAGTCTTTGCATCCTGGATGTACCCCCTGGCTGCAGCTGCCGCATGATGGCTGGAATGGATGAGCTTTGGACTTAATCTGCATGAGACTTTGAACCTAGTTGAATCCTCTGGCTTGAGAATTGTGATTGTGTTGCTGTTGTCAAGAAAATAATGTTTAAAGAGAGGCTTGACCTTGTCTAATGTTTGGTAAAAGTTTTGTGAGCAATTTAGCATGCTTGTTAGGAATGAGTAAACAAGTGTAGAAATGTATTTTTGTGCTTAGTGAGAGATTGTGCTATAAAGTAACCTAGCTGAATCCTCTGGCTTGAGGATTATCAAGATTTTATTGCTGTTGCTATTGCATGTTACTAGATTGGTCAGAAGAGGGGGATCAAGTAAATTGTAAGGCGAGATTTCTGGAAGGGTGGATTGTGGGTAAAATTGAAACATTTCCAGAATATCTCGCCTGGCTTTAGTATATCTGCATATCAATAGATGTTCAGAGGTGGAAAAAAGTATGGCTTTAGTGCATTTGCATCTTTCCTCAGGGGTGGAGAAGTTCATCTCCATATCAATGGGTGATTATGTGGGCAACAGAGGGCTTATCTGTACCTGAGAGGTGAGGGGGAGGGCCGGTGTGGTTGCTGCCGGAGCAGAGAAGAAAGATGGCCTGGAACTGCAGTTTGTGAGCAATAAATGGGTTTTAAACTTTATTTCTCCCTTTGACTGATTTTGATCTTTAGGGGTATTTTGCCCCAGGATTTCCTTTCCCTGGACTTACAGTTAATTTCATACCAACCATACACAATGGCAAATTGTGTCACTCAAAAATAATTTATAAATATCCAAATTCTCCACCATTTGTTGCTAGAATTCAATTTGTTTTTAACCCACTAATTTGGGCTTGCCACACTTTTACACAAAAGGAAGACTATAGACTTATTGCCAACATAGGGCATTTGTTACAAAAATTTCAGTTGTACATCTGGTTAGGAGGGTTTTTAACCTCAGCACATGTACTGTGTCATTGTTTTCCACATAACATTTAGAGAATTCTAGAAACATTGAAGCTGGCAGTTATTCACAGTATTGGCTACAGGACACCAATTCTCTGCTGGTTCAAAATGTTGTTAGTTTCAAGAGAGAATGTGAGAAGTAAGTAAAAACACTTTCTTTTCTTCTGAACTCTAGGAATTCACATTTTCCAAGAAAGGCTGTAAACATTGTCTCTCAGCTGATACTGTCCAATGGGAGAAAACTGTTGGAAAAAGGAAACCACAGGAAAGCAAGATAATTTTTTTTAATTTAATATTACTAGCAAATAATATTAAATTTTATTGGAACTAAATTCAATATTACTAGCAAAATGTTTAGTCTTTAAATATATCTCCACCTAAATATTTTTTCTTATATTTTTCTATGAAATTAATCTGATACTATTCCATAGATCAATAAGTCCAATATTTTCCACTGATACGAAGACTATATTATGTGAATTAGTACAACTGACATGGAGGGCAGAGAGGATGAGCTAGACCTGAGTACTAGGTGAAAATGAAGACAGAAATGGTAACTACTTCATTCGTCTACTAGAAAAAGTCACAGATTTTTAAAAAATGGTTGTATTATAATTCCATTTCTGCTAAAAATAGTTTCATGTGTATATATTTCCCAAAAATTCATGCTCTACTTATTTAATGTTGAAATAATTTGGAAAAACTCCTGAAATTAACCTTTGATCAAATTATAACCCTCAAATGACAAAAACGTATAAAACTGGGTTAGATAAATTTAGTCTGAAATTACTGAAAGCCTTCATTAAGCCTTAATATATGCTGTCAGCTTTAAACTAAATAATAGATGAGATTTTAACATAATCAGAAGAAAACTGCTGCTACCTGCCTCTGTTACTGTCACAATGAAATTGACAAGATAATTTTGAAAATAAGGCCTTCTCCAAGTCACTTCAAGGATCTGACAAGCACACAGTATTTAGAATTATATCTATTCATACAGAAAAAAAAAGATTTATCTAGAAGAATGTAAGATAGTTGAGTGTAAGAAAATATATTCCCCTTTAGAGAATTTTCTTTGACAAATAAATACAAGTGCTTCATAGGTTAGCAATTCTTTGCTTTCAGAAGATTCCATTTTCTGATCTTTCTGCAATTGTCTTTAAGGAAACTATGCAGTTAGATAACCTTCAAGTAATCAACAAAGGCATACCTATATGTGTTACACCAAGTTACTGTGTTTATTAAGTCTCTTAAGCTTTTCTTAAATTATTAATATATATAGCTCTCATTATGACTGCCAATAAGAAAAGTACTTGACTAGTTCCCTCCCTATAAGGAAGAGTACAAAATAACAAAGGAGAACAATATTTCCCTATAATCTTCAGAGATATGTGTTAGGACAAAGCTTAAACTTAAGCTAAAAATATTCTTACATTTCTTTCCAACTATGTAAAATATAAAATATTCAATAATTCCTCTTTTTATCTAGATGAATATGACTCATTAAAAATAGTGATGTGACTTTGGACTTAACATATACAAAGCTAGAATTGGTGGAGAGGTTTATGAACTAAAAGTTGTTTAGGTATATATAATATATATAATTGACATATATCAATTATTTATTAGTTGTTATTTCATTCATAAACATTTACTTCTCCATTTTACTGCCTTCCCAGATGCTGAGTGCTTGTGGCACTTACTGATGATTATTATATCTGAAACTAGATATCTCTAGATCTCTGAAAGAATTTTTAAGCAAAAGGGTATTTCAACTTTTACATGACATTACTTGATTTGCTTGTTCATATTGCCTTATGAATATACAAAAGAGCTCAGTATGTCTTAAAGCCAATTAATCATTTATTGATTTTGGAACATACATTAGTAAAATAAATAGAGAATATTTTTGTAAGACATGGAGTCAACCAACTAAAGTTATGCATTTTAGAATTAAAAATTATTTTCTACCTTGAAATACTGGATATAATTTTACATTTCCTTTAGATACAGCACATTAAACTTATGACATGTAGATATTGTACTTTGTTTTTCTAATGATAAACTAACAGCATCCTCTTATAAACTATGCTGTTAAAACATAGAAAAAAATCATTGCTATTATTCTTACACCTGCCTAAAACGGGACAGGAAAGAGACACAGCGGGAAGACACTCAGGAGCTCACCTGAAAGTTAAATACAATAGACAGGTCACATTTTTGAATTGCCAACTTTGATGTGCCTTTACTCCTATATTACAAATCATGTCATATTCAGAAAGTTTAAACGTTGAGGGATCTATTGAGTTCTGTCCCTGATCTTCAAGAAACCTGAATTTCCAAAGAGATATACAGATGGAATTTTCTTTTTTCCTTTTTGTCCTGTTCATTAAATGTCTCCAGGCAAAAACTCAAGATGGTGGGAGCAAAAAGAGAGTTTTAGGAGCTTGATCTGAAGTGACCATTTTGTATCAGAATGATAAAGAAAAAATCAGTTTTAAAAAGGAAATATAATCATATTTCAATTCCATGTAAATTTTATGCACATGTGGTAAAATAGGTTTTTAGCATGTTATAGTGATTTATAAATACCTAAAAAGCTTTAGTAAGTAGGTCTCATTACTCACCAAAATTCTTTTCAGATCTTCATATCCTGAATATGCTCATTATTATGGGAAAGTAAAATCCTATTCTTCATTGCTCATACTCTATTTTGGAAAAATTACATATTGATCACCAAAGTAGAGAAAGACAATGTATGGTGTCTTTCTTGAGTAAGATTTAAATTTATATCAGATACTACAGCTCAATAACATTAGGACTATGAAAATAATATATTTAAAAATTTGAGGTAAAAGTAGACATGAAATTCATTGCAATTTGTTAATCTTACGATTTCCTATCACAAGAATATTAAGAGTTAGTAGGCAAGAAGCTTTGAAGAACAAAAGAAGAACTAAAAATGAGAAAAATAAGATTGAACTTTTTTTTAAACCTGCTTATGAAATATTTCAAAAATATGTTCCTGAATCATTTTTAAAGCAAATTGTTTATCTATCCCAGCCAACTAACATATCTATGCATTCAGGGGTCAAGAGTGGAAACTGAAATGTAGAGAAGATATTTTTGTATTTTTATCTCACTCATAGGAACATGTTTCTTAATATACTTGTTGAAATTTTGCAAATATTTAGAACCTCTTCCTATTAAAAAGAAAACAAGACACTAAAAGACCATGTGAATCCACTGGGGCTGAAGAAGCAATAAATATCCCAGTTTATTCTACAGACTTAGTACCCTGAGTCAATAGAGAATTCTTGGCCACTGGTCACCAAAATTTTGGAAATGCATTACTAGAGAGATGTAGATTTCTTCAGGCCAATCAATCCAAGCCAGCTACAGTTACAGTCACTCACACCTTATAATGAAAGCATCTGAGAAGAGCCACTTTGAGAGAATCTGCCAACCCAAACTATTACCACAATGGGAAAATATTCCATAGCTGCCAGAACTTGTTTCACATTCACAAATCCTGCGTAGTGGGCGTAACTCTGGAGGCCTCAGCAAAGCCACAGAGAAGTAGAGTGAAAAGACTCTGATTTCCATCTCTGCTGTAATGAACCAGCATTTGAGAATAATCATGAGGCCTAAATCTGTAATGAGAAATGTTCTAAGCACTCTCTATATGTTAAATCATTTAACCTCCAAATAGCCCTATGATGTGAGTCTATATTCTCGTTTTATAGATGAGGAAACAGGCATAATATGGTGAAATAATTGCCGTACATTGGAGCTGAAAATCCAACCAAACCTTCTAAACACAAATATCTGTTGAACTACTTCTAGTAGGCTAATACTGAGACATTTTTAGCCATGTATACATATTATTTCCGCAATATGAAAGATTTGCATGATACAGTGTTGCTTAATGGGAGGGTGAACTTCATACTTTAAGAGGGAGTGTGTAATGGATCTTCAGACACCAAAGTTCAGTGTGAATATTTTAGAAGCTTTTATTTTTCTATAATTGTAAGTAGTATTTTACATTGGGACTAATAAGGAATTTTTTAAAGGTAAGACTTTACTGATGAGATCTTTTTGAAATAATTTTATTCCAGAAGGTACTGATGTATAATGTTAGTGTTTTGTATCTTTAGAGTCTGGGTGTTGAAGTGATTTGGAATAAAACTAACCCACACTAATTTTTGCAGCAGGATGAGTTATTTTGCTGAAGTCAGCATGAAAGAATACCTAACAAATTTCAAAAAGGGCCATCACCAAATAAATCAAGCAAATGCTTAAATGATAAATGTCAAACCAAGTTAAATTTTTAGTAACATTTGTGAGTGACTTAGGCTACTTTTCAGGATGTGTCTCAGAAAATGGAGTTTAATGGAATTTCCAGGGTCTTGGTGGAGATTAAGAATGTGGATTTGTCAGATTGCTACAGTTGTTCTCATCCTGGGGGAGCAAGTCACTAGAGCTGAAGTCATGTGAGGCTAATTTACAAACTTGACTGCCAATGTTTCAAACTATATTGGAGGGGTATTTGGGGGCTTGGCAACTGGGACAAGTCATCTGCAAGGGCATACCCTCCTGGGTAGTTAGGTTCTCTAAGGAGATGAAATTATAGATGAGACATTTCTCCTGAGAGCACAAAATTAGAACAGAGGGAGTTGAATTGCCTTAAGGGATAATTTTATCAGACAGTGGTAACCTGATTAATTGCCCTTCCCGTCTGTTCTGCTGATGTTTCTATCTAAATAACTGGGCCAAGGTATGGTGGAATCAGAATACTTTCCTCCAGCTCATTTCCACAAAAGCAGTGGAAACTCCAGACCCCTGAATAGTCATTACCCTCTTCTACATGACAGTGTCTAACTTTGCTGTCTGTATATTAAATTAATTTTATCTGAGTCCAGTATTTCAGGAGATAGACTTTGACATCGATTAGATAGTAATAGAGGATAGGAAGATAGCCAGTGAAGTTTTAATTCTTTCATACTTTTAAAATAGATAAGTGGTTGCAAAAAATTTGTGATTTAGGAGATTCATTGACAGTACTGAATGGATTAGAGCAGGTCAGGATTGAAAAATGAACAAATATTGTAAAACCGAGCCCAAAGAGATTAAGAACTTGAACATGGGTTGTTGTGATTAGGAATGGATGTAGAGGAAAGGTGCAAGAAATATTTTGAGAACAGAAAGTTTTAATTCTTTTCTCCAGGGTCCTAACATCACCATACTCAGAGCCATAAACTTATCATAGCTAATTTTTTTCTAAATAAATTGAAATACCAATGAAGAATTCAGTGAAAGTATCAAAAAAAGTGTACATTATAAGAAGTTGTAGGAAAGAAAGTAACAGTGCAAAGGAAAATAATTTCAAACTATCTTAAGGTACTCTTCACTACTTTTCCTCTTAATATGATCTCTGCTTTTCTTTGCTAAACTTGCTGACTTGTGTCTGAAACCTCATAGAGATTATCTGACAAAGTGTAATATTACAGGTTGTTGGGTTGACTGGGTGATGGAGCAAGCCTTTTTTATGTGCTAAGCTGCTGTACTTAAACTCTTCTTTAAAGTGTGGACCTCTCACACCAAAACAAGAGCAAATGCCACTTTGATAAAAATTGAAAATGAATTAAGACAGGGAGTGTATGGGAACTGGGTACTTCCTCTCGATTTTGCTATAAATCTAAAACTTCTCTAAAAAGTAAAGTTTATTAATTAAAAACTAAAACAAAGTAAATTGAAAGTGAAATCACAGCAAAAAAAAAGAATACAATTTTCCTCTTTTCTGTTACCAGATCTTTCTTCTTCTCAATCAGTGAGGACAGAACTCATATTGACTGCAACAAGGAAAAAATTATTACTTCTTTTGCTTCAGTACTTTTCTTTAGAAGGGTGCTTCAGGACTTTTCTCTCCAGAACAGACTTCACAGCTTTGTTCTCCCTCCTTCCCACCCATCTGAGCTCCCTTCCTCTTCCTCTAACACTCCTGTTTTGTGAGGATAATTCTTCATGGGGTGACCACATTTTTCTGTAACACATGTGAACAAAGTACACCAAAAACCTTAAAGTACCTTTATAATAGACATTTCCTCACCTACCTCTTAAGGAAGTGGGGATGGTAGTAGAACAGTGATTTTACATATATACTAAATAACAGCAATTCACTATACAGTATTTAAAATTGATATTGAATTTGACCCAGTTTCCTATGTATTGTTGCCTAGATGCTTTTTACATGAATAAGATCATAGTGATAAAATACAAAATCTCACAATGGAAATTTAAAGACATCTACACAAAATCATGGATTAAAGAATATGCCAGCATTCTTTCAAATTCTTTTAAAATTTAAGGTTTTCCTGAATTCTAAAATTTAAGTTACATTTTGGAATGCAAGGCAGCTTAAAGATAGCTTCTGGAGGTCTTAATTATAGATCAATAAGCGTGTCTGAGTACAAAGTCAATTACTAATTTATGTAAACTGAAAAATTGGTATATTTTTTAAAGGTGGGTTCTGTGTCTTCAGGGTGGTTCTTGCTTTTTTGGCAACACATTAAATGGATAACAAAATCTTTCTGACCCTCTAATCTTTCACTATTTTAAGAAATGTTCACTGGTCAGAGAGACCTTGAGTTAGCTGGAAAACTTCAGACTTTGATAAATGTAAATAAAGTCTAATATGAACATTACATGAAAAAAATATAAATGCTAACTTCGGTGATAGTGATACTACAAGCTAGTTTTCTATAGTCTAAGGTGTCTATAAATGATGGAAAAAAGTTGAGGTTGAAGAAATGAAAATATTTTCCACAATATCCAATGTTTTCTCGTGAAGTCTAATGATGATTTATCTCTTGGTTAAGTAAATCTCTTTAAAATATGTTTATCTTATTTTCCCCCCTCTGGCAGATACAAAATAGAAACAAAGGGATGAAACAATGCAGTAACAAAGAGCCAGTTTGGTGGACATAAAACAACCATCAAAGAAGGGAAAAATACAAGCACATCTTAATTCACACTATGCATAAATGGCATCAACAATCAAAAACGCATGCTGAGTTCAAACAAACTTGCTTTTTAATCTTTCTTGAATGACAATCAAATATGAATAAACTGAAAATGAATAAGCAATAAAACAAGTGATACACAATTAACTGTTTGTAATGTTAACATTGTAAGAGAAAGAAAATCATAAATGAAAATGATGCTATTTTATTCTAAGTAACTGCTTTAAATATAGTTTACTTCAGCATCTGGTTAGGGCCGCACTAATTTAATACAGATTAGAATCTGGCTTTTTATTTATTTAAGCATCCCTCCTCAGTACCATTTCTTAGGTTTTAGAGCACTATTTCTCTCCCTTCCCATTGCTGGTATGGTCCATACCCTTGACAGAAGCTGAAAATGCTATATATATATACTCCAGTTTTTAGTCTCTCTTGTTAGTGGAGCATGGCCATAAACTCATACCTAAGGAATGTGTGTTGAGTGCTTTTGGGGAAATTTTGCTCTCTCAAAAGGAAAGAGATGTGATGAAAAGAATTTTTCCTTTTTAATTTAGACAATGATATGAGAAAATGAAACACTTGGAGCTACTGCAGCCTTCTTGCTTCACAGAGAGGAATATACAAAGAATCTCAGAGGAGATGGACCATTAAACCAACCAGGAACATTATCATTTAAGTGGCTTTTACTTGGGAGTTCTTGTATTAGAAAACAACTGAGTTTCTTTTTAAATAAATTCAACCCTGCATCTCTCCTAAATTATTTGGCCTACAGGAACACTACACCTTATGTAATCATGCCTTTTCTATAAGTTAAATGACACAATATCCTTTAAATTTTTTGGAACAATGGTAAAAAATGTTACATTTGAATACTGACAGCAATTCATCACAAAAGCAATACAATATAAGAATGCAATATGATTCACCTTTCTGAGATTGTCCTCTTTCTAGCATTGTTTCTCTCTCCACCATGGTTTTCAAGTGTATTTTTTGTTTTATTCCCCAAATGAAAGTTTCTTTCTTTTTTCTTTTTTCATAAATCCAATGATAAAACAAGAAAGAATGTTACTGTTGCCCTGGTAAAAGAAGCAAAATGTAGAATGGCTCCCCACATGGCTCCCAATCCTTTCTCCTTTCAATAGCTCCTAAATGGTTATGGGAAACACACTTTCAAAAGCACTCCTCTGGTCCCGGAGTGGAAGCAAAAAGGCAATGAGACACAAACTTACATGGCTCTTTCACCTACATTCTGGAAAGCAGCAGCAAAAAGCAGGTCAATATAACCTTTTCTAATTCTCTACTTTCCAACTCAGGTAGTATATAGATAACCACAGGGGATCGCTACATATTTGTTGAATGAGTGAATAAAATTTTTACCTACTGTGTTACAGATAGAGCAGAGGGCTTACTGTTGTTTTTGCACTAGGGCATCCCATCATGCAAAGATGTAACACGCAGAGGAATGGTGTACAATAAAATAATAAATGTGTATGTTTGTTGAAGCCCCTGTTATGAGCAAGGCATAGAGCTAGGAATTTCCAGAAAACAATGACTTTATAAGATCCAGTCCCTGACAACAAAGAACATAGTTTAGTAGTAGAGACAGGATGCTGTTTGCATAGCCACATGAGACAAAGCAGAAAAAAAATGGCATGGGGAGTATAACACATTTTAAAAGTTCAAAAGAACAAGTGTTTGTATCATGTAAGGAGGATCACAAATAAAGAGATAGTTGAAACTGATGTAGAAGGAAGGATTAAATTTCAGGTAGAATATGAGAAAGATTTTGATGAGAGATGATAAACCGTTCCTTAGTAAAATACTAGCGTGCTTTCTCCTAAACACAGAAAACGTAAAGGGAGCCAGAGAACATCGAAGGGGAAAGAACTTGGAAATTGTCTTCTGAGGATATTTGAATGCCAAAAGGAATAGACATCATCTAGACACTCCCCAAAAATATGTCCAAAATCAATTCAAAATGCCCAGCCTACATGAAGAATTTTAAACATTAATCCATAAATAAAAATAAATTAAACAGGCATCCTTTGGTTTTATCATAATCTATTACACTATGGTGTACATTAAAAAAAATAAATGCTAAGCTTGCAGTAGATTTCTATTTAAAGTATGTATGACTGAGTTATCAACTCGATTATTTCTCTAGGCCCTTAAGAAATAGGTTAATAGTTCGTATGTTGATATATTTTGTAAATTGTCAGGAAAGTCTTGATTTTTTGATGCCCATTTTTATGTAGGCTGAAAACTAATGTTAAACCAGAGAAAATGGTATAAAGTAGGACTATTACTAACATTTCAATTCTTTCTTCTCATGCTAATACTCAAATGTTAAAATACAATAGTTATAATAGATCTTTTTCTTTTCTCTTAAAAATCTGATTAAAAATTTGAGGATGATTATAAATAATGTCAAAAACAAGCGTGACTTGAGGATTAAAGATGGCGGCATGTGAGGAGAGACAGAGGCTTCCTCCTAAAACCATATACAATTAGAAAATATAGTTGGTGCAACTAACCCAGAAATAGCAACAGGAAAGAGGATGGCACCAGACTGCAAACACCTGGAGAAAAGAGCAGGAACAGGGTAACATACCAAAGCTGTCGCCCGGCGGGACCCAAACCCTTCCCCCACCCCAGCTCACCAGCAGGAGGAAGAGATACAGAACAAGGTGGGAGTGGATGGCCTGGGACTGCTGAATACCTAGCTCCAGAGATCTGCTCTGGGAGCACAAACCTACATTTCATGGTGCTTTCATGATACTTGTGTGATTACAGGGTTGGAAAGCTAATACAGGCAGAATTTCTGGAGAGACTGAGATTCCAGCCACTTGTGGAAAGCAGGGATCCATATCCGGCTGCCCTAGGACAAAAGCTTAAACCTGTGTGCTCGGCTCACTGGTTCAGGCAGTGGAGGCAGGCATAGCAGCCGGGAAGCAGGAAAAAGCTCTTTCTTCCCACCAGGCACCAATACCAGTCCCCTGTGACCCCTGACATTGGTTCAAGGGCTGAGCAGCTCCAGAGAGGAGCTTCTGAACACTAGAGGGCGCCATATACAAATATGAAATGCCAAAGGAACCTGGTCCAGAATATAATTAATATAACTCCAGAGAAAGATGTAAATGACATGGATCTTATTACTCTTCCTGAAAGGGAGGTCAAAATAAAAATCATCAACATGCTAATGGAGGTACGGAAAGATATCCAAGAACTCAGGAATGAATTCAGGTAGGAGATCCAATCATTGAAGAGCACGATGGAGGGTATTAAAAGCAGGTTGAATATGGTGGAGGAGATAATAAATGAAATAGAAACTAGAGAAGAGGAATACAAAGAAGCTGAGGCACAGAGAGAAAAAAGGATCTCTAAGAATTAAAGAATATTGTGAGAACTGTGTGACCAATCCAAACGGAACAATATTCACAGTATAGGGATACCAGAAGAAGAAGAGAGAGAGAAAGGTATAGAAAGTGTCTTTGGGGAGGTAGTTGCTGAAAACTACCCCAAACAGGGGAAGGAGATAGTCTCTCAGGCCATGGAGATCCACAGATTTCCCCACACAAGGGACACAAGGAAGAAAACACCAAGACATATAGTAATAAAATTGGCAAAGATCAAGGATAAGGACAGACTATTAAAAGCAGCCAAAGAGAGAAATAAGTTCACATACAAAGGAAAGCCCATCAGGCTAACATCGGACATCTCAGCAGAAACCTTATACACCAGAAGGGAGTGGCATGATGTATTTAATGCAATGAAGCAGAAGGGCCTGGAACCAAGATTACTTTATCCAGCAAGATTATCATTTAAATTTGAAGGAGGGATTAAACAATTTCCAGATAAGCAAAAGCTGAGAGAATTTACTTCCCACAAACCATCTCTACAGTCTATTTTGGAGGAACTGCTATAGATGGAAGTGTTCCTAAGGTTGAATAGCTGTCACCAGAGATAATAAAACCACTGTATAGAAAGTAGAACAGCTAATTACTAAGCAAATGCAAAATTAAAAAACTATCTGAGCTCAAAGTCAATCAAAGGATAGACAAAGAATACAGTATATGATACCTAATATATAAGGAATGGAGGAGGAAGAAAAAGGAGGAGAAAAAGAAAAGAAACTTTAGATTGTGTCTGTAACAGCATATTAAGTGAGTTAAGTTAGACTCTTAGATAGTAAGGAAATTAACCTTGAACCTTTGGTAACCACGAATCTAAAGCCTGCAATGGTAATAAGTACATACCTATCAATAATCACCCTAAATGTAAATGGACTGAATGTACCAATCAAAAGACATAGAGTCACTGAATGGATAAAAAAAGATCCATCTATATGCTGCCTACAAGAGATTCACTTTAAATCCAAAGACATGCACAGACTAAAAGTGAAGGGATGGAAAAAGATACTTTATGCAACTAACAGAGAGAAAAAAGCAGGAGTTGCAGTACTTATATCAGACAAAACAGACTTCAAAACACAGAAAGTAACAAGAAACAAAGAAGGACATTACATAATGATAAAGGGGTCAATCCAACAAGTAGATATAACCATTATTAATATCTATGCTCCCAACACAGGAGCACCTGCATATGTGAAGCAAACACTAACAGAATTAAAAAGGGAAATAGAATGCAATGTATTCATTCTAGGAGACTTCAACACTCCACTCACTCTGAAGGACAGATCAACCAGACAGAAGATAAATAAGGAAACAGAGGCACTGAACAACACAATAGAACAGATGAACCTAACAGACATTTACAGAAGTCTACACCCAAAAGCAACAGAATACACATTCTTCTCAAGTTCACATGGAACATTTTCAAGAATAGGTCATATACTAGGCCACAAAAAGAGCCTCAGTAAATTGAAAAAGATTGGAATTGTAAAGACCAATTTCTCAGATCACGAAGGTATGAAACTAGAAATAAATTACACAAAGAAAATGAAAAATCCCACAAACACATGGAGGCTTCACAGCATGCTCCTCAATAACCAATGGATCAATGACCAAAGAAAAATAGAGATCAAGCAATATATGGAGACAAATGACAACAATAATTCAACACTGAAAAATCTGTGCGACACAGCCAAGGCTGTGCTAAGAGGAAAGTATATTGCAATACAGGCCTACCTCAAGAAAGAAGAACAATCCCATATAAGCAGTCTAAACTCACAATTAATGACACTAGAGAAAGAATAACAACTGAGGCCCAAAATCAGTAGAAGGAGGTACATAGTAAAGATTAGAGCAGAAATAAATAAAATTGAGAAGAATGAAACAATAGAATCAATGAATGCAAAAGCTGGTTCTTTGAGAAAATAAAAAAAATAGATAAACCACTAGCCAGACTTATCAAGAAAAAAAGAGAGTCTATACACATAAACAGAATCAGAAATGAGAAAGGAAAAATCACTATGGACACCATAGAAATACAAAGAAATATTAGAGAATACTATGAAAAATTATATGCTAACAAACTGGATAACCTAGAAGAAATAGACAACTTTCTAGAGAAATACCACCTTTCAAGGCTGACCAAGGAAGAAACAGAAAATCTGAACACACCAATTACCAGCAACAAAATTGAACTGGTAATCAAAAACCTACCTAAGAACAAAACTCCTGGACCAGATGGCTTCACTGCAGAATTTTATCAAACATTTAGTGAAAACCTAATACCCATTCTCCTTAAAGTTTTCCAAAACATAGAAGAGGAGGGGATACTCATTCTAGGAGGCCAGCATCACTCTAATACCAAAACCAGGAAAAGACACCACAAAAAAAGAAAATTACAGACATATATCCCTGATGAACATAGATGCAAAAATACTCAACAAAATGTTAGCAAACCGAATTCAAAAATACATCAAAAAGATCATCCATCATGATTAAGTAGGATTTATTCCAGGGATGCAAGGATGGTACAAATTCGAAAATCCATCAACGTCATCTACCACATCAACAAAAAGGACAAAAACCACTTGATCATCTCCATAGATAATGAAAAAGTATTTGACAAAATTCAACATCCATTCATGATAAAACTCTCAATAAAATGGGTATAGAGGGCAAGTACCTCAACATAATAAAGGCCATATATGACAAACCCACAGCCAACATTATACTTAACAGTGAGAAGCTGAAAGCTTTTCCTTTAAGATGGGGAACAAGACAAGGATGCTTTGTAAATGACATATCCGACAAGGGGTTAATATCCAAAATATATAAAGAATTTACACACCTCAACACCCAAAAAGCAAATAACCTGATTAACAAATGGGCAGAGGATATAAAGAGAGAGTTCTCCAATGAAGAAATTCAGATGGCCAACAGACACATGAGAAGATGCTTCACATCACTAATCATCAGGGAAATGCAAATTAAAACCACAATGAGATATCACCTCATACCAGTAAGGATTGCCAGTATTGAAAAAGACTAAGAACAACAAATGCTGGCGAGAATGTGGAGAAAGGGGAACCCTCCTACACTGCTGGTGGGAATGTAAGCTAGTTCAACCATTGTGGAAAGCAATATGGAGGTTCATCAAAAAACTATAAATAGAAATACCATTTGACCCAGGAATCCCTCTCCTTGGAATATACTCAAAGAATACAACTTCTCAGATTCAAAAAGACATATGCACCCCTATGTTTATCACAGCACTTTTTACAATAGCTAAGATATGGAAGCAACCTAAGTGTCCATTTGTAGATGAATAAAGAAAATGTGGTACATATATATAATGGAATACTGTTAAGCCATAAGAAAGAAACAAATCCTACCATTAGCAACAACATGGATGGATCTGGAGGACATTATGTTCAGTGAAATAAGCCAGGTTGAGAAAGACAAATGCCAAATGATTTTCCTCATTTGTGGAGTTTAAACAATGAAGCAAATTGAAGGAACAAAATGGCAGCAGACTCACAGACTCCAAGAGTGAACTAGTGGTTACCAAAGGGAAGGGGTGTGGGAGGGCGGGTGGGGAGGGAGGGAGAAGGGGACTGAGGGGTATTATGTTTAGTACACATGATGTGGGGAATCACGGGGAGAACAGTGTATCACAGAGAGGGGACATAGTGGATCTCTGGCAACTTGCTGCACTGATGGACAGTGACCGCATTGGGGTTTGCGTGGGGACTTGATGATGTGGGTGAATGTAGTAACCACATTGTTTCATCATGTGAAACCTTCATAAGAATGTATAGCAATCATACCTTAATAAAAAATTTAAAAAAAGAAAAACAAAAAAGCAAGCCTGACTTTCAGCAGTGCATCTTAATTGGTGTGTGACTGGAAATAAAAATTATTCAAAAATTTATAGGAATAAATTGCTCCTATTTGCCTCTACACTACAGCATTCACTGTTTTTAAGGTAGAAACATCTGTGTTTGTTATTAAACAGCCTAACATCTTGAGTCCTGCTTATTATAGAAGGGCAGATCTAAAACTATTGTGATCTTGTGAGGAAAACTCATAGTTTTTTATTAAAACATGTAGCATTCTTGAATCTAATTTTTGTGTACATCAACTATGTCCTCTGTCTGAATAAAGTTGGCCTTTAGATTTGACTACTTCTTAGGTTGCATAGACAGTATTATGATGAAATTAATAATAGAAAAAATCAAAGTAGAATTTTATATCTGAGCAATCAGTAAAATCTCATCAGTAAAGATTCAAGAGAGATAATACCTTACCCTTTTGAAAATGTATTGTGTGTAATAATAACAAAGCAAACAAAAAACACAAACAACTTTTTGTTGTTAACCTTTGGTAGAAAATAAGTTAGATTCATCATTATCCACCATATTTTTTTTTTCTGTTTACTCCTTTATTATATATATCCTGGAGACTTTCAAAATGGATTTTCAGCTATTCCCAATTAAGCGATTTAAACTACAGAAATAAGAAAATACAAAAATCAGAGAGGATATCTAGATCATTTTTGAGCACAAAATTATATCTGTGCATCCTGGAAGCACAGGGAAACTTATTGAGTGACATATCTTATAATTAAAGGTAGCACACGATTCATTAGGATACACTAATTCTTTCTTAGCATTAGAATTCCAAAATAATTCATTGTGCGGCTATTCAGATAAGGAAAATGGAATATTTTCTGTGATGTCTTAAATAAATATACAGAAAGTTCATAAATATTTTTTTATGGCCATGTCTACTCACATATGAAACCTAATAGCCAATTGTTACATAATACTACCTATAGTAAAATTGTGTGGTCTAGAAATCTAACTTTTTAGTGACTCAAGTAGGTACAGAGTCAGAGCTTAGACAATGTCTATGAATGGCTGCCAAATAGACTATCCATCTCAAGTATCAATTGTCTCAACCAGGCTTCAGGCTGTCTAGATAATGGATGGTTCAAAATGGTGTCTGCTGACACCGAACAACACTGACTCTTTGTTATAAAATGCTTATTATCAGAAAGTTAGTGGATATTAGCAGAGGTATGCTTCAGAAGTACTGACAGGCAGATCCAAAACATTCCTTTCAAAGCACCTTGTGATCTTCCTAAGGGTCAGAATTAGGTATAGATGCAAGATTCTGCACCATCAAACATGGAAAGAAGATCACTTGATGACGTGTTATTTTTGTCTGTGGCACCCATTATTTTTCATTTCGTGTACTTTTAGATGATATTGGCCCTGCTTGGTTTAGTTTGGATATTTTACATTATTCTATCTTTGCTATCATGAGACAGAATATCCCTAGAGATAGACCAGTATATCTTTTAAACACATACATGCACATGCACACATTATTTTACTCCTGTGTGGAAGCCAGTCACATAATTGCTTGAGGCTTATGAGCATTGTGTTTCTGCTGGCTGCTGTCCAACACTTAAAAGAAAACTCAATCATTAATAGAATTCCCATTTTGCGGAGATCTTTTGTGAAGCTTCCAGTTACATCTACAGGATCCTGTGGTATTTAAAGTAAGAGTTACGATGGACATAACTAAAAAAGAGCATCCATATGCCACAGACAGCAAGAATTGTGTTAAATTAGTGTCTGTTGGAAGTCTTTCTTTGCATATCTTTATATGCATACCCATGCTATCAAGTCCATCCAGGCCTTAGGCTTATGTTCTTGAAACTGAAAAATTTTTCTACTTATCAACTTACAAGTTCTTTATGGAAAAACTGTGACAGCACTTTCTTTGAAGACATCAGTAGAGTGGATGTAACAGAATATTGTTTGATCACAATATAAAACCTGTGTTTGTCACTTAATTACTCATGCTATGAAAGATGAAGGTAATAAATGTGACAAAATAATAATTAGTGCAATTAGCGACATGTACTGAGTTACTTAGCAATGTTTCCCTAAATACCCTTTACTTTTGAATTCAAAGGGAATTTTAAATCTTCTGCATTTATGTTTTATTGTGGCTGTAATTTTTAAACTTTTAAATTTTTAGCTAAAAACATAATGAGGTAGATAATCCTCATGGAAAAACTACTTTTTGGGAAGTATATGTTGGAATTTCATTAACTTGTATAGGAGTTTATTTAGACAACAACTGTACTGACCATGACATACTTTATGTGTACAGTGGAATTATCTTGATGGTGAATTTGGATTCTGCAATGACTTATACCAACTGAAGCAACCATCAAAAGCTACAACAGATTTGAGTCAATAAAGCATCTTATGAGGATATAAACTACATTATACAATTTATGATTACATCTTTATATGTACTAATATTTGTTTAATGACTAATATTCCTCATTGAACTCTGAGTTCCATAAATGCGAGAACAAATTACTATTGTGCAGTGTTTCAGTACTGCAGTTTGGTTCATAGTAGATGCTTGACAAATGTTTGTTGAATTAATATTGGGTGAGCTTTTTAATGTCTAAATTGAATGAGAACATTCACTTTGTGGGCAAAGGATTTTGTGCCATTTTGATGTAGTGGGTAATTTAATTCCCACATTTTAACACCAATGGATGTTATGATTCTATATCTGGTTGCTATAGCAAACATTAAGTTCCTTTTAGAGATGTTTTTTCGCCCCTTCAGATCTTGAAGTGGTAATAGCTTCCTGTATTTGTTAGTCACTTGGCCATTAGTTTCTTCATTTTCTCAGTTATGCTCTTTCAGTGCATCATCTCTTTTTTTAGTTGGGCTTTGACTATTAAAAGGGTTAATTATTTCTTCCATATTTAAAACAATTAAGACTGTAAGCTTAGTTTTAATTTGGATAATTATTTCTACATAATTAACTCTTCCTGGTTTCTTTTTTTAATGTTTAATATTACTTACTACATGTGACAATTTTTACCAAATGAAGTAGGGCCATTTCCAGTTTTTATTTTTGTTTCTACCTGTAATATTGTAATGAAGTGGGTAAGAGATTAATAATCAAATTTCCAGAGCTCTCAAGCTATACAAAAATTATGATTATTTCCTTTCATGTATTCCAGAATTGCTCTATCATTTGAAGTCAATTTATTATATTTTAAATCTAATTCTTTCATACACTTACTGTAACTTTTGAATTTGTACAGTATGCAGAACTTTTAGGTAAGTAAAGACAAATAATAAATATATTCTACATTATACTGATTCATGTATTTTTCATACTGTTTTATTTATCACTATTTCAATCTAAGATGCCACACTTTATTTTTCATGATAATTTTGGATGAAAATTCATCTGGTGTATATTTCTTTGGATAGAAATCTTAAAAAATAGCCCTTAAAAGTTATTAATATCATAATGATGTATAATATTAACATGTGTAGCAGGAAAAATATATTTATGACAACTATGCAAAGATGATAATCTGGATTTTTAATCTATATAATGGGCTTCAAAACATTTTCCCTAACAACACTGGTGCTAAGCGCCTAATAAAATCATACTATGAGAGCCTTTTGAAAATGCCACATGCAAAATAAGTGAATTGAAGATGGTTTGTTTAAGTAAAATAAAATCATGCTAATTTGAGAATTGCTTTTAATATACTGAAGGAAAATGAATATAAACAATATTAAAATATGAAATTCATGTTAAAGGCATTAAGAGAAATACAAAATTATTTTCAAAGAATTATGGATTGATTGATTATATGTATTTATTTATCACCAAATATTAGGGAAAAGTACACAACAAATAATTAAATGAAGTAATGTATGTCTTTAAACTTAATATCTACTTATATATTAATAATTAGTTTATAGTAAAGAAGTTAAGGCTAACTGTTTTTTTAAATACTGACATTTTTGTAATCTGTGAAACACCAGGGCACTTTAAATTTTAAAAAGTTATTTTGGCTCAGGCTTAGTTTCAAATAACTCTTCTAACTTAAATTGACAAGTATGTGTGTGTGTGTGTGTGTGTGTATGTGTCCCTTTTCTACTTTATCATTTTATCCATTGTTGCTATTGCTGTCCTACAAGTTTTGTTTTTATAGCACCTCAAAGAGAAAAGGATGAAATGGCAAAACTATTTGGCATGGTATTGGAACTCCTGAGTACCAATCCTCACCTTGCCGTTCACCCAGCATATGAAAATTTGGGCAAAGAAGCTGAAACATGTCAAGTCTTGGATTTTTAATCTATAAAATGGGTTTCAAAACATTTTCCCTAACAATACTGGTGCTAAGCATCAAGTAAAATCATACTATGAGAGTCTTTTGAAAATGCCACATGCTAGGAAGAATAATGTGTTTTTTGAGCAACAGAGGCACATGAGGAAGTGGTTCAGAATGTAAATAATATTTCAAGTTGGAATTTGAGGTAGCATCGCTCTCTAATTTAAAGCCAAAGTCATATAGACTTGCCAGAGAGTGAACTAGTGAAGCATTTAGCTTAGAAATCGAGTGGTTTGGACTGCACATAAGTATTTTAAAACTCTTACATAAATGCTTCCATATCATCCATTTCAGAGGATGGATCCCTGGTGAAATGACACTTCATGTTAATAGCTAAATTATTGACCACTGTTAATGCGTTCTTAAATACAAAATGGATTTAAAGATTTTTAGAATAACATTGTTGCTCAGTAATTTAAATAAAATATCCTTTTAAAGACATCAGCCTGGTGCACAGAATAGCAAACACTGACCTGGCAATTCATTCATTCACTACCTAATAAATCATCAAGAGCAAACACTGTGAAAGGTGCTGCAGTAGGTACCTTGAGAGTTTCAAAGAGGAGTAGGACAATGAGTTTATGGACCAGAAGGAACTATACCATGTCTGAAATCCCTATTTTGCAAGGGAGAAATTAAAGTGTATGGAAGATACACAACAAAACCTGGTGGGTTTTTAGAGACAGAACTGTTATTGCTGGTTAGGATTTACAAGGAATGATTTCTGAAGCAGTTGTAAAAACACAAATTACAGATGTTTATTAAATATTCATTGAAATATCTTCCTTTTCCTGAAATAAGTATTAGTATGCTCATAAGTAATTTAAGCATTATATAATTCTGCCTTTTTCCATTGGATTTCCATAAATACTGTCAGTTTTTAAAACTTCTTAAAGCACAGAACCATTCACATTATCTCTGAATGAGACTGAATAATCTTTTAATTATCCCATTTTAAGTGTTTGTTTTGTGTTGAGTACCTTGTATTAAATATAAATAAAATGTAAATGTAAATTTAAAGGCCACAATTTTTCTCTTGATGTGTAACAAAAAAAAGGTACAAGTGTTTGTTTATTCTTAAGAGATTGGACCCCTAGGATGTAACTTATTTTATTGATATATTTTTTTACTATCTACTTATCTTTGTAAATCAGGAATTACAGCCAAAGAAAATATGTTGAAAAGAATCTAGATATTTTTTTCTAAAAAAAAAAAAAACTTACCAAATTAGACTTGCTATATTGTTGGCCTACATATGTTATCTCATTGAATCTTCAGAACTATTTCAGTTAATTATGTTTTGCCTATAATTAAGAGGATTAGTAAATTTGCTCAAGTAACATAGGTGGATTCTAACTCCTGTTAAAATTTGAAGTTCAGACTCTTTCTATTTTTTTTTCAGGCTTGAAAAGTTTGATTCATTCATTTACAGTTGCACATTACCTAAGAAAAAAAATTGTAAAGTTTTAATAAATTATATTTTTTTATATAACATGATCTTACAACGGTTGCAGTGAATCTATAGTCAGAGGTTTTAATACTTACATTTTTGTGAAATCACAAGATTTTAGAGCACTTAAATATCAAATTTCATAAAATATACTTTCAATTAGGTAAAAATGAGCCTTTCATTCTATATTTTATTATTGCTGTATTCTATTGATTCTTTTGTTTATTTTATTTATTACTTAATCTGCACTTTCAATTAACTTCTAAATAGCTTGTTAGCCTGAATGGTAGAGTAAATCTATTGTTCAAAATCTTTGTTTACCAAAATCTATTGTTACATAACTTGAGATAGAAAGTCATGTATATGTATGTTTGTGTATGTGTCTATATTTGCATGCAAGATTATAATAGACAAAATAAACAATTAACTTTTCTTTGGGTTTCAGCAAAGAGATATAGTGGTATATTTATTTTTATTTATTTACTGTAGTATATTATAAGACAGGTAAATTAGGTTATGACTACATATGACATTTAAAAAACTTCACTCCAGATGATCTTACCATGTCCCCTACATAATGCAGTCCAAATATGACAAGAGTTAGCCTTTGGTTGATGGGTTTTTCTTCACTGATCTGATGTTTTGTTTCATTGGAAAATAAAGGTTAATCCTGCAGATCTTCCCACAAAAACCAGGCAAGCAATTCATTTTGATGGGAACAACTTTTCACTCTTGTTCTGTGTACCTATTTTCTAACCTTATTCTGACATTCCAGGCCCTTTACCCACCATCCATAAGGCAAGTATTCACTTGAAAATTAACCCACTGGAACCAATTTGCAGTGGAAGTGAGGCAGCCTGGTATACTAGAAAGGTCACTGCACTGGGACAAAAACGTCTAGTATGAACTGCACTATGACCTGGCTGGGAAACCGTGGGCATCTACTTCTATCCATTTTCCTTCATTTTTCCATTATTCTAAGTATATGGATTAGTAAATGTCTAAAGTTTCCTTAGCTTTACAATGGTCTTGTGAGTACATTAGATTTGTAAGAATTGATAGTCTGTTTTCTACATTTACATCAATATACATATAATATGTAAATCAACTTTTTACATGTAACTTCTATATAGGAAATGAAGAACCAATTACAGTATTCCTTTAAGTGCTGAAAAGAAATTAAATTCAGAAAACACAATCTATTCCATATTTAAAGAAATATTGCATCTGAAAAAAATACTTTTTACAACCCTGTTTTGGGGTCATGTTTTCAAATATTCTCCAACTTTATTCTGTAACTTAAAGCTATTTACTTCTCAGGGAAATCCCCATCAAATGATTCTCAAATATGTATGAATACCAGTCATGCCTTTCTTGACATTATTGATCTATGCAAGTATACTTTGACACAATAAAAGGAACACTTGCTGAACTCCATGAACTATTTCACTGGAGGAGCTAGGCTTTCCATGAAGAAATCTTCATCAAGACCCTTATGAAACAATCTTACCTGTCATAAAGTATTTTTAATGCTTTAAATAAAAGGACTTTTTAAATAGCCATAACAAAAAAATAATAAACTGGAATGATGAAGACTGGTTTATCTCTTTACATATAAAATGTCCATGAGATTCAGCATACAATGGTAGGATAATGAAATCATAGAAAATTTATTATTTTATTAAAGAGGTAAGGAGACTTTATCAGTTAGTCCACTTTTCTTGCTTTAAGAATGAGATAACTAATGCCTATGGAGATTGATTAAGTGACTTTCACAAGATCAAGAGTCTGCTTAAAGGTATAATATGTGTACACACACACAACAACCTCACACACTGACTCCTTTAAAGTGAGAATCACAGACTTGGTTGTTTATGCACACACTGGCACATTGCCATATAAGAATATTTTAATTATTTGTTTAGGATTATGAAGACATGCACCCATGATAAATAGCACAGTGACAATTTAAGTAGCTTTATAAATAGTAGTATGAATAATACTTAAATGTGAAATTGACTTATATGTTTTTGCTAAGATTATGTGCAGTTAAAGTCTCCTTTTGTTTTGTTTTGTTCCTTTTCTTTCATATAATGCTTGGTGCACGGAAAGTTCAGGATATCAAGTAAAATTCTTGCTTTGTCTTAGCTAAAGACAAATCAGAACCATTGCACTGTAAAATTCATTGGCAAATGTATAACTAGTAACTACACTTCCACCTTGAACAGAATTTGATAGGGATAATGGAAAGAGGATATGTTCATTCCACATCTTTAAAAACAAATATTTAAAAGCCACCCCTGACTCAGAAATGCTTTTGATTCAGCACAACAGCCTGTGATGTACTGCTGAATGTCATTTGCTTAGTACTGGGGCATGTAGGTAATAAAAATTCCATAAGCATGTTTGCAAAATATAAACGCTTAACCAATTCTTTGTAGCCACAACTTAGTCAAGATGGAATGCAATAATGAATAAACAAGATGAGTGAAGTGAAGGGTAACCAGTGCTTTATCATTCTTCATGTGGAGTACAGAATCCACTGCCTGTATGTCTGAGGGGCAAAGCTTTATAAGTCTGAAAAATGCAACCATATTTTAAAGCCACATTAAAAGCAAATTATTAATAAAATGGATATATTGAATGCAATAGAAAGTCAAGTAATTTATTATGGTTTTATCAACTGATAACATCTAAAACATAAATGGAAGGTTCTCTTACATGTCATATGCCATTTCTCCAGGTACAGTTTCCCCAGTAGTTTCTAAGATGATGCAGATTTCTGTTTTATGGCACCTGTCCCCAGAATTTGACACTTTTTCCTCAAATCATAGTGTTTCACCTCTGGGGCCAACATGGCAATTTGAAAAACCAATTCAACTCATGGCATAGTTTCAAGTTTTATTACTGTATGCACTATAACTATGAAATTGACAAAACATATATTAAGCTTAAATTATTTGAGTATTTGGCTTCCAGAAATGATGTATAAACACATTACTGAAGAGGCACTGAAAATCTTTCATAAAATATTCTAATAATCTTCTTATCCTTATCTTCAAATGTTAATTCTTTTTCAAATAAGGAAAGCTGAAAAGCAGAGTAAATATTTAACTTTCTGCCAGAGTCAGTGGTTGAATGATTCTACAGGAAAGATTTTCTGAAATCAGAGCAATTCACCACTCAGAAAGATCCTACTGAACATGATCTTGTTGTCACAAAGATTATACCATGAAAGAACAATTATGGGGCATTTTTATGTCTCTTTATGGATCTTGCTGAATACATAACTCTTCTGTAAATTTTAATTAAATGAATGTCCTGGGCCCTGATTACACATTTATTTGGTGTCACTGAGTAACAAAGTTTATCACTGTATTCATTAATTAATTTACTCATTACTAAATACCTTTACAGTAAAACACTGATGCAGTAGACATACAAAAAAGGAAAAAGAAATAGTATCTGTCCTCAATCAACTTATAATATACAAGAGAAAATAAGAATTATCAATTAACTATTCCACAGGAATGTGCAATAGATGTTCTTGCAAGGTAAAAATCAAATGTGAAAACTAGGTGCACAGACCTCATTTGCAGTTATGAAAATAAGAGAAACATCTGTGGAAGTTCAGCAAATGTTCTGTACTTTTGAGGATGAATATAGTCTCAAAACAATCACATATTTTATAAGCATTTTGTAATATATTTATATAGCTGTATAGTTTCATATTATTTAAAAAAGAGTGCCTCTCTTTCATCTGGTTAGCTTTTTAAAATGCTCAACTCATGGTTACCTTTCCCAAGAAGGTAACCTGCTCTTTCATTGCACTGTGTTCCTATTTCAATCACAGACCTTTATGAAATCTCAAAACTATGAAATTTCAAAAAGGGCTATGATTGAAATAGGAACACAGTGAATTCTTAATTTTCATCCCTCCCAATATGAATTCTGTGAGATGAGAACTCTTATGTTGTCCTCTTATTTCCAAAATTGAGAATGCACCTGACATAGATTATAGGTACTCCATAAATGTTTGTTAATGGAATGGATAAACTGGTAAATAATCGGAGTTCCTTGAGGCAAGAAAATACATTGCCTATTGTATTTTAACAAATATTAATTGAAACATTCTCTTCTAGGTTTACAAATGTGCTTATTGACATTATATTTTTAAACAATCTCATTATAGACAATATATTAGTGCCTCATTTTATATAGTTAAGAGCTTTGCTGGATTAAATTTCACATCCATGGCAGTTTCTTCAGTTTTATAGTAGAATTTTTTCTACAGATATAAGTAGAAATTCTTATATTTTATGAACTGCATATTTTATTAATAAATTAAACTATGTTAGAAACAAAACTTAATGGGAAGCAAGCATAGTTTAACACAAAAAATTGCATTGGATACAGGAAGATCTAAGTTTGTATTTTAATTTTTCAGCATCCTTGCTCTGTTTCCTTGGGCAAATTGTTGAAATTTGCAAAGTTCCAGTTTGCTTATCATCAAAATGATAATACCAAAAACTACTTTTTTTCAGGTTTGTTGACAGGACTAGACACAGTGTATGTATTCACTTAATAGTAGTTATATAATGATGATAATGATAATATTGATGATAGAGGATAGTAACACTGATAATAAATATTTAGAATTTATTATGCTTCAGGCATTGTTCTAAATATTTAAAACTACTAACTCAGATTCAACAGGACTATGAAGAATGTCTCCTTTTTTAGACTGTAACCCACTGCTGGACAGGGAGAGTGCCTGCATCTCCTCCCCTAAAACTTTATATTAATTAATTAATTTAACAAATAAAATTGTACGAGAAACTGTTCTAGTTGTGATAGAATAGCAGGATTTAGCCTGAACAAAAGCCCAACTCTCACAGGGTTTATTTTCTAAAACTGAGAGACAGGTAATACACAGAATAAATTATTGCAAATGTAACGATAGATGCTATGAAAAAATCAAGCAGAAGAGGAAGATATGAATTGTGGAATGTGGATTGGGAATTGCAAGTGTAAATAGCATAAAAATTTTATTTATAAGATGTCATTCTGAGGAACTCAGGAAATCTCAGAGAACTGCATTCCAGGGAGAAGAGTGAGTATGGAAACTCTATGTGTTTGACGGTGTGTGCATGCATGCATGAATGTGTGTGTGTGTGTGTTTGTGTGGGGGGGGGTGGGAAGAAAGGAGGCCACTGTGGCTAGGGTGAAGTTACCAACTCAAAGAGTAGTAGGATATTCGTTTGGACTAATTTTATGAGTTCATTTTAACATTTTTATTACATTTCATTTTTTACTGGATTGTGATAGGAAGACATTGGGAAGATGACATTGGCAGGGAAATGAGCTACTCTGACTTGTTTTCTCAGGATCACTCTGTTTGCTCTGTTAGAATAGATTAGTAGCAAGACTCAAGAGAGACCAGATTAGTCTGGTTTTGCAGTAACGCAAAAGGGATAAGGCAGGGCCTTGGACCACAGTAAACATTACATATGGGGGGTTACACAATAGCTATTCAAACATTTTTTGAACTGAATTGAAATATTGGTTTGATGAGTATTATTTCCTTATAATTTGTTTCACAGCACCAATTTGTAAAATGTTTTCATATATTTTATGGGCAAAATTACAGTAGTTTTGTGATATGTATAAGGTAAATTTACTTAACAATTAAAATAAACATGACATAATTGTGCAACACACAGCTCTTACCCCCTGTTTAAGAATACAAGAAATCAGACTTGCTCTGACATCAACTCAAGGTCATTTATCTTAACGTAGCTTCTTAAACAATTAAGTTTGTTGGTTTATTTACAAGATATAATGTACTTATTTATAAGATTGATTGAAATAATTTATGCATTTAACGATATTTCGTGACATAGATTGAAAGGCTTTTAAGTGTATCTGTATTTACCTTTATACTGTGAGTCAAATACATCTGGACAATAAAAAGAAAGTCTCAACAAAAACTCTCATAACTCAGTATTTACTTTTATGCAATGCCTGGTATAGCAATCTCTTGAATCATTTCTTTCTTACTCTATTTCTCCTTGAAAGTTCTATTTAAAATATTCATTCAGGTTATATTAGCTCTTTGACAGTATTGTAAATGTATCCTTATTTCTCTTCTCTAATACTATGTTTACTACTTACAAGACTGCAGAAACCAAAGAAACCTTAGACTCCCTTACTCTGAAATCTGGCCTTTTGGCTGAGGCAACACTCGCATTGCCAATTTACCAGAAAATTTGTTGTTGATACTTCAATCACTACAGTATTTTTAGTGAAAATGAATGAATACGTATTTTTGGGAAAACATTATCCTTAGTGGGATTTGCACTTTCATTTCACAGTTTTAATATTTTTAACTGTTTTGACTTCCTTTCATCTGCTTTGAAGCAAAAGAGAATTAACTATAAAAGTATATGAATTTGTTGATATCATAATCAATGTCTTTGACATCTTGGCAAGCTTTTTGATATTCTGTAGTCATTTACTCTGCTGTATTCAACCAAATGGCATGTAAGTATAGATTGGTGTGAATTATTTTAAAGTTTATTGGATGGAGGAGGAGTTCTGCTAATATGGAAGAACAGCAACGAGAAAGGAAGTGGAGGAAAGGTACTCACAAGTCTCAACAAATAGCACAATTGTCAGGCAAGAAAGAAGGAAAGGAAAATGTAACTATGAGATAATCAAAGCAGTTCATCGGTTAAGAAGTGCACTAAAACTTTCTTGAAGCATGTGTAAATTATTATATGAACAAAAACCTAGTTTATGGGCAGATTTTTGTCCATCTTCAACATGCCTTCTTTGGTTTTGTATGCATAAATTAAGATTTACAGACAGCAAACATTAAACATGTTATATAATGTAAGACTTGTCTCTGGCTTGGTGAACATTTTCACTTTATTGTTCTTTTTTTCCTCTCTGCATATAATTTAGCCTCTTTGGCTTCACTTCCTCATCTTCTATTATTTTTCCCAAACTTATCAATTCTACATTGTTTAAAGTTTTCTATCAACTACATATGATTTTTCATATATTTCTTTCACCTCCACTGTCATGACCTTCTACTTTGTTTCAATCAATCAGCTTTAGTCCTTTCACACACCCACACATATTTCCCACCACTATCTCTCTACTTGCAAAATAGTTGTCTTACAGAAATAGTTTTAGATACATGTGGTTGTTTGTTTTTCCCTGGTGCTTAGGCGATGTTTCCATATTTGGAGGATTTTACACAAAATTACATATCTATTAAGTTAATAAGGAGAAAATAAACACATCATATTTATCTTCGTGAGCAGTGATAGCCAATATTAAGATGAAGAAAATGAAATGTGGTAGATTATATTCAAATGCAACTCTGCCTAATATGAAAACCAACCAAAAATGTGAAATATTCATAGATATTAATTTTATTGAATACAAGCATCAATATGAAAATAAATGAACTTGTAAATATTATGTTTATTTGTATTTATCATATTAACTATAAGTAAGTATACAATTTGAACAGTAAAGTAAAACTTAATGATCATTTTAAGTGAATTATTAAGATTGTTTTTAATGTCACTCAATTTGTCATAATGTAGTATTGAAATTGAATGTTTAATTACTATGAAAATTATTAGTTATTTAAAAGACTGGGAGATTAAAGTCCAGTGGAGAAAACACTGAAGGCATGCAAAATACATGAAATGCTTAATTATATGTGAGGATCATGGTTATGAGTTTATGTACATTAAAAGAACAATATCTAATATTTAAAACTATTGACAGAAAGCAAATTGATGAAAATTGATGGAAACAATGCTACCCAATGTATTGCATAGAATTCACATAGCTTCTTTTCCCCCCTAAGAAAGCGAGGTACTATGTTATCATCATTAATGTTAGATAGGCAATAAATCTGTGATCATGAGACCATCATTTATGGTGACCACATTGAGACCTAAGGTCACATAAGTTTTCAGTGCAGAGCAAAGACAAGTACCCTAAGTCCGTGGTGCCCTGATCTGACTCCTCATACAGGTTTTTATACTTATTGTTTCTGTAAAGTAGATCAGTAGAGTTTAAAGGAAGACTTGAGTTCAAACTCCTAATTTTACAAATATGCTGAAGACTTGGAGAAGGGAATGGGAGGCTGAAATATGAAGTTGGGCATGTTTCATCTCTGGGTTTTTACAACCTGAGTAGCAACCAAGTTTCCTAATTATGATTAGAATGAAAGACAGAATCTTCTTTGAACTGGAAACAGATCAGGTGATCTCCTATATCTCCTTCAAACTCGAGACACAAATTCATGCATCTCTGCCACCTTTTCTATTTTTGCCACTCATGAATTTAGAAGTGCATCTGAAAAAGCCACAGAAATACATTAACTCTAGGGTACTCTGTATTATAATTGCAATGTACTGATCTCATTTTTAATCTTAAATATATTGCACGTAAGCAATTCTCTTAATGGAATTTCATTAGGTTGAATTCTTCCAAAAGTAATATAAGGAAATGAAATAATTATTTGATTTATAAAAATGTTTTACATTAAACGAAACTACCTTGCTTTTATATTATACAGCTAAGAAGGCTTTTGAGTCTGTCTTAAAATTACTTTAACCTTCCATCGCAAGTTTCTGAAAACTGAATATTTTGATAAGAAAATTTCCAGATTGCGAATGCAATCACTATATTCTCCTTTTTAATACATATTCTTTGTGTCTTGGTAAATTGTCCATGAAGATTTTAGGGGCAGTCAGGTGGCCCCAAATGCATTGCATATTGGAGGATGAGACTGTTGATTGGGTCTTGCTTGCAATCATTTTGGCTGGAGAAATAAAAATAATGATACATGCTGATTTTCTGCTAAATCATTGAATATATTCAATATTATGTGGAAAAATTATAGAACAAAAAAGAGAAGAACTTGTTTACAACTCATAGGTAAGGTGATAAATTAATTTACATTCCACCAGAATTTCACACTAACTAAAATGAACTCATTAAGTCATATGTGAAATTTTCTCCTATCCCCTTAAAGTATAATTCCTAAAACTCATTTCAAACTCCTGCTACACATCACTTATATATTGAACTTTGTCTTTGTGAATAGCAGGTATTAAAATGCAACCATTCTTATTGAGAAATAAAGTGAAATATCTATCAATTTGTCCTTTATGATTATTTTTGTGCACACAGTCCACATAATAGTTAACAAAAAATTTCTAAAATATGGTACATAATCCTTAAATGTCATTTCTTAGTCTTAGAACTAGGACAGGAATTGACACCTATGACTGTTCAGAAAAGGGAATCATTAACCATAATTTTGACAAGGTTGATTGCCAAAGAATTTACTCAATTACTTGTTCTTATGTTCATAGAAAATTATTAAAATTTGTTACTTTCAAATACCAAGAATTGAAAGTGAAACAGGCCAAAGATGCAGGTAATATTTGAATTTAAAGGTGCCTACTGTGGCATTATATATTCTATGATAAAGAAATATTGGAAAGAAGCTCAATGTCCTAAAATAAAAGGATAATTAAATAATTTTTCTTAAAATCACAGTAGGGAGTAGTTTTTGGTAATCACAGTTATATTTTTGATAAAATTTTCAGTGGTTAGAAATGTGCTCAAAGATTAATGTTAAGCAAAAAATTACAGGCAAAAGAAGTATTCAAAGTCATATATTTGCCTTGATTCCAATTACATCATTATTATTATCTATTATTAGAAAGTACTGGAAAGAAACTTGCTAAGACACATTGAAGCATTAACACATAATTTTGAATACAATGAGTGTAGGGTACCTTTGAGAATTGCTAGTATTTTGCACAATGAGGTAATGAGTGATTTTTTTCCTTCCTTCACTATATTTTTCATAATGAAAATGCTTTCTTTTTATATTCAGAAAATAATAAAAATTTACCCTAAAAACAAATGTTAATAACAAGATAGCAATTTAATCAGATATATTAAGAGTTAAGAAGAAAAGATTCTTGTGGGCTGTTTATGATGCATTTTCTTGAAAGAAGGGGACTAGAAGGATCTGATGGGAAAGTAAACACAAGGGTTCTGATATATATATAGGGATGTTCACCTCCAATAAAGTAATATTTATTTAAGTATAAACACATTGGAATTCTAGAATGTTTAACCTTATTTTTAAATTCACTCACATTTATTTCAGTATTAATACAAATTAAAACAAAATTAGCCCTTTCAAATAAATATTTTTTAGAGAAATAATGCTATACTACCACTTCCAAGGATTATTTATTGCTTTAACAGAAGAACAATCACATGGTCACCCATAGATGCCAAAGTGTACTCTTTGGAACAATGGTAGGATGCTGATACCTGTTATATGTGTGATATCTATATCTGTATTCATATCTATAACTATATTTATCTATATATCTAATCTATATCTATATCTATATATCTATATCTGTATCTATATCTGTCTATAGATAGGATTATGGCAAACATGTTCAAAGGATAAAAGACAAAGAAAAGTCATCTATACCCTCCTAAAACTCTATTAGAAGCTGAGTTTAAAAAGTATGTACCAGGTGGTTAAAACTTTCTCAACCTCTTCAGCAAACAATTCCAAATCCCTAATTAGTGCTGGACAAAACCACATAGCTTATTTAGTTCACTAAATAAATTCTCTTATTTAATTCCCTTCTTTTGGATTATTTTTCAAATTAATCTATGTATTTCATAGTTGTTCTCCTTTCATCTGACTTCAGAATCTGGATTAAGGTGGTAAATTTACAATATGGTTCTTACTTTCATAAAGCCTATCTTAATCATGGAATGCCAAGGCTCTCTCTCCATGTTTATTTAATTCAATCACATTATCTTCTTATTACTTTAAATCAAAGTAAGCTGCCTCATCCCTCTTCATTTTCTTATTGGATTGAAAGAACACACTGGCCCACAGAATACCAAATGTCCAATGATTTAACATAAAAAGCCCTGAATATCACTTTTATCATTTATGGAGCATCAATTGCATGTTAAACACAGTGGAAAGTAATTTACACAATTACCCTCTAGGGAAGAGAAGCGATAGTTTTATGATAGATGAGGACCCTGAGAGTCAGGGAAGTTCAAACTTGCCCAAGGTTAGTTATGATGCTCAAAGGTAAGAGATGTTCCTGAAAGTTGAACTGTGCCTGTTTCTAAGGCCTGAGCTTTTCAGCTCTTTGTTATGACAGAAAACATGCTGGAAAACCAAAAATCACAGGCAAGAATGGCATTTGGATTAGAATATTGAAGAAATGGTATGAACAGTAACTATGCTGAGTGTTCATCTATCATTTGAATAGCTCATTGAGAAGACGGCCAGAAAAATAAAATGATAAATCTAGGCTTATACATACTCCTTAAATATAAGTTATTGACCAGTTAGAAACAATCCTTATATAATAGTCTACCTTATCATCTCCACTATACAAAATCTCTACTCCTAAGTGGATAGGAGAAACCCCAAATAGACCATGAGACAAACTCAGCAAGACAGTAAGATCCCATTTAGCTTTTAAATGGATCATGTTAACAGGAGCAAGCAATTTAGGTGTTGAGGGATCATGGCTCAGCAATTTTATTTTTGTTTTTATGCAATACGAAATTAAGTACAGTTGTTAGAATCTCAGAGGATAATACTGAAATTAGACTTCAAAACCTTTAACTTTAGATATTATCAGAAATATATGGAATGAAATTTCATTAAAATAGGTAGACAAAACAGGAGACCTGTATGAAACCACAGCAGAATGACAATACATAATTTGGGCAATCGATAAATTGAAATGTACTATAATTAACTAAACAAACATTTACTGATTTCCTACAATGTCTGGAAGCGTAATAGGCATTGGAAATACAAAGAAAGCTTGGAAATGAAACCTGGCCCCAGGGTTCCAAAAGAATGATTTTGATTCCACCCAGGGAACGGATTAGATATCCTTCCAATTATAATCTCTGAGTGCTGTGATGTATGTGTGCTGGTATGATTCTAAGCATCATATCCTGCCGTTCTCTTGTGATTCATTCAAAATAATGCAATTCACAGAGAAATAGTTAAACTTGTACTCTAAAGCACTATTCAAAGAAACCACTGATTGTTAGTCTAGCCGTATTTCTGTATAACCTATAATTGGAAAAAACAATTCTATTCTCTGGGACGATGGGACAATATGCAAATCAGAATCATGTGCACAGTGGAGTATTGTGATTTCTTTCAGTATAGCCTATTTTTATTTGCTAGCTCCTCATATGACACAGAGTTCAATAACCCTCACTTTCCCAGTGCTCTAGCAAAGGAGCAAGAGATTGCTTTCCAGGCGGGTAGTCACAAGTAAGCAATTTCAGGAATCCTCTAATGAGGCAATCCATAATGGTTTTCCTAACTGAGTTCATTCACTAACCACAGAGGGGAAAAAAAAAGTTCTAGCAGCTAGTTTGAAGGAGGGACACATACATATATATACACACACATATGCACATACACTTATGTTAGAAAAGAAGAAAAATGAGTAGGTAGATGAAATGATCACTACATAGGGTTGTCTTAGAAAACAATTTATGCAGGTCATCTGATATATTCTCTAATCCCTGGCTAAACTTGGACTTCAGAGTGGCTAGCTGTTTTAAACTGTATTTCATAGTTAATGTTTTATAATTTAAACATCTTCTTTTTTGGAAAAAAAAGAGGATTCAGAAGGAAATACATGCTTCTTTATTTTAAATTGAGATCTTAATATGCGTATACTCTGTCATATTTGTATGAATTTTAAAATACTTATAACAGTAAAATGAAGTATAACACCTTAAAAATTTATTGTAGGTACTTAGACATTTTTGTTATGTTTTACTTTCTCAAATGAATAATTAACACTGATTGGAGTACAGTGATTTTTTTTCCTAAATTAGTGTCAAAAAGTACTAAATAGTATGAAATGACTATTACCTTGGACTATCAGAATTGTTTAGGATGATAGTAGAGATTTCAGGATTTAGTTCACATTTTATAAACTCACTTGTAAAGCTTATTAATTTCTATGATAAATGCTTTTTAAAAAAATAAAACATTACCACCTTTTCAAAGACACCTAAGTCAGAATGTATAGGATTGGTGTCTAGAAATTATATTTGAGCACATGTTTTTGGTAACATTACATAAATGTTCTGGCACTACTACTCTAAGAGCTCTCATCTCTTCCTCCAATTCCTGAAATAAAAACCACTAACTAAAATTATTACTGGTATAAATGATAGACTTCTAGAATTGAAAGGGACCACAGAATTCAACCATTCAAATCCTGCCTACAATTTGGGGTTGGGAAACTCAATCCAAATTTCTCTTTACAAACTTGAAAATAGTAATTCCTACAGAAATTCTTGGTCCTTCTACAAAATGCAAGCCCATTAGTCAAAAATTGTCAGGTCACTCCTTTCCTCTGCCACTATTCAGTGGTTTCTGGTAACTCTACACTCTACTTGCACTAAAGTTCACTAAAGATGTTGGTATATTACTGCCATGGCCATACTTAGAATGTGTCACACACCAAAGTGGATCTGATACTTCCAACAGTATCTTTGATGTCAATAGCCAGTTCTTGGACCAAATCTCTTGAGGTCTCCTACTCCTTCATTGCCAATATCCAAGTTGTTCAAATTCAAGGAGACTTCCAATTTATTTAACCCCCTATTTTCTACCAAATGTAAGCATTATGCTTTATTCACATTCAAGAAACTGTCATCTGATTTGTCAACAATGCCTTCAACTTTACCACAGACTCTACCCCATCTTTTCTGCCTTCTAGCTTGTTCTGTAAAATCTCACCCCTTCATTTATCCATTTAGGCTGAGCAGAGAGCATGGATGAAGGAAATCATGCAATTAAGTATATGTCAGTGGTTTTCAAACTCAGCTGGTCCCTCAGCTACCTCAAAAATACTGTTATTTATTTATTTTTTTCTCATTCAATAGTTACTTGAAACTTTTGGTGACAATCTTAAACTTTCCACCTACACCCCATGCAAACTCTCAGTAGATAAACTTAACTTATTGCACTTATGGGTGAATTATTATCAGTAACCATTCTGAGTTCCATTCAGCTTGGTTAGTCTCCAAATTAATCCTTTAATCGCCTCAGGGTCCTTTCCGTATCAACCACCCTATCACAGTCTTTAACATGAGTGCTGACTCCTTCCTTTCAGCATGTACAAACATTCATGTGAATGATACAGAGGTTAGCTAGGCAGACGTGTGCAGACAGGTATGTGATATGCTGGGAAGAAAGGCAGAGAAAATATTCACTTGTGAGAATAAGCATCACTAATTGAGCAGGAACCATATACCTCTTTATGAATGAATACTCTGTGTAAACTCTAATAATGGGTGTTATTATCCTAATTTTGCAAGGCAGGAATCTGAGAATCCTTACAACTTAGCCAATGAGGTAGCGATAGCTAATATTAATTTAATTCTTACTACTTATTGGGCACAGTTCAAACTATATTAAATTATTTAGCAATGGAATGTTCTCCATATGCTTATTAAGTAAACAGTCATATAATCCCCATTTTATAGTTGAGGAAACATCACCCAATCCTGGCTAGTAGCTTCTTTTTCTAAACAGACCAAATTCTTGAAAGTGTTGTCTATTTTCAAGATCTCTTCTGCCTCACTTGACACGTACTCTTCAGCTGGAGTTTTTCCCCCGAGCCCCTTTCAGTCACAAAGGCACAACAAAGCATTTTGCTTCTAATTCTCTTGTTTTATATCCTTCTTGCCTCATTCATTCTCTCTCTTCCTTTCTCTCTCCCTCTCCATCTGCTTAGTCATAATCTTCAGATTATAGAAATAGTCTCCTAATAGTCTTTTTATTATCTATTGAATATCCCTTCTAAAACAAAACCATGATCACAAGTGTTTTGACCTTGTGTTTTGCACTACTGTATTCCAGTTGCCTCAGGATAAAATCTCCCAGGCAGAACATAAAAGGGTTATATTACAGTCTTCCTGAATAACTTGTAGTTTTCAGGACTTGTCCTTACTTTCGGGTTCATGACTCTGCCCATGCTTATCCTCACACTGGAACATTGTTTCTGCTTTCCTTCCAACATATCACACACGTACATGCACACACGTGCATCCCTGCCTGGTTAACCCTAGACACATTGACATTATTACAGGATCTACCAGATGCTCATGCTTATTTTCTCTAGTTAGACTACTTTACAAAGCAATCTATTCATATTTTGTTCACTTTCCTTATCATTCTAAATCAAAGCTCAGCACTTTTTCTGTAAGGGGCTAGATTTTAGGCTTTGTGAGCCTAGAGGTAAAGCTGATCAACTGTTTTCCTGGAAAGCTAATAGTCTGCTTAAATTTTAGATTTTTCCTTTTAAAAATGTAAAAAATAACATTTTTACCTCTCAGGATATTAAAAAAAAGTAATGGACTATAATGTGACAATATATGTCCTAGATTATTTTTATAATTTATCTTTCTCTCCCATTTTACAATGGGAATATAGAGACTCTATCTTTTATTTTTTTACCTGTAGTGATTACCTCAGTGTTTAGTACACACTGTTTATTTAATAGATGCTAGTTAATATAAATAAAGTAATAAGTGATATTTAACCCAGAGTCCCTGCCATAAATGTAGTCAACCATTTTATTTTATAGAAGAGGAACTTGTTATAGAAGAAGAACATCAAGAAAAAAATGTTAAGGTGGCTTACCTAAGCTTATAGTAAGTATAAATATAATACTTACATTTAATGACATATGATCAGTGCATCATAACAGTAATCTGTGCATATTTCTTACTCTCTGGGGCAGAGAGGATGGCCTTATCCCTTTGCTTACCCTAAACCCAGCACCCAACATTGAGTCGCTTAATTTCTGGTTATGTAATTGTTTTCATTGTGTGGTGCATAAAATGTTCTCCAATATATTTTATATCATTGCATAATATATCAGAATACTCTGAAGGGATATTGTTATAAATTATAAAAGCGTGAAGAGATTATGTGATGTGCCTCATAACAACACAGCTAGAACTTGGCAGAGTCAGGACACACAGCCAGTCTTTTGCTCATATATCCAAGACCTTATCATTATAAATTTACTGCTTCCATACCAAAAGGAAATAGAATCTGAACTCTTAAATGAAGTTCTTTCAAAATTTAAATGATATTTTATTGCTAAAACAACAGTCAATTAAACCAGGAGCTTAAAACTTTTCAGCCAAAGTAGTAATTTTCTCCTTGTCTGACTTTACAATGTTGATTAGAGAATTTAACTATTAATACCCCTGAAAATGCTTTTCAACTCTGCAAAATGGGGGAATCTAATGTGATTAAGCTTTTAAGGTGGTTCCTAATATTATAAATAGCCCACGTAACCTGAAAAGGCAGAATAATGTGAGGAAAAAACTACATGGGGCAAAAGAGAGAACAGAAATGGTTGATAGATACAGATTGTCAGACAAATGCCTTCCCAATAGTTCTGTATGATGCATATTCCTTTAGCAAGCCTGATGGATTTGTTTTTTTCAATTTTTGTGTCTTACATTTGGTGATAAAGTTGTTTAGCCATTATTGACTATTTAAGTGTAAGAATATACATTTTCTTCATGAACTATGTAACCATGTGCCTTTTAATTTTTCAATTTTTATATAAATTACACACACATCTATGGTCCATATGAATTTTATAGTTCAAGTGAAAAAGCACTCAATGGTTCATAGTGAAATAACCAGTATTACATTAATAATGGTACATTTTGTACAAGGCAATTTGGAAATCATCTGTAGAGCAGCACTATAAGCATAACAACAAGAATAAGAGTGCCCGGCCACAGCTGGGATAATACGAAAACTATCCCTGAGTTAACTACAATAGCAACAACTTGCTTCATGGCTTCAAATATTACATTGCAATTCTTGCAATTCCATTGGAGTTTTAGATGCATAAAGTACAAAGTAAGGTTTCCATATTTTATCACTAAGAAGTGAAAAATGATAATTTCCTTGATGTTAAAATTAACCAAAGCAAAATGTAATTACCTATCAGTAGGAACATGTTTTCAATAGCCTATACATGGAGATTTAAACAGATGCATAATGATAACAGAAGTTTTTGCATGAATTAATTAGATAATGTTGTCTATCTGTTGGAGATAATGTTGGCATTATTGTGACTTTCATAAACTGCTGGAGTTAGCAGCAGTTTCCAAGGATGATTTGATAATATACCTGTTACATTCCAAGTGAAGGATTTCAAATGTAAATAATATCTGCTGTGTCATTTCCTGATATTTTAGTATTAATTATGAAAGTGATGACTCTTAAGATTGAATTTGTTTGTAAAAGGTATTATAACCTACAGTGTTGACTTTTAAATTATTAGTGGATTGATTGGCCAGCTACTATCTTCTACATTCTTAAGAAAAGGTAGAATCCTAGATGCTTCACCTATCAAAATTCTAGAATCTCTAAACAAATTTCACTGAAGAGAATGGTGGACATTTTAAGTTCCACTATTTGATCTTCTAGTTAAGCAATTTGGCTCAGAAAATACACTTAGTGACAACATTCCACCTGCAATCTAAATTCCTAGTCTTGGATAAAGGAACTATTGTCTTTGGCTTGCAATTACTATGTAATTTAATTAATCAGCTAGCCATTTAGTTTACTGTACTTTCTCTATTTTGTATTTCTCTAAAAGTATTTTGGCAGTTTCCCCCAAATTTTAGTAGCTACAAATTTATTATCTAGTTCTTAAACATAGGTGAGTAATGCTACAACTAAATAAGTGATGCTTGGTTTCAGAGGTTGCTAACAATGAACCAAAAGATTAAACATAATTTAGGTATACAAATTAATCATATATGTCAAAAGAGCTTCATGGATCATTCTCTTCTTAGAAATAATTTGGTAAGCAAGGTGAAGTATCATGATTTTCAAAGATAAGTCCCATTCGAATTTAAAGAAATGATTCTAGGAAATGTCCTGATAAAAATCCTGATTTAAACATGATTAAAACATGCTCTTAGTCTCTCTTTCTCATAATCCTAATATGTTAATGTATTTTTTTCTGGAAACTATGTTCACATTCTAGGTCAAGCAGAGTTCTGGATCTTTTCTGGTTTTTCTGCTTTGAAGAAATTTACTGGAAGTTTGTTTACATAAAATTCTTAAAATATAGTCTGAAATCAAAATATCATTACTGCATGATGCCTGTACATGGTAATTAAAAAAAAAGCTGAAAATAGAGCAAGAGAAAAAGATAAAAAAACACTGTACTTCTTCAGCTATTTTAACTAGTCATTACTGTTCCCAAGAGAGAATTACTACATTTGCTAATTTATAGCTGAACAATCTCCTTTTGAACCCCATATAACTTTCTACTTAGAATTAATTTGTTAAAGTATGCATGATGAAGAAGGTGGGGCAAAGGGAAAGGTACTGATTAGAAACTCACCAACTACTTTTTTCTAAACAGAATATTTTTGTGAACTACTATGTCTTAATCAGACATGTATTTCTCTTATTTTCAAGAATTCCAGATGAATTCTTTCATGATCTTTTTCTATTTTAGCACTTTTTTTGATGCTATCCTTAAGTCTTAGGAGATCCTGTGGTAACCAGTATTTTATAAAATTTTATCAAAATATTATGTCAAGGTTAGCATACAACTGGCAAACATATGTTATTTGAAATTAATTGTATTTTCAAAAGTTCAAAAAGTAATTGTATTTTCAAACATTATTTTCAAAAGTTAATAAAAACATTTTATATAGGCTAGTATATACCACTCAGTTATAAAAGTGATAGTTTTAAAACATTAGAAAATTAAATTAAATCAAAGATATTTTTAAATAGACATAGAAAACACAAACTTGACCAGTAAAAACATGAGAAGTTACACATTTGAATATATTTAAGACATTTTCATTGTAATTAGCTAGTTTTCCTATTTGGATTCATAGGACATATTAATAATTTCCTTCAACAACAGATAGACCAGATGTTAAAAACCACTCAGGAAGCCGGATCCAGCCCAACAAAAGGGTGATGCTTGGGATACGTGGCAGGAGAACTGGAGTCTTACTTCAGCCTTATCTTAACATTTGTCAATTAAGAGATAGATAGATAGACAAATACAGATATCTTCCATGAAAGAAATGTAATCAGATATCTTTGAACACTTTCCCATATTCATTCATCCATTTATTTTTGTGTAATGAGGAGCCCAATATTCAGGAGAAAATTGTGTTATCTGTCAATCCCTTAAAACAGGAGAGAAATTGGGAGATAGTGACATTAAAGAGGAAAAAAAGTATTTTTTATTTTTTTATATTTAAGGAATAATAATATGACCATTGTTGGAAACGAATAGATCCAAAAACCTACTTTTAGGCTGTTAAGGGCTAAACCATTACTGAATTTCTTTTGCTTAAAAAATAAATACAGTTGTTCCAAAGAACTATGATGGCACACTGTACAAACTTCACTCACAACTGGAAACACTTGGAATGTGACCTAGTTTTCTTTTCCTGTTATTTAAGCCCATTCCATGGTCAGCAAAGTAGCTCTCCTAACTCTGCTAGCCTTTCCACACTGACCTAAAATAAATTTAATTTTTAAAATTCAACTCTTTTCAATATATTTTAAAAAGAAAAAAAACACCCCAATTCATAAAAACAAAATGTACAACTTCATCAATGTATTTAATAGGGTGACGGTGATTGTTAATTTTATGTGTCATCTTGACTGGGCTAAGGAATACTCAGATAGCTGGTAAGACATTATTTTTAGATGTGTCCATGAGAGTGTTTCTAAAACTAATTAGCATTTGATTTGGTAGACTGAGCCAGTGGGCATCATCCAATTCATTGAGAGCCTGAACAGAAACAAAAAGACAGAGAAAGGACAAACTTGTTCTCTGTTTGAACTGGTACATACATTTTCTCCTAACCCTCTGATATTGGCCCCGTGATTCTCAGGCATTTAGACTCAGACTGAATTACACCACTGACTTCCCTAGCTCTTCAACTTGCAGAAAACAGGTCATGGGACATTTTGGCCTTCATAACTCTGTCAGCTAATCCCTATAACAAATTTCTTCTTACATATATCCTATTGGTTCTGCTTCTCTAGAGAACCCTGACTTGTACCATGGCTATGTCCCATTTCTAGCCTGTTATATTTTTGTCAGTCCAGTGTTACATATGATTTGATTGACATTTTCATGCAGCTTTCGTCCATTAGAAATGTTTCACCTTCTATGTTTTTTCTGCAATGTGTGATTAAATTCATAGCTACTTTATCCCAAAGTGCATTTAATATGCTAAAATTTGACAAATTTATATGCTCTCAACTTTCCTTCTATTTAGGAACATTTGTATAATACTCTTTATAAAAATGAGCCATTTTTTGAAATAATATTCTTCCTTATTTATCAGGGCATTAGAGATGGAGATTCAAAAGTTAGAAGGAATATAAAACACCATGATTTCTCGGGTCATTTCTAAACAGAATTTTTATTCTAGAGTTTACTATCACTATATGGTTTCAAATATAATATGAAATGTTCTTTCAATCTCAAATCAGTTAAATTATTAATGCTACTTTGTGATTCTGATGAGTGATATTTGAAAAACGTGAGCCTAATGTATTTGAAAACTTCCCTAAATAAATAAATTAAATATATTTCTCAGAAAAATCTCTCCAGTGCTGTATTAACTTATTGAAAGTATTCTCCACATTAATATAAAATAATAATAACTTATCTTTCTTGTACTTTTAAAACACAACCTACAGGCTTGAAGATTTTATTTACATCAGAAATTGGGTGACAAAGGGCAGGGCAGAAAAGGGTTGAGAGAGGGTTCTGTCAGATACTATAGGCTCATGTAAATAAAAGACAGGAGTTGAATCTGATAGGGAAGACCAAATGAAATTTTCAGAAAAAGAAATTTGTGTCTGAGAACTGACAAATCTGCCTAAGTGGAGACAAGCAAATGCTTATAGTGTAGTTACATTCATCCACAAAATCTAAAATTCAGTACATGATATTCAGACTACAATGAGAGCTGCATGCAGTTAAACTTTAGAGTTTAGACTATGTCCAGTCTCAAGCCACTGGCGAGGAGAGGAGAAGAATAGTTCTGGTGAAAAAATAACGAGTTGCTAAGTAAGGCATATACTCAACAGCCTCTCCCTATATCTATTTCCTTGCTAACAGACTCATGAGCCTGTTCTGATACCATGTGCTTCAGGGGAAGTTGAGTCCTTCCATAGTGTCAGAGATGAACTCAGAATGTTCTGTGATGACCTACCATGATACTTTATTCCCCTTTCTTATTCCCTGACTTACAAAGAGGCATCCACTAAGATACAGACTTATTTACATACCTCTAAAATGTTCACAAATATGCAAAAAATCTTTATACATGAATAACGCCATTAAACATTAAATGTAAGTAAGAGTTAAAGGAGGCTATAATATGGAAATATTTTAAAAGATTGATGTGTTATTTTAATTGCAAATGATTAAAAATGCTTCTGGCATTTAGGAATAATAATCATTTTGTTTTGTTTTTTTAAGATAATTTTTAGCAAATTACAAAACTTTAAAAATATCACCAATTGTTCTTACAATCCTTGTGTGCTTCATGTATATTTATACACACATTCTAAAAGTTTTATATATGCAGATTATAATACATAATTAAATAGCCCTTTTAATTAAAATTTGGAAGTGAAATGTATATGTACACACAAAAACTTTCATTAAACTCTAATGTCAGTCCCTTAGGAAAAGGATAAAGGAGACAAAAACTGAAGTTATTACTGACAGGTAAGGTACAGACGTTCTATGTTCTTTCTTTACCCCATTTTCCATAAAACAATAGCAACAGAAAATGTCAAGAAACAGATAGAATGAATCTTTGTTTTGATACTTAATGCAACCATACTGGTTAAATAGAAAGGGAATTATATGCCATATTTACTTGCATAATTGCTGCCCTTTTCTTTCTTGCTTTCTAGGCTACTCAACTCAAATTAACCTATACAAAAGTCTAAATTACCTGAATGGGATGAATATGTGAGTAAATATGTTAAATGAACTGAAATACTGTACATATCAGCAAAGCACAACAGTGTGCTGAATTTTGAGAATTCTTAACTAGAAATGGAAAGGATAAATACAAGACCATGAGATATAGGTAATCAGTTTACATGTGCATGTGTAAGACATACAGCAAACTTACCACAAAAGAATAATTTAGTAATCAATATTCAACTTCAGAAGAAATATAAGAGAATAAATGTTTCTTATCATTTTTCCTCTGCATGCATTCATTTCTTCATGTTAAATAATTAATTTGAAGGGAGGACAGCCATAATTTAAATTAGCTACTAAGTATTCCATTTTGAAAATAGAAACACTTGCATACAGAAATACATTAAAACTAGTACTAATTAATGATCATTTTTAATTCCAAATGCTCCGTTTTTAACAATAGGAACAGATACAAAGAGCATGCAATAATAGAGGACAGACTAAAAGCAGACAGATCTCCATGAGGTAAAACACCCAAACTTCCCAGTTTTCTGCAGCTCTGTCTCCCAGCCTAAAATTGTTTGATCTGCATACACCTTTTCTTAAAGTAACATTGTAGAATTTCATTTTCACCTTGAGTTTTATATTACTTTAGTGAGTAAGTCTAAAAATACTGGTAAGCATTTGTATTGTGCTTGGGTGAAGAATATATTAATTCTGATACTTCTGCTAATTTAATAGTAACAAAAAGTAAGCCTCTGTTATCAATGTATGGCAAGGAGATTCTGTGAAACCAAAGTTGTTAGGAGGTCTGGCTATTCACAGAATCACCCCAAAATATTTATCTCATCTTTAAACAACTGAAACCCAAATACAGCACTTATTTTAAGACAACATAGGTGCAATGAGCATCAGTTCATACAAATTGGGGAAAAAAACAAAGAAATTCTATTTGTTTCGTCCAATAGCATGTTTTTTTAAGACACAGTTTAATTTCCTCTTTTTTGTTCATTTGTTTGCTTAAAGTAAGCACTTAGTAATGTAATTAACAGAAAGGTTTTATGGCTTTCTTTGCTAAGGTGCAAGGATTTTCTACTTCAGTTTTTCAATTCTTTGCCTCAGCTCTCAGCCATTCCTGACAACTTGCAACTGGAAGCATGAAAATAAAATTGGGTCCTGTGTTTGTCATGAAGCACATTACATCTTTTCCCTGAAGAGAAGTAGTTTGGGTTACAAATTCTTTTCCTTACACAGGACATACAAATAGAAACTCAATGAATTTCATCATCGTTTTACCACATATTCCCTGTGAAAATTAAAGTAAGTCACCCATGTCCCACCTTCCACTTTCTAATACATTATTTTGTAATTTGCAATGTACAACTATGTTTAAAATATACTTTTGAGATTAATGATTAGGAGAATTATATTATCTCAGAAAATTATATCCATCTTAGATATAGGTAGGTAGATGAATCCATACAGTCAAAGTAGCATGCATTTAGGGTTATTTCTAATTTTAGTGCAGCAAAATTTGAGAGAAAATTGAGTACTAGTGTAGACATGTTAAATAACAAGTAGATCTTTATTTTTTCTTAAACTGCCTTCTTCTAAAATGATCTCAGGAATAAACCTTGACATGTGCCTATCATAACTGAATCCTCTTCCTACTGTGAAAACCTTTCCATCCCTTGAAACTTTGGCAGATTTGTTATCCATGATTTGGCTTAGTATGGGGGTTCTCAAACTGTGGTCCTGAGGCCAGTAACACTGGCATACTCCCTGTGAGCTTCCTACAAATGCACATTCATAGTCCCCTCCTTGACCTCTGGCACCAGAATGCCTACAGATGCAAAATGTTAGAAGTTTGAATAGTTACAAGGTGATTCTGAAACACATCAGAGTTCAAGAACAACTTTAGTAGATGCCAAGCATAATTATAAAAAAGGCAGGTTATTATTATCATTATTATTAGTTGTAGTAGTAGTTGTATTTCTATAATGGATTCTAAGATATTATTTTGTTTTGCAATTATCCAATGCCCATGTAAAATAAGCTGGAAATGCCAAGTGGCTTTCATCACGATAGGATAGAGGAAATTCATGCAGAAGAAGAGGAGAAAAAAAAATCTTCATTGCATTTGAGAACATGTGTATCCCAAGAATAGCAGCCCATGTCAATATATGGCATACATCTTCAGCCCCATGTTTTATTCACAGCCTGTGGTCAATATAAATTTGATGAATGGATGGTCTACATGAGTGAGGTCAATCTTAACAATGTGCAAATAGGAGAAACCACATAATAGGCCAATTTAAATGGTGGGCAGTGAACTGCTGATTATTCTTACCTGGAATCTTTGCATTCTGTTTTCTTATCCTTCTCATTCTTTCTCTCAAAATTAGCTAGTAAAATTTAAAAATTATGGAGCTGGGTTAAACCTAGCTATAATATTGAGAAAAAGCATAGATAGATAATTCACATTCTCTACTGTTGTTCAACAGTCACTATGTTTTACTTATAAATTATCAGAAGAGGGATTGCTTTTTATGATCATTTCAGTAATGCCTTGCTCCCATATAAATGCTATTTTGAAGGGAGAGAAAGTACAATTTAAATTTTAAATCTGAATTCATTTATTTTTTCATTCTAAACCTGAATGTTTCAATTGTCACATGAATCACCCAATTCTCTGGAAATTTGAACACGTCATGTGTTTTTCTTCTATATAAAAATATCTTTTAGATAATGAGTACACAGACTAAAATACAATGCCAGTAAAAGAGCCATAAAAAAGTTCTACAATGATTACTGAGTGGGTCAAACACTCAACTAAAATAGACCCATAACACTTGCCAAAAGTAAGATAAATAATATTTTCATGACTTATTTTTTTTAATTAATGGAATTTATATTTTCAAATAGTTTTATGTTTGCAGAAAAACTGAGAAGTACAGAGAGTTCTCATGTGGCCCTCAATCCAATTAATTTCTTGCATTCTTGTGGCACATTTGTTAAAACTGATGAAACAATATTGATACATTATTATTAACTAAAGCATATACTTTACATTAAGTTTCATTCTCTGTGTTGTACATTCTATGAATTTTGACAAATGCCTAATGACATGTATCCACCCTTACAGTATCATGCAGAATAGTTTCCCTGCCTTAAAGATGACCTGTTCCAGGCTAACTGATTTAAATTACATTATATTGATGCTGGCAGTTTAAAGTCCATTTGGGATAGAGGTAGGAAATATTTAGGGTGTGTTCTTCACTGAATTCTAGACAATTCTTCTAGTAAAGATTATACTTATTTGAAAATATATGACAGAATGGTATAGTTTAGGCTCCAGTACCTTGCTACTTTTGTTAGTCAGCTCAGGCTGCTACAAGGCATTCCCATAGACTGGGTAGCTTAAACAATAAATATGCATTTCTCACAGCCTGGAAACTAGAAGTCCAAGATCTAATTTATCTTGCCAACACCTTGATCTTGGACTTTCCAGCCTCCAGATTGTGAGAAATTGGAGTAGAGTGTAAATGAACAAGAATGAAATAAAAGCAGTATTTGCAAACAGATTTGACAAATGAATTGAGTTGGTTTCCATGCTGCTTTTGTCTAAATACTCTACACAGTGTGCCATAGCTAGTAAGGAATGCATGAATGTACAAAATCTAACTTTTATGAGTTTAAAATTTAAAACTCAAAGTTTTACTGTGTTCTTAGTGCATTTATGAACTATTTTATAAACTCTTCAATTATCTACACAACTTTTTCTATATGTCAGCATATAATTATGCTAAATCTCAAATGTGAAGTGCACATCACAGATTTCTTTTCCCAGAGCTTTCATTTGAATAAAGAACAATTGAAAGTAAGATTCAGATAGCCAAAAGGAAATACTCCACTTACTTTTCACTATCCTCACTGAGATTAACTTGGCACAGTTAAGATACCGAGACTGCCTGTGATACAGGACATTTTTCTGATACAATATTTAGCTCCAGAACTGCCAAAGAAATGTAGTTTGCAGAACCCTATGCCTAACCCCAATTTATATAATTAATTATATACATACATATATAAATCATATTTGTAATAACATGTAACAGTAGGGTTTAATTAGAAAAAAATACTCAGGCATACTCTTGTGAAACATTTTTTTTACATTTAAGACCTGTCGTTAATCCACAGACAAATTCTCTTGTGATAAGCAGCACCCTGACTTTATTCTCACTACCCATTTGGGGTCAGGGCATTAGAGGCAAAGCAGAGCCTTGGAGAGCACTGGAAATTTAAGACCACTTATAAAATGGATGGGGTCAATTCAATAACTTGTTTTGTTGTATAAATCATTGCAAATATATGAAATTCCCTTATTTTCTAACATTCCTATGGGTTACATACTGAAATCATTCCTTATTTCAGTGGGTCTACAGCCTGCCTCTTAACAGTAGTTAAACTTTTTAAGTGAAAAATAATGAGAGTTAATAAATATAATTAGGTTTGCAATTATTGGTGAATAGAGAATAATTTAACTGAAAGGCTATCACCAAAAACATAAGAATAATCATATACTGAATCTATTTCTAATATTATATGTAGTCCTTGCTACAAGTAGAAGAATTCCCTATAACATACAGAAAACTATGGAAGTATGTTTTATTAGGGATATTTATTTTTTAAAATAGATTTTGGGACTCTGAGTTTCATTCATATTACAAAAGAGTAAAATTTTATATTGCAGAATATGTGTCATCTAGCTATTTTATAAAGAAATATGTATAAGAAAAAAGTTAGCAAGGAAATACTTTGGTATAAAACAACATTTATGATAATTTTCTGGCCTCTGAGGAGTTCTAGTTTAATGCTTTAGTTTCTAAATGGCATTGGCATTACTATGATGTTGCTTAATCCAGCATGAAATGCCACAATAAATAATATATTATACACTGTTCCCCCACAAATTTGCAATAATTAAATATTCTTGTTGCTTTATCCCTAAAAGGAAGTCTAATATATTTATGTATGATGCTGACAACACAATTCTGCCTTACAAGCTTTGATCCTACTGCAGATAAGACTCAAGTCCCTTATTTGTATATAAATCAAAATCTTAAAATGGAGGCAGTATGCTAAAATTTTGTTTGAAGTACATAGCTTGTATTCAGAAATGCAATGGATAGCTCCCATGAACTCATGCTATAAAATGTGCTGTTAGTAAAATTCAGTCAAGTGTGTTTTAAATGTCTTTTACAATATCTTACCACTAATACCACATGAAGTCCAGAAGGAAAGTATCTGCAGAAGCTGTCGAAAAGAGTTATTTGTATCAATTAACTTATCTTGTCAATTCATTTGTAGAAAAAACAGTTAGTGAAACTATTTGATATAATTTTCTCTTCACTAAGTTTATTTTGTAGGCCAGATTTTGCAAAGCCTGGTCATTTACTCACTTGCAAGCATTCCTGAATCAGAATTCCTGAGTGAAAGGACTCTGAAAATGCATTTAAACAAACACTTTTGGTAATTCTTAGGCACACTACATTTGAGAACCATGGCCTTAGACTATATGTATAAATGTTTTCAAATATTTAGTACCAACCATCTCTCTTTCTACATTTCCTGAGGTTGCAAAGTATAAACAAATTGACATCAAGTTATTTGAAAGCCAATGAGAAAACCTTTGTTTATAGGTTTGATAATAAAATATTTACGTATATAGAGTTAAACACAAGGTTTTATGGTGGAGGCAACATGACATACAGCAAACCCTCAGTGGTTCAGAATGAGGTTCTTTAAAATTAATTTCATAGCAAACATCCTGGTCAAAGGTGTAGACATTTTCATTTTAAGAGCTTCTTTCAACTTTCCACAATTTATTTTTTAAAACTTAAAAATACATATAAAAAAAGTAATTCTTCAAATGGATAAGAATTTTGGCTAAAGAGTTGAAACAAGTTAATAGAGTTCTCAGGAAAATGTATGACTCTACTAACATTTTCATTCCACTCTCCCTACTAAAACTTAGGCAGAAAGAGGAAAGTTTCAGAAATTTATGAGAAATGACAGGCAATGTAAAGCAAAGTTTGAATAGAAAATGTGGAAAGCTTAACATGGTTGCAAAAATACATAGGGGAACTAGTAAAGTGCTTATTAGAATAATCAGCTTAAAAAAAAGTCCATGACAAGCATGTAAATTGAAAGCAGTCCCTGGATTGTTTAGCCAGTAGAAAGGAATGAAACTGGGGGATTGAACAGAGCTCCTTTATAGGGAAAAAAGAAAAAAAATTCAATATGTACAGTTTGAAGAGAGAGGAAAGAAAATATAAAATGCTTCAGAAGTTTGGGGGAAACTACCCCCAATTCTTGCTGAGTCTTTGGTAGTGTTGAAGATAGTTTCACCCTGGTGCTAAATAACTGGGAAATTATTTCAGTTAGAGGAGATGCCTTAAAGGTTATGGCACAATCAGCTATGATCATGTATTAATAACACAAATGAATTAATTTATCAAAATTGCTAGCCAGTCTCCTAGCCAGTGTCTAAAGCCAAGCAACATAGAATTGTGTTTCCATGGCAACATGTAGGCTTGAAATAGAAACCCCTCTACTAATGTTTTCACTATTTTTAACCATTTTATTTTATTTTTCAAGTGTACTTACATTCACTGTAATCATATGCACAAACTAAGGAAAATGTACTTATTTCTGAATATGTGCTTATATAATGTATACACAAACAGAATAAAGTAAATTATTGCTGCTAAAAAGCAGTGAAGATTTGTACTGACTGAAAAAGTTCTAGTTTCTTATTGAAATGACATCTTAAACAACTAACTTTTTTTCTGATCAGTATTTTAATAGAAAAAACACATAATTCTTAAAGCCAAATGATAAAAATTGTAGTGTGACACATTTTGATAACTACTTGTATTATGTGACCTTAAGAGAGTTTCTTATTTTCTATCAACCCTATTTTCTTAATTACGTATTGTTTTTTGTTTTATTTTCAACAACACAAAAAATTCACAAAAAAACATACTTCTAATCTCTACTGAAACTCCACCTTTCCTTTTATTAGAGACTGTCTCTGATTGATTTAACTATGAGTTTTCCAAAAACACAATAACATGATAGAGAGAAAATCAAACTAGCTAGGGGCTGAGAAATCTCAATTGTAGCCTCAATACAAACTGGTTGTGTGTTATTAAGAGAATTCATCTATGGCTTTGATTGGCAAACTTCCATCCCTAAAAATTCTGCCAGTTTTAAAATTCTAGAGTTCAGCTACTATATATTGTCAATTTTCACCTAATTGGAAATAGAACTAATTTAGGTTTTAGAATTATAAAATAATAATAAAACATTTAGAATTGTGAATTATTATAAATAATTCCTCCATGAATCATCTCCAATACTTTTTAAAATAATTCATTTTAGAGATAAGAAAATTGAGACCCAAAACATATTAAATTGCCTGAATCCCTCAGCCAGTATATACAGAAACTAAATTTCTAATGAAATTCTTCTGATTCTAAATTCCCTATTTTATATAAACCTCTTACTGAAAATCATGATATGATATCTTTCTTGAAATGATGTTTTTAATCAAAATTCTATGATCAACTGGAGCTGGCTCCTACCAGACTTGTGAGAGTTCATTATATGCAACACTTCCCAAACCTGTGTTCAGTGATGTCAATTGAAATCAGCCATGGTTGGAGTAGTTAAACCAGGAAACCTGGGAAATGCAACAAACCAGGGCCTCTTTCCCCAAAAGCCAGTTATTAGAGATTTAAAACACACTTATTTTGTTGGACCAAAACTATGTTATGTCTTTCAGTGTGGAAATCTATGTTTATTTTATCATAGATACTTTTTATCTTAATCTACAATTTGGTGATCAGTTTCTCAGAAAAATTATAACCCCATTTATATAAATAAGTGTATTTTTCCTCAAAGCACATCAATTAATACACTAAAGTATATTGAACATTTATTGATCTTTTTAGTAACTTTAACAATACTATAAAGGTTCTAAACTTTGAAGTTTCTATGAACATTTAACCCAGCTAGCAAAATACATATGGTTTATTGAGATTTCTAGTCATTTTCATGAATTCTATTGCAGCTCAGTGCACATGTGTCTTTCCCTAGTCTTAGGTTAGCTTCTAAGCCTTATATACTCTAATAAGACCCCTAAAGTAACCTCCTTTTTAAATCATATTGCTTTTCACTCTATAAGACATGATACAATAGATCAATTTACAATAGCATGTCTTCTTGGTACCATGTCAAAGTATATATAGCCTGCAGTAACACATTTTAAAGGTAGAATACATTTCTGGACATCAGGGTGCCTTTATCAGAGTGTTGCTTGCATAGCTACCTTTTGTACTAGAAAAACACACCTTTGAGTCCTTTGCGTGGGAGCTTGTTGATCAGGCTATTATTGGCCTACTCAGTGTTGTCTGCCATTAGAAGTAGACTACAGCACCAGCCATTAGCTAGGTCACTGGCTCTACTGCTTGAGGCTATACTTCTTCTGTAGTTCTGCTTCCTTCCCTTTTCTAGCTCATCTATACTATTCTTCAAGCAGTCATTTTATTTCTCCTGCACACTCATTCTTTTTTGTTGTTACCACCAACCAAGAGCTTTAATTCATGATGCACTTCAATATCTTTGAAATATTTATTTTTCCCTCCTTCATTCAAATAGCCCTATTCAGTTGTATCTTGCTGTTGCTTAAAGTAGTCTGTTCACAGAGGAGTTACTTGTTTTTTAACTGTTTTGCAAAATCAGACATTCCATAGTTCTACTAGTCTGTTTTGCTCAACTCTTTCTCTTTTAAAGCAGAGTCCATTAAAAAAACCTTCAATTAAAATATAAAATATAAAGTTATGGAGATTTAATAACAGTGTATGTATAAATAGAACAGAAAAGGCAAATACATTTGAAAGTGAGAGAATGAGAAAAATCAACGTATAACGATATGCAAAAAGAAAAAGGGTAGGTGTAAAATGAAAATGAGAATGAAACTGATACAATGTTCAAGAGGGCATTTACCTAAAAGTTTCCCTACTGCTAAAGGAACACTAGAATAGTTCAGTATGACTCTTGAAAAAACATAAACATTCCTTATAAGTCATATGGTGAGAATTAAAATGCACAAATTATGGGATATGATGAGCCTTAAGGGGTAATATGCGTTTGAAAGCACACACACTTAGTTACTCAGTTATTCTAACTGGGGTTTGAAATGAGAATATAAATTGGAATAGCTCCCTTTTACTTAACTGCTGGATCAAGCCTGGTAACATGTGTTCCTCCTTGTTCTCCTTTTAGATGAAACACTCATGATTAAACTAGGTAGGATGAAAAGACTAGGAATAATCCAGCTGAAAGGAGAAGAGAAGTTAAGTACAGGAGGACTAAGGAGATGTCACTACAGTAGAATTTGTATGCAGAACTATTGAGGAAATGAGGCATGATGTCAATATCTATGCTTTTTCTACTCTCAAATCTATCAATTTTTATTTATTTATTTTCTCAGAAAATTTGGGACAACTTCTAACATATCTTCAACCTTCACATCTAGCCACAAGGTTTGATCAATTTAATTTCACAAATATGTCTTCATTCATTACTGTCTTCACTGTGGCTTTTATTGTCTTTAATCCAAGTTAAGACAACAGTTGATTAACAATTCTCTTTGTTTCTATTCTCTTCCCTCTCTAATATCCTCCACTATGCTTACCAAATTAGTCCTGTAAAAAAATCACATCTGAGCATTAAACTCTTCCATTTCACTTATTTGGTGATTCATTATCACTTGCATTGTAAAATCCAAATTTCATGGTGTACACAGAAAGCTTTTTATAATGTGGCTCCTGATTACATCTCTATAGTATCATTTCTCCCCTTAACCACCTGGCAAACTTCTTCTCTAATCTGAAATTCAGTAGGACTCAACTCAAACATCACTTTATTTAATCCCCAAGACTTAATACAATCATGAATATAATTGAATTTCAGGAAAATACCAATTTTAAGGTCTCTATTTTCTGAATAAAACCTTAAAAGTTGTACCTTTCTTCTGGAAGATGAGAAAGAGTATTTGGGATGTTTACCAAGAATGATGTGAGATATGTGTATCTTAAACTGTCAAAAGGAATTCTACAGAGCTTACAAACATTAATGTGGGTCTCTGGATTAAGCCACAAATTGTGTTTTAGGTTATAACAGAAAGCCACAAATTGGCTTTGAAAAGCTATTATTTTGTGCTTGTTTATTTTTAAACTGTACGGAAAAACTGTTAGTTACATTTTCTTTTCCATTCCTCCAAATAAGGCTGTGGTAGCATCTAATTGGAAAATGGTACTTCCTCAAGGGGTTTTCAAATATGCTTGTTTATTCGGATGTGGGGAAAAAGGAAAAGAAAAGAGAAACAGATGACTTTAAGAGACAGAAAAAGCACACAGCCCTGCTGAGAGAGCATCTCTTATCTCATGCACTGCTCAGAATGAGGACTCTGCCACTTAGACACCTGGTGTGGTGGCTTGGGATTGTGGGCAATCTAGCTCTGGTTGAGTGACAGAAAAACCAAGACGCTCTCTCTGTAATTTGCATGGTAACAAAATAATTTTTCCAGAAAAAATATGTTTCTACTCTATTTCATTTCCCTGATTTCCCAAACTACAAAACATATCAAATTCTGAAGTTACAAAATAACCTGTCCATGCAAAAATACATTGATTTTAAAAATACTAATTTTATCATTCATTCCAGAACTAGATTAGAATCACTTTCATTTATTACCTGTCTGGCTTTTATATTCAAACTCCTATGCATTTTTTTATGCATCTTATAACACCCTTAGGTTTTCAAACATCTTCTATGTGTAATACAGCCTGGTTCTCCCTACTACATTTACTGCACTGCACTGGAACTTTCCACTCTCCTTACAAATATGTCATTGTTCAACTCATCTGAAAGGAATATTCCTGACCTATATGAAACACCCTTATCTTTATTTCAGAATTTTTCGAAAGATCAATCTTTTCTTGAAACTTATTCTTTGATTTTTTTTACATTGCACTCTAATCCTACTATCTCTCAACTTTCTCATAAAGTTACTATGCATTAAATCTTCACATCTTTTTGTTTGTGGAAAAGGTAGCAGCTGTTAATCACTTCCTCCTTCTAGAAACTCTCTAAACATTATGGCTCTGTAGCTTACTTTCTGAACAAAAAGTCATCCAAAGATCTGGTGAAGAGGAAAGGGTTGATTTTAGGAAATGATGCTTTGGCTTAATTTTGAAAGATTAAGAGGAGTTCACTAATAAAAGCTGTGGGCTAAGGGAGTATATATTCCAAAATAGTAGAAGAACTCATATAGGTTCTGAGAGAAAAAGGAATATGTTATCAATGAAAATCTGCAATAAGGCAAAGGTCAACAGAGTATGAACAACTATGTGGAGTGACACACAGATGGAGCTGGGATGGTAGGAAAGGGTCAGTTTTACAGAGTGTAAGAGATACATTACTAATTTGGGTCTATATTCTAAATCAAAAGGAAGTCACTGGGCAATTCTAACAAATGCCATAGCATAATGAGATTTTATTTTTAATTAAAAAAAGTGTCTTTAGTGTGGAAAAGAAATTGGAAGCTGAAAAGAGGTGACGTGGAAATACCAGAGTAAGACAAGTGCAGATCAGTCGAGAGATGATGGTGCTAGAGAAAGCAAAGTAGAAATATGTGAATAATGTTCAGGTGGTAAAGTTGGCAGACTTTGTGTTGGAAGATGAAGAAAAAAGAGGTGTCAGTATGTCATCTACATATGTTCGGGGTCATCCCATTTACTGAGAGAAACTGAAGGAGGACCAGATTTGGAGGAGGATGTCATGAGTTCATTCTTGGACAATTAGACAGTGAAGTATATGGTTCTGATATATCCAGGACAATAATGCAAACAAGTATGGTAAGAGTTATTACTATAGCTAAGTATTAAATTTAGTTTTGAGTGTTCCCAGAGGTATTATTGAAAAAAATTACACACACTATATTGAATAGTTATTGTTCAATTAAAGAAAGCCCAAACTTTCTTGTGTAGAAATATTTCTGTATTTTTACAGGATTCTTAAAAATGAATTTTATGATGTAGTCAAAAGTGGACAGTATTGTTTACTGAAAAATTCAGACATTTAGTAAATATTCTCCAAACAGAAATTTCTGGCATTTCCTATTCTCCAAAGCAAAGACAATGATAAAATCTTTAGTGAAATAACCTCATAGAGGACTTGAGAGGTTGCAATCTAAATATGCTACATTAGTATAATTGTACAGTAACAAAGCTTAATAAAAATTTAATGAAATAGAAAATTGTCTCTTGAACTATATGCCCCAAAATCAAACAATTTAAAGAATTTTTTGCAAGTGTTTTCTTAACAGTCAATTTATTGTTATTTGTGAAGTCCCAAAATGTCTCTAAAAATACCATGATTTATATTTTATATAAACAGTATTTAGAGAATTTTAGAGACCAGGGATGTAGAATCTCATTCCATTAAGAAATGTAGGAGCTTTTAGTAAGTTCTGGCTCAGTAAAAGCTTTTCAATTTATGAAGGAATGTTATTTTCATAACTACTTTTTTGTCAGGCCAACACTGAGCAAAAAAACTGACTCTTGAATTTTTTAGGGAATTTGAGTCAGAGAAACAGTATCACAGAGATAGTAAAGGATGTGGTTTAACTGGAGTTCAAGTTGCCCTTTCACCAGTAGAGGGCACCATGATTGGTTAGTTCAAACCTCTGGCTCTCAGTCTCTTTTACTGCAATACCAGGATAATTATAGCTCTGCCATGAGGACAAAATGAGATGATATAAACCTCTTAGCACAGTGTTAGAAACAGGGTTAATGACCCAATTATATTATTTGTATTAGTATCAATCAGTTTTTCTATTTCAGGACAATAAATCTCCCATACTATAAGGAAATAAGATGTTACATAAAAAATATTTAAGGATTTTCTAAATAGATGTTACATTCTGACAGGTGAGCAATTGCAGCATTTAACCCAAATAGCTAATGTGTTTCTCAGATCCTTCAGTATTATGTATTTAACTACTGGAAATGTCTGAACATGCACAATAGTAATCTATCCAACACTTAGTTATTTCCTAAAACTGCTCTTACTTTGATATTTTGTCATGGCAACAGCATATAGCCAATATATCCAATATGTCTATCATGTACAAAACAACTTTAAAATAATAAGACCTATTCTAAACCACTAAACTGTTTTTTATCATTCCAGAATTTGTCAAAATCACTTTCTTCCATTTCAATTTTGGCAATAAGAAACTTTTAAATAGCTGAAATTTAACAAGATTTTATTTGAAGTAAGTAAACAAGCTTAGTGACTGAGAGCAAATTTTGTAGACTTATAAAGTTTATATCTCAGGATAATATGAAGAAAAAAGCCACCAAATCCTAGTCTATGCAGATATTCCCCAAATTATTGGTATTTTTATGTTTTCAAAACAATTAACTGAAGCAATTTGATTTCAAAAATAGAATTAAAAGGTTAACTTGACTTACATTTGTTTTGAATATTTGATATTTTTCTAAAATCTATAGAAATTTGGAGAGGATTAAATATGGCAGCATGAGAGGTGACACAGAGGCCTCCTCCTAAAACCACATATGATATAAAAATATAATTAATACAACTAATCCTGAAAGAGAAAAAGGAAAGAAGGCTGTACCAGACTGCATACACCTGGAGAAAAAAAGTAGACCTCACTGAACAGGGCAATGTACCAAAGCTGTGATCCAGTGGGACCCAAGCCCTTCCCCGACCCCAACTCACAGGTGGGAGGAAGAGAAACAGAGCAGTGGGGGAGTGGAGGCCTGGAAATGCTGAACACCTAGCTCTGGAGATCTGTTCTGGGAGCACAAACCTACATTGCATGGTACTTTGGTGATTAGTGCGGTTAGAAAGCTAAGACAGGCGGAATACCTGGAGAGACTGAGATTCTAGCAGCTTGTGGAAAACGGATCCATATACAGCTGCTCTGGGACAAAAGAAAGGTGGGCAGTCTGAGACTTCCTAACAGCGAGAGGGCTGCTAAAGGGGCAAGGATTGCACAGAGCTTACTGCTCAGGAGTAAGGAGAGGTAGACAAAATTTTCCAGGTGCACACAGCCTAACAGGTTGAGAACTTTCAGGAGCTTCAGGCGTTCCATCCCCCAGGCTAGCTATTCAGCTCCAAGGCCACCCACTGTGATGTGGTCTGCTGTTCCTTCCTCCCAGCCAACCTGCCTCTGGCTCACAAACTGGCAGACCCTACCCTAGTATCTGGCCATCCAGAGGGAAGCCCTGCATACAGCAACTACAATCGCAAAGCATGGAGACTTACACCTGTGTGTTCTGCCTACTGATTCTGGCAGTGGAGACAGGCATAGCAGCTGGAAAGCAGGAAACAGCTCTTTACTTCCCCTCTGCCCCCAGTCACAAATACTGCTCCCCTACAACCCTGACAATGCTGCAGGAGCTAAGCAGCTCCAGTGAGTAGAGCTTCTGGGCATTAGAGGGTGCCACATAGAAATTGTACAAGGTCAAAGGACCCTGGTTCAAACCAAAATTGTACAAACATCAGAAAGGGACAAATGAAACCAATCTCATCAATCTTACTGAAAGAGATTTCAAAATAAAAATAATAAACATGCTTATGGAGGTAAGGAAAAATATTCAAGAACTCAGGAATGAATTCCAGTCAGAGAACCAATCATTAAGGAATAAAATGGAGGGTTTTAAAATCATATTAGATATGGTGGAGGAGATGATAAATCAGATGGAAATTAGAGAAGAGGAATACAAAGAAGCTGAGGCACAGAGAGAAAAAAGGTTCTCTAAGAATGAAAGAATATTGAGAACACTGTGTGACCAATTCAAACAGAACAATATTCATATTATAGAGGTACCAGAAGATGAAGAGAGAGAAAAAGGGACAGAAAGTGTGTTTGAGGAGGTAATTTCTGAAAAGTTCCCCACTATGGGGAAGGAAATAGTCTCTCAGGCCATGGAGGTACACAGATCTACCAACACAAGGGACCCAAGAAAGACACCACCAAAATGTATAATAATTAAAATGGCAAAGACCAAAAAGCCAGAGAGAGAAATAAGATCACATACAAAGGAAAACCCATTAAGCTATCATCAGACTTCTCAAAAGAAACTTTACAGGCCAGAATGGAGTGGCATGATATATTTAGTGCAATGAAGCAGAAGGACCTCAAACCAAGAATACTCTTTCCAGGAGGATTATCATTTAAATTTGAAGAAAGCATTAAACAATTTCAGATAAGCAAACCTAAGAGAATTTACCTTCAACAAACCATCTCTACAGTATATTTTGCAGGGACGGTTACAGAAAGAAGTGTTCCTAAGGCAAAACAGTTGTCACTAGGGGTAATAAAACCACAGTAAAGAACATAGAACAGGTGGGAGATGGTGGCATGAGGGGTGAGACAGAGGTTTCCCCCTAAAACCACATATAATACAAAAATATAATTAATACGACTAATTCTGAAAGAGCAACAGGAAGAGGATGGCACCAAACTGCAGACACCTGGAGAAAAGAATAAACCTCATGGAACAGGGTAATGTAACAAAGTCATGGCCCGGTGGGACCCAAGCCCTTCCCCCACCCCAGGTCACAAGCAAGAGGAAGAGAAACAGAAGGGGGAAGGAATGGAAGAGTTGGGACTGTGGAATACCTAACTCCAGAGATCTGCTCTGGGAGCAAAAACCTACATTTCATGGTGCTTTTATGATACTCTCGTGATTAGGGGGTTGGAAAGCTAAGATAGGTAGAACACCTGGAGAAACTGAGATTTCAGCCACTGTGGAAAGCAATGATCCATATCCAGCTGCTCTGGGACAAAAGAAAGGTGGGCAATCTGAGAGACTTCCTAACAGCAAGAGGGCTGCTAAAAGGTCAAGGATTCCTTGCTTCCTGCTCAGGAGAAAGGACAGGTAGACAAAATTGTCCTGGTGCACTCTGCCCAGCAGGTTGGGAGCTTTCACCATCTTCAGGTGCTCCAGCTCCCTGGTGGGCTACACAGCTCCAAGGACCCCCTCTGTGATATGCAGCCTACCGTGCCTTTCTCCCAGCCAGCCCAACCTGTCTTGCAAACCTGTAAACCCTACCCTCGCATTAGGCCAGCCAGAGGAAAGTCCCATCTACAGTAACTACAAATGCAAAGCATAGGGGCTTATACCTGTGTGCTCGGCTCACTGATTCTGGCAGTGGAGACAGGCATAGCAGCTGGGAAGCAGGGAACAGCACTTTCCTCCCCTCAGGCACCTATACCACTCCCCTCCGACCCCTGACATTGCATCAGGGGCTGAGCAGATCCAGAGAGTAGAGCTTCTGGGCACTAGAGGGCACCTTACATAAATATGAAGCACCAAAGGAAGCTGGTTCAAAGTAAAATTATGAATACAACACCTGAGAAAGATTCAAATGAAATTGACCACATGAATCTTCCTGAATGGGAGTTCAAAATAAAAATCATAAACATGCTCATGGAGGTACAGAAAAATATTCAAGAACTCAGGAATGAATTCCAGTCTGAAACCCAATTGTTGAAGAGCACAGTGGAGGGTATTAAAAGTAGATTAGATATGGTGGAGGAGACAATAAATGAAATAGAAACTAGAGAAGAGGAATACAAAGAAGCTGAGGCACAGAGAGAAAAAAGGATCTCTAAGAATGAAAGAATATTGAGAGAACTGTGTCACCAATTCAAACAGAACAATATTCATATTATTGACATATGAGAAGATGAAGAGAGAGAAAAAGGGGCAGAAAGTGTCTTTGAGGAGGTAATTGCTGAAAAGTTCCCCACTATGGGGAAAGAAACAGTCTCTCAGGCCATGGAAGGGCACAAATCTCCTAACACAATGGACCTAAAGAAGACAACACCAAGACATACAGTAATTAAAATGGCAAAGAACAAGGATAAGGACAGACTATTCAAAGCAGCCAGAGAGAAATAAGATCACATACAAAGGAAAACCCAACAGGCTATCAACAGACTTCTCAGCAGAACTTTACAGGCCAGAAGGGAGTGGCATGATGTATTTAATGCAATGAAGCAGAAGGGCTTCGAACCAAGAATACTTTTCCGGCAAGACTATCATTTAAATTTGAAGGAGGGATTAAACAATTTCGAGATAGGCAAAAGCGAGAGAATTTACCTCCCACAAACTGTGTCTACAGTGTATTTTGGAGGGACTGCTATAGATGGAAGTGTTCCTAAGGTTTAATAGCTGTCACCAGAGGTAATAAAACCACAGTAAAGAAAGTAGAACAGCTCATTACTAAGCGAACACAAAATTAAATTAACTATTGCCAAAGTCAATCAAGGGATAGACAAAGAGTACAGAATATGATACCTACTATATAAAGAATGGAAAAGGAATGAAAGAGAGGAGAAATAAAGAAGTTTTAGATTGTGTTTGCAGTAGCATATGAAGTGAGTTAAGTTAAACTCTTAGATAGGAAGGAAGTTAACCTTGAACCTTTGGTAACCACAAATATAAAGCCTGCAATGGCAATAAGTTCATACCTATCGATAATCACCCTAAATGCAAATGGTCTGGATGCACCAATCAAAAGACATAGAGTCACTGAATGGATAAAAAACCAAGATCCATCTATATGTGGCCTACAAGAGACTCACTTTAAACCCAAAGACGTACACAGACTAAAAGTGAAGGGATGGAAAAAGATACTTCATGCAAGCAATAGGGAGAAAAAAGCAGGTGTTGCAGTACTTGTATCAGACAAAATAGACTTCAAAACAAAGAAAGGCACAAGAGACAGGGACAGACATTACATAATGATAAAGGGATCAATCCAACAAGAAGACATAACCATTATAAATACCTAAGCACTCAACATAGGAGCACCTACATATGTGAAACAAATACTAACAGAATTAAAAGGTGAAATAGAATGCAATGCATTCATTCTAGGAGACTTCAACACTCCACCTGATCCAAAGGACAGATCAATGAGAGAAAATAAGTAAGGAGACAGAACTGAACAACACATTAGAACAGATGGACCTAACAGAAATCAACAGAACTCTACAACCAAAAGCAGCATGACATACATTCTTCTCAAGTGCACATGGAACATTTTCAAGAATAGATCATACACTGGGCCACAAAAAGAGCCTGGGTAAATTCAGAAAGATTGAAATTGTACCAACAGTTTCTCAGACAACAAAGGTATGAAACAGGAAATAAGTTACACAAAGAAAATGGAAAATCCTACAAACACACGGAGGCTTCACAACATGCTCCTAAATAACCAATGGATCAATGACCAAATAAAAACAGAGATCAAGCAATATATGGAGACTAATGACAGCAATAATTCAACACCACAAAATCTGTGGGACACAGCAAAGGCCCTGCTAAGAGGAAAGTATATTGCAATACAGGCCTACTTCAGGAAAGAAGAACAATTTCATATGAAAAGTCTAACCTCACAATTAACGAAACTATAAAAGAACAATAAATGAGGCCCAAAGTCAGTAGAAGGAGGGACATAATAAATATTAGAGCAGAAATAAGTACAACTGAGAGGCATAAACAATAGAAAGAATCAATGAAAGCAAGAAATGGTACTTGGAGAAAATAAACAAATAGATAAACCCCTAGCCAGACTTATCAAGGAAAAAAGAGAGTCTACACACATAAACCAAATCAGAAATGAGAAAGGAAAAATCACTACAGACACCACTGAAATAGAAAGAATTATAAGAGAATACTATGAGAAATTATATGCTAACAAACTGGATAATCTAGAAGAAATGGAGAACTTTCTGGAAAAATACAACTTTCCAAGGCTGACCCAGAAAGAAACAGAAAATCTGAACAGACCAATTACCAGCAACAAAATTGAACTGGTAATCAAAAACCTACATAAGAACAAAACTCCTGGACCAGATGGCTTCATTGCTGAAGTTTACCTAACATATAGTGAAGACCTAATACCCATCCTCCTTAAAGTTTTCTGAAGAGGGAATATTTCCAAATTCATTCTATTAGGCCACCATCACTCTAATACCAAAACAAGGCAAAGACACCACAAAAAAAAAGAAAATTACATCCCAATATCCCTGATGAACAATAGATGTAAAAATATTCAACAAAATTAGCAAACCAAATTAAAAAATATATCAAAAAGATCATCCATCATGATCAAGAGGGATTTAATCCAGTGATGCAAGGATTGTACAACATTCAAAAATCCATCAACATCATCCACAACATCAAAAAAAGGACAAAAAGCACATGATCATCTCCATAGATGCTTAAAATGCATTCAGGAAAATTCAACATCCATTCATGACAAAACTCTCAACAAAATGGGTATAGGGGGCAAGTATCTCAACATAATAAAGGCCACATATGACAAACCTACAGCCAACATTATACTTAACAGTAAGAAGCTGAAAACTCTTCCTTTAAGATTGGGAAGAAGACAAGGATGCCCACTCTCCCCACTTTTATTCAACATAGTACTGGAGGTCCTAGCCATGGCAATCAGACAACACAAAGAAATAAAAGGTATCCAGGTTGGCAAGGAAGAGGTTAAACTGTCCCTGTTTGCAGATGACATGATATTGTACATAAAAATCCCTAAAGAATTCACTCCTAAACTATTAGATATTTATCTGAATTCAGCAATGTTGCATGATACAAAATTAATATGCAGAAATCTGTTGCATTCGTATATACTAACAATGAACTAGCAGAAAGAGAAATCAGGAAAATAATTCCATTCACAATTGCATCAAAAAGAATAAAATACCTAGGAATAAACCTAACCAAAGAAGTAAAAGACCTATACGCTGAAAACTACAAGACACTCGTGAGAGAAATTAAAGAAGATACAATAAATGGAACACATTCCATGCTCATGGATAGGAAGAATAAATATTGTCAACATGGCCATCCTGCCTAAAGCAATCTACAGATTCAATGCAATTCCTATCAAAATACCAACATCATTCTACAGTGAATTAGAGCAAATCATTCTAAAATTCATATGGAACCACAAAAGACCCTGAATAGCCAAACCAATCCTGAGAAGGAAGAATAAAGCTGGGGGGATTACACTGCCCAACTTCAAGCTCTACTACAAAGCCGTAGTAATCAAGACAATTTGGCACAAGAACAGAACAAAAGACAAATGGAACAGACTAGAGAACCCTGATATAAACCCAGCCATATATGGTCAACTAATATAAAATAAAGGAGCCATGGACATACAATGGGGAAATGGCAACCTCTTCAACAACTGGTGTTGGCAAAACTGGAAAGCTACATGCAAGTGAATGAAACTGAATTATTGTTTAACCCCATACACAAAAGTAAACTCAAAATGGATCAAAGACCTAAATGTAAGTCATAAAACCATAAAACTCTTAGAAAACTACATAGGCAAAAATCTCTTGAATATAATTATGGGCAACTTTTTCCTGAATGCATCTCCTCAAGCAAGGGAAACAAAAGCAAAAATGAACTCATGGGACTACATCAAATTAAAAAGCTTCTGTACAGCAAGGGACACCATCAACAGAACACAAAGGCATCCTACAGTATGGGAGAATATATTTGTAAATGACATATTGGCAAGGGGTTTACACCCAAAATATATAAAGAACTCACATGCCTCAACAACCAAAAAGCAAATAACCAAATTAAAAAATGGGTGGAGGATATGAAGAGACAATTCTCCAAAGAAGAAATTCAGGTGGCCAACAGGCATGTGAAAAGATGCTCCACATCACTAATCATGATGGAAATGCAAATAAAAACCACAATGAGATATCCCCTTACACCAGTTAGGATAGCCAACATTGAAAAGACTAAGAACAACAAATGCTGGGAAGGATTTGGAGAAAGGGGAACCCTCCAAACCTGCTGTTGGGAATTTAAGCTAGTTCACCTATTGTGGAAAGCAATATGGAGGTTCCTCAAAAACTAAAAATAGAAATACCATTTGACCCAGGAATTCCACTCCTAGGATTTTACCCAAAGAATACAAGTTCTCAGACTCAAAAGACATATGCACTGCTTATGTTTATTGCAGCACTATTTACAATAGCCAAGATATGGAGGCAACCTAAGTGTCCATCAGTAGATGAATGGATAAAGAAGAGGATAAAGAAGAGGAGGTATATACACAATATAATACTATTCAGCCATTAGAAAGAAACAAATCCTATCATTTGCAACAACATAGATGGAGCTGGAGGATATTATGCTCAGTGAAATAAGCCAGGCGGAGAAAGGCAAATGCCAAATGATTTTCCTCATTTGTGGAGTATAACAATGAAGCAAAACTGAAGGAACAAAACAGCAGCAGATCACAGACTCCAACAAGGACTAGCAGTTACCAAAGAGGACGGATGTGGGAGAGAGGGTGTGGAGGGAGGGAGAAAGGGATTGAGGAATATTATGTTTAGTACCCATGGTGTAGGGGGGTCATGGGGAAGACAGTGTAGCACAGAGAAGGAAATAGTGAATCTGTGGCATCTTACTGCACTGAAGGACAATGACTGCAATGGGGTATGTGGAGAACTCAGTATGCGTGAATGTAGTAACCACATTGTTTTTTTCATGTGAAACCTTCATATGAGTGTATATCAATAATACTTTAGTAAAAAAATAATAAATTAAAAATAAATTGAAATCTGTAGAAATTCGTAGCTTATGGAGAGTTTGTGACAATGAAATAAATATTCCCCCAAATAGATAATTATCATAATCATTGGACATTTTTTGGCATATACTATGAAAATGTTCTTCCTAACTTTTCTTCTTTACTCTTTACCAGAGTCTGTATTTATTAAAAATACCCAACACTTTTTTCATAATTGACTGTTTCTTATGAGGAAGATAAAATGTACACACACATACACAATATATAAATCTGCAATTAATCATTAAAATTGTCATTAGGTCCCAAAGGCCAAAAGATGGAATGGAATGGCAAATACAGACATCTTACAAACAGAAGGAATGTTGTACTAGAAGGAAGGGGGCGTTTGAGATGGCCTAATGATGCCATGTATGATTTCCAGCATAAGTTCTCAAATCTTTCAAAATTCTAAAATTCCAAGGCAAACTCAAGCTTACAAGTTAAATGCAAGTATTCAAACTAGCCCAATAAACTAAAGTGTGGTCTGTATTTTTTAATTTGATTACTCATACCTACATTTTAAATCTATATGCCATACATCCACATATTCAATATGTATTATATGTAGTCCATAATAAAATTTGTTAATTTGATTTTCCCTTCCACATAAAATTCCATGTTTTTTTTACATCTCAACTGGTACAGACCAGTTTTTGAACATTTTATTAGTTTGCTCACAATATGTAAGTTAGCAACAGACTTTGACAAAAAGTACAATATTTATTTTTTTTAATACAATGAATTTTTAACATTTCAAATCAACACAGCACTCTTGTCCTCAGCACTCATCAGCTAAACACATATGACAGCTTTGGATACTGTGGTAGATAAGAGCATGATAGAAATGCTTTGCCTATTTAAAATCTTCAGTTAGAAATCTAAAAATCAAGATTATGTCTACATGTAAAAATATATATGTTCACAGAAATAAACTGAATTGAATGCATTTGAGGGTCTAATAATATCTAAGCTGTTCACATTAATAAAAATGCTTCTATTAAGATTCCTGTTGTCAAAACCAGAAAATTTGCCTTATCAAGGACAAGATCTCTCCTAAGATGTTTCTATATTGTGTTACAGACAAATTGAATGTCAGAAGAGATCCCTACTGACTCAGATGCCAAGTTACTTTTACATTTTTCAGAAAAAGTGCTACAAGAAAAATACACATATATACTGGCCTACAACATTAACTACAGAGAATTAAGTACAAGTAAAAGTGCCCTAGAGAAAGAGGTTGTGAACAACATTTGAGGATCCCACTGAAATATTTGGTCCGATGAACATTCCACTCAATTTCACTGCTTGATATGCAGTGTACATACTTAAAGTTTAAAGAATATAGTGTCATTTAATTTATATAGGAACAACTGAAGCAATAGAAAATTGGCATGGGATAGACATTAAAATCTAGTAGAGCTCTAGAATATACAAAAAAATTTAAGTATTGAAAGAAATGCATGCATCTTTTCTTGAGACTTACTACTCTTGAAAATCAAACATAAAATCACTACCAGCACAAAGCAAAAACACCTTAAAACGTAAATTTTCATCCTAGACTTTCAAGTATGTCTACTATAAGGTAATAATAATGCTGGAAATATGGTTTCTAGCAAATCATTAAATGATTCATTACATTATCAAAATAGATACTATATATCATATCTGTGTTATCTTTTGATAGCATATATAAACATTAGACTAGACATTAATTTGAAAATGATTTACTAGTCCTTTCAGGATGGGTGAAACACATTTTTTTTGCAAAATCTTCATCCCAAGGGATTGAGATAGATTGCTTCGTACAATTCATGATGACAAAAAGATTTACACTTTTTGATCACAGCTTCTAGTACAGGCATCAGCATCGTGAGACATTACTTGAAAGACTGTATGTATTTTAAGATGAATTGGTCCTGAGGAGGACCTTTGGTGAGCTCCAGGCTCAAACTGCAAAGTCACAATTTGTTCTGACACTGTGTTCCACTGCTTTGGTAGTCCTTCTGGTTTATACATTTAATAACAAGTTGATGGACTTTTTTTTACATTTTGTGTTCAAAATTTTATTGAGAAAAATATTCCCTTGTGACCTACAAAAAAGTAAAATATGAAGAAAAATACCCTATGTGTAATAAAAAGCAAAACAAAACATAAGACAAAAATCTATAAAGGAGGTGACCAACAAATAATATATGAGTATAATTATTGAGCTTGTGTATCCCAAATACTAGTGTAGTTATATAAAAGGAGCATAAATATAGGAAGCAATTGAACTCATAACTGAATTTATCTAATTTTTAAAAATCCACTTACTAATACTGTGACAAAATACTACCATTTTCTGTTATTGTTAGTGGCTAATTCTGTGGAAAACAATGTGTTTGTAATGTAGTATTTAAGGATTCAAAATATTGGTTTGTTTCTATATTCTTTTTTTGTATGCTCTTCCTGCTGTTAATAAAAATCATATTGTTTTAAACTTTTTATCCCTGTCAAACTCCATTGGTGGCTTATGTAATAGTGGATTTTTTATTTAAGTAGAAATATAATGCTTAAATTATCTAATTCTATAAAGTGAAATAAGTTGGAAATAACATTCATAAGGATTATATTAAACAAATCTATATGAAAAATACCACCTTATGTGTTATACTACTATCAGACTTCAATAAGAACAATTATAGAATCAACTAAATAAGAAGATAAATCAAAATGACTTAAGAGAGAAAACAGTCAAATGTCATGCTATAGTTGTAGCTGTTCAGGGGTAGGCTGCTGTGAAAGGTGAAAGGTGAATTAAACCTGCATATTACCCTGGACCTGTGACTCCCAGTGTGAGTCTTCTTTTTCCTGGAGGTCCTCAGACCTCTGTGGGCTGCATGTGGAACAGCAGGAACAAAAGGGTTTTTTTGGAAAAGTATAGAACTTAAACTTGACTTTCACTAGTATTTGTCTGATGTGATCCTTTGCTTTTCTTTGCTCATTGAGCTTTCTCAGTCCATAGAGTGCTATCCAACTTTCCTGAGCTCTTTTCTCAGAGAAAAGAATCTGGTTTTGATATAAGAAAGCAGTTCTTTCCAATTATTTGTTCATGTCTTTGGCCATCTTCCTGCAGAAGTGGCCCTTCTGATATATGGAGTTCATGTTTCTGTACCCTTTGGGACATTTCTTCTCTGTTTTCTAAGCAGTGGATTCATTCCTCAGTTGATTTTCTCTGAAGTTGCATGATGTGTTCTTGGTGTATTTTAAGCAGCATTTGAAATTTCAGCTGAAGCTTCTGAATCTCACTTTTAAGCTGTGAATTTTCATACTTAAAATGCTTGCTTAGTTTGGAGACTTTTTATTTTCCCTGCAAGTTCTTCATTCATTTGATTTTCTTCACTTAATTTTTGGATTTTTTTTGTTTTTACGTGCAAGACTTTTAAAGGAAACATTTCAAATGAACAGCAGCAGTGAGTTCAAATCAAATCCTGATGGAGACTCTAGGCAGTCTTGATTCCATGATTTATCTTGTTTCTCTAATTCCACGTTGCTATCCACAGTACATAGAGATCAGGCAAACTTATGATACTAAGCATGGTTTCAGTCGGATATTTTTCATTGGCTCTTTTTCCACCCATGACTCATTTCCTTCGCTCATTTTGAGTTTTCAAGCATTTCTTTGTCTTCTTACACCCTGAAATTTATTGGACAAGCAGTTGCAGACTTTCCTTATGATGAGTGTTTTCATTCAAACCCCCCATTATGTTCTTCTAAAGTTGTTCTACATTGTTTTGAGAAGGTTTCGGGATGTTTTGTTCATTAGTCACTTGGGATTAGTAGGGGGGGACGGGGGACCAATGAATATTTGTGTGATTTTGTTTGCCTTTGAAGGTGACCATCACTAGTCCATGGGATGAAAATGTGGGGGCTTACTTTTCTGTCCTTTTTGGGAAAATTTACTGTGTCTTCAAGTGAAGACATTTTTAAGTTTTGTTAAGTACTGCCTTGGCCCCCACAAGTGACTTGAGGACTTCATGGGCTTTTGTAATTAGTCCAATCTTCTCACTGATTCTTTATAACTTTTACCCAGGCAGAAAACCTTCGGGTAGAACTTCTGTCTCCTTGAAGCATGTCAGATCATTAATATAAAAATCACCATAGCAGCCCACATCAGCGTCTCTCTGAGACCTGGGACTTACCTCAAGCATTCAGATACCACCAGCAGAGCACCGCACAACTGCTCTGGAACAAGATGGAAAGGAGTTTTTGTGGAAGTCAGTAGGTTCTCAATGGCTCTGAAGGCACCACTGCTCTGCCTCCTGTGGGCAGGATCCTGTGGGTCACACATGACCTCATGGCTCCCCCTGGAGTGCTTCATTTCTAACCAGTCAAACAAGGGCCTAGCCACCAGGACAGATCACAACTTGGGTTGTGGTAGACGGAATCCATTCAAGAAAACACTTCCAATTTTCCTCTGCCCACAGCTCAGATAGAAGCCCCAGACTGATTACTATCTGCAGTCAGCACTTTTTACTTTCCCAAATGCACTGTATAAGCAACTATTTTTCTATCTGAGGTATGAGCAGAGCAAAATTAGACATAACTGTTTTCTGGGGCTTGTGACTGGGGACCACTCTAGGCACCACCTTTCCCTACAGCAAACTTACAGGATAAAAGCAGTGCCAGGCTATGCACCCTTTTTGCACATGAGCATATATCAGGGAAAATGGTGTAGCCCACTCCCCTGGGTGAGGCTCATTCTCCTGATGGAAGATTTCCTTCTGCAATAGGGAAGCCTGGTCCTGTCCCCTAAAGTTGAGGATCCCTCTCTCCTTTGTTTTTGGTCAATGCAGGCAGGCAGGGGAGAAAACTGATGCATCTCCTCAAATGTATTAACTAAGAGAACTGGATTCCAGTTGCACGATCTCAGGAAAAAAATCAATTGGAACAAGGAAGTTCTTAAAACTTCATGGTTCTGTGAAGCCACATGTCCCTTTCCAATCCAAGTGTTTCTGTACAGAGATGATCTTTTCTGGGGTGACAGGAGCCCAGGATTCTTTGTCATGTGGTTCCAACCCTCTTGGGACAGTCTCCATTCCACAATTCATCTTTAGAACTGTGCTTCTGAAGAGAAGCCACCCTTCTTTTGGCTAAATGTGCTACCTTTTATTTCTTTAAACCACATCTCACTCTCCTACTATCTCTCTGGCAGATTGAGGCTCAGAGCCTCCTTATCCATCACATGGGACTCTGCCCTGAGTGACTCAACTCCAGAGCATCTACTAGTAAAGGAACAACCCGCTGAGGTCAGTATGGGTATCCTGGAGGGACTTCAGAGTTTAGACTGCAGCTTCCCCCCACCACAGATGTGGTGAGTGGAAGCTCTGGCCCGGCTTAGTGGTGAGGGGAGGAGGGGCCAAAGGCCCAAACGCGATCTTGTTTTGCTGTTGTTCATAATGCATTTATTTCAAAATAAACCTCCATTTAAAAGTTTATAATCTATTTCTGAAAGTAGTAATTTAGCCCTTGTAAGGGGTAGGGAGGAAAAGCCTGGAGAGGATCATTAGATTCTTCAGTCTCAGGTAACAGAAACACATGGCAAGTAGCGTAAGCGGAATAAGGAGTTCAGGTAAGTCTATCCTATGTGTGAGGGGGTGGGGGAGGACTGGTTAGGCACAAAAGGGAGGCTGTAGGAGCCAGGGCAGTCCTGGAACCTTGCTGCTTCAAGGCATCCCTTTGTGTCTTCTGACTGTATCAGAAAAAGACCTCTGGGTATTTGTGGGTTTTCCCCCTCTTAAGTCTCTCCTATGGCATGATCAAAGCTGATCAGACCTGACTATTTTCCCTATGCTGTGTATTACAACCTCATGACTTACTTATTTCACAGGTGGAAGTTTGTACTTCTTAATCCTCTTCACCTATTTTGCCCACCTCTCCAACCCCTCTTCACTCTAGTAGCCAACAGTTTGTTTCCTGTATCTGAGTCTGTCTCTGGTGTGTTTTGTTAATTTGTTTTGAATTTTTTAGATTTTATATATAAGTGAAATCATACAGTATTTGTCTTTCTTGACTTATTTTACTTAGCACAATATCCTCTAGGTCCCTCCATGTTGTCACAAATGGCAAGATTTCATTTTTTATGGCTGAATAATATTCCACTGCATGTATACACTTGTGCACACATACACACACCCCACATCTTTATCTATTCATCTATGGCTTGCTTTGGGGCCTTTGGTTGCTTCCATATCTTCGCTATTGTAAATAATGTTGCAATGAGCATAGGGGTGCATATATTGCTTTGAATTGGTGTCAAGAAATTTTAATTTTAACGAAGTTCAGTGTATCTATTATGTTGCTGTTATTGTCTGTGCTTTGGTGTTATATCTAAGAAATTATTGCTAAATCCAATGCCATGAAGCTTTTCTGTATGTTTTGTTCTAAGAGCTTTATAGTTTTAACTCAATGTTTAGGTTTTTGATTAATTTTTTTAAATCAATTTTTGTGTACTTTATGCATCCTCCTTCATTCTTTTGTATGTGGATATCCCATTTACTAGCACCACCTACTGAAGAAACTATCCTTTTCTCATTATCTTATTATTTTAAATGATAAACATCTAGGGGTGTTTTCATAGTTTTGAAAAAAATGAATATTTAAATTACCTATATTTATAGACTGTAACATGGAACTATAGTAAATACAGAGTTATCACAAAATTTAGACAATACAGAATCTATTGCTATAATTAAATTATTAGTGTGAAATAAAATATATTCACACAAGTAGCTGTATTTACCAATAAAATAATAATCATTACTAGTCCCATGGGAAATAATAAAACTAAGTTACAAAGTTACTGATCCCTTGATCAAAGAAAACAAGGTTGAGTCACTGCTTCTGCTATTATAATACATGCGAAGTTGGTGAGACATGAAAGGATTTATGTATTAATAGTCACATACATAGTTGGCCAGAAAAATTAAGTTTGAGCATCTCCTGTATTTATCTTTTAAATAAATGAACAACCGAACAGAAAAAACTCCAATTACATAAAAACAATGGTCAAATTCTCAGTATCATTGGAGAAAAATATTTTGAAAGACTGGACTCTTGACTACAGAATCAATAGTGAAGATATAATTGCATATTTATTTTAAAAAGCAGTTATCACTGTATCACTATTTTAAAAATAGTTCATATTTACATGTTTATTCTCCATGGCAGATGAGCATTTAAAACATGAGTATAATTTTTAAAAAATTACATAGACTGTCTAACCTTGAAAAATATTAGCAATGTTGTAAAGCTTTCAAGAACAGGCTTCAATCATTGATGTATAATTTGTATAATAGTAACTCTTAAATGATCTAAACTTCTTATTGATTCCTTATTATATTTTGATAATGTTAGCTTAGTGCCAATGTATAGAACTGGCAGAGGATTATCAAACTGGCTATACTGAACAGTTTCTATATCCCTTTGCATTTTTATTCTTCTGTAAAAAATCCACAAACTCTTCTGGGAAAGCACGAAATTCCATGAAAGAAAAGTTTCAACCTCATCCATACTGTATAGTAATGCTGATATTATCCTTACTTGTATTTTATTCAGTGAAAGCTAAGGATTTGTCAATTTTGAGTTATAATGTACTTTTTTATTCCTTTTTAAATCTGTATTAAAATCAATTTAAAAATACTTACATCAGATCTAATTATTTTCAACACTAAAATAAGGTGATCAACTTTTCATGACTTTCTGAATCCATACATATATCCCTTATTATGCATTCTTTTTTATTTGGGTGTTCCTGTTTCTCTGCAATACAATGACATTAAAAAAAGCACAAACAACTGCTTTTCTCAAATTTTCAAAGCATCATATGTTGAATGCTAAGATCTCTTAGGAGAAAAAAAAATGGGAAAGTAGTTTTGTGAAGAACAGTAGATATAAACTTATAATCAGAGATGGTATTTTTGTCTTTGCATGAAAGTCATCTTCTTATAATTCTACATGTTAGATGTGCTTTTCTAAATTCTACATGTTAGAGCATTTCTAAAACAGAAACAGAGATGAGGAAAGATAAAGGAACTTAGCAGTAATAATAATACTCTACAAAGTCTTACTTCAAAACTGTTTTCTTTTCTCTGAGACAAAGAATAGTTTATAAATAATGTTCCTATACATATATAATCATGATAAATGAAGTCCAAGGGAGAAAATACATAAAGTAGACTGGCTCTAAAATAGGCTGTGGCTATGTGAATACAATCAGTCCAGTTAACTATATCCAGATTATTTAACTTTGAATGTCAGGACTAAAAGTTTATAAAAGCAAAAACGTGTTTTAAAATTAATGCCAAACTTGAGGACCATAATAATAGACTTAGCCTCTTAAAGATAAAGACTTGAAAATAAAATGCTCTAGTAAAAGGTAAGGGTGAAAATAAATGTTACCATTAAAAAAAATAACTTAATGGAGATTTAAGTAAAAACAGGGGTTACAATTTTTCTTGAATTTTTAAAAATTCATATAAAAGGACTCCATTAACAGAACTCTTGAAAGACGATTTCAGTATGTTCTGTTCTATGTCAATTGATCTCTCTCTTGTTAACTCTTCTGTGTTTCTACAGAGCTTCCTTAAGATTTTCCTCTCTAGGTTGGTAAACAACTTCTGGCATCCCTGAGCTTATAATTACATGAAAATTTGTGGCTCTTGGAAAATTCTGAGCCCTTTTCAGGGTTTTTCAGGTGTCATTTCTGCATAGATGGATTATCTATTATCTACCTTTAGTGTTCACCTCAGTTCCATGATTCAGAACAGCCTTCTTCCACCACCTATATATGTAATTTGGGAATTTCTAATTGTCCCACCATCATTTCTTAGGTAATATATCTCAGTCGAAGTCTTCATTCTTCTCCAAACACCTTTTCCTGCAGGCCTCAATATATCTGTGAAATTTATTATCAGATTCTAAGTAACCATACTCAAGACTCTAGAGTAGCTTTTTGACTTATCTCTTTTCTTACTATATACATCAACTAAATCACTAATTTTTGTTAATTTGAAGATTCTTTTATAGTCTTACCTTACCATCTTAGTCCAGGACTGGTTCTCCTTGTACCTGAACTACTGCAACTATTTTCTAACAGGCCCTCTTGTCTCTATTTTCTGTACTTCATCTCAATCTGCACATTGCATTCCTAAAATTGTTGATGAAGCTCAGCCTTTCAAGTTGGTCAAAATCTGATTTTCTCCCAATGTGCTAAATGGAGCATGGAATCATTGTTCAGTTAGTTCTCAGTAAGACACAAGGATGAGCCAAAATTAAAAACAATGATAACTAATAAGAATAAATATGAAGGCCTCCACATGTATAAAGAAATAGCTATACAACTGTGGTGAGTAGAAGCTGGTTGTACAGCAATGTGTGTTTTGCTTTATTTTCTAGATGTAGAATTTGACTCCAAGCTCATTAAGGGTCATCGCAAAACGAAGCTACCCATAGAGAGAGTTAATAGAATTCTTGTGTCCAGAAAAATAGCTTCATTCTGTTCTATAACACCCACCCAGAATCTATCTGGAGAACTGTTTTAAATTTGGGAAGGGCTACATTAAAAATACAATAATACACTAAAGGTAATCAGTGAAAGTGATATTAGAATTAGGAAGATGTATGTTTTGTCAAAAGAAGAGACTTGGAGGACTCATAGCAATTGTTGAAATATTTAAACAGTGTCATGTAGAAGACAAATTAAATTTATTTTGTGGACTCCAGAGAACAAAGTAAGATATTGCTAAGTATTTTTGGTCTCAGTATGAATTAAGAATTGATAATAATTATAACTGCTAGTTTTCATAGATTATTTTATACAGTAATGTGTCTGCATTAATGGAAAAACTTCAGGTTAACGTCTATTAGGAAAATTGTTTCAGCCACACCAAGTGGGAAAACATCTGCATGAATGAAAGAGATTTTTAAAGTCTCTTTTCTCATACTTTGGATATTGGATTTGGATCTTGAGATTTAGCTTCATATGAGATCACTCCTTGAAAGCTTACCTAGCACAGCCCCTTTAACCATACTGAATATTTAGAAGTACATTTCCAAAGTCCTGGGATCTTTATTATTTTATCTTTTTAAGCTGTTTAGCAGAAATATCATTTCTGTTCTACCAACAATTTAGTGTCAGTTTTTCCTCAACACCTCCCAATTTTCTCGTTTCCTAATGATAACACCTCTCCAAAATGTGATGGGTACTTCGTAAAAACAGTTATGTTGTTCATAAGTGAACAGAAACTTGTATTTCTTTACTCAAATTCATTATAGAAGGAATTCTGTCACAGAGTTGGATTTGAGATTGATCTAGCCACAACCTCTTCAGACTTTTGATCATCAGTATTGAAGCAGCTAATCCAAATGACTAGAGAGAGATTAACATTTGCCTCCCCTTGCAAGTGTGGGTTGTAAAAGGGCTGAGCAGATCATATTCTTGGGCAAAGAATACTTTGTGAATACAAATGCACATCTGATCTGTATATGAATGGATGAGATGGTGATGTTACTCTGCTAGAACTACCTGCTTGTTTGGCATTTAGACGAAGAGACTTTTAATGTTCTTATCAAAACCAAGGTTATAGTATATAGCATAATGTAAATCTCAATTTGCATCTCCTGTCTTGTTGAGTCTGGATGATTCATTTTCCTTTAAGCATGCCATGTACAAATGAGGCTCAAGTCCCTAGTTTTACCTGGAAGTCCTTCCACTTTGTCATTCAGTCATTCATTTCAGTCCTCCTATTCTCACAAAATCTGGGTTAAATTGTGCTTCTACCAGAAAATCTTTTCTACTTATTCCTAAACATCAGTAAACTCTTTCACTTTAAAATGCTTTTTTGTCTTCATTGCATCTCCTTTGGAGTGAATTGCCTTTTACTTTTTAAACATTTCTATGCATTCTTTTCACAACTAAACTTACCACTTCCCTTCTTCTTTTCTTTTTTCCCCATATTACTGTTTTTAGTCTTTTTACTTTTACCATTCAACTAACATCAATGACTTCTTTATAACTGCATTTGGATCTAGAATTACAGAGACAAGAGATGCAATTCACACCCTCTAGGAATTCCCAATATATTGGGAAGGAGAAAATAAGTAGCAAATGTAGCCTGCATAGAGCTGCTTCAATGGAGGTATCAAAAAGTGCTAATGAAGTCCATCTCCTACTTTTTCCTACGCTCCTCACTACACATTTAAACCAGACTAGGGTTTTTCCATAGGCAGACACATGGTTTTCTGCCATGCCCTTTTTCCTGGACCACTTCCTAACGTCACATGAACACAATGAGATAGCCACCCTAAATACATGGTAGTGACACTAAACCTGAGACAAGTGAAAACCGATCTTTACAATTTGGCTATGAATGGAGGAGACTGTTATGTGCAAGAATTCATAGAGCTGAGGATTTTTTAAAAATTAGGTTAGTTGGGATTTGAAGATGTTTTTATAATTTAAAAAAATAGAGGCACTAAAGCAGAGATTACTTTTCATTGCCTATGAACTTGAATACATTTTATGCTTGTTCATTGTTCAGGATGAAGATTGGTTAGTTTAGGTTCTTCAAGAAGTTGAAACCAAAATAAGGTTAAACCTACAGAAGAGTTCATGGATGAAATGTCCTTGAAGGGCAGGGAGTGGGAGTAGGCAGGGAGAGCCTTTGGATCCGATACAAGGTGGACCTCCGAGACCTAGAAAAGGCAGGAAGGAGGGTTGGGTAGGAAGAGTTTTAGACTGCAACACAGTTCTGAGAGAGTTCAGGCTGAGATCATGGAGATAGAGGCATCAGTGAATTTCCAATGCTTTGCATTGGAGAAACAACCTAAAAGATCAATGGTTGAAGTGCAATTGGTTAAGCTAAGGATACTGACCAAGAACTGCCATTGATTTAACAATTACGTGCTTTTGAAATGAAAGGGAAGTCAACTAGTGTTGATTCCTTCTTTAGAGGGCAATAAAAGAAATGAACTCTATTACGATACTTAAAAAAAAATTATTGCTCAGTCTAGCATGATGATGTCTTGCATTGGATATTTGTTAAATAAATATTCCCTGGAAAACAAATGTATAATCTAAAACTTTGTAATTTATTTTCATTTCAAGTACTTTTCACATCTTCTTTATATTCCTTTTAATGGGTAATTTCACGGGTTTGACTTAGTGTGCTGACCATGACTTCAGAAATGACAATGCTGACTCATTCTTTTACTTCAGAAGGATTTGTAAAATATGCATACATTTTTAACATTTACTTGCCCTTTTATCAACAATTCTCTTCAGAAAATCATTAAATAGGAAGAATAGAAATAACATGAGATGAATTTATTGTCGAAGTACTTTGCAAATATCAAATGAATAGGCAGTGCTACAGACCTGGCCTTGAAATTTTGAAGGCAACCCTTTGTTTATCCATTTGATTGCACACACATTATATTGGTTCTAGTGTTTTTAAAATCTTAAAGCGTCAAGAGGAAAAATATTTTCCTTGAAGAATGTTGTTAAGGAGAATCAGCAGAAATAGACAGCTTTGACTAACTTTTACTAAAACTTTGACTAACTTTGACTACAAACATAGACAATTCTGAATGTAAATTCCTTGCCAAAGGAAGGATTTGAGGGACACAGATGTTATATTCTGAATCTAGAAGATTTTTACTTGGGTTGGAATAAAAAATATAGAGCACATATAGAATATTGAACATGCAATACAAATAGAGATATAACCTATAAAGTAAATATAGAAAAAAAGAATAAAATGAACTATCTAGGTCATTACCAAGAATCTCTCTCGAGTGTGGTGATGAATATGTATGACTAGAGGCTTAATAAGAACTGTAAAAGGAATATGGAAAGGAAGTAGTAACATACTAAGATCACACTAGAAATGGTTAGGACTAAGGACTTTAGGAAATTGTTGCAATTTGATGGGAAAAAACAATTGGCAAGGCAATAAAAATAAACTTGGCTACAGATATACCAATCTATTCTTGACATTATTGTGAGTAAGAGACATGATATGTTGTTGTTTTTCAAATAAATATTAATACATATATATCCTACAGGGATCCAATTGCATTAGACACAAAGGCTGGGAAACTTTTGAGGGGGAATGTCTCAAAAACATGTTAGAAAAATTTATATTAAGGAGTTTGGCCTCACCCAGACAGATCTGGCCTTTATCCTTTGCTCTTGATAAATATCCCTCTAAACTCCTGAAATTCCCAAGGTGATAAAAGTGTCTTTGTTTTCAAGGTGAGCCCCTCTGACCATACCTGATAGTTCATGCTAAAAAGATGCTTCAGGCTGAGGCTGGCCTCACCTAAGGCTTAGGCTAGGGGGCTTGCCACACCAGAAAGACCAACCATGTGATTTAGGTAGGGTTAGGAAGGGGGACTTCAGAATATGTGATATCAGCTCATCCTCCATGGAGGGTGTAGAGAGTACTGGAGTTTGAACTCAACCACTTGGGCTATTAATCAATCAATCATGCCTATGTAATGGACTAATAAAACCCTTGACACCAAAGTTTTAGTGAGCTTCCTGGGTTGGCAACATTCTATTTGCCACACATTGATGCCAGCAAAATAATGCATCTTACAGACTGGAGGTTTTCATTTGGAACCCTACCAGACTCTCTCTTATAGGATTCTTCCTTTGGCTGTATAATAATCTAATTTATATACCTTCCCTGTAATTAATATAACTGGGATATAAAAGGTTCAGCAAGTTCTGTGAATTTAGTGAATTCTGGTTCCTGAGGGTGGTCTTGGGAAACCCCTGAACCAGTAGTTGATGCCAGAAGTGAGGGTGGTCATGTATGGACTCTTCTTTCGTACTTTGTAGTGGAACCCTAATTCCTTGCGATTGGAGTCCCAAGTCTTGAGTAGTCACAAGTCAGTCTTGGCAGTCTGAAGAACTGTGCTCTTAACCTCAGCCTGGCTAACTCTAAATAATAGGAAAGTTCAACAGTCCTGAATTTTAAGATGAGATATACTATTATAGAACACCTACTTTGAAGCAATAATTTGGAATAAGCAATAAGAATATCGGGAGAAAAGCATTCTTTACTTCAAGAACTTAAAATTTTCATATGAAGAAAGGGTATTCTATTTATATAAACAGCATTCATGTGTATTTATATATGATGAATATATACCAATGGTGAACACAAAAAATATGATAAAATATAGAGTTAATAACCCATTGAAAGGTATATTTTATTTTGAGAATAAATCTGAGAATAGAAATAGGAGTTAATGTCCTTTCTCTTTCCTATGGTTAATCCTTTTTTTCACCTATATATTTTATTTCATTTAATCATTTATTGTCTAGGTGCCTAGAACAGTACCATCTCTTCCTCCTTCATCCAGAACCTTGTTCAAGGAGTTATTTCTTCTCCCTCCTGTATGCTTTGCTCAATATCTCCTCCTAAATGGCTGCCTTTCCCTGTGCCTTCTAGTCAACTCGCCTCACCCTAATCTGTGACCTAAACATGTCTATTCCTTTGAGTTTTCATTAAAAATATAAGAAAATAAATGAAAGTCAGATTTGCTCAGGTTTATTCTTGGTAAGCCAGCATTTATTTAATTTCTATACTTACTTTTTATAAATGTTGCTATTCTTGGATTAGATTAAATTAACTAGGTTAGATAAAGCTTTTTTCAGTATTGAGGTGCTTCCTATCTGCATCGTTGCACTGTGTTTACCACAACTTTGTTTTTGTAATGCTTCTCTTGGCTTCCATGCTGCTGCTCAACACATAGTTTTCTTAATTACATCTTTGTTGACCATTAAGATGATTTTCTTTTCCTTTCCCATTCTCTATATACAAGTATTCTCAAAGTATTTTCTTTGTTTCTTTCTCTGTAACTGACCATTTGCCAACCCACTTTCATGACGATTACTAAATACTTCCTAAATCTATAAATTCATTTCCAACTTCTTTAAGAAATTCTGTTATTTTCAGGAAGTTATTTATATTATCCCTTGGATGTCTTGTCACCACAAATTCAAGACATCCCAAAGTGGCCATTAACTTTTTCAAAGATAAAATAGTCTCCTGTTTTCAGGTGAACTCAAAAGCATCCATAGTTTCCTTTCAACCAAACAAAAAGTAAGATTTCGGTAAAAGTAGAAAAAAAACTCTGAAAACAACTCGTCATTTCACATTAAATTAATTTCCTTATTCCTTACACCCTACTTACCTCTACCTTAGATAGCTGTGCTTGACAGCAATTGCATTATAAAGCACTTATATATTCTGATACTCAGGAGATAATTACAACTTGTATTACTGTCTGTTTAAACTTCATTGTTCTAGTCGGGTGTTTCCAGCTTTCATCTCACAGTCTCACAAATATGTGTCACTCTTCTGCCTAACTCTTTATAATTGGCAACTCTGTTGGACTGTCTGTGCAGCTTTTATTTTACCCCTGAATGTTCTCTGATATCACCCACAACTCCACGATCCTAAGATTTCCTCATATTTTCTTCAAACACTAACCTCTTTTAAATGTAGACCATTACTGAATCATTCAAAGCTGCCCTGACATTTTATACACTATCTGTTATACTATTTATGGCATTTTCTTATTGGAACAATTATACTTACCAATATGTCCTACCACTCTTTTCTGATTATTTCACTTAGGAAAGTTATGGACACAAATTGACCTTTCTAGAATAATTTGGGATGGCTAATCAATCCAGTATGGTATCCTAGAAATATACCTAAGTGATGTATTATGCCTAGAGGAAGACATTCCAAAGTTTAGCTTTATATTAGAGAATCAACATGCAGACTTCATTTTAAATAACCCCTGAGGAAATACGACAATGTCATGGGAAATATATCAACTCTCTCAGGTCACAGGAGAAAGGATATCAGAACTTTCATTTGTCCAGTTTCCCTAGTGTGCCTAGGTCAAGTGTTCTCATTAAAGTTTATCTTGTCTTTTGGTGACTTACCATAAAATCTTTTCTAATACTTGTTATTTATCATGGTGTACATAGGGTAAAAAAAACAAAAAACTTGATGCCTTTCAAAAAGGGACCAGGTGGCCAAATATCCTTTTTCTAACTGTTTTTTAATGGTGGAGGTAGAATGTTTGTCAATTTTGATTTGACTGATGGTTCTCCCCTTTCCTCCTGAATTGGCCAGAATTTCCTGACTGTGGTAAGGTTAGACTAGCTAAAATGTTAATCACTCAGCAAATGTTGTTCCACATAATCAGAAATAGCATATATATATATACATATATATATATATATATATATATATATATATAATATATAGCACTTGTATATCCAATACATTGCATAACTTTCCTTGGTTTTCTATAAAAAAGATATTAAAGTGAGGACTATTGTTATCTCAAAAGGATGTCATAAATATATGCATAACATATACATATATACACATATATACATATGTAGTCTTTTCCTAAATCATAATTATTTTCAAACTTTAAAAAAAATTTTGAAAGCTACAGAAGTAGGACAAAGAAACCAATAACTTTCTTTGAGTGTATAAGGAAATAATCTGTTCTCAGAGAAGCTCCTCTCTTGGAAAACAAATTCTCTTCTGATTTTTCTTAAGTGTAGGGTTCTGTTGAAAGCCATTAAGAGTTTCTTTAAGCAACCTAAAGTGAGAATCAAAGGATCTTATGAAACAAAAGCAAGCTGCCTATGTATAGATTCCAGCAGTTTGGGTGCTAGATCTAAGCTTCCATCTTTACATTTCTGTGTCCCAAAATCCCATGCACTAAGTGAATAATTTTGACCGACATGATGACAAAACTTTTAATTATTTGCTGTGGGTAAAACTGCACTATTTCTAGCCTCTCTCTCCTGACCTTAGTGCATCTCCATATAAACAGGTGATTACAAGGAGGGTTGGAGTGAGGGCACACCTGGACCTGAAAGGTTTGGTGGGGCCTGGGCAGCTGGGTGGTGGGAGACATGGGAAAGAAGGAGTAGATGACTGCTTATAAGCAATAAATGGGTTTCTCCAACTTACATCTCACTTTGACTAATTTTGGATTCAAGGGTTTATTTGCCCTGGGCTGGGAACATATTTTCCCCCTAGAATTACATTTGTGAAAATACCTATTGTTTTATATATGTTTCAAAATAACAGTAATTACAGAAATACAAAGTTTAATTTTTCTGCATTTTATATACAAAATTCATGAAAAATACAGAACCAATTAATATTAATTCTCCTTTTGAGGGTCCTGACTCCAAAGTTTATAAATGATTTTAGTGCTTTAACCACTCAGTTGTTTAGTTGCCAGTATCAGGAAAAAAAATCTGTGACAACACATAATTACTACTTGAAAATAAAATGAACCTCAACTTCAGCTAAATAGAAGCATCTAACTCTATTCAAGAATAATAGTATTATATTGCTAGTTAGCAAAATGATAGGAGAAGCAGACAATTTAAATTGAATTAAAAACATTTAATATATTTTTATTTTGTTTTTACTGAATAGTATGTATTAATTTTTCTACATTATTTCCTTCCTAAAAAATATTTGCAGTAAGCATGCATGTAAAATATAGTAGTTACATATAATATGATATAGAACTACATGAATGATTTAAAGGAAAAATCGCTTTTCTGGACAACTACACTAGATATAGCATAGTAGATACGGTTTCTTACCTGTGCAGATTTCACTCCTCTTTGTACTTTCGACACAACCTTCATTTGTGTACTCTTGCTGCAGGTATACCATGAGACTCATTCCATTCTAGCTCCCAGAGCTTGCTCTGATTAAAACTATCATAATAATCTTCATTCAAGTAGATTGCTTTTGGTCTGGCCTGTCTGTTGGAACTGTTACTGTTTGCAGGGTGAGTGTTGAGTTAGAGGCAAGGGGATGAGGAAGACATAAGCATACTGAAGAGAATGATTATTTCACACTGAGAAAGAAGCCCCCTCTGGCATATACTGGATACAAATAAAGGAACATGTTGTCTTGGGCTTCGTTTGCTATGTTTTCTGGGAAACGAGAATTTTCTGAATCAAAGTTTGTACTCAATAAATTTGTCAATCTCTCCTCTCTCCAACACCGAGACTCCTAATTTTTAACAATAATCTTTAATATGCAAAAGAGTATTCAAGATGCTTTGACTTCATTATCTCCTTTATTTTTTCAACCCTTGTGCACTGTAATCTCTAGTTGCCAAATTAAATAATAATAATAATAATAATAATAATAATAATAATAATAATAATAATAATAAATAAAGCACTAAAACTTTTAAGTACACTGATGAGTACAGCCAGGGTTTGAAAGTATGCTTTGTTATTGTTATTCTGGCTGAAATAAGCATTCCACATGGATAAGGATGAACTGAGAATGTGGGTTCTCAGATGCTTCATAAATTAAGGAATAGGCACTCAGAGCCCCTATTCAACTGTCTTGATCTTCTATTTCGTATTTTGTTTAGGTGTCCTCTCTAGTTGATCCCCTACCCTATCCCTACTTCCCAGGTTCTAGAAGGTACTTCTCTTAGTGCCTTAGGCTTTCTTTCATACTCTTTTCAAGAGCATCACACACAGTACAATCTCTGCTAGTTTATGGAGCATTTATTGATCTTAATAAATCAAGTTTATTTATTAAGAACATATGCCTCAAAGTAACTGTAGGAAACAAGGGCAAGCTGTCCCAAGATGTGCTGTTGTGACATACAGATCATTTCTAGCTGAAAAGCATCAAGGCTCAAAGGACTCAGAAAAATACCTTGACCCCCTCCCTGCAACTACACAAAAATAATAGATGGGAGGAACTACTCCACAAGGACAGCTATCACCATGGATAGCTATATTATAATGTAAACTAGGGGAAAGGAAAGGAGACAAGTCTGTTAAAATTTCTCTCTGTACCCCACTGTTTCTGTGTAACTCATCAACTATTTGTTTCCCAAGTACCTACTCTTTCATATTCCTGTGAATTACTTGCCTTTTCCTTTAAAGTCTCATATCTCTACCCGCTTCTCCTTGGTTCAGGATGACATATATGTCTCATTTTCCCTGACTGTCTCTGGAACCCATGTCTATGGCTCTCTTGAAAGGTTATAATTAAACTTTGCTTTGTTTTTTTTCTCCTGTGAATCTTTCTCATATCAATTTGATCCCACCTAGGGGATCGTCAACTGACAGAGGAAATTTCTTCCTCTCCAACATAACCACCCACAAAACTTAATTCCATATTAATTAGCTCCCTTGAATTTATCTATGCTGCATCTCTGAGTATGGAATCACGCCTGAAATACCTATGGACTCTGCTCCTTGCTGCCTAGTGACACCATGACAATGATGCAAATTGAGTACTAAGTAATTAAAAGAAAAAAGAAATTACTTTAAATAATATCTCATCATTAAGATAATCTAACCATGCAACACAATTTTTCATATGTATTAGGGAGATAGACATGAGCATCTGGGAAAGGGGAAAATAATGTTCAAGGAAAAAAAAACAACAAACTCTGCCAGGTTGGGGGTACATGTAAAGACAAGGAAGGTTTTTCAGGGAGATAACTTCTTGCCTATCAAGTAGGCCAAACCAGTCCCAGCCAGGTCCCAACACAGGTGCAATTGGACAAAACTAAGAATCACCTGAACCACACATCCTCCTAATCTCATTAAAATAAAATTGTGGTTTTGCTTCCCTCCTTCATGGGCTTTTCTGAGTACCTCTTGGGAAAAGACATGCACCCCTAGAGGAATGGTGTGAAGTAAATGGGAATTTCTCTCCAGGATTCCCACCTGGCCTTAAGGTGCCCATTATACATAAGAGCTTGTTGGCACATCTATGGAATTTTTACTGGGGACAGAGCAGCTGGTCAGTCATGGGAGTGCCAGCTCAGGGTAGGGGCAGAGAGGAAACACCGATTCTCTTCTCTCCTCTGGCCCTGGTATGCAGTTGCTTAGGCATCTGCCAGTCACCAGAGACCCCTCACACAGAATTCCGCCAGGACGGGGAGGTAGAGAGCTACCGGAAGAGTGCGGAGAGAACCATGGAGCCCCACTCTTTCTGGAGAATGAAGCCCAAGCATGGGGCAGGGAACTTGGAGAGTGGAGGAAGGAGGCCTCGTGGGAGAGAACTAGGAAAGAAAGGATGATACAGAGGAAGCTAGAGCAGAGGAAAGACTGACACATACTCCTGTGAGAATAAAACCCATTTGAAGACCTCAACTCCCTTCCTTTGCCTTTATTCATTATCCATGAATTCATGATGAACTTGCTCCTGGTGAGGAATCCCCTTCTCCTGAAGCAATACATGGATATATAACTAGAGCTATCAATTAAATGACCTCACCATGCCAATCAAAATAAGTGCCTCCCAGCTAGGTAGTGATATATATACCCTCTCCTAAAAGTTTGGGGTTTTTGTCTACCTTAATTTTGGCCTATTCCTCCTTAGGAGTGTATGCAAATAGAACTAACTTTCTGCTTTGCTAGTGTGTCTCTCCCTTTCAATTCTTTGTTGCAGCGGTACAAGAACTGAAGAGAATGAACTCAACCTGTAACAATATGGACCTTCATCTTATATTTATATTACTTGCTTTAAACTTAATCACTAATGCAAGTTAGAAAGTCATTATTTGTTCTTAAAATGTGATTATAAATGTGACATAAGAAGTCAATGTGCATATTACATCAAGTAGAAACCTTTTCAGAATAATATACCCAATTTTAAGTCAAAGGGAAAATGTTAATTTATACAATCTTAAGAAATTCAATTTATCAAAAATGTTCTCTGCCCAAAATATGAAAACACCTGTAAAATAGTAATTTTCTTAAAGAGCAAGTCTCAGTTACCAAAAAAGTCAATGTTCCACATAATTAAAAAAAAATACATTCTCTCTCTAGTGGGAAAAAAGTGGAGATCTCTCAGATAAATGGCTCTTAACAATGTGAGCCTGCCAAAAAATCAATTCTTTCCTGTGCTATTATTCATTTGATAGATTTTACTACACCATAGCCCAACCTCATAAAACAAGTATGAACAAGTTATTTACCAAAACATATCCATGATTAAGTTTTATTTATTTGTGTAAAGCCATAAGACATGCACTTCTAAACACCAATAAATGGGTTGTGTCTGTGATTCTCTCTCATGTTGTCAGTTAATCTATATATTCTCTCTCCCTGCTCCATCTACTCACGAACTTAACAGATACTGCTTTTGTTTTAGAAAATTTGACATAATGTTTTTTTTTTTTCTGCACTGGCCAACGTGGTTGCAATGAAATAAAGCTTTTATCATGGAATATAGGAAAATACTTTATGCAACATGGAAAAATATTTGTATGTACCTCAGTGTATAAACTTTTCCTGTTCCTGAAGGAAAATATTGATAAATTCTACTACACTGAAATTCAAAACTTTTATTTAGTAAGGTTATAAGATGAAAAGCCACATTCCATGGAAAATAACTGCTATGTATAAACTAGCTACTAAAATAATCAGTATTATTTCCTTGAAAAACAATTTTTTTTCAAGAATATTTGCATATTTTTAAATCTAGCAATATCTTTTTATGGAAAGACAACATCACAAAATTTTTAAACCCAAAAGGGAATTGAAACTCGGCGGATCCAGTGTGTAGTTTACAATCTGTGCCTTTCTGGGAACTTAGAGGTCCACAAAGTCAATTATGGTTCTAGGGACTATTTTATAGTTTTTAAGATTTAACACAAAAATATTGAATTATAACTGATATACAATATTATGTTTCAGATATGCAACATGGTGATTCAACATTTTTATACATTATGAAATGATCACTTAGATAGGTCTAGTTACCCTCTGTCACTATCCAAAGTTATTACACACACTATTATTGACTATTCCTCATGCTGTATTTACATCCTGTGACTATTAATTTTATAACTGGAAGTTTGTACCTCTTAATTTCCTTCACCTATTTTGCCTTTAGTCTAAATACTTTTAGACTATCAATAGAGCTTGGTGAGGCTCAGGATGGGATGCCCCAAAATATGTCAATGTGGCATATTGATTATTTTGAATTAAAGTTAGTTAAAAACAGGCGCAAAAGGACAATGTGACCCTCTATTGTCCCTTGAAAGGGGGAAATATATTTCCCTTGTGAAGGCTACCTTCCCTGCACCTGGTGGGTAAAAGGCATCTTTGTTACTAGAGATCGGGAATTCAGGGCCAAGAGGCTGTATTTTAAAACTTTGCGATTTCTTCATTGTTTTCTACCCCAAGCTTAAGTCCTTTTGTCAATCCTCACAAATTAATTGTTCCTTTGTTTAAAAGGTATAAAAGCTGCCTGCTTTGGTCTTTCTGGAAAGTCCCATATTTTTAAGAGCTCCTGTATGAATAAAATTAAATTTGTTTTTCTTCTGTTGATCTGTCTTATGTCAACTTAATTATTAGGCCACCAAAGAACCTAAAAGGGAAGAAAGGAAAAATTTTCCTCCTCTACAAGCTCAAAACTGCACCTGGTCCTCTCTTAATGTTATTTCCTCCTGTCTTTGTCTAAACAGACACTGCTTATTGTTTTGCTTGTTGTTTACACCTGATAGAGATAAGCACAGACCACCCTAGAATCCATGAAAGCACCTCTCTGCTAATGTTACTCTTAACAATATGCTCTGATAGTCACATTACAGTGTTTCAGAATTGAATCTTTATTCATAATTGATCACATTTAAATTTTTAGAACTGATTGCAAGGAAAAAAACAGTGGGCTTGTAAAATTAAATAGGAGCTCGACATGGGTGTCCTGGTGATTCCACAAAGTGAGGCCTGATGCCTCAGTGGTCCTGATCCTTGTGGTAATCACTTATGCCTCTTATACATTGTTCTTTATATATGTGTCTGCTTTGGAGACTCCCCATTTTTAAGTGGGGTTTTTTGTTTTGTTGTTTCATTTTTGTTGATTTTTTTTTCACCAGCGTTTACTATGATGATGATGATGATGATGATGATGATGATGATGATGATTTCCATTGATTGATTGTTTTCTGAAGCTTGTTAAACTTGCTTTAAGGATTTTGAATGAATGGATTCCTTTAATCCTGACAAACAACCCAGGAAGTAAGCATTGTTATCATCCCCATTTTACATATGAGGACACTGAAGTCAAGAACATTTAAATAACTACCTGAAGGTAAAAAGATATTAAGTAGCAAGGTCAGGATTTGAACCCAGCAGAGTTCCTAACCACTCTAAGTGCAGAATCCAGGAAGAATGGCACTGCCTGGCTCAGAGTAGAGCACTAATATTGCTCTATGCCTTCCTTGTGCAAATCTCTGTCTTCCTGAAAAGAATATTTGTGAAGTGTCTGCAACAAAACCAGCATCTATGAAAGTCTTTCTTGACTTAACCACATTATAGGGACCCAACTGTCATTTTCAGAGCTGAGCAAAGGCCAAGTAAAGAGGACCTCATCTTCTCCATCCCTCCAGCACTCTTTCCTTGGCCTGGCTTTCTGCAAGCCAGGCACAATCGTTTTCTGAGTCTTTCCAAGATGCCAGCATTTTAGAAGAGCAATGAAGATCAGAAAGCCAAGGGTATGGAGATCCCTGCAGCATCAACCCTGGGATGCTGAGGACCATCCTGCACCCTGTAGGTCTGCTCCTACCAGTGAAAGATCCTTTGGTTACCAGAACCCAACAAAATCATAATATTACCTGGCTGGATACAACAAAAACTCTCAAAAATACTTCATTATTAAAACTATATATTTTTGCAAGCAGACTTTTGGGACAACACAATGTGGTTTTTAATGAAAATAAATGAGTACAAGTAAGTGTCTTTTCTAAAATATATTACTATCGTATCTAAAATAATTTGCCAACAAACATTTTGTACTTAACAATATACATAAATAAATCATACTTACTGGTTTAAGCCTTCCAGAACCAGTATCCACCCCCAAGGCATAAGAAGTCAAAATCTCATACATCCAGAACAAAATGAAGTAAGGTTTGCAGTAAGTACATGCGATGCTTAATCAGCAGAAAACATAACAACAAAGTTGGTAGTTGCTGTTACCTATATTTCCAAATCTACAAAATGTGTAATTACAGAAATTATAGGAATCAGCTCAACTCCACCATTTTTGTCTTTGCAAGTTTTATGCTACTTCTTTATATATTTGACACCTGTACACACACACAAGTTCTATGTTCACATATAGAATAAAACATATGGGTATGGGTATTTGGGAAATATAAATTTTTACTAGTAAATACTAGTTATGTTCATATATTTAATGATTTCATAACTGTATTTTCTTAATTTGTCTTTATTTTCTAAAATGTTTGAGGTTGGAAGCTCTTTGCCTTCTACTTTTAAGTTTACATTATTTCATTAAACAAGTATTAATTGGGTAGCTATTGTGTGAAATTCATCTGTGTTACTTTAACTTCTTTTAATTAATTAGGATGAAGCCTATAGCATACATATTTTGTATGTATTGATGTTTTTCCTTGATCTTAGCATCTATCTTCAAAAAAAAGTAATTGATTATATGAATCAGAAGAAATGTGAATTGTAGGATATCTAGGATTAAGAAAACAATAACTTACAAATATCTTTACTTAATTTGATACTACAATATCAATATATTAAGCCTTAACTGGATTTTTATCATTTAATTATGTGGATAAGTGTGTTTGTGCTCCAGCTCAAAAACAGAAGAGGGAATAATAAACTTGGAAAAATAATGTATGCATTAGTACTTTCCCAAGCATATCCTTGAATTTAACAAAAGCAGTCAGACTTAATTGAAATTAACATTCCTAATAATTTAAAATTAGATCCCACATTAAATATGCACATTAATATATTTTATATAATACATATGCAAATTAACTTATACTTTAAAACTGTGTTAAAATGTTAGATATTATTCTGATTCATGTAATAAGTACTTTAGCTTGAATTTTCTACTGATTATAAAGCAAAAATATCAATAATCATACATATATTTAAAAAATCTTATGTTTACCTTGATATGACATTTTAATATTGTCTTTAAAAGATGTCATGATTCTAAATCATTGAAATCAGTTTATGTGACACATTTCTCCTACTCCTACTGTTCATGGTTGTCAGGAAAAACTTTGTTCTTAAAAACTTGAAAATCACTTATAGTTGCAGCAAATATTTATACTAACTGCATACTATATTAATGTACATAAAACATTTTAATCTATATTACTATACATTTATCTATGTTACAGATGTAACATTATACTCTGTATTAATGTGCATATAAAAGTCAAGATGATTTATTTAATATGGGGAAGATGTTTCAACTCTACTCTTTGAAAGGCAACTCAACACCCTACTTATCATTAAATATCATATTTTTCAGTAATACTCATTCAGCTGTTTCTGACTTCTGCAAATAGATTGAAAAACAGGAATGTCTGCCCAAGATTTCTTGCATAGAATGTGCATTTTTCAAAAGATGTCATAGAATAAGATGGGTCACAGGAAAGAATGAAAACTGAATGTAGCATCAACTCCAGTTACAGAATAAAAGCCACTGTTTTAGTCTTTATAGTGTAACAGTTGTCAGCAGTACAAAATGAATTTGATGGAGCACCAAAAATATAACAGGTTGAGTAAAATGTATTTTTGTTGACAATAAAAGAAAACAACCTTGTGGGTCACAATTTCTTGATCCTGTGAATTCAGATTCCTTTGAAGGGCAGAATATTGATTTGTGGAGTGTCTTGTTATTACCAAAAGCTATTCCCTTTACCCTAATGCTTTTCTCTTGCAAAACAGAAATGAGATTATACACCTGATGTCATTAAAGCAAGAGCAAAATTGCATTAAAATGCAATGTTTGAGAACTGAACATGAAAGTCAAAGAGTTTGCCTCCTCTCCATCTAAATTTCTCAAGCCTAGGAATACGTCTCAGAATAAAATCAGTCAGTTCCCAAGGGGAACCCAAGCACCTGACTTTTACTTTCAAAGTTCCTTTTCTTCAATTACTTAGGGAAATATAAAACATTTATTTTTATTTTTATTTTTTATTTTTTTAAATTTTTTTGAGAGGGCATCTCTCATATTTATTGATCAAATGGTTGTTAACAACAATAAAATTCTGTATAGGGGACTCAATGCACAATCATTAATCAACCCCAAGCCTAATTCTCAACAGTCTCCAATCTTCTGAAGTATAATGAACAAGTTCTTACATGGTGAACAAGTTCTTACATAGTGAATAAGTTCTTACATGGTGAACAGTGCAAGGGCAGTCATATCACAGAAAATTTCAGTAAAACATTTATTTTTAACCTAATCTAAAACATACAGTTTAAAATAAATAGCATTATATTAAATTACTTTAAAAATAAGTTTTATATCCATCCAAAGCTATCTGGTATAAGAAGTTTTACTGTATTATATATTAAGCTTACAGTTGTTTTAAGTCAGGAACATGCAAACAATCTTCATGAAACTGTGGTAAAATAAATCAATTTATAATGTAAACATGTTGCTGGTTTCAGATACAAAAACCACTTACTTATATTATTACCATTATTATTATAAATGTAACCAATCCATGCTGCTTGATTCTCAGAGTCTGTAGTTGTAATCATTCCTCTTTACTGCATCTTACTCTTTATTAGTAACAACTTTAAAATATCACTTTATCCTACAGTAAATACTATATTACATTGATGGTTGCTTCTACTAAATATTATCAATTCCATTTATTTGCTGAAAATCACTTATTCAGTTTACTTTGCTTCATTTTTGACTACCCTTTAGGACAGAATGAAAGAAAACAAAAGTTTCCCCTTTTACCCATTTTTCCTCAGTTTTAGTGAGACAATTATGAGTATTTATTCAAGAATAAGTACAGAGTACCTACTCTGTGGCAGATGTTGTCTTAGGTGATGGGGATTTGGTGGTGAACAAGTTAGGTATAACTTGTCTTCAGGCAGCTTACTGTTACACATGCAAAATAAACCAATTTTAGAAAGTGCAAAATACTACACAGTAGACTTTAGAAAAGACATGGGAAGAAGGTGCCTCTGAAGAAGAGAGAAAACTGACACTGAGGTGGGGAGAGAGCCTGCAGCTAGAGGGAAAGAAATTAGAAAGTTTGTGAAGGTACAAAACAGCTGGGCTTATTTGAGGAAGAAAAACACCAGAATGTCTGAAGCAAAAGACAGGCTGATGTGCCAATAAGGTTAAAGACAAAGGCAGAGTTGGGACACATAAGATTTTATGTTTCATAGTAAAAGGTTTAGGTTTTGTTCTGAAGGCAAGAGAAAACTATTCAAAAAAGAAAGGGTAGTGGAAAGGAGATTCATCCAATCTAAATTTTCAAAACACTCTATTATGTGATCAGTGGTGATAGAAAATCATTTCTAATACCATTCCGGAAAACTAGCCACTCAAAATGATTCCTGAAATATTTAGGAAATATAGATACCATCTTATCTTATTAGACAATCACAAAATTCATTACTGTCTTAAGTACAGAACATTCCTATAATGCCAAAATTTGCTTAAATTTTCACTCATATCTTCAAATACCTCAATCTGACCTCATAATCTGATTTTCTGATAATACCTGGCATCTCTCCTCGGGCCCACACTTTGAAAACTTACATAGAAAAAAGTGGTTAGTATTATTCAAGTGTGCTACGTCAATGAAATTGTCCTGCTTTGTTTCAAAAGTCCTGTAACTACTAAAATGAATAATTTGTAAAAACTTAGGGTCATTACAAGAATGTGCTTCACATTCAGCAGCTTACATATGCCTAAAAATGACACTTACAATGCAGTAAACCCTTTTTAAGGCATGAGTGGGAAAATTCCTCCATAAACTATTATATTTCATGTTCCCATTGGGCAACTTTGGCATTAAATATGTATAAAGTCATAGTATTTATAAGGATGTTCAGTACTAAAATGTTAGGATGATTTTAATTAGTCTCCATCAGCAGAATAGGTTTACCTGTGTGCTTGTCCATGTGAAGTGCATATAAATCCTGGAGCATCACCTATGAATTTAAATCAGAAAGCTCATCAACTTCTCTTGGCAAGGTGAAAGATAAAAGCCACAGAAGGTCCTTCCCAGCCTCTGTCACTAATGATAAACAGCATTAACTGCTTCTGTAGACACTAATGCTGCTATCTTGGGAACACAGGCAGCTACCATGAGAACTTTACAGCTTCACTAATCATACTTTTGTTTGGCACAAAACACAAAATAAAATTTCAACAAAGAAGCAATAAATATTAGCATTTATGAACAAAAGAAGGTCACATAAATATGTAGATCTCTAAATATGCACTACATTCTTCATTAACAAATATCATGTTCATTGTTATAAACTCTTATTACAGGAGAAGGATACAACACAAAATAAGAGCAAATTAAATGAAAGCTGGGGCAAACTGCTGTGTAGGAAGCGTTTTCCATTTAAAGATCTGGTGACTACAATCAATAACAGCAAACATTTTAATGCTGTGAAATATTTATTTGCATAAAGGCATTTTCAGTAGAAATTAGTATTTCAAATTCTCTAACATCAAAAAACCAAACTTTTCTTCTAGCTCATTGAAAATCTTGTCTTTGTGGCTTTATATTTTAAATCTAAGTATACTCTTAAATTGTAAGTTTTTCATTTTAAAAGCAAAATATTCATACTGAATAAATTTAATCATGTTGCTTATAAAGTTCAAACGTGTAAGGATTTTTATATTTAATATAGAGATAGCCAATGTTTTCCCTTAAAAACACATCAGGATGGCACATGGTTATTGAATGAAGAAAATACAAGTTCAAAATAAATTGCAAACCACCATGGGTATAGTGTTTTTCAAAATACATATACTTATGTGTGGTATTCAATTAACTGTTTCATGTTTTTAAGCCAAAATGTCAAATTCCTTGTTCTTTGAATGATCTCTTATGTTCAATGGCTTCATTTTCTTTTTACATTTTTCCTTTTTATAATATTCCTAGCATGTTCCAATGAGGTTAATAAAATGAAGTTTCAAGTAGTTTAAATTAATAAACCAATTAGTTAACTGTGATAATTATACAAAAACCTTGCCTTATAGACCCTGCTGTGAGTATGTACTAAAAATATCACACTATTACTTCAGTTACTAAATCCCATTGGGATACAATTAGTAATGTTACGTTAGAACTCAAGTGCAATAAATAACCTGTATGAAATTTAAGAGACATGCATGATGAACTACAGCACTTTTTAGAGTACACCTAAAACACAAAATAATCTACTGTGTCAGTGATCTGGAGCCAAGGACTTGGGCATTTTTTGGTAATCATTAGGTTTATTATGTGTAAAATAGGTTAATATAATAATAGTACCCACTTCATGTAGTTGCTGTGAGAATTGCTGCTTATCCATGAGATATGCTGAGCATGAAAACTGATCATAATATGTATCAAGTGACTATTATGATTTACCTAGAAGACTAACTACAGTTACTGAAATATATAAAATAACAAGGGGATAATCACAAATACATTTATTCACTGCAAATATAATATGTCATACAAATATAATATGTTCTAGAAGTATTATATAATTACCAAGAGAATATGGTATTGAACCATGTTTAGTAGGAGTTAATAAAGCTGAATCATCTAGAGAAAAGTATATGGAATCTAATATTTTACAATTTTATAATTTTATATAAATAATAAGATTACTTATATAAATTGAGAAAAGAGAGAGCATGTTGTATGTTTATTTTTATTAAACATGAAGTCAGTTGGGCCAATCTCTATCTCTTATTCAAACTGGTTTTTTGTTTCCTACTTTTTCTTTTACATTTTTCTTTACATTCTTATTTAGCTTATATAATAAAAAAACTGTTCTTTTATTTCCTTCCTAAAGGAGCTGAGAAGACAATGAATTTAGCTTTACTTTGAAAGAAGTGAACAGAGATTGGATGAAAAACTGAAGTTGTATAGTGGAAAGAACTTTAATTGGAATCAGATAGATTTGGCTTAAATTCTCAAATCTATGACTAAATAGTGGTATCAATTTGGCACAGCACTTAGCTTCTCTGAATTAGAATTTCTTCTCCTTGAAATTGTGCATAATATATCTAAATCATAGTGTTGTTCCAGGGATTAGAAAATATGTGTTAATGTACCTAATTAGCAATATTTACTGGGCAGATAGTAATGTCTTAAGATAATGTTTGTTGAAATGAATGACTAAATGGTGTTTTTAAACAGAGGAAACATCAAAAATCTGGAAAGGAGCAATGTGGAACTAGTGAGTTTGAAATGGGTATTTAGCATTACAAAAGAATTTCTAGTATTAAACTCAAAAATATCTGAACATCCTAAATGAAGTTCAAGATTCCTGTATAGTAAAAGCCTACTCAATTTATTTGCCCTCTATCCAGTTAAAATTCTCCCTAGATGATCTTTAAAAATTAGTGTGGGTAACTATACTATAAAAACAAAATCCATAAATTTTGATCAATGCAGATATAACTTAGCATTTATAACCAACATGGACTTTATATATAGTTTTCTCCCATGAATATTTAGTTTTTGAAATGCTTTCTAAGCAAAAATGCAACTTCTCTTACAATACTTCTTTTGATTTTGTTGTTTCTTTAAATATAGTGTTTCTTTAAATGCACGAAGTATATAATGTCAAAATATATTTTGTATCATTTAAAATCAATTTTTTCCTTACACATTTTAGAGAGTTCCAGTAATGGTTTCCTACAGGAATACTATATGGAATTAATTTTTCTTTAACAGAGAAATCCATGAGGGATTTGTCTGACTGATGAGATGCAGTCAATGAATTACCCAGTGACTTTTTCTGTCTCCTTCAAATAATGCCATTTCCCACCTTCATGGATTAGGATGGAAAGAACAAAAATTTAAGTCAATGTAGTTACTGTGTCAAAAATTTCTACTGTCTGTTTTATATTTTATATATATATATTCTCCAGTATTAATCCTTGGCCCAAATTTCCATCATTAATCTTTAAGAATCTTACTCTTATTTACATATTTAAATTCAGGATTTCAGTACAATAATTGATATTTTAGTTAGAATCAACATCTTTTAAAAATTCTGTCTTCCTTCGGTAATATCGCCAGCCCTAAAACATTCATGATCAACAAATTATTTAAAAGGAAGAAGGGTATTTACAGAGAGAAATAAATAACATCTGCATGAAATGTTTTTTCTTTATATTAGATTTTATTTTCTCCAAGATAAAGAGAGGCAATCTACTGACTTTGGCCTAGTACTTTTTTCCTGATGGGGCTAGAGATTCACCATGGATAGATTGAATTATAACCTCCACCAATGCATAAGGTGGGTGACTGAGACATGGATGGGGTCCAATACAGGGACTAATAATATTCCATTCCCTATTTATCTCCACATATCTAAAAACTCTATAAAATAATTAAAAAGGTATTACATTTCCTGCTAGGGTAAAGTATGTACTCCTTGAAAAAAGAGCCACACATTATGTACTTTAATTTATATCTGTAGAATAGATGTGTGTATGTATATAAAATATGTGGGTAAAGCAAAATAAATGTAGATTTGATATCACTAGCCTACAGTGTTTCTTTTGTGTATGTATATGAATCTCATTTGTAGATCTCCTCTGTCTTAGGCTAACCACTTATTCTACTACCATGGTAAATCAAGAATTGACTGCAGGTAAATGTCTGGAAGAAATATTGGTCCACACAGTGCTTAGCCCACTCCCTTCTAATCATTTACTTGTACAATAGCTAAAACACCAATTTCTACACTGTATTTTTTGCTCTTCCTGTAATTATTCTTGAAGATGAAATTAGATCATCAGAAGCTAGTGGTCTGTGAAGGACACAATGCCTCTCTATCATCATTGAACAATAGTTGGTGATGTAAAATCCAGAACCTTGAAACTGAAAAGTTATAAGTATTCAAGAATGCTAGTAATACACAAAATTCAGTTGATAAACGCTTTAGTAATTGCTAAAGTTACTGAAAAAAACATCTCTGCAAAGGGACCATATAAATGTACCCAGATTAATATTTGTAGCTAATTTATTAGTGCTTTTTTAGTTCACTTATTTCTTCAATGTTGTAACCTAAACAACCCCAAGATCTAAATAAGGAGAACATGTTATCATGTTATTCCAACACTCATCACACTTTTCAGAAGGTCATATTATCACATTCAGGTACTTTCTAACTGCAGAATCAGATTCCTGATTCTCAAATATACCGATACATAATTATGTAGTATAGTTATGTGGGTAGTAAGAATCTGATAGACAGGATGATAGTGAAGAAAGATTGGTATACATTTATTTTAGTCTCACTCCATTCCAATGCAAGTCACAAGGCTGAAAATAGGGAGAGCAACATAACATGTCTATATAAGGTTTACCTTAGAAATATATTTAGTATGGAAGCACCCCATACTATATCAGCTTTCCTCTATTTCCTATAGCATCAAGCATTTAATTAACCCACTCAGTAAATAAATATTTATTGATTTGCTATTGTGTGCAAGGCACTGTCCTAGGAGCTAATGATATAATTGTGAATAAATATGGTCACTGGTCAAGGACCTTGTGATCTTGATTTAAGAATCCAAGCAGTGAACAGACTATTGAAAAACAGTGTCTTAACATTGTGGAAGTACATAGAAAGGTAGAAAGGGTGATTTATCTGGCCTTGGTATTACTATATTTCTATTTGAAATTCTGCAGCCCTGGAGAATGTATTCTATTTCTTTTGCATCCCTTCTGTATATTACTTTAGTGTCAAATAGGTACAGTTCAGGTAGAACTGAAATAATAAGACATTTAGCTTATTGTTGGTTAGTAAAAAACAAATGTTGACCACAAGTAAATTTAAAGTATTTTACATTTATATAAGTGGTTATTCAATAGGTGAAAAAATCTCCATCAAAATTAACATGTTACTAAAAGTCATCAGAGGGTACATGTATGTTAAAATATATGGATATAATTTTGATATTACATATCAAAGTCATCCATCATTAATTGGACATATCAACTTATAACATATTACATATTTATTCTCTTCCTACAGAATATATTTCCTACGAAAAATAAGTTAAAAATGCATGTCAGAATTCTAGGTTAGAAAAAAAATGGTGATATAGCTAAGCTGTATGTAATGTTAAATCTAGTAAATTCAACATTTATTTCAAGTAAGAGCTCTTATAGAAAATTAAAAATCTTCTTTTCCACATCCCAATCATTATATCTGCTATTTGGTAAAAATCTAAGACTCGGTTATAAATAAATAAATGATAATAAAATAAAAGATTGATGTGAAATAAGATAGTTAGAATATTAATTCTTCTAAGAATTGTATGCCATCCATAGAAAGACAGGTACAAATTTAAGTGGTGATATTTGATATTTAATCTCCTTTTAAAATAGACATTATTAAGGCATTTAAAGCAAATGCTACTGTAAATTAATTTATTTGTGTTTGTCTGAATTGGTTATTATACAATTACTTAGAGCATTATTCATACAATATGGTGACATCTCCCCTGTTGTTAAAATTTTTCTGACAAAAGCCTTAGAAATTTCTCCTTTCAAAGATTATAAATGAAAAATTACCACAAATAACAAGCCTAACAAAACAACATTCTGACTGCATTGTCATATTTATTATAAAACACTTGGTTCATTGCATTCTGGCATTTTATACAACTGGTTCTGACAGTGATTAACATGGTTTGGGCTTCTGCAGTTTCACCCAAGAGAAATAAAACACCAAAATCTCTGCAGGTGTGTAATGGGCCAGAGATTTACAATCTGTTCTGCAAAGTCAGACTTCAAAGACTTGAAAAAAATCCTAAAGTTGGCAATGCCTCTATCATCACTATTATTTAAGGTATTTTCCATATTTCAAAAGGAACTGTGTGACTAATTGTGAAGATTTCATCTCCAATTTGACCTTCGCACAGGTCTCTTCAGAAAACAGTTTTCATTGTGCATCTGCACATTGCAGGTGAACAGACAGCACCTATATGAAGCAGTAAACTAAATAATTAAGTATTTACTTGTACTTCCAAGGAGACTTCACTTACTTGAAGTATGTTGCATCGTTTAACTGATGCTAGCAAGTAGTTGGGAAGTACGGAGGTAATTACCAAATGACAATCAGGCAGCAGCACCTGGGCTACGGCAGCCCCAGGACAAGTGCTCATAATTGCTTCCATGATTGCTTGGTGTGAACCTAATATAAAACTCACCCAATTAGGGTCAAAATGCACATGATGATTTCAATTATAGGAATGTTCATCTTCCTAAGAGCTGCTTGCAGAGGAAAAAGTTCAAATAGTGCTACTTAAATTTTTAAATGTGAGAGATTTACTCATTTTAGTGGATAACCAGGTCTACATGTGTGCTTGACCTGATTACAGATTGTTCCATTTGTTAGGATTTTCCACTTATATTTTCAAATGTCATCTCTGTAGCTTACCATTGCATGAGTAAACAAACAATGAATAAACAACACAAAGGGATATTATTTTAATGATTATGTTCCTAAAAAAAAATCAGTTGTGGACTACTTTCTTTAAACTTGAATTCTGTTCATAAATTTCAATGAAAGTGCCCAGTAATCTCTCTGTCAACCAAGGCTATTACTAACAGAGATGAAATAAATTGAATAATGGGCCAATATTTTTAGTCAATTTAACCACCAAAGGTTTTGATTGCTTAGATATTTTGCCTGAAGTATAGTTCTCTTTATGTCAAATACATTTGTTGAAAATTGTCAAGGTCATAGATGCACACATTAACTATATCAGTCAGGGTTGCAAAGAGAAAAACCTTCTTCCATTACAGCAGATTGCAGCCTTCATTCCACCACTTATCATCATCTTATCAACCTTGTTTAAAAGAGGGAGTAATCTGAAAAAAAGAAAAAAGAAGGAAAAAGCCCTCCAAATTCTTGACCCACATAAAATGCCTAGAATGGAGTTATCTATCTATCTATATTCTGAAAACCATCACAATACTACACATTTTTAAGCTTTGGATTGTTTAGGATTATGTATAAGAATAAAATATTTATCAAAATTATTTCTTAAAAACAGACAAAAGATCTAATTGCGAATGTTATCAGTTTCCAATAGTATGTGAGCAACATTCTGCCATTTACGGATGATTCTCTTTCAATCCGTCTAGGTTCTTGCAGTAGGAACAAGCATACAATCCAGAACAAGCATCAGAACCACAAGGGTATGTTCTTCGGCTTAGTTTCCCGACTGAAGTTATTGTGTTGTATCTGCCAGGATGTTTTAGCAAGTTTCAATCAATAATACTAACCTGAAGCTAGCACTGACCCATTTGAACCTGAACTCACTGTAACATTTTATTACAAAGATTGGAGGTGGTAATCATTCATTGTTTTAAAGTAAAAAAAAAGATCCTTTCTGATTTATATAAATGCCATAACTTATGTAGTGATGTTAATTTTGGGGGTATGATGTGCTTTAATCTCTCCTTCTGCTTGCCTTTTTGTGACAGAAATGCTGAAGCCCTCTGAAGGTTACAATCAATGTTCACTAATAACGAGCTCTTATGTCCTTGTAGGTTTCACTTTGATGGATATCCATAGTGTTTCCCCGTGACATAATTCTACTGAGGAAAAACATGTCTTGAAAATACAGCTTGTGCTTTCACCTTCAAATATAACTAGTGTAATTTTTAAAATAAAGATGAACTAAAAATAAGAAATAAGCACACATTTTTACCATAGTCTTGTAATCATTTTTCTTACAGCTGTTGCCAGATTTAATTGGCAAAAACAAACATGCTATAGAAATAGTTGATATAGTAGAGTGCTTTCTATGGATTGTATAATTTAAAAATCCATCCTTTTAGTAACCAAACAGTACTACTACTCTAATAAGACAAATACAGCACATGCTTCCTCTGAAGAAATTGGCACGTTTAAAAAAGTCTTAACATAACCAAGCCTACATGTTTTAATGTTCATTTTTGGTACAGGGTTTATAGTTAATTTCAAGAAGCCCTTTCATATTTTCTAGCATTACCTGTCAGCTCATATTATAACCATAACAATGTAGAATGAAAGCAACCCAAGACACGAAAAATCTCTCTCAAATTGTTTCTACTGTCCATATAAAAATAGAAAATCAAAGTATCACAGCCTTTTACATAATAAATAGTAGAAAACACACATATGTTAAGTTTGCATGCTTTCTGTAAAGGCTAAATTGGGTTTTCAAAGGAGACTTGAGCTGCTAGCATTGGCTAAACAGGAGATCTCGGTGCTGGGGGATTTCAGTTCTTGTGCAGTTCATCATGAAATGTGATCAATTGAATTCACAGGTGTTTTGATCAGAAGTTAGCTCTCTGTTTGCATTATATTTTGTTTCCATGGACTTTCTCACAGATTTCAACATAAAAATGACCTCACTGATTTACCTCTAATATGTCTATTTCAGCAAATTATACTTGTTAGTTATCTTTCTCAATATACACACACTATGAAATGACGTTACATAGAATTATTTACAAGGAGGATTAAATTTGGAAATGTGTGTATGAGATGATCACATACATCCATTGCTTGTTTAGTAAGTTTACATCTCCACCTCCTGTGCAGTATCCTACAACCTAGGTAGTACATGTACACAGTACAAATGTAGGCCCTGGTGAGACTTTGAATACTCAGGCAGAGAACAGCCATTGTAACTCACATATACAAATTTAGACTTTATCCATGATACCATGTCAGCATAAATGATTTACTGGAAGTAGGCAGTGAACTCAATAGAGATGCCCAGAATCTTTACATGAAAAATTTACACTCCTTATTGATACATGAATCCATGAATTTCAATATGCCCTCAACTATGTATGTCTTTCTATTTTGTAATAAAATCATTTCTGTTAGTTGCAACATGATACTAAAAAGTTCGTAACTGTGTAATTCCCTGAAAATGTGAGGGAAACACATTTACTCACATATAATGACAACAAAAATATAAATGATTATAAACAAACAGGATAAAGTTCCAGTTTACATTTTTTTTAAATGGAAGAACAAATTGAAACTACCTTTTTTCCTCTTCAAGAAGTGCATCTCATGATGTAAAGGATTTTAGGACTTGTTTATTAGTGAACATATAGAGAAGTTACAAAGGACAGTCTTTTACTAGGTTTTTGAAAAGTAGTTTCTAAATTTATGCACGCCACTTTAATGAAAAGTGATGATAGTAATTTCTAGATGACCCACAGATGTGTTTATATAGCACCTGCCTATCTCTATAGGGCAAATTTTCCATATAATTTCATTTACAACAAATAGGGGAGTGTGGGCAACTGCAGATACAGTTATTTGATATTCATATGCAAAAATCTAGCAATTCCTTCCAAAAGGATGTTTTTGGTAAGTGAAATCTGGGGACTATCTTGAAAGGTAGAAAAGAGACTTCCTCTTGTATTTTAAATTGTAGTATCTGAAAAACAGAACTGTTTGAAGACACTCCACCTGCTTCAACGAACATGCAGCCATCCCTGTTCTGGAGAACATTTGGCTTTAAGAAGGTGCGATGTAAGTACTGCAGGGAGATCTGAGCTATTCCACATGCCTAATCTCATTGGGCAGGTCTTGTAATTTTCTGGAGGTTTGAGCTAAAGTTGTATGGGCTTAATTGGTTTTGAAAAGCATTCCCAAGGCTGATAGCTACCTCAGATCCCGTGTACAGTTGTTGGTAATAAAGAATTATACTGAAGGGCCTCTTCCAGATAACTAAAATCTACTCTTCTGCCAACATTTTCAGAAAATGTTAGTTCCTTCGAAATACAATGCATATGTTCTTGCATTCTTAAGTCACCTGGTAGAGATGACTAGCTATCCATCAAATATTCAAGGAATGGTCTTGGTTTAGTGGAAGTAGCTAGGCAATGATTATATTCCCTTGCCCCACTAACATCCAGATATGGCCTTATGACCAGTTCTTGCTAACGTGGATTTTTTTTTTTTAAGAAATGGTGGATCTCCATTTTCTCAAATCCATTCTGCTGACCAGAAGATTCTAAGACTCAGTGCAATGGGAGAGCTGCACAACAGAAAGGACTCAGATCGTGGGTGGTGGAAAGCCATGCTCTGACATGCTCTGTCTCTGACATGTTGGATTGTTTGGGTGATCAAAAAAACCCTTTCTATTCTGTTGAATCACCATAATTAAGGGGGTTATTTTTTCTACTTGCAAGTATTATTCTCAGAATGTCAGGACCATCATTATGCTTGCTAATATGGAACATAAAATTCATTCAATAACCATTTAGTATTTGCTATAGGCCAGGAACTGTGCTAGTCCTTTGGAATAAAAGATAGTTATAGCACACATTTTTTTTATAACTAAAAAAGAAAAAGACAGACATATGCAGAATCGTAAACAGTGTAAGTGTGTGCTGGAATGAGTGGGTGGTGAACCTGCAGGTGGAAGCATGAGCAAAGGCAGTAAATGAGAAATAGTGTGCTCAGGATATTGCACTGTGGGTGGTTTTCTGTGGCTACAGGTTGACTCTGAAAGCAACGGAGTGGTTTGGTGAGCTCTACAACAGGGGATGATGGTAGTAAGAGAGACAGGTCCAGAGATGGGAAGACCAGTTAGTAATTAACACTCTTGTAATACTTTAATAAAATGTAATGAGCGCCTGCTGCAGGGCACCAGTGATAGGGAAGATTAATTTGATTAGCTGGATTGGGAAAGAGGAAGAAACAGATTTCGTTTACTACCAGAAATTAAAAATTCAAGGATGGGCCAATTTAGAAGGAAATATGATTAATTCACTTTTTATGTTCAACTGTCCATATGCTACAGAAGTTGTGAGGACCAACCAGCAGTTGGATACATAAATCCAAAAATCAGAAGTCTGACCTGATAAGAGAATTTGATTTATGGAAGTTGGCTTTTGTGTGTTTGCTTACTTTTAAATTCACAGCTATGTTTTGAATGTTGATGTTGTCAAAGATGGTAACTTTTAATGAAAGGATCATATGTTTTAAAATTTATACTTGCTGTCTTATTAACAGTAGATGAATCATTAATATTAAAATTCCTAAGCTCTGTCAAATATACACATTAGTTATGTTCAGGTATGAATGGTTGTCAATGCAATCTTTAGTAATAATCTATAAAACTTAATCTGCTTAATTTACTGAAATCACTTGAATTCTAGAAACAGAAATTCAATTTGATATCTTAAAAAATGAAAAGACTGTTTTGTATTTGTATTTCATATGTGTATATATCTTTCAGCTTAATTCCATACACAATATAACACAGCTATCATATTATTGGGGCCCTGGAAACAATGGCACTATAGCAAAACTGAATTTAAATGTTTTACTAGAGTATTGCCAATATGATTCCCTAAACAGGCTTTGATAATCTGCTTGATTTGATGGCATATTATTTATGCTTAAATATAGCAAGTTAGTTTAATTTTAAGGGGAAATTTTTTATTTTACAGATTTTGGGTCACATATTTTTGCAGCACTTGCAATATACCAGGTATGGTGGACAGATTTACAACTCCAAGTTCAATAAAATGTTGTTCTCTTAATTTGCTTACTGTCTATTAGGGGAGCTAATAAAGTATTAATATCCTTTCTCCTTTTATCCATGTCCACATTGGCTTGAAATAAAGAGAATCAGAGAAAGAATTTGTAGTTTTGATCTAAGAAAAGAGAGTTTTGTTACCAATAGTATGTCAGGGGTATCCTAGACCTTGCTCTATCCCAACAGGAAGAATTTCACTCACTGACTCATTACTTGGCCAAAGACTATGTTCTAGAACACATTTTGGCATATCTGACTTCCAGCAGTTTAGTCCTTAATTTATTTATATTCCATGCACATTGCCCCCCACCCTCATGTTATACCTGTGCTTGTCCCATATTACAGCAACTTGATAAAATTTTTCTGTACAGCTTTAAAGATGAAATACAATGCTATACTGAGAATGCTTTTTATTCACTTGGATTACTTCAAAAAATCTCAACAAAGGGATAATAAGAATAGACAGAGATTAATCCATTTCTTTTAGAAATGCTGCCTTTTAGTCCCAGGGAAATATGCTCATTTGCATGATTGAAATACAGCATACTGAGTTTCTTAGCCCCTTCCACCCTTCTCAGTCAAGCCTAACACCCATGAATCACAGGCGAGTGTAATGAGGCTGTAAAAAAAGACGTCCTGGTGGAAAGATTGAACCAAGTCCCTTAGGACTCTTGAGACAATGATTTATATTTCTTTGAGTTTACACAACACTACTGTTACATTATAGAGTGTTTCAGGAATGACCAACTGCTAATGTGAAGTTGATTTTGCACAATTTTACTTTAAGTGCAATCCACCATCTACAAGCTTCTTTCTTATTTGCAGCTTCAATTTTTCATTGATATCAATGTTCTATTAGCCTGGCACTAAAATAGCCTCTCTGTCTTAAGTTACCTACTTATGTACCACACATATATAATACTCTTAACTTACAATTAACAGCATGCAGTGAATATGTCTTCATAATGAGTATTTCTTGTGGATATTATACTTAAGCAGCTTTTCTAAGATTGGTGTTCAGTTTCTCCCAAATTTGTAATCAATTTTATCGGCTATGCAATTCCTTTGGTCAATCATTCTTTAAATTGGCTAATTTAATGCATCACAACAAACAATTTTCAGAAACCATTAGGTATATGAAAATGCATATTCAGCTTACAGTTTTAATTGACCCCATTCACACCTACCAATGGCACTCCTAGACATTTATGTTGCTTCTCTTTATTTCACTAAACTCTGATTACACAAACTACTTGTAAAAATCTTTTCCCTAGATCTGAGTTGTATTATCTCTTCAGAAAGGATTGACATGACACCCTGCTGTTAATAGCCTGGCCTTGGTTTAGCCAAGAATTTCTTAGATAAGTACTTCTAGAAGGCAAAGCTCTCTAACAAAGTTTCTCAACCAGGAGGGAGTTTGCATTTGAGGAGACAGTTAGCCATGTTTGCAGATGTTTTTGATTGTCACAACTGGGGGAGGAGTTGCTACTGGCATCTAGTGGGTAGAGAAGCCAGGGATTCTATTACACATTCTAAAATACATTGGTGTTTTGCACAGCAAAGGATAATCCAGTCTAAAATATCAATAATATTGAGATACACTAGACTGCAGCATCCTGTAAGAATACAATTCAATGACATTAGCGCTGCCCATAGAAACTACCGTGAAGTCAGAGAAATCCGAGTTCACACTCTGCCATGCTCTCCTTCTTCCATTGGATGGTGCAGGCTGCAGTCTGTCCTGGGATCTTTCCCACTGATACATTTACTCAGTAGCCTTTGGGGGAGTAGACGTGGCAGTCTCCTACTTCTGTGTTCTGAAATGTGAGTGCAGTTTAATATGATTCTTGGGAGTATGATACAGGTGAACAGATTTCAGAGTAAAGTAGTCAGAGGTGAAAGTTCTAGTTTTGCCATTTATCCAATATGTGATGTCTTTGAATTTGAGTTTTCCATTTGTAAAATGTGGAAAGTAATTCCTTTACTGTAAAGCCGGTGTAATAATTAAATAGAACACTACATATTTAAAATACTAGGTTATAATATGTACTACATAAAACATGTTAATTAGCTTAATTTTGAGAGATGGTCTGAATCTAAAGAATTATACTAGAAATAATAATTGGTGAAAGTTCAGTGGAAGAAATATAAATGATTGTGTGAAAATCAAGTAGAAGGAATAGATATTCAAAGATGAGTCACAGAGACACCTATATTAAATTTGTTTTTTCCTTCTGTGGCAGTTAATTTTTCAAGTTTCAGCAAGTCTTCTTAATTTTTTTTTCTGAGTTTGGCTGTGATTTCTATAATTCACTTCTGAGAGTGATAGAGAATGTTAACAAACCATTTTTAAAAATTAAGCCAGTAACGACTTGATACTTCTTACTTAATAGGGCTTTTCTACATATGTTAAAGAGTATATGTGAAATAAAATAGAATATATGTTTGAAAAAAGTAGGATACATATAATGTAGTTGAGTATAAATAAATGTATATTTTAAATAAAGGAATAGCAATAAAGGTATATTTTAAAGGTACATAGTTGAATATAAATAAAGGTATAGTTTACATTTTATATGTAGTAAATACAAATAAGAGTGAATATAAATAAAGCTATAGTTCAGCATGTCAATAAAAGTTGACATGCTGAACTCTGTAAACTGTTTTATTTCTGATTCATAATCTCTTCCTAAAAATAATATTTCATATTGAAAACTAAAGTATAACATTTATATTTATATTTAAATTAAGAAGCACATATGTTGTTATGTATAATTGCATCCCTTCATAACACAATAATGATCTAAAATTTATTGAAAGTTAAACATTCTCACTTTTCTTTGAAACAAAGTTAATTATTTGTATTGTTTAATCCAAATGGTCAAATTTTAATTATAAAACAAGGATAAGTGATTGCTTGCTTTTTCACTTATTTCAAATTCATTGATTTTTGGAAAAAGGACTTTAACAAAATAGTTATTGGAAAGAAAAAAACAACCAAGCAAGATATCTAATGAATATGCTTTTACCACTGACATAGAAATCAAATTATATAGCAATACTATAATCAAGGGGATTTTGAAATGAGTGCTACTTTTTGAAAATAGGTCTAAGGAAAAAGAAATAACCAAAAAATCCTACATAATGACTCAATATGATAAAATAACTCATTGAAAAAAATCCTTAATGCAAAAATAAATAATTGACTAAACTGAAAAATAAAGCACATTATTTCCCCCAAGCTCTAAAGCTATGTGTGCTTATGCGTGAAGAACTGAGTGATGGATAAAGTTGGAAGGGTAAAGACAGAGATAAAGGGAGACCTAAAAATTATGAACCAAGTGTTATTTTCGTAAAGTCTTCTACATTATGATTCAGAGGAGGGAAATTGCCTGGGATTCTTTTCTGAAGTGTTCTAATAGAGTTGAATCCTGCTGTGTGTTTCTTGTAATCATAAAAGCCACAGACTCAACTTCCCTAAGGGTAGCATGAGCTTTGGAATTCTTCTAGTTCATGGCATATGCCTTTTCTCCTCAATGTTTTAAGACAAAAAAAAAATCAAATATTGTTATCCAGAAAAAAATTATAGACAGAACAACTCATTTTATTAGAAGATCTCCAAGAATATATTAGCTCTAAATGATCTCCAAGAATATATTAGCTCTCTCTGAAAGATCAAGTGGAATATATTTACAGTGTAGAGATAAATAAGCTCTCAGGAACTTATACATGTAAAAAATAAATAACAAAGTCAGTGAAGACAGGCTTGTACACTTGTGCATAAGGACTCACTAGTATTGTTTCTGTAAAGCTTAGCAGAACTCTGAGTAGCAGGTTACCATGTTGTCTAACTACTTGAGGTAGAACAATTCAAGTATGCTCATTACCAGAAACACAGGGATGCAGTAGGTCCAGAGAATATAACATTTGAAAACCTAAGCTGTATTTTTACAGGGTAATTTGGCCATTTGAGACAGAAGATGATTTTCTTTTTAAATAATAAAATTATGAATGTCAAAGGGCATGTAAGTAGTCTGGATGCTGTGGAAGCAAGCATTTTACCCTTCTGCCATTGTGAGTCTGTATGTTATCTTCCAAGTCAGGAAACAATAACACTACTGAACTCTGAGATAAGCGGAAAATACACCTATTCAGTCCTGGTTCCCCAAATAAATAAGACTCTGAGGATAACTTTCAAGTCAGAATTCCCAATCAAAATTACATTCATCCCTGACTTTATAATGTGATAATCATACAAGCAGTCTGCTGTTTTCCACCATTGACACATTATATAATAAATAGTATATATAACATATAATATAAATTTTTTAATTTAGGTAATCTTGCAGTTATTTTTCTGTGTTTTTATTTGGTGAGACAGTTCTACTCTCTCATAGTAAGTCAGACTCACAACTTAAAAAAAAAGATTGCTTTTGTTTTCTAAATGTGTTGTCTTCTGAGTGTTACTTTCACAATACAGAAGATGGCAACACTTAATATGCATAGATTCTATAAAATTGTTTTGGATGCATCAGAGTAATGTATCATTATAAGATAAACTATACTGCCTTACTTATTAGCCTTTCACAAACTATTTGAATTACATAAATATGTGAGTTACACACACTTTTATATGAAGGGATAGAATGTCATAATCTTTTATCTGCTTTATATGTAAAATGTGTAAGGAAATAAAGTCACCTTTCAACTATAGCTTACACAGTGTTTCTACTAATTATTATACATTTTTGGATATGCCTACATATGTATGTGTATGTATACACATACACACACACAATCTTTCCACCATTTTTCTAACAGGGCACTGTACAGGTACTCAAGAGATTAAATATAAAAGGAAATTAGTGACCCACAATTTTGGCAAAGTTATCTCCACAATTATCATAAAGTCTCCCTTGAAAAGGTAATCGCATCTGAGAGATCAATATTCCACTTCTCACTTTAAATGGCGCTACTCAAATATAGCCAAACCCAGGCCTTAAAATCCTTTAGCCAACTTAGAAGCACTTACCCACATTTTCAGGACTAGACATATCTGCAAGCAGCTGAGCAATTCCCACATTCCCTCAGCCTGTGCTGTAAACTTTACATATGTGGGAAGCATACTCTTGTCAGGTCTTACCCAGGCAGCTTTTCAGACCCAGCGTGTTCCCTGATCAAATTGAGCAGGTGGTTAAATATTCAGGATCACTTGAGGGACAAAGTTTAATGTAGATCATGGAACAATAGAGTGAACATGAGGAAAAATTCAGCAATGCTTTATTTCTTTTGACAACTTATGCCCCTTCAACAATCTAAAGAAACACCAGCTGTTGGTATAACTATAAATTATGCTTATTTTGATGTGATATTATTTTGATGTCACTGTTTGACTGGACAGAATATATGTCGATTTTAAAATATGAAATGTTTCCTCCACTGTGGCAAGCAATGCAAGCTGGTAGGAACCACTAAGAACTGAAACCATATCTTACTATCTGCGTTAAGATGACTGTGCTACTCTTCTGTCTTCATTACTTGACTCTTCTCCCGGAAGAGTCCTGGCCAGACAGAGGGTTTGATTGTTCATTATAGGGACTTTCTGAAAGACCCATGCACTCTTCAGTGGAAAACATAAACAGAAAGTTTTTTCTAAGATTTTTTGCTTCCCTTGCTTCAAAATTCTTACCTTGTTGTTTCTACCAATGCTGGACTATTGTCGCTTGGTCCAAACCCAATCCTAAAATCTAGCCCCCATTCTGAAAGACCACATTAAATCAACTGTCTAGTTTTTGAAACATTCTGACCTTGTCTTCTCCACTGAAAGGCACTAAGCTTTGTTAGGTTTTGTGTTCTCCCTTACCAACGTAAGCAATAAATTCCGCACTGTCTTGTCCTCTTTTTAGCAAGTGGTATTGGTGGTATTTGGGAAGTAAGTTTTCAACTTCAACTGCATATTCAAATGGACTTTTACTTCTGCACAGTCATAAAAAAACAAAGAAAAATAGAGATAATCATTCTCAGGACCTCATAGGAACACTTTCTTCCTCCTGCTCCAATGTTGTATGAGAATATAAATTGTTGAGGAAGACAAAAAAAGGAACAGGAAGGAATGAGAAGTATGAAGCCTTAGCTTTAGAAATAAACACCTAGGATAAACATCAGTGACCAATGATGCTCTGAAAACAAGGCAGTATTTAATGTCCTAGTTTCAACTATACTGGAGTTCACACAGAAACAGATGAAGAAACATAAGAGATTGGAATAGGGAGATACACCACTTAGAGCAAGAAGACAACTTCATTTCATTTAACTGTTTCATTTATGGTTAAACCTCTAGATGCTGAACCTTAATAAATTCTGAGAGGCTGTGTGAAGAGAAAACTCTGTCTGGACTCTTAATAGAGCAATTGAAATCTCTGAATAGGAGATAAAAGATGCCATTTAGAACAGTGTAGGTCATGATTACATTAAGGACATCTTGACAAAGATTTTCAGAGCAGAGACCATAGTAGGTTGCTCTAAAAATGCAGGATTACACAGAAAATTATGGTAGTGAGAAATGATATTGAATGACTTTTTATCACAACAAATACTAGCTAGCATGTGTATAATAGGGAGGCTTTTATTCTTTGTATCCTTGGTATTGAATCAAATCAACTGAAGAAATATACTTAAAACAGTAAAAATTTAGCAAACACTTTTTATCTATATGTATCAAATACCATTTACAAAGAAATGTAGTATTTTAAAATATTTAAAGTATTCTCTCTAAAGTAAGGTTAACAGCTTTTTGTGAACTTTTGTATTAGCAAAACCTTATCATTTTTAGTTTATAGGTAGACTACATTCACCCTTTAACCTTGAACCAGATTGCTCTTGATCAGCAATTCATAAAGTAGCATGGACTTCTGAATGTGTTTTTTATTTGTTTGTTTATTTTGTCTTGTTGTTTTTCTTTTTTAGAGATTATTGTTAGGAAACAATTGCATTATTAAAGGTTGATATCCCAAGAGCTTACATTAATTTTCTGTGCTAAGATGTGACAGTTAACTGTATGTGTCACTTGACTAGGCCATGGAATGTCTGGATATTTGATCCAATATTATTCTCTGTACTTCCATGAGGGTAATTTTGGATGAGATTAACATTGAAATTGAATGACTTAATGAAGCAATTTTTCCTCCCAAATGCGAGTGAGCCTCATCCTATCACTTGAAAGCCTGAATAGAACAAAACATTAAGACAGAACTCTTTTTTCCTAACCTTTCAAATAAAACATTGGTTTTTTCCTGTCATGTGACTTGAAATAAAACATCACCGCTTCTGAGTCTTGAGCCAGCTGGCTTTCTGACTGGAACACCATCAACTCTCCTAGTTCTCCAGCTTACCCACTCACCCTATAGATCTTTGGATTTACTGGCCTCCATAATTAGGTAAGCCAGTTACACACACACACACACACACACACACACACACACACACACACACACACACACACACACACACTCTGTTCTGTTTCTCTAGAGAACCAAGACTAATTCATACAGACAATTAACAAAGAATTTACTATTTAAACTAATTTACACTATTACGTAAAGGCTAATTGTTAACTATTGACCTAGTATAAGTGAAAAAAGAAGAAGCAAATCAGAGAGAATGGGGCAAATTGATTATTTCTGATACTATCAGGGGGAAAACAGGAACGAAGCCCTTTAGCAGCTGCCTGGGCACTGCAGCACAGGATGCTCACAGCTGGTGACATGAGGCATCTGAAGGAGACAGTAGGATGTGGGAAAGAGAAAGTGGCGATACCAGGAGAGACTGAAAGATTCATCGGTGGTAGGAGTCAAAGGAACCTGATGATTACTTTCCTCAGTTTATAACCTTGCCTGACACAAGCCACACTTAGCGGTAAGCTACTGGATGGAATAGTCATCAGCGTTCCTAGATAAATAGTTTGGCATTTTTTCAGTAAAAGATCAATTTTTATTTCTAGGCTTAGTAACTTCTCTAGAACATGGGTCTATGGGGACAATTATCAGTGTACTACAATTAAGGCACTTAGGGCAATTGTCAAAATGTAGTATTTAGGATTTTTCTATAGTTTTAAAGCACTAGGAAAATAACAGTTTGGATCCAGAAATTTCTTAGGAAGATTTTGAAGTTTGTAGTTCATGCTTCACTAGCCTGTATTCAACATCTTTTCTCAGTTTTGACAGTGTGCTTCCTCCATATGCACATGGGGTCCCATGTGTGCTTGTTGAAGCACAACTTAGTCAAATGGCAAGCACTACAGAATAAAACAATTTTGAATTTGAATCCTAGCATGACCATTTCTCTCTGTATAACTGGACTATTTTTTTAAACTTATTATTCAGTCTCTGCATTTTTGATGTGGGTGATTATACTTGCAATCTTATTGCAAGCATGAAAGATAGTAGATGAAAACAATGTGTATCAGTGGTATCCAGGTCAGCCTAAAGCTTCCCTCTCGCTGTTGGCTCAGCGTCTCGCCTGAACTCTGCTTCCCAACTCCTCTCCCTCAGACCTTCGCATCCTGTGTCATGTTGGCTGACAGCCTTGCTCATTGTTTGGTTTCATAGCTGTGAAATAGTTGTAAGATTCTTAATGGTCTGGAATTTATGTCTCCTAAATAAAATTATTATGCGTAATTTTTAAGGATTTAAACAGATAAACTAATCTGACACAAGCAATTCAACAAATGTGGTATCTTAATAAAATAGGGGAAATAAAAGTCTGAATGTACTTGAATTACAACATTTATGGCCATCAATTTTATCCATAGGCCCTTCCTTTTCTACCAATTGAAATGTGCTTGTGTTAAGATTGGTTATAAGAATACTGTGTTTTTGACAGTATCTGCACTAAAAGACAAATTGTGAAGGAAATAAGGAAGGAAGAAGAATGGCCCTTGTGATAAGAGGAAATTAAGCCCCCTGTTTTCAGGTTTTCAATGCTGACTCAGTTGGTCACTGCGCAAAGGACAGGAGGTCCAAAAGGCACAGTTGGGAATCTATTTTTTAGCTTTGGACTAGTGTAAAATATTCTGGCACTTTTCATGTCAAATAAAAATTGGAAAGTAAAAAGTTAAGCCTTTAAAAGGTGGCAAATCCTTTCAAATCAGAAGCATATATTCTTATGATATAAAAGCAATTTTCCTTGGTGTCTGAACGTTACATGAAATATAGTACTATATACTTTTTTGAAGGTTTGAAATCCTGACATATACAGTCAATTCTCATTTTTCTAATGTAAAAATGTAATAATTCTTACAAAAAATTCTCCAACCCTTTTTCCTGAAATTATTTTAGGAAAGGATTTTGTAATAAAGTACTGTAAAAACTTAAATTTTCTGGAAGACTCCATAGGAGTAATTTTACACCTAATAAATAAGTTTAGGATTTATTTATTGCATTCCTACAAACAATGGTCATAACCAGTGAGTTAAACTGAGTAAACATTAAGAAATTGCAGTACCATGGTAAAAATTTAGCTACTTGATTTTTTTCCTTTGAAATAGTTTGCTTCTTTTAATTTCTTGATAGCATTTTAAAAAAGATTATGCCCTCAGTCTTTTGGTTATTGCTTTGAAGTATATTAATTCATTATTCCTTAATAAGCAAAAAGGACTGAAATTTACCTCTAACTTACAGACTAAACTCTTTCCCCCCTGTGTTTATTTGTTATGCTTTAATGTATGTATAATACAGGTAATCTGAGTCCTGGGTTAAGTCACTGCTCTTAAAGGTAAAATTTTGATGCTATCTGAATTCAAATTTAGTTTATCTGAGCAGGAGCTGTAATACCCACAATACGGATTTGAGAGGAGTTAAAGAAAGGGGCACTTTGGTATTATTTATGTATTTTAAAGCATTTGAAAATTTTTAAACAAATTTATGTGTACCATTTTCCTAATTTCTCAATATCTACCCTTATTCCCACAGTTAGAGCACGATCATTAGTGAATACGTGTAATTTTTTTCCAAAATTAAATGCATAAAGAGAAATTAGAGCCCTCCACCCTTCCTCATTACAGTTGTCCCTATTCAAAAACAGCGTTCAGTATAGCAACTGTTTCACTACAGACAATAGAACAAACTACTTTTGTCTCACAGAATCATTGCTATGCATCTGACCACTGGGCCTTTCAAAGTTTTGTTTTATTTTTTTTTGAAAAATATGTGTGTTTGCATATTGCCTGAAGGAGAAATAAACAAAGAAAAAGAAGTGTTTCATCTTTTAAGTATAGAAGCCTTTCCTGTGAAAACTTCAAAGTAGCGCAATAGTAGATCTATTTGTATACTTTATTCTCTATAGGAAGTTATTTAAAACACATTTAAATGGTGGTGTGAAAATTTCATGGCAACTTGTCAGGGAAATTAAGTTTTAATAAAGAGTTCAACACCCTAATTTAAGTGTAGATTTAAAGTATAGCTGCATTTCCTTTAAACAAGATTTGTTTTTTCCCGTTTGTTGAAATATCTTCTCTTTTATTTGGTACTATGATGACTTTTTTCTAACCATTTTTTTATAACACAACCTCAAACTTAAAGTAAATTTCTAAAATCATCAGGAAGAATGTCCGTCCCTATGACCTTCAACCAGACTCCCCAACTGTGGACATTTTATACTATTTGCTTCATAACTTTTTCTGTATATGTTGTATATATTATACATATATAAATGTATATATTGTTTTCTCTGAACAGGTTGAGATTACCCCTGAATACTACAGGGGGAGCAATGCCTCACTAGACCCAAATATTACAGTGTACATTTTCCTTAAGCAAGGCCAGTCATGTATATAACCACAGTTCAACCATCAAAATCAGGAAATTGACATTTATACTTGATCCAGTTCACAGAACAATTTAAATTTTACTAACTGCCCAGTAATTCCCTGTACATGAAAAGAATCCAAACCAGGCACACTTGGCATTTAGTTGTCAGGCATACTAGGTTTCTTTCAGTCCCGAACAGTTCCTCAATTTTGCCTTGACTTCTATGATTTTGGTGATCTTCTAATGAATAAAGGCTATTTTGAAGAAAGCCCTTCAATTTGGGTTTGTTGGGTGTTCCCTTATGACTAGATCCATGTTATGCATTTGGACAGTAATGCAGCAGGAGTCGTGCTGTACTGGTATTGCATTCTTTCAGGTGGTACATGCTTTGGATTTTTCCTGCTACTGGGGATGGTAACTTGGGTCATTTTTTTTAAGGTATTATACTCCCCTTGTAAATTCACTCTTTCTCTCTTTGTAATAAATATTTTGGCAGGAAAATCCACTGAAATTATGTAATTCTCCTGTTCTTCATCAAACCTTCACCCACTAAGTGTTACATGTGTTGATCAGTTCTGACAATCATTCTTAATATTGTGGTTACCAGTTGGTGGTTTTCTAATTCCATCTGCATTTATTACATGATCTTTGACTAAAAAAGAGCTTTGTTTTCTCCCAATGCTTTGTTTTTTATTTAGTTTGGATTCAGGGATTATTTTATTCAAGAGGTTTTAATTCATCACATCCATCACTCATTTTGATTCTCAAATTATCCTTTCTTTGGCCAGTAGGGGCCTATCATTCTTTGAGTCCTTCCTTAATTTCTGACACTTTTTCTAGGCTCATCTTGTACTCTTCCAGCTCTAAAATAAGTAATTTCTCCAAAAAAAAAATCTGAGATCTGGGTGTTAGGTGGTGTTCTTTGTTACTAAGATATCTCTTAGGGGAAAATACATATGTATATATACATACCCACATACACATACATACTTTTATCTATAGTTATTTCTATTTCAATCTATACAGAAAACCATAATAAACATGGAAAAAGCTCCAAATCTTTAAGGCTTATTCAAGCTTCCCATATTTGTAATTTCTTTCTCCAACTGTAAGAATTCTGGCTTACATTAGCCTCAGTATTTTCAGTTATTTAATTATCTTGTTTGTAATCAGTCTTTTGAATTATGCCCAGCTTCCACTTCACACAGTCATCTTTCTTACTAAGTGCTGACTGACCTCCACTGAGTAGTCATGTTGCCTGGTCACCTCCTTTGCTTGTTCCTGCCCTCTCCAGGTCCCCCTGGCCCTTTTTTTTAAAATCAACCCCTCATTAGAAATAAGACAGGAAAGAAGGAAGGAGGGGAAAGAGGAAAGAAGAGAGAAAGGGGAGAAAGAAGGAGGAAAGGAAGGAAGGAAGGAAGGAAGCAAGGAAGGAAGGAAGCAAGGAAGTAGGGAGGGAAGGAAAATTGCTTGTTTAAAATAGCACGTTTGTCAAAGAGCCTTAAAACATCCCTGATTCTAGCAGAAGATTACAAAGAGTAGAGATTTCTACTGCCCTCTGATGTCAAGTTAAATTTGTTTGCTGTCTCTCCTGTTGTTCTACATGTCTTTCTCATCCGCCCTTTGTCCACGCCATCTTCACCATTTTTTCTTGTTCTTGTGTCATCCTGCCTTATGTTTCATCTTCTTCCTGAACACTTTTCAATTTCCTGAACAACTTAGCATCTCTTAAAGGTCCTACATTTTCATGTGTATGATAGTCATGTCCATTTTGTTCTTTCACTGAGGTTGTAAAACTATTCGAGCAATAAGATTTTTTTTTCTGGAATATCAGTACACTCCATACATTTATTACAAGCCTTAAATGGTAAAATATCAGTGTGTTTAAGGCTGTGTTTATTCTTTGAAATTATTTGTAGGAGTAACTGGTCACCAGAAAATTATAATTTTGGACGGTGAACATTCGAAAATTAATAAAAATCACTTTTGGAATCAGGCTTTGCTCTATTTTTTAAAAGTGAAGCAGTCTTCTTTTTTCATCTACAATTAAATGTCACATTTAAAAAAAAACACAAGGTGAAATGGTTCCTGGAAACCATACAAAAATTATCTAAGTGCCTGAATTATTTTCAATCACTTTTCACAGGAATTAGGGCTTCAAAAAATGTGTTAAGTAATTTGCTTGATGAAATACCATACTGCATATCTAGATAGATAGATAGACCAGACAGACAGACAGACAGATAGAATAGATTGATAGGCAAGCATGTGGGAGGCAGTGTAGGGGGAGAATTAAGCATTTCAGGTAATCTGTATTGATCTGTTGTTTGGGAAAAGTTTCTATATACACTCAATATGAAATTCTCCAAAATAATCACAAATTTAATATTCACAGTAGACCTAAATTATTTGGTGGAATGAAATTCTTTAAAAAAATTCACCTCTGTGAGGCTCAGAACCTCACCCCCCCTGCTTTGAGAGAAATCTTCTGCATCCGTGGATGTCTTGCTGCCCTTGTCTAGCCTGGATTAATACTTAGTCCATAGGTACCCACCTGATCATCTGATCATCTACATTTGCCTTCTTACAGCACTAAACTATGTTTTCTACCTTTATCTTGCATCTACCTACCACTTCAGCATTTTATTAAAAATAAAAATAATAATAATAATAGGAGAAATGTGGGATCAACATATAAATCAAGTACAAAAATCAAACGAATATTCATATTTGACCTGATTGTTTATAGGTCATAATGCATGATCAAAACCGAAAGTTTCTGTGATGAATGCCCTTGCACTGTTCACCATGTAAGAATTTATTCACTATGTAAGAATTCGTTCATCATGTAAGAACTTGTTTGTTATGCTTCAGAAGATTGGAGACTGACGAGAATTAGGCTTGAGATGGATTAATGATTGTACATTGAGCGTTGGCCCCCCTATACTGAATTTTATTGTTGTTAACAACCATTTGATCAATAAATAGGAGAGATGACCTCTCAAAAAAAAAAAAAATTCACCTCTGAAGTTAAATTTCCCTATGAGGATTGTGCCAAGGTTCACAGGAATGTCATGTTCATGTGTATCACAGAATTTCCCAAAGTAAGGTTTGTTAATACCTTTTGTTCAGAGATGAAAATAATACTTCAAATTATATCTCAGATTATATGAAATTTCAAGTTTTTAAGACAAATAATTTCCATATTCATCCATCCTTAGTTAAACAAGAATTAATAAAAATATAACAATTTTATTTTACATTTTGAGGTTTCAAAATAGGTTTGGCTTAACAGCATCATCAAAACAAAATAAGATCATTTTAACATGCACTGAATTTTTACCATGCAGTAGACATTGTGCTACAATCTATCCCATCTATCTAATATTTTAATGTTAATACTAATTTTATAATTCTATTGTCAATTTTAAAGATAAGTGGAGATGAAAGGCTCATTGGGACTTAAGCACTTTTGTCTAACTTCAGAGCTCTTGTTCTTAACTGCGGGACTATAATAAATCTCCAAAAAAGTAATCAAACTAAGAATGTTAAATCTCTATTGAATAAGCTCTGAAAATATTTGAAAAGGCCTAAGTAAACTAAATATTGAAGTTTAAGTGTAAATGGTCATAGAGGTAAATCTGAGTTTTGAAATAATCATCTTTCATTTAAATCTATCTCTAGAGATCTTATCTGACAAAATATCTGAGCATGGTTGATATACATATGAATTACTATATTCTTACCAGATATTGTTAAAAGGCTAAAATGGGAGAGAAGTGTTCCTAGAGGTGAATTTGAGAAGAACTGAATCTATCCTTAGGTTCACTGGGTCCTATATTATCAGTCATGGCAAAATTATACAGTTAAGGTTTTCTTATCTAAAAAAAAAACAGTTCATTGTTCAACAAGTGAATCTACATATATTCACTACGCAATATTTTTATTGTTATAGGAAATTCATTATCTCTGGACACACTTATGCATTTCATATGTAAGTGTGAACATACCTTTCTAAATAGATACCTTACAAGCCACTCTTAATAAATGAGAAAGTAAGTGAGAAACCCTTATGCTCACTCTGGCACCTTGTGACTTCACTCTGATTGGTCTTACAGCCTAGAAACTTCCCATTCCCCACTCGCTTACATTTAACCAATAAGAATCTAATTCAAGCCCCATCTACACTACAAAGACTCATCCTTAAATCTATGCATTTTTGAACTTACAGTTTTGCTTTCTTTTATTTTAAATTTAATTATACACTACCTTAAGACTGTTCATTTTTTGTTTTTTACTATTAAAAAACTTTTATTACAAACATGGCTTGGCTCTTTAATGATTTTTACCTTTTTATAGGAAAAGGTTCTATAAAATACTTCCAGCAAAGTGTCCAGCAAAAGCTAAATACACAGTACATTATTAATAAATATGTATGGAATTTAATCAAATAAAAAATTGAAAAAGGAAAGAAGTCATGAGGGTGAAATAGATACAAAAACAAGATAATTCAGAAATAAATCAAGAGCACTATGAAAGGCTCAGTTCCAACATAGCTTCCTCGCTGAAGTTTTCCTCCATGATTCAAGCATTCTGTGATCCTCTTCTATAAACTGGCTTAGTGGATGCTATCAAGCCAATACAACTGGTTTGTTTTACCTATACTATTTATCCTCTTCCTCTTCTTTTTAGTCCACACATTCCTATTATGATCCTGAAAGAGAGTTGGGCCTCAGAGAATGCAGATTGGGTGAATGGATTAGCATTTTGCTGCATTGGAAGGAAGATTTACCAATTGATTGGAGAAGGGGAGAGAGGGTAAGGAAATTCTTATGTTCCTCTCATTTTTAAAAAAATTCTATAAAAGGTTTGGTGCTCAGTAAGGAATCTGAAGGGAAGAATTTGAGAAGATATGGAAAGACTCTAGAATAGTACTTAAGCAAAGGGTTTCTGGATCCAGATAATATGGGTTCCCATTCTAGCTCTATGAATTTGGAAAATCTGCATAGCCCCTTTGTAGATTAGTTCCTTTAGCTATAAAAATTTGACATCTAAGTAGGTACAACAAAGGGTTATTGTGAGGATTAGATGAATTATGTACCATCATGCTGAACAGGGCTTTTCAACCTTTGCATACTTGGCAAGGTAATTCCTCATTGTGGGAGGCTGCGCCCTGTAACACAGGATATACAGCAACATCTCTGGGCCCGACTCACTAGAGGCCTGTAGAACTCAAGCCCTCAACTGTGACAAAATAATTTCTCCTGGAGTCAAAGTCACCCTCAATAGAGAACTACTCTTCTAGACTTTATAGTGCATCATGAAGAAAGCAATGTTCACCTATTATATATAAGTACTAGTTCAGGATTTGAAGTGTGAAGAGTCTAACTTGAAGTCACACTTGAAGCTTACTTTGTAGACCACCACCCCAAAATAAAGATTGGAATAGTTTTCTTATTAGTGAGGCAGTGGTGACACAGTTGTAGAATGCTACAATTACATTCGATTTAATAAGTCTTTAATCTTGTTTCCAGATTTTTAGAAAATGTGAAGGTTAATTATATAGAGACCATTTATATATAAAACAATGCACAAATTAAAGTATTGCTTTGCTTGGCCAAAAAAAAAAAAAAAGGACATGGGGAGATAACAGATACAAATAAATAGTAATTTAGGCTTTTATTTGTTAATGCAGGTAGTATTACCCCAAGTCTGTGATTATCAATAGTGCATTTTCAAGAGGTAACTGGCAGGAGAACTGTTTTTGTGATAAGGCATTGTCACACTAAATAAAATAGTAACATTGAAAGAAGAATGGCCAATGGTGAGGTTGAGGAATACAGCTAAGACCTGGTTTCAGCTTCCTGGTTAAAACAAGGGAGAGAAGCAATGTTTTATAAGAAATGATTCCTACTCACAGCTTAAAGACATGCCCTCCAGTGACATTAGAGCTATGACTCCCTTCTTATGGTGTCACAGTTTGGGGTGGAAGGCGCCACCCACTCTTTCAGATATGGTTGCATATGATAAAACTCACACCCGCTTTTTCTACCTCACCTTCTATTTTCTAAGATTTGATTTAAATCCAGATAACTCCTTCTAATAAGGGAGAAAACTAGCTCTAAATCAGAGCCTGCCCAAATACAACTATCAAGGGTCAAAGATCATACCAAATACCCCTCTCCTCACTTTGGTTTTACAAGACCTGCAGAAGAAATTGTAGCCCTTTATGAAGAACTCTAAAATCATGATTTACATACATTTTGTTTTTGTGACTTCCCCCAATGAGATATTTTTGGTCGTGTCTTGACTGTCTCTAATCCAATATCTGACTCATTGATTCACTATTGGTTATTAATAAAGGTAATAATTTATAGATTTATATTGTGTTGAACAAATACAATTATAATCTGAACTTATTTTCTATTAAATGTAGATTTTTTCTTTTTAACACTATGAGCATTAGATGATTTTGCTACTTGCAATTAATTATTTTTTTCAGGTGATCAAATTTCTGTGGCAGTCTATTTATAAATTTGTATGTGCAGTGCCCAAGCTAGTAACTGACAAATAATTTCTATAAATGATTACTGAATAAAGAAACAAATATTTATTTATGTTCCCTTATTCTTGTCTATAGAAGTTGTTACTTTCTAGTTCATTTATAAGACTCATACATACAGGGTATATTGTTCATTCTGATGTCTTATCTTGCATAAGATTTACAGAGGATGCACTTAGCAATTCTAACTTCTATTTTCCAAGATTTTTGCTAAGTATGGAGGGACATAGGTGAGCCAAACACACATTGCACTAATTTTTAGAGTGCATAGTCCAGTGTTTCATAAAATTAATTCTTTTGATAATAAAATATTATTACCAGGTTTTACAATACCCCTTAATATTTTAGTATTTCACTTCCTCCTCATTCCTCTCTTTAATTTGATATCTTGATAAACATTTGTCTAAAAGTTCTAATTAGCTAGAACATTTTTCAGATGCTTTATTCCTAGTTTAAAAATTTTTGTTTATAGTGTTTTTATACTGTACATGTTACTGATTTATTTGTATTGTTTTTTTTCACAGCAAATTTTGAAAGAAGGAAAAGGAAAAATAACTGGGGTATAAATTTAAGAGGAAAAAAAGAGCTTGAAGAATAAATAGTATCGTAGTTGAACTGGGGACTGAGACCTGCAATAAATGACTGAGACTTTAGCATTACAAAAATGTAATTCCAGCTTTCTACTGATAAATTCCCCAACCCTTTATTCCTTTAACTAAAGGTAATTTGAGGGTAGAGGGAACTTTACACATAAGTTTAAGTTTTACAGGATAAGTAAAAAAGTTTCATCAATGACAGCAAATAACACAATAATTAATTTCAAAAGACAGTGATGATTATTCTTTAGGGATTTCATAAATCCATCATCTCAGAAGATTATTAAATTTGGTGGATGAGCTTTCAAATAGGAATGACCATGTAAACTGACATTCCCCATGGCTGCTGGAGACAATTTTAAAGAGGGAAAGCCTAAATGTTCTGCAACTCATTTTTATCACTCCTGAAGGTAATCAGAAAAGTTCTATTATTCTGTTTCCAATAAATTGAACCAAAAAAAAGGAAAAGTCATTGAGGAATAAACATTCAAGGGATAAGCATTAAGTAAACCAGATTTTTTCAATATTTATGAGCATACATACATATGTACACATGTATACACACATATATATATACATACATGTACATGTATATGTATGTATATACACACACCATGGCTGTAATTTTATTGAATTAGCACTTAATCTAGAAAAAAAACAAGGAATAAATAACGTTCTATAAAATCCTGAAAATTTCTTCCTGTGGAAATTGCAGAGAACATTATGTGGTTGCAAAATTTCCTGCCAAACATCACATAGCCAAGACTTTAATTTTTAGTGGTTTAATTTCTTTAAAAAGAGTTGCAGCCAAAATGATTCTACTATTAGAAATTCAATATTTCCTAAGGTATATTAATGGAATTATATGCAATGCTATTTAAAAATATACGTAGCTTTGAATGCTTTTCTTGTATTCAATTACCTCAAATTCTCTACATAAAAAAATCATAAATACAAAGTATTTCCCTACTAACAAGAGCTAAATATCATATTTTTCCTTTATGGTGACATTCAATAATTTTATGTATTACAGGTGTATCATGATTTTAAAAGTAGAATGAATAAAAAATATCAGGAGAGTTCTTGGAAACAGAAGTGTTGGCAAAGGTATTTTATGTGTTGAACAAATATTCATTGAACATCAAAGCAGTGTTCATTGTACAGCTTTCCATATTTCTTTCATTAACTGTTACAGCTCATAATAATAAGGTACAGAATTTTCTTTATAGAAATGATTTTCCTAAACTTTGGGTAAACTTGACTTGCAGTCAAATTCCTAGAAGCAATTAGTAGAGACTAATGATACTAAGTCACCAAAGCTATGCTGGAAACTCAATTACTCCAACAAAATTAACCTAGTGATTTTGTATAATGCCCAGAAGTTAAATACCTGTGGCACCTTAAGAAAAGATGAAAAAAACAAAAAACAGAAAGAAAAGTGAATAGTAAAAGGAAGGAAAAGAAGCAAAGGGAAAGAAATGAGATTAAACTCTTTGCATAAATTTCTACACCAGAGGAAATGAGGAGAAACAATTAATGAGAAAAGACTCTAGAAATTAGAGAAAGTTAAACAGGAAAACACATTCCCTACTTTTTGAATATGCACTATATGCAATTATACTTGCTCTCTTATAGGTATATTCTTCTTTCAATACTTTAAATTTATCCTTCAAGTAGTTTGTCTTTAAGTTTTGAAGGATGCTTTTAATATTTAAATACATTAGATTTATTTATCTGCAGTATTCTTTGTTCAAAGAGTAATATCTGATATTTGGTGCATTTTTACTTTGTTCCAAACATAGCATAGAGTGCTTCACATATAAACCCACATTTTGAATTGGGTTTATTATCTCTATTTTTCAAATTAAGAACTACAAGGCTCATGGAAATTGAGTTGAATATTGTACACAACTTTATCACCATATCATACATGTTAGCTTTCAGACTTAAACTTTTCAGAATGGTGAAAAGGCATTTTAAATTATCCCAGATATGTAAAATCATTCCTGCCTCATCTACCTTTCTTAAGTGAAAAGAAGTACTTAAGTCTTAAAGACATTATTTAAGTCTAATCTATCTGAAGAGGAAAGAAATTCACATTTACTGAGAACCTGCTATGCATCAGAAAGTATTACCTATTACCTATCTCACAATGTTTTTACTGAACTAAATGAAATATTGCAAATACAAAAATGTTATCACATTATACAATGTAAATTGTTGTTACAATAATGATGATAATTATTACTATTATTCTAATACTGGTTTGTCTTAGTCTATTGAATTTATAGGCTTTTACTGCATATAAAAATTGTGACAAAATAATACTGTTGTGACAAAGTAAAAATACTGTTAAAATAAAAATACATTAAAATAATTAAAATATTTTTAAAAAATTTAAAAACTTACAAAATGCTAAAAATATGTCTAGATATAAAGGTAAAAGGGATTAGCAGTTACTAAAATGTTTTCATTAAACAGATGAAAATCAACATGTATCTAATAAATATTTTTATACAGTGAACTAGACTTTTTCTGTGACATAGGACACACAATTTTAATATGAAAAAGCTTATATGTAACCAGCTGATAAGACTTGCTGTTCCTTCAGGCACACACATAGCCTATGCAAGTCATTCCCCTATGATACTCAATCAATTAATTCAGTCTGATAAGAATTGTTAATAGCACTTTAGCGTAAACAGGCATCTGTTAATAGATCTTTCCAGATATTTGGCATATGCAGAGGCGCGGATGGAGGCACTGATGCTTGAGGCAGTATTTTGAATGACTGTAACAAAATGCAATATGTTTCAAACACTAAATATCTCCCTGCAGTATAATGTCTAGATACTAATACGGAAATGGTTCCAAGAGATTTAAAATATGTGAGATGTGAATATCACAACACTATTTATAAATAGGACTTATAAGACAAAGAAACTCTGCAACAAGGAAAGCAGTGAAAATGGAGAAAGTGACAGTTCTATTTTAAACAAATGTTCATCTAGCATGCCCATCTGCACACTCTATTACTCAGATCTAGGCTTACTGTTTGGGTGCTCAGAAAAATTTTAGAAGGTAAAAAATACATAGATATTGACCCATTTACTTCATTTATCCTAGGCTGCACTGCCAAAGTGGAAACTAGTATTTAGAAACAGAGTTTGATTTAACTTTCTTGCTAAGACCCATTTCAAGAATACAGCAGGTTCACTTGAGGGTAGAAATCCTACTATATAAACAGTTATTTGAAAGTCAGGGAGGGTAACTAGGCTGTGCCCTTCATTCTCTCGGCTTTTTATTTGCACCTTGAATACAGTAATATAAAGAAATACTTGTTCCCATGTTTCTTCTACACCACCCTTTTAGAGTGATACGTGTGATTTAGCTTACAAAGCTGTTCCTTGAGAAAGTTAATGTATTTAAAGGAATCTGGGAAACTGTAAACTGTTTTACTCTTTGCCACTAATTAAAATTAAAATTAGATTTAAGCTGTATAATTTGCACTGTGTCACACCTCAGAATTCAGATAAATCATCACAGTAAAATATGAAAGTTTGCCTGAGTCTGAGGTGAAAGACATGACAGTTTTAACATTCTAATTTCTTGGCTTTAAATCAATTGTTATTGGTCCGTGCATCTTGGTGTGAGACGGTAGATGAATGGCCAAAATGGTGTTTTCACCTTAATAGTCAAAACTTAGTAATATGAAATATATATATAAACTTATTCATAGCAAATGTCCCTTTTATTATGATGTTCATATTTTTATCAACCTTAAGAAAAACTCTATCTTTAAAATGGAAAGAAATTACATAAAACTAAGATCTCTCATACAGAAAATTTTCATTTTTAGCTAAGTAAATCTCGATACTTCATATTTATCTCTTAGAAACAAAACTCTGCCTCCTCATAATATTTATTTCCTGAACAAAAATCACTGATATTAGTTGCAAAATGTAAGAACTTCTAGCTGACTATTCTAATAACTAGTCCAAGTTTATAGTTGACAACACAAATCTTACCTTTGGTAGTAAAAGAGTTTCTTCAGCTCTGTTAACATAAAATTTTTAAAATATCCTATTATAAAACAATGAAGTGAGAAAAACTAGTAATGTCATTAAGCTTTATGAAAACAACTTGATTTTGATGGTCTAAAATATAAATCAATACACAAAGTTTTCATTTTTAATGTTAAAATTACCAATTATAATTTAACTTGTCTAAAAACAATAAAATATGACACGCTAATATTAAAGCTTTTAATACCCACAAGAAAAAGTGCTTTTATTTTGGCTAAATTCAAGAAAATGTTAGAATCAAATGATAGAATCAAAAAGTAGGATAAAGCCAACTTGCAAAGGACCCGGTGTTTTACGTGGCAATGGGGAGGTACTCAAGGAAGGAACTTTGAGATGGCTGGTGATGATAAGTTCAGAAATAAGCTTTAAGGGTCTGAACTGAAACCAATGATGTTGAAGGATAGGACTGGATAAAATAAAGACATGTTTAGAAGTTAGGAGCTATTAAGTTGGGTACCAGATAGAACATGGGTATCCGATCAGTTGACAGGAGTCAAAAGATTTAGTTAGAGGTTAAAGGGATATCGGCACCAAACAGCAATAGATGCACAGAGGACAGTTTGTCTATATGTGGCTTGATTGTTTGCTAATTCTTGTTTTAATTTACGCTGCCAAGGTAAACAGAAAATAAAGAATTCTCTTGAACAAACAGACTCTGGGAAGCTCATACTGCTTCCAAAGACAGGTACTGGGCAAGAACATTAGTCATCTACTCAAGCATCAGATTTTGCCATAAATTATACTCCATGGAATAGATATGAATGGACAAACTCCTCACAACAGAGCAAGCAGATAAAGATTATGAAGACAAAAAGGGAAAGGCAGAAGCTGTAAACTTGGTTATATAACTTTAAAGAATCAGAGAAAAAGAAGACTTAGAAGACAATAGAAAAGTCAAATGATCATCAAAGAGGAGGTGGTGTCAAAACCGGAGTGTGTTTAGAGAAGGGAGGGGACAAACACTGAAGGGTATGAAGTAGGCCACTGATTTTGGAAATTAGGAGGTAACTGATATCTTCCACCAGCCTTTTTTTTTTTTAAATGCTAGTAGAGAAAGGAAGCAGGGCTGCAGTGTGTTGAAATGTCAATTGGAAGTGAATGTGTTAAAATAGGTTGGAAATGGTAAAACCATTTGTGGTTTGACAGGATGATTTATTCTCAAAACCAACTAAATGTTTTTTGTTGGCAGTATTTTATTTCTCTGTTGTATTTTCTTTTTTTCTTTTCTTATATTTTTTTTTGCTACCACTTCACAGCATAGAAATAATCCCATAAGTGACTGTTTTCTTTTTTGCCATTTTGAGCTAGGTTACTTTCTTGTCAATCAAACTGGTTAATTTGATAGTTTTATTTTTAATTTTTAAAAATAGAATCCACTGAATGTCAAAGGATACTCTATTTCTCATATTACTCTTCATATTATTTTTTCCACTCTCGATGTACAAATCACATTAATGATTGGGGGAGCCACACCCTCTTCTTCATGCTTTATTTTTAACTTAACCTCAAGGGGAAACTAAGTGAGTGCTCACAATAGAAGAAAATGAAAATATTTAAAGTTTGGATATTTAGGTAGATAATCTAAAAATATTAAGGCCCTTTTGGAGACATTATTGTATTTTAACATTTGAAAACAGGTAGAAGAAAACATTTGTTCCTTCTTTTAAAAACATCACGAAATTTAGCTAAGTTTTAGAATCATTTTGCTAAGGGGCTTAAGTAAAATAAAGCTTAAGGCTAAGTCAATGATGTACTAAAACATGTCTATGCTGCCTGTTACAGTTGAACTTTGATTTACCATCATCATAAAATTAAGCTGACCAGTAAAAATGTATTATTACACTTTGATGCAAACATTTCTGTCAAAATCTTTCCTGTTGTGTCTTTCCCCTGAGCTGGCAATTGGCATGTTGCAAACTATCCTGCAGTAAATATCTCCCATTGAAATCAACCTAAATTATTCTGATGCCTGTATGTCATTTTTTAGATGTAAGCCAGAGACATCATTAGCACTAACGATGTGAGGCTGCTTTTTGTTGGTAACTATTGCTATTTAATGACCCAACTACCTGAGGCAGTTTTGATAACTTGAAAAAACATGATAGAAAATCATCTAGTATTTGCTCCAGGAGAGATCTGACTACAAGTTATTGACTAAGAAAGCTGATCTAAAAGGTTTCTGCTATCCTAGCAGAAATGACGAGAAACCTAGGCCTTTAAATCATTTTTGTTTGCTTCATATGCAAGTTTTTGGTATTATTTCAGTTTTAAGTTATTTTTTTCATATTAAAAGGACATGAAGTTTATATTCTATTATCAAGATATTAAATAAAAACACCCATTCATTGATGTACACACAGGGAATTTAATTATATGTGTTCAGATTTTCTGGCTGAGAAAGTAAATAGAATGTGGCCATGAGTACATGGAATCCCTAAATATGCCAAACGGATAACTAGTATTTGTCCCACATTACTGGCTATTCTTACCTCAAGACATGATACCCTTCTATGTCCTAATGATAAACCTTTATGAAGTGATTCCCTTAATAAGATGTATTGACCCAATCAAATGTTCGAATTTTAGCATGTAATCTGGGTCTTCAATGTTGGAAGGCTATGTGAAAAACATTTTCAGTAGTAATTTCAAAACTTCAGCAAGTGGAAAAAAAATGTTTCTTCAATAACAAAAATTATTTGAAATCATTAACCTAATTAACATTTTCACCTGGTCTTCATTTAATGTGCAAACAGGCAGTTGATGACAATAATTACTCAACTACAAACTAAGTGGCCAATTAGATACACAATTACCCAATTTGCATGCACAGAAGTGAATTTTAACATTAAAAAAACTGTTCCTAAGCATTATAAGTATAACATAGATATAAAATTTAGTCTAAAATCAAACGATGTAACCTCTACTTGCCTTTTTTTCAAATGCTTACCTAGACACATTGTCTCATACTATTAAAATGACTCTCTGATATTATTAATGGAGGAATGATTATTTTGATAAATTAAGGCTACTATTTTTATGCATATCACCATTATGTATATGATAATCATTCTATTCAAATTCATTCATGCAATCATCTATTAATTATTTAATAATCAATAAATTAAATGCTGATTGAGTCTTCTTCAAGATTCTTTTCTGTAGGTAATGCAAAGATCAAGTCTCAGAGGAGCATTATGTTAAGAATCAAGAGGGTAATATGATGCACATGTGTCTAATGAGAAGATAAAAAGTGTTAAAAATAACAGCAAAAATACGGTATGTAAGTGAGTTCTCACATTTGAAACGAAGTTTACTTTAGAAAATATTGGAAATGTTGAAGATATTTGATGGGACAGTGAGAATAATCCATTGATTTATCCAGTGATTCATAACTATCACTCATGTACTGTATTAGCCAGCAAGCATTGTGTTAAGTAATGGGAATAAAAAATGTCTTATTCACGATTTTTTGTCAAATTCTTAATCCTTGCAAACCAGCAATGAGTCTTTTATTTGTCTGAAATTTGAATTTCCACAACTTTTCATAACACAAAAAAATCAAAGTGTGTGCTTTATTTCATTGTCTAAAACTATCAGTACAAAGTTAACAAAAGGTAAAGTGTATTATCTGTCTAGTATCTGATTTTAGAGGAAAAACATTTAATGTTTACCATTAAGTATGGTGTTATAGATTTTTCTCATTGCTGCAATATATCATGTTGAGGAAGTTTTTATATATTCCTACTTTGCTAAGAGTTTTTAATGAAAAATAGATGTTGGATTTTACAAATGCTTTTTCTGTGTTTATTGAGATGACCATATGCTGGTTTCTTTTTTTAGCCTTTTAATATAGTGCATAACGTTGATTGCTTTTAAAATGTTGCATCAGTTGCATTCCTGAGGCAGCCCCACTTGGTCATGATATATTTTCTCTTTTTATCTATTGATTTTTCAAATAATTTTTATGTTGATTTCTACTTTAATTCTTGCATAGTTAGAAAGCATACTCTGTGTGACGCATAGTTAGAAAGCATACTGTGTGTGACTTGAATCATTATTTAGTGACACTTGTTTTATGGCACAGATATGGTCTCTATTGGTATATATTCTGTGTGTATTTGAAAAGAATGTGCAGCATTCTGTTGGTGTAATGTCAACTAGGTCAAGTGGTATATAGCATTGTTCAAGTCTTCTAGATTCTTGTTGATTTTCTATCTGTCCTATCAATCCTGAGAATTGAATAAGTGATAACTTGGGATACATTTATAAAGACATAGCCCCTCGGGGAGAAATATGATAGTGAAATTCAGCTGTAATTGTAGGTCTGAGTAGCTCTCCTTGTAGTTACATCAGATTTTGTTTTTTGTATTTTGAAGCTTTGCTAAAAGTGCCTAAATGTTTAGTACTTCTAGGTCTTTGTGATGAATTCATTCCTTTAACATATGAAATGACATTCTTTAATCCTGGTATAGTTGTTTGTTGGGAATTCTTATGTGTTTGACATGAACAGTGCCATTTCAGTTTCCTTGTGATTTGTTCCATTATAGTAAATTGTTTACGTGAAACTGCATATTAATACTTTCCACCTATCTGTTTATCTGAAGTGCATTTAAAACAACCATTTCCACTCTTTACTGAAACACTTAATGGCAAAAAAGTTTTTAAATATTATTCACCTTAACAATGTAACAAATTCACCTTTTTTGGTGGGGAAAAAATGTGAAATTAATTTAATATGATTGGTGATAGGAAACAAAATATTCCTTCCACAAAGCATTATAATTTCATGTGAACATCACCTAAAACTTATTATAAAATTTCAGAAGTAGAATCGAATAAGTGATAACTTGCGATACATTTATAAAGACATAGCCCCTCTGGGAGAAATCCAGCTATATTTTTATTTTTCCTATTAATTAAGTCAATGTATTCATATTGGAAAAGTGTATTGGACAATGTAGAAAAGAATACGGGAAAATAAAATATGTACACATCAGTATGCCAATGTTGCTGAAGCACACTGCAACACAAATTTTGAATGTTTTTGTCCTCTCAAATGCTTTCAGATTTTAAAATCAAAACATACAAAAGTTTAAACAAGGTTTAAAAAACATAATAAAGAAGTGTGTGATATTATTCATAGAGATGACAAAAGTTACAAGAGTTCAAAAGAGAAGGAACAATCTATCCAGTGCAACATTACTATTGCATAACAGAAAAAATAGACTTGAGAGATTAGGTGGAGTAGTTAAGGCCACACAGCTGGTTAATGGCTCAGATATTTCTAGGTGATAAGGAGATCATTGTGATTCTAGCATCACAGACAGTTCTAGAATTTTTTTCAAAATGTAGGATTTCTCTTAATGTGAACCTGAAATAGAACTGTACTAGGAATGACTTTATTTTTAACATAGACTAAAATAAGTATCATCAAGATGAATTTAATCAGAACTGTGAGAATTGGTTATCTCCTAAAGAGTAGCCAAAGAAATTGACTTTTGTATTTTTAAAGATTAAGAGGATCTGGTAAATATTACTAAGTAGGAAAACTGAAATGCTAATTCTCAAGTATGTCTTAAACATTTTTTAAGAAGATCCATTTGAAAATGAATGTTTTCATTCACTGTCATAAAATTTTAAGAAAAATATGAAATTCTAAATGGTTTAAGAAATAATAGTTATAATATATATAAATATACAAAATATTTACTATATTTATATTCAAATATAGTTTATATTAAGTTAAATAATTATTTACATAGTGGATATATGTCTATGTGTCCAAATTTCCCTTTTCTAAAGTGTCACCAGTTATTCTGGATTACAGCCCACCCTATTAACAGAATTTTAATTTAATTATTTCTGTAAAGATCTTAGTTCCAAATAAGGTCACATTTGAGACAAGGTGGTTTAGTACCAAAACACATCTTTTTTGGGGGGATGGAGGACATAATTCAATGCATAATACTGGGTTATAGCTATATAAAATTATAGGGTAATAAAATTTTTTTGCACTGCCACAAAAGTACTTTCAAATCAATTGATAGCTAACTTTCTTTAAAAATCTCCTGAAGAGGTTTTCTTTAAGCTTAATATTTTCAAGATCCAGTCTATCTAGTAAACATTTAAATCAATTGATTCAAATGTTCAAGGATCAAATTCCATTTGCTGATTTGGGCTTTCAACATCCAAAATTTAATCCTGTTTCAGAACTTGTGACACTTGAGGAAAACTCTGTGTTAAAAGTTGACTGATTGGGAACAGAACAGTCTATCATAATTTGGTCATCCCGCTATACCCAGTGCAGACTGGAAATATGGAAATAACCTTAAAGTTGTCATTGGCTTTCCTATAGACTTTAGAGATTTCCAATGAGCATCAGAAAATCCAAGCAAAGATGAGGCAGGTTGGCAGATCAAGTTCAAAATTTAATTTAATTTTAACTCCACCTCATACAAGCAAAGACATACTTATTTAAGTGAAAGTGATAGTGATGTTATTTTTCTAATCCAGTTCCTCTAAAACACAAAATATGCTGGAGTCATATATATCATCATATGTGTGATTCATAATGTGTATATATTATAAATACATATATGTTACTTATATACTCACATGTCACAGAACTTTTCACTGTTTAAAAGATCTTAGGGTTTTTGGTGGGTTGGTTGGTTTTGCTTTGTTTTATTTTATTCATAGTTTTGACCTGTAACATCTACAGAGCCTTTTAGATATGTGTTCATGTGAAACACTAAGGGTTTCAGAGACATAACAGGTTATAAAAGCCAAATTACTTGTTACTGGAGAACCATAGAATGGCACTAAGTCAATTCCCCAATCTGAAATAATTGGCTAAAATGACAACTTGAAGGCAAATTTCTCTCTTCAAGGATGTACAAAGAAGTCTTACGACTGAAAACAATAATCACAGAGATTTACCTAGCAGACTTAAAAGTCATTTCTATGTAACTTAATATTATGTCCGAAGTTAAAGTACATTGAGAGTATGAGATAGCAGAAGGGCTGGTGTGAATGTCTAAGTTAGCAGCCAAGAGGTCACCTTCAAATGATTGCTATTGGAATGTTTTCACGTACTTCAGAATAGAATTTTAATTTACAATGAGATGGTATGTGAATTATAGAAGAACAAGCTGAGAAAAATCTATAAAAAATTAGAATTTGCAATATATTGTTAATAGAAAAGAATTGCCATAATTAGATAAAATGCCTAGTTATTTTCACTGGTTTTAAATTTAGCCTGTAGGCTTTTACATAAACATAAATACATATGCATATATACAACCTACAGGCTAAATATATATGTATGTGTGTGTATGTGTATATATTTATACATACATATGTATATATATATGCATACACATAGAGAGACAGATAAAAAGAGATGATTCCTTCTTTATTAAGTCATAGTTTTTAAAAGCATGGAATTTTAGGATTGTAAAAGTATAGAATTCTAAGCCGTGACCAAGAGATACTAGACCACCGCAACTTGTTTAATTTCAGGTGAAAAAGCAAAAGTAAACATTAAATATCTGGGACCTGAAATTACAAACAAAATTATAAAATTGCATACATTTAGGTGTCAACCCTAATACCTTGTTTCAAACATAAATGAACCTAGTCTTATTCTGGAACTATCTAATCACCCATTATTTCTTATTTCTCCTGACTTTCTGTGTTTATACTACTAAAAGCTACGAAATAGCTTTGATTACCATTACCACCAACCCAGCGTATACTTGTACTTAAACCATGGTAAAAACACACTCTGAATGTTTAAACCTTCTAGGAACACAAGCCTGTTGGCATAAATAAACGCTAGGCAGGTAGGGGTGGGCACTAAACTTTTTCATTAAACATTTACAAGTGAAAGAGTCTAATACTTTGAAACCTTTGTAAATAAAGTAAGCCAAATTAAACATTGTGAAGAACCATTCCAAAATGGTATCATAAAGTTGTAAATACTGATATATACTCATATTTATTGATTTGACTTTCAAAATAGTTTCAGTTTGATCATTGGCTTAATGAAAATAAACTTAGTTTATTTGTTGTCATACTTCCTAAAAGAAAGGTTAATATACTAAGGTTACACTTTCTATGAAAGACCACTCAAGTCCATCAGTCAACATTTTCTTGAATACCTGTTGTGTTTTGAGCAGTAAAAACAGGAACAGAATTTCCATTTTTTTTGTCTTTAAATTTTTCAATATTTAAGATAATTACATTTCACTAGAAAAATCACTGGAGGATCTGGCATCACTTAAATATACACTTGAAATAAAGATTGATTGCTCAGATACTGAAATCATCTCACTCTGAGAAAGATCTGTAATACTCTCTTAGGCTTAATACACAGGTTATTTGAAGAGGAGGGGATGGAAGGAGGCAGAGAAGGTTAAGAGAGGACATACTGTATGATTCCTACTTGCATTTTTGTTAATTCACTAATAAATATTTACTACATCTCAAACATGAGGTCTACGTTTTCATACATCACTTTCTCACATGTTTAAATCACATTCAAATTCTAATTCATTTATTTGCTTCTAAGAACAAGATATAAGTTCCATGAGGAGAGGCCATGTATTTTATCTGAATCTCAATATGTGGCAAAATCCCGAGAACAGAGTGAACACTCAATACACATCTGCTAAGTGGAAAAATCAGAAAGGAATGGCAGGGATTGACTTTAAAAATCAGGGCACCTGATTGAAAATAAGTGATAAGCTACTCAAGATAAACATTCTCTATTAACTTCTCCATGGTTTAGAAAATTCATTGATATACAAAGCCCACAAAGGTGAGGATAGAAAGAAGATAAAACTTATGCAAGAGGTCACAATGGAAAGGGAGGAAAGAGAGGGAGAGAAGGGGGAAGGAAAGAAGGAAGACTTTTACAGTATGTGATACATACTATTGAATACATATCACATGCTAGGAACTTTATTTAACACTCTCAAGCTTATTGACTCATTTAATTCTGATATCTGAAGACAATTCCATGGAGAGGACATTATATCTTTCTATAGAAGGGGATCTTGAAGATCTGAGAGGTTACAAGAGTTCCCCAACATTAGAGCTAGTAGGTGGCCATGATTCAAAACCACGTCGCTCTACTTCACAGCTTGCACTATTGCCACTATTCTATCTTCCTATGTGCCACTCTTTTTTCAGATAAGAAAAAACAAACCATGATAAAACCTTCTTGCTTTGATTTTTAATTTTGTGTAGTCTCTGGCTCTGTGCAGAACCAACAGCAGTGGGCAAGGTCTTGCAGAGCTGGCAGGAGAGAGCATGTTGAGATAAACTGAGCACACAGTTAAATAATAGGAAATAAGACTGTGACACTGTTGCTGACTTCAAAGGCTAGATTTGATGCTTCAATTTCCGTGGAAGCTGGGACAGTGGAAATAGGGAAGAGATGTTCAGAGAATGTTTTTAACTATTGAGTTCTTCAAGTGTAAACTGAATACAGCCAAGAGGAATATAAAATAGAATGCAAAGTTCCTACTCGTCTTTTAATATAGAATCATGCTCATTTAAAATATTATGCCCAGATGATGTATGTTGGGTTTATAGTAAAATAACCTAGTGACAAATTATATAAAGAATAACTTGTCATATTTTGGTTACAGAATATTTCTAAAATATATTATTTTGCCATTTTTAAATTCTCTATCATGTCTGGAGAAGTATGAATCAGAAGGCTATGATTTAGTTTGGGTGCTTTCCTCAGACTGTACATAGAGTCCTGGTGAAGACTCAGTAGAACTGTAGTTAAGTGATACAACCATTTGGAAAAGTCAGGTTGGTATGTGGAAGCAGGCTAAGAACTTTGGACTTAGAATCCAACAGTCTTGATTTTGACACTCAGTTCTGTTATTTACGAACTCTGTGATTTTGCAAAAATGATTTAAACATTTTGAGTTTCAAACTTACATACCACTAGGAACAGTAATCAGGATACATTCTTACAAATAAAGAAAGCACATGAAAGCACTTGGCAACAGTAAGGCCTTATACAAGTCGCTCTTGCTTTTGTTATTCTTTGTTTTTTTTTGCACAAAATACTCTCTGAGTACTAATTTCTGTCCCAGCCTTGTGATCAGCACAGCAGGTATACAATAGCCAAAAGTCCTCTTTCTAGGACTGAAGGCTAATGGGGGCTGGAGGACTCCAGATACACTGTCTTTATTAGGAGGAGCACAAGTATTTTCTGCAAAATACTGCAAGGTACTATGTTAGGAATTGTAATTACATTAATTCATATTATGCTCTCTACAACCTTATTCTCTAAACCACCATTATCCTCTTATTGCCGTAAGGTGTTAGAGAAAGAACTGAAGTCTGATCTGAGCAAACATGTCTTCAGAAAGACCACTGTGGCTTTTCCAGAGATACAACAATGGTAGGGGAGATTTGGAGCAAGGAAAACAAGTTATGATGCTCTTGATTTAGCATTGTTATGAGAAAGATACTATCTAGAAATATATAGGAAGAATGATTCTAGAAATATATTGGAGGTGGAATTGATATGATTTTGTAATTGGATATTCCGCTGTTGAATATGGGGTCCAGAGAGAGGCTCATGTTACAAAGAGATGTGGGGAAAGATGGAAACATCTTTCTTAGTTTTGGACATGTCTTTAAGTTCCCCTATTGTATGCACAAGCTGAATTGTCAGGTGTGCAGTGTGCTACCTGGGTCATAAGTGAGTCTGAACTGTTGAGTGATAGGAGATGACAGCTATGACACAGTCTAGAGGATACCAATATAACAGAAGAAGAAAGTGACACTTGCACATGAGACAAGCAGTGCTCAGGCAAGTAGGAGAAATACTAAGAAAATATCTGGACAAAGGCACAGAGTATTTTAAGGAAAAATATATTTATGTACACACATATGTATGTGTGTATGTGTATGTGATTAAAATTAAATGCTGCCAAATAGGTCTAGTTTAAGTAAGGTCTTAGGGATTTCCTTTGAATTTAATCAAAAGAAGTTATTGATAACCTTGGTAAGATATTTTCAGAGGAATGGATTGGGGGAGGCAGAGAAATACCAACTAAGATGAAACATTTATTTTACTCACAGTTCTGATACCAAATGTGCAGGGTTTTCCCCTATACCAACCAACTCTGCAACTCTCCAGATACCAACAGGGTGTCCTACAATTCAATTCTGCAACTAACTAAGCAGAGTTTTCACAGACCCCACAGGATGAGGACCCAGACCCCATTTCAGATGTCAGTCACAGGTCTGGGCTTTCTGTACTTCTGACTGACCAGCTGTGAACTGGAGTTTGCCATCACCCCTCCTTGATAATTGGGTAATTTACTAGAATGGCGCATAGACTCAGGAAAGCACTTTCCTTACAAGTACCAGTATATTATAAAGGACACAACTCAGAAACATCCAAATGGAAAAACACACACATATGGCAAGGTTTGTGGGAAGGAGTGTGGATTTTTGGTGCCCTCTCTGGGGGCATCACCCTCTCAGCATCTTAATGTGTTCTGCAACCTGGAAGCTCTCCAGATCTCTTCCTCTAGGTTTGTTTATGGAGGGTCCATTATGTAGGCATGATTGATTAAACCACTGGCCACTGATGATTAACTCAATGCCCAGTACATCTCTTTTCCATGGAGGTCAGAGGTGGGTCATGATTGGTTCCTCTGGCAGCAAACTCCCATTCCCCAAGGGTCGCTTAACATAAATCAGGTATGGCTGTAAGGGACTAATTATGAAATATAAAATATGTTCTTCTCACCCTTACCACTCAGAAAATTCCAAAGGTTTTAGAAGTTCTGTGCCAGAACTGAGATTGAAGACTAAATATACGTTTCTTATTATACCACATGTAGAGATTACATCAGATTTCAGAGTGAGTGACAAGTAAGGAAATTAAGATAACAGAATTAAACAACTTTCCAAGAATATGGGTGCTACAGGGAATCAGGATTAGAGGGCTAAGAAAGCGGAAATAAAAAAGGGAAAGTTGCTGTGTACAAATTGTCCAAAATAGTAAAATGGACTGGACCAATCCATGGACTTGGAGAAGCTCAGATAGATGTAAAACATTACCATGAGAGAAAAATGACATAGCTGTCCTTGGAGTCAATACTGACTTTTACCTTTTTACTGGCTTCCCAAAGTGTCTGGATATGGAAGTGATTTCATGTCTGTTTTTCAGAATTATCCTCACTGAACAAGTCTGAAATTTTCATACCAGCCAGGAGCTTCTTGTCTTTGCATTTCTGGGTCCATGACCCCTGTCCTGTTCTGGGCTCCATTTGGATGCTCAGATCATCAGAATGGATCTCAGTGATCAGTCTTGAAGACCCTTTCTAAGAGCTCTGTCTGAAGACAGAGATTTCTTTATAAGGAAAGGAAAATACTTTTTTTAACTGAAGATGTCAATATACAGGGAAGAGACCAATATACTATTTTTTCCCATTAGTTTTGCATACTTAGTTACTTGCACTTTCAGTGTGGACAATACTACTAGCAATTTCCTAAGCATGGTGACAATTTGCAGGCAGCGGATTGTGTGGCAATTTGAGCAAATACTTCGTGTCATCAGGCTGCCAACAGGTTAAAATGAAACACTTTTCACCAAAGGTGTAGACTCCTCGTGAGGAGCGTTATAGCCTGTGAATTAAATAGCATTCCTCTGTATGAGACTTGCATTCAAGAGTAGAGCTTGAAACCCATGCCGTAAGTTTTACAGGGAAAGATAAAGACATGACTAAAAGATGAAAACTAAAATGACATTTTGGGGAAAAAAGAATGGGACTAAAATAACATCTTGAGGAAAAAAGGATGGGACATACTATCTAAAACATGAAGTGAACAAAGCTAGATATTTCAGTAATTTATTTAATGTAATATTGATATTCTTGTATCATTAGGAAGATATCTATATTATAGTGCAACTATTAGGTATTTTGAAATGTGCTTTAATCCTTACATAAAGGCTCATACATATAACATTAAGTTACATTTAGCAACCTGGAGATTTTTTTTATAAAATTCCTGATGTTTTTATTCACTGAACATATACATAAATAGTATTTTTATGCATGGGCAAAACTTACCTTACAATTGTAGTTTATCAAATAGTACACATGATTTAGAATAAATGCATTATGTAAATTACTGCTCTATGCTCTAAGTGAAAAGTAGAACACAAATTATTTGATCCAAAATATAGCATTTATACAATGGGATCTAATATTTAAGACTTTTATATTTTATTTAGTACTTATTATTCTGTAATGCATTTCCTTAGGCTTCATTTCCTCTTAATTCTGAAAAACAGCATTCCTTATTCATGTACTGGCTGATCAAAGACTCATATGTAGCACAGTTCAGATTAGAAAAACAGATCTTGAGATTCATAAGCCCAATTCATGAAAAATTAATAGGGTCAAATTATATTGTTTTTAATATTTTCTTGAGAAAAATATGAAAAATAAAATTGAGGACAACATAGTATTTCATATAATTTTTAAAGAGAAAGTAATATTTTTTAACCAATGTATACCTCCTCTCTAATAGTAAAGATAAATCATAAATATATTTTAAACAATGTATTTTTGTTTCTTAATTTAATTAAAGATTAGTTCAGTTAAAATGCAAGTTTTAGTGTCTTATAACTTACATAAAAAATTCCTGATTAGAATGGTATAGCAGATGCTGGTAGTATTTTGTAATCAAACTGGAATAAATCACCACTGTAGGAAATTTCATTTTCATTTTCAATATACTTCCTTTAGAGATATGGACCATGATAACTGAAATCTGAAATACAGTAATCAATTTGATTAAATCCTGGAAAATATTATGAATTAAAAATAAATGAGCTAGACCCCCCAAAAAAGTTACAGAAGACAAAATAAATGCTATAAATGCTTTTTCAGCACTAGAGCAAGCTACATTACTCACTCTAGTGAGTGATTGCTGACATTGGAAAAGATAAGGCATTAATACTTAAAGGGAAGTGTGTCAATATATTTTATTATTTTGTCTCAATATAAATGCATTTGGAATTCTGAAACTGGAGTGAGCAAAGTGGAAGTGTGTTGGCCTGTCGTGTGTCTGCTAAGCTATCAAGACTCTCCTTGAACCAAATTGATGTCAAGGGACAACTTCTGGCAGCTACAGAAATCAGGCAATGGAGACTGCCTGCTGAGAGAAAACTTTCTTACTGTAGCTTGTGTTACCTGAAAACTACCAAATATCTAAGAGCTGTCAATCAGTTTCAAACAACAGAGGGTACTGTAGAAAAAGCAAGTTCATCTTTTCTCTTTGCTTATATATTAAACAGAGCATGATTTTTGATTATTCAATTTGATCTAAATATTCTAGAGCAGGGTTTCTCAACCATGGCACTTTAGACATTATGGGGCAGATGATTTATTATAGGAAGCCTTCCTGTGTGTAGGGTGGGACATCTGCAGCATCCCTGACTCTACCTATGAGGTCAAGTAGCATGCCCACTCTTGAGTTATGACAAACAAAATAAGTCTCAGTTGTTACCAAATGTACCCTACGGGGCAAAACTGCCCCTTGCTGAGAACCACTCTTCTATAGTATTTTAGTTATATAACAGAATTTTACACTGAGTAAGTTTTGCCTCAGACGTATCTTTAAGAAGGAGATTTTAATAATACCTATTTTGAGGGACTGATGAGGTATAAATGATAAAATGAAAGAGTGGAACATTTTATAAACTAAATAAATGATAGCTATTATTTTTGATTATCAGAACTTCTAATATAAAATCAGTCCTCATGTCATATTCTTAGCCAATTTTTATTCAAACAATTTTTGTATTGGACTTTAAAACTGGTAATAAAAATTAAATGTATGATGTTGCTCCTTTAAATTTTGTCTTAAAAGATATAATATTTGAAAAGAGCCACAGTTTAACCATAAGATCTAAAGTTTAGAGCCCAGAAGTTATTGTTTAATAAGTAAATTCTATTATTCATTTTGTTGAATGAAATATAACATTAAATTACATCACATTATTAGAAAAGGAAACTAATGATGGCTATTTTAATGGAAATTTACAGATGATACCCTCACTTGTTAAATCAGCATTCTGAATCATTCTACAATGGTCTGTCTTGATATCATTTCATTATTCACAGCGTTTTCTGAATGTTCTAAGTCCCAGTTCTAAAATTCCAATAAAATACGTGTGTTCTTTTTACCTCAATTTTACCTTTTAAAAAATATTCATATGTAAAGTGAATCCTTGAAGATTCTGGAGATATTATACTCTTTTTTAGCTTTCCATTTTACCAATAAGAAATATCTTAGTTTAAATCTTCTTTGTAAGTAATCTACATTTTTTTTTTCTGGTTGCTCTTAATTTTTTCTGTCAGGTTTTCTGCAATTTGGCTATGATGGGTCTAGGTCAAGGATTTGCTTTTAATTTATCCTGTTCAGGACTAAGTGTGCCTCTTCAAATTTAGGACTCACATCTCTTCTTTTTTTTCCAGTTCTGGAAATGCATCCACCATTATCTTAAAATATTGCCTCTCCCTCATTTTCTTTCTTCTCTTTGTACTGCCTCATTCTGTCATGTCTTTGCTTTCCTGTTATATTCCCCCGTTGACTTTTCAGTACTTTACCTTTATAATTTCTACTATCCTCCAGTTTACTAATCTGCTCTTGTTTTGCAAACTACTGTTTAACCCATAGTTCAAAATTGAGCATTGATGTCAACATTTTTAAGTCTAAAAAATTTAATTTCAAATTTGGTTCTTTTTTAAAATTTCTCATTTTAATATTTAAATATTTTAAAACTCTTAAATATTTCTTATTTTATCTTAAAACTTTCCTCTATCTTAAACATTCTTATTCATGTTGTTCTGTTATCAAATGTCCATGCTATGCTGTCCTGTATATTTTGTTGGGTTACTTTCCCATGGACTTTATACAATTCTGTTATTATTAGTCTATGTATAGAATTTTTTTCCAACATGGGAGTTTCATTCAAGCAGGGTCATAGAGCTTCTTTACAAAATATGTCTTCCAGGTCCCTAGGGATTTTATCAGTTCCAGGTAAGGTGTTATGCTGGTTTCCTAGTTTGTGCTTCCTGTACCTAGCAGGTCATAAAAGTTCAGAAAACCACATCCAAGCTTGTAGTCTATATTACTGTTTATCAAAGAGAATTATTTCTGTTAGTCCTTGGTAATCCAGGAAGGTAGACTGGCTTCTTCCTGACAACAGTATTTTTCTTCTCATACCTTTGTGGGTATGAGGGTTTTCATAGGGTCCCAAGTTTACTCAGATGTCTTTTTCATCTAGCTCTTTCACACTTGCTAAAAACCCTGCAACCTACATCTGTCCTGGCATCAAAATTCCAACCCATATCACTATATTTTAGTGGAATATACAATAAAGTCTTGGGGCATTGGACTGTGCCCTTGACACTTTGAGTTTTTGCTCCGTTTTGACACCTGGGCATTTCAATTACTTCTTTGTGTGATTGGCTTTGTTAGCCTACTTCTGTTATGGTTGCTCTGTTTTACATAGTATTTCTACACAAATGGAATGGTAGCTAGTATGTATGAGCTCAGTCTACTACCCTACTGAAAGTATCCCTTCCTTCTTTATTTAAATACATAAATCTAAAACTCAACATTTTTTGGCACATAATCTTAAAATGAAATGAATTATATAACAAGGAAATACACTTTATTATAATAAACGCCCAGAGTCATTATATCACCTTGATAATATATTATGTGAGTCCATTTGACAACACTAAGGAAAAGACTATTTAACAAATGTTTCACAAAGGCATTCAAAAGGTAGATTGCATTGTGCTTACTAAAGCTGGAGGAAGACACAGTGGAAATAAAACAATGAAATCTTTGGGACTGACAGTGATCAGCCCATCCCTCATTTCAGCTGCATACTAAACAGAGAATTAGAAAACCTACAGCGAACTTGTGATTATGCTTCAATATTTAATAACTAACATACCTATTCCAGTAACGACATATTACAATGAAATTTTCTGCAAAGCAAATACATATATATATATATATTTTAAATAGTGTATATACTCCTAAACCAGTAAAAAGAGAATTTAGTTGTACAGTTTTCAAGCATAGATATGGAGTATTTAAAGGAAACTTTCAGATGAAGATAGTACTGTCCTGAGAGATTACTAATTACTAATAGAGATAGAAAAGGATAAGTAGGGTAGAGCCCATATTATTTTATACTTTATCTAAAGTTAATTGCTTTAATTTAGGGTTTTCTAAAAGCTAAGATGAATTATTGTTGGCATACTCTTTTTAATATCACTTGTTATTTATTCATGATTACAGTTTGAAGAGAACTTATGAGTATTTTTCTTTTAAATAACTTCCTACCTGAAGTATCCTTAATAACATATATGCATGCAATTCTTATTAGGTAATGCATTACTTGTCACAAGTTAAGGAGAAACATATTTTTATGTTTATATTTTCAAAATACCTAAACTGTAGCATTCCTCAAGACAGAAATTCTGATCCAAAATACAATAGATGAACTGAATGCTGTGTCATGGTTAATAAATATGTGTGTGCACAGAACTCACAGCTTTTTCTCACTTGGTATTCAAAAAAAGGGTTTGTTCCAGAATTAAGAGGATTAATATTAGACCTTTATTCCACCATAAAATTGTTTATACCTGTGTAACATCTAATTTGACAGCTTTCCAAACAAGCACATACAGCCTCGGTAATTTGCTACATCTCCACTATTCCTTGTTTTTATATGCTTTGATCATGTATTTTGCTCTTTCAAATTTATTTTTCTTACAGTGGTTGTTATGAGATGGGTTGTGTCCCACAAAAAGATGTGTTGACATCTTACACCCAGTACCTTGAAATGCAATCTTGTAAATAGAGTTGTGGTAGATGTAGTTAAGATGAAGTCATACTGGCATAGGGCAGATCTTAAGCTATTATGACTGGTGTCCTTATAAAAAAGAGAATGCCAAGTAAATACAGGTACACAAGAAGAAAACAGCCATGAGAATATGGAAGAAAAGATTGGAGTAACGCATTTACAAGCCAAGGAACACTGGGGTTGCCAGAAGCTGGAAGAGCCAAAGAAGGATACACCTTTAGAAGCCCTGGAAGTAGCATGGTCCTGCTGCAATTTGATTTCAGACTTCTGGCCTCCAGAACTATGAGCGGATAATTTTCTGTTGTTTCAAGCCACCCAGTTTTTTGTATTTGTTAGGAAACAAATGTAGTCGTATTAAAGGAATACCACTGTCTTTATCATAACTGGAAAAATAAATACAAAAACTACTTACTTTTATTATTATTATTATTTTTGCTTGGCTCCCATAAGTATTAGTCTTTACATTTCCCCTTCTTAAACCCAAGGGGCTTCACCTCAGCATTCACATTTAGACTTTTCTATTTGAGACATGGTTTTTCACTAGTAAGAACTAGTAAAGACAAAAGTTTACCAAAAGATAAAATACGTTTCATTTATTCATTAAAGGAACAGAGTTACTAAAATAAGTATAAATATATCTTTAATCTGAAAATAAATTAAGTATTTATAAGGGAATTACACATACTCCTTATTTGATCTCTTCAAAAACCATAGATATTAAATGGAAAGATAGTACTTTTCTTGTGTTATAGATAAAACACATACATGTATATTTTGTTATATATAAAACTATATAAAATAGTTTTTGTCAATATAGCTATTAAATGGCACAGTTAGGACAGTCTTTTTTTAATATCCAGTAAGTGATTTTTAATATGAAAAACTATACTGTCCAATTTTGATAAAAATAAATAGAAAACTGAAACATTGTAGCTCTTCTGTAAGAAAAAATGTTGCATGAAACAACATAGGTCTGTAAATGCATTGTTAGAGTAGTTATAGAACTAGGAAGGAGCAAGTATCATTTTTGTTATATTTGAACAACAAGGCAGTGAAAGTAGAAGAAAATGTTAAGAAGCAAGATAACTAGTAAATGAAGGAGAGACATACAAGGCTAAATTCCAATTATAGCTAATTATTTTCTGTACGTATTTTATTTGTAACCAATTACTTTAAGAGAGAAAGTAATGTAACCAAAGAGAACAGGAAAGCAATTTATCACCCCATGGCTCATGAAGAATTACTTATCATCACTTGCATGTAGAAATGTTTTTTCTGAACAAAGCATGAGGGCTTCATATGTGTTTCAGTCTTGGGGCATGAAAACTTTGATTCAACCAGTGACTGCAGTTGTATAAGAATTCTCCAGTCTGGTAAGTGGCCGCTACTACAAGTCTTGAAAGTAGATACTATTTCCTTTGCTCAAGATTTCAGGAGAGTCATGTTTGTTTTCACCAAAAAGTCATATTTGGCCAGAAGAAGAGAACTAAGGATTTGGTATCCATAGAGAATGTTTTCCACTCTTCGTTTAAGAGGGAAACAACTAAAAACATAAGCAATAATCCTGGTAATATTTACTGTGGCTTAGAGGATAAGCATTTTAACATTAACTTTGTTTTTAAAATCTTGGGAAAGTGGCTTAGAGGGATAAAAATAAACAAAGCTCAACTCAACCCAACCAATCAGACTTCCTAAGAATGACACGTGCACCAATTGCTAATAGCAAGTAGTAACCATTGTATTCTTGTTTTCCCATGTATCAGAAGTTCCAAGGAGAACTGTTTGCAAGAGAGAAAGCAAGGCTCTCTTCCTAAGCCAAACTGTAGCAATCCACAGGGTAGCTAGCATTTGATTATTAATATGAACTGTTTGGGCCATTAGCTGTCACCTGTTCAAAAACTTGTGTGGTGCTGTTTTGCTCTGGACTTTCTTTCCTGCTGTCAAATGTAGTTAAAATGTGCCTCTGGGATCAAATGTCATAAGGGGAAATGCAGTCAGAGTGATTTCGTAAGTCTTCATCCTGCAGGAATCCTGGTGGAAAACTAAATTAATTCTTAATGCATACTATTTTGTGCTAACTTTATCATTTGATAAACCTGAGGATAGAGATAATATTTGTTAATAATGTCCTGAGGTTTTAGAGTCAGTATAAACATTTATAATTTATTTTATCTCTTTTGAAATAGCAGTTGCTATAAATTGATTTATTCCCTGTTGATGTTTGAAGTTGCTGTCAGAGAGCTGTTTTTATTTTAGTTTTTGGTAATTACATTAATTCAAGCCTTCTGTTGGCTTTTTATAATATTAACAAAGTAAACTTGGGAAAATACTACTGTATCATTTGCTACTAATATCTACATGAATATTTCAAAAGGAGAATCATACTTTAGAAACACTTTCCTATGGATAATTCATGCAAATAAAATGATATCAAAGCACACGTCATCAGGTTCACACAAACTCATTTTAGAGAATTAAAAGAATGAAAGATATAGAATTGGAAAGATTAGATTTCTTCAATGTCTACCTAAATATGCCTCTTTTGTAGGTAGGACCATGTATTTAACATTGCCAACTTATCTCTGCCACATAGAACAACAGACAGCTATTAGCTTAAATTTTAATATCAAAATAAATTCCTATTTAGTCTATTTTAAATGACTTATAGTAATCTTTTATAACTTTCATTATAATTAATCATAACCCATTGATACTTAGAAGGAAACACGGTCCTATTTATAAGGTATCTCTATAAGCTACTGATACTTAACCAATTAAGAGATGATTCAAAGGCACAGGCTTGAAAGGTGAACGTCAGGCAGAATGTTCTCTCTAGTGAATATATTAATGAGTAAAAGAATATATGAGTGGGTATATAAAAACGAGGGCTCCCTAGAATAAGAACTGACATACCAGCACAATTCTTAGTGTCCTCTGATGAAGAAAATATCATGGTACACACTCCAAGGATTACAGCTCATGCCTAAAATGCTGAAGTACAAGTTGTCATGTTAGTGAAACTGTTACACATTTATAAATCCACAAATGTTCACTTCTGGGATTTATTATGACTCCAGATCTGGGAAACACATTTAGACTTTGAAATTTGTCTGGGGAAAAAAAATCCATGGAGTATTATCCATTTTCCATTTTGTTTTGTTGTGAGGTTTATGATAAACTAGAACTTACAAAAGGTTTTTATTTTAGGAGGTAGAGGGCCAAATCCATTTATAGTCCCAACTTTAAAACTAAAGTGATTATAAGGCCAATGTATACAAACAAAAATAGGCATGCTGGTTATTTCAGTGTTTAAATGAATGATGTTAAAAGCAAAAGAGCATGATTCAAACTAAGATCTAACTTTCGGGTTTTTAGGTTTACCAGTGACTGCATCCGATTTTATTAATTGTATTTTATCAGAAATATCTATTGGTAAGCACAATTTCAATAGATATCTGGGAAGAATAATTCATGTGTATTCCTGTTTATTAGAAATTGTTGGGAGAAGAAAATGCATGGCTAACTGATACTGACAAAGTTGTTTTCTTTGGGATATACCTGTCTGCTGACAATTCTGGCTGTTGCTTGGCAGTGTTTCCAACCTGCAGCATAATCATTTTCTTATGTTACTGGCCTCCAGCATAGTTTAGAAGCACTTACTTTTCCCAAAGACTCATGGCATACCCTTCATATGAGAATAATTCTCAAATTCTATGATACAGAACATACAGTTTTTATAAACTAATAGAGAAAAATCAGTTCTTCTGCTCCTCCATTTCCACAGTGGAGAGAATAGGCTCTGAGAACAAAGTGGTGCTGTGAACCCTCCATACTTTGAGAAGGCAATCATCAGACCCCACAGTGATGCTAAAGGGAACAGAAGCAGGCAGTATATTTTAGAGAAAAGCAGAACAGACTGATAATGGTTGTGTAATCCTGTTTTCCTATGCTCCTTTTAGCTTTCCCAAAATTTTTTGTTCTGAGTTTTGCAAGCTGTTTTATAAATGTTTAAGGGATTATTCTGCCTAAGTAATGCAATAGGGACTATTAATATCATATTCTACCATTTGTGAAAATTATTTTGATTATAGAGATGGATTTAATGGGGAAAATGTCTTGAGTATGACAATAGGTACCCAAATGCTTGTATTATGACAAAGTATAACAACTACCATCTTAGTGTCTTTTAAAACACTCTGCAGGCCAAATGACAATCAAAGGTTTGCCACTTTGCATCTTCCGGTTTACATGATGTGACTTGATCGAAAACTGCAATGCCCTCTGCCTTCCAAAGCCTGTGCCTGAAATTTTATCATCAGCAATATATCCCTTTTCCTTCTTTTGGAAGCAATCCTTTTACATGCAAATATTTCCTAGTAGGGTAACATTTTAAGTTTGAAATAGGAAAGGGAGAATGAATTTATCAATTTTCATTCTTCCCTGATGATGGAGATATAGCAGCAGCTGGTAATGTTTTTTAGAGCTGTACATGTTGAAAAGAATCTTCTATTTATTATTGAAGCCCTTTCTTCTTCCCAAAAAGATGAGGTACTTCAAAACAAAACAACAGATATGCTAAAATCATTAAACTTAGCTCTAAGAAGAATTTATAGGAAGATAATTTTATATATTTATAGGAAGAATTTTGTCTGGGGAACATTAAGCACTAAAATGGACAGTATGTTCAATACTCTTTTACAAAAAGAGCAGGGACATTCTTCCTGTGGCCATTTCTTGCACTGAACTTTGGTAAGAAGCCATGGACATGTTGCCAAGTCATAGCCATCTGAAGGCATTTGTGAAAGGGGCTGTAGTTCTGTTATTTACCATTCTGATGATCTGACTCAATACGAGGATAAAGCCTAGAGAAACTAGAGAGATGAGTGGTTGACATGTACAGAGGCTGCCAATTCCTCTGGAATTTCAATTGACTGTTATCAGACCATTGAAAATTGGAAGTTTTATTGGGCATTAAAATGTTTTTTTCTGTGGTGTGCATTACTCAAGACCCATATAATATTAACAATAACGACAGCAGCAACAATGAAAATAACAGCTCCCATTTAATAAGAGCTATATTCCAGGACCTGTGCTAATTAATTTGCATGACTCATTTAAGGCTCACAATAATCTCATGAGGTAGGCACTTTTGATATCATGTCCTCTTTACAAAAAAAGAAATTGAAGCTTACAGAGGTTAAGTAAATTTTACATGTTCGCTGAGATAGTAAGTCCAAAAGTTGGAATTTGAATCCAAGCAACCTTCCTCCAGATCCCAGTAGCACTATGTACAAGCTTATGTTACATTTTAGACAGTGTAATTGTAGTTAGAAAAGTTGTCCTTTTGTTAAATAAAATAATTTAGCTTGTATTCTTGTTCAGCTGAAGATTCATCTCATCTTGTCACAGAACGAAGATTCAGAAGTCCCTTTAGACATGATAATGATTTTTAAAACTCACCTTGGACCTAAGCAAATTAGAACCTAATTTTGGCTCTTCAGAGGAGCTCATTTTGAGAACTAAATTGAGGTCTTTGAGGAGAGGGACTTTATCAATTTCTGATTAAGGTCATCAATAAATGTTTGTTAAATGACTAAAAAATAATTTTTCTTACCTTCTTGTGCATAATGAGAATACTCCTGTACTGGTAGTAAGAAAGCAAGCTTCAGAGATGTGGCTGCCTATCTTATTTGGTATGGTAAATGTATATGTGTACAGGTAATCTGAGAATGAAATCAAGTTACTGAGTAAATACAAGTTACTTTTTAAATACATTATAAAAGATGTGATGTTGGTGGGGGCAAGCTAGGACACAGTTCTGTTTTATATATTGGAAAGCCCTTTCCCACACATACTAATTCAATAGGTAGTACTGGGATAAGGGCTCTGAAAGATAATTGGACTATTCCTATATATTAGAGTTAATGGATACACAGCATTTAATGACTGAATAACCAAGCCTATAAAAAGTTAGTTTTCCCATTGAGAGAATACAATGGGTAGCTAAGCTCAATAATAGGATATTTGTACCTTAACCCTTCCAGAGTCTTCAAAATTTTTAGTTGATACTTGGTGTTTGGTACTTAATCAAAATGAAGAGATTATCAGTGTACTGAAAGGATAAAAATAAGACTTGTAGGTTTGTAACTTGGGAGAAAACATATATGAAAAAACTTGAATCTATAAAGAATTACCTGGAAAATTATGGTATTATGATAGTATTCCCTTTTCAACAAAATGAAAGAAACAAGAATTATGTAGCAAACTGTCTGACAAGAAAAGGACTTACCTCAACTATTTATGCACCTTTAGAATTAAATACACTAAAAAAAGGTAGTTACTGAGTCTTGGTTGAACAGTGTCTCTTATCTTCAAGAGATATGACATTTAAAAATTTACAAATGTTACATGTTTGTATAGGTGAGATGGGAAAATTTCACACATTTAAAATTTTTTGCAATTTTAGGGACTTTTGCTATTTTTTTCAGGGCTGTCTGTTTGGAAAATACGTATAATTACTGTTAATATCAGAATTTTAAAACTCTGAATCAAATTCAATTATAATGCTAAAAGAAAATGTTCAATATAATGGTATTTTTAAATTAAAATAAATAGCTCCTTTTAGCTAAGTAATTCTAAATGGGTTTGTCTTTGCATATTTGATCTTGAGTTGTAAATATGTATTCTTAATTAATAATATTAAAACTGACCTCATTTTTCTTAAGAGATAACAGAAGGGTTAGGAAATCACACGACGTAATAAACTGGGGAATGTTCCACTCACATCACAAAGCACTATCTATCAAAGAACAAAGAAGCATGTTTGAGATTTTAACACCCCAATGAAATAAAATTGCAGCACTAACAAAATTTAATTACAGTAAAAATTAAGTTTTTTTAGTTTAACTGTCATTCCAACAATAAACTTCTACAGATTAATATAAAATACTTAAAAGGGAGTTTCGGGATAAGGTATACCGTTAGTGGATAAGCCATTGGTCTAGGACTCGAACAAAGAAATTCAGTGATGGTTTAGGAATAATTCACTCCTTTACCTTGGTCAAGTATAGCATCTCCTTGGCACTTATTGAGAAAAAGTTCACAAAAAATTCTGGACTTCTATTCTTCCTAAGTTTGTTTTAAGAAAAAGACCAAGCATAACACAAAGTGCTAAAATGTAGATAATAAGAAAACAATGCTGATTTAAAATATAAATATACATATGTAAATTGGTATATAAATTTAAACTACAGGTCACATAATTATAACTTCAAATTGATATATTAATGGAAAGTCCTCACCTAAAATTTTGAGAATTAAAAAGTACACATCTGTTTATATGAAGTTCAAGAACATGCTGCAGTTTCTATGGGGACACAAGGTGAAATAATGGTTACATCTGGGAGAGGGAATCTGAGAAAGAGCATAAGGGGTTTTGAAGTACTATATCTTGATCCACACATATTCATAAGTCTATTCATTTGTAAAAGGAATTAAGCTGTACATTTAAGGTTTGGGCATTTTATTGTATATATATTGTAATTCAAATAAAGGAAAGAATACATCTGTGTGTGTAAAGTATAGGCACAATAGGAATGTTCCCTACAATCCATGCAGTATCTTCGTGGAATTAGATAAAGGCACTTCTGAACAGATTTGGCTTTTAGGGCATAGTTTGTTCAACAAAAAAAGGGTAGTGTTTCAGCTCCCATTCATCTGGAAGAATCTAATGATTGCTGCAAAGCAATAAATGTCATAGAGGAAGAAACATAAAAACATTGATTTGCATGAGTTTAATCGCAACTTAAAAGTTTGATGAAAACTATTCCATGTTAAATGTTTTAGAACAAATAAAGGGAAAACATCTTCAATTTTCTAAGGTAATACACTTTAACATGTAATCTTTGATCTATGTACTGAACTGAACTTTTACTCAGAAAAAGAGACAATATAGAATATAATTGTCTTCATGAAATTGGCATGATCAGTAATCTGTTTCTTTAATTAGTGGCCACAGAGAAATTATCTTTATCCATATTGCTCATCATTTTAACAATAGAGCTTGCATTTAAGTCAGACATTTTTAAGTAGGACTAACCAGAGCCCAAAGATTAATTAAATTGATTTTTTTTGTTGGACTATAAGAGCTCAGATTACATAATTGGTGAATATCTGTGGAAATTTGTGGTTGAGACAGTCTTGGATACATCCCTTGCCAGAACAAAAATAACTTGAACTATATTTAGATAATTCATCTTCAGATAATTCATTAATTATGAGATTTTGGCCTGCATTTCTGAAGATATTGGTTATGAAGCCATATATGTTCTTTGGCCAATATTGGTAAACAGATTCTGTGGTGTTGACTGATAGCACACATTCATTGCTCAGTCCTGCTGGATCAATTCTTTTCCAAACGTACTACCTTCATTTCAAAAAGCAAAGAGGAATTCTACCATGTGTTTATATTTGTAGAGTTATTTATTTGAAATGTGTTCTAAGTAATGGGCTTAACTAATTAAATTGCTTAAACTTGAATAATTTAAAACTTCAGTGGAGGAACTATGAATTCCCTGAAAAAAAAGATAAAGAAGATAAAAAATCTAGAAATTAACATTCTCACTTTTTATGATGCTGATGAAATTTTTGAACATTGCCAATATCCTGAATTTGCAAAGGCTTATATTTTTTGTTATTCCATTTTGCAATTTAGATTTAATAAAGTGTAGATTTAATAAACATGATTGTTGGTAGCTGGTGGTTTTAATCACTCAATTGACTATCAGTTTACTATTTTATTATAATGTAGTTGTGTAATCCTTCAGGATTAGTTATTTTTACAAGCTCTATTTACTAACTCTGAAATTCGGCAAGGAATTGCTTCTATTAATTTTCTATTAATGGCTGGCTTTATATATGGGAATTCTCCCCCTTTCAGATAAAAAGAAATCATTAAAAAATATAAACACCAAATACAGTAAGCTACTGAAGTAAGAAGAAAACTAAATAATCTTATGATGGGTCATTTAGGAGGAAATTTCATAAAATGTCTTGTGCTTAGAACTAAGGGAAAAGTATTCTTTATTAGAAAAGTCATTTTTAAAAAATTCTTTTTGCATCAGTAATTTAGTTACTACCACAACCTGGAAGAAAAAAATGTTTAATACAAAGTAAAAGTAGAGAACATAGCTATTTGGAGACAAACAATAGATTTAAAAGATTTTATGAATCATCAATTGCTATAGTTAACATTACCTTTCAATAGCTACAATAATTTCAATTAAAAGTCATTATCTTCATTGACAAATAATTATTCATCACCTACCTTGGACAAAGGTATTGTGTTTTGTTATGGTAATGAAGTTAAAAGTAAAAGTCTATGCCCTTCAAGGACTTAGAGTATAATTAGGAAGAAAGAGCATATAAAGAGAAGGTATATTATAATAGAGTTACATATGAGAACTGCCAAATGAGTGCAAGAGGTAATAAATAGTGTAGGAAATCAGAGTTGGGGGTCATGATGAAATTAAGTTATTAGTGTCCCTATGCAAACCAGTCCTAAATTGTGTTAAATCTTAAAAAACAAAGTTGACTGTGGTTAGTAAAAAAAAAAAAGAAAAAATCAGTTATTACAATCATTTTTTTTCCACCTTTCTATGCTACCGTTTTCCTACAGAAACCCATGCCCTCTTGTGGACAGGACTACTCATTTTATGAATTTCAAAGGTGACCCCATCTTTTCTCTAATATCAATAAGCATGTGTTAGAAGTAGACTTAGGACTGTCAATGACAGATGATTTTTAGTATTTTAAAGGTCATCAAATTAATATTTTAAAAAGACCTAATTTTTTATATAGTTACATAGGCACAATTCCAGCTTCTATTTTCTAAGACACTAACATGATTTTCTTTGTAATTGTGATTTCCTGTTTGAAATTTCTAAAAAAACTTTACATAAGTATCTAGTATTCCATGATTATATGAAGGTATAAAGAACAAATAAGACAGCTACTTTCTGCCTGCTTATCTCACTGCTGACAATCATAAATATCTAGACTTTGCACATCTTTTTTCCATGTTTCCTAGAACAGCAAATCTAAGACAAATCTAAATACCTGTAACTTTCCTCAACCAAAAGTCACCAAGAACTTGTAGTATAGAGTCCAAGTAAACATATTTCTTAAGATATGTGTCTTAAAACAGAATGAACTAGTTCTAACTGTAAACCTGTAAAACTCTCTAAGAAATTATATGCAGAGGATACTAGTTTTGATTCTTTTGGTCTCAATGTCTAAGGACCTAGATTAAAGTATTTAGTAATTTGTTTGTCATAGAATATTCAATGACATTGTTGTTTCTACTTCGTGATTCTATTTGCTAAATAGTTAATTATCCAAATCATTTAATACTATGCATTCCTTTATATGCTAGTCACATAGCAATTAAGCCTGGATTTAATGTTTTTAAGCAAACAACATACAAGAATTAGGAACTCTCATTATATTCTTTAGTCGTGAGTACTTATCTTTTAAAAAAGAAAAAAATAATAAAAGTTCATTTGGCTTGGCTTTATATGGAACACTTGATATCAAGAGAAAGTCAAATGTTCTCTCTCCTTAAAGGATATGCTACATAATATATATCATATGACCTGAAGTTTACAGGCAGAAAGAATTTTACATTGGTTTCTTATTCAAATTTTAGAGATTTTCACAAGCAATTTATGTAGGTACAAGCTTCTTAAAATGTCCTTTGGGTACATCTGTCTTCCCAATTTCATCAATTCAGCTGAATACAATAGCCGTGTCCCCAGGTAAAAGTCATGATGCAATTCTATCAGACAGTTGCTGTACTTTGCGCAGTGTGGGTGTGAGAGCTAATTTTGTCCTTAGATTCAGAAGCTTCATTAACAGTCTTAACACATTCACTGCAGCTTTCTAAATCTCTCAGGCTTTAACACTTACACTACTGCAGAACTGGAGAGAAAGAAAAATAAAATGTTATCCTTGTTTTGAAAACACATTCCTCTGATTGGCAACACATACAGCTCTTTTGTGCACTTCCAAATTTGAGTTCCCATAGTGTCATGCTATGGAAGCCTTTTGGCAATTCACAAATGATACTATGAGAAAAGTACTTTTACTTACACACAAACACACACCAAAATTTCCATTCAGACATAAATGAAGAAACAACACCTAGACTTAACTATAGGAATGTGTATAGCTACAAAAAGTGCATTAAAAAATGATCCTTTGTTACTGAATTTAAAAAATTTATGTTTGACATTTTCATAATTATTCAATATTAATTTCTCAGATTTCAGTAATTAATATTTCTATCATAATGTCTGGTTTTCAAGTGAAAACATTTAATAAGTCTAACCTTTGATTCTCAATATCCATATCCAATGACTATGCCAATAAATCCAATCGTTACATAGTTGTTGAGGAAGAACAATGGACATGATTTCCTTAGCATTACAACAAGTTTTGTCAGACTCATTCAAGCAGACATACTAGAGTGATTAGAGTGATATTAAGGAAAACATTGCCATATATGTATGTCATTCTATCCATTTTTCTTCTAATAATTTTCCATAATTATAGTTCATACAGTTTCCAATTTAACCAGTCTAAATTTTGGATTACATATTTAATAAAACACTAGAGATAATTAATAAGAAGGTGTATAAATTAAAATTTACATATATTAACATTTCAACAATTAGAAGTATTCAAGGTGGATAGAATATGTATGGAAACAGTAATTGATTATTTTAATTTTTAATGTACATAGTGCTTATTTTCTTAGATGACATAATAAAGCTTCTAACTTTGCAAAAATCATTGTATCTTTTAATGGACACACTCAGGATTCCTACAGAATCTCACAGCTGTAAGCAGAAGTTGTTGATTTTTGGGCATTGATCTAAAATCTGGGAAATCTCCTGGAAATGGGTTTAAGTAGTAATAAAAATTTCAGTAGTTTCAGATATATCTGCTGTGAAAATTATGAAAAGAGAAAGCATACCATTCATACTTCAACACTAAACACTGTGATGACATATGAATGACCAAGGACATAAATGATAGGATCATAGAAGCAAAGACTTCCATTCATTTTGTACTGTACACTTGGATGCAAAGTTATTTAGTTGTTTGCATTGATAATAACACATATTAGAATATGTAACACTTATTAGGACATGTATCATCCAGTCTGAGATCATCACACCTGGTTTTCTGGTGAAACACTCTAAGGAATCACCACAGTAAATTCAAGAGAAGAAAAGGTTTTTAAAAAATACTCATTTCAGAAAAGATGTGCATATAAAAAAATTCAGTTATTAAAGAACCACATACAGCCCTCTTTTTTTCTAAGTCTAAGGTTCAGAAATGTTATTTAAATTGAAGTACTTGGGGAGTCTTTTTTAATGAGATACATATATCCTAATAAGACAGTCATACCTACTGTATCGTCTACTTTGCAGAGTATCCTGTGTAATGCAGTCTTGTACAGCATCTAGAGTCAGCACATTCTCTTTAAGACTCCTTAAACTCATACACAGTGGAACAGTTTTATCATGGAAAGAAACTCTATGTAAATTACATTAATCACATGCAAATGTAGCCCCCTACTCACTGCCAGTTAAGCTGAAAATGTAGGAATCATTGTTCTATAGCTTAGTTTACCCTACAGATTATTTCTTTCTCAAGCACTTTTGGTGGCTGCCAGTACACACACTAGCAAATGGCAGGAGGCATTAGAAATTAAAGGGAAATTTATAGGAGAAAATATTAAATTTGAGAGAATTCTACTTATGGTCTCATTCTCTTCCTCTGTCCAAAGCCTTCCCTCCTCATACCATCAAGCAGTGGGGAAGACTAACAGTTTTCCATTTTAGCAGCTGTATGTCTTGACCCAGTCTATGTTCTTTGTAATTACAGACCCAGAAGCACAGGGATGTACTACAGGCAAAGGTCCTCTTTCAATTGGTAAGGATGGCAGGGGCTCTGTCTACACTGGCAGTCAGTGTGAAGAGCAGACTTCTTGAAGTGCAGGCCTCTGGTGTAACCTGGACAGACCATGTCTTCTTTCCCTATCCACTGTGCCTATGAGATAGCTCTTATCTCATTGTGGATGCGCCTTATAGCTTTATTAATAAAAGGGAACAACGTCCTGTGATTCTTCCTTTGATTATCACTTCCCTCCTATGAGATCTTAATTTCCTGTTTCTTATTCCAGCAATCTGACTCTCATTGCTTCTTTGTCCCTTATGTGTTATCTGAACCACAGGTTTCTTGATCCTGGATCTTTCCCAGACACTGATTAGATTATAGCAGCTCAGAAAAAGGGCCAGAATCTTCTGTCAACAATAAGCCTGGTGTCTAAAAGAGGTCTGGAAAGGATAGGATGCCAATTTTACTATCAACACATTTCCCTATTCCAGTGATTCTTGTATTTTGTACTTCTATGACCTGTCAATTAAAAACAAGTGGTCACTGATATGAGGTCTCCATATTCATGAAAGTTTCCAAGTAATAACTCTTAAATAAATGTTGCCTATAGAACTCCATTTCATAAAAGAGGGTTTTTTAACACCAAAGAATCAGGAAGGTAAATCTCAGAATAACATATATAAAGTAACATTACGAAACTTAAAAACATGTTTTTTCTTTTTCTTATTATACTGCACAACTATGGAACCTCTCCAGAGATCTGCTCTGGACCAGAGACCAGCGTGGGAACCACTGGCACAGTGCGTCATTGACTTGGGTTACAGCTTGTGGCATAGTGGAAAGTGATTGGGTGAGAAATTAACATGCTTGCGAGCAAGGAGCCTGAGGCTCCTCATCTGTCTATTGTTCATACCTTCCATGATAAGTAAATAAGAAAAATAAGTGTAAAACATCCCTGTAAATAATAGAATTATTTGTTAAAGTAATCTACCTAGTGTTCAGTGTATTGGTCATATTCTTAAAAATCTCTGTAGTATTTTGTATCTTTTTGATAGCTCAACTACAAAGAAAACAAAAATATTTTTACTTCAGGATCTACCTCAGTCTTTAGAATGCAGAGTAGAAAAAAGGAACTACTATTATCTGCTGCTGAATCTTTTAAAATACCAAAGTTCCATGTACTATAATGCTCCTGGAACAGTCACAAAGCAGTAACATAAATCAAAAGTAAAGCAGTGAATTGGTTGCCTTGGATTTGAAGGCCCTCTACCACTCACACCTCAGTCTCAGTCTCTGAAGTGAAATGGGCTGTTAGGAGGCCTGGTACTAGAACTCTATAAATAATCTCCACAACAATATGGACTCACCTACACTAGGAAATTTTAGACTGAACATTGACATCTGCTGATCCACACTGCATTTTGTGTATCTTCCTTAGATCTACATTCATAAACTGTTTGTGTGTGCATGCCTCTTTATTTGTGTGATTCTGTGCTCTAAAGACAGCTTATTCAACAACAATTTTATCTGGTGGACATATTCTGCTAAGCTTTAGGCCTGGAAGATGAGAACTGGTCCATGCCTTTAAGGAGTGCCATCTCTCTTTATTTCCCTCTCAAATGCCTCCTACCATCCCTTCCTGTTTGGAATTCTTAGGCTGTTCACAAACCACTGTCACAAAAAATGCCATTGAGATCAACCAAACAGTTTTTATTAAGAACATATACAATGCCAATGAAGGGATAACACATACTCATGTGCAAATAGCACTAACTTCATGGACACCACACTTACGGTGCAGAGAGTAAAGTCTCCTTGATTTCAGAGGGAAGAGTTTCCCATGGGCTGGGAGGTCAAGTGAAGACTCACCTTCTTTCAAGGGGAGTTTCTGTTTCCATCCTTTGCTCCTCTGATAAGAACTGAGAGCTCACTCTGTGTATTTAAGGCAATACCCATTGAGCTGTGGGCATCTGCAACATCGTATTGTTTGAGACACTCAGCACAGATAACCTGCCACGGAAATCTCTTCCAGTCTTGCAGCTGTTCTGACCTAGGCCTAACAGGGGAGTAGATGCCACAGCAAACAGACAGTGTGGGAAAGTGTGGGAATCCTTTTTTTTTTCTTTCTGGCCACTAGCCTAAATAATATGAAAATAGACTGGGGCGCAATCTTTGAGCAACAGTTGCTTGGCAAGATAAAGTCCAGTTTTGTTTATCTTGTGTGACCCAGTTGAAGACATCCTAATTTTTTGATCACTCCCTTTCAAGTCAGCCAAGCATTATTTGTGAACATCTAGCATGTGAACATGGTCATGCAGTTCATTAGGTTCTTGAATATATAGGACTGCTCAGGATGGAGTCCTGCCCTTCATAGGTTTTTATTCCATTTTGAAAAAAAAAAGTTATAATTATATAAATAAATCAGTAGGTTTGTTTCAATGGAAAATGGGTACTAGGAAGAAAATGTCACGGGTAATTATGAAGGTTTCTATGCAGAGTTAAAAACTGAGTGGAGGCATGACTGGTGAGAAGGAAGGAAGCATGCAAACATCTGTGGCATGGGCTGGGGCAGCGGGGAATAGGTCTAAGCAAAGAGACAGTGCAAGCCCAAGAAAGAAACAATCCTGGCATGTTACTAGGAGTGTTCACTAAAACTCAGTTGCTTGGCTGGGACCCCCATTACCCTGTCTATTCCTTCACAGTTACTCCCTATTTTCTTATAGGCATATTGATCAAAATTATATATGTCACCTAAAACCAAGAAGCCATCCAAAGGAGTCTGAGCATCAACACCACCCCAAAACTCCTGTTGTACTATTCCATTTTCTTACCACTAGACATACATCCTTAGAGGTAAATGTCAGCCTACATGAAGCCAAAGTTCACTTACCCCTTAAATGTTACAATTCAAAGCCTTGTGAATAGTACACAGATCTTGATCAACTACAGTGGGGTTACATAAGTTAAAAATGTCATCATAAGTTGAAAATATTAACTTGAAAATGCATTTAATACACCTGAACATCATAGCTTAGCCTAGCCTACCTTACATGTGCTCAGGATACTTTTATTATATTAGTCTAGAGTTGGACAAAACCACCTCAAAAAAAACCTCTTTTATAAAAAAGTATTGAATATCTCATGAATACTACACTGAAAATTAAAAACAGAATGGTTGTAAGGGTACAGAATGGTTTTAAGTGTATGGGTTGTTTACCCTCTTGATCACATGGCTGAATGGGAGCTCTTCTCTGCCTCTCACCAACATCATGAGAGTATTGTACCACATATTGTTAGCCCAGAAAAATATCAAAATTCAAAATTCAAAGTAAGGTATCTACTAAATGCATATCGCTTTTGCACCATCTTAAAATCAAAAATGGTAAGTTGAACCACCGTAAGTTGGGGACTGTCTGTAGTTAGACCTAGAACAAGATTTTTTCAGAATGAGAGATTTGTGTATAAGTCATGGTTCACATGATCTTAAGAAATCACTTAACTTTGCTGACTCAGTAGAAGTTTGCACGTTAGTCTATGTTGGTCTATATTAGTTTATCTAATACATCTTATATTAGAAAGATTATAAGCCAGGTAATGTGGAGTAACAAATATTAGTAAGACATTGCATCTGCCTTAAATCTCTGCAGCATTTTATAAAGGTGATAAAACATATATAAAAAGTACAAGAGACCAATTAGAAAGTAATAGCACCATGTAAAATGAATCAACAAAATTTATTTTGAATTAGTGAATAAAATTATATTATTTCTTAGCTGGGGCACTAGAAATAATGGAGACTGTTTTTATGTGTTGGGCTTTCAATGATAGAGTATTTGCAACTTACATTCAACACATAAATGGGTACACTTGCATCTGTTTGGAAGAAATAATGCAGAATCTAAAGACATGGAAGTGGAAAATCATGGGGTTTGTTTGAAAAATACTTCCCTATCCAGTTTATCAGATCTTAGAAATGAGAGGAAATATGAGAATGGAACTGAAATGTAGTTTTGGAGACTGAATTTTGTTTTGTAGGAATAAGGAACCCCTGATTCTTTTAGATAAAGGGGTTCCATGTTATGGTGTCCTTCAAGAATATATTTGTGTTTCTAGTGTGCAGGAGAATTTACTGTGTGGAAAGACTAGAGGCTGGGAGATCTAGTAGGATTGACTGACTATAAAACATTAACAGCAAATGCAGAATATCCATATAAGGACAGCAGGGGTAACATTCCTTAAAATAGATAAACCAGTACATATACACAATGGAATACTCTTCAACTATAAGAAATAAACAGATTCTACCATTTGCAATAACATGGATGAGTATTATGCTCAGTGAAATAAGCCAGGCAGAGAAAGACAAATACCAAATGATTCCCCCTATTTGTGGAGTATAACAATGAAGCAAAACTGAAGGAACAAAATAGCAGCAGACTCACAGACTCCAAGAAGGAACTAGTGGTTACCAAGGTGGAGGGGTGGGGGTGGATGGGTGGAGAGGGAGGGAGAAGGGGATTGTGGGGTATCAGGATTAGTGCAATGGTGTGTGTGGGGTCACAGGGAAGACAGTGTAGCTCAGAGAAGACAAATAGGGACTCTGGCATCTTACTACACTGATGGGCAGTGACTGCAATGGGGTATGGCAGGGGACTCGATAATAAGGGTGACTGTAATAACCACATTGTTTTTCTTATGAAACCTTCATAAGAATGTATATCAAGGATACTTTAATAAAAAAATTTAAAAATAGATAAACTAACAGTGCTTATTATAATTGTTATACTAACATAGATAATTGTCATGGTCTCTATTTGGAACTTTAAGTTTATTAAATTTGAGTTATGCATTATTGTCTGTCAATAATATGTAGTATCTACTAATTCTGGTATTATTTCTATTTGGTATATTGCTAGAGCTTTTAGCTGTGCATTATTCCTCATGAACTCAAGCTATAGATTTACTTTCTCAAAGTTAACTTTCTGGACCAATGCTCTATCTATAGTGGCATATAGGGATTGGTTAATTTGATACCATATTCCATATGTTTCATGATTTTCAAAAATAATAACTATCTTTAGTCTTTTATGGATATTAATTATAGTAAATAAAGCTACACATAGCTTCATCTATTAATTATACAAGATTTCATACTGAACTTAAGTCACACAACTTTAAGTAGAGACATCTGATATGCTTTATAAAATAATTAATATCCTGGGTTTACTACTTCCTGAATATATAACCTCGGTCAATTTATTTAACCTCTCTAATTTCCTGATCTTTAAAATGGGGTGATTTTAGTACCCAAACTAATAAGATTAATTGAGTTAATAAAAGTAAAATGCTTAAACAGTCTTAGCACTGTTTTTTTTAAAAAATAAGAATTTGTTATTATATACCAGGAAATTTCTCTTCTCAAATGACAATTTTAGTCTGTAAATAAGCCTTAAAATTTCAGAGACTGATTTGTAGAAGGGGGAAGAAGATAAGCCATACATAATAATGACAGTAAGCTTTTTTCAACTGAGGTTGTAGGTACCAAACTGAAAGAAAATTTAGCAACTAACAAATCAATCTGGACTATGTTTACAGTAGTTAACTCAGATCATATACACTAAAGGAGGTTCATGTTGGGGCTTGACTGGCTGTCTGCATTAACAAATTAACCAGATAACTGACATTTCTTATCTTAATGGTGTATGTAAGCATACAGGCAAGTCCCTAACTAAAGGCCATAAGTACCACAAGCCTAAAGTGAATTTGAAACAAAATGTGCAGTAGTTTTCGTTTTCATTAACCCATTGACATTCCTATCACCAACCTCATTTAAAAAAGAAATTACACAGAGACTTGGTAGAATTAAAAGAAAACACATTCTATGTACTTCACCCCTCCAGAGTTAGGAATGTAGAGTAAGCATGTTATAATTCTAAGGGAAGTCAGGATACACTCAATGTTCTCCTGGTTCTGTAACTAACTAGGCATGCATATTTAAACAAGTCACTTAAAGGCACCTTATTTTTTTCATTTGTAAAATGGAAGTTAGCCATAAGAAATGAACAAATTCTACCATTTGCAATAACATGGATGGAGCTAGAGGGTCTGTCATGCAGCAAAGAAATAGTCACGGGCAAGAATGCTACTTTAGCATCTTTAATGCTAGGCAAAAATGCATGACACAAAGGAGGTACTTAAACAAACCTAATGCTTTCAGCCATAAAAATGTATAGTTGGCATTCATCTCATGAAATGTTGGTATATCAAGGAAGCTAGTTAAATAGTGAGTGTACTGTCTAGGGAGAAACCAAGAAATAATTAAGAAAACAATATAGTCAAGGTTGTCAATTTAATCTATCTCTCGGAAATCAACAATGATGGAAAAAAAACAAAAACATGTTGGTAAAGTAGAATACTGGAGAAAATAAAACTGACTTAAATTAAGGTATCTTCAAAGGAATATACACCTTAACTGCAGCAGTCAAATTTGCATCTGAATCTTATCTTTGAGTTTTTGCATGTGTGCACACAGATAGGTATAGCCTAGCTAACTTTCCATTTTACCGTGCAATTACCTGAAATATGCATTTAATTGAATATATTACAAATTCTACAGATGCAATTTATATGCCAGCATGAAAACTGTGCATTCCCTCTAATTTTGTAATATAAATTAATTTAGCAATAATTATTGTATATTTTAACACATTTAAAAGTACATATTCTTTTACACTAATTTCTTTACAGAACATATACATACACTTAAAACAACACCATTAGTACAAACAAAACCATCTAATTCAAATCACCCATGGAGATACACAGGAAAAGATTATAGTTTTAAAAGCTGACCAATGGTAATAGTTGCAGATTGTTCTACACAGAAGGCATTTTACTTTACTTGTTGTATTTCAGCATCTTCTTGTCATTAAGGTAACTGCTCTCCTTGCACTACAAATTCTCAGTGACTTTGTAAGATAGAATGTTGTACCAGTTTCAGAGGTGATGAACAGAAGTTCAGAGGGCTTATGTGATTTCTCAAGGTCCTACAACTAGCAAGAATCTGATCTGTTGTTTAAAAGTCTGGTCTGATTGAATCCTATGCCAGTGATAGTTTCTTCATATGATATGGAACTAATTTTCTTTAAAAAGCATACAGAAAATAGTGAAACACTTCATGAAGCTATATTCTAAAAATATTTAAGTGAAATGCTAGAACATTTTTCAACTTCCTGATAACAATGGTAAATATACAGAAGAATAAAATCCATGAATATTTGTAATAAAAAAACGAAAGAATGACTGTTATTGTTTTGATGCCAGAAGGCTGATAAATACTAATGGATAATATGTTTTTTTTTTCAGAAATTGATTTTGACAAGGGAATAGGGAGAAATCTCTGAGTTTTTCAATTATTGTCACTATAATTAGCAAGCCAAACAACCTCATTTCTCCATTAAGATAGAAGTTATGCAACACTTAATATGAAACTCTGCCTGATAAGACTATTGAGAAAAGTGAATGTAAAGTTTCTTTCATTATTAAAAATCAGTCTGTATATCCTATTTAAAGAAAGAAGTATTACTTTGTGGAACAGTCACTGTTGACCAGCTTGTAAAAAAGAAGAGTCTGGAGATACACAGAAGCTATTGCTCCAGTATGGAATTTGTCAAAGGATTAGATGGGAAACAACACAATGATGACATTAGCAAGAGATTCAATTAATTCCTTGATGGTTTGATTACATTTCCTTGTTTTGTTTTGTATTTTTTTTAATCCAAGATGTTGCCACCAATTCAATTAAGAGCAAGACTGCACTACATCTGAAGTTATCTGCCTGGCTAAATTCTATACTTGCTCTACTCCAAAGATGTAAATCATAAAGAGTGAATTTTAAGAGAGAATCTAAGAATTCATTTGGGTCTTTCTGGTTTGGTTGTTTAGTGTGAATTCCCAGGACTTTAAATTACTGATATTAAATAAAAACTATACATTCTGAAACCATAAAACTTGTTTTTTATCTTTTATTAAATATAATAGCATGGCAAATATCTCATGCCTCTAGAAACATATCACTATAGAGAAAAAATATGACTTGTACTCAGAGAAAGAAGAAGCAAGGTGAGGTCAATTAATAGCTATCAGTTCACTTATTTGAGCTTTAGTCATCAAATGATAAATTGGAAGATAAAGATAGCTAAAATCCTTTCTAGCTTCAAAATTACAAGAGCAATTACAGTAATTTTTGGAGCAATGAGGGAAGGACTCTAAGGAGGTTTCTAAGGGACTTTAGTTGAAAAAGACATTATGTCAGTGGACTAGGTAGCTTTCAAATATTTAGTTCTTTAAAGTACCAATTATCTCTTTTAAGATATTTCGGATTGATTTATTCAAATCCAAGTTTCACTTGCCAATTTGAATCCCTTTTCTTCCCTATGTTATTCTTGTCATTCTTATCTCCTATACTTTCCTAGGTATAAACTAACACACCACTTTTTATTTCTCTGGCTTGGACAAAACCCAAACACAGCTTTGCTAGGGAGCCCCTTCTCTTATGAATGTGTCTTAACATACCCTCTGGGTTCTAAATTAAGTTTAGGAAAAGAGATTTCCATTTTCAGGTTTTGATTTGTACTGCATGACAAACACACATACAGTTGAACCTTGAATTCAGTCTTTTGTATTCATACAAGTCACTTCATATAGTTATCTAAAGTCCTCCAGTCTTCATTTAATATTTGAGAAGTGATATTAGGTTAAATTATAAATACATTTAACATTCCACTGCTCTTCACTCTGGATGTCAACAATAATAAGCCTTAATCTGTTTTTGAGAGGAGGTTCATCAAATATTAGTCTAGTGGTCCCTGTATTATTTTGCTACTAAGATTCTGTCCCTTTTGATTTGCAGTGGTAGCAAGAAAGACATTATTCATATTGATTTTTCAACCATAATTTTATTTTTGCACATAATCTAAATTGCTGTTCATTTTTCAGCAACCAGTTACTTTTCTATTCAGAGTCAAATTTTCTGTAGTCATTAAGTTTTCACTAACAAAATTTTCATCTTTACTTTTCAGCTCACTCATGTATATGATCCACACAAATTCCTTCATCACTTGGACAATTTTTAGGCGGTCTCTTCACTTTCGTACTTTCCTTGTTACAATATAGTTCCCTGTATATGCCTAGGTCTTGGTCCTTGGACCACTTCTCTCTCTACACTCACTCACTTATTGATCTTTCAGTCATCTATTTGTCACATGACTTTCATACCTTATATATGTTGAAAATTATAAAATCTGTTAGGTGCAGATGCAACTTAGCTCTAAACTCGATTCATATATCCAATGTTACCATTTAGGGGTTGAATAGATTTTTTAAACTATGTTTATCCAAACCTCAAATCCCGGTTGTCCAATTGTTAGTCAATAGCAACTTTGTGCTTCCAATTGCTTTTTGGAAAAACCATGAGACCATTCCTTCAACTTCTCTCACACTGTACATTTAGGGCAAAAGCAAATCCTATCTGAGCCCATTCCTGACTTCTACCTCTCTTCCCCATTAGGTCATTCACTTCATCCATACCAATCTCCCACTCACTAGCTCAGGAGCTGAGATAATCTTAATTAGTAAAATTTTGAATCTTTTTACAAAACCTTGAATAAGGCTGGCAAACTTCCTATCATAAAATACTATCACTTGCTGTTCCCTCTACCTGGAATGCTCTTCCTCAACAATCCATATAACTTATTCCATCAAACAGTGGGACAACAAAATTCAACCGCTTCTCAAGAAAGAAAATTTGGGATATATTGTTAATATTTATTTAAACATTGAGTTATATATATATACAGTTTAATTATCTGAATGACACTTTTAGAAAGTATTCATTGGGTATATAACGTTTCTTAGGCTCTAGGGCTTAATATTGTTAATCCTATAGTTATCTTTTAGAAAGCTTTTACAGTATCCACTTCTTCATATTCAGAGAATCAACACTAGCTGTAAATTATTGCCACAGCTTCAAAACTTGGCTTTGACACTTTTTACTCACATTTCCAGCCTCCTTTTTAAAAGGCTTCCATATGTTATTCTCCAAACTGTAAGTTATCATTAGCCTTCAAATTATTACTTGTTTGTCCTCAAATCTCTTACTAACGCTTGTTCTACTTCATATACAATTGGCTCAATTTCCCACAAATCATAATGCGCATTGCAAATATATACTAAACAGCAGAATGAAGTGGAAACAGGAATATCTCCATTTTGAAGTATAGTCTTAACAAAAACTTGTCTCTATAACAGCAGTAGGTTAAAGGACTAAATAAAATAACACCTTACGAATATTATTCATTCGTTAAATACTTTATAAAATATCTCACACTTAAATATAAAAAGCCACAGCATTGGTAAAAACTATAATAAAGAACAACTAAAGTATAATTCTCATCCAGTACATATGTTTGCATATATAAGTAATATTACACTATGCATTATAAATATCAAATATATAATATGCACCAAATACATTTCTGTAATTTGATATATAATGAATCTTTCCTGCATGTTTTATTATGTGAATATGAGTATCACTATTTCTAAAAAATAACTGTTTTTCAGTGCATATGCATAATGCATGTACCATACTTACATCTACAGAATTAAGTGACAGTGGGTTGAATAAGTAGAATAAATTTACAGATTCTAGTACTGGAAAATCATATTCATAAGAATATGAAATTTTGGGAAAAATAATAATATTTGCTTTTAACTTTCTAATCTAGTACACCAATGTTAATAAATGTAAGAATTCCATAAAAATAAGACAAAGTTAGAAACAAAAGGAAAAACTACATTGTAGTTTCAGAAATTTTTCAATTGAAAAAACTGGGCTTAAATAAAATTTTAAATATGAAATATAACAACTTGCCAAACATATCAAAGAGAATCATTCTTCCATGCATATAAAATTTAAATTGCTATATAAATTTAAATTGCTATAAAATTTAGATTTTCTATATAAATATTAACATCAACACATTAATTTTTGTGGGCTTATAGAATAATCTTGTATATTTTAAGCATTTAGTTTTTATTGTTTTTAGCTGGAAATATGCAGAATGAAGTGGAAACAGGAATATCTCCATTTTGAAGTATAGTCTTAACAAAAACTTGTCTCTATAACAGCAGTAGGTTAAAGGACTAAATAAAATAACACCTTACTTTGAATTTTATTGAAATAGATATAGGTCTCTAAGTTTAAGGTAAGATTACACTTATATTTGAAGTGGATATTTGGGAAGCATGGACTTTGGCTTATATAATACTGTCTTGATTTTTTTTTTTAACTGACAGGTGTTTTGGGGTTTTTTTTGTTAGAATTGTTCAATATGTTATTGTGAAGTTTTATTCTATATATGTTAAAATACAAATTTAAAAATGCTTTATATAGATTTCATATATATCATATATAACATTTCAGGCATAGGTTAGCTCTACTTTTGAAGAATTGTTCAGGTAAATGTAATTTGCCTTATTGTTGAGTAGGATTTATTTTAAGATTTTTTTCCATCACCCATAGAACTCTCAGTATAATGAGATTTTATAAACAGAATGACAAACCATTTAAAGTGAGAAATGAGCAAACAGGTGTACAGCTTGTGCTTAATAGGCCTTCCCTTAGTTTCACAGTCTGATAATTTTCTTTGCATACTGCCTTGACCTGATTATTCATGACTTTCTGCATAATGAGAGAAAGCTTTTAGACATGTTAGGTATGACATACAAAATCTGCAACTATTCAACCATTCTGAGAAGTCCTGTTGATTTTTTTAGGTAGATTTAGCAGTCAAATAATAATTTGATGCAACATGATTAAAATGTTGAACCTATTTAGTGAGTTTTTGAAAAAAGAACAGAGTATTTCACTGCATCATTGTATGTATGAAAGTATTCTCATATGATATTCTCGTCATAAATATCTTTTGTAAATTGGACTTTGAAATATATAACCTCCAAGAGATAAATATGATTAACAATCTTGAATATACTTAATGACAAGATACAATTTTAACTACATTTCAATTCAGGCATCATTTATATATTTGTATCTTCCTTTTATCAGAGATGGGTTTATTACAAAGATTACAACTCCAATTATTATTAATACTGACTTGATAATTCTGCTTTATATACACACAGTGATTTAGATAACCAGTTCCCTATATTTGTGTCATTAACTTATAATTTATTTTGTTATTAGAAACCATCTGTGATATAAGTCTGCATCTTTGAGTTTTCAATTATCTTCAGTTACTATGTCAAAAGATCTAAATATTTTGTATACTTTTTGCACGTATTAGCATATGTATTTATAAAAGGTTGTACTAATATAAATTCAACTCTAGATTATAAAGTGTTGGATTGAAGATTTCCTTTGTCTTTATTTTCTTCAGTTTGGACTTATATACAACATAATTTTATTCTTTTTTAAAATACATCATGTCATTTTCTTTCTTATAGGTTTTTTACTTCTACTATACTTACTCCTTGCTAATGAATTTCAAGTGGAGTGCACGGGAGGCAAGTTTTCAAAATTCTTCCATTAAAAAAATGCATTTTTAATTTGTGTGTACTTTCATTTTTGTTTTGACTGCTGTGCTAACTATAATTCTAGACAAAAATTATTGCTTTTGTTCAGAACAGAGAAAATACTTATCTATTCCCTGAGAAGTATCTGCTGCTGCTGGTAAATTTCTAGTATTAGTAAGATTATTGTTCATTTTAGTAAAGACTTTTAAACTATCAGGAAATTTAGGAATTTTCTTTTTTCTTTTATTTCTTTATGTTTTGATTTTTCCTGTTTTGTTTTGTTTTCATTCACATCTCTGAGCATTTTCAACTTGAAGAAGTGTATTCTGTTTTAGTTCAGGAAAATAGTCCTGCAACTCCAACATTTAAAAATAAATTCTCATTTCCACTTTTCCTCTTCTCTTCCTTTGGAACATCTCTGATACTGATGTTAGAATTTTCATATATGTCCTCCCTCTTTCTTTCACTCTTTCATATTTTCCATTGCTGTAGCCTTTTTGTTCTACTTTCTAGAAAATCTATTGAACTTTTTTTTCAGGGACAATTAGCTTGCTCTTAAATCCTGTTCAGTCCATTGTTAAACTTTTATTTTTATTTTGACAGTTGTATTTCTAACTACCAGAAAGTACATATTGTTTCATGCTTCTTTTTCTTATCAGCCCATTCCTGTTTTATTTTAAATAAAGTTTATTCCTATTAGCCTATTCCTTTTCTTTTTTAAGAATTCTGAGAATGTCGAGTAGAAATTGCTAAATTCTGTTTTCTAAATTATTTCTACTTTTCTGTAACAAGGGACATTCTTAGTTCATCTTCTTCCCCATCTTTATGATTCTAGCTTTCCTCATGTATGTACTTTATTTAATACCCTATGGTCTCTACTTGGAATCTTCACAGGCGAGTCACTGGCTAGGAAGCTGTTCTCAGGAAATGCTTGGTGTTTTTTGGGAGACATGTGTGCATATATGATAGCTTGGGGGAGGTTTTTGAATTTTTACTTTCTGTGTTTGGAATTTCTTTAGGGTTCCCTTGAAACACACTACTCTGATTATAGTCATTTGCACATTGGTTTTTATTCTTAATACAGTGTTTTGCATGTGGTTTTGATGGGCTCTTCTCTTCATTATTTCAATTTTATATGCTTTCAAACTCAAGAATTGTCTCAAGCAAAAGAGAAAATTGACAAAGTACAGTAAAGTTATTATTGTTTTCATTTTGAGAAATACGTTTTTCTAACATTACAAAGATATCTTACACAGAAGTATGAGCCACCAAATAGTTGAAAGAGCATTGTATTTTTTTAACTTTAAAGATGTAAAATTTTTCTTTTCTCTTTTATTGTCAAACATTTTTCTTCAGTATAATGCCAGTTTACATATGTTACAAATGTCCCATTAGTCTACCCCATCCCTTTTCACTTAGTTACAGAGCACCTTTTGTTATGTTTAGATATTTGTTTCAGTACTCCTGAAATTCATCCTTCTAAAATGGAATTCCTAATGAATACTTTAGATAGCTAACAAACTGGTAGTCAATAGAAAAGGGAGCATATCACTGATTTAATAAACATATTAAAAGATCTTCTGAACAAAAATCTAAAATCATAAACAATAAACATTTCAAAAAAATACATGAAATCAAATCCAACAAATATCTAAATTTTATTTCCCAGAAGAGTAATATTTAAAATTTTCCATCATTACAAAGATCAGCATTTACACATTGAATCTATTTTGGAGAGAATATCCTCTATCATAATTTTTTAATGATTAGTACAAATATCAGTTATCACATCTTCAATTGTCAAAAGCTTCAAGTGAGTAAATATGTTCTGGCTTGTTTTCATAGAGTCACTGATTTGCTATTACAATGTAGTCAAGAGCAATTCATCCTCTACTATAAAAATGTTACTGATAGCACAAGATTATCCTAATTTCTAGAATATCATATTTATTGAAGTGATTAGTAACTAGGATTTCTATGGCAGAGATTGATATTTCTGAAAAGTACATGCTGCATTTATGCCACATTGATAAATCACCATTGCTCCATATTAATTTAAATGAAAACATATTTCTTACTTGTGACGTCTCAAAATAAGCAATATGCACACCTTGTTTGTTTATTAAATGATTGTTCTATAATTACATATTGATAAGCTATATGAATTTCCAAAATGTGATCTTGATCTCCTCTGCAAATCTGCAGAACTGTTTTTTAATTGTCTAAAAGTCAAAAACCATAAATCACTATTGTCATATGTAATTCAAAACTAGCTGTAAACCTGCCCACATTAAACCAGAAATATTTTCAATATAAAGAGATATATATACTTGTATCTATATCTGAAACATTTTTCAATGAATCTTATAACATTGCTACTTTTCCTAAAATTATCAACACACACACACACACACACACACACACACAGACACACACACACACTACAACCACCACCACCACCATCAACAACATTCCATCCATATGTCCTGGAAATATATCTGCTTTCAAAAGAGCCTGAGGCACTGTATAAACAAAGATGTCAATATGTACTATAAGCCACAATGTTAGGCACAAGAAAAATTAAGAAGAATAAGACAATGTGATTTCATAGGGTTCAAGATATATTTGGAAAAAGGAACAGGTATAAAATTTAAAATATCAATGCAGTAGTGAAATACTACATGCCAAATGAGTTGAGTAAGTGCTGTTATGCTTAAAATTTTTAAAGAGACACTTCCAAGGGTTTTAGAATTTATAATGATAGTGGAGTTCACATGGGTGGCGAGACAAACTAGATAGCATTATGCATTTTGTTGGTGACACCATTGAAAAGATCAATGTAAAAAATAATTAGGTTAATCTTCAGTCATTAGATACCTATTATTTTCTAACTTAATCTATTAAATGCATTAAGTAAAATTTTAAGACAAATGTACAACATAGGTTGTAGAAAAAAGACAGGAATTAGTGAAATAAAAAGGAATTTGTGGATCCTAGGATAAAAAAAAAGTGGTTTTATGGAAATAGAATAGACTCAGGGAATGAAGGAAGAATCACCAGGATTGCCACTTTCATATGGGTAAAAGCAGATTCATACCTGGTATCAATATTTTTGCCTAAGAGAATGGAAAATAATAGGGTTCTAGAAAATAAAAGAAAGTTTGGATACAGAGGTAACCATTAAGGATCAGGAAGGCTGGTAAGGGTCATTTATAAACTCATCCAGTCCCTCCAGTTCTTTTACAGATTATCATTTAAGATGGAATAAAGAAGGCAAAAATAATATAAATTTAATAACTAAAATAGTCAACTCTAGTCACAGAAAGGAGAGGGTACCTCAAAAAGGCAAAAAAAATTAGTATTTGCACAATAGATTAGCTGATTTATACCTAGTGCAGGAAAAGAAATACAAGGAATTAAATAATTCTTACCTGATCAAGTTTAGCATGCATAGCCAATGTTCAGTGAGAGTATTTTTTTAATTTACAATTTCAGGATGTTGTAAAATTCAAGAAGAAATTTACAGAAGAAAGTTGATTCATGAAAGAGTTACACTTGAGTGAGAAGCTATGGTCAGAAATGCAGATCTGGCAGGATGTTATAAATTTGTGGGTAAAGCTGTTTAGTCAACTTTCTTAAGAACTTAAAAACAGAAAATTGGAGAACTAAAGAATGAGACCAGGGACTCCCTCCATTTAAAGGATAGAACAATGATAGCCCTGTTACTTTTTTAGCTTTTGAAGATTCATTTTTCTCATATATAATGGAGATACTTAGAGTTTCTCTATCATTAGGTAGGTCAGGTAAAGGGTTATTCCAGTCCTTGACAACAGGTGTTTATTTCTTAAATATAATCATCATTACCTGTCTATTCTTCCTGTCATACTCCCAGTTCATTGTATCATTGACTAATAACATAGTGTTTTGTTATATTTTTTATGCTCATTTTTTCTTTCTACTGCCTCAGCATTAATATTCAAAAAGATTAAATTGAAAAAATAAATGCCTTATTAATTTTTTCAAAATATTTATACCTTGTCTTAAATTAAATTTAAATTTTTAGTCAGATATTCAGTCTTCCAGAATATTTCCTTAACTTGCCTTTCCAGCCTAATCTGCAATTAATTCTTTATACATTCTCAACAAGTGAGTCAGACTGGATTGTTCACCATATCTGGGCATAATAACAGCTTTGCCACCTACATGTGTCTATGCATGCAATTCTTTTTTCTTAGAATATATTCCATCCAATCTTAATGATATTTGTCAAAGATGTTTTTCCATAACCTTGAATTAGGGTACTATACAACCTCACAGCATTTACTTGTATATCATTTAACACAATTAGCTTTTATAGAATTATTATTTTAAATGCAGTTTAAAGTGGATAAGAATTATAAACAAATCAGCATGTTGGCCAAAAGGGAAAACTAGAACTAAAGGAGAAAAGGAGAGAAGGTACAAAAACACAAGTTTCTACTAAACATGAATGAGAAGTTACTAAGAGTCAAAGACAGAATGCAATGCCTTGAGAGATTAAGAACTCTCAAACACTGGGTTGGTGACCAACTGGTAGGGATATAACAGAAGCTATTAAACACTGGGTATATGGTTGATTAAAAGGTTTTTTTAAAAAAGAATTTTCTAGTTTTGATAGTCAATTACATCAAGGTACATAGTTTTAGGAGGAAGGATTGCTGAAGCCAGATACTCAGTTATAGAAAGTTATATGGAAATGGATGCTTTGAATGGAGTCAAGAGAAAGAATTCAAATTGAACACGGTCAAAGAAATTATGTGTTTGTGTGTGTGTATATGAGTGCCTGTGTGTGTAAATGCACACACTCTTGTGTTTGCTTGTTTTTTTGTTTTTCCTTTGTAGGAGACACTGGAACAGGAATGATTATATATCTTAAAGTTCATTGTATATAACATTAATACTGTTTTGTGAAATAGCATTGCATAACAGCATCTTGATTTTTTCCTTGAAAATAGTGATCTGCTTTGACTAACAGACAGAAATATTAGTACATGGGTCATTGCTTGACACACAAATTTTAAATTATTCAGAAATACCAATAGAGAGGATTAAAGATGGCAGCATGAGAGGTGAGACAGAAAACTCCTCCCAAAATCACATATAACTTGAAAATAGAGTTAATACAACTAATCCTAAAAGAGAAACAGGAAAGAAGACTATCCCAGACTGCACACAACTGGAGAAAAGAACAGACCTCATGAAACAGGGTAAAGTACAAAGTCTTGATCCAGCAGGACCCAAGCCCTTTCCCCACCCCAGCTCAACAGCGGAAAGAAGAGAAATGGAACAGGGAGGAAGCATAAGCCTAGGATTACTAAATGCCTAGCTCTGGAGATCTGCTTTGGGAGCATGAACTTACATTGCATGGCACTCTGGAGATTAGTGGGATTAGAAAGCTAAGGCAGATGGAATACTTGGAGAGACTGAGATTCCAGCCACTTGTGGAAAACAGGGATCCACACCTGGCTGCTCTGGGACAGAAGAAACGTGGGTAGTCTGAGAGATTTCCTAACAGCGAGAGGGCTGCTAAAGGGGCAAGGATTGCACAGAGCTTGCTGATCAGGAGAAAGGATAGGTAGACAAAATTGTCTGGGCACACTCTACCCAGCAGGTTGGGAACTTTCAGGATCTTCAGGTGTTCCATTTCCCTGACTGGCTACTCAGATATGAGGCCCCCACTGTGACGTGAAGGCTGCTGCACCTTCCTCCAGGCCTGCTGGTACCGGCTTGCAACCGGCAGTTCTGCCCTGGCATCAGGCCAGCCAGAGGGAGGTCCCACCTATGGCAGCTACAAACACAAAGCCAAGATGCTTACACCTGTGTACTTGACCCACTGGTTCTAACAGTCGAGACAGGCACAGCAGCCAGGAAGAAGGAAAGAGCTCTTTCCTCCCCTCAGGCACCAGCGCTGCTCCTCTGAAAACCATGACATCACTCCAGGGGCTGAGCAGGTCCAGACAGTAGAGTTTCTGGGCACTAGAAGGCACAACATACATACATGAAATGCCAAAGGAACCTGGTTCAACCCAAAATCCCACAACCACCAAAATAAGGGACAAGTGAAACTGAATTTATCAATCTTCCTGAAATAGAGTTCAAAATAAAAATAAAAAACATGTTCATGGATGTACTGAAAAATATTTAAGAACTCAGGGATGAATTTAGTATGGAGATCCAATCAATGAGAACTTCCATATATGAAATGAAACATACAATGGAGGGATTTAAAAGCATATTAGATGTAGTAGAAGAGACAGTAAATGGAATAGAAATTAGAGAAGAGGAATACAAAGAAGCTGAGGTCCAGAGAGAAAAAAAGGATCCCTAGGAATAAAAGAAAATTGAGAGAACTGTGTGACCAATTCAAATGGAACAATATTTGCATTGTAGGTGTAATAAAAGAAGAAGAGAGAGAAAAATGAATAGAAAGTGTCTTTGAGGAAGTAATTGCTGAAAATTTACCCAATCTGGGGCAAGAAGATAGTCTCTCAGACCATGGAAGTGCACAGATCTCCCAACACAAGGGACCCAAGGAAGACAACACCAAGATAAATAATAATTAAAATGGCAAAGATCAAGGATAAGGACATATTTTTAAAAGCAGCTAGAGAGAAAAAAGATCACACATAAAAGAAAACCCATCAGGCTACCATCGGACTTCTCAACAGAAACCGAACAGACCAGAAGGGAGTGGCAAGATATATTTAATGCAGTGCAACAGAATGGCCTCTAATCAAGAATAATTTTTCTGGCAAGATTATGATTTAAATTTGAAGGAGGGATAAAACAATCTCCAAATAAGTAAAAGCTGAGAATATTTACATCCCACAAACCACCTCTGCAGTGTATTTTGGAGGGACTGCTATAGATGGAGTGTTCCTAAAGATAAATAGCTGTCACCAGAGGAAATAAAGCCACAGTGAAGAAAGTAGAAAAATTACTAAGCAAAGCAAATCCAAAATCAAATCAACTACCCCCAAAGTCAGCCAAGGAATAGACTGAGTACAGAATATGATACCTAATATATAAAGAATGAAGGGGGAAGAAAAAGGAAGGAGAGAAAACAAAACAAAACATCAAGTTGTGTTTGTAATAGCATACTAAGTGAGTTAAATCAGAGTGTTAGATTGTAAGGGAATTACCCTTGAACCTTTGGTAACCACAAATATAAAGCCTGCAATGCCAATAACTACATATCTGTTGGTGATCATCCTAAATGTAAATGGTCTGAATGATCCAATCAAAAGATACAGAGTCACTGAATGGATAAAAAAACAAGACCTATCTATATGCTGCCTGCAAGAGACTCACTTCTTACACAAAGACATACACAGACTAAAAGTGAAGGGATGGAAAAAGATATTTCATGCAACTAACAGGGAGAAAAAAGAAGGAGTTACAGTATTTGTATCAGACAAAATATATTTCAAAACAAAGAGAGTAATGAGAAACAAAGGACATAACAAGATGATAAAGGGGTCAGTCCAACAAGAGAATATAACCATTATAAATATCTATACACCCAACACAGGAGCACCTATATATGTGAAACAAATACTAACAGAATCAAAGGGGGAAATAGAATGCAATGCATTAATTTTAGGAGACATCAACACACCACTCACTCCAAAGGACAGATCAACCAGACAGAAAATAAGTAAGGACACAGAGGCACTGAACAATGCATTAGAACAGATAGACCTAACAGATACCTACAAAACACTCCATCTAAAAGCAACAGGATACACATTCTTCTCAAATGTACAGGAACATTTTCAAGAATAGATCATATACTAGGCCACAAAAAGAGCTCAAGAAATTCAGAAGGATTAAAATTGTACTAACCAGCTTCTCAGACCACAAAGTTATGAGTCTAGAAGTAAATTATGCAATGAAAACAAATAAGCTCACAAATACATGGACACTTAACAACATTCTCCTAAATAATCAATTGTTCAATGACCAAATAAAAACAGAGGTCAAGCAATATATGGAGACTAATAACAACAATTAATCAACGCTGCAAAATATGTGGGATGCAGTGAAGGCCGTGATAGGAGAAAAGTATATAGCAATACAGGCCTACCTCAGGAAAGAAGAACAATTCCATATGAACATTCTAATCTTTCAAAGAACAAAACTAGAAAAAGAAGAACAAATGAGGCCCAAAGTCAGGAGAGGGAGATAAAAAAATAAGACTTATCTATATGCTGCCTACAAGAGACTCAATTCTTACACAAACACATACACAGACTAAAAGTGAAGGGATGGAAAAAGATATTTCAATCTGGGGAAGGAGATAGTCTCTCAAGCCTACATAAATAATAGAGATTAGAGCATATATAAATAAAATCAAGAAGAATAAAGCAATAGAAATAATCAACGAAAGCAGGAGCTGGCACTTCAAGAAAAAAAACAAAATAGATAAACCCCTAGCCAGACTTATTACAAAAAAAAAGAGAGTCTACACACATAAACAGAATCAGAAATGAGAATGGAAAAATCACTACAGATACCACAGACATACAAAGAATTATGAGATAATTCTATGAAAAATTATATACTAACAACCTGGATAACCTAGAAGAAATGGATAACTTTCTAGAAAAATAGAAATATACAACCCAAAAAGAAAAAATCTGAATAGACCCATTACCAGAAAGGAAATTAAACTGTTAATCAAAAAAAAAAAAAAAAAACCTAAGAACAAAACACTTGGACCAGGTGGTTTCACTGCTGAATTTTATCAGACATTTAGTGAAGATCTAAAAACCAACCTCCTTAGAGTTTTCTAAAAAGTAGAAGAGGAGGGACAACTCCCAAACTCATGCTACAAGGCCAGCATAACTCTAATATGAAAACCAGGTGAAGACACCACCAAAAAAGAGAATTACAGACCAATATCCCTGATTAACATAGATGCAAAAACACTCAACAAAATATTATCAAACTGAATTCAAAAATACATCAAAAAGATCATCCATCACGATCAAGCAGGATTTATTCCAGTAATGCAAGGATGGCACAACATTCGAAAATCCATCAATATCATCCACCACATCTACAAAAAAGGGACAAAACCAAATGAACATTTCCATAGATGCTGAAAAAGCATTTGACAAAACTCAACATCCATTCATGATAAAAACTCTCAACAAAATGGGAGGGTAAGTACCTCAACATAATAAAGGCCATATATAAAAAACCCATAGCCAACATCATACTTAACAGCAAGAAGCTGAAAGCATTTTTTTAAGATGGGGAACAAGACAAGGATGCCCACTTCCCCACTTTTATTCAACATAGTTCTGGAGGTTCTAGCCAAGCAATCAGACAACACACAGAAATAAAAGGCATTCAGATTGGCAAAGAAGAAGTTAACTGTCCCTGTTTGCAGATGACATGATATTGTACATAAAAATCCCCAAAGAATCCACTCCAAAACTATTAAATCTAATATCTGAATTCAGCAAAGTTGCAGGATACAAAATTAATACACAGAAATCTGTTGCATTCCTATGCACTAACAATGAACTAGCAGAAAGAGCAATCAAGAAAAGAATTCCATTCACAATTGCATCAAAAAGAATAAAAAATCTAGGAATAAATCTAACCAATGAAGTGAGAGGCCTATACTCTGAAAATTACAAGACACTCATGAGAGAAATTAAAGAAGATAACAATAATGGGAAATATATCCTGTGCTCATGGAAAGGAAGAATTAATATTGTCAAAATGGCCATCCTGCCTAAAACAATCTACAGATTCAATGCAATCCCTATCAAAATACCAATGGTATTGTTCAACAAACTAGAGCAAATAGTTCTAAAATTCATATGGAACCAAAAAAGAGCATGAATATCCAAAGCAATCCTGAGAAGGAAGTATAAAGATGGGTGGATTATGCTCCCTAACTTCAAGTATAAATACAAAGACACAGTAATCAAGACAACTTGGTACTGGCACAAGAACAGACCCACAGAACAATGGAACAGACTGGAGAGCCCATATATAAACCCAAGCATATATGGTCAATTAATATACAGTGAAGGAGCCATGGATATGCAATGGGTAATGACAGCTTCTTCAACAATTGGTGTTGGCAAAACCGGACAGCTATATGCAAGAGAATGAAACTCAGTTATTATCTAATCCCATTCACAAAAGTAAACTCAAAATGGATCAAAGACCTGAATGTAAGTCATGAAACCATAAAACTCAGAAGACAACATAGGCAAAAATCTCTTGAATATAAACATGAGCAACTTTTTCCTGAATGCATCTCCTCAGGCAAGGGAAACAAAATAAAAAATGAACAAATGGGACTACATCAAGCTAAAAAGCTTCTGTACAGTAAAAGGACCCATCAGCAGAACAAAAAGGCATCCTACAGTATGGGAGAATATATTTGTAAATGATATACCCAACAAGGGGTTAACATCCAAAATATATCAAGAATTCACATGCCTCAATAAAGAAAAGGCAAATAACCATATTAAAAAATGGGAGGAGGATATGAGGAGACACTTCTCCAAAGAAGAAATTCAGATGCCTAATAGGCACAGGAAAAGATGCTCCACATTACTAATCACCAGGGAAATGCAAGTTAAAACCACAATGAGATATCACCTCACACCAGTTAGGACGGCCAGCATCAAAAAGACTAGGAACAACAAATGCTGGCAAGGATGTGAAGAAAGGGGAACCCTCTTATAGAGCTGGTGGGAATGTAAACTAGTTCAACCATTGTGGAAAGCAATTTGGAGGTTTCTCAAACAACTAAAAATAGAAATACCATTTGACCCAGGAATTCCACGCCTAGGAATTTACCCAAAGAAGACAACTTCTCAGATTCAAAAAGACATATGCATCCCCATGTTTATTGCAGCACTACTTATAATAGCCAAGATATGGAAACAAACTAAATGTCCATTAGTAGATGAATGGATAAAGAATGTGTGGTACATATACACAATGGAATTGAGTGAAATAAGTCAGGCAGAGAAAGATGAACACCAAATGATTTCCCTCATTTGTGGAGTGTAAGAACAAAGCAAAACTGAAGGAACAAAATAGCAGCAGACTCACAGACTCCAAGAAAGGACTAGCAGTTCCCAAAGGGGACAGGTGGGGGATGGCAAGTGAGGAGTGAGGGAGAAGGGGATTTTGGGGTATCATGATTACTGCACATGTTGTGTATGGGGTCACAGGAAAGACAGTGTAGCACAGAGAAGACAAGTAGGGACTCTGTGGCATCTTACTACACTGTTGGACAGTGACTGCAATGGGGTATGGGGTGTGACTTGATAATAAGGGTGAATGTAGTAGCCACATAGTTTTTATTGTGAAATCCCCATAAGAGTGTATATCAGTACCTTAATAAAACAAATAACCAATAATAGCCCTTATTTTTATATAATACTATAGCTCACATAAATGACCCTAAGTTTCTTTACAATAAGTATTATTTGTCAAAAAAATAAGTCTGCTATGTGTCCATAATTCAAAGAGAAAAATAGCTTTAAAACTATGAAATCAGGGTCAATTTTAATCAATCTTATATTAATTTATTATTTTAATATTATCTTTGGCTACAGTAAATAAAATTGAAGGATATTATAATTGTTAGTTCAGCATCTAAAAAAATCACTTAGCAAATACATGTATTAAATGAAAATATTTAGAAAAATATGTAATTGTAACAATTTGAGAGAAGCCAGATCGATGGGAAAATGCATGTAACTGAATGCATAATTAAGATGTTCAAGCCCATTCAAGATTTATGTTTATATATGGATTTTGTGTTTTCGTTTAAAAGAAAAAGGTACCCAGTGACTGTAATGGGGTATGCGAGGGGGACTTGATAATGGGGGGAATCTAGTAACCATAATGTTGTTCAAGTAATTGTACATTAATGATATCAAAATAAAAAATTAAAAAAAAAGAAAAAGGTACAATACAAAATGATGTGTAGAGCCATATATATGTGTGTGTGTGTGTTTATGTGTGTTTATATATAAATAAATATATAAATATATTTCTGTGCAAAGCAGGGGCAGGCACCTATTTTAAAACAAATCTAAACTAAAATTAATCATAAACATAACCAAACTGAGCATATACATTTACTACTAAATTCCTCTTCTATTTACGTATTATGTAATAGTATTAAAATTGTCTTAGGAATTTATAAAGTAGCCTTTGAAATTTTTATTTGCAAAATATGGAAGCATCTAACATCACTGGAAAGCGAGTTGAGTATTTTCACAATTGTTAAGGAATTCAACAAGGCCATTGCTTAAGTGAGAATGCTCAAGTTGCTCTTCTGTTTCAAAACCTTCAGAGCTTTTAGACATAAACTACTTGAAATGGCCTTAATGTGTACGCTCACATCCTATTCAGCCAAGTCCCCTGCCTTTATCCCCTTGCTAATCTGATTCTATGGCTAGGCTTCCTATTTTTCCTTGACTTTAAGATACCTTCTCTTGTCAAAGTCTTCACATGTTCTCTCCCTGATATCTCCCTGTGCTTAGAATCCCCCACAAAATTTCAGTGTTGTCTCTTAAGTGCCACTTCTTAATCCCCCAAACCTGACTACCACCTGTCTGAAATTTTTACAACTGTAGGCTTTTCAGTAGTTTTGTGGAATTGCATATTTAATTCCTCTTTCAGGCAATCCATGAAACTTCATGAATGCAAGTAATCTGTCTATTGCATTCACTAGAGTTTCCCCAGTGGCTACTGCACTAATTACTAAAGGAAAATGGGAGAATCATGTGCAAGAGGTAGAACTATGTCCTATCCTATAAAACTGGCATTAGTTAGATGATTTTTGGATTAGTCAGCACCTCATTTAAGAAGAATGATTAAGTCCCATGGGGTAAATATTAAGAATGAAACACTGTGTACATAACCTAGGTGAATGTCCCAGTTCTGCCATTCACAGATCTAGTGATCTAGAAAAATAAATTAATCTCAGATTGTTTACTTATCATAAGATAAAGATATTTATACTTAAGCTGAAATTAAGATATGCACACACACAATTAACATATGTTCAAATGAAGTAAGAGCTAGTATGAAAGCAATATTGACTCCCCTTTTTGTAATATCCAGTTAAGAAACATGTTTGTAGATCTTTTACCTTCTTTCTTTCCTGAGCCCTGGATCTCATCTGAGACAACGCCTCCACCGAAGCTCTCCAGTGGTAGTAGTTTCCTCTTTCAAAATCCTTCTGTCACTGGGACTGGGAGTGGCATGTGATCCATCTCACCACTTCCAAACTATTCTCCTACCTCCTTCCTAAAATCCCCAAGCTTGAAATTTGTTTCCTCCAACAATACCACCCACAGTGCTCACTTAATCTGGTTATCTTATTTATTTATCTTCATTCAGTGAAGATTTTTAGCACCTGGCTCACTATTATTTCCTTTAACTCCATTCCTACAGGGCCATTGGCTGTTTACATTTTCATAAACACCATAAATTCCTCATCTGTTGCTTCTCTGATCTTGTCCCTTTCCTGCTTTGGCACTTACTCCCACGGTCATGCCACAGACTTTGCTTTACCCATAACAGTCAGCTCTTCGTCATCTCAATGACAGGCAGCTTACTGTATCATCACAACTTTTCCTTCCAGCTCAATTTCTCCAGTAACTTAACAAGTTTATTTAACTGCATGAAGACATAAAAACCAACAGATCTATCACCATTTCATTGTCAAAAACCCCAACATGTTCTCACTTTCCTCATTATCCACTTCAATTACCTGCCACTATTTTAATCACTACCTTGAATATACCTTCAACTTCTTTTCTCCTTTTTCACTTTTTTCATACCTACTCAGCCAAATCCTAAACTTGATCCAATTCTAAATCCATCCCATGCCTACATAGCTCAATAGCACTAGAAAAATAATATACATGGATATACTCTTCTTAATAAGTTCATGATCATATACTTCAAGTGTATCTTTAATGTTTCAAGAAAAGACATTCATTCTGGAGTCTACTTTCTCCCCCAGTCCCAAGTGAATTACTTTAACTTTTAATCTCACTTCAAAACTTCTAAACCTTCTCTCCAGCCTTTTATCTCATAACCTTGTTTCCAAAGTCCTTAGACTATAAAATGAACCATAAGGGAACTTCTACAAGCCACAATGACCTCATCTCCCACCATCCTGAATCCATGTCAATATTCCTAGATTATCTTTCCTCTTAGAGATTGAATCATCTAAGCTCCCTGACATTTCTGCCCTAAAGTCCATCCCTTCTCATTGTTCTAGGACATCACTATAGCAACCCTCTACCTCCATTTACTGTAAGACATCATTACTTCGTCAATCTGAGCCTCCCTCTTTCCTACATTTTTTTCCTTATGGTATTACTACAACAGCTTTAGACATGTTATTTCTCGTATCTACCTCCATTAAATTCATTCCATTTATATATTGTTTGATTTGTTACCTATTCAGCAAAATTCTTAAAAAGAGCTGTACTATCTCTAATTCATCACCTCTTATTTACTTTTTAATTCGCAACATCCATGAATTTGCTCTTGTCACACTTATCCATGTTCTTCACATTGCTAAACCCTATTTTCAATTCTCAGTGTTCATTCTATTTGAGCTATCAACAGTTTTGACTCAGTTTCTCTCTTAGATCCACCTCGAAACATTTTCTCTACTTGGGTTCCATGCCTTCTTACTTTCCTGGTCTTCTGTCTTATCAGTAGCACCTTCTCCTTCTCCTTTAATGCTTCCTCCTATCTTTCTCTCCTGTAAGCATTCAAATATCTCAGAACACAGGCTTTGAACATAAACTCTTCTGATGTACATTCCACCCTTGGTGATACTCAGTATCAAGGCTTTGATTACCATTTATATGACAACAAATAAAAAATTTTGTCTCGCATATGGTCCTCTTCTCTGAGCTCACACATCCAAGGGTTTATTCAATATTTCCACTTAAATGTCTATTAGCCATCCAAACTTAATATGTCTACAACAAAATTCTAATCTTCTCTTCCAAGTAATGATACTTATGGTTCTCTCAATCTTAACATACAGCAACTTCATACAGATTTGTATGTCTACATGCAGTTAAATGAACTTGTTAAAGTCAAGTTACTGGAGAAATTGAGCTGGAAGGAAGAAGTTGTGATGAAACAGTAGGCTGCCTGTCATTGAGATGGTGAAGAGTTGACTGTTCCAGGTAAAGCAGGTGCACAGATCAAAGAGTTGGAGTCACCCTGAGCTTTTCTATATTTTCTCATATTCTTTATTCAATCAATCAGCAAATCCCACTGGCAACACTTTGAAAATATGTCCAAAATCCAATCACTTTTCAACATCCTCAATGCAACCATGCTGGTAGAAGCCACTACCATCTTTCTGTGAGATTATTGCAGCAGCCTCTTAATTGTGATAATTCTTTTTAGTTTATTCTTAACACAGCTGTCAGAGTAATTTTGTTAAAATGGAAGTTAGAGCATGCTCCTCTTCTAAAATTCCTTCAGTGTCTTCCCATCTTGTTCAAAATAACTATTCATTGGCATATGGAATTTATCTGATTAGACCATTATTATTTTGTACCTTATTATATCTTCAAAATCTCTCCCTTGTTCACCCAGGTACAACCACACTGGCTTGCTTGTCATTTCCTTAAACATACCATACACAAATCTTGCCAAACTTTTTGTTTTCTTGTTTTGTTTCGTTTTGTTTTGTTTTACACAATCTCTGTTCCATCTGGGTTCATCCTCTTTCTCCAAATATCTACATATGACTAATTTCTCACTTCCTTCAGAGTTTCATTCAAAATCACCACCTTTGTGAGGCCTTCTCTGATCTTTAACGTTAGCTCCCTCTTCATTTCTTTGGCTCTTCCTTTGACCTCTTCCCTGATATTTTTTGTTATTATTCTGCATTCCACTTATTGTGTTCCATAAAACATATTTCACTTATTTAGTTTGTTTAGTGTCTAAAATCTCTCTTAGGGCAGGCATTTTTGTCTAGTATGTTCATGGCAGTATCTTCAGTGCCTGGAAGGTAGGGCATTGGTAAGTATTAACTGACTGAATGGATGAATAAGCACAACAGAAATGTTGACTTAACCATAATGAAACTGTTTACTGTTAAAGTGAGATAATTCAGTAATTGAAAACATAAATGCAGAAAGTAAACCATAGGGAAATTGGTATTAATTGAAGAAATAAAACACCATTTGTATCACTACATGTGTCCTAACTAAATTTAAGATTCTTTATTTAATATTATCCTTTTATTCTTTTCTTTCATTTGAGAAAAGGAACATTTTTATAGAAAGTTATTTGAATAGCACTGTATAAATCTGCCATTTTTCTTAACAATAACTTGATTTTAAATATTTTTCTTTTACAACATAAAAGAAGTAAATGTGATTTAAAATGGTATATAATAATTCTTTTTCATTAAGGAACATTTAGTACAAGTTGTATATGCTTTTTAGTGCAAGATTATTTTATGTATGCTTGCTTTCTCATGTTACATTTTTACTGCATTTTTAAAATTTTATTCTTAATGTGAGTAAGCTGTTTTCTTTTTTCTGAGGCTGCTTGGTATAGTTGAAAAATATTACATTTTGGCATAAAATCTGTCATTTCTATGCCTGGCTCTGCCATTTTTTAGTTCTGTGACCTTGGGTCAGTCACAGGAAACTTCCTTTCTTTCATCTGTAAAATGTGGACATCTGCCCAGCCTTCCTCAGTGGGTGGTGAGGAGGCCAGGTAACTTAGAACAGCAGTCCTCAGTCAAATATTGGGTTATAAGGGCCAGTGTTGGAACACCTTTGGACTAGAAATATGCTAACAATAAGGATCAATCACAGCGTGTATGGTTCTTATAATAAAGTTAACTACATAGAGATTTTCTTTAACTTGCTTTTTAGGTATTTCTTATTTAGCTATTTATTTAGTAATAAACTATCTTTTATGATAGGATGATCAATGGTAGAAGGTCTTCTTTTTCCTTTAATTTTTTATGATTGTTTAATTTTATTTTTGAATTTTTGTCTTTGATGAGATAAAACCCTGACAATTTCATATCAATTCCGTGATATATTTACTTATTTTTAATTTAAAACTTCTATGAAGCTCTGAAGTCTAGAAATGACTACATCAGTCTAGTAGTATTCAAATTGTTGACCCCTAGGCCTGACAAGTTCAGGCAGGAGAGTAGAGGCAGGAGACATGGTAATTATTCTGGTTTTACCTTTATAAAGAGTTATAACCTAGAGCGACTCACTATGCCTTCTGTGACTGTAGTTCTGTTTCTATGAAATGAAGGAAGTAGCTTGGAGGGTGGGTTTTGGAGATTCCTTCTGTTTCAAAATTTCCAAATAAATCATACTCTATCACTTTCTACCTAGATGTTTCCTAATTCAAACAATTTTTTTGAGTCCTACTTCTATGTCCTAAAAGATAATAAGGCATTTTGATAACAAATCCTTTCATAAAAACTTTTGAGGCCTTTATTAGTACAGTCAAGCTCATGTTGATCTCTGGCAATAAATGTTTTAGATAAATAAAGCAAACACAAGATTATAACATAATAAGCTTATACATTGCTTTTCCATAGAGAAATACTTAAATCAGAGAATGAAATCATTGAACTATTTTCTATCCAGAAGCTGTCTATTTTTCTCAGTACCAACTGCTAATCATTCACCTCTTCATATGACATTGACTTTTAACCAGACACCGCAAGGTTCTAAAGCTTCATATGGTGTTCCAATCAAAGTGATTGTGTAACAAAAAGCATAAAAGAGTAAAAGCAATTAACCTTCCCCAGTTTAAAGTGAAAAATTGAAAACAAACTGGAAAGTTTGAATCCATAGGTCAGATACAGCTATGATCATTTTCATTATTTTTTTTCATGTTCATACTCATTGAAGGAATTCATACACTTAATTTAAATGTTTTCATAGAATTTGTGGTAGGAACATTTAGAAAGAGAGCTTAGATATGATATTTTATTTTTCTTCTGCTTTAGCCATGCTTACAAATATGTGTGGAATGAATTGCAACCAGAAGATTAATTTGTTCTAAGTATCAGCGAGTTTTATGTCCCTGAACAAAGAGTGGGGCACACCCATGAGGTGAGTTCTTTCTGTTTGCTGGGTTTACAAGAAGGTTAGTGGAAGATCAGAAATCACACATTTTCTCACCACACCATTTCAGCTTCATACATTCGAAATGTTGATTCCAAAGACTAAAGGAACATACAGCAAGATAACACGATCACACACATATTAGTCAGGAAGATTAAAAGGACACCTAAAAAATAAAAGTAGTTTTCTAAACAGAATGTTTTAGACAAGTTGACTGTGACATTGTACAAAATATTATTTATCTGCATCCCAAATACAAAAATATATAGAATGTACACACACACACAGAATTTAATTTCCTTCTCAGATGGATATGGTGAAAAAGCAGACTTTAAAAAATTTAAATAAAATCAAGATTTTCTTTGATTCTTAATGTACTTCTAAATATTCTGGAAATTATGAAAACAGCCATTATAAAAAGTATGATGAATGTATACAGAAACGATGAATTTCATACTGAATATGTCAATAGGACTGAACACCTTTTAAAACATTTCATCTCAGGCCAATAAATGTAGTGAGTAATTTAGAAGTAAAATCTATGAGATAATTACAGGAAGCAAGCAAAATTGTGTAATATATTAGGTACATAGGTTAACCTGAGTCCTATGGTACTTAAAAAAATTTACTATTAGTAATGAAGATTGTGCTCTTTTTACCCTAAAAGTGTGTCTCTCCTGAAAAACAATTGATATTATTGGTCACAACATAACGAGAGAAACAACTTGGCAAATAATATATTTTAGCGTGACTAAAACATTTTAAAAAGTAAAATAAAAACTGATGGTTTGCATTGATTTGTCTCAAAAGAGAAAGTGAAATTGAGGGTTGTTAGGGCCACATGTCTTTTTATTGTCTTTTTGTCATACAGAACCCAGTGATGCTAAAAGGAAAGTCCCCAAGTACTAGTGGAATGATATCTGACTCAGTGTACGAGAGACAGAGAAATGTTAAAGTAGCTTTTCAAAACTGACTTTCTGCTTGTAAGATTAACCAAGAGGTCCTGGTGGCAGGAAGCTAGAATTTACACATCATTTTTTAAACACACTTTTTCCTCAGATGCCAGATTTATGTTAATATATTTATTGTGGTAGTATTTCTTCAACATTTGAGACTAAGTTTGGTTAATTTACTGTGCATTTTGGTGTAATTTTTACTGTATGTTTTTGAAAAATAAAGTACCTAGTTTTTTATTTTTTAAATATCAGGTAAAAAATGTAAATAGCTAAATCTTAAGACAATGTTGATCTTATAAAAAAGTAACAGTGTGATGAATAATTTTAGACAATTTTGTAGGACTCGGTATTCTGTCACATCATCTTACTACTAGGAGGTAGTAGAAATAAGCATTTAAATTATTTAGTATTATTACATTCTAATTTTAATGCTAATTATAACATTTTAATTTTTTTCCTGAGAATTTGCAGTTATTCTGTTCATTAGCATGATAATATTCCTAGGAATTTAAAGTGCTAATTCCTACTAAAAGTAATGATTATTTTACTTAATTTTATTTTATTTTAGCTGAGTCCCTCCACTAGATTTTTGTTGACATTGTTTATTAAATGTCAAATTAGATGGCATGAAATAAAATTTGATTAATTTAATGGAATGCAAACTTCTGTCTTACAAACTCATGATTAACACTATCATTTTGGAGTAATTCAAGGGAAATTTTTAATATAGTCGAAGCTCAGCAATAACAAACATCCTACTTCATCTCTTTATATTTCATTTAATCACTTGAAAAGAATTTTCCCCCTCATAGAACATAGCTTTATTGATCTTCCTTAATTTTAATTTTCTTTTCAATGGCAAGAAATTCTGGCAGCATGGTAGAGAAGTCACTAGGCTTGGAGTCATAAAATCAGAATATATGATCCTAGTAAGCTTCTGGTTCTTAAATAGTAATATGGAATTCAATGTGGTCTTATATTTTTGTGACTATAAAATGAGAGTATATATTGTAATGTACTTTAAAATTGCAAATGCTTTTTGAATTTGTAGTCTTCTTTGCTTTGGATGTTTACATTGCATATACTCAAGGAAACATCTATTCAAATAGACAGGAATTTACAAAATTGAAGAAATTGAGCACCAGAAATATCAATTTGTGGGGCATCTGTTTCACTTCTGATTAACAAAAATGATTAATCCCCTAAACTTTGAGTATTTCAATGTTTCATTTTTGAAGGAAGGTTTCATTGTGTTCAATTTAGTTTAATAAATATTAGTAAATATTATCAGTGTGCCACACAAGGTAAATCCTATTGAAAATCATGTGAATCTAAAAGCATTTTCCAATTAAATTACATTGTATGTATTCATGGGATGTGAATGCAGTATATCAAGCTGTTCCAACCTGCTGCAGATTTTTGTAGGTTTTCGTCCCTCTGACTGACACAAACCTTCCTGTCCTTGCTCCTTCACCTAGTAACCAATTCATCCTCAGATATTAGTTTAATGATCATTTCCTCAGGGAATCTTCCCTAATACTTCAGACTAAGTTAGATATCCTATTACTGATTTTAATAAAATGTACTGATAATATCTGTAAATTCATTTTTTTGTAAGATTATCTGAAATTTATTTTCTATACTAGTTATAAGTTTTACTGTATCCATGACATTTACAGTGTCTAATATACTATAGGAGTTTTACCATTGTCCTTTGAATCAATGAATTTATAAATGAATGAATACAGTATATTACTAATAAAAATTAGGACTTTTAAATGGTAAGATAAAAGTATTCTGCCAATTTCTAAAAATGATTTTAAGCCACTGATACTATGTACCAAAAAACTTCAGATTTATTATTTCTATGGCTAATAAACTCACTTCAGAATCAGTATTAGTCTGTTCCCAGTTAATGAACTCCTGAGTTCATACCATGAATATTATTAATTCATTCACCTAATTTGTTTAAAGAAATCATATGCTAGATACTGCTCTAACCACTAGGGAGACAATAAAATTTTCTGCCATCAGGGAACTTATTTCTCACTTGGGGGGACATATAGTAAGTGAAATAAAAATGTAAAGTATGTTGTATGATGGATGATAAGTAGACAAAAATAAATTCATAAATATGGCAATTTTAAATATAATAGACAAAGAAGGCTTTCTGGCTGGGTGACATTTGAACTATGATCTAAAGGATGTGAGGAAGTGAAACATGGAGAGGTCGGAGGAGGAGGTTTAAAGTAGAGCATTAAAAAATATAACCAAGAGTATACCTCACGTATTTGCAAAACAGTAACAACAGAGGGAGGGCAGCAACCCTCTGTAATTAATTCAAACTGCAACCAGACCAGGCCATATTTCAGATGCTACCCAAAAAAAATCCCCTCTGTTTTACCCAACATTTCTCATGTGAGTTGTATTGAAAGATGAGAAGAAGGCAGTAAAGAATATTACTATGTAGAGAAATTTGTCTTTGTTTAAAGTTGCTTTAGTATTTGCTCATCTTTCAACTTTACCCTAGATTGAGACAACAATGTAGGGATACATCTGTAACTTATTCAAAATACCTTCAAAAAGATAACTGCTTATACCTTTCTTTAAATTTATTATCCTCATTTAGTCTTTGTCTAGGTTATGTTAAATCCCCATGCACATTACTTGATGAAAAGAAATTCTCTAATACATTGGAAGATTTCTCTACGTAATTAGAGTACTGCTGCTGATTACTGATGAAGAGCTGCTAGTTAGATTTTCAAATGGATGTTTTCATGCTTTAGGTTGACTAGCAATGTCAAGTCATTGATCCAATGTTGGTTTCCCCTCTATTTCCCCTTCAAAAATAATCTAGCACTTATACAATATTAAAGCAGTAAAATTGCTGATTACCCAAAGGAATGTCAGAAAATAGATCATTAAACACAGTTCAATATGAAACACCTAGTATTCTGTTCCTGTATTTCTACCTGAAGAAAATGATACCTGATATTTTTAAGACATACACAGAGGCAATTAAAATTTTACAGTTTTGACTTGGCTTAGTTAGAACCTTTATATAAAGGATACTTATTTTTCTCCTTGTCCTTATTGATATGAATGAATCATTGAGAAATGATATTACTTTAATCTAGCATTGTCCTAGCATTGTTTTCAATTAATAGTAGTACTCTATGGTTAATATGAGGCCTAATTATTAAAAACAAACCTGTTTACTGGTCAAACTTCTTAAATAGTCTAAATCTGTTATCTATACTATGTATCATATATTTACTTGAAAATAGCTCAAAATATTTTAAATTGAATAGTCATAACATCATTTTCTCTTCTTTGTCCCATATTTAAATTCATTTACTTTTACTAACACTTTCAAGCAATTCCAGGTTAGGGTAGTGTCTCCAAGTTTGAAGAGCTTGACTTTGAGACAGCAAAAACTCAGTGGGAAATAGCAAATATTATTATGTATGGCATATTTATCCACAAACTTCATTCTGTTTTGTTAGAAGACCATCTCACCACCTCCGGACAGGTAGTGCAGCACAGCCTGATGAAGAATTGAGCCATTTATGTATTCAGATAGTCAGTTTTACTATTTTCCATTATGAGACTATTTTCTCTCAAACCTTAGGGCATGGAAAACAAGTTACTGTTTGAAAAGCTGACAATTTTGGCTCTATTAAGGTAGAAATAGCTACCTTTGAACATGTGAATGAATAATAAAGTCTCTTCAGACTTAATACTGGAGGGTAAAGAAAGGAGGCTGGCAAAACATATATTTATTATATGATACAAAGAAAGTAGTTTGGCAAACTGAAAGCTATGAATAGGAATTATTCTTCCCATTTAAAGTTTCAAAGTACTCTACATAATATACAGTAATTTGGAATCTTCTCAGGCATTACAGTTTGAAATGTGCCTTTAGAGGAAAAAAAATCCATAAATGTTATTCTTAAGGAAAATTATTCCTTGATAGTACATTTATAACTAAAGAAGTGTAAATAACTCAAATAAGTTAAAGTGAATAAAAAATACTTTTATGTAATTTTTTAAAGAATGCTGCAAAATCTTAAATTTGATTAGATTAATTAGTTGTAAAATTTGCAACAAATCTTCAATTATTAAAAATTAAATTATAGTAAAAATAAGTCTTAGTTATATTTTTAAAAAAACAGCTCAAAACTCATCTCTTCCTAATTGTTTTGCTACATTTTACTATTATCTATACTCTTGAGGCTTTTTAGCTTATATATCTGTACAGATGAACTACTCTATTTTGGCTTGTTATTGTGTATCTGTTTGAAACCCAGTATTCAGTGGCAGCATTTTAGTAACTTCAAATCAGTGAACCTGGTAATATTTACAACCAAAGAAGTTGGCAAGTATTATAAGTCAGGCACGTATTTTATATTTTGTTGATAGTCTAAACTCTAGACCTAAGCAAGTAGGAGAGAAGATTTAATAATGCAGATCAAATTTCTAAAGACTCTGTAGCTATTACACAGTGAACATCAGAAAACATTCAGAGTATGTCCTACGGTATTACTTCTATCCAATTCAGCAAGAAGTCACTCGTGTCACTGACTAATAATAGGTGAACTGAATTCTGTGAAGAAGGAGCATTTATTCATCCCATGGCACAAACACTGAGAAAGCAGTAGCATATGGTAGAAATATAGCTAAGATGAAGAAGTCTTTTCAATGGTTACTTCCCTATAATCAGTATGTTTGAGTTGGGAAAAATGATGACAGTAGGTTATATTTCCATTTTAGGTTTGGTGTTGATGACTAACAGTCAGAACATAGCTTTTGGAACTCAGAAAATAGGGCTAGAGGATGTGTATGAAAGTTTGCGCAGAGTTTTAAAAACAAACAAAAACACATGTTCTAATTTTCTTCCAGGTATGGCTAAAGGAAGAGCAAAGAAAGGTCAGGTACACAGGCAGATACCTTGGCAATGACGGATGACAGAGAGCCTGTAGAATTCCTGAACTCCCATTTTCCTTCCATATTTCCTCCCAGAATGAACTTTACATTGGAAGTGAGAGAAAAAAGTAAAAGGTCAGGTACATTATAAGAGATAGAAGATACTAATAAAACAAATAAGCATTTTGAATGAATTGAAGCGTCCAGAAAGTTATAGTCCAGATTGTTTTTTAAAACAATGAGAATTGCAGATATAAAGAGAGAGACACTATTTTCATTTGTTTGAAATCTCAGGAAAATAAGAGAACTTATAAAAGAGTAGAGATGCAAAATGGACAAAGATGACTATTACAGATTAGAAAAGGGTGTTCTTAATGTTATTGGGAAAAATTCTGATTGGATTTTTAAAGATAGTTTTCTTTTTGGACAAGAATTCACCTCCACAATGTGTTAATGTGTAAGCATTAGCACGGGGGTAAGGGACACCTGCATTTAAATCCTGCACTAATACTTATTAGCTACGTAATTTCAAAATAGAATTACCTCCCTAAATCTTACTTTCCTCACTTCCAATATAAGGATTACAGTTATAAGAAAGTTGAATAATATAACATGAATAAGAGGATTAAATAAAATATGGTGTGAAACACTTGGTATGGTACAGTTAAACAGTTAACGGATTATGTTTCATTTTGATTCGGGATATATATATATATAATTTTTTCTCATATGATATCAAATAATATAATGAATAAAATAGTAATAATCTTCTGAAATACATTATATCTTTAAATGATTTAACACATATATGTTTTTTATTTTATCCTCACTTTGTGAAAACGTCTATGTAAGGTTTATTTTTCTTTTTAAATAGATGTACCAACCCTTGGAGGAAAAAAGTAGTAGGAAGAATTGTGTATAGGAAAATTCCCTGTACATCAGAATGTTTCATTCCCAGGTCTGCATCTGTAAATCATGATTTTTGATAAGTTATTTAACTCTTTGAGTTTCAATTTCCACAGTACTGAAGGGAGATAATATTGCCTAATTCATAGGGCTTTTGTGAAGAGAACTTTGGAGCCTTCTATTCAAATGAAATATATAATTAATCTTAGTTTATTACGGATTTTTCCAATCAAATATTGTAAATTCAGCTTCATTGAATAAACAAACTCTATCATTGAATAATGAATCCAAATCAATATGGATTGATCAGTCCTTGGTTCTGTTCTCTTTAGCACATTTAATCAGTTTTGCCTAAGTCAGAAAGACACTATTATTAAGAATCCAAAGTGCTGCAATTAAGATTCAAAACTATTTTAAATTATTGACAGAAAATTAAATAACATGAATAATATTAGAATTGTGAAATTGGGTTAAAGTGCCTAGTGTGGTATCTGTCAAGATAAGTTGGGTCTAGTTTGAATCTATGCAATTTGATTTCACCCACATCCAGTATGGTTTACTATTATAGTTCTAAAAGCAAATATATGCTTAGGCTTTATTGATATAATTATAGACTTGGACATAACATTTTCAAAAAATCATTGAACTACATGAAGAATAAAATAGGGATAAGCCAAAGTGTAGGCAATATATGCCATAATTTTTTAAGGATTTGGAGGTGTTTGACCTGAAGAAAAGAATTCTAGGAGTGACTTGATTACTATTTTCAGAATTACATACGATGCTTTAAAGAGTCAATAAACCAGAGCTTTGACTAATAAGCAAAAAAAAAAAAACAGATAAAACAACTTTCTAATAAAAAGGTTATGGTATTAATGAAAGCTTAGTGTTTTTTTTTTAATTCAGAGATATTTGAATTGCCAAAAATACCTGCTCGCTCCTCTGTATGTTAAATAACTTAATGTGAGCCTTTAACATTTCCTTGTAAAAATGGGGATATAAATATCATTTCAGGATTTTGGCAAGGATTAGTGAATACAATACATGTGAAACATTAGGTTTAACATGCTAACAACATTAAATTACTCTTACTAAAAACAAAATTAGAAGATTAACTGAAGGCCATATAGAAGTATTTTTGAGTTACTAGTATGAAATGGAAAAACTAAAAAACAATTAGTGATTCACAAAAGAGAAGTATGTTCAAGTTGCATAGGAAATGGGTATAGTTATGATGAACACTGATTAAAAATATCTATTAAGAGAGCAAAGCAAGGAATGCTAAGGATAATAGAAAGGGACAAAAGAAAAGGAAAACAAAGATGTCAGACATTTTTCTTCATCTGAAAAGAAAAAGTTGAAAACTGTCTTTTCCAATATTATTCAAACTGGACGCAATTGGCTTTCCATCATTAACTTGTCAGATTTCTGAGAAACTACTGCAAACTCGACTGGTTAGAGATATCCTCTCTCATAACCTCTATGTCTGTCTCAATAACTGAAGTATTAGTAAAATTTATATAACTTTGTCAAAGTTAAGTTATAGGCTTTATCTTTGTGCTTATGATCCACAATCAAACAGACTGAAGACCACTGCAAACACCACCTATTACTTGTGAGCTCCTACATGATCAACACATTTTAGACATGACACTAAAATAATTACTTATAAAAGCAAAGAAAACCATTAGCACTTCAGAAATTTGTTTAGCTATTTTAAATATTTGTTCATTTTCTTTCCCTAGAAGAATAAAATGTCCTAAACACAGAGGAAGCCATCAGACTTCATTTTTATTTTCCAACTGAATCCAGACCTTTTCTGAAAATTTCCAAAAGACAAAAATGATGTTAAAAAAAAGCAACTGAACAGGATTTGGTTTGGAAAATGTTTCTCCTGTTTGTGTTAATCAATTTAATAATAATAATAATAATAATAATAATAATAATAATAATCTTTGCCTATACTTTGGATTTTATTATTATATATAAATAATAAATCAAACTGAAATACTGACCTAGTTATCACATATATAGACACAAACTAATTTAAAACATTTCTTTTTTTTCACATTCATTGTTGTGATTACAAGGATTGTTGTGTTACACTGAATCGAGTGACATTATTCATTTCAGAAAGAAAATATTTAAAATTTGTTGAAGCAAAAGGGATTTTTCAAGAAGGAAGGAGTTTCTACTTCTCTGTTCTAAACAGTATTCAAGAGGCTTTAAGAGTTCACTTATCTTCAGAAGATGACTAACCGTTTAGATTGTGTCTGTACTAGGAAACCCTGACACAATGATTTTGGAATGAGCCAAGTTCTCAAAAAACACAATTATAGGTTATTATTTTTTTCATCTTATGTTAGACCCATAATCAGGTTGGAAATCTATAGTCAGTGATAATGGAGCACTGAGACAATTGTCCATATTATTCAAGCCAAAGAAACACTTTGATTTGAAATTCTGTATCTAAATGATTGAGGCCAGAGTGCTCCTTTGGTATGAATGATTTAGATAATTGTCTCAGTTTTCCACTTCATCTTGCTAGTATAAGTGCCCAAAAGCAAATTTATGAGTTACCATATTCATTCAGAGAAGTGAAAAAATGTACATATTTTGTGGCATATAAAATTTACAAAAATAAAATTTAAAACTGTGGAAGGTACATTTACATATTTTCAATACCTCCTTTACAGAAAGTAAATTACAGTATGCAGGCTCACACATGTTCAGTAAATTGCATTTTAGTGTAGCTATTTATCACTAAACTTTTTCTGAAAATTAAACAATTCTTAACGTTTGAGCATCATAAAAAATGAAGAAACCAATACAAATCTTTTAAGTTAAACAAGACTTTTAAGAATATATAAATTCACATAGCATCACCAGTTACCAGAGTAAAATAGTCCTAATTTACAGAACCAGACTATATGAAGAAATTTGTACCTAATTGTCACATGCTTTGTGTTCATGGCGTAACTGTATTTTTGTTGCCATCTCTTATGATTGCTATGTACTAAATAATAAGCCGAAACCAACTACACTCCCCAAAGTCGATCACTGTACTTGTTTCAGTTTTCCTTTGTAAAGCCTAAGTTCTGATCTGAGACGCAAGCACTAAAGTAATCAATGCTGATAAATGACTAGAAATGGTTTCTTTATGCCAGTCCTCACTGAATAGAGAGTTTCCATTATCTCATTAAACATTGTCACTCTATCAGTTTGAAGGGGGTAGGCAGTGCCACTCTTCACTGCTTCCACTCGGAACAGTATTCTATTTATCTGTTTCTAATATGAAAGAAAAATTAAAAATAATAAAGTCTGGAGAAAACTTCCCGTTTGAAGACATATAAATGCCATCTTTCATACTTCTTTTAATTGTTGTTTAGTTTTACCTGGAACATAATCATTTAAAACAAAGTGAAACAAAAATTCTTAGATAACAGAGCCTAATTTATAACATGTTAGATAAAGTAAATCAAGTTTTACTCGTTGGAAAAAAAAATAAAATTATCCTCCGGACCCTTTCTGATCCTAATGGACATGGTACTTCTGTTCACTTTTCAAGGAGTGGATAGCGCCCTGGCTCCCTCCGGCAGCCTTGTTCTGAGAACCTGGCAGTTTAGAAAGTCATCTAATACGCATGCGTTGGGACTGCGCGAGGTCTTTTTCCCCCTCCTTTTGTATTATCTGTCCCTATGGAAAAGAAGAGCACTCTGGAAAAAAGGCAAGGTGTGAACTGCCTCTCTTTGGCAGCTAGTCAGTGGGCTTTTGAGAAGAAAAGTGTCCAAGGTAACAGCACAAGATGTCAGAAAAGAAATGTTTGAAAAAAATAATGGGGAAAACCATGGAAATTGCTTGGACATTAATTACTAGAAATGGCCATTTACAACATTTTGTTCTCTGCCAGAACTTTTCTTAATGCTTCAAAGACAGTATTCTAGTGTGAACAGAGCACATTCTTTGCACAAGCAAGGTCCAGCCTCTCAATATCCTGGATGATCAGCCGTGCACACAGCTTGGCTACTCAGCTTGGCCATGTTGCCTCATATGCAAGGCAGTGACCTTTGAGAACTCTGAATTCATGCCACAAGGAAAGAGAATATTTCCTTACTCTTTCCTGTACCTGGTATGTTTCCATGTATATTTCTGATGATTGTCCCTGTGAAATAAAGATCTTTCTGAAATAGAAGGAGCCCTTCATGGCTTAGGGAAAATAGGTATGCATGTATATGACAGCATACTCTCTGAATTATAACCTGAAATATTTAATCAATTACCTGTTTGTACAGTATCAATTGCCTTCATTTCATTTCATTTTGCTTTTATCACTATAGAGGCATATATATCTTGAGAAGAAAGTTATAGAAATGAGCGAATGTAACAGAAATCACTTATACTTGCGTCCTCTACATAACACTGACAAAGAAGCAGCAACTGTTACCGCATCACCAGGAAGTGAACATGACCCTCTGGACGCCAACCCTGGGATGGGACACCCATCAGTCAATGGAATGTTCTAAGTGTTAGCTTTCTCTTCCCGCAATGAAAAAAAAAACAACACAAAATTACATTTTCACTGAAGACAATATTCCTATCTTTAAATCTTACCAAAATAGGGAAAGAAGATATGCAGACCTTGCTAGAGGGAGTAAATTAGTGTTTGATTTTTGCTATTTTTCTCTCTTCTCCTTAGCTATATGACTGTTTCATTGTGTATATTTGTGTTGTCTTAACAACCTTAATACAGGTGGTTTTTAAGAAAGGTGGAATATGCCATAGAGGTGCAGTTATTAATGCATAAAAAATAATAAAATTGTTGAATGAATAGGAACTTCACAAAGTGGCATTTTGAGGTTTTTCACCTCATATAAGTAAAAGGATTCTGCTACATTAGTGCCCTACACATACTTTGGTGTCAGATATAAAAACATGCCTTAACACTACAAAGTAACAGGGTGGTTAAGAGCAGGGATCCGGACAGTGCATGGATTGTTTAAAACCTGGCTCTGCCACCTACTGGCTGTGTGAACTTCGGCAAGTTATTTGACTTCCCTTTTCCTCAATGTCCTTATTTGTTAATTGGGACTAGGTAATTGTGCCTACCATTTAAAGATGTTAAAAAACAAAAAATGTTATTAACTATAAAATAGTGAAAACAGTGACTGGCATATAGCAAATTCTCTGTAACTGCTGCTAAAAGAAAATATATTTTCAGAAAATAGATTTAATAAATCCTGACACAATTGTATCTATTTTGACCCAAGAAATTAAGAGGCAGAAGAAAATCAAAGCATAGAAAATAAATATAACTGTTTTTACAATGTAGTAAAATTCTGCTTTTATCAATTCAATCAGAAAAGCAATGGAGTAACCAAAAGTTACAAAACAGAAGGTGTGTGCTCAATTTAAGCTTTTAATATATTTGTAATGAGCCTTTATAATCTTCAGACCTTGGTATTAATCAAAATTAGACTTTATAACCATTAAAAGGATGTGTAAATAATGAGATCACAGAAAATGTGAAGATAACAATACTTGAGTAATATCTAGAGTTCAACAATTTACTTTTGGGAGGTAGAAATATTTTATAGCATTGTAGAAAGTCAATATCCAAAAATTCATTTTCTATTGGCTTAGCTCAGGCCTTTGGCCTTAGAGTTACAGCTTTTTGAATAGGAGCTCTTACTTAGTTTCCACAGGTGCATTTTTCTGGCAGATTTATATGTCTCATAAAAGTTTTATATAGCTCATAAATGCAGACTTTCAATCCTACAGGTACTACTGGCCTGGAAGTTTTATTTTATCTTTTAGACTGATGAAAAAGACACATTCTTGTTGAGAGATGCTGCTATGAGTGACAGAGGTATAAAAATGTATAAAAATGGAAAAGAGTGATCCTGGTGAAAAAAGGGCTGGGAGAGGAACTATGAAGTGAAGTCCACAGGGAGGGTGAGAACTGCTAACTGGGAGCTGCAGGGGAGAGAGCCTCCCAGGGAGAACCCGGAGAAGGGGTCAGACCTGCTGCAGGAGAAAGCCAGCCAGGAAATGGAATGGCACTCATGTGGAAAGGGAAGGAGCTGGAAACATGTGCTGTCTATTTACATTTCCTTACAATAATCTGTGTGTATTCTCAGGGCTGTATAGGCACTTTCACACATCAGGCTAATGCACGTCAGATTTTTTGAAAAAGCTCGTGGGTATTTTTAAAGTATCTATTATGTGAACAGCAACTTCTTTTAGAAATATAGATATAATGAACATTAGGAAATGTTTATTACAAATATAATGAAATATAAAGGATGTACAATTTCTTTATATGGGGCATTTATGATTAGAAGTAGGGAGAGTTAAAGAAGAAACTACATAAGGACTTACTTGTACAGTTCAGCAAGAAATAAAGCCCATATGGGTTCTGGGATGGGCAGACAACAGATGTATTTTGAACGTGAAATGATGTATATAGTTCTTAATACATGCTAGAGAATTCCTGAGTTGTACATATATTCCATCATTTGCTTTCCACAAGGATCCAATAAGGTAGATATACTACTATTATCTCTACTTTACAGAAAAGAGAATGTGTTTAGAAGGGTTAAGTTAAGTCACTCAGCTATGAAATGACAGAGCCATGATTTCTGGACCTCCGTGTAAGGCTATGTTGGCCATACATTCCACAAGGAAAGCTGGCAGTGGTTTTACAGGGGTTGAATTCCAGCTTATTCTCTACTAATCAAATCACACTATATCTGCCTCCTAAAAGAATGAAGCTTTTTCTGATTTGCTCAATGATATTACCTGGGCTAATACCAACTCTACAGGATTTGGACCCAGGTAGTCTGACAGGAGACCTATTTTACATGCCATGCTAAATGCACTAAATATGGGGAGTGAAGGAGAGTGGGGAGTCAAAGATGATTCTAAAGTTTCTTTTCTAAGTAACAGCATGCATGTTGGTGTTGTTTACTGTTTCCAGTGAATACTTTTAAAGTTTGGGTCTGCAAACTATGTAAATTATATTATGCATATTATAATATATACCTGGAATAGGAGTTGTTATATGATTTCATTCCATGTTTACAAAAACCTAGTAGGATAGGAAAAGTGCCTTCACCCTTTACAAACTTATTTAAGTCCCAAAGGCTGACCTGCACCAGTCATATCAAGCATTGGCTCTGGCTTTCTGGGTGAGATCAGCCAATAGAAAGCACTGACCAAGAGATAGGAAGGAGTGGGGAGGAGAATGTCAAGGCATTCATTTCTTCACCTGTCCATGAATCCCCCACCAAAAATCAGCTCCTGCGGAACAGCCCTTTCCACACACTCTCTCTGTCTCTGCAGTCCAATCCACAAACTGTTTCTCATAGTCCTTTTGGGTGTCAGCAGAGTAAGAACCTTCCATTGCTACTGACACTGTATTACACTATTCGTCTGGTTTTGCCAAATCATTCCCTCATTTATGAACAAACCCTTTATTAAATTTACCGTAAACAAAATTTCATTACACAAATTATCCAGTACTTTTCTTGACAGGACTCTGGCCCATGCAGTATCCTTATTGCCAATTTATATCTAAGGAAACTCTAGCTTAAATGGCCAGTAGGTTCAGTTTAGTTTGAGGAGTGCATGATGCTAAGCTATAAAGACAAGGAAGTGGCAAACTTTGAGGACGTAAGAAAAGTTTTATAGAGGATCTTCAAAGTTCTAGAATTTCATCAGTTCAACAAACGGACATTGTAGGCAAACAGCATCCTGTGCAAGTGCAGGGAAGAGTAAAATATAAAGATTGAGGGAACTACAAATAGATCTTTGCTGCTGCCTTGCAAGGAACCAAAAATAGTGAAAAAATGAACTTGAAAGGTATCCAGGAGACTAGATAATAAGAGGGGAAAAAAAGGGGGTGGTCATCAAGGAAGTAAACTATAGAATTTTACCAGGAACCCAAGTCTGAGTGAGTAGAAAATTTAACTTGATTTCCCAAAGCGTGATCGTAATCACACAAGAACTTTGATTTTAAAGACAGTAATATGCATGCACACATTTGCATACATTTCCTCTGCAATCATGCAGCTATTGTATACATATTGATAGGCCATAGTGTAGCTATGTATCTCTGTGCTAAGTGAAAACTGAATATTCTGCTAGTAATACCAAAAGCCAAATAGTTTGAATGTTAGTGGGCAACATTTTAAATGTGGAGTGACATTCTTTAAAGAATATCTGTTTTGCTTTAAGTTTTGTTTGCTTATTTTTTCTTTAAATATTTACTGTCATCTTTAATGGAGGTTAAACTATGTGACAGTATTAGGAAAATAAATTAAACATTATCTTAACATACAGGTTTGCATGAAATCTCAGAATTTGCACAATTTTGTTGTCCTAAATGTGATAGCATTTTTTACATAATGATGAGGACATTCAATTAGGTGACATGTTTTGTCTATGTTAGCAGTCTGATTTGAGAACTACTCCACAGTCAGCATAAGGGACAAACAAAAGAGCAGATAGTGCTGGGGGTAGATGAATTCTTTACAGAAACGAAAAAATTAGCTTCAATGATAGACATAAAGAAAACGGGTTGGAGTCAGATCCTTGAGATAGAATAGTATTTAGCTCTCTGTGTCTTTTTTCCATTTGAGAGATGGCAATAATAGCAGCACTGACCTCAATGTATATGAGGATTGATTGAATTTGAATATACTTAAAGCACTAAGAATAATATCTAATAGACTGAGCACCATGTTGTGCATGATGATTAAAGACATTAATACATTAGTTGTCATGTTTTAATAATAGTAGTTATTACTTTTTACATCTCCACTTAGAAACGAAGCATGATCCAGCAAACTCTGGAATATGGGACATCTAAGATTTAAATAAAATCCCACATTCACCTCATTCTCACTTACCATTTCTTTTTTGTTCTCACAAAAAGTACATGGGGGTGTCAAGTACTTATTTTGAAACTTGGGATGGCTCAAAATTTTAAAGATGACCAATGAAATTCTACCTTTTTGGAGTATATCTCAAAATAATAGGCACAGTATGTTAACATAAGCAATTCTAATTGCTTTATAGCACTCATGATAACTTATATAAACAGTATCTATCTTTGTTTAGGAGATCAAGAGAAAAAGAACAAAGAAAAAACTTGAGATCCCAGAGCTGTTATCAGAGAATACTGCTTGCCAAATTTTGCATTATGAGCTAATTTTGATTATCTTATTCCCTAAATCTTGAGTGTTGATAGGAAAATTATGGCCGTTTGAGAAAGGGAATGAAAGTGCTAGCATGGCAAACTTGTGAGATGACAATGACCATTATGTGAAAAACCTATGATCACTGGGAACAAGGGATGCCATTCATGTCAACGGAATATCCTTCCCCATCTATAGTTACAGAATACTTTTTTTAAGAGCCTTTTAAGGTCTCTCACAATTTCTTCTAGCCTTTGAGTGTCTTCTGTGTAAAATAACTGATAATTATGTTAAAATATCAAATAAGTAAAACCTCTATGAACCTAACAGTATGTGGCTTTTCTGCCCTTACTTGAGCAAATAAATATCCTAATTACCAAGGTTACCTATATCTTAACCCCATAAAGGATAATGTTCTGCAACTGGTTTTATTTTCATATTTCTGCAATGAGTATTGACTGCAAGTTCAGATGGTATAATATTTAAAATAACACAGAGTTTTGCCAATGGGACCAATTAATTACTTCAATTAAATTCATTATAGTTATATTTCTACAGTCAGCTTAGGAGTTGAAGAACTTATCAAAAGAAAAATAATTTGACAATATTGCTAAAATAATTTATTCAAATCTCTTTTTGTTCTGCATGGTCTCTTCTTTATGTGGACCATTTAAATCAAGATTTTTGTCCCTCTTTGTAATATTTTATTCTCCAATATCAGAGTTGGATCTTGGAGACCACAGAATATATTATAATTGGGGGTCTACCACTGAAAAGATGATGTACTGAAAGATAGATTAAGATAACATAAAATTTTGGAAATACATATTAAATGAAATTTGATAGTAACATTTTTATAGAAAGGCAAGTGAGGAAAAGCTGAAAAAATAACTGGTAAATAAAAAAATATTCAGTGACAGCTATTTTTCTAAACAGAAAACTGAAAGAAAACTAAATGTAGAACCCAATGGACATTATAGATAAAAATATATCTCCAAAGGATGAAGGAATTAAATGTCAAAAGTGCAGTCGTAAAAAATTAGAATATACTAGAAAAAAGAGTTTTTGCACATACTGTAACATTAGAACCTCATAATAACTGTAGAATTCAAAGAGCAATATAGTAAATACCCCCTCACATAAACAAACACTTCTCAAGGACATTATGGAATTTATCCCTAAATATGCTATATTTATGCATTCAGATGAGCTCAGTATACTTAGTAAACATCTTCCTACACAAACACTAAAACTGGGAATATTCATAAACAAGAATTGTCAGAAATTCCATATGGGTTTAATATTGTACAAAATAATTATCCATTTATAAAAATAGAAATATTAATTTTTTATTATGGTATTATTGATATAACCCTTATGAAGGTTTCACATGAAAAACAATGTGTTTACTACATTCACCCATATTATCGAGTGCCCGCCATACCCCATCTCAGTCACTGTCCATCAGTGTAGTAAATTGCCACAGAGTCACTACTTGTCTTCTCTATGCTACACTGTCTTCCCCATTATCCCCCACACCACGTGTACTAATCACAATACCCTTAAATCCTCTTCTCCCTCCCTCTCCACCCACTCTCCCCCACCTCTCCACTTTGGTAACCTCTAGTTTCTTTTTGGAGTTTGTGATTCTGCTGCTGTTTTGTTCCTTCAGTTTTGCTTCATAGTTACACAAATGAGGGAAATCATTTGGTACTTGTCTTAGCTGCCTGGCTTATTTCAATGAGCATACCCTCCAGCTCCATCCATGCTTTTGCAAATAGTAGGATTTTTTTCTTTCTTTCTTATGCCTGAATAATATTCCACTGTGTATATGTACCACATATTCTTTATCCATTCATCTACTGTTGGACACTTTGGTTGCTTCCATATCTTGGCAGAGGATGTGAATAGACAATTCTTCAAAGAAGAAATTCAGATGGCCAACAGGCACATGAAAAGATGCTCTACATTGCTAATTATCAGGGAAATGAAAATTAAACCCACAATGAGATATCACCTCACCCCAGTTAGGATGGCCATCATTGAAAAGAATAAGAACAACAAATGCTGGTGAGGATGTGAAAAAAGGGGAACACTCCTACACTACTGGTGGGAATGTAAACTCATTCAACCATTGTGGAAAGCAATATGGAAGTTCCTCAAAAAACTAAAAATAGAAATACCATTTGACCTCGGAATTCCACTCCTAGGAATTCACCCAAAGAATACAAGTTCTCAGATTCACAAAGACATATGCACCCCTATGTTTATTGCAACACTATTTACAATAGCCAAGAAATATTAAATTTTGATCAATGACATCATTGCAATTTTGTTATATGCATTTAAATTAGCATTTTTATCGAATTCCATAAATACTCTGGACATATACCTAGAATAATGCATTCAACTTGATACATAAAAATTAGTTCAGGCAATTTATTCACAGAATATATTAGGTTGAACCACTTGAAAATATTCTTTTTGAAGTTCAAATGGTTTAATATTGGTAATGTCATAAGACTATGTAATATATCTAGCATATATTTATTCAACTTATGTGGTTGTATATTATTGTTTAGATAATAACATCATTCATAAACTTTTACATTTATTTCAAAGTATCTGAAAAATATCAGTACTTTTATTCTCTACTTATATAGAGGAAAATATACTTTCTAGTTTCCTCAATAAAAATGATTTTTTTTCTGACTGATATAAATAAACCAAACAGTATACTTTAATCATAAGATAGTTTAGTGAAATTTCAAACTTATACACTGAATTAAGAGTTTCTGATAATCCACATAAATTTCATTTCCTATTAACCTTTAAAGACAGGAGGCAGATCGACATTACTATTAAAGGTTTAGATCAAGCTGGTGGGATAATTTCATCAAGTACATACAAGAAAGACTAGAATATTCTTTAGTATTAGTGGATAAAAAGAAGACAGAAATATGGTTAAATAAAGTATACTAAAATGTGTAATACATATATCATATAAACTGAAATAATGGCCTATACCATTAACACCAGTGAATTTAAAATGTTTAGATGTACTAAATTTATTTCATTTATGCTGCTTTGTATGATTGCCAATGAGAAAATTATAAAAATTGTTAGAAATTTAATGAGAATTCTCTTTAAAAGCTCTCTCTTGTTTTTCTCCCCTCCAAGTTATCTCTTCTATTCTATTGGTAAATAACCTGAAAGAGAATTAGAGCTAACAATGCAGACTATATTAATCACAAAGACCTGTTTAATCCATTAAACTTTTCAATTACCTCTTTGTACACTTCTAGAGGGACTGAGCAAATGAATAAGGAAAAAATATTACACCGAATAATAAATTTAAATTGTATAGATTTCTAAAAAACTTTATGATGTATTCTTTCAGCATTTTATTCCATCTGAAAATAAAATTGTAATATATTATTTTGGTTGCAAATGAGTCATATAACTTTTCTTTCCCCAATGGACAAAGATATTTTGGCAATGTGAAAGAATATTGACTGAAGACAATGTTGAGTTAGATTAATATTGACAATATAAATATTGACTCAACCATTACCTAGCTAGGTACTATAGCCATCAAATTCTCTATGTATTTTAAATTCTAGTAGTTGGTTTTTATCCAAGTTGTTTGAAATTGGTGGGAAGTTCTTTACTAAAATTTTATTTCAACTAGAGAGTTACTTTGGAAAAAGAACCAAGAAAAGAACATTCTTTATGGAGCAAACTAATAAGTTTTTTATATTACTAACCAACACTCTATTTTATGTCTCAGATCACAGCTAACTAGAACTACCTGTTAGAAAAATTGCTAAAAATTCAGAACCTGGTCTAAATATAAACCACAGCAATAACTGTGTTTTGCAGAAGATACATTATGAACATTTGATCTAATAAAATTAAGTCAACTACAAATGAAAATATTAAATTGCAATAATATGGAGAAATAATTTGGTAACAATATTTATTTCATCTCACAATATAACAAGGAGTGTTCAATTATAAAATGCAGTAGCAAAGATTAAATAGGCATGATAAGCAATTTTTTCTTGAAACTAAACAATTACCCTACAAATCAGAAACTTTTTTCAAATATTTTACTAATTCCAAAATATTTTCTGCCTAAAAATCCGGTTGCCTAAATTTTCCTCTTTCTTCATCCAGATTAAATTCAGCCTTTTCTATGACTGAACATGTTCAGGATGGGAAAAGTGATTTACTGAGTACACCACAAACATATTTTCATTTAGGCCAATGGACCACATTTCCATGAAACATTTTATTTATAACCAAACTATAGACCATCTGTCCATCTGTAAGCAATTAGACTCTGGGTATTATGTAATTTTACCCTGGGTGTTACTTCTGTATCTTTGACCCTCTTCTGATTGAAAGTTTTTGTTCACCTATCTTTTACCCTTATTTGAAGACAGTGAATATGTAAATTTATGGCCAAGTACAGTGGCATACTCATAGTAGGCAGCTAAGAAACATTCAAGCAATGAACAAGTATTTGTTAAATGAATATAAATGCAAAAGGTGTGGGAGTTTATAGGGATACATTAGAGAAAATTTTGAAAGCAATTGTGCTATATACAATGCAAGGTGACTATTTTCACTTGGCTTAGAGTTATAATTAATATTAAAATGTCTTAAATATTATTTTATATTTTTGCTAGAAAAATATAATGATCCAAAAACAAGTAATAGTTGTAAATTATGATAGGCTGAGAGAGGATTTTTCAAATGTTGGAACAGGAGGATAGATTTTTTTTATAATGTTAGATATGCATTTTTGTTTGAGTTTAATTATTCTGATGAATAAAATCAATGCTAAATGATTCATGTATATCAAGAAGATTGTATCTGTTTAACATAAGACAGTGAACTAGCATCTCTCTTGTATCCACTCAAGTTTTATATTATAATACATGCTTGGCAAGTATTTGTTGAATTGAAATTAATTAGGAATATATTTCCATTCATTTTCAATTACTCATCATGATAAAGGAAGAAAATAAAATGGGTAAATCAGCATCAGCAAACATTACAGAAACCTGACTTTGTCAAAAGGAGAATGTAGAACAATAACAAACATAATTTACACTATTCAAAGTGAATAGCAAATTTCTAAATAATTAGGAAATTATATTATAAGGTTGGAATTACAGACCCAATTTAAAATAATTTATAGAAGATATCATTAAATCAAGTACAAAAATATAATTTTGAATGTTTGTATTTTTTTTTTAAGAAAAAGACAAATCCTTTGAAATTGGTTTATAATTCTTGGTATTTGTTCAATGTAAAAACAAAGTCTACTCCTGAAATCCTCTGTAAATTCCAGCTCAATTTTTACAATATTTAATACTATTTAAATTGCACTTACGGACCTGTCAATGTAAACAGAAAAAATACTGTCATTCATTATATCTTGTTTCTTACTTTGAGCAATGAAATTCCTCACTGATTTTAGAATAAATGTTTTGCTTTACTTTTGCAATCTATAGGAAAAACTGACAACATACTTGTTCTATTGTATATTGTTTGGTGTGTGAATTACACTGAACTTAATATAACTTAATGTTTTTACATTTCTTCACTATGCTCTTTTAAGAATATGACTTCAGTTCATTATCTTTGTAGCTATGCCATTTATTCTAACATATCTAGCATCATGTGCAATATCAATTGCAATAATGGGCTCATTATTAATTGTTTTATCTTAACCATTTAAACTCTTTATGTCAGGTAATAGAAATATCCTATTAAACATCAATGTATTGTGAAGAGATTAAAATACAAATTAAATTGATTTTGTAACAAATCAATGCATGTATAAAACACAGTATCAATAAAGCCCAAAGAGTATAGCAGTAAGTTTTTTTCTCATGTACACAAATACTAATAAAAAATACAAATAGTAAAAAAGTTTCAGTACTGTAAAGTGGAAATAACTGTCAGAAGTTTCTTACGCACTGAGAGTAAAGAGTCAATATCCAGCATTTCTTTCAGAAGATGTTCTGACTAAATTATCAGATGTGTAATCAATTCAGTTACTACAATTATATTTTAGAAATCTAACTTATGAACTCTGATTTATAATTATTTAATGAGGCTCTCATCATAACAGTAAAATTTATATTTTTCAGATCTTCCAGATATTCTTTTTCATTCCAAATAACAAGTGTTAAATGATGCCTAATTTTCAGGTAATTGTTGTTTAGTATCGTTGATTTTATTCAATGACAGCTTTAGAAAAATTTATAAAGTGGTGTTTAACACACACACACCTCAACCAAATCAAATTACATTAATAATCTTTAAGCTACTACATTATATAATGTGGAAGTCAGTGGGGGAAGCATGGACTTTGGAATGAGACAAATCTTGATTTTAATTCCTTCCTCCCCACTTATCAGCTAGGCACTTATGGCTTTTAATTAACCACTATGAACCACTATTATTCAAAGACAGGTTATTAGCATTTCTTTTGCTTGGCCAGTGAGAGGCTAGATATAATGCAATAAAGTATGTAGCACATGATTAGGCACATGATATTAACATAGTTAATACATTTAGAGTCATTTTTTATATGCAATCAAGTTTTACTTATTTATTTGCCATCACGTTTGAGGAAGAAAGTTAAAATAAGTATGAGAGGTGACCAGAATAGCAAAAAGTCATTCATCCGTCAGTGTTTTCAAATGGTCATTTCTAAGGAGACCACTTACACAGGTAGGTACACATGTGTGGAGAGGGGGAGGATGGAGAAGAAAGCCTCAGGCCAAATTCTCATTAGGTATTGTATCTTTTACTGTCTTGTGGCTTCATTGTGTGTCCCTGAAACCACAAAGCACTGATCTAGACTTATAAAAAGCACTCTGGGATCATTTTTCTTTTATGGTTCACATGGCAACTTCATTATGGTTGCCTGGATTTCCCTAGTTATGTAGAAGATTGTCTGGTTTTCCTGGCAAGATTCCTTCTTGCAAAGAACTGTGTGGAAATGACTATTGTATAACTTGAGACTAATACTGCTTTTCTGGTATTATTTTTTGTCCTTTGTAAAAGAGGTAAAACAATAGGGATGTAGCCAGTGTATTTTCTTTATAGAAAAAAATTTTGAGCAATGAAATCCCTCACTGATTTTAGAATAAATATTTTGCTTTACTTTAGCAATCTATAGGAAAAACTGACACCATACTTGTTCTATTGTATATTGTTTGGTGTGTGAATTACACTGAACTTAATATAACTTAATGTTTTTAGCTATCTAAAATTTATTTTTAGCTATCTTCCCAATTCTAACAGTTGGTTAAACTTTTTAAAGAATTATCAAAGCCTATTACTATTTCTTCTATAGTTTTCAAATATTTAGCAAATTAATACTTGGTAGCAGGATGGTGGTAAGCGTGGAAGACTTATTTACAAGTACATATAATGGAACCAATGACCTCAGAAACCTCTGACATCCCTAAGGTCCTATAAAAAGGAACCACTTAAGGATGGCAGCCTGCAAGAGAAAGGAACTAAGCTGTATCTGAAGATTTATACTTAAGTTCTTGCTCTAAATCACAGCTTAGAAAATGAGAAGTAATGGCTAATGGGAAACAATAGTTAAATTGTTGTAAATATAACCCAAATATTGCTGCAGAAACCATGTTTTGGCAATCCTTTTTTACAAGGTTGGCAAGCAAACTGAAATAAAACTTTACAATATTATTTAATCTGAAGCTGTGTCAAAGATACATAAATAAAAAAAATAGCATATTTCTTTAAATTGAGTCAGAGGAAGTTCAATCAATGCTTATGTTAAAACCTTTTACTGTGCAAGTTTTTGGCTGAGGTTTTACCTCACTTTATTCAAATGGACCCAAGAGAGACATTATCCTTCACTCAAGTACACAGCCCTAGCATGTTGCTGAGATTTGTACCACACTATTTGTTATCATAAACTAGAGATTGAAAAAGTGGTCAGCGTGATTATTCATGTACCCAACCTTTTCAGATAAAATTTTTACATATTTAAAATGAAATCTGTATTCAGAGTAGATTTTTTCTTAGCAACATAAAAGACTCAGGTTATTAACTCTCTAGTATAGAAAATACTCTAAAATTTAGCTTTTGATCTTTAACAACATTCAATTAGTACAGTTCTTTTTTCTGTAAGATGCTGGAGGAAGGGATACAATATAAATTTGGGGTTTAATCAATTCCATAATACTTTCTGTATAAACATTTGCCTATTAAATATTTAAATACCAGCAATGAAGAAGATTGGATTTGATCTGAAGATTGGATTTGATCTATCAGAATTGTTATTTGAATTTTGTTCTGACAGTAAATAACCCTGGAAGAAAGGATTATGAAAAGTACGTGAAGAGGACAGCGGACTTATTCCCAGGAATTTTGATTCTAATATTACTGGGTCTGTTGATTTTTTTTCCCTTTCATTATTACAGCGAGGTCTCTACCAGATATATATAAATATATATATATTCACCTTGGTTTAAGGGGACATTAGCTATGGCTGAACACTCTTGGTTCCTCACCGCATCTGGACAATTTAATGAGCAGGCTCCCTCCCTCTTTCAAGACCAAATGAAATAATGCATTCAAAATCATTTTGAAGAGCATAAAGTATTTTACTAATGCAAAGTATTATTACTTTCAGAAAAGTACTTAGTGCTTTTAGTAACAAAGAAATGCCACTAGACAATAATATATGAGTAACAGCTTTTTGGAAATGACCTTCTAATAATCAGTTGGGTACATACCTATGTGGTAAGTTGTATGACTTGACTTATATTGTCTTACTTTCCTGATGAGAATGCAAGAAATTTTTAAGAACCAACACATCAGGCTACATATATATACTGCCTAGTATTTTCCACTGCACAACATATAGAACTCTAGAAAATATTCACTTGAACAAATCTTTCAGAAATATTTATTAATAACTACTAAAAATCAAATATAGGCAATGTTACTAAAACATAGTAGAAATAACAAATATATATTTTGCAAAAAAAAAAGAAAAGAAAACTTTTCTGTTTAATCCAGTTTAGTTTTTTTCCTCAAAGGGTCTCTAGTTATATGTTTATTTGTAAATTTGTGGTACAGTTCAAGCTTATTCTTTCAGGGTGGGTATATTTCCTTTTAAATTTTAATCTTATTTTAGTCTTACTTATTTTAATGATGTCTCAATGCATCAATATATAAGTTACTTTCATTCACTTCAAATAAAATTTTCAAGTACACATTATGACCATTTTCTCAATAATACAAGGTCATTGCCATGAAATAATTTCAGGTCTTTCGAAGAGTTCTGAGTAATGAATTCTATCACTAAAACAAAAAGAATGAAATAACCATTTAAGAGTTTAAGTAATACTGAGTTTCACTAACAAATTTTTTTTTTTAATGAATGAACATCACAGATTTCAATGGTCAAAACTGGAATCTTGTACCATCTCATTCCAGTTCTGATTTTATGATTTTTAAAAAATTGCAAGTGTATCTACAATAGCAAGATAATGTTCAAACCCAGACACCTCCTAAAATAAGAAACAAATCAAATCTCAGAGGACTAAAAAGTCAAAATCAAGCAATCCCTAATGAGTTTTACATAGTTTGCTTAATATTTCAATATTTGATCATTCATTAGATTAATTTATTAGAAGTACAAACACATGTGACAGTCTTAACACATGGACAAGAGACTTGAAACAATAAAGGAATATTCTTCTTTTGAGATGCTGAGAAGTGAATTTCAAGATGTTTCTTTAAACAATAAGGTTTATATTTCAGAATAAAAGCAACTTGTTTATAAAATGGCACTATAAGGCAACACTGTCCTTTTTACCCTTCCAAAAACAAACTTCCTCTTATATTAAAAAAGAAAGAAATACACAAATAAGCAAACTAAACAACAGTAGCAACAAAAGGAAACACATTAAACTTAACAGAAAAATAGAGATAGAGAACTCAAATGGTATTAATTTGATTTCCCATATTTTTATCCAGATACTTTAGGAATCTATGTAGAAAGTTTTATACCTCAAAGTTCATACTACTTCATGAGAATACTTAGAAAAACTTTACATGATTCTTCTGATTCCCAAATTTTATATAAGAAATATTCAAATTGAACTTTGATTTCCTTAACTATGTAAGAAATAAAATGCTTGACTAAGGGATGTTATCTTAGACATGCAGCTGTTCTATTATTATCAGCTGAATCACCTATCAAAAGACACTCAAAAGAAAGATCTAGAGAGGGAGATTGGGCTATGAATATATTCAAGAAAATATCTTGTACATTAGCTCTGGAATAGTAAACTCCTCTAGCTTTTCCTTTACAGAATAAAACTCAGAAATGTAATTGTGTTGTGAATTAAACTATACACCTGAAAGAGAAGGATGCCATTTGATTTATTTCAAATATGAAAATACAAATGAAATAGTTGTTTTGATAATACATATTCATCAAAATATAAAGATCTTTACTAATTTTAGTGATATCATCTAGTGGTATAATTAACCTAATATTTTATCAGCTATATTTTGCTGATACATGTCAACTAAAAAAATAATCTTAAACTATTACTATTACCTATTCTTAAGCAATAAAGAACATTCAATTGGTTGATTATTATCCTGTCAGAGTAGGCAGTTAGACATATGTGGGAGAAAGGGTCTAGCCCATCACCAAGGAAGATTCCTCCCTGGCCAGCCTTTAAGCCCTCCTTAGTTCCCAGTTCCACAGTCAAGAACGCCTAACTTATGAGGAGACCCAGACAGTCAAGGATGCCCAGATTGTCAAGAGGCTCAGGACTATAGGAGCTTCGTTGATTATAGGGCATGTGCAAGGTCTGAAGCCCTTGTCCTTAAGTAACCCCACCTCATTAAAATAACATCTAAATCTAATTAGCATTGCAGTTTTGTATTCTCCCTATCCCCACCATGGACTTCACTTAAGTACTTATGGGTAAGGTGCCTGTGCACTGAGAAAAAGGTCATATAATGTATAGCTGTCAATCAACCTGCCAATCAAAGGATGTAAGACACAGGGCAGGACTTCCTACATCTTAAGAAAAAATTAAAAGCTGACCGAGCCCTAACAGGGCTGCTTCTGATTTCCAGACAGCCCAGTCTCTTGTCTTGAGAGCATACTTTTTGCTTTAACGCAATAAATTCCTAGCTGTTTTATCTTGCTATTTGGTTTCTCAGCTGAATGATATCCTTCAAGAAGCCAAGAATCAAGGAAATACATGTTCAACCAGTAACAAGTCTATCTCATAAGCCAAGTACATTTGGAATTAAAACTGGATTTTTCATTAAATTAAAAGTATTTTGGGAATCTGAATTCTCCTGATTATTACATTTCAACGTCAAGCCTTCCTTTAAAAACATGTGCCTTATGTAATTCCCCCAGACTATTTATTTTCATAAAGCCAGAATGTTCTCTGAAATCAAAGTCTTATCATGTATTTCCTCAACAATGAATACCCTCTCATCATCTAGGCTAATCTGTTTTCAATTTTTTCTTATTTTTCAATCACTGGATTTCTGTTGATTTTACAGAGAGGTCATATTATTAAGTTCATGGTACTTAACAAAATTTTATTGCTGTTTTTCTGTCAACCTCAAGAATAAGTTAAATTTATACATTTATAATTAAACACACAGATGCTCAAGACCTTATTCTCAAATAATTCAAAGCTTTTGATTCCAATGCTTAGTTTACTTTTATATATTTTCAAAATTTATGCTATTTTATCTAATTTTGATGCATTAGCCAGAAATGTTTATAAATACATATCATGAGACCATTAAAATGATGACAAATTTCAAAATGACAGATATATCTATTATCTACAACAAACCCCTTTACTTATCTTTACTAGGTGCCCTAAAAGACTGAGAAAATAAACAGGATTTTGAAACAACTTAATCTCAGAAGAAATAATCGGGTAATTTTGCCCCATTGACAGTGACATACCAAACTCAGAGCCAGTTTACCTATTAGAGCATATCCCCAAACCTTTCATTTTGTTCTGTTAATTGCCTCCAAGACAGGAGCTATTAAACTAGTCTGATGAGATTGAATATGTTATTGATGTTGGTCTAATTAATATTTTATGGACAATAACCATTATGTCAGAAGTTAAGATATGATACCACTAACATGCACTTTGTTGAAGTAATTTCTATGACCTTTACAAATAATTTTCATGAACTGAAATAAATACATCACAATTAGATCATTTCAATAAATAGCTCTTTTCATGCTAAAAGTAATTTAGCACTCCAAGACGCACCATATCATAAATGTAAACATACAAAAAAAATACTGACTTCTCTCCATTCACTTCCATGTATAACAACATATTCAATAAAGCAAGAACATAAACAAGGTATTTAGGCTTTTATCTAAAGTATTTAGCATCACACTGCACTTAAATGTGGTAGCAAAACCAATATCACATTTTATGAATACTAATAAACGAGGCAGACAAAGAAAAAGAGAAGAAAAAATTCCTAATAAAATGGCATCATGCAATTATGTCAATAATCTCATTTAACCATACTATGAAGATACTTTCTCTGAAATATATTCTTTAAATGATATAATTTATTAATGCTATAATCAAATCTTATGGGAATTAGATTAATTTTTAAAGTATATTTGCAGCTTATAATATTCAATGAACACTAATAACCTCCATGAATACAATTAATATTTAATAAGGCAGAATTTCCTGACATTTGAATTTCACCGTAAGAGCTATTTTCACTTTTGAAGTGATTTTTGAAGAGTCACATATTTAAAATACGTTTAATATTTTAGACCAAATCAGCATTTGTTAAAAAGTGACCAACAGAAGAAAACAGTTTTTTAACTGTACAAAAGCTCTTTTGATAAAATAATTATAAAAGTTTTTCTAATAGAATTTTAAGAACAGAGCAATTCATTTTGTCTTAAAATCTTGTTCATAAACTTACACCACAGTTAAGTGTATTTCATTTGATCCATATTTAATATTACATTGGTTAAAATATGAGGTCCACCACATTTGTAAAATTAAGAATCTGAATTACGAAGATTTTTCTTAAATCAGTAAAACAGTCTTTAATTCTATATTCTAATGTAATTTTATTTTTCATAATTTTATAGACTCTTCCAGTGTTAAGAGCTGAAATAGTCAAAATAATATCTCCACTTCTGTTTTTTAAACAATCTTCCATCTGTGAAAACACCCACTGACAACAGCTAGGTCAAAGCAAGTCACTGTTGTCCAAGGATAAAGCACCTTGGTTTACTTTAGTGGTAGCTCTGAATGGCACAACTGCAAAGTTGAACAAGAAAATAGTCCTTCCTCAATACTTAAGTATCTAACTTCAAATACCTTTAAAATATTGGTCATAGCTCCAGTGATACAGAGTGTTATAGCTCTCTAATTTATATCTTTGCATGATCCAGCTATCAATCTGTGCTTAAGCCAAGTCTGTTTCTTTACTTACCCACAGGACACTAATAAGAAAGCATATAATACTTCGAATGCAGGAATTCTAATTTTAACCTTCAGTTACTCACCTGTGAAAGAGAGAGAAAGAGAGGGAGAGAAAAAATATTAGCATTAAAAGTATTTAATGTTTCATGTTATACTCAAGGAGCATCACGATATAAAAGGGCCTTTCCTTATTACCTTGTACTTTGATATGTATATTTATATAACTCTGAAATTCTATAAAATAAGTTATATTTGAATATTTTACAGTGGTAAGACTTTAGGAAGATCTTTATTTTTCTATGTCAACCTATTAGAAAAAAAATAAATCTGGGGCATTACGATTAGCATGTATAATGTAGGGGGGCATACACGGGGAAGGCAGTATAGCAGAGAGAAGACAAGTAGGGACTCAATAGCATCTTACTACGCTGATGGACAGTGACTGTAATGGGGTATGTGGTGAGGATTTGATAACAGGGGGAGTTTAGAAAGCATAATGCTGCTCATATAATTGTACATTAATGATAGCAAAATTTTTTAAAAAGTGCTAAACAAACAAACAAATAAATAAATAAATCTGGCAGGAAATAACCAACTTAGCTACCTGAAAAAGTATCTTAATATTCCAAGTGCATTGCCTTAGATAATATTTTATTAAATTACTTCATTAAACAAATATTCTAACCAAGCATTTGTTCACTGTCATCTCCGCTGTTGATCTGGCTAGCTGACTTTTCCATTTGGGCCTTTCCCTGCACTCAGAGAGCTCGGAGGAAAAACAGTTCATCCCAAGGGAAGCTGTAACTTCACTTCTCTAACCTCCCAGGGCTGAACCACCAGGAGTTTCTCTACTTCAGTGGTCTGAGACCACATTGTTTTCATCCTAGAATACTTTCTATACCATTTTATTTCATGCTGTAAATACACATTAAAATGGTGAGAATGATTTGGGCTGAACAGCACAAAATTTGACGTAAGTCAAAAATAATCTACAAAAATTGTTTAATATATATGCACCAAAAATGGAATTCTATTCCCTTTTAGGCTGTAAATTTTGGTAAACTGGTAAGATTTTAAAGAGAGTTCTGGAGAGTTACAGGGTGCTTTCGTCTCTTCTTGAAACTAACACGATAGATGATTTTATTGCCAATAAAATTGTACATATTTTTAAAGAAAAATAGGTATATTTCTTCAAGTGATGACATACCAAGCCAGAAGAAAAGATTTCCTTAAGTACTGTTGCAGTTAATTCTCACAATAGGCCTATTGAGAGATATTTTTAAATTAAAAAAATATATAATAGTAGTAAATAGTGGGGCTGGTATTAGAAACTAAAATATTTTCCAAAACAATGTGCTCAAATAATAGAATAGAAAAGCAAGTTTAAAAGAAAAATACTAATTAATTATATAATATTAATCACTTCACATACAAATCCCTGATCATTAAAGGGTTTTCAATAGTCTCCAAAACTAGCCCCTTTAAAGTATATCTTTACTTCATGAAAACAGAAAATGATATGTGTTGATACATGAAAGCAAGTTTATTTTTTAAGAAGCACAATCCTTGTAATAACTAAACATTTGTAAAAACTGAGATGAAGAATCAAGGTGATATATAATTATCCTGACTTAGAACTTGTACTATTTATATGACATAGAATATTAAACTATTGGAATTAATTTAATCATAGTAAATTTTTAGTTATCTAGTTATAAGATATTTCATAAGCCTGATTGAAAAGTTGTCATCAGACAAGCATTCTTACCAATCCTTCCCAGTAAAACTGGGAATATGATTTGTAATTATTTTTTCTTACAAATCATTTCAAACCACAAATCTCTGCAGAGATGTACTATTTAAATACATGGTTCTAATACATGTAAATATATTTGAACCTCATACATATTTATAATTATCACTAAAAGTTAATCTCACCTTTCTAACAGTCCTTCATTGCCTTCATTCTGCCTGGCCTAGGTGTTAAAAGCTTTGACACTAAAGTTTGGCTGGCCTGAGGTTGAATACTAACCTCTCATTTTTAATATTTGTGTGCCCATGGACAAATACACAAGAGATGTAAGCCTCAGCTGCCTAATCTTCAAAACGGTCATAATAGCTCTCATCAAATTTTGTTTAATAAATATTAGCTATCCATTCAATCAATATCGCTTAATAGCCCAGTTAAGATGGTAGGTTCTATATATACGTCTGGAGTTACCTACAGCTAGTATACAGCTTTGGTTGCTTATCATGCCATAAATTCACCTTCTAAGAAAAGAGATCATCTATTGCTTCTGTTTCTACCGTCCTTTCTGCTAAAGAATTCTCTGTCAGTTGAGGTCCTCACTTATACTTAAATCAAATTTATAAATCACTTCTTTCACAAAGGATCCACCAATATCTTGAAATACATAATATGTGTGCAGAAAAGAGCCAATGATGGTTGTTAGGGAAGACCCATGCAGCACAGCTTGTTATGTAAGTAAGAGTTCCATCCACATGTCTCCAGATTGTGTAAACTATTTTGAAATGATTTTATTAGAAAATATTTAAACCACAATCTTATCCTCCAACTCAAAAGTAGTTTAAAAGCCCACTTACATGTAAAAACATCTATTTTCATTCTTTTGCAGTTATTTTTACAAGTCCACATGTTCTTTAAAATTAAACCTTAGAAAAAATAATGAAGTGAAACATTTTTTAAATGTAACTTTGATATCAAAAAACTCTCCAGCAAAGACAGTTTACTTGTATTCAATTTTCCTGCTTACTTTTTATAGTTAATTATGTCTAGAATGCACAACTTAATCTCTCCCTCAACTGCATTCTAAGAGATGCTACTGAAGTGAGGAAGATTAGTAATCCCTATAAGTATTATTAATACATGTAAGAGCACCTGAGTTGAGAGAGGTATTTGATCTTTTGTGGGGAGGAGCAGTAGGGAAGTCAGCAGGGAGCTATTGCTAGAGATGGATGACTAGCTGGATGAAGTCTGAGTTGCACTTTTTTTCTCTCCCACAGTGCCCTGGGAATAACATCTCTATCCTCAAAAAGCTGTGAGGCAGTATAACAACAGAGACCTCTCAATGCTAGCCAGGTTTCAACTGGGTAACAAAAGAGTAGCAGTAGAACCTCATGTAGATGGAAAGCAATAACAACATATGCAGGCCAATGCACCCTGAGCACCCACAGGGACAATCCAACAGAATCTACCGAGACTAAGAGCATTCAGCATTGTTGCCTGCAAGGTCAACTTTTTAAAATCCACTATACTCTTTTACACCACTAATTACTCACCAGAAAATGCAATAGAAAATATAACTTGAGATAGCATTATGGAGGCAAAAAGGAAAAAGAAGAGGAAAAATAAAGTATCTATAAAAGATATCAAAGAATAAATTTTTTCATGGATGGGATAACATCTCAAAATAATATACAATCGTCATGAAATTACAATGAAGTTGTAACACAAATTTTGAGGAAACTAATGAGATTATTTTAAAATGAAATGATTAAGAGATTAACATCTATAAATACTTATATAAATACAGAAAGTTCAAATAGAATCCAGTTCAGTACTTTTAAAAGCATATCAATTTTGTGTTTTGCAATTTATCATTCTTACAACTGATAATTCTTGCATCAAATTATAGGGTGGACACACAATCTATTTTTGGAGGACATCTTGTGGGTTGCTTTTGATATTCCATTCCAATAGAACTCATAAGTAATTAGAATTTAGGGTTGCAGTACAAGTATTTTCATCATTCAAACAAAGACTCCAAGGCTATAGAGCTCTCTGGAGGCCAAATGCCACTCAAACTTTCATGAAGGCAGGAAACAACTGATCAAAAAGCAATATATGAAATGATTGTGGTCAGAAAGTGTTCAGTATTATTACAGTGGAAATGTCAATGAGTCATTGGCATGAGAGATCCTATAGTTGATTTCATCTCAAAGTGGGATGTAACTTTTTTTCAGTTTAGAGATTGGTTTCCATTTTTCTTTGTCACAGATAGCAGATTAAGTTGAATGAGAGGAAAGCAAGAGTGTGTACCACTAATAATAACAGAAACCAGATAATTGAAGTTTGAGAGGTTCAAATGGCAGCCTGTGTGCCATACCCCAAGTTCACCACACAGACAGAGCTTGTAAATTCAGATTAGGTTTGGATTAATGCATTTTATTCTCCTATTCTGTTTTATTTGGTTGTTTAACCAGAAGGCCTTATTCTTTATCCATGGGATTAACAGAGTTTACTCTTTTCTTGTGATCATTTTTGCAATTACACAAGATGGAAATTACTGCTTCTAAGAAAGGCTTAGATAATGTGAATCACTATCACTGACCACGTTACTACATGTCCATTGTGTTATAGTATTTTAGGATATATATAACATATGGAGATGATTCTATTCTTGATATATAGCAATTTTCAGTTCTCAAGGCCATAGTAAAGTATATATTTTTATAAACATATTTTTAGTTTCACAGTTAACAAAATATTTAACCTATATATTATTTCACTTAGTTTTCATAAAGCCTCAGTGAAATAGGATAACAATTATTCCCTTTTTTTAGCTGAGGAAGTTGGAATTTAGAAAAATTAAGAGGTGTGTGTTAATGCATCCAGTTAGCAGATACAGATATTTAAATATATAAACACTCCACTGTATCATTCTTCTCACTTACTGTTTCCATATATAAATACTTTATCTAAATATAATAAATAGGTAAGTGTTTGAACTGAAGGTAAAGAGAGGTCGCAATGATGGAAGGAAACAGTAGTTAAATGTTAAGTAGAGGGGCTCTATAATCAAAGTTCAAATCCTTGCTCCAAATCTTACTATCTGTGGAACCTTGGAAAATGTACTAATCTGTATAACTCAGCACCTTGTCTATAAAAGAGGAATAATAATATTCCTTAATTAAGTAGAAAATTTGGAGGATTACTGAGATAATCCCTGCAGAACTTCAAAACAGTGCTTAGCATAAGTGTTCAATAAATGCTAGATAAAATTAGTTGTATATTGGTTTGATGAGTGTACTAATAATACAATATTTATAGAATTAATTAAGTGTTTTTATGAATGAAGACTTTTACTATTGACTCAATACTTTGAATTATTTTTATAGAAAGACTTTATCAATAGTCTTAATATTCTCTAATTTGACCACTAATAATATGTTTTGTGAAACAGGGCAGGATTAACAATGCCATCTGTAATTTTTCCAGAATCTTCCTAAGCTACTGGGGATTGCTTTCCAGATTTTACATTTCAAAGTCCATTATCAGTAAAGGGAAAATAAAGGAAAAGTCATGTTATATATCATATTCAATAAAATTAATCAAATCTCATCTACACTTTTTCTCTAGTACATAAAGCACTGAGAAAATGCCAGCATTAGACTGGAAAAAAAAACACTCTTTCATACATATTTTAATAGAATTTACTTTTTATAGAAGTTTTAATTTTACAGAAAAGTGTGTAGAATATACAGAGTTCCCCTGTAACAACTCTATACCTATACAGTTTCCCCTATTATTAATATTTTGCAAAACTGTGGTATATTCATTACAATGGATGACTCAATATTGATACAATATTATTAACTAAAGTCCATAGTTTACATTAGGGTTCACTCTTTGTGTTGTAAAGTTCTATGAATTCTGACAAATGCATAATGTCATGTAGCCACCATTTATGGTTTCAATAGAATAGCTTCAATGACCTATAAATTCTCTGTACTTCACCTATCTCTCTCTCCCTTCCTCTCTCTGAACCCTTGGCAACTATTGATCTTTTTATTGTCTCTGTATGTTTTCCTTTTCCAGAAAGTCATATAGTTGGAATCATATACTAAGTAGCCTTTCCAGACTGCCTTCTTTTAGTTAGCAATATGTATTTGACACTCCTCCATGTCTTTTTGTGGCTTGATATCTCATATCTTTATATCACTGAATTATATCCCCATTATATGGATGTATCACAGTTTGCTTATATATTCAACTATTGAAGGACATTTTGGTTGTTTCCAATTTTCGGCAATTAAAGCTGCTATAAACACTAGTTCGTAGGTTTTGTGTGGACATAAATTTTTAACTAACGGGTAAATACCAAGAAGCACAATCACTGAGTTATATGGTAATTCTGTGTTTAACTTTGTAAGAAACAGTCAAACTGTATTTCAAAGTTAGCCTGTACCATTCTGCATTCTCAATAAGAGTTTCCATTGTTTTACATCTTTTCTAGTGTTTGGTGTGGTCAATGTTTTGGATTTTAACATTCTTAGGACTGTGGATTAGTGTTTCAGTGTTGTTTGAATTTGCAGTTCTGAGAAATATGGTTGAGCATCAATCCATATGTTTATCTGCCATCTTTGTATCTTCATTGGTGAGATGTTTATTCAGATCTTTTGCCTATTTCTTTGATTAGCTTGTTTTCCATCTTAGTGTTAAGTTTAAAGTGTTCTTTGTCTATTTTGGGTGAAAGTTCACTGTCAAATATATGTTTTGAAAATACTTTATCCCAGTTTTTGGCTTGTCTATCTTCATATTTTTAAAGTAAAGGATTATAAAAAAAGATACTGCAATGATCTGATTTTTCATGTTAAAGAACAGAAACAAATACTAGCTCAGAAGAAACTTCCTTAAAAGGTGTTCATTTTTGCATCATGTACACAATCTTCCACATAAAGTGCAGCTTTTTTTCTAGAAATGTCTCTGAACTGCTCAACATCGTGTTGTCTCTACATGCCTTTCTCTGGCAGTTTTACAAATAGTTCATTATAACATCAATTAGTGGCTTTGCAGTATACTGACTAAAAAAGAGCACTTCATGCTCACGTTGCGCAAAATTAATAAAACAACAACAAAAATTTTTGAAGCAGAACACCAAAAAAAGGCACCCAAGGAAGTAGAATTGAGAACTGATATGATATGCTCCAGATTCCTTATTCATTATCACTTTTATAAAAGACATAATGATATCTTCTTTTCTCTTGATTTTTAGAAGCTTGAACTCCGAGAGTAACAAAATTATCCATCTTTACCTTCTTTTTTTTTGATAACTGGTCAATAAAGCTCCTGAAAGTAATATCCTACCTCTGTGTCCTTTATGGAACCCAAGAAGAGAAATACCATAACATCTAGAGATCTAACCTACGTTTGCCCACCCCGGAACTCATTTTTCTTTCTTTTCTTATACTCATCCTCTTCTTTTCTTCATACTTGGTCTCTTCTTGATAATCTCCAGGTTTAAATACACTCTGAATAGCTCTCTAAAATTTAGAAAAGCAAGTAGCTATGGAAATCCCAAGAGGTCACACAGCAATGTCATAGTGATTCCACTAAAAGCCTATCCCTCATAATAACAAGGGATGTCTTTCAAATAAAGAAAAAAGTATACATGGAATAAGTGTGAAAAGTTTCTTAGTTGTTATGAGGTGAATTGTGTTACCCAAAATTTGTATGTGTAAGTTCTAGACCCCAGTAATGCAGGATGTGACTGTATTTGGAGATAGAGCTTTTAAAGAGGTAAGTGAAGTAAAATTGGATCATATGGATGGGCCTGATCCAATATAATCCATGTTCTTATAAAAGAAGAGATTAGGACAGAGACAACACATAGACCAAAGGATGACCCTATTAAGACACAGTGAGAAGGCAGATCTGGAAGGCAGAGAAAGGTCTCAGAAGAAACCAAACCTGCCAACACTTTGATCTTAGACTTCTAGTACAAGGAACCGTGAGAAAATACATTTGTTATTTAAGCTACTGAGTTCACACTATTTTGTTTCAGCAGCCCTGGCAAACTAATATGGCAGGTTTTCTCGTGTATTTACCTATTAATTATAAGAGTTGTCAAAGTGACACAGGCTATAAATTATTCAAAAAAAAATGAAAACCCCAACTCTTTCTTGTACTTAAAATATTTTAAGAGAACTATGAAGAATGCTTAATTTCTCCCAATTTTCCCTCCATGAGCAGTATGCAATAGTTAATACTGCTGCTAATGAGACGTAAAAATAAAGAACAGCAGTAGAAAGGGTCTCCTGAAGCATTTGATGGAGCTGCCTTTTCTCCTTGCACCTGCTTAGTTAAGCTTTTTAAGCACAAATCTATTTGTTACATAACTGGATAATGACTTAATTTGAAAGCATTAACAATTTCACACCTTCTAAGCATAAGGTGAATACTAAGTAAAATCACTAATCTAATATCCTCACATAGGTCACTTTTATTACCTATAATGGAACAATGAGATAAACTTGGCACTTTCAAATTCAAACACTCGATTACTTGCACTAATGGAGGGGATAAGAACCATAGACAATCTGAGACAGTGTCATTTAGGCTTAGCTTTGGAATATGTGTTGTGTTCTCATTCCTTCATGTTTGATAGTGTAGGGATTCATGTTCATCCAAATAATGAAGTTACAGTATTTAACACAAATACCAGAACCTCTGAAGTCTACCACCATATACCTGTGCCTCAGATTTCTTTATAATATACTCCTTGATGAGGAAGCAAGAAATAAATCCCATAGATCTTTAAATATGTCATTTATCAGACCAGGCCAGGTCCTGGGGGGGGTCCCCCTTTATATTTCCATTGCTTAATATTTGCTACTACCAGGCTTAGTGGATTTCCTGGCATCAGAGTTACTGATTGGGTTAAGTAGGCAAAAGGTCATTATTTCCTGATACCCAGATGTCTTTCTTATCAGTTTAATAGCACAGGTTCACTTACAAATTAGTTATTAATGCTGAAAATAATGGAAAAACTGCTTCTAAAGAGATAGGATGCATGATTAGTAAGTTACCCAGTGGTAATAGTAAAGGGCAACTATACATTTGGTATAAATAAATACAACATTCAATTTGAGAGCATACCTTAAATCCCAACCCTAATATCTTCTCCATGAATTTCCACTGCAATCAACATAAAGCACAAATCTTGTTTTGTCAATCACTGTTTAGCATCTCTAACTGGCTACACATTACACTTAATAGAAAAGCCCAACTTTTTTCTATGGATAGTTGACTTAATATGACCCCTGAACACCAGTAAACAAGCCATTTTTTAATTTAACTAACATCTACTGATTCTCTAGTTTCCAAAATAGAAATGTGGGTCAGATATAGATCCTGACCCTGTAACATTTTCTGTCCAGAATGGGCCATATGAAAAAAGAAAGAAGGACCATTCAAGAGAAAATATTTTAAGTACACAAGTAATCTTGAAGAGGAAACATTTAATTTGAATGTTTTTTGAAGGAGGTGGTTATTTTAATAATGATGTAAGAATTAGGTATGTGTACACAGAGAGGGCAATTTTGTTTGAGGGAAAATTTGAACATAATTAGTGAGACCAGAAACTCAGTGAATAATGAGCCATCTACTTTGGCTAGAGCATTATAGTGATTAGTAGCATTATAAGCAATATGCTGTATTTTCATAGATGATATCATTTAATTTTCAGAATAACCAAATAAATCAGGTATTATTATCCAATTTACAAATGAGTAAACAATAAAATGTGAAGGAACTAAGTGTATTCAAGATTTTCCAAAAAGTAGATGCTAAAAGACAGTTAACGTACACAGGAGATTTATGAGAAAAAATGACTGCATCAGTTAAAGAAGTAGAAGCCACTAGAAACTGGGACTCTCACATGGTGAGGCAGGTCTACCCTGAGTGAAAAAAGGGGAAAGGAAAGGAAAGTGGAAGCATTTTAAAACACAGTGCAGTTCCGGGGGATCTCTGGCAAGGCCAGCTAGTATTTTTCAGCCAAAACCACCATCAGAGGAGTTGTGTGTCTTCCCAGAATGGGCCTGTCTTAATAGCCCAGAGTGGGGAACCATGGCTGGTCATAGGCAGTGGGAGATGTTGCCTCGACACCAACCACAGTGACGGACTTGGGAGGACAGAGACTGGGATCACAGGTCAGTTAGCCCCTGCAGAGCTCAGAAAGGGGTGTTCTCAAAGCTACCGTAACAAGCCCGACAAGGGACTGAACTGGGATTCCAACCAAGTCTATGCAATGAATTTAACCAAAAAACAAAAACAAAAACAAAAAACAACATTATGTGCACATTTTTCTCTCATGGATTTGATCCTTTAGTAATAATTTTGGTCTCTAATTTTTCACCATTAACTTAGTCATGATAAAATACTGATTTCTTATTAAATTTTCTTCTTACATTGCATTTACTAGGATTCTGTATTTTGGATTCTTGAATATTTTCAAACAATAATAGAATTATAGGATTCAAAAGCCATCTAGAGGTCAATTAGTCCAACCCAGTCATGTTAGAGATGAGCCAATTCAGGCCATGAGAAATTTCAAGCCTTGCTCAGTCACTAAAATAGTGACAATTGGGATTGAGTGCAGATGTCCTGACTACTGTTTAAAGTGGTTATCACCCGTTACCACTCTTTTCTTTCTCCCATTTCTCCTCTTTTACTTGGCTTAACTTTCTGCATATGCAATTATTTCTATCATGATATCCTTATAAATATATTTGCCACATCCTGCTACCTAATGAAAACCAGTACCCACAAAGATGCAGCATAAGGTCCATAGCATTTTCAATTTCCAAAGAGTTTTCACAACTAGTAGCTTATCTGATTTTCATGTTTTTTTAGTTATTGTTTGTTTATCTATTAGAGCAATAATTATGAGAAACTAAATTGAGTGAAAGTCATTCAGAATATTGGGAGTTAGCTTTATTTATTTGTTCATTTTTGTGGCAAATTGAACTACTAATGAAACACATGCGATCTGAATTTGATCTAAACTGGACTAAAAGAGCAATGCTATGAATCCTACGAATATGGAGGTTAATACCAACACTTGGGGATGGGAGGCTATTTATTTCTACCTTGTTTCAGATAATAGTATTAGAAAAACCATGGATGTAGATAATCACGTGGAATTACCGTTATTCAACCACTTTGGACCTACAATACCAGCAATTTCATATTCCAACTTAGTAAGGTTACTCTCTTATTGGAGCATTGAAACATTCCGGGAAAGTTTACCAAAAGTAAATACTTCAGTTACTAAATTCATTGAACATCAAAATCACGAGGCTATAGAGGATTCCTCATGCAATTCTTTATCCCAGGCACGAATTCTCCTATAATCTCTAAGGCAGATTACATCGTCTGCTCTTCAAAGACATGTAACAATGACAAGGCATTCCAATTTTAGACAGCTATAATTTTCAAGGAATTCTATCTCACATCTCACATTGAATTTTCTACTAATAATATCCACTGATCTTCATTATTCCTTATGCCTTATAGATTCTGGCTATAGTATTATCTATCTACAGGACAATGTATATACTTTATTTTAAAGATAGTTTTGCCTAACCAATCATTTTGTTCTTAAATTTGGACTTCTCAGTAACCCTGATCATTCTTCCTAGAAGGTTATTTAACCAATCTGACCATTTCCAATGGTGTGTCCCAGTTTATCAATGCTTCCTTAAAATATAGGTCCAGTGACTAAACATTCCAGATAACATTTTACATGAGGAAATTTAAATTAATGTGACTATTACTTTCCTGAGCATGGCCAATACAGCCAGCAATTGTTATCAAATTACAAACATTCAGTCTAAATATTCAACACCTCAGACCCTGAGATGCTTCCAAGGATCTGAACCTGCTTGTTTGCCATTACAGAGACAATCACAAAATGGACTGATATTTTCATTTTCTATTTCAGTGTGTTGGCAATGACAGACGACGTCACGTTTAGACAGTGGTATAGAATGCTGAGTATATTGGTTTTTGTCTATGTCCTGAGGAAACATGTCACTGTATTTCCCCCACACAATTATGTTACATTAGAGACCGCATAATGAATACCATCACCAAAATTAGAACTAATTGGCACTTTCCTCAGTTGAAATCTCAGGGACTAAAAAAGAGATTGCCTGAGGCTCATAGGCAACATCTTTAAAACAACAACAAAAAGTTTTGTTGGAGTACCTGTAGGGATTTCTAGTGTTTCACTAGAGGTGCAGAAAACAAAAGCTTACATTAAAAACTTATTAATAAAAATTGATAATTAAGCAAGTAAACATAAGACAATATTCATTTTATTAGTTTTTTATTATAAGCCTAATATTTCAAGCTAATAATACTATTTCATATGCATAGCTACTTATTTAAAAGTTCATGAAGTTTAAGACAAATTTAAAATAATTCATTTGCTTAAACTTCAATGTAGTTGTACTACAATAATATCATGTCTCTGTCTCCATTATAATCCCAACCACTAAAATGTTCTTGGCCAATGTGCTCTGTCTTTACCTGACAGGTGTACAATGTCTTTCAAATGGAGAATAGTTTCTTTATACAGGTGAGGCTGTGAGGTGCAGTTGTTTTGCTATCATGCACGTTATAAGAATATTTTAAAAAATCAATATCAAGGTCACTATGTAGCATATAACCAATTTTATTCACTTTTTGGACTAATGACTACAATTTTCTTTCACAGTAGCGTAACACAGAAATGCAGTTGCTTTTAAGGCTTATTCACTGTATTAGATCTCTTTGAAATATATGTTGAAAGAAGATACCAGGGTTTTCATATAAAAATAATGTGTACTTAGGCAGGGTTGATGGCTAGTTTTAAAGTGACAGTTACCTCATATTCCTGTTGGTAGCACTGTAACATAGCAAGTGCTGTTCTGTTTGGAATTGAGCAGTTTTGAAGTAAACATTTTAGGTTATGGCAAGGTCTGTGTGTGTTTGGAGTCTGTTTCTAAGGGCGTTACATTCAGGGGTGGCTGAGTTTTTCAATGCATTGAATTTTCCTAAAAAATAAAGAAAATTTAAAAAAAACAACATAACAAAGCTCTCTGGGGAACAGTTTTCTACTTCATGTAAATACATGCATTGTTTGCATTTGGCGTGTCATATAATACTATTCCTTTCTACATTCCTGATATCACATTATTCTTTTTATTGGTAATTCAAAACCACCACTATAATACCTGATAGGCATTATGTGTTCTTATCTTTCAAATTACCATTGGGTTAAGTTTTTAAGGTGTATATAAAATAATCTTACATTTAACACAATTATCTCCACAATACTTAAGTTAATTGTTAAACTTTAAAAATTTTTCAACCTCATGTTTTGTAAGTGTCAACTAGGAAATAAGGTAGAGTAAGTTGCATGGACAGTCAGGGTAACTGAGTTATGCTCTGGTGTTATCAGTGGTAATTCAAAATAGCCATCACTGCTTAAATGTACACAGTTTTTGTATAAAATATCCAAGTTAGTATATATAGTTTACCTCTGTATGCCCTTAGCTACCTCAGCCTAATCGTAGCACATTGCTCTTGATTTTCTCTGAAGGGTTGCCTATAGCATTCAGAGGTTACAATGTGATGACATCATTTATGGACCAGACTGATGGCTTCTGTACTGGGGATGCAGTCCTGGAAACAGGAGGGCAAACCTTGTCAGAAATGTGTCATTGTAGACTGATTCCTGGCTTATTCATTCTAGAGATTTTTAAACTATTTAAACAATTGGGGGGCTTGGGATATTTTTTTCTTCTATAAGTTATTTTTATATTGTTCTAATGGTAGATTTGGCTAAGCCTGGAAAATGACTTGCTTCCAAATGACCTCTCATTTACAGTAAGCTAGCACACAATTTCCATTTGTATAATATTTCTTAAAATGTTTTTATAATCTATTGCTATAGTTCATAAACCAGTTATTATATTACAAATAAAATAAAAAATTTTGTTATCGAATGACCTGAAAGAAGGAATCTATTAGAAAAAGCATTTTGTTTAATAGAAACATTTGCAAATATATGATTTATAGATACACAGCTAAATGCCTAATTTCCAAATATACACCAAGTTCTTTAAAAAGCCAAAGAAAACACATTTAAAAATTATATAAATGCTTAAGTATAATTTCTTTTCATTGAAAGATAATTTTCTAAAAGTGGAATCACATTCTATTATCATTATACTTAAATAATTTCAATTTCCATTTATACTTGTCATAGTACTTAAATCTTACTTTGTATTTTCCTAAAAATTGAGAGTGAGACAATCTGCTATAATTTGAAAGTGTTGTTTACAAAGACAAAGATAACATTAAATAGCCTTAAGTGATTCCTTAAATGTCTATGATTTCTCTTTTTTAATTTGTTTCAACAACTGCTAACATCATGTTGGTATTAAGTGTTATAATATTATCCTGCAGTGAAAGACTATTTGCTACTATTTGAAAGAAAAGCCCCACAGATTTAATATGTAAATATAGATGCATTGGTATTAATATTTTCTAAAATTTTCCACTTTCAATGAAAAATTATCATAAAATTGTTTTTAGTTCTAAATAGATTCTACTTGACCTGTGCAGGTGTGAATTAAGATATTCTTACCTGCAGAAGTGCTCACATCCTTCATCTCTTAGTGTGTTTCACATGAATCTGTAATGACATATATTTTCTGATACTTTTTTACCTTAATTTCAATTTGATGTATGCATTAATGAAATAGGCTATGTTTATATTATGTTGTTGTCAAATAAACATCAGCAAATAATTATTTTGCCATTCAATGTTAATGTTATCAGTATAAAATTAAGATATATGCATAGGTAAATTAACACTTTTCCATATAAACTATTTTGTCTACTATTTTCTAAATACTCTGATTTCACGAATCACTTATTTTAGATGAATATACTTTTCCACTCAGTTTGTTAGAGAAGCTTAATATTATGCAATATAAGGAATAATATATTTCCATTAAATTACATGTATTTCTTACAGTGGAAAATGAGATTAGATAATGCAAGTAATAGACATATCAATGTAAATTTTGAGAAAAAGCAGAAAAAATTCTCATTATAATAAACTTTTATTAATATTTTTATTACCCATGTTATATTTTTCTCCCTTTTGATAAGATAATTTATTATAGTTGGACACACCATTAAAAATTATCTTTTATACAATAATACAAATAGTTAAATTCTACAAATAATCGTAAATACATCTTTATAGCAGGATAAACTCAATCATTTTGGAAGGGAACATCTGTAAAGTTTTCTATATATGCTTTTGTTACCAAGATGTTGGATGAGACAACCACCAGAGCAGTTGTATGTTTACCTTATATCACTGTCAGTAAGCTTTTTGTCATTCTAAAATATAAGGTTGACTATATCAAAGGATTTGTTCTTCTGGGACATCTTATTTATGATCTCTGATTTTAGAATGATGAATATAATCAGTCATTATAAATTAATCCCTGAATAGGTAATTCTCAAATTGCAGTGTCTTAATCTCATTTAGAAATAAAAACAAATTTATAAAATTTGTTTAAAATAGGCTATGACTCCAAAAGTAATTTACAAATATATTATTTATAATTTGGGGGGATTTAATTTTCCCATTAAAACAATATTATAGGAAGCTAGTGATGACTTTAGATGCCCTTAAATCCTATCAATGTCCCCAAAACACAGAACCCAACTGGTATAGATACTGCATATCTTATGAGGAATGGCTTCCAGAGTTCCACTATAAGATGTCAGTTAACACCTGATAGATATCTCACTCCCCCACTCCACCTACTCAAGAAAAATTAGGTGGCATTCATCACCAAGCTACTATTGGTAACAGATTCTAGCCCCTCTGTGAAGGACATGTCCCCTAGAGGGATGGCAATTCTATGGTTTTCTGAAAAGCTTATATATCTAAATACATATAGGAAAACAAAAGAGATAATTTCAGCTTCAAGAAGATTCATATTAAAGTCTCCCTAATAGTTAATGCACTATAAATTAAAACATGTTCCCATAGTTCTCTAGATTTGCAGTGAACAACTCTTCCCCACACCCTCCCCTATCTCTTTAGCAAGAAAGACATCTCTGCCAGTCAAATAGAGGCAGCATTAGTTCATTTTATTATATCATGCCATATTGCCTTATTTGCTATTTTGACACTTTTGTTTCAGGAAATGTAGCCAGTTACCTTGATGTATATGGACTTAGCAAGGGGTCTCGCAACATCACTAAGAGAAAACATGTTTGTAAAATGAAGAAATACAGCCTGGTTTTGAGGAAAACTGACAGGATTGATAGACTTAATGCAAATGACTAAACTGAAGGATGGTCTCAGGGAGATGACCAGTGTCAAATTAGGGTGGCAGGGGAGGTAGCTAAAAGCCTTCTGAAAATGCTGTTCCCTTTAATGTAGTAGTTAATAATTAACTGCCTTCTTTATTAATTACTTAATGAAAAAAATACTATTCTCATGAAATTTGATGGGAAATGATATTAGAAGTCATCATTTGTCAGCTTGGCTAGAAGTCATGCCAAGAGACCAGAATCTGGTTCCATAAGGGTTTTAACAGACTGGTGTGATTATCTGAGTGAGTCAAAATGAAGTGACTGGTGCTTCTCATGACTTAATAATATCAAATTCTCCCATTCATTCGAAAACTTCTAAAATAGCATTATGGCAATACTAGACTTTTGCCATTTGATATTTCCCCCAATTTTTATTTTTCTTTCAGATTTTCATGACCTTCACGGGTTAGAGATGGTTGAAAAAAAAAGATTAGAATCGTCACAATAAGTGTGAACGTGACTGTATATTTCATGTTAATTTATCTTCTCTCCATCATTTTGTGTTTTATCTTTTATGAGCCTTTCAATTATATTTTTCACCCAGAATTGCTTGATAAGATTAGGGAGTTTCTGTCCATGATCCGCTCAAGGATTCTGGAGAGGACAGAGCTGGTACTATTCTAAATTAAGTTAGTTCATTTTCAGACTAATGAAAAGAGATTCTTGTGTGCAACATCTTTCAAACCAGTTATTTTTTAATTTAATTTAATTTTTTTGTATAGATGCCTGAAGTAACCCAATCTATGATTTGAGCAATAGGAATAAAAGCATTTGTGATTCTTGGTGTTTTATTTTCAGACTATAAGTGAAATTTTGGAGGGAGGGCAGGGTGGTAGGAGGTAACATCAATGCATTTAAAATAATTGTCATTATTTCTTTCCACATGAATTTGAGAAACAATCCTTACGGAGATATTTAGCTACATAAATAGAAAAGCTTGTGCTTTCTAGAGAATTCTAAGGGCCAGTCCTGTCTTTGTTCTTGAGTTTCTTTTTAATCTTGAGAAATCAAGTTAACCTTTCAGGACTTCTTTTTAATCTTGAGAAATCAAGTTAACCCTTATCTGTAAAGTAGATAAAATGTCTTCTTCATAGGAATTTTACTGGGAAAGGTAAATGCACACAAAGCACTTAGCACATTGCTTGCCTCACTGCCTTGATAAATATTTGCTTCCTTGCCCAAATGTGAAACAATATATTTAGAAGGCTCGGATTTGTAAGTTTTAAATATCTTCTTGAAAAGATGCCATGAATACTACACCAACATTTGACTAGTTTGTAGTATTAGAGGAAACAAACAAAAACATCTTTATTTTCTTAAACCTGGTCATGAGAAAAGAGATGTGCATACGCATAAGCTTTCTAAAACCAAAGCATTCCATTTCTATCCTATGTTTATAACTTTCAGAAGGCTTAATCTATTTAATATGTCCAAGATCCAAAAGATTATTTTAAAATCCATGACATAAATATGTAGCACACAGGTTTGAGAAGTGTTAGGATGTATACCAGAGAGTGTTCTCTCTGATTGGGAACAGCATTTCTTATCTGGAGTGACATCAGGTGACACCCATGAATGTTATTTTTAAATCATTGGATATGCTTGTTGTTCCAACTGAATCAGCACCTGGTGAAATTTGCAGCTGAGGGGACTGGGGAATTTTAAAAGAAGTGAATCAGAGATTATTTTTAATTTCAATTTCAAATGCTATAATCACCTGTATTTAATATTAGCCATATTTAGACAAGCTGCCTATCTCCACTTAAATGCAACATCTTTACCTCTGTCATTCTGCAAGTCAACAATTTAACTACTTTCTTTCAATATGTAGATTTATCTGCTCTCATAGCTGGGTTGTCATTAAAACTGTCACAAACTAATTATTTATGTATATCTATTTATTATGAAACCAGTAAAATCTTCATCCCCCACTGACTGCCTTTATCCCAGGTCACCTTCCGAGCAAAACTGCATTTTTCAGTTCGCTATTGGTTTCCTATCCATATGTGTGTATTTCATTTTCAGACTAATGAAATACTTTCTTAGAGCAAGTGTTATCTAAGTCATACACCTTCCAGTATTGCTATCCTTTTGTTATGGTCTTACTATTGTACTTTCATTAACACATTTCTAGTAATATCACATAAAAGGGTGTTATAACGAAGTATCCCTAAATCATGAAATTAAATTTGAGTTGTTGAATTGACCTAGAGCCTGGAAAATTTAAGTCATATACAGAAGGAAAACTGAAAACTCAAGCATATCAATAATGAGAAAAGAGCAAGGCAATTCACTCTTTTTTGAGATGCTAATATTTAGTGCCTTTGGATGACATTTGAGTCATCATACAGTGTTAGAATACAGACTACATGCAAAGCATTATGCGTCTGAGCATTGTCAGGTAGCAAGGATGAAAAAAAGGTCTTTTCTCTTACAAAGGACCTACAGTCTATTGAAGGAACTGCACATGTATCTAACTACAATAAAGGTTAATAATAATAACAGTAATACCAGAAATACATGAAACAAAGGGGGAAAGGAGAGAGTTGTCTTATGCCCTGATTTTATTTTTAAATCCTTTTATGGGATACAGTTTATCAATTTATCAAATTGAGCTTATAATAAATACAATAAGCCAAATGTTTGGCACATTTAATTAAAATTAAAATTATGCCAATTGGCTGTTTTTCTTAATTTGAAGAGACTCCTTCTGTAATTCACTCCCTTAACTGAACTTCAAAGTCTTTATTTCTTTTTCACCTACTTTAAATCATATTATTTATTCTTTTTTAGTCATTATTAAACCAGTAAGATACATTGATTAGTCAAAAACATTTGAGTTTACTTTATAATTTTGAATTTTAATTATAACTGATAGCTATTGAAAGAATAGTAGTGAAGTTTGGGATATTCCTGGGAGAGTGACTGGTGCCATACAGCTGATATGAAATAAAATAGAAAGTCATAAGAAAAATTTCTAGATATAATCATGTGTATATATGAAATATAATGTTTTACCTGAATGAACTATAGTTCTCACAAAAGGAAATGTCAGTTAGCCAATGTATAAAGCAGAAGTGCTTCTAAAAAATGAAACCAAATAATGAGAGGATAAAGCAAATAATCAGAGATGACCCATTCATTTATTCATATCCTGAGCGATTCAGAGCAGTTTGGATTATTGTCACTGGTGATAAAGACAGCTTCCTTTTGAAAAGGAAGTAAGAACTTTCTGACTAAAGGTTATGTGTTTGCATTAAAACATATTTCATGCAAATATTTAATCATATAGCTTATAAACTCTGTTTTGAAATAATCTATTATTTCATACTAAAATTATTATTTGTAATCACAAGATGTGTGTGTGTGTATATGTGTGTGTGTGTGTTTCTAAGTGTCCAATTCTGTCTACTAGCCCCTTTCTACTGCATTTTCTCTGTAGAGTGTTGAATTATCATTTTCCTAGAGGAGGTCAAGAAAGTGACTAGCTTCCATTTCAAATATTAGGACTGTAAAAAAATATAATTAAAACAAACTTCAAATCCAAGTTATCTTTATTAGCAATTAACTATTATTTATAATATTCAATATGTTCATAAGACATAAAAGTATGAAAATGTATTTTTATATAATATCAAAGCAGACATAAAATAGGTGAGATTAAATGAAATTGAGAATTTATAACTGAAAAGAGAACAGTGAAAAAGCTTACTTTTTAAAAAGCCTACTTAATTTGTAATAACAGGCTGAAAGAACAATCACTTAGATAAGTTTATAAAGTGACCTAAAGTCTTCTACTGTGAATCGGTTGCATGACTTAATAAGATTTCACTTAAAACAAAATAATTATTTCAACGATCAAATATTCCATTTTGACAGATGAAGAAAATGAGATTAAGGAAAATTACTTAACATAATCAACAAACAACAAAACAAATGGACTTGAAATCCGGATCTTTGACTATACCACATTGGGATTCCATTGTTTTGTTTTGTTTTGTTTTCCTGGCCACCAAGTGATGATTTTGTTACTGTTTTAGGTTTTTGTTTTTTTATTAAGTTTGAGCTATTTCTCAGAGAAAAATTATACATGACGAAAATTAAAAGTCATGAGAATCACAAGAATCTAAAAATGTGAAGGGATTATCTGAGGCTCGATAATCTGAAAAGTGATCTTGATTTGAATTCAAAATCAAACATTAATGTAGCATGCTGTTCAGACTATCTTTTCCTTTTAATTTGGAAAGACATTACAATTGTCATGGGAAAAAAGAAAAGTTGTTTTGATAATATTTTATTGGAATTAAGTTATTTTTATAAGTAGTCTCTGATATATTCTACTTACTAAAACATTCAAAATTACTGTTTAATTTTCTCTTTAAATATAATTTGATTTCTAGTTCTAAAACAATTACATACTGTGGTATTAGTATCTTTTTTCTTTAATAACTTAAGCCCCCAGAGCTCAATGGAAAAAATTTAATGTGAATTTCTACACAAATACACAGAAAGCTTCTGGAGAAAAATGTAAAAGGAATAGTGTTATATAAACAATGGTCATAATGTTTATTTATGGACCTAAGTGGAAATTCTGCTTCAAAACTTAAGGAAATATATACTTCAGGAATACTTAAGGAAATATATATATATATGGAAAGTATATATATATATTTCAAATTTTTAAATGTATGTGTGTGTGTATATATATAAATTGTCCTCCAAATTTTTGTTGAGCTCTCAAAATATCAGAAGATGATTTCATATGCATATATAGTACAATGCCAAGCATATCAGCTCTGGAGAAACCATCACCTCATTTCAAATAAATCAAATTAAGAATTCTGTCAAATTCCAATGATAGCATGAAAACTTCTTATAGGTATTTCTCATTTTATAAGCGTTATCTTTTCAGCTTGCTACTAAAGGAAAGTAGGAAGAAATGTGTTTTAAATGGGCTATAAAATATAAGAATAAGATGATGGTTATAATGTTTAATATGAGTAAACATTCATTTCTTATCACAGGGATATTGATAGTAAAAGTCCTACTTAATTATTTTTATGCAGGCTAAGTTAAAGTATGTACATTTGTTTTAATATAGTGAAAATTGCTAATAACAACAAAAAAATTCTTCAAGATAGATTCAAAAGATGTGTAAGTTGAAAAAGATAAGATAGTCTTACATCTAAAAAAAAAAAAAATGCTATAGGAACTTCAGTCACCAGAAATGCTACACAGGTTTCATGTATTACATGCTCTGGATGCTTTAAAGAATCTGCATTGTCCATGAAACATAGTTTACAAAAATCCTATATGGGGATTTGTACCCCACTAAATAGTTGATATCAACTAGCATTTATTTAGACACTTTAGTTCTCCAATTTTCATATTTCCTAACTTCATCAATTTCTAATTTTCTTTGCTACTTTGATTGGGTCTGTCACTAGTCTATCTCATTATACAGCAAAGAAATAAATTTTCTGTTGGCCAGGCTCTTCTAGAAAAGACTCTGAGAACCACTGTACTTCCATATTTAATCCAAGGGAGGTGCATATCCTGTCCTTATTTTCAAGCAGTTTATATTGAATCAACCTTCTTAATTCTTCAGAATGTGTGCTCCAATTATCTTTAGCCCAGTGTCCCATGTTATCAGTAAATAACAGGCACTCCAGATGCTCACTGAATGAGTGCAAATGTTTTCCCAGAAGAGTTACTTAATGACTAAGGAGAAGTCACGGGAAATTAACAGTTTTCCATACTAATACCAGCACTGTGGCTTTCATACCTGTAATCTTATATACTTCCCTTAGCAAATCTGCAGAGTGGGTCTTATTAACTTCTATTTTATAGATGAGAAACCTGAGTTTCCAAGAAATTAGAGACTTGCCTAAAATAACATATCTTAGCTAAGAGTTACATATTGATCTTCATACTGCTCTCAATTCTGGAAGGAACGATTAAAACATAAAAAGAAATGTTTCTAGTTACAACATTAATTATTTGCATGTCTTTCTTTAGATTTTACTAAGGACTGATACATGCATTGTGAAATTTTATCTTCATAAAACACAGAGTTTGAAAGATAAGAAATCACAAATATATATTATTTTCAAGAAGTAGCTAAAAGGTCTTTTCATCTGTATAATGTCACTGATTCTTCAGAGTTGGCCATATCTTCCTCTATGGTACAAGTTGTATATTTTTATTTATTTGTAATACATTTCACATATATTTATATGCCTTTAAGTTTAGTTAAATAAATACATATATAAACTTAGACTTTTCAGAATTAATTAAAATTACTTGACTCCAGGTTTGTTTTCCCTACTTGATCATGATGGGCTTGATGTTAAGAACATGGCGTACTTTCTATTCTATCCCATTAAACTATTAAATCTTTGTATTGTTATATTTATGAGAAAACACATCATGATTGAATTCTGATATCACATGTGTTAAAGATTTGTAAGTTCAGTTCACCTGTGTTCAAGAAAACATTTGCCATGAATGTGTACAATGCCAGAAACTGAGGAGAACATGAGGATTAAAATTTTTATTTACAATTAAAAGTTTGTAAATATCATGTCTAATAAAAATAAACTTTTGAAATATCTAATGAAACGATGATTTTCTCTCTTTATGTTTGTTAGTTTCTGTCTAACTTTTTTTTCTGCCTCCTTGGTTTTCCTGTTTTCTCTCTTTCTCCCTCTAGTTCTCTCTCTCTCCCTGGCCCCTTTTTCTCATATTGTTAATCCATAGTAAGAAAGTCAAAATAGTAATAGCTCAGACATATTATAACATGAATATAAATAATTAGAATCACCAATTGCTCACAACAGATCATTTAATGTTTAATGCACGCTTAAGTTCATATTTAAAAAAAGTCATGAAAAAAACATGTATTTCATGAGTAATACTAAGACAATGTGAATCATAAAAGGAAAGTGTACTATAATGGATCATTAAAGATCAAATGATGGAAAATCTAATAGAAGTTAAGCCTATAAATAGCTGGGCTTCCTGCAGTGGTGGAAAATTAAGCACACAGCAATTAAAGAAGAGTGAAGATGACATTTAACTAACTCACATGGGAAGAAATAAGTGAACTTATCTCAATGCCATCAAGAACAATAAGAGAACCAATAAATTTTGTTGTTCACAGGTTATAGAAGTGATCAATGCCAACTATTGTTAGTTTTGTATGTATATTTTTACATATGTGTATGTATGTGGTAAAATTAAAATACAAATTATAAAATGAAATTACCTGTGAAAATCAAATGATCATCTTATAGTTTGTCATATGAAGTTAGCCAAGTGATACTCCTAGTTTGATTTATGCCTGAAGGAGGGCATAATATTTATTGAAGGGTATTTTCTGCAATGCCAAAAAAAAAAAACAAATAACAAACAAAACCCAAATGTGCTACTAATGTTATTGTGAGAACATAAGAAAGATAAATTAGATTATAAATAGTCACAGAGAGATGGTATATGACCATATAAGAGAATATAATGAGAAGAAATCACTCCTATAGTGTGTAACCATGGGCATTTTAATATTGTAAAAATTTGTATGCCAATAATTATTTTGAAAATGTAAACTGATAACTAGATTATAAGTATTTGTAAAAACAGATTATAAGTGCTAGGATATTTCAGAATATAATTGCTTATCTAAATGCTGGAAGATAACCGTAATTATAAAATGATCATTTATGTGAATTAGGCCAGTTTGTTTCAACATATGTGTATTGAGTGCTACAAAGTCCTAGACACTGTGCTAAGTACTAAAGAGGATAAGTATATAAGAGAAGCAGAGTTAAATAAGTCATATCACTAGCTCTATTATGGTAACTAAGTAGGGCAAGCCAAGACATCAGGGCAACATTTACAAAAGTAAGCAGCAATGGGAATTTATGGGAGAATCATGTGCTCAGCACTACAACCTGCCCCAAGACATAAAACTTCATACAGATGGTGGATCTGAGAACTCTTTATAGTAGCAACAGGCCTTTCAAACAGTGTAAACACTCACTTGGGCAGATTACACTTTTAATCATGTAAACACATTATATGTACACCTAGGAGGCATCATTAAAAAAAAAAAGTTAAATTTAGGGCAACATCATGATAAGAAGTAGACATTATGACATTTAGAAAACATAACACCAAAGCTACATACTTCTATTGTGTTGGCTTGGGTCATTTACATTAGATATACTGAATTTCAAAAAAGAGAAGGGTCCCTAAACAGTACCTGTCCAACTTCAGTGTCTAAGTGAATTAGAGGAAGCAGCATAGTGGAGTCAAACATACTTGAGTAGGATGCCCTGTTTATAACTATCATCTACATGGTTTTAGATAAGAAACCTAATCTCACAGAGCTTTTATTTCCTCATCTGTAGAATGGAGATAATACATAGATATAAGGCTGTCTCAACCTATCTCTTCCGCTTACTTACACTTATCCCCAGTGTCAAACAGAGTAGCATAAAGTATTCATTAAATAAACTTTTCTTGAATAAAAGTACTTAATAAATTCCTAGTATATTGCTTTCCACTTTGAAGGCTGTGAGGTTAGGTTACCTTGTTAAACTTCCATTGCATATTGTATTGATCACAACTGTGATTGCAAAACAATTTATTTAGCATTGTTTTTTCCCCACTACCTTTAAATTAAACATAAGTCCATGAAAACAAAATCCAATATCTGCTTTTTTCAGTAGCTCAATAAATATGTGCTCAATGTATAAGATAAGCATTCAATACATTTGATTTTTATTTCTTCAAAATTGAAACAGAAAGAAACAAATTTTGAGCAGGTTATTAGGGGTAGAAGAATTTCCATAACTGTAACTGTCTATAGTTGCCCTAATACCTATAGAAGGTTTTCCATATACCAAATAATATTTCCTTTTTTACTAAACACATAAAATAATGCTTCTCCATTTATACTTTACTTTTACATTTGTATTCTCATTTGAGTAGTTCATTCATTAGCAAACATTGAAGTACCCCTCATCTACCAGAGCATTAAAGCAAGATGGTCCTTGTCCATACCATGCCCATAATTTTATCAGGGAACTGAGTCATTCGAGTATCAAAAAGCCTTGTGATATAATTAGGACAGCTATCTTTAGCTTCAATGTACAGACTAGTGAACAAAATTTAGAGATGCTCAAATGACTTTGCCCAGATGATAATTAATAGGTGTCAAGGTCTAAGAATAGGGCTCTTTCTACACTCTGAGTTTTCCTATGTTTTTTCACAACAATCATAAACCAAAACAAGCCTTAAAGTACTTCAAAATAGAAATCAATACACTGCTTTATTTTATCTTTTCTAGGATAAACCATTTTAAATCTGTCAATAGATCTATAATTTTCCTATATCCTCTTAGCTTTGCCAAATATTATTAAAAGTGAACAACTCTCCTGATGAATTATAATTTAAAAGTAAAAGCACCTTACAGATTATAATAAAATATTGGTATTGGATTATACTTCAAGTTGTAACTCATGAAAAACTAGGATGGAAGTCATTCAAAAGACAGTAGTCACTGCCTTTTTAAAACAGGAATGTATTGAGCAAGCTATCAGAAAATTAGAATTTATTTTTATTTTAGTTAACACAGAAGAAAAGCTTGTACAGGGTGTTTGCCCAAAACAGTCAGTGAATCAAACTACCTCATACATTTGGCACTTATTTTAAATCATATTCAATAATAACATGTTTAAAATGAAGGCAAGCTGTCATACGGCAAGCTAGGGGTAAAAAAAATCTGACAATTAATAAGCTCCAGCACATTTACCAGTCTGAATATTCAAGACTTGTAAATCATTAATCATAAGTAAACCACCTGCTGGGGACACCCTAACCCAGCATAAAGATTTGCCATGTGAATAACTGTCAGTTGCAGATTGAATTTTTATCCAGGGAACAATAGTATTCAAGATGATTTTGGAGAAACTTTCATTAGTTTTGAAAATAAAAATAATTATATCCCTCACTGTATTCCAGATACTGCAATAGTCCTACTTAAAATGACCATTGTTTCATACTCCATTACATTTTTATCAATTATTAAATTGCTCACTGTCATAGGCAGTGAAACAATATTTAACCTTTTCTCACTTTTTTTTTCTCCTTTTATTGCAAGCAGAAAAGAAACTGACTTGCTGTAAACCAAAGAGTTTTAGTAGGCAAATATTTGTCACTCAGTTTTCTTAGCACATATATGTAAATGCAATGCATACTTTGCTATGGATGGCAAGCTGAATTCTTACAATAATTAGATACTCTTACATCAGCTCTACTGACAGTTTTGAACCAATTGCAAAATGTGTGTGTGTGTGTGTTTTGCAAGTTGTCATGGATTTTTCATATTGTGAAAAATATATTACCACTTTTTGTGGTGAAATGGCTAGGAACTCCTGGGTGGGAATTAACCATCTGCAAAACTTAAAATAATTGCAATGGAATGGAGGAAAAGAATTCCTTTCCTTATGATGCTTTATGCACCAAATCTAGTTTAAACACTTCCCACATTAGACTGGCATTTTGCTACCTGATAGTATACAGTACAGAAGGCCACCACTCTCTCAGGCTACCACAAGTTAGGTTGAGCTTAGGTTGAGGACACAGAGGTTTCACAGTTCCCAGGTATGACCTGATGGAACTCAGAGGGACTGGCTCCCCCAAAGCTCCCCACACAGGTGGGATACAAAACCCAGAAGGGTATGGAACATATCTACACTAATGAGAGGCAGGAGACTTGAAAAAGCCTATACATAAATTTCCACAGAAATTAAACAACTTATACAGTATTATAGTGTTATCAAAACTATGATTTAAATTCTAAATCTGCAGTTTTCCCAATGTTCTGAGCATGTGTATTTTTTTAAATGTTCCAACTCTGAGCATTTTTTACACTAAAACCCATGTTTTAGTATGTTTTTCTCAAAGTTTAGTTTCCATCACGAAAACTAGCAGAACTTGTTAAAAATGCAGAATCTGGGGTCTGCCCTTGTCCTCAAGTTATTTTTATTTATGTTTGCTGATACCAATGAAGGCAGGTCTCATATTAACATTGAGACAAAGTAATAAGAAGCCTGCTGGACTGATGGCACTGCATAGCTTCTGAAACTGTATGCAAAGCCCCTGAGAAAACTGACTCCTAGGTAGCAGGTATGATGCTGTAATGGTGAGGATTCTAAATTTTCTTTAAAAGCACAGACTTCTTTCTGCTACAGTTTCTATGACCTTCTAGTTACTCACTCATCTTCATTCTGTCTCGTTATTTTTTATTATTATTATTCTGTTTATTTTTCCTTCATTCCACACTATAATAAAAAACAGACATTTACTACATTTTAGTCATCAGACAGTAACTTCTTGCTTCTGAGATCTTCAAGATCACCATGGGCATCACTCTGCCTAGCAAGCACTCACTGGTTTATTTGGACGGCCCAGATTGATCACTCCCAGCCATCAACCATACTTGTTCTTTTCTAAATGCTCATGTCCCTCTCCTCCATAAACTTCTCATTAGTTTCCCAGTGTTTCAGAATAGACTCACTGGTCTTCAAAGCCCTGTGTGTTCTATTCCCTCCATTGAGGCTTACCTTGTGACATTTTGTCCCTCACTCTCTATTGCACACACTGAAAAATTTTAAGTCCCTATCACCCAGCATATTTCTGCATGCAAGACTTTGCAAATGCTCTTCTTTCTAGAACCTTTATGATAAGCCCCAGTTTTCTCATACTGACTTGTCCTCCAGATGTGAGTTCCTAGACTACTTCCATAAGGAGTCTCCCCTGACCTCCCTGCTTGGGTAAAGTCCCTGTTATGTGATCTCACAAACTCCTCAGCAATTCTTTCACAGCTGAAATTTTGCATTTTTTGGTTAATTATTTGATTAGTGCGTGGCTCTCCCACTGCACTTTAGGTCCAATGGGGGCAGGTGCCATGTCAGCTTTTGCTTTCCTTAGTCCTCCTAGCCATTGCTTGGTATATTTTAAGTGTTCAGGGCATAAGTTTGTTGAATGTACAAACTGTTTAAAAGGTGCTTTATGTCCCTAGGTAATTGAGTATTATTCTACAGACAAGGTGACAAATTTTACAAGTGGGCATAACATGATCACTGTAGTAGGAATAGACTGGGAGTGAGAAAAGAGGTCAGAGAGCTACTGTATCAGTCTAGGTTAGAAAGAGAGAAGGTCCAAACAAGTAACAATGGGGTTGAGGGTTGGGCAGTGGGGATACTAGTGTTTGAGAGAAATATGGGAGTAAAGGGAATGATTGATAAGTGTATATACAGAAACAAGGAGAACAACTTATCAGAGTTTTCTTTTATGTACGGAGAAGCAGATTTGGGAGAAAAGTATAAACTTGTGGTTGAAAATAGTTATCCATCAGAAGCTTTTATAATTATTATGGATAGGTTTGCTACTCAAATTTGGCATCATTTGCATGAAGATGGACACTAAAACAAGGAAAATGAGCTATCATAACCAGTTCAAAAAATCAGATTCATGCAACTATTTATAAAGTCCTGTGAATCCTAAGAAAACATCTCATCCCTAACACATATATGCACAATTTTAATACTTGTTTTGTCAATACTTCTTTATTTACACTATCATGATTTCTGGGACCTTAAACCTCCTTCCTTTGAAATGCTGAAGCATTTCTACATTACTTGTCTACTAAGTCTGTTGCCTGTAATCCATCATTCATTATCCTGCTAGACTAATCTGTTTAAATACTGCTTTCATTTTAAGTGAACTTACAATACTTTTCTGTTGTTTTGTATACCTAAGTCAAATTTGGCCTATTTAAGGCCCTCAAAAATAAGCTTTTGTTAATTCTGTTTTCCGACATGAAATCTGCAGTACATGCCGCCCACTTTTGTCTCCTCCTCTTCTCCTGTTCATGTCAGTCATGTCAGCTCTTGAAGGACATGATAAAAATCATACTTCCCACCTATTCCATAACTACTTGCAGTTTTTCCCATTTCCCATTAATCTCCACTTTCTCACTTTCTATAATGTTTATACTTTTGATACATATTTTCATTTTCAAACCTCTTTGGGGCCCCTTCATGCTTCTCCACTTCCTGGCATCCTGTCACATGGCACGTGGCAAGGCATTTAACCACACCAGATGCTAAGTACACTCTTTGTGACGACTAACAGAAGGTGGACTCTCATGAATGCACAAGGAGAACAGTAAGAAAAAAAATGGATTTGCCAAATGATTTTATCTTAATGTAAACATAACATGTAGAAATCCACCACTGAGCAAAATGAAATGGGAAGATGAGTGCGGTTTTTATCAAGTCGTTGAATTCTAAAAGACTTTTAATAGTTCAGAAAGAAGCACAACAACTTCCCAGTGAAAAAACGAATTCAGATCTTGAAAATTCAATTTAGCACAATTGTACCATTTAGTATACCCTAAAGTTGATTTGACAGGCCTCTAATATCTACCCTTATTTTTAAAAATGTGATGTATTTTCTTATTATGAATGATTTATTATAAATTGTCAATAAATTTATCATTTACAAGTAAAATCTCATTTTATCTGAACAATTGAGTTTATGAGACAACAGTTAGTGACAACAGTTGAATTGAGCTTGTGTAGTTAATGAGAAATAGCTGCCTCACCTTACTCTGTATTCAGAAGCAGCTCTTTGATAATATGAGTTTGGTGACATGCATGTAGAAGCCTTCCAAAAACTGAAGGTTTTGACCTCATTCAAAATAAACACCTCTGGACATTAACAAAACACTATCTCAGATGACTGGTATTTAGGAAAGCTGGGTCATCATTTAGGTTTTCTGAACTCAGTAATGCCTTATTCTTTAGCTAATCACATAATTTATTTATACATTCATCCATTCCACAACTATTTGTATATATAGCAGAGCATAAAACAGATAACCCCTCTACTCTTACAGAGCTTTTATTCAGAACTGTTGATTTACATCAGCCACTATGATTTTGCAATTAAATACAATCTACTTAGAGCACAGATCAGGAACCAAACTTTATAGGTTCACAGTCCCAGCTATAGCTAATTTACTTATTTGTATTTCATTTTTCTCATATGAAGTGAGGACAGTAACTGTAATTTTGTCAACATTGTATTTAAGATTAAATATACTAATATGAAGCACTAAGAAAAGGTTATCTTGTAAAGTAAATACTAAATGTTTGCTAGTTATATTTAACTGAACATATTATAAGATTATTATAAGAAATGTGTATTTATTGTAAAGGTGAGCTATTCACTATTGGTTACTCGAACATAAGGCATGATATTTCAAGAAGCATATGAATAAAAGACAATGTGAGAAGGAGTGAAACTTTGGATAAAGTTATGTAAAAGGTAGTATTAGGCAATTCCAGAAGAGTGTTACTTCACATAGCTATTGATATTACAAAGAAAATTATTAGCTTTCTGGGCTACATTTGCTCTAAGGATTTCTATTTGTTTATACACATTTTGTCCATGAAAGATCATTCATGTGTATTGATTACAAAACACAATATACACATCCTTTTCTAAAAATAAAATTTGAAATAAAATATTGTGTCTACACTTTCTAGCTCTTTACATATCTGTATTTCGACTCTTTTTTAAAGATCAAGTTAAATGAACACTAGGGAGTTTATATGTACTTGACTAATTAATTAGTGCAGTTACCAACCTCATTGCATTTATTAAGAAAACTTTATGAGGACATAAATCCTAGTTCACCAAGGGAAATTAAAACTTATAGAAGCTGGTAAGAAATAATAATTATTGCATTTTACAAGTTGAGGATGGGACATAGGAGGTCACATTCCCTTGTTACATCCAGTGATTCAGATTTGACGTACATTAATTTGCTCAGTACTCTTCTACCATGTCTTGTTCTTTACCATCTCTAAAAATGCCTTGCTCAAAGTTATCACCTTTGTTTTAAATTTCTGCAGGCACTGATTTTGTGTGAGTTTGGGGAATAATATGTCATGAGCAAATTTCACTTGTTAATTTCCTTAATTTGTGATAAGTCCAGCCACAACACAGTGTGGCATTCAGAATACACTTTACACCAGGCAGAGTACCAATTTCAAAGCTGAGTGTATCTACTAACTCTAACATTTATGATGACAGAGATTTGGCTATAAAACATTTCAGAATATAGGGGAAAAAGGATGTGGTAAAGGGAAAACACAAAATACATTTGTTAAGGGAGGGAAAAAGGAGAGAAAAAAAGTGTTAACTTTTAAAGAGAGCAAGCCTCTTGTTGAGGGCTGGTGGTACTGTGGCAGTCAGCCTCTAAAATGACCCCTGGTGATCCTTGCCTCTGAATATTCATACCCTTTGCAATTCCCTCTGAGTATGGAGTGTGGTCTGAACCTGGGCACTCATTTCAAAGAATATAATATGGCAGAAGTAATGGGATGTGACTTTTAAGATAAGGTTATGAAAAATTCTGGCTTTTGTCTTGCTCACTCTCTCTGGCGCTCTCTCTCACTTGTCCTGAGGGATACCAGCTGCCATGTGTGAGCTGCCCAGTAGCGAACTGATATCTGGACAGCAGCCATGGAGGATCTGATGTATGCCAACAGCCATGTAAGTGGCCTTGGACATGGACTTTGAGCCCTGAGATGGTTGTAGCCCCAGTACCACCTTGACAACACCTTTGACAGAGCCTCTTAGGCAGAGGTTGCAGCTGAGGCTTGCCTAGATTTTTGACTCAGGTAAATTTTGAGATAATAAATGTTTGTCATCTCAAATAGACCATCATTTACTCCATTTGTCCACAGATACCTATGGCAATGTACATCCGTGAATTTTGTGTTAAAATAATAAGCTTCTGAGATAAAAGATGGCGGCATGAGAGGAGAGACAAAGGCTTCCTCCTAAAACTGGATACAATTAGAAAATTTAATTGGTGCAACTAATCCTGAGAGAGCAACAGGAAAGAGGACACGTCAGACTGCATACACCTGGAGAAAAGAGCAGACCTCAGTGAACGGGGTAACGTACCAGAGCTGTGGCTCTGTGGGACCCGAGCCCTTCCCCCACCCCAGCTCACCAGTGGGAGGAAGAGAACCAGAGCAGGGAGGGAGTGGAAGGCTTGGGACTGCTGAATACCTAACCCCGGAGATCTGCGTTGGGAGCACAAACCTACATTTCATGGTGCTTTCATGCGAGCATGACTACCAGGTTGGGAAGTTAATACAGGCAGAGTTCCTGGAGAGACTGGGATTCCAACTGCTTGTGGAAAGCAGGGATCCATATCTGGCTGCTCTAGGACAAAAACTTATATCTGTGTGACTGGCCCACTGGCTCAGGCAGTGGAGACAGGCACAGGAGCCAGGAGGCGGGGAACAGCTCTTTCCTACCCCAAGTATCGCTCCCCTGTGACTCCTGACATTGCTTCAGGGGCTCAGCAGCTCCAGAATAGAGCTTCTGAACACTAGAGGGCGCCATATACAAACATGAAACGCCAAAGGAACCTTGTCCAGAGTAAAATTGTTAATACAACTCCCGAGAAATATTTAAATGATATGGACCTCATGACTCTTCCTGAAAGGGAGTTCAAAATAAAAATAATCAACATCCTAATGGAGGTAAGGAACGACATCCAAGAACTCAGGAATGAATTAGGGTCAGAGATATAATCATTAAAGATCATGATGGAGGGTATTAAAAGCAGGTTGGATACAGTGGAGGAGAAAATAAATGAAACAGAAACTAGAGAAGAGGAATACAAAGAAGCTAAGGCACAGAGAGAAAAAAGAATCTCTAAAAATGAAAGAATATTTTGAGAACTGTGTGACCAATCCAAGCAGAACAATATTTGCATTATAGGGATACCAAAAGAAGAAGGGAGAGAAGAAGGGATAGAAAGTGTCTTTGAGGAGGTAGTTGCTGAAAACTTCCCCAATCTGGGGAAGGAGATAGCCTCTCAGGCCATGGAGATCCACAGATCCCCATACACAAGATACCCAAGGAAGACAACACCAAGACACATAGTAATTAAAATGAGAAAGATCAAGGATAAGGACAGACTGTTAAAAGCAGCCAGGGGCAGAAATAAGATCACATACAAAGGAAAGCTCATCAGACTAACAACAGACTTCTCAGCAGAAACCTTACAGGCCAGAAGGGAGTGGCATGATGTATTTAATGCCATGAAGCAGAAGGGCCTGGAACCAAGATTACTTTATCTGGCAAGATTATCATTTAAATTTGAAGGAGGGATTAGACAATTTCCAGACAAGCAAACGCTGAGAGAGTTTACCTCCCACAAACCATCTCTGCAGTCTATTTTGGAGGGACTGCTATAGATGGAAGTGTTCCTAGGGTTGGATAGCTGTCACCAGAGGTAGTAAAATCATGGTGGGGAGGGTGGAGCAACTGATTGCGAGGCAAATGCAAAATTAAATTGATTATCCCCAAAGCCAATCAAGGGATAGAGAAAAAGTATAGAATCTGATACCTAATATATAAAGAATGAAGGAGGAAGAAAAAGGAGGAGAAATAGAAAAGAACCTTTAGATTGTGTTTGTAACAGCATACTAAGTGAGTTAAGTTAGACTCTTAGATAGTAAGGAAAGTAACCTGGAACCTTTGGTAACCATGAATCTAAAGCCTGAAATGGCAATAAGTAAATACCTATCGATAATAACCCTAAATATAAATGGACTGAATGCACCAATCAAAAGACACAGAGTCACTGAATGGATAAAAAAACAAGACCCATCTATATGCTGCTTACAAGAGACTCACCTCAAACCCAAAGACATGCACAGACTAAAAGTCAAGGGATGGAAAAAGATATTTCATGAAAACAATAGGGAGAAAAAAGCAGGAGTTGCAGTACTACTATCAGACAAAATAGACTTCAAAACAAAGAAAGTACCAAGAGATAAAGAAGGACATTACATAATGATAAAGGGCTCAGTCCAACAAGAGGATATAACCATTCTAAATATATATACACCCAACACAGGAGCTCCAGCATATGTGAAATAAATACTAACAGAACTAAAGGAGGAAATAGACTGCAATGCTTTCATTTTAGGAGACTTCACACACCATTCACTCCAAAGGACAGATCCACCAGAGAGAAAATAAGTAAGGACACAGAGGCACTGAACAACACACTAGAACAGATGGACCTAATAGACATCTACAGAACTCTACACCCAAAAGAAACAGGATACACATTCTTCTCAAGTGCACATGGAACACTCTCCAGAATGGACCACATACTGGGCCACAAAAAGAGCCTCAGTAAATTCAAAAAGATTGAAATCCTACCAACCAACTTTTCAGACCACAAAGGTATAAAACTAGAAATAAATTGTACAAAGAAAGCAAAAAGGCTCATAAACACATGGAGGCTTAACAACACGCTTCTAAATAGTCAATGGATCAATGACCAAATTAAAATGGAGATCCAGCAATATATGGAAATAAATGACAACAACAACACAAAGCCCCAAATTCTGTGGGACACAGCGAAAGCAGTCTTAGGAGGAAAGTATATAGCAATCCAGGCATATTTAAAGAAGGAAGAGTAAACCCAAATCAATAGTCTAATGTCACAGTTATCGAAATTGGAAAAAGAAGAACAAATGAGGCCTAAAGTGAGCAGAAGGAGGGACATAATAAAGATCAGAGAAAAAATAAACAAAATTGAGAAGAATAATAGCAAAAATCAATGAAACCAAGAGCTGGTTCTTTGAGAAAATAAACAAAATAGATAAGCCTCTAGCCAGACTTATTATGAGAAAAAGAGCATCAACACACATCAACAGAATCAGAAATGAGAAAGGAAACACCATGACAGACCCAACAGAAATACAAAGAATTATTAGACTACTATGAAAACCTATATGCTAATAAGCTGGAAAACCTAGAAGAAATGATCAACTTCCTAGAAAAATACAACCTTCCAAGACTGACCAAGGAAGAAACACAAAATCTAAACAATCCACTTACCAGCAAAGAAATTGAAGCGGTAATCAAAAAACTACCCAAGAAAAAAAGCCCTCAGCCAGATGGATTCACCTCAGAATTTTATCAGACATACAGATAAGATATAATACCCATTCTCCTTAAAGTTTTCCAAAAAATAGAAGAGGAGGGAATACTCCCAAACTCATTCTATGAAGCCAACATCACCCTAATACCAAAACCAGGCAATGACCCCACCAAAAAAAAAATTACAGACCAATATCCCTGATGAATGTAGATGCAAAAATACTCAAAAAATATTAGCAAACTAAATTCAAAAATATATCAAATGAATCATACACCACGACCAAGTGGGATTCATTGCAGGGATGCAAGGATGGTACAACATTCGAAAATCCATCAACATCATCCACCACATCAACAAAAAGAAAGACAAAAACCACATGATCATCTCCATAGATGCTAAAAAAGCATTCAACAAAATTCAACATCCATTCATGATAAAAACTCTCAGCAAAATGGGTATAAAGGGCAAGTACTTCAACATAATAAAGGCCATATACAATAAACCCAGAGCCAACATCATACTTAACGGCGAGAACCTGAAAGCTTTTCCTCTGAGGTCGGGAACAAGACAGGGATGCCCACTCTCCACACTGTAATTTAACATAGGACTGGAGGTCCTAGCCATGGCAATTAGACAAAACAAAGAAATACAAGGAATCCAGATTGGTAAAGAAGAAGTTAAACTGTCACTATTTGCATATGACATGATATTGTACATAAAAACCCCTAAAGACTCCACTCCAAAACTACTAGAACTGATATTGGAATACAGCAAAGTTGCACAATACAAAAGTAACACAAAGAAATCTGTGGCTTCCCTATAAGCTAACAATGAACCAATGGAAAGAGAAATCAGGACAACTCCATTCACAATTGCATCAAAAATAATAAAATACCTAGGAATAAACCTAACCAAAGAAGTGAAAGACCTATACCCTAAAAACTATAAGACACTCTTAAGAGAAATTAAAGAGGACACTAACAAATGGAAACTCATCCATGCTCTTGGCTAGGAAGAATTAATATCGTCAAAATGGCCCAAAGCAATATACAGATTTGATGCAATCCCTATCAAATTACCAACAACATTCTTCAATGAATTGGAACAAATAGTTCAAAAATTCATATGGAAACACCAAAGACCCCGAATAGCCAAAGCAGTCCTGAGAAAGAAGAATAAAGTGGTGGGGATCTCACTCCCCAACTTCAAGCTCTACTACAAAGCCATAGTAATCAAGACAATTTGGTACTGGCACAAGAACAGAGCAACAGACCTGTGAAACAGATTAGAGACTCCTGACATTAACTCAAACATATATTGTCAATTAATATTCGATAAAGGATCAATGGACATACAATGGGGAAATGACAGTCTCTTCAACAGATGGTGCTGGCAGAACTGGACAGCTACCTTTAAGAGAATGAAACTGGATCACTGTCTAACCCCATACACAAAAGTAAATTCAAAATAGAATAAAGACCTGAATGTAAGTCATGAAACCATAAAACTCTTAGAAAAACATAGGCAAATATCTCTTGGATGTGAACATAAGCGACTTCTTCATGAATATATCTCCCCAGACAAGGAAAACAAAAGCAAAAATGAACAAGTGGGACTATATCAAGCTGAAAAGTTTCTGTAAAGCAAAGGATACCATCAATAGAACAAAAAGGGACCCTACAGTATGGGAGAATATTTTCGTAAATGACAGATCCGATAAAGGCTTGACATCCAAAATATATAGAGCTCACACTCCTCAACAAACAAAAAGCAAATAATCCAATTAAAAAATGTGCAGAGGAGCTGAACAGACAGTTCTCCAAAGAAGAAATTCAGATGGCCAACAGACATATGAAAAGATGCTCCACATCGCTAGTTATCAGAGAAATGCAAATTAAAACTTCAATGAGATATCACCTCACACCAGTAATGATGGCCACCATCCAAAAGACAAACAACAACAAATGTTGGCGAGGTTGCAGAGAAAGGGGAACCCTCCTACATTGCTGGTGGAATGTAAATTAGTTTACCCATTGTGGAAAGCAATATGGAGGTTCCTCAAAATTCTCAAAATAGACTTACCATTTGACCCAGTAATTCCACTTCTAGGAATTAACCCTAAGGATGCAGCACTCCAGTTTGAAAAAGACTGATGCACCTCTATGTTTATCGCAGCACTATTTACAATAGCCAAGAAATGGAAGCAACCTAAGTGTCCATCAGTAGATGAATGGATAAAGAATATGTGATACATATACACAATGGAATATTATTCAGCCATAAAAGAAAACAAATCCTACCGTTTACAACAACGTGGATGGAGCTAGAGGGTATTATGTTCAGTGAAATAAGCCAAGCGAAGAAAAACAAATACCAAATGATTTCACTCATCTATGGAGTATAAGAACAAAAGAAAAACTGAAGGAACAAAACAGCAGCAGAATCACAGAACTCAAGAATGTACTAACAGTTACCAAAGGGAAAGAGACTGGGGAGAATGGGAGGATAGGGAGGGATAAGGGCAGAGAAGAAGAAAGGGGATATTATGATTAGCATGTATAATGTGGGGGGGAGAGGCATGGGGAGGGCTGTGCAACACAGAGAAGACAAGTAGTGATTCTACAACATCTTACTATGCTGTTGGACAGTGACTGTAATGGGGTTTGTTGGGGGGGGGTGTCTTGGGGTAGGGGAGAGCCTAGTAAACATAAATAAAAATAAATTAAAAAATAAAAATAAAAAATAATAATAATAAGTTTCTGGAGGACAGGCAAAGCAAAGCCGAACAAATTAATACAGTTTTTATTTCAGAACATAAATGCGTATCAATTATTTTGTGTGTTCTCTTGATGAGCAATAGGATTTTCTATCCAAATGAGCTTCTGATTTGAATTTCAATTACCTAAACAATTGCTTCAGATCCCTGGTTCACTTTAGCTTTGGATTATTGGGTATGAAAAATTATTTTTTCAGTCTTAAGCTCCTTCCATTTGTCACTTAAAAAATTAATTTACAGGGACTCTTGTGTCCCCTCCTGGCATGAGTCAGGAGCTCTGTCCTCTCATTTTATATCTCAATAAAAGTCTCTCATTTGCTCTTCTAAAAAGAAAAAACTTACAACCTAAATTTGAGGAATGAAAAGTTGATACCAAATCCTCTGTAATCTGTCAGAATAAACATCTCCCTTTCAAATAGCAAGAAACCAAAAGCATGAAATGTCACTCTACATGGTTTCACTTACAGTGATCCATAAATTGTGATTAGTTTGAATATACATTAATAGCTTACTTTCTGCATCAACAGATGCAAATTGCAAAACCTTTGTCTATTTGCTCTTCATATTTTAAATTCTTACTCATAAAGATATAACATCAAGGGCTTTTCATGTTTAGAACAAGACAGTAACCAAACGTAATCCTGTAATAATATTCCTATCCAAACTAGGTTATACTGATTGACATGTGCAGGATATTTTTATGGATGTACAAATATGAGAAAAAGAAATATAATAATTGAATTATATATATTCTGAAAATTTAATGTCTGACTATGCAAACTACCTTGTCAGTATTACAAATTCCTATACCTATGTGACAAAAAAAAGATGTAAAATATCCTGAGCAAATACAGAGATAATTATAACTCTGCATAGTTATCATTATCATTATTTTTAAATCAAACACATTTTGAGTATCTACAATGGGCCATAAAAGTCACAATTGGAATTGTGTTTGTAAATAAACTTATTTGGTAGATCTATAGCATTTTTGTTGTCCCTTATATGTGCATTTTGGATAACTTTATCTGATATCTTTCAAATTGTTTTGTATATATACATAACATTAAAACAAAAATAAAGAACAAATAACTTGTCAAAATATGACAGCATAGAAAAGTTATGCTGAAAATATTTTATATACATATGTCTTCAACAGGTTTCTGCCATAGAAACTAAATTATTTTCAATGAAAATTATAATTAGCAATTAATGTTATTATCTCAATGTTAAATTTTATAAGTTATTAAATCTAAACATCAATTGTAATTTGCATCATTATTTTCTGTACTTATAAGTGAAAATACTTATAAGTGCCAGTTTCTGTACTTATAAGTGCCAGTTAAACTCTGATATACCAGGGATTTTAAGATGCTTCACAAATTCAGATATATTGAAATGTGAAAAAAAATGTGCATGTTATCTCAATGAAATATGATAATTGCCTCATATGCCTACATGAAATACTCCAGAAAAGCCTCAAGGTCTGAAGAAATAGATGGTAGATTATGTTTATACTTTTAAAAAAATCCACTGAAACCACTTCTTTTTAGACAAGAGTTTCTATTTATATAACTTGTAAAACTCCACATTGGTTTCTAATGAACATCAATTACACTTCAATTTTTCATATTACTTACGAAAGAAAATAATTTAGACTCTTTACAGAGCTGCCAATTGCAATTTACCTTGGCTCTTTCAGGCTAGAGAAGATTTATAAATCAGCAAGTTGAGCATTTACTAAATGACAAAGAAACAAAATTACAAATGAATAATATAATCCAATAGGTTCATTCAAATAATAAATTCAACATAGTTTTAGTAAAGAGGTTCCTAAAAAAATTATGAAGAGATGTTTCTTTTTTGTACCTGATGGGAAGAACTCCCAAGAGGAAAATAAAAAGTGTATGGAAAAATTATTAGTATTACACTGCTTTAGAATTTCAGTGAATACACTCTCAAAACTATTGGGAAATCTTTAAAATAATAGCAGTTTACATATTATGTTAGAAGCCTACAAAACATAAATATGAGAGAATATTTTCTCCCAGCTTCCTAAAACATGAAATTTCACTGAACTGTCAAAGTAAAACTACCTGTTAATAAGAAGACATGACTTTGGGTTCTAGCTATAGGACCTTGGACAATATAAGCCCTGTAGATATCAACTTAATTGTGACATACACATTCCATACATGTTTTTTTTAGTATTAAGTAATATGTATAAGGACTCTAGCTCAATGCTTTAGGTTTAATTACTGTTCAGTGTTTAAAGAAACTCGCATTAATTTACAAGAACACAGAGAAACCTCATAGAGTAATCATTTAATAAACACTAACATAAGAGCAACTGACTAATTTTTGCAAAGTATATTAAAGCAAAGAAAGCTTACCTTCCTTAAATATACTTTTATGGAAATTATCTGTCCCTTTTAGGTCTGTAGTATAAACGCACAACCAAATAGAACTATATACGTGTAATTTATCAAATAGCCTAGTCAATGCCCCTTAAGGACCATTTGGAAATGTCTAAAGACATTTTTGATTATCACTTATCTACTACCGTTATCTAGTGTGCCAGGATGCTGCTGAACATCCTAGTATGCACAAGAATGTCTTCAAAACAAGGAATATCCAGGCCCAAATCTCAAGTGTGCTGTGGTTGAAAAGCATTGCCCAAGATGTTTCTGTAGGCAGCCATTATTCCATGTAAGGAAATTAATTATAATAAATATAATGAAAGAAAAATATGCCTGAAAAGGTAAAGGTGTATCTCCAGGTTTTTTCTCTTATTAGGAAAAAATAAGAATTTTTACAGATTGTTAAATAGGAGTTTTGCTAAGGCTATTATTTTAACTGCTTGTTAGCTGGGTTTTAGATTATGGGGTATTCTAGTTTTTCATTTCAAAATGAAAGTTGCAACCAGTAGCACCATTTCACTATCGTGCTGGAAGCCAATTACAGCAATTTTTCCTAGATACTCAAGATTTCATAATTTCGGTGGAATCTGTCTCATTTCCTGAACGTTAAGACTAGAAAACATTCATAACGAATGAGTGTATCTCTTATGTGCCAGGAACTTCCATCTCCTTTTATTCTTGTTTTAAATACACATTTTTAACCTTCAAAATTGCCAGCACCTATGTCCATGAAATCATAGTCACATGCCTATGTCATGTCATATTAAGTTCCATGGTGGGGCCGGCTGCCTTACCATGGCAGGACATTTTACCTACCAGGCACTGCCCTGAATGCTGCATAGATCAAGATAAATTGCCACAGCACTTTTCTTTTAAAAGCTCCAGATTGTCTTATGCGGTTAAAGAATAATCAATTACTTACTCACTTCAACAAATATTTATTAAGCATCCGTTTATTCCTGAATTTTCTCCCCTTGTGGACTGCTATATTTAAGAGCATCTGAAAAGGCAAATGACTCCCATTTGTTAAAGACTTTTATTTTAAAGATGCTTAAGTGCAGTTCACAGCTCTTCAATTGCTCTTACTAAATCCTCAGAGGCTCCATTGTAGAGGAAATTCATGTTCCATCATACAGAAACAAGAGTAATGTGTTTCCTTTTCATTTTGTCAAGAAAATATTAGCATTATAACTAGGGGAGGGATGTGCAGAGTAGACATGATATGTCTAAACATGTCATTATGTACTACCACTATAAATAAACTTATTTATATATTCATGTTAAGATACTGTGGCTTCACCTCTCAAAATGTTATATGTTAAGCATTTATCCTGCATTTTACAGGAAAACAGAGCATATTTTGTTTATGAAAAAATTACTGTTATTTAATTGTTCCTGGTTTATATCAAGGTTCAGATAATATAAAAGTCTGTTAAATGTTTTGGGGGAACATATGCTCCTGTTTCCAATAAAGACCCCCATTTATTTTTCATTTTTTTCTTTTGTAGAGTGGAAAGAGTAGTTAGATGCCAATCTTAAAATAAATTTTCTTTATTTGGATCAATATTAAGATGATTCCTTCCAAGAACATTAGTCATAGTACTTCTGGGAACTGTCTCCAGATTTATCCCAGACAAAGAAAGATTTATCATCTTCTCTAGAGAACCTTTGTGGGTTCTATTTTTCCCACCTGGGGACTCAGAAGAGTACTCCAGTATGTTTTCTTGGGAATGTGAAAAAAAATATTCTAGCTGTCCTCTGTCCTGGAGCCAGGGTTATGTATCTCTTATAGGAAGCTTACTGCTTTATCACTTTGTAAGGTTGTTTCAAAGTCAACGGGCCGCGTCTATCAGAGTACTACTGACAATACCACAAAGGCTCTTGCTTAACTTGAGTTTAGCAAAGTTCTGAAAAGAGCTCATCCTCCAAATGGTGAAGGACCGAGATCTAGGATGTTTATCCTGACAATCCAAACTTCTAGACTCTTCATAAACATAAAAATAAGGGTTTATTATAATCATAAATGATATACTTATTGCCTACCCAATAAACTTCATTTTCTACAGCATATAATTAAAAGCTTTTTCCAAGTGATTTCAACCAAGTTCTCTACAGATATTTTTCCCTCATAGATACTTGTAAGGAATTATTTTATGCTTTGCCTTTTAGAGTATGGTCTTCTTTACACTATACTCTTTGCTGTTATGTCTCAAATAACTTTTTAAAAATATTTTTCTAAGGAAAGGGAGCATATTTTGCTCATTTAGTACCTCCCATAATGCTTAAGACAATAATTTATATACAGTAAAAATTTAGAAAGTGTCTGAAGAACTAGAAAAAATTTATTGAAGAAATAAAACATATATTCAATTTGATACATATGAAATATTATATAAAAAGAAAAAAAATGATAGAAAATACTGGGTCAATTCTCAGCCCTGGAAGGTAATCAGTAGTTAAAGGAATCCTGGCATTGGGATGACTATCATTTCCTGCATTATCCCAGTTACCAAAAGATACATGTACTCTTGCATTTCTGTGCAAACCCACTGGCTCCTTACCCATTAGGAAACATGCTCACAAATCTATTAAAACCCTTGTACCAAAGGTCACTTAAAATCTCAATAAAAAATCCAAATATTTTTCTAATTTCTTACCTTTGTCAATATCTCTGCTGTGTTTACCTCTTGCACATACTTCTTAAGCCACTTTCATTTCTCAGCTATGACATCTTATTTTTTCAACTCCTTAACCTTCTGATCACCTACTTGTTTTATTCAAATACTGTCATTTCAACACCTAAGAATCTATTTTTATTCTTTATTCTCATACCCTTTTTCCAGCTAACACAATATTTTAACTTATCTATTACTTTTGGTATAAAAGGCAGCCTTAACTTTTCCTAAAACTCAGTCCCCACTAAGTAAACATTTACTAAATTAATTGTATGAAGTGTATCATCTTCTTACTGTATCATCAAACTGTCCCAATAATACAAAAAATACCTATTCCTTATTTTGGAACTATGTTCTGTCATTTGGTGCTCACAGTATAGACTTTGCAATATTTAGGGTTTAAGATAGGATTAATGTTTAATAGGTAAATATTGTTATTTTCATAATGTACTATATAGCTCAACTTTGTATGAGATAGTAAGAATTATGAAAATATTGGTTTATTACCTTCAAATCTAACAATACACAACACAGTCATTAATTCAAATAGCCTTCTCCACAGAAAGAGTGTTTTGAGGCCCTGGTGGGATTGGGCTAATCAGCAGCAGGTCAGGAACTGACCCAGGCTCAGGAATCACTGTGCAACTGGCTTCTCCCAGAAGCCAGGTACCTAGTACTAGAAATAGAATGCATTGCTTCAATTTTTGTTTTTCCTTTGTGAAATCTTTAAATAAATTTGCAAAGGATATTACCCTAGTATGCTTTCTCAGGGTAGTATTTCAGGGCCACAATTACTAACAAGAACAACAAAATATATTCCACAAACATGTTCTATTTTTTATCTTTGTCAGTCGTAATGATCATGTGCAGAATTCATTTATAGAAGTGAATTTTTCATGGAAAATAATAACTGTTATGTTCATGGTTCAGTAAATGAATCTTGGATGCATAACCACACTTGACAGATTTTAGCCTCTAATGCCTTAATCCCTCACCAGCATCAGTGATGCAATCTCCAAAAATCTAAGTATTAATTTAGAGTATCGTTTTAGTTTACATTATCTGGAAAGGAGGATTCAAGCCCATCTTGTGTAAATTGCAACTATACATAGCATACTTTTCGGAGCCATTTCATATAACACTTTAGATAACAAATTGTATTCACTTTTTTTTTTTTGCATAGGAATGAATGATACAGTTTAAACATGAGTTGAGTCACTAAAATTAACATAAAACAAGTTGACTTCTAAATAGCAATATAATACTTGGGAAAAATATCAGGGTAAGATAAATTTCCATTTATCTTCCATTGCAGATTTAAAACAGACTTTACCAGAAAAATAGAGAGACTTTTCAAAGCATTTAACCATAAAACAAATGGAGTTGTTAATCTATCATTTTTAAAATGCCTTACCTTGAAATAATTTAGATATACAAGACAGCTGGAATGATAGTATAAAAGGTTCTATACTTTTTTTATCCAGGTCCCCTAATGATAGTGTGTTACATAATCATAGAACATTTATCAAAATTAGGTTTTATGTTCTTAGGGCCAAGCCAACATACAATTTTGCATTCAGTTGTCATATCTCCATAAGTCTCTTCTAGCCTGTGATTCCCTGTCATTGACACTTTTGAAGAGTAATGGTCAGATATTTTGTAAAATGTCCCTCAATTGGGGATTGCCTTGTTTTCTCATGATTAGATGAGGGTAAAGATTTTAGGGTAAAGGTGAAATTCCTTTCCCATCATATCATATTACAGGGTTTATATACTAATGTGACATTACTGCTTAACTTACACGTCTTGTTAAGGTTTCTCTGGTATAAGGTTGTTAGTGTTTCCCTTTCTAGACTCCATTACAAGTGAGTCACTAAATCCAGCCCTCACTTAAGAGGAGGGGAATTAAGTTTCTCATCCTGAAGGAAGTCGTAGCAAGGAATTGTGAATATGTGTTAAAAACACCAAAATTAATAGTATTTTAAAGGAGATACTTGAGTTTACACATGTATTCTATTTTTCATAAATCTGCCATTAATTTACCATTTACCATTTTTTGTCCTAGGAATTTTGATATATATCCACATTTGGATATATATGCTGTACATATATGTAAATGATATGTTATTTAGCACAGATAGCATTAATATAAATAATGACATTTAAAATATGTATATAAATTCATTTTTAAACTTGGTTTTTATCATCTATCCCTGTATCTCCTATAGAACTCTATGGGCAAATTGAAGAATAGGATAAGATAATAAAAGAAAACATTGTTAAAGAAATCAGTTGGCAAAAAGTTCTGTTGATAAACTTCTTGATGAAAGACTTCATGATAGACTTCTATGAAAGTTAAATAAAATGGTGAAAAAGGTAAATGTAAATCTTCCCACAAAGGAACTTCACCTAACCTGCACTATATTTACACTAAATGTCCCTTTATTCACAAAGAGACTTTCCCAAACTCTTTCAAAGGAGTGGTAACTTAACATTCAATTCTCAACTTTTATGGTATTTCCTTAGAAAGAGTTTTGCAAACTGTTCAGGGATACTAGTCTCCCCAAAGTCACTCTCTTTCATATAACTCTTCTGTTTTCTAGCAAATAATACTTTATTTATTCAGTTATTTTTTTCTCATCTCAATGGAAAGTAAACTCCAGAAGACCATGGTTCTTATTTATCCTTTTCTCCTCATCCTTCAACATTGAGGCTAGACCTTCCACTTAGTTGTCTTCCAATAGATATTTACTGATTATTTGTATGAATTAAAGAACCATGAAATGCATCTCCTGGGAGAAATTCTTTTTAAAAATTCAGTTGCATTTCCATCTTACAAAAAATCAACTCATTTCACCTCTTAATGGCTATAAGATGCTCATGTGTGTGCATATTTTGTCCTCATAAAATTACCAGCAGATTATTTCTTATATTATCAATCAACTTTTCTTATTTGGAAATACTGCTTTCACTTAAGCCTTCAAGTTAAATTTTGGTATTTCTTTATTCAGTTACTGTGCATTATTTTATGTACAACTTTCTCAGAGATGAATCATAGACCCTCTGTTTTTCCTTTACCTAATTCCATGAAAAGTTTCCATCATATTCTCTTTCAGATACTAATCACTTACATGCTGAAAGTGATAGTATTTCAAATTTCCTAAGGATTTGTCTCTATCTCAGTCAAAACCTTCTTCTGGATTACATTTCAAGAAGTATTGGGTAATGAATAAAAATCTGATTGACACTGGAAAAAAATAGCACTACATATAAACTAGACGTCTAAGCTGTATTCTCATTTTTCCTTTTAAACAGAAAAATTTCCATCTATCTATTCCTAAAATTTCGATACAGATATTGCCCAGTGTTGCCCACTTGTCACATCCCAGCCTGAGTCTCTCTGACTTCCAAGATCATGTCCATCATGATCTCAATGAAGTTGACAACTCAGTTCCTCTCTCTCTCTCTCTGTTACATAGTTTTGTTGCAATACAGTCTCTCCTCAATCTCTACCATCGGAGAGGTGTTTCCTAACAGTACATTAGAAATCCTGTAGAAATTTATGAATTACAAATAACAACCATAAAAACTAAAATTTTAAATTAAAAATAACACAGCATCTGTTTAGAAGCGGACAATTGAGAAAAAGTAGGATAGGCTTTTTTCACCTTTTTTCAGTCTGAAAAGATCTCTTCAAATTCTGTACCTCCTTCAGGTATCAAAAGCCATCTTCTCAATGAGGCCCTTAATACTGTATAACTTACTATATATTGTACTTATTATGTTTACTTGTCTGTCTGCTCTGCTAGACAGAATGTCATATAAAAGAGATATTTTATGTTTTGTAATATAATAACAATACATCATTTCATATGTTTCCAGGCATGTATTTTGTATACTTTCTGTACCCCAAGTGCCTTTTCTGTTTTTCTGTACCCCAAGTGCCTATAGTATTCATACAGTATATGCTCAATAAATACTTGTGGGACTATAAGTATGAATAAAGTATTAAAGTAATCCTATCAAATGAAGCTCAACTGTGTAATTGGTTATAATAACATCTTATTAATGCAAAAATAATTTAAACATAAACACTAAAATGGTTTGTTTAGTATTAAATATTCAAAATATAAACAAAATTTAGATTTGTGCTTCAGGTCATATTACTTATATTTGACCATTTAGTGTCAATTTCATATAACTTGATCATACATTGACCATTTGGTGTCAATTTCTAAGCAAGGAATCTTCCCAAAATCTATCTTCTAAATTTCAATATATGAACTTGAAATGGTAACTCAGTCTAAAAATTTCCTACTTCAGGCATACCTTATTTTATTGTTCTTTGCTTCATTACACTTTGCATAATATTACATTTTTTACAAGTTGAAGGTTTGTGGCAATCCCAAATCGCTCAAGCCTCTCAGGGCTATTTTTTCAATAGCATTTGATCACTTTATGTCTCTATGTCATATTTTGGTAATTCTTGCAATATTTCACATTATTCATACTATTAAATTATACTTGTTATGTGATCTGTGATGAATGATTATGATGCACTGAAACTTCAAATAGCATTTTTTAGAAATAAAGTGTTTTAATTAAGATACATACATTGTTTTATTAAATGTAATGCTATTGCACACTTAATAGACTACAGTATAGTGTAAACATAACTTTTACATGCACTGGGAAAGCAAAAAATTCATTTGACTCACTTTCTTATGACATTTGTTTTATTTCAGTGGTCTGGAACCAAACCTGCAATATATCCAAAGTATGCCTGTACTCTTAATTTATTAAGAAAATAAATGCCCTAAGAACATGAACCCAGATCATGTATATTTAGAAAATGTAGAGAATAGAAATGTGGAAAACTTCATATTTAAAAGCATTCATGTTAAATAAGCAACCAATTTTATATATTTATATATGACCTTACATTCAGTTAAAAAACTAAACTTTCATTTATGTTAAAAAAAAGCAACCCCCTTTATGTATAACAAATGCAAAAAGGGAACCATTTAAAAGGAATGAATAAAAACCCCTTCAAACAGACAGAAGCGTTGTCATAAAAGCCAAGTACTAAATCTTACACACTTTTATAGGATGCCATGTGATTACATATATTTTTAATTTTACTAAATTCACAGAAATTTGGATATGTATGTTCCCTGCACACTGATTAAAAGCAATATCTAGAAAGGGAAAGATGCTGACATAGAGCATCTCATTTATTGCAGTAAAGGGTCATTTGAAAGACAATGAGAAAAGTACAAGATAAAACTAAAAACGAAGAAAGGTAAGTACTCAAACATCTTTGCAGTATATGGAGAAGATATCCAGACACTTTCATAACTATCTAATGCCACACTGCATTTTCAAAGAGTTCATTTACACATTAGTAATAACTGAATAATCAGGAACAGTAAAACTGTATTGATTTCATTTTTTAGTCATGGAAGTGTGTGGTAGATTTTTAACATTTTTGTCAAAATTAGTGAAATGTTTTGTATTCAAAAGTATAATTTTATTTTTATTATTCAATTGTAGCATTCTAAGTAAAAATGGTAAAATAGGTGCTCTATTCTTTTTGTGAAAGTAAAATTACCACAGCTTTTGTTATTCAAAAATAGAACTTCCAGAATTAAATTAGTTATCTGAGGTTTAAGTAGACTCACTGAATTTTATTTTATTTGGTAACTTAAGAATGATTAAATATGTGAAAATTGGATACACTTAAATATTCAAATATAAGACTAAGAGTTTTAAATTTGTCTCAATAATAATGTACTGAAAAAGACTTGTACTATATCTAAAATTCTAGATTTGAGCATAAGCAAAAGAAACTTATCTGCAAATTTCTGCAGTCTTTTTTATTCAGAACCCCCAGAATTAACAAGTTGTATGATACATGAGCCTCTATTGTCAGAATTTCTAAATTTGTCAAATTTCTCATTCTAAAAAGAATATATAGCATAATACATTGGAGATTAATAGGTAAAACATTTCCAAAAAGAGGTAGTGAAGAACAGAATTCAGAAAACAACTAATAATCTGAAGCTTATTGTAAGGTATTTGTTCCAATGATATCTTGTATGTAAAGTATTTAAATTTCTTATTAATTTATAAATTTCATACATAATGTTTAGCAATTATGAAAACTCAGGAAATGAAAAAATTATTTTTCAGGGTATATTTAGTCAGACTTCCTAGGTAAATGGCTTTAATTCAAACCATTGAAATAAACATTATCTAAATTGCTACATCTAATACTTACTCACATGTATTTGGGGGAAATAGCGGGACTGTCTTCTTTATTTATGATATCGCATTGTTTTTAAAAATTGTTGTATTATTTCCAGATTGTAGCAAACTAGATGGGCTTATAGCCTTATTTCTTAATATTAGTATAGACAATATATTTGCATTTCTAATACTAAATCTCTAATCTAGAGTACACTAAGACAAAATAGCTTAAAATTAGATGGCTACTCTGTCTTATACCATGAGTGGCTAATTAGGTCTTTCTTCCCAAGTGGTTTCTGAGTATCACTTTGGAGTAACTAAATAAGGTGAAATGATTGTATCTTTATATACAAGTGAGTTACAGCAGATAAACACATATTCTTGTTACATTAAAAATTCAGGGAACTCCCATTTCCTCGGACTTGTTAGGTACATAGATAACTACCTGGATAGAGAACAAGCCCAAACCATTCTGCATGTACACATCTTCCCTCAGCTAAAGCACAAGTAGTCATAACTTTATGCCTGTGGAGTCTGACTAATGGACAGTAAGACTGGTTTTTGAAGCATTCATATCACACTTATGTTAAACATCGAAGATAGCTGTTAAGTTTTGCTTTTCTGTGCAAAGCAGCATCTCATCACTTCATATTCATTTGGTCTTGAAACTCAAATCCTGCTAAATCCAGTGTTATATGCATGTCTAAAGTATAAAGTAATTTTTCCAGCTTTATCTTTTGTGATAGTTTCATCAAACAGATATCAAAAGCCTACAGAGCATTAGTCAGGGACAGGGTGATTAGTTTCTCTCTTTATGGATGGGTAATTAATATAAAAAGGATGGAAAAAATCCTTAATCCCATTACACTTGATCCATCATTTAGCAATGCTTTTTCACTCTTCAAGGTAAAATCTGCATGTGAATTTCCCCAAAGCAATCAAGTCGTCAGTTTCTGAAAATTATAAAACCCCACAGCAAACTGCACATCACTGATAGAAAAAAATGAGGTTTCTGACATTCATCTAAGAGTTATTTTATTGAATAAAACTGTTTTAAAGATATCATTTAAAAAATTATTCCTAATAGAATTGACCTAATTTTACTTTAGTTTATACAATCCAAAAGTAAAGGCAATACCTGAATAGCAGAATACATAATATATCAAAAGAGGGCAAGATATAAATCTACAGAAAATTCTTAGGAGTTGGCAAGGGTATGGCTCTTAGAATTGGATGTAGTTTCGCAAAGTGACAGAGCAACCTATTGCATGATAAAAACAAGTCACTCTCAGAATGTTCGACACAACTTTTCAAAACCATTAAATGGATCTATCAAGATTCTGGATTGGCCTGATTACAATTTTAAATATTATCGATTTGTCTTTTTGCCTATTTCCATTTTCTAATTCTGCATGTATCACAAGATTAGGATATGACTCAGACTATAGTGTTATTTATATAAATCGTTGGTTATAACATACCAATGCACACACACAAACTTTTATCAGAATTTCCTTTATTCTCATTACTCTCCTTTTTGTATTAGTTTTTTTTATTGATTTACAGTCTTATTATAGTTACAAGTATTAAACAGAATGGTTCAACAGTTAACTATATTATTAAATTCTTACTCCCACTAGTACAGCTAGTATCTGTCAACATAGGAAGATGTTACAGAATCATTGGCTGTATTCTCCATGCTTTACTGCTATCCTTGTGACCAACCTACATTGTGATTGAGAATTTTTGTGGCCCTTTTTCTGTCTCACTCCCCATCCACCCACCCCAAACCCTTCCCCATGATAACCACCTGTCTTTAATATTTTTTGGGAATGAAAAATTCTGTTTTAATTGTGGTAAGATATATATAAACCTTAGCATTTTAATAATTTTAAGTGTACAGTTCTATGACACTAATTATATCCAGAATCATTGTGCAACCATCACAATTATCCATCTCCAGTACTTTTTCAATTCCCCAACTAAAAGTCTGCACCCATTAAATACTAACTCCTCATGCCTCCTGGAGTCATGCAGGCCTTGTAGCTCTAGACCAGCACTGTCCATAGGACTTTCTGGAAATGTTCTCTACCTGCACTGAACAATCTGATAGCCACTATCAACATGTGACTCTTCACTTGAAATCTGGCCAGGGCAACTGAGGGACTGAACTTTCATTTTTAACGAATTTTAACTTACTTAAATGTAATGAGCACCTGTGACAGGGCAGCCACCATATTGGAGAGAGCAGGTAGAAAATGTTCCCGTTATTGCCCTTCCTTGGCAACCACCATTCTACCTTCTGTCTCTACAAGTTTGACTATTCTAGGATTTGATTACATGAAACCTCATATTAAAGGAATCATAAATATTTGTCCTTTTGGGACTGCCTTATTTCAGTTACCATTGTATCTTCTTGGTTCATCCACATTGGAGCATGTGTGAGAATTTCCTTCTTTTTTTAAGGATGAGTATCATTTTATTGTATGTACATACCATATTTTGCTTAGAAATCCGCCAATTCTTGGTGGATGCTTGTGTTGCTTCCAACTTTTGACTATTGTATATAATGCTATAAAATGGATGTACAGATATATTTGAGTCTCTGTTTTCACTTCTTTTGGGTATATACCCTAAAATGGAATTGCTGAATCATATGGCAATTCTATGTTGAATATTTTGAGCTTTTTCCATCTCACATTCCACATTGGTAAATTTGGATAATATTTTCCATTTTTCATCCCCAGCAATACACGAGGGTTCTAATTTCTCCATATCCTCTCCAAAACTTTTTATTTTCTTATTCTGTTGGTTTGTTTGCTTCCTTTTTTGGTAGTAGTCATCCTAATGGGTGTGAAATGTTGTCTCATTGTGGTTTTGTTTTGCATTTCCTCAATGACTAATGATGAGAATTTTTTCATGTGCTTACTGACCGTTTGTATGTCTTTTCTAGAAAAATGTCAAAAATCCTTTACCCATTTTTTCAGTCTCGTTGTTTGTTTTGTTGTTCTTATTCTTCTTGAGTTGTATCAACAATATAAGTTCACACAAGAAATTAATATATAGGCAAAAATGATATACTATTGTCCCTACTTTGTGATCCTCACACATCATCATATTAGATGAAGTCAATCTTTAACCTTCTCTTTCCTTCACATTATGTTTAAACATGATAAAAAATGACTTGGAAATGCTTCTCCAAATCTCATAATGTCAATAATGAAATTCAGTAAGCTTAAGAGAGTACTTTTTAATATTAAATAAAGGTATATTTTAAGACAAAATACAGAATATTAGTTGGAGTCAGTTCAGCTATTTGGATTTCTTAAGGTCGCCCTTTGACTTTATTTGACTGGTAGAATAAAGCTTAATTAAGAAATGACCTAGATGGCGATAAGAAATTTCAACAGAAATTGTCTTTGGGGAAAATCCAACCCCCCTTAATGCACGTGGGGAACAATAAACAGTTCAAAAAACAGTGTATCTCATTCTTCTGAAGATTTCTGGCTAGAGAGCAAATAAATAAAAAAGCAGAGGAGCACAAACAGCAAACGTGACAATTTATCCCACTCATATGTACTTTTCACTTTCTTACAGGGCAAGACAGCAGCCTTCAAATATTTAAACACTTTTACATCAAAGAAGGATTAGACTCCTGTGTTTCTCCAGAAAGCAAGTAGGCAATGTGTGGAAGTTACAGTGAGGCAACTTTCAGCTCAGTTTAATAAATAACTTTCTAATCCTGAGATCTGCACAACAATAAGATGGGCTGCTTTGGAAAAGAGTGAGCTCATTGTGCATTTTCAAGGATAAACAGGAGAATCAGAAGCCAGAGCATCACAAAAGGTTTTTTTGACTAGAAGGTGGGAATAGATGACCTCCTGAGTTCTTAAAATTCCCATGTTTTCTGATTCTAAGGCTCTTCTAAATATTGTGCCGAATACAAAAAGACAACGTTTTTACCCTTAGGACCAAACAGTCTAAGTCAGACGTAAACAAAATGATGGCTAACAGCAACACAACTAAGATATATAGGTATGAATGTTTCATACAGAAGAATCAGGCATTATGTGAAAAGAAATTGGGTTTGAGAACAGATTTGCCTGTAGCTGCAGCCTTAAAGATCGAATTGCTCGTATTACTGCAGGGCTCAAATGCCTCATTCCCTTATGCTTCAATAGATTTTCTTTAAATAAAATAAAATACCATATTCTTTAAAATCTCTCCCTATCATTTTTTATTTGTGGACTGCCAAATATATATGTACATGTGTACGCGACAGTCTAGAAATGTATCAAATTGTCAGTCACTCAATAAAAACATGATGACTCAAGATTATAAAATGTCAGAAATATATTTGGTCAAGAGAAAACTCAAGACTTTTGAGCAGAAAAGTTGAATTAAATGAGTCAGTAACAAATTAGAAAAAAATACTTTCTCAAAAATAAAATGTCCCACATTATTACATGAATGTGTTAAATTATTCATAATTTATAATTACATGAAATCTTTTATTTTGAAGTTTTAATTTTCAAAATATTATTAGAAATCCTCCACATAAATTGTAAAGTAACATTGCTTCCTCCTTACTGGACATTCATCCTGTGATTTGTCAATTCCTGTCCATTCAACTTCTGAAATATATATACATACATATAATGTATAATTCATATATATTTTTGAGTTTGAATATTTCAGAGATTGAATATATTATTAGTACATAATATATGTACTAATTTGTATGGTCTTTTATCTCTCACTGCCATTGTCCTAGTTCGGATCTCTCAATCTGAACTAAGAGATCTTCCACCTTATGCACATACAGCCACCAGTACCAGCAAACGTAGATCTAATGATTACCTAGATCCATCCTTTAAAACATTCAGTGTGTTGCCATTGCTTAGAAAAAAAATTTTTAGTATGATGCTAAAAGACTCTTAAAATTTGATTCCAGAATATTTTTCTTCACTCCACAGTCCGCCACCACATGCCTTACACTTTTTGGTTTTTGGGCTTTTGCTCATCTCTCCTCTACCCAGCTTCCTCTCCTTATCACTTCTGTTTACCAATGTGCTATCACTTCAAAAGATTCAAAACGCCCCCTTAACTACTTTGTATTTGGGCAAATTATCTCTGAGCTCACCTTCTGAAAGTAATTACTACTCCTTAAATTCCATAAATTATGTGTATTTTATCAGAACAGTTGTGTTTATAATGCCTTTCTGTTAGGTACTCAGTCTCTCTTAAAGGGGATTACAACCTTTTATTAGTTTTTATGTTCCTTTTATTTCCCTTGTATTGCTTTTTAGTAAGTGATCAGAAATACGTGTTGAATTGAACTCTGTTTTTATAACTAAAGAAACAAAAGTGAAGACTGTTAAACAGTCTTGCAGAAGATTAGACTAGGCATTATTGGGTGATTCTAAGAATAGAAACTGGGCTCACCCATGACTGCAGTCTGGTGATCTTACCACAGAAAATACTCATCCCCAGGTAACCTAATTTTTTTTGACAGCAGGCAATGCTATGCAACTGTTTTACAAAAATAATTACTTAAATGCCTAGTAATGTGAGAGTAATTTATTAGGATAATACATTTAATTTCAGTTTTAAAACTGAAATTTATTATGCAATATCAGCTTTAATTATATACTCTTCTTAGAATTTAAATTCAGATAAACCATGAAGTTTTAGAGATACAAAAATAAGTCAGGTACTGTTTATTATGTGATTAAGATGTTATGTCACACTATGTTTCCCTATACTGTTTGTTTTATTTGACAGATTTCAATGAATATTCATATGTGTTGTTAAATTTTAGTTAAAATAGAAAGAAGATATAACTACACATAAAGAATTCTTTAATCCTTATATCTATTGATAAGTATGACTACTTATATGGGACTGCCAAAGAATTAATAAAAACTAAATATAGATGATTAATCTGAGCTCTATCTCTATATTTAGTGTGTAGATAAACCTTTCTGTGTCTCATCTCTATAATAAGGATTATAAGGCTTACTTAAATGGAAGGTCACAAGGATTAATTAGTGTGTATAAAGCACTTTAAAAGAGAAAATCTATTTTGACTATATGTATGTGCAAAGATATGCATTATTCCATTCCTATGAAATTTGTTATTTTATCATGTTGTGCCAACTAATACAAAACCCTTAAAATATAACACATATGAAAAACAATGATTCCTTTCTTTAATTGAAAAATCTCAACATATCCTTAACATATAATGAAGCCAGTAATCACTCTCAAAAATCTTTCTAGATTTGGTGTATTTCAAAACTGGTTTATTTTTTACCACATTATACTAGCTATTCAAGTTAAGAATCCTCAGGCATAAATCACCTAATGTGTCCATATAGACTCAAGCAGCAACATTATGGTGCAAGATGACCGGCACAATTTTGTTTCAAAGAAAACACTTGTATCTTCAGCTTATTAGCTTTAGACTTTTTACCTTCGCTTTCCAATATGATTAATGTACATTTTTAAAAAAAATCAATGAATACAGAAGTTTCAGGCAACAGCTTTCTGAACTAAGGTCACTACTCCAATGCTTTGGTTCAGTCTAGGTATAAAATTTTTTCTATGCAAGGAAATGAACTGACTGCAGGCCTTTGACATTTGAATAAAGCAGTTACTTTGTTTAACAAATCATATCAAGTTTATGTTGTGGTCTTGGTAGCTGGAAATAGCATTAAAATTCAACTGTGTTATAAAAAGGAGCTTAACCAATATTTATGATTGAACACTCAACTTACTCAGGTAAATGGGCTTAGTGAGAGGTGTCTGAGCCAAGAACATTTTTCCTCTACAGGTAGATATAGGTCAGCTCTATTCAACATAAGAACAAACAAATATACAAAGCCTCAAAGTTCATTACTTCAAAAAAAAGGCATAAAGATTTACCTTTGAAATTTTTAAAAACAGATGTTACCAATCTACTATCAGATTCCTTGGAAAATTCAGTGTTTATCCTAGATATATCTAATTTTCTGCATTACAACTCAGTCAAAAGGCTTCAGGCTAAATTGTTTGCAAAATGTATTCCTCAAACAAAAAATAGTTTGATCCATGCAGAGATATTGAATAGGTGACAATTAAGTAGCAAAATGAGCTTTAAAAAATTCGTTGTTTTAATTTTAAAATCAAGAAAAAATTAAAGTAGTTGATCTCAAACTATTATTTCTGACAATACTTAGTAGGCTGTTTTTATGTTGAGTGTTCTCAGTTTGTGAATATAAAATATCATCCGCTCAAGAGAAAATACATCTTTTGAATTCTCTGTGGCAATGAATAGAATTTGCTCAACATTTTCTGTGAATGAATAATTCTTACAAAAAAATTTTCCACAATAAAACAGTAGTATCATAGTCTTACTTGATGAAGTCTTTTCTCAATACACTGAAAATCATTATGTGTTTTTAGCAATCTTATTCAAAATCCCTTTGGAGGTTTTCACAGAAAAATATGAATACTGAGAAAGTTAACTGGGAAATCATTGTTCATCATTTTACATTATAATCCTTATGAAGAGTAATAAGAGGTTATTTATCAAACTTTTTTTGTCTACATAAAAATTACAGAGAATTGGGTAGACCTGGGATCTGTCTCCGCGTTGCTAAAATTCCAGAATAGAATACAAAGAATGATGAGTGTGTTGACTTTTACAAAAGGAAAAACTCAGGTTGTGTTGAAAGTGAATGTGAGATATTTTCATCCAACCTTATTTTAGAATATATATCATATTTACATGGAGCCCATAAATATGATTGAGATAATGAAGAAAGAAAAGATTGCCTGGGTACCAGTATTAGCAAGGCAAATTTACAGATTTGATAAAATTTAGACAAAATATACTGTTTTAAAAAATACCAAATGTATGCAACATGAAATTGTCTTGATTTATACAATGTGTTATGAAATGTTGTCTAAACTACGTTTTTTAAAAATACTATATAAGTGGTGAAAATTAAGCAAAACTAAATGTCAATTATAATTTTTATATCTACTAGAATATTATGAAGGAATTATAATGCTGTAAAAATTGACAATATGGAAAATTAGGTACATTATAATGCTTTCATAAAAATCAGCTTATAAACAATACAGTTAACATTATCACTCTATGTAATAATAGAAAGGTTTCATTTGCTCTTATGACTTTTCACTGTGTAGACTCCAAGCTCCAGGATAAAAGAAGCCTTACCCTTGTTATAGTATTTTTTACAACTAAATGTATACCCATTTTCTTGTTTGCTTCCTTTACAATAAAGTAAAAATACTGAAAAATAACCATATTTAGTGATTATATAGTGTTTCTCAAATTTTGAATGGAATTTAGAGCTGGACATATTCACTTGGTTTTATACTGCATTTTTCCACTTAGTAATTCATTATTGGAGGGAAAAGTCATGTAATTCTCATGTCAGCTTCAAAATTTTTACCTGGTAGTCATGCCTTATCCTGGAATATTTTGAAACTGTCCATTTTTTAGAATAAGAAACACAAATGTTCATCTGAAATAAAGGCTAACCTCACAGCCTCAAATATATTGACAAAGGCTTTAGAAAGTAATTATTTTTATCATGCAGTAGTAATTGCTATAATTATTGGCTAGTAATTTAATTTCTATTTCTAAAAAAACTAAGGCATGCTTCAATAGTATGAAAATCAGTTTTTTTAATATTTAGTTACTAGATTTTTCTTCTTAATTGAACATTTGGTCCCAGATAATCATATAAGTAAATAAATATATTTTAATTTTATTCTGCGCAACCTAAATTAACTAAATCCTGCTCTAGAAAAATGGGGATAAAATTCTATGGCATGATTGGCATTTTTACTATCCAGTATCAGTATTCTAATCTCTTCATTGACAAGTCAGTTCATATCTTTTAAAAATAATCTTTAAACTTACTGATTTGGACATAAATGGAAGAACAAAAGATATTTTGACTTGGCAACAGTACACAACCATTTGAAATTTAGAAGAATTTAAGCTTTTATGCTTTTAAAATTTCCCTAGATCAGCATTATAATGACTAATGGTCTTTCTGTTCTCAAGTTATTAGTTCTTCCTTAGGAATATTGTACTACAGAAAATTCTGTTTCAATAGAAATATGTATTTTTTTTATCTATGATTCCTCAAAGGGTAAAATATTTTTATTGGTTGAATAACTGTGAACAAAATAATGTTTCAATATTTCTAGGATCTAGTTTCTCATATATTATGCTTTCAATCTCATTATAAAATAACTGAATTTCTATACTACAAGTTTTAAAATGTTTTTAATAAGTTATGCACAGTTTAATATATGACATGTCATACTGAATTAAATGTTTGAAAAACTATAACATGTGGAATAGTGTGGGTAAGGGGTATTTTAAATCTTTGTCTTCTAAAGATTAGCACATTCCATATATATTGCCTTGCCACATAATTTGGCAAATACAAAGGCATACTTAACATAAATAGAGTAGAGCTTCAGTAAGAATTATCAGGTTCTGATTTTCTAGCTCTTTAAGACCTCAGGTCTATATTTTAAATTTCCTGTGCCCTAAAAAACTTTATCGCGGATAAGTGATTCTACTTCAAAGACTGTGGGTAAGGAAAAATAAGAGTGCCTTTATAGAAAGATACTAGAAAAACTACTTAGATACAGTCCATCATCACTTATGCCAAAATGCCCCAATATAGTTAATATACTTCTACTGACAATATTCCATTCAGACAACTATAATTACTGGTCAGTATTTAATTTTCCTAAGAGGCAAATTCCTTATCACTCACTTTCTGAGAAAAACAGTAACCAAAATTAAATGTAACTTGGACATTTTATAGACCATTACCTATGTTTTCTAAAAATGTGACTTCTTTAGCTGATATAAACTCTAAATCTTAAAGGATAATATTTTTCACACACTCATCATGTTTATTCATACCAAAGCAAAGGGATCATTTAATATTTTTACAAGGATTTTACTATTAGAAATACATGTCACTATGAAAAAACACATATTAAAATGGTATACCCTTAAGCATATATTTCATTGATATGAAAAAGCATTTATTTGCTCTTGCACATTAATTAAGTAAAGCAGTATAGTATTAGGAGTATATTTTAAAATAACTTGGAACTTCCTTTTTTAAGTGCATTCTTAAGTTCTTAAAATTTTCTTAGATCACTGAATTTAGTTCTCTTTAAAGATTTGTGAACACAGCTTTATTTAGAAAATAAATAGCTTTTGTGGACACAATATCATCTCATGGAAGGTATGTAGTATTTTAACATATGTCCTTTGTTATGTATTTTGCATACATGTAAAGATAAATATAATTCAGGATTTCTGATCATATGAACTAGAAATAAATGTATGAAATTGATGAGATAGTTTATTATACTTCCTAGTTGATAGATTTAATACTAAAACAGTTTAAAACATCTTTATATTCTGGGACCCTCTATCATGTAACTATTGACCTTTGGACTTTTGGATACTTTCAACATTTCCCATTCCATGTGATGTCCCACAATAATATAAAATTATATGTATATAAAACATATACATATATATATATATAAAACACATATGAAAAATGCATTTATTATTCAAGGTAGCATTTCACTGTTTCTGTATAACACTCTGATGAAAAAATTTCACATCTTCTTATCAGGTTTGAAAACAAGGTTGTCATTTAAAAATTTAGATAAGTACTTCATGCCAGGACATACTATCCTACAAAAATAAAAACGTACAAATACCATCATGTTTAAATGTGTAAGGCAAATCCCCAAGTAAGGCACGTCCTAATGTGTCTATTCATTTGGGCAGATCTTCATTCTAAAAGAAATAATAAAGCAATTGCAGAGATTTGCCCATACAAATCAAGACACGTCTGATTCTATTCTGAAAAGTCTCAAGAGATATATACAGCACCCTCTATCAGGAAATGGAGGAAACTCTAACTTTATGTAGTAGAATTCAGTGAGGCCAGCCATTTCCGGATGTTTGGATTCTGAAGATGAGATCTGTGCCTGACAGCTGACCAGGGGCAAGAACTAGAGTCACAAATGGGCTCAAACAGGAGCAGAGATTTACACAGGCCTCTCTTGATAGCCCTTTAACTCTTCTCTCGAGGGAGAAAGTTTGAACTATACTCTAATATTGTCTGTAATGTCATCTCCTTAAAATCTTTGAAAAGACAATCAGGAATTAAGCCATTTACACTTGTCAGTATCTACCAGTTATATTTCTTTTCCCAATCATATGCCACTTTACCTTCACATAGTTATCTTGGAATTGCACATAAAAAGTACACAAAATAAGCAAGGAAAGCAAATAAATCCATGAACAAAAGAAATAGTCACAGTAGCACTTTCTTCAAATATAATACATAAACAATCAATTATATCAATTTTTAAGTACTGATATTAATGCCAGAGTTTTTGACAATATATAAAAATGACTTCTGAACTACTTTGTGAATATAGATCATCATACAATTTAAATGAAATGATTAAAAATGAGGATGTATATGAATAAGGATTTTCATATTCTCTTAACAGTTTTAACTAACTAGAATACAGCAGTTCTCATTTTGGAGGGACAGGACTGTATAGGTGTGTTATGATTTATTTTTTATATTTTAAATATGTAGTTTTATGGTCTGAGGGCTTAAAGTCCTGAGGGTCTATTTTATCTTCCAAATAATTTACAAATTCTGGATCATTCAGTCTGTCCAGAGCCTGCCAGCCATTTATCTTAGCATAGCTAAGAGGTTCTACTCAGTGCTCACTGAACTTTTTCCCGCTTCTACACTTCAGGCCATGTGGTTACTGGTGTTCAATAGGTTTTTTCACCCTCCTCCCCATCTTGCTCTACAAAGTTTTCAAATATGCCTCAAATGCCATCTGGCAAGTAGTTATTTACTCAGCTACAGATCTAAAAAAATAAACAGATTATAATACATTCAGACTGTAGTCTTTCAAAGACTTCTATAGTCTTTTGAACATGAACTAGACATTTGCAAATCACAAAATTGCAATAATGTATTACTGGCTTTTGTAATGATATGATCACCCTAATTACAAACTTCATAATGTTATAATTGAATATCACATGCAATAATATGACTATGTTGCATGGAGAATGACAGCTGAATCACCATTATATATAACTATCTTAAATTGATGTGAAATTTGATATTGAGGTTATTTGAATTTCCATTTATCAGAAACAAAACTAAATTGTATATTTCCTTTGTTTCACATAGAAATATATTTTCTTTAAAATATTTCTATCTCTATTCACATAATAACATACTGTCTAATATTATAGTGACAGTATTGGCACTCACAAATGTATTGTTGATAAGGATGCTACCAATACATATGATTCACAAAGAATAAATTCTTATTAACTTTCTGGAAAATACTTTTGTGTGATTAAAATCTATAAGAAAAGCTGAAATTCCAAGATTAAATTCCAATAATACCAAAATAAACAAACTGTAAAGATAATACTATTTAAAAGTGCTATATTAATAAATGAACAATGTATAAATCTCACTGAAATTCTGAGGAATATGTGTACAAGGCTTCTGTAGAATCTCTAGAAATACAAAACTCAACCACAGTCTTTTAATGGCACTTATCTATCAACTGACTTCCATTAGACTTTGAAACCTCAAAATAATGGTCTTTCTAGTTTGAGTCTTATGTTACCAAAACCACTAAATTAAAAAAAGGTATATCTAGCAAGAATATTCAGAAGCATAAACCTAAACAAACATACAGAAGTTTTCTGACATGTTTGTAAATATAAGAAACTTAGCATGATGATCAGGAATAATTGGTAAACACTTTACTCCAAACCCTGTAACTAGGATTATTTACAGGTAGCCAACTCAAGTGTTACAATATATATTTTTTCTATAGAAGTATTTCTTTGATCACATATTCATTCTTCTTTTCTTCTTAATGACATAGGTTTTAAAATCTATTGAAAGACTAAACTGTTAGACCCCACCCACACCTCAGATTATAAGCAGGAATTTGCCTGTTAACTGCTAAATGCCTAACATTTACAGCATACCTGTTGCTTGAATATTTGTGCAACAACTAACAGTTGATTAAAAGATAAAGCTATGTTTTCTACTTGGTTTTATTCAACATCATGAGTTAGTATATCCTTGTTTATCTTCCTACCTGCAACGACAATATGACTTATAAACACTTTCTCATGTCTTTTCTTTCAGCAAATACATTCCACCACCAGGTTCCTATGTTTATATTTATTTTTTTCATCCACTAAACCCAGATAATGGCAGCATATTCTCTGCAATTCTTCTCAGTTTTAGTAGTTTATGTGAATCCTGAGCCCTGAAACTATGAATGCCTTGAGCTTAAAGGGAGCATGCCAACCAACCTTATTAAGTGTGAATCCTAGGCCTGGCAAAGGGCTCTGAAAAAATGGAGGGGGACCAGGACATTCCTCTAGGATACAGAAACACGGGGAAGCATCTCTTGTGACCTCCTGGCCTTCACATAGGCATTCAGTCAGGCAAAATTTTGTCACCTGCCCCTCCAATTTTCTCAAATAAGAACTTGAAAACTTTTGTTCAACATTTTTTTCCACACCTCTAAAGCAAATATTTAAAATGGAATATACTGAAGTTCATTTCAGCAAAACTAATCAATAAGTGCTGTGATATAAGATATTTTCTGGTTGAACTAAAGTGATCAATATTAGAAAACAGGAGAGCATAGTTTTATAACAGAACGGGACAAATAGAATTAATAGTTCATCTAAATTTTATTTAATGGAATCAAGACAGAAAAAGTCTTTACCAAGACATTCATCTGTCCTGCAGCTTTACAAGCTCAAGTTGCCTATGAGATAGTCCGTAGAAGAGAGCAATTGGCTAATAATTTAGAGTTCATATCAAAGATATGTTACAAACTATTCAATAATTTTTCACTTTACATTAAGGACAGAAATAATACTTATTTCCTCTATTTCTCTTTAGATGCAAAATGCTTCCAATTATCAAATTCCTTCGTTGGTTATTCCTTAGTTGGTAATTCCTCAGAGGCTTATTCCTACATGGGAATACTAATTATTACATAAATGTCAATTCTTTGAGAACAAATTAATAAGGTTTGTGTAAGCTTACATAAAATAACAGTTGAGTATTTTAAACTTGAAGTTATGTTTTTAAATTTATCTGAAAGAATAAACAAGATAAAATATCCAAGACAAAATTTGAGGAGGATCATGAATGGGGCACTTCCTTATTAGATATTTGAATATCTCATTTTTTTAAATTTACAAAAATGGGCAACAATCTTAGAGATGTTCCTAATGTAGACATGGATGTGTGTTTTTTCCCATGTATTCATATGCACTATATGATGGAAATCTGCAAACCAATGAGTAAAGCATAGTTTTGTTTTCATAAGATAATTAGCTTACTTGAAAAATCAAATTATGTCTTAAAATTTATCATGATGGATTACACATGGATTAAAGAGATACATGAGAAAATTAAAACCACAGAACTGAAACTCTAAGAAAAAGATGTGAATCACTAATTTTAAAACTGGGCAGAAATTTATAAACGTAACAGTAAAGGAGAAATTCTCAGATTGACTTATTGGACAACAACATAAATAATAAAACACTGGAAGTACCAAAAACCCTCATTCAAATAGAAGAAATTGAAAGTATAAGTAATGTTCCGTGTCAATAATAATAAGTAAAATAATATTTTAAGATATTTTCAGCTGCAAATCTTCCCCCTCATGTATGTATCTGTGTGTATAGAGATAAATATCTAGAAATATCTATCATCTGTTTTTAATCATATTAATGATTATTAAAAAGCAAAGTTAAATTGACAAAAAGATTTTAAATTATAAAACTTTCTGAAAAGCTGTTTGCCAAAATTATGAAAAGTGTGTATGGTTTTTATTAATGGCCAGTAATTTCATTTCTAATATGACACTTGAGATTCTAATTAAATACTTATATAAAAATATATATTACAAAACCTTAGCAAGAACTGTAAACAACACTAGAATAGTTCATAGTTTATGTCCTATTGCTATGATAGGCTATATGCAATCCCTGCTAAATTATTTTTGAAGTCTATTGATATGGGAGATGTTAGCAATATAAATGATTAAATGAAAAATATCTATAAAATATGTTCATGATAAAGTGGTTATATGTATACACATATGCTTTTCAGTTTGCATGTAATCTGTTTGGTATAAATAACTCACTTGCACTCTCCCTTTCCACACACACTTATCTTTCTCTCACATACACATATACACAATCACAACAAAATACTAAAATACAAACAGTGCTAATCTCAACTATAGAGCATTTCATTTCCATCTCCATGATTTGCTATCCAACTCACCAACTGGATGATATTTTTTAAAAATATTTTTTAATGTAACCATGTTAGAAAGAATGTATGACAAAAGGTTATCTATAGAGTCATTATGCAGTGAGCTGAAAAAGAGGATTATGAAAGGGAATTTGGTGGTAAGAGGGGTATGACTTTGTGGGTAAAATTGCAATATTTCTAGAATCTCTTACCTGACCTTAGTGCATCTCCATATCAATAGATGTTTCTAAGGGGTGGAGAGAAGTAGTCCATCTACATAGCAGTAGGTAATTGCAAGGATGAGTGAGGTCATATCTGGACTGGAGAGATTGGGTGGGGTTCCCTTATGCAGCCAGGTAGCTAGAGACGCGGGCGGGCAGAAGTGGATGACTGCTTGTAAGCAATAAACAAATGGGCTTCTCCCACTTTATTTATCCCTTTGCCTGATTTTGGTTTCAAAGGTATTTTGTCCTGGGCTGAGGAAAAATATTCCCCCTGGAGTTACAGACCTCAAAATGGCAAGGTCATTAGGAACTAAGAAATAAAAAGTAACAGACACAAATATGGCTGGGTGAAAACGATGAAACGTTGTGAGCAAATGCAGCATAAGAGAGTCAAACAGCCTCGGTCACCACAGATAAAATCAGAATCAGGACGATGGAGACGGCTATCATAGCTACAGTATCCTTGTATATACTCGTATATGCATGATGCAGCCACCAGCCTAGCACACTCCTGTGTGTTTACAGGGCTCAGCCTACAGTCAGGAGCAATTGGGGATATAGAAAATATGTGTGAAAGTGGATTAGCATTAAATAGTATTATATAGACTAGTATTAAAAATACGACATAGGAAACTAAAGTAGTATTAAAAAGCTGAAAGGTGAAATAACAATACAAAAGGAAATCACTAGGTATTCTGCCTCTAAGGAATGACAAATGGGAGAGAAATAGCTTGAGATTTACATTATATACAAATTTCATTATAAGCAAATTGTTAAATGTTGAAATTATCAAGACATTTGAATTCAATAATTAACCTTTTCAAATTAAGCATTGTTTTAAATCAATTTTTTAAAAGGTTCTACAATACCTGGCTCAAATAAATCTGCTCTGAGATATAAACTTGCAATAGCATAGGCCAGTTTATTTGCTGGACTCATTTTAGGTGCACTAGAATGCAGTACATAGTATGTACAGGAGATTAGATAATGAAGGACAAGCAACTGTTGAGTTTATAAGGAAAAAGATACAGACAGCTTTCAAATGCAATTCATCTACTTTGCCAAGGTTTCTTCAAGAGTTAGTTACCTAAAACTCTAAACATTCCTCCAAAGAAGGAACATGGTAAGGTGCTAATTTTCTACGGCACCTTCCTGAAATCCTCTCCCTCACAATTCTACCAAAACACTAATACTAAAATTAATACTACTAATAATGAGTAATATCTCAAGCAGCTTAATCTTTTACATGATTTAAAGACCACAAATAAGGCATTGAACATCCCTCAGTGACCATGAAGATCACCCACAGAGTCTTTAAAAATATTACTATTGGGACCCCAACTGCAGACATTTTGATTTCACTGGCCAGAAGGGGTAAACTGTTGTCTTAGTGATGTGCACACTTATATGATTAGTGTGTTTAGGATCTCTTATCATGTTATCAGGTGATTCTGATAACCAGATTGGCTTGATTTTCATTGATCTATGGAATTAGTCACTTTCTAGTAATCTGGCAAGTTTTTAAACTTCTCCAGACTCAAGTCTTCAGCTGAAAAATAGGTATTTTAGTAGAATCTAACTAATAGAACTATTATGGGAAGAAATGTGATCGTATTTATAAAGAAACTATCACAGTATTTGGCAAAGAAACCAAGTACTCTGTAAATATTAAGAATGAATTTTCATACCACATCATATACAACTAATTAATGATATAGAACTAACTAGTATTACAACTTACTTCTATACAAAATCCATTCTGGTTTTAATTGCCAGCCACAAGGGCTGTTTGCTTCAGTAGCAGTAGTGAGAAAATTTGGGGACTTCTAACTTCCCCAAAGGACAACTCCGCTAGGGATGCATGTTGCCCCTGGAGAAGGAGTGCAGGATGAATAGTGAGCTTTAACTGTGGGCTTTTGGAATGGAGGTGAGGAACTGATTCGTGGCAGCTTCCCAGTAATCAGCTATTCTTAAGCAATGTGTTGAGAAGATTAATGCCTTTGTTTGGCAGTATAACCTTCAAGGGTATTAACATCTCAGAGAAAGCAAGTGTATCTTCTACTCGAGATTGAAATGATGAAGAACTCCCAACTAGATGAAGGTCTAAGTTTCCAGTAACCACAGTAGTAGAGGGAGTTAATGAAAGGATAAAACTAGCAGCCAGATCAGGTAAGTACAAAACAGCAGTGAAAAGAAAAAATTCCATAATTATCAAAAAGGGTAATTTGGAGGGAAGGATTTCAAAGTAAAGGAGCAAGACCAGGGATATAGTGATGCATGAGTAAAGAAAAGCTCAAAATTTAATGATGTAAGAGAACAATTTGTACATGGTTAACTGAGCAGCTGCTATAGCACTCCCTAAATCAGGGACAAATTGATCTGGAGATTAAGCTGGAGCTAGGTATATAATTTCATACCCATACTTATTTGTTCTTTATTATGTCCTATGTTCCAATCTACCATTGCCCTGCTCACTGAACTTGAAGGCAAATTCCAAGATTTGAGCCTCAGTAAATAAAGGAGAATTTTACCCTGTCATATAATTAGATGTGTGTATCCATATTACATTCTAGGAAGGTTCTTTGCCATCTGATTTACTTCCTTAATTGATTGAATTTCAGCAAAGAAACTAATTTAAAATTTTAGCTCAGGAAACTGGTAAGAACAATTACACCTATATGCTAACTATTTTATAACTTAATATGAAACATATTTGCTTTTCAATGGAATAATTCTCTGGCTGCTCAAGAAAAACTATCAGATAAATTTAAGTAATCATTTTATTGCTAACACCTACATTTTAAATGTCTTTTAAAAGTACATTATATCTATCTGTGTGAGTTCTTTAAAGTCCTTTGTACACCATTTCTCAGAAGCAGAAAGAACATGTACTCCCACCTTCCTCCTCTGACTGCCCTTTATTCTTAGCAAAGGCCCCTTATGAAAACTCCTTTCTGTACTCCAGGGTCACTACTTACTATGGTAAATACAGACAAAAAGGTCCTGTCATTCTATAAAATCTTTCAGTTTCTGAGTGCTAAAATTTAATTCCCTGTGCAAATTCAAATACAACTCAAGAATAGAACAGCTTCTCTATGTAGTTGATAGGATTATGACAAAAGGGTAGAAGAACTGATTTTCAAGTGAAGTGAGAAATTAAGTTAACCTTAACCCTCACTCGGATGTACATGCTGGTGTATCAGAAAGACTATGTAGTTTCTTTCTAGTTATCAGAAAACTCAACCTACCAATATCAATTGTTAAGATGCTGAAAATAAAGGAAGAAATACTTTATGCTTGAGAGAATTATGATTCTATGATATTGTAGATATGAGTTCATTTCCTGTTTAATAGACTCAACTATAATTATAAATAACCATATACAGATGGTTTAAATTAGATGGATTAAATGTTTTTTTAATTAAAGGTAAACATTTATAATGTCACTATTAATTGCATGCCTTACTTAAAAAAAGAATGCTAAAATTACACTATTTGAAATGTGGACATCTATTTTCAGTATGACAGCTTAATGTTCCAAGGGACTGTCCCACTACAGAACAATGACAGGAAACACTTTTTGTGGCACTGCTGGTCTCCCAAAGGGTGGAGGAAGTCTCCAAGGATACCATCATCCTCCCTCTAGCCTGCTTTCCCACACAGTGAAGCTGGAGAGGAGTGACTGAGAAATGGAGAAGAGGTTTCTTAAAGAACGTCCAAGATACTACTGAGGAAGTAGTACACTACTCCTTAATTTGTGAGATTATTCTTATCCTCACAAGGATATTACCTTGCAGGGGGTCAAGATTCCAAGAATCTGTGCTGATTACGGCTCAGAAAGAGATTAGCTATACTGACCAACAGAACAGAATAGCACCCAGTGAAACACTCATGAATGTATCTGGAATAGATTACAGAATTTGCACTACAGAATTTGCACTGCAGCCACGTGGGAAGGGAGACGAGTCACAAACTGACTCTAGGACAAGTGGTTACTCATGTGTTAAAGACTGATTACAGTCTTTTCTTCCACCATCAGTTAAATGGGGATTAAAGTCTTAATTGTGAAAAGCAAAATATTAGAGGAATTATTAGAGGAAAATATCTGAAATTTCTTAAAACAAGGCACAAAATCACACTAATCATGAAAAACATACATTTTAGTATGTTAAAATTAAGAACTGCTTATTACAAGGAAGCATAAAGAAATTGAAGACAGTCACAAATTGGGAAAAATTATTTGTCACACAATTGTTTGGGAGTTCTTTAATATTCAGGATATAATTTTTTTCAGTTGGATATGATATTAATAAAACTAAAACATACTGCTATATCCTTTCAGTGTGCATTTGTGTCCAATAATTCTCATTTCTGTCACATGAAGCATAATGTAGTAAACCAAAAAATTACATGTATCTCTGAAAGTTGAAAATTTTTGTTATTTCTAAAATTTTGTTTAGCCATATTTTTCATGCCCTTATGGGAAGTAACATGTTGCCTCTCATCACAAGTAGCACTCAAGGGGAAACTGCCCAGTTACCGGCGCAGCTGTTCCTTTTTTAGCAGTCTGAGAAGTTCTGCTATCTGTTGGATTTCACTTTGGAATCAGTAGAGGGCTCAGCTGCCCATACAGCTCAGAGAATCAACCAATGTTGATCTCATTTTAGGCTAATGCTTTTTGAACATGACATGTCTATTTACATGCTATGATATTCATTAAATGATTTGTCTAGATGAGGGTGGGTCAGTATTAAGCCTAACAATGAAACTGTGATTATGCAACATCTGACTTATAAAGTTTACAACTTCAAGTACGACCACTGCTCAAACAACAGCAAATTAGTGTTTATGTATTTCAAAATCATTTCCAAGTTATGTGAATTAATAAATGTGCCTGCCATCTACCACTACATGCATATTTTAATTATATTTAGTGGTTAGTAATTAATATAAAAAATGTTAACAGTCTTTATTTCTAAATTTGGTATCTTTAGGTCTTCATTTAAATACATATCATATATTTAAAACTTGTTAAATACATAAATGGAAATAGCATAAACTGATCATCCTAAATTCCAAATCATTTAATATCCTGTACAAATTTATAGATAGATACATAATCGTGATGTATCGATGCTACATTCAATTGATCTATATTGTTTTTGCATTTGGCAAAGGAATAAATATTTCTGAATGCTGTGAACAGTTCAAATGCTGAAGGGTTAGGAAAACTGTCAACATAAAGGAGAGAAAAAAATCGTCAAATAAATAGTAGTAAATTAAAGAGAAATTTAGTATTCGTAAATTTTATGCTCTTACTCATAATGCTTAGCACTCCGCAGTTTACAAAAGGTATCCATGTATGCACCTTGACTAAAAAAAGTCAATCCCAAGATACATCTTTAGAGCTCTTTCATAAAAATGCCTTGTTTTCTTCCTTCCAACCTGGTTATATTTCTCACTGCCTAACTAACCTCGTCAACCCCTGATGAAATCTCTTACTCCCTACTAATGTGGTACTTTACCTAGTTCTTATGATTTTTTCCCTATAATCCATTATTTTATTCAAGCCCAATTCGCTCCTTTTCAATGCCTTTATGCACTTCTTGTTTTCAGGGAGGCATATATGGAATAACAACACCTCTGAATATAAATTCTGAAGTGTCACATAAGGTAAATCATCCTCTAACCTTGGTGAAATAGTGCCTTAAACCACTTATTTATATTGTATGTCTTTCAGGTAGAAAATCCCACATAGGCTATCTATACAACCATGCACACACAAAGTAATATTTGGAAATTTCACAATTGATATTAAATTTTATTTAGACATTTTACTTGAAATTAAATTCCAAATACAATCATACACAATGTGAATGAAATAATTGTTTCTATAAATCAGTGATGAATGAAAAATATTTAACACAGCTTATTCTTAAAATAACTTTTAAAATTTAATTACCATGATATGTACATAAAGCCAAAAGAAAGTTAATAGATTAAAAATATATATTAAAGAATAATTTGCTTGGGTTAGTAGTGTCTACCTGCTTTATTTGTGAAGGCATAAAACAAAGGACTAATTAAAAATCAAAGAAGGCGAATGTTGATGCTTTGATGAGCCATTCATCAAGTGTCATTACAAACTATATTAAATTATACTCTGATATTAAACATAGAGATACTATATATAGAGATAATATAATCACTGTTAAATTTACAAAAGACCAACAAGAACCTTATGTGGTTATCTGGGTGTTGCTTGAAAAACCATGGTGCATGCCAGGAACTGTTCTCAATGCTTACAGATATTAGCACACGGCAAACCTAAAAAGTATAAATGTTAATCTTATTTCATCAGATGAAGAAACCAAAGCGAAGAAAGATTAAAAAACTTGCCGAAAGTCATACAACTATGGACAAAGCTGGAATTCAAACCCAGAGAATTTATCTATATTTAGCCTTTTATGCCAAACTAAAATAACTTTTCTTATTTTGACATTTTTCCAGACAATCTTCTTGGCATAGAGTTTCAACTATTACCTTGTCAACCTAAGGTATTCAGAAGAGTAGGTAGATAATGGAAAAACATATTTAAATGTTCTGTGCAAATTAAATTCATCCAAAAGGTCACACATTGTGAAACATCCTATGTTTCTTTATTTTCATGTATGTGCACATAAGCAAAAGATACTATTTACTATAAATGGATTTAATTGCCCACAAATCAATTTAAAGTACATTATCCCATTATTTCTACTTGCCTACATATTGAACAAGGATAATTCTGTTGTCTACAAAACCAAAGGGTGATAGATACACTAATATAAAATATTTATAGTCTTAAACTTTTAATTTTCTCTCCTTACAGTTTCTCAAACTTTATGATAATCCCAAAAGCTAGTGTATTTGACAAAGTTTATCTCTATGTCTATTAGGATCTCTACTGAAGTTTTTGGCAATAATTATGATGTCTGAAATTGATCTTTAAAAACACTAAAATATAAACTTTTGAATCAAAAGAAGGAAATATCTCTAACTCCTTGATTTTCAAGCAAAAGAATGTGTTCAGGAATAAATAGGAACATCTACCAAGTTCTATTCCATGCATTGGAGATACTGTGTTGAATAAAACAGACCAACAGATTTTTGTCTTATGAATCTTATATTTTAGAGAAGTGAGAAAGACTATGTGTATGTGTCAGTGTAAGTGTCTGTATATAAAACAGCATATGTTAGTTAGTGACAAATGCAATATAAAATTGAGCTGGTAAGAAGGACAAGTGATGTTGAAGTGTGTCAGGAGGGTGGTATGACAAACGCTAAGAGAGTATACTTTTGAATAAGACATTAAAACACTTCTGGTATAAAGGAAACCCAAATTGACAACAAAATACTAAAGAAACAATAAAGACAACATACCTCATGAAGAGATGTCTGAGCTGTTTCCAGCACAGTACAGAGACCAGTGGGACCTGAGCAGAGGAAGGTAGTAGAAGGCATAACTGGAGAGGAGGTCAGAAATAGCCAGAATATATATGGTCCTATAGGTCACAGGAGAATTTTGGGGTTTTTTTGAGTGAAACAGGACCCATAGGAGAACTTGAGCCATGAAATTATATGTTCTGACTTACATTTCATCGGAAACATGCTGGCTGCAATGTTGAAAATAATCAGAAGAGAGGAAAGGGTAGAAATAGGGAGAAAACTGCTGAAGTTAAATCAAGATTCCAGAATAGAGAAGATGATGTTTTACATTTTGGACCATGGAGTCAGAAGATAGAACTTGGCCCTTGGAGTTTTCTGGAAATGAAACACATGGTTGTGGATTTTTTTTTTCTAGAAGCAATATTCTCATCATTCACCCAAGTATTTGTGGTATGCCATTAGAAATTTACCACAACCAATGACTTTTAGTAATTACATGAAAACAATTTCACAAATACATAATCATTTTCACAATGGAGTTATTGTTACTTTTGTTTAATCCTAGGCAAAAATATTTTAAAATACTAAAGACTAAAACTAACTCTAATACGTTAATGCTTAGTATTTGTCAACCTTGGCCTGTTTCTGCACTTTTGTTTTGTTCTCCATAAACTAGTAGCTCTTGGTGTATAATTGTAATCTCTTCCCAAAGAGAATTTGCAATATGTTTAATATGAGGATTTACAATATGTCTTTAAATACGTTATCAAACGAGATAATGAGACAAATTGGAAAAATAATTACTTTCTAAACACACAAAATGCAATCTTTGCCTTTACACTTCAGCGAACCCCACTAACTCGTGGACAATCTGTTCATTAAGGTTATTCGTCCTGATTTATATTGACTCTGAGAGACTGTGCAGGAATTCTCATGGCTAGTTAATACAGGTGAAATTAACAGATTGACTCTGCCATGCCCTATTCATTTTCCATGAAGAGATTCAGTTAGAAGGTGCAAAGCTTATGATTCTTCATTTTACAGGGATGAAAGGTAGATCATCACCTAAATTTGATGCAATTTATCCTCACTTTAACTCATTGGCAATAATTAGTACATTTTCTTCTTCATAATAACTGTAAGTCTACAACCATTTAAACTATTTCAATAAAAATAATCCAAAAATATCCAAGGCAATTACACATATTGTAAGAAATGGAGGTGTGCGGAAAATTTTCCATATGCATTCACAGAGCTAAGAGGCTCTGATCCAGCACCAAATCTTTGGAAAATTTCCATTCTTCAATCATATTTTCATGTCTCTGAATATAAGGCATGTTTAGTAAAGCTATTGAATGTTAAGAAAAAAATTCCGTATTCAAATTGAGAGTTGATATATTTTTAACTGGTTTGTGGTATATATTAATTTGATCAAAAAGCTACATTTATAGGCCACAGGCTATGTAACTAAGACCACAGTGCAAAAGAAAACGCTTGTTCCCAGTATGAAGGTCATGAGACCTATTTCCAAAAACCTTCTGACACACAAAACATAGAATTGCACTTCCTTTCTTGGTTTGAATGAGGTAAGACTATGCAATGTGTTTTGGCTAAAGAATGGGTAGAAGTGATTGAGCTGCTGCTTCTCAGAAGTTTTAGAACCTCTCCTGGTTCACCACCTCCCTCCCTCTACTGGCACGATGGTGGAAGGCTGGAAATTCATGCTGAAGTGGAATACTACAACCCTTGATCCCTGAATGGTTAATTCCTCTTCCAACTCATGTTAGACAATCTAGTGTCCAACTGAGTTAAGCCACTGAGATTTGTGGGTTAATAGATTTGGGGTTGTAACTGTACAGACACAGAAACTATTATAATTACTAAAGGAAGCAGGTGGAAACAGGACTAGAGGAAGTAGCTATACTGAGATGTGAAAATGTACTAAATTGCCAAAACACATGAGACTATGAGACCAAAAGGAATTCCAGATAATTATGGGTTTTATCTGATGGAAGTTTATATAAATTTTTTAGCAAATCTCCTTCTATCCATATTTCTAGAGAATATGCTAGAAGAGTTAGAAGTCTTATGGCTGTCATTTAAATCTTACAGGTAAAGGCATATTGTTAGAAATATGATATGTAATAGGGTTTACTCCTGAGAAACAAGCAAGAAGTATTGGTCAAAGTCAGTAATTTCCAGAAAGCACTTTTTCCTAATATGAACTACTACTTTTACTACTATTAGTATTCGAGTAATAGTTATAAAACAAATATTTTTATAATGCTTCCAATATGCCATACTCTGTTCTAAGCACTTTACATGTGTTAAGTGTTTAATCCTCATAAATGTTATCCTACCAATAGGGTACTATTCTTATTCTAATTTAAGATATTTTAGGAAACTGAGGCATAAACAGTTTAAATAGATTGCCTAATATTTTATAATAGTAACTGGCAGAACTGAGAGTTAATCCCAAGTATTCTGGCTCCAGAGTCTGTCCTTTTGAAAACTAATCAAAGGATTAACAACTAATTTCTTTTAATGTATTAAGCAAAATAACTAGTTCTTATATGAAATCCAGGATTTTGCAGAAGATGAAGCCAGATAGAGGAAAATGACAGACTGAATACCATCTAATCCATGTATCTAGTCCCTGACTAAATTTACCTTCACTGTCAAGAAATCATGGATGAAGGACATGGGTTAGACATCATGGGTTTTTGTGTAAGTAGGTTTCAGCAGGCACCAGGGTGCTCTTAAGAACAGAGACAAAGACAAGTCTCTGGGTTCCACACCCCTAAGGAGTGAGAACAGCTAATTTAGATAACCAAAGTCTATAATTAGCTAATTAAAAGCAAGATTGTGAATCCTGCCAGGTTAAAGACAAGCTGTGATAGTCTGCCAAACAGCTAGGAAGAAACAATTTTAAAAGGACATATGACCCAGAGAAACTGGTTCTAAGTCTAAACTGTCTAACTTTCTGTTCACTGGTGTGTGAATTATAGCAAGTTACTTAACCTCTTTAAGCCACCAAAACCTCAAGATAATAATACTACCTCAGGATCAATGTAGAATTAAGTGAGATAATATTTGCAGCACTTGAAATATTTCCAGACATGTTTCCAGATATGGCGGGCTTTACAGGGAGAGTGGGAAAAGGGTGCCTGAGAATACAGCTGTGTTTTAAATGCTTATTCTAACATATGCTATCAGTTTATATATTTAGGTTGAGTACACATGTTTTTTGCCCTATAATCTCCATTTCCCCCACAATTTCTTACTTTCCTTTTGACTTACTAAATGCATGTTAAAGAAACCAAACCCTCCCTCCCTTAGAACATTTTCATAGGTTTGCTGTATTGTTGGCTAATAAAGATTTCAATTTGCATTAACTTGTACTAACACTACTAAATACAAATTTTCTAGTTTTTACATCTCAAAGATTAGTGAATCCCAGTTGTATTGTATAAGGATAACTGTGCTTAAAATGTTGTGCAAAAATATATACTATAACTTATACATATTTTTTTGCACATAAATTATGTATTATGCAATTTTATGCATGACCTTACACAATCTGGCAGAGTGGGAGCCTTTTGAGAAAATATCTATCTTTTTGAAGACTGAGCCCAAATTTTTAACCTAATAGCTTTCTGCTTCCTGAATCTTAGCTGTAATCCTGGTTCATGGTATCTCATTATTAGGCAGTTACATATTTGTGACCATCTGCTAACAACCCCCTCCCTATCCACTGGTCTTGAACTACAACCTGAATCTAAGCCCATCATCTGTTCAGCACAGCCTCATTTCATTGTCCTCTTCATCTCCACATCCTTATCTTGTACTTACTACATTCCTTCCATCACCCCACAGGACATTCCTCCCTTCTCAAAAGGTAATTTACCCTTGGGAAAAAAAAAAAAGCCTTACATGCAGCAAATGTAATTACCTCTCATTTCAGAGGAAAAACTAAGCCCACACAATATCTCTCATTTTTGCTAAGATTCCAAATCCCATAAAAAATAGACACAATTCTTCACTGGTTAACATTACATATCACAGTCCAACTTGACATTGGTATTTCTGTTAACTTCTGTAAATTGACACTTTTCATGGCCTCTTAAGCTTCTTTGTAGCTTTTCTGCATGATAACTTATAGTCTTGATAATAAAATATACATATGATAAATACATACATGACTCAATCTCCAAAAAAAGGAAAAGCCATAGAATTATAGGCAAAAATGAATCAAAGTCTACCAATTGAATAAATTGGTAAAACACAAGTACTCTGACATAAGAAGTTAGCATGTGCCCACTATATAAAGTAATTATGGAGAAATAAATATTGATCAATGCAAAGAAATAACTCAAATATGAAATTTAGATGAAACTCCTCATAAACTTGAATTATCTGGCCCCAAATGGTATATTTGAATATATGACTTTTGATAATTTAAGGAAATACCAAAAATCTTCTTATCTTGACTCACAGCAGAAAATAGATGTTGATGTGTGTGTGCACATGTTTTGTTTTTGTTAAAATGTATATACAGAGACAGTAATTTCATGCATTACTCTTTCTCGAAGATGTTTGAAATGTATTAGAGGTCACGTAAGAGAGTAAAATTTTAAAAGACCAATAGGAACACCATATTATTTCAGAAGAGTTATCAGCAGGGTTGATGTTGTGTCCTGTGCTTGACCCTCAGATTCCAGCCACACACATAACTGCTCAGTTTGCACAACTGGATACCAGCAGTGGATGTGATATTTTCCCATTAAGAAATTCAATATGTGGAACTTACATTTGCCATGTTACTTCCACTTTTCCTACCTTTTCCCAACTTTCTCCTCAGCTCTCTAAAAGGAGATTTAAAAAGCCATACCAGTTTGTCTTTAAAATCTTTAAAAATTATAGATTACTACTTGTTTTCTTTTTCTTAGACAATACAACTAAAGCCAAGGAATTAAGAATGCGTTGCTCAAAGTGGCATTATTATAACAAATTCTAGTACCCAGGTACTCCATCATATTGGGCTGTCCCCTCCAGAATGGCGAGATTAATGTGAAGAATAGAATACCTTTATAAAGATAAAATCATTTTTTGATGTTCCTCATTGTTTTTCACAAATCATCTTTACCACTTATTACCAACACCCTCAATTTTTGTCCTTATGGTTGAAATTACTGATGTAGTAAAATATGCTAATAACTGCAGCCATGAGTAACATCCTACCTAGTAAAATAACCATTGAGAAATTAGGAATAAAAATACCTTCTTTGATATCAAAATTTAGATAAACATGATATTTTTGTTCAATAATCTATGAATTATAAATTCCTAAATACAAATGCCCATCTGGTTTTGGAAAATGAACTGCAAACAATTTATTAATATCATAAACAACCACAGAAAAGCCTAAAGGAAACCTCTAGAGAATCTCTTGGTCCCGCCTTGTTTTCTTATGATTTTGAACATTCCATGTCATGTCAAAGCAGTATCTTTCCCAGTTTGAAAAGTCTCTGTAGCCCATTCCTGGGAGTACATAACAAGTAAAGCATAAAAATGTACCCATGACATTGCAGATAGTGTTGGTGCAGTTTTCCCTGCTGGGGACAAAATGCAACACAGGAAAGAACAGCTGGAAGGACGGCATGACTCACTGAAGACTTCTGACTCTATCTGCTGAACTGCAAGAAACCAAAACCTACTCTGTCCCATGAATTATAAAACTAAATTTAAACTGCTTTTCCGATAAGATAGAAAGAGGTCAACATAGAAAACATCCTATTTCAATCTATATATTAATACATATTTATAGAAAAGAAAGGAAATCCTTTTAGATGTATACTTCAGGATTAAGAACACTAACAATTCTGTATTTGAATATTTTATAATATATATGGTATGTTTTAACATATATGCTTATTCAATAGTCATAAATATTAATTTTTTATAATTATGCAATTTAGATTCAAAGTTTCTTGATATTCTACAACCATACCAAGTATCTTCCAATGTGACAATAATGATAAGCTTTAATGTAAATGCCTTAAAATTGAGCAATAAAATTATTTCTGTTACAAAATGACTATTGTGCATTTAAAGCATGGGAACTTAACTTTGAAAATAATAAATCATTTCAAAGTTCATTGGTAAAAACACTGGCAATTCAGAAAGCTGTGTTAACTAGTATTTATATTCTGACATCATCTAAATATTATTAAGGTCTATAATAAGTTACCAGGATGAAGAACAGATTTTTGTAAAATTATTCAAATACCAGAAAGCTACTAAGTCAAAATTTGGTGTACAGTATAAAAATACAAGATCAACTTGATATTGAATGAAAATATCCACTTCTGATTTTGATAATAAAAACATTATTTATTTTTATCAAAAGTTTGATAATAAAAATAAACGTATAAGTATTTACACTTTATTTTATCTATATTCTTCTAAACCACTGTGGATCTGGAAAACAATATATTTGAGGATAATAAAAATAACAGCCCTGAGAGGCTGAAAAGATTCAAATTCCTATAAAATAAAGTTTTTTTATTAATAAGTTAAAAAATAACTAAATTTTCTAATTTGTAGAAATAAAAAATCCCAGTTGTTCATTTCTCTGAGAATAGAGATTAAAAGAAATCCACTTCATTGATTTAATTGGTATCTTAACGATGTGTCATACCCTCAGGAAAATAAAATCAAAACAATTTTGAAGACATCCTGGGTAGGTTAATTATTTATACTTTCATGCGATGATACCCCCATATCATCCACAGTTGAGTTATGAAGGAAAGAGTTATTTATATTTTTTCTTAATTGCTATTGTTTCTTAATTGTGGGATGTGTTTTATTTGCATACATTTTTAAGGAGAAAAGACGTGGAATATTACAATATCAACATACGAGTGTTACTACAATGCAAACTAAATCTCAGGATTCACATGATATGAAATGTCAAAAGGCAGTAAGTTTAGAATATATTTTGTATGTCTGTGCATTTCTGTTTCAAAACAAGAGTGGGTTCAGAATGTGGTAACCTACTTAAATATATAAAATTGCACTTTTGTGGTATTCATCCACAAATGCATGTGGAAATTTAGTTGACTTATTTTCTAAAAGTTATATTCACAAATAATATATCCTATAAGTTTTTAACTTCAAGATACATTATATGGTGAAACATATCAGGTTCAGCTTTAAAAAATTTTTTAAAAGCAATAAATAGACTACTTTGGATCTAATAGTCTGGTAAGAGGAGAAAGAGTGTATTTACTGCTTTCAGAAACAGTGTTTTAAGTTTAGAGACATGTTACCCGAAAAGCTGTTTGTATGTTGAAGAAAAACATACTGAACATATTAATTTTAGAATGCAAATAACATTATTTTAAAATACAATCCTGTATTTCAAGACTTTTGCAAATCCTGTAGCTTTGGTGAAATGGATTGAGAAAAAGTCAAGTTCCTCTCATTGTACTAACTAGAGAAATGCATCATTTTGTTCAAATACACGTGTGCACTCACACATACATGCACACACAAAATATTCAGTACCTAATTGCCACTGGGCTATCAAGAAATATGGAAGCTATTTAAAAAAGAATTATTGTACTACCAGCATGTTACTACCACTTCTAGCTGTTCCTTTTTATCCATTTTATTGTTCTACCTTTGGCCTATCAGTTACTCATAATTAGCCTGCATACCTTTAACTAGATATGAAAAGTAATTGATTATACAGGTAATCAGAATGGCATAAAACTAACATTTCAATCACTGACAACCTTTTCTTTCTTCTTACTTATAAAAGTCTGTTAGCCAAATATATAAATAACCATACTTGAAACCATTTTCACAATAAAATATACAAGTGGTTAAATGGCAACTGCAAATTAGAAATGAAATTTCTCAATTGCTTTAAATCTACAGGCAAGTAATTCTTTACATGATGAAAGTACTTTTAAAAAAATTAGTTAACATTCCTGTAGGTGGCACATACCTTAAACAGAAATAAGCACTTAAAATTAAGAGATCTAAACTCAATATTACAGTTTCCTTATAGACATTTGTTTCTTATTGATGAAAACATGAGAGAAAAACCCACATTTAAAAGAAAAGTTTTATGAACTACTCTTTATGTTTTGAAAGAATGTTTCTTCAGCAAGATTTAGATACTATAAATTTTACAATTGATTAATTCCCAATCACATTACCTGTTTTTAGGAGGTAGCTTTTAGTAGAAAGAGTTCTAGTAAATTCATATCCTAAGTCTAGTCATTTAAACTTACCGAGGCTACTTTTCATCACCTATATCAGGTGATGGTATTCATCAATTTCTTATCATAATGATGAATACTACATATGCTTTTGTTGTGATAGGATTTTGAAATTATACAGCATTATACATTTGTAATCCAGTAACATTTTTAAATGTCTGAATTTGTTTACATTACAGAATTATATTGCACCAATAGAAAAGCAAATATCAGTAGTTGTCATAACAGCATAATTATAATTTATTATAATAAATTCCATAGAAGGAATATATTCTAGAGAATTCAGAAGTTATGAATATATATTTGATTCCAGAGTTTTGTATTATCAATGATTACTGAAGCATACATAGTTATCATTATTAAAGTCTGAAAATTACTTTCATGAAAAAGTTTTACAGAATAGGAATTTTACAACACTATAACCATGTAGAATATTATGGATAATTTTTGCCTTTTAAAATGATTTTAAGTCTTACAACCAAATATTTTTGGTTTCTTTGTTTCACAGGAATGAAGCTAAAATATTTAATCATATGAAGTTTTCATAACCACATTATTTTTATTTCTCCATATTCATATTTACATTTACTTACGAATAAAAATATTTTTCCTCAGTCACTGCTTGTTTAGGCAAAAAATTATAAAAGTTAATAATATTATTGCATATCAAACTAAGTCATAATAAGAATCATACATTCTAAGATACTTCAAATTACAGTTTCTTAAAGTTATAACAGAGCAGCACAATAAATACTACTCAAGGTGCTGGAAGGGGACAGTTTGTTTTCTGTGAAATCACAGCCATGTTATGGCAACCAGGGACACAGTTTCATTAAAACTAAGTGAAATATTTCCATAGGTAAAACGTTTTATTTTTTTAAATCTTATAGAATTATGACCATAAAATAATTTTGTTATGTTATGTTTACATTCACTTGAAAATGCTTTGTCAAAATTCCAGCTTGCCTTTTTGGTATAATTTATGAGCTGCATTTAGTAATCAAGAACTTACTATCACGTTTTCACCAAGTGAAAGATATCTTTTACTTAGTAATATTATAAATTTGCTTGAAGTTTTCTTTTTAATTCAACAACAGCAAAACCCCAGATGTTTAGTATTATACAAGTGTAATGAATTCTGTTCAAACTTCAAAAATTATGATATAAGTATAGGAAGCTCACAGAATAGTTATTTATCAATTGATATTAAGGATGTTTTATGTGTCAAATATTATTATATATACCAAGTAGGCTATTTGCCTGGAAAAAAAAATCCCAAAACATCTTCTATTTCAGTTTCTTGTTATGTGTGGTTACAGAGGAGCATTTGCAAAAATTAATAAAAGCTATCTAAGTGGTACCTCTTTAATTAATATGTAATTTATTAGATCTTTATAATTTATGGGAGAGGCCTAATTACTAAATGCTAATATGTATTAGTTGTTTATATCCATTATTTTCAAAATTTCTCAATTCTTAAAATGTGTTTCAAAGCTAATGGATTAATTCTTATCTCATTATCTTACCAATGAGCAGAAAATAAAATAAGGCAAAAGCACTTAAAAGGTAAGTTGTAGAGCTAAATTTACCCAAGGAACACCCTCTAAGGGGTAATTTTGTAAATAAAATCTGTTATCTCAAGCCCAAACCAACTCTTACCTATCAGGTGCCAGTTAATTAAGCCACTGCTTATAAAAGTAAATATTCATGAAACTCCTCAATGCTTCTGAGGAATTGGCTCTCATTAAACCACTCCATTGCAGATTAAGACAGATTCTACAAGCTGAGTTAAAGATTTTATTACGTGATCACAGAAGCACTTCGTTTTTATTGTCAATGATCAGTGCTATTATAGCCCAAAACCAACTGCAAGGAAAAATTTAGTTTTGTCAGTTACTAGAAACTGGAGATCAACATTTCTTCATGGAAAAGACGAATGCAACTTGACTGTTATCTATGTTTTTGAATAATCATTCATAAAATAAGGACTTCTGAAATTTGCATACATTTATCCATTCTCAATTCAGGAAAGCATACTCACCATAATGTTTGTAAGACACAATAAAAACATATTTCAAGTATCTTTTTATACATATGACATAGTTTATATCATCTTCAGACTTTGTTCTAAAGTAACTACCTACTTGCAGTATAATTCCAATTAATCTGATTATTCTGTGTGTCTCTACTGCCTAGGACTTTTCAAGCAGCCCCATTGTCAATACCAGTATTCTAGCTATATAGTAGAATTCAACAGTATGGAAACCTCTATGGATATTTCCTTCAGACGTAATACATGGATTCAGGAGAAACATTTGCCAAATACAGATTAAAAAGGAATCTATTCATTAAATAATCTAAATGGAATCATCATTTTCCAAAAGGGTCATTATAGTATAACACAAAGTGGGCTGCTTTGTTAAGTCACTTATATTTTCTGAAATACTGACAATATTGATGAAAAAATATATAAGTTGACTAACATGAAGACTGGTAAATAGCAATCAATTCATTTCTTTTTCTGTAAAATTAGTATGAAAACATTTGCCCCTGACTTTTCATAGCGATATATGAGAATCCTTTAAAAGATGTTTTGAAACCAGAAAGTAGTATATAAATTAATGATATTATCTTTTTAGGTGACTTATTATAGGTTAGTGAATGAGGAAGATGCAGGGAGAAAACATTTTGAATTAAAAATGTGCCTTATTTATATATAACTAACTTAAAACACCTGGTGCTATTAGGACCAAAATAAATGATTTTCATCTTTATGTTATATATGACCAATTATTTTATAAAGGGACACTTAATCTCTTTATCTCAAAAACTTTGTAGAAGCACTGCATAATAAATCACTATGTTGTACCTAACTTCATCAATATTAGATTGAATAAATTTACATGTTACTCAGGGACTTTAATTAGAAACTTCGGACATTCTGCTAAAACCATTGCTTGAAAATTTCATTGGTTCTATATTTGCAAAAAAATTTCTGGACTTAGGCAATTAATCTTTGAGCCTATCGAATTTTTTTTCTAAGAACAATGGTAAGGCTACCGTAAAAGTGTGGAGAAAATTCTGTTTAGCAGTTTAACATATACAATGTTTTAAATATCTCTTGGCTAGGGGAAATACATCAAAAGTGATTTTCTAGTAGTGCTGTATTGTGAATGGGGGTGTAAATCCCCCTTGTAGGATCTTTAAGGATCACTTGAATATATCGAAATTACACTTGGAAAGGTATATGAAAAGAGGGATGTGCCACACACCACGCAGGGTACCATATGGGAGGGGCTCCCAGTAATCTCTCTCTGGGGCCAGGGTGGAGTACACAGCAAAAGGTGCGAGGGGATTTCACCGGTGTATGTGAATGTCACCGGATCACAGTCAGGGAAAGGTAAGCAGGGGGACTCGTGTCAGGAACGAGCCTTATCACACTGGTGACCCTGGTTATCTAGGCAGAGTGTTCACAACTTGTATTGAGTATGTCAAGGCATCAGGAAAATATGAAGCTTTAAAATTTTGTAATACAAGTGCTAACTTCGTTTGTATTCAACAAATAATCCTGTCTATGGCGGTAAGTAGTTCTAGGGAAATAATGCCCCTACATTGTGACAAAAAGGAAGCCTAGAAAGGACAGATGGAAAAAGGATAAAGCAGTCTATCGTAACACCGATCAGACAGGTAAATGATGGGTTCAACATGAGTTTTTACAGTCTTCCACCTTTTTGTTCACAGTGCTTTTATCAGCTAATCAGATCAGAGAAAGAACAAAGTTCACAGGTCGTGTTCTCATGGAGGAACTATGTGTGCAATTCTTGTAATAAGCAGACAGGTACGTTCACCAAGCTTTTTCAAAGTAAAAGATCTGAGGGTAACTTCGTGGAGAAGTTGAACAAATAGTAGTAGAAAGCCCAGATGACTCAGGGAACTGGAATTGCTAACCATGAGAATAAATGAAAAATCATTAGACCACACACCACGAGACTTGCATATGTAGCCTAGGCGATCAACTGAGGCACCAAAATCACAGTGATCAACATAGGTTAAAAGTTTGCAATTTCATTGTAAGTAATTCCATTTGCAAATTAACACATTTAATAGAAAACAGTAACTGAGCAAAAATGTAAGTTGAACTATATTCATTTACTTTTACATTGTTAATGTTTCTGTAAATTATTTCATTACATAATTTTTATATTTAACCTTCTATTCTCTTCTGGTATAGTACATGAAGAGTTATATTTGCCTAGTAAACAATTTTTAAAACAATGAATGAATGATGGCCATTTAAAAGAATGAATGAATGATGGTCACTGTGTTATGTTTTGGCCTTAGGAGCAATTTGCTTACAAGAGGTACATCATATTTTGCGTTCTGAATTACTTAATGGAATATGAAACTAGCCAACTAAAAACATAAACATAACCTACTGATTACCTCATTTTGTGAAGATACAGATGCTAGAATTTAGGGGACAAAAGATTTGTTCTTCTCCAAATTATATTATGAAAAGTACCATGAAAAATAATGTCACGATCAATGCCACGATTACACACATTTGAATTATTAAGATTTTTTAGATTGAGGAACCTATAATTTTAAAATGAATATATACAACACACACACACACACACACCATATATATATATATATATATATATATATGTATAAGAGACAAACTAAAATATATATATTATTTACCATAAAGCCTATTAAAAGCCCATGATCATTGTTTTACAGTCTATAAAACTCTTTTAAGAACTGAATATGCCATTGTAGTATTTTCTTAAAACATGATGTTAATATAATTGTATTCATACATCTAATCTTTACCTAAAGGCATGATATATAATATTCAATGTTTTATACTAGTTACTGGAAGAGTGAAAGACTAGCAAAAGGTGTAAGAAGGAGCAAGGTCAGCTGCAAATAGTTTACTAAAATGTTTACAATGTTAATTTTCCTTAATACAAGTATAAGTTGTAACAATACACTGTCTTTATTTTTCACTTTCTTTAGTGCTCTCTCCTGACTTATTTCCTCTTTAGACAGGAAGGATCATGAATAAAGATATCTACACTTATAAAATGCCAGTCAACTAAGCTAGTCCCTGAATAAGTAGGATGTCTATTTAATTCAAATAATCTTACAGATCAGAATAAATGCATTAAATTTCAAGGTATTTCCTAATGGCTAACTTAAGCTAGCATTCTGATTCTCATTCTTCTCCCTTTCAAACCCAATCAAGGCACGTTCTAATATATGGATGAAATAACTGGAAAGCATTAACAAAACTTCCCTCAATTAATCTCCTAGCAAAGAATTAAGATTTGTCATGGATACTTTCCCAGTTATCAATTAGAGTTGGAGTGACATAATAAAAGCATGGGGACATATATCTATATACTAGCTTTGTAAAAAACACAAATTCTCAATGTTCTCGCCAAATTATGTGAGTGGAATCGCAGAGTATTTGGGAAAAATATAGAACAGCTGGCAAATAAAAATACATTATTATGTTATGTGCAGAGATTTCTTAAATGGTTTGGGGGAAATTACTCAGAATTTCCCCCCTAAAACTCATTAGGTGATAAGAATGCATAAGCTGGTCAAGAACTACTTACATGAAGAGGCCAAATGACTTGAGCATTGGTAGGCCAAATAGGTGATTTCAAAATGGGTTCATTATGAATAAAAATATCACTCTAATGTGACATATAGGTTTTAAATTATTTTTATGAATGCATTAAATTATAGGGAAAAATGGGAAATTAAAGTGGTATGTCATTTTTCCTTAAATACATAACTGCCTAAATGAAGGAAATGAAATGGAAAAAATTAATCAAGTGAAATACAAATGTTTGACAGTTAAGAGGAGGCAATCAGCATTAAAGGGAAGTTCCAAGAAAGAATCCAAAGGCTATTGTGGAAACAAGATTCATGGTTTTACCTCTCACTGTGGCTATACTGAGAAGGACCACCATTTCTAGGAACATTAAGGTAAAAGGCCCTGTTTCCCAGGTACCCTATTGAGCTACTCTAACTAAAACTTCCTTAGGACCAAGCACTGAAAAGGTGTCCTGGCCACAGACCAACTCCAGGTGCCACTGTTACAGTACACATCACTTGAGGATATATAAATTTGGGGATATCACTAAGGAAATGAACACATACCTCAAAAAGGAAAGGGTAGTTAGAGTTGGAATCACATGTAAATAAGGCAGAACATATTGTAAATAGGCAGATTCATTTTAACCCTAAATATTTAATATATATACTCTGATAAATAATAATTGATTTGGGGAGCGGAATTGAATAGAAAATGAGCTATATGTAATAATAATTTTCTCCATCCATAAATAAGTAGAAATGTATAAAATGGTCCTTCTTAAAGTTCTGCTTTTATTTCTTATAGCAAGTTTTTTCTATAATTAATTATGAGTAAATTTACATTTAAACAGTCATAGCCAGCTAGCGTATACCATATTGGATGGTGGAAACAGAGATAATATTTGACCAGATATTTTGGGAAGAGTAAAAAAAAAAATCATGGATAGTTATAATAAATGCACCAGTCATGAATGAGTCTCAAAAAACAAACATATTTCATACATATGGATGTTGATAGAGAAATGTGTGGCCACAGAAATACACAGAACTCCCAACAGAAAGGACCCAAGGAGGACACCACCAAGACACATAATAATTAAAATGGCAAAGATCAAGGACAAGGAAAGAGTTTTAAAGGCAGCTAGAGAGAAAAAGGTCACCTATAAAGGAAAACACATCAGGCTATCATCAGACTTCTCGACAGAAACCTAACAGGCAGGAGAGAATGTCATGATATATTTAATGCAAAGAAACAGAAGGGCCTTGAACCAAGGATACTGTATCTAGCATGGTTATCACTTAAATATGATGAAGGGATTAAACAATTCCCAGACAAGCAAAAGTTGAGGGAATTTGCCTCCCACAAACCATCTCTACAGGGCATCTTACAGGGACTGCTCTAGATGGGAGCACTCCTAAAGAGAGCACAGAACAAAACACACAACATATGAAGAATGGAGTAGGAGGAATAAAAAGGGAAAGAAGAAAAGAATCTCCAGACAGTGTATATAACAGCTCAATAAGTGAGCTAAGTTAGGCAGTAAGATACTAAAGAGGCTAAACTTGAACCTTTGGTAACCACGAATTTAAAGCCTGCAATGGCAATAAGTACATATCTCTCAATAGTCACCCTAAATGTAAATGGACTTAATGCACCAATCAAAAGACAGAGTAACAGAATGGATAAAAAAGCAAGATCCATCTATATGCGGCTTACAAGAATCTCACCTCAAACCCAAAGACATGCACAGACTAAAAGTCAAGGGATGGGAAAACATATTTCAGGCAAACAACAGAGAGAAGAAAGCAGGGGTTGCAGTACTAATATCAGACAAAATATACTTCAAAACAAAGAAAGTAACAAAAGATTAAGAAGGACACTACATAATGATAAAGGGCTCAGTCCAACAAGAGGACATAACCATTCTAAATATATATGCACCCAACACAGGAACACCAGCATATGTGAAACAAATACTAACAGAACTAAAGGGGGAAACAGACTGCAATGCATTCATTTTAGGAGACTTCAACACACCATTCACCCCAACGGATAGATCCACCGGGCAGAAAATGAGTAAGGACACAGAGGCACTGAACAACACACTAGAACAGATGGACCTAATAGACATCTATACAACTCTACATCCAATAGCAACAGGATATACATTCTTCTCAAGTGCACATGGAAAATTCTCCAGAATAGATGACATACTAGCTCACAAAAAGAGCCTCAGTAAATTCCAAAATATTGAAATTCTACCAACCAACATTTCAGACCACAAAGGTATAAAAGTAGAAATAAATTCTACAAAGAAAACAAAAAGGCTCACAAAGACATGGAGGCTTAACAACATGCTCCTAAATAATCAATGGATCAACGAACAAATTAAAATAGAGATCAAAGAATATATGGAAACAAATGACAACAAGAACACAAAGCCCCAACTTCTGTGGGACACAGCGAAAGCAGTCTTAAGAGGAAAGTATATAGCAATCCAGGAACACTTGAATAAGGTAAAACAATCCTAAATGAATAGTCTAACATCACAATTATTGAAACTGGAAAAAGAAGAACAAATGAGGCCTAAAGTCAGCAAAAGGAGGGACATAATAAAGATCAGAGGAGAAATAAACAAAATTGAGAAGAATTAAACAATAGCAAAAATCAATGAAACCAAGAGCTGGTTCTTTGAGAAAATAAAATATTTAAGTCTCTAGCCAAACTTATTAAGAGAAAAAGAGAATCAACACAAATCAACACAATCAGAAATGAGAATGGAAAAATCACGAAAGAACCCACAGAAATACAAAGAATTATTAAAGACTACTATGAAAACCTATATGCTTACAAGCTGGAAAACCTAGAAGAAATGGACAACTTCCTAGGAAAATACAACCTTCCAAGACTGACCAAGGAAGAAACACCAAAGTTAAAGAAACCAATTACGAGCAAAGAAATTGAAACGGTAATCAAAAAAATACCCAAGAACAAAACCCCAGGGCTGGACGGATTTACCTCGGAATTTTATCAGACACACAGAGAAGACATAATACCCATTCTCCTTAAAGTTTTCCAAAAAATAGAAGAGGAGGGAATACTCCCAAACTAATTCTATGAAGCCAACATCACCCTAATACCAAAACCAGGAAAAGACCCCACCAGAAAATAAAATTACAGACCAATATCCCTGATGAATGTAGATACAAAAATACTCAATAAAATATTAGCAAACATAATTCAAAAATATATCAAAAGGATCATACACCATGACCAAGTGGGATTCATTGCAGGGATGCAAGGATGGCACAACATTCGAAAATCCATCAACATCATCCACCACATCAACAAAAAGAAAGACAAAAACCACATGATCATTTTGATAGATGCTGAAAAAGCATTTTACAAAATTCAATTTCCATTCATGATAAAATCTCTCAGCAAAATGTGTATAGAGGGCAAGTACCTCAACATAATAAAGGCCATATATGATAAACCCACAGCCAACATTATACTGAACAGCAAGAAGCTGAAAGCTTGTCCTCTGAGATTGGGAACAAGACAGGGATGCCCACTCTCCCCACTGTTATTTAACATAGTATTGGAAGTCCTAGCCATGGCAATCAGACAAAACAAAGAAATACAAGGAATCCAGATTGGTAAAGAAGAAGTTAAACTGTCACTATTTGCAGATGACATGATACTGTACATAAAATACCCTAAAGACTCCACTCCAAAACTACTAGAACTGATATCGGAATACAGCAAAGTTGCAGCATACAAAATTAACACACAGAAATCTGTGGCTTTCCTATACACTAACAATTAACCAATAGAAAGAGAAATCAGGAAAACAACTCCATTCACAATTGCATCAAAAAGAATAAAATACCTAGGAATAAACCTAACCAAAGAAGTGAAAGACCTATACCCTGAAAACTACAAGTCACTCTTAAGAGAAATTAAAGGGGACACTAATAAATGGAAACTCATCCCATGCTCATGGCTAGGAAGAATTAATATCATCAAAATGGCCATCCTGCCCAAAGCAATATACAGATTTGACACAATCCCTATCAAATTACCAGCAACATTCTTCAACGAACTGGAACAAATGATTCAAAAGCTCATATGGAAACACCAAAGACTCCGAATAGCCAAAGCAATCCTGAGAAAGAAGAATAAAGTAGGGGGGATCTCTCTCCCCAACATCAAGCTCTACTACAAAGCCATAGTAATCAAGACTATTTAGTACTGGCACAAGAACCAAGCCACAGACCAGTGGAACAGATTAGAGACTCCAGACATTAACCCAAACATATATGCTCAATTAATATTTGATAAAGGACCCATGGACATACAATGGTGAAATGACAGTCTCTTCAACAGATGGTGCTGGCAAAACTGGACAGCTACATGTAGGAGAATGAAACTGGACCATTGTCTAACCCCATACACAAAAGTATATTCAGAATGGATCAAAGACCTGAATGTAAGTCATGAAACCATAAAACTCTTAGAAAAAAACATAGGCAAAAACCTCTTAGACATAAACATGAGTGACCTCTTCTTGAACATATCTCCTCCTCAGGAAAGGAAAAGAACAGCAAGAATGAACAAGTGGGACCGTATTAAGCTGAAAAACTTCTGTACAGCAAAGGACACTATCAATAGAACAAAATGGTACCCTACAGTATGGGAGAATATATTTGTAAATGACAGATCTGATAAAGGCTTGACATCCAAAATATATAAGGTGCTCACCACCTCAACAAACAAAAAACAAATAATCCAATTAAAAAATGGGCAGAGGAACTGAACAGACAGTTCTCCAAAAAAGAAATACAGATGGCCAACAGACACATGAAAAGATGCTTCACATCACTAATTATCAGAGAAATGCAAATTAAAACCACAATGAAGTATCACCTCACACCAGTAAGGATGGCTACCATCCAAAAGACAAACAACAACAAATGTTGACGAGGTTGTGGAGAAAGGGGAACCCTCCTACACTGCTGGTGGGAATGTAAATTAGTTCAACCATTATGGAAAGCAGTATGGAGGTTCCTCGAAATGCTCAAAATAGACTTACCATTTGACCCAGGAATTCCACTTCTAGGAATTTACCCTAAGAACACAGCACTCAAGTTTGAAAAAGACAGATGCATCCCTATGTTTATTGCAGCACTATTTACAATAGCCAAGAATTGGAAGCAACCCAAGTGTCCATCAGTAGATGAATGGATAAAGAAGACGTGGTACATATACAAAATGGAATATTACTCAGCCATAAGAAGAAAACAAATCCTACCATTTGCAACAACATGGATGGACCTAGAGGGTATTATGCTCAGTGAAATAAGCCAAGCGGAGAAAGAGAAATACCAAATGATTTCACTCATCTGTGGAGTATAAGAACAAAGGAAAAACTGAAGGAATAAAACAGCACCAGAACCACAGAACCCAAGAATGGACTAACAAGTACCAAAGGGAAAGGGACTGGGGAGAATGGGTGGGTAGGGAGGGATAAGGTGGGGGGAAGAAGAAAGGGTATATTATGATTAGCATACATAATGGGGGGTGTGGGAGAAAGGGGAGAGCTGTACAACACAGAGAAGACAAGTAGTTATTCTACAACATTTTGCTATGCTGATTGACAGTGACTGTAAAGGGGTTTATAGGGGGGACCTGGTTATACAGAGGATCAAAGCCTAAGTTGGCTACCCCTAAAATGAATTAAGATACAATATGAAAAAGAACTTCCAACATCTGAACTCTCTGGAAGACTCATGCCAGAAGATGATCATCAAAAAACCCCAACAAAGATCCACACGCTGCTACAGGTATAGATGCACTCATCCCACCGGTTCCTGGACTTGTCATGGGAATGAAGAAGGAGATATCTAAGCTGGCTTGTGCATACAGTAAAACAACAAATTTGACTAGATATATACTGTTGGAACTCAACCAAGAATTATGAGAAGTGCAAATTGTAGCACTCCAAAATCTTACAACTATAGACTATTTACTGTTAAAAGAACATATGGGATGTGAACAGTCCCCAGGAATGGGCTGTTTTAATTTGTCTGATTTCTCTCAGACTGTTCAAGTTCAGTTGGACAATATCCACCGTATCATAGATAAGTTTTCACAAATGCCTAAGGTGCCTAACTGGTTTTCTTGGTTTCACTGGAGATGGCTGGTAATTGTAGGTCTGCTTTGGTAATGTAGCTGTATTCCTATTATGTTAATGTGTGTATGCAATTTAATTAGTAGCTTAAAACCTATACATGCTTATGTTACTCTACAAGAAGATATGTCAAAGAAATAATCAATCTTCCCATGTTCTCTTCCGTCTGCTACTTCTATAGCTTTTCTTCTTCCTTCCTAATTACAACCCTTAAGTAGAATTCGTGCCTCATATCAAATTTACCGAGTATCATAATTCCTCCAAGTAGTAAAGATACCTCAAGACAAATGCTGGGCATAGAAACCACAGGGCATAAATCTGCAAAGAAGTAAAAAGCTAACCTTTGCAAACAATATTGCTTCTCTCTCACTTACCAACTTTACATTTCCCTGTATGGTCCCAGAAGATGACTGGTTAGCCAGAGACGGGTAAGATTCCTCAAGAGAGGAAGAACCTAAGACAGGCACAGTCGCAGGAGGGCCATCAGGTGAGAAAATGGGGATCAACAGAGGTGAGGCTTAGAACCTCCCCCCACCCCTGTTCTGAGAGAAATCTTCTGCATCCGTGGATGTTTTGTTGCCCTTGTCTAGCTTGGATTAATACTTAGTCTATAGGCACACACCTGATCATCTACATTTGCCCTCTTACAGCACTAAACTATGTTTTCTACCTTTATCTTGCATCTACCTACCACTTCAGCATTTTATTAAAAATAATAATAATATTAATAAGGGAGAAATGTGGAATTCACACATAAATCAAGTATAAAAATCAAACGAATATTCATATTTGACCTGATTGTTTATAGTTCATAATGCGTGATCAAAACCGAAAGTTTCTGTGATATGACTGCCCTTGCACTGTTTACCATGTAAAAACTTATTCACTATGTAAGAATTTGTTCACCATGTAAGAACTTGTTCGTTATGCTTCAGAAGATTGGAGACTGTTGAGAATTAGGCTTGGGGTTGATTAATGATTGTGCATTGAATCCCCTATACAGAATTTTATTGTTGTTAACAACCATTTGATCAATAAATATGAGAGATGCCCTCTCAAAAAAATAAAATAAAATAAAATAAATAAAATAAAATAAGCTATTCTGTTTAAAAAAAAATGAATTATAAGGATCATTTGCAGAGGAAAATAGAAGCCACAGTATAGCACTGTCAAACCTAAGGAATTTTAAAAGGAAGAAGTATGGTTCAATTTTCTCCAGATAGGTTTAGGGTTGAATGTATATGGAATTCAGGACTTTTTAAAAAGAATCTGGCTTAGAAGCCTCCTTCTCTCCCGGCTATGTCCCTGTCAGAAGTCAATAGCTTATGATGGGGAATGAACCATACAATATCCCTCTTTAATTGGGGTTGAAATTTGGCTTTATGGGCCATTAGTAGGAGCACAATTTCTAAGAACTCCAAACACCCTTACAACTGATCTTACTATAAACCTAATAATTTTAGAATTCAAAATGGCATTATAAGAACCACAGCTCTAACAAAATTAACTTATTTTCTAATTAACCTATTTTCTATGATAAAGATCTAGTAGGTTTATTCCACTGAAATGTACTGTTATTCAGAAAAGGCTAAATAGATGTGATTATATTTTAGTACATGTTTTCTACACATTTGAAGAATAAAGTCTGGTTTCCCCTCTTTAATTATGTTTAGAAAATAGATTTCTCATGTAGAATGTCAATATTAATATTTTTTAATAGTTGAAGCTGAGTAACTCATATCACTTGGAGTTTGTTGTGGATCTACTAAAAATTGTCCTTAAAAGTAATGTCCTCTGAATCTTCCTATTTATTGCATAATGAAATCATAATATTCTCGACAGATACTTACTATCCAAATAACATGCAATGCATGCACATACCATAGCTATTTGCATAATGAAATTAGTTTTTAAACTCTTGATCCAGGTGCTTTTCCTCTACGCTAGAAAAAATAAATTAACAGAACAACTGACAGCAGTAAAATCCTCCATCTAAAAATACCAACAAACAGGAAAGATAAAGGTACATAATAAACAAAAATGTCATACCATCTACCATGTTTTGTGTTTGCTGAATTTATCTTAGAAGTAATGCAAACTTGTAATAATATGCCACAAAGCTTCATCACATTTGACATGTTATAAATTTAAGGAAAGGCTACATACTGATAAAAACAATCATAGTAATTTTCTTAATTTTAATTACATACGTCAGTTATCATTAATATAAAACTTAGATATGGCCTTTGTCCCCTATTGCAATAGCCTTGAATAAAAACTGCTTTGACTAACTTTGTCATTGCACAATTTTTGCTTTGAAACTATCGATGTTCGATATAAGACCAAAACACAATAATCACTGGAAACTGGATAACATTACGTGATCATCAAATATATGCGGAGCAAGAATCAAGGAGTGTCAGAGAGAATGAACTTAAATAAATTAATGAAAAGGAGTATATAGGAGCAGATTTATACAGATACACATATATATCAAACAACTTGCTTATCAGGGTCCATAAACTACTGAAGATCTTTATAAAACTGTTTTTTTGCTAGTTTCAGTTATAGACTTCCTACGAAAAAAATTATTTTCAATTAAACACATAAATATATAAATTCCTTTTATCAATTACCAGAACTTTGAATTTATCAAGTTACCATATGTCTTAACAGAAAACACACCAATTTTTTAGCAGTATTTGATGATTGTTCTTCTCTGAAAACTTTTAAGATTTTTTGAATCTTTAAGATTTAACACAAGTGATATTTTGCATTACCTATATCAAGAAAAGTAATAAAAACAAGTTTTTAAAGATAAATTTTTTGACCATCCTTTGAAGAAGGAATTATCATCAGCCAAAAAGCCATGACAGATAATTATAGAATATTTTTGAAACCTCTGTTTTGCTTTTCAAAATATAAGGACAGTATTTCTTCATTTTATTCTAGTAGTTTCACAACTCTGAACCTTGGACAATGAAATAACCCAGGTCCAGCAATGCAATATCAGTTAACTTGCCCAGATTTTTTTTTCTTTTTCTTTTTTTGATACATCTAGGAGAAAAAAAGCATAAAAATCTTAGTTAATATTGATAGACTAAATTCATGTCAGCTTAATAAATATATATTGATTATTAAAGATGTGTCAGCCACTGCTAGGTACTGGGCATGAATTTAATGTTACTCTTTGTTCTGAAAAAATACCGTTATCAGGGAGGTAATCGTGTTCTTCTACTGTGGTAAATGCAATGTTAGATATCCATAGGATGGTAGAACACGCAGCTCAATCTGAGATTCACTGAAAGGTTTTCTGGGCAGAAAAATTATCCAGAAGAGTTAAATCTGGGCTAAATAAGAAAAAGAGCTAGTCAAACAATGAAGTTGAAGAGAGTTTTAACATGACATCAAGGTATTTTCTTTGAGTGACTAGGTGGTACTATCAAATGCGAATAGGCAAGGATTGAAAAAAAGTGAAAGTTGATGTGTTTGAAAAGGCTATGGAATTCCAAGGAATATGACCAGCTATAATGTATATATGAATAGTAAAGTCAGGAAGCAGCCTGGATTGCAGGTGTGGATTTGAGAATCATTGAAGCAATTCATGTCTTTATGCATAAAACTTGAAAATAGATGAAATAGTCCAGAGAAAGGCAAGACTAATGAATTTGAGAAAAAACTGTGGTCAACCTTAACAGTTAAGGTATAGTCAGAGGAGGAGCCCACTAATGAAAAGAAAATGCAATAAACAGATTTGCAAATAAAAAGTATAACAGATTTCCAGGGAGTAACAAGTTCTAGAAAGTCATGCTTGGCCAACAGTATACAGTAGAGAGGTCCATATATTGAATGGAAATGTTCTCACTGGATGTAGCAATATTGAGTCATTACTGAACTCTATTTTAGATATTTAACTGGAATGGTAATGTCCAAATCAAATTTCAATGTGTTGGTGAGCCAATTAATTCTGAGAAACTAGAAATGGTGAATATAGTTAGTGCATATGTAATTAATAAAAGGCATTTTTATTTGGAGAGGCGTATGGAAGGGAGAGATAGAAGATAATTCTTACATATAGGATGAGAAAAATTACTCGAAGAGTTAGAGATCAAAGATAAATGAAATACAGAAGATATTAACAGAATAAATTCCCTGTTGACAAGAAAGGGGATAAGATCAAGTATAGTGAAAAGACTGGCTTTGATGAAGGGAAGGAGCATCTCATCTCTTGTGAATAAGATAAGAAAGTGAAGATAAATTAGAGATAAGCTGAAGATATTAATATATTTGAAAGGAGGAAGAACACTAAATTAGTTCATGATAAATGATACATTTGTTCTTAGGCTGGAAATAAAACAATGGACAGGTAGGAGACTTTAAAAGATAAGCACATGGCTAATATGGTCATAAACAGAAATGCAAGAGTTGTCCAAAGACAGGTAAAATTACTGATGAATAATGCTAAAGACTAAATAACACAAATTTCATCTAAACTATTTGTTAATGTCTCTCTTGCCTTTTGCATAGCCAGGTCATCTACAATCATCTCTGAGTTAGTATCTCATGAGCATATTTTTTGTGTGCTAACCCTGAAGACCTATTCTCAGTTCTGAGCTCCCTCATGTTCTTTCACCCCATCTTCTGCACACCTCTCTCCACCTGCCTCTGGGTTGCTGTCACAACCTACCCTTCTTTGATGTTATTTTTCCCTCAAGGTTCATATGGGTATGCAATCATGTTTTCCTAGGTATTTCCTTCCTTGTTTAATTAGAGACAGTACATAAGTCCTGTTTTAAATCTTCACTTTCACTACTAACAGCTATGGGAAAATGGGCGGTGTATAACAAAAGTTATGTTACACATATCTCAAAATGACAGCAAGTGGTTTGTAATTGCTGATGGCCAGGAAGGAATTATGAATGGATACTGCCTAAAATTTCTCCCTGTGCCTGAGGACAGAGCTCATCAAAAGAACACCTTCCTTCTGTTCTCATTTATTGAAATTGAGGCCTGAAGACATAATCAAGACAGAACAACAGGTGCCCCCTTGTCTTAAGTGTGTCATTTGCATTTCCAAGTATCTCTGGATTCTAGGTGATGACTTTTCCAACGGGTTTAAGCTCCTTCCTGGAAAGATCACTTTTGGAATTTGCTTCACACTGCTTCCCTAAAATTGCCTTTTATTACAATGAAGATTTGTCAAGTGATTGTACCCAGCTGAGATTTCCGGAGATGCAGGACCATCTATCTTACACAGCTATGTGCCTGCCCTAGGGAACCTCTCAGCACAAATGCATAAACCCAAGTAAACAATTAAATTAATTTAACCCTTCAAAAGAATGATGGTGAAGTATAAAATTAAGACAATGGAACAGAATATTAGTGAGAAAAGTGGTCTGCTGTATATAAAGGTCCATGACTCTGATAAAGAATTAAGTTTTAGATTTTAAAAAACCAAAAGTTCTTAGCTAAAAAACTGTACACATTTACTAGACTGAGGGAGACTAAGTTGACATTAGTAAAGTTCTCTGATCTGTCCACAAACATCATGGTTATATTGAACACACTCACTTGTTTATTTATTATAAAATTTTTTTTAAAAAACTGACTTTTTAAATATACCAATTTTAAATAATGTTTTATGTACTCTGATGGATATTTTTTGACTATGTGTCTTGAGTAAGTATATACAAAATGTTGAGAGTGTTACCAGATGAATAGGTTAAAATCAGGATTCCTGAAGAATTTAGAATCTATTGAGTAAAAGAGAAAAATTTTATGTAGGGCCAAATAGCAAAAGTTTTATATAAAGGGTGATGGTTACAATTACATAAATAATGGTAGAATTGTGCAGAGAAGAGAGTCTGAAGAGAATACTTTTGCAAAAGTGACTGGCATTTCAGCTAATGCAAATTTGGAAAACAAATTTCAATATAGGAGGCATGGGAAACAAGGTTGGGAAGAGAATAGCGTTTCCTGGAATCGTGAATATCTTCATGAAGCTTCTTCATAACAAAGTGGAACTGACTGTCATTTCACAAACCATAAATGAAAATTCCCCAAAGAATAGCAACAAGATAACCATTAACTACACACATAGAAGAATATAGTGCCATAGATATCCTCTGTAAATATTTTAAACTTCAAATTTTATTCTAGTCCCACTTATAAAACATAGAGTAAATGAACTACTTAAATTTATTAAAAAATATTAGTTGATAAAAATACCTAATCCCTATTAACACCCCATAACAGTTTTTTAGTGAAAAACAGTTCATTACTGGTACATGTTTGTCATTTTTAATCAACTATAATGCCATGTTAAAATGGGACAAATATAGTTCTAATAGATTAAAAACAAAACACCCTATGGCTTATTGTGACATTCCAGCCTATAGCACCTACTGTTTTTTACACTAATCCATAATTGATGGCTCATGACATTGCCAGTTTTAAGCCATTAGTTACACAGTAACAATGTTAATTGAATTTTAATTAAGCCAGCCATATTCAAGCTCTTAGTTTTCTTTCAGAGGCAGATGATATTTCCTAGAGTTATTTTTATTTATATCTATCTTTTAAAACATCCCTTATTATCTTTAAAAAACTGAGAATTAATTTTGAACATAGTATTTAAATAGAGAAACATTAAATTTATATATCCTCAATATTTGCTACTGAAACCATTCATACTATATTATACATCAGAAAATAATTCCTAAGGCAAGGAAATGGTTTTGTGATGATGATTCTTACCTAGAATTTTGACACAATCACATTTCTTCAACCTTTCACTATCATGTAAAAGTATAATTTATCAGTAATTAGTAAATATATGAAAGCTAAGTTAGCTTTGATATCTTAGAAGCTTGAAGTTTCTTGTTCCAATTTTCTTATTTTTAGACTAATGCTACAAAGAAATAAGAAAGAATTCCTTTATGTAATAACATGCATATGGGTTTTAACAAAGTCAGTGGTTTTTCATTTACTTATATACTATTGCTAATGAAGGCAAAGTCATGAATGTGTTAGGGATGTGGTTCAGTTAATAGAATCATCTATGCTCCTACCATATCAACAAAGTGTGCCCAAAATGCATACAAGAGAAAGGGTGATCTATTTTGTCAGCACCATGAACTCACAGGTCTTTGACTATGGGTCACTAGTCTTATTTCAATATAAGAACAACAGCCTTATAATTGTGATTAAAAAGAAAGCAGACACTTTGAAGACAACAATCACTCAATCACAGCCAGGCATAGAAAATCTACTACTAAACATTAAAGTTGTACACTGAAATTCTTTTAAGTTGGCATAATAAACCTGTTCAGTAGTCATTATCCTAGATTTTTACAAATGAGGAAAGTGAAGTTCAAAAAGGGTAAAACACCTGGTCAAGGTCATACAGCTGGTAAGTACTTGAACCTAGCCATATTTGGATCTTGAAACCTAACCATATTTGACTGCAGAGCCCATGCCTTACTCTTCTACTCTTCCTCCCAGGAGAGACGAATAACAAACTGGGATGATAGGCAGTGAGAGGCAGGTAATATACTCCCAGCTCAAACTGATTTATAAATAATAGATATGCATTAAAAATATTAATGAACTTTCTACTTTTAATGTCTGACATAATTCAGACCTTAGAACAGTATTATTGAGGCAACAGTGATAATTCTAATTAGCAATTCATCTGCTGCTCTTAAGGGTCATTTTTAAATTCTGCTTATTAACTTATAGCATTTCCCTTCTCAAATTGACTGTCATTTCCAGGAATAAGTTAAGGTAGATCAGACCTTGTAGGGTAGCAAGAAGTAGGACATTATTAAAAAGAGCATTCAAGTAGTTAAAGGAGGAGAAGAAATTTATCAGAAATAAATTGGCTATTAAATCATCATTGGCTGTTCTCTCACTTGAAATTTTAAGCATACCAGGTGGATATAAATGTAATAACATTTAAGTCTTCATCAAGAGTTTGGATAATGCTTAAGAATAGTAAAAGGGCCTGTATAAAATATTCCAGTGTGGTTACGGTAGGCCCCTTTATATGAATAATGTACACATGAACATTTCTATATATGAATGAGGAATCAAATCCCCCTAATCCTCTCCCTTTAATGTAATGAATGGTCAAGGAAAAGCACTCAGTGCTTCTATGTGCAGGCGCTATATTAACTGGCATATAAATTATTCTCTTGATTTCACATATCAGGGAACTGAGTCTTGCATAGGTTAAGAAACTTAAACAAGGTCACACAATTAATAGGTGGAAAAGCAAGCATTTAAACACAAACCAGCCTCACAGCAGATCTGATCTGAGCCAATTCATGACAATAAGCACTACTGAGTTATGTAAAAATTCAACACAGTAAGAGCCAATTCATCATACTGCAGCCAGGGTATTTTTCAGAACCACCGAATTCCTGAACCGTATCTGAACTTGTTAATTGTACTTTCAGTGATTTCCTGTTCTAGAATCTATCTCTGAAGACAGTATACAACCAAGAGCTAATTTTTCTAGGGTCCTGAGTAGGCAAAGGCAGGGTCATCAGAGTACCTGCTGCTTAATGTTTAGCTGAACACGTAACCTCTCCTCATTTACCCACACCTACTCTAGGGATGCCTGTCTCCCTTCTACTGTTGCCTCCACACCAACCTTCACCACAACTCATAATTCTGTCCCATCAATTCAGGTAACAGGTTTTCCTTATGCTCCCACATTATTCACTCTCCATGCTCCCCACACACCCATCTCCTGATGAGCCAAGCTGCAACCCTTCCTACAGAGGAATGTCAGTCAGACAGGATTTTTCTCAGAGCTCAAATTCAATGTCTTTGAGGATCCTAGCATAGCCTCTAATTACGGATCCCACACTCATGCTATTGCACAAACATAGCACTAAGACTATTCTCTATAAATAACAGGCTTATTTAGTTTAAGAAAGAACCAAAAATGGATAGGAAATTACCTAAGCATATGATACTAAATTTCATTTCTTTCCTTCCATAGCCATGCTTACATACATTTGAAATTCAGAGTAACTTGAGAGAAACTTATTATGAAGTTACCACTTAGCTACTGAATGTCATAAATTTCAAAACACTAAATATACGTCTTCTCCTTCTGTAGTGTCATTTACACAGTAGGACAGACTGGAAGAAGGTTGACTAAGTAAGATAGCCTAATAGCACTAAAAATAAACAAAAATGATAAATAATACATAGTAAAATAAAGTTGTTATAATTATATTGATAATTACATAATGCAAAACATTGTAGAATTTGGATATTCAATATCAAGTTTATATACTATTGCTCTCCTGTATCTTCGATTTTTTTTTAAGCAGATGTTCTCAATGGAATAATCTTGTTCTCTTAATTCTAAGGAAGAGTGTTCTTTTGGTGGATCTCTTTTTTCTGTACCATTCTCTCCACACCCATTAAAATATATAGTGGCATCTACTAAGTCTCAGGCATCTTAACTCTTTGTTTTATTTAATACTATCAATAATCTCAAGAGGAATATATTATTAACTCAATTTCAGTTATATTAGCCCCAAATCAGGTTTTTAGTCACAAGCTTGTTTGCAACCTGACTATTCTATATCCGCTACAAATTACTAAGGCCACAGAGTCAGACTTCTTGGCATCTCTTTTGTTCCTCATTCAATAAAAGAGAAATTGAGCAGCACTGCGCAGGAAACAAAATAATCACTTAGTAAGTGAATGAGCAAACTCATAACTTTTTTCAGGAGATAAAAGAGACATCAAGAGAGTAGAAAAACAAGAATATAGTCAAGCCTAGGTTGGAGCAAAAGGTATCCGCACTAACTGAAACAAAGATTTTGGATGAGGCTTATCTATTGCAAAAGGTTTGGTGAGCAATCCAACTCAGAAATTTATAATTTAAGAAGTTATTAAATTATACAGATATGTACATATATGTAATACAAATACATAGATATATACAATAATATATTTTTCTGACCTGTTTAAATATTGCAATATATTGTTTTTGCTCTCTTTGAAGAATAGTCTAGCTACCAATGGGCATATATAGCTTCAAGAGATCTTGTTATTAATAGTTTTTCATAGAACTCACTGTGAATGCATTGAAAAAAAGAACAGAAATGACTTCTTTTTGCAATAGAAACCTTTAGAATTAGATGGTTCCTATATAATATACCAGGATTTTCTTAATAATTAATTTTAAACTGTAAGGATGTATGAATTATAGGTCAACTTTCATGAGGGGAAAATTGCATTATGATCACTTTTCCTGCTACATTTTAGTAACTCACTAATACAAAAGGGCACAAAGAATTGTGATATACCAGAGAATCTTAAACACTATATGACTTTGATCATAAAGTTTACTTACAGTGTATTTTAGCTCATTTATAGCTCTTAAATGCCTTCCCCAGAAATTTCAAATAAGAGGCAACATCCTGGAATTTTATGCATGAATAAAGCAGCATTGTTGTCTCCATGGCACAGAGCAGGTAGCATGTATAATGTTGGCCATTGGTTTTCAGTGAATGTTGATAAGTACGAATGGGTCTATGATATTTAAATGTCTTACGAAATAAGAGGTGTGTTATTAGTCTATATTGTAAGTTTCTATTAGAACCCTTTTGGCACCTATCCATAACTTTGAAACAGAACATCCTTTTGTGGAGGGGTAGAAAAGGGACGCTTTTTAATTGATAAACATTGCTGAAAAATAAGAATTTAATAGGAGACTTAGTACTTAGAAACCTAAAATTAACTATTATATTTTAGATAGTGGTTCTAATGGAGTTTCTGCCCTCTCCTATTTCATTTCAATTCACGTCAGTCATAAATGAGGCACAGAACACTAAATGAAAAGTGGAAAGCAATGTTTGGCTGTCATTGGTGTATCATAGTAATCAAGATAAATTGAAAGTTGAGGGTATTTTTAAGTAGCAACAATACATATTTTCATCAAAATACCCCAGAACTCTCATATAGATAAAGACAATAGAAAGAATAGTAAAATGTAAAGATCACAAAATCTAAGGTGTAATGGCTGAAAACTGAACCCTGTATGTACATACTGGCTGCATCTTCTTGAATAAGTAAGACTTTCCTAGGATTAGAGCTCAAACCTGTAATAACTGGAGAACTAAATGCAATAAAACCAGAGAAATTATAACTACATATACATTTTAAAGTACTCTCTAAATTCTAGTCATTATCACTATTGTGTTATGGTAAGTTATAAATAAATTTGAAGCTAATTTCTTAAGCCATGTGGCCTCTTGATAAAGAAAACAAATTTGAAAATTGTAAGTTTTCTTAAAACTAATTTAAAACACTTTTGGACCATCTCATATATATTTGAATTTCATCTGATTTGAATTCTATTTTCACCACAGATATGATGAGAAAGAAATACTCAGGAGGAAAGACTCCTTTAAGCAGCAAGTTGGGTCTGTGAATTGGAACTGATAGTGTAAATCTGCCAGAGTGATCTGATGTCACACAGAAGTTCCTCATGCCACATTATCCATCTATAAGAAAGGTTGTTGAGAGAAAAATGTAGAAGAGAAAGACGCATTGATGCCCTGAATGATTCAAAAATAATGCTTCTAGAAACTCCTAGAATATTAGGAGAGCATCATTTTGGATATTTATAAATGGTCCCAGGTTTATCTGCTTCCTTTCTGAATTTGAGAGACACATCATGGCTGATAGAGCATTTGGAAAATCAGTCAAACAATAAGAGGCTTTGGGATATTTCCTCCTCCTCTGCCCTCCTGTTCCTCCTCTATATCCACCAAGATAATTAGATAAGTAACTGGCATTCATACCTCAAAGCAGCTTAGTGCAATTTTTTTCTGATAAGGCAAAAGTGTGTATCCCCACACGGAACAAAGTAGAAAAGCCTTTAAATTTCCTTAAGAAATCGTTTTTTTGACAGTTCAACAGTGCCACCATTTTTAGTTAAAGTGTGATCATTGATCTCTTGAAAACCTTTTGTGGCTTTCTTACCAATCATTTTTACTTTTAAATATTCCCTTCTTTGTCCTCATTTTAGGCACTATATGTGGCAATTATAAAGTTAAACTGATGCTACTAGGTATCAGGTTAGGAAATGCAGGTGATGTATCTCCCTCTTGATTTTGTTTGGATTGAAGCAGGACAAAGTTGGGGGATGGAGGAGATAATGGAGCTGGTAGAAATGAAATCTATTCAAACTATTGCTCTTTTTCTTTGGAATCGTACTAGTAAAAGCAGGATAATAAGGAATTAGTTGGACTACTAGTCCCACCTAATCTTTCCTTGTCTCCTCTTCATAAAGCTTGTCTTGCACAAATTGTTTCCTTCTCAATATGATAAAGGAAGCCTTGCTTGAGACAAAACTGTTATGTCACATTGAACATACTCATGAATGAGTACTTACCTCTTATTGTCTATTAGACCAGGTATTGACTGTAGACAGTCACCCACTTTTACTGTGATGTGTAGGTAAATAAGAATTGCTTAAAGTGGATTATCTACTCTCATACCAAATGTTTTGATACACTTGAAAGACTTACTTTCAAAAAATTCATAGGCATGAAAAGCAATATCTAACAATAAAATTATAAAATCTGACACAATGCTACATACAAATATGCTATGCATATTGATTATACACAGCATTATGGTATTAAAGAACAAATGTTTCCCTACAAAATTCACATATTGAAATCCTAACCCCAATGTTATGTATTAGGAGGTGGGAACTTCAGGAAGTAATTAGGTCATGAGAATGGAGCCCTAATGAATGGGAACATGCTCTTAAAAAAGAGACCCCAGGGAACTTTTTCTCCCTCTCTCATTCTAGCATGTTTAGATACAATGAGAAAACAGCCATCTGACATCCCAAAGAGGGTACTCCCCAGAACCCTACCATGCAGGCACTCTGACCTCAGACTTCCAGTCTCTAGAACTGTGAGAAATAATTTCTGTTGTTTATATGCCACCCACTCCATGATATTCTGTTATAACAGCCTGAACTAAGACATGAAGAACCAGTAAAGCAAGAATTGTACATAATTGTACATAATCACCACTCAGCCATATCATACATTTTATTTATTTGAAAATAATATGCTAACTATGGTGAGCAATTAATTAAGAATCTTTTTCTCATTTCTTTAGAAATCAAGTTTTGGAGCCTAATATGATATTCTCCTTTCCCCTTACAACTATGATACTCTCCTTTCCCCTTATAAGAAGAATTTTAAAGAAATCTCATGTTTTCAGAATGGCACTCCAAGCTGGAATTGTTTTTTCCATAGCATCCCATTGAGGCTCACTAAGCCATTTAAGTGAGCTCATGGCTCAGGGCTTTAAGCATAGACATCTTAAATCTTTACTGTCTTTTGCCACCTTCTAATCTTTAAAAGTTGTCTTAAATAAGGTATTATGCTCTTTAAGGATTGGTCCAGTTTATGCCTGATGTCTCAGTGTGTATGTTAATATCATCTGTGCCACCCACTTTCACTCTCAAATGTCCTGAGGATAAATTAGATAGGCACTCTGGTTACAGAAGAAAAAGAATCCATAAAAGGAATATTTGTCCACTTTGGGGAGTATCTGTTTGCTATGACAGTTGGAACTTATGGATTAATTATTTGCATAAAGCTCAGAGGGTTTTTGCTTTGTTTTGATTATTTTAAATAACTTGATTGCAGTCACTTCCTCCTCCTCCCATCTCTTGTCTGAGTCATTGCCCAACAGTCAGCATGTTGCCAAACTAAATGGAAAAACTGAAGAGTAATAAACCAACTTGTTAAATGAAAACCACACAAAATAGATGCTGACCATATTAATAAGTGCTGCAGCTGGTATAATAAACCAGATAGTCCCATCCTTCTTATTTTGAGTTTTAATTAACTATATAGTTATATCCTAATTAGCCTAATAAAGGGAAAATTTAAATAATTGTTCTTGACCCAACTTCATTTCTTCTAAGGTTACAGCTCTATAACCTTTTCTTTGTTTAAAAAAATACATCTTAAAATATGGTGAGTTCATTCTGATTCAAATTACTATAGTGACTTCTTAAATTTATATATGCTGAAGCTACTCCTCAATCTGCCTTTTATTTATTAAAACAAAATTATGATTGTGGTAAAATATACATGATACAAAATTTACTATTTTAACAATATTTAAGTGTATAATTCAGTTAAATTAAATATATTCACATTTTTGTTCAATCATCTCCACCATCCATCTCCAGAACATTTTCATCATTTCAAACTAAACCTCTGTGTTCATTAAATAGTAACTCCTCTTTTTCCTGTTTCTTGCCTCTCATAAACACTGGTTTACTTTCTGACTGTATAAATTCAGCTGTTCTAGTTATTCCATTTAAGTGGGGTTATAAAATATGTGTTCTTTTGTGTCTGGATTTTTTCATTTAGAGTAATGACTTCAAGGTTCATCTATGTTGCAGCATGTATCAGAATTACATTCTTTTAAAGGTTGAAAATTATTCCACTACAAGTATATAATGCATTTTGTTTATTCATCTATTGGACATTTGGGTTGTTTCCAACTTTTGGCTATTGTGAATCATGCTACTACGAACATAAATATACAAATATTAATTTGAGCCCCTGCTTTCTATTATTTGGGGTGTATACCCAGAAATGGATTTGATGGATCACATGGTAATTCTGTATAATTTTTGGAGGAATTGCCATACTGCTTTCTAGAGTAGCTGTGGAAAACATTTAATGACCCTATCAGCAATGCACAAGGGTTCCAGTTTTTCCACAGCCTCACCAACAGTTATTTTCTCTTCTATTTTCTGAAAATAGTCATCCTAATGACTATGAAGTGTTACATCACTGTGGTTTTGACTTGCATTTTCCTAATAACTAGTGATGTTGAGTTTCTTTTCGTGCATTTTTCAGCCACTTGTATGTTCTTTCATTCTCTCATTACCAAAACTTATGAAATAGTCATGTATACTCAACTGCTCTTTTTTGCAAAACTTTTTCAACCCTTCTACTCCCTCCCCATAGTACATATTCCTATATTCCAGAGACTAATTATTTAGGTGTACTAATACTACCTTATATGCCTGTGCCAGCAGCAGTTCCCAGCTGATGTTCTGCCCTAATAAAATGGGACAATGAAACCATATCTTTCTTGTGACAATCAATTGTTAATTTACCTATTTGGCTACTTCTGTCTCCTTATCTTTACTTCTTTTTCTCCTCCTACTCCTTGAACCTTATGTGGATTCTTCCAAAGGATTTACCTACCCTATGTTCTCTTCTGTCTCTCATAATTCATTGCCCTCATAAAATTATCCACACTTAACATTTCACTTAACATTTATCTAAACACTGAGTTGTTTTGACAGGCCAGTGATTTTCCCTAGACTTGACAAGTTATTTATTGAATGCTAAATATAGATGCCACTCTATTCTGACCTGGGTATGTATGTTCCTCTCTTTTTTCACTCTCTGTTCTGCCTGGGTAACTTACAGGTTCTTAAACTGCCTAAAATTCACTCACAGCACATTCATACATAGACCAAAACTGAGCCCTTATTCCTGTTTCCATTACATTATGTGGGTTTTCAAATCATAACCTACTGAACTATAATTACATATTTAGAGAGATATATCTTCCATTAGATTACTGGTAGAAGAGATGTGTGTCTTCTTAATCACCATATCCACAGAGTTAGTATAGTACATATCACACAACAGAGCACAATATTAGTAAAATAAATAAATAAGGGACATGTGTCCAAATACAGTCCTTCTTGAATAGCTCTGTATGAGGATGCTCTTCTGGATGGTCTGCTAATGCCTCAAATCAAGATGCCACAAATAGAAGAACATGTCTTTTCTTCTAAAGTTGTTCCTCCTTGCTATTGTTTTCTCTTACACTATTAATTTTATTGCCCTAGAATACTAACTTAAAATCCTATATTTTCATGACTTTCATCTGCTTATCCCTATTTACATGTTGTCATTTGCTATGTCTTGTCAATGTCACCTGCATAATGTTCCTTAACTCTAGCTCCAGCTTTCCATTCCCATTGTCTCTTTCAATAGCGCACATATTTTGTCTTCCTAACTTTTTTTCTGTATCCTATTTCTTCTACTTGTCAGGCTTCTGTCCTGCCAAAATAATTCTCCCTTATACAAAAACATTTGTGGATGACTACTTCCCCTTAAAAAGTATACAGTCTCCTTAATATGTCATCGTAGTTCCCCAGCCCTTGACTTCTGCCCTGTGTGGTCAAAACTCTTTTTCCTAAACCTGAATTTCCACTAATCTAATTCAAGTACTCTTTACTTTTACGTATTCAACGTTCCTACATACAATACTATGCCCTTGCTTACATTCAAATGGAATGCCTCTTCCTATGCCAGATGTACAGTTGACCCATCATTTTGAACCAAAGTCAAATATTTCCTCTTCCATGGGGATTTCCATGTTTCCAGTTCAAAAGCAAGCTGGCATTAATTACCCCTTCCACTGAGCTCCCGTGAAGTTATTATGTCTCTTCTTTATGACATCCGGCAACTTAGAGTCTCAAGTATTCTTACTTGTGAACATGCCATCTCTTGTATAAATATTGGAAGTTCCTTGCAGACAGGATCCTGGGATTATTTATCTTTCACTTCCTTACGATTTATATTGAAGACTAGCACACTGATTTTGTTTTTTACTTTTATTTTTTTGTAGAAGCTCAATGATTATTTCTTACACAGGTGAATGAACGAATGAATAAATAAATGGGACAGAACTTTATTTATGGTTGCGCTGCAATTCCTTCTTTCTTGTATCATTTCTTCTTGGAGTCTCCCTGAATCTTTTCTTGCAAACTACCAGGAAACCCTCATCCTAAGTCTCTAAAATCTTCTCTGACCTGTTGGTCCCTTCTTTTCCTTACATTACAACACAACATGCCTAACTGGCAGATAATTAAGAATCATTCACTCAGAGTGTGTTCTTCCATGAACTCACACAAGCTTATTCATTCCAAGGTAGCCTTTCTTCTTAAAGGTTCTGTTTCCTAGGAAATTCATGACTGCCCACTGTTGCCCAGCAATAGAATACAACATAGCCTGTATTCTATATTTAAATTGTTATTCAGAAAAGAGTCTAAGGTCACCTTATCACCAGCTCACAATGCCTAGGGACATGGTCTTGATTACTTTGTGGAAATGATTATGTATGCTTTTCTCCTTCTTCCCTCCTTTTTTTAAGTAAAATACACTGGTGTAGGAGGTGGTGCAAGCAAAAACTGTCAAAATTTTGTATCAACCTGACGTTCTAGAGAGCTCCACTTAATCTATAAATTGAAATATAGAAAGTCAGTTCACAGCAGCTCAAATGCCAGGTCAAGAATTGCCACAGCATTAATTACTAAGACAATCTTAGTTTTTGAAACTTAGTGCTTTCTTACTTAAAAGTCAGTGTAAGAAATCAGCATGTTCTGTCACCATTGAACTTTTCCCCAGACATTATAGCTCTTGCTTGTTCCTCTAGAGAGAGGGCTTCTTTGAGATTGGAAAGGGTTTTTTCCCATTATTTCCACATTACACACTACAAAAGAGATGCAAAGATCACTAAGAATAAAAGGGAAATGCTCCTTCTTTTCAGTCATGATGATGTACTCTGAATAGCAGAATCATTTCTTAAAGTGGTCTCTCTCTGGCTTATAAATGAAATAAGTTATCAACTCCTTTAATAATATAAATGCCCCTTCAATTATTTTAGTCTCCCCAGCAATATGTATAAAAACTTAATTGTACGGAATTTTCTCTTTATCTGTAATCCACGTTTATTATTAAATAATAGTCCAAGCAAATGTGCAGCCAATAGAAATACCACAGTTTTGTAAAAAGAACATAAAGACACTTTAGATAAGGCTCATGGCTTAAGAATGGAGAGGGTTGGTGCTCAAAGCCAATTCTTTATATCACGAAAAGGCAGCACAGGTCACTCATAACCCTAAAAACATGAGTTTTCTATAACTATACTGAATGCTGAGCAAAAATTAAGATCAGGCTCCAAAATTTTTACAACATATTATCAATACCATCACATGTACTCTGTTGTCCAAGGCATATACATATTTCTCCTTTTTAATAAATCACACAGAATAGCAAAGCTTTAGGAATTTTCTGGATAAATCGTCTTCATTAAAATGCATACAAGTATTTTACAAAGACCCATTTAATAGTGTGTTAAATAGCATAATGTACACGCTAATTATTAATTGCTAGTAATCTATGTTACATTCTACTATTAAGAAACAGCCCATGCTATTGCAGCATTATTTACAATAGCCAAGATATGGAAAAAAACTAAGTGTCTATCAGTGGATGAATGGATAAAGAAGATGTGGTGTGTTTATACAATAGACTATTATTAACCATGAGAAAGAAGGGAATTCTGTCATTTGAGACTACATGAATGAACTTTGAAGACATTATGGTAAGTGAGATAAGTAAGACAAAGAAAGACAAATACTGTTATCATATCGCTTATATGTTGAATCTAAAAAAAACCAGACATAAAAACAGGGTAGAATAATGGTTGCCAAGGCCTCGGGGGGACAGAGGGATTGAGGAGATGTTTGTCAAATTTGCAATAAGAAGATGAGTATCTTTTGGAAATCTAACACACAGCATAGGGACTATGGTCTTCAACAATATTATATTACATTGCTATATTACATGCAATACATTATCAGTAAGGGACTAAATCTTTAATGTTCTCACCATGCACACACAAAAATTATGTGACATAATAGAAGTTTGAGTTAATACTATAGTGGTAATCATATTACAGTATAAATGTATCAGATCAACACAATATACTCCTTAAATTTACACAATGTTATATGCCAATTGTATCTCAATTAAAAATAGTGAATACACAAAAACAAATTCTCAAGCTTATCAAAACTCATCTCTGAATAAACACCTTTTCAAAGTACAACAAAGTTACCAGTTTTGGGCTAGGTTTTATCTAACACTGGAACTGCATGTGACTGGAGAAATGGTAGTTAAGTTCACAGTCTGTCTGCGTTAGAGCAAGAGGCTTCCTCAAAGAGTATATTTTGAAGAAATGAAAAAGATTAGACCCAATTAAAGAACATATTTTGGTCTCTGGATGTACAAAAAAATTCTAATACAATGTAATACCTCCCACATATTTTTCCCCTGGTCAAGCCTTGGAAAAAAGAAACTATAACTTAAAAGAGAAAATGCTAATTTTGCTAAAACTTAAAAGACTTTGATATGATAAAACATAACAATTAATCTTCCTTACAACAAAGAATACTGGGAATCATAACAGAATCCAACTCTGTTTTGCATCTGTAGGGCTCAGGTGTAACTGGAATGCCTATGGCAGGCATTACTTAGGAGATGAAAGTTTTGATTAGTTCTTCACAGTTGTTCCTGATAGAAATAAGGCAATATTTGCCAGAGTTCTAGTGCCATAGCAAAGGCAGCAGTGATGTCTCAGAGACTGATGTGCTACAAGGCACAGCCAGGACTAGGGACCCACGTAGAGCCAGAGACCACAGACACATAAGCAGACAACACCAGCAGACTTGAGCAGGTGAGCAAGAAACTGCAGGTCTCCTCGTCAATTAGCACTTCTTTTCAGCCCAAGTGATACATATAAGAACTCCCTGCAATAACTGTTGTCAGGAATGTTGCAACGTCAAGGATCTTGTAATGGGAAGAAGAGCAAGAACCACCGATATAAAAGTTATCACCAATAAAGTGACCCTCTATAAACCTGTGTTTAACTGAAGTAACAAGCTTATACCAGGCAACCTGTGACAATTATTTATTTATTCCTCTGAAACATTAGGGAGAGACAAGAAGGAAGTAGTTTTTACATTATATTTATGTATGCTGTCTAAAAACTTTTAGAAACTTTACAGTCACCTATAAATCCTTAAATAAACTCAGTGATTTACTTGTTATAATTTGCTTCACATTCCATTTCCTTGTGCCACCCTTCTTCAACAATGTTAGCTCCCTTAATAGATTGCCCTTTCTTACAAAATTACTACCTCTAATTACCCAGAGATCTATATGACTTTAAAAAACAAGGCCAGTCTTCAACTATTAGGCAGGCCTGAGATCCCAAATGGAAAAAAAGGACTCCTGAAGAGGTTAATGGACACTGTGGGTCTCATCTTACCATTGCAGGGGAGGGAAAATTATTTTCCTTCTACCCCTTCATCTTTCAGAACCTGCAAAGATTTCAAATGTGACTATACCATAAGCATTTTGAAGTATAGACTCAAGCATCAGTATATAAAGAAATCCACAATTCTATTCACTCAATCTTTACCCTAAGTATTGCACTTGTCCAACCAAATTGAAATTGTCCAACCAAAACAGATCAAATATCAGATTAAACTGACTCAATCAAATTATACATTAACCACTAACCTCTGAATATAATTTTAGAAACACAACACATCAAAGCTTTATTTGTGTACTTCTGGAAGCAGTTTAGGAATTTTTAAAAGAAGTCCATTTACTAAGATGAATTAGACATACATATCCTACATAATTATTGATTATGTTTAATGATTATATAGGATAATGCACCTAAGTTTAAACATGTTCATATATATGATATTAAAATGATAGTCAAGAAAATTTAGGTTTAAAACTGTAACATGCAACATTTTAATATTAAGTATTTAAGTGGTCTGCTTTTTATCCTTCAGAGGACTGTGTATCATACACCATATCCTGACAGAATAATGTGCTATTACAAAACAATTGCAGAAGACTAGCAACATAAAATAACATTTGACTTGTTTGTTGATTTGTATGACATTTTATTCTTTGCTTGAGATATTTTCTAATGTTCAGTAGTTAGAATGAATTGCACTTGTTAAAAGGATATAATAATCCTATTTGAATTTTTAAGACCACTTTATACAGGATCTAATTTACATATGACACCATTGAAAGTAATGTTTAAATTACATGTACTTTTAAAATATGCTGATACTGAAAATGTAGTTGATGAAGGTTTTTCCATTTATTATCTGTTATAGTTCTTATTTTATAAAATCTATGCAGCTGCAAGAGATCCATTCTAGAGTATGTTTAGGTCTCTTTCATTTTGGCATTTTTAGGAAAAAGAACTTAAAATTACAACTTAAAGGTACAAACTGATTTTAATTCTTAAGTGTTTTAAATATATTGTGGTAATACTTACAGAAAAGGTCCTACAAAACACTAAATGTGATCCAGGAATATTTAACTTTCATTCAACTTTCACATCTACCACTCATAAAAAACTAAATTCTAGTTTGAGCTGGAGGTATTTTTTTTAACTCCTTATGAAAAATAAGGCATAATTTGGCAAATATTTAATATCCGGTAACAAGATATGAAGCAAAAATATTACAATAATACATAGCATAGTAATTATTGCAAATTTGAAAGAGGGCTCTGCCCTGTTTAATGTGGTAACCTATGACTGATCAGTTATGTAGACAAGCAGAACTTAATTAAACATGTAGAACAAATGTGATTTAAAATAGCAACAAAAATTGCTTTAGCTCTACAGCTCTTACAAAAGCACATTTAGATTCTGGAATGGAAAGAAATAGTATTACAAGAAAATCATGAGGCCATCACTGGGGAATATTTTTTAAATAGTGGCAGTGTTCTACCTGGGGGAAAAAAAAAATGTAGAGCAGCAGAAGTCCTAGGAGAGAATGTCTAACAGTCACCAAGTCTCCTCAAGACTAGAGAGTGGATTGCTTCCGGCTTCCTTAGTCAACAGACATGGAGAAGGAGAAGCAGAGCAATAAGAAAAGGAGTGCAAAATAAATCATAGAAGTTCAATTCTAAACTTCAAAGATGAAGAATGATAGATACACTTTAATGTACACTCACTATTGTTCTGGTCCCCTCTGTCCGAAGAAAGCCTAAGATTGTAAACCCTGTGCTGTCATTTGAAAATTTCGGTTCCTTGGCTGCTGAACAGCGACCTGTGCCAAGCATTTAAGTAGAAAAGAATCACAAGAGAGAATCGTTGAGAAACTGCAGTTTGATGCACTGGCCTAAAATATTGTCTTTAGTAATCAGTAATATAATTATTTTACAAATTATTTAGAGAGAGAGAGAGAGAAAACCATGCTCTAGAGCAGAATTGATGGGGAAATTTGGCTGGGTTAGATATTGAGAAATTAGTACATTTTCAGATGATGGAAGATCTTTGAAATAAAAGAATTAAGAAAATTCTATAGTATTACTGATTCAACTTATTAAATCATGACCGGGGAGATCTAAAGTAACCTGTTTATTTATAGATGAGATTAGCTTACAAGTTAAAGTCAAAACTAGGAAAAATAACGAGATACATCTGTCTTGATACAAGAAAAAGTTTCTAACATTTGGAACTCACTAAACATGAAAAACTGAAACCGCTGACTTCATCATTTTATCTCACTACTTTGTGGATGATCCAGTAAATGCTAGCTGAAATAATTATGTGGGACTTGAAATACCCAAATGATTAATTTCCAATACAACAATATAGTGATAACAGACCTCTTAGCTCTTAGACTTTGAATTTACTTTAATGCCTTATTAACATTTGAATATTTGTAGGAACTGCAAAGAAAAATTTTAAATAAAATATGTAAATATACCTTATCTTTTAAAAGTAGGGAAAACATCATTTCTTTAACTGTAAATCAAAACAGGCCATGGATATTTTTGTATATTATGTTTCATAAAAATACATTTTGCAGACTAATACAAATAAAATAAAATCCACAAAAATGACTGAATATTTCATGAAGTAAATTTTTGCATACCAGGTAGCCAACTGTTAAAATAAGGTCACATTTTAATTCTTATTAAGTTATTCTTTAATATCTTGAGTGAAAGAACCATAAACTCAAATTATTTGTGCTTCAACAATGTTCATTTCTCAAAGAATTTGAATTTGAATCTGTAAGTATTTTACTGTTTGAGAACTTTGAAAATCAATGATCTATAAAAAGTAATTTGAAACGTTATTTTGGAAAATGCTTTACATAAAAACTTTAACTGAAGTTAAAAATTTAATTTCATAACTAGTATACATTTATTTTGTCCATGATTCACAGATTTAGCATTTTCATACAAGGCTTTCACTGGATGTTAACTGAAATTTGACAGTAGATGTGCTTCATTTGCTCATTTGATTATTGAGAAATGAAAACCAAACTTTTATGATTATTTTAGAAGAGAAATTTTAAGAAATGAATAACCAATTAACTAAAATTAACTTTATGTTATTCTGCATCTTTTGCCTGTTAACCTAAGCTATTTTAAGTATGTGTTTACAATTTGTTTAATAATATTTTCTCCATTTTTTAAATAAAATACATTGGGAATCATCATCTGACAAAAGCTTTTCTTAAGTATGTCAACTTAAACAAATTTTCATTAGAATAGCAGGTTTACCATCATATTTTTGCCATCACCTTTCCTGTAAAAATACCAAAAGTGAGAGATAACTGTGTTATTCATGCAAAAGGTCATATCAAAACACAAATGTATTTGTAGGAGACTATGAAAAAGAATATATTATACTTTAAAAATTTAAGTGTCATAATTAATATGTTTCCTTTTATTTATGATGAGAATAAAAGCCTCTCTTTAATTCCATGTGAAGGGTTACATACTTTCAAGTGTGTATTGACTTTTACTAAGAGATTTAATTCACATTACACATCAAGTTATTGAAACTAAGGGAGAGATTTTAAAGAATTGTCTCATATTCTCAATTATCTTTTTCATACTATGCTTCCACAGAAACATTCAGATACAAGCAAAGCAATCAAACCCTGAATGTACTTTCCAATCTTGTGCCATTTCAGGTGTTGGAACTTTGAGAAAATTATCTTTTCTTAACACCTCCTTCTCCCTCCCCTGCATATTGCAGGAACATCCTCTTATAGCTGCTGGGTGCCTTCTCCTTGGGGGAAATACATTATGTTGTCTGTCCAGAACATTCATATTTTGATTCTGTTTAGATTTCTTTTGGCTTAGCCCTGAAGGATAAAAGTAGTATTTATATATTCTGCTCTATGCCAACAGAGTTCCTGCTGAATTTCCATGCTTATGATCACTTTAAAGTAATGGTGATAAATAAAATGTTAAGAGGAAAATGTTCTTCATCAGAAACCAAGAATTTCAAGCATTAATTCTGTCCTCTTACATTTTTTAAGAAGATTCTTTCTCATAAAGTCTAAAATGCTTGCCAGGATAAAAAATGAATAATTGTTGTAATGATATTTATTAGATGAGAAAAAAAAACACATTTAAGCTTATGGTAACTATACATTGGTTGCTATTAGCTTTAAGTTTTCATTAATGGCTGTAATCAATATTGAGTTTTCTGTGAAGTTTAAAAGTTCCTCATCTTTAAAAGCATTGCTTGTTTACTATATGATTCCATACTGCTTATGAAACAAAGTAGATGAAGCACAAGCCACATTTCACTAGCTCTAGTATCTAAGTATTATAGCCTCAATACTGAAAGCCATTGCATATTGTATTATGGAGCCAAATATCTCAAGAAACTTTGAGGTAGGTGGGCTATGGTTTAAAAATTGAAAATGCCAATATGAAAATAGTTTTGTGCACAAAGGAAATCATGGTAAATATTAATAAGCAGTAAATAGGAAACTGTTATAAAATTAGTAATTTGTAGTCTTCCATTCTTCTGGCATCATATCAGAATTCATATAAAACTAGGTACCCTGCTTCTGGAAAATAAGGGGAAAAAATTCCAGTAACTAATTTCTCCCTTACTTCCCAATTTAGTAAATAAGAGTTGGAAGGCATTTTGATACCACCTAATCCAAGTAATAGATTTCAAATAAATTTTGAAATAGATTTCAAATAATAAGTTTCAAAAAGGTAAAATTATGCAAAGTTATGTGATTTGGTAAATGGTAGATTAAAGGCAGAAAATCAAAATTATCTGACTTGGTCTAATATGTTTCTCCTTACTTTTACTATCTGTATATATTCTAAAGCTTTTGGTTTAGGGCAAAATTTCAGATTAAATACAGGACTTTTGTTTTCTTGAAGATGATATCCAATACAGAAGAATAAAGAATCCAGGAATTCAATGCCCTTTAGATGATTCTATTATGCAAACAAAAACTAATGTCGACCACAGTGGTACAAGGTGGTGTCATGCTGTGCCATGTCAATCCTTGTAGCCTAGAAAACAATTTCATTTCTTAAGGCTCAAAATCATTCTCCAATTATTTACAACTTCCATTTCCCCCATTTATGTTTTGCTAAGACAGAGTTTATTCCAGATTCCTAGGGCATAATTCAGATCACACTGAATTGCAAGTTTTGTGAATGAGGCCCAGAAATAATTACTTTAAACAAGCACACTAGATGATTTTATAGAAGAATAAAACTTGAGAATGATTAACTTAGTGATTGATATGGATAAGAGGCAACACGGAGAAAAGTACAAAAAGAAAAGCCATTCAATTTGAAGATTATCCTCCTTATTGGTATATCAATTTAACAGCAGATAATGAAGAGCTCATGAAGAGTAGGGGAGATCATTACTATGAGAGAAAATTTGCCAATTTCAGATGTACATAAGATTAAAGGCATGCATACCAAAACCCATTAAAATCCAACTGGGACTCCATACAAAGATACTGCCATGCTGTTAGCATTTTCAAAATCTTTTCTATCACACCAAACGTAAAAGATAAAACTAAAACCAGAAAAAAATAAGTTGGTAGTCCAAATTCTCTGGACATTTAAAAAAAAGAGTAAAATGAGATGAATATGAAGAACACATTAATTATCTAGTACAAGTCATGTATATTAGTAAATACAACATATTGTGATACAGTGGAGTAGAAGAATAAATTCACTGAAATGTTTAGAGATCACATGAGCCCTGGGCCTGGGAATAGTTCATATCTAAATCTGACAAGAGTATTGTGCTATTTCTTAGTATAAAATGTATATAAAATTATTTTTCCAAAGCAAAACAAAATTTAATTCACTTTACTACTATTTTGATACATTGATATTCTGGCATGTTAAATATAGATAAATTAACACTGAGCTCAAACTTATAAATCAAATACTTATTTACCTGGTATCTAAGAATGAACACCTAGAAATGTTTATTAAGAATTTGTCTTACATAAAACAAATCTAATTAGACAGATGTCAAACAATGCACACTAATCTATCTCTTCTTGGATCTATCAAACTAACAGCAGCACTGAGTTTACTGCATAATCTCTGAAATTTGCGGAGCCTTTAGAGATCATGTAGCCCAACCACCCAATTTATTACAAATGTAGACAGTAAGGTTAAGACTTTAAATGACTGTAGAATTCTGAAATTAGGTCTGTGCGTTAAGTTCCATCACTTGTCTAACACACATGCTTAAAAAACGCTAGTCCTGCACAGTATGCACAAGGAAATTGGAGGAAAGAAGACTCAGTCAGTGGTTGAATAATTTCAGAAAACTGAATTAAACAAATTTAAGCAAGTTTCTTTAGGAGGAGTTTTCAAACAAATTTTTTGGGTCAGAAAAGCTTTAAATAATAAGTATACATTAAAATGCATGTGGAGGAAATACACTTTTTTGAGTTTGTTTTTTCTAGTTACATCATAAGCTCCTTTTAAGTGAGGACTATTATTTCCCCATAAAACCTAGTAATGTGCTTCATAAACATTTAAGGATCATTTATATGTCATTAAGCATGTATGCAGTCATACAGATGAAACAGATCCAGCAGTTTAAAAAGTAAAGGAATAAAAAAGTCACATAGTTTGTCAGTGTGCTATGCAAATAATATGACCCTTCCAAGTGAACCTAGGAATGTGACACTCTAGCTCCAAATAATTGGACCACACCATGAGATATACACTTCAGAAGCCCTACTTGATACTGTTTTCCCTTAATATATGGAACTCCACTGATGTTCTTTTTGAATGACTGCAGGAGCCAAATTTTGATGTGTATGCACATCACAGGACTTTGACAAGAGAATAATGGGGTAAAACTCCATCTTTCCTGTCTTTCTATTAAGAAATACAGTATTTTAAACAATTATTTTGAAAATCACATGTAATTAATAAAGATTCAATACCCATCCATCAGGTATGAGTTTCTATAGTATACGTATTATCCATTAAGAAAGGATAAGTATATTTCAAACAAATTCCAAAGAAAGGAGTATCAGATATTGTTGTCTGGTAAGTTAAGAATTCAGATAAATGGCCTGTAAAGGCTAACACGTAGTAAGGCTTGATTTATGTTGGAAGGAAAACTACTTTTAAAAACTCTCTCCTCAGTTTATTTATTCTTAATAGTGAACAAATAGCTATTATGCATTCAGAATAACACATTTGATAAAGTAGTTAATGTGGCATTCTCACCTTTTACCACTAGGGATAGTCTTATCACTTAAATTTATCTTTGAGCAAAAGTACAAAGTTCTGAAAGTCAAACTGTAATTCCCTAGAAGAAAAATCAGTGTTTACATGTAAAATATGGATTTTATAATAAAATTAATCAATATTTGATGAACTTTATTATTTTAAATTTATCCAGATGAAATGGGAAAATACTATCATTTTAAACAAAGCTGACTCATATTCAAAAATAAAATGTTCTTTCACGTGTTTTTTTTTAATTTTCCCAGCAATAAACCTTAGCAATGTTGATCATCACCACCCCTCATTTCTCCCATATATATGTAGCTATGTGGTTATGTGTGTCTGTATGCATGTATATAAATGCATATGTGAGTATATATTTATAAAATGGTTGTCCAGAAGAGAGGGAAAAATTTATTGCCTTGGAAGAACAATATAATTACCTAAACAGAGTTCTTAAGAGTTAACTTAATGTCTTGAACTCATTAAAAATTACTTCTTAGGTAATTATTACTGTATAAATATAATGATTAGAAAAGTCCCTGGAAGAAACTTATTTATCAGAGTTTTTAAATACATACACATATTTTTGTTTGTTTTTTTTCCTGTAGGAACTGGGGAGAAAAAAATTACACGCATACTCTAGTACTCACTGTTCTACATTGTATCAACTCAGTTGAGAAGTGAGTAAATGTAGGACTTTATTTTAACAAACTTGGTGGACATCACATCTGCTTCATTATACTTTAATTTTATTTTAAATGGAAACCTATTAGGCCAGTATACAAATGAGGATATCACTTACAGATCCATCCTGGGGAGCTGCCCTGGAAGCACTGCCCCTCCCACCTAGCTTTGTCGGTTTTCTTACCTTCAATCTTTACCTGTCAGCCTTACTGTAGAAAGGGGCTTGCTACCATCCTCTCCCAGTCATCATCTCCTCTCTGAGCCCTCACACTCTCCCAAGGAAAGTCAACAAAACCAGTTTCTGAAAATCCTGTCTACATTTTAAAATAACAACATTTTCACTTTCATAAAGCTAGATTATAAAGGATATAGGACTTGGCATAGGACTTATTGCAGGATTTTTCACTTAATAAAATTGGTAATGGTCGTAACAGCAACAGTTTTGCCCTAGTGCTTGGAGACACTATTTTATGTAAAAAATTTCTTCCAAATGTGATTCTTTGTTTTCATCAATAGCTTACTAACTTCACATTAACATCTTTATTTCCCCTCTTAATTGCTAATAAGTGTTGATAAGTGAATTCATAATGGGACCATAATAAAATTTAGCAGTCCATGTGAAGATACATTTGTTTCCATGGATGTGTTTTAACGTGGTCATCTGGCTTTTCATGAAAGTAAAAGACCCTCTGCCAGTAGCAGTGAAGTTGATGGCTACTCTGATAGAAATATATAGCTATTATTTATACTGTAGTAATTCTGGACCTTTGAGTTTTGTCTGGAGGCATCCAGTAATTTAGAAAATTTTAAATTAAAAGAGTAAGTAGATATTATGGAAAGAGGGAAGAATATTACAGCAAGAAGAGAAAGTTTGTGCAAAGTCCTGGAGTAACAAAAGGCATGTAGTTTACATAAAACAAGAAAATAAAACTTGACACAACTGTAGATTTCAAGGAGAAGAGTGAAAAGATAAATTTGAAGCAGGAAGGAAACATCAGAACAGGCACAATTTGTAAAGTCTGGATTAATTGTAAAGACAAAAGGAAACCTTTGAAGAGTTTTAAACAGTGGAGTGACATGAGAAATGTATCTATATGGAGAATACATTTTAGGGGACAGCTGTGGAAAAGATGGGATTTTGAATCAAGGAAATCAAACTGTTGCAATAATCTGTGCAAGAGGTAAGAGGACATCACATAAGAAAAAAAAAGTTGAGTTATAAAATTAAAATCCTAAACTAATTGGGCTACAGTGATGTGCAATCTGAAGCTCTGTCCACATCACCTCCATATTTAAGGCCGTGATTCATCCACTTGTTCATTCATCCATGTTTATTGGGCATCTATTTTATTTATTGGATATTTATTCATTGGACATTTATCAGACCTGTTAGTGGCCATGGATTAATAGCAATGCTAGATAATAAGGGATTTGGTAATGAACATCATAAATATGTGTGTGTGTATATATATATATAAAACTTTAAAATTCAGAAATTTAAAGAGGAGGCACATTTTTAAGAAGAATCAAAGTTATAAATTGTGATTATTTACAACAGAAATAATAATTTTAATCAAACTGTGATGTGATCTGTTTGGGAACATGAAGGTGTAAACACACCAGGATTAAAAAAGAGATGGATTAGGTGTCAAGAGCCAAAGTGACAGCAGTGGAGATAGGAAAAGGGGGACAAATTTGAGATTTATTGAAGAATGATAAAAATTGAAAATAGTTTGGATGTAAGAACAAGAGAAGGAAAATTAAAGGATGATAACCAGGACTCTGGCCTGGAAATGAGACCATGCCATTTACTGAGATGGAATAATTTATGCTTAAAGTTGCATCCACTATTGAGCTTTGGACATGGCAACATCGTGAGACACAACAGTGGAGCTAAACTTGGTAGTTGACCTAGTTTACAGATGCTTCAATTATATCAGGCAATTAATAACCATCAAATCCATCACAAAACAACAAATTACAGAAAGGGCAAACATTTTGCTGTCTATAAAAATGTCAGCAATTTTGGTTAAGTCTTTTTTTTAAGTAAAAAAGTATCCACACATCCTGATTATGTTAAAATGAAAAAAGATCAAAGCAACAATTCATGAAAACTAGAAATAAACATTCAAAGTAAAGCAAGAGTGAAAGAAATAATGTAGTAGAGGACAATTCTCAGTGTTTATTTTTTCTGTAACTGACTCCATGATAGAGTTGACATAATGTAATATTAGACAAGAGAATATGTAAAATAATTATCATATTCACTAATAAAGGAAGAATTTCCTCTTTGGCCACAAATTCTACTGTATATCAGTTTAACTAACATTGTTAATGACTTAAATTTTTATGTATCTATTTCCAGCAACTCATAAAAGTACTATTCTTCTTACATAGAAGAGGTCACATAATCTGCTTACTGAAAATGTATTGAGAAGAAATATTACATTTATCATAGGTTTTATACAAGAAGTTATGTAAACTTAAGGATTTTGTTTTGATATTTATTATACCTCGCCATCTTTCAACTTTCACCAAAACACAAAAGTATTCTAAAGCATAGGGCACATCATTTGCATTATTTAAGAGTGGCTACTTTATAAAATTACAAATAAAATAGCAAAATAAGTCACATCTAATAAGTATACCACATAATGAAAATAAAAACAATTTATTTCAAATGTTAAGTCAGTAAATTTAATTAAAATCATGTCAGATTTTTAAAATCTAGTCACATAGTTTTCAAGGATGAAGAGACACATTAACTTTTTGAATTAATGGTTAAGTATTGTTCCTCACACTCACTAGATATAACCTGGTGGTTGAAGCAAAGACTTCATCAAGTAAAAGATTATGAAATACATTATAAGGCTATATACAAATCAGAGAAATGTTGATATGATACATTTCATATTATTTAGATATTTCTAGAATATTGCTTCATTTTAAAAGAATTTTCAGCAAATATTTGTCAATTTATATCAATGAAATATAAAAAATATATTTAGTTCAATAGATTTATAATAAGCTTTTAGCACATAAATACAAAAGCAATTTAATGTTTATACTTTGAGTATCATGTTCTAAGTTATATTTCACTCTCAATATCTTCAGACTATTGAGAAAGATTTGAAATGATTTCTGTGTGACAACTCTTACCCAGGTGTGTTTGCTATAATGTTATAAGAGTTCTTCACAAATTTTGTATATCAGTTAGCTGCCCCTGAAGATCATTCCAAATTTGTACACACAGAATTTTCAGCCACAGATACTCATGGTCATTGATTATCTTTGACAAGTCATTGAGCTTTGACTATTTCTCATGCTCCTCTGTTTCTCTAATAATAAATCCTCTCTCTCACTCATTGATGCCTTTAGACTGGTGTTTTAAAATTTAATGTGTATAAGAATAACCTACAAATTTAACAGAGCTGTTGTTTGATTGGGTTGGTATTGTATTCATGCATCCTGCATTTTGACAAGCACCCTATGTTAATCTACTTCTGGTGATGCTCATTCATACTTTAGAGATACTGCCCCACAATGCTTTAAGTGTGGAGCAAATAGAAACAGCATTCCTCAGATGGAGAGTACAAACTTACCAAAGTTGAAGGCAAATATTGAAGAAATCAAATGTGCTAATAGACTAACAAACACTGTTTTCAGACAAGTCCACTATTAACTTATGACACTGACATTCCATACTTAAGCAAAAATAGGAACTAAACAAACAAACAAAAAGAAACAAAAATCATTTCCATAAGAATTCACTTCTATAAGCGATCATGGTCAATTTCAATTCTTAGATCTTATCTAACATTGTATACAAAACCAGACTGAGAAACAAGTTTGAATTTATAGGGATGTCTGTTTGAATTATATAGGCATCTTACAATTAGCTCACATAAACTGAACATATCCATTGTGACCATTTTTGATAGTCACATAGATTATTTGGTAGAATAAAAAGTAAATTGAGAAAGTTTTCAAATGAAGCAAAAAATATACACAAATTCAGACACCCAAAATATGGCAGCTATTTTATATATGAACCTAAAAGATACAAGTTCTTCTTGTATTCCATTTAAATATCAATTCAATATATGTCTGGGGGAAAATTGAGATAAACTAAAAGAAGGTTAAAATGTTAGCATTTAGCAATGCTGAATCTGTTCACAGAACTAAAATATACTGATAAACAACAGTTAACACAAAAATCCAGAGAAACTTCCTGTTTCAGCCAATAGAGATGTGGAAGGAAAGAGAAATTCAATTTGTTTGGCACATCAACATTTCAAAGCAGAAAAAAGAACATTTTTCAGTATATGAAGATAAACATGGTACAAATAGAAAAGAACTGTGGGCAAGAACAACTCATGCTGTCCTATTTTACTCTGTTTTATTTAAGGGATTAAAAATTCAAACCCAAAACTTGTTTTCAGTACAGACAGTCTGAAAGCCTGAAAGTAAATAAGTGTATCCTAATTAAGACAAAACACATTCTAGTTAAAGGATGGAAATACTACTGTTCGATCTTTAGACCTTAAATAATATTTTCTAATAATGAGAATAGAAACCCCTCTGACCAGGTCTAATCCTCTGATATGAACTTAATTATAATTTATTGAAAATTATTTATGTGAGTCAAAAGCTCAGTTGATAATGAACTTTTGGACTAAATTGCTGAACTTGACACAATCTGGTAGAAAACAGGCACTGGGGAAAGAATTTAAATGACTTGGATGTGAGGATTTTTTAAACACTCAGATTACTTCATTGTAGTTCTGTTGCAAAATATTCAAGAAAGAAAAATGAGATGATTTTCAGGGCAATCAAAACTGGTCTTTAGTTTCTGGAGGAGAGAATAGAATGCCAAAATTTACTAAAACTAATTTTTTAACATAAAAAGTCTTGCTTGGAGAACTAACCATATTGCCAGGGTCCAAGAGTATGTATCATCATCAGAATTTTTCAGAATATAAACACTCTCCATTAGGCAAAGGATTGTCTAAATATTGCTGAGTGAAGTTTCAATTAATACATAAAATATTCTGAAACAAAATTCTAATGTTTCAAGTAGTCTAGAACTCTATAGTATAAATCATTGTTTAAAGCCAACAAATTCCCATCTAGTAACAAGTTTCCTTTGTTGTCTTATACATCTCCCATGCTTACTTAATATATTTGATAATTACTCTAGGATAAAAATGCTATGGAAGCACACATTTCATGTCAGTTGAGAGTATCAATTAAAATACTTTCTAGTCATGAAATTGTTAGCAGAGAGAATAATTATCTGTCAGTTTCATCTCTGAATAGACAAATAAGTGTAGTATAGTGCCATTCTTTCATTATGAAAAAAGATTATGTCAAATCAGTGTGTCTTATTATTTAATGATGCATAGTATGCCCTCATAAGGTAATTAAATTCTGACTATGTGAGCCTTAGCTATAATCTCCAAATCCTTTTTCTCCTCTTCCTACTTACTGATTCAAATAAATACCTGTATGCAATTGTTTTCAGGAGCCTCTTTCCTAATTAGGACCACTTATTCTGCTGTTACTCTTCTGACTCTGATGCTAATATCATATGTGCTGGTACAAATAAATGATGGTGTCAGACAAACCTCATTAATGATGCCCCAAAAAAGTAGTTTTTAGATCTTTGTAAGCCTTGCATATTTTTAAATTTTGCTAACTATAAAAAAAGTTTTTCACACTAAAATATACTTGGTGTTTACCCCCAGTTTTAAAATTTCTACAGGTCGTACTCCAAAGAATTTTATAATTAATGGCTTCCAGAAGTTTTCATTTCCTAGATACGTGTGTTCCAGATGGTTTTAGGACTTGGGCCACTATACTGTGTGTAAGGCAAGTGGCACCAGTCCATATAATTTCTGTGCTTGGGCTAGGAAGCGGAATTAATCAAGTTGGAAAAGTATATAGAATTTATAGACAGAGTTGTCAGAACAGAATGGTAGGTAGCAAGACCTTCACTCAGGAGTAGACAAAAAATGCCCATTTTAATCTACCTGGTCCACAGGCTTCTGATCCATTATAGAATAATCATCGGCCAATAAACCAATATTTACTGAACACCATGATATACAATAATGATATAAAAGGGATAAGACACAGTTTCTGCTGTCAAATAGGCATTAACAGCAAATAAAATAAAAGAGTGAGTTCTTTAGCAGAAATATGTAGATTGGTAAGGATATTAGAAAAATTAGAGAACTTGGCTGCTATTTATGTTTGGCTTCCTTATGCAATCTACATAAGGAGGTGATGCTATCCAGTAGCATAGCATTTTTTCCTCTAAAAATAATAGCTCCACATGTGTGCACTCAACAAATGGTTACAAAAATAGGTGAAATACCTCAATTACCCTAAGAGAAATAAAGTTAATTAAAAAAAAGAATTATTCCAAATTAAACAGCTATTAACTAAGACTACCTTATAATTTTGCTTTATTTAACAAAATAATATTTTTTGTGGTAAAATCTTTAATTTATCAAAAAAGATTTTTTTGTGGTAAAAATCTAAAATGAACAAATTTAGGTAAAAGAAATTACCATTTCCAACTTTATCATATCTGTGTATTGGTGATCCTAGAAGATTAATAACTAATATCTATAAGCCTCACTCAACTCTTTCGTGTTTGAAGTGAAGTAATTTTTTTATTTTTGCTTGCAAAGATACGACTAGAATAACTTCTGGTATGGCTGTTATATAAGATACGTTTACAGGATGTCAAACTTATCCAGATGGAAATAGAAAAAAAAGCTATAATTTATCAGAAATTTTTTGTATGCTGTACTAACTATAACTATCTAGAAACATGTGGATATCTGGCATCATGTAGCTAAAACCCTTGAGACAGTCAGTAAACTAGTCACTGACCTTTCTGTTAACTGAGATTCATGGACATGAGGATCATCTTTTAGATCTTACAAAAAGGATTACCTTTTTCTGCTGTCATCAGAAGTTTTTGACCTTTCTGTTTCTTCCCTCAAGAAACAGCTCCAGCATTCCAATTTTATCTTTACATTTTCAGTGTACAAGCCACGAAACTCCTTTAAAAAAAAATATTGAAACATCGTTCCCTTTACTGATTTGCAACATTTGCACTTTTGTGATTCTGAGAAAACCATACACAGACATTTAGTGTCATCAAATGCAAATGCAAATTCGCTAAAAAAGCAAATACTCACACGGGATAAAAACTATTAATAGAGATCTGAGTTTGGATATGATCTGATAAAATGGAGATTCAAACTATTTTAATAAATCTCATCCTTTCATGTTTTCATATGTCATCAGGGGAAAATAAATGCATATTTTCTTAAAAAAGTAAATATCATCTGATGGACTGCACCAGACAGCAAACACATAGTCCTTTGTTCTGGAAAGACTCGGACACGGGGAAGAGAGGACAAAAGAGGCATGAAATTCATTCTGTGAGGACTTCTGTTGGCTTCCTTTTGGATTTCTCACCAGAGTCTTTAGTGAAATACAGAGTATGTTTTGCCTGCTGAAGAAAATAATAAAAATAAAAAGACAACTATTTTTTCTCTATGACCTACCTCTGGGACAGAAGGCCAAATTTTGGAGAATTTTTAATATGTCTAGGATTCCATCTTAATATTTTTCCTCATTGTTTTAAAAGTTTCGTTAAAATTTGTTATAGACAATAGAGTCCTCTTTTTATGTTCAAGTGTTCTGTATGACAAGAAAGAATATTTTTGCCCTTGACATCTTTGTGATTTATCAGTAAAGTCCAAGTCTAGACTGTTCCCACTGTGATGATGTTCAACAACTGATGTGTGTGATGTGCAATTCTTAATACTTGCTGCCAATCACCATGCCCACCCTGATATCCTACCCATGAACAACTGTATTTTTAAATCTTCCCAGATAATTGTGATTTGTTTTTCATAGTCATACTGAAAAAAAAGCAAGAAATAGAAGAGATAACTGGCATGATATTGGTAGGGGAATTAATTGCTGGTCCACTGAATATGAACAGGGCCCCACTTCTGATGCACAACCCATCTGCTCTGTCAGTTTGTTTCAAGACTATAACTCTATGAAGAGTTCTGGAGAGTACAGGGAAGAACGAAATGGTTAATGGGAGTAAAGAAGCAAACACTTGTGAAGAAAATATTAATTGAGAGACAATATGCCACAAAGTAATGTCTCCTCTACTACTAGTAAATAGTCTCCCAAAAATTTTTAAAAACCTTAAGAATAACAAGAGAAAACCATTATTGAAAGATACACCTAAATTTGGCATAGATTAATCTTTCAAATACAGGTTTGTTTAATTAAAATAAAATGTGAGCTACAAATGCAAGACACATATATAATTTTAAATTTTCTAGTAGTCACAATTTAAAAATGAAAAAGAACACAGGTAAAATTTTATTAACACATGTAATGCAAACTATTAAAATATTATCATTTCACCATGTAATCAATAAAAAGGTTATGAGTAATAATATATTTTGTATTCTTTATAGTTTGTATTGTCTTTAAAATCTAAATCTAGACACGGCTGAACCGCTCACGTAGACAGCGGCCACTGTATTGGACGTTCCCAGATTAATATGTTCCTATCCTGAAGCTCTTTTGTTTTGTCCTAAAAAACCTGTACAGAAGTAAGAACTGGATAATGAAGGACCTTAAGATTAGGTGCCATTCATATGTCTTAACATGAACAAAGGATGTTCACCCCTTAAAAGTCAAAAACAAACAAAATTTTCTTTAGCTTAAGGAAAATTTTAGTGTAAGCATTTCAGATATTCAAAGGGAAAAATAAAAAGAACCAAACTTTGGTACACATGAAGAAAAACTTCTAAAGATTTTTTGGCTGCAAAATGGTTTTAAAACGAAAGCATGGATCATGTAATTAGCACTGACTTGCAACTGAAGAAAAGCCTAAGGAAGTCAGAAAGCATATCAGCTCAGCAGACCAATCACAGAAAGAGCCAGGACTTTCATATCATGCAGCTTATTTTAAACCAATGACTGAAAATCTGCAAGAGTTAAAAACAGCAGGGCATGTAATAATTGGGTACTTCATTGCATTCTAATGACTCAGTCACATAGGTAAAAGTATTTAATGTGGGTAGAAATATGATCTACCATTATAGGTTTATTTTTCTAATGGGCTATTTCTTTCCATGGGAACCTAAATTCAATGCAAACACCATTCTGATTCCATGAAATAACATGTATCATTCTAGGATAGTCAGACACATAAATTTTTGAAAGTTTGTTTTACATGCCTTTATTTTGCTTGTTATATTTTATCCATGATATTTAGGATCCAAAAAAAAAAATGACAAAGGGGAAAAAATACCAGGAGACATTTTTTAAAATGTAGATTCTCTGGAGGTAGAGAAAAACATTATTATTATTTTCTTACTGTTGTCTTGAATTTCCCAGAACTATATGCTGTTAAGATACCTGACAGGAGACTTTAGAGTAAAATATCATTAATTGGATCTTAAGGAGCGAGTAAAGGATACATTTGATTAAGAACTGTTTTTCCTAAGGGTATGATTCTTTCATATTCAAAATAATGTATGTAGAAGGAGAAAACAGTATTTTAAAAGCAGTTACAGAGTCCAAAAATCCTTACCCAAGTTTAGATGATATGCATAGGAGTGGGAAAAGTAAGATTTGTAACATAATAAATACATTCCTAATGTTATATTATTGATTGAAATGGAATGAGAGAGTCCCTGATGGTAAAGGTAAACTACGGAGCCCACCTTTTTCATTCTTAACATCTTTTTAACATCTTAATGTTACCCATTCTGGCCTTATCTAGGTCAAGAATTGACACTTATATGCCAAGTATATATCAAATAAGCTTTTATACCTAGATGGCAGACTATATAGTTATATATACATACACACACACACACACACACACATATATATATATATATATAATTTACATAAAAATTTCAGAGATACAGAAAAATGCAGGTCTATAATCAACCAAATACAGCATTCTCATAGTGCTATTTCAAACACAAAAACTACAACTGGGAAAATATGTGCATAAACATCTTTCTAAAAAATTATTTAGGACATATGCAGTTAGTTGGATTCTACTGAATAGCATGTGTTTGAGGAAGGGGTAGGGGAGCTTTTGTTTGCTGCCAACATTGCTACACACTTCCCCATAATCAAATATGCCTTTGTTCTTACAGATTATGTTTTTCAGACTGTAATGTGATGTGCCCTTGTTCAGGCTTTTACTGGAAAATTACCCACTGCACCTGTGCAAAAACCTCTTACCCATATGCCTTAAAGTCTACACATCTATAAGAAACCTTCATTGTTATGTATTCAAGCACCCAGGCACCTAGTTATCGAGTCACTATATGTCATAGGTCAAGAAATTGTTGAGTTTCAGAAAAGTTCAGCGATTTATGCCATTAACTGAGAGGAAAAATAACTATGAAGAGCAAAGGGCTTTGCATTTTTCAATCTGTAGTCACTGTTCTAAAGAAAGAACATGGCCTTTTAGAACTGTGAAATAACTTCGTCCTTCATAAAGAGTTGCATTATGTCCATGTATTGCAAAATAATGTGTCCTATGCATTGAGATACAGCAAGAATCTCAACTACTTCGTAAAGTGTACATGAAGTTTAATTTATCCTGCAAAAATATAAGATATGATATTTAATAAAGCCCCAAGCAAAGCATATGTTAATCCATTAAATATTCTTATTTCTCACTTCCCTCCTTAAAGTGCTTTTTCTCTTTTTTCTCTGACCTGGATTCTCAAGAGAGTAATCTAGTTTCAATGCATATATAAACATGAGGTAAACAGGGACCAGATGACAAAAGGTTGCAGACAGAATTTGCCATTTATCAATTGGGCAAACTTGGCAAATAATCTGTCTTCTTTTCCATTTCCTCCTCTATTAGTCGTGGATAATATAGATATCCCAGTAAAATTTCAAAACTGTTTAAGGTGATACTTATGACAGTTTTTGTGTAATATTAATTCTCAAGAATCTATCACAACTGTTCTAACATCGACTCAATAAATGCTTAGCAATGACATACTGGGAACTGAATAACTTTTTGCTGTGTATTCAGGCTCCCTTTTCTTTTACTTTTTGAAACATTTGAAATGCACCATGCATATATCCAGACAGATTTGCTCTACAGATAACAGTACACACCCTGTTGTACTCACCCTACATGCCAGCTTTGTAAGCCCTGGGAAGAACCTGGCCTCTGTTCTGCAAAGCCCTGAGTAGAGTGTAAGACTGAAGCTGAGGAACTGCAGATAGTCTGGCAGCAGGCTTTCTTTCACTCTTTACCAATAATGGGGCATTAGAAACTTGTCTGTTGGGACTGTTTTAATAAAACACCGTAAACTGGGTGGCTTATAAACAACATAAATTTATTGCTTACAGTTCTGGAAGCTGAAAAGGTTATAGTGCCAGCAGATTCTGTGTCTGGTGAAAGCCCACCTCCTCCTTGACAGCCGGTTTTTCACTATGACCTCACAAGGCAGAAGGGGAGAGGGAAATTTCTCAGGCCCCTTTTATAAGGGCACTAATCCCATTCATGAGGGCCTTGCCTCCCGAAGGCCCAGCCCTAATGACCCAACTCCTAATGTCATCACTTTGAGGCTTAGAATTTCAACACACGGATTTTGGAAGAAATAAACATTCAGATGATAGCATTTCCTGAACACAAAGGAATCGCTGAAATGATTAAACCTGGAAACTCACTTCACAAGCTTATTTCCGAAGTATATTTAAATTGTTATCCATAGAATGTAGAAAAACTATGTATTTTTATATATAGTCACTAGCCCAAATTTGATAAACCACATTTAAAAAGGAGTTAGAGAGTGGAAGACATTATTACCAGACTTTGGGTCACTACCAAGTTATATGCACTGTGAATGGGGCTTTGTAAATACTAACACCTTTTAGTTTTAGAAGTTAAGCTCAGGGGCCAAAGGAAGTTCTGAAACTTACTCCTGGTCAGATGGCAGACAAGTAGTTAGATGATTACACTCACAGCTGTCTGATGTCCAACAGTTACCAAATAACAGAAAAGTAAATGATTAGATATAAAATAAATCTAAAATGTAATCAAATCAACATTATGAACATGTTCAACTATCATAATACACACCTGCATTGTAATTTTTTTTGGTGAAGGAAAGAAAGCAGAAATTCTATAATGCATTTTAGATGAACAGAAGTACTATGATATACACCTTTCATTTGTGAAATAAAGCACAGGTAGTGACTCAGAATCCTTAAGCTTAGAAATTTAAATTCTTCCTCATGGTGATGGAATAGGAGATTCTGTGATCACCTCCTCCATCGACACACTGAGGCAGCAACTACATGCAATGTAACTCACACCAAAAATGACCTGAAGACTGGCAAAACAGACCTTCCCCATCTAGTAACATGAAGAGAAGGCCACACTGAGAAGGGCAAATGTTGCATAGACATAATCAGAATCTAAACCCTCTCCCCCCAACACAGTGTGGATCAACTCAGAAGTGGAGGGGCAGAGTGCAGAGGAACAAGGGGATCAATCCCCACACTGAGCAAACCCAGCCCTGGGAACCTGCTCCAGGAAGAAGAGCCCATATAACTTCAGGTTTTGAAAATCAACAGGGCTTAACTCTGGAAGAGCCAGAGGACTGTGGGAGGCTGAGTCTCTGCCATTAGAGGGCCAGTATGCTGTACAAGTCAGTCTGAAACCAAGCACATTTGAGAATCAGCAGTTTCAGAAGCACTGGAGTTATCAGGAAAGAGACTAATTGACTAACTTCGAGATGTGTGCAGGAGATACGGGGATCTATAGGAACTTTCTCAGAGGAGGAGGTGCTGATGAGTGGCATTTTGTTGCCCCTCTTCAGCCTTGCTGGCTGAACACTTGCAGCAGTGCTGACATTCTCTATCTAACATGCAAGACTGCTTTGCCATACCCTAGCATTCCTCAGGGGACTTGTCCCAGCAACCTGCCTACACCAGGAGGCACCCCTCCAAAACAACTCTCAGCCACACCCAATAAGCAGTTCAGGCCAGACTGGTGCCCCTTCACAGCAACTCCTGGCCCAGGGAAGGGAGGAGCTAGCCTATTCACCAATACACCAAAAGTAAACTTGCAAACCAGCACACTGCAATAGTCATAGGCAGTCATTGCTGACAGCCAGTGGGAGCACTGAACCTGACCAGCACTCTGGCAGCTTGACTGTGGCCCAGTCAAAACAGGGGGTACACATAGCCCACAAAGCAAACACTCCGAAAACACCTGGTTTTGGTGACAAGGGATTATTTTGCTATGCCACACCACAGAACACCTACTACACAGGCAACTATTTTCAATACCAGGAGACATAGCTGGTGGTCAGATAAAATAATGAGCCAGAAGAATATGTTCCAAATAACAGAACATGATGAATGCCAGATAAAAAGCTAAATGAAGTGAAGATAAGCAATCTACCTGATAAAAATTTCAAAGTGATGGTCATAAAGATACAGGACTGGAAAGAAGAGTGGTTGAACTCAGTGAGAACTCTGACAAAGACATAGGAAATACATAAAAGAACCAGTCAGAGCTGAAGAACATAATAATTGAACTGAAAAATATACTAGAGGGAATCAACAGCAGATTTGAGGATGCAGAACAGGTCCTCTATCTGGAAGACAGGCTACTGGAAAGCAACTGAGCTGAACAACAAAGAGAAAAAATAAATGAAAAGAAATTAAGATAGGTTAAGGGATCTCTGGGACAACTTCAAGCCTAATTATATTTGTTGTACAAGGGACCCCGAAGAAAAAGAGAGAGAGAAGGGGGCAGAAAATTTATTTGAAGAAACAGTAACTGAAAACTTCCCTAATCTGGGGAAGGAAACAGACATCTGGGTTCAGGTAGCAAGCACAGAGAGCCCAAAACAAGATAAAGCCAAGGAGACCCACCCAAAGATATGTAATCTATAAAATGACAAACTTACGGGTAAAGAGAGAATCTTAAAGACAGTGAGAGAAAGACAGCCTTATGGGATGTCCCACGGATATAAACATCAGCTAGTTTTTAAGCAGAAACATGGCAGGCCAGAAGGGAGTGCCACGGTATATAGTCAAAGTGCTGAAAGGAAAAGGATCTAACCAAGAATACTCTATCTGGCATGCTGAGCACTGAAGGAAAGAGAAAGAATTTCCCAGGCAAACAATGGTTAAAGGAGTTCATCACCACTACACTGGTCTTATAAGAAATTTTAAAGGGACTTCTTTAAGTGGAACATGAAAGGCTATAACTAGAACTAAGAAAATTAGAAAAATATTTCATTGATAAAAACAAACAAATAGTAAAGGTAAATTACTTAAAAAAACTAGTATGAAATTCAAAAGACAAAAGTAGTAAAATAGCTTGTATATACAAAAAAATAGTCAAGAGATACACAAAATAAAAATATGTAAACAATGACATCATATACATAAAACCTGGAGGGGGGAATAATAAAAAAGTTGTCTCTTAGAATATGTTTGAACTTAAGTGAACATCAACTTAATAAAGCCTGCTACATAGTTAGGGTGTTATATATGAACTCCATGGTAACCAGAAACCCAAAAACCTGTAATACATACATAAAAAATAGAGAAAGGAATTCAAGGATAACACTGAACAAAGTCATTAAATCACAAGAAAAGAGAGCAAGAAAAGAAAGGGACAGTGAAGAAGTACAGAAACAACCATTAAACAATTAATACATTGACAGTAAGTATGCATCTATCAATAATTGCTTTAAGTGCAAATGGACTAATTGCTCCAATCACAAAACATAGGGTGACTAGACAAAAAACAAGACACATCTATATGCTGCATACAGGGATTCTCTTCAGACCTAAAGACACATACAGACTGAAAGTAAAAGGATGGAAAAAGATATTTCATGCAAATGAAGGCAAAAAAAAGCTGTTTATCAATGCTTATATCAGACACAATAAACCTCAAAGCAAAGTGTATAGCAAGAGACAAAGAAGTGTACTGCATAATGATGAAAGGATGAATCCATCAAATAATTGTAAATATTTATGTACCCAACATAGGAGTACCTAAATGCATACAGCAAGTATTAACAGACATAAATGGAGAAATTGACAGTAATACAATAATAGTACCCTCCACTTACATCAATGGATAGATTGTCCAGAGAGAAAATTAATGGGGAAACAGTGCTTTGAAAGACACATTAGACCAGACGGACTTAACAAATATATACAGAATATTTCATCACCAAATACACATTATTTTCACGTGCAAACAGACCATTCCCAAGATAGATTTCATGTTAGGCCACCAAAGAAGTCTTGATAAATTTAAGAAGGCTGAAATTGTATCAAGCTGCTCTTCTGATCACAACACTTGGAACCAGATATGAATTACAAGAAGTAAACTGGAAAAGAGAAACATGTGGAGGTTAAACACATGCTACTAAACAAATCTATCAACAAATAAATCAAAAAGGAAATTTAAAAATACCTGGAGACACACAAGAACAGAAACACAGAGGTTCAAAGTCTTTAGGACAGAGAGAAAGCAATTCTAGGAGTGAAGTTTATAGGAGTACAGGCCTACATCAAGAAACAAGAACGACCTCAAGTAAACAATCTAACCTTCCACATAAAGGAACTAGAAAAATAACAAAAACCAAAATTAGTACAAGGAAGGAAATACATGAATATCAGAGTGTAAATAAATGAAATAGAGACTAAAAACAATATAAAAAATCAATGTAACTAAAATGAGGTTCTTTGGAAAGATAAAATTGATAAAACTTTAGACAGACTCATCAAGAAAAAAAGAGGCCTCAAGTAAATAAATCAAAAATAAGAGAGAAGTTATAACCAACCTACATGAAAATACGAAGGATTATAAGACTTTACTTCAAAAAATTATATGCCAATAAACTGGACAAACTAGAAGAAATGAAAAATCTTAGAAACATATAATATTTCAAGACCAAATCAGAAAGAAATAGAAATATGAATGGACTAACTACTAGTAACAAAATAGAACTGCTAATCAAAAAACTCTCAACAAATAAAAGTCCAGGATTAAATGGCTTCACAGGAAAGGCAAGACACACACACAGTGAAATATTGTTCATCCATAAAAAAGAAAAAAGACTCTTGCCATTTGAGACAACATGGATAGACCTAGAGGGCATTATGTTAATTGAAATAGGTCAGAAAGAGTAAGGCAAATACCATGATTTCACTAATTTGTGGAATCTAAAAATAATTTAAAAAATGAAACCCCAAAAAAGGATCATAAATACAGAAAAATAAACTGGTGGTTGCCAAAGGAGAGGGGGCTTGGGGGATGGGCAAAATATGTGAATGGGACCAAGAGGTACAAACTCCCAGTTATAAAATAAATTGCAGCAATGAAATCTATAATATAGTGAGTATAGTCAATAATATTGTAATAACATTGTATTTTGGCAGATGGCAGCTACACTTATTGTGGTAAACATTTCATAATGTATATAAATGTCAAATCATTATATTGTATACCTGAAACTAATATAATATTATATCTCAAGTATACCTCAATTAAAAGAAAAGAAATCAAGGCTCTTACATAAATAAAAGAAATAAATAAAAGGAAAGGATAATAACAGTGTCTGTCTTGCTGTGAAGTTTAAATGAGGTAATATATGAATAGTATTTAGTACAGTGCCTAAAACAATAAGAACTCAACAAATGTCCACTATGAGTATAACATTCTATTTAAAATATAACACACTATATTGTATAAAAGACATAAAATATGAAATGGGCATATGTACACATTATACAAGGTAATATTTTCACATTTAAGTACATACAATTTGATTCCTGTATTTAAAAAATCATTGATATGTGTGAGACCTCTAGGCATAAAAGAAAATGCAAAAGGATATGTGCAAATTGATTTGTCTCTGGGGATTGAGATTACAGGTAACTTTTTTACTTTTGTAAATTTGTGTTTCCTAAAGTTTCTATAAGAACCATATTATACATGTATAATTTTATAAAATTATTTTGATATTTTTCCTGACATCTCTAAAGTTAGATGTTACTAATCTTTGATTATATGGTACATAGTCTCTCTGTTGTATATAATTGACGTTATCTCCTCAGCTTTGCCTAAACTGAAGACATTATTTTCCTTTTGTTGAGTTCCTATTTCTCTTCTCTCACTTAAAACACTTTGACATATTAGGTAAACAGAAATGATATGTATTTGCTCAGGTTTTGACCAAGCATGAATCATGTATGGTTTGCTAAAGCGACAAAAGAGTGAAATATTCACATAAAATAGGAGTTAAGAGGCATGTAATAAAATTTTCAAGGTAGCTATATTCCTATCTATATATAAGATTGTAATGATTTATCATCAACCAGTGAAAGAACAGACTAAAGCAAGGGGAAGTTTAAAATCAAGTAAATTGATGCTCTTGATTTCACGTTCTGTTTCCAAGCATGTAAAAAATCCTTCTAAGATTTTGCAAAATTAGTATTATTATGTTTGTTTGGGATATTTAAAAAGATTATTTCTTGACTCTCCAATAATTAAAATTAACTCTGAATTTTATTTTGTAATATCTTTTTACTTTTTATTTAATTGTCAACAGTATATCAGAGAGTCAAAATACAGTATATATTCTACATCATCCTTACTTCTTGGATTTACATGCCTGAACAGTTTCCATTATAGTAATGGTCATTTTGAGTCCATAACTTCCTAGATTCACTAAGGAGTTGTTACTTGGAAAAGAAGTCATTACCTCATATGAAAAATATGAATAAAATTGGGAGATATTTTAAGACAATGGTCCTACTATTTCCCCAGACTATTACTGTAAATATGCTATTTTGGTATTTATAGGACAAAAATGCTATAAAAAAATCTACAGAAATTGAAATGAATGTGCCCTAGGAAGAGTGAATGTGTTGCTATTAACAGTGTCTTACGATCACATATGTCCAGGAAAGATATTCCACAAAATATCCCAGCCTTTATATGCAAATGTTTATTGTAAATTAATAATGTAATATGTGCAATAAAAATGTTTTTATTAAATTACTGAATTACAGATGTTTTATATATTTACATTTCTACTATTTCATAGAATTATCTAGGTTTACCAAAGATGAATTATCACAAAGAGTGGATTTTTTTCTTTTTAAGGATAAACGTGAAATTATGTCCAAAATCTAATTCAAACTGAGGTCATTTGCACTTACTGTATTTTCTTAGTTATCAATAACACAATATAACCATTAAATAAAAATCCACTGTGTAAAATCAGACCACTTAGAATATTCCAGTTTTTATATCTAGGTTATAACTACAATAATGCAAAAATGCATTGTTCACATTTCTGCATTGCATTAGACACTCTAGAAATTGCAGTCTACCTAAGGTTATTTTATAAGCCAGCTCTATGGCAAGAGTGCAAATGAAAGTAAGACTTTTGACAGGAAAGAAAAACAAGATTGCAAATAGACTGGGTGATGACCTGCATGCACTTGAAGAGGCCCAAAGCAGGAAAATTGCTGTATCTTTCCCTAATAGATTGTAAAAGGCTCATTTTAGGAACAGAAGAAATAATGAAGCATTGCAGAGAATATTTATTCACTAGGCTCTTGTGAATGAAAGTTAGGAATGTACAATTGGGAGACAGTTTCTGGGCTTTCTGCAGATAAGATATCTGCATATGAATGCTCTTTGTTTCAGTGATTCCTATAAAGCTTTACATTGGTGATATAATGCCACAAATGTGTCCTTACCACAACTTTATATATAATTATATACAAATGTCTTATACAAGACACTATGCTAATTCAAAATTGAACATCTTTGTTTTGTTCTTCTTAGCTCTGAAAAGCTGGTAGGTGATCCCATTTCACAATGATAACCTTCTAGCTGTGGCAAGAACAAACAGTTGACTTGTATTAATGCCATGTAGTTCAATATGTTTTGTTTTCTGAGATATCCAGCAAACACAAAGGGATTGGGATTGGTTGACTACTAAGTATGGACTTTTCTGTTCTTTCCCTTTCTGCAAAACAACTTTTAAAAATAGGATCATTTGAAGATGGCGGCGTGAGTAGAGCAGTGGAAATCTCCTCCCAAAAACACATAGAGCTATGAAAATATAACAAAGAAAAATCTTCCTAAAATAGAGACCACAGGACACAGGACAACATCCAGACCACATCCACACCTGCAAGAACCCAGCGCCTTGTGAAGGGGGTAAGATACAAGCCCCAGCCCGGCGGGACCCGAGCGCCCCTCCCCCCGGCTCCCGGCGGGTGGAGAGAAACCGGAGCAGTTTTTTTTTTGGCGAGCGCTTTTTGGAAGCCTTAGAGGGACGGGCCCCCGTTGCTGGGGAGGCAGGGTGGCGGGACCGGTGAGGAGGTGCCTGGGAACGGCGCCGGAGGACAAAGAATATCCCGCGTTTCTCCCTGCGAGACCTGGGGGCGGGTGCCTGAGACCGGTGCCTGAGGACGGAGGAGGTCGCGCATTTTTCCCCTTTTTTTTTTTTTTTTTTTTTCTCTTTTTGGCAAGCGCTTTTTGGAAGCCTTGAAGGGACGGGGACCCCAGTGCTAGGGAGGCACGGTGGCGGGACTGGTGAGCGGGTGGCTGGGACCGGCGCCTGAGGACAAAGAATATCCCCCGTTTTTCCCTGCGGGACCGGTGGGCGGGTGCCTGAGACCGGCACTTGAGGACAGAGGAAATCGCGCGTTTTTCCCCTTTTTTTTTTTTCTCTTTTCTGCGAGTGCTTTTTGGAAGCCTAAAAGGGACAGGGACCCCGGTGCTAGGGAGGCAGGGCGGCGGGACTGGTGAGCGGGTGCCTGGGACCGGCACCTGAGGACAAAGAATATCCCGCATTTTTCCCTGTGGGACCGGTGGGTGGGTGCCTGAGACCAGCACCTGAGGACGGAAGAAATCGCGCGTTTTTCCCCTTTTTTTTCTCTCTTTTTGCCAAGTGCTTTTTGGAAGCCTTGAAGGGACAGGGACCCCGGTGCTAGGGAGGCAGGGCGGCGGGACTGGTGAGCGGGTGCGTGGGACCAGTGCCTGAGGACCAAGAATATTGAGCGTTCCTTCCCTGCGGGACCGGTGGGTGGGTGCTTTTTGGAAGCCTTGAAAGGACAGGGACCCTGGTGCTAGGGAGACAGGGCAGCAGGACCAGTGCGCGGGTGCCTGGGACCGGCACCTGAGGAAAAAAAAAAAAAAATCGCGTGTTTTTTCTTTTTTTTTTCCTTTCTGTTCCCTCTCTCATTGTTGCTGTTGTTGTTTTGGTTTGGAGAGTGCTTTTTGGAAATCTTAAAGGGGCAGGACAGGTCACTTAGACCAGAAGCAGGGAATCTGGGGATCTCTGGGCACTCTAACCCCCTGGGCAGCAGGGAGCACAGAGGCCCCTTACGGAGATAAATAGTCTCCTGGCTGCTCCCCCTCTAACGGGGCTCCACCATTTTGGAGGAACAGCCCCAGCCAGGCCAAGCCCACAGCAACAGTGGAGATAAACCCCAAAGCAACTGGGCAGGAAGCAGAAGCCCTGTCTGCGCACAGCTGCCCAGCACAAGCCACTAGAGGTCGCTATTCTCCCAGGAAAAGGCTACAAACCAACAAGAAGGGAAGCTCTTCCAGCGGTCACTTGTACCAGCTCTGCAGACTATCTCTATCACCATGAAAAGGCAAAACTACAGGCAGACAAAGATCACAGAGACAACACCTGAGAAGGAGACAGACCTAACTAGTCCTCCTGAAAAAGAATTCAAAATAAAAATCATGAACATGCTGACAGAGATGCAGAAAAAAATGCAAGAGCAATGGGATGAGATGCAGAGAAAAATGCAAGAGCAGTGGGATGAGATGCAGAGAAAAATGCAAGAGCAGTGGGATGAAGTCCGGAAGGAGATCACAGATGTCAGGAAAGAGATCACAGAAGTGAAACAATCCCTGGAAGGATTTATAAGCAGAATGGATAAGATGCAAGAGGCCATTGAAGGAATAGAAGCCAGAGAACAGGAACGTATAGAAGCTGACATAGAGAGAGATAAAAGGATCTCCAGGAATGAAACAACACTAAGAGAAATATGTGACCAATACAAAAGGAAAAACATTCGTATTATAGGGATACCAGAAGAGGAAGAAAGAGGAAAAGGGATAGAAAGTGTCTTTGAAGAAATAATTGCTGAAAACTTCCCCAAACTGGGGGAGGAAATAATCGAACAGACCATGGAATTATACAGAACCCCCAACAGAAAGGATCCAAGGAGGACAACACCAAGACACATAATAATTAAAATGGCAAGGATCAAGGACAAGGAAAGAGTTTTAAAGGCAGCTAGAGAGAAAAAGGTCACCTATAAAGGAAAACCAATCAGGCTAACATCAGACTTCTCAACAGAAACCCTACAGGCCAGAAGAGAATGGCATGATATACTTAATGCAATGAAACAGAAGGGCCTTGAACCAAGGATACTGTATCCAGCACGACTATCATTTAAATATGATGGTGGGATCAAACAATTCCCAGACAAGCAAAAGCTGAGGGAATTTGCTTCCCACAAACCACCTCTACAGGGCATCCTACAGGGACTGCTCTAGATGGGAGCACCCCTAAAAAGAGCACAGAACAAAACACACAACATATGAAGAAGGGAGGAGGAGGAATAAGAAGGGAGAGAAGAAAAGACTCTCCAGACAGTGTATATAACAGCTCAATAAGCGAGCTAAGTTAGGCAGTAAGATACTAAAGAAGCTAACCTTGAACCTTTGGTAACCACGAATCTAAAGCCTGCAATGGCAATAAGTACATATCTTTCAATAGTCACCCTAAATGTAAATGGACTTAATGCACCAATCAAAAGACATAGAGTAATAGAATGGATAAAAAAGCAAGACCCATCTATATGCTGCTTACAAGAAACTCACCTTAAACCCAAAGATAAGCATAGACTAAAAGTCAAGGGATGGAAAAACATATTTCAGGCAAACAACAGTGAGAAGAAAGCAGGGGTTGCAGTACTAATATCAGACAAAATAGACTTCAAAACAAAGAAAGTAACAAGAGATAAAGAAGGCCACTACATAATGATAAAGGGCTTAGTCCAACAAGAGGATATAACCATTCTAAATATATATGCACCCAATACAGGAGCACCAGCATATGTGAAGCAAATACTAACAGAACTAAAGAGGGAAATAGACTGCAATGCATTCATTGTAGGAGACTTCAACACACCACTCACCCCAAAGGATAGATCCACCGGGCAGAAAATAAGTAAAGACACACAGGCACTGAACAACACACTAGAACAGATGGACCTAATAGACATCTATAGAACTTTACATCCAAAAGCAACAGGATATACATTCTTCTCAAGTGCACATGGAACATTCTCCAGAATAGACCACATACTAGCTCACAAAAAGAGCCTCAGTAAATTCCACAATATTGAAATTCTACCAACCAATTTTTCAGACCACAAAGGTATGAAAGTAGAAATAAATTCTACAAAGAAAACAAAAAGGCTCACAAACACATGGAGGCTTAACAACATGCTACTAAATAATCAATGGATCAATGAACAAATCAAAATAGAGATCAAGGAATATATAGAAACAAATGACAACAACAACACTAAGCCCCAACTTCTGTGGGATGCAGCGAAAGCAGTCTTAAGAGGAAAGTATATAGCAATCCAGGCACACTTGAAGAAGGAAGAACAATCCCAAATGAATAGTCTAACATCACAATTATTAAAACTGGAAAAAGAAGAACAAATGAGGCCTAAAGTCAGCAGAAGGAGGGACATAATAAAGATCAGAGAAGAAATAAACAAAATTGAGAAGAATAAAACAATAGCAAAAATCAACGAAACCAAGAGCTGGTTCTTTGAGAAAATAAACAAAATAGATAAGCCTCTAGCCCAACTTATTAAGAGAAAAAGAGAGTCAACACAAATCAACATAATCAGAAATGAGAATGGAAAAATCACGACAGACTCCACAGAAATACAAAGAATTATTAAAGACTACTATGAAAACCTATATGCCAACAAGCTGGAAAACCTAGAAGAAATGGACAACTTCCTAGAAAAATACAACCTCCCAAGACTGACCAAGGAAGAAACACAAAAGTTAAACAAACCAATTACAAGCAAAGAAATTGAAACAGTAATCAAAAAACTACCCAAGAACAAAACCCCGGGGCCGGACGGATTTACCTCGGAATTTTATCAGACACACAGAGAAGACATAATACCCATTCTCCTTAAAGTGTTCCACAAAATAGAAGAAGAGGGAATACTCCCAAACTCATTCTATGAAGCCAACATCACCCTAATACCAAAACCAGGCAAAGACCCCACCAAAAAAGAAAATTACAGACCAATATCCCTGATGAACGTAGATGCAAAAATACTCAATAAAATATTAGCAAACAGAATTCAACAGTATATCAAAAGGATCATACACCATGACCAAGTGGGGTTCATCCCAGGGATGCAAGGATGGTACAACATTCGAAAATCCATCAACATCATCCACCACATCAACAAAAAGAAAGACAAAAACCACATGATCATCTCCATAGATGCTGAAAAAGCATTTGACAAAATTCAACATCCATTCATGATAAAAACTCTCAGCAAAATGGGAATAGAGGGCAAGTACCTCAACATAATAAAGGCCATATATGATAAACCCACAGCCAGCATTATACTGAACAGCGAGAAGCTGAAAGCATTTCCACTGAGATCGGGAACCAGACAGGGATGCCCACTCTCCCCAGTGTTATTTAACATAGTACTGGAGGTCCTAGCCACGGCAATCAGACAAAACAAAGAAATACAAGGAATCCAGATTGGTAAAGAAGAAGTTAAACTGTCACTATTTGCAGATGATATGATACTGTACATAAAAAACCCTAAAGACTCCACTCCAAAACTACTAGAACTGATATCGGAATACAGCAAAGTTGCAGGATACAAAATCAACACACAGAAATCTGTAGCTTTCCTATACACTAACAACGAATCAATAGAAAGAGAAATCAGGAAAACAATTCCATTCACCATTGCATCAAAAAGAATAAAATACCTAGGAATAAACCTAACCAAGGAAGTGAAAGACTTATACTCTGAAAACTACAAGTCACTCTTAAGAGAAATTAAAGGGGACACTAATAAATGGAAACTCATCCCATGCTCATGGCTAGGAAGAATTAATATCGTCAAAATGGCCATCCTGCCGAAAGCAATATACAAATTTGATGCAATCCCTCTCAAATTACCAGCAACATTCTTCAATGAATTGGAACAAATAATTCAAAAATTCATATGGAAACACCAAAGACCCCGAATAGCCAAAGCAATCCTGAAAAAGAAGAATAAAGTAGGGGGGATCTCACTCCCCAACTTCAAGCTCTACTACAAAGCCATAGTAAGCAAGACAATTTGGTACTGGCACAAGAACAGAGCCACAGACCAGTGGAACAGATTAGAGACCCCAGAAATTAACCCAAACATATATGGTCAATTAATATTTGATAAAGGAGCCATGGACATACAATGGCAAAATGACAGTCTCTTCAACAGATGGTGCTGGCAAAACTGGACAGCTACATGTAGGAGAATGAAACTGGACCATTGTCTAACCCCATATACAAAGGTAAACTCAAAATGGATCAAAGACCTGAATGTAAGTCACGAAACCATTAAACTCTTGGAAAAAAACATAGGCAAAAACCTCTTAGATGTAAACATGAGTGATCTCTTCTTGAACATATCTCCCCGGGCAAGGAAAACAACAGCAAAAATGAGCAAGTGGGACTACATTAAGCTGAAAAGCTTCTGTACAGCGAAAGACACCATCAATAGAACAAAAAGGAACCCTACAGTATGGGAGAATATATTTGAAAATGACAGATCTGATAAAGGCTTGACGTCCAGAATATATAAAGAGCTCACACGCCTCAACAAACAAAAAACAAATAACCCAATTAAAAAATGGGCAGAGGAACTGAACAGACAGTTCTCCAAAAAAGAAATACAGATGGCCAAGAGACACATGAAAAGATGCTCCACATCGCTAATTATCAGAGAAATGCAAATTAAAACTACAATGAGGTATCACCTCACACCAGTAAGGATAACTGCCATCCAAAAGACAAACAACAACAAATGTTGGCGAGGCTGTGGAGAAAGGGGAACCCTCCTACACTGCTGGTGGGAATGTAAATTAGTTCAACCATTGTGGAAAGCAGTATGGAGGTGCATCAAAATGCTCAAAACAGACCTACCATTTGACCCAGGAATTCCACTCCTAGGAATTTACCCTAAGAACGCAGCAATCAAGTTTGAGAAAGACAGATGCACTCCTATGTTTATCGCAGCACTATTTACAATAGCCAAGAATTGGAAGCAACCTAAATGTCCATCTGTAGATGAATGGATAAAGAAGATGTGGTACATATACACAATGGAATACTACTCAGCCATAAGAAGTGGAAAAATCCAACCATTTGCAGCAACATGGATGGAGCTGGAGAGTATTATGCTCAGTGAAATAAGCCAAGCGGAGAAAGAGAAATACCAAATGATTTCACTCATCTGAGGAGTATAGGAACAAAGGAAAAACTGAAGGAACAAAACAGCAGCAGAATTACAGAACCCAAAAATGGACTAACAGGTACCAAAGGGAAAGGAACTGGGGAGGATGGGTGGGCAGGGAGGGATAAGGGGGGGGGAAGAAGAAGGGGGGTATTAAGATTAGCATGCATGGGGGGGAGGGAGAAAGGGGAGGGTGGGCTGCACAACACAGAGAGGACAAGTAGTGACTCTACAACATTTTGCTAAGCTGATGGACAGTAACCGTAATGTGGTTGTTAGGGGGGACCTGATATAGGGGAGAGCATAGTAAACATAGTATTCTTCAGGTAAGTGTAGATTAAAAATTTTAAAAAAAAAAAAGAAAGAAAGAAAGAAAAGGGGGATTACTCCTTAACAGGATAAAACTATTGGTAAATCAAAGATCAACGCATGCTTTAAATATCCTTAATGTTGATCACTTAAAGGGTGTCAGATGATCAGCTATGGAGGTACTCTTTTCTGATAATATTCCTTTCTCTTAATTAAAAAAAAAAAAAAAAAAGCAGTTACTGTGTGCTGACCTCCAATGAGTTCTGCACAGTGGTATAGAGGGCATGTCAAAGTGTGGGCAAAGGGTCTGTTTGTTTCTATGCAGGAGATCAAGGCCTAGCTTGGATACCCAGAAAATGAACTAAGATACGATATGAGGAGGAGCTTCCGGCATCAGCACTCTCTGGAGGACTCGTGCCGGGGGATGATCATCAAAAAGCCTCCACAGGGATCCGGACGATGCTGCGGTTGTGGCTGCATCCAGACCACCATCTCCTGGACTTGCCATAAGAAGGAGGAGGGAGATGTCTAGGCTGGCATGTGCATACAGTGAGACAACGAATTTGACTGGATCTGTACTGTTGGAACTCAACCAGGAGTTGGGAGGGGTGCAAGTTGTAGCACCCCAAAATCTCATGACTATAGACTATCTATGGTTAAAAGAACATATGGGATGTGAACAGATCCCAGAAATGGGCTGATTTAATTTGTCTGATGGTTCAAGTACAGTTGGAAAATATCCATCATATCATAGATAAATTTTCACAAATGCCTAGGGTGCCTAAATGGTTTTCTTGGCTTCACTGGAGATGGCTGGTAATTATAGATTTGCTTTGTTTATGTCACCGTATTCCTATTATGTCAATATGTGTGTGCAAATTAGTTAGTAGTTTAAAACCTATACATACTTAAGGTACTATACAAGAAGATATGTCAAAGAAATAATCAATCCTCCCAAGTTTCCTTCATATGCTACATCTATAGCTTTTCTTCTTCCTTCCTAATTACAAACTTTAAATAGAATTCGTGCCTCATATCGAATTTACCGAGTATCATAATTCCTCCAGGTGGTAAAGATACCTCGAGACAAGTGCTGGGCATAGAAGCCACAGGGCATAAATCTGCAAAGAAGTAAAAAGCTAACCTTTGCAAACAATATGGCTTCTCTCTCACTTACCAACTTTACATTTCCCTGTATGGCCCCGGAAGATGACTGGTTAGCCAGAGACGGGTAAGATTCCTCAAGGGAGGAACAACCTAAGACAGGCACAGTCGCAGGGGGGCCATCAGGTGAGAATTTGGGGATCAACAGAGGTGAGGCTCAGAACCTCACCCCCCCTTCTTTGAGAGAAATCTTCTGCATCCGTGGATGTTTTGCTGCCCTTGTCTAGCCTGGATTAATACTTAGTCCATAGGCACACACCTGATCATCTGATCATCTACATTTGCCTTCTTACAGCACTAAACTATGTTTTCTACCTTTATCTTGCATCTACCTACCACTTCAGCATTTTATTAAAAATAAAAATAATAATAATAATAGGAGAAATGTGGGATCAACATATAAATCAAGTACAAAAATCAAATGAATATTCATATTTGACCTGATGGTTTATAGGTCATATTGCATGATCAAAACCGAAAGTTTCTGTGATGACTGCCCTTGTACTGTTCACCATGTAAGAATTTATTCACTATGTAAGAATTCGTTCACCATGTAAGAACTTGTTCGTTATGCTTCAGAAGATTGGAGACTGACGAGAATTAGGCTTGAGATGGATTAATGATTGTACATTGAGCATTGACCCCCCTATACTGAATTTTATTGTTGTTAACAACCATTTGATCAATAAATATGAGAGATGCCCTCTCAAAAAAAAAAAAAAAAAAAAAAAAAAAAAAAAAAAAATAGGATCATTTAAGGAAGGCAATAGCTCTATGCTCCCCAACTTCAAGCTCTACTACAAAGCCACAGTAATCAAGACAATTTGGTACTGGCACAAGAACAGACCCATAGACCAATGGAACAGACTAGAGAGCCCTAATATATACCCAACCATGTATAGTCAATTAATATATGATAAAGGAGCCATGGACATACAATGGGGAAATGACAGCCTCTTCAACAGCTGGTGTTGGCAAAACTGGAGAGCTACATGCAAGAGAATGAAACTGGATTATTGTTTAACCCCATACACAAAAGTAAAGTCAAATGGATTAAAGACTTGAATGTAAGTCATGAAACCATAAAACTCTTAGAAGACAACACAGGCAAACATCTCTTGAATATAAGCATGAGCAACTGCTTCCTGAACCCATTTCCTCGAGCAAGGGAAACAAAAGCAAAAATGAACACATGGGACTACATCAAACTAAAAATTTTTGTATGGCAAAGGACATCATCAACAAAACAAAAAGGCATCCTACAGTATGGGAGAATATATTTGTAAATCACATATCTGACAAGGGGTTAACATCCAAAATACATAAAGAATTTACACATCTCAACACCCAAAAAGCAAATAACCCGATTAACAAATGGGAATAGGATATGAAGAGACACTTCTCCAAAGAAGAAATTCAGATGGCCAACAGACACATGAAAAGATGCTTCACATCACTAATCATCAGGGAAATGCATATTAAAACCACAATGAGATATCACCACACACCAGTAAGGATGGCCAGTATTGAAAAGACTAAAAACAACAAATGCTGGCAAGGATGTGGAGAAAGGGGAACCCTCCTATACTGCTGGTGGGAATGTAAGCTAGTTCAACCATTGTGGAAAGCAATATGGAGGTTCCTCAAAAAACTAAAAATAGAAATACCATTTGACCCCAGAATCCCACTCCTTGGAATATACCCAAAGAATACAACTTCTCAGATTCAAAAAGAAATATGCACCCCTATGTTTATCACAGCACTTTTCACAATAGCCAAGATATAGAAGCAACTGAAGTGCCTATCTGTAGATGAATGGATAAAGAAGATGTGGTACATATATACAATGAAATACTATTCAGCCATAAGAAAGAAACAAATACTACCATTTGCAACCACATGGATGGATCTGGAGGGCATTATGCTCAGTGAAATAAGCCAGGAGGAGAAAGATAAATGCCAAATGATTTCCCTCTTTTGTGGAGTATAACAATGAAGCAAAACTGAAGGAACAAAATGGCAGCAGACTCAGAGACTCCAAGAATGAACTAGTAGTGTGGGAGGGGAGGAGTGTGGAAGGGTGGGTGGGGAGGGAGGGAGAAGGGGACTGAGGGGTATTATGTTTAGTACACATGGTGTGGGGGATCACAGAGAGAACAGTGTATCACAGAGAAGGGACATAGTGGATCTCTGGCAACTTGCTGCACTGATGGACAGTGACTCTATTGCGGTATGGGTGGGGACTTGATAATAAGGGTAAATGTAGTAACCACATTGTTTCTTCACGTGAAGCCTTCATAAGAGTGTATATCAATAATACCTTAATAAAAAATTTTTTAAAAAAAAGGAAGGCAATGGCTTAAAGAGTGAAAGATTCTTAGAGGATAATTACTGGGCATTTATTCCTTTCTAAATGGCTCTCTCTAAGATCACTGGTAATGTTATTTTCCATTTCCATACATATTCCATATAAAATCTGATGCACATAAATCTACATTAAATAATTGAACAGGGAAAACATTCAGGGGAGCAAAAGTTGTACATGCAATTTTTTCTTGGTAGAGTTTTTGTGTAACAAACATAAAATCAAGGTTTCACTTCTGCACAATAGTGAAAAAACACATCATATGTTAATAGCTTTTACTAAATAATTATATTTCACATGTAATTTTGCTTACTATTAATTTCCACTAGATAAAGTTTTTTTAATTAACACAATTACAACATAATTAGCAAAAAAAATATTATGTAATTTTGTGTCAAAATTGAATATATAATCTCATTATTACTTGATGAATGCATCTTAAAATATATTTAAACTAAAAATACATTTAATAAGAGATTGTTAGATCATTTTTTATCAGAGATTGAGGGGGGGATTAAACAATAAATAATGTATACCTGTAATAAATCAAAGGAGATTTTATAGTTTTGATTTACAAATATATAGTCATCATCTTAAATAATTTGTGATTGTTAGGGCAACAGTTCACATATAAAATGACAAGTATTAAACAATTTTGTGCCTAACATAACAGTTATGTTAGGGCTATACCAAAGACTAATATATCTGGAAATGATATTGCTCTCTAAAGACAATTTTTAGCAGTTAGAGAAAAATTGAGAGCATATCTTATGAGTATCTTACTACTAGATCCTTAGTAACCATTTTCAATAAAAATAAGTTTCCATTCTGACAAAAAGGTTCATGATACAGGAATATTGCAGACAAACCTCAACTAGTAATCAGTGAATACATCACAACAATTTTTAATTTTTTTTTAAATTGGCTAGATGCAGTGGATAATCTCTAGGCAAAGATATCTTAGATCAATTAATGATTTTGAGATGTCCTCTAGTTTCCATAAAAATAACATATTAAGAAGCTAAGATTTCATTTCCCAAGGAGTTTTGATTGGGGCATTTTATATGAAACATTGCAATATATTAACTTGTTGGTAAAATTGATACCTGTTTTTAATAGATTTCTTTTTCTTTCTTTTTTGTAGTTAATAGCTCGGTGGCTAGAATCAAATTTCCTAAGAGAAAATTCTGGCAGCTAAGAAAAGGAAGAAACCTAACACCACTCCTCAGAAGAATAACATAAAGAAGGTTAAGATGGCTGTCCTGAAGTATGATAAAGTGGATGAGAATGGTAAAATCAGGCACCTTTGTCGGGAATGCCCTTCAGGTGAACATAGTGCTGGAACTTTAGGACCAGCCACTTTGAGAGATGGTATTATGGCTAACATCTGACATGACTTTCACAAACAGGAAGACAAATAATTCTGTAAACAAACAAGAACAACAAAATTCTGGCTGTATTGCTAATATGAACAAATTATTTAACTTCACAGTGCTTTCATTTTCTCAAGTTATTTGTGGGGAGCTAATAACAGAACCTGTCCCATAGGATTTTCTGTGAGGAAAGCATCAGAAAAGCACTTGCCACATAATAACTATTTAAACACTTTTTTGAATCTAGAGAATCTTGACTTTTTTCCATATATTTAAATAATTTTATATTAGCATACTTTTAAATTTACAGCAAAGTTTCAAAGACCCTATAGCATGTTCCCACATACCCTGTACCCAGTTCCCCCTCTTGTTACAACTAACAAGACAGTATCAATACATTATTAGCTAAAGTCCGTATTTTAGATTTCATTAGTTTTCCCCTATTTCTTTTTCTGTTCCAGGATCCCATCTGTGACTTAGTGATCATGTAACCTGAGGCTCCTCTGGGCTGTGACAGTTTCTCAAAATTCCTATGTTGTTTTTAACTAAGACAATTTTTTAGAGCAGTTTAAGGTTAACAGCAGAACTGAAGGGAAATTTCAGATTTCCCATTTAATTCTTGTCCCCATATAGGCATAGTCTCCCTCTTTATCAAAAACCCTCAACAATATATTTGTTACAAATGATGAAAATCTTGACTTTTTCTTCCAAAAGCTACACTGTGTCACATTTTGTTTTTTTTGCACAGTAATTAAAAAATATACTCTGTCTTCACTGTTAAGCATTGCAACTATTATCATGGTAGTTAAATTCTGAAATGCTTTTTTGTGCAATTATATTTGACAGTGCTTCTGTGTGGTTATCTAGTGGGATATACAGAAAAATACTGCTAGAATGTAGTAAGTGCTCAAGAATTTAATAAGTACCAATTCAAAAGTTGAGTTGAATTTTGAGAGAATTAGCTTGCTATGTTCTAATATGACAGTTTTCCCCAAGGAATAATGATTACTTTCAGTGAGATTTGCAACATGGCTTCACATTTTTTATTTTAAGTATAATTAATGTACATGGACAAGCCACACTTAGCTAAGTAGTGCCACTTTCACATTAAAAGGGACCCATCTAATTTTTTCCATAATGAATACTGGTATGTTAAAAATTGTGCTCATTTATAAGATTAGAATCCAAAATAAAAATAACAGCAACCATAATAACAGTAACAAATACACAATTACCTTGAAAATAACTACCATACCTGGAAACAATTTTTTTTTCCTCAAGTCCTTAACTTGGCTTGCTATAGAGAGAAGATGGATCCTAGAGTCTCAGTATTTAAGAACTATCAACCTGACTTGCTTCTTGGCTATATCTAGTTTAAACACCCACAACTGTTCTGAATAGACTTACCCTAATGGATATTCCTGACAATGCAGGTGATATTAATTATTAAATGGGCACTTTATTTTATTTTTATTAGTTTTCACCAGCATTAATGGAACTAAGATATTTCAGTAAGATCATTGAGCACCCCTTAAAAGATTTTCAAAAATCAACTAATTTAATGACTTTAGCTTTATAATAACATTTTAAAATAGTTAATTTTGATTTAATCAGTCAACTACTTTTCTCCATTTTCTTTTCAAGTATTTAACTATTACTCTTTGTTTAACAAATATGAGAAGAATCACTTCTCTATAGTATTCACTGCTAAGCTTATAAAATATTATGGATGAAAATTATAACTCAGTGCATATAAAACATGATTTCATGGAAGTTCCTCAAAAAACTAAAAGAAGAAATACTATTTGACCCAGGAATTCTACTCCTAGGAATTTAACCTAAGAATGCAGTAGCCCAGTTTGAAAAAGACATATGCACTCCTATGTTTATCACAGCACTATTTTAATAGCCAAGAAATGGAAGCAACCTAAGCGTCCATCAGTAAATGACTGGATAAAGAAGATGTGGTACATATACACAATGGAATATTATTCCGCCATAAGAAGAAACAAATCCTACAATTTGCAACAACATGGATGGAGCTAGAGGGTATCATGCTCAGTGAAATAAGCCAGGCAGAGAAAGACAAGTATCAAATGATTTCCCTCATCTGTGGATCATAAGAACAAAGCAAAATCTGAAAGAACAAAACAACAGCAGACCACAGAACCCAAGAATGGACTAACAGTTACCAAAGGGAAAGGGACTGGAGAGGATGGGTGGGAAGTGAGGGAGAAGGGGAATAAGGGGCATTACGATTAGCACACCTAATGTAGTGGGGGAGCACGGGGAAGGCACTATAGCACAGAGAAGACAAGTAGTGACTTTATAGCATCTTACTACACTGATGGACAGTGACTGTAATGGGGTATGCAGTGGGGACTTGATAATGGGGGGAATCTAGTAAACACAATGTGGCTCATGTTATTGTATATTAATAATACCAAAATTTAAAAAAAACAATTTCATACAAACACATATATTGAAAAGAATGTTTTATAATTATAAATCAGAATTGGTTCTAACTTCTCACTCCTAAAGTTTCATATATTCTTATATTTACTACAAAATTAGGGTGATAGTAAAACAACAATAAGAACAATGTAAGCTAGAAAAATTAAGTAAATGTAACAAAGATAAAAGTAAAGATTCTCTGACCACATCCCTTCAAATGAATTTTTTCTTTATATTTTCTGTCACGAATAGTTTCTCCTACCCCTAGAACCCTATTGAAATTTATATGTTTCATAAAGGCACACAATCTGCCTGATATTATCATTTTAAATATCTTCTTAACTCAAAGCTCCCTAATTGCAGGTAGTTATTTATTTTTACATCTTCCATTGCACACAGAACTCACTTATTTATAGAAGAAAATCAAAATGTAGCAGTTTATATCATTACCAGGATTTTCTAAATGTCAGTTGGTTCAAATTGTTTTATGACCCCGATGCTATAAAAAAAAATGCGTGGACCTGTGCACTAAATTAAACATATTTTAATGTATATTATATCCATATCTCTCAATATAGGAGTTCTTCACCATCATAAGTTTCTTATTCTTTGTCTTCAACATTGGGTATGCCAGTTTCCTCTCATTTATATGTTCATTGTTTCCCCATTATGGGCTCTACTTTTACGGTGCTCTCTGGAGTGCAGAACCTTGCAAATATGTACAGCATCAGATTGCTTACTGAGCTATGCTAAATTGCATTTTGCTCCCAGTGGATGGATTTATTCAAACTTTTTTGGAAGTGTTGTGTGAGAGGAATAGCTCTGAGTCAGATTTTTAGAAATGGAAAGAAACTCAGTGATGCTTCTTCCGTTTCCTCATAATATAGAGGAGAAAATTTCAATCCTGGAAATGTGACTTGGCTTACCTGAGGTTACTCAGGGACAGAGATGAGAGCAGATATTATGTCTCCTGGTTGTCTCTCCAATGCTCTCTGACCCTTTTTCCAATGGACATTTAAGGGTAGGAAACAGCTAGCTGATTTAAACAGAATATCATGAAGTAATTCCTATTCTGTAGGGTCCATTTCTGGCCCCCACTTTGAAAATCTTAACTGTAGAAACCTATTCATTATTAAACAAAACCATATGAACACCAAATATGTTCCAGGCACTGTTCTTGCTGCTTGATACATGCCAGTGAAGAAAAGTGAAACAAATTCCTATCATTTTGAATCTCATATTCCATTCAAGGGAGAAAGAACATTAACGATTAACATTTTTTTAAAAAAGAGTAAATCATTTGGGATGTTGGCAAGAAATAAACTCAAATGAAAAAGTATGAGAAAAGATAAATGTAAAGCTGGCGGGGAGTGATTTTTCAATAGCAGGGCAAGACCTTCAGAGAGGCTGAGATGTGAGCAAAGATTTGAAGGAGTTGTGGGAGTTAAGTCATGTCCATCTGTATCTGAAGGAAAAGCATTATAGGCAGAGGAAATGGTTCAAAGACCCCAAAGCAGGAGAGAACGTGGAAGGTGTAAGGGAGAGGAAGGCAGCCAGTGTTGCTGGAGAGAAGTAGGAAGAAGAGTAATAGGAAATGAGGTCAGAAGGAAAACCAGAGCTATATTAAATCAAGTTGCACTGTGCAGCCTGGAAACCACTAGTCACACATAGACACTGAGCACTTGAAATGTAACAATAAGCAAATGAAATTAAATATTTTGAATAGCTGTCATTTGTATCCCTCATGTAAATTAATATTTAGATAGATTGATACTTTATGTATATTGAAACATAAATAAGGCACAATTTGGTTAATTGGAGAAGTGGTATCTCTTTCTAACTATTTTACTTATAGTTTTTATAAATTCATCTAGACATGAAAGAGGAAGACAAGTCACCTAAATGCTATATATATTTTATCCCATCTAACTCACCTTAGATCTGGATAATACTGGTAGTTGTGTCCACTAACTCCAGAAACTAAAGTCAGACTGCCTTCAGGTCTTTATGCTAATTTCTAAGTAACACATCAAATAAATGTTCATAGAGTTTGTTTTGCAGCCTATAAGTCCAATAAATTAATTGGTACATGTTGCCACCACTTCTTAAATATCTCTACAGTACAGCCGCATTGGAATGAAATGAAGAAGTTATAGTCAAAGTATAGCCTAAAAGTCAGAAAAAAACTTTTTTGAAATGTTTAACCAAGGGAAAGGAACAGTTTTTATGATGTTAATTATCTAAAGCATAATACTTAATGAATTTCAAGGTTCCAATATACAGCAATAATTTCAATAAGCAACATGCAAAATTAATCCCAAGTAATTGCATTCAGAAAAGAGAAACTGCATCTGTAAGGCAATCATTCTAAGAAGATATTAAATGATGAAGCGATCACTCTAAAGTAAATTGTCAATAACTTAAATTTCTCTACCATGCAAGTTCTAAATTTTTGCCTAAATTGAAATGATTGTTTAGGTCTAGAAAGGAATGTTGTAGGTAAATAACAGGAAAAGAGACCAGTTTTTTTAAATGTATTTCTGTGTCATGCACCAAACTACCATTAGTGTTAGTGGAAGTTAAACACATAAATCCACTGTCCATCAATAAAGAGCAGAAACTGTGATCTATAAAATGAATGAATTAAATAATTATGAGTAATTCTTTAGCACATAACCTCTTCTAAGTTCTATCAAGTATATAGTCTGACTTTTTGAAATGGCACTTAAAAAGGTTTTACACCCTAATTGAACAGCTATGCACTGGGCTTATTTTTCACTTAGATCTCTCCTAATACCTGTGAAGTAGGGTTTTTAAAATAGGAGACTGGATGGTAAAAGCAGTAATTTCTCATCAGGGAATATTTAATAAGTGGAAGCTATTAGCTAAGTAAAAGACACAAAATAGATTAATCTTTCAAAGATATGCCCTTTGGGGGTTATAAATTGTTCAGTTTTCAGGGGGAAGAAGTCTGACAGTGTGTAAGGATAGATTTACATTTAACATGATTCCTTCATAAAACATTGGAAACAGTTTAAGTTTTTAATAATAATCATTAAAATTATTTGAAATAACCATCTGAGGTAAAAAACAAATGAAAGATTATATAATTTGGGCAAGAACTTACTTGTTACAGTTTGTGATATATTTTTTGAAGATAATGCTATGAAAGCTAACTTTTTATTATAGTATATTATTTCATATGCATTTCTATAATACTGTTAGTACATAGAAGAAAATATAATCCTATGCCTGACTATGGTGATTAAAATGTAACCAGAAAATGAACTTACTGACCTAGCTATGGTTTCTAAACATATCTGTTTGCCCTAAAAATGACCATATATCACAGCTTTTACAAAGATTCATCCACAATACATAACAAAAGAAAGTTGGATTCTGCTCTCATTTTCAGTTAAACACAGAGTCTAGTCTATTCACATGAACATTTACAAGTTTATCAGTTAATTGACTTAATTATCCATCTCCCTTTAAAAAAATGCATGACCATGGTTCAAATATCTTAAAATTTAGTGTAAGCATGATTTTATATTCATCACAATGAAACAAAACTCAAGAATACCTGTAAAATAATCTATGGAAAAACATTTTAATGGATTCTTGATTTAGTACTTTTTAAGAGAATATAGAGTTGAACACAAGAATCCAATTTGTGGGAATATTCTTCGAAAGTTACTACTTCAGTTTTTTCATTCTTTATTATAGGCAAAAGGTACCATATAAAAAATATAGTTACGGACTCAGGAGTCAAGATGGCGGTGTGAGTAGAGCAGCAGAAATCTCCTCCCAAAACCATATATATCTATGAAAATGTAACAAAGAAAACTCTTCCTAACATAGAGACCAGAGGACACAGGACAACATCCAGACCACATCCACACCAGAGAGAACCCAGCACCTTGTAAAGGGGGTAAGATACAAGCCCCGGCCCGGTGGGACCCGAGCGCCCCCCCACCAGCTCCTGGTGGGAGGAGAGGAGTCAGCAGGGAGGGAGAAGGAGCCCAGGACTGCTGAACACCCAGCACCAGGATTCCAGACCAGAGCGCAGAAACACTGCATGCGTGGGGTCCTTGAAACTAGGGAAACAGGGCAACAGAACCAGTGAGCGGGTGCCTGAGGCCGACGCCGGAGAAAAAAGAAATGGGAGTGGCCATTGTTTTTTTTGTTGTTGTTGTTTGTTTTTTGGTGACTGCTTTTTGGAAGTCTTAAAGGGACAGGGACCCCAATACTAGGAAAACAGGGAAGCAAGACCGGTGACTGGGTGCCTGAGACCATCACCTGAGGACAAAGAAAATCGTGCTTTTTTCTTTTTCTTTTTTTTTTGTTGCTGCTGTTGTTTTGGTTTGGAGAGTGCTCTTTGGAAGTCTTAAAGGGGAAGGGCAGGACACTTAGTTCAGAGGCAGGGAATCTCGGTTCTCTGGGCACTCTAACCCACAGGGCAGCAGGGAGCACGGAGGCGCCTTACAGAGATAAATAGCCTCCCAGCCACTCCCCCTCCAACGGGGCTCCACCATTTTGGACCAGCAGCCCAAGCCAGGCCACACCCACACAAACAGCGAACATAAACTCCACAGCAGCCGGGCAGGAAGCAGAAGCCCTGTCTGTGCTCAGCTGCCCAGCACAAGCCACTAGAGGTCGCTATTCTCCCAGGAGAGGAAGGCCACAAACCAACAAAAGGAAAGCTCTTCCAGCTGTCACTCAAACCAGCTCTGCAAACTATCTCTATAACCATGAAAAGGCAAAACTACAGGCAGACAAAGATCACAGAATCAACACCTGGGAAAGAGACAGACCTAACCAGTCTTCCTGAAAAAGAATTCGAAATAAAAATTATAAACATGCTGACAGAGATGCAGAGAAATATGCAAGAGCTAAGGAATGAAGTCCAGAGGGAGATCACAGATGTCAGGAAGGAGATTACAGAAGTGAAACAAACCCTGGAAGGATTTATAAGCAGAATGGATAAGATGCAAGAGAGCATTGAAGGAACAGACACCAGAGAACAGGAACATATAGAAGTTGACATAGAGAGAGATAAAAGGATCTCCAGGAATGAAACAATACTAAGAGAACTATGTGACCAATCCAGAAGGAATAATATCCATATTACAGGGGTACCAGAAGAAGAAGAGAGAGAAAAAGGGACAGAAAGTCTCTTTGAAGAAATAATTGCTGAAAACTTCCCCAAACTGGGGGAGGAAATAATTGAACAGACCACGGAAATACACAGAACCCCCAACAGAAAGGATCCAAGGAGGACAACACCAAGACACATAGTAATTAAAATGGCAAGGATCAAGGACAAGGAAAGTTTTAAAGGCAGCTAGAGAGAAAAAGGTCACCTATAAAGGAAAACCCATCAGGCTAACATCAGACTTCTCAACAGAAACCCTACAGGCCAGAAGAGAATGGCATGATATATTTAATACAATGAAACAGAAGGGCCTTGAAACAAGGATACTGTATCCAGCACGACTATCATTTAAATATAATGGCGGGATTAAACAATTCCCAGACAAGCAAAAGGTGAGGGAATTTGCTTCCCACAAACCACCTCTACAGGGCATCTTACAGGGACTGCTCTAGATGGGAGCACTCCTAAAAAGAGCACAGAACAAAACACACAGCATATGAAGAATGGAGAAGGTGGAATAAGAAGGGAGAGAAGAAAAGAATCTACAGACAGTGTATATAACAGTTCAATAAGAGAGCTAAGTTAGGCAGTAAGATACTAAAGAGGCTAACCCTGAACCTTTGGTAACCATGAATTTAAAGCCTGCAATGACAATAAGTACATATCTTTCAATAGTCACCCTAAATGTAAATGGACTTAATGCACCAATCAAAAGACACAGAGTAATAGAATGGATAAAAAAAAAGCAAGACTGAACTATATGCTGCTTACAAGAAATTCACCTCAAACCCAAAGACATGCACAGACTAAAAGTCAAGGGATGGAAATACATATTTCAGGCAAACAACAGTGAGAAGACAGCAGGGGTTGCAGTACAAATATCAGACAAAATAGACTTCAAAACAAAGAAAGTAACAAGAGATAAAGAAGGACACTACATAATGATAAAGGGCTCAGTCCAACAAGAGGATATAACCATTATAAATATATATACACCCAACACAGGAGCACCAGCATACGTGAAACAAATACTACAGGAACTAAAGAGGGAAATAGACTGCAATGCATTCATTTTAGGAGACTTCAACACACCACTCACCCCAAAGGATGGATCCACTGGGCAGAAAATGAGTAAGGACACAGAGGCACTGAACAACACACTAGAACAGATGGACCTAATACACATCTATAGAACTCTACATCCAAAAGCAGCAGGATATACATTCTTCTCATGTGCACATGGAACATTCTCCAGAATAGACCACATACTAGCTCACAAAAAGAGCCTCAGTAAATTCCAAGATATTGAAATTCTACCAACCAACATTTCAGACCACAAAGGTATAAAAGTAGAAATAAATTCTACAGAGAAAAAAAAAGGCTCACAAACACATGGAGGCTTAACAACATGCTTCAAAATAATCAATGGATCAATGAACAAATCAAAACAGAAATCAAGCAATATATAGAAACAAATGACAACAACAACACAAAGCCACAACTGCTGTGGGACTCAGCGAAAGCAGTCTTAAGAGGAAAGTATATAGGGATCCAGGCACACTTGAAGAAGGAAGAACAATCCCAAATGAATAGTCTAACATCACAATTATCAAAACTGGAAAAAGAAGAACAAATGAGGGTGAAAGTCAGCAGAAGGAGGGACATAACAAAGATCAGAGAAGAAATAAACAAAATTGAGAAGAATAAAACAATAGCAAAAGTCAACGAAACCAAGAGCTGGTTCTTTGAGAAAATAAACAAAATAGATAAGTCTATAGCCAAACTTATTAAGAGAAAAAGAGAATCAACACAAATCAACATAATCAGAAATAAGAATGGAAAAATCATGACAGACTCCACAGAAATACAAAGAATTATTAAAGACTACTATGAAAACCTATATGCTTACAAGCTGGAAAACCTAGAAGAAATGGACAACCTCCTAGAAAAATACAACCTCCCAACACTGACCGAGGAAGAAACACAAAAGTTAAACAAACCAATTATGAGCAAAGAAATTGAAACAGTAATCAAAAAACTACCCAAGAACAAAACCCCGGGACCGGATGGATATACCTCGGAATTTTATCAGACACACAGAGAAGACATAATACCCATTCTCCTTAAAGTGTTCCAAAAAATAGAAGAGGAGGGAATACTCCCAAACTCATTCTTTGAAGCCAAAATCACCCTAATTCCAAAACCAGGCAAAGACCCCACAAAAAAAAAAAATTACAGACCAATATCCCTGATGAATGTAGATGCAAAAATACTCAATAAAATATTAGCAAACAGAATTCAACAGCATATCAAAAGGATCATACACCATGACCAATTGGGATTCATCCCAGGGATGCAAGGATGGCACAACATTCGAAAATCCATCAACGTCATCCACCACATCAACAAAAAGAAAGACAAAAACCACATGATCATCTCCATAGATGCTGAAAAAGCATTTGACAAAATTCAACACCCATTCATAATAAAAAATCTCAGCAAAATAGGAATAGAGGGCAAGTACCTCAACATAATAAAGGTACTCAACATCATAAACCCACAGCCAACATTATACTGAACAGCGAGAAGCTGAAAGCATTTCCTCTGAGATCGGGAACTAGACAGGGATGCCGACTCTCCCTACTGTTATTTAACATAGTACGGGAGGTCCTAGCCACGGCAATCAGACAAAACAAAGAAATACAAGGACTACAGATTGGTAAAGAAGAAGTTAAACTGTCACTATTTGCAGATGACATGATATTGTACATAAAATACCCTAAAGACTCCACTCCAAAACTACTAGAACTGATATCGGAATACAGCAAAGTTGCAGGATACAAAATTAACACACAGAAATCTGTAGCTTTCCTATGCACTAACAATGAACTAATAGAAAGAGAAATCAGGAAAACAATTCCATTCACAATTGCATCAAAAATAATAAAATACCTAGGAATAAACCTAACCAAAGAAGTGAAAGACCTATACCCTGAAAACTACAAGTCACTCTTAAGAGAAATTAAAGGGGACACTAACAAATGGAAACTCATCCCATGCTCATGGCTAGGAAGAATTAATATCATCAAAATGGTCATCCTGCCCATAGCAATATACAGATTTGGTGCAATCCCTATCAAATTACGAGCAACATTCTTCAATGAACTGGAACAAATAATTCAAAAATTCATATGGAAACACCAAAGACCCCGAATAGCCAAAACAATCCTGAAAAAGAAGAATAAAGTAGGGGGGATCTCACTCCCCAATTTCAAGCTCTACTACGAAGCCATAGTAATCAAGACAATTTGTTACTGGCACAAGAACAGAGCCACAGACCAATGGAACAGATTAGAGACTCCAGACATTAACCCAAACATATATGGTCAATTAATATTCAATAAAAGAACCATGGACATACAATGGGGAAATGACAGTCTCTTCAACAGATGGTGCTGGCAAAACTGGACAGCTACATATAGGAGAATGAAACTGGACCATTGTCTAACCACATACACAAAAGTAAATTCAAAATGGATCAAAGACCCGAATGTAAGTCATGAAACCATAAAACTCTTAGAAAAAAACATAGGCAAAAACCTTTTAGACATAAACATGAGTGACCTCTTCTTGAACATATCTCCCCGGGCAAGGAAAACAACTGCAAAAATGAACAAGTGGGACTATATTAAGCTGAAAAGCTTCTGTACAGCAAAAGATACCATCAATAGAACAAAAAGGAACCCTACAGTATGAGAGAGTATATTTGAAAATGACAGATCCGATTGTCGTCCAGAGGCTTGACGTCCAGAATATATAAAGAGCTCACATGCCTCAACAAACAAAAAACAAATAACCCAATTAAAAAATGGGCAGAGGAACTGAACAGACAGTTCTCTAAAAAAGAAATACAGATAGCCAACAGACACATGAAAAGATGCTTCACATTGCTAATTATCAGAGAAATGCAAATTAAAACCACAATGAGGTATCACCTCACACCAGTAAGGATGGCTGCCATCCAAAAGACAAACAACAACAAATGTTGGCAAGGTTGTGGAGAAAGGGGAACTCTCCTACACTGCTGGTGGGACTGTAAATTAGTTCAATCATTGTGGAAAGCAGTATGGAGGTACATCAAAATGCTCAAAAGAGACCTACCATTTGACCCAGGAATTCCACTCCCAGGAATTTACCCTAAGAACGCAGCAATCAAGTTTGAGAAAGACAGATGCACCCCTATGTTTATCGCAGCACTATTTACAATAGCCAAGAATTGGAAGCAACCTAAATGTCCATCGATAGATGAATGGATAAAGAAGATGTGGTACAAATACACAATGGAATACTACTCAGCCATAAGAAGAGGACAAATCCTACCATTTGCAGCAACATGGATGGAGTTGGAGGGTATTATGCTCAGCAAAATAAGCCAAGCGGAGAAAGAGAAATACCAAATGATTTCACTCATCTGTGGAGTATAAGAACAAAGGTAAAACTGAAGGAACAAAAAAGCAGCAGAATCACAGAACTCAAGAATGGACTAACAGGTACCAAAGGGAAAGGAACTGGGGAGGATGGGTGGGTGGGGAGGGATAAGGGGGCGGAAAAGAAGGGGGGTATTAATATTAGCATGCATGGGGGGGTGGGAGAAAGGGGAGGGCTGTACAACACAGAGAAGACAAGTAGTGATTCTACAACATTTTGCTATGCTGATGGACAGTGACTGTAAAGGGGTTTATAGGGGGGACCTGGTATAGGGGAGAGCCTACTAAACATAATATTCATCATGTAAGTGTAGATTAATGATAAAAAAAAAAAAGCAGTTCCTGTGTGGTGATCTCCAATGAGTTCTACACAATTGTATAAAAGGCATATCAAAGTGAGGGCAAAGGGTCTATTTGTTTTTATACAGAGGATCAAAGCCTAATTTGGCTACACAGAAAATGAACTAAGATACGATATGAAGAACTTCCAACATCAGCACTCTCTGGAGGAGTCATACCAGAAGATGATCATCAGAAAACCTCAACAAAGATCCAGGTGATGCTGCAGTTGTAGCTGCATCCATCCCACCGGTTCTTGGACTTGCCATTGGAATGAAGGAGGAGGTATCTAAGCTGGCCTGTGCTTTCATTAAAGCAACAAATTTGACTGGATCTATACTGTTGGAACTCAACCAAGAATTAGGAGAAGTGCAAGTTGTAGTGCTCCAAAATCTTATGACTATAGACTATCTCCGGTTAAAAGAACATATGGGATTTGAACAGTTCCCAGGAATGGGTTGTTTTAATTTGTCTGATTTCTCTCAGACTGTTCAAGTACAGTTGGACAATATCCATCATATCATAGACAAATTTTCACAAATGCCTAGGATGCCTAATTGGTTTTCTTGGCTTCACTGGAGATGGCTGGTAATTATAGATCTGCTTTGGTTATGTAACTGTATTCCTATTATGTTAATGTGTTTGTGCAATTTAATTAGTAGATAAAACCTATACATGCTTAAGTTACTCTACAAGAAAACATGTCAAAGAAATAATCCTCCCATGTTTTCTTCCATCTGCTACCTCTATAGCTTTTCTTCTTCCTTCCTAATTACAACCCTTAAATGGAATTCATGCCTCATAATTCCTCCAAGTGGTAAAGCTGCCTCAAGACAAATGCCGGGCATAGAAGCCACAGGGCATAAATCTGCAAAGAAGTAAAAAGCTAACCTTTTCAAACAATATGGCTTCTCTCTCACTTACCAACTTTACAACTCCCTGTATGGCCCCGGAAGGTGACTGGTTAGCCAGAGACGTGTAAGATTCCTCAAGGGAGGAACAACCTAAGACAGGCACAGTCGCAGGGGGGCCATCAGGTGAGAAATTGGGGATCAACAGTGGTGAGGCTTAGAACCTTACCCCCCTGTTTTGAGAGAAATCTTCTGCATCTGTGGATGTTTTAATGCCCTTGTCTAGCTCAGATTAGCACATAGTCTACAGGCACACACCTGATCATCTACAATTGCTCTCTTACAACAATAAACTATGTTTTCTACCTTTATCTGGCATCTACCTACCACTTCAGCATTTCATTAAAAATAAAAATGATAATAATAATAAAGGGAAAAATGTGGGATCCACATATAAATCAAGTATAAAAATCAAATGAATATTCATATTTGACCTGATTGTTTATAGTTCATAATGTGTGATCAAAACCGAAAGTTTCTGTGATGACTGCCCTTGTACTGTTCACCATGTAAGAACTTATTCACTATGTAAGAATTCATTCACCATGTAAGAAGTTGTTCGTTATGCTTCAGAAGATTGGAGACTGATGAGAATTAGGCTTGAGATGGATTAATGATTGTGCATTGAGCATTGACTCCCCTATACAGAATTTCATTGTTGTTAACAACCATTTGATCAATAAATATGAGAGATGCCCTCTCAAAAAATATATATATAGTTACACAAAAAATAGCATTCCCTCACAAGAACTTGTACTGGCAACTATCCCTGAAACAAATCTCTTTGCTGACTTTCCCTCCCTCCCATCCTCCTCTTCTTCCTTCTCTTCTCTCCCTTCCCCTCCCCTCCCCTCCCTCTCTTCCCCTCTCCTTCCCTTCCTTTTATCCTTCCCCTTCTTTTCTTCTTAGCCTACCACATATACTTTATTATTTTTTAATTTATAGCAATAGATATATTTTCTATTTTACAAAATCTTTGTAGAAGTATTTCAGTATGCTTATTATTTATCATTGCCTCCATTAATTGATCACTGTCCAAGACATCCAAAAAATTTTTAATTACCTTATAGAAATCTTATGAAATTGATACTAAAAAATCTCCATTTTACTACATAGTGACACTGAGGTACAGGGCACTTAAATAGGTTGCTGCAGATCACATGACTATTACGTGGAAGGGTCAGGATAAGAATCAAGTCCTATGACTCAGATCCATATTATTAGCTATTATGCTACCATAAATTTCAGAGCTCATCAAAGAATGAAAATATTTTTTTTCTCCTGAAAACTTATAATAAAGAAATTGTCAAACTGTAAATTAGATTGCTATATTAGGTCAGAAGCATGTTTATTCAGTCCAGGAATTGTTGGCTACATTCCTGATGTTAGCTTTAGAGGATAGTTCTAGTCAACTTTTTTAGAACCAATTATGATGTTATGGTTTATACATCTATTCAAAACATTTTGAATGAAATCATATTTCCTTTCTAAACCACACCTTGGGATTATTAGTTTTAGGCATTTACTATCAGTTGCAGGGAATAATACACTTGATTTCTTTTTTTATTTAACTTTACTTCATTCATTTTCATACCTCAGATTATAGTGAAAACAACTGTTTCCTACTAGCATTGAAATATATTTTTATTTGAAAACTAAAACTCTTAAAAAGGTAATCTAGAATTTGGTTTTCCTTAGTTTGGACTGTTTAAAAGATAGCAGATGAAACCAATATTCCCATTTAATATCCTAAGCACATAGTTCCAGGTAACTTAGAGGAAAATAATCTAATATTTCCATAAGCATAACTTGATATGAAGTATAGCCATACTCTATATTTTGGAAATTGTGTTAAATGGATAAGGAAGAAATTCATACAGCTTCTTTCTAGTTTGTTCAGGTTTCGTATTCAACCATTTGGGCATATGTTGAAAAATCAATCATCTTAGCCCACACAATCACCACATTTTAAGATAAAGGGCACTTCTTAGCTGGGAAAAGAGAAAAAAGTGTGCTAGTAGATAAAATCATATAGGGTTTATAGCAAAAAAATATAGTAAAATGTCAGCATGTGCTGTGTTTAGGTACAATAAAATACTTTTTAAAAAGTTCTTGTCTAAAATGGAAAATAACAAATTTTGAAGTTTTATCAGTATAAGTACAGAATTTTTTAATTTGAAAAAAAATATCAAATCAAACCAAATTTAAAAAAAAAGACAATGGTAAAAATCCAAGTTGGCAAAAAAAAAAAAGCAACACATAGCTCAGATTACAGCAGCGATTATCAAGTTTAAAATAATCACACCACCTTATCAGACATACTCATACTAGAAAATATGAGTGCTAACATTTGTGTCATGTCTGGCCATTAAGAAAAATGATATGTAACTCATACATACATATATTATTTTACATGTAGGTCTTTCAGAGTATAATTTGTCAAAGATATGATTGATATCCATTTCTTTAGAATAACTGCTATTTATAAGTAGTAAATACAGTGCAAATTAAAATAGTGAAGACAAAAATAATTCTATTTATGATTTTCCAACTCTTGCCTAAAAGCATCAAAGGAAAATTTTAGAACTTACTAGAGAGCTTAAAACAACTAAAAGAGAAAATATTTCATGTTTAGCTTACATTTAAAAGAGTGTCTTGACTCAGTTACAAAAATTTTGAGTGGATTATTCTCACTTGTAACACATTTTTATAATGACACGTGTATTATGCAAAAATGTCTGCTTTTTTGGCAAAAAAATTGAATTTTGGCAGAGATTAATTTTTTTAAAATAGCCAAATAAATCAAATGCAGTGTCCTAAAATTATAGGCATATCACAAATGAACATTATAACTCTATATAGTCAAGGGAACAAAGATTGAAACTAAAATACTGAACTCTAAATCTACAGTGTCAAATGTCTTTTTTTCTTTCTTCTCCATTATTCTTCCCTATGGGGAACATCCAAGTTTTGCCCACAGTAATTCAGAAGCACTGGTCCTGAAATTGAGGGTAAAGGCATCAACAGCAGTAATTGAGCCATTCACTCAGCTTTCCTTTGAGAGCATGTTGATTGGCATAATATAAAAATAGAACACACATTTAGAAATAGACTTAAAACTACTCTTGAAATGGAGACTAAATGGTTCATGCAATTGATGAGACAAAGATCTATTACTCCGAATCACTGGCTTTAGTCTAGCTTACATGAATGTAATTAATTCATTATAATAAGACAGTCTTCAGAAAAATATGTAGTATAAAAGTTAAAGTCTCCATACAAAGAGATCTTTTAACATGCTATCTACAAAAACAAAAACAAAAACTTAAAACTTACTGGAAGCTTGAAAACTTACCTGCATTTTGTAGATATTCTCAGAACACTTTAAATGTTTGTGATTAGAAAGTCATTTTACTCTGAACAATTGCAAAAATGATTCACCAGCCACCATTATGTCAGGGGTTGTATGGAAGATTATAGACGTGACTAAGTTAAATCACACAGTGCCTGAAGAACTACTGGTGAGCATTTTTCTCAATATTTTCAGACTAAATAGGTCATTGGGATTATTTCTTATTTTCTTAGTGTTCTAAATCCTAACTTTGTGTTCCCCAGTTTAATTTTTAACATTCAGATTTAACTTAATATATGGAGCTCGCCAAGCAATGTGTGGATTGATCCTGGACTTTACAGAGTCCCGTCTTTGTGTGTGTGGAGAATAGTCTGGCTGCTGCTGTCCTCGCCCAGTTTCTTTAGCTCATTAGCATACATTTCCTGACCCTTGGTTGGGGGATGGACAGATGGTGGGATAGATAGACTGGTGGACAGAATAATGAATACTAGCCTAGGTTTATTTAGGGAGGGAATCAATGTGTAAATTAATATCCCCATGATAATTATTACTCCACTGTTAAAGTTGCCAGGAAAATACTATAATTGAAAGCTTGCTGAATAGCCATCTATAAGAATGATTCCCTAAAGTCTGCTTTAAGAAGAGTATCTAGGAAAACAATGAAAATATATTATTTCCTTACACTTCTGTATTTTTTTTTCCTTTTCAAGTTGGCTGACCTGTATCAACTCTCCTCCCTCCACCCAATCCTCCACTGCCAAGAAGAGGAAAGGAAAAAGGAACACAGACACATACACACACAAATACCATACACCTCGGGAGCTTATTTGGTGGTAAAAATGATTAAATAAATAGTTCCTAACATGTAACAATGCCCCATGTTCAAAGATGGCCCACATGAATTTTATTTACTTCTCACTTTCTTGAGTAACTGAATTTCTAGAGATGGAAACAATGTAAATAGCATTTCAAAAATAAAAGGCAGCTTGAGCTAATTCTGTCCACAGTGCAGAAACTGGTTTCCCCAGATGGAAAATAATTACTTGACATAAATACCTGAAAGAGATGGTAAATGAAAACAGAACTTTATTGACAAGCTTGCAGAAGAAAACCAAACAAAAAATACTCCTGTGATTGGGCATGAACCACGCTTCTGTAAAGGTAACAATAACTACCCAACTTAAAAGATAGTGGCCTGCAGTGTTACCCCTGTTCCCATTTCCTTGTGTAGAATTATTAAAAGGCCCCCTCTCTTTACATGTTAAGAATAAAAGCACAGAATTATGAATATATTTTATAAACTTCCAAGCATAAAAGACATGTTATTTAAACTCATAATTAAAAATTAGGAAGCCAGTGCCTTATATTATAACCAAAAGGCAACACTTTTTTGTTCCTCCTCTGAAAAGTATGTCTTTGGAAAGCACTTTAGCAGAATATTTACCAACATGTACACACCCACACACATGCATGTACACACACATGCACACGCACACACACACACACACATTTAATTAGTTGTACACTGCTCCTAAACTCCTGAAGGCACTGCCAATTACTTGAACTTTCCTAAAAGCAGGGACACTTTTATAAAATCTTTATTATCATGAGAATTCAGGTATCAACTGCTTTTAGGAAAATTTAGCCAAATAAATGCAATCCATGAATAAAAATTTAAAAGATATATAAGCCAGTATATTGATTAAAGAGGGAATAAAGTTTGTAACCAGCAGTTCTCTTACACTGACTTATGAACTGACCTACATGAAATGATTAACACTTTACCTTACATATCTGAATGATACTAATACAGCACTATGAAACAACACACAAATATCCCTGTAGCACTGCAAGGTCTCAAAGAAATGAAATAAATAAAAGAAAACATGATATACAAAAAGGGACAAATGTGGGATGACACAAGAACGAATGGCTTAGTCTGTGAAAGATAACTCAAGGAGAAACTAGGTTAAGAAAGTTTACAGAATATTTGCAAAGAGGATTTAACCTTAAAAATAGTACTAAGTATCAGTGAAAAAAATCAATAAACAAATTTATCTAATGGAGTTTAACTGGATTAGAATGCAAATCTGGGCTATAACATTGGACTTTATATGAGGTTGATTTTCCAAGGGCACTTTAGAAGTCTGTTCATAAAACAGTGCTGCAAAATAATCGAATAGGAAGTAAAATGTGAATTACAGGCTTATTATCTTGCAGAGAAGGAATACAGAGGTAGCTACCACTACATTAGAAAGAAAAACCCTGACAATTCATGTACAAATAAATGACAGTAGAAAATCCCATAAAATATTTTAATTTTAAATAAAATGTCAAGAAAATATTTCATCTAATGGAAAAACAGATGATGTAAAATGCTTAATTAAAATAAAAAAACACATTTAAGTGTATTCATTTTCATTTTTAAAAAAACTATTTTATAACAGTGTATTAGTTGATAACTAAACCTCATTAATGAGTATAAGGGAGGAAACTAAGAAGAAACTGGAAGTAGTTATGATCAAGTTTATACCATAATTTTCATTTAGCAAAATTCATAACTCTTATTGTAGTGGAATTCACTTTTACTGTATTTGAGTCTGCTATTTATTTTCAAACCATAACAGAGCAAAACTCTGTCCCACTCCTGTGTTTTCTAGCATCCTAATAGGTTGTATAATTTTGGTAGTTTGGATTAAAAATTACTTAATCTTACTTTAAAGAAAAACTTTAAAACCACCTGGAATAAATGTAATAATAAAGACATACACAGAATGCTATGGGAATAAAGAGGAAATTACACTCCTGTGCCACTGTAAAAGACATCACAAAGACGATCACAATTCACTGGATTTTGAATGGATAATGAAATTTCACCAGGTGAGCAATAAGATAAGATGAGATGGAAGAACAGACAGTAGGGAAAGAGTGTGTTTTTGCTGGGAGAGCAATCCAGTCAAAAGAGAATGCAAAAGACTGGTGATGATACATGTATATCAGCATATGTGTATCACTACAATGTGTGTGTTATGGGGAGGTGAATTATTGTGTTTTGGAGGTGAAGCTAAAAAGGTTGTGGTGCCAGATTATAAACTCAAAATACCATTCAACAGTTTGAACGCCCAATAGTTCCCAAGCATATCTGAGTATCATATCACTTTGGGAATTTTTAAAAATACAGATTCCAGAGTTCCAGCTTTATTTAGGGGACATTCATTAGTTCTTGCTTAACCATCTTTAGGAATACCTGCTGCAGTCTATTAGCAATAGAAATCCAGAAAAACTCCTGACATGGTCCTTACCTGATCACTCTACTCTCCCACCTGTGCCTCAAGACTGTGACAATACCCTTTGTTACCTTGCATTCAATAAAGGATGATGAAAGCCACCTCTTCAGACCTTACTTCCCAAACCACAATCTTCAATAGCCTACCAGTTACTCTATTTCTCCTTAGTTTTTTGTTTGTTTACTGTAGCATTTGGCCTAGTTTACTTGTTCAATTATTTTATTGTCTAATCCCACCCCTACACTATCCACAGATACACACTCAAATGAAACCTCAGAGTAAAAGATGACTGATGTTTTTATTGCTTATTTATCTACCCTCTAGAACATTGCATGACACAGGATTAGGTGCTTAATAAATTATTGTTACAGTTTGAGGGAAATTATGTTATTGTTGAAGGTAAATAATTGTATTTTTTATATAAATAAAATCTAGACCAAAGTAAAAGTTCTGCATTTGATTCTGTAATATGCATCACTGAAACTGATTGCTGAGCAAATAATTCTTTGTGAAGATGGCCAGAATGAATTACATACACATTCTGTGGCCTAGTTTATCTCATGAATGGAAATATGAGTATCAGCACAACTTTAAGGTCAGTTTTTAATCATTCAATATTAGGCAAACTTGGATTTTGAAGAGGCTGCAAAAGAAATAATCTTATTTAGATCTTCAAATCCTTTGAAATCATTCTTTAAGGGAGCAAATGTTAATTATGAGCCTGATGTAGTTTATAAGCAAAATTATAAATCAAGAAAATTTAGAGCATGAGGTACACTTGAGATTTTGCTGTTCAATCTATTTCACAAATGAGAAATCTAGAGACTAGAAAGAAAAATGATTTTAAAAAAAGAAGCAACAGTAGTTAAACATCAATTATCTAAAACTATTTAAAATTGTTTTAAATTGAAATGAAATAAACAAATATATTTTGAAATGGAACAGTCTAACTTGGAGACTAAAATTATAGTATTTTTAGTATATATAATATAGTTTCAAGTTGATTCCATTTAGAAGATCCATATATTTACTTTTAAGGTTAAATAAAAGTTTAGAAATATGAAAATTAAATGAAAAATTAGTATTATCTATGAGAAGAGAATTCTAACCCCTTGTTGTATGACACAAATTTTTAAATTGCATGTCTGTAGAAATAAGGATAGCTTTCCAAATATCCCCTTGATTATGTTCTATAGATACTGTATTATGTAAGTACTATATGTAAACACATTCAGCTAATAACATATTACACATAAAGTACATTGGTGAGGAGAAAATGTGCATACTGCCTGTTAAATTCTAATGAGATGATCTCAATTAAGTGAGTAGAATGTATATTCCATTTTGCTAAGAGGGCAGTCATCATCTACTATTCTATCATCCAGAAAAGGAGAAGAAAGAATAAAATTAGTTAATATGGTCTAGTATGATCAATGAGCAATCAAAATATATATTATTGCCACTATGCTTAAGGAGTTCCTATATATTATCAGCTCTCTAAAGTTTCCTGAGGTAGAAAGCTGTCCCCAATGAACAACAGCCATTTCTCTTTATGAAAAAGACCAAAAAGAGTCAAGATTAAGAAAAATGGTGGCTATGATCACAAATGCTATGAAAATATATAGCTCTATTTAGCAACTACAAATTGTAGTTCAGGGTAAAATATCTGAAAGTATCTTTTATTACTTTGGTATGAGATTCCATTTATCTTCACTAAAGCATAAGTCAAAAAAAATCTATCAAAGAAAAAATAGATGATAACTAGGGAAAAGTCATCATCTGATCATTCTTGGGCAAAAACAAACAGGAAGAGGAAGAAAGCCTATTAGAATCATGTATATGGTTCATTTTGAGGATATGTCCTCTTCCAATATTCCTCTTTAAAGAATATCTTAAAATCTTAATTCTCACTGGTATGAAACAGTACTCAGAGTGACAGCAGCAATATTAGTCCCAACTCCATCTCATACTGGAAACAGAATGCGAAACAACTGATACAAATTTGCTTCCTGGAGTAAGGTTAGCAAAGGCAAAGAAACTCTCAGAGAATTTCTTGGGGAAAAGAAGCAACCATACCAAAAACAACTGAACAGATTATGTCGACTATTCAGACTAATTGGTTTTCCTTCAATACTTTATCATTTCTCTACGCAGCACGAAATATAGAAAAGCAGCAATAACTTGAAGAATGAATGTGGAAACCTACTGGGGAGGGGACCTGAAATGTACTAAATATATTTGTGGCAGAATTAATTCCAACACCCAGGAGGAAGCTGCTAATGCGTTAGAGTGAGCTGTCAAGTGAAACAGGAATTATTTTCCATGCATTTTCTAATGAGTTTTAATACACCCCCAGTATTTATTTTAAGATATTCTGCTTGTCAAGATGGAACTCCTGTTCTCATTTTCATATAATTGACTAGTTTAAAAAAAGCATTATTCCATTTCAAAATATTAATAAAATAGTCCACTTCAAATAAAATTCCCTTTGTCCCAAAGGCCCCTGATTAATTTCTTTTTAAAGCCAAGTAAAATAAGAGAGCCAACTGAAAATTTGTACCATTGTTAGTCCTTTTTTCTTTCATTCTAACTCATGATTCAGATTTCATAATTTTATCTTGTCTAATGATCTAAATACTTGGATATTTCAAAATATACAAGTTTGACAGTAAGACTTATGTCATCTCATATGTGCCTGTGACTATGACATTTAATATGTGGCATTAACTCTATACTTCTAAAAGTCTGTTGTTTGCTGATTATCACACTAAAGCCTTTTTTTAAATTTTATTTTGTTGCTTTGGATCATTGGACATTAAATTCAGAAAACATATATCCCAATAAAATGAATCTCATTTAAATCAAGACATTTTAATAAACCATATAAATTATTAGTCAAGGAGATTCAATTTCAATAAATTTCCATCAAAACTTATTGCAGTTTCATAGAAATATAGTATGTATTTTTCATGACTCAGATCAGTTAGTTTTACCTCAGAAGGTATGTAACATTTTAAAGTTTTTTTTAATTAATGTTACAATTATATTAGAAAATTGAAAATTATTTTTTAGTAGTACAATAGTAAAGTTAATTGCAGTTGCGCCTATAAATATATTTGGAGATTAAACCAGGACAATAAGAAATTCCTAAATACAATGTTACTTACTCAATTTCCTCTTGTTCATTCATTTATTAAAGAATTAAAAATGTTGAAATTTTAGACACTGCAATTCCTAAATGATGCCTCAATTTAAATCAAATAGTCCCCAGTAACTAATAGTCCAATAGTAAATCAATTTCCAGAAAATTAAAATAGAATATTGTTCTTAAATAATACCTGATACATTTCTGATATAATTTATAGGTTGATATTTAATTTTAACATAATTCCATAATGAATACAAGTATAATTGTCATTAGGAATGAAATTTTTCTGAACTTTCATGCTGTAGTAATCCTTCACAGTTCTCACATTTAACCTAAATTTCTGATTGTTTAAAAACTAAAAGGAAAATAAGAGAATGTCACATTTATGCATTTCAAAAAGTTAAAATATTATATTAGTCCATTTTTATCCCTTATATTGATAAATTATCCCATTATATGACTTCTTATAAGTCTTTTTAATGATTAGGAGCTTTAAAATAAAAATAAAATTATTTTAAAACCAATTGATAATTGCAAATAGTTTTTATTGATTCTGTCCTTAAAGTCCTTCCACTTTATTTTAAATGGAATATTTTCAATTTATTAAAATCAGGATAAGAACACATGCAAAAATGATTTTGAAAAACACATATGCTTATTTACTGATGCTATGAAATAATGGCAAAAAGGATTATGGTATACTCTGGTCGAATTTTTTTCACTTATCTTTTCTTTTAACGTGTTTAGGTCTTCAGGGCTCTAACAAAAATAGTATTTGTACATGAGCCTTTCCCCAGATTTTAAAGATGGAATATTAAACCACTGTGCTCATTGCACATGATTTCTTTTACTTTGAAAAAATTAGAATCAGTTACAATAGTAAGCGGCTGAATGTTTCCAGACAAGGTGTATGTTGGGAGCAGGGGTCTGTTTACATCTTCTGTGTGTGGATGTGGGTGTGGTTTGTGTGTAAGCTCTTAGTTATGGACTGGAATGTTACTTTCCTATGTCCAATACTCCTTGAGATGTCTTTTCTTATAGTGTGTTCTGAGGAAAAAAATGTTCAACCAAAATATTTTTCACACTGCTACTATCATTTGTACTGCATGATTTTGAAGGGAAGGAACTATGCTGAAAATCAACAAACAAGCAGTCAAAGTCTAATATAAAACATTTAGAAAAAAAGAAATCTAACAAAAAACCCACTTAATTCCAATACCAATTACAGATAGACTGTATTTCATCCTGTATTATATCCGTGCTTTATCTTTTTCACAGCTTCATTAATGTGCCTGAGATTCAGTAGGAGGTACTACTTACATTTTAACTGGAAAATAAAGTAATAAATGAAGCCCACCATAGTGATAATAATGAAATCTCTCCTCCATGTTCAGTTAGATTGACTATGACTGTAATCAACTTGTTCACAGGCTATGAACTACTGCTATGCAGATACATCCCTAGTACACCTAAAGGATATAAACCAGGGAGGAATAATCCAAATTTGGTGAGATATCTGTCCGTTTTGCTTTGTCTTGAATGGCAAACTAGTCATTTTTGACTAAATGTTAAATAAACTATATCCTCACTTTATTTAAATAATCAAATATTGGTTACATATCTAGTATTGTTAGTATCATTAATATGAGGCTCTGGTACAATATATTATTTTACGTGCATGCAGAACATGTATATGCATCCCTAACTTAGAGTGTAATAATGAGGAGAGTCCTTGTAAATGGTCTTTCTTGGTCCAGGACTAGCAATAAGCATTCTAACTTTTTTTTGGCAGTAGTACTTTTTTCCATTAAATGAAGTATTTTAATAGTAAATACTATGCTGGAGAGACATACTTTCTGGGAGAAATTTCATCTCTTTTATTCTATGAAGGTCAGTTGGAAAGTTATGATTTAACTTAGAAATATTCATTTTTAAAGCAACGTTTGAGGAACAAGTATCTCTCATTTCTGGTAACAAATCTTTGTTATCATTATTACAGATGACTAGTTCTTCACCAACTGTTCCTAGCTCAGTATCTCTTTTTTTGCATTTCTTGTTAGATGTTTTCTCATGTATTTCTATTTTGGATGGGATTATTTTTCATTTATGCTTTAACTGGTTATTGTCGATATACAGTTAGAATATTGATTTAAGTATGTTGATCTCACATGTGTTCACCTTGATGGATTCTCTTATTAATTCTAATAGTTTCTCCATTGATTCTCTTGGAATTTTGAGGTTATCATATAATCTGCAAACAATGAACATTTTTCTTCTTTTTTAGTAGTTAAGACTTTTACATCTTTTATTGTAATTGTGAATTAGCTTGGTCCTCCAAAAAGAGTCAAAAGATAGCAGCAATTACACATTTGTACAGGATGTAGAGGAATTTCCATTGTGTTTCATATTTAATGTTATGCTATATGTTGTGTTCTTGAGAATATGATTTATCACTATATAATTATTTTCTAAATTCTTAGGAGGTATTTTAATACTTATCAAATATATAAAGTAAAATAATCCTTTGTTTAACCTAAAATTTTAAAATTACTTTCCTTAAAAAAATTATTCCAAATAGAAACAGATTCTAATATAAAATAAAAATGAACATTGTTGGCTACCATGTAAAATCTAAAGGCTGGAATTTGTACCCCTGGTTTAAAATGTCAGCAAAACAGGATTATGGGAGTGATGGATATTTTAATAAATTATTTGAATGAAAACATGTAATGCTTAAAATAAATGTTTTGAAACAAAGCACTTTCATTTACCACAAGAAAACTCCAATGTAAATTTGTTCTTAATTTTTATGATTAGGACATACTTCAGGGTATTTTAAGCAGGAATAAAACCAATATTTATTTTTGGCACCAATAAAAGCCTGAGGAGTACAAAAATGTATCATGCATTTTGAGTCAGGATCTCTGGGAGTGTGACACAGGAAATCTGAAAGACTGAAATAGAGTTACTGAAATTAAAGAGGCACAGTTAGATGCAAAGGAAAAAAACTGACTTTTATCTCTGCTCTCCTTTTAACTACCTATACATTTGTGGGTTCATAATTTATTTTCTGTGGATGACAGCCTATGTATAAAATAAAAGATGAACCACATAATTTTATTTGTCATCAGGAATACATTATTTTGACCACTGTCTAGTGTGTATTGTCATAATTTATCAATGAATTACAACATTTAAAGAGAAAAAAGTCACAATACATGAATTGTTCTGATATCCTAAATTCATGTCTCTTAATTTTCTTTTCTAAAAAGCCGTAAGACTTTACAAAAATTCACTTTTTAATTAAGCTTTTTTATCCTTACCTTTATAAATACAAAAAAATTTAAATATAAGATGTAGACACAGATATTTTAAGTTCATTTTAAAAAAGGAAAAAGCAAATGAATAAAACTGGAGAGCTACATGCAAAAGAATGAAACTGGACCACTGCCTTAATACTACCCACAGAAATCAACTGAAAATGGATTAAAGATCTAAATATGAGACCTGAAACCATAAACTCCTAGTAGAAAACATAGGCAGTAAACTCTTAGACATTGGCATTAGAAATCCTTTTCTGGATATGTCTCCCCAGTAAAAAATAACAAAAGCAAAAATAAACAACTACATTAAACTACATTAAACTATAATAGAACTACATTAAACTAAAATGCTTCTGCACAGCAAAGGAAACCATCAACAAAATGAAAAGGCACCCTACTGAATGCGGTAATACCTTAACAAACAATATATCCAAAAAGGGTATGATGCTCAAAATATATAAAGAATTTATACAACACAACTCCAGAAAAAAATATAATCTGATTAAAAAATGGGTAGAGGAACTGAATAGACATTTTTCCAAAGAAGACATACAGATGGTCAATAGACTCACATAAAGATGCTTCACATCACTAATGATCAGGGAAATGCAAAGTAACCACAATGAGATACCACTTCACATGCATTAGAATGGCTAGTTTCAAAAGAAATTACAAGTGTTGGTGAGGATGTGGAGAAAAGGAAACCATGTGCACTTGAGTGGGAACGTAAACTGGTGCAGCCACTATGGAAAGCAGTATGGAGTTTACTCAAAAATTTAAAAATAGAAATACCATATGACTCAATAATTCCACTTCTGGGTATTTATCTAAAGAAAACAAACTCACTATAGATATATGCAACCTATGCTTATTTCAGCATTATTTACAATAGCCAAGATATAGAAGCAACTAAGCATCCATCTATAGATGAATGAATAAAGTCTATGATGCATATTTACAGTGGAATACTACTTGGTTACAAAAATAATGAAATCTTGCCATTTGTGACAACATGGATGGACCTAGAGCGTATAATGGTAAATTAAATGAGACAGAGAAAGACAAATAACATATGACTTCACTTATAGGTAGAATCGTGAAAAATAATACAAACTAACAAAAGAGAAATAAACTCATATATAAAGAGAACAAACTGGTGGTTGCCACAGGGGAGGGGGTGGGAGGATGGGTAAAATATGTGAAGGGGATGAAGGGATACAAATTTTCAATCATGAAACAAATCAGTCACAAGAATGAAAAGAACAGTAGAGGGAATATATTCAATAATGTTTTAATATTTGTATGGTGATAGACAATAACTACACTTAACTGTGGTGAGCATTAAGTGATGTATATAATCACAATGTTTTACACCTGAAACCAATATGTAATACTGTACTAACTATACTTTAATGAAGAAAAAAGGAACAATAAATACAGGCATCTCAAAAGATCTCAAAAGTGGGTGCGAATAGGCACTTATAGCAGATTCATATATATTTGTGTTCATGCATACATCCACATTTCAGTGAATCACACATCTGTATGTACACACACACATATATATATATAATATATATATATATATTATATATATATAAAATGTCCCTTCCTTTTTATACTTCATGTTGGTTTTGGAAGATTCTCTTGTTATTTAACTATTTGCATTTTTTCTTGTCTGCCAAATTTATATTTATAGTTTGGTTACCTGGACAAACCAAGTTTGACTTCATAAAATCCACAGCCAAATAATTATTCTTTCTAGAGTTTACATGTACAAACACACACATGTAGGAGACAAAGAAACAGTGAGAAAGAAAGATGGAGAAAGAAAGAGACTATGACAACTCTATTCAAGAGTCTATGAGAAATGTTTGCTGCACCAATTTAAGAATAATGAATCTATATCTTAAGGGTCAGAAGGCTTTTGAAAAATATGTAATACCTACTTCAAGGGAAATATCCTCCAGCAAAATTACTATTAACAAAAAATAAAAATTTCTGGAGAAAATTCAAGTGGGCTGGGAAAAAATGTCTTCTGCAATCCAAAGGTCCACATTCAGGAAACCTGCTAATCATCATGGTCTAGAAACAAGATGTGAATCATGCAACAGAGGAGATAATTTAATTATTTTGTATTAGAAGTCATCAATGGCACAATTTATTATATTAAATCTGCCTTATTCTGGTTTGTCTTTTGATCAAATTACAATAAATTTTCTGAGTTTTGCTTATTTCTAAATAAGCAAGTATACCCAGCTCAACTTTGAACTTTTAAGTATGGATAGTTATGAACATTGTCAGATGCAATGAGTATGAAGGAAAAAAATTCAAGTCACAGATGCTATCTGTTAAATCTTAAAAATCTGATGCTATATTTAAATATCAACTAAACCAAATATTTTAAATATTCATATATACTAATGTAATTGTTTAATTAGTAATTTTTATGACCTGATGCATATTCTAAATTTCTGTAAGATTGAAGGTGACACAGTACATATATTTTTTTTAAAAAAATGAAGGGCTGTAACACCACATGAACCAATAGGAAGATCCTATAACAATAAAATATTCCAGAAAGTGATGAGTTTCTAATTAATAATTATCCTCAAATGACTTTTTCCACTGTTTAGAGATTTTTTTCACTGAATATGTGGTGTTTGGATTTTACCAAGTATTTCCTCAGATTTGATGGGCAAGCGTGTTTGTGCATAATAAGTGTACTCACATATAAGTTGTTGACAGGGCTTGAATTTCATCTGTTTAAGAAATCTGTCAATATATTCTGTTCATTTATAGCATTTGCCAACAATGAATTCAAGAGCCTATCTGCACCAGAGATTCTCAACCATAGTGGCACATTAGAATTACATAAAAGTTTTTAAAAACCTGATACCTAAGAATTACCCCAGAACAATTTATTCTAAAACTCTGCAAATAGCGCCTGGGTATGAGTATTTTTAAAACCTTCATAGGTGATTATTTTGAGCAGTCAGTATTTAAAACCAGAGATCTATATATTTTATTTACTTCCATTTCTCAGCAACCACCAGAAGTCAATTAATAATATCAAATAGCAGAACCTTAAATTGCTTGCTATTCTAGGATCAAGAACATATCAGATGAATATAGCCAGTTTAAAAAATCTTATGATCAGAGGTATATTTAATCATCTGTTGGCTACTCAGGACTATGAAAGTATTTTAAGTAGTAATGCTTTATATAATGTAGACACCAATGTTGTAGAGAATAATGAGTATTCCTCCTTAAATGCAATGTTCTCCAAAGCATTGTTAATAAAACACTTTTTGCTATTCTTTTAATTTTAGTTACAGAGGATGAAAAGTAATTATAAGAGCCAATTATTAATTACCTTTATGTCTAAGGTCCTACTGCAGGGGATATAATATAAATATTATCTCATGTAATTCTCCCAACAGCTTTGTAGAGATATTATTAAGTACAAAAGTACATTGTTTAGTACCAAACAAGTATCTGTAAATGGCAGGTGTGACTGAAGCCAAAGCTCATATAGATCTGTAACCTTAACCGCCTTGCCTTTTATTCCCATGTAGCCTTAGTAATACCAAGATTTCAATGTGTGCTTACAATTAAACATGAATAACAATTCTTATTGTGAATATTATCCTTAACATTCTAAAATTGAAAACATTAGATATGTTCTAGTACAAAATCATTCACTCAACTTAAGAACTGCAACTCATAAGTGTTTAAGTAATTTAGCTTACAGCACATTACTAACACAAAATGAAGTTCAGATTATGAACCATTTTTTCTCACCTTCCATCCTGTGCTCTCTCTGCTGTCCCAAACTGTCCACGCTCCTTTGTGATGAGTTAGTACTGCATTTCTTTAACAGATGACACCATTTAAAAAATTCCCTTGCAAAGGTGAAAGCAACAGTGGATATTAAGAAGAGAAAGTGCTAGGCATGCACTCAGGAACTATCACTTAAGGAATAATTAATTTGTAATAACTTTCACCTGAGTGGTTCAGGCATCTTATAGCTAAAAATGTTAATGTTCACCACATTGATATGGTTATATTTTAAATTTGCAGGGAAGCAAAGAGCATCCAACTTTTCTCCTGGTATAAAACTTGACTATGATAATTTGCTTTCAACAACGCAAACTAAATACAGTGGTGCTTCTCAAACCTTTCAGGGCATATGAATCACAAGGGGATATCTAATTAACATGCAGCTTCAGATCCAGTAGCTCTGGGCTAGGACCTGAGATACTGCATTTTGAACAAGCTTTGGGATGATGCCAATGCTACACAAGGTGTGGTGCAATGATCCAACTTAGACCTGCAAGTAACAGAAACAAATTGCACCATCCTATAGCATTAGTAAATGGAATTCCTATTAAATTGTTTCTAAAATAGAAAAAAAGATAAGTTAATAGAAAACAAGCAGGTGCCTGCAATATAAGAAGTTTTGTTACTTTGCTACAATGGACACGCATTGATAAGGAGCAGATAATTAAGGAATTATATCAGACTCTAAAAACTGTCATAAAAGCTCCGTAAAAGATATACTGCCAAAATATGCACATAAAATATGTAAGAGAATCCTCACTTGAATTTAAAACGAAAGCACTTACTACATGTGAGCTTTTAATAAATCCTACTTGATGATGACACTCACTTTCTAATAATGTGGATGATGATGGGAGAAAAGTAAGGCATGCACACAATTTCATTTTATTAACTTGATGATATGTCTGAAAACAGATTTGTCATGACTTGGAAAAGAAAGTATCCAAGGACTGCATTAGAATAACAAGCATGCCACATGAATGGTTTTGTGTCCTTGATCTATGTGCTGTGATTAAACCCTAAAACATGTCATACTGGTTTTAAACAGTTCTATGAACAGTCTATTGAACTCTGTTTAAGATAACGTAGTCCTTTACTATTTATCCAAACCTCAGATGGCTCTGCTTGCCTTTTAGTTCATGATTATAAGTAAGATTGCACTGAAAGAAATGAACAGAATGACGGTCTGCTGGGGTCATGAGAGAAGCAGTGACAGGACCCGTCAAATGCTGTAGTTTAAAATACTTCCAGTGCATTAGGGACAAAATGAGAACCCTTTCAGCACTTGATATTAAGAACATTAGACATTCTATTTATGTGGCTTCATCCATTGCCTACTGGGGCAGTCATAAGCATTTTTCACACCAGGAAAGCCTTTCAAATATTTAATAAATATTTTTCTTTCTCAAGATTCACATAGACTTGAGGCTATTTATTCAAGTATATCAAGCATCACAAAGAGAAACAATTGTTTTATGTTTCTAAGTAGTGTTTTCAAGCAAGTGTTGTTTATCAGCAAGAGTACTTTCACATGCTTCCCAAGCTAAAGTCTATGTCTGCACATTTCATGGCCAGACTGGGTAGAAGATCTCTCCTGGCTGGATCTTTTCTAACCAGAAGCATTCAAGGGTTTCCAAAAAAGACTTAGGAATAAAGAGCACGTTTCTCCATTCCAACTAGAACTACCTTTTCAAAATTCTCAGATGATTTTAGTAACCTCATAATTGGGTATTCTGAAGCCAGGCTTTCCCCCATTTTAATCCATGCCACATAATTTATAAAATTAACCCTTCTAATATGTAATCCTATGACTCACCTACTCAAAGCTCCTAATCATTCCTTGTTGCCTATGGAGTCAAGCACAAAGTATCTAAACCTCAACAAAGCCATGTCTGAGATCCTCTAAGCATATGTCTGGAGTTATTTCTCAGTTTATTGAATTTACAATTTACTGTATATCTTATATTCTCCCTCCTTTCCATTTCCTCCAGTTGTTTCCTATACTTAGAGTTTTCTTTGTCTCTGTCAATTAAAATAATTCCCCTCTTTCACACCTACTTTAATATCATCTCCTCCATATTCCCCCATGAATTTTTTCCCTGATTTTCCATTATATAAGCTTTTTTTTCTTTTCTTTCATTATTTCTTTACTTCATTTTTTCTTTTTCTGCTTGCACCTTTCTGACACAGTTCTTATTTCAAAGAATCTTTATTACATCTGCCTTATACATAGAGGCTCCTGGTAAATACCGATGACAACAAATTTAACTATATGCTTCTTAGACTATGATTAGTGTGATAATTAGACAAGCATTTTGCAGTGCTTAGCTTTTTTAACAGAAGAAATATCACAGAAGGTTCATTGCAATCATGAGGACTACAGGAATCTGTTCTGTTAAAATAAGAAATTCAATTAACTAAAAACATTTCCATCTGAAAAGAGACCTCAGAATTTGATTGGCTGTCCCAATTAAACATGAGGGTGGCAGCCATTCCAGATGGTAGAGACATATTTATAAAAAGTTTTACATAGTCAGAGAACTTCAGTGTAAGAAGGACATTTAAGTTCATCTAGTTTAAGCCAATATCTGAATCATTTCTTCTACAAACAATTATCTGATCCCAAATTCTATGTAATCCCATCTACAGACTGGGAATTCACTAAATCTATAGTGGTATTTTCTTTGGGAGAGCAAATCTAATTTCTAGAATACTTTTCTTTACACAGTGTTGTTGCTTTGCCTCATTTGCCCAACAGTCATCCTCTAGAATGAAACATATCCGTTTTTCACACTAGAGCCTTCTAATGTTTGAAAACTTTGATTTTGGCCATCCCAAGTTTTGCTTTCCAATTTATTCTCAGTCCTTACAAATAATTTGTCAGGTTTTTTTTTTCCTTTGTTTCCTGGAAACTATTCCTTTATGTGCAATCTAATTTATCAGTATAGTTTTTAATACAGTCTCTGGACTGGAAGGATGGGCCAAAGAAAACTATAGTATTATCACCTTTTGGTGGCAGGATATTACATTTGTATTCACCCAAATTCCCTTTAATATTTTTTAGTCTTGTGATATAGTAACTACTTTTGAGCTTACAATAACTTCAAACTTTTGGTTTAGCTCTAAAAACTTTAGCCTTCATTATATAAATTAAACTAAGTTTTGCAAGCACGACAAATACTTTTCCTGTCACTAGTAATTTTGAACAATATTTTGTATCCCACTGGGAAATCCTTGATACCAGTATTCATCCTCCAGGATCTTAAAAATGTGATTTCATTTCCTTAGTACAGTACTGGTCCCTTCACACTAACCAAAGTTTTTGCATTCAGAGCCAAATGAGCTATTCTGAGTTGTGCCAAGAAAGTTTACTGTAGCTATTCATTGAAACAGAACAAACAAGAAAATTTGTCACCATTTATAATGCAACACCAATTCATTTTCCATGTCTGAAAAAATTTAATTATATGTTTTTTTGTAATTTAAAAGACATTGCTGCATATACTTAACATAAACATTTGTAAATCTAAACTAATTGAAATACATCTTTTTAAAGTAGAATGGTTTTTAAATTACAAGTGTATAAATTAGGAATTCCAGGAAATTTTGTCATGCAAATATTTATGGAGTTCCTGTACAAAACCCTGTAGGTTCTGTGGGATAAGGTAATGATTTAAGTCAATGGTATATTTGATTTAAGTCAATGTTTATTGAATAGAGAAGTAGAGCTGGATACACAGTCATCCATGTTATCAGAGATTTTCCTCAGTTTATATATAACCTTAGATTTAGTGACATGTTTACCTTTATTATTATTGCCATCAAGCAATTTCAGGCTCTGGGAAGCAAATGGTAGGATTAGAAGAAAAATATTCCCTTTATTAAAAGGGAGTTTGTGTCTTGGGTATCCCACAAAAATACTTTATTGGTTTTAATTTCTATCCACAATTACCTGTTTTCATTTTTTTAAGGATGAAATCTAAGTAAAACAAAAATTAAAGGCACTCTGGAATTAAAACAAACAGGAAAAGTAGAGGGCATGTCTACCTACTTGTGTTTCAGAGGGTGCTGGGAGTTATTCCTGGGTATTTAGACACTTAAGAAAAACAATTGGTAGTGGCACTGCCATTTCTTCCATCAGTAGTCTTCTTAAGATACTGACAAGTCACAGCAACACAGCCCCTTAAAACATGGGGTCTTGGCTATTCCTCTCAGTTAGCTATACTGAGGAATGAAAAGAGACTTCTGAACTATCTGTAGTGATAATTTAAAACAAAAAAACTCTTTTCTACTTCAACTACAGTGCCTATATGTATATATCTGAAGATTTTCACATTTAATATAATTGCAAGGTATTTATAGGGAAGGGAAAAAAAGAGAAGCACTTTACTTAAATGGTGAAGATCTCTGTTCTAATAGATATAGTCGAAAAGACTTCATAACGCCCCCAGCCATGATAAATTTTGTGGGAGGTGATAATATAAGGCAGGAATTAATTTTTTCAAACAATATTCAGAGTCATTTAATGACCTTAAATTTACACCTACAAGGACTTGTACAAAGTTTCTGAATGTCAGGGCAGCTCAAGTGACAGATGAGAAAGTCATCAAGCCATTTTGAATCCCAGACGTCTGGCTAGTCTCCATATAAGCTTTGGAAAAGCCTGGAGCTTTTTTTTTTTTTTGCTTGTTCCTTTAAGAATAGCATGAAGCAGGCTGGCAGGCTTTTCAGCAGCAGTTGAGTGAATTCTGACAGTCCTTGTATACTCCTTCATGCCAAGTCTAAACTGACATGAGGAAGGGGTTTATTCCTTCCTCCCCGTCATGTGTGCCTGGAATATATAACTTGAATTCAAAGCTTCTTGTCCTTTCTCATTAGACAGCAATTATGCATCACAGTCATAATTTTTAAAGGATTTGAGAGAAGAGAAAGGACAATTAAATGTATTTTCCATAATTTGAATACCTCACTACTAAATTTTCAAGAATATAGAATTATGTGCTAATATAGTGAATGGAGATTTTCCAATAAGCTTGAATGTCTGAGATTAACTGGATTCTAGCAATGTGTCTGCTACCTACAGGCTTTTTAAATTTGGGGGCAAGTCATTCAATTTCTAGATCTCTCATTTCCCCATTTCCTCAGTTGTAAATGCTTAAAATAATCCCTTCCTTACTTAATAGGCTTTGTTTTAAATATCTAATGAGATAAAATATGCTTAGAAAACTGTAGAGCTCTCTGCAAATGACTGCTGATTTATTATAATAAATCATGAAGAACTCCTCAAACTGCATTCCATTTTAGTCCATGCCAAGTTAAATGTTGGTCATCTTCCAGATATTTATTTCTCTGGATATATTTTTATTTACTTGACTATATTTTCTATTTACTCTAAGTCAGACCTTCTCAACTACTGTTCTGAATTGAGGGGTGCAGGTATCCTTCAAGATACTGATCCTCTGACTCCTTGATGCCAAAGCAGCTCGGGCCTCCTATGTAGGCATTCAAGTTTGAACAGCCTCTGGGATCCTGCGGGAGTTATCAGAGGCCCCCAGTTTTCCTCAATGGGTAGGAAAAACAGTGTCCAGTAATCCATAGCTCTCCTCTACACACTGAATGTGGCCTGGAAGACACTCTATTTCCTCAACATCTGCCTCAGGAGCCCTGTACAGAGCACACTGATTCCCAAAAGGACTGGAGGAGGGACTGAAGAATATCACTCTTAGTGGCCAAGAAGAAGGAAGGACAATGAGAGGTGGGGAGACAGAGAGGTTAGCCAGGGATTGCCATTGAATGTGGCAGCCCTGTAGCTTTGCCTTCAAACAAATAAGGAACTTTTCTCCATTTGCTGCCAATGTACTGTTTTTGTGCTGTACAAGATGATTAAGAGTTCAGCTCTAACACTGCATTCAAATTCTAGAAATCAAAGATTCATCATTATTTTGAATATTTGATACTATGTCTTTATTTAATTAGAATCTTGAATCTGAAAACAAATTTTTTTGGAATTTTAAGCAAATTCAATCTATATTATCTTCCCAAATGTTTTATTTTTATTTTTATTTTTAACATAGTATTAAACATGAAGACACGTAGAAAATTTTCACCAAGGCTTATGGATAGTCCAAATCCATCTAGTATTAAGCAGTACATATAAAATTTTTTTAAAATATGTATTTTGTTTTTCTCATGTGAAGAACATTGCACAGCACTGCTTTAAGATTATTCAAGGGTTTTATCATATAAAGAATATAGGTGTACATAAATATTTCAGATGAGTCATTTTAAAAGATATTTACATTACTAAACATGAAATGTATACTTTGTCAAACACTGAAAATTCTAAAAAACTGTTTCCCTAAAGGTCTTTAAACAACATTTACCCCTAACATATTCTTTTTAAAAGGAAAAGTTTTTATCTTTGAAAAAAATAATAGGGAGCAGTTGTTTAGAATTCAGATACTCTGCTGGAATAGAAAATTTAAAAAGGAAATAAAAATTAACATATTCTGGAAATGATGCAAAGCTTTTACAAGAATTATTTTATTTAATCTTCTCAAATGTATTTGAAATTAATTTCCCATATTCAATCAAAGAAATAGGCTAAGTAAATTTGATAAAGATTGGATGCTAATTCTTGGACTAAACAGTATTTAAATCCTGGAACTTCTAATTCTTATAGTATGTGATCTTCAACATATATGTTCCAATATCTGAATATTATTGCACATTATAAACTTAGATACACTTCTTTGTTCACACCAAATATTTTTTAATTAAATATATATATATATAGGTTAATATCAAAGTGGCAAAGGAAAACTATATTATAGAAACATGCTGCTAAATTGCATTTTTTTAAATGCAAGAGTAGAGTGGGGAAAAAAGGCTAATATTAAAGCACTAAAAATTATGGTACTAAAAAAGTTGGATGAAAATTTAATTATCTACCTAACGTTCACCCTATCATTTGTTTTCAGGAACAACTGAACACCACATTATCTAGGTGTTAAGATTTACTTTTTTAAAGCTGTTTCTCCCATCTAAATATAGAATCTATGTAGAATTGCTAATAATATATTAGATCACAAAGAAATAAATCAAGAAATCATTAAACATGAAACTGATATAAATTAGATTTTTTTATTACTTCTCTCACTTAAGTTCTTGAAAAAATACTGTGCTCATTACTCTACTGCTTCCCTTCAATTCATGACACCCAGAGAAGGTAACTTCCATTCTTACTACTTCACTGAAACTATTCCCACTAAGGTCTCCAATGATCTAAAGGCCAAACTCAATGAACTATTTATCTATTATACTCATTATACATAATGAACCACTATATTATTTGATATAATTAACCACTTCATTCTTTGTCACTTTCCCTTCCTTCATTCTTGTGAAAAGCATGTGATTTTCCTTCCTACTGTCTACTATTTTATTTTCTAATTACTGTTAATCTATTTCAGTGTATTCAATTCTTGCCAACTTTTCCTCTCAAGTTTGTTTCACTTGGAATACTCCTCCCTGCTGATTTTCCTTAGGCCCAAAACTTTTCACTGTGGATTCTGAATTTTCTTTCCAATCTGACCAGATTTAGACCACATATGTGGCTGGCTACTAGTTTTCTCTTTTCAAGTTTCACAGAATCTCATACTTGGCTATCCCCCATGGAACTCTTCATCCTGTCTTATACATTATGGAGGTCCTTCAACAACTGACTTTCTTCTTCACACAATGTATAATCGGTTGTCAAGTCCTCTGAATTACACCTAGCTTTATCTTGAGAACTTTGGGTTCCGTATCTGTCCATCCTTTTTACAACCGTCCCAATTCAAAAAATCGTCTTGATTATTTCAACAGTCAAACTGACTTAATTTTCTCAAGTTTAATTCTTCCTCTGACATTTTATTTCTGCTTCTTGGATAATCTTTCTCAATTGCCACTCATATCATTTTATCCCTGCATCGTCCAAACTCCTCAAAGTGGAATATAAACTGTGGGAAATTTTGTCCTTGCCCACTTATACTTAATTTAAGTTTCCTGATGTACAAGTCAGTTTCCAGCACTTTATACAATCTCTTGAATCTGAACATGTTTTCATCTCTCTGGAATACCTTTCATCATCTCCTTTGTCTGCCAATTCATACTCATCCTTTAAGATATAAAAATTCATCTATTATCATACAAACCAAATCCAATCCATCTCATATTACCTATACAGTGTGATATATCTCTTGATTTATGAACCAAAAACCTCCTCAAATATACCACTTAGCACACTGAATCTGAATTATTCCTTGAATGAGTGGGGAGTATCTTGAAAAATGTTTTTGAATTTTTATTTCTATTTTTCCTACAAGTACATAACACAGTGTTTAGTATATTATATATGTCTCATAATATGAGTTAAAATAATGAGTTAAAAGATGGGTAGGTGAGTTAAAATACATGAGTTAAAAGATGGGTAATAAACTTTATAAAATTCTCACTTCTCTCAAAATTCAATTTGTATGTCATAATCTTAATAATTTGAAGATAGTCATGGCTGAGTTGTGAGTGACTATATATAACTGGGTTTGTAAGAGTTGGTTATAGGAGTTGAAGTAAATCTTTGGATAAACATTTTATAATCCTTAATAACTTAGTCTCAGTTTTCTTATATATAAAAATGAATATTAATTTTAAAACTATTTGTAAGGATTAAATAAATAATTTATGTGAAAATATCAGTATCGTTTCTAGCATACAGTATATATACCATAAATTTTAGTCCCTTTTCTTATTTTCTTTCCTAATGTAGTACCCTGATTACAAACTCTTGTTTCTTGATTTTGTTTCAGTTTTTAAAAAAATGCAATATATAAATTTCTATAAGAATTTCCCATTACTGAAGACACCATTAGGGATAAATTAAGAAAGCCTTGGGGAGCCCCTTATTATACTTTCCATTATTCAAGAGGTTTTATTATCTATGACCAGAATCATAGAACCTAGTATTAGAATTCATACTGTAATTTCCATTATTAGAGATAGGGGACTCATAGTAGTTTGTAAAGCAAGACTAGAAAAATGGTTATCTTCTCATCAGAATATGCTTGTTTTTTGTGTTTTTTGTGTATGAAAAATTGGTAGGTCACAAAGGACAAAATTATAGTGAAAGAGTGGTCAGCAAGGACATCATTGCTGTACAACAGAAGAAAGTACAGGTGCCAGAAGTAATGAGATAGGGCTGGAGCCAAGGCACATGGTGACAAAAAATTTGACAGGATTTATTGCATTAAGAGATGCAATATAAAAAGAGAAATTGAATACGTTTTCAAATCTTTCTGATGTTACTTAACATGTAGTTTATCAAATATCTGTATTTAATTTACTCCATGCTATAAAATTACATCTGCAAAACCCTTTATTTCTTCTTTTTTTCAGGATATGGCAAGCTATTATTCACTATTGTGGATAATCGGTAAGATATTTTGGGGGCCCTGGAAAAATTCTCAACTAGATATAGTAATCACTGAAAGAGAATATATATCCTTAACCATTATTAGTGAAGCTAATGTAACAATAGGTTTTTACATGTAATAGTATTTTAAAAACTATATTTTCATTATTTAACTGTTTGTTAGGTAATTTTCTTTTATTTTTAATGTTAAATATCAAAATATTCTTTAATATTAAATATTTAGTCAATGTTCAAGTTTCCCTACTTGTCTCATAGTATTTTTTATTAACTTATCATTGATATACACTCTTATGAAGGTCTCACATGAAAAACATTGTGGTTACTACATTCACCCATATTATCAAATCCCCACCATACCTCATTAAAGTCACTGTCCATCAGTGTAATAAGATGCCACAGAGTCACTACTTGTCTTCTCTGTGCTACACTCTTCCCCGTGACCCTCCACAACCATGTGTAACAATATAATACCCCTCAAGCCCCTATCCCTCCATCCCCCATTGTGGAAAGCAATATGGAGGTTTCTCAAAACAAACTAAAAACAGAAATACCATTTGACCCAGGAATTCCACTTGTAGGAATTTACGCAAAGAAAGCAAGATCTCAGATTCAAAAAGACATATGCACGCCTATGTTTTCTGCAGCACTATTTACAATAGCCAAGATATGAAAGCAACCTAAGTGTCCATTAGTAGATGAATGGATAAAGAAGATGTGGTACATATACACAATAGAATACTATTCAGCCATGAGAGGAAAACAAATCCTATCATTTGCAACAACATGGATAGAGCTAGAGTGTATTATGCTCAGTGAAATAGGTTTTCAAAACTATTTACAACATTGGTCTGTCATGAGAATTATTGTAGCTAGAACATAATTGCAAAACGTGTTATATTTATTTCATAATTTTTTTAAGTCACAGTCATTTTTACAGTCACAATGTGAGGATTCTATGATGCTATTCTCAAATTATAGTTCTTTGTAAATTCCTTTGATTTGATTTATTATTTTAGAGATAAGGCAAATTTGCATTTTTCTACTAATTAGTAGATGCTTACATGCTGAAAATTTTAATTCTAACTGAATATTGGCAACTGATATACTGTACTTTACACCTTAGAAGATACAATGAACAAAACAAACAAAACAGACCAGTAACTATAATTGACCCCATGGGTTTTTGCTGTTGGTTATGGAAACAGTAGTTTAATTTCATGCCTATGATTGCAATGAATTAATGGATTTATCTCCTTAAAAAATGAAAGAAATTCATGATGGATTTGAGAATATGGCAGCAGAAAGAGAAGTAAAGTTTTGGCTCACTGAATCTTTGTATATATTTTGGAATAATGAAACATGATAAGGTCCTTTGGATATTTTAAACAAATCAGCACCAGAGGCCAATGGAATGAGTATAAATTATGACTGACAGTGTAGTCAGAATTATTAAACTTCCTTAAAATTAATTAGATCTCTCAGGAATAGGATTTGTGCACATTGTTTGCTAGTTTCCCAGTGCATCTACCACTACTTACAATAAAAACACAGATTAATATGGCTTTAATTAACATAAACACTTGTACTGGTTTCTTCTATTTTCCCACTTCTCAATCTTTTGGGACAACCTATCAACTGGGAAAGATGTTCCTAAGATGGTTCCTAAGATGATTATTTAGGAATGTGCTGAGTAGAACAATACTAAAAATACACAAGATGTTATGGAATGTGTTTTTTAGTTATATCAGATGAACATTTTCCATACATACTTTTTTAAGAGAAAAGATTGAAGTCATACTCCACATAACTGATATTATAAGCCTCTTACATCAGTGGAATACTGGTATACTCAGTGTATCTTCTTAGTCAAAACAGTTTTAAAAGGTGTCACCAATTTTGATTCCTACCTTTATTTGATTACACATTAATAGCAAAAAATAAAAAGTTTGCACACATTCCCCACATATGCATGTTTCCTTTCTAAGATATATCTATATCTGTATCTATATGCTACATATTTATTCATTAGAAATATTAAAAAATATGGAAATCAATTTTAAAGTAAGATGGAATGAAAATAAACACTAATAAAATTCCTAATATTTTCCCCATACTAGAACATATAGTTTTTTATACAGCCCACAGTATAAGAACACAACATGCCTGTATCACAAAACATGGGAAGAAGTAGGGCAATGTGTAAACTATTGACCAAAAATGACATCTTTTGAAATGTTATATAAATATAACATTCTACTTTCTATTGTTAAATTTGCATTTTGTGTAACTAAAATCTACATTAAATTGCCAGGTTAGATTTCTTGTCATGAGTTTCTAGAAGGAAAGAAGAAAGGCAAGTGGGATAATTCTTATGCCACATTAATAGTATATCCAGGTTCAGGATTTCCCCCATTATCCAATGACTTAAAGAAGGGTAATTCAAGCTAGGTATCAGAATAAATATTTGAAAGATACACTGAACTGCAACATCAAATGCTGTGATAAAGCAGTGAGCTGCTGGGGAAACAATTGTGAAGAGTCCAGCCTAAGAGACAATGACAGGGTAGCTTTTAAAAGAATACCCCTGCACACCAGGTCATGTAGAAGCAAGGTGACATTTCAAAGAGTGCCAGGCACTGTATGCAGTGACAACTGTAATGAACCACAGGACATTCTTTCTATGGGTCCACTTTTGAAGAGTGTCAGAAACATTACCTTGAGGCATTATTTTTTTTAATCCATATCCATTCACTAGCTGGCTCTCTATCAGTTGAAAGTCTTTCCAAAAAAAAAAAAAGGAAAGAAAGAAAGAAAGACACAAAAACTTTTTTTAAAAATGGGATGTTCTTAGCTTAGATGCCAAATATCCACCCAAGAATTTCACTGAGTTTTCTTGGCAATTGATTTTCTTGGAACCATCCCTGTCCGGTTGGTAAGTCTTTCCTAAAAGGTAAAAACTGTGTACAGTATCTTGGGCCAGAAAAGATTTGGCAGAAAATATGAGAGAAATATAACCTGCATCAAAGAATATCTTCACTGTTTAGAGGAAGCAATTTTAGAAAGTTGATGTATCAATCGCAGTTAATTTTTTCTGGACTGTATCCCTCTATAACTGAGAGAGGACAGACCCTTCCAACTGACTTGAGATCATTTGCCAGAACCGCCTTTCATCACTCAGTGCTATAACAGATATCACCAAGTAGAAAAGCCAAACTACTTTGGGATTACATTTTAAATCGACCATTCTTGAGCTCTTTGGAGATTAATTCCATTTACCACTGAATAGATATGCTCTTGTATTAAGTATAGTTTGGGCTGGCTGCTACTAATAGAAGACAGTCTCCCCTCACCAGTATTGAAGGCACAAGCCCTAGAATCTATTTATATTGAATCATATGCACAGAAGCCTTTGTAGGATTTTGTGGGAAGGGGTAAGACATTTCAGTGATCACAAAGCCTAGGTACAGCAAGGTGGTGGATGGAGGGGTGCCTGTCCCTACTCAGGCCACAAGGATTTCGAGGAAAGCACTGATGATCCACTGTGTGTTCACATTGTGAGTTTCTGGCACTGTGGGTAAAATTGCAATATTTCCAGAATCTCTTGCTTGAGTTAGTGCATCTCCATATCAATAGGTGTTTCCAAGGGGTGGAAAGAAGTGGTCTATCTCCATACCAATAGATGATTACGGGAGTGGTGGAGAGTGAGCCGCACCTGGATGGGAGAGGTTTGGTGGGTCCTTTGTAGCTGGGAGTAGATGACTGCTTGTAAGCAATAAACAGGTTTCTCCCACTTTATTTCTCCTTTTGTTTTGGCTTCAAAGTTTTATTTGCCCTGGGCTGGAAACACATTTTCCCCCTGGAGATACAGGCACAAAGATATTTAGAGGTCCAGGGATATGGTGTGGTTTAAAGTGGGGACGAAAATACTCCTCCTGCATATGATGGGAACCAGAGCTCTTTTCTGCTAACCAAAGAATTAGAAGTTTGGGAGCATCCCGATATAACTCCACTGTATGGATATGAGGTTTGACATCTCAGATAATGGCAGAGGTATGATTTCTTCAAGTGGTTTTGGGCATCCGAATAAGGGCACCTGTAGTTGACCAGGAAAAGAAGATAGTGACGGCGGTTAGGGGCAGCCAAACGGTGCCTGATTTGGCAGATTGTTTCCAGGAATATATGGGCACACACTGCGCTTCAGGTTACTTACTCACATCACGAGGAGTGCAATTTAGAAGCCGACTGAGACTGCTACCATCCATAAGCAGCTATCAAGCTAGGTGACATTCGGGCTGGGCAAAACCATGCTGCTGCAGTGAACATAGAAACACTTTCACAGACAATTCATTTCAAAAATAATAGAAAAGAAACTAACTATTCCTTTGAAATTTTGCAAATTATAGAGATGCAGAAGAAATGAAACCTGAACCAAGAAAGGCTTAGTCATATATTGCCAGGCTTCTAAAAATAAATGAAAAAAAAAAAGTGGAAAATATAAGGATATCGAAGAAAACTTGATGTTCATGAACAGAATCTAAAATTAATTTAGTGTTCATTAAACAAACATTGTCACTGTTTCATTTAAATTAGAAGCCCAATCTACAAAACAAAAAAGTTGAAACCAACAATTCACAGCTTTAAGCTGCTTGAAGGTTGTTTTCATGCCTGAGACGAATAATAGCTGGGTTGAAGCAGTTGTTCTCAAAAAGAAAGCACAAAATTAATGGGTGCTCACTCTCCCTGTTGCCATTTGTTTTCCTGACTTGTAAGCAACACACCTCTGAAGATGCATTTATGAGTTTTTCTGGAAGAATGGAGAGTTGCTGGAGAAATTATTTTTGGCCCCTGATGAAGAAGAGTGACTGATAGGGTAATGTAGGGTAATTACATTCCTAAGGAACGAACACCAATATTTAAAGCTCATTTCCTTTCAATATTATGCATGTGTGAAACAAATCTTTATTTTCCTTCAAATGTTCCTTTACAGTTTGGTGCCTCTTATAGCCAATAGCAGAAAATAAGCAAAGTGACAAGTGTCACTTAGTTTAAGACATTTTTTTTTCTTTAAATTCTGACATTTTTCATCATTTCTACAATTAGCCTATGGACCCGGCTGAAAAGTCACTGCCTGTCTGCCGTGACACAATCAAAGTACGAAATAGTAACACCAACTCCTTCCTGCCAAAGATGACAAACCTCCCAAAGGGATAATTCTCTCTAGGGATAAAGCCACACAAGGCTCCAAATCGGATCTGTTTTAAGAGTCTCCTGAGCTTGAATGCCAATTATGCATGAAATTGTTCGGGAACTACTACAGATGATGAAAACCCCTCTCCTTAAAGTTAAAAACAAGAACCTTGGTACCTGGAGGACAAAACAAGAGAAGGGAACCATATGAAAAGGAAATAGGAATAAGATTTTAAGAGCCTAAAAACAAGAATAGGGTATTATGCACACATTCTCTTCTTTCCTCTTCTGACTCCCACCTCCATCTATCGTATATTCTCTTGCTCTCTCTCCTTTTCTCTCTCTCCCTTCCTCCCACCCCGCACAAACGCACAACTACAGACTCAATGGAAAACACACTACTTTCTATGTGAATAAAAATCAATCTGAATAATATAGATATATGACAAAAATTACACTCATAAAAATTAAGAGATTAGAGAGCATGCAAAAGATGAAATATAAGGCAGATTTAAGTTGCTAAGCAACTTGACGTTCACATGAAATCAGATATAGCAATTTGCTTTGGCAAGACTACATGATAAGTTTAAAGAAACAAAACCAGTTATTAGTTTGAGCTACTAAGTAATTAAAGAAAGAAGAATTAAAAGATTGAGCTGAATTAAGTCAGTGTTTTACACATAAGAATACAACCAATTTGTCTCAGAGGCCTGAGGGTCCAAACTGATATTTAATTACAAGACAAAAGATGAATGTCAATTTGACAAAGGCGAAAAATAGATTAAAACATGATACTATATTTAAATCTGGTCTTGTACAATGAGTTCTGACTTCATGCCAAACTCCTTGTAGTGTCATTTCTCACATCATGCAATAAAATGTTCATGTAATAAAATCTCTCTGCACATAGTTTCAGTTTATGTATTCTTTCTGCTGGGTCTAAAGTATGCCACCTCAGCACAGAGTAAAGTGCTGAATACAGTGAACATTTATCACTTTGTTTCTGAAAGAATGAAAATATGCATTATTATTAAACTTTGGGACTGTGCTTACACTGCTGCCATCAGCTACCATAATCAGAATGCAAAGTAGCAGAACATATTTTCCAAGGATAGGTAATCTGCTCCTCTATAAACACCAGAGTAAAAAAGGATTAAGTCAATTGTTTGTTTGTTTGAGATGGCTTAATTCTCTTCTAGCAACTAGCCCCTTGGCTTTTCCTCACTCAAGAGAATATTTGGAAAAAGAAAACAAGAATTGCTATCTATAAGTGTTGCTCACTTTCAGACACTAATCTGCATTAATGAGTTTCTACTCTATCACTTCAGTTCCAGGTAACAGCATCAGTGGAACACGGATAGACTTGTTGATTCACACAAACAAGCAAACAAGTTAAGAAAAGCAAGGGACAAATAAATTATTTAAAGAATGTTCCAAATAAGGAACATTTAATTCTCTTATCAGCTTAGGAGTCTGAAATCTGCATTGGCTCAAACACTACACATTTATTAATTTCAGTTTTCTATATCTCAATGCAAAGTTTAGAAAAAGCACAAAACCAAATGTGATTTTTAACTGTGAAGAAGTCACATTTCCTTTGCATTTTCAAAATTCTTTGCATGAAATGTTCCTTTGTTTTCAGGCTTATTATTAGGCTCCTGAATATTCAATACTTGTGTGCTCATATTTCTCATTATGTGACAACTCATGGAATTTTATCCTCAGGGACCTAAGAATCTTGGGACTACATCCATTTTCTTCCTGAATGTTTGGTCATATTGAAAACAATTTAAGTTTGGAACCTTTACTTTTTATTAAGTCTAAAGGAGGTATTGTCTACCAAGACTACAGCTGGGTGATGCTAGTTTCCTTTTTTTGTTTTGTTTTTTTCCCTTCACTGTTACTGCAACCCAGTTAAGATAGGGAGCTATAAGTTGATAGGATCACACTGGGCTGCATGTTGAAAGTGGAAGAAAAAGTAGTTGATTTTCCTTCCGTAGTTAACTAGAAGCTGGCAACATTAAAGATGGAACAAACTATCCTACTGTCTTCATTCTCTATTTGCTTTTGTACTTTTATTTCAAGACAGTATCAATGGGACTGAGAGAGAAAAATACAGGTTAAGAGGGAGACAGTAAACACAGAAACTGAAATTTGTTTAACCATAGGGCATTTAAATACAATTAAGATATATTTACTTGTTTTATTGAATATACTGTGGCTTTAAGAAAACTTTACATAATACATGATTTACTTGTGAAAAGCTGGAACTTACTTATTAGTACTATAAGGGGAGAGGGGTAGATTATAAAAATAAAACCAAGATATTTAGACCTTTCCCTCAATCAAAATCAACTTCAGTCAAAAGAATCTCATTTTTTTAGAAATCATAGGAAAAAGTTCCACAGTTGCTAGATTTTTTCCCAAATGTTTCTTGGAGTCAATAATATTATCACAAATATAACCAATGCATTCCTTTATTTAAGATCATTTCTGTGTGTTTGTGTGTGTATGTATGTGTTATGATTTGTCTTTTTGTGGAAAATAGAGAAAAACAACATAAAATATACAACATGATGGAGGAGTTTTAAAAATACTTTTAGAAGCCCATCTTTGATACAAACTCTTCCACTCAAGTATGACTTATAATGCTCAAGGGGTGGGGCAGTTATTACATTTGCATTTGTATTATAGATAATACCAGGTCAGAAAAGCATTTCTTATTTAATCTTCATGTTACAGAACTCTGGGGATGTCATCAATTTATGTAGAAATATTTCCACTAGAATAGAATTATGTGATTTGTGGAGTATTTACTACATGCTAAGTAGACAACTTAGTTTTCCCCATTAAAATAAGTTTAAAGTGTTTCAATAACTAGATCAAAGTTACATGTTAGTAAACATCAAAGATTAGATTGGACTCAGGAAAGTACAAATCCATGCCTCAGCACTTAATTACCAAGGCCTGTCTTTCAACAGTTTTAGAACCATCTGTTGGGATTGATTTAAAAGTGTGTATTCCTGGTCCCACATCAGACTTAGGGAGTTCGCACTTTGTTAGAAGCACATTTAATAATTCCTAAGCATGGTATTATCTAGCTATCCCCTGAGATACACAGCCTAAAATAAGAATAAGACACAGTAAAGCTAGCCAACCTACCTTTGTACTGAGCATTTACTATTTTCTAGGACATATCTGAACTATATACCTATCACAAATTTTCTTACTGAATTTTCACATAACACTCTGTGGTATGCACAAGTATCTTTTGCTTCACGTGGGAAGACATCATTGTGAATAAATGTGCATAAGATTTCACAAATGTGATACGGTGGATTCAAACTCTGCTCTTTTTGCTCTTTTATACTCATGCTTAATATTTTGTGAAATTGAAATCTGAAGTGAATTTTCAAAATTTCAGAGGAAGCTAAGTAAATTACAGGATCATTTTTTAACTGACGAAGTATAAAGAAAAGACTGCAAACTATACCAGACCTTCATAATTTTACTTTGCCTATTTTAACAAGCTTTCTTTTGTCCTCACTTTGAACTTCAAGACCTCAATACCTTTTTGCCTTTTTTATGTTTTAGTCTCCAGGTCACCAGTAAGGATAACATTAGCTCCAGTATTTACCTTCGTAATTAAAACGTAGTATGAAATGGGAGAAGAAAAAAGTTAAAGCAAGAAAGGGAGATTGAAAAGAAAAACAAACAAAAAGTGAATGGAGAGTAAAAAAAGCAGGTTGTGGACAACAGTCAATTCATGATGGTAGGAGGACAACTCTCTCACATACAGAGACTTGTGTTTTAAATTGTTAACTGGCAAAGTTCCTAGGCTAGACTCTGTCCTGAGGCATATATAAAGTAATAAGGTAAAGGAAACAGACCTTAAAGAAAAGGCCTTCTTAGTAAGGGAGAAGGGTACTAGGCAGTCAGCCTGGATGGTATTATTTTGAAAAGATAGGGATGGAGACTCCCACCCCCCATGTCACTACAGTGGAAGAAGGCATTTGCAGAGATCACTTGAAAGGGGTAACAAAAGATCGCTGCACCTCCTGCAGTACCTGAATAGGAAAAAAAAAACGTTTTCTGTGCAAAGCAACTATGAACAGAAATAGAAAAGGCAAGAACGACATACATTTGGTGATCTTTAATCTAGGCCTAGAGCTTATACTTTCAAGAGTGAACTTTGAGCAACTCCACATAGAAATATAGTGTCCGTGCAGATTTTAACACATTGGCATTCATCTGACAAATCTGCATGTCCACTGTGCAAAGTGGAAAATATGGGTCAGAGAAGCAGGAACAGGGAAATACAATATACCGTAGAGAGATCATTCATTCACACTCACCCTAACTAATCTTGGCTACAGCCAACACTACAATGACAGTAAAGTGGAATTGTGTGATCATACCACTACCACTTTGTGTTTTTAACAGAAACATTAGAAGAAATTACGCAGTTTTTCTCACTTTATTTACCCCTGAGTTTAAAGAATCTCTTCAAATATTGGTGTAAGAGAGATACCTGAAGTACGTGAAAGGATCTAATGGACATTTAGTAATTATGACCATCTCCCAATTGAGTAGGCAGGTTAATTATAACCATTATACATACCTGCCATAGTCCAGAGTTCTCATTTATTATTTTTCTCCTTATTCTGAATCAATTGCTTATGATTATTTAAAATTTATTTTGTCTATTTTCAAGCATACTTTGGAGCAATAATTTTTTTTCACATGTACCTCCTTTTTGAATTCCAGTGCTATTTTCCCAGTTGTTTTAAGAAATTCTATGCATTATGCTGGACCTACCAATAGTTCTTCAGACCACAAAAGGAAGCACATCAAATGAACATAAAAGTAGAACAGGAATAGAAAAGATGGCGGTGTGAGAGGTGAGACAGAGGCTTCCTCCTAAAACTGCATATAATATGAAAATATAATTAATACAACTAACCCTGAGAGAGCAACAGGAAAGAGGACTGCGCCAGACTGCATACACCTGGAGAAAAGAGCAGACCTCACAGAAGAGGGTAATGTACCAAAGCTCTGTCCTCGTGGGACCCAAGCCCCTCCCCCACCACAGCTCACCAGAGGGAGGAAGAGAAATTGAGCAGGGAGAGAGTGGAAGCCTGGGACTGCTGAATACCTAGCTCCGGAGATCTGCTCCGGGAGCACAAACCTACATTTCATCGTGTTTTCATCAAACTCGTGTGATTATGGGCTTGGAAAGCTGGGACAGGTGGAGTTCCTGGGGAGATTAGGATTCTGGTTGCTTGTGGAAAGCAGGGATCCAGATCCGGCTGCTGTGGGACAAAAGCATATACCTATGTGCTTGGCCCACTGGTTCAGGCAGTGGAAACAGGCATAGCATCCGGGAAGCAGGACTCTTTCCTACCCCAGGCATCAATACCAATCCCCTGCAACCCCCGACATTGCTTCAGGGGCTGAGCAGCTCCAGAGAGTAGAGCTTCTGGACACTAGAGGGCACCATATACAAAGATGAAATGCCAAAGGAATCAGGTCCATGGTAAAATTATTAACACAACTCCTGAGAAATATTTAAATGACATGGACCTCGTGACTCTTCCTGAAAGGGAGGTCAAAATAAAAATCATAAACATGCTAATGGAGGTACGGAAAGATATCCAAGAACTCAGGAATGAATTCCGGTCGGAGATCCAATCATTGAAGAACACAATGGAGGGTATTAAAAGCAGGTTGGATACGGTGGAGGAGATGATAAATGAAATAGAAACCAGAGAAGAGGAATACAAAGAAGCTGAGGCACAGAGAGAAAAAAGGATCTCTAAAAATGAAAGAATATTGAGAGAACTGTGTGACCAATCCAAACAGAACAATATTCACATTATAGGGATACCAGAAGAAGAAGAGAGAGAGAAAGGGATAGAAAGTGTCTTTGAGGAGGTAATTACTGAAAACTTCCCCAATCTGGGGAAGGAGATAGTCTCTCAGGCCATGGAGATCCACAGATTTCCCCACACAAGGGACACAAGGAAGAAAACACCAAGACATATAGTAATCAAATTGGCAAAGATCAAGGATAAGGACAGACTATTAAAAGCAGCCAAAGAGAGAAATAAGTTCACATACAAAGGAAAGCCCATCAGGCTAACATCGGACATCTCAGCAGAAACCTTTCACACCAGAAGGGAATGGCATGATGTATTTAATGCAATGAGGCAGAAGGGCCTGGAACCAAGATTACTTTATCCAGCAAGATTATCATTTAAATTTGAAGGAGGGATTAAACAATTTCCAGATAAGCAAAAGCTGAGAGAATTTACTTCCCACAAACCATCTCTACAGTCTATTTTGGAGGAACTGCTATAGATGGAAGTGATCCTAAGGTTGAATAGCTGTCACCAGACGTAATAAAACCACTGTATAGAGAGTAGAACAGCTAATTACTAAGCAAATGCAAAATTAAATTAACTATCCCCAAAGTCAATCAAGGGACAGACAAACAGTACAGAATATGATACCTAATATATAAAGAATGGAGAAGGAAGAAAAAGGAGGAGAAAAAGAAAAGAACCTTTAGATCATGTTTGTAATAGCATATTAAGTGAGTTAAGTTAGACTCTTAGATAGTAAGGAAATTAACCTTGAACCTTTGGTAACCATGAATCTAAAGTCTGCAATGGCAATAAGTACAGACCTATCGATAACCACCCTAAATGTAAATGGACTGAATGCACCAATCAAAAGACATAGAGTCACTGAATGGATAAAAAAACAAGACTCATCTATATTCTGCCTACAAGAGACTCACTTTAAACCCAAAGACATACACAGACTAAAAGTGAAGGGATGGAAAAACATATTTCTTGCAACTAACAGAGAGAAAAGAGCAGGAGTTGCAGTACTTGTATCAGACAAAATAGAGTTCAAAACAAAGAAAGTAACAAGAGACAAAGAAGGACATTACATAATGATAAACGGGTCAATCCAACAAGAAGATATAACCATTATAAATATCAATGCTCCCAACACAGGAGCACCTACATATGTGAAACAAATACTAACTGAATTAAAAGGGGAAATAGAATACAATGCATTCATTCTAGGAGACTTCAACACTCCACTCACTCTGAAGGACAGATCAACTAGAAAGAAAATAAGTAAGGACACAGAGGCACTGAACAACACATTAGAACAGATGGACCTAACAGACATCTACAGAACTCTACACCCAAACACAGCAGAATACACATTCTTCTCAAGTGCACATGGAACATTTTCAAAAATAGATCATATACTAGGCCACAAAAGAGCCTCAGTGAATTAAAAAAGATTGAAATTTTACCAACCACTATCTCAGACCACAAAGGTATGAAACTAGAAATAAACTCTGCAAAGAAAATGAAAAATCCCACAAACAAATGGAGGTTTCACAACATACTCCTAAATAACCAATGAATCAATGACCAAATAAAAACAGAGATCAAGCAATATATGGAGACAAATGACAACAACAATTCAACAGCACAAAAAATCTGTGGGATGCAGCCAAGGCCATGCTAAGAGGAAAGTATATTGCAATACAGACCTACCTCAAGAAAGAAGAACAATCCCATATAAGCAGTCTAAATTCACAATTAATGAAACTAGAAAAAGAAGAATAAATGAGGCCCAACATCAGTAGAAGGAGGGAAATAATAAAGATTAGAGCAGAAATAAGTAAAATCAAGAACAATAAAACAATAGAAAGAATCAATGTAAACAAGAGCTGGTTCTTCAAGAAAACAAACAAAATAGATAAACCCCTAGCCAGACTTATCAAGAAAAAAAGAGAGGCTACACATATAAACATAATCAGAAATGAGAAAGGAAAAATCACTATGGACACCACAGAAATACAAAGAATTATTAGAGAATACTATGAAAAATTATATGCTAACAAACTGGATAACCTAGAAGAAATGGATAACTTTCTAGAAAAATACAACCTTCCAAGGCTGACCAAGAAAGAGAAAATCTGAACAGACCAATTACCAACAACAGAATTGAACTGGTAATCAAAAAACTATCTAAGAACAAAATCCCTGTACCAGATGGCTTCACCACTAAATTTTATCGAACATTTAGTGAAGACCTAATACCCATCCTCCTTAAAGTTTTCCAAAGAGTAGAAGAAGTGGGAATACTTCCAAACTCATTCTATGAGGCCAGCATCACTCTAATACCAAAACCAGAAAATTACAGACTAATATCCCTTATGAACATAGATGCAAAAATACTCAACAAAATATCAGCAAATCAAATTCAAAAATACATCAAAAAGATCATTCAACGTGATCAAGTAAGATTTATTCCAGGGATGCAAGGATGGTACAATATTAGAAAATCCATCAACATCATCCACCACATCAACAAAAAGAAGGACAAAAACTACATGATCATCTCCATAGATGCTGAAAAAGCACTTGAAAAAATTCAACATCAATTTATGATAAAAAACCTCAACAAAATGGGTAGAGGGCAACATAATAAAGGCCATATATGACAAACCCACAGCCAACATCATACTTAACAATGAGAAGCTGAAAGCTTTTCCTTTAAGATCGGAAACAAGACAAGGATGCCCACTTTACTCACTTCAACTCAACATATTACTGGAGGTCTTAGCCACAGCAATCAGACAACACAAAGAAATAAAAGGCATCCAGATTGGCAAGGAAGAAGTCAAACTGTCCCTGTTTGCAGATGACATGATATTGTACATAAAAACTCTGAAGAATCCACCCCTAAACTACTAGATCTAATATCTGAATTCAGCAAAGTTGCAGGATACAGAGTTAATACACAGAAATCTGTGGCATTCCTATACACTAACAATGAACTAACAGAGAGAAATCAGGAAAACAATTCCATCCACAATTGCATCAAAAAGAATAAAATACCTAGGAATAAACCTAACCAAGGAAGTGAAAGACTTATATCCTGAAAACTACAGGACACTCTTAAGAGAAATTAAAGAAGATACCAATAAATGGAAACACATGCTGTGCTCATGGATAGGAAGAATTAATATTGTCAAAATGGCCATCCTGCCTAAAGCAATCTACAGATTCAATGCAATTCCATCAAAATACCAACAGCATTCTTCAATGAACTAGAGAAAATCATTCTAAAATTCATATGGAACCACAAAAGACCTCGAATAGCCAAAGCAATTCTGAGAAGGAAAAATAAAGCTGGGGGCATTATGCTCCCCAACTTCAAGCTCTACTACAAAACCACAGTAATCAAGACAATTTGGTACTGGCACAAGAACAGATCTGTAAACCAATGGAATAGACCAGAAAGCCCAGAAATAAACCCAACCATGTATGGTCAGTTAATACATGATAAAGGAGCAATGTATATACAATGGGGAAATGACAGCCTCTTCAACAACTGGTGTTGGCGAACTGGACATCTACATGCAAAAGAATGAAACTGGATTATCATTTAACCCCGTACACAAAAGTAAACTCAAAACGGATCAAAGACTTGAATGTAAGTCATGAAACCATAAAACTCTTAGAAGAGAACATAGGCAAACATCTCCTGAATATAAGCATGAGCAACTTCTTCTTGAATGTATCTCCTTGAGGAAGGGAAACAAAAGCAAAAATGATCTCATGGGACTACATCAAACTAAAAAGTTTCTGTATGGCAAAGGACACCATCAACAGAACAAAAAGGCATCCTACAGTATGAGAGAATATATTTGTAAATGACATATCTGATAAGGGGTTAACATCCAAAATATATAAAGAATTTACACACTTCAACACCCAAAAAGCAAATAGCCCAATTAACAAATGGGCAGAGGAGATGAAGAGACAGTTCTCCAAAGAAGAAATTCAGATGGCCAACAGACACATGAAAAGATGTTCATTATCATTAATCATCAAAGAAATGCAAATTAAAACCACAATGAGATATCACTTCACACCATTAAGGATGGCCAGCATGGAAAAGGCTAAGAACAACAAATGCTGGTGAGGATGTGGAGAAAGGGGAACCCTCCTACACTGCCGGTGGGAATGTAAGCTAGTTCAACCATTGTGGAAAGCAATATGGAGGTTCCTCAAAAAACTAAAAATAGAAATACCATTTGACCCGGAATCCCACTCCTTGGAATTTACCCAAAGAATACAACTTCTCAGATTCAAAAAGATGTATGCACCCCTGTGTTTATCGCAGCACTTTTTACAATAGCCCAGATAGGGAATCAACCTAAGCGTCCGTCAGTAGATGAGTGGATAAAAAGGTGGTACATATGCACAATGGAATACTATTCAGCAGTAAGAAAGAAACAGATTCTACCATTTGCAACCACATGGAATGGAGCTGGAGGACATTATGCTCAGTGAAATAAGCCAGGCAGAGTGAGATAAATGCCAAATGATTTCTCTCATTTGCAGAGTATAACAATGAAGCAAAACTGAAGGAACAAAATAGCAGCAGACTCAGAGACTCCAAGAATTAACTATTGGTTACCAAAGAGGAGGGGTGTGGGAGGGCGCGTGGGTAGGGAGGAAGATGGGGATTGAGGGGTATTATGTTTAGTACACATGGTGTGGGGGGATCACAGGGAAAACAGTGTAGCACAGAGAAGGCATATAGTGGATCTGTGGCATCTTACTACACTGATGGACAGTGACAGCATTGGGGTATGGGTGGGGACTTGATAATATGGGTAATTGTAGTAACCACATTGTTTTTTTCATGTGAAACCTTCATAAGAGTGTATATCAATCATATCTTAATAAAAATAAGTAAAAAAAAAGTAGAACAGGAGCAATATATGATAAGCAAAAGATAGCATTCTTATATATCTGTTAACTAAAACTGTATCTCTCTTTTTGCATAATTTGTAAACTACAGATAGTGAACTCTGGCCCTGAAAGAATGATTAGCAACGTGCCTTATACATAATAGGCATACAAAATAGTAGTTCTTTTAATTCATTCTATTACTTTAGATTGTTTAAAACAACAAATATATGTTTTCCTGAAAATAAAAAAGCAAAAACTTCTTTTGCTGTGGAAGAGTTGTTGTTTGAAAAAATAGAATACATAAGTACAATGACCAGAAAGACTGTGGAGCCAATACCATCACATTATAAATGGACACATCCAAATGAAGATGTATATATATCCAATAATGTCTCCTGGTTAGACAGTGAAAGAAAGCCAGAAGTGGGTTTGATAACTTCCCTGTAGCACCCCGAGTGATGGTGCCCAGCTTCCCTGGCTAAACTGTAAGTGCCTTTGGTCCCTAACTACTTAGGCCATTTCTCCTTTTGATACAGATGTATTATGTTTGCCATTTGTTTTTCCCTGCATATAAGGCAATCATATTCACAAATGTTTAATTGGTCTCAGATTGCTTTCCTGAAATCTCAGACTGCCATTCTTTCACTTGTTCTGTGTCTCACTCTCCATTACAAAATGTCCCTTTTCAGACCATTTCTTCCTTTTGATTTTATTTGCTGTGCTCATCTACTGCCCCAAATCATAACCCCATCAAGAAGAAATAAAGGGAATAGGATCAGAATAGAAGGAACAGCAGAGATTTATGTTAACATTTTTGAGGAGTGTGTAGAAAAAGGGTATAATGCTTTTATGGATACATTTCAACAGACATAACAACTTTATTCAAGGTGTTGAAAATTCTCTACATTGGCATTTGGTTATAGCTGTCTCCAAGAATTTGAAGGTAAATAGTATAAACACAAAGGAGCTACCTAAAAGTAAACTTTAAATTTCCATTCAATGAATGCCTTGGGAGTAAAAATCCAATCAGGAAAGTGTGAAATGTAATGTGTGGTTAGGGAATAAAACCACCTTTTAATTACTGTTGACGGCTGGAGAATATAGTCCTCATAACTAGTTAATGTCACATATTTTTGTGGAAACAACATGACTTTATCACCTCAAAAAATGAAAATGGTAGCACATAAGAATAGAAGCATATCTTTCAATTTGGCTTAAATAAAAATAAAAGCAAAACATAGCAGCTATGGTTCTTTAACTAAATTTAAATAAACAGAATTTTTTTCTTCTCCTTTCCAAATACAAAACACTGATAGCTATGAAAAAACGACATAGAGAGGACATATACTAAAACTCTCTCAGCATAAGAGATAAAGTTAAGACAAGGTTTATTAAGAAAAATAAATGTTCTTTTCTGACAATTGCCAAAAAGGTCAATAGGGAATCTTTCCTTAAATGGGCAGTGAGGAAGGGCAGTAAAGTCACTGCACACATATTTAGTCCATTTCATTCTTTCTGTCAAGGTAAGTCATGCAGTAATGTTCATATAGCATGTGAACAACAAAATCATTTGAAGGAACTATTCCTAAATGTCAAAGAATGATATTCCACATGATCAATTTGATAAAATCTATCAGACTACAATTCTCAGTTCAAAAATGCAGACTCCTTTTCACGTGATTAAAAGGAGGGGAAGGTAAATATTTCACTGTAAAGCATAAATGATTGACAGATAACATTAAAGTGAAAAATACAGAGTAGGCTAAATTTGTACAGTATTTAAATTCAAAACTGTTATACTGCACTAGATCATTTCTTTCACATTTTTCCTTAAAAAACAACACCACAATTTTAGTATATTCTGCACGTGTCTTTAGCAGTAAATTTGTTTCCTTTGATTCTGAGTGTCCCTACATGACTTTCCCTGTCTATGTGCTTTTGCAATAACAGCATTGAAGAAAGAAAGGCTGCTTTTCCAAAAAGGCAATATGGTCCTCTGCCCGCAAATTCCCTTGAACTGTGATAGATGCCAATGCTATCTTTCGCCTTGTTTCCAGGTCATCCTTTCCAATTTATGTAATTTGAGATAAAATATAGTAACTGGAACTATTGAAACTTCTAGAAAATGATTTTTTTACTTCAAATATAGCCACTTATTTATTTATTTCCCAAGCAGAAAACCCATAAAACTATTCAGCATATAGTAATTCTAGTACAGCAGTTATCAGTGGGTAACTCAGTACTGGTAGAAAGATAGATAATGCGCAAATTAACAAAACACATTAACTATTGAGCATCTAACAAGGATTAAGCCATGTAAGTACAGAGTTTACAAAGACAAATGAGATAAGAGTCCTTATTATAAAAGTACTTGCAGGATCATAAAATGGAAAAATCCCTGTGCTGGAGATATGTAAAGATTTTATAGGAAAATAAAAGAAGGGGTGACTAACAACCTGGTAAAAATGAGAAAAATGAGAAAACATTAGAAAATAAACCTTTGATTTGCTAATGAAGATGGATTTCAACAGTGTAAGAAAAAAAGGAAACTCAATCTGGGTTCCGGGAACGTGGGCAGCTGCCCGGAGAGCCTCCCAAGAAAGTATCCATGTTCTGGGATCAACAAGCTCTTCAGAGGAGGTGAGAAGGAAAAGAAAATCAAGATATGGTGAATATATTTTATTTGTCCATCTCGATTCAACTTCCATCCTTCTCCAGCATGCTCTATGCATACAAAGCTGATATGCTGATTCAGTCAGCTCCTTTGACCTCTAACTGCCTGCTGGGTTAAGCATTTGCAAAGTATTGGAAGGAAACCAAAAGAAAGAAGAGAGATTAAGATTTTCATTTCTGGATATTTACTGCCCTAGCTCCACTGTGAGTAAGGCAGTGGCTGCATCTATCAAGCAAAGATCATAGCTGCTGCCAGGTAACCCTCTCTGTCTCCTGGGCTCAGGGGCTAACCCTCCCCTCACATTTTCAGTTCTTGGATGGTAAAACAAATGCACTGTTACTAGTCCCTGGTACCTTACTGTCCCTATCTTTTCTTGACACCCTGCCTACACCTCTGTAAATAGCCCCTTTATAAAATTTTACTCAAACTAATTTTTGTCTATCATCTGTTCCATGCTGCATCCCAGACTGATGTACAAGATCATCTTCTCTTCCTCTGAGATTGGAAGGAAGAATATATAGAGGTGCGAATAAAATGGAAGGTCATAGGAAATCAAGGAAGATCGTGTTTGAAATGTTTGACTTGTTTTATTATATAGAAGGCATGGCAGTTTCTTAAATATGAAGGGAATAGATGATAGGTTCAAAAGTTAAGGAAAATGGGAGTGGTTTTGATTAGCAGTGGAAAGAGAGTCAATTAGGGTCAATGATAAAGATTAATAAACAGCTACTTTTGGGAATAATCAATGAATAAATATGTGGATCTATATGGCCTTACCATTTTTTCTAGCACTGTCTTACAAGTGAGGTTAGGATCCAATCATTGGGACTGGGTAAGTGATAATAACAAGAGAACAAAGAAATGAAAGCTCTGGAAAGAGATCAGTTGAACCATTTCACCATTGTAATTCTGGTTACATAAGAAAAATAATTAAATTGAAAGACTAAGATAGGAGGGGTCCATTAATGGTCTAAGTGTTTTAAGAGGTGAAACAAAGGAAGCAGTGATACTGAGAGGTAGTCAGAGAGTGATCTTGTTGTTTAAGATATTAAATGTAAAGTAGTTCTGTGGATGATAATATCCTGGGGCCAGAAGAGAGGTTACTGAAGTGGACTGGAGCAGAGAAAGTGAGAACAAAAGAAATCTGTGAAAGTTAGGAATTTGACATCTGCAGACAATTTAAATTCTTTATTATGAGGTCTAGTTTTGAAGTTACAAGGTTAAGAATAAGTGGATCACAAAGCGTTTTTAGAGTATTAGCTCTGCCACCTATGTAAAATGCTGTGTGTAGGAACACGGGAAATGTCCTGTGGAAGTCTTGGATGAGAACAAATGTCACTAGTCAAATTCAAGGTGGAAATTCAGTCCGATGCTAATAGAGTTTTCATGAAAGGAGATGAACAGATTGGGAATGGATCAAAAGGGTAAGGCCTGAAGGGAATCAGAGTGACAGTCCTGAAGATAAAGCCCACCACACCCAGCACTGAATGAAGAGTCCATTTCAAGATCATGAAGGTGAGGAAGCCACTGCCCACTTTATTAAGAGACAGAATTGCTACCTTAGTGGCCATGGCCACCACTGCTGTCTTTATCTCTGCCATCCAAGATATACCCTTTCTTGCCTTGTGAAATTTAATGAAGTAAATCAACTGAGAGAAAGCAGTAAAATCATCTACTTTTATTAAATTAACACCATTTAAGAGAAGGAAACTCTTTAATAACTAGAACTGGTAAGTAGCCAAGTTTTGGTCTAAAAATCAATAAGTGAGGAAGGAAATAAATGCTAATATAAATTCAGAAATATATAATCTATATTTCAATAAAACTTAATGTGAATAAATTTGAACATCCAACTAATAAGCTATACAAATAATACTTTTGAATTTTTTTTTTAAAGTTGAGATGATAAATTTATGACAGTCCTGGTATGGAAATTAGTGATAAGAGGATCATATAACCTTGTTTCCCAATTTCATGAGTTTTCACTGTTGTTGAAAAATTCAGGCTTGCCTAACAGGGAGATGTGGTTCTCGGCTCTTATACAGCCAAGTCTACCAGACTTGTGTACACTGACAACAAACATCACCAGATTTCTATTCCTTTCCTTGAATCTACTGAAATATATTTGCTTTTCTCTGCATTAGAAGAGAAACCCAAATCCAAGGTCTTTAGAGATTTTGAAATCAAATTTGTATTTAAAGCTGTTGACTGGTACTGTAAGACCCTAGTTAGATGAAATTATATAAATTTAGTGATCTTCATTTTAGTAGCAAAATGAAAATAATGATTCCTGCATTGCATGTTTTTATGGAAATTAAATGAGAGAAACTAACAAAAATATATTTTACAAGCCTGACACATTGTTATGCATTCATCAGTCATTATTTATTCTCTCCCCATTTTGAGAAACATAGTTTAGGGGAAAAGTCACAGTCCCATGTGTTTGGGTCAATGTAAAGAACAAGGCTCCTGATGTTCTACTGCACTGAGTCTCTCTGAGGATAAGTTTCCTCATCTGTAAAGTAGCAACAACAATATCCAGCTCGATTCTCCTATAGGGGATTAAATGGGAAATCTATGTAGAGAAATAACATAGTGCCTCTCATATATTAGGAATTCAAGGTATATTTGTTTTATCCCATCTCTGTATCATTTAAAAATCTGTATTATTTTAAAAGTGCAATAGCAACATGCTTTGAGAGGAAAAAAGTAAAGGAGTGCACTATATATTCACATATAAATAGTATTTTCTAAAATTAAACTATAGGGCACTAATTTTATGAAATGACTTATGTTAAAATTAAGACAGGTTTGGGCAGATATATCAGCAGACATGGATTCAAAACCCTTTTGTCACTTAACCTTATTGATCTGTTCTACAGTATAACTACCTTAAAAGTTTGATTAGAGGACTGAAAAAAATATTTTATGTAAATTTATTTACACAATCTCTGGATTGAGGTAAGTTATCTGAAAACATAATTTATTGTGCTGACAATGTTCCAATTTTCAAATTAAAATGAATGCCTTTTTTAAGAATACTTCTCTTTTAAAATTAAGAAATATTAAGAATAAAACACACTATGAAATATAAAACAGCATAAATCAAGTATAAAGAATGATTAATAAAAGACAATTATATATTTATAGCATAATAAAAATATTCCAATGAAACTTCTCAGTTATTCTACCTACTTACCTGAAGAGATTTTTAAAAGGAGCTAAGAATAGTGTCTTAAAAGCATCACATGAATAAACCTCAAGAACACTGAGCAGAAAAAGACACTAAAAGAAAGATACCGTACATAAAATTGATGCCTAAGTTTCATTAGTCTCTTACTGCTCTCCAGTTGGATAAAAGCAGTACATAAAGCAGTTGCTTATAAGAAATGCATTACAGGGCATCCACATTAGCAATTTTAAAATAAAGCCAAATATCTTCATTTTCAACAAAGCAGATTAATGCAGAAGATGCAGTTATATTCCTGTCATGATTTCAACCCAGTATAAAAAACAAGACTCTCTAAAAAGTGTTGTCTCCTCTGACAATAAGAAACTTGCCACTCAATTTCCCCTAGGCAACTTCTCTATTCAATTAAGTATGTTTCCAAGAACTGTTGCAATTTTTGTTAAATTGCCTTTATGGGTACATATAGAAGATATGCTTCATGGATACATTTTGCTTTCAATTTCTCTTAAAATCCAATTTAATGTAATAAATCATAAAGATTGGTAGTACAAACACAAAGGAAAATTATAATTTGGAGAAAATACAAAACTACAAGGAGAATTATCTCAGTGTTTCATAAACTATCAAATTAAATAGCAAATAAAATAATTGGAAACATTTATTCAGCTTTATTGGAAATACTTCTAAATTAGATAGAAAACTTCAATTATTTACACATAATTATATTTGCTCAATATTGTAATTAAAAAAATCATCATTCTATATTTCATTTAGCAAGTGACTAACAATTAAGTATTAAATAACCAATTTGCCCATATAAGTGAAACAACATGTGATCACCACTTCAAAAATGTATATTAGTGCAAAATATTAAAAAAGGATTTTGGGAAGTCAATACAAAATACACAAAGAAATCATAATTTGCTTTGCAAACTTACTCTTGAGTATAATGTAAATTCTTCTGAAAGAAAATATTTACTGTTATTATATTTAGAAGTCTGAGATTGAACAAAATGAGTTAGATATACCATTTATATAGTGTTCTGTCATTCAGTGGCTTAACCATAGTTCTCAGCACTGCCTTTGAATAATTGTCGGCAAAGTGAAAAAGGCAAAAATGAGGTTGGGAGCTAGACAATCTTTGAGCAAGTCACTACAACTTTTTATGGACCTAATTTTTCTTGCCCATTAAGGAAGAGTTTAGATCAATGATCTAAACACTCTCTGCTGTATCAGGAATTCTAGAAATAATGTGTTTATGAAACATAATACAGTGAAAACATTAAAAACCAGTAACTTTGTTTAATACTAACACCATTTCTTATCATTTAAGCAAACTTTGGAGAAATAATAAGTGCTTATCTACAGGGATGTTTTGAGAAGTAGGACATTTATAATTATGCATTATTAATTCAAAGGTACTACACAGATTTGTGTTTTAACTCCATTATTCAATGTCTGTGAATATTCATTGGCATCTAGGAGAGGAAATATATGTGATCAATGACTAGGGCAAAGCTAAGAAGCCTAACTTGCCAGGTTAAGGTTATATATTCTATTAAATCAGCTATATTTTGTTAAATATGGAAAATATTTTCTAAAGTTTACTCATGGAAAAAGAACAAATGACCCTAGGGAATCAAGAATATGACATCTTTGAACTTAGACTGAACTACACTTAAATAAAGTATATGTACAAACTTTTCATGATTTTGACATTCAAATCAAGTTTCTGGACTATAACTACTCCCACATGGCCTCAGTTAACTTGCCAAGAACCTTAAGAACACAGAAGGTATAATTCAAATAGTAAAAACCAAAAAATGTCTTAACTAACTCAATTGAAACATGAAAGAACTTTATTTCTCTTGGACAAAAATTACCTCATGGTTTAACAGATCACTGAATTTTGTACTTTCAAAAAGGTGAACTAAATAAGGAATGTTAAGTAGTATAATTATTTTTTTCAGTCTCAATTGACAAAGAGTAAGTTCATTTTAATTAGCCATAGAAAAACCTGGCTTAAATATTGTTTCAAGGGTGAATGATACATACTTAGATTTATGTTATATGAAACTAATAAAAAAAGAAAATTTCAAATAAAACATATTCATGCCTTAGCCCTATCACTGGATTTCATATTACCTTGAATATTTATATTATTTTTGAATAAGCCTATTATATATCACATATTAATCAATATTTTCTTTCTGAATCAAATAAATATCTATGTATATACAAATTCAGAAATTACTTTCTTTACTTAGTTGTTTAAGTTTTTAATGAGTTTTATAACAATGGATTCATTAGTTAATGTATTTCCATAGGTAGCACTATATGTTATTAAACAGTTAAAAGAGAAAAAACCCTATTATACTGTAACATAATACCCTTTACTGTAACCAACTATACATTTGTATTACCATCTCATAAATGGTTTTATAATTTGGTTGATGTATGTTATATGAATCAGGGTATAATAGCAACTTAATTTTTGATCAAGAGGAATATTTTCATGTAACCTGTGATCACACTATGCACAATCAAAAGTTTTAGTAATTTACTAGTGGTCATTGCATAGGGCAATATAGGATAATGGTTAAGGGGGCAGGCTCTGGAATCAGCAAGACCTGGATCTTGAATCTTGACTTTTATATTAAATAGCTATGTAATATTGAGCAACTGAGTTTTAATTTCCCCAAGATTCCCTTTCCTGTCTATAAAATTCAAAAGGTAATATGATCTACCACAAAGAATCACCTGAAGATGAAATGAGAGAATGCACAGGACAGTGTTAGACTCATTAAGTGGCAGTTACTGTTATTTGTATTTTTCCTTGATGGCATGTAATTTGCAACTCTCATGTCAGAAGACATGAGATACTTGCAACTCTCATGTCAGAAGACAAAAGTGGGTTTTACTTACTGTGTCAAGAGATCCTTCCAGTTCTGTATTTTTGAAACAATAAAGTTTAAAAGTGTTGTAGCTGATATAAATTAATGTATATTTGGTACCTTCATATTTAGCCCCCACAAAATATAAGAAAGACAAATTAATCTATTTCTTATTTGTAAGTTATATGGAATACTTCTGGAAATATTACTACATATGTATTATGTGACTAGAGGAGCAAATCTTAAACTCTTGTTAATATGAATTGTATATTATCTGTTCCGGATAGTGAAGGTGTTCTGAAGTATGTACAAAATAGGTAAAATAAAATAGAACTCTACTATTTCAAGTATCTATTTTTAGTAACATTATATTAAGAAAAAATTTACAATTAAAAATAGGTAACCAGAAGAGCATGGAAAATTCATCTATGTATGTTATTTAGAAGAGACGACCACTTATTCTATGTTAAAACATCAATCTATACAGCTTCTGTTCTGAGTGTTCAAAGCTGTAAAGCTGTTCTAAATAGTAACAGATGCTTTATATTCCTGGGTTGAATAAAATGGTGGCTTGAATTTTTTTTTTTTTAATTCCGATTCAAGTAAAGGGAGAGGGCTGAGACCTTTTTCATCTAGACTCATGAAACAAGGAATCCAATCTATATAACTAGTTATAAACCTACTGGGAAAACTGATAGGGCAGGTAGAAAAAAAACATAAAATTGATACAATCTATACAACGCTGTTTCAGGGAAAGAGAAAAGAGAAAAATTGCCTAAGAAATTGCAAATAAAAAGCATGTTTGATAAGATAGAAGACATATTAAAAGGGAAAAACACCCCGCTATCCAATCCTACTGAAGAAATAAATACAAATGATAGGAAAGATTTCTTCACTGTAGTAGAATCCAAATTAAAAAAAAACACAACAGCAAGGGCAACAACAAAAATTAAGGAACATCCTTGGCATGTCTCTCTCTTCCTAGAATCTGTTTGGAATCCATTTTAAAATCAAATAGGTCTGCAATTCTCTTCCATGTTAACAGCACTTAAATCGCTTTTAGTAGAAAAATTCACCATGCTTATGCTGTGCATTATACTGGATGCATTTCAGCAGTTGAATGGTTTTTGCAATTTCATATAGACTAAAACACTTATTTTATAAATAGGAAGTTTTAAGCATAACTTCTAAGAAGATTTCTATAATAGATGTTTAAAGAAATCTGGGGTTCAAACAGGTTCTGTACAATACAGTAATAAGAAGAGACTCTAATACACACACACACTTCAAGAGTTTTAATGTCTGAACTATATTTAGGATTAAAATGAAACTATGTGAAGTGAATCCTTTTGTTCTGTATGCATTTTCTATATAGGCATTTAATGTTTTCTGGTGCAGATACCGGTCAATATACACTGATTATTAAGACACGGCCTCTGCCTTACCAGAATTCAAAGAACAGTGAGACAAAGGCATATTAGAATAAATTCAATGCTGTGTGTCAAGAGTTAAAATAGTGGTGCACATAGCATGCAATGGCAGAACAGAGAAGGATAGTAGTTTGGGGGCTCACCCAGTGGAGAAGAAAGGTAAAAGCATTTTAAGCCACTGGTCTACTAAGGACGTTAAAGCAATTTACTGATAGAGTTTGAGAACTGAGTAAGTAACAAATGAAACACTTTTCTGGAGGAGCAGAATATCTAGCTTTGCTCTTGAATATAGAGTCTAGGAAAGTAAGAAGACTCGAAGAGGGCCATTCCCCATGTTCCTGCTCCACAGATGAAGATTTTTCTATCGTCACCCTAGATCTTTTAGTCACAAGGATAAAGTGTATGCAAGTTGTAAGTACAAAGTAGACTGATCAGGCTAAAGTATGTGGTAAGAACCAGAGACGCTTAGAGTATTTGCATATGGGAATTTGGGGAAGCTGGGGGTTCTCAAGGGAATTAATATGAACAAATTTTGAAGACAGTGTTACTTTTGTTCTCAATGTTTTCATGACACGTGGTCCCTTACTCTTTTTGTCTGATAACTTCTATAAGCCCCTGGTACTTAAGCCATTTTTTCTTATGTCATTGTGTTCCCTCTTGTTCATAATTTAGCAACATTGGCAGAAACATGGTGTTTTTAGAGGAACAGTATGCATGTTAGAATGCATCAGTCCGTGAATGGGAACACGTGGTGAAAGAAATGAGTGTGTTATGACTCTATAGGGATAAAATAATTCCATTAGCAATTTCCAAACTGAGTTCTGTGAGATTATAGGTACTTCACAAACATAACACAAATAGATACTTGTAATATATGTTCCTCTATAGTATATTTTTTAAATATGAAAAGGAAAAAATCCTAGGCATATTTCTATAACTAGGCTTTTCCATAATGTTTATCCCTTTCAGAAATGGTTCCATTGCTGACAATTTCCAAGATGCATCCTGCAAAATCATCAGACACATTAACTTGTTAATTCTGTCCATTGGTGTATCAAAGAATTTGCCAACTAACTGGGAATGCTTGTTGAGGATTCTCTGCTTTTCAAATTGGAATAAAAACAGAAAAGACAATATTTGGACTATTTCACTGTGATGATGATATAAGCAGCTTTGTTTCTAAAGAAAATAAAAAGCTATATAAGATGAATCCCTGAATCATTTGAGAAATAGCAGTACTAATTTTTCCCTCTGCTAAAGAATAACTATAGAAAATGGCATTTTATATTTTGCTGCAATGACAGTAAAATACATTTGAATATACATACATATACATACACATGATACTGCATCTGACTTGTCAACTTCATGCCTAATATTAAGCTGATATGTGATAAAGACTTAGAATGATGTTCTCATTTTAAAAGTGGTATTTTTTTAAACTGGGTATTATAACCAAAATGTAAAGTGAAAGATGTTTCTCTTTATCTTCATTACTTTGTACTCTTTATTCTTAATCAGATATTGTTTGTTCCTTTCACTTGTAAAGTATAAATCATAAATAAAATTAAATTGTTTATTACAGCTATGAATGTATGCATAACACCATTTTTATTTCACAGTTGATTGATGTGTTCATTATACCTCATGATTTATTGCTAATATTTGGGTACCAATCTTAATTTTTAAATTCTTTCATGATTAGTGAGTTTGGAAAACTTTGAACTAAACAGCCAAAGCACTTTTTGTCTAATCTTATAGCAAATGTCAGTAAAGATACTTAACTTCATTACAGAACTATATTGGATGGCATCCATTCTGATATTTCCAACAGGAATTCAAAAATGTTCCTCACTGAAACCACCATGCAGCATAAGTAGTCCAATTGCAATAACAATCTTGATGTTTTAAAACGTCAATTAACTTAGTTTAGGATTAGTCCTAGACACATAGGTTTTTGCTTTATATTAAACCCCATTCCAATCCATTATTAAGAAAATAGAAAATAAGTTAACTGTCTGAAAAAATAAATTATATTACAAAGCTCAATGGTTAATCAACCATGGTATCTCTATTTGGGAGATGATTGCACTTGTACACACTTAAAACAGGAGTTTATGATATTTCAAATATATGTGTGTGTATTTGTGAGTTATCAGCTAAGATTAGTGACTTGAAGGAAAGAACTTGGCATTTGCACCTGTCTTAGAATCTTGCCTACCTTCTACTAGGGTGTGATTTTTGGACTGATCAGTTAACCCTTCTGAGTCTCAAGTTCCATAACTGTAAATAGAGTATTTTATATACTTTACAGGGCTAGTCTATTAGTGATAACATGTGATTTTCTTGACACATTGTAGGCCTTTAATTAATGAGGATACTTGTAAGTGACTTCTGTGATTGCTTATTCCCTGGTCTAGTTTTGAATTTAAGCAGCAATGTATTTTGGAGTTCTTGTTACTATTCTTGTTTCTCTACTATGAAATGCAAACATAATATTCATAAAGCATTTCATCCAAACCTGTGATCTAGATGGTTAACAGGGCTAAAATAGCTAACTGTTCTGGTTTGCTTAGAACTTGAGGGGATTTCCAGGATACAGAGCTTTCAATGCTAAAAATGGGAAAGTTGTGAGCATACTAGAATGATTGGTCAATACACAGTGATAACCTAAGTTTTGTCCTTCATGTTCTTCATGTCCTTTGTCTTCATGTTCTATATTTTAACGAGAAACTACATTTATGAGCACCCTTGTACCTAAGTTGGTCCTCGTGAATAGTTCTGGCCGGTGGAATGATGTGTGGACTTCTAAGCCAGGTAGTTAAATATCTAATATATCTTCCCAGGATTCTTTTCTTTTCATAGCTAGCAGATGAAAATAGGCATGACAATCTTAAAACCACAAATGCATACAGCCCAAGTCGTGAATCAGCGTGTGGACGAGGGTTTCACAAATCACATCAAACTGTAAAATAAGTGAGAAATGAACTTCACTGTGGTAAATAATTGAGATTTTGGAGTTGTTTTTTATATCCTTTATTGTATCCCAACTAAAGGACAGAACTTATTTTTAAATAACTTGAGAAGCAAATGTGATTTGTCAATTGTTCTTGCCATAAAAGACATCACTCATGGCAGCTACTGAAGGACCATTCTTCATTAAAAATACACTGTTTTTATCAACTTCAAATTATCCATGGGTTTACTTAGTGCTTTCAATAGCCTTAAAGGGTAGAGTCATCACTTATTTTCCCCTAATTTGCAAAAAGATAAATACCAAAACTAAGAATAAGCTCATGATTTATGACACTAAATTCCTTGTTCTTCCATTTAGCTGTTTCTTTTGCATATTCTATAATTACACATACATACACACACACTGTAAAGCACTCATTATAGTCAAAACGTATAGATTCTTTTCAGTTGAAGATATCTGTTACAGTTGGACTAGAATGTTGTCAGAAATTGTAAAAACTGATAAAGATTCTGACAAGCCTGCTTTGTACTCAACTATGGATATTCTGAGAACATGTATTGACCACACATTAAGCAGCACTGTTAAGAGGATTTTTCTTTCCAGTTTTCTGCTTTTCTGTCCTAAGTGCTATTTATTCGACATCTTAATGATAGTCCTCTTTCATTCAGTGATATTTAATTTGGAATAATAGTAACAAGATAACAGGCACAATTTAAATAAATTATTTTCCTCCATGTCATGGAAAGAAGCCTGAAACTTAAACACAATAATACTGTGTTTAAGATTAACAGTTTATTCTTAAAAAAGCTTTATTACATTCCTAACTTAAAAAAATATATCTATAGAAGCAATACAATTAGGTTTTAAAATCAAGATAAGCTGAGAAAAACTATACAGAAACTTGGTTGGCAGGATTTCACTGAAATAAAAATATGGATTTTAAAGAAAACCTTTAAGAAAAATATGGATTTTAACCTAGTATTTAAAAATAAACATTTAGAAAAATTACATCAGGATAATAATTTTTTTTCCTATGACAGAAATGAGAATTTTACAGGGGAAACATTTATTTCCACATGAACTTTTATGAGAGAGAAACCACATTTCAATGTATTACTGGATCAAATCACAGTTTCAGTCCTTGAGTTAGGAGTTTAAGTAAAGTTCCATTCTTCCTTCAACACTTCATCTGTTAGTGACCTCAAATGAAATCCAAAATAATTTCAACTTTAGTATCTCCCCATATTATCACATTTTCTCTTCCTTTCACCTATATTTCCATTCCCTTTCTAGGCACTCTGTCTTCAATCCATGCACTCTGTCTTCCATGATTTCTTCCCAATTGCTTTAAAATATTTAGATGTGCCTTTTTAAAAAAATTATTCACCTTCTACAATTCTCCATAGCATCTCAAATTGCTGTTTATCAGTTCTTTCAAATGCTTTGCATCTTAGGTATATAATAGAGAACATATTTCTCCAAATGCTCCATCTCACTGTTTGATAGGTCCTTTTTATTTCCACCATCCGCTCAATATACACAGTTCTTGAGGTTGCTTTTTTCACTCAGTTATCTTCCCCACTTCTATTTCTACTTACCCTCATTTTACCTATACTCAAAGCTGTGGTCTTTGACTCTAGTCCCAAGTTTTTCATGAAATATAGAATGACAGGTGTTTATTTGTGTTCAAAATGTGCAAAGGAGGTATACTAAATCTCTCACCTGATGGGCTAAAATTCAAACTCAAAGGCACTCCTATAAACCAGCTTTTCTCCTAAATTCCCTTTATTGTAATTGCTCCAATTGTTGACTTGTTTGGAGTTTTGTTTTGTTTTGTTTTTACTTTTCTTTGCTTATTTAAAAATGTTTTATTCATATAGTTAGCATCTCCATGTGTTTCTGACTTCAGCTTCCTTCTTCCCATTCTCACTAGGAGCATTCTAGGTTAGTCCCTTATTCTACCAGGCTTTTATAATTCGGGAAGGAATTTCTTCTACTTAAAGTAACTTTATATCCCTCATGGACTTCTCTCTTTGATTAATGAAGTTTCACCAATCTTTTACTAGTATAATTCATTCAGATATATGCTCCTAGATTAAGCACATACCTGCTCCTGTCTGTTCTCTCTTGTTCAAAGTTGATCTCCATTTCCTCCCAAATTAAGTATCAACTCCTCAAACTAGTATTTAAAATCATCCTCAACACTCCTCAGAGATGCTATTATAATCATATCACATATAACTCAGTAAGTTTTAGCCCAGCAAGACAACTGTACATTCGCCAAATGTGATCTTTTGACCTTTTTACTCCTGCTAGTTCTACACTCTCTACCTGGGAAACTCTTTTCTAGTTCACCCCTTTGAAAACCTTTGAAAATCTTTTAAGACCTGCTCAAAGGAGCTTTAATCCATAAGTGTTTTCTTTCTCTCTTTGCTAAAGACCATTTGATAAACCTCTTCCTTGAACTCACAAAGCCCTTTCTTTGTACTGCCTGTCTGATACTTACATTACCTCAGTCAAATAATGGAATCTACTGTGAATCTGTTTTTCCAAAAGAAAATTAAAAGTTTCTTGTGGGCAGGCATTATAATTTTCATCTTTGTATTTTTTGAGCACTAAGCATAATACCTTAAAGAGTACTGTCTCCCCAAAAAAACAAAGCTAACTTATGCAGAAGAGCACTCAGTGTATTGTCTCAGAAACAATGGAAATGACAGTGTCTAAATACATACGCTTGAGCGTATATATGGGGCTGGTTGGGATGCAGTTAAAACTTGGAGTCAGAATCACGAAGCAAATTAGTTCTAAGTATCATGTAATAATTAAGTTTTTAGCTAGTGAAAAAATAAGAAAGTAAAATTTCAGTAAATTATAACTGTCAATTTAACTTTCAACAGTGCCATGGATTCCCAATGCACAGTTCAACTATAGAAACTAATTTCTAGATATTTTTTTCTGGCAATATAAAGTTTCATACACTTACATATCTTTCTCTATATATTTACATATATTGTATGTATAAGTGGAGTAACATAAAAATGTATTGCCCTGAAAAAATGTAAATGTGTTGGCAGTTTGTACTTTTAAAAAACAAAGTATTACATTATCACGCTGTAAAACTTTCTTTACAGATTATGTTAGAAAATGATTTTTTTCTAAGAAGTATATATAAAAGGAAATAGAACATGCTAGGCGGTCTCCAGACTTGCTCCCAGGGCTTCCCACCTTCTTGTATTCATATCTTTAAGGAGACTTTCCCAAAATTGTACTACGGTTGCTCTTTGTGACCTAACGCATATAGCGGTAGTGATGGTATGTCATTTCCTAGATTACATCACAAAAGATAATGGCTTCCAAGTTAGACACACTCATTCATTCTCCCTGTCTCCCTTCTTCCTTTCCTTTCTTTGTCTCTCTTTCTCTCCATCTTTCCTGTTTGCTCTGTGGGGGAAGCCAGCTGCTAGGTTGTAAGGAGTCAAGGGGCAAAGGTTTTGTAGTTGCAAACTGAAACTTGCAGGCAAAAGCCAGTGAGGAACTGAAGTCTGTAACAAACTGAGGCTTGCCATCAACTATGTGAATAAGCTTGGAAGCACCACTTGAGCCTTGAGATGGCCTTAGACTCTGCAACCTTGTGAGAGACTATGAGTCATAACCAACCAGCAAATCTGCACTTAGATCATTAACACTCAGAAACCGGGTGAGAAAATAAATATGTGTTGTTTTAAGCTGCTACATTTTGGGATACTTTGTTATGTAGCAATCGATAACTACAGCGGATACATAGGTACATAGAAAGTTTGCCATTATGCCCATGTAGCATGAAAATAATAATGTATATCTTAAAGGATTTTCTTGACCATGATATTTGATAGGCTATATTAATGAAATATCCTCAAAATAAATATTTATATTATAATAATTTAGATTATATTTAATAAAAGTGGTTACAACCCCTTCTAAATATTTGACTTATTGAGTCTCATAAAGCCTTAACAACTGTGGGTTTTTTTCTTTTCCTTTAAAATAAAATGTTTTAAGGATTTGATTCTATTTACTCTTGTGTTTCTCAAAATAGGGATTTTGGTGAGTTTCAATGCCTAGGTGAACATCAGAAACAGAATTTTCAATAGCTATCTGGGCATAACAAGGGAGAGCCACAGGTCATAAAAACAAGATAAAATAAATTCTCATTTCCAGATTCCTTCTTTCTTGTGTTTTCTTGAACCCAGTTTTTAGATTTGCTACAGGCCAAAGACAGACTGTAGGGTTTTCTTCTCCATGATTCTATGACTCTTATTTTTTTTTCTTTCTAGTACTGTTACAGGAATGCTCAGATGGGGTCAGAACACAAAATGAAAAAGTCATTTATTAATAAATTATATATACATATATAAATAAAAATATTATGATATATTCATCACTGTCAAGGCTTTACCTAAAAAATTGCTTAGAAAATTAAAAAGCACTATTGATTTAATTTTAATATTGATTTTTAAAATACTCCTAAATTTTATGTTCTTGCTAGTAAAACACCTATGAAAAGCATTACAAATATATACTATATATCAAAGGAATTAATCTTGTTACTTTTTTTGTCCTGCAGCAAAGCAGGTAATTGGCTCCATCAATCTAAATGATAATATGATACTGGAATTTCATTAATAAGGTCAATATCAGATGATTTACATTTTGTATAATATGGAAATAAATTTTACCTGAATTCATTACATATATCATTTTTTATAAACATAGAATATCTTCATTAGAAGAAAGCCAGCCTTTTTGTATTCTTTTCATACTTTATGTAAATGCATACAAAACATTTAAATGGCCATATATTTTCTTATTACTGAAAGTGAAAAAAAGTGAAGTCTAAATATTGTAAAATGTTTCATGTCATCACTTAAATTATTTTAAATAATTGAACATGGATATCTTGCATATTGTAAATAAAGAATATATTATAGAGATATACATATATCTGAACTTTATATATGCTATTTCCTATTGTAAGAAATGAAAGATTTAAGCAGCTAGAAAAATATGAATTAATCACAATGGGGAAAACACTTTAGAAATAAATGTTAGGTCATGTTTGAAGAAAAAAAAAACCTTTTGCAAAAAATTGAACACAGTATGAAATAAACCATTAAGGTTGTCAGAGCCAAGGTACTCATCAACCACCATCATTTTTAAAAGTTGACCATTAATGAAGATAGATGTAGCAATGTTTTCATGCTTTGTATCCCAACTACCCATAATTAAGTGATAACTGAAAAATGATTTTCATGTTTGTCTCTTTAAAATATCAAAAAAAATCCAACTCTTTGTCATTATATCTTAATGGCTAAACTCTTCTCTTTAGCAGAGTTTAAATCAAGGGTTGACTCAATCATCTAATCTTTTAAAGCTGAATATATTCTACGTATAAACAGTATTTCTGCAAAAAACAACAAGCATGTCAGGTTTCTATACATTTAAAACTCTTCGTGCTACTTTTCTGATAGTCAGAATTGCTAAATTCTACTGAGTTTTTAGAAAACAAACATAATATTTATTTATTTTTTGCATATCTTACTTCAGAAATAAATTACTATATTTTACATCAGACTACATGGAATTCATATGTTCCTTTTTTAAAATTCTATGATGCTGTATGTGATTTCATACTCAAGAAGCTTAATCTTATTCTATAATTAATTCTGAAATTTGTGCAGTAAAAATTTCCTATCAAAATCCTGACTACAAGTAAATCACAGCTGGACACCCTACCTAAAGAAAATAAAATACATTATTTGAATATAATATATATGAGAATAAAAGCAGAATAAGAATGCCAAAAAATTACATAAGCATAGTGATTTTGGAAAATTTAGAAAGAAAAAGCTTCAGGAACCATATAAGAAAAATCCTCAAATTATTTTTGCAACATTCATTGCAATATGAATTAACTAGTATGTTTAGGAAGAAAAAAAATTGTCAACTACCTAAGAAACACCATAGTCTTTAAATATCTGCCTTAAAAGGGAGAGACAAGGATAAGTCAAAGTCATGTCTAACAAGGAGTCTTTAAGGCATAATAAGGTCTTTAAATTTTTTTATTAAACGTAAATTTAATGCCAAGGATTGTTAAGAGTTCTAAGTGTTTTGAATCAGGGTTTACAAGATTATTAATTTCATCTTCAGTGTTAGTAGTAGAATCTTGGATTTTTAAAGATAAAAGTACTCTCAGTCCTTGGCATGATTTGAATTTGGTTAGGTTATTCTGTTCATTTTACAGTGCCAGCACCTGTGTATAATAAAATACAGGATTTTGGTATTCCTGGACTAACGCATTCTAGTTACTGTACCAAATCTCTTGCTAGGTTTCTGTTTCCTTGCTGTTTTATGAGGTTGGTTTGACCTCAGTTTTTGTGCTATCTTCATATGTTTTATGAGTTACATTCTTTTTGGGAAGTCAGGGTTATCATTTCAACTCTAATGTGGTATAATATATAGGGATGTTGGGTTTTTTAATAGAAGTTCTACTCATTGTTTAACTTCCCCAAACAGTTAAACACTCTTTAGAGATGTTTACATTATTAAAAGATTTTTGATTGGTATTTATTTAAAAATGAGACAAATAAAAGTGATTGGAATCAATGTCAACCAATCTCTTTATTTTAAATGTGAAGATCAGAAGATCAGAGAGGTTAAGTGAATTATCCAAAGCTACACATTTAGGTAGTAACAATTCTGAAATTAGAACCCAGTAATTCTTACTCTTCTTGAGCTATGACTTGAGTCCACCATTCAGATAAATCTTCCACTCAGATCCCATCACTTAGACATACTTCTATTAATCTTTGGAAGCTACTTCCCTTTCCAGGTGTCTGAGTCTGCAGGGAGGGATTAAAAACATTAGCCAAGAGAAGCCCTATGTAGTAGAAGAAATGCCAAAAGTTGAGAGGGAAAGTTTAGGCCCCCTTATTCTGAAACTATCCCAGTGATCTACGATGTGAGAATTACCTCTACCCTAAAATACTCCTAACATCTGGGCTGTCTCTCTCACACAGATAGATTAGGAACATTTATATAAGCAATGAAAACAAAACCATGAACATCCCAACAACAAATTTTACCAACTTTATATTCTCTTTGCTTCAATTCTCCCTGTATTACCTTTTCTTTCTCCTGCTACCCTTTCTCTAAAATGCAGAATAAAGATTTTATTGACTATACCTCATTCCGGCTCATCTCCACTTTAAAAGTACAGAGATGAAAAACATGATGAAAAACAAGAAAAGTCTACTTTTCTTGATGTCTTTGCAACAAAAAATAATCAAAATGGTGTATGTACAAGGCCACAGAACACTTCCTGCAGATTAAAAAACATAATATGCTTTAATCTTTAACTTTTTCTGCTTCCTTTTCCAAATACTGAAGTCAACTAATTATTGTCTTTCTTTTTTGCTTTAATGTATGTTCTTTTTCATTTTTTCCTTTAACTTTCTATATCTGCCTCTTCTCTGCTCCTACTTCCCTGTATTTTTTTCTTCTCTGATATAATGAAAAAAAGACTTTCCAATGAAGTCTGAAACCTTATCAGGCAATAAGATTCTGAGAAAAAGTAGGCCAGTTGTGCAGCTTAACAAGAAGCATCCTGATAATTAGTACCAAATCATAGAAAGTTAAATGTAAAATGTAAGGTAATTCAGTAACCAACTGAAAATTGTATGGTTGTATTGCCATCAAGTGAGACTGTATCTGACTGGGAATAAAGTGGTTATGCTTTTCCTTCACATCGAAGTTGCCAAAATAAAATAAAATAAAAATACACCTTTTTACAATGTATACAAGAAGTGATAGAAAAATCCACATATGAATACTTGACTAGGAGTTAGTTAAGGGTCTTCCACTTCATTTGAAAACTACCAGAAGTAAATTCTTGAGTTAGTGCCGTCTGCGAGTAGAATTTGTGTGCATTAATGGCAACATTTAGGTAGCTGCACTAGCTGAACTCAGAGGAATAGATTCTTGCCAAACTCAGTCTTGTCAGACAGTTACATAGAAATATTTATCTATTCTGAAATATGGAATATCCAACTCTAATCCCAAATTCCCAGAACTTCTGCATTTCCATTAGCTCTTCTGACAAAGCCAGCTAGCCCAGAGACTGGCACCAGGAGCTTCCTTTTCTAATTCTCACCTGAAGCGTTTTAGCTTCCTAGCACAGAACCATCATTTCACTCTCTTGATGTAAACATTCTCGATGGCTACTCAATAAACACCAAATTCATTAGGATCCTTCACAAGGCACCAACAGTATTGCCATCCCTACCTCCAGGCACACATGCTATGTTCCAATACCAGACTTAAGAGCTATTAAAACATATTAAGGTCTTTTTTTGCATTTTTGTTCAGGACTTTTTACTTGCTATGTTCTATTTTCTCTAGCTAGTTAATTTCTACACTTTATTTTTGTATCCATTTAAAATGCTAAATTGTTTAAAGAATACCTCAGATAGTTTTAAGCTCTACATCTTTTGAAAAGCTCCATTCTTGTACTATCATATTTAAATTTAATGATTTATTTGTATGTCCCTATTATCCACTACACTAAGGGTTGGTTGAGAATCTTTAGACATTGGCCCATATATGGCCCTCTGTTTTTGTAAGTACAGTTTTGTATAATCATAGTCACACTAATTTGTTTACATATTGCTATAGATGCCTTTGTGCAAAATGTCAAAAGTGAGTAGTTGCCACAGAGACTATTAATATGTAATATAATCCTAAAATATTCACTTTTTGTTCTTGTATAGGAACAGCTTGCTAACCTCTAAACTAGACTAGAAATTTTTGAATAAGAAACACTGTCCCACATTCATCTTTATGTATCCACAAACTTGGATAAAAATAGTTGTTGAATGAATGTTTTTTTTACCTTTTCTCCAGATTTCTTAATATTTTATTTATACCCCTCTCATGTACAGAAGAGGCAACTGTCATGAAGAAATTGAATGATTCCAGTAACTCTAATATATACTCAGCACTAATCATGTACACAATAAAGAAATAGAAGGAATGGATTTGATTAAGCTTTCAAATCTAAGAAACATATTATTGGATATTAATTGGCAGCTAGGAAATACCTTAAGGGATATTCAGTGGAGGGGTGTATGATGGTCAAGATAAAGTAAGAGAAATTAGGTTGCCAATTTCAGAAATACCAGAAGACTATTTAAAATAAACAAATTAAAATAGTGGCATGGGTGATTTCCATTTCATATTATCTTTTAAGTATTTTATTATTACAATAGATTACTTAGAATTATTAATAAACCTTTAATACTGACCTTGAAATGTAAATTACACAAGGCTAATCAAACTGAAGATAACCAAATCAGGAGTGTTTCTCCATCCTTAACCATTTTCTTGGCATGTATTATGAAAATACATCCAGGCACCTAGCTGTAGGAATTGCATTTCAAAAGTCAGACTTCCAGTAATTTCAATTTTTTCTCCAAACTAGAACAAATTATATATGTAATTGTAATTCAAAGAAAATATTTCCATCTTATCTTCATTTCTTTTTTCACTTTTTTCACATACCACTAGGAAAAAAAAAGCACTCTTTTGATGTTTTCCTCTAGGTTTTGCAGACAATCTCTCTGACAGTGAATGTGATCTAAGGTTATGTAGCTCAGCCAATATAGTTCCCAAAGTGCTTTCCCCACTGGGCACACACAAAGTATGTCCTTTGATTATAATCTGCAGCCTCCTTCTCTAACACCAGTTTCTGTTCATAACTCTTTTGAGCTCAGAGTCAACTCTAAGTTTGTTTTTTAAGCAAAGAAAATTCCTTAAAGCTCCATGCAAGGTTGATCTGCTGGCTGCTTCAATTTCACAGCTATCCAGCTATGCCACATTGTTTGCATCTGTGTTTCTGTAAAGTCTTAAAAGCATTTCTTTTCCTGTGACTGTTTGCAATTACTTTTTTTGGCCATATATCTTTGCATACTAGTAGGAGAGCATTCTCTTTGGTATGTATTAATAGAGCTGCAATTAGACTTTGTTAGACTCCTACTCAGTTAAAATTCCAGAAGAAAAGAAAATAAAGTCATGTAAAAAAATAAATAAATAAATGGTAAAGTCATAATTGTATCACATTTTAAGTTGGAAAATTAAAACTTTGTTGCTAAACATTCAGAGTTGCTAATTGACAAATGAAACATAAAATTTCATTAAGAAAGACAAAAAATAACAATAGAACCCTCAACTAGGACCTAATCCATATCAGATCAATGAATAGCAGACATGTTTTCCAAAAACCTATATAGTTTACTAGAACTTTAAATAATCTGCTTTTTGTTAAAAAAAACTCATGTACTTCACCTTCACAGACAATGTTACTGGCTCATCATGATGAATGTATAAAATGCTTTTATTCTAATTGTCTAGTCGCTTGTCCTGATTGATCTCCCTACAGTTTGATCTTGCCTGTGACCCATGATATAAGCTAATGATATAAAAAAGAGAACTAGGAGGAAATATTTTTTCCCAATCACTATATAAAGTGAAGTCAATGGTCTACTTTGTCCACGGAATATGGTGAAGCTAAAGTATTGTGATTTTAACTCCCAAAGCCATGCTCAGTGTGGCAAACTACACCCAGAGGTGCACAGGCCTTTTTTTGTAAATAAAGTTTTATTGGAACACAGCCACATCTATTTGTTCATGTTTGTCTGTGGCTGCTTTCTGGCTGCAACAGCAGTGTTGAGTAGCTTAGACAGAGACCATGAGACCAAGAAGCCTAAACTATTTACTAAAAAAAGGTCCCTTAAGGAAGTTTGCCAACTGCTTCTTCAGAATATTAGAAACTGACACAATGGTCTCAAATCAGAAGTCCTCCTACCTCTGATTACTGAGGACATTGGAAACAAAAGTAATCCATGTATTTATTCAAGGGCCTATAAATTTACCACTGACATGGTGTGTTGGTTCTCATGACATTAGACCTTCCTTAGTTTCAGATCAGAGCATGCAACTGCCCACTGGTATTTTCAATTTAGACATGCCAAGTCATCAAATTCTCTTCCTTCTCCCAGACATTAGTCTTAACCATCCTCTAGTCAGTCCTCCAAATTGCTGCCAGAGAAAGCTTTGAAAAGACATAATTGATCATGTTTGCCTTAGACGGCTTAAAATCCATAAGCAGTATCCCACATCCTTAAAAATAAACTACTTAGATGGCTTAAAATAAACTTCACAAGATACATCTAATATTGGACCAAACTTACCGATAAACTGTTGCCCATTTCCCTAATCTTTGCCTGACTAAAGACCACTCATACAAAGCACCAGCTCATATATTAACCTACCAAATAATGTCCTTATTTACCCTGACCCCTAGTCCAGGCTGAGCATCCCACATATGTGCCTCTGAAGTACCATGTGTTTAGCCCTATCACAACAGCATGATCTTATACTGGAAGGTCTTGTTAACTTTTCTCAGAGATTTATTTAAAAAAGAGAGGCTTCTTGAGGCTAGAGCCTTATTTTATTTTTGTTTCCAGTTTCTATGTGCTTAAAACAAATGAATATTGAATGAACGAAGAGTACTGAGACTGCTTTGGTGAGACACAAGAGCCTAACAGGAAATAATTCTAGAAAGGGAAAGTGGGATAAGAAAAAGCTATTTTTGTGATATCTGTGCTAATTAGAAAAGCCTCCTTTCCCTCTTCTACAACCAAAATGCTAAATAGTTTTTGAAAATTTTTGAATAATAAGCAATGGCCAACGGAAAAAAAAATCCTAAATTCTTCATGAGCAATCAATAATTCGATTATATAAGATTGTATTACTGCAACATTATTTTGTGGACAAAGGGCAACTGGCAACTTAACTGCTTCTTAAGAAGTTTATGAACTGAAAAAATATTTTATCTTACCTAAAAGTATTAATACTTTTACAACTTAGAAAGTATAAATAGTTTACACATTCAAATTAGTTTATTATCTTACATTCTACAGATGAGGAAATGTACATACACAGGTAAATTAAACCATCCATTTCAAGGCCAAAAGTAATAAAACTGTAAACGCATTCATTCCCACCCCCTTTCCAGGGCTAATGCTTAAAATTAGGACTTTAGTTATATTTTCTTTACAAAGTTTTCAACAGTAAGGTAAAAGCTATTTGTATAATGATATACCAGGTAAGTTTTTGGGAGTCCTTTATTATTGCACAACACACTGTAAGAAATAAATGCATCATAGCAGAAAAATCACAAAAACACATCTTTTTTCATCTAAGTAGTCTCATTTGTAGCAGCCTGGTAATAATAAAACTTGCTAATAACTCTAATGGCCTAACAGATTGCAACAAAAGACTTTATTTCCAAAAATAGATTACATTTTGCTGTCTGATTCTTCATTCACCAAATGTGGTGAATTCTCTATTTTAGCCATCTATTACGTTCAATGTTTTCAGTTACTTTTCTAGGTTTTCCACAGAATTTCTAGCCCCATTAGTTGTCACATCTTTGAAGAAAGATCTCATCTTAAGAAAAAAATAAGTAACAATAGATCACAGTGGCAAAACATATTGTTTACTTCTTAATAAGGAACAATCTGAAGGAGGTTTTCCTTTCACTCTAAGACACATGTCATTCCATACTAAATAAACTGAGAAGAAAGGAATACTGGGACTGGGAGTAAATCATTTTAATAAAAAATTAGAAAACCAGTTTTAATAGTTACCCCTTTTCTAGCCACCAGGAGTTGTGGGTAATAGGTGCATCTTTCTTATGATAAAGGTCCTCAAAAGAAAGCCAAGTAAAAGGCATTTTTTAGAAATCCTACGAAAGGACACAGATACTTTCAACTTTAATATGTTCACTGGCTAGTTGTTAGAAAGCCAAGGTTGTAAAGAAATAAAAAGCGAAGACTAAAAAAAATGGGAAGTATATGCTCTAGGAAATTGTTCTCTAAATAACGTGTAGTTCCAGAAACACCAGATTTTTAAATGATACCTGAAAATGGATCTGTCTATGCTTCTTTTGAATGAATCTGTATGCTTTTACAGTATGTTTGTTTCTGATTGTGATGGACAGTAAAGCGAAACTGACTCTAATTCTGGTCTTTGTAACACTGACTTTTACAAGATGAAGAGTCTAGGGAATTCCTCTGCTGTCGCTCACTGACAGAAATGTATATAAAAGTGCACAGCAGGAGGTGCAACCTTGAAATACACCAAGGGGCATAGAGTAAGTTACCACAGAAGTAAAGATGTATCCCTGGGGAACAAACAGATAGCAGAGACAGAGGAAAAAGAAGCAAAGAACATAACCAGAAAAAAATATTATTGATATACAGAATAATTAGGGCAGAAGTTCACCAAAAATATTTATACATGAAATTACATTAACATAAATATCAGATTAAGCAAAGCATGCTAAAGAAAAAAAATTTAGGATATGAACAATAGAGTCATGATCAGGAATGAAATTTAGAAAGCATTAGTTTACCTAACAAATACTTATTAATCAGAGAAGTCACTCCAATTTTCCTTGGCTAGATTTGATACCAGCAAAATGTTTAGCAGTTCTGATTCAACTGAGTGTTTCTACAGATGTTAATCAGGTATGTGACAGCATTTAACTATTTCAAATTGGGGTATGTGTGTCTAGGAGAGGGTAGGTACTATAGACTGAATGTTGGTGTCCCTCTATAATTGGTGTGTCTAAACTTAATCCCCAAAGGAATGGTATTTGCGGAAGGGGGAGGTGATCAGGTAATTGAGATGCAGCCCTCATGAATGGAATTAGTGCCTTTATAAAAAGACCCTGGAGAGCTCCCTTGCTCCTTCTACCCTGTGAGGATACAGTGAGAAGATTGCCTATGAGCTAGGAAGCAGGTCCTCACCTACCAGACCCTGAATCTGCTGTTGCCAAGGTCCTGGACTTCCCAGCCTCCAGAACTGTGAGGAAAAGCATTCATAAACCACCCAGTCTAGGGTATTTTAGTATAGTAGCCTGAATGGACTAAGTAAGACAATAGGATTGAGAATACTTAAGCATTTTTTTAAATTTCATATAAAATATATTGTGTTCAAAGGAGTAAGAAGTTCAAAAGTCTTGAGAATATTAATGCTTTAAAGTTATTTAGTTTTCCTTTCTTATATCAAGCTATCAGTATCAAAAATACTACCTTCTAGTTAATATGGTCATGTTTTTAATACCATGGTATAATGAATCTTGTCTCATTTATTTTTAATAGATTTCTGTGAGATAAACAGTTATCATTCACATCTGTAAAGATGTGAAAAGAGTCATTTTGATTAACAAATGAACATCTGTAGGTAAGCAAGAAAAAGAACATGCCTTCCAGATCTTTGGACCTATTTATTGTTATCTTAAGTGAAATGAACTTGCCAAAAAGTAAGATCACATAGTTACGGTATTGTAAACTGTTATAGTTATGTCCCAAGAGATAGATGATCGATAGACAGATGTTAGATAGGAATATAAATAAAATTAGGCAAAGATAAGATATTCAAAATATTGAATAATAGGATCATAGGCAACATAATTTTTGGCATGAACTCAAAAACACTTATCTAAAAACAATTTTGAGTAACTCTAAAGAAATTAAAGACTTAAGTGGGCTAGAGAAAGGAGTCTAGGAAAGAGACATAGAGAAAGTGCCAAATGGCCAGTTACAAAACATAGAAATCCAAATAGATTATCCTAAAGGGTTATTTTTGTATCCACCTTCATTAAAATGTAAAGTCCAAGGACAGATTAATTTATCTAAGTTAATATGATTGTAACAATAAATATATCCACAGTGTCTCTTATTCTGTGGCAGAAAGTAGAGAAAAATACATTAACCATGAAGTATAACACAAGCATATGAAATTAATCCTTTGAAAGACTAATTAGTGAATTAGTGAAAGTGTTTACTTTTTTTTCCTTTTGGTAATGTCACTAGAATGGCTATTTGTACAAGTTATATATGTGTGTATATATATATATATACAATGTATATATAATACAAACATACACATATATACATGTATATAACATATATATATACATACATACACATACATAGGAACACACATACATACATATATGTGTAGTTGCAGAAAATTATTTGGACAAAGGAACTGAAGAGAGAAAAAAAGTGAATTTCTATCATAAATTGATTTGTAGCATATTGAACCAGAAGTTATATTCAATCATGGTGGAAGGCTTTAAAACAGAAACACATTTTGAAATTATTCTGGTTGACAACATATAGTACAGTCAATCCTCATTATTCCCAGATTTCACAATTTGCAAATTCGCAGACTGACTAAAATTTATTTATAACCCTAAAACTGATACAATGCTTTTGAGGTCATTTGCAGACCTGTGCAGAGCAGCAAAAAATTGAGTTGCCTGATGTACACAATACTAGGTAAGACTGCAAAAGGCAACACCCTGCCACCTTTTTTAACTTTTAGTCTAAAAATTGTCCTTTACAAGATCTATTTATTGCCACTTTTTCACATTTTTGTGCTTTATTTTGATGATTTCATTCTTTAAAATGGCCCCAAGCACAGGGCTGAAGGGCTGTCCAGTGTTCCTTACCACAAGAAGGCTATGATGTGCCTTATGGTGGAAATATGTGTGTAAGGTAAGCTTTGCTCAGACATGAGCTGTTGTGCTGTTGGCCATGAGTTAAATGTTAATGAATTGACAATACTATGTATATTAAATATAGTGTCTTCCAACAGAAACACACATAAGCAAGATCACATGTTAATCCACTGGCACAAATGTTGTGACAAGAAGCACATAGGAATAGACTCCTGTATTTTTCCAAGGAGCAAGGTTTCAGTGTTCACTAAATTAGTATTCCACAGGCTTTATAGAACACAACTGCTGTAAATAATGAGAATAGACTGTATTTCCTTACCAAAACTTATTTTATTTAATATATCCTAATGTTAAATAAAAATGTTTAGAAAATAATTTTAAAAATATATTTAGTATTTACTAATTTTATTAGTATTCCCCTATAAAACTAATACTGGATATAAATCTTGTTAAAGTTGTTTAAAATTAGGAGTAGAAAGGATCTAGGTTAAAATTAGTTTCACAAATGATAAAATACCTTATGGCTCAGTAGCTATAATGCATTCACTGTGAATCAGTGATAAATGTAATCATGTTTACAGAAAGTTTTTTAGCTCTGGGATGAAAATTTTGCCCTCCTCCAGATACATACTTAACTTTCTATGTCTTGTCCTTACTCCCACATTATAAGATCAAAATATCTGGAAGACTACAGACAATGCTATCACATATAAAGCATATTTTAGCATTTATTTCTATGTAGTGAAAATTCTCACTATCAGTCAGCCAGGTGGCTATCTGTTAGTGTCAAGTTGAGATCAGCAAATGTGAGAATGGCTGTCTGCCCCTGATCACAGAGGGAGACTTGCACTGCTCTGTTTCTGTTCCTTGAAACCTCCAAGCCAAACTTCTTACAAGGCTATCATGGAGCCTGAGAAATCCAGATTCTCTAAACAATTGTTAGCACTATTTGCAATACTCAAAACTTACTATAAATTTTTAAGGAGCTTCAAACTATCAAATCCACACTCTCTCTCAATTATAAATAAAATTTTTTTAAATTTCACATTTTTCATTTTGATCAATAGTTGTGTAATTTCTGAGATTTGTCCTGCAGTATCAGTCCCTTATTGGTAAATGTTTCCCTTCAGTCCTGTACTTCAAATATTAAAAAGGAAACATCAGGACATTAAAATTGGATGGGAATTACTGGCTCCAGAAAACATATTTGCTATATTAAAACTGGCAGCAAAACCTTTTATGAATGTAAGTGGGGGGTATAAAATATGAATACAAGATTATCTTCACATTTCTAAAGATATTCTAGTGGATATACAACTTTTGGAAGATCATACTATGTGAACAGGTATCACAAAATAATTTCCTTCATTTGATTATCTGAGCCTCATAAAAATTAGCTTACTATACCTCAAGGAGATTCAAAATGAACCTTTATGGAAAAACAACACATAAGAAAGGCTTAGCCAGATTTGGTTTTTGTTGTGAAATCTACATACTGCTTTTTCCTAACATGAACCAGTTAAGATGTGGCCCACTTGCAAGACACAGAGCCCAACAAAACCAACTAGAATGACTGCTTGCAATTTTATATGGGGAAAAATTAATTTCAGAGTCAAATAACACAAGGTTCATCAGGATGACAACCAAGGAAATGAGTTCCAGAATAGTCTTCCCTCAATAGTGAGCAACAGCTTTCTCCTACTGAAAGAGCAACCACCTTTTAGCCTGTTTTGGATTATTATCAAATGAAAATGAACCCAGAATCACCCATTTCATTATCATCTAAAAGAACTATTTTTTTTATTTTAATATATCAACATGAAAAGTATCTTTTTCTACATTCATATATAACAATGTTTTATAGCATTTAAAACCATAAAAGGAGATAATAGTACACATACAAGTTAATAGCCTACAGATATTCACAAAGTATATAAAATAAATGTAAAATCAAAACAACAAAAGGAAGAGAAAAACTAGTTTATTTAAAATCATTGTTACTCTCTCTTTTCTTAAATAGCCAATAATTGTCTCAAAATTCATACAAAAAGTGAGAAAAGAAGGTTATTTTCTATATTGTAAAATGCTCTCTGGATTTTAAATTCTAAAAGGAAACAAACAATTTCTCGTAATTGAGATAATAGAGATACTGGTGGGAAAATGAGTTCAAAAATTAAGATATTTGTCAAGTCAAAGAGGTTTATGATCCCTCTCATACAAGTATAAATCACATGAATCTTGAGATGACAATGAGAGTGACATCGTTTAACAGAGATGATTGCAAACAGGAGTGCATATGTCTCCACTCGGTTCAAGATGTGGATATCCTTCCCATGAAGAAATAAAATGATTTCAGGTTTTTCTGAGCAAACCAGAAAAAGTAGCTTTCATAAAGCATGTTCTAAATACTGTGGTGATAAGGATAACTTTTAAATGCTATTTTTAAAATTTGATTTCAGGACAATTCTGCTACATAGTTATGAAATAGAATTACACTGTGATCTGAAGGATGCTTAAGACAATCCTTATTGTCTGTAGGAGACGTAAGGGTTGAAAAAAGGTTAATACTTTTGCAGTATCTTTCTATAAGAGTATCATCTAGACATTTTCTGGAAAGAAATTGTCACCCTCTCTCTTTTTTGCTTTCCAATCAATTCAATGTATTTTTAAGGAATCATTTAGTGCCATAGGTTTATTCAAACTTATTGAGTGAAATTGTTCCAAAGGACATCACTAGACTATTTTTAATGATGCTGATTTGTTTATTAAAACACAGTGGTATTAGACAAAATAGTCATATTCTAAAATTACTGGACAAAATGAAAATAAAATGTGGGGGTAATGTATCTTCTATATAAAATACTAAGCATATAAAGCATGGCTAAATTACACAAGGCATGATTTTAATTAATAAGGGAGAATGCACAGTAATTTTTACCATTAAAGCTATTGAAAGAGTAACCTATGTTTTTAAAATGTACAAAAATGTAAAACAATGTAAATAACTAAATAAAGCTGCCAAAATATTTTTTTCATAGTTTAATTAAGACCAGTCCAGAATAGTTGATAACATGTTATATAATACAGTACTACAATAAACTCCTTTTCATACAAGTCAAGTGAATACAAGGTGAAGCACAGATTATGGGAATTAAGCACTAATACTGATTAATTACATCATTGTTTTCTCATAACCATATATTAAGCATTAATGAGACAATTTAACTTATAATTTTAAAAGCCTGTCATTAGCTACTACCCTAGTCCACTGGAAAGAAGTTTTATACTTAATTTATATATTAAGTACAAAGATGGTTCACTTTTCTCCACACATGTGTAATGCTTTTTCATTTAAATAAATTTGGTGTTACCCACATTTCATCTGAAACCTCAGACACATGAAGCAAATAATTACAGCAAGGAGCAGGGCTGGGAAGGTGGGTTTGTCCAATTTTGCTTGAACTGCTGGGTCCTTTACATGCTCCCATTTCTAATAATTAACTGAGACAATAGATTGCAATCTCTCTTGTCACTGGAGTTTTATCACTTTTCTCAATTTCCTTCCTCAGAGCCAGCAGGCATGGAAAACCCATCACTTGATCAGTACAAGAACAATTAACAAAAATCAGAAATCTCATTACAGAATAAACCAGGATTATTAATTGAGTGTTTGTTTGCAACATCTCTGAACTTTTCAGCCATCTTTGACCAATACTAAATAATCTAGGTTTTTCTATTGATGAATTCCCACACACACTTAAAAGCCATTTGCAGAAACAAGAAGCCAGAGGAATGGCCAAATAATCTCAATTATGAAAGGAAATAGTATAATATTAATCTCTTTTAAGGGCCAACCACTTAGACAAGTGCTACATATAACCCTTCAAGAATTGCCCAAGGTGTGTTATTATCATCCCATTTTATAGATGAAGAAACTGAGACTTGGAAAGATTAAGCAACTTCCCTAAACCCATTGCTTGGATTCAAACCAAAGTGTTCTCAAATCCAAATTGAAGTTTCTTTCCTCTATAGTGTAGTTGCATTTGAGTTAAGCAAATTTCTACTAGTACAAATTCTCTCTTAATTCACTTACTTTGAAATTATATTAATTCAAGAAATTATAAAATTTTCCTCAAGAATCTCATGATCTCAAAGTTGGTGAGCTGAGATGACTGTAAATTGTGTTTGGTATTTCCACTTTATCCAGTTCACAAAAATATATCTTCTATCCTCCATCAAGATCAGTTTTGCATCACATTTTTAAATTATAGCAGGTCTTCAGCAACAAAGCACTCTAATAGAATGTGACTAACCTATTTATCATGCTGCCTCAACTATTTTAGAAAAAAATTAGTTTCTGAAAGTAATTTGCATTCTTCATGTAGATTTTTTTTAAATCACAAGGGAAAGAATGCATGTGGATGGACTGACCCTTATATATTCTAGATTAGCTAAAAATAATTCATGGTATAGTCAAAAGTAATAATAAATTTTATTTTTAAATAGTTTTTAAAATCACCCTCTTACATGTTTTGTTGTCACATGCAATATATGATCTCAACTAAGCAATTAAAAAAAGACTGAAAGGAAATGCTCTAAATTTTAAATGTTCTAAATTGTAGGATTTAGGTGAATTTTAACTACCTTCTTGCTTATCTTCGGACACAGAAAACTTGATTGAAATCAAGCTTTTAAATGTGTATCTTAATGAATGATCACGTATGAATCAGTGCTGTCCTTATCATTTGCAAATGGTGAGGTTTGCTATAAATAGTCTGTATTTATTCAAGATATCAGTAAAAACCATAATTAATTAAGTTACTCTTACCGTAACACATACAATATTGACACTTTAAATATAGGGAACTACGAAAATTGGAGAAAATATATTTATTAGGATGTATTTAGACCAATCTTGGCAGGCACTCTTCGAACTTGGTTAAAGAGGAAATGTGATATCTGTGCCAATTTCCTTCAAAAATGTTACACACTCTAATATAGTGTACATGACAAGCCTGAAGTGTTGAAAGAAAGCCATTTGAATTATCTGAGCACAGAAAAAGGCATCTGGAAAATTACCTAACAACTGAAACATCCTATTCACATTTTCTGGATTCTCATAATGCTGAAAGGATGTTCAGCAAGTCCTGAGTTTACACTAATTTGCAAGCTTTTGAACAAGTATAACAATTTCAAAGAATAGGTACTATTTGGTGGGTGTATCACTAGTGACATATGATTTTACCAGAAGAAAAGGAATTTTAACCTTAATTTTGTTACGTTTGTGTTACAATTATTATTACAACGTTAATATTTAGTGTCACATTAAGGTGCATTTAGAGATAATAGCAGGAAACAACAGTCATAGTTTATTCTTTCTTCTGGTCCCATGGCAGGAGCTAAATAAAGCAACCCATCTCCTTTTAGAACATTTCTGGAAGGAAAAATGACAGGTCATATCAGCCAGTGTGCTTCTGTTAATGGCTTTCAGATTTTCACTTCAGGAAGCTGGAGATAGGGTGTTTTCTGTGGAAAACCCAAACCTTTATGACTTTCTGCTCTTCCTTCCATAATGGTGCACCACTGACCACCAATGGTCAGTTCAAGACCCAGCCTCTAAAGCTGACCCTGTAACAGTCACAACTAGAACGTGCAGTAACTTGATCTTAACTATCGCCACCACTTCATGTCCTAGTCTGTACCCTCTTTTTTCCCAGTGTCTCTTTCTCCTTGTCCAAGAAACTACTCCATGTGATTTGGAGCTAGTAATGCTTTAATCATTAAGGTGGCTTCTATTACCTGACCATACCAGCAGGTATCAAAATATTAGTTACTCCTTGAGATCCTATCAATTACTGTAGTGGACTATGGTAGACAGGCCCTTCTTCTCTCTCTTTTGCTAACAAATCCCCCTTCTTTTAGGAATCTCTTCTCCAACTCTGTATTCCTACTAGGGTGGATAAGCAGACCCATTCCTAGAAAGAATGGTAAGATATTGAACCAGTTTGGGCTAATGGTAAGACTCCCTAGTTTCATATACCAGTTCATATTTTTATCTCTTAAGCTAATTCATTACAGGTTTTGTAAGAATTGAAATTACTAGAGCTACTGGTGTTAAACCATACAATCAGGGTTGACCACATTTGACATTCAATCCAAATGTGGGAAGCAACCTCAGTTTTGGGAGCACTCCTCTCCACCCTTATCTCTTATACTAATTTTCATATTCACTCCACCTGTTGTCATGACAGAGAAAGGTTTTTGTTTCATTCTACTAGTTTTGAAATATTAGTGACTATGTGTTGAACTGAGAGTCTGTGATAGCAGAGTTAGCCTTACTCAACCAAAATGAGAAGATAAGGAAGGAACACAATTATAACCTATTACATGTGTATATATTTTACCTTATATAAAAAATTTTAAAAATTAAAAAATTCAAACAGCATTTATGAAATAAGTGCCTAATGAATTCAGTGTCAGATGCTTTTCATTTTTGTGGTTTATCCTCTATGAAAACAGGGTTAAGAATCCATAAGTTTATGTAAATTAATGAATTATTTCTGTATTTGATTTTTCTCTCTGAACAGAGAAGTGAGTTGGGAAAGTAACTATATAAGGAATGTTAGACACAGTGTAAATTATGAATCATGTCAATTCCTATAAAGAGATACCTTCTCCAAGTCATTTTCATTAAACTTATAATCAGAAATTATAAAAGGTATCTTTAATTTCATACTCTGAATATAATTTTAATAAATGAATAAAGCATGTAGCTTCTTCATTATTTAAGGGCAAAAAGGAAGCCCTCTCCCATTTTTTCAGATACTACTACAGGAATAAATCAATTAAAATCATAAAGCAATTTTTTTTAATGCAGGAAAGAAATAAATCTTTAAACTATTTTAAAATCAATGTTTATACTTAAATATTTCACTATTATGCATTTTGTTATATCCCAGTTGTTGTAGTTACTTTAGAATTAATCGAAACAGGGCTTCCAAAGCAAAATCATTATATAAAATTGTATTAGATCAAGTGCTCAAATAAAAACAAGATATAAATCATTTCAGTAAAATGCTTTGTTTACATAAAATACCAAGATATTCAGACATGATTTTTAGAGGTCATTTTAATATATTATGAATGTGCTTAGTCCTTAAAGACAATTATACCGATACTCATTTACATTAAACCTTCCTGTTAATGGATAGAATTATATTCCTGAAATCCATACCCTCTCATGTTTTATTAAATATAATGAGGTCATTAAATATTAAATACTTCCTTCAGTAGAATATTGTCATAATATACAATATTTAGTGAATTAAGTACCACACTTAAATATTCATCAATTGTCATCATAAGAATCTGTAATCCTGTTAAATTTTGTTCTCGGTTTATTTCTCATATTCTTAAGAGATTAGGCCTTCTTTCTTTTACTGCTCTCTTATTTTATAGTTTGTTTAAAAACAGGTTGGTGGAGAAATAATAAATGAATGGAGAAACAGAATTAGTAAATGTGTAGGGAAAGAAAATAACCATAATTCTTAAAGTTTATAGAACCCTTACCATCGTTCTAAGTTAAAAAATTATTTCAGTTAATTCTCACATTAATGCTATGAAGTTCGTAGTCCTATTAAGCCCAAATTCACAGCTTTACAGTTGAAGAAACTAAGATGTATACAAAAGAATCATATGTAATTTAGTTGAAGTAGTACCAGTTATTAAGAGTTTAAATTCTGAAATAAACAGAAAAACATAAAAAAAATTCTGCAATGCAAGATGAAATGTAACCACTACCCACAACAGAGATAGTTTGCCAATTGTAAAAGCACAAAAGCAGCTACTAAGTTTATCTGTTTAAATAACTACATATTTTTTTAATGTTAACCTGGTAATCCAGTAGAAAACCAATGTAGGTCTAAGGTCAACTACAATAAAACCTGTCCCAAAGGGCAAGCAAATTTAAGGGATTTAAAATCTAGGTGAAAATTCTATGGAATATTTTGATCAACCGTGTTTCACATTATTAAGTATAAATTACTTTTAAAAATCTGCTACCATTTAATACCGAGATAACTAATTTTAAAACCATAAGAGGCTTCAGATGTGGTGTAAATCATCTACTTATTTTTCATACAAAAAAACTCCCTTTGAACTCCCAGCTTGTATAAATAGCAAAGGCAGAACAGGAATTTTAATTCAGCCATAACCAAGACAGCATACTGCCTCTGCTTTGTCTTTTGTGCCTGCCAATATTCCCAAACCTAGAGTTATATCTAGAACAAAGAAGGTGTTCAGTACATGTTTTACATTAATTAATATATATATTTTAAAGTATCACACAAATATTAGAGATACCACAGTTTAGGCAGAGTACACCTCAGTGCACTGGATGGAGAAATCAACCAATTGCTTCTTTTATTTAATTAAGGAAACAATTTAAAGATAATACAGGATTTCAAGATTTAATGTAAAGATCTCAGTGTTGGCGAGTCTACTTCTATTCTGTCCAATTTGTTTTGTTTTTAAATTTCACAGACATGTGAAATCCTGGTATTTGTCTTTCTCTACCTGGCTTATTTCACATGGGGGAGGTTTGGGGTGAGTGGGGGGTGAGGATGAGAGGAATAAAGTGGAACAAAAATTCTCATTCATAATATAAGTTGGTTACAGGGATGGCAGTACAGCATGGAGAATATAACCAATGATTCTGTAAAATCTCCCTATGTTGACAGATAGTAACTGCACAAGTTGAGGTGAGGATTAAATAATGTGGAATGTTATTGAACCACTGTGTTGTATGCTTCAAACCAATAAAAGATTGTATATCAAACATGCTCCAATAAACCAAAAAAAAAGATTGAATATAATGATATGAGAAAGGATTGCTGAATTAAAAATAGTATAACCAAAATGTTTGAAGCTTACTCAAAGGTTGAAAAACAGGAACCATATAATCAAATTAATTCAGTTAAATGTAAGTTTGACTGACAGCAGTAGATAGATAAGACAAAAACTAAAGAAAAGTAGACATTCAATGATGACAAATGAGGCTTTCAAAATAAAGGAACCTAAGACACACTATACAATAACATTGTGTGATCCTAAGAATGAAATCAAAGGAAAAGAGTTAAATTTATACGATGGCAACAAACATTTACAGAAATTTTACTGTATGTTGGAACTGTGCTGGGTGTTAAGCATGGAACAATGACCAAAGCAGCTGAAAGCCCTGGTACTCAATGAGATTATGCAGAAGTGTTCTGTAACCCTTGGAAAATTACACAAATAATGCAGGTGAGCATCAGCCAAAAGCCAATGTAACCAAGGATGTGGTAAAGGAAAAGGAAATAGAAGTCATAGAAAAAACGTTTACCATGGAGCCTGGTGCCAAAAAAGATACTAAGGTCTGGAATCTAAGACATCCTTAGGAGCGAAAAAATGATCCTCTTTCCATGCTTCCCAGAAACAGAACCAGGCAGGCCAAAGATGCAAAAGCAGCTTCCAGCAGGGCTCTGGATGTGTGAGGGTCACAAAACAGACGGAGAGTATGGGAGAAACACCCAAGCAACTCAGGTGTTTTCTCTCTCTCTCTCTCTTTTTCTTTTTTCCCTCTATGTCTGTGGTCACAGCTCCAAATCAGGATCTTCCCTAGAGATAATTTTCATCCTTCTACCCCTGGATAAGGGCTGTGCTCAGTGAGTTTATGACAGCACATACACCCCTGCAGGGGGAGAACTGGGCTCATTTATTCTTATCAGTTCCACCAATTAGGAAAACAGATGCATCACAGAACAGTTGTGGTACATTAGTAGATGGCAAGGCACTGCATGGTCTAGGGAGTTGGGGAGACAGCTGGGCGAGAAATAAACAAATATGAGTTGCTGACTGCTTGGAAAGTTCTATATACACCATAACTTTTAATAAACACACATTAATAATTACAGCTAATATTACTGTGATTATGTAATTGACACAATCAGGCTAGATTAGCTAATTTTAATTCAGTTCACACCACTTACTAAAGGCCTACCAAACTCAAGTACATTATATAATAGAAGAGGAGTAAAACTGAACAGTTAGACTTTAGAAGGCCTGTTACCTGGTAGGTAAGACATTCACATTAATAATACTAAGAAGACTATAATGAAGTATATTCAGAGTCCTGTAGAAGAGGAATTCAGGGTGTCAGAAAAAATTGAGAATTGGATCTGAACTTTAGTTCTCCTTCACAGCTAGTAGAGAAAATCCTTTATACTCAGCAATGTACCTTACATTGCACAAAAAAGCAGAGACTAGCAGTTTAAAATGCCATCTGGCTGGCAGAGTTCCTTGTGTAGTGTTTCCCAATTTCCCAGTACTAACACTAAGAAGACACCATCAAAACAAGGGCATCCGGTGAGTCAGCCAAGCTATGCATACACATACTCATTGCTCAAATCAATGAAGATTGCTCTTCTCCATACAAATCCCATGGATCTGGAATCCAAATGCAGTTAGAGGCCCAAACAGTCACTTCTTAAAGTGGGGAGTCTCATTCTTTGGCTAATGTCTGCGCTCTGATTTAGAAATGCAAGGGTCATTCCAAAGAGAAAATCAGAAGCACCTTTCTACCCCATAGGTGCACCTATTTGGCATACTACTAATACTTTCTTGTTACATTCATTGGAGAATTCCCTTCTCCATAATAGTAGTGGAGATGGAGTGGGCAACTGTCCTACATTCAAAGAGACATAATCCTCTCAAATTGTATCCTGTACACAAGTGTCAGTCATTAAATAAATTATAAGAAAGAAAAAACTTTAATCATTCTGCAAGTCAGGTCAGAAATGTCTCATAAAATTAGAAAACAAGTGTCTTGCAAAATAAGTATATCAAGTAAAAAGTTTAAGAAGAAGCTCATTTCAAATGGAGTAACTATTCTTACTTGATAAATTATGTATTCTCTCTCACATCAATCTAGTATTTCCTCAGACTCCACAATAAATATCTTTTGTTTTTTTTTAACTCAGTGTTTCCTTCTCTGAAACTAGGCAATTGCAGCTGTGTAGCAAAGTTCATACAGAGGCTTTCAGAAATGCTTACTCAGCAGTAACTGGCTAAGCCAAAGAAGAGCTGTATCCCACTAATGGGGTCAGCTAAGCCATGGACCACTTAAAAAATATGAAATCATAGTCTGAATTTAAAGCGGTCAATATGAACAAGATCTTTTCTTAGGTTAGATTAGCATCTTTTAATTGCACTGAAGGTACATCACTTACTGTTGCATTAACTGAAGTACATCCAATTTAGACCCACTAGCAATGATCAAGTCAGCATTGCTATTAAAATAACTGCTTTTTTTAAAGAACAAAAAATTATATAGAATAGTTTGCTTTTAGTGACATTATGGTTCACTTCCCATATCTCTGGAAGAGTAAAATATATATCAAAATTTCTAAAATGGAATATATGTAATCATTTTGTATCACAAAAGCAAGCAAATGCATTTTTTCTCATCTTAATCATTATTAAAAAGCCATTAAGTTCACTTTAGAGTGATTCAAATTTGTGACAAAATATAAACTAAAATTCTTTATATTCACTCTGTTAGCCTAGCTTAATAAGTTATATTTTTTAAATCATTGCAGTATTACCTAGTTTTAATCAGCCCTATTTTGATTTTTTCATATATCTGATTAAGAATTGAAACACTTGCTGATCAGAAGTGCCCGTGCCTTTTTAAATATGTTAATTTCAAATATTGGATTATAATGGTGATATAGTTCATAAGGTTAAAAAAGAATATTGTTAGCTAAATATTAAAATATTAAATTATTAAAACCACATGCATATACACAGATTTATAAAAATTCACAACTCAGGCTTTAAGTACTGGAGTTATATCAAAAACTGATCATAGTTAGAACAGTAATTACTGAAGCCAAAGCATGAACTCCTAAGGACAAAAACCCAAAAATCTGTTTCTTTGGTTTCATTTTGTTTCTTTCTGGTGTCAATAGAGAACTGGATTCACAATCATTGCTTATTAAATTTAACTATTAGAAACACTCTCTCATAAAGCTCTGGGCATCAGACATGACATATTTTCAAAGCTCTCTTACCTATTAATGTTTAGCATATGAAAGGCATAAAGTCACGTTAAAAATGTGTGTGTGCTTTGGGAAACACTGTGTATTCAATGGAAATAGAATTCTCAGAGAATGGGTGGGGTAATTAGCCATAAACGCTGGCATTTGGGGGCAGAACAAGAGTACCTTCATGTCAACCCCAATAGTTTGCACTTTAATTAGTGTTGAAAAGAGAGTGCTTGTTGAGAGAGCTTTATAAAAGAGAGAAAAGTAACCAGTCCTTTTTTTATTTTAATTATTTTTAGAAGTATAACCCTGGAGACAGTGTGGAGGGTGGGAGGGCATGGGGACAGAATGATGAAGGAATGTAGCACTAGTAGAGATGAAAGACTGCAAGAATCTACACAAGGTCCTGGCAATAGAGGTGAAAAGGAAAGGTCACATACTAGGGATTGTGGACTAAGTTAAACTCGAAGGTCAGGGATATGGAGAAGTTAAGGGCAGTATTTGGGCAGCCATGATGGCATTAAACTGAGATAAGGAATTCTAAAGATACACAGGGCTGGGAAGGGATAGCTAATGGAAAAGTTAATGATTCAGTCTTTGGGCCACAACGTTATGTATTTATGTTATACATCTTTTGGTAAAGATATCCAGGAGGCTGCCAAAAAATAAAGGGTTGTAATATGGGAAAAACTTTGGGCCTCAATAGCTAGGTTTGTTGGATTAATCGGCACTAGCCCTCAGGCACTCCTTTGTGACTTACTAAATAAGCCAATTAATATATAAGTGGGTTTTTAATACTTTTTTCTTTTTGATTTGCATTTTTAACATCAAATTGTAAAAAGAAGTCAAAAAAGCAATTGTAAAAAAGGCAAGCATAAAGCACAATTAGGAGAGAGAAAAACTCAAAACATTTGCAAAGCTCTGTTGTCTAGTACAGGAGTAACAATGATGTCATTGAGTCACTGAGAAAACGTTAAATCATTTTTAGCATTTTCCACAAAAGTAGGCAAAATGTATTATAGAAAGATTTCCATCAACAGCGGTAAAAAGAACTTTCCAGTTGCCTGTAAAGCTTAAACGTATTGCAAATATTTTCTCAAGATGCCAGATGTTATACTAAGGTCCAAAGTTGAAATGTAATCTTTATATTCCTGTCGTAAGTAAGATTCTTTAGATAAAAACCATGTTCATTGACAATGTCTTAGGGAATTGATTTCTCGGGTTGTAACATTAAGAGCCTACCATGTGTTAGACACCGACCTAGGCTCAGGACAAACAAGCATTTCTGTATTACAGGAACCCACTGTCTCCATCTCCAGTAAATACATATTCAGTCTGATCTCTGGAAAAAAACATTGCATTAATTTGTTTTTAAAATAGCTTTCCAAGTAAATTCTTAGGAGTGGCGTTAATAGCAGGTGATGATTAACCACAAAGAGGAAAGCATTTGTAAAGATAGAAAGAAAAGTGATTAAAGATCTTGGGCAATGTTTTTCTATAAAAATAATTTTTACAAGTTGATAATCATAGCTATTTATATCATACTCTTTGGATGTTTTGATATTCAGAGAACATTTTTTTCCAGTTCACTTCATACAACTAAAAAATATTTGTGTGATTTAAAGCCCCAATTGTGTTGTATATTGAAATAGCAAGAAAGAAAAATAGAAATCGTATGCAATGCATAGACTAACGTTTGACAAAACACTCTTCTGACTGCCATGTCTAAGTTGACAAGTTAAAAGGCAAAATAATATGGATTAAATGCCTTTACATCCTAGCAGGTGTCTAGTCATCAATAATATTCACTGAGGGCCATTGTGTGCAGAGCACTCTCTTCATTTCCTAATTCCCGGCATGGTTTGCAGCAGAAAGTAAGGGAAGTAGACAATGATTTCTGACACCTCTAAGAACTTAACAGAAAAAAACCTTTCCATACTATGTTCAACTATTATTTCATCAACATTCTCTTAAAAGTTATCTGTTGGATTTCTAATAAATTTTGTTTTATTAGAAATAGGCATCTGTGAAATTCCAGAGATTCCAAATGACTACACAGGAATGAGGGTATCTGTATTTTCAAAAAAAATAGATGTAGACAGGAACTCTCCACAATGACAAAATGATGTTATAGGGATTGTTTTAGCATGATACTTAGAGATGAGAAGAAGATGCAATTTTCAAAGTATTTGGTACAAAATGAAAGACATCTTAGTATCCATTTTAGTGGTCTTGTAACACAAGAAAATGATACATAGGAAAATAAAATATCAAGGCTTTAGTATTAAACAAGAATATATGGAGGTATAACCATTCCATTTAAAAATGGCTGCCATAGAGAGCCTCCTTAAATGAAAGTGACATTTTTTAAAGTGTATTTATTGTACTTTCTTATCTGTATTTCAGTAAAATACCCTACCATTTTGTATTTTAGTGTTTCATTCACTTTTTGTGCTGAATAATCTATTTTGTTTTAGATGAGGAGAGCAATTTTGTATTCTATTAAGAAATTAGTTTCATATCTTCAGAATAGTATTATTTTTTAAAATCCCAGATCTAGTTCTGAAAACTCTTTGAAAGAACAGAGATGATATTTTATAAGATATGGTACTCACACATATAAGCAAAGTGACATTATCCCAATTCCTAATCGTTACCACAGTATAAACCCACACCTCTTTGCCTTTTCTATATTAACCCAATTAAAAATGGTGTGTATGTGTGTGTATATGCACCATGACAAAAACCTAAAAATGCAATTAGTTGATATGCTTGCTAGAAATACTCATCCTGGATTTTGTTTTATATCCAGATATTTATATCTTGTTGATATAGACTATTTGTATAAATAGTCATTTTAAAAAGTTACATTTAAAACACTACTTTTTAATTTATGGGTCTATGTTAATTTTGAAATACTAAAAATTGATTCCATTTTATGGCTACATGTATAAACAGAAATTAATATTTCATTTAGTAAAAAAAAAAAGCTCAATGTACATATTCTATGACCTTGAAAATGAGGACTACCCAAAAGAGTTTTTCACACTGAGGGAGTGTCCTTTCAGCACATCTGGAGGACAAACAAATCCCCACTCTTCTTTTTCAACTGAAAGTCAGTGAGAGGGCAGATATCAAACCTTAGTATCCCAAATGTGTGCATAGCATAACAGCTACAAAACTCCAGGATAGCCATTTAAAAATTTGATTAGATCATTTAAATGGCACATTTTAACAATTGTGGATTTTCTGTAAACCTTGCTTAAAACAGAAGTTGTAAGAGCATTGAGCAGGGCTTCTCTTGTGGTTTAAAATACTATCTTCCACAAGGACATAATTGTACTTGAAACCAGAAAAGAGAATGTGATCACTCCATAGAACTTGGCAACGGCTCCCACTTGGATAGGACATCTTTTGGCTATGTTGTTGGTACTTGATTTCATTTAGTTTCTGAAATCTATGTATACAAAAGTAAGACTACTCTTTCCAGGAATATATTTAATCCTTTCAACAAAGAAAATGTCTCTTTGTAATACAGCCTCATTTACTGTAAGGAAGGAAAGAAGGAAGGAAGGGACAGAGGGGGGCAAAAAAGAAAGGAGAGAAAGAAGAGAAAAATAGGAAAGTAGAATCTACCCATAACTCAAATACAGAAGTGCCCTCCCAATTGTATCAGTAGCAGTCGAGTATCCAAATGCAAGTTATTCAGCTTAAAAGTATATTGTTGTTAAAATGTTCTAAAACCATTTTTCTCCTGATACGTATTTATAGCTTTATAAACAGCAATATACTACATTACATCCTCCCTTTTTCTTCCTTCTATATGCTGTCAAAACCTTAGATTTTGAAATCAAAATGTATACTGTTATATCCTTTTTAAATTTTCTGTGATTGTTTTCTGAGTTCTCTAAACTTTCTCATTTGATTACCTTTTCTTTTCATTCCTATAATACCCTATTAAAAATATTTTACAAAATACCACTGAGCAATGTGCATCTGATATTTTTAGGACTTAATGTGAACTTTCGATTCACAATTCCCATTTTTCAGGTGAAATACCTTAGGCTCAGAGTGGGAAAATCACTGGCTCAAAGTTGTACAGAAAATCAACATCAGAAGCCAGACCTATTTAATTTTAAATAGACAACATACCCACACCCTCTGCACCTGTAACCTGTTATGTTTCTCTAACTGCAGATGAGAGGACAACATAAAACAGTAGTTCATTGATGTTGCTATTGTTATTGTTATTGTTATATCACCAGAAATTTCAAAAATGAATAAGGTAGAACTGAACCTGGAAGACAGTCTCACGAGCTTACTTTCCAAAATGTGAATAAAGGGCTTATTTGAGAACACTCACATGTACAAAATATGTTTATATTGCACTGTTCATAATAAATTAATTTGAAATCCATTAATAGGGTAAGCGAGATGATCATCACCCTGAATTACATTTCCTAATTCTGTTCTTTCCGTGGCTATTGTAAAATCCAGGCTTAGCAATGGGTGGGAAAAAAAAAATGTTCCCTGCAGCTGCAGCTGACTTTCTGGCAGACTCAGAAAGCAACTGTGTTGGCAGCTTAACCAGGCATCTGGGGCTGTCGCTGAATTAGTCTGAGTACTGACCTTCTAGATCGCCGATAAAACACTCTGCATTTGCCTTGCACCATGATAAAGGGAATTTAACTCTTTGTGTGATTACGATTAGAAACTGTGATTATGAAATCCTCTCTAAATTAATCAAGGCAACATTTATTTAACGGCGTATTTACAATGGAAAAAAGTGTTTGGCTTTCTTGAGAACAAATTTATTTGATAAAAGTGAAATTTTGGATTAAGTACAATTTGTGCAAACTGGTTTCATGAAGAGCTAGCCCTTCAGTTCTCTTACCGCATCTTTAAAGGGCATACTTTTAAATCGTTCAATAAAGATGAAAAAAATTCATCTATCTTTTAAGTCACCAAGAGAGAATTTCACCACTTTCTGTTTTAAAGTCTAGGGGTCCTGACTGAAAATTATTTCTTAATTAAGCCTAAAGTACTCTTGGAGTAGTTTAAGAACATTATCTTTGTTTTGAGCCTTAATGAATATAAAAAATAGTTGTTTATGGCACTTAGTATAAAATTAGCTTCATTTATTAAAGTCTATTTCTGGAATCACCAAGATTTTTTTCCCTCCCTTGAAGGCTGATAATTTCTAATAGTTCAAGACTTTCCTTAGATGTGTTTTACAAAATAAATATTTTCACAATGATACCTTTTCTAGTTATTAGTCTCTCTTTACAGAGAACACAGTGAAAAGTCAGAAACACAATGAATTATTTACATGTGCACACAGACATTTTTATTTTATTTATTATTACTGGAATGGAGTTGATATACAATATTATTTGGTTTCATATATACAACATAGTGATTCAACAATCATATACATTACTAAATGCTCACCACAGTAAGTCTATTTGATATCTGTTACCAAGATATTTATTACAATATTATTGGTTATAGTCTTGGTGTTGTATTCCCATTCCTATGACTTATTTTATAATTTGAAGTTTATACCTCTTCATCCCTTCCACTTATTAACCAACTTCCCCATATCCTTCCCTGTGATAACATAGTCCATTTATTAGTCTATTTTTCTTTAGTTTGTTTTTGTTTTTTTAGATTCCACATATAACTGATATCATATGGTATTTCTCTTTCTTTATATGATTTATTTTGCTTAGTATGATAACTCTAGGTACATCCACATTGTTGAAAATGGCAAGATTTCCTTTTTCTGTGGCTGAGTAATATTCTATTGTGTATTTATACCACAACTTCTTTATCTGTTAATTTATCAATGGACACTTAGGTTGCTTCCATATCTTGGCTACTATAAATAATGTTGCAATAAACAAGTTGTGCATATATCTTTTCCAATTAATGATTTTGTTTTCTTTGGGTAAATTCCCTGAAGTGGATTGCTGAGCCATATGGCATTTCTATTTTTAGTTGAGGAACCTCCATATTTTTCCATGTGGCTGGACTAATTTACATTCTCACTAACAGTCTGGGAGGGTTCCCTTTTCTCCACATCCTCACCAACACTTGTTATTTCCTGTCCTTTGAATAGCAGCAGTTCTGACTGGTGTGGGGTGATACCTCATTATGGCTTTGATTTGCATTTCCCTGATGATTAGCAATGTGGAGCATCTTTTCACGTGCCTGTTGGCCATCTGTATGTCTTCTTTGGAAAAATATTTATTCAGGTCATCTGTCTATTTTAATTGGATTATTTGGTGTTGAGTTATGTGAGTTCTTTATATAGTTTGAATATTATCCCCTTAACAGATACATCATTTGCTAATCTATTCTCCCATACAGTAGACTGCCTTTTTATTTCTGTTGATGTTTTCTTGCTATGCAGAAGCTTTTAAGTCTGATGTAAACCTGCTTGTTTATTTTTGCTTTTATTTCCCTTGCTCAAAGAGATATATCCAGAAAAATGTTACTCATAATGAAGCTCACGAGATTCTTGCCTATATTTTCTTCTAAGACTTTTATGATTTCATGTCTTACATCCACTTAGATCTTTAATCCATGTAGAGTTTACTTTTGTATATGGTGTAAAACAGTGATCTGGATTCATTCTCTTGCATGTAGCAGTCCAATTTTCCCAAAACCATTTACTGAAAAGACTGTCTTTCCCCTACTGTATATTCCTCCCTCCTTTGTCATATATTATTTGACCATATTTGCATGGGTTTATTTCTGGGCTTTCTCTTCTGTTCCATTGACCTATGTATCTAATCTTATGCCAGTACCATACAGTTTTAATCACAGGAGCTTTGTGGTGTAGCTCAAAATCAGGTGCAATAACCTCAGTTTTGTACTTCTTTCTCAAGATTGCTTCAGTTATTCAGGGTCTTTTGTGGTTCCATATGAATTTTAGGATTCTACTATGGTTCATTGAAAGATGTCATTGATATTTTGATAGTGATTGCTTTGAAGCTGTAAATTGCTTTGGGCAAGATGGCTATCTTACATATACATTTTTAAAACAAATGGAATCATATAACAATCAGATTTAACAGTTATATACTTGTATGTCAATAATATGCTAACATCAATAAATATATGAAAAAATATATATACATGATATACATGCATTTTTAAAAGACATGAATTGTATTGAGAGAGTTTAATAAACACAACTATTAATTAGTTTCATAATTTTATAGTACTTTTATCTAATTAAAATTTTTCATTTAATGGTAAAGACATAATTACATCTTAACCTTTGCAAAGTATATCCATTTAATTTAACTGCTGACTTAGAGTCAGTCTTCAGTTTGAAAGGGATCCTGGAGATGATCCAAGTCTAACACCCTTTGAGTAACTGACCCCTAGAGGGATGAGCAGTTTCCCCAGTAATGGAGATACCTGGTGCCACAGTCATCATCAGAACTTTAATTCTTGATGCCCTATCCCTTGTACTTTCCAAGGGATGCACTTTTAAATGAGATCATGTTTAAATCTAAAGTACAGCAAAGCTTATTTTAAACTTTTACCCAATTTTCTACAACAATTCTTTTATGTAGAATTTCTCCTATAGCCTATTATGATTTTTGGTTTTATTTTATTTTATTTTTCACATAATGCAGCTATAATTCCATGACTCCAGACAAATTTCTGATATAAATAATACACACATACATTCTGAACTACATACAGCAATGATAAACAAATAGAGTAATACTTTGAAAAATGTTCTTATAGCATTTCAGCAGGTAAATTACCCTGCTTTATTTTACTTTCTTGTTTTAAAGGAACAGCAGCAGTATTGGTGTTTATTTCAAGTTTAATGAAATGAACACAATTACAAATATTCCCAAATAACAAATAATATATAATCAAGTGTAGGATATGATAAGTCTTAAAATAGGATTTGACTCTACCAAATCATAACTAATCTTAATAGGTCTTATTTTAATACAAGTGCTAATTTGGCTCCTGTTCACTATAGGAAGTTATTTAAAAAGTAAAGTCTTTTATTTAAAATATAAATCAAGAGCATCATATGCACTGATGTGCAAAAATTTATTGCACAACTCAGTGTCAGACAATATTATAGTAGTAAAAGATAAAAACAGTAAACAATATATCTGCACTCACAGAGTTTAGTCTATAGAGAAAAGGAAAAAAATATGAACATGTTAATAAAGCAACAAGATAATTTCTGATAGTGGAACTAATATTTTAGATACTACCAGGGAGACTGCTTTAAATTATTAGTGTAAATAAAATAAATTATTATTAAATTTATTTTCATTTCTTGGTGCTTACATTAGGAAATACACTTGTTTTCATTTAAAATGCTTGTCACACCTCTCTAATTTACACTATATAGTTTTGTTTAAGTGAAATGACAAGACAAACTTTTTGCAAGTGCCTTTATTCTCTTTGTAAAGTTTTTATTAATTTTTAGACTTCTGGATAAAAAAGGTAGCTCCCTAATGTTCCAGTTTCTCCAAATATTAAAGATTTTAGTTTCAAACGAGCAATATTCTCTTTGAAACTCCTGCTGATTGATGTATTAGGAATTAAACGTAGAGACTGCATTTGTATATTTGGTTTTGTTTTGTTTTGAAGCCAATATGTCATGAAAACAAAACAGTTATTAAGTCATTATTCTGTTTTTAAAGAACTGTTCTGTTGTGGTGTTTCCCAATTTCACTTCTGAACATATGTAGTCAATAATATACTTTCTGAAAAATTGACAATTTGTGTACTGCAAAGCCAGGAGAAGAAGGGTTCCTCCCAGACCTGACCTGCAAAACATAAGTACTTCCTAATTATTGTATTCCATCACTTCTACTCATATTAATGCCAAAACAAGACTAAAGTACTAATTTTAAGGCAAAATAGATCTTGACACAATTAAAGCCAAGTACGAAAGTTTTATTTAGAGAGTGCTCAGTTTGTTATATGTTGTACAGGTGAGTATATTAAATTTGTGGTAAAATATTTTCTCCATAGGTTATTCATTCTGTTATTTTTGGTCATGTGGTAAATTTCAATTATGCCTGCCTGCTACAGTGTTAGATTCATAATTATCTGTGCTGTCCCAGTACAATTAGGTTCTGGACATACGGCACCAAAAATCACCCAAATTCTTAATTAGTTCTGTTAAAAATCTCTTTCACCATGTATAATGTCTGCATACACTGGGCTCATAAAAACTTGATTTGTTGATATCAACTATAGTGTCATATTGAGTGTCATTTGGAGATGCTATTTGCTATCAGTAAACTAAAGAGAAATATACTTAAAAGACCCACATCCATCCTGTCCATTATACTTTGTTGCTTTTATTCTCTTAATTATCATCAGTCCCTTTTCTGGCTTTTTTGCCTGTTCTCCTATCTGACTGTGATCTCAAAGGAAATCCAGAAATCCTTGACTTATTGTTGTTGTTTTCCTTTAGTCTACCTTTTAAAGTGAAAAACACCTTAAGATCCATGAGATATAAATCTTTCATCATTGATAAAACGTGGCAAGATGAAAAGGAACCTCTATAGAAGTTTCCAAAGGAACATTTGGAAAGATAAGACAGGTTCTATTTTGAAAAAAAAAAAAATGACATACCAAGTAATGTATTTGGTGCCATGATTACTGTCGATGGCTTATGCTACATTCCCTGAGATGAATCTTCATAGAAAATAATTGTAAAGCATCTTTTTCTAATACTAGATGTCCAAGAAATAAATAATGATTACAGGAAATTATGAAAGAGGCATAGAGTATTTTTGGCGTTCAGTCCAAGGAGAAAGCATACTGCCACAGAAGTGTTTTACTCTTTTCCTTCTAATTTTACTTTTACTTTTAAAATTGTATACAGAGATACAATATAAGTTTTGGTATTTTTGACATTTAAGAAATATAATAAAATAACCTGTAGACTTTCTATATTCTGTAAGAAAAAATAATTTTGAAAAATATTCATTTATGTTTTAGATATTTTTCACCACATACGCTTTCTCTGAAGTATGGTATATTCTAAAAATAGTCTATCTAAAAAGCATCGGTCCTGTTGACAGCATCATTTAACTTTCCATAATGTAACTCTAGTATCTAATAGATTAGAGTTGACTATTTTCTTATTAATATCACTGCCAAAATGTCAACTTCAAAAAGTGGATCATTCACTATAATAAACACACTGAGCATGTAGACATGGCAAGCCCGTGAATAGCTTTCAGAATTCTTTGTCCAGTTCAAGCTTTACTCATAAAGATAGCCTCTAAAAGCTGGTAAGTATCTTTGAAGTACAAATAATTAAAACTCAAAACTTTCTGTAACTAAGTTTAATTTAATTAAGTAACTACATTTGTATCTATCATTAGATTTCTTCACATTTTACGGTTATGGCAGTATAAAATAGGAGTTACCGAATCTTTCTTAGGAAAATTTTCATTTGATAATAAATGAGAGTGTTTCTGTGAATGAATAATCCCAACTCCCTTATACAGCTCCCCTATTCTGAACTCTTAACTTGACAAGTGTTTAACCACTGTCGTTCATCCTAATACTTGTGACTTCCATTTTATTTCCAGAGGCCAGAAGGCTAGATATGAGCATAGATGACTAGCAGCACTTTCAGTTAGGTTTATTAGTCTATAAGATGTTCACCTCAGAGATCTCTCTTTGCATTGTAAGATAACATGCCATGGAAACATTCTGAAATTCCGTATTGATTCTGTCTTCCACAGATAAATGACTATGAGACAACAGAAAACACAAAGAGTTTTCTACACAACATTCACTTTTCTATTAATGTAAAACTCAAATGTTTTTTGACGTTAATAGCAGAAAGGATTTTTTTTTTTTTTTGAGAGGGCATCTCTCATATTTATTGATCAAATGGTTGTTAACAACAATAAAATTCAGTATAGGGGGGTCAATGCTCAATGTACAATCATTAATCCATCTCAAGCCTAATTCTCGTCAGTCTCCAATCTTCTGAAGCATAACGAACAAGTTCTTACATGGTGAACGAATTCTTACAGAGTGAATAAATTCTTACATGGTGAACAGTACAAGGGCATTCATCACAGAAACTTTCGGTTTTGATCATGCAATATGACCTATAAACCATCAGGTCAAATATGAATATTCATTTGATTTTTGTACTTGATTTATATGTTGATCCCACATTTCTCCTATTATTATTATTATTTTTATTTTTAATAAAATGCTGAAGTGGTAGGTAGATGCAAGATAAAGGTAGAAAACATAGTTTAGTGCTGTAAGAAGGCAAATGTAGATGATCAGATGATCAGGTGTGTGCCTATGGACTAAGTATTAAGAAAGGATTTTTACATCATAAATAAGGGAAGATGTACATTATTTTTGTCTCCATTCAAAATGACAGAACTGCAATTCTATAAGGAGACACATAGATACAACTATTGAAGAACGTCATCCTTATTTTATATTCTGATTCCCATTAAAGAATAAATTACTTGATATACTCCTTTCAAAAGGTTTTGTAAAATCATTAAGAAACATAATTCTTTGTATAAAAGCCACAATAATTTTTGATGGTGAAAAATTGCAATCCTTTTAGTTTATGCTTATCTATTTCCCTAAACCTAAACCTATCTGAAAAAAGTACAATTCTTACCAAGAAAATATACCTCAGAGATATCAGTGCACTAAATATACATGGATAGTGGAGTAAATTTGTTGTTAATTAGTTTGAAATATATGTTATTTTGTTTTGGATTATAGGGTACCACCAAGATCATTGGCAGGCACAGTTAATTTAATGATATCTTGAAACATAAAAAGATTAACTGACAGCTTAATTGAGGTCACTTTTCTTAAAGAGAAGTAAATTAAGTAATTTCTTTTCAAGAAAAGTTATCTTTCTTTTCTTTCAAGTTTAATTTTTATTATTTCAAATATGTTTTCCTTGAGTTTATATATTTTGTGTCATTTTTATATTAAATCAATGAAAACTACAAAAATTTCACAACTACAATTTCTGACCAAGTTAATAGAGTTTTGGCAAATAAAATGTCAAAGTTTTTAAAAAATACATAATATTAGCATCTGAAATTTCAGGATTTAATACATGATCTGTATTAAAAGAAATGAGGGAGTTGTAAACTGTGATATTATCTTACTGCTTAGGAAGAAAGTTGTCTGCTATATGAAAATACTGCTGAAAACAAAGGTGAAAAATCCACATAAATTTAGTTGGTTAATAAAACGTAATGTCACTAGGAGACTAAAGTGTACCTTACTTAATGCATTAGGTATGGATGAAAGTGTTTAAATGACTCAAGAACAGGACCAAAGAAGTCACTAAGGCACAAAGATGACAGAACAGCACCACCTAGTTCTCTTTATAAAAGTTTCCAAACATGTGTGCAACTCTGACTTACTTTGGAGAACTGAATATGTTTCCAAAATACATTACTTAGTATAAAACAACATTCTGCAAATTATCACCTGCAACAGAACATTTACTTAAATTGCTTTAATTTTAAAGTTTCCTTTAAAATAAAAAGAAAACAAATTAAAGAGAATAGTTAGGCTGAGGTTTTTCTAGCTGTGGAATAAATATACTGCTGTATGCAATCGCGATAAAGAAGTCTCTAAATAGAGTAACCATGCGTGCTTGACCACCACCATTATGATTTCCAAAGTATATATCAAAAAATATTTTTATCCTAATCACTACAATATGTAAACCATCTACTCCAGGGATACCACTGGTTAATAAATGATAATATTCAAAAATACCACACAATCTGGTAGAGATATGACATAATTTCCATATTAAGGTCACCAGTTAAAGTGAAAAACTAAAAGAAGCAATACAAAGATGTAAGATATTTATAGCCCATTTATATTATTTTGAGTTTTTTCTCCTACATTTTAAATAATTGTATATAAAGTTCATTTTATTTTCAAAGTTTTAAATAGTATCCTCATCTTTTCTCCAGCTTTGTTTACTAGGAAATTAATATTTCCACCATATTTAGAGCAGACTGAGAAGGAGAAAAGATTTCAGGAATAACACTTAAAATCAGCAGTCTCAAGAAGCCACATTATAGTAGCACAGGTTTTAATCAGGCACGATGCATTGTAATATAAGCAAGGGACAGGGTTTTAATATATATGACACAGTACAAGGAACATTGTTTCTAGATAGGATTCTTTAAAAATGTTTTCCCTGAGGCATCAGCAGCTCTTTAAATGACTGTTGCTGGTAACATCAGAATTGCTCAAGCAGAACTTCAGCTCTAAAAAACTAAATATTGTTGCTTGTTACATAGATCTTTCTCACAGACCTCTTCTCCCCTACATTCCCTCTGCTGACCTGGTCATCTACTGTTCTGGCCCACTGAGCCTTTATGAAATTAAATGAATCATCCTCTTGAACAAATCAGTTAGAATAGAGTATGCTTGAATATTTCTTGTTCACTTGTCACCTTTTTTTAAGTTGCATGAATAAAAAAAAAGAAAGAAACTGGCATCATACTGAGAATGTTTTCAGGAAAAACGACTGGAGGAAATGAGAGTTCTTTAATCCAACCTTAAATAAAAAATGTTAAAAGCTCAGTGAGTTTATAATGTTGTTGTTAAATCAGTGATTTCATATATTCATTGATATATTCACATTCTGCTGCCATTGAAAAGGTATTACTATAAAAATCAAGTTTTTATTTCAGAAAAAAGAGATTTAGGGCATTACATTCTTTATTTATTTTGTGTCTTAGCCACTAGACGAAAAGCTCCATAAGAGCAAAACTCTTTCCATCTTGTTCACTTGTATACCAAGCATTTGCCACACTGCTTTCAAATAGATATTTCTTGAAAATGAATCAATGAATGAATAACTTATGCTTAAGTAAACAAAAGGCTATGAAGAATAAAACAATTGAAACACTTAAACACAAACATTAAATGCACAGAAAAACATATATGAACTTAAAACTGTAGCATTATTGCAGTTCACTCTCTAATACTAAAAATGACTAACATAGCAACAATTTGCTAATTTTCAAAATTGATCTATGGATGTAATTTCATGAAAACACTGTATGACTCAAACTTAGGCTAATGGCTACAAAATTAGTTTATAAAACTCACTGACAGAAACAAAGCTCTGAAGTTTATATAGATGCATATGTCAGAATCAAAATCTCTTTATATGTGTAAATACATTAAATACTGAATAATGCATGGGTAGATACAAAAAATTAAATTTTAGTAAAAGGTATTATAAGAGCATGCAGTTAATGTCTTATTTATTGTGTTATAGAACATCTTTAGGTAAAGAGAGAAAAGAAAAATGTCATTTCTGCAGTTTGCAATCATCTATGAGATTCTTCTATAACACATCACCAAAGAACAGATGTGGCTGAAATCTATCTACAATGAAGAAACTAAATTGCAGGAGAAATAACTAGCTCAATGTCTCTAAGATAGTGGCATGGCTTAGATAAGAACTTAGGTCCCTTGATCCCTACCATATGTCCTCCTGCTGCAGGGTACTTCCAAAATTCAAAGCCAGAATTAGTCCCGAATAGAGGACTCTTTTTACAAAATAAAGAACACCCATCAGGCAGCCTCACTACCACTTCATTGTGAAATATAATTTGGTATGGCTGCTCCCTGTGTCTCCCTCAAGGATTAGGGGTATGTATTATTGCCTCTTCCTGTATCACGGCAGTACTCCTATTCTCCATCTTGGTAGTATAATATGATGCAAATACCTTAGGAGGAAACATCCCTAATAATCTCACCAAGTCTACTGTTACCTTATAGTAAGACCATCATTAAGTGATAAAAAGATTGTCTTCCCAACCTGTCCATAACCATCCATCAAACAGTTGTTGTATTACAAGCATACTTTTATTCTGTCCTGTCCTTCAAGGAGAATTGGTTCTGCTTTGTTGGTAGTCTGTACTTGAGAATTCAATAAAACTGGGTAAAGCAAAACAAAAATTTAAATTAAATCTGACTGTGATGACCTCTGCCAGACTTCAAACAAACTATGATCTTATCTCTACCAATACCTTTATCTTAGCTCTCTAATGCAAATGAAGGATATGGAGAAGTTTCACAACACAATTACTAATATCTCACCCACAGCTTTCTATGTTTTAAAAAAAAAGTCAGTCGGTGGACATGAAACTATCCTCTGTATCTACCTATCTATGAAACTATCCTTTACTTGACTTTAAAAAATTATACTCATGTATGTTATTGAACACATAACTTCTTTTTCATGCTAGTGAGCATCAAATCTTTCTCTAAAGACAACGTACTTGGTTTAAAATTCTTCTGATGGATAGTATGGGCATTGTTTTTAATTTGGTGATGCTGGACCAGAATGTTAGCCTGAAATTCTTTAGTATTTCAAGCAACAGATAAAGATGCTTCCTTCTTAGACCAAACTGAAAATGCAACTTCTGAGTTGACCATTATGGCTAAATATATTCAGAAATATGAAGGTGTGACTCTTTCTCACATTTCTAATGTTTTGGATACTATGTGGTTACACATTAAAAATTAAGATATGTCTCTTGTAACCATAGATTTATAGAAATAGCATCAATGTAATGAATAAAACTTAGTAACATATTAAAATAATTTTTTCACCACAAAAGTGAAATAGTCAACAAAAACTACATCCCAAGCTGCCTTCCATTTTATTCACTGGACTCTGGATTGTCAAGCAGCAAAGGGCGGCGCAGAAGCCACGTTGAAGCAGGTCATTCTTCCATGGCAGTTGCGTCATACCAACAGTCGCATTTTAATATTAAGAAAAATTAAGGTACTAACAGGAGCTATGGGAGACTATAATTAATATAAACTCCATTAATGGGCAATAGTGCTTAATAGATTGAGCTAGTTTAATCTATTTTGTATATTTATTTACTGAATGTGTTTCTCCGCATGAGGATGACACACTGTTGCAGCACTTGGCATCAGGTGTATCTTAAGTCAGCCTAGTGAATAAAATCTTTTCAGACAGGACAGTCACAAAACGGTAAAAAATCCAAAAGGCAGCAAGGAAATTGGTTCTTAAAATGTGAAAAAAAACTATATGATTTCTAAGAAAAACAACATTTCACTACTTTATTTTTTTTCCCCAGAAAACACATTCTTAAAACAGTCACTGTGGAAATAAAGACGATACAAACTGTAAATCTTTTCTCCCTTGGTGTTCGGCTCTCACTAACTATATTTAAATTCAGTTAAAAAGGCAGTTAATATTCCCAACCTACCTCCCACTGTCTTTCAAAATGCAAAAAGGGAAATAAATCAAATTCAACCATGGCAAACGTGTGTCCCCAATTGTAGAAGTAAGACTAAGCATTAAAAAGAAAACACCAATACCTAGGATTTTCTTTAAAAGGCCTTTTAAATAAAATGGATGGCATTTTCCCAGTTAAACTGAGAGAAATGTTCCCTGAACCTGTACGTTAGGGACTACTCTGAGAACCTCTCCTTTACAGCTTGGCAGTAACAAAAGCAGGTCAGTCGGCACTGATAATCTGGCAGATCAAGGTCAGTTTGTAATTCCTCTTTGGTTATACATTTCTCTGGAAATGCCAGCTACTTTAAGTAGAAAAGTAATATGATTTGGCTTCATGTTTACCCAAAACTATCATCGGGAATATTTTTGTAGTCAGGGATAGAAATATTTGGTAAGTAATAAAAGACACTAGGTTACAATGCCCAGAGAAACCAGGGAGATTCCAAACCATGGGACAAATATTTTCAGTGCTTAAGGGACTAACTTAAGCAATAATTACTTTTTTCTGTGAAGTATGTCATTATTTAAAATTGTGTTTCTTAGTATCCATTTTTGTGTGCTCCCTGTACATTACATACAAATGAAAATTCATCACAAATATTTATTCTATTCAGAAGACTGTATTGGCATTTTGGCAGTTATGATACAAATACTTAAAATCTTATTTGGATCCAATTAAAGTGATGTGTCAAGACTAAATGGATTGGAAGAGAACTAATCAATCAGTGGAATGAAAACATTAAGAAAGACACACACCAGATATTTATTTAGGCACTTGAAATAAAATGACTAAGACCCTGTACTTGAGAGGATTTTAGTCCACTGGAAGAGGCAAAGACATAAATATCTAATACTCAAAATGTTATATAAAAACATCTGGAGGGGGTTTATAGATCATAGAGCAGAATAATAAAATTCTTAGTTCTCTCATGAACTAAGAAGACATAAATGCTCAAAAGAATAAAAATGGCATCCTTTTGTCTACTAAAACAAATACAGATTTTCATAAAAAATTCTCACAATTAAAAACTCCTAAGACTTCCTGAAGACTAGTAAAGCTATCATTAATAAAAATATGACTTTAAAAATAATTCAGCTATGTAAAGTAGTGAAAGAAAAATTGGTTAAAATTATTATATATTAACTCACAAAATACTTTTTATTGCAATAGCAGTAACTAAAAGAAAAAAAAGTTGTATTTACAACTTGAAGTCAAATTTTGCGGTGATATAATACAGAGATATTCAAGTCAAAGGGTACAGTTAATATAAATACTCTCAAATTCATGTGATGTAGAACAATACCCTGCTTATATGTTGACATATATAAAATGAAATAGTTCGTGTAGCTATCCCTCCACAAATGCAGCCCCTATTTTTAAAAATTATGTATTTCTATTTTCCTTCCTCCCAGTTGAGTTCAATGTTTCTATATACTTTCACAATTTTCTAAATTGCATTCAAATAAAAACTGAAAATATGTCTCAGATTGGCATGCACTGACATTTGGCAGACAATGAAGATTTCAGGCAATTGATACTATCTAAAAATCTATAGCCTCAATGAAAACTTAGAGATTCCACAATAGCAAAATGTGTTAATGGGCCAGTTAGGGAATAGAGTACTGATTAAGAAACAATTTCTGATTGTTTTTTTTTGTTTTGGAGACTGAAAGGAGAAATCCCCATTCAGGATAGGGGATACACATTTTCACTCATTATTTTATTTCATTCCCAGGGCAAAGAACTACTTAGAAATAACAGATACTGCATTATGTATCACAATGGTGAATTTCATTCTGTCTTGGCAGGGTAACTATTAAGTGTAGAATGTGAGTAACTGCTTGCTATACTGGAGTCATGGATATATAATTGCCTTCAGACACATCCTTCTCTGAATACCACCTACACATTAATACATGACAGTGAACTTACAGCCAGACCCCTGTTCTATCCCACATGATCCCTGAAAAGGCTTTGAAATGAGGACACGTGCATAATTAAAGCACACTGAATATCACAGTACATGTAACAAACTAGAGTATTATGACTCCTTAGGGGAACCTCATAGAACTAATACATTTTCTAAAGAAAGCTGCACATGAGTAAAGAGGGCCTAAAATGCTAATTAGATCCTCTCAGTGAAAGCTATAGAAAAGTTGATTCTTGAATCCTGAAGTTGAGCACAGAAAGGAACATTTGTATACAGAAAGACCAAAGAGAGAAAAAAAGACTTTGACATAAAAGTCCCTCAATAGATGATTTACACAATTTGCGAGAAAATAAATGAAGCAAAATAAAAATAAAACAGTGGGAGAATTCCAAACCTCCTGAAAGGGTTAAATATGAGAACTGATTTTGTATTAGAAAGGGATTATGTAACAACAGAGGGAAATACTCAGCCTAGCATATGCTAATTTAGTCAGCTTTGCCAGGCGTTTCTGTGTGTGTTTGGCTGCCTGACTCACATTCCTTCTCTCCTCTTTTTGCCATTTTTATTATGAGACTAAGGAGGTTGAACTCTCACGAAATGCAATAATAACAATAACAAAAAACAAGCAAAAGCACTTTGCACATGTTTATTCTTGCTAAAACATTGGGGTATGCATTTTGGAGATTAAAAGGAAAAACACCCAGTTTGTATGTACTCAGTATTTGGATTTAGCAAAATTCCCTTTCTTTGACTATTATTAATTCCCTATTAGTTTCGTTTAAGGGGTCTTTCAGGTAGATCACAGGGTTATGGTCATGACTTGGGGAGATATATACTCCTGGACAGTATAAAGGAAGTTGAGCTGTCATTCACATTTCAGCACATAAAATATAGACAGCAGAAAAGAAATGAAAATCAAATAAGCTTATTGCACATTATCTTGTTTGATTTTAAATAAAAATATTCTCTCACTTCAACCTAAATTTACTCCTTCAGAATGAAAGGTAGAGGACAGAGGACATATAAGATATAAGTATGAATGGAAGGTATATAGCCCCAGCGAAGACATAGGACAAGCCAATGTAAAACATGGATTTATTAAGAAATTAAAAACACAATTTATGCATTATAAATTTTAGTCCTTTATGTTCAAGTAAGTGTTTTGGGAGGCACTTGCATTTTTAAATGCAAACAATTTTAGCAAAGAAGATATAAGGATTTCTTTACAAAAACAAATTAATTGGCTTTATAAGTTACACCAAATCAATATAACAGCTATGCACTTAACAGTCGGAGCACATCCTTGTCAGCAAAAGGTGCTTTCTCACTCTGTTCCCAAAGCTGAAGTTAGATAAACAGTGTACCTTCACTGCAATTAAACCATCATCAAATATATAAAATTATCAGGGAGTCAATTTGAACTATAAAATGACTGTCATTTCCTTGTGTGAAATTATTTCCACAGTTTCATCACACTTAGGTTCAAGATTTTATGTTCCTTAAAGCAAATTAACATTTATTTTTATTTTCTAAGAATCCTTAATAAAGTCAGTACCAAGACCCCAACAACTGGTTTAATTATGACCAAACAGGGGCTTCCCCTTCAGCATTCAAATGACTGAGTGATAATTTAAATATTCAAGTGAAAACTATCTGCTAACTCAGAAAGAGTTATGCCCAATGTTGAATAATGACTATCTTAATATTTACTTCAAAGAACTCTAAAATATAATGTGAATAATTAATGGCCAGTTCTCTCCATGGCAGGTCTCTTTACAACCTCATTCCTGTGTCTATTGAGGTAGCAATAGATTCTAATCATTCAGTTTCATAAGCACAAAAGAGTCAGACTATATGCTCAGCTCTATTGCAAATTCAGATATTGTAAACCATGCTTGTGTATTTTTAAATGGAAAAGTTAATCATTGTTACGGCTTATAAATGTAATTTTTTTAACCTTTATAAAAAAGGGTAAAAGAACACAATGAGTACAAATTAAATACTCTTCCTTTTTCCTCATGCTTCATCCCTAATAGCCCCAAAATCTGATTACTTACAAAATCATAAAGATACCCTTCAGACCTGAAAATAACTGTACAATTTAAACTTGTATATATGTCCACATATAGAGGTAAATGATTGAAGAATACTTCCTTTCTCAATAATTACATCTCTGATTTTGGCATCAATATTTAACTGATAGCTAATTAAGCAGCATATTTATTTTCCTGATTTTTATATATACTACATACTTCTAAGATGAAAACAACTTCACATCTGTTTTAAGAAACCCACTGAACACATTAATAGGACCAAGTGGGCTCATTTCTTGAACACAAATCAATATGTATAATATGTTCAACTATTTTGTTTTGTAGCAAATGAAATTAAAATAAAGCTGTATTAGTTACTATTATCTGACACGTTCCCATGATAAGCTGTCCATAACAATTGGTCCACAACTAAGGAATTTATCTGATGCTTTTGCCTGTGTGATAAATAATATTGTTCAAAGAGGAAATATTCTCTACTGATGTGAACAGAAATTCCACTTTATTGCTAAATAAAATATGTGAACATAAATTGAGTTAATTCCTATTTCCTTTAAAACTACTGTATTCTCATAACACAGGAACGGTTCTAGTAAAAAGAAAAGAAAAGAAAAGGGACTGACTCCTTACTTACAAAAGAAGAGGACAACAGAGTATTTACCAGTCCAACATTTGTTAGATACAACACATGTAAACAACTTCATAGAAATCCTATTTACACTTTGCTATTTATCTTCATTAAATTGACCCATGTTCCCAATAATCTGCAAGAAAATAAACTCTTGGTCATGCATGTGATTATAAAGGTTGATAATTTTATTGGGATTTATTACCTTAATCTCTAAACAAAATATGTATTCTCTCCTTGGCTTTGTTATGAACTCACGTGACTAAACATACTCTCTTGATTTTTTCTGGCTGTAAAAAGCTGAAGGATTGGGTCATGTGCCCTACAAACTATGAAAAGACTTCCAATTTCGCTCTGCTCCAGAACTGCTTCCCTGTGTGTTCGCCTGCCACTGCAGAGCACATTAGGTCGGAAAATGCCATTTGCATCATCACACAGCAGGGGGCTTCAGCTGCCACCGCTCTAGGTTAATCCTCACCCACCTCTTTACACAAGGAATTTGCAGAAGATGCCTTTTCTGATAGAACAGAACTGCACTCCAAAAACGCTTGACATTTTCAAATAAAACGTTGGCAATGTACTTGTCCTTTTAAATATTTTAAGTTAAATCAGCAAATTTCAATCATTTTTTCATGGAATGAGTTTGTGATCTAATCTAATGCAAAAATATGGGATTTTGCATCATGGGAAAGAAAAACATGTAGAGAAATGTCATGTTAAGAACAGCTGATCAGATTGCACTCACTTTAAAACTTCTATCAAGAGCTGTTGCTGTGTACTTTTCCATAGGAAAACTGTTTCCTAAAGCAAAATGTTAAAATGTTAAAATTAACAGTATGTTAAAATTAACTCTTAGAACAAAGTATGGGTGCTGATATATCATGAAGAGAAGGGACCACGTGATTCTATCAGAAACAATTAGGACATACCTATTATTCAATCCAACACTATTATGCATCTGCTAAACTAATAAGAAGAAGACTGCACAGATAAGTAACAATCAAGGATTGCCCTCAGAAAACTTAAGTTTAATAATCATTGGGCACTAGAGCTGTTTTAAGAAAGCAAACAAACCATTATCTGCCAACTTCACAAAGTGCTTCTGACTTCAGCTTGAGTTGGGCTTCCTCAGTTTGTGATTCCCTTCTCATTGCCTCCTCTACCTACTCAGCCAGCTGCTACACAATGGAAAATTCTGGCAAGTAGGTATAACAAAGTCTATTTAAAAGGAAGACTCTTTATCAATAAATCACATGGGATGCATGTCAGCATGATCAGATAAAAAACAAAATCAATGTCATACATCTGTTATATTACTAATGTACCCCAAATCCTTTATAATAAATAAAAATCTTATTGTGTCAATCATCTAATACCCTATAGGCACCTTATTTTTTAAAAAATTTATTAATTTGATGTTGATTTCAAAGCACTTTATTAAATGCAATTTTCTGATTTAATCCAACATTTTTGTACTTCCCTTTGCTCTTTAGTGGCTTAAGTATTTTTTTTTCTTTAAGAAAAACTTTATTTCACTATTAAAATGTGGGACCGTTTCCAAGTATCAGATCTTCTAGTAGTGAAGGCAAAAAGAAGCCATCTCAACTGTTGCTTACCTTTGTCATATTATGGTATCATATTAGAACAACCTGGAGTACTAATAGTTGTAGAAATGAGGAAAAGAATGAATCTTGATAAAAAATTCTGTATCTTGATACAAAATTAGTCCAGATACTACTCATATTTTCAGGGAGATTTTAGTTACTAAATGTCTTGGTGTTTGGCTGTTTAAATTCTAGTTATTGGTCCTTATGTACAGACTCTACTTTTCAAAATTTCAGTCATTGATCAAGAAAAGGAGGAGTGAGCTAGATCCCAGGAACTGCATTCAAAATAAGAAATGAGTTTGACAAGACTAAGTACATGGAGAGGTAAAAGTCTGGAATAAACATTGCTTTTAGGAAGTATTGTTACCAGTATTTACAAGTGTCTTTTGTTTTCTAATGTGCTTTCTAAAAAGGTAAGGGTATATTCATGATACATACTGAAGCGAGTAATATGTCCAATTGACCTTCAATCTGAAGATCTTTATTTCTAAATATAACTGATCATTTGCCAGAATGTCCCATGACAAAAAAAAATACTGAAGTCCCCAATATCTGTGTTACATGTGCCTTTGTATAAGAATAACTCTAAAAAAGAGAAAAAGTTTTCAACAAAAAAGAGTCTATGCATGTCTATATTCTGGTTATATTTTGCCCTTCTTTCTTTTTTACCCTTTCTAGGATTGTTTCCTCTGATAAACAAGACAGTCTCCATCTTTGCAGTGCCTCCTCAGGCATGGAAAGGGATGCAGCTTCAGGGAAGGTTAGCATCTGAACTGGGTCTACTCTATAGCCAAGAGAAGTCTTAGTTACAGGTGGCAAGCTTCTGCACTGCTCAATCCAAAGAAATTCATTTATCTGAAGTATCCCATATCCTTACCCCAGATTTTTCCTGTGCCTGTGATGGATGAAAATAAGAAAATATGTCCTACTGCTTAATGCTGAATCAAATTTTGTTATTGAAGTAGTGTACATTTCAAGTTATAATTTGGTCAGAAACATTTTTATTTTCTATCAAATTATTCCTCAAAGAATCTTAAAGATACATTGAGGACAAACTGGTAGATGCTGTAGAATAGAATTATTTAAGCCTCTAAAAAAAACCCTCATTTTACCATTAACTTGATTCTCACCACTAGCTTATCACTCTACATATTAACAAGCCAAAAGATTGATTTTTGCCTCCAGAAAAAGTAAAAAAATTGATGACAATGTAAAACACAATGAAAACACATAGGAGATACGTTCAAATGAGTCTTCTTATCTAAAATAATGCATACTACAAGAAAAGGGATATTAATACCAAGGGTAAATAGACTGATTAGTAATACTTGACAGAATACCACTGTAGTGCTGATAAAGTTAAAAATAAGAAGCTGTAGTCTGCCTACGGTATTTGCCTAGTCATAACTATCAGCAGTCAGAGCAGACTCCTCCTAGCCAAAATTCGTTGCTCACTAGTCCCCCCAACTACCCTTCCTTTGCTGCCCATGGAAATTAAATACTGCTAATTTGTGTCCAAAAAATAAAGCTTTCATTTTACAACCTAACAAAGTCCTAATAAAGCAGCAGGGTGGTGGGAAACATAAACCTGAACCCTGAAGCAATGTTTTTAGCCAAAACTAAGACAAGGAAGGCATGAGCAATTTGAGCAGGAACTGACAATACCAACAAAGTGTGATGTGTCTGTGGAGCAGTGTTTGATAAATGTGAGGCAGCCATAAACATAAAAAAGAGAATCCAGTGGTGTTTTGCACCCCTCCACCTTCTTGTATTTTTCCCTTTAAATGTTTTTCTCTCTTTTGGTATATTAATATGGCCTAATCTAAGATGCTCACAACTACAAAGACATTATTTGGCTAGCGTTTTTTCCCTGGTTGCTGTATGGTACACTTGATTAATTAATTAATTAATTAATTAATTAGGACCTGCTGCTGGTTGCAGTGGTGCATTTTCTCTGGCATACCCACACCCCTTCCACCACCAACCCCAGTCTGCTCTGAAAAGCAGCAGTGTCTTAATTGTTGGTTTACATACTTATTAAAAAGAGACCATGCCCTTAATAAAATAGAATGCATCTGATGGAATCTCTCCGGCTAGAAAAAGAGTAAATCCTCCTCCAGGCTGAGAGAGAGAGAGGCACCAGCAGACAGTTATTTTGCAGTGCACTGAATAGACAATTCACAGGGAAATGTTGAAGGCAGAGAGGAGGCAACCCTCAAGTGCAGTCCATTGCCCACATGCTCTGTAATAAATAATCTCGCACCAGCCCAGCAGTGTGTGCAATGACGTGCCAGGGCCAGCACACACAGATAGGCAGGGGAAAACACATCCAGCGGTGTCGAATTTTCATCGCAATCACCAAATTAACTGATTTCCCCACATCACACTTCCCCTACCCGGCGTTTTGAGCGGGCGCGCGCGCGCGCACACACACACACACACACACACACAACAGAGCTGAGAAATTCAAGTAACTGAGAGGTGAAGTGGGGTCTCTGGGAGGATGTCTCAGCACGGATTAGAACACCAAGTAATGTGTCAGCCTCCCGGGTTACTTGTGGAAAGGTGAGGGTGTGAGCGGTGGGAAATAGGACCAGGCAGGGCAGCGTAAACAGGAAGAATGCGCTGTCTACCTTCTCGGGGATTCTGGCACATGACATATCTGAAATTTATATTTAACATAAAATACACAAAACTACCACAAAATTTTCTAAGAAATATCTCTTCAAAGTCAATTAGTTAATGCAGGAAAATTCTGTTCACTGTATCTTCTTTCACATTCACAAATATGCATGAATAAAATACGGTCCTGGTCAATATCCCGCAGGAGAATAGGAAAGAGGATGCATTCCAGGAACTTGGTGAAAGATGGTTCATTGACCTCATTTAAATCCTCCAAAGGCAGATTAGGTTTTGCACGCCCGTTGGTCTACGTGTGTCTTACTTTCGGATTCCTTTTAACCAGGGACAAATAAATTTGATCAACTTATCTTTCCCACAAATAAACAGATTATGACAGAGGGGTTAGAGATGAGCGAAGATTTATCAAAAAATCGTCACCCAGCTTTAAAAAATTCTATCGACTATCATTTCACATCCGTCCTCCCTATATCTCACACTCAAGCCACATCCCTATACTACTCTCTTCAAAGCAACAATCTTCCGCCTCGCAGCCCCTACCCACCCCAGCTCCAGCACGCCCACCACCAAAGTGTGCTCTCCCAGGCACTGACTCCACACATTGTCATTTATTTCATAATCAGCATAGTCCTCCTTTTCCACACAGCCCCCTCCTCCCAAGGAGTCTGGGGAAAAAGTGCACCCGAGTTCCCCAGCCACTCCTCATCCAAACCCAGTGATTTGCATAATAAAGTGTTTTGTGCGTTTCCCTCCACTGCGGTCGCAAAGGTTCTAGCATTTCACGTGAAAGGATAATATTAATTACGGAAAGAAGCTGCAGAGAGCCGATGTAAAGGTAGGGAATCTAAGCGAAAATCCCTTGGCAGTAAACTAACTGCTAGGGTGCACACGTTTGCTTTAAATAAAAAAAGAAAGAAAGAAAAGAAAGAAAGAAAAAAGAAAAAAAACCACACAGACTTAATAATTAGTCGGTTTGTTGATAAAGTGGCTTTGGGTATTTAAATTTTTCTCTGCCTCTCGACCTTCCTTTTATTTCTTGGTTTATCTATTCATTCATTCACCCTTTTTATTTCTCCTTTTTTCCTTTTCTTTCTTTCTTTTTTTTAATCCCAGAGACAGTCCCCTCTCTTCCTAGGTGAACGGCACGTCTCAGCACATCCCCCCGGGGACGTTATTGCCATGCACACGGTGCCGCCGCTGCTGTTCTCGCCGTCTCGGTGGCTCGCTCCCTGGCTCTCACTCACTTTTTAAAGACACACGGGTATGACGATGGGAAACAGGGAAAAGAGAAGGGCGACCCAAAAAGGGGGAGGTTAAGGAGATGACACGAGATGGAGCGGGTCGGTCGGGAGCGTGATGCGGGAGGCGGCTGGAGGGAGGGTGGAACGGTCTGATCAGGCACAAGTTACCAGCCACAAGGCGTAGGGGTGGCGGGCGGCCGGCGGGGATGGATAGTGAGACTGGTAGGAAGCTCAGGGAAGTGAGAAGGCAAAGGTGCCGAGTGAGGGCTGACTGGGCGGAGAGCAGGGCAGAGCCTGCGCTACCTTCAGGGGCTGGAGCAAACTGCCACTGCTCCTGCCGCACCGGGGAGTGAGAGGAGGGGGTGGGAACCGCCAGGGACTTGGGGTCTGGAAATGGGAGTGTAGAAATACGGGGTGGAGTGGGGATGATGGGGAATGGGCGTGAAGTTGATGCTCCCCGCTGCGGGGCGGGGATTACCTTGTAGCAGGAGCCCGCAGACACTGTAGAAGCGAAGAACGGCGCTGCGTTTCCAGATCATGGTCCCTTCTCTAAAGGGCTGGGGAGGGAATGAGGGGGTAAGGAGATGCTGGTGAGCAGGGCACCGGAATGCAGGGCTCCGCCGGCGTCCTCGTCGCGGCGTCTGCCGGACCCACAGTCCCCGCCGCTGCGGTGCTCGAACCCGGAGACGCGGATGCGCGGCTGCAGAAGCGGCAGCTGCTAAGCCCCCGCAGAACGAGGTTTCAGTGGGCGAAGTACTTTCTTCTCCTCCTCCTGCTGGTGGTGCGGCCGCCGCTGCCCGTCTGCCAGGCACGAGTTCGGAGGTTGCCTTCCTGTCGGCGCGCACAGCAAGTCCCAGCTCCCGCCTGGGATGGCCGAGCAGGTGGTGCAGGAGCCGGGCTGTCAGCGAAGGTGCGGGAGCTGAGAGGAGTGGGTAGGTCACGGGAGGGAGGGGCGGGGGAAGAGGGCAAGCCAGTGGCCGCCGCTCGCGCTGAGTCGTTTCGGGGTCCGGGCAGCGGAGCTAGCAGGGGTGGAAGCAGCGCTAGCGGCGGCGGCGGCGACGGCGGCAGCTCCCGGATGCTCCGGCTGCAGCAGTGGCAGCGGCAGCGGCGGCGGCAGCGGCGGCGGCGGCGGCGGCGGCGGCGGCGGCGGCAGCGGCAGCTCTACCGCGCACCAGACACAAGGACAAGCTCAGCGCGGCGCAGGCCCCGCCCCCACCCTGGCCACGGAAGGCCCCGCCTCCCTGCCAATGGAAACACGCCCGCCCACCAATCCCAGCCAATGAGAGAAGTGGGTGGGTGGAGACAAGCGCCGGGAAAAACAAACAGGCTTCTCCAGGACCCTTCGGGCAGGAAGAACTGAATACCCCATTCACATACCCGCGACGGGTCTCACCTCCTTAGAGAAGTCTCGCCTTAACTTACAAAGCAGGCAGCCGGCTTCAAGAATCAGTACCTCGCACTCTGGAAGGACTCAACCAATCGCCACCACGAGGGGTCGGGGTTAGCCGTGTCCCGGCAGTGTATAGAATCTGTCGTGCCTGGGCCAGGTCCTGGGTGCGAAGTTCCTGTGCGCATGTGGACTTCTAGAGCAGATGGTGGCTGCACCTGCCCACTCACCAGCTGCAGTAGCACTCTCTGACGCTCCCAGGAGCAAAAGGAAAAGATTGCAGAGGGCGTGGGAGAGGCTAAGTATAGGGAGCGCAACACCTACCTGCCTACAGGAACTAGTGTGGCAGAGAAGGAAAAAGTTAGGTTTGAAGGAAATTGATTTTTTTGTTGTTTTTCTTCAGAATTCTGACTTAGCATAGTTATAAACCTCGGCAGAGCACAGTGTGGGTCAATACTGGGGTCAGGCAAACCCTGGTTCAAACCCCATGGCTGTTACTTCTTGCTAAAAATGTTTAATGATTTTACTTGAATGTTTAAATCTGAAACTTCCTTAAGTAAAAAACAGGGATAATAATAGTACTTAACGCTAGGAGTTGTTAAGCATTAAGTGACTATGCAAACATGTTAGTATTGGGCCATGCAATGTGTAAGTGCTTTATAAAAGGTGGCTCTAGCTGTTGAGTGGGATTTTTCTAATTCAGGGCAACAGGAAATCTTAGGCAATCTTCTATAAATGTTTTGACAATAGCCTTAAGGAAGGGAGAAAAAGCATAACTGTACTTTCTTCAGGGATTCAGCCAAAGGTGGTTATAGAAAGGAACTCAAGAATCTAGAAAGAACCACCTCTATAAATCAGCACCCCGAAAAGTGTCCTTTAGGAGCTGTAAATGAACAGGACATAAATTAATCAGAAGTTGTTTCCAAATGAGCTTAAGTCCCAGGCTTTTCCCTATGACCAGTTTTTAATTGGACCAAATTAACAGATGATGGACTAGTTCAGTTGTGTTAAATCTAGTCACGCCATAAATAAGGTCTGCTTTGTTTGAGAGACTACACAATAGAAACCTGCAAGCAAGAAGGCAGAGGGAGATGAGAGGCAAGATCAATATTGATGCCCTTCACTCTTTCCCATTTGTTGCTTACTTTGCCACAACCTTTTACAAATTCAACCCTTGCCTTTTAACTAATGACCCATTCATTTTTCTGTCCACCTTTCTCCCCAGGTTCTCAAAATTAAGAAGCAAAACATCTATAATAAAACTGCAAGTAGACTCTGGAAGAAAGAGGATGTGTGAATACTCTTGTTATTGTAGGAGATAGTTGCCTACTGTGAATTTTAGCTGTTAGTGAAGTCAGTAAATCCAAGGAAACTGCCATCATTTAAACTATTGTGAGCATCAAAAGGTGGAATTCTAATCATTATTGACTCACGCTTAGGTATGTGTGAGGGAGAATATAATAAATGGAAATGCCAAAGAAGTTAGGGTTTCTTTATTGAAATGGCAGTCAAGTTTTCCTGGGTTCTAGTGCACATCCTACTGCTAGTTGTTATAACCTTGGACATACATTCAACTTCCCTGACCCTAAATTTCTTCAACTGTAATATGAGGGAGCTGTATTTGATGACTTCTAAAGTCTCTCTGAGCTGAAAATAAAATTCATTTATCTAGGATCATTATATTCAAGAACATGCCCCAGCGCACATGACTATCAGCATTTCTGACCAATACGCAGGAGCAAATTGAGTTTTTGTGCTTGTTGGTTAACTACCAGAGCAATTAGGACTTCTACACTGAAACAGTCTATAAGTTTGCCATGCAGTATGTGGTCCTGAGACCACCATCACCTGGAAACTTGTTAGAACTGCAGAATCTCATGCCCTACACCATACCTACAGAATCAGATTATTAACTAAAACAAGATTCCAAGGTGATTTATGTGTTTACACAGTTTGAGAAGAACTAGATCTTTGACATGGCTTTACCAGCATACTCAAACTCAGGGAGAATTTCAGTGAATGTTCTATGAAATGGAGGAGACTAAAAGGACCACAAAATTTTTGTTCAATTACTACGTTCAAGAACCCTAGGACTATCCTTGATATCACAACACAGAAGTAACTTATCTTATAAACAATGGAACAAACTGACTAATTTAATTAGATGGTTTTTAAATGATTGCAAGTTTGGTTGTGACAAACTCATAAACTTCCATGTTCTCGCTTTAGCCCACATGTCCAAGGAAGTGGAAGACAGTTTACATTTATTCTAGTCCTTGGTGGAATTTGGATAAATAATGTCATCTTCAAGTATAAAGAACAGACAATGCTCTATTTTCTAAATGGTCTATTCTTACATACTATTAGTAATTTAACTTAAAAAGTATCAATGCTCAATGGGTGTAAGATTTTATAATATTTTAAATTGTGAAAATGGTCAAATGTTATAGAGTTGCATTCCATGAATAAATTCATTTCTAAAAATTAAAATATTTCTTAGAATGTAATTAAATATCTTTAAATATCTTCATTTCATCATTTTAAGGCTATTATTGTCTACATATTTTATCAGTCTCAGTAAATGTACAAATTAACTGACCTCTTATGAATCATCAGACAATGAATTAATTTCATAAACTGCCAAAAGATGGCATCTATCCCTGCAGCCCTATATGCAACAGCCTAAAATATTAAGCCTGTTTCAGAGATTTATTTTCTTTTTCTTTAAACCTAGTAGTCTCCATTTCATGGCAAAAACATTTTTAATATTTAATTTTATGTTTTGAGATCAATTTTAAAATGGAAATAAATACCTTAAATGCATGCCATTCATTTAATACTTATTTTTAAAGTTATATAAAGATAGCACACATATGTCCTGGTGAAAATGTAGACCATTGTGGAAGAAAATTAGCTTATTGAGTACTGGAAGCATTGATTGTCATTCTCTATGCTTGCCAGCACTTTAAATATGAGTGATGCAGAGATAAGAATCCTGCCTTGGACATGATGGTCCTCTTTCCTTCTACTGTCACAGAATAGGATGACAGCCTCCTCCTCCTGCAATAGTAACATAGATATTAGAGTTCTTTTAAGATAGATTTCACAGAGAAGGCCACACTTAGTTTGTACTTTATGACTTTCTACACCAGTTTGAAAGAATTGGAATTTATCATGATTATAATGTTTACACCTTTTTTATTCTACTAGGAGCAAGTAATTTGTCAACAGTTTCAAGGTGATGGATGTGATAATTAACTAGATAAGAGGAATTCTTTTGCAATGTATATGAATATCAAATCATCACAATGTACACTTTGAATATCTTGGAATTTTATTTGTCAATTATACTGCAATAAAATGGAAAAATAAAAATAAAAAGTAGTAATTATGGTAAAATTTCTTGAAAGGAGAAAGGGAAAATTATTAAATGTCAATTTTTATCAATATGGATAAATTTCCTGGGATTTTACCTGGTTAGTTATAATATTTGTATTTCTCTTTTAAAGTATTTAAGCAGCATATCTAAGCATTTTACATACAGTCATTATAGATCCCCTAGACTAAATATCTAAAACTCCATGTTAAATAGACTCTCATGGCAAATTGATTCTTGCAGTAAATTGACCTAGAAAAAGAAATTTCATGGCCTGGTGAAAATGTAGACCATTGTGGAAGAAAATTAGCTTATTGAGTACTGGAAGCATTGATTGTCATTCTCCATGCTTGCCAGCACTTTAAATATGAGTGATGCAGAGATAAGAATCCTTGACTATAGTATATAATATACATATAGTATGATAAGGTACATAGAGAACAAAGTATTATTTACATATATATGATATATATGGTAGTATATAGCAATATTAACAGCCTTTAAGTGAATTTCAACTTAGCATATTGCTACAGTTTATAAAACATTCATTGTCCTCCTTCAGAATTATGACCTATTACTTTACCCTACTCCACTTATTGTGTCTTATTGCTAAAATTTCAACTTATATTGATGATAGTGTATAAACATGCTGAAAAGAAATTCACAGATATTCAGAAATTTACAATCTCAGGATGAGTTCTTTTTACATTTTTAAATAAACCAAGTGGTAATATGACCAACATGTACACATTCTTCCACTTTAAAATACTTAATCACAAATACATAAAAATGATCTTGTGATATTATGTAGTACAACTTCTATCTCCGTAATTATTGAATCTAATGATCTAAAATATGTAGCCATTACACACTTTCTTAAACTCATCTAGAGGGATAATTCCTTTTTCTCCATCCCCTCCTCAAACAAGGAAACAGTCACCCTATGTTATATAAGATCATATGAACCTAGAATTTAATAGCAGCTAATACATAAAATAGTAGTTTTGTAAATGACCAAAGATAAATGGATATATCTTGGAGACAACTCTCAGCTCTTGGACAATAATAAGATCAGCACATAAGTCATTTCCTTATTATACCAAGGAGTCTGCACAGATGTGACATTTTCAGAGAGACTAATGACCCTCTGCACTCTAACCCCAAACCACATAGTCACTCTTTACACATCTACATTGTTTTATTTTTCTTCATGCCCTTTATAAACCTGAGCTTCTATTATTTAATGTATCTCTTTATTGTATATTGGTTTTCTTTCCAATTAGAATGTAAGCTTCAAGAATGCAGGCATTTTGGCTTTTCAACAACTAAAAAGGGGCTGAAACATAGGAATCACTTCATACACATTTGCTGAAAGAATGGGTGTGCCCACCCAAAGCAGACTAATTCTCTGGTTTAACTTGTATAAATACAGATTCACTTATTTTCCCACCTTGTGCATTTATCTTAGGCATCATATCCTTTAACAAATAATTCTAAGTATTCCTAAGTGAAGCCACCCAAACCAAAAATTTAGCACTTATAAAAAATTCCATTCGCTTTTTATTTATTAAAGAACTATGCATGAGTTGGTAAAATATAACTTATGAAGGAATAAATAAAATAGACATGCAGGGAAAGTACTTTAATGACTCCACAACCCGTACATACCACTGTTTCTCAATAGCAACTGGTTGAGAATAAATATAACTATTATAGTCACTTCTTAAAGTGTACATGACTTCTTTTTAGTCATATTTATATTCCCTTGTTTTAGGAGATTCTTTGCATTTGTACTAGCGTTTAATACAATTTTTGTTAGTAATGTTAAGTTCTACAGATCAAGCCAGGCCAGACTAAGAATATGGAAACCAAACGATGATCCAGTTTCTACCCAGTGACCAAATAAAAGAAGTAGTGTTGGTAACTCAATAGCTGAGATAAAGACTTGTGAAGAACTCTACAATGTTCTTGATTCTGATGAATCCAGGGTTAAACTACCTTATAATTCCATTGCTTGAGTAAACAAATTCTTCAACATCTCTGGGGAACATCTGATTTGTTCCTTAATAAAATAACAATACAAATAATAAAGCATCTTGAAGTAACAAACAATTACTACAAGGGCAGAGGAAAACAGAAGAAAATTAGCATGGACAGTAACATACAAGGAACAGCATGCTTTAAAAATATGGCCTGTTCTCTAAAACTGTTCTGCCCAAAAGGTTGATATTAACCATAGTTTAAATTTAAATTATTTAAATTAAAATAAAATAAAATTTTAAATTATGAATTTTGGTCATACTAATCACATTTAAATACTCAATAGTCACATATAACTAGTGACTCCTTTTACTGTACAACACAAATAAAGAACATTTCCATCATCACAGAAAGTTTTACTGGATAGTGCTGTCATTGGAACCTACATCTGTATTAGCGTAGGTTCTCCAGAAAAATGGAATCGATGATAGACAGATAGATACTGATTTATGTAAGGAACTGGCCCCTGTAGTTATAGCAACCAAGAAGTCATCAAAAGTTCTTTACTGGAGATCTAGGAGAGCTGAGAGGGGTGTTTCAGTCCAAGTCTAAAGGCCTGTGAACCAGAAGAGCTGATACTATAAGTTCTAATCTGAGTCTGAGTCTGAAGGCAGGAGAAGGCTAATATACTAGTTTGAGAAAGATAATTATTTTTTACTCATCCTTTTATTCTATTAAAGCCTTCAGTAGATTGGATGAGACCCACCTACACCGAGGAGTGTGCATTAGGGTTCCTCAGAGACATAGAACTAATAAGATCTACAGTGGACCCTTGAACAACATGGAGATTAGGGGCACTCATGCCCAACACAGTTGAGAATTTGGGTGGAAATTTTGGTTCCCCAAAAACTTAACTACTTATAGCCTGCTATTAACTAGAAGACTTAATGATTATATAAACAGTCAATTAACACATATTTTGTATGTCATATGCATTGGATACTTTATTTTTATAATAAAGTAAGCTAGAAAAAAGAAAATGCTATTTTAAGAAAATCATAAGAGAAAATGCATTTATAGTACTGTACTATAGTCATTGGAAAAAATCCACATGTAAGTGGACTCAGAGGTCAACCTGTTTTGTTCACTATAACTGTAATATATATTACAATATATATATAACTGTTCACTGTAACTGTAAATATATATATATATTTATATAACTGTAAATATATATATATATGTATATACATATTTGACACAATATGCCGTCAAGACCCAGGAAAACCAGGAGTGTAATTCTAATCCAAGTCTGAAGCCATTGGAATTGGGGGGACTGATGATGTAAATCTTAGTCCAAGGGCAGAAGAAAACTGATGTCCCAGCTCCAGGGTGCAGGCAGAAAGGGAAAGTATCCTTCCTTCCTCTCCTTTTTGTTATATTCATATCCTCAAGGTATTGGATGCCTGCCCACAAGGGGAAGGGCAATCTGATTAGGAGTCCACTGATTCAAATGCTAATCAGCCAGATATACCCTCATAGACACAGCCAGAAATAACATTTAATTTGGGCACCCCATGACAAGACACATTGACATATAAAAATAACTATCAAAGAGGGTAATCTGCCTGGTCTATTGATTAAAACGTTAATCTCATTCAGAAACACCCTCCCAGACACACCCAGAAATAATATTTAAGCAACTATCTGGGCATTCTGAGTCCCAGGCAAGTTCACACAAAAAATTAACCATCATACTTTTCATTTGATAAGTATCATATTGACACTTGTCATCACTACCACAACTCTAGGTCTAAATTCAAAATACTAAAACCCATAGGGAATAAGATTTACTTGACAGATATGCCTTGGTCAAGCCTAATGTATTTTGTTTATTTTGCTATAGATCTCTTTCTCATAACATTGATAGAAAAACTACCCATGCTCTTAATACTGAGGTAAGGAGAACCATGATACCCAGAGGACTGTCCTACACTATGGCTTATTTAAGGTAACCAAGGATGAATACATATTAGTCTAAACTATTTAGTTGCAAGTGACATAAATCCAAATCAAATTAGCTTAATCAGAAAACAAAGCAACAACAAAGAACTATTAGTTAATTTAACTTAAGAAGCCTGTGGTCATAGGTTACTTCAGTCAACTTTGATCCATGGTTTGAGTGATGTCATTAGGATTGTGTCTCATTTTATCCAACTCCGAACTCTTATTTCCTTTAGTTAAAACTTAATCTGGTTGTCTACACAGAAAAGCTAGGAGGGTCAACAAATTTCTAGGCTTACCACATAATTATATTGAGGGGTTCAAGAGAAAAGACACTTTCTTCATAATCCTAAAAAAAGTTATGGGATGACTTAGCAACAGTCCATCTTTGAATACATGCACACCCTTCAATTATTCACTCTGCCTAATTGGACAGTGACAGTGAAGACATGGATGTATGACTAATTAAACTACCCTGCCAAATTGAGAGAGGACAATTCCTAAAAGGAAGTGATGCTAGACAGACATATTATGAGGTATCTACTCCAGCATACAATAAAATTATTGAATGCGATACAAGAGACATTTACTTTGATGAGAATATTATTTTGTTACCTATGGAATTAGAATGAAATGTCAAATGATAGCTTTTAGCACTTCACACTCTATACCTTAGGGTCTCAATAAATAGTTATGGAACAAACAGACTGCAGTAATGAAGTTCTCACTACTGGCAAAATTTAGAAGAGGATTATCCTCAGATTTTACACAGCCAAAAGATTACTTCTCTGCTTTTTTATCATAGCTCATAATTCTATGTATCTAAGTTGTTATATCAGCTCTTGAAAATTAACAACAGTTGAATGCTGATTAATTTCCAGCTTTTCTCCCCTATAGTTTCCACTTAGTTTTTTTCAGAATTATTTAGTCACTCCTATGCTTATTGCATGCATGCTTATTTGTTTTCTTGTGTGTACCAACCTGTACTTGTCACTATTAAATTTTATACTGTTTTCTGAGGAATGGCTATTCTTATTTGTCAAGATCATTTTAAATTCTACTTTAGGCTTCTAAAATTAGAACAATTTGACCCAACTTAGTATCACATTGGATGTGCTCTTAATTCCATTATCTAAATCTTGACAATCCACACACACATAAATACATGCAATATTGGTACTACAGAAAAGAGTTTATCATTTTTTATGATTTGGACAGCAATTTAGAGTTAGCTGAAATAGAGCTAGCTTGCAAAACTCCCTATGTTGTGTGGAACTGCTTGCAAAAAAAAACACCTTAATTCAGGAAAGCAGGTAGATACATACTATGTCTATGGATTTATTAGCAAGGGTGTAGGGTTGCCAGGGTTCTGAAACCTGGGATCAGAGAAAAGGAAATGATGATTTGGAGACCCAAGTAGAAGTTATGAACAACATGAAAACAAATTTGTGAATACAATGCTTAGGAAAAGATCCCAAGTTCAAGACAAAAGCACAAGAACTTGATAATGAACTAAATAAATTGTATGTATGCATTCCAGTTCTTTTCTTGCTCAAATTAAAGATAAAAATTCTTATTGGAATTTTAATGAACTTGAGCCCTCAGGTAGAGAGGCATTAGGTACCATTGCCCAGAATGTGGGAAACAAGGTTAGAGATCTAGGGAATTCTAGAGTGACTCTTAAATTTTTCTTGCTGTTATTTAATTTTGTTGTGTGTTTCAACTAAATGAATGTATACAGATTATTTTAACCAACCACCTTCATAGAGTAAAATGTTAACAATTTATTACAAATGATACATAAGGTGGTTAATGACTTGTCTAAGGTCACAGAGCTTCTTACATAGAAAGAAGATAATTATACAAATGTTTCTTGATGCAACAGCCAAATGAAGAAGATTGTGTATTACCACAGGCAACTTTATCACAGTCTTATTAGGTATTGTTTAATCACTAGGTAGTTTTCACAAAAATGACAAATAAAATATCTCCAAAAATGTCTATCATTTGAAATACACCTGGAAATTAAAAAGTCACATATGGATTATACCAATATGTGTAGACAGCTTTAAAAAATTATTCAGTTTAAAAATTTCCCACTTATGATAATCAAGTTTATGTGATTGATTATCTTAGCAACTGGCATCATAAGAATGAAGTCATCTAGAACTCTGTAATTTGGCAGTGAATTAGACATTAGTTTTTCAGTAAATTATGGGGGAAGAGAAAGAGGTCTAATATTTATTTGCACACTTTTTATATAAGATGCTTTTATAGTAGTACATATAATCCTTAAAAACCTAACATATATATATATATACACAAAATATATCCAATATTACTACCATTTTATAAATGAAAAATCTGAACCCAGTTAGTTCAATAACAAGATCAGGTTACAAAGATAGTAAATTTAAGACCAATTTGAATTTATATCTTGGGAATCTCCATTACTTTTTATCCTTTATAAAACACAAACAAAGAGAGATATAAGATTATGACTACAAAATATGCTTTATTCCATGCACACAGAGTCCAGTTTGGGTAAATCTTACTAGAAAAGAATTCAGCACCATGGTCAGATCCACACTCCAAAATTTTTTTAAAATAAATAAATAAAAATTGAGTCCTGGTGAAGAATAAGAAGAAAATAGGAGAGTGTTAGAAATTATTGAAACAACCAAAGAAATGTTTTTGCCTCAGCATAATATCTGGATATCCATTCCATAAGGTGAAAAACAGAATTACTTTTAGAAGATTTCTTAGATGTCTCTAAAGACTTCCCAAGAAAACTTTCCACCGGTTTTTCATGCAAAAGGTTTCTGTACTTAAAACATATTTACAGAAATGGCATTATCAAATATCATTTGAAAATGTCAATGCCTTTCCTTAGGCACACAGGCTTCTATATTTTTCATTTTCCCACTTGTGCTCCTATTATTTCTATAGTACACATTATCTTTCTAACTCATAAACTAGGTTCCATGCTTTCATTACCGGTCTGTATTCCAAAAACCCTAGAGAGATTTTATCCTAACATATATTCCACTTTGCATCATTTAAAATGAAAAAAAAAAGTTTTACACTAAACCCTTGGATCTCTCAAAATATTATTTAAAAACAATAAAAAACTCTCATGCCTTAAATAATTATATAAACTACTTGCAGACAACATATTCAATCAAAAATTCTAATTTGATAGGCCTAATGAATTATTCCTTCAGAAAAGTGGTCATCTTTCAATAGTACAGCATGAATAAAGACAGCATCAGAGTCAGTATTATTTAATCTAAAATCAGATCTATTTGTATCTATCTAAATATGGACTATTATATTTTTCCATGTGTGCACAATACTGATTACATCATTTCCTAGATTTTGAGATTCACTAATTTAAATGACAGTGAAATTTGCTCATAGCTACCATGTGTTTTGGAAGAAACAGCCTACAGCCAAAGTTGCTTTTTCTGCTGGCTTTACATATAGGAGGAATTGTAGAATTAGAGCTGATTTTCAGCAACCTAAACTTAACAGTATCTTATATTATATAAATTTACCTGTGTTTTTAAAGAGAATTAATGAACAGTACTTTTTACTACAACCTGTTTCTGAAAATGTTGAAAAATAAGACAAAGAATAAGGCATTACAGGCCAAAATATTGCCTTTATACCTGGTAAATGAAAAACTGTAGCATTTATGTTATCTATCAGTCAAGGGGGCATGCTAAAGGAACCCCTGATTTTCAGACTTTTCCACACCATCAAATGTACTTTGGTATCAGAGACTAGCAGGATTTGTAGTGGATGGGTGAAAGGGAAGTACTGATAAACCTAATTTAGACATGATACTGAAAACAAAATCTTCAGCAAAATGGAATGTGTTTTGCCTGTGAACATTTCAATTCCACAGGGAAAAGGTACAAGATAATTATGTCAAAATTATTACTCCAAAAACTACCCATCAAATAGTTATGGCATGTCCCTTGAGAAAGAGACCAAGAGTTTCATAGGTATTGAGGCCCCTTTACAGGAAGAAAACTTTAGGAAAAAGATATGTTTTATTTTCTACCTATGAAAGAGCAAGTTCACTCTGGATTCGGTGAGACCAAATTACATCTGCTAACGCCCTGGCTGCCAACTTTAGGGGTAAAAGGGTTCATGCCAAATTTTCTTCTCACCGTGGCAGCAGGTTGAGTGCTGGAATCACATCTGCCTTTGGAGTATTCACAATTTTCTCAGTCTCCCTCTCTGCCTCCAGGAAACACACTGGGTGGAGCTCTTTATATAGTAACACAAACAATAATGGCTCACTGCCAACAGGTATGTAAGCATTAGCCTAGCTGTAGGCCAATTACATTATCAAGTATTTTAGGGTCAAGTGAGGATCCTGGTCATAAGAACTTCTATTTTCCCTACAGTGGGCTAAGTGTGTCTGGTATTCTATTTTTTGTTTGGCTTCTAATATAAAAGATTTTTCCATTATCTCATTTTGTTCATCTATTCTACAAGACTCCACTGAAGTAGAAGAACCTATCCAGAACTACCTTCTTAGGTGTGAAACTCACAGTTTAAAGCTAGAACCTCCCTAGTGCTTTAGCACATGTGGAATACAGCTGCTTCATAGTTTTAAATTAACAAATATTGTTCTGCCAACTAATGTCTAAATGGCCTGTGAAGATACTCTTCCCTATAACTGTACTTTGCCTCAGCTATACCTGCTTACTAAGGCCTCTGATTTGACAGCATCTGCCAAGTCATCTGCTAATGCCCTGGCTGCCAGCATATATACTCTTAAGTATATTTCAAGATCAAGCTGCAGTAGCCTGTACCCTAAATTCCCCCACATTTGGCCAAGAACACTCACACTATTGCTGAGGCCTAAAGTGGTCTATGCCTTTGCTTACTAATCCTTCCTTGTAGCTGTCATCTGCCAAGACAGCCTGTATTCTAAAGCCTCTTTCTCAGTCCACAGAAGTTAAAACCCAAAACACTACTGTAAATGCCCTCTGGCCTTGATATAAGCCTCTATATACACTAAGGTCAAGATGCCCTTACAGCACAAGGCATTTTTCCAGCATTTCCATCTTCTTCACCTGCCACCATCTACTGAATCAGTCACCACAATGAAGAAGTATAGTTAACAGTGTCTTCAGTGTGGAGGGGATCTGAGGTGGAAGCATTTCTAGGGGAAAAGGAAAGAAGTTCTTAGGGCTATAAGTTCTTGGGCAATTCATTTATTTGCCATAAATGATGATGTTATTATGCAACTAATTATTTCCATAATACTACATTTTAGAACATTAAATTTTGTCCGGGATGATCTAACAAAGTATGTATAAGAAAAAATATTCCTTCAGACCATTTCAAAGGGGGAATTTTACAGCAGCCATTATAACAATTAAATCAGATGGCAGCATTGCAACAGCTTTTAAAATTTGTGTGGGATTTCCAGGTGTTTTGCAAATTAAGTTAGTAACTGGTATATTAAAATAAAAGAAAAAGAAAACAAAAACACTATCTTGTAGATTCTAAGCTTCATACATAATTGTAACTTCGTACAGTGTACTAGTTAAAATGCATTGTTTAATGTATTCACCAAATATCTTTCATTGTAAGCATTTTTCACAAATAAGAGTTCAAGTCTGTTTTTGTTTGCCATATAGACTTCTATGAAAAGGAAAGGAAAAGGAAGGTTTCAATCTCATCTTGAATTTTTATTATGTGCACCTTAAATTTACGAAACAATAAACAAAATGTGAAAAATATATGCTGATTTCTGTTTTCAGTTTTGGAATTGAATGGATAGTTAAACACTGAGTACTAAAGCCAATCTCTACTGACTGAAGGACATAGAAAACTATATAATTAGTGATAAATACAGATACAGAGCATAGATAGCATGTTTGTCAGAAATAATGACAGAATGGTTTCTGTTTTGTTTTATTTGAGCTTTACTTGCAATGAGCGGGAATATTCTGACTTGTATTTTGTGACTTCAAATATATAGTGTTTATGTACAAATGAAATTAACCTTAATTATAATTACGCTCATCTTGAAGGAATATATCTGAACTTGCACTACACAACCTTGTAGGTTCACATGCTCAAATATGTCTCTCCTCCCACCCTGCATATACACCATGCCCTGAGTGGGACAGAAACATTTCATTAAAATTATAATAATTAAAAACAATAATATGAACTCTTTTGCTGAATCCTGAGTTTATTTCATAATGTTTTCTTCTTAAAGTTCCTAAATTTCTGTTGACATTTAGTTCTATATAGCTTCCATTAAGCTTTGACTTTTTGTTATAAGCTCTGGATTGGAGGGGGGTATTGGTTTCTTTAAACTGTTAATCTTTAATGATCATTATGCTCATTTCAAAGTTGTAACATTTCACAGCAAATGGTTTTTAGAAAGCTTTGTGAATTTGTTTTATCAGAAATTTCTTCAACTTTTATTTTCTCAATTATTCTCTGAAATTAAAGAACTATATAATTGTACCTTAATTTCTTTAAAATAGCATTTAAGACACTTGCAACAATTTTCACCCATTTCCTACATTCCTACTCAGCATTTTATTCAAGTTACCTAAGCTTAAATTATTTTTCTTCCTGCTTCCTGTAACTGATAAGAACCAACTCTGTTTGCTACAACTTGTGAATGTTCTTTTTAAAATTCTTCTTTTACTGTTTTGGACTTAACCATAATCTGATACATATATTATGTATATACAGGAGATTTTACATATGTAATTATAGTTATATATGTATTGCTATGTATATAGTTATATTTAATTACTTCCTATTGCTATATTTCCTATACTGCTGTATTGTGTGTATTTTTAAAGTGTTTTTAAGTGCTTTCTCTCTCCTTCCTTCCATATTATGTATAGCATCATTCTCTTGTTTCATCATTACTTCTGAATACGCTCTTTCTTTAATTGTTGCTTTACTTCTCTTCTACAATTGCTCCATCTTAGATGCTTCTATAAGAAAATGTCTGTTAATATTACCTGCTTGATTTCCTGTTAGGCTTCTTTAGAGAATCTTGAATATATCTATACATATGTGTGTGTGTGTGTAGATTTTATATATATATATATATGGATGGATATATATTCAATAGATTCGAAATATATTCAATATATATACTCAATAGATTCTAGTTCAAATGTTATTTTTATCTTTCTTTAGATGTAATGTGTTTAGGAAATTCCGGCCTAGAGAAGAAAAAACTAAACAAAATAGTCTCCACTAAAACACTGTGTTTTTTGTTAATGGCTTAACTGTGATAAATCAGGAAATTAGAATTGGAAAATTGAAAAACTTCAAAATCAGGAATTTTACATATATTATGTGGAGAAAAAAGCAACAGCTTGTATGTGCCAATGAGTCATCATAAAAAAGTCATGTTGATTTTGGAGGTCTAGAGAACTTTCAAAATTGCTGCCTGTAAATACATACTAGAAATAACATACTGCATGTTTTCAACATAATAATTTTAGTTCCATTTATTAAAACACTTGATGAATCTTATATTTTATTTTCTTATATTTCCCTTGTTTCTTTCAGTGAATTTACAAAACTCACACATCTTTTCATCTTTTTTCAGTCTCTATTCCTAATTAAGCTTTCAACTATATCCAACATTTGTATTTATAAGAAAGTTTCTATAAAAGATACTTTGTATAAACTCTGACACTGACATCAGATTGTATTATAAGTTGCAAGCCAGACATGGTTTATTTAACTCTTTTTGATAAGTTCTACTTGAAGCTCTTTTTACTTTCTTACTAGCTTTCTGATTATTACAACCAGTTTAGTTTTTCCTTTAAGATTCTTTTACATGTAATTCTGTTTTAAATGTCAGATATTCAGAAGATCTACCTTAAAATCTTTTTAAATCACAGGCATTCACTCTTCTGGCAGCATAACTCACCAACAGGCCCATTTCTTCCCTACATTGTCAAGATGCCCTGTCTAACAGTTTGGAACCACATAACATTTTCAACCTGTATGTCACTTCCAGTGAAAGTTTAAAATAGGTATGAGTATTCTATACTTACTTTCCATACTTATAATCTTTGGGTTCACATATTCTAGATAAGAAGGAAGACAGTTGTGATCTCTAGATAAGACTTTACCTAAGCACCCGTGTCAGGGATTCTCCAGACTTTCACCAGTGTCTCCCTGGAGGGTTTCAGTCATAGTCAGGTTCACTCTGGGTTCACTGAGACTGAATCACAACAATGGGATACTGGGGGTGTAAAAGGGTTTATACCAAGCTTTAACATGGTGGCAGGTCAAGTGCTAGAATCATTTCTGCCTCTGGCAGGTCCACAATCTCTCTCTGTTTCTCCCTTCAGGCACAGTATGGGGCAGAGCATAATAAAGACAATAATGGCTCATTGCCAACAGGTGTTTAAGCATTAGCTTACAAAGTAGGCCAATTACATCAACACATAGATTAGGACCAGGTGAGGATTGGGTGATTGGCACTTCCATTTTCTCTACAATCAGGTCTAGTGATTTTTCCACTGGGGTGGAAAAAACCCACAGGGCTCAGAAGTCATTGTACTCACAATTAAGGTTTATTATAACAAATGGATTAAAAAGTAAAATTATTAAAGGAAAATGGTGCACAGGGCAATGGCTGAAGAAAACTAGATGTAAGTGTCTAAAAGTTTTCTCCCAGTGAGTTGCATAAGACACAGTTAAATAACCCCACAATGACATGAACATTGTCTTGCCATGGGTTTCAGCAACAAAAATGTACACGATGGATTCAATGAGACTGAAAAAGTGACAATGGAATGTTCTTGGGATGAAAGGGTTTATACCCAACTTTATTCCCATGGTGGCAAGTCAATCACTAGAATCCCATTCACTCAAAGTGAGTCTGCATGCAGGAAGCCAGTCTCTGACTCTGGGCCTCTCCAGCCCTGCAGTCATCTCAGTCTCTGTCCTCAGTGCTTCCACCACTCCAGTCTCTGTTCTCCTGCAGCCATGCATCAGCACAGAGCACTGGGCAGAGCTCTTTACATAGAGTCAATAACAGCATATAGCTAGCACATGTGTAGTGAGGAAGCCAACCAGATTCAGGTGAGAATCCTGGCCACAGGAACTTTTACTTTCTCCACAAACATGTATAAGTATTGTCTACCAGTGAAGTCATCTGAGCATAAGATTCCAGGGCTTTCATTGGGGGTGCATCATGTAGGTATATAGTGCCTCTCTGCCTGACCAGTTACAGAAACTCTAGGCACCCAGAAGAAAGGCATGTGTTCTCCAAAAATCACATTGCGCATATTCTCTAAACAAATTGGTACAACATAATTCATAAGCACAGGCATGCAAAACACTTTCATTGGTTAGAATCCATACATTTTTAACGGCTTTATTAGGTATACCTTACATGCCATACACCTCACTCATTTAAAGTGTACTATTCAAAACAATTCGATATTGGCACAGAAACAGATCCATAGATCAATGGAACAGAATAGAGAGCCCTGATGTAAACCCACACATATATAGCCAATTAATACATGATAAAGGAGCCATGGATATACAATGGGGAAATGACAGCCTCTTCAACAACTGGTGTTGGAAAAACTGGACAGCTACATGTAAGAGAATAAAACTGGATTACTGTCTAACTCCATACACAAAAGTAAACTTGAAATGGATCAAAGACCTGAAAGTAAGTCATGAGACCATAAAACTCTTAGAAGAAAATACAAAAATCTCTTGAAGTTAAACATGACAAACTTTCCTGAACACATATATATCCTCACACAAGGGAAACAAAAGCAAAAGTGAACAAAAAGGACTATTTCAAACTAAAAGCTTCTGTACAGCAAAGGACACCATCAGTAGAACAAAAAGGTATCCTACAGTATGGGATAATATATTTCTAAATGACATATCTGATAAGGGGTTAACATCCAAAATATATAAAGAGCTCACACACCTCAACACCCAAAAAGAAAATAACCCAATTAAAAAATGAACAAAGGATCTGAACAGACACTTATCCAAAGAAGAAATTCAGATGGCCAACAGGCACATGAAAAAATGCTCCAAATCACTATCAGGGAAATGCAAATTAATACCACAATGAGATATCACCTCACACAAGTTAGGATGGCCAACATCCAAAAGACAAACAACAACAAATGCTGACAAGGATGCTGAGAAAGGGAAACCTCCTACACTGCTGGTAGGAGTGTAAATCAGTTCGGCCATTGTGGAAAGTAATATGGAGGTTCCTCAGAAAACTAAAAATAGAAACACCATTTGACCCAGTAATTCTACTTCTAGGAATTTACCTGAAGAAAACAAGATCCCTGATTAAAAAAGAAATATGCACCCCTATGTTTGTCACAGCAACTATGCAAAATAGCCAAGACATGGAAGTAGATGAATGGATAAAGAAGAGGTGGTACATATACACAATGGAATATTATTGAACCATAAAAAGAAAACAAATCCTACCATTTGCAACAACATGGATGGAGCTAGAGGGTATTATGCTCAGTGAAATAAGCCAGGCAGAGAAAGACAAGTACCAAATGATTTCACTCATTTGTGGAGTATAACAGCAAAGCAAAACTGAAGGAACAAAATGGCAGCAGACTCACAGACTCCAAGAATGGACCAGTGATTAACAAAGAGACAGAGGTGAAGAGGGTGGTTGGGGAGGGAGGGAGAAGGGGATTGAGGGACATTATGATTAGCACACATAATGTAGGTGGGTCATGGGGAAGGCAGAATAGCACCAAGAAGACAAGTAGTGACTCTACAGCATCTTACTATGCTGATGGACAGTGACTGCAATGGGGTGTGTGGAGAGGATTTAATAACATGGGTCAGTGTTGTAACCACAATGTTGTTCATGTGAAACCTTCATAAGATTGTATATCAATGATACCTTAATTAAAAAATAATAAAATAAAGTGTACCATTCAATGGTTTTATTCCACTCACAGAATATTTTCATCACTTTAAGAAGAAATCCTGGATTGATGGTATCCAGTTCTGCATTTAAGGAACTTTGCACTCTGTCTAATAACAAAAAATATGAACAGATGGAAAAATCAACAATTCCTCATAAAAGAGAGGAACTAATGGGGAAAACCACTGCCATGAGTTTGGAGAAATAAGGAGGCAAATGAATACAGTGTCACCTGGAGTGGACATTCATAAGCAGAAACCCCTGTGGGAACCAGTCCACTGCAGGAAAATTTGAACTATGATGAATTGCTGGAGGCTTAGTGCAGAAAATTCTGGGAATTAAAATCTCTAAGAGGGACGGATCATGCGGGTGGGAGGAACAGTATTATTAGTTTCACCTCCAAGAGCTCCATCAGATTCCACAATAAATACGAGATAAATCCCACGGGGCTTCCTTCAAGGAAAGAGGAAAGGAACCATTTTGATATATGCCAGAGCACTCTGTTCTTAACAAGGCCTGCCCTCAGGAGAAACTAGTTAACCAAAGCCTAAACTTCTAGGATATTATTAGAGCTTAACTGACTTGAGGAATTACTCAACTCTATCCCACTCTAGCCATACTGTCCCACCTAAAGGGGAACAAAACTGACAACACTTGTGAAGTTCACAGTCCTGAGACATAGGCTAACTTAAAGACTGTGATCTAATCATAGGATTATGGAATGCTTCTCCTTCCCCTGACACCTATCTATGGAGAAATGTGAAAAAATCAACAAACAAATTTCAGAAACTAAGTGATTATAGCAAGATTACAGGACACAAAGTTAGCATACAAAAGTTAATTGCTTTCCTATATGCCATCAATGAACAAGTAGAATTCAAAATTAAAAACATGATAACTTTTAGATTGGGTCCAAAATAAATGAAATACATAGTTATAAATCTAACAAACGTGCACAAGATCTTATGAGTAAAACTCAGGTGAATAAAATAATAGAAAAATTAAATAAATGGGGAGATAGTCTATGTTCACGGACAAGAAGATTCAAATTTGTGAAGATGTATGTTCTTCTCAACTTTATATACATGCAAATGTTGCAATATTAATACTAATCAGTATCCCAGCAGGTTAATTTATAGATATCAAAAAAATGATTCTAAGTTTATATGAAGAAGCAAAAGACCCAGAATAGCCAATACAATATTGGAGGAAAAGAAGTGAGTTGGAGGGCTGTTATCCAACTTCAAGACTTACTATAAAGCTATAGTAATCAACAAAGTGTGGTATTGACAAAAGGATAGAAAAACAGATCAATGGAACAGAATACAGATATCCAGAAATAGACCCACATAAATATGGGGGTCAGATTATATTTCACAAAGAAGAAAAGGACAATGGAACCAAGATAACTTCTTTAACAAATGGTGCTGGAAAACTAGACATTCACATGCAAAAACATGAGCCTAGACATGACATTACACCCTTCACAAAAATTAATTCAAAATGGATTAAACATCTAAATGTAAAACACAATATTATAGAAGTCCTTGAAGATAGCAGGAGAAAACCTAGATAACCTTTCGTATGGTAAAGCCTTTTTACCATTTCCAAATTCTGGAAGTAACTAAGCACAATATTATACAAGGCTAAAAAGAAATGAGCTGTCAAGCCATGAAAAGAGAAAAGAATGTTAAATAAATTCTAGTAAATGAAAGAATCTAATCTGAAAAGGCTATATACTGTATGATTCCGAATGGAATGACATTTCTGAAAAAGACAAAACTGTGAATATAATAAAAAGATCAGTAGTTACCAAGGGTGGGGATGGTTGGGAGATCAATAGAAAGTGCACAGAGGATTGTAATACAGTGCAAATACTTTGTATATTTATAATGATTGATGTATAACATTATATATTTAGCCTAACCATAGAACATACAACACCTACAGTGAAACATAAGGTAAACTGTGGACTTTGGGTGATTATGATGTGTAAACGTAAATTCATCATTGGTAAAAATGTTCTATTCTGGTGAGTGATGTTGATAACGGGAAAGGCAATGCATGTATGGGGGCAGGGGGTATGTGGGAAAACCTTGTACCTCCCACATAACTACTCTGAAAATAGAGTTTTTGAAAAAAAAAATTCCATACCCTTTAGCTATTAGCCTCCCACAGTCCCAGCCACCTTCCAAGCCCTAAGCAACTGGTCATCTACTTTCTGTCTTACACTTTTGCCTATCTGGACTTGTAATGAGCTACCCAACCACCACCCCAGGCCAATTTTGTGACTGGACTGGCTCATTGTGGTTCTTATTATCATCACAGTACATATTTCAGCAAGAAACCATAAGGAAACTTTGAGGAATAAGATTTATCACTCACAGGTCCTGGAGAGAACAGAGCATGCACAAGGGCTTCACAACAAGGTCGAGGGCATAGAGAGTGAGCCCAAACCTGGGGCTCTGCCTTTATTTGGGTCTCAGGGTAGAATGTCTAGGGTTTCATGACTTCACTTTTTAGTGGCTAATTAACAGCAGAAGAGCAGGAATTAGGGTGCAGGAAGGGAGAGGCTGGGGCACTCAAGCAGTTATCTCAGTTACCCAGGGCTTTCTGAAAGAGGAGTATATTCAAGAGGTTGGTTGGGGGCAGCAGCCTAGTTCCTTATCTGGTTGTTTTGCTGGTAGCTGTGTCATACAGCTGACAGTACAAATACACTTTGTTTTATTGTGTGTTGCTTTATTGCACTTTGCAGATACTGCATTTTTTTTACACATTAAAGGTTTTTAGCAACCCTGAATCAAGCAAGTTTATTGGTGCTATTTTCCAACAGTATTTGCTTACTTTATGTCTCTGTGTCACAGTTCCATAATTCTTACAATATCTCAAACTTTTCAATTATTATTACACTTATTATGGTGATCTGAGATCAGTGATCTTTGATGTTACCATCATTAATTGTTTTGGGATGCCACAAACTGGACCTACATGAGATGACAACCCTAATAAATAAATGTTGTGTTTTCTGACTGTTCTACTCTCTGAGTTTAAAGGACAGGTTGACTCTATTGTTAGAGGCCAATGTATCTGATGACCCTAAGTTGAAGTGAATGCTCATTTACCATTCCAAGAATCTTAGGGCAAGAATTACGTTAAATCTACTCTGCCTGTGCTTTATAAATGGAATAACAAAGACCTGGATGACAGTACATCAGTTTAAAAGATGGTATACAGAAAATTTTAGGCCCACTGTTAAGACCTACTGTTCATAAAAAAAAGATTCTTTTCAAAATATTTTTTGCTTATTAACAATGAACCTGATTACTTAATAGCTCTGATGCAATTGTGCAATGAGACTCATGTTATTTTTATGCCCACAACATACATTTTGCAGCCCAAGGATGAAAGAGTAATTTTGACTTTCAAGTCTTATTTTTTAAGCAATACATTGCAAAGGCTTTATAGCCTCCATAGATAGTGATTTTTCTGATGGATCTGGGCAAAGAAGTTGTAAACCTTCTGAAAGGGATTTATCATTCTAGGTGCCATTAAGAACATTCAGGATTCATGGGAAAAGGTCAAAATATCAACATTAACAGGAGTATGGGAGAAGATGCCAACCCTCATAGTTGACTCTGAAGCATTCAAGACTTCAGTGGAGGAAGTAACTGAGCATGTGGTGGAAGCAGCAAGAGAAATAGAATTAGAAGCAGAGCCTAAAGACGTGACCAAATTGCTGAAATTTCACAATAAAGTTTAAACAGATGAGGAGCTGCTTCTTATGGGTGAGCAAAGAGAGTGGTTTTTTTTTTAGTTGGAATCACTCCTGCTGAAGATGCTGTGAAGACTAGAAAAATGTAAACAAAAGATTTCAAATATTACATAAACTTACTTGATAAAGCTTCGGGAGTGTTTGAGAGGATTGGCTCCAATTCTAAAAGAAGTTCTACTGTGGGTAAAATGCTGTCAAGCAGCATCCCATGCTCCCAAGAAATCGTTAGTTAAAGGAAGAATCAATCAAAACAGCAAATTTCTTTGTTGTCTTATTTTAAGAAATTGGTACAGCCCCCTCACTTTAACCACTATCCCCTAATCACTCAGCAGCCATTAGCATGGAGACAATCACCTCCACTGGCAAATAGATTATGACTCACCGAAAGTTCAGAGGATAGTTAACATTTTTTAGCATAAAGTACTTTTCTAGACATATTGTTATTGCATATTTAATATACTACATTATAATATAACTGTCTTGCCAATGGGTTTCAGCCCTGGGTAAGTTCACTATGGATTCAATGTGACCACAGAAATGATAGTAGAACATTCTTGGGGTGAAAGGGTTTATTACCTGGCTTGTTCTCCCACAGTAGGTCAAGCACTACTAGAATTACATCTGCATCCAACAGTCTGCAGGTCTGTAATCCTCAGTAGTCTCTGCCTCCGCCCAGAGCACTGGGAAGAGCTCTTTATATAGTGACTCAGTCAATAATAGCTTATTGTCTAAGGGTGTGGAAGCAGTAGCCTAGCAACAGGCATTACATCATCAAGTGGTTCAGGTTCAGTGAGAATCCTGGCCATAGAAACCCCAATTCTCCCCACAATAACATAACTTTTATATGTATTCGGAAACCAAGAAGTTAATTTGACTTGCTTTAGTTCAATATTTATTTTGCTATGGTGATCTGGAACCCAACTTGCAATAGCTCTGAGGTATGCCTGTGTATTTATTCAAGACGAATGTATTTTAATACGGATGCCTCAGAAATCAAAAGCTTAATATCAGCACTTAATTACACAAAAAACTCTAAATGGTCAGGGTACCTGTTTATTTTACATAATTCTCACAGCTTTTTTCTGGAGAGCAGGTAGAGCTTCCCCAAGATAGTGAGCAATTTCACTGCCTTCCTATCAAGAATTTCAGAATTTCTGTAGTTCAGTGCTGTATATATTTGTCCATTTTTTTTCCTTTCTGAATGTGATTATCCTACCTTTGATCTACCACTGCATATTTTCTGTATACACTTATGGAAAGAAGGTGCGCTGATGCCTTGTGATTTAATCCACTGGTCTCTGAACTAAAAGGAAGCACATTTGGACATATGAAGAAACCACATGACATCACCTGAAGTTTGGTGACATCTTGAATATTCCCCATTTGCTTAGTCCAGATTTACTTTTCACCATTTTCCACCTTGCTCTGTGCAACAAAGACTGAACTTTATGGGCTTTATCAATCTGATTTTCTTGCCTTCTGCCTAACCATGAGTGTTCAGCCAAAGGCCCGCACAGGTGAGAAATTAGAGGGAGTGAAGTGAGAGAGAAATATATCAGGTTTCTTAGTCATCTGTGTTCTCTGATGGACTGAGGACTTTTTAACAGATGTGTTTCTCTACTAGTGTCCACAGCTTCTGTAAAGCACTATACAACTGTACTTCTGACAGCATTCTGATAACCACTCCCTCCCTTACTCCTTCAGCTACAAGGGTGTTGCTTCCCACTGCTTCAGGTTCGAGTGCTCCACCATTCCTTCATGCTGTCCTTAATCATCTCAATTCCTTTGTAAATACCACTTTGTTAATTCACTTTGTTACTGTTTTTTCAATTACTGCTTTCTGAGTGCACCTCCTGTTTTATCTAGTACTTTGACCAACATACTGGACTTTTACATTGAGCATGGTGACTGGATAGAATTTTAATTTACTTCTCTATGGCAAAATAAATAAACAAAGGATTATTTGGTGCTAGTCGGTTTAACTATGTTAAAGAAAGAAATATTTATCAAAATTTGCGGATTCCATGTATTTCAATATATTTCTCAACCTATCTTTTTAGTGTCTGATAGGTAAATATATGCTTGACTCTAGCCAATGTAGTATGAAAGCCCTTGTCATGTATTATTAATGAACAGAGGTGGTTAAGAGCAGGAGTAAATTCTCCATGCTGCATTTTCATCTGCCTTAATTACCACTCAAGCCATTTCCCCCAGGGAGCATAGTTAACAGATGAAAAAGACTTGTCTTGCCAATACCAGCTCTTCAAACCTTCTTAGGTAAAGCCATGGAGACCTATGTGTTACAAAACATAAGATGCATAAGACTAAGTAATAAAAAATTATATATACCTGTACTATTTTGCCGATTGTATTTTAAAGATACATCTGTATGAATAAAGTTAACTTGTAAAGTTTTTCTCTGTTGCATCATTTGTAACAGCAAAAGACTAGAAAATACGAAGCTTCTATAAATAGGAATAAGTTAAATACTTTTTTGGTTTAAAAATACAGATATAGAAAAATTGCAGGCTATAATGTTAAGTTACCTGAAGACCACTCTCTATAGTATGCCCATTTTTTGTAAGAAAGGTAGAAATATAAATATTCCTACTTACTTCATTTGTATAATAAAAGTTAAAATAATAAAGTTTTGGTGGTCTCAAGGTGAATGAGGATAGGATGGAAGTAAGACTTCTAAATGTACATCTTTTAAGTTGTTTTTATTTTGAATTATTGAGTGCAATAATCATTTATTTAACAAATAACTGAGTATTTTCATCTGTAACATTAGAAAAATATTAAATAAGAATGGACTATACACTCTCAACAAAATGGATCAATACCAAAGAAAGCCCCAAAGAAATCTAAATTAAAGGAAATATTCAGACTTTCACATGCACAGGAGAAAGATCAGTTGGTCTCAATAATGGCAGTGGAGGAATTAAATGCCTATTAAAAAACATAGAACAGTATGTTAACCTCATGGCACATATTAAAATGAAATGTGATTTAAAGATTTACTCTTTTAAAGAATTACAATAACTAGAACATATATTTGATTTTTTGAGGGGCATGTGAGAAATGTATATAAAGAAACTGATTGTCTTACAGAAAATAAAAATATAAGATGTCAGTATGTAAAAAAATCATAAAATTTATAAGCAAAGGAGTAGGGCCAAAATATAAAGAATATAGTATTTCAAGTAATAGTTACAGAAAAGTGTTGATATCCTTCAAATACAAAGAGATAATGTGTTTTCTAGAAAAACCATTAATAGAAACAAAATTATGAAAACAAACTTCCAAAGGAGGAAACACAAATTATCAATAATTACATTTATGAATTCCAATATTAAATATAATAATTTGATTACCAGATACCATGTAGTTAACTGTACCAGCTGAAAATGATTTTTTTAAAAATACACACTAATTTACAGTTGCCCAGAGAATGCATGTGGTAAGGCAGGTTCTCTAACTGTTTGAGGCATATAAATAAATAAATAAGCAACTTAGCCACACATATCAAAAGCCTTAAGAATATGAAAAAATATCTGTATCTTCAATTTTTTGCTACTGTAGGCAACAATTTGTTGTGTATAATATCAGCTATTTTCTCTAATATTTTGGGTGAAATATTATTTATTATAGTGTTAATCATGTTTATAAACAGTGATTATAATTTTGCCATGTATTTATGACTACACATGTTATTTTCTTGTGATACATTTGCTTATGTTGATTTCACAACTGCCTGTTTTTTCATTTGATGTAGAAAACTCTCAGGAACAAACAAATCATTTGTAACCTGATGTTTTCTTTTCCTTTTGTTTTGGAAACAGGAACTAGTAAAGGGCTATCAGTGTGTTTCTCCAAAATTATCTTTCTTTCATCAACTATTAGTGAACATCTACAATATATCAGGTATGGTGTTAGGTGCTAGGAATAAAGCTGAAACCTATAAATAACAAAAAAAATAAGCAAAAAAGAAATTTGCCCTTATACAGCAACTAATATTCTTGTGTGTTGTAAACCACTGAAAAGATTATAAGTTCTGTAATTAGACATGTTAAGAAAATTAAAATTAAAAATATACCTCCAACTTTCCTACCACTTGTTTTTCTTTCAGTAATCATATACACCTAATTGCCCTTCTTGCCCCTCCTCAATCCAATAACTCTTCTTCTTTATGATAATGATGAAGTGTTTGTTAAATAACACTTCTAGAGAGACTATATTAAGGTAAAATATTTTCAATTCCTCAAACTCATCATTGATTCAGATTCTTCAGTATTCACTTGTATTATGTCTATAATTGTGCATCAAATCATGCACTTGACTGGAGACACATTTAATAGTATTTACAACATGAAAACTACCCTTTAAATGTTGGAAAGTGAATACAATATTGAATTGTTACCTATTAATTATCAAAACTCAAGTATAATAAATTATATTTATGGAACTCTTCTTCTTTCTCCTTCCACTCCCTTCCTCCTTTTTCTCAACTGTAATGTGATATGCTATGTTAAATTTTGTATGATGTGTATATGTACATATACAGATATATACATGTATACTTATATATATATATATGCATTTATATATGTGTATGTGTTTATATATATTTTACTTTGTCATATATTGTTTGCTTTTATGACAGAGCTGCTTATATTTTGGGAAGTTTTTAAAGTTGTTATCTTTATAAAAAGACTTTTGCCATTTTATTTATTATATGTCTTGATGTTGTCTTCCTTGGGTCCCTTGTGTTGGGAGATCTGTGCACCTCCATGGCTTGAGAGACTATCTCCTTCCCCAGACTGGGGAAGTTTTCAGCAATTACCTCCTCAATGACACTTTCTATCCCTTTTTCTCTCTCTTCTTCTTCTGGTACCCCTATAATGTGAATATTGCTCTGTTTGGATTGGTCACACAGTTCTCTCAACATTCTTTCATTCTTAGAGATTCTTTTTTCTCTCTGTGCCTCAGCTTCTTTGTATTCCTCTTCTTTAATTTCTATTCCATTTACTATCTCTTCTACTACATCTAATCTGCTTTTAAATCTCTCCATTATATGTTTCATTTCAGATATAGAATTTCTTAATGATTGGATCTCCATCTTAAATTCATTTCTGAGTTCTTGAATATTTTTGTGTACATCCATAAGCATGAGTATGATTTTTATTTTGAACTCTCTTTCAGGAAGATTGTGGAGTTCAGTTTCATAGCATCTTACTATGCTGATGGACAGTGACTGTAATGGGGTATGTGGTGGGGACTTGATAATAGGGGGACTCTAGTAACCATAATGTTGTTCATGTAATTGTACATTAATGATAGCAAAATGAATGAATAAATAAATAAATAAATAAATAAATAAATAAATAAATAAAAGACATTTGTATAAAACACCTTTTATTTGTTACCTATTAAGAGCAAAATAAAAGAATCTTGTGTCCTCTTCCTCCCCCATTCCTTCCCTCTGCACCACCACTCACTTTTAATCAATAACATTATCTCCCTTGTATTTACCTTGTATGAAATCTGTATACTTTAGGCACTGAATTTGTCATTTTAAAATATGCCCTTTGGCTGCAAGCTATTGCACATAGGCAATAAAAGAGGATTATTTCAATATCCAATTAATTTCTCTTTTTCACTTATTGATTTTGACATTATCGGGATGTCTAATATTTATATCCTGTCCTATTTTTTTCTTACTCTTGTCTTGGTTTCTATCAATCTAACTTTCAGTTGAATATATTAAATTCCCATTACTAGTCCTTTGCTAGGTTTTTTACAATCACTGCTTGCCAGACTGTAGCTTTTCTTCAAGGGGGGTTTATATGAAAAACACATGCTGTTATTTTACATTCAATATTGTTTTGTTTAAATCCTTCATACTTGGAAGACAACTTTGCTGGATATAAGATCCTTGTATCGCATTTTCTTCCCTTGGGTCTTTTTGTAAGGAAAAAGTGCAGTGATCTGTTTTCTTCTGGCAATGATTATTGTAGCCAGACTGATTATCTGGACCTTCATTTTTAACCTTCCAATATGATTTCCTTTCCCTTATAAGTGACATAATCTTTTTAACATAGGAGCTAAACAGCTTTATAAATTCAATAACTATACTGGAATATGTTTCAATGCATTTGACTTTCATTGCTTTGATTTTCTCCTTTATAACTTCAACCTTGTACATGTTGTATTTTTGGTTCCTGTTCTATCACTTGCTATTCACTGGTTATTTTAATTTGATTTCCTTTTGTTAATTTTTCTTATTTCACTCCTCTGTGTACCCTATTGTTCTCTTCCTATTTATTGTCTTCTTCACTGGTCATTTCTTCCCTGTGTTCTTACTGTTTTTTTGTAATGTGATTTAATCTCTATTTTTTGTAATATGGTTGGAATGTTGGGTTAAAATTTTTATCTGCTTTACTTCCACATGTTATCTTTTTTACCTAGTTTAGTTACCTGTACTCACCCTAATATTTTTTTTTACCAGAATATTACATGGATGCTTTGCCTATTCTTTCTTTTCTTGTCATATTTGGTTTGAGTTTGATTTTTTGAGAAGAAATTGGTAGGGAATAACAATGATATCATATGTAATACTTAAGTACTGCTTCTAAATATCTTTTGTCTAATTTTTCTGTAATTGTTTATTTTTTTATTGATATTAATTAATTATTGATATTAAGAGCCTTTTTGTATACATACTAGCAACTATTTTGTCATATGCATAGTAATAGTTAAATAAGCAAAGAACTCCATGTAGTATTTTGTATATCTTTATAAATCCTCATTCACCAAAATTATAACCTTTCATCATTGACATTTCTAACAGAATAATGTAAACCTCTTTAAACATTGCAAACAGTATGGAGTTTAGCACAGCAATTTAAGTGTTTCCAAATCTGCTGAGAGGACCGAGGAGTAAAGGTCAGGGAAAGCCACCAATAGGTCTCAGGTTTGTCACTTGCTTTTGGTTGCTATTTCCAACTCAGTTCAATAGGCAGAGGAAATCACTGCTGATGGTTATTGCCGTGCTGGCTGTAGCACAAGAGACAAAAAATCTTTAGTCCACCATAGTTATACTTTGGCCTGTTGCTGCAAGAGGAAAAAGAGAGTGTGCTTCACTTCTGCTTTCCAGATCTAACAGGAGTCACTCATGTCATTATAATCTAACCCAAAGCCTTGCCACAAAGCCTTCTGGGAGATTTGTTCCCAGACATGAGCTTTTAAGCCATCGGAGAGAGCACAGAAGATGGGGATAATGGTTCTGAATACCAACAATCAGTCTGGCACAGTTCTTCTCCATAGTTCCTTAGCACCAACACATAGCCTTCTGCACAAGTTTATTTCCCAAATAACAATGGCAACAAGATGACATGACTGCCTGATATGACGTGACTACCAACGTGTTTGCAATTTCCCCAACTTCCCATCAAACACTATATGCAGCACTAGATCATGTTTATTACTTTCCTAGTTCAATTACAGACCTCTTTCTATATTCTGTAAATTAAAGACTGAGTATTAAAAGTCACCTCCATCAACGCACTTTTAGAAAATTGGGTGGAAAGAGAAAGGCTTTACAAAAGGAAACTCGTAAGATCTAAAACAATGAAGAAATCATGCATATTTCTTTAGTCCTCATTTTACCATTTAGTTGCCATTTAAAACTTCCTTCTTTCACTTCCTATGACATGTTGCATTTGTCCTCAGTTTGTATCTCAGAATTTTGTAATACTTGGCTTAGTAGGATGACTCAAACTTTTACACTTAAAGTGTCTGATCTTGCCTGCATTCTATTGCTATAGTGTTTTCTTATCGTTTGCCATTAGATGTGGAAATACTAAGGAATACCTAAAAGAATCCATTGGTTGACAAGCATAATCCTCTCTGCCCCCATTATATAGCAGAAATTCTATTGTTCCTTTAATAATTAGGATTATAATTGTAGACATTTGGCCTCTGCCTGTTTCTGCTGCATTAGGAACCTACAAGTGTAAAGTAGTCCTCTCAATTTCTAGTTCACTGAAACCACCATTGTGCCTGTGTAAAAGTATTTTTCCACTGGGAATGAAAACCTCTAAACTATCAAAGCAGGGAATTATAGGGAGGGGAAACAAAAAAGAAAATTGAGAGAGTTCTTTTTTATTAATTGAAGTATAGTTGATACACAATATTATATTGGTCTCAAGTACACAACACAGTGATTCAATAGTCACACATTATTAAATCCTCACCCCAACTAGCGCAGTTACTGTCAACACAGAAAGATGTTACAGAACCACTTTCTCCTGCTGCCCTTCCATCTCTATGACCAGCTTACACTATAATTGAGGTTTTTGTGCCTCTTTATGAAAGGAATCACTCTCACTTTCAACCATTGATTCTCTAATCTGTTTTCGGGCTAAGAAAAAAAGCACGATTTATGGTCATCAGAGTATAAACTAAAATTTCTAGAACACTTCTCTAATCCAAAAGTGTTGTTATGCAGAGAACACCGTAATTGAGTCTAATTACGATTAAGTCATAATGTAAGCCATTCCACTGTATTACTGGACCAACTGTTTCTGGAGTGGAGGTAGCTAGATTAGGTACATAGTAAAGGTGAGTGATTCCCTTATATGAGTCTATTGCTTTACTGTTTTGCTAATAAAGTGATGTGTTGGTCAGAAGTGACATAACGTAGGATATCATGGTAGGAAATAAAGCATTCTGTAAATCCGTGAGGATGAGAATGAGGGCAAAATAAAGAGGCAGATATGGGAATACTTATCTAGAGTAAGTGACAATACCAATGGCAGTAATTTGTTACCCTCTCTGTGATTCAAAGAATAAAAACTCATTAAATTGCCACCAAAACTTACTGTCACTCTTCCCTCCAGGAATATATACTAAATGTAGAGTTTCTAGTTGATATCTTTAGTGGAGACATTTGGAGTGGAGGTAGCTAGATTTATCTTGATGAGAAGAAGCCTATGTATTTGAGGCTAATTCAATTTTATACTAGCATCTGTTTTCAGTTTGTTAATGAGGCTGAGTGAACAGTAGGTGACAGGTAAAGAAGCTGATTGACATCTACCGAATAAGAAATGTTATCTTACCTGATTACTGCAAGTCTCCTCCACATCAGCATGCTTTTGAAAACATTTACATAAGTAATAAATACCTTTACATTCTTTTTCAATTCTTAGAAGTTCATCCTTGATCTTAACCAAATCTTTCCCTAATTTTTTAATTACATTGCTCCTACTGTTTCTGCCACTGGATAAATCATTAATTACTGCACCTGATTGTTAATGCTGATGAATTGATGTACATCTGTATTTCTTGCCAACTATTTTAACCAAGCAAAGTGAACAACTGAATGCCATGCTTGAAAGCCTGCCCCTCAGAACATTTTCCATTAGCATTTTATCTTTCAGGCCTGTGATGATTAATTTTATCTGTCAACTTATGTGGATCATGGGGATACCCAAATACTTGGTCAAACATTATTCTGGTGTTTCTGTGAGAGTGGTTGTAGATGAGGATAACATTTGAATCAGTAGATAGGGTAAAGCAGATTGCCCTCCGAAACATGGGTGGACCTCATGCAATAAGTAAAACTTGCCTGTGTGAACAGAAACATCAATATTTTCCTGCCTTTAGACTGAACTGGAACCTCAGCTCTTCTTGGGTCTCAAGCTTACAACTCTCAGACTACACCATTTGTTCTTCTGGATACCCAGTGTGCCAACTGCAGGCCTTGGGACTTCTCAGCCTTCAGAAATACAAGAGATACTTTTTTTATAATAAATTACTATATCTCTATGTGTGTGTATATATTTTTTCTCTTACTGAATTATTTCTATGAAACTCCCTATTAGGCTATAGATATGGATAGAAGGAGAGGTGGCTATTCACAAGAATCAATACTCTGAGCTACCTGATCATGTAACTTACTCATAGTATCAGAATTTGTAAAAGCCTCACTCGAGGGGTTTAGGGATCTGATAACAGCTAATTTTTGGATCTGGTAACAGCTAATCATATTGCAAGCCTGAGACCATAGGATTACTAGATAAGATGTCCCATTCAGTCTCTACTAAGGGTCCAATAACATAGTCTCTTTTTAAAAATGAGACTTGTTATTTGCAGAAAAAGGCATGGCTTTGTTCCCAAACCCTAGAAGATTGTTGGTTTTTCTTCTTGAATGAATTGTTAGAGGGTTCATACAGTGTCCGTATTTGTACAGGCATTTTATGTAATGTTGGATTTACTGGATTATAGGCCAAGTGGAAGAGCTGCTAGCCATACAGCCCTATTTTGCACCACACTCCAGTCAAAACTAATAATCTTACAGAATAGGTCATAGCAGTATACTTTTTTTAAATATACAAGTCAAAGCAGTATTGCTAAAAATTAGGAGCATGAGTTACAATATAAACTTGTGGCAGTGTTGTAGGGTCCTTTATCTAGGGACGCATCTTATTTTGTATTTAAGGGACTGCTCTGCTCCCCATTTCAGTGACTACACTGGCTATTAAGTGCTATCTTCGGCTTCTCCTCATATGGAATACTGGCATGCACATTAATATTAAAGAGCCTATTCTTTCTTTGTTATCCCCTACCTAAGGAAGACATCCAATGCAGAATAATTCTCCTAGAAAACTGGTGCTTCCTCACAAACAAATTTTCAATGCTTTGGTGACATGAATGTATTAATGTCCTCTGAGGACCTCCCAAAAGATATCACAAAAGATAAATCCATTATAATATCCTTATAATTTTTATATTTGGAATTTATTCATGCACATTATAACAACAAAGGTCCAGGTCTTCAGATCATTTAAAATAGGATACCACTTAGGTTAGATACCTAGATGGATAACCACTTCGTTATCCATCTAGGCACAAAAAGCCAACTAAGACATTTAATCCAGAATTTCTAGAAGTGTGCTCATATTGTTACATTTAACTTAGTTTAAATTAATTTTTTTCCTTCTTGACTCTTTTTTGTCCTTAAGATTTAGTTTCTGTACATATTGATACATATTTTGGTTGATATAAAGTATCAAAACCTTGCTTTTTTTGTGCAATAACTTCTCCCCCAAGCTCATACTTTAGACTCATTCCTTGCAGAAATTCTTAAATCTGACTCTAATTACAATTCTAAAAGTATTAATAAGTGGTAAAATGGATACTATAAGAGGATTGTTTTAGCATTATGGATTTTGGGTTTTAGGAAAAGAATTGTGATTGTTTCAGGTGAAGAAAGTATAGGATCTTCAAATAAAAGGAGTGTAGTCTCCGTAGAAGGAAAAGAACTGGTAAAGAAAAATCAGTGAGATTTGGATATTCAGTGTCACAGATTCATCCAGATCCTCCCAAATATCCCCAGTATAGTTCTGTCTTGCAGAATTAAACTTTGGATCTGATTTCAGAGGCATTGGTTCTTTTGTTATAAGAGATAAAATATGCTTTTCGAGAGACCATAGAAGCATGTTCTTTGTGCCCCAAACCAAGTATCTGAAGGCCTGAGCTTGTCTTATTGTTGCTCTTAATTCTCCAATCTCCAATGCAGTCAGAAGAATTATGTATAGTCATCATTCCTACCACAGAAGCATAGTGCAGCTGTTACTTGTCTTCCATACAAACTTTATTTCAGGCTTCTGCCAGCTGAAGTAACTTTTGCTGTGACATTCTAGTATTCCCTATTCCACTAGGAAGGAGATATTATTATATTAAGATCCAAGAAGGTCAGATAGCATAAAAACAGTAAATACACACACACATATATATTATATTTCTCTATTCATTTTTTCAAAAGATACACTGCTTATAACTGCTTTTGATATTTCAACTTCATAAAAGAAGTTAATGTTTATAGCTGCTAGCATAATATAAATAATAAATTAGAACTAACTTTATAAGTGAAGCTATTTTTTTACATCTTCTGATTGTTTATAGTAGGATACATTTGGTTTCAGGGCACTAAAAAAAAATTTAAGGGGAAATTTGTTATCCAGGGCAATTGTGAGAGTTTTGGCAGAAGAGATTCTTAGATTTTCATTGTGATGTTTTGCCACTAATGAGATCTTAGTACAATTCACTAATGGTATACTAACTCAGTATGTTAGTACTATTTAGTTCAACTTCCAAAACACATTAATTGTATTGTTTGTTGCAAGCAATTAAATAGTTTCCCTTGGATCAGATGGTCACATACGAAACAATAAACTATGATTATAAAAAAAGAGGATCATGAGGTATGACATTGCTCTCAGATATACTTTTTCAACTAGGTGCACAAGAGCTCAATTTCAAAAAATAGGATATAGGCTGAAGGAAGCAAAATAAATATTTTATATATTTTTTCTTCATTTATTTTTTATTAACTTTTAGTAGCTACTTTTTTTACTATTACCTAGAATGATCTGGTAGAAAGCTAGCATGGTATAGATTGTTATTAATATATGTAATCTACAAAATATAACTATAGATTATTACAAATTATTTAACTAATCTATTTAGTATTACCTAAGTTGATGTGTTACAAAACTGGATGGTACAGATTTACTTTAAATACAATAAAATTTTACTTATTTTTTTAGTGTTACCAAAGTTGATATGGTAGAAAATTTGTATGGTATATATTGCTATGGCAGAAAACTACCATAAATCAGACTATTAGCAATGTGGTTTGGGCACATGGCCTCAGCCAAAACTAGGGCAGCTGGTCAGTTTGGAGCCAAAGTTACTTTAGGGGACTAGAGTCATTTCTGAGTAAATCAAATCATTCCAAAATTCCCACAAGATTTATAGGTGACTTCATAGGAATTTCAGGATAAGACAACACAGAATGAATTGTAACCCATTGGAAACTGTAACCCTTAGTCAAGCTTTAGCTTTCCAAAAATTCCTAGAATACATCCATTCAATTTACCTCTAAATTTATTACTTTGTGTCCTTTTCATTAGGTACTATATAAACATGACTTGAAATAAGTGTGAGTCACCTGATGATGTTGTAATATAACTGCATGTTTCTAAAGTGAACCCTGAGGTCTGTAATACTGCAAATTTCACATATATGAGGTTGTTTGGACTGACCAAAGACCAGTGATATCCTACCAGACACATTATGCTATTTCTATTTGCCTCTATGTTTTCCAAATAAAGACAGAAAATCTTTACTGAGAAATACAACTAAATACATTTATTTTTTTCTTTGTTTTGAATCTTTATAATATTTTATGCTTATTTATAACTCTGATCTACTCTATACAGTTTTATAATAATTTTTTGAAAATTTTCAAACAAAAAGGGGGAGATTATCTCTTAATTATATTGTATCTTCCATAATACTGTATATACAATGTTCTGTACATAATAGGTCTATAAGATAATTTACATTTATTGATGGGAAAATACTACATTTTGGGCAAGGGACAGACTTCATTATGTTTTTCCCTTTAAGAAAAATACCATGCATTCTCGGGAATAGCAATCATTAATTTCAGTAAAAATTATGACACACATACTTATCTCTGTTCACAAGAGGCGTATATAAACCAATCTGTTCATCAGTCCATCATAAGTACGCAGCTCCCATCATCAACTCTTTAGCATTGTAAAAGGTCCCCTTAAATTATAAGGAAATCTCATTATGGAATACTACACTTCAATCTCCTTGCAGTTTACTATAGATAATACCATGGAAAGAGGCTCCCCTTATTTTCTGAAAGCCATACCTGTATCATTTTTCTGCCAAAGCTTATTGGCCTTTCTCTACTGTCATGGGGAGTTTTGATTTATGTCGCTCAGTGTAAGGATTCAGGGAATAAGTCAATGCCAGTTCCTGTATACTCTCTGGTACCCATATAATAGTTTGTCTGTTACTGTCATTTCCCTTTCACCTGACATTTAAAAATGACAAAAAGCAAACCATTGGTGATCGCACACATGCACACATACATATTACTCACTATGAAGATTTAGTAAATAAGCCAATGCATGCTCCCCTGTACTTTCTGGTATAAGAAAAGAAGAAACTGTTTCAACACATATAATTTTTATAAAAATCAGCATCCCTCAGCATGCATAAACATGTGATTATCTGAAGGATTAGATAGACATTTAAAACCAAGGAACTGTTACTTCCAGTAGAGTTTCATTTTGAAGCAGTGTTTTATGGTGGTTAAGCATATGGGCTCTGACAACAGATGACTGTTTCTGAATCCTGGCTATACCACATAAAAAATGTGGGACCTTAGACTAATTCACTTCTCTCAAACTAAGTTTTCTTATTTTTATAATAGGGATAATACGAGTACCTGCTTTATAAGATTGTTATAAGGATTAGACATCAGTGCCTGAAATTGGTAAGCCCTTAGTAAATGTCAGCTATTGTTACAATCATAATAACTTTGCACAGATGGAAAATAGAGAAAATATAAATGCCTGATAAAAGCAGTGGATATGTTGAATTATTTCCTTTGACAATACACAAACCTACTTTTAATTATTTCCTTTTCAGGATACACTAAGATGAAAAAAATAATAGTAGAAGAAAATAGATAAGTAGATAGATTATAATGTCATCATCTGAATTCCTTAGCAGAGCAGGAGTGTTTAGTCCCACTCCACAGACACTGGGCTGGGTTTGCAATGTGATTTGTTTTGGTCAATGGAATATGAATCAGAATCAAATCAGGAAACAAAAACTACATTATTTAACAGAAAATTTAATATAAATTAACTTTCATAACTAGCTATTGGAGGCAAATTAACTAGTTAAAAGGCACAAGGAAACAGTGCTTTATGGAGATAATAGCTGTGGAAAGTAGTTATCATCCCTAAGTCTGGAAGATAAAAACGTTGTTCAGATTGTTAAAAATAGAAGTTTGAAAGAAAGACCTCACAAATGTGGAACCCAGAACTCCTGAGAAGGTTGGTTCTAGTGCCTTAGCACCTCTGAGAAGAGACTCCATAGAGTTTGGGTTCAAACTTGAGGAAAGGGCACTACTCACCTGATAATGATGACTTAGGTGGTCAAAAGAAGGACCCTATGAAACACAGAATTCTGAAGAGGGGAGTTTAACCAGCAGGTGCTGGTGCCTCTGAGCAGGCACACAGACCCTGTTTTTGGTAGTTCCAGAAAAACTGCAATCTGCAATCAACTGTTACTTCCAGGATTATGAAGTACTGCTGGGGTCATACACAAAGGGAAGGAATTCCATTCTTCCTCACCCAGACTTCCAGTTACCCTCTAATATCCTCTAGACCTGGATGTACAGCTGCCCAGAAGAGCCTTGTCTAGATTAAACTCCAGAAATAAAAACAGGAATCTGATGATTTCTGATATAGTTGCTTTATGTCACTGAATTTTAAAGTACTTTGTTACACAGTAATAGCTGACTAATACAGGTGGCTAGGTAGGTAGGTAGGTGTAGGGTAGGATGACAGATAAATAGCCATAAGGGCAGGGATTTCATTTGTCTTGGTTACCATTACATCTCTATTTTCTATTAGAATAGTGTCTGATAAATAGTGATCATCAAAATAATCATCAACTAAATGAATATATTGATTATAAATATTTGAATCAGTGAATTTTATTTGTTTATATAATTGATATTTCCAATGTCTTAAAAAATTCTTCCAAAATTTCATTCCCAAGGCTGAACATGGGTATACCATAATTTGCTTTATAGTCTTTTGGAGGAACATAGTTGGTTTTTAATGTGCCCTTATGATAATTGCAATGTGATTAATATTTTAATTCTGGCATATAATGGAAAATATGTAAATATTTTCATTTGGGTTTTATTTATAAAAATGAAGTTTCTGAATCAAAAGATATACACACATACATACACCATATACATGAAGGTATACAGTAAGATATTACATAAATATTATTTCACTATAAATATTACATGTTATGTATATGAAAGATGGCATTGAATTGTATCCATACAGGTACTATCAGGAGCAATTAATGTTTATAATTACTTCACATTTTAGTCCACGCTCTTGTAAAGCTATTTTGCATGGGATTCTAAAATCCTGTCTTTTGTACAGATTACCTTTCTGATTCTGGAAATTTGAATTAATTTATTTATATTACAAATTTTACCATCTGTAAGATGGAGATTATAATAGTGCATACTTTATGGGTATGTTTGATGATTAAATTAGTTAGCTTATCTAAGGTACTTAACCCTGGAATGTATTATTTTTATTGACTTAAGGTGAATATTCTACACAATAGCTTCAATAAATGTTTGACAATTCTACACATTTTAAGTTAATATTAAGTTTATTTATATTACAAAGATTATTGAAACTTAAACTGTTAAAATATTTAGAAAAAAACAAGTCATAAATACATTATTTCGATGAAACGCTAGCAGTTTTCACTGTGACTTATCTACTAGTAAGAAAACTTAATGCATTTTATATCCTTACATCATCTGTTTTTATGAGAATATATTTTTCAATTCAAAAAATGAAATTACAGCCATTAAGATTAAAAAATCTTTGTTCTGGAAGTATTTATGGTTAGATCTCTAAAGATAACAAGAAGTCCCTGACTTGAGATAAAGTATAACCCCTCACTAGCCTCTTTGCAGTGTAAGCTTGATTGTATCCTATACCTTTGCTTAAATTGTATCAGATATAAAAACAAGTGGCCCTTAAGGCACAGGGTTTTGCTATGTTATCTCCTTTAGATCAGAAGCAGGCCTCTTTCACCTTAGCCTCCTGACGCTTATTATCATTAACTACTTTTTAGCACTGGAGTGAAGGAGTTTAGCCCAAAGAGCTAACAGCATACACATTCTAGCCTTTGTTACGTGTCAATCAAATCTGAAACTCAAGAATCATTCACAAACAAAAATGCCTATTTATCAGGGAGAGGAAAACAAAACAAAAATGAAATTATGTTTACAGGTTTTCCTTAGCCTGAAAATCTTCATTCAGATTATCCTTTCAGGGAATATATGGACAATGGTATGATCAATATGATGTCTCTGGATGAGTGAATTTTTACCTGTGTTAAACTATAAGTGGATAATATTAAGGCTCACAGAGAGTTCATGTCCCAGAAAGCATGTAAGTTTATATTGTCAGCAACAGAAATTACCATCTCCCTCTGTTTAGTCTTATGTGGATCCTTTTAAATAATATCCCTGCTTTGGGTACTGTTGGAAAGAATACCATCTTAAGTAATGAGATAATTAGCTAGAACTTTCCTACTCAATACAAATATTTCCTCACCCACTTCAGGAAAATAATAATTGTGTTAACTTGTGATAGGATGATATATACAGATTATTAATTTATAGTAGTTAAGTTTACACTGTTTTGTTCAAGCCATTCTTTCTATCACCATTAATTATGACCTACAGACTCAGGAGCATCATTTGCCATAGACTTAAGAAGAAGGCTAAATTCTCAGCTTAGGAGGGGAAAAGTCAAGGATTTGGATATGAATTGGATAAAATTTAGGTATTAATGAATTCTAGTAAAACTTTACATTTGCCACAAATATTAAAAGAAGCAAGGATGTGTAAGTAAAAATAAGTAAAAAATTAGAGACAAGAAAATGAAAATGATTTTAACATACTGGATGTCAAATTTGACAAATGATTGACTTTCTTTTACTGTTAGGGTTTTCAGTTAGATAGACATGAGCTGCAGGGGAGAAAGGAGGATGACAGACCATTCGGTTTCCACCCAGAGACCACTCTGTGTCCCTTAGACCAACCCCTTTTGTAGTTAGGCACAGACAGATAAACAAAAGATAGGGGTCACAAGGACTTTCCCAATTTTGAAGTATACACACTTAAGGAAAACTTGTCCACTAGAAACCCTAAGACCATTATAATGTCATTATAATATCATTTATATTGATGTTTTGCCCTGCCCAGTCCCCCACCATGGGTTTTTCATAGGTGCTGTGGGAAGATGGCAGACATAAACATGTGCAAAGAGGTTAGAGGGAAGGAACCAAGGCAGGTCAAAGGGTGGTGTGATAATGACAAAATGGGAGGCGGGGAAAACAAATAAACCCCCATAAAAAAACACAATGCAAACTCAGCAGGCTGCTACCCACCCTCAGTGTCAGCCTGCTCTTCCATCTCTGGAGTGTACTTGTACTTTTACTTTGTTGAATAAAAACCCTTTGTGGCTTTAACTCTCCAGCAAATCTCTTGACCAAATTCTTTCCTTTGAGAAGAAAACAACTGAGGAATTCCACAATCCACTGTCTGCTAACATCACTGTTAAGAACTGAATTGAGAAGAGAAAGACAAAATTAAAGAGATTAAGGAGTCCCATGACTGAAGAAGTTTGGGGACAATTAGATAAGGAGAAACTAATTTGTTTTCTCCAGATAGAAATGTGACTGCAGCAGCCTTACAAAATATGCCAAAAGTAAATGCTGAAATTTTAACATAGATGATACTAATAAGAAATAAAGAATTTAAAAAGTAGGTGTTTTGTTTTGGCAACCGGTTCTACTGTTACATTTTTGAACTCCCACTAGTCCTGGAACAAATAACTTAATCTAGGTCTAGATATTTTTAAGTAAATTCATATCAGCTTATTTATATTAGCTAAATTCAACATTCACAAATCATTTCTAGTCCAATTTGCAAATCTAACCTAATCTTTCTTTGCTTTAACTGCTACTTCAGGTCTCTTATGAGTGGAAACTTTTGAGCAAGATTGTTGCTTGCACAAGGCACTTAAAAACAAGAGGAGCCTTTGAACTCAACAAGATTCCCATGGCCTAGTAAGTTTCTATTTCTTAGAACAACACATTCCAGCTTTACTGAAGTATAATTGGCATACAACAATCTGTAAATTTAAGATACACAAGGTAGTGATTTTATATATGTATATATATATATATTGGAAAATGATTTCCACAATAAAGTCAGTTAACATATCCATCACCTCTCATAGTTACAATGCTTATGTGTGTGCACCGTGAAAACTTAAAAAATACCTACTCTCTTAGCAACTTTCAAATATAAAATACAACATTGTTAACTACAGTCATGATGCTGTACATTACATTCCCTGGAATTTATTCTTCTTATAATTGGCAGTTTGTACCCTTTGATCACCGTCAGGTATTTCCCCCACCTCCCACCCGAACCTCCCTGGGCAGCTACCAATTTGTTCTGTTTCTATGAATTTGTTTTTTTTAGCATCCACATCTAAGTGAGATCATATAGTATTTGTCTTTTTCTATATGACTTATTTCTCTTAGCATAATGCCTTCAAGATTTACCTATGCTTTTGCAAATAACAGGATTTTCTCAATTTATGGCTGAACAATATATTCCACTGAATATGTATATCACATTCCTTATTGATGTACTGATGGACATTTGAGTTGTTTCTATGCCTTGGTTATGGTATATTGCTGCAGTGAACATAGTGGTAAAGGTATCTCCTCAAAACAGTGATTTCATTTCTTTTGTATATACAGTCAGAATTGTATATACTGGATTTGCTGGATCATATTTTTAATTTTTTGAGGAACTTCCATATTGTTTTGCCAATAAAGAAATTTCAATATTAGTTTGAAATGCACAAATAAACCTTATAATTATATGGGACTCTATGAATTTAATACATAATTGCCAAATACTTACTTCTTCAGAAAATTTCTTTACCCATTGTGTATTTTTAAAACTTTTTAAGCATTAAGAACAATGTACTATTTCTTTATGTTTTAGAAATATTAATAAGTTGTGAACATGTATGTAATTAAGCAATTGTTATGAAATCTCCACTCTGGGGGAAGTAATTTTGGTTAGATTTTTAATTGCTTTCAAAGTTTACTTGTCTAATATGTTTGCACATATTTTAGAATAACTTCAGACTGTATTGTTTTTTAAATATCAGTTTATCCCCTAGTATTGCCACATTATATCTAGCCTTTGTGTTTTGTTAGCTTATCTTCTGTTTGGTTAATTTTTTATGCGAAGATCCTGTAAACGTGCTTAGATCTAAATCTCCTTCTCTTAGTTGATGTGACTTGGCAATACTTAAAACTTGAAAGCAAACAGAAGTTGTTTACGTGGAAAATAAAAAGATTTAGAAAAATTTGTAAAAAGATTCTTTATTTTATAACTAGTAAGTCTCTATTGTTCTTGCCTAGTAACTGACATCTTTTTATATTTTCTACGGTTAAAGTTCTGAACACAAATACTAAATTTTTATTTTATCATACCTAATTCAGTAGCAATTTTAGACTCTTAAATACCTGAATACTTTATGTGTGTGTATTCATGCGTATTTGTGTTTGACTATAAATACATATATCACTAAAATGGTGTTTCACACAACAATATTTGGTGAATCCATGTAAGTACAATGGTAAAAGAAAAAAGAAAAAAGGAGGTGGGGTTCTTCCTTCGGTCCCATAAAAACCAGTATTACATATTGAGAGCAAAGAGTCATTCATTGTAAACACATCCTAGTCCATCATACTGACACACCTAGAGTTAGTATGTCTATATATTTCTATATCAAAAAGCAGGATGCCTAAATAATCTACCTTCAATATGAAGAAAACAAAAATGGAGAGATTTTATGTTTCATTAAGGAATCTTTAGCTTTCCATTTTGTGATTATTTCTAGAACTAGTGTATAAATGATTAAGAAGGATTTGAGATCTGCCAGATCAGCGTTTCAAGTTTTGGTTCTGCCATTTACTGAGTAAACTTGGAAAATATAAAAATGTTTCTGAATCATATTTTGTTAATTGTAAAAACAGGAAAATAAAAGCAATCTCATGAAATCATTATAAATATTAAATAAATAATCCATGAATACATGTTGGTATATAGTAGGCACTCTACAAATGGTAACTCATTGTTATTATTTATGACATCTCATTTTATTAATTTCCTTTAAATTTCACCTTTCATTCTCTGGGAGTTAGAATTGTTTTATGAATCTTTCATTACTTTTGAAACCATGTTCTGAGTTTCACTCAAGTTTCCAAGCCCATTAGCAGAACATTTTAATTGCTTTCCTTTCAACTGTATCTTATGCTGAACACTATTTTTTGAACAAACCACAGAAAGATGGGAGGGTAACATAAAATACACAAAAGCAGTTATCTTTCATTGTAGAATGTACATGCATGGCTAGCTACAGAGCATAACACAATGCATTGTAGGTACTAAATGTTTATTAAATGCTTACTAAGTAAATTAATATTTAAATATTTTATTATTTCCCTGTTTATTTAACTTCCATTTTTGTCCTGCAATGTAGAAAAAGAAGTCTCATGAAGTGGACTTGGAATGGAATTTGAGTTAGCAAGCACTGGACCCTCTGCCTTTTCAACAAGTTCACACTGGGTCAGGTTTTAGTCATATCATCTACCAATTGGTTTGAAATATTTTTGTCTCAGTACAATAGAAAATTTAAAAAAAATAACAAGATTATTTTGAATATTAAATTAGATGGCATAGGTATCAGTCCTTGCTAAAGGACAATAAAGTGTTAATTCTTGTTGAAAAATAATGAGGTAAAATTTTCAAATCAAGGTTTCACACTAGGATAAAGAGCATTCAGAGTGGTGCAAAATAAAAAGGTTAGAACTGATCTATATTGTCCAGAAATGAAGGAGACTTCAATATGTTATAACAGATTTATAAATGGAATATAATTGGGACATTAAAAAGAATGAGGGAAATCTTTTTGTACAGATATGGAAGGATCCTAAAGATATAAGTGAAAAAGTCAAGATATAGAATAGTATATTTAAAATTGGATCTTTGTTTGTAATATGTTTGAGTCTGTATAAGCATGTCATTACTCATATGCATAGGATATCTTGATGTCAATGTAAGCAATTGATAATAGTGTTTAATTTCTGGCCAAGGACATGGAGTAGCAAGGAGAATTACTTTCACTGAAGCTTTTGATTTGACAAGCTAGCTCACTGTGCAGAGAGATAAATAGCTAAGATGACTTAAAGAAGACATTTTTGTAAGAGGGAATTTTAAGTTTGGAGACCCACTGCTTTCTTACACTAATCTTATACAGGGAGTTTATTCTCAATAATACCCAGCTGCAGAATGTTTTTTGTCATTTCTTTGGCATATAATTTTTATGAAAATAGTTTATAGCCTGTATTTTGGGGGGGATGGTTAATTAATTATTTCATGGTTGGTCATTGTTCTGTGGCTCAAATTTACATTTGTTTGCTATTGTTCTGTTTGCACCTAAATATAAAGCAAGAACAATAGAGATACCCTGCAGTTTTCAGGCAATTTTGGGTTATTTTTCTTCCATTGTGTTATTATTAGCCTTCATTAAGGATTAAGTAAATGATGGATTCATTTCAAAGATATCCTGGTTTTTCAGTATTTTAAAGTTCATTCCTTAGAATTTAAAGATCAGTCATTTGCATTCATGTCATCATAGTGTTTTTAATCTTAGAAGTTTGTTTTTCCTGAAGGAAGTTTTGACAAGTTTTCTCCTGAAACCATGTTGAGCTGCAGAAAGCTCTCCCTTCAGTAGTGACTCTATCAGAGGGCACAGACAATTAGTGGGGTTTAGAAATGTAGAATAAGACACATGAGGCTAATCTTGGCTCTACTTTGGCTATGTCACTTAAGTTACCTTTACTGTAGCTTTATTTGCTAAATGAAGATACAAAGTTTGCCATCCCATCTTAATTCTATATCTAGAAGTCTCACAGAAGACGGTAGTACATTCAGAATGGAGTCCATACGGCCATTGGAAATTTCCACACTGCCACAGTAGATGGCCCAGTTTTAAGGTGTTAAATAGACAAGTACAACAGGAAGGGGATGCTGTTCTATCCATGGTGTAGCACAAATTTGTTGTCAGAACATGGTGGCCACATGGAGTTCAGAAAAGCTGTCAAAAGCATAAATGGATGAGAAAAAGCAACCATTGTACACATGGTATAGGCACAATTATTTTTAAAAAGTGCTTGATCACATAAACCTGAACTGAAGGAAGAATAGGAGACTTTTTGGATTTTGAATACACTGGATCAAGTTTTGTCCCTCACTTTGTCTGGCTATACCAGTATGAGCCATCAAAAAGAAACAGTCATCTGCAAGTGATCATTTAGAAAAGGGATGAGTCAAAAAAAATTCTATCAGTTAAATAGGCAAGGAAGACTGCATCGGGACTATTGCAATAGAAGAGAGACTGAACTCAGCTCCACTGAAACAAAAGACAGGGTTTCTAAGCATTGAGGTGATCTAGTGAAGTACTGGAGGAATTTAGGGGGGAAGACTGGTCAACATATTAGCCCATCTGAGTTTGGAGAAGTTAGGCTCCTTCCCTCCCACTGAGACAGGGAGATAGGATTGTTATATTTCTTAATTACATTTCAAAGGGATGATGCTTAGGTCCCTGAGAAAGACATTCCTGGATTTTGAAACTGGCAGGAGGCTGAGGGAAGATTTGTATCTCAAAGGGACAGAGGTAGAATTTATGATTCAAAGTTTTATAAAGTAAATGCTCTCAGAAAAGGGAAGTCAGAGGTTTTTTAGCCAAGAAAAAACCTGTCTAAAGTTCATTCAAGCTAAAGTCAGATGATAGGGTTAGCTTGATTAATATGGACAAAATAGAAGAAATCAAGGAAAAGGATAAGGGCTAAACAAAGGAACAGACTCATTGTCATGCAGTACAAAATTCAATAGGATGAAGGGAAAATGGTTCTTCAGGGAGTTTAGTTATTAGTAGGGAATATGATACACACACACACACACACACACACACATGCACACACACCAGTAACTTTACAGTTAGGTAAAATGGAATAAGAATTGTCCCCAAAACACTATAGAAGCCAACGGGATAATAGTTTTATGGATGATTTCAAGGTGAGGATTTCATATAAAACCTGAAAGCTAAGTAGAATTTGAAAGATAGGGTACAGGGTCCCCCCCAAAACTGAATATATTCCTCTAAAAAATTTTATGAGAATAGTTTTACAAATACAATGAAAAAAGCTGAATATCTATGAAGAAGATTTGAAATCATCCATTTATTTATTTATTTTAAAATCTTCTAGATGTGTTATGCATCTGCTAGCTATTTTGGATTCAAAGATAAATACTATACTATCCTCTCAGATTCCCCATGGATTCATAGGAAAATTGAAATATATACACACAGAGAGAAAATTCACATGTTAAAATGATGGTAAATAATGTGAAGTAAACACAAATGAAAGGAGAGATCAATTGCGTTGTTATATTAGAAAAAAAGTTTTAAAGAGGCTGAAGCAGAGGATGAAAGTGCTTCTATAGCACTGTACTAGTAAATTAAACTGGCTAGGACAAATATGGAAATGGGTGAAGAACTGAGAGGAGGGGAGGTTGTGGGAGGAAATATTAATTTTTGCTTTCCTCCAATTCATTCTCCAAACGGCAAAGTGATTATTCTAAAACATCAGTTAGCCCTTGTCACTTCTCTGCTCTAAGCATTCTGTGGATATCCATTGCATTTTAAATAACATAAAAATTCATTTTCTAGGCATACAGGGCTTTTCCTATTTTTCCAACCTCCAAGTTAAGCCTTCTTCTTCCTTGCTACTATTTTTCAAATGTGCTGGCCTATTTTTAGCATCTAGAATGAGCCACATTCATCCTTTTCTCTGGTTCTTACATCACGGGATTCTTCTCATCCTTTACCTTACAGGATTAATATCACTCCCATAAACACCTTCCCAGAACCATGCTTGCATCCCTACAATAAATAAACCCTGCTTGTGTTGAATGGTCCTTGTAATGTATTTTTAAATTTGGTTTGCTAATATTTTGTTGAGGATTTTTTCATCTGTGTTTATCAGGAGTATTGATCTGTAATTTTCTTTTATTTTATAGTGTCTGTATGGTTTTGGTAACAAGGTGATGCTAGCCTCCTAGAATGAATTTGGAAACCTTCCTTCCTCTCCAATTTCCTTCAGTTTGAGAAGGAAAGATATTTTGTCTACTTTAAATGTTTGGTAGAATTCTCCTGTGAAGTCTTATGTTCCTGGACTTTTGTTCGTTGGGAGATTTTTTAATTAGTAATTCAATTGTGTTATTAGTAAATAGTTGGTTGAGATTTTCAATACCTTCCTGATTCAGTCTTAGAAGATTTCATGTTACTAGGAAATTTTCCTTTACTTTTATATTGTCCAACTTGCTGTCATAAAATTTTTTATAATAATCTTATAATCATTTGTATTTCTATGGTGTGCATTATAACTTCCCTTTCATTTCTGATTTTGAGTCCTATTATAAACAGTTTTATGATAGCAAGTCCCTTTCCCTTGCTAATATTTTTGGATCCTCTAGATGGGCTCATCACCAGTTGAGTACCAGTGAGTAAGCACATGGAGCAAAAGAATCTCCTAGCCACACACTGCCCAGTTCCTTAAACTGGAGACCATGAACACAGTAATTTTGCTGTTTTTTTATACCACTAAATTGCAGATGGATTTTTTTATTTAGAATAGATGACGGGAATAGTTAATTGTTGTTAATATTTTTTAGGAAGCTAATGGTATTAGAGTTTTGGAAATACATTTTTTTGTTGGAAATACAAAATAATATATTTAGGGTAAACCAAATGAATCAAGCCTATGTGACAAAATAAATATAATTATTGAATTATGCATATATGAGAGTTTATTATATATTTCTCTTTACTTTTTATTAGAAAAGTTTTATAATGTTTTTTAGAGATTGATCTACAAGGAAAAACCCCCAAAGATTTCTGTAATAAGTTAAAGCAGGGCAAGGGAAGGCAGGACTAGTCTCCTTGCAAATTTAATTCAATCTAAGAAGAAAGCAAGAATTAGCACAGGATTAGAAAATGAGTTAAAAGATAGGCATGGGAAGAATTAAGAGTAGAATGAACAATAAGAGATCAAAGAGAATTGTGAAAAATACAATAAAATCACTTGTACTGTAATTATATGTTTTATGTGGATGTACCTCCCACTAGTTTGTGAAATCATTTATCAAGGACACTATCTTCACTTTTGTACTCCCAGTGGCTATACCATGTTATTTGGCATGTTTTGGGAATTCATTAAAAGTAACACAAAGGAAGCAAAAAGAGAGTGATAATTAGAACTTGAGAAAACTGTATATTAGCCCAAAACTTCAACATCAGATCCATAATGGGGTATATATTAAAGGTTAAGGGTCTGTATTCAGGGATATGTGCAATGGGCTGTCATGTTGGAGTTGATTTACAGATGTTCAGGGCATAATATACAAACTGTACAGTGTATGATTGGGAATGAGAAACGGAGAGAAAAATATAAACACTATAATTAAAGTAACTTTACCTCTCACTTAAAAGAAATACAAATGTTTTTAAGCACATAAAAACTTCATACCTTGTTTAAAAAAGAACTGATACTAGGAGATCACTTTAGCTCTCAGGAAAAAAAATGCTATAGGGATAGACTAAACTTTAATAAGTGAATTATGATAATGGCAATCATCATCCACACTAATACTAATATTGCCAACTACTGAGTATCGATATTTTAGAATCATTATTGTTAATATATATATACAGCATTCCACAAGGGAAGCATTATTATTTTAACTTAAAACATGAGGAAATTAAAGGTCATAGATTTAAGTATCTTGCTAAAAAAACCTCACATGTAAAAATACGTTTGACATGTGACAAGAACAACAACACAGTCCACAACAGCAAATAAAAGTCATAGTTAATAGTCTCTCCATTTCTCCAAGGGAAAATTGAGACATGGAATCATGGAGGACATAAGTGACTAGAGTTTCAGGTCTTCCTAACTCCAAAATACTTGGCCATAAAGTCAAAGTGTAAACCAATCTGTAATACCGGATTGAAGGATGCTGATTTAGATACATATGCTTATAGTTGTGAATATTTACCAAAAAATTCCTGGTAAAAAGTGGGTCAGAGGAACTGATAGCATTTTTATACAACGAAAAACAGAGGGTGTATACTGCATTGTGAAAGATGTTAGATTTTATGATCCTGCTATGGTAATACTTGAGATTAATTTCTTGAAAGCTGAGGAATTCGGCAGAGATATTTGGAGGCTGAGAATATCCCTATGAGAATAAGAAGAAATTAAAAAATATAAGAGGGATGATAAAGGGTAGAGAATCCCTGCTCAGCTTTCCAGATGTCACAAATGGGTGGCTCATATTTTTAAAATGATATAAAGAAAATTCCCTAGTGAAGGAATCAAACCAACAGCTTTAAAGAACAAAATAACTGCAGAAATGTGTAAAAGAGTATACAGATTGAGAAAATCAGAGAGAAAATTTGGAGTCAGAAATCCATACAGAAATAACAGGTCTGTAAAGATAGTCAAGGGTGATGAGAGAAGAAAGAGAAAACCAGACAAGAAAACAAGCACTTGCCACAGATATCTGAGGCTGTGCAGGAAAACAAGACAGAGTAGCAGAGAGTAAAAAAGACACAGGTTAAGTTGCCACTAAAGAAAAACAATGGTGATGCCTGTGTTCCCTAAATGGGAGTGATCTTTATAAAGCAACTCTAGAAACAAACCAAAACAAAAGTAATCAGAGCTGATGCAAGTTGTGAAGGAAGGAATAAGCAAGTGATTTATCAGAAACAATCACAGTTGAAGAAGTGAGCTCAAGAGAAAAGTACTCTAGTAAAATGCTGAGGTTAAATTAAACATATTTTAGGTATTATTTACTATGCTATTTGAAAATGGTCACCACAAGTGAAATCATGGTCATTTTAGTTGGTAATTTTTCACAAGTTTAAAGACATATGAAAAATCAGAGACTGTGAGACTAAATACTGATTTTGAGATTTTTTTCAAAGCATAGCTTAAGACATGCAATAGGCACCATGGTAGGAGGAAAAAAGCTATTGGGTTGAGGAATTAGAAGACATATTGTGATTTAAGATAAAAGTGGGAAGAACATAAATTTTATTTCAATGAAGCAAATGTTTGATCATGAAAACAACAACACAAACAGTTTCTCTTTAAGACCATTTGTCTAAACATTGATGAAATAGGTGAAGACATTTCCCAGCAACATCAGCAGCAGCCCATATCTGGTGGTGGGGGCTGCGTGCAAAGGTTGTGTGATCTGAGGGGCTAGAGAAATGGGAAAGCCTGCTGTCCATCTTCTCTCTTTGTATGCATGGTCTGAAGCTCTGTTGCAACGAGATTCTTAGGCATGTCCAGGGAAGTGAAATACACAAGTGAAAATGGTATGCTAATGAAATGAAATTTATTTCATGCAGATGACACTGTTCTTTTGAGTTATAGGAGGAGCACAGGATGTAGCAAAATATGAAGAGTATTCTCCAGAGAGTTGTAGGAAGTAAGACTAAATTACAGAGAAAAGTAGAAAAACTGTAAATGTGGTACCAAATGCAAAAGTGGCACTATGAGATGTGGCAATATAGAGACTGGCTCAAGAAAAATTACTGGCTTGCACTTTATAGAGAGGAAGATGGTGCAAAATAAAATAAGCAATGGAAAAGGAAAGTGAAGATATTAAGGGGAAATCCGTCATTGAGAAAATAGGGCCATGCTAAGTAAAGAGCTTCCAGGGACAGTTTTTGTGCCCTAGTTCTATGTGGTCCTGCAACAACTATGTGGCACTGCTGGCAGAAGCTTTTTCATACTCCATTAGAAATAAACAGATAAGTTAAAAAGGGTCACATTCTTGTCTAAAGGAGAAGAACTATACGATTTATTATTGGGCCTCCATGTTTCAAAGTGAACTGTAACAATACTTTAGGGAACAAACTTCAAATTCATAGCTCATGTGGAGGAATGAGGGAATGGGAGTGCCTTGCTGAAGATAAAAAGAAATTGAAGGAAGAAAAGGGAAATTATGAAAATGATACAGTGAAGTTAGATGACAGTGTAGGAATTAAAGCCTAAAACTTAAAAAGGAAAACTAAGAAAGTATCACACTTAGAAATACCAAAGGGATTTATATATAGAAAACAGAAATTGGATGAAGATATTAAAAATATTTTTTTAACATCTAAGAGAAATAGCAGAAATTGGTCAAAGTAAAAAGGTATTTTGGAATGAAAAAAAATCAGGTAAAATATAAATATGTTACATATAATGTTCTGTCCAAGAAAACCAGGAGAAGAGGAGACCAAGGAGCACATACTATGATGTGCTTGAGAATCAGAGGGCTCAGGTTATAAAAATAATAATAATATCACACACACATATATGCATACACATGCATCTACATATATATTTTGGTGAAATGTCTATATGCTCTTTCTCATGAATTTTTTGATGTTTATAATAATTCTTCAGGCTGGAAAAACAATTATATTAATTCTCATTTTGCAGGTGAAAACACTGAGTTTCAGAAATCTATGAACATTTCCACATACACACAAATTACTAATTCTCGTCAACAGCTTTGCCTAGCTTATGGATTCAGCCTCCCTCTTTCCCTGTGAAAACCAAATCTGTGAGTCTAGGATCTCTGTGTCTGCACTTTTCACATCCACTGGGCATATGTACCCAGGAAGCTGCAGTCTGTCCATCTAATTTTCCCCATATTGATCAATCTCTCCGTAGAGGTCTTGGTCCTAACTGTGATTTCCTCTCCAGTTTTCTGTAAAGATTAGATCCCATTTGTTGAGTTTTTGCTCCCTTATCAAATCACGTACAGCTTCTTATCTTTTGAGGACCTGTCTTATGTGCATTCCCAAATTTCTGTTTAGGTTCTCTTTAAACCAGACAAAATGCTTAGAACAAAAAGACTCTGACAAGACTAATGATAGGTATTAGCCACCGAGTAGACTGCACACTTTCATAGGATCCACATTTCCCATGCTCTCACAGTAATGTGAATTTTTGGTCATGATCCTTGAGAGAAATATATATAAGCCCATTCCCTTAGCCTTAAACAGTGCAAGCATGATATATTTTTTCCAGCATCTTGCTGAGTCAATGTCATTTAGACTACAAGTAAGAGATACAGACATTAAAAGCTGGATCTATATGGTATTTGTTCAAAATGTGAACAATGTACAGAATCCTTACTTCATAATTTTTGGGTTAAATTTGGAGAAGTACAAAAATTATAATAGCGATTCTTTCAAAGAAAAACATTTATAGATTTTATAATTATTTTCTTTTTTCTTATATTTGATATATGGAGATGAATGAAATATTAAGAGTTTGGGTTTGTATTTAGTGTATTTAAAATTTTTTTTTCTAGTGATAATTTGTATTGTGTTTTATGGAATTACTGGTCTGTATTTGAAAATAAATCAGGAAATTAAACAAAAATTGTCCTTTACTATGTCTAGATCGAGAAAAGGACTAGTCAGAGATGTAAAGTACATTATAAAAAGAAAAAAAAAACATTAGAAAAGTATAAAAGAAAAATTATGAAAACTGGAGAGAATGTAATTTATAACAATACGTGTTATTTTTTCATGTTTGTTGGTGGAAAAAATACAAGCACACTATAAGCATAACTTCTTATTTAACTTCTTACTGGAGAGAGAGGTCCAACTTACAAACAAGCATCTGTTTTTTCCATGGCAGGACATCCCTGTGTTATGGCAAACATCATGAGAGACATAAAGCACCCAAGTCACCTCCGTATTCAGGTCAATGAAGGAGAGGGGTTATCATGCACAGATCAGGGGATTTAAGCATGACTCACCTTGTTCATTTATTTTTTATTCAGTTATTCCATCACTTCTTTATTAATTCATGCATTCATTCAACAATGAATTTATATCTTTAGTAATTTTATGTACACTTATAAAAATTATCTGCGGCCACTATGGAAAACAATATGGAGGTTTCTTGGAAGATTAAAAGTAGAACTACCATATAATCCCACTTCTGAGTACAAAAATGAAAACAGGGTATCAAAGAGATATCTGCACTTCCATGTTCCTTGCAGCATTATTCAGAATAGCCAAGATATGGAAACAAATGTCATGAGAAAGATATAAATTCTGTCATTTGTGACAATATTGAGGCATCTTTAGGACACTATCTAGTGAAATAAACTAGACAAAAAAAACCAGGTACTGCATTGTATCACTTATAGGTGGAAACTACTAAAAAATGAGTTAAACTCAGAAACAGAGTTTGCCAGGGGCTGTAGGGTGGGGAAAAAAGGGAGAGGTTGGTAAAAGAGTACAAACTGTCAACTGTAAAATGAATAAGGTTTTTAGGAGCTAATGTAAAACATGGTGACTATAGTTACTAATACTACATAATTAAAATTTTCTGGGAGAGTAGAATTTAAATGTTCTCACAAAAAAAAGAATAAAATCTGTAGTATCTCAGAGATAAACTGTATTAATGTTTTTACACACCTCATACCAGTTTTCATTTGTATATATATATATGTGTGTATATATATATATATACAAATTGTGTGTGTGTGTATACACAAATGAAGACTGGTATGTATATATACATATATATATATGTGTGTGTGTGTATACATGCATATATTCACACACACACATATCATTTTATGTATAATTTAAGAACCCTTTGTCATTTTATTCAATAGTTCTCTATAATATCATTTTTATATCTTATATTTTTCTAGTAATATATCCACTTTGGGCACATGAATGTATATGATTAATTTAATCATTTCTCTCTGTTGAGAAATTTCACTATCAACATTTTACTCTTTGAAAAGTGTTGCATTAAGTATACTTCAGGTGAACATGAAAACATCTGTAAATATTTTTTTATTTTTTATTTATTATGATAAGATCTTATAAGTCTAATTATTAGATGTAATATTTTGTACAGTTTGGGGCTTCTAATTCACATTGCTAAATTGCACTACAGAAAAGTATGAAGAATTTTTTCTGACCATATGTTATAAATGAGTGCCCATTTCTTCATACCCTTGTGAATTAAAGGCACTATTAAATTGTTTTAAACTAAAAATAAAATATAAACAAAACAAAATAAAATTGTTTAAAATATAAAACAAGAGAATTCTTGTTTATGCTTTTCAAATATATTTTTAATGACACATTTATCTTCTGTCTATGTAGTATGTACAGTATATATAGTCTATCTCTGTTCTATTTTTCTCAGTATCTATCTATCTATCTATCTATCTATCTATCTATCTATCTATCTACTTCTTTACCTCTCCACCTATGTACCTCTATGTGACAGGTACTTTGGGCTCTGGGTTATCAGTGAGTGGGGGTCATGAGACTTTATTACAGTTACCTGGTGGATTGAGTGGAAGCTATATCTGGGGATGAAGATGAGAGTGTATAACCTTGCAGATACTGCTAACCTAGGAGGAAGGCTAGTGGAAAAGTCTTAGGATGGGGAAATTTAGAAGCCATGGGGTTTGTGCTTTTTAGGGAGCCTACTGTAGGGAAAGAATTATATGGAAAATAAGCCACTGCAGTGAAGTGGTTGTGATGGAGCAACAATGCAAATATGTTTGTGAGCACACTCCCTGAACTTAGAGGTAACTAAGAGAAGGAAAAGGAAAATGGGAAGGGGAAGGAGAAGAAGAAGAAGAAAAATTGATCCTACATCTGCTTACATGACATTATTTATAACACACAGCAATGCTTAGAATTTAACCAAAAGAAAATGTATTATGGTTATCATGTACCTATTTTCCAATGCAAATAAACAGAAACGATTTGAGTTATTCATCAATCATTTGTAAATACTAATAAGTTTGTGCCTGTTGCTTTTTTCCTGAGAAACATAAGGTAAGTTACTATTCAAAAGGAGAAATAGTGATCTAGTCTGAGTTTGCTTCATTGGAATGTGGATTACATATACAGATACATTAGAGCTCCTCTTCATTCCTGACATGAGGAGCTGAGGAACTATACTGGACACAGGGAAGGAAAGCAACACCTGTTATAAGAGAACTGGAGACTGGGATTGTCATTGCTAGGATTAATATGTCCTACTTCAAAATTGTGCCTACTGTTGTTGCAAGGGATGAAAATAAGGAGAAGACAGATCCTTCCTGAAGTTCTGGACAACTGCCTCTATCACTCAAAATAAAGGTTATTACAATTATCACACTAATTTGACTACAAGAACATTTACGTGGACTTCTTCATGAGGCCTGTTCCCTAAATTACCATTTGAAATAAACATTTCATGGAAAGATGTCTTCTAACATCACATCAACAGATATATTTTTGTCTAAACTAGTATGGCACCTGAACAAAAATAGACACATAGCTTAATGGAACAGAATGGAGAGCCTAGAAACAAACACATGTATATGATCAATTAATATATGACAAAGGAGCCATGAATGCACAATGTGGAAAAGACAGTCTCTTCAATAAATGGTGTTGGGAAAACTGGACAGATATTTGCAAAAAAAATGAAACTGAATCACTGTCTTATACACCAAAGTAAATGTGAAATGAATTGAAGCCCTAAATGTAAAACCATAAAACTCCTAAAAGGAAACTTAGGCCATAAACTCTTAGATATTGGCATTAGTAATCTTTTTCTGGATGTGTCTCCCCAGGCAAAGGGAACAAAGCAAAAGGAAACTGCTGGAACTACAGCCAAATAAAAATTTTCTGCACAGTAAAGAAAGCCATAAAAAAAAGGCAACCTACTGAATGGGAGAATATATTTGCTAATTATATTAGATAAAGGGTTAATATCTAAATTATGTGAAGAACTCAAACTCAGCACAAAAAATAAAATAATAATAATCCTATTAAAAAATGGGCAGAGGACCAGAATAGGTATTTTTCCAAAGAAGATATGGAGATTCCAACAGACACATGAAAAGATGCTCAACATCATTAATCATCAAGGAATTGCCAATCAAAACAAAAATGAGGTATCACCTGATACCTGTCAGTGGCTAATACCAAAAAGACAAGAGAAAACAAGTTTGAGTGAGGATGTGTGGAAAAAGAAACTTATATACTGTTGATGGGAGTGTAAATTGGTACAGCCTCTGTGGAAAATATAATTCCAGTAATTCCATTTGTGGGAATTTATGCTGAAAAAACAAAATCACTAATTTGAAAAGATATATACACCCCTATGCTTATTTCAACATTATTTACAAGAGCCACGATATGGAAACAAGCTAAATGTCCACCAATGGATGAATGGATAAAGAAGAGGTGGTACATATATACAATGGAATATTATTCAGCTATTAAAGAGTGTAGGGTCTTGTCATTTGGAACAACATGGATGGACCTACAAGATATTATGCTAATTGAAATTAGTTAAAGATAAATACATTATTTCACTTATATGTGTAATCTAAAAAAAGAAAACAAGCAAACAAAACAGAAATAGACTCATAAATATAGAGAACAATCTGGTGGTTGCCATGGGGAAGGGTTGGGGGATGGGCAAAATAGGTAAGAGGATAAAGGGAACACAATTCCAATTATAAAGTAAATTATTCAATGGGATGAAAAATACAGCATATGAATAATAAAGTGAATAATATTTTAATATCTTTGTATACTGACAGGTGGTAACTATCCTTATCATGCTGAGCATTTTGTAATGTATATAACTGTAAATCACTATGAAACCAATATAATATTGTATATCAACTATAGTGCAATTAAAAAAATCCAGAAAAAAATATTTTGTCTGTTCCTGCTGTTTTCAAACATAGGTCTGGTTATTAATGTTGCTATGGAGAAAAAAATTAAAATCCCTTTCTATAAAAAAGACATTTTCAATTTGGTTTTGGGAAAGACTGTTAATTTGAACATAATGCAAATTAAAATATGATGGAAACTCATAGTGCTGGGAAAGAACAAAAGAGAAAGGGCAAACCAGTAGTTTACACAACATGTCCCAGGACACCTCTTCATCAAAAACTGGGGTCTCCCTGTATTCATGTATAGTGTACAAAGTCAGAAAACTGGTACAACTATTTTTATGGAAAAAAGTTGGAGAAGTAATTTCTTTTTCAGCCATTAACAAAATAATGAATCATTTAAGATATATGACTCAGGATCATATGTAGATAATTTCATACAAAAATGAAGAGATTACCTATTTGTAAACAAGAATACAATTTCTTCAACACAAAACAAATTAAGCCAGTTTCAATTTTCTTCCTACTTTCTTTGCCACTTGCTCCCGCTGTTTTGATAAATGGGTTCTTAAGGTAAGTACTTTTTTAAGATGGATTAAAAATGAACAAATGATACTGGAGAGCAAGAGCAAAAGTAATTATTTGAGGAGGTGGTCTTTAGGGTAAGTTAAATAGTCATATGCTATATAGGGTAAGTAAAATTTTCAACATCCTTTTGGAGAGAAACTTTTCATTTTGTGATGTATGATTCTCTATAATCCTTACCCTTATGAAGTCTACACCTGTAAATGAAGTTTTTGAGCCAGCATCAAACTATGTTAGAGTTGTAATTTTTTTTTTTGGAACCACAAGTTGTGATCCTGTGTGTGTGTATATGTAAGAGAAAAAAAGAGGGAGATGGGCAATGAGAGGGAGAGGAGAGGAGAGGAAGAAGAGGGAGAGGGCAAGAATATTTTATTGTACTCTATACAATACTGTGCACAATTTTGATTGCTATTTTATTTTTGTTCTCTCCAGTATCACACTACTTATTTGTTTCTTTTCCCCCAGTGGTATCTGTATACCAGCATATCTATTAACATCTCTGCACTTTTAAAGACGGGCAAAATGACTAAATCTGCATGTCCTCATAGCTTGTGCAGCAGCTGGCTTGTATGACAGCCAGCCCATGAACCTGCACACCTGTGAGTGTTTCACAGACTCTTTTCCCTAGATCTTAAATTCATTTCATAATAAAATATTTGATATTTGGCAATGCATTTTAAGCTCTCGATTGAAAATCACTGAGTTTATATCCATCACCTTCCATATAACAACATAAGTCAGAATGTTTTATTGTTACCATTAAACTAGAAATCCCTCAGAAATAAAAATTTGAGATTTCCTTCCATAAGATTGCTTCATGGATGTTCTGAGCCTGGGTTTTCATGATTTAATTTCTTCATAGATAGACAAATAGATATTTATAATGATCCTCTACTTTCATCTTTGCTATCCAGGGGGAAAAAGTTGCCAGGAAAGCATGTAAGCTTATTGGTCAATCTAACTTGATTGCTTTCCTCCAGCTATAGGCAATTTTAATTTCCTATTGCATTTGTAGTCATCATATTTGAGAAAGGGCAAAATAGGTTAATGAAATCATTATAATTTCATTCAAATGATATATATTTTAAAAGCTCAATTAAAGAAACAGATACTAGGGCACCACATTTTGTTTTGCCTTATGGAGACCATTGCTCTGTAGCACCTGTAAAAGACAGTGAAAAAACACATTTTCCAATGCTAAAGTGAATGTGAAGTCATTATCATCAGTAAACATGCTCATAAAATAAATTTATTGTGAAAATAGATGGTGTTTTATTGAAAAGTCATTTGTTCCTTCATCTATTCAATGCATGTTTTACTGAATTCTGCTCTTTTTAAGGTAGCATAACAGTGGTTTTTAAAGAGTACCTAGAAGTTACACTGAGCTGAAATTTTATCTTTATTATTTACTATTTATTTGACTTTAAGTAAAGCAATAAATCTCTCTAATCATCAGTTTCTCCATCTGAAATATGGGCCTATTAATATTACTAGCTCCACTGTGATGGGGGAATGAGATAATATAAAATCACAATGACTAACATAAAATAAGATATTAATAAGTTTTGTGTATTATCATTATCATTATTGTTATTGATTATTATGTCACAGTCTTTAGGTCTGTGGAACATTAAGAAATGAATAATACACTCTCTTCCCCTCAATTTATTGTAATCTAGGTGAGAAAGAAGAGATAATATTGATGTGTTAACATTGCATGAATATCTGATCTAAACTTTATATTAACTTATTTATATATTGTCAATGATGATACCAGGTAAAATTTGTGGGTATTTCTATTATACAACTAAGGAAATAAAGAGCATCATACGTAAAGAATTGATCAAAGTTATACAGCTAGTTAGAGTTGGGATATAAATCCAGGCAGTATAGATCCATTTTCAATGTTTCCTTGTTCATTTTTCTCTACAGCATTGTTATTGTATGTAAATCCTGCAAACCCTTGAATCTTTGGTCAAGAACAAAAACCTAGAAAAAATCTAAGCTAGTGAAGAATCTATCAGTACTCCCTTCTTGACTACAAAATCTTAGGCAACAAACATAATTTTCTCCTAAAGAAGAAAGAGGAGTAATAGTCCTCATCCGCTTTCCATGCTTTTCTTCTGGTTATAAATCAGTGACCAGGATACCTGTCTCTGTCAAAACTTCCTAAATTTCTGGTGGGGTAAGGACCATTATTCCAGCATCTCTTTCCTAGGACAAGCAAAATTCTCAAGAGCATTCAGCTATGACCTTTTCCTCAAACATCACTGCTCCTGGCACAAATGATCCATGTGCTTCACCTCAGTCTTTTACTGCACATCAACTCTGGGCCCAGTACCAGGGGAAATAATGAGAAAACTTTAGTAATACTCTGTCTACTTTCTGGAAGCTTACAATCATTCTAAACAAATATGCAACCAAAATGTGTCACCTTATTATGGAATCTTGGAAGAGGAATAATGTCTGTTGCCAAAACAAAATTACATATATACATATAAAATTATGACATTTGGTTATAAATATAGTGAAAAAGTCTGCCTGTTTTAAATTATTTTCTGCCCTCCATTCAATGACAAGAATCCAGACATTTATTCATTTCCATGGGGGCAAAAGGTATATAATTCCTACTTCATCCTACAGAGACAACGTATTTTCTAGGGAAACTAAGAAACTTCCCAGGATTATGGGAGTATATTTGACTCTAGAAGAAAATTGCTTCTCTACTGACAATACTTTTGATACCAAAAGTGTAGGTTTTCTACACCAAGCAATTCTATAGTTTTCTGCAGACATCAGCTAGGTACCCTCCAATTTAATTCAATTCTGATACTAACTTTCCAGAGTTAGTGCAGACCCCACAGGTTAAAGGCTTAGACTGCCCTTCTTCAATGCAAATCTCAAGTATTAGGTCCTCAGGTTAATCCACACTTTTGTCTGAATTGGCTGAAAATAAAGAGTTCTCATGACCCCCTCCTCAGGTTTGATAACTTGCTATAAAGGTTCACAGAACTCTTGGAAACATTTTAGTTACTGTTACCAGTTTAATATAGGATGTTATAAAGGGTAGAAGTTAACAGCCAGAAGGAAAGGTATACAAGATGAGGTCCAGAAGTGTCCCAAGAGCAGGAGCTGCTATCCTGGTGGAACTGGGATGTGCCACCTTCCCAGGATGTGGGTGTGTTCATCAACCTGGGAGCTCTCCAAACCCCACAGCTTAGGGATTTTTATGGAGGCTCCATAATGTAGGCTTTATCGATTACTAATCCAGTCTCCAGCCCCTCTCCCCTCCCCAGAGGATGGCGGGGTGGGGCTGATAGTTTGCTGTTTCCAGTAACGGCTTGGTCTTTCTGGTGACCACTCCTGATCCTGAACCTATCCAGGAGCCCACTAAGAATGACCTTTTTAGAAAAAAGTTGTTCGTATTGCCCAGGATTTTCCCATGGATTTAGAAAGTCTATGTCATACCCCATCACCCCATTACTCAGAATATTACAAGGGTTTTAGGAGGTTTGTTTCAGGAACTAGGGACAGAAACCATATACATATTCTATTCTGTCACAGCCTCTCCACCTTGATTAGGTGTAATAACCATAAAGGTACCCTGCTCTGATATTACTTCAGGAGAATTTACTCCAAGGATTGTGTTTAGCTGATAGCCCCCTTCAGATCAGCCACCATGTTCACAAGAGACTGCTTTCCATTGGCTCCTCTCAGCCACTGACAGAACATGGGGAAATAGGAGAGTCACCTTGGCTTATGCAGGACCCTTCTAAGAGGAAGTCTTTGTTTGGACGGCCCAAGACTTTCTCAACGCTTTACTTCATCCTAAGGATCTTCCCATCCAATCCTCATCTTTCTCTCTCCTTGCACAGATGTTAGACCTGCATTGTTGTCTAAAGGCTGTCTCTGCCTATTCCCACTCCCTCCCTTATTTATCTTTCACAGTTGGTTATGTTATCTTCATGTCTGTTCTGAGGAGGCTCTGAACTGACAGCTGGCCTTGTACTTCATGTCTGTCAAGTAAGAAACATGAAGTTGGAAATCAAAGTGGAAGCTCTCTCAGTTGGGCAAAAGAATAGCTTCAGGGATGACTTACATCATTGGCTTCTCATGCTCACTTAGTTTTGACATAACTATTGTAATACCATGAATGCAATTAGTAAATAATTCATTTAAATATATGCCCTATTATTTTCACTTTTTGTTTGTTTTTGTTGGTGTTGGTCTAGGACTTAGTTTGCCTTCCTCTCTGATAATTTATAACCACATGGTAGCTCTAATAAACTGAATGAAATTCAAAATAACACTACCTGGTGTCTGAAAGCAAACAAATAAATTTCAACTATTTTAAGGTGGATCAGGACTTTTACTGAATGTGGGGTTTTGATAAAAGCAAAAGAAAACCCTCACCAAAATAACCCTTTGCCAAGAATCAAAGAATTTCCAAGGAGGAAAATGGGCAAATTCTCAAATCACAAAATCCACAAGGAAACAAAGCACAGAGGAGTGACTGCCCCAAAACCAACAAAGAGCAGAATGAGACTCACCAAGATTTCACACACACACAAACCTAACGCGAAACTGCAGGCAGAAGAAACTAATGCCAGAATATATGGTCTGATATGCCAGAAAAAAATGAGCTAAAGAATTAATTAATAACTGCAAATGAAATGGCTAGAAAAAAATAATTATAATGAATTGTGGTGTTACAAGAAAGATTGAACTAAATAGATGATTATGGCATATAAATTGGAGAGGCTTGATTGGGATTTAAACGTTCTTAAATCCTGGTAATGGCTAAGAATATAGATACCATTAATAGAGACTTTGAAAAGTGTACATATTAAAATTTCTAGGGTAATCGTAATACTAAACACAACTTATAAAATAGCAGAGAAACAAATCAAATGACAAACAACCATATTAATCCATAAATGGCTAAAAAGAGGAAAAAGAAAACAGAAAAAAATAGCAACCATGAATCGAAAGTTAGGTTTTGAAGTAAAAAATGTATCTATTAAATCTATGAAGCAGGAGACTTCTGTAATTTTGGATTGTCCACCTGACACAAGATTGCACTAAAATAATCTAAAATAGCAAATTCAACCATTTGGTCAATTGGTAAGTTTGGTACTCAAGTGAGAAAAAATAAGTAAATGATATTTACATATTCAATAATAAATAATAAATAATAATAAATAGAAAAAATAAGTTAATAGACACTCCCTTACCCCCACCAAACACACACACACACACACACACACACACACTACTCTGTAAACTAAAATCAGGTTCAGATGGAATAAAGACAAATGTAAAACAAGATTATAAAACTTTAAGAAGTCATTTAAGGGAAATATATTTATGAACTTGGCATAGTAAAAAGATTGACTCAAAAGCACAAAATAAACAAACAAAAGAAAACATTGACTATGTAATATTACTACATAAATTAATTGTTGTTTATCAGAAGATCCTTAAAAAGTGCAAATAAGAATCTCTGGCTGAGAAAAGTTATTTCCAATACATAAAAATGACAAATGAAGAGTATTCAAAATGTGTAATAAAAACTCCACAAACAAATAAGAGAAAGACAAATTATAAAACAAAGAATTAAAACTCAAACAGCACTTGTCAGAAGGGGAAATCTGAATCATCATCAAAACAAAAATATGCTCAATTATATAAGCAATATGAAAATACAAACTAAAATCATAATGTGGTACTACCTTACATGTAAACACATTGTTATAAAAATTCATAGCCTTCAAATATCAAATAATGGTGATAATGTGAAATGACAAACTTTCATATATTTCTGGTAGGAAGGAATGTAAATTGGTACAAACACTTTGGAAAATTACTTGTTTTTATCAAAGTAAATTGATGACATACATGTCCTGATAACTAGAAATTCTAATCCTCAATGTATATCTGTAAGATCCTTTTGTGTACCTACTCTAAAAGGCTTATATATCTTCATAGTAGATGAAATGTCCATCAGCAGTAGAATGTATAGTGTTAGATCCATACTGTGTGATATTATATAGCAATAAAAACGAATGAACTTCAGCTACCTCTAACATAGAAAGGAGAACCTGAAGTTCAAGAACCTCAAGTTTAGCTAAGAAAACAAGTCACAGATAAATATAGAATTTAATTATATTTTAATAAATTTTAGAAGCATGTGAAATAGTGAATTGTTTAAAAACTCAAAATGAGTGATAACATTTTCTTAAAGCAAAGGAAAAATAAATCCAAAATTCATGATACAGGTTTCCCCTGAAAGTAGTGGGTAAGGATAGGGGAAATAAGAGTACAAAGAAGATGTTAAAGGCAATGAGACTGTTTTGCCCCTAAAACAGGTTTATTTGTATTTTTTTAATTACAATTTTTTATAACTCTTTCTAATATATACATTTTAAATAATAAAAATGAATTTTTAAATTGTTTCCAAGTGAAAATATAATTTTTAGTGTCCTGAGTGAAAATCTATATAAATCAATATTCAAAAAATTTATGTCAAGTATTACATACTGCACATAAAATACATATACATCTAACTTACACAAAATGTTAATTTAATTACATTGGCTACTAAAATGCTACACAGCTATGAGAATTCATATATTTATTTGAAAACTAATTTATGCAAGCTGTGAAAGTGCATTTTTATTAGATCATAAAAAGGAAGTGCCAACCTCTTCAAATTTTAGCTTAAGAAATAAAAAGTTTGGATCATGCCTAGCTTCCAATTAAAGTAGATTTCAAAGACATTCTGCTTTTCCCATGTAAACTTTCCTAATACAGATTTTCAATAATATGTATACAATTTAATATACTGCCCATGTTTAGAATTCTGATTGTCAATAACAGCAATAGTTTAAAATATCACTGCTATAATAACTGACTCCTCTCCTGACTCAACCCTAGAGTTGGGTGAAATCCCAATAGACTTTATTTCCAGAATGACTTCACCTCACTTATTTATTGCTATTTTTCCTCTTTTTTAAAAAACAATAGGTTATAAACTCCATGGAAATAGGGATCTTATCTGTCCTGTTCACCTATCCCAGGGTCTATCATAGTGTCTGATAAGGAGAAGATGCTCAAAATCTATTTATTAAATTGATAGGTAACACAAATTAGTGAATAGAGGTCAGATAAAGGTAAAAGGCAACATTTCAGAAGTAATATAAGGTACTAATTTTTTCTCTTATTTAAGGTTTAAATGGCTAGATGGTTCCAAGAAGATTCAGTTAAGTTTTATTTAAGTTTATTTTTTATTTGGTAATATATATACATTGAGAAACGTTGGTTCATCCATTTCCTTTTCTACCAAATTTCTCCTCTTGTCCCTAAAATAATTAATTTTTTAATACATTATATAGTCTTCTAGTGTTTTGGTATACAAATATAAGCAAATATATTTTACTATCTCCCTTTAATTACCTAAAAATTACATATGCTGTAAACACCATTCATCCTCTCACTTTCTAGTCTTAAAAACATATCCTAGAGCTCTTCCTATATGGGCACACTGAGAGCTGCCTTGATCTTCTGCATTGATCTACATAGCATTCCATTTTATGAATGTATAATATTTCATTGCACTGTCCTCCTGTGTTGATTCTGATCTTGGGCTGTTAAGAATACTGTGGTATAACCTTTGTACGTATAACATTTTGGATTTGTGCAGACAAATCTGGAAGGCCAACTCCAAGAGGTCAAATTTCCCAGCAAAAGTATAAACATATTAGTAATTTTGAATGATGCCACTCCACAGTGATAGTACTACTTGGTACGTCTACCTGGTGTTCATCTAGATCTTTCAAGAAACAGATGTCAAGATGGCATAAAACATGAAAAGATTTTATTTGGGTAAATGACTGAATGTAAATAGAGAGGGAGTCAGGTAAGGCTCAGAAAATCTTCAGACAGTCCCAATGAAAAAGAGGGAAAGCTTGGGTGAAGAGTCTTACCCAGCCATGTTGTCTGAGGAATGTTAGGTAAAACTAAGGAAATCACTGAGGAATGCCAACCAACAAAGGACCCCTTTTCCTCAAAGGAATGGGCCAGCTGTAAAATCCTTGCTTGGTGTCACTCACTGGCAGGTGAAGCCAGGGGATGCCAAAGAACAGCAACAAAGGCCCTAGTCAGTTACATTCCACCTAGTTAAAAGATTGTTAGACATGTAAAGACAAATACAAATTAAAAATGAGAGGTCTCCCACCATATTGAAAATGGGGGAAGAGATTTCTTCTCTCTCCATTTTCTTTCACAGAATTTGCCTTAGGACATTTTTAATTGTGAAGTACTTTATCATGTCTTTGAAATATATACAAATCTTTCTGAAGGCTAAATAGGCCTTTTGTCTGCTGACTTTTTGGTCAATCTTATGATTTAAGAATGTCTTTCTTAAGAATTTGGGAGTCATCTCTTTGAAATGTAAACATCATGGGTAATAGTGTCCCTTTCCCCAGTTTCTGTGGGAAAGTAGGAGCACAACGTCAGTGAATACATTGCTCCAAGTTACAAAACTACATCCTGTCATAAAGAGAAAGATTATAGTTCCTCTGGATAAAGCCAATTAGTTAACATAGATGACCATCCCAATCACCAGGTAAAGTTAGGATGAACTGTGTGACAAATGGTGTTGTCTGGTCCTCTTACTTGAGAACTCGCTATTGCTTGCCTTGAAAACATGTATGTAATGTGTTGTACCTACTTGGCATAAAGGAAAGAAATTTCTTTCTGTTTTTGCAATCTCTTAGTGAATTTCCTGTAATGTATTAAATTTCGGTTTAATGCTTATTTGTTAATAAAAGTGTTTTCTTTCTCTACTACAATTGTGGAGAGGATTTCTGAGTTGTGTTACAAAACAAAATTGAACCAAGCAAATGAGAAGATCTAATTACCCTCTTCATGAATGGAGCAGCACCCCATCTAGCAAGTGGAAAGATATTCCAAGGAAATGAACAAAATGGAAGGTTTTTTTAATTAGAAAGGAGAGTGGGGCAATAATGTATAAGCAAAAGAAAAAAAAGCCACGTTCCCTTAAGGAAAAGAGCAGGAAGTCTGATCATAAAGAGTATGTCACCTTTTGGGGGTTGGAGAGGGCCCATATCACAGACGACCTCATTGGTGCCAACCAGGAAATTCCTGACTGATACTAAAAGGTCATATTTCTGGAATAGGTTGAAACTGTAATTAAGTCTAGGTTTGAAGGGCAAATGACTCCATTCGGGCTTTTTTTGAACAGTTAGGAAATTTATTTTTAATGATATTTTCCCAATATTTGCAACAGATAGGTGTTTTGTTGTCAATATACCAAAGTGTCTTGTCAAATTTTCACTTAACTTATCAATATGCTCAGCTTCCCAGTCTGTAAATGAGCATAATTTTACTAGGCTGCTCATCTACATAATTGTGTGTAAGAAGAGGCTAAGTGAAGTTATGAAAAAAAAGTAAATTTGAAAATATAAAGCACTATATGGATGTCACTGTATTCATTTTTATTTTCATTAACATTAGTTGAAGGCATCACTTCAGAAGCATTAATAAGATTTATTTTTAGTAATTGCTTAGAATAGCATGGAATATACTGGAAAGATTTATATACCAAAAATAAATTTAGCAAACTATGTTTACTATGCAGTCCAGAAAAGCACTCTTATAAGCATTTCAACTTAACATGAATGGAATTTGCATCAACAGATGAGGAGAAACATTGAGTCACTAGTTGCAGTGAAATATGGGGAGAAATATTAGTGATTTTGAGCAGCAACAGGGTTTTGCATGAATTAATAAGTAAGTTTTTTGGCGATGGTAATTATAGCATTCATCTCTACCTTTGTATGATACAAATATATCTGGAGGAGCAAACAGACGTAAGTTGGCGAAACAAATTTGAACAAGCTTTAACAAGCTTAAAAAAAAACTGTTTCCTGTGATATGGGCACAGTAATTCCCTCAGAACCTCATTCACTTGTCACAAGAACATTGTGCCAAGCAAACACAATTTAGATATTACCATTATTATATTAGGCTCAATAATCAATAAAACAAACACTTACCTAAATTAGAGGCACTTATAAATACATATTCACAATGGGAAATTCGCTATTCGAATTACTAAACACACAGCTTAAAGACCAAATATGGCACTGAATTCCATACATCTAGACTGAAATGTGTGCCATTATCTTTATGCCTTTCCTGTGGTGTTTTTCCCAGGGGCACCTTCACCTGTTCTGCATTCTATCTAAGTTACATTCTTTGACCTTTTCTTGCTTTCATTTTGCTACTTTTGACTTATAAATCCCTTTCAGTATATATAGCAAATGCAATGGATAAATAGCACAGTTTTAATTTCTCACCTCTTTATTTTAAATACTTTCTTTCTGCAAACTGTTGGTAATATTTATAGCAACATACCAATATTCTACTTTTCCATAAAAGTTATCAGTCAGTATTTGAGGAAATTTAAATCTTCTCTTATTCTACACAAAGATTATTACTTAGGTTTCCACTGAGTAGGAAAAATTCAAAAGACAAAAATGTATGTAACAACTTCAAAGATGCTGAAATCTCATTTTCTATTTAAAAAGTGTGGGTGGAGTGTTAATCATTTGTGTTAGTGGAGACACCTGGAACAATCAAATTATTGTATGTGTAAAGTGCTCTCAGAAAAAAAAAGAAAAGAAAAGTGTGCTTAAGGCTTCATTCCTTAAAGATGCTGTGTGTGTTGTTTGACCAACTCCTGCAATAGATAGCGAATGAAATAATCACATGTGCCCTATTAGCACAAATATCTATCTGTAAAGGCATCTGGAGAAATGACTTAATTTGAAAAAAGAAAACAATGACATAATAACAATTATTTCTAGTATAGAAATCTGCACATTAAACTATATTACAATTAATTAAGGAGGATTATGTCAAACTATAGATACTACACTGTATTTCAATGCCTTGCTCACTAAGATTCTACTGAAAATATAAAGACATGTATGGATAACTGATAAATCTCTGTTCAGTGTCAGTTTGAATTCTATGCTTTTCACACAAGTGCTAATTATTTTTCTTTTCATCTGGAGAAATAGGGTAACTTTGATGCTGTTTTCTTGTATCAGGGCCTATATTTCACATTTCTTTTTTTGTGAAATGCTTCTTCATACTTTGCAATCGCACAAAATTCAGATTTTTATAAATACTACAGGGCACTTACTCCCTATTTCTGAATTTTCTTCAATTGGAAGGACATTTATTTGCATAATACTCCTTCTCTTTCTCCATCTTCATGGTGAGCCAACTTCTTCAGGCAGAAAGTCTGAGTTGTACTTTGCTCCTCCTGGGGTGGGGCTTCTTAGGTTCCAGTGCTGCTGTGTGAAGTTTGTCTAAGTCTGTGCCTTGGTATTATGGAGCTTATACTCCCACATATATATTCTTTAAAAGCAAATCTATCAGCTCTCCCTATGCCAAATACTTTGTTTTATTTCTAAACTTGTTCAGTGTGTGGGCAGAGACAAAGGGCAATAATATTGGCATACTCTAAAGGCACCATCTCAATATATTTGCTGGTTTTTTATTTAATATATCCTGGTCTAAAAAGTTCCTGTTGCTAGTTACTTAGTCAAAAAAATACTTTTTTTTTCAGTCTTAAAATAGTATGTTTACCTTTTTTTAATTTAATTTTTGGCTCATTTGGTTTTAGAGTACTGTGGAGATATCTTGATAATAAACATCTTTACAAAACATTGTTATTATTTAGCTAAGATCTGAACACAGATTTACTGGATTCCACAGCCCAGGTTCCTATACTTTACATTCTACTGTGCCCCAATTAGGCTCTATTCAATATTCGCTATGAAGCTGTGGATGATTTTTTATTCCAATTAACCCAAAAGAAAAATGAAGCATAATAAAAGACAATATATCTAATGAAAATCAACCTGTTTGTCTAAAATGATTTTTAAAAATCATACATTAAAATACAGATTAGTATTTAAACACCATTTCATATCTCAACTTCTCTGCCTACTGGGAGACTCTTCTAATAGTAACATGCCATTATTATGAGGCTTGACTGCCTGCTGTGAACCATGGTGAAGCACACAGAAGAATCTCACTGCAGGCAAATGCAAATGCTGAGATTTTTAATGGCTGTTAAGTAAACTTGAACTTAAACAACAGGTTTAATAGAGGTTTAATTACTGTCAGAAGCAATGTTTTGAAAAAACAGAATTTACCTCCATACCTGTCATGAAAGCATATTTCCTCTTGAAGGAAAATCTTACTTGCATTTTAAAATATGGGATCTGCTAAGCAGGCAGGTACTTTCTGTTTAATTATTGATTATTTTCCTGTAGATAAAATACCAGTCTTGCAAATAGGATAAATTTAGACCGTCAAACTACAAAAACAGAGTATGCAGATGTACACTGCTCTTTGTTGTACTTATATTCATATGTCCAGCTTCTTCTGACACTTAATTTAAAATGTTGGTTGTTAGAACTTCATTTTTGTCTATGTTCTATTTGCTTTGGCTTTTGTTTTATTGCTAATCTTGTTAGCTTTTTTTAGAACTGCAATTGCTGGATTTTTATTGATTACAATTTCGTATTGATGTGTCTTGAGTACACCTACAGACATACACATATGAAAAAATATAAAGACCTTGCCTTCCTCATATTACTGATTTAATTATTTATCTATCTAATTTTAATTCTTAAGAATGTCACAGATTTGGAAGAAGAGAAATCTTAATAATCATTTATCATAGTCCACCAATTCACAGGTGGGGAAAATAGGCATGAAGAAGATGAACAGACAGGTGGTTTGTGATATAACTACAGCTAAATCCAAAGCCTCCTGATTATACACAATATGAAGCTATTACTAATTTTACCTACCACATGATGACCTGACCTCTTATACCCAAATCAGAAGTGCTTTCCAAGTAATGCTGGACAAAGCCAGAGTTTGGTAAAATATCTCAGTGTTTGGTGTGCTATTTATCTTCATTGAAATTTTTAGACATGCTTGCCTTATTTCTTTCCTTTAAGGAAATCCTCTTTTAAAAATTTAATTATGCTATATATATGTGAAAGTGAACATATGATAAGTGTTCAGCTTGATATCTGCAAAGCGAATATACCTGCATAGTCATCACTCAAATCAACATGTGGAACATAACCACAACTTCAGAAGCCTCGTTTAACCTCTTCCCAGTAATTACACCTCCATGGACTCTGATTTCCATCGCTATAGATTAATTTATATTCAAAAAGTTATATAAATGAAAATATACTACATTTTCTTTAGTGTTTGGCTTCTTTCAATAAACATTATTTGTGAATTTTATCCATACTGTTGGATGTTCATTTTCACTGCTATATTGCATTGCATTATATGAATATACCACAACGTATCCATTTATTCCATTGTTGGTGGACATTTGGATTATTTCTACTTTTGACCATTATACAGAGTGTTGTTATTAATATCCTTGTACAAGTCTTTTGGAACACAAAATAACATACTTCTTTATATACAGAAACAGAATTTTTGGTGATAGGTGGTACTCAGTTTTGGCAGAATATACCAAGTTATAAGAATTTACACTCTGGACAGTGATATATGATGCTTTAGATTACTTCATATCCTCACCAATACCTAGTCATATCAGCTTTTTAATTTCTGTTTTTTGTTTTTTAGCTGTTTTTTGTTGTGTAACAGGTATATAGTGGAATGTCTGTGTTTTATATTTTCATTTCCCTAAGAACTTGAAAAATTTTTCATTCATTGGTTGCTTTTTTAAATTTACTTTTTGTTACCCATCCCTTTTATTCGCATGCTTCTCCATCCAGTGCTATGTCCCTGGAAGCTAATTTGTACTTGCGACACCGACAGACTCCCTTCCCTTCTGGGTTCCATCGTTAGGGAGCATTGATAGGTAATGGAAGTGAGGCAAGAAGGGGATGGAATCAGACATTCTCTCCCCTCCCTTCCTCTGGCTATTTTGCCAGATGGCTGTGACCTTTCACAGAAAGGCTTCAGCTTCTGCACGTCAGCATGCCTCATAATTCTTTCTGTCTCTAACTTCCTACTAACTGGTCCTTCTTACACGCCAAATATTTAAAGGTGATATAGGAACCTGGCTAGCCATGGCATATCTCACTATCTCACGTGGTTTTCCTATCCCTCTCCACAAGTATATGTATAGTTCTTTTATTAAAGTCTCCTCTATTTATCCAAATTGGAATGTGCTATTTCTTACCGGAGGTCTAAAGAATATGCATTGCTATTTCTAAATTGTACTGAGTATGTGTGGAAAAATGGTGTATACAAATTCGAAATTTGGAAATTAAATGTCAGGTATTTAGTAGAAAATATAGTGTTTCAGAATAGACCTCCCACCAGGACCTTATTTGGCAGGGTAGAACTCATGTTTAATCATCTAAGATATTCTGTTACACTGGCATCATAAGGTTGAGTCCTTAAAGCAGGTTCTGGTTGCTTTTAGAATGATTTAAACTATGTTTTGTAGCAACAAAATTGAAATTAATATATATAGTGTGATCTCAAAGGAGTATATACATCAGATCTGTCTAAGGAGCTTACCATGGTATCTTAAGTTCTGTTCATTATCTACTCATATGTGGTTCGGTAGGAGATGTAACAATTTGAAACATTCTCTCCTGAAACGATGGTATTTCTCACCATCCTCTTAAGTACTTTAAAGTCTTGTCTCATATACTACTTTTAAACTTGAGTCAAGTAAATCTCTTTCTTTAAAGGGATAAATAGCCTTCATTTTAGCTTGCAAAATGCTACATGCAAACCAAACAATTAAAGGGGATGATTTATAGGGATTGGAAATTTACAAGTTCCCAGGAAAAGTGAGAGAGATGATTGTGATTTCAGTATTAAATGTCTTTAAGCCTGGGGACTAATCTCTGGTAAGTATTAGTTAAGGATAGGGGAGCATAGTTATGGCAGAAATAAGCCTAGCAGCAGTGCCAACCTAGAGTTAACTCAAGTTGAAGTGTATGCTGTAGTTTTATGAGAGAATTAATAGAAAGGATGTACAAGGTAACTGAGGACAGGTCCATGGGAATATGAGCTCTTCGTCCTCCCATTTACTCACTGGCCCATTACAATTTGGCATCTGCCAGAAACACCCCTTTGATAACTATTCTAAAAGTTAATAGTAAACTTGTAAATTTAAGTCTTCTCCAAATTTACTCAGCAATTAATAATGTAGAACACTCCTTCCCTTTTGAAACTCAGTGATAGAATGTCCAGTTCCTTAATTTGGCTCTCTCCTTTCTAGCCACTCCTTTTCTGCCATCTGTCCAGATTTCCTTTTCACTATCTACCTCTAAAACATTTGTGTTTTGCAGGATTCAATTATTATACTATTTCTCTTCTCATTCTACATGATTTTAGTGGGTTAACTTCATCCCTTCATAAGAGTGATCCTTTATTTTAATGATTTCCAAATCTTTATTTATAATACCCCCTTTTATCATGTGATATAGACCTGTATTCTAAAACGGCTTACTAGATAAATTTCATGTGACTACCCTACAGAAGACTTGTTTCAACACATTCTGGGTCAGTGTTGTTATTCTTCTCTCCAAAGCTGTTTTTTCCTCTTTAATTTTCCTTTTAGTTAATAAAATCGCTATTCAGTGAGACACCCAACCTAGGCATCCTCATGATTCTCAATTTATCCATTTATCTCATCTCTCACATTCAATCAGTCAGCACATCTTGTTAATTCCATCTCCTGAATATCTTTGGTATCTTTCTTCTGTTTTTTATTCCCACAGCTACCTCTCTTATTTGCTGACTCATCATCCTTTGTCTGGTCTGTAATGATGGTCTCCTAACTAATTTCCTTGACTCATATAGTTGGCTCAGAAATATCTTGACCTTCTGTTGATCTTTGGCACTGCCATAAATGTGTGTTTCTAAAACATAAATCGAATCATATTCCCCTCTTACTTTAAAAGCTCCAATTACAGAATTAAGTGCATTCTTATATGAGACCTGGCTTGGATGAACAAGGATTCCAACAACAGTAGGTTCCTTGAAAAGGAAATATAAGAGAAAATAAATGGTTTTTGCACATAAAAACATAGAAAATGCATAAGGAAAAGCATCCTTGTTAATTTTTAATGCAATGTTGTATTTTATGGCTTTTAAAATTGTACACTGTTTATTTGTAAATTATTGATGGATATAATACAAATTTGTTATATTTATTGCCCACTTTTGAATTTCTCTTTAAATAAAATTATTCCATGGTTACCTTCACACACACACACACAGACACACACACACATGTATATACATACTTTATGTTATGTTAACATATATATATATACATACGTATATACTGCTTAAGCAACAATCTCAGAGAAACAATATTTATGAATTCATGAAAATTATGAATTCATTAAAAATGAGTATGAACTATCTAATTAGAACTATTTTTTTAGAAAGAAAGTACTCTTGGGGTGCACTGAAAAATGAAAATTGTTTCTAATCAGCACTTTCCTGTTAATGAATAGGGCAATGAGATGGTATTAAAATGTGCATTTATAAATAGGTTTCTGCCGACATGTGACATTACACACCTGCCCAATAGTTTTACATTGCAAATGCGGCTTTTTCTTTTCTTTTTTCTATTTTGTATATAATTACAGTAATTGATCAAATTGTTTTCCATATGAGACAAAACTTCTATTACTTTCTGTTATCTAACATTTCCAGTGCTCTGCTTAACAGTAACATGCTGGATAACTTTGGGTATTCATAAAAAATGCTGTGAGTTTAAAAACAAGTTATTTCTAAGGAAGTTGCTTTTGCTCCTTCTTTTCTTCCTAAAATGTTTTAGTAATTCTAAGTTTCTGATTTATGCTTCTAGAGAGGCTGCAAACTCAAGAAACATAGACTCAGTTTGTAGGCAAGTGCATCATTACTGAGTAAAAGTATAAACAGTTTTATTTTCTATGATTCCCCTCTATTAAGGACTGAAAGAGCAGTAAAATAAAAACCATTTGCATATTGATAATTAATTATCAACAAGAAGGATAAATATATTTTTTTCAAAGTCCATCGCTTATTCCCTAGCCCTGTTCATAGAAGGACACTTTTGAAGTTGTAAAGACTAATTTTGGAGTCTTGGTATTTTTCTTCTATGCAAGACATTGTTATATGACTGCCTGTTATACAACAGAGTGACAGCAAGTATGGTAAAAGGAGATTATTTGATGATTTTTCTACTTAGAAATTAACACCATGACTATAAATTTCTTCGGTATAATGATTCAAATATAATCTAAAATCAATACTGCAGATTACCATAACCATGAACGATGTTCCTTGGATAAGTCTTTAAACAAGTGAGTGAATATATGGAGATTCTTTTGTTTTGATGTGTTTTGATAATATTTAGAGATCTAAGAATTTTTCTAACTTTTTCAAGAACACAAAGTGAAATAACATTCAGCCAAGATTATAAACTAGGTTACCACACTGTTATTTTTGAATATTCTTTATTGAGACCTGAATCCTAGTAAAGGATAGTTAGACTTATCAGTTTAAGAGCTTCAATAACAGAGAAGACAAAAAATCTTAATATCCTTACCCTGAAGAATAAATCTTGGGACATAATTATACCTGTATCCAGAGGAAAATACTGCTTCATTTGATGTAATCTATAGTCTCAGTAATTTAATTATTATCTATGTTTGAGCTTAATTTGAAGTCTTAATTATTCAAAATATCTAACTTCAAATTCTAACATTCCAAATTCAGGAAGGTTTAATGTGGATTAGTGGGCAATAAATGGTCCTAGAACAACAGGATACCCATCTCACACACAAAAGAATTTCAGGTGGAATTTATGTTCATCAAAAGACACATATAATGTGAAAGTCTGTCAACAATCCAGGAGAAGGGCTTCACAACACATAAAATCAGCATAGCATAAATCCAGAATACATACTAAGTAATTCTTACAAAGCAATAAAAACTGAGCAATAGAAATAATCAGAAATTTCACTGAAGAAGAAGCACAAATGGCCCATAAAATTTATGAATAGATGTTAAATTAAGTAATGATCAGGGAAATGAAAATTAAAACCACAATGATATAGAATTTCACAGTCAGCAGATGGGAAAAATCAGATAATACCATATTTTCACAAAAATCTTGGCTGATGGAAATTTTACTTGTTACTACCACTCTGAAAATCAGTTTGGTATAACCCAGTTAAGAGGGACAAAGGTGTATATATCCTATAACTAGCAATTCTACTCCCCATTATCATCCCTAGAAAAATTTTTGTGCATGTGTATCAAGATATATCTACACAAAAGTTCTGTATTAGTGTTTTCTATGACAACAAAAATATACACACACACACCCAGTATCCACAAATGGAATAACTATTTGCATCATATTCATAAAATTATTATAATACAGAAGTAAAAATGATACATCTGGAGTCATACACATTAAAACCCATCAATTTAAAGCCAAAATATAAGCTCAAAGAAGCAACCCATAAAAGAATATACATTGATAGGATATATTAAAATAATGTCTGATATGTTGGCTTGAATGATAGATACACAGATATTTTTTCATGTCTTTAAACTACATGCTTATATTTTTATGACCGATTCTTATATATGCTATATTTCAGAATTAAAAAAATCAATATGTAAAATGGCAATCCTGGTTGATAAAAGAGGGGAGGGCATAAGAAGGAAAAGCATTTGGGGGACTTTTTTTGTGGAGTTTACTTTTAACTCCTTTTTACCACCCTAGATTTTTTTATTCCTTTCAAGATTTCTACCTTGCCTAAGCTCTCTCTCAACTCAGATGTATTTATTTATTTATTTATTTATTTATTTATTTATTTATTTATTTATTTATTTATTTATTTATTTTACATAGGCTACGGAGGTTTTAATAAAAGAATTAGTAAAAGCAAAACAGCTTGTTCTTTATAATTTTCTTGGAACAATGAGCTTCAGGGTGTCGTTTCACTGACATTGGTGATGGCAAATGAACTGCTGAGAGGAAGGCAACATCAATAAGGTCAACACAATCGGCACTGAGGGGGGAGCCAGTGGCATTGACAGCAGTGAGGTGAACCATGAAAGTAACAGCAGACGCAGTACTGTCATGGTCACTGTTGGCGGGACTGGCACCTTAAAAATGGATAACAATAAAAGGTAAGAGAGGAAAATAGCAGGCTGAAGCAAGATCCCACATAATACCTTTCAGGATAAATTATCTAAGTACATGTGAAACAGTCATTGGGGACTCCCAGCATAATATCAGGGAAAAAAGGAATTTGAAATTGTTTTGTTAAAAAACAAATTGAATACAATGAAATCAAATTTGGGAGGGACTATTGGTGGTTATAATATAAATATTTTTAAAATATAGTTATTTTGTTATACCTATCAATTTCTTACATCCAAGTTATGGTAGCCTTGGAAATATGGGTTGTACCAGTTTGGAAACATAAATATACTTACCATAGTAAATATTGTAATTATTTGGCATCTTGTATATAGCCAAAAATATTGTTCAAAAAGTTCTGATGTTGGCTTGGTCCTGTAAATACAACATATAATACCATTTTCCAATAATACATTTGGGTATTAAGCAATTTATTAATGGATATTTGAAATACACCATATTTATAAATTGGGAGATGCCCATATATGCACAAGGGAATTTACAGAAGGTATAAACTTGGTAATAAACATTCAACAGATAATTTGTGAGTAAGTAGTTGACTTTATAAGGTCACAAAAGGGAAGTAACCTGGCTGAATGGGGCCCCTTCTGGGGAATGGAAATGATCACTGTCTACTAGAAAGGAGCACACATAAGATGTTTACTTAAAAAGAGAAAGGGAGATAGGAATGATGTAAATTTTCCGTCTCTAGATGAGCTGAAGGAATGCTCATGTGAGAGGCTCAGAATTAGGCCATCAGGCCCACAAAGCTGAGATGGCGTGGAACCATGAATGCTTCAGCAACAACAAAAATGATGATGACAACAATAATAATAAAGTTAAGTAGTAATTCTGAGTGACGATAATAGTGACTCTGATGAGTTTTTTCTATTTTTCCTTTGACTTTGCTTATTTCTTCTGTTTTAAAGAAGCCCAAATGAAAGACTTTCTTATATAATCAACTACCTTCACATTTCATAGACTCATAAAATTAAGTACCTGAAAAAATGACAGGAGTTGGTCTTTCCAGTTCCATAATGGGGTGGGGTGGGTAAGAACTCAGAGTAGTATTTTTTAGGTGAGTTTTTAATATAATTCCAAATGTGCCTGTGTTAACAAAATATCTTTAGCACATATTCAGTAAATAAATAAATACTGAACAGTGTCAGGCATGCTTCTCTATATTCAGGATATAGCAATGAGTGAAACACACACATTCCTTCCCTCATGTATTTTCTATTCTATTTCATAAAATTTTTCTAAGACTGTATTTTCTGTCCTTAAATATGCAATCTTACACAGTACTTAAAAATTACAAATTCCCAATCACTAAAACAAGAAAAAAGTGCAGAAATGTTATTTTTTATTGTTAGTATTAAAAATGACAATCAAAATTTGCTCTTGTAGAGTCACTTTAATTCACTGTTCTCAAAGAACTGTACCATTCTAATTAATTTTACAGCTACCAAGAGGGACAGATAAGTATTATTATTCCAATTTTTATAAAAAAGGAAACTGTAACATAGAAACTGAATTCACATCTTCTTTCATACTTCAATAGAACTCTTAAGAAACCCCATAGCTAGTGTGTAGTTTCAGCTTATATTGCAGTGTACCTCTGTGGAACTTTTTTCATCACACAAATAGACATTTTTGGGAAGTGACAGAGAAAAAAAATTTATGGGGATGGGTTCTGAAAAATGTTATATAGCTGATAGGAACTGCCCAGGAAATTGTACAGTAAAAGTAAACTGGTCCATGCTCATTTCTTATGTTATTTCTATATAGATTTGGTTGAGAAAAAAAAAGATCATTTGCCCAAGGCCTCCTGACTCTATAACTTGAAACATCCAAATAAAATATCCTACAATTCACTCAACAACAAATAGTAACCAACTATACAAACAGAAAAACTGAACTTTCCTTTCCACAATAAACTGACTAATCATTGTTGTAACCTAAAAAAAAATGCATTAATGCACAATAACTTCATAGTAGAAAAAACTAACTCTATTAGTCAGTAACTAGTCAGGGATTTAAAAACAAACCAACAAACATCACAGGTATTTTGATGGAGGGAATATAACAAGTATTTTAATAACCTTAGAACTGCTGAGACCAAACAAATGGGGAGGTGAAGAAAGCAGAGATCAGCAAAAAGCAGGAATCCACTAAGCAGCTCTGGAGGGATTCAGGAAGGGGGTGGGGAGGAGCCTGAGCTGCTAAGTTTGAGCAAGGGAAGAGACACAGACACTGCTCTGTGGTAAACATTCAAATAGGATGGAAACATCCTTATACTCTTGTCATCTTTCTGGGCACAAATAAATGTCTTTTCCTGAGACCTCCTTGACACAAAATTTCCAATCTCGTTTCTCCAGGTCCCGCAAGAAGTAAACAAATAAATGGCCAATGCTCATGAATCGTACCTTGTAATTGTCATTCCTTCCATGAAAAATTAAGAACAAGATGCATGGTCCAAAGTTCAGCTCAGTGGGAGTGTTTCCATTTAGGAATACACTGATTGGATTATCGCAATAGCATTTTAATTTTTTTTCTTCTATTTTTACCTCCCTTTTCTTACTCTACACATGATAATTTAGAGTGATCTTTTTAGCACATGAGGTATGTCATGACTGTCCTCTGCTCAAAACAGAGAGAAGTTCTTACTCAAAAGAAAGCTAAAATTCTGACATAGTCAAAAGACCGTCTGTGGCGTTGCTCTAATTCTGTGAGGTCTCCTAGTACTCTCAAAGTTAAACGGGCAAGGAAGACTTTATTCAAGACTACTGAAGTAGAGGAGAGAGACTGAACTCAACTACACTGAAACAAAGGGCTGGGAAGTGTTTAAGAGTTGGAATACAAAGAATAATAGGTTACCTGTGTTTGCTAATTGGTGTCACCCAATGAAAAAGTAAACTTTCACCTATATTTGTGAGAGGAGGCAGTTTCTTACTCACAGAAATTTTACTCACAGAAATAATTTCTCACAGAAATTAGGCTCCTGCCCTCCCACAGAGACTGGGAGATAGGAATGCTATCTCTTTCAGTGTTTACATTTCAAAGATACAGTCTCCATGTCTATAAGAAATATGTCTCTTGGGTTGTAAAACTGGTAAGAAGCTGGGAGAAGATTTACATACATTTCTAAAGAGACAGAGAAGAATTAACAATTTAAAGCTTTCTAAAGTAAATACTTAAGAAAAAGGTGGCCAGAGAACTAGTCAGGAAGAAGCCTGTCCAAAGTTCAGCCAAGCTGAGAAGAATGATAAGGCCTTTTTGGTCACTACTTACTCATATCTTCAGCCTTAAAAATACTAGATTCCTTCCTATTCCTTAAACACTATTCTGTTTCAGAATATTTTTATTTGCTGGACCTTCTGTCTGGACTATTATTCTGCCAACTTACATGGCTGGTGCTCTTACTTCCTTCTGATTTATGCCCATACGTCAATTTACCAGAGAGAACTTTCATGGCTGTACTATTTAAAGTATCAACCTTTCAAACAGTGTCTGTATCCCTCACTGTGCTTAATTATTTCCAATACAACTTAACAACATATGATATATTATTTATCATTAAAGCACTAGGAATCCAGAAACTTAGTCTGAATTATTTTCTCATATATCCTCAGAACCTAGCATATCATATGTGTTTAATAAATTCTTGTAGAACAAATGAATTAGTGAAGCATTTACTATCATTAAGTTTTCAAAATAAGAAAAGGAAGGTATAAACATATTAAGTAAAGTACTTAAGCCATAGTGTCATATGTCAGAGTTATTTATTAATCTATACAACCTCTGCCTCATTCCAAACCTAAATATGTAGCTGTTAATTGAAAAATTGATTAGAAGTTATAGTTTTTTTAACAAATTCATAACAATGATTTCAATACATGTGACAAAGCAGTCACAATTCAGCCTCCATATGATTTTTGTGTTGTCTCAACAAGTTATCTGTGGCACCGCGCCTAGCCCAAGATAAAAACTGTGTAAACAGTCATTGAATGAGTTAGTAAGTCAATGGCTGGAGTTACGTATTCTGGATTATTGTCAATACTTAAGTAAACAGATATTTGCCTAATCTCTCTGAGCCTGGACTTATTATCTGCAAAATGAGAATATAAGCTGGGTTGGTCTCTAAAGTAGTGATGACTTGCCAGCCACCAAAATTCATACTTTCCCTGTATACAGAGAATTGTTGCTGAGAAGTAGCTGCCTGACCACAGACTGTTATTTCCCATTCTCCTTGCATTAAGAGGACATTCCATTGATATATGATTAGAAGTGATATATATCACTTCTGGACTGAGGTTTACTTAGAAGCAAGTGTGTCATCTCCACATTTCCTTTATTTTTCTACTTAATGAATTTAGAGAACTCCAAGGCTTCCATGGAAGGCAGAACCAAATGATGAAAACCTGAATTACCATGTGGAGGAAAGTCAGCAACACCTGAACAATTATTTGAGTGTAAAATAACATTCCATGGTGTTCAGCAACTAAAATACTGAGTTTCTTTATTATACCAGGTAACAGTAGTCTAAATATTATAATCACTAATGTTTGTTCCAATTATAAAATTTCATATTCTACATCTCATATCAAATCAGTACTTTCTTAAATGTTAAAACACACTTTCTTAAGTGCACTAATTATTTCTAGTTTCCAGTGTCATAACTCTAATTCTGGTCCTAGTTAGCTAACACTTTTAACAACCATATTTTCCAAGTGGTCTTCTTTCTTCTACTTTTTCTTGTTCAAATTAACTTCAATAATAATTATTTCATAGTTATTTCTCAATCATCTATTAATCCTTTTACATGGGCTTAATAGAAGGCCTGACTGACTTTCAATCTTAGCTCTCCAATATAAATCTTCTACTTTTAACCAGATCTTTCATCCATACCTCTTAAAATAAATTATGCTTATTCAAGTCCCCAAAGCTTTACCATTCCCTCCACTGAGTTTCTGTCTTTTCAACTGTACCACCAATCTTTAAGATCCTATACAATAATAATTTCCTTTGAAAATTTCACCACCCATTCTAATTCATGTTTATCTCATCTGTTTATACTTTCATTCCAATATTTTATGTCAGGAATGGAAAATGCTTAGTATCTGTTCTACCACCTTATGACTAATTCTGCTTCTATCATGACAATGTTTCACAATGATCTGGAAGTTCCATTGCCAGACCTGACCCTGGTCTGCTTGCCCACTGTACACGTGCAATGCTCACAGGAGCAGGCTTTCACATGTGAGCAACAAGTTATTATTGGCTTTGTATAAAGAGCCCTGCCCAGTGCTCTGGGACTATGAGGTAGATAAGAGGCCTGGGGCAGACACTGGCTTTCTGCAAGCAGACTGCCCGAGAGGCAGATGTGATTCCAGTACTCAACCTGCCAACCTGCTCCCATGAGAATAAAGCTTGGTATAAACCCTTTTACCCCTAAAATGTTTCGTTGTTACTCTGTCTCACCTAATCCGGAGTGAACTTGCCTGGGAGCAAGCCCCCCTCAGGCGAGACATTTATGAAAACAGATTCCCAATATTTTGCAAAAGATGGGTTCAGACTAAAACCATCAATTAATCAGATTGACATGAAAACTGAGATCCACTGACCCGTCTTTGTTTTGAACTGTTAAGCTTATATCACTTAATTCTATTAAAATACCTTCCGTTTGTATATATAATAATTCCACTACATTACAGTATTATTTTAAAAAGTGGTTCCTATAATTGTGCTAAACACAAGGGTTTTTTTTTTTTTTACAAACATTAATCATGGAGTTATGTATTCTGGATTCTTGTAAATACTTAAGCAAACTGAGGCATTTTCTCAGTATTTTTTTTAAACCCCCAATATCTCAAAACAAAAAAACAAAACCTAAAATTTCAAATATTCAAATGTATCTCAAATAGTACTATGTTTGAAACAGTGATCAAGAAACAAACCAGTCTGGCAGCAAGAGGATACGATATTTTAAGTACTCTGTACTCTGCTCATCAGCTGTAAAAAAGTAAACATTTAAAGTTTATATTTAGAGACAACATATTTGTCAAAAAAGCTTTCTATTAAAGTGCCACAATGTAGAAAAGATGTTCCTTTTAGGTTGTTTCAGTTTAGTACAAAATTACTAAAACAGAGAAGTCAGAGCAGAGGAAACCTATAGTACTAGGTAGGGTCATATTGATTGGTTTATTTATTTATTTTAAAAGCAAGATAGAAGATCAAATATTATCTTGTTTAAAAATGCTGACAGCAACAATAATGCTAAATGAAAATGTTTGTCCTGTAAATAAAAAGAGTGAGAAACAAACAAAAGTACCTTCAAGTGTTAGGGAAATTTTTTCAGGTATATACAACATAAAAGTTAATACAAAGTTACATATTTCCTATCAATGGCATCGTGACAAGGCAGTGTTTCTTTCTACAAAAACATTTTCAGTAACCAGAAAATAATAATTGTTGTCCTCTGATTTTTTTCTTAGATTTCTTAAAATTTATTTGTTGGAGCAGTTGTGGCAAGATTTAATAGAGGAATCTAAAATTACAAGTAATGTGTATGACAACAACTAAGCAATACAAAACTACTCATTGTTATTCAGGTGAAATATACATTTCAAGAGTCTGTTGTATACTGTTTTACAAACACTTAATATATTGCTTTTAAAAAACACCATTACAAACATTTTATTTTCAAATATAAAGCAAAATAAATGAAGTTGGTTTACTGCAAAAGTTTGAATTTTATTGGTGCACGTTTCAAATTAATATTTGGAATGAAAGGATTAACTAGCCTCCATGATTTAAATAAAAAGCTATTCAATGTTTGAAATTTTTCTCTTCTAAACATTTGCAGAAAAACCAATAGCAGAAAAACAAAGGTATAAATACAGTTTAGTGTTTATCTTCTCAGTCAAGTTCAAGTATTCTGTCAATTGGAACCTAAACTAAATCAAGACATGTGCATAATGTGTTCTTATCAGTGCTGCAAGTGGAATCAGAGTTGATAAACAGATTCAGGAACGTAGTGGAAAGCTAAAAATGAGTTATGTCACCAGGTGGTATGCGGAATGCTGGGCTTAAATTGGGAAATTACATAAGGTTTTAGTTATACAGATGACTATGATAAAACTTAGCATCAGAAGAGTAATTTGCATTAATATGGTCTGGCTCAGTCCTGTACATCAAAAAAAAGATAGTAACTGCAATAACAATACTCATTTCTTCCTCACTCATTGCCTCCTTCACACCCTGTCCTGTTCATAGAGCTGTTGATTGGAAGGGGTGGTGCAGATCCTTTAAAATGTAACTATCCCCTCTGTGGGTAAAATTCCAATATTTCCAGAATCTCTTACCTGGTTTTGTGCATCTCCTTATCAATAGGTGTTGACAAGGGATGGAGAGAAGTAGTGCATCTCCATATCAATACGGCGAGTGGAGAGTGAGCATGTACCTGGAGAGGAGAGGTTTTTGGGGGCCTTAGCAGTGAGTCACGAGAGACATGGGCGAACAGGAGTAGGTGACTTCTTGTAAGCAATAAATGGGTTTCTCCCACTTTATTTTTCCTTTTGACTGATTTTGGCTTCAAAGGTTTATTTGCAGGCTGGGAACTTATTTTCCTCCAGGAATTATACCCCCCCACAAAGAAGGCTGGAGATTCTCATTGTTTGCCAATTGTTCTAGTTCCCTGGAGCTAGCACAGAGCCAGAGAAGCTGGTCAAGGAAGATGTTTATAGCCACTTGCTTAGCTACTACAGCTTTAGAGGACAAGCCTGGGCTATTTACCTGGCCCCAGTGGGATTCTTTGTTTTGTTTACCCACCTAGCCAACCACAAACAGATCAATCTTAGCTGCCATTTCAAGTATGTGAGGCTTTTCTAAGACTTCAAAGAATTATTACCTCCATGAAAATACTTTATATTCAAGGAATATCTTATTAAATTATAAAGGTCAAGCATAATTATGAGATGGTCCATTGGAAGGATAGGATAATTATAGACATATCTAGGAATGCGATTTATGGGTGGTAATACCTAACTGAGCATGCATCAAGTGTGATTATGGGCATTCATCTGAAGAGATAGAGGTCAGCACACCCCATTGACCTTTGCTTTCTGAATTGCATAGTCCTGAGGTCAGCAGCTGAGCTATCTAGGCACTCCCATTATGTTTTTGTGCTGTGGTTAAATCACAAATGGTCAAGGAAAAGCTAATCTGAGACCAGCATAGGTCTTACCCTTGATTCCATCACTCCTACTCTACTGGTCCAGAAAGCCTTTCTCATATACATAAATGAATAAATACACACACACACACACAAAATGTCAAGGCTGTCCCTGATAGTAGCAAAGGAGCAAATGACTCATATTTTTAGCTATCATGATCCTTACGCCTTCCATCTTTATGGAAGTTACATGAAATTTACCTTATTTAGAGTACTGTTCTGTGACGTGTTTTGCTTTTCATTCAACATTCTCCTTAAAAGTCTTCTGTGTTGGTTCATATAGATCCTAGTTCACTCTTTTAAATCCTCTGTTTTATTCCATTGCATAAATACAGCACAGTTTATATATTTCACTACTGGTGGAGACATTTGGATTAGTTCCAATTTTTCACTCTTGAAAACAACATTTCAGGACTCATTCTTATGCTTGTCTTTTATCTATAAGTGAGAATAAGTGAAAGAATGTCAGTAGGGTATATAATAGGAGTTTAATGGCTGTATCACAGAATATGCATGTGTTCAATATTCTAGGAAGACTGAAACTTCTATCTTAAATGGTTTTACCAATATAATATTCAACAAAAGGCATATAAGAATTTTCTTTCCCCATCATCCTACAAATACCTGAAATTGTCAGATTCATTTTTAATTTGCTAATAACCTGGGTAGGAAAAGAATCACATTTTTCAAAATTTGCATTTCCCCACAGAAATGCACAATGGTTGAGAGTCTTTTCATGTTTACTGACTATTGTGTTTCCTTTTTTAGTAATTCCTGTTTATATCCTTCCCACATATTTCCTTTTGAACTACTTGTCTCTTATTATTGATTTGTAGAAGTTATATTTTCTCAGTACTTTTCATTTATTATGAATATTGAAAATATCTAGTCTAAGTCTATGACTAATACTCTGATTTTGTTTACAGTATATTTGTCATACAGATGATTTTAATGTAATACAATCATTAATCAATCTTCTAATTTTTGCTTTGTGTTTTTTGTAAAGTGCCAGTGAATGAATTGTGTCCTCACAAAATTCATATGTTGAAGGCCTAATCCTTAATATGACTGTGTTTGTGTATAAGGCCTTTAGGAGGTAATTATGGTAAAATGAGCTCACAAGCATGGTATACTTGTTTCCTCAGGCTGTCATAACAAAATGACAAAGAGTGAGTGGCTTAAACCACAAAAATTTATTAAAGTTCTAGAGTCTGTCAAGTCCAAACTCAAGATGCTGGCAAAGAAGGTTTCATTCCAAGTCCTATTTTAGCTTGTAGGTGGTATCCATCTCAATGTGCTCACATGACCTCTTGTAGGAGGGAGATCAAACTCTCCGATGTCACTTCTTATAAGTATCCAATCCTATCAGATCAGAGTCTCACTCTTTTGACTTCATTTAGCATTAATTACCTCCTTAAAGGTCCTATCTCATGATACAGTTACAATGGGAGTTACTTCAATATATGAATTTGGGGGGGACCCAAATATTCAGTCCATAAGAGATGAGACCCTAATCTAATGGGATCAGTGGCCTTGTAAGAAGTATATGCCCTCTATAACACTATCTACACTCCCACCATATGCTCAGAGGAAAGGCCATGTGAGAACAAAGTACACATCTGCAAACTAGAAAGAGAGCTCAACAGAAACCCAGTTGGTTGGAATTGGATTTTAGATGTCTAGCCTCTAGTACTGTTAGAAGATTAATTTCTGTTGTTTGAATCACACACTCTATGATATTTTGCTATGGCAGAGCACATATGACATTAAGACATACAGTAATATTCACATAATTATTTTCACATGTAGGACTTTTGACCCATGTTATATATAAAACATATTTATAAAACATACATGATGAAAAATTATATTTAATATTATATACATTATAATTATATATACAATGAAAAACAGACTCAAAGATAATTATTGAATAGATGACCCTATCACCACTGATTTGTAATGTTTCATCTAATCTCATGATACTGTGATATATATAAGAAATTGTCTATCCCTATTACATATTTTCCTTTATGGATTATCTATCTATGTATCAATATGATTTTGCTTGAAATACTATCCTAGTAATATTAAGTCTAGATATCTGGTAGGGCAAGAATCCCAAATTCTTGTTCTTGGAGTATCTTGGTAATTTCTTAGATTTTTGAAAGGTCAGTGCTACTCAAACTTCAATGTTCATGGTCCTGGCAATTCAGTAGGTTTGAATTAGGGCTTGAGACTTTGAATTTTCTCTAACACTCCTAGTTTTTGACAGTAAACAGCAGTGTATTACAAATAGTTTGTCAAAGAGGTGGTGGAGCCAAGATGGCGGCATGAGTAGAGCAGCAGAAAACTCCTCCCAAAACTATACATATTTTTGAAAATACAACAAATACAACTCTTCCTAAAGGAGAGACCAGAAGACACAGGACAACAGCCGGACTACATCCACACCCGCGAGAACCCAGTGCCTCGTGAAGGGGGTACGATACAAGCCCCGGCCTGGCGGGACCCGAGGGCCCTTCACCCCAGCTCCCGGTGGGAGGAGAGGAGTCTGAGTGGGGAGGGAGAGGGAGCCCAGAACTGCTGAACACCCAGCCCCAGCCATCCGCACCAGAGTGCAGACACAGTGCGTACATGGGGTGCTGGAAACTAGGGAAACAGGATAGTAAGACCTGTGAGTGGGTCCCCACAGATGGCACCCTTGGTACAAAGAAAAGTGAGTGCTTTTGAAAAGTCTTAAAGGGACAGGGACCCCACAGCTGGAAGGAAGCATCCTGGGACACTTAGCCCAGAGGCTGGGAATCTCAGGGAACTCCAGGCACCCTAAACCCCTGGGCAGCAGCACAACTAGGAGGCCCCTCATGGAGATAACCAACCTTCCAACCATTTCCCCTCCAATGCAGCTCTGCCATATTGGAGCAGCAGCCTGAGGCAGGCCACAACCATAGCAACCACGGAACTTAACTCCATAGTGGCCAGGCAAGAATCAGAAGCCCTGTCTGTGTGCAGCTGCCCAGAACAAGCCACTAGAGGTTGGTGTTTTCCCAGGAGAGGAAGGCCACAAACCAGCAAGAAGGGACGTTCTCCCAGCCATCACATGCCCCAGCTATGCAAACTATCTCTATATCCATGAAAAGGCAGAAAAATTTGATACAGACCAAAATCACAGAGTCAACCCTGAGAAGGAGATAGACCTAACAAGTCTTCCTGAAAAAGAACTCAAAATAAAGGTCATAACTATGGAGCTGCAGAGAGATATACAAGAGCTAAGGGATGACGTCTGGAGGGAGATTACAGAAATTAAACAATCTCTGGAAGGATTTATAAGCAGAATGGATAAGATGCAAGAGGCCATTGATGGAACAGGAATGCATAGAAGCAGACGCAGAGAGATGAACAGATCCTCAGGAATGAAACAATATTAAGAGAACTGTGTGATAAATCCAAAAGGAACAATATCCGCATTATAGGGGTACCAGAAGAAGAAGAGAGAGAAAAAGGGATAGAAAGAGTCTTTAAAGAAATAATTGCTGAAAAATACCCCAAAATGGGGGAGGAAATGATCGATCAGACCACAGAAGTACACAGAACTCCCAACAGAAGGGACCCAAGAGGACAACACCAAGACACAGAATAATTAAAGTGGCAAAGATCAAAGACAAGGACAGAGTTTTAAAGGCAGCTAGAGAGAGGAAAAAGGTCACCTACAAAGGAAAACCCATCAGGCTATCATCAGACTTCTCAACAGAAACAATACAGGCCAGAAGAGAATGGCATGATATACTTAATGCAATGAAAGAGAAAGGCCTTGAACCAAGAATACTGTATCCAGCACGACTATCATTTAAATATGAAGGAGGGATTAAACAATTCCCAGACAAGCAAAAGTTGAGGGAATTTGCCTCCCACAAACCACCTCTACAGGGTATTTTAGAGGGACTGTTCTAGATAGGAGCATACCTAAGACTAAACAGATGTCACCAGACAAAATGAAATCACAGCAAAGAAAGCAGACCAACCAAATACTAACCAAAGGCAAAAAATAAAATTAACTACCCACAAAAACAGTTAAAGGAATCAAAAAAGAGCACAGAATAAAACAACCAACATATAAAGAATGGAAGAGGAGGAATAAAAAGGGAGAGAAATAAAGAATCACCAGACAGTGTTTATAACAGCTCAATAAGTGAGTTAAGTTAAACAGTAAGATAGTAAAGAAGCTAACCTTGAACCTTTGGTAACCACAAATCTAAAGCCTGCAATGGCAATAAGTACATATCTCTCAATAGTCACCCTAAATGTAAATGGACTGAATGCACCAATCAAAAGACACAGAGTAACAGAATGAATAAAAAAGCAAGACCCATCTATATGCTGCTTACAAGAAATTCACCTCAAACCCAAAGACATGCACAGACTAAAAGTGAAGGGATGGGAAAAGATATTTCATGCAAACAACAGGGAGAAAAAAGCAGGTGTTGCAGTACTGGTATCAGACAAAATTGACTTCAAAACAAAGAAAGTAACAAGACATAAAGAAGGACATTGCATAATGATAAAGGGCTCAGCCCAACAAGAGGATATAACCATTAAAAATATATATCCACCCAAGACAGGAGCACCAGCATATGTGAAACAAATACTAACAGAACTAAAGGAGGAAATAGAATGCAATGCATTCATTTTAGGAGACTTCAACATGCCACTCACTCCAAAGGATACATCCACCAGACAGAATATGAGTAAGGACACGAAGGCACTGAACAACACACTAGAACAGCTGGACCTAATAGACATCTACAGAACTCTACATCCAAAAGCATCAGGATACACATTCTTCTCAAGTGCACAAGGAACATTCTCCAGAATAAACCACATAATAGGCCACAAAAAGATTGAAATTCAAAAAGATTGAAATTCTACCAACCAACTTTTCAGACCACAAAGGTATAAAACTAGAAATAAATTCTACAAAGAAAAAAAAAAGGCTCACAAACACATGGAGGCTTAACAACATGCTCCTAAATAATCAATGGATCAATGAACAAATTAAAATAGAGATCAAGGAATATATGGAAACAAATGACAACAACAACACAAAGCCCAAACTTCTGTGGGATGCAGCAAAGGCAGTCTTAAGAGGAAAGTATATAGAGATCCAGGCACACTTAAGAAGGAAGAACAATCCCAAATGAATAGTCTAACATCACAATTATTGGAACTGGAAAAAGAAGAACAAATGAGGCCTAAAGTCAGCAGAAGGAGGGACATAATAAAGATTAGAGAAGAAATAAACAAAATTGAGAAGAATAAAACAATAGCAAAAATCAATGAAACCAAGAGCTGGTTCTTTGAGAAAATAAACAAAATAGATAAGCCTCTAGACAGACTTATTAAGAAAAAAAGAGAATCAACACACATCAAAAGAATCAGAAATGAGAAAGGAAGAATCAGAACAGACTCCACACAAATACAAAGAATTATTAAAGACTACTATGAAAACCTATATGCTAATAAGCTAGAAAACCTAGAAGAAATGGACAACTTCCTAGAAAAATATAACCTTCCAAGACTGACCAAGGAAGAAACACAAAATGTAAACAAACCAATTGTCAGCAAAGAAATTGAAGCAGTAATCAAAAAACTACCTAAGAACAAAACCCCCGGGCCAGATGGATTTACCTCGAAATTTTATCAGACATACAGAGAAGACATAATACCCATTCTCCTTCAAATTTTCCAAAAAATAGAAGAGAAGGGAATATTCCCAAACACATTCTATGAAGCCAACATCACCCTAATACCAAAACTAGGCAAAGACCCCACCAAAAAGAAAATTACAGACCAATATCCCTGATGAACGTAGGTGCAAAAATACTCAATCAAATATTAGCAAACCGAATTCAAAAATATATCAAAAGGATCATACACCACGACCAAGTGGGATTCATCCCAGGGATGCAAGGATGGTACAACATTCAAAAATCCATCAACATCATCCACCACAAAAACAAAAAGAAGGATAAAAACCACATGATCATCTCCATAGATACTGAAAAAGCATTCAAAAAAATTTAACATCCATTCATGTTAAAAACTCTGAGCAAAACGGGTATAGAGGGCAAGTACATCAACATAATAAAGAACACATATCATAAACCCACAGCAAACATCATACTGAACAGTGAGAAGCAGAAAGCTTTTCCTCTGATATCAGGAACAAGACAGGGATGCCCACTCTCCCCACTGTTATTTAACATAGTACTGGAGGTCCTAGCCATGGCAATTAGACAAAACAAAGAAATACAAGGAATCCAGATTGGTAATGAAGAAGTTAAACTGTCACTATTTACAGATGACATGATATTGTACATAAAAAACCCTAAAGACTCCACTCCAAAACTACTAGAACTAATATTGGAATTCAGCAAAGTTGCAGTATACAAAATTAACAGAAATCTGTGGCTTTCCTATACACTAACAATGAACTAATAGAAACAGAAGTCAGGAAAACAATTATGTTCACAATAGCATCACAAAGAATAAAATACTTAGGAATAAAACTAACCAAAGAAGTGAAAGACCTATACACTGAAACCTATAAGACACTCGTAAGAGAAATTAAAGAGGATACTAATAAATGGAAACTCATCCCATGCTCTTGGCTAGGAAGAATTAATATCATCAAATGGCCATCCTGCCCAAAGAAGTTTACAGATTGATACAATCCCTATCAAATTACCAATAACATTCTTCAATAAACTGGAACAAATAGTTCAAAAATTCATATGGAAACACCAAAGACCCCAAAGAGCCAACACAATCCTGAGAAAGAAGAATAAAGTGGGGGGATCTCACTACCCACCTTCAAGCTCTACTACAAAGGCATAGAAATCAAAACAATTTGGTACTGGCACAAGAATGGAGCCACAGACCAGTGGAACAGATTAGAGACTCCAGACATTAACCGAAACATATATGGTCAATTAATATATGATAAAGGAGCCATGGACATACAATGGGCAAATGACAGTCTCTTCAACAGATGGTGCTGGCAAAACTGGACAGCTACATGTAAGAGAATGAAACTCGATCATTGTTTAGCCCCATACACAAAAGTAAATTCAAAATGGATCAAAGACCTGAATGTAAGTCATGAAACCATAAAACTCTTAGAAAAAAACATAGGCAAAGATCTCTTGGACATAAACATGAGTGACTTCTTCGTGAACATATCTCCCTGGGCAAGGAAAACAAAAGCAAAAATGAACAAGTGGGGCTACATCAAGTTGAAAAGCTTCAGTACAGCAAAGGAAACCATCAATAGAACAAAAAGTTCCCTACAGTGTGGGAGAATATATTTGTAAATGACAGATCTGATAAAGGGTTGACATCCAAAATATCTAAAGAGCTCACACACCTCAACAAACAAAAAGCAAATAATCCAATTAAAAAATTGGCAGAGGAGCTGAACAGACAGTTCTCCAAAGAAGAAATTACGATGGCCAGCAGACACATGAAAAGATGCTCCACATCGCTAGTTATCAGAGAAATGCAAATTAAAGCCACAATGAGCTATCACCTCACACCAGTAAGGATGGCTACCATCCAAAAGACAAACAAGAACAAATGTTGGCAAGGTTGTGGAGAAAGGGGAACCCTCCTGCACTGCTTGTGGGAATGTAAATTAGTTCAACCATTGTGGAAAGCAGTATGGAGGTTCCTCAAAAAGCTCAAAATAGAAATACCATTTGACCCAGGAATCCCACTTCTAGGAATTTACCCTAATGCAGCAGCCCAATTTGAAAAAGACAGATGATGCAACTCTATGTTTATCGCAGCACTATTTACAATAGCCAAGAAATGGAAGCAACCTAAGTGTCCATCAGTACATGAATGGATAAAGAAGATGTGGTACATATACACAATGGAATATTATTCAGCCATAAGAAGAAAACAAATCCTACCATTTGCAACAACATGGATGGAGCTAGAGGGTATTTTGTTCAGTGAAATAAGCCAAGCAGAGAAAGGCACATTCCAAATGATTTCACTCATCTGTGGAGTATAAGAACAAAGAGAAACTGAAGGAACAAAATAGCAGCAGAATCACAGAACACAAGAATGGACTAATAGTTACCAAAGGGAAAGGGACTGGGGAGGATGGTCGTGTTTTGGAGGGATAAGGGGGGGATGAAGAAAGGGGGTATTATGATTAGCATGTATAATATGGGGGTGGGGGAAAGGGGAGCACTGTGCAACACAGAGAAATCAAGCAGTCATTCTACAACATCTTACTACGCTGATGGGCGGTGACTGTAATGGGGTTTGTGGGGGGTACTAGGAGAAGGGGAGAGCCTAGTAAATATAATGTTCTTCATGTAATCGTAGGTTAATGATAACAACAAAAAAAGAAGAAATAATTTGTCAAATTTCATCTTTTTTAAATTGAAAAGTTGACTGATGTGAATTACATTAAGTCATAAAATAACTTGGTGAGAATTGATTTTGTTTTAAATAAAAAATCATTGAGTCCTTCTATAAAGGAACATGGTACTTTTTTGTATTTTATTTTATGTACTTCGATAATATATTTTAATTTGCTTTGCAAAAGCTTTACTCAGGTACCATATACTTTATATTGCCTTTGAAAATGGTATCCTTCTCTCTGTTCTAGTACCAAAATAAATTGGTAGAATATATAAATGCTATTCATTTTTTTAGATTTATTTCATATGCAATATACTTCTTCATCTATTCTAGTAGTAGCTGAAATTTTATTGACTTGCAATGAGCTTGCTTGCTATTTGTATTAGAGTTATGCTGACCACAGAGTGATTATCTTCTTTATTTCTATTTTCTGCAGATTTGGGGTTACCTGTTCTTGACAAATTGCTAAAATTTTCCTAGATCTGTTATCTCCGTTGTCCCTGTCCCCTTTGAATAGGGATGAGATTGGCAGAAAATTTTGACTGCTGATATTTACTTTTAAGATGGCAGATTTAGTCATGTTTTGTATTTCTTTTTTATTTGAGTTTGTTTGTATATATATTTTCTATAGAACAGTTTGTCTCAGTGTGTGTATGCTGAGAATCCCTGTGGTTCCTGGGAAAACTTTTAATGGGTCCATGAGATAAAACATACTTTCAAAATTATACTATGTGTGGGTAAAATTGTAGTATTTCCAGAATATCTCACCTGGCTTTGGCATCTCTGCATATCAATAGGTATTTAGAGGTGGAAAGAAGTATGGTTTTAGTGCATTTGCATCTTTCCTGAGGGGTGGAGAAATCATCTCCATATCAATGGGTAAGTACCTGGGCAACAGCGGGCTTATCAGTACCTGAGACGTGAGGGGAAGGGCCGGTGTTGTGGCTGCTTGAGAAGGAGAGAGAGATTGGCCGGACTGCAGTTTTGTAAGCAATAAATGGGTTTTAAACTTCATTTTTCCCTTTGACTAATTTTGGTTTTTAGAGGTATTTTGCCCCAGGATTTCCTTTCCCCAGACTTAACAATCGGCGAAAGTTGGCAGGATTCCTGTGAACCCGAAACCTGTCATAATGGGTGCGACCTTTGGAAGGGCCGCCCCTGGAAATGATGGGGAGAATTGGCACTCATGCCGAGGGAGATGTGTCTACACTTGTGTGTTCATGGAGGCATCACCACTGCTTCTGGCCATGCCGACCCCAGCCTGTGGCCTGAGCCTAAGGCTACTGCTTCTGCCACTGCTGCTGTTCTTGCTTCCAGCTGGAGCCTGGCCACAACCATGGAAAGGAGCAGAGGTCCGGGTTCACCTTGATAGAGAAGCAACAGGCTGCTCTGTACCATACCATGCTGGCTACAGAGCACATTGCCAGAACAGCTCTAACCAAGGTAATAAACTCCTATCCCATTGCTGGGTGGGTGCGACACTGTACCCAAAGGCCACAGAGTGGCGTGGCACCGACACCTCAAAAAACAATGTTGGCCCATCTGTGTGGCTTGTCTTTCACCTTAGAAGAAGTCAGCCGAGCCCTGAAGGAATGCCCTGCATGTTGTGCAGATGAGCAAATCACCAAGAGGGACTTAGAGCCTCTCTCTGCAGCCTATGGTCGGTTGCCAGATACTGAGAGCAATCGAGGTACCCACTTTATTGGACATGAGTAGCAAGGATGGGTGCAGCAATTAGGAGTAAAATGGACGTGGCCCTGGACATTTCAACACATGGATTGGCGATGGCTGGCTCTTTTGGCACCTTGGGGAAAATAACTGAAAGCTGGCCTTCTGTGTATTCCTGTAATAACAGCAAATTGGCCCCCGATAATCACAGTTATTTGCTTCTACGGTGTTTGTGTCCTGGATGCACCCCCTGCCTGCAGCTGCCGCGTGATGGCTGGAATGGACAAGCTTTGAACTTAATCTGCATGGGACTTTGAACCTAACTGAATCCTCTGACTTGAGAATTATGACTTGAGAAAATAATGTTTAAAGAGAGGCTTGACTTTGTCTAATGTTTGGTAAATTTTTGTGAGCAATCTAGCATGATTGTTAGGAATGAGTAAACAAATATAGAAACGTATTTTGTGCTTAGTGAGAGATTGTGCTGTAAAGTACATTTACTTAATCTGCATAGGCTGAGTCCTCTGGCTTGAGGATTAACAAAATTTTATTGCTGTTGCTATTGCATGTTATTAGTTTGGTCGGAAGAGGGAGATTGAGTAAATTGTAAGGCAAGATTTATGGAGCAGTGGATTGTGGGTAAAACTGTAGTATTTCCAGAATATCTCGCCTGGCTTTGGTATATCTGCTTATCAGTAGGCATTCAGAAGTGGAAAGAAATATGGCTTTAGTGCATTTGCATCTTTCCTCAGGGGTGGAGAAGTTCATCTCCATATCAATGGGTAATTACCTGGGCAACAGAGGGCTTATCTGTACCTGAGAGGTGAGGGGGAGGGCCAGTGTTGTGGCTGCTTGAGCAGGAAAGAGTGATGGCCCTGACTACAGTTTTGTAATCAATAAACCGGTTTTAAACTTTGTTTCTCCCTTTGACTGATTTTGGTTTTTAGAGGTATTTTGCCCTGGGATTTCCTTTCCCTAGACTTATACTATGTTAAAATATTATTTACCTCTTCACTCTTTTTCTCTAAAAAGTATATGGTGATATTTTTCAAAATTTCAGAAACTAAGCTGTGATATTTTAGCAGTATAATGTGATACTACCAAATTTTGAAGAAACACAGACCCTATTAGTCTGATTTAGTTGTTCATTTGGAGCAAATAATAGTTTTTCATAAAATTTATTATTTATATTAACTTGTAATGGTTTTATTATTGATTGATATGCTGTAAACTGAATTAATACATGTATATTTTAAAATTGTTTATTTTTATTTTTAAACTATAAATGTTGTTAGATATAGCATGTATAAATAAAAGATTTTTGGGTCCTTAATTATTTTATTAGTGTAGGGTTCCTGAGATCAAATGTTTGGGAACTTTTGGAAAATTATTTATTTTGATTATAGTTTAAAATTTATTGATATAATATTGATTATTCATTCATCTTTAAAAAAACCTGATGTATTCTTTATTGAGTTTGATTTGATGAGTTTATTTTATTAGACTTCAAATAATCTTTTAAGTCTCTCTGCTGGTGTTGCCTATTTTATGAATAATTCTTCTTTGATGTATTTTCTTCTTTTATGTACTGTTGGTTTATTTTTATGTTAATCTTAACTTCATGTGTACTCATTAAATCATTAATCTCTGTTTCTTTTAAAAAAGAAAGACTAGAAATGTCTAAGTATCAATTTAACTTCACACCACAGGGTATCTGACTCAGTTTATTACTTAATTCTGAGAATTTTGTAATTTACACTGTCATTCTTTCTTTACCCCATTTTTACTTTCTTCTTGTTACTGAAAAATTAATTCAGTGGACATTCAATACAATCTGTACAATCTGTGTGGTTTCAATTTTAAATACTTGTTTCAACTTCATTTGCAACCTTGTATGTGGCAAATAATTATAAATATCCACATTGACCTCCACATTGTTAGGTCTATGGATACATAAATGTACATATCTAGTAGCTTATACTTTCTTTAAATTTGATGGATTAATCATAAGCAAGTATTAATCATCTTGATCTATCAGTTTCTGAGGTATGTACATTTAAATCTGCCATTATGATTGAAGAATTAGCTCTTTTTATTTGTCATTTTGTCAATATTTTCAGCATATGAGCTTTAAAAATCCAATTTGATGCATTTTGATTTTTCACAGGAAAAAATATTACACAACATATAAAATGCCCAGTTCCTATATATACAATATTTGGATTTAATTTTGTCATTTAATTTTGATTTTCTTTTACCTATTTTGTCTTTGATTTTTTTTTCTTCCTTGAATATTTTTTAATTGCCCCTCTATCTTCAGTAGGTTTTGAAAAAAATTGACTTCCATATATCTATAGGACTTTCTCTTTCTCTCCTACTCTACTTAATTAGGCCTCATTAGATAAGCTGTAACCCAGAAAATCAAAGTATTTTTCTTCCTCCATCCTCATGGGTGGTGGTATCCTGTTACTAAGCTTGATTCCATGAAAGTGGTTCTCCTTCACTGGCATCTGTTGGAGTTATTTGGGTGCTGTTATCCCAGTGGAGTAGGACTCTCAGTTCCTTCTTCCTCCTTTCTAATCTCAGTTCTGAAAAGACTCATGAGGAGTTAATATCTTGTGGGAATTAACAGCCTAGGAGAGTTGTACCTGGCTGTCTAATCATTATTATCATAGAATAAGGAATGCTAAGAAGATAATGTTTCTGAAGAGCAGTCTTCAGTCAGCCTCCCCTCCATTAATAACTCTAGTTGTCATCATTATTTGTAAATAATAAAAGTGAGCAGAGGGAACACATGGGGTGAAGTATAAGATTGGGAAATGAGGACTGGGCTTATTTATAAAATGTTTTCTAATTTCTTCTTCCTTTAGTTAGACTTGATATGAAGTTAAGCCTGCTTATTGTGATTAAGCATAATGAAATTAATAAAATCTTATACAATTTGGTAAGCCAAGTTGCTTTTTTTGATTGGTTATCATTTCTACAAAATTCTAAAGGTCTTTAACTGTTGAAAGGAGAATTTTGGTGCTGTAGTAAATTTCTTAATATCATTTGCCATTGCTAATTTTATTTTATTGATAGAAGACATTTCATTTTAGCTGGCAACAGTAGAGGGATTAGAAATAAATTTTACAGAAATCTTCAGGAATATGAGATGAGTGAAGTTATACCTCACCAGAAAATAAAATTTATTGTTAATGGCATGTCATTTTAATAATGAAATCAGCATTGTCATTAGATTTTCTATTCAGCAAACTTGTCAGACAACTAGACATGAACTAGTACAGTGCAACATATTCTTTAGAGAAAAATGAAATCACTTTTAGTTTGAACTCTTCTGTAGTAGACAGACTTCTAAAATGGTATATGATATGCAATGATCTCCACCTCCTAGTTTACAAACCATTTTGTAATTCCCTCCCCTTATGTGGGCTAGATCTAGTGACTTACTTCTAGCCCATATAATATAGCAAAGGTAATGAGATGTCCCTTCCATGATTGTTATAAAAGATGGTGACTTACATTTTTGCTCTCAGATTCTCTTTATAGCTTTGATCAAGAAAGTTGCTGTGTTGGAGAAGCCCATGCAGTAATGTACTGAGGACAGCCTTTGGCCAACAGCTAGCGAGAAACTGCATTCATCATCTCTTGAAGAACTGAATTGTACCAATAACCACTTAAATGAGGTTGCAAGTGGATGTGTCCCTAGTGAAGCCTTGAGATAACTATCAAGCCCTGGTCAACGTTTTGACTGAACACTTTTGAGAGACCTTAAAGTAGAAGACCCAGCTAAGCAGTACCCAGATTTCTGATCCACAGAAACAGAGATGATAAACATGTGCTGTTTTTAGCTACTAAGTTTTAAAGTAATGTGTTACACATAAATAGATAACTAATACAACTTCCCTGACTTTCAACTGAAGAATTACAATGTTTCCTTATGAGTGCTACAAGGCCATTTATTATACTGCTCGTACAGCCATAGTCATATAATATTACCTCCCTAGAACAACCAACGTGAAATACTGGAACTCAACCATTAATATCCTAACAGCACATCCTTAAATCTAGCAGGTTTGATTCAAATGTGGGTTCCATTCTTTCTGTTTGGGGGAGGAGTTACATGTAAGTCATCTGAGGATGTATGTGTAAATATCATTGCTATCAATTAGAATGAAACAAATGATAAAGGACTATGATACCATATTTGCTTTCATAAATTTATAATATGGATGATACAATGAACATGAGTTTTATGTAGCTGTCAGTATCCCTGACTGGTTCATTTCTGTTTCTGTGGTATTAGGAGAAGTTTTTGCCTCAATTTTTCCTGATCAGCTTTATCGATATTCTTATTTTTCTGTCATTACTTTCTAGGAAAGTTTCAAGCCACAAAAGGAAAAAAAAAAAAAACCTTTAAAAATGTTTAAAAAGTAGTTTCCACCAAGATTTCCACTTTATAAGTCATTTAAGCGTTTCTTTTCTGTTTTCAATTAGCTGATTGTGCCCTTTTAAGTCATAGTTTTAAAAATGGTATTTCTGTATGTAACAATTTGTGATTATTTTTTCCCATCACAGACACTGAAGGCTGAAATTACTCTCTGGAGTTCACTTTATTCATTTCTCTGTGCTCTGTCAGTGATGGGTACATAGAACTGAAATTTTTCTAAGCTAACCTAACCTGACTCAGAAGGGCATGGAGAATCTGCCATCAGGGATTAAAGGGATAAGGCAAGAAATACCATATGTCTATAAACAAACACCTGTTCGAATGTCTTTTCTTAACTGACTTTGGACTAGTTAAAACATCAAAATTAATTTACATATAAAATTACAACCCAAGGAGCAAAGAGCAGAAATCCTGAAAAAAAATTGTTTTTATTTTAATCAATAATACAGGTAAACTCTCGGGGCTAGAAAAAATGAGACCCATTAATGAGGACAGCTGTGAGTTACAATCTACTTTTTTTTTTTTGTTCAAGGGTCATTTTGTGTTCGAAACTTCAAAGAACCAGGATCTTGGCGACATTAGTTGTTTCCTTAATTATATATGAATCCATCAATAAATATACATATTTATTTTGAATGCAGCACAGAGTTAGATGATCACATGATTTCAGGTGATTTGCCCAAATAGCAACTACATGTGTTCAGCTTCAGAATGTCATGTTTTTCAACTTTTAGTGCCTTCGTCTTCAATTTATGTTTTCTACCACAGGGGGCGGCAGAGTCTCATGGGTCCAGGATAGTGAGCATACTGATGTGAGAACCAAACAACTTCAGCTCAAAGATTTTTAAAGACGCTTTAATTTTACTTTAAAACTAGGTTTTCTAATCATGAAAATAATACATATTATGGTATAAATATTCATATAGAATAATACATAGAATTTGCTTTACTGGGGCACTAGCAGCTTCATAAGACAATTCTCCAACATAACAATGTTTACATTATTTCATAGGTATTTCCACATAACTTCTGTGCACAAAGAAGAATGTTTTAAAAAAATTAAAGAAACTATATTGGGACACTATTGTGCAATTTGATTTTTACAATTAACAGCACATTTTTCCATATTCTTTCAATTATGTTCTTAAATGGCTACCTTGTATTGCATAATATAGAGATGTCCATTAATGTATTTAACAAATCCCTTTTTCTCTTAATTTTCTTTCCTTATTTTTTCTATACTTACTTTTTTTACTATTTAAAGGAATAAGCAATGAGTCTCATTTCATATATCTTTGTGTACAATATTGAACTGATAGGTAAAATTAATTCCCCAAAGTAGAAATGCTAGTAGCTCTTATGTTATATGCTTTTAAACACTTCATACATAGGAGGAAGAGGTTAAGCAAATTGAAACTTCCACAAAATGGTATTTGAGAATGTTTCATTCTTCCACAGCATTGTCAACATTGTTTATAAAACTCAGATAAACTAACAAAAGTATATGTCTCATTGACATTCTAAATTTCATTTTGTAAATAAGTGAAATTGAGCATGTTTTCCTGTGTTAATTACTACTTGTATTTATTTTTATTTAAACTTGTGTATGTTTGTGTAAGTCAGCCTTCACTGTGATAACAATCCCATATCTCAGTATTTTCTGACAAAACATTTATTTCTTGTTCTTCTTATCTAAGTATGTGGAATTATTCTAACTTTGCTGGGCTTATCTCTGTGAGTCTACTAATTTTCAAACTCAGACTGCAGGCATAGTCATTATCATTATCCAGAATTTTCAGTTCTAATTGCCGGGGAGCTGAGCAACAAAGCCCCCTTCAAGACACCCAGTAACATCTAAAGGTTCTGTTTGGATGTAAGAACATTTAGGACGTGACAACACATACCCTTACATCCCATTAACAAAGTGGGTCATGTGGTTAAGACCAAATTCAGTGTGGTATAGAAGCATAGAAAAAACAGAGAAAAATTAATGTGAACACATAACATAGTTTACCATTATGTCCTTTACCTATTATTTGATTGGCTTAATTTTCTTATTTATTTATGAAAAATACTTGCAAATTGAGGAAAATAATATTTTATCATATTTGTTAAACATTTTTGCTGCAAGCTTGCATATACCTGTGACTTTTATATGTAACTTGTATGCTATATGTAATTTTAAAAATATTAACTTTAATTAGCATTTACCTTTATGGTCTAAGGTCTTGCATCATGTCAGAAAGAATATCCCTACTCCATAACTATAAAAAACAAGTAAATGATAAGTTACTAAGTAAAACAGTACTCACAAAATATATATCTTGATTGTAAGTTATGGAGAATTATTTTTCTAAAAAGCATACATTTTAAAACAGGTAATCTTATCTTTCTACTTTATCTAAATTGAATGTAAGTAAGCGGAAAGGTTTCTCTCTAATCCTCATTTTGTTAAGATGATTTAATCAGTCTTTTAATAATTGCACTTCTGTAGTCCTTTAGATAAACCTTCCTTGTGTCTACATATTTACTTTTGGCATACAGGAGTATAATAAAATTATTGAACATGTCAGAAAGTTCAAGCACCTAAACTACTCAATTTGATTCACTTTCAACATCTCTCTGTCACCTAGTTTGTGGCACTTGGTTACAACAGCCCTAGGAAATGAATACAAGCATTCATTGGGTAAGGAATAGTCTTTTCATCAAATGATTCTGGACAACTGATTAGTCAACTGAGAAAGAATAAAACTGGACCCTTACCTCACTATATACAATATTAACTCAAATGCATGAAAGATCTAAAGCTTACATTATAAAGCTCTTAACAGAAAACAGATAAAATCTATAGAGTTGACAAAGGATTCTTAGATATGACACCAAAAGCATAAGCATATATATATTTACATGATAAAAGCCAAAATAGAGACTACTATTCATTTTGCTCTCATTACATAGAAACACAAAATTATCTTCTGTTTAACACAAAGGTTTTGATTTGTCCTTTTGGACACGAATGTCATCCGTTTCTGGAAAACACTATGGAAAGCCTGTTACATTTTCTTAAGGAATACATGTGGATTCAATATTCCCTCAAAGTCTACATGTGGTCATTTTTCAAGACCTTTATTTCCACATTTTATAAACTAATAAGAAATGTCTTAGAGTTGATAATAAGCTCAATTTATTACTGTATACAGACACCAATTAACTTACTACCTTTGACCAACACAAAGTATATATATATATTAGAAATTGGAAAATACCATTTTGTAATTTTGTTTATTCTTTTGTAGTTATTTTATTTGAATAACCTCTTGAGGAAACATTTAAAGTATTTTAAATTAAAATAATAGCTATTTTAATAAATTGCATTATATCATTTATGCTTTGATTTCATCTACATATGACTGGCCACTTTAATTGCCTGGAATTGACTGAGAAGCTATTAAAAATTCTCAAAAGAAACTAAACTGTATTTGTAGGGAATGTTTTATTTCTAGTTGTTGCTGTCTATTTTTTTGGTAGAGGGATCCCTTATATTTGTCAAGGATATTTTAGTCATATGTGTCTATATCATAAAGATTTGAAGTTAAGTCATTTCCCTTGCTCATTAACTACTTACTGTGAACTGGCTCTGAAGTACCAGTGCTCTTTCTCCTTCTCTCTGCCTACTGAGGAATCCAAAATGTGAATCAGTAAGGTCATATATTATCAGAGAACTGTAGAATATACTGGAGAGTATATTACAGACTACAGTGTGCAGTTTAATATCTTGTGTGATCAGTGGGGGCCAAGCAGTCAACTGTTTGAAGAGTATTATCAATTATTTTAGCTGACTAAACAAAATGGTTCTAAAAAACAAATACAATTTTGTACAGAAAAATTATTTAGTATATGGGCCATTCATCTAGGAAAACCTATACATGGTATTACACCTTATTTTATCTTGAAATGTTTATTTGACTGGTAGACTTTGGCTGTATCAGTATATTTTAAGCTGGATTCTTCACCAGGTATTTGGTGGGAAGGATTTCTTTTATATTATCTGAATATATGGTCCCCATTGCAAAAACTAAACAAACAAACAAACAAAAACCCCACAGGCTGTTGGGAGGTGTATGTGCAGGTAGGTACACTTACGAGTATTAAAATACTTTAAGATAAATGTCCACGTCAGTTTTGAGAGAGAACATGAAATGGAAGAACATTCCACATTTTGGTAGGCAAGTATTCATTACTTGTAATGCAGAAAGTTCATAATAATTGCCCTGCTAGGTATATAAAATTTGTTTGATTCTTTTTATTTGAGTGAAATGATAGCCAGCAAAATCTACTTTGTATGTTAATTTTTATTAATTTATATTTAGATTATATTTCCACATCAAAAAAGTGGAAGCTTTTTTCTCATTTGTTTTTTTTACCATATTTCTATAAATTATAAGGTGAAGTTAGTAAGTACAGTTAGCTACAAAAAATAACATTTTTGCTATGACACAGATGGTGACAAGAATTTAAAACTTCTCTGCTATTTCTTTAAATAGTTAGAAATAGCCTATCCCTAAAAGAGGCTGTTAATTTGACCCTGCTGTGGCTTATGAAATAACTGAATGTGCAACCAACTTTTTAAAGGTCACAGGAAATTGAAAAGAGGTGGATGGGTAAGAAAACTGAATGCCTTTTTTTTTTTTTGGTATGAGTTTTTCTGTAAAGCCTTAGAGAAACCTTTGGCCCAGAAAGTAGTTGAGTAGGGATTAAGTTCTTGCAGGAAAAAAAAGTTTGTTCCCTGAAGGTATTATAAAGATCCTGGCTGTTGGGGTACATACTCCCTGGTTATGACTGAAATGTCAAAGCTCAAAATCCTAAACCACTAAATTGTCTGCCTTAATCAGACAAGGCTTGTCTACCCCCAATGTTCGGGATGAGCCAAGGGCTGCATATCTTAAGTTTCTTTCATTTTTTTGGTTGGGAAGACACCTCCCCTATCTCTTTAACTATACATTTTTTTTCCCAAAGAGAGTCTTTTTTCTCTATTATTCTTCTTTATAAAATATTTACTTGTTAAATTCTTAAGTGTTAATTAAATTGCAAATGAGAGAAAGAAATATGACCAGGGAATTGATTATTCAAATAAGTATAATTTGACTTTATGTCTGCAGGTTTGTCAGAGGAGGCATATTTAGAAACATAATAACTTAATATGATTAACAATAGCATATAATAATATAAATATAAAATACAGTAATTTTATATATGCACATATATATTACATACATACATATGATATAGATGTCTGTATACACAAAGAGAGAGACAGAGACAGAGGTAGAGACAGAGGAAGAGACAGAGAATTCACAGCATGCCAGGTTGCTCAAAGCTATTACATGGGTATCTTTCTTAGTAGAGTTGATTCTTCAGTAGGCAAATAAATGTCTTATGCTTTTTAAATCTTTGGCTGTTGTAAGCAGACTGACTTGTCCTTGAAAATAACAAAACAAAACAAAACAAATCAAAACTGCTTTCTTGATTCATCCCAAAGATTATTTAAGACTTTTCCTTCAGTTCTATAATAGTCAAGTTGTTCTAAATATTTTACACATTAGATTATTGAATGATCAAAAATCAAAAGTTTTCATGAAAAAAATCAACCCCACTCATTCTCGCTCTTCTCCTATAAACAAGAATACTTTAATATGCATCACCTGGAGAGCTTATTAAAATGAATATTCTGATTCAGGAGCTCCAGGTTTAGACCCTAAATTTCTCTAACCCTAAACAAGCTCCTGGGTGCTCCTGCTGATGGGTGGACCATACCTTGAGGAATAAGGTTGTAAGTAGTGTTTCAAATAATTATTTTGTGCCCCTGTACTAGGGCAGGAAAATATTTAAAAAGTCTAATCAAATTCAAAGAAATCTCTCATCTGATTAAGATGCTCTCCTTTCATGGCACAGTTCTGATTAAGTTTACAACTAGGACACATGAAGTTTAACTATTAGTGAGGACCTATGTGTCAAGCTTCTTCAGTTGGGTTCTCTGGAATCAGAGGTAACAATGTGGGGTAGCAGCTGCAGAAGAAAGGAAGGATAAAAATAATGTGAATATCTGAATAGATGCAGAAAAAGCATTTGGTGAAATTCAAGATCCATTCATGATAAATCTTTCAAACAAAGTGGGCATAGAAGGAATGTTCCTCAACATAACTGAGGCAATATATAATAGATCCACAGCTAATATGCTCATTAATAAAAAGCTGAAAGTTTTCCTCTAAGATCAGGTATAAGACAACACTTTGTGCTCTCTCCCTTCTTATTCAACATGGTACTGGAATTTGTGGCCACATAATCAGACAAGAATAAAAAAATAAAGGCATCTAAATTGGTAAGGATGAAGTAAAGTTGTCATTATTTGCAGATAGCAGGATACTATATATAGAAAACCCTAAAGACTTCACAAAAAAACTAATAAATGAATTCACTAAAGTTGCAGGACATGAAGTCAATATATAGAAATCATTGTTTCTATATAGTAATAATGAACTAGCAGAAAGAGAAATTAAGAAAACAATTCCATTTACAGTTGCATCAAAAAGAATAAAATAAAATACCTAATAATAAACTTAACCAGGGTGGTGACAGACCTATACACTAAAAAGTGTAAGACATTGATGAAAGAATTGAAAAATCACACAAATGAATGGAAAGATGCTCATGGATTAGAATTACCATTGTTCAAATGGTCATACTACCCAAAGCAATCTACAGATTGAATGTGATCCCATCAAAATAACAATGGCATTTTTCACAGCTGGAAATAGTTATCCTAAACTTTGTATGGAATCACAAAGACAGAAATAGTGAAAGCAATCTTGAAAAATAGCAACAAAGCTGGCAGTTACCATTTTCCCTGATTTCAAACTATCCTACATAGCTATAGTAATCAAAACAGTATGGTATTGGCCCAAAAAAGGACACAGAGATCAATGAACCAGAAGATTTAGTCCAGAAATAAAACCACACTTATATGGTCAATTAATCTGTGATAAAAAAGACAAGAATGGGGAAAAGACAGTCTCCTCAATCAGTTGTGTTGGGAAAACTGGACAGCTACATGTGAAAGATGAAAGTGGACCACTTCTTACACCATACCCAAATAAACTCAAAATTAATTAAAGACCTCAATGTAAGACCAGAAAGCCATAAACTCCTAAAATAAAACATATGCAGTAAACTCTTGAACATCAGCATTAGTAATTTTTTTCTGGACATGTCCCCCTAAGCAAGGGAGATAAAAGCAAAAATAAACAAGTAAGACTACATCAAATTAAAAAGCTTCTGCACAGCAAAGGAAACCAATAACAAACAGAAAGGGTAATTACTGAATGCGAAAATATGTTTGCAAATTATATATCCAACAAGAGTTAATATCCAAAATACATAAAGATCATACAACTCAACACAAAAAAGCAAATAATCTGATTAAAAAATGGGTAGATGACTTGGACCATCATTTTTTTCAAAGAAGACATACAGATGAACAACAGACATGAAAATATGCTCAATGTCACTAATCATGAGGGATATGCAAATCAAAACCACAATGAGATATCACCACACACCATCAGAATGACTAATACCAAAAAGACAAGAGAAACCAAATGTTGATGAGGATGAGGAGAAAAGGTAACACTCATACATTGTTGGAGGGAATGTAAATTTGTAAACTGGTATAAAAAAAAATTAAAAATAGAAATACCATATGACCCAATAATCCCACTTCTGGGAACTTATGTGGAAAAAATAAAATCATTACTTTGAAAAGATATATACACCCCTATGTTTGCTGCAGAATTATTTGCAAGGGTCTAGATATAAGATCAACCTTAGTTCCTACTGATAGATGAATGGATAAAGAAGATGTGGTATATATATATATATATATATATATATATATATATATATATATATATATATATATATATATAGTGGAATATTATTCAGCCATTAAAAAGCGTGGAATCCTGCCATTTAGAACAACATGGTTGTTGTACACAAAAGGTATTATGCTAAGCAAAATAAGTCAGAGAAAAACGAATACCATATGATTTCATTTAACATGAGCAATCTGCAAATAAATTAAGCAAGTGAACAAAGAAACAAACAAAACAGAAATAGATTCACAAATACAGAGCATAAATTAGTGGTTACCATAGGGAAAGAACTTAGAGGGATGGGAGAAATAGGTGAAGGAGATAAATAGGTACAAACTTCCAATTATAAATAAGTCACAGGGATGAAAAGTACAGCATAAGGTATATGCTCAATGATATTGTAATAACTTTGGTGTTATTAACTATATCTATTGTGGTGAGCTCTTCTTATGTATACATTTGTCAAATCTCTGAATTGTACATCTGAAACTAATGCAGTATTGTACAACTATATGTAAATTAAGGAAAACAAGTAGAAAAAAATTAAAAGTAAGTAAAATTAGCACATTGACTTATAACCTGTATACATCAATGATTTCCATATGTTATAAAATTCCAGCTGTCTTACTCACCCTTATGAAGCATCTTCTAAATCCCATTTGTACAAATTTGCCATTTATGTTTTAATGATGAGAACTGTCAAAATCCTTTAGTACTTTATGGATGCAATATTTTTATTTCTTGCTTATATGAGTTCTATCATAATCACCCTCTCCCAACAACCTGTTTTATTTCTATGCCATTTATTTGCCATTCAATGTTCAACCATTGGGAAAGATAAACTATGGCTTTCTTCTTTACCTAGGGACATGTTTTTCATTAAAGATAACAATGTATTTATGAAAGAGAGGCACAGTGAAGTATGTTTCACTGGAATCTTGGGCATTGACCTAGTTCATGACTCTCAGTTAATCTGCTGAATCCTCATAACAATTAGCAGGAGTCCAGTCCTTTCTGATAAATACCCTAACTTTCAGATAAGAGAAATGGTCAAGCAGCTATAAATCAGCTGGTACTATAATTCTGCAAGTTGCAAAGTCAGTATCTGGCTTTGGTCTTCAGTGATTTCTGTTCTCAGCAATGTTCTGCCCTTTCAACTAGGTCACAAGAAATTCCTGAATGTTATCCCACTCCTTAGGAATTAGGAATTTGATTTTTCCTTTATTTAGTGCCATTTATCAGATGTTATATGAATGTCCATCTGATCCACGACAGAATAATTTTAATTTATCCATAAAAGAGGTAATCTGGTCCCCTAGTTTTATCCTAACTTGTAGACAATTGTTTACCATCCCAGCATCCATTTCCCACAAACTTAAATATACTAATAATTTAATTTCCCATTATGTCCTTGGGTTACACAGAGTATGACTCCATTCTAGTTCTAGTAAAAGGTGCTGATTTTCTTTAGGCAATCAGTATATTTCACCCCCCTAGCTACAAACATGGGAGGATATGTGACATAGTTTGTCCATTTAGGCAGAATATAAAGGTTAATTTTAGAATAGTGGGAAAAAGACATACTCAGATGAAAGTTGTGTGCTCTGTCTTTTTTGTACATGAGAGAAGCCAGAGTAAGGAAAAGGCCACACAAAGATTGGCTCAAAATAAAAAAGTATCAGATAAAAGTCCCCTGGGGTTCAATCAAATCATGCATGATGCTTATTCTGCCATTTTTGGTTTTACAATAACATTATTTTCTCCCATAAATACCCATCCCTCCCTCCCACCCCCCAAAAAAGCAAACTTATTAAGGCAGTTTGAATTGGGATTTGGTACTTAAGAGAATAAAGACTTCCACTGATACATCCTAAATAAGCACACTGTTTTAGGTGACCACAAGCAGTAACTTCATTTACTGGTTTATCACTAGTCCTATGGACAACTAGAAACTCATCCTATAATATGAATGGATATTTTTTTTCTTTCATTCCAACTTTCAGCCTAATAATCAACATTTCCCTAGTTTTTCTTCTAACACATTTACTAGTATCAATTTCTGTATTAGGACTTCTTGCATTGCAAGTATAGGCAATCCAGTTAAAACTGTTCTAATCAAAAGGTAAATTATAATCACATTTATGAAAGTTCAAAATAGAACTGGTTGTAGGCATAAATGAGTATCGGATTCAATTGGTGTCATTAAGATTCTGTCTTTCACCTCCACCATCTCTCAGTCTTCCACCTTTCTTTATGTGATTTTCTCTTAACTAGGTCTTCTGTTTTGAGTTAGTTAGATGGTGACTGGTCACTCCATATTTATTGTTAGTCACTTTTGCAAAGAAGTTGAATTATCCTGACTGAATGGGCTTTGGACATGTATGCACCAGTGGATCAGCATATTGGAAAAAAGTCCCACCAAAAGCACATATAAGGAAATTTAGGGAGAAATAGTTTACTGAAAGAAAATCTGGGTGTTGCCACTTTAAATTTAAGTTCTGATTATTTTTTTGTGTGTTGTGAATTTTCTTTGTGTATACACACACACACACACACACACACACACACACACAATTATTTGAGAAGAAAAAGAATGGAGAGTTTATCCTACTCTTTTAGTTTTCTTCTACTTTTTGTGTCTTTTTCTCAATAGAGACTTACCTGGATGGTAATTCTGTAGAAACACTGTATACAGATGGGAGGCTTACGAACTGAGAGAATGTATTTAAAGATGAGCTCACTGGAAGCCAACTATTAGACCTTCTTCCATCCCACACACCCACTGTAGGAGATGTGAATGAATTTGGGAACTGATCCAGAACAAACGTATAACCCTAAGTCACAGTAGCATATACAAGGCCTGTTTGGGTGCTTCTTGGACAAATCTGCCTGCAGGAGAAGGTCCCTCACAGAGAAAGACTGTCCAGAGACTGTGGTGAGGGGTCACTATACAGATGAAGGGCAAGTCAAGGGAACTCCCTGGAAGAGAGGAATAAGAGTGGGGCTCACATGACTGGGTGTTGTCACTCAGCAGCAATGGTGGAGAGTATCTGGCTCTAAGAGTTCGAAAGAAAAGCAATAGCTTAGGGTCTTTATGGTTTGTGGAGTTAGTTTTAAATATAGCTAGTAGATACTGGTGTAATTTCAGGGGTCATGCAAAGCAAGCAGGCTCTAAATGGCTAAAAAATGTGCTTTTGAGGGTTGTGTTTTTCAAACAACTGGTTGTATAAAAATCTGATTTGTTACCAGCAGGTTCTTGAGCTAACAAGACTTAGTAAACTGTGTTGAAGTGAACAAAAGAGGAGCCAATATACAGAGGCCACCTTTGGCTCATTTATATAATAGACACCAAATGTCATTATGAGATTTTATTTTTGTAAAAATCAAGGTGGAATTCTTAGATCCCACCAGATGTTTCATTAAATTCACCCAAAGAAAATTATTTTTGCAGCCCCTCCTATTGTATTTTGGGTAGTAGTTGCTTGTTCTTCTTAGGAATCCTTTCCTATTATTTCTTTCTTACAGTGTATGCTTTTTTCTATTTCTGTTTTTTTTTTTGTTTTTTTAACCTGGATATTGGGGACAGTAAAAGGCAAACATAAAATTATAATGTACTACTAATCTATTACCTTGTACATAAATTAAATTCTTTCAAAAAATTTATTGAATGTCTACTATGTGCACAACAGTAATCAAAACCCATAAAAGCCTTTGATATCATGGATATTCCATTCTAGTGGGTTCCAAAATGTTTGGCCTGGACTTAAATACAGGGATCAAAATATCTCTAAATCACAGACAATTACATGTTCTGAATGAATGGAGTTACTTTTATTTTTTTACATCATCTAGCATTTCTGAATTCAATAAAGAACTCATTAGTTAGATTAAAATATATTTTGTGACTCCTCCTCAATTTGTTATTAGAATTTTTTGCGGATTTTGTAGTCAGAATTCTTCAGATTAGTAACTCATTCTTGAGCTATATTTCCATTAAGATCTTTTATTCTCAAAGTTATTTTAAAATCTTATTTACTAGAGCCTAGAGTACATTCAAAAGTCCTCCTTTGGTCAACTATAAATTTTAGGATGCCCTATACACTTTTTCTCAAACTTTCTGTAACATCCACATCATAATTAGCATTTCTTTGCTGGGTATTGTTAGCTGAAGCACTGAATTTCATTTTATTGTTTTCTTGAGTTGTCCACATTTGTCATATACTACACTTTTTATATAAAGTTTTGTGATTTATGGGTAATTTTAATCCTCATTACTACTATGTATTTCCTATGTAAACATTGTTGGAATTGTAATTAAGTAGGTATTCTCTTTAACTTTTTTCTGACTGGACCATCTATATATTGTGATACCTTTATTTCTAAATCTAACAAAAATTCTGGATCAATGTGGCTTAGTATATAAAAGTCAATTTATTATTTCACATACTTAGTAGGTGAAGAGATAAGATGGGCTACATGCATAGTAGGATTAGGAATCTGGGGACATTTTTCTGCTATTCTTTAGCCTACATCTTTCTTTTTGCTAGTCAGTTTTCTTTTCGGGATGGCATCCTTCATGGCTTCAGAATAGCAGTATCTGGGTAAAGAGGTTTCCTCATTTATGTATCAGGTATCTGTATTTCTCCTTTAAACATAGAATAAAAACCATTTGTTCAGATCATGTACCCACCTTTTAGCCAATAACAACTATCAGAGTAATTACTGGTCTCTGGCTAGGTTATGGAATTATTTCTGCCAAATGAGTGGTATTACCATAACTGGTTTAGAAAAGCAATACCACCATCTGTGGAACTAAAGATAGGCAGAGCAACTTGGAGGGAAGAAGGAAAGAAGACCAATAATACAGATGGGGTTGGTTGGAGAAATTTTGCAGTAGTTTTATATTACTGTATAAAAAATTAGCACCGATTTACTGGCTTAAAACAATACCCATATATCATAGTTTCTTAAGGTCAGAAGTCTGGGTAGGCATGGCTGTTTTTCTGTTCAGTTCTCAAAGGGCTGATATCAAGGTACGGCAGGCTGTGTTATCATCTGGAACATGGAATCCTCTTATAAACTCACTCAGATTGTTGGCAGAATTCACTTCCTTGTGGTTGGTGGACTGAATTTCTTATTTTCTCACTATCAGCTGGGGACTGCTCTCAGCTTTTAGAGGTTACCCACATTCCTTGCCAAGTGTCTTCCTCCATCTTCAAAGACTGCAATGGAGAATCTCCTTCACATTGAAATCCTCTCAGGTTTCAATGTCTTTCTTCTGGACTATCACAGTTTCTTTCAAGGGCTCACCTTATCGTTAGTAACCCACCTAGGATAATTTCCCTTCTTAAGGTCAATGATATCATACAATAATCACAAGAGTTCTTTTCCATCATATTCATAAGTCTTACTCATATCCAAGGGGAATAAATTATGCAATGCATATATATCAGAGGGTAGGGATCTTCGGGACCATCTTGGAATTTTCTTATGACAAATAGCTACTAAAACACAGATGTAGCAATACTTAATGATTTTATAGATGTGCATGGCTGAAAGAAGTGAAATTATGGAAGAAATAATATGAAGTAGAATCATTTCCTGATTTTTGAAATGTATAACTGGCTTTACTATTACTTCCCAAAATGAAATTGGGTAAAACTATAAAGAAATAGAGATTATGGCCAAAATTATGGGTTTAATTTTAACTTTAGTGATTGTTTTCAAGGACCTCAAAGACTTCACTGCCAATTTTGGGCAAAACAAAAACAGGATAATCAGCTGTCTGCATCTACTTTTGGGGCCGATCTAACTTGTATATGCTGTCTCACTTCCAAGCTAATGATGTGGAAAAACTGTAGTAAATGCCTTGACATTTAACAAATTTAAAACTCTGTACTTGAGTTTTAAAATCATATGGATGAGAATGGACAAGTTTTTGAGGAGACTCACTTTATGGAAATTCTGGTAAACACTATATCCCCACTGTATTCCAGACATACCCATTGCCATATGCCTTAATACAGACCGGTTTAAGTTGATCTCTTAAGATCATGGAGTAGAAGCTTCTATAAATAGAAGCCTCATGTGTTTATTTTATTGTGATCCCACTCACAAAAAAACTTCCAATCTTCCAGTTTCCAATCTACCTTTAGATTGATTGAAAACCCAATATATTCTTGGAATAATTGATCTCTACTTTGAGTATTCAGATCCCAAGTCCTTCATTCCACTTTACCTAATGAATCACTTTTGAGTTTGGTCTTTGAATCGCATGTATCTCACGTGATTTCAAACACTTGATCATAAAATGAAAGCAGAGATAAAATTCCCCTGTGACCTTAAGATAAAATGCATGTGGTCTTTCACAATATACTTTCATATCCAGCTCTTAGGGTTATGCACTTCTTTATAAGTATCTTTAGACTGAGTCATTCATTTCTACATGAACAGAAGTCATTAACCATTGGAAAATTGTAACAGTTTTAGTATTTATTAGCCACTAATGGCCATGTAAATACAAATAAAGATTTTAATTTAATTTTACTCTAAAATATTGGCTTTCTGGACTCTTAAGAATTATGGGATTTGGTGATTAAAAATTTTTCAGTGATTTTTGAGAGTGCAACTTCAGTAGTATACTGATGGTAGAAGCCAGAGAGCAAAAGGTTAAGAATAAACATTATTTCTGTAGTGATCTTTGACAAAGCTGGTTAATCTCCAAAGATCTTGAACATCTATATTTATTGGAATAGGAAAAGATAAAGTCTTTATTATGTGTCAAAAGCCACAAATACATGGAGGGTTAGTTGCTACAATCCATTTATTTGAAGGCCTTTTACATTCTAGTGGCTTTGCTCATTCATCCAACTCAAAAACCAGGCAGTAAAGCACTTTTAATTTCACTAGAAATATTTTTTTAAAAGTAGATCTTTTTACTTCTTACCTCATTCTTTCTAGGCTGCAGTTTTACAAAATGCTGATTAGAAAGCGTAGTTGTATGATTTTATTTACATTTATCTCCTTGAATGACTAAAATGTTTGGTAGATAATGTATTAGTTTAAGAGCCTATCTCTTATACAGGTTTGTAAATTGTGGAGTTAAAAAAGACAGCTGTGTTGGTTCAAGTTATATCAGTAAATTAGACTTAATGTTGGCATTGTCAATAATTACCTTATAATGAATTTTTCCATTTGATTTTAATTTTTTCCTAATTTGTGTAGTTTTGTTAACTTGGCAATCCACTCAGAAAACTTGATCAGGAAGTAAGAGATACTGGACAAACTGATTTGACTTCTTATAATAAAGATGTTTCCCATTTATGAAAAAAAATTGGGGGATTTTATTGCTCAAGCAGTTTCCTGGTTCTACCACTTAAATTTTTGAACCACTTCAGGACTACAGATGGCCATACAGAAATATGATGTTAAAATTTTTTCTTTAAGCTTCAGAAGATTTAAACAACTTTTTATTTTACATTTTTGTAAAATAATAGGTTACTTAAATAGCCAATCTGGTTATAATATTGATTTTTAAATCTTACTCAATGTTGTTGCATTATTATTAAGGTTATTGATAGAAAAGTTATTGAAGTAGGTAAGGGAAGAGGCTTATAATCATTTAATAGATGACATCAACAATGTAATTTAGAATCATAGTGTCTTAGGTTGGGTTCCCTAGAAGCAGGGAGAAGGAATATTTTGTTTGTGTGCTTTTAAAAGGAAAATGTGGGAAGCAAGATAGGGCAGGAATATGAAGCTAATAATTTCAGAAACTAACTTCAGGGTGATCTCAAAAGATAGTATGAAACAAACTGCATCATACATTTAGTTCCACTTTAAGGCAAGGAGTCAAGTGTTTTGTAGCCAGTAATAGGCTGAGGTATGGAGAAGAGGAAGCACACAGCCACACAGGAAACTGAGATCTATTTCCATACTATAGGCCACTTCTCTCAACATACAAAGAGGATGACCAGAAGCCCTGTCAGACAAAGCTCACAGAGAGGATTTCCTCTCACTACTACCTTTCTGGGATATAGCTGAGTGTGGCTGTAGGCCAATCAAGCAGTCCATTTTCATCTTGATTCCACATACCAAAGAGACACATCTCTGAATTAACTCTGAACTTTTTTTCCTCTTCTGTCAACTTATTTTAGGGAAGTCTTCCATCAGGCCATTTGTCTGAGTTTTGGGAATGATATTTATAGGATAAGGGAACATGGAGGTCTGTGAGGCTCCACATTCATGCAGCTTATTGTGCCTTCTAAATCTGTCCAGTTCCATTTCAGGTTTTTCCATTTTCAGATTTAAGACAGACTGCTACTGGATCTTGGTGTGTATAATAGTATGCAGCTCTTTCTGATCAGTTCTGGTTTCATGGTTAATTGGTGTCCCATTATAAAATGTTCCATATATATCAGTGCCTAGTGAGTAACTAGAAAGTGTGTTTTGAATAGTCCATGGTTTTCTGATAAAAACAGATTACTCTGGTATGGGTCTGGAGTTCTGCACTCCGACTTTATTACTGGAGATTGGCAGAAGCCTCCTGTCTTTCTGTAACAGAGATATCCCTAATGCCATAGGATCCAAGTTATACAGCACAATCAGGGCTGTTTGTACAGCAGCCTGAAATCTGCCTTAGTACTCGTCCTTGTTTTGGATGTCACTTAAAAGCGGCAGCTATAAACATCATTGAATAAATGTACTAGAGTGGTAGTTTCAAGCACAAAATAACTTTTTCCAAAACCCAGAGGACCTTCTTAGTGGTAGAAATTGCAAGCTGCAATATAGCATCTATTACTTTTCTGGCATAGTACAGACCACCAGACTCCGAAAGGTTTACTAATGTGGTAGGTCCTAAAATTATGTAGGTTTATTTTCCGTTCAACAGAGAATATGTGACTTAGAAAGGGATCCAGCAACCTTGTTGCATTTTGTTCATCAGGAGTCGTTTGTGTCAATAAAGTGGATCAATGTGATCTGTTCTTCAGAATATCCCAAAGGTCTAAATCCCACATGACTGATTACATTATCACAGTGAAGAGGAAATTTACAGATTTCTGGGATATATCCTATGTCCATTCTGAATATCAATTTGTAAATATAAAGATATAAATAAAAATTTGTAAACAGAGTGGCGGAACCAAGATGGCTGCATGAGCAGAACAGCGGAAATCTCCTCCCAAAACCAAATATACTTTTGAAAATACAAAAAATACAACTAATCCTAAAAGAGAGACCAGAAGACACAGGACAACATCCAGACCACATCCACACCTGCGAGAACCCAGCGCCTCGTGAACAGGGTAAGATACAAGCCCCAGCCTGGCGGGACCCGAGCGCCCCTCACCCCAGCTCCCGGTGGGAGAAGAGGAGTCAGAGCGGGGAGGGAGAGGGAGCCCAGGACTGCTAAACAGCCAGCCCTAGCCATCCGCACCAGAGAACAGACACAGTGAATGCGTGGGGTGCTGGATACTAGGGAAACAGGACAAGTAAGACTTGTGAGTGGGTCCCCGCAGCCGGCGCACCTGGGACAAAGAAAAGCAAGTGCTTTTTGAAAGTCTTAAAGGGACAGGGACCCCACAGCTGGACAGAAGCGCCCTGGGACACTTAGCCCAGCAGCTGCAAACCTCAGGGAGCTCTGGGTGTCTGAAAACCCACAGCGCAGCTTGGAGGCCCCTCACCTCAATAAACAGCCTCCCGCCTGTTCCCCTCTGATGTGGCTCCACCATATTGGAGCAGCAGCCTGAGGCCAGCCTGCAGCAACTGCAGAGCTAAAAAAACTCCATAGTGGCTGGGCAAGATCAGAAGCCCTGTCTGCACGCAGCTGCCCAGCACAAGCCGCTAGAGGTCACTGTTCTCCCAGGAGAGGAAGGCCATAAACTGACAAGAAGGGACTTTCTCTTACCCAACACACACACCAGCTCCCCATAAATATATCTATCACCATGAAAAGGCAGAAGAAATTGATACAGACCAAGATCACAGAGGCAAACCCTGAGAAGGAGATAGACCTAACCAGTCTTCCTGAAAAAGAATTAAAAATAAAGCTCATAACCACACTGATGGAGATGCAGAGAAATATGCAAGAGCTAAGGGATGAAGTCCGGAGGGAGATTACAGATGTCCGGAGGGAGATTACAGACGTCCAGAGGGAGATTACAGAAAAGAAACAAACTCTGGAAGAATTTATAAACAGAATGGGTAAGATGCAAGAGGCTATTGATGGAATAGAAACCAGATAACAGGAATGCATAGAAGCTGATGCAGAGAGAGATAAAAGGATCTTCAGGAATGAAACAATATTAATAGAACTGTGTGACCAATCCAAAAGGAACAATATCCACATTATAGGGGTACCAGAAGAAGAAGAGAGAGAAAAAGGGATAGAAAGTGTCTTTAAAGAAATAATTGCTGAAAACTTCCCCAAACTGGGGGAGGAAATAATTGATCAGACCATGGAAGTGTACAGAACTCCCAACAGAAAGGATCCAAGGAGGACAACACCAAGACACATAATAATTAAAGTGGCAAAGATCAAGTACAAGGACAGAGTTTTAAAGGCAGCTAGAGAGAGGAAAATGGTCACCTACAAAGGAAAACCCATCAGGCTATCATCAGACTTCTCAACAGAAACAATACAGGCCAGAAGAGAATGGCATGATATACTTAATGCAATGAAAGAGAAAGGCCTTGAACCAAGAATACTGTATCCAGCACAACTATCATTTAAATATGAAGGAGGGATTAAACAATTCCCAGACAAGCAAAAGTTGAGGGAATTTGCCTCCCACAAACCACCTCTACAGGGTATTTTAGAGAGACTGCTCTAGATGGGAGCACCTCTAAAACTAAATAGATGTCACCAGAGAAAATAAAATCACAGCAAAGAAAGCAGACCAACCAAATACTAACTAAAGGCAAAAAATAAAATCAACTACCCAGAAAAGCAGTTAAAGGAAGCACAAAAGAGCACAGAATAAAACAACCAACATATAAAGAACAGAGGAGAAGGTATAAGAAGGGAAAAAAATAAAGAATGACCAGACAGTGTCCAAAATAGCTCAATAAGTGAGTTAAGTTAGACAGTAAGATACTAAAGAAGCTAACCTTGAACCTTTGGCAACCATGAATCTAAAGCCTGCAATGGCAATAAGTACATATCTTTCAATAATCACCCTAAATGTAAATGGACTGAATGCACCAATCAACAGAATAATAGAATGGATAAAAAAGCAAGACCCATTTCTATGCTGCTTACAAGAGACTCACCTCAAACCCAAAGACTATAAGAACAAAGAAAGACCGAAGGAACAAAACAGCAGCAGAATCATAGAACCTAAGAATGGACTAACAGTTACCAAAGGGAAAGGAACTGGGGAGAAAGGGAGGGAAGGGAGGGATAAGGATGGGGAAAAAAAAGGGGCCATTACGATTAGCATGTATAATGTTGGGGGGCATGGGGAGGGCTGTGCAACACAGAGAAGACAAGTAGTGGTTCTATAGCATCTTACTACACTGATGGACAGTACTGTAATGGGGTTTGTAGGGGAGATTTGGTGAAGGGGGGACCCTAGTAAACATAATATTCTTCATGTAATTGTAGATTAATGACAACAAAATAAATTAATTAATTTAAAAAAATTGCAAACAAATATAAAAGACCACTAGGTGAGGCCCTGGGCCTGGCATACTCAAAGTAAGATGGATGTGGGCCAGGACCTATTTCTTGTGTTAGTTTCCTATTGCTGCTGTAACAAGCTTCCATAAACTCAGTGGCTTAAAACAACACAGATTTATTTCATTGCAGATTTAGAGGTCAGAAGTCCACACTGAGTTCCACTAGGCCAAAGGCAAAGTGTTGGCAGAAGTGGTCTAGACGCCCTAGGGCAGAATCTACCTCCTGGTCTTTTTCAGTTTCTAGTGTCCACCTTGGCTTGTGGCCGCTTTCTCCATCCTCAAAGTGAATCACTCAGCCTCTGCTTCCATCATCACATCTTCTCTGACAACTCCCCCATCCATCTGATAAGAGCTACCTATATAATCCACCTTTCAAGATCATTAACTTAGTCACATCTGCGAAGTAATACATTAATAAGCAATGTTAAAAGTTCTAGGGGGATCTCACTCCCCAACTTCAAGGTCTACAACAAAGCCACAGTAATCAAGACAATTTGGCACTGGCACAAGAACAGAGCCACAGACCAGTGGAACAAATAGAGTCTCCAGACATTAACCCAAGCATATATGGTCAATTAATGTACAATAAAGGAGCCATGGACATACAGTGGGGAAATGACAGACTCTTCAACAGCTGGTGTTGGCAAAACTGGACAGCTACATGTAAGAGTATGAAACTGGATCATTGTTTAACCCCATACACAAAAGTAAATTCCAAATGGATCAAAGACCTGAATGTAAGTCATGAAACCATAAAACTCTTAGAAAAAAACATAGGCAAAAATCTCTTGGACATAAACATGAGTGACTTGTTCATGAACATATCTCCCTATGCAAGGAAAACAAAAGCAAAAATGAACAAGTGGGGCTACATCAAGCTGAAAAGCTTCAGTACAGCAAAGGACACCATCAATAGAACAAAAAGGTTCCCTACAGTGTGGGAGAATATATTTGTAAATGACAGATCTGATAAAGGGTTGACATCCAAAATATATAAAGAACTCATGCATCTCAACAAACAAAAAGGGAATAATCCAATTAAAAAATGGGCAGAGGTGCTGAACAGACAGTTCTCCAAAGAACAAATTCAGATGACCAACAGACACATTAAAAGATGCTCCACATCGCTAGTCATCAGAGAAATGCAAATTAAAACCATAATAAGACATCACCTCACACCAGTAAGGATTGCTACCATCCAAAAGACAAACAACAACAAGTGTTGGAGAGGATGTGGAGAAAGTGGAACCCTCCTACACTGCTGGTGGGAATGAAAATTAATTCAACCATTGTGGAAAGCAGTATGGAGGTTCCTCAAAAAGCTCAAAATAGAAATACCATTTGACCCAGGAATCCCACTTCTAGGAATTTACCCTAATGCAGCAGCCCAATTTGAAAAAGACAGATGATGCACCCCGATTTTTATTGCAGCACTATTTACAATAGCCAAGAAATGGAAGCAACCTAAGTGTCCATCAGTACATGAATGGATAAAGGAGATGTGGTACATATACACAATGGAATATTATTCAGCCATAAGAAGAAAACAAATCCTACCATTTTGAACAACATGGATGGAGCTAGAGGGTATTATGCTCAGTGAAATAAGCCAGGTGGAGAACGACAAGTATCAAATGATTTCACGCATTGTGGAGTATAAGAACAAAGAAAAAGTGAAGGAACCAAATAGCAGCAGAATCACAGAACCCAAGAATGGACTAACAGTTACCAAAGGAATAGGGACTGGGGAGGATGGGTGGGAAGGGAGGGAGAACAGTGGGGAAGAAGAACAGGGGCCTTATGATTAGCATGTATAATATGTGTGGGGGGCCATGGGGAGGGCTGTGCAACACAGAGAAGACAAGTAGTGATTCTACAGCATCTTACGCTGTACAGTGACTAACGGGATATGTAGGGGGGACTTGGTGAAGGAGGGAGTCTAATAAACATAATGTTCCTCATGTAATTGTAAATTAATGATATCAAAAAAAAAAGTTCCAGGCAATAGGATGTGGACATATCTTGGTGGCCGTTATTTATCCTACCACAATACCTAATGCTGACCCACATCCTAGTCAAACAAAGATGCTGTGATAGCACTAGGAAATGCTGAGTTTGAAGATCAACTTGGATTTGTTTACAAAAGCCTTTGAAATGTTTATGTGTTTGGTATCATCCCATGTATAGTTATGTGAATAAGTGGCCATAGGCTTTCTTGGAAACCTCAGATAACTGTTTCTTCACTTGCTAGGGTATTGCAAAATTCTTTCTCATGGAGATTCAATTTCTCCTTTAGTCTACATGAGTTCTGGGTCTGAGATCTAGCTTAAAGCTAGAAACTGAGTAACTGACTGTAATTCTTCATTGTGCCTTACCTCAGTTTTCTGATGTTCCATTCTTTGAGTTCTTTGATTACATATACTAAACAATATCTTCCTTGGCTGTCCATTTAACTGGCCTCTAAAAACAAAATGTTTTGGGTCTTCTTCATATACCTCAGTGGTTGAGGCCTGCCATTTCATCCCAGATATGCTTTACTGTAATTATGCCCAATTAGTGTCTTACACTAAATGCCTAGGGTACATCTTGTACATCCCTATCTCAAGACTCGGAACTCCACTCCTTTCCTATTAGTGTCCTGAAATTGCATAGGGATTTGTTCTGGCACATTTAGAATGGAGTTGTGTGCCTAATCTTTAGCAGTGTCTGATTTTCAGAGGCAGGAGATAAGAGTCTCTAAGTGCTGCCAAGGAAGACCTTTAACTCCTGCGTGTTATAAATTGTGACAAACAAATCTGAACTATATTTTCTTTTAAAAGCATCAGTGGTGCTCAGCAATAGCAATTCCATGCTACAGTCCATATAGTTGCTATTTCCCTAAAACCTCCCAAATGTCCCAGATAATGCATCAGCTAGTGCTTTTCCTTCTATCTGTATCTCATCCTGGTTTATCCCAGTTGAAAATTTTAGCAACATCAACTGCTTCAAAATGCCAGAGATGACCGTAGCCGACCTACCACAAGTAATAGAGTCTTTTTTTCTATCCAGATGGTGAATAATGTGAAGAATCACATTCTTAAAGAGCGCTTTCTAGGACAGATTATAGCACCATGTTTTAGGTCAGGTTTCCTAAAAGCAGAGCCCAGTGTGGGAGGTCACCTCCAAATGAATATTTTTTCCTCTCAGACAAAGGGGGTTGAGGAAAGCAGAACAGAGTAGAAAAGATAACACACACTCCCGATTTAGCTAAAGAACCAGGGAGGACAGTCTGTTTCCAGGAAGAAGTACTAGAGCACAAATTGCACCAAAGAGTTAGCCTCCCTTATTTTAATTTCTCCCTTGTATTAGTTTCCTTTAGAAATAAGGGAACAAGTTTTGTACCTTCTTAATAGTCATCCATTGGCCAAGTTGGTTGAGGAAAGGGAAGGACTGACCTAGCCTCTAGGGAAATGGCTCCAGTTTGGTGAAGGGCAATTCTCTGGGGAAGGTGGCTGCTGTGGGCTGTTACTGGTTAGACTCAGAGTTGCAGGGGAATGGGTATACTGGCTGGGAAAGAGGATCTGGGTGGGGCATCAACATCCTTTTCTACATGAGATTCCACATCCATGGATTAATCTTTACTTGGAATCTCTAGAGCTGTATCACTACAGCAACTAAAGTACTTCCGGTGAACAAAAGACATTCTATGTATTCTTGTTTGGTTTCCATTCAGATAGGCTATTCACACCACAAATTACTCAGATGATTGTCAATCCCCAGCTTCACTCTGGGCTGTGAAATGCTATAGATTAGCTTTGTTCATATTGCACTGTGTGAAATGAAGATGAGGCTATTATCCTGTTATTTGAATGAATAACTTGGGCCCAAAATTGGCTCTTCTTTCCTTACTTGAATCAATCAATTTACCTGTTTAAATTATAAAAGCCAGCTTTCAGTTCTAGTGCACTGGTCTGTACCTGACTGGGACTGGTTTTTCTGTATGACCAAACATACAGAAAAATAGCTAAAAATCAGGTGGTTCAGATGGAGAGCATGGAACCATAATGTCCATTATAGACCAACCAAAATGATTTCAGTCACTTTTCCAAGGTATTGAGTAATGAAATTGTGCTTTCATTTAATCTCTGTGGTTTCTATTCCCTTAAAGGTAGTTGATCTGATCTGACAGTATTTCCCTCATCCAGGGAAATGTGATTGCCTTTTTTTCTTTTGGGGAGTAGTAGATGGCAGACTTAGATGCTGAAATCACATTAAGGCTGAATTTTCTTTAATTTTAAAGTTTAATTTGTAATTACATATTTGGCTTAAAAAATTTTATTTTAAAATCTGGGAATTTGAATCACTGACACAAATTATCATTTAAAAAAAAAGATTTATTATACCATTATCTTGGATGATAAAGAAAATAGTGTAATTCATAGAGCCAAGGCCTTCCCACAGGGTATTGGGCTGCAATGTCTCCATGTTCCTATTTAGTAGATTTTGTATGCAAGTAGATTTGTATTTGAATTGACATTTAGTGTTTGGAAAGAGTGATTATGTGTCCCTTACATTTTTATTTAGGAGACCAGAATTTCATTACTAAGGAAAATATCCCTTAAGCACTTTTGAAGGCTTTTTACTTTCTAGATGATAATAGGTTTGTTTATTAATAATTTGAAGCATTTATTTTATGAAGTTTTTAGTGAGAAAAATAATTTGAAATCTATATCTGAAATCCCTTCAGGATTTTAGATTTAATATTATCTGATGAAGCCCTTTGTAATTTTCTGAAGACCTAAGAAAATGTCTTGTTTTGCACTTTCTCTAAATTGAAACTTAGTCTGAAATTTCCAGAGGAAAAAATAAAAATATTTTAGTAAGTAAATATCTACATGGCATCTTAGACCACTTTAACAAAAAAAGAAATAAAGGTTTTTGTCCTGGAGCAAAATCACTTTTTATTTTGTCTAACTGCTTCAAACACTCAGGCTTCATCTACTTGCAGAACAATGCACATTATCACAGATGTCTTTGCGAAAAGAAATCTTCCCATAGGAGATTTACTATCCCACCAACCACACAATATTCAACTTAAAAGCCCCAAAGTAAGGGCTTTTAGGGAGGCAATTGAGGTTACATGAGGTCATAAGTCTAGGGCTCTGATCCAACAGAACTGGTATCTTTGTAAGAAGAAGAGATACCAGAGATCTCTTTCTGTGGGTAGAGAGGAAAGGCCATGTGGCGATAGAGTGAGCAATTATCTATCTGTTAACCAGGAAGAGAGCTCTCACTGAGAACTGAATTTGCCCACACAGTGATCTTGGAATTCTAGTCTACAGAATCATGAGAAAATAAATATCTGCTTTTTAAGCCACCTAGCCTCTGGTATTTTTTATGGCAGCCTGGGTAGACTAATACAGAGATGTTTGATGACAGTACTCAAACATCAATGACTTAGACTTAATTATCTATTAGATCATTTTCTTCTTCACATTTGCTATATATTGGTAGAAAATAACTAATTCAGAGTAAAAATAGTGACTAAGTTATCCTTGTTGGCATCATGCAGATACCAATATTGACAGCTAATCTATTGATTTTGGCATGGAAAATGTACTTCTATAAATTTTGATAAGATATATTGTAGGTAGAACTAACTCCACATAAACTGATTTCTCTTGCTTTCTTTCTCTATAAAGATATTTTATATTTAAAATATGCAACTGATATTTCCTGAATATTTTCTATATATCAGAAATAGTCGATACATGGTAGGAGTATTTACACGACTGAACTTGGCAAGTATTACAAATTAGGTCTTTTCCTCCACCACACCAAGATCCAGTAATTAAACATTTACCAGCACACCACCACTTAATATATATTCAAAACCAAGCCAAAAGCTATGAGAAAGTACACAAAAGCATGTGGCTCTTACCCCTGAGATTTTAATCTAGAAAAGGAAATGAAACTCATATGTTTGACAAAGATATTACACAATTATTATTATGTGCTTTTGTATTCATGCAGTCATTAATTATATGAAATTTTATTATGAAATATATCACAATGAAGATGGTTTTATAAAACTATTTACACTTTTAAAATCAATTATATATAAAGAATATGTAACCAACAATGAAGTTAAGAAAGAAAATATTTGTCACTACCTCTGAAGTCTTCCAACTGCCCCTGAATCCTCTTATGATTGTAACATTGAAAAGACCCTGAAGGATTTTAGGATTAATTTGGGAATATTAAAGATCAAATTTCTGGTTAGAGAGATTTACACATCACATCCCACTTCGTCCTATCAAGCTCCTATCTTAAATGATCATTTTTATAGTATATTTTTTCATGACTTTTTTGCCTTTCAATCAACATTATGTTCGGTCTTCCATGTTGTTGCATGTAGCTGTAGTTCATTAATTTACACTACTATATACTAAGGAATTACTTCAGTTCATTGTTTTATTCTTTTTAAAAATTGACATGTAATTCACATACAATGAATTCCATCCTTTTACAGTACACAATTGTTTTCAGTATATTCACAAAGTTATGCAATCATGACCACTGTCTAATTCCAGAACATTTTTATCACCCCAAAAAAGAAAACTCATATCTATTTGTATTCACAATCTATTGCTTCCCACCCCTCATTTTACTCCAGACCCTGACAATCACTAATCTACTATGTGTCTCCACAGATTTGCTTATTTTTACATTTAATATAAATGAAATCATTCAGTATGTGGCTATGTGCTGTCTGGCTTTCTTTTGGTGTAATTTCTCAAAGTTCATCAATATTGTAGCATATATTAGTACTTTACTCCTACTTATTACCAAATAATATTGGACCAATGGGTATACTATTTTTACTTATCTATTCATCACTTAACGAACATTTGGGTCATCTCCGCTTTTTGACTATTATGAATAATGCTGTTACGAGAATTTTTGTATGAATTTTTGTTAGGATATGATTTCTCATTTTTCATGGGTATATATACATCTAGGATTGGAGTTACTGGGTCATGTGATGATTTTGTAAGAAAATGCCCAAATTTTCTTTTTTTCTTTTTCTATTACTACTTTTTAAAGCTTTTTGTTTATTTTTAAAATGACCTATTTCTGACTATTTTAAAAATATTTTTCCAGTGTTGCTGTGAAGTGCTGAAGTTTTCCAATTAGCTGTATCATTTTCCAGCCCTACCAAGAATTTGTGAGGGTTCCAATTTCTCCACATTCTTGGCAACACTTACTATGTATCTTTAATTATAGTCATTTTAGGAATATGAAGTACTATGGCATTGTGGTTTTGATTTGCATTTACATAATGCCTAATGATGTTGAGCATCTTTTCATGTGCTTATCAGCCACTTGTACAACTTCTTGGGAGAAATGTCTATTCAAATACACTGTCCACTATGAATTGGTTTATCTTTTCATTAGGTTGTAAGGTTCATCTATGTATGTTGTATATTTGTCCATTATCAAATACACATTTTGCAAATATATTCTCCCATTCTGTGGGTTTTCTTTTGACTTTTTTAGTAACGTATTTTGAAGCACAAATGTTTATAACTTTGATGAAGTGTACTTTTTTCTTTTGTTACTTTTGTTTGTGGTGTCATATCTAAGAACCACGGCCTAATCCATGGTTTATGATCATGTCATTCCGTACAAATGTGCATGATTTTCTCAAGGTTGCAATGCTAGATTTCTGATGTTCATGACAGTTTTTCTTTTCTTTCAGGCATGACAATGCTAGAGGAATGTTACATTTCCTTGATTCTTTGAAATTAGATGGGATCATAGGACAATTTTGGCCGGTGGGCTGCAGACTGAAGTATGATATCATAGGCAAATTATCTCTTTGCTGTCACTATTTTGAAAGACCACTCCTCTTGAAGTCAGAGTAAAAAGACCATTGTTTCCTGGATTACTGAGTCAGTGCAAGAATGACATTGACTCAAGAGGTCCTTGTACATTTCCATGTTAACTTTAAAATCACTTTGTAAATTTCCTCATAAAAGTTTGATAAATATTTGAGTAGGATGCATTGAATTGTTTTATTCCAAGAATATTTTGCAATGCTCAGTATTGAGATCTTGTACATCTTTTCTTAAAATGATTCCTAATTTTTTTATGTATTGTAAATGATAGCTTTTAAAGCCTTCATTTTCCAATTGCTTGTTGATAATGTATAAAAGTATAATTTTATTTTATCTTGCAATATTGCCCTTATTAGTCTAGTAGTTGCTTTCAGACTACTTTGGATTTTTAAATTCACAATTTTGTCATCTGTTGATAAAGGTACTTTCCTTATACAATGCTTATAATTCTTGTTTCTTTTCCTTCCTGTAATGCTTTGGCTAGAATCTCCAATACAATATTAAATAAAAATACTTTGATAGGACATCTTTGTCACATTCCCTATCTTAGTAGGAAGTGTTCAATATTTTACCATTAATTTTGCTGTTAGCAATAAATTTTTCATGGATAACTTTTATCAGATTGAGGAAGTGTCCTCTTCATAGTTTGCTAAGAGTATGTATGTATGTATGTGTGTGTGATTATATATGTAAATAAAGAGTGTGACAAAGAAATGTAACTTGAGAAGGACTCAACCCACAGTTACTGACTTTCAAACGTAGGAAGGAAACTGTAAGCCAAGGAATATTGTAGGCCTCTAGCAGATGGGAATGACTCTCAGTTTGTAGTCAGAAAGAAAAAGAGGGCCGGACTTAGTCCTATAACAACAAGGAACTGAATCTTTCCAAAACCCAAATTAGCAGGAAAGATTCTTTTACAACCTCCAGAAATAACTGCAGTCTGCCTATGCCTTCATTTGAATCCAGTAACACCTGTTGTTCCAAACTACAGAACTGAAAGATAATAAATCTATGGTGTGTAATCAGGTACAGGGCAATATTGAAGTAATTTGTTATGGCAGTAATGGAGAACTAATTAATATATGTGTTAATAGCTATTTTCCAAATTATTAGTTTCACATACTACATTGGTCATACTTTCATCTGATTTATCTGTCAATTCAAGAATTCTCTTTTCAGCTATGTCTATATACTTGTTAAAGCTATTCATTATGATTTTGTCATTATTACTTTTATCCTAGAAGCTTGATATGACTTTATTTGAATGTAACTTTAACATTCTAACTAATGTTTACAATTATTTTTATAGTTTATTTATTATAACATAGTAAGCCAACTTAACTTACCTCTTCTGGAAAATCTAATATTGAAAATTATGCAGATCTCTTTCTGTTCTCTGTTCTTTCTTGTGAATTTTTTTCTAATGATTCCACATTTACATGCATGTGGTTTTTAAATGTGATTTGATTATTTGTAAATGTGATTTGATTATTTTTATTGGGAAACTTTTGTTCTGGTATGAAGCTATTTATCCTTGCTTCTACTAGCCATTTGGTGGCAATGCTAAACCGGAAAAATTTTTAATTAAATTTGCAACTTGACTTTTTGTTTTGTTTTTGGCTATGTTGATGTTGTGATTTTGCAAATCTGCAAATCGAATGGAATATTATCTTGAATTTATTTAATCTACCTAAAATAAGGTCATTTATATAAATTGTGCCCCAATTCATATTTAGTATCAAGGAAATTTTTTTTTTTTACCTTGACATATAGGTTAGGCATAGTTCTGATTCACAGATGCAAAAGATGCAGACTTTGGGCTCTGCATTTTATCACAGCAATTGATATTTTATTCTACAATATTGGCAAGACTCGGCTGTTTCTTTTTCTCCAAATGACCAAAATATTCTTGAAAACCATAGCTCAAATTTTCAGTTTACAGATAAACTTTGGGTAAAATTGCCTTCAGTGTTTAGCATATATATCTGGATTCCAGACTTTGTTTAGAGTTTGGCTTGATATTTATTTATGTTTTTTTTGAAGTATAGCTGATATACAATATTATATTGGTGTCCAGTATGCAACACAGTGATATAATAATTATGTACATTATGAAATACTCACGATGATAAGTGTAGTTACCATCACCATACAAAGATATTTCCATATTATTAACTATATTCCTTATGCTGTACTTTTCCTCCCTATGACTTATATTTTTACAATTGGAAGTTTGTCCCTCATTATTCCATTTATCTTTTCCCCCATCTCTCCATTCCTTCACCCATGACACCATCAGTTTGTTCTCCTTGTTTATGACACTATTCTCTTTCGTTTATTTTTTTAGATACCACATATAAGTGAAATCATATGGTATTTGTCTTTCTCTGTCTGACTTATTTCACTTAGCATAATACCCTCTAGGTATATCCATGTTTTTCCAAATGGTGAGATTTCATACTTTTGAATGACTGAGTAATATTCCACTGTATATATGTGCCACATCTTTGTCCATTCATCTATCAGTGGACACTAAGTTTGCTTCCATATCCTGGATCTTGTAAATAATGCTGCAATAAACACAGGGATGAATAAATCTTTTCAAATTAATGATTTTGTTTTCTTCAGGTAAATTCCTAGAAGTGGAATTACTGGGTTTTATGGTGTTTCCATTTTTAATTTTGAGGGAATCTTCATACTGTTTTCCAGAGAGGCTGTACCAATTTACACCCCCATCAAAGCATGAGGGTTCCCTTTTCTCCACAGTCTACCCAACACTTGTTCTTTCTTGCCTTTTTGATATTAGCCATTCTATCTCATGTGAAGTAATTATCTCATTGTGATTTTGATGTTCATTTTCCTGATGATCAGTGATACTGAGCATCTTTTCATGTGCTTGTTAGCCACATGTATGTATGTCTTTGGAAAAAATCTCTATTCAAGTCCTCTACACATTTTTAAACCAGATTATTTGCATTGTGTTGGTTGTTTTTGTGTTGTATAAATTCATTATGTATTTGGATATTGACCTCTTGTTGGATATGTTATTTGCAAATATATTTTTCCCATTTCATAGGTTGTCTTTTTGTTTTGTTGAAGGTTTCCTATCTTGTGCAAGGTTTTTAGTTTGATATAGTCTTGTTAATTTTTGCTTTTATCTCCCTTGCTTGGGGAGACATATCCAGAAAAAATTATTAATGCTGATGTTCAAGAGTTTACTGTATATGTTTACTTTTAGGAGTTTTATGGTTTCAGGTCTTACATTGAAATCTTTAATCCATATCAAGTTTATTTTTCTATGGTGTGAGACAGTGATCTAGTTTCATTCTTTTGTGTGTAGCTGTTGAGTTTTCCCAACATCACTGATTGAAGTGACTATCTTTTACTCATTGTATCTTATTGTCTCCTTTGTCACAGATTAATTGATCTTAGAAGTGTGGTTTTACTTCTGGACTCTATCTTCTATTCCATTGTTCTGTGTGTCTACTTTTGTGCCAGTACCATACTATTTTGATTAACATAGCTCTTTAGTATAGTTTGAAACCAGGAAGCATGATACCTCCAGCTTGGTTCATCTTTCTCAAGATTGCTTTGCCTACTTGTTGTTTTTTGTGGTTTTATACAAATTTTAGGATCATTTATTACAGTTCTGTGAAAAATTTCCATTGGTATACTTATATGGATTGCATGTATTATTTATAATAGATTTTGGTAGAGTCTTTAGGTGTTCTATATATAGTTATTATGTCATCTGCAGATAGTAAAAATTTTACTACTTCCTTACCAGTTTGGATACTTTTTCTTTCTTTTTCATGTGTGATTGCTGTGGCTAGGACTTCCAGTACTGTGTTGAGTAAACCTGGTGAGAATGTACATCCTTGTTTTATTCCTGACTGTAGAGGAAAAGTTTCAATTTTTCACCATTGTGTTAGATTTTAGCTGTTGGTTTGTTATATATATAGCCTTTATTATATTGAGGTATGTTCCCTTTATACACAGTCTGTTCAAAGTTTATATTATGAATGAATGTTGAAATTTGTCAAAAGTTTTTTCTTCAACTACTGAGATGATCATATAGTTTCTACCCTTCATTTCATTAATGTGGTGACTCACCTTGGTTGACTGAAGTTGATACTGAATCATACATTTTTGCATTCCTAGAATAAATACTAGTTGGTCATGGAGAATGATCCTTTTAGTGTAATTATAGGTTTTGTTTCTTAATATTTTGTTGAGGACCTGTGCCTCTATGTTCATCAGGATATTCTGTACTTTTCTTTTTTGTAGTGTCTTTGTCTGGTTTTTGTTATCAACTTGATGCTGCCTTTGTACAGTGAATTGGGAAGCTTTACTTCCTCTTCAAATTTTTTTTGCAATTGTTTGAGAAAGTTACTTAATATCTATTTAGTTTTTTTTTTTTGAGAATTCACTTGTGAAATCATTTGGCCCTGGACTTTTGTTTGTTGGGAATTTTTTGACTATGGACTGTACTTGTTACTAGTAATGGTCTATTTCTTCCTGTTTTGGTCTTAGAAGTTTCCATGTTCTAGGAATTTATCCATCTTTTAGATTTTTACAGTAATCTTTCATAATCTGCTGTATCTCTGTGTTGTCAGTCATAACTTCTCTTTCATTTCTGATTTTACTTGAATCCTCTCTTTTTTTCTTGATGCTAACAGTTTATCAGTTTTTACCTTTCAAAGAACAAGCTCTTAGCCTCATTTTTTTCAATGTTTCTATTTCATTGCTATTTGCACTGCATTTCCTTCTTCCTGTTAACTTTTTGAGCTTTTTTTCTTCTTCTTTTTCTAGTTCTTTTTGGTGGAAGATTAGGTTGTTTATTTGAGATTTCTCTTATTCTTAAGGTAGGTCTGTACTGATATAAACTTCTTGAACTGTTATTGCTGCATCCCAAATATTTTTAACTGTCCTGTTTCTATTTTCAGTGGTCTCCAAGTGTTTTTTTACATACTCTTTGGTTTATTCATTGATCCACTGATTGGTTAGTAATGTGTTGTTTAGCCTCCTTGTGTTTCAGTTTTTTCCAGTTCTTTTTTTCTAATTGTTTCCAGTTTCATACCACTGTGGTCAGAAAAACTGCTTGGTATGATTTTAATTTCCTGAAATGTATTGAGGCTTGTTTTGTGGCCTAACATGGTGACCTATCTTGGAGACTGTTCCAGCGCACTGAAAAGATTGTGTATTCTGCTATTTTATGTAATTTTAGTACATATCTCTTAAGTCCATCTGATCTAATTTGTCTTTCAAAGCCACTGTTTCCTTATTGACTTTCTGTCTGGATGACTTTTCCATTGATGTAAATGGGGAGTTAAAGTCTCCTAGTATTATTGTGTTACTATCAGTACTCTCTTTATGTCTATTAATATTTGCTTTATTTATTTAGGTGCTCCTTTGTTGGCTGTGAGGATTTTTACAATTATACCATTTTGCTGGACTGAACCCTTTATCATTATGTAATGTCCTTTTTGTCTCTTGCTACAGTTTTTATTTTAAATTCTATTTTGTCTGACTTAAGTGTTTTTGCCTCAGGTTTTTTTTTCTTTAATTTTCTTTTGTATGGAATCTATTTTCCATCCCTTCAGTTACATTGTGTGTGTGTTTTAGGTACTGAGATGAATCTCTTGTAGGCAGCATATAGACAGACCTTTTCTTAATCCACTCAGTCACCCTATGTCTTTTGATTTGAGCATTTAGTCCATTTATATTTAGATAATTACTGAAAGTTAAGCATTTATTGACATTTTTTATTTTTTATTTTGGTATGATTAATGTACAATTACATGAGGAACATTATGTTTACTAGACTCACCCCTTCACCAAGTCCCACCCCACAAACCCCATTACAGTCACTGTCCCTCAGTGTAGTAAGATGCTACAGAATCACTACTTGTCTTCTCTGTGTTGCACAGCCCTCCCTGTGCCCCCCATTATACATGCCAATAATAATGCCCCCTTTCTTTTTTCTCCCCCCTTCTCCCTCCCTTCCCACCTATCCTACCCGTCCCTTTCCCTTTGTTAACTGTTAGTCCATTTTGGGGTTCTGTGATTCCACTGCTGTTTTGTTCCTTCAGTTTTTTCTTTGTTCCTATACTCCACATATGAGTGAAATCATTTGGTACCAGGAATTCCACTGCTAGGAATTTACCCTAAGAATGCAGCAGCCCAGTTTGAAAAAAACATGCACACCCCCTATGTTTATCGGTGCACTATTTACAATAGCCAAGACATGGAAGCAACCTAAGCATCCATCAGTAGATGAATGGGTAAAGAAAAGGAGATACATATACACAATGGAATATTATTCAGCGATAAGAAGAAAACAAATCCTACCATTTTCAACAACATGGATGGAGCTACAGGGTATTATGCTCAGTGAAATAAGCCAGGCGGAGAAACACTTATTGACATTTTGTTAAATGTTCCTGGTTGATATTGTAGTTATTCTCCAATCCTCCCTTCTATTACTCTCTTTTCTTGTGTGTGTTGACTTTCTTTAGTTTAAAAGTTGCATTCTTTTCTTTTCTGTGTGTATCTATTACAGGCTTTTGGTTTGTGGTTACCATGAGTTTCATACATAACATCGTACATATTAGCAGGATATGCTAAGTTGATGGGCCTTTAAGTTTCAGTGCATTCTAACAGCAGTGAATTTTTATTCCCTCTCCTCCACATTTTATGTATATGATGTCTTATTTTACACCTTTTTATTTAGTGATTCCCTTAATTTTTCAGTGTAATTGATGTTACTACTTTCATCTTTTAAACTTCATACTAGCTTTTAAGTGATTGATCTACTACCTTTGCTTTATGTTTGCTTTACCAGTGAAATTTTTCCCTTTCATGATTTTCTTGCTTATATCTGTGGCCTTTTCTCTTCTTCTTAAACAAGTCTTTAAGATTTATTTTAAGGCTGGTATAGTGGCAGTGAACTCTTCTAACTTATGTTTATCTAAGAAATTCTTTATCTCTTCTTCAGTTCTGAATTATAACCTGTCACAAAGAATATTCTTGGTTGTACAATTTTTCTTTTTGGTACTTTAAATATCACTCCCTTCTGGCCTATAGAGTTTCTGCCAAATAATGGGCTAATAACTTTATGGGGCTTCCTTTGTATGTAACTTCTTGCTTTTCTCTTGCTGCTTTTATTTCTCTCTTAGTCTTTGATCTTCAACATTTTAATTATTATGTGTCTTAGTATGGACGGACCTCTTTGGGCTTATATTGTTTGAAGCACTCTGTGCTTCCTGGACCTGGATGTCTTCCCAGTTTAGTAAAATTTTTCAGCTATTACTTATTCAAATAAGTCTACCACTCTTTTCTCTCTCCCTTCTTCTAGGACTCCTATAATGCAAATATTTGCACATTTGATGTTATCTTAGAGGTCCCTTAGCCTATTCTCATTTTTATGTATTCTTTTTTTCTTTCTGCTTCTCAGCTTGAGTCCTTTCTATTACTCTGTCTTCCAAATCTCTGATTTGTTTTTCTTCATCCTATACTCTGATGTTGATTCCCTCTAGTGTATTTTTCATTTCACTTATTGTATTTTTAACTCTGATACGTTTTCTTGTATATTTTATGTCTCTTTGTTGAAGTTCTCCCTGAGTTCATCCACTGTTTTCCCATGTTTGAGAAGTATCTTTGTAACCATTATTTTGAATTCTTCGTCAGGTAGATTACTTAACCCCACTTCATTTATTTTTTGCTTATTTTTTTGAAGTTTTGTCTTTTTCTTTCATTTGGAGCATATTACCTTGTCTCCTCATTTTGTTTGATTTTTTGTCTTTATTTCTGTACATTAGGTAATATGGCTATCTTTTCCAGTATTGAAGGAGTGGCTATGTGTATAAACAACCTCTGGGTAAACTATAGGTACCTGATGATTTCATTTAGCTGGCTAGAGGCCAGGTGGGCATGAGCTGGGTTTGTCCTGGTAAGTACCAGCTGGGTGGGGAGTGCACTGAAGAACATCCTGGGGTTGAGGGGAAACAATCTGGGGAAGTCCCAGTGAGCACCTTTTGGGGGATACACTACTGGGGCTGAGGGAGCACGGGCTGAGAACAATTCCACTGTGTATTATTGAAGGTACACTGACAGGGTGGTTGGGTGTGGAAGAGATGCAAGTAGATAGTCTGAGTGCATGCTGAAGTGATGCCTTGATAAGACTGCTGGACTTTGGGTTGGCACTACTGGATTTATGTTGGTGCTAGGAGGCTGTCTGGGGTTATATCTGGAGTTGGTGAGTGTGTCCAGAATCTGTTCGCATCTACATTTGTGCTAGCGTAATGTAAACAATGGTGCTTCCCAACTTCTACAACCTGGAAAGACTTCTAGGTGCTTCTCCACTATTTGTCAGGTGTCCTATTTCTGAAACTTGGCTTCTTTCAATCATTGTCTAGGTGCTATTTAAACTACATTTTTTTTCCTGTGCCCCAGGGCAGGTGAATCAGCACAAAGGCCTTTCAGTGATATCCATGTCTATTGCAGATTACAGCACTGGGGATTAGGTTCTTGATGTTACTATGTCTTCATTTATTCTGACTTTTTTTAATGTTGTTTATGTATCCCTTTTGTGCATGCAGAAGCTGTTTGCTCAGCCTTCAGTTCTCCCTCAGTAGGAATTGCTTTGTATGTAGGTACAGATTTGGTATGTATGTGGGAGGTGATTCAGACTCTTTCTACAGTGCCATCTTGAACATCCTCTTTTAGCTTAATATTGCTTTACTATCTTTCAATTCTTCAGTCATTGTATACCTGCTCCTGGTGTACAGGTAGACGGCACAGGCAGCGGAAGCTGGAGCAAGGTCCAAAAGGCACGAAGGGGTTCTCACAAGAGAACACACCCACAGTGTCTGCAACCCCTCACAGGGCCCTAGGCTATCCCAAAGGCCGCCGGGCCCACAGCAGCTCAGGATATTATCCCAGGGACTGCTTCCAGGTCGCAGGTAGAAGGCACAGGCAGCGGAGAAGGGTAAGGTGACAAAAAAGCTGGAAGTGACTTTGTTCTCCCAGCTTAAACATGCACTACCTGCCTGCAACCACTTCTATTGCCAAGAAAAGGCAGAAGAATCTGGACCACTCAAAAAATCACTCAGACAACCCCAAAGAGAGGGCCTGGTGAGATAGATATAACTAATCTTCCTGAAAAAGAATTCAAAATAAAAGTCATAACCATGCTGATGGAGCTGCAGAGAAATATGCAAGAACTAAGGGATGAAGTCTGGAGGGAGATAACAGAAATGAAACAATTGATATAAGGTCTTAAGAGCAGAATGGATGAGATGCAAGAGACTGTTAATGGAATAGAAATCAGATAACAGGAATACAGAGAAGCTGATGCAGACAGAGATAAAAGGATCTCTAGGAATTAAAGAATATTAAGAGAACTGTGTGACCAATCCAAATGGAATAATATTCACACTACAAGGGTACTTGAAGAAGAGGAGAGATAAAAAAGGATAGAAAGTGTCTTTGAAGAAATAATTGCTGAAAACTTCCCCAAGTTATGGAAGGAAATAGTCTCTCAGACCATGGAAACCCAAAGATCTTCCAACACAAGGGACCCAAGGAAGACAACATTAAGACTTATAATAATTAAAACAGCAAAGATCAAAGACAAGGACAGAGTATTAAAGGCAGCCAGGGAGAGAAAAAAGATCACCTACAAAGGAAAACCCATCAGGCTAACATCAGACTTCTCGACAGAAACCCTACAGGCCAGAAGAGAATGGCATGATATATTTAATGCACTGAAACAGAAGGGCCTTGAACCAAGAATACTGTATCCAGCATGAATATCATTTAAATTTGAAGGATGGATCAAACAATTTCCAGACAAGCAAAAGTTGAGGTAATTTGCCTCCCACATCCCACCTCTACAGGGTATTCTAACGGGACTGCTCTAGATGGAAGCACTCCTAATGCTAAATAGATGTCGCAAGAGAAAATAGAATTGCAGCAAAGAAAGCAGACCAACCAAATACTAACTAAAGGCAAAAAATAAAATCAGCTACACACAAAAGTAGTCAAAGGAAATATAAAAGATTACAGAATAAAACACCTAACATATCAAGAATGGAGGAGGAGGAATAAGAAGGAAGAGAAATTAAGAATCATCAGACTATGTTTATAATAGCTTAATAAGTGAGTTAAGTTAGATAGTGAGATAGTAAAGAAGCTAACCTTGGACCTTTGGTAACCATGAATATAAAGCCTGCAATCGCTATAAGTACATATCTTTCAACAATCACCCTAAATGTAAATGGATTGAATGCACCAATCAAAAGACACAGGGTAATAAAATGGATAAAAAAGCACAACCTTTCTATATGCTGCTTACAAGAGACTCACCTCAAACCCAAAGACATGCACAGACTAAAAGTGAAGGGATGGGAAAAGATATTTCATGCAAACAATAGAGAGAAAAAGCAGGTGTTGAAGTACTAGTATCAGACAAAATAGACTTCAAAACAAAGAAAGTAACAAGAATTAAAGAAGGACATTACATAGTGATAAAGAGGATATAACCATTATAAATATATAAGTGCCCAACACAGGAGTACCGACATATGTGAAACAAATGGTAACAGAATTAAAGGAGGAAATAGAATGCAAAGCATTCATTTTAGGAGACTTCAACACACCAGTCACTCCAAAGCACAGATCAGCCAGACAGAAAATAAGTAAGGACACAGAGGCACTGAACAGCACACTAGAACATATGGACCTAAAAGACATCTATAGAACTCACCACCCAAAAGCAGCAGGATGCACATTCTTCTCAAGTACACATGGAACATTCTCCAGAATAGACCACATACTAGGCCACAAAAATAGCCTCAGTAATTTCAAAAAGACTGAAATTCTACCAAACAACTTCTCAGACCACAAAGGTATAAAACTAGAAATAAATTGTACAAAGAAAACAAAAAGGCTCACAAACACATGGCGGCTTAACAACATGTTCCTAAATAATCAATGGATCAATGAGCAAATTAAAATAGAGATCAAGCAATATATGGAGACAAACAACAACAAGAGCACAAAACCCCAACTTCTGTGGGATGCAGTGAAGGCAGTTCTAAGAGGAAAGTACCTAGCAATAAAGGCCTATTTAAAGAAGGAAGAACAATTCCAAATGAATAGTCTAAAGTCACAATTATTGAAACTGGAAAAATAAGAACAAATGAAGCCCAAATTCAGCAGAAGGAGGGACATAATAAAGATCAGAAAATAAATAAATAAAACTGAGAAGAATAAAACAATAGAAAAATTCAACAAAACCAATAGCTGGATCTTGAGAAAATAAACAAAATATATGAACCCCTAGCCAGACTTATTTAGAGAAAAAGAGAATATATACATATAAGGAGAATCACAAATGAGAAAGGAAAAATCACGATGGAATCCAAAGAAATACAAAGAATTATTAGAGAATACTATGAAAACCTATATCCTAACAAGCTGGCAAACATGGAAGAAATGGACAACTTCATAGAAAAATACAACCTTCCAAGACTGACCAAGGAAGAAACAGAAAATCCAAACAGACCAATAAACAGCAACAAAATTGAATCGGTAATTAAAAAACTACCCAAAAACAAAACACCTGGGCCAGATGGATTCACTGCTGAATTTTATCAGACATATAGAGAAGACATAATACCCATTCTCCTTAAAGTTTTCCAAAAAACATGAGAGGAGGGAATACTTCCAAACTCATTCTATGAAGCCGGCATCACTCTACTACCAAAACCATGCAAAGACTCCACCAAAAAAGAAAATTACAGACCAATTTCCTTGATGAAATAGATGTAAAAATACTCAACAAAATATTAGCAAACCAAATTCAAAAATAGATCAAGAGGATCATACATCATGATCAAGTGGGATTCATCTCAGGGACACATTCGAAAATCCATCAACATCATCCACCACATCAACAAAAAGAAGGACAAAAACCACATGATCATCTCCATAGATGCTGAAACAGCATTTGAAAAAATTCAACATTCATTCATGATAAAAACTCTCAACAAAATGGGTATAGAGGGGAAGTACCTCAACATAATAAAGGCCATATACGACAAACCTACAGTCAACATCATACTTAACAGTGAGAATCTGAATGCTTTTCACCTAAGATCAGGAACAAGAAAGGGATACCCACTCTCTCCACTATTATTCAGCATAGTACTGGAGGTCTTAGCCATGGCAATCAGACAAAACAGAGAAATACAAGGCATCCAGATTGATAAAGAGGTCAAACTGTCCCTATGTGCAGATGACATGATACCGTACATAAAAAAACCCTAAAGACTCCACTCCAAAACTACTAGAACTAATATCTGAATTCAGTAAAGTTGCAGGATACAAAGTTAATACCCAGAAATCTGTTGCTTTTCTACACTAATGATGAACTAGCAGAAATAGAAACCAGAAAACAATTTATTCACAATTGCATCAAAAAGAATAAAATACCTAGGAATAAACCTAACCAAGGAAGTGAAAGACCTATACCCTGAAAACTACAAGACACTCTTAAGAGAAATTAAAGAGGACACTAACAAATATAAACTCACAGAACCCAAGAATGGACTAACAGTTTCCAAAGGGAAAGGGACTGGGGAAGATGGGTGCGAAGTGGCAGAACAAAGATTTGAACCAAGACAAACTGGCTCTATAACCTATGTGTTTCAGTGTTTGCTGTCTAGCTTTCCATTTACTCTCTTTGCTTGGGTCAATGAAGGTCCTCACATAGATAGGTTTATGGTATTGTACTTCATTATAATTTATCTTATATTTTTATTTTCTGATTTTGGAGACTTCTTTAAATCTTGTACTTTAAAATGTGCATTTTAAAAGATATATTGTTGATTATATCTATAAAATACATATATATATATATAATACACATACATACATATACATATATGTTACAGTTTGAACGTTTGGAGAACACACTGTATATAAAGGTTTTTTGTTTTATAACTTCTTCCTCTCCCCATTTCATAAAGTTAAATAAGTATTCCATACAATTAAATGTTATTCAAAACAGAAACAGTACTTAAAAGACTGCTTAGAAATTCATCAGATGAATCTTATACAACCATCAATTCACTGTTACTCACATTTCTTCCATTTCACTGTGATTTAAAAATATTTCTCTCAATGTTTATCGTTCAGCCACTGTTCATACTCCACCTAGATCTCCTTAGATATTTACCATTTTTGTACACTCATCATCCCTTTCCAAAACTTCCTTGGCTTTTAATGGTGCATGACTATAAATTTTTTTTAATGATCACCTATAAGATATAGAAAATATTTGCCGACAAGCAGAAAGGAGAATGGGCTTAGCAGATTATGCCCTCATACAGTACAGGGTGTTAGAGTATAAAAAACCCAGGTTCCCTCTTACCAAACTGAGACAACCTTTCTTTATACTCTATTACAGCTTGGAACAACTTTGTGGGATTAAAGCTTGTATGTTGCCTGAAATCTTCACTTGCTTGCTTTATTTCCTTATCCCTGAAGTGTAAGTCCACTTCCTTACTGGTTTCTTGTGGGAGCACTTTCTTAATAAACTACTTTAAGATGAACTCTCAGACTTAGGGTTGGCTTTGAGGAAACCTTATGTAAGACAGAATGTCTTTGTATCTAAATCTTTGCACATAACTCTCATAGTATTCTTAATATATCTTATTATATTTGAAATGATTGTGTCAAAAAGAGTGAAACCTCTTATGGACTTAATATTTGTACTAATATTCATTCTTCCCAGGTTATGAGAGTGTCCATATAGCAGAACTCTTTATAGTGATTTACTGCAAAGCGGACTATATAATTTGAACTTATTCTTAACATAAATGGAGAATTTCCTCTTTTTTTTTGTTGCTGTATTTTTATTGGTCATTTCTGTGGGATTCTGAGGAGCAGATAGTAACCAGTGCTCATGTTATTGTTTTATCTGTAATTCAAAAGGCTCACGATAATACTGAAGTTAATTTAGATTGGTTCTACATGTATTTCAAATGCCACTGAAAATTTTAGTTTAAATCTGACACATGTCTCCCTGTGTGGGTCAGTGATAATAACTAATTTTTCTCTTTTTCAGTTCCCCTTTGTTTTGCTAATAACCTCAGAATTTTGATAGTACTATTTGTCCTTATAGATATCTTCTGTGTTCCACAAATGTTTATTGATTACTTTCTACTTGTTAGAATTGGTTCCAAGAAATGGTGAGACAGATATATATCCTACCAGCATTCTATTAGTAGATACATATAATCACACAGGCAAATAAGACAATGAAACGTTATTGAAAGAACAGTTTACTCTAGAGAATTTTGGAAAAGATTTGTAATATCAGAAAATGCATATTTTTTAGTGGATGTCTAAATTGAGTGAAAAATTGGAATTAATCAGCTGGAAATAGGCACAGGCCAAAGGATTTATGAAGGGTGTTTCAGGAAATTAAAAGTTTAGAATCAAGAAAAACAGCATGTACTTTTGTGGAAGTAAAAAACTTCACTATTGCTGGAGATACTCTCAGAAGCCAGTTAATGAAGAATCTTGTAGGACATATTAGGAAGTTCAAAATTATACATAAAGTCTTCCCCAAAATTGGAAGTCATTGACAAATTTTGGATTTGGAGAAAAATATTATCAAATTTTCATGTCAGAAATACATCAGCCTGATGTATGGTGAATTGATCAGAAGATGGTTAAGTTAGGAGAAGGAAGCCAGGAGTTAGAAAGTAGGTACAATTACTCAGGTGAGAAATAACTTTTTGTGAATTACTGGTAGTTGCAATGTAGATAAAAGTGATTTGCAGTAAAATGTATTTAGATGTAGAATCTGGGGTATTTGTGATTGAATGGATATGGGGAAAATGAGAGAGGAAAGAGTAGGGCATAATATATAGATATCTCTCTTTGGTAATTGGGTGGAAATTTGTGTTATTCTTCAAGACAACAGAAAAAACTGGTTTGAAACTGAAGATGAAGCATTTTTTTTTTGAAATGCTGACTGAGGTGCCAGTAGTAGTGTCAAATAAAGATATTCAACATAAAACTAATATATAGGTCTTGTTTTAACATACAGTCAGTTCTGGGATGGAGACCCAGGTTTGGGAGACATCAGCCACACACAGATGACAGTGGACATGGTAGTGGAGGGTAAGACAGCCTAGAAAGCATTAGCAGAGTGAGAAAAGTTACATATAGTGTGAGATACAATATTTAAAAGATATTTTAAAGAATACTGTGGAGGAGCGGCCAGAAAGAAAAGAAAATAATTAATGGGGAGGCCAGATGAAGCAAGCACTAATGAGTGGCTGTGGATTATGAGTAAGGATTGATGACAAATGGGAGAGAGTTATTTAGTGAAGTTATGGGTACTGTAGCAAGATTGAAGTGAGTTGAGGTATAAATGGGGAATGGGTATGTGAAGACAGTGAGTATACGCAACCTTGTTTGGAAGGATGACTTTATAGGAGAGGAGAGAGAGATAATCTGAAGCACAGGTAGAGGGATGAATTTTAGAAAGGAGGAAGAACACTTTTTCCATTATAAACAAAATTAAAGAGAAAAGAGTAAGTAGAAATGCTAAGAAACTCATAAATTGGTGATATAAATTGGACAGTCCATCTTGTGGATTACATTTATTCAGTGAATTACACACTGTGGTCATTCGTTGAGAGGGATTAGAAGGAGGGGGGTAAGATTTGAAAAAACCACTGAGGATAATTAGAAAAACTGAACTGTACATATTGCTGTTATTAAAATTTTATTTTGGAGTTTATTCAATAGTTATTTTGGAGTTTATTCAATAGTCACTTGTAGAAATATTAAATGCTTCTAAATTTTTTTTTTTGAGAGGGCATCTCTCATATTTATTGATCAAATGGTTGTTAACAACAATAAAATTCTGTATAGGGGCTCAATGCACAGTCATTAATCAACCCCAAGCTTAATTCTCAACAGTCTCTAATCTTCTGAAGCATAATGAACAAGTTCTTACATGTTGAACAAGTTCTTACATAGTGAATAAGTTCTTACATGGTGAACAGTGCAAGGGCAGTCATGTCACATAAACTTTCGGTTTTGATCACACATCATGAACTATAAACAATCAAGTCAGATATGAGTATTCATTTTATTTTTATACTTGATTTATATGTGAATCCCACATTTCTCCCTTATTATTTTTTTTAAGAGCAGTTTCAGGTTTACAACAGAATTGAGAGGGAGTTACAGAAATTTTCCATATACCTTCTACTCATACACAAGCATAGTTTCCCCATTTTCAACATCACTCATCAAAATGGTACATTTTTTTACCAAGAACCCACATTAACACATCAGTGTCTCCTAAAATCTATAGTTTACCTGAGGGTTCATTCTTGGAGTTGTACATTCTCTGGGTTTGAACAAATGTATGTGACATATGCCCATTATTATAATATCATACTGAGTCTTTTCACTGCCATCAATGTCCTCTGGTGCTCCCCTATTCATCTCTCACCCTTTCTCCCAACTCTGGCAACCACTGATGTTTTTGTTGTACAGTTTTGCCTTTTCCAGGATGTCATAAAGTTGGAATCAAGCAGTGTGTAGCCTTTCCAAATTGGCTTCTTTCACTTAGTATTATGCATTTCTTTTATGTATGATCTAATAGCTTTTATTTTAGTGCTGAATAATATTCCACTGTTTGGATATACCACTATTTATCAAAAATATCCTCCTAGTAAAGAACTTTACTATGTTGTTTTTAAGTTTTGCTAATTATGAATAAAGCTGCTATACATCCATGTGCAGGGTTTTATCCAGACATGTATTTTCAAATTCCTTGTGAAAATATTGAAGAGTGTGACTTCTGGATCATACGAAAATATTATCTTTAGTTTTGTAAGAAACTACCAAACAGTCTTCCAAAGTGGCTGTACCATTTTGCATTCCCACCAGCAATGTCTGAGAGTTCCTGTTGTTTCACATCCTCACCAACATTTGGTGGTATCAGTTTCAGATTGTGGCCATTCTAATAGGTATGTAGTTGTGTTTCATGGTTGTTTTAGTTTATATTTCCTTGATGATAAATAATATGAAACAGCTTTTCATATGCTTATTTGCTACCTGTACATCTTTTTTGGTAGGTGTCTGTTAAGGTCTTCAGCCGATTTCTTAAATTGGGTTGTTTTCCTACTGTGACTTTGTTTTTATACTATAGAAAATTACAGTACGCTGAGTTAAGACAAAAAGAAAAAAAAAGCAAAGTGAAGTGAAGATGCCTAAATAGTATGGCTGGCCAGTTGTACTAAGTCATTTCTCACATATAAATTTTTATAATTTAAAACTGGATTAATGTAAGTTTACAAAGTATTTTCATAGCTATTTCATTTGACTCTTTCAAGAGATTTAGGGAAACTACAAAGAAAATATTTTGCTGTGATTTTACAGGTAAGAGAACTAAAACTTAGAACATGTACATGTCCATTTTTTTCATTGTCACTTGGCTGAGACAAAGCTCTCAGGTTTTCTTTCAGTTTATCACTGTCTTTTCCAATAGTTAATTTCTGCTAATGTATTTTTATTTTATTAGAAGCTGAGAAGAGAGAGAGCTTGGGAATCATAGAAAAAGTGTCCTCAATTAGATTTTATAACTTGTCATCTATACTTTTTTTGAAGTTAAGACCTCAGTTCTAATCCTAATTTTGCTGCTCTGTTGCTGTGAAATCTTTATTCTGTAACTAGGCCTTTATTCAAATTCTATAGGCCTCCAGTTTCCTCAACTAGGCAATGCAAGATTTGGTTTGGGCAGTCTCTAAGATAACACCTGCACTATGGTGTTATCTTACCAACAAATGATCTCACTGTGAAATTGCTCTGCAATTCTCTGCTACTCTTATTATTTTGACCAATTCATGATTTTTTGGTTCATTGACTACAAAGAACACAACAGCAGAAGAAATTCTTAATATAATCACAAATATTTAAATAAGAAAAGTCCTTTTACATTTCTTTTTTTAGTTGATAAGAAAACTAATTTCATTATTATTCACAAATATAATGAAAGAGTTCCCTTTCTTCCCACCCCTTCTGATTTTTTGCCTGGTTCTTCTATGGACACAGAAGACAACATGAAAGAAGGTGGTAAATTTCAACATTATCTTAACTTAGGGTTGGAGTGGGAGTTCTGTAGTTGGCCCTTTACTGAACAGGTACAGTTACCTTCTCACTGCCATCACTGTTGTTTGGTTCCATTGCTCCCTTTCTCTCTCACGCATGGGAAGAAAATTTATGTGTGTCCTATATCCCTGGTGAGAGTACAGTGTTGGGGAAGGAACTAGGCACAATCTAGGGGAAGAGATGGTCATCACTCTTGCTCAGAGGTAGATTTACTGTAAAGCTAATGACTTTAAACTAATGAATTAAATTTACTTAAAGCTTAATGAAGCTTCATGGGGACTCACTAGCATAAGTCCCTTCAAGCAACATGTTCATGAGCTTTTTTCTTAAAAAAAATGATGGGCAAGAACATTGCACAAACATAATAATCCACGGAAACTGACTCATCCATGTTCTTGCCCATGACTCAGCTGAATGCATGCTACTGCATTTCACTGAGAGTCCCACGTGGATGATCACTGAGCAGGGATATACCTTGCCTACGGTTCTGTGCTGGTGACAATGACTGGGGGTTGTTTGGGTAAAGGCTAACTTTTTCTTAATCTCATGCTGCTCCTGTTGCCTTAAATCAGCACCCAGTTCCCTTGATCACTTCCCTTTATCCGTCCATGATGACTTTTATTTTGACTTTCATCCAGGGACAATAAAAATAATGATGGTTGTTTTTATCTAAAACTTTCTTTTTTTAACCTTAGTCATTACACTTATTATGTATCTCCCACCTTTTGGTTCTTATTGCATACTTATCCTCCCCTTCATAAAGCAGTGGGTAACATACCTAGTAGTCTAAGGTAGGGTAAGAAAGATTATATTAGAACAGGTAGAGACCTTAAAATATTATCTCCTTAGATCTTTAATGATTCTCAGAGTATTTGGAGAGAACTGCCTAGTAGTATTGAACCACACATGATACATTATTTTGAATAAACTACCTTGTTGCCCCACAGATACTAATCTTTATTATCACATGCCTGATCTGAACTATTTATTTAATAGTTTTTGCTTTTATATTTTCATTTGAAGTAGCAATAGGTATAGTTTGTTTGAGTTACTTTAATCAAGTTTAGAATTTTTCATTTAGTATCATAACAGACATTGTGAGAAAATAGTCTCTTCATTTTGCCTGTTCATTTGCGCCAGTATAACCTATACACTTTTGGAGATATTTAGCATATTGGGGATTTCATTACACTTAATATGTACAGGTATGGTTTTGATTAATGCTCATAAAAATGTTTCAGATGCTTGGGGCACAAGAGACATTTATTCTACACAGTTTATTTTCTAATAACTATTTTCATAGCTATGTTATGGCATTAAATGAACAATTAGAAAGACAAAGAGAGAGAATCAATAGATGATATTAGTATGTTTCAGGCAGCTTTGTATTTTCAACATAAAATAGGCAAATTATTTGGATAAAAATGGATACTTAGTTGAATGTATAATGTAATTATAATATTCAACTACAGTGTGTGACATTATACAATTTAAATTACATTAAATAACACAGAATTTCTTATTATAGCCAACTATGCTAAGTAAGATTAATATTGACTTAAATAGAATGCATTACAATGAAATATACTGATAAAAATGTCACAAGTGAACCCCCAAACAAAAGCAAATCAGTTATCTTATTTACATTTCCTCTACAATATTAGTATTGTCATTTGCCATTTAAAAGGAGATTCCCTTTGAGGAGAACATCTCTCAGTTTAAATTTAATATGTAAATCTTAGTAGTTAGTCTGGTTCCTAAAAACCCATGGAGAACTGTCACAATATATGCACATTATGCTTCTACAAAGAAGATAATTCAGACATACCATAGCCTACTTCCCAGAGGAATAATAATTTATGAAGGGCAAAGTATGAATGTCTGCTTTACTTTTCTATACTCCATGTGCCTTTCATGGTTAAAAAGAGTTGGCAGAGTGTTTATGATTTACCTTACAGTTGGAGTAAGTAATTAAATTAGAATATATTTGTAAGGATAACCTTTAGATGAGGAATAGTAAGCAGGGGTCAGGAAATTTGCCACTGATAGGCAGAAAAATAAAAATGAATAAATAATTGGCCCAAAGTACAAGATAGAAAATGAGAGCTACATAGACCTCAGGATAAGAATTAGATGAGATCAAACCTAATTAGGGCCAGACTCTATCCTCTTGAACAGGGGAAGCAGTTGGAAGGCAAGCCATTGTATATTAGGATATACATCGTAGGTTGATAACATTAGTGAGTGAAAAAAATGTTTTTGGCAATTTAAAGGGCAGGATAAGCAGAACTGACACTTAAGATATTAATGTACTGGGATGAACTTTCAAAATATAAAGTTTAAATGTAGCTATAATTTACTATAAAAGCAACTGTAGGAGATGCTGCTGGTGTTCTGTCCATATTCACTTTACTGGCTGGTAACCCCATCAGCCCAGCTATGAGGGGCTAAGTTCACAGTTTATACTTGGGACAGATGTTACACTCCTTATCCCAGTGCACTATGGTCTGTTTGCCTTGTCTCAAAAGGATGACGCTGCAATGCGATTTATGCTCCAAGGTATGCTAATAAATCAGAGCAAGTCTAGAATTTATGTGAGACTACACTCTTGTTCAGCTACTTCCCTTTCCCTTTTTTCTTCCCTCATTAACAGGTTTTTCTGATGAGAATTGCCTTACATCATTGTGGCTTTGCTTCTGTGGTGCCTAACCTTGGAGAGCTGGTACCAGAAGTGGTCCTGGGAAGAACACTAAAACTTTGTTGCTGGAGATGTTTCATTAGCTAGTCACCAGACAATGAGCATTTCATCAATTCAGGTATGTAGAATATTAATTTTTTTTTAGCATTCTGTAGTGGTTTGTTATTAAGAAGTTACCAGGGGTAAGCAGGGAGAGGATAAAGGTGGAAGGAGATACACTGATTCATGCAACAGCAATAACCCTGGCATTTGAAAAGAATAGGGAACATATTAATAAAAAGGACGATGAAACTAGGTGGCTATTGCTGAGCACCACGATGCTTTCAAAAGAGAAGATGATAGACTCCAGATGATTGATCACCAATTTAATACAAGGTGTGAAGATGAAACGTCTCAATGGCAGTATTTAAAGATATATTCATCTTCTATAGCTGGACAACTGATCACACTGAAGAGCAGTCTCAGGAACTATACATAAGAATAGCAAAACTCCAGAAAAAGTTGCATTCTCAGCTCCAGCAAGTCTTCTATGCTTGATAGGGAAGAAGTAAGACCGAGATTGAAAAATGGGGCTATCTGGATGTACATATCGTGAGAACACTGATCACCAAATTGTTTTGATTCTTTAGATGTGGACCACTCAGTTGTATTAGAGGTAGCAACTTTTCCTCCTTCCACCCCCTTTATTTGTAGTTCTTTCAGAGGCTTCAAATCAATGAAGTGCTTTATAAGATAATGCTTTCCTAGTCAGGATCTGCTCCCATTTCCTGTACTGACAACCAGGGAGGAAGAAAACACCAAAAACAAAAAACCCCAAAAAACTAAGAGCAAATCTCAGCATGGCCCAAGTGATGAAGTGCTGACAGAAAGGAGAAGAAAAGGATTATAGCCTGAAGGATTATAAACTACGGGATTTGATTATGTTTTATTGATAAGAACTGAAAGTATGCTTGGGAGAACATGCTGATGGTGTTTGATCAATAGAGGTTAAACATAAATCTGGATATGGTAGTGTTTGTGATACAGGGACACTTTCCCATCAAACAAGATTTAACACGCTAGCCAGGGCAGCAAAGAGAAGGAGACTAGTACTAATTCATGGCTGTAATGGCTCCTGAAACTGGCAGGCAAAAGTGGGTGGTAGTGATGGAAAACAGCCAACATTATATGAAGTAGAAATGTCAGAACTTCCTAGAAAACCAGGGAGAAAGGGGTAAAAACACTCAGAGAAGTAGGCATGTTATAGTAAATTAATTATATAAGATCAGAAGGCCCATGAGCTGGATATGTTTTGTGGAAGGATCCTCCATTTGTCAAGGCAGTAAAGGATGCACAAGTCAAGAGGGACACAGTGACACTGAGAAGCTCTGTAGGCTGGGATGTATGGTGAGTGATTCTGGCCCATAACTGTGATCATTGACTCCCCAAACAGGAAAGGCCAGATAGAAACAATTAACAATCAGAAATAAGATGGGCATAATCATCCAAACAGCCATCAATTTCTTAATGTTGCCTAGGGTGACATGTATGGTGGATATCTCTAAAAATGGGTAACAAATTATGATTTCCCTAGAGGAGCACTGCCAGACAGAATACAGGGCATGCAGTTAGATTTAAGTTTCAGATAAGCAATCTTTATATAAATATATCCCAAATATTATGTGGAACATATTGATACTAAGTATTTTCATTATTTATCTGAAGTTCTAATTTAACTGGTGTTTTGTACTTTATTTGCTATATATTGCACACTTTGTCTTGGAGACAAGATGGCCAGCCCACAAGGGTACTACTTACTACATAATTAAAGACTTTCAAGAATGGATGAGCAGAAGGCTTAGGTGATCCATCCCCTAAGGAAAGGTCATTATCCTTTTCCTAGGTTCCAGACTTAAGCGAGTTTTCACACCCCAAATTCCATTAGCTAATGCAAAGACTGAGTCCCCTTGAGGAATAACCAGTATATATAGTAATGATTCCCCCAGCTGTTCTCCAAAGGGACTTACATTCATTTATTCAGGTATCATTCACTGAGGAAAAGAGAATACCTAGACTTTTTAAAGGCTTTTGAATACAGATTCTGAATTTACATCAAAGCTAGAATCATAACATTAACATGGCACATATAGAGTATCAGTGCATGGGAATCAGGTGATAAATGGAGTCCTGGTCCAGGTCTGTCTCACAGCAGGTCCACTAAGTCCACGTTAGGTTAGAGAACCTAACCTAAGACAGCATTTGTTTCCCCAAATCCAAGATATTAAACTTTTCTCATTAGAAATTTGGTAATTCCTAAGGCTCATCTCTGGTCATTTCCCATTTCCCTTGAAGTGTTACTTTTGTGGCATCTTATACAGTGTATGTGCCTTGTTATGATGCCTCAAAGTGGAGGTCTGAGTCAACCCAAGCTAGTCACTGCATCAAGAAGTACTAGCTGAAAGGAAGGCTAACTGAAATTAGAGATGGGGAGGGAAATGATGAGATGACGAGTTAGAGTTTCTAAACCAACTGTAGCATGAGGGGTGCAGTTTGACCCACCAATAGTTCTCTATATAAGTTTTCCCAGAAATTGTGATCAAACATCATCCTTGAGGTTCTATGTTTTCTTAGAGAGAACTTAATTTGTGAAGTAAGTAGATTCATCTGCATGAGGCAAGGAGCTAACTGGAGTAAATGCTGTTGCCATTACTAAATTGCCATACTTTTTCTCCGTAACTGCTCTGAATTTTGAGGCATGCTCCAGTTAATGGCATATGACTAGAACCTTATATAGAAAACTATCTTTGGCCATGACCAGTTATATAACTTGTTGGTCTAATGAAAAATGTAAATGTTTGCTCAGCAAGCCAGAAAAAGTGTTATTAAATGAACTATCTTATAAAGCTTTCTCTTTTTCTATCTTTCTCTTTAATCATTCTTAAGTTTTTAATTTGCTGCTTAAAGTTAAAACTTTAAACTATTTGCATGAATTTTATCATTCATCTTTATATTGTACAATGCCAGTTTTGAACTCAGGTAAAAAAGCATTTAAGTCGTTTGTAAAGTCACCAAAATTATCTGATTCAAATTTCATAACTTATACAAGCATATGTATTTTATTCTTATCAGAGAAATGGAAATGCACAAAATTAGCTCAACTACTAATTTATATTACTTCTTGATTTGCTCACATTATAGCAATACTCTTTTTCATGAGTAAAAGGCCCTTTCTGTCCTCTTCCTTCTTTCATCATTTTTAGAGTATTGTTTGGCTGTCACAGAGAGCAGAGGTTAAAAAGGATACAAGAAGGTTTCTTGGTCATTTGTGTTTCTTAAGAACACAGTTGCCTTCATTTAAAACAAGTTCTTGTTATCTCTCACTGAATCCACATGTCCTGGCTCCACTGGAATCCCATGATCATGGGGCATCATACATGCTACATGCAATTTTGGAAGCAAGAAATGGTAGACACACATATTACATACAATTCCTCTGCTCATATACTCCATTATCTCATTGGACTATTCACAAGCTCAATGACAATAATACTAAAAATTTCAAGACAGGTCAGGAGATCATTTAACCAAGTGTGGGGCCCTTCTGAGTACAGGGATCTATGCCACTGCACAAGTTACACCCCCAGGAAGCCAGTCCTGACTCTGGCTGAGGGGTGCAGCTTAACTGATGAGAACAGCCTTACTGAGACCACCTGGCAAGTATCCCTCTCAGGTGGTAGATAATTAATTATTCATGGAACATAAAAGACTGGTCCCCTTGCTTCAAGGCAGGCCCACTAGTGGGTTTTGTGATCCTGAGCCACCTTGCATTCCCTTTAGATCTGCCCAGGACTAAACTTTACTGGAGACCACATTCTGGTTGGTCTGCCTCCCTTTTCCTATTCGCCTCCTCTCACTCTCAAGTTTGTCCTGAAGAACATGTGATTCTGTCTCTGGCTCTATTTCTAGGAAACCTAACCTAAGACAGCATTTGTTTCCCCAAATCCAAGATATTAAACTTTTCTTATTAGAAATTTGGTAATTAATATTAATTTGTACATCCAGAAAAGACTCTATTGTGTGTATATTAAGTTTGTAGTTTTAGAGATTAAGACAAGACTGCTTTTTCCCACTTTGCAAGAGCAAATGTCTATTGGAATGACAATGATATGAGCTGCTAAACATAGACATGCACTGCATAATAAAAAGAAATGGGAAGAGGAAGGCTATTTCAATGGGTATTAGGGGAATGGGCACTGGGAACAGAGTGTTATTCATCAATGGTTTAGGTAATTATTGGTCTAGGAAAAGTACCTTTCTTATGGTGATTAGGCAATCTTTAATGACTCCTTATGGTAGGAACCCCCTATCAACCAGGGCTATCACTTGTCTAATGTATTGGTCATGAAGCATGACAAAATAATGTATCTGAAGATAAATGAGAGTGAGAAAGAAAGAGAACACAACTAAGCTACTGTGTGTATATGGGTAATGAAAAGACTCAGATGGTCAGGATGTACTAGATGAGGGATTTAACCTTTATTCTCTCAACAGTCTAATTTTTCAGCTATTTTAGTTCTGAGAGCCTAACAACATTTGAAATTTGCTTAAAAAAAAAAGTAGGTTAAAGTCATTTTGTTTTCAATTGGCTGAATGTAATGCTTTGAAAAAGGGTTTCTTATCTTTCATATATGTATTTCAGAGAAATGAAGTAGTAACTTTTAATACTGCTTAGAATATTATTTTACCTTAGTCATGTGAAGGAACTGAACATTTTACTATAATTTTTATCTGGACTATTACTTTCAGCCAGAAAATTATAATGTGCTCTAGCTGTTGTTTCCCTAATCCAGAAGAGTGGTTCTGTAGGTATACAATACGGCATGCAAAACAGAAAGAGCTTTAGCCAACTTTGTTGCTATAGTTGACACCTGTCCTAAAGTCATAAGTAAATGGGTCAAACCCTCATATTCTTACTCTGGCTCCTTCAACCTAATATGACCTCTTATCAGAACACTTCAGAATGCTGATGGTTCCAACTCCTTTTGCTCAAAGGTCACCTCTCTCCAACCCAGTAGGGTGGCAATGTGATTGCCAGGCATGATTATCTCTTTTGCTTCAGCTTAGTCATTTTGTGGAATGCTACGTTATAAAAACATCTGAGCTCAGCTTCACTTTTTAGTTTTCTCATCCTGATTTCCTGAATTCTAATTATCTTTACAAAATGTATCAACTGGTTGCATTTTTCATCCAATACCTGAGGACATGGTGGTGTATTACAGTTTGGAAGCCATTCATTAATGCAATTTTCCCTTGTTAATAAGCCTTCTTTGATCATCCCATTTTCAGAATTCCCACTGCATATACACTCCGTTTTCACAATGTAGTTCTTAACACATTTTTCCCATTTTGATTTCTAGCTGTTCTTTCCAACAAACATCTTATACTACTAGTAGTATTTGTGTGTTTACCTTGCTTTATACCGCCACGATTAATATTATTAGATTCTGTAAATTTGGACATTATACTATGTGTGAAATGGAATTTCACTGTGATTTTAATTAGCATTTCATTAATTGCTAAATGAGTTAGGCATCTTTTCATATGCATATTGGCCATTTGTGTTTTCTCTTCTGTGAAATGCCTTTTACTCATATTTCAAACAGGCTGTCTTTTTTTTTAAGTTAATCTAGATACTTTTTTTCCTTTTTATTTCTTTCAAACACTTTCTCTTAGTTTTTGTCTTACAGTTTTTACTCTGCAATACTTCATTTTTAATGTACTGAAGTTCTTAATTTTAATGTAGTCAAGTTTATTAATCTTTTTTTCTTACAGTTCATACATACTGTTGTTTTCTTTTTAAATAAAACTTTGCATCCCGAGGACATAAAGGCTCTATCCTATCTTTTCTTTCAATGCTTATAGAATTTTATCTCTCACATTATGTTGTCTCAATGGAATTTATTTAGTATAACATGAAGTAGGAATTCAACTGCACATAGTCACACTTACAAAATTTTTGTAATCCAAGCTATACAAAATTTTTTTGTTTCCAAGCTATAATAAGAAAGAGATGCAATACAGTGAGTTATATGCATTCAAAAATCCTGGGAGGGTTGGGAGAATAGGCTCCGGGTTGAACTTCCAGGAATGATTCTCAACAAACCAATGCATAACTGACTAAGGAAATAGCTACTTCTACTACAATCAGGAAGTGATAGAACTAGAAATTTTCATGATAACTGTTGGATCCAGGATAATACTACCTTAGCTATACTCTAGGAATAAGTTGACTGCCTCACAAATTGTTTGATCCACAGACATACCATTATATTGGATTCCTTGAACGAGAATATTTTCTCTGTGCTTCATTTGGTTCAAATTAAAAGCTCATGTCTGCCAATTGATTGGTAGAAAGTGAACCATATCAGGACCCTAGGTGCAAGAGAATCTATGAGTTTGGTATTTAGCTTTTCAGATGTTGTGGTACAGAAAAGTATACTAGGAGGCAATAAGGACAGCTGTTGAACTTGTCAATCTACTGTAATCATGCAAAAAATTGCCTCAATTTCATTTATTGGATTGTGTAAATTGTTTTACATTGAATTGTAATGTTACTTAGGCCACGCTTCAAATTTCTACATGTGCATAAATAAATTGATACTTGCATCAAAACCAGTGTTTTTAATTGCTATAGCTCTGTAATAGTCTTGATAGTAGATAGAACAAATATCTCTCTTATCCCAACACATGTAATTAACTTATTCTTCTTTAGGAATGATTTAGATATTCTTGAGCCTTGCACTTCTATATAGAATGTAGAATCCACTTTTTAACATCTTTAAAAAAACTGAACTTGTACTGAATTGAAAAGTTATTACCAGCAGGTATGTTTATTATATCTTTAGAAATGATCATATAGGTTTTCTCTAATTGCTAGATGTGATGATATCTGTCAATAGATTTTCTAATATAAACTTATTGTTAAGTTCAAAGAAGTGTTTTTCTAAAATTGAAATGATTTGTTCCTTGAATTTTTTGTAAAATTGTCCTATAAAAACATAGGCTGTACTCTACAGCAAAGGTACAATTATTTTGAAGATGTAATCAAGGGACCTGATCAGTTGATTTTGAATTAATCCAAAGGAAGACTTTTCTGGGTAGGTTTGATTTAATCATATAAGACCTTTAAAACAGGGTGTAGAGGAGGGGGGTTTGAAATAACAGACTCTCTTTTCATTGCTGTCTTTGAAAAAGCTAGCTGTTGTAAATTCTATAGTTACAAGGAAATGAGTTCTATCAAGAGCCACATGAGCTCAAAAGAATACCACAAGCCTCAGGTGAGACTACTGCCCCAGATGACACCACGATTGCAGCCCTTACTAGAGTAGAAAAAGGACACAGATAAGCAGTACCAAACTCCTGGCCCATAAAAAGCTGTGAGATAATAAATGGGTGTTATTTAAGCACTAATTTTATGACAATTTGTTACACAGCACAGATAACTAATATACTACCTTTAATTTGAAGCTATTTTTTCAGCACATCTCAGTGATTTAAAATTTTATCTTTATCCCTAAAGCTATCAATGCTTTAACTTTTACTATTATCCTAAAATGTTAGTGAGTTTTTTAGAGACATTATTTAATTGAGTTTCCTTGTTTACTGTATTCTTACATTATCTGTCTTACCTGGTAAGTTTGGTCCATTTACATTTATTTTTATTTCTTAATCAGTTGGAATTTTTAATATCATCTGACATTTTACTTTCTCTGTTTTGCTTTTTTTATGCTTTTACTCCCTTTTATGCTCTTTATTTTTAACAGACTATAGTTTAGAGTAGTTTTAGATTAAAAGAAAAATTCAGCAGAATGTACACAGAGGTCCTATATACTGCCTTTCTCCCTTACTCCCTACCCCACCAGCTTCTCTCACTATCAACCTCCCCTCCAGAGTGGTACATTTATTATAACTGATGAATCTATGCTGACATATCATTATCACCTAAAGTCCATAGTTTATATTAGGGTTCACTCTTGGGGTTGCATATTCTATAGGTTTGGACAAATGTATAATAAAATGTATCTACTATTATACAGACTGGTTTCAATCATCTAAAAATTCTTCTGGCTCTGCTTTTTCACCTCTCCCTTCACCATAACCTCTGGCAACCAATTTTATTTATTTTTTACTGTCTCCATAGTTTTACCTTTACCAGAATGTTATATAATAGGAATCATACAGTATGTAGCCTTTTAATATTGACTTATTTTACTCAGTAATATGTATTTAAATTTATTCCACATCTTTAAATGGTTTAACAAGTCCTTTCTCTTTAGCACTGAATAGCATTCCATTGACTGTATGCAACACAATTTATTTATTCATTCACCTACTGAAGGACATTTTGACTGCTTCCAAGTTTTAGTAGTTATGGATAAAGCTGCTAAGAACATCCGTTTGCAGGTTTTTATGTGGACATGTTTTCAATTCCTCTTGGATAATACTAAGAAACATATTGTTGAGTTGTTTGGTAAAAGCACATTTAATTCCATAGGAAACTGCTAAACTCTCTTCCAAAGTGGTTATACTATTTTATATTTGCACCAACTATGAATGAGAGTTCCTGTTGTTCTATGTCCTTATCCACATTTGCTGTTATCAGTGTTCTGGATTTTGGCCATTCTAATAGGTATGTAGTGGTATCTTGTTTCTTTCTTTTATGTAAAGTTGTGTATCTCTGATAATATGAGGTGGAATATTTTTTAATATGCTTGCTTTCCATTGAAATATCTTCTTTGGTGAGGTGTGTGTTTGGATCTTTTGCCCATTTTTTAATCATGTTGTTCATTTTCTTATTGTTGAATTTAAAAAGTTCTTTGTATATTTTCAACAACAGTTATTTATCAGATCCGTGTTTTGCAAATATTTTCTCCTACTCTGTATCTTGTCTTCTCATGCTTATTTCTACTCAGTGTCTTTTATAGAGCAGAAAATTTTAATTGTAATGAAGTCCAGCTTAACGGTCATTTATATCATGGATTCTACCTTTAATATGATATCTAAAAGTTATTACCATAGTCAAGGTCAAATAGATTTTAAGTTATCTTCTAAGAGTTTTATAGTTCTATATTTTACATTTACATATAGGATGTGTTTTGAGTCAATTTTTGTGAAGGGTATAAGGTTTGTGACCATTCACTTTTTTTATATATTAATTTTCAACTGTCCCAGCACCATTTTTTGAGAAGATGATTTTTTTTCTCCGTTGTATTGCCATTGCTGTTGTCAAAGATCAGTGGACTATTTTTATTTGGGTGTATTTCTGGGCTTTCTGTTCCACTGATGTATTTGTTTTTTCTTCTGCCAGTATAACATTGTTCTGATTACTATAGCTTTAAGTCAGTCTCAAAAGTGGGTTGTAGCAGTCTTTCAACTTTGTTTTCTTTTAATATTGTTTTGGTTATTCTGGGTCTTTTGCTTCCTATTTTTAATATATTGTTGTCCTTATCTGTCATCTAACTTTTGGTTTGAAAATACAATTACTCTAAATTCTCTTTGTTGCCTAATTTTCTTCTTTTTTTTATTAGTTACATTTGAAATTGTTACCATGCAGTTATTTAACTCAAACACATTAGGTTGCTTAACTTTTATTTCATCAATCTTCTGAATTACATTCAATATTTTGTCCAGTATTTTAGTCCTGCATTTTTTATACCAATTATCATTATATTTATAGAAAAAGTTTGTCTAGTTTTATTTTATTTATTTATTATTTGTTCCTTTGAATATTTAGCTTTTCACACTTTCTTGGGGTTATTTTTTATTCTCATTGGAATACATATCTTAGGATTTTCTTAAGTGAAATTCGGTTGGTAGTTAACTCCTTTTATTTATTTTGAATGTTTTTATATTTTGTCTTCATTCCTAAAATAGTATTTTAGGTATATAATTCTGTAAGACAAGATCAAGACTCAGAGAAATCTGCAGGCTAAGAACTCATGAATATGAGTTACATCTGGGGCTGCTGTATACAGAAGATAGTGACTCTTGGGTACCTTTATGTGGTATTCCACGCTGTTGAATCTAACAGGATTCTCTTAGAGGTGGATGGAGAGGAAGACCTAAAAACTACTCCCCGCAACTCATGCCCTATGGATGGAGTCCTTTCCAAAAGGAGGACTTACTTCCTTGAGGAAAAGGCATAATTACATCATCTTTGCCTGGCGAGACATACTCTCTAGGATGTTTCCTCATGGAAATTATTTCTAATATTACTGAGTGTCAATTAGTAGAGAAAGTTGACTTAAAAAAAATACTACTCTGGAGCCAGGTAAAGAGGATTCTTGAATCATGATTATATTCAAGAAGTTGCTTAAGTCCTAGATATGACAGTTTAAGAAAAGCCATAGGTTGATACTGACTTAAATAGACTAGTTATTAGTCTATCATATATATTAGCCTATAATCAAGGGAATGCCATGATTTTTAAGCATTTGTATATGAGTCTGAAAAGCAGATTGGAAAAGATAGGTAACCTTAGTAAACATAATAAAAATTTACGACCATTTATAAAGTTATATATTTATAACTGATTATACCTAATTTAGCAGTTCTCTGTATGTTATGTCCCTTACTGAATTTATAAAAAATGATATGGTTATTGGTTATATTAAGGAAACTAAAATAGATGACAAAGAGAAACAAAGCATCTAATATCTGAATCTTGAAGGGTATGGGATGAAAACAAGAAGCTCCAGGGAAGGAGTTTTGACTGGGAAGGGAATTATACTGGTGGAAACTAAATTTCTGTGTACTGGCTCTAAGGCATATTTCTTCCTGGAAGCCTTTGAGACAATGATATAGGTGTTCAGAAGAATGCTTTTCAGTAAGAGGTGCTTCCTTATACTACTAGAGTACAAGGAAAAGATAGTTAAACCTAAGTGGGAAGTGCATCTGTTTAGATTTGACTTGCCTGGTACACAAATAGATTCAGGAGTATTTTTCAGGGTTCAAGTCAAAGAATCAGATCAATGGAAGACAATAGAGCATTTGGAATTGTGAGAATTTATCTCTGAGGAAAGTGCAGACAGAGATTATTGGCTATAAAGTAGTTCCAGGTAGAGAATGAATCACAGTGTAGGGGAAGGAGTCATGGTATAGGAAAAATGATTATTTGCTTTGGAGACTTACTTGGACACCAAAGCTTGAACTTTTACTAGCTTGGGAAGTAAGCCATTTTACTATTTTGTGTCTTAATTTTTACATCAAACTAAACATATAAACCAGCAATTATCAAACCTAACTAACAGAAATATTGTGAACACTATAGGTCATAGAAGAAGAATGCAGTTGGCATATAAGGACTCACTAAATTGCACTTTTTTGTTGTTTAATCCATTGACCATTTGGATATTAGAAAGCTACCGTCCTTGTGATGAACAGATGTTGCCTTAAAGAAATGTCTGTTTCTCTGCCTTTCTTTTTTTCCCCATCTGTCATTTCTATATACATTTATAACTATATATTGATATTCATATTTTATTGTAGAAGTTTTCTCAACTCTCCTACAACAGTTTTTCAGAAGAAATGTAAATCTCTTCTAAATAATATCAAACAGGTTTTTAAAAGTTTAGTCTATAACACATATTAGATATTAGTCTATTATATATATATTAGCCTATAATATTTTATTGCTGGCAACTGATCATAACTTGTTATTGTATTATATATAAAAATCTATTTATTTAAAAAAATATGAAATATGCAGTATATTTGGGTTGGTGGACCAAATACATTACTGAACATAAATGAAGGGAAAGAACAAATGATCAAATAACTAGTTATTAGTTTCCAGTTACAAATTATATTAACTTAAAGCTTAGACTTGTTGGTTACCTTTTTGATTCATCTAATAAGGCAAAATAGAGTAAGAAGTCTTTGTTACTTCTATTTATTTGCTACTAAAAAATTTGTTGGACAATTTTTCACTCAAATTCTCTTTTCAACGGGGAATGACATTGTAATTGAATGCTATCTTTACTCATTACATAAAAACATGTTGTAGTGTCATTCTAACACTTGCTTTTGATTTCCACATAGTTGGGTATTACAGAATTACTGAGAAAAGAGACAAAGGAGAGGTAAGAAGAATAGAAAAGCTAGATTTTATTAGTAGTAGTCACTCAAGTCGTACACAAAAGTCAACAGTAGTTGTAGAAAAATTACAAAGATTATTTTCTTTTTCTCTACTTAATATCTAGAAAAAGATATTTAAGTTAGTAAGCTAGGTGAAAATTAATGAAAGCAAAGATAATTATTAGAACCAATACCATACCATGTAACAATAAGTATTATTAATATATTTCATGTGCAACATGACTATAAATTACAAAATGGCCTCTTATTTTGAGTTTTTGTTATTAATAACCATCAACATTGTTTTAATACAACTCTTGTATATGTAATGTTATTGAATTATTGCATCAAAATGTCTTATTTAAATTTAAAATTATGAACTTCAAATAGCAGTGGTTACTTTGATCTTAGTTAGGTACATGATTTTTGTCAACTACATATTAGAGGAATCAAATAAGTGAAGGCTTAAAATGTACACATATGTTTGGGCTGTCTTGCTGGACTCCTGACATCACCATGAGAAAAATAAATCCCATGTCTGTCCCTTTACTAGATTCTGATATAAGACACAATGTAGCATACTTGAACTTAAGCTATAGCCTTGAGCCAAGCTGACTGGGTCCTTTCAAGTCCACATTAAATAAGCCAAATTCTCATCTGACACATATGTCTCTGAATGAGAAAAATAGACATTTGTTGTTGCAAGCCACTAAATCTTTCAGTGTTTATTATCTATCATTATTGTGAACAGGGGCTACATATAGCTTAAGTATTGACATTTTAAAAAGTAGGAAAATCTTAGTGAATAGCAAAGATTTTCAACTGGGGAAATTTTATTCTTTAGGAATATTTGGCAATGTCTGGAGACATTTTTTGATTGTCACATATCAGGAGGTGCTACTGGCATCCAGCCCAGAATGTCAATAGTGCCCAGAATGATCATCCATGGCTTATAAATTTAGATTAGGCATGGAAATAAATCAAATATATAAGAAAAAATTGTTTTTAAGTGCATGGATATGAATTACTGGCCAAATGTTCACCAAAAACCTCAGTAATGTACCCACTAAATTGTCATACAGCAAATCCTTCTACATTCTTGCTGCTGCTTCTAGAGTCTTATTCTTTCATTTAGAATGATATGCCTTGGGATGCTTTCCTGATTTCAGTATTGTTTGTGATTCCTTGTAGATTGCTACCAGCTAATCTTTTATGTTGTTCCATTTTGATTATATTGCACAGAGAACTTGCATAGGTAATTTTTATAGCTTTCAAAATCTTTCATATTTTTACTGGATTCTAGAATTTCTGCTTTAAAAATTCACATCCACTGTCTCACACACATACTGTCTTCGATTGCATACAGTTTTTTTCTATTGAATATTTACTCATTTATTCCCATATTGTATGTTTTTTAATGCTTCTTAAAGTCAAACTATGCAAAACAGTTTATTTCCTTCAAGGAGGAGGCTTTAAAGCAAATGTATATATCTACGGTATGTATCTAAGAAATGTGTATGAAATACATGTATGCGTGTGTGTGTGTATGCGTGTATTTACCTATTTGCTACGGTATCTGAAAGAATGTTTTAAATGATTCCATGTATACTTCAGCTTAGGCATTCACTGCTTGGGACCATTTAAATTCCTTGTAGGCTGTAATTCTATAACGAGTTTTAACTACTTACAGTTAAGTGTATAATGAACAAATACTATTGATCATGGGTTTCTTTTTGTTGTAAAAGCAGATAATTTTCATTTGAAAATTTTGCAAATATATATCAATAGAGTTCTTTTGGAGAGGGACTTCTAAATATCTGTTATTGGAATATCTTAATCTTTAAGATATATTAGAATCAGAAAATATCAACAAGAGTCAAATAAACTGTGAAATATTTTAAAATCAATACCCGTGGGTCATAATATGTGAAACGGTCATGAATCTGATGATGTGGCAAAGTTTAAGTGCATTAATAAAAGTTGTCTTTCCATTAATAAAAGCAAAATATTATTTAATTTGTATGGTTTGACTGAAATGAAATGCAAGTCAATAGAAAATGCTTTTATACACAGATACAGAATGTAATTACCATTAAATTGTAGTGAGAACATAATATCAAAGGGAATATGTGAAATACTAAAACATATATTTTACCCTTTATTTGATTCTAATACCTTTCACTCTCTCTTTGAAATATTTTACTTTTGCAATTACAATTAAATTATCAATCTCTAATACACATATCAGCCCACTAAATTCTTATTGGATATTAAAATCTCTGGGGGATATCTTTCCCATTTTTTAAAACAATTATTTTCTGGGATAATAAACTTTTAGGCCAAATTACATTAGACATTTTAATGATGAAGTTTAGATATTGGACTATCTTCAAGTTCTGAGAAATGCAAACAAAAGGAAAAATGAGGACATCAAGTTTATGATAATTCACAGAAGAATCAAGAGTTCCTCAAACCTGAGAAAATTCCACAGTTTAGAGAGAAACCGGTATGGCCAATAGGACACAGGGACAAACCAGAATTGAGCAACCACTAAACCTTGTGAATTAAAAATTAAACTCCTAAATAGTCTCAAATTCCTTGTTAGTATAAAACTGTAATATATTTTAATGTATCTTACCATTCAGGATATCATACGAATTCCTTTGAATTCAAACCTGCAGGCTGAAACATATCTTCAATTTTACTATAGAAGTTACTGGCAAACAGAATTTGAAATAAAATCAACTTGTTTAGAATGTGTGCCTTCTATATATGTTTGACTCTATGATTTTCCTATGTAAGTATATTCAAGAAAATTGAATTTAAAGAGATATTATGGGCAATGGTTAGCTATCCTGCAGTTCCCCAACTATAGTGGCCTTCTCCTTTAGAAGAGTCTAAGGATTATAAGAATAAACTTCCTATTACCAGGTAGGGACACTTAATTCAAGGAGTAGAAAATTTCTCCCTTCTTTTCTTCTAGGTTCTTTGGCTGGTTTAATAATTAAATTGATTTAAGATTAAGGGAGAAAAATAAACTTCATATGTGTGAAAGCCCCATAAAATATGAGACCCAAGGGCAAGTCAGGCAATCCAGACTTATATGTTATCCTGAGCTAAGGAATGTGATAGGGGCCTTGGAGCTTCAAAGGGGAGAAGGGCAATTCACAGGATCCAGATGTTTGGTAATTAGAAGTTTGCCCTGCCATGTAGATAGGTCTTTCAGATAAAAATAGTATCTTTGGCAATAGCTCTTTTCCAGGCTCTCCATCTAAATTCTTTTAGGTACTTAAAGGAGAGGTAAAAGTTTTTCCTGATTCTGCGGGGTCTTGATTGCCTTCAGCTCAAAATAATCCACATGCTGAAATGACATATATACATTTACAAAATTACTTCCATTACCTACACATGCCATAAAGAAAACCGACAGTGCTGTATAAGCACAGAACTACATCACCAGAAGTTAGAGGAAGAATGCATTTTCTATCCTACTTTAACTGATGAGAATAAATAAACAGGAAAAGTGTTACAGAGAATAAAATACCAACTAAAGACTGCAAAAGTGATGTGAGGAAAATAAGGGGCTCATCTTTCTAAATTCCGTGAGAGAGCACAAGGATAAATCAGGGGAATCACACATTATGTGGTAACTTTTACAATTTTATGCTTCTTTACACTTTTTATTAATTGAATGACAACTTCTATTTATTGTGGCACACTGGGAAATTGTGACACACAGTGAAGTACTCTGCTTCTAAAAGAGTGAAGGGTACTTTTCTTAAATATAAATAAAAATAAAAATAAAAATTATTGCGAGGCTGTTAGACTCAGAAACCACATTGAAAAAAATATTCTGAATAATTCTTTTCATGGTGAATCATTAAAAATTACTAAGTAGATTACAATTTCTAATCTGGCTACAGATATATACTTCTTGACAATCTGACCTAAATGGCAGCAATATAACATGAGCCAGTACAGAGAGTCAGAAAGGGTTTAAGTAACCAACAGATATTCTGGTGAACAAATATACCTATGTGGCATTTGTAAGTACAGTATCTTCAAACTAAGAGGCTTCCAGCTAGGGTAATAATTTGTCTGGCTACAACTGAACAATAGTATATGCCTTACATGGTATGTTTAATTACTAAACACTTTAATCTTTGTGTATTATTTTAGTTCACATCAGCATAATTTTACAAAATATTATGGATTTTGAATTCTGGGCTATAACTGTTTTAATTAAGAAAAAGTGAAAAAATCATTAGACATAATGGACTTTAAAAATATTTCAGTGGACTACTTATATCTGTAATACTACTATTAGAAGGCAACATATAATGTAAAGGATAAATTTGCCTTTTGTAAATTTGATCCCCAAATTACAGTTAAAGTATTATTCTACTTTCAGCTTTTCTTAAATCATTCGTGGATGAACTAAGGCCACGGACCAAGCCTAGCCCACTGCTTGTTTTTATAAAGAATGTTTTATTGGAAAAGAGTCATGCTGTCTGTGGCTGCTTTTGCACACAACTGCATTGTCTATAATGAAATAGCACAGACTGGGTACCTTATAAACAACAGAAATTTATTTCCCAACATTTTTGAGGCTGGAGTCTGAGTTGATGGTGAACAGATAGCTGGATGAAGGCCATCTTCTAGGCCACTGACTTCTCTTGTATCCTTACATGGATCAAGGGGCTGTGATTTCTTTTATAAGCACATCAGCTCCCAAAGGTGCTACCTCTAATACCATCATATTGGGCATTGGGATTTAAACATATAAATTTTAGGGTAAATAAACATTCCACCCATAGCAGGCAGAGACCATATGGCTCGTAAAGCTGAAAGTATTTACTATCTGGCCCATTACAGAGAAAGTTTCCTGACCTCTGTTATAAACTATTAAAAGGAAGGCTTAAGTTCTTTGCATACATCTTTTTGATTGTAGAAATTTATAATTATTTTCAAATGTTACATTTTAGCAAATTAATTGTGGTTTTTGGAATGTTAGGAGGTTATTTGAGAAGTAGGTTTTCTACCTAGTCGACCAGGTTGACTTTTGCAACCAATACAAACATTTAGAAAATAAATTAGTTGGGTGAAAAAAAACTAAAATAATGTTTGGAACAGGATTAAAGAGATACATAAAGATTATGAGTACAACTGTGGTCATAAAATAAATAGTTATTCCATAGTTGTTAATACCTAAGATTTTGACATCATCAATACTGCCCAATACTGGAGCTTACTGGTCAGTCTAATTATGCTGGTACAGCAAAAGGGATCACGTAGATGTAATCCATATAGGTAGGAATAAACTCTTGTAGTTTCTTTAAGTTATTAGGTAAGTAGATAGCTTAAGGAGGACTTTTATCCAATCAATGGTCTTACTAATGACTAATATCTAGCTTTTTTTCCCCCTCTGAAATATTTTCTAGGTGTCCCCTGAATGTATTATATTGTTTGGTGCCATGCCACTCTGTATGCTTTACTGATACCTGACCCACCTCAGTTAGGGTATATATTCCCAGACTATTGCCAGTTGTGTTTTCACAGTTTGCTTTTTGTATTTCTTTAGTCTCCTAGGTCAGAGTGATTTATGCATAGTGTTGTTGCTCTTCTTGCTCTTCCTGTCATCTCCTGTCTTAATGGCATGCTTATGAGGATGGATGCTATTATTAGTCTCACTTGCTTACATAGTATGGAGCTATTATAATCCCAATGGAAGAAGGGAAACAGAATGATTCAATTATAATGGCTTTCATGGAAGAAGCTCATGTATCATATTGTTTCTTTGTATCTTTTTATTTTTATTTTAATATTTGACTTTTAAAACTTTTAAATCAAATGATGAAAAAAAATAATGAAACTTCCCTTTTGTAATTCCAAATGATTTTTGAAGTGTGTAGTTTTTACACAGATATACTTACCATACAAAAAATATTAGTTTTACCTTTAGGTCAGGATCTTATAACCAGATTTCTCAACCTTATGTTCATGATTTACTTAAAAGAATAAGCCCAAACTGAAAATCTCAAACTTTTTATATAAAGAAGACTTTTTAAATGAAAAAGTATATGGCTCTTCATTAAGATAAATTTCCAATTGAGATTTCTTAGAGTCCTCTTTTGGAAAAAAAAATATTTTTTCAATATAAAATTTGTCTATTATTTCTTAACATGAAAATTTAGATGCACACTACTTTGGCCTTTTCATTACCTTAAGACTGTTTTGAAATAATCTGAGTAGTCATACATTTTTGACAGTGTTTACAAATTTAAATTGCTTCTCCAAATTTGAAACAGATAGAGATTCAATTATAATTTTAAAGGATTTCTGTCCCACATTTTCAGTTTGTCAAGATATTAACATGTTTTACTACTATCACCTACAACTTTGGGCCAGAGAGGTTTCCTTGTTTTTTTTTCAATTTTAATCTCACTATCATTTATCCACTTGCAAAGATGTGAAATCAGTGAAAATATTCTTCCAACAATAAAACTGTCAGTACATTTTTCTGCTGATGAGTTTAGACTACACTGACACCTTCGTAACACCACTTCTGGATCTGAGGCTGCTTAGTGGCATAAAATTATTGCCGTTGTTCTATTGCCACAGGAAGATGTATATTTCTTCCATATGCCACAATAGCCCCATGTCAATACATGGGAGCTCACTTAGTGTATCTAATTTCAGGAGACTGCTCACAGACTGTATGTACTCTTTAAGTGATGCATGGTACTTTCTTGGGCTGTGGAGAGGCTCAGGACAGCGAAAGCTAAACTGTTTTGAGTAATATTAAATTTCTGCTTATAACAAATTTTCACTCCCAGCACCTTCTAGTAATTCAATACAAGTTGGCAAGACAAATAAGGGCACATTTAACTTTGTAGTAATAGGATTTTTAATGGCTTGTCATGGGAACTTTATAAACAAATACATAAGGCTAATGAAGTGAGTATCATAAAAAGAATTATAATTTTCTCAGGAGACACTATAAATAGTTCTTTTCGTAACTAACTCAACAGTATCCAAACTTTCTGAATGTTAATTTATAGGTTGAGATCATGACACTGAGTATTACCAGTTTCATAGACAATTATTAACCTATCTGTCTTAGAAGTCAGTCAAGTTTGTTGTTTACTGTACACAAAGTTAAATTGACAAACATTCTCTAATGGTCCTTGTTTTCTGTAGACTGTCCAGGAGATGTTTTCTTCTGGGAGAAATGGATGAATGGAAGGATGTTTCTTAGAAAGGCTTATTCTTACTTGCCACCTTGTATAAGACTGGTTAGTGAAAAACATCTGGATACAAGTGATGCAATATGCAATATTATATGCCCTTAGCAAGAATAAGCAATCAATCAGAATATGTGTTATTAATACTACCACTCACAGTGTATTATCACCTGAAAGAGACTACCTGAAATATTTGTATTTAAAAAGTATGAATGGCTTACCCTTTGGGTAAATTTTAAATTAGTATGGAAGGACAATTTCACTTTATGTCTTGGCTGACAGAGTTCCTTCTAGATGTTTCAGGACAGGAAAAGGAGGTAGATCTAAAGAAGACCGATGCTTTTAAATGCATATATTATGTAAGGCATAATAATGTTATCACATTCTTATTATTTTAATATAAACTATAAAGTAAAATGAGAGCTATAATGTCTGCCTGAATAAAACTTATGATGTGGTCAAAATGCAAAGTAAGAGGAAGTTTCTGGTGTCCTTCTGCACATCTTTTTCTTGACTCTTAGCATGTTCACATACAGCAACCAATCCTGACTCCCACTTAGTGTGGGGAAAAATCAAGTTCTCAATGCTAGGTTGAGTTTGGGGTATAAATTTATGGTCTACTTAATGAAGCAAATCAAATGATACAGAAAAATTCATACACAAGAGCACCTATTCTGGCATGGATGAACAACTTTTGATTAGGATACTTTCTCTAGACCCTTTAATCCTACTACATTACTGACTGTTGTACATATTCAAAGGCCAATTCAGGTTTAACTGCTTCCATTTTTACTCTTTTGTGCTCTTGAGTTTTCAAGCCTCCTTCATATGTAATTTTGACAACTTAAGGAGTACAATTAAATATTTAACCTTCATTTGCATTTCCTATGTGTAAACCAGAACTTGAAATTTAATCTTCTAATTTTATACATTTCAAGAAATTTACCTCTATTGTAAAAATCTGTAGAAATATACAATTTAGGAGACTTTTCATAGGCTGTTTTAATACTATAAATTTTTATTTGCAAAGGAGATTTTTCTCTCCTTTATACCCTGGTAGGTATATTAAAGGGATATGAATGGTGAAAGTGTGATGTTCAATAACTCATGCCTTGGTATCATCTCACGATTAGGCCCTAGAGATTTGGGGGAGAGAGGGAAGAAAGGTGAAGAAATATAGCATTACCTGAAAGGGATCTAGATGTTTTCTAGTTCATCCTTCAATTGGGATGTTAAATAATTCAGAACACTATTGAGAAAACACTAAACTATAAGATTACCAGTCAGATGTTGGGTGTGGTGAACTCAATTTATTGACAGGAAAGGGATACACTATTAAAAGAAAATCAGGTTTAGGATTCTCTTCATTTCTCATTATGTCAATGGAATGATCTATGTGACTCATTAAATGATATATTTCACATAAAAACTATGATTGTTTCTTTTACCTACATGTTTATACTTCATACTTCACTTTAAATAGTAGAAGCAGCAGGAATCTAAGGAAACTGTAATCAAGAATGTGCTTTGAAAAAATCAATGGGCTGCTTTGACTGGTCAGGTCAATCAAAACAGCCCATGCATACTGAAACAGTCTAAAATAATTATAGACAGACTGATGGTCTGGGGAGCATGATTGCCAAACATGTTGTAACTGTTCTTAATTTTGGATTTCTTGGAAAGGAAGAGAAGATTAAGCCATACTTTTAACTCTCAATCAGGAATTAAGATACAGTGTTTTTTTATGAGTAATTGAACTCATGAGTCATTTGACCTTTTACAGTCCACTACATTGCTCTTCAATTTGTGCTCAGACTATGAAGTGCTTTATATTTAATTTTGTTTTTCTTAATTTTAATAGCCGTATTTCTTTATATGACATTTAATTCAATGGAAGTCTTGTCAGTGGGAGATAGATATTATATCATTCCTGGTTAATCTTCTTTGAATTCAACACTAAATATCAATATTCAGACATATTGATAGTTCAACACAGATCTGATAAACTTCCACTGTGATAATTAAATATGCAAACAATCATGTGAATTGTATCAAATTCAAGTTAATTATAGTTAGATTTTTAATTCCTTACAATCATCTTGATTTCTCATTCCACAGCTGACACTGATTTCTGATTTACTAGACATGTTCTGAAAATTTACTTATTTTTTTCTTTAGAGAAAGAGAGCAGCTCAATTTTTGACTTCCAACATTACTTTTGGGAGCAAGAGCGAGATCAAATTAAACTTGACTATACATTATGCATATCATTAAAGAAAATATATTTCCAAATACTTCTCTGTGAAATTTGCATGTTCCATTCACTACTATAAACAGTGAGGTAATAGACAATGGTATTTGTGTTCATCCGAAATAGTGGTGACACGATACAACTCTTAAAAAGATGCTTTTGCTTATTGCGGAGCTAATGGCGAACTTGGTAAACTGGTAAACTGTAAATGGTACATTATATCCTATGTACCATTCTGCCATTTCTCATCTTATTCTCTTTGAAATCCAGAATCTACTTGAGCACAGAGCAAGGTATTTTCTACTATTAAATCAGGAATAGGCAAACCTGTACCTTGTTGCACAAGTAGAAAGAACACACCTGAGAATGGGATGATTGTTTTTAGATTCTTTCTGAAGCTTTCCATTCATACTTCTTTAAATAATAAGTATGTTATATCCAAAATGAGATAAAATAATGTGGATCAAGAGGTTTTGCTAGTAAACTATTTAACCAAAGATCTGAACTAAACAGTTTCTCTTTATCATTTGGACAAAAAGACCCAAATTATTGATAAATATAGGGATCTCACAGTGGGGTAGAGACCATGTTATACCTTCACCAAATCATAACATTTTAATTTTGGACACCAGAGATACCATGTTTCCCATACTTATATTAAGATAGAGACATTGAGAAAGTTCTAGTTGATGGAATATGGGTAGAAATGATCTCCATTTTTCATCTCCATCACTCTTCAGACGTCTGAAGGCAAGGAATCTAGTGGAGGCCTATGAGGTCCTTGGATGATGAACCCCCTTGAAGCCTAATCTTTCAGTCACTTTGTGAACACACAGAGTTCAATGTGTGGCTCTTCATGACTGTAACTAGAACCACAGAATGTGCTCCTTCCATATGTCATTTGTTATAAGTAGCCTAGTTAATTTTGAGATTTAATTAATCAAAACACAAAGACACAAAGAACTGACAAATAACTAATATCATATGATTATGCAATATGCACAATGTTTTAAGAACTTTGAAAATTCTTGAGCAAACTGAAATCTTTAGATACACATTTATTGTATCATCACCATCAGTGAAGGTACATATAATATTTTTCTTCTTGTTATTTACATATGACTTTATGTTGGAAGTTGTTTCAGGAGTAGATATTCAGACCTCACAACCTGTCAGTTTTCCAACTTGTTCAGTACTCTATTAAATGCCTGATTTGTGTTCTTTGAGTTTTACACCCAGGCCACAGAATTATAATTAGGGAGGGACAATTCGTACTCTGTGCCAGTTCATCCAAATTTAGACAGTGCAAACATGAAAGCAATAATTATAAAGAGTTAGCACGTACTTAGTAAAATGATTAGCTAAAATAGTAAGTTACCAGATGGCACACATTGTTAATAACATTCGTGAGCCTCATCATGAATAACACTAGATTTGAGGACACATTTAGCCCTGTTTACAAGGAGTATTTAAATAGACTGTTATACTTCTGTTAGGCCATGCTATCTTTTTGGTGTGTGGTACACTTGTTTCTTAAGCCTAAACCCAGCAGAATATATGCTTTTGTTCTTGGAGGAGGGAGGAACAAAATATTCTAAGATTTGTGGTATAAAGAAATTATCTTTTCACAACCCCTCTTAGCCTTACTTTGTCCCCTTCCTCATGAGACTAGTGAATACAAATAATTTCCCATCAACTACATTTTACCCTGAAGAGGTACAGCCAGATGAATAAATAAATGAAAAGACAGACATACAGATAGAGATAAATGATCCAGGATACAATATTCTAGCATTCAGATGAGGTATTCTGGATTCTAGAATATGTAATGAGTACACTATGGGAGTTAAATGCTTGATATTCAAAGTTAGATGATCTAGGTTCAAGTATCACCTTTATTTCTCACCACCTGTGTGACTTAGACAAGTTCAGTAACTTCCCTGCAGTTAAATTATTTGACCTTACTCCACCTAGAAAGTGGAAATGATGGCAATTATATAACTTATTCATGGGGTAGTTGGGAAGTAGAAATATGTTATTTTTAAAGTATTTAGACATTTTTAAATATAATAAGTATCATATTGGTTTGTTTAAATTAATATCTATGATTTTTCCCTACTTCTGTTTACTTAGAATCATTGGCTCATTTGAACTTTGTAATATTTTCTAAAACAGTATGGTAAGAATTAATGTAGCTTTTGAATGTGTTTTATGATATAATATAATGCATTAGCATATAGCTAATCTAGTGCAAACTTGCAGAAGGATATATTCCATTATTCAAGTGAAACAAGCTTGGAGACTATGGAATCTATAAGTACATATATTCTTCATAATTGAGATACATATCTATTTTTATCCTGCTGATGATCTAAGCTATATCCTCTGTCACTAGAACCCATTTGATTTTTTCCTGCCATGAAATCCATTAGAAGTGATAAAACGTGAGGGGTGCCTAAGTGAATTGCCAGAAGCCTCCTTTAGGTTTCCAGAACATCGTGACTTTGTGATAAATCCAGAAATATCAACACTGTCTGGTTTTCAACTAGACAGTATCACCACAACCATAAAAAATCCAAACATGGTAAAGGAAGCAATTAAAACAAACCATAAAGTATTCATCAGATTTAAATAAAATTTAAAAAATTTACTAAGATATTAGATAAGAATAATGTTTTATGGTAACAGTTATCTTTTAGTTGGATATCATTTTTTTAAAAAGTCCTTTTTGATAATCTATTTCTATTTGCCTGCAAGTACATTAATATCACTACTATGATTTTACATGTAAAATAACACAGTTTTAACTTTTAAACTTTACTTTCAATGAAGCCCCAATTCTATAGCACAAGGATAAAAGTAGTGTCTGTCCTTTTCAAAACAAGTATGGGTCACTGTTCATTTTGTGATCTCTATTTTCTTCTGTAAATATGAGATTTACATTTGAATAACAGCATGAAAAGATGTCCTGGGTTAAACAAAGTTTTTTATCATGTATAAAGAAAAGATTGAGTCTTATATATACAATAATATATATAAGTACCTTAATATAATATGTATATGTAACATGTCATATACATAACATAATAAATGTAAATATATCTGGTAGTTGTATATGTGTGTGTGTTTAAATTAATTATGCTTATAGTTTGGTGAAAATTATTAATTTCCATGGTTGCCCCCACCCCCAACCCTTCATCTCTCTATTTAATTTTGCCCTTTGTTGTTCCACCATAAAAGTATATGTAACTTGAACATATTCAATATGAATATTTGGTAGCACCGATGCTATGGTGACTTAAACAGAGGTGGATGTAAAGGCAGCAAAAAGACTTCCCTGTATATCTGTAAGAGATATTTGAGGCTAGGAAGTCACAGGGGAGTATGCATACATCAAGAGAGGATTAGCTGATTACAAATACATATATATTATATATATGTGTATATATAATATATGATTTTTCCAGGTAGATTTATTCATTTTGTATCTCTAAATTGGGATTAAAATGTGCTCTTCTGCTTCTGGATTGATAGAAGCAGGGGTTGATACAATATATTCTTAAATATGTAACCTTTCAGTATCATGGAAATGTAATCTACAGTCATTTTCATAACTTTCCTCCACCTGTCAATCTATGATAGTCTCACTCCTTCCTCTTAGTGATATAACACCTAACTCCATAATTTTTTTATTTCCCAATGACTGGACTTTTCTGACACTTGTCACCTTTTACTTCTTCCCAAACCTTTCTCTTGATTTCTTCGATGCTGGCAGTTCTGTTTCTTCCTCTTCGTCCTCAGTTTTCTTCTCTGATTAGTCTGATATTTAGGATTTGATCTATTCCAGAATTACTCTGTCCCATTGTCTTCTCAAGCATCACATTTTCCTTCAATATTATCTAATCCTCTTTTGAGTTGTGGGACTTAAGGAAACCAGTGGCCAATTTGGTCACAATGGGGCCTTCAGATCTGAAGTATTTGGGAAGATGCTTATCTCATGAAAAGGGAAAGTAGAATAAACCTCAGGAAATTATATATATAAGAAATCAAAGTCTAAAAACTTGAGACTAATTGATCATGCAGAAAAATATTAAATGAATCATAAGCAACATGTAGATCCAGGTAAGATTGAATAGCAAGTATATGCAGAGAGTTATGATATTTATATCTGACAAATTTATCAGATAATAATAGTCATACCAGCAGCTAATGTTTATTAACAGCTAATTCTATGTTGGGAACTGTACAAGCCATTTACATATTCAGGTTCATAGTCACCTTTCTGAAACTATTTGGCTCAGTGTGTTTTACATTTTCAACTATTTCAAATTTCAGAAAGCCAGTACATAGTGTACACTATTTAACTGGCAGTACCTCCAAATCAAACACAGATGTTCATACTATGTGTCATAATTAGAGATTACAAATAACCTCTTTACAGTTGGGTCAAATTTTGTCATCAGATGAATTTTCAATAACCTTATCAGAAAAAGAAGGAAACCTCTCAGTTTTCAGAACTTTGTAGATTCATAGTCATAGAAGAAGTATTCTGGACCTAAATAGCTCATTCAGTCACAGTAAAATATTAAATCAACATAATTATTCACATTTACATACTAGAAAAACTGAAATATAAAGAAAATAATCCAACAATACATAAAAGGTGTATGACAAAGCTAGTATTTGAACCCAAACCTCTTTGACAGCCCATTTATTATATTTTCCCAACTACATGGTGCCTCAGTGAGGACATACTGAGAAACGTAAGTGCTCTTTGAAGCAGTTCTCAATAAACTGTATTAAAAAAACACTAACTGTACATGTTCTAATAATATTTATATGCCTATGACTTCCAAATCCCTTTCTATTTCTTGTGACTCTGGATGGTTCCAGACCCATATTGTTAACTACCTAGGTATACACAAACCCATCTGAGTGAACCTCAGTCTCCTCCAAGCTCATATATTCAAAACTCTACTAGGATTTTTGCTGTGAATTAAGGACCTCCTTCTTTACCTTGTATCTTGATTAACACAATTCCTATTTTAAAATCTCAAACTTCCTTTTGATTTCTCCTCATTTAAGATCCATATCTTTTCTTGCCTTAGTTTAGTGACAGGTATACCTGTTTCAAGTCTTTCCCTCTTTGATTGGTGTTAAGATTATGTTTAAACCCAGTTTATTGAACTATACTGTTTCTCTGCAATAATGATATCTACAGCTCCCAATACCTACAGGATAATATTCAAATTACTTAAGCTGTTAACGGGCTTCCTAGATCTGACCCATTTTACCATTCTAAGTATACCTCCAACCCTTCCCACAATCCTCTCTAATCCAGTCACACTGAGCGTCTGATTAGTTTTTGGTCTGTGATTTTTTTGTGTGCATGCATTGTCCTTGATGTTCAGATTTTCTCTCTCCCTCTGTTCTTCCTAACAAACCCATTTCTCAAAACCCAGGTCAAACATTACTTCTCATGTAGCCTCATAAATTACTGAAACAGAGAAAATTATTCTCCCTTTAAGGCTCAGATGGCACTTTGCTCAATGTTTGAGACAATAATTATCACACTGCATTTTATTTATTCAAGTGTCTTTGTCACTCACTAATTTGAGTTTTTAAATGACAGAGATCAGCAAAAAGAATAGCCTTTTATAACCTTTACTTGTAGAGGGTTAAACATATACTGTATGTTTGTGGAATAGATGAATTGGAATTTTAATTTAATTTAGGATGTGAATGTTAGCAATAAGCAACAGTCTACTATTAATTATCTCTGATTATTAAAAAAAATAAAAAGCAGGATTCAACCCCAGTAGGTTTTGGACCACTGTAACCTAGACAAATCTTAGAAATTCTGAGGAAAATGATCCCTTGTGCCTGACTTCTTCCACTGAATTCTCTTTTATCAACATGACAGCTACCTAGTTATGAGGGTAATGGATAGTTGAATACCAAATCATCTGGAGTTATGAAACGTTCATAAGATATTTCCAATTAAATTTGCAAAAGTGAAAGTAGTAGATTTGCTAACAGTACTATCCAAAGCAGGCCACTTAAATGTTTTTAGGTAAAAAAAAAAAAGTGACAATACTTTAAAGTTATGTTAACTAGCTTCATGAGAATTTAAGATGCACATTATAAGATGAGGCATTCTACTTTTGCTTACCACAACATGAAGAAAGTGATGCTTCTTTACCATTCAGGGTCATTTTTATCTTTTGTTACTAAATCTTCTATCATTATGTTAAAATGAAAACCATTAGCATAGGCTTAAAGTGCATAACTAGTAAAATGGAGAAGGAAATAAAAGAAAATGAAGAAGAGTAACATATATTTAATTTTATTGATTAAAACCTCAATGGAGGAGTATTACTACAAGTAAAATTAATTTAAAAATTAAAGTTTTATCTAGAAAAATGGTTGTTCTGTTAGATAAAAAATGATGGAATTAAATTTTAAGGAGATTAATGTATTAGTATACATAACAAAGTCTGTAATTACATAATCACCTTTTGTTAAAAATAAAAATTTTCAAAAGTTTTTAATTCAACAATACATTGTAATCCAGGACAGTATAATCCACTATATGTCCTGGAAGATAAAAGTCCTTATCTGTGTTAGTCCAAGTCCTATTAGAAGCTGAAACCAAGGTGAGATTAAATGCACAATAATTTTCTTAGGGCAAACACCTATGTGTGAAGAAATGGGAAGGGAGCCTAAAAAGGCAGAGAGAGCCTCCAGATCATGCTGCCAGTCTAACCCCAAGTAAAGGGGAGAGGAAGAGAAAGTTGAATGGAAGCATCCTAGTTTGCTTTGGAATTCAATTTGAAGAAGGTTCAAAAGGGCCATTAGGTCTCCTCAGCAATGGGCATGATGTACTATTTCCATTGCACTTCGTGACTGAGAGTGGTCTGTGCTCCCCATATCTGGAGGAAATGTGATGTCATTCTCATGGTCACTGCAGTATCTTCCTCACTTGTGTTTGAAATACAGTGCCACGTGTTGGAACAGACTGGATGTTCTGAATTCTACATACTTATGTATCTTTATGAAATATTTAGACTAGAAAGTACCAACGGCATCCAAAAATTGTAAAATATGTAACTACTCTGTTCAGTAGACAGGGAAATGTATGACCAAATAAAAAATGAACTTTGAGTGCTTTCATTTAGAATTACTGTTATATATTTGTGTTTTGTAGTAGATGCTCTGGGATGGTGGTTCATCGTCACCCTTTGCAGATCCTCTTCTTTGCTTTCCCTTTCTCTGCTGTGGAGACTACAGATATTAATTCTCTCTATCTCAGGTTCCCTTGAATGTATGGGAGCTACATGATACAGTTCTGGAAAATGGAATGTAAAGGGATATATTTTGGAAAGGAGAATTAGGACTGGTTTTCTTTCCCAATAAAAAGAAACAGATGTGCCTGAGTGCCACTCCTTCTCCTTTCTTTCTGCCTGAAATGTGGAAGATATATCTTAAATGGCAATTGCTAACTTGCAACCAGAGCAAAAATATGTTAACAAAAGTCACCATGCAAAGACAGTATGATGAAAGATACACCACAGAGCAGCCTAAATACACATTCAAATTCTTAGACTGCTGTATGAAATACTTTCTCCTAACAGCATGAGTTCCATCCCTGAAGTGATTTGACATATCTGCTCTCACAATAACCATGTGATATTTTTATGTTTTTTAAATTGTTTTTACATCCAAAATTACCTATATAATGTCTTATTCCTTCAATAAATAAATGTATGTATTTTGAGTGTATGACTAATGTGATACCAAAACATAGGGTAGGGTATTGAAAGATCACAAATAAATAATGTTAATGATATTCATACTTTCAGAGAGCTTTCTGGAGAATCAGTATGTTACCTCCAGAACAATTTTTAAAATGAGGCATCATTTAAAAAAAATCCTTTACCTACTATCAGGATGCCAGTTATAATACTCTGCATTTACTAAGGGCATATTTTGGAACCAATATTTATCTGATTTCTGAGACTTCTATTTGGAAAATAGTTTACATGAGTTTTGTTTGGGTTGAATATGTTGAGTCAGAAGTGTGTTTTTGAAGGGATTGGAAATGGAAACAAACAGAAAAAATTCCAGAAGTTGTAGGTGTTATGTTGGAAGTGTTTTCTTTCTGATAAAAAGCCTTATTTTTAACTCCAGTTTAGGATATTTTTATTTAAAAATTTTAAGACTAACAAAGGACCAATTTACACCATCTGCTTCGGTTTCATTCTGCTGCAGATTTTTTCCCCACTTCTTTTTTCTCTTTAAATAGACATTCTGGTTGGCACCTTGTGCTTAAGTACATGTCTTTGAGTAAAAAATGTAGTTTGTCTGACTTCCTGTCAAACCAATATTTATTCACAAATATCTGTTTTGTTGCTTTCTCACATTAAATCTTACAGCACTTTCCCCATGTGAAGAGTTGGCTAGTTGGTGGTAGTGTGAGGTGCCAGCTGGAGCTTTTACAGTTTTTAGTATGCCAGCTGCTTTCATGACGGACAAATTTTTCCTGCCTTTACTTTTACTTTCTTTGTTTTAAATGGAAGTGCATTCCTTTTGCTCTAATTATGACAGGAGAGGGTATTGCCTCCTATATTCTACATATGTACATTTTGATTGGTCAGTTAATAGTAACAATAGTATTGCTTTAGAATTATTATGCTGGTGAACTGTTCTTGAGACAATGGCCAGCCAAACACTAACCCATATCTCTTGGTAAGATACCTCTCAAATGTTTTAGAAGAGTTCACTTGAAGTTCCTGTTAAGACAGCACATATAAAGAAAACAAAAATAGCTGCTGGAAGGGTAGACAAGGGTATTTTACTCATAAGGTTTACTTTGTGTGGTGTTTTTGCTGCTCAACTCTAACATTTCTGCCTGCCCCTGTTGCTGCTTAAGGAAAGTAAGGCTCAGACCCTTACTCAGCTTTAGGACTACTTTACAATGAATGGGAATATCTTAAAGTTATTTTCTCTAAGTTACTTGACTATATTTCTGAAAGAAATTTGGAAATGTGAGTAACGAGTAGTTAAAATCCCAATATGTTGAAAATGTACTAATTTTGCTTAGCTATTAGACTTTCTTTTTAGAGAAGAACGCTTCTGTTTATGTCATTTTCCTCACAGATCATTTTCTGGCTGGTGCGACAATTGGGACACAAACTAATTTCAGCATGGATTGAATGGAAAATTCTTAGACTTAAAACTCATCATATGAATACCCATTACCTTAAAGATGTTTTGAAAACAACACTTTTATTTACTTGCAAGTTATATCAGAAAAAATGCTTAAAAAAGTTGTGTCAGATTTTATACACAGCCTAACAGTTTGGAAACAAAGCTATTGTTGAGTAGCAAATAGGGATATTTCTAAAATGTTGTGTGATAGGAATAAGGACACAAAAAAGAATATGATATCCATTTTTGTTAAAATGTGATTATCACAGACACCTCTCTCTAATACAATCCTACCTAAGTGAGCCTAAAAAGAAATACAAGAAAACTTTTACCCACAATTTAATTTTTTAGCCAAAGAATTTACCAAGGGAAATAGTATTCACCTAATTAATTAGTTAATTCATTCAAAAAACACTGCTATGTGATCTGCTAGTACACAAGCTATGTACATACCATCAAATCAGTTTTATTCTAAGGCTTTAACTTTTTCTTAATTATAATAGCCTGAAAATTGGATAAATAATTGGTGTGGTATTTTGGAAGTTAATATTGTAAACCTCATATTATTTTATATATACATGAGGTAATGAAGTTAAGGGTTGATAGTCTGTTTTATGCTGCTTTTTAAAGAATGAGAGTAATGACAATATCTTGAAAGTTTCTATAGATTGTGAGAATTGAATTACATGGAAATAAAAAGGAAAGTTAAACTTAATGATCTCTCTTCACGTATCTTTAAATGTGTGTCTGTATGTTATGTTTGGTTATACTGGATTAAGATGTGTGACAAAACATTTATTTAATTTACTGGGCTATAAAGGAAAATAATGTTCTGGAAGTGGCCGAAAGATGTAATGCAAATTTACTACTGAAGTAATTTATTCCTTATATATATACATACATACACATGTGTGTAATGTAATCATACTTGCCTTTCAGATTATTTGTAGTTTAATAAGGAGTTTATGGAATTTTCTTCTTGAACTGATTATAGGAGTATAGTTGAGTATATTTTAAAAATTGTTATCTAAGTACACATGTGAAAAATCTATCTAGATATAGATTTAGATCACATGTACATTTACTATTTTTTATCTTCATATTTTGAGGCATACTGTACAAACTATGAATAAATTATTCAGTCTTGCATTGAAAATAAAGGCTATATGAACTATTATCAAATTATTTAACCAAGTTAATATTTAAATTCTGGTGTAAACTGCTACAACTGTAATTCTGGATATTTAGACTTGTATGTAATTACTCACAGAATGAATATTTATCCCTAAGACAAAATGACATCTACTATAAATTTATAAATGAATAAAGTGAACACTGAGAAATAACAACTAAATGGGTATATATATATTGCTCTTGAATCCTGCTGACTCAGCATTTGTTGTCACTATTTACCCAAATTCTGTTCTTACAAAAAACAACGCATAAACAAAACAAAAACACAACCCTTGTATCTGAGTTTAAAATTTATATGTGTTTGGTTTAAATATATTTTCCAATTTTTAATTGCTATTAGTTTAAAAATGCAGAAGCCACACCAGGCTAGGGAGATACTTCTTAGTTCATCATGTTGAAACTGATCATAGGTTGATTAATTGGTTTAGTTAAATAAGTTGCTCTGATATAGAGTTTTTGAGACCTACAAAAATTAATTTCAAAGAAATTTTATATACATAACTTACATATATGCTTAAAATGAATTTTCACCAAAATAACAAATACGTATACAGTGAAAAGTAAAACTGCACAGATCTTATGAAAATAAACTGTTTTCTCATAATGTTACTTTTCGTACCTCTGCCCCACTCCTTTGAGGCAAATTATCTGATGTCTTGCTTATTTTAGCTTTTCTGGTGATTGTTTGTATAATTCTTGAAATTATGCCTAGTCTTTCCTTATTGATGTGGAAAACTTGAACAGTACATGTTTATGCCCTGATTATCTAACTTTAACATTTTTTCTCAGCTTTTATATTCCTATTTTGGGTTTTCCATTTGCTGAGAGTAATTTTTATTAATATAATAAAACCTGTCTGTTTCATATATTTTTGAGAATATTTTTGAGTCTCCAAGTAAGAAAGTATGTTAAAAACTATTCTTAACTTTAATATCCCTGATCAAGACTTTCTGGCTTTGTCCTTATATTGGTTCTTATATTTGAAAATAAGCATATCATAACTATCCCATTATCTCTCAAATCAGAGCCAAGTATTTCATTAAGATTACATTTCCTTCTCACCTATACATTGTCTTAAGCCTGAACAACTCTTAAGTTAATATTCATAGCATTTAGGATTAAATGTTTTCTATTTTTTTAAAGCTCATCATTTGCTAAAAGATATTGTAATTTCATTTAACAATATTTGAATTATTTTTTTACTGAAGTATGATTAATGTAATATTATGTTGGTTTCAGGTATATGACATGATTCAACAATTATATACTTTATAGACTGCTCACCATGTTAAGTGTAGTTATGAATCATCAACACATGAAGGTATTACAATATTATTGACTGTATTCTCTATCCTGTACTTCTTCTCCCTTATTTTATAATTGGAAGTGTGTCCCCCTTTAAACCTCTCAACTATTTTGCCAGTCTGTTTACCACCACCCCTATGGCAATGATTAGTTTGCAATCTGTGTTTATGAGTCTATTTCTGTTCTGTTTTTTATATTCCACATGTAAGTGAAATCACATGTTATTTGCTTTTCTCTGGTTTGTTGAACATAGAATAATACCCTGTAGGTCCACCTATGTGGCTGCAAATGGCAAGAGTTCATTCCTTTTTATGGGTAATATCTCATTGTTTATATGCACCACACATTATTTATACATTAATCTATAAATGGACACTGAGGTTGCTTCCATATATTGGGTTTTGTAAATAATGCTGCAATAAACATAGGAGTGAATATATGGTTTTGAATTAGTTATTCCATTTTTTTTGGGTAAATTCCTAGAAGTGGCATGGTATTTCTATTTTCATTTTTTTGAGGAACCATCATATTGTTTTTCATGGTGGCTACGCCAATCTGCAGTTCTGCCAGCAGTAAGGAGGGATTCCTTTTCTCCACAACCTCACCAACACTAGTTATTTCTTGGCTTTTGAATAGTAGTCATTCTGATTGGTGTGAGGTGATATCTCAGTGTGGTTTTGATTCACATATCCCTGATGCTGAGTGATGTTGAGCATCTTTTAATGTGTCTGTTGCCCATCTATTTGTCTATAGAAAAATGTCTATTCAAAGGCTCAGCCCATTTTGTAACTGGATTATTTGGTTTTGGTTTTCATTTGAAGTCTTTATACATTTTGGATATTAATCACTTGTCAGATACACCATTTACAAATTAGATATTTTGTGTTGTTTTGATTTGGTTTCAATTTTTAGTTTAGTGTGTGGGGGTATATTATCACATCCTGAAGTCAGACAACCTTTCTGTTATACCAAGTATCCTTCATGCCTAGATCCTGTCTTATGGAGTCTTCCATTCTCCTGGTAAATCATTCATTCCTCATTTCCTTTTTTGTTTTTAATGGAAGTATTGTTGATATACTATATTATATAGGTTTCAAATGTACAGCACAGTGGTTCAACAGTTTCCTCTATTATTAAATCATCACCCCCTCTAGTGCAGTTACTATCAATATAGAAGGATGTTACAGAATCATTGACAACCTTCTCCATACTGTACTACCAACCCTATAGTCAACTTGTATTGTGACTGCAAATTATTTGTGCTCCTTGATCCCATCACCCTCTCTGCAACCCACCCTAACCCCTCACCCTTGGGAACCACTAGTCACTTCTTAGTGTCTCTGAGTCTACTGCTACTTTGTTCCTTCTGTTTTGTTTTTGCTTTTATATTCCACAAATAAGTGAAATCATATGGTATTTGTCTTTCTCTGCCTGGCTTATTTCACTCAGCATAATGTCTTCTACATCTATTCATACTGCTGCAAATAGTAAATTTATTTTCTTTGTATGGCTGAATAATATTCCATTGTGTATATGTACGACCTCTTCTTTTTCCATTCATCTATTGATGGACATTTAGGTTGCCTCCATATCTTGGCTATTGCATAGTGTGGTGATAAACATACAGGTTCATATATGTTTTCAAGCCAGGCATTTTGTTTTCTTCAGATAAATTCCTAGGATGGAATTACTGGATTCCATGGTATTTCTAGTTTTAATTTGTTGAGGAACCTCCATACTGCTTTCAAAAGTGGCTGCACCAATTGACATTCCCACCAACAATGTAAGAGAGTTTCCATTTATCCACATCCTCTCCAGTATTTGTTGTTTCTTGTCTTCATTATGTTGACCATGCCATCCTAACTGGTGTGAGGTGATATCTCACTGTGGTCTTAATTTGCATTTCCCTGATGATTAGTGACATGTAGCATCTTTTGATGTGCCTGCCCTTGGAAAATTTGAAATTCTTCTTTGGAGAAGTATCTGTTCAGACCCACTGCCCATTTTTTAATTGGGTTATTTGTTTTTTGGGTGTTGAGGCATGTGAGTTCTTTATATATTTTGGATGTTAACCCCTTACAAGACAAGTCATTTACAAATATATTCTCCCATGTTGTAGGATGTCTTTTTGTTCTGCTGATGGTGTCCTTTGCTGTACAGAAGCTTTTTAGTTTGCTGTAACCCCATTGTTCATTTTCACTTTTGTTTCCTTTGTCTGAGGAGATATGTTCAGGAAAAAGTTGCTCATATTTACATTCAACAGATATTTGTCTGTGTTTTCTCCTAAGAGTTTTATGGTTTCATGATTTACATTCAGGTCTTTGATCCATTTTGAGTGTACTTTTGTGTATGGAGTTAGCCAATAATCCAGTTTCATTCTCTTGCAAGTAGCTGTCCAGTTTTTCTAACACCAGTTGTTGAAGAGGCTGTAATTTCCACATTGTATGTTCATGGCTCCTTTATCATATATTAACTGGACATATATGTGTGGGTTTATATCTGGGCTAATATGTTTTATTGATCTCAGGTCTGGTCTTGTGCCACTACCAAATTTTTTTGATTACTGTGGCTTTGTAGTAGTGCTTGAAGTTAGGGTAATCCCCCCTGCTTTATTCTTCCTTCTCAGGATTGCTTTGGCTACTTTTGGTCTTTTATGGTTCCATATGAATGTTAGAACTATTTGTCTAGGTTCATTGAAGAAAGCTGCTGGTATTCTGATAGGAATTGCATAGAATCTATAGATAGCTTTAGGCAGGATAGACATTTTGACAATATTAATTCTTCCTATCCATGAGTGTGGGATATATTTCCATTTATTGGCGTCTTCTTTAATTTCTCTCATGAGTGTCCTTGGTTAGTTTTATTCCTAGGTATTTAATTCTTTTTGATGATATTGTAAATGGAGTTGTTTTCCTGATTTCTCTTTCTGCTAGTTCATTGTTAGTATATAGGAATGAAACAGATTTCTGTGTATTAATTTTGTATCCTGCAACTTTGCAGAATTCAGTTATTAGTTCTAGTAGTTTGGGAGTGCATTCTTTAGGGTTTTATATATACAATATCATGCCATCTGCAAACAGGGACACTTTAACTTCTTCTTACCAAACTGGATGCCTTTTATTTCTTTGTTTTTTCTTACTCTTATAACTAGGAACTCCTGGACTATGTTGAATGAAGGTGGGGAGAGTGGGCATCCTTGTATTGTTCCTGATCTTAGAGGAAAAGCTTTTAGCTTCTCACTGTTAAGTATGATGCTGGCTGTGGGTTTGTCATATATGGCATTTATTATGTTGAGGTACTTACTCTCTAGCCATTTTTTTGAGAGTTTTTATCATGAACAGGTTTTGGTTCTTGTCAACTGCTTTTGCAGCATCTATTGTAATGATTGTTTTTTTCCTTCTTTTGCTTGATGTGGTGGATGATGTTGATGGATTTGCGAATATTGTACCATCCTTGCATCCCTGTGACAAATCTTACTTGATCATGATGGATGGTCTCTTGATGTATTTTTGAATTTGATTTGCTAATATTTTGTTGAGTATTTTTGCATCTTTCTTCATTAGGGATATTTTTCTGTAATTTTCTTTTTTTGTGTTGTCTTTATTGGGTTTTGGTATTAGAGTGATGCTGGCCTCATAGAACGAGTTTGTAAGTATTCCCTACTCTTCTACTTTTTGGAAACTTTAAGGAGAATGGGTATTATCTCTTCTCTAAATGTCTGATAAAATTCAGCAGTGAAGCCTTCTGGTCCAGGAGTTTTGTTCTTGGGTGGTTTCTTGATTGCCAATTCAATTTGATTGTTGGTAGTTGATCTGTTCAGATTTTGTTTCTTCCTGGGTCAGTCTTGGAAGGTCCTAAAAAGTTGTCCATTTCTTCTAAGTTATCCAGTTTTTTAGCATATAATTTTTCATATTATTGTCTAATAATTATTTGTATGTCTGTGGTGATTTTTCCTTTCTCATTTCTGATTCTGTTTATGTGTATAAAGTCTCTTTTTTTCTTGATAAGTCTGGCTAGGGATTTAGATGGTTCATATGGGATTGTTCTTTTCTGAGGTAAGCCTGTATTGCAATATACTTCCCTCTTAGCACAGCCTTCATTGCATCCCACAATTTTGCAGTGCTGAATTATTGTTGTCATTTGTCTCCATGTATTACTTGATCTGTGTTTTTATTTGTTCATTGATCCATTGATTATTTAGGAGCATGTTGCTAAGCTTCCATGTGATTGTGGTCAAAAACATCAGAATAACTGAAAAAGTATATAGTAGGAACCAAAAAACATGAAATAATCTGAAGGGGAAATCTTAAAGAAAACCCAAATAAAAAAAAACTTGAAAAAGAAAGTAATCAGAAAACTGAAATATGATTATCGGAAAAATAGTTGTAAAAGAGCTGAATTTATGGCAACTGAGAAGGAAAATAGTTTCAGCTAGAGGGTATGACAAACATATTCTGAGAGTAGGGCTTTGTACCAATGGCCCCCTCTGCTTGAAATGTTTATTTACCTACTTTACTCAGGTTTTCTCCTGATTACCCTTCAGTCTATTCTTAAATACAACCTTCTCAAAGAGACCTTCTTAGACTACTCAGTCTAAAGTAAGTCCCTATTATTATTTTCTTAATAATTTGTTCTTTTATTTAAGTTTTCTTATTACAGTTATATTGATATACCTATATTTACTTGTTTGTCCTTTCTTGCATAGTTGTTCATTATTTTTGCTCTAGATTGAAAAATCATGGAGAAAGGAAGATTAATTTTATTCATCATCATATATCATGACTTTAGCTTAGTTCCTGACACATAATTGCTTGGTAAATATTTCTTAAAGGCATGAACAGAATTATAGTAGAGATGGACAGGAAGATAGGAAAGGAAAAATGGGAGATTATTAGGTACCTTGATAAGAGAATTGGAAGTGGACTGTAATAATGAGAAGAAATGAAGCATTGTATTTCAGGTATTGTGTTAATTATTCCTCACTAATTCATTTAACCCCTCAAAATAACACTATAAGGTTGTTGCTATTTACATCTTAATTCTAAACATTAGACAATGGATTGCAGGTGAGTTTAAGTTTCTTCAGATAACAAGTGTTGAAACTAGGATTCAAATCCATGTCTCCATGTAGGTATTATGCTTTTAATATACCTTAAATTTACTGGGTTCAGGAGTAAATCAGAAGTAGAGAGAGTAAGAATATACTCTATTTTTGGGAGTTTTAAGAAGAGAATTGAATAATATCATGTTAAAGATATTTGGCAAGGGGACATTACAGAACCTGAACATATTTACATGCTAAGAATAAGAGGTCCTTAAGTCTTGTCAGTAAACAGGAGAGGTCAATTAATGAAGTACAATCTTGGCAGGTTTAGTTGGCCATGTAGTAAGTGAAGATAGTAGTAAAGTAGTATTAGACTGAAAAGAAAAAGAGGAACATCTTGGGGGTGGCCAAATTCATTTGTTGTTGGAAGGGGTACAAAATTAAAAGACATTACACATGCAGACCTCAGTGTTTTTGTTTTGGTCTGGGTTTTGAGTATTGAGTGTGTAGGAAAAAATGCCATTAGAAAGATCAGGAGACCATAAAGGAATAAAAAAATTGCCTTCACTGAAATGTTGGTTAACTATAAGGTATTGTGAGTGAAGAAATGAGAGAGTAGCTGGTGGAATATCTCCCAAATTTCATACTATTGGAAATGGACTTTTTCATGACCAACCAAATTGCACCTGGGACAAATAAAATTATCTCCAGAAGAGCTAGTAATCTCTTTTTTGAGCTATGAAATATTGTTTAGATAAAACACTGCACAGTAAAGGACCTTAAAAATGATAATTATTAAGATACTAAAATCATTTGAGACATGGACTGATTTAAAGTATGATGTTATTGTTCCCAGTCTGTGAGCTATATAAAAACAAAAACATAATAAAAGAAAAGAAAATGACTCTAGCATATGTTCAGTTCATTAATATTAAAATCCTAATGTAGTGACATTTATATAGCACTTACATTCCAATTTCTGCAAAACTGGATTTGAAGAGTTTTAGTGGTTAATATGTAAGCAAACAGTAAATCAAATTTTCATTTCTTTGTGTACACATGTGTTTTCTAAGCTCAGTACATTACTGTTGTGAATATATAAAAATAATAACATAGAGCATGACCCTTGCCTTAAAGAGGTTAATAATGTATCTATCTACAGTGACAGATTAAAATAAATGAAATAGAGAATATTCATGAGATGACCTTTGTAATTGAATTACATATACAATAGAGAAAAAAGAAAGGAAAGGTCAGTGTCAGCTAAAGTAATCAAAAGAAGGCTGCAATGAGGTAGACTGGACTTATTCTGGGTCATGGGAAATGAGTTAGATTTAGATAAGCAGAGTGAAGGTGAGTGAAAATCACAGTAAGATAATACCTGGAGCCAAGGCTTGAAGGTGCAAAGGGCAAGGGTCTTGAAGGATGTAAATGTTTTTCCAGATAGCTGAGGTCACCAGACCACAATCAAAAGGAGTTGTACCCAAATCTCAGCAAAAAACAATCAGAGGCACTGTAGCAGATATTCTGACTGCTTGCAAAGTTAGGAGCAGCAGAAGGACCAGATGGGGCTGCAGAAACCAGAGATGGGGTGGATCTTTTTAAAAATAGGCATCAACCTACCCATTAAATTGAAAAGCAGAGCCCAGGATGGTGACAGGTTTTGAAAAGAATGGGTGGAATGAAACATAAGCCACAATTTTGTTTTTCAGAGCCACACTTGTACAAATGGAAAATATCTTCAAATATGAAAGATGAGAGTGTGAAACAAAAAACTCAGGGACCTTTAATTTCCAATTTGAGTTTTCTCTATCTTTTTGTAATTCAATTATTTTCTGTAACATCATTCATTATATCAAATATTATACTCTATTTGATTGTATATTTCTCTAATGAATCAACATGAAAAAAGTAAGCTTTGGATAACAGCCAAATCAGCAATAAAACCTATTCATTAGAAAACAGTGCTAATTTAAGGCAACTGACATTCACTCTGATTATTTTAAAATTTTTTGGAGTAATTGTTATTTTGGACTATGTGTTATTCTTTGTGTGTTTTAGATATGACTCATTTATCTGAAATACTTTACTAATCTTGAATTAACCCTTTCATGTATGGCTGAATTTAAAGTAGGTCATGACTGATTTTTTTATACCTCAGATATATTAGATTCTATGTTCACCTACTTTATGTAATTGATAAGTCAACATGAAGTCTATTCAGAACTTCATATTTTCAGTATATCCTGACAAAACAGATACGAATGAATGATCAGATGAATGAAAAAATAAATACATAGATTAATGAATGAATATATAATTACAGTTCATAAAAGGATTTACAGGATAATCTAATAATCTAATGCTAATGGTATGTAAGAAAACTAACTTTTTGCTAATCATTTTTTCCTCTAAATAGGATAAAACACATTATGAAAATACATATGTAAGAATATAAATTTGTTATCTGTTAGTCATCTTAATGAACCTTCATTTAAATAAATATTAGACCGAAAAATGAAAAATTGAGACTTTCCTTTATACCAAAATGATAACATGTTTTGCTTTTATTTGGTCCTACCTCACTCCCCAGAGTGACATGATTAAAATATAAAGGGAACAATAAAATAGGTCGTGGTATATAGTATCAACAAATGACTTAACTTTACTACCAGAATCTAACTAAGAGCAGAAGAAAACTATGCAATAACTTCTATCATAATCATAAATGAAATAAAAACCTAAACAAAACATTAACAAGTGGAATCTGGAGATATTCAAAGAGAATAATACATAATGTCTGAACTGGTTTTATTCCAATAATACAAGGGCAGCATAATATTTGGAAGTTAATTAATGCAATTCACCACATAAATAGAATAGAAAAATCACACAATTATATCACAAATGCAGATAATGTATTTCATATAACTCAAAATGATTTTATAGTAGAAACACTATTCAATATGTATATATTCCAATATGTAATATATGAGAAATTTTATTTTGATGATTATCCTAAACAACTATACAGCAAATATAGTATTTGTTTGATGACATACTGAAACTTTTCTTTTGAAACTGGCAATGAGACAGAGGTACCCCACAACTATCACTTTCACTTAACATGTATTCTGAGCAAAAGAGCAAAAATAAAGATGAAATATAACTGTCTATTCTCAGAAGACATGAGAAAATCCCAGAAAATCCAAAATCATATACAGGTAAGTTATTGGAATTTAAAAGCAAATTTTACACAATTGATAGATTCTAAGTTTATATAAATATGCAACCACATTTCACTATACTGGTAACAGACATAAATAAAAAATTTAAAAGATACTGTTCTCAATAGCAACAAGATTATCAGTTACCTATGACACACTCTAATCAACAACACACAAGAATTCTATGTATCAGAATACATACACAATATTACTAAGAAACATCAAATAATATCTTAAAAATGTAAGGATATATTACATTCATGGATTGAAAGATTCAGTTTTCAAAAGATGCCAGCCAGTACTCTCCATATTTATTTATTGACCCAATGTAGTTCTTATATAACTTATTTTTCCTTTATTTTATTTTTTTCCAGGAAATTGACAGGCTGATTCTCAATTGATGTAGAAAATCAAAAGGTTAAATGCAACCAAGACAATTTTAAGGAAGAACAAACTTAAGGCTTTAACTATCAGGATTTATCAAGTGATAGTATTTAAGATCATGTGATATTGGTACATCAAAAGATAATTTCTGAAACACTCAGACTTATCAAGTCACTTAATTTATGACATTGATGATCCTTCAGTGTAGAAAGGAAGTGATGGACTTTTCAAAATGATGTTGGGTCAATTTAAGCATAGTGAAAATAAAAAATGAGTCTTGATCTACCATCACACCCCAAAATTAATTCCAGGTAGATTGTGTATCTACATGTCAAAGGTAAAACAGTAAAACTCTAGATTTTTCTCTAAATGTGAGCAAATATTCATGATATGGGAGTAGACAAGGACATAAACAAGACATATGAGGAATTAAACATAAGAGAAATATTGATAAATTTGACTTCACTAAATTAAGAGTATTTATAAGAGTCATTAAAAGACACCACAATGAGAGTGCAAATTCAAGAAAGAGTGGAAAAATATCTTTCCAAAGTCTGACAAATTATTCCTATAGGAAATATACAAATAAATTTTTAAAATTCAATAAGATAAAGCCCTCATACCCCAAAAAGAGCAAAATATTTGACCATGAACTTAATAAAAGCAGTAATCTTTACAACAAATAAACATATAACAAAATTCTCAACCTCCTTATTAATCATGGGAATAAAAATTAAAATCACAAATGCCTAATCACAAAATTAAAATAAAATGCCTAATTATGAAAAATGCAAAAAATATCACGAATTGGTGAAGATATAAACATCTGAAACTTGCATACTGATATTGTGGTGTATTGATGAGAGCATAATTTATTCCAATCACTTTAGAAAGCTCAGTTTACAAGGCTGAACATCCATAAGCCTATGGAGATTTTATATGTATGGGTACGTATGTGCACAAAACATAAATATGCACATACGTGTGCCAATAGGACATATTCAACAGCACTGTTCTTGGCCAAAAAACTGGAAACAATCCAAATACCCATCAACTATATAATGGTAAATATGGATATAATACAATTAAATACTAAGCAATACAGTGTTTCTAGATACAACATGGATGTTACAAGCATAATACTGAGCAAAAGCAGCAAGACATGCAAAAAAAAAAAAGAAAAATCCACACATACTGTTTGATTTCAAACCAGAAAAAATTAATTTACTAGACAAAATAGAAACCAAGATAGCAGTGGCTAAATTTACAAGATAGTATCATTGGGAGTTCTGGTAATTTTCTCATTCTTGATTCTGGTGCTGGTTATTCAGTAAAAACTAATCAAATTGTAAAAGTTGGGCCCCTGTAATCTTTTTTATTAGTTATGTATTGGTTTCCTAATGCTGCTTTAACAAATTACCACAAATTGGGGGAAGCTTAAAACAAAAGAGATTTATTCTTTCATAGGTCATGTAATTAGAATTCCAAAATCATGGTGTGGAGATAGGATTGGCTACTTCTGGAGGCAAAAGGAGGAATTGATTCCATGTCTCTCTTTGCTTATGGTGGCTCTCAGCATTATTTGACATTCCTTGGCTAGTAGATGCATCACTACAATCTTTAGCTCTACCTTCACATGGCCTTTTTCTCTATGTCTCTGTGTGTCCTTTTCTGTCTTTTGTAAGTGCACTCATTAGAGCCCACTCTAATTCTAGTACAAACTCATCTTGATAATTACATCAGCAAAGACCTTATTTCCAAATAAGGTCACATTCTGATGTTCTGGGTGTACATAAATTCTGGAGAAGACAATATTCAACCTATTAGTTATGCTTCAATAAATTGTTTATAGCAAAAAATATACTGTCAAAATAATATTTAGTATTAGATTAATCAAGCATTTAATGCTTACTCATGGTGGTCTATTATTTCTAGTTGAATCCTATTTTATGAGACAACAGACCTGTATATTAGGAGCCTTTTTATCAACAATAAAAACCATGGAAATAAGCACACATATTTTTTTGTAAGAAAAAATGTTTCTATCATCTTGGAGAATATATGAGTGTTTTCCATCATCTGTGCCAAATGTTGCTTATTTTCCCTTGACTTTGATAGAACAGATTTATAATTTTAAATCTGACAAAATGGAAAACCAAACCAAACCAAACTGATTTTTTGTATATTAACTTTAAATAACTACATTTATAAGCTTAAAATCAGTAACCATAGGATGAATATATTGTTTTTACAGTTAATTCTATATACCTTAATATGTTACAGAATTGTGATCTTCAAAATAGAAATTTGAAAACCAAAACTTACTTATTTATGCACATAGTTAAAAATAAAACACTCCAAATACATATCAGATTAAAGACACTAAGCACAGAAACAGATACAGATTTCTTACTTGTAAAAACTGACTTTTTAAATTCTAGAGACAGTTTTGAATTTAGCCCTCACCTTTTCACAAACCAATTTCTTTCTTACTTTACATGCAGTATGTTCACCATGATTTTCTATGTGGCATATTAGTATAAGGTATTCTATCTTTTATTTAATCCATACAATTTTTAAAACTAAATCTCAATTTACAAACTAAGAAAGGAGTGCTTTAGCATTGCTTATTTATATGCATGCTAAAATACATTATATTGGTTGTATGACATTGTTTGTAAGCTTTGGGAGATAGTAATGCAAATTTCATCTTTGTTACATCTTGGATTATCTGTTCTGAGGCTTTGTGTATTGCTAACATATAATGTTCAGATTTTATTTTTCCTTAGTGGAGCCTGTTGTTTAGTCTTGTTATCACTAAAGCTTGTTATTGTTTATCCTGTTCATTCAGCTGTAAGGTTCAATCCCTGTCCATCATGTTCTCTAATGCCCAAAGTCTGCACTTTCTCTCAACTTTTTGTTTTTGTTTATTGGCATAAGCTCCTTTTCCCCTTTGGGAAGATCATAGCTGGTCTTATGGTAAGAATCATTTATAGATATTCTCCTATTTTCAAAATAGAGTTTAGCTTTTATATACAGAAAGAGAGGAATTTTACTTTTCAGTAATAGTAATTTTAAAATAGAAAATCAGAGAAAGCTATTGTAAAACAAATTTAGTCAGTATAGAATAATAGCATTAAGGCAAACAATACATAAAATATGTTTTTAAAAAACAGCCATAAAGAACTAAAGGCCTTTCAAATCATCTAGGAGGAGAAGTATTAAACACAGAATTGTCTCAGAAAATCTATATACCCAGTGATAGGTGGACCAGTTAATAAAGTTATATGAAATAGGACTGTAGACTTTCTGTCATCCCAAAATGTAGAGATTAACAAAAACTATTTGATAAAACATCATCCCTCAGGTGGAGAAAAATCTTCCATTCTACACAACTTATATGTAATGAAATAAGTGATAAAAGATAGTTTTAAGGTGTGTAGCAGATGATATAGGTGTCCTATTCCAGATAACCTTGGCAATCGCTATTTTAGGCATTCAGGAGCCTGACACAGTAAGTGCCTGCAACTCTCCTCCTGATGACTTCCCCACAAGCATTTAGCTCAAAAATAGGCTAGAAATGCTGGGCAAGTGAATGTCCAGGGAGCAGCCCTATTCCATTAACAGACAGTATAGGAGAATAATTAAAGCAGCTTCCTTACCTCCTGGGTGGGGCAACGCATGTACACTCTGACCTAGAGTTGCCTCAGTTCTGCATACTGGCAATCATAGCATTGGCGGGGGAAGGGGGAGCCGGCTAGACATTCTAGGGACCCATCCAATAACTACTCAGTCCGAATCTCTGGGGAAAAAGCTTCAACACCAGCTTTAACAAGATCTTCAGGTAGGCCTTGTATCTGCTAAATTTTGAGAAGTATTATTTTACACCAGGAGTCAGAAAACTTTTCTGTAAAGGTCATTTATTATTTTCCTATTGCTTCCATAGCAAATTGCCACAAATTTGAATGGATTAAAACAGCATAACCGTGAAAAGTCCATCATCAGTCTCACTGGGCTAAAGTCCAGGTGACAGTAGGGCTAGTTCCTTCTGAAGTCTCTAGAGGAGAGTCTGTTCTTTGTCTCTGCCAAGCCTCTAGAGAGGCCATGTGTTTTCCTTGGCTTGTATTCCTTTCTCTATCTTCAAAAATAGCAGTATAGTGTCACTATATCTTCTTCACTGACTATTTCTTTTGTGAAAAGCTTGGTACCCAGAATGTGCTGACAGAGATGTGCTCAATGTACAGGTGACAACTGGCCCAGGCCCTCTGCAGTAGTAAGGTGCAGCCATCGGCTGGGGAGACAGGTTCTGGGACCAGGGAAAGAGTTAGGGCCAAAGGGGAATGTCTAGACTGGGTCTCCCTGGTGCACAGTGCTAGACTGCACCAGTGCTGCTCTGACTGCAAGGGGTACAAAACACAAGCAGTGTGCAGATATGACCTGAGGGCTGCAGTTTGCCAGGCTTTATTGTATATCTCTCAGAAGTCACAATTGGAATTGAGCTCCAGTTGCCCACAGTTGTGACCTGTTCATATCCGTGTCCTCTATTTACTTCCTTCCCTCTCCTGTCTTACTGCCTATCCCCACACTAATGCTTCCTGAAATAACTTAGCAAATAAACCTCTTGCCCTTAAATCCTCTCTTCAGGAGCACTGCTCATATAATACAACTAGGACAGTTGTGATCAGAGATTGTAGAAATGCTTTTTAAAGCCAGTTATATTGTCAAATATGTACCAATTATAAACTTAATTTCTCATGTATTACCAGCTTTTTATGTACTTTTTTTTCAAATACCTGTATTTTTCTACTTGTTTTCCCATTTGTTTCTTTGCTTAATGTCATGTACTGTGTATAGAGGGAGAGTGCAGTAATATCAGTAAGACAAAACACATGGAGGATCTGTAAGTGAAGCAACCATTAGAAGGGAAAGTTTTCTAGAAATATCTGAAAATTAATTATGATTAAAAGACCATTCTGCACTGCAATTTGTTGGTTGAACTTTATGATTGAAAATCATTCCAGAATAAAAAGCTAGTCATGTTTTGCTCATTTGGTAGGTATCTTGCCCAATGGGTTTCAGGCCCGGAAATTTCACTATGGATTCAATGAGACCAAAGAAATGACAGTGGAACGTTCTTGGGGTTCAAGGGTTGATACCCAACTTTATTCTCATGGTGGCAGGTCAATCACTAGACTCCCTTCCACTCAGAGCAAGTCTGCTTATAGAAAGCTGGTCTCTGCCTCTGGGCCTCTTTACCCCCACAGCTGTCTCAGTCTCCATTCTCAGCCCTGCTACCACTCCAGCCTCTGCTCTGCTCTCCTGCAGCCTTGCAGCCATGCCACTGTGTCGCCCAGAGCACTGGGCAGGGGTCTTATACAGAGTCAATAACAGCATATTGTCCACACATGTGTGGTGAGCTAGCTGACCAGGGCCAGGTGAGAATCTGGGACATAGGAACCTTCACTTTATCCACGATAGGGTATTTTCTAAGTCCACAGTAGCCAGTGTTCTGGGTAAGTTTTGAATGATATGTTGCTAGTACAAAGTCAAAATGCAAGTTTGAAGTCAGAAAAAATGTTTATCTTCAAGTAGATGAAAGGAGGGATCATTTTAAAACTACTTTCATATTTATAAGCAAACAAGTATTTTTCCTATTCTTGAGCAAAATAAGAGTAAGATGCCACAGATGGAATATTCAGAAATATAAGTTACATACATCAGTTATGACTTAATCTGCTTTGGTTAGAAAATAAAATCCAAACTTTTAACTCCATACTAAAGAACACTGTATTTTTTTTTCAAAAGTATGTGCTTAATGCAACAAGGACCCACATTTTACAAGTTTTAACTAATCAAGTTAACAGTTTTCACAACATATTCTCTTCTAATATCATAATTAGAAAGAAACATTTTATGTAGTGCAATTGTCACTAGCTAGATTCCAATTTAACTATAATAGCAGCAGCAAGTAACAGGGCATGGAAATGAGCTCTACAAACTGGCAGCATAAGGAAAATATTTTTTATCTGTATTCTACTTAGAATGTTATCACTACCATCTTAGTGTGTCTGTGATTGCTCGATTTCTCAGGTAAAAATAAACTTAACATAGTTAAACAATTAAAATTTAAAATGAGAAATCCAAGTTATATAGAGTCAGAGTTTGAGGTAAGCATACAACTCATATATACATTAGCTTTTTGCCCTCCCCATATATATATATATATATATATATATAATTGAGACATTAGGTGTTACTCATCTGTTTTTAGTTATATATATATATATATATAACTAAAAACAGATGAGTAACACCTAATGTCTCAATTAATAGTAAATTTCATAAAACTAAATTATCTGTTCATTCACTTCAAGCTTTTCTGTTGTTTTGAATTTTCATTATATTTTGTTATATGCAGGGATAGATATAGATTATGATTAAGGAGTTATATTTGAATAAAAATGCATAATACAGGGATTTATATAGGCATGAACAAAGATACAGTGACAGAGGTAAATATACTAATTCCAAAAGCTTTTTGACAAACATGACCATGAGGTAATTCCCAAACTGGGAAACATTTTCATTATCTTTCCAACCGATATATTCTGAGAGGTAGTTTTAATACCATATCCAATAATATATTTGACTATTTATAAAATAAATGGAATATTGTTTCTATAAATAAAACCATAAAGAGTGAATGCACTAAATTCTGGCCTGCAGTGAGTTATCATTAAAGATTAACATGTTTGTGTATCTCAACAGAGCAGGAGTTGAATTTTAGAAAATTTGCTGGCATGTGAGAGATTGTATTTTTTACAAGGGATCATGAGTAAGAAAATAATTGAGAAACACTGCTCTAAGGATTATATGCCCATGGGATTCTAAATTTTTAAAAGGAACTAAGTAATGTAGCTTGATTCAAAAGTATGATGACTTATATGTTGAAGTTTCTTCCATTTTCTCCATAACGAGTTAATAAATGTATAATGACATGTCTTCTCCTTCAATATGCACTATAATTTTGGTGAACATGTACTTATTTGTTGCTTCCATGATAACTCTTCAAATTATCTAACAAAAAGCTGTCTATACAATGGGTAGAGTCTCACAATTTTTTAAAACCTCACTTCTTAACAAGTGTCTATCAACACTCAGCCTCTTTAGTGCTTTGCACATAGGAATTCTAATTAGATAAAGTACAGCTAAATTATGTCCCATTTTAAAAGATAATTTCTTATTCCTTATATTTATTGTTTAACATAAGACTGTTAATATTTTTATTTACATTAGTTCTTATACTATTTTATTTTTTGACATGTAATTAATTTCCATAAAGTCTAAGTATTTATAATATACAATTTGGTAAGTTGTGACAATATATATACCTGTGAAATAATGAGTACAATCAAGATATTGAACCAACCCCCATAAACAAAAGTTTCCATGTGTCCCCTTGATAATTATACTCTTCTACCTATGCAACCCTAATCTTTCCCAGGCAACAACTTATTTCTGTCATCATTGATTAGTTTGAATTTTCTGTAAATGAGGTCATATAATATGTGTTCTATTTTACTTGGCCACTTTCATAGAGCACTTTCTTTTTCCCTCCCTTTTACATAAGTCTCCAACTACCCAGAATTCTTTATTGGATGGCAAACGTTGTGCAGAGGGAAATAATGTAGAAGGACATGGCATTTGAGAATGGCTTTACTAGGTCTTCTGGATTTGGAAAGATGGAGATGGATTATCAGTGAATTTGTTAGAGATATTATGAAAAAATCTTGATTGAACGAAATCACAGAGAGAAATTATGAGGAAATTCAGAATAAGAAGAAAATTGCCAATTACACATTGAGCAAGAAGTTCTAAGTTACAGGATCATAATACAATTGTCTTTTGAATCAAGGGTTAAATATGCCAAGGAGTAGTAATTATATCAGTTGATCTCAGAAGTGTATTCTTAATTTTCCTTCACTGTTAGAAGTGGCCTTAATAGCCAATGAAAATCTCTACCCATTAATTTTATCCCAGTGATTTATTTTAGTAGGGAAAGGATTATGAAAGACTACAAGAAAACCAAATCAAACAGTAAAAAGAAATTAATAAAATACAACCTTGTTTGGATTTAATAGTTATTTTCGATAGTTTGGAAAGCCTTTGGGGTTTTAAATAAACTCAACCAAAATATTTCTACAATCCCATGAAGTAGGGGCAGGCATTATAATCTCTATATTACAAGTGGGTACCATGAGGAACAAAGCCATTTAAGTGATATGTCCAAGGTCACCGAGCAAGTCACTGGTGAGTCCAAAAATAGAATCCCAATTCTTCAGCTAGTTCTTTGTTCAGGAGACCATGTTGGTTCTTTTATTACTCTAAGGATAAAATTTAGCTTTATATCAGAGGTTTTTTTTTACTTATATGCCAACCTAAAAAAATCAACATTTGAAAAGATAATTAAACTGATATTTAATCAAATATTTCATGCTTAAGATTTTCAAGTTATTCTTAGAAAAGTGTTTTCTTCCTTTTTAAATGGAAAATGTCCATAAGTAGTTTTTACTATTATCACCTCAATTGATAAAACTTTTTTCCCTACCCTAAATATTTAATGGCTCTATTTAACAATGAATATGTTCTGGTTTCTGCACAAGAAAATGCAAGCCATAGTAACTGGCTTTGCCTTCAGACAGCTGAGTTAGCAAGAAATCTGACAGCCTATAGAAACCTTTTTATTTGCTATCAATTTTTCAGTTTCAAACCACTAAAATATATTGAAAAAATATGGGAGATAACTAAACCATGCAAATTAACCTTACATGTTCTTTATATAACTCTTGAACTTCCAGCTTTGTAATTCCTTATCTGTGGCTGCTCAAACAATTTTCTGGTTTATAATGTTGGTAGTGCAATGGTAGGAAAGGAAAGTGGATTATAGTGTCCTGTGCGTATTTGTCTAAAAGTACTTGTATTTTTCCAGTCATGAAAAGAATCTTTTTTCTTTCTTGAGGGAATCCTTGTGAACTAGAAATTCTACTTTTTGAGCTTCATGTCTCCACATACAGATTTTGTGGAAAGTGATTTCATAGGTTGAAATGATTTTCAAGTTTGTAAAATATTCCTAAAGAAATATGTTCACATACACTTAAGAGGACTATATATTTTTCTCTATATGTATATGCACACATACATAAAAATACACATGTATATAGGCTTATATATATTATCTGTTTTAGAATTATATACAACTGTAACATAATAATAGAAAATATTTATTAAGCAATTACCATGTGCCAGACACTTTGTGAAGGTCTTTACTTATAATATTCCATTTATCCTTATCACATTATGACATGACTACTTTATTATTCTGATTTACTTAATAAGGAAACAGACACTAAGAGCACAAGTCAACTGTCCAAAGTTATAGAGCTTTTAAGTGGGAGAGGCAGTCTAATTCTTTTACATGTGCAAATAGAAATTATTTGTGGACGTGTGAGTATAATAAAAATAAAAGTGTAGAGGTATATTCAAAACTGACTAAATTCGTAAACTGAGATCCAGAGAGAGGAATGTCTTCCACAGGCTGTATAGCTAGCCAGTTCCCAAACCTGACCTGTAACTCAGGTAGCATTCCATTCTAGCTCTCACTGTTGGCATGATCAGATGATGTCATAAATTGCAAACCAGATAGGAACTTTTATGACAATAATGCAATGGATATTTTTTTTTTTGGCCTAGTGACATTTTTCCAGCTGAGATAATTTTAAAAATTAGGTGATATCATTTACATTTGTTTAATTTTCTGTTGATATTATAAATTTTTTTGTTTTATTTTTTAACCACATATAGGGACTTCCATAGTTGGGATTCAATAACTCTTCTCTCCCATTCATTGTTCAAATGGCTGCTCTCTAAATGTTATGGAAACAGCTTTTGCTAAGACAGATCTCTAAAACTCTACTTTCAATGAAAAATATCTTAGTATTTATTTTAATGGAATTTTTTTGCTGGATTTGACACTCTTCACCCTTCCATTCCTTCTGTGAGATTGACTCCATGCTATTCTAGTCACACTAGCAACTTTCAACCCTGCTTCCTCTAATTTCTGTGAAAGCAGTTCTTTCAACAAATATTGATGTTTCTCAATGTTCAGTCTGTAGAATTATACTTTTCTTACGCCGTGGGTGAAGGTGATCACATTTCCTATAATAAACATATTTGGATACTTGTATGTGTGTGCTCCTCCCCCTCCACACATGAGAAGGCAAGTGAACTTCAGATTCTATTTGTCTACTGTACTGTCATGTATCCAAAACTAAGCACATGAAACACTTAAATGTGATGGTTACAGGTAGTCCTAAACAGATGTAACACCTAAGCTGAAAGCTGTATCCTGAGAAGGATCCAGTTATGTAAATGTATCTGACATACACTTTTTTAAGTTTTAATTTTTACTAATTATCCTCAAGTGGCACCTTGTTGTAAAACTTATTGCTGAAAGTTCACTGAAAGACCAGATTCAAAACTTCTGGGTTCCCTTAGTTTCTGGACTGATCTCACTTTCCCATTTACAATTGAAGCTTCAGTCTTAAAGAATAAGTTTCCCTCCCCAACCTTTTCCATCTCTAGCACAGACTGGTTTTATCTTGGGCTACAGAAAGATGGAATTACGGAGAAAAAATTATAGTCTGTACTTTACATACTTCCCTTTCCTCCTTCTTCAGGTACTAGTTCCTCTTGTGTGCTGAGGCATGAAAAGAAAAAGAGAAAATACCCAGTATTTTCTCACTTCCCTGGGCAGGATTTCAGTCTTCTCCTTGTTTTGATAAAACTATTCTATTCCTTGTCTGTGAGCTCCAACACAAAATGATAACAAGGTGTTCATTTGTATACAGCCTCCGTAGGCATTTTTGCATTTGTAGGTTTGGCCTCATCTCTTAGCTGGTCATTAGCTGATGACCTTCATACTGCATTCCTCTAATGTCTGTGTGCCTTTTGCACCTTCATTCCCCAAATCTGTAGGTGTAATTGCAAGATGATATCCCCCAACTATATCCATCCCTCTAGGTTTGGTGAGCCCCTGCAGAATGCTTTTCTTCTACACACATGCACACAAACACTCTTTCCTTTGCTCCCCTTCCAAATCTCCTTTCTTCTGTTCATTTAGCACAGGAGCTGATCAGTAAGTGCTCCTTCCGAGCAAGTGTATAAACAATGAAAAGTGTTTTTTTTTCTTGAAGGTTTTACCAATTTTAGAAAGGAATCTCATAGAGCCCCCTTCCATGTCTTCAAAGTGGGAGAGGTTCATTTATCCGTGAACAGAGATGTCTCTCCAAAATATCAGCCACATTTTTATTTTCTTATCTTCATTCTATAGTAATTGGTGAGGATAAGAATTGTTCACATATGTCCCTTCTTTAACTTCTACCTGTCAAAAATGCCTCTTTAGATTTAGAGTGTTAAGTACTTAAAAGAGTCTATTCTCAACTTAAACCCTAATTCTATAACAACAGAAAGAAAATCGACATTTTGTTTTATTTTGATCAGTAGAAAGATAATTCATGGGAGAGGAGATAATTTATAGCTGCAAAGCCCTGAAACAGTGAATTCTTGGCATTTTAATATTCTGACTTCATTTTTTACATTTAACTGCTGACAGCTTTCAAAACCTAGCACTTCTCTTTTCCCTTCTGTGCCACAACTGGTCAAGACTGGGTGCAACCTTTTTTTGGAAAAAGCAGGGAATTCAAACCATCAAACACCAGCCAATACAAAGAAACCTTTACTCAAGTCCACCCCCTAATCATAATAAAAGCCAAACTAGCCTCTCTGCTCTCTCAGGCTTCCAAAATTTTGGGACCTGCTGGGAGATATCCCTGCTTTTTAAAGAAAATTGTTTCATGTGAATAATAAACCTTTTAATACCCTCTTAATTTTTTTGATAAGAAATCATCTTTTGAGGTATAATTAATGTATAACATTATATTAGTTTCAGGTATACAATTATTGATTCAATATTTGTATATATGTGCAACGGTCACAATACATGCCACCAATTACACACCCGGAAAGAAAGAGGAACTGTACCTAAAGTCATCCAGCGAACAATCTTTATAACGGGCCATTATGTGGAGCCAGCTGAAAATGTGCCTTGCAGGAACATCGTTCCCTTGTGGGTGTCACCGGTTCTGGTGAAGACATGCACCATTACCACCTTCAAGCAGTCTTGAAACATGCAAGGGTTGAAGTTTGGCCTGAGCCCCACTGTCAGGGTAGCCACGGAGGCCAAAAACCTGGACCAGTTGGTGGTGGTCTGAAGCTGCTGGCCCAGTCAGTCCTCATGGTGTATTGCATCACAGAGGAATGGGAGGAGCACATCCTTCCGGGCCCGTGAGCGGCACCTGGAACTCTGCCTGAGGGACCTGGAGGAGGGCTGTGCCTGATTTCCATTAAGTAATGCTACCTGGACATGTCATACACCATCGTTAGGAAGTCCATGATGCTCTGCCTGCTCACGTCTCCCAAGAAGCACAACTGGCTGTACGTGAAGGTCCAGTCCTTCCCGGATGGTCTGGCCAGGGCATCCGACAAGTCCGCTACCCGTTAGAGAAGGAGGTGGCGGAAGCCCTCAAAACCTACTGCTTGAAGGCGGCGAATGGCATAGGTCCCAACATCCCTCACCAATTTTATTAAGAACGCGCAGAGCCTCAGAAAGATCAAAGAGAACATGCAGGCCGACTTCCCCTGAGCCGCCAAGTAGGGGTCCTGAAAAGGCAAACGTGTGTGAAGTGCCCTCTGTCGCCCACAGTAGGACGCTGCACGCTGACGTCCTCCAGCGCAGGACGCCGCATCTTCCTCCCGCCCGCGCGGCTCACGACAGCGTGCTGACGCCACAGCCCAGGCGCCCGGGTCTCTCTACCTCACAGAGGAGATCGGTGTGTGGAGTAAGCGGTTGGTGGTATATATGATGATCTTAACAGGAAGCAGGGCCACGCCTTCAGTTCCCTGGGGTTTGTTGTGAAGGCTTACCTGCCCAACAGTGAGTCTTCTGGCTTCACGGACAGACGCTGTGAGGTCCAGCACAAGCATCTAGCCTTGATAGGTCCTGCCTGGTGAGCCTTTGCACGACTTCAGTCCCCCCAGCCAGGTGGTGGCCGAGACCCGCAGCACAGCTCTGAGGGAAGGCATCCCAGACTTGGACAAATTGCAGTCAGGCCAGCAGGCTGTCCTCACAGCCCCCGGTGAGACTCGGCGAAACACCTGCGCCCGGCAGATCATGGACCTCAGCCATAAATCCTCAAATCCTCCTCACAGTACCTCGAGACTGTACAGACGCAGTGATATTCACGCTGACAGGTTTCTGGGGCCCGCCCCCTGTCATGGTATTGCTCACCATTAATACCGGATGCCCTTTTTTGGTAAGTGTTTCAAGATTGCAGAGACAACAGAAATGCCCTCGGCAGCAGGTACTTATTTGATTATTTGATTGATGCGGTCGGGGAGGGAATAGGATACCCAATACTTTTTATTTTATTTTTTCATTTCTTAAGAAGGAAATGCAAAGGCACCAAACAATTTTCAAAATGCATTAGGAAGTTTTATTTGGGTAAATGGCCCCATTCCCACCCTCAAAAAGGGTGAAGGAACAAAAAGTAGACATTCTCTTTGCACAGAAACTTGAAGGCAAGAAATCTTGTGTGGTGTCACTGTGAGCGCTGCCAGCTGTATTAGTGCCATTGGAGTAATAAATTTATCAATTTATTGTGACTGTTGGGGGCAGGTGAACCTCTTTAATTCTGTGTGGCATATCGGTCATAATATCCTAACCAAAGTTTATATGGGGGGAGCATCTCTCACTTTTGTGGGGTGAAATAAACATTTGGCACTGTGAAGAGGATGGCCAGACAATGACTACCACCACAAGGTCTTCTAATGGGTTTACTTGCTAAGTGATGTCCTTGCCTGTTGGCAAGCATGCACTTTGAGCTGCTGCCTACTGGCTAGTTTATGCTTTGAGCTGTGTTGCCTTATGCTACATTTGCTATGCCCTCCAAAGCTACCCTTACAAATTTAACTGACCACAGTTGGAAGTTCTGACAATTGACATTTAGGGACAGTATTATAGAATTGGGGGTGTCTTTGAAATATCTGTAGTTCCGGTGTCTTGGCCAGGAACTGTGTTTTCTCAGGCTGAATCCTGTGTTTTGATTCTAACATATTCCATAACTGACACTCTGCTCAAAGGAATGACTCTTGCCCTGTGATCACTGTGTGTCTCACCCTGGCCCTGGCCACTGTGTTGAGTGCTTAAGGGTAACACTGATGACCCTGTGGCATGCACAGGCCCATTAATGGTTGCTTATTGAGGAGGAAGAATAGTCAGTACGTAGCATGCTGAGCGCCACACTCCTAAAACAGATCACTCACTCTAACTCTTATAATGTCTTGGACTTTGTTGCAAAAAAATCCTTATACCTCGGATTTAGGGAAAAATACCCATGGTGTCATGGGACATAACTAAGGTAGTATTTGAACCGTATCTGAGCTGAAGATCTTTATATTGAATAAAGATACTTTTGCCATGACAGAGGCCCTTAAACCTTATGATACTGATCTGTGACTATCTGGAGGAAGAAACTTATAAATATGAACTGGATAAAAGATGACTCCCTTGAAGTATACCTGGTAACCACCAACACACACACTTGAAACAGAGGTCCACAATGTATTAAATTGGAAATTCAAACTGTACTAGGAACCCAGAATTTACTAAAAGAATTTCTAAAGCAAGTAGATAAAAGAGTGCTAATTTAATTTCATGCCTCTACAACATACGTTCTGTATTAACTTTAACATCTGCTTAAACGAACCAATTGGAAACATTTCATGGCTTTTATCAATATTGAATTTCCAAGTTCAGTTATCTTTGGGAATCCCACTAAATTTAAATAAGATATCCCTTCAGTTTTAAAAGAAGTTAACAGAATATAAAATGAGGGTAAAGAAGGTATGCTTCACATTAACCATCAGAACTATCACTTTTCTTAATTCCCCATGGTCAGAGTACCCATAACACTAAAATATCCTAACATGAACATGGTCACTCTTAACCAAGTAGTAGTAAATTAAATTAAAACAAGTCTTTGGCACTCACAATCAGAATAATAAAATGGGATCCCATCAACCTTACTCTCAGTTTCCTACATTTTGGGCTTGAGGAACAGATTATTGAGCAATGGCCTGAACAGTGTCCTTCTTTTTGCTCTCTCTCCCATTCAAACTTCACTGACAATCTCAGGATGATGAAAGGGGAAATATGCAAACAGGTCATGAATGGAAGGAGTGAATTGGATGAGGGAGAAAGATGATGTCTATAGTGCCTTGAGTCATCCTTCAGTACCATCTTTGTCAACTGTGGAGGACCTCACACTTACTCCATTAGTAATAGTTCCAGAAAGTCTGGATTTGGATGAAGCAAGGATTTGAGAAGAATATTTGTAGTTGGCAAATAAGATCTTCTGTAGATTGGAGGAACCAGGGCTGAGATTTCCCAGGATTATCAGGGAAATAAAATATCCCCAGTTCAGATTTTTCTGTGCAAAGGGTAATTCCTGAATGGGGGGCCTTAGGCTATTAACTTTCTCTACTCTGCTTGAAGGCAGAGTGTAGCATTTAGAGAACACTGTGTTTTTGTTCAGCTGTGCTGTCTGTGATCAAATCCACCTATCTTTATTCTTAATCATTTGAAACTCAGCTTGATGAATGTAAAGAAATATTTACTTAAAAAAAATATAGTACTAAACACTAAGTACAAAAGAAATACCTGCCCAGGTAAGACTGAGATAAGATCTGCTGTAAATAAAATAGCACATTTTCCTGTAACTGTTTATCATCTATTTCAAGGTTCTGAAATTAAGATATTAAATGATTCTTTTTGAGTTATCATTTTTTGATTCAATAGATAGTAGAGCAAATAAAGGTTATTTTTTAAAACATGTTTTTAATTTATAAATAATGATATTCAAATAGAAAATATTACTAATTTTGCTTTTATATTCTTAATAGAACATAAGGACATGATTTGGTTGTCAGTTACTTAAAAATAATTTAATTAGTGTGTGCTACATTACTATGACAGCAAAAAAAGTCTATGTGATGACAAACGGAGAGGAATATTGAGAAAAATAAGAAACACAAGGCACTGACTATGATCTGCATTCTTAGAATACTTTTAAACCCTCCTTGTTTCCCCAGAGATGCTTGATATACACAAATAGTAACTTGTGTACCTTTTTCATAGACATTTTGTGTATATATATATATTTCTTGCAGGGGGTCTTATATACTTAAGGGGAATTAATATATGACAAAGGAAGTATTTAAAACCAAAAAGCAAAGGATGGATGGCATATTCAATAAATGTTACTGTGACAACTATCCATTTTGCCAAAAACTAAATATAGAGCACTTTCTAACATCATACTCTAAAATAAATATCCGATGAATTGAATTTATGGGTATGGAACTTATAAACATTTAAGAAGATTTCATATATATATATATTTGCACATATATATATTTAATTGAAGTATCACTGATATACAATTTTATTGTTTTCAAATATACAGCACAGTGGTTCAACAGTTACCCATATCATTAAATCATCACCCCCTCTAGTGCAGTTACTATCTGTCAACATAGGAAGATGTTACAGAATCATTGGCTATATTCTCCATGCTTTACTATCATCCCTATAAGCAACTTATATTATGATTGAGAATTTTTGTGCCCGTTTATCCACTTCACCCTCCCCATACACCCACCCAAACCCTGCTTGCAAGGTAACCACCAGTTACTTCTCAGTGCCTTTAAGTCTATTGCTATTTTGCTTTGCTTTGTTTTTATATTCCACAAATAACTGAAATGATATGGTATTTGTTTTTCTCCACCTGGTTTATTTCACTGAGCATAACACCCTTTAGATCCATCCATGCTGTTGCAAGTGACAGGATTTCTTTTCTTTTTATGGCTGAATAATATTCCATTTTGTATATGTACCACATCTCCTTTATCCATTCATCTACTGGACACCTCAGGTTGCTTCCATATCTTGGCTTTTGCAAACAGTGTGGCGATAAACATTGGGTGCATACATCTTTCTGAGTCAGGGATTTTGTTTGCTTTGGGTAAATTCCTAGAAGTGGAATTACTGGATCAAATGGTGTTTCTGTTTTTAGTTTTTTGAGGAAACTTTCCATATGCTTTCCATAGTGGTTGTACCAATTTACAGTCCCACCAATGATGTAGGAGGATTCCTATTTCTCTGCATCTTCACCAGCATTTGTTGTTTCTTGTCTTTTGGATGTTGGCCCTCTTAACTGGTGTGAGGTAATATCTCATTGTCGTTTTGATTTGTATTTTCCTGATGATTAGTGATGTGGAGCAACTTTACATATGCATGTTCACTGCTCATAGACATTATATTTTAATAAAATTGATGATTTATTATGTCTTTGTCATAAGTCTGTGGATATATTAAAGGACAGATATTTCTGATTTTTCCTCTATCTCTAGTACCTACTTTGTGTCTGTTAAGTGATGTGATCAGTAAAAATTTGATAAGTAGGTGTTCAGTTAATATGAGCCAATAAGGAACTAAGTGCCTATGCAATGGAAACACATATAAGTGTGTAAAAAAGAGGAAATGCAGGATAGTTTATTTAGCTTTTAGCTTTTTATTTTAAAACTGTTAAATTCATCTTCTTTGATAAGATGTAAATTTGTTATCTGGGTTGTCTTGAGTTAGAGAAGCCCCAGTTGCTTTATATGTGGGATGCCAACTTTGAACTGGGCCTTGAAGGAGAGTTGGTGTTTGGGGGAAAATGAGACTTCCTTAATACTCATAATTTCAGCACAAAGTGTCATGTAGTTGAGAAATATTTAGTTGGAAGATATTGACTCTACCATTTAAAGAATAATAGAACATTTTCATGAATGGAAGGATTTGGTAAGATATTTGAAGACAGATATAAGGCAGGAAATTACCAATTGATCTGGCAGTTGGAACAATGTTCTGCAATTTCTGTAAAGCTTCCTCTTTACATTGGAAATTACATCTTGAGTTCAGATAGCATTACAGAAACAGCTTTAAAATTTCTGGTGTATGTCTTCATATGAGTATCTTGAAATTCAAAGTTTATCCTATTTTCCTTCTTTGTGGTTGTTTTCGAAAATGCATTGTCATTTTATCAGTTGTTTCCAAAGAAATGTTAAAAACAATGACAGTTACCTATACTTCATCTCTAAATATAAATTAGTCCCCAGGATCTATCAGTTCTTCTTTTTGAGCAGCTGGTGCTCACTCACTATCGCTTCTGTTGCTCTCCTATTTTAAGCTAGAATCCACTAATGGCTGGGCTAAAACTCTGAGCATAGTGTTTCTGATAGTTAATTGTGTATTTAAATGATCTACACATCATGGGAATAGGAAGATTCTAATTCAGCAGTTCTAGGGTGGGTCCTGAAATTCTTCCTTCCTAAGAAACCTCAGTTGGGTGCTGCTGAGCCAAAGCCACATGTTTTGAAATGAGGTTTTAGAGATCTTACCAATGTCTCCACCACTGCCACCCATATGTAATTCCAAATTAAAAAATTAAAACCAATCCATGAAATAAATGTAAGCACATGTAATAGAATTCTCATTTTTCTCATATTTAAAAAATGTATTTTCTTAGAAATTGCAGGATACAAATACTAATGCCCACTTATTCTGCCTGTTGAGCAATTCAGCTCATTTATCATTTCATGTTTGTCTCTTTGTGAAAACATCCTATTTGGTGTTCAATTTCTACCCCTTCCCCAATAATTTTTCTGAAAAATATAGTGTGACTCATGTTACATAAATGCACATGAATCAAATGTTAAAGCTAATAAAAAAAAAACAAATATAAAAATCTTAAAATCTTTACTTTTTCTTGCAAGTAGGTTAATTCAAAAGATAATCAAAAACTCTCCACTGACTCCGTCTCACCAAATATTATCTTTTTCTCTAATTTGAACATTTTCTTTCATCCAAGTTAATCTCCAAACTACTTTTGGAAATATCGAAGACTTAATGCATACTCATTTATTGATTTATTGATTCATTCATATCAACAATAAATATTGACTGTGTACTCTCTTAGGTCTTATTTTAGGCTCTTAGACCATATTTGTGTACAAAATATATACAGGTGTTATTCCCATGGGATTCACATAGTACAGGAATCAAAATAAAAGTTAGTAGCAAATTTTTAATTATTAATGATTTTGCTTTGAGAATTTATTGGGATTTTAAGTTAGTAGAAGCTCCTGCAGTTGGGGTTAATGCATGTTTCAGTGAAGGCTTTCTTGAAGAAGAAACATTAAATTAAGACCTACAGAATAATCAGGATTTAGACAAGTGAAAGGCAAAGAGAATATGTGTTTGACAGTCTGCAGATGGAGTATATCTGACCATATTTAACAAAATGAATCCCAATGCAGCTAAATTACAGTAAATGCAGTTGAAATATCTTGAAAGGAGTTTATAGAGGTAAGTAACAACTAGATGATACAGAATGATAAAGGCTGTATAAAGAATTTCTTTTATTCTGAACCTTTACTCCTGCACCATCCATTGCCTGGAATGCTCTCTCTTTCTCCTCTATGCAATTCTTCTCATCCTCCAAATTCCATCACCTGGAACCTAATCATAGTGTCTAATATTTATTAAACCTGTATCATTTTCCAGCCCCTGTGGGAAGTGCTTCACATACAGCACCTAATTTATTTCCTAACTTTGTTATACACAGTGGCTATATTATCCCCCTTTTCAAGAAAGTGATGTACAGAGAGATTGAGTAAATTATCAAAGATTATATGTGGCAGAGTCAGGTTGCAAATCTAGGCTATCTGATCCAAAGTTTCTTAAACTACTAAGCAATACTGACTCTTTTAAAAGGTATTTCATTCCATTAACTTCTGCTCTCTTTTTAAAATTCAACTGAGACACTGGGGTTCTTTGCTTTTCACACATTTGCTGATACATGTGGCTCCAGTGCAACCTACAACCTGGCATTAATTTCTGCCAAGGAGACATTATGTAAAGAATACTCAAACCAACCAACTTTTCCTCATATAGAGCTGGGTCCCCAGAAGGCATCCAATTAATATTTTGGGGTAAATGTCTCAGTGATCAAATTCAAATTAATTTGTGGTTCAGCTTTGCTGTGGCCATCCAGAGGCAGAGTGTCTGTGAGTCACTTTAGGATAAATTGGGACACAAAGAAGGTACCAAGTAAATGTTTGCTCTGAAAGAACCAAAATCCACAGTAATGCCCCAAGGGTCTTTCAGCACCTCTCAGTAAAGGAGAGAGAGACCATAGAGTGAATAGCCTTTATTTAATATGAATAAACAGAGGTGTTCAATTTTCCACCAAGGAAATGTAATGGGCTTAGGAATCAATAGAACTTAGAATTCTAATAACATGCATCTCTTTCCGGCATGCCCAAGTACACAATAACTATGCCAATTATTTATATGCGCATTAAGAATTGGGATAATAGTATTTAGGTCCAGAATTCCCTGTGCCTTAGTTTGGACGTAAGTATCAAGGGAGAATCTGTTGTATATGTTAGTTATTTCTTAAATAAAAAGATCTCTTTCAAATTAAAAATCATATTATGAGAGTAATAGAAATTATTTAACTATAAGTTAATAATATTTGGAGACTCCTGAATTGAGATTTCTCTGTGATGGGTTGAAATGGGTTACAGGCAAGGAAGCCTAATTAACAGAAACACCTGGCATAAATTTTCCTGTCTACTATCATTGGTATTCAGTGAACATATGAAGGAAAATCTATGTATTTTTTGAAAATCACAGTTCTCTGAACTAAGATGGTGGTAATTTGTATCAGGTGAAGAATAGTTAAGAGGTGGTATTTAAACATTCTGTGTTCCAAGAACTGTTCTTCCATTAAGTGGAAAAGAAAATTCCTGAGAATTGGTCTATTGACTGATACATAGTTACACAAAAATTGCCTTAATTTTAGTATGTGTATTTGTGGATGATATTCTGGTCTTTTGAATTTCTTTAATCTTACGTATCAGAGTGTTTACTTCCTCGCTTTTCCTTTTATAATTCACAAATATAGATTCTTCAAATTTAAATATCACGGTAATGGTATCATAGTTTTCTTCCACAAATAAAAATAGAGCATAGACACTGTTTAAGTGGTCTGAATTTTTGATAACATTATATTGGTAACACACTGTGAAATCTGTATTCTTTGCAAGGTACTACGGTCAGAGTATTGTGTTTCCAGCTCTCAGCCATTAAATTGCCATTAAACAGTCTAAGGAACTTCACACATACATACCTGAATGGTTGCTATTGCCTCTATGAACTTCTGCCATGAGAATTTCTAGGACTTCTCTAGCTGACTATTTGAATGACAAATATGGCTCCCTTTATATGGTCGTTGCATCACCCAGTCCTTCTCAAAAGTTGCATTTATATATAACTTTTCTAAATCTAGCCTGGCTTTGTTAACTTTCCTTCTGTCCTTTTTGTGTTGTACTCTTTCCCCTCTATGTAGAGAAACAAGGTCAAGGCATGTTCTTGGATGCTTGTTCATTAACAGCTCTGCGGGTGATGCTCCTAGAGAGGTCTGATGTGTTGTGTGATGTTCTCACACAAACTATGTTAATTTTTGATCAGTGATTATGAGTTTTAATTGTGTTTAGGTAACTGGAGGTTTGTTAAATAGGCCTCTCTTTGAAATGCTAAATCAGAGCAGTGAATCTTAAAATCAAGGAATTCCCCAACTTCTTGTGCTTCATTTTCACATGTTAATTCCTGAAGAGGAAAAATTGGTAGATTGATGAGGTATTTATGCAAGGATGAAAATGTGAATATGACTATGACTCATATTTTTCTTTTACTGGTATGATGTTTACTGGAATATATATATATATATATGTACACACACACATATAAGCATATGTATTTGTATATACCTAAATTGTCTTGTAATTATCTTTGAATGTATATATCTATATAGCATGTGTGTGTACACACAAAGAAACACAATAGCATGACGTTTACTGGCAAATATATACACATATAATTTTATATAATAATTATATATATATAAATCATCTTATAATTATATATATGTGTGTATATGTATCTATATATTATATATGTGTGTGTATATAAAATGACATTTACTGGCCTATATATACATATATGTTTTATATATATAAGTAAATTTTCTTAGAATTTCATGTGTGTGTGTGTGTGTGTATCACAAACTTAACCTTAGAAGAGAATCCCAGGAAGAATGGAGAAGGGAGGGAAGATAGATCTTGACCAAGTTTGCTTAGTTAATATGATACAGAATTTGTATTCAAACCCCACCAGTCTCACTCCCAAGCTAACACCTATGTAAGAATACTCCAGAAACTTTGGGTCTTTGAAATATAGGTCATTGCCAGAAAGATAAACACTTTTTCATTTTTTTTAACTTAAAATAAATATTTTCATTTTGTTTTCAACATTTAGACTTTTTTGTATTGAAGTTCTTAGTGAGTGGCTGTGTGTCACTATTTATTGTATTTTTATAGTTTCTTCTGGTTTCCATCACTGGTAACTTAATCTCTTTGCCTTTGCAGTCAGATTATGCACAAAAAGGCACCCCTGTTGCCTCTTCAAAACATCTCACTCTTTTTCATGCTTGTTGGAAGAGGAAAGAAAAGATACTGCTTTTTCTCAAAATAAAATGATGCCTCTTTCTTTATTCATTTCTCTTTCACTTCATCCTGTTAACTTTCTTAAGAATTGCTGAGTTCATTGTTAATTTTTGTTTTACTCTCCAGTATCCTGTTACTATTATTGAAATAGCTTGAGATTACTGACTTGATGTAGCCAAGAATAATTCTTTAGTAGAGCTTTTCTGTAATTTCTTTATCTTTAAGAAGAATATTATTTCCACCTCTGAAATTGATTTGACAATTGAAAAATATTGCTTTATTTTTTTTAATATGACATGCATGACCATTTGATACTCCCATAGTAAAATTATCTTAGTTTCAATAAGGTATGTAGTGAATAGTGAGTCATCTTCAAATACTATATTTCACCCAACCAGTGGTTTAATCTTTTTCATTAAAAAAAGGTCATATCTACCCACTACTGCCCTTAAAAATATTTGTCTCCAAACTAAATTAGAGATAATAATTGTCTTTAATTATCTGCAGTTTGGTCAGAATAGAATTCCATCAGATCTCAGCCAAGCTCCATTGTAAGATCATTTTTCTTCAAAATTTAATACACTGAAATTCCAAACACTAATGGTTAAATTGAATCCTATAGATCAGTGTTTTGTTTCTTTAAGGTAATCCAATCTAAGATATAGTAGGATTTATATCGAATTTCAAAGTTCTTTAAAAGGATGGGTCATAAAGTCAGGACCAGACAAGGTGTTAATTTGTCCACAGATTTTTATCTGGCAGATTGCCAATATTTAAATACATTGGGCAGGAATGATAAGAACTCTTCTGGGCTACAGTGAAAAATACTTGAGTTTATGAGTAATGTAGATTCCACAAAGTAGGCTTCTGATCTTACAGTTCCAGGAGTTGAATAGATCTCAAGGGAATGATATTGGTCAGAAACTAGTGATTTTGGTAAGACATAAAGGATCCTACTGTTGCGCTTGGGAAACATTAGCTGCATGGTAAGAAATTGGAATATGCATAAAACAGCATATTTCAAGTAGTATTTGCCCTAGAGGGTACACTTTGTTAAGGTCAACATTCTTACCACTTTTCTTGTTACCCAAACTTTTTGTGCTCTAATGGCCCAGGCTTTAGCTTGGTGTAAGGTGAGAATTTACTTTAAGAAACTGCAGCTCTATCGCTCTATCCAAAGATTTGGTTTCTTACAGACCTACTTTAGATTTTGTTTCTGCATGACGTTAAGCTAACTCTTTTAGAGATTCCAGGGCTAGGTGAGGCTTCATATTATTATGTCAGGGCTTCCTTATTAGGGCATTCTTTCATATTGCCTAAAATAAAAAATCAGGCTATAAGTGTATCAACAAGTAAGAAAGAAAAGAGCTTTAAAGAAAATTACATTCCAACTTGCAAAAGATTATTGTTAATATAAATAAATAGAAAATAAATCCAAGTCAGCATATTAAGGCCCTGCATTCACAAGCATGGTGCCAGAAAATGAAAAGCTACAAAAAAAAAAAAAAGAGGAATAGTTGTTGACTCTAAATTTTCAAAAATTTTTGCCATTCTTTGTTCTTGATGACTCTTTGATTGGATTTTGACAGCAGTTATGGCTATTAAAAAAGTGAATAGAAAAATGAAAGAAAAGAGTAAGGTAGGCAGGGAGGGGATGGAGTAAAAGGAGGAAGGGGGAAAAGAGAGGAAAGGAAAGTAGTAAAAACAAATGAGATATAGCCACTACAGAGCTGAAAGTTGGCTGTGCTTGCAGAAAAGATAGTTGATATAGTCTACCCCATTCATATTTGTTTAAATGAGTATAGCATTAAGAATACACTTCTCTGGTTATTTAATGATAAATTTAATAATTAAATGCATTGTTTTCTTGCACAATAAAATTTTAATAACTAGGAGTACATTGGTAATTTAGAGAAGGAGTAATTCCCATTAAAATCTGTTTTTAATTGAATTCTGTACTTTATATGATAGATTATCATCTTCAGTAATATTGTTTTAAATAAGAATTATACGGGACCAAGATATCAGTAAATCTTTTTTCAAGACCATGGGAAAACCAAGTCAGCATCCTCAAAGGTACATCATAATGATCATCCATTTTATTTAGGGAAAAAGAAGAAAAATATGTTAGTGAAACAGAGACAAATGAATAAATAGTGTGCCTGGCCAATTCCTGACTCATTTACAAAGGAAACTAATATAACTGTCTTACTCATTTATGGGAAATATAATAGATCTGATATATAATTTATGCCTCTCTCAGACTTTGTACACCCGATAAATTGTCTCTTCCTTTCTCTTTTCCACTTTTAACTCAGATATTTGTCGGTTATTGCACTTTTTTGGAGTTTTTTTTAAAGAGTTTACTATCAATCTTTCACCTGCAAATATACAATATACTTATGGAAAGATCCCATTTTTAGCCTTACTATTTGAAAAAATTACTTGAGACATAATGCAAAGAAAAAAAATTAAGCATTCACCCACATATGTCACTGTAGTTTTAACATTTTACTTAAAATTGTATAATAGAAGCCTATCACTATATTTTGCTGTGTAGTGTTAAAAATAGCAAATTGATTGCTTTAAATGGATTTTTCTTTATCTTGGAGATTTGGTGCAATAGATTATTTTAAGTAATGTTAATTTTGACTGGAATTGCAAATCATAGTTTTCTAAGCTAAATACATTTTAAAACTTTAGTTTTAAATTTCAGGATACATACATAACATTCTGAAGTTCCTGATACTAACAAAGACACAGGTGTACACACATACACACACACAAGTCTTGAAACTTGATAGACATCAAGTGTGCATTAAAAACATTAAGTGTAAATTAGTTCAAAATATATAGATTTAACTTCCTCTGAAATACATTTGTGTTTAAAATTTAATGTGAGTAATGTTTAGTTTGAATGTCTTGGGTTTTGCTTAGTACAGGCATTTGAATTATCTTATGGAACTGAACTTTGTCCTTGTAACTAAGAAAGAATATTCAAATATAACTCCTTAATCTATTGAAATAAATTTACAGTTAACACAAATGTCTAAGAAACTCACACGCAATATAATTTGTAACTTTAGTGAAGGTGATCTAGACCAGTGCTTTTCAAACTTCATAATACATTTATGAATTGCTTGGAGAATTTGATAAATGCAGAATCTAATTCAGAATGTATTGACAAGGACCTGAGATTCTGTATTTCTGAGGAGCTCCCATATGATGCTGCCATGAATGTTGCACGAACATTCAGACTAGCAAGAATCTATTTCGCAGACCACATGAGTAACGTATATTTACCTCCTTGACTTGAAACTTCAAGACGAATGCTTCTTTTACATGATCTAATATATGATCACATATTCTAAATCCTCCCTTCTAGACTGCCATTCAGAAAGTTCTAAATGGTGTATCTTCTGAAGGACTAGAGGCAACATACACACACGGAGATAGATAACCTCTCTGCCTCTGCTTAGTTACCTGTCTTTGTTCTTGAAAAAAATAATAGAGTTAATTTGATACTGGGCTTTGGGTTTAGAAGGCAGTTGACTAGTATAATTAAAATTGCTGTCAGACATGAGAACAGGTTTCAACTTCTACTAACTATATTTAAGCAAGTGTAATATGGAGGGGCATTGTAGTGGTTCCAGCCAAATTAAAAATAGTGTTTAACAGTTAGTATCATAACAGGACTAAATTTGACAGGGAATACAGGGAATTTGCTTTGACAGACCAAGCTTTGGAATTTTATGTTTGTAGTTTTTTCAATCATAATTATTCTTACATCACACAAATAAAATCATTTTATTAAGTATGTTAAATGTGAAATTACATATAGGATTTTTGCATTTTCTGCTTTGTCATTTGACAATGAAGAGACCAAACATGAAGGGATAGTCATACAAAGATTCTTGGTAAGAATGGTGAAACTTTTCCTCTAAAATATCTAGTAGAAAGACAATGTGTCCAATAAATTTCATTTAATTATAGTGATAGACTTACTATAGTTCATTGGTCAAGTTAACCAAGATGTACTTGGTCTTTTTGCTAGACTTTACAAATCTGTGCTGTGAATCAAAAAAAGACACAGTTTGTCCCAATCACTTGAACAATGGATTTTCTTCTAATGTATCTGGACTTAAAGAGATCCTCTGTATTATATAAATAAGAACTAATAATACTTAAGTTGTATGAAAAATTTTTAGTGTATGAATATAAATATTGTTATGTGGGACTACAGTTAGGTTTCACCCAAGAATTAGGAAACAAGTGAAGTATAACAGTTCTTTGAGAGATTAACCATGAAATTAACACAATTGTATAGAGCAGAAATATTTAGGTTATTGGAAAAGGAATGAATACATCCCAGGCTATATGACTTACTTTTTTATCTGAGTAAATATTAACATAGCTGGTGAAAGAATGGAGGTTTATGTAAGGAGTTGGTCAGTGACAAAATCTTACATAAAGGATAATAACTGGGATAAACTTTGGTGGTCGCTACCTGTTCATTTCTCTTGGGTGGTATCTTAACAAATAACATGAAGACTCTGAACACACATATTGTCCCTTCCCACCCACTTTCCCACTTTTATCTCTACCCTCCAGTTCATGAGGCTGCCTTAACTGTGGGATGGGTGATGACTCTCTTAGCTTGATGTCCCTGAACATTTGATACACCTGACTCTTGTTTTGATTCTTTGAAAAACAAGCAGATTTTTATCTAGCCTCCACTTGTATCAAATTTTTAAAACGTAAAATACAAATCACATAGATCTGAGTATTTTGGGCTTTGTGACAAATTTTATTTTTTATTATGATAAAACAAATGGGTGCTACAGAGTACTATATGGAAATCCCAGATTGGGCACTAGGCCTCAGATACCTGGTTGGGAATAAACATATGAAGTATCTTTGACTTCCTTCTTCAAATTAGGCAGTATATTTAAGAAATGCAAGTAAGATTATTCCTTTTGGTAAAAAAGTCATTATGTTAACTCCTTTTACTAACCTGTACCCTGTTTTTATAAAAGTAATGGGAAATAGAAGATATTCTTTGTAAAGTGCAAATTACCATTGCCAGTTTGCTTTAATCCTAAGTATAAATACAAAGGTGGAAATTAAGGAAGAAATAGGATAAGTCAATGGTGTCAGTTTGAAAAAATTGTGTCAGTTCTCAAAGATCAGCACAACTTTCCCTTCCAGACCCTTGCTTCCAAGGTTTTAATGTAAATGGAATATATCGGCAGGACATAAAGAATGCTTACCTGTCAATTCAATATTTGCTTTTTCTTCTTCCACTCAAAGATGGACTAATAAGTGTAAAGACCAGCACAAGGCTTTGTGGACACAATAGAGGTGGGGGACTTAGATTATTAGTGCTATTATGTTGTTCCTACTCTTATTTTTCTTGGAGTTTCTTTAGGATTAGAATAAAATAAATAAAAAGCAAAAGCTAATTTGTAATTGATTTTATAAACATTTCTTGATTTTATTTTCTTGAATGACTTGAATAAAGTCATTACTTGATTTTATTTCCTAAACAAATATTATTAAAGGATTATTCTAGTCCTGGTATGATGCTAGGTGCTAGGGACGTACAGCCTTCAAAAATTTGCCACCTTTTGTTTTCATGGAGTTCGCAATTTAGTGGAGATGACATAAGTAAATACGAGTCATAAATATATGTAAAAAATGCAAATAGATATGACGGTGTGTATTGTACAATAGAGGTGAATAGGTGGATATGAGTATTACTTCATTGAAGTAAAGGAAGACTTACTAAATGGTCATTGAGTTGAGATCTAAAGAGTGCATGATTTTGAAGAACAAACAAGCAGCATTTAATGAACTTTATGCAAAGACCATGTGACAAGACTGAACATGGCTTAAAGAGATTATCAGAAAGCCAGTGTGTCTGGAGCTGAATGTACAAAGGTGAAAGTTCAATAAGATCTGGCAAAGCTTACCTGGAATTGACTTTGTAAGAAAAGCCCTTCCAAACTGGGACAATTTTAAGAGAATTGAGAAGAACTAATTCTTATGCCAGAATCACAGGCAAAAATTGGAAGTTTCCTGGATGAGCTAAGATATATGCTCTTACCATATATAAAGGAGGTCCAAAGATGGTCTCTGAACTGGGATTAACAACCTCCAAAAAAATGATGTAAATTTGTTTGAAGTTTTTGCTTATGAAATAGGTGGCATTGTAATCACTTGTGATTTTTTAGTCTCTCTGAATTGGCATCAGAGCTTCAGTATTCCTATTTCCCATTGACTGAAGTTTTATCACAGGTGTTCTCTGCCCCTGGAAAAGTTGATTTGAGTTATTATGGTCTTTTATGGGTGTTTCCCATCAGTCCATTTGTGTTTGCAGATATCATGGGAAATGGAGTTTGGGTTCAATGGCTCATAGAGGAAATATCTACTAGTAAACATTTGATGTTCTGGCTCTTACTGCAGTGATTGATGGTATGCTCTCTGAAAGGGCTATTTAAGGTCAGGTTCCAGAATTCTATAAGGCAGTTTTTTTGATGCAGTTCTTTTGATGACACAAGAAAGCAGAGATCAGAAGAGGGCAAACCCAGTGAACATTTAGTCATTAAACTTTTAGAGTTTGAGGAAATTTAAAGGAATTGTTTTACTTTGGTCTCCTTTCCAAAAGAGAATTGGGCATATGGAAGAAAGTTGTAGAGAAATTATGTTCATAAACTCTGAAAACATTCTTAAGAGGGGAGCAGTAAAATTGGTGGATGCTCTGACTCAACTCACCATTTCATAACAGCTAGTGGACTCTGTGTGAAAGAAATTCCACTTGTAGTAAGATAGAAGAGATCTTTGATTAAGAGCGGAAAACAAACAACAAAAAATAATAGCCAAAAGGAGGGTTAAAAACCCATTGCATCTATCCGCAGAACAATTGACTTTGTGCTTTTATACATCAGTCGTGTGAGCCTGGTCAATATCTGGGCCTGAGAAATGGGCACACACTCTATGTGCTGAAGTCAGGTTTATGTATCTGCAACACTTGAGTGGCAGTCCTTTGACTGCAGCAAAGTTAAAGTAATTACTTTGTTAAAGTAATGAATGCCTCCCTAGAGGGTTCCTGGTAGCTATCTTGCTACCTAACACTGGGAACATAACCTCTGTGCATTACTGCATTGATTGAATTTGTATTTAAAATTTAGGGGTTTGCTTTTGGGAAGTGACATAAATCTGGAGAGATATATGTACTTTTGAATATAAACTGTTAAACATTACTGTTTATTTATGAATAATGTAACAACTAAATGCAGTTGAACCAAATTAAGAATTGGAATTTCAGTGATTCTCAGGTGAGATGTTGTAAATACAGACACGAACTGATGACTGACATTTAGAACAATTCACTGCTTCTTAAAATCTATGAGAGCAGTTTTGAGAGTTTACTTTGCAACTTTAAGATAGTTGCAGTAATGATAAATCTAACTAGAAATGTGATAGAGGTACTTAAGTGAGACTGAAACATAAGTGAGACCATTAAAACAGAAATAAGTCAAATTTGGATAAAAGTAACCTTGGATTTTAAAAAGTATACATTTTGCATAAATATGTGTATGTGTATGTACACACACACACACATACACATTTTGTATTACATTATTGGGAAAACTAGAATAAACTAAAAAAGTCTGATATCTTTATATATCAATTATATATGAATTTATTCAAGAATCAAACTTCAAGGAAATTGCTTTTAAGCATGACTAGTAATGATAATAAGTGAAAAAGGCTTTTGATAAATTTCAAATTGGAAAGGAAAGAGTAATAATTATGCTTACATGTTTTTGTTCCATTTTAATCCCAGATGTTTAAAACACATATTCTGAGGGAAATCATGAGAATCAAATTATTGATAGGGACCAAAAGAGACAATATTTGTCTTTCCTCCTTTCAACCCTATATATCAGCAATATCTGATCTCTGAGAAAATTCCATTTCTCAATTTTACTGAGAATTACTAAGTCTGAAAACCAGTAAGTTTTTCAGAGAAAGCATAGTATAGCATCATGTATTCTCAACTATGTTCATCCTAGTAAAAAATGTTTTAGACAATTATATTCAACTGGCATAACATGCAGTTTCTTAAATGCATTTTGCTTATGCTAGAATAGTTGAAAGAAAACTATATTAAGCCTCAAGAACCTTTTGCTTCAATTGCATCTCTGTAGTAAGGAAACTAGATAGGAAACAAACTTTTAAGGGTATTGCCCCTAGTGGGTGTTTGGGAATGACATATCCCATATTTAGTTGACTGTCTGTACGAGTTAATAGTCACTGGTGGAAAAGCTTAAATGGAGGATAACTTTTAAAAAATTGATTTTGCACATTAATGTAGAAAATCCAGCAGTAAGTGAACATGAATGACCACAGTAGCTAGGATTTGTAACTTTGGGAGTGGGCTGGCTGGCCAACTTTTAATGCTAACAGTAAGAACACTGGCAGCATCATTTTTGGAACTATTATAACTAGCAATGTACAAGCATTTGGATATTTGATGTTACAATACTCACCAAAAATAAGTATGGTAAGTATATTACTTACAGTTTCAAAAACTGGGCATCAAATAAACTTCATAATTTTCCAACATCATAAAATCACAGATTGAGTAAATAGAAAAGAAGGGATTTGAACCCAGCTGAATCATACTCCAAAGTATTTTCTATTTATTTGTTTTAGTTCAAGGACCTTAGAAGCCTGAGCATAGGTAAACTTTTACATTTTATTCTAGGCATAAGTTTGAGTTGACCTTAGCAAAGTTGGCATACTATGGAATATTTTCATACATAAAAACCATACAATAGGAACTCTCAGGCTATCTGACAATTACATCTGAAACACTTAAGTAACAGAAAAGAGTTATGGAACATCAGCAAGAAAGTTAAGAAATTCATTTGAAAGAGTATTTAATAAGACATTTTCAGTTTTTAAAGATATCCTGTTCATTAGATTTGAAACTAAAAATAGATTTACACAATTAAACATCACTAAGTAATTGTAACGAGACTGTCTTTGGGCAGTTTATACATTCACATCATAATGTGAAAACAAGCTCTGGTTTCTGTTTTACTGGGTACAAATTAGATATTTGTATCAGGAACAAATGAATAAGTCTGTCCCTCAGTTTTTCCTTTAAGTGAATGGGTGTAACAGTAGTACCTATTTCATAAGGTTGTTTTAAGAATTTAATAGGATAAGCACTTGCTCCTGGCATAAAATAAATTCTAAATTAAGTTTCTTTGTGTATTTATATTTTAACTTGTCTGTAAAACAAAGTTCAAACTGTTTAGCATAACATACAACTCCTGTATTTGTCCATGTTTATGATGTAATTATCTACCCTTCTAAGTTATTTGACATTTTTATGTTCCTTAACACAAAATATACTTTCATTTCTTTTTTCTCTACATGGAAGGCTGTTCTTTCTTTTCATTTTACTAACATTTACTCACTTTTCACCACACTCATATGCAACTTCTTGGTAACATCTTCTCCGCAATGTTCAAACCTGCCTGAGTTTTAGATTCTTAGTTTCTTCTCTGTACATACAATAGCCTCAATTATGGTAGTTACTTAGAAAACTAAAATCTTGTCAAGCTGGAAAAATAATTCACTAAGGATTGCCTTTCCTCTTTATAATTTTAAGGCAAATGATAAGAAAGTCTCCAGTCTCTTTCATATAGTCCTTTGTATAGATAAACAAATTTAGGTCACCAAAATAGTAGGTAGATTGAGGAGACAGATGCTGGGAATCATTACTTCTGAGCTTTACCTTGTTCAAATATTTACTCTTATACAATGTCTACCATATCTAAATTGAAAAGATTTTTTTAGTTGTCAAAAGTCTCTAAGAAACCTAAAGTATACTTTCTAAATGTGTTTTATTGTATATTGCTGATATTCTGTGGCAGTGTATTGAACAACTGGAAAAGAAACTAGTATAAACAACCACTGGCCAAGTTGATGTCCATCACCAAAATTCTTAAGAGACAAAACTACCTTAATGCTCAAAAGAGACTTACCATTTGACCCAGGAATTCCACTCCTAGGAATTTACCCTAAGAACGCAGCAATCAAGTTTGAGAAAGACAGATGCACCCCTATGTTTATTGCAGCACTATTTACAATAGCCAAGAATTGGAAGCAACCTAAATGTCCATTGGCAGATGAATGGATAAAGAAGATGTGGTACATACACACAATGGAATACTACTCAGCCATAAGAAGAGGGCAATTCCTACCATTTGCAGCAACATGGATGGAGCTGGAGGGTATTATGCTCAGTGAAATAAGCCAAGTGGAGAAAGAGAAATACGAAATGATTTCACTCATCTGTGGAGTATAAGAATGAAGGAAAAACTGAAGGAACAAAACAGCAGCGGAATCACAGAACCCAAGAATGGACTAACAGGTACCAAAGGGAAAGGGACTGGGGAGGATGGGTGGGTAGGGAGGGATAAGTGGGGGGAGAAGAAGGAGGGTATTAAGATTAGCATGCATGGGGGGGTGGGAGAAAGGGGAGGGCTGTACAACACAGAGAAGACAAGTAGTGATTCTACAACATTTTGCTATGCTGATGGACAGTGACTGTAAAGGGGTTTATAGTGGGGACCTGGTATAGGGGAGAACCTAGTAAACATAATATTCTTCATGTAAGTGTAGATTAAAGATAACAAAAAAAAAAAAAGAAAGAAAGAAAAGGGGGATTACTCCCTGATAGGATACAACTAACTGTAAATCAATGATTAATGCATGCTTTAAATATCCTTAATTTTGACCACTTAAAGGGTGTCAGATGATCAGCTATGGAGGTACACTTTTCTGATAATATTTCTTTCTCTTAAAAAAAGAAAAAAAAAGCAGTTCCTGTGTGGTGACCTTCAATGAGTTCTACATAGTAGTATAAAGGGCATATCAAAGTGTGGGCAAAGGGTCTCTTTGTGTTTATACAGAGGATCAAAGCCTAATTGGGCCACCCAGAAAATGACCTAAGATACGATATGAAGAAGAACTTCCAACATCAGCACTCTCTGGAAGAGTCATACCAGAAGATGATCATCAAAAAACCTCAACAAAGATCCAGGTGATGCTGCAGTTGTAGCTGCATCCATCCCACTGGTTTCTGGACTTGCCATTGGAATGAAGAAGGAGATATCTAAGCTGGCCTGTGCTTTCAGTAGAACAACAAATTTGACTGGATCTATACTATTGGAACTCAAGCAAGAATTAGGAGAAGTGCAAGTTGTAGTGCTCCAAAATCTTACAACTACAGACTATCTACTGTTGAAAGAACATATGGGATGTGAACAGTTCCAGAAATGGGCTGTTTTAATTTGTCTGATTTCTCTCAGACTGTTCAAGTACAGTCGGACAATATCCATCATATCATAGACAAATTTTCACAAATGCCTAGGGTGCCTAACTGGTTTTCTTGGTTTCACTGGAGATGGCTGGTAATTATAGACCTGCTTTGGTTATGTAACTGTATTCCTATTATGTTAATGTGTGTGCACAATTTAATTAGTAGTTTAAAACCTATACATGCTTAAGTTATTCTACAAGAAGATATGTCCAAAAAAATAATCAATCCTCCCATGTTTTCTTCCATCTGCTACCTCTATAGCTTTTCTTCTTCCTTCCTAATTACAACCCTTAAATAGAATTCGTGCCTCATATCGAATTTACCGAGTATCATAATTTCTCCAAGTGGTAAAGATACCTCAAGACAAATGCTGGGCATAGAAGCCACAGGGCATAAATCTGCAAAGTAGTAAAAAACTAACCTTTTAAAAACAATATTGCTTCTCTCTCACTTACCAACTTTACATTTCCCTGTATGGCCCCGGAAAATGACTGGTTAGCCAGAGACAGGTAAGATTCCTCAAGGGAGGGACAACCTAAGACAGGCACAGTCGCAGGGGGGCCATAGGTGAGAAATTGGGGATCAACAGAGGTGAGGCTTAGAACCTCACCCGTGGATGTTTTATTGCCCTTGTCTAGCTTGGATTAACACATAGTCTACAGGCACACACCTGATCATCTACATTTGCTCTCTTACAACACCAAACTGTTTTCTACCTTTATCTTGCATCTACCTACCACTTCAGCATTTTATTAAAAATAATAACAATAATAATAATAAAGGGAGAAATGTGGGATCCACATACAAATGAAGTATAAAAATTAAATGAATATTCATATTTGACCTGATTGTTTATAGTTCATAATGCGTGATCAAAACTGAAAGTTTCTGTGATGACTGCCCTTGTACTGTTCACCATGTAAGAACTTATTACTATGTAAGAATTTGTTCTCCATGTAAGAACTTGTTCGTTATGCTTCAGAAGATTGGAGACTGACGAGAATTAGCCCTGGGGTGGATTAATGATTGTGCATTGAGCATTGACTCCCCTATACAGATTTTTATATTTGTTAACAATCATTTGATCAATAAATATGAGATGCCCTCTCATAAAAAAAAAACTACACCTAGAGTCCAATTTTGTAGGATGTTGTACCATATAGGAGGTAATATTCTACAAAATACAACAAAGAGTAATATATGTAAGGCACATAAATACTAAAGTACAGTCAAAACAGAAAGACACCTTTAATTAGGGTGATGGTGATAGAAGTTATTATACAGGATTGGAAGTTTCTTTTAATATATATTGACATAATTAAATTTATTATTTATTATTGGCTTGGAAAGGGACAAATGTGATAAAATTATTTTCTTAGTAAATAGACACTAATTAATACTGTAAGCAAAATGAAATTATTAGCATCAATTTAATACTTTTTCCAGTCTCAAAGTGGAATGCTGGGGTGTTTGCTTATGACAGGTTACTGCCACATGGAATAGGTGTTTTGTTCTATTACCATTTGACATTGACAGTAAAATCTTGAAAATGCCATTTAATCTTGTTTCTATACTGCATATTGTGAACTGAGATACAAGAAATCATACTAATTTTCAGCATGAATAACTAATGATGGTTTTGTATCTTGGTTACCCAGTTCACATCTATCATTTTTTGTTTTCACTTGGCTGGAAAATCAAAGAAAATTTCAGTGAAATTTATGTAACATTTATCTAGAAGCATTCTTTAGTTTGTAGGGTCTCATGTTAATATTGGAAATGTTCAGTTGCTTACTAATGTATGTAATCCTATTATATATGGGATTTTTTTTGGCAGCCCTTTTATTTTTTATTGAAGTTTAGTTGATATACAATATTATATTGGTTTCAGGTAGACAGCCTAGAGATTCTACAATTATCTACATTATTAAATGCTCACTGCAATGAGTATAGTTATCCTCTGTCAAGAGAGATACTACAAAGTTATTGACTGTATTTCCAATGCTGTACTTTCATCCTCGTGACTAATTTATATTATAATTATAATTTTGTGCCTCCTTATTTCCTTCACCTTTTTCACCTGCCCCCTCACCCTCTTCCCCATGGCAACCACCAGCTCTTCTCTATTACATAAGACTTTTGATAGTTTAAAAATTGTTGAAGCTGGATTAAATTAGCAAAATTGTGAAGTCCTTATAAGTTTTACCTTTAATATAGCACATCTCCCACTGTTTCTTATTTCTTTAGCCTTTACTATCATTTTATGCTTTTGTCCCCAAGAAAGCCAAGTCATGTATAATGTCAAAATTTTTCCTGTTGGGGAAATGAAAGTACACTACAATATGCATGCCCTTCTTTCAGTCTCACTGCTACTGCTCTCTGTCCCTCTGTCCCTCTGTCCTACATGACTGCAAAACTGTTTTTTTTGATCTCTTATGTCTCCATCTCTTATCTTTCTAACACTAGTATTCCATCTACAGGTAGAAAATACAGCTATGACTAAATTGTAGTGTATTTTCAAAAGTAAATAATATATGTCTAATTTTTATCTAATATTTTCTTATGCTGCTTTTTATTTTTGTGCAGTAATTTCCGTTCCTATCCCCACCTCATTTCTTCCCTTCTTAATTGATTTTGCTATTGATGCTGATATTAGATGACAGAAATTGGATGATGAATGTTGGAGTTTTTTCTAATGTACATATTAATTGGATATTAAATTATTCAAAATACACTGAATATTTTCTCTATACAATATGACTCTCGTGAAGAAAAGGTAAGTTTAATTTTTGACACTACCTTAAGTAAGCTTTCAAAATTGGCAAGTTTTTACTAATTTGAGGAACTCCTAATTTTAATGAATATACTTCCTCTTAAATATTACTGCCTCATTTCATCTTTGTTTTGTATATTTCAGAAACATAGGATGTGATATTTGTTGATTGGATCGCCAGTTTTATTCATAAACTCTACCATCTCTTATGGCATTATTTGTATCTTCATCTCATAAAGCAAAACTTGAAAGAGGTTCCTTACAACAAACCAGTAGAATTGAAAGGAGTCAAAAAGCATTTTTTAAATCCCCTAGCATTTATAAATACCATGATTCTCATGTTGAAATACTAAATACAATACTGTCACAACTAAAATGTCAAAAACCTTATTGTTTTCCCATGAGCTTTAATTCATTTTCCTTCTAGTTTTCCTGATTCTATTAAAATAACGTAAAATATGAGCTTATTAGGAGAGCTGGTATGTTGATTGTATTTTTGCTAAAGTTTACTTATGTGAACTTCTTTCATTAACCTCCTGTGTCTTGTAAAGCAGGACACATTCTTAGCTTTTTATTAAATGTTAGGGAAAGCAACCAGTTTGTGCATATATTAAAGTCGTGCATTTTAAACTTCCTAGTTAGATTATTTTAGCTATTTTCATAATAGTATAAAATATATTCTGGATGTTCCTTGTAAAAATAGTCTCTAAATAGGGGGCTTCTTATCATACAAATACAACCAATACAGAGACCAGTCCTGTTAATTTCCTATTTAATTTTCCATTTAATAACTCTTAAATGGGAAAGCTATTATTGGACATGAATGAGAGAATGGGAAATGTGAACTTTGAAAATAAAACTGTCAGTTATTTTGCAGCAAAAATGGGTTTACTTGGCAATAGCAGAGAATTGGAATTCAGGACATAAAGCTATGGCAAAACCATAGGCAAGTCCAACAAAGGAAAGGAATCTTATTATTTTTTGTCACTTTATTTTAATTAATTAGTTAATTAATTAATTTTTAATTTTATTTTATCATTAGTGTACAATTACTTGAGAAACATTGATTACTAGACTCCCCCTATTATCAAGTCTCCCCACATACCCCATTACAGTCACTGTCCATTAGTGTAGTAAGATGCTATAGAATCATTACTTGTTTTCTCTATATATAATGCCTTTCCTATGCCCCCACCCCCACTACATTATGTATGCTAATCGTAATGCCCCACTTTCCCCCTTACTCCTCTCTTCCCACCCATTCTCCCCAGTCCCTTTCCCTTTGGTAACTGTTAGTCCATTCTTCGGTTCTGTGAGTCTGCTGTTATTTTGTTCCTTCAGCTTTTTCTTTGTTGTTATACTTCACAGATGAGTGAAATCATTTGGTGCTTGGCTTATTTCACTGAGCATAATACCCTCTAGCTCCATTCATGTTGTTGCAAATGGTAGGATTTGTTTTCTTTTTATGGCTGAATAATATTCCATTGTGTATATGTACCACATCTTTATCCATTCATCTACTGATGGACACTTAGGTTGCTTCCAATTCTTGGCTATTGTAAATAGTGCTGTGATAAACATAGGAATGCATCTGTCTTTTTCAAACTGGGATGCTGCATTCTTAGGGTAAATTCCTAAGAGTGGAATTCCTGGGTCAAATGGTATTTTTGTTTTGAGTTTTTGAGGAACCTCCATAGTGCTTTCCACAATGGTTGAACTAGTTTACATTCCCACCAGCAGTGTAGGAGGGTTCTCCTTTCTCTGCATCCTTGCCAGCATTTGTTGTTCCTATTCTTTTTTATGTTGGCCATCCTAACTGGCTTGAGGTGATATCTCATTGTGGTTTTAATTTGCATTTCTATGATGATTAGCAATGTGGAGCGTCTTTTCATGTGTCTGTTGGCCATCTGAATTTCTTCTCATGAACATACCTCCCCGGGCAAGGAAAACAAAAGCAAAAATGAACAAATGGGACTATATCAAACTAAAAAGCTTCTGTACAGCTGAGGATACCATCAGTAGAACAAAAAGACATCCTATAGTATGGGAGAATATATTCATAAATGACATATCTGATAAGGGGTTGACATCCAAATTATATAAAGAGCTCACACACCTCAACAAATAAAAAGCAAATAAGCCAATTAAAAAATGGACAGAGGAGCTGAACAGAGAAGGAATCTTATTTTAAAGAGAAGAAGAAAGAAGTTGGGAGTTGTTCTTTGAACAAAACTCTGTTGGAGAAAGGCAGAAGTTCAGGGTGATGACAGTTTTTGATTGGATTGGTTGCTGTTGTGGTTGATTCCTTGTAGGAGATGCAATGTGTAACTTTTCCTGTTGTGATGTAATTGATGATTCTACTGTTGGAGTCTGTAATTGATGATTTTTCATGTAATTGACATTGATTGGATATTGCTCCCCCTTTTAGTCTCCCAAAGTCCACTTTATTGAGGTTTCTTTTTATTAATTTTCACAGAGGTAAAACAGGAAAAGCTGTTCCAAAAGAAGTTCATCTCTTTGCAACATCTACTATTTAGGCAAGAAAGTGTATAATATCAGTAAGAGATACAATGTTGACTGGCATTGCTCATTGCTAAGTACAACTAGCTGTGTTGGTCAGTATTGTCTTGCTGGAATCAACAAATACCAAATACATAAGTATAATCCAACTATTTTACTTCTAGTTCATGCAAATCTACTGCAGATGTCCTTGATCAGGTACATTGTAGGCAGCCTTGTTGTAGGGGGTGATGGGAGAATATGGGCTGTTTTTCTCATGTGAGTCTCATTTCTTGGTCCTCCCTGACCAGTAGTGTGAGTAGGAAGAAAACAAGAGAGAAGCTGAGGGATATTATGTGGCACAAATAATTTCACCAACATTCCACTTGGCTGAAATCACTTGCCTGTTCTCATTTATAAACATGGGGGCTGGGAAACTTGGTCATTTTGTTTTCCCAAGTGAAAAATGAAAAAAAAAAAGTATCATGGCAAGGATGTCTGGTATTTGCATCTGGGGACACTTTGCTAAGAAATATCCCCTTAGTCTGAAATAAATTGATATAAGAAATTATTTAAAACAGTTGTTCTTAAGAAACTTGGGCAATGTGCCAGTTTATACTTATTCTCACCTACATCACTAATGGATCTGTCCTAACAACTGGCCATCTGAAAATGGAGGCCGACAGGGGGCAGGCACACTTCCCCAGGGTGGTAGCACCTGAGGATGGCCATAGAGGCCACCTCACACGAGCTGTAACAGTGAAAGCTTGGCCTCTGGTTCCAGCCTCCTCTGCCCTGTTTCAACTGTTGGGAGGGTGTTGAACCCTTATGTCCCATGCCCAGTACATGAAGGCATATCTGAATGGTTGTCATATAAAAAAAGTATTAATAGATTGCTCTGAATGGAAGTTAAAGGTGGCTAAGTTTTTGCTAACCTGAAAGTAGAACTTTTAAATTATGAATTTACTGGTGATAAAATAAGCTAATTCCAAAAGTCTTAAGCTGCTCATCATTAAGTGTTCAAATAGGATGTTGTAAAGGAAATTTAAGCATTGGAAGAGGCGTTGGAAATGATAATTTTTAGGGCTCCTTTCAGCCCAGAAAGTCCATAATTCACTGATTCACCTATAACTCACTGGGGCTCTCATTTAAACAAAACTTTGCTCTGTAATTAGCTGACAGCTCTAATTTAGTTCAATAAAAATTTACTAAAACTTATCCTATATGACATCTTGTATTAGATTTTAGAAGGACAGACAGTCCCTAAATTTTAGGAGCTAAACCTGAGAAACCTGCAAACTGATATCACAGTGTATAGCAGTATAAGTAGTGTGGTAGATGGTGGAAAGGAGGATCCAGGGGCAGGAAAGCAAGAAAGACTCAACTAGGAAAGAGATATATTACCTGGTATATAGGGTGAATGAGACCAAATGAAAACACATTTGTGTTAGGAACTGGATATTTAATTTAGGGAGGTGCACTGGATTGATTGACATCTAGCCCCATATGCTTTGGCTTTTCTACTTCTGTATCTCAACTTTGACCTTTGGAGCACAGGATGATGATACTAAGGCACAAAAAGTCCTCAAGCACTGTGGTAGGCCTTTGTCCCTGGGTTTCCAAGCCGTATGGTTGACTAACATATGGTAGATGACAGTTATAAGACCTTTCTCTTGAAGAAAGCTTTCTTTTCCCATATTACCCCAAACAGCCTAGAAAGAGTTTTTTTAAATCTGTTTTCTAGTTTTGCTGGTTGAGAGCATTGTAGAACATTTATGAGGTCCATATTTGGTGGCTAAAGATCCTGACTTGGAACGTAACCATTTCATAGATGTTTTCTTCCCTTTCTCCGGTTTTGCATGATAGTAACTCTCACCTCATTCATAATTAACCTATACTTACTGGATTGTAGAAGGGTGGATGAAACTTGAATTTTGAAATTCTTTTGGTGGGAAAAATAATCTAAATTTATTTGTGGACATTTGCTAGTATTTGTTAGAAATCTTTAAAATGACCAAATCCTTTGACTAGTAGTTCTACTTCTTAGAATTTATAGTGTAAAAAAGTTGAGATGCCCATGAGGATATGTTCCTAGATGTTCACTACAGCTAGTATAATGTAGTATAATGACAAAATTTATACAATTTAAATATTCAGCAATATAGGAAATATATTTCAAATAATTTCAAAATTGTAGTAAAATCATATTCTAAAGAAAATCATCTTGACCTTTCAGTGAAATGGCGTATTTATATGTTTATAGTTTTGTCACTCATTGCTCAAAGTTCATTGATATTACTGGGAGCTGATAGCCCAAAAAAGTGGCAATTATTGATTACTTGTTTATTTTATAAGGATTTATTGCTGTTTTACCATGTTACTGTGTTATTACTATTTCAGTGCAGTATCCTAGGTACCAGAGATACTAGTTAACAGAGAAAGTTGCTGATTTTGTGCAGCTTGCATTTTAGAGAATGATACACACCTTATAAACACGTTATTTCAGGTTTTAATAAATTATCAAATATAAGTCATGGGAAATAAGACAGAGTTTAGGACAATGTACTATTTCACATATAGTTTTCAGGGGAAATCTCTGAAAAGTGATGAACAGAGACATAAAAACAGTATGGAAATGAGTCATGCTGATTTCTGGGTGATTAACAGTCCAGCAGAAAGAGCAGCAATTGCAAAGGTCTTAAGGCAGAACAAGAACAGAACAGAAGCTGGTGAGAGTGAACTGGTGATGTTAAACATGAAATAGTGGTCAGAAATGAGGGTTGAGAGATAGGGGGTGGGAGTAAGGCCTGGATCTGTATAGCCTTGTATGGCATGCTAAGAGTTCTGTATGTTTTCTTAAAAATTTTTTGTTGTTGCTGTTTTTTCTTGAGTTGTATGGGAAGCCATCAGAGTATTTGCCCAGGCAATAACTGTAACAGACCTATGCTTGCAAAATTGCATTTTGACTGTTGTGTAGAAAATAGTCTATGAAGAGGCACAAGTGGAACCAGTGGTATCAGTTAAGGGATTATTTCAGTAGCTCTACCAAGACATAGTGATTCTTGGTACAAAGTGATGAGAATTTGGTATGCATTTTTAGTTTCAGTGACAGGATTTAGTAATAGATTGAATTTTAAGTGTGAATAATAAACCTAAGTCATGGATAACTCCAAGGGTAGCTTGAGCAGTTGTGTGAGGTTCCTTGATCAAAGCAGGGAAGACTTTAGGAGTGAGAGATATGGAATGTTCAAACACAGTTATGTTTGATTTACCAAGTAGATATCCACAGGGAGATTATGAGTGGGCAGTTAGATACTTAAGTCTGTTAAGGAAATGAGTCATTGTTACAGACATATATATGGGAAGTAGTCCATAGAGATTCTACTGAAAGCCATAGGAGTAAATAAGAATACTTGGGGAGTAAGTACAGTTGAAAAGAAGAAGTTAAAACCTAAGTACCAAATAATTCAACATTTAGAGTTTAGGTAAATTAGGAAGATTCAGAAAGGAGACTGAATAGGAAAGGTCAGGGAAGCTGAGGGCCAACCAGGTAGATTTCATGAAGTCAAAATGAAGATGATTCATAACTGTAGGAATGTTTATAGTGTCAAGCTACTGATAGATAGATAAAGATGAAGACTCAGGAATGGACACTGGATTTGACAACCTGGAAGTTATTTGTGATTTAGTAAGATTAATTAGGGGAAAGGTCTGAAAGAAATCCCGACCAGAAAGAATGGGAACTGACACAGTATAGGTAGTAAGGTGAAACAACCATTTGGACAACGTTTGATAAAGAGAGAGAGATTAATCATTGTGGCTAGAGGAGCATGTGGGAAAAAGAGGTTTTTAAATGAGTATGGTATAGCATGTTTCTCTCCTGATGGGAATAATCCAGAGAGAGAAATTGGTTACTCAAGAGAAAGATGGAGACAATCAAGCTTGTCATATTGCCACCCACATGGCAAGACCACATTGTCTATTATTCCTGTAGAAGCAGGGATCTTCTGATATTTTTCACATTTCATATCTCTAGCATTCAAAACAGAGGAGCAGTGGTTCAGAGTGCTAATGTTGTATCTTGTTGAGCAAGAATTGCCTGTGAGGTAAATGACCACAGCAGCATAAATACCCTTAGCTATCTGTCTCTTCCTTTCAAAAATAACCACATCCACCCCCATTCTTATGTTCCATCATTTTATTTTGTTGGAATAAGTGTCTTCTACCCAAAGGTGATCTTTTTCTTTGTAGATCTTTGCACAAACAGTTAACTCAACTGTTTTCTTTATTCTTGTCAACCAAAACAGCATTGATACAGATATACTGAAGATGTATTTTACAACTGAAGAAAGGATGAATATAAACAAATTTCTCCCAATCTATTGTGTATGCTACTGATAGTAAAATAGTGATATAAAAACATGAAAAAGCAGATGCACATGCACATGTGCATCATTTTTTAAAAATCATCCAGTCCTGATTTGCCAGAAATCTCAGTTACAAACTACTGAAGTTAACTTGTTGGAAAAAGAATCAATTTATGTAAGGATCAATAATTTGTTAGAGATAACAAACTTTACTGGAGACCAATGAGCAAGCATCATGAAATTCTTCATGAGAATATCTTCCTTAGTGTAATGCCACTAGCAATGCCACCACCAAACATTTGCTATTTGCTGCTATGTCACTGGATTCAATTATTCCTGAATTCTATCATCCATCCCTCTGCCATTGTTGTTATGAGTGATCTCTTAATGATTGGTAGAACATAGATCACGTGACAGTTCTCTAGCTGACAGGGAATAGGAAGATGGTTATTTCTCTGCTTTCAGTTTTCATAAGCACTTACAGTGAAACTTCCATGTAATACATCTTAGCAAAAAAAACCCTGATAATTGATTTGATGTCTGTGTTGAAGTAAAAATAAATCCTCCAGTTACATGATGTTCTAAAAACATACAAAGTATCCACTGAAATTAGATTAGCCTGTGTTGAAGTTATGTCTTGATCACTGTTTTTGTTTCTTTAACAGAACCCATCATGAAGTAAATTGCCAAATTTACTTTTGGCAGATATGCCCAAAAGCATAATTATCATCTAGTACATGTTTCTTTAGGACTGAGGCAGAAAAGAGCAATAAGCAATGCCTATAGTTTTTCTAATTTTGTTATTGGGCATGCCTGACATTTGATTTTATATTCCTTGATCACAACCTTTCTCTACTAGTAGAAGAAATGTCTTAAGTCAGCATGAGATATACTCAAATACTGTGCAATCTCCAAAAACTTTTTGAAAACATGAATCCTGGAATTAAGGCCTTATTTTTCTAAGATTTTCTCTGCCATTATCTAGCTGATAGAAGATGGTAAAATTCTCTAATTCTCTGTAGTTTCATCTATAATATTATTACAGTAATACCTCACTTCCATTATAAAAAAACATATAATAAACATGAAAAGCATAAATATAAGTAATTTGAGGGGAAAATTTTTAAAAGCTGTACAAATAATATTTGTTACTATATTTGGAATATTATGTTAATTAGACAGATTAGCTTTAGAAAGCATTGTCAGATTATGGAAAAAAAATTGAATGCTTGGAATTCCTAGTATAATACAAATTGAAGAATCTAATTTGAGAGATTTATTTACTAAAACAAATACTATTTTATCTATCATCTCCTGATATTAGCCTTAACAGTCTCCTATTCCTATTATGGATATTCTGTGTTATAATAACAACTATAAATTATTATTATCTGATGATCACTGATTTTTTATGAAGTTTTCCTAGCATGGAAAAGTGCACTTTCCTCAGCAGGGTCTAACACAATGCCACTGAACACTGTGAGAGCTCCATGAATACTTAATGCTAATTCAAGAGCCACATGTCCAAATCCACAGTCATTGATACTTTTGGCACACATATCAAAGAGTGGCAATATTGGCTAGCTTTGGATACTGAACTGATGCCGGGGATTGCTCATTCTAATTGAGTTGGATTTCTTGGCCTGAAGTCCATAGGGAAGCCCAATGAACACTTCAATAAGGAATTTTAAGAAAATCTGTTTTCTAGACCTAGTTGTGATTTGTTTATTAAGTATTACATTTATTTATATCTGTCTTCATATACCAAGAAAGAAATGATAAGAAAAGGAATAAAATGCTAGAATATAATCCCAAGATACATTTTTTTCAGGTTATTCTTCAGTTCACTAGCTCTACAAAACTTATGCCTTTGTATAACCCATTAACCTTTAATATATTCAGTTTTCAAATCTACAAATGTCATGTAGTTGTGGAGATCAAATAAGATAATAAATGCATAACCTCTCTGAAAACGCTGAGTTTTATGCAAATGTAAGATATTATAACAATATCTTTGTCATTTTCCTCAGTGGCTTAGGGTGAAGGAGAACTTTTCATGGCAAGTACTAAACTGATTTTTGTATTGACAGGCCTCTATCTCAGTGATATTTGTCTAAGAAGTAATTCTTGTTTGGTATACAGAGGTGGCAGAGCAGTTGTAGGCATCTGTCCTCCACCATCATCTAATATTAGATTAGCAAATCTGTGTTAATTTAAACATAACCTGGGCCTTTAGAAGTCCATCCATATGTCAGTAGTCCAAATCAACGGTATCTCTTAATGTATCACCTAAAGATTGCAGTTGCTATAAATAACCTCCAGAGGGATTCTGTGATAGATAACTAAACAAAAGCAAATCGAATTAGTAATACTTACCCTTGTAGGCAAATGTTCTGATATCTTGCTTTATCCCAGAGACAGCATTCAACTTCAGCAGATGTCTGTCATCCTGATAGAATGTACTACCTACTACCAGAAGCAAAGATGCAATAACTTAATCAGTCCTTAAGGGAGTATGATATAGGTCTCCTGAGGAATTGTCCTTATATCAGGGTGCATGTTGCTTCCATAAACTCCTTTTAAAAGAGTCCTCTAGGTGGGCTATTTCAAATGAGGGAAGAACACACTTCCCTTGGGGTGTGGTGACATTTGAAGGGCATAATAGAGGATATAGTGCTTCTGTATATGGTAACTTCCTTTTTTTCCTTTTCATTAATTGAGATAGGACTTTTGTTCTGGGAAGGAGCAACACTTTAAGAGTTACCTGTCATTAATAACTTGGCTTAAAGGTTCACCAGAGCATTCCCAATGGAAGACTATTGAAAATGAGATTTTTCTTTTGGGTAGGTTGAATAGCAAGATGCAGAACATAGTTTGGGAAGGAAAGAACTCAGAATATGGCAGAGTATAAAATGCCTCAAAGAGAACTGGGTTTGAGAGTAGTGAAGATAAACATTATCTAGCGGGTGATGGCTCATAAGGAAGGAGGCAAACATAGGTAAGAGTGCCTTCTGAGAGAAGTATTTCTGTAGGACTGCTCTTGTCAAGGGAAAGAGAAGGAAAAGTTGCAATTTTTAAACACATTGCTTTGGCTGTTAGGGGCGAATCTGATTTCCCAAGTTATTATTCCCCATGGTTTGTCCCTGCTAAGCTACTCGCTGATATTTGGCATTTGCCAACTGGGCATGATACCATTCAGCTGGTGCCAAGTTGGGTAGGGCCCCGGATATGAAGGCATTTGTGAGAAACGCATATTGTTTTATTGCTCATTTCTTATTTTTCCTTAAAACTATTATAGCACTTCAGTCTCTAGAAATGTCAATCCTCTATTCTTCTGATGCTTGAAGAAATGTTTTGTGATAATGCCATGAAATGAGCATTTGACACAGGGAAATCTGAAAATCAACTTTTCACATTAGTTATTGTTACACCAATTCACTCCAGGGGTGCCATTTCTAGGGCTAAACCATAACTTTTACTCAGTAGCATAGCAGAACACAAGAAAAATAAATGCTGAATGTGGAAATCAAGAGTGCATTTTGTCTGGAGAGGAAGGCTCCACAGAAGAGAGAATCTGAAAACAATTTTTCTTTGTAGGAGAGTCACTCACTGCAAGGTACTGCACATCCCAACACATACATACTGATAGAATATGGTGTGAAAATTAGCAGTTATGTTAGGATCCTAAATGCTGCTTTGACAGCCCAAACTTCTATATTTTCCCTTAATCCCTGATTTGAACCTGCAGGTCTTCCCTGTGCATCATTATTTTTCTTTTGATTTTTCTCTTTTAAAATGTTATTTTCCTTCCAGTAAATTCTGCAGGGATGGTAACTAACAGAGAGCAAAAAGACACAGTGAGAAAAGAAGCTGTGTGCTAGTTTAATTGTGTGCCTCGGTCGTATTCCAATATTATCATCAGTTCAGTCACAGTCCATCCTGCATTTAGATGAAGCTTATGATAAACAATTTAAATAAGTTTTATGTGCTATTTGTGGAAAGCAGACAGATCGTTGCATCCATCAAATCCCTGTTTACATCAATAGAGAGTGGTATGATCTTAAACTAGCAAGAACAGCTCTTGCTTTGTTGCTATTAGTATTCTTAGCTGCTTCGCAGTCTGAGACCAGCAGCAGGAGATCACTTAGACGTCCATCACCCACAGTAGCTCTTACAGAATATAATCCCTAACTCACTTTAGCACAAAAAAGTGTCTTTCATTCTGAAGTGCAGAAATTGGTAAAGGGAACACAATACAGTTATTGACAGTGCAGCTGATAAACTCTTGATAATTTGGCAGAGGCTTGGGGTATTATCATTGTTCAATTAGAATTCTTTAAAAGTTATGGATGCTTTGACTACTTTTGCTTCTTAGAATCAGGCAGATTGTTACCGAACAGGATGCCAAATAATGGCAAAAGGTAGAAGAAAATTTTCAAGATACATAAGTACAAATGGATTGGAATGCAGAATACATGGCATGCAAATATGATTACTTCTCAACTGTTTGTAAAAAAGTATGGAATTCCTTCAAATTGCACAGTATAGCTCTAACCTTTGCCTACATGTTGTTATGTATGAGTGCAGTTTACTTGATATTACATCTTTGTAGAGATGCAAACACAAATTAAAATAAAAATTGCACCCTAGACTAAGCAGTTTGGGAAACCTGAAACTTTCTATTTTAAGGATGATTGACTTCTTCTTCAGTGAATTTTATCATCAACAAGAAAGATGTTATCATTCATATCATCATATTAATTCATTGCTTAATTTTGTGTAACAGCTATCATAAGAAAATAGTGCCTGATATTAATGAAAAGTTTAAAATATAAATTATATTTACTCAACCACTTTTATTTCCCTAAAGTGGTAATAAAAACTAATTCAAATTTCTAATGTGAAAATATTTTATTTTAAAAATTTATTTGAAATGTTTGTGAAAATTCACCTTGAAGTTAACTGGCAATGAATCACAGCCCTTTAGTATTGTTAGTTTGAGGCTGGCTGAATTTCTTCATATGGCCTTCCTCATCCACTCCAGTAGTGAAAGATAAATCCATTTTCTATATATGCTATAGTTAAGACAAATAATTAAAATTACTCTGTTTTTGCAGCCATAATTTAAGGTGTTGATAGTTAATCTGTCCCTACTGTCATAATTGTTATCTTAAACATACGCTGCAGTATAGATTCATATAGGCTGATGCAATATTCTTAGTCTTTAATTATCAAAACTAGGTGATAATAGTTATTATCAAAACCATGGACAGAATTAGAGGAAAATGCTTGGCTGATGTTTCTTAAATTAATTTAATGTTGAATGATTACTAATCTCTTTGGAGTAACTGGATTAGAATTGACCGTATCTGGTCATATCATGGAGAGGAGTTGTATAAAGTTTCAACATATATGTATAAATGAATAACTTTATTGGAATATGAAATAGAAAACAAATTTAACTATTAAGATAGTTTTTATATCACCATCTGAAATCTTTGGTGAATTCCTCTATCATTAACAAATGTGTTACCTGAGACATCTTTTTCTTTCCTCCAAATTTCTGAGAAGAGATAAAAACCAGCTGTTGTTTTTGATCACGTAGAACCATTTTAAAGAAAATTTTCTCTATATCCTGAATTTGTCCAAAATATACATTTTGACAACTTTTTATGGCAGAAACTTGTTGTATATTAAGATATGATCAGACTTATCTTCAATAAATTAGCTAAGTGTTGTTCCTTCAACATAGGATAAATCACCAGAATATTTTTTGAAGTATATGATACTCTACAGAATTTAAACAGGTGATCATAAAGTCAGAATAGGATATTTCTGGCAGACACACAGAAAAATACAAAAATACTATTAAAACTTGTTGCTTTATAATGCTTGATACTTTAAATAACCCATTTCCATTAGACAATACTGTCAGTGGAGTCACTTTAATTTCTTGCTTTTCGTATGCTTCCTAAACATTCAACAATATATAAATCACCTCAAAATATTTAGTTTCTGAGAGACCATTGAGGCCTTCTTAATGTTTGGTCATGTCAGTGAAGGTGCTCTAAGAGTAAAACTTGCTTTTCTTAGAAGTCCCTGAGATTGCTGTGCTGACCCTAGGAAAATAATTTAGTATTCCATATTTTTTTAAAAGAATATTAAGTGAATATGGAAAATACAAACAAATTTCATGGAGCACATTATTTGTAGTAAGATTATTGATTGAAAATAGAATTACTATTCTGTGCTTACTTTTGGCTCCTATGAGTTATATCCTTACAGAAGAAAGGCAGTACTTATCTATTATTGTAGTACATTACTTTTCTAGGATATTCTTTAGAAAGTCTACACAAAATATTTCTTAATCACTGAAATTTCTGCCCAGTTACCAAATGTACACAGTTACCAGATGAAGCAGACCATCATTCATCAATCATCGTGTGTTCTAAGTTGAAATAAATCCTCAACCAAGAACTATGTATGAAAAAGACAGTAGCACATTTTTGTGGAAGAATAATAGAGGAATAGAACATTATAAGTGTCAGATAGAGAGAGTACATCAAAGGTAGAGTCAGAGGGGAACATGAGTATCAGATGGACCAATGTAAGAAAAAGGTGGCAGAAGTGTCTTATGAGTCAGAACAAGTGAATAAGTGCCATTGTGTGTAAATGTAAAAAACATATTTAGGGGACGTAGAGAGTGAAAAAATTACTGAAAAAAATTAAGAATATATGGAACAAAGGTGTTATTAGAAATAAATTCAGAGTCATCTTTTAAGCCACATTTACTTGGTTGCATAGAATTTCTTATCCCTAGGCCTGGGATGACCTAGCAAATAGGATACTCTTTCTTCCCATCTGTTTTATTCTAATACTAAAATAGTATCCTGTCAAAGTGTCTAAGTTCTAAAGTATAGCTATTAAATAAATTTTTAAACAGGTAATAAATATTAATAGATGTGATGCATTTTATACAACTATCATCTAGGCATTTCAAAACATTTTACAAACAGTTCTTACAAAGCCCCTCTAATTAATACTGGTGCTAGGGATGATCAGACTAAACATTTATTGAGAAGCATCAGTGTGAAACATTTCATAGACATTGATTTGATCTAATAAAACAGATGAGGAAATAAACGTGAAAACAGGTGATTTACCCAGGAGGTTCTTACCTGGCATTCTCTCCATTTTATATTGTCATAGATTATGGACCCCTCCAAGGACCTTGTGGTTCAAGGGGAGAAACTGACATGATTAAATAAAAGTGAATGTTAAAAATAGATTTTAAAGAGGAAATAAATGTGCCTGACAGTTCAGGAGAAGTCTTTAAAAAGTCAAAGGAATTGCAGGGAATCGGACCTGAAGGAAACATTAAAATATGATCAAAATCTTTCTAGAAAATACTAATAATTTCAAAAGACTGGATAGTTTCTCCCTACTTCTCTTTCTCAGTTCTTCAAATTTTCAGATTCACACTGAAGCATGTTACCTTAGACTTCAATCCTATATTTATGTATTTTTTTCAACTTAACTGGTAATTTTTTTCCCTCTGATATTCAACTGAGATCTACCCCATTGAATTTCACTGAAGCTTCAGTGAATAGGAGAGTATGTTATTACCATTCTCAATAAAAATGTTATGTCAAGACTAGGAAGTCCAAATGAAGACTTTCCTGAGTAGCTGTTACTCTCTTCTGAAATACTGTATGGCTTTTAGACTGGCATTAATATTTTCAAAACATTTAGTCATATTTCAAAATTCATTTGGACATTTTCCCAGCTTGCTAAATCCTAAAATTTGGGAAAATTTTATCACAGGAATTTTCAAATGCACCAAAAGTTTGAGCTTCAAAATTTCTGATGGAAGTCAGTTGTTTGGAACACACAAAGAAAGCACATTTACCAAGGAAATTATATTATGTATATTGCTTCATTTCTCAGAACTATGCACAAGAGGTCCTTTAATTTATAATTCCACTAAAGTAGAGTAAGACTACCATTTAAAACCTAGTCACAATTTAAACATTGGTCTCTACGAAAAATCATTCCCAGTTATTTTCAGCTTGAGACACAGCATTATAAATGATATTTCCTTTCTTCTCCATATTTCTCTTCTTGAGTGTACTCTAGAAAAAGGAAGAGTGTTCTTGAAGATCCTGGAATGGAGTGTATTATCTACTCCCAGAAATTTTAGAAAAGGAAGAGGGATTTCTGAAAACCCATATAGAAAGTTCAATATTCAGTTGGGGTGGTGGTTTAGAAAGCATTTTCAAAAACTGTGCGTTTGTGGCCCAGAGATGGATTATCTACGTGCAATATAAGGATCAGATACATGCTTGGAATACTGTGAAGATTATCTACATATTCACATGCTTTTTATTTAGGAAGATAAGCCTTGTAATTTCTTACGTTGCTTAGATGTGGTGAATTTTGGTCCAATATCAACCAATATTTATTTAGTGTGCTCCTATTGACTAGAAATCATTGGGCAAATTGAAGAATTAAAGAAACCAAAAATAATTAGACCTAAATCATGTCCTAAGGGCAGACACTATATGTGAGAAAATACTAAAAGATCTGTCAATCAAAAATTTGGCCATATAAACTAGAAAGTTTCCAAGCAAGAAAAGGTTGCTTTTAACTGAGATAACCAGAGGAGGATTCATGGATAAGGTGCAATTGATATTATTTGAGAAAACAGAGTACAATAATTAACCTGAATTTTTAAATTTAGTTTCAATTCAAGAAAAATGAGCAAAATTTTCTCAAAAATACACACAATTTTCCCAAGTCCAAACAATATTTTCCAGGGAAAAAACAGATTACATCCATAGTTATAAAAACATAAATCTTTCTTACAGAAGTAACAATGTTCATAAAACTGTGTAAACTTTATACACATATATAGTAACAAGCAGAACATTAGTTTTACACTCTAAACCATTTATTTAAGGTGGCTTCAGAGTTTTCACCCAATGAATGAATCTATATTATGACCCACTGAGTTTCACTATTGCAAGTACTAGTTCAAGGCTAAGCTAAAAAAACATTGAAAGCTTACATATTTGTATTACTGCAAAGTATACAGTACAAATTCCCTCCATGCATACCTGGATTCGGGGATTCAAACAATACTTTCAGGGCTGCTTCTTTTTCCTCTCTTGTCTTTCTTTGGTCATCTTGGCATGGCTTAATTCACAGACTTAACCTCTCCATATAGATACATGGTAGCCCTGGGAGCCAAACTTCAGTAGGTTTTATAGCTTTTGATACTAGTAAAGAGATATCTAGATCCTAATAGGAGGAAGGACTCTGATTGGATGAACACTTGAACCTGTACTGCTGGCCAAGATGATGAAGCTCCCTGAATATTCAGGCCAGGGTCAAGGATCCACTGCCTGGGCATTGAAATCAGGGCTTCAGGCACACCTTATCCACCTAGGCTTTAAAAATTGTCAAATCAAGTAAGGACAATTCTCCATAAAACTGGATTCAGGGAAAGCAAAGTACCCATATTCTGCCCAGTTCATGATTTTCCAAATCAATGAGAAGCTCAACAATTAACAAAATTCTTTATCTCTGAAAAATGGAAATGCTCTCAATTTTAAAATTAAAGTCTTCCTTCCCCACACTCTATGTGTTCTACTGAGGTTTCAAAGTCGTTTATCACTGATTAGATTTTATCACTGTAGTTCATCCACAGAATAGTATTTTTTTCTGTCTCTTTTCAACAACCTTTAGAGAAGGAAGATTTTTTTGTGCATTTAGTATAAGGAGGAGAGTACTGTATTAAGATGAAGGTAATGGAAGATTCCACACAGTCTTCCAATGTTTATCTTAAGAGAAATTAACTTTTTCCTATTTGTGTTGTCATTCAGGATAATGGTTCAAGAATTAGGAAACATTACTTCTTGAACAAAGGGAAGATTTGATGAAAGGCATTACATGCTTGTAAATTATTGGAAAATCATGAAGCAAAAGTAAGGTGGTTGCCAACGGATTAGTGAATTCAAATATTTACTAATGATTTAGTTTTAATCCAAAGGACAGGACACTGCTTCTTGTGCCTCTTCAGCTCCCCACTCATGAAGCTTCTGGCTGATGGTAGGGATGCAGACAGCATCTGTCTCAACTGCCTCAAGATTCTCTTGAAGCTAGAGACTAGACTATCCCCCACAGCTTGAACAAGAGCCTCTCATTGTCAGAATCTAATCTGCATGCATAACTAGCTTCAAGAAAGTCTGAAATCTATATGTTCTGTTCCAGATCTTGTAGTACTGAAGTGTCTTAGGAATGGATACCAAAAGCCAATCAAACATAATATGCCATGTAATTATATACATATGCTTATATATGTATGTACATAATACACCATAATACAAACATACATATAAGTATATGCAATAAATTTCCAAAACTTTGGAAAATAATTGCAGTGAATTAAAGTAAATATATTTTATTATTGTTTTTGTGTAAGATATCAGGACATATAATAGTTTTTATTTTATTTATCCTTAAGTAAAATCTGCAGTCAGGATGATTTTGCTATACACTATGTAGCAAATAGTAATTTTTAAAACTCTCCTTTATTCAGTATTGTTGCTTCTATGAGTACTTAAGGAAGAAAATGACATAATGACACTGGGCATCAATTTATGTCACTGTAATTGAGATTGGACTAAAATCACAGCAATTTTTGAATCATTACTTTAAAAAAATCAGTGGGTTTTCCTTGTGGAAGCAATCTATTTATTCTGTTCCTCAAGTATTTCTTTTCTCTAGGATCACACAAGAAGGCATAGCAATTACCTCTCAAGTTTTTATTCTTATGCTATAGTGTAAAACACATTCTCTTGATGGGCTTCATCCACACTTTTTTTCCTTCCTCCCTTCCTTTCCTTTTTATTTTCCTCCTAGAGACTTCAGCAGAACAGAGAATGAGAGTATTTTGAAATTGATGGACTGGCTAGTATTTTTCCTTCATAAAAAGAGGCATTTTTGACAAGATGTATACTGTTTATATCTGCTTTTGCAGTCTATCCATAAGATTAAGTTTAGGAAGAAGAAGAAAAATAGATTGTTGTTTGGTCAGAGAATCAAAAGGTTTCATTAATGTACAACAATCAATGTCTTCACTGGCATGCCAGGGTTAAAATTATTTAAAAGGTTTCAACCTGATTATTCAAGCTGTCTTATTCCCTGTCTAACTCAGTGTGACAATTGAAAGAAATCTATTCGGAGGCACAGTTATTTGACATTGATATTTAATTTTTATATATTTACTCTCTTCAGTATAACTATAATGATGAATATTTAAACCAATATTCATGGAACTTTAGATCCTCTAAAATTTCTTATCCGTAGTGTTTCAGTTGGGATACCCAAGGAGCAATTGTTGGTAACACACAGTTTTCTGACTGGGTGAATTAAATACAAGCACAGAAAAGAGAACATATTGAAAATTCTAGGAAAAGGTACCAATACAGGAGTACACATGAACTGGTTATTTAAAGGCATTAATTTGACACACTTTTGCCAAACTTAAGCAGCACAAAATTTTCTAATGAAAACACTAATAGTTTTAATATTATACACTAATATTTGAACACTTACAGTATTTCCTATTAATCATCAGTCTTTAAATAATAATAATGTCTTTTGGCACCTCATGTATAAATATTCTGTGTTAAGAGCTATACACTGCAAAGGAAATGTCTTGAAACCAATCAGAAATATTTTTTCTGAGATTTTATGTAATAATATTTCAAAGTAATAATACTTTTGATTTGCATGATGCCTTTCTTAGCATGTCAAATGATTTAAAGACTGATCAACACAATTGTTTTTATCATATGTAGAATGTTTCAGTCAGTAACATGAGATGACTTCCTCCTAGAAAAAGGAAAAATTTAGGCTGTGTTTCAGAGTATCAGCTTTAGCATTTAGATGAGAGATGAAGATATGACTAGAAAGATGGTAAAATGAAAAGCAACTTTGCACACAGGGGACATGAAAATCCCTGGATCCTTCCATTTTCCAAACCACTTAATTATGAGATAAATTCTGGTTGCAGTGTATCAAAAATAAATTTTAACCTGAGGAAAAGATTGCTAAGCTACAGAAAAGAACCATTACACCATTTTTTAAAATTTTACTTTAGTACTAGCTCCTCTTTATCATGAATAATCTTTTAGCTTCACTCCACCTACATTACTGACAAGGAGAAGTCAATATGGATGACAGCAGTTGGACATCATTACAGATGGGTAACCTAAAGGAGAATTTCATAAAATATATATCATAGACTAGCTTTGGTACTTCCAGTAGTAGAACTCATACTGGGTGCACAGTGTTTGCAACAATTCATGTCTATATTTAAATAAAAATAATCCGTTGTTTTCTAAATTGCCCCTATTTACTAAGTAGGTAAATGTACTTTTTAGTATTCATTGATTAATCCCAGAAATAATAAGAAAAGTGTTTTTTATAATACTTAATATATTTAGGAATTCATTGATCCACATTGAAGTTTAATTTGTTCTGGAATGGTTGTCATATGGGTTGATATAATTGAGTTATTATCTCACACATTTAAAACTTGCTGATTTTATGTTTTGCCAGTGAAATGAACGTCACTGTCAAATAGAAAATTGAGAAAATTTCTTTATTGATTTATAAATCTAAAACTTTCCTAGATGTTTATCATATACTTAAACGTTTGCAATAGCTGCTATGCAAATCAAAAAGCACAGGAATAAAGCAGGGGAAAAAAACAATCACAATGACACTATCTTAAACTTCAGTAATCCATAGAGATATTCATATCTCATCAATTTCAACTTAAAGACTTAGAAAAGTCGTATCTTATTAAGAATAATTTACCTCTAATTTATTTAAAAATTATTTTTACATAGAAAGTCTGAAGACTACAAAAGAAAGCATCTCTTAAGTTGCTATAAATACACATACACATATATATATCTATATAAGAAATTTTAGCTGAAAATATGATTAAAACATATATTTTGATTATTTTTGGAAGAATTTCTTAACAGCTTTTGGAAACTTAAGAGACTGAAACTAGTGTTTTAACTAGTAACCCCTCATCATTTACAAGGCTATATGGGATCTGCCAGTCTGCAACCAGCAGCAGCTTGTTATTGCTGGGTCAGAAGGAGGCTTTTCTTCCTGTTGGGGTCAGTAAGCTGTGGGGTCACCCCTCAGAGATGGAGCCAGACCAGAGGTCACTCATGTGAGAGAGAGAAAGAGAGAGAGGGAGAGAGGAGAAAGACATAGACGGAGGGGAGGGAAAGGTAGAGAAGAAGAGAACAATTACCTGTAGCTCCAATTCCCAGAGGGAACTGTTAAACATTTTGTAAGATTTCATTTTTCTCATCAGTCTTATGCATATGTTATCAAATAGGTATGATCATATTACATATGAAATTTTAAGCTTTATTTATTTGCTTAACTTTGTTATAATTGTTTTTGTACTCATTAACTACTCAAGAATTTTTTCCAGGAACAGAGCACTAAGGGCTAAGCAGAAATATGTTCATCAATGTATTTACAGAATGTCAGAGGGTACACAGCACTGTTATCACTTCTAAGCACGTTCTTTATTAGAAAGATTTCTGGTCAGGCTGGGTATCAGGGGACTCTGATTATGACACTGACTACCACTGAACTAATGAGGTCTATATTCCTACATCTAAGGCCTTATGCTGGCTACTATGGAAAAACACTACTACAATAAGTGAACTAAGGCAGGGAAGGAATTCCTGGAGTAGATTCTACCAATATATACCAGACGCGAATGTCTTCCTACACAGCCATTTCTGTTACTTAGGAGTCTGTATTTCATAGTTATACTTCATTAACAGTTATTCTTTTCTCTTTTTCTTTATTTGTTCAATTATTAATTAGCCAAATAGCCATGGACTCACCCATTCATTCTTTTATTTAAGAAAGCTACCTATTATCAGTAATTTCCAGTAAAAGTCATTTGTGCTAAGGTGTTGGAATAAAGGGCTCAGCAAAAACAAAAAAGTCCTTACCTTTGTAGATCTTACTATGGTGAGAAAGGAGCCACAAATAATTTCTCTATGGAAAATGTATTGAACTGAAGTATGAGTGCATGAAAACATACCAGTTAGCCATCTATTGAGGAGAACTAGCTTTTCATCCCACTGTGTCTGTTTCTCTAGCATAATTATTAACAATGTTCTTTCATACTCTCAAAAATGTCTCATTTTAGGCAATAGATGATATAGCTACTACACATATCAGAATTTTACAAGGTAGCAGCCTTCAAAACCGTTTATTTTTCAGATAAGTAAAACAAGGTTCTGATTGGTTTGATGACTTCCCTGTGATGAAGTAGTTAATCAAAGACAGAAATGCACAGCACCATGGGACACGCAGAGCTGGGCGTTGGAGTGACACAGACCATGGATGAGTGACAGCTCACCACTAGATCTGTGATCTTAGAAATCATTGAAATTCCCTGAGCCTCAGAGTCATGATCATGTGAATTCTGATATTCTCTTTAAAGGATGTTTTCAAAATTAAAAGTGATAATGTTATTGAAAGGCCTAGAACTGTTGACTTAAACATGCTCAACATTAATCTCTCTGCCAGAAGAGAAATGCACAGAATAAGGGAATTCTCCTATTCCTCAAAAATGGATAAAGTTGGTGAAGAATTTTTGGAATTTTCAAAGTGCCAATGCAAAAACTATTTAGATTAGTTAAAAGGTAGTTTATCAAAAGATAACATAGACAAATTTATTTTCAAACATGGAAAGACAACTAATGTGAACCTGGCTTAAAATTCAATGGAAAAGGGAGGAGCCTAGATGGCAGTGTGAGTAGGGCAGTGGAAATCTCCTCCCAAAACCATATATATTTTTAAAATACAACAAAGACAACTATTCCTAAAAGAGAGACCAGAAAATACAGTACAACAGTCAGGCTACATCTACAACTGCGAGAACACAGCACCTCATGAAGGGGGTAAGATATAAGCCGCAGCCTGGTAGGACCTGAGTGCTCCTCCAAACCTGGCCCACCAGCAGGAAGAGAGGAGCCAGAGTGGGGAGGGAGTGGGAGCCCAGGACTGCTAACTACCAAGCCCTAGTCATCTGCACTGGGAGCACAGAAACACATTGCGTGGTGTGCTGGATATTAGGGAAATGGCACTTTAAAACCTGTGAGTGGGTCCCCACATACAGCACCCCTGAGACAAAAGAAAAGCAAGTGCTTTTAGAAAGTCTTAAAGGGACAGGGGCTCCACAGCTGGAAAACATTGGCCCAGTGGACTTGGAATCCCGGGGAACTTTGGACACCCTAACCCCTTGGGCAGCAGCACAGCTCTGAAGCACTCACAGTGATAAACAGCCTCCCATCCATTCCCCCTCCAGTGCAGCCCCGCCACAGCAGGGGAACAGCCTGAGAGTGGCTGTGCCCACAGTGACCACCCAGAGCATCCTCCCCAGCCACCTGGACCAGACTCAGAGGCCCTACCAGTGCACGGCTGCCCGGCACAGAGGAAGCTGGGACAGGGCGCAAAAGGTTGCCGTTCTCACAGGAGAACACACCCGGTGCACCTGTCACTCCCCGCAGGGCTCTGGGCTGCCCCACCCATGGTGGCTAAGGAAATAAAACTGGAAGCTGGTACCCATGTGTGGGTAACTGGCACAGGCAGTGGAGAAGGGCAGGGTGACCAACAAGCAGGAAGGGACTTTGTTCTCCCAGCTGACACACGTGCCAACTGCCTATGACTACCTCTATCTTCACGAAAAGGCAGAAAAATTTGATCCAGTCCAGAATTACCCAGACAACCCCTGAGAGGGAGCCTGGGGAGATAGATTTAACCAATCTTCCTGAAAAAGAATTCAAAATAAAGGTCACAACCATGCTGATGGACCTGCAGAGAAATATGCAAGAGCAAAAGGATCAAGTTAGGAGGGAGAATACAGAAATAAAACAATCTCTGGAAGGACTTAAGAGCAGACTGGATGAGGTGCAAGAGGCTGTTAATGGAATAGAAATAAGAGAACAGGAACACAGAGAAGCTGAGGCAGAGAGAGAGAAAAGGATCTCCAGAAATGAAAGAATATTAAGAGAACTATGTGACCAATCCAAACAGAAAAATATTTGCATTATATGGGTACCAGAAGAAGAAGAGAGAAAAAGGGATAGAAAGTGACTTTGAAGAAATAATTGCTGAAAACTTCCCCAAACTGTGGGAGGAAATAGTCTCTCAGACCATGGAAGCCTACAGATCTCCCAACACAAGGGACCCAAGAAGGACAACACCAAGACACAAAATGATTAAAATAACAAAGATCAAGGACAAGGACAGAGTATTAAAGGCAGCCAGAGAGAGAAAAAAGATCACCTACAAAGGTAAACGCATCAGGCTATCATCAGACTTCTCAACAGAAACCCTAAAGGCCAGAAGAGAATGGCATGATGTATTTAATACAATGAAACAGAAGGGCCTTGAAACAGGAATACTGTATCCAGCACGATTATCATTTAAATATGAAGGAGAGATTAAACAAATCCCAGACAAGCAAAAGTTGAGGGAATTTGCCCCCCACAAACCACCTCTACAGGGTATTTTAAAGGGACTGCTCCAGATGGAAGCACTCCTAAGACTAAATAGATGTCACCAGAGAAAATAAAATCACAGCAAAAAAAGCAGATCAACAGAATACTAACTAAAGGCAAAAAATAAAATCAACTACTCACAAAATCAGTCAAACAAAACACAAAAGATTACCGAATGAAACACCTAACATATAAAGAATGGAGGAGGAGGAATAACAAGGGAGAGAAATAATCATCATACTATGTTTATAATAGCTTAATAAGCAAGTTAAGTTAGACAGTGAGATTATAACAAAGATACCATTGAACCTTTGGTAACCACGAATCTAAAGCCTGCAATGGCAATAAGTACACATTTTTCAATTATCACCCTAAATGTAAATGGATGAATGCACCAATCAAAAGACACAGAGTAATAAAATGGATTAAAAAGCAAGACCTTTCTATATGCTGCTTACAAGACACTCACCTCAAACCCAAAGACATACACAAACTAAAAGTCAAGGGATGGAAAAAGATATTTCTTGCAAACAATAGGGAGAAAAAAGCAGGTGTTGCAGTACTAGTATCAGATAAAATAGACTTCAAAACAAAGAAAGTAACAAGAGATAAAGAAGAACATTCTATAATGATAAAGGGGTCAGTCCAACAACAGGATATAAGCATTATATATGCAGCAAATTCAGGGGCACCAACATATGTGAAACAAATACTAACAGATTTAAAGGAGAAAATAGAATTCAATGCATTCATTTTAGGAGACTTCAACTCACCACTCACTCCAAAGGACAGATCCACCAGAAAGAAAATAAGTTAGAAGAGAGAGGCACTGAGCAACACACTAGAACAGATGGACCTAATAGACATCTACAGAACTCTACACTCAAAAGCAACAGGATACAAACTCTTCTCAAGTGCACATGGAACATTTTCCAGAAAAGACCACATACTAGGCCACAAAAAGAGCCTCAGTAAATTCAAAAAGACTGAAATTCTACCAACCAACTTCTCAGACCACAAAGGTATAAAACTAGAAATAAATTGTACAAAGAAAACAAAAAGGCTCACAAATACATGGAGACGTAACAACATGCTCCTAAATAATCAATGACCAAATTAAAATAGAGATCAAACAACATAAGGAGACAAATGACAACAAGAGCACAAAGCCCCAACTTCTGTGGGACACAGCGAAGGCAGTTCTAAGAGGAAAGTATATAGCAATCCAGGCTTATTTAAAGAAGGAAGAACAATTCCAAGTGAATAGTCTAAAGAAACAATTATTGAAATTGGAAAAAGAAGAACAAATGAGGCCCAAAGTCAACAGAAGGAGGGACATAATAAAGGTCAGAGAAGAAATAAATAAAATTGAGAATAAAACCATAGAAAAAAATCAATGAAACCAAGAGCTAGTTCTTTTGAGAAAATAAACAAAATAGATAAGTCCCTAGCCAGACTTATGAAGAGAAAAGGAGAATCTACATACATCAACAGAATCAGAAACGAGAAAGAAAAATTTCGACGGACCCCACAGAAATACAAAATCATTAGAGAATACTATGAGAATTTATATACTAACAAACTGGAAAACCTAGTGAAATGTACAACTTCCTGGAAAAATACAACCTTCCAAGACTGACCAAGGAAGTAACACAAAATTTAAAAAAACCAATTACGAGCAAAGAAATTAAAGTGGTAATCAAAACACTAACCCCCCAAAAAAAATCCTGAATCAGATGGATTTACCTCGGAATTTTATCAGACATACAGAGAAGACATAATACCCATTCTCCTTAAAGTTTTCCAAAAAATAGAAGAGGAGGGATTACTCCCAAACTCATTCTATGAAGCCAACATCACCCTAATACCAAAACCAGGTAAAAACCCCCCCAAAAAGAAAATTAGACTAACATCCCTAGTGAACATAGACGTAAAAATACTATACAAAATATTAGCAAACCGAATTCCAAAATACATCAAAAAGATCACACACCATGATCAAGTGGGATTCATCCCAGGGATGCAAGGATGGTACAACATTAGAAAATCCATCAACATCATCCACCACATCAACAAAAAGGACAAAAACCATATGATCATCTCCATAGATGCTGAAAAAGCATTTGACAAAATTCAACATCCATTCATGATAAAAACTCTCAACAAAATGGGTATAGAGGGAAAGTACCTCAACATAATAAAGGCCATATATGACAAACCCACAGCCAACATCATATTGAAAAGTGAGAAGCTGAAAGCTTTTCCTCTAAGATCAGAAACAAGACAGGGATGCCCACTCTCCCCACTGTTATTCAACATAGTACTGGAGGTCCTAGCCATGGGAACCAGACAAACAAAGAAATACAAGGCATCCAGATTGGTAAAGAAGTCAAACTGTCACTATTTGCAGATGACATGATATTGTATATAAAAAAACTCTGACTCCACCTCAAAACTAGTAGAACTAATATCTGAATTCAGCAAAGTTGCAGGATGTAAAATTAATACACAGAAATCTGTTGCTTTTCTATACACTAATGATGAACTAATAGAAAGAGAAATCAGGAAAACAATTCCATTCACAATGGCATCAAAAAGAATAAAATACCTAGGAATAAAACTAACCAAGGAAGTGAAAGACCTATACTCTCAAAACTATAGGACACTCTTAAGAGAAATTAAAGAGGACACTAACAAATAGAAATTCATCCCATGCTCTTGGCTAGGAAGAATGAATATTGTCAAAATGGCCATCCTGCCTAAAGCAATATACAGATTCAATGCAATCCCTATCAAAATACCAACAGCATTCTTCAACAAACTGGAACAAATAGTTCTAAAATTCGTATGGAAACACCAAAGACCCTGAATAGGCAAAGCAATCCTGAGAAGGAAGAATAAAGAACTGGGGGTTCTCACTTCCCAACTTCAAGCTCTACCACAAAACCACAGTAATCAAGGCAATTTGGTACTAGTACAAGAACATAGCCACAGACCAGTGGAACAGAATAGAGAGTCCAGATATTAACTCAAACATATATGGTCAATCAATATACAATAAAGGAGACATGGCTTTTCAACAGCTGGTGTTGGCAAAACTGCAGAGTTACATGTAAGAGAATGAAACTGGACCATTTTCTAACCCCATACACAAAAGTAAATTCGAAATGGTTCAAAGACCTGAATGTAAGTCATGAAACCATAAAACTCTTAGAAAAAAACATAGGTAAAAATCTCTTGGACATAAAACATGAGCGACTTCTTCATGTACATATCTCCCTTACAAGGGAAACAAAAGCAAAATGAACAAGTGGGACTATATTAAACTGAAGAGCTTCTGTACAGCAAAGGACACCACCATTAGAACAAAAAGGCACCCTACAGTATGGGAGAATATATTCATAAATGACAGATCTGATAAAGGGTTGTCATCCAAAATATATAAAGAGCTTATGGACCTCAACAAACAAAAAGCAAATAATCTAATAAAAAAAATGATCAGAGGAGCTGAACAGACAATACTCCAGAGAAAAAATTCAAATGGCCAACAGACACATGAAAAGATGCTCACATCGCTAGTCATCTGAGAAATGCAAATTAAAACCACAATGAGATATCACCTCACACCAGTCAGGATCACCACAGTCCAAAACACAAACAACAACAAATGCAGAGAAAGAGGATCCCTCCTACACTGCTGGTGGGAATGTAAACTAGTTCAACCATTGTGGAAAGCAATATGGAGGTTCCTCAAAAAGCTCAAAACAGAAATACGATTTGACCCAGGAATTCTACTTTTAGGAATTTACCCTAAGAATGCAGCTGCCCAGTTTTAAAAAGACAGATGCACCCCTATGTTTATCACAGCACTATTTAAAATAGCCAAGAAATGGAAGCAACCTAAGTGTCCATCAGTAGATGAATGGATAAAGAAGAGGTGGTACATATACACAATGGAATATTATTCAGCCATAATAAGAAAACAAATCCTACCATTTGCAACAACATGGATGGAGCTAGAGGATATTATGCTCAGTGAAATATGCCACATGGAGAAATACAAGTACCAAATTATTTCACTCATATGTGGAGTATAAGAACAAAGAAAAATCTGAAGGAACAAAACAGCCGCAGAACCACAGAACCCAAGAATGGACTAACAGTTACCAAAGGGAAAGGGACTGGGGAGAATGGGTGTGAAGGGAAGTATAAGTGGGGTGGGAAGAAAGGGGGCATTATGATTAGCATGTATAATGTGTGGTGGGGCACTGGGAGGGCTGTGCAACACAGAGAAGACAAGTAGTGTTTCTACAGAATCTTACTACGCTAATGGACAGTGACTGTAAAGAGGTTAGTAGGGGGGACTTTGTGATGGGGGGAGTCTAGTAAACATAATGTTTCTCATTTGATTGTAGATTAATGATACCAAAATAAAAAATAAAATAAAAATTCAAAGGACAAGTGAAGAGAAAATCTTGTCAATGTCTTAGAAATGAAAGTAAAGAGGTTAAAATGCGTTTTGTGGATATAGGTACCAAGAAATGCTGGCATAATCTCTCCAACTGTTTTGGAATCCAACTCAATAACTTTATGTGACATATTGGATATCTTTAATGAAAAATAAATCTTTATAGGGACTTCCATTTGAAAAGCTATCTGGGTATATACTGCAAGATGATCATCCATCATAATGTGGAACACATATGCTGAGCAATCTTTCATAGGTAGATATTTTGCATAGTCATACTATAGTATTTGTTGATTTATTTAGTAGGTTTTGAGGTGATTTACATACATTACAAAAATTTAACATTTTTCTAATTTTAAAGCAAAGTAATTTTACATAGTTTTCTTATGTAAGGTGTTTGGATATTTATTCTAGAGATCGTTAACCCGGAAATTTTGCCAAGTGTGGTCATTTTTTTTTTCCTGACGACTCACATGGCACTACATATTTCCTCAGAGTAAGTCATAATGGAAACTAATGACATGTAACAGTAAACAAATTAGGATTAAATTTTAGGTAGCATTTCTGATAGGCATGTATCATCTCCTTTATTTTAAAAAGTTCAATTTTAGCAGAAAATATGATTAAAGATATATTTAAATGATTATAGAAGAGTTTCTTAGAAGTTTTTTAAAAGTGAAATAAGAGACCTAAACTAGGTTTTTAAATAGTAACTTCTCATGTTCTGAGAAAAAGAAAATTGTAATGAATAATAATGGTAACCATGTTAACAATTGGTAGAATGTCATATAATAAATTGAATTTATTATAAAACTTACTTTAACATTTTCATTTTATTTTGCACCTCTTAGGGTATTGATTTAAATACTGAACTGTATTCCATTTTTCTGTATCTATTCACAAGTACATAAATCAGAAATATACTCTACTGAAGGCTTGACCTATGGAATGCATGAAAAAGATTAGTCTTGTGTATATACACTCCTCACATATGATTGCCGATTTTTCTAAATAGTCTGCTTATACACAGCTTCTGTAGTCAATATATGCCATGTATATTTAATTTGATGCCTTGGAATTGGAAGAAACTTTTGGATGGTGGGAAAAAGAGGGTAGTATTTCCTTTTAATTTCATTTTGGATTCCTCATTTGAGAAAATTACTAGCCTTTGAGGAAGAAAGTTGTGGTGGTGATGGAAGGAAACATTTACTATTTCTATGCTGCTTTTAACTTAAAACGTACCTGACAAAATTCAGGGATGACTCATTTAATTAACTAGGTAACCTGTCTAACCTTTATGATTTTAGTTTTCAGGGCTGTTGTTTCTGTTATGGGGTGAATTGTGCCCCCTCCAAAAAGATATTGATGTCCTAGCCCCCACTATCTGCAAATGTAGCTCTATTTGGAAAAAAGACTTTTGTATATGATCAAGTTCAAAACAGTGAAGATCTGCTTATGTTTATTAGCATGTTTACTGCTGTACACAGGTGGAGGGAAACACCCATAAAGGTTTCCTCAAAAAATCAAGTAACAGTAAAATTCTAAACCTCTTGTAGGCCACATTTGTCACCAGCCTGCTAAGAAGGATCTAGGACAGAAAACCCAATTTCCCACCTGGAAAGCACCAAGTCTTCCTCTTCTGTAGAATGTTTCATTGGCCCATACACCTTACTTGCAAGGAGAGTAGATGGACATCAGGTGGGTGCAGGATATGACCTGATGTAGATGTCTTATGCTCCTCAGGAGCCAATATTTTTTGAAACAATTCCAGAGGCATGGCTTCCAGAGTAATCTCAGGAGGTATGCCTAGAATCATTGCCCTCAGGGAAGCCCAAAGCTATGGTTTATCAAGTATTTTTAGATCTCTTAGTCAAGATGGAATTTTCTGAAAGAGGTTATCTTTACCATTATCTTTGTTAAAGATAACCCAGGGGACATACCACCTTATTAGGTTGTCATGGGAAGAGTTAGCAAATTAACTGAAGGTCAAATTCCCAGGAAGGAGGATAAAAGGTTTCATTAATTACCCACATTGTAAAGTACAGTATTGGTGGAATTAGGCTACCTTTTAGAAAAATTTTGTGTTTGGAGAATGTTGAATACATTAAATCATCTTGCTTGACTATACTGAGCTCAATACCTCAGGTTATAATATTACTGCCCTCAAGTGTAAAAACACAGATCTCTTGTATATTTATGCAGAAACCATGATCCACATTAAGTAACTACTGTCTTTGTTGAGGTTCCATTCTCTTTGATGTTCTCTCCTTATTAATCCCAAGTTCCCAAGACTCTCCTATGGCATACCCTCTAGTCCTTTTTATGCTAAGCTCTTTAAATATTCTTGCTAATATCTTCCTTAATCATCTCTTTTGTGCTATGATTAGCTTTATCAGGAATTTTCTCTTCTAGGAAATTTATAAAATTGTAACTGTTCTGCTCATAGTTTGGGGATATATATCACTTAATTAACAAAGTTTTTTCCAGATTTTAGTAACATATGTGTATTCTATCAGGAACCTTTGAGTTATTAGCTTCAGGGAATGATTATCATAGTATATTCAAACACGTTATCCAGTTTTCAAAAGATATTTGGCCACATATTCTATTCCAGAGCCCTCCTATCATTTAGTTATATTTCATTGTCCCCATATATGAACCTGGTTCTATATAGTTTTACTTTTCTTTTGATTTGTCATTGTCTCAAGATATTAAATATTTTACTATTATCTTGTTCCTATATTTATGAGTAATATATGTTTACTTATATTTGAAGCTGACTTACATATTTTCTCTTTTTTTCTTTCCAATTGAACTTTTTTACCACTGCCTAGCACTAAAATTTCAAACATACTGTGACCACATAAACACACATACACACAGACCCTAATCAAAAAGCAACAGCACATTCAACTTTGATCTTGATCTATGCAAATATGACCTCCTTAGATTTATGCCTTCAAATAAATTTCACAAATCTTGTTCTTCTGAATTTCTTAAGAGCACCTGGAAAAATAAACCCACATGTGCATACATACACACATAGATGCATATATCTCCAAAGAGGACAACACATTGAATAAATGAATAGGCTCATAAGACACCATAAACCATATGGTAAATCTTTTAATTAAGGTAAAGGATATGGTAAAGCAGAAGAAAGAGAGGGAGAAATAGAGTTTAGGTAAGAAATAGGGGCCCAGAAACTTTCAGAAGCATCTCCCTTAAATCCTTGCTATGAACACAAGGTTGTGTTTTGTTTCTAGACTGAATTACCAAAATTTGTACAATGAATACTGATTTTGGGAGAGCTACCTGAAAGTTTACAGTGGGGTCTTTCATGACCCTCTGTTTACATAATAAAGTCAGGCTAACTGGTTACTTCAGGTGTAAACTGTGAATAAACCACCTGGGCTTGGGTGCAACAAAGGAATTTCAGATGTGGAACAGCACATGATAAATCACTAGCCCAATGCCTTTATCTTGGCAAGAGTCAATGCCAGATTTCCAGGCATTCCTAGAAATCAACTGTGTTAATCCACCTGAGAACAACTCCTAAGTGCTTACTACATATTATTACAGAGTCATTATATAAAAATTAACAAAAATATTAAAAACTCAAAGTTTATATTTTTAGAAATGTTGAGCACACCTGTATAATCAGACAGCTTTTGCTATATGCAAAATCATCCCAAGGATTTAAGGGCTTAAAACAACAACCATTTATTTATTTAGATCCTGATTCTTCCACTTAGCAATTTGGGCTGGGCTCAGCTGGGCTGTTCTTCTAGACTAGGAAGTGTATATTCATATGTCTATAGTCAGCTGCTGGTTGGATTGGGAGATGATCGTTTCTGAAGGTCTTACTTGGGATAGTTAATTTCTGCTTTACATGGTCTCTTATTTTACAGCAGGCTATTCAGGACTTGTTTATATGGTGCCCTGATAGTTCCCCAGAGAAAGTGGAAATGTGCAAGACTTTTTGAAGTCTAGTCTCAGTGCTGGTACAGTGCATCTCATGTCCTGACCAAAACAAATATCACAGGTTGTGTTCTACAAAAGCAGATGCCATGATGGTATTTGGGGTATAAGTTACTTATTATGGACTAATATATATCAAAGGAAACATAATTGGGCCAAGGACACAGTTGATCTGCAATGCAAGTTTATCTTAGCCAACATAGTGAACATTGGAGTTGATCCTTGCCTGTCAGAGTGTCCTGAATTGGGCCACAGTGATTGGGCCTTTATTCAAATCCTGTCTTGCTTAGGCACTAAAATAAGGCAACCTGTACAGAAACTGACTTTAAGTGATATGACTCTATGTAACTGAAGCAAAGTGACAGCTGTAAGCACTTTAATGACTGTATACCTCACAGCTGGCAAGTCAGTCTTTTTCTAATGGGGAATCTGGAAAGAGCATTTCTGAGTCCATTATAGCAAGTCAGGAGAACAACTCAAAATCAAGGAGAGAGAAAACAGATTTGACATCTTAATGTGAAGAGCACTTGGTGTCAACTGTGGCCAGGTTTGCAAACTTTCATAATGTTCAAAGCTATCTTGAGCACAGGCACAAAAGATGGCAGCATGAGTAGTGTGGCAGAAATCTCCTCCCCAAACCACATATATTTTGAAAATACAGCAAATAAAACTATTCCTAAGAGTCAGGACCTGGCGGGACCTGAGCACTCCCCGCACTCAGCTCACCAGTGGGAGTAAAAGAATCAGAGTGGGGAGGAAGTGGAAGCACAGGACTGCTAAATACCAAGCCCTAGAAATCTACCCGGGAACATGGACCCACATTGCCTGGTGCTCTGGAGATTAGAGGGGCTGAAAGGCAGAGGGTAAGACTAAGACTGTGAAAAACTTCCGACTAACCACTGCCCTGGGGAAAAAGAAAGCAGGTTCTTTAAGGGACCTCTCAATGGCCAGAGTGCTGCAAGGGGGCAAGGGTTTGGGAGAAGGAACAGGTGGACAAAATCATCATGGCACACTCAGCCCAGCAGGCTGAGAACTTTCAGGAGCTTCAGGCACTCTATTCCCCTGGTTGGTCACACAGCCCTGAGGTCCCTCACTGCGATAAGCAGCCTGCTGATCCTTCCTCCCTGCCATCACCTACGTGCAAACTGGCTGTCCCTGCCATTGCTTCAGACCAGCCAGAGGACAGCCCCACCTACAACAACTACACAGCTTAACACACAGGCTTCTCCCTGTGTGTGGCTAACCAGCCCAGACCCAGAGGCTGCTCTCTGCACATGGTTGAATGGCATGGACAGTGGAGATGAGCACTAAGACCAGGAGCAATGAAGGCATTTTGTTCTTGCAGCAAACCTGTGCCACTCACCTTGAACCCTGCCAGTGCCCTAGGCAATCCTGAGGGCTGCCCAGCCACGATAGTTTAGGGATTAATGCAGAGGCTGCTTCATGTGTGTGTTTAACTGGCACAGACAGTGAGACAGGCACAGCAACCAGCAAGCAGGAAAGGACTTTGTCCTCCCAACTGACACATGGGCAACTTGCCAGCAACCACTTCCATCTCTTCAGGACTATGAAAAGGCAGAAGAATCTTGTTCAATCCAAAATCCCACAAACACCAAAAAGAGGACTCAGTGATTCTTAAATCACAAATCCACCTTAAAAAGAATTCAAAACAAAAGTCATAAGCATGCTAATGGAGCTACAGAAAAATATTTAAGAGCTAAGTGATGAATTCAGGAGGGAGATAAAGAATGGAGGGATTTAAAATCAGGTTAGGTAAGGTAGAGGAGGCTGTGAATGGAATAGAAATCAGAATAGGAATGCAGAGAGGTTGAGGTAGAGAGAGGAAGAAGGAACTCTAGGAATGAAAGAATTCTGAGAGAATGGTGTGATCAATCCAAATGGAACAATACTCGCATTATAGGGGTACCAGAAGAAGAGGAGAGAGACTAAGGAATAGAAAGTATTTTTGAAGAAGTAAATGCTGAAAACTTCCCCAATATGAGGAAGGAAATAGTCTCTCAGGCCATGGAAACCCACAGATCTCCCAAGACAAGGGATCCAAGGAGGACAACAACAAGATACACCATAATTTAAATGGCAAAGATCAAGGACAAGAACAGAGTATTAAAAGCAGTCAGAGAGAGAAAAAAGATCACCTACAAAGGAAAACCCATCAAGCTATCAGACTTCTCAGCAGAAACCTTACAGGCCAGAAGGGAGTTGCACAATATATTCAGTGCAATGAAACAGAAGGGCCTAGTAACAAGAATACTGTACCCAGCAAGATTATCCTTTAAATTTGAAGGAATACACAATTCCCAGATAAGAAAAAGTTGTGGGAATTTATCTCCCAGAAACCATCTCTACAGTGAATTTTAAAGGGACTGCTCTAGATGGAACTGTGACTAAGACTAAATAGCTGTCATCAGAGAAAATAAAACCACAGCAAAGGAAGAAGAACAACTAAATACTAACCAAATGCAAAATTAAATCAGCTACCCACAAAGTCAATCAAGGGATACACAAGAGTACAGAATATGACACCTAACATATAAAGAGTGGAAGAGGAAGAAAAAGAAGGGAGAGAAAAAAAATCATCAGACTGTGTTTGTAATAGTGAAATACATGAGTTAAGTTAGACTGCTAGATAGTAAAGAAGCTGTCCTTGAACCTTTGGTAATCACGACTCCAAAGCCAGTAGTAGCAATAAGTACATATCTATCGATAATCACTCTAAATGTAAGTGACTGAATGCACCAATCAAAAGATATAGAGTCACAGAATGGATAAAAAAGCAAGACCCATCTATATGCTGCCTACAGGAGACTCACTTCATACACAGACATACACAGACTAAAAGTGAAGGGATGGAAAAAGATATTTCATGCAAACAAAAGGGAGAAAAAAGCAGGTGTTGCACTACTTGTTTCAGACAAAATAGACTTCAAAACAAAGAAAGTAATGAGAAAAAGAAGGACATTATATAATGATAAAGGGGTCAGTCCAACAAGAGGATATAACCATTACAACATCTATGCACCAAATATAGGAGCACTTCCATATGGGAAACAAATACTAACAGAATTAAAAGGGGAAATAGAATGCAATGCATTCATTTTAGGAGACTTCAACACTCCACTCACTTCAAAGGACTGATCAACCAGACAGAAAATAAGTAAGGGGACAGAGGCACTGAACAACACATTAGAACAGATGGACCTAATAGACATCTACAGAACTCTACACCCAAAAGCAGTACGATGCACATTCTTCTCAAGTGCACATGGAACATTTTCCAGAATAGACCACATACTAGGACACAAAAAGAGCCTCAGCAAATTAAGAAAGATTGAAATTGTACCAACCAACTTCTCAGATCACAAAAGTATGAAACTAGAAATAAATTGTACAAAGAAAACAAAAAGGCTCACAAACACATGGAGGCTTAACAATATGCTCCTAAATAATCAATGGGTCAATGACCGAATTTAAACGGAGATTGAGCAATGTATGGAGACAAATGAAAACAACAATGCAACACCTCAACTTCTGTGGGATGCAGCGAAGGCAGTTCTAAGAGGAAAGTTTATAGCAATCCAGGCCTATTTAAAGAAGGAAGAACAATCCCAAATGAATAATTTGAATTCACAATTGTTGAAATTGGAAAAAGAAGATCAAATTATGCCCAATGTTCATGGAAGAAGGGACATAATAAAGATCAGAGAAGAAATAAATAAAATTGAGAAGAATAAAACAATAGAAAAAATTAATGAAACCAAGAGCAGGTTCTCTGAAAAAATAAACAAAATAAATAAGCCCCTAATGAGACTTTCAAGAAAAAAAGAGAATCTACACACATCAATAAAATCAGAAATGATAAAGGACAAATCACTATGGACACCACTGAAATACAAAGAATTATGAGAGAATACTATGAAAAATTATATGCTAACAAACTGGATAACCTAGAAGAAATGGACAACTTTTTAGAAAAATACAACCTTCCAAGACTGAACCAGGAAGAAACAGAAAATCTGAACAGTCCAATTACCAGCAACAAAATTGAATCGGTAATCAAAAAACTACCCAAGAACAAAACCCTGAGACCACATGGATTCACCACTGAATTTTATTAGACATTTAGAGAAGACATAATAACCATTCTCCTTAAAGTTTTCCAAAAAATAGAAGAGGAGGGAATACTTCCAAACTCATTCTATGAGGCCATCATCACATTAATACCAAAACCAGGGAAAGACACCACAAAAAAAGAAAACTACAGACTAATATCCCTGATGAATATAGATGCAAAAATACTGAACAAAATATTAGCGAACTAAATAAAAAAATACGTCAAGAGGATCATGCACATGATCAAGTGGGATTCATCACAGGGATGCTAGGATGGTACAACATTCAAAAATCCATCATCATCATCATCCACTATATAACTGTAAAGAAGGGCAAAAATCACATGATCATCTCTGTAGATACTGAAAAAGCATTTGATAAAATTCAACACCCATTTATGATAAAACTCTCAACAAAATGGATACAGAGGGCAAGAACCTCAACATAATAAAGGCTATATATGAGAAACTGACAGCAAACATCATACTGAACAGTGAGAAGCTGAAAGCTTTTCCTGTAAGATCGGGAACAAGACAAGGATGCCCACTTTCCCTACTCTTATTCAACATAGTACTGGAGGTCCTTCCATGGTAATTAGACAACACAAAGAAAAAAAAGGCATCCAGATTGGTAAGGAAGTTAAAATGTCACTGTTTGCAGATGACATGATACTGTAACCTAAATATCCTAAAGATTACTCTCCAGAACTACAAGAACTAATATCTGAATTCAACAAAGTTACAGGATACAAAATTAATACACAGAAATCTGTTGAATTCCTATACAGTAATGATGAAAGAGCAGAAAGAGAAATCAGAAAAACAATTCCATTCATAATTGCATCAAAAAGAATAAAATACCCAGAAATGAAGCCTAACCAAGTAGGTGAAAGACCTATACCCTGAAAACTACAAGATACTCTTGAGAGAAATTAAAGAGGACACTAATAAATGGAAACTCATCCCATACGTTTGGGTAGGAAGAATTAATATTGTCAAAATTGCCATCCTGCCTAAAGCAATATACAGATTCAATGCAATCCCTATCAAAGTACCAACAGCATTCTTCAATGCATTGGACCAAATAGTTCTAAAATTCATATGGAACCACAAAAGACCCTGAATAGCAAAGGCAGTGCCGAGAAGGAAGAATAAAGCACAGAAGATTACACTCCCCAACTTCAAGATATACTACAAAGCCACAGTAACAAAGACAATTTGGTACTAGCATAAGAGCAGACCCATAGACCAATGGAACAGACTAGAGAGGCCAGATACTAAACCAAGCGTATATGGTGAATTTGTATATGATAAAGGACCATGGATATACAATGGGGAAATGACCTCCTCTTCAACAACCAGTTTTGGCAAAACTGGACAACTACATGTAAGAGAATGAAACTGGATTTCTGTCTAACTCCATAAGCAAAAATAAACTCAAAATGGACCAAAGACCTGAATATAAGTCACAAAACCATAAAATTCTTTGAAGAAAACATAGGCAAGATATCTTGAATATAAAGATGAGTAACTTTTTCATGAACATATTTCCCTGGGTAAGGGAAACAAAACCAAAATGTGTAAGTGGGACTATACCAAACTAAAAACTTCTGCAGAGCCAAGGACACCATCATTAGAACAAAAAGGCATCGTACAGTATTGGAGAATATATTCTTTATTTCCTTTTTTTTACTGTAATTTTTTTTACTTTTGTTATCATTAATCTACAATTACATGAAGAAAATTATGTTTACTAGGCTCTCCCCTACCCCAAGTCCCCCCCACAAACCCCATTACAGTCACTGTCCATCAGCATAGTAAGATGTTGTAGAATTACTACATGTCTTCTCTGGGTTGCAAGGCCCTCCCCTTTCCCCCACCCACCACATTATACATGCTAATCATAATACCCCCTTGTTCTCCCCAACCCTTATCCCTCACTACCCTCCCATTTTCCCCAGTCTCTTTCCCTTTGGTAACTGTTAGTACATTCTTGCATTCTGTGATTCTGCTGCTGTTTTGTTCCTTCAGTTTTTCCTTTGTTCTTATACTCCACAGATGAGTGAAATCATTTGATATTTGTCTTTCTCTGCTTGGCTTATTTCACTGAGCATAATACCCTCTAGCTCCATCCATGTTGTTGCAAATGGTAGGATTTGTTTTCTTCTTATGGCTGAATAATATTCCATTGTGTATATGTACCACATCTTCTTTATCCATTCATCTACTGATGGACACTTAGGTTGCTTCCATTTCTTGGCTATTGTAAATAGTGCTGTGATAAACATAGGGGTGCATTTTCAAACTGGAGTGCTTCATCCTTAGGGTAAATTCCTAGAAGTGGAATTCCTGGGTCAAATGGTACATCTATTTTGAGCATTTTGAGGAACCTCCATACTGCTTTCCACAATGGTTGAACTAATTTACATTCCACCGGCAGTGTAGGAGGGTACCCTTTCTCCAAAACCTTCCCAACGTTTGTTGTTCTTTGTCTTTTGGATGGTAGCCATCCTTACTGGTGTGAGGTGATATCTCATTGTGGTTTTAATTTGCATTTCTCTGATAACTAGCGATGTGGAGCATCTTTTCATGTGTCTGTTGGCCATCTGAATTTCTTCTTTGGAGAACTGTCCATTCAGCGTCTCTGCCCATTTTTAATTGGATTATTTGCATTTTGTTTGTTGAGGTGCGTGAGCTCTTTGTATATTTTGGATGTCAAGCCTTTATCGGACCTGTCATTTATGAATATATTCTCCCATACTGTAGGATACCTTTTTGTTCTATTGATGGTGTCCTTTGCTGTACAGAAGCTTTTCAGCTTGATATAGTCCCACTAGTTCATTTTTGCTTTTGTTTTCCTTGCCCGGGGAGAGATATTCATGAAGAAGTCACTCATGTTTATGTCCAAGAGATTTTTGCCCATGTTTTTTTCTAAGAGTTTTATAGTATCATGACTTACATTCAGGTCTTTGATCCATTTTGAATTTGCTTTTGTGTATGTGGTTATTCAGTGATCCATTTTCATTCTCTTACATGTAGCTTTCCAGTTTTGCCAGCACCATCTGTTGAAGAGACTTTCATTTCCCCATTGTATGTCCGTGGCTCTTTTATCAAATATTAATTGACCATATATGTTTGGGTTAATGTCTGGAGTCCCTAATCTGTTCCACTGGTCTTAGGTCTGTTCTTGTGCCAGTACCAAATTGTCTTGATTACTATGGCTTTGTAGTAGAGCTTGAAGTTGGGGAGTGAGATCCCCACCACTTTATTCTTCTTTCTCAGGATTGCTTTGGCTATTCGAGGTTTTTGGTGTTTCCATATGAGTTTTTGAACTCTTTGTTCCAGTTCATTGAAGAACGTTGTTGGTAATTTGATAGGGATTGCATCAAATCTGTATATTGCTTTGGGCAGGATGGCCATTTTGACAATATTCATTCTTCCTAGCCAAGAGCATGGGAAGAGTTTCCATTTGTTAGTGTCCTCTTTAATTTCTCTTGAGTGTCTTATAGTTTTCAGGGTATAGGTCTTTTACTTCCTTGCTTAGGTTTATTCCTAGGTATTTTATTCTTTTTGATGCCATTGTGAATGGAATTGTTTTCCTGATTTCTCTTTCTATTGGCTCATTGTTAGTGTATATGAAAGCCACAGATTTCTGTGTGTTAATTTTGTATCCTGCAACTTTACTCTATTCCTACATCAGTTCTAGTAGTTTTGGAGTAGAGTCTTTAGGGTTTTTTATGTACAATATCACGTCATCTTTAAATAGTGACAGTTTAACTTCTTCTTTACCAATCTGGATTCCTTGTATTTCTTTGTTTTTTCTAATTGCCATGGCTAGGACCTCCAGTACTCTGTTAAATAACAGTGGGGAGAGTGGGCATCCCTGTCTTGTTCCCGATCTCAGAGGAAAAGCTTTCTGCTTCTCTCTGTTCATTGTGATGTTGCCTGTGGGTTTATCGTATATGGCCTTTAATATGTTGAGGTACTTGCCCTCTATACCCATTTTGCTGAGAGTTTTTATCATGAATGGATGTTGAATTTTGTCGAATGCTTTTTCAGCATCTATGGATGATCATGTGGTTTTTGTCATTCTTTTTGTTTATGTGGTGGATGATGTTGATTGATTTTCGAATGTTGTACCATCCTTGCATCCCTGGGATGAATCCCACTTGGTCATGGTGTATGATCCTTTTGATATATTTTTGAATTCTGTTTGCTAATATTTTATTGAGTATTTTTGCATCTACTTTCATCAGGGATATTGGTCTGTAATTTTCCTTTTCGGTGAGGTCTTTGCCTGGTTTTGGTATTAGGGTGATGTTGGCTTTGTAGAATAAGTTTGGGAGTATTCCCTCCTCTTCTATTTTTTGGAAAACTTTAAGGAGAATGGGTATTATATCTTTTCTGTATGTCTGATAAAATTCCGAGGTAAATCCATGTGGCCCGGGTGTTTTTTTCTTGGGTAGTTTTTTGATTACCGATTCAATTTCTTTGCTGGTAATTTGTTTGTTTAGATCTTGTGTTTCTTCCTTGGTCAGTTTTGAAGGTTGTATCTTTTCTAGGAAGTTGTCCATTTCTTCTAGGTTTTCCAGCTTCTTAGCATATAGGTTCTCATAGTAGTCTCTAATAATTCTTTGTGTTTCTGTTGGGTGCATCGTGATGTTTTCTTTCTCATTTCTGATTCTGTTGATGTGTGTTGATGCTCTTTTTCTCTTAATAAGTCTGTCTAGAGGCTTATCTATTTTGTTTATTTTCCCAAAGAACCAGCTCTTGGTTTCATTGATTTTTTCTATTGTTTTATTCTTCTCAATTTTGTTTATTTCTTCTCTGATCTTTATTATGTCCCTCCTTCTGCTGACTTTAGGTCTCATTTGTTGTTCTTTTTCCAATTTTGATAATTGTGACATTAGACTATTCATTTGGGTTTGTTCTTCCTTCTTTAAATATGCCTGGATTGCTATATACTTTTCTCTTAAGACTGCTTTTGCTGCGTTCCACAGAAGTTGGGGCTTTGTGTGGTTGTAGTCATTTATTTCCATATATTGCTGGATCTCCATTTTAATTTGGTCTTTGATCCATTGACTATTTAGAAGTGTGTTGTTAAGCCTCCATGTGTTTGTGAGCCTTTTTGCTTTCTTGGTACAATTTATTTTTAGTTTTGGACCTTTGTGGTCTGAAAAGTTGGTTGGTAGGATTCAACCTTTTTGAATTTACTGAGGCTCTTTTTGTGCCCTAGTATGTAGTCTATTCTGGAGAATGTTCCATGTGCACTTGAGAAGAATGTATATCCTGTTGCTTTTGGGTGTAGAGTTGTATAGATGTCTGTTAGGTCCATCTGTTCTAGTGTGTTGTTCAGTGCCTATATGTCCTTACTTATTTTCTGTCTAGTGGATCTGTCCTTTGGAGTGAATTCTGTGTTGAAGTCTCCTAAAATGAATGCATTGCAGTCTATTTCCTCCTTTAGTTTTGTTAGTATTTGTTTCACATATGCTGGTGCTCCTGTGTTATGTGCATATATAGTTATAATGGTTATATCCTCTTGTTGGACTGAGCACTTTATCATTATGTAGTGTCCCTCTTTATTTCTTGTTACTTTTTTTGTTTTGAAGTCTATTATCTCTGGTACTACTGCTACACCTGTTTTTTTCTCCCTATTGTTTGCATGAAATATGTTTTTCCATCCCTTGACTTTTAGTCTGTGCATGACTTTGCGTTTGAGGTGAGTCTCTTGTATGCAGCATATAGATGGGTCTTGTTTTTTTTATCCATTCAGTGACTCTATGTCTTTTGATTTGTGCATTCAGTCCATTTATATTTAGGGTGATTATCGATAGGTATGATCTTATTGCCATTTCAGGCTTTAGATTTGAGGTTACCAAAGGTTCCAGATTATTTTCCTTACTATCTAAGAGTCTAACTTAACTCACTTAGTATGCTGTTACAAACACAATCTAAGGATTCCTTTCTATTTCTCCTCCTTTTTCTTCCTCCTTCATTTTTTATATATTAGGTATCAAATTCTGTACTTTTTGTCTATCCCTTGATTGACTTTGGGGATAGTCAATTTAATTTTGCATTTGCCTTGCAATCAGCTGCTCCACCCTCCGTACCATGATTTTACTACCTCTGGTGACAGCTATCCTACCCTAGGAACACTTCCATCTATAGCAGTCCCTCCAAAATTGACTGCAGAGATGGTTTGTGGGAGGTAAACTCTCTCAGCTTTTGCTTATCTGGAAATTGTTTAATCCCTCCTTTAAATTTAAATGATAATCTTGCTGGATAAAGTAATCTTGGTTCCAGGCCCTTCTGCTTCATGGCATTTAATACATTATGCCACTCCCTTCTGGCCTGTAAGGTTTCTGCTAAGAAGTCTGATATTTTTCTGATGGGATTTCCTTTGTATGTGATCTTATTTCTGCTTCTGGCTGCTTTTAACAGTCTGTCCCTATCCTTGATCTTTCCCATTTTAATTACTATGTGTCTTTGTGTTGTCTTTCTTGGGTCCCTTGTGTTGTGGGATCTGTGGATCTCCATGGCCTGACAGAGTATGTCCTTCCCCAGATTGGTGAAGTTTTCAGCAACTACCTCCTCAAAGACACTTTCTATCCCTTTCTCTCTCTCTTCTTCTTCTGGTATCCCTATAATGCAAATATTGTTCTGCTTGGATTGGTCACACAGTTCTCTCAATATTCTTTCATTTTTAGAGATCGTTTTTTCTCTCTGTGCCTCAGCTTCTTTTTATTCCTCTTCTCTAGTTTCCATTTCATTTATTGTCTACTCCACCGTATCCCACCTGCTTTTAATACCCTCCATCATGTTCTTTAACGATTGGATCGCTGACCTGAATTCATTCCTGAGTTCTTCGATGTCTTTCCATACCTCCATTAGGATGGCGTTGATTTTTATTTTGAACTCCCTTTCAGGAAGAGTCATGAGGTCCATATCATTTAAATCTTTCTCGGGAGTTGTATTAACAGTTTTAGTCTGGACAAGGTTCCTTTGGCGTTTCATGTTTGTATATGGCCCCCTCTAGTGTCCAGAAGCTCTATTATGGAGCTGCTCAGACCCTGAACCAATGTCTTGGGTCACAGGGGAACTTTACTGATGCCTGGGGTAGGAAAGAGCTGTTTCCCGCCTCCTGGCTGCTGTGCCTGTCTCCACTGCCTGAGCCATTTGGCCGGTCACACAGGTATAAGTTTTTGTCCCAGAGCAGCCAGATATGGATCCCTGCTTTCCACAAGCAGCCAGAATCCCAGTCTCCCCAGCAACTCTGCCTGTATTAACTTTCCAACCCGTAGTCATGCAAGTCTCATGAAAGCACCATGAAATGTAGGTTTGTGCTCCCAGAGCAGATATCTGGAGTTAGGTATGCAACAATCCCAAGCCTCCCACTCCCTCCCTGCTTCATTTGTCTTCTTCCCGCCAGTGAGCTGGGGTAGGGGAGGGGCTCAGGTCCCGCAGACCCACATCTCTGGTATGTCACCCCGTTCACTGAGGTCTGCTCTTTTCTCCAGGTGTGTGCAGTCTGACTCCATCCTCTTTCCTGTTGCTCTCTCAGGATTAGTTGCGCAAATTAAATTTTCTAATTGTATCCAGTTTTAGGAGGAAGCCTCTGTCTCTCCTCTCATGCCACCATATTAGGGAGAATATATTCTTAAATGACATATATGATAAGAGGTTGACATCCAAAATATATAAAGAGCTCATGTGCCTCAACAACCAAGTTTCAAGTAACCTAATTAAAAGATGGGCAGAGTATCTAAACAGACACTTCTCCAAAGAAGAAATTCAGATGACCACCAGGCACAAGAAAAGATGCTGCACATCACTAATTATCAGAGAAATGTAAATTAAAACCACAATGAGATATCACCTCACACCAGTTCGTAGGCCAAGATCCAAAAGACATACAATAACAAATGCTGCTGAGGATGTGGAGAAAGGGGAAACCTACTGCACAGCTGTTGGGAATGTAAGCTAGTTCAACCATTATGGAAAGCAGCATGGAGGTTCCTCAAAAAACTCATAATAGAAATACTTTTTGATGCAGAAATTCCACTCCTAGGAATTTCCTCTACAAAAACAGGATGAGATTCAAAAAGACATATGCACCCCTATGTTTATCACAGTCCTATATATAATAACCAAGAAATGGAAGCAACCTAAGCTTCCATAAGTAGTTGAATGGATAAAGAAGAGGTGGTACATATACACAATGGAATATTATTCAGCCATAAGAAGAAAATAAATCCTACCATTTGCAAGAATATGGATGGAACTGGAGGGTATTATGCTCAGTGAAATATGCCAGGTAGAGAAAAACAAGTATCAAATGGTTTCCCTCATTTGTGGAGTATAACTACAAAGGAAAAACTGAAGGAACAAAACAGCAGCAGACTCCAAGAACCAAAGAATGGACTAACAGTTCCCAAACAGAAAGGGACTAGGGGGCTGGTATGTGGAAAGGGAGAGATAGGGGATTAAGGGGCATTATGATTAGCACACATAATGGGGGTGGGGAACACAAAGAAGTCAGTACAGCACACAGAAGACAAGTAGTGACTGTATAGCATCTTACTATGCTTATGTACAGTGAATGGGTTATGTAGAGGGGACTTGATAATGGGAGGAATCTATTAACCACAGTGTTTCTCATGTGATTGTATATCACTGATATCTTAATAAAAAAATCTACCTTGAGCACAATTTGTGCTTAATATAAATCTTTTTGAATTAACTGCTAAAAAGCAAAGAAAGACAAAGAAAGTTATCAAGTAGATATAGAAAGTAGATAAAATAGCAGATCCACAAACTTGTCCCTAGTTGAAATTGTGTGATCTCTGCTCTTAGGTGTAACTCTTGTCAACTGTACATTCAGCACCATAAATAAAATTATTGAAAAGCTAAGTGGTTTCATGTTAGAATTTATGGCCTTATCCTTTCCCATTCTATACAGGCTTTTATCTAATTTTACTTTCTGTAATGTGATTTGATTGTCACTCATTGAATCACTCATTATTAAAATTTGATGCACCCTGGTGTGCTGAAAAGAAAAACTTGGAAGAGTCCAAGAGGATTGAGATATAATCTGAGATATTCAATTCAATTCCATTAAGGTTCTGGGCAGAATATTTTTCATTTGTGTCCTCGTCATTTATAAAATAGAGACCCTCCCATCTAAGTTTTTCTCCTTTTTATCTTCCATCCCTTCTTGTAGCATAAATTTTGTGACCTATCTTTTCAAAACATTTTTCCTTTGATACCTATTGCATCTAAAAAATGCTTCCTGTTAAGTCCATAGAGACTTCATTTATCTACTTTTATTTTGTTCCACATTGATTTTTCCCTAGAGTATCTTTCATGATTGTGCACCTTGGTATCAGCTCCCTTCTCATTTTGTAGAGGTGAGCTATCAGATGGCAACTGATGTATGTATCAGTCTACTTGCTGTATGTTCTTTGAGTCATCAGAAGTAATTGTGGAGGAGTAAGGTGAAGCCTGACATTCTTATTGCAAAAAGTAAATAAATAAATAAATCACTTGAGGGATCTGTTCTTTCCATTGGGTAATTCTTGATAAGTAGTGGCTTACTGTGAAACGACCCCTGACTATGCAGCCTTCAGGGTGATGTTCCCTGTTCCTAGTGACAGGTTTCAGCTGTCACTGCAATAGTCAGTTACTTGTCACCAAATCCCCCAAACTTCACACTCTGAATCTGAGCACTGTGCCACCAACATCAGTGACTGTGCCCTGAACATGACATATACTGATAAGAGGAAGAGATTTTCAAGTTATCTAGACAAATTCATTGCAACAGTACCAACATCTCATGTGGTGATCATAGTGTAAGAGCTCAGTGTGTAAGATAGCATATGGGGAAAGTGTGTCTCACTGGATTGGAAAGTAAAACAAAATTATGAGTAAATACCCCATCAATAAAGAATGTGCTCAGAGTAATAAAGAACTATCTGGATATATTATTTATTATTATGTAGAAAAAGGTGCCAAGGAACAACTAATAGGGAAGTTTGAGATAAATAATAAAACAACAACTCAGACTGAGTAAATAAGGGCCATTCTCTGGGTTAATACTTTATTCATGATTGTAAATGAAACCTATTGTTAATGTTATAAATGAAACTCCTATTTAATATGTTCAAATAGGTCCAAGTGTTTTTCTAAAACAACAGCAGTAAACCAGCATTGCTCCTTGGCTGAATTTTTAGACTAACTCATCCAAAAGAAAATGCTTTCAACCTATATACTCTATTTTTTTGTTCTGGAGTATTTTTTTCCTTCCTTCAAAAAGCAAGAAAGATTGTTAAAAATAAATGGAGTTGGAACATACCATACTGACAGTTTAATCAAAATAAATTGCCTCAGATAACAAATTGGCGCAAGTTTTGAATATAATGTGAAGAAAGGAATATAACTACTTAGTGGATTTCAGTACCAATGGATGCAAAATTTCCTATCACATTGCTTTGTGTCCTTTGTCTTTAAGTTCTCTGTCTTATCATTTACCATCTTCATCAATAAATAAAAATTACATAAGAATATGACATGATTTTTTCTAGATTCTTGGAGTACAGGCCCCCCTCTCAGGGTTAGTGTTGAGCAAATTTCTGTATTCACTGTAGCAAATGTGAAAAGTAGTAAAACAATGAGAGGAGATTATCACCTGGTGGCTTTATTAAGTTAACAAATTAATTCTAGTTGGATTTCTGTAACATCAATTAATTTAGAATGGCAAGGTGCAGAAATATTACCTTATTATTAAGCAGGTGTTTCCTGATTCAGTTAAGGTACGTAACACATTTGCTTTTATTAAAATTTGTATTATGTTACATTGTTTAAATGCTTCTGCATATAACATTTTAAAATACAGCATCTAGGGGAAATTTCATATATAAGTGCTAGGTAGAGCAAACTACCACATTTTAAAATGATTTTGTCCAAAAATGACTTAATTCTCTATTTTCCATAAATCCCTTAAAAACTTATTTTGGAAATAGAAGACACGTTTCACCAAGTGGCTGTTTAGATTTGAAATTCCACAACTACCAGGATTAAATAGGTAGTAATTTGGCAAGTGCATTTTTCTTGTCTTTAAGGTAAAAAATTTTAAATGAAGCATAATATAGGAAAGATCATTAATTGAATATATACAGAATCTTGCATTTTATCTGGGTTGAACATTTTTCATTTTTATAGATAAGTCATCTGAATTCATGTTTGCTCCTTATGGTTTTTTCCTAGTATCTGAGATGGGTAAAGAAAAAGCAAGGGAAGATATTAATCAACACACATTGCTGTGACTTGTAAAGATGTTACTCCTTTATAACAGAACTGAGCCACATTTGACTACTCACTCCCCCTGACATTGAGTCACTGCCATGTTCTCCACCCAGCTCCAAAATAGAGTGGCATATTTTGAAGGGTGGAACAAGAAAAGCCCAGGTGGTACCACCTACTGTAAGTCATTTAGTTCTTCTTAGCTCAGTCACAGCTGTTGGTCTTTTCACAGTCTGTTAAAAGCAAAACAAGGCATAGAATGTGGGCTATTGACATTGTGCAATAATACCATTTGTTTGCTCAGATCATGGCAACCAATGGCAACTGGAGGAGTGTTTCCTTTTCAAGCTTTGGATAAAAATCTTCAGACCTGACTGCATACCTTGCAAACAGTGCTGTTAATGTAATTCTGGGCACATTGCAAAGTATATAATTACCATGTGATTTAATCTCACTAATTTGAGAACATGTATTATATATTTTAAAGAAATTTTAAAAATTAATGAGCATCTGTTTCATTTTGTATAGGCATATGGGGGAGAGAGGTGAAAAAAAAAGGGAACAAACTGTTTTGAGGCTTTTTAATTTTGCCTTAAATGCCCCTTTTCAATGAGGATCGGAATCCCCTCTCATCCCCCACGAAAAGCCAGGCTTTCCGCTCTTAGTCTTAGCAACTACGGGAAGAAATAGAATCACATAACTTTGACTAGGACTGGGCCACCAAAGAAGAGTGTTAAGTACAGGACTGGCCTAATTGTTGGGAGAAAAGGAGTTCCAATTAGAATGATTAAAGGGAGGTGACACATGTGCTGGATTCAGGCTTTGAGATCCAAGATGTTTCACCTTGATGAATAAAGTATGCAGTAGGATAGTCTAGACCAAAGCATTAATCAAGCAGGTAAAAATATTTTGTCTCCATTTGGTCTATTTTGAAACAAGATCCTTATTAAGGCATAAATAGACTATGGGAAGCACTCAGAAAATAGCTCCTAGGTAGCAAGGTTTATAGTAAGATTAACATCAGCCTGCCCAGATTGATGAATCTGAGGATATCTTAGTATCTTGAAAATTCATGCAGGATTAAATCAGCAACTAGATAAGGCCAAGGTTGTGTGTTGGTAATAATTGAGCCAAGAATTGACAGGAGCTGGAAGAGACAAGGGTAACTAAAAGAACTTCTAGCAGTGGCTCTATAACACTAAGTACTGTAAGAATGAAGTTCAGCATATTATATAGAAGATAATTGCAAGTTTTTCTATGGTTCTAGAATCAGGTCCAGGAATTTGCATTTTAAATGATTTCTGTGTAGAAGATCCCCCACCCCAATAGCAACTTTATAAACAATGCTTGTTGTCTACAAAGGAAATAAGTAAATGCATAAACAAACATAATAAATTATTTAAAAAGATTGATTGCCATAATCGAGTTATGGGCATCAGGGAAAGTACAAACATTGTTTTCAATTCATTTTGCCTTTAAGAATGTTTATCAGGGATTAAACTAAAAAAGGAGATACTCTCACACAAATGGAGTGGTAAGCAGAAGTACGCAGGTGGGCCATGTTATGTTATAGTTAACCTAAATATCTATTCCAGAGGAATAACTCCTATAAAGGCACTGGAGGAGATGGGGTCAATATCTAAAAGATAACATTATACAATAGTTAAACTGAAAGGGATGTTAGAAATCATTTCATCCAATGTCTTACTTAAGAGATGAGAAAACAAGCCTAGAAATCTCATTCCTTCATGTCAACAAAATGTAGCCCCATAATTTTAACACTGATCTGGAAACCATACTCATGAATCGATGCATAATTGGTCCATTCTGCCTTCTAAGAAAGTCTTTAAATATTTGAACACACTTAAAAACCTCACTGTCTTTTTTTAATTGCTCTAATTCTTTCATCCCTAACTCAAATAAATTTTCTTCTTTCTATTGTTTTATCTTTATGATTATGCCAACTTTCTCCCATAAATGTTTTTCAATTATTTTCCTGGTTCTGTTTATTTTAAACATTAAAAGAAAATAAATCCACAGGATTATAAATACAGTGATTTTAAGTTTCATCAATATCCTCTTTTTAAACATTCCCTTCTTAAACTTTGTCCTTCCTAAAATGTACTGAAGAAAGTAAAACTCCAGAGAAGAGGAAACATAGCAGTGAGCCTGAAACTATGCTCTGATTTCTTCTCACCAACTTAGTAATATCTTGAGAAGACAATATAAATCATGAACAATTACAAAAGTATCCAAGAGGTGATATCAGTTAAATATCCACAACTACCCTTCAATCCTTCCTGACATGATTCTCATTAGCCACAGAATTTTTCTCTTCATTATAAAGATCAAGAAGCTCTGATTAAGACTCAGTTTTGACTTTAAAGCCCTCCTTACTCTGTGAAAGAACAAAATAGCAATTTACAATAGTTATATGTAAATTTTAAAAATAGATTTATTCCAAAATAATTGAGTGGAAAAAAAACAGTAAGTTCCGTTTGCCATGTATTTAAATATTAAAGTGAAAATCATTTTCTAGAAAATAATTGCAAGTGTGTTGAGCAAAAAGAGAAATTAGAGAGAAACATAAATGTGGAGGAAATGGATCCATGCTCATCTGGCAAAATATTTCAGTTGCATGCACTTCAATCTCATTTGTAAAATAAATCAGTACTAGTTTTACAAAGATGTTGAAATGAGTAAATAAGAAAAATTGCAAAGCACTATAGAATATGTGGTGTTAATATTATAGCATTAAAGTATAACGATATAATGAATTTTAGTATAATAATATTAAATTAGTGTTATTCTTCCTTATGGCCATTGCTAGGTATTCAGTGTCAGTTCAGTATGCTAGGGTATTTTAAATGTAATTTAAGATTTTACAAGTCCAAAACCAGGTTGGAAAAACAGATGGATTTTACTATGGACATAGGGAGTTTTTAGTTTTAATGAGAATGGTTTTCAATGAGGAGTCAAATGACATGTAACTGTTTTATGGCATGTTTTACAGAAACAGATCCTGTTGCAACTGTTTTGATCTCTTGACTTAAGGGCATGAAGGCACTATTAGAATATTTTAACAAGTGAAATCACTAGTAAATTGAGCGGTCAAACTCAAATAGCTAAAGATAGAACACAGATCACATATAGAATGTTATGCTGAATCTCATTTAATTAATTTCATTACCATATAATGAGGAAGAACTGTGTTATATACTAAAATATTTTTTTCATTATCCTTGCCTTTATTATATTTAAAAGTAAAAGGTCATCATGGTTGAGATGTTCTTCACAGTATATATGTTATTTTAATAATTTCCATATTTGGTATCCCTAGGTTCCCTCTTAATATCTTAATTTCTTAACCGCTGATCAAGCTAATCCTCATAAAGTATACCTTTATTAAACCTAATACTTTCAAACCATTATTGATATTTATATGATATTAATGATAGTAAGATCTTTCATATATGTATAGTACATTTACTTTGGGTTTGTTTTCTGTGTTACTTTTTTCTTCTTTTTAACTAGTGTCTTGTTCACTCATGTTGATTTCTCCTCTTTAACTCTCCGTCTGTTGTAATGTTTATATGTCTACATAAGCATGTAGAATGCCACATATCAAGGCACTTAAAGATCATTTTATTCACATGTTTAATTAAAACTGATTGTTTATAGTTCATAATGCGTGATCAAAACTGAAAGTTTCTGTGATGAATGCCCTTGTACTGTTCACCATGTAAGAATTTATTCACTATGTAAGAATTCGTTCACCATGTAAGAACTTGTTCGTTATGCTTCAGAAGATTGGAGACTGACGAGAATTAGGCTTGAGATGGATTAATGATTGTACATTGAGCATTGAGCTCCTTATACTGAATTTTATTGTTGTTAACAACCATTTGATCAATAAATATGAGAGATGCCCTCTCAAAAAAAAAAAACTGAATGTAACCGCATGTTTTAGGGAAAAAAATCCATAGTAGGGAAACACTTTCCATCTCTTTTCTTGCTAAAACTAACCCAGATAAATGAGTCATTCAACAGCAAATATGTCAGGATTTCAGTGAGAAACAGCTTTGATCAGTTGCCACAATCACATAGCACAGAGCTTAAGATTGTGGTGAATTCAGAGATACTACAAACTCAGCATCTGCATCACTATGCCAATGGTTTTATATGTACATTGTCAATTCACTCTTTGATCAATTTTTTCCTAGCTGACTACCATTCTTATCTAACATTCTGAACTCTTGACTATCTTGCAGACTTTATTTTTCTTAATTGTAACAGTTTATTACCCTGCTTACTAAATTGGACTGTAACATTTCCAAATTCATTTCTTCCCATATAATATTGTGATATTTTCCTGGCACTGATGACTAGCATTCTTCATCTTGATTAAAAAATTTAGTTATAAATATTTTTTACTTCCTTAAATGAAATCATAAACTTGTTTCTTGATTTAGATTTCACCTATGTGAAATTTCTGAGCTATCACCACACAACATGCTTACCTACCAACTTAAAATTTTCAGTCATTACTCTAAATTTATCATTCTTACATTAATTTCAATTTATGTTCATGTTCATATATATATATATATGTTAATTCAGGTCAGTGTTAAGAAAATATAAATCATTATGCTCAAATTTTTATATTAAGAAAAACTATAATTATTATTTATAGCTCTTCATGTAAGAGCACAATTAATGATACAATTTATTTGTATCTTTTATATTTTCCTATGACCACATTCTCCCTTAGTCTTAATTTATTTTTACTCTTTTGCTATAATACATGACACAGAGAAAACCATATGAACACATAGAAAATATGTTTATCATTTTTATAAGGTAGACACCATTGGAACACACCCCTTGGTCAAAAATCACAACTTTACCTGGTTCCCTAGTTGCCCGTGTATATGCCCCACTACCATCACAATCCCCTTCCCTCCTACCAAATGTAACCATTTTCCTGATTTTACAGTGATTGCTTTTCTTACCTATAATTGTTGAAGGATCTGAGCCAAGCCTTTGGTCTGTAGAATTTTCCCCAGTGTGAATTTTTCCAATTGGATATTGATTATCACCATTTCTTTGTATCTCCTGCAGTGTCACAAGGAACTAGAGATTTGATCAGACTCAGGTCCAAGGTCCTTGGCAAGACCATGGTAGCACTCACTCTGTCCTTTCATCACTTGGTTGTGCTGTGTGGAGCTGCTTCACTTATCTATTGTATTATATTTGAATATCTCAAATATTTAATTACTCCTTCATTCAGTTCATATAGGAAAACCAGGATAAATATTTGATTATGTCCTCTAGTTACCAGTTTCCAAAATACTGAATTACTTCTCTATTATTTTCCTGAGGTAACCAATTTTTTTTATTTCATTATGAAAACATGATTTAAACTATTTTCAATTATTTGCAAAGATTATACTTACTGAAGTTCAAATTGTTACAGCTTTGGCTAGTGGGAACCTCTTAAACATGGTCTCTAATTATTTTTGTCATAACTCTAGTAGTTTTGCTAATTTATTTAATACTTAGTATGATAAGATGTTACAGGCCCATCTCAAATATTTTTGCCTCAGACTTGAAAATAGCCATTTTCATAACCTGTGTCAGTAATATTTCAAGGTTATAATCCAAGCGGTGTTGCTCAAATCTACTGGGCTAGTAATTGATTTTATTAGCTGAGGATAGCATTAGAAAATGTGTGTGTTAGTGTGTGTTTGTGTGTATAGTCTTTACCTTCTTTTTTATATACAAAGAAGCCCTGGTTCTTAATAACAGGAAAAACTGCAATATCTTATAAATACTCTTTGCTTTATCCCATATTAAACACACAACTATCTCTTGCCTCACATTTGTTTTCTTTGAATATCTCAAATATTTTATCCACTTTCTTATGTCATACAAACTTGTTTGCAAAAACTATTTAGAAAAAACAAAAATGGTTAGTATAAAAGCTAGGGAAAAAAACTTGATCTAATTTTCTTCCTCTTTTAAGTATTTCATTCTATTTTCTCAAATATCCAAGTAATTTTTTTTTTAAACTCCAATATATATCCTGGAACATTTCTTAATGTTGGTCATTGTCATTCAATATTCTCAAGTATATAATGTGATTTTTTAAATTGTGTTTTAAACTATATAATAAAAATATTTATGTATTTTTATTTCATGACTATTTTATGTATAACTTGTATTTTTGTATTTGTTCTGCCTTGTTACTGTTTTTTCTTGACTGAAAATTTTTTTAGTATGTTTGCTCTTATTTGCTTCTCAGTATTTGTACCTTTATTTTGGATCTATTTTATCTTTTTGTTACTTATATTTTTTAATGTATCTCTTAAATTTTGAAATAATTTCAAACTTACACAATAATATTTTTTCCTGAAACTTTAGGTAAATGTTTTTATATGATGCTTAACAACACCATATAATTTACTGTGTATTTCCTCTACAAAGGACTTTGTAAAACACAATGACAATAAACAACTGAAATGAGGAAATTAACATAGATGTGTTAATACTGTCTAATCTTTGGGCTGATTCAAGTTTTGCCAATAATTCTTGTCAAGGCTGTCTCAGATTTTACCAGGCTTACAGCTAACACATTAACCTATCACAGCTTCATGAATGCTGACTGTATGCATATGAACCTTGAGTCTGGGAGAAAAACATTTTTTTTTACTCATACCACTGCAAGCAGCATGAAATTCATGTTTATGTTAATTTCTTTTGCTCCCCAATTCCCATGGGGGTGACATGGTGTTGTTCAGGAGGAGGCTGCTGATGCAGTGGAATTGTACCACAGATGAAAAACTTTAAGCCTTGGGAAACCTCAATATTTTTGTAATGGGTTGAAAGCTGTCCTCCTCCTAACCTCTTCCCTAGAGAGGGACATTATCACTTTCTATTAAGTATTTATCCTGTTAATAAACAAACCTGGTATCTGCCTCAAAGAAAAATACCATCTCTCTCTTCCAAGACTGTTTGCTGTACTACCATCCTTGAAAAGATAGTGCAAAACAAATTCCATCTGCAAATAATAATGTAAAAGACTTATGGAAAATTGTCTGCAAATATCCCAGCAATGCCTTATTTGTCATGTTGTAGGGAAAATGAAAGTTCCTATGGCCAGGATCCTTACCTGACCCTAAACTGCTTGATGATGTAATTGACCTACTGCTAGGCTAGTGTTTCCGGCAATGAGCCATATTGTTGATGTTGCTATATAAAGAGTTCAGCCCAGTGTTCTGCCCAGAGGCAGAGATGGAGACAAGCTTGCTGCATGGAGACTGCCCCAGAGGCAGGTGTGATTCCAGCACTGAAACTGCCACTGTGAACATCAATCTTGGCATAAACCCTTTTACCCCTAACATTCTGTTGTTATTCAGTCTCTCCAATCCAGAGTGAACTTGCCTGGGTTCAGTCCCCCTCAGGTGAGACACCTGTCTCTTCAGGCTTCTTGAATGGGGAAGGGTTTCTCAGTCATTCTTTGTTTTCATCATTTTCATCAATTACAGGTTTGTTATTTTGGATAATGTCCCTCAATTTGTGTGGCTTGATATTTTTTCACCCATAGATTCAGTTTGTGAATTTTTATAAGAATATTATAGAAATAATGCTCTATTGTTGATGTATCCTATTCAGTTTGTCCTATTACTAGTAAAACTAACTTTTAGCACTTTATTAAAATGATATCTACCAGATTTCTCAATTAAAAACCAATGCCTTTCTCATTTAATTTACTATGTATTTCATGGGTGGGTGTGTTGTAAATATCCAGCTTCTCATCAAACTTTACCATGTATTTTATTATCTATTAAAGATTTTCACCTGAATTCATTATGAGTGATGGTTAATAAATGGTGATTTTTTAAATTCTACTTTTCCATTCTGTATTTATGTACTGGCATTTAGTTTAAATAGATTGTTCTCATTTATGTATTCATCTATTTCTTTTATAAGAATATTCAAGGATCTCTATTTCTTTTAATATATTGCAATCTATTTATTTCATTATTTATTTTAATTTTCAAAATTTCCGATTTGACAACTGAAAGCCACTTCAAGGTAGTTTTAGTGTCTTTTCACAGTTTTACTAGTCTTGACATCTTATAGCATAGAACAATTTTCAGAAAACAATATCTGGGCACTAGTTGGGATGTTATTGGGTGTTACTATCTATAGGCCTTCACAGTGGACAAAGATTGGCAATATAATTTACTCATATTTATTATCATATTACATTTGTATTTATTTTCACATTTACAACTATAAATGGAACAAGATGACTTCATACTGAAAACTCCAGTTGCACTTTTATATCCAATATTGTTCAGGAGGAAAAAAAGAAGGCAAAAGGCAAGAAGAAGGGACTCATTTCATTTTCATTTAATTTTTTTTCACTATTATCTAACATTTCTTTGAAGGTATTATCTGTGGTAGTTATTCAGTTTTTTGTTTCTTCTTAGTTTTCATTTGCAATTAAAGCAATCCAATTCCTTCTTGAGTTCATCTTATTTTTTGGGATTTTCTAATTCTGATTTGTGCTTTTATAAAGTGTGCTTTATAAAATCCGTGAAGTAGTACCTTATACTTTTCATTTGCTTTGTGGGTTTTTCTAGAGTGCTTTCATTTTTCTAGGGATGTTATTGTATGCCTTTATCTCATAGTGACATTGAAGAAGATTTGGTTTTAATATTTACTCCTGCTCATTTTAATGTAGAATTGGTTTCCTGTTTTTTATGTGCAAGTTGAAATTTGAACATAAATATGGAGATGTGATCCATATTAGCTTCTAAAAATTTGCAGAAGATTTAAGAGTTCCCAAAACTTGGATTGTTCCAGTAGCTTTGGACCTTACATGTGCCTTCCACTCATGTATTGGATGATATTTGATATATAGAAACCCTTCCTATTTAAGCTGCTGTTTTCCCATTGCCCTGATGTGTTCTCCAGTGACTTCCTGTTAACTCCTTTGGGGGTCTCATATTCTTTAGTTTATCAGATAACCGTTTGATTTCCTCCCCTTCATTCTACAAAGGTGTTGACGCCATGCAGGATTTTTGGCTATTGGTTGTTTGTATTTACATACTTACATCTAGAGGTTTATGGGGGAGCCCTTGTTACCAAGTTTTGTTGCAACATTGCCCATTTTTAGATTTTCTGTCTCATTTTATTGTCTGTTTTCATGATATGATATAGGAAGATTAAAAAAATTATGTCACATATACCATACTCCTTAATATGTTGCCAGAATCCTGTGTTGATTTTTTTAATATATCTTTCATAATAGAACTAAAGTTGAATGTTAATTTATAAATATTATTTAAATATTTTTGAAGTGTTATAGCCAAAAAAATACCAGAATAAGTATTTTAAGCTTTTATTCTACAGGAAAATTTTTCTCCACAATAAAATAAAATAAAATAAAAACTTAGAATAAGGTTTGTTGAAAACTAAATTTGCAATTTATCAAGAAGAAAACTGACATAATATTTCTATTCTTCAATAACTTCTACCATTTGTAGTGTTTGCTCATTGTATAAATATTTAGAGATGTTTGCATGAGAAAGTTTATATATATTTACAAACAGCATTATATTGTACATGCAGTTTTAAAAATCTGCTTATGACTATTTTCTATATCAAATAAGTATACCTCTAATTGACAAATGTAATAGCTTGGAATTAAATTAATTAATAGCCTGGTGTGATATCTCATAAGCTGCTTTCCTTATCATTTTTGCAGCTGAAATTTGCACATAAAATAGATGGTAACATGCCATATGGTAAATGTTTAAAATTGGATAAATGTAGATACATGTACAGGATGGAATAATCATGAAGACAGTCCTTACACAGTTTTGAAAATAGAAAGTCTTCCCTGAATGACTGATTTTGCTTGTGAGTTTTACTGATCTAGATTCAAAAGAATTCTGTGGTCTACAATGTTTGGAGCAGTTGTTCTAAACTCATGCAATTTTTATGTGCTTTCTAAACAGACTCTGAATTTTAAGCTCCCATATTCCAGCAGGTATATTACAAAGTCCAGTGGGTAAACCCAGCACTTGTCACGCATACAAATATTACAATTAAGTTTTTTCAGAGCAATCAGAAGTATATTCATTAATAGAATTCAGTAAATATTCAGTAAATATCTGATATACCAGGGAAATTCTAGATGCTAAAGATGTAACAGTTAGCCAAATGGATAAAATTTGCTGTGTGCCTGATGTTTATATTATTGTAATAATAAAAATATATGAATGACCCTGTATGTGAGAAGGTGGTAAATATTTTAGAGATACATGGAGAAGGTAAATTAATTGTGAAAATGGGGGTTGTTACTATCTAAATCAGTTAGATAAAGCCTCACTGAGAAGGTGACTTGAGCAAAGATTTAAAGAAGTTGAGCAGGTGAGTCATGAAGATGATTTGAGGAAAGGATATCTGTGTGGACAGCAGGGACAGGTCTGATAGTGTTCAGCAGGCTCAAACAACAGCAAAGAAGGCAGATTTACAGGAGCTGAGAAAAACTGGAAGGTAGGAACAATATAAGAGATGAGGTCATGGGCACAATGGGGGGAGGACAAGACCATACAAAGCTTTCTAAGCTATTGTAAAGACGAGATTTCCTCCGAGTGAGATGGCAAACAATTCAAAACTTTTGAGAAGAAGGGGATGATATGATCTGTTTTTTAAGTTTTGAAAGATCACTGTCACAGTTGTGTTGAGAACAGAATAAAGAGAAGGTGTGAGAGGACAGGGCTGTAATAATGGACTTCAATTAGTTAGAAGGATAATCCAGATAAAGATGATGGTTTGGACAAGAGGGGTCTCAGTTAATGTAGTGTGGAGTCAGATTCCTTGTATATTTTCAAGATAGAGACAACAAAATTTGCTGATGATTGGACGTAGTGGTGAGCTGAGTTAGCTTCATGAGTGTGTGACGTGCAATTGCACAGAGCTAAAAGCTCAGAAGAACCCTATGCTTAGTGTAATGCTTTGTTTTTGCTGTCTTAAGGTTTTTAATAATTTCATCTTTCAGGTTGTGGTTTATAAGTCTGATGGAACAATAGATGACGTGCTTGAGCAGAGGAGATAAGCATAATATGCATGCCTCCTGTCATTCCTTCCTATTCTATTCACATATAATTGTTACGATTTCCCATGAGCACAGACTTCCAGTAGACCCATGATATGTGCAATTTCGGTAAAACTGAGTCACTGGCTTCCATAATACATTTCCATAATACATAATAACTTATACTTACTTTGAGTGTTACTGAACTCCACAGATAGTGGAGTTGTATGCTCATGTTACATATCAACACGTTTATGATTAAGTGGAGCCACTGAAAGCTCTAGGAGGCCATGCTTTCCTTTCTAAATAGAACTTGCTTTGAATGTAGAGGCAGTGGTGTTCTAAGAAACAAAAATAATCATGAAACCCATCATATTCTTTTTACTCATGTTACTTCCCTGTATTAGCCAATTACTTAGGCTAAAAGTGATGACTTGTAAGGAAAATGAAAGATGGGACAACCAATGTTTCTTTTCCTTTGAGTCCTTCTTTGATACTCAGTAAACTGGGAATAGAATTGGTAGAAGGTGTGCATAGCAATAAGTGAAATAAAAACTGTCGAGTAATTTTTTGTAGTATTTCTGCTGTTCTGGTATAAACAAAATAATGAAATAGCAAGTGAATATTATGATGGGAGTAATCCAAGAGAAAGGTAAAATTTGTAAATCTAGTGGGAAAAACATGGCTCATGTGATGCTTTGGTTAGTCAAAAAAGAATAGAATCTATTTCACAAGTTGTATCTTTGGCCTTTGAAGGGAAACTAAATAGTTCATCTCTAGTAACAGAAAATCAAGGATATGTGTATATATATTTGTAGATATGCTGAGGTGAAAAGAGAGTTTATGGAATTTGTCTTCTGATTAATCCTTTTTTCTCAGTAAAAAAAATAGGCAAATTTATCTTCCAAAAATTATACTACGGGAGATATTGAAGATCTGAGGAGAGAAACATGGAAGTTATTTCAGCTCCATTGTCCAATTATCAGAAGAGTCTTTATGAAGCCCCTAAAATATTTATGCTCTTTAGCACCTTCATATATATATATATGTGTGTGTGTGTGTGTGTGTGTGTGTGTGTGTATATATATATATATATATATATATACACACACACACACAGACATAACAACATTTTATTTGTTTTGTTTAGTTTCATAGTTGACTCAATCTACTTCTCCCAATAGATTGTAAATCCTGTCAGCATAGAGATCTTGATTTTCTTATCAATTCTGTGACTAGCAGAATATTTTCCATACAGTAGACACTAAATTAATAACTTGAAATAATTGGTTAGACATGTGTTTCTTATTGTGAAACTATAATTCTGATAGCAAAATATAAGAAGAATCTTCAAAGATAGTTACTTAAGCTTCTAAATCCACTTTCTTTCAGATGTCCACTTTTTCCCCAGATATTGTGAAGTACAGTCATTCTTGTATTCACATCTAGGTTTGTGATTCCCAAAAAATAAACAGGAAATGTAAGGTCTCAACTACTATAAGTAGTTTGTTTCTTTCATTCTGCTTCAACATAGATGACAAAGTAAACTCTTCCTTGACTTTTATCCCTAAAATCAATTGCATAGACACTTTATATATAGAAAATATTACTGAAAATATTAGCAAGATGAGCATGGTATTTATATTAGGGCAATGCAAACAACTATAAATAAATTAATTTGCTAATTCACTGACCATACTTCCATTAGAATTTTCTCATACACTATTTTTTTTTGACAGTAACAGCTTCTTGCCTCATTGTTGGCTTACTTCCTTACCCTTCATACTGACTCATCAATCTGTTACAATTCACCTCCAAATTCCAAATCTTTACTCTCTTTATTTCCTGATAATTTTTTTTTCAGAGTCTTTCTGAATTTGAATGTATTATGAAGCCACCTATCCACATAAAGAAATTTCTAATGTATTAGGGACTGTAGGTACCGTCTACAAAGTCATTTCATACCACAATACTAGCTTGGTATAGAAAACCAAATCTTCTTAATACTATTTTGTAAAACTATAATGATTTTTCATATCCCAATTTATATTTCATAAATACCTACTGAAAGAAAATACTAAAATGCCAACAGGCTTAGTGCTTTGTCTGTTTTCTAGTCTGGTATTCAAATTAATTAGAGATTCATTCTATATTTAAACATGAATTCCACTCATTCTTAGGGAAATCCAGAGAGAATTTGATTAATCACGAGAATCCCTCTGCTATATCTTGAACAGTTGCTCTAGAAGGAAACCGCATCTTCCTCTGGGAGTCATTGAATATACCTATCTATACTTTCATATGCTATTTTATTTTTGATTTTAGCATTCTCTCTGTGCAGTTGCTTCTGTACATTGGAGGAATCTAGTCACTTTTCCAGTGAAGTCAGTAGCTGTGTGCAAGTTCTCTACCTGTTGAATTATGTAAATATGGCTTCTCTGTTCCTTGCTATCATATACTTCCTCATTTTATGTCATATCTTTTTGTTTTTAATTTTCTTTTGGTCATTTTAAACTTTTCTCCTGCTTGGATTATTCCTCAGAATTTAACATCTCTTCTAATAAGAGAGGTATTTCTTAAAACCTTTAACTTTTTCCACTGAAAGAAATGTCAGTTTGCATTTGAAGCACACTTAATTGTTATTCACCTCCGGCAGGAATATATATATAACACCCAGATTAAGTTTATTGGAACATTTCCCTCAGTATCTCTAACCAATACTTCGTGGGGGAAACTACAGTCTTTTGTTAATCTCCATAGAATGGTTTCTGAAAATAGCTTTGGAGACTGTTCACAGGTTTGCACTGGTATTCTTGCACTGGTTTGATTTTGTTTCTTTTTGTACTTTTCTCCAAAGAACCTTACATAGTAATTTAATGTTGAACTTTGATAATAGTGTTTCAACTATTTAATTACACAATTTCAAATACATAGACCCATTAATCTCTTATGTCTTCTGAAAACAATGCATCAATATTTAAAGAATAATTATTAAAAGAATTTTTACTTAATACTAGAAGAAATGAAAATATTTATTTCTGAATTTAGAGTATAGTATTTATTTTCTAAGTATGGAAACATTGTGTTGCCACATGGTTCTGTATTCATACCACCTGCTATATTTCCAAAGGAGATTCCATTCAGTGTTTTTAATTCTGTACAGAAGGAAGAAATGTGCCAGAAAAGAGGTTGGAAAGTAAACAACAGGAGGTTCTATATGAAATATAATACTTGAAAATTTAGGCATGAAAGTTTCACTGACATTAATGAGGATGGGGGAACTAAATCTCCCCCTACTTTACTAAATTCACCTTTATACGTAAGTGCATAGTCAAGACTAAAAAAATATGGCCTTAACTGACTCCATTATACTGGGATATTACCAGGAAAGTGAGTAATATGTATTCTTTATTGTAATTCCATGTAATACTGTATCTTTAGTTGCTATGTGATAAAGTGATTCTTCCAGATGCTGTGTGTGTGCGTGTGTGTGTGTGTGTGAGAAAGAGAGATAAGACCAACGTGAACAGCCTACAGATTGTCTCAAGATAGCATAATGTCTCTCTTCTGAACAGTAAATTCTATGTGGCAGCATGTTCTGATGAGGGCCAAAGACATAATGATGCCAAAGCTAAACAAATACAACCAGAAGTGAATCAAGAAGCTACTCCTTTAGCAAGGGGAAATACTATTCCATTAATCAATCTACTTATTATTAATTTAGTGTCTTTTACTTTAATTTCTTTTTCTTTCCCTTCTTTCCTTCCTCCCTTCCTCCCTTTCTCCTTCTTTATATTGAGGTATCATTGATATAGTATCTTATGAAAGTTTCACATGAGCAACATTGTGGTTTCAACATTCACTCATATTATCAAGTACCTCCCACATACCCTATTGCAATCACTGTCCATCAGCATAGTGAGATGCTATGGAGTCACTATTTGTCTTTTCTGTGCTGTATAAACTTCCCCATGACCTACTTATATTATGTGTGCTAATTATAATGCCCCTTAATCCACTTCTCCCTATCTCTCTACCCACCCTCCCCATCCCTTTCCCTATGGCAACCACTAGTCCCTTCTTGGAGTCTATTAGTCTGCTGCTGTTTTGGTGCTTCAGTTTTGCTTTGTAGTTATACTACACAAATGAGTGAAATCATTTGGTACTTGTCTTTCTCCATCTGGCTGATTTCACTGAGCATAATACCCACTAGCTCCATCCATGTTGTTTCAAATAGTATGATTTGTATTCTTTTCATGAATGGATAATATTCCATTGTGTGTATGCAACACATCTTCTTTATCCATTCATCTATTCATGGGCACTTAGGTTGCTTCTGTGTCTTAAATATTATAAATAGTGCTGTGATAAACATAGGGGTGCATATGTCTTTTTGAATTTAGGATCTTGTTTTCTTTGGTTAAATTCCTAGGAGTGGAATTCCTGGGTCAAATGGTATTTCTATTTTTATTTTTTTGAGGAACCTCCATATAGCTTTCCACAATGGTTGAACTAATTAACATTCCCACCAACAGTGTAGGATGTTGCCCATCCTAACTGGTATGAGGTGATGTATTATTGTGGTTTTAATTTCCATTATCCTGGTAATTAGCGATGTGGAGCATCTTTTCATGTGTCTGTTGGACATCAGAATTTCTTCTTTGGAGTATTATCTGTTCAGATCCTCCACACATATTTTAACTGGGTTATTTGCCTTTTGGGTGTTGAGGTGTGTGAGTTCTTTATGGATTTTTGATGCTAACCATTATCAGATATGTCCTTTATGAATATATTCTCCCAAACTGTAGGATGCCTTTTCATTCTGCTGATGGTGTTCTTTTCTGTACAGAAGCTTTTGAGCCTGATGAAGTCCCGTAATGTTCATTTTGCTTTTATTTCACTTGCCTGAGGAGATGTGTTGAGAAAAAAGTTGATCATGTTTATATTGAAGAGATTTTGCCTATGTTTTCTTCTAAGAGTTTTATGTTTTTATGACATATATTCAGTTCTTTGATCCATTTCCCTTTTATTTTTGTGTATGGAGTTAGACAATAATCCAATTTCACTCTCTTACATGTAGCTTCCAGTTTTGCCATGACCAGTTGTTCAATAGGCTGTCATTTCCCCACTCTATATCCATGGTTCCTTTATTGTTTTTTAATTGACCATGTATGTGTGGGTTTATATCCCACATTCTGTTCCATTAATCTCTGGGTCTGTTCTTGTGCCATTACAAAATTGTTTTGATTACTGTGGCTTTGTAGTAGAATTGAAGTTGGGGAGTTGAATCCCTCCAGCTTCATTCTTCCTTCTCAGGATTTCTGTGGCTATTTGGGATCATTTGTGGTTCCATATGAAATTTAGTACTATTTGTTCTAGTTCACTGAAAAATGCTGTTGGTATTTTGATAGGGACTGCATTGAATCTGTAGATTGCTTTAGGCAGGATGGCCATTTTGACAATATTAATTCTTCCTTTCCAAGAGCATCAAATGTATTTCCACTGTTCTTTTACTATTTTATTTTGTTATAATTAACCTACAATTACATGCAGAGCATTATGTTTACTAGGCTCCCCCCTTCATCATGTCCCTGCCCACACAATCCCCATTATAGTCACTGTCCATCAGTGTAGTAAGATGCTGTAGAATCACTACTTGTCTTCTCTGTGTTGTATAGCCCTCCCCATGCTCCCCACACACATTATACATGCTACTCGTAAAGATAACGCCCCTTTTCTTTTTCCCCACCCTTATCCTTCCCTTCCCACCCATCCTCCCCAGTCCCTTTCCCTTTGGTAACTGTTAGTCCATTCTTGGGTTCTGTGATTCTGCTGCTGTTTTGTTCCTTCAGTTTTTCTTTGTTCTTATACTCCACATATGAATGAAATCATTTGGTACTTGTCTTTCTCTGCCTGGCTTATTTCACTGAACAAAATACCCTCTAGCTCCATTTGTGGTGGGATTTGTTTTCTTCTTATGGCTGAATAATATTCCATTGTGTATATGTACCACATCTTCTTTATCCATTCATCTACTGATGGACACTTAGGTTGCTTCCATTTCTTGGCTATTGTAAATAGTGCTGTGATAAATATAGGGGTGCATCTGTCTTTTTCAAACTGGAGTGCTGTATTCTTAGGGTAAATTCCTAGAAGTGGAATTCCTGGGACAAATGGCATTTCTATTTTGAGCTTTTAAAGGAACCTCCATACTGCTTTCCACAATGCTTGAACTAATTTACATTCCCACCAGAAGTGTAGGAGGGTTCCCCTTTCTCTGCTACCTCACCAACATTTGTTGTTGTTTGTCTTTTGGATGGTGACACTCCTTACTAGTGTGAGATGAAATCTCATTGTGGTTTTAATTTGCATTTCTCTGATGACTAGTAATGTGGAGAATCTTTTTATATGTATGTTGGCCATCTGAATTTCTTCTTTGGGGAACTGTCTGTTCAGCTCCTCTGCCCATTTTTTAATTGGATTATTTGCTTTTTCTTTGTTGAGGTGTGTGAGCTCTTTATATCTTTTGGATGTCAAGCCTTTATCAGATCTGTCATTTATGAATATATTCTCCCATACTGTAGGGTACCTTTTTGTTTTATTGATGGTGTCCTTTGCTGTACAGAAGCATTTCAGCTTGATATAGTCCCACTTTTTCATTTTTGCTTTTGTTTCACTTTTTGCCCGAGGAGATATGTTCATGAAGAAGTCACTCATGTTTATGTCCAAGAGATTTTTGCCTATGTTTTTTTCTAAGATTTTTATGGTTTCATGACTTACATTCAGGTCTCTGATCCATTTCAAATTTACTTTTGTGTATGGGGTTAGACAGTGATCCATTTTTGTTCTCTTACATGTAGCTGTCCAGTTTTGTCAGCACCATCTGTTGAAGGAACTGTCATTTCCCCATTGTATGTCCATGGTTCCTTTATTGTATATTAATAAACCATATATGTTTGGGTTAATTTCTAGAGTCTTTATTATGTTCCACTGGCCTGTGGCTCTGTTCTTGTGCCAGTTCCAAATTGTCTTGATTACTGTGGCATAGTAGTAGAGCTTGAAGTTGGGGAACGATTTCCCCCCGCCCCACTTTATTCTTTCTTCTCAGGATTGCTTTGGCTGTTCGGGGTCTTTGGTGTTTCCATATGAATTTTTGAACTATTTGTTCCAGTTCGTTGAAGAATGATATTGGTAATTTGATAGGGATTGCATCAAATCTGTATATTGCTTTGGGCAGGATGGCAATTTTGATGATATTAATTCTTCCTAGCCAAGAGCATGGGATGAGTTTCCATTTGTTATTGTCCTCTTTAATTTCTCTCAAGAGTGTCTTATTGTTTGTGGTGTATAGGTCTTTCATTTCCTCGATTAGGTTTATTCCTAGGTATTTTATCCTTTTTGATGAAATTGTGAATGTAATTGTTTTCCTGATTTCTCTTTCTATTAATTTATCATCAGTATATAGCAATTCAACAGATTTCTGTGTATTATATTTGAATCCTGTAACTTTGCAGAATTCAGTTATTCTAGTATTTGAGGGTGGATTCTTTAGGGTTTTTTAAGTACAATATCATGTCATCTGCAAATAATGACATTTTAACTTCTTCCTTACCAATCTGGGTCTCTTTTCATTTTTTTGTGTTGCCTGAGTATTGTGACTAAGACATCTAGACTATGTTGAATAAAAATGGGGAGAGTGGGCATACTTCTATTCTTCCCAATATTAGAGGAAAAACTTTCAGCTTTCTACAGTTAAGTTTGATGTTGGCATTGGGTTTTGCATGTGGCCTTTATTATGTTGATACTTGCCCTCTATACCCATTTTGTTGAGAATTTTAATCATGAATGGATGTTTAATTTTGTCAAATGCCTTTTCAGTATCTATGGAGATGATAATGTGATCTTTGTCCTTTTTGTTGATGTGTATGATGTTGATGGATTTTCGAATACGGTACCATCTTCACAACCCCTAAATAAATACACTTGATCATAATACATGACCTTTTGGATGTATTTTTAAATTCTGTTTACTAATGTTTTGTTGAGGATTTTTCCATCTATGATCATCAGGGTTATTAGTCTGTAATTTTCTTTTCTTGTGGTGTCTTTTCATGGTTTTGGTATTAAAGTGATGCTGGACTCACAGAATATGTGTGGAAGAATTCCCTCCTCTTCTACTTTTTGGAAAACTTTAAGGAGGATGGGTATTAGGTCTTCATTAAATGCTTTATACGATTCAGCAGTGAAACCATTTGGTCCAGAGCTTTTGTTCTTAAGTAGTTTATTGATTAAGAATTCAATTTTTTTGCTGGCAATTGGTCTATATAGATTTACTGTTTCTTCCTGGGTCAGTCTTAGGTTGTATGTTTCTAGAAAGTTGTCCATTTCTTTTAAGTTATCCAGTTATTTAGCATATAAGTTTTCATAGTGTTCTCTAATAATTCTTTGTATTTCTGTGGTGTCTGTAGTGATTTTTCCTTTATCATTTCTGATTCTGTTTATGTTTGTAGACTCTCTTATTTTCATGATAAGTCTGGCTAGGGTTTTATCTATTTTGTTTCTTTTCTTGAATAACCAGCTCCTGCTTTAATTGAGTCTATTGTTTTATTCTCCTATATTCTATTTATTTCTGCTATGATCTTTATTATGTCCCTTCTTCTACTGAATTTGGGCTTTAGTTGTTCTTTTTCTAATTTCATTGATTGTGAGTTCAGACTGTTCATTTGGAATTGTTCTTATTTCTTGAGGTAAGCCTGTATTGCAATATACTTCTCTCTTAGAAAACTGCCTTCACTGCATCCCACACGTTTTTTGGGGTGTTGTGTTGTTGTTTTCATTTTTCTCCATGTATTGCTTGATCTCTGCTTTTATTTTGTCATTGATCCATTGGTTATTTAGGAGTATGTTCTTAAGCCTCCATGGGTTTGTGAGCTTTTGTTTTATTTCCATAATTTATTTCTAGTTTCATAACTTTGTGGTCTGAGAAGCTGGTTAGCACAATTTCAATCTTTCTGAATTTACTGAGGCTCTTTTTGTGACTTAGTATGTGATCTAGTCCTAAAAATGTTCCATGTGCACTTGAGAAGAATTAGTATCCTGCCACTTTTGAGTTGAGTGTTCTATAGATGTCTGTTAGGTCCATCAGTTCTAATGCATTGGTCAGTGCCTCTCTCTTCTAACTTATTTTCTGTCTGGTTGATCTGTCCTTTGGAGGGAGAAGTATATTGAAGTCTCCTAAAATGTATGCAATTGCATTCTGTTTCCCCCTTTAATTCTCTTAGTATTTGTTTCACATACATAGGTTCTCCTTTGTTGGGTGCACATATATTTATGATGATTGTATCCTCTTTTTGGACAGACCCCTTTATCATTATGTTATGTCCTTCTTTGTCTCTTATAACTTTCTGTGTTTTGAAGTCTATTTTATCTGATACAAGTACTGCAACTCCTCCTTTTTTCTCCGTATTATTTGCATGAAATATGTTTTTCAATCCCTTCACTTTCAGTCTGTGTATGTCTTTGGGTTTTAAGTGAATCTCTTATTGGCAACATATAGATGGGTTTTATTTTTTTATCAATCTTTAACCTATGTCTTTTGACCAGTGCATTCAGTCTATTTACATTTAGGGTTATTACTGATAGATATGCACTTATTGCCATTGCAAGCTTTAGATTCATGGTTACAAAAGGTTCAAGAAAAGCTTCTTTACTATCTAACTGTCTAACTTAACTCACTTATTATGCTGTTTCAAACACAGTCAAAAGGTTCTTTTTTTTCTCTGCCTTCTTCTTCCTCCTCCACTCTATATCAGGTGTCACATTCTGTACATTTTGTGTATCCCTTGACTGACTTTGTGTGTAGTTGATTTGCTTTTGCATTTCCTTAGTAATTAATTCATCAACTTCCTTTTTTTGTGGTTTTATTTTTTCTGGTGACAGCTATTTATCCTTAGGAACACTTCCCTCTAGAGCAGTCCCTTTAAAATACACTTCAGAGATGGTTTGTGGAGGTAAATTCTCTCAACTTTTGATTATCTGGAAATTGTTTAATCCCTGCTTCAAATTTAAATGATAATCTTGCCATGTAGAGTATCTTGGTTGGAGTCCCTTCTCTTTCATTGCATTCAGTATATCATGCCACTCCCTTCTGGCTTATTTCTGCTGATAGCTTGATGGGGTTTCCATTATAAGTGATCTTTTTTTCTCCCTCTAGCTGTTTTCAGTACTCTATCCTTGTCCTTGATCTTTGCTATTTTAATTATCATATGTCTTGTTGTAGTCTTCCTAGGATCCCTTGTATTGTGAGATCTGTGGACTCTTATGGCCTGAGTTACTATTTTCTTTCTCCAGACTGGGGATCTTTTCAGCAGTTAATACCCCAAAGAGACTTTCTAACCCTTTTTCTCTCTCCTCTTCTTCTGGTACCCCTATAAGGCCAATATTGTTCTGTTTGGACTTATCTCACAGTTCTCTTGTTTTTCTTTTATTCCTAGGGATCATTTTTTGTCTCTTTGTCTCAGCTTCTCTTTTTATTGTTCTCTAATTTCTATTTCATTTACAATCTCTCTTACCTCATCTAGTCTACTCTTAAATCCTGCCTTGTGTTTCATTTCAGATACTATATTTTTCAAAGTTTCGATCTCTTTCTTGAAGTCCTCCCTTAGATCTTGAATATTTTTCTGTATCTCCATGAGCATGTGTATGTTTTTTTTTAATCTTTACCAAGAATATTGGTGATTTCAAGTTCATTTAGCCCTCTTCCTGGTGTTTGTTAGATTCTTGTTTGTAAAAATTTTTTTTACCTTTTCATATTTCTAATAATTCCTATGAAATAATAATGTAGAGATGATACCTTCTAGTGCCCTGAAGTTCTACTCTCTGGAGCTTCCCATCACCTTGAGCAATGGTGAAGTCTACAGGTGTTGAGCACTGGCATCTGCCGGGAGGAAAAAACTCTTTCCTGCTTCCTGGCTGCAATGCCTGCATTCACTGCCAGGTCCAGTGGGCTGAGTGTGCAGTGAGGAGACTCTGCGTTATGCCCCTGTATCTGCCATAGGCAGGGCCACCCTCCAGCTGGCCTGGTATGATGGTGGGAACAGCAGGCATGCACACTGGTGCTAGCTAAGAGGAAGGAGCGACAGGCTGCATAGTGCAGTGGGAGGCCTTGATGCTGCATTGCCAGCCAGGTGGATGGAGTTTCTGAAGCTCCTGAGCGTTTCCATTCTGCTTGGCTGAGTGTGCTGGAACTATTTTGTTCATGTCTCTTTTCTCCTGAGTGGCAAGCTCTATGTAATATTTGCCCCTTTAGCACCCCTATCACTGTTGGGAAGTCTTTCAAATTGCCCACCTTTATCTTGTCCCAGAGTAGGCAGTGTCAGTACCTGTTCTCCACAAGTGGCTCAATCTCTCCAATTATTCTGCCTGTCTCTGCTTTCCAACCCCACTAATCTCCAGAGCACCATGCAATGTGGGATCATGCTCCTGGAGCAGATCTCTACAGGTGAACGTTTAGCAGTCCTGGGCTTCTATCCCCTTCCACTCCATTTCTCTTCCTCTTGCCTGTGAGCTGGGGTAGGTGACTGCTTGTGTCTTGCTGGATCACCACCTTGCTAGTTTACCCTTTTCTGAGAGGTCTTCTCTGTCCCCAGATGTAGGCAGTCTGTTCTGCAGTCTTCGGGTCACTCTTTTGGGAAATTTGTATTTGCTGTATTTTCATTTTATTTGTGGTTTGGGGAGGAGGTTTCTGCCTCACTTCTCACACTGCCACCTTCTTCCCCCACTGAGATCCTTTTATTTCCTTATGTCTTTAATCTCAGTTAATATAATGATTTGATATGGCAGCAAGTGTATATTTAATTTAAATAAAGAAATATATGTGTGTGTGTATATGTATATATGTATATATATACACTGAATTCTTAAACTTCTAGTGTTTCAATGATTTTCAAGGAAACTTTCTATAATAATCTGCCCTTAAATGGACAGAGCTGGTTTGGAGGATACTGAATATGCAGAAATATAGACCAGCTTTTTCTGACAGATTAAAGAATTTCCATGCTTTGGATGAATTACAATTGTGATGGTCATGGATAGAATAAGAAAATCTAGGTATTTTAAGTTAATTTGTAAAAGAGTATACTTTGAGTCTTGCTCCTGTTTTCCTTCCATGTGCATTTTCTTAATCTTCTTTAAGAAGTTCTAGTTTGACCGCCAGGGGGCACTGTATGTATGATAGCCTGTTAGTACCTTGAATTTGACCAAGTGCTCTGCCCAATAAAGGCATATAAACGTGACAGAAGTAGCAACAGTCAGGTCCTTTATTTGATTTTGGATTGATTGTAAAATCTAGGTTAGATTCACAATAAATGGAAAAATAAAATCAATACATTAAGATACTCAAGTTTGGTAAAGTTATTGTTAAAAGTGATAACTATATTATTTCTAAACTACTGACTATTAAAAAGATTATAATGTTTAATTCAAATGTTAAACTTAAATTTAATTTTACATTAACTTTTTTACTTTTTTGTGCTAAGATTTTCCATTTATATGGCAATAATCTTTCATACTGATTTAAATACCATTTCATCAAATATCTATAGCACTTATAGTTTACAGTTACTGTTTAGCAAAATATCTTCTTAGGTAAATTTTCACTGCTGGCAGGAATACTAGATTCAATTGAATTCAAGCAAAATTGCCATAAAATCTCCAGGATGTAACTAAATTTTTTTCGAACAGTGTATTTTTAAATTTCTGAGGAGTGATTAATTTTGTATTTAAAGAAATAAACAAAAATAAAGTACCTCTTACAAATAACATTGACAAAATTTAAAAATTGCAAAGCTAAGAAAATGTTTACAGCATGTTATCATAGTCATCAAATAGGAGGGCTCCCCTCTCTACCATAAAAAGGTTATGTGCAAAGTAATAACCACTTTCTAACAAAACGGGGAACTGGACAAAAGCTCAAAAAACAAGGATAAGAGATTTAAATATATCAAGAGATGTCTAATCTCATTCATTAAAAGAGAAACATAAACTAACAGTTTTATGAGACACTATTTTCACCTATAAAATTAGCAGACATTCAAAAGTTTGAGAACTCACTCTATTGTCAATGATGCTTAAAACAATCAACTCTCATTCACTGCTGGTAGGTGTATAACTTGACACAACTCACTTGGAAGGTGAGTTGACGATCTACTTTTGAACAAGAAATTCTAAGACTTTTCCTAAATACTGTATTCCAAATACAGAAAAATTTGTTTTACTCATAGTGTTGTCTGCTATAGCACAAAACTGGGGTAGTGTCTCAGTCAATCCATAAGGGAATTGTTAAATGATTTTTTTGTCATTCATACAATGGACAGTTATTTAGCTGTTAAAAAATGTATTCTGATATGAACAGACCTTTGAGATATATTATTATGTGGAAAAAAACATTCACAACACTGTGTCCTGTAAACTGTGGGAAAGATATGGAAAAAATCCTACAAATTGTCTATTCTTGTACATGCATAAAAGTACTTGGGAAAATAGACAAGAAGTTAAATAAAATTATGGAAAATATAAATAAAACTAGAAGGTAATTTCAAATTGTCATTAGGAGACATTTGAGTTTTCATCAAATTCCTATGTGAGTAGTAGATACTCAACAAATGTGTAGATGGAAGAAAAAATAGAATGGATGTGTTTATTTCTTCATTTAGCAATGTAAAGATGAATCAAACACAAATTTTGCCCTACAACTCTAATCTTAGGTTGAGAATAGGGAAGACCAACTTCTTACATGTTATTATAATTCAGTGTGATCGGTATTAGAATATCAATACATGCAAAGCTATATGGGATATAGAAAAACAATTTTCTGAATTAGTCATCTGAATTCAAATGCCTCCTGCTTGAAAAATTTATTTTAAAATGAAACTTTGTGAAAATAAGCAACATCTACTTACTTTCTAGTATAGTACTTTGGACACAATTTAATAAAATTCTGTGAGTGTTTTTATCCTCATAAAGTATAAATGCCTACAGAATGACAGATTTAATTTTATCTAAAGAAAGCTTCTAAATTTTGTAGTAGGCTATGAAGAAGCAAAGCAATAAACAGAAAAGCAGCTCTATGATGACAAAATAAATTCTTCAGTTAACCTGAGGAAAAAAGGTCTCTTAAGGAAGCTTAATTTTTCCTTTGACTGTCCAATCACATCAAAGTGTGTTTACAAAGAGTACTTACTACTCAGCCTCTTAAGAGAACATGCTCTTGAAATACATACTACAAGCCACTGTCAAATTTACAACCACTCTTTATCTTGAGGATAATAACTGCAAATAAAAGTGTTTCAAATTCTTCATATCAATTTATATTTTTATAATAATGGATTATTTACCAACTAGGTAGATTAGAAAGAAAATATTCTTGCTTTTCTTGTTAAATATCTTTCAAAATTATGAACACTGTTATGTGTTTGACTAATAAATGTTACAATGAAATGAAAATCATGCCATGATTCTCATGAAGGGTGAAATAAGCCTTGCTTTCATGGACAGTCATTTTCAATAGGCATTATCAGGTGTTACATAAGAATTACACATAAAGAGGCCAGAGACTTTTATATCATGTTGTCACCTCTTGTGCTCAGTTCACAGAGACCATGAACATTATCTTCTGTGGAAGAACTAGACGAATTAATACTTTCCCCTTTAGATTTTCATGGGAAGCAGATTCTCAAGAATTCTTCTTGAGGTTAAGCTGTCATGATTTTTTGGGTAGGGAGCAGATAAAATTCAGTATGAATTCTCGACAGGTAAAATCCATAGTTCAAACATAGATCTATCTAATCAGAGCTGGCCCGAGAATCAACCAAAGACAACTGCTGTAGGTTGAATGTTTTTGTCCCCAGAAAATTTGTATGTTGTAATACCAACTCTCAATTTGATGATATTTAGAAGGTGATTAAGTAATGAGGGTGGAGCTCTCTGAATGGGATTACTGCTTTTAAAAAAGACACATCAGAAAGCTCCCTTCCCACCTCCTGCCAGGTGAGAATACAGTGAAAAAATGGTCTTTTATGAACTAGGAAGCAGGCTTCCACCAAACACTGAATCTGCTGTCACCTTGATTTTGGACTTCCCAGTCTCCAGAGCTGTGAGAAATACATTTCTGTGTTTTATAAGCTACCAGTCTCTGGTATTCTATTATAATAGACCAGATGGACTTAGACAACAGTCTTACAGGAGAAGCTTGAAGGGTCTGCACATGTCCGTTTTAACAGAGATTTGTACTTGCAGTATGGTGCACGTTAAAGTATTGACAATACATCAAACACAGTTCATTGTTTTGTCTGTCACTCAATTCTACTGTCAATACCAGCCAGCTTCTTATGGTCATCTATTTTTCACACTTTGACCTTATTCTGCTCTCCACTAGTTCTGCTTCTCAATGGTAAGTGACATCTCCACCAGTTCTTAACATGCACAGAATTGCAGCAAACAATATTTTTGTATTTGAGAAAATTACAAGCAGAAATGAAAATTACAGAATACAATTCTATAAACATCTTTAGATCAGCATAGTATAGTGAACTTTTGTTTTTTTGACCACCCAGTATCCACTCACTCTCTTTTGATAAGAACACTCTGGCTTACTTTGAAGTCCTTATCTGCTCTTTTGGTTTACATGGTTAATGATACTGGCAGCACTACCCTGGTTAGTTATCAGTCATTATTCTCCCATTCTGAAGCATCCTGTATTGCCCAAAGTGCTCTACAATTTATAATGGGAGTTAGACATGAATGGCTTATGTGTAAATTACTTAAATTATGGGAGCAGTTATTTTAACATGGGAGAGTAGAAGAGGTTATCATTCAGGATTCATTGGAAATTATCTCCCCGTTGCTTTGCTCTACTGTATGTTGTTCTCTTTAATAATGTCCTACTGCTCTGTCTATACTTGTAGGTACTGCAATGGCAGCAGTGGCCAGTCCCATATTCTGGTGTTCTATCATTCACTTCTTCTGAAGTTGAGAGGCAGTTTATATAGATTTTGTTATTATAGTTGGATCAGGAAAATATAAGTTGCCTAACAAATCTTGCAATAATGCATTTAAGTGGTGAAACTGATTGACATCTAGAATCTTCACTGTAGAGTGTACTGGAAATGCAGTTTTCAGCTTTAAGAACTTTATGATTGAGGAAGACATACTTGAAGGATGTGGGCATGAAATCTGAGTGCAAGTCAATAATAACTAATGCAGGGAAGTATTTAAAAGATCCACACCTGAATAATATTCCACTGTGTATATGTACCACATCTTCTTTATCTGTTCATCTACTGATGGACACTTAGGTTGCTTCCATTTCTTGGCTATTGTAAATAGTGCTGCAACAAACATAGGGGTGCATATGTCTTTTTCTAACTGGGCTCCTGCATTCTTAGCATAAATTCCTAGGAGTGGAATTCCTGGGTCAATGGTATTTCTATTATGAGTATTTTGAGAAACCTCCATACTACTTTCCACAATGTTTAAACTAGTTTACATTCTCAACAGCAGTGTAGGAGGGTTCCCCTTTCCCCACATCCTCACCAACATTTGTTGTTGTTTGTCTTTTGGATGTTGGCTATCCTAACTGGTGTGAGGTGATATCTCATTGTGGTTTTAATTTGCATTTCCCAGATGATTAGCGATGTGGAGCATCTTTTCATGTGCCTGTTGGCCACATGAATTTCTTCTTTGGAGAAGTGTCTGTTCAGCAACTCTGCCCATTTTTTAAATGGCTTATTTGCTTTTTGTTTGTACAGGTACATGAACTCATGGATGAAGCTAGAAGGTATTATACTCAGTGAAATAAGCTGGGTGGAAAAAGACAGCTATCAAATGATTTCACTCATCTGTAGAGTATAAGAAAAAGCAAAACTAAAGGAACAAAACAGCAGCAGACTCACAGAACCCAAGAATGGACTAACAGTTACCAAAGCAAAAGGGACTGGAAAAGATAGGTGGTAAGGGAGGGATAAGGGAAAAAAGAGGCATCACGATTAGCACACATAATGTAGCGGGGGTGGGGCATGGGAAAGACAGTATATACAGAGAAAACAAGTAATAATTCTACAGCATCTTACTACACTGATGGACAGTGACTGTAATAGGTTATGTGGGGTGGATTTGATAATAGGGGGAGTCTATTAACCATAATGTTGTTCAAGTAATTGCACATTAATTATATCAAAATAAAAAATAAATAATAAATTAATTTAAAAATAAGATCCACACCTGATATACTGGACCACAAATTTGGGATCTTCAAATCTGAATTCATGATGGGTTGAGAACAGCATACATCTTAGAGATGAGGAAGAGAGGTTTGAGAGAAAGAGAAACTAAATTGAGAAAACCATATGACCAGAGTGGGTGAAGAGTTTCATCTTGCTGTGTGTATGGCTCATCTTGAATACTGATAATATTTTTTTCCTGATAACATGTTCTTTCTTTCCATATTTCCAAGGAGCTGTATTTTAATGGTTATTCTATCTAGTTATGCTTATAAGTGTCTTGCAATTTTCTATATGAACAGTATTTCACTAGATCTTAATGTGTGCTTTGTGAGAAAAAAAGGTCTTGTGTTCAAATAAATTTACACCATATCATGTCTATATTTATCCAGGATTCTTACCTGCTTTAGGTTTCTCTACAATTTAACCCATTTCTAGCTCTTGCATATCTATTTTCCTAACAGTAAAATAAGTCAAAATTATTTTTTTCATATACCAGAAGTATCAATTAGGAAGGACTGAGGTACACTGCAGTTTGATGAAGAAATTCAAAATGGTTTTACACACATGTATATAGTACTCACTCTATACACTGTCTTATACTTAGTAGTCTAAGTATTTTGCAAACAATCACAACTCTAAGATGTAGGTATTATTAACTCTGGTGTACAGAAGATTAAATTGAGGCACAGAAAAGTTATTGTGTTGTGTTAGGCACACAGCTAATAAGTAGAGAGATGTCCAGATTTTAATCAAAGCAATATGTCTTCAGAGTCTGTGCTCTTAAATAATCCACAATACTATAAGTGCTGTCTTTGTTTTATTTGAAAATAAAAGAATTTTGATACTTGTTTCAATATTCAAATACTGGACTACTTACTGGTTCATAGAAGTATATCTTTGTTGATTCAATATGTCAGGAGCGATCCAATTGAAGACCATGGGAAGGCATATTTGGGCTCAGAACATAAATCCTCTACGTCAGCATAATCATACAGTGACTTTACATAGAAGGTAGTGATTTGTCTATTGCAGCAGCTGTCATATTTACCCTGAATTATCAGAATTCTACAGGTAGAATTAGCATGATTATTGAAATTAACACAAATTCTCCTCAAGGATTCATAAAGAAGTGAATGTCTTGCTGGTCTAAGTTGAGATATAGACCCTCTCTCCTGTTTTTATTTTCTTTCCTTTACACCCACGTCATGTCATAAAGTCCAAGTTGAATATGTGTTCAGTAAGTTTGTGTCCACTGATTCATCTTTCTTCTCTTCCATGAAGATTTATCATTCTGTAGAAAATATCCATTCAAAGGCTTTTCCTAGAAAGCTTATCCCTGTATTTGGCATATAGGCCTAGGTTAAAAACCGTCTTCTGTTTATTTTTATTTTTCTCTATAACTATAGAGTGTTATTTTGAATGTCTTTACAAGCTTTGGTAACAGCACCCAAAAGCACAGGAATTTTCTACAATAGTAGAGCCTGGAAAGGATCTATAGCAATAATTTATCAGTAAGACAGTCACAAGAAAGAACCAGAGTTTTTATGAACTCTGTATATAAAAATTGGATTGGAAAGGAAGTAAAATGCTAAAACAGAGAAAGTGTGTATATAAAGTTCAAATCCACATGTTATAGTTGAAATTTTAAAAAATTTGACCGACAATTATATTCCATTTTTGAATATAGATTTAAAAAGGTATGAGGACATAAGTGACCTTTTCAAAGCAATTTTTAAAATTAACTGTGAACTAGCTCTCCTCTTCTCTGCCACAAGAAAGCTCTCTTGCCACACACAAAATTGTGGTGGCTAAAAAGGTTAAATAAAATTAATAAAAAATTTCAGTTGGAATTTTTAATGATACCATACTCAAAAGTGGGAGCCTGACTCATGTGCTATTCTCTCGTCACCCTTTCTTCTACATCACATTCAATTTCCATTGTTATAACTGAACTCCATCCCTTGAAATATTCTGAAAATTTCCCTCTAAACTTTATAGGTAGGTCCCACTTTACCCAAAGAAAAAATCATGCAAAAGACTGATTATTTGAAATCTCTGCTCTCAGAAAGCAAAAAGATAAATCTCTCATTGGGCTATTATTTTTCTCTTCCTAGAGAAAACACAATTTTAAATAATTGTATTGCTTATTTTAATCATGAAGATCAAAGTTAAATAACACTAAAGTTTTATATCAACCATACAAAAAGTTTGTTTAATATCCTTTATGACCTAGACTCTATGCCTGTGTTAAAATCAGAGTCCTTGCAGGAACTGTATGGAATACTCAGATGGAGTAGTTGGAGAAAGTTTAATAGACATACTTTTTAAGCTCAGGATAAGGTAAGGGAAAAAATGATGATAGTTTATATCTTGGGACTAGCAGTAGTAGGGTTCTTTTACAACCTTTAGTACTAAAGGGACTGGGAATGGAGCATACAGAGATCCAGAGTGTAGAGGTCACCCAAGAGCCAACTCTTCATAAAGTAACTCAGTAAATCCATGGGAACATATATACCTGGTCCACACTAAGGTTTTGCCCTGCAGTATGCTGCTCATGATGACCATACACTTTCACATACCTTAGTATTTTTCAGGCAAGAGATTAAATCCAGTCCATGTTACTCAGTCTGGTCTGGAAGTAGAAGTCCGGTAAGATTCCATTTTAATTGCTGATTTGGGTGTGTGACTTTTTTCCCCTTTTCTAAAAAGATGAGGTATTTCAAACATAACTAAAACTGTAAATTATGCTAAGCACATATCTCAATTTCTCCCACTTAGCAGTAATGAATAATAATTTTCTGTCTCAATTGATAGATTTGTTTTAAAAATAAAATATAATAATACAGAATAATGGCCAATGAACAGGCCTTTCAGAAAAGCAATATTCAAATGGCCTATAAGGTCATCAAAAAGTGTTCAGTCTCTTTACTCATCAGAGAATTACAAATGAAAGCCACAATTGGATGCCATTAAGCTCCTCCAAGATAGCTAAAACTTAGAAGGTTGATAACAACAAGTGTTGGAGAGGATGTGGAACAACTGGAACTCTTGTAGAATGCTGTTGGGGAATAAACTGAAACAAGAATAGTTTAGGTTGTAGTAGTCTACTCTCAATACAGATAGATGCTATGATGAGAAGACTGACAGCCATATATATACCAAAAGAAATGTGAATATATGTTTACCAAAAGACATGCACAGGAATATTCCTAGGAACACTATCATGATAGCCATTGACTGGAATCAACATACATATCCATTTGCAATGAAATCATTGAATGAATAAATGAATAAATATATAAATATTAATCTACATCAGATTGAAATCCTTTAAGACTGTGAATATTAACAAAATACAACCATCAGACACAGCATGCATGAATCTTTTAACATAAGCTTTGGTGAAAAAAGCCAGACATGGTAGAGCATATAGTCTGTGATTCCATTTAGATGAATTTCAGCAACAGGCAAGACAAACTATGGTGAGCCAAGAGAATGGTTGAGGTTTATCTTAAGACAGAATTTTGAAAATACTCCATTGTCTTTTATATTCCTATTCTGCTTTTAAAAGACCTGAAAAGTGAGAAAGAGAGCTTCTGAATATTGTTAAGTTCTTGCAGATCTGAGTAATGATAACATAGGTATGTTGTTTATGTAAATTTATTGAGTTGGACACTAGGATTTGTGTACTTTTTAAGGTACATTTTACCTTATATACCAAAAGTTATAACCAAATATATTGATAGAGTTAAAAACCCACATTTCTTCTTCCCTCCATGTGTATGTATATTTATGGAGAATAATGGATCTTCAGAATTATAGGTATAGATCTATCCATTATTATATATCTATCCATTATTTTATATATATAATATATCTCCATTATATACATAATATAATTTTTATATTTATTATATATATCTGTTATTCTGAACTTGGAAATTTGATTTCCACATAGAGTTTTTTACTCTTGGTATATATTGACAAACAGATATCAACATAAAATAATATGCAGTACTTCAGGGTCTTTAAAAAAAACATTTTGCATACATGAATGAAACTATAATTTATAAATGTTTTATTCAATATACTTTAAAGTTTATTGAGATAGATATGCTAGTTTATTCTTCATTTTAATTACTATATAATTTTTTTGTTGGTAAAATATAGTTAAATGTATTTATCTCTTCTCTTGTTATAGATATTTAGGCTGTTACCAGTGTTCCCTTACTATTATGATACTGCAGTGAACATTCTTGAACATGAGTATTCATGGGCTTTCCATAATAAATATACTTAGGATAGAAATCTTGGGTTATAGACTACTGCATTTAAATTTTTTCAGACTTTTTACATTTATCTCCGAAGATGTTATTCCAAGTCATATTATTAAAAAATATTTAGATCATAATGATTTGATCCTCCCACCCTCAATATTCAGAAGTTCTCTTCACAGAGGTCCTTTCTGTACGTAATTTCTGAGGATGCAAAGAATGATTACATAATTGGTTGGTGAATTTTCCATTCACCTTGCACTCTTGCTGTTGATTGACTTTTACAATCATTCTCAGACTTTTTGCTGCCTTGGAGTCCAGGTCTCCAGAACTACTAACCAATGAGCGACTCTTCCTCAGACATCATTGTTCTCCTTCTCAGAGCTTTACCATACTGTGCCTAGAGCCATGGTTTCCTGAAGACATGCCATTCATAAATTATTACGGGGAACTTCCTCTCTCTGTCTTTCAGTCCCAAATCATTTCGTTTTAGGGCCACATATATTCTAGAACAGTTGGTAAAGGATACATTTTTACTGTATTACCCTAAGTCCCTATTAAATAATTGCAGTATAATCTGATATGGTTCCCATGGCCTGAGTTATTAAATGTTTTCTGTAGATATCTTGTTATATAGATATGTAGGTGATTAGTTTATGAATGAATAAAGTGAATGAGAGAGGAATCATCTGCTGAAATCCATATATTATTTTCCTTTTAAGGCAAACTGTCCTATTTTTCTGATAATTTCAAAAAATGTCCATGTATGACAGGCATAAGAGTGCCCCCTACCATGCCCATTCCTCCCCTCCCCCCAAAAACCCTACATTTTACTCCCTGGAACCTGTAAGTAGGTTACCTTACAAGGCAAAGAAAGAGCCCTCCCAGTCGTAAATTATAGATAATGAGATAGGGAGATTATCCTGGATTATCTGAATGGTCCCAATGTAATCACAAGGGTCCTTATAAGTGAAAGAGAGAAGCGGTAGGAGAGGCAGAGTCAGAGGACAGGTGACAACAGAAGCAGAAGTTGGAGTGGTGCAATATTGCCGACTTTAAAGAAAAGAGGAACCGTGAGCCAGGCAGGGCCTCTACAGACTGAAAAATCAAGAAAACTGATTCTCCTTGCAGCCTCCAGAAGGAACATAGTGCTCCTTGGTTTTAACCCAGTGAGACCCATTTCAGAATTATGACCTCCAGAACTGCAAAGTAATAAATGTGGGTTGTTTTAAGTTACCAAACTTGCAGGAATTTGTTACAGTAGTAACTGGAAGCTAATACACTGTATTCTGCATTTCCTTATAATGCTTCTTATGTAGATCCATTATTTTAGCATTCTTATCCTTGTTTTATACCAGAACATGCTCAATATTACTTCGAATAATGCTTGTTGCATTGTCACAATCTCTTATGCATAAGACTCTTTCATTTTGTTTCATGGACTTACTTCTCATAGTATAATTTATTTAATTTATTTTCTACTGGAATTTGTCTAGATTTTACACCAACTATTGGAAATACTTTTTCATCATTTAAGGGGTATATGTAAATGAATATATATACACATAATTCATAAAATTTTATATTTATATGCATGAATATGATCATATTATAAGTGTTCATGGTCCCTTTAGGGCTGTTTTGTTCTGTTTTATTTAATTTTGCCTTTCTACTTGTCCCCCACCACTCCCTGGTTTTAATTCAATTATGTCTATTCTTTCTCCACTCCTGGTGGACAATACCGGGTAATCCATTGGCAACCTAATTCATATTCTTTCATATTCACCCCATACTCATATTATCACACTTATATACAAACACACACAATCTTGTACAGATTTATAGCCTTTTTATCAATAGTTTATGTAATTTTCTTCTATGCTGTATATTCTATATCTTGCTATTCTCCAATTCCCATTAAGTCTAATATATTTTCTTCTCTTGCAGTGATTAACAGTTGCCTCCATCTGTTCACTCATGTCCTCAGTCCAGAACTAGTTTGCATCTCCATGGTTTTGGATCTCTTGCTCCATAATGATACCTACAATCCAGTTTTTATGATCAAGGGATAGGTTAGCTCATTACCTGGTTATTAGATTGTATGTTCTCCCAACAACCTAAATTCCCAGGAGATTATAATATCCATCCCATATTACAGTTAGCAAGTAGTCATTTTTTTACAGCTTTTTTTCACTAGAGATATTCTATACCCGTCTCCAATTTTAATCAAGGATTCCAACTCTAGTCCATGTCAAATAGATCACTTTTAGCTATTTAGACCTGAATATTCGATCCTGCAGTCACTGCCTGATCCTGAATCGAAAAAGAAGCCCATAGATGTGTATATTCAGTCTTGTTATTCCCTCCAAATTTCTTCCATTTTTCATCTATGGGGATATGTATCATCTTCAAGCTGGTACCAGTTATTTCCTTTTTTATAATTTATATTACTATGTTCAAAGCAGTGATCATGAAAGTATGCATCAAGGGGATAACTTCGTTGTTTACGTAAGTGAGAGTTTCTGTGACCTTTCTGATAGTTACTTTCGCCTTTCTTTTGTAACTTTTTAAATCTCTTTGTTTTCATGCTTCTGCAATTTGAAGGTTATGTTCTGTGGTGTATGATTTTATTATTTATTTCACAAGTTCTTCTTTGGACTTTTCTCCTAAGATATACTTATATAGCGATTTTATTCACTTGTTATATTTCTTTCCATCATTTTCCTTAGTCTTTACTTCTGGAAGTCCTGTTGAAATTTGGATCTCCTCAGTGGATACACTAATTACATATTTTTTCTGTCCTTTTATTCACCCATCATTGTTCTCATGCTCTGTGTTCTAGATGATTTCCTTAACTTTATCTTCAAAATTTTGCATCATATTTTTATACTTGGTAATCGTGTTTTGTCTTAGCTCATTAGTATAATGTGAATGCTCTTTTTGTAGTGTACTCTGCCTGTTTCATATATACAGGCTCTTTTCTTATTTCTTAACTGAAGTAATATTTTCAAAATGTGTAAAACAGTGCATGCCATGGAAAAAGCAATATATAAGCATTTGTCAGGTAAGTAAACAAATAAAAATTTTAAAATATATTGGCAGTTTTTAAAAAAACTGTATTTTTATATGCTCTCAATTTCTTTTCAGTCCATTTCATTGATATTCTTTCTTTCTCCTCTCACTATAACTGTTTCTTCACACTCTTCTTCCCTCTCTTTATTTTTTTCCCTTTCAAAAGACATCTTAAAATACAAATTTTCACTGTCTAATAATATTGAAGAGTCTAAAATTTTAAGAAATTATGGAGTGGGGAAGATATATGACAAGGTAAATAGATTATTAATTTTTTTTTGCTTAGAGATCCTTCAAGTGTCAGTATTTTTGCTTTTGTTTTCTTGGTACCATTCACATTTAATAAGAAGGATCAAGTTCCCTTGTCTGGGCAGTAGGGTAGAATGAGGAAACAGATCTGTGAAGGTCTTGAGGTATCACTGTGCAGCATTCACATGTTAACTGCACACTATACCCCCACCAACATCCTTTACACTGGAACCTAGGTAGAGTGTCTTTTTTCCCTCAAGTATCTTTAGAGGGATAAAATGTTTATCATTTTTTGGAGTTAGAGCTAAGGGTCATCATCAACCATATCAGGATTGAACTGGTGGCCAGAGAATGTATTTTTATTAAATGACCTTTGAAGCAATACTTTGAAGTTTAGTGTTCTTCTATATCACTTCATAGACTTCTTCAGTCTTCTGCAAGCTACATAGGCTTGGTTTTCTTCAATGCATAGGTTTTCTAGTCAGTTACCACTCCTCCATCTGCATTTCATTTTAAACAGTGTAGTTATATTTCATTTCTATTTTTTTCCTGTATTACCTTTGTCATTGTAGGTTAATGTTACTTCTTTACTCACACTTTAACATGCTCTAAAAGGAAGTAGACCTTAAATTTATATTCAATTTGTTAAAAATTTAGATGAATACCATTGGGCCAATAAAACGTAATTCTTATACAGGGATAAAAAAGCTTCTAAGGGGCCAGATGAATATAAAGCTGTGGAATTGTAGGGAAATTATTTTAGTTTTTCTGTATAGCTAGAGCTTTCTGAGCAAATATTACTGAAACTTCAGACCTGGCCTGAAAGAGCAATCTTTAGAAGTTAATTTAGAACTACATGTATAGCTAATGAAAAAACTCCAGAGTCAAGTCATCTAACTCCAGGAGGTTGTGTTAACATTGGTGGGGAGATGGGAGTGTGATATCAGAGATATCCTCCCTGGGTTGTAAGACAGGAGATACTGGGCTCATCTGTCCCCTGGAGAAATTTATTTACATCCTGAAGGGTTAGAACAGAACCTAGGATCCTATTCTAGGAGCAAAGGTTTTTCTCTCCATTCAGTAAGTGAAGAGAACAGCATGTATATAAATACCCAGATTCAGATTCAATTTTTTTTCACCATTACTTTCCTACTCCATATGTATGTGTATGATGACATTTGGCTCTCTCTGTACAGTCTCAGGGGAATGAAATTGGAATACATACAGTTGATGTTTACTGTAAAGTAAATTAGAATTAATCAGCTCTGCCCAGAACATTATATGGGTATTCAGGATAGTAATAATAAAAATAGATATTAAAAACTTATGTATGCATAAAGATTATAAATGAACACAACAAATAGTATTTTATGATGTTTATATATTATGTGATTATTACTCTGAAACTCTAAAGATAAAAATGTATCAAGAATCTCCTTTTATGTATGTTTTCATCTGATATTATCTGTAGATAATAAACAGAGTAATTTCAGTATCTTGAAGGCTGAGCAGCTTGTATTTTTGTCCTCTTAGCTTAGGGAGCAACCTAGATATTTTCTCCCAGACTGATTGTAGTCCAGACTTAATAGAGCTGTCCGTGTGTTTTTTGGAGAAATGTTCCCATATGGATATTTCCAATAGGGAATAGTAACTCACAGGGGACAAAACAACTGGTCATAATATAGCAGTATGTTTCTATGACTTTTATGGCATTTTTCTTTATAGATTTTCCTAATGGGAGTTTTTTTTTAAGGAGGGGTTTCAAGCTTATTCATCTTTATACCCCCCAGAGTGCGCATACAATATGTTTAATAAATGTGTACTAAATGAAATTACTTTAAAATTTTGTGAAAGTTCCTCCTTGTCCCTCCCACCCTTTCTCTCTTCATACACACACACATGCATATGTGATACATATATCTGCACCTTGCATACACACATACATACACACACACACAGAGAATTGCTAAACTTTTATAATTTATTCAAGATTTCTTATTTGTAAAAATAAATAATATTGCCTACATTTGCATAGGTTGCCACCTTGGAATTTAATGACAAATTATGAAGGAGTAAGGGAGAGAAATAAATTAGAGGTTTGTGGATTTCTAATATATTTAAGTATACTAATGTACTTGTCTTTTCAATTAATTTTAGCTCTCTACTAAAAAGTGAAAAGCAGGTTTAGTTTTATATTTGAAGTGTCCAATAAATTTAACACTTATCCCAAAACCACTGAAATGGTTTTGATGTTTCTCATGATATTTTAAAGTTCCTACTCAGAGGCGGTCTTTCATATGGCACTAGGGACTACAAAAGACAATTATTTTTTCTGTGCTTGAACATCATGCATTTTACTTTCAGTGGACTTGAAACAATGTTCCAAAGCATAAGATATGATAGAATTTTTATACACATCTTATGGAACTTAAGCATTTATTCTAAGGCTGCCTATATATTTGTGTATTTGAGTGCATCCTTCCCAAGAGGTAACGACATGATGTCTTGTATAAATATTGGTTATTTGTCCCTTTGCAGGGAGATCTCACAATTAAGGCAAATTTGAGTGTGATTCCCACACACCCTTTTGGACTAGTGAAAAATCCTGTCTTGCCATTATTAGGTCTCCCTCTCTCCAGAATCAGTTGCAGGTCCCCAGGTTGTCACATACTGTCAGTGCATTGATTGGCTATCCTGGTCTATCTGAGAATGCCTTACATTCATAGCTGTTAGGTACAGTGGTTCTTAGCCCCTCATACCAGACTCGGGGCCGGAGTACAGTGGCAAGATCAGACACTTTAAGGCCTGGCCTTCCTGGAGCTCCACTCACACAACTGTGAAAGAGCCTTACTGAAGGCTTAGCAGGTTCCCAGTCTTCAAGGATTTCTTCGAAGTTTGAGAGAATCTTCTTTATTCCTACTCTAAAAAACACCCCTTGTATTGATTTTACTCTTTGAAGTTCCTAGCATATTTAGTTTAGTCAGTTTAAGTTTTTACAAATCACAGGTGGAATTACTGACTCAACTAACTTCTGATACTAGGACTGCAAAATTTCCTCAGACAAATAAATACAAAGTTATAGCTACCTTACCGGAAGAGAGACTGTAAAATATTAAATGCAAAGTTACATCTGAATAAATTATCTTGCCTTATTTACATTCATCAAATTAGTTCTTATTTTGTAGTGTATAAGTTATTTATTTATTTACAGTTATTTCATGGATCAAAGTCACAAAGTTGTCTATAAAAAGTATAAACCTTTAATGTATTCAGACAGAGAAAGAGTTTCTTCTGTTTTTAATGTTGAGGCTTGTGGATGCTTTTTATGTTTGGCACATAAAAGGGACAGTATTTCATGCCCAGGAGTATTGTAGTTTGACCAAATACCTTCTTCGCGTATGCTGCTTCTAGGAACGTCGAGGGAATGGGAAAATCTTCTCTGCTCATCTCTAATCCAATTGTCCTTCATTGCTTCATGTACTTAAACTTCGTGAACCATATTTCTTGAACAAGTGACATCTAGTCCTCTAGTCCTCTAAAGGAGGCCCCTGTAATTCCATTTGGAAGCTGTAACAACACAAACTTCCTTTCTTTTCACACCTTATATAATTTGAAATAAAGTAACAAAGTAGTGAGGAAACTTTAGAACCTTTACAAAAAGTACACTATTAGGGCCTGAGTTTAGAAATGCAGTCATGAAAAATCAGTCAAGACAAAATTCTGTATTGATGATGAAATATGATAATAAAACAGTCCCAGATCATTTTACTACAATATGTATTATTTGGTCTTGGTTTTCACTTGTAGAAAAAGCATACATATTTAAATAATACATCATTTAAAATATGTCCCTTAACACATTTAGGAATGTTACTAGCTATGTCCAAAGAATATTTGGATTGGAGTCGTTTCAGATTCATTTCTATTACTTATCAGTAAAGTATGGCTTTTATTACATTTCCCCATTTATTGATTGGTGGTATTTTTCTCCCTCACTGGAAAGGTAGAAGGAAGGAGTTAGGGGGAAGGAATGAAAAATGAAACAGAACCCAAAATTTGAAAGCATGTACACCATGACTCACAAAACAGATAAACTGAATAAATAATGACATGCAAAATAATCTGTCTTCAATTTTTTTTAACACCAGTCTGTTAAGGCGATGTTTACCAATATAAGAGCTTGGACCAGTTTAACTCTAACATTGCACAGATTTATGTTCCAAGGATGAATTCATTAACTTTTCTAGCAAATTGTCCATTTTAACAAATCTCACCAATCCTGCCAGACTTCACCTTTGAGACATTCCTGGCTCTGAAAAGGTCATGTTCTGCCTTACAATAGTAAAGTCAGCTTTGCATGATCAACCAGTATTTATGATGGTCTTTATATGAAAACTTTAACAGGAAAAACTAGAAAGACTTTGAAAGCATGGGTTGTGTATAAGTCAAACAGTATATATAACAAGAGGAAAAATTAAGGAAAACAGCAAAAGGAAGATAACTATAAGAATTTGTGCAAAGTATAGCTTGTTTGTATAAACTATAAATTTCATGTCCTAATATTAACCATAGGAATGACCTCTTAATGAGTGAAATTTTTTTTTAAAGTAACCAAATGGGGAAGAGTGTGAGAAACTAAAGGAGGGAGAAAAAACAAATGTGAAAAAATTCATGGAAATGAAAAAACAAGTTACATTTTAATATGGTCTTGACTAGTTTATATAGTTTGCCTTGTCTATGTATTTACATCAAAGATAAACATAAAGATCATAAAAGAGAGAAAATGCTTAGGCAGTTTCTTTGAAAAAGGATGAAAAACAAAAAACATGAAGCTACGTGCCCAGCAAAAGATTAACTGACTAGTAATTCAATTGAGATAAACCTCAATGCTTCCAGATGCCAAACTCCATGAAATAAATCATCTGACGTGTTTTTCAGGTATTTGGGAGAAAATACATGTAATTTGGAGATTGTATCAAGGGCAGAATGACCAAGACATATAGAAGAATTACCTAAAATTAAAGAACGATACTCAATTCACTCTTTAGGAAGAACAGATATGGAACATACAGTCATTTGGATGTAAAAACAGTTTTAACAGTTCTAATAAAGGTAGCAGATAAAAGTGAGGTTTAGAATAAGATATAATAAAAGAAGCTATTTATTATTTTCTACATGCCAGGAAGTGTTCAAGGAACTTTAAATTATACCACATTTAATCCCACACAATGCAGTATTTTTGCCATTTTACAAATGAGGGAATTGGGGTGTTGATAGATTTCAATATTGCTTATAATTGGGTTTCTCTGAATGCAGAATTTAAGCTCTTTCTTTTTCTCCAAGCTACATCAAAATATGCAAGCCAACAAATGGAAAATAAACTTATGCACCTCTCAATTTTGTTTTCATACTTAGGAATTAAAATCAGTATCAGACTAGATTGGAATCAGACAAGGATGTACTACAATTATCAATAAAACTCAATATGGAAAGTGTAGTTAACGTTTTTTTAAGAGTATAAAATGAACAGTGCATACTTGTATGTAAACTGGACCAAAACATTTCATAATCAAAAGCATGATGGCCAACTTGATTTATGCTAATAATGTTGCTACTATTATATTCTATTTTTAGTACCACCACCACCACCACCAGAAAATATAATGTATTCCATACTTGCTATGTGGGAGACTTTGTGCTATGTGCTTTATGTACATTATCACATGATACTCTTTAATAACTAAAAAATTATAATTTCTACTGTTTTACTGAATTCCTCAGAATACACAGGGTCTAAGAGACAATCCTAAAGTGAGGAGTCAGTTTGACCTTTCTGCTAATTCCATAGTACTCAACACTGCTGTTGGCCTATTTATAATTTTATGCATGTACATGCATTTATTATTATTTTAAGTTTTGCAATAAGATAATGAAATGAGTGAGTCAGGGGTTAATCTTAATTTTTGTTTAAGATAGGGAAGTTGAAGTTTCATTTTCAGTGCAGGCATACAGCAAGAAACATGCATAAGCATATTCTAACAAAGTAGGGGCAAGACTAAAATTTCAAAAAGTTTTCTTGGACCAGTGAAAATGTCTTTTCAATTGTCATCCCTTTTTTGTGTGCCTCCAAACTCAGTAGTTTATACTAGTAAAATGTTTGCTAGACCGTCATTTCTTTTGCTCTTTTGTTATCTTCTGTTCTCTTAATCTTGATTGTCTTATCTTATTCTATGTCCTGTCTTTTGCCTTGTCTTGTTTTGTCTTGTCTTACTTTCTTTCACAATTTTCAGTAGCTTTTCATGTTGCTAAAGAAATGCTTCCAGATTTCTAACTCTGATTGACAAAGGTTTGCTAAACTGGTTTCTGCCCAACACTCATACTTTATGTTCCTTCTACACTCTCCCACTCATCCAGTGTACTCAGCCATGTTTGTCTTTTTATTGTTCCTACAGTATGCTAACTTCATTTCCAACTTGTGCTCTGTATATTTGCTTTTTTTTTCCTACCTAGAATGTTATCCCTCTAATTTTGACATTTTGCTGGCAATTATTTTATTATTTTGATGGTCAGAAATCCAAAATGGGTCTTATAGGACTAAAATCAAAGTACCAGGAGGACTGATTTCTTCTCGAGGTGCCAGGGGACAATCTGTCTTGTGTTTCTTCCAGCTTCTGGTGGATTCTGTCATTTCTTGACTGTGGCTGCATCTCTTCAATCTCTGCTTAGGTCCTCACATTGCCTTCTCTTCTGTTGTGAGAACCTTGTGATTACATTTGTGGTCCACTAAGATAAATGAGGATAAACCTCTCCATCCAAAATCCTTAACTGAATCACATATTAAAGGTCCCTTTTGCCATATCAAGTGATTCTATGGTACAGGGATTAAGATGTGGATTTTTTTTGAGCTATTTATTATTCAGCCTATAACAAGATAATACAAATTCTGAGCTATTTTGATAGTTTATTGAAAATAAATTAACAGAAAATAATTCTTAGACTTTGTAAACTGTCTTAGCCAATATAGGACTGCCCATTACAGATATTCTGTATTTTATTTTTCAATGCCAACCTTAAAGCTGAACTCACTACTTACCACACACAAAAAGAGATAATCAGCTCTTGAAAATTTTAGTGATAAATGTAGATATTTTGAAGATTTTTCATGGATATATATAATGTTAATAATATACAACAAGTAATTAATTTAAATTCTATTTACATTTTTATATTTCTCTATAAATTACCCTTTCTGCCATCTTTCATCAGACCTCATTTCCCTCTTACACTTTTCCAAGTCAGTATTTAATATCTCTTTAATATTTCTCCTATTTTTCAAAACATATTATATATGTCCAAGTTCTCTCATTCCTAATAGGATTGATACAAGGCTCTGTAGTTCTAACTTCAGAGTGGGCTTATTAAAATAATAATTGCCAACAATTCCTGTCTACATAGATAATGAAAATAAAGATGGACTAATGAATTTGCTCCAGAGAATGTGCTTTCTTTTAAATCATTAAACAAGAATTTAAAAATTCCTACAAGAAGATTCAAGATGATGGCATGACAGGTGAGACAGAGAATTCCTCCCAGAACCACAAATAATATGAAAATATAGTTCATCACTACAAACCACCCTAGAACAGCAACAGGAAAGAAGGCTGAACTAGAGTGCATGCAGACCTCATGAACAGAGCAGACCTCATGAACACAGGGTAATGTATGAAAGCCTTTATCAAGTGGGACCCAAGCCCTTCTCCCACCCCAGCTCATCGGGAGGAAGAGAAATGGAGTGGGGAGAGGGGGTGGAAGCCTAGAACTGCTGAATACCGAGCCCTGAAGGTCTGCTTTGGGAGCAGAAACCTACACTGTGTGGTGTGCTGGACGTTGAGGAGCTCAAACAAGTGGAGTGCTTGAGAGACAGATTGTAGCCATTTGTGGAGAAGGGGATCCACACCCGGCTGCTCTAGGACAAAGGAAAGGCAGGAGGTTTGAGAGGCTTCCTAACAGCTAGAAGACTGCTGAAGGAACGGGCTTTGCATGGAGCTTGCTGTGGGGTGGGGGAGGGGAGACCTGGACAAGGTTGTCTGGGTGCACTCTGCCCAGCTGGTTGAGGGCTTTGAGGAGCTTCAGGCACCCCATATAATGGCTGCCTACTCAGCATCAAGGCCTCCCACTGTGACACACAGCCTGCTACGCCTTCCTCCTAGTCTGCGGGCACTGGTTTGCAAACCAGCAATCACTTCTCTGGCAACAGGCCAGCCACAAGGAGGCTCAGTCTACAACAGCTATAGATGCAAAGCACATAGGCTTACACCTGTGTGCTTGGCCCGCTAGCTCTGACACTTGAGACAGGCACCACTGATGGGAATCAGGCAACAGATCTTTCATCGCCCAGACACCAGCTCCACTCCCCTATGACCCCCAGCCTCATTCTGGGGCTGGGCAACTCAAGTGACTGGAGCTTCTGGGCACTAGTGGGCACCACACAGAAATATAAAATGTCAAAAGAATATGGCTCAGACCAAAATCTCACAAACCCCAGAAAAATGGCCTAATAAAACTGAACTCACCAATCTGCCTGAAAGAGAGTTCAAAATAAAAATCATAAACATGTTCTGGAGGTACAGAAAAATATTCAAGAACTCAGGAACAAATTTAAGTCAGAGATACAATCATTAAAAAATTCCATATCTGAAATGAAACCTACAATGGAGGGATTTAAAAGCAGATTAGATGTAGTAGAAGAGATAGTAAATGGAACAGAAATTAGAGAAGAGGAATACAAAGAAGATGAGGCACAAAGAGAAAAATAATCTCTAAGAATGAAGGAACATTGAGAGAACTGTGTGACCAATCCAAAAGGAACAATATTCATATAATAGGGGTACCAGAAGAAGAAGAAGAAGAAGAAGAGAGAAAAAGGGGTAGAAAGTGACATTGAGAAGGTAATTACTGAAAACTTCCCCAATCTGGAGAAGTAGATAGTCTCTCAAGCCATGGAAGTACACAGATCTCCCAACACAAGGGACCCAAGGAAGACAACATCAAGACATATAATAATTAAAATAGCAAATATCAAGGATAAAGACAGACTTTTAAAAGCAGCTAGAGAGAGAGAAAAGATCACATACAAAGGAAAACCCATCAGGCTATCATCAGACTTCTCAACAGAAACCTTACAGGCCAGAAGTGAGAGGAATGATATATTTAATGCAATGAAGCAGAAGGGACTTTAACCAAGAATACTATAGCCAGCAAGGTTATCATTTCAATTTGAAGAAGGGATTAAACAATTTTCAGATAAGAAAAAGTTGAGAGAATTTATCTCCCACAAACCACCTCTACAGTGCATTTTGGAGGGACTCCTATAGATGGAAGTATTCCTAAGGCTAAATAGATGTCACCAAAGGGATAGACAAAGAGAACAGAATATGACTCATAACATACAAAGAATGGAGGAAGAAAAATGAGGGAAAAAAAGGAAAAGAACCTTTAGGTTGTGTTTATAATAGCACACAAAGTGAGTTAAATTAGACTGTTAGATAGTAAGGGAATAACCCTTGAACCTGTGGTAACCACGAATATAAAGCCTGCAATGGCAATAAATACATACCTGTCGATAACCACCCTAAAAGTAAATGCTCTGAATGCACCAGTCAAAAGACATAGAGTCACTGAATGGATTAAAAAACAAGACCCATCTATATGCTGCCTAAAAGAGACTCACTTCAAACACAAAGACATACACAGACTGAAAGTAAAGGGATGGAAAAAGATATTTCATGCAACTAATAGGGAGAAAAAATTAGGAGTTGCAGTACTTGTATTAGACAAAATAGACTTCAAAACAAAGAAAGTCACAAGAGACAAAGAAGGACATTACATAATGTTAAAGGGGTCAGTCCAACAAAAGGATATAACTATTATAAATATCTATGCACCCAACACAGGATCACCTACATATGTGAAACAAATACTAACAGAATTAAAGGTGGAAAAAGAATGCAATGCATTCATTTTAGGAGATTTCAACACACCACTCACTCCAAAGGACAGATAAACCAGACAGAAAATATGTAAAGAGACAGAGGCACTGAACAACATATTAGAACAGATGGACCTAATGGACATCTACAGAACACTCCAAGCAAAAGCAACAGAATACACATTCTTCTCAAGTGCACATGAAATATTTTCAAGAATAGGTCATATACTAGGCCACAGAAAGAGCCTCATAAAATTAAAAAAGATTGAAATTGTACCAACGAGCTTCTCAGATCACAAAGGTATGAAACTAGAAATAAGTTACACAAAGAAAACAAACAAGCCCACAAACACATGGAGGCTTCACAACATGCTCCTAAATAATCAATGGATGAATTACCAAATAAAAACAGAGCTCAAGCAATATATGGAGACAAATGACAACAGTAATTCAACAAGACAAAAATCTGTGGGACACAGTGAAGGCCGTGCTAAGAGGGAAATATATTGCAATTCAGGTGTACCTCAGGAAAGAAGAACAATCCAGAATGAACAGTCTAAACTCACAATTAATGAAACTAGCAAAGGAAGAACAACTGAGGCCCAAAGTCAGTAGAAGGATGGACATAATAAAGAATAAAGCAGAAATCAATAAAATTGAGAAGAATAAAACAATAGAAAGAATCAATGAAAGCATGAGCTGGTTCTTTGAGAAAATAAACAAAATAGATAAACCCTTAGCCAGACTAATCAAGAAAAAAAGAGTCAACACACATAAACAGAATTAGAAATGAGAAAGGAAAAATCACCATGGACACCATAGTAAAACAAAAAATTGTGAAAGAATACTATGAAAAATTATATGCCAACAAACTGGATAGCATAAAAGAAATGGACAACTGTCAAGAAAAATACAACCTTCCAAAGCTGACCCAGGAAGAAACAGAAAATTTGAGTAGGTTAATTACTAGCAAATAAATTAAATTCGTAATCAAAAAACTATCTAAGAACAAAACACCTGTACCAAATAGTTTCACTGCTGAATTTTATCGAACATTTAGTGAAGACCTAATACCCATCCTCCGTAAGGTTATCCAAAAAGTAGAGGACAGAATACTCCCAAACTCCTCCTATGAGGCCAACATCACTCTTAATACCAAAACCAGACAAAGACAGCACAAAAAAAGAAATTTAAAGACCAATATCCCTGATGAACATAGATGAAAAAATTCTCAACAAAATATTAGCAAACCAAACTTAAAAATACATAAAAAGATCATCCATCATGATCAAGTAGGATACATCCCAGGGATGCAAGGATGGTACAACATTCAAAAATCCATCAACATCATACACTACATCAACAAAAAGCAGGACAAAAACCACATCTCTGTAGATGCTGAAAAAGCATTTAACAAAATTCAACATCAATTCATGATAAAAACTCTCAAAAAATGGGTATAGACGGCAAGTACTGCAACATTATAAAGGCCATATATGACAAACCCACAGCCAACATTATCCTTAACAGTAAGAAGCTGAAAGCTTTTCCTTTAAGATTGAGAACAAGACAAAGATACTCACTCTCCCCACTTTCATTCAACATAGTTCTGCAGGTCCTAGCCACAGCAATCAGACAACACAAAGAAATAAAAGGCATCCAGATTGGCAAGAAAGAAGTCAAACTGTCCCTGTTTGCAGATAACATGATATTGTACATAAAAAACCCTGAAGAATCCACTCCAAAACTACTAGATCTAATATCTGAATTCAGCAAAGTTGCAGGATACAAAATTAATGCACAGAAATCTATTGCTTTCCTACACACTAACGATGAACTACAAGAAAGAGAAATCAGGAAAACAATTCCATTCACAATTGCATTAAAAATAATAAAATATCTAGGAATAACCTAATCAAGGAAGTGAAAGATCTGTACCCTGAAAATAATGGGACACTCTTAAAATAAATTATAGAACACACTAATAAATGGAAATTCATCCCATGCTCTTAGCTAGGAAGAATTGATATTGTCAAAGTGGCCATCCTGCCTAAAGCAATCTACAGATTCAATGCAATCCCTATCAAAATACCTACAGCATCCTTCAGTGAACTAAACCAAATAGTTCTAAAATTCATATGGAACCACAAAAGTCCAAGAATAGCCAAAGCAATCCTGAGAAGGAAGAATAAAGCAGGGGGTATTATACTCCCCAACTTCAAGCTCTATTACAAAAGCACAGTAACCAAGACAATTTGGTACTGGCACAAGAACAGACCCATAGACCATTGGAACAGACTAGAGTGTCCTAATATAAACCCAAGCATATATGATCAATTAAAATATGATAAAGGAGCCATGGATATACAATGGGGAAATGACAGCCTCTTCAACAGCTGGTGTTGGTAAAACTGGACAGCTACATGTGTGAGAATGAAACTGGATTATTATCTAACCCCATACACAAAAGTAAATTCGAAATGGTTCAAAGATCTGAATGTAAGTCATGAAACCATAAAACTCTTAGAAAAAAATATAGGCAAAATTCTCTTGGACATAAACATGAGCAAGTTCTTCATGACCATATCTCCCCGGGCAAGGGAAACAAAAGAAAAAATGAACTAGTGGGACTTTATCAAACTAAAAAGCTTCTGTACAGCAAAGGATGCCATCAATAGAACAAAAAGGCATCCTACAGTATGGGACAATATATTAATTAATGACAGATCCAATAACGGGTTGACATCCAAAATATATAAAGAGCTCACTCACCTCAACAAACAAAAAGCATATAATCCAATAAAAAATGGACACCCAATCTGAACAGACAGTTCTCCAAAGAAGAAATTCAGAAGGCCAACAAGCACATGAAAAGGTGCTCCACATCGCTAATCATCAGGGAAATGAAATTAAAACCACAATGAGATATCACCTCACACGAGTTAGGATGGTCAACATCCAAAAGACAAACAACAACAAATTTTGGTGAGGATATGGGGAAAGGGAAACCCTCCTACACTGCTGGTGGGAATGTAAAGTAGTTCAACCATTGTGGAAAGCAGTGTGGAGGTTCTTCATAAAACTCATAATAGAAATACCATTTGTCCTAGGAATTCCAGTCTTAGGAAAATACCCTAAGAATGAAGCAGCCCAGTTTGAAAAAGACATATGCACTTCTATGTTTATCACAGCACTATTTACAATAGCCAAGAAATGGAAGCAACCTAAGTGTCTATCAGTAGGTGAATGGATAAAGAAGAGATGGTACATATACACAATGTAATATTATTCAGCCATAAGAAGAAAACAAATCCTGCCATTTGCAATGACATGAATGGAGTTAGAGGGTATTAATCTCAGTGCAATAAGCCAGGTGGAGAAAGACAAGTATCAGATGATTTCACTCATCTGTGTAGTATAAGAACAAAGAAAAAAACTGAAGGAACAAAACAGCAGCAGAATCACAGAACCCAAAAATGGACCTACAGTTACCAAAGGGAAAGGGACTGGGGAGGATGGATGGGAAGGGAGGGATAAGGTGGAAATTGGAACATTACAATTAGCACATATACTGTAGAGGGCTGGGGACATGGGGAAAGCAGTATATATATATAGAGAGAAGACAAGTAATGATGTTATAGCACCTTATTGTGCTGATGTATGGTGACTGTGGTGGGGTGTGTGTGGGGGACTTGATGATGGGGGAAGTCTAGTAGTCATAATGCTGTTCAAGTAATTGTACATTATCGATATTAAAAAAACTCCTACAATAATTCAGACCACCTATATATCTCTATAGGATGAAGTAAATAAAATTGGAATCAAATTTTTCTTCTGGACTACTGTATCTCAGAAGTGAATTAAGACAAACTTTTACTGAATTATAAGGAAGAAAAGATAGTAGTTGATTCTATTTTTCAAGGTTCTCCAGAAAAACAGAAATGTTTATATATACATAAAAAATACATGAAGTATATTTTATGTGTTACATTATATATCAATATATTCAATATTTTATGTAGCAATGATATATATTATGTATACATATATTACATCCATATATATGTATATCCATAATAATTATCCATATATTACATCATATATACATATATTATCTATGTGCATATGTATATTATGTATATATTTTATATATATGATGCATATATAAATATATTTTTTAAATGTAAGGAACTGACTCATAATTTTTGAGACTGAGAAGGCCAAAGATCTGCAGACTCAGGAAAGCTGGTATATATTTCCATACCGAGTCAAGGCCTGAGTGCCAGAAGAACTGATGGTACAAGTTCTAGTTCCAGTGAAGTTCCTCAGAGTTGAAACCAAAAGGAGCTGTTTCATTTTGAGTCCAAACGCCATAAAAGACTAAAGTCCCAGCTCAAAGTGGTTAGGCAGGAGGAATTCCCACTTATTCATGAAAGGGTCAGCATTTTTGTTTTATTCAGACTTTCAATAGATTGGGTGACACTTCCTCAAATTAGGAAGGGCAATTTGCTTTACTCAGTATACTGATTCAAATGTTAGTTTTATCCACAAACATCCTAATGACACCCAGAATAATGTTAGACCAAATATTTGGATACATATATATTATTTATGTATTTCTATAAATGAAAACTGTACCACAAAATAAATAGCAGTTATCTTTGAGAAATAAGATACCAGATTATTTTTTTGTTTTAATTAACTTCATTTTTCTGCTTTTCTGCAGTTAGGTAGTATGTCATAAATGAAACAAAAGATAAAAGGAAATTATAAACTGCATACATTAATCATTTGTTATGGGAATTTGTATATGATATACTTAAATCTCCACTATAATTATTAATTATATATGTGTAGAATTACTAAATATAAATTGTGTATTTAATGTGTATTATAATTATGAGACTAGTGACACCATAACTGAAGAGGATTGTGCTTTTAAAAAAATCATGTAGGGTGTGTTCATGAAAATTTCCCATAAGATATTTAACAAAACTAAAACCTTAGTCTGATGATCTTTAGAGTGTACAATATGAAAATGTCTTGAAATTTTATTTGGAAACATCCAAATATGTTTAAATTATTAGAAATGTATTAAGGATACTTATCAAATAGAATATTGACTTAAACTTACATTTTATTCAAAATATTTGTTTTTGCTTTACACTTACATAATTTATGAATCAGGATTATCACAGGTGACAAATATCATCCCATATCTTTGTTGGTTTTATATGTTACCATTTCAATAAATATCATTAATGGTGATGGGTCTCTTCTGTGTGCTATGCTGCTATCTGAACTACTGCTCTTCTGTGGAGAGCCTTCAGTAATTCAAGAAAAACAATGCTTCAAACCAGCCTAATATTTATTTTATAATGTCAGGTAACAGCTACTTATTAAAAAATGGAATTTCTTAAAGCCCAATATTCACAGGCCCTATTACTTTTTAAAAAGTAAATAGAGAATGGTGGCAATATAACCTTCAATACTTCAGATACTGTAAATAAATAATGCACAATATTCAGCTATTAAAATTTTGCTTAATGAAAGGTTGTTCATAATCCTTGGTGGTTAATGGAATCCACCATTGTATTTTAATTATATCAAAATCAAATAAGTCTTCTGAAAATTTGAAAATTAAGCAGCCTTATTAAAAAGTATGAAATGCTTCCCTTGGAACGATTAGCTTTTTTGAATGCTGGGTCTAAATGAAGAAGGGTGATACAGACTAAGGCCAATAAGGCAAAACCTCAATATCTCAGTGTAAATTTTATTAAAATGTGAGGCTATTTTTTTTTTAAAGCATGGTTAGTATCTGGGTTGGATTATGTTGAAACAGAGCTTTCTATGTTGTATGACAATACTTAACTCATTCACTCTTTTCTTCCTCTTTATTGTTTATTTGCTGTAGCTGCAGTAAGGAATGTGAGAATTTGAATGTGAGAATATATGCTGCATTGGTTTAGATAATTTTTATAGTTGGCTGATATAAACAATACAGCTTGCTTACAATACAAAAAGTACCAAAAAATGAGAAGTTAAGCTCCCTTCCTTTTTTTCCTCTCTTTTTTCCCTCCTTCCTCCTTTTTGTCCTACATATTTCCTTCCAAAAGATCTTGAGATACAGGTTACAAAATTAATATCTCCTTCAACACAGTATGGAAGAATCCTGAAAGGCATCAGGGGCCCATGTGAAAAAAGTGTGCAAAGGGTCAGTGACATATAGACAAATAATTAGTGTAAAAATAGATGTAAAATGAATCTTCATATAAACATATAGTTGTGAATGTATATTTATTAGCTTTGCCCACTAAAAAGGCCTAGGATAAATAGCACTTCAGTAGTACAGCATACACCAAATATACAGATTTGGAATTCTAAATACCATTCATCACTGTGGGGATCCAGGTCTCCTTGGAGAATCCAGATTATATTCCAGGACTGGGACAGAGAAGTATAAGATAAACCTGGAACATGTTGTATTGGAAATTAAGGAAATGCTTACATTAAGATGGGGAAATATCTAAAGGACATAGAGGCCATTTGAAGAAACTCCCACTGGCCAAAATTGGCACAATTTGAGTACCAAAATAATGATATTGATGAATTATAACCCAGTCCACAAAATAAAAATTTGTGTTCCTATACTGATAGAGGAAAATAAAAGAATATATAAACTAGGAAAAAAAGAAAGCTCTACCATACACACAAATGCAAACTAATACATGTAGAAGGAAGAATGGAAATTTAAAAATCACCATCTGGCAACCGTCAGAGTAATAATTATTTCAGAGAAGACTTCTGAATGGATACTAAAGCTGCTCTGTAAATATTTTATGAGGAGAAAGATATATAGCATCAAAGATCTCCCCATGAACTATGCATTCAATAAAACAGGGAAAAAGCAATTTTGCAATACTAAACCTAGTAGACACCACTTTTATCAACTGATCAAAATTAACATCAAGATTGATTGGGGAAATCCCGTAACATGCAATGAGAAGATCACACTATTACCTTTGTGATATTCCCACCAAAATTTCACTACCTGAGTCTGCTCCTAAAGAATGTCAGACAAATCCAAAGTAAGGGACTTTTTACACAATCTTTGAAAGCAAATGAAAGATTTGAGAAACTTCCAGATAGAAGGATACAAAAAATACAACAAAATATTTATATGATACTGAATTGGATCATTTAGGTATCCAATAAATTATACTGAAACTTAAAGTTTACAGATGGTAATAAAGCATCAATCTCAACTGATTTTGAGTTTTGCACTCTGGTTGCATAGAATACCATTCTGATTTGTAGAATATGTGCACTTAAGGAATTCAGGGAGTAAAAAGCATTTTTCTGCGATTTAGTCTCAAGTGGAAAAAAATTATGTGTGTATTTCTTGTAACTCTGGAGCTATATTATTTTTGTACCAACTAATCACAAAGTGAGAATTTGCAATACCTCTGTATTACTGTAAGAGCCAAGGGACAATAGGGTATCCAAATAACATATTTAATTGGTCCTTTTACATAATTAGTAAGTCATACCTTATCAGTTAGATACCCTGATGTTTGTGCAGTGTTGATTATTTTTCACAGAAGCCTTAAAGTAGAAACTTTAAGAAGTCCTTCAGAAATGGCAACTGATAAGAACTATGATTCACTTTTTCCCTATAATTTCTTAAGTAATTCAGATCATAAAGTCTCTAGACTACAAAGAAATCAAAATATAATATATAGGTTTTCATGATTAAGCTTTTTGACTGTTAATTTAACATTGAAAAGGGTTTATACCTTAGATTTAAAAAAATATTTGTGGTCATAAATGGATTAAACTATTTTAACTTATTTTACGACATTTCATTTTATCACTACAAGGATCAACTAAATCAATTTTAAATCTGTAACATACATGATGTTGCAGTGACATTATGCAAAATGTACTTTTTCTATACATGTTAGTACCGACAATTCTTAGTAAGATATTTTGCACAGTTCTATTTGGAAGAAAGCTGTGCATCTATTTAATTTACAGCCATCTCATCACTATTCAGGATTGACCTCAGTTTATGAATTATCCAGGCCTCTTTTGAATCCATCTTCTGCTTCCTATTGCCAGCTCTTGGGAAAGTTTTCTAGTTTGCTACCCCATGGAGAGAGTATTCTATATTTACCTCATCATTTATCTCCCCCTCCCTTTTCCCTCAAGCAAATCCACCTTCTAGTTACAAAAAGAAACTTCCTTTAGCTCTGAGATGTGGAAGGCTCTAAATGATTCTAACACAGACATTGGCATCCTCACCAATCCTGATTGCAATAGTTTGGTGGGTGAAAATAATGATAACAAATAGAGAAGTTTGTTTAGCTTTTTGTTTTTGTCTAAGCCTAATGCTCTTCTTTAAATTTCCTCTTTGTAATAAGTCATTTAATAGTCATGACTTCCTACTAAAGCCATTTAGGGACACATCACAGTAGTTTTGAATCTCATCTTCCTAGCTTTCTTAAAATTCCTTTGTAAATACCTTCTCTTTTCCTTTGTAGACTTTCTCATTTTATGAAAACCTCAGGAACCCTTCTAAGCCACATAATTTCAACACCCAAACCATCAGCCCTAGTTGATTAAAAGTCTTTATTCTTTGTGAGCTATATGTAAAGGACCATAGGTATTTTTAAAGGATACACACACACACACACACACACACACACACACACACACACACACACACATATATATATATGAACATAGGTATTTTTAAAGGATATATATGGTATATTCTTCATCTGTGGTAAATCCAACTCAATATTTTGCTGCCCAGACATATTATTTTCTTTTATTTGGTAACTGGGAGCATTGTTTAAAAAGTCATCAAGAAGAGAGATTTTACTATCATCAAGATTTCACTCTCATTCATGACACCTACTTTCCCACTCCAGTCTGCAGATTTTGAAGATTTACCGGTCTCAAACTATACCCTTTCAGCTCTACAGTAACATTTAATCTATTGCTTTACCTCCAGGAGGAATTTTCCAGCTAATTCTTCACTCTAACATAAGTGATTTTGTTTTAAATGCAGATGTCTTATCGTTCCCTAATATAAAACCCTTCAGTGGCTCCATACTATGAGTATAGAGCTCAGGAGAAAAGTTAGGGCTGAAGTAATAAATGCATGAGTTAACATGTCACTTAAATTTGCAAACCTTGATGAGATGGCCAAACTAGTGCTTAGCTAGAGAAAAGAGGAACATGTCTGTGTTCTTGGGCTAGACAACTTTCAAAGGTTGGAGAGAAGGAGCAAAGGTTGAAAATAAGAAAAGCAAGAGAGTGTGATAGAGAAAAAAATAAACACTAATAATTGTCCCTTAATATAGTAATGTTGCAGCTATTGGTATCATTGGCAGGCACAGTCTTACTGTAATGTTGAGAACTGAAAGACTGAGAAGAATTTCTTTAATAGAGGATGGGAGGAGTTATAAAAGCAAATTTAGATGTCTTTCAAAAACAATTTTCTGCCAAAGTGAAGAAAAAAATGGGTGACTTTGAGTGAGGTGATATCAACATACAGTTCGTTTTTTGTTTTTGTCTTTTAAATAAAGATGAGGTACTTAAAACATGTTTTTATGCTGATAGGAAGAATTCAGTAGCAAGAGAGAAAATGGTGACTTCTGGAAGAGAGTAGAACTGCTGGAGAGTGGCTGATAGCAGGCTTTAATATACAGTGTATTGGACTCTTTTTCTCTTTTTCTCAAAATAGCCCCAGATATAAGTGAATACTTTTGAGATAAAATTTAGGACAATTTTGTTAAGTTCTTTTAAAATTTTATTTGAAATTTTTAATGGTACTTGTATGAAATTTCTAACATAATTTGAGAATAATTAATATATTTATGATAAAAATCTTATACATTAATGGGTATATCCAAAAAGATTTTTCAGATTTTCTTTTCTGCCCTTTATCAGATATTTACCCTCTATACATGTCTTGTTAATTTATTTTTAAAAAGTCAGTTCCTCTGTTTTATTGATATTGTGGATGATATTTTATATTTTTATACATTGTAATCCTTGTAAATGCTCCTATTAATTCTATACTTTGTTCTTAGTTTTGTTATTTTTTAGGTATAAGCTTATACAGTCTTCAAACATATTTATTATTTCCATTCTAATCCTTAAGCCTATTTCTTTTCTTATTCTTTACTGTAAATATTTGTCAAGACCTCTAGAAATATGTTAAACATTAATGTAAAAATGAAATAAGTATGACATATTTTTTGTCTATAGCTTTAAAGTTTTTATGAAAATGTATTTTATTCCATTTTAAAATCATAGATATTTGTTAAATGATAGGTCTCCCATAATTGAGTACAACAAACTGAGTGAGTTGAAATAGCAGAATTTTACTCTTTCAAGTTCTAGGTGTTAGAAGTCTGAAATTAAGGTGTTGGTAGGGCCATGGATCCTCTGAAACATGCAGAGGAGGATCTTTCCTTGCCTCTTCCTAGCTTCTGGTGGTGGTGATCAGTTGTTGGCGTTCTTGGTCTATGGCTGCCTCACTCGAATCTTCCATCATCACATGGCATTCCTCCCGTGCGTCTGTTTTCTCTTCCTGTGGTACGGACACGAGTTATACTGGAGTAGGGCCCAGCCTACTCTGGTATGACACCATCTTAATGTGATCACATCTGCAAAAATCATTTCCAATAAAGGTTACATTTGGAGGTTCTGAAGATTAAGACTTCAACAAAACATTTGATGGAAGACAGTTTAATCCATTTCAGTTACTAACTTGTTCATAGTAGCTATGAGATAATGAAAAAAATTTTCTCTATGTTAGTATACAGAAATGGATTTGAATGGAAAAATATTAGTACAGAAGAAAGAGGTCACTTTATAATATAAAATAATATAACTTCATCAGGAATGTATAGAAGTTATAATTTATCTCATAAATGTAGATGAATTTTTATGATATTTTGTTTATGAGTTTTTCAGTCTTTTAAAATTTATTGGTGTTTTATGGCCAGCATATAGTCAATTTTTATGAAAGGGTTTACATGTATTTCAATTGTATGTGTATTTTATACATATCAGACATATTGCTCTCTATATGTTATTTAGGTCAGATGTGCTATTCATTCTGTTTAATTTTCTGTATTCTTACTGACTTTTTCCTCCTAATTGATTATCCTATTACTGGAAATATTTGTTACAATTTTTCTGTTATCATGGATTTACCTATTTCCCATTTATCTTTTGAGTTATATCAATTTTTGTTTTATATATTTTTCATACATGTTTAGAATTACTGTATAGTCCTGTAGATAGACTCATTAACATGAAATGTCCCTCTATATATCTGTTAATGCTTCTTGTTTTAAGATGTACCTTGTCTGATATTAGCATAGGAACATCTGCTTTCTTTTGGTTAATGTTTAAAAAGTCCATCTCTCTTTCAAACTTTCTTTATCTTTAGATTTGTTGTGTCTTTCTTAGACAATGATTTTTTAAGCCAGTTTTGAATTAAATATGGATTATGCCCTGCAGACTAAGAACAAATAAAGCATCTGTAGGCTTCACAAAATAAAACACATACTGGTTGCAGAGCATGGTTTTGGGAGATAAAGATAAGCAGGACAATATTTATTCAAATACTATTGGCTCTGGTGACAGAGAAATTTGAATTCTCTTAAGTAGTAATGATACATTTAGTAATTTTGTATATGATTTTATGAATATATTATTGTGCAAATAGGCAGAGGGAAGAAACAGGTGTTATTGAAATAAGTTTAAGAATTATTGCAGTGGGATCAGGAATGCTTCTATTTTGTTAATGAACAGTTGAAATGATTATGATAATTATTAATAATGTGAAACTAGAAGGACAGAAGTAATTATCAGTAACTCCATCTGACACAGAAAAACAGAAAAAGGGATGAATTATACATAGAATTTTACCAAAAATTAGTGACTAATTCTTTTCTGAAAATCAGTGAATGAGAAATGATAGTTTTGAAAAAGGTAAGCAAGGTATTGAGTTCAGTTTTTGTTTGGTTATTATTGTTGACTATGGACTTGCCAAGATCAAATAAAAAGGACATATCAAGGAGAGAATTAAGTGTTTTAGACTTCCTACAGTAAAGGAGTACACCACCTTAATACTAACAGGCACATCAGTGTTGCCTCAAATCAAGGAAATAAAAGGAAGATATTTAAAGGATTTTAGGATGTGGGCTGTGGTATTTTAAGGTGACTCTTAGATGGGAAATAGCTGATTAATGTTTAGGTACAGTTTATGGCATATTTGCTTTAGACTGGTGGGCATAGAAAAGAGATGTTTTGAAGCAAATTCAGTGAACAGGGTCAGTATGTTAATGTTTATTTCATTCACAGAAGTTAATGTAACCATTAGATGTATTTATTATTATTTTAATAGTTCTTCATCCCAGATGGATGCTGGTTCTCTGCAAAACAAATACAAATAAAAGCATACATACACATTAAAAAAAAACACAAACAAGCAAACAAAAATCTGAATATAAGTTAGTATGCCTCTTATTATCAGAACTGACACTTATTTTCTGAAAAGCTAAGTTTCTCTTTCTCCTTTGGAGAGAGGTCATATCTTTCACAATTTGTTAAACCATTAAGAAATAAATATTTTAATGATCTTATAATGTCAAAAGTATCAGAAGCAGTCACTTCTTAAATGGCCTCCAGAAGACATTAACTTTGGTATGCCTTACCTCCATTTACTGATGGGGTCTAGGAAGAGAAAGAAGCTAGATTAAATTTCTTATCATTTAATTTTAATAAATTTCCTAGATTTTGAGAGTCAAATGAGTTATTGTTTTCATAAATGTTTAAGATTTTGAATATAGAGAATTCTGTTTAAGTAAATAAACTTGTGAAAGTAGATGTGTTTTTTAAAAAGTTAATTTCTTAAATAAATTCTTAAAATATTAACATTATATTAATATTAAATTGAGTATCTGAATGTTTTCTAAGAAAAGGTTATAAACCTTAGTGACTAAACTCTTTTATTTACCCTATTCTTATACATTGTAGAATGTGCAAGTGCCTCTTGATAGTGCCTTTTTATTTGTCTTACCACCTTAACATTTGTAAGGTTGATATAAAATATATGTTCACAAAATTAAAGAATTTGAGAGTTTGTGATTTTCTATGTTCTAGTGACTCTGACTTGAAGGAACAAGAACTGATTAGTTTGGTTAAAGGTGTTAATAAAAAGTATTTGAGACCATGCTCAGTATAATTACAGAGAAATATGAATATATGCAAGATAATACTGCTTGTATATTTCTTGAAATCAAGACTTCTTAAAGAAATCAGTTAATATGAGAATTTTAATATGCATATGCATTGGTTTAATGTGTTGATAAAGTTATTTATATGTTAAAGCTGAAAATATGATTTATAAAGGTGTGTGTAATACACCTCTATATTAAGCCATGAATATGTTACATTTTTGACTCATTTGACACAACATTAATAAATTTATTCATAAGGAAATAGTTTTTAAATTTCTTACTATAAAGTATTACTGGATATTATAAAAATACTAAAATTTGTATTTATTTTATAAAACAAACAAGTTCTACTCTGCCAAGGAAACAAAAATTTATTATTATTTTATAAAGTTAAGTTCATAATAATCATTGTTCCCAATGCTGTAATTTTCTAATAAATATTTCTTCTAGTCAATTTTTCTTGAGTATTACTTTCCTACATTCAAGCCCAAATTCAAGAGCATGAAGGGTAGTAGACTATATTACCCCAAAACATGACTGTAGGAGTTCAAGACATGCCACCCCACAATATATTGCTTTGGTATATTATTTTTAGCTGTAAGCACTTGGAAAATAGCAAATTCAAGGGGAAGCTTTCTCTGAACTCCCTTTATCTGCCTGAAGACCAATCCTCCAAAAGGAACTCAGTTGTCATAAATCCCCCTCCCCTGGAGTTTCTTCATCCAGGGAAGATTGTTTATCATGAAATAGTAGACTAAAAGTTCACACCACATTCAGACAGACCTTGTTATAAACTCCCATATCACCCATCCGTTTCTCTAAGGGCCCATTTATCTTTCCTAAAAGTTATTTCCTGTCCCAGAAGGCCTATATCCTCTCTCCCCTTTCCCTATTAAAAATATATTTAATCCTGAATTCTAAAACTACCTCTGAGTTACTCATTTTTCCTTGGGTATCTCCTATATATACATGTGGTATACATTTTAGTAAACTTCCATTGTGCTTCTCTTGTTAATCTGTCTTTTATAATAGGAGTCTCAGCTAAGAGGGTAAAGAGAAAATTATTTTTCCTCCCCTACAACTACTAAGATGCCCTTTATGTATAAAACTCTCTTTGGGTTTGCTGGGATAATCACCAGGTAATGAGAGGATTTCCTTTTGGCCATTTGAAAGGAAGGATAATAAAAATAATTAAGTTTCTTATTCTTATTCTTATTGTAGAATTAAAATTCTACAAATTTTAAATAATTCCTAGCTATAAAGAGAGTTCTATCTTTACTAAACTAAAAAGGAAAAATAAAACTGGGAAAAATGTAGTCCTCATAGTTTTATTGCATGAAAGGAAGATATATTAATATAAATATGTTTTAATAATTATATACTTCTCAGGTTAAAAGAAGCATACTCAAGTTCAAGTATACAAACTATACACAAACTTCCTATAAGTCAATTTTTATTTCTAGGTATTAATAATAACTCAATTGGGGACATTTAGTGATAATTGTTTATGTACATTTTATTGTTATATAAAATATCCTAGAGATTGGTCAATGTCTTCCCTATTATAATATGTAATTACTTCCAGAGTAATGATTGACTAAATCATTATGAATTAATTGTCTGTTGACTCTCAATAGAGGTTTCCATACTTTTCCATACTTTTATTGCTGGCTAACAAAATAATAGAGGCAAACTGACTAAAATCTTAAATTAGCACTGGTAGGGCAATTTCACTTAAGATTTTTGGGAATATTTCTAGCATATGTTCCATTAGTCAAACCATAACTCTGACAAAATTGTAAAGGTGGGATATAAGTAAAAATTAGTGAGTGATGATCATCTGAACATTATTTAAAGTATTGCTTTCATCCAGTGGATTTGCCTTCTTGTCTAGGACTAGGAAAGTCAAGTGGGAAAGTAAGGAGACATTTCGAGGTCTAGTAATAATCCTACTGCATGTGTTCCTTAGTAGAATACTCCCATATTTTATGCTGCCCAGAATCTTCCATGCTTCTGTGTAAATGATGATTGCCACCATTATAGAAAATCAAAATACAAAATCTTAGCCATCCCCCAAGAATACAAATTTTCTCTTCACCCATTATTTCTAAATGGAAATTAAATAGCCAATAGATGTTCAACTAAGGTTCCATCTTCTTATTCCTACATCCTGTCCCAGGATTAACATAACTAAATTTTCCAAGAATCTATACAGTGAACAATTCTCAGAACAAAACTAAACTTTGACTCTCTACAATCAGTCTTGTAAAATCATTTAGTACTTGCTCCCTGCAGTACACACATTTAAATTGTTCTTGATATTGCAGCATTCTTACTAATGTTTGAGTTAATGACTTTTGGGTGTTTTATCTTCTTTCAGTAAAAGAGTGACCTTACATAGTTGTTGTTAATATAAAATATGTATGCAAATTATTTAGCACAGAACAGGTTTCATAGCAGATCCTCCATAAATGGTGGTAATACTGCCACTACCAAAAATTAAATTCATAGCATACTCTCATTGGATAATGATAAAAATCTAGAACAGGTTAACAGTAAGTAATTCAGTAGCAACTCAGAACAATCAAAATAGAACTTTAAACTTTTTGAAGCCACGCCAAACCCCAAAAGAGGACAACATTGTCCATAGCAAATTGAAATGTGAAACAGTAGAACACTGGAGATTTTAAATTAGTATTTTCATTAGTATTATCCCACAGTGTTGCAGATTTCAGGTCGTTGTTTCTTATCTGATACTTATCTTCAAACTGCTTGCAGACATTTTTTCATAGTGTGTTTTTGTTAGAAATTTGTTACAACTCTTGTTAGAAATTTCTATGCCAAACCTCTAGAAAAAGCAGGTCTTTTCCTGCCATATAAATCTCTGACATTAGGATAGAAATAACAAAAGATATTTTTTTTCCTCACTGTAAGAGGAAAAAGTCTAAAAATTTGTAGTCTTGTCCTTGATACCACGTTTTATACTGTTCAGTAAAGAAAGGACTTCCACATTTTTGAGAGAACACTTAGATTCAGAGAAAGGATTCATTTTTAAAGTGCTCAGGGAAACTTAGTAAGTGCAACTCCAAACCACTGAAAAGCCAACCTTGCCTTGAGGGCACAGACCATTAGCACTTGTTCAGGGTCCTGTTCTCTTCCCAGGAGATCAGGCTTGGCAAATAAGAAATCTCTATTCATTAACTCTTGCGTTTATAAAAGAAGTTGCTTCTGAACTTTATTCTTAACTCAATCCACTTGAGATCCAGATTCTTAAGTGAACCGACCTTTCGTCGTGTAGCCAGAGTCTTTATAAAACTGTACACTAGTTCAAGTTTTATAGAGGTTGGATCTGTCCTTAGTGGAGTTCTTGTAAGAGGTAAATGAGAGTTAAAATTCCTAGGGCAAATAATTTCTAAAGGATATCTCTTTGTAAAAAGATCATCCAAAGTTTTGCTGGAATTGTTTCCCAGATCTCTTTATATTATAAATGAACTGAAGCACATATGTAAGTGGAATGAATTAATGCAGATTATTCAAATTTTTCAGATAGAGTGCTTGCAAATAACATTTATAAAATCCATGCTTGTGTATGATATTAAACAATAAGTTTTTCTGTTGTTTGTTTATGATAAGTGTTCTAAAATTTATTTAGGTTTTGTAATTCCAACACCTTTAGATCACTTCTCTTCTACATGATGTAATTAATTACCTCCTTTCTTCTAAATGCATGCACTTCCCCCTTAAAAGTTTGAGTTTTCTCCCCATTTTTGAATGAAGGCTGATCTTGGTAACTTGCTTCATAATGGGTTCAGCAGAAGCGATGGTGTAGCTAGGTCATAAGAAGTTTCATAGCTTCTGCCAGGACCTCTTGGAATGTTTTTTATTAGAAAACTTGTGCTAGGAAACATCAGCCAGCAAGTTAAAAATAGAAATACCTCAGCCTGTGTGGCAAAGTCTAGCAGGAGGAGATACCATGTGGAGGGAAAGAAAGAAGCTAAGGGACATCAAGGCACTGGACATGAGTTTAAAAGCCATCTTTTAAGTGGATCCTCTAGCCTCAGCCACAGCAAATGATATTGTTTGGATCAGACGTAACCTACCCATCAGAAACCATCCCTAACGGGGCCACAAAATTAAGCAAAGAATAAAATAATTATATTAAGCCACTAAAATTTGGTGTAAAGAAATTGATAACTGGAAGAGAATTTAGTAGTTGGAATTTGTCTGATTAAAAAATCCAAAACAAGTTGCATTGATTTGAAATTGTTGTCAGTCAGAAGTTGGTAGCATTTGAGAAGTATTTTGAGGATCATTTTGACGGGAAGGAAATATTATTGGAAGATAGAGAAAAGGAGACTTTAATATGTAACAGAAGAAATTTGGGGTACCCTGTTATCTGTGGTAATGTGGAAAATAGAAAGGGTAAATAATAAACTTTTGTTGGTTTGAGAAAGTCCCAAACAGTACTAGAAAGTTCGTTATCTCTTAATATGATAAATGGAGATGATAAAATAGAGATGAGAGATCAATTAAAGAAATAACTCTTCAGTTTTTCATCAGAATTTCGGGGAAATATAAAGGACCTGAAACTTGCTCATTTCAGATATAAAATCAATTTTTATCTCCTGTAGATCTGGGGTGAAAATATGTTCACAGCCTGGGGAAAGTAAACCTTTGAAGCCAAAATCAGTCATAGGGAGAAATAAAGTGGGAGAAATCCATTTATTGCTTACAAGCAGTTGTCTACTCCTGCTTGCGTGTGTCTTTTGCAACCTGACTGTGAAGGCCCCACCAAACCTCTCCTGCCCAGGTACATGCTCCCTCTTGACCTACCTTTTAATCATCTATTGATATGGAGATGGACTACTTCTCTCCACCCCTTGGACACACCTATTGATATGGAGATTCACTAAGGCAAGGCAAGAGATTCTGGAAATATTGCAATTTTACCCACACCTCCAGTACTTTTTTTATTATTAAGGTATCATTAATATACAATCTTATGTTAGTTTCAAATGTACATTGCAGTGGTCCAAAAGTCCCTGTGATCAACTTACATTGTTGCAAATTATTGTGCAAATTATTGTTCCCCTTTGTCCTCCTACACTTTCTCTTCCCTCCTTCTTGGTAATCAATAATCACTTCACAGTGTCAGAGTGTCTAATGCTTAGCGTCTAATGCTGTTTTGTTCCTTCTTTTTGCTTTGTTTTTATGTTGCACAAATAAGTGAAATCATACGATATGTGTCTTTTTCTGCTCGGCTTATTTCACTGAGTGTAATACCCTCTATATCCATCCATTCCATTGCAAGTGGCAGGATTGCTTTTCTTTTTATAGCTGAATAATGTTCCATTGTGTATATGTACCACATCTTCTTTATCCATTCATCTACTAATGGACACTTAGGTTGCTTCGATTGCTTGGCTATTGCAAACAGTGCAGCAATAAACATAGGGGTGCATATATCTGTTCAAATCAGGGATTTTGTTTTTTTACAAGCAAATTTGGAGGAGTGAAATTACTGGGTCAAATATTATTTCTATTTTTTTTTTGAGGAACCTCCAAACTGCTTTCCACAGTGGTTGTACCAATTTGCATTCCCACCAGCAGCGTAGGACAGTTCCTATTTCTCCGCACACTCACCAGCATTTGTTGTATCTCATCTTTTGGATAGTGGCCATTCTCACTGGTGTGAAGTAATATCTTATTGTGGTTTTAATTTACATATCCCTGATGATTAGTAATGTGGAATATCTTTTCATCTGCATGTGAACCATTTGTATTTCCTCTTTGGAGAAGTGTCCAGATCCTCCACCCATTTTTTCATTGGGTTATTTGTTTTTTGGGTGTTGAGCTATGTGAGTTCCTTATGTATTTTGGATGTCAACTCCTTATCAGATGTGTTGTTTAATGTATTCTCCCATACTGTGGGATGCCTTTTTGTTCTGCTGATGGTGTCCTTTGCTGTACAGAAAAGCTTTTTAGTCCAATGGAGTCCCATACATATTCATTTTTTATTTTGTTTCTCTTGCCTGAAGAGATGAGTCCAGGTAAAAAAATGCTCATACTTATATTCAAGAGATGTTTCCTTATGTTTTTTTTCTGAGTTTTATGGTTTCATGACTTACATTCAGGTCTTTGATCCATTTAAGTTTACTTTTGTGTATAGATTTGACAATAATCCAGGTTCATTCTCTTACATATAGCTGTCTAGTTTTCCCAACACAAGTTGTTGATAAGGTTGTGTTTCTGACCATTGTATATTCATGGCTCCTTTATCATATATTAATTGACCATAGATGCATGGGTTTATTCTGGGCTCCCTATTCTATTTCATTGACCTATTGAACTGTTCTTGTGCCAGTACCAAATAGTCTTGATTATGGTGGCTTTGTTGTAGAGCTTGAGGTCACAGAGCACAATACCCCTAGATTTATTCTTCCTTCTCAGAATTGCTTTGGGTATTCGGGGTCTTTTGTGATTCCATATGAATTTTAGAACTATTTGTTCTAGTTCATTGAAGAACACTTTTTAAAAAAACATTTGGTATCATTAATATACAATTACATGAACAACACTGTGGTTACTAGAAACCCCCATTATCAGGTCCCCAACACATATTCCATTATTGTCACTGTCCATCACTGTAGTAAGATGCTACAGGGTCACTACTTGTCTTCTCTGTGCTATACTGCATTCCCCATGCCCCCGCCCCCTACATTATGTGTGCTAATCGTAATGCTCTTATTCCTCTTCTTCCTCCATTCCCACCCACCCTCCCCAGTCACTTTCCCTTTTCATAATTGTTAGTCCATTCTTGGTTTCTGTGAGTCTGCTGCTGTTTCGTTCCTTCAGTTTTTGCTTTGTTCTTATGCTTCACAGATGAGTGAAATCATTTGGTACTTGTCTTTCTCTGCCTGGTTTATTTCACTGAGCCTAATACCCTCTAGTTCCATCCATGCTGTTACAAATGGTAAGATTTGTTTTCTTCTCATGGCTGAATAATATTCCATTGTGTATATGTACCACATCTTCTTTATACATTTATTTACCGATGGACACTTATGTTGCTTCCATATCTTTGCTATTATAAATAGGTCTGTGATAAACATAGGGGTGCATATGTCTTTTTGAAATTGGGATCCTGCATTCTTAGAGTAAATTCCTAGGAGAAGAATTCCTGGGTAAAATGGTATTCCTATTTTTAGTTTTTTGACGAACCTCCAAATTGCTTTCCACATTAGTTGAACTAGTTTACATTCCCAGCAGCAGTGTAGGAGGGTTCCCCTTTCTCTGCATCCTTGCCAGCATTTTTGTTCCTATTCTTTTCTATGTTTGCCATCCTAATTGGTTTGAGGTGATACCTCATTGTCATTTTAATTTGCATTTCCCTGATTAATAGAAATGTGGAACATCTTTTTATGTGCCTGTTGGCCATCTGAATTTCTTCTTTGGAGAAGTGTCTATTCAGATCCTCTGCTCATTTTTTAATTGGCTTATTTGCTTTTTGGGTGTTGAAGCATGTGAGCTCTTTATATATTTTGAATGTTAACCCCTTGATAGATACATCATTTACAAATATATTCTCCCATACTGTAGGATGCCTTTTTGTTCTGCTGATGGTTTTCTTTGCTGTGCAGACTATTTAGCATGATGTAGTCCCATTTGTTCATTTTTTATTTTGTTTCCCTTGCCTGAGGAGATGCATTCAGGAAAAAGTTGCTCATGTTTATATTCAAGAGACTTCTACCTATGTTTTCTTCTAAGAGTTTTATGGTTTCTTTACTTACATTCAGGTCTTTGATCTGTTTTGAATTTATTTCTGTGTATGGGGTTAAACAATAATCCAGTTTCAAATTCTTGCATGTAGCTGTCCAGTTTTGCCAGCACCAGCTGTTGAAGAGATTATCATTTTGCCATTGTAATTCCATGGCTACTCTATCGTATATTAATTGACCATATATGCTTGGGTTAATATCTGAGTTCTTGAGTTTGTTCCATCGGTTTATGAGTCTATTCTGCCAGTACCAAATTGTATCAATTACTGTGGGTTTGTAGTAGAGCTTGAAGTTGGGGAGTGATATTCCCCCCCACTTCATTCTTCCTTCTCAGAATTGCTTTGGCTATTCAGAATCTTTTGTGGTTCCATATGAATTTTAGAACTATTTAGTTCATTGAAGAATGCTGTTGGTATTTTGATAGAGAATGCATTGAATCTGTAGATTGCTTTAGGCAGGATGGCCATTTGACAGTATTAATTCTTCCTATCTATGAGCACAAGATGTGTTTCCATTTATTGGTCTTCTTTAATTTCTCTTGAGTGTCTTGTAGTTTTCAGAGTATAGGTCTTTCACTTCCTTGGTTAGGTTTATTCCTAGGTATTTTATTTTTTTGATGCAATTGTGAATGGAATTGTTCTTCTGATTTCTCTTTCTTTTAGTTCATCATTAGTATATAGGAATGAAACAGATTTCTGTGTATTAATTTTATATCTCACAATTTTGCTGAATTCAGATATTAGATCTAGTAGTTTTGGAGTAGATTCTTTAGGTTTTTTTATGTACAAAATCATATCATCTGCAAACAGGGACAATTTAACTTCTTCCTTACCAATCTGGATGAATTACATTTCTTGGTGTTGTCTGATTGCTGTGGCTAGGACCTCCAGAATTATGTTGAATAAAAGCGGGGAAAGTAGTTTTCCTTTTCTTGTTCCCAATCTTAAAGGAAAAGTTTTCAGCTTCTGACTCTTAAGTATAATGTTGTCTATGGGTTTGTCATATTTGGCCTTTAATATGTTGAGGTACTTGCCCTCTATACTCACCTATTTTGCTGAGAGATTTTATCATGAATGGGTGTTGAATTTTGTCAAATGCTTTTTCATCATCTATGGAAATGATCATGTGGTTTTTGTCCTTCTTTTTGTGGATGTGGTGAATGATGTTGATTGATTTTCGAATATTGTACCATTCTTGCATCCCTGGAATAAATCCTACTTGATCATGATGGATGATCTTTTTGAAGTATTTTTTAATTTGGTTTGCTAACATTTTGCTGAGTATTTTTACATCTATGTTCATCAGGGATATTGGTCTGTAATTTTCCTTTTTCGTGGTGTTTTTGCCTGGTTTTGGTGTTAGAGTGATGCTGGCCTCGTAGAATGAGTTTGGGAGTATTCCCTCCTCTTGTACTTTTTGGAAAACTTTGAGGAGGATGGGTATTAGGTCTTCACTGTATGTTTGATCAAATTCAGCAGTGAAACCATCTGTTCCAGGACTTTGTTCTTAAGTAGTTTATTGATTACCAATTCAATTTCCTTGGTGGTAAATAGTCTATTCAGATTTTCTCTTCCTTCCTGGTTCAGCCTTGGAAGTTTGTATTTTTCTAGAAAGTTGTCCATTTCTTCCCAGTTTTCCAGTTTGTTAGCATATAATTTTTCATATTATTCTATCATAATTCTTTGTATTTCTGTGGTGTCTGTAGTGATTTTTCCTTTCTCATTTCTGATTTTGTTTACATGCGTAGACTTTCTTTTTTCTTGATAAGACCCTCCTTCTACTGTCTTTGGGCCTCATTTGTTCTTCTTTTTCTGCTTTTCTTAATTGTGAATTTAAACTGTTCATATGGGATTGGTCCTTTTTCCTGAAGTAGGCTTGTATTGCAGTATACTTCCCTCTTTTCACAGCCTTTGCTGTGTCCCACAGATTTCGCGGTATTGAATTATTTTTGCCATTTTTTCTCCATGTATTGCTTGTTCTCTGTTTTTATTTGTCATTGATCAATTGGTTATTTAGGAGCATGTTGTTAAGCCTCTATGGGTTTGTGAGCTTATTTGTTTTCTTTGCATAATTTATTTCTAGTTTCATATCTTTGTTTCCTGAGAAGCTGGTTGGTACAATTGCAATCTTTCTGAATGTACCGAGACACTTTTTGTGGCTAGTATATGATCTATTCTTGAAAATCTTACATGTGCACTTGAGAAGAATGTGTATCTTGTTGCTTTTGGATGGAGTGTTTGTAGGTGTCTGTTAGGTCCATCTGTTCTAATGTGTTGTTCAGTTCCTCTGTCTCCTTACTTGTTTTCTCTCCTTACTTGATCTCTCCTTTGGAGTGAGTGGTGTGTTGAAGTCTCCTAAAATGAATGCATTGCATTCTATTTCCCCCTTTAATTCTGTTAGTTTTTGTTTCCCATACGTAGGTGATTGTGTGTTGGGTGCATAGATATTTATAATGGTTATATCCTCTTGTTAGACTGACCCCTTTATCATTATTCAATGGCCTTTGTCTCTTGCTACTTTCTTTGTTTTGAAATATATTTTGTATAATACACGTGCTGCAACTCCTGTTTTCTTCTCCCTATTTGTTGCATGAAATATCTTTTTCCATCCCTTTACTTTTTTTTAGTCTGTGTATTTCTTTGGGTTTGAACTGATTCTCTTGTAAGCAGCATATAGAATGGTCTTGTTTTTTTATCCATTCAGTGACTCTATGTCTTTTGATTGGAGCATTCAGACCATTTACATTTAGGGTGATTATCGGTAGGTGTATACCTATTGCCATTGCAGGCTTTAGATTCATGGTTTCCAAAGTTTCAAGGGTAATTCCCTTACTATCTAACATTCTAATTTAACTCAGTATGCTATCACACACACAATGTAATATTTTATTTTCCTCCTTCCTTTTTCTTCCTTCTCCATTCTTTATATATTAATCTTTGCTGAGGTTTTATTTCTCCTGGTGACAGCTATTTAGCCTTAGAGATACTTCCATCTATAGCAATCCCTCCAAAATGCACTGTAGAGTTGGTTTGTGGGAAGTAAATTCTCTCAGCTTTTGCTTATCTGAAAATTGTTTAATGCAGCAGAAGAGCGCCCTTCTTCAAATTTAAATGGGTATCATATTCTGTACTCTTGCTGTATCCCTTAATTGACTTTTAAGGGTAGTTGATATGATTTTGCATCTGCGACTACAGTACTCAGCTATTTGTTTGAGGCCCTCTGTTTCATTGCATTAAAGGCCCTCTGTTTCATTGCATTAAATGTATCATGCCACTCCCTTCTGACCTGTAAAGTTACTGTTAAGAAATCTGATGATAGCCTAATGGGTTTTCTTTTGTATTGTTCTTTTTCCTCTGCCTAGCTACTTTTAAAAGTCTGTCCTTATCCTTGATCTTTTCCATTTTAATTATTATATGTCTTGGTGTTGTCTTCCTTGGGTCCCTTGTGTTTGAAGATCTGTGTACCTCCATAGCCTGAGAGACTATTTCCTTCCTCATATTGAGGAAGTTTTCAACAATTACCTCCTCAATAACACTTTCTATCCCTTTTTCTCTCTCTTCTTCTTCTGGTACGCCTATAATGCGAATATTGTTCTGTTTGGATTGGTCACACAGTTCTCTCAATATTCTTTCATTCTTAGAGATCCTTTTTTCTCTCTGTGCCTCACATTCTTTGTATTCCTTTTCTCTAATTTCTTTTCCATTTACCATCTCTTCTACTGTATTTAATCTGCTTTTAAATCTCTCCATTGTATGTTGCATTTCAGATATGGAATTTCTTAATGGTTGAATCTCTGTCCTAAATTCGTCCCTGAGTTCTTGAATATTTTTCTTTACTTCCATGAGCATTTTTATGATTTTTGTTTTGAATTCTCTTTCAGGAAGATTGTTTAGTTCAGTTTCATTTGGACCTTTTTCTGGGGTTTGTGAGATATTGGTCTGAATCAGGTACCTTTAAAATTTCATATTTCTGTGTGGCTCACTCTAGTGCCCAGAAGCTCTAGTCTCTGGAGCTGCTCACCCCCTGGAGTGAGGGTGGGTGTCACAGGAGAGAGAGAGTAGTGTCTGGGGGGAGGAAAGAGCTCTTTCCTGATTTCTGGCTTCCATGCCTGTCTCCAGTGTCAGAGCCAGTGGGTTGAGCACACAGGTGTAGGCCTCTGTGCTTTGCATCTGTAGGTACCATAGGTGGGGCTTCCCTGTGGCTAGCCTCATGCCAGCATAGTGACTTCCAATTTGTGAGCCAGTGCCAGCAGGCCAGGAGGAAGCTACAGCAGGCTGTGTATCACAGTGGGGAGCCTTGGAACTGAGTAGCCAGCCAGGGGTATGGAACCCCTCAAGCTCCTGAAAGTTCCCAACCTGCTGGGCAGAGCGTGTTTAGACAACCTTGTCTACCTACCCCTTCTCCTGTGAATCAAGCTCCTTGCAAATCCCTCCCCTTCAGCAGCCCTCTTGCTCCTAGGAAGCCTCTCAGACCATCCGCCTCTCCTTTGTCCCAGTGCAGCCGGATATGGATCCCTGTCCTTCACAAATGGCTGGAATCTCAGTCTCTCAAGCATTCTTCCTGTCTTAGATTTCCAACCCCACTAATCTCTGGAGCACCATGCAGTGTAAGTTTGTGCTCCAAAGCAGATATCCAGGGCTGTGTTTTCAGCAGTCCTAGGCTTCCCCACTCCCTACTCCATTTCTTATCCTCCAGCTGGTGAGCTGGGGTGGGGGAATAGCTTGGGTCCCACCAGATCAAGGCTTTAGTACGTTAGCCTGTTTCCTGAGTTCTGCTCTGTTCTCCAGGCATATGTAGTCTGCTGCAGCCTTCTTTCATGTTGCTCTTTTAGGATTAGTTGTATTAACTATATTTTCATACTATACGTGGTTTTGGGGGGAGTTCTCTGTCTCACCTCTCATGCTGCCATCTTGAATCTCCTGCTGTTGGTTTTTTCATAGGTATTGCATTGAATCTATAGATTGCTTTAGGCAGGATGGCCATTTTCACAGTATTAATTCTTCCCATCCATGAGCACAGGACATATTTCCATTTATTTGTGCCCTTTTTAATTTCTCATAAGTGTCTTATAGTTTTCAGAGTATAGTTCTTTCACCTCCTTCTTTAGGTTTATTACTATGTATTTAATTCTTTTTGAAGCAATTTTAAATGGAGTTTTCCTGGTTTCTCTTTCTGCTAGGTCATTTTTAATAATTAGGAATGTAACAGATTTCTGTGTGCTAATTTTGTATCCTGCAACTTTGCTGAATTCAGCTATTAATTCTAATGTTTTATTGCTGGAGTCTTTAGTGTTTTCTATGTATAATATCATGTCTTCTGCAAATAGAGTGACAGTTTAACTTCTTCCTTAACAATTTGGATGCCTTTTATTTTTTATGTCTGTTGCCATGGGTAGGACCTCCAGTACTATTTCGAATAATAGTGGGGAGAGTGGGGATCCTTGTCTTGTTCCCAACCTTAGAGGAAAAGCTTTTCACTATTAAGTATGATGTTGGCTATGGGTTTGTAATATATGGCCTTTATTATGTTGAGCTACATAACCTCTATACCCATTTTGCTGAGCATTTGTATCATGAATGGATGTTGAATTTTCTCAAATGCTTTTCAGCATCTATTGAGGTGATTGTGTGTGTTTTATCTTTGTTTTTATTTATGTGGCTTATAATATTTGTTGATGTATGAATACTGTACCCTCTTTGAGTCTCTGGAATAAATCCTACTTGGTCATGATGGATGATCTCTTTGATGTATTTTTGGATTCAGTTTGTTAATATTTTGTTGAGCGTTTTTGCATCTGTGTTTATCAGGGGTATTAGGATATTCAGAAATAAATCCAATTTTTACTCCTGCACTTGTCTAAAGATACTCAGGGTAACAAGTGGTCTTAAGAAAGAATAAAATCCAGTATTGTACCAATAAACCAGGCTTCAGGGTAAATTTCACAATGGAATGTCACATTGAATCTTTCAATTAGACAAAAATGGACAGGGACTATAATGGGGTATGTGGTGGGGACTTGATAATGGGGGGAATCTAGTAACCACAATGTTGTTCATGTAAGTGTATATTAATGATACCAGATAAAAAAATACATATAATAAGGAAGATCTTTCATAGCACTTGACTTTTGAGCCAAGTTAGAACAGGGACTGTCTTGGAATGAAATGTGGATATGACTTTCATATAATGGAGTGGATCAAAATCTGAAAAGAACAAACTCACAAAGTCTTAAAGATATATAACCTTAGATTGAAAGGAACAAAGACATATAAATTCAAAGAAGCCTTTGAGCCTTTAAACTTCTTTATGTGGAAACAGACTGGGAAGCTTATTTTATTACAAACATGGTCTATTTTTTATGTGAAAGAGGTGCAGAACCAAGAAATCATAATGTGGAACAGAGATGAAAAATTATTGTGAGAACCCTAATCCAGATATTGTAGTCATGGACCAGATTGAAATGTCTGTAAAGAATAAAATATCCAATTTTAACTGTCAGAAAAGAAAGAGGTTAATATACACAAACACAAAAACCAAGTAAGAAAGCCATCAAAGAAGTGGATCATCTATCCATTATGCCACCCAATGCCATGTGAATTAGAGACAAACATGCTGTCCAACTGAGTGTTTTCTGAATCCTTGATCCACAAAATTACAAGCAATGCAAAACAGTTGCTTTAACCCACTTGAGATTTGGAGTAATTTATTATACATCAATAGATAATATGTAATTGGAGTTTACCTTCCCTACATTTAGTATAATTAATATGATCATGAATTAATCTAGGTTTTCTCTCTTGAATCAATAGAATATGTGACTGCAATCCTTAACCCTGCTGAGGGCTTCTCAGCATAAGCAAAGTTAATTATTATATGTTCTCTAAAAAGTAGTATTAAATGAATAAGCTCCTTGTACTTCTGCCTTTGAAAGGACAATCTCAGCATACTTATTGGTTATTATCTCTTATCATCCTAAAGCTAGGACCTTTTTGATAGGTTCTTGTGAAATAATAATCAGTCATCACAGGAATTCAGTGCTTATTAAGTTCCAGGCAAAGTTTTAAGTAGTTTATTTGTAGAATATGATATTATCCTCACAGTAACCCATACTAGCATTATTGTTGAAAGTCAGGTTCAACAAAATTGGTATAGGTTAGTGAGAACGATGTTTACAGGAGACTGAGCTTGGGATCAAAATCACTGAAAGGAAGAATGAATCAAGAGTAGAGAGAGGGAGATGACTTGTGAGGTACTTCCATTAAGTGTGGGATCACACCATGGAGAGTGCTAGAGCTGACTTCTTCTACCACGTCAATCAGAAACAACTATAATTGTTTATTGTAGTTATTTATGGATTCCCAATTAATTTGATTAGGCCAGGCAGCATAAACCTTGTCAGAAAAGTGGATAAATCCCACCCCCCACACACAAAAATAAAACAGGAAAGAAAATCACAGAACAGTACCCTTCAGGGTCATAAATGTAAAGCTCTATAATCAAATATTAGCAAAAAATAAAATCCAGCCATATTTTAAAAGGATAAAACTTCATTATTAATTTGAGTATCCCAAAGTATGCAAGTAAAAAGAACAGTGGGATATCACCTTTATAATTTTATAGTATCTTCGCTATGGTGCTTTCTAATTTTTTAAGTTTTTAAAAAACCTTTTGCAGCCTTCAAAGTTGCAGCTTATTTGTAATAAGATGGAAATCATAATCACTTTCAAGCAATTGTCTCTACATGTTTTTAATTGAAAAAGTGTTCTATAGTTCCGGTTGACATGAAAATCTCAGAGAATGAAGTATATTTTCAATCCCAATTTTTAATCATATTTAAATACATAAAATTTCAGCCCAATTATTTTCAGGATTTTTACCTCTATTCAGGGAACCTCTTGAAAACAGATATGTTTCCAACCTAAAATTTTTTAAATAAGCTGTGTTTTTAATATTTTTTCCAAGTTTGTCAAATTTGTATTTGCCAAATTTGTATGTAGCAAATTTTGGACCACCTTGATACAATTCCATTCCACTATAGAATATAAATTTACCCAGTAAAAAGTAGGATCCATACCAAATTACTTTTCTTAAAATGTATAACAAGTGGCAATTATAAAATTTCAGAAAAAGCTTGTATCTTAGTTAAATTCTTATCAATCATTCCATTTGTGTCCTCTCTTTAATAGTATTACTATTTATTACTTTAATAGTAATACTTTTTGGCATTTTGGTGTTTTTCTGTAATATAATCTTGTTTGTAAACTTTATTTTCAGTAATTAAAATTATCCATAAGCTACAGAAAATTACCTCTTTTGATTTCTCATTCATTAAATTTTTCTTTGACTGAAGATTTCCAAGTGATTTTGGAACAAATGTGATCAAAGGTAAATCACTCATTTATAAAAGTTTCAATAGAATCATAGCCTACTGAAGCTGATTTTCAAGGTACTTTTTTTGTAATTTCTAACCTTTTTAAGATCCAACTCATGCTAGTCATTCTTATTTTCAAGCTAAAGAGATGATATGATGGTAATGGTGGTGAAGGTAGTGATTAAACATCAGCTTTATCACAAAAAGTTATATAGTTCAGTGACTTGTATATGTAAATTTTGACAATTACAGATTCTTTTTCAATAGCTAAAATATCACTGCTCATTTGAATGCAGTTATGAATTATTCATTCACATGACCAATTTTAACATTGGCTCATTGTATTTGTACTTTAGAAAAATTATTATTACCATAATTTGTTTTGTTAGTATCAATATTGTTACTCGTTACTCATAGCATTATTATATATAAAGTGAATTTTTACTAATGTAAAAATTTTTAATGATTATAAATTTTAAATTATAGATTTTATAAAAGTCACTTAAAACTCTGTCCAGTGAACTTTGAAAACCTTCACTTTACTTCACTTATTGAAAATATCAAAGTGTGATTTGAATAATCTTACCTGTTTTCTTTTTGAAATATCTGTAAATATAAGTCTGGCACCACTTAAGCATTTCTGAATTGCTTTTGTTGCTAATGGAGGTGATACTATAACAATCAAATAATATATATTTTTTCTTTTTTTACCTTCACACAACCTTGGGGTTTAAAAATGGCCAAAATTAATTTAGAAGAATATTTATTTGCTCTAAGAAATGTCATACTTTACAGTGATATATAAATGTATATTCTGTAACTGCATGTGTTAAATTAAAATTTTTAATTTTTTTAAGTTTTGTGCAATGTTCATGTTATTATCAATTTTGCAAAGACTAGAAAATCAGGTCATAATTTTTATTGCAAAGTTATTTTAAGGATTTTGAACTATGGACACCTGAAAGCAAAATTTAAAAATGTCATCAAATAGTCAAACAGTTGCACATTTATACCATTCATGGAATTGAGTAAACGGCAAAACTAAAATTGCAAGGGCATTCAGATTTTTTTCTATTTGGTGTATGGTAGTATTACTCACTATATTTTCTACCTATATTTCTCATATGTCTAATGTATACTTTCTCACATTTCCTACTGACCACAGTAACTGTTAGCATGTCAGCTTCCTACATTTCATGAGCTGTGGCATAGGCAGAGTTGGTGGCACCAGTGGTTTATAGGGAAATCATGGATGAATAATTTCTCTACTACTTTGCAAGACTGGAATAAATCTTGCTCATTCCTAGCCTATAGTCTTGCTGTTCATAGCCTGTGCTATCCCACAGCACTATATTTGTATCAGCAAGGGCCCTCAAGAGAAGAATGATGAGTACCTTTGCCCATTTTTCAAATTTAATTACATCTCAAATTGATGACTCTTGTGACTGTGCACATATATCATATGTACTGTTAGATGATATCTTGCCAGGTGATGGGAGGAAAAATAAAAGGTCTAAAAAAATCAATGTTCTATTTTTTTTCCCCAAATCTTACTACTACTACATTTTTAAAAAATGAAATATTTGGAACAATTCCTATGGTGGACAATTAGCTCTTCAAGGAAAACAGGCATAAACTAGGACTTTCTAAGGCAAACAGAAAATTTGGTTAGATGATTTAAGAGAAACCTAGAGTCTAACTATTTGTAATATTGAAGAGAGATGAGATTTATTCTACATATGTCCTCAGAATATGAAAAAAATGGGGAAGGGCTAGGAATTAATTGAATTTGGAATTTGGCTAAAGGAAAGAAATATTTTCTAACAATTGAACCTATCCAAACATAAAATACAATATGATGAATGTCAACATTTTATATAAGTGGAAATACTCAGGTAGAGTTTCATGAACGTCTACCATTAATATTGTGGAAAAGATCCCTAATTTGGGTAGGAATTTGGAAGTCTCCTCTGATCAATCTACAGGTTTTTATTACCTGCAATGAATGGTAATATGCACTGGTATCCCACTACAATGTGATTTGCTTTACAGTGGATTCAGTAAAAGTTATTCAGCTATGACTCCATGCTAAAAGGTAATGAGGCAATCTAATGAACTTATTCTAATTTGTCATGCTTACAAAATCACCTTATAGTATAGAAAACTGAGGACAGAAAAAGGGCATGAAGCCAGTGCAAGAAGTGGTTGGATTAGGGAGAAATACTTGCAGTTGAGTCATGAAAGAGTGTACTGCAATTTTTTTAAACTGTAAGACACAGTTCAAATTTTATGACTTTCTTCTCAGTACCAATATGCAATCATCATTATCTTTGTCAAAAATTACTTATTTAGCACCCACAGGTACATGCCAGAGAATAGGTGCTAAATGAATAAAGTAAAATATATATATTCTATGCTCTTCTAGGTTGTCTGCCAGACAGCACTCTTTGATTTTCAGATAAAGCATATGAAAATGTAAGTTTTCTTGTTTTTTTTTTTGTTTATTTACACTCCTTACAATGGACACAAGAAAAAACGTAAGTATTTTGTTGTTTTAAGTTTGGATTTGTATACATACTACTCCTTGAAACTAAGAAAATCCTTGGTAAAAATTTTGACATTTTGATTGATTCTAAAGTGATATTAAATATTTGAATCAATTTAAGTCACATAAGTGCAATATGTTTTCATGTATTTACTTTCTTACATATACAAGTGGTTATGTACTGAATGTTTGCATCCTCAAAAAATTCGTTTGTTGAAATCTAACTCCTAATGTGAATGTTACTAGAGGTAAGGCCTTTGGGAGGTAATTTGGTCATGTGGGTGGAGCCCTTATGAATGGGAATTAATGTCTGTATGCAAAATACCCCAGAGACCTTTTTAGCTCCTTCTGCCATGTGAGGACACAGTAAGAATATGTCATCCAGTTAATTGGAAAGCAGGTCCTCACCAGACACCAAATACATTGGCTACTTGATTTTGGACTTTCCAGCCTTCAGAAATGTGAGAAATAAGTTTGTGCTGTTTATAAGCCATCTAGTTTATGATACTTTGTTATGATGCCCGAATGGTCAAAAATACTAACATTTTATCTATACCATAATTATAGTAGAGAGACCATTTTTATCCCCCCAAAACATACTATTTCCTTCCTAAATCATGTGGCTATATTAGAAATCATATTTATAGATACTAAAATGTTCCTTGACTACCTGTAGATTTTAGATTTGTTGACTATATTTAATAAGCTCATGCAAATAGCATTCATATAGAGAAATCAGGAAAACAATTGCATTCACAATGGCATCAAAAAGAATAAAATACCTAGGAATAAATCTAACCAAGGAAGTGAAAGACCTATACCCTGAAAACTACAGGACACTCTTAAGAGAAATTAAAGAGGACATTAACAAATGGAAACTCATCCTATGCTCTTGGCTAGAAAGAATATCGTCAAAATGGCCATTCTGCCCAAAGCAATATACAGATTCAATGCAATCCCTATCAAATTACCAACAGCATTCTTCAATGAACTGGAACAAATAGTTCAAAAATTCATATGGAACCACCAAAGACCCCGAATAGCCAAAGCAATCCTGAGAGGGAAGAATAAAGTGGGGGGGATCTCACTCCCCAACTTCAATCTCTACTACAAAGCCGCAGTAATCAAGACAATTTGGTACTGGCACAAGAACAGAGCCACAGACCAGGGGAACAGAATAGAGACTCCAGACATTAACCCAAGCATATATGGTCAATTAATATTTGATAAAGGAGCCATGGACATACAATGGAGAAATGACAGCCTCTTCAACAGGTGGTGCTGGCAAAACTGGACAGCTACATGTTAGTGAATGAAACTGGACCATTGTCTAACCCCATACACAAAAGTAAATTAGAAATGGATCGAAGACCTGAATGTAAGTCATAAAACCATAAAACTCTTAGAAAAAAACATAGGCAAAAATCTCTTGGACATAAACATGAGTGACTTCTTCATGAACATATCTCCCTGGGCAAGAGAAACAAAAGCAAAAGTGAACAAGTGGTACTATATCAAGCTGAAAAGGACATACAATACATAAAGGACATACAGTACAGCAAAGGACATAATCAATAGAACAAAAAGGCATCCTACAGTATGGGAGAATATATTCATAAATGAAAGATCTGATAAAGGCTTGACATCCAAAAGATATAAAGAGCTCACGCACCTCAACAAATAAAAAGCAAATAATCCAATTAAAAAATGGGCAGAGGAGCTGAACATTTCTCCAATGAAGAAATTCTGATGGCCAACAGACACATGAAAAGATGCTCCACATTGCTTGTCATCAGAGAAATGCAAATTAAAACCACAATGAGATATCACCTCGCATCAGTAAGGATGGCCACCATCCAAAAGACAAACAACAACAAATGTTGGTGAGGATGTGGAGAAAGGGGAACCCTCCTACACTGCTGGTGGGAATGTAAATTAGTTCAACCATTGTGGAAAGCAGTGTGGACGTTCCTCAAAAAGCTCAAAATAGAAATACCATTTGACCCAGGAATTCCACTCCTAGGAGTTTACCCTAAGAATACAGCAACCCAGTTTGAAAAAGACAGATGCACCCCTATGTTTATCACAGCACTATTTACAATAGCCAAGAAATGGAAGCAAGCTAAGTGTCCATCAGTGTCAGTACATGAATGGATAAAGAAGAGATGGTCCATATACACAATGGAATATTATTCAGCCATAAGAAGAAAACAAATCCTACCATTTGCAACAACATGGATGGAGCTAGAGGGTATTATGCTCTGTGAAATAAGCCAGGTGGAGAAAAACAAGTACCAAATGATTTCACTCATATGTGGAGTATAAGAACAAAGAAAAACTGAAGGAACAAAACAGCAGCAGAACCCAAGAATGGACTAACAGTTACCAAAGGGAAAGGGACTGGGGAGGATGGGTGGGAAGGGAGAGATAAGGGTGGGGAAAAAGAAAGGGAGCATTATGATTAGCATGTATAATGTGCAGGGGGGGTGCACGGAGGGCTGTGCAACACAGAGAAGACAAGTAGTGATTCTACAGCATCTTACTATGCTGATGGACAGTGACTGTAATGGGGTTTGTGCGGGGGACTTGGTGAATGGGGGAGTCTAGTAAACATAATATTCTTTATGTAATTGTAGATTAATGATACAAAAAAATAAATAGCATTCATATATATAAAATAATCATTCTTACAAAAGAAAATATTAAATTTATTTAGAAAGCCATTTAGAAGATGAATTTACTTAAAATAATTGATTGAACCAAAACTATTTCATAAGTCATTTCTTTGTTGTCCCCTACACACATATGGGCCAGGCCTCAGTGCCTTATTGCATCTTTATTTTTTATTTTTTGGTTTCCAGTTTATTCTGTTTCTGAACTATATTAGTACACTTATAATCAAGCTACTATTTCTTTAGCTATAGTTCTTGATTTATATTAAGCGAGTTTCAAATTATAGCCTGATATGTGAGGCATAAATGGAGAAAATTTGTGGAGTGACCAATTGTTAGACTCCAAACAAGCAAACAAATAAAATCACTTTACGGATAGTAAATAGAAGCAAAAGATAAAACTTTAGGAAAATATTCTTCAACGTAAAGAAAAAAAAACATTTCTTGCTAACTGCAATGTTTCCCTAGGCACTTTCTCTTCTCTTATTCCAAGCACTCTGCATAAACCTTTCTTGGACAACACTTACTTTAAATTATTTAACTATAGATTTTTCTATTTGAAGACATTTGAATGCTTTCTATGGTTTATATATTTAATCTATGTTTCTTAACATTTTTAAACAACTTAAGTGCCAGAAAATAATCTAATCATTGTCTGCATGAAATCCTTTATATAGTGGAAGACAGAAGAGATAATGCTTTATCATTGTGTTGCTGATTATTCATCTCTCAATTGTTCAGTTCAATCAAGAATTTTTCATGGACAATTTCAGGTTTCTTACATTAGGGAACTACTGCTAGGGTATGATCCTGTTTCCACAAGAACTAGAAACTTGTTTTTGTCTATCTACACTGTTGACTTAATCTAGTCCCTAAGACTAAAGAAAACATTGAAATTTACTTATTTATCATAAAACATAAACCTGTGGCACAGACTAGAGTATTAACGTTAGGATTATTCTAAATAATATTCTCTGTGTGTTCAAACTAACTTGGAAACCACATCTCTAACAGAAGTTTCTTTATTTCTATTAAATGAAAAATTACTATCACTATTATCAGAAAGTCAAAATTTCCATGTGATGGTATATGCTTTTTCCTGAGGTGAATATCTATATAGAAAAAAACTGTAACATTATATAAAGATATTTCTGTAAATGTGGGTTTATAACTTAGGGAGATAGATAAATTGAACATTTAATACCTATAATATGACTAGTTAGTTTTGACAGTAATAAGAGAATTACCAAAGGTTGAGAAATTGTCTAAATTCTGTGTGTAAAACTCTTGCCCTTCAACATATACTATAAAAAAATCCCTCTGGGAACAAAGCTTGTATTTCCTTTTACTTGTCCCATGCGTATGTATATATATATGGGCTAGGACTCAGTGACTTACTGTGTTTTTATTTTTGGTTTATTCTGTTTCTGAACTATATAACTTAAACTTGTGATTAAACTATTACTCTGGATATAGTACTTAAGTTATAATTAGGACATAGTGCCTTCTATCTCTTTTAGAATATATATATAACCTACTATAATATATTAGCTATGTAGCTTTGAACTTACATTTTTACTGTTAGGGGTAAATATCGCCCTATTTCTAGGTAATTGTGGGTGTACGCTAGGAGAAATTGTGTTACCTGTAAGTACTAGTAACATTACAGATGAGTAGAATTGTGATTTTTTACTATTTTTTATAGTATCTATCTACCAAAATAGGTTTAGTTTGTGGTTGTTTTACTTTTGAATGCTAGAACAAAAATAATTTATACAATTTCCACCTAAGTTGTTTGCCTTTATACTTTTGAAAGCCTTCTCACCATCTCTCCTGTGATCATTTCTGGCTTTGTATGCAGTAACAATTTTCATAGAGCTGTTCAGCCTTTTTTTTTCTATTGAATATTCCTGGATATTTATTCTTTTATCTAATTTAATTTTTATTTTTCAAATTATTTTTTTCTGTAAATTTGTAAACATGAGTCCTTATATTTGTTCATGTCATTGTTAAAATGAGTGCAGGAGCTAATAATAAATTTAATTACATATTATGTTAGCCTTTGCAGAAAATGCCAAACAAAAAAGTGGAATTTTCTAGAAAAGGTCTATAGACTAGCCTCTTGTCTAATTAGCAAATCACTATGGCTAACACAGGCGACCCATAATATTATTGAGAAATTTATGCTAGCAAAAACACTGCCAGCTAATAATGACAGGCACTTTGAGACTTTGAAAGTAAGAGTATGAAATGAATGAAGACTGGTGGACTCCCCACATTCTATTTGCAGAAAAAAGATTGATAAAATTAATCATAGCAAACAAGTGTTACCTTTCATGAAAAAGGAGGGATGACTCATATAGTAGAGCTCTGAATCCTCCAAATGGATCTGTAAGCCACAAAGCATTATTCTCATACTTAGAAACCTAAAAGAGTTGGTTCAGTTGGATTTCAAAAGTGTTTGGGCCATATGACTCTTTTTACCTGCTTTTTATCCCTTTGAATAAGAACTGTAACTATTACCCTATGTCCATCCCATGATTATATTTTGAAATTAGATACCTTGTTTCTTTAGTTTCATAGATCCACATATGGAAATAAATTTTGCTCCAGAATTAATTATACCTAGAGCCTAATCTATACTGAATTTAGATGATTGAGATGATGAGATTTGAGATATTCAAGTTGAAGAAATTTAAATAAGATTCCGGACACTAAGTTGATACTATAATGGGTGGAGGCTTTTGGGATAATGAGATGAGATGGATATATTTTGTATGCAGTACAAACAATAATCTCTGCACGCCAGAGGGCACACTGTGATAGCAGAAAAATGACCCCCAACTGTGTTCACCCAATAATCTTAGGACTCCTTCAATATGTCAGTTTATGTGGATAAACAGATGTTGCAAATATGATCAAGGTTAAAGACATTGAGCTGGGGTGATTATATTGGATTAACCTAGTGGACATTTTTAATCATAAAATGCCTTAATAGTTGAAAAAGAAGGAAGAGTATACAGATTCAGTGTGATAAATTCAGAACAAACCTCAGCTGGTTTTGAATATGGAAGAAGGAAGTCACAAGCCCAGAAATGTGAAAACCTTTAGATGCTAGGGGTGATCCTTAACTTGAAACCAGCAAGAAAATTTGGATGCCAGCTTTGCCAACTGCTAAAAAGCAAAATGAGCAGGAAATGCATTCTCTTCCAGAGGCTCCCAAAAGGAATGTATCCTACTAGTGCCTTGCATTTAGCATTGTGAGACTTGTATCAGACTTCTGATCTAGAAAATTATAATATTATAAATTAGCTGTTATAAGCCACTGAATTTGTGATAATTTATTATATTAGCAATAGAAAACTAATACAGTCTGCAAGAGCTGGATCATATTCAACATACACTGGTCTCTACAAATCACTTATTTCTCTTACAGTTGTCCTCTTTTCATTATATTAATCCATATGGTAATCTTGACCAAAATGGGCACTAAATTTTCCAGTGTTTTGTAAAATCCACTTTATTCCTCTTGTAAAAATTGGAACATTTGCTCATCTCCAGTTTTCAGTTTTTATTACTATTTTTGATCTGGTAATGCTTAGAAGACATCCAACAATAATTCAGCAATTCTATACACCAATGTACCCATTAAGTACATTGAAGTTGAGTTTGTTGAGACAAATAATTGTACTTTAATTTAGTCTCATATTATGATCTACTTACTTAGCTTAGATTGGTTTCCATATACTAATACTGCTTTAAGTTTATTTTCAACGTGAATATCATTCTTAAACAAGAAGAAAAAGAATCACAATAAGAGTTGAATGATTCATTTTTCACCATTTTTCACTGTCAAAATCACCAGACTTGTAATGAGTAGTCAAGCCTTTTCCTTCCTGGATATTTTTCTTGTTCTAAATTTAATCAATTATTTAATTTTCCTATTTGAGTCTTTCCCATTACATGTTAGGCTTCAGGCATCCTTAAGGTGTTCCTAGATGTTTCTTCAGCCTTTTTTTTAATAGATGGCTTTTAAACTTTTATATTTCAATATTTTTTGAGTGGATAAACAGGATATACACAGTAGAATGTTATTCAGTCATAAAAAAAGAAATCCTGCCATTTGCAACAACATGGATGAACCTAGAGGGTATTATGATCAGTGAAATAAGCCAGGTGGAGAAAGACAAATACCATATGGTTTCACTTATTTATGGAATACAAATACAAGGCAAAACAGAAAAAAGAAAACAGCAGTAAACTCATAAACACTGAGAAGTGACTGGTGGTTACTATGGGGGAGAGGTTGGGGTGGCTGGGGAGCTTAAGGAAAATAAAGGGGCACAAAATTTCTCAGTCATAATGTAGGTTGGTCATAGGGATAGTAGTAAAGCATGGACAATATAGCAAATGATTCTGTAACATCTCCCTGTGTTGACAGATAATAGCTATACTGGTGAGGGTGAGGATTTAATAATATGAGTAATTGTTGAATTACTGTATTATATACATGAAACTAATATGATTGTGTATCAATGATAATTCAATTTTTTAAAAGTTAAAAATAATATCAGTTGAACTAGATAGGTTCTTTTGCATCCATATTCGTTCTTCCTATAATGGAATAATTTAAAAAGTTATAGGCTCAGTTTCAAACTTAGAACTCTCATTTTACTTGATAATTTTTTTTTTTCACTTTTGGAGACTGCTTTTGCCATTCTTAAGAAGTAAATTTCAAATGCCCTTTCTGGCTGTCCAAAACATAATATCCTTTCATTCTATTCAATGTATTTTTTCCTTTGTGTATCAGTATTTATTAAATATCCTTTGTTATTAGAACATATTATTTAAATAAAAGAAATCATTTAATTTAAGAAAAATTATGAACAAAATGTTTACAGTAGAAATTGTGAAGACTGTAGTTTTACACGCTGCTTGCTAGAATTAAAAACATATTTGAGAACAATACTGTCAATTGAGATTAAAGATAGCAGTGTGAGAGATGAGACAGAGGCTTCCTCTAAAACTGCATATAATATGAAAATATAATTAATACAACTAATCCTGAAAGAGCAACAGGAAAGGAGACTGTGCCAAACTGCATACACCTGGAGAAAAGAGCAGACCTCATGGAACATGGTAACATACCAAAGCTGTGGCCCGGCAGGACCCAAGCCCTTCCCCTACTCCAGCACACTGGTGGGAGGAAGGGAAACAGAGCAGGGAGGGAGTGGAAGGCTTGGGACTGCTGAATACCTAACTCTGGAGATCTCCTCTCGGAGCACAAACCTACATTTCATGGTGCTTTCATGACACTCTTGTGACTGGGGATTGGAAAGCTAAGACAGGCAGAATTCCTGAAGAGACTCAGATTCCAGCCACTTGTGGAAAGCAGGGATCCACATCTGGCTGCTCTGGGGCAAAAGAAAGGTGGACAGTTTGAGAGACTTCCTAACACGGAAGCCCTTAGCAAGAAGGCTGATAAAGGGGCAAGGATTGCACAGAGCTCACTGCTGAGGAGAAAGGACAGATAGACAAAATTGTCCAGGTGTGCTCTGCCCAGCACATTGGAAGCGTTCACGATTTTCAGGTGCTCCAGCTCTCTGGCTGACTACACAGCTACAAGGACACCCTCTGTGATAGGCAGCCTACTATATCATTCTCCCGGCCAACCCCAACTGGCTCGCAAACCAGCAAACCCTACCCTGGCATTAGGCCAGCCAGAGGAAAGATCTGTCTACAGCAACTACAAATGCAAAGCATAGAGGCTTATTTATACCTGTGTGCTTGGCCCACTGGTTCAGGCAGTGGAGACAGGCAAAGCAGCTGGGAGCAGGGAACAGCTCTTTGATCCCCCCAGGCACCAAACGACTCCCCTGTGATCCTCAACATTGCTTCAGTGGCTGAGCAGCTCCAAAGAGTAGAGCTTCTGGACACTAGAGGGTGCCATATACAAATATGAAAGCCCAAAGGAACCTGTTCCAGAGTAAAATTAATATAACTTCTGAGAAAGATGGCATGAACCTCATGAGTCTTCCTGAAAGAGAGTTCAAAAAAAAATTATTAACATGCTAATGGAGGTATGGAAAGATGTTCAAGAACTCAGAAATGAATTCCAGTCAGAGAGTGAATCCTTGAAGAGCCCAATGGAGGGTATTAAAAGCAGATTAGATATGCTGGAGGAGATGATAAATGAAATAGAAATCAGAGAAGAGGAATACAAAGAAGCTGTAGAACAGAGAGGTAAAAGAATCTCTAAGAATGAAAGAATATTGAGAGAACTGTGTGACCAATCCAAACGGAATAATATTCACATTACAGGGGTACCAAAAGAAGAAGAAGAGAGAAAAAGGGATAGAAAGTGTCTTTGAGGAGGTAATTGCTGAAAACTTCCCCAATCTGGGGAATGAAATAATCTCTCAGGCCATAGAGGTGCACAGATCTCTGAACACAAGGGACCCAAGAAAGACAACAAGACATATAATAACTAAAATGGCAAAGATCAAGGATAAGGATAGGCTATTAAAAGCAGCCAGAGAGAGAAATAAGATCACATACAAAGGAAAGCCCATCAGGCTAACATCAGACTTCTCAGCAGAAACCTTAGGCCAGAAGGGAGTGGCATGATGTATTTAATGAAATGAAGCAGAAGGGCCTGGAGCCAAGATTACTTTATCAGAAAAGATTATCATTTAAATTTGAAGTAGGGATTAAACAATTTCCATATAAACAAAAGCTAAGAGAATTTACCTCCCACAAACCATCTATACCATCTATTTTGGAGGGACTGCAATAGATGGAAGTGTTCCTAAGGTTTAATAGCTCTCACCAGAGGTAATAAAACCACAATAAAGAAAGTAGAACAGCTAATTACTAAGCAAATGCAAAATTAAATTAACTATCCCCAAAGTCAATTAAGGGATAGACAAAGAGTACAGAATATAATACCTAATATATAAAGAATGGAGGAGGAAGAAAAAGAAGGAGAAAAATAAACCTTTAGATTGTGTTTGTAATAGCATACTAAGTGAGTTAAGTTTGACAGATAGTAAGGAAGTTAACCTTGAATCTTTGGTAACCACAAATCTAAAGCCTGCAATGGCAGTAAGTACATAGCTATCGATAATCACCCTAAATGTAAATGGACTGAATGCACCAATCAAAAGACATAGAGTCACTGGATGGATAAAAAAATAAGACACATCTATATGCTGCCTACAAGAGGCTCACTTTAAACTCATAGACATACACAGACTAAAAGTGAAGGGATGGAAAAAGATATTTCATGCAACTAATAGGGAGAAAAAATCAGGAGTTGCAGTATGTGTAGCAGACAAAATAGACTTCAAAACAAACAAAGTCACAAGAGACAAATAAGGACATTACATAGTGATAAACGGGTCCATCCAACAAGAAGATATAACCATTATAAATATCTATGCACCCAACACAGGAGCACCTAAATATGTGAAACAAATACTAACAGAATTAAAAGGAAAATAGAATGCAATGCATTCATTCTAGGAGATTTCAACACTCCACTCACTCTGAAGGACAGATCAACCAAATAGAAAATAAGTAAGGACACAGAGGCACTGAACAACATATTAGAACAGATGGATCTAACAGACATCTACAGAACTCTACACCCAAAAGCATCAGCATGCACATTCTTCTCAAGTGCACATGGAAAATTTTCAAGAATAGATCATATAGGAAGCCACAAAAAGAACCTGAGTAAATTCAAAAAGACTGAAATTTTACCAACCAGTTTCTCAGAACACAAATGTAATAACTAAAAATAAATTACAAAAAGAAAAATGAAAAAACTCACAAACAAATGGAGGTTTCACAACGTGCTCCTAAATAACCAATGAATCAATGACCAAATAAAAACAGAGATCAAGCAATATATGGAGACAAATGACAAAAATGATTCAACAACACAAAAATCTGTGGGACACTATGAAGGCCATGCTCTGACAGAAGTATATTGTAATACAGGCCTACTTCAGGAAAGAAGAACAGTCCCATATGAACAGTCTAAACTCACCATTAATGAAACTAGGAAAAGAACAAATGAGGCCCAAAGTCAGTTTAAGGAGGGATATAATAAAGATTAGAGCCAAAATAAATAAAATCGAGAAGAATAAATCAATAGAAATAATCAGTGAAAGCATGAGCTGGTTCTTTGAGAAAATAAACAAAGTAGATAAGTCCCCAGCCAATCTTATCACGAAAAAATGAGAGACTAACACATAAACAGAATCAGAAATGAGAAAGGAAAAATCACTACAGACACCACAGAAATACAAAGAATTATTAGAGAATACTATGAAAAAATATATGCTAACAAACAAGGTAACCTAGAAGAAATGGACAACTTTCTAGAAAAATACAGCCTTCCCAGGCTAACCAAGGATGAAACAGAAAATCTGAACAGACCAAATACCAGCAATGATTGAACTGGTAATAAAAAACCTACCTAAGAACAGAACCCTAGACCAGATGGCTTCACCACTGAATTTCACAAAAAATTAGTGAATCCCTAATAGCCATTCTCCTTGAAGTTTCACAAAAATAGAAGAGGACAAAACTCATTCTATGAGGCTAGTATCACTCTAACATCAAAACCAGGCAAAAACACCATGAAAAAAGAAAATTACAGACCAATATCCCTTATGAACATAGATGCAAAAACTACCAAAATATTAGCAAACTGAATTAAAAAATACATCAAAAAGATCATCTATCATGATCAAGTAGGATTTATCCCAGGGATGCAAGGATGGTAAAACATTTGAAAATCCATCAACATCATCCACCACATCAACAAAAAGGACAAAAGCCACATGATCATCTCCATAGATGCTAAAAAAGCATTTGACAAAATCAACATCCATTCATGAAAAAACTCTCAGCAAAATGTGTATGGAAGGCAAGTACCTCAGCATAATAAAGGCCATATATGACAAACTCACAGCCCACATTATACTAAACAGTGAGAAAAATGAAAGCTTTTCCTTTAATATCAGGAACAAGAAAACAATGCCCTCTTTCCCCAGTTCTATTCATCATAGTACTGGAGGTCCTAGCCATGACAATCAAACAAAACAAAGAAATAAAAGGCATCCAGAATGGTAAGGAATAAGCTAAAATGTCACCATTTGCAAATGACATGATATTGTACATAAAAAAACCTGAAAAATCCAGTCCAAAGCTACTAGATCTAATATCTGAATTCAGCAAAGCTGTAGGATACAAAACCAATACACAGAAATCTGTTGCATTCGTATACACTAACAATGAACTAGCAGAGAGAGAACTCAGGGAAAAAATTCCCTTCACAATTACATCAAAAAGAATAAAATACAACCAACGAAGTGGAAGACCTATACTGTGAAAACTATAAAACACTCAAGAGTGAAATGAAAGAAGATACCAATAAATGGAAACACATCCTGTGCTTATGGATAGGAAGACTTAATATTGTCAAAATGGCCATCCTGCCTAAAGCAATCTACAGATTCAATTCAATCCCTGTCAAAATACCAACAGCATTTTTCAATTAATTAGAGACTATCGTCCTAATTCATATGGAACTGCAAAAGACCCCAAATAGCCAAAGCAATCCTGAGAAGGAAGATTAAAGCTGGGGAAATTATGCTCCCCAATTTTGAGCTCTACTACAAAGCCACAGTAATCAACAGAATTTGTTACTGGCACAAGAACAAACCCATAGACCAATGGAATAGACTAGAGAGCCCTGATAAAAACCCAACCGTATATGGTCAATTAATAAATGATAGAGGAGCCATGGACATACAATGGGGAAATTACAGCTTCTTCAACAGCTGGTGTTGGCAAAACTGGACAACTACATGCACGAGAATGAAACTTGATTATTGATTAACCCCATGCACAAAGTAAACTCAAAATGGATTAAAGACTTGATTGTAAGTCAAGAAACCATAAAACTCTTAGAAGACAACATAGGCAAACATATCCTGAATATAAGCATGAGCAACTTCTTCCTGAATGCATCTCCTCAAGCAAGGGAAACAAAAGCAAAAATGACCTCATGGGACTATATTAAACTAAAAAGTTTCTGTACGGCAAAGGGCACCATCAACAGACCAAAAAGGCATCCTAGAGTATGGGGGAACATATTTGTAAATGACATATCCAACAAGGTTTTAACATCCAAAATATATAAAGAACTTACACACCTCAACACCCAAAAAGCAAATAACCCGATTAACAAATGGGCAGAGGATATGAAGAGACAGTTCTCCAAAGAAGAAATTCAGATGGCCAACAGACACATGAAAAGATGCTCCATATCACTAATCATCAGAGAAATGCAAATTAAAACCACAATGAGATATCACCTCACACCAGTAAGAATTGCCAGCATCAAAAATACTAAGAACAACAAATGCTGGCATGGATGCGGAGAAAGGGGAACCCTCCTACACTGCTGGTGGGAAAGTAAGCTAGTTCCACCATTGTGGAAGGCAATATGGAGGTTCCTCAAAAAACTAAAAATTGAAATACCATTTGACCTAGGAATCCCACTCCTTGAAATTTACTCCATGAATACAACTCATCAGATTCAAGAAAACATATGCACCCCTATGTTTATCTCAGCACTTTTTACAATAGCCAAGATATGGAAGCCACCCAAGTGTCCATCATTAGATGAATGAATAAAGAAGATGTGGTACATATACACAATGGAATACTATTCAGCTATAAGAAAGAAACAAAGTCTACCATTTGCAACAACATGTATGGAACTGGAGGACATTATGCTCAGTGAAATAAGCCAGGTGGAGAAAGACAAATGCCAAATGATTTCCCTCATTTCTGGAGTATAAAAATGAAGCAAAACTGAAGGAACAAAATGGCAGCTGCCTCAGAGACTCCAAGAATGAATTAGTCGTTATCCAAGGGGAGGTCTATGGGAGGGTGAGTGGGGAGAGAGGGAGAAGGGGACTGATGGGTATTATGTTTAGTACACATGGTGTGGGGGGTCATGGGGAGAACAGTGTAGCAGAGAGAAGGCACATAGTGAATCTGTGGCATTTTGCTGCACTGATAGACAGTGCTTGCATTGGGGTATGGGTGTGGACTTGATAATATGTGTAAATGTACTAACCACATTGTTTTTTCATGTGATACCTTCATAAGAATGTATATATCGATCATACCTTAATAAAAACTTAAAAAACAAAACAGAAAAAACCATATTTGAATGTAAAATTTCTACTTAAATTTTCATAAGAATATTCACGATTTTCTTACCTTTTCTTTATATTATTGTTCTTAGTTCTAAAAGAAACACTGAAATTATATATATTTGGTCATGAAGTTTACATAAGAGAACATTTTTTGTGTGAATATAAAATCAGCAGTATAGTAAATGATTGAGGGCATGTGAAATATACATGCAAGACATAGACATTTTTAAAGGTTATACATTTCAAGGTCTTTAAAAGTATACTTTGATAAATGATCAAGAGGAAACTATTTTGCATTGAAACTTTTATTTGTAATAGCTCTCATGCAACAAAGAAAATTAATTAAAACCAATTCCTATATCTAAAGTATACTGCTCAATGATGGTAATGAAAATCCAAAATAAATTTCAATTGATTTTTCCACAAGGGTTCCTCTGTGTGCCTATTAGTTATATTTCTACATGGTTTTAAAAATTTAAACACACTTTATATTCCAGAATTTGAATCACTACTTCTCAAAGGCCTTTTATAGATTCCCTCTTTATTTAGGATACAAATGTATTAATTTTCACATGTTTTTCATAATATGGTATAGTGATTCATAATAATTTAACATAGTATGTTGAAGTCTAGTAATGTTTTACAAAAGTGCACTATCATATTAATATCCCAGGTGATGTAAGTAACAAAGCTTAACAGAAAATCCCAGTTCCTCTCATGAGCTGTATGAAGTCATATGGAAACAAGAGAATTTGTAAACACTTCCCAAGAGTTCACTCAAAAAGTTCAAGATTTAATGGTGAGGTTGAATAAGAAGAGTGAAAATAAAGTGTTAGTGTATCTGACTTCTAACCATATATTCTTGGCCTTGTAAAATAAAGTAAGGAATTTCAAGGAACACTTTCACTTCCCTATTTCAATTGTGTATATATATGCACTTGCATGAGTACAAAATGTTAAAGTTTCCAATCACATTGGGTCAAATCAAGAACATGCACTTGTAGTAGAGAGTGCATGCATTCTTGAGACAGCCAGCTAATATTTTCCAGGATGTATGAAAGCTTTATTGGGAGATTATCTATTTAATTTTTAAAAATTTAATTTTATTTAAATATTTTTCATTTATTTTAATTTTAGTATAGTAATATATAATTTTATGAATATAAAATAGTATTTAATTTTATTTTATATGTGTGATAATGCCTTAATGTGAATGTGCTACAGCCAAATGTTTTTCAAAATAACTGCCATCATAAGCATGCAGTTCTCCTCAAAGTTCTGTCTATGATGAGGAGATACATTCTTGTTCATTTAATAACATGCTCAACACAGAATTTGTTTATAACATTGAAACAGCTTGTAGGCAAATTTATAGTACAAAAATATGCAAATTCTGCTGCAACACCTCCAAAGCAGAAACTATTTTACAAATCTGTCAGACCCTTCCAAATATTCTAATAATGATTTCTCCCCAAGTTGTTATTGTGAATCACATAAAATCTTTGTTCATTATATTGAATCACAGCTTCCACTAAAGTGATTTTTCTCACCACATTCTTACAAGCACCTTAAAAACATCAGTGTTGACTTAAACCAAGTGGTCTGTTTTATTTATACATTATATTATTCTAATCTGCTTGCTATCTTCTTTCCATGGAGTCTTTTATTATTACTGTTATTATTTTAATCTGGAATATTTACCTATGAATTGAAGTATATCCAAAACAGGATGCACAATTTGACAAATCCAAGACGACTCTTCCTGTCAATGCCCCCCACTTGACTACTCCCTAAGTCAGAACTGTTATAAGTTTTAACTGTACAATACCCGTGGATGTGCCATGAACAGACTGAAGGTGTGCTGCACTATTATTCTCTCAGCATCCTGATAGCATTTGGTGCAGGCAGAGGACCTAGATTGTCCAGCTACGCATTGCCTTCTCTTTACCTTAATGTGCCGTACATACAACCACTTTGTGTGTATATGCTATGCAAGAAAGTTTTGAATATAGTGCTGTAACTTGGTTATATAATTTTCACTCATATTCATTTCATGGGATGTTTAAAAGCAATGCTCCTATTTTTGCTAATCCTTATCTTTTATCTCCCTAAATAAAATGAAAAGATCACAAAGGATGGAGACTTCTCTTTTGCACTTTTGTGTATATGGGAAGATCATAATGCTGTATTCATTATAGTTGTTAAATACATTTTTATGCCTAATGAACAAAGAAATGAATGAAAGAATTAGAGTAGTGAAGGTAAAACAAAAGCTTAATACTGTTTTATATTTACAGGAAATATTGGAAATATTTTCATTATTTCTTTGTTTTTCTGACCTGGTGTCACCTGAGGTTAACAGTATGACTTGAAAAGTTATTCATAAATGAGGAAGGAAAAATATTTTGCAGTTCAGATTTCTACATGTTTATGGTTCTTTCTTCAATTGATTTACATAGAGTTAATCCATTTTACAGTTTTATGATTGGGCATTTTCCTTATTTGGTATACTAAGATGGTGTACAATCATTTGTCCTGCTTTGATAAATTAAAGAATCAGGCTTTTCAACTTTCAGTTCCTATGTACAACAGAAACTAATTGATATTCTCAGTACTGGATTTATTTTCCAATTTATGTGTTTTCCAGTTTGACTATCTACTACTTTTTTTTTAAGGTGGTGAGCAATTTAATCATGTTAAACTAACTTCCCAACAACTCTTTTTAATATCCATTATTTTCGTATTATTGAATATATCTTCAAAGGCAAAAAAAAAAAGAGGTCTGTTGTGAGAATTGAACTGTATCAAGTCTTTTGAGATGCATTCCAAACGTTTGTTGGAAATCTCAATAGAAAGGTATATCATTTAATGGATATGTAAACCGGCCTTCTTTCCTTCTCAGCCAGAATTGCAAAATAGTTTTTGTCGTGCTGATGTGGTTGCTTCTTTTATTCACCAAAACAAAATTCATATCAACTATGTATGGAGAAAGAGTTAATGTGTGACCACTAACAACTTGGAAATTCCATACTTAAGGAGATTTTGTTTGTGCTATACAGAAGAATTACAAATAAGGATGTGAGTAGCAATACTTTATGCTTGTTCTCTCAAGTCTAGAACGAGAATTGGGAATGGGCTGTTAATTCTTGGCAGAGAGTTATATTCAACCACTGTCCTTATCTAAGGAAGCCAATGCGAGTGAAAAAACCTGGAAATGGTGTAAAGAACTTTAGACCTTCAGACTTCAACTCTTCTTAGCTCTTGGCCACCAATTTAAACACCTGTTAGCTTGTTAGAGTTAAAAAATAAATAAATAAATAAATAAATAAATTTGAGTTATTCTGAGATAGTTATTGGGAAAAGCATGTTCCGTGAATAAATGTTTTGATGTTTTATTTATGCTTTTGATTTGTTGCCTATTTTTATTTTGAGATGTATTTTTTTTACATTAACAGTATAGTAATCAAATCCAAAGTTGCCTTTTTGCTGCATAGGAATGTGCATTAGTAAACCTTGAAGTGTTCATTTACTGTCATAGAATTTCTGGGAATAGGTGGTGAAAGAAGGAACTGAATTAACTGTCTATTTGTAAATCCTGATTTCTCTCTTTTGACCTTTCCTTACTTCTCCATTTCTGTACACCTTGGATCCTCCATTTTTCTGCATTATATGTTCTCTACACTTAAGTAGCATAACTGTGGAGAAGTAGAAAGAGAGAAAAACCAAAGGGAAAAGAAGTGATATTCCACAAAGCACACAAGTGAGGCAAAATATATGTTTAAAATAGTGGTGAAATGATGGATATACTGAATTAAGATTGTTAAAATGGGCAAGAAACTCAAGTGAATTAAAAATCAATGAGAACTGAGTACAGTTCATGAGGCTTTCCTAATTGGACTTTTATTAAAAGTATGGCCTTTAATTTTTTCTACATTCATTAATTGATTCAACAAGTAATTCAGTGAATATTTATTGATATCAGTTGTATGCCAGATATTTTCAAGGTACTAGACATAGAATGATAAATAAGGCAACAATCTCACAGGAAACTAACATTTTAGTGAGAGCAACTGTAAACAAACAAGTAACAAATGAATAAGTAAATACATAACTAATGATAGCTATATGAGTTATTTATTACAAAAATATTATTTTTATATACCTGCAAATATTAATTTACAAAAGCACATATTTTATAAGATAGAATTTGCAATGGCATGGACAAAATTAAATAACTTGTAATCATCTAGGAAATTTTATAATACTATCAAGCAAAAAGATAATTAAATGGAGAGACAGGCCTTGTTCGTGCAACAGATTATCAAATTTTAAAGGTGTAAATTTCCCCTTATTTATAGGTAAAATGCAGTAACAATGAAATTCTCAAAAAAAAAGCTGAACTAAAAAGAGCTGATTGCAAAATTAACATGGAAGTGCAAATGATCATGAATAACTAAGACTCTTCAAGAAGGAAAACAAGGAGTGAATATTTACTCTGATATCCAAATTTATAATAAAGCTATACCAATCAAGATACACTGTCTGAGGATAGGAAAATAAAAGTAACAGCACAGAGACCCCATAAACAAACTCAAACTGATTGTCCCTTGATTGGTGACCAGTTGGTCTCTTCATAGTATTGGGAAATGAAACACGATTTCAGTAATTCTTCTGTTTATTGAATATCTATAAAGGAAAAATGAAATGATATCTATGTCACACTCTACAGAAAAAATAATTCCATGTGGATTGTAGGTCATCCATACACATGGTGAATCTGCCCATTTATTTAATCTTAAGTCACTTTCAAACTGCTCTATTATTTTCATTTGAGACCATATCCTAATGTTTTTCTTTTGTTTTGTTAGACTTTCTTAGTGTTAGTTTAACTCATGTTTTTGAATTTTTATTTTCAGCTTTACTTTTTCTCTCACTCCTCAGCTCATCTTTCCATTGTTTTGTTAAATTGTGTTTCGGTTTACTTTTTTTTTCTCTATACCTCTCCCTAGCCTCTGACACTAGTCAAGAATGAGCTCATTTTTAGATGGTTTGATGTTTCCTGCAATGATAACAATAATACACCTAAGATATAGTCAGTTGAATATGGCTTCCTCCAGCATCTATACAGGCTTAAGTTCCAGAGACAAGTTGATTAAAGGTTTTTTGTGACTGCTTTATGAGCATTGGTGATGAGCAGCAGTTTCTAGTTTAAAAATGCTAACCCTGGTTTTAATACACTGAATAACTAGAGACAGATTTATTCTAGAGGGATTAAAACTGTTAACTGCTTGTGATATGGACCTGGAATCTAGCAGTCCTCTGGTCGCAGTCCTCCAACCACAATCCAATTTATTGCTTTCATTTTCATTCCAACTCTTGGCCACAACAATGTTTATCTTGTGTTGGAGACAACATCTCTTTCTCTCTGTGTGTGTTTTATTTAGCATCATTGTACTATCTATATGTCTAGGCAGTTTCCTTATCACTATAATTTACCTTTGCAGACCGATATTAATCAATGACCCCAAGAAAGAAACAAAGTCACTGATAATTCAGTATAAAATTATAGCTCTGAAATGTTCATGATGTTCAAATGAAAAATCTGAAGCGTCTCAGGTGTCCTAAAGGATATGTTATTTTTGTTCGTTCATTAAAAAGCCAACACTCATTTCTCCTTTATTTTAGTTGAAATTTCAAGTGTGTTTTGTTGATGATACTGCCTTTTGGATACCTCAAACTTGAATAGTAGTATATCAATTATTTCAATAGAATTTAACTTGGAATTAATATTTCATAGAAAAAACAGACAACTTATTTAATTTTTTAAAAATTTCATATTGTTCCAAGAAATAATAAATAATAATTAAAGCTAAGCTTTCCTAAATAGTTCTATAGACTTAATTACTACTTTAAAATATCACAATTATATCATAATCAGAATTTTGTGAATCCTTATTCTCTTCAGCTATTTCACCTACTCCCTGACTCCATAACAATCAACAATCTCTTTTCTGTGTCTATGAATCTATTTCTGTTTTGTTTGTTTTGTTTTTATATTCCAAAATAAGTCAATCATATGGTATTTGTGTTTTTCTATCTGACTTATTTCACTTAGCATAATACACTCTAGGTCCATCCATGTTTTTGCACATGGAAAAATGTCATTAATTTTTATGGTTGAGTAATATCTCAGTGTATATATGTACATCTTCTTTAACCACTCATTTATTGATGGACACAGGTTGCTTCCATATCTTGGCTATTTTAAATTTTAAAAAATGCAATAAATATAGGGTGCCTATATCTTTTTGAAATAGTGATTCTCTTTTCTTTGGGTAAACTTCCAGAAGTGGAATACTGGGTTATATAATATTTCTGTTTTTAGTTTTATGAGAAACCTCCATACTACTTGCCATAGTGGCTGGACCAATTTTACTGAATTTTATTGTAATATCTTTGTATGTTGACTGACAGTAACTACTCTTATTGGGTGAGCATTTAATAATGTAGATAGCTGTCATGTTGTGTAACTGAAACCTATATAATATTGTATATCAACTATACTTCAATAAAAAATGGAGTAAGTTATAAATGTATTTGTATCAAAACATATTTAATAACAATATAAAATTTGAGCTACTATCATTATACTTTATTTTCTTTTTAAACTAAAAATCTAAAAACATTAGCTTAATATTTATTATCTTGACAGAAGTTTTCAATTTTTGCACTCATTAAGTTACTATAGAAGATAATCTTAACTAAGCTAAGACAGTCATCTATATAGGAATTCTAAGAATAGGGTGTGCATGCTTTCCTTCCTAGAATCATTTGCCATTTCAAGTAGAGCCTTTACTTCATTCTTTATTTTCTAGGATTTCATTATTTATGCCAAGCCTGACATTTTCCAGATTAAAGATACTAAATTTGTCTTTTTCAACCATCTGTGTTAATTTTTGTGCAAAACCATCGCTCATCACTTTGCCCTAATTAAATCCAACTGTAGATATCATTCAATGCCCTAATAACTCTTTCTCTGCAATCTTTCCTCCTCCTTAATATAACCAAGATCTATGCTGAAACTGACTCTAGCTCAGTGTCTCCTAGATAGATGAGCATGTGCTATGAAGAGGGAGCTTACTCGAAAAAGGCCTTTTTACTTATCACTTTGATTGGGCTTTTCCATTTTTATCCACCACAAGAAGTTTCAATTTTGAGCTGCCTATTTTGCATTTATAATATATAACTATGATCACTTTCAACATTGGCTCTTGCAGTTTTTATCAGTGTACTCTTTAGTCATTGTTCACATATTTTACTTTCCTGTTGTTGTCTTTTGTAATCCATCTCCTTGGCTTGCATATCCAAAAGGCAGTGACTAACTTTTAAAATTTATATTATTATATTTTTATGAGAAGTGTAACTCACTTGGGCAGTGATTGTATCTTGTCAATTTGCTAAAATTTATAGACAATTAACTCTCTGTAAATAACAGGTGATATTTTCTTGCTCCACTACCTCTAATTGCTAGTCCTTAAAGCTTCTCTCTGAGCACATCCTTGCTGATGACTTGCTCTGATGTGCAAAGAATCATTCCTACACGTCTACACTCAGTATAAATCATTACTATCCATACTTATTATAACTTGAATAACCAACTAAACTGACTTTAGTTCAGGTCAAATTTATCTTCCTTTAAGCCAAGCATTTTTAAAGACTTCATTCTTGATTGTACATTATGCATTTTATTTTTACCTTGAAAAAACAAAATTGTATCTATGTTGAATGTGACTCTCTTTGTCTAGCAAATGCATTTTTTTGCACTTTTAACTTTTTAGGGATATTGTGTAGAGAGAACAAAGTGTTCCCATATATCCTTTCCTCCCCATCCCATCTCATTTCCTATCTTACTATTAAAACTTGTATTTAGTATAATGCATTTGTTACAATTGAGCCAATACTTATACATTATTATTAACTAATGTCACAAGCTACATTAGGATATGCTCTTTGTGTTGTATATTCTATTAGTTTTGATAAATGTACAGTAACAGGTATGTACTATTACAGTATAATACAGAGTAGTTTCACTGCCCTAAAACTCCCCTGTGTTTCACCCATTCATCTTTCCTTTCCCATCCCTGAAGCCCTGGCAACTGCTGGTATTTATATTGTATCTGTAATTTTGCTTATCCAGAATGACATTAGTTGGAATCAATTCAGTATGTATCCTTTTCATATTGGCTTCATTCACTTATGTATATAAAGTTCCTCAATTTTGTTTCATGGCTTTTTAACTAATTTATTTTTCTATGCTGAGTGATTAACCACAGTTTATTTATCCATTCACTCACTGAAAAATATCTGTTTTGTCCAGGTTTTTGCAATTATGAATAAAGCTATTTTAAATATCCATGTGAAGATCTGTGTGTGGACATACATTTTCAACTCATTTGAGTAAATACCAAGGAGCACATTGCTATATTATATGATGACAGTATGTTTAGATATGTAAACGGACCAACTGACAAACTTTCTCAGCATTTGGTGGTGTCAGTGTTTCAGACACTGGCTATTACAATAGGTATGAAGTGGTATGCCATTGTTGTCTTAATATGCATTTCTCACATGAAATATGTTGAGGATCTTTTCATATGCTTATTTGTCATCTATATATCCTATTTGGTGAGCTGTCTCTTAAGGTCTTTGGCCCATTTTTTAATCAGGTTGTTTTCTTATTGTTGAGTTTTATGAGTTATTTGTATATTTTGGGTAATAGTCCTTTCTTAAATGGTTCTCTTGTATTTTCTCCCATTCTGTGGCTTGTCTTCTCATTCTCTTCTGATTGTTTCTCATAGGGCAGATGTTTTTAATTTTTATTAAAGTCCAGATGAGCAGATATTTCTTTTGCAGATCACATTTTAATCTCTGTATCTAAAGTCATTGTCATACCCAAGGTTATCTGGGATTTCTCCTATGGTATATTGAAAGAGTATTATAGTTTTGCATTTTTTAAATTTAGGTTTGTGATCCATTTTGAGTTAATCATTATCAAGAGTGTAAAATATGTGTCCAGATTCACTTTTTTGTCACATGTATGGACAGTTCTAGTACCATTTGTTGAAAGACTGTCTTTGGTCCATTGTATTGCCTTTACTCCTTTGTCAAAGATCAGTTGACCATATTTATGAGTGTCTATTTCTGGGCTATCTATCCTATTCCATTAATTTGTCTATTCTTTCACAAAAAACTTTATGACTACATTACTTTAGCTGTATAGTTATAGACTTCAATTCAGGTAGAATAAATGCTCGAACTTTGTTCTCCTTCAATATTTTGTTGGATTTTCTGGATCTTTTCCCTCTCCAAAGAACTGTTAGAATCAATGTATTGATAACAAAACAACTTGATGGGATATTGTTTGGGATTTCATTGAATCTATAGTCAAGTTGGGACAAACTGACAATTGACAAAATTGAGTCTTCCCATTCATGAACATCTATCTCTTTATTTAATTGTTCTTTGATTTCATTCATCAGAATTTTTTAGTTTCCCTCACACAGATCATGCACATATTTTCTTAAATTTATCCTAGATATTTAACTTACTGGAATGCTAATATAAATAAATAATAATGAGTTTATAATATCATATTACACTTGTTCTTTACTGTCATATAAGAAAACAATTGACTTGTATGTTAACTTTATATTTTGTAATCTTTGCATATTGCTTATTAGTTCCAAGAGTTTTTTTGTCAATTCTTTTAGATTTTTTAATGTAGGTGATCATGACATCTGTGAACAAAGCCTTGAATTTGTCTTAGGCTTTCTTCTAGAAATTTTATAACTTTGCATTTTACATTTAGCTGGGGTTGCATTTAGAGTTGTAAGTTATAAAATATGTAGGTTAGTTGTCTTTATATACTTTAAAATATTGTTGTCCATGTATTCAAGTTCCATTTGCTGAAAAGACTATCCTTTCTCCATTGATTTCTTTCACCATTACCATGTTGACTTGACTACTATAGTGTTATAGTAAGACTTAAAGTAGGGTAACATCAATCCTCCAACTTTGTTCTCTTTCAGTATTGTGCTGGTTATTGTGGATCTTTTGCCTTCCATCAAAACTTATAATCATTTTGTTGATACGTGCAAAATAATTTGCTAGGATCATGTTTGGGAGTGTGTAGAATCTATACGAGTTGAAAAAAAATGACATTTTAACAATACTGAGTGTTTTAATCCATGAACATTATATATTGTCATTTGTTTTTCTTTAATTGCTTTCATCAAGAGTTTTGTAGATTTTATATACACATCCTGAACATATTTTGTTAGATATTTACCTAAATATTACCTTTTTGTTGTGCTATTATAAATATTACTATGATTTTAATTTCAAATTGCTACTCTTAATTGCTAGCATATAATTACGCAATTGACCTTTGTATATTAATTTTGTATCCTGTAACCCTCTACAATCACTTATATATTTCCAAGAATTTTTTTTTCATTTCTTTGGGTTTTTTGGATGAGTCATCTGCAATCTCTATACCTTTATTATCTTTCCCTCATCTTATTGCACTACTTAGGTCTTCCAGTACCATGTTGAATAACAGTGATGAGATAGGACATTGTTTCCTTATTCCCGGTCACAGGAAGAAAGTATTAAATTTTTCACCATTAAATAGGATGTTGGCTATTTATAACTTACAACTCTAAATACAACCCCAGCTAAATGTAAAATGCGAAGTTATAAAATTTCTATAGATATTCTTTATCAAGTTAAAGAAGGTTCCCTATCTTTCTAATTCTCTGAGAATTTTTATCAAGTATGGGAGTTGAATTTGGCAATTTTTTTCTGAGTAAATTAACATTATCCCATAAGGTTTTTTTTCTAATGAGTGATATGGATTATATTAATTGATTTGTGTATGTCGAAGCAGTCTTGCACATATAGAATAATTTCACTTTGCTATGGTGTATACTTTTAATACATTATTGGTTTTGATTTTGTAATAATTTTTGTTGAGGATTGTGCAATGTTTATGAGATGTATTAGTTTATAATTTTCCTTACTTTTAATATCATTTTCTGATTTGAGTGTTAGGGTAATGTTGGCCTCATAGAATAAACTTCCAGAATATCCTGAAAGATATCCTAAAGAATTGGTATCATTTATTCCTTAAATGTTTTGTAGAATTCACTAGTGAACCTATATTGGTTTGGTGCTTTTTCTTTTGGAATTTTATTAGCAATTCAATTTCTTTAATAAATCTAGTCATTTTCAGATTATTTATTTCTCCTATATGAGTTTTGATAGTTTGGGACTTTAAAGATACAGCTTTATTTTGTCTAAGTTATCAAATTTGTGAGCAACAATGTGGTTGTTCATAGTATTATATATTATCATTTTAAGGCCCATGGGAACAGTATTAGTGATCCCTATTTTATTTTTGATTTTAGTACTTTGTGCATTCTCTTATTTTCCTTGTTACTGTGGCTTGGAGTTTGTCGGTTCTATTGATCTTTACAAAAATCAACTGTTGGTTTCATTGATTTTCTCTACTATTTTCCTGTTTTCAATGTATTGATTTTTATTCTAATTTTTATTTTTTATTTTCCTCTGCTTGCTGAGGATAAAATTGATCTCACTTTTAGTTCACTAAACTATTGATTTAAATTTCTCTTACTTTCTAACATATGCATTGAATGTTAAAAATTTTACTCTAAATAGTGGTTTCACTGTTTGTGGCAAATTTTGACAAATTCTATTTTCATTTTCACTTAGTTAAAAATATATTTTTAACTTCTATTGAGAATTTTCCTTTGTCCCATTTCTTATTTAGAAGGGTGTGGTTTAACCTTCAAATATCTTGGAATTTTCCAGCTATCTTAAATCATTGATTTCATTGTAATCTAAATAGAGTAAGAGTGAGAAATTCCTGGGCACTACATTATTAGGGGGACCCCGTGCTTTCACAGGTTTTAATTACAGTATTCCCATTAAGTTCTCATGGTGAAGAGCCAATAGATACCTTTTTGTGTTTCTAGCAGGGGAGATGAATAAAATTGGAATTTTTTGATGTTATCTTTTATAGGGAGCATTTCTTTTGCTTCTTATAGGAAGTTAATTTAGGAGCAGATTGACTTAGTCTAATCAATAATTTGGCCTATGTGAATCTTTGCTTAGTCTTTGTGAAAACTGGACTATTTAAGATTCACTTTTACCCCTTCAGCTTAACCTCACACATTTCCACCAAAAATCTTAGGTATTTACGAGCTCTGCTTCTTTTTTGTAGACAAGAACCTCCCAGAGTTTTCATCTGTCCTTGAGTCTAAGGAAGTCTTTACTTAGACTCTTCGCTTCTCAATGACCTCTTTAAACTGGGAAAGTTTCAAAGAGTGTCACCAAATGTGTTATTTACTCCCTAGGCTTTTACTCTATAAGGTTGAGTTCTCTGTATTTGCTGCTTTTTAGGTATTTTATGTCTTCTAATCTGTAGAAAAATTGGCCTGAAAAAAGATACTATATTTTTAGAAGAAGGAAAAAGTTAAGATGACTCAGAACATTTCTGTATAATTTTCCCATATAATTGTAGTTTGTCAGATTTCTGAATCACTGGCCCACTCAAGGGATATGTTTTTAACACAGCCCACATATTATTTTTACTCTAAAAATGTTTTAATGTTTGTTTTAATCTGCTCGGGTTACTATAACAAAACACCACAGACTAGACTGGGTAGCTTAAACAACAGACATCCAGTTTTAAAAGTTCTGGAGGCTGAAAGTATAAAATCAGGGTATTGGCAGATTCAGTTTCTGGTGAACACCTTTTCTTGCCTTGCATGTGGCCATCTTCTGGGTGCTTAATAGTCTTTCCTCAGTGTGTGGACTTGGAGATAAAGAGCCCTCCCATCTCTTCCTATTATAAAGAACTAATTTCCTCATGAGGGCACCACACTCATGACCTCATTAAACCTAATTCCTAACTATGTCCTCACCTACAAACACTATCATTTTGGGGTTAGGATTTCAACCTATGAATTGGTGGTTGGATATAAATATTTAGCCCATAACAATGTTCACTTATTTACTTATTTCTTTAAAAATTGCATATAACAACTGGGTGGTGCCAGGTGTAATGAATGTTGCAGAAGACACAATGGTTAGCCAAAATGGTTAGTTTTGTTTCAGAAACATATAGTGTGGAAGATTGACAGTTAAATAAGTACAAATATAATATGGGACATTTACTGTAATAAAGATTAAAGTATGTAGCAGAAACATTTAACCTTGGTTGGGAAGAAAAAGACCAAAAGTGATGATTGTATCTAATCTGAAAAAATGAATAATAATTGGGGGGGCAAAATAACATTGGAGTTCCAGAAGAGGAAATGATAAGTTAAGTTGAGAAAATATTATATGTAGATACTTAGATTTAAATTTTATGAAATTAACAAAGTCCTTCATGGGTAACATATATTCTCAGGGTGAGGATGGGAAATTAGCATATATATATATACATATCTTTCCTCTGTCAACTGAGAGGACCTAGGATCAGTGACATCCAAGCCCAGACCAGCCCAGTCCTTTTTATCTAACAACATTCTAAATAAATAATCATAGATTCATGGAAAAATGTGGGCCAAGAAATATACAAGACTATTATAAAGTATCATGTATACCAGAGAAAAGGGAAATGCTCCAAAAAAATGTAATGATTGGGATATGTCAAAGAGACACAGGAGCCAACTGAAAGGGCTCCCAAAAGACAAAATTTGGAAAATACAAACAAAAATAAATATAAATAAAAATAAAGTAGCATTTGATTAGAGACCAAAATAGAATATCAATATCCATAAGGTCATGCCTGTGTAGAAAAATAAAGAAATGAAGGAAAATATACCTATGCAGATACTCTGTCCAATAGGAGGTGTATCATACCCCTCCTCTTCATAAGTATGGGGTGTATGCAGTGACATACATTTTTTGTATGTTTTTATTAAGGTATTATTGATATTCACTCTTATGAATGTGTCACATGAAAAGCAATGTGGTTACTATATTCATCCATAATATTAAGTTCCCACCCATACCCCATTGCAGTCACTGTCTACCAGTGTAGTAAGATGCCACAGATTCACTATTTGCCTTCTCTGTGCTACACTGTCTTCCCTGTGACCCCTTACTCTATGTGTATTAAACATAATAGCCTTAAATCCCCTAATCCTTCCCTCCCCACCCGCCCTTCCACAACCCTCATCTTTGGTAACTACTAGTCCCTTCTTGTAGTCTGTGAGTCTGCTGCTGTTTTGTTCCTTTAGTTTTGCTTCATTGTTATAATCCACAAATGAGGGAAATGATTTGCCACTTGTCTTTCTATGCTGGCTTATTTCACTGAGCATAATATCCTCCAGTTCCATGCATGTTGTTGCACATGGTAAGATTTCTTTTCTTTTTATGGCTAAATAGTATACCATTGTGTATGTACCACCTCTTCTTTATCCATTCATCTATTGATGGACAGTTAGGTTGCTTCCATATCTTGGCTATTGCAAATAGTGCAGCAATAAACATATAGGTGCATATGTCTTTTTGAACCAGAGAACTTGTATTATTTGGGTAAATTCTAAGAAGTGGGATTCCCAAGTCAAATGGTATTTCTATTTTTAGTTTTTTGAGGAACCTCCATATTACTTTCCACAATTGTTGAACTAGTTTACATTCCCACCAGCAGTGTAGGAGGGTTCCCATTTCTCCGCATCTTTGCCAGCATTTGTTCTTAGTCTTTTCGATGCTGGACGTCCTAACTGGTGTGAGGTGATATCTCATTGTGGTTCTAATTTGCATTTCCTTGATGACTGGAGCATCTTTTCATGTGTCTGTTGGCCATCTGAATTTCTTCTTGGGATAATTGTCTCTTCATATCTTCTGCCCTTTTTTTAATTGGATTATTTGCTTTTTGGGTGTTGAGGAATGCAAGTTCTATATATATTAGATGTTAACCCCTTGTTGGATGTCTTTTACAAATATATTCTCCCATACTGTAGGATTCCTTTTTGTTCTGTTGATGGTGTCCTTTGCCACACAGAAGCTTTTTAGTTTAATGTAGTCCCATGTGTTCATTTTTGCTTTTGTTTCCCTTGCTCAAGGCAGTTTGTTCAGGAAGAAGTTTCTCATGTTTGTATTCAGAAGATTTTTGCCTATGTTATCTTCTAAGAGTTTCATGACTTACATTCAGGTCTTTGATCCATTTCATATTTACTTTTGTGTATAATCCAGTTACATTCTCTTGCATGTAGCTGTCCAGTTTTGCCAACACCAGTTGTTGAAAAGGCTGTCATTTCCCCATTGTATGTCTATAGCTCCTTTATCATATATTAATTGACCATATATGGTTGGGTTTATATCTGGGCTCTCTAGTTTTTTCCATTGGTCTATTGTTCTGTTCTCCTACCAGTACAAAATTGTCTTGATTACTATGGCTTCATAGTAGAGCTTGACATTGGGGAGCTTTATTCCCCCACCTTTATTTTTCCTTTTCAGGATTGCTTTGGCTATTTGGAGCTTTTTATGGTTCCATATGAATTTTAGAATGATTTGCTCTAGTTCATTGAAGAGTGCTGTTGGTATTTTGATAAGAATTGCATTGAATCTGTAGATTGCTGTAGGCAGGATCTTCATTTTAATATGAAAATGAATTCTTCCTATCCATGAGCATTTAATGTGTTTCCATTTATTGGTATCTTCTTTCTCTCATGAGTGTCTTATAGTTCTCAGAGTTTAGGTCTTTCATTTCCTTGGTTAGGTTTATTCCTAGGAATTTTATTCTTTTTGATGCAATTGTGAATGGAATTGTTTTCCTTATTTCTCATTCTGCTACTTCATCATTAATGTATAGGAATGCAATAGATTTCTGTGTATTAATTTTATATTCTGCAACTTTACTGAATTCAGATATTAGATCTAATAGTTTTGGAGTAGATTTTTAAAGGTTTTTTTATGTACTATATCATGTCATCTGCAAACAGGGAGAGTTTAAATTCTTCCTTACCAATCTGGATGCCCTTTATTTCTTTGTGTTGTCTAATTGTTGTGACCCAGACCTCCAGAACTATGTTGAATAAAAGTGGGGACAGTGGGCATCCTTGTCTTGTTCCCAGTGTTAAAGAAAGGCTTTTAGCTTCTCACTGTTAAGTTTGAAGTTGGCTGTGTGTTTGTCATATATGGCCTTTATTATGTTGAGGTAATTGCCCTCCATACCCATTTTGCTGAGAGTTTTAATCAGGAATGGATATTGAATTTTGTCAAATGCTTTTTTGCCATGTATGGAAATGATCATGTGGTTTTTGTCCTTCTTTATGTTGATGGGTTGAATGATGTTGATAGATGTTCTCATATTGTGACATCCTTGCATCCCTGGAATAAATCCTACTTGATCATGGTGGATCATCTTTTTGATATATTTTTAAATTTGTTTTGCTAATATTTTGTTGAGTATTTTTGCATCTATGTTCATCAGGGATATTGGTATGCAATTTTTTTTTGTGTGTGGTGTCTGCCTGGTTTTGGTATTAGAATGATGCTGGCCTCATAGAATGTGTTTGGAAGTATTCCATCCTCTACTTTTTGGGAAACTTTAAGGAGGATGGGTATTAGGTGTTCACTAAATGTTTGACAAAATTCAGCAGTGAAACCGTCTGCTCAGGGTTTTGATCTTGGGTAGTATTTTGATTACCAATTCAGTTTCATTGCTTGTAATTGGTCTGTTCAGTTTTTCTGTTTCTTTCTGATTCAACCTTAGAAGGTTGTATTTTTCTAGAAAGTAGTCCATTTCTTCTAGGTTATCCATCTCATTAGCATATAATTTTTCATATTATTCTCTCATAATTCTTTGTATTTCTGTGGTGTCTGTAGCGATTTTTCCTTTCTCATTTCTGATTCTGTTTATGTGTGTAGACTCTCTATTTTCTTGATAAATCTGGCTAGGGGTTTATCTACTTTGTTGATTTTCTTGAAGAAACACCCTTGCTTTCATTGATTCTTTCTATTGTTTTATTCTTCTTTTTTGTTTATTTCTGCTGTAGTCTTTATTGTGTCCCTCCTTCTACTGAATTTGGGCCTCATTTGTTTTTCTTTTTCTAGTTTCATTAATTGTGAGTTTAGACAGTTCATATGGGATTGTTCTTCTTTCCTGAGGAAGGCCTGTATTGCAATATACTTCCATCTTAGCATGGCCTTCGCTGTGTCCCACAGATGTTGCAGTCTTGAATTATTGTTTTCATTTGTCTCCATATATTATTTGGTCTCTGTTTTTATTTGGTCATTGATCTATATTGGTTATTTAGGAGCATGTAAAGCCTCCATGTGTTTGTAAGATTTTTCATTTTCTTTGTGTAATTTATTTCTACTTTCATACGTTTGTGGTCTGAGAAACTGATTGGTACAATTTCAATCTTTTTGAATTTACCAAGGCTCTTTTTGTGGCCTGGTATATGATCTATTCTTGAAAATGTTCCATTTGCACTTGAGAAGAATGTGTATTCTGCTGCTTTTGGGTGTAGAGTTCTGTAGACGTCTGTTAGGTCCATCTGTTCTAATGTGTTGTTCAGTGCCTCTGTATCCTTACTTATTTTCTGTCTGGTTGATCTGTCCTTTGGAGTGAGTGGGGTATTGAAGGCTGCATTCTATTTCTCCTATTAATTCTGTTAGTATTTGTTTCACATATGTAGGTGCTCCTGTGTTGGGAGCATAGATATTTATAATGGTTATATCTTCCTGTTGGATTGACCCCTGTATCATTATGTAATGTCCTTCTTGGTCTCTTGTTACTCTCTTTGTTTTGAAGTCTATTTTGTCTGATACAAGTATGCCACTCCTGCTTTTTTCTCCCTATTAGTTGCATGAAACATATTTTTCCATCCCTTCACTTTTAGTCTGTGTATGTCTATGGGTTTAAAGTGAGTCTCTTGTAGGCAGCATATACATGAGTCTTGTTTTTTTATCCATTCAGTGACTCTTTGTCTTTTGATTGGTGCATTCAGACCATTTACATTTAGGGTGATTATTGATAGGTATGTACTTATTGCATTGCAGGCTTTAAATTTGTGGTTACCAAAAATTCAAAGGTAACTTCCTTACGATCTAAAGTCTAACTTAACAGACTTAGTATGCTATTACAAACACAATCTAAAAGTTCTTTTTTTCTTCTCCCTTTTCTTCCTCCTTCATTTTTTATATGTTAGGTATTATATTCTGTACTCTTTATGTATCCCTTGACTGACTTTTAGGGGTAGTTGATATGATTATGCATCCGCTTAGTAATTAATTTTTCTTCTTTGCTGTGGTGTTCTTTCCCCTGGTGACAGCTGTTTAACCTTAGGAATACTTCCATCTATAGCAGTCCCTCCAAAATGCACTGTAGAGTTGGTTTGTGGAATGCAAATTCTCTTGGCTTTTGCTTATCTGAAAATTGCTTAATCCCTCATTCAAATTTAAATGATAACCTTGCTGGATAGAGCATTCTTTGTTTGAGGCCCTTCTGTTTCATTGCATTAAATGTATCATTCCACTGCCTTCTGGCCTGTAAGGTTTCTGTTGAGAAATCTGATGATAGCCTAATGGGTTTTCCTTTGTATTCTTCTTTTTTCTCTCTCCAGCTGCTTTTAAAAGTCTTTCCTTGTCCTTGATCTTTGCCATTTTAATTATTTTATATCTTGGTGTTTTCCTCTTTGGGTCCTTTGTGTTGGGAGATTTGTGCACCTTCATGGCCTGAGAGACTATCTCCTTCCCCAGATTGGAGAAGTTTTCAGCAATTACCTCCTTAACAACACTTTCTATCCCTTTTTCTTTCTCTTCTTCTTCTGGTACCCCTATAATGCAGATATTTTTCCTTTTGGATTGGTCACACAGTTCTCTCAAAATTCTTTCATTCTTAAAGATTCTTTTTTCTCTCTGTGCCTCTGCTTCTTTGTATTCATCTTCTCTAATTTCTATTCCATTTACTGTGTCTTCTACTACATCTAATCTGCTTTTAAACCCTTTCAAAATTGTATATTTCATTTCTGATACTGTTTTCCATAATGATTGGATCTCCAACTGGAATTTATTTCTGAATTTTTGTATATTTTTCTGTACCTCCATGGCATGTTTATGATTTTTATTTTGGAATCTTTCAGGAAAATCCATGACATAAGCTTCATTTGACTATTTTTCTGGTTTATGAATGATTTTACTTTGTACCAGATTCCTTTGATGTTTCATATTTGTTTGTGGTACCCTCTAGTGCCCAGAAGCTCTACTCTGTAGAGCTGCTCAGCCACTGGAGTGATGTCTAGTGCTGCAGGGGAGCGGTGTTGGTGCCTGGAGGGAGGAAAGATCTGTTTCCTGTGTTCTGGCTGCTATGCCTGTCTCCACTGCCAGAACCAGTGGGCCGAACACACAGGTATTACCATCTATGATCTGTATTTGAAGCTGCTGTAGGTGGGGCTTCCCTCTGCTGGTGGGATGCCAGGGCAGAGTTTGCTGGTTTGTGAGTGAAGTATGGGCTGGCCAGGAGGAAAGCACAGTAGGCTGTGTATCATGGTGGGGGACCTTGGAACTGTATAACCAGCCAGGAATCTGGAGCACCTTAAGATTATGAAAGTTTCCAACCCTGTTCCATGAATTGTGTTTTTTCCTCCAGGTGTATGCAGTCTTCCACAGCCTTCTTTCCTGTTGGTCTTTAAGGATTAGTTCTACTAATTATATTCTCATATTATATGCAGTTTTAGGAGGAGGCCTCTAGCTCACCTCTCACACCACCATCTTTAATATTCTCTGCAGTGAAATTCTGTAAAAAAAAAATACAGCATAGAAGTTGGATTGGAAAGAATAATTTTATAGTAGAGAGAAGTTAACATACACTACCTCAGCCAGATAATTAAATTTAACATAAATAGTAAAGATTCATCTTGCTAGTATATACCCTTAAGAAAATGAGATAAAAATAACACATTACTTTTGTAGTAATCCTCCCTAAAATCTATAACCTAAATACATAATCATATATAAAGTTTCAGACAAATCCCAAGAAGGGCATTCCACAATATCTCATACAGCTCGAAACTGTCAAGGTCATCAATATCAGAGAAAGTCCTGGAAACCACCACAGTCCAGAGTTTTACTTTATAATAAGGAGCTAACCTTTCAAAAATCACTGTTTCATTGAAATAGAAAGACCCTAAATTTATCAGGAGAAACCCTCCACAATTACAGAGGACTACATTCTGAAGTAAACATTTTTACTGAAAATGTATGCAGCCTATTGAAAAAAGCAGAAAACTGGGAAATTTACTCAGTTAGCTTTAGAATTTGCCTAGGCTCCCAAAGAATATGAAAACAATGATAACTGAGCATACAACTGGTTTATATGAGAGAAGAGATCTAATGTGTACATGGTAAGAAAGATGTAGCTGAGATGAAAAAACATAAAAGATGAAAATATTCAAATTAGACCTGAATTTAAGATTAGAACTAGAATTCAAATTAGAAGTAGAATTTTTCAAATTTGAATTGCATTTAAATTAGACATGCATTTATAATTAGAATATTCAAAATAGCATTTCAAATCACTCTAATGTTTAGAAAATAGTAAATCACTCTATTACATTTGAGTTCACAGATAAATTATATATGGCCAACAGCATATACTTGCTACATTGTTCATAGGCTATTTATTACTGAAGACATATGCAATTATGAGCAAATACTTCATGGGCATCTATAATCAGTTTCCTTTTACATTACAAAGCCCAGTAGTTAGTTAGCCTGTCACTAAGGACTTGTTTTGTTTAATATTTAATTAATATTTATTTTCTGCTGGACAAATCCTAGGCACTGAAATTATAGCACTAACCGAAAAAAAAGAAAGAAAAAGTCACTAACTTCAGGAACTTCTCAGTGAGGGATAAAAAACAATTTGACCAGAGTGCAGGAGAAAAATCAAGAGACTATGTTATTGTGTAATCTAAAATAGGAAACTTAATCTATGCTGTGAAAGTTGAAATTAGATAAAGGCACCAATTTCCATCAGATTTAACAAGGTGAGCATTATATTTAACAAGCTTAATAACCTTTACAAGCTCTAATGCATATATAAATCTATAATATTGTAAAGAGTTATTATTCTCTACCCCTTGGGTAGAATTAGATCAAGATTTATTAATTTTCTGATAACTCATAAAATAAAGTCCTTCTTTAATTTCTAGTTTGGAGAGTGGCCTTAGTTCAGTAATTAATATATCTAGTGCAATGTACTAAAGCAAAATACTCCAAATTTCAGACTATTGATTTTTCCCTTCTATAGCTGCAGCCTACACTGTACAGGCAAACTCTAATGATAAATTCATTCATGTTGTCAGTTTCTTTTGTATTCCTGTGCCAAGTATTGTTTCTCCTCCTTCAATAATCACCAAGTTGTCTCAGCTCTGCTGGAGAATAAAAAGAAAAATAGCAAATCCAGTATCATAGCTGATTTTCTGTAACTGATAATAGAAACACAAATAGTAGAATCAGGTAAGGATATATATATTTTGAACAATATGGTTAAGAATATTGGCAAAAAGGACATACATGTATTGATCACTTTTTTTACATCCATTTCTATAGTCCATGGGTTGAAAAAATGATATTATTGGCCCTGTAGCCAAATTGATCAAAATATTAGTTGATAGAAATAATACAGAATATGTTTCTTATCAAAGTAAATTTTACTAAAGTCTAATAAACAATCATAACTAGAAAGTTCCCAAGTGTTTAAATATTGAAAAGTATATTTCTAAACCCATGGGAGGAGTCAAAGAAGAAATTATAGCAGCAGTCAGAAAATATGTTGATCTGAATAGTAAAAATATGACATTTCAAAAAATTTTAATGCACCAAAAGCAGTTATTACAGGTTGTTGATAGTTTTTTAAATACTTCATAGTTTAATATAGTTTATAATTTAAATGTTAGAATTTTAAATTTTTATAGGTTTTCATTTTTATGTTAGAAAAGGATATGGATGTTGATAAAGGTATGAGATTATATTTTGAAAAAAGGAGAATCTTAAAAAAATAACAACTAAGTAGATATTATCCACTAATTTAAAAAATAATGGAAGAAAAGCCAGAGAACACAGCAGCATTTCAGAAAACATAAAGAATATACTGAATACATTGAAAACATGAATAATAAAACTATAAGACAGAATTAATACAAGCTACACTATTCATTAGCAGTAATAGCTTTGTCTCATTTTAAAATGTATAAAAATAGTTAAAAAATTCACATAGAAACACCCAATACCCCAAATAGCCAAAGCAATCCTGAGAAAGAAGAATAAAGTGGCGGGGATCTCACTCCCCAACTTCAATCTCTACTACAAAGCCGCAGTAATCAAGACAATTTGGTACTGGCACAAGAACAGAGCCACAGACCAGTGGAGCAGATTAGAGACTCGAGACATTAACCCAAACATATATGGTAAATTAATATTCAATAAAGGAGCCATGGACATACAATGGGGAAATGACAGTCTCTTCAACAGATGGTGCTGGCAAAACTGGACAGCTACATGTAAGAGAATGAAACTGGATCACTGTCTAACCCCATACACAAAAGTAAATTCAAAATGGATCAAAGACCTGAATATAAGTCATGAAACTATAAACTCTTAGAAAAAAACATAGGAAAAAATCTCTTGGACATAAACATGAGTGACTTCTTCATGAACATATCTCCCCAGGCAAGGAAAACAAAAGCAAAAATGAACAAGTGGGACTACATTAAGATGGAAAGCTTCTGTACAGCAAAGGACACCATCAATAGAACAAAAAGGTACCCTACAGTATGGGAGAATATATTCGTAAATGACAGGTCCGATAAAGGCTTGACATCCAAAAGATATCAAAAGATATAAAGAGCTCATGCACCTCAACAAACAAAAAGTAAATAATCCAATTAAAAAATGGGCAGAGGAGCTGAACAGACAGTTCTCCAAAGAAGAAATTTAGATGGCCAGCAGACACATGAAAAGATACTCCACATCCCTTGTCATCAAAGCAATGCAAATTAAAACCACAATGGGATATAACCTAACACCAGTAAGGATCACCACCATCCAAAAGACAAACAGCAACAAATGTTGGCGAGGTTGTGGAGAAAGGGGAATGCTCCTGCACTGCTGGTGGGAATGTAATCTAGTTCAGCCATTGTGGAAAGCAATATGTAGGTTCCTCAAAAAACTCAAAATAGACTTACCATTTGACCCAGGAATTCCACTTCTAGGAATTTACCCTAAGGATGCAGCACTCCAGTTTGAAAAAGACAGATGCACCCCTATGTTTATCACAGCACTATTTACAATAGCCAAGAAATGGAAGCAACCTAAGTGTCCATCAGTAGATGAATGGATAAAGAAGATGTGGTACATATACACAATGGAATATTATTCAGCCATAAGAAGAAAACAAATCCTACCATTTGCAACAACATGGATGGAGCTAGAGGGCATTATGCTCTGTGAAATAAGCCAGGTGGAGAAAGACAAGTACCAAATAATTTCACTCATATGTGGAGTATAAGAACAAAAGAAAGACTAAAGGAACAAAACAGCAACAGAATCACAGAACCCAAAAGTGGACTAACAGTTACCAAAGGGAAAGAGACTGGGGAGAATGGGAGGGTAGGGAGGGATAAGGGCTGGGAAGAAAAGGGGGTATTATGATTAGTATGTATAATGTGGGGAGTGGGGGAAAGGGGATGGCTTTGCAACACAGAGAAGACAAGTAGTGATTCTACAACATCTTACTATGCTGATGGACAGTGACTGTAATGGGGTTTGTGGGGGGTACTTGGGGTAGGGGAGAGCCTAGTAAACATAATGTTCTTCATGTAATTGTAGATGAATGATAACAAAAAAAAATTAATTAAATAAAAAAGAAATAATTGCTGAAAACTTCCCCAAACTGGGGGAGGAAATAGTTGCTCTGACCAGGGAAGCACAGAGAACTCCCAACAGAGGGGACCCAAGGAGGACAACACCAAGACACATAATAATTAATTGGCAAAGATCAAAGACAAGGATAGAGTTTTAAAGGCAGGTAGAGAGAGGAAAAAGGTCACCTACAAAGGAAAACCCATCAGGCTATCATCAGACCTCACAAGAGAAACCTTACAGGCCAGAGGAGAATGGCATGATATATTCAATGCAATGGAACAGAAGGTCCTTGAACCAAGGATACTGTATCTAGCACGGTTATCATTTAAATATGAAGGAGGGATTAAACAATTCCCAGACAAGCAAAAGTTGAGGGAATTTGCCTCCCACAAACCACCTCTACAGGGTATCTTAGAGGGACTGCTCTAAATGGAAGTACTCCAAAGGCTAAATAGATGTCACCAGATAAAATAAAATCACAGCAAAGAAAACAGACCAACCAAATACTAACTAAAAGCAAAAAGTAAAATTAACTACTCACAAAAGCAGTGAAAGGAAACATAAACGAGCACAGAATAAAATGCCCAACATATAAAGAATGAAGGAAGAGGAGTAAGAAGGGAGAGAAATAATGAAACAACAGACAGTTTTTATTTTTATAATAGCTCAATAAGCAAATTAAGTTAAACAATAAGATAGTAAAGAAGCTAACCTCGAACCTTTGGTAACCACTGGTAACTACAAATCTAAAGCCTGCAATGGCAATAAGTACATATCTTTCAATAATCACCCTAAATATAAAAGGACTGAATGCACCAATCAAAAGACAGAGTAATAGAATGGATAAAAAAGCAAGACCTATCTATATGCGTCTTACAAGAGACTCACCTCAAACTCAAAGCCATTCACAGACTAAAAGTCATGGGATGGAAAAAAATATTTCATGCAAACAACAGGAAGAAAAAAAGCAGGTGTTACAATACTAGTATCAGAAAAAATAGACTTCAAAACAAAAAAAGGAACAAGAGATAAAGAAGGACATTACATAATGACAAAGGGCTCAGTCCAACAAGAGGATATAACCATTCTAAATATATATGCACCCAACACAGGAGCACCAGCATATGTGAAACAAATGCTAACAGAATTAAAGGTGGAAATAGAATCCAATGCATTCATTTTAGGAGACTTCAACACACCACTCACTCCAAAGGATAGATCCACCAGACAGAAAATAACTAAGGACACAGAGGTACTGAAAAACACACTAGAACAGCTGGACCTAATAGATATCTATACAACTCTACATCTGAAAGCAATAGGATACACATTCTTCTCAAGTGCAAATGGAACATTCTCCAGAATAGACAACATACTAGGCCACGAAAGGAGCCTCAGGAAATTCAAAAAGACTGAAATTCTACCAACCAACTTTTCAGACCACAAAGGTATAAAACTAGAAATAAATTGTACAAAGAAAACAAAAGGGCTCAGAAACACATGGAGGCTTAACAACATGCTCCTAAATAATCAATGGATCAATGACTGAATTAAAATAGACATCAAGCAGTATATGAAAACAAATGACAACAGCAACACAAAGCCCCAACTTCTGTGGGATGCAGCGAAAGCAGTCTTAAGAGGAAAGTATATAGCAATGCAGGCATATTTAAAGAAGGAAGAACAATCCCAAATGGATAGTCTAATGTTACAATTATCGAAATTGGAAAAAGAAGAACAAATGAGGCCTAAAGTCAGCAGAAGGAGAGACATAATAAAGATCCGAGAAGAAATAAATAAAACTGAGAAGAATAAAACAATAGAAAAAAAATCAATGAAACCAAGAGCTGGATCTTTGAGACAATAAATAAAATAGATAAGCCTCTAGCCAGACTTATTAAGAGAAAAAGAGACTCAACACACATTAACAGAATCAGAAACGAGAAAGGAAAAATAATGACAGACCCCAAAGAAATACAAGGAATTATCAGAGAGTACTGTGAAAACCTAAATGCTAACAAGCAGGAAAATCTAGATGAAATGGACAACTTCTTAGAAAAATACAACCTTCCAAAACTGACCCAGAAAGAAACAGAAAATCTAAACAGAACAATTACCAGCAAAGAAATTGAAGCGGTAATCAAAAAACTACCAAAGCACAAAACCCCTGGGCCAGATGGATTTACCGCGGAATTTTATCAGACATACAGACAAGACATAATACCCATTCTCCTTTAAGTTTTCCAAAAAATGTAAGATTAGGGAATACTCCCAAACTCATTCTATGAAACCAACATCACCCTAATACCAAAACCAGGCAAAGAGCACACTAAAAATGAAAATTACAGACAAATATCCCTGATGAATGTAGATGCAAAAATACTCAACAGAATGTTAGCAAACTGAATTCAAAAATACATCTAAGGGATCATACACCGTGACCAAGTGAGATTCATCTCAGGGATGTAAGGATGGTACAACATTCGAAAATCCATCAACATCATCCACCACATTAACAAAAAGGACAAAAGCCACATTATCATTTCCATAGATGTTAAAAAAGCATTTGACAAAATTCAACATCCATTCATAATAAAAACTCTCAACAAAATGGGTATAGAGGGCAAGTACCTCAACATAATAAAGGCCTTATATGATAAACTCACAGCCAACATCACACTGAACTGCAAGAAGGTGAAAGCTTTTCCTCTGAGATCGGGAACAAGACAGGGATGCCCACTCTCTCCACTGTTATTCAACATAGTACTGGAAGTCCTAGCCATGGCAATTAGACAAAACAAAGAAATACAAGGAATCCAGATTGGTAAAGAAGAAGTTAAACTATCATTTTTTGCAGATAATATGATATTGTACATAAAAAACCCTATAGATTCCACTCCAAAACTACTAGAACTAATATCAGAATTTAGCAAAGTTGCAGGATACAAAATTAATACACAGAAATCTGTGGCTTTCCTATTTTACATTATTTACATTAACAATGAACTTATAGAAAGAGAAATCAGGAAAACAATTCCATTCACAATGGCATCAAAAAGAATAAAATACCTAGGAATAAACCTAACCAAGGAAATGAAAGACCTGTACCCTGAAAATTACAGGACAGTCTTAAGAGAAATTAAAGAAGACACTAACAAATGGAAACTCATCCCGTGTTCTTGGCTAGGAAGAATGAATATAGTCAAAATAGCCATCCTACCCAAAGCAATCTACAGATTCAATGCAATCCCTATCAAATATGATCAACATTCTTCAAAGAACTGGAACAAATAGATCAAAAATTCATATGGAAATGCCAAAGACTCCGAATACCCAAAGCTATCCTGAGAAAGAGGTATAAAGTAGAGGGGATCTTGCTCCCCAACTTCAAGCTCCACTAGAAAGCCACAGTAATCAAGACAACTTGGAACTGGCACAAGAACAGAGCCACAGAGCAGTGGAACAGAATAGAGACTTCAGACATTAACCCAAATATATAGGGTCAATTAATATACAATAAAGGAGCCATGGACATACAATGGGGAAATGACAGCCTCTTCAACAGTTGTTGCTGGCAAAACTGTACAGCTACATGTAGGAGAATGAAACTGGACCATTGTCTAACCCCATATACAAAAATTAATTCAAAATGGATTAAAGACCTGGATGTAAGTCATGAAACCATAAAACTCTTTGAAAAAAACATAGGCAAAAATCTCTTGGACATAAACATGAGTGACTTCTTCATGAACATATCTCTCCAGGCAAGGGAAACAAAAGGAAAAATGAACAAGTTGGACTATATCAAGCTGAAAAGCTTCTGTACAGCAAAGGACACCATCAATAGAACAAAAAGGCATCCTACAGTATGGGAATATATTCATTAATGACAGATCCAATAAAGGGTTGACATCCAAAATATATAAAGAGCTCATGCACCTCAATGAACAAAAAGCAAATAATCCAATTATAAAATGGGCAGAGGAGCTGAACAGACAGTTCTCCAAAGAAGAAATTTAGATGGCCAGCAGACACATGAAAAGATACTCCACATCCCTTGTCATCAAAGCAATGCAAATTAAAACCACGATGAGATATAACCTAACACCAGTAAGGATCACCACCATCCAAAAGACAAACAACAACAAATGTTGGCGAGGTTGTGGAGAAAGGGGAACGCTCCTACACTGCTGGTGGGAATGTAATCTAGTTCAACCATTGTGGAAAGCAGTATGGAGGTTCCTCAAAAAGCTCAAAATAGAAATATGATTTGACCCAGGAATTCCACTTCTAGGAATTTACCCTAAGAATACTGCCACCCATTTTGAGAAAGACAGATGCACCCCTATGTTTATCACAGCACTATTTACAATAGCCAAGAAATGGAAGCAACCTAAGTGTCCATCAGTAGATGAATGGATAAAGAAGATGTGGTACATATACACAATGGGAGAGTATTCAGCCATAAGAAGAAAAAGTGTTTCTAAGAGGGAACATAGCAGTACAGGCCTACCTCAAGGAACAAGAATCATCCTGAATAAACAGTCTAATCTCACAACTAAAGAACTGGAAGAGAGGAACAAAGGAATCCCAAAGTTAGTAGCAGAAATACAAAGGGTTATTAGAAAATTCTATGAAAAAATTATGCAATAAATTGGACAACCCAGAAGAAATGGGAAAATTCCTAGAAAAGTACAACCTTCCAAGACTGACCCAGGAAGAAGCAGAAAATCTGAACAGACCAATTATTGGTAACAAAATTGAATTGGTAATCAAAAAATGTCCCAACAAACAAAAGTCCGTGTCCCAATGGTTCCATATCTGAATTCTACCAAACATTTTAAAAAGAGCTAATATCCATCCTGCTTAAAGTATTCCAAAAAGAAGAAGAGGAATACTTCTAAACTCATTCAACATGGCCAGCATTACTCTAATGCCAAAGCCAGACAAATACACTACAAATAAAGAAAATTATAGCCCAATATCCCTGATGAACATAGATGTAAAAATCTTCAACAAAATATTAGCAAACCTAATTCAAAGATATATCAAAAGCATCATCCATCATGACCAAGTGGGAGCCAGGGATTCCAGGATGGTACAATATTTATAAATCAATCAATATGATACATCACATTAACAAAAAGGATAAAAACCATATAATAATCTCAATAGATGTGGAAAAAGCATTTGACAAAATCCAACATCCATTCATGATAAAAACTCTCAACAAAATGGGTGTAGACAACTTACCTTAACATAATAAAAGCCACATGTGACAAACACAGAACTAAGATCTGATCTAAAAGTGAGAAGCTAAAAGCTTTTTTTCTAAAACAGGAAAAAGATAGGAAAAAGGATATCCACTCTCACCACTTTTATTCAATGTATTACTAGAGATCCTACCAATGGCATTAATACAAGATAAAGAGATGTAAGTCATCCAAATTGGTAAGGAAGAAGTAAAACTGTCACTATTTGCAGATTACATAATATTATATATAGAAAACCCTGAAGACTACACCAAAAATTATTAGAACTAACAATTGGATTCAGCAAAGTCGCAAGATACAAAATTAATACACGGAAATATTTTGCATTCCTGTATGCAAACAATAAACTAGCAGAACTGCCATTAGCCAAGAAAAAGCAACAAGTGTTGTTGAGGATGTGAATAGGAACCCTTGTCATTTTTGGTGGGAATGTAAATTGGTGCAGTCACTGTGGAAAGCAGTACGGTGATTCCTCAAAAAACTAAAATTAGGAATACTATATGTTTCGGTAATTCCACTCCTAGGAATTTACCTGAAGAAAACAAAATCCCTGATTTGAAAAGATATATGCACCCCCTATACTATATATGCATATTATTTATGGTAGCCAAGATATGGATGCAACCAGTGTCCACAGATGAATGGTAAAGAAGATGTGGCACATATACATAATGGAATATTATTCATTCATTAAAAAAAAGAAAGAAATCCTGCCATTTGTGACAACATGGATGGACCTAGATGGTATTATGTTAAGTGAAATAAGCCAGATGGGAAAAGACAACTACCATATTATTTCACTTATTTGTGGAATCTAAAAACAAAACAAACAAAACAGCAGTAGACTCATAGACACTGAGAAGTGACTAGTGGTTACCATGGTGGAGGGGTTGGGATGGGTGGGTAGAGAGAGTGAGGGGTATAAAGTGGCACAAAAATTCTCTATCATAATATAAGTTGTCCATGGGGATGGTAGCACAGCATGGAGAATATAGCCCATGATTCTCTAACATCTTCCTATGTTGACAGATAATAACTGCATTAATTGGGGTGAGGATTTAATAATATGGGGAACTATTGAACCACAGTGTTGTATACTTGATACCAATATAATATAATATATCAACTATACTTCAATAAAAAAAAGTAAAGAAGGAATGAGAGAAATTACTGTTAGCAGTTATGAACTAAAAGAATTACTAAATAAAATTTTTCAAGTAAAGAATGATTCTATAGGAAGGAAACTCTTAATTATGAGAAGAAATGAAACTATGAGTAAATATTGCTATAAATATTTTGTAAAATTTACCTTTAAATAAAAAAAGACTTGTGAGAGTTAAAGTATATATGAAATTAAAAACCATGGAGGAAAGAAGAAAGTTAAGAAGTGCTATGTAAGTTTAAAATGTTCTAAGCTTCCAGAATCATGAAAACAATGATTTGTATTTAATCATTCAAGGATGAAATTTGTAATCTCTAAGGCAACCATTGAAAAAAATAGTACATGGATGAAAGTATAAATTTAATGGAGAAGAAAATAATTATTTAAAAACACAGAATTGATCTTAAAAATGGCAAGAACCTGGAAAATAGCAATATAATACATTAGAGCAAATAGAACATAGATTGTGAAAATGAATCCAATTGCATCAATAATCACATTAACTGTAAGCTAGTCAAATACACAATTAGAAGACTGAGATTTTCATACTGAAATTATTACTTTTCCTTCCCTTCCTCTTAATAAAAATAACAATTTAAAAAATCAGAGTGCTAATCTAAGAGGTCTCTTACACCATAATTTGAGTAATGGTAACATGGGAGTATGCATATTTAAAATTCTTCAAGCTATCACTTATTTTTTGTGGATTTATGAGCATGATGTTACACATGTATACATTTTTTAATTCAATTAGTTAAGAATACCCGAAAATACTTAAAAAATTCAAAATCAGAAAATTTACACAAGATATCATTTAAGAATAATTATAAAGCAATAGTAATTATAGTTCTTTTATACTATAGTATTATTATAATATATATTATGAAGCCATAGTAATCAAGTAGTATAATATTGATTCGAGGATACAGAACTTGAATCAAAAACCAAAAACATAAGGCTTTTAAAATAACTTATCATTTAATTTATATTAAAAGAAAAATCACTCTATAATATTAGAGGTGAAGAAAATGTAAGGTTGTGATGAGGAGAGGACAGAGAAAATCTGTGTATTACTGTTAAAATTCTCTATTTAATTCTTCTTTATTGGTTATATATAAATATATGCAACATATAATACATATGTTATGTTACTAATATAATATTGATTGCAATATATAATCATATATATGTATATATAATAATTCTATCTGTCAATTTGTGATGTGTGCACTTTTTTGTATGATTTATGTTAAACATTAATAAAACATGTATCCGAAAAGTACATCATACTATCTTTATAAAAGACACACCACACAAATGACAAAGTTTGAAATTTTTCAAATATATGTTTTCAAATATTTTCCAGGCAAATTTTCAGATGAAAAGCAAGGGTGACAATACTAATATAAAATTACAAATTAAAGCAAAAATCATAAAATGGCTCAAAGGACTGGTGGATTCTGTGGAGGTCCACTCAGGGCCCCTCTTCATTGTCAACCCATCTTTGCTACAGTTCCTATGAACACCATTTTCTAACTTAACCACATCTAGGTTCCTCACTGGAGATTGCCCTAAGCTTCAGGGAACTACTTTGCCTAATTATGTACATTCTCAGTGAGTAGCCAGTTGCTAATGACTGGCTTGCTGAGGAATATACATGTCCAGCCCCTTTGTTTCAATATGGGACTCTGAAGAAGCTCCCAAGTACAGAATACATTCAGTATAGGCTGAGGCCACAGTTAAAATTACATTGTGAATTCATTTCACTCTTAACCCAATTCTGCCATCCTCACTTCTAGGCATGTCAACTGAGAACATGTCCCTGTAAACATTCTGTACAGAACTACTCATGTCAGAATCTGTTTCAGGAAACCCTGCTAAGGCAAAGAGTAACTATTTACATGATTGCTGAGTGTGCTGAATAAATAGGACCACACAATGCAAGAATCGTGAACCAGCTGAGGAAGACAGTCAGGTAATGGATATCACAGTCAAGCTCCTATAGAGCCTGAAGCCTTCAGGACAGTGAAACATAGGTCAGGACAACCCTTGCACTTCCATAACGAATACCACCTCTCCTTAAACCTATGTGGACATCTTCATTTGAACTGCTTCAAGGACTCCGGCTTTTGAATAAGATATCCTGATGTAATTCTACTACAATGTTGTTTTTCCTGCCAATATCCTTCTAAGTGGTTGAAAATACAGCTCATTACTGACACATAAAATGTATGTCATAAAGGCAAAGACCATAAGACAACGTCTCTGAGGGTAGCCTGGCTTTTAAGGAGGAAAGAGAGAAAGAGGTATAGCTCCTTATGCCAAATTCCTTAATCCAAACTCACTAGTGAAGGCGTGAGTGAAGGAGGACAGGATTGTGGTGTTTCCCTAAGGGGAGAAGTGTTTTCTTCCCTAATTTTATTGATAAAAGGTACAAGCAATGATAATATAATGTAACTAGTGAGGGGCATGGTGGTGGAGTGTTATGGCATTGAAGTATATGTGTTCATTTATTCATTCATTCCTTCAATCAGTATTTATTGAATATCCTCTATACATTAAGCACTTTGAGCTGTTCATTCAATTTTCAAATTTAGGGATAAGATCTACTAGAATGAAAGCTACACAAGGGCTCATATATTACTTTCTTTCCTGCAAGGAGCTCAATAAATATTTGCTGAATTAATAAATAAAAACATTCAGGAAAAAACAATCTTAAAAATATAAGTTTAATGACATTTTAAAGCACATTTTTCAAGGAAAATAAGGGATTATGTGTTTAATTAACAGAGCGATCATAAAAATAAGTCTCAAAACTTTGTTTATAGTTCATGATGCGTGATCAAAACTGAAAGTTTCTGTGATATGACGGCCCTTGCCCTGTTCACCATGTAAAAACTTATTCACTATGTAAGAACTTGTTCACCATCTAAGAACTTGTTCATTATGCTTCAGAAGATTGGAGACTGTTGAGAATTAGGCTTGGGGTTGATTAATGATTGTGCATGGAGTCCTCTATACAGAATTTTATTGTTAACCATTTGATCAATAAATATGAGAGATGCCCTCTCAAAAAAAAAAAAAAAACACCTCTTCTGACATATATTCATGAAAAAATAAAAAAACAAATAAAATAAATAAAATAAAAGGAATAAAATATATTTAGACCCTATGTGTCTTAAACATTAGATTTCTCACAGAAGAACTTCAAAATAACTGTAATTCATATAATATCTTCAAGAAATAGTGGAAAATATACAGAAAACTGATGAAAAATGGAGACTTTTGAAACGGATTTGTAATATATAAGGAATCAAATCTATATTTATATTTATATTTATATTTAGCTACATATAAACTATATGAAAATTATATAAAATATATAATTTTGCTCAAATTGTTCTTCTAAATGTATCTATTAAATTATACAAATGGTCTTACAAAGTAAACATTTGATAACTTGTCAATCATGAACTTTTCTATATACACACATGGCTTCCTGCCACCTGTGTATATAACTTGGTTTAAAATTGAAAATAAATAGAACTAGGATACATGGCTACTATAAATTACTAAAATAAAAATTAATATATATATTTAATATTGAAGTTATCTAAACCAGTTTAGGTTTTCAAAAATCTCATTGTTAGAAGTGAGAATTTATAGTATTTCAGTCATAATATCTAATTATTATTACTTTGACAAAATAGTTTGATCAAACTTAGAGTCAATGAAAAAGAAGTTTGTAGGGTTGAGTGTTTTCTAATTTCATTTGTCATAGAACAGTTAATACTATAATCACAAACCTGATCAGTGGGCAAAATTTTTTTGAAACTTTAACTTCACTTAGCACATTCCAGATGGGTGAAATATTTTTTTTTGGAGGAAGTATTTTCCAATTTCTGTCAACCAAATAGAAAATCTTACGTGGTCAAGTGTTTTTATTATTGGTTGAACACTGTTTAATTATTTGCTGCCAATAGTATTTTGGGGAAAAAAATGGGTATAGTGTGTTGTCTGCTTTTAAAAAAATTTGGAGTCTTTGCAGAACTTAAGTAATAAAGGAATTGCATCACATTTTCACGTTTTATCTAGTAATCATGGAATTTCTGTATGAGTGTAAGAGCTTCTACCATGGCAATAATCCTCAATAGGTTGAGTCCTTGAGGTACTGTGGTCAGGTGAGCAATTCATATTCAGAACACACATCAGTCCCAGTAAGAATATGTTGGCATTAGCAGTGGCATTAATTAAATCAGCTCTTGTGAGAAGAAGCCTATGATGTTAGGCTAGTGTATATCCTCCACCCTTGCAACATGACTGCTGTGTTCAGGAGACCTTGGACAAGCTCTGAGGTAAACAATGACATAGGGTGACTGTCTTCTAGATGAGCTATCCTGTCAACCTGGTGACACCTGGAGTCAAGGGGATATGGACAGGGCACCAACAGTGTCCATTATACTTTGTCTTGAAGTAGGTTGCACTAAGACCTATGAAAATGTTTCTCAGAAAGAGACTTTTCACGTTATTGTAAAAAATGGAACCTGTATTGCTGGCAGAGTTCCTTGACAAACAAATGTTCAAATGTTTTCCTTGCTTGCTATTTAATGTTACTGCTAAAGTTCAGAAGGAGACCTTTTGGTAGATCTTGCCTGATATAAAATGAATAACACTTTAATCTTTAGGCTTTTTGAAAAAATGAAATTTCTACTATATTCCTTATTCTAAAAGTATGAAAATTATGTCTACGTCAAAGCAAGGCACAAGTTCTGTAGGATGCTACATTGTGGATAGCAGAATGACTATGATTCTTTCTCAGATAAAAGCAGCAATGGGCTATTTCCAGCTAATTTTCTTTTACATTTTCGAGAGCCTACCTAATTTTCAAATATCTTATCTACAACTTTCCATTTAGGGGACCTTATCACCATCATGTTTAACTCCATCAGTTCCATGTTGTAGAATCTGTTTCTTGTTAAGAAGAAATCAAATTGCTCACAATTTCCACATGTGATTCAGGGTGTACCTTCCTGGTCTATTTTATTATTATTTCCTAGATTAACTTTTGTTTTCCTCTTAGGTCTGATTAGATTACTTTATATGGTTCCTTCTCATAGTTATTTAGATGTCCAATATTTACTTTTTAGAACTCCTATAGAGACTATATTTATACAATCCCAAGAAAAAGGCCTCTTTTATTGTTCCAACAGGAAAAATTAGGAAGCTGGCCCATGTTTCTGAATGCTGCATATGAATTCCAATCTCAATTCTCACTGCCATCCACTCACCCTAGCATACTGAGGCAGTTCTTCACAGAAAGGAAGCTCAGTCTACATGACGATGTTTCCTCAAATAATCTTTAAAGTAGGATATGAAAATATTTTGCATCACTTAGAGTATCTTTTTCTACTTAGGCTTCTTTTAATTTTCTTTTTCTAGGTCTGCTATGGCACATTTTATCTATATTCCCGAGTTCTTGTGGCTGTCGAAGGTCAAATAAAACTCATAGATATACAAACACAAATGTTGATATCACTAGTGACTTTTTTAATTCACTACGTTTTGTGGACTAACACTAATGTCAAGTAAGTGTAATTCTTTCCCTGTGACATGCAGTCTTATAATAGCCAATCTCAGAATAAAATGATTCAAAACTTCACAGAGGTCTCCAAAATCCCTCCACAAAAGTTTACTGTGGCCTACTCTGAGCCTACCTTTCAATCTATACCTAAAATATTGTATTGGGATATCCATGGTGAAAATATACCTGCAGTACATTCAAGGGTATGAGCCCTGACAAATTTTTGATTAGAAGCTGCCTCAGACTAGCCAAAACAGGGTGAGGGAAGAGAAAGCAAACAAGCAGAAAACTAAAAAAACAGAAAGACCTGTGGTATCACATGTTTCATGTGTGGAGTAAACAACTACTCAATGCTGTCATGAACAAACACTAACAGTTTTTAAATCTGTTTATCACCAGGCTAGTGCTAGCAGTCACTTCCATACATTATTGTATCCAGAAGATGAGAGACTATCTCAGCATTTATTTTCTGACCAATGAAGAAAATTTAAATACCTATCCTCCCACAATACTTGCCAACTTCTTAGTCTTATTGTCCAGAATTAATACACTTGATTATTTGTAAGTAGTTATAAGATCACTCCTCTAGCAAACACTAGTAAATTAATGGAACTACTGTAACTATGTTATATGAATCAATTAAGGTGAAGCAGACTAGAAATGCAATCATCCCTCCATATTTTAAATTGGTCTCTTTTAGAATACAAGCAAGCTATTTAAATATTTACTTTATGTTACAATGCCAAACTTTTCAAATACTCATTAGATTAGTTAATTTGTTATTTAGTTCAGTCAAGCTTTTTTCCCCCATTTTGTTGAGTTATAATGGACATATAACATTGCATTAGGTTAAAGTATATGGTCTGAAGATTTGATACATGTACACATATTGTGAAGTGATATAATTAAGTTCCATAGGTAAACATTTATATAATTTTTATAGTAATTTTTATTCCAAAATATATAGTGTTTTTCTTATTGTATTAGATAAAACTTCAACAGAATATTTATAAAAGTAGACATGATAAGCATTATTAGGATTCTGTTTGCAACTGAAATAAATCCAATTTAAATCAACTTACATCAAAATAAAACAAATAAATAAAAATCAGCTTTTGACTAAAATTCTAGAGGAAGGACTGATTCCGGGCATGATTAAAACTACAATCTCAAAATGTATTCTGAAAAATATTTCCTTCTTACCATATCTCTTAACTCTTGTTTTTTATTTGCACACTGCCCTAATTCTTTCCTATAACAAATGAATTGTTTCATTGGGCCTAGAAAGATAGAGGGCAACCATTTCAATTTATAGCATCCTTTCAGCTTCTAATCCCAAGCTAGAGAAAAGTCTGTTTTGATAACTCTGACATAAATGCCCCAGAGAATGTACTGATTGGCCCCACTTGGGTAAGTGTCGTTCTTGAATCACTTACCATGTCTGGGATACTGATGGATTTTTACTGAAATATTTTACTCAAATCTGGGTTATGTATTCACCACAGAAGACAAGGAAAATAGCCCCACATGAATATGAGAAAGCTGCTTCAAAAATGGGAATGTGTTAGGTAAGCTATGCAATGTGTCAGTAAAAAAATAAGCCATGTATTTCAGTGGATTAACAAAATAACAGTTCATTTCTTCCACACATTACTACCCAATTAGTGGTGATGTTGCTCATGGGCATTCTTCTCCCAGCAGTGACTCAGACCTAGATCCTTTCAGATTTTGAATCTGGCATCTTCTACAAATGACTAAATATCTCTAGCTATTCCAGCTGGAACCCAAGAAAAAAAAGTCACTTATGCTTGTAATTCACTGGTAAGTGAACAAAACACATGGACCCTCATAGATGCATGGTGACCTAGAATCATAGTTTAGTTGTGTAACCAGGAGGAGGAAATGTGTTTGCTGTGGACATAGTAAGTATCTTCTATAGGAGATGACCATCAAATTTAAGCTGCTAGATACATTACCAGCCCATTTATGTTTTTCACCTCATTAGAAAATTTGCTAACACTCTGCTATTAAGTACTATAGTATATGGTGACCTGAAATAATTACATATTATTCAAAGGAAGTAATCTTTTTGCATCAGTAATTTATTATTATGTAATGAACTCCAATATTTAGCATTTTAAACATCATGATTTATTGTATCTCATGATTCTATGAGTTTTAAATCTGGGTGGCTTTTCTGCTTATCTTCACTGGTTATTGCCTGTGAATGCAGTCACTTGGTCACCTGACAGCTCAACTGAGATGTACAAGATGGGTTGACTTCACTCATTTCAAACAGGGGTTCATTCATGCTGACTAGGGTGGCTTCCATTTCCCTGTGGTCTTTTACTCTCTGCTAGCCATAATGATCTTCTTGCATGGATTAGTGACTTTAGGGTTATGAGATAATGAGGGCAGAAAATGCAAGACCTCTTAAGGTTTAGGATCCCAAACTCATTTATGTTTGCTACATTTCATTGGTGAAATCAGGTCAGAAGTATAGCATTGATTCAAAAAAGTGGAATAAGAAGAACATTGCTTGATGAGAAAAGCATTTTGAAATCACATTGAAAAGAAGATAGACACAGTGAAGAGGATTAATTGTTGGCTTTTAGGATTTTATTATTTTACTTTGAATCAATGTTAGAAATATGTGTTGAGTGTTACCAAATAATTTTATGCAATAATTAAATTTACAGTATTCTTACCTAATCTCCATTAGATATCAACCTATGTTGATGCATCTTATAAAAATATAATATTTATTCATTGTTGCAATGATGAGAGACTTTCTTTTTTAATGACCCAATTTTTTAAAGAAGTTTTTGGTTAACTGCAGAACTCAGAAGGTATTTCCTGTAATCCCTATGCCCACACACATGTTAGTTTCTCCCATTATCAACATCAATCAGAAGAGTGGTACATTTCTTATAATTGATAAACCAACATTAACACATCATAATCACCCCAAGTTACCAAAATTCATTGTTTATGTTAGAGTTCACTCATGGAGTATACATTCTGTATGTTTAGAGAAAAATGTATCATCAATGAAGTATCACACAGAGAATTTTCATTGCCCTTAGAATCCTCTGGGATTTGCTTATTCATCCCTTCCCAAATCCCACCACTTGGCAACAAGTGATCTTTATACTATCTCTATAGTTTTTCCTTTTTCAGAATATAATACAGTGGGAGTCATAAAGTATATAGCCTTTTCAGATTGGCTTTGTCCACTGAGTGACACACATTTAAGTTTCCTCTATATTTTTTCATGGCTTGATAGCTCATTTCTTTCTTTTTCAAGGCTGCTTTATTGTTTTAAATTGAAATATAGTTGATAGACAGTATTATAGTAGTTTCAGGCATAAAACATAGTGATTCAAAATTATATACATTACTAAACATTCACCACAAAATGTAGTTTCCATCTTTATGAAAAATATCACAATATTCTTGGCTATATTTCCTTTGCTCTACTTTCATCCCCGTGACATATTTATTTTATAATTGGAGGTTTGAACCTCTTTGTACCTCTTTATCCATTTTACTCATTTCACTCATCTCCCACCCCTCTCCCCTGTGGCAACCAAAAGTCTATTCTCTGTGCTTATGAGTCTATTTCTGTTTTGTTTGTTCATTTGTTTTGTATTTTAGATTCCACATATAAATGATATTATATAGTATTTGTCTTTATCTGTCCAAATTATTTCACTTAGAATGATAATCACTAGGTCCATGCATGTCACAAATGGCAAGGTTTCATTAATCTTTTAAGGTGGAGTAATATATTCCATTTCATAATGGAAATCTTCTATATCCATTCATCTGTCAATGGACACTTAGGTTGCTTCCAAATCTCATGTTTTGTAAATAATGCTGGAATAAAAATAGGAGTTCATATATCTTTTTGAATCTGTGCTTTTGTTTTCTTTGGGTAAATTCTCAGAAGTGGAATTACTGGGTAATATGGTATTTCTATTTTTAGTTTTTTGAGAATCTCCATACTGCTTTCAGTACTGGCTGCACAGATTTGCATACCAACCAACAGTGAACAAGAATTCCCCCTTCTCCACATTCTCTCCAAAACTTCTTTTCTTGTTGATACTAGCCATTCCAATTATTGTGAGATGATATTTCTTTGTGATTTCAATTTGGATTTTCCTGATGATTAGAGATCTTGGGTATCTTTTATGAGTCTATTGATTATCTATACATCTTCTTCTCTGGAAAAATCTCTATTTGGGTCCACTGCCCATTTTTTAATCAGTATTTTTTTGTATATATTTGCATATACCCTTTATATATTTTGGATATTCACCCCTTGTTGGATATATCATTTTCAAATATTTTCTCCCATTCAGTAGGGTACCTTTTATGTTTTGCTGGTTTCCTTTGCTATGCAGATGGTTTTAGATTTAATGTAGTTCTACTTGTTTACTTTGCCTGGGAGATATATCCAGAAAAAACTACTACTGCTTATATTGAGTTTACTGCCTATTTTCTTCTAGGAGATTTTTGGTTTCAAGTCTTATATTTAGATCTTTGATCCATTATGAGTTTATTTTTATGAATGGTATAAGACAGTGATTCTATTTAATTCCTTTGCATGTAACTATCCAGTTTTCCCAAAAGCATTTATTGAAGAAGCTGTCCTTTCCCCATTGAATATTATTACCTCCTGTGTTATAGATTGACCATAGAAAAATGGGTTTATTTCTTTAGCTCTCTATTCTGTTCCATTAATCTAGGTGTTAATTTATGTGTCAGTGCCATACTGTTTTGATCACTGTGGCTTTGTAGTGAGGTCACGTACTTTGAAATGAGGGAGAGTCAAATATCCAGCTTGGTTATTTCTCAAGATTGCTTTGGGTATTCAGGGTATTTTGTGTTTCCATACAGGTTTTAAGATTATTTCCTCTAGTTCTGTGAAAAATGCCATAGGTATTTTGTTAGAGATTGCATTAAATCTGTATATTGCTTTGGGTAATGTGGACAATTTAACAATATTAATTCTTCCTATCTATGAGTATAGAATATCTTTCCATTTATTTGTGTGACCTTCAATTTGTTTAATCAATTTCTTACAGTATCAGAGTACAGGGTTTCACTCTTCTTGGTTAGATTTATTCCACTTTATGCTTTTTGGTGTGATTATAAATGAGATATTTTTTCATAATTTCTCTGCTACTTTGTTTTTGTTAGTATATGCAACAGATTTCTGTATATTGATTTTATGTTTTATAACTTTACTGAAGTCATTTGTCAGTTCTAGTAGTTTTTCATGAAGTCTTTAGGATTTTTCTATATGTATTATATCATGTCATTTATAAATAACAATTTTATTTCTTCCTTACCAATTTGGATGTCTTTTATTTATTTTTCTTGTTTAGTTGCTGTGTCTAGGACTTCCAGTACCATGCTAAATAAAAGTGGTATAAGTGCACATCCTTGTCTTGTTCCTGATCTTAGAGGAAAAGCTCTTCACTGTTGGGTATGATGTTAGCTGTGGGTTTGTTGTACATGGCCTGTATTATGTTTAAATATTTCCCTCTATGCCCACTTTGTTGAATTTTAATCATGAATGGATATTAAATTTTGTCAAATGTTTTTTCACCATCTATTGATTTTTTTTAATGTGTTTTATGACATTGATAGATTTGTGGATATTGAACTATCCTTGCCTCCTTGGAGTAAGTCTTACTTGGTCTTTGTGAATGATCCTTTTAATGTGCTTTTGGATTCAGTTTGATAATATTTTTTGTTGAGGATTTTTGCACCTATGTTCATTAGCCTGCAGTTGTTTTTTTTTTTTTTTTTTTTGTAGTATCTTTGTATGGTTTTGCTATCAGGGTGATGCTGACCTTATAAAATGAATTTGGAAACTTTCCTTCCTCCTCAGTTTTTTGAAATAGTTTGAGAAAAATAGGTTTTAACACCTCTTTAAATTGTTGTGAGAAATCTCCTATGAAGACATCTAATACTTGACATATGTTGAGAGTTTTGTCATTACTGATTTAGTTCCATTACTAGTAACTGCTCTGTCCAAACTTTCAATTTCTTACTGATTCAGCTTGGATTATTACATGTTTCTAGGAATTTATCCATTTCTTCTAGGTTGTCCAACTTGTTGGCATAATAACCTCTTATAATTATTTGTATTTCTACAGTGAAGTTGAAATTTTTTTTCTTTTTTATTCTGTTATTTGAGTTTCCTCTCTTTTCTTGATGAATATGTTAAATATTTATCAATTTTGTTTATCTTTTCAAAAAATCAGCTTAATTTCATTGGTATTTTATTTTTGTGACCTCTATTTCATTTATTTCCCCTCTCATCTTCATTATTTCATCTTCTGCTAACATGGGGCATTTTTTGTTTCCCCTTTTCCTACTTCTTTTAGGTGTACGGTAAGATTTTTATTTGAGATTTTTCTTATTTCATAAGATATGCATGTATCACTATAAACTCCCTCTTAGAACTGCTTTTGCTAAGTCCTAAAGATTTTGAACCATTGTGTTTCTATTGTCATTATTCAAGTACTTTTTTAACATCCTCTTTGATTTCTTCATTAGATGTTCCATTAGATGTTCAGGAGCATGCTCTTTTGCCTCCACATGATTGTATTTTTTTCATTTTCATTTTTTTTTGTTATTTATTCCAGTTTCATATCATTGTGGTTGGAAAAGTTGCTTGGTATGATTTCAATCTTCTAAAATTTATTGAGGCTTGTTTTGTAGGCTAAAATTGATTTATACTGGAGAATGTTCCATGTGCTTTGAAAAGAATGTGCTTCTGCTTTTTTAGATGTAATATTCTGTATGTATCTGTTAACTCCATTTTTTCTAATGTGTCATTAAATCCACTCTTTCTTTATTTTCTGTATGGGTTATCTATCCCTGGATGTAAGTGGGGCATTAAAGTCCCCTACTATTAATGTATTACTGTGAATTTCTCCCTTTCTGTCTGTTAATATCGGCTTTATATATTTAACAGCTCCTCTGTTGTGTGCATAGATATTTACAATTGTTCTATCTTCTTACTGAATGGAGCTCTTAATCATTATGTCTGTCATTTTTTGCCTCTTGTTACAGTCTTTGTTTTAAAGTCTATTTTGTTTGATATAATTATCATTACTCCAGTTTTTTTTTCATTTCTGTTTGCATGGAATATCTTCTTACATCCCTTCAGTTTCAGTCTCTATGTGCCTTTACATCTAAAGTGAGTCTCTCATAGGCAATATATAGATGGATCTTGTTTCATTACCCACACAGACACTCTTTTTCTTCTTTTTTGAGCACTTAAATGCTATAAACATTCATGCACAGGTTTTTGAATGGACATAAGTTTTCAACTCCTTTGCGTAAATATCATGGAGTGCATTTGCTAGATTATATGATAAGATTATATTTAATTTTGTAAGAATTGCCAAACTGTCTTCCAAAGTGGCTATGCCATATACTACCCCGAACCCAGTAATGTATGAAACTCCCTATTGCTCCTTGCCTTTGGTGTTGTCAATATCCCAGATTATGGCCATTTTATTTATTTTTTATTTTTTATTTTTATTTTTTTAATTTAATTTAATTTTTTTTGAGAGGGTATCTCTCATATTTATTGATCAAATGATTGTTAACAACAATAAAATTCTGTATACGGGACTCAATGCACAATCATTAATCAACCCCAAGCCTAATTCTCAACAGTCTCCAATCTTCTGAAGCATAACGAACAAGTTCTTACATGGTAAACAAATTCTTACATGGTGAACAGTGCAAGGGCAGTCATCACAGAAACTTTCGGTTTTGATCACGCATTATGAACTATAAACAATCAGGTCAAATATGAATATTTGTGTGATTTTTATACTTGATTTATAGATGAATCCCACATTTCTCCCTTATTATTATTATTATTGTTATTATTATTACTTTTGATAAAATGCTGAAGTGGTAGGTAGATACAAGATAAAGGTAGAAAACATAGTTTAGTGCTGTAAGAGGGCAAATGTAGATGATCAGGTGTCTGCCTATAGACTAAGTATTAATCCAAGCTAGACAAGGGCAACGAAACATCCACGGATGCAGAAGATTTCTCTCAAAACAACGGGGGTGAGTTTCTAAGCCTCACCTCTGTTGATCCCCAATTTCTCACCTGATGGCCCCTCTGAGACTGTGCCTGTCTTAGGTTGTTCCTCCCTTGAGGAATCTTACCTGTCTCCGGTTAACCAGTCATCTTCTGGGGCCATACAGGGAAATGTAAAGTTAATAAGTAAGAGAGAAGCACTATTGTTTGAAAAGGTTAGCTTTTTACTTCTTTGCAGATTTATGCCCTGTGGCTTTTATGCCCAGTATTTGTCTTGAGGTATCTTTATCACTTGGAAGAATTATGATACATGGTAGTTTTGTTATGAGGCACGAATTCTACTTAAGGGTTGTAATTAGGAAGGAAGAAGAAAAGCTATAGAAGTAGCAGAAGGAAGAAAACATGGAAAGATTGATTATTTCTTTGACATATCTTCTTGTAGAGTAACAGAAGGATGCATAGGTTTTAAACTACTAATTAAATTGCGCACATACATTAACATAATAAGAATAAAGCTACATAACCAAAGCAGACCTACAATTACCAGCCATCTCCAGTGAAACCAAGAAAACCAGTCAGGCACCCTAGGCATTTGTGAAAACTTGTCAATGATATGATGGATATTGTCTAACTGAATTTGAATAGTTTGAGAAAAATCAGACAAATTAAAACACATTCCTGGGAACTGTTCATATACCATATGTTCTTTTAAAAGTAGATAGTCTGTAGTCACAAGATTTTGGAGCTCTGCAACTTGCACTTCTCCTAATTCTTGGTTGAGTTTCGACAGTATAGATCCAGTCAAATTTGTTGTTTTACTGTATGCACAGGCTAGCTTAGATATCTCCTTCTTCATTCCAATGGCAAGTCCAGGAACCAGTGGGATGAATTCAGCTACAACTGCAACAGCACCAGGATCTTTGTTGAAGTTTTTTGATGATCATTTTCTGGAATGACTCTTCCACAGAATGTTGATGTTGGAAATTCTTCTTCATATCGTATCTTAATTAGATTTCTAGGTAGCAAAAGCAGGCTTTTATCCGCTGTATAAACACAAACAAACCCTTTGCCCACACTTTGATATGTCCTTTATATAATTGTGAAAAACTTATTGGAGATCAACACACAGGAACTGCTGTTAGACCATTCTTGGGTTCTGTGATACTGCTGCTGTTTTGTTCCTTCAGTTTTTCCTTTGTTCTTATACTCCACAGATGAGTGAAATCATTTGGTATTTCTCTTTCTCCACTTGGCTAATTTCACTGAGCATAATACCCTCTAGCTCCATCCATGTTGTTGCAAATGGTAGGATTAGTTTTCTTCTTATGGCTAAATAATATTCCATTATTTATATGTACCACATCTTCTTTATCCATTCATCTACTGATGGACACTTAGGTTGCTTTCAATTCTTGGCTATTGTAAATAGTGCTGCAATAAACATAGGGGTGCATCTGTCTTTCTCAAACTTGATTGCTACATTCTTAGGGTAAATTCCTAGGAGTGGAACTCCTGGGTCAAATGGTAAGTCTGTTTTGAGCATTTTGATGAAACTCCATACTGCTTTCCACAATGGTTGAACTAATTTACATTCCCACCAGCAGTGTAGGAGCGTTTCCCTTTCTCCACAACCTCTCCAACATTTGTTGTTGTTTATCTTTTGGATGGCAGCCATCCTTACTGGTGTGAGGTGATACCCCATTGTGGTTTTAATTTGCATTTCTCTGATAATTAGTGATGTGGAGCATCTTTTCATGTGTCTGTTGGCCATCTGTATTTCTTTTTGGGAGAACTGTCTGTTCAGTTCCTCTGCCCATTTTTTAATTGGATTATTTGTTTTTTGTTTGTTGAGGTGGGTGAGCACTTTATATATTTTGGATGTCAAGCCTTTGTTGGATCTGTCATTTACAAATATATTCTCCCATACTGTAGGGTAGCTTTTTGTTCTATTGATAGTGTCTTTTGCTGTATAGAAGCTTTTCAGCTTAATATAATCCCACTTGTTCATTTTTGGTGTTGTTTTCCTGGCCCGGGGAGATATGTTCAAGAAAAGGTCACTCATGTTTGTGTCTAAGGGGTTTTTGCCTATGTTTTTTCCTAAGATTTTTATGGTTTCATGGCTTGCATTCAGGTCTTTGATCCATTTTGAATTTACGTTTGTGTATGGGGTTAGACAATGGTGCAGTTTCTTTCTCCTACATGTAGCTGTCCAGTTTTGCCAGCACCATCTGTTGAAGAGACTGTCATTACACCACTGTATGTCCATGGCTCCTTTATCAAATATTAATTGACCATATATGTTTAAGTTAATGTCTGGAGTCTCTAATCAGTTCCACTGGTATGTGAATCTGTTCTTGTGCCAGTACCAAATTGTCTTGATTACTATGGCTTTGAAGTAGAGCTTGAAGTTGGGGAGTGAGATCCTCCCTACTTTATTCTTCTTTCTCAGGATTTGCTTTGGCTATTCAGGGTCTTTGGCGTTTCCATATGAGTTTTTGAATTATTTGTTCCAGTTGATTGAAGAATGTTGCTGGTAATTTGATAGGGATTGCATCAAATCTGTATATTGCTTTGGGTAGGATGGCCATTTTGACGATATTAATTCTTCCTAGCCATGAGCATAGGATGAGTTTCCATTTGTTAGTGTCCCCTTTAATTTCTCTTAAGAGTGACTTGTAGTTTTCAGGGTATAGGTCTTTCACTTCTTTGGTTAGGTTTATTCCTAGGTATTTTATTCTTTTTGATGCAATTGTGAATGGAATTGTTTTCCTGATTTCTCTTTCTATTGGTTCATTGTAGGTATATAGGAAAGCCACAGATTTCTGTGTGTTAATTTTGTATCCTGCAACTTTGCTGTATTCCGATATCAGTTCTAGTAGTTTTGGAGTGGAGTCTTTAGGGTTTTTTATGTACAATATCATGTCATCTGCAAACAGTGACAGTTTAACTTGTTCTTTATCAATCTGGATTCCTTGTATTTCTTTGTTTTGTCTGATTGCTGTGGCAGGTACCTCCAGTACTATGTTAAATAACAGTAGGGAGAGTGGGCTTCCCTGTCCCCTGTCTTGTTCCCGATCTTAGAGGAAAAGCTTTCAGGTTCTCACTGTTCAGTATAATGTTGGCGGTGAGTTTATCATATATGTCATTTATTATGTTGAGGTACTTGCCCTCTATACCCATTTTGCTGAGAGTTTTTATCATGAATGGGTGTTGAATTTTGTCTAATGCTTTTTCAGCATCTATGGAGATGATCATGTGGTTTTTGTCTTTCTTTTTGTTGATGTGGTGGATGATGTTGATGGATTTTCGAATGTTGTACCATCCTTGCATCTCTGGGATGAATCCCACTTGGTCGTGATGTATGATCCTTTTGATATATTTTTGAATTCTGTTTGCTAATATTTTATTGAGTATTTTTGCATCTTCATTCATCAGGGATATTTTTCTATAATTTTCTTTTTTGGTGGGGTCTTTGCCTGGTTTTGGTATTAGGGTGATGTTGGCTTCATAGAATGAGTTTGGGAGTATTCCCTCCTCTTCTCTTTTTTGGTAAACTTTAAGGAGAATGGGTATTATGTCTTCTCTGTGTGTCTGATAAAATTCCGAGGTAAATCTTTCCAGCCCCAGGGTTTTGTTCTTGGGTAGTTTTTTGATTACCGTTTCAATTTCTTTGCTCGTAATTGGTTTGTTTAACTTTTGGGTTTCTTCCTCGGTCAGTCTTGGAAGGTTGTATTTTTCTAGGAAGTTGTCCATTTCTTCTAGGTTTTCTAGCTTGTTGGCATATAGGTTTTCATAGTAGTCTTTAATATTTCTTTGTATTTCTGTGGAGTCTGTCGTGATTTTGCCGTTCTCATTTCTGATTCTGTTGATTTGTGTTGATTCTCTTTTTCACTTAATACGTTTGGCTAGAGGCTTATCTATTTTGTTTATTTTCTCTAAGAACCAGCTCTTGGTTTCATTGATTTTTGCTTTGTTTTATTCTTCTCAATTTTGTTTATTTCTTCTCTGATCTTTGTTATGTCCCTACTTCTGCTGACTTTAGGCCTCATTTATTCTTCTTTTTCCAGTTTCAATAATTGTGATGTTAGACTATTGATTTGGGATTGTTCTTCCTTCTTTAAATATGCCTGGATTGCTGTATACTTTCCTCTTAAGACTGCTTTCGCTGTGTTCCACAGAAGTTGGGGCTTTGTGTTGTTGTTGTTATTTGTTTCTATATAGTCCTTGATTTCTATTTTGATTTGTTCGTTGAATACTTAGGAACATGTTGTTAAGCCTCCATGTGTTTGTGAGCCTTTTTGTTTTCTTTGTAGAATTTATTTCTAGTTTTATATGTTTGTGGTCTGAAAAGTTGGTTTGTAGAATTTCAATAATTTGGAATTTACTGAGGCTCTTTTTGTGGGCTAGTATTTGCTCTATTCTGTAGAATGTTCCATGTGCTCTTGAAAAGAACGTATATCCTGTTGCTTTTGGATGTACAGTTCTATAGATGTCTATTAGGTCCATCTGTTCTACTGTGTTGTTCAGTGCCTCTGTGTCCTTACTTATTTTCTGCCTGGTGTATCTATCCTTTGGGGTAAGTGGTGTGTTGTAGTCTCCTAAAATGAATGCATTGCAGTCTATTTCCCCCTTTAGTTCTGTTAGTATTTGTTTCACATATGCTGATGTTCCTGTGTTGGGTGCATATATATTTAGAATGGTTATATCCTCTTGTTGGACTGAGCCCTTTATCATTATGTAGTGTCCTTCTTTATCTCTTGTTACTTTCTTTGTCTGATATTAGTTCTACAACCCCTGCTTTCTTCTCTCTGTTGTTTGCCTGAAATATGTTTTTCCATCCCTTGACTTTTAGTCTGTGCATGTCTTTGGGTTTGAGGTGAGTTTCTTATAAGCAGTATATAGATGAGTCTTGCTTTTTTATCCATTCTATTACTCTGTGTCTTTTGATTGGTGCATTAAGTCCATTTACATTTAGGGTGAGTATTGAGAGATATGTACTTATTGCCATTGCAGGCTTTAAATTCGTGGTTACCAAAGGTTCAAGGTTAGCCTCTTTAGTATCTTACTGCCTAACTTATCTTGCTTATTGAGCTGTTATATACACTGTCTGGAGATTTTTTTCTTCTCTCTCTTCTTATTCCTCCTCCTCATTTCTTCATATGTTGGGAGTTTTTTTCTGTGCTCTTTTTAGGAGTGCTCCCATCTAGAGCAGTCCTTGTAAGATGCCCTGTAGAGGTGGTTTGTGGGAGGCAAATTCCCTCAGCTTTTGCTTGTCTGGGAATTGTTTAATCCCTCCATCATATTTAAATGATAATCATGCTGGATACAGTATCCTTGGTTCAAGGCCCTTCTGTTTCATTGCATTAAATGTATCATACCATTCTTTTCTGACCTGTAAGGTTTCTGTCGAGAAGTCTAATGATAGCCTGATGGGTTTTCCTTTATAGGTGACCTTTTTCTGTCTAGCTGCCTTTAAAACTCTTTCCTTGTCCTTGATCTTTGCCATTTTAATTATTATGTGTCTTGGTGTTGTCCTCCTAGGGTCCTTTCTGTTAGGAGTTCTGTGTGTTTCCATGGTCTGTTCGATTATTTCCTCCCCCAGTTTGGGGAAGTTTTCAGCAATTATTTCTTCAAAGACATTTTCTATCCCTTTTTCTCTCTCTTCTTCTTCTGGTACTCCTTTAATACAGATGTTGTTCCTTTCGATTGGTCACACAGTTCTCTTAATATTGTTTCATTCCTGGAGATCCTTTTCTCTCTCTCTATGTCAGCTTCTATGCATTCCTGTTCTCTGGTTTCTATTCCATCAATGGCCTCTTGCATCTTATCCATTCTGCTTATAAATCCTTCTGGAGTTTGTTTCACTTCTGTAATCTCCTTCCTTTTGTCTGTGATCTTCTTCCAGACTTCATCCCTTAGCTCTTGCATATTTCTCTGCATCTCTGTCAGCATGTTTTTGATTTTTATTTTGAATTCTTTTTCAGGAAGACTGGTTAGGTCTGTCTCCTCTGTTGTTGTCTCTGTGATCTTGGTTTGCCTATAATTTTGCCTTTTCATGGTGGTAGAAATAGTTTGCAGAGCTGGGATGAGTGACTCTGGAAGAACTTCCCTTCTTGTTGGTTTGTGGCCTTCCTCTCCTGGGAGAACAGCTACCTCTAGTGGCTTGTGCTGGGCAGCTGTGTGCAGACAGGTCTTCTGATTCCTGCCTGGCTGCAATGGAGTTTATCTCTGCTGTTGCTGTGGGTGTGGCCTGTCTCGGGCTGCTGCTCCAAAATGGTGGAGCTGCATTGGAGGGTGAGCGGCCGGGAGGCTATTTATCTCCATGAGGGTCCTCCGTGCTCCCTGTTGCCCAGGGATTAGTGTGCCCATAGATCCCCAGATTCCCTGTCTCTGGACTAAGTGTCCCACCCTGTCCCTTTAAGACTTTCAAAAAGCACTCGCCAAAACAAACAAAACAACAGCAACAAAAAAAAGCCTCTCGCTTTTCTTTTTCCTCAGGCACCGGCCTCAGGGCCTGCTGCTCACTGGTCTTGCTGCCCTGTTTCCCTACTATCCAGGACCCCACACATGCACTGTGTCTGCGCTATGGTCCGGATGACTGCAGCTGGGTGTTCAGCAGTCCTGGGCTCCCTCTCCCTCCTTTCTCCGACTCCTCTCCTCCCACTGGGAGCTGGGGGGAGGGGTGCTCAGGTCCCACTGGGCTGTGGCTTGTATCTTACCCCCTTCACGAGGCACTGGGTTCTCGCAGGTGTTGATGTTGTCTGGATGTTGTCCTGTGTCCTCTGGTCTCTATTCTAGGAAGACTTATCTTTGTTATATTTTCATAAATATATGTGGTTTTTGGAGTAGATTTCTGCTCCTCTACTCATGCCGCCATTTTGGCTCCCCAGATTATGGCCATTTTAATAGGTGTATAATGGAATCTCATTTTTGTTTTAATTTGCATTTCTCTGATGACATGAAATGTGGTACATCTTTTCATATGGTTAATTGTAATCCATATATATTCTTTGATGAGATGTCTCAAGATTTTTGGCCCACTTTTTAATTGTTTTGTCTGTTTACTTATTATTTAGTTTTAAGCTTTCTATGTTTACTTTGAATTATACTCCTTTATGAGAAGGGTCTCTTCAACTATTTTTTTCTATTCTGGGGCTTATCTTCTCATTCTCTTAATACTGCTTCTCATAGAGTAGAAGTTTTTAATCTTCATAAAGTCCAACTGATCAATTATTTCCTTCATAGATCATTCCTTTAGTACTATATCTAAAAAGTCACCACTATACCCATGTTTCCTCTATGTTTATCTTCTAATCTTATGGTTTTGCATTTTAAATTTAGGTAAGTACTGATTTTGATTTAGTTTTTGTCAAGAATATAAAGTCTGTGAGCAGATCATTTATTTATTTTATTTATTATTGTAGAGATGTCCAAGTGTTTGGCACCATTTGTTGAAAATGGTGTCTGAGATCCTTTGCAAGGCCTTTGCTGCTTCCTCAAACATAGTTAAATATTTTATATGTAGGCCTATTTCTGTGTTTTTTTTCTTTTCTGATAATTTATTAATCTCCTCTTTCACCAGTACCATACTATCTTGACTACTATAGCTTTATAGTAAGTTTTGATGCTTAGTAGTGGCCCTCTTTTAGTCAGCTGTGTCTAGTCTTCTAAGCCCATCAAAGACATTTTTCATTTCTGTTACAGTGTTTTATCTCTATATTTTGTTTTGTTTTGTTCTTTTTTAGGGTTTCTACCTCTCTGCTTACATAAATCCAATATCTTTGTCATCTCTGTTAAAAGGAATTGCTGTAAACATAATCTTTACTAATGAGATGATGAGGGGTATAAGAGGAAGGAAAGTGTTCTGGAGTCCTGGGACACAGTCTTTTAGGGAACCTTTACCTCTGGACTGTGAACTTCAGAAGTATTTCTGTTTTTATTCCCATGTTACGTGGGAGAAGCTGGCTAGAATGGGCTGGAGTTCAGTATTTTTCTTTCCCTAAATCAGCTAAGCTTTGTAAATATTCTAACCGGTGAGTCTCTTGTTAACTGAGTTTACCTAAAGACAGGACCTTTTTAACAACAGAGTGCTCTGGCATATTTCAAAAGAGTTCCTTTTCCTCTCCTCCTGCCAGAAACATGATTTTTTTCAGATATTTACTATTTGGCCTAGTTGAGTTCCTGGAGGTAAATCTCACAAATATATGGGGGCTATCCTGTGACTCGGTCCTCCAGGAGTTCTTAACTCTAAGGTTGTCCAACCTGAGCTCCCTGAAAGTCATAGATTGCAGTTCATATTTACCTATCCTGTCTGGCTCTGTTTCTTACTATGATTTTTGTTTGTGAGTCTGTTTGGGTAGGTTATAATGCCCTGTCTTTGCCATTTGTTTTCTACTACTCTAGGGGCATCATTTTGCTTTGCACTCTCACCTCTCTTACAGGTCCTAGAAGAATTTATGGTTGTTAGTTTATTCTGCTTTATACTTGTTGTTACAATGTAGTGGCAACATCTAAACTCCTTATATGTAGAAATGGAAATTGTTGAGGGAGTTACCTAATTTTTTAAAATCTTATTTTAATCTTAAATAAACTGGGGATTACAGTAGCACTTGCCACATAAAGTTGGTAACATCAAATGAGAAAAAATATATAGTACATAAGGTATATTATATATTATGGGTTAAATGTTTGAATTTATTATTGTAATTATTATATTCTTGTGTGCTTTATTAGAACTAAAATATTTGTACTTAGTAATGACAATATAAAATTACAGTGTCAGCTGTGTTAGGTGTTTGTATCAGGTATCTATTATTGTGATAAAACATTATACAATAATCTTTTCCTTTCCTATGACCCTAAATAATATGTATGACTTAAAATTTATTTGATTTATTTGTTGCTTAGTGTTAAAATAGCACTCAGTAAGTGATTTTGTCAGCATACTTCCTCATCTATTTAATTTTCTTTTTGTTTGTTAATTACATTTGGTTATTTTGTTAAGACATGATTTCAATTATATTTAAATACAGTTTCATAGGCTTACAGTTTGCATATTCAAGTTTAAACATTCATTAGTGTCTATTATGAATATATTATTTAATATTAACTTCACATATTAGATTTTAAACATTTGGATCAAATATATACTAATTTGGATCAAATACACACTACTTTTGTCTCCTTTAAGAAACCTCAGTTGAATTTATTTATAATTATCTTTGTTTGCACCTTTCTGTTTCTTTCAAATTTAGTTTTGAAGATCTTTTATTAATTTTCTAAATTGAGGACATGGCTCTGTCATATTTTTGTGACAAGTTTTTTCTCCATTGCCTCTTTTTTCCTTATTAAAGAAGTAGCAATATTTTGTACCAAGACACAAATCTTCCAGATTTTTACCACAAAGATAAATTTTTTTCACAATGAAGAATATTCTAATATATATGATAAATATTTAAATATATATAAACCATATTAATAAATATATATACAGGATATATATACACACACACAGGAAGGATATTTTATATATATGTATACATACAAAGGATAATAGTATATTTGACATATATATTATATAATGTAATTTTATTATATATTAAATTTTTACTATACATGTAGTAGTACAATTAGAAAGTAAAATGAAATCACTAAAAGAGTAAGAATTCATTAGAGAAAAGGTATTCCATGATGTAAATAATTTCTAAAAAGAAAGGAGTTAAACATGTGTATGTAACAGTAAATATTACAGATAGAATGAAACTCCCCAAGTCAATTTCTACCTATTGTGAGAAGTTAAAAAGGGTAAACACTAATGTCATAAAAATATTACAATGTGGTAAGGTTTGAAATAGGGGGAAATTGTTAGTATTATAATATGACTGAATTTATTTACTGCATTTCCTATGTATTCCCTTTTCATAGTTCAATTTGAGTATAAATAGTGAGGCTCTATTTTCTGTTGCCCATCTTCATCTGCCGGCTATAAGACAATAAAAGAAAAAGATGAATGACATTTAATGCTTAACATAAATTATTTGATTCATACATTTTGGTCCCTTACTTATTCCTATAGACTACCAATATTTAATGTATCCTTTTATCCTAATCAATACAAGCTATATAATTTTGAACTGTAATTCAAATTTCCTCTATATTTTACATGTTTCTGGTAGCTTAACTTCAGCAGTCATGATCAATAGTCTATGATGTTTGACAGTGGGTTGCATGTTCTCTATAATTTTATGTGATTTGCATATGTGTCCTAGGAGTGGTAAAACCATTTTATTATTTAATAGGGAAAAGATGTGGCCCTTGGGAGTGATCTTATTAGCATGCAAGAACAACTCATCTAACAAGGCAAGTGTGAAAAAGAATAGTGTTCTCAATGATGCATTGGAAATCTATTCAACAATATATATGCATATTTTTTTGCAGGAAAGTCAGCAATTTGAAGTTTTCCATGGCACTTCAAGCATTTAGAGGATGACATTCAAGGAGTAGATTATTGCTAACATAATTCTAACTCAAAAACCATTTCTCCTACTTTAGAACCTCATCACAAACATATACTAGGTTGTATGAATAGTCAATACAAAAAATCTTATTACAACATTTTGAACTCTAATGTACTTCAGAAAAATCCAGAAAACAATGCTTTCAATTGTTCTTTCATTTTTCTTTGTTTAATTAAATTGTGGAGTACCAAAGTAGATGAGGAAAAACTGCACAATTTTACACATAATAATTACATAGTTATTGATGTCTGTAAGATGGTGAAATAGGAAACAGTAGATTCTTCTTGCCCACCACCCCTCATAAACACAGTGATTCAATAGTAATAGAGGGATAAATTCCCTTTGTAAGAGATCCAGAAGTTACCTAAGAGGTTCCTGAACCTCTAGTGAGTGAAAAAAACCCCGAAAGCAAAGCCAGTAGAAAGAGGTAGCACTCTCTCACCAAAATCCTCATCCACAGTGTACCAGCAGGGATGGGACCCCCATGTACCATCTCCCTGGGAACTAAAGGAATTACAATGAATATATAGTATCCCAGCTTCTCTCAGGATGATCCATTGGGATGCTACCCAAGAGACTAGCTTCTATTTTACTTGTCTCAGATAATTAAAAAGGCCTGGTATGTGCTGGTCCCCATGAACTAGAGAATGAAGCAGTTGTTAAAACAAACATATGGGCAATCACCAGAGCTCCTGTCTCTGGTTCAATGCAGAGCAGGTGGGCAGAAATAGCAAATTCCAGTTTCCCAACAAGGAAGCAAAGGAATTGGATTGCACATCTAATACCCCAACCTTTCTTGATGCTACCTGAATCACTTGCTTCTAAAAATCTGCCTTGAAGAATTGGTGTAACTCAGCATATGCTCATCCCCCAGGGCTAATTCAAGTAGCAGCTTGAATTAGCAAGAGAGCATTCATAGCAGAAACTCCACGCTCACGGAACAATGAGAATATGGTAAGTCAGAGCTCCCAGCTTCTCCCCTGGAGGGAAGGAGTTAGATCATCTGCCCACTGTTCTAAACCCTTTGGAAGCTACCCAATATACTGATTTCTGCCCTATGTATCTCACAGTGTCAATGAGATTTGCTATACTAATGATGCCTAGGGGCCAGTAAAAATAAAGGCAGAGTTTTGGCTAGCATAAAGATTTGAAAAACCCACAAATGCTCCGACCAAGGGTATTGATGAAAATCTCCTGTATGAGTCTAATTCTGGAAGATTTAGAGTTACTTTTTTTTCCCCTAATCTGTAGATACCAACACAGAATCAAGAAAAATGAAGAAATGGGGAAACATGATCCAATCAAAGTAATAAAAAACCTTGAGAGCTAATAAAGTGGAGATTTATGAATTATATGACAGAAAATTCAAAATTTCATAAGAATGCTCAATTAGCTCAGGAGAGTAGTACATAAACAACAAGTCAATTCCAAAAGATACATAAAATCCAAAGCAGAACCAAACTGAAATATTGGAACTGAATATGATAATTGAATTTAAAAATTCATTAAAGGGATTCAGCATAGACTAGAGTGAGCAGAAGAGAGAATCAGAGAACTTTAAGTCAAATTATTTGAAATTATTGTTTTATTCACACCCACAGGAGGAAAAATAGAACTTAAAATAGGAAGAAAGCCTAAAGAAATTACCTAACAAAATCTAGCAGGCTAGTATATTCATTATTAAAGTCTCAGAAGAAGAAGGGAGTCCTGGAATGAACTGGAAAGCTTACAAAGAAATAGCAAGCTAAAAAAACCTCCCAAATCTGGGATAGGACATAGACAAGCAGATTCAGGAAGTTCAAAGGATCCCAGCTAAGAGGAAATCAAATAAATTCACATGGAGGCATTTTATAGTCAAACTGTGAAAAGTCAAAGACAAAGAGAGAACTTTGAAAATTGTCAAAAATGAATTGTCACATACAAGGAAATTCCTGAAAGAATATCATCAGATTTTTTTAGCAGAATCCTTGCAGGCCACAAAGGAGTAGGATAATATATTCAAAGTGCTGGCAACTAAAAACAGAAACACACAAAAAATACTATACCAAGCCAAAGTTTCCATCAAAAATGAAGCAGATATAAAGACTTTTCAAGACAGATGAAAATTGAGGGAGTTTATCACCAGTGCTTGCCTTATAAGAAATGCTAAAAAGAATTTTTCAACTTAAAGAAGATTAAATAGCAAAATGTTAATATAAAAGCATGAATTTATTTGTAAAGGTAAATATATTGACAAATAAAGGATACTGTGTTACTCTAATAATGATAGATAAGCCAATTTTAATTACAGCATAAAAGTTACATAAAAATTCTAAATTCAAATTTTTTATAGGACTTCACTTTTTAATTTTATTAACATCACGTTCATATACACTCCTATGAAGGTTTCACAAGAAAAACAATGTGGTTACTACATTCACCCTTACTATCTAGTCCTCCGCCCCATATCCCATTGCAGTCATGGTCCCTCAGTGTAGTAATATGTCACAGAGTCGCTACCTGTCTTCTCTGTGCTACACTGTCTTCCCTGTGACCCCACACACACCATGTGTACCAATCATAATACCCCTCAGTCCCCTTCTCCCTCCCTCCCCACCCACCCACATTCTTCTACCCATCTCCTTAGGTAACCACTAGTCCCTTCTTGGAGTCTGTGAGTCTTTTTCCTTCCTTCAGTTTTGCTTCGTTGTTATAAACCACAAATGAGGGAAATAATTTGGTATTGTCCTTCTCTACCTGGTTTATTTCACTGAGTATAATACCCTCAAACTCCATCCTTGTTGTTGCAAATGGTAGGATTTGTTTGTTTCTTATGGCTGAATAATATTCCATTATGTATATGTACACATATTCTTTACCCATTCAGCCACTGATGGACAGTTGTTGGTTTCATTATCTTGGCTGTTGTTAATGGTGCTGAAATAAACACAGGGGTGCATATGTCTTTGTATCCCAAGAATCTGAGATCTTGTTTCCTTTGGGTAAATCCTGAGGAGTAGAATTCCCGGGTCAGATAGTATTTTTATTTTTAGTCTTTTGAGGAACCTCCATATTGTTTTCCACAATGGTTGAACTAGTTTACATTCCCACTAGCAGTGTAGGAGGCTTCCCCTTTCTCCGCATCTTAGCCAGCATTTGTTGTTCTTAGTTTTTTTGGGGCTGGCCATTCTTACTGGTGTGAGGTGATATCTCATTGTGATTTTAATTTGCATTTCCCTGATGATTAGTGATGTGGAGCATCTTTTCATGTGTCTGTTGGGCATCTGAATTTCTTCTTTGGAGAACTGTCTCCTCATATCCTCTGCCCATTTGTTAATTGGGTTATTTGCTTTTTGGGTATTGAGGCATGTAACTTCTTTACGTATTTTGGATGATAACCGCTTGTCAGATATGTCTTTTAAAAATATATTCTCTCATACTCTAGGATGCCTTTTTATTCTGTTGACAGGGTCCTTTGCCGTACAGAAACTTTACAGTTTGATGTAGTCCCATGAGTTCATTTTTGCTTTTGTTTCCCTTTCTCAAGGAGATGCATTTAGGAAGAAGTTGCTCATGCTTATATTCAGGATATGTTTGACTATGCTGTCTCCTAAGAGTTTTATGGTTTCATGATTTACATTTCGGGCTTTAATCCATTTTGAGTTTACTTTTGTGTATGGGGTTAAACAATAATCGGGTTTTATTATCTTGCATATAGCTGTCCAGTTTTGCCAACACCAGCTGTTGAAGAGGCTGTCGTTTCCCCATTGTATGTCCATGGCTCCTTTATCATATATTAATTGACCATAAATGGTTGGGTTTATATCAGGTATCTCTAGTTGGTTTCATTGGTCTATGGTTCTGTTCTTGTGCCAATACCAAACTGTCTTGATCACTGTGGCTTCGTAATAGGGCTTGAAGTTGGGGAGCATAATTCCCTCTGCTTTATTCTTCCTTCTCGGGATTACTTTGTGTATTTGGGCTCTTTTGTGGTTCCATATGAATTTTAGGATGATTTTCTCTAGTTCATTGAAGAATGCTGTTAGTATTTTGATAGGAAATGCATTGAATCTGTAGATTGCTTTAGGCAGAATGGCCATTTTGACAATATTAAGTCTTCCTATCCATGAGCACAGGATGTGTTTCCATTTATTGGTATCTTCTTTAATTTCTCTCATGAGTGTCTTGTAGTTTTCGGGGTATAGGTCTTTCACTTCCTTTGTTAGGTTTATTCCTAGGTATTTTATTCTTTTTGATGATACTGTGAATGGAATTGTTTTCCTGATTTCTCTCTCTGCTAGTTCATTGTTAGTGTATAGTAAAGCAACAGATTATTTTGTATTAACTTTGTATCCTACAACTTTGCTGAATTGAGAAATTAGTTCTAGTAGTTTTGGAGTGGATTCTTTAGGGTTCTTTATGTACAATATAATGTCATATGCAAACAGGGACAGTTTGACTTCTTTACCAATATGTATGCCTTGTATTCTTTCTTTTGTTTGATTGCTGTGGCTAGGACCTCCAATACTATGTTGAATAATAGTGAGGAGAGTGCACATCCCTGTCTTCTTCCTGATCTTAGAGGAAAAGCTTTAAGCTTCTTGCTATTAAGTATGATGATGGCTGCGGGTTTCTCATATATGGCCTTTATTATGTTGAGGTACTTGCCATCTATACCCATTTTGTTGAGAGTTTTTATCATGTATGGATGTTGAATTTTGTCAAATGCTTTTTCAGCATCTATGGAGAATATCATGTGGTTTTTGTCCTTTTCGTTGATGTGGTGGATGTTGTTGATAAATTTTTGAATGCTGTACCATCCTTGCATCCCTGGAATAAATCCTACTTGATCATGATGGATGATCATTTTGATGTATTTTTTACTTTGGTGTGCTAATATTTTGTTAAGAATTTTGCATCTATGTTCATCAGCGATATTGGTCTGTAATTTTCTTTTTTTGTTGTGTCTTTGTCTGGTTTTGGTATTAGAGTGGTTCTGGCCTCATAGAATGAGTTTTGAAGTATTTCATCCTCGTCTGTTTTTTGGAAAACTTTAAGGAGAATGGGTATTGGTTCTTCAGTAAATGTTTGATAAAATTCAGCAGTGAAGCCATCTGGTACAGGGTTTTGTTCTTAGGTAGTTTTTTTTATTACTGCTTCAATTTAATTGCTGTTAATTGGTCTGTTCAGATTTTCTGTTTCTTCTTGGTCAGCCTTGGAAGGTTGTATTTTTCTAGAAAGTTTTCCATTTCTTCTAGGCATCTAGTTTGTTACCATTTAATTTTTCATAGTATTCTCTAATAATTCTTTGTATTTCTGTGGTGTCCATAGTGATTTTTCCTTTCTTATTTCTGATTCTGTTTATGTGTGTAGACTCCCTTTTTTTCTTGATAAGTCTCCCTATGGGTTTATCTATTTTGCTTATTTTTTTAAAGAACCAGCTCTTGCTTTCATTGATTCTTTCTATTGTTTTATTCTTCTCAGTTTTATTTATTTCTGCTCTAATCTTTATTATGTCCCTCCTTTTAATGACTTTGGGCCTCATTTGTTCTTCTTTTTCTAATTTCATTAATTGTGAGTTTAGGGAGCTTATATGGGATTGTTCTTTCCTGAGGTAGGCCTGTATTGCAATATACTCTCCTCTTAGCACTGCCTTGGTTGCATCCCACAGATTTTGCAGTGTTGAATTACTGTTGTCATTTCATTTGTCTCCATATATTGCTTGATCTCTGTTTTTATTTGGTCATTGATCCATTGGTTATTTAAGAGCATGTTGTGAGGCCTCCATGTGTGTGTGGGATTTTTTATTTTCTTTGCATAATTTATTTCTAATTTCATACCTTTGTGGTCTGAGAAACTGGTTGGTACAATTTCAGTCTTTTTTAATTTACTGAGGCACTTTTTGTGGCCTAGCATATGATCTATTCTTGAAAATGTTCCATGTGAATTTGAGAAGAATGTGTCTTCTGCTGCTTTTGGGTGTAGAGTTCTGTAGATATCTGTTAGGGCCATCTGTTCTAATGTATTGTTCAGTGCCTCTGTGTCCTTACTTATTTTCTGTTGGCTTGATCTGTCCTTTAGAGTGAGTTGAGTGTTGAAGTCTCCTAGAATGAATCAATGCTTTGCATTCTATTTCCCCTTTTAATTCAGTTAGTATTTGTTTCACATATGTAGGTGCTCCTCTGTTGGGAGCATAGATATTTATAATGGTTATATCCTCTTGTTGGATTGACCCGTTCATCATTATGTAATGTCCTTCTTTGTCTCTTGTGACCTTTTTTGTTTTGAAGTCTATTTTGTCAGATACAAGTACTGCAACTCCTGCTTTTCTCTCTCTATTTGTTGCATGAAATATCGTTTTCCATCCCTTCACTTTTAGTCTGTGTATCTCTTTGGTTTTAAAGTGAGTCTCTTGTAGGCAGCATATAGATGGGTCTTGTTTTTTTATCCATTCAGTGACTCTATGTCTTTTGATTGGTGCATTCAGTCCATTTACATTTAGGGTGATTATTGGTAGGCATCTACTTATTGCCATTGCAGGGTTTAGATTCATGATTACTGAAGGTTCAAGGTTAACTTCCTTACTATCTAAAAGTCTACCTCAACTCACTTAATATGCTATTACAAACACAATCTCAAGGTTCTTTAGTTTTTCTCCTCCTTTTCTTCCTCCTCCATTCTTTATATATTAAATATCATATTCTGTACTGTTTGTCTATCCCTTGATTGACTTTGGGGATAGTTAATTTAATTTTGCATTTGCTTAGTAACTAGCTGTTCTACTTTCTTTACTATGGTTTTATTACCTCTGGTGACAACTATTAAACCTTAAGGACCCTTCCATCTATAGCAGTCTCTCCAAAATAGACTGTAAAGATGGTTTGTGAGAGGTAAATTCTCTCAGCTTTTGCTTATCTGGAAATTGTTTCATTCCTCCTTCAAATTTAAATGATAATCTTGCCAGATAAAGTCATCTTGATTCCAGGCTCTTATGCTTCATTACATTAAGTACATCATGCCACTCCCTTCTGGCCTGTAAGGTTTCTGTTGAGAAGTCTGATGTTAGCCTGAAGGGCTTTCCTTTGTATGTGATCTTATTTCTCTCTCTGGCTGCTTTTAATAGTCTTTCCTTGATCTTTGCCATTTTAATTACTATATGTCTTGTTGTTATCTTCCTTTGGTCCCTTGTGTTGGGAGATCTGGGCACCTCTGTGGCCTGAGAGACTATCTCCTTCCCTAGATTTGGGAAGTTTTCAGCAATTACCTCTTCATAGACACTTTCTATCCCTTTCTTTCTCTCTTCTTTTTCTGTTACCCCTGTAATGTGAATATTGCTCCATTTGGATTGGTCACAAAGTTCTCTCAATATTCTTTCATTCTTAGATATCCTTTTTTCTCTCTGTGCCTCAGCTTCTTTGTATTCCTCCTCTCTTGTTTCTATTTCATTTACCGTGTCCTCAACTGTATCCAATCTGCTTTTAATACCCTCCTTTGTGCTCTTCAATGATTGGATCTCTGATTGGAATTCATTCCTGAGTTCTTGAATATATTTTTGTACCTCCATTAGCATGTTAATGATTTTTATTTTGAACTTTCTTTCAGAAGAGTCATGAGGTCCATGTCATCTTTCTCAGGGGTTATATTAATTTCACTCTGATCCAGGTTTCTTGGCATATCATACTTGTATATGGTGCCCTCTAGTGCCAAGATGCTCTACTCCCAGGAGCTGCTCAGCCCCTGAAGCAATGTCAAGGGTCACAGGGGAGCGGTATTGGTGCCTGGGGAAAGAGCTGTTTCCTGATTTCTGGCTTCCATACCTGCCTCCACTGCCTGAACCAGTTGGCCGAGCACACAGGTATAAAGCTATATACTTTGGGTTTGTAGTTGCCATAGGCAGATCTTCCCTCTTGCTGGCCTAACATCAGGGTAAGGTTTGCAGGTTTGTGAGCCAGTTGGAGCTGGCTGGGAGAAAGGCACAGTAGGCTGCCTGTCACGGAGGGTGTCCTTAGAGTTGTGTAGCCAGCCAGGGAGCTGGAGCACCTGGTAATCTTGAGAGCTCCCAATCTGCTTGGCTGAGTGCACCTGGGCAATTTTGGCTACCTGTCCTTTCTCCTGTGTAGTACACTCTTTGCAATCCTTCCCCCTTTAGCAGCCCTCTTGCTAAAGGCTTCCTTGTTAGGAACTCTCTCAGACTGCCCACCTTTTATTTGTCCCAGAGTAGCTGGATATGGATCCCTGCTTTCCACAAGGGGCTGGAATCTGAGTCTCTTCAGGAATTCTGCCTGTCTTAGCTTTCCAATCCCCTAATCATGAGAGTATCATGTAAGCACCATGAAATGTAGGTTTGTGCCTTCAGAGTTGATCTCCAGAGTTATGTATTCAGCAGTTCCAGGCCTCTACTCCCTCCCTGCTCCATTTCTCTTTCTCCAGCTGGTGAGCTGGAGTGGGGAAAGAGCTTGTGTCCCACCAGACCACAGCTTTGGTATGTTACCCTGTTCCATGATATCTGCTCTTTTCTCCAGGTGTATGCAGTCTGGCGCAGTCCTCTTTCCTGTTGCTCTTTCAGGATTAGTTGTGTTAAGTATATTTTCATATTATATGCAGTTTTAAGAGGAAGCCTTTGTCTCCCTTCTCATGCCACCAGCTTTTATCCCCTTTCTAAATTTAAAATTCTAGCATAAAAGAAAATATTAAAAACAGCTATGAAGAAAAATACAGAAACAATATAAATTTATGTTAATTGAAAATCAAAAACATAAGAGGGCTATAAAAATGTAGAATTTGTATCTGATTGAAGTTCTTATCATTTTAAAATAGACTGTTATATTTTATGTAATCCATAATAACCACAAAATAGAATATTTTTTCAACCCATGACAACCACAGTGAAAATACCCATAAAAATTACATAAAAGGAATCAAAGCAATTCAATACAAAAGTGATTGGAAGCATTTCCCCCTCTTCAATTTTGGGAGAGACACAGGAAGAAAAGAAGAGAGGAAAAGAGGAACAGAACTAAAAAAAAATAGAAAAAAATGAACAAAAATTAATAATTTTTTCCTAGAAATAATCACTTTAAATATAAATGAATTAAACTCCTAATCCAAGGATATAGAGTGGCTGTATGGATTTAAAAAAAAAAATAGAAAGATCTGTCTAATGCTATCTACAAGAGACTCCTTTTACTTTTAAAGTATACCCAAGCTAATGTAAAAGGATATTAAAATATATAACATATAAATACTACCCAAATTATAGCAGAGAAACTATGATTATATTAGACAAAATAAGCTTAGGAGACAGATAAGGACATTACATGACAAAAATCAGCCAGTAAGGCATAACAATTATCCATATATATGCAACCAAGATTACAGAACATAAATACATAAAGCAAACATTGACAAATCTGAAAGGAGGAATAGATAGTAGTACATAAAAATAGGAGAGACATCAGTACCCCATTTACAATAATGGATAGAAAAATCAACAAATAAACAGACTTGAACAACATTATGAAACAAGTCAAGCTAGCAGATATATAAAGAATTGCAACCCAGCAGAAGGAGAATATACATTTTTCTCAGTGTATATGAAATGTTGTCCAGGAAAGGTCACGTTTTAGGTCATAAAAAAATCTTAATCAATTCAAGAATATTGAAATTGTATCAAGTATTTGCTCCAAATATAATGGAATAAAGCTAGAGATTAATAGCCAAAAGAAAACCATAAAATTCACAGGTATGTGCCTACCACTTCAGCATTTTATTATTATTATTATTATTATTAATAATAATAATAATAATAATAATAATAAGGGAGAAATGTGGGATTCACATATAAATCAAGTATAAAAATCAAACAAATAATCATAATTGACCTGATTGTTTATAGTTCATGATCCGTGATCAAAACCAAAAGTTTCTGTTATGACTGCCCTTGCACTGTTCACCATGTAAGAACTTATTCAGTATGTAAGAACTTGTTCATCATGTAAAAACTTGTTCATTATGCTTCAGAAGATTGGAAACTGTTGAGAATTAGGCTTGAGGTTGATTAATGATTGTGCATTGAGTCCCCTATACAGAATTTTATTGTTGTTAACAACCATATGATCAATAAATATGAGAGATGCCCTCTCAAAAAAAACAAATTCACAGGTATGTGGAAATTATACAACACACTTATGAACAGCCAATAGATCAAAGAAGAATCAAAACACAAATTGGAAAATAACAAGACAAATGAAAATGAAAACACAGGAAACCAGTACTTAAATGTAGCAAAAGCAGTACTGAGGGAAGTTTGTAGAAAGAAATATCTAAATTAAAAAATAAGATCTCAAATAAGCGACGTAACTATACAGTCCAAGGAACTAGAAAAAGAGCAACAAATTAAGTTCAACAATAGCAGAAGATAAATAATAAAGATTAGAGCAGAAATAAATATTATAGATAATAGAAAAATCAACAAAATAAATGTTAGTTTTTTGAAAAGATAAAATTGCCTAATGTTTAGCTACACTGAGTTAAGTGAAATATTAGAATTAAAAAGGCAGCATTACAATTGATACCAAAGAATAAAAAAGTACCATAAAAAACTCCTTGACTAATTATGCAGAAACTGATTGGATAAGCTGGAAGAAATGGACAAATTCCTAGAAATATAAACTATTAAGACTAAGTAATGAAGAAAGATAAACAGAAAGTCTGACTAGACCTGTAACTAATATGAAGATTGAATCAATATTCAAAAATCTCTTTTCAAGTTAAACCCCAGGATTTTATGGATCCACTGGATAATTCTACCAAAAATTTAAAGAACAAATATTACCAGTCCTCAAAATCTTCCAAAAAAGTTGAAGAGAAAGGGAAACTTCCAAACTCTTTTTATGAGGCCTGTATTGCTGTAATATCAAAACCAGAAAAAAACAACACAAGGAGAGAAAACTACAGGCCAGTATCTCTGGTAAATATAGATGCCAAAATCCTCAACAAAATTCTAGTAAACTGACTCCAACAGATCATTACCATGACCAGATGATTTTATTCCTTGGATTAAATGATAGTTCAACATATAAAAATCAACTAATATGGTATACCACATAAACAGAATAATTGACGTGATCATCCCAATAGATTCAGAAAAAGTGTTTAATAAAATTCAATACAGTTTGATGATAAAAATTCTGAACAAAGTAGTAGAGAGAAATTATTTGAACATGGTAATGGCCATATATGAAAAGACCACAGTTAGCATTGTATTCTACAGTGAAAAACATAAAGATTTACCACTAAGGTCAAACAAGGAAAAAATGCTCACTCTTGCCACTCTATTCAATATAGTACTGGAATTACTAGCTAAAGCAATTAGTCAAGAAAAGGATATAAAAGGAATCCAAATCAGAAAGGAAGAAGTAAAATGATCTTTACCCACAGATGACTTGGTCTTATATATATAGAAAGCCCTAACAACTATAAAAATACTGTTAGAAATAAATTCAGTAATGTTGCAGGATATAAAATAAATTAAAGATCAGTTGTATCTATAAAATAATAGCAAACTAATTGAAAAATAAATTTTGGAAACCATCCTACTTGCAATAGCATTGGAAATAATAAAATCCCTAAAAATAAACTTAAACAAGAAATTAAAGTCTTCAAACAGTGAAAACTACAACCCATTGATGAAATTAAAGAAGACCCAAATAAATGGAAAGGTACCCCATGTTCATGGATTAAAAGCCTTAACATTGTTAAAATGTCCATTCTACAAATTCAATGCAATTTCTTTAAAATCCTAATAGCATTTTTACAGAAATATAAAATGTCCTACAATTCTTATGGAACCATAAGAGACCCTGAAAAGTGAAAACAACCTTGAAAAGAAAATGAGGTATCAAAACTTTCTAATTTCAAACTATGTTACAAAGCTACAGTATTTGAAACAATGTGCTACTGGCATAAAGATATATATACCAGTGAAACAGAATAGAATCCAGAAACTAAACCTGGCATATATGTCAATTGATCTTCAATAAAGTGTGCCAAACATACTGGGGAAAAGATAGTCTTTTCCACAAATGTTAAATGGTTAGCCACATGCAAAAGCATGGAATTGGACTTTTACTACGCCATACATAAAAATCAACTCAAAATGGATTACAGACTTAAATGTAAGACTTGAAACTAAAACTCCTAGAAAAAAAGGGGGAAATGTTCATGAGTTTGGTCTTGGTTATGATTTCTTTGATATTACACCAAAACAATGGGCACAAAAGCAAAAAACAATAACTGGGACATATCCTACTATAATGTCTCTACAGTGCAAAGAAAACAATACAGTGAAAGAGCAACAAACATAATGGAAGAAAATACTTTAAGTCATATGTCTGATGAGTGATTAGTTTTCAAAATATATAAGTAACTACTACAACTCAACAGCAAAAAAACCCAAATAACCTGCTTAAAAATTGGGCTAAGAACTTGAGTAGACGCTTCTCCAAAGACATATAAATGGCCATCAAGTATATGAAAGATACTCAGTATCACTAATTATCAGTGAAATGATTCCCTCAAAAATATTAAAAATACAACCACCATATGATACAACAATCTCACTTCTGGGTATGATCTAAAATATTTGCAATAATAATTGAATTATTCAAAATAATACTAGAGATATTATCATGTCCATGTTCATGCAACATTATTCACAAAAGCTATATGTGGAAACAGCCTAATGTCCATTAACAAATGAATTTATTTAAAAATGTGGCATATAAAATGGAATACTATTCAGCCTTCTGAAGAGGGAAATCCTGCAATATGTGACAACACGAATTGATCCTGGGAGACAGTATTCCGAAATAAACTAGATAAAGGACAAATACTGCACAATCCCACTTAAATGAGGTTTCTAAAGTAATCAAATCCTTTGGAAAAAATAATGAAATTGTGGTTGCCAGAGGCTTGGTGAAGGGGAAACAGAATTGCTAATCAACAGGTATAAAATTTCAGTTTTGAAAGATGAATAATTTCTAGAAATATGTGGTATAACATAGTACCTATAAATAACAATATTGTACACTTGAAAATATGTTAAAAGGCTAAATATCACATTGTGTTATTGCCACAATAAATTTTTAAAAATTATTATTGGATATATAAAGAAAATATATTACTCTTGGTGTCCTTCTATGTAAAGCATGTAATTTTTCTGGCCAAACATTCTTTAAGATTTTTTTTCTAAAAATTACCTCTAAAGTTTAAATAGATTTCAGACAATTTAGTCTCTGGGAATAAAAGTTTTAAAATATTACAAAATGAATTAAACACCACAGTTAAAAAATATAATTACATAGTTTTATTAATTACTGCACAGACTTTTTGCCAAATGAATGGTGCTGTATTAGCTGTTATAATGTAACATTAATATTATAGAAATCTATAAAATGTATATTGGTTTGAATTAAATATTATTAGTCTGTTTATTAATTATTTCATTCAATATTCTGTCTCCAATCATCACAAATACATCCCCTAACTACATTTCCACTTCACAGGCTGGACTTAAACTTCACCCACAAATCAAAGATGGTGGAAAACACTCCACCCAATGTGGAGAATATTTGTGCATGTTGAATTAATGTATAAGCACATGAGTTCTATTAAGTGAAAATCCATGACTTAACCTTTAAGTTAAATCTAAAGTATACCTTTGAAAAAGAAGACCAATAAATTTTCAGTGAATGATTGAATCCACTTTTTATTTTTATCATATCCTTACTGATTAAAATAATAGCAGTTAGATTTCTTTATACATCTTGATTTTAGTCTCTCAATTGCATATGTAGTATATTTTATGAGTCAGTGATGTTGACTATGACCAAGGTAATTATAATACATGAAGTAGAAATGATGTTGGAATAAAAGCAGAAATGTTGGAGTAGAGGCAGAAATGATGTTGGAATAAAGAATGGTGAACATATAGGTATCCTTGTGAATCATAGAAACCAATTATCACTAGATAAAACAGATTTTAGATATTTTAATGAGTTCTTTATTATGCTAATATATGCTTATAAAAGTAAATATAACCAATGTTGAATCTTTTTATAAGTGTAAACACCACCACCAAAATAAATTACTATATATAATCTATGAGAATAGTCATAGATCCATGTCATTGCTTTAAATCATTATCAGGTAAAATAAAAAAGTTAAACAAATGGTGAATTATTATTGTCTGTATGTGAAAAACATTACAAATAATCATGTTGGCCACTCAATTCATCTAAATGTTTCATTTATGTATTTTTAACTTATTGGCAGTATGTGGTAACTATATGAATGATCTGTGCTTATTTAATTGCAGTAAAAAATTTAGAATCCTGTAATCTGACAAACTTCATTTTAGAAAACTCTATCCTATTTGATGTTATATTCTGTCTTTGCATGATTCATTTTACATAGCATATTTTGAATATTTTCTCTATTATTAATCCCAAAAGATGCCTTTTCATTTACTATATTCCTACAATGCCATTTATATTAATTTATTTGGGTGATAAATTTTTGTTTTATGTCAAAACACCAGAAATAAATACTTTCATTTTATAACTAATGACTTTTACTGTACTTGGAGTAAAATTTTGTGCAGAGAACCTTACAAGAAAGTATCTTACATCTTCAGGAGCAGTCATTTCATCATGTGGGTCATAAATCTTGTCTGTAGTCTTTTATCTGCTGAATACGACTGTAATATTAGTATTGCTTTACAAACCCAGGAATAAAAGTATAATGTAAGTGGTTTCTCTAATAATTAGTATAGAAACTTTATGATTTTAATATATCATTGCATGTGAATTACTATCATGTTTCAATGGATAAAAGCCTTGAAATCAAATGGAATATCAACAAAATGGATCACAGAGACCATCTTATTTTAAATGATTCTGTTTTGGACTCTTTAGAGATAATACTGTTGTTGAAGTTCTAAAAATATTTAACAGATCAATTTATAAATTAGTCATTTTTGATAAAATTTTGGAGTAAAACATAATTTTTTCCTGGTAGATCATTAATATGTTTTAAATTTGCAAATACAGCTTCTAAAGATTAATGATTAAAATGACTTTTTAAATTCTTCATTGTGTTAAAAATATAAATATTTTTGACATATTACAAGAGTGACACAAGAAAATCTGTCATAATCACAAATATTGGTACATTGATTTTCAATACCCAGTGACACTTTATCATGCCACAGATAATGTGATTCTTTATTCTTTAACAATTGGAGTAAGTCATGATATAGTAAGATGACCCAATAGCTTATAAAGAAGCTAGTTAGAAGCAACACCTAAATGTTATCAGTATTAAAGAAGTCCCCACAATAAATTATTTTTTAATCAGAACCTAAGAATGTTTTGAAATAGCCACAAATTATAAGGGAAACTTGTCTTAGGAAATTAAGGTAAGAATAAATGTAAAGGAAAAGTATAACCTACACAATTGTTTGTAGTTTGAAGACATTATACATTAACAGATAAGTGGTTTTCATTATATTCAGAAATAGTAATCAAAACACCAGTTTTTCTGGTATTCATCTAGCATGGTAAGGATAAAACAAAAGGAGGCATCTGATTGGTTTAAACTTTGTATTACTGCAAATGTCTTCTTGGTTGTGTGGCAGAAGAGGTTCACCAGATTTAATCAGGGCTTGTTTAAAATACTTCACAATATCATCCTTCCTACATATACCATGAAATATTCTGTTGATTAATTAGATAGAAATTTACTAAGTCCACAAAAAATACTTCCATAGACAGATAATAATAATTCTGCGCACTGGGAATGTGAAAATTTTATTTTAAGTCAGTAAATACACATTTTATTTTAATGAAATGAATAGCTATCATTTGATAATAACCTAACCATGGGCCAAATCCCATACTATGTTTAAGCATCACCTTATTAGATCATCAAAGCAAACCTATGAGCCTCAATTGCTGAAGTGAAAAATGAGCTGTAAAGAGTTCTAGAAACTTACTAATTGTCATTAAGTCTTTGAAAGACAGAGACTATTTTATCTTTATTAAGTTATTATAAGAAACAGTGCAATGAAGTTCATTTCATACTTTTTCAACTATAGTATTGAGAGGTTTCTTTACAAAATTGCAAAATATCATCTTTTAGGTCCTATAAGAGAAATTTCTCCTGCTTCAGTCCCAAAGATTGCCTCTTTTGAATGTATTAAATTACTTGCTTTTCATCCTGTGGACTTTGAATCATTAATCTTTTTCAGAGCCACATTTTTGAGATTCATTTTGGTTGGTAAATCTTGTTCGTTGTGCTTCAGAATGTCTGAGACTAATGAGTATTAGACTTGGGGTGGATTAATGATTGTGCTTTGAGTCCCCTGTACAGAATTTTATTGTTGTTAACTGTTAACAACCATTTGATCAATAAATATGAGAGATGCCCTCTCAAAAAAAATTTTGAACTTCACATTTTGGGGGAGTGTGTTTGAAAATATTAAATTATTTATTGTCTCTCAGTGTTGTTCCAAATATCTATGCATTGTTACTTTTCTAACAGATTCTGTTTTAAATTAGGAGACACCCAGTCTACAGGGACATTCATTCAGTATATCCCCCAAATTAAGTCAGGGTGGAGTCTATGCAGAATGAGAAGCCTGCTGTGCAACTCAGAACTGTCATTTAGGTCAACTTGACCTATTTAACATCTGTGTCTTACAACCAAGAGGGATACTTGTGGTAATACATGCCTCAGGCACTTCTGATATCTTTTCTTCCTTAAGTCATACTCTCCGTTGTTGAAATGAATTATTGTAAATACTTCCAAAACCCTGATACACTCTATGGCTCTGAATTCATACATCTCTCAATGAAGAGGACATCTCTGAGTGAACTGTGTCCCCACAAAATCAAATCCACGTGGGAGCTTAGAATGTGACCTTGTTTAGAAAGAGGGTCTTTTCAGAAGTGCTTAAGATGGGGTCATAATAGATTAGGGTGGACACTGAATCCAATGGCTAGTGCCATTAGAAGAAGAGTAGAAATGTAAATATCATAAAACTATCCATATTACATTTTATTTATAGGGTGATCTTTAGGGAAGCCAAATTATAAACATAAGGTGTTCAGTGAACATAGTCTGAGAACATGGGTGATACAGAGATTAATCAAATGTTCAATTGAATGAAACTATAATGGGCAGCCACATATATTCCATAAGAGAAATAGCCGTGTGAATTACAAAGTAATATGGAAATACTATTCGTTTTGAAGTCCCCTTTCTATGGATGATGCTAGAACAGGTAATACTAACTTCTGAACTTTTGTCTCAGTGATTCTTTTGTTCTCTGCTTATATATCTGATCAAACCTACATTCTGACAAATTATTTTTTGGCATGTTAAAATTTTAGTAAGTGCAATTTCATTCTTAGAAGTCCAGAAATACTTTAAGTAACTTTGTAGATCTTCATGCTGATTCTTTATGCTGGTTATAATGCTTAGAATAATAGGAAAAAATTATTATCCTAATTTCTCCATTTTTGTGGATATCTCATAGCATTCTTAAAAGAATGAGAGTATAGTCACTGTATAGAAAATATATGAAAAATGAAAATGTATATGAAATTGAAATTGAAATGTAGTTAACCTTAATTTCAGGATAAAACTAGCTCTAAGAACTATATGATTCTAAAACAACAATAACAATAATGATAATAGTCTTGCTCTTATTGGTACAAAGATCCAAAAATGATCTCCTGTTTACTCTTTCTTTTCAAGTAAAGTTTAATGAGCAATTCAGTTACAGTGCTTACTAATATTATGAAACCTTTAAAGCTGTCCACATTTCCATTTTGTAAATTTGCTATAATAATAGCAAATTTGAGCTAGTGATACTTCATGCACACATTCAGAGAAAAGGAAAAGTCTTTGAGTCAGGAGAATGATGACCTATTACTAACAAACAGTGATGTGTAGCTTTTATTTCTACTATCAGAGAGGCCTGCAACTTCCTGCTAAATGGCTTTGTGTTCAATACACATTTGCTGGGGTGAGCTGCACTATAATTAGAGCTATCACTAAATCATTATCACATTAGACCACTTTCTAGTGCCCTATCCAAACCCCGGTGGGCAATTCTACTGCTCCTCTTCTCGTGGAGAGCCACCATAATTCCCTCCAAGTCACTCCTGCTCAGACACCTACTTGAAAACACTCTGAAAAGTGCTCTGTGATAGAGGGAAAATTGGACACTTGAATGTGGGATGCTTCCTGATCAGGAAAGGGGAGAAAAAAGCCTTCAAAGGAACTTGAAGCCCTTGGAGCAGCATCTCATTACTCAGGAGAGCATGTGTGAGGAGATAAGGTAGAAGGGGAGGTTGATTTCAAGTAATTTTGGGAAGAAAGTATAAGAACAGAAGGTTTGAGTGTTTTAGAGTGGGAAAGATTCAAGTACCTGAAGACTGAAAAGCTAAAAAAAAAAATTAAAAAGAATTATTTACCAGGGCAGAATCTTGCCTCCAACAGTAAGAAAGAAATGCAAACTACAGTACTGACTGGCCTGTGTTTACTCTCTCATTTACTACATATTCCCACAATTAAAATATACTCTCATTTCATTCAATAATCTGGCCTGACCCACTACCACCTTTATCCCCAAATTCCTGTCTTTAAATTGACTCTCCTTTTCAAAATGCCAGAATGAGGTTGCCAAAGTAACTAAAATAAGGTGCTCAGGGTTTAATAAATATAAATGTAGTATGAGGTTCTTAAGGTGGCATAATACTGTGGAAATTGTATGGGAATAAGAAAAAGTATTTCTTGAAGCCTAGTATTACTAATAGCTCCTGTAATTCTCAGTTTTCTTATATGTAAATTAAAAATATTAATACTCGCCATTAACAGGAGTGCAATAAGGTACAAATGATCAAGGTAAGAAAAGCCTTTTAAAATTCAAAATTAGTATATAAAACTGAAGTACTGTTCTGGTGAGGAGGACGGTAGAATTATGTTTACCATCAAGACAATTTTTTTTAAAAAGTATATAAAACATGGAGATATTGATTTAAAATAGAATATGTTTTTTTATACAAAACATTTAGTTAAACATTTTTGGCTTGTGTTCACCTTTACAGTGTAGAAGTCACCTCTGGTGTGAAGTCCTGCTGACATTTTCAGTATTTCACCCTAGAAAAGAGCAGCATCTTTGCTGAATGGTTGCTATCCTTTATGTACAGATGTTGACTCATCTAGAGTGAATGCACTTTAAGGAGGATTGGGATCTTAATTTACTAAGCAGGTAGGCAAATTATGTAATTAGCTGATAAGCAGTTAAGCAGAAACGTATCAGAAGTAATCTTGTAGGGAACATGTTGGAATCAAAGAAGACTTATAAATATTTCTGTGACACAATTTCTGAAGTTAAAAATCTATACTAGTCATAGGCTTACTGAATTATATTCCATGAAATATGAAAAACACTAGAATTGGAAGCCTCTCATTATGTTCTTGAGATGTCATTTTTGGTTTTTTTAAAATCCATTTTTTTTCTTCTATAACCAGTTTATCTTCTTTCTGTTTGGCCATTTTTTTTTTGAGGAGAAACTAGAAATTCCTTCCATCAAACGACTATTATAAAAAGCTTAAATGCACCTCTTACAGTCTACAATTTATCGGGAGAGGGAAAATCATCATAGGAAAGTTTTTAAATAAATTGGGCAGGAGCTAGAATAAAATATAGGGTTATCATTCTATGAAGAATGTGGTTCCATTCCTGAACACTGGTAACATGGCCCATGGTGGAAAAGAAATTGGGAAACTCTAGTGTTTTGAATCATTACATTTAGCATTTAGTATTTGCATGGGCCATCAGTGTTAATATTCAGGGAGACATAGAAAATTATTATACCGTAAGGTTACATACAGTGATATACTATCGCAAGTTCATGCTATACTACTATATAAAGACATATTATACTGTGTTTAAAATATTGATATGCACTCATTTTGAAATATTTAGCATTTTAATATGCTTACTATACTTGAATTAATTTTTGTTATACTTGAAAAATCCAGAATGGGCCTTCATGTTTCCTTTTACATGAAACTTGGCATTGCAGACTTAATATCATTGGCTATAATTAACTACCATGTACAGAGAGATAGAGAGTATATACATTAAAAAGGGGACTTTCTGTAAGTAAACACTCACATCAGTGGTTCCTGAAGAATCACTGAAGGCTCAGCAAAGATTTTGAGGGATCCTCCTGTGCTCATTCTGATATTACTTTTATTTAGCCTTACCTTACTCCCAGAGATTAGAAAATGATAAGAAGTGGAATTACTTTGGATCACAGTGTCATAGAATTCTGACCCTAAAACCTAAGGACTCAAGTTTTAATGGATGTGCATGTGTCTGTTTGTTCTATTAGTATCATTTAGAACAATGGATACTTTTTCAATGGATGATAGTAAATTAGTGCAGGAAACTCATGATGGTGATTAATTTTGATTTTATACAGCAGATGTTTGCTCAGTGCCAAATAAATCTGTTCAATTTACCCCATGTCCTAATGTACCCTATCTATTATTTACATGCAAGCACATGGACCACTGAGAAAAGAAATCGCAAGGGCTGGCAGGGGTATATTAAGACATCTGGTGAGGTGATTGCTTACAAAATCAAAATTTTTGGCTGCAACTCAAGATTGAAAGTAATTTAGCAACAGGATCTTCTCTGTGTCTTCCTCTGTCTTCATTACCTTGCATTTAAGACTATACTATAAGCTCTCTGGTTGTCAGTGCAGTACATAGTATATTTTATGATCAAACATATTAGGAGAATGGAGAAAATAAAATATTAATTTTTATTCTAAATATTCTCATTGTAATTAGCAATCATAACTAACTGAATACTTGGTATCATTTATATGTAAATTGTTCATAAATTTTGGAATATATTCAATTTCCAACTATTTGGTACAGATAGTTTGTGGGTTCTCTTCTACTTGGATAGTAATTATAATGTTGGTAAAACCTAAATCAATTGAACAATAGAATCTACAGCTTACACATCAGACACTGCAGATGAATAAGTAGAAATATCAGTGACATGCATTTTTTAAAACAAAATCTTGTTGAGGGAATTTTAAAGGAAGGATAATAAAAAGGTAGTATGCTGACCATAATTATTTCTAATTTTTTCTTCCAGCCTCTAGCTATTTCTTCAACCTGCTATAACTGCTTCAAAATTCCTTCAAGTCCAAGCCAAAATGTCTTTTTCATCCTAGTCAAAGAGAAGCACAAAGAAAAATCATATTAAGAATTTATGTTTCTTTAATAACTAATTTCTAATGTTGTTTATGGAGCCTGATATGTAGAGAATCTTGTGCTTGGTACTGTGATGGGCACAAAAACACTTTCCCGATCTTTTGGAGGGTATAATACAAATATATGATAACTCAAGTGTGATGCAGACCATGTTACTTGCAAAAAGGAGGTTATTATTATCAAGAAAGCTGTTTCTTTAATAACAGACAACAGAGATTTAAAGAAAAGAAATTTATGTGTCAATTTGGATAGGAGAGAAGGACCAATAGGGCTTGAATGTCTAGTAGTGCTTGGAGAAAACAGTCCTGGTTTAATGAGTGTGGCACTCTATTAAACTTGCCTTGCATGTTTCCTAGGCCTTGTATATCCAGAAAAATGGTGAGTTGGATCAACTAAAGACAGGCAGAACAAGAATAAAGTAGAGAAAACTACAAGGACTGATGAGGCATACCAGTTAAAGATTTTGCCCCAGATTAACTCTCTCACCAGAACAGAAGCCTCCTTATATTTAATCTTCCTTTTAGAATATTGTTGCTTTGAATTATGAAATCAAGATACTCACTCCTAATAGCAAAATTTCCCTCCTAGTAGGGAAAATTTGTGCATTTTTCATTGAGTGTCACTGTATTCTCCTGTAAGAAAATGAAAGTTCCTGTGGCCAGGATACTCACCTGACCCTAAACTATTTGATGATGTACTACTTAGACTATGTAGTCTAATGCTTACACACTCGTCGGCAATAAGCCATTATTATTTGTGTTACTATATAAAAAGAAATACCCAGTGCTCTGTCCAGATATAGAGAAAGAGATGGATGGCAAATGCCTCAGAGGCAGGCATGATTCCAGCACTCAACCTGCCACTGTGAGAATAAAGCTTGGTATAAACCCTTTTACCCCTAACGATCTATTGTTGTTATTCAGGTCTCACCAAATCCAGATGGAACTAGCCCAGCAATCCCCCTCAGGCAAGACACTCTAGACATTTATTTTTCTCACAAAGCATTAGATCCTACCACAGGCTTTTAGTAGACTTTTTACCTATATGTCTTAAATCTCTAGTGTAAAAAGCATACACATGTATCTTTAATTTATAGACTTGTGACTGCTTTGTTATTAGGGGAGTTAGAGATGCACCTTACTTTTCAATTTGTTTTGAGTCAACCAAAAACAATTCAATCAGATGTAAATATTACATCATATTTGAAGAGTTTTATTAGCTTATCCAGAATGGGAATGCAATGTAATGCAATATATCTTAATTTAGACTAGCCTTTCTAACAGCATGACAATTCTTTAATATTTGGTAACTTGAATATTCTAAATTATAGAATTGTATTTGGATTTAAGATTGTGATTATTTATTTCAGTGAAAATTCATCATGAAAAACTTTCCAGCTTTTATAATGAATCTAACAAAGGCCAGCCTTGATGGTGACATGCAATTTGTAAAACATGTTTCAACATGATACAGGTTATAAGAAGTCTTTTTTATTTTATTTATTTTTTTCCATTTTACTGAAGTGCCTGGATGATGGCAGCTGTGAATCTAGCAGTAGTGAATCAGTTTAGCACTGCTGAGGCATTTCATGTTCTGTGCTGTGACTTTTCAATCTCCCAAAATGGAAAAGAGTTTCAGTACATATTTAGTCTGGCAGGAGTGACTATAGAAAGGCTCTCCTGATGAAATTGATGGAGACCTATAGTGTCAGTGGTGTTTCCATTAAAATTCAGAGCATGGACTGGAAGCACCAATATACATATCTTTCCTTATAAAGCACCTGTCATCCTATACTTTTCGGAATCTGATTTTGAAAATTGTATTTTAGTCTTCATGAGAATAATGATTTTAAATCATTTTGTAATTTGCTATGTTGCTTAATTAAAAAACAATTCAGATTTTGCACCGTGAAACATTTGAATATTATATTGGAATAATGCCTATATTAAAAGTTACACATGTGAAGAGTTTGGAAGTTGCTACTCCATTATAATAACAAGTAAAGATCTGAACAGATGGAAAATTCAACAGCTCTTTTAGGATCTATAGAAAGAGAGGGACATAAACCACATATTTCATAGAGAGTTGAGGGAGCAATACACAGCCCCCAACATGAGAGAAAATAGAGCAGATACACAGACTTATGGCTTACCAGAGTAGAGAGTCACTAGTAGAAATCTCATGGAAACCAGTGCCAGCTTGGGTTAGGAAAACATGGACTCTAATTGTTGAATTACTGGAGGCTCAGTGGATAACTTTGAAAGTTAAAAATTCCAGGGCAACCCAGTCTTAGAGGTCTCTGTAATTTTGTTAGATTTTCCAGTAAGAGGTCAACCACATTCTTGCAGTATATATCTGAGAAAAATTTTCTCATGCTTCTGGCAATGGGGAAGGAAAAAGACCACTTTGAAATACCCCAGAGCACTCTGTTCTTAATAAGGTCTACCTTCAGGGGAAACTAGTTAACCAGACCTAACCTGCAGGGTATTCCATAGAATAACTGACCTGGGGAAGGGAAATACTCAATTCCAGCCCATTTAGCCACACAATACCATGTGAGGATCTGGGGGAAGATAAGTTTTTGTGCAGTTTACAGCCCAGAAGCAAAGGTTCTCTAAAAGACTGAGACCTAATAATGGGAATAAAGAATGTTTCCCCTTCCCCAAAACCCTAACATCACATAGCTAAAAGTCAGTTTACAGCAGTTCTTTTTTCTTAGTGCACCATGTCCAACTATCAAGAAAAAAATTACAAGGCATACCAAAAGACAACACAATTTTATGAGATGGAACAAGCATCAGAAGCAGACATGACAGGGATATTTGAATCATCAGACCAGAAATTTTTTAAAAAACTGACTTATATGCTAATAGCTTTAAAGGATAAAATAGCATGAAAGAACAGATGGACAGGGAATCAGAGAATGTGTATTTTAAGAAAGGAACAGAAATAAATGCTACAATTAAAAAAAACAGTATAATAGAAATGAAGAATGCCTCGATGGACTTAGTAGTAGATTGTACACAACAGAAGAAAGACTCTCTGAGCTTGAGGATATCTCAGTGGAAATTTCCAACCCTGAAAAGCAAATAGAACAAATAATGAGAAAAACAGAATAAGATATCCAAAGACCATGGGGCACCTAAAAAAGGCTTAACAACATGCTCCTAAATAATCAATGGATCACTGACTGAATTAAAAAAGAGATAAAGCAAGATATGGAGACAAATGAAAACAACAGCTCAATGCCCCAATTTCTGTGAGATGCAGTGAAGGCAGTTCTAAGATGAACGTATATAGCAATCCAACCCTATTTAAAGAAGGAAGAACAATCCCAAAGGAACAGTCTAAATTCACAATTATTGAAACTGGAAAAAGTACAAATGAGGACCAAAGTAAAGAAAAAGGACGAACATAATAAAGATCAGAGAAGAAATAAATAAAATTCAGAAGGATAAAACAAAGAAAGATGTAATAAAACCAAGAGCTGGTTCTATGGTAAAATAAACAAAATAAATAACCCCCTAACCAGACTTATCAAGAAAAATAATTCTCACACATAAACAGAATCAGAAATGAGAAAGGAAAAATCACTATGGAAAACACCAAAATACAAAGAATTATTAGAGAATACTATGAAAAGTTATATGCTAAAAAACTGGATAACCTAGATGAAATGGACAACTTTCTAGAAAAATACAACCTCCAAGATTGACCCAGGATGAAATAGAAAATCTGAGCAGACCAATGACCAGCAATGAAATTGAATCAGTAATAAAAAAACTATGAAAGAAAAAAACCTCCAGATGAGATAGATTCACCACTGAATTTTATAAGACACTTAGAGAAGACATAAGATCCATTCTCCTTGAAGTTTTCCAAGAAATAGAAGAGGAGGGAATACTTCCAAACTGATTCTATGAAATCACAATCACTCATACCAAACAAGACAAAGACACCACAGACAAAAAAAATTACAGACCAATATCACTGATGAACATAGATGTGAAATTCTTAACAAAATATTAGCAAACTGAATTCAAAAATATATCAAAAAGATCATCCATCATGATCAAGTAGGATTTGTTCCAGGGATGCAAGGATGGTACAGCATTCAAAAATGCATTAACAACATCCACCACATCAACAAAAAGGACAAAAACCACATGATATTCTCCATAGATACTGAAAAAGCACTTGACAAAATTCAACATCTGTTCATGATAAAAACTCTCAACAAAACGGGTATAGATGACAAGTACCTCAACATAATAAAGGCCATATATGAGAAACCCACAGCCAACATCATACTTAATAGCAAGAGGCTTAAAGCTTTTCCTCTAAGATCAGGAAGAAGACAGGGATGTGCACTCTCCTCACTATTATTCAACATAGTACTGGAGGTCCTAGCCATGGCAATCAAACAAAAGAAAGAATACAAGGCATTCATATTGGTAAAGAAGTCAAACTGTCCCTGTTTGCAGATGACATGATATTGTACATAAAATCCTAAAGAATCCACTCCAAAACTACTAGAACTAGTATTTGAATTTAGAAAAGTTGCAGGATACAAAACTAATATAGAGAAATCTGTTGCATTCCAGCACACTAATGATGAACTAGCAGAAAGAGAAATTGGGAAAATAATTTCATTCACAATTGCATCAAAACGAATAAAATACCTAGGAATAAACCTAACCAAAGAAGTGAAAGACCTATACCCTGAAAACTACAAGTCACTCTTAAGAGAAATTAAAGGGTACACTAATAAATGGAAACTGATCCAATGCTCTTGGCTAGGAAAAATTAATATCGTCAAAATGGCCATCCTGCCCAAAGTAATATACAGATTTGATGCAATCCCTATCAAATTATCAACAACATTCTTCAACGAACTGGAACAAATAGTTCAAAAATTCATATGGAACCACCAAAGACCCTGAATAGCCAAAGCAATCCTGAGAAGGAAGAATAAAGTGGGGTGGATCTCACTCCCCAACTTCAATCTCTACTACAAAGCCGCAGTAATCAAGACAATTTGGTACTGGCACAAGAACAGACCCACAGACCAGGGGAACAGAATAGAGACTCCAGACATTGACCCAACCATATATGGTCAATTAATATTTGATAAAGGAGCCATGGACATACAATGGTGAAATGACAGTCTCTTCAGCAGATGGTGCTGGCAAAACTGGACAGCTACGGGTAAGAGAATGAAACTGGATCACTGTCTAACCCCATACACAAAAGTAAATTCAAAATGGATCAAAGACCTGAATGCAAGCCATGAAACCATAAAACTCTTAGAAAATAACATAGGCGAAAATCTCTTGGACATAAACATTAGCGACTTCTTCATGTACATATCTCCCAGGACAAGAAAAACAACAGCAAAAATTAACAAGTGGGACTATATCAAGCTGAAAAGCTTCTGTACAGCAAAGGACATCATCAATAGAACAAAAAGGTACCCTACATTATGTTAGAATATATTCATAAATGACAGATCCGATAAAGGCTTGACATCCAAAATATATAAAGGGCTCACACACCTCAACAAACAAAAAGCAAATTGTCCAATTAAAAAATGGGCAGAGTAGCTGAACAGACAGTTTTCCAAAGAAGAAATTCAGATGGCCAACAGACACATGAAAAGATGCTCCACATTGCTAGTTATCAGATAAATGCAAATTAAAACCACAATGAGATATCACCTCACACCAGTAAGGATGGCTATCATCCAAAAGACAAACAACAACAAATGTTGGTGAGGTTGTGGAGAAAGGGGAACCCTCCTACACTGCTGGTGGGAATGTAAACTAGTTCAACCATTGTGGAAAACAGTGTAGAGATTCCTCAAAATGCTCAAAATAGACTTACCATTTGACCCAGGAATTCCACTTCTAGGAATTTACCCTAAGGATGCAGCACTCCAGTTTGAAAAGGACAGATGCACCCCTATGTTTATCGCAGTACTATTTACAATAGCCAAGTAATGTAAGCAACCTAAGTGTCCATCAGTAGATGAATGGATAAAGAAGATGTGGTACATATAAACAATGGAATATTATTCAGCCATAAGAAGAAAACTAATCCTACCATTTGCAACAATATGGATGGAGCTAGAGGTTATTATGCTCAGTGAAATAAGCCAAGCGGAGAAAGAGAAATATCAAATGATTTCACTCATCTGTGGATTATAAGAGCAAAAGAAAAACTGAAGGAATAAAACAGCAGCAGTATCACAGACCCCAAGAATGGACTAACAGTTACCAAAGGGAAAGAGACTGGGGAGAATGGGAGGGTAGGGAGGGATAAGGGTGGGGTAGCAGAAAGGGGATATTATGATTAGCGTGTATAATGCAGTGGGTGGGGGAAAGGGGAGAGCTGTTTAACACAGAGAAGACAAGTAGTGATTCTACAACATCTTACTATGCTGAAAGACAGTGACTGTAATGGGATTTTTCAGGGGGACTTGGGGTAGAGGAGAGCCTAGAAAACAATGTTCTTCATGTAATTGCAAATAAATGATAAAAAAATAAAAAAAGTGACAAATTGAAAAGAGTTACAACTATTGTAGACATTAATCCACATATATCAGTAATCACTTTGAGTATCAATAGTCTAAATGCACCAGTTAGAAGACAATGATCGTCAGTGTGGTCTAAAACAATACCCAACTATGTTATCTATAAAAACCTACTTTAAATAGATATGTACAAATTAAAAGGAAATGGATGAAGAAAAATATACCATGCAAACATTAATCAAGCAGAAGTATAGCTATATAACTTTCAGAGAGAGCAGACATCAAAGTGAGGAAAGTTATCAGGAACAAAGTTATCAAGGATATTATGTAATGATACATGGCTCAATTAGGTAAGAGGACATAAGAATCTTTAACATGTATGTGTCTAACAACAGAATGTTAATCTATGTGAGATGAATCTATTATCATGGTTCAACAACCCTCTGTTAAAAATGGACAAATCCAACAGGCAGAAAATCAGTAAGAACATAATTGAACTCAATTAATACCATTGAGCAACTGGTTATAATGGACATCTATAGATACTTCACCCAGAAAGATCAAAATATACATTTTTCTCAAGCTCACATGGAACATTCACCAAGACAGACTTCATACTGGGTCATAAAACACAACTTAAATTAAAACAATAGAAATCATTAAATATTGTCTCTCAGATCAGAATGCAATTTAAAGTAGAAATCAATAAAAAGATAAATGGAAAAATCCCAAAATATGTGGATATTAAAAAGCATACTTCTAAATACATGTAAGTCAAAGAGCAAACCTCAAATAATTAAAAAAATATTTGAACTAGTTGAAAATGAAAATACGTACTATCAAAATTTGTGGGACTCAGCAACAGCAGTGATTAGAGGGAAATTTATGCCATTGAATACATATATTACAAAACAAATAAGTATTAAAATCAATAAGTTTCCACCTTAGGAAACTAAAAAAAAAGAGCCAAAATAAGTAGAAAGAAAATAATTTGAGGAGAAATAATTGCAATTGAAAACAGCAAATAATAAGGAATTCAACAGAACCAAAACCTGGTCTTTGAAAAGCTCAATAAAATTAAAGTGTTTATCTAGGAATACTAAAAAAAAGGGCACCAATTATTAATATCAGAAATGAAAGAAGAAAAGTCAATATATTCTATGGACATTAATAGAATAATAAAAGAATACTCTGAACAAGACTATGCTCACAAATTTAATGATCCAAATAACATGGATCAATTCCTTGAAAGACGTAAGCTACCAAAATCCACACAAGAAGAAATAGATAATCTGAATAGGTCTATGTTTATTAAAGAAATTGAAACAGTTATTAATAATCTCCCTAAATAGAAAGGATCAGGTTCATTGTTGAATTCTTTCAAACCTATAAGGAATAAATGATGCCAATTTTCTTGTACAATCTCCTTTGGAGGATAAAACAGAGGGAAAACTTCCTAATTAATTCTATGATGCCAGCATTACTACATCAAAGCTTTGCAAAGACATTACAAGAAAAGAAAAACACAGATCAATATCTCTCATTATCATAGGTGCAAAAATCCTTAAAATATTACTGAATTGATTCGAACAGTGTATAAAAAGAATGATACACTGTGACCAAGTGTGATTTATCCCAGAATTCAAGACATGCTAAGAGAGAGGGTCTATTGATTTTACATGAGCATTTTCTTAATAGTGTAAATATTCACATTTCAGTCATGAAAGGAAAGCAATGCCATTTGTACAAAATTAATTTAACAAATTATTACTTTTAATGTAAAATATTACTTGATATAACCAAAGAGATGTTGAGCAAAGCTAAGAGGGGATATATCCTTACCTTATACCTGATCTTAGTGGCAAAGCTTGAAGCTTCTCACTATTAAGTATAATGTTACCTGTGGGTTTTTGTAGATAGTCTTTATCAAGGAGAGTAAGTTTCCCTATATCCCTAATTTACTGAGAGTTTTTTTCTCAGAATAGGTGTTGGATTTTGTTAAATGCTTTTTCTTCATCTACTGATGTGATCATGTGATTTTTCTTTCTTAGCTTATTGGTATGATGGATTTCCTTAATTGATTTTTAAATGTTGAACCTGCTCACTCTTTATACTATAGAGCCACAGTTAGGAGGGCCTAGGAGCTTACTCAGAATCCATATGAAGTATACATCCCTATTATTAAATTGGCAGGAGGGCTACAGATAGTTGTCTTCCAATTAGTTCTGATGAAAAGAGCAAGGGAATTGTGATAGAAAGTTCACATATTTCAAGGGCCTTTCCCTCGGATATCTTTCTTCAGTGAAGTTCTTCCTTTTCAGTACCTCACTTTTTAAATTTATTTTTACTTTGGTATCAGTTATCTTCAGTTACATGAAGAACATTATGTTTACTAGGCTCCCCCCTTCACCAAGTTCCCCCAACAAACCCCTTTACAGTCACTGTCCATCAGCATAGTAAGATGCTGCAGAATCCCTACTTGTCTTCTCTGTTGTACAGCCCTCCCCGTGCCCCCACCCCACATTACACATACAAATCGTAATGCCCCCTTTGTTTTTCCCCACCCTTATCCCTCCCTTCCCACCCATCCTCCTCAGTCCCTTTCCCTTTGGTAACTGTTAGTCCATTTTTGGGTTCTGTGATTATGCTGCTGTTTTGTTCCTTCAGATGAATGAAATCATTTGGTACTGGTCTCTCTCCACTTGGCTTTTTTCACTGAGCATAATACCCTCTAGCTCCATCCATGTTGTTGCAAATGGTAGGATTTGTTTTCTTCTTATGGCTGAATAATATTCCATTGTTTATATGTACCACATCTTCTTTATCCATTCATCTAATGATGGACACTTAGGTTGCTTACATTTCTTGGCTATTGTAAATAGTGCTGCGATAAACATAGGGGTGCATCTGTCTTTTTCAAACTGGGCTGCTGTATTCTTAGGGTAAATTCCTAGAAGTGGAATTCCTGGGTCAAATGGTATTTCTATTTTGAGCATTTTGAGGAAACTCCATACTGCTTTCCACAATGGTTGAACTAGTTTACATTCTCACCAGCAGTGTAGAAGGATTCCCCTTTCTCTACAACCTGGCCAGTATTTGTTGTTGTTTGTCTTTTGGATGGTGGCAATCCTTACTGGTGTGGGTTAATATCTCATATGTGAACATTTCTCTGATGATTATCGATGTGGAGCATCTTTTCTTGTATCTGTTGGTCATCTGAATTTCTTCTTTAGGGAACTCAGCTCCTCTGCCCATTTTTTAATTGGATTATTTGCTTTTTGTTTGTTGAGGTGTGTGAGCTCTTTATATATTTTAGATGTCAGTCCTTTATTGGATCTGCCATTTATAAATATATTCTCCCATACTGTAGGATACCTTTTTGTTCTATTGATGGTGTCCTTTGCTGTGCAGAAGCTTTTCAGCTTGATATAGTCCCACTTGTGCATTTTTGCTTTTGTTTCCCTTGCCCAGAGAGATATGTTCATGAAGAAGTGGCTCATGTTTATGTCTAAGAGATTTTTGCCTATTCTTTTTTCTAAGAGTTTTATGGTTCAGTACCCCTCTTTTACTGATTTATTTTAATCTAACACTTAAGAGTTTATTATTCAAAACTGTTTTACCTAATTTGTAAGTTACCATGATAGTGAAGCATTCTTTGACATCTACCATATTTCTTAAATTATGAAACATTTGTTATGCAGAGATTTTATTTCAAAGATTATTTTTAGAAAATATTAAAATCATGTACAAATAGGAGGCCCTTCTCACAAAACTTATACATACAAATGACTTAAAAGTCAGGGATGGATAAAAAAGAGAAGTCTGAAAATAAGAAAAAAATGTCCTAATTGTGTGCTTTTAATCTGAAAATATCTTCATATCACGAAGTGAGTAAAGAATTTATATATATAAGGTACAAAATGAAACGTTCCTACAATAGCAATATTCAGTATAAACATTTATAGCTGTATGATGAATTCAACTACTTCCAGGTCCTTGGTCAGTAGGGCTAGCCCTGGAACAATGATCCTTTCAGTGTCTGCAGACAGTGGGCCTGTTACCAGGTGTTCAACTGGTTTTTGTATATTGATTTTGTATCGATCAATGTAAGTAATTTTATTGATTAGTTCTAACAATATTTTGGTAGAAAATTTAGAATTTTCTCTATATAAGATTATGTCACCTGTAAGAAGATTCAAAGAATTTGGATTCCTTCTCTTTTTATGTCTAAGCATTTTAAGACACCCAATACTATATTGAATGGAAGTAGTATGAGTGAGCACTTTTGTCCTGTTCCTAATCTTGGAGGAAATTCTTTCAGCTCGCCACCATTGAGTATGGTGTTAACTGTGGGCTTGTCATAGACAGCTTTTATGATGTTAAGGTGAATTCATTCTATATCTAATATGTTTAGAGTTTTTATAAGGAAAGGATGTTGGAAGTTGTCAAATGATTTTTTCTGCATATGTTTAGATGATCACATGATTTTTAACTTTCATACTGTTAACATGGTGTATTGCATTTATGGATTTGCATATGTTGACTCATCCTTGCATTACAGAGATTATTCTTACTTGATAATGGCGCATTGTCCATTTCATGTGCTTTTTAATTTGGTGACTAGTATTCTGTTGAGGATTTTACATCTATATTCAGGGATTTTGGCCTACTGTTTTCTTTTCTTTCTTAAGATAATTCTTATTCACTTGCATTGTAGCTCAGTTTTCCTTAAATTGTTACAGTTGTGCCACATTTCTTACCTCAAGACAGGTATCTCTAAGGCAATTTTGGTGTCTGAAACCTTAGCTTTCTGATGGGTTCAAGAAAAATTTTGATTTTTGTGATTATCTGGCTCTTTTTGGTTGTTAGATTTGAAGGAACACTTTTTCCTGCTTTTTATATTTTAGGAGTAAGAAGTAACCTTTCAGATATATTTTAATGTCCTTAATTGCCATTTGCAGATGGCATACATTTGTCATTTGAACTTTGGAGGAACATTTGGTGGTTTAAGTGTATCTTCAGAACATGAAGAAAAGCTGACATTTATTTAAGGAAACAGACATCATGAAATCATTCCCAATGATAATTTTGGTTTACCTTTATACTAAACCTGAAAAATGGTCTTCAAGTCTCCAGAGCTTGCCCCTCAGGTAGGCTTAATGCCTCTTTATGTCTCAGCCAGTATTCAGTTGAACTTTCTTCAGTGCCAACATCTAAAAAAAAGTTCCAATTGGAAATCATAATATATTATAATAGGAAGAAAAATAAATATAATTTGAGTCCCATTTCTGCCCATTCTTAGAAGACAAATATCCTAATCTTTCTCATCATCAGTAAATATAGGTAATAATTTCAATTCTTAGATGTATAGAAAGGATCACAATTTAACATATGCCCAAAGCACAAAAATGTAAAATGCTCTAATGTAAAATGGTATTTTTCTGACAAGATAGTTAGAAAACTGTACTCATAATCTAATTCAGGGGAGCAAGAAAGCAAATAAATAAATAAATAAATAAATATTTAGTGAGTCCTTTATTAAATAGTTCAAATTATATTACTTGTTAAGATTTTGATGTATATTTCATCAACAAAAATATACACAATAATATTTCTGGTGTAATCAGACATCAAAATGTTTAATTTTCTGTTATAGAATTCTGGCATCAAAAAGAAACTTTCTAGTCTAGACCAATATTTCAAAGAGGTGAATAATTCCAATTATACAGTGTTAACTCATCTTGTTTATGTCAGGAAGTATAAATTATATTACAGGGACTTGAATCATTGAGACCAGAATCCTTCAATGTTGGAACTGTAAACAAAAGTAAGAACAAAGTTAAAGGAAGCAACTAGTGATAGTGAACAATAGTCCCAGAGAGTGTTAAAATTTAGCACACTTTAACACTTCCTGAGTCTGAAGAGGCAAGAACAGAAAACAATTATCTATATCTGCCAAGAGTTTAAGTATTGAAAGAGCAGCCATAATACAGGAGCTGTAGTTTTAGGTAGAAGATTGTTGTTATTGCCAAATTCAGGTATTAGCGACCCCAAGAGAATACACACACACTGCCTATTTCTCCTCTCATTTTTTGATCTACTGTTAGGTAATCCCATTGAATCAACACAATGGAAAGCCAGAGATGATAGATCTCAGATGAAAATGTCTGTGGAGGTCAGGTTCCTATATTACAAAACAGGGCAGAAAAGGACCAAATCTCCAGTGGATCTAGAAAGGCAAACAAAAAATATCTAGCTCAATATGTTTATTAGTATCTATTTCTTGTTCAATTAAGCTACTCAAAATGTACTGCTAATTAACTATGAACTACCTTCTAATAAACTAACACAGATAATCTCATCTATATTGAACACTCAATATGTAATCAGTGACCTTAATTCTTGAAAATTTCATTTGATACATTCTTAGTCTATTGTAAATTTGAGATTAATAAAGACTTTCGGAACTCCTGGGATCTCAGGAGGTATCCATAAACCAATTAACCCTCCTATTCCCACTCCAGTTCACGTGTTGACGATGCTAGATCACTTACTTAGTACCTTTGTTGAGGTCTTTTATTTGTAGGTCTCCTAAATGTGGGCAGAAAAAAAGAAACTGTTTTCATGCCCTAGTCATTTGTCTGTGACTGTTTTAAATGCCTCCCCATTTTTACATGACAGCCTTTTACAAATTTGCCTTTAATCAGTTTTCCTATCTATAATGTCACCTGGTTCATGTCCAAGGCTATTTAAGGAAAAGGTAAAGATCTAGTGGGTCCCTCCCTGTTCTTTTGGGATTGTACATGCATACAGATAACAGGTGTGTGTGCATGTGTGTGTGAGGGTTTGTGCCTGACCACTTTGGGAATGTATGTCTGTTGCTAAGTCATCACTCCATGGAAATACATTTAAAAGAATCAAACTAACCAATCACATTTTCATATGTTAAGCAGGAAAATAAAGAGAAAGGGATATACATGGAACAAGACTTGTAACTGGGAAAAGAAAATACATTAAGAAGAAAAAGAGAGTGTTACTACTAAGACACCAAAAGCTAATTGAAATGTGAGGGTTGTGAGCATTTTCTTAAAGAAATTAACTGGCCTTAAAGCGACAGAATACAAAGTATTTTCTTTCTCCTGAGTCAAACTCACATTGCTTTTGAGCACCATAATGAAAAGAACAACTTAAATTTCAAACTGGGTCTCAAAGCAGTAGAGCTGTGTAAATTTTCTCTGTGTAAAAGGTCTCTTCATGTCTCAATTTTTTTGAAAATAAGTGCACTTAACAATCAGAACCCTGTTTGTGAAAACTATAAACTGAACCTTATAAAATCTGTGCTTGACAAGAACTGTATTTTTAAAAATATTCATGTGGAATATTTCCCAGATTATCCATCTGTGTTTCTAATTTATTACACTAAGGATAAAAATGCCAGGATTGTAGGGTGAGAATAGTGATGACTGGATTCACAAGCAGTGGTGGTACTACACTGATATGAAATAATTATGATGAATACCCTTCAAAAAAGTCTGGCTGCAAATGTTTATAGCTAAAGATAGATTTTTGGAGTTAAGCTTTCTCAAAGAGAAATGCACAGAATATTATGAATTACAGAATCTAATGGGTTGATGGGATAATCATTTGTGCTTTTTTCTTTTTTTTCTTGAAGTATAAATGATACACAACATTATATTGGTTTCAAGTACAACATGGTGACTTGATAGTTATACATTATTAAATGCTCACCCCATTTAGTGTAGTTACTTTCTGTCAGTGTGGTAGATGTTAAAGAACTATCGACTATATTCTCCACATCTTTACTTTCATCCCCAGGACTAATTTATTATTGAGATTTTGTGTCTTTTTATCCACATCACCAATTTCACCCACCTACCTCAACCCCTCCAGGATGGTAATCACCAGTCATTTTTCAGTGTCTATAAGTCTGTCACTGTTTTGTTCATTTTGTTTTATTTTGTTTTTTTATTCCACATATAAGTGAAATGATATGGTATTTGTCTTTCTCTGCCTGGCTTATTTCACTTAGCATAATAACCTCTAGGGCCATGCATGCTATTGTACATGGTAGGATTTCTTTCTTTTTTATGGCTGAAAAATATTCCATTGTATATATGTACCACATCTTCTTTATCCATTCATCTACTGATGGACACTATGGTTGCTTCCATATCTTGGTTTTTGTAAATAATGTGGCAATAAACATAAGGATGCCTATATCTTTTCAAATCAGAGGTTTTGTTTTCTTTAGATAAATTCCTAGAATTACTGGGTCAGATGGAATTTCTATTTTAGTTCTTTGAGAAACCTCCATATTGCTTTCCACAGTGGCTGTATCAGTTTACATTCCCATCAACCCAGTAGGAGGGTTCTTTTATCTCCACTTCCTTACCAACACCTGTTATTTCCTTTCTTTTGGATTATGGCCATTCTGACTAGTGTGACATGATATCTCATTCTGTTTTTGATTTACATTTCCCTGTATTTTTCCTTTGGAAAAATGTCTATTCAGATCCTCTGCCCATTTTTTAACTGGGTTATTTGTTTTCTGATGTTAAGTTGTATTACCTCTGTATATATTTTGAATTTAGACCCTTATTGGATATATCATTTGGGAATATATTCTCCCATACTGTAGGTTGCTTTTTCATTTTGTTGATGGTTTCTTTTGTTGTACAGAAGCTTTTTAGTTTGATGTAGTCCCACTTGTTTATTTTTGCTTTTGTTTCCCTTCCCCAGGGAGACTTATCACAACAAAATTACTCATGCTTATGTTCAAGAGATTTTTGCCTACATTTCTTCAAGGAGTTTTGTTTTCATGTCTTACATTTAGGTCTTTAATCTATTTCCAGATAACTTTTGTGTATGGTGTTAGATAGTAATACAATTTCATTTTCTTGCATGTAGCTGTCCAGTTTTCCCAACACCATTTTTTGAAGAAACTGTCTTTTCTCCATTGTATATTCTTGCCTCTATTATAATTAATTGGCCATGTAGACATGGATTTATTTCTGGTCTCTCTATTGTGTTACACTGATCTATGCATCTGTTCTTGCTCCTGTACCATACTGTTTTAAACACTGTAGATTTGTAGTACAGCTCAAAGTCAGGGAGTGTGATACCTCCAGCTTTGTTATTTCTCAAGATTGCTTTCATATTTGGGGTTTTTGTGGTTCCATGTAAACTGTAGGAGTTTTTGCTCTAGTGCATACCATTTGTTTTTGATTGGGATTACTTCAAATCTGTGAGTTGCTTTGAGCAGGATGGCCATTTTAACAATTTTAATTCTTCCTATCCAGGAAACTGGGATAGATATCCATTTATTTGTGCCTTCTTTAATTTCTTTCATCAGTGTTATAGTTTTCAGAGCACAGATCTCTTACCTCCTTAGTTAGGTTTATTTCTAGGTATTTTATTCTTTTTGATGCAATTGTAAATGGAATCTTTTCCTTGATTTCTCCTGCTAGTTTGTTGTTAGTATATAGGAATGCAACAGATTTTTGTATTTTATTTGTGTCCTGCTACTTTGCTGAATCCATTTATTAGTTCTAATAGTTTTTTGGTGGAGTCTTTAGGGCTTTCTTATGTAGTAGCATGTCACCTGTAAATAGTGACAGTTTTAGTTCTTCTTTACCAATTTGGAGGCATTTTATTTATTTTTCTTGTCTGATTGCCATGACTAGGACTTATAAGTACTATGTTGAATAAAAGTGGTGAGAGTAAATGTCCTTGTCTTGTTCTTGAAATAGGCTCATCATTTGAAATAAATACTTCCTACAAGTAGCAAAAACTGTCATAAGTTTGCAGGTATCATAAAATGCCACTTTTTAATAAAATTTTAGCCTAATAAAGAACTACACTAAATACTGTAAGGCTTTAATGAAGTATATAACTTTAAGTGTGAGGGAAAATAGATTAATGCCTGTAATTAAAACATGAAGCCATCTTAATATAAGGAAAAAGTTTAAGAAATTTTGTTTCAGCAGGACTTTACTATTATTCAGAATTCCTATCTATATCTGGAAACAAAGGTGATAAAAACAGTGAAACCAGTTTTAAACTACAGCCGTCTACTTAATTTTGATGAACTCCATGAACAGAGTTTAGTACCTGGAGATTATTGAACTATATGGTTTTACCTGTGATAAAGCCTCACAGCATGAAACTGAGCCCCTGATGTTCTATTAGGGAAGTGTTTAAAACAACTTGTTTTTGTAATTGTGTTTGAAGTTTTAGGACAGTTTTGGTGAATTGTTCCTAAGAATGTTTGAAATGTTATGATTAAATGTCCCTAAGAATATTTTTGAAATATGTACTTGATTTATATCTTCTGAAACACTTAGCTTAAAGTCTACCTATTAGTGAAATAAATACATTATTTTTAAACGCTCATTATCCACGGTGCAAGTGAGAACACATAAAGCAATTAAAATATGTTTAGTTCAGTGCACTCAAAAGTATAAAAAGTTTCAAGTATATTCTTATGTCGAAATCACTACTATAACACCATAATTACAATTCACTTGAATATTCCACATATAGACAATTATTGTTTTTCTACATAAGAAACATTTGCCTGTGGAGTCCACTACTGGTCTCACACTTACTACCTCATTATGGTTTTCTCTGAGTGAATTCAAGAGGTAAAAAAAATTACATTCTTTTCATCATTATATTAATATGTAAATGTTTCAACTTTTAAAGTTGAACAGTATTTATTCTACAGTACTCAAGAATATAGAAATTAGGAAAAATATTTTCATAATATCATAAAATCAATATAAGTAAAATAATTTCATCTTAATGAGCATTCTAAAACTATATGACTGTAAGTCATCTTGCCTGGATCTGATGAATTTGCCTGGCTATAGGGATTTTGGTCAGAACTTTGGTTACAATAAAGATATAATAAATTTTTACATAATATAGTTTGCAATTATTAAGTATGTATATATAAGATATAGCTAACATGTTTATATGTTGAATGTATGTATATATTTAATAAATATAAGGGAACATATTTAATGTATATGATCATAGAATAAAGTTCTCATTATAAAATTAATGATCAGCCACTTTTCTGGTTTCTAAAATGTACAAAGTCAGATCTGTCATAAAACAATGTAATCATTAATACATAGTTTAAACAAACAAAAATTTGATGTAATAATTAATGTTATCCTTATATATCATTGAAAATTCAGGTTTTCTTCCAAATTTCCTTAATATTAGGAATTAATTGTGCACCACAGCTTGGAAGTCAGTTATTATCTCTAAAAGAAAATGCTCTGTGATAGCAAAACCACTAATAGTGGTAGGAGCGGCAATGAAAGTTACTGCTCATACTTGGTATAGTAATGAAAATGTGACTACTTACGGCAACTCTTAGCTGTTGTCTCTAAGGATATCAGTTTACTTCTGGAAAGGAAAAATTATGCTTTCAAGCTAATAATCCTGAAATACAGGGAAGATCAATCAATTAATTGGGAAAATAAAGAAACAAACACTGACTAGTGTAAGAAAAATTAGAGGTAATTCATTTTATATACTCATTACTAATATTTACTGTGAAGCATTTTAAAGGTAGAATATAAGCAAAGCATATTTCAGTCTCTCAATCTAATAAAAACAACTTTGTAATTCAAAAATAGAATTTTACCTTATATTCCAATATAATGTATTGAAGAATGAGCAGAATCAAGAAAACCAAATTGGTCTCAAGAGTCACATGCTAATAAAGTTATTGTATAATATACATTAGCTTTTACTGTAATTACATTTTTTACCTTTAAAATTTAGTGGTGTATGGTCCACAACTTAAGGCACTTTATTGTAAGGCTAGGAATACCACAATGGAGAAAATAATACAAATCCATGTTTCCCAAATAATTGGATTGAGAATGGTACATGGAGGTGTGTGAACAGAAAGGATCAGTGTGAATCAAGTGAACTGTATCATGGATGCATATAAAGATATGCTCAAAGCTTAAGGGTCTGTGATAGAATCCATGAGTTTATAAGCCAATAGGGATGGGAATGACTTAATATGAAAATGTAAGATGACAGGATTATAACTGGAGGGACTTAATACACCTTGTCCTACCTCTTTTTTCTTACGGTGTTGGAAGTAGAATAGTCAACAAATATTCAAAAAACTCACCCATATTTTCCAACATTCATGTGGTTGGGTGAAGATCATGTGATAAGTTTTGGAAGAGTTTTGTACAAAATAATGTATACCAATTACAAGACAAAACAGAAATGAGGTGGCACATGCCTCTCCAGTTGTTTCTTCTCCTAATGCGTAGATGCAAGTAATTAGATTTTCCAGTAGGTGCAGTTATAAGAAGGGGAAGCTTATGTCAGCCTAGTGTTTTGTGTGACTATGTGGAGTAGAGCATCCAAGCAAATTATATGGATGCCTAGGATGAGGAAGAAATAAAACCTTGTTTTGTTAACCTACTGCAATTTGAGAACATTTTTTTCCTTGAAGCAGAAGTTTTCCTATACTTACTAAGATGTGGATAAAGAAACAATGATAGGAGAAGAAAATTATAATTCATCTTTTGCATTTAGCAAATTATCAGGAAATTAATCAGGAAAACTTACTTTTTAAGAACTTTACTATATTTTTTCAACATCAAACAATTCTTTATCATTTTTTAAGAACTCAACACACTTACAAAAATAAACATCTTTTCTACCCACAGATGATTTATCATATCTTCTTGGTTAATGCTTTGTAGTATCTTTGAGTCCAACTTTGAGTTCAACTCCCTCTTTATCAAATTCTCTTCCAAAAGAACTACTTCATGCTTTCAGTCATTTAATTAAACTGCTTTTGGTTTCTAATTTTTTTGAGAAAAAAAATAGAAACATAAATATTCAGGTAATTTCTGTAGGAAATCAGAAATATGTTATTAATGTTATTTATAAATTTAAAAAATAAATAATTTATAAAAGGCATGAATTGTCTTCTAGTTGTTACTTAAAAAGCATAAAATACATACTCTTTAAGAAAGGTGAGAATATTGAAGATTCTCATAGCAAGAGCACTGGAGTCAAATGATTTAAAAAATATTTGCTATGGTTTTCTACTATGCCCAAAATAAATGGCTTTTCAAAATAATAGTTGAATTGAGGCCAAGACATTTAATCATTCTGAAAACCTATTTACTGTGTATATATGACATGACAAAGATGATTTTATTATAGCACAAACCAAAACAAAATTAAAAGCAAATAGTTTTCTTCCTGGTGGGAATTTGAAATCCTTGCTACCCCTTCATCTCTTGAAACTTCTTCCCTTGAAGGGGATGAATTTTTCAGGCTAGTGTGTGAGAAATATTAGTGGAATTCCTTGCAGCCAACATTTGAAGCAATTCCATGTCCTTGAAAACACAGTGAAAATGAATTCCATGATAAAACCTATTCCTGAGGATTGGAAGTGACAGTTGTAGACTACACAAATGTTTCTCTGCTTTATCTGGAAGGTCAGGGTGGGAGCTATTCTGTATGCCTTTATTGTAGTTAACCTGCATATCTAGATTTTGTAATGCAAAGTAATACCTAGATAAACAGGATTTTAAAATAAAGAATGGATATAATTTCTATGTAAATTGGATATCACTACCTGATATTCTTGTTATTTGTATGTATAACTAAGAGATTATGTTTGAAACATTATTCTGTTGAGTAATTTCAAACATTATTATTCAGCAATAATGAAAGAATGACCAATAAAGATGTCCTGCACTTTATCTATTATTTTTCTATAAATAGATATAAGTTGAATTAACAGTTTCCATCACAGAATAAATTTAATGAATACTGCAAAAGCCATGCCTATCTTTCTGCACTCATGACAAAGTAACTATTTTGTAGGTTATTTGCATTGATGGTATAGGGGGATTTTATTTAAAAATATCCCTTAATGATTTCAAGATGTAACAAAAGCAAAATCAGCAGATACCTTGTACACTTAAAACTTTTCTTAGAGATTCTCATTGTACCTTATGATGGTGAAATTCAATATATTCATAAGGATTCATTCCTCAAAATGCTTTTAGGTTTGGCAGAAATTAATTTGTAATTTAAATTAAAGATAAGGTTTGATGACTCACAAAAATTCTGAATGTTCTTTTTATCAGCTTACATAATAGCAAATCAAGATTAGATATGTTTTTCTTTTAAACCTTCTGCCTCCACTGTTTCCTTTTCTGTAAGACACTTCCCTCATATCTTCTGCCAAATTTGGGCTGGCATTTTAAAAATGACTCGTGTTGCAATCAAAATTGTGGTATTTCTCCACAAAATGTACTATAAGAAAGCAACAGAGACAAAAGTATTATGATATTCACAATAATATAGCCTTTAATATTGGAAAGCAAATCTCTTAATGTTTTATGCTATGATCTATGCTTGGAATATAGTTTCCTATTTTGAGATATTCTAATCTCATGTCTGCAATTTACTCTCCTATGATACCATTACGCCCAGTGGGCCCAGCTGATGGACATTTGAGAAAATATTGAATAAACCCATAGCTCACTCCGCTTGCCTGCAACATGTCCACTATTTGCTTGCATATTACGATACCAGCCAGTTCTCCCACTATTCTTAACCCTAGTTTAAAGTAAAACTCTAACATAGGAAAACAGATTTACAGAGGCAGAAAATATATTGCATTTCAATATATTTAAATAAAATATTCCTCCATTAATTAAATTCAGTTTCTTATGAACTCACTGTATTCTTGATGTCTACTAATAGTTCTGAAGTTTATCCTCCACTCAATGCTTTCTAATATTTGTCATCTCTCTTCTGGGTTATTGCCACTGACTTCTTTCTAACTATAATTTTGATCATGCCATCCTGTCCCTGGTATAATCCTCCATGTTACCATAAGAGAATCACTCTAAAAAGTAAATATGACTTTTTTTTATGTTTGAAGTCTAAATGGTTCCTGTTTTCTTTAAGGTGATGCCAAACTTCTAAAAATGGCATACATGACCCTCTGAGAAGTTGCCCCTGCTAATTGCCCATTTCAACTATATTGCAAATACACTATCTCCTCATTTTTTCTTAGGTGGCTCCTTGTGTCACCATCTAAGATGCTTGTGCTTGGGGGATCTAATGCAGTGTCACTGCTCTGACCCAACTGCAGTTACACATCTGTGGAATTTGCTAGACAGCCGAGTTGAAGGAAATCTGATTACACTATCATCTCCCCACACCCAAACACTCATGCTCAGTTTTCTCATTAAATGAGATCCCAGTACTCATGGTACACTTTTTTCCTCTTACCTTGTACCTCGTACAACTTCCTGTTACCTGAATCAAATATTTACAGCCATGCCAGGAGGGCAGCCAGCCAGGACAGCTGATCTCTTGGTGCAGAATTTTCAAGTGGTAAAAATATGGTTACAGATGGAAAATAAAGATGCTAAGAATAACCTTTCAGATTGTGGTGAGTGGTAACTCTGGCACAGGATCTTTTGGAGAAGAGAATCATGTAGGATTGAGTATTGGAAATGGAAAAGTAGGACTAAACAGTACCAAAGATGTTTGTCAATGGATTTTTGCCAGACTGTTAAAGAAATACTAATGAAGTCTGGGCCATGAAGGCTGAAGAAGAAGTTCTTATGACATAAATTTTTTAATAATAACCAAATAAACATTTTGGGTAAAATTTCAGTCCATGACTAATAAGTTCAGGCTGGATAGACACCCAGGCAGATAGCAATTAGTGGAAACTCCTCCAGGTAAACTACCAAGAATCATTGCTATCTGTGATTGGTCAGCTATGTACCATATCCTTCAAAGAACTGTGAAGAGTTGAGAGCCAGAGGTCCTGGGAGAGAGAATTTTGGAGTTGTGGTTCAAGCACAGTAGGAAAACAGTGTTTCATTCTGAGAGGTGGAAAAAGCTCAGGGAAATGTTTAAGTGTCAGTTAAATGAGATTACTGGAGAACTACCTACTTCAATGCATAGTCTCCAAATGTATCTATTTGGGATCTGGCTAAGGAATGAATGCACTGGCCTTCTAAACAAATGTATTGTAAAATCTTCTGATCTTTTTTATAACATAGAAGAAACTGGTGTTCAAGGCATTGGCAAAGTTGAAATCAAGACCAAAATAGAGAATAAAAAGTAGCATGGCCTAGTTTCTTTGGGAAGCATTTATAGTCTAGTATTGCTAAACACTTCACAAATGGCCTAAGGACTCTGGAATGTTCACTGCTAATGTAATTAATTCAGGTGAAGTAGGGTAAAATCGAGGCTATAGATAATATTTAGAAATAGGATAAAAAGGTTATGAGGACAACTGAAATTGAATTTCAAGACACAGAAACTTATGGTGAAGAATAAATGGCTAGACATCCTGATGTCTGGGCCTTTTCTAAGCCCATGGATGTTCAGAAACCCAAAACCTCATCCTACCTATGAGTCAGCTCATATTATCTACCTTAGCAAGACCACATATTTGTGTATTGATTTATTTGTAAATTATGGTTCATTTTCTTATGATATGTTGCCAAACTGAAAACTCCTTTAGGAAAACCTGTTACTGAATTAAAAAGGTAGGATCTGCCTCAACCATGCCTTGGAGCTTCCTTCTTTGACCACCCTCCTCTCTGACACGTATTGCCCCAGATGAAGTTTTAAGTAAACAGAGAGTGATAATGCCAACTCACCATACCCGCACATGTTGGCAGGAAAACTGAGAAGAGTCTCTTTCTGTCAAAAGGGATCTATCAAGCTAAGTAGGGGAATGAACTAGGATAGGAGAAAAATTAATAAGCAAGCTATGAAGTAGGAGTAAATACACTATTTTAAAATTTTTCTAAACTGTGTGTGGTATGAAATAGTGACTGAATCTTACAGCATCACTAGCTCACACTTTTTATGGAAAATTAAAAGATAATTGCTCCATTTGCAGGGTTTCAAAGCTTTTGGCATTTACTCTGCTATTAGTATGTGCATTCACACAGATTCTCCTCCTGCATTACTACACACCTCAAAATCTCAGGCATGGGCACTCTTGCTTTCTCTTTTTGTATTTACTTTGTAAGTGAACCTGTCTAGTCCTGTGATTCTAATGAAGAGTACTTAATCTTCATGGTCTAATGAACACATTTGTGGGAAGCATTGAAGGTATGCCTGTGGATTTATAGATATGCATGTTATGTTGTCAAGTCAGCCTCCATATAGTACATTTCCATCTGCCAGCTACCTTCTCCTTGATGGGTAGTATCATGTCCAGCAAATTCCCTGAGCACTGTTTTTGTTTTCTTCCACATACTGACACACTTTTCTTCTAGGATCCTCTATGTGTTGAGGCTGTTTTCTTATTTATCTAAGAGTATCAAGAATGCCACTTTTACTCCTTGACATTACATGTTGGTGTGAACAAACTCAGTACATGTTCCTACATCATACAGAACCGTTCTAGAAAATGTTTCTTTCAGTTTTACCTTCCATTAGGTCCAAATAGTTAGTAAAATGGCTGTGAGGTGAGGAACCCTTGCTGTTCTTTTATCTGCTATAGGCTCTTTCAGCACCTCAGTCTAACTTCATGCCAGCATGCTTCTTAAAACTGACGCCTGTTAGGAGGAACCTTCCAAGTCATCATGGGTTTGGTTGTATCAGTAGCACACAGCTCAGGATAAAGTTGGAATCCTTAACATTGTATAAAATAGGTATCTGACACCTTCATTATCTATGATATACCACAAGGTTAATTATAATAGTTCTTATCTAGAAGTTATATTCTAAAATGACAAAAATGGTCTTATCTTTAATATTTTCTCCACAATTAATGCTAATTTACAAATTACATATGTATGTGTGTATTTGTATGTATATATATAAATAGAAAGAGAAAGAGAGGCATAAATGTAAGAACATCTATTTTGAATGAATCATTGCCACAGAAGATAGTTTAAAAATTTGCAAAATATCTGATAGTTTTGTAACCTACAATTTTATGACATACACAGCATTTAGGAATTCTGAGTTTCAGAGATATGAATTGTCTTTTCATTTTTGAGTTGTTTTTATTAAATTTTTCTAAAATGTGATATATCAGTGGGGGAAATTTGGCAAAAAGACTGTAATTCAATAGAAGAAATAGGTCATGATATTGATGAAATTATTTCTGCCATAAGTGGCAGTTTCACCATACATTTTTAGTTCATACAAGGTAACTTATCCAAAAAATAGATAGAGCCATTCCAAATATTTTACATCTAAATAGCAATTCACATCAATTTTAGATCTGTCATATAAAATCATGCTGTTGAGAAACCTGTGAAGCCCAATGCAGTTTTAAAAGAAGGCACCTGTTTATAAAAATGCAACAAGCTAGGACACTTAACAAAAGTATTAACAGTCTATTGATACATTTTTAAAAAGAAAATGCATTTTTGATTCCTTAATTTTCCTGATTTCTTTTGCTTAAAGAGTATTCTACTTGCTGCTTCCATAGTATTTTCTGAGAGTCAGACTTACAAGTAATTCTATTGACTTTATTTTAATGGTATCATATTTATTTAAAGGGAGAGGCATATACTTTGATAAAAAAAGGAGGAAGTTCAAATTCTAGTGAGCTTTTCTTTAAGTTGACAACTTTTCTAGTGTTGAATCCTTTCTTTCTCTGAGAAAGAAATTTTACATTTTACTGTATGTGTGATATCATAGGGAAATATTAAAGGGAACAATCCCCCAAACTTTAATCTGCATGCCTTAGAGACACTCAAATGGGTGGATCTTCACTTAAATGTTTCCATGATTTTATGTTTCCCTTTTCTTCTTTATGACTAGCCTTTTATATTATATCCAAGAGTCTATTTTTAGAACTGGGGTTATTAGAATAAGAATTATAAATTTAAATTTCATATGCCATCCTCACCCATCAGTTTCTCTGATCACTTCTCACAGCACATACAAAGTATGAAAAATATAAGACCTGAGTATGGAGGTCTCCAGTTGAACCCCACCCATACCTCCTCTCAAAATGCTGAATATGTTTGTATTCCCCTTTTCATATAGGCCTAGTCACTTGTTATATCTAAGAAAATCACTTTCTGAAGACACAGAGATGGTGTTCTATTGCAAATGTAGAAAATCACTTTCTGGGGAAACAGAGATGGTTTTCTACTGTAAATGCAGAAATTCATTTTTTGAGATACTTTTTATATCACTGACATAGTATTTTAATATCTAATTACTTTCTTATGAAAATGTATTTGAATCATTTTTAGTAGTTATTGCTCTGATAAATTTCAATAGCCACCAACCAGTGGAGTATCTTTTGTATATCTGTCAGTATCTTAGTTTAAAGACATAATATATAAGATGTTTTAAAGTCTGATGTAAGGAAAGTAATGATTTTAGAGAAACTTGACATTTGCAAAATTTTCATCTCAACTATTCATACTCATATGACCTCTTTTGCCTCTCCCCTACCTCTGTGCCTTCTAAGCTCTTGTCATTTGTTCTTTTTGAAAATTAGAGAGCATTAGTGTATTTCTTCTCTAGATACATTCAGAATTCCCCTACAGATTCCCCAAAACACCAACATAAAGAGATTTAGAAAAGGCAAGCAACATGTATTAAGTGTTTCATTCCATCTACTTGCTTATCCTCATGAGGCCCTTTACCTGCTTTTCATTATGTCTCCCTGGTTTCTTTTTTCTGGACCTTTGATACATGGTTCAGTGCTTATTTTCATGGCTGGACTGATTCACTTATTTCAATATAATTAACAACAGTGACAAGTACTACCGGGCCAAAAAAAAAAAAAAAAAAACCCACTAGTAAAGCATATCATCAGCACACATATATATTTAATGAAGTTTTAAATGGGTTTCTTTCTCTAAAATCTAAGTCACCCATAAATTTGTTTAGTGATGCATTTGAGAAGTTATTACAGCCTGGGGTGAAGTGATTATTCCTTGCTTACTGTATGAAGTGTACATGTTTTAATCCACAGGAAGGTCACCTTGGTCAAAATATGTTTAGTCCCTTTATACTAAATGTTACAGTTAAAATGTTAGATTACTTTTATTTTTATTCCAGAGCACAGTAGACTAGGTATCTAAGGAAGTGATAGTCTAAATGTCATTTCATTATTTAAAGATAAGAATATTATACTATATTAAGTAATCTATCACATACACTTAAATATTACCTACATGAATTATTTACATCAGCTAGTAAAAATATTTACATAACTAAAATGTGGAAATGAGAAATATTGGAAAGAAAGCTCTGAGAAATTAGAAACAAAAGTGTTATTAGATGAACAATGTCTATTCTATTCAGAGTTCACCATCATTACCTACATTTTCCAGGCCACTTACCAGCTCTCTAAAACTTGATACTTCTTTAGGGAACCATCACAAGTTAAAAAGAAAGAAAGAGACTCATTTCCATAAACTGCCAGGTTTTCCTGAATGTAAAAAAAAGTATGAATGTAAATTTATAAGGAATTGCTTCACTTCTTACCTTAAAATTGGTAGCCTGTTATCCTGTAAACTGTGTTGGTAACCTGATGTGATGAAAAAATTTTCACAAAATTGCATGCCTTGCTGAGAGCCTCCAGATCTATTAAGTAATCTCTCCAACCAATCAACACAGCATCACTCACCCTATCATAGGATTTTGGCCCGAGATATGAATGACCACGATAAGGCATAAGTAAATTCAGACAGATCTCAGTTTCAGTAAGACAGGAAGAATTCTCTTTTCAAAATGCATGATTGAGTTCAAATTCATGTTTTTTCTTTTACATTTTTTTTGCATTTGTTCAAGTACCCATTTGTGCCTGCCCACTTTGAAAGCGATGTAACAAATCTTTGAAACAGAACTAGCAAATGTATGGTGAACACAGATTCTGACCAGATTATTTGAGTTTGAATGCTACCTCTGTCACTAAGCTTGCCAGCTAACCTTAAGCCATGTACCATTTCTGTCTAAATTTCTCACTTGTACAAGGAGGGTAGCTATAATGATACTTATCTCACTGAATGAGATCTGTCTGAATTTACTTATGCCTTACTGTGGTCATTCATATCTCCGGCCAAAATCCTACTATAGGGTGAGTGATGCTGTGTTGGTTGGTTGGAGAGATTACTTAATAGATTTGGAGGCTCTCAGCAAGCATGCAATTCTGTGAAAAATTTTTTCATCACATCAGGTTACCAACATAGTTTACAGGATAACAGGCTGCCAATGTTAAGGTAAGAAGTGAAGCAATTCCTTATAAATTTACATTCATACTTTTATTTTACATTCAGGAAAACCTGACAGTTTATTAAATGAGTCTCTTTCTTTCTTTTTAACTTGAGATGGTTTCCTAAAGAAGTATCAAGTTTTAGAGAGCTGGTAAGTGGCCTAGAAAATGTAGGTAATGACGGAGAACTCTAAATAGAATGGAGATTGTTCATCTAATAACACTTTTTGTTTCTAATTTCTCAGAGATTTCTTTCCAATATTTCTCATTTCCTTGTAAGAAATAACTTAGTTCTTATATGCAAAAACAGCTTGTACATAGCCTAGTTCATACTGTTAATAGGCTAGCTATTATAATTATGTATTTAACCAAATGTTTGTGTTCTTTTATTTTCTTTACCAAGCTATTTAAAATTGTAGTAATGTTTTAGATGGAATCCATTTGTTAATTAACATCATATGTACATCTCTATTTTGAAAAAAACAGGGTTGATTACAGGATGAACAACTCTTGAACTTTAGTAAAAGCATTTATACCCCTAGTTGTCTTTGGTTGGCCATTCTTAAAGGAGACTATATAAAAAAAATAATAATTATCATGTCACATTTTTATTCCTATAGATCCCTCACTTCTGTTGAACCACACACAAACATAAATTCAATATTTTTATTTACAAAAAATAAAAGTGAAATATAAGTTTGGATTTTATTCCTAATTTTCATATAGACCACATGAAGCTAAAATAAGTTTGCAAACATTTCATCATGTAGTATCTTTATTTTTATCTAGGTTAGATCTCATTTAATATTTGTTCTGTTTTTAACTGATCCTAAAATAACAAAACTTTAGATTTAAAATGATACCCTATTTATTTTTATCTTATTTCTTTAATGACAAAGTTTGAAAATTCACTCAGCGTAGATCTTTTTTCCAGGGTAACTCATTAGAAAGATCAATATGACTAAAAAATTAACATTTATTTTTATGGCTCATAACAGTCCTTCAAAATATTTGCAATCTCTTGGAACATTTTTGTATTGACAATCTTTTGTAACTATGTTAAGAGAATTACCTGTACCTTTAAGAGAATTACACATGATAATTAAATGTAGAATTATCACAAATTTAACATATTTTACCATTAATTTTAGGGTAGAATCACCATGAATTTGTTTATGCATTTATTATTTTGTAGATATCTTACTCTCTCTTTATAAATAGCAATTTTTTACACATCTGTGAGAAAAGAAACTGAAATCCTCAGCTAGAAAATTTCACATTTGATTTCTCTTGGAACTCTTTCTATAATTTTCCTACTCTTTCAAATGTTTTCCTGGTTTAAAATAATATGAAATGAAAACCTGAGAGTCAACACTTGAAAATCATTTTAGTTTCATATCTCTTACTGAATATTATTATTTGCATTGGTGTTTCTCTTTTTCTGGTACTTTGGTTAAAAACTATTTCTATCTTGTTTGACTGAAATAGCTAACAGCCTAGTATTACCATCCTTTTCATTTTTCTGCATGCCATAATTAGTTCTTTACAGTTTAGTACCTTTTTCATGAACTTTCTTCGTGACACTTTATTTTTTAGTTTCCTTTTATTTGTACTATCCTTTATGAAGTCATTTGTTGCTTGTGTTTTAGAAAACCTATGTCCATCCCACATCCATATGATACATATTTTATTTTAAAAGATACCATGACAATTTCAAGATACTTTAAAATACATTAAACAGTTAAATATAAGTAAAAAAGTATTCTAGAAATTTTATGTATATGCTATTAGCAATATATTTCATTATTTAATATATTTAAATATCTTAATAGTATTAATATTTTGACATTCATTCCATTTTTTTGGTAAACATAATTTACCCTATTTCTTTAATGTCAGACAAAATACTTGCAATAGAGTATTATAAAAGAAATTACATCTGCAAAGTTTGTCTAAATAACACACATAATTCATTTTACATGGAAAAGACAATGAATCCAGATACAATCAATAATTGTTATGGGAACAATTAATTACCCAAGGATAATCCTTGATTTGAAAATTATCATTATTTTAATACTTTCTTTTTTTTATTATAAGTTGGAAAGAGTAATTATACACAATTACTTGCAATAAAAGCAAAAGTTAATTAAAACCAGGGTATTTATTTCTATAGTTATTTGTTTTGCTTAAAATCATCACTTACAACCTTAAAGTGAAAACTTTTACCAGAGAGGAAATTTTAATTTTGTTCACATTTCAAATAGGAAGATACTATAAATGAGAATATGTTTTTGTCAGATTTACAAGAAATAGTTTTAAAACAGAGTAATAGAATACTGATATTTTATTATTTTTTTTCTTTTAATTGTATAACTCAGTAGGATATAAAATGCATTAGAAAAGTTAACAGTTAAGAATATTAGATTATCTCAAGGATCTATATGCTGGAAAGTGAACAAAATCAATACTGAAAGGAGAATATAATTTTAAACAAACCCATGAACTTTGCTTATAATATTATGGAATTTTATTTTATGTAGTAGTGCTTTATTTGGCAGCCAGAATCACACATTTTAATATTTATAATAAAAATTAATTTTGTTTTAAATTTTCAAATTAAACATATAGCATGGTGGAAATTCTTCTTAACACTTAAGTCAGTAGATTTTCTGTTCACACTTATTCCTACGGAGAATTTGGCATGTATAAATGCTGCTATACTTTATTATATCTTCTTTAAATAAGCATGAGATTTAGTACAATCAGTCTTGTTGCTTGTTCGCTTATGCTGCATGTTTTAGACATTGTAGCTTTGTCCTTACCTTGGGAAGTATTTCTAGGGCAGCTGAAAAATTTTCAAGTGGTCTGAACATTTGTTATATAATCTTTCATATATTTAGTTGGCTTTTAAGATATGGCTATTAAAATCAACATAGTGGCTAACGTATTTGTTCATTTTAAGATAAAAATCCTTTAAGTGGAAATCATGAGTCAAATTATATGCAGATTTAAGATAATCTTGTTTATTGTCATATTACCTTTCATGTATTTCATACCAAATTATATTCCTATGGAATTATTTCTAATAATTTAATTTTATTTCTAGTATTTTATCCTTAATCTAATAACAGAAAAATTTTATTTCTCCATTTTGCAAATTACTAATCCAAAATATATTTTTAACTATTTATTTTTCATTTATATTTTTTGTGAATGCAAATTCACATTTTTTGCATGCGCTTTTTTAATTTCTGAAAAGCTAGCCACTTATCCCAATACAACTTTCATAATCCATGTTTTTCTTACTGGTTTCAGGAAACATTTTAATTCTGTCACTTTTTCTCTCCTAGCTTCCCCTTCACTCTGTCTATATTCTTCGTTTCTGCTTCACTGAGTTTTTCACTTCTGATTTTATGAGGTAGGTTGTTGATTATCAGAATATTTTTTGATTAGTAGAGAACATTGCTCATACTCTGTTTTCCTTTCACAGAATTTTTTGAATCTTTCTAATTCACTAAAATTGTTCATGCTAATGGCACTTCTATTATTTTGACATTTTTTAAAACTGATTAAACAAATAGATTTTTGAAATTTACTTTGCAATTGCAAAATATCTATCAATTAAAGGAGAATTATAATACAAATATTGATATATATATATATATATATATATATATATATATATATATATATATACTTTTATTCTTTTATCCTAAGTACAAATTATTGTTTTTTTCCTTTGCCTATTCAAATATTTGTGCCTTTTATTCTGTTCTCCTTTAGATTTCATTGACTGGAACTTTCAGAAATGTTTAAAAAACAGTAATGATAACAGGCTGCCTTATCTGGAGTCTCATTTTAAAAAGAACATTCTTTATGTTTCACCACTAATTATAGTACATGTTTTCTATGGCACTTAGTTGCTTTTTTCAGGAATACATATTGAATTTTATCAAATGCCTTTCCTGCCCATATCAACATATTCATATATTTAATGCATTTCCTGCACTTGAAATATCATTGCATTCCTGGAATGTATTCTATATGACTATGTAATTTTATTATATTATTATATTGTTTCTTTTTAGTTGTGATTTTCTATTTGAAATGTTTGAATACATTTTTGTGTTACATTGTCATACACTATCTAATACATACATGTGCTCTTTTTGTCAATTTTCAGTAACAAGATAATGGGGATTTTAAAATATGGGAAGACATTCATCTGTATCATGTGGAGCAATTTAAATGGCATATGAATCATTTTCACATTTCTAATTTCTGTACTTACATTTTATCCTTATTATCTTAATCAGGCTTCTTTGTGATTTTTTTTTTTTGGTTTTTTACAGTTCAATTCTTCCAAGTTGTCTTTGTTGTTTTTGCTACTAAAATCTATTCATAACTGATTTTATCTTTTTAATTACTTAATTCTTTTACTCATTATTTAAATTTTTAGTTATTTTCATTTTAATTCATTCAGATTTAGTAAGCACTGTTTCTGAGATTGTGAGTCTTCCTCTGAACACATATTTGGCTCACTACATTTAATATTCAGTGTCTTCAGCATTGTTATAGTCTACATCAAGGTTGTCAAATTGTAGGCAGCAACTAATTGACACCCATTACCTTATTCTGTAAATAAAATTTTGTTAGACCACAGGGACATCAATTTCTTTATGTATTGCCTATGACTGCTTTCATGTTACAAAAGTAGAGTTGAGTGATTGGCACAACAGGGGAGAATAGGTAAAACAGAATGTCTTCTTAGCTATGAGCTTCCATTTTGTCCTCCAGTAGGCCTGGAACAATAATGATGTGGCAGAGTTGGTCCCATACTGAAAGAGTGTGCCTGTATTTTTTTAAAATTAAAGTGTCATTGATATATAATCTTGCATTGGTTTCAGATGTATAATACAGGGTTCAACAGTTACCTATATTATTAAATCCTGATCCCCTCTGGTTGCAGTTACTATTTCTCAATGTAGAAAGATGTCAGAGAATCATTAACTATATTCTCCATGCTGTACTACCATCCCCATGACCAACTTATATTGTGATTGTGAATTATTGTGCCCTTTTATACCCTCCCATTCTCTCCCAACCTGTCCCAACCCCTCCACCTTAGTAACCACTAGTCTGTTCTCAGTATCAATGAGTCCACTGCTGTTTTATTCCTTCTTGCTTTGTTTTTATATTCCACAAATAAGTGAAATCATATGGTATTTGCATTTCCCTCAACATAATACCCTCTAGATCCATCTATGTCATTTCGAATGGCAGGATTTGTTTTCTTTTTATGGATGAATAATATTCCATTATGTATATGCACCACATCTTCTCTATCTATTCATCTATTAAGGGAATCTTAGGTTGCTGAGATATCTGTCTTTTTATCCCAATGTCAATCTGCCATTTGATGCATCTGGTCATCCTGTTGAGAAAGGGAGCTTAATTTCACAGGTGAGATAGCTCCTGTTTGGCGTGTATTTTCCAGAGAAAAGGTCTGCTTTGAGCCATAGCAGCTAAAATATATAGCTCCTGGACAATGGATACCTTTACTTAATTCAGGTGATTTGGAGGACAAATAGGGTTCACTACATTTCATTCCTTATTTCAGTCACATCTACTTGCTTCTGACTTTAGGTTCCCTTTATCTAGTTATAGTTTCTCTAGGATTCTTATTGCTTGCACTTTCTGCAGAAATGAATTAGATGAGATTAGAGGAACTCTGTCTTCCATTGATGTTGTTGTGTCTCACATTATAACTGATACTCATTATCTTCCTTCTTTACTACATACTTTAGATCCAGTTTCCTCTTGACTAGCACTTTTGTTGGTCAAGGTAGCTTATTTGGTGGTGTGATTCATGCTTATATGCCCAGGGGATCTAAAGCCCAGTATACCATTCACTTTTCAGTCTGTGGTTGTGATACTTGACCATTTATATTTAAGACTGGGCAGTAGAAACCAAAGTAGATTGCCTCTATAGCAAACATATCATTCCCCACCTCATTATATTAAAATATGTCTTCTTCTTGACCATAATCAATTACCCCTACTAGTATAAAAACTTCTTTCTACAACTACTGGTTTACTGGACTAAAGAGTCACAAGTGACAAGGAGAACTTTTATAGGGTCTACTTTTGTAATTAGAGTCTAGAATTTCAGTAATATATTATTTCTCCAACTGGAATACTCAGTGATAGGCGATTACATTTTTATGCTTCTGGGTCCATGTATTCTACTGATTTGGGAAAAGTGACCATATAATGCCTATTTCTTTAAGCCAGATACCCATTTTGAAAGATATATGACTCATTCTTTCAGAATTTCATCCCTTGGTTGGATTCTAAGCTATGTCTTTGATGCATATTCCATTGCATTATCTGACTGGCAATTTTTTGATGGTGCAGTTGATGGAAGGGCCAGTGCATCCTTGGGTCATGTTCTTATGCATAGTTTCTGTATCTGCCATGCTAACTATTCCATTATAAGCCCCCTGAGAAAGCACTGCAGGGTTGAAAATTGGTATCTATTGGTTTAATCATTGTGTTCACTTAATTGTTCATTCCTTTACTGCACATGAGAGTTAACATGTAATACAAGTATGTACACACTACATATCTTGTCATATTACTCCATACACATGCTTCTCCAGATTTTCCTGTCTGTACTTTTCCAATCTTGCTGCTTCTTGTCACCCAACCAACCAGTTAATTCACATTCCACATTCCATGACTCTATATAAATTGTAAACCTGTGTCACTTCTTTCTTCACACTACATGAACAATGAGATAAACTGCTTGAAACTCTGTCCACTGGGAAAATTCTTCTCCAGCACCATCTTTCATGGATAATTCCAAATGGAGCTGTAGTATAGCAGCAGTTCATTTTGGGGATGTTCCCACATTGTGAGCTAAACCATCTGTGAATAGGTTCAGGAATTTTCCTCCCATTAGCTGGCCAGTTGTATATCCCTCCCCCATGAAGCTAGATGATTGGCTGAAATACACACTTTGGTGAAATAATGGTATGCACATGGATGCTAATGCATTTTGGGCTCTCTTATGCTTGGTCATAAATGGTGTGTATCTGGGATTCCAAACTCCAGGATACTATTGGAGCTTCTCAGAGGAAATTTATGTGAATTCATACTTAACATGGAATTTCTCTCCTGTGTAATTCACATAGACTATTACCCTAGCGCAAATGCTATGGAATCTTCCAGATCATATGGGCCTAGATTTACTGCAGAGCCTCCTTTTATCTGGTTCTCATTTAAAACTAGCAGCCTTCAGTATCACCTGATTATGTCTGTAAAATATTCCTGGGTGTGGAATGATTTGTTTTAAGAAAATAAATGTAGTAAGCAATTAATTCTTGTATTAGTGGTAGACAGTACAAGATATGATATTTTGTCCTTTATTTTGAAGGGGTATTTCAGACCACTAGACCCTTCTGAATCTTCTGCCATAGCATGTTCTTAAGTTTTTGTAAGGTTTACCTTCTGTTCTCTGGAGCACAGATACATTACCAAAAAATCCAAAGAATCTGTGGATTTTAATTTATCTGATGTGATTTCATGGTAGCGTCAGTATGATCTACCAGTGTGGTATTATGCAGAATGCCCTGATCCCTTCAGACTGTGTGCAAAGGACTAGAAAATTAAACTGGCACTAAGACAGGATTTTAAATGTATATTGTTGTCTGTCCCATTTGAACAAATTGCATCTCATCCTTCTTCCTGATGTTATTAAGAAGCACACATTTATTAGATAAATGATCACACAACTACAAGAGACTGACGATATCACATGAGCACAACAGCTGAAAATCAGGCTCCTGCTCAGTTAGTTATACTGGATTCTGCTGCCATCCACCAATATTCCTTACGATTTTTTTTTTAATGTCAATGCAGCTCTTTCAAATCTCAGCTGTTCATTTTTCCTTCAAGAACTATTTATTGAAATCTTACAATGGGTTAGATACATTGGTAGGAAGAACCTAATTCTGAACACCACTGAGGTGGTTCCTGCCACACACACCTACATGGCATGGTAAACATACATTTAAAAAAAGATACTTGCAATAGGGTATAGACAGTGCTCTGATATGGTGGAAATAATATATAAAGAAACACAAAGCAGAAGCACAAAGTCCCATATTAAGATAAAAAAATGGAAAAAATTTATTGAGGGGAACAAGTATTATAGGTGAGACTGTCCAGATGAGAAGGAGTTAACTGTACATAAGTGGATGAGGGACATAGGAGAGCAAGGGTGAGTATTCTATAAAGAAGAAATAAAATATGCAAAAGCTGAACTTGGTAGTTATGAAAAAAGCATAAAGAGTTGCCAAAATGTAAAGTGCAAATTATTTAGGCACAGAATTGACATAATTATCTTTTAAAATGAAAAGTACACTGAATGTTAGTGAAGTTGAGTCAATGTACTCAAATATTATTTATGAAATATAAGTGAGGGATAATAGTAGGTTCCATTAACCTAGAGTAGGTTAATGGAAGTGGGATTAAATATGATTAAATAAATCTGAAATGCATGTTGACAGTATTTTGATAAGCACTTCTGATAGAATAAAATGGCAAGGAGGAGAGAGGAAGTGAGGTTGATCCAAAATTCTGATTTGATCAACTAGCTAAAGAAGTATATAATTTCTTGGAGTAAAGATCACAAAAGAAGAAAATAAACAGGGTGTTATAATAGATAACAAAGTGGTGGGGGGTGGGAGAGAAGGGTTTAAGGGAGAATGGTTAGGGAAGATCCAATAAGATTTGAGCTCCATTCAGAAAAATAAAAAGGAGCCATCCAGTGTATTACAGGAGAAATTTCATGAGAGAAGAGTCAACACATCCAAGGCAGAGAAGTCTATGATTTATGCAAGGACAGAAAGAAGCCCTGGAGACTACATCTTACAAAGCAAGGGAAAGAATTAGATGAGTTTAGGTTGGAGAAATGGATTAGAGTAACATTATGGAGGGATTTCTTTGAAAACAATATTGTTTTGTGTGTGTCTTATTTGAAGAATCCTGCTCTACACTTAGATCATGAAGGTATTCTTCTACAGTTTGCTCTTTAAAGCTAATTCCACATTACATCTGGATTGAATTTTGTATATGGTTATTAGAAGTTACACATTTTTCTTATGGACAATTGTTAAAGCATTATTTATTTAATTGCTATACTTCTCTCTCAGATTCTGGCATTTTAAGGTAATCTCTACTTTGCTATCACTATTATTTTTTCTTCTGTTAGCCATACATTTAAAAACAGAGTATTTTCAGCTGTATAGTTATAGGTATCTCCAAAATGTAGTACAAATATTGCATAAATATATAGCCTCAGTAAGTTTTTTTCTAGGATTAATAATTCTTAGTGCCTTTTTATATTATGAAAATAGATCTTTCCTTCTTTAGGTTTCATAAAATGCAAAGATTTATGCAAGTTCAAAAATTATTTCACAGACTTCTCTTTGGATTACCTTCCCAGAGCCATATGAATTAGGAACAATTCAGTACTCTTTTTAGAGCTGAAGGAGATGAAGCTCAGAGAAATTAATGTGTCAGAAAAAAGGCAAAAAGTAAATGAAAGAAACAGGATGTGTTATGCCATCTTATATACAGAAATGGAGTTGCTGGTTTAAAGAATATTTCATTTGTTTGTTTAGAATAGACTTCAGTAAGATATTACAATAGACAGAGTAAATAGAGTAATACCATTTATTTTATTCAATAGAAAATTTTAATTGGAGGATGAAATTCATACAACCTAAAACTGAACATTTTAACAACTTTAAAGTATAAAATCCACAGTTTGTAGTATTGTCAGAATGCTATACAACTTTGCAATGGTGTGAAAGCAATACACATTCAATAGGAACCGTACTTCAAATTTTAATTTTGATCTTTTCCTGGGCTAGTTATACGTGGTGCGATACTTCATTGAGTTGAAACTTCTTTTCTTGTTCTAGGTATTAGGGGAAAAGTTTTCAGCCTTTCACAATTGTGGGTTTTCACAGTGCCTTTTATCAGGTTGAGGACTTTGCTTTCTATACTTAGTTTGTTGAGTGTTTTTAACATGAAATAGTGTGGATTCCAAAATATTTTTCTGAATATATTGGAATGATATTTTTTTCTTCATGCTATTAATGTGTGTATTAGACTGATAGATTTTCACATATTTTTTAAACCATCCTTGCATTATTAGGATAAATTGCACTTGATCATGGTGTAGAATACTTTTAATAGGCCCCTCTAATGATTTTCTACTGTTTCGTTGAGGATTTTTACAGCCATATTAATAAGAAATACAAGTCTGTAGTTTTTTCTTGCATTACCTTTATCTGACTTTGATATCAGGCTAATATTTGCCTCACAGAAAGAGTACCTAAGTGTTCTCTCTTCTATTATGTGTAAAACTTTGAGAAAGACTGTTCATTGATGTTTGAGAATTTGATAAAATTGCCAGGGAAGCCATCTGGTCCTGGCCCATTTTTAGGATGTGTTTTTATTACTAATTCAACTTTTTTACATGTCACAGGTCTATTAAGATTTTCTATTTCTTCTTGAGTCAGTATCTGAGTTTCTAGGACTTTGTCTAAAAACATGTTCTTTTGTAGCAGGGTTACTAGCAATAAACTCTGTTATTGATTATCTGGGAAAGTTTTATTTCTCCTTTTTTTGAAGGATGGTTATATTGGATATGGAATCTCTTGGTGACTGTTTTGTTTTGTTTCAGCATTTCAAATATATTACCCCACTGCCTTTGGGTCTCCACGGTTTTTCATATTCTTTGTTAATATTGTTGATGATGCCATCTACATGATGAGTTGTTTCTAAGTGGCTGCTTTCAAAATTCTTTCTTTCGCTTTGGCTTTAAACAGTTTGATTAAATTGTTTCAGTGTGGATTTATATTTATCCTGCTTAGAGATTGTATAGTTTATGCTCCTTTCTTTTCTTCCTGTCTTTGTGGGACTTACATTATATTTATGTTAGTACATTTGATGTAGTCCCACAAATCTTTTAAACTTTATTTTTCTTCATTCTTTGTTTTTCTGTTCCTCAAATCAGATAATCTCATATGATCTCTCTTTGAGTTCATTAATTCTTTTTCTCCCTGTTCAAATCTGCCATTTAGCAAATCTAGTGAACTTTTCAGCTCCAGAATTTCTATTGTGTTTTTTTTTATTACTTCTCTCTCTTTAATTATCTCCATTTGGTGAATACCATTAACAGTGTTTAGTTCTTTGAAAATATTTTAAATCTGTATTTAAGATTTTTGGTTAAGGCAAAGTCTGTGCCTTCATGGGACAATTTCTATTAATTGCTTTTTTTCATATATGTGGGCCATATTTTGTGTGTTTTTTGCATGCCTTGTAATGTTCTTGTTGAAGACTAGACATTTCACATATATATATACTATGGATGTGCTAAAAATGAGGTTTCCCCCTTTCCCAGGGCTTATTGCTGCATATTATAATCATTATTTAGAGAATTTTGTGACCAAATTTTGTAATCTCTATTTTACATTATATATGGCCTCTTGAATTTATGTTCCATTTAGCTCAGTCCATTTAGGTCAGCTTGTAATTGGATAGAAATAGATACCTGGAAACAAAAATAAAACCCTCCTTGCTTCTTTTTCTTTTCTTCTTTTTTTTCAAATAAAATGTGTGTGTGTGTGTGTGTGTGTGTGTATACTAGACGTGCCTTTAGTGTTCAGCACAGTAGTCCAAACCTCTACCTTTCCCTTTATTTTCTGCTTGCACAGAAATTGAATATCATCCAAAAATGAAAACTCACGGCCTTCTTGTGTCTGTCTTGAACATGCACACAGCTCTAGAAATGTGCCTAATTTACTAGATTCTCAAGAATAGGTGGAGATTTTCAAATCTCTAACATCTTCAAGAAGCTCTTCCCCAGAATTTCCCCTCAAGATTTTGGCTAGTGTGTTCTCGCCCTAAATTATTCTTTGCTCCAGGCAGCAGCAATAAATATATTTGCCTATAAATGTTTTCATCAAATACCCTCCTAAGTGCCACCCTCTGGACTTGGAAGGGTTTGAATTGGGTGAGACAAAAGCAAATCCCTGAGCCTTTCATCCATAGAACCACCAGACTAGCCAAAACAAACAACCATACTCTTTTTGTGTATGAATAGCATTTGTTCTGTTCTCTCCAGTATTGGTATCTGTACTTAAAATACTGTTTTCTTCAAGGCCATCCACCACTGTGCCACGGAGTGGGAGATGGTCCAGATCAGGTTAAAAATGCCATAGAGCTCACTGTTATTACTGAGATAAAACTGTTTTTCTTGTCTAAGCAACCCCTGGTTGTTGCAGGGATTTGACTAATATTTAGAGTTACAGATTAGTTAATTCTGACAGTTTTTGTTGCTTTTATGGAGGAACAGATTTCTGGAGATGTTTATTCCACTGTTTTCACTGATTTCACTCTTCTCTCTTTCATCTTTTTATTCCACTGTTTTCACTGATTTTACTCTTATCTCTTTCATCTTTGAAAGTGGTAAATGTTTATGGAGAACATCTTAAGTTTGATTTTTCCATGGACTTTGCTTGGTTTCTGGGTATTTGTAAGAAACCTTGCTAACATACTTATTATTCTAATTCACTGTGACTCATTTTGTATGTTAAAGGGTAACTCAGAAAATCTTCAAATTACTTTTAGCTCTTGCATGCAGAATATTTTATTTCAAGAGATTTACCATTATGAAACTTCTAAATTATAAATCTAGAGTCTTTATGCTCAACTCTCTGGACAGTTTGAAAGCCACTTGTAATGGTTAATTTTGTTTGTAAGCTTGACTGGATTGTAGAGTGCACAGATATTTGGTTGAACATTATTTCTGGAGGTATCTATTAGGGTGTTTATGTATGAAATTAGCACTTGAATTGGTAACTCAGTAAAGCAGCTCCTCTTTCCAATGTGAGTGGCCATGATTCTTTCTACTAAGGGCCTTAACTGGACAAAAAGGTATCTAATTCAAAATGAATTACACTACTGGCTTCTTGGATCTCCACCTTGCAAATGGCAAATCATGAAATTTCTCAGCCTTCATAATTACATGAACCAATTCCCTAAAATAAATCTCTCCCAGTATATATCATAATTGGTCTGTTTCTCTAAAGAACCCTAAACTAACATAACACACTGTGTGGTTTTGTTGTTAGTAAGAATATGTTCCATATTAGATAAGGATCCATTTAATTTCGCATTGAATGACTGAAGTCAACCAAAAATATGTTAAAACTAGTGGTAATCTGGGTTTGAAAATGATTGATTTCAAGAAGATTGTTTGGAAGGTGATGTCAGAAAACACTTTGAGAGAGTGGACAAATGAGACAAAAAGGAGGAAAGTCAAGGAAGGTTATTAATGAGTTGCAATTGATAACTTGATCTAACTGGGAACCTTTTAGAAAACCTTGTGCAACATGCCTCAGAATCATAGTGAATGTGAGAAATTGAGATATTTATCCACCAACCTTCATCATTCTTTTTTTTTTAGGATTGTACTTAGTTCATTAATTCCCTGGCATTTCTGAGCTACTTGGAGCTCAGGCAGAGCATAATCTAAAGGCCAAAAACATTCTCAGCACTGGAAGTTGTCAGCCTATATGGAAAGAGTCTGGTAGGAACTTCTGAGCTAGAACCTAGGCAAATGTGTGGGATTAATGACATTTTTAAAGCCTTGATATTATAAGAATAGGAACATTCAATATTACAAGTAAAAATGATACAATTTTCCCTTTGAACACTTTTCCCTCAGAGGCATCTAAATAGTTACCTACAAATTTTGATGTATGAAGGAAATTAAAATTATGAGAGGCCTTGACAATGTAATTAAAGTTAATTTGATTCTAGTTATAAAACCAGTTCAGAGGTTCTTGCTAGATAGTCAATGCTAATGTTCACCATGTGGGAAGAGTGAATACAATTAAAATGATATTAACACTTGAATTTAAATACATAACAGAATGCTTCCATCAGATAACACAAAACTTTCTAGTGATGTGCTAATTTTAATATTTCTATTTCATAAAGAAATCTTTAAAACTGCTTTACCAAACTAAAGTTGAAAAAGCTTTAATTGCAAAATTTAAAAAGTGGTATTTTCTTTTGCACTTAATTCCAAAATATTTTGTCCAGTGGACTACAAATTATAACTCTGGTACTGAAAGATCTAAGACAAGAAAATGATAAATCTTTTAATAAAATTATGTTATGTAAATATAATGCCAAATAGTCTGCCTTCAAGAGATAATTTACCTCATAAAGATTAATACCTTGTTTTTAAAATGGGATGTATTTTATCCTACTTATTCCTCTGCATGTTTTTTAGACATTTATATTTTAGTAAAAGAAAGGGCTTTAATCATAAACTCTTCATGGAGCATCATCTTAATATTTCAAACTCAACTTAGAAATTGCAACAAAAATGTCAGAAGCAAAAAGAATTACATGTTCTTGTATTGGTTCTTTCCTTTTTTTGTTTTTTCTTTCTTGAATTCCCTGCTACTCTCCTGACTGAAGAGCCCAGGACATAACAACATAGTCGTTCTCTCCGTAGTTCCTCATTACTATTGCCTTCCATGAAAAATTAGCCATTTAGATATTACAGTGAATGCAATGTTTATTCTCTGTTACAAATGATCTGTCTCCATATGAAATTTATGGTTTCAAGTAGTAGATACTAAACTTGTTAAAATATATCAGAAAATATCTGAGTAAGAGAAATAAAGCCCGCATTTACCATGACTGTATACCATTATTTCAATACTATGTCAAAAATACACTATCAAATTTACTTTATCCATTTGTCCTTTGTTCTGCTTTATCCATTCTTTTCACCCTTACTCTTCCCCATACTTTGCATCCAGATTGGAAATGTTTCTGCATAACATCTGTTGCCATGTTTTTGATGTAGATTTATATAGCTAATATTCCTGGATATTTATTATTTCCTCCAGACTATGAGACATTTTAATAATGACACACTGAATAGAAGCCTTTTTGTTATAGATCAATAGTGTGTATGTTTAGTTCAAAAATTTTGGTTTGCCTGTGTTCCAGATCCAGATCAAACAAAAGCTGGCAATGGTTACATGATACAGTCAAATCAAGGCCACTGTGAATAGAGGGGAACTCTCTCAACTTGATAAAGGCTATGTACAAAACACCTACAGCTAACACCATACTTAATGGTGAGAAGAATGAAGCTTTCTCATGAAGATCATCTGACAAGGCAATACTTTAACTCCCTGGATTTAACCATTAATTATTCCTAATGGCAACATATGAGTGTTTCATTTGCTCCTCATTCTCACCAATATTTTGTGTTGTCAGCCATTTTAAATATTTGCAATTTGACATCAGGAATAATTAATGGTTAAATATCATTTGAAAACTCCAATGTAACGTCTTCCCTATGATACAATTCCACTCCTAGGCACTGATCCAATAGAAATGAAACATATGTCCACAAAAAGATGTGTGCATGAAAGTTCATAGCAGCTGGATCACAACAGCAACAAATTGACAATGAGCATATGTCCATCATGAGGAGAATAGATACAAAAAAATTAGTGTAGTCATTCAATTGAATGTGTTCATCAATAAAATCAACACATTACTAACAAATGACACAAGAATGAAATGCTAAAACTGTGTGAAAAGCAGACAAAAAAAATAGCAAATTTTGTAGTATCTCATTCTTTCATGGTTTTATAATAGGCAGAGCTAAAATGTGGTGAAATCAGAACAGCAGTTTCCTTCAAGAAGGCAGAAGTTAATTGGCAAGGGACATGATGTAATTTTTGAGCTGACTGATGAAATAGTCAACATCTTGATTGAGGTGTGGATTACCCCAATTATCAAAAGTAATCAGACAGTACACTTAAAAATATAGTTGACCTTATTTTACCTATAATTCTATTATACCAAGATTGAAATATTTTGCTAAGAAAATCTTGGAGAAAGCAAGGGAAAAACATTCAAGTGTTACAGAATTCAATGAAACTCCTAAATAGAGAAGAACATAAAATACCATTGATGTATATTAGTATTAAGTTCTATCAATTTATTTGTTTCTAAGGATATAAACTTAATTCATTATATGGAAAGTTAGTTAACTAGAAATGTCTATATTTATGTCTAAATTGATACAAAATATTCTAAGTGTCACATAAATAAAATTGTACTTGAAGTAATTAGCTTGAAGTCTCTTTCTGTAAATACATACACACACATAGTGTCATATATTGTGTTTGTAGTATATAAAAACATGAGTTTTGTTAAGCTTTAACCTATTAAAAAAAGAGAAGCTAGAAGTAAAATAGGCACACACATTAATCAATGATATACTTCCAGAAAGGTCTGAGTATATAGTTAGTCTTTAGTTGTTATATGACTTTTTATTGGGACCAACCCTATGCATTTCCAACAATTTTCCACTATGAATTATTTTATAGTTACTTGAGGGCTATAGTACCCCCAATCAATCAGTTTAAACAGTATTTAGGGGCAAAATATCCAACTGTAGTAGCTTAGGGCTGTCACCTGTAAACATTTTATGAAACCACATTTTATTATGTCTAGAGATATTCATAAAAATCATGTCTTTTGTTTAATCATATTTACCCATAGTATTTTATTCACATCAGTGAAAAATTGCAGGGTATGGTTAAAGAGTACTCATTTGTCATAAATCAATTACATTTTTGACATTTGCATTTGTCCCAGAGACATTAAAATGGCTCCATAAAAGTCATTTATAATCTCTTCACAAACCTTGAAAAAAATTCTAAAAAAGAAATCATCTTCAATGTTTGAGTTACATAGTTTCAGTGCTCTTACAAGTAATATAATGAAGGCTATGCAAAGTCAAATAGAGCAAAATATTAATCATAAGAAAATAGTTATTAATATAGAATATTAAAGTTGTATTTACTATTCAACTTTTCTAGATGAAATTTTCCTCTTCATTTAGGAAATTGCAAAATACACCCCCAGGTATTTCATAACTTAAAGCACACTTCTTGAAGGTGGTTTATTGGCAAATAGAAGCATGTAAATACATTCAACACAATCATATATGTAATGGGATAGATGTGCTTTTTAGTACATGAGCATGACAGCCTCTAGAGCTTTTGAAAAAGACATCTTTGTGGAGAAGGCTTGCCAGATTCGACAAGTAAAAGTACAGTTTGGATAAGATTTTAGTGTAGGCATGTCATTAATACTACATAAGATGTAGCTGCAGTAAAATATTACTTACTGTTTATCTGAAATCCAAATTTCACTGGACATCTATGTTTTTTCTGGCAACCTACTGAACTTATCTAGAGTAGCCATCAAAATGTAAATGTGGGGAGCAAATGATCACTGGGGAGACCAAATCAGATATAGACTCTGAATGCCGTGGAAATAGTTCAAAGTAAGTGTGTTCAGCTCTTTTAATGTGGAGATGAGGCTAAAATTTCATGTATGAACACAAAAATAGAATCAGTGCCGAACAATTCCTTCATGTCCTATATGGTGGAATAGACATTCTAGTGCAATGCTTGAACTGGGGGATATTGGTCTTTTGAGGCATAGAGCAAGTTTAGAGAGCATTTTTGTTTGTCCCCGTGAATGAAAGATACTGGTATTTAATGGATTGGCGAGGAATGCCCTCTGCAACCATTCTCATACAAGAAGACTTGTTCCTTGTTTCATACGTGCTTTTAATGTCCTGCTAGATGTCCAAAATATGGAAACATGTTTATAAGGAACTGAACCTGAAATTTAGCTTTCTCTACCTATGAACCCATTTTTTTTTCACAATTTTGATACAGTAAATTTCCAGTATATGTAAGTGCTAGTAGAGTGGAAATAAGTTTTAATTTGTTCTTTTCAGGACTTTAGAGTTGTCCTCAATTTTGGGTACTAAACCATTTATAGCAACACCTTAGTAGTATTTAATGTTTCAAAACAGTATATTTGTATTAAGCTGTGTTTGTAGTAGTTTATAATACATTTATCCGACTACTTCATCATGTCTTCTAATTTTGTCATGCCTGAATATTTACATATTGAAATGCATATTATTTTATTATAATGACTTTCTTCTGATTTCTTCTTATAGTATTACATTGATCTTCTGAAATTATATTTACAGAGAGGCTATATTGTCTGTAAATTTCATTTCATGTTAATAAAAAAGGCATTAAAATTATGATTATTTTTTAATGAAAAGATGTGTTAGGTCTATGAAAACTATTTCCTCAAGGGAATAGAGGAATCTCTTCAGACAGACACTGGAGAGTTCCGATTCATATACTGTATAAATTCTGAGGAATTTATACCACATACACACTTAAAATGGAAATCAACTTGTCACATCATACTCCACTGATGATGTGTTGGTTATTTTATTGAAAGGGCTTTGAACATCCCAGTTATTGCTGCTTATACCCTTAATATTCAAGAGGTAGGTGGATCTCTTTGAAAAGCTAGGACACCTCACCCACTGTCTATCACGGCGCTATGCTGCAATGTGCAGCTCCCTCCCTCAGGACTGATGGACTTCTGTACACTGTTGAGAAGGTTCTTGTCTGACAATCCCCGGCTATCAAACCTCTAGAGAAATTGCCTCAGCTAGAGATTACTTTTCCTAAAGACATGTCCTTTACCCTGGTAGTCTGTTCTTTGACTTATAGACAGAGGGTATACAGTCCTGGTATCCCTGATCCAAGTCAGGAACAATTTGAAGAGCTGCCCCAGCTTTGATACTCCCTGTGGGATCCACTGATGTATTGTATCTACATCAGTGGTCCTGCTCTCTGTTCAGTCTTGCTACAGAGCCTTCTCCTCATGAATACTAATCCCACCATTAAACATTATGTCAGTCTTAGCTTTCGAGGGAAGCCCAACCTGTGACACTCGGACTCTGGGTGTAGACATGATTGGGGTAAGGAATACAGGTGCATAGATAGATATTTAGATGAATACACAGGTAGATAAGTTGGTTGATGGATAGAGAGATCATCATTATTAAATTGATCTAAATAGTCATACCAATAATCACTTCAGTTGAATATGAGAGATAGCTCTCTAGTCTTATGTCACCCATCCAAAGTCCTATAGCCAGTGAAGGACAGAAGTCCAAGGGTCCAAGCCTCTAAACACTCAGACCAGGGCTTTCTGCCACCTCAAACAGCTGTGACATTTAAACCCACAATCTTATTTTATTCTTCTGATCAAGTACCTTTGCTGTTCACAGCTTAATCACAGATATATTTTCTCAGCATCCACTACATAATATGTTAATGTGCAGATCTTTCTGATAATTTGTTGCACATGTTGAACCATTTCACAGGAGTGCCTTTTTATTTAATAAGTCACTTATTAATTTGTTAATTTATAAAGATTAAAATTTAGTAATAAATGTATTAATATTTTAATATATAAACATTTAATAATCTCTTATTATTATTATTATTTAGAGATAATTTTATTCCTTGATGATAGACATATAAAAACTTATGTATACCTAGGTTCACTATCATCTTCCTTTCCATAAAGGTAATCTATCTTACTGTAAATACATATAATTGTGTGCTATATGACATATATTAATATCATGATATACTTCATACACTTTTGCATCTACACGGTTCCAATTATATGTGGCTTCAGTTTCTCATTTTGACTTAAGAATCTAAAGAAAGTATTGTTTTTTCCTGTCACTAGGCATTTTTGTATGTACTCTTTTTGTCTTCATCTCTGTTTTTTTCTTTCTTTCCATCTGACTTCTCTATTTCCAGTGTCCAGTGTCATCAAAAAAGAGACCACTAGGGAGCTGCCCATCATCTTTTCATTATCTAACAGAAGTTGAAAGATGAAAACCATCACCACCAAAACAACTAAAAACAAAAGCAAAAGAAGGAAAGGGAAAAGAAAGTAGATGAAAGTTTTTCATGCTCTGTGGTATAAAGAAACATTCAAATTCTATCATTATAAAGGTTTTTCAAAATTACCTATTAATTGCAATACATTACCATGCTTGCTTTTGATTTACCATCTTTTACCATGCAAATTATACCACATATATGCATATTTGAGAAGGTACTAGACAGTTTTCCTATCTGTATAATTTCTAGTTACATACCTAGAAAGAGAAACAGAGATAAATTATTAAAAATGCAGTAATAAGACCCTTCAGCCATAGCTGAAATCCATCTAGTTGATAGTCTGTCTTTGGCAATGGCATGTGCTATACATGGTTTTAAGATTTCACAATGGAATATTATTCAACCATGAGAAAGAAGGAAATCCTGCCATTTATGACAACTTGGATAAAATTTCATGACATTATACTAAGTAAAATAAATCAGAGAAAGAAAAATACTGTATGATAACACATGTGGGAATCTTAAAAGACAAACTCATAGAAACAGAGAGTGTAGAGTAGTGGTTGCCAGTGACTTGAGGGAGGGGGAAATGGAGAGATGTTTGTGAAAGAGTGCGTACTTCCAGTTATAAGATTAATTAGCTAATAGTATTAGCTAATTAACTAATAATACTATATTATATACTTGAAAGATGTTAAGTAAGAAGGGCTTAAATATTCTCATCACAAAAAATAAATGGCAATTATGTAATGCATGCAAGTGTTAACTAATGGTGGTGTGGTAATCATTTTGCAATCAATAAATGTATCAAATAAACATGTTGTATAATCTTAAACTTACACAATGTTACAAGTCAAGTATATCTCAAAAAAATTGGAAAAAAGGAGAAAAAAGTATGTTTAAAAGACAAGCATGATAAATTTCTAAACTGACCAAAATCCAAGAATATAGGGCAGTCTTTCCTTTTTAAGAGAAAGACAATTTTATTCTTTCAAAGAATTATACCAACCAGTTGAAGGAAGAAGCACACCAGCCATGTCCTCTGTCCTAGGCAGGGGTCTGAGAAGAGATCAGGCCTGACTAGGGCCTGTATAAGCTAAATGGGCTTCTGTGACACTGGGGAGAGGACCAAGAGGCCAAGGGCTGGGGTTTTGTTCTGTTAGGGCCCAGAGTCATCACAGCTGCAGCTGGACTGAGAGAAAGGACAGTGGGTGGCCCTGCTCTGTTTCCACCTGAGCAGTCTGAAGAGGGGCTTGCCACCTGACTCACACAAACGGTGGTGGTCACCTGAGTTTGATTCTTAAATTCACAGACCCCCCTCTTCCCCTCTAGCACCCTGTAAATATGGGGATGCTGTCATGACTGCCCAACCCCTCAGTACAAACAAAATAATAATAATCCAAATACCCTGATTTATACAATTTGAGTCTCTCTTAATCAGTATATATTTTATTTCTTATCATATTTTTAATTTGCCTATGATGTCAATTCCTTTCTAACCATCATCTATCTCAGTCTCTCATATTTTATGCATGGATAATTTTCTTTTTGTCCCTAGTCTATTTCCTATATAATCCATTGGCAAAATGCTGTTAGAGTAATCATGACATACCATTGTAATTTTATAAATATTTTGTTCATTATTCAGCATTTTCTTATTGTTTATTTTAGAATTACTTCTTTAGACATTCCAATGTTCTAAATGTCAGACCTCAAACCTATTTTGTCAAAATAAATTCTAGTCTTATATACTAAGATTATTTTTGGTTAGTGATTCAATGCAAACTAGCTTAAATTCAAAAGGGAAATTCATTGGCACATATAACTGTAGATCATAGACAAATATCTAGTTCAGTTATAGCATGATGTAGTATTTAATTATAACCTTCCAAATTTATCTCTTGTGCCATTCCTGCTGGTTCACATCATCTTCTGGCTGATTTTTTGTTAACAACAACAACAAAAATGGCTGTACCTGTACCAAAATTACTGCCTTTAGATACTAGCACTATCTATTTGCCATTGGTATCTTTCAGGGAAAAACAGACTTGTGTCCCAGCAGTCTCAGGGAAAAAAAATCCTATTCACTTCGTTGAATCACTTAAGTCATATGTGCACTCATGAGCCAAACAGCAGCATGGCCAGAGATGGACTATACTTACTGCCTTAATCCCCTAATGGCTGTAACCAGGATTTCAGTGAATTCTATGTAAATATCATGGCTGAGAAGAAGCAATCTCTCAGATAAAATTAGAGTTACTTTTTATCAGGTAAGGATGCTGGCCAGAGAACAACAGATATATACTACTTCCTACATTAACCCTATTCCACTCCTCCCATTATTAATCTACTCATTGACTCTTGGGGATTCCAGAATTATATTCATTCATGTGTCTTATTCATTCTTGTTCTCCCTTCTAAAGGTTTTGAAATCACTCTTTTTACTTAGCCCAACTTCAAGCTTTCTTGATTTTCCAGTCCATGGTTGTCATGTGCCCAACAGAAGATTGCAGTTACTTGATGATTATGTTGAGTGTATTTTATTTTCTACCTACATTATTATTTGTGATGTATTAGTGGCCAATCCCACATAATTAATATTTTAAAACCTAACAGCAGCAAACTGGAATTAATTGTTTTTTTTGACATGGTCCAAAATATTGAACTCTTTATAACCCTGTGAGAAGTTAAACCTAGAAAAGATACTGATTTGTTTATGAGTTGGAATTTTTTGAGACACCAAAGGAGATATCATAGAGAGTTCAATTTGATTAAATTATTATCTTGTTTATTTCCATCAATGTTATATTTTAGATAACCCAAGAAAAGTAATAAAATATTACTCTAAATAAATATCTTCTCTATTTTTTGGTAATTTTACTAAGACATTTCATTAAGGTTAACTGTTCTCTTGATACATTTTTTTCTATTTGTTTTTTAAATTTTTTTCAGCTTTATTGAAATATTGATATGTAACATTGTATTAGTTTAAGGTATACAACATATTCATTTTTTACACTTACAGATTGCAAAATGATTATCACAGCAGCATTAGTTAATGCCTCTATCACTCACAGAATTACCATTTCTTTTTTGAGTTGAGAACACTTAAGGTCTACTCACTTAGCACATCTCAAGTATCATCAACTATAATCACCATGTTGTACATTCAGTCCTCAGAGCTTATGCATCTTTTAACTAGAAATCTGACTCTTTTGACCAACATTTCCCCATTTTCTGCACCAATAGTCCCTTACAACCACCACTCTACTTTTTGTTTCTATGATTTTTTTTTTCAGATTCTACTTGTAAGATTTTTATTTCTCTATCTAACATCTCACTTAACATAATGCTCTCAAGCTCTATTGGTGTTCTTGCAAATGGCAGGATATTCTTCTTTTTTATGCCTAGGTAATATCCTAATATATGTATATATTAGACTTTCTTTGTCCATTCTTCTGATGATGGACACTTATGTTATATCCATGTTTTGGTTATTGTGAATACTACTATATTGAACATGAGAGTGCAGATGTGTCTTCAAGATAGTAATTTCATCTTCTTTGGATGTACACACAAAAGTGGCATTACTCTATCATATAATAGTTCTAATTTTTATTTTGTTGAAGAATATGTATACTGTTTTCTGTAGTGGCTGTACCAATTTATATTCCTATCAGTAGTGAACAGGATTCTCTTTTCTCCACATCCTCACCAACACTTACTATCTCTTGCTATCTCTTGTCTTTTTTGTTGGTAGCCATTCTAACCAGTATGTATCTTTTGTGCTTTGAATTTGCATTTCCCTGATGATTGGTGATGTTGAGTTTTTTTTGTGGGCCTGTTGGTCATTCTATGTCTTCTTTGAAAAACCTCTATTACTTTTTTTCTGCTCAGTTTTTATTTGAGTTGTTTGTCTATTTGTTGTTGAGTTTTTATAAGGTCATTATGAGTTTTAGATGTTAATCCCTTGCCAGATATATGACTTGCAAATTTTGTCCCATTTCATAGATTATCTTTTCATTTTGTTGATTGTTTCTTTTGCTGTACAGAATCCTTTTAGTTTGATATAGTCCTACTTATTATTTTTACTGCTACATTTGTGCTTTTGGTGTCATATTAAAAAAAAATCATTGCCAACACCAATGTCAAGGTGTTTTTTTCCCTATATTTTTTTCTAGTAGCTTTATGGTTCCAGTTCTTGTGTTTAAGACTTTAATCTATCTTAAATTGTAAATGAAATGGAGTCCAGAAAACCAACAGAATAGATCAATGAAAATAAGAGCTAGATTTTTGAAAAAATAAACAGAATTGACAAACCTATAGCTAGACTAACTAAAAAAAGGAGAGAAGACACAAATATAAAAAAACAAATGAAAGAGGAGTCATTACAACTGATTGCATGGATGTTCAAAGGATCATAAAAGACTATATAAGTAATTACAAGCTTGACTGTTCAAGTTAGATAACCTAAAAAAAAAAAAACAGATAAATTCCTAGAAGGACACACCTATCAAGACAAAATCATGCAGAAATAGAAAATCTTAACCTACCAGTTAGTAGTAAGAAAATTGAATCAGTAATAAAAAAGAATCTCCCCAAAAGAAAATGCCATTCCCAGATGTTTTCTCTGTTGAATTCTACTAAACATTCAAAGAAGAAATAATACCAACCCTTCTCAAACTCTTCCAAAAAACAGAAGAGGAGAAAACACTCCCAAACTCATTTTACAATCCCAGCATTACCATAATACCAAAGTCAGAGAAGGAAACTACAAGAGACTGTAGGCCAATACCCCTGATTAATACAGATATAAATAAATATACTCAAGAAAATATTAGCAAAGTGAATTGAATGGCACATTAAAAGAATCATACACCATAAGCAAGTGGGATTTATTCCTGGGATGTAAGGATGGTTCACTACACCCATCAATAAACAAGATATACCACATTCATAAAATCAAATATAAAAATCATGTGGTTATTTCAATAGATGCAGAAAAATCTTTTGACAAAATACAACATCGATTCATGATAAAAACTCTAGACAAATTAGGTATAGAAGAAACATACCTCAACATAATAAAGGCCATATATGAGAAACCTACATAAAAGCATCATACTTGGTAATGAATGGTTGAAACCTATTCGTCTAGGAGCAGGTATGAGACAAGAATGCACATCTATATTCAACATCATACTGAAAGTCCTAGCCAGAGAAATTGGATAAGAAAAAGAAATAAAGGACATCCTCATTGGTAAAGAATTAAATAACATGACCTTGCATACAATAATTCCTAAAGACCCCACCAAAAAATTATTAGAACTAATCAAAAACTAGTAAAGTTGCAGGATACACTTGCATTCCTTTATGCTAATAAAATATCTGAAAAATACATATAACTATCCAATTTGCATTAGTATAACCAATAAAATACATAGGGATAAATTTAACCAAAAAGTTGAAAGATATGTACACTGAAAAGTATAAGATTTGATGAAAGAAATTGAAGAAGCCATAATAAATGGAAAGATGTGCTGTATTCATGGATAGGAAGAATTAATATTGTTAAAATATCTATACTACCCATGATATAGGTGAAGGGGATAAAGAGGCACAAAATCTCAATATTAATATAACTTAATTACAGGGATGAAAATACAGCATAGAGAATATACTCAATAGTTCTGTAACACCTTTCTATGTTGACTGATAGAAAGTACACTAGTTGGGGAGAGGATTTAGTAATATGTGTAATTAGTCACTATGCTACATAATTGAAAACATTATAATTGTATATCACTATACTTCAATTTAAAAATAGACTAAAAATAATACCCATACTATGCAAAGCCATCTGTACATGCAATACAATCTCTATCAAGAACCAATGTGGAATTTTAGGAAAATCAGTGCAATCTCTGTCAATACTCCAATGCCATTTTTCAAATAGAAAAAGTAATTCTAAAATTTGTATAGAATTACAAAAGACCCTGAATATCCATAACAATTCTGAGAAAAAAGAACAAAGCAGGAGACATCACACTTCGTTATTCAAAACTATTCTATGAATCTGTAGTAATCGAAACAGTATGGTCCTGTCAAAAATTGACACATAGACCAGTGGGAGCAGTATCAAGAGTCCAGGAATAAGCCCTAGTGCATATGTTTAACTAATATTTAACAAGGGAGCTAATATTCAATAGGGAAAGATAATCTCTTCAATAAATGCTCTTAGGAAAAGTGGATAACCACATGAAGAAAACTGAAATTGGACCCCTATTTACACTACTCTCAAAATTAATGTTCATGATTTTTAAATAGATTTCTAAAGGGAAGGGTAATATTTTCTTGTTGGCCATTGGAAAAATTGAAATGTAGTAATGAGTTTGGTGTGTAGAAAAAAAGTACTGTAAAATAGAAATCTAATATAGCAATATACCAGAAACTAATAGACTTATGCATATCCCTAGTAAATTGATAACATATAAAGTTAAAATATAATATTATTATACTTTTATCATTACTGAAAATTATAGATTGCCCTGGAATAATACTAGTGGGAGAACAAATAAAATCATAGCAAAATAAAAATTGTCATTTTTAGAGGTTTAATACAAACAACTGTTGGTGTTTCCCCTATACAAATTAATATCAGGGAAACATTTTTAATAACTAATAAATAACTGAATATAATAAAAATTGTTAATTATTATAATATGAGAAACTTTATTTTTACTCTACAAAATTAAGTACAGTTGCAATCATTGTATTTGCATTTTGAAATACCCGTGAAAACAACTACACTTTATGTATCTTAGTCTTTAATCCTTTTCGTTTTATTAAAAGATTCCATTCATTCGCAATCCGTGTACTACAGACTGATCAATAGAAAAGTATTTTCTAGTTCGGAGTTAATATTTTCAGAACATTTTCACAAAACATTACCTCTGAACATATAGTGAACTGAAGGAAACAAGAAAAAATATCCACTGGCTGTATATGCACTACAAGGACAGTTTTACCAAATATATAACATTATTGTCAATTAATTGTTTCATTTAACATTTTTGAGTTATTAGTTTCCCTTTTTTTCAAAACAATTGGATTTTTAGCTTCAGTGACAGCAAATATTTAAACAAAATCAATTAAACTAAACATTGGAATCTATCGATGGCCCATCCCCACAAAAACAAATTAAAATAATCTTCCATAACAACAATAAGAAGTTGTCAGCATCAGCATACTTAATAGTTATTCTAAAAAAAAACTGGAAAAAATACAAAAGAAACAGTGTAGATATATAATTTAGCTTATAACTCTGTAAATGCCTTTATAAGTATTTTGTAATATTCACATTTTCTAGTACATAAAGATAGTTACAACCCGTATTTTTCAGACAGGTTAACAACATGTTCAAAGTTATATACCCCATACATGGGAGAGATGAACCTCAAATTATCAAAAATTAAATAAGAAAGTCTAATACATTTGTTTTTTTTTCAATTTGGAAATAGTTGGATCAGTGTCTTCTGAGAGAGATATAACTTTCTAAAGTGTAAAATTTTATTTTTATCATTTTTCAGATGGAAACTATGATTTACAGATAAGTAAGTGTTCAGATATATTTTTAATAGGATTTTTCATTTTAAAAATTTCTACAAACTATAATACACATAATTGTTCATGATAGCTATTTAATTTGTGAAGGAATTTATACTCTCCTTACATAAATTTCATTATGATCCTTGACTTTACATATCATCACAAAGGTTGCTTAGTATTTATAAAAAACTCTTTCCACTGATAATAGCATTGATTAATAATAGTATTTTTTGTATTATTAAAATTTAACTGTAATGTTTAATTACCTTAAGAGAGTTTCTTTTATGTCATCTTAGATAATTTTGGTTTAAAGCTATTCCTTTAACATACTAACTACATGGGCATAGAAATTTCTTACTATTTGTAGTCAGTTCCCTCAAAAGATTCATTTTATGTCTATTATCAAATGCAGAGGTTTGATTAGAATACTTTTTGTTGCTCAAAGGACAATATATGATTTCTCAAATTCCCATTTCTGTGTATGACCAGCTGGCAGACTGTTGCTTCTCTGAATATTTTATGATTTTAATGTAATTCGGTGACTGATGTACATTTTCAAAGATACACATTACTTGGTATAATATTTGATCAGGTGTATTTGCCAGTGCCAGCTGATTGAGGAAAGTGAAAATATTGTTGTACTAGGTATTCTTTCAAAGATGTCTACAGTCTAGTGGTTTGAGATGGAATGGAGATTTGTAATCATTGTGAATTTTTTTAATATAATGTAAAACTACAGGGAAGTTGTCATGAGGTGCAGTAATTAGAAAATTCTTCTTGCAACTATTGACAAGCCATTGTCTATGAATTGGAACAATAGAGCTCCTAGAAACTGAGGTGTTTAAACTTGAATTATTTTAGGAAAAAAGGAAGTTAGTTAGAAGCCAATAGAGGATTCAAAAGAAGGTTAAATTAGTGGAGCTCTCATTTAAAAATACACCAATTTATATGCTTTCGGGATAAACTTCTCAAACTATGTTACTGGAATTGAGCATTGTTAACTTTAAATTGTGGGCACATTTTAAAACTCAAAAGAGAATTCTGGTAATAGTCAAAATGGCTATCAGGAAAGTTTCTTCTGCAGCTAAGGATTACATGGAATAATTCACTTAAGACCTTATAACAGAGACATCCATGTGCAGAAGCTGATTAGAGTTCTAGGTCTATTTCATTAGCATATACAGTTTACAAAATAGTTCTAATATAACTTATGTTATTTCATCTTCAATGTTACTATTTAGCCTTGATCATGATTGTTAACATGTTTGTTACCTCATCAATAGCACAGAATAGTGCGAAGTATATCCTCTCCACAACTTCATTGTGTGTGGGAGACTCAGATGAAATGAAGGTGATGAAGTGAAAGTATTTTACAAACTATGTAGCCATACAAAGAATGCTATTAAACTAGTTTATAAATTCAGGTATAATTAATACTACATTTCTTTAGTTATAGTAAAATTGTATTTAACTGAAATTAAAGAATTCACTATCATGAAAGCCTAGAAGCCTTCTAGTCTACCTCTTTTATCAGTGTATAAAACCAAGAAGTAGTCAGTCTTAGCTTCACGAGCAGTAATAGAAATGTTCACCTATTTTACTTGAAGACTTTAAAAGACCAATCATTTTTGACACCTAAAACAGACTCAGACACTGAGAAGTGACAGGTGGTTACCATGGGGGAGGGGTTGAGGTGGGAGGGGTAGAGAGGGTGAGGGAGATAAGGGCAGACAAAAATTCTCAATATAAATTGATCATGCGGATGGTTATACAGCATGGAGAATATAGCCAATGATTATGTGACATCTTCCTATGTTGACAGATAGTGACCACACTAAAGGTGGTAAGGATTTAATAATATGGGTAACTGTTGAACCACTGTGTAGTACACTTGAAACAAATGTAAGACTGTACATCACCTATGCTTCAATAAAAAATAATAAAACTGACATAATCATTCCTAAATGATCACAAATCATTTAAACATGGCAAAAAATAGGTAGGGTCCTTTTACTGAGTGATCTCTTAATGTTTTGTCAAATTAAGCCCATACTTAATTTTCCTAATTCTCTCCCTCTAACAGATAAGAAAATGGGATTGGAAGATTTTGCACAGAAGATAATGTTTTTGAGATGTCATAGTCGACTAATTGGAAGCAATGAATAGTGTTATGGTCACATACTATTCACTCAATTTATAAAATGCTTTACACAGGAAGACAGCTCAAGAATATGCTTAAGGTTGGCTGAATTCACAATGAAAGAAGTTTAAGAAAAGTTTTTGGCAGTAACCAAGGACTTTGACCAAGATAGAGCCTTCTTGCCTCTGTTACTTCCTTGGGACAGACAAACAGAGAATCCTAATAAAGTCATGAGATTTCCCCTACAACTACTTCTGTATATAGAAATCTTGTGAGGAATTTTAGTGGAAGGCCTAAATTACTGAAATTATTTCTGCCCTAATACCAGCTAAATGTAGATGGACTATTTCTGGAAAAAAAAAAGCAATTGCCTAAATCATTCCAAATTAAATAAAATCCCATTCTAATACCTTAGTTTATTGCATTACTATCTATACCTTATAATCTGAAGACTTCAATGAGATCTTAGAGTGCATTTTATTTTTTAGTAGTATCAAAGAAGTAAATAATTATTTTGCATTTATAAGGAGACTAGACTGACGGAAGTTGAGTTTCCTTTCTGTTTTAAGTCTTAAAGTGATATCTTCCAACTAGACTAGGCAGATTTCAAAAACCCTAGTGGACATGGTCAGCAAAGGTGTCCACATGGAAACAAAAGCACAATTTCTTAAATTGTTTTGAAGAAAATTGTATATATGATATATTGGTATGTATTCAAATTATTTATACATATAAGTATATATAAATATATGTAAATATATATAGGCATTATGTATATAATAGAAGTCCACATATTATCACCAACATTAAAGAAGGGTGTTTCAGGATGGCTGAGCCACTCAGGGAGTACTTTGGCAGGTTACCCTGTGTGCAGTTTTCACCCTGTCTCTCACTCCTCTGTAGTTAGCTGTATTTACTAGTTGAGGGAAAGGGTCACTACTAAATTGACTTTTCAATGCCCAGTGGAGTCTGGTTTAACCTTAATATTTATTTCATTGAATTAATAAATATATGAAAAAATACTGTATATGAAAATACTACTTTTCTAAAAAATTACTAGACAAGGTGTAGGCTAACTTTTTATCAAAAGAAACAGATAGCAAATATTTGGGGTTCAGAAGGCCATAAAGTCTTTGCTTTGTTATTATATAAAAGCAGCCAGAGACAATATATTAAAAACTGCATGTGGCTGTGGTCCAATAAATCTTTATTTATAGAAATGGCAGTGGTCTGGATTTGAACCTGTGGGTCATAGTTTGCCAAACTCTTAACCAGACAAAAAATTCCAAGTTTGCGTGTGTGTGTGGTGCATGTGTGTGTACATTTGAATATACGTAGCTATTTATATGTTTATGTATATATACATATATATGTATATGCATTGTTTATGTGTATATAGATGTAAAATGTCTATATAGTAAATATTTATATAGCAAATACAAATAAAACAAATGAACTTTTATATCTATATACACGTATGCACACACATTTTGTTCAGTAATAAGTTGTTTGAGCAACGAATAGCTAAGAAAAGTGTTGGAAACAAATATATATATTATATATGCATATATATGTTTATATTCAATATAAATATATGACACAATTGACTAGCATATTAGGTGAGCCTCAGATGTGCTGAATAAATATTTTGAAGTAAGAATAGAAGGAAAGAAAAACAAATGAGTAGAGAGGATAAGGGCAGGGGAAGAATAGAAGGGAAGCAAATAAATGGAAAAGAACTGGAAACAGTATTTGAAGAACAATGAATGAGTAATATGTAGAGACCAGAAGAGTCCGTCATAAATAGGGTGATGGTTTTTGCAATAAATTAGTGTTTAATAAAACATACTTTATTAGAATAGGAAAGTGTACCACTTTTAGAAATTTAAGAAATTGGTACATCAGTGTCTCTGTAGTATGTTTATTGGCCTAAATTATCATCAGTGGCCCATCAGAGCTTGACTGTGTCAGAAGGATAGTACTTGCATATTATTTCCCTCCAGCATAACATATTCTTAGCTAATTGTCCTGGTAAAATAGGACTCTTCTGTAAAGCTTAGGCCTTTTATTTTTTCTGAGTGATTCTTAATCTTGACCATGTAGTGCTGATACTCTATTTCCTTACTTAGCTGCAATTTAGATAGGATGTGCATACATTTTTTTGAGCCATAACTAATTAAACCTGAGTAACCTCCTGTGTTTCTTGGGAATATGACTTAAGTAATAGAGTGTCATCTTGGTTTTCTAGCTGGAGAAAAATCTGTAGAGGGTTTCTTAATTCACTAATATGGACAAAATTTAGAGTTTGGCCCCAGGGGCCAACCAGATCCTCATTGGTTCTGGTCTGCCATGGTAGGTAGTCCATAGATCCATGTCCATGTCATGGATCTATGAGATCAGTTCCTCTACATTCTTACTTATTGTCTGTGTTTTGATTATGAAGTAGTAGATTCTATTGAAGATCATTTTATAAGATCATCTTCATGGTGATATTTCTTGTGTTAAGCCTTATTGGATCATAGCAACCCAGGAATAGGATAGGAATGAATAATTTTAAGCCCGTAAATGTACAATAGTGTCAAGGTCTAGAAATTATTTGTTTGTTTATGTTGAGGGTGTTACTATTGCTCTGCAGAAATGAGGGTGATACTCTCATCCCTGTATTTTTTCCTAACTCATATTCTATCCATACTTCCAACAACTTAATCTTGATAAAAAACTTAAAAATTACCTGAAATCATCCCTGCCTCAAGATTTCCTACTCCATATGTGCCAGCTTAGCTCCTCTTGATGGCATTAGTAGTGGAAAAATTGTTCAGATCCTGAGGCAGGGTAATACCTGATCTTAGAGGTAACATCTCAATCATTTACCATTCTCTCATGTGCCATTAACAAAATACTCTCAATTTAATAACACACAGTAGGTTTGTTTGTGAAATGAATTATAATAAAACATGATAACATGTCACTTAAATTGCTTTAGTATTTCTACTTCTTCATTGCATGTATAATTCCTTGCTCTAGAGCCAGTAACATTGGTTATTATTAGCTCTTTGACAATTTGGCTCTTATATTCTCAATTAATCCTTCCAGCTTAATGAAGGTTGTAGTTCAGACTATCTTCTGACTATTTTCTAACTCTTTGGTTTTGCCTCACCCTTTACAGGACCAATCTAGGTAATGACACCAGTGCTGTCACATAATCTAAGGAAATTTCTTCGGGGGTTATGACTTTGATATTTTCTATTTTTTTTCATGGCTCCTTTGGTATGTATGATCATGATAACCTTTAGGTATTCAAATTACTGTGTAAAGAATATCAGTAGAAAGTATCGAAGAGTGACATGAAGATGACAAAAAAATCAACCTCAGAGAATGTTTAACACATTTTATTTTCCCTACTGGTAATCAGGCAAAACCTCCCAGGAGATTTTCTAGGATCTTCTGAAAATGTTCCATCCTTTGTCGAGAGTTTTGAACAATGCTTTATTCCTGAGATAGACATGGAATGAAAGGCTTTCAAGTACGGAAACTGGAAAATGATCATGGTGCAATAAGCAAGAAAGGCAATAGTCCTTAGACTGGTAGAAAAAATATAACACTGAAGTGTTCAGAGTGGGTGAAAACCCACACTTGGATGTTGTGTCCTAGACCCTGAGCTACTGTGTGAAATGGCAACATGCTGAGTCCCAACTCTTACAGGTGTGAATAAACCTGTGATACACTTCTTGCTTCTGTCTGAACTGGAGAACAATGCCGAATGCTGTAAGTTAGTTCTACAGGTGGGATTATTCAGTAAACAGGTTTCTAGATTGCTGGAAAGGGGCATGGAAGATAAATGAAGAAAAGATCCATAGTTTTTTTTTTCAAGTAATTTCTCATCAAATTTAGTGGTGAAGAATGTTTAAAAGCACCATAATGCAAAATAAGCAAAAAATAACAATTATTCTTTCTGTCTTACTGAAGATCTCTCAGAGGAGGTGTATTTGATATTGACCCTTAAGAGTTCAGTAAAAGTAGTTCTCAGGGTTTAAGAAGGTTAGGGGCATCAAAGTCAAAGGGAACAGTATGGTAAAAGTCTTACTTCCTGTATATAATATTCAGCCAAATAATTGAAAATATGTTTTTTTATCTCTAAATGTTAGCTTCTTTTTAGTCAAATTTACCAATCCTGAAATTTTTTTAAATATAACTTATTTCTTCCTCCATAAATCAAAGTAACTATAGAATTTTAGGCTGCTTTGAAGATTGCCCTCATTTGCACTAATTTTTCTTTTCCATAAAATTTAACCACAGTTGTTCTAGCAGTACCTATCTGTCCTTTCTGATCTTCTGATAACAGTTTTACCAGATTTAACAGTTAACTCTTGTATCAATTAGTGTTCATGATTAGTGAAGTTATAGTAAGGTTAAAAATAGTGCTGAAGGTTCTAAATTTCTTTTCTTTACTTTTTTCCTTTTATTGAACCCTGGCACTTAGTGAGAATATAGACAAATAATAAAGGTTGAATTGAGTTATAATTATCATTAAAATATTATTATATTAAATATTATATTTGAAAAGAAAGAATTGTGAAAGTGTTCCATTTCTAATATTTTCATGCTAAAGGTAGATAATGAGATACTCAAATATTCAAAGCATAATTTAAGTTCATTGTTTCTGTCTTTCCATTTTCCATTTTAATGACCATTAGTTTCAGTTGACATTTTAAAAATCCTTTTGACCATATCATTTTTTAAAGTTGAGCGACCTACAAAGACGTAATTTACTGCTGTAAGGTGGAAAGTAGAACCCTAAAACAGGCCTCCTGACATGCTCCAATTTATCACAAGAATGCATTAAAAGCTATAAGAGATCATAGATTAAGATCACCCACATAAGTAGATTTCTAAAGAGCACTCCCCATTTTAATGGTCTAGTTCGTAGTAGGATGAATGAGAATAATAACATGACCTGAAAGTGAAAGAGTTGAGAAGTCACTTGCTGAACTAAGTTTTCTAAATTTGGAAAATGGACATTTTTTTTTTCAGTTAATATGATGCTGATGTAGCAAGAGATCAGTTTGGTGATATTCAGCTTTTTTTTTTTTTCTTTAATTCACTGCCCTAGAATAGCTATCAACAAGAACAGGTACCAGAGCATCAATTGTTGGAACCACTGCATTGAATAAAATCAGAAGTCTGGATGCAACTTCCTCCACTTTCTGAGGCTCAAGTAAATTTCATAAAATATTCTAAATTCCAAAAAGATTAATAATATTTACTGTACACCTACAATGTTTCAAATATTGTGGTTTACATTGTAAAAGACAGAAGTTTTTCAAAGATGTAGGTGTCATAGATTCTGCCCTGAGTGCTTTTCTATTTCTCCTTTGTAGGCTAGATATATAGATATAAATATGGATAGATAAATAAAGAACAAAATCTGTTTTGTGGTGTGATAGATTAACTTCCTTAAAGGCTTTTATTTTTCATCTCTTCCTGCATCTAAATATTTGTAATGTAACCATGAGGCTCTCCCATTATGATTCTGTTCTGGTCACAAGATTTGCTTTGCCCAGTGGAATTCTAGACTCAGGGTTTATTAAGAAGGTTAGGGGCATCAAAGTCAAAGGGAACAGTATCGTAAAAGTCTTACTTCCTGTATATAATATTCAGCCAAATACTTGAAAATATGTGTTTTTCTATCTCCAAATGTTTGCTTCTTTTTAGTCAAATTTAGTCAATCCTGAATTTTTTTTTTACAAAATATAACTTTTTTCTTCCTCCATAAATTAAAGTAACTGTAGAATTTTAGGCTGCTTTGAAGATTGCCCTCATTTGCACTAATTTTTCTTTTCCATAAAGATTTCATCAACTAGACTGCTAAAGGATAAGATCTAAATAGAGAGTCAAATTTCCTACATCATCTCAGTAGAGGCCTGTTACATTAGCCAACAGGAAGCTGACTTACAGACATGTGAGCAAGTGCTGTTAATATTAGCAGACCCACATATCAAAATCCCCTAGATTCATGATGAATGGATACTATTGCTATATACCATGAAGGTTTATTTTTCTCATAGAGGAATGAATGTTTAATATGAATAGTACTCTTTTATAACCTAAATTCTGTGGAAGAGTCTGAAAATTTAGGTTCCTGTGAATCAGAAAATGTATATGATAATCCTGCCCCTAATTATCTTTCAATAGTTGTTTCTTATCTCCTGATCCCTCAAATTCCCAAAGAATTTCTTGAAATCAAAATAGTATGTGTGAATACAAAAAAGAGAGTTTTATAACTAGTTCACACAATCATAAACACCTGTGGTTCATGAAATAAACTTGACACAAATACACTGATGTGTCCATGCACCAAGGTGCTTAAACAGACACACTCACGTCACCAAATTTGCAGTTTTTAAGTATACATCATTCTTCAGTTTTTAGATGAAATATCATAAACCTTTATTTTTATACCATCTAAACAGTCACATACATCATTTCTGTATTTCTAGGAGTCCTTGGAATGTGCAAATAGGGATGAATGACTGAAGTTTCTCATGACTGATCCATCCATTCAGCCACCTGCTTCTCTTAGGCCAATAATCACTTGCGATCAGGTTTTAGTGATCCCTCTCCTGTGGCTGTCATCTTCTACTTCTAAACTCCTTTGTATGTTCAGGATGTGTCCCTCCTTCCTCTTTCCATAGTGTCCTTGTATGTATGAGACATACTAAATGTTTCTGAATGACAGAGTATAACTACAGCACAAGACATAACATAATTTTAAATTCTTCCCATACCAGACATTTATCTCTTTTCAAATCACAGAAATTACCTCCCCCACCCCTGTCATCTTACTGCCTCATTTTCCTATTTCTCTTTTTACTCATAAATTTACTCATTAGCCGGATGTATCAATTTTCAAGCACAACACACCTAAATCTACAGCAATTGTGAACAATTCTCAAATATGGCTACGGTTATTTTTGTTATACAGTACTATTTTCTCTCTTTTTTTTTTTTCCTTTCTTTCCAGACTTTGTCCTGGAGTAAGGTTGGTTTGGTGAATGACTCAATTCACCTTTCACTGACCCATCAGAATACTTATAGAATAACTGTAACAAAAGTGGTGAAACATATATACCAGTATATAAGACATATTTAAATACATAGGTACAAAATTTATACATAATATTTAATTTGTTTATTTGTCCAGCATAGCGACTAAAATATTGATGAAATATTTAAGAAGATTATTAGGCAAAACACTCTTGTCAGGTGCTATTTAGGTACAATTCTTTTGTTGCCAAGATCACATTTTGTTTTGGTTCTCTTCTATGTCCACCTCACTCCAGATAAAAATTTTCATTTCCTTGCATGTGCTTTAAATCTCAAATGCAAGAATGTGCCACATTTATGACTTTAATCTTTCAACTTCAGATGAAGAAGGTTACCATACTTACTCTAGAATCAGACAAATGATTGCTCTATCGTAAGAGTGAGGTTAGGATTTCTATTTTAAAAAGTTGATAAATAAGAAGAATTAGAGACAAATGGTTTGAAATAGAATAGAACAATGATGTTGTAGAACATATGTAACTTTAGTATTGATTTTCAGTTACTTAAAAGATAAAATCTGATGTAATGAATACTTACATTTTTGCTATCCTTCTTTTGACTCCACCTTTTAACTTTGATAATACCCAATCTAAAATAATGGGTTGAAGATCTCCCACCACAATACTAAAGCCAAAAATGATATACTTACAGTTTTTCCTCAGAGTTATTTCAGTATGTCAGTTATCTGGCTCTATAACACAATTTTTTTCTAGAGTGACAGTGACTAACTCATCATGTGATAAGATAGCACGTGCCTAGGTGAGCTAGTTGATAATGAGGCTTCTAGTACTTGAAGAACAGGAAGCAGTAAAGGAGGTTGGGAATGAGTGGATGGGCCACTCAAAATCATTCTATATTCTGAGTGTTAGAAGAAGCTGCTTTTGTAGAAGAACACTTAATAACCACAAGAAGGAAAAAGGCCCACTCTGTATGTCCACTGTCTTAGACCACTCAGGCTGCTATAACAAAATATTATAGACAGGGTGTCTTATAAACAACAGAATTTTTTTCCCACAGCTCTAGAGGATGAAAAGTCCAAATTCAGGTACCAGCAGAATCAGCTTATGTTGAAGGCCCTCTTCTGGTTTGTGGACTGCCAACTTCTCGCTGTATCCTCCCATGGTGGAAAGAGCTAGGACCTCTGTTGGGTTTCATTTGTAAAAGCACTAATCCCACTCATGAGGACTCACCCTTCTTGACCTAAGTGCCTCCCCAATCCCCACCCTCTATCCCATCATATAATCCAATATGTGAATTTGGGAGTGGTGGGGTCACAGTCATACCATAGCATCCACCAATCTCTTTTTTTAGAAGCACAGGGTCCTGTTTCAGAACAGTAATAATTTCAGAGATCAAGAATATAAATACATGTAATACATTTGCCTTCTTATGCGCTCTGGCTGGTGCCAAGACTGAGGGTCCAACATGCCGTCATCAGCATTCATGTCATCTTGATATACTACAACATCTCCAGCCAGTCACCCAGTACCAGGTTAGCTACACTTCACTGAAAAGACAATTAGTTTGGATTTGAGGTTTTATTTCCTCTTCCTCCTTGCTTCTTTTAGCATCACTGTTGTGGGTTCCTTTAAATTTATGTTATCTTTTTACATTGTCCTTTGGAGTATTGAATATGGTGTCAGCTGACAGATAACACAATCTGAATTTGAGGGACTCTCTACAAGATGGGATTCATGCTCTGAACGTGTATTACCTCAGGCAGAGCATGTAGGTCCTTGATCCAAGGGATGGAAGAGCAAACATCAATTCTTCTTACCATATATGAGGATATATTTCACAGTCTCATAGTTCTTCAGTCTGTAAAATAAATATTTTAGGAAACAATGGTGCTATATGCATTGTATATAAAAATCATTCTGTGGGATTTCTATTTACAACCATCTCAGCATTTCATAATTCTCATGCCTCTGAGTGAATGGAAAAAAATATTATCTAGTAACATTTTTCTTAACTACCAAGGGTCCTTTGGGGAATGGCTATATAATACTGTCAAAGAGGAGCATGGGTAGTGCCAGATACGCTGATGAGTGGAAGAATGTCACCTTAGTGCTTTGTCCAGTGATGACAACAAAAAGAGCATCATACTTGTTTTATACAGTCAGGATAACTAAGAATTCAGGTCCCTCAGGATTTATTATTTGGAGAAAAATTTATTTAAAAGCATTCGCCATGATAAGCTCTGAACCATAATTTGGTACAAAACAGTAAAATGTGCACATTAATGATATCTTGTCACACTGAAAAAAGTACAGTGGTATGCTATGGTATGACTGTGACCCCACCACTCCCAAATTCACATATTGGATTATATGATGGAATAGAGGGTGGGGATTTGGGAGGCACTTAGGTCAAGAAGGGTGAGTCCTCATGAGTGGGATTAGTGCTTTTACAAATGAAACTCAATGAGTCCAGCAAGAAATGGGTAAGACAATCTAGCTAATTTGGAATATTTTCCATATTCCAAATGAAGACTCAATTCAGAGCTGTAAATGGCAATGACTTCTCAAAGTAAGGCACTGACTGAAAAAAATATTTTGTTTCTTTGTGAGGTAGTACACTTACTCCTTTTCTTAAGGCAAGAACCAAATAATCTCTGAACATTAATTCCAGCTCCATAGTTGTCAAGCTTTAGTTATGATATTCTCTCTCTCCCTTTTTCTCCCAGTAACTGTCATCCTACTTTTCCTTTCTGTTTATATTTGGCAAACTTTGATTAAAGTGACAGCATTCAATCTGAATAAATTTCCATTCTAAATATTAATGTGATATTGCAGGACACAGATTTTGTGCCATACACAGATGTGTAATATCTAGATCACAAGAGGTATCAGAATCCTTTGCAAAGAACCAATTTGCTGAGTATATTTCAAAAACTAATGTGCTACATTCTGGATATTAGGTATCAATCAATGTATTTTCTCTAAAGACTAAATTGGCTTTTTTTTCCCATCTATTTAAGGAGTCTTCTACTGTTGGTTTCAGGCTTACCTTTATTAGGATAAATTTCCTTATTAAAGGACAAGTCATTCCAGGATTTATTCAAATTTTTTAAATGAAACTACTGAGTGGTTTTACTATAAAAAAAGAAAGTTAAAAAAAAAAGATGAACCAAAGGCATTCAAACACATTTCTATATCATAAGGATTATGAAACAGCCTTATTAAAAAAAAAAAAAACTAGGAAAAACTCCAGTAACATGCCTGCTTGTGACTATTTTAGGTTTATTATGAGTTTCATAAAAATCTGTAAGCATTGCACAAGTAAATAAGAAATATGTCTGAAGAGAATGGCATTTGTCCACTAGTGATTGTTCCCAAGGAGAAAGCATTTCTTCACAGCCTCTGCTGGTCATGGGTGAATTCTGCTGTTAATGGTCTGTGAGCAGCATCATGGATACTCTCCTGGGGACAGGCCTAGTTGCTAATAATTTCTACCATGCAAATATGCTCATTGACCTACAATGGGGATGAAAGTGCAGCCTTCTGGAGCTGTTTGCAGCAATTAAATTCAGTGTCCAGGGTAGATAATTTCCACCATCAGAGCAAGGAGAGTGGCAAATGCTGTGCTCCACCTTTGTCTCACACCTGTAATTCTTGTTGCCTTGCTCCTGAAACTCTGTGTCAAGTGACTTCTTCTAGTGAGAGTTTCCAGCAGAGTCAATGTGTCTACATTGTCACATATATGAAATTAGGCAGTTCAGAACATAATAGGACTAATGGGAATACAAAGTAACTTTTCTGTACATTAATGTCTGTATTTTTTATGTACTTTCACTAGAACCATGAAGGTGTGTAGGTGGAAACGACAGCCTAATGGGGCTGTGTAGAGACTTTAAATTGATAGAGAGCCAAGGAAGAAGTCAGAGAGGCTTTTTTTCTTTCTACATGAACTTACTATTCTTCTTCACTGGGGTGTACTTAATATACAATGCTTCATTCATGATAATTATATATCTGATTTTGGAAAGTTTGATAGAGTGATAATACACTCCTCCAACCCAAACCCCAAATTGGAGAATAAAGAAAAATGTGACTACTTCTACCACAAAAATTAAAAACTGTAAGACAAAAGGGTATATGTTTCCCGATTCCTGCTTCCTTTTCAGCAATCAGAAGAGATTAACACAAAAAAACCTCATGTGCATTTGTTCTATTTCTCTTAAATGCCAGGAATTGCACCTTTTAAAATATAAATATGTTATTTTATTAATCAGCATTTTTTATAACAGATCAACATATCTTTTTAAAATAGAAAACTAAAATGAGCATTTGTTGGGACCTTTTGCCTCTTTTAGGCCTGTGACAGCCGCAGACTGGAGGTTTCCATCCTCCCTCATTACTTCCGTGTTCGTGGCCTAACTAGCTTCCTGGGCTCGCACTCTTGGCCCTAACTCCGCCTCCCCACCTAACCCGAAACATGCCTAAAGACCCTAGTGACAGATGAGATAATCAATTCCCATTGGTTTCTGTTACTTCCTTATCTTCCCCTATATAACTAAGCCTCTGATGGAATAAAGCTGAGTTTTGCTGCGCCCTTGAGGCTGACACATCTCCTGGCTTGGTGTGGTTTTGTTTTTCCCCGGATCTCAGGGGAGGGTGTCCAAGCTGCCAACACTTGCCCTCTCGCTCAGCCCCAGGGATAACAGGCTGGTCTTGCTTGTCCCCCCGCCTTCTTGTTGCTGAAGAGCAATAAGCATTAACTTCACTGTCTGAAAAAAAACACTATACTTGAAATCTATGAAAAATTTGTTTCATTGGGTAATTAAAAGAGATTTCAACATGTTTTATTTTAGGTATATTTGTTAATGTTGCTTTTTCATTTTTGTGGAATAGTGCATGAAATAAGGAGCATTAATAATTTGCTAGGTAAAGAGTTGACATCTTACTAAATCTATTGATTTTTTCAATGGATAAAAATAAGATGAATTTTCAGAACAAAAAAAGATAACTATCTAACCAATAATATAGGCCTGCATTTTGGCCAAAGTTCTTAATTTTCCCAAATTAAGAAAAACCAAACCATATTTACAGCATTTCTGTTTGGAAAAGCTGTTCTTAATTAACAACAAATACCATTCCTTGTTATTTGAGGTGCTACAGTTCTATTTTTATCAATAAATTGTTTGAAAAATAATAATTTGCAAATATACTTGAAGGACATGTTGTTCATGTATTCTTTGGAGAAACCACATTTTCTTCTTATTAAGTCAAATGATCATTTTCACATTTTATATTTTTCTGTATATCTCTTATCACAATCCAGCATATTTATTTATTGCATTTATTGTTTTCCTATCCTTCTGAAATGTAACTTTGATAAAGACATGGATTTTGCCTGCTACATCCAATTCCATATTCTGGAATCGAGGCCCATTCCTGGTGCAGGGGGAGTGCTCAAAATACATGTGCAGTAAGAGTGAATCTGCCAATGAGACATCCTCTTGAATCTCAGATGGCTATTTTATTTTATTTTCTAGACCCTATGGTTCTTGTAAAATTACTTATTTTCTTGTTTGGCTATTAGGAAGCTTAAGGTCAAATACTTGTTACACATCCAGCAAACATAGAGCACCAATTGAATGCATTTGGGGCTTCATATTGTCATTGCTCTTATTTTCTTTATGTTTTGATTCTCACAAATATTTAATACACCTTTCTATTTTGTTATTTTTTGAATGTTAAATAGAATATTGTTCTATAAATCTGGAAAGTAAGGAGAAAAACAAGATGAAAGAAAGAAGGTAGTATACTAAGGTGACAGGGAAGCGAAAAGAGAGATGCAGAAAGCAGAGGAAAGGGGAAGGAAGGAAGAGGGGAAGGAAGAAGGAACAAAGGAAGGAGATATTGTGCAAAAAAAGCAGCAAATAAGAATTCAGATAAATGATAAATTAAACTGGAGGAATTCTGAAGAAGGAAACAGAAGAAGTTACCTTGGTGGTGAGGAAGAAAAAAAGGACTTGGGAACAATTCCTTAGAAATATGGAATCTGCAGAATACATGACAAAATATTTCTTGCTTAAGCATGCTATATTCTGAATAAATGTAAATCTTTCATAGCTAACTGCACTTCACTTAAATTTTGGGAGACTTGTGGAGGTTTTTAGTGCTCTCTCTCTCTTTCAATCAACCAAAAAATTGGATGAGATGAGATTAAATAAAATGACTTACATTTAAGTGATGAAGCTAACATCTAATGCAGTAATTATTTTGAATTCTTAGTAACAGCAGAATTAGTTTAGTTGTTTTGTTGTAAATCTAGAAGGAGTAAAGTCATAGGCATAATGCAATCTGCTTTCCCAGTGGAGAGCTGAGTGGGGACCCATATGATCTCATAGCAATGAACAAGCTGCAAAGAGCCACTCTTGGGTTGATGCGAAGAGTTAAAGTCCTCTCCCCAGTACAGTCATCAGTGACTTACAGGAGCGATAATTCATAACACATTTGAAGGCTTAAAACAGAACTGAACAGTAGGCAACTCCAAAAGCGCTGGGGTTGGTTCTCCCTCAGCGGTCAGGGAAAAGAGCAATACTAGCATTTGATGAAATATGGTTACAGGATAACACATCAACACAGGAAAAATGTTCATTCTTCTCTCTAAAACCTTCCTTCAAAGCGTTTTAAGAAGAGAGTAAGAGCTATCTCTTTATCATTTGGTTCCTCACATAAAGTCTCCACTTTCTAAAATCTACTAAAAAATAAATGACTTAATGAGAATTTAGACTTATTAAACTCATATACTCTTGTACATGAATATGTCAGTCCTAAATCAACCCAATCCTTTTCCCTATCAGCCTTACCTGGGTGATTTTACATCACAATACATGATAGTGGTGGGCTGGAAAATGTCTAGTTAACCTTCCTGCCCTTCCCAGCTCTGCCCCTCCTGGCCCTGCCCTGTGCCTTGGGAGACTGCCTCCTACGGACTGCATCACTTGCGTACTCTTGCCTTCTGGCTTCCAGATGGATTTGACCAAAGAACAGCAATGGCAGGAGATTAGAGGGAGAACAGCACCAGACTGTTTATTTTCTCACCCACTCGGTTTTACAAGGTCCAAGACATTCTTCATCCATGGCTTCTATCAAGCGTATTCCTTCCAATATACCAGCTCTCACTGGACTCTAATTAGACACCCTTTCTTTTCTCTGCTTTTTCAGGGTAAGGGAGGTGGTAGTGATATTCTCCAAGTGCTATAGCCTATTTGCCTCAACATCCCTTGTCATTTGTTATACCCAGTGCAGTTGCACTATAAAAACTCCCAATTAAATTGTCAGCTTCAGTATTCTTCCATAATGTGATGACACTGTGTCAGAAATCCATTCTAGGCTTGTGACCCTTAGTGTCATGTAGGACTTAACAGACTGGGTTTGGAAAGCAATGCAGGAAACAATAACTGCATTTTCATTCCATAGCATCATTAGGAAACAAAAGAAAAACGACACTATAAATTTTGAAATTTTTAAGTAATTTTATATATCGTGGCTTTACAGAGTAAAAACTCTGTAATATCATTCCTAACTGTGGTGAGAAAAATTCAAACAAACACTTCAATACTGCAAAAATATGTAAAAGAGTATATGATTTTAGTATTGCTTCCCTCTAAAGCCATTTTCTTCTGATTTTTTTCATTTATGATATTCACTATCAAAAATTATGTTAACATCTTGCTGATCTCTCTTTGCAAGGTAAAGGTGTTAGAAAATTCAGATTTAGATCTCTCTCTCCTCCCTGACCCTTTACATATTAAGTGAAATCCCTTAACAAGTATTGGAAGGAATGTATATAGACTCAGATCAACACTAGTGGAAATCAATGCACCAATATTGTGCCAATAGTGTCAGGGAATCTCTCATTTTGCTTCCCTCCTGTGCTCCACACAAGGTAAGCCTTCCCTGCTCATGTCTCTTGTAGTTTGGATATATCAGGCCTAGGCTTGAGCTCTGATGCTCACCTTACTAGCTTTGCAGTGTTGAGCTATTTATTTCATGATTCCAAATTTCACTTTATTAGCTGTAAGAGAATGTTAATAATCAGGCATTGCATTTTTTTAAAAAGTATAAATCTAGATGAAAACAATTACCATCTGGAAAGTATTATATAATAATTACTTTTCTCACTTATTTATTTCATTCCCTGAAGAATAAATTATATGGCCTAGTAAAGAGAACACTTGAGTTAGTAGAGAAATATATTTTCTTTCATAGAATCAGGTCTTCTGGCTTTAAGTCCACTAATTTCAGTTTGAATTTCTCTTAGAATTTTCAAAATTACCTTCATGATTCATCTATATTTATTGGCCCAGAATCTCTATGGCCTTTTTAAAAAAATTGCTTCTAAGTTCTTTAAAATCATGTGAAGGAAATGGTTTCTTTATTTGTATTATAATAAAAATCATGCTTTGAAATATAAAGAGTAAAGAAAGTTTTAAATTAAGTCCTTTTATGTTTTATAGTGTTTACTTTTTCTTAATTATAAAGTAAGTTTTTTAATTTCAAAAATGATTCTGTCAAAATTAGAAATGATTATGTATTCTTGTTAATTCATTTAACAAATATGGGGAAAGGTTTGAGTACTGACTGGGAAGACATTTATTTCTCTGTTGATTTTTTTTTCTGTGAAGAAATTTCCGTCTCAAATAAACATAAAAGTAAATATAACATAAATGCAGACTAATCTTCAAGTGAAAGTACTCAACAGAGGATCAAAGAAAAAATTATGTGCCGTCTGGTTGTTTGTGTTTTATGCAATCATTAAAGATTTATTAAACGTCTTAATTTTATTTTGAGAGGTAGCAGCAATTATGGGTAATAAAACCAATGGCATGTCATTTGAAAGTGAGGTTTTATGTGGAATAAAATCTCTATTGGGTATTGAAAGATAACCTGACCTAGTAATCATGAAAAAAAAAAAAAGCCTTCCAAATAAAGGAAGAAACAGTGGTGAATAAAAGAAAGCTGGAAATTTAAAAGATTGCCTTTGAATTTTTCCAGAACAATATCTTCTCTGGAGAAACTTGACTCTCTTACTTTATTGGAAAATGAAAACAAACAGAAGCAGTAAGATAGACTGTTTAGTTTGGAGAAGTGCTTTAGAAGAAAAGAAAAACAAAACACTTCACTTAATATATATGGTACATATTTCTAGTTTAGAATTCAAATCAGAATAATTTCAATACAAATTGTGAAAGGTGATTCTAAAGGTGCACAAGACTGATACCATTTAAGTGGTAGACCACATTTTAATCCAGAAAAGTCTTACTTTTTCCACATAAGACATTCATAGGATGAGTTTGATTTCTTCTGGGGTTTCATCTGTAAAATTTCCTTTTGCGCTTTGTGACTCTGTCTTCCCTCTGCAAGTACAGACAATACTAACCTGCTTTATGCCATTGTAGATTATTTTCAATTTTCTGAATTTTTTTGTAAATGGAATCATAAAATATACAATCATTTTTTTCTGATTTCCTTCACACAACATAATTGTCTTAAGATTCTTCCATGTTGTTCCATGTGATGATATTTCATCTCATTTTATTTTATTTCCCCTGCTACTGAAGGAAAACTCTTCTCAGCACTCTACATGAATCCTAATCAATCATGAGTTTTTGTATTTTGGTTGATGGGAAGAAGAACTATTCTTGGCTACACGTGAGCTCCTGTAATACGTTCCCTCTTATTCTTTTGGGCTTTCTCCCCGCTACCCTCAGGCACTTCTCTAATACCCATGAAATGATCAGTACTCAGTTGAAGGTGAAGACACTTGGCAGACACCCAGAGCTCTCTCTCTGAACAGCTTTCTTCTCAAGTCCTCTATTCTGTGAACTATATCACTTTGTCCTCCTTGGACTACAGGCTCCATATACTCAAAATCAGAGAGACCTCTGGAGCCTCCCTTGATTTGCCTTCCTTTGGCTGTGGCACTTGTACTTTCTCCAGTCAAGAAGTTCTAGCACTTGTGAGCTTCCATGTTTAGGCAACAGAGTAAATTTCTGTTACCCCTTCTTGGCTGGAAGCAAAAGTCTCATGCTTTTGGCTATTTCTTTTTCTTTTCTCAAATTACTTTTCTGTTGGCTGACGCAGGTGCTGATACGCTTTTCGTAGCCAAGAGCCTTGGGAGTCCGAGGAATTAAAGAAGAGACCATATTCTCTTCAAGCACTAATATATTAGGTAAGTCCAACACTTGCATTAACACACAAATTAATAAACACCCTATTCAAGTTTCTTTGAAAGATTAAAAAATAATAGCTTTGCCTAATTATTCCTATCCTTTAATTCTCATAGGACATAGTTATATCAGTGGATTATACCTTGGCTATACATTGGAAACACCTGGATTGATTTTTAAAACTACTTGCAACTTGGTCCCACCTCTAAAATTAAATGAGAATCTCTAGAATTTAGACCTCACCATTATTATTCTTAAAGAACTCTCAAGGTGAATCTAATGTATATAAGAACTGTGGTTTTAGTCTAATGTCTTTTGAGAGATTGTGTGTGTGTGTGTGTGTGTGTGTGTGTGTGTGTGTACACACATGTAGTTAAGTGCATTTGGATTTGTATATCAAGTCTTAAAACAAAAAATGTTATCAAATATAAGCAATATCCTATAAACTCATAGAAACACAGAAAGTAACGAAATGAATTTCTTGTTGAGTATTTGAAGATGCTGTTATTTGAGATGATTTTTGTAGGAGCTGGTCAGATTTTTCCTTTCCTGAGGTAAATAAAAGGAAAGGAAATGTATCACCAGAGAATACTACAATCAAATGCAATAGTATCGAAAATCTGGAAAACATCAGGAGATACTAAAGTATCTGGATTTTAGAAAAAATTAATGTGTATATGTGTGTTTTGTATTCTGTATTTTTATGTGACAGCACGAAGGAAGGTAGAAGCAAAGTGTGACATGGTTTGTTGGTCCAAGTTGTAGAGATTGCTGTATTTTATGTTTAGTTGTTTCACTTTGTTATGCTGGTAATAAGGAGATATCTGTACAAGTACAGAAATATAGATTAATGACTTGATGTGGTATATTATGAGATTTGGTAGGCATGAATATAGTTTTAGACCCTTTTTTGCTATATTATTTAAAATTGTTAATCTGTTATGCAAATTGTCCAGAATTCACAAGAATATGCCTAGCTATGTAACATAAAACTTGAATGTCAAAGCAAGCTATATTGTAATCTTCATATATTTACTTAAGCATCCCTTTAGTCAAATTTAAGCTATTTATGACATGGAGCTAGGAGCTACATGGTATTTAATGTTTTTTTAATATATAATAATCAGGTAAAATAACATCACAGTCCAGCTGTTGTAACTAATCTCTATTCAATCATGCAGTTGTATACTTTCTTAGGACAGTAAGAAAACTTAAATAATGAATAAATAAACTTATAAAATAAATTGAACAATTTATTCTTGGTAAATATATAATGTGTTAGTGTAATGTAATGGAAAATTTTTTTCACTTTGTCTTGTGGTATGCTGACTTGCTAGCCTTGACTCTATTAATTTATGAACCATTGTTCAGTTGAAAAATGTGATGAAATAGTGAAACTTAGTGACGTCTATTTATTATTAAGATAAATTATAACTAAGAGCATGCAGTGGGATTAGGTATTTTCTCCATCCAGGTTGTAAGAGAGTGAATTTAAACACCCAAAGGTTAAAGTTAGGTAAGCAGAATTTAAGAACATGAAAATATGTAAAATGAAAATATGTTCTGTTATTGTAAAATAAAAAATTGTAATGTTAACTGTGGCTCAATAAAGCCATCATGGACATGTTTACAAAATCATGCTATTAATGGTGACAAGTTAAACCAAGAACTCAGCCAAATATAGTAAGAAAGAGTCAATAAGAGGAGAGTTAGACAGCTTCACCTCTAGTTTTTTAAGATTATGTAAATATCTAATGAAACTTCAATTTCAGGTAGTAGATTTTACCCTAAATTATTCTTATCATTTGTTTTTATTCTGCTTTTCTAACTAGACTAATAGTAGAGTAGAAAGAATACCTCAAATGCCATTTTGTTCATGGTAGAAAGGTTTTGGAACTAAGGCGAATATTGAACTCATAAAGAAAATTAAGAAATCCATGTCTGAAAACTTTATATTCCACCTCATTTTTGTGTGTTTACTAATGAAAGTTTGCTCAAGTTTCTGTGCTCCTTAATTTTCATTCCAAAAACTCATGGTTAGGATTCCTAATTTTAAATATGTAGTTCACCTAAACCACATTATGGATCATGTGATTTCATCCCAAAACTAGAATAAAAATTTTAAGTAATAATAAAAACCCTATTCATGCATATAACAATGCCCAAGTGCTGTTATCTTCTAGTATAAGAATAAAAACCCTATTATTTTATTTTCTTTCAAGGTATTTGGAATCCTTTTTTTTGAATACAAATACATGAAAAGTCAAACATCTCAATCTTTAGTTCATTTGTATAGGTGATATCACAGACAAATAGAGGATTAACATTTAAATTCCAGTAATGTTTTTGAATTGTTTTCACAATTTTTATTTATTTTAGCTTATTTAGGTGGAAATATTCTTAAAATATGCTATTATTTAATCTTAAAATGTTCTCTTCCAGACTCAATTTATTTTTATTTAAATAAACATTTGAATATACCTTTAATATGAAAAATATGATAGATTGAAAGTGTGTTTTATGATTGTATTGATAAAAATATAACCAGTTAGGTCATTATCAAACTAAGTTAAAAACTAGAAAAAAAACCTACTAAATGACCTCACTCATAAATAAAGGCAGAAAAATTTAATAAATTACTAACAGGAATCCATCACATATTTCAAGAATGATAAAACATCACCAAAAGAGTTGATGCAGGAAGGTAAAGGTAGTAAGATATTAGGAAAACTTCTTATATACTAACCAAATGAGCAAAGAACAAACAAGTTTGTGAAGATAAAGAATTATGTGCCTGGGTTCAAGAGAAGGAAATCCAGTGAGATAAGCTATGATTTTGCAGTTGCTTGGAGGACTTTAAAAAAAATTTTTTTAAAGCAGTCTGGTGAAGTGTTGAACTTCTAGCAAAAATGTTTTTAAAAGCATAAAATAAAGCAATCTATTAAAGGAAATACATAACATTACAATATGTTTTTAAATTACTTTGTGAAAATGGTCTGAACAATATGTTTATTAAACACTTAATAAATATGTTACATTCAAATAAAGACTGTTAATGTCAAATAAGTAAACAAAAAGCAAGGCTATAAAACAATCAGCTGTGTCCATTTGGGGTCTTGGGTATTGTAATCAGGAACACAGATTTGGGAGGAAACCCAAATGAATGCTTCAATGAGGGAAATGGGTTTAGAGTTATTAAAGCCAGAAAGGGGAACTCTGAGGGGTATTACATGAGTTTATTTGAAAGAATTGGCTAAAGCCATTGTTATCTACATTTAGCTATACATAATTTGTTGTAAGGCTATCACTAGGCAAAACGTCCACTTTATTATGTTGCAGGCAGCAGATGTTTGTCTAGGATATTTGGGAATTGGAAGCATGAGAACTTCAACACACTTCTAAGAACAGAAGTTTCAGAGAAGAGGACATGCTTAGATCCTTTACCTTAATGGCCTTCTGACTCCATTTTAGTTTACTTTCAGTGTCAGTGTCAACTCTATTCTGTCCGCATTTACAAGACTAAAATTGGACGAACAAAACAAAGAACAAAACAACAACAAAACACATGTGCAATAAGGGATGGATAAAGGTATACTTTAAAACAACCAATAGAGAGATGATGTGATATGGGTAACAAACAAAGTAGTTTTAAAGATTTAAAGTGGATACTGTGAAAAAAAAGGGGGCTTTGAGGGACATTTCCTATTGACAAAATGGTGATTCTACCAGGAAAATATTACAATCCTTAATTTCTAAAGTGGTTATAACCCCCAAAACATACTGAACAAAGCAACTGAATTACAAGGAAAATGAAACAAATCTTCTATGATAGTGGAATGTTTGTAGACAAATTTATCAGAAAATTATATAAGAACTAGTAAAAAAGACCTTAAATTAAAACTTTTAAATAAGCAAAATATTTGAGTAGTAACTTCAAAACTGAGGATGTACAATGACCAATAAACATATGAAAATATTCCCTTTAGTATAAGAGGGATACCTTATACAATATCACAATACCCATCAAAAAATATAAAATGCTAAGTACTGAATGATCACAAATGGTAGCAAGGACATGAAATACTAGAGTTTTCTTAACTGCTTAAGGCCATATAAATTTTTGCAACTACATTGGGAAACTGTTTTGCAATTTTTACTAAATGTCAAAGTATAGGTGTTCTAAAAACCAAGATTTCACCTCTAGGTATGAACCAAACAGAAATGTGTGTTAGGAGACAAGTACACAACTTTTCAAAATGTCATTATTTGTTATAGTTCTGTGAAGATTAATAAAGGGGAACCTCACTAAAGTGGAGTCGTGAGACTAGAAGTGGTGGCCATACCACTCCTCCTCAGTTAAAGGAAGAAATGTCAGTTACAGACCCAACAGAAGAGTCAGGAAGGAATATTCATTTACAGCCCCAACAGGGAAGGATGTGCATTGCATCTCCTACAAGGAACTGACTACCCCTGCAACCTAGCCTATGAGGAGCCACCATCACCCTGAACTCTTGCTTTTCTTCAATGAACTTTCATTCAAAAAACCCATCTCAACTTTCTTCTTCTCCTCCATAAAATAAAATTCTTCTCTATTATTTATTGGGGTTGCCTATGGTATTTTAGTAGCTTGCATGTCCCAAATTGCAATTCTCTACTATTTCCAAATAAACTTATTTTGCTGATAAAATAACTGACTGTTTAATTTTAAGTTTAACAGTTCCAAACTGCAAGCAATCTAACTGTACATCAACAACTAAAATTATAAATGTACCACTGCTTAATCAGTAAGAGGGAATCTCAGCATGTTTCAATTTAAAAAGTTCAAACACAGGAAAAGGATTTATGGTATTTTAAGTCAGAACAGTGGGTAATTTGACAATACAAAAGCTGACCTTTTCCTCACATTTATTTTCTGTCCATATATCTTTACATGTGAAATACTTTAAAATAGCATAATATTTCCTTATTTACAAAGCCATCACATATTGACAAATTATCTTTTAGCATTTAGTTTAAGTCACAGAAAGAAATTTAATTTCTTGGTACATCTTATGGTGACCCTTCACCCTCCACTTTCACTACATACACACAAGTACTGAGGACTTAGTGTTCATGAAGTCTAATTCCAGCACTTATGAAGGTTATTTTTCCAGTGAGCAATTTTCAACGAGGCTATTTAAAATGTCAATTTGTGCTTGTGCTGTGTTGATACAAGACTTTTCTTGACTAACTATGGGCTATAGGTTCCTGGCTCTTCTCCCTTCATTGATTATATAGCATCCTTGAACAAAAGCTAATGATCAAACAAGAAAAGCAAAATGGACAAACATGGAGGAAACTGGTTAAAGGAAAAGCTTACATGTCTTATGTCAGAATTACTCTCCCAATCCAGTTCTGGCAGTGTCCATGAAGCCCGTATAAGGATAGCTGTCAGAATGTGCTGATTCGCTTGTGTCCCTGATTACAAGAACGAAAGCATGCAGCTGAGAAAAGGTTGTGCCCTAGAGATTTCTTTAAAAGATTGTCTATATCTTGCCCTAGTTTTTTAGACTTGAAACTTCAGTAATAGCAAACTTATAAAAGTAAAATAAAATATATTCTATGTATTGTGATATCATGAAATGCAATTCACTTTATTAGTGGTAGTAAATAAAATTTCATCTGAATATGATCCATGAGGAAATAGTTTATAAACAACTACAAATCCCATGTAAGCCATTACTTTATTTAAAAATGTCATCTCAGTGTAAAAGTTCTCTAGAATCAAATGTGTAGCATGATTTTGAGTGAAATATTGTATTTAATCATCCTTGTTTTGCTATTTTAATATATGATAACCCCATATAAGACCTAAAACTGTCATTTGTTATGACTTCATAACTTCATAAAATAATGAGATGCTGACATTTTTTGAGAATAAAAATTTTTTGATCAATAGTCTTTCTTCAAAGATGCTAGATAATCAATAAATGGAGAAGAGCCAAGACCTTCATAGAACTTTCACAGTCATTGATATTCTCATTTGTTTATTCAACAGCTACTTAATGGATTCTTACAAGGTACTAGAAAAAGCTAACATTCAATTCTAGTGATGACCTTACAATAAATATTTAATATGTATGGATTAAAATAGTTGTTTATACATATTAGATATGTTAATATATTGTTTTGATATCAACAACAGGTAGTTCATTCTTTAAATGTCTAAAGATTAAAAAATAGCTAAAACATAATACTGTGACATTTTCTATTATGTGCATGGGTTTGTGTATGTCTGTATATAAAATATATATACACATCAGCAATTGATTTTTATATAAATTTTAATAGCAACATAATATTTTCTAAGGCGACTTGAAGCAATGCTACTTTATAATAGTTGATAGCAATATTTGGGATACAGGCAATGCAGATTGATTTTGGCTATTTAGAAAGCCTTTAATTCCTACCTAAGGAAATCACAATTGATTTTAACTCACTGAAAATTACTATAAATTCTTAATTTAAAGAGATGATGAAATCAGCAGTATTTTATAGACACACAGAGATAAAGGATTTAGTGCGAATGCAAAGAAGGACAGAAGAGACTTAGAATTCTTATGATATAGATTGAAATTATTTAAGTAGTTTGAGCTTCCCAAAGCATAATGAAGTAAAGAGAGAAAGATGGAGGTCTGAATCTACACTGAAGACATATTTATTGAAATCCTTTAATTTATAATCCTCATTTGTCAAAAAAGCATAATGTGTGACATCAGATAGATTTTTCTCCCTCTGCTTGTTAATACAATGTCTTTTCTCTTCTGCTCCAAGAATTAAAGAAAGTATATAGCATCTAGGAAAAAGAAGTAGATGAGTCATTATGCTTTAAGGGCTATTTTCTTTATTTTTGTAATTAAAACTGATTATTATATCGTATTAGAGCCAATCTATTCTAACATTTATGTTAACGTGTATTATATTTATATCACTCAGAAATAGTGGTTTTGTGGATAATTATATTCTAGCACTTAGAGTATTAATAATTGGTTTGTGTACTTGTGATAGAAACTTTTCTTTTATTCATGCTGAATATTAATTTTAAAGTCTAACAAAACTATTGCATTCACTTATGAAATTACTTCTCCTTGGTCCTCCTCCAAAAGATATTTTCTGCTTAAGAATTTTATTTCTGCTGTGTTTGTTAACAGGCATGAGTTGTTCAGCCAAGTTGCCTTCATTTAAAATCTTCCTGTGCCATCTCCAACCTGAGCAAACTGACAAGTTTCTTCAAGTCTCCATACCTCAGAAGTCTTACCTATACCCTGAAGATAATGCTTAAACCAATTTAATAGAATCAATATAAGAATTAAAAGAAAAAATATACCAAAAGCCATTTAGAATAGTGTCAAGCATGTTGTAGACAGTAGTTACCTTCCATAAAGTAACTCTTTTTATTTGACCCTTCAATTTGGTACAAAAGTATTAAAAATTTTTTTTAAATAGTGATTAATTTTATAACCGTCTTTGGATAGAAAATTTCTCATAATTAAAAGTGAAATGCCAAATAGTTTTCTTTTTTTTTTTGTATCATATTATAAACACAAATTTGTAAAATTCCATTTCCTTAACAGAATCCACATATATTAATCCATCACTTTAGGATATGTCCAGGTCATTTTTACCTTTGAGGAATTGCAGCATGATTTGCTTTTGGAACGTACTGCAGTTGATGTCCAGTCTGCATTAAATGGTTTTCTACTGAATTTAAAATAATAGGAAAAATTATAATTGCAAATGGACAATTGTAAGATTGTTTTAAAGGAAGTTTTTAATAGACACCCTACTGAATTAAGGCACTGAGAAAAGGAAGCAAGAGATCACTTTTAAAAGGTTATGAAAGCTTTTTAAATCCACTCTCTCAACTGAAAAACAGTCATTCACTTGAGCTTTTGTTCTTTCCAGTAAATATTAAATAATTAAATAATTAATTTTAATAAAAACCTAGTAAATAATTTCTGGTGAAACTGAAATGGTTCTGTACTACTCCTTCAAAAAAGAAAAAATAGGAGAATAAACAAAACAAAGAAGTCCACAGGGAAAATTTTGAAGATTTTTTTTTAATAATTCAATAAGCTATAAATTATTCTGCAATAAACATTTTAGTTCCAACTCTTCAAGTATTTTAGGAAATATGTTATTTTAAAATATGAATCCTATTGAAATTTCAATATAATTTTAATTAGAATTATCTTTTGTAAATATAAGTTCATGCTTAAACATGTAAGTTCTCTGATCACTTTTTAATATCTGATATTATGGGGATGATAAATAGTTCTTTAATATTATAATAGAGACTAAATTATATGATGCTTTTCTCACTAATTTCTTTGTTCATTTTAGGAAGATATATAAAAATTTACCATTTAGAGTAGATAAATAGTCAACTACTAAATTTTTGGCAAATATATCCAAAAATGGCACTTCAACGATCTACTGCTCAAAATACAATGTTACTTTTTCTATAAGGTATGAATTTGCATCACATCCTTCTGAAAAGAAAAATTCCCAGAGTCTATAACTTTGTTTCCCAGAGATTTTAATTTAATTTATAACCATCTTTTCTAAGACATTTTCTAATACATAGAGTTTATTCCTCATGGAGCACTTCTTAAATTTCTCCTTGATTGACAGATAACGAGGAATATCAAGTAAAACTGATTTCTTTACCAGTGAGTGTTCACATACACTTATTTTATACCACATACCTGCAGAAGTTCACTTTAAAATTTGTAGAAGGTTTATCAAACAAACATACCTCATTGTACCTGAGAGAAATGAAGAACAAGGCAGATTAGCAAATTTATTTTCTGAAAGTGAAGACATGTTAGTGTTCTCTTGATCAATCTGATTACTGAATTAAAATTCTGGAGGTATAACCTTGACATATTAGCTTTATCCACTAAATGCTCTGCTTTACAATTTGTGGTTTATTTTTTTTACTAATTTTAAACCATTTCATCTAGAAGAATTTTGTCCTAAAATATTAATTTTGCATTCAATTTTAAAATTGCTCCCAGGTGAATCCTCAAGTATGCATGCACTGAAATGCAAAGCGAATGTTTTTTTAAAGAAAAATAGAAGAAATTGCTTTTGTTTAGGTAGATGTATAGATAAACAGACTTAATTGTGACTTGTTGGAGGCTTCTTAAAGCATAGTAGATAGAATAATATTTTACTGTTCCACATTTGTTATCATATAATTGAAATTTCAACTTTCTGTAAGCAGAATATACATGTATACTCTAATAGTTTTAAAAACATCTTATATAGAAAAATGTAATGTATGTTTTATACAAAAAACCTACCACAGATTCTTGTATAATTATTTTTACCTGGGGAAATGTGGGTAAAATTGCAACATTTCCAGAATCTCTCACCTGGTCTTAGTGCACCTCTGTATCAATAGGGTTTCCAAAGGGTGGAGAGTAGTCCATCTCCGTATCAATAGGTGATTACTAGCAGGAGCGAGGGCATATCTGGACCAGAGAAGTTCGGCGGGGCCATTTTTATTGCCAGGTCGTGAGAGACATAGGCAAGCAAAAGTGGACGACTGCCTGTAAGCAATAAATGGGTTTCTTCCACTTTATTTCTCCCTTTGACTGAGTTCAGTTTCAAAGGTATTTTGCCCCGGGCTGGGAAGGTGTATTTCTTCACCAGAGTTACAGGGAAATACTAGTATCATGGTATATCTGATCAAATACTTCTAGTCATGACAGAGTATATGGTCAACAATGGGTAAAAACAAATTGTTACTGATTTTAATAAAGACTACTGGTGGTTTTACCTAAATAATACTGATAGAGGAATTATTTTCTTATACAGAAAAGGAAATCCTATTGGGACATTGTTTGTGATGATAATTTCTAGATTTTTTTTCTAGTTAAACATATTCCTTTCTTTCATGTAAGGAAGGCATATCATGATAACTGCCTGTGTAACTCAAATTCTAACTCCCAGTCTTTGCCAACCCCGAGCATTTATGTCTATCTTGCTGAGTGTTCATGTGCTATAAATGTGGGCCTTTAGCACAAATCCATCTTCTGGTGCCAGTGAATTTCCCAGAGTACTGATTGTTGGTCTCTGACTCAACACTGACATCTGTAAAAGGCATTCTACCCTTCCTCAGGCAGCCTGGCCACCTGGGTGTCAGCATTCACTGATTTATATAAATCTAAGGCAAATGTGACTTATAGTTCCAAAGTTCAAAGAAAAATATTAGTTGACCAAAAAGATGAAAATATTTTATATATAGATAATGTGAAAAAAAGTAAATTCCTAGACACAACATGAGATTCTATAAATAATGCTTTCATTAATATATTTTACATTTTCAGATTAATATTTAGGATCTGCATGTGCAAAGGCCTGGGTTCAAATACTACTTCTATTTGCTTGGATTGTTACTTAATGAACAAATTATTTAATCTGTATGTGCCTTAGATATCAGCTATATAATGGGCAACTCATCCTTACTTTAATAAATTTAATAACTTTATGTGCTATGAATCATGTCCAGATGACAAATACACTTACCATTTGTACATAATCAGGATATAATGGTTAAGGTTTAGTTTCTAATTTATATAGTAATGCATATATTTGTGAGAAAACATTTTTCTTTTAGCAAGATGTAGATTGTCAACATGCAGTATTTATAAGACTCTATACATTAACCCAAACTTAAAAAAAAATTCCTCATATTTTTCATTAATAGTTAAAGAAATGTTAATTTCAATTAATGAGGGATTTAGCTTATAACAATTCTATTAGAAAGGAGGGAAAAAAACACTACAAAGAGGTAATTTCCAAATTGGTATAAGAAAGTAAAAGAAATAATATATGGAATATGAGCTGCAAAAGAAAATAGAATAAACAGTTTATATTCTTGCCTCTGGTCATTATGAATTTAATTGGATAATGTGACTTACAATAGAATTTTCAAGTAAGATGCCTGCATATATTCAAGCCTTACTGTCCTCTTAAACGCATCTCTGAAGTTCTCGTATAGAAGACATCCTAATAGAAGTAGTTTCTTTATCAATTATTATAATCTGACATATACCTAATATAAATAAGGAATCTTTTTCAAATGAGCATTTTAGAAAATAAAAGGATTTCAGTACCACTTTTTTCAGAATACAATGAACTCGATTAATAGACTATGTAGAGAAATTTAGTTAATAAGAAACCCCTAATATTTCTATGAATTGACCAGTTGCTGCAAATTCATGACACTATAATGTTACATTGACAGAATCCTTTTGTTACTGTCAATGTCAGAAAGTTGATGAGCTGATTAACTGGATACATTTTTCTACATTTTCTGCTCAGGAATTTCTCCTCTATTGTCAAGACCATCAGGTGGTTGGAATTTCTTTAACATCCCCACAACCTCATACCTCTCCCCATTCTGCTTTTTTACTATTTTTACTAATCCTCTGGTAGAATAAATTTCTTTACAAATGCATTATGGTTACACATTTCAAATATTTCCTCTTCATTAATGGTCAAGTAGACTACATTCAAGAAGCTTGGAGAATGGCTTCTTGGACATAGTTCTATTACTACATTTATAATAATTGTGTATATGCCAATCTATTCTCTCAAACTGTGAGATTATTGACAAGAGTCTAGAAAAATTTTTCATTTTTATGTTTTTAGGATCTCCCTTTGTATCAAAATAATAAAAGCACCTCAGTACATATGTGTGTGAATCAATGAGTTAATGAATGAATCCATGATGAGGAAATAATTTATTCATTATTTAATAAATATACACATAGTACTTATCACACTGGCATTGCTCTAGGCCTTGTGAATGTAATGGTGCATAAGACCAAGAAGGACTCATCTGTAGTTTCTTCCTCACCCCAAGCCCCATGTACTTCTATGTACTTTTGAGTCTCCTTGCTTTCTTAAAGCTCATTTTCCAGTAAGTTGTCCTGGTTTAACCTTAAGAACACACACAAGCACACACACACACACACACACACACACACACACACACACACACACTCACACACACATTTAGTCTATTCAGCTCTACTGCTAACAACTGTCACTTTCTCATTTATTTTGAGTTAGATAAAATAAGATAGCTGAAGGTAAGAAACAGGCAAAAGTTTTATTTTGACCTAGAATTTAAGTGCCATTTAGCATTTTTAAAGAATTTCTAAGGTAGGTCACTTTTAGTCAGTTTTATCTTCATTATCTACCTGCTGATATTCCCACTATATCTGTGCACTGATATTCATAGAAGAGTTAGCCTACTCATTGGATAAAAATTTGGGTTTTAAAGTAAAGATAATGTATGTGAAACATTTGAAAAGAAATCACATTCATTTGCTCCAATTACTTTAAATGTCAAAAGCTCTGTGCTTAGATGAGCAATACGTGCCTCCTCCATCAGGATAGAACTTGACAGAAGTAGAATAAAAGTTTTAATGTTGATCTGTTGACAGGAGGATGGGGGTGGCACTATTGAAATAAAAGTAGTTTCAATTATTCAAGTCATGAATTTGAATCAAAAGATACATTGAAGGAAGAATATGGTTTTTAAAAGAGAAACTTAGTAACACAAGCATAATTTTAACATTTTCCATCTCTAAAAATTATTTAAATTCATAAGCTGAAAGTGGCAAAATAGCATGAGCCCCAGGGTCAGAGTCTAACATACTTAAAAAGAAAAAATAAATAAATAAATAGAATAAGTACTGTGGTAGACTTCAAAACAATCTTCATAGTTTTGAAATTCCAAAACCCTGAAGTTCTTTGACAGAATATGCTTCCTTTAGGATATGTAAAATTGAGAGTGCAGTTTTAATGAAAGTTAAATTTTGCATTGCTAGATTTAAAAGTGAGTATATTGTTAAGAGTTAACTCTGAATGGTCTTGACAATTATGGTGCTGAAAGTGATTGAGAATCTAGAATGGACATGGGAATGGATATTGAATAATACCTCAAGTCCTCTGAATTAGCTAAGGCACTAATTGTTCCTAATTGTGTGCTATCATTAAAAACAAGTGTTTTTATTTTTTTTGCTAAGGACCTGAAGATACCATCAGCTACGCTGATTTCAGAGCTTCAAGTCTTTGGCGTGAAGGGGCTTTCCAATACTCATGTAGGCTTCCAGTTGGTGGGACTCAAACATATGTGAAGAATGTTTGGTAGGGAGTGGGTGGGTTACCTGTAAAGCAAATAAATGATGCCCTCAAATCTTCAGGTATTCATAGAGAGGTAAAAAATTTAGAAAACATATTCCAAATAATCTAGTAGATCTTTTTCTTTGCAAGGGCTTGCTACTTGCATTCACTTTGGAAGCATTCTTTTTATCAGAAAAACAAAATATCAGTATACTATGTCAAAATCGTCTTCCCTATCATTTAGTCTAGCCAGTTGAGTGGTAATCAGTTTCTTATAAGCTTTTCCAGTTTAGTTCAAGTAAAATTGGACAGTGCACTACTTCAACCAGGCCACTTTCCCTTTGGGGTGCTCTGATAGGAGAATGGAATGCCAAGGGACTCTGCTCTGCACACATGTATGCATTCACCAAAAAGGGAAGAGCAGTTAACCCCCACAGAGGTAACACCTTTGAATTTATGATAAGGACAGATGGGTAAATGATTCCCTCCTTTCTTCCCTGGGTGGATAGTTATGAAATACTTCTCATAAGACTGCTTAAAAGACTCTGGCAGAATAGAAAACCATTTGGCCATAGGAACACAAATTCAGTATCACCTCTTTGTACTGACTTTTTCTGCATCACTGTTTACTTCCCCTGCCCTGTGTTCCTGCTCCCTTGGATAACATTCCCAAATAAACTATTAAAAACAGTATTTTTCCTTAGGGCCCAATTTTGAGGTACTCAGGCTATGGAAAATAACCTCATTATTGGAATTTTTAGTCATAAGTAAGTGAGGAGAACACTTGCTACTTTAAAAAATATGTATGTATGTTTATGTATATCACCAATAAAATAAATGATGCATTTGGATACTCTGGCTAACTTTGGAAGAAAAATGTTACATATGTGAAGATGTGGACAAGGGACAGACAAATCAGAGCACATAATTACTAAACTGACCTTCTCTGATCATAGAAGGGATCAGAAATAATACATTTATTTTACATACTTTTTAATAATTTTGGTAGGAATTCTGAGGGCTATCATTTCATGAGATACTTTTGACCACTAGGATCAAAGACAAGGCTGCATTTAGCCCAGGTGGAAATGGTTGGCAGGAAATTTTCAGGTTATTCATTTTGTCATTCCCTACGTGGACCACAGCAAAGCTCTAGATTGTGCTGTTCAGTTCGGTAGCCACTAGCCACCTGTGCCTTATTGAGCTTGAAACATGGTGAGCCCAAACTGAGACATGCTCTAAGAGCAAATTATATTCAGGTATTGGTGAATCTAGTTGAAGTGATTTTTCATCACCTTTTTTATTAGGTTTGACTTTTTTCAAATAAAACTGCTGGAGACATTTTTTAAAAGCAAAAGAAAATCAAAATAAGGAAAAAGAAAGTAGAAAACTAAAATCAATGTCATTAGATAAGAAAATTATAAAATAATCATTTTGGAGATTGCTGAGAGGAACACAGTTAGGGAAACTCATGGTTTCTCTTGGGTTTTATTACCTGCTTTTTACTATAAAATTCTATATTGATATAATTACTATAAACTATAGAAAAAAACTGTGATATTTAAATTCCTGAATTTCATGTCTTAAAAATATTTGCATATAACTAAACTTTTAGTTAAGCTCATTTGTAAAAGTGAAAGTTATCTTTTCAAGAATTATACCTATTAAAACAAAAATGTAACTTGCCTTGTAATTAATCACTTCCTCATTTTTAACATTTATATTTCAAATATGATATTTATGCATGTGTAGATTTAAGTGCTACTAAAGCTTCTTGTTTATTAACATGTCAGAAAAACACTAAGATGTAAACAAAATCATTTTAAATGTGATTAAACAATGAATTTTTCAAGGTACATGGAAGATGCATAATAATTATTTGAAGTGTTTCATATTTACTTTCTATTAAATAAGGTATACTATTCTTATGTTTATTTGTTGGATCGAGAAAATAGGAAATTTAAGTTTAATTATATTCAAGTATCTTCTTTTTATTATTTCAGTTCCTTTCACTTTTTAAAAATAAATCTAAGAAACACATTCATATATTTCACATAGCATATGTAAAGTATACTGTGATGGTATTAATACATTTTATGAAAACAAAACATGAGACTATACAGATACTATAAACAATAATAGTAATAATGGCAAAATAACTTCTCCTTGTAGAAGAGTGCTAGTTAATAGATACAGGAATAATGGAATTGTGAATTAGGAAATGCCAGCATACATTCTATATAATACAAAATGAAAAACATTTCCTGTCTCATTAATCTCTCATTCTCTCAGTACCAACTCGTCTCTTCTACAGAGAGCTAGCCATGTTTACAGATAGGATCCTTAAATTTTATGTCATCTATTTCTGGACTTTGTTATATTTTTAATGTTTCAGACTACTCATGAACCGTTAACACACTGATTAAATCTTTAGGCTGAAAATGATTTAACTTTTGGTACAGACGGTTTTCTGTCATTCACTTTCGTATTTAGAGCTTTCCTACCACACCATTTAAATTTAGTTTATTTTTACAGATGAATATTAATGTCAACTTGTTTAATTCTAGAAAAGTCTGTTGGTGTTTTGTGAGGATATTAAATTTATAAATGAGCTTTGGGAGAAAAAAACATATTATCTCTTGAGTTAATTGAATGGGATAGATTTGGATTTGTTTCATATGTTCCAGCTTTGTGTATGTGTTTGGGGATGAGCGTTTGTTTTCTGCATGGAAGTTGTAGTTTTCTTCATATAGATCCTACACTTAATGTTAATTTTATTTCTAAACATATCTTTCATTGTTGCTGTAATACATTATGTTATGAAAAGTGTATTTTCACCCACTATATTTCAAAAATAAGAAACTGTATTTTTGGTATAATCATCTTTCTTATTTATAGTTGTATTGCAATTGCCTTCTTTATTTCCCAAGGATATAATCACATTTTTTGCAAACAGTGATTCATTTATCTTCATTTTTTCTAATATCTATACTTCCAAATTCTTTCTCCTAATAATTCCTTTATCAATAAAAAATTGTGAATGTTGTTAAATGCCTTTTTAGTATTTGAGTAGGATATTGCTAATAGCAGGCTGTACATTATCCTTCCCTACTAGGACACCACAGAATTATAGATTATCTCAATCAAATATCCTTATAAGCCAGCTAATGACCACTGCACAGTTTTCCTGGTGAGCTTTCAATAAAATATGTTTAGTAAGACATATTTATCTAGATTGTTTCTTGTAAAAAATCCTGGGATATATGGATTTATGGAGCGTGATTGGTTTGAAAATCACATAAATTGTGCAATTAGAAGAATACAAAATGCAGAATTTTGTAAGCCAAAGTGGCTTTTTTATGAGGTTAATGTTCAATAAATCTCCTCTGTTAAATCTGAAACAAAAATGCATTCAAATAGGAAGGAAAAGGGTATTTTTGTGGAACTATGATAGTGTCAGATCTCTCCAAAATGGACATATTTTTAATTTTTGTGCATAGAAAAATGTAAGAAATTTTTTAAAATATCTGTTATAATAGCACATTTGGAATGACTACTCAGTTCATCTTCATAGATCTACCATAATGATACATTAACAGATTTTCTAGTGTTCAACCACGCTTCCATTCCAGGAATAATCTACATTTTGCATAATGCATTATATATTTAATGTGCTATTAAATTTCTTTACTGTAATATGTTTAGGAATTTTAAAAAATCTATTCATTAGTGATTTCATCTACAGTTTTCTTTATCGTGTAACCTTTCTGAGGTATAAAATCAATGACTTTGAGAAATTTTGTTTTTACCTATCAATTGGCAATGTTTTTCTTTTATATATGTGTTTTAGCAGTTTAAATACCATTACAATTCTCTGATTGAAAAGGATGTATAGTATTCTTCTGTGGATCTGCCTGGGTCTGATGTTTTTGAGGGAGTATTTGTTCCTTGACAACATTCTCCAGTTATACTACAAAAATTGATGTGTTTATCTCTTCTGTCTCCTTTATTGTGCATTTTGATAACTTAATGCCCTCAATATTTAGGAAGAAGAATACTTGCATAACTGAAATAAATTGGTTTTTAAAAGTTTACTATTTCCCCTAAATCTTTTGTGATTTTGAGCTTTCTCCCCACTTCTATTCATTAGAGTGCCTATAGTGGATGGTCACATCACTATTTTATATTTTACATTTTTTATTTTATACATATATATACCAGGGATCAGATTAGGTTTTGTTTATTTTATAGAAAATGTGATCAGATCACATTTCTATAATGTATATTAATTTATCTTTTTGTAGTCATTGTTTCATTTTACTTAAATTACTGTATGTTTTATCTTCTTGAGTTGGATTTTTCTTATATTGTTTTTGGTATTTGTATTTTATTTATGTGAACATTATGGTTATAGATTTTCCTATGTTTCCTGTACTATTTTTTCTCTTTTGTGCTTCCAGTTCAATATTTACATGAGTATTTTCCCCTTCCTTCTTAATTGAGTGCTTCATATATTTCATCTTTTTCTGTATTTATTCTTATTATTATCCTCTCTTCTAAGAATTTGATGTTTCTGAATTCTGGTCTTTCATTATAAAAGTAAAGGCTACACTGAGTTTTATTTGTTTTGTTTGATTGTTTACTTAATTGCCAAAGTTTGTTTTTCCCTTGCTGCCTGGCAACAGCTTTCTAGTGAATGTTCTTCATCTGATGGTAAGATTTAATGTTTGTTCACATTTACATAGTTTTTTTCATAATACGTTTGTTGATTATATCCATGTTACTGTTTTCTCATCCATAAAGAAGAATGATTTTCACCAAGAAGTGATTTTCAAGAGGTTTCTGTGTTTCTCCCTGTGTGTGGAGGGCACAGAGGTCTTCTTGCTACTTCTCTGCTTCCACAGGTAGATTTACATTCTCTGTCTGTGATTCTTTGGGACGGTCCCTGTTTTTGCTTTTCTGAAGTAAATCCAGTGCAAATGTGCTCCTGGCAAAGGCCTTGCCCATCTAATTGTCTACATTCATTATTGCGATTAACAGACGTGTTCGCAGTGTGGGGGGAATTGTTCCCACCTTCAGGAAGTGCTTATTTTCATGCTTTGTAGGATGTGATACAGCTGGGCTCTCTCACCGGGCTCCTTGTTTCTTTATTTCACTTCTTTCCTCAAGATTTGGGCCAGAGCTCCTTGTTTTGGGTAACCTTTATGCTTATTTTTGAATCTGAAGGTTTTATATTCTTGTTTTTGAAATTGATTTTTCAGGGTTTGGTTTTGTTTTGTTTTGCTTTTTTGGTTATTGTCGTTTTTCTCATTCTCTTTGTTGGTTTTCTGTATTGCTTAGGGAAACAGGAAGAAAGGTGCTAGACTAAATATGTTTCTGCCTCAAATTTTTGAAATAAGCAGAGCATACATAAATATTTAAAAAAGTAACCAGACATATAACTTAGTGTCTGGTTACTTTCCATCTGATGTGAACTTAAAGATTGAAAAGAACATTCTTCAAAAAAGAAAAAAATGTGTTATCCTGGATTGTTTAATTTTATTGGAAACTAGTAATAAAATCATTTTCAAAAATAACCTGGTTTAAAAATAAAGAACCACAAGTGAATGGTTACACCAGAGGGAATATATGTCACTGTTTTCATGCACCATGGTTGTAAAATGCTGAAGGAAAATGCATGATTTAAAAATAAGGAGTAAATTCTACTATTGATCAGCATGAGGTAAAAGTAAATATCCATATAATCATTTTTCAGGAATTGTGTTATTGCTCTTATTTCAAGTATAATAAATGAGAAAAGAATGTTTTGTTTGCAGAATTTGTTTTTTATGGTTATAAAAATGTCCTTCCTTGCTAAACATGAGGAATACTGGCTTTGGAAAAGTCCACTCTATGTAAAGTTTGTTTTTGAAGCCCCAGTATTTTATTTCCTACCTCAACTCTGTGAGCTAATGAATATTATCTGTACATGTACAACCAGAGTTGCAATCATAAAATTATTTATTTACTCAGTTACCTACTTAGTTAAATCTTTTGACATGTGTAAAAGATGGTCCTTGGGCATTATTGCTCAACTTTTGAGTTTTATCACACAATTCATAAATCCTTGTGTAGTAATGCTACAGAATGAATCTTTGGGTGATATTAAAAGCAGCATATTTGCATCAAAAATCTTGGGTTTCTTTATTGTTTTTAGCAATTCAACTAAAGAACTGAATACAGGTTAGAAAAGCTGTTGAGAACTGATTTCTATAGAGCTTAGTTGTAAGTGTGCACCATAAAGATTATGGAAAAAAATTGATCTATGATTAATAATCACTAAAGTTTATTTAATACATTTGATAGTGTTGTAAAATATTTTAACTATGTTGAAATACAAGTTTGCTGAGCAACAGTCTACTATTAAATCAGAGGTGGATGGAAGGGTTAATTAGAAACAACTGGAGGAGACAGTGTCTTCATATTTTTCCACTGCAGAAAAGCAGCAGCTGGCCATCAAAGTGTGATGATATTTGCTTTGGAAAGGGTGACATTCCATGCTGATAGTAACACTCATAATAGTGACAGACATCCAAAGCCGCTGACTTCAAAGGTAAGCACAGTGACAGAGTGATGAGGGTCGTGGAATCTTGGTGGAGCCAGAAACGCTGGGCCTTGCGACTGGTAGCTGTGTTCTCTGTGCCGATTTGCTCTGGGCGCAGGCGATGTCCTCCTCTGGAGAGCAGAAAGTTAACAACAGACCTCCTACAAAAGAGACATTGATAATCAATGGAAGAGGAAGAGAGAACTTCATCTTTGGAGGTTTACCTTTTAGGTATCTAGGGAAATTCCAGATCAACTCTAAATCATTTTCAAAAATAACCTGGTTTAAAAATAAAGAACCAATTAAGGTATTCCAGCAAGTGAGTGGGAATGTGTTGCAAGAGAAGAACTTTGATACTTGGAAGGCCTAATATTATCTAAAGAATATCAAAACCTATTCCAGATCAAAATCTAGATCAACTCCACTTAAGGTGAGCTTCTTGAAACAGGATACTTGCAGTTAAAACTTTTTGGAACTTGAGAGCCTTTTTATTGTGAGAGCCTTAGGGAAGAGCATGTGAAGGAAGGCTTTTCTGCATCCCTTGCAAGAGAACCAACCTTCATTTAGAAGGAGTGAGCTGAGAGCTTTCTGGGTATGGAAAGTTTCAAGAAATTAAAAAGGAAAAAAAACCAATCAAATCTAAAAGTGAATTACTCCTCCCAGTATATGTTTTTTGTATTGGGGTGGCTGAGAGAAATTAATTTGGGAGATAAGAAACAAGTTCTCAACTTTGTAGCAAGTTGACAAATATTATAGTGAAGGAAAAGGACACATTCCAATTTTTGAGCAATAAACATTTATCACATTTATTTATAGTATTCGGGACTTCATGAATTTATAATACATAGCTGACATTGTGCTATTTTATCCAGGAAGAGACACAAGATTTATATACTAAAAGCAAATAAAAATCCAGAATATTCTAAGCAATCTGCCAAGCTATCATTTCCTGACTTTTTTGTTGTGAATTATGGACATTTTATTGTTCTAGACTGGTCGATAAATGGAAATGACAATAGCAAAGCCAAAATGATTCTTAACAACAGTAATGTGTGTGTGTGTGTGTGTGTGTGTGTGTGTGTGTGTGTGTGGTTGTGTGTGTGTGTGTGTCTTACAGAGTTTGGTTTTACTAGAGCACAAAATAACATATTAAGAGAAATTTTTAAGGGTTGGATTTAGAGAGGGTGTTGTTTGGTGTAGCAAACAAGATCCATTAGGTATTCCAGCAAGTGAGTGGGAATGTGTTGCAAGAGAAGAACTTTGATACTTGGAAGGCCTAATATTATCTAAGAGAATATCAAAACCTATTAATTTCCTCCTTTATAATAATAAAGGAGACATTATTAGCATGAAATGTAAGCAAATCATCTCCAGGACAATAAATATCTCTCTTTCCAGACAGTTTATGCAAACATCTTTGAAAAAATAGTCTGGTACATACTACATGTTAATGCCTAAATGTTCAAAAAACTGAGACCCATGGAAAATGGTCTCTCAAAGCACAGATCTTTTCTAATCCTTCCTATTCCTTTAGTCTGCTTTAGATGTTCCTATGTGTGAAATCTCTCTCCAGTAAGGAGTAGATTTACTAACTCCCTCTAAGATTAGCAGATAAAATTCCAGACACACAGTTAAACAGTTAAACTTGAATTTCAGATAAAGGACACATATTTTTTTAGGTATAAGTATGTCTCATGCAATATTTGGGACATACTTATACTAAAAAATATTATTGATGATCTGATATTAAAATATAACTGGGCATTATATACTTTATTTGCTAAATCTGACAACCTTTATTATACACCATGAAGCAAATTAAATATATATTTTGGTGCCCTTAATCTGAAAAGGTTCTCCCAAGTCCCTAGGAGGGGATGTGGTAATCTTATGTTTGTAATTTTGGATCAGTTTTCTTTGAGTATACATATTGTACTGAGAAAATACATTCTCTAGTAGATAAAAGAAAACATCATCTAGGTCTAAATCACAGCTTGGAGCTTTTCTTAATGCATATGTGCATGTATGTGTGCATGTGTGTCTGAATTTTTTCTCTTTTATAAATTCATTTCTAGTTTTTAAAATCCTGTTTTACAAAATTCATGCCAATGCATGTATTTATTGGGCTAAAGTAAAATTGAAACATCTTCAGAAACTTCTCAACAGATACTTCTTCAGAGCTTTTGCTTTGGGTCCGTGCTCCTATCTCCGGATGAGTAAAGATGAGGCAGCTTAATAATGTTCATCTCAGATAAATTTTTTTAACCCTCCAGGAATAAACTCAAAGACTACATTTCTAGCACCATTTCACCCCACTGGCATTATTCTATTTCATTTATCCCTTATATAACTTATAAGATGCAGAAACATTGTTTATTTGACATTTTTGATTATGTGTGTTCTTACACTAGAATATAAATTTAAATCTTGTCTCTTTGCTCACTGCCTATTTACTTCACATATCACGTAACCTGGAACATAGTAGGCTATCAAATATTTATTGACAGAATGGATGATTGAACATTTTCATTAAGTACTATTTTATGTCAGATAGTATGGTAAAATCTTGGGCTCCAAAATTAATAAAATTACACTCCATATAAAGAGCTCATGTGCCTCCACAAACAAAAAGCAAATAAGCCAATTAAAAAATGGGCAGAGGAGATGAACAGATACTTCTACAAAGAAGAAATTCAGGTGGCCAACAGGAACATGAAAAGATGCTCCATATCACTAATCATCAGAGAAATGCAAATTAAAACCATAATGAGATATCACGTCACACCAGTAAGGATGGCCACCATCCAAAAGACAAACAACAACAAATGTTGGTGAGGATGTGGAGAAAGGGGAACCCTCCTACACTGCTGGTGGGAATGTAAACTAGTTCAAACATTGTGGAAAGCAGTATGGAGGTTCCTCAAAAAAATAAAAATAGAAATACCATTTTACCCAGGAATTACACTCCTAGGAATTTGCCCTAAGAATGCAGCAGCCCAGTTTGTAAAAGACATATGCATCCCTATGTTTATCACAGTACTATTTACAATAGCCAAGAAATGGAAGCAACCTAAGTGTCCATCATTAGATGAATGGATAAAGAAGCTGTGGTACATATACACAATGGAATATTATTCAACCATGAGAAGAAATCAAATCCTACCATTTGCAACAACAAATGGTTGTTGTTGAATGGAGCTAGAGGGCATTATGCTCAATGAAATAAGTCAGGTGGAAAAAGACAAGTATCAAATGATTTCACTCATCTGCAAAGTATAAGAATAAAGAAAAAACTGAAGGAACAAAACAGAAGCAGACTCACAAAACCCAGGAATGGACTAACAGTTACCAAAGGGAAAGGGACTGTGGAGGATTGGTGGGAAGGGAGGGATAAGGGGGAAAAAGGGGCATTACGATTAGCACACATAATGTAGTGGGAGGGGGACACCTGAAAGGCAGTATGTACAGAGAAGACAAGTAATGATTCTATAACATCTTACTACACTGATGGACAATGACTGTAATGGGGTACGTGGGGGGGACTTGATAATAGGGGGATTCTAGTAACCATAATGCTGTTCAAGTAATTGTACATTAATGATACCAAAAAAAAAATTACACTCACTGAATTGAAAATCAGGTCAAGGAGATAGAAGTCTGGCAGGACTTATTTATGTTATTGTTAGCTAATAAACACAGAACATGAGTAACACAATGTTTTTAAGTATCAGAAGAATAAACAAGAAGACCCTCAATTTTTATTATTTTTTACAAGGAAAGCTGCTTGGGTTTGCCTCATTGCCAGTCTGCCCTGTATCCTGGTTCTATAGAGACTGTTTGTGGGAACTTGTCATCTATACGTAACAAACAGTGTTAAGAGAATATTTGACTTATTTTAATTGATTTCTGACCATGTAAGATTAACTTTTATCTTCAGTGTAATCTGTAATAGAGTCATAGACTTTCCACACCTTATATTCAATTATAATCTTCTATCAACCCAGGCAAAATAGTCTACTTATGGGGGTAGATGCTAACTCAGACTCTCAAACTAATAATTACATTAATTTTCCCTTATCTTAGTATCTAGATTTATGAAAATCATATTAGCCTACCAAAATGAGAGCTCCCTTTTGCTATTACAGTTCATCGCTCATGACTCTAACCAAATGCCTAGGAATTATATTGACAGAACCTATAGCTAGTGACTGAAGGCAACAGTTTCTCTGTGCATGTATACAAAATCTTCCCTCTGTGAACAGCACACTTAGCAGTGAAAGTGAATGTTTACTCATAAAAACAAATTTGCATATATACAGGGAATATACTAAACCCTCTGCACAACCATAGCCAATCTGTAAGGTTATCAACACATCTACTTTTGAAAATTCACACTGTAAATAATCTGTTAACTTCTGGGAAAAGGGCTATGCTAAATATAATACATTATTTTTTAAATCTTTTTTTTTTCAGGGAGTAATATTCCCCCCCTTTTTTTTTCTTTTAATTTTTTTATTTTGGTATCTTATAGTACAGTATAGACAACAGGAATTTCAAAGACTTCACTTTGGTATATAATATGCTGATTTATACCTTAAAACTAAGACACAAGTATTTGAAAACCTATTTGTTTTAGTTATTCTTTTTAAAGGGGAAATATTTGCCAATATGATATTTTTTTCACTAAAAGAAATGGATGCTTCTAGTAAAATCTGAGAAATAAAAACTAACCAACCTAATCCCATCCTACCAATTCAAAGATAATTTACAACTCTTAGCATTCTGGTTGGTACTGATAACTTTTAATAGGATTAGCAATGGTGTGTTGGAATTGGTTCAAATTAATTCACAAGAGCCACTTTGAAATACATTTACAGCTTTCTTTTTGTTCTCTTTTCTTTCCTATGTTTTCTCCTTCCTTCCTTTTTCTTGTAAAAAAAATCTTCAATGTAGAGCTATTCCATTTAAAATTTTCTCATTTATCTCACCATTACTTTCCTATTCACAATATTGTAATGAATGCTTTGTTTGATAAGTTTGATAATGTTGACTTTTAGTACATAGTATCATTGTGTAATAAATACAATGTTATTTGGACCTGTTTCCTCAAGGAAAAAATTGGGACAAGGGGGCTTAATAATACCTACCTCTTTTGTATGGAACACTCTAATCCTTCAGGAATCTCACACATCTAATTTGATAATAAAATAATGCATACTCCACTTTGCCTTAAATATATGACATTCAAAATTTAGTGTTTTTTCTTTCCTTGTTTTGACATGATGGTCATACACTGGTAAAAAGTGATAATATGTTGTGGCATAGTACAACTTGAAGGCACTTGAAACTGTGCAATTATATCTGTGTCTCTGCAATTGTAGTGAGCTCAGCAGCAGTGTGACGTGATGAAAGCACCATATATAGTCTGCTGAAACTATTCAACCCTGATGTAGGGAAAATCAGCCACAGACATTACATAGATAAATAAGCATACTGTGTTCCCATGTAACTTTGCTTATGGACACTCAAATTTAAATTTCATACATTTTGAAGTGTCTCAATATATTACTATTGAAATAAAATTTTTTTAACGTTTTAAAAATGTGAGAAGCAACCTTAGATCACAGGTCATACACAAATAATCTGATGGCCACATTTGGTTTGCTGATTCTGGAGTAGATGCATCTCTTTTTATGTTTCTGAGAACTGTTAGTGCTTCATGATCTTTCAAATTTCATGAATGGTTTGCTTGCTTTTCAGTACAAACCATTTCATTATTGTTATAGACTGAAGTTTATGCCCTCTAAAATTCATATGTTCCAGCCCTAACCCGTAATGTGCCAGGATTTGGAGACAGTGCCTCTGAAGAAGTTATCAGATTAAATGAGGTCATGAAAGTGGATTCCTGATCCAACAGGATTAATGTCCTTATAAGAGACACCAGAGGGCTTGCTATTTCTCTGCCTCCACGTGCACATTATGGAGGAAAGTCATGTAAGTACATAGTGAATATACAGCCAGATGTCTATAAGTCTGGAAAAGAATTTACTAGAGCTGAATTTGCCAGCATCTTAATTATGGAATTCTAGCTTCTAGAACTGTGAGAAAATTAATTTCTGTTTTTTAAGCCTCCCAGCTTGTGGTATTTTGTTATGGTAGTCTGAGAAGACTAAAGCAATTTTCTTTGGAAACTTTAGTTGATGATCAATTTCACCACCAAAATACTAACTGTAGTATGGCCTCAAGATCTTCACAATGAAGCAGGAGACAGGAATTAACGAGACAACTCCTCCATTCATTAGAAGATAATTTCCTCAGAGTTCTCAGAGTACATAGTACAAATGGTGGAAGTGTGAAAAAAAAAAGCTAAGAATAAGCCAGTATGTCACTTTTTCATGAGTGTGAATCCTTATACTCAACTCTCTTGGGAATCTCCCAGGAAGAATTTCAATCTTATGTTTGAAATTATTAAATCTATTTTGAAAGTTTGTGTTCTCTCCAGGTAAATAGGTCTCTATTTTCTTAGATTAGAAAAATGTCCTCAATTCCATACCTCTCCCAGCATTAACCATTGCTCCATGTAACTTAGACAATAGGTTAAGCCATGTGAACTGATTTGGCCAATGGGATGCTAGCAAGCATGTTTCAAGCAGAACCTTCAAAATACTTGTACAACTAGACTTTTCCTCTTTTTTTTAAATCTCCCTGAAATAGACATTACTGGCTTTTCTTGTTGGTCCCAAGGGAAGGATAAGAAGGAACAGAGCCAGTTGCTCAAATCTTCCCAGGTGAACTCACATGATATCAAAGACCCAGTTGACATTAGACAACTCCCACCTTCACCACTCATGAGCCATAATAATGAGCAATAATTTCTTAAGTCACTGAATTTAGTTTTGCTTTATTTTGATTCCCAATAGGGATAACTAACTGATAAAACATGATAAAATAACTACTAGTACCTATTGCATATGTATTCTGTGGTAGGACATACTCCATTTCATACATATACAAATTTATGAATTTAGTGCTATTATCCTTATCATAAAGATGAAAAATGTGCTATAGGATACTCAGCAAAACTGTTGCAGAACTAAGATATGAACACACATTGTCTGACTCAAGAACCCAGACTCTTACACACTATGCTTTTCTGTCCTTAGAAATGAGCTAAAGTATATACATCTTTACCTTCAAAACTAAGACGCAAAATCTTCAGTATCTTACCATTAATAACTTTGGTGGTGTCCTTATTAGGATGTCTACATTTATGATGCAGAGCTTTTGCTTTCAAATTAAGTAATTCTATTTCAACTGACGGTTACATAGTTCTTGATGGTATTTTGAGCTACCATGTTAAATACATTATTTGAGATCCTCATGCAAATATATCTGATATTAATTTATACTAAATTATCCCCTAAGGGTATATATAGCCTGCCCTATTTGTAAGATTAGTATAAATTAAAGATAAGATTCTGTGCTTTGCAAGGGTATATTAGTGTTGGGATAATATTAACTGACTTATTCAATCTCATTTCTAGCTTCATCAGCTTAATGTATGACAGATTTGAGATTTCTTTGACGGCCAGTCATAGTCATAGGCTACTTGGATAATAGTTAAATTATTTCTGTGTTTATGAATAATATATTGACCCATCTAATTTAACTTAGCAAAGCACTGACCAATTTATCTCAATTTTCTTTGGTTCTTTTAGTTTTTTGAAATGTTAGTCATGAGATGTAGCTATTACTGTTAATAGCAATAATAATAATAACAAGCATCATCTTTTTATATTTAGCTCATATCTCTGTTATCCCCATAGTATTTCTCTCTTCCATGTCTGCCTGTCAAATTCTATAATTTTCAAGATGCACCACAAATGTGTCAGTCTTGTTGAAGCTTCTTTGAATTTCTCACTGCAGGAATTATCTTTTGCTCTTTGCATTACTTTCAGAATTTTTCTAGGGTTTATTTTATGGTGCTCATCATGTTTTATCTTATATTTTTCCCATTTATTTTATTTTCAAAGATTTCAAACCTATAGAAAATTGAATAAGTGGTATAATATCCACCTATATACCCTTCACATAGATTTGCTAATTGGTTAGTGTACTTTATTTCTATACATATTTGTTATGTACTGAATATCTAAAAGTAGATTTAGAGTCTCACAGCATTTCTCCTGTAAGTACTTCTAACATATAGCCTAGAAAAAGAGCATTCTATGAAATCACAATATAGTTATATACATAAAAAATTTAGCATAGGTTCAACAACAAACTAAAATAGGATATTTAAGTTTGAATGATTGTATCAGTTATATCCTTGCCATGTGCCTTTACCCCAAAATTTATATATCAAATTTATTGTTTTGTTTCTTTGCTGTCCTTTTCCTACAGTACTCTCCATTTCTGCCTTATCTGATATGTATTTTTAAGAATCTCGGTTGGTTGTCTTCCTCATTATAAGACTCAGATTACACATTTGGTAACAACATTATTTGGTTGACAGTTGTCATCCCTATTTCATCACACTAACAAATGCATAATATCACTATGCTCTATTATCTGTAATGGAAAATCTGACCATTTGGCTAAATGGTATCCATCAAGTCTCTCAACCACATATGGTCCCTTTCAATTAATAAGGATTTTGTGAGGTGATATTTTGAAATTATGTGAATATTCTATATCCCAAAACTTTTGATTCATTTGTGTGTTCATTGATGATCTTGCTTAAATAAATTGTATCTTTTCATGTCAGACAATTTTTTGTTTTCCATCTTACATGTTCTAGAACAGTGGTCTCAGGAGCAGCAGTACTATCACCAGGGAACTTGTGAAGAATGTCAAATTCTCAGCATCTACCACAGACCTACTGATTCAGAAACTCTGGAAATGGAATCCAGAAATAAATGTTAGCATATGCTTCTAGTGATCTGTAACTAGATCTAAAATTACACTTTATTCTAAAAGCTGTCATCGTTCACATTTGTGTGTAAGTGTGAGTTGACAACACCTTAGAGCAGCTGCATCTCATACCTTCAACTCCCTGCTTAGGGTTTTCTGCCTCCATGTAGGGTACATACTCTCCATATACAAACCTGGAAGTACCAGGAAGTTAAGAACTTGCAGGCCAGGCCTTGAACAATGAAGGCAGTAACCAATAGATAAGTATTCTCCTTAGGACTTTAATGGTTCAATTCACAGGTGTATTTTGTGGGATTCTTCAGAAGTTCACAGCAGGATGAGCCCTGTTGGCAATGGTGAAGACCAACTTAATAATGCACCTCTGGTTCAGTTTACTCTTTTTTCTTTACATTCTTTCGAGATCCTCATATCTCTTCTCTGGAATTACTTCCCACAATAAACTACCTTCATAAAGCCAATGTGTCAGGCTGTGTTTTCTATGGATAATAAAAGATAAGATATTTAGTATCAGATGTAGCATTGAAAATCCTATGCTGAGTTTGGTATGATAGAACTGTAATGTTCTATCATCACATGGTGATGTTAAGGATCATTTTACTGGTGGTAATTAAAAATATGATAGCCCCTAGAATGTAGTAGTGTCACAATAGTACTTTACCTGGAAGTTATTTGGTTTTAGAGAGAAGTGTTAAAGTATAGGCCTATATAGTAGTGGAGTATTGAAAGGAATGGGGGCAATGATAATTATAAGTTTGTGTAAATTATAAATTCAGATGGATTTTTGTCAATGGCATGAAATCTTTTTAAAAAGTAAAGGATACATTTAGATTATGGCACTTAAAATTCAATGAATACTGTAAAAGTCAAAAGGTTTCCACAGCAGTATTTAAAAACATAGCCTACAGTGTTAAGTAGGCTGAAATTTGAGCCCCAAAATTAATTGTAAGGGTAATGGAATTACAGAGGATACCAAATGCACAGCATTTATAGGCCTCTTAAGTTTATTTCAGTTTCCTGATAGGAAAAGATGAAGACTCTGAGACTTGTCTAATATGAGTATATTTGAATGATGAACTGAAGATTCATGAGCAATAATTTGCCTCAAACATATGTGCTGAAAGAATCACTCCCCACTGCATTAAGAGAGAAGTCTCTCTTCTCACATACTCCTCCCTTATTGAGAAATCCTGTAAGGACTCACAAGTGGATGCTTGCCCTCCTCAAGATTTTTCTCTACTTCTATTCTTTGCCCCTAGATCAATAACTAAGGTCAAATAACAGCACAGCCTGAAGGACAATACAATCCCATTTCTGAAAGGAAATAGAATATACACCTAGAGAATTATAAGACCTGATTAATATGTCCCTGGTAGGACCTGAGTGAACATACATGGGAGTTGATTTTAGAAGTATTAGATAAGGGACTATAGAATATAAAGCTGCATAAGAGAGAGATAATTGATTCGCTTGTGACTCAGGAATTTACAATCTGGCATGGACCAGATGCTGCTCCTGATAGACTGTTGAGATATCCAGCTAAAGCCTGCATGTTGGATGATGGCTTATGGCAAATAAAATAGAGATGCCAGAATAGCTTTAGCACTGAATTATGGGAGGGGTCAGAAGGCTCAAAGAGATTTATGGCCTGACTTGTATTACCAGAAAAGTCTATAACTAAAGAGTAGGAAAATTAAATACAGTAGAAAATTAAAGTTCTTCCCTCAGTTTTCAGGTCTGAGTTAGTTCCTTGGGTTATATAGTCCATTGATCATGAGAAAATTAGTCCCCCTTGAAGGATTGTGTAATGCCACTGTAAGTATATACCGCAATTTTTCTCAATGTTTTATAAAACAACCTGTGGCCAATTATAGATTAATTATATTTTGAGGAAATGGACACATAGGGGAGAAAAGTGGGGACAAAGTGGGGGAGAAAAGACCCTAGATGTTAAATAGAGTTCTCTCCCAATACATCACACAGCCAGCCTGCACAGCATTCACTGACCCATTATATAACCATGTCTGCAGCCCCTAATCTGTAATTTATTATGGCATGATAGTTAGTATATGATAATACGGTATGGTAATTGGTATGGATAGTTAAAGTAATTACAGTAACTCATAATTAATACATCTATACTGAGAAGAACTAAGAGGAACTCTAGAAATTGCCCACTTATCCAGCCAAGATAGTAAATCAGAAGTATTATATCATTTGGGAGGAATACACTTCTTTAAGACCTAAAAGATGTAGGGGTGGTGGTCTCTATTTTAACCCATTCAGTCACTCTCTCTGGCCCCTGCAAACAACGTGGAGCATGATGGATGATGGTGGACTACTGTAAATACACTAAGGGGTAGTTCTCATCAGAACAGCAGTTATGCCAAATGATGTTTGTTTTCAAGAAGAGATCAACACTGCCTCTGGCATTTGCTATGGTGCTGTTCATCTGGTGACTGCATTCTTTTCAATATATATTAGTAGAGAGCATCAAAAGTCATTTGCTCTTTTGGGGGAAGGTCAGTGGAACAAATTGACCCTCTTTCCCAAGGCTATATTACCTCTCATACTCTGAGTCATAATACAGCCTGCAGAGGCTTTAATATTCTTGACATTCCAAAGAATATCATACTTGTCCACTGTTTTGATGACATCAGGCTAATTGGACAATGTAGAAAGGAAATGGCAACTGTTTTAGATATACTATAAGATATATATGTGCCACAAGGGTGGGAGATCATACACAGATTTAAGGGCTTGCATATCAGTAAAATTTAAAGTATTTGAGAGTCCAATCATCTGAGGCTTCCTGGAACTTCTCCTTTAATGTAAAGGCATGATATTACACTTTATATCCTCTACCATTAAGAAAAAGCACTGTTCTTGTGAGTGGTTTTAGATTCTGAAGTCAAAATACATACACTATTTGAAAACACTGCCCTGACTTTTTGTTGGTTGTCTCAAGATGCTGCCAACTTTGACTAGGTTCAACAGAAAGCTAGGTTTTTTCATGACAAGCCTCAGCATGTCAAGGTTGTAGTGCAAGCTGACCGATTAGCTCAAGTCTTGTGACGTAGAAGTTCTGATGGTTCTAGAAATATTAGTGATATGGCACCTCTGGCAACTCCTATATGAGATTCTAGGTCATTATAGATATATTTAAGGTTTAGAGCAAGGCCAATTTTCTGTGGAAAAAATGAGTTACCATTTGAGAAGCAGCTCCTGGCATTTGAGTAGGTCCTCGTGGAGACTGAATGCCTGACCACACATCAAGTGTATGTATGGCTGGAATTTCTCATCATGAGTTGGTATCATTAGATACATCAAGTTATAAAGCTGGCCTATATAGAAATGTTGTATTCAGGATTGGGCCTGAGCAGATATATAGGGCACAATAATTAAGATGAACATGGCCCAGCCTAGTCACATATCTCTTAAACTTCTCTATCAACTTACACCTATGGCATCAAAAGGGTTTGCTTATGATCAATTAATAGAATAGGAATAAACTGGGCCTGGTTAAGACATGGTTCAGCTCACAGTGTGTTGGTACTGTTTGAAAACAAAGAGCTGCTATAATATTGTTCAATCAATCAAGGCCTGAATGAAAACATTGAAGGGGAACCATTCTAGTTACCGGAACTGTGAAGAAAATATTTGGTCCCCCTCCATATGGAAGAAGAAATTACATGGAGAATGGATGTTTATGAGCACCTGGGACATTTTGAGTAGTTTGGTTGGTGATTATTGATGCACTTACTATTAGTTTTATCTTATTAAGACATAAATCTGCTTGATAAAAAATATCAGCTTTTTGTTTTTCATCTTTCTGTACATTTCCACATTAGGACGTAAGAGATGTAATAGATTCCTAGCGTTGCCATAACAAATTACCACAAACTCAGTGGCTTAAAAGAACAAATATATATTCTCTTATGATTATAGAGGGTGGAAGTCTACAATCAAAGTATTGATACAGCTACTCTCTCCCCAGACACAGTGGGGGAGGATCCTTTCTTGTCTCTTCCAGTCCCTGATGACCCCTGGTGTCCTTCGGTTTGTGGCAGCATCACTCCAGGCTACATGGCCTTCTTTTCTGTGTGTCTGTATTCTTTTCTCTCTCTTGTAAGGGCACTTTTACTGGATTGAGGCCCATCTTATTCCAGCTTCTGGACCCTTATCTTAATTACATTTTCAAAACTCTATCTCTAAATAAGATCACATTCTGAGATTGTGTGTAGATATGAATTTGGGGGGAAACTATGCAAGCCATAGCAAGGTGTTAAAATCCACAAGGTTTCTTCATAAAGGTGTTTTAAAATACTATAAAAGCTTTTATAAAGTAATTTTAATGTTGAAAACCCTTGAAATGTAATCTAGTATTTTGGTTGTAGAACAGTTATTAGTTGGTATGTTGCACCCCAAAAGAGATGTTAAAATTATAACCCCTCATACCTCAGAATGTGACTATATTTGGACATAGGGTCTTTATAAAGGTAATCAAGTTAAAATATAGGGTAAACCATAATCCATCTTAACTGGTGTCCTTACAGAAAAGGGGAATTTGAACACACACAGATGGAAGGCAATGAGGTGACACATAGGGAGAAGACAGCCCTGAGACTTGAGTGGTGCGTCTACAAGTTAAGAAATGCCAAGAATTGCTGGCAAGCAGTAGAAGATAGGAGAGGCAAAGAAGGATTACCCCTAAAAACATTAGAGACAGCATGGCTCTGCTATTCCTTGATTCAGACTTCTAGTTTCCAAAATTATGAGATAATAAATTCCTATTGTTTAAACCACCAAGTTTGTGGTACTTTTTTTATGGAGTTCTAGGAAACTACAAACACAGAACTTTATATCATGGACTATTACACATATTCTTGTGAAATGAAATGGTTTATATAGCTTTATAATGTGTCTTAAACTAATGTGTAGATTTGTGGACTGTTTCTGAATTATTTAATGATTGGTTGTTAAAACATAACATGACTCATTCTTGAGAAACCGAAAAATAATTATAGGGATTTTCTAACTTTCTTCTCCCATAGTAACTTTTGTGATATCCTCACTTTCACAGCAACTTTATGTAATATAACAGTAATTGAATTGAGAAGTGAATTGATTAAATAAGAAGCAGGTCTTCCCATGTAATATTTATGTAGTGAAGCAAATAATGTCAGGCTGATTCATGTTGAAAATCAACCTATATTTCATAAAATATGTTTACTACGGTTGAATGTTTAGGATGGCTAACAAATATTTTTATGAAGTATCATTTGTTCCTGTGATTTATTTTTTGGTTTGTTTTTCACCTTATATTCATTTACCAAATAGACTATTATTAGCTGGTATTTTAGAAATACTATTTTTAATCTTATGACCCATGTACATTTAGGTTAATAAAAATGGATTCATTGATTTACAGTAGCTGTGAATTTTTCACCCACCTAGTATATTAAGCATCAAATCTTATTGGATACAACTATTAGAGATGAATAAGTGCTAGTTTTATATAGAGAGATAAATTTTTAAGATTTTTGTACAATTAAACGAAATTCCAGTCTCATTAGCTATACTTTTCTTTTTGATCAATAGTGATGTGAAGTGTTGAATAATAACTTTCATATTGTAATCTTTAATGTCAACCTAATTTTGGATAATTCATTAAATAATTAATCAAATAACTGTTCACACCATTTTTAAAAAGAAACAAAATGAATTTATGTTATTTTTCATACCCACTCTATGTATGTTCCAACAAGACTATGTTGATTGTAGGAATCTTAATGATATTAAATTTATTCTTTTGTCAAATATTTTTCCACCCTTTTATATCCAGTTTTTTAAATTTAATTCTTAATTTTGGCAACAAACATTGAACACTAAGTTTACCATCTTAAGCATTTTTAGGTGTATAGATCAGTAGTGTCTTGTGTATTCACAATGCTGTACAACAGATCTCTAGAACATTTTAATCTTATAAAGTTGACACTCTATACTCATTAAACACTGATTCTCCTTCACAGCTTCCTTAAGCTTTTTTATCTTTCTATGTTCTTTTTCTATAATTTTTTTTATTACTTTAGGTACCTCATGTGATTGGAATCATACAATATGTGTCCTTTTGTAATTGTTTTACTTATCATAGTGTTCTTGAGGTTCATCAATGTTATGTGACAGGATTTCCTCCTTTTTATGCCTGCATAATGTTCCATCTATGAACTACCACATTTTCTTTATTTTTCTTTATTTTTTAAAAATTCATTTCCATTAAATGTGATACTACTCTTTTTGAGTCTAGGAATTTTATTCAAGGATTGTATTAGATTGTTCAATTGCTTCCAGCTTCCCTATATTGATTTGAAAAGTTTTACTATAAAGTATTTCCCATTCTCCTTAACTATCAACTTTACACAGATAGGTTAGATATAGGTGAAATATAAAAATCTTGGTACTATGTTGTCTTCCAATTCACTTAAAATACCAAGGAACAGTCAAAGTTTCCAAATTTAGGAAGTAAAAGTTCTGGAACCAGTACTAATACCAGATATGGACAAGCACAACCTTGTGTTTGCTGTGGGAGGGTGTTGAAACACAAAACTACTAATCACTGAGTCAGGTTGCAGTTATATGCTTAAAACACTCTGATATTCATTCACGTAAGTTGTCTGTACTAACAACCTGTACTAAGATTCTACCAAGAAACAGAACCATTAGACTATAAATAAAACCAGTAGGATACATCTAAAAGGGGATTTGTTATGAGGAATTGGCTTGTACGATTATTGAGGCTAAGTCCTATGATCTGCTGTCTGCAAGCTGAAGACCCAGTAAAGCTGGTGTAATTCAGTCTGAGTCCAACAGCTGGAAAACCAGGAAAGCTGATGGCTTAAATCCCAGACCAAGGACTAGAGAATGTGAGGTATTTCCCATCTCAAGCAGGCAGAAATGAAGAGAGGTAAGTTCCTCCTTTATCTGCCTGTGTTGTATTCATACCCTTAACAGTTTGGATGATGCCCACCCTCATTGGGGAGCACAATCTACTGAGTCTACCAATTCAAATGCCAGTCTCATTTGGAAACATGTCACAGATATACCCAGAAATAAAGCTTAACCTGGGCACCCTATGACCGGTCAAGTTGACACACAGAATAAACCATCAAAAGTTCACTCCTCATCAACTTGGCAATCATATGTATCTCCTTAAGCCATACTTAATCTCCAAATAAATACAATAACAAGGTCATAATTCTGGCTAACATAATACAGCTATCCTCTTTACAATAAAAAACATATTAACTTCTAAACTAAGTGCCTACTGCAGTAAGAACAAAACCTTGCCCCTTCCACAGTCTAAATGGTTCATTGTAATCTACCTGCCAGTTAGCTCTTTGATCACTCTGAGGAATCGTGCCATATTGGGGACCTGATGTTGGTATTTGTTGCTGGCAGATTGGGCACTTGGCAGTGGCCATAGCCAGGTTACCCTTGGTGAGTCGAAGTCCGTGTTGCTGAAACTGTGTATAACCGCCATCCCTGCCATCATGACCACTTTGTTCATGAACCTATTGAGTGATGACAGAGATGGCTTGGGAAGGAGACTGAATGATATCCACAGAACAGGTCATCCTATCTACTTGATTATTAAAATCCTTCTCTGCTAAGGTTAACATTCATGTGGGACATAAATATCTTCATGTTTTGCTCATTCAACAAGTTCCATCCTCATATCTCTTCCCTAAATTTCAGGGATGTCTCAGAGAGGTGCTGTAGTGCTGTGGCTCTCCATGGTCAAGTGGTGCCTGCATATTGTAAACCACCTGTAAACCAGGTCCAAGTCTTCTCTTCCTCTATCAGCTAACCCCAGGGAGCTCCCCATGAGGGCACAGATGTGGGTGAGAGAGGGAAGGCACTATAGCAGGAATGGATGGCCGTGGGCACTTGGGACACTTCTTCATGTGACTTTCTTGTGCCTTCAGGATCTGCCTGGGCCTGATCAAATAGTATTACTTCCATTTAATGATAGAATATTGTTGTGCATGCCCAACTTTATGGCTTGATAGGTCAGATAAAACCCAGTTCATGATAGGCAGCTGAGGTTGCAAGGTAATTTGGGCTCCTATGGTTAAGCCTTCAGTCTCTGCTAAGGCCCAACAGCAGGCCAAGAGCTATTTCTCAAAAGGAAACTGTGTATCTGTGTATTATGGCAGGGCCTTGCTCCAAAATCTTGAATTGTGATTCATCAAAGGGGCCCTCCGAAGGTCCCAGACAAAACTCCTATCTGCCACAGACACTTCAGGCAGCATGGCGTCTTCTGAATCATATGGCCCAAGTGGCAGAGAAGCTGGCACAGTGGCCTGGACTTGTCAGAGAGCCTTCTGTTGTTCTGGGCCTATTAGTGACTGAATATTTGTGTCTCCCTCCAAAAATTCATGTGTTGAGATCCTACCTCACAATATGCTGATGCCTGCTGCTTATAAACTACCCTATTTATGTTACTTTATTATAGCATCCTGAGTTGACAGGGACCCATTTCTAAAGAGCAACTTTTTGGGTTACTTGGTAAATGGACCAGAGTAACACACCCAACTGAGGGATATGCTGCTTCCAAAATTCAAAGAGGTCCACCAGGCATTGTGACTCTTGGTTGTAGAAAGAGTCAGATTCAGCAATTTACCTTTCACCTCAGAAGGGATATCTCAACATGCTGCCCCTGGACCCCTAGAAAACACTTAACCATCACACTGTCCTACCCTGAACGTCATTCTCTATCTATAAAATGGTATACATGTTTTACTCTATTTATTTGATTCTGGCATATTGAGGCATCTCTACTTAAACCCTCAAAACTATTCTAAGTCCTAGCTTCCTTTAAATTTAATAAATTGCTTTACTCCTTAGATCATATGATTTAATTTTCCTTCTTATAAGTATATTGATATAAAAAAGAACAATATCAATTACTCATCACACTTATATATGTTACAAATATATGAGGTGCAACAGATTCCACTTTAACAAGGAAGTCAGATATTAGTGAGAACTTGGTATGAGATTCTTAGATGGACTGCAGCATTGGTGAGAATCATCAGCTGACTTTGGTGACAAACACACATAAGAATTAAAGTGTCATCCAAAATCTAGAAGACTCAAAATAAAAGAACAACATTTTGCTGTTCTTAGTTTGTTGAGATATTTCCCTAACACATCTTTGAAATGGGAAAAAGGATTAATTTTCTGGTTATGGAGTAGAAACTCTGAAGTTGAATTTCCTGCCTAAGTTCAAAATCTGACTCTTCATTTACTGGTTTTATAATCCTGGGTCAGTTGTAAATATTATCATGTCTTGATTTCCTTATCAGTAAAAAAGGTCATAGTTATGTTTATATGTTGTCCTTTTATTTAAGTGTTGTTGTAAGGATTAGAAAAGACACTTAGAATATAGAACAGCACAAACTAAAATCTCAGTAAATATGAGATATTCATTATTACTATTAGTGCAAAGGTGAGATGTACATTTTTTTCATAAGCACTTAAAAATATCAGTTATCTGTGAATGCATGTACACAAACTGAATCTTCGAAGCATGATTTTCTTTTTTTTATTGAGGTATCATTGATATAAAATCTTATGCTCATGTTTCATATGAGTAACACTTCTTTCTTTGAATACCTTTGGCATTCAGTTAAGACTGATCTCTCATGAAAGTCTTCAGAAGCAAAAGAGAAATGAAGTTGAATTTGTTCTTGATCTCTTGGGCTCTTATAATTCTCTCAGGGAATGGGGAGATAAAACTTGAAATTTTCTTAAATTCTACTGCACCCTCATTTTCTACTATAAAATGCTTATAGGTTTACCTTCAATTCTATCTTATATGTAGACAATGAATGATAAGTGAAGCTTTTGATATTTTTATATTTTCATGCCAAATATGCATGAGTATATCTTGTGGACAACAGGGATACATGGCTTAACTTTAAACCATATTTTCTGGAGTCTTGGCCAGGGGTTAGAAGGTCTTGTTCTGGACACATTGATGTTTGACAAATTATTTACTATGTTGGATTATTCATGTTAATAACATAAAATCATAATTAAAAATGGCTGATCAAGTTGAAATACCTCAAAACATCTAACAATAATGTGCTTTTCTTTAACAAGCTGACAAATATTGGGCAAATAGCAAAATTTCTCCAGACCTGCTTTGTTATGTGAAAATTCAAAGTATTGAAATAGTTGTTAATTTCTGAGCTTTACACAGAATAATATTCTTTCATCCAAAATTAAAGCAGCAATTGAAATGAGAAATGTGTCTCTCATGGTTTCATTTTCAAAACTAAAAAAGCAAAAAACCCTAAATTACTTTTTTGTTACCTTTTGTAAAAGATTCATTAATTATTTTTATAATATGCAGTGATACTTAAAGTATTATTTTGTCTTTTTCCTTAGCGTTATGAAAATATCTCTGTGCTTTTCTTGCCCACACTCACATCCAGGTATTTGCAAGAACCATCAGGAATTAGCCATTATGTCAAGTTCACCCAGTACTGTTTTTAAAAGGGTGAGAAGAGCAAAAAGTGCCATAGTACCAACATGCTTTTATATTGAGGCTCTACTTTCAAAGCTTAACTATATACCTTTGCCTGCTACATCATATCTTTTTGGTTCATGTGGACCTTCAGGGTCCCTTGCCAAATGAAATCTCTTCTACCATTGCTAAACCTACTGTATATATTTGAGGGAAGAGAGCTGACATATACTATGCTCATTTCATTTTATTTGGTTCTCTACAGTTATTTTATTTTGCAAAAGGTCAATGCTCATTTGGCTTCTGATTCTCACTTCCCTAGCATCTAGTGAAAATAGATGCAGGTTCTGGCAGCTGTTAAACACAGGCTCCAATCCCAGTTCTGCTGCTTACAAACTGTGTGCCATTTGGCAAGTTCCTTAAAATCTCTGGCCCTTAATTTAGTCCTTTATTAAGTGATTATAGCAATTCCAAAATACCCAGGGTTGTTGTGAGGATTGTATTGGACACTATGCATCAAATTGTGCATACTCTAGTAAGTACTCCACAAATATTAGGACAAAAATAGGAGAAAGTCACCTTTTTTCCCAGCCCCAGATTTTTACAAGTTCTTTTAGTCACTATAATCAACCACGTTGCAGGCCACTAAAATTTTGTTAAATGTTTATTTATCTTAATTTGATAAATAGTTAATATGATAATTGTTTCATATGAGTAACACTTTTATTTAAGTGTTTTTTTTTAAGTTTTATTTAAGTTAAAAAAACTTAAGTTTTATTAAGTGTAGTTAAGTGTTGTTTATAAATGCACTAGCTCAAGTACTCTGTGATGAATCAACTGTTAAGTTGGCAATTAACCTCTAATTGATCCATTTGTGTAGGTTTTGATATATTAAATCCAAACAAGCATTTGTTCAGATGTACACAAATCTTAACACTATGTGATTATGCCAATAAAAGGAATAAAATCTGAATAATTATACTGTTTGAAATAATTCTGATTATCCAAACTAAAAATTTGAACTTTCATTTAAAAAACCTCTCAAAGCAGCCTTTATTCCCCAATGTAGTGCTCACTGATCCACTACTACATGTCTTTAACATAGGACAGTTTTATTATGGCCAGTTTCATTCCTACCTGCCATACATAATACATTGTTATAACAGTTGATTTCTCAGCAATGAATCAGTGTCAACTAGTCCATTCAATGCAATTACTTAGAGCAACAAGAATAACACAATTGGACTACCCCTGTGGTTCCCAGTGATTTAGAGCCACATGGAGATTGATCACTGGATGGTTGGTTGGTATGCAACCCATGCCATTCATAATGACTGATGAGGTCCACATGGCTTTATGTCTCTTATCAACCTCTTCTAGACCTAAAAAATTCTCAGAGTATTACCTTTTTTTCAGTCTTCCCAAAATGAAATTGATATGTTTGGATGTTATTTAGAGTATGATGCATTGCAGACATGGCTGGTGTGTTCTGTGTGAAAGTATGTCATAGTTACATAATTTAAGCCATATTAATCAGATAGATAAGGACTAAGAGATAAGATTATAGATCATCTTGTGATAAAGAAGTAATATAATTTTAAAATACTAAACTAGGCTGACATATGGAGTTGTCTATTGGATTAATCATTTACCTCAACACAATAGTTCAGATTTATATATGTGTCTCAGATATACTATCCTATGAGACATTATCACTTACCAGATTTGAAAGCTGCATAACAACCTAAGGGGAAAATAACTGTAAAGAAAAATAGATTTGTAGAGATGGAATCTTCAGGGTATGACAAATATGTCTATATAGAATCTGTAAACAGATTATAAGGACATCTCCCAAAAGTAGATAGACTATAGAAATATTTTGAATACAAAAGCAAAGATTATTTTTCAGGAATAAAATTCTGGATTTCCTAAAATTTAAGGAAAAACAAACAAATGCCTATAAAATTAAGGTTCTAAGGTTTTAAAGTTTATTTTCAGAAATCTCAGTAATTTTAAATTAATTTAGGGATAGGCTCACTGATAACATCCTTACCACTGTAAGACTAAAATAAGAAAATTAATTACTTACAAATGCAAAAGTCTGTACTACTTCCAAGTGCAAAAATCTAGTAAATTCTACTGCAGTTTTCAATACTGCAGGTACACACTATTGAATGGTTATAAAAAATACCCAAATTTCAATTTTTTTAGCCTTTTATCATACCTCCACCCTCCACCATGAGGACTGGCAATGCTAAGTATGCATGTTGTCAATCACCATTTTTGGGTAGCAGTTGCCAGATAACCCAGTTAGGAGTTATGTAGTTTAAGTGGGAGTTTGCTGAGGGGCTTCTAGAAAGGTCTCTTCCTGATGAAGGAAGTTTCTTCCCAGCTTAAATGATGGTTACAAAACTTGAAGTCTCAGGTACCATGTTGTGACCATGACAAACAGCAAAGGAAATCATCTGAAGTCTTGAGCTACTGAACTAACATCAGTAGCTGCCCACCTTCACTTCTATTATAGTCTGAGAGCAGTAATTCCCCTATTTTTAAACAGTATTAGTTGGCTTTCTATTATTACTGATGAAAAAACTTTCTGACTGCCAAATTCACTTATGCACTGGTACTAATTGTGATAAGTGTTACTAATTTTGAATACATTTATAAGGAACATAAATTGAAAACTCATCCTACTTGAATTGTCAACTTGGTATAATAAAGTGTTTTGAAAGTTCTCCATGGAGCCCAAGGGATCTCCAGATACCACAGAATAAGTGTTGTAGGTATGTGGAAAGAATGGGTAGAATGATAAATTATTCTGGTTTCAGCTGGAATAGTTCTGCTGTATTAGGCTTCCATATTAGTGTTCTTTCAAAAAAAAATAGATACATGGCTAAAAGATTTCTGAAAGCCACCAGTGGAGGGAAAAGAAAATGTTAGAATTTGAGTTGAAAATCCTGGGTTCCTGCCCCCATCCCCACTTTGTGTGACTTTTTAGCGACATTGCCTCTGGTGAAGCAGTTTCTAAATATTAAAACACTGAGATACCCCACATACATTCACATAAAAGCATTCATATAATAATTTACTGAATTTCACATAAATATTCATGGCAGTGACTGACAAACTATTAAGCACTGCCTCATTGTACTATTTTTGAAGATGTTTGTGTATGTGTGCAGGATTTAAGATTTGACTGCTCAGTTGCTTAATATTTTTAATATGTGATTACTCATTGAAGTAGGATGGCATACAAACAGAAATGCCAACAGATGGATGCTTTTACACAAAAACACCTACCTCACATATAAAGTGAAAACTGCATAGAGAGGATGATTCTTTATCTTCAAAGGGAGGATATAATATAATGAAACAATTTTACAAAGTAATTTTTTGTATATCTTTATTTTAATAAAAATTTTATGTATTTTTATGTTCACATGATACTGGTGATTTAAACTCTATTAAATAAATATCAAAAACAAAATAGTTAAAAATAAATAATGAGGCTGCTCCCTCTCTCTGGGGGCAGCCATTTTCTCTTTCAGATAATAAAATCTCTTGCGTGGGCCCGTGTCTCCTGAGTCATTCTTGGGTAAGGAGGGTCATGGAGAGAAACCCTTTCATTGGTGCCGTGACTCAGATGAGGTTCTCCCATTGACTTTGCTCTTCCTCTGGGAACCTAAGCTGCTCTGGGAACCCTCACTGCCCGATCCTCCTCCACGGGTTCACCGTCCACTTGCCAGGTCACTCATCTTCTCAACCGACACCGGCCTTCAATTTGGTAAGTCTCCCCTTCATGGTCAACTTAAATGTCCCTTTTGAACCTGGGAAGTGACCATTGAGTGTCCAGCACCCCCAAGGGCTCCTCCAGGACAGGGGCACCCCAAACCATGACTTTCAGAGTCACAGTTGATCTCCATAGTTGACCGTTCTCTGCCTCCCCATGGTGAGAATCCTCATTCACTGAGGCCCGGTCTCCCTTTATCTACTCATAAACTCCTGGTACCAGGTACCGAGCCTCCTTGGTGTTTTCACCTCAACTGCTCGGTTAGAGGTAGTGACAACCCCCTAACTGTGTCTGGTCTTCTCCACGACCTTGTCAATTGCTCAGGGATGCTTCAGTGACTTGTGACCAGTCTCATTCTCACCATGAGATCTGGCCCCTCCATTCCCGCAGCTTCACCACTAGGGTGCTTACTCAATAATCTAAAACCCCTCCACCTCACTCCAGACCTCAAACATTTTAAGTTTATTCACTACTGTAATAAGATCTGGCCACAATATTCCTTGGACAGTCAGTCTAAGTGGCCCCCCAAAGGCTCTTTAGATCCTAAAATTCTCCACAACTTATACAAGTTCTGTGAGTGCATGGGAAAATGGAAAGAGATCCCATATACCCAGGCTTTCTCCTACCTCTGAACCAAGCCCACTCTCTGTCTCCCTTGCAATCCTAAACATCTCCTCACCGTAAAACACTTCACCCCACCACCCACCAATTTCCACCATGTCCTCTGACTTTGACCCTGCTGATGAACCTTCTCCCTACCAATATTAAACCCCTACAGCTCCCTCTCAACCAACAGTTCCTCTCCCGCCCCAACCTCCTTCTCTGCAAGATCAAAATCCCAACCCTCCCAGCTCCCCTAGTTCCGTTGCAGGAGCCACAGCACCTCCTCCTCCTCCACAACCAGTACCCCTTCCCTCACCCAGTCCTGTGCCAAGCCCTCCAGTCACTCGCCCTCAAACCCAGATCCTAGCCCCATTATGGGAAGTAGCTGGTACAGAGGGCGTCATCCAGGTCCATGTCCCTTTCTCTCTCTCCGACCTATCTGAAATTGAGAAAAGATTAGGCTCTTTCACCTCCAACCCAGCTACTTACATAAAAGAGTTCCAGTACCTAACTCAGTCATATGATCTTACCTTTCATGATATTCACATGATCCTATCCAACACACTTTTGCCCGAGGAGCATAGGTGAGTCTGGAACAGGCTAGAACTCAGATGAGGTTCACCAAACTACTCCAGCTCATCCAATAGGTGCTGAGGCGGTTCCTGACCAAGACCCTAACTGGGACTATAATATGGCAGGGGGAGTTACCAGTCAAGATCAATTCATCACCTGTCTCATGGCAGGTCTCAGGAAGTCACCCGATAAAACCATTAACTATGAAAAACTCCAAGAGGTTATTCAAGATAAAAATGAGAATCCCTCTATGTTCCTAGACTGCCTCACCAAAGCTCTTTTACAACATACAAACCTAGACCCTGAGACCCCAGATGGGAGACAGTTACTAATGACCTACTTCTTCACCCAGAGTTTCCCCAACATTAAGGCTAAACTTAAACGTCTAGAGAAGGGACCCTTAACTCCTCAGGCAGAGGTCCTGGCAGTGGCCTTCAAAGTATATAATGGAAGAGATAAAAAGGCCCATAAACAAAAAATATCAAATGCTGGCTAAGGCCTTCAACCTATCCCAACCACTGGCGCTCGGGTATCCTCCTCACCTCCTAGGAAGCAGCCAGGAGGACCTCCTGGTCCATGCTTCAAATGTGGTCAAACAGGTCATTGGACCAGAGCCTGCCCAAATCCCTGACAAAGTAAATAAATAAACAAACAAACAAAAAAATAAATAAATGATGAATATATATGAAAAGTCATTCATTTGAATATTTAAAAAAAATCATGTTGCTCTTTATCTATTGATAAACCATAAAATGTATGAAATTCAAAATCATGTTGTCCATGTAGTCGGTTTCCAAATCCTTCTTTAAATTACTTCATGTCATTTTTAAACCAAAATTAATTTGAAAACTTCTGGAAAATATAAAATTACCATAGAAATGCAAAATAGAAAAATGACATCTTCAGCATTATTTCTCAAAAAAAAGGGAAAGTATTTCCCCAAGGTTAAATATTTCTCCAAGGTTAAATAATACTATGTCATTACCACTAATTCTTATAATACAAAATAGGTGAAAATAGCAGTGCTTAATCATTTGCTCATTTCACACCAAAATCTCAAAGGAAGGCAAGTGTCCTTCAAAAATAACTCACTTTGTAATGATAACAGGAGGAATAGTTTTAACTTCAACATAATTCTTATAATTTGAAGTTTACTAAATATTAGAAAGTACCAGACTTGACATTTAAAATGAAAATAAATTGCATTAGAGGACCTTTCAAAGGAAAAAAAAATTGCATTAGTGCTAACTCAAAAGTGCTCCAGACATTCTTAGTTTTTTCTACATGGGTCTTTGTCAATTCCTGATAATGCCCCTTACTCCTCCTTCTCCCCTTTTTCTCCTCCTACTCTTTCTTCTTTTTTTTTAAATGGTATATAACATCCAAAGTCTCTAAGAATGAAGTTTCCTGCATCTGTAGTTTACCTGTCTCTACTTAAGGGTCCTTCTGGTCATAACAACCAGGGTAGTCAGCCTTCACACTGCTTCTTATGACACATTCTTAAAATGTTTCCTTTTGACTTTATTTTTTTTCACTCTGGCATCTTCTGCTATCAAGGATAAAGTTAGCCAGGTGTTAACAATGATCTCTTCTAGCAGTGACTGTTAACTACTATTTTGTTGGCACTTTAAGGTCCTTCAATTCAAACACAGGACTTTTGAAAGTTTTATTTGGCACAACTCATGATTCCTGGAGATACCCACATTATTAGAAAAGTGCAAATAATAATTAGTATGCATAAACTGCTTGAAAAATCAATGATTATGTTTAGGAAAACTATAAAAATCTAGGGAACAGAAAACCCACTCTTAAATGGCTCCCACACAGACCTATACAACACAGAAGCCAGTGCAAAAGCCCAATCTGAAAATCATATAGACCAGAGGTAAGACAGACCTAATTACTAACTTTGAAGTATCTGCCAGAGAGGCAGGAAACAGGGACCCTCTCCGGGAACTGCAAGAGCCATCGTTGTGATCTCAGCCTGCCTTAGTAATATGGTTGCTGCTGGGAGTCATTTTAGATCCTCTCTAACCGGCCAGCAGCAGTGGGTGTGCCCCGCTGGGAAGCCTGCCCACTAACAAGCTGCAGCAGTCGCAGACCCGCCCCATAGCCAGACTGCATGCCAGCCCTGCCCACCTGTGCACCACAGCCATGACCCCCACAGGACAGAAGGGCACAAACAGCCAACAAAGTGGAACCAATTGAGCTCCTGGTGCTAATGACTAGGGGAGAGTGTGCCCCTGCTCCTCAGGCATCTCCTACAAGTCACTCCTTAACTACTGGGAGAGGTAGCTGACTTACGTAATACATTCAGACTTGCATTAGTGTCCTTTCTACCACTTTTAATAATTTCTAAAATGTACATTATTTTCACATTCTAATATTTATCAAGTCAAGATGGACCTTTATTAGATGATCTCTTAGATTTGAAAAAATAGAATAATACTCTTACGAAGAAAAATAGCCAAAGGGTTTGCTTAGATCACAGACACTTTTCTCATCACATACGCATTCTATTTTCTAAGATTCTGGTGAAAAATTGCAGAAATACTTTCTCAGGTGAATTCAGCGTTGTGTCTTAAGGTATCACTAAAATGCTATTTTACTTTGGATTTCACTCTATTTTTCCTAGTAGGGTAAGTAAGGGCCAAGTTTCTAAAGATAACAATCTATCCTGAAAGTACCTTCACTCTTTTACCTGAAAAATATTTAAATACCTTAAAGAATACATATTTTCTAGAAAGACAAACTCAAATTATATTTGATTTTTTTCTTTTAACAAAATGTGACCATGTGGAGTGAACTTTGTTGTTTCCAGTAACATTATGCTTGTCTAAAAAATATTATTATTTTACAAATTCATCTTTTATAAAATCCTACATTATACATAATAAAACCATTTGTATTGGGACTAATTTGTCAAAAGTCAATTTGACTGATATATCTCAATTTGACTCTTAGAGCTATCAAGTAAGTAGCATAAGTCAAAGTGAAAGTGAGTGGGTTTGACATATACATCAAATCTTTGTAATGGGAAGTGGAAAAAAGTGCTTTCTGCTTTAACAGATGCTTCTCCATGAAATGTGTCCTTACCTAACTTGCACCCTTCAACTTTAACTCTGTGCCAGATGATTTTTTTTAAGTAATTTTGAAAATTTTAAAAGCTCATATTTTTACTGCATGCTGTTTTATGTGACTGAGGACAAACTCTGCAGGTGAGATAGTAAATCAGTGAAAGATAAAGTGCGGATCTATTAAATCAAGGATTCTTCATTTTATTTTTGTAGGAGATACAAAGATGGCAACTATAGAGAAAGGAGTAAAAAGTTTTCTTTAAGAATTATATGAATATTATTTTTTAGATTATCATATTTTGGGGGGATTCTAAGTTGATTATATAGGTTATCCCAAGAAGTATTGTACATATACTTTTTCCTCATTTTATATTTTATTTTTACATTGCAGTATATTTGTTATAAACATCATATAAGTTTCAAGTATACAACAAAATTATTGAATATTTGCATATATTGTGAAATGATCACCATGATCTCTAGTTAAAATCCATCACCATACATAGTTACAGGAAATTTTTTTGTTGTGATGAGAATTCTTAAGATCGATTCTTAGCAAATTTCAATATGCAACACAGTATTATTAACTATAGTCACCGTGCTGTGTACTATATTCTCATTTGACTTATTTTATAACTAGAAGTTGGTACCCATTGATTCCCTTTCATGCATTTCATGCACCACCTATCCGTGCCTCTGGCAATCACCAACCTGTTCTCCATATCTGTGAGCTTGTTTTTTTTGTTTCTGTTTTTAGATTCCATGTATAAGTGAGATAATATAGTATTTGTCTTTCTCTGTGTAACTTATTTCATAGCATAGTGTGAGATCATAAAAGTTGAGATCCTGATATTAGAAATCCAAAATAAACTTTGTAAGTGGCATTTAAGAACACTTAACCATGGACTTCACTCCCAGTGAAGAGTAAGGAATACATCCAAAAAAGAAAAAAAAAAACCTATGTTGTTTCAAATATCAAGGATTCCTTCTTTCTTATGGCTAAATAATATTCCATTTTGTATGTAACATTCCACACAGACACACATATATCTGTATGCCACAATTTCATTATTCATCAACTATTGGTGGATACTTTGTTTCAATATCTTGGTTATTTTAAACAACAATGCAATAGGTATTGGGGTGAATATGTCTTGAGTTAGTTTTTCCATTTTCTTCAGGTACACACTAAGAAATGGAATTGCTGGATCATATGGTATTTCTATTTTAAGTTTTTGAACCTCCACACTGTTTTTCATAGTGGCTGCACCAATTTACAATCACACCAACACAGTATATAAGGACTCCCTTTCCTCTACATCCTTGCCAAAAGTTATTCCTTGTCATTTTGATCATTGTCATATTTTAAGGGGGTGGTATAATATCATTGTTATTTTGACTTGCATTTTCCTGGTGGTTAGTGATGTTAAGCTTCTTTTCAGGTACCTGTTGGCCATCTGTATGTCTTCTTTGGGAAAGTGTTTATTCATATTTTCTGCTCAGTTTTTAATCAGATTTTTGCTGTTGAGTTTTGTGAATTCTTAATATATTTAATATACTTAATATCCAAGTACATATGATTTGCAAATATTTTCTCCAGTATTTTGTTCATAGTTTCCTTTGCTGTGTAGAAATTTTTGATTTCTTGTAGTCAGATTTATTTATTTTGCTTTTATTGCCTTTGTTTTTGCTGTAAAATAAAAAAATCATTGCTAAGACTAATGTCAAGGTATATTGCCTGTGTTTTCTTTTGTGAGTTTTATGGTTTCAGATCTTATACTCAAGTCTTTAATCCATCTGGGGTTAATTTTTGTGTATGATGTAAGACAGTAATTGATTTTTCTTGTTTTACATGTGGCTGTCAAGTTTTTGCAGCAACATTTATTGAAGAGACTGTCCTTTCTACATTGTATATTCCTGCCTCCATTATCATAAGTTACAAAACCATATTTGCATGCATTTATTTCTCGGCTATCCATTCTGCTGCATTCAGCTATATATGTTTTCATGCCAATGCTATAACCAGTCTGATTACTATAGCTTCTTAATAGAGTTTTAAGTCACGGAAAATGATACTTCCGACTTTGTTCTTCTTTCTCAAGATTTCTTTGGGTATTCAATGTCTTTTGCGGTTCCACACACATTTTAGGATTGTTTGTTCTGTTTCTGTACAAAATGCATTGCAATTTTGATAGGGATTGAATTGAATCTATAGATTGGTTTGAGAAGTATGGACATTTAAAAATTTTAATTATTTCCAATTATGGGCATGGAATATCTTTCCATTTATTTGTCTTCAATTTCTTTTGACAGTATTTTATAGTTTTCATTGTACAGATCTTTCACCGCCTTGGTTACATTTATTCTTAGGCATTTTATTCTTTTTGATGCAATTGTAAATAGGATTGTTTTCTTAATTCCTCTTTCTGATGTTTGCTGTTAGCAATTATAGATAGGTATGTACTTATTGCCATTTTGTTAATTGTTAGTTGTTTTACAATTCCTCTGTCCTTTTCTTCTTTTGCTCTCTTCCTTTGTGGTTTTATGACTCTCTTTAGAGGTATGCTTTTATTCCTTTCTCTGCATCTTTTGTGTATGTACTATAGGTTTTTGCTCTGAAGTTACCAGGACGTTTACATATAATAACCTACATTTATAGCAGTATATTTTAAGTTGATATCAATTTAACTTTGAAGACATTCTAAAGTTCTACATTTTTTATTCCACACATCCATGTTTTATATTTTTGATTTCACATTTTACATTCTTTTTTATCTTGCATATCCTGTAGCTAATTATTGCAGTTCAAGTTACATTCACTAATTTTTATTTTAACCTTCATACTAGCTTTATAAGTGATTAATCTACTACTTTTAATATATATTTACCTTTACCAGTAAATTATACTTTCATGTGTTTTCTTAGCAGCCTTTTGATTTTTCAGTTTTAAAAGGTCCCTTTAACATTTCTTATAAGGCCAATTTAGTGTTGATGAACTCCTTTAGTTCTTGTTTGTCTGGAAAACTATCTGCCCTTCAATTGTGAAAAATAACTTTACCAGGTTGAATATCCTATGTGTTTGAAAGATTTTTATTTTGTTTCGTTTTGGGGGTTTTTGCCAACACTTTGAGTATAGTGTGCCACTCTTTTCTGGCATGTAAATTTTCTGCTGAAAAATCCTGCTTATTGTCTTATGGGGGTTCCCTTGTAATGTAATAAGCTGCTTTTTTCTTGTTGCTGTTAAGATACTCTCCTTGTCTTTAACATTTGATATTTTAGTTGTAATGTGTCATTATGTGGGTCTTTCTGGTTTCTTATTTGGAGCTCTCCAGGCTTCCTAGAGCTGGATTTCTGCTTCTTTCTACAGGTTAGGGCATTTTTCAGCCATCATTTCCTCAAGTAAGTGTTCTGCCCCTTTTTCTCTCTCTTCACCTTCTGAGACTTCTATAATGTGAATGTTGTCTACTTGGTGTTGTCCCATAAGTTCCTCAAGATATCTTCACATTTTTTCCATTCTGTTTTCTTTTGGCTGATCTGATTGGTGAATTTCCTCTGCCCTTTGAATTCACTGATTTTTCTACTTCATCTAGTCTGCTCTTGAGCTCTGGTAGTGTATTTTCCAGTTCAGTTATTGTATTCTTATGCTTTATGGCTTTTGTTTGAAATTTTCTTATATTTTCCATCTCTTTGTTGAAGTTCCTACTGTATTCATCTATTTGTCTCCTGAGTTCAGTAAGCATTGTTATGATCATTACTTTGAACTCTTTGTCAGGTTAAGTTTTTTTAAGTTTGTTTTTTATTTTGTGAGGTTTTATATTGTTCTTTCATTTGGAACATATTCCTCTGTTTCTTCATGAGGTGGCATCCACCAAGGAAAGAAAAAAGAAGAGAAACAAAGTTAAGAAAAAAAAGTAAAGAAAAATAATAGAATAAAAGAAAAAATATATATATAGGAAGGAAAGGGGGGGGAAGTAAAGGAAAAGGAAAAAATGTCAGCACCTGCCAGCTTTGGCACAGCAGAGAGAGAGAGAGAGCCGGAAGCTGGTGCCCCCCAGCGTCTGTCACCAAAAACTACCAAGGAGGCCCGGCTCCTCTAACCAGTGCTTTCAAAGTAGGCAATGAGATTCCTTCACGTAAAGTCTGGGTGCTTTTCAAAGAGCTTCTCTATGCTGTTCCTAAGGGAGGGTAGCCTGCTTGTGAGCCATTTAAGAGCCATTCCTCAGTTCACCACAGACTGTGGGTATTCTTTGCATGAGCCTTGTTAGTCCCCAAAGCCAGATGTTTTGGGGGCTTATCTCTCAGGTGCTGGTCTTGAAAGCTGGGGTGACTGATGTGGGGTACAAATCCTTTGCTACTCAGGTAGAAGCTCTGGGTTGAATTCCCTCCTGACTGTAGGTGGCCATGCTGAAGGCAGGATTTTTGACAGCATTGTTTCTCAGCCTTTCCTATTTTCTTTGATAGGGTTTCCATCTCATTTACCTGATATAAAGGGGCTGCTTCTCTAGTTTTTAGCTTTTTTTTTATTTAGGGGAAATTGTTCCATATATAGCTGCAGATTTTGTGTGTCTGTGGGAGGAGGTGAACTCAGGATCTTCCTTTGTCACTATCTTGAACCAGAGCTCTACATATACTTCTTTAACGGGTAATAACTGCTGGTAATATTCCTTGTGCCTCAGTGAAAGCAAGAAAGAGATTTTAATACCTTTGATAACCTGGAGCACTCAGCTAAGGAAAGTGCTTACAATAAAATAAAGCTTTACTGTAAGCAGAATGAAAGCTTTGAAAACTGCCATAAGAGAATAAGAGATTTATATTTTGCTTATTAAAATTTAATTCCATGTGAGACATTTTCCCCAGAAATGTAGATTTACTCATGATTATATTACCATGGCTTTAAATATTTTGTTTATAAAAAAATACTTAAATTTGACTAACATCTCATTAATTTAATGCTTAAAAGTTTTCCACTGTTCTTATAAAGATAAGAGATATTGTGTATCAGTAATATACAGAGAAATGATTTAGAGTAATAAAATATGTAAATACAATAACCTTTTTACTTTACACTATTTGTCATTTTTGTCTTTGAACTATAATGTATGTTATTGGGGACATTGAGATAATTTGTCACTAAAACGAAACTTATTATAAAGTAAAAATATAGGTATTTCTTTTAGTAAGTGAAGGTATTTATAATAAAATACCTACACATTTAATTATCAAAAGCAGAGAAGGATAATCCAGATTCAGAATGCATTTATTAAAATAGATAAAATAAATGAAAAGTTTATTTGTCTGTTAAGTTCCAGACTGTCTGGAATTTCTAGCAAAATTATTCAGGAAAGAGAAAATGATCAAAGGAAATATAAATAGAAGTTATATCAACTATTCCAGTAAGGTATGCATACACACACACACACAAGGGACATACGATTTTTAATCAGAAGTAATAGGTAAAAGTTGGTATTGCCAGGAGCAAAATACATTTGAAAGCTGTGTAAAATAAAAGAAATTCAACTTGAAACTTGAAGCTGTTAGCATAACCTTATTTTTCACTAGGGCTTCAACTCTATTCTTTTTAACTGAATTTCTGTTGCAAAAATAAATAAATCATTAATTTATAATATGTTCCAAATAGTGGTTTTGAATAGAATGTAAATTTAAGGGTTCAAAAGTTAATTAATAAGCACCTACTTTATTCCAAACATTTACAAAGAAATGAGACAAAGCTAGACAGAGTTAGAACTGGAGGGGGAGAGATGTAAATAGAAATAGGTAGATAAAATTAAGTTTCAAGTTTGATAGCTGTGGCTTTTTAAAAAAAAGGAAGAAGCTAAATTTCTAAGTTCTAAACAAGAGATCATAATTCTACATAAAATCCAAACAAGTAAACCTAAAATAAAAATTACTTCAAATGGAACTATTGACACAGATATAGTATTGTCAGTCTATAAGAGAATGTATCACTCAGGTTTAAAAATCAGGATACATGGATTATCGCTTGAACTCTCCTTACCCAAGGGCTATCCACATAAGATGATGCCTTTAGTAAGTGACTGCGGGATTGTGAGAAACATATTAATACATTCATTCATTATGAAACAAGATTTGTTTCTTCCTAATGCAAATTGAATCACATTTGTCAAGCAACTTCTCATGAATGAGATACACCATAGCATAACAGAATGCATATTTATTATACATGAAAATGTAACAGAGAAAATATTATATATTCAAATGATTAGATAGGGTTTTGCCATAAGGTTATACATTTTTTATTATTTAAAAGTTTTATGATGGATAATTCAAAAAGTTAGTTTTATGGTTTATAGCATAAATCATATCTTAAATTCAAAAAGACATAATTATAAAATTTATAAATTACTGACACAAGGCCATTTTTAATTCAGTTGTATTTGCACATTTTGCTTTTGTTTTTGGGAAAAAAATTATGATTCAGGCAGAGCCAAGATGGCGGTGTGAGTAGAGCAGCGGAAATCTCCTCCCAAAACCACATAAATCTATGAAAACATAACAAAGACAACTCTTCCTAAAATAGAGACCAGAGGACACAGGACAACATCCAGACCACATCCACACCTGCGAGAACCCAGCGCCTCGTGAGGGGGGTAAGATACAAGCCCCAGCCCAGTGGGACCTGAGTACCCCTCCCCCCAGCTTCCAGTGGGAGGAGAGGAATTGGAGCGAGGAGGGAGAGGGAGCCCAGGACTGCAGAGCACCCAGCCCCAGCCATCCGCACCAGAGCACAGACACAGTGCATGCATGGGGTCCTGGATACTAAGGAAACAGGGCAGCAGGACTGGTGAGCGGGTGCCTGAGGACGACACTGGAGAACAAAGAAACAGGAGCATTTTTTTCTCTTTTTTTTTTTTGGTGAGTGCTTTTTGGAAGTCTTAAAGGGACAGGGACCCCAATACTAGGGAAACAGGGCAGCAAGACCGATGAGTGGGTGCCTGAGGCCGGCGCCTGAGGACAAGGAAAACCGTGCGTTTTTCTTTTTTTTTTAATTATTTATTTAACTTTTTGTTGTTGTTGTTGTTTTGGTTTGGCGAGTGGTTTTTGGAAGTCTTAAAGGGGCAGGGAGGGACACTTAGTCCAGAAGCAGGGAATCTGGGGATCTCTGGGCACTTTAACCCCCTGGGCAGCAGGGAGCATGGAGGCCCCTTACGGAGATTAATACCCTCCCAGCCACTGCCCCTCCAATGGGGCTCCACCATTTTGGAGCAGCAGCCCGAGCCAGGCAACGCCACAGCAACAGCAGAGATAAACTCCATAGCAGCCGGGCAGGAAGCAGAATCCCTGTCTGCACGCAGCTGCTCAGCACAAGCCACTAGAGGTCTCTGTTCTCCCAGGAGAGGAAGGCCACAAACCAACAAGAAGGAAAGCTCAGCAGTCACTTGTACCAGCTCTGCAAACTATCTCTATCACCATGAAAAGGCAAAACTACAGGCAGATAAACATCACAGAGTCAACACCTGAGAAGGAGACAGACCTAACCAGCCTTCCTGAAGAAGAATTCAAAATAAAAATCATGAACATGCTGACATAGATGGAGAGAAAAATGCAAGAGCAATGGGATGAAGTCCAGAGGGAGATCACAGATGCCAGAAAGGAGATTACAGAAGTGAAACAAACCCTGGAAGGATTTATAAGCAGAATGGATAAGACACAAGAGGCTAGTGAAGGAATAGAAACCAGAGAACAGGAACATATGGAAGCTGACATAGAGAGATAAAAGGATCTCCAGGAATGAAACACTACTAGGAGAACTGTGTGACCAATCCAAAAGGAACAATATCTGTACTATAGGAGACCCAGAAGAAGAAGAGAAAGGAAAAGGGACAGAAAGTGGCTTTGAAGAAATAATTGCTGAAAACTTCCCCAAACTAGGGGAGGAAACAATTGAACAGCCCACAGAAATACAAACAACCCCCAACAGAAAGGACCCTAGGAGGACAACAGCAAGACACATAATAATTAAAATGCTTAGGATTAAGGACAAGGAAAGAGTTTTAAAGGCAGCTAGAGAGAAAAAGGTCACCTATAAAGGAAAACCAATCAGGCTATCATTAGACTTCTTGACAGAAACCCTACAGGCCAGAAGAGAATGGCATGATATATTTAATACAATGAAACAGAAGGGCCTTGAACCAAGGATACTGTATCCAGCACGACTTTCATTTAAATATGATGGCGGGAATAAACAATTCCCAGACAAGCAAAAGCTGAGGGAAATTGCTTCCCACAAACCATAACTACAGGGCATCTTACAGGGACTGCTCTAGATGGGAGCACTCCTAAAAGAGCACAGAACAAAACACCCAACATATGAAGAAAGGAGGAAGAGGAATAAGAAGGGAGAGAAGAAAAGAATCTCCAGACAGTGTATATAACAGCTCAATAAGCGAGCTAAGTTAGGCAGTAAGATACTAAAGAGGGTAACCTTGAACCTTTGGTAACAATGAATTTAAAGCCTGCAATGGCAATAAGTACATATCTCTCATTAGTCAACCTAAATGTAAATGGACTGAATGCACCAATCAAAAGACACAGAGTAATATAATGGATGAAAAAGCAAGACCCATGTATATGCTGCTTACAAGAAACTCACCTGAAACCCCGAGCAATGCACAGACTTAAAAGTCAAGGGACGGAAAAACGTATTTCAGGCAAACAACAGTGAGAAGAAAGCAGGGGTTGCAGTACTAATATCAGACAAAATAGACTTCAAAACAAAGAAAGTAACAAGAGATAAAGAAGGACACTACATACTGATAAAGGGCTCAGTCCAACAAGAGGGTATAACCATTATAAATATATATACACCCAACACAGGAGCACCAGCATGTGTGAAACAAATACGAACAGAACTAAAGGGGGAAATAGACTGCAATGCATTCATTTTAGGAGACTTCAACACACCACTCACCCCAAAGGATAGATCCACTGGGCAGAAAATAAGTAAGGACACAGAGGCACTGAACAACACACTAGAACAGACGGACCTAATAGACATCCATAGAACTCTACATCCAAAAGCAACAGGATATACATTCTTCTTAAGTGCACATGGAACATTCTCCAGAATAGACCACGTACTAGCTCACAAAAAGAGCCTCAGTAAATTCCAAAATATTGAAATTCTACAAATCAATTTTTCAGACCACAAACGTATAAAACTAGAAATAAATTCTACAAAGAAAACAAAAAGGTTCACAAACACATGGAGGCTTAACAACATGCTTCTAAATAATCAATGGATCAATGAACAAATCAAAATAGAGATCAAGGAATATATAGAAACAAATGACAGCAACAACACAAAGCCCCAACTTCTGTGGGACACAGCGAAAGCAGTCCTAAGAGGAAAGTATATAGCGATCCAGGCACACTTGAAGAAGGAAGAACAATCCCAAATGAATAGTCTAGCATCACAATTATTGAAACTGGAAAAAGAAGAACAAATGAGGCCTAAAGTCAGCAGAAGGAGGGACATAATAAAGATCAGAGAAGAAATAAACAAAATTGAGAAGAATAAAACAATAGCAAAAATCAATGAAACCAAGAGCTGGTTCTTAGAGAAAATAAACAAAATAGATAAACCTCTAGCCAAACTTATTAAGAAAAAGAAAATCAACACAAATCAGCAGAATCAGAAATGAGAATGGAAAAATCATGACAGACTCCACAGAAATAAAAAGAATTATTAAAGACTACTATGAAAACCTATATGTATGCCAACAAGCTGGAAAACCTAGAAGAAATGGACAACATCCTAGAAAAATACAACCTTCCAAAACTGACCAAGGAAGTAACACAAAAGTTAAACAAACCAATTACGAGCAAAGAAATTGAAACGGTAATCAAAAAACTACCCAAGAACAAAACCTCTGGAATTTTATCAGACATGCAGAGAAGACATAATAACCATTCTCCTTAAGGTTTCCAAAAAATAGAAAAGGAGGGAATTCTCCCAAACTCTTTCTATGAAGCCAACATCACCCCAATACCAAAACCAGGCAAAGACCCCAACAAAACAGAAAATTACAGACCAATATCCCTGATGAATGTAGATGCAAAAAAACTCAATAAAATATTTGCAAACCGAATTCAAAAATATATAACAGGATCACACACCACGACCAAGTGGGATTCATCCGAGGGATGCAAGGATGGTACCTCATTCGAAAATTCATCAGTATCATCCACCACATCAACAAAAAGAAAGACAAAAACCACATGATCATCTTCATAGATACTGAAAAAGCATTTGACAAAATTCAACATCCATTCATGATAAAAACTCTCAGCAAAATGGGAATAGAGGGCAAGTACCTCAACATAATAAAGGCCATATATGATAAACCCACAGCCAACATTATACTGAATAGCGAGAAGCAGAAAGCTTTTCCTCTGAGATCGGGAACTAGACAGGGATGCCCACTCTCCCCACTGTTACTTAACGTAGTACTGGAGGTCCTAGCCATGGCAATCAGACAAAACCAAGAAATACAAGGAATCCAGATTGGTAAAGAAGAAGTTAAACTGTCACTATTTGCAGATGATATGATACTGTACATAAAAAACCCTAAAGACTCCACTCCAAACTACTAGAACTGATATCGGAATACAGTAAAGTCGCAAAATACAAAATTAACACACAGAAATCTGTAGCTTTCCTATACACTAACAATGAGCCAATAGGAAGAGAGATCAGGAAAACAACTCCATTCACAATTGCATCAAAAAGAATAAAATACCTAGGAATAAACCTAACCAATGAATTGAAAGACCTATACCCTGAAAACTACAAATCACTCTTAAGAGAAATTAAAGGGGACACTAACAAATGGAAACTCATCCCATGCTCATGGCTAGGAAGACTTAATATAGTCAAAAAGGCCATCCTGCCCAAAGCAATATACAGATTTGATGCAATCCCTCTCAAATTACCCACAACATTCTTAAATGAACTGGAACAAATAATTCAAAAACTCATATGGAAACACCAAAGACCCCAAATAGCCAAAGCAATCCTGAGAAAGAAGAATAAAGTAGGGGGGATCTCACTCCCCAACCTCAAGCCTACTACAAAGCCATAGTAATCAAGACAATTTGTTACTGGCACAAGAACAGAGCCACAGACCAGTGGAACAGATTAGAGATTCCAGACATTAACCCAAACATATATGGTGAATTAATATTTGATAAAGGAGCCATGGACATACAATGGCGAAATGACAGTCTCTTCAACAGATGGTGCTGGCAAAACTGGACAGCTACATGTAGGAGAGTGAAACTGGACCATTGTCTAACCTCATACACAAAAGTAAATTCAAAATGGATCAAAGACCTGAATGTAAGTCATGAAACCATAAAACTCTTAGAAAAAAACATAGGCAAAAACCTTTTAGACATAAACTTGAGTGACCTCTTCTTGAACATATCTCCCTGGGCAAGGAAAACAACAGCAGAAATGAACAAGTGGGACTATATTAAGCTGAGAAGCTTCTGTACAGCAAAATACACCATCAATAGAACAAAAAGGTACCCTACATTATGGGAGAATATATTTGTAAATGAAAGATCCGATAAAGGCTTGAAGTCCACAATATATAAAGAACTCACATGCCTCAACAAACAAAAAACAAACAATCCAATTTTAAAATGGGCAGAGGAACTTAACAGACAATTCTCCAAAAAAGAAATACAGATGGCCGACAGACACATGAAAAGATGCTCCACATCGCTAATTATCAGAGAAATGCAAATTAAAACTACAATGAGATATCACCTCACATCAGTAAGGATGGCTGCCATCCAAAAGACAAACAACAACAAATGTTGGCGAGGCTGTGGAGAAAGGGGAACCCTCCTACACTGCTGGTGGGAATGTAAATTAGTTCAACCATTGTGGAAAGCAGTATGGAGGTTCATCAAAATGCTCAAAACAGACTTACCATTTGACCCAGGAATTCCACTCCTAGGAATTTACCCTAAGAACGCAGCAATCAAGTTTGAGAAAGACAGATGCACCGCTATGTTTATCGCAGCACTATTTACAATAGCCAAGAATTGGAAGCAACCTAAATGTCCATCGGTAGATGAATGGATAAAGAAGATGTGGTACATATACACAATGGAATACTACTCAGCCATAAGAAGAGGGCAAATTCCACCATTTGCAGTAACATGGATGGAGCTGGAAGGTATTATCCTCAGTGAAATAAGCCAAGCGAAGAAAGAGAAATACCAATTGATTCCACTCATCTGTGGAGTATAAGAACAAAGGAAAAACTGAAGAAACAAAACAGCAGCGGAATCACAGAACCCAAGAATGGACTAACAGGTAGCAAAGGGAAAGGGACTGGGGAGGATGGATGGGTAGGGTGGGATAAGGGGGGGGAAGAATAAAGGGGGTATTAAGATTAGCATGCATGGGGGGAGGGAGAAAGGGGAGGGCTGTACAACACAGAGAAGAGAAGTAGTGACTCTACAACATTTTGCGATGCTGATGGACAGTGACTGTAAAGGAGTTTATAGGGAGGACCTGGTATAGGGGAGAGCCTAGTAAGCATAATATTTGTCATGTAAGTGTAGATTAATGGTAACAAAAAAAAATGAAAGAAAGAAAAGGGGGATTACTCCCTGATAGGATAAAACTAACTGTATATCAAGATTAATGCATGTTTTAAATATCCTTAATTTTGACCACTTAAAGGGTGTCAGATGATCAGCTATGGAGGTACATTTTTCTGATAATATTCCTTTCTCTTAAAAAAAAAAGCAGTTCCTGTGTTGTGACCTCCAATGAGCTCTACACAATGGTATAAAGGGCATATAAAAGTGTAGGCATAGGGTCTGTTTGTGTTTGTACAGAGGATCAAAGCCTAGTTTGGCTACCCCAAAAATGAACTAAGATATGATATGAAAAAGAAGTACCAACATCAGCACTCTCTAGAAGACTCATACCCGAAGATGATCATCAAAATACTCCAACAAAGATCCACGTGCTGCTACAGCTGTAGATGCACTCATCCCACCGGTTCGTGGACTTGCCATGGTAACGAAGAAGGTGATATTTAAGCTGACCTGTGCATACAGTAAAACAACAAATTTGACTGGATCTATACTGTTGGAACTCAACCAAGAATTATGAGAAGTGCAAATTGTAGCGCTCCAAATCTTACAACTACAGACTTTCTACTGTTGAAAGAACATATGGGATGTGAACAGTCCCCAGGAATGGGTTGTTTTAATTTGTCTGATTTCTCTCAGACTGTTCAAGTTCAGTTGGATAATATCCACCATATCATAGATAAGTTTTCACAAATACCTAAGGTGCCTAACTGGTTTTCTTGGTTTCACTGGAGATGGCTGGTAATTATAGGTCTGCTTTGGTTATGTAACTGTACTCCTATTATGTTAATGTGTGTGTGCAATTTAATTAGTAGTTTAAAACCTATACATGCTGAAGTTACTCTACAAGAAGATATGTCAAAGAAATAATCAATCTTCCCATGTTTTCTTCCGCCTGCTACTTCTATAGCTTTTCTTCTTCCTCCCTAATTACAACCCTTAAATAGAATTCGTGCCTCATATCGAATTTACCGAGTATCATAATTCTTCCAAGTGGTAAAGATACCTCAGGATAAATGCTGGGCATAGAAGCCACAGGGCATAAATCTGCAAAGAAGTAAAAAGCTAACCTTTTCAAACAATAAGGCTTCTCTCTCACTTACCAACTTTACATTTCCCTGTATGGCCCCAGAAGATGACCGGTTAGCCAGAGATGGGTAAGATTCCTCAAGGGAGGAACAACCTAAGCAGACACAGTCGAAGGGGGGCCATCAGGTGAGAAATTGGGGATCAACAGAGGTGAGGCTTAGAAACTCACCCCCCCTGTTTTGAGAGAAATCTTCTACATCAGTGGATGTTTTATTGCCCTTGTCTAGCTCGGATTAACACATAGTCTACAGGCACACACCTGATCATCTACAATTGCTCTCTTACAACACTAAATTATATTTTCTACCTTTATCTTGTATCTACCTACCACTTCAGAATAATAATAATAATAATAATAATAATAACAATGGAGAAATGTGGAATTCTCATATAAATCAAGTATAAAAATCAAACTAATATTCATACTTGACCTGATTGTTTATAGTTCATAATATGTGATCAAAACTGAAAGTTTCTGTGATGACTGCCTTTGTACTGTTCACCATGTAAGAACTTATTCACTATGTAAGAATTTGTTCACCATGTAAGAACTTGTTCGTTATGCTTCAGAAGATTGGAGACTGATGAGAATTAGGCTTGGGGTGGATTAATGATTGTACATTGAGCATTGAGTCCCCTATACAGAATTTTATTGTTGTTAACAACCATTTGATCAATAAATATGAGATGCCCTCTCAAAAAAAATTATGATTATAATTAAGAATGTTTTGTTAACTGATTTATTTTATAAGTGCCATGTTGGCATCTGTACTATCAGACTTGGATTTTTTAATAAATTAAAAATTAAAATCTCATAAAAAGCAAAATGCATCTTACATAAGATTATCAGGATCTTAAAAGGAAACTAGAGTGATATTGGCTTCCTTTTTCCAGAGTCAATAGACATATTTTCTTAGAGAAGATTGTGTTCTAGGAGAAGAGATACTTGAGTTAAACATTTTAGAGATGAATCAGTTATAAAACCTCAGAGCGTAAATCTCCCTACTAGTGCTAGACATTGTTTGGGAATTATTAACAATGAAGAGGACAGGAAGGTTTAGAAATAAAGAAGTCATGGTATAGGATGGGACATTAACATGGACTTCAACATGGACTCATCCAACTTGGGAAAGCAGGAACTGGAAAGAAATATTATGAGCTATCACCAAATAAAATGAATGAGAAGAAATGGCTGGAAGTTTAGACAAGTAGATAACAGGTCATTCCATCAGATGTTCACTAATTGTTAAATAATTATAATTTGGATTTTGCTGCCTTGGTTAAAAATAAATGCCACTCAATGTATTCTGTTATGTATTTTCAAAATGTTCATACAATCAATTTGCACAGCTAAACATTATTTTCTTGGATTATAAAAGGTAAACTCTATTTGCAGCTTGCTTAAAGATAAATTTTTATAAGGCCTGAAATCAAAGAAATCCCAAGAAGAAAAATTAGGGCTTGAGATAAAGGCTATGATTTCAAACTTTAAAACTCCTACAGATACCAGAGAAGACAGCAGAAGCAACTATTTTAAGAATTAGAAATGTTCTAGTCCAAACGGTTGCAGTGTGTGCATGACATCATCTCGGAGAAACTACGTTCTAACATCAGCAAGCTAGTGGATTTCAAAGGTGGTAATACAGAATTCTAGGTAGACAATTTTTAAAAAATAAGTGCAGATTATAAAAATATGTGGAGAGCTTGGGGAGTGTACACAATTATGGAAAAGTGAATAATAGTAATTTGGGACTCTGAATAAAGACCTTAACCAAGTCACTGAGAATTCCTTAGCAAGCAAGTAAACTCATATGAGTATGTTCTCTTAAAATAAACAATAATGTAATAATGGAGTTTAGAAATTACATTAAAATGTGAATTGAAAAAAAATTGTTCTTGATTTAAATTTTGTTTATTGAAATCTATTCTGTCTCAGCTACATGCCAAGGAGAGTTTTGTGCTTATTTCATACTATTACACTTTCTCCTTGTAAAGATACTCCGAGCGTTAGTGTTTTCATTTTATAGATAAGAGAGCTTAAATGAGACAAAGAGATTTAACAACATATTGCCAAAGGTTACACATCTGGTAAATGGAGTCATGTAAATAGAATCTTAACAGTACTTTCTACTTAGATCATGGTGACCCAAAATGAGGTTGATGAATCTAATGAAGTCATCTTTTTATATAAGATTTATAATTGCATAACAAAAGCCTTCCTGAAGCAAATATGTTTTCAGGTATCTGAATAATTTTGTATTTCATCTTACAACATTTCATTATCATTTTAGCCTAGAGGTGAAAGATAATTTATGCAAGTAATCCTGTGTGGACCCTTTATACATAAAATAAAAGGTTACCTTTGATAGTTTGCATTTTTATGGTAATTTTAACTTTATTGGTGAATGTTATTGGCAAAAGGTATGCTATAATGATCTCCCTTTTGTTGTTGATTATTTCTCATTGTGAAGAAGGTAAGCGAGTATTTTAAGAGTTTTGTAAGTTGTCAGGGCTTTATATTTCTTTTTTTTTTTGTAAAGTATCTTCTAAACCAGAGTATGTTAACGTATATTTTGCCTCCTCTCTTGAGAAGAAGTATCCTTACCTCAAGTCAATGTCTATATAGAATTCCTTTATCATGCTATGACACCATACAGGATATTGATTTGTTATTATTATAATATAGATAATATATCTTTGTTAGTAAATTAATTTAGGTACTATTGTTCAAATACTTAAGTTTTTCTCTGTGTGCGTTAAAACAAACTCATAGCCAATTACAGCAATCTAAAAGATGGCATGGATATTAAATGATCATGCTAAGTATATTTATTTATTTTAAATTATCAACTGGTTGTCACATGACAGGAGCTATGATCACTCCTGTAATACGAAGATAACTAATTCATATCTCTATCTCCAATCAAAACCCCACAATCTTGTAAGGGTTTGCAAAAATACATAAATACCATGAAATAGAGATTTGAATCCATCTACATTGTGGGAGCCCCAAGGATAGAAAAGCTAAATTCCTGGAAATATTAATAATAAATAATAATGAGAAACACTTAAGATAGAATGTTAGAATATAAAGTTCACAGATCTTTACAAGTCTATACATTTTTTTGAATGATTAATATGATTAAAATAGATGGACTCTAATTACACAAATACATGTAATTTGAAAATTGTTTAAATCTCAACAAGATAAATATAGAAACTAGTTGGAATATCATAATGCTTTGAACTAATGTGCAAATTTTAGGAAAAGTAATAATCCACATTAAACCACAGCCAATTATAAATATTGAAAATGACACTTAAAGCATGCAAGTTTTATTGTGTATTTACTATATTTAAGTAAAATTAAGTAAATACTGTGTATGTACTCTTCAAGTAAAGCACAAAATTTGACTCTTAAGACCTGTATAGGTTAACCACATACTGCAAAGCACATGCAAGTATCCTTAACATATAGCAACTATTAAGAAAATATAAAAATTAACTTCCCTTTTTACAGTACTTGTTTTAGTACAGAATAATTGATTTCAAACAGTTGGAAGTATGAAGATCAGCAAAACTCTCTAAGCTGTTAAATGCTATTATCTATTTATATTGACAGGAAAATATTTGTATATTTTATATATACAAGAAAAATTGCACACACACATATAATTACTTGATATTATATGTGAAAATAATTCAATTTTAATTTGTTTTCTTCTCCAATTTACATATAATACTTAAGTTTTAAATACTTCTTTGTCAAACACATAGTCTTACAATGTGTCAAATACTGTTATAAGAACATGCAAATATCATTCATTTAATTTTCATGTTTTAGTATGTTCAAGCTGCTGTAACAAAATGCTATAGATTGGGTAGCATATAAACAACAGAAATTTATTTCTCACAGTTCTAGAGACTGGGAAGTCCAACATCAGAGCACCAGCAGATACAAGGGCTGGTGAAGCAGGCCTGGCTCCTGGTGCACAGATGACTTCTGGCTTTGTCCTTACGTGGCAGAAGGGGTAAGGGAGCTTTTCTGAAGTCTTTTTTATGAGTTCTAATCCCATTCACAAAGACTTCATACTCATGACTTAATTATCTCCCAGAAGCCCCACCTCCAAATACCATCCTATTGGGGATCAGGTTACAATATATGAACTTTGGAGGTACAGACATTCAGTCTGTAGTACCTCATAAGCACACTATGAGGTAGTTCTTGTTATTATCTCCATTTAAAAATGAAAATCAGACAAGAAAAATAGCATGCACAAATTAGTATACAACAGAGTAAGGATTTGAAACCAAACAGTCTGAATACAGATCAAGGAGTAACTTCAGCCCTTGCTTTTATTTTTTCCTAATATACATTAAATCATTGTGTATCCATATGTAATAACAGATTAATAATACATATCACCTACCTATAAGTAAAATATTTACAATTTAGAGTTCTTCCTATTCCTCCTTTCTTTCCATCCTTTTTCCCTGTCCTCTTCTCCAACATTAAAAAAACTCAGTTTACATTTTTGAGACAGAAAAACAAAAACAAAACAAAAACAAAAACCTTACAAGTTTAAATGCAATAGACTCAATGTAGCTGCTCTTGGAAAAATATGATTTATTTATCAGAGCAAATGAAAAGGAAACATGGAGAGAGAGGGCAGTGGATCAATATACAGTATATAGTACATAATGTTAAATGCTAAATTTTGTTCATTACTAATTTTAATTATATTAATTTTAACTTAATGTTCACATAGGCTCTTCACGATATTTTCTATTATTTTAAAATTTCAAATATGATTCTGGGATGGTCCTGAACTCTTGTTTACAAAAATTTTTCAAATAAAATATCTATGGGAAACTAGAAAACTTGCTTCTGATTTGCCATTTCTTCTGTTTTTCTGTGCAGTACTGGGGCTTTGTTATTAACACCAGCAGCATTGTTCCTTCACTCACTTGTAATCTTTGAACTTATCTTTAATTTTTATGTTGCCTCTCTTTCACTTTCAAAATTTAAATCTTTCTGTTGTTACCTTACTTACTCTTCTCTGTTTGGGTCATAGAACTCGATTTACTTTGCTCCACAAATGTCAATACCAGCATTTGTTTTCTCTTAGAAGTTGGCTTCCACAGATGATTCTCCTCTATTCTGACCAGTAGGAAAATGATAGGTGGCTAAAATTCTGGGAACCACAGAGGAAGGTGGGGGGAGGTGGCATAGTCCAGAATACAGGCTTTAAGTCTAAAGCGGTGGAGTTTATAATGCAGTCCTTCCTACACTTGCTTCAGCTTTGTGCCACGACACTGGATGGACCTTATGTGATTGTCTGGTGGTGTGAACTGGAGGGTTCTAATTACCTCTTTTATAATTATTCTATCTAGCTAATTCCCTTTCATAACAGAATTACTTCATGTAACCTGCTTTTTTTTTAATTTAAAGAATATAGTTTTTTTTCCCCTCATGGTATTTTAACTCTGATGTAAACTTTTTTTCACCTATCCTTTTTTTTTTCTGCTTTATGATAACTGAGATCTTACAAAGGTGAAACTTGAGTGTTCAGGTAACTTTTTAAAAGTAGTTGTGGATATAGTTTTATTTGTTTTTCTAAGAATCACTATTCTTGGTGCTTCTTTTCTCCATCAGTTAGAGCAGCTCATTCTTAATTTGTAAGGCAACAACTTCTTTTTAACTGCTCCTTATTGTAAGAAGAGGAGGTCAAGCCACTTTCATAAGTCTTAGCAAATGGCTTAAGTGTTGGCAAATTTATTTTCCAACTTCCTTAACTTCTCATAAGAGAAAACCAATAGACAAATAGTATTTGTCTTTTTTTTTTCAATAAGAGAACAAGAATTTCAAGCTACTAATTTCAGAAAGCATGTGCAGGTTAATCCCTGAGCCTTCATACTTCAATCCCTTACAATAAAAATGTGTCTGGCTATAGTTGCTACTCATGGGTAACCCTGCAAGCCAAATTTGCACATACATTCTCCACTTCTACAGCCCAACTGGCTGTAACGGGACCAATAGTAGGTATCTGAGGTAAAGATACTATTCAGTAGGCTTGCCAGAATACTAGAAGGCATAGTGTGAAAATGTCTATTCCGAACTGGCTTAACTGTTTTAGGAAATAATGAGAGAAACAAATACAAAATAATGAATGGACAGATTGAGAACATAAATTAAATGATGGGCTATGAGTAAACCAAAGTTTAAAGTGACATAATCAATGATTTAGAAAATGCTATGCAGTAGATAAGGAATATGGAATAGACAAGGGGAAAATAATTCAAAAAGGGCCGAAAACACCTGCCCCTGAGATTATTAAAATATGCAGTTTTCTGCTTTTGTGTCCCTGAGATAGGCCACAAATGTGATTCAGCTTGTTGCTGTGGCCTACTGGATGCTTTGGACTAACCTAGCTCACACAGGCATTTGCCTACACTGTTCTAAATGAGTGGCTGGCCCTTTGAACTCAAAAGGAATGTTTTAACAAAAACTCATGAATTATAGATCTTAGTAGGGCCAGCCAGCAAAAAAATCCCCCATCCCCCCAACACAAGCCCTCTGAGATAAGTGTGTGTAATAAACAGACATATATTTCACTTTCTATTATTTCATCTAGAAATGCTTTGCCTAGTGAGCAATTTAAAGCAAAAGATAAATTAATTTGAAGTCACAGGCCTACAAAATCCTGACAAATTTAATATATAGTATTTTTCTTTTTTGGTTTATAAATACTTTAGGATCTTTATTGACAAGATCATTAAGTATGGTGCAGATGGTAATGTGATTTTAAAAAATTCCTACAAATGTATTTTATCCATAATACATGAATACTACCTCAAATATCTTTAAAATGTGCCCTCTCCTGTTAAAGTGAACTTATGCCTAAAGTACTAAAATTTAGAATTCAAGATGATCCGCTGTAAAGGGCACTTGGGTTCCCCATGAGGTGAACTAATTTGAACAACAGCAGCTTTGGAAAGACAGCCACTGATTTCTCTTTCTTTGACCCCCGAGCCAGAAACTGAATCCTGCCTGTGGCTATGTTAGAGCACTTACGGAGAATTGAGTAGGACTAGGCAATGCTAAATATTCCAGAATTTAGTTTGCTCTTATTAGACAAATGTCCTCCTCCCCAACCACTTGCTGGAGTTGTTCTTTAAAACTGTGAATTCTGTATTCAGAAGTCACTTTTATTTACATGTTAAATTCTTAAGAAATGTGTATGTATGTGTATTAGTTATGCCTCAAATGATCTGGTATATTTTAAGGTTAGAAAATCACCTACTTAAAATTAGAGGAGTGTAGGTGGAATGGGATATGCATTTTTGAAACAGATTGTGTTACACTGGTATCATAATTTGACAGAGTAAGCTTAATTACTGAAGAAAGCTATTTTCTCTTTGAGAATTTCATAGGCAAATACTTATGATCTATTTTCTTTGTTAAGTGATTATAAGGGACCTATAAATAGGTATATATTCTCCCAGTAGTGTTAAATATGCTTTATTTTTAGGACACATTGAGATCTTTTCCTCTTGTCAGCTTTTATTTGATTTTTGACTTTCCCTAGAACATTTTGTAAAAGTGTTAAATTAAAAAGATAAATCTAAAGATAGAATTTGTGGCTTAATTTCAAAATTCATGTAGTTTTATATATTTGATATTGCAAAACTAAGTGTTAAGAATTGACCTCACTATCCAAATTACTTTATGGAACAAGATAAAATATAAATTTTAAAATAAATAAAATGTTAAGTTTCACTAGAAAAATTTCATGTAAACTATCATATGAAATTAGCAAAATGCCTAATTTAAGGTAATTTTAAGTGTAACTTTAAAATTTATACATTTATAAGTTTCTGATATCATTGAAATAAAATACAGTGAAATAGAAATGTTAATAACTAATTCTTTAGTTTAAAAAAATGTCTATGATTAGGGTAAAATATATTTTAAAATTTCAAATTATTCTGATTATTTCACGTGGATTAAATATATGTGTTAGTTTCACTAGCTTGCAAGATGTTTCTTACTTTATTTATAGCCCTTGATCTTTAAGTTTAAAATTAACAGAGTGGCACTTGTATTTCATTCACTGTTTAATAGTATATTTATAAATTATTGTGTAACTGAGGTTACCACTATCATGCTTAGTTGACAAGATGTAGTAAATCAATTGGCAATGAAATGCTCCATTTTAGTTGTTACCAATGTTCTAATTATAGAATTAATGCCTTCATTCTATATTTCATATATATATAATATATATGTGTGTGTGTGTGTGTGCATATTGTATATATATATGTGTGTGTGTGTATATATATGTTAATATGTGTGTGTGTGTGTGTGTGTGTGTGTATTAGGATCAAAATTCAGCCTTACTAAGGTCATGAAATAAAACAATGAAATTGCTTGTTTATTTAAAAAGTAGTAACAGTAACAATCGTATTTACTAAATTTATGATAGTTACCAAATAACCATCATACCTTATATCTTATTGTATTTATTTAGAAATATACAATGTCAGAAAAAACCCTGGATGCTGCCGAATAAAAAATACAGTTGTCTCTTGAATGATGTGGGAATTAGAGAAGTAAACTGCCCCCCACACCACCCCAGCAGTCGAAATTTGCATGTAACTTCTGACTCCCCCAAAATTTAACTACTAATAGCATACTGTTGACTGGTAGCCTTACCAATAACATAAACAGTTGATTAACACATAATGTGTATGTTATCTGTATTGTATACTGTATTCTTACAGTGAAGGTAGAGAAGAGAAAATGTTTTTTTCTAATTACTACAAATGTTCAAAAACTTTCCCAATATATTTATTGAGACAAATCTGTGTATAACCCATGTATAACCCATTCATTTCAAATGTGTTGTCAAAGGTCAACTATAATTCAAAATCCAATCCTAGTGTTTTACAAACAAACAAGTGGAAAGATATTGGCAAGTTTTATTAACTTTGTTTGAAAATGTAAATAATTCAAAATGCCTTTATTAAACTAGTTCTGTTTTCAAGTATATAGGAAATAATGTTCCCCAATCTTTGAGGTAAATATATATAAATTATAGTTATGTTACTTCCTGTAGGGGAAAAAGTTTAAAGGAAATGTATAATTTATTGTGCCCAGAAATAAACTTTTCTATAGTACTGCTAATAAGTGTTCTAGAATTATCCTAAAGTTTAGTATGACAGAGGTTACAATATGTCCTAAAGAACCTGTATCTTTTGAAGGGTAGAAGAATATACCAACCCTAGATACTATGCTTTGGCCTAAGGATTATTTTGAGCAGAAAGTAATTTTAGAAGCAGATAAGGAGTTCCCTGCCCTAACCCATTTGCCTGAAAGTAGGACATAAATTTGTAAATGTGTCCTCCATTTCTCTCTACCAGGAGGGACAGAAGTTATTCACTGGAGACTATTTTAGATTCTTAGCAGCTCAGAGATGGCACCAGAGGAAGCTACATAACAAAATTCATAAAACTAGCCCTTAACTATCAATTAGTTTCCCCAATATATTCACCTCCAATAATTTGCTAACCCTAGAAGCTCAAACTCCTTTTTCTTTGTGTTTGGCTTCTCTAAAAATGTATTGTTCTTTTAAGATGATAAGCCTGAATTCTAACCATTCTTTTGAGTTACTCATCTTTCAGTAGTCCCCTGCGTATGCATTATGCACATATTAAAAAACCTGCTGTTTTTTTCTTATTAACCTGAGTTTGGCTAGTCTAATTTAAAAGAGCCCAGCTGGAGAATTAAAATGAGTAGAATTGTATATAGAGTTGTATATTTCAGGTACTATAGACTGATATATCAATACTATCAAACATACCCTCTAAGTTAAAACTACCCCCAACCCATACACAGAGAAAGGTTCGTGCCTGCTTGATAGGATGTTTGGTTGTCCTATTTCCTGGAGAATAACTAAAAGAAAAGTACATCAATCTACCTACCCAATGAAGAGCTGAAGCAAGGGGATAAAACAGCTAGCACTGTCTAAAAAGGTGGGAGAGTTGAAGGTAGGAATTTCCAGGGCATAAGCAAACAGAAATTAGAGAGAAGGGAATTCTAAGTGCTTCTCAGAATTATGAATTGAGTCACTTTTAATATTTGTCAAGTAATAGAGTAAGGAATTATTTGTAATTTTATGTCATACTAACTTTTGAAAACAAATTCGTACAGCCCTACACCAAGACTGCAAACAGTGACTGTTTTTTTTTTCATTCAGTTTATTCTCTTTAAAATCTAATCTATAGGAAAAATGGATAAATCTCTCTTCTCATAATACCTTTCAAATATTTAAAATCACTTTTCATGCACTTCACATCTCTGCTTCTCCAAGCTAATGTTCTTTTCCTATTTAACATCTCTACTTTCTGAACACCCAAACCCCTCATTTTCCAACGCTTCCCATCTCTTTTCATCCCCTTCTGAAAGTACTCTAATATGACTAAGACCCTCTAATATGCCCATTACTGGAAGTGATTTCCCAATATCATCAACTCTTCATAGACATATTCCTTGTCTTCACTGGGATACTGTTAATATGTTCTGATCATACCATCAGCACACTACGGCACAGCAACTCCAACTGTCTCATAAGGTTCTGTGGTCAATTAAAATCTTCATATTTTATACAAGCTGCTGTCAAATAAAATGTCCTCCATTACACTTAATTACATCTTTATTTTATATGCAGACTTTATATTAATTCATGGTAAATCATTTAACTTGCCATAATGATATTTTATTATTTAAAACATTTGGAAAATGAGACATAATTTCCACTTCTGTCATCTGCCATTTCTGTTACATTAGACAAGTTTTATCTCTCAAGATGGAACAATTTTTCCATTTCCCTACATTACCCAGCTGAGTTAATGGCACCAAAATTCTCACAATTTTCTAATTCCACACATTATTGTATAATCAAAACCTGGTTAAACAGTGACCAGCACACATCCACTTCAAGTAATCTGAAAGAGGAGCTGAATAAATAGAAATGTAGAAAATGTTCTAGATGGAAAGATTTAATATTATAAACATTTTGTTCTCTACTAATATGAATATTAAATGTAAATTTTGTTAGAACTGAACTTTTTAAAAATTTGGACTAAGTGAAATTTAAACTTCAAATGTCAAATAATAAAGAAGTTAGCTATAAAAACAGCAATAATTAAATACTTCCATATATCAGTGCACATTCAAATCCCATCAATATAATTTTAGTGTAGCTCAGAGTCACAGAGTCGAAAAGCCAGATTAGATCCCCATGTATAGGAGTAACTAATATATGGCAAAGCAACAATTCAGTTTAGTGGGAAAAAATGTATTTTTAATAAAACATGCTGGCACAACTGAGTATATGATAAAAATTTATTACATTCTGCACTATTTTACACTTAAAAATATAATTGTCTTAACTATTTCCTCTACAAACATTGAGCATCACTTCAGATGGTGCCTAAATTTTTTATTCAACCATCAAATATAATTTGCAATGATCGTGAGAGATAACACAGGCTATCATATTTACCCCTATTTTTACTTATTCTGATGTTCTCTTTTCCCTTCTGAAGTACCAATCCTTTTACTATAATTTTCCTTCCTTTTAGAGAAATTCCATTAGCCATTATTTAAGCATAAATTTACAAACACCAAAGTTCCTTTGTTTACTTTCATCTGAGAATGTCTTTGGCTTTCATTCTTGAAGAATACTTTTTCTAGGTATAGAGTTAATGATTGGCAATTTGTTTTTTTCATAACTTTGAATAATGTCATGTTGCTTCCTTCTAGCCTCCAAGACTTCATATGAGAAATTCACTGTCTTTCAAATTGGTTGTTCCCTTTAAATTATTTTCTCTCTGGCAGTTTTTAATTTTTTCTTTAGTTTTAGAACTCAGAAATTTAATTATGATACATCTTAGGGTAGATTTCTTTGTTTTTATCTTATTTGGAGCTTTCTTGGCTTATTCTTGTTATTAATTACTAACTTTTTTTTACTGTCCACAGATATGATACTTATAATACCTATTTTAGAAATATCCTGAGGTTTCTTTTTGGCACAATTTGTGAATCTTTTATATTATCATTATTCACTGAAGAAAAATGTATACAATGTAAGTGATAGATGAGAACTTTTAGATTTAAAGGGCAAATTTTTTATTGTATTTTATGTATCAACTATATCACTGCTGATATTCAATCTGCTCTACCTATCAATAACCAGGAGCTTCACACATAGAACATTCTTTCTTTATGGATTTATAATTTTTTTCTGTGTTGTATTAAGTTTTAAATATATTTTATATAAAATATTTTATATTTTAATATTTCAAAATTATATTAATCTGGCACACACATTTGAAATAGTTATATATTTTTGGCAAATTGACATTTTGAGTGTTCATTATTATACAGTAACATTTCTAAACTAATTTTATTAATTTATTTTTATTGAGGTGCATACAATAAAATACACAAGTCTTAGTGTACAGCTTTATACATTTTGACATGTTGGTACACTCAGGTAATCATTGCCTTGATCAAGATATCAAACATTCTTATGAACTTTTTTTCCTTTCATCTATTTCACCCATCCCCTCACCCCACTCCCCTGTGGTAACCACCAGTCTGCTCTCAATCTTTATGAGTCTATTTCAGTTTTGTTTGTTTATTTATTTAGTTTTTTAAAATTCAACATACAAGTGAAATCATATGGTATTCATCTTTCTTTGTCTGACTTATTTCACTTAACATAATACCCCCTAGGTCCATCAGTATTGTCACAAATGACTGTATGTCACTCTTTTTTGTGGCTAAGTAATATTCCATTGTGTATATGTACCACTTCTTTATGTATTCATCTATAAATAGACATTTATATTTTTTAAATATTTTGGATATTGTAAATAATGCTGCAATAAACATAGGAGTGCACATATCTTTTCAGATTAATGATTCAGGTAAATTCCCAGAAGTAAAATTTCTGGGTCATATGGTATTTCTGTTTCTGGATTTATGAGAAACCTCCATAGTAGCTGTACCAATTTACATTCCCACCAGCAGAGTAGATTTTCTACACAATCTCACCAACAGTTATTATCCCTTGCCTTTGAAAAGTAGTCATTCTGACTGGTGTGAGATGATATCTAATGTAGTTTTGATTTACATTTCCATGATGATGTGTGATATTGAGCATCTTTTCATGTGTCTGTTGGCTATTTGTATGTTTTCTTTGGAAAAATGTCTATTCAGGTTCTCAGCCCACTTTTTAATCAGATTATTTGTTTCTTTGGTGTTAAGTTGCTTGAGTTCTTTACATATTGTGGATATTAACCCTTTACCAGACATATGAAAATATATTCTCCCATACAATAGGTTGCTTTTTTGTTTTCTTGATGGTTTCCAGTGCTGTGGCAGAAGCTTTTCAGTTTGGTGTAGTCCCATTTGTTTGTTTTTGCTTTTGTTTATTTTGCCTGGGGTGACATTTGCAGAAAAAAATTACTAATGCTGATGTTCAAGAGTTTATTGCTTATGTTTTTCTTCTAGGGGTCTCATGGTTTCAGGTCTTATATTTAGGACTTTAATACATTTCAAGTTTATTCTTGTGCATGGTCTAAAACAGTGATCCAGTTTCATTCTTTTACATGTAGCTGCCCAGTTTTCCCAACACCATTTATTGAATATACTGTTTTATCCTCATTGTATAGTCCTGCCTCTTTTGTCATGTATTAATTGACCATGTAGGCATGGATTTATTTCTGAGCTTTCTATTCTGTTCCATTGTGTCTGTTCTCATGCCAGTATCATACTCTTTTGATTGCTGTAGTTTTGTAATATAGTTTGAAGTTAGAGTGAATGATAACCTATGCTTTGTTCTTTCTCAAGATTGCTTGGGCTCATGGTTTCTTGTAGCACCATAAAAATTTTAGGGTTACTTGCCCTAGTTCAGTGAAATATATGCCATTGGTGTTTTGATAAAGATTGCATTGAATCTGTGGATTGCTTTGAGCAATAATGTTATTTTAATGACATTAATTCTTCTTATCCATGAGTATGGAATAGCTTTCTATATATTTGTGTCTTCTTCAGTTTGTTTCATCAGTGTCTTATAGTTTTCAGAGTATAGGCATTTCACCTCCTTGGTTAAATTTATTCCCAGATATTTTATTCTTTTTTATGCAATTGTAAATGGATTGATATCTCTATTACTCTTTCTATTAGTTCATTATTTGTATATATAAATACAATAGATTTCTGTATATTGATTTTGTATCTTGTGACTTTACTGAATCCATTTATTAGTTCTAGTAGTTCTGTAGCAGAGTCTTTAGGTTTTCTATATAGAATAACATGTCATGTGTAAATAGTGACAATTTTATTTCTTCCGTACCAATTTGGATGCCTTTTATTTCTTTTTCTTGTCTGATTGCTATGGCTAAAACTTCCAGTAACATGTTAAATGTATGTGGTGAGAGTGGGTATCCTTGTCTTGTTCCTGATCTCAGAGGAAAAGCTTTAAGCTTTTGCCATTGAGTATGATGTTAGCTGTGGGTTTGTCATATATGTACTTTATTATGTTGAGGTATGTTCCCTCTTGACACACTTTATTGAAAGTTTTATCATGAGCGATTGCTGAATTTTGTCAAATGCTTTTTCAGCATCTAGGGAGATGACCAAATGATTTTTTATCCTTACTATTGTTAGTGTGGTGTATCACATTGATTGATTTGCAGATGTTGAACCATCCTTGCATCTCTGGAATAAATCTCACTTGGTTGTGGTAAATGATCTTTTCAATGTGTTTTTTAATTTTGTTGAGGATTTTTGCATCTTTGTTCATCAGGAATATTGGTCTTTAATTTTATTTATTTGTAGTGTCTGTCTCATTTTGATTTCAAGGTGAATCAATATGAAAGATATTCTTCCTTACCCTATAATTTTAATATTTTTCTTAAGGTATTATTTTATCCCATATTGAAGTAGCTACACTATTGCAACATTGTTAGTTATTATTTGGTGCAATTTTTTTTCTCATTTTTATTTTCCATTCTTTTTTAATCTATCCTTTTATGTTTCTATTATAAATATATTACATATTTGGATATTGTCTTTTTATGTAGTGGCTGGCCAATTAATTTTAATTTGTAAAATGTTTTGTCAATTCTACCCTAATTATGTGCCCCACTTTTTAGTGTTTTTTTTAACTCCTTTCATATATTTTAAAAATTGAATGCTATTTTCTTCATAGGGAAACAAAAAAGTTTTCCTTGGTCTCTGGCTTGGTCTGCAAATTAAACTAACAAAGATTAACAGAAGAAAAGCATACAAATTTATTTAATATGTTTTACATGACACAGAAGCCTTTGTAAAGAAAGGAAAACCCAAAGTAGCAGTTACACTAGTGAGTTTTTGTGCTAGGTATGATGAAGGGTGGATAATCATAGAGAAATATAATAGGTTAAGGAGTATGAGATAATTATATTAAGCTGGGGAAACTTAGACCCGTCTGTTAGGATTCTTCTTGGTGTCTCTGTCTTTGAAGGTAAAGACACTCTTTTCTCCAGGTGCAGGGAGCATGCCTTTCAAATGAAGCTTTTCTGACCTGTTTCACTAGAGAAGGGAGAGTGGGATAAGAGGTAAGAGTGACAAGAGTGACTTCTTCATTTTCTCAAACTCCTTCAGGTTAACATATTCAATATGCCAAGTGCGATATTTAGGGTAGGATGTTCTGAATCCCATCATCGTCCACTTTTACATTCCTTGGATTCCCTCTTCTTCAGACCTTATTACATTCCTAATATCTTGTCTTCAAATTTTGCATCATAATGAATGTTTTCTCTTTCTTTCTGTCTCTGTCTCTCTCTCACTCTGTTTCTATGGCTGTCTCTTTATTCTAGTTATTTTATAAGCAGTAAGAATTGTATCTACACACATGACGGCTTTTACTTCATATATCTCATATAACACATCCTGGATTTGTCCCATCTCTACCTGAGCTGCTTAAATCCTGCTTTCAAAATTTGTTTTAGAGTTAATTCTTATGAGACTTAATATACCTGAGGATATATTGATCACTCTTATTTTTGAATTACTAGATACCAAATTACAAGTTATATGTGATTTTTCTTCAATACCCAAAGCCTTGTTTGATTGACTGTCACATCCAATATTATAATTGAAAAATAAGATATCAGTATAATTCTTCTTCCTTTATAAATGTATATGCTTTGCATGTTTTCTTTTGTATAGAATATGTTTTCTTTTAAATATTTTCAATAGCTCAATGTGATTGTAATCTATATATATGGATTTTTTCTTTTATTCCTTTAATGTGATTTTGACACTCTTCAGGATCTTTCAACATGCAACATTTTTAGTTTTATTTGTTTTTTGTTTTTAGATATATTTCTAATAGCAGAAGAGAAAAAGAAGTGAAAAATAAAGGGATATGTGAAGATAAATGAAGAAAACATCCCAAAATTAAAAAAGAAATTACTGCCATATTAGACCGTAGTTGCTATATTTCCTAGTATCTATCTTTTGCAAAATACCTCAAGGTCATTGTTGAGTATTTCTCAAACCTTTAGCCTCAGCTGGTAAGCAACTCTGACTATGAATTTGGTTGAATAATAATACCATTTAAGCTTCATTCATTTGTAGGTAAATATTTCTGAATGTTTATTTATATAGTTGACATTGCTTTGGACCTTGGCTCTGTTTAATGGTAAGATCCCAGTCCTTTACTTACACTCTTAGTTCCCTTTCAGTTTAACCTCATTCCTTAGGGATGTGATTTTATTCATTATTATGGATTCTCTTTTATTATTCTTTTATTTCTCTTATATAGTTTTCCTTTCTTTCTTACCTAGTTTTCAAATGTAGTTTTCTCATGTGTGTATATATATATATATATATATTTTTTTTTCCTCATCCTTTTCAGGTTTTTCACCTTGACTCAATCCACTATTTTGATTTGTAAATCTTTATATTTATATCTGATAGTTATTTATTTGGACAGAAAAAAATGAGAGAATTAAGAATAAGCCTTTTGGCAAGATAGAAACGGACTTTATTAATTGAGGTTACAATTCTTAAAGGTCAATTTTAATGTGGCTTATTTTTTATTAGGCATTATAAGCATCCTTACAGTTGCTAGAACCAGCATTTCCAAAGCTCAGAGTCAAGAAACTAACATATGAAACTTGAGGTGTGTGTAGGGGAAGCAATTTTTTATGGCAGTTTACATCATATGCAATTCTCTGTACACAGGAACTAAGAACTTGAATGTGTATCAAATCTAGATACCATATATTACAGTAGTCCAGTCATATGTAATTGGGGTTTTCACTAAAACAGCAGATATGAGAAAGGGAATGGGCCAAATAATTTTGACTTTGCAATTTCTAAAGAACAAAAAATATATCAGAGGTGAGTTTTGTTGTCTTTTTTTCATAGACAAGGACATTGAGGCCATGAATCATAGTAGCATGGTCTGGTTAACATAGTCACTGCAAGATATGGCAAGTAAACATTTGTTGGATTACCATAAAAGATTTACAATCAATGTTTTTTACCATACTAATATACTAAAGAAATACTTTAGATAAGATATTTACAGATTTCCAAATTAAATGAAAATCTTCAAATATACATGCATTTTATCTCATTTCAATATCAAAAATTGTAACATTATATAAATATACTAAACCAAAATATTTGAGACATTTTATAAAATACTTTATTAACAAAAAATTGTTTTCTCTTTAGAGGAATTATTAGGACTTTATAAATAATGATTTACCTTATATACTGAAAGTGTTATGTTTACAAATTAATTTTTGCAAATTGAATAGATTTGGGGTTGATGATGTTTAATATCGATTATCTTTCCTTCTTAAGTTATATTAAAACTCCATTTGAAGTGACTGCTAACATTTGTAAGCAGAACTGTCCAATAACAATTTTGTCAACAGTGAAACATCTCTAAGTCCACAGTTTATAACTGCATTATCAGAGGGAACTGTGGAGAAAAATCCTTCCATAAAAGAATAATTGTACTCAAGCAATAATAGAATTGGTAAAGGACCTGGGTAATAAGTTTCTCCAAGTATGTCATATTATGATAAAGTAACAATGACAAGAACTAAGAAACAGTCTTTTGTAAAGTCACAAATGCCAGATCTAGAATCTCAGATTTTGGCATCAATTTCAGTATTTTTTTAACTGCATTTTATTGCTTCATCTGTAATATAAATAAATGTAGTGTGCAGTGCACAATGAAGAATCCAAAGGACATACAAGATTAATTTGAAGTTTTAACTTCTGAGTAGTAGATTTTCATACAATAAAGCAAACTGGATGAAACCAATCTTTATTACTGCAAATACCTTTTATATATTTAATTTATGAAATAGGTTCCTGTTGGCTTATATACCAAGTAAATATCAAAACACCACAGTTGTGAACCTAATTGTCATAATTCAAAGGCAGATGCTTTAATTGAAAAATGTTTTTTATTCATTATTTTGCTTATGTATAAGTAGTAACCCTAATACAAACTTAAGAAAATATTTTAATTATTTTTAAATTTAGGACGAAAATATTGACCTATATTCTGGTGGAGTACTAAAGATCAAATTTTAATTTTACCTTGAATTAGTAAAATATTCTGGATTCACAAAGCTCATTTTTCATGTATTCTTAAGAATTCTCATTATAATACCTATATCTCTATCATGGGGCCCAATGAAAAATTCAGTTAATAATTTCCCTCTGATTGGACCACAAATGATAAGTAGTTGATAAGATCTTTGCTTAGTTTAAGTTTACCTCATCCTGATTTTTCAGGAATTTAATCAATAATATTATTTCTCTACCTGATTCTACCAAACTAATTGCAATAGAGAATACATTAATAAATAAAATAAATTAATATTGTGCACTAAAACAAATACTTTAAGAGGAGTCTTTTGCAGATTTTTGTCTTTCATGTTCTATGTAGCTTATATTCATTATAAATAGATTTCAAACTATCTCAGATATTATGAGTTATAATACTTGGCTTATTTATAAGTCTGAAGTTGTTTTAAACAATTATTTTTGCCCTCAAAATAATCTATTTTCTTCTTTGCAGTTTTATGTTTTTTTAAATATATAACATCACTTTAACTTCAAATATGTCAGTTAGCATGCCACTTAACAAAATCAAATACCTATCACTTCTTTACTGAATAAAGCATTGGATAAGTCAGTGCTTTTCACTTTATTGTTTAAAGGATTTCATTACTAGACCTTTAGACTGAATTCGTTAGGGAAATTAAACTTTTTATAAATAAATTTCCATACATACACATCAGAAGATTATCAGTCTTATAAAATTCTTAATACATTTAATACAAATTTTCTCTAACCTTCTTTCTAAAATTTAACATAAGCCTTCTCATAATAAGTCATTGAATAGGTTTTCTAAAAATACATTTTTAAATACCCACTGTTATTATTCTAATTATGATCATGATCCATTCAATTAATTGTATGCATATGTGTGTGGTGCTTTATCCTGTGTTTTAAATTCCCAATTTAAAAAAATGAAAGGATAATCATTGATTTCATTTAGAGATCAAGTTTTGAGTGGAATCTAAATTTGGGCATGGTTACTTTAAAAGAAAACTGAAGTTCTCTATCTTAATATTTTACCCTTATTCTTTAAAACAAAAATAAAATAATATTGAGCACTTTATTTATCTAAATAAATGAAAAAAGTCAGATAAAAATTGAACACTGATATTTTCCGATATTAATATTTCCTTTTTAAAAATTACTAAGTTGTTCATGATGATTTTGTCAAATTTGTCTTCTAGGATAATAAATCATGTCTTCAGTTTTTCTGTTCTTGATCATGGTGATCTGGGTGAATACAGCAAGAGACAAATGGTGAAGTTTGTCATTTTAAATCAATCAATAACCAGGTATACACACAATCTAGACTAATATCTCTTTATAAAAGAAAAAAATAAAAACCTGCTCTGTAGCTTATCTCTCATAATAAAGAAAGATAATAAGGAAACAGTTCTTTCAAATAAAAAGATTTTCTGGATGCAGGATTTTAGAAAGTATGATGTATTTGCAGAAGTACATGCAAGTGACACAGTCTCTAGATTTTAAGAATTGATGAGAGAAGCCAGAAAATCAAGCAGATGTCAGAATCTTGTAGTAGGTGCTAAGAAATTTGAACTTTGTCCTGTGAATGATGGGGTCAATTAAAGGTTTTTAAGCAAGGTAATAAGTTGGTCATATTTGTATTTATGAAAGATCGTTCTGGCAGCAGTGTGGAGAATGGATCAGTTGTGGGCATGGCTAGAGACAGAAAATTCATTTAGAAACATTTGCAAAGAGAACACTGACATGCACTGGGAATAGAGAGTCCCCATTCTAGCTCATCCACTATGCGCCAGGGCTGTTACCTCTGGCAAGTTGCTGGGCCTTTCTGAAGCCTATAGATGCCTGAGTAAAATGAGAGGGTTGGACTGGTTGGGCCTGAGGTCCTTACTGCTCGGATGGTATAATATTATGAAAGTTTCCAGTGTATTCCATACATTATGAAAAAGGATCTGCTTATTCAGTGGTTGTTTGTGTCTTTTTCAAAATGATTGCTATTATTAGCATTTGTCCCATAAGCAGAACACAAGTTTTTCATATAGAAACTCAAAAAATCACTACTTTATGAGCGACATACATATACTTTGAAGAACTATTGTGCTTGTAGTCTCCTTTTGAGGACTTATTCTGCCCTTACATGAAAATTTTGTCTAAAATGATGAAGTACAGGTAGCATTTCTTAGTTTTTAGAGAAAGGCAGATATTGGCATTTATTACCTACGTAATTCTTAAAACACAATGTATTCACAGAGCACACTGAAAGAGTAGGTATAATGCTCCTATTTGTAAAAATACCAGGAAGTATGTTTTAAATATAGTTGATAATATAAATTTTTCAAACATGTCTCTGAATCTGATTTTTTTTCACAGTTCACCTTTGAATCATATAAACAAACTCACTTCAACTTATTTCTCCTAAGTGTAAAGTTGCCCTGCTGGAAGAGGTTGGTATACATAATTTAAACTCAGGTATAGAACCTTGGGTGCTGCAGAATAGCTTTAGTTACAGTCATTTTCCTCATTATTACAGTCACTGAAACCAACATCATACACTCCTTGCTCCTCAGTAAAGATCTGCTTATTCATGTTTGTTCAATATATTTTTGAAAAATTTACACAATTTTCTTGAATCACACTCTATGACTCACATGAATTTGCATGTTTTTGATGAATTACTTACTTTTATTCTTAACTGTACTGTTAAAAATAGCAGAATTTGATGCTATTTTTGTTTTACATTAGCTTTGGTAGACTTTGGTATTTTTGACGTGGAAAATTCTGAAGGAAAACTATAAATGATTAAAAAACTCAATTATTTTCTTGTGAAATGTACATATCACTTTTCTAATGCATCATATATTTTAAGGTCACTCTTTTTGAGGAATCTTAACTCCCTTAAGCTTATAACAGCATCTTCTCTGGGCATTGGGGTATGTCTGGCTCTTCAGATTTACTTGTTCTGGTTTCCAGTCACTTCCTGCCTTTGTTTCCCTATGGGAACTACTTTTAAAATAGATTTGGTGGTTTGAACTTATCATGGATTCTTTTAGCTTTTGTTATTTCTCCTTGTAATATTTAACAAAGATTAATGTACTGTACAATAAATTATATACTACATAGTAATATATTAGAAAACGAGTAAATATTTCCTGTATTGTATATATCTAATACTTGTAGCATATCAAATACGCCATGCATGTAAAAATAGCCCTCCAGCCTTTGTTGTTATTTAAAAAAGAAAATATTATTGTGAGTTGAACAGAACTCTGGAAACCAGTATTTAGCCATTACCTTGAAATTAATTATCTGCAGAATCTTGGGTGAATCTATTTACTCCTCTGATAGTCAGTGTGCTCATCTTCAAAATGCATAGATTGAACTAAGTTTTAGGTATAGTGTGCTGTGGCGCTGAAAAGACCCAATGTGATCCTTACCTGCAGAGACAGTCTAATAACTCTCCCATATATTGTTTCAAGTACTGCCTTCTTCTCTAATGTTTTGATATTGCTTTAGTTCAAGTATTTACCTTTCCTCCAAAACTTTTGCAATTTTTCTTAGCTCTTCTCCTGCATCCATATTTGTTTCCTTCTAATCCTCTATGCTGGCAATCATCATTTTTAAAGTAACTGCTCTGTTGCCGCTGAAAACAATAAAATAGTTTCCTTTAACTCTGAAGATTAAAATCCAAGCTCATTAGCATGCTATGTAAGGTCCTGTTTATCTGTATTATCTGATTTTCACCTACACCCTCTTGCCTAACTTCTTGTAGGTACTTCTGTAGATACTTCACTACCTGCCATCTAAAACTCATCTTACATTTTACCATTTCTAAGAAACATTTATGAATCTTATCTATATCTAAAAAGCATGCGTATTTGTGTCTTTTATGTGCTTTTAAGATACACATATATACCTCAATCAGTATCGCCCTTAGACAGGAGCAGGAGAAGCCTCTGATCTTGGCTACTACCTAAGACCCACAGCTCAAAAAAGCATAGAAAATTTAATTTAATAAAGTACACTTGGGCACCTCTGTCACTCTGGATCCACTGCTGTCCATCACTCTGGATCCAGTATTGGCACAGGATAACGATAACCCTAAATGTGTGCTCACATGAGTAATGACTTTCTGAATCTGGGATAATGCTTCACCATGTCATTTGCATATGTCCTTGAAATAACAGATGCCTGAAATTGAGAACATGTGTGAATTGTGCTGCTGCCTACACTACAAAATGCACTGTGACAGAGTGTGGAGACGATTGAGCAGCAGAAGCATTTCTGTACAAGAAAAGACAAATTAATTAACTTGTCAAATCCTTCCTCTCAGCTTGAATACAGTAGATTCCTGCATAACCAAGTATCATTTCCCAGTAGCTCTGAGTGATCCTTTCTTCTTTCTTCACTTCTGTTTCAATCCATGGTTTCAGAGATATTCCAGAATTATACAGTATTGAGAACAGTTACACATGTTATTAAAGGACATATTGAAATATAAATAATCTTTTATTATAAATGTGTTTTTATGTAGGTCTGGATGAAATATGTGTACAGCATATCAATTCTTTTTACCAGTAACAAGATTAAAAGTGACCATTAGAATTTTGAATAGAAATTTTTTTGTAAAATAGAATTACCATATGAAATTTATTTTATAAAATTTCATAAAATGGAATAGAATTTTTTCAGAAAAATGTAATGACTTAATAATTTTTCAAAAATTTAATGAGTTTACATCCTTTTGGATTTAAGTTGTTGATTTTTTTTAATTTTAGAAAATAACCTATTTTAAAGGAAATACTTTTGAAAAAATAAAATGTTTGAATTTCACACTTATTTTAATTTTGGAAAATATATACAAATTGTACCTTTTGAATACAATTATTTTTGATTCTCAGAACATTACTGTCAATAGGACACAAATGTTTTGAAAATTGTTAGTATATCATAAAAACAGATTTGTTACAGTGAACACAGAAAGTAAATTTGATGAAATTTTACTTAGTAATTTGCTCATTATCTTTAAATTAGTATTTATTCCAATATTACTAGCCTTCTATTAAATAAGCATGGAACAAAAACAGTAAATTAAATGGTTTCTGGTATTTTGCTGATATTAAGTCACATAAAAAACATAGCTTTTCACATAATTTCTCTAATTTACTGATGTGAAGGTGTAATATGACAGTAGTAGTAGAAAGCAAATTTTAACAATTTATTATATGTACTTCTAACTCTAAAGCATAATTTGTCCTCTTGCTTTGGGCCCCATAAATGCAATGGATAAACATTTCCTTTTATGTTGAGATTATGCATTCCCTTCTTTTCACAGCCATTTTAATAAGAAACCAAACATGATCCCTGTCTCTGTTCAGCATAAGGAATGCAATATTCGAGCAAAATAAATTGTTCTAAGCAACTGGTCAGCCCCAGCCCAAAGCATGTTTACACAGAAACCTTTAATATCATGGAAGTGATTATCATCTAGAATCATGGAGTCCAAGTCTAGTTTTAATACTAATTTCTACAGAAATATTTCAAGATCCCCTTTTGCCTTGCTGAATCTGAGCATTCAGTTTTAAGGTTGCTATTTCCCAAGGCACTTTTTTCTTTACCTCTGGACCTGAAACACCATATTGGCCAACGTTTATTCCTTGGCATCCTTGAGGGTTCAGGGATTAACTGAAAATTTCCTGTGGATAATGACCTCTGTTAAGGGAGATGGTTGATTCTAATTTCTCTTTGTATCCCTAACATCTAAGTTATTGTGTGACATGAAGTGAATACTCAATATAGACTCACTGAATGAATAAATAAATGGATAAATGAATACAGAGAGATGCTATCAGTTTATTCTCCTTCCAGGCTACATTCACTTCAGGTTTGTCTTTTCAGTTTTAGAGTCCAGTTCTTAAGTATGAAATATAAACAAATATGTCTTGAGAGATTAATAGGGAGGCTATTTTTAGACACTTAAAATGTTCTCTCTGATAAATAGCTGACAAGAATAGGTATGTCCAATGTAAAAAAAAAAAAGAGAGAAATGAAGAGTTTTGAGAGAGGTATTATTTTTTTTAAATACTTGAAGGATTCTCTTACAATAGAACTTCTATGACATATGTGTATTCCTTGGGTAATATAGTTCTCTCGGTCCCAGGTACTGGTCTAAGCAGTTTTATAAATAATTAATTTCATCAGTACAACAACCCTTTAAGGTAGTTACTTTCATTAGCCCAATTTTAGAGATGAGGAAACAGATAAAAAGTGTGTAAGTAACAAACTCGCGTAGCTACTCAGGGTCAGTACTCTTATCCACTATGTCTTCTGCTTTCTCTTTTCTTTCCCTGACAAGTATAAATATTATACTATTAGAGTGAAAAGGAAGCTATTAGCCAAATTAATAAGAATCAGAAAAGAAGGTTTCAGAAAGGTGCAGAAGAAAATGTTTGTCCCTATCAAACACTTACATCTAGGCTTTGAGAAGCTGAGATTTCCCAATCTGGGATTTGCTTGATACGATCTTGTATGGAACCATAACATTTGGGCACATCAAGAGAACAATTAATATAGGGTGAGCAGCATCAGAATGCAAACAATTTCAGTTAAAAATTAGGTTACCCAATTGCATATAAATTGGTTCTTTAGTCTTGAGATTTCATTAAAGTATTCCTTGAATATTTTAGTATTTTCCAATCTGGGATAAATGATATTAATGATAATAAATTAATATCATTAATATCATTTATCCCAGTTTTTGTGAGAAAGATCTATGCTGTATCTTCTCAGGGAAGATTTCCAGAGAAAGTAGCATTAAAGCTGAAACATAATTAAATTTAATTTGTGTTGAAGGGGAGGGAATATGACATATGAAAATGGCAGCAACAAAACCAACATTGGAAATAGAAAGAAATGCAATATGACTGTAAATCAAAGGTGGAAAACGTAAGTAGCATGATATATGGCTGGTGAGCCACATGACACAAACTTTTGTGAGCCTTATTGGTAGCCAGGAAGATATTCAGATGGATAAATTATTTTATTTTATATTTTAAGACTTTAGCCATGAGAGGGATGGGAAACAATGAAACCATGAGGACAAGGTAAGGCAATGTGGTTATCCAAAACTCAATTTATCTCTGTAGAAGATTGAAATCATTAGTTGGATTAAGATAATTGCCATAGACCTAAATGGAGGTGGATAGAATGAAAGATATTTAATATGCAGAATTTATAGGAATCTAAAATGTGTTAGACATAGAAATAGAATGACCAGAATTCTGACTTGGCCTTGCATATTGTCCCTTATGGTACAGGAGTTGCAGATGTTTGGTCCGAGAGGAAAAGATAAAGGTATCCATATTGGATATGATAAATTCAGGGAATTTCAAGTCAAAAGTTCAGTTATATAATTTGGTATATGAATCCATTGTTTAGTTTTTAAATGGCAATAAAGTAAAAGACATTAATAATCCAGAGGCCCCATTAAAGACATCTAATAGTTTTAGTGCAAAGTACTTTCACAATCAAGGTATCACAGGGTAGAAGAATATAATTAGAGATTTAGAAGTTTGAGTTAGTAATCTCAGAGGTGTGATAATTTTCAGAAGACTTTATTCATGTTTTATCATTGACCCTCATTATAAAGTGGATGAAGTAGAGAAAGAATGTAAATGTGAAAAGAGACTCAAGGTAGAATCCTGACTTAAAATGTATTAGTGGAAGTGGACCAGAGAAATACTTGAATTGGAGATAGAAAGTAATTTAGATAATACAAACAGAACTAATAAATGAAAAAGAAAAACAAATAGACATGTCAATAAACAGGTAGTTATATTGCCATACAAGACAAAGGTAAAGAGATTTTGACAAAGAAAAAATGGTCAGTTATTTCAAATCTAGCCAAAGGGACAAACAGAAGAAGGATTGTAAAGTATAATTTGGATTTATGACATTGGTTTATGATTAATGAAGTAGCTCAGAGGAATAGCAATGTAGATAACTTGTGAGAATAACAGAATGGGTTTCTGACATTCATTAATAATATAACTACTATTATTTTACTAGGGGATAAGAGTATATCAACAAGAATTACACTGGTCATTATGAACTTTAAATCTGTTATTATGACCAGGACTTATTTATCAATGCAACTAAAAATTACCTGCATAAGACACATTCTGAAGACAAAATTTGCTTACTTAATATATTGCTCCAGATACTGAAAAGGCTCAGTGTAAGATATTGGAAATAGTACAATTTCAATATATTCATATAACTCTCTGCCACATAATCCTATACCTAATCTTCTTTCTGTAAATACATTTATTTTAATATTGATCTCCATCAAAAATAAATATTCATTATTGAATAACTGTAATGACTACAAAGTATATGTAATAGGTATTTTCAAATATATTAATATTTAGATAGTAAAAATTCGTATACAATTTTAGTAAAAGAAATTACTTCACATACTTCTTGTTTCTAGAATGGAATGCATTTCCCAAGGTCACACAAGAAGTAAAATACAGTCAAATTTGTAAATAAAGTGTAAATGTTCTTGTTTACCTGAGGAACGGAACATTTCCTTCAGCGATTTTTCATCAGGATACAGTTATTGCTTTTGCTCTTATCACTCATTCTTCTTTACTTTGTGTTGAAAGTATTTGTTGGTATAAACTGTTTTCAGAGATGGTTAAGATCAATAAAGGCCAAAGAAGGAAATAAAGTCTCCTAAGAAGAAGCCAAAGACAATGCTTAGTATTTTGGAGCTTCCTAGGGGAATTGGTAGTTAAGACCACCCCAGGTAGCTCTTAAAATCATCTAAAACCCTCACAGTATGGCAGAGTGCTAAGAAGAAAATAATAATAATTCAGTTCATGCTACAAGCTCTTTTGTTTGCTAGTCTTTTGAACATTCAGCCCATTAAAAGAGACTTTGTCTCTTTTCAACTGAACAATGTTTAATAACAAGCATCTGATAAAAATTCCCCGTATCATACACCCTGCAGTAAAAGTAATTTCTCATGTCCTCATCAACAGTGAAGCTGTCAAAGAAGTAAATAATTTCACTGACGAAGACAATGTATTTACCAGCTCAGAGTCTTTGTTCAGTTTTCAAAAGCTACTTAATGCAAACATTGTCACCATTTTATTAGACACAATTGCAGGAAAAAAATGGTGAAAATAAGTTGAAATATTTTGTTTTGGCTTGTGAAAACTGTAGATGTCACCAAAAGTTTGTTTTACCATTTATTATTTAATCTCCATGCTAAATATTATTCATTTCTCCTTTCTTTTGGTAGTGGGCATAAATTTTCTCTGGGATTACAAAAAGTTTGAAATAGGATTCATTAAGGATAGAAAACACAGAAAAAAATACATGACTTAAGGTAGATAAACATTTTCAAGATGTATTTTTTATTAAGCAATGTAAAATCTTGACTGATAATGGTACTGACCACCAAGCTGTCCCTTTCAAATACTAAAGTATATTCTGACATTCTGGTAGCTATCATTAACTTCTTACTAGCCTTTTGAGCAAAACAAACAAAACATGAAAAGTTTTCACTCATTAATATAATTTTTCACAGTTGTTCTTTCACTTCACTAATCATTCATTTCATATCATTATCAAAAAGAGTCCTTTTTTAACTATATTTCTGTTTTTGGATTTTGAGTGGGTTGGCTTATGTTCCCAGGTTTCTTCCTCTTTTCATCTGTTCCCTCATACACACGTTATTGCACCATATTGTTAAGTTAGAAGGAATTTTTCAACACAGTAATATGATATATTAACCACCTATCATATACTTAATAGTTGCTTACATGTGGTGTGGACATAATAGTGAAGACAGACATCTGTATTCTTTGTTACAATTTTGTATAGGAAAATCTTAGACTTGCATATAATGGCAATAAAGCATTATTGAGGACAATCGTGATAGAAGCATTGAAGTCATAAGAACACTCACTAAGAACTTGTATTTTTCCAATAAATCTCCTGATCAAATACTGTTTAATATACCAACCTAGTAAAGGAATATCATGCTTAAGAAAATTCTAGATATAAAATTCCAAAATGGTATATCAGAATAATTCACTCCATAAAGGGTTCTTCTTTTATCAAATGATCCTGTTAGTGTCATTACCAAAACACCTTTCAATTTGGAAATCATCAAGATACATGAAATATAAAATATAAAAATGCGTTTGGAATATATATAATTGGTATTTATATGCATCATGTATATTATATATACATATTATTTTTGTTTCCAGGGGAATATATGCTAACACAGCAAGATTCACCTTAAAAGAATTTACAAAATAATTGTTTATTTCTTTCTACAACTATAAAGATGATAAGCCACCATGAAAATTAATAGCAAAAGCATACTAAACATTTTAAATATGAAACAATTTGCTATTGTTTTATATACATTAGATTATATAGTGGTTTCTCATCATGTGATTTCTACATTAACAGCATCTGACTGAGAACTTGTTAGAGGGGAAAAATTTCACTGGGAACTCAGGATGATTCTGACACAAGCTGAAGCTTGAGAACCACAATTCTCTCTGCCCTGGTTTAATGCACAGACTGTTTTTATCACCATTTTATAGGGGAGGAAAGAGTCTTGGCTAGATTATTTATCTTGCCCAGAATGACAAAACAAGTAAGTGCTGAGTTGGCTTCCTTGTTTGACTTCACCATTGTGTCTTACATCACTCTGCTCTTGAAGTGTAAATAGTTAGCAAGGCTGCAGGTCCTTTCATAAGCAGGAAATTAGCAGTAGTGTAAGAAATACATTGTGAATGTTCGAATCATGTCTCCCAAGTGTGAAATCTGATTCTCTCTTTCTATTCTTTTCCTCTGTGTGGATACAGTATTTTGTCGTGAGTTTTAAGTTAGAGGTTATACTTAAAACACTTGGTTCTTAAATGTTAGCTGTATCTTTTCTATGAAAATTAATATCATAGAAGTTTTGTAATGAAGATTTGGACAGTCATTAGGCTATGAAAAACTTCTTATTGATTCTCCTTGACTTTTTGCTTGCTGGGCTTAATTTGTTTAGGTAAAACTCACCAATTTCAAAAAACCCACCCTAGTCTTAATATCCAATTAAAATAGGTAAATAAGATCAAACAGGGTACACTCGTCATATTTTCAGCTTTGTCGAAGAATAAATATTTTTAGATATACCTACAAGCCTGTAATTTAGTAATCTCTGACATAATATTTGTTGAATATAGAGCTAATTATATGAAGATCAATGGAAAGGCCTATATTTCTTAAGTGGTTTTTCTCTTGCTCTTTCCAACTGCCAGAAATTCCACTACATTTGTAGTATTTCCTTAATGACATTTATGTCATAAACTACTGTGCCAACCTATTATAATGTTAATAAAATCATTTTATCAAATCATTTTACCATCTTTTCACATTACAAGTGGATGAGAATAATCTGAAATAATCTAGTTGCAGTTTAATTTTAATTTAATGAAAGATAAACAGCTATGTCCATGGCCCAGTGCACCTCAAAAAATAGAATTGGCTGATGGATTCTACTATGCTTTCATGCACAGTCAGCTAAGTGCAGCCCGAAGACTATGGGTGGTAGAAGTGGTGGATTGAGTTAGAAGAGGAACCAAGAAGAAGTATCTGGGACAGCTACTTAGCTACATCAGGGAACATGCACAGAAAAGCTTTTAAAATATCAAACTATTCCTGGAGGTGTCAAGAAATAGCACACACACACCTTGTCTACCCAAGCCCAGTGTTTTTTTAAAAGTAGCCAAAAGACTCTAACAAATGGAGATTAAAAGATTAAGAGATTTTTTATTATCAACAAAAAATATTGTTAGAGAAAGAACACAGCTTGGCTAGGCAGCCCCAAAGACTTGTTAACATTCAGCTGAATTGATCCTACACATATATTTAAAGAAGTCCATCATGGAGCAAAATTTGTCCTGCTAAGGTGACCAAGATATTGTGTCAATGAGTGATCTCTGTGAAGCACGCAAACTAACAAAGGCGAGAAGAAGTGTTTAGGTGAACACGAATGATTTCTGTCCCAGACTCACCATGAAGATAAATCACTATTCCTTGCCTTGGAGTATAGGAAGAGGGAGAATAAGGAGAGGTCAGTTTTTTCCACATGGAAATGTGAAGAATAGTGAATAGATTTTTTACCCTACATTGTTTTGAGTAGACCAAGTGGCTCAACAATAATTCCATGACTTAAGAAATAGAGTTTACTTCCCTTTTATAAAGATGATGTAGTGATGTTCTAGGTTAGTTGTGGCTAGGCTATGGGATTAGACAAAAAGGGCTCAGACAGGTGTAGCAATGAGCTTCCAAGGAAAACCCCAGCCCATTGGAAGTGGAAAAACATGGAGGAACACACAAGGAAGACTCTATAGGTCATGCCTAACTTGGAAATTGCACATATCCCTTATGTTCATATCTGCTAAAGAGAATTTATGGCCATGCCTTGGTGTGAGAGAGAGATTAGCAAAACTCATGGTTGTGTGCCATGAGTCCAGAAGAAGAGGAGAAGGGATTTAGATAGACAGTTAACAGCCTCAATGTGTCCTCCTTTGATCACCAAATATCTGAGGGCAACCTTTGTCTCACAGAAAATATATCCTACATTCCCTTAATGTTGATATTATAAAGTCCACTTGGTTGTTACATACATCTCAAAGCCCAGTGACCTTATGAAATATAAGCAAGTTATAATACTGCTCCTTCCTGTTGAACACATAGTATATAAACATGGAGCAAGGAGAGATTAAATACAATAAACATTACCATGAAAAAGGAAGACAAGAAAATCACAGCAGTTACTCTTCCATATCAGTTATTGAAGAAATGCTGGTGGGCTTGGGTACTCAAGACATCTGGATGTGATAGTGAAGCAAGTGCCTTGAATAGACTGTAGCCCTACCCACTGGGATGAACTTCCTTGACCATTATTTTATGTTTCCAAGTTTGCCCTCTGTGAATTCTTTGTTGTCTAAGATACTTAGAGGACCACATTTGAAGTGGGTGTTTCAGTTGATGTTATAAATGAGGGATTGAGGCTTTAAAAACTTCTTCCTCCTGGTGCAATTTTGCCAGACATGGATTTATTTTATGAACGTCTCAGTCTCAGGCTGTTTCAGTGCAGTTTGTGATCAGTTTGCAATGTAATTTCCTTGAAAATTTAGAAGTCTTGTGATCCTTTTGCTTCCAGACATTCCCATCTGTCAGTAGCCACTTGGTAACCAAATTTTTATTACACTGGATTTATTTATTTTCTTCCTTGCCTTCATGCCTGTCTCCTCATTTATTATCTTGAGACCACTTGTAACAATAGGTTTCAGTGGGACGACAACACTCATGTTCTTATCTTTAGTAAAGGGCCAAGTTCCTTTATATTTTTGTGTGAAAATTCTTAATGGACCTCATTGCTTAAGGGATTTTCAGCTTTATTTTATCTGTTCACGCTTCAGAAGCAGTTTGGCTCCTCTGTGTTCTGAACAGGGTTTCAAGGTTTACCAAATAAAAATTCATGATGCCTCATTAACTTTGAATTTTAAATAAACATTGGAGATTTTTGAGTATATCTCATGCAATTATTGGGACATTCTCATACTAAAACTATTTATTGTTTATCTGAAATGTAAATCTAACTGAAAGTCCCATATTTTATACAACAAACCTTTCTGTGAGGACCTTAATCTTCGGATTTTCTGAATTTCTTCCAACATCTTGTTGACCAGCCAATTCTTACCCATGTTGTTATAATACAATATTTTCATCATTATAATGCTTCCCTATAAGTACCAAGGAGTGACCAACATATATGAATACTTTTGCTCTTTTCAATAGTTTTGGTTAGATCTACAGGGTTGAGAAGCCTATGATACATTTTCCAAATTAAAGCAGGCAATAATTTTGCCATAACATACCAGGGGGCTCCCTGCTAATATCTGCTATGTCCACCCTACAGTGTTCATTTCCTGATTACTAATCCAGTTCTCTATATACATGCAGTTATTTGTTAAGGAAGAACTCTACTGTAAATTACTACTTTCCTTATTTTTTAGGATAGACTAGCCATTTAATAAATAACTTTGTTATTTGAAAATAACATAATCCAGTGGAAAAGTGGCTTTCTTCCACTTCATTATGAAAGCCAGTTGCTAGAATCAAAGTATTCCAGATACAGGCATTAAACTTGTTTTCTTAACCTTTGGGATGGCTACAGTTTAATTGAATCACTTTATTCCATTAACCCAAGTAGACAGCATTATAATATGGGCCCACATAACTTTTGTATGTTTATTAATAAAGTATATGCTCATCAATAGGTGAAACCTCAGTAGTTGTTATTATTTTCTTTACTGGAAGCATTGATCAGTGTTTCCATTGATCAGTGCCTCTGTAATGAAATCCAGAGACATTTTGTGACTGTATGGGGGTGACTTCTGTTTGAGATTTCATCAGTCACATGAATCCAAGATAAATCCCCTAAGAAAACTCTCTTTCTTGGCTCTGATTGAAGTCCCAAACAAAACAAAACAAAAAAGCCTTGTGATCTATATAGAACCTTAGGTTTTTATATAGATCCATATAGACTTAGGATTTTAAAGCCTTGCCCAGCAGACTTGATTGAGACATATAGTAAAAACACAAAGCACTGTTATAATTTCCAGATGAGGCTTCACTGAGACTAAATGGCTTTCTTTTCCCAGGTTTAACTTCTTCTGCAGTCTACCTGAAATGTAATGCCCTGGTGTTTTCCACAGCCTGCACTTGAAATTCCCCATGGCTGGCTTTGGTAGGGCCTTCTTATCCAGTGCCGGCCGAGACCTGACCCTAAAACCACGTAGCCTAAGCCACACCAAAAGTCTCAGTCATTTGGTTATCCTAATTCTATTTGTCAAAATGTCAAGCCAACTCACCAAATACTAAGGTGCACAGTCAAGAAAAAGCATTGTTTTCCTGCCTGCCTGAAAGAAAAAGAGAAATGTTGAAGTAGAAAAGAACTGACAGATAAAATGCAAATTTCTACTTGGAAGGCATAATGTAGGGTTTGAATATTATTCTTACTGCAGTTGGAAACCTTTTGAGGAGGAGTAAAGGTGATACAAGTCTTGAGAAAATCACTTCGGCCACTCCATAGAGAATAGAGTTTAAATAGTGACAGCCTCTAGGATGCTGTTTCAGTAATTCAGGTAAAGATGTTTGTGGGTTGGGCTAGAAATATTTCAGTGAAGAATGAGAAGTTAAAATTGTTTTAAACTTAGGAAGCAGTAATGACAGATGGAATAGATGTAAAAGGAAAGTAGGTATCAACAATACTCCCTTTTAGATTAAAAAACAAATTCTCCCTAAATGGGATGACTGATGAGGGAGGAGATTTTTCATGAAGGTACATAAAATGATTGACTAATTCTGTTCCAAGCATGTTAAGCTTAAGATGCTTATTGGATATACAAACTGAAATGTCTAAGCAATTAGAGATATGAGTCTGAAGACCAGGAGTAGTCCAATATTTGAGATATATGTTTGGGATAATCATCATATGGATGCTTTTTAAAATCATGAGACTTGAGAAAGTGTATAAGGAAGAAGCCAGGTTACAGTTATGATAAATGCTAATGTTCAAGAGGGAGCAGTGGAATGAGCCAACAAAAACCACTGAGAAAAAGCTGACAGTGAGGTAATAGGAATGTCAAAAGATCACAGGGTCATGGAACTCTAGAGAATAACATGTTTCATCTTGGAGCAAGTGGCAGAACTACCAAATACTGCTCAATATAAGATGATAACAGGGAATAACTGTTGGCTTATCAAGATGAAGTCAATTGGAACTTTGATTCAATCATTTCAGAGGAGTTGTGTGGACCAACAATGAATTGGAATAAACCAGAGAGAGAAAGAGAGATGAGAAGGTAAAATAGCAAGTATAAACAAGACTCATGTGAACATTTTCTGGGCAGGCAACAAAAGGATTATGGGATCAATGAGGTTTTCTTTTCTTTTTCTCTTGCCTTGATGGTTGGTATTTTTTATGCACTATTTAAGAAACCTTGCCCCTATTCAAAGGGCCAAAATATATTCTCATATGTTTCCTTGCAGAACTTTTGTTGTTTTACCTTTGAATTCAGTATGTCTGTAATTAAATTTTGGGTATATTTTTGTGAAAACTTCTGTTTAGAGATCATTTCCTTTTTCTATATGTATATATACGATTGTGTATATATGCAATTTCCTTTTCCTATATATATACATGTACACACATACACAAAGATATATTATATATAGTACACAATCTTACACATATATAATCATGTACATATATATAAGAATGACCTAGCATTCTTTATTGAAAAGAGTTTTCCTCCAGTGCTCTGTAACTTTGTTCTAAATCAAGTATCCATTTATCACACAAGGCCAATCCTTTGTTAAAGTCATTCATTTGATTACATATATTCTTAAAGTCTATTGGGTCATGTGCACAGTTTAGAATCTGATGAAAGTCAATAAGATTACTCCTTAGAACAATAGCTATATATCCCAAATTATACATGCAAAATTTGAGGATTCAAGAACTTATCTGAAACCCATCCAAGAATTTCTGTTAAAAAGACCTGTTTGAAGCAACCAAGTCATCCTTCAGCGGGTGAATGTATAGATAAGCTGTGGTACATCCAGAAGATGGAATATTATTCAGTGCTAAAAAATAAATGAGTGATTCAGCCATGAAAATGAAAAGACATGGAGGAAACTGAAATGCATTTTACTAAGTGAAAGACACCAGTCTGAAAAGGTTACATACTGCATGATTCCAATTGTATAATATTTTGGAAAAAGCTGAACTATAAAGATGGTGAAAAGATAAGTGGTTGCCAATGGTTCTAGGGCAGGGGGGAATGAATAGGTGGAGCATAGAATTTTTAGGGCAGTAAGAATACTTTGTATAATGTTGCAATAGTGGATACACATCATTAGAAATTTTTCCAAACTCATAGAATGTACAACACCAAAAGTAAACACTAAGGTAAACAAGGGACTTTGAGTGATAATGATGTGTCAAAGCACTTCATCAATTGTAACAGATGTTCTTTCAGCTCTAGCAAGAATGGTGATAATGGGGGAGGCTATACGTGTGTGGGATACAAGGGGTACATGGGAAAGCTCTGTATCTTCCTTTCAATTTTGCTGTGATTTAGACTGCTGTAAAAAAAAAAAACAAATCTGACCAAAAAAGACCTGTTTGATATTTATATTTTTGTGTCCCATTTCCTTTAGTAACTTCCCTTTATATATTTTTTCAACTTAGTATGAGAGACACATTATTAAACACTTGCTTATTTTTCTAGCTGAAAACATCACGTTTCAACAATCACCAACTCAAAACTTGATTCTGGGGGGGGGCCTATCATTTAGTTTTGATAAATGTATAACAATAGAAAGAACATACTGTAAGATATTACAGAAAAACCATTGGTGTCAGTCCTGTAATTGAAGGGTCACTGGCTGGAATGCACAAGAAGCTTCTCATCTTTGGCAGTTTATTTGAACACTCACTGACAGTACAATACTATCACGCAGCTGGGCATCATATTAGGTGTCAACATTTCAGTAAAAACCCAAAATTCTTTGTAGAATGATTTTGAAGTCAGAGGTACAGTTAGTTTCCTTAAGCCTTTCTATTGACCTTAAATGCTCCTTTTTAATATGAATATAGTAAAACCTAATACAGACTGTAATATGGATTTTTAAATTAGTTTTGAAGCTATACACAGGCTTTATTTTAATTACACTTAGGAGACAAAATATCAATTTTCTCCAAGAGTGAGGAAATATATATACATTCAAATCTCTCATTATCTGATTTGAATCAATGTAGATAAGCATTATAATTAGAGTTTGATCAATAATACAAAATATATTAATCATATATATATATGATCAATCTTCTTAACTATACCAATATCCAATGACACTTTTCTTATTAATATAAATGTTTAGAAACAACCAACTTTAAAGATTTAGGTAGGGTGGCAAAAATTGGAGCACTAATAGGAGATTCCAGAGATTGGATAACAATTTTTATTATATAAGGACAAATCTATGTCAACATGTATTTTTTATGTGTTAAGAACACTTAACATGAGGTCTACTCTCTTAATAAATTTTTAAGTGAACAACTCATTAGTTATAAGCATTGTACTGTGCATCAGATCTTTACAATTTATTCATTTTGCATAACTGAAGTTTTATCCGTTGGATTCCCCATTTCCCTTTTCCTCTCAGTTCCTGCTTACTATTCTACTCTCTGCTTCTATGAATTTGATTTAGATACCTCATATTAGTGTAATCATATAGTTTTTGTCCTTCTATGACTGGCTTATTTCAGTCATGTAATGTTTTGCAGGTTCATCCATGGCTGTATTTCTATTACTTTTTACTTTTTAAATATAAAAGTGATTTATGTATAAGGTTGAAAACAAAGAAGTAACATTAAAACTACCTGAAGTAAAAACTTAATATAATGCCTATAGGTCTATTGCTCACCTTCTTCCTGGAGGCAGCCCCTGTTCAGTGTTAATGTCCATGCTTCCAGGCACTTCATACACATAAAGTTCTGATATAATTTCATTATTATTTTTTTAACTTCAATAAAATATTTTGTTTAACCCAAGGTATCCAAAACATTATCATTTTAATATGTAATCAATATAACATTTCAATGAAATACTTTACACTCTTTTTTTTTTTTTGAGAGGGCATCTCTCATATTTACTGCTCCAAAGGTTGTTAAAAACAATAAAATTCTGTATAGGGTAGTCAATGCTCAATGCACAATCATTAATCCACCCCAAGCCTAATTTTTGTCAGTCTCCAATCTTCTGAAGCATAACAAACAGGTTCTTACATGGTGAACAAATTCTTACATAGTGAATGAGTTCTTACATGGTGAACAGTACAAGGGCAGTCATCACAGAAACTTTCGGTTTTGATCACACATTATGAACTATATAAACAATCAGGTCAAATATGAATATTCGTTTGATTTTTATACTTGATTTATATGTGGATCCCACATTTATCCCTTTATTATTATTATTATTACTATTTTTAATAAAATGCTGAAGTGGTAGGTAGATGCAAGATAAAGGTAGAAAACATAGTTTAGTGTTATAAGAGAGCAAATGTAGTTGATCAGGTGTGTGCCTGTAGAGTATGTGTTAATCCAAGCTAGACAAGGGCAATAAAACATTCACGGATGCAGAAGATTTCTCTCACAATAGGAGGGTTAGGTTCTAAGTCTCACCTCTGTTGATCCCCAATTTCTTACCTGATGGCCCCCCTGCGACTGTGCCTGTCTTAGGTTGTTCCTCCCTTGAGGAATCTTATCCGTTTGTGGCTAACCAGTCATCTTCCGGGACCATACAGGGAAATGTAAAGTTGGTAAGTGAGAGAGAGGCCATATTGTTTAAAAAGGTTAGCTTTTTACTTCTTTGCAGATTTATGCCCTGTGGCTTCTATGCCCAGCATTTGTCTTGAGGCATCTTTACCACTTGGAGGAATTATGATACTCGGGAAATTCGATATGAGCATGAATTCTATTTAAGGGTTGTAATTAGGAAGGAAGAAGAAAAGCGATAGAAGTAGCAAGTGGAAGAAAACATGGGAAGATTGATTATTTCTTTGACACATCTTCTTGTAGAGCAACTAAAGCATGTATAGGATTTAAGCTACTAATTAAATTGCACACACACATTAACATAATAGGAGTACAGTTACATAACCAAAGCAGATCTATAATTACCAGCCATCTCCAGTGAAACTAAGAAAACCAGTTAGGCATCCTAGGCATTTGTGAAAATTTATCTATGATATGATGGATATTATCCAACTGAACTTGAACAGTCTGAGAGAAATCATACAAATTAAAAGAACCCATTCCTGGGAACTGTTCACATCCCATATGTTCTTTTAACAGTAGATAGTCTGTAGTTGTAAGATTTTGGAGCACTACAACTTGCACTTCTCATAATTCTTGCTTGAGTTCCAACAGTATAGATCCAGTCAAATTTGTTGTTTTACTGTATGCACAGGCCAGCTTAGATATCTCCTTCTTCATTCCCATGGCAAGTCCAGGAACCGGTGGGATGAATGCAGCTACAACTGTAGCAGCGCCTGGATCTTTATTGAGGTTTCTTGATGACCATCTTGTGGTATGAGTCTTCCAGAGAGTGCTGATGTTGGAAGTTCTTCTTCATATCGTATCTTAGTTCATTTTCTGGGTAGCCAAATTAGGCTTTGATCCTCTGTATAAACACAAACAGACCCTTTGCCCACACTTTGATATGCCCTTTATACCATTGTGTAGAACTCATTGGAAGTCACCACACAGGAACTGCTTTTCTTTTATTATTTTATTTTTATTTTTTTAAGAGAAAGGAATATTATAAGAAAAATGTACCTCCATAGCCGACCATCTGACACCCTTTAAGTGAACAAAATTAAGGATGTTTAAAGCATGCATTAATTGTTGATTTACAGTTAGTTTTATCCTATCAGGGAGTAATCCTCCTTTTCTTTCTTTTTTTTTTTTTTTGCTATCATTAATCTACACTTACAGGAAGCATATTATGTTTACTAGGCTCTCCCCTATACCAAGCCCCCTCTATAAACCACTTTACAGTCACTGTCCATCAGCATCGCAAAATGTTGTAGAATCACTACTTGTCTTCTCTGTGTTGTACAGCCCTCCCCTTTCTCCCACCCCCCATTATGCATGCTAATCTTAATACCCCCTACTTCTTTCCCCCCTTATCCCTCCCTACCCACCCATCCTCTCCAGTCCCTTTCCCTTTGGTATCTGTTAGTCTATTCTTGGGTTCTGTGATTCCGCTGCTGTGTTGTTCCTTCAGTTTTTCCTCTGTTCTTATACTCCACAGATGAGTGAAATCATTTGGTATTTCTCTTTCTCCGCTTGGCTTATTTCACTGAGCATGATACCCTCCAGCTCCATCCATATTGCTGCAAATGGTAGGATTTTTCCTCTTCTTATGGCTGAGTAGTATTCCATTGTATATGTACCACATCTTCCTTATCCATTTATCTACTGATGGACATTTAGGATGCTTCCAATTCTTGGCTATTGTAAATAGTGCTGCGATAAACATAAGGGTGCATCTGTCTTTCTCAAACTTGATTGCTGCATTCTTAGGGTAAATTCCTAGGAGTGGAATTCCTGGGTCAAATGGTAAGTCTGTTTTGAGCATTTTGATGAAACTCCATACTCCTTTCCACAATGGTTGAACTAATTTACATTCCCACCAGCAGTGTCGGAGTGTTTCCCTTTCTCCACAGCCTCGCCAACATTTGTTGTTGTTTGTCTTTTGGACAGCAGCCATCCTTACTGGTGTGAGGTGATACCTCATTGTAGTTTTAATTTGCATTTCTCTGATAATTAGCGATGTGCAGCATCTTTTCATCTGTTTGTTGGCCATCTATATTTCTTTTTTGGAGAACTGTCTGTTCAGTTCCTCTGCCCATTTTTTAATTGGATTGTTTGTTTTTTGTTTCTTGAGGCGTGTGAGCTCTTTATATATTTTGGACATCAAGCCTTTATCAGATCTGTCATTTACAAATATATTCTCCCATACTGTAGGGTTCCTTTTTGTTCTGTTGATGGTATCTTTTGCTGTACAGAAGCTTTTCACCTTGATATAGTCACACTTGTTCATTTTTGCTGTTGTTTTCCTTGCCTGGGAAGATATGTTCAAGAAGAGTTCACTCATGTTTATGTCTAAGAGGTTTTTGCCTATATTTTTTTCCAAGAGTTTAATGGTTTCATGACTTACATTCAGGTCTTTGATCCATTTTGAGTTTACTTTTGTATATGGGGTTAGACAATGGTACAGTTTCATTTTCCTACATGTAGCTGTCCAGTTTTGCCAGCACCATCTGTTGAAGAGACTGTCATTTTGCCATTGTATGTTCATGGCTCCTTTATCAAATATTAATTGACCATATATGTCTGGGTTAATATCTAGAGTCTCTAGTCTGTTCCATTGGTCTGTGGCTCTGTTCTTGTGCCAGTACCAAATTGTCTTGATTATTATGGCTTCGTAGTAGGCTTAAAGTTGGGGAGTGAGATCCCCCCTACTTTATTCTTCTTTCTCAGGATTGCTTTGGCTATTCGGGGTCTTTGGTGTTTCCATATGAATTTTTGAATTATTTGTTCCAGTTCATTTAAGAATGTTGCTGGTAGTTTGATAGGGATTGCATCAAATCTATATTGCTTTGGGCAGGATGGCCATTTTGACGATATTAATTCTTCCTAGCCACGAGCCTGGGATGAGTTTCCATTTATTAATGTCCCCTTTAATTTCTCTTAAGAGTGACTTGTAGTTTTCAGAGTATAAGTCTTTGACTTCTTTGGTTAGGTTTATTTCTAAGTATTTTATTCTTTTTGATGCAATTGTGAATGGAGTTGTTTTCCTGATTTCTCTTTCTGTTGGTTCATTGTTAGTGTATAGGAAAGCCACAGAATTCTGTGTGTTAATTTTGTATCCTGCAACTTTCCTGTATTCCGATATCAGTTCTAGTAGTTTTGGGGTGGAGTCTTTAGGGTTTTTTATGTACAATATCATGTCATCTCCAAATAGTGACAGTTTAACTTTTTCTTTACCAATCTGGATTCCTTGTATTTCTTGGTTTTGTCTGATTGCCGTGGCTAGGATCTCCAGTACTATGTTAAATAACAGTGGGGAGAGTGGGCATCCCTGTCTAGCTCCCGATCTCAGAGGAAAAGCTTTCAGCTTCTCACTGTTCAGTATGATGTTGACTGCGGGTTTATCATATATGGCCTTTATTATGTTGAGGTACTTGCCCTCTATTCCCATTTTGCTGAGAGTTTTTATCATGAATGGATGTTGAGTTTTGTCAAATGCTTTTTCAGCATCTGTGGAGATGATCATGTGGTTTTTGTCTCTCTTTTTGTTGATGTGGTGGATGATGTTGATGGATTTCGAACGTTGTACCATCCTTGCATCCCTGGGATGAATCCCACTTGGTCATGGTGTATGATCCTTTTGTTGTATTTTTGAATTCGGTTTGCTAATATTTTGTTGAGTATTTTTGCATCTGCATTCATCAGGGATATTGGTCTGTAGTTTTCTTTTTCGGTGAGGTCTTTGCCTGGCTTTGGTATTAGGGTGATATTGGCTTCATAGAATTAGTTTGGGAGTATTCCCTCCTCTTCTATTTTTTGGAAAACTTTAAGGAGAATGGATATTATGTCTTCTCTGTATGTCTGATAAAATTCCAAGGTGAATCCATCTGGCCAGGGGGTTTTGTTCTTAGGTAGTTTTTTGATTACCACTTCAATTTCGTTGCTGGTAATTGGTCTGTTTAGATTTTCTGTTTCTTTCTGGATCAGTCTTGGAAGGTTGCATTTTTCTAGGAAGTTGTCCATTTCTCCTAGGTTTCCCAGCTTGTTAGCATATAGGTTTTCATAGTACTCTCTAATAATTCTTTGTATTTCTGTGGGGTCCGTCGTTATTTTTCCTTTCTCGTTTCTGATTCTGTTGATGTGTGTTGACTCTCTTCCTCTTAATAAGTCTGGATAGAGGCTTATCTATTTTGTTTATTTTCTCAAAGAACCAGCACTTGGTTTCATTGATTTTTGCTATTGTTTTATTCTTCTCAATTTTATTTATTTCTTCTCTGATCTTTATTATGTCCCTCCTTCTGCTGACCTTAGGCCTCATTTGTTCTTCTTTTTCCAATTTCGATAATTGTGACATTAGACCATTCATTTGGCATTATTCTTCCTTCTTTAAATATGCATGGATTGCTATATACTTTCCACTTAAGACTGCTTTTGCTGTATCCCACAGTAGTTGGGACTTTGTGTTATTGTTGTTGTTTGTTTCCATATATTGCTGGATCTCCAATTTTATTTGGTCATTGATACATTGATTATTTACGAGTGGGTTGATAAGCCTCCATGTGTTTTTGAGCCTTTTTGCTTTCTTTTTACAGTTTATTTCTAGTTTTATGCCTTTGTGGTCTGAAAAGTTGGTTGGTAGGATTTCAATCTTTTGGAATTTACTGAGGCTCTTTTTGTGGGCTAGTATGTGGTCTATTCTGGAGAATGTTCCATGTGCACTTGAGAAGAATGTGTATCCTGTTGCTTTTGGATGGAGAGTTCTGTAGATGTCTATTAGGTCCATCTGTTCTAGTGTGTTGTTCAGTGCCTGTGTGTCCTTACTTATTTTCTGTCTGGTGGATCTGTCCTTTCGAGTGAGTGGTGTGTTGAAGTCTCCCAGAATGAATGCACTGCATTCTATTTCCTCCTTTAGTTCTTTTAGTATTTGTTTCAGATATGTTGGTGCTCCTGTATTGGGTGCATATATGTTTATAATGCTTATATCCTCTTGTTGGACTGAGCCCTTTATCATTATGTAATGTCCTTCTTTATCTTTTGTTACTTTCTTTATTTCGAAGTCTGTTTTGTCTGATACTACATTTGCAACACCTGCTTTTTTCACTCTGTTGTTTGCATGAAATATCTTTTTCCATCCCTTGACTTTAAGTCTGTGCATGTCTTTGGGTTTGAGGTGAGTCTCCTGTAAGTAGCATATGGATGGATCTTGCTTTTTTATCCATTCTATTAATCTGTGTCTTTTGATTGGTGCATTCAGTCCATTTACATTTAGGGTGATTATTGAAAAGTATGTACTCATTGACATTGCAGGCTTTAAGTTTGTGGTTACCAAAGGTTCAGGGTTAGATTCTTTACTATCTTACTGTCTAACTCAACTCGCTTATTGAGCTATTATAAACACGGTCTGATGATTCTTTATTTCTCTCCCTTTTATTCCTCCTCCTCCCTTCTTCATATATTTTGTGTTTTGTTCTGTGCTCTTTTTAGGAGTGCTCCCATCTAGAGCAGCCCCTGTAAGATGCCCTGTAGAGGTGGTTTGTGGTAGGCAAATTCCCTCAACTTTTGCTTGTCTGGGAATTGTTTAATACCTCCTTCATATTTAAATGATAATCATGCTTGATACAGTAGTCTTGGTTCGAGACCCTTCTGTTTCATTGCATTAAGTATATGTGGCCATTCTCTTCTGGCCTGTAGGGTTTCTGTTGAGAAGTCTGATGATAACCTGATCTGTTTTCCTTTGTAGGTGACCTTTTTTTTCTCTCTGGCTGCCTTTAATACTTTGTCCTTGTCTTTGATCTTTGCCATTTAATTATCATGTGTCTTGGTGTTGCCCTCCTTGGATCCCTTGTCATGGGAGTTCTGTGTACCTCTGTGGTCTGAGAGTCCATTTCCTCCCCTAGTTTGGGGAAGTTTTCAGCAATTATTTCTTCAAAGACACTTTCTATCCCCTTTTCTCTCTCTTCTTCTTCTGGTACCCCTATAATGCGGATATTGTTCCTTGTCGATTGGTCTCTCAGCTCTTTTAGAATTCTTTCATTCCTGGAGATCCCTTTATCTCTCTCTGCATCAGCTTCTCTGTGTTCCTGTTCTCTGTATTCTTGTCCATTAATGGTCTCTTGCATCTCATCCATTCTGTTTTGAAGTCCTTCCAGAGGTTGTTTATTTCTGTATTCTCCTTTCTTAGTTCTTGCATATTTCTCTGCAAGTCCATCAGGATGGTTATGACTTTTGTTTTGAATTCTTTTTCAGGAAGACTGGTTAAATATATCTCCCCAGGTTCCTTCTCAGGGGAAGATGTAGCAGATGCTGAAGCTGTCTGGGTTAGTCTTGTCTGGATCATATTTGTTTGCCTTTTCATGTTGATAGGTGCTATTGACTGTCAGGTGGGAAGGCCAAACTTTCCACTTGCTATTGGTCTTTCTTTACTGGGACAACTGCGACCCCTAGTGGCTTGTGTTGGGCAATTGCATGTAGACTGGGTCTTTGTGTCTTGCCGGGCTGGTATGGAGGAAGCTCCCTTGCTGAGGGCGTGGCCAGCCTTAGGCTGCTTCTCTGCTTTCGCCTTGCCCAGATGGGTAATGGACGGGGGGCTATTTGGCTGTTTACCTCTGTGAGGGGTCTCAGAGCTGTTGCCCAGGGGGTTAGTGCATCCGGTTTTCCCTGTAATTTCTAGCTACTGGACTGTGACCTGTGTTGTTTCCATCCAGCTGTTGCATCCCTGTCCCTTTAAGACTTTCAAAAAGCAATCACTTTTCTTTGTCACAGGGGCATCAGCTTTGGGACACGCTCACCGGTCCTGCTGCCCTGTTTCCCTAGTACCCAGGACCCCACGCCTGCACTGTGTCTGCGCTCTGGTGCGGATAGCTGGGGCTGGGAGTTTAGCAGTCCTGGGCTCCCTCTCCCTCCCCGCTCCGACTCTTCTCCCGCCGGGAGCTGGGGAGAGGTGTGCTCGGGTCCCCCCCCGGGCCGGGGCTTGTATCTTACCCCTTTCACCAGACGCTGGCCTCTCACACATGTGGATGTAGTCTGGCTATTGTCCTGTGTCTTCTGGTCTCTCTTTTAGGATTAGTTGTATTTGTTGTATTTTCAAAAATATATATGTTTTTGGGAGGAGATTCCCACTGTCCTACTAACCCTGCCATTTTGACTCCTCCCCTTATATTTTCATTATTTTGAGAGTTCTTTCATTTAACAATTTTCACCTCATTTTCAGAAAATATTACACTACCTTTTAAAGTAATATTTGTGCTTATGTGTTTATATGCTTATGTATAAATGCATACTTTACTTTTATTAAATTGTTCTTTTTTTCTTCCAGGGAAGTTTTTCAACATTCCACACAATGATTTTTTTCTGATGAAGAGTAGATACTGGATTTCATTGAAAACCTCTTCAGCATTAAAAGGGCCAGTTTTAATCTTTCAATGTATTGATATAATGAATTATATGAATATAATTTCTAATATTAAAACATCTTTTAATTCCTGCAATAAGCTGTAATGGGCCAAAATGTATTATTCTTTTAATATCCTGCTACATTTTGTTAGAATTTGTAGAAGCTTTTTGCTTCAATTGTCAAAATGAGATTTTTATGTCTTGCCTTGAGTAGTTTATCAGATGTCGCTATCTATGTTATTCTGACTATAAAGGCTTGAGATCTATATGGTTCATATCTGTTTAAACAGCTCTGTAAAAGATTGTATCTGGTATGTTTGATAGGATGTGTACATGGAATTTTCTGGCTTCCTGATTTTAGGAGGAAGTGCCATGTTCATACTGTTACTTTTTACTCTCATACTAATTGAATAGCATGAGTTTTCTAGCTTCTTTGGAAATCAATGTTTTATGTTATATTTTCCTTAAGAAGAATGCATTTCATTAAAATTTCCAAATTGTTTAGCTTATTATATCACATGTACTTCTTTTGTTCTTCTACATACAATTCTAATATATTATAACTTACATTCCCCCTTTTTTATTTGGTTAGCACTTGGCATATGTATTTAATGTTTGTTTACAAAGAGCTAGCTTTTAGAATCATTCATTCTAACCATTTCTTTATATATGTAAAATTTATTGCTGTATTGTTTTGTTTTTCCTTTAAGGCTTCTTAACTTTTTAATCAATTTTATCTTTTTAAAAATTTATGTTTATTCTAGGAATTTTCCCCTCCTCACTTGTGCACACATAATGTATAGGAAGCATGTAAAACATTTTCATTTTTATTATGTCTCCTCTCCACTGGTAAATCTATTTTTCTCTTGTCTTCTTCCCCTTCTTCTCCTTCTTTTTCTCCCCTGCTCCTCCTTCTCTTTCTCCTCTTCTGCCTCCTACTTCTTTTTTCTCTTGGTCTTCAGGTGCAGAGATATGTGTTTGTCTGCCTCAGTGCTCATAGATTGTTATCATCAGTCTCTTCAATTTCTCTTAAGGTTTTCTTTTATGCATTTATTTATCTAGTCATCATTAATTCCTGTTCTTTTTCTCCACTGCCTTTTTTTTTCCTCACTGTGTTCAAACTCCATTAATCTTTTTCTATGGATATTCTTAAATCCAAATTTGTATTTGCCAAAAAGCAACTCTAACTTTCTCCATTCTTGAACTAAAGGCTATATTGCTTCGAATTCAGCCCTGAGTTGAATTATAACTCTACTTCTCTGCTATCACACCTGATGCTGAGAAAACAATTCGTATCATTATTATTATTTATTTCTACATTTTCCCTACCAGATTGTAACTTAAGACACCATGCTTTTATAACCATTGCACTTTCAGACTAGCCTTCGTAATTCCCAATACATGTTATTAGATGAGTATCTGAATAAATGTGTGTGAATTGCATATAAAAAATATGCATTCTTGTTAAATGACCAATATATTTCTCATCCTCATACATATCTGTAACAATTATCACCAGCATATTTCTATACTCTGACTGGAGATATAAACATTACATTTACAAACTATATGTCATTTTTCTAGTTTACTTCCCTTTGATTCAAATGTGATTATACCATATTATTGTCACTTACTTTTTTTACTAAACATTATTTTTGAGTACTTATAAAGAGAATTTGACTCTACTTCATTATTGTAATGATCATACCATATCACATCGTATGAATATACACAAATGATATCTATTTTCCTACTTTCAGGCATTTGAATTGTTTTGAGTTTTCTGATAATATTGCATACAAAAAAGAGACAAGCATTACATCTGCATATATATTATGCATTCCTATCTGCACTGAGAAATAGATATTGATATAGATTAATATGGGGAAATTCCCATACATAACCATGTTTTTTCTGTTCTTTTTTTAATTTCATTACTTTATAGTAGCATTAAAAGAGTAAATATATTAATGCTAGAAAATGCATGTTTTCTATTGAAAAGAAAAGAGATGCTAATATAAAGTCATATAATTTTAGAAATAATTCTTTATTTTTAACTATTAAAGATCAATATCAATATCTGCTTTTAAAATGATATCACCTAACCCTGCTCTCTAATAGGCACCTAGAAGCAATGGTCCTCCAGTTGAAATGAGTACTCCTAATGCTCATATATTGATTTTAATAATATCATACCCCAATAAAAAAATCCAAGATTTCTCAGAAAAAATGTCTGATTCTAGGTCTGGAACCATGGAAGTATAAGCAAAGTTTGGATCATCTTGTGCCAAAAAGCAAAGAAGCATTCAAAGATGAATGAAGGTAAAACAAATGGACATAAGTTCTTCTCACCAAATTCAAGACAATTTGAACATGATGCTAAAAGATTAGATGTAATGTGGTGGGAACAGAATATTCTCATATGTCACTTTATTACTAATGGCACTTTATTACTTAATAGCTATGTGGCCAACTGCATACAAGATTAGCATCAGTAATTGTGAATAAACCACACTTACATATCTTCTGATGTGATTCAATATAAAATTCATAGCATCATTTGATATTACTGAAAAAAAATTACCTTAATTTAATTAAGTATTTACACATAAATTTCAGTCTATAGAAAATTCAGAGGATGGACTATTTTCCATGTGAGTGTTGTATTAAAAAGTCGAGAAAGACGGTATACTACTAGATTAAAAAGGATTAAAAAGACATATTTCTAAAGCAATGTGGAAAGCTTGATTGGATGTTTGATTTTAAAACAAAAAAGATACACATAACATATTTTGAGAACAACTGGGGAACTTGAATAGGGTTAAGATGTTAAATAATGGACTCTTACTAATATAAAATACTATAGAAAACTATTGTACTTATGTAGGACAAATTTTTTGGGTTTCTGATATGCATAGCAAATAAAGTATTTAAGAGTGAAGAGTCATTTTGCCTGAAAATATTTTCTACAAAAATGTGTGCAAGCACACACACACACACACAAATACATGCTAAAGCACATGTATAGGTCTCTGTGTGTGCATGTGTATTCTACATAAAAATATATACACACACATAAGCATGACAGAAAATTAATAACTTAAATTTAGGTGGTTAGTATGTGGATGGCCATCTTCCTACATTGAGTGTTTGAATAGTTTCTATTTAAACATTGAAAAAATTATTTAATTTGGACTAAAGTCAAAGTCTGATCTTTTGTTGGGAAGCTTAACTTTGTTAGCATTAGATATTAGATTTCTTTATACGTTGGAAATTTGGTTTTGCAACCAATTTTTGAGTAAGTGGGAGGGATATTTTTATTTTGTTATTTCAGCTGTTGTTCTTCTATGTGTATGTATCCCTGTCTTTTTCAGAGTTTTGCAGTTTTGTATTGGCTCTGCCTGATCCTAAGCCTCTGTCCTGAGCCAGGTATTGTAATCACAGACTGTTGCTCCTGCTTTGTAGTCATATTTGGCCTAGAAATTCTTCCATGGGCCCAGTGGGAGTACTGGATCAGCTTCTGCTTGCAGAGCTTCTTGTCTTCCTCTGTTCAGAGGCTCTCAACGCCTTTATTTTTTATCAGGCTTTTAAGATAGAGGAGCCTCACATTGGCTTCGGGCTTTAAACTCTGGAACTGGCTCCAGGCTCTCTTCTCACATAAAAACTTTCTGGCTGATAATATGAGTATTATGTTCCATCCTGCTACTATCTTTATTAGTACCTACAGCTCAAAAGACCAACAGATTTTTTTCTTACAGTTTTAAATTTTGTTCCTTTTTAGGAGATAAATTTTTTTTCTTGTTTTGTGTCTTGGATTGCCTTTTTCTAATTTATATATATTTATCTCTCATTGCTCTGTAATGCTAGCTATTCAGTGGTCGACAAATAAGTAATAGCATTGTCAACACATGGAAAATGATTAAGATTGAAGATGCTTCGGCCCCCACCTCAGGTCTATTGCATCATAATTTGCATTTTAACAAATTTCCCAAGTGATTCAAACACACATTGATTTTTAAGAAGCCCTAGTTTAGATCAGGATGATTGAAGTGGGATTTCACTGTATCCTCCTGACCAAAAATCTGGGAACATACCGCAGAAGAGTCGATGGTTAGTATAGTTTCTCAGTGTTTGGAACAGGTTTCATTCTCCAATATTCACACAATTTTAGTTGATCATTTTAGGTCTTGAGACACAAACAAATGATGCCCAAGCTCTGAATATATTTATTTATGCTCTTTCTAGTTTCTATTTTTTGAGTATTGCAGTGAATAGTTGTAAAATCAATTGATATCATTGTTTCGTGTTTAATTATTTTTTCTTCCAGGTATTTTTTCTTTTTTTCCCACATTAATAAGTTTTCTAATTTCATTATTTTTGCCTAAATGATAGTGAATGTTATCAGTTATAGTTTTATTTTCAGCACATAAATGTATTTTACCACGTTATTGTTTTTGTTATTTGTTCTAAATATATCCATTAGAAATTCAATTACTTTTTATTTCTTTTATATCCCATCAAACTTGAATTAGAGAATAATATAAGATCTGCAAATACTTTTACCAATATTTCAAAAAGTCAGCCTAGAACATACACACCTCTCTCAAGATGATGGTTGAGAGATACATAGATCATTTAAAAAATTGTGCAATATAATAAATTTATGCTTGAGAGAAAATCGTATCCCTCAGGTGATATAGAGGGGTGTGCTTTACCAGATTTATTTGAGTATAGAGGCTTTAAATTGTAACAGTATAGATACGACACAACTTTGTGTGAGTACATTAAACAGAAAGATGGCTTGCAGGGGCAAAATGTAAAGCCTTTGGCCAATGGACTACTTGCATAGAAAGGGAAACAATGGTGTGATGAGACAATGGAGCTTGTTTTGCAGCAAAAGTCAGATTTCAGATTGTGTGATTCACAAATTCATTCATTCATGCCTGCAGTTTTCAAATGTTTATTGAGTTTCCACTCTAGGCCAGGCACTGTTGTTGGTATTATAGATATAGCAGTGAACAAAAAAGACCTTTACATACATGAAGCCTATATATTTGGTGGGAAGAGATGGAACATAAATAATTAAAGAGACAAAGGATATCCTTTGTAAAGGGAAGGTAAGTGACGGAGAGAATAATAAAGTATTATTCTTGAGAATAGGGTGGAAGGTTGTAAACAAAGTATTCAGGGAAATCATTACTGATAAAGTAGTGTTTAGGAAACCTGCTGAAAGTGAGGGAGTGAGGCATTCAGATATGGAAGTAACAAGGGAAAGAATGTTCCATATTCATATCAATTCAAGGCAAAGCCTTCAAGGAGAATAATTCTGCCATTTGTAGAAACAGTGTAGAGATGAATAGTTGGAAATGAAACTAGAAAGATATTGGAAAAATACTGGAGGTGACAAATACCATAGATTTGTAGGCCACTCTAAGGTCACTAGGTTTTACTTTAGGTAACATAAAAAGCCCCTGGACGCTTCTTAGCAAGATACTATGATATTGATAATACTGAAAAAATATCCATTTGGTTGTTGTGTATAGAATACAGGTTAGATGAATAAGGGTTGTGTCAGAGAAAGTATTTAGATGACTTTTGAAGCACTTCGGAGAAGAAATGATCAAGGACTAAAGCAGAGTAGTAAAATAGGATGTACTGATTTTGGAAAATACATGTGTGTGTGTATATATTTCTTTTAAAGGAGATTTTATAGACAAAATAATAGCCCCTTAAATATGTCCATATCCTAATCCTAATTTCCAGAACCTGTGAATATGTTACCTTATGTGGCAAAGGAATTTTACAGATATGATTAAATTAAGGAACTTGAGATGGGAGATCATACTAGATTATCCAGATAAGCTTAATATAATCACAGTGAGCCTTAAAAATAGAAGAGACAAAGAAGAAAGTCAGAGATAGATATCATTACAGAAAGAAAAGTCAGAGATATGCAACAGTGCTGACGTTGAAGATAGTGGAATGGGGTCTCTAGAATATAGGAGAGGCAAGGAGAAAGATTCTCTCCTACAGCCTCCAGAAAAGAATACAGGATTGCTGACACCTTGATTTTAGACCAATGATACCTGTCTAGGCTGTCTGAACTATAGAACTATATAATAATAATTTGCATTGTTTTAAACCAGCAAGTTCATGGTAATTTGTTACATCAACAATAGAAAACTGATTTACATTTTGAAATCTGGAAGTTTTACACTGCTATAACAAATACTTCATATATGAGCATGGCTTTGGAAGTGGACGATGAGGAGAAGCTGGGAGAACTTCTGGTAACAAGATAGAAAAGGCTTAGATTTCTCTAAAAAGACTATGAACAGAAATATGGTTATTAAAATATCTTCAAATTAGTATCCAGAAAGGAGAGATAATCCTGTTATAGAAAACATGTATCTCTTCATAGAATACCTACATCATCTGTGGGTAGGAATATGCCTTTGATAATGCACTGCTGACACAAAAGGAAATGAGGAACATATGATTGGAAGATTTAGGGAGGGAAGCCTTTTTATATAGTGACAGAAACCTTAGCAGAATGATGTCCTGCACTTAAGTGGAAAGCAGAACTTGTAAACAATGAAACTGAACATTTAGCTGAGGCAATTTCCAAATCAAGTTCTGAAGAGGTGGACTGAAGAGTATCTTCAATACTAATAGTAAGATACGAAAGGAAAAAAATATGTTGGAGAGAACTATTAAACACAAAGAAACCAGGAATTGATGATTTGGGAAGTTTTTAGTGTATCCAGATTGCAAAAGATGCTAAATTTTACTTCCAGGAATGTGTGCTCTAGAGAAAAACTAAAGGTGTGGATGTACAACCTGTAGCTAGTATCTTAAATCAAAGAGTCAAAGAATTCAGCCAGACTCTTTGAAGAGATTAAGGGTACAAGTCACAGATCCTATCAATTACATCAGAAAACATCTTGGAAACTTAATGGATGTGTTCTCTTAGTCATTTTTGGCAAAAGCCAAAACAGAGATAGGTTTATCTGGAAAACGTTTACTCTTGTAATGGAATAAATTCTAATCACATACATGGGAGAGACATGAGAGTTTGGGGACTTTTATGCCAGTAGAAACACTACCAGCTGGGATCAAAAAGAACAGGAAGTCTAAAAAGAAAGCTGCCAGAACCCAAAATCTCTACAGGCAGGAAACAGTCTGATAAATTGCACACACTGTATTACATGTAAAAGGAAGTATGACTCAGAAATTAGAGGCATATCCCAAAGGATGAAGATGCAAGCCAGAAAAGATTGCTCCTAGAACTTGATACTTTGTAGAGTTTTCCAGACTGGGTTTCAGAGCTGCTTGAGACTGGTGACTCCTGTGCTTCTTCTGTTTCCCCCTTTTTCTTTTATTGGAATGACTATAGTAGTTATCTTAGGCCTGTGACACCATCATATTTTGGGAGCAGATGTCTTGTTTCTTTGGTTTCAGAGGTGTGCAGAGGATGAGGCACATCAGGATACAAATATCATCTGTAGAATTGTCCAAGGAGACCAGTAAGTGTAAATTCATAGGAATATATGTCCAAAATGTTAGGTATTGAGTGAAGGTAGTTTGATCATGAAGAAGTAAATAAATTGGTAACTGCAATTCTTATATTTATCTTAACTGAATCAGAGTTGGGGAAGGATGTCTAAAGACTCCAAAAAAGAGAAATTGGGTAATCAATACTCAGGATAGTTGGTCTACTAGGTAGATTCAATATTCTTTTTCAATTGCAGGACACAATTATATGGATGATAAGACTGAGGAAATGAAAAAGAACTGGCATTTTAATTTGTGAAATACCATAGTTGTAACCATGGGACAGTGGTTTCACAAAGACACAAAAAACAGAGAAGACACCACTCATTTAAAACTTACTGAGAACCAGTTGTCTTAATAGTTTTGTTATTATTTTTTCTTTTATCATTGTTAATTATTTTAAATGATATTTTTCTATCTTCACTTTCAGGAAGCAGCACCTACCATATCCTTATTTGTCTTTCTTATTTTTATGTAATATTTTTGGCCACAGATTATAGAAGATAAATTATTTTACTGAATATTAATCATTATAATATGTACTCATTAAATTCTATTCCCATTAAATAATTCCATAAAATTTTGGAACACTATTGTTATTACACTTATTTGTGAACCAAGGGTTTATTTTTAAGTTATTAGTTTTTCTATCTGATATGTGTTAACTGGTTAGTTTTGTTTTTTAGAATGTTGGATTTTTTCATGTGGTTAAGTTACCTCTTGGTTAGTTTGGTCCTTTAAGGACTTGTTTAAGTACTTTTAAAGTAAGTCAACAGTGGCTTTGAATGACATATTAGATCAGATGGAAATATAGGTATACCATCCCAAAACAGCAGAATACACATTCTTGTCAAGTGCCCATGAAACATACTACAGGATAGATCGTATGTTAGGCCACAAAACAAGTCTCAATAAATTTAAGGAGTTTAAAATCTTATCAAACATCTTTTCTGACCATAGCAGTATGAAACCACAAATCAATTATAAGAAAAAACTGGTAAAAACACAAACGTGTGGAGGCCAAACAACATGCTACTAAGCAATCTATGGTCAACAAAGAAATCAAAGGAGAAATTTAAAAATACCTGGAGACAAATAAAAATGAAAACATAATAGTTCAAAATCTTTGGGATGCAGTAAAAGCAGTTCTAATAAGGAAGTTTAAAGCAATACAGATCTACCCCAGAAAACAAGAAAAAATCTCAAATAGTTTAATCTTACTCCTAAAGGAACTAAGTCAGTGATACAAATACCATTTTTTTTTAAAGATTGCATTGAGTCTGTAGATTACTTTGAGCAATAATGTTATTTTAATGATTTAATTCTTCCTATTTATGACCATGGAATAGCTTTCTCTTCCTTTGTATTTTCTTCAATTTATTTCATCAGTGTCTTATAGTTTTCAGAGTAGAGATATTTCACCTCCTTGATTAAATTTATTCCTAGGTGTTTTATTCTTTTGGTGCAATTGTAAGTGAGGTTGATTTCTTCATTTCTTTCTGTTAGTTCATTATTTGTATATATATAAATACAATAAATATTTGTATACTGATTTTATATCCTGTGACTTTATTAAATTCATTTATTAGTTCTAGTAGTTCTGTGGTAGACTTTTTAGGGTTTTCTATATATATTGTCATCATGTCATGTACAGTGACATTTTCACTTCTTCCTTACCAATTTGGATGTCTTTTATTTATTTTCTTGCCTGATTGCTATGACTAAGGCTTCCAGTAACAAGTTGAATAAAAGTGGTGAGAGTGGGCATCTTTGTCTTATTCTGATCTCAGAGGAAAAGCTTTCAGCTTTTTGTCATTGAGTATGATGTTAGCTGTGGGTTTGTCATATATGATCTTTAATATGTTGAGGTATGTTCCCTCTTTACACACTTTACTGAGAGTTTTTATCATAAGGGATTGCTGAATTTTGTCAAATGCTTTTTTAGCATCTACTGAGAATTTGTAGAGGATTTTTGCATCTGTGTTCATCAAGGATATTGATCTGTAATTTTCTTTATTTGAAGTATCTTTATCTGGTTTTGATATCAAGGTAAGTTTCACCTTGTAGAATGAATTTGGAAGCTTTCCTTCCTCTGCAATGTTTTGGAATAGTTTGAGAGTGATAAGTATTATCTATTCTTTAAATGTTTGGTTAGAATTCTCCCATGAATCCTTCTGGTCCTGGACTTTTGTTGGGACTTTTTCAATTACACTTAAATTTTGTTACTAGTAATTGGTGTGTTCAGATTTTCTATTTCTTCCTGGTTCAGTATTAGAAGATTGCGTATTTCTAGGAATTTATCCATTTCTTTTAGAGTGACCAATTTGTTGGTCCATGTTTTCATATTAATCTCTTATAATTGTATTTCTGTGATGTTGGTTTTAACTTCTATTTCATTTCTGATTTTATTTATTTGAGTTCCTCATTTTTTTCTTGAGTCATGTAAAGGTTTATCAATATTACTTATCTTTTTAAAGAATCAGCTCATAATTTCATTATACATTTTATATCTGCTCTAATCTTGTTTATTTCTTTCCTTTTATAAACTTTGGGCCTTGTTCATCTTTTTCTAGTTCCCTTATGTGTAGGGTTAGATTATCTACTTAAGTATTTTCTTGTTTCTTGAGGTAGACCCTGTAACACTATAAATTTCACTCATAGAACTGCCTTTGCTGCATCCCAAAGATTTTGTATTGTGTTTCTATTTCATAAATCACCAGTAATTTTTTTTATTTCCTTTGTACTTTCTTCACTGACCATTCGTTGTTCAACTGCATGTTATTTAGATTCCACATGTATGTGTTTTCTCCAACTTTTTTCCCTGTAATTGTTTTCCAGTTTCATGCTGTTGTGGTTGGAAAAGAAGCTTGGTATGACTTTAATCTTCATAAACATATTTTGTTTTGAGGCCTAAAATGTGACTTATCCTGGAGAATGTTCTATGTGCTCTTGAGAAGAATGAATGTTTTGCTCTTTTGGGATGTAATGTTCTATAGTTGTCAACTATTTTCATAGTTTGAAAGACTACTGTTTTCTCACTTTATAAGGCAATTTGCTCTTAGTATCTTCTTATACTTTAATGATTTGATTTTTTTAAATTCAGCTTTTATTCTTTCATTTTGGAGTTCAGTAGAAGTGAGAGAATATTATACCCACCCAAACAATTAGAAAAATATATAAAACTCTACAAAATTTTAGTGTTTGTGAGTTCACAAGGCTCAAAGGTAAACTAAATTTAAAAGGGTTACATGCCCTTCAAAAGAGAAGACTCACAGAGTTTTTCTATTATCAAAGTTCAGGAGAAAGGGTTCATTTACGTATAAGTAAGTAAGAAGAAAAATACTGCAACATTCATAGACAGGTGACATATTTTAGTGGAAATATGAAAACTATGAAAAAGTGACAAATGGAAATGGAAATGCTGGAAATGAAAAACACAATATTAGGAATGAAGAGTGTTTTTGATAAACTTAACAAAAATCCAAGAACAACTAAGAAAGGAATTGATGAAAGGAATGACTAAAGTCAATAGAATCCATCGAAGTTATACTACAGAGAGAGAAGGGAACTGAATGGAATCCTAGAGCCATTTCCTTTTGACCCTTTGAGTTGAGGTGTTCCCTTATCATACACAAAATTTCCAAATGTATTTATATCTGTCTCTGAGGTTTTTTATTTTCATTTAGCTGTCTACTTCATGTTCAGTATGGTATTTCTTTAGCAAATGAGGATTTATAATACATTTCAATATCTGATATGACCATCCTTCACTTATTTCTCTTTTACATTGCTTTTCTTTTTTTTTAATTTTTTAAATTGAAATTTTAGTTATGTACTGCCTTTCTTTAATATTAGTTTTGAATTATTTTCTTATGACACATACAATCATCTTAACTAGTTTTAAGAAAATATGTTAACATTGCAATCAAATTATTTTCATAAATTAACTTAGGGAGGTTTGACATGTTTGATACAGAAATTTGCTCTTCCACAAAGGCTATGTGTTCTCATTTTTAAAGACTATTTTAGTGTATTTAGTAATATTTCAGTTTTTCTCATATGTGCTTTAAATGTTTTTTTAATTGAAGATATTTCTGCAAATATCTAGTGATCTTCCACTGCACGTTCATGTTAAAATGAGGTTTCTAAAATGCCGGTTCACTATATGGTATTTGGCTAAGCACCAGAGGTTTGTTTGGGAATCCTCAAAAATGTTTCATTTATTTTAGGACTTATGGTTTTCCCCAGACAGGGATATTTTAATATTCTGCCAGGAATATATAGGGTAGAATGCCAACATTCTGATTGTTGAATAAAAATAAAAAATCTTGCATGTCCAGTGGTTGTGTTTTAGGTATTCATTGAAAACTTTCTTCCTCAGTCTTTCATTTCATCCGTCAGTTGTTCATTCTGAGTCCAGAGACATTTACCTTCCACTCTGGAGTAAGGAGTAATTTGCATCTCTAAGTCCTTCTCAAAAGTATGTTTTAACAACTCCTCGTTTCAACTGTTTCCCACACCTCCTAGTAGAGAACACTGATGTCTTCAATTGTTAGGCCTTTTGTGGGCCTGTGCAATATGAATACCTTCTTCTTTCAGATTCTCTCCATGCTTAGGTTTTAGTGTTCTTTGTTCTGGTAAACTGTTCACCAAGTTCCAGCTTTATCTCTTTTCCTTTACTTAGCATATTGCTCATTCCTTTTTACTCTTTTCTGGGTTTTTAGTAATGTTTCAGGTGGAAATGAAATTAAGTGTTTTTAAATACATCATATTTACTGACTAAAATCATCCTGCTAACCAGGGGCCAGAGAAAATTTTTAATTTGATGTTGTTTTTAAAAACTGCAAGAAATGAATAGGTGTTAGAGTATAAAAAAGTATGTGAATTTAAAATGATAGTAGAACTATTTGTCAAGGAAAGACATTTAAGGGAATTATCAAATGTACTAAAGTGAATTTTGGGAAGATAGGGAAGGAAATAATGATTGGGGTGAAGATGAAAATATTATACTTAAAACAATGATAATGGTGTACCAAAAAATAAAGAAAATAAATAAAAAGTAATATGTCTTTCTTATTTTTTTGCTCATATGGCTGGCCAGTTACTCAAATGCATATATAAACATTGAATTGGGCAATAGTTCATTTTAAATAAAATTGTAGATCTATATATTTAGTGTTTTACACTTAAAATGTAGTAAATACTATAGTACTTTTTAAGTTATACCCTGGATTTGTGTCTGTGCCTCTTTCACTTGGGCCTTAGCAATTATTCAAAATATAATTTTCTGTATTCCTTTTGTCTAATTTGTTATCAATGTTGTTGATGAAATAATACAATGCATAAACTATTAAATTATCCTGTAAATGAGTATGTTAACTTGATGCTAAAGTGAATTTTTTATGACAATTTCCCTCAGTGCTTATTCTTACATAACAGTCCTTAACTTCTCTAAATCATGTGTCTATTAGGGTCTGTACTTTAGGGTTGTAAAAACAATTTAGTTAAATCTGTGATAACACCATTAAACTGCTCAATGTGGGCTTTTTGTATAACAGATTTTGCAGATGGTGTTCTGATTTAATTGTGTTATGAGGTATTCATATCCTGTTGATTTCTTGATTTCTTTCCTCTTGACCCAATAGTTTTTCCCATTATTGTTTTATATTTATACACTAATTTTTTAAATTCTTTCATTTTGCTTAAAGATCTTTCCCTTCTTGTTATCCAAAGCTATATTTAGCCATATCAAATTTGAACTAAGACTTGAAAAGTAACAAATAGCTTTTCCTTGTTATATTACTTTGAGTCACTAAAAAAGAATAAGATGACAATCATGGGTTCTCAGGTGTTTGTTGTTTAAGGATATTTTTGACAGTTTAGAAATAGAAAACTGTTTGAACATACTTTGATAAAATCTGTCACTTAGGATCTTTAGGCAGTGTAATACAGGAAAGAATGCCAGAAAAAAGTGAGGTCCTAAATAATTAGCCAATTGATTGTCCCTTTGCAAAATAACTATTGATTTCAGAGTCCAAATTAGTCACAATTGGGCATAGTTTGTAGATATATTGGAAGTTCTTGTATAAGTTACAACTTATTTAGTACTAAATGACCTCAATAAGATTATGTAAAATTTTATTAGTACTGGGGTATCATAATCAAGAGTTGTGCTAATTAGACACTTGTGACATAATAATTGCAATATTTTACCACTGATACTCATTTTGTGAAAACTGATAACATAGCTAAACCTTTATCATGGCAAGATACATTCCAATGGAAGATATCATTACACAATAGATTTGATTTCTGTTTCTCCATTTAGAATAGGACTATGCCTAAGGAACAAATGTATGGTAAGATAAGAGAAATATTCTCTATACTCCTTTATATAAATATTATTGCTTTTCAATTACCCATTATTTCTGAAAAAGGTACTAAGAATGACATTCATGTTTTAGACCTAAGGGAATGTTTATTTATGAAAGAAATGTAAAATTTTGTTTGCTTTCTATATATAGGGTACTGTCAGAAAAGCATAAAGGAAATTATTGTTTTAAGCATATTTTTATTGTAGGAGTATAATTTTGGCACTGATCAAGATACTATGTTTATGAAAGGGAAACTTTTTGTCTTTAAAATATATAGTATGCCATTACTCTTTCCAGCTTCAGTTTTATTCTTTTCACATTAGTTTCTGATAATTCATCCAAGACTTGCTTGCTCTTGAGATGTTGATAGAAGGGTGTGATGACCTTGACTAATTATTATTTTTTTTAATCACAATTACTAGTTCCCATCATCCTGTGGCACTGTTAATTTCTCATCACCATTCAATGGCCTAAGTTGTTCACTTTTATTTCCTAACTGATTACCTTAGTAGTGATTTATCTATTTTTTCTTTCTATAATAAACCCTTCAAGAATAATCCAAAAGGTAATATTAACAAGTAATGTTAATTCATATGCTTGTCAGATGCCATATTATAAATATCATATTTTTAAAGGAACATGTATAACTGTTTGTTTGTACCCTTTTACTAACCTCTACTTATTTCCTCCAATCTCTAGTCTCTGGCAACCAGATTTTTACCCTGTTTCTACGGATTTGTTTTTTTAATTCCACACATAAGTGATATTATCTGATAAAGTCTGATAACATTGAGACAGGACAGGGACCTGGGACAGCATCATGGTTAACTTTTCCTGCCTATGACGAAAAAAGCTGAGATAGAAACAGTATAGTAAGAACAGTAAAGATTCCATCTTAAGGCTAAGATTCCATTTTAAAAGCTAGGAAGTTAGGAGGTAAGATTCCTAACATATTCTTTAGCAAACAGACAGTAACTCAGCCCACCTTGGGGGCAGGGCAGGTGGTCTTGATTGATCTGTTCCCAGAGGGAAACTACTATCCTGGAGAGGAACTGACCAATTTCTTATGTTAAGTTAATTTTGCACAATTACCTGGTGGACTGATAAAAAAGAGAAGAGACTTATTGTCTCTCACCAGAGATAAGTATTTTTGAGACCACTTTACAAGTTTATACCTCCTGACCTTTTGAAAGATGCTTATAAGATAGAAACCCCATCTTTTCAGCATGCCTTCTCTCTGAGGATGCTCATACTTTTCCTCTCTTTAAGTGCATAACTTTAAATAAAGCTTTCTAACTGCTCAACTTAATTGTGTTTTGTCTCCCTGCACTTTTCCAGTGTAAGTGTGTTTGTTTCTTTGCTATTTCATTCTATTTCTATGTCTTCACTTAGTCTCTGTTTACCCCTGATAAGTAGGGAGGGGCTGCTGAGAGCTCAGACTTGGGCCTGCAAGCTCCCATTGCCTGGGTGACCTGGTCAGAACTGCAGCTGCAGGAGCCAGACTGAACACCTTCCTTATTTGAGAACATACTCTCAGAAAATAATCTCAGAACATAATCTCACTCCATCCTATGCTCTGCAGCTCCCCAAATCCCAAGGAGGTAGGGACAAGTCCCCACACAGTGCTGATCCAAGAAGACATGGGACATCAAGTGACCCTAGCTTTAAGAGATGGCAAGGGAATCTGCCCTATACTAAAAAAATGTTCAGCGAACTTTCTCTTTCCCTCTTCATTTTCCTGTTCTCAGGTGCCTGCAAGACTGCTGCCATTAATTTCTACTCTGGTTCTAATGAATTCCTTTCTTACCTACCCTCATCCTACTTGCTTGATAATTCTTTCTCATTCAGAGTCAAGAACTCTCCCCTGTCCAGGTTGAGGTTTCACCGGGTGCACAGGGAGAGACCTCCTAGACATAGCTGCCTGGCAACAACATGATGAATACAGTTGACAAAACTGTATTGTAAAATTAAAATTTGTTAAGAGACTAGAATTTAAATGTTTTCACAAAAAAATTTTTTTAAATAGGTAAATATGTGAAGTGAAAGATGTGTTGATAACTCGAAAGGAATCCTTTCATAATGTATATGTATATTAAATCATCACATTATATACTTCGAATGTCTTGAAATTTATTTTTTAATTATACCTAAATAAAGTTTGGAAAAAATACATGAAACTGGTATATAAGGAACAAATTACCATTTTCTATTTTCTCTTTATTTTAAAGTAAATTGAATTATTGCTGAATGAATGTTTATCTTTGTCTCCCCAGCATCCATTATCTTATCCTGTCAGAAGCCTTTTATTTTCTTTCACTAGTTCTGTTTTAGTTAACAGAGCACAGTAATTTAGACCTATGCCTTCTGCTCCCCAGCTGCTACTCGGGGATGGGCCTACGGCACCACTGGAGTCCATTACTTCTCCTGCTGTTCTTGTCCAAAGAGCTAGGCATGGTCCATGAATGAAGTTGGAAGAGAAAAAATGGGAAAAAGAGAGCAAGAGAGGGAATTTGGTCCTGATGTCCTTGTCTGAGTCTCTGAAGCTAGTCAGGCCTCGAATCCCAAACTGCAGCAGTTTATGGAAACCAGTACATTTATGTTTTGTTTACAGTAGATTTTATCTCACAACCAAAAACCCTGAGTTGAGTTACAGTCAAGATTAAATAAACTTTTTCTCAATTTAAGCTGAGGATCCTTAAATATTAAATCTAAGGAATTTTTAGTAGGAAAAATATTGGGTCTACTAAAATTTTAATGTCTATTTTAGTTGAAGTAACATGACCTGGGGCACAAGTTTCCCCAAATACAGAAAACATGAAACCAAACACAGATTTCTTAGAGCATCTTTTAAAAAAGAAATATATTATATATGAAACTGCTTTAAGGAAGTTGAGCCAACACTGAAATATAAAAAAAAAATTCAAAGGAATTGAATCGACTGTTTACAATTGAAACAAAGCTTTTATATGTTTACATCTAACATATTGAATAGAGCATTTGAAAATTTTAACCTTTATTGAATATATCCTAGTTTAATTATTTCATAAAAGTTATTTGAATATTAAGTTATCAATTCATAGTAAAACTTTATATTAATTATGTTCTCCCTTATATTTTTAAAGGAAACTATTTGAAGAAAAGTTGGCCTAAAAATAATTATGCTAAGATTTTATATTAGTAAATTTCAGTTATGTATTTTTAATAATTTTGTATTTTATGTAGACTTTGTTGATGTACCTAGCTTTTATTCAAATATGTATTTGATAGTGCATTTCTTGTCCTTGTACTTAAAGCATCCATGGGTATTATTCTAAGAAAAAACATTTTAAATCAGTAACCAATCTGTAAAAAAAAAAACATATATTTCAAAATTGATACTGTTTTTTGGCTAAAATAATACCTTTCTATGACCATTATCAAATATAATTCATAAACTTTCAAATATCCTTTGAAAATGCTTTTTAAAATTTTTATATTATAACACAAAATTTTATTTCAAATAGTCTCATCTATTCAAACAATACATATTTCTGATATTTTGTGATATAAAGTAAAACCGTCATGGAGGCATTTCAGAAGTGATTCATTTTGGAACAGTGGAAGATTTGGAAAATTTTATAGTTAAAGTGTCAAATAGTAAATATTTTAGCCTTTCTGGGTCATTCAGATTCTGAGGGAACTACCCAAGTATGCCATTTTAGTATGATTATATTATTAGATCACATACATATGTATGTGTGTGTGTGTGTATATATATATGATATAAAATTAGATATATATAATGTGAATCTGTAAATATTTTATAAATATATAATATATATTTAATTATATTAATATAAGTTATATATATATATATATTTTAGAGAGAGAGAGAGAGAGAGAGAGAGAGAGAGAGAGAGAGAGAGAGACATAAAGAGAGAGAATGAAGCATACTTTGTTCTAAGAGTAATTTTTTTACATTATTAAGTGGTGGGCCAATTTTGACCCCCTAGTCCAGAGAGCTAGACCAATTCAAAATTAAGCCCACAGTCCACATGAAAGTCCATATTCTAAAAAGCAATTTTAAGAATACCATAAAAGGTGAAATATTATAAATATTTTAATTACCTATCAACAATTTAATCTTGCCTTAACATTTTTGCATTTTAAAAAAGATCTTCCATTTGTCCCCAAGGAAAAATACCTAAATTCCTCTATTTTCTTGTTCCTCAAACTACATCTGTGGTTTATATCTCTTACATTCATTATCATCTTTATCTTATTTTGTTTTTTTGTTCTCATTTTAATTAGTTTTCCTAAGGAATGGAAAATGCTTTAATACTTCATTTAAAAAAAGAGAAAATAAACTAAATGATGGAAGTCATAGAGATGACTCTATAACAATTTATCTTTACTTATTTCATGTCCCTTCCCCTCTTTTTATATTTCTGCTTGCCTGGCGTTTCCAATAAAGTATCAAGGAAAATAGGACTCAAATCAAGGACTAAATTGCTAAGAAGGATAGATTCCGGGAAACACTTTATACTCTAAGCGTAGTTACCAAAGAGACCTATTGTTCAGACCAGGATGAAATGATCCACACATCAAAGCGGCCTACTAATAAGAAGATGAACTCAGCCATAAAGCATTTCTGGTATTTCTGGAGGTCATGTGCTAACCATCATAGATCTTGTCTGACTTTGAGTGACATCTTTGAAATGTCATTGTTTGGTGCATTTGCACAACAGGGCAGGCATAATTCTGAGAATTCTATTTGCTTCAAAGGACTCAGATCATAACTTCATATTTCAAAGGATAGGGTGTGCAGGTCAACATGGCATACAAAAATGGAAAGCTGCTAAGGAATCTTTTTAGAGTATATAACAATGCAAGTACTAATGTTACTTCATGGCCTAGGATTCTGAGACAGTTTGAAAACAGGTTACTCAACTACCCAAAGAAAAAAAATTATCTCACAAATACATTAAATTGGATTTTCTGTCACTATAAACTTTTAAAACCTACAATTTGCACATTCATTTGCGATATTCTTGATGCTGTATTTATATAACACCTGGTTATATATGAATTCTAGGTAATTTTTGGATATTGTCTCATTAAACCAACTGAATATTCTATATTGCATAATAACCCTTGGTTATCTGTCACTCAAATTTAAAATAATACCTAATGTCTACCAAGTGTAAGAAAAATAAATAAAGGTAAAAAATTATACATATATAATTACAAAGTATATATGTAAATGTGTGTGGGTGGTTGTGTGTGTGTGTGGGGGGGTGAACATGACTGTATTAATACAGTCATTAGCATGGCTTTAGAATTTAGGGGAAATTAAATTAAACACAACATTTTAATAACCAGTTGGTTTTGCTTCATTGCATTCTTTTTTTTTATTATTAAGGTATCATTGATAGGAAATCTTCTGAAGGTTTCACATGAGCAGCATTGTGGTTACTACATTCACCCATATTATTGAGTTCCCCCTCAAACCCCACCACAGTCACTGTCCATCAACACAGTAAGATGCCACAGAGTCACTACTTGTCTTCTCTGTGCTACACTGTCTTCCCTGTGACCCCCCCACACACACCATGTGTGCCAATCATACTGCCCCTCAAACCCCTTCTCCCTCCCTCCCCAGGTTTCTTCTCCCACCCTTCACCTTTGGTAACCGCTAGTCCCCTCTTGAAGTCTATAAATCTGTTGCTGTTTTGTTCCTTCAGTTTTGCTCTGTTGTTATACTCCACAAATGAGTGAAATCATTTGGTACTTGTCTTTCTCCACCTGTCTTATTTCACTGAGCATAATACCCTCTAGCTCCATCCATGTTGTTGCAAATAGTAAGTTTTGTTTTCTTCTTATGGATGAATAATATTCCATTGAGTATATGTACCACATCTTCTTTATCCATTCATCTACTGATGGACACTTACTTAGGTTGTTTCCATATCTTCGCTGTTGTCAAAACTGCTGCGATAAACATAGGAGTGGATATGTATTTTTGAAACTGTGATCTTTTTTTCTTTGGGTGAATTCCTAGGAGTGGAATTCCTGGGTCAAATGGTATTCCTATTTTTAGTTTTTTGAGGAACCTAAAATACTGCTTTCCACAATGATTGAACTAATTTACATTCCAACCAGCAGTGTAGGCTAGAAGAAAATATCTGTTAGAAGAAAACATAGGCAAAAAGTTGCTTATTTTATATTCAGGAGATTTTTGCCTGTGTGTTTTCTTCTAACAGATTTATGGTTTCATATTCTTATATTCAGGTCTTTGACCATTTTGAGTTTACTTTTGTGTATGAGGATAGACAACAATCCAATTTCATTCTCTTGCTTGTAGCTGTCCATTTCTGCCAACACCAGTTGTTGAAGAGGCTGTCATTTCCCCATTGTATATCCATGGCTCCTTTATCATACATTTTAATTGGCCATATATGTTTGGGTCTGTGTCTGTTCTCTTTATTCCATTCCATTCATTGATCTATGGGTCTGTTGCCTTACCACTACCAGTCTTGATTACTGTGGCTTTGTAGTAGAGCTTGAAATTGGGGAATGTAATGCTCCCAGCTTTGTTCTTCTTTCTTAGAATTACTTTGACTATTAGGGGTCTCTTATGGTTCCATATGAATTTTAGAACTATTCTCGTTCATTGAAGAATGCTGTTGGTATTTTAATAGGGATTGCATTGAATCTATAACTTGCTTTATGCAGGATGTCCATTTTGACAATGTTAATTCTTCCTATTCATGAGGATGGGATGTACTTCCATTTATTGGTGTCTTCTTTAATTTTTTGCATGAGTGTCTTGTTTTCAAGACATTGATTTTCAAGGTATAGGTCTTTCACTTCCATAGTTAGGTTTATTCCTAGTTATTTTATTCTTTTTGATGCAGTTGTGAATGGAATTGTTTTCCTGATTTCTCTTTCTGCTAGTTCATCATTAGTATATAGGAATGCAACAGATTTCTGTGTATTAATTTTGTATTCTGCAACTTTTCTGAATTCAGTTATTTGTTCTAATAGTTTTGGGGTGGATTCTTTAGGTATTTTTATGTACAATATCATATCATCTGCAAATGGTGACAGTTTAGCTTCTTCCTTACCAACCTGGATGCCTTTTATTTCTTTGTGTTTTCTGACTTCAATGGCTAAGACCTCCAGTACTACATTGAATAATAGTGGGAAGAGTTGGCATTCTTGTCTTGTTCCTAATATTTAAGGAAAAGTTTTAGCTTTTTACTGTTGAGTATGCTGTTGGCTGTGGGTTTGTCATATACAGCCTTTATTACGTTGAGGTACTAACCCTCTATACCCATTTTGTTGAGAGTTTTTATTATGAATGAGTGTTGAATTTTGTCGAAGATTTTCCAGCATCTATGGAGATGATCATGTGATTTTTGTCCTTTTTATTGATCTGGTATATGATGTTGATAGATTTTCAAATACTGTACCATCTTTGCATCCCTGGAATAAATGCCATTTGATCATGATGGATGATCTTTTTGATGTATTTTTTAATTTTCTTTGCTAATATTTTGTTGAGTATTTTTGCATCTATGTTCATCAGGTATATTGGTCTGTAATTTTCCTTTTTTGTGATGTCTTTGCCTGGTTTTGGTATTAGAGTGATGGTGGCCTAATAGAATGAGTTTGGAAGTATTCCGTCCTCTACTGCTTTTTGGAAAATTTTAAGGGGATGGGTATTATATTAGGTCTTTTCTAAATGTTTGATAAAATTCAGTGATGAAGACATCTAGTCCAGGGGATTTGTTCTTCACTTTTGATTACCCATTCAATTTCATTGGCAGTAATTCATCTGTTGAGATTTTCTATTTCTTCCTGGGTCAGTCTTAGAAAGTTGTATTTTTCTAGAAAGTTGTCCATTTCTTCGAGGTTATCCAATTTTTTAGCATTTAATTTTTCATAGCATTTTCTAATGTGGTGTCCATAGTAATTTTTCCTTTCTCATTTCTGATACTGTTTATGTGTGTATGCTCTCTTTTTTTCTTGGAAAGATTGGCTAGGGGTTTATCTATTTCATTTATTTTCTCAAAGAACCAACTCCAGGTTTCATTGATTCTTTGTATTGTTTTATTCTTCTATATTTTATTTATTTCTGCTTTGATCTTTATTATGTCCCTCCTTCTGCTGACTTTGGCCTCCTTTGTTCTTCTTTTCCTACTTTCATTAATTATGAGTTTAGACTGTTCATTTTGGATTGTTCTTCTTTCTTGATGTAGGCCTGTATTGCAATATACTTTCCTCTTAGAACTGCCTTCATTGCACCCTACAGGTTTTGTGGTGTTGAGTTGTTGTTCTCATTTGTCTCCATATATTTCTTGATCTCTGTTTTAATTTGGTCATTGATCCATTGATTATTTAGGAGCATATTATTAAGCCTCCATGTGTTTGTGGGATTTTCTATTTACTTTGTACAATTTATTTCTGGTTTCATAACATTGTTTTCTGAGAAGTTTGTTGGTACAATTTCAATCTTTTTGAATTTACTGAGGCTCTTTTTGTGGCCTATTCTTGAAAATGTTCCATGTCTACTTAAGAAGAATGTGTAACCTGTTGCTTATGGGTAGAGTGTTCTATAGATGTCTATTAGGTCCATCTCTTCTACTGTGTTGTTCAGTGTCTCTCTCTCCTTCCTTGTTTTCTGTCTGGTTGATCTGTCATTTGGAGTGAGTGGTGTGTTGAAGTCTCCAAAAATGAATGAATTACATTATATTTCCTCCTTTAATTCTGTTAATATTTGTTTCACATACGTAGGTGCTCTTTTGTTGTATGCATATATATCTATAATGGTTATATCCTCTTGTTGGACTGACCCCTTTATCATTATGTAATGCCCTCTGTCTCTTGCTACTTTAGAAATTTTTATGTACAATATCATGTCATCTACAGTGTCTATTTTGCAGTCTATTTTGAAGTTTTGAAGTCTATTTTGTCTGCTTCAACTACTGCATCTCCTGCTTTTTTCTCCCTGTTATTTGAATGAAATATATTTTCCATCTCTCTACTTTTAATCTGTGTATGTCTTTGGGTTTAAAGTGAGTTTCTTGTAGGCAGCGTATAGATGGGTTTTGTTTATTTATCCATTTTGTAACTCTGTGTCTTTTCATTGGTGCATTCAGTCTATTTACATTTAGGGTGATTATCAATAGATATGTATTTATGGCCATTGCAGGCTTTATATTTGTGGTTACCAAGGGTTCAAAGGTAGCTTCTTTACTATCTAACAGTCTAACTTAACTCACTTAGTATGCTATTTCAAACAAAAAGAAAGGTTCTTTTTTTTCCCCTCTCTTTTTTCTTCCTTCTCCACTCTTTATATATTATGTGTCATATTCTTTACTTTTTGTTTCTCTCTTGATTGATTTCAGAGGTAGTTAATTTAATTTTGCATTTGCATAGTTATTAATTGTTCTACTTCTTTTACTGTGGTTTTATTTTCTCTGGTAACAGCTATTTAGCCTTCAGGCATTTCCATCTTTAGTAGCCCCTCCAAAATACATTGTAGAGATAGCTTGTGGGAAGTAAATTCCCTCAACTTTTGCTTTTCTGGAAATTTTTTAATCCCTCCTTCAAATTTAAATGATATTCTTGCCAAGTAGAGTAGTCTTGGTTAAAAGCTCTTCTGTTTCTTTGTGTTGAATGTATCATTCCACTCCCTTCTGGCCTGTAAAATTTCTGCCAAGAAGTCTGATAATAGGTGATGGGTTTTCCTTTGTAGGTGATCTTTTTCTCTCTGGCTGCTGTTAATACTCTCTCCTTGTCCTTGTTCTTTGCCATTTTATTTATTATAAGTCTTGGTATTGTCTTCCTTGGGTCCCTTGTGTTGGGGTATCTGTGCACTTCCATGGCCTGAGAGACTATTTGCTTCCCAGATTGGGGAAGTTTTTAGCAAGTATTTCCTCAAAGACACTTTCTATCCCTTTTTCTCTCTTATCTTCTTCTGGTACCCATATAATTCAAATATTGATCCATTTGGATTGTTCATACAGTTCTCTTAATATTCTTTTATTCCTAGAGATCCTTTTTACTCTCTGTGCCTCAGCTTCTTTGTTTACCTTTTCTCTAATTCTTATTTGATTTACCTACTCCTTACATCATCTAATCTGCTTTTAAATCCCTCCTGTATGTTTTTTTCTTTCAGATACTGTATTTTTTCAAAGTTTCTGTCTCTTTCTTGAAGTCCTCACTTAGGTCCTGAATTTTTTCTTTAGTTCCCTTACCATTTTTATGATTATTATTTTGAAATTTTTATCAAGAAGTTTGTTGATTTCAGTTTCACTTAGACTTTCTCTGGTGTTTGTGATCTTTTGATTTGTACCAGGTTCTTTTGCCATGTCATATTTGTAATGATTTCTATGGTACAACAACTTTGTGTAGGCAGTGCCCTGTAGTACCCAGAAGGTATACTCTCTGGAGCTGCCCAGTACCTGGAGCAATGGCGGAGGTCACTGTTGAATGGTGCCAGTGCCTGCCAGAAGGAAAGAGCTCTTTCCTGTGTCCCAGCTGCAGTGCCTGCGTCCACTGGGCCAGTGGGCTGAGCATGTAGGGAAGAGCCTCTCTGTTACACCCCTGTAGCTCGTGTAGGTAAGGCTGCCCTCTGGCTGGCTTGGTGCAGTGGTGGGGCAGCAGGTTGCAAAACAATGCCAGCCAGGAGGAAGTAGTGGCAGGCTGAATATTGCAGTGGGAAGCGTAGGCACACATTTGTCAGCCAGGGAGATGGAGTACCTGAAGCTCCTGAACGTTCCAACCAGCTAGACTGAGTGTGCCTGGATGATTTTTCCCACCTGTCCTTTTTCCTGAGCAGCAAGTTCTGTATAATCCATGCCCCTTTAGCCGCCCTCTCACTGTTGGGAAGTCTTTCAAAATGTCCACCTTTCTTTTGTCCTGGAACTGCCAGTTGTGGGCACCTGTTCTCCACAAGTGGCTGGATCTCAATCTCTCCAAGTATTTCACCTGTCTTTGCTTTCCAACCCCACTAATCTCCAGAGAACCATGTAATATAGGTTCATGCTCCCAGAGCAGATCTCCATGGCTGGGTGTTTAGCAGTCCTAGGCTTCTACCCCCTCCCAGTCTGTTGGTGTTCCTCTGGCCGGTGAACTGGTGTTGGGGAGAACTTGTTTCCCATAGGATTATAGCTTTTCTACATTACCCTTTTCCATAAGGTCTCTCTTTTTCCCAGATGTAGGCAGTCTTTTGCAGTCCTCTTCCCAGTTGTACTTTCAAGATAAGTTGTATTTGTTGTATTTCCATGTTATATGTGTTTTTGGGATGAGATTTCTGTCTCACTTCTCACACCACCATCTTTCTCATTACATTCTGACAGGAATTTGACAATGTTTCTCCTCCTGAATAAAAAATATATTATTGAATAATTTTGTGTTTCTTGAAAAGTTAGTATATTATAAGCTAATATTTTTTAAACTTTGCAATATGTCCTGGAACTGATTTTATGAATTCAAAACAACAAGAAACTAGGGTAACAACTTTTTCATGGTTATTATTCTTTCTCAAAAATTAAAATGCACTAACATATGAATGGTTTTATATAAAATAGTTTGAATTAATCAATAGAAATATCAACATAATATAGATTTTAGCATGGATATTGGAATTAAAATTTGTTATAATCAATTTTTTTTCAGTTACAGAATAATTGATTTTTGTATTATTTTTTAGCAGTTCAGTGAATTCTGAATTCACTGTAGCACACAGTAATTAGAAAAACTATAATTCTTCATACTGAATAATCCATGTAGTAATATTTGTGACTAATATGTTTGGTATTGTGGTTAAAATAATTATTATAAATACTGATTTGTTAGTATGATTATTTTGTACTTCCAAATATACACTTTGGCTTCAGAAAATCACATTAGTGTTTCAAATTCCTTGCTTCTAAAATGGACCAAATATACACTTTGGCTTAAGAAAATCACATTAGTGTTTCAAATTCCTTGCTTCTAAAATGGAAATGATTAAAGTACCTACTTCAAAAGATCATTAGTATTTTCAGGTCATTTTGTATTTTTCTGCTTTTGACCTTCGGGTTTATATGCAAAATACTGTGTTCATAGGATATTGGAGTTAATCACTCACACCCCTAATCATTGAAAACATGGTTTTATTTATTTGGTTGCATTTGTCTGCCAATGTAGATTTTGTTTTGTTACAGTCTTTTTAAGATCATTTTTCTGAATTAGAAAACATTGATGATCCTTAAAGTCACAACTATACAAGTATATTCAGAGAAGAACTTTTCACTTTCCCATAATAATTCTATCTCATACCCATCATTCATTCTTTTACTTCATTCTGAACCATCTCCTTTAGGTAATCATTCTCAGTAGTTTCTAGCTTAACTTTCATCTCTTTGGGGAAAAATAAGGGGATATATGTATTTGTCCATATTTCTTATAAAAAGATAGTTATTATCATAGTGTATCTTTAAACTTTGTCATTTTCCCTTAAAACTACATCTTGGGAATTAATTCCTATAGGTTCAGTTCATAAAGATATTCTATATTTTTTAACAGTTGCATAATACCTCATTGTGAAGATAGAGGTGCTACAGTTTTATTATTTTCCCATATTTGAATATTTAGATTATTTACAATATGCTGCATTTAAAACAATGGAATAAAATTGTAGATACATATTTGGTATTGTTGAATAATTATAGTCAGGATAATGTATACAATGGGGGCTGGGTTAGAATGTAAGCACACATATTTTATGATATATTACCCAATACTCTAAGTATGTACTCATTTCATCTTCCACAGGTAATATAAAAGAGTGACATTTTCCCCCAGGTTCACCAGAAGACATTTTGAAAATTTTCAGTGTGCTCATTGAAAAATAGTGTTTTAGGGTAACATTTTATATTGAAGTTTTTATTAAAATAATTTAAATTTATCTGCAGTCAATAAGAAATAATACAGAGATCTCATGCACACTTTTTCTACTTTTCTTAAGTTGGCAAAAATGTCTTGCTAAACTATAGTAAAAATTCTTAACCAATATAATGGCATTGATATAATTCACCAGTTACATACAGATTTCTGAGTTTTACTTCTCTTCATTTGTTGTTTGTGTATGAACCAAGTTGATGGGTATATGAAGAATTTGTTCCTTCATTTTGTGGGTAATGATTCCATGTATCCCAGGGCATGAACGTGTCATAAGTTGTTTAACCATTCACCTGTTGAAGGACACCTGGTTTTAGCTATTACAAAAAAAATTTATATAAACATTCATAGAGAAGGTTTTGTGTAGACATAAGTTTTCGTTAATCTGGTTTAAACGCACAAGAGTGCAATGGCTGAGAAACCAAGTTTTTGGTTTTATATAAAATTTCCAAATTATTTTAAGGAATAGGTATACTACTTTCTGTTCCCAGCAGTAATGTATAATTGATGTATTTTTCTATATCATCATTAGCATTTGGTGTTGCCACTATTTTTCATTTTAGCTATTCTGATAGGTAGTAGGCTTTATTGTGGTTTAATTTGTATTCCCTGATGGTTAATGACACTGAATATCTTTATTTTTGCCATGTGCATATTTTCTTCAGTTATATGTCTATTCATATTTTCCCCATTTTCTGATTAGAACAATTTCACTATATTAAAAAATTTAACTATTTTTAACGTAATCTAACTACTAGTCTATGCCAGATAAAGCTGTTTGCAAGTATTTTCTGCTATCCTTCAGCTAATCTTTTCATCCTCTTTACACACATTTTCCCAAAGCAAAAGTTTTTCATTTTGATCAGGTACAATTTATCTTTTTTTCTTTTTTAGATTGTACATTTCAATGTCAAATCTTAAACTCCTTCTTCAGTCTTAGATCCTAAAGGAATATTATGTGTTTTTAAGACATTTTATAATACACAAATATTATAAATTTTTTGTTGCAGTCAATTTTTATTTAAATTTTCCTATGAAGTACAATGTGTAGATTGAGATTCATTATTTTTTTGGAAATGAGTTGAAAACCCACAGTTATATGGTAAGCCTTAATATTAGAGGTCGTTTCTCTCACTTTATTCTTTTCTATTAAGATCACTATGGCTAAACTCTGGCCTATGCTTCTCTATATAATTGTTAGAGTAAGTATGTGTATGTCTACAAAATACCTTGCTAGGCTTCTGACATAAATTGTTTTAAATCTATAGATCATTTATTGGGGGAGGGAATTAAAATCTTTACCATATTAAGTCTTGCGATCTATGAACTCAGTACATATCTCCATTTATTTGAGTGTTTTGATTTATTTTATCAGTGTTTTGTAGTTCTCAACATGTGTTTAGTACAGTTTAGTATCTTGTATGGCTAACCCCTCCCACTGTTTTTCTTTTTATGGGAACTAACATTTGCATAGACAAGAAAAATAAATGCATTTCCATTTGTCCAACTCTACTTACATGTGTTTCAGGGTTCTTTTAAAGTTTTTTACATATAGATTCTGCACATTTCTTGTCAAGTTTATCTCTAAGCAACTTCTTGTTGATGTTTAAGAGTATATCTTTATCACTACATCCTTACCTAATTTTTGTTTATGTATGTTAAGGTTATTAATATCCATGTACTATTAATTTATTAGGACATGCTAACTCCGCAATTGTATCTTGTAAAATTATATTAATATTAATTTCCAAAGGTGCTATATATTAACATCTAATAGCTCATAGAAATAATAAAAATATAAGCAAACCTATAGGAAAACATGATAAAAATAAGCATAATGAAAATTACAAGGTGCCAATACATATATACATAAACCTCATTAGTGAGGAAATAATGAAATGAGAGATGGCTAAAGCCAAGGAAAATAAAATGAAGGAATAACAAAAATGAAATAAAATTAGTGAAATAGATGAATATTTTTAAATTAGAAAAGTATTAAAACTAAAATCATGTTTTTTAAAAATCATCAAATAATTGAAATAAGAACATAAAAAGAGAGACAGAAAAGGCATAAAATACAAGTATGCAGAATAATAAAGTGAAAATGTTAGAGATTCAACATATATTTAAAATGTATTAGGAAGAAATTATAAATAATTTTATGTAATTAAACTTAATAGTTTGATAAAATAGGTACATTCCAAGAAAAATACAGTTTAGCAAAACTGCAATAAGAAAAACAGAAAATTTAAATAATAATATAATATATATATACTTGTATTTCAAATAGGAAATGAAATTTATAAAATATACCGATGAAAATATCACTTAAATAAAATGTAGAAATAGATTTGCTGAAAGACTTGAAAGACCTCTTTAAAGTGAGATATAAAGATTCAGTTAAACCAGATTTATAGATATATTACAATGACAACCAAATCCCAACGGGTTTTTCATGGATATTGTGGAGTAGTTTCCTCTATGGAAATTCAAACCTTAAGACAGTCAAGACTGTTTTGAAGAGGAACAAATCAGGATGTACACTAATAAATATGAATTTTTATTCTAATGATACAGTGAGGCATTATGGAATTAGTAGAAATAGGTTAAAAGTAGCATAACAGAAATGTAATAAATTAAACTATGTTTACCTGATTTATGATAAGGTTAATACTACAAACAGTTGGGAAGAATTATCTTTTTAAGCAATGATTGCTGGTGAATTGGACAACCCTATAGAAATTAAGTTTGACTCTTTTTTATATACTGGTATAAAAATCATGGACTATACAAAAAGAAAAAAGCATATCTAATAATAAAAATAATAAATTCATCTTACAGGATAAAATATAGGACACTATAGTCATCTTCAGGGTAGGCAAAGATTTCTCAAACAAGACATAAAAATGGCTGTCCATAAAGAAAAACATTGGGCAAAAAGGTTTTTATCAACTTTGCAAAAGAAGATATTATAATGGCAAATATATAAGTAGGTAAGTAGGTACTTCATACTTGATTAGCAATCATGGAAATGAACATTAAAACCACAAAAAGAAAATTTTTTTTCTGTATCTTTCATATCAATCATGATGAATAAAATTTTTTAAAAGCTATAAAGTAACATTTCAACAATATCATGGAGATATTGGAACTCAGGCAAACTGCTAGTGAATGTGCAATTGATATAATTCCTTTGGAAAATTGTTGGATCTTTGCTGCTAATGGTAATGTAGCTACATTATGATCAAGAAATTCTTCACTTAGGCATACCTAGGAGAAATGCATATCTATGTTCTCCAAAAGACATGCGCAAGCATGTTTATAAAAGAGCTATTCATAATAGCCCTAAACTAGAAACACCACAATTCACCATCAAGAGTTAAATTAGACAAACATTTTAACATTGAAGTTGAATTACCTATTTCTGTACATAACATGGATTTATTTCAAAAATTCATATTTGAATAAAAGAGCCAGATTTGAAAAATGGATACTGTATGATTCCATTTAGATAAGATTCAGAAGCAGGAAAATGGATGTATGGTATGAAAAACTAAGGTACTGCTTATCCTAAAGGATGGTGTCAGGAATGAGGCACTAGAGATATTTGGTGCTAGTAATGTTCAATTTCTTGATGTAGTTACTAATTTCATAAGAGGATTCACTTTACAAACTATCATTGAGCTGCATAGTTATAACTCATGCATAATTCTGTACATATGTTATACTCCAATAAAAGGTATTTTTTCAATTATATAATTTATTTTCATATCCCTAATCTTTCCGTTTTCAATTTTCTATGTTGGTGAGAATGAAATTCACCTGTAGTTAAACTATGGGGAATTTCCTCTCTCACTCTGAGTATCATAGAAGTAAATTATGAATAAGCAAAAGGGTAATTTTTCCCCAGAGGATTTAAAAAATTTTTTATTTATTTACTTATTTTGAAGAACATTATGTTTACTAGGCTCTCCCCTACCCCAAGTCCCCCCCACAAACCCCATTAGAGTCACTGTCCATCAGCATAGAAAGATTTTGTAGAATCACTACTTGTCTTCTCTGTGTTGCAAAGCCCTCCCCTTTTCCCCACCCCCCACATTATACATGTTAATCATAATACCCCTTTCTTCTTCCCCGCCCTTATCCCTCCCTACCCTCCCATTCTCCCAAGTCTCTTTCCTTTAGTAACTGTTAGTCCATTCTTGGGTTCTGTGATTCTGCTGCTGTTTTGTTCCTTCAGTTTTTCTTTTGTTCTTATACTCCACACATGAGTGAAATCATTTGGTATTTGTTTTTCTCCGCTTGGCTTATTTCACTGAGCATAATACCCTCTAGCTACATCCATGTTGTTGGGAATGGTAGGATTTGTTTTCTTCTTATGGCTGAATAATATTCCATTGTGTATATGTACCACATCTTCTTTATCCATTCATCTACTGATGGACACTTAGGTTGCTACCATTTCTTGGATGTTGTAAATAGTGCTGCGATAAACATAGGGGTGCATCTGTCCTTTTCAAACTGGAGTGCTGCATCCTTGGGGTAAATTCCTAGAGGTGGAATTCCTGGGTCAAATGGTAAGTCTATTTTGAGCATTTTGAGGAACCTCCATATTGCTTTCCACAATGGTTGAACTAATTTACATTCCCACCAGCAGTGTAAGAGGATTCCCCCTCCTCAGCAAACTCACCAACATTTGTTGTTGTTTGTCTTTTGGATGGTGGCCATCTTTACTGGTGTGAGGTGATATCTCATTGTGGTTTTAATTTGCATTTCTCTGATAACTAGTGATATGGAGCATCTTTTCATGTGTCTGTTGGCCATCTGAATTTCTTCTTTGGAGAACTGTCTGTTCAGCTCCTCTGCTCATTTTTTAATTGGATTATTTGCTTTTTGTTTGTTGAGAAGCATGAGCTCTTTATATACTTTGGATGTCAAGCCTTTATCGGATCTGTCATTTATGAAAATATTCTCCCATACTGTAGGGTACCTTTTTGTTCTAATGATGGTGTCCTTTGCTGTACAGAAGATTCTCAGCTTGATAGAGTCCCACTTGTTCATTTTTACTTTTGTTTATCTTGCCTGGGGAGATATATTCATGAAGAAGTCGCTAATGTTCACATCCAAGAGATTTTTGCCTATATTTTTTCTAAGAGTTTTATGGTTTCATGACTTACATTCAGGTCTTTGATCCATTTTGAATTTACTTTTGTGTATGGGGTTAGACAGTGATCCAGTTTCACTCTCCTACATGTAGCTGTCCAGTTCTGCCAGCACCATCTGTTGAAGAGACTGTCATTTCCCTATTGTATGTCCATGGCTCCTTTATCGAATATTAATTGACCATATATGTTTGGGTTAATGTCTGGAGTCTCCAATCTGTTCCACTGGTCTGTGGCTCTGTTCTTATGCCAGTACCAAATTGTCTTGATTACTATGGCTTTGTAGTAGAGCTTGAAGTTGGGGAGTGAGATCCCCGCCACTTTATTCTTCTTTCTCAGGATTGCTTTGGCTATTCGGGGTCTTTGGTGTTTCCATATGAATTTTTGAACTATTTGTTCCAGTTCGTTGAAGAATGTTGTTGGTTATTTGATAGGGATTGCATCAAATCTGTATATTGCTTTGGGCAGGATGGCCATTTTGAAGATATTAATTCTTCCTAGCCAAGAGCATGGGATGAGTTTCCATTTGTTAGTGTCCTCTTTAATTTCTCTTAAGAGTGTCTTATAGTTTTCAGGGTATAGGTCTTTCACTTCTTTGGTTGGGTTTATTCCTAGGTATTTTATTTATTTGATGCAATTGTGAATGGAATTGTTATTCTGATTTCTCTTTCTATTGCCTCATTGTTAGTGTATTGGAAAGCCACAGATTTCTGTGTGTTAATTTTGTATCCTGCAACTTTGCTGTATTCCGATATCAGTTCTAGTAGTTTTGGAGTGGAGTCTTTAGGGTTTTTTATGTACAATATCATGTCATCTGCAAATAGTGACAGTTTAACTTCTTTGACACTCTGGATTCCTTGTATTTCTTTGTTTTGTCTAATTGCCATGGCGAGGACATCCAGTAGTATGTTAAATAAGAGTGGGGAGAGTGGGCATCCCTGTCTTGTTCCCGATCTCAGATGAAAAGCTTTCAACCTCTTGCTGTTCAGTATGATGTTGGCTGTGGGTTTATCATATACGGCCTTTATTATGTTGAGGTACTTGCCCTCTATACCCATTTTGTTGAGAGTTTTTATCATGAATGGATGTTGAATTTTGTCGAATGCTTTTTCAGCATCTATGGAGATGATCATGTGGTTTTTTTCATTCTTTTTGTTGATGTGGTGGATGATGTTGATGGATTTTTGAATGCTGTACTGTCCTTGCATCCTTGGGATGAATCCCACTTGGTTGTGGTGTATGATCCTTTTGATGTATTTTTGAATTCTGTTTGCTAATATTTTATTGAGTATTTTTGCATCTACTTTCATCAGTGATATTGGTCTGTAATTTTCTTTTTTGGTGGGGTCTTTGCCTGGTTTTGGTATTAGGGTGATGTTGGCTTCATAGAATGAGTTTGGGAGTATTTCCTCCTCTTCTATGTTTTGAAAACTTTAAGGAGAATGGGTATTATATCTTCTCTGTGTGTCTGATAAAATTCCGAAGTAAATCCAACTGGCCTTGGTGTTTATTTCTTGGGTAGTTTTTGATTACCGCTTCAATTTCTTTGCTGTTAATTTGTTTGTTTAGATTTTGTGTTTCTTCCTTGGATAGTTTCGGAAGGTTGTATCTTTTCCAGGAAGTTGTCCATTTCCAGCTTCTTAGCATATAGGTTTTCATAGTATTCTCTAATAATTCTTTGTGTTTCTGTTGGGTGCAGCGTGATGTTTCCTTTCTCATTTCTGATTCTGTTGATGTGTGTTGATGCTCTTTTTCTCTTAATAAGTCTGGCTAGAGGCTTATCTATTTTGTTTATTTTCCCACTTGGTTTCACTGATTTTTTCTAAGTTTTATTCTTCTCAATTTTGTTTATTTCTTCTCTGATCTTTATTGTTTTATTCTTCTCAATTTTGTTTATTTCTTCTCTGATCTTTATTATGTCCCTCCTTCTGCTGACTTTAGGCCTCATTTGTTGTTCTTTTTCCAATTTTGATAATTGTGACATAAGACTATTCATTTGGGTTTGTTCTTCCTTCTTTAAATATGCCTGGATTGCTATATACTTTCCTCTTAAGATTGCTTTCTCTGAGTCCCACAGAAGTTGGGGCTTTGTGTTGTTGTTGTCATTTATTTCCATATATTGCTGGATCTCCATTTTAATTTGGTCATTGATCCATTGACTATTTAGAAGCGTGTTGTTAAGCCTCCATGTGTTTGTGAGCCTTTTTGCTATCTTGGTACTTATTTCTGGTTTTATACCTTTGTGGTCTTAAAAGTTGGTTGGTAGAATTTCAATCTTTTTTAATTTACTGAGGCTCTTTTTGTGGCCAAGTATGTGGTCTATTCTGGAGAGTGTTCCATGTGCACTTGAGATGAATGTGTATCCTGTTGGTTTTGAAGGTAGACTCCCATAGATGTCTATTAGGTCCATCTGTTCTAGTGCATTGTTCAGTGCCTCTGTGTCCTTACTTATTTTCTGTCTGGTGGATCTGTCCTTTGGAGTGAGTGGTGTGTTGAAGTCTCCTGAAGTGAATGCACTGCAGTCTATTTCTTCCTTTAGTTCTGTTAGTATTTGTTTCACATATGCTGTTGTTCCTGTGTTGGGTGCATATATATTTAGAATGGTTATATCCTCTTGTTGGACTGATCCCTTTATCATTATGTAATGTCCTTCTTTATCTCTTGTTACTTTCTTTGTTTTGAAGTCTATTTTTTCTGATACTAGTACTGCAACTCCTGCTTTTTTCTCCCTAATGTTTCCATGAAATATCTTTTTCCATCCCTTGACTTTTAGTATGTGCATGTCTTTGGGCTTGAGGTGAGTCTCTTGTAAGCAGCATATAGATAGGTCTTGTTTTTCTATCCAGTCAGTGACTCTATATCTTTTGATTGGTACATTCAGTCTATTTACATTTATGGTGATTATTGATAAGTATGTACTTATTGCCATTTCAGACTTTAGATTCATGGTTACCAAAGGTTCCAGGTTACTTTCCTTACTATGTAAGAGTCTAACTTAACTCATTTAGTATGCTGTTACAAACACAATCTAAAGGTTCTTTCCTATTTCTCCTCCTTTTTCTTCCTACTTCATTCTTTATATATTAGGTATCAGATTCTATACTTTTTGTCTATCCCTTGATTGGCTTTTGGGATAGTCAATTTAATTTTGCATTTGCCTCACAATCAGCTGCTCCACGCTATCTACCATGATTTTACTACCTCTGGTGACAGCTATTCAACCCTAGAAACACTTCCATCTATAGCAGTCCCTCCAAAATAGACTGCAGATATGGTTTGTGGAAGTAAACTCTCTCAGCTTTTGCTTATATGGAAATTGTTTGATCCCTCCTTCAAATTTAAATGATAATCTTACCGGATAAAGCAATATTGGTTCCAGGCCCTTCTGCTTCATGGTATTAAATACATCATGCCACTCCCTTCTGGCCTGTAAGGTTTCTGCTGAGTAGTCTGTTGTTAGTCTGATGGGCTTTCCTTTGTATGTGATCTTATTTCTGCCTCTGGCTGCTTTTAACAGTCTGTCCTTATCCTTGATCTTTCCCGTTTTAATTACTATGTGTCTTGGTGTTGTCTTCCTTGGGTCCCTTGTGTAGGGGAATCTGTGGATCTCTGTGGCCTGAGAGATTATCTCCTTTCCCAGATTGGGGAAGTTTTTAGCAACTACCTCCTCAAAGACACTTTCTATCCCTTTCTCTCTCTTCTTCTTCTGGTATCCCTATAATGCGAATATTGTTCCGCTTGGATTGGTCACACAGTTCTCTCAATATTCTTTCATTTTTAGATATTCTTTTGTCTCTCTGTGCCTCAGATTCTTTGTATTCCTCTTCTCTAGTTTCTATTTCATTTATTGTCTCCTCAAAGGTATCCAACCTGCTTTTAATACCCTCCATTGTGTTCTTCAATGATTGGATCTCTGACCTGAATTCATTCCTGAGTTCTTGGATGTCTTTCCATACTTCTGTTATGATGTTGATTATTTTTATTTTGAACTCCCTTTCAGGAAGAGTCACGAGGTCCATATCATTTAAATCTTTGTCAGGTGTTGTATTAACAATTTTACTCTGGACACGGTTCCTTTGACGTTTCCTGTTTGTATATGGCACCCTCTAGTGTCCAGAAGCTCTGTTCTGGAGCTGCTCAGCCCCTGAAGCAATGTTGGGGGTCACAGGGGAGCGGTACTAGTGCCTTGGGGGAGGAAAGAGCTGTTTCCTTCCTCCTGGCTCCTGTGCCTGTCTCCACTGCCTGAGCCAGTGGGCTGGTCACACAGGAATGTTTTTGTCCCAGAACAGCTAGCTATGGATCCCTGCTTTCCACAAGCAGCCAAAATCCCAGTCTCCCCAGGAACTCTGCCTGTATTAACTTTCCAACCCAGTAGTCATGCGAGTCTCATGAAAGCACCTTGAAATGTAGGTTTGTGCTCCCAGTGCAGCTCTCCTGAGCTAGGTATTCAGCAGTCCCAAGCCTTCCACTCCCTCCCTGCTCCATTTCTCTTCCTCCCGCCAGTGAGCTGGGGTGGGGGAGAGGCTCGGGTCCCATGGAGCCACAGCTCTGGTACGTTACCCTGTTCGCTGTGAGGTCTGCTCTTTTCTCCAGTTGTGTGCAGTGTTATGCATCCTCTTTCCTGCTCTCTCAGGATTAGTTGCACCACTTAAATTTTCTAATTGTATCCAGTTTTAGGAGGAAACCTCTGTCTCTCCTCTCCCACAGCCATCTTTCCCCAGAGGATTTTTTAAGGATTAAATGAGATGATGCAGATGAAAGTACACGGCATATACTTGGCACTCAATAAATATTGCATCACACTTTTTTCTCACTTTCTTACTTAATTATTAAATACTCCTCTACTTTCTATTTTATGTGTTTGTTTTTCTTGCTCTATGGAGTTGCATACAATAATGAACAAACAAAATAGTAATAGACTCATAAAAACAGAGAACAAACTGGTGGTTGCTATAGGGCAAAGGGGGTGGCATGATAGGTGAAATAGTTCCCAGGGAAAATAATTAGTGAAAATGTGCAATGTCTTGATTTGCATGATGGTTACATGCATGATGAGTGTATACACATTAAAATTCATTAAGCGCTACACTACAAATCCATTGAGCTATACACTAAGATTTGTACATGTTACTCTATTTTATCCACTTTGTGTTGCAAAGCCCTCCCCTTTTCCCCACCCCCCACATTATACATGTTAATCATAATACCCCTTTCTTCTTCCCCGCCCTTATCCCTCCCTACCCTCCCATTCTCCCAAGTCTCTTTCCTTTAGTAACTGTTAGTCCATTCTTGGGTTCTGTGATTCTGCTGCTGTTTTGTTCCTTCAGTTTTTCTTTTGTTCTTATACTCCACACATGAGTGAAATCATTTGGTATTTGTTTTTCTCCGCTTGGCTTATTTCACTGAGCATAATACCCTCTAGCTACATCCATGTTGTTGGGAATGGTAGGATTTGTTTTCTTCTTATGGCTGAATAATATTCCATTGTGTATATGTACCACATCTTCTTTATCCATTCATCTACTGATGGAGACTTAGGTTGCTACCATTTCTTGGATGCCAGAGTTAAAACACAGATATGCCACCCTTTATTTTCAATATTTCCTCTTTCTTGTGGAGAAGAGGGGCAAAATCAGAGAACAAATTTGTTGTGTTCTCTTAATTGTTTGTTAGATAAATTAGCTCTTCCTCACCATAAATCATGGTTTTTTTAAAACACCTTTGAGAATATTAATATATGTAAATGTACATTTTTTTAAGCAGAATAATGGTCTGCTTACCTATCAATATGCTGTACCTCAACTGAAATCAGTAGAATATGCTCTGTCTAAAGCAGCAAGGTATACCAGATATGAGTTTCAGAAACACTTTATAACTCCAATAAATCCCAGAGGGTTTTCATTTACATATCCATTTAGGAACAGTTGCATATAATCACAGACTCTTTCAAGGGTGTGAGAGAGAAAAAGCATGTAGGCAGCACTGATTATATTTGTTCTTTATAAAGGTGATATTTTGATATCACTCAACTCATCTATCATCAACTACATAAGTTTTATTATGTATTCCACACACATTTCCTTTATAGCTTGTTTTCTAGGTTATATTTGTTATACCTGTTTTATATCCTGGCATTGTTGAGCTACTGCTCTGGTTATTGTTATTGTTTTGTTGTTGTGTTTTTTCTCTTTGTTTTTAAAACAGAAGTCCCTTAAGCCCATAAATATGGAATCACAGAATGTCTTTCATCCAGGCTGAATTGGTCTCTTTCAGGTATTGATTTGGTGGTAATAACCAGAGCACTTAAAAATAATAATGGTATCATTAGTCCACTAAAAAAAATTATTTTAGGCATATTTTTTACTTATTTGTTATTTAACAAGTTTGTCAGTTAGCATGGAGAATTTAATCATTTTCTAATTATAAAGATTTGAAATATAGAGAGGATAGAGGTTTATTTATGCCAAGCATCAATATAGTGAATAATTTGGATTATCTTTATTCCCACTCTTTGTTTCTTTTACAGCTTAAACAAATGCTCTATTTATAATTTTTCTGTTTTAACCATTTGAACTAATAACCTTATTTTTCAATTATTGGCCATACTATATATTATTAAATCACTTTATTTGACTTCTTTATGAAATTATGAACAATTTATGTAAATCATAAAATTCAAACAATACAAAAGATGTACAGCAAAAAGCAATATCTTTGTAATCTACTTAATCTGACTCATCTCCAAAGGCTACCATGGTTAATAGTTTTTTAACAGCACATATAAAAGTACACATAGAAAGCTAACTAGACAGAGATATGTGAGTATATTCATAGATTTTATATATATTTAAGTATATTTATTAGACAAAATATATAAAAATTGCATATAAATTTTTTTTTGAGAGGGCATCTCTCATATTTATTGATAAAATGGGTGTTAACAACAATGAAATTCTGTATAGGGGACTCAATGCACAGTCATTAATCAACCCCAAGCCTATATCTCAACAGTCTCCAATCTTCTGAAGCATAACAAACAAGTTCTTACATGGTGAACAAGGTCTTACATAGTGAATAAGTTCTTACATGGTGAACAGTACAAGGGCAGTAATATCACAGAAACTTTCGGTTTTGATCACACATCATGAACTATAAACAATTGTCAGATATGATTATTCGTTTGATATTTTACATGATTTATATGTGAATCCCACATTTCTCCCTTATTATTATTATTATTATTATTATTATTATTATTATTATTATTATTTTAAATAAAATGCTGAAGTGGTAGGCAGATGCAAGATAAAGGTAGAAAACATAATTTAGTGCTGTAAGAGGGCAAATGTAGATGATCAGGCCTGTGCCTATAGACTAAGTATTAATCCAAGCTAGACAAGGGCAACAAAACATCCATGGATGCAGAAGATTTCTCTCAAAACAGGGGGGTGAGGTTCTAAGCCTCCCCTCTATTGGTCCCCAATTTATATCCTGATGGCCCCCCTGCGACTGTGTCTGTCTTAGGTTGTTCCTCCCTTGAGGAATCTTACCCATCTCTGGCTAACCAGTCATCTTCCGGGGCCATACAGGGAAATGTAAAGTTGGTAAGTGGGAGAGAAGCCATACTGTTTGAAAAGGTTAGCTTTTTACTTCTTTGCAGATTTATTCCCTGTGGCTTCTAAGGACTGCATATAATCCTAATTTCTTTAAAACATATCATATAATTCAATATTAGAATGATCCTCCATCACAAATATGGGTAAATTCATCAATTAGTCTTTTAAAAACTGCTTATTAAATGATTTAACAGACTAATATAATTAGCAATATTAATATAACTTTTCTTACTTTAAAAAGTACTTGTGTCTACTTAGAGTTAATAGGATTTCCTACACTTATAAAAATATTAACTTCCTCAATAACAACATATTTTAATAAATATTTCTGAAATCTGAAAATAACAAAGTGAGTCATAATACTGAGCACTTATGCTAAGCACATTTTCTGTTAACATAATGACCCCACTCATTCTATTTTTATTTTTAAAGAAATTAGTGCTTACTCTTTATGGAAATATTTATTTAAAAATACAATTTTTTAAAATTAGAATAGTAATTTAATAATAATATCTAATATCACTTAGAGAAAACAAAACTACAATTGAAAAAATATACTTGAATATGAAAAGTATAATAGTTTTTCATACTACATTCCCTTTGACTCCACTGTAAAACATTTAGATAAGTGTTCAAACACTCCATTTAATTTTGTTCCATAAAATCTTCACATAGCCTTGTTAAAATATGTGAACGGAATTCTTTAAATATTGAAATCATAGAATATTTCAGAAACAAAGCAATTCTAATAAATTTTCCCAGATTAGAATTGTATCTGCAACATTAACTGTCTAGAATAGAACTTCTTTGGCTGTACATGATGGAAAAGTGCACTGAAGTAATTTTCTGTTTTTCTTGAGGAAGATCATTTCATTTGAGAAGGTAACTCACTTTTTGTGCCATTTAATAGTTTTTATGTCATTATGTTATATTGGTCCTTTACTAACCAAGAAGTAGAGAAAAAATAAATTCTATATTCTACATATGTAATAATATTTCAAGGATTTTTCATGAGGAAAAATCTTTGAAGGAAAGAGTAGTTGAAACAATTGCTTTTACTCTAATATTCTTGGAAAGAAAATGTCAGCATGTTTTATCTCTGAGTTTTTTAATATCACATTCCACTTTAGTATTAAAGAGACAAGGAAAAGTCTTAACATAATCAGATAATTTCTAGCTAGGTAAAAAATGGATGTATTCTAGTCTCCATTTCTTTTAACATTTTATTAATGTCTTGATTGAACTTTTGAGTAAAAGATATATTTACCTTCCTCTTTTTTCATATATAAAATGGCAATATAAACATTTTCCTCTGTACTGTTTCAAGAACTGTAAATGGACTTTACTAGTAATTCCTCAACTCCAAGATTATTATTTAATCAAAAGTCTTCATAGTGTTACAATAAAAGTCCATCTTTTTCCTTACCTAGAGGAAACTTATTAAACATGTTATCTTACATTCTTAAACATTAACTTTCCAAAGGTAGTGTATAGTGAAATTTTAATATGCTTTAACACAATTTAAAATATTTAATAGGTCAAATAAATATTTGGCCTGACATAATTTTGTATATAATTTTGTTCACAGTTTTCAAATTTATTTTTGAGGAATACCATTGCATCATAAGGTATATGGCCAGGATGATACTTGACAGTGATTTATACACCTGAAGCTACATGAGTGTTTCAAAGGTACTCTTATTTCTTTAAACCATAGCATATCAAATGTCTTCTTTCCAGGTATACAGATTAAAGTGTATTTAATCAAAATCATTACCTCACCTGTCACACACATACAATCCCATTTAGGAAGGATTAGTTGAGAGATAACCTTTCAAATTCTCTAGATCAGGGTATGTTAACTCAAATGCCCTGAAGAGCTACACAGAGAATATAAATGGATAAATATAATTGGGCACAGGGTGATAAATCCAAGTGAATCTCTTCCAAGTGGAAAAATATATGCTCCGATTAAATGGGGTTATTAAATAGATGCTTCCCACTTCAAGTAATAAAGCACCTGATGCAAACAATTTAACTAATGCAATGTGTTTCACATGAATGGAAGTCCAGTTAGAGGGTCAGTATCAGTTGTAGTGTTACCAAGGTTCTGTTCAATTTCTCCCAGTTTTCCCCCAACATGTGTGTGTTGGCTCTCTCACCTTCTTCATGATAATACCTGCCTGTCTTTCATTTCCAGAAGAGAGAGAGCATTTCCTGTAAGGTTTGAATAAAGTTCTTCCTTTCTCTGGCTTGGTTTACTTTAGGCCACATATTCATTTACTGGCTAAGATAGTCCCCAGATGAATATCATTTGTTGACGGTTTTAAGATGAGTTTTCTGAACTTATCACTTGCAAGAGATATGGTTATCAAAATTGGCCAAAGCTAACTAGGACTCACTCTTTGACCTGAATAAATGGTTAGTTTCTTAAGTTCCACAATGAACAGATAAATGGATAAACCAAAGATGCTATATCCACACAAAGGAATATTATTCAACCATAAAGAAATAAATTATGATACATGCTACAACATGGATGAACTGTAATTCTTTGGTTAGTAATTCAGTGCATCCTCAGATATAGAATTTAGGAATAGTAAAAAAAATTGCGTTTTTAGATTCCTCTATTTTTAAAAATTATTATTCCATTAATAATGTGATTCAATAATTTTCCTCACTGCCATATCCATGACTTATTTATAAAGGAAAAAGAAAGATGCTTTCAAAGATGCCAAGCAAAGAAACAAAAGCAAAAACTTCATTACCCATGTGTTCTTCTTTCACATAGTACTTTAAGCCAAAAAGAGGTCATTCAGAATTAGGAAAACAAGACTGACAGTATAACACTGCATGAACACTGACATAAAGGCAGATATATCTTGGAAATTTGAATAAAAAATAGAATAAAATTTTAAAAGCTATGTAGAATAATAGCCTAATAAAATAACATGGAATTAATACATGTGGCATATTTTTAATGAGAATTAAGAAACTGTATTCAAAACACATGATTAATTTTATATTATAAGGAAGAGTATTACAAACTCATTTTCTCTATCAAATTATGAAAGATAGTTAAAAATAAAAGTTTTCATAATGCTTGGAAGAAAAGCACTTTCACTAATTGTGGCGAAAGTTTTAATTGGTAAAATGATATAAGAAAGGAGTTTTTAAAGAAATACAGTCTTTTATTTTTAATTATTTATAAGATACTCAGACATGTACATAATATTTGTAAAATGATGAATCAATTATTATACTCATATATATGTAATGACTGTAATGATACTGTAAATAGTATATTACAAAATCCATAATATATAAAAATGAAAAATTAAACCACAGACATGTACAAAAATGCATACTTATTATTAGAACCAAATATATTTTAATGTTTTCTTTACATTTTTCCCCCAGAATGGTGTATATTTTCTAGTTAGAAAATAAATATCCTCAATTAAATGATAATCCCATCCCTATATGTATGCACAATCAAAAAATATTTGGAAGAATTTATAAGATGTGCAATTGTGTAGAATTATTTATTATTTATTATGTGTTCTGAATGTTTAACCAAGGAATATTTTTACTTAAAATTAAAAATTTAAATATCAGATTTGCATTCAATAAATTTTGTAAATGGTATTACAAAACACATAAAATTTCATCCAATTAGTAATTGTACTCCTATGAGCTATGTTTCTATATTTTGTGTGTCCTTCCAAAAATATCCAATTTTTATCTTTTTATATAAAGCATGAATTTCCAACCTCAGTAGGACCCTAATGTTTTGCAATTTCATTTTTGTAAATTAAGAATTTATATGTAACATTTAAAAAAGTCAATATATGTATATATATATCTCTCTAACTGATTTCATTGTGTTTCATTTTTAGATGCATCATATTTATTAAATCAATCTCTTTTTGATAGAAATTCAGGTAGTTTATTACACATATATTCATGAAAAAAACTGTAGAATAATTTGCTAGAATTAGAAGAAAGGAGCAAACAGGTAAAATAAGAAAGAGGCTTGATTATCAAATTGGTTATAAGCTATAAAGGTCTGCTTTTGAGAAATTTTGCAGTCACATTTAAAAGACCAATTTTTTTGCTCTGTGCAAATGGATTAGGAGGGACAGTATCAGGTGCCCTGGTCTTTCCTCCTTCTCTTCCTCCCTGTGTCCCCCCTGTCTCCTCTCTCTCCCTTCCTCTTGCTTGCTTTCTGTCTTTCTCTATGTATTCCTTTCTTTGGTATAATATGTTTTTCCTTTTAATTCAGTTTTTATATCATTTAAGGAAACTGATTTTATTATATTTGATGTAATAAATACAACTTTACATAATAAATGTATATACAATAAATGTGTAAATGTATCCTTCCTATAACAACATGATAAATAGCAGTTCTTGGCTAAAGGATAGATGTTATTGCATCCAAACGTTGATAGAATTCACCTGCAAATCAGGACACTATCAAAATGAAATTTGTAAGCATTTATACAAATGATTTGAAGATACTATAAAAGAGAGTGCATTCATTTTTAAGTAACTGCTTTAAATATAAAATAACTATAAATAAAGACCACTGGAATAATTCAGAGGATTACCAGTATGCAAGCAAGTAAAGCATAAAATTATGTATGTGATAAATTTTACCATAATTCCTATAAGATGATCATACACTGTCATAAATACACAGCATCTCATTATATTTTTATGATACTTTACACAACTATTTGCTGTAGAAAACTCAATTAACTCACTTAACTTTCCACCTACATCATTCAATACACTTTTTTTTGTTTTTGTTCTACCTTCATCCAGGTGGTGTGTAACTAGAGCACTCTCTATGTGTAATCCTGCCTATGCCACGCGTATTTAAAAATATGTATTCTTTATATATTTTTACATTTAGAAATTCATAGTAAAAACATTTTTCAAGAGTCATTATCCTGAAAGCAAGGGCAAATTAGATCATGACCCCATATATTAGAATGTTAATAGAAATAACTGCAGGGAAAAACTACTTTTGTAAACATAGTTAACCAAGAGAATTATATTTTTGTTTGTTATTTATTAAATAATGTATAGATACAGCCATTATCACAGGGTTGGAATGGGTTTATTTTGTCCAAAAATAGCATAAAGTTGGTAATTAATTTTTATCCAAAAATAGTATTCTAGGAACACAGAAGACTATACAGTCTTATAAAAATATACAAGATACCTTTTAAAAAATATTAGATGTTTGCCTCATGTGGTGTTTTGCATTTTGTTACTATATATCTATAACAGAGTAACTGATTTATACTTATGTTAGCTGACTCAACAATGGAAATATGAGCAACTATCCTTATAAACATTTCACAAAATAACCTAGATTTGGAAGCAATTATATCCAGTAGTAGTTGTACTTTCTACTCAATCTCTAAAATATCTCTATTAAAGTGTAACTCATTTAAAGACATTTTCCCACAAAAATAGAAGTAAAGCAGATATACTTTTCAGTGGAGAATTGAGCCAACTCAAGCAATTTTCTGCAGAGATGTGTTTGTGTTCAGTTTATTTCTTAACTTTACCTCTAGGGAGTAGCTGTAGAAAAGTTGATGCTGTAATTATTCTCTAAGGGTAAGTTTTCTTCTTGTCTTCTACTTGGACTGAAATCCTGTCAGGTATAAGGCTGCCTCACCTTACTGCCTACTTGTACTAACACCTTTAAATAGGATGCTTTTGGGGATAAGTATAAGAAAGAATTTCAGGAGCCAAAGAATGATTTTCTTTTCCTTTCATTTTGTATGTGAATACATTAGTGATGAAATATTGTAAAGAAAAGTGGAAAATTTAACAACCTACAAAGTTTTCCAAATTGTAGCTATATTTCTGCAAAACATTGCAATGTTTCCTCATTATTAGAGGGTTTTAAACCTTTCTGTTTAGTTTATTTAAAAAGTAATAAGCTCTTAGAACTTTGATATATAGTTTTACAGCTAGTAAGAGAGTTTTTAATCTCAGAGTCAATGTGATTGTTTATTAAGGAAAAACTCCCTTTGAAATAGAAAAGACCACCAGAACATAAGGTCTAATTCTCATAGTCTGTATTCATACTGAAAATTAAAATCAGGAATTCATTCCATTAGCAGGTTTCTTTTCTCTAGCAGCTGGTGATGTAATATAAAGTCATATTATAATTACTTGCAGATAAGAGTAGAGATATTCTGTCTCCTAGTCATGACAAATGTAGTCTGTTTTTCTGGTTTCATCAATGTCATGTGTAAATTTCCTTAAAGTCTATAAATGAGAGAGGTGTTTCCCTAAAATTTGTTGTATTATGCCCAGTAAGAAAAAGAATAAGCACTTTCAATATAGCAAAAAAATATATTGTAGGCAAATCATGTGCAAGGCTATCTGTTATGTGCTGAGGATTTGAAGAGGAATAGACAGAGCTCCAGTCTCCACGAACCTTACACTCAAACTACAGTACAAGGATACATAGCCATAAAAATCAAGCATGCTGAGCGCACCACTGTGGGAAAGCTCAAATAGCTGTTGATAACTGTAGCAGAAAAAGATGTTTGAGGTGATATTTGACAGTGGAAGGGGCATTTATGCTAAAGAATTCAGGATGTGTGAAATTTCACCAGTCTTGGTGTAGAAAATCAAATATATTCAGTAAGGATAGTGCATAGCTTATATTATTCATTTAAGAAGTATTTATTGAGTGCCTGTTGATGGTCAGGGAATAAGCAAACCTCATAAATTATAAATTAAGGGTACATTTTCAAAGCTCAATGTACATTGGGGGAATATAGACAACTATATATCACAAACCAAGTCAACGGAGTTAACTGCTCAACAATAGGGCCTCCTATTGTCGTAAGAGGTGGGTATCTAAGTCTTAGAAAAGGTATTTAACCAAGTCTGAGTTAATAATACACCGTTTTGTAATGGAGATGTCACCTCCAGTGTACACAGGATGAATTTAAAATTAAAGTATCAAAACATGCTGAAGATAAGCACTGCAATCCAAAATGTCTGCTTAAAGATATAACTACATGTGACAGCATAAAAACTTTGGTAAATTGAACTTAGTTGATAACCATTGTTGAATGAAAGAGAGATATCATGAAGTGCCCAGCTGCTTAAACAAATTCATTCATTATAAAATATTTATTGACTACCTACTATGTGCCAGGTTCTAGAGTGAATGCTTGGAATACAGTGAACAATATGTTTTCTCCTTCCTCAAGGTCATTAATAACATACTTGAGAAACAGACAAGTACAGTGCAATTTCCCTGTACTCAGGGAAGTATAATTTAGGGTGACAAAGAAGTTTCTAAACACTCTAAAGCATAAGGAAAGCTTAGTGCAGAGGAAATGTTTTGTTTAATCCTACAGAACAGGTAATCAGTGAAGTGTGTAGGATAAACTGAGGAAAAGTGACATTATAGAAGTCAGGATTGCTTTGTGTGAAGGAACAAAGGCAAAGAAAATAGGGAAACTTACATGAAACTCTAAGATATTTAGTATGGCTGGAAAAAAATGTGAAAAGGACCAGATGAGGCTGGAACATATGAAAGTCGATCTCAGAAAGCCTTTTACATTGTGATAAGGAGTTTTGGCTTCATTCTGAGAGAAATAAGCCATGAATTAGGAAGAGTGTTGCCCTAATATCTGGGTGCTGGAAAAGACTTTCCTGTACTGTGCATACATCCTATTGTTAATGAGAAGAAGCATGATTGTAGTAATCTGGAAGAAAAAATGGTGGTCTGGAGTAAGGTAATAGAGTTTGGGATATAAGTTTACCAACAAGTTGTCTATACTGTCATTTGCTTTGCTGTTTAAGAGAAAGATAAACCTAAACTGTAATCACGTTTGGAGCAACTGAATGAAGTGGCGCCACTGAGTGCATGACACTTAGCAAACAAGTAAAAGTAAGAAATAATAGCTTTACTTTGGATGTGCTATTTGAGAAGAATAAACCACAAAAAGGAAATATAAGGAGATAAATATTAAATGATTATCAGGACTGGAATAATACTATCATAATGGCATTTTAGAATGATACCCAGTTAAAATTAAGAGAATAAACTGAAGGAGAATGGTGACAGAGACGAAGATTTAATGTTATGGATCATGGTAGTATAGGTAGTGATGGAGCAGCAGGCTGTAACTGTGAAGATTGTTGACGAGCCTCCAATGACACAGTTTTGTCATGGGCTGGATATGATACTAAAGAGAGAGGAGCAGAGAAGGCTGACTCTCAGGTTGTGATCTTAGGAGACTAATATGACAGAGACTAAGAAGATGACATGGATGAAGAGAACGTTTGAGGGAGAAGATAAAGAGTTGCTGTTTGGCCCTCATCAGTTTTAGATACCCAAGGAACAGTAAGTAATACACAATTGTACCAAGGAGATCCCTGGGCTGTAGACTTACTGTGTTTGGTTACTAGCCTTGGTGGAAAACACAGGCAGTTGAGGAGTATGCATAGGTCATGGTCAGAAGATAACCTTAGAAAGGATCAAAATTTGAACTAGTAATCATTGTATTAGTTAATGGTTAGAAAAAGGAAAGAATTAGTTGCATTGTGCCTTAGAAACCAAAGAGAGAGTTTTCAGAGCAAGCTTAGGGGAACATGCAGGTGAAATATCCAGAGAGATTTAAAGACAGAGATCATTTCATTAGACAAATTGGAGATTGTTAGTGACTTTGGCAAAGTGATTACTTTAGAGCAGTAGGAGGAGAATTTACATTGAAGTTTAGTAATAAATTTTGTTATGAAGGGAAAGAAGAATGAAGAAGGTAGGAGCAGGTAGGGCAGAAGAAGGAGGAGAGAAATATTGGAAGATTCTAAATGATAGAAATGATGGAACATATCAATATTTTAAAACAAAAAATCAGTATATAAAAGTGAAGGATTTTGTTCCTTCAGTTTTGCTTTGTTGTTATACTCCACAGTTGAGGGAAATAATTTAATATTTGTCTTTCTCTGCCTGACTTATTTCCCTCTAGCTCACAGACTCCAAAATAGGAGTAGTGGTTACCAAAGGGGAGGGGTGGGGGAGAGTGGGTGGGGAGAGAGGGAGAAGGGGATTGTGGGGTATCATGATTGGTGCACATGGTGTGTGTAGGGTCACAGGGAAGACAGTATAGCTCAGAGAAGACAAATAGGCACTTTGTGGCATCTTACTGCACTGATGGACACTGACTGCAATCAGGTATGGGTGGGGACTCTATAATAAGGGTGAATGTAATGACCATTGTTTTCTTGTGAAACTTTCATAAGTGTATATTAATGATACCTAAATAAAAAATATAAATAAATAAATAAATAATGTGAAGGATTATTTCAGCACAACATCTGAGTTTCTGTAGTGAAGAAATTTCCACTTATTTTTTTTTTTTGCATTTCTAACGAAACTGTGTGTGTGAGAGGGAATTTATTTTAACATAACATATATTCAGACAGGAATTAAGCCACTTTGATTCCTATAATTAATACCCTTTATTTGGTGGTAGTATCTAACAAAACAACTTATTCAGATGTTTACTCAGTCCTTCATCTCTAAAAATTCTCCTTTTATTCAAGAACCTATAGGATGAGATTCTAGTTTGAGAATACATATTCAAAAAGAAAGCATGACATACTGTATGGATTTCAATAATTTCATGATTTTTCTTCAAAAGGGAAGGATATGAGCCTCAATATCATAAATTGTGATTTTTGTTTAAAGGTAAGTTGTAGTTGAAAAAATTAAATCTATTTTCTTTTCTAAATAAAGACTATGTCACTTTGCATTTTAAATCTGTTTAATTTGGTTTGATACCGGTATTCATCCAGGCATTTTATTTTATAGAACTATTAAAAATCACTCCCTCAAATGCTATATTCCAGATACTGAAACAAATTTAGGAGAATAAAAAACCTTCCTTTGAAATAGACAACACTGTGACTAAATACTGGCCTGAAATTCAGGAAATCAAAATATCGCTTAAAAACTTAAAATTCTTTATGTAAAGAAGTAAAATTAAATCTGTAAGGCTACATACATATTTACCAGCTAAATGACACTGGGAAATTCAGTGCTATTTCTGTGCCTCAGTTTCCTTATATGTAAAACAGAGTTGAAAATAACTGAACTCAGAGTTCTTTTGAAAAATGAGTTTCTTTTTCCCTCTCTCACAGATTCCCTGAAAAATCGTAACTTCTGTAATAGTTATCTATCAGTTAGCTTTTATTGCAATTTAAATTAATATTAAACATTATTAAAAATTAATATTAAATGTTATTTGATCTGTATTATATTCAGTTTTATTCATGTTAACATTAAGTTAGACTTTCAATCTGAAAGTGTTTTTTGTCTATTTATTTAAATATAATCCCATTAGTACTGCATTTGCTACATTTTATGAATTCAAAAGGAAAATAAAATCTATGTGGAGTCAATCCACCTGAAATAAAATGGTCATTTGATTTTTGACATGCATCTTTTTTATTCTGTTAAATAATTTTGAATGCTTTTAAGTGAATATATTATGTTATGATTGATATTTTTGTGCCTCTTTATCCCTTTCACCTATTACTCCCACCCACCTCAACCCTTCCCCCATGATAACCACCAGTCACTGCTCAGTGTCTTTGAGTCTATTGCCATTTTGTTTTGCTTTTAGATTCCACATGTAAGTAAAATGATATCGTATTGGTCTTTCTCCACCTGGCTTATTTCACTTAGTATAGGTCCATCCATGTTGTTGTAAATGGCGGGATTTCTTTCTTTTTTATGGCTGAATAATATTACATTGTATAAATGTACCACATCTTTATCCATTCATCTGTTGATGGACACTTTGGTTACTTCTATATCTTGGCCATTGTAAATAATGTGGCAGTAAACATAGGGATTCATATATCTTTGCAAATCAGGGATTTTGTTTTATTTGGGTAAATTTTTACAAGTGGAGTTACTGGGTCATATGGTATTTCTATTTTTAGGTTTTTTAAGGAATTTCCATACTGCTTCCCATAGTGACAACAATTCACATTCCCACCAAAGGTGCATGAAGGTTCGCTTTTCTCCACATCACCAACACTTGTTATTTTTTTGTCTTTTAAATAGTAGCCACTCTGACTGGTGGGAAGTGATATCTCATTTGTGATACCCTGCTCAAAATGGCATATATAGAAATTAAACTGTAAATCCTAAGCCTTAAAGTAACCAGTATGTGTATACATAAGTAACTTTATCTTCCAGAAGGAGATATCATTATTTCCATTGCATAGAGTAGAAGACTGTAACTTCAAAGAGAAATTTTTTCCACGGTCAGATCACTGATATGTGGCAGGATTACACCAGCACAGACTAACGATAATAACTCTGCCTATTCAATTCTGTGATCATAACATACTCCCGAAAGGGATCTGTCTTCTCTCCTCAGTCATTATGTACTTTAATATGTCATGCTCCACACCTTAAATCTGTTGCCATCTTAATTCCTTGCCAAAACTCTTGTAGGGCCAGATGAAAATCTGAAATATGAAATCTTGTGATGTGGCAGGAATTTATAAAATATATGACTAAGTGAGAAGAAACATGACACCTGTTTTCATTTCTCAAGAAAGATAAGTGATGACATTTGGGACCAAGTGAGAATTGCTTAGTAAATGTGAAAATTGTTCAATGTTGCTAGGAGAGGCTGTAAAAGGCAGTCATCAGAGTTGACTTTTGGTAAGAATTAAGCCATGGACTTCCAGCAATTGATGTTTTCAAAGCTGTTACTATTTTCTATTGTTTATTTCATTGACATGGAAAAATATGAAAAATATTTTGATTCTTCAAGAAAAGTGGCTAAATCACAAGCAAACACAACTCACATATGGTAGAAATGTGAAAGTAAATATAGGTAAAGAATGTAACTAACAAATACTAAGTAAGGAGAGCTAATGTTGCAATATTAATACTAGAAAAAGTTAAGATAAATATAAATAAATTCTGTTATATAATAAAAAAAGAACAATTCAGTAAGAATATTGAGTAATATTTAAATGGGACTTTGAAACATGAAGTAAAAATCAAGGAATTTATGTACACTCATTGAATGTAAAGAAGAAAAGTGCAACTGATACAAAGAGGTTTAGAAAGATACTCAGCTGACAAGTATTACTCTGTTGTTTCAACAAATTGAGGCAGTTGTGAGCAGAGATCAAGGAAAGAGGCAGCTAGCTGCATTCAGAATGGTTTTACATGTTTTGTAGTAAACATTTATTATGAAAAATATTAATCAAGAAAGTCAATTTTTGCAGGTGGGTTAAGAGATACTTTGCTTTTTGTTTGTAAATAGAAATATCATTTATACATAAGTAACTGAGTAAAATATTTGGGGCAGAATTTAACACTGTGTTCATTAAACCGGTTTCCCATTCCTCCTAGGGTTATAGCTAGAGTACATTTTCCAGTATTAATTTCAATTTTGGTTTAGCCATATACCCAAATTCTGACTGATGTAAGGTATTGGAAGTAATATATACTACTTTAGTGCATACCTATAAAAACTCTTGCTATTTGATGTTGGATCACAGGGAAACCTCAAAAGTAGTCACACGATTACTGTACCAGGATAGATACATACACGACATGTATACATAGTATGTGTGATACGTATCAGAAGAACTATAGATGTTGACCTGAACTTAATTCTAAATACATTCCTTGCAAATGTTCACTAACTTCCTTTATTCATAACTGGAGATACCTACTATTTTTCTTGAATTCTGAAGCTCTGCCAAGACACTGAAAGAAAAGCACTGATCCTTGCTGAAACGGAGAGGAGTGGGGCATTAGCAGCATAAAGACCAGGGACAAAGAAAAGGCCTCCAAAGCTTCTAGAGTTTAAGCCTATGAGATGTCTGGTCTCCATAACAGGTTCCTTCATTGCTTGTGGGTTTGCTTAGGCAGAAAGGATTCTGAAGACATGGCCTAGTCATTGGAATAAAGAGAGCTTGAGAAAACAAATGAAAAATCAGAAATCAGCAATGAGACTAAGGTAGATCAGGTAAACCACATAGAACTGCCACTTTTTGGTGAAACAAAAAAAAACTTGTAAAAAGAAGATCAGAGTTCAATATATAAATAAATTAAAGGAGTTAATTACATGGAAATTTTCCTAGAAAAATAAATTTTGAATTATTAACTTACTCCAATTAATGAACTATGAGAAAATCATTTCCAGAGCAAAACTATTAGTTTGGCATATCTAAAGAAAATAAAAAGTCATGAGCAATATCTTAAAAATGCACAATAAAAATATGAACAGAGAGGAAAGAAATGTTTTTAAACAGAAGAAGGAATCTGGATTCCTTACATGATGTTAGCACAAGCTCCAAAAAGAAAATAAACAAGAAGGTAGAGAATGTACAATAACAAAATTAATAAGAGCATTTATAGATATCTACAGATTGAAATAATTTACCAAGATCTACACAGGATGGATTAAAGAAAAAAATTCCACCAGAAATGGTGAATGTTTTCTAATGTAAAAAATACATTGTTAAGGGAATACATACTTGGCATCTGACTTTTCATTTACAATGCTCCACAGGAAAGTAGCATTATAAGACCTAAACACTACAGATAAAAATGTACAATGACACTAATACCCTAAATACAACCAAACTATCACTTCCATAATAACGTTTTAGAAAAATATTAGCTGATATGCAAGAACTGTTAGAATAATGTACATATGGCATCTGGGGAAAATATTCCAAACAAAAATGTAATGAGTAATCTATGACATTTTAATATAGAAGGAGAAAATGGTTGAAGATTGTGATAACCAATGGCCTTTATTGTATTCATATAAAAAATATAGAGAAATAGCACATTCTTAGAATATAAGACTCATTGCAAAGAAAATGTTACCACTAACAGCTAGAAACAAAAACATTAAACCTCATGAACTAGGCTCTTGAGGATAAAAATCTAAGGGGAATATCTAAAGGAGTTTAGAGGGTTAAAACACTCACCAAGTGTTTTGCTTCATTGGCATTAAAAGGGAAGAGTATATATAAAGGATACTTTTGTAGTGATTAGGTTAAGGAGGATTAGTTAGGTATCTTAATTTTTACTAGTAACAATAAGAATAAGGGCAAAAATGTTTCAGAGATGGGAGTAAAGTTCTTATTAGGAATTCTTCTAATAGGAGAATTGAAATGTGGCATTGAAATTGAAAAAAACAAAGACAAAGTAATATCTTGCAAAGCAAGAAAAAGTAAGGAAAAGTGAAATAATTATTTAGGAAAACAAGAAACTAATAGGAAACATAAAATAGAAGTACAGGAGATTAATAAACTACATCTGAATGTTAAATGACTCAGTTCATTTAGTACTAAAGATGGATTTCACAAACATAACCAAACTACTTGTTTTAAAGAAATATTCTTAAAAGAAATTATGGAAGAGAAGTTAAAAATAGCAGAAAGGTACCAGTATGCATTAACAACAATAACAATAGTAAAGTATTATTGTCATTTTCATAGCAATGTGAGATTTAAGCTTAAAACCATTAAATAGGTTTTGATAAGGGAAAATACTTTATAACCAAATTTGTAAAACATACAATATGCTAAACCATGCTGAACCTACAGAAGAATGTCAGTTATAATAATTGATACTTATTTTCATCTGTCAGATTGATAATATTTACTGCTCTTATGATGTATGGGGAAATGCATATTCTCATATAGTTTGTAGGAGTGAACGGATGACAAATTTGTTGAAAGAGAACTGCACCGAGTACAAACTCTTGACTCAGAAATTTAACTCTGATATTCTACAGAGTAAATTCTACTCAGTATAATTATCCTCACATTTGAACATAGGCTTGGTCACAGATACACAGACTAGTATTTTAATAATTGTAATCTATCTGCAGGATGATTTTCTAAGGAAAACTAATACATAGACAAATTTATACTATTAGTTATGTGGGAAAAGAATAAAAAGAAATCTGGTAAGCTCAATATCAAGAAATAATCTTTTTTTTTTTTCCTGCGAATCTGTATGGCATTATCAAGACTACTTTCTGAACAAAGCTATCTTGTTTGGAGGCAAATAAGTACTACTTCTTGAGGCAAACACTGTTGATAGAATAAGCGGCAAGAGATAAACATTCAAATATATTTAGGTGTTATTAATAAAATCTGTATTCAAAAAGCAATCTTGTATATAGAAAGGATTTTGGTTCACTCATATTGATTATCTTGATAATTTTTAAGAACAGTATAATTAAAAGTTTGTTTAAATATATGTGTCCTACTCCACTTCTGCCAGCTTTCACCAGGGAGCCTCATTTTTTCAATACCTTAAAAGAAAGTCCCCAATAAAGTACCCATGAGTGAGGCACCAGCAACAATGTCTACTACAAGTAGCATTAAAATGGGGTCATATTCAGTCTCCAAAATGAGCATGGTAAAAGTTTACTACTTATCAAAATATTCTTCTTAGGATAAAATATATTCAAGGACAGGGCTTAAAATATTTAAATTAAAATTTCAACATTCAATATTTAATTTCTGTTTCTTTATTAGACTGTTAATATAGTAGCACTCAAAATAATCTGTTTTGTTTCCATCATAATATAAATTAGTTACAAGCATGAAAATACAGCATGAAGAATATCGTCAATAATTCTGTAATGTCTTTCTATGTTGACAGGTAGTAACTACACTATTTGGGGTGAGCATTTAATAATGCAGGTAAGTGTTGAATCATATGTTGTATACTTGAGACCAATATAATATTGTATACCAACTATACTTAAATTTTAAGAATAAAAAGGAAATTTGGGTTTAATGGTCTTGGTAGTCAGCTGAACATAACAGGAAGCATTTTAGCTGTTTCACCTATCATGACCATCATCACTATTATCAAATATTTATTGAAACTACACAGGATGTATTTCACTTGAGTGTGCCTTTGTATGGTGTTCCTCACTAAGTTGCAGTAATTTTAGTACAAGGTGCATAGTCTGAGGACTTATTTCCTTTATAACACATTTATGGAGGAAAATAAACCAATGAAATTTTACAAACTCTTTTTTTAATTTAGCATTCTCGTGCTTCCCTGCGTTATGTTGATGTCCCACCATGCGGCTTACTCTTTAAGTTCAGTAATAGGTTTTATTCTAGATTCTAAGATAGCATACCTACTGAAAATAAAAGCTTAAGGAAAAAAATGAAAACAAATTTTCTTAAGTGAAAAAGAGAAAACAATTTATTCACAAGAACAGAAATAAACCTAACATCATCTTCTAGCTTATCTTTTTTTCTAGTTATCTACTTGCACATCTTTAAAAATATATGCAATTCCAACAGAATATTAATAAGGTACAATTAACAGTTGATGTTAATAAAATTGTATTATAGTCTTTAATGTATATGTTAACATTTGTTAGAAGAGCAAAACACTTGTCAACAAAGTGAAAAAAACAGAACATGTTGCAGCAACATATTAAAAATCATAGCAGAAAAACATAACATGCTCTTGTTTATTAGTTTACTCCAGTTCATATAACTACTAAAAACATCAGTGGTTTCAAAGTATGTTAATACAATTGCAAAATATTCAGTAAAATCTCAAGTGTCCTGTTCAGTGAAAGATCAAACTTGGGAAGTAAGAGATGTCATGATATTTTTTTCTCAGCTATCAGTTTGCTAACTTGCAATGGGTTGGCTGCCTCCCACTGCTGAAATCACAGCTCCATTCACAGGACCCTCACACTATCTATACCCTCTTCATGTTCTGGAATCTGGAAACTGATTTCCTTTTTTTTTTTTTTCTACAGGCCTTAGGGTGGGAATGACCGCCTTCATATTGCTAGCTTCATATTCCATGTTGGTTTCTTAAACCCTGATGACTTTATGTAGTCAATAGTCAATGTATTAAACACTCCACAAATTACACAGTTTGGGAAGGCCATTTGTTTGTTGATAGGAATCTAACTGGTATAGTTAAAGATTTCAGGTTGGAATGATATACAAATATAACTGAAAAATAACCACAGCTAGATTTAATTTACTAGCTTTTCATCAATTTCTTTCTTTTCTTTTAAATGGGTAATACAAGATTCTAAATAGCTATTAGATCAGAGGACAATGTAGACTTCTTATAAAATTGTAGACTTGTAGAATTTTGATTTAATTTTTATAGCAATTAGTATATTTCACTTAAATAGTATACTATTAAAGTGTGATAGTAATCACTGAGAAATGATGATATTATAATATCTCTTGCCACTAGAATGAGTTTCACACAAAGGTAACACTTCACCTTTATGAAAGGAAAGAGGAAACTGCTGAAGATCATCATGCAAATTTCTCTTCCTGAAACTGTGCTTTATAAAAACTGCAGTTGGAAACAAGAGTATCTATGATACGAGGAGGAATATTATTTGCTGTTTTTGACTTTTTTTCTATTCGTGTTAAACTGATCTCTTAAATTGTAAAGTTTTTCAAAAAATTCAACCACAATTAAGTCATCATGATTATCTCATTTATTATACAGCTAAAACATTCTGTATGAAAAGTAAGCTTATCTAAATTTTTAGTTTGGGACTTACATGGAAGAAAAAGGAAGGTGCAATACCTAGAATGATGTAAATTTTCATAGGTAAAGCAACCGTGAGCTGTGATTAGTCATGGCAAAATGCCTCCAAAGAAGAGTTGCATAATAAGTCTTTTATTTCTCATGCTCGAATCATGAATATTCTGTTGAATGCCTTCATTGTGTGAGGAAGTTTGGAAAGTCCTGGATAGATTCTGTCATGCTGTATAAACATTCCTAGCATGGTAAGTACTGAGAACTTCATTCTCAGAGTTTTAACAATTTACATAAAAGTGAATTGAATTTCTGAAGCCTGGGAAATTATAAGAGAGAGGTGAAAGAGCAATAGTGTGCTAATGACCCTAGAGAGTTTGAAAATGTTATGGTCATGTCTTTTGAGAGAATCTCCTAAAAGGAGATAATGAGCATGGCTGAATTTGCAAAGAAAAGATCTTGGTATCAAGTGCCTGAGAGCGGGGCAATCAAGAGCCAGGGCGGTCAGGCAGAACCCGCCAGGAGGTAAGTCACTCAGTTCCTCCAGTTAGGCTGTGCCCACACTACCAGAAACTCATTCACCTGTGCCACTTCCACTCCCTCCACACACATGTTAGCAGACTTAGTCTTTTTTTTCCTTTTTCTTTTTTGTAATATGTATTAAACTCACACATACTGAGTGATACATAAAGGGTATTTCATGAAATCATTGTACACAGTATTTGAGAAACACCAGATTTGATAGTTCTTTATCATTATAAATTCATGGTTCTTTGACCTGTCCAGTAACGACTTTAAATCAATATATTCTATTTCTTCTTCATTTCAGTCATGCTTCAAATTATGTATCCTATAAGTACTGCTATTGCCCTAATCACTCCATACTTGATATCCCAAACTTTTCCAGTTCCTATCTCTGTGATCTTTTTATGCCAAATGCACTCATATCCCCCATGTCTTTTTCGCAGTCTTTGATTTTTCTCCTGTAATTATGTCTTCAATATATAAATCAAATCATATACACAACCAACCATATTTTTGGAAGTACTGAATATAATTATCCATTTCTCAGATGGCTTTAGATTCCACAATGGTATTAAAACTAAGACAATGAAATATGAAGATTTCAAATATTATTCTCCTCACCTAAAGGACATAAGAGAATTTTCTTTTCATTCCTAATTTTCTTTTTGCCTGTCTTAAGAAAAAATGTCCCTTTATTGCAAGGGGTAACATTGCCAATGTTGAGGGGCGGAGGTTGGAAGGAGTTATAGATTTTAAGTAACCAATTGGTGTTTCTTAAGTATTTCATAAAATACTTTTCAAAGGCAGTTTCAAACACCATCCTCCAATTATATTTTGTCTCCTCATAAAAATTCTGGTTCCAATGTCTTCCAAAACTAAAACCTTCACTTTGAGTATTTACTTCATCTGTGCTTGCTTTCTCTCTCTCTCTTCATTGTCTTCTTCTACATGGGCTATATACTCATATTCAAATCTCTTTAAGAAATGCTAAACTATGTTTTCCTTTCACTGTCAGTAACTTAATGAACATAGTAATGAGAAAGCTCTAATCCATATCTCCTCTACCGCTTTCATAATCTCTCTTAAATTCTTGGCATCCTAGACTCCATATTCTTATAATTCTCACTTCTCAGAACATACCACATTTTTCTTTTCCTTAAGAATTGGAATTTTTATTGAGATAATTGTAGATTTATGCAATTGAGCTATAACACAGGGAGATCCTCTGAGAGTTTTGTCTAGTTTCTCTAAATGGTAACACTTTGCAAACTGATGTTGTAATATCACAACTAGAATATTGATGTTGATACAATCTATGAATCTTATTCAGATATCCCCAGTTTTATTTGTACCTATTTGTGTGCAACTTCTCTCTCATTTTATTTACACACATGGTTTCAAATGTTACAAAATATTTTATCTTACTTTCTTCCTTAAAATATATATATTGGGGATTGTCCCATATTAGTAAATATAGAGCTAACTTTCTTTTAATGACTTTATTATATTAACCTTTGAATATATCTCATATATATATATATATATATATATATATATATAAAATTTATTTAACCTGTACTTTATGCTGGACATTTAGGTTTCAATGTAATTTGATATTGCAAACAAAAATGCATTGACTATTCCTTCAAGAATGTAAGTGGTCTTAAAATCTACCCTACTTTCAAATTTATAATTTGTCATGCCATAGTTCAGTAGATGCTGGGAAAAGATATGAGACTTTTGGTTAAAGACAAAAGACATCATTCACAGTGATAGCAATAACCAGAATACTGGTATTTGCACTGCTTCCTGGTGGCCCAGTTCCCAAAAGGTGCTGTAAAGAGGACCAAGTGACACCTGCATACTGAGTGGGTTGGTGTTACAAGAACTCTGAGTTTAGAAAACCCAGCGCAGTAAGTTCACCTAGACTTTACCTTTACTATACTGGACAATGAACAGAACTGATATTTGCTTTGTAGTAAGAGATTACCTGTGTTTTCCAAAGCTGTTCACTTTGCAAACTTCCTCAAAGAGATAGTCTAGAATAAAAGACTACCAGTGACGCTGTTCACAAGATATATGAAAATATGAAAAACCTATCTGTTTACGAAGGATTGTCTCCCATTAGGTCTATATTCAAATGGCTCATGTGTGTTTTTAATTGGAGGATACACTTCCAGTAATAAAATTGCTAAGCTGTATTTAAGCATTTTTACTTTGATAGATATTTCCAAATTGTTCTATAGTAATGTATGGTTTCTACTCTCTCCAGCAATATTGAAGAGAGACTACTTCATGAAACCCACTTCAAATAAGAGATTTATCATACTTGCTGATATTTGAAAATTTTGTGGATAAAATATTATTTTCATAATTATGAGTACTATATTTTTGTTCAATATAGTATTTTTATGCTTGAGAAATATTTATATTTCATTTGCTGTTTCTATTCATGGTATATATATTTTGTTTATGAAATTATAAGTCATTCATACTGTGAGTTTTTCATATAATAAAGCAATTACTAGCTTTTTGTGCTTGCTTATGAGTTATAAATATTTTCCTTTTTTGCAATTAGTATTCTTATTGTGTTTTCCTTGTTTCACAGTCTAGATGTTTGGATTTTGTATATGCACAATATCTATTTTTTTAATGATTTGTGTTATTTGAAGGTCTTCTACATTTTCCTGCCTAACATGTAGTATTTTTATGGTCTTACCTTTTAAAATTTGAATCCCTTTGTAATTTATTCTAAGTTATAAGTTGAACCCCAACTGTATTTTTCCATTTTCTTAACATTGCTAAATTAAAAAATACATCTTAACTCATTTTGAATAAGCCTTTACATAAATATTATTCTTGTAATCTTTAAATTGCTGCTAGATGCTCTCTGATATATTATCTAAGATTTTTGCTTTGTTATTCATAAATAAATATGGTCATTGTTTATTAAAATTCACTTTCTCTTTGCTTAGATTTTTCATTTATATTTATCTGGAATGTCACCCTGTTTTTTGGTTTCAAATTTATTTGAAAAAGGTTATAAAATATAGTCACTTCTTTCTTTCAGTGGTTAGATTTCCTTCTCACTTCGCTTGTTGTATATTATCATTTCCTGCTTTGACCTTTATTTGATTAGCTGAAGGTGGTGTCCATTTATTTTCCAAAGAAGTAGCTCACGGCTTCATCTATTTTTCATGTTTTTCTGTTTTCCTAAATTGTTATATTATGGTTTCATCTTTATTAAACCCTTTGTTATGCTCTTTTATTGGAAATGGGAGGGAGAGACGTCCTACCCTAACACATAAAGAACTTAATCATTTTTTAGAACTTTTTGAATTGAGTACTCACTTCACTGATTTTTTCTTTATCATAGTTTCTTGTGTTGTTCTGCTTCTTTTGAGTTTTTATTTTTAATTGTAATTAAGTAAATAATTAAATTGTAAAAATAATAGTTGACATACAATATTATATTCAGGTAGTTTCACGTGTACAACATAGTGATTTGACAACTAATTTTGCTATCACAACTGAAATAAATGAACTAATACTGTCTACTAATAACATGTTTCTAGGAATTTATTTTCTTCTTGAATTTCTTGTGCATATTATCTACTTTATCTGACCCACAGGTAACATTTATAATCATAACTGGGTTCCTTGTTTTACTTAATGTCTTTTGCTACAAATTCTACATAATCTGATAATAATACTGGAATTGCCCTTTTTAAATTGCAGTTATTATTGACCATGTCTTCGGCTGAGAATAGAAGTGATAAGAGGGTGCATCATGGCCTTATGCCCAATCTTAAGTAGAAAAATAATCATTTTTCATCATTAACTATAAAATTCTCATAAATGCCTTTTATAAGATTAAAGGAAGGTTTATTTCCTTCTTAGGTTCCCTAAAGTTTTTAAATGAATGGATATTTATTTTGTGAAATGGTTCTTCTGCATCTCTTGGGGTGATCACTTAATTTTGCTTTATTTATTTCAGAAGTATAACAAATACACTGGTTGATTTTCAAATGTTTGACAAAATGACATTTCTGGTCAAAACCCATTTGGTCATGCTGCAACTTTTTTCTTTATTACTGGATTTTTGGCAAAAATTGTGTTAAGAATGTATGTGTCTCTACTCACAAAGGATACCTGGGTGTAGTTTTCTTTATTTGTAATGTCTAGATCTGGCAGTGATATCAGAATAATGCTGGTCTCATAATATGAATTGAGAGATTCTTCCTTCTCTTTTATTTTCATGTAAAAGCAGCATTTAATTCATCAGGAAAACCATCTGGACCTGGATTTTCTTTGTGGACAATGTGTTTAAACAAAAATTTAATGTCTTAATAAACATAGTGATATTCTTGTTATTCTTGACAGAGTTTCAGTATCTTCCCAAAAAAAGAGTGTTCATTTCATTTAAGTTGTCAAATACACTGGCATGGATTTGTTTGTAATGTCCCCTTTATTTTAAAATTCATAGGGATTCCTGTTGTGTAAGTCCTTCCACTCCAGTTTGTGGGATCATGGACTAGTCTCAGGTCTCTGGGCTCCCTAGAGATTGGTATGCCCAATACTTTCTGGTGGTTTCTCTGTGGCCTTGGGGAGTCTTCTCCCATGTGTGCTCTGGTCTGTATTCAGCTGAAGACCAGGAAAGAACCCTTCTCAGATCCAAAAGTAAACCACCCTGGGAATTTCACCAGTCTCAGCTTCTATGAGCTCTGAACACTGTCTCCTCAAGACAGAGTGCTTGTTTCTGTCTGAGTATTCTTTCCCTGGAAACTCTTCATCCAGTGAACTGGAGCCTTTGTAAGGATTGCCTCATTTGTTTGCTTTCTCTCATTGATAACTATCCATTCTTACTTGATGTCCAATGTTTGCAAACAAACCTATTGAAAAAAATAAGTTTCCTGTCACTTCATCATGACTGGAAGAGCAGGTCTCAGTGTTCTATTTTTATAAGGAGACAAACAGAGTGAGGCAGTCTAAGATGAAAGAACATTTTCCAGAAATGTATCTGGGGACATTGTAAAACATGCATGTCCCTTTCATAATTTTCTTTGGTTCCTCTTTCTCTGCATGTTAGTATTTATGTTAAGTTTAGTTATTTGGTTTGCTTTTGTTCATTTTGGCTAGAATATGAAACCTAATTCAGAAATACATGCTATAACATAGAGAAAAGAAAAAGTAGTTTAAAACACCTCACTGGTTTAAAAAATGCATGTTTAAATCAAGGAAAATATAATTCAATCATAATATATAATATGACAATTTTATAGTGAATTTCAAAGCTTATTGACAATATAGGAGACTATTTGGTTCACTGATTTATATTTTATCTCAGTAGAGGAGAAAAGTACAGATGCTTTGGACCTTAGTTCAGAGCTCAATTAACTTTGAAAGGTTTGAAAGTAATTTCCAAGGCCATACAAGTATCTAATGAATCAAGTGCCAAGGGAGGTGAAAGTGCTTGAGCAAGAGATAATAATAAACCTCCCCCCTTTTTGACCCATAAATCATGGATGACTTTATGTAGCCTAGTAAGTAGGACAACAGATTTTTCATGCTCAGGATGAAGTAAATCAAATAAATATAAAGAAAATAAAGGTGCTCTTTCTAAAATAAATGAAGAAACCTTAAATACAACAAATAAACTTTGAATAACCAAAGTTACTATTTATCAAACAGCTTTGTTTTAGCATTCCTTTATATCTTTTCAGAATGTGAAATTATCTGCTGAGGAAGCTTCAGTGATCAGTTTTTCTATCACCCTACCTTCTTCCAGAAAGTGTGGGCGTCTGTCAAAAATTTACTTCTATGATTTTGATACTCTTTTAGATGACTTGACAATACTATTGTACTGTTTTAGGGTCATTTAAACAAATCATGTGTGTTTTCATTATCTTTGCTTAGTTTTTACTAATATGCCATACAGTATTATTTTTAAAATAACAAAATAAAACAAAAAAGCCACTCTTGCTCTATGATATAAAACCATCCCAGTATGAAAACTCTTTATCATGGCCCCCTTATCAGATTTCCCATGTTATCAAAAGTTTACTATGACTTTGTATATTGTTTTTTGCTTATAACACTGATAATTTTTGTCCCTACAAATCACTAAATACTAGAATACAAAATAGGAAAATAATTTTTAAACCCCAGTATAGTTCATTAATTAATATACTAACCATTAGTCAAAATAAAATAAACATTTCACCATAAAAAATTGCTTACATTAAAATATGTGATAGAAAATATGCAGGAATTTTTTACAGATAATACATTAGCTAATGAATTAATCGAGTTAGAATTAACATATATTTAAGATCAATGACCTCTACAGATTTTTGACTCTTATTTAGAAATTATCAGATGTGTGTCCAAGTACTTAATAATGAGAATCCAAAGCTTCATCTTAGAATTGAAATACTGAAGACTTGGAAGAGCAATTTGAACCATGTTAAATATGAATCATTTTTAAAAAGAAAATTTCACTTTGGAATTCAGTCCTACATAGTAATTATTTCCAGTAAGCTCACTTAATAGTGTGCCATCCAGATGCATAACATTTAATCTTCCAAAAGCACAGAATCTCCATACCTCAGTAGTGTGCCATCTCAGGAAGCCAACACACAATTTACTTTCAGAGTTCAAATTGTCTTGACTCAAGTTATCTATTACTTTGCATTTAAAAGAAATCTAGTTTGTGATATTACTTTCATAATGCATACATTTCCAAGATTGTTAAAATTACTTAATATAATTAAAATAGTATAAATTGGAGATAATTATAGTTTAGTTCAAATAAGATAGAATAGGGATTGCATTAAATCTTCTCTCAATTTATCTGAATTTGAGCTAAACCAATCTCTATATTTTTAAAACCTTACAGATCAAGATATCTTCCTGAATATAGAGTGTCAGGCCAAACTTCCCTTTGAAATTCTGTCTTTCCCTAAGATTTCACTTCCCCCGCATAAACAGATTTTTCTCTCTTGTTATTTATACTTATCTCAGCTAAAATAATGAAAGTTCCAAAGTGTTGGTCACCTATTGTATTTATTGCCTTTCAACCTTAGACATATTAGAAATGAACTTCTTTATTAAGATATAATGAATGAAAGAGGTGAAGTGGTATCCACACAACACATGTGGAATTTTACATGGTCTACCAACCATCTGATGATGTGGGAACAAATATAGAAATCAAGGATATACTTAATAAATTAGTATAAATCAGAGATATTTATAGTTTAGTTCAAATAAGAATAGGGATTGCATCGAATCTTCATACCAATGGCATTTTTCAATTAACTAGAGAAAACAATCCTAAAATTTATATGGAGCAATAAAAAACCCTGAATAGCCAAAGCAATCTTGAGAAAGAAGAACAAAGCTGGGGTGTCACACTCTTCAGCATTAAGCTGTCACAATGTTATAGTGATTAAAACAGTATGGCACTGGCACATAAACAGACATAGAGATCAGTGGACTAGAATAGAGCTCAGAAATAAACCCACATATCTACGGTCAGCTGATATATGAAAAGGAGCAAAGAATGTACAATGGGGAAAAGAGAGTCTCTTCAATAAATGGTGCTGGGAAAACTAGGCAGCTTCTTGTAAGAGAATGAAACTGGACATTGCCTTATACTATACACAAAAATAAACTCAAAATGGATTAAAGACCTAAACATAATACATGAAACCATAAAACTCTTAGTAAAACTCTTTTGAACATAAGCATGAGTAACTTTTTTTTAAAAAATGGACAGCTCTCCCTGGGCAAGGGAAACAATAGAAAAATAAGCAAGTGGTACTACAACAAACTAAAAGGCTTCCATACAGCAAGGGTAACAGTTAACAGAAGAAAACAGCAACCTACAATATGGGTGAATATACTCACAAATGATATTTCCAATAAGAGGTTAACATCAAAAATATATAAAGAACTCATATGGCTCAACACCAAAAATAAACAAATAACAATTTAAAAAAAGCAGAGGACCTGAATAGACACTTTTTCCAAAGAAGACATAAAGATAGCTAACAGGCACATGAAAAGATGCCCCACATAATTAATCATCAGGGAAACACAAATTAAAACCACGATGAGATATCACCTCACACCATTTAGAATGGCCACTATTCAAGAGACAAGAAATAACAAGTGTTGGCAAAGATATGGAGGAAAGCAAACCCTCATTCACTGTTGGTGGGAATGTCAGTTGGTACAGCCTCCATGGAAAGCAGTATGGAGGTTCCTCAAAAAGATAAAAATAAAAATACCATACCACTCAGTAAATCCACTTCTAGGAATTTACCTGAAGAAACCAAAATTTCTGATTTGTAAACATATATGCACCCCTATGTTTATTGCTGCATTATTTACAATAGTCAAGCTATGGAAGCAACCAAAGTGTCTATCAGTAGATGAATTGTTCAAGAATATGTGGTACATATATTCAATGGAATCTTATTCAGCCATAAAAAGGAAAGAAATCTTGCCATTTGCAGCAACATGGATAAACCTACAGGGCATTATGCGAAGTGAAATAAGACAGGCAGAGAAAGGCAAATACTATATAATTTCACTTCTATGTGGAATCTACAAACAAAATGAAACAACAGTACAGTGAAAGACTCACAGACACTGAGAAGTGATTGGTGGTTACCATGGAGGAGGGTTTAAGGTGGGTGGGTGAAAGAGGTGAAGGGGTAAAGAGGCACAAAATCTCAATCATAATACAAATTAGTGATGGAGATAAAACTACAGCATAGAGAATATAGTCAATAATTCTGTAAAATCTTTCTATATTGACAGGTAGTAACTACACTGGTTGGGGTAAGCATCTAATAATGTAGATAACTTTAGAATTACTATATTGTATATTTGAAATCAGTATAATATTGTTTATCAACTATACTTCAATGGAAAAATAGATAAGCAACAGTCAATTTCCTGTACAAAATAAAGTAAAATAACTAATATAGGATAAATAAAATAGAATATTGCTCTTCTGGAGGATGTTTTATTTGAGGAAAACATATTTGAGGAAATAATATCTATGCTATTTATAAACCTAAGGGAAAATCAGTACTTACAAGTTTCCCCTCACAAGGCAAAAGTAGAGCACCTCTGGGAAACCGTTTGTAAGCCAAAGTGCTGTGAAGTGAAGAGTATCCCCTGTTCTGTGAAAGTTTATATTTTGTCACTTTGCTTTTAGAAAAGACCTACATTCGTATGGAAAAGAGCTTTTTCATTTAAAAAAATCCTTTCCAGGTTTCTTTTGTTAGTGAAAATTGATACTAATGTAAATTTACCTGTAAATGTTAGTTTTGTGGCAACAAGCTAGACACTTCACTGAATAAATGAATCAATTTAAACAAGTTTTAATACAATAATTTTAGAAAGAAGTCTCATTTACATACGTTAATGAAATTTTAATATAGAATATTCCAATGAGCCTCACAGGTTTATTTCATCAGTAGAGGCCCACTGTCTTCACTAGCAATCATTAAGTGTCAGTTATGAAAGATCCTAGCTTTCTATTAATACCTTGAAATTTAATTCACAAGTACGAAGTTTTCTCACATTTGAAGAACTGCATGTGTGGCACCTCAACTTCTTTAAGCAGTGCTTCATCCTATGATTATCCTGTATGGATTTATTGCATTGATAATATATTTATTGGTAAATGTTTATGGATAAAGATTAATATCTGTTAGCCATCAATGAGTGTGAGAATAACAATAAATATCACTGTTTTATGTGTTTTTTATTGAACTTGTAAATAAATACAGTGAGAATGAACTTGAACAAACTGTTTTAACCACATGGGCAAAAGGAAATTTGACCACATGATCCTAGTAGTAAATTACTCTATGTTTAATTTAAAAACCCAAATTGAATCTTTGACATGCTTGACTGCTAGTCATATTTTATGCAGATAAACACAACAACTTTTTCCAAGACTTGGGCAGTAAATAAAAAAGGCACTGATCTTGTGTTATTGACATCCCATGAGAAGTGCACCTGCATTTCTCTCCACTTCTAGAAAATCTGCTTATTAAAAATGTGTAATCACATTGGACTATTTAACATAATCACATTGGAAATAAATTTTACTTGAGATTGTGAAGACTCATGTTTCTTTTTGCCTGAAGTTTATTTTTGCTTGTATTGTACAATCATTTTTAGAACTCTTTAGTTTATCTCATTGACTACCCTATTTTAATTTTGGTGAAAAACAAAATATACATCCCATAAGACATATATTAAAACAAGCTATTTTTTAGTTATTAAAATTAAAATGTTTCTATAATAAATAAACACTAATTGTCTATGGTAAGTAGAAGGTATATTTATACTTCACATATTAAACTTTTTAAAAACAACAACAAAGAAATCAGAAGAATGGTATTACTGATGTTTTTGATATGTGCGTATCTCAAATCCAGATCAAGCTGCCCAGATAGTTATTTAGGTAAACCAGTAAAAGGGAAATCAAAAAGACCTTGTTGATAGATTTATGTAAATACTACAGACAGAATTAGTCATAGCAAATTAGTTCTTAAAATGTTTTGAATGATATTGGTGATCTGGGGAGAAAAAATAAAGTAATAAAAAATTACTTTTGCAAGGCACATTTTTAAAAATAATTTATTTTGCATAAATTTTTCACTTTGCATTTGGAAATATGACCCACATGTTAAAATTACCTTTTAAAATAGGAAAGACTGCTCCAAATACCTTAGTAATTACCATCAACACAGAGCATGAGTTTCATTATATCATCGATGTAATTATTTAAAGTAAAGGTCATCTAGACTCTGCAAATTACATGACAGATTGCATAATAAACAAAAGTAATTGATAGGAAGAAAGTCTAAATAGAGATAAAACTTTATTTTCTAATTAGCAGATGAAATAAACTGCCTATCTGCTTCCTTCAAATTAATTTGACAATTTTTGTCAGTGTTAAGGGAGGTACGTCACTCTCTGGATTAGCAGGATTGCTGCTAGACCTCATGTTATATTTCATTTAATTTATCTATAACTGTGATGAGAGATGATCAATTACTGTTTTATTTCACATAGAGATATGTGTTTTAGGAATATGTTCATTAGACTGGCTGACAATATGAATAGCAGCTGTTAATGTAATTTTCTTCCCTATATTGAATATAAAATAGAAAGAACCACATAGTTCTCTTTTCTTTTTCACAATTGTCCTAGTCCATTAGGGCTGTTAAAACAAAATACGTAGGCTGGGCAGCTTATAAACTACAGAAATTAACTTCTGGAAGCTGAAATCTGAGATCTGGGTGCCAACATAGTTGGATGAGGGCCCTCTTCCAGGTTGTAGACCTCCCTGTGTATCTTCCTAGGATAGAAGAGGCTGGGGAGTTCTCTGGGTCTCTTTTATAAGAACACTGATCTGCAGTATCTCCCACAGTCCCCAACTCCTAAAATATCATCACACTTGGATAATTGTAATCACTTCCTCATACTGTTAGGATTTCAACATATGAATGTGTGGGAAGATACAAACATTCAGACCACTGCAAAAGCTTAAACCAATGCACGTAGTAGTTCTACTTCATTAACCCAAGTTTAGACAGATTCAACATATAATCACCCAACATTGGTTCCAATAATAGGCTTAGTTAACAATAATTTGTAAAGTATCATAATAAATTATATAAGTATGTTGAATAGAAAAATGGTCAAAGATCACAAATTTTAACTTTTCTTGCCAACTTTATATAACCTACTGTTTATACTATTTTTACTTTTGCATTTTTTTGAAACACAGATTCATAATATAATAAGGAACAAAAAGTGAGTTTCATCTTACTTTCACACCTTGGGGATTGAAATCCCAGATCAAATATTCAGAATAATTGACACTTGGAGTTACTTACTTAAAAGTACCACCAGGATATCTATAACAGCTCCACATAGTTACTGGTAGGAGAGAGAGAGAAAAATGTCACCCTCTTGCTGATGATTATTTCAAATTTGAAGATGCAATACATTTTCTATAAGATTAACACCTTGCAATACTATAGATAACAAGTTAATTTATGAATATGAAATTAGTTTTATTTTCCAAACATCAGAAGTTTGCCTTTCCCATAAGACTAAAGTTTTAAATTGAGAACTTGAGTGAAATTCACATTTATTTTACCTACAAATTTCCATGAGACTGTTTGCATTTCACACTGTGTGAACCACATAATGATTCAAATATTTCATATCCTACTTTCAGGGATAGTAATATCATATACCCAACAGTGTGCTTTTGATTTAAACTGCAATTGAGCATATTTTAGATACAATCTATTTTAAACACAATCTATTTTAGACACAATTTCCATGGTGAAAACTTTTATTCTGAGGAAAATATGTACTTCATAGGACCACTGTTTCAAATATAGCAGGAAAATTCAAGAAATTAGATGTAAGTACTGGTAAGTAGCTGATATGTCACTTATTTCTTTGAAGTTGTTATTTATGTTGCTAAAACTTGTTCCATATTACAAAAGAACGATAAGATGGGAAATAATATTCTGTAACACTTACATTCAAACAAAACTCATTTGAAATGACCATGAAATTGAGACACAAATATTTTAATTCTTTAATCTGGAAAAATTTTAATTATTTCATGTCTAAAATTTTGTCTTATAAAAATTTTTGCAAGATTATAAAAAACAAGTTTCCTTCTGTCTCTGCCATAAGGTAATAATGAATATAAAATATCCAGATGCTCATTTACTTATTTACCAACACATATTTTTGGACAGCTGTTATATACAAAATATTCATGTGGTTACTATTTGGATAAGAAGCTAAAGCTACCATACACATCCCCAAAAGAGATTATAGCTGAGTAAGGGAGATTATTAAATGTAAATTAATGTAGTATAAAGGGAAAAAATATAATGTCTTAGAGAAAGTACACTAACAGATGAAATGTTGTGGAATTTCAGAGAAAGGAGAAATATTTTATTTGAGGACAAGGGAATGCTTAATGAGAAATTCACACTTAAACTAAGAAATAGATAAATTCTTTGAATCCTGGGTAAATGAGGGGTAAAAATTATCCAAGTCTATGGGACAATTAGAAAATACAGCAACAAGGAAATGTTTGTCTTAGAAAAATAAATAATAGATCACCATATTTTTAATACTATAAAATGCATCATTTCTCCCAGGAATTATCTTGAAATCCAAAACAAATTTATTTTGCAGCTTATATCCTAAAACCATCCCTTTCTTATGAAATAGCTCAATTTTTAAAGTTAATTTTAGAAAGAGAAAAAAACAAAGTTTGTTAATGAGAATAAAAGAGTTCCTCAATACTCATTCATAAATTATCAAAGCATATAACCACAAATAGATAACACACATCTTAAAGAATGAAAAGCATGGCTTTATTATTTCTTTCCGGGCCACATATTTTCTTGTTACTGTATATACAGAGGAGAGAAAAGAAGAGAATGAAAGAGGGAGAAGGGGAGAGACAGAGAGATTACAGAAAGGATTTCAACTATTTCACATACCTTACACATGGAATAATAATAACTGGATATTTTCCTTGGATAATAATGCTTCCTTAACAAGAACACTGGATTTATTGATCCAGTTGTTACATCCTATGTTGAAAAGATATAGATAAATATCTCAAATTAATTCTTTTCTTTTTGTCATACATATATGCATGTTCAGGTTCCTGTGTATTCATAATTCTTTATCCTCTGAGTCAATTCTTGGAGGAAAAACAAATGGATTATTAGATCATTGCATTTCTTGAGAAACACCTCCATAAGAGCTCAAATTTATTAGTAAAACAAAATGCATGATTCAGTTTTAAATGCTGCAGTCATTTAAAAATCTTTAATTACAAAGAAACATGCAGTTACTGTTTTGTTATATTAGCACCTTTGAAAATGCTATTTTAGAAACTGTATTGATTAGTAATTCTAAAAATAATTGCATTAAATTCGACCTCATTAAGAATTCATAAGATGTAATTTAACATTATTTCTGTTTTGAAATGCAAGTTTTTTCTCCGTCATTTATAATGAGTCTGCAAAATAGAGATAATAAACATACAAATTCACATCTGAAATTAAAGTTTGAAACTGGTTTGAATAGTAAAAATGTGACATTTTATAATCATCTTGAAAGTTTTTGTATTTTTTTCCTTTAATTTTTTTGTTCTGTACTGAAGTGTATTAAAACTGAAAATGAATAGATAAGTTTCCTTGGAGAGGTGTATCTATTGTTTTTAAAATAACATTTTAAACATTCTTAAAAAATCCAAAACATTTAAAAAAATCATGGCCTCTTAACGAGACAACTATGTTTTTACATTAATTTTAAGCAAAAATTAATTTAAAAATCACAGATATTACTTCAATTTTTTTCTAAATTTAATCATTTTTAGTTTTAACAAGTCTGTAGTTTTGAACTCTCAGAGAATTTTCAAGAGGACCCAAATGAAAAACATATCTCACTTCCTTCTTCTGGAATCAACAGACTTTCCCTACTTCCTTCCTGCCTTCTGTTTTTTTTTAAAACTTTCCTTCCTACCGTAGCCTCTAGCCCTTGATCTTAATGACCTTTCTAATTTAGTCCTGACTGGATTTGGACTGAAAAAACAGAGCTTAGGACGTATTATTGATTTAGTGCATCTTCAGAAAAATATCCTGGAACGCTATACTATGCAAGCTCCTAAGAGATGTCACATCACTGCCCATTGAAGATTTTAAGATAACCATGCTACTCTCCCAAAAAATACCTATACATGCTTATGCCCATATTGACACTTGCAGTGGCATCACTCTTCTATTTGGGAGTGGTACATTTATAAATGCATTGGAAGTCATAAATTCAGAAGAACCATCACAAAATTTACACCTTTTATCATGTTTATATGGATAACTTTCATAAGCCTCTGATTGGGGAAAAGAAATAACTTTCAGTAAATGAAGTGTCATATTATATGAAAAGTTAAATATGCCATCAGAAATGCCCTTGATAAACTTTTAGGTGTGATCAGTCTTCTTGTCTGTAACTCTTCTTAGGTTCAACATTGATTTCTATAGCTTTTTCTAGCAGACAATGAATTTTAAATGTGTGCCAATAGCAGTTGGCACAGAGTTTTATGAAGTGGATGAATGCTTTTACATTTTTGACTTGAACTCCCATTGTCCCTCTCCCAAAGCTATATTTTTCTTCCCTGGTTACAAAACCAAAAATTCTAGTTCTCAAGTTTTGTTTTTGTCTTTGCATTTACCCTCTTGAGGATATGATGATGGAGAGCTCTCTATCCTTGTAAATGTTGAGGAAATCACAATTAAATGATCCTCTGAGATAATGTTTCACTTGTTTCTCAGAGAATCCAGATCTAAAGTTAGAATTTGAATTCAAAACTGTTAATGTTCCATAACATCATAAAACATTAAAGCTCGAAGGGATAAAAAAATAATCCTACCCTGATTCCCTTGTTTTACCTGAAGGAAAACAGTTTTAAAGTGACAGAATCTAGCCTAAAGTCACAGTGTCTGCCAGCAACTGAAGACAGACAGAAACCTAACCCCCTGATCTAAAATAACCTTCTGCAGCTAATTGGATAGGGAATCTTTCATGTGTCGATGTAGTGATGGTCTAACAATCCATCCTCCTCCTTGATTAATGGTCATCACGAAAGGTCTGCTTAATACAATGGAAGTAAGGGCAACAAGCAAATTTATGAATTTTAAAAGATAAAATATCTTTCTATTTATGATCTGCATGTAATACAACCATGGTTTTTTAGTCTACTTATGTTATAATTACTAGGTCTATAATATCTTTTCATTCAAGTAGCCTAGAAGGAAAAAAAAAAACCTTCAAAGATGAATAATTATGTCAGAAATGTGTATAGTTAAGGAGAAAAAAAGTTGATGTATGTCAGAGAAAAATGTGTGCTATGTATGTGTGTGTGTTTAATTTATATATGTAATGAAATTCATCCCATATATTCATTTGGAAATATTGTAAGAGTAAAAAGTAAAGGAAGACTGAAAAGAAAAAAAAAAACCTACTTTTTAAAAAAAAAATGAAAGTAATATTAATTATAGGCATTTATGAGAATTCATTAACATTTACAACTAATTACAATGGCACCTAATCTTTTATTAGAACTTTTATTTTTCAAGAGCCTTTATAATCACCATCTTAATTTGTCCCCACAATAGCTGTGGGAGATAGTCAAGGGAGGCTTCATTTTCTCCATATTACTGATGAGACAACAAGGTCAAAATAGTTAAATGATTTGTCCAAGATGAATAAACTAGGTTGCTTAGATCCTTGACCTGTAATCATCTATAATACATCAAATTAACAGTTTCACTCACTTTCAATACCAAATTCTTTATAAAAACACAATTGTGTAACTCTTAGGGTATGATTATCTGTTCATTATTGTTTATTGAAAAATCTTCATAACTGGTTTACCTATTTGAATTTCCTCCATTCCAAGGAAACCTTCTTTAAAAAGTAACTTTCACTATTGACTCTTATCGAATGCATTTTGTTGATAGCACACTACTACCTATAAAATGTAGCCCAAAGAACCTCAGGTTCTCTATATAGGCTGAGATCCATTATGACACATGAAAACAGGACTGATCTTAAAAGCAGGAAGTGTCAGTTGATCCCCGGGTCTGATAAGTATGTAAGAATATGCCACTCCTAATGTGTTTCAGTAATAATGATTAATAAGATAATTTTATTGGATAGGCTAACCCTGCCACATTCCCAGATCAGTTCTTATTTAGACATAGGGTTAGTTCCCGGAGTCAGTGATGAACTTGGGTTAGTCATGCTGCATTAATCCAAGTTTACAATGTGAGTGCTGGGAGTTCGTGTTTTCACTAAAATGTGGATGTGCAGCCATGTTCAATCATTCTGCATGAGGGGGCTACGCTCTCAAGACTCAGAACCCTTTAGCTGCTATTTCCCAGTTTTTTGAATCATCCTGTCTAGAGATTATGGCTTCTTTTTCTTTCTACCTTATGACATCCAGGTTCTCTATTTCATTATAAAAACCTTAGTTTGGAGAGTGGAACTCCCTGGCTCAGTGTTAGCCCTCTCCTCAACGCTAATCTTCCCCAAGCCACCTGCATTCCTCTAGAATGTGGGATTTTTAGAATAGTCATTGAAAGTGCTGAACTCAGTAGGGTGCATTCATTAGGGCACAAAGATTTACATTTATAATGTGACTTCACAACAACTCTATTCACTTTAACAATACTTCAGTGCAGCTCATAGCTTTTACCTTTACCTTTGATATTATATATTTAGTTTTGTTTTCAGGTATTAAATTTCTCATCTGACATAAATTAAAACATTTATCTAATATCTAATTTAATCTGTACCTCTTCTTACTGCTTCAAATCTGTCTGACAAAAGATTGAAATTAATGAGAAATTCATTACTGGCCACAATCTTATAACTGGAATTCAACAAAAACATAACAAGATGTGGATAAAATGAAAGTTCCTGCCGCCAGGATTCTTACCTGGCCCTAGTTAGCTAGCTCACCACACACGTGTGGGCAATACGTTGCTATTAACTCTATGTAAAGAGCTCTGCCCAGTACTCTGGGCGACATGGTGGCAGGGCTGCAAGGCTGCAGGAGAGAAGAGCAGAGGCTGGGGTGGTGGCAGCACAGAGGACAGAGACTGAGATGGCTGCAAGGGTAGAGAGGCCCAGAGGCAGAGACCAGCTTGCTGCATGCAGACTCGCTCTCAGTGGATGAAATTTTAGTGATTGACCTGCCACTGGGGAAACAGAGTTCGTATAGTCCTTTAACCCCAAGAACATTCTACTGTCATTTCTTTGGTCACACTGAATCCATAGTGAACTTGCCTGGGACTGAAATCCGTTGGCAAGATACTAGAAAATGTCCAATTACATGGAAATTTTAAGGAAAAATATAAATAATATGTGAATAACAGAAGAAACAAATATGGAATTTAAAACATTCAACTTCTCAAACAAAACATTCACTAAGATAATAAGGTACAGAATTAACATATAGAAATCAATAGCCTTCATTTACACAAAAAATAAACAGAAGATATAATTGTAGGGAAATGTCTTTTATAACACAAATAAAGAAGATAAATACAGTTAGAAGCTAATAAAAACATAAAAAACAAAATATGCAAAATAGGGAAAAAAAACTTTAGGACACACAGCAAATACACAAATAAAATTAAAAAGAAGGATATACTTTTGTAGAAGAGTAAATGTTATAAAGATTTGTTTTAATTAATTTATACACTTAAATCAACTCCATTAAAAAATAACAATAAGCTTCTTATGGAACTACAAGTTGTCTACTCAGTATAGACAAATAATGATGCAAGAACAGTTTTAAATAAAAGTGACAAAAAATCTATAAGGGCTAACCCTATCACATATTAAAACAAGTTTAAACCATATGTAATTCAGTGTAGTGTTGGTACATGAATAGACAGACACAGCAAAATGGAATATGAAGTCAAGAAAAAGACACAAGTTCGTACAAAATGTAATGTATGGTAAATTTAATATATGGCAATGCTGCCATCAAAATCATGCAGCCTTTTAGCTAAGAGGAATTTTCAATAAATGACTCTGGGCAGCCAAAGAGCTATTTAGAAAAAGAATAACTATATACATAAGAATGAATTCAAAGTATCAGAGCTCTAAATTTTTTTTAAATATATAAATTATTCTAAGAAACAGACAAATACAGGTAAATTTCTATATAACTTGGGTATAACTTAAATTTTAGATGCAAGAAAATGATTATAAATATGATAAAGTAAAACTATATATACACACACATACACATGCAAACACACATTTCATGTAAGCAAAAATCATCATAAAAGATATAAAGAAAAGTTTCAAAATTAGCAAAGGTATTAACAAAATATTAACAAAATATATCACACAAAGGGCTAATATTCAAAATTCATAAACAAATCTTGATTGAGAAAATAATACTAAAAGTATTGACTCTAAGTGCAATGAATGAGGAATACTGAAGTAAACTGCAATGTTTTTTTCTTGTGATGAGGAGTTTTCAGATTTACTGTCTTAGCAATTTTCAAATATGCAATACAATATTGGAACTATGGTCACCAAGCTGTACATTACATCTCCATGATTTATTAATTTTAGAACTGGTAGTTTGTACTTTTTTGTCCCCTTCACTCATGTCACCCACTCCACACATCCACCTCCAAAGCCACCCATATGCTCTCTCTAGTCAAAAGCTCAGTTTTTTTGATTTTTGTGTTTTGTTTTGTTAGATTCCTATGTGAGATCATATTCCACATATAAATGAGATTTCACACATAAGTGAGACATTTCTATGTCTAACTTATTTTACTAGCATAATGCCTTCAAAGTCCATCCATATTGTTGCAAATGAAAGATTTCTTTTTTATGACCAAGTAATATTCCACTTTGTGTGTATGGATGTGTGTGCATGATATTTTCTTCATCCATTCACCCATTGTCTTCTGTGGTTACTTGGGTTGCTTCTGTGTCTTGCCTACTAGAACTAATACTACAGCAAACATGAGGGTACATATGTCTTTTTTTTTTTTTTTTGAGTCAGTGTTTATATTTTTTTTGGTTAAGTATCCAGATGTAGAATTGCTGGATCATATGGTAGTTCTACTTATACTTTTGAGAGGATCTTCCATACTGTTTTTCATAGTGGCTGCAATGATTTACCTTCCCACCAACCAGTGCTTAAATGTTCTTTTTTGCTTCACATCCTTGCCAACCCTTGTTTTCTCTTGTCTTTTTGCTAATAGCCATTCTGACAAGTGTGAGGTAGTAAATACAGAGAATAGATCCTGTTTGTCAGAGGCATTGAGGAGTGGGGGGTGTGCACAAAATTGGTGAAGGTGGTCAAAGGTATAAACTTCCAGGTTATAAAATAAATAAATCATAGGGAATGTATATGTAGCATAGTGACTATATTGCATATTTGAAAATTACTAAAAGAATATAGATCTTAAAAGTTCTCATCACAAGAAAAAAATTGTGTAACTATATGTGATGATGGATGTTAACCAGATTTATTATGGTGATCATTTCACAATATGTACAAATATTAAATTATGTTATATAAGTAAAACTGCTATAATGTTACATGTCAATTATCTTTTAATTAAATCATGTATATGTGTATATGGGAAAACTGGGTGATACAAGTACGTCAAGAACTAGTAAATGAATGTTCACATTGCACCACAATTCAAAGAAATATTTTGATATGAAAGAATGGAAGTAAAATATCTCTGTATATCCTTTTCATTAAAAAACAATCAGCACACAAATATATTTGAAGATTTACTCAAGTCAAGCAAAAATGGAAATCAGTGTTTCAAAGGGCTGGTAATAAACAGTGAAACTATTAAACATAGAATTTAGTCTCAACAGTTTACTATAAATTCATATATAAAATAGGCTGCAACTAGAATGAGTAAATCTCAAAAGAAAATAAATATTATGCAATATAATTTATGAATAAACAACTTGAACTTGAAAGCTACAAAGTGTTAATTGAGACATCTTGAGTATTAGAAAGCACATTTTTAGAGAAGCTGATAATTGAGAAAAATATTTGTTTAAGTCAATTTTTAAAAACTCAATATCACCTCCTAAATCTTACAGAATGGGGTCTCTTCCTATATTCTTAACATCACGTTATTTAAATACCCCACTCAGTTCAGCCGCACTGACCTTGTTTTTATTCCTCACTATCACCTTTCCCATCACTTTGTATCTACTACTTCTTCACCTGAAACGTTGTTTCTAAGGTGTTTCAATTGACTGACACCTTTCTATTTTTCAAGTATCTGTTCAAATGTCACTTCCACAGAAGTTTTTCCTAACTATTCCATCTAAAGTAACACTTCATTACAATTTATCTTGTACTTCTATTTTCTTCATGACATATTCACATGCTGAAATGACTTTTATTTATTTTATGAATTTATTTATTTTCTGTCTTTTTCCAATAGGACTAAGATCCTTGATGGATCTGACATTACTTATCTTTGTTTTAGTATCTCCTGGGCCTAAAACACTGCCTTGCATATAGGAAGCACTAAACATCTAAAATGAGATTTTTGTGTTGGAGTTGCATCTTCCACAGAGTAGAATGCTAATGTCAGAATATAATATTACATGAAGTCAGTGAGAACCACAATTACACATTCAATTATTGATAATTAAACAGGGTAGACACTTTGTGTGTAGGATTATACTCTCTGTAGATGACATCAGTAGAACCCCTAATTCTTCATTAGTCATGTTTTCTCCAGGACAGTCAAAGAAATATTTGATAAATTTTTCCTGATCTTTTCATAATCTTCTCCAACTAGCACTGCAAATTTAGAGTTTACTGATAAGCTGTTTTCTAGTGCTGTTGTGTTCTTTCACTTCTCTATTTCCCTCTTTTGTTTAGCTAAAAGGAAAAGTGACTGTTTTTTCCAAATGTCTGTACTTTGCAAATTGTTACCACCTTATTCATGGTACGTGAAGTTAAAATTGAACAACTACCCACAAAAAAAACATGCCTCTTTATTTTCTGATAACATCGCAATAATACAAAACACATATTTAAAATAAGGTTAAAGAATCTAAATCTTAAGTATTAAAAAAACTGAGTAACTCAGAGAGAGGAATGATTTGGATGGAACAATTTAATGAGTGATGGTCTTACTTATGGATATGTACGTGGAGCAGGTATTGGGTAAGAAGACCAAAGTGATTCATGTTTTGGACAGGTTAGATTTGAAATTCCTTGAAGAACCCAAGTGGAATGTTGCTAACACAGCTGTGTGTGTAAGTGTAAAGTATAAGAAGAATTTGGCTAGAGGTTAAAATTTTGTGGTCATCAGAGGCCGCATATAAAATGTGGACATGGATAACAAAACTAAGGGATTGCGTACAGAAAAGAATGAGAATTAACACTGTGCCTTGGGCAGTTTGTGATTCCATATTCTATGGTTGGGAAAGGTAGGAAAAATAGTAAAAGAGAGTGGAAGTAAGAGGAGGAAAACCAGAAGATTGTGGTTCCTAGTTCAGTGGTATACTTCTAGAACTTTCCTTGCTATACATAATAAAAATGGATTATGTTCTGTTTCTCTCTCTGTGTCTCCATGTGTCTGTGTATTTGAGTGTATTTGTGTGTGCTGAATAATAATGTAAATGTTAAGGTGTCACAATCAGAAATATTTTCTAACCATTCTATACTGCTTCTTTCCTAAATATTTCATATTTCCCCTTCAGCATGAAAACCTTTGAAACAGTCTCTAATGAGCTAAGTGTATTCCTTTTATTTTATGTTGTAGTTTTTCTCTTATTAGATCTTAGGGTAAGTGGACACTGTGGGATAATTTTGAAACAATGGGTCTCTCCCATTTTCATGGGCGTAAATCTAACTAAGGGTTATTTTTATTGTTTCTTTCTTCATTTGTTTTATGCTTCAGACCAATTCCCTTCAAAGTACATTTTTGTTTTTCCTTTTGTGTACCATGGAGTCAATGTTAAATTATTTATAATCTTGCCACTTTTGTGTCTAAATTGACTCTATTTTCCAGAATGAACAATTTAAATATGAAATTAGTTTTAATCTTTTATATACAATATATGCTATTGCGTCTTTGGGAGCAAAAAAATATATTCATATTCTTTGCATTAATGTATCACAGACTCTTCTCCAAGATAGATCATTTGGACAAAGTTTAGAGTAGATAAAATTTCAAGATCTCTCAACAATAATATAGGAAACTTCACCATGCTTATACAGGTGCCCACTAGTATTCTCAAATTGTCAGTATTCACCAAAGGAAATATAAAATTCATGTTAGGTAAAATACACAACATAAAATTTATGTCTTAAGGAAAAGAGTGTCCTGTGACAATTTCTTTTCAGCAGTTTAGAGATCTTTCTCCAGAGCAAATAACTTACATAATCTTTTACTAATTTATGTAAGTAAATCTATAGATATATTAGTTATAATTAAGATCAAGTTAAACTTGTCATCAGGAAATTTTTATAGATATGCATAATTTTGTTTTTCATAGTAACTTCTACAATTATGGGTACCTCTATGTATTTAATGTTAAAATACTTTATATAGATGGTATGGTTAGTATTAAATTGAAATATGAAACTAAATTGTCACTAAGTTTAATAATCACCAGTTCCTAATTTTTTTATAGTCACAAATACTTCTGTTTATATGCCTATATATACACATACATATATATCATTTCATATAATTTTAGAGGTCATCTTTTGGGGTGAGGACAGGAAAACAGATTAGTTCAAATGAATCTAAATATATGGGTACTCTGATATTCTTTATAAACTTGGAAAACAAATATTGAATGTACATTTCATGTAAACTACAATATTTTCTGTTAGGAATAGAAATATGAGTAAAGTATAGTCCCTGAGCCCAAGGACATCAAAATGAGGGGATCCATTAATGTATATAACTAACCATATCTCACAGTTATTAGGGCTATACGAGTGATATGGACCAAGTATTATGGGCATATAGAGGCAAAAAAAAAATGAGTTCTTTCTTTGACGTTTGGAAATGGTTTCCAAGAAAAGGCAGGTCATGAAATGAGAATCATTTCTCCAGTCTGAAGGAGACAGATGGGAAATATGGAAGACCATGAGTCAAACAGATATGCCAATAAATAGGGACTGTGCCTTATTTATATTTGCATCATTATGGACTGGTGTAGTTTGGGGCATAAAACAGCTCAGTGTATTAAGTGTGCAGACTCACTATGAAATATAAGGAAGAGATTGGAAGGAATGTTGGTAGACGAAATGTTGAAATGACATAGGGCCTAAAAAAAATTAAGGAAAAGATTTTATTCTGTTAAACTCTGTATTAAAAAATACAGACTCTTTCCTGTAGGCAATATGAGTTCTGGAAAGCTTTAATCTGTGCTTTCAAATGCTTAAATCTATGAAAGATTTGGGAAAAGAAAGTGGCAACATGGTTTGCATATTACAAGGGAATATATTTGAGGTATGAAGGAGGTTATACATACTTCCAGTGTGAGATTAGGACAGAGTACATGAGAGGAAAATAGAGAAAGTAGAGTCAATACATTTATTCTGAGAGAAAATCAAGAGGAGATTTCTGTCCAATGCATTCAATTCATATAATTAATAAATATTTTGTAAGTCTTTATAATATGCAAGAAATTACAGTCTACAGTGGACACATAAAATTCAACCACTATCCTTAAGGAACTAACAATCTGTTACAAAGTTATTAGCCAGTAATCTCAAATTATATCCTAAATTGACTTCAATCAGCTATATTTTGAGCTTCTCATAGCATTCAGAAGCATTTTCATTTTGAGGTCTTTTAGAATTCAGGTTCATCTTTTTATTATATTTCCTTTATGTACCTGATCTTTAAATTGTATCCGCAATCCTTTACAAACACAGAAGCATAATAATAAATTCTGCCTTTTCCTTTAGCATGTAGAGTAACACAAAATAAAAATCCATGTGTATCCACACAGTAATGGAAAAGACATAATCAATCTAATTGCCTCAAGGGAAGCAAATCAGGTGATGATAATTTTTTATTCTTTATGCATACTTTATTGAATGCCCTTGTTTTTGAAACACTACATAGGCATAGTTTCACTTCTATGCAGGAGGCTAGAACTTTAAAAAATATGTGTATAAACTATATATTTAAATATATATGTGTGTATATATGGTTCATATATGTATATATTTTCTTATATATATGTGTGCATACACATTCAGCCAAAATATTATGAGATGGTAGTTTTTCTTTCAACAGCATTTTTAGTTCTCTATGACCAAGCAAATGTGGATTTACAAATATGGAAGTTGGGGAATGTCTAGTTTTTTTGGATAATATATATCCAGATAACATTTTCTATTTTCTATGTAGACCACTGCTTTGTATAATGAGTAGTACATTGACGATTCTACCATTTAAAGAAATGTTAATTATTTATTGGTTCTAATATAGGCTCCTTACAGATATTTCTCAGGACCTGTTGTTTAATGTGTGGGGAAAGACATTAACATTTGATTTTATGCAAATTTTACCATTATATTTTTATTGTACATCAGTTAGATCTTTGAAAAATGTAAAACATTAAAAATAATGAACTTCTTTATATTCTCTTCTACACAAAACTGTAAGTAATTTTTGTCTTTCCTTGTAAGGATTTGCATTCTAATGATTCTATAAATCTTTCTTAACTCCTGCAAGGGTGGCTGATCTTTAGAATGCCATTGAAAATGAACTTGTGGGACAGGTAATTCCTATGTGGCAAACCTATTTGCACACGGACATCAGCATGCAATGACAAGATATAAAAACTGTCAGAGCAATTCATGTGAAGAACATCACACCAAATAACATCATAGAGGAACCGTGTAACCAATAATAACACATTTTTCCTGATCTATTTAATGCTATACATATAATAAATTATTCGCCTGATTGTATACTATAAAATCTGCATTTCATTCAAGCCATGTCATGCATTCCTTAAACAATAAATACACACACACACACACACACACACACACACACACACACACACACACACACACAGTTTCCAGTGCATTAAGTTCTAGTGAGAAAAAATTGAAGAATAGGGACTCCCTGACAGAAGCAAACCTTTATTAACCCATGGCAACACTGTAGTAGTTCTGGCCATCAAGTCCACAGATGCTTAATCTAAATTAGTTAATGGACCTTGTCAGCAGCTTGCAGTTCTAGGGATGTTGCAAAGTATTTCTTTCTTCCAGTCCCAGAGAGCCCTGACTCGAGTGCAGGATACTGAGGAAGGCATATGTCATCATTGAAATATATTGGATCTTTAATGTACATCTCCTAGAAACTATTATCAATCCCATGTTCTCAGCCTGAAAGTCTAGTAGCTGCCAAAAGGAAATAGTGGTGGTGGCAGTTAGAGCAACCAAAGCTTAAAAGGTAAATGTCTTCCAGGCAGGGACAACTGACAGCTAGAGTTCAAACTAAAACTGCTACTTCTGAATTAAAACCTATTTTAAGACAAAACTAAATTTAAAAAAATACAGTGACTTTATTTCATTGTAGCATTTCATTACACAGGCCTACCTCATGAAAATAAAGTATTTATATGCTACGTGATCTTAAGCAAGTACTGAACATTTTTAGCCTTAGTTTTCCACTTCTTTAAAATGAGGATGTAATATAACTTATGGGATTATTATGATTAAATATTTTATGTACTTTATAGTCCTTAGAACAGTGCTGACACATAGCAGGCATGATATAACTGCATGGTAAATAAACTAAAGAGACAGTTGAGAAAACTAATCACAGAATATTCAGCTCAAATGCTTAATTAGGGAGATGGCATGAGGCAGATATCAGCCTGTTATTTACAAGTTCAAAGTTCTTGGACAAATTGCTTAACCTTGCTAAAGCTCATCTACAAATGGAAATACTACTTATTTCATAGTGACAACTCTGAGAATTAAAGGTATAGGTGCCCTTAACTTAGTAGATTGAACAAAATAGATACTCAGCATGGAAGAGGTAATACTTTCCAGCTTCTCTTGTCACTAATTAGTGCTGGGCTCATCTCTAGGTTACTTTCCACTTGTCATCCTTGTGACCTATACTGAACCCTATTCAAGCTTCTATCAACACTTTTATAGTAAAAGCCTTTCTAGGCAGTGCTACTTATGTAGTGCAGGCCTAGTGGAAATGAAACTGTTAAAAAGGAAAACCTCAGGGTGCTTTAGCCAAAGACATGTCTGAAAGTATAGCCTAGGAAGTTACTTAGAATCAATGACTTGTGAAAAGAGGAGAAGACTTGCTCTGATTGAATTCAACTTAAAAGTTATTCTTTCTATCAAAAGCAGGAGCCAAAGAAGATTTATAGAATGAATGATATGTAGTTCTATACAGGACAGCGGTACAGTTGATGAAGAGTTTTAGTAGAGTTTGAAGAGAGAACAGTTGCAAACAGAGGAATGAAGTTGGTATTTAAGCACCACCATTAAAAAAAAAAATGACCACTTGAACTCAGATTAACTTGCAATAAAGAAAAAGATGGATTTATGACAAAGAGCATGGATCAAAAACAAAATATTCCTTAGATGATGACTACATAAAAACATTCATCTTAGCCACTTCATTGAAGGGTATCAGTTTCTTTATGTACAGAGCTGTATGCTAATCTGAGAGTCATCTTGGATATTATGTAGTATTGTTTGAGTGACAACACTTACACTCTGACATACGTATTGCGTGCAAGTGAACTGCACAAAACTTATATAGAGGCAAGGGAAGATAAAGTAATACATAAAGAGAAATATCTCTGAAGGGTTAATGAAGAAAAGAAAAAAAATCAACAAATGGAAGGCATTGTTCCAAGAACATCATGAGTAAAGAAAATCCGACAACTACAGGGAAGTTAACCAATTTTTCCTTTGCTTCCCATGGATGATGGGATAGAAGTTCAGAAATAAGCAATGTAAATATCTGTATAAATAGAAGTGGGACCACAGATTCACAAACTACAATACCAACCATAACTGACTGTAAAGTCCTACTTAGGAATATAATTTGCTATGGGAGACAAATCAATTAGGACATTAGCATATCAGCCATGGGAAACTTCATCTGATCCCAGAGGACTCCTTGGAGATATGAATGCATATATAAATCCTTAACTTCAAATATAAGATCTCTGTATACATAGTTGAGACAGTGATAGGTTACCAATAAATTAACATAATCATGGGTCATCAATAATTTAAGAGTCATATAATTTCCAATACCATAGCTTAAGAATCCAACATTATTGTTTAAGTAAAAATAAAATGGTGGGGGAAGGGCCTTAGAATCTGACAGACCTTAATTCAAAATATGACAATGCACTCAATTTTTTAACCTTGAACATTTTAAGTCTGTAAGTCTCATTAATTTATTTACTTAAGAAATTATGTATCCAGTGCTTATGATGTGTCAAGATACATGATAAAAGCATAAAAGCCACAGTTTCTATTCTTATGGAAATCCATGTTTAGTGAAGTAAGAGAATAGTGAGCAAATTCTTATACTAGAGTAATATAAATAATAGAAGGAATGCACAAAAAGGGTTTTTAGCAAGGCAGGGATCTAGGATATTAAGAATGTGGTTAGGTATTTTGGAGGAAGTGAAATCTTAGCTAGACTCAGATAGTTGAAATTAACTAGGTACCTAGATGACAGAAGATTGTTTTTTTGAGGATGGAGCCATTTATCCAAGTACATGTAGAAGATGTGCCTTAAAAATCACAAATAGTCCATATGGAGGAAGTGTAAGGATTGATAAATTGAAAGGGAACAAAACCATGTCATGGTATGCAATTCAGAATTAGTATTGAAGCCTATAGGTAGCTATTGATGGAGAAGTGAAAGGGCTTTAGGAAATCATTTGGGTGATGTAATGGATGTGGTTGATGCTCTGTTCAGATAGCTTTTTCTAAGCAGTTGAACCTATTCTTTCTCAGAACTGCTGCTGCAGCTGGGAGTATTAGGACTCAAATTTGCTCCCCTCCTGAGAACTAGGCTCAGCCATGCTGACCTGCCATCCCTGGTATGTTATGTTCCTCCTTCTCTAGTGGGCTTTACAGGCACGGACATGCAAAGGCTGGTCCGTGGGGGCTCTGGCCCTATGGAGCAGTTTGTGCTCCAGCAAACCCTGAGGGATTAGTAGGCCCAAGCAGAGACCACATCCTGGTGTAGCTTTTGTCTCCTGCTCCATCCTGCATCCATCTTTTCCCTTCTCTGGAGAGCATTCTCTCCATGAATCGTCTGCACAAAGACTTCCAAGTAAGGATTAATTTTCAGAGAATCCAACCTATATGAGTCTTTTATGTACAGGATGAGACGAAATAGGAGACAAACTGGAAAGAGAGTTAATTCCAAAATCCAAGTAACTGTGGTATTCTAGATACAAAGATAAGAAATAATGACGGCCAGAACTATGGCATAGCACTTAAGACTACCGAAAATTGTATAATTGCCAGAGATATCAAAGGCTGGATTCCCAGGACTGAGAGAAGGGAGAAGGAACAATAGAATAGGTGTCTGACTGGGGACTTGAAATGCAATCAAGGATAAAGGAGAAAAATATAAAATCAAACCAGAGGACCCTGTACTAACAAATAATAATAATGGGCTATGATTTCAAACAAGTGTATAATTAACTCAGCTTTCCCTTTTCATAACTTAGAAGTTAGAAAAGTAGTGTAAGAGAATGAGAACAAAGTGGAGGAAATTTGATGAAGAGGTTATTCATTAAATTTTGGATGTATCCAGTAGAAAGTTGAAAATTCTGAACGGAATTTGAGAAAATTCTTGACTCCAACATACTCAACTGCAGTGAGAAAGCATATATTATATATAGTGAGCAGTTACTTTATACTGTATGCAAAATACTAAGCTCTGTCCCTAACACAATTAATGTCAAGTTTCCTTTTTCATGTTTACCCCCTTGTTCCTGTGATTGCATCTGATTATACATTTACAAGTTGAAACTTATGCTATCAGTTTGCACACTTTGCCTTATTCTTTAGTGTCAGTGTTCTTGAACTTACTGTGGTACTGCTCAACTTTACTTTTTGGGTATCAGGCATCCACTTCTAAACCAAGGTCTCTATTGGCATCAGGTCCTCTGCTTTGCTATTACCTGATTATTTCAGCTAATTCACACAGGTTTCCTTTGTATCCTATCAATCACTAATAACCATTTGCCTTAACTACCAAACACAATCACGTCATCAATCAACATATCCTATGTTAATCTTACAAACCTAAATTCTTTGTATGAGTAGGATGGCTGGGAGGAAAATCTTCCATTCTTCCTGAAATTCCTTAGATATTAGTCACTGGAATTTCACATCTTGGTTATTGCTGGTTAGTTGAGAAACAATGATCTTTATTTAAGATGGTTTTTAGTTCTTTTATATAAAGATGAAGCCAGGTCTCTGATGAACAGTTGGTATATATGAAGAGCACATAATACTCAGATGGAAAAAAAAAAGGTAGGCTATTATCATTATATTTGAATTGCTATAGCCTCCTGTTTGGTTATTTTGATGTCAAATGTACCTTGACAACAACTTCTCACATGGGAAAATCCAATTCCAATGTCCACATTCCTGGCCAAAATGGCTTGTGGACTTTATAGAGACAATGAATTGATGACATCAAACATGAGAGCCAGAAAGAGACTGTACAATTAATCACATCATAGCCAAGGCCAACTTTGTAGGTCCCAGGAGGCCAGAAAGTAATCCCTTGCTGTTTCTTGTAATCCAGACCAGATGTCTTACATACATTTTTCAAGCCAAATAGTTAAACAGAGACTGAAACTAGAACCTGAGAGAGAGCAGGGAAAGAGATTGGGATTGAGATGTTGATTCATAAATTCATTCTTCTGCTTTTAAGTAAAGATACTTGCAAAGCCTTGCTCATGCTCCAGGTGTACACATAGACACACACATACACATTTTGCAAGACCCACCTGGAAGAGATACCTATTTATATTAACAGAAACTTGTCATGCCTATGTGATTTATATCCTTCAGATAGGGAGTGAGTGCTAGGACAGTGGATTATAAAGGTTACATTTTTTTCACCTATGACTGATAAGAAATTTATATCATTATACAACCTGATACATTCACGTGCAAATAAATACTACTGAAGTAAAAAGTTATTTTACTTATCCTATTATTTTTATTTTATTTTTTCCTTCCCTTCCTTTTTCCATTTTCATTATTCCCTGCTCAATCCTTTCCTTCTTTCCTCCCTCCCTCCCTCCTTCCTTCCTTCCTTCCTTCCTTCCTTCCTTTCTTCCTTCCTTCCTTCATTTCTCCTTGTTTCTCTTCTTTCTCCCTTTCTTTCCCCACTTTATTTTTTCTTTCATTCTTTTTCTTTCTTTCTAGCAACTGAACCAACTAAATTAATTTCATGATAAATAAAAAATGGATCATGATCCTCATGGAGAAAAACATAGTTCTCATGTAAAGTGACATTCTTTACCCAATGACAGTCTAAATCAAGAAAAACATGCAGTGCCTAAGGGATAAATATAAGTGGGTGTGAGACAAAGACCTAGTTTCCACTTTATTAGGGGACTATGAAGGCTGAAGGCAGAGTATAGAGTTTGTAGAGATAGGAAGATTTACAATACAGAGAAAATAATTGAAAATTCCAAATTAACACATTTTAACTTCACTCTTAATTAGTGTTCCTTTGTACTTCTCCACTACTAAGGCTAATTCATAAATTTTAACATGCAAAGCTGAAGGACCCAGGACTCTAATGTCTTTAACAAAATAATGGAATTGAAGTATCTATCTTTAAACAGAGACAATGTCTTTTAACTTACTTAATGCTTCATTAAGTAGAAACAGAGTTGAGGAAATAAGTCATACAATTTTTATTATAAGGAAGGTAACATATCTGAGGTTAAGCATTAGGCATGGACATTAAACGATAAGGAAGGTAGATATAAAATAACACCTCATCCTGCTATACCTGTGATTTGGGGTATGAGATAAAGGGCGAAATCCATCCTCTGTGTGCCTTGGTTCTTAGAGGAGATTTCTGTTCTCAGTGGTTCTATACAACACAGAGTGAATTCAAGAAAATGTTGATAACACAGCAGAGATAAGAGGGTGATGAAGTTTACATAGGAAGATACTGAGGTTGGACTTGCCTAATCCTTACATTGTGTATACTCTAGGTTACTCAGAAGCTGAGTTTAAGTCCAGAAATCTGCCATTAAGTTTTTATAAGAATTGATATTCTGAACCTTATATTACTATAAGGTAATCTGAGCATTATGTTACTATAAGAACTGAAGAAAGGCTGTGCCTTCCAAAGAAGCTCCCAATAGACCATATCAAGCTCAGGGAGATCAAGTAACAGCAGTCCCAGATACCAACCGTGAGTGTCAGAAGCATGTCCTGAAAAGCTCACTCACCCTAGACCCAAGGACAAGGACGGAACCTTGGGGTAGCCTCTCTCAACATGTGATCATGAAAGACTTTTCTACATCCTCTCAGAAGCCTGTTTGAAGGAGAACAGGAATTATTCTCCAAAGACTAAAGGTTATTGAAAGGAACAATTTTAATTATTGGAACTGAAAATTTTATTTATTGGTTAAGACAAATTTTACCCTGAACCTAAACAAGAATTTCTGTCAATTGTATCAAGGTAAAAGATCAGAAATTTCTCTGCACTTAAAAGTTGTAGTATGATTCACTTTGAGACTTTACACACAGACACAGGATTAACTTTTATAATTCATATATAATACCCAAGCTCGTATACTGAAATAAAGTTAATATTCCAGAAAAAGCACTTAGATCCATTGCCATTTTCAATTTCTTTTTGTTAATAAATCTTAATCCCACAGATGTATAAATTCCCCATTTAGCATGTTTTTCTCCCAAATAAAAAGGATTACCTTTAAGACTGCTCAGATGGCTAATCCACTTATGTTGAGCTTTGCTGCTAATCTTTTGCTTATTTTTTTTCATGTTCTAAAAAGAAAGCTACTACATAGAATTATGCTGATAGAAAGGACTCTAATAAGTCATTGAGTTATTTCCTTTGCCTTCAGTCAAGGCTGAAAACATATCCTAAAGCATAGTTATTTGTCAAAATTATTAAAACATACATATTTCTCAAAATTTATAATCAATTAATTATGCTAACTATGCTTACAATCCAAGCATAAGAATATTTGAAAGATGAGTACCTCAATATCCCCTTTATATCTTTCCATATTTTTTAACAATTTATTAAAATAATAAGTTTTCTAATTGGTGTTATGCCTATTTTTTTGTACCATGATGATGTATTACTCAAAAATATAGACTGAAAATGCATATGTTTTGTCTTCATATTGAGTCTATAGGATAAATTCATGATTTGTAACATCCTTCTCAGACAAAAAGCTTTTAATTGCACACATGCAGAAATACCTCTGAGAGTATATACACAGAATTCCAAAAGTTAACATCTAAATGAGGTGTGAGATCAGGATTGAATTTTTAGATCATGTGGCAAGGAAAGGCCATACTGACAAGGTCACCAGTTGAGTGGTGAATTGATCTTGATGAAGAAACAAAACAGAGATATTTGGGGCATTCCAGGCAATAGGAAAAGAATTGCCAAGGGCCTGAGATGAGTGTGACTGGTGTGTTTGCAGACTGGCCAGGAGGCCAGTGTTAGTGGAATTGAATGAGGGTTAAGGAGGTGAGCAACTGGAACTCTTGTTCATTCATTGCTGGTGTAAATACAAAATTGTATTTTGGAAGACAGTTTGTAAGAGTCTTTCAAATCTGATAATAACATAGCCATAAAATCTAGGAATCACCTGCCTTGTTTGGTATGTACCCAAATGAGTTGAAAACATATAACCATACCAAAGACTACACATGATGTTTATAGCAGCTTTATTTATAATTGTCAGACTTGGAAGCAACCAAGATATCTTTCAGTGGGTGAATAGATAAACTATACATCCATACATTGGAGTATTATTCAGTAATAAAAATTAATGAGCTATCAAGCCATGAAAACACATGGAGCAACTTTAAATGCATATTACTATGTTGAAGAGGTCAATCTGAAAACACTACGTATTGTATGATTTCAACTATATGACATCTGAAACAGGCAAAACTCTGTGGACAACATAAAAAAATCAGTGGCTCCCAGGGATTAGGGGTGAAGGAGGGATGAATAAGCAAAATATAGGTGATATTTATGACAGTGAAACAATTATGTATGATAAAGTAGTAGATATGTGTGATTGAACATTTTTAAAACAACAGAAAATGTGACCCTCATATAAATTATGGATTTCAGGTGATCGTGATGTATCAAGGTAGGTTCAACAATTATGACAAATGTACCACTCTGGTACACTACTCCATTGATAGTGGGGAAAGCTGTGCATGTGTAGGGACAGGGGCAAATGAGAGACCTTCATAATTTCTGCTCAGTTTTGCTGTTAAGCCTAAAACTGTTCTAAAGAAAAATACTATTTTAAAAGAAAAGATAATCAGTGCAGTCTTCTATGAAAGAAATGATAACTACTAAATTTAGAATAGTAATAATGGGCATAAAGACAAATAAAGGGATTTGAAGTATACTTTGAAATAAAATCTAAAAGACTTGAATATTGGTTGGATGTAGTACTTATGAGAGAAGACTGGTTGGATGTAGTACTTCAGAGAGATGAAGAAGTTAAGGATGACTAATTTTTCTGCATAGTGCACAAATTGAATTGTGTTGCCATTCACCAAGATGGGAAAGGCAGAATAAAAATCAGAATTTGAAGGGACAGACGAGACTTCAAGTCTGAAGGTGTAATTTTTATGATACCTATGAGATAATCAAACAGATGTGTCCATTGTCAATTGGCGCTATAGGTAAAGAAACAAAAAATGTTTTGAAATTCTCTTTTTCCAGAGAGTATTTTAGAACATGAGACTATCCACTATTTTAGACTATTTACTATCCACTATGGTAATAATCTAAAGAGTAAAAAGAGAAAAAGGAATAGAATTAGCTAGTATGATGTTTCCCCATTTCTGCACATATAAGGAAATAAGAGCTGGCAATGAGGCTTAGAAAGAGCATCAACGGAAGTTGAATGAAAAGCCAGTGCAATGTATATAGAGTTCCCAGAAAGACAAGACACAACTAAAGGTGATGTCATTATGAAGCCATAATTCACAAAAGCAGGGAATTATTAACTTTCTAAATATAGCTAGAAATATGAATAAAATGAGTTTTAAAATATCTGTTAGGTCTGAAATATGTAAGTCATTGCTAATGTTAGCAAGAACAATTTCAGAAAATGTTGATATTTCAGTGGGAGGAGTCAAAAAAAATTTGGTATCAAATATCAGACAAATTTGGTATAGTTGCATGTTCTCTGTAAAACAAATAAAATTATTGGATAAATTACAAATTCAGTTAAGCTCGAAAAACAAAGGAATAAGCCTAAGTAAGGAGACAAAATTCAAACAAGAGCAATAAGCTCAAGCTAATGCTTTCTTTAATGGCCCAAAATATCTTGGTATTTGTATTGATACTGATGTAAGAACACAGGTTTATAATTTGATACTTTCCCTAAATCAAGAGATATGAATTTGGAAAGCAGCACTATGAAATTCATTAAAATAAAATTTTACAATCCCATTGCCTGAAATGAATGGCTCTATGGCTACTTTAAAAATACAAAGTGTAAGAGCTCAATGAACAAAATAATATTGTTATAGCTATAATAAACTTACAGGTAAAACAAGCTATAAAGATTATCTATCAAGTATGTCTCAGTGGTGTGAATTGAATTTTGTCCTTCCAAATTCAATATGCTAAAGTCTTAATCCCTAGTACCTCAGAATGGGATCTTATTTGGAAATAGGGCCATTGCAGATGTAAAGAGTTAAGATGGGACCCTAACCAAATATGGCTGGTGTCCTTGTAATAAGAATCTCTTCTAAATAGAGACACAGAAAGAATGCCATATAGAGATAAAGGCAGAGATTGGAATGATACATCCACAAGCCAAGCAATGTCAAAATCTGGTTGTCAGTAACTTCTAGGAGCTAGTAGAGAAGCATGGAACAGATTCTCCCTCTCAGCCCTCAGAAGGTGTCAATGCTGACAACAGTTTGATTTTGTTCATCTATACTCCAGAATGTGAGATGATAGTTTCTGTATTTTAAGCCACCCAAGTGTGTGTTACATTTTGATGGTAGCCCTAGCAACTAATAATACCAAGTGTTAACTTTATATCATTTAAGTTATGCCTTCATTGAAAAATTCTATAATGGATTCAAAAGTCAGTTATCCTAATGGGTGATATATTAATAGAAGGATATTTAAATATTTAATGACTATGCCAAATGTCACAAGTACAGTTTTAAGAACTTTTGGTAAGATCTATACGCTTAATCTTACCAAATGTAACTGAAAAAACTCACAAGGTTTATATATTTTAAGTCTATTTTCACTATGTATGTGATGTAAGAATCCCTATGTCACAAAATTAATGTGAAAATTGCTCCTCATCCTATGAAACCCCCCAAAAAATTTCAAATTAAAAATAGCGCTATAATACTGAGGTTTCATAACCCTAAGTATATATGATGCCTATAGGGGAAAATATGTTAAAGAAATAATAATTAACAAAATAAAACTTGTCTAAAAAGGCCAGAATAAGAAATTACAAAAGAAAGTATTTAACATGAGGGACAGAAGATAACAGCAGAGGAAAATTAGCTTCCCAAGGAGCAGAGATACCATAATATTCTAAATAAGGTTTCAAAATATTTTTAAAAGTCTGAAGTGATTAAAATAATTATGAAAGTTGGAAAGGTTATTGGTTATAAAACAAATAAAAATTGAATTTAAACTAGAAACAATATATTAGAAGATACAATTTAAAAAAATTACACACATAACAAAAATAGTAAATCTAAAAAATGTTATAGAAGACATTCAAGCAGATTATAAACATTGAGGAAGACTGAAACGGGAAATTGTATTCATATTTTGGGAAATAGAAAAAGAAACGGGAATTGTATTCATATTTTGGGAAATTCTTCAAATTGATCTTTACATTTAATCCATATCCAATCTAAACCAGCATAGGTTTTTATTGTTTGTTTATTTGTTTTTTTAAGGGAACTTGATATACTGCATTTAAAAGATGCAAAAAAGTAGAAGCCAAGAATAGCTAGGGGGGCTCCTGAAAAATATGACTAATATGTATCCAACCAAATACAGAAATGACCATGAAGCTGCAGTTACACGGAGAATGTGCTATTCACACAGGTATGTGAATACAGAACAGCATAAAGCAGAGCCACTTGACTTACGGATGCTTGATTTCGGACAGAAGAGGCATTACAGATTAGTGGGGTATGTTCTAATAAAAATACAAAAAGCAAACAATTTAAATAGACACTTTATAGATAGGAACATTAATAGAAAAGAATTATTCAAAATATGTTTGATTTCACTAGTCAGATACAAAACTTTAAAATTAACTGCAATTTTATATCTCTTAACGAACAGACATTTGTTTGCAAATTCTAAAAGAATACCATAGATGGCTAAGGAAGTGGAAGATCAGTGCATTTATACACTTTCTGTGATGTTGTAAATTTTTAAGACTACTCTTTCATTTTCTAACATTGACAAGCATATCCTAAAACCCAGAAATTCCACTACTCTATATATATGCTAGTAAGCCTTTTGCCAATATGTACCTGGTGACCATAAATATTGTTCATGCTAGCATTATTTATAATACTAAAAAATTATAAATAGCTTAAATATCCCTGAGCATTTGAATACATGAATTTATTTAGGCATGTTTTTCCAATAGATATTATAAAATAATAAAAATGGATGAATTGTAGACCAACTTTTAAAATACAAATTTCACTGAAAAAGATGAGTCATGTGAGTATAATTTGTATGTTTATAAGGTCTGAAATAAAAAATTATATGTATTATTTAGGCATGAAAAATTTTATACTAAAACTATAAAGAAAAATAACAAATGACAAACATAAAATTCTTAATAGTGATTACATCTTTTAACAATTTAATTTGCATATCATAAACCTCCTTGATTTTAAGGTATAGTTTCTGAGTTTATTAAAACAGAGTTTAGAACTCTCACTCCACTCCAAAAGTTCCCTTTTGAACTCTACAAACTGTGTTTAAGGAAACCAATGATATTTTTCTCTCTCTCTTTTTGTCTTTTCTAGAAATTACATATAAATTGCACACAAACTGGCTCATATAGTATGTTAGATTTTGTTTCTGGCTTCTGACACTTAGAATGATGTTTTTTGTGATCTATCCATGCTGCTGAGTTTACCAGTGGCCCACACCTTTTGGAGTTGGGTTGCATTACATTTTCGTAGAGGCTACAATACCTTTCTAAATCAGTTTTGAGATAATTGCTGTGTTAATAATACTAAAGCCTCCAATTCATAAATATGGTATATTATTCCACTTATTTAGGTCTTTTTTTCTTTCAGTAATGTTTCGTAGACTATATTGCAATTGCATGCCATTTGTTTAATTTATTCCTATATACGTTTTGTGGTGCTATTTTCAACTTAATTATTTATCTCATTTTTTATTGTTAGTAATATATTTAAATGCAATTTTTTTTGTATCTTATGACCTTGTTTAACTCTCATATTAGTTCTAATAGACTATTTTGTATATTCTTTGGAACTTTCCACTTTAAGATTGCATCACTTGAAAATAAAAAAGGTTTTAATTTGACATTTCCAATCTTTATGCTTTTAATTTACTTTTCTTGCCTTACTAGCTAGCACTAGATAGTACTAGTACTAGCTGGGAGATTTAGCACGATTTTGAATAGAAGTGTTGAGAACAGAAACCCTAGTTGTGTTCTCAATGAAGGGGAAGTATTCGATCTTTCACCACTAAGTATATTCGCTCTAGCCTTTTTTGGAGGTGCCCTTTATGAGATTAAGGTAATTCATTTCTGCTACAAGTTTTCTGCGAGTTTTTATTTAATCATGAATGGATGTTATATTTTGTCAAATGCTTGGAGTCTATCAATATGATCACATGATTTATCTCCTTTATTCTCTCAATATGGCTCATCATATTAATTGAAGTTTTGGATATTAACCCTATCTTGCATTCCACTTGATTAGCATGTATTATTTTTATATACTGTTGGCTTTCTTTGTGAATATTTTGTAAGAATTTTTGTATCCATATCATGAAGAATATATTTGGATTGCTTATGAAGTATCAGGACTGTATATTTTTTATTTTTCTTTTAAAATATTTTAGTTTTTAAAGTAAACCATTATTTTAAAAAAGCAGTGGTAACAAAAGATACTTGAAAATATAGATAAATCAAATAAGCCTTCACTATTTAAAAAAATGGGATGACCCTTTGGATGGGATATTATAAAAGCAAAGGAATTAAACTATTAGAAAATAATAACATGAACCATTAAATGGGTATATGTGTTAAAGCACTCTAAATTCCTTGGATTATTTAATAGAAAGGTTTTGCTTTCTGGTTGTAAGCCTCTCAGCATGCACTGTCAGCACACAGTGATGCTATAGCTCCTGTACAAACAGCTTCTATAGTGTCCTACCTGGCCAGTATTACTCAGTAGCCAGCAGCTTCTCCTGTCATCCTAATTTAGGTGGTTTATTAAAATTTCTGAGGTTTGTGGTAACAAAGTACCACAAACTGGCTTAAAACAACAGAAATACCAGTCCTGGAGGCTAGCAGTCTGAAATCAGATGAGTTTTGCTTTTTTTCAATACATAAATAGAATTATAAAGTATGAAATCAATATATAAATAAAATCATTAACATAGCAATAGAATCATAATATATAAATAGTCTTTAAATGTTTTGTCTTTAACTTCTTTAACTCAGCATTATGCTTGTAAGATCCATCTATGTTTTTGCAAATATTTGCAGCTCATTTTTTTGTTTTATAATATTCCATTGCATAAATAGACCATAATTATTAATCTATTCTAATCTTGATGAACATTTGTGTAGTTTCCAGAGTTGTACTCTTATAAATATTATGTATATTGAAAATCTGTTGTGTGTCTTTAGGGGAACATGTGTGAATTTTGTTGGATCTATACCTAGTAATAATATTGGTCCATCATAGGACAGGCAGATGCTCAACTTTAGGAGATAATGCTGGAGAGATCTGAGAGCTCTGATTGATCCATGTTTTTGCCAACATTTATATTACTGTTAATATTTAATTTGGTGATCAATTTACAGTGGTTTCAAGTTGTGGTTTTATCTTCATTCCTGATCCTTAATGAACTAGAGGACATTTATATATATAGGTCATTGTCAACTATTAAGTTTTGAAGTTCTGTTTAAATCTTTTCCTATTTTATTAGTAATTTATTCTATTTATTTTACTCAACATATGGATTCTTTAGAAATTCTTCGTACAAGATCTTGTTCTACTGAATTATGTACTTAATACTGTCTTTTGATGAATAGTTATTGATATTTTCATTTTTCCTTTATGTTTAGCCATTTTGTTTCCTATTTGAGAAAACATTGACTACTCCAAGATAGCTATGATGCATTTTTCTCTATCTTCTAAAAGTCATATTGCTAATTGCTTTGCCTTTTCACACTTAGATCTGCAGTTCATGTGCAATTTAGTTTTTGTATGATGTGAGAGGTCAACATATATATATATGCATGTATATGTGTGTACATTCTTACATATATATGTAAATTTTCTACATGACTATCTAATTGGCAGATTTATTTTTATTGAAAATACCATCCACAATGGTAGTGCTATCATTTCATAATTTAGGCTTCCTTGGGTCAATTTCTGTAGTCTTTCTAGTTTCATTGGTCAGATTGTTTAACTTTGCACCAATGCTACCCCACCCCATTTTTATTCCTGTGATGCTTGGTCCTATTAGATACAGGATTTAACCAACACACTCAATAAGCTTCATCCAATGGACATATGATTATATCTAAACATTAAAGAATTTGTATTAAATTTTAAGTACATAGGGAAAACTAATTTTAAAATCACCAAGTATTAGTCTAAAGACAAATAATTTACCAGAAATTCCAACAAACTGTATCATACAGAACATTTCTCTGAACACAATTTGTAAAGTTTTAAAATAATAACAAAAATAAAACTAGAATTTATTTTGCAAACTTTCAACAATAAGGTTAAATAATTTATGATGTAAAATATATCTTAAGGGAAGAGTAAAATGTGTGGAGTTGAATAATAATAAAAAATAAATACCAAAATGTGTAGCATGCATCTAAAGCAGTCATGGTAGAGATAAACATAAATATTACATAAATAAAATATAAAAAGAGAGATGGATTTAATTTAAATGCACTAAGCATTGACAATGAAAGTTTGAGAAAAATATAAACCCAAAGAAAGTAAAAGGAAGAACAAAATAAAATCAAAGGCAGCTAGCAATTGGAGACAGATTCGTTAGTTCAAGGAATCTTCATAAACCCACTTTACAGAATAATGATTTAAGTCTCATACAGTATATTAAAAGCACTTAATTCAAATACCAAGTAAAGAAACTGGAGTAAAAATCCAGCTCTAGAACAAAAGCTGTTATCACTAAATTGAAATTTTTATTTAAAAAAACTTTAGGCCTATTGGTGCTTTACAACCACCTCAGGATTTCCCTGGGTTAAATTTGAAACAGGCACTGTGCACAGAGGGTAAGGAGAGACTGAAGAAACAACAGACCACTTTAGATAGTTAGATGACAATTTTAATTGCAAGAGAACTTATTATAAGTCTTATCTTGGGTGGCCACATCTGCCTACCAGAATCTGAGAGTTCATATAGATGCCTTACCTGGGTTCAGTGATACATATACCATCCATATGGGCTCAATAAGACTTTATTGGCTCAAGACCATGTCCTTGAAGTGGCTCTTAGTACAGGAAGAGTGGGTAAAACATATATTCTAAGGACACAGAAGATACATGGAGCCTCTGACTGCCTAGGTTCAGCTCACAGGTCAATGGTGCTCACGTTCTCTCAATGACCTACTGAAACAACAGTGACAAATAAAATAAGCAAATAAATACAAGGTAGTCAAGTGCCATTAATCTGAAAGATAGTAAGATAATTTAATATATCATTTTGATATTCATGAAATTGACCTGTCTTTAGTTTATAATGTGCGGTTAAATGTATATTATCATTTAATCATCACTACAACCTGGTGAGATAAACAGACCAAATGATACCTTTCTAAAGTCAACTATATTTTGATCACAAGTTACAGAAAATTCAAGTCAAAATAGCTATATTATTGAAGGAAATGTATTGTAAAATATAAATGAGAAATGTTAAGGAATACATATGCTATAATGAAGGCTATTATGATTTCCCTGGTGTCTTCAACAAATGGATTTTTCTCCTTCTCTCTGCTCTCTGACTTTCATTTTTTTTTGCTGTTTTTTCACTTCACCACCTTGCTCCAAAATGTTTGTTCCCCTGACGATACATGTTTTCTTTTATGGAAATGCCTACAGGTTTTTCAGACCTCAAACTCTCCTACTTTTACCATACAATCCAGAGAGAAAAAGACTAAAGGGAGAGAGAGAGAGAAGGTAGGAGGAAGGAATCGTTAGAATTGGTTAAAGGGTCTGTCCCACACTGAAGACATTTGATGAACTGAAAAGGTTTATTTATCAGAATGAACTTCAAGGGCCAGAGGTTGGTCACTCCCAAATATACAACATCTCTATGCAGTGATTTGGGTAAATTATCTTTCCTCTTTGCTTCCAAGTGTAAGTCTATGAAGAGGAAATCCTGGAGCAAAATACCTCTAAAAACTGAAATCAATCAAAGGGAGAAATAACGTCTAAAATCCGTTTATTGCTTACAAACTGCAGTCCAGTGCCTTCTCTCTCTCCCTTGCTCCAGAAGGAAGCAAGCAAGCCAGCCAGCCAGCCCTTCCCCTTAAACCTCTCAGGTTCAGACAGGCCCTTGGTTGCTCAGGTAATTACCCATTGACATGCAGATGATCTTCTCTCCACCCCTGAGGATATGCAAATGAACTAAAGCCAGGCGAAATAATCTGGAAATGTTACAATTTTACCCACACCAAGGATGTGTTTATTCTTTTGATGGCATTGTTAGGATTATGTATGCTTGGAAGCATTCACAAAATTAATTACATGTAATATACTTTCCAAGTTGAAAAGTACATATTACTAATTTGCTCTAGATAACTGAACAAATTCCTATCATACAAAACCTGACTGGAGGATCTTTAGGGAAAAGAAATGATTATTTCAAGATTTAGTGAGTTAATATTTATTTACTGAAGTATATTTACTTTTATAACTACTAACTTAGAGTGGTCTTCTTTATGAAAACAGTATTTGTTTTTAGATATTTTCATGTTTTATATGTAATATATGCATACAAAATAGTGCTACTAGCTAATGTGTTTAAATTTATATAGAATGTCATGCTTTAAAACCAAGTATCTTTTACAAGTCATCCATAAAGTATAAGGAATACCCTTATAAGTGGGCTTTATATAAAGTCTATCACTAATTAAGTGAAACCACATTAAGATTGTAGTTGAATATGGTTTAATTGATCACTTTGATTATATTTGTGAATTATATTTCAATTTTATTAAAAATTAAAGAGTAGTTTACATAAGTACTAAGTATTTACATTTGTGTATAAAATGAAGGCTGGTCTAATAACTTCCCTGAGTCTATTCACTTAACTTGGAGTGTATTGTTTGAAGGAATATTTAATTAGATATCCCATCCAAATATCACTATAATCTAATAAGCAGACACCACCAATATTTAAAAAGTCTAATTTGCAGATGTAAATATTAGAAAGGAAAAATAATACTAAGACTTCTAAGAGTAAAAGCTATCAACAATGATTCTTCTCTTCTGGAAGAATTCATCCTCCAGCAAAATAGTAGCTGGAGAAATATCAGAGCAGTGTACACGCAGGCAGACATGCTTAGGGGTGAATACATGTGAAATGATCTCCCTGATTGGACTTCTCTAAATATGATATCTTCTGACATGAGTCATGAATTCCATACATATAACATTAAGTAGTTTCAAGTGGAAGACTATCATAAAATAAATAACTAAAACATTGTGTAAAGTCTCTTTTGCAAAGACAGAACTTGCAAATGTTTTCCTGAAAAGTAAGACTGAAATTGCATTCCTATCACTTACATGTCTACAGCAATTAATACATAAGTAGTAAGCAGCTATTAAAAAACAGAATAAACCAGTCCTTCATGGATTGCAGGGAGTAGAATAGAAATTCGAACAAACAAATGTTGATTAGATTATGACCAGATCCTGTCCAAGCTGGGTGGTGAATAAGTCTGAATTTAAGCAGAAATTACTGAAATGTAAACACTCTAAGTAACACTGAGAGGAAAAGATCTCTCTCAGTCACACACACACACACACACACACACACACACACACACACTTCTTTGAAAATCTAAATATTTCAAATAACTTAATGAGCCCATTCAAATATTCTCTAAAATGTAATCAGTAAGATAAAAACAAATCATATATCTGAAAAGATTTGAATTCTAGACCTATTTTCCAAAGTGAAATGAACAGTTTTGTTCATTCAGCTTTCAAGGATCTGTCCTTAAACTAAATGACAGCAGTCACATTAAACAATTCTAAACTGTTTATTCAGAACTTCATGTCTAGAAAGTTGTGGGGGCCTGGCCTATGGCCGAGGCTGAGCCCCACTCTAGCTGGACAATGCCTTAAAGACGGCACCTGCTTCCTAGACACCACCCTTCCTGGCCCTACAGCTCAGCGCATAAGGAAGTCTCCATGATTGGCTTGTCCCCATTTCCGTGTTCATGCTCATAGCATGCTTTTCACATGCTTCCAACTGGTGCGTGATCAGTCAGCTGATTGGTTGGGATATGCTATATAAGCTGCTGCTCTGGAGGAAGTGGTTGGTGGTGTTGTTTTTTGGTTTTGCCTTTTGCTAGATGGATGCTCGGATGCCCATAATAAAGATTCTTAACGAACCAGGCCTTCGGTGATCGTTCTCCTGCCGTCATTCTAGATGGTGGGACGCGATAGCTGGTGCCGAAACCCGGGACGAAAACCTGGCGTCCGAGGACAGAGTGGAACTTCTCACCCTGCGGCGATCCTAGTGGACACCCTTTGGAAGAGTTACGTGAGTGACTGACATTGTGGAGAGTGGTGAGAATGGTCAGGGACAAAGTGAAAGCAACATCAGGTCGTGCAAATGCAAGCAATTGTGGTGTGTGTGTTTAGTCTTTGTGTTCCTTGTCTTGTTCTGTCTTAGTCTGTATATGTTTCTGCGTTTCCTCACAAAAGAATAAGAGTGCTGTGGAAAGTTCGCAGGTAAAGCGACGTAGACTAAAGTTCGAGGGAAGCGACAAAAACCAGTTAGCGAGGACTCTCAGGCTGTAAGGAGACTCAATTCAGGGGTACGAGTGCGGGCGCACGTAACCTCAACTTAGAATAGAGTCAACCTCCTTTCCTCTGCACTATGGGTTCAGAGGTGTCTAGGATGCGGGCGGAGGAACCACTCCGGGCACTCCTAAGGGCTAATGGAGAGGGGGAGGAAGTCCTGGAAGATGTCCGGGAGGAAAGATCCTCTGCTAGGACCTCAGAGAGGGGGTCCGAGCGAGGAGGATCTACAGATGAGGAAGGGGAGCTATCGGGGGAGGAATTAGAAAAGCATATAAGGAGACTTAGAATCGCCCAGAGGAAGGAACACCCTATCCCCTGCAGTTATCCCTAAAATGGTGCCATCAGCCCCCCTCTTCCTCCGGCTTCATTTGCAGAACCGCCCCTGTATCACATACAGCCCTGTCATCGTACGTGTGATTGCAGTCAAGGACTAGAAAGAGGGGGGTGGAGGGAGTGGCTGAGAGAACAAGGAAGTGCCGCTTTCCCTGTATTTGAAGACCCTAATACACAACAGAGGTATCATCAAGCCCTAGATTTCAAGGTCATTAAAAGTCTGAAGGAAGTCCACAATGTATGGCCCCCAGGCAGCTTTCACTGTTTCTTTAGTGGAGTCAGTAGCTTCTCTTAATCTGACGCCGGATGATTGGGCCAATGTAGCAAGAGCAGCCCTCTCTGGAGGTCAGTACCTGACATTTAAGACAGCCTGGCAAGAATTTTCACAGGACACGGCTCGGCATAATGAGCCATATGCAGACTTTCTAGCCAGACTGATGCAAACAGCCGGTCGCATATTTGGTGCTATGCCCCTTGTGAAGCAGCTGGCCTATGAGCAGGCCAACAAATGGTGTAGGGAGGCCATAAGACCCTGGAAGAACAAAGATCTGAGTACGGAAACTTTCTACAGCGAACAGTCTAACTGTATTCTGAAAAGAGAGGGCTACCCCGGGACAGGTGGACTTGGGAAGAACTTGTCGGGTCGAGAAAAGCCCATTCCTTTGTCTAACATTACGCCCAGTCGATTTGGAGGGCCCAGGCTGGGTTTTTCCTTGGGGCCACTGAAGAAGAACAGCAAATAAAGATTCAGTGGTGATCTGAGAATCCTGTGTGGGTTCCTCAGTGGCCCCTTACTAAAGAGAAGAAGGAAGCAGCCCACACTTTAGTACAGGAGCAGCTTGCTGCCAAGCATATTCAGGCCTCTACCTCCCCCTGGAACACACCTATTTTTGTGATAAGAAAGAAAACAGGGAAGTGGAGGCTTTTACATGACCTTAGAGCTGTAAATAAGCAGATGGTGCTTATGGGCTCAATACAACTGGGTTTGCCACTGCCCATGGCCCTGCCTAAGGCATCTATCATTATATGGATGACATCCTTCTGTGTCATGAGAGCAGCAGGGAGCTAGAGACAACCCTCAGGGTCAGGGTATGGTGGAACGCACCCACCTCACCCTCAAGAATGCCTTATATAAACAAAAAGGGGGAATAGGAGAAGACTTGAGATCCCCCAGAAACAAATTAAACATCATATTATTCATTTTAAACTTTTTAACACTGGACAAAAATGGCCGCAGTGCAGCAGAGCGGCACGGCCAACAATCCAATCCAAAACACATGCCTAAAGTTTTGTGGAAGGATGTGTTGGAAGGAACATGGAAAGGCCCAGACCCAGTGATAATCTGGACCCGAGGCTTGGTTTGTGTTTTTCCACAGGACCAGCAGAACCGCGTTTGGGTGCCTGAACGTCTGATACGCAGAATGGAAAACCCCGGAGCGGAGGTACAAGATGATCGCACTGCTTCTGCTCCTGCTGTGCATCCTACAGCAGGCGATGGCGGAGCTGAGCTGCAGCTGCAGCCACCGCCGCGCTGACTATCACCATTCCTATGGCAGAGATGCTGAATGGTCTGTCCCAAGCCACTGCCTCGGCAATGACAACGCAGAACGTCATCAACAGCCATTTTAAGAATGGGATGGCCTTGGTCAACCAACGCATGAACCTTCTTCAAGAACAATTGGACCTCTTGGGGAAGGTTTTGTCTGTGGGCTGCGTCCATTCTTATACAGGGGTGTATTACTGGTATTCCTTTTCATAATTATTCTAAAGCTGCCAACTTGTCCAGACAGTTAGACAAGATGTTAACCACAAATTGGTCCAGTGAGCTTGACGAGCTCACCACTCAGCTCCAAGAAGGTAGAGATGCTCTCCGTAGCTCAAATAGCTGAAGCTGTGTTAAATGCCACCAAAGCCTGGTCAGGTGTAGGTGTCATAGGAATATTGCTAATTGTGGGCCTCCTCCTGCTTGGGAGGAAAGTCTGTTAACAGAAGGTCCTGTTGCAGGCCATGGCAGCACTAGAGGAAGGCATCTTCCCTAGAGTATGGCTTAATATGCTGGATCAGTAGTCAAGGAAGGGTAAAGACAGGGCGCAGACCTAAGCTGTCTGTTGCCTGAGGACGGGTAAGAATGCCGCAGACTCCGGACGACCTAAGACAGGCATGATCCCAACAGCCCTTTGGTTATAAAATAATAAAGGGGGAGATGTGGGGGCCCGGCCTACGGCCGAGGCTGAGCCCCACTTTAGCTGGACAACACCCTAAAGATGGCGCCTGCTTCCTAACACCACCCTTCCTGGCGCTACAGCTCAGCGCATAAGGAAGTCTCCATGATTGGCTTGTCCCCATTTCCGTGTTCGTGCTCATAGCATGCTTTTCACATGCTTCCAACTGGTGCGTGATCAGTCAGCTGATTGGTTGGGATATGCTATATAAGCTGCTGCCCTGGAGGAAGTGGTTGGTGTTGTTGTTTTTTGGTTTTGCCTTTTGCTAGATGGATGCTCGGATGCCCATAATAAAGATTCCTAACGAACCAGGCCTTCGGTGATCATTCTCCTGCCGTCGCTCTAGATGGCGGGAAGCAATAGAAAGTCAGTGTTTAGACGGTTTCAATAAATAAAATGTGAGTTAATGGTAGAACTACAGAATGATTTACAGCCTCTCTTGAAATTTTCTGCAGATTCTCCTTCCTTTAAATTCATTTTTATTTTGAATTGTTCTACTTTAGATCATTTATGTATCTTTTTTAGAGATATGCTTAAATGGTTCCTTCTAAATTTTAGGATGGAGAGTCTAAATTGAAAATGTAAAGTTATTATCCAAATACAACTTGGATTATGACAGAGCACAATACCATTGAAAATTCTGGTCACTATGAAAGGTATACAAATAGTACAAATCACTATCCCTTTTATTGTTCTGGTGCAGAGTGCAAACATATCCTTTTGTGGGGGAAAAAAAACAACAAATTGAATTCTTTATTATTTAAGACCATATGAATATAAGCGTTTTTTTCATTATACAGATGACTAAATGAATCTGTTTTGCTAATTCAAGCATGCAGCAATAGAAATGGCAAATAATATTAAGTATGCTAACATGTAAAATTATAAAGGGCACATACTGGAATTAAGTATTAAGTATTAGAATTAAGTCAAACTGTTTTATAACACTGATTACAAGAAAACAATGGCAGTGGAGTAAAGGGTTTTACCCAGAAGGGTAGATAACAAGTACAACAAAGGCTAAGAAGCTATTTCTTAGTAGGTACATACAATGATAAGGCAACTACGGACACACATTACAGTATGCTTCAGAAAACATGGGAATTAAGAATCTGGCCTAATAATGATGCCACTGACAAGATCATGGAGCTACGTAGGAACTTACTGTGCTGTACGGGAAAATGTTTCCCTCTCACCTTCATAATTTCTGAAACTCATTGCAAGAACCATATATTGTGTCCTTAGGAAAACTACCCATTATGATTATCCTCACTTTTTATTTTTCAAAGCCTTGAGTTCTTCTCATAAAATTCTTTACTTATTAAGTAGGGTTAGCAAAGACATGATGATGCATGTCCTTCTTCCCCTCCCAGCCATGTGAACCTTTCTAATATATGGATCTTAGCTTTCCTGAATAATGTATGTAATTATAATTCCAGAACCCTCAATCCAGAGCTCAGCCAGCCTGTAAGAGTTGATTGACAAGGCCAAATAGGCATTTAACATAAGCTGCTTCATGTCGCTACTCAGTCTGTGTCCTCATCTATATTGTAATGTCTGGGTGCTAAATTTGTATCATATCTTTGTAGCTCAAGTTTTCCTTTTAACGGGTGAAAAATAAAAATTTATTCAAAGTAAAGATGAGTTTAACTTTAAACCAGAATATTTAAACCCAGAGTTTAACTCTGGGGTAGGGCCAGTAACTTTGCATTTTTAACAAGTTCCTAGGTTATACTGATATTGCTGGTCCAGGGACTACATGTTTAAAACTACCAGTTTAATGAAGTGTAAGTGAAAAGGCTGACATTATTAGAGCCAGTGAGTGATATGCTGCTCTCTCTCTCTTTCCTTTTCTTGATCTACCTGGAAACCTACAACTACCACATACAGGCTCCCCTGTTTGCCTGGGGATCAGATTCAGATGTGGAAAAGAATGTAAGGGATGGTGTACACACAAAGTATACCTGTAACATAAATGAGAACTAAAACCCTTTGCTTCAATTATCTAAGATTTTCAGATTGTTGGTTTCCATAGCATGCATAACCTAAACCAATCTCCCTGAAAAATATGCTTTGCAATTTTTTGAACATCAGCATGTGGTTTTAAAATAAAGTATGATTATTTTTTATTTTATTATGATCTGATTATTAATATGATTAAGCAGGAGAAAAACCTCTTCCTTTTCCTTGATGAAGTGTCTCAGAATTAAATTTTCAATCATTATCATTATAGCAGCTAGATAAACCACTTTCTACCCTACTTTCAAAGTATGTAAGAAATAGTTGAGTAGGTAATTATATGAATTAAAATAAAGTGTACATTTCACAGATCAAGTTTGATAAAACTGACGTTAGTAGTATTTGGTAAAAATATGATTTGAGATAACTAAAGAAGTTTGTTGCCTAGTTTTTTGCATCACAGAAAAACTAATGCAAGACAGAACAAAGCTTGCAGAATCTAGGAAATAGAAGAATATTGTCATTTTCACATAAGTGGATTTCAATTGATGAGTGAAATTTAATACAGAGGTTAGAGAAAGTTTTCCAATGTTTTCTCAAAGTCACCATCGACAAGGTAGGGAGATATTTCTCATAAATAAAATATATACCAAAAAAGGTAACATTTTAAAATGACTCAGAGTGCTGATTATTGTTTTTTTCTCAAGCACAGGTCTTTTTAGTTTAGAAACACAAAATTGAAGAACCCATCATATCTCATATTCTGTATATTGACATTCAGATAGTAGTACTGGAAATATTTGAGCTACTATATAGAAAACAACCTTTAAACCAATTTCATTTGACATATCTTGAAAAATCAAATTATACATATGAATTAGATTAAAGTATCTTAAATATCTTCTAATTTCTTATGAGATTATATCAGCGCTAAGAGATCATCCAATTCTAAAAGATTAAAGTACAAAGACCTAAAAATTGCAAAGATAAGGTAATTTTTCATTGTTAGATCCATCTGATTATAGTATAACAACAGACTGCATATCAAATGGCTGTTGAAGGAAAGAATACTTTAGCTTTTCCTCTCAGCAACTTATTCAACTGCTTTATGTTTATTAAACCTCTGCTTAAGATAATTCCTGTATATAAACATTTTTCTTGGGCAATTTTAATGAAAACATCCAATGTTAAAATAGTATTGCTTAAGTTGTATGATGTTTGGCCACATAATGTATATAGTGAGCACTATGTCATATTGTCTGTATCGCTTTTTAAGTAATTTTATTATGATAAAAACTCTTCTGTCATGAAATTCCTTCCTTGGAATTAGGTAGGATCTTCAAATAACTAAGAAGGATTCAAGTAACTTTGAAAATCTTAGAGTCTCCTAGGAACCCTTCTTCTCACTGTTTCATTTTGAAGAAAGGGAAAAGGCCTACCCTGACTAATTTTAAACATTTGGGATTCTTTTCTTTACGATGTAGAAGTTGAAAAAGCGCTCATGAGACTTTTTATGTCATTTTCCTTTGTGGACTTCCTATAAAATCAGTCAGCTATTTGGTATAAATACTATTCAAAAATAAAAACTTACTTTTAAAACTGTGTATTCTATGCACAATTCTCACACAGGATTATTTGTGAATGTAATTTGTGTCTATGTACATATACATGTACATTTTACATATGAATACAGACATTAATTATATATATAAACACATGCTCACATTTATTGGGCCTTTATTTGATCTGTGAAACACATAAATTCTAATTTCCATGTACTTTCATTTCAATATATACTATGTGAGTTTTGTTTGTTTTTTTGTTTTTAGCACTGGCTTCTCTTCCTTCAACCATTAGTTACTTTCCCAATAAAACTGTACCTATTATAAATAGTTTCATGGTAATTAGCCTTAATTATCTTATACATTTTGCCTAACAAAATTATGTAATATGGGCACAGATAAAATTTACATGTATCTATTTTATATTCTTCCAATTTGTATTCATTTCAGAAATTTCATAATTTTTAGTAATTTTCCTTCTAACTATATGCTGAACAAATTCACTTCACACTTAATTTGAGTAGATTTGCATTCCCACGCTTACTTAGCAAAATATAACGGAGGGCATTCTTGTCTTTTGATGCAGCTAGAACTTCCAGGAGAGTAAATCGAGAAAATGTAGAATCACCCTAATAGGGTCCAGTAGAAAAGACTCCAAGTAATACTTACAGGACTACATTAGTGGTTATAAATACAATATGCAAAAGTAATAGGAGAGATTGTCATTTCCCCAACAAGGGACTAGCAGTTACCAAAGGGCAGGGGTGGTGGGGAGGGAGGGAGAAGGGGATCGAGGGATATTATGGTTAGTACACATGGTGGGGGGATTATGGGAAGACAGTGTAGCACAGAGAGGACAAGTAGTGGCTCTGTGGCATCTTACTATGCTGATAGACAGTGAGGTATTGGAGGGGACTTGATAATAAGGGTGAATGTAGTAGCCACATTGTTTTTCATGTGAAATACGTTAATAAAAAAAGATTTAAAAAAATTTTTTAATTAAAAAAAGTAATAGGAAAAAAATCTCTCTTTTGATAATATTCATCCTGATCAGTAAGGTAATGAAGATCGTACCTATAACTGACCAAAATGGACATAGAAACCCTAATATATATTCCTATTGAATGTATAAATGTAAATAAAATTGCCAGTTATTTTTCCAATATTCATGTGGTTTTAACATTAGTAAGACATAGGGAAGTTTTTAAAGCATAAATTTACCTATGTTGCTTATATATATAAAGTATTGTATGTAGCATATTTACATATGTATAAATGGAGATAGGGTGAACTTCAAAAAAATCTAATTTCAATGATGTTTAAATAATACTTCACATTTTATAAAATAGACTGAATAATAAAGAGTTTACCCTGATTCATGTTGAATTATACTCAGATTTTATAACCTATATTAGCCCTTATTTTACTGGAAGAAAAAAATGATATTCTTTTAGTTCTATGTCAGTTAATAAACCACATATAAGGAATGAAACAGAAATTAAATGGAAATTTCTAAACAAAAGGGAAAATGAACATGTAACAAAAATACCATAAACTCATTTATCTTAACAAATCAGTCACTTTATTATGCTTTCCTGAGATTTGTCAAAGTTCATTGCTGCTAATAATGCCCAAATAGTCAATAGTCAAGAGCAGATCCAGGGAAATATTAAGCAATTGGGATATCCATCTATAACCTATCTATCTATGTAAATCTTAGTAAGTGCATGTAAGTAATAGTACTAAATTCAACTTGATTAAGATAAACAGGGTTTTTTTTTCGAGTCAATATTCACACTCAAAAAACATATTTTCTAAATCATACATTTCATTCCCTTGAAGGTAAGATTTCTTATAAAATATTCTTACTATGATTTTCAAGGTTTGATATTTAATAAACATAAATTTCTTACAGGCTTCAAGGAAATTATGCAGCATGTTAAAATACTTATGTAGTGGATTGCTTTGATATCTAATAGTATTTTTAATTAAAAAGTGGGGTCTATTTTGAAATGAATTGGAGTTTATACATTCATTGACACTAAAGACACCTGTATTTTTTAAAAATTGTACTTTATACATGGCAATAAATAATTTTTGTGTGATAAATCTATTACTACAATTACTTTTTCATCACATGTCTACATATGCCATGAAAATAAGATAATAAGCCTAATTTTCTCCTGGCAATTATATAAGCTCAGAACTCTAAACTCACATACCTATAGAGGCAATGTAGGTAACATAAATAATGAGGTTGAGTGATTTGCATTTTAAATGCATAGGAAATTTTTTATTTCCCCAAAATACTTCAATGCATAGCTTCAGAGTTGACTTTTCATTTTCCTATTATTGGAAATATAAGTAGTAAAAGTATTTAATTTTCCCTTTAAGTCATGTCATTTTAAAGTACAGTAACTGGTGGAAATGGCACTTAAACATATCTCTGGGAGAAAATGATTGAGAACTAGTTCTAATTATCTCTAGCTTTTTTTGAAATCCGTGCCCAGTTTTTTCAGATCTTCTGTACTAAAAAGATTCTAGCAATCGGGTTTTATTGATGATGATAGTATTGTTAAAATTCCTAATTTTTACTTAGCTGCAACTTGTTTAATATACACCATTATTAATGGTATGTGAGTCAATATGATAGATCACCTAAATATATCTGTAAGCAGAATACTGTTCTTTGAGGTCTCCTAATCTACACTCTCAGGTATATTGAGGAAATGAACATTGTTTTGTTATTATACCTGATGAACAGGAGTTTGGTACTATTCCTATCAAATATTTATACTGCTAAATTATAGATGGTACAGAGACCAGGTTGCATATCAATTTTCTTATAACTGACTTGATAATTTCAATTGTCATGAGCATTATGATTTAAAAATTCTAGTTTTCAAGCATTTAAATTCCCCAACCATTTTAAACATTGTACTTTTATTGCACGGAACTAAAAGATAAATAAAATATTTGTATTTTCTGCTGATAAATCCCATTACAAACACCTATTTAGTCTCACCTGAAGCATTATTCCACACTTGACACTGAAAGAGTTTATCCTTTAGAAAGGCTTTAATGATTGTAGATTCTTGAGTCTATTGTGATTGAATAAACGTATCAGCCACAGGTAAATACGTTTATCTTGAAGCAACAAATACCATACTGCAGTGGTGTTCAAGTTGGGATTAGATGAAAGAGTATTATAAATTCAATTAAATATAAAATTTTAAATGATAAAATTTATTTATTCTGCAATTGTCCTAAAACACTGTAAATATCCTTCAGAAATTTTAGTACATTATATCTTGTATTTTAAGAATAATTTTTTCATTCATTATTATCTTGGCTTAATTTTTAAGTCATATTTCTGAGCAGTGGAATATTATTATTTCAAACTATAGTTTTTATGAGAGCATCTTTTCATTTTAGATTACTTCCTTAACTAAATTGCTAATCTATTACTGTTTTGGCAAGATGCAAGTATTTACTGAATAGACAGAGTGTGCTGCCTACAAATTTGAAAAATTTATAAATGTGATGAACTCTTTTTAGAACTACAAAATTAGGATATAGTATATTCCAATTTGATGATATATTTTTAACTTTCTCATTATTTAACAGGTTCTGAATGATAAATTACATTTGATACTCTATAAAATTATTAGCCTTGTTCCCTTTGATACCACATTGGGCTTTGAAGTTTTAGCTCATTTGGTACCATTTTCTATCTTACTGTGTGATCTTATCTACACCCTGTGACCCTACATTTTGTGAAGTATGTCTAGGGAATATTTTGCAGTGTACTAAGTGGAACATTTAAATCATTAGCAGACTTATTTGATTTTTTAGCATCGTGCTGGCAATCAACCACTCTTACTTTATTATCTTACCTTAGTTATTTTTAATTCACATTGCATATATTTTGATTTTGCCTTTTTTCACTCAGTAGCATTATTTTATGCACCACTCAGTGCACCTGTACTCATTATATTTGATTTAATGAACAATTGAAAACAAGTGTTATTGATAGATCCCTGTATGTAATTACTCAGAAAGAATCATCCTGAACCAGTTAATCACAGTTTAGTTCAAATTTAACTTTCTGATGCTCCAGGGAAGTAACCATTCATGAATTTCAGAGAAGATGATGCACCCATATCTGTTTACAATTTTTAGGTGGATTTTTTCAATTACATTGACAAGTTATCTTTTTGTGATTAGTAATATACTAAAAATGAGAGTTGTATAAATGCTAAATGTATTGACATATGTAAAAGAAGAAAAGTACTAATACCTCAATTTAGTCACGTATTTCTCATGACTTATTTGGTCCTTCAATAATCCTGAGGAAAAGCTGATTTTTAAAACAATTTTAACACTCGAAATATTAGACAATTTTTAGTGAAACAATGTAGATTTCATTACAAAATTAATACAAATAGTCATTCACATGTGAATATATCAATTTAAAACATAATTTTATTATAATACATATTTGGTCATAGTATAATGATTAATATAACTTTGGCAGCAGTAAATGCAAATCTACAATTTTTCTTTACCTCATAGCAGAATGGGTAAAGATCATCAGGTTTCTAACACTATCAAATTCTTCATGTTTATAACAGTAATGCTAAACAAGCATTCATATCTGACCTATACATTAGCATGATTAGTATAATAAAATATTGTAGGTATTTTCACATTGATTTTTCATATCTATAAAGCAATAATTATTTAAACTAAACTTATTTTTTTAAAAGATTTCTGAAACTATTCTACTACAGAATAAGAAAACACCATCTTTAAACAAAAATAAAAACACAACAAAAGCTTTTTTCTTTGCTATGAGATGTAGGCAGTTATCTGAAATTGATAAATTGAAACTAAGGACTTTTTTTGTCCTAAATCACAGCCAAAATTATGAATATAATTCGACTTTTATGCATATCACTCATATTGCTAAAAATGAAAAGTCTAATTACTTTTTTGGTAGCTAATTTCCTCTTAACAATGTCAAATCAGATATTTTCTGTGATTTATGGCAGGTAAAAAAATCAGACATGCCTAGCTTGGATTAATACTTAGTCCATAGGCACACACCTGATCATCTACATTTGCCCTCTTACAGCACTAAACTATGTTTTCTACCTTTATCTTGCATCTACCTACCACTTCAGCATTTTATTAAAAATAAAAATAATAATAATAATAAAGGGAGAAATGTGGGATCCACATATAAATCAAGTATAAAAATCAAACAAATATTCATATTTGACCTGATTGTTTCTAGTTCATAATGCGTGATCAAAACCGAAAGTTTCTGTGATGACTGCCCTTGTACTGTTCACCATGTAAGAACTTATTCACTATTTAAGAATTTGTTCACCATGTAAGAACTTGTTCGTTATGCTTCAGAAGATTGGAGACTGACGAGAATTAGGCTTGAGATGGATTAATGATTGTGCATTGAGCATTGACCCCCCTATACAAAATTTTATTGTTGTTAACAACCATTTCATCAATAAATATGAGAGATGCCCTCTCAAAAAAAAAAAAGTACAAGTAAAACTACAGACAATATCACTCACAAAAAAAAAAAAATCAGACATGCATGTGTATAAACACATGACATAGACATTTTTAGGACTTGGTCATAATTTTACCACTGAATTTCTACGTAAAACCAAAATACATAGTGTGTCTGAATTAACTGAAGAGCAAAAGCAGGAGTAGCTGAGAGATTTTAAGGTTATTTCCAGGAGTCATTTCTGTTAGATGTTTGAATCATTGCAGATCTACAGATAATTTGAGAAGATTTATATAGATCCAATTTATTAACATTTTTAAGATTCAAAGTATTTCATTTGGAATTGGAAATGAAAACTCGTATGTTATCTTTCATTGAATGAGAAATTTCTGTTTGGGATCCCTACTTAGAACAAAAAGTCTGTGCATATTGTTTCTTTTTTAATCTTAATCAACTTAAATATTAAATTTTAATGCTCTCAATAATTCTAGCATAAATAATCCTTCCAATAAGCCTATGAATGCACATTTTATGGTTAAAATATTGTGCAAAATATACCTTAAGTTCTTTATTCCCCCATAATATCTTTATTTATTTATTGTTGTATATTCCACATATTATATGCTTCCTATGTGATAAGCAATATGCTAAATACTTTCTAGAGATAATTTTCAAAATCTTTAAAATAATCCCATAAAATAGATATCCTCACCCTCAGTTGGCATCTGGAGAATCTGAGAGTCAGGAGTTGTGTGACTTGCCCCAACTCACACAGCCATTAACTGTCAGAATGAAGATTCAAACCCTTGTGTCTTAATGCTAAAGCTAACCTTTTTCAACATTATCAAATACACTTCCAAGATTCTCCAAAGAGTCATCAACAGTTGCGGCCTCTACATCCTCACTTCCTCTTCTCTCCTTGTTATTGAGATGTGGTGTCTATTTTCACCATAGACTAATGTTCTCCATATTGATAAACATGACATAAGCTCTGACAAATGACCTCTCTGTGCCGCATCTATTAAATCTTACCTGTTCATTTTTGACTTAGTTGGCTGCTCTCAGGAATATATGCTTTAAGGGTTAGTTCTCTGTTTTTCCAGTTTATTAATATATTGATTAACATTAGCAAAACACAACAAGAAATTAAGATGTCTAATAGGAATTAATGGAAATATTTTCAACCTTTACAATGTGATTAATTTTATTTCCTACAAAGTTTTGTTTCATGTAATTGATACAAGAGTGGACTGCAAATCTGCTGTCCTAGAGTTTAATTTGGAGATATCAGAAAGGAGTGATTGAATAAAAAGAAAAATAGCCTTTCATCTTGAACCTCAGTTTCTGCCGCAAAAAAAAAAAAAATGATATTTAAGGAAGCTTCTAACTTTGTTCCATGTGTATAGTGGTAAGTATGTACAAACATACATAAGCAAGCCATATGTGTGGTGGTCTATTTAAATGTATCATAAAGTCATAAATTTGAGAAATTATGTAGCATATGCCAGTGAATAATTTTAGATCCCTTTGATCATCCACATATTTTCATTACTTATGGTAATAAAAGATGGAGAATGGTGAAAATAAATATCATTTGTCTTTACTACAGTTTCATTTTACATTTTCAATATTAACAGTTATTATGTTAATGTCAACAGCTTTTCTTTAAAGCTCTCATCTATAGATTTGAAATATCTTTGGGCTTATGCCCCCAATAAAATTATTTGAAAAAGCATATACTCTCAAATTTTTTCACTTTATTTCTAACATTTTTACATATTTTTTAATTGCATCACTTTAATACATTTAAATATAAATACTTTTAAATAAATCTACTACATTTTCCTCTTAGTATAATTTGAAACTTATCAATAAACATTTTTAAAAAATAACCAAAAGCTCATATTTAACTGAGAAATTTTACTTCATTCAAAAATGCTTCCACTTATATTTTTATTCAAAAGTAACCAAATAATTTTATCATAACATAGTTGTACATTTCAGTTTTATGTTGATGTCCTTATAATTTTCTTTAAGAATATGAATTAAAAATTGAAGTGCATATTTTAAAATTTTGGCTCATAAGGTTCTAAGTGTTAAAGTTTTTAATCACAAATGAGTTATCATTAAAACTGTTAGTAAATAATTCATCAAGCATATAAATATATCATAAATTAAAAATTAAGCCTGTAATGGAAGTACATTTCTTGCTGGGTGAATGTTTTTATTAATTATTTTAATTGGTTATTATTAGATGGATGTGGTTTAATATTAAATGAGTATTCATTGTTTAATCCCATCTTTCACTGTGTTCCTGTTTTTCATTATAAAATGTTAGGAAGTAAGATACTCTTTTTCATTTAAGTATACAGGAATTGAATTTTCATAGCACTGTCATTCAGTTCTTTGAGTTACTTCTGTAAAAAAAAAATCCAAAATAACGTAATGATTCATACTTAAAAAGTAAGCTAGATAGTCTTTTAATTTTGCTAAAATTTAAGAATCGGATATTATTTCATTTTCAAAAGATATTATTGCTCTATAAATAACCTTTGGTTTTCCTAATTTCTCTCTTCCCACTTGCTACAGAAAACACCTATTAATATCTTCAACAGACCCTCAAAAGAATGAAAGGAAGCATTTGAGAGCAGGTGATCTTTGCAGTCAGGCACAATCTAGACAGGTCAGAGGGAAATGATGAGCTGTCTATACAGACCTCGTTTCTTCTTCTACACTCCAGAGTTATGAAAAACCTTTACTCAGCAGAAGGATGTACAGTCAAGAAGAAGCCAGGAGTGTTACACTATTGGAAATAACATTAAGGTAGAGAGTGGCTTAAGAGTTTTTCAATATTAACATTCCATTAGTATTTTCATAACTTGACCTTGCATAACAGAAATTATCTGTGCATGGTTGAGCCTGTTTTATCTGAACCCATATCCATACTTATATAAATCACATAAATATAAATATATGTATTTATAAAAATGTACACACACATAGGTATCTACATATCTTTTTATACCTTTAAAATAAAATATCCATTGTATTAAAGAATAATATTAGCTACTTAGTATCCTTTACTTAATATGATATTGTGGAAAGCTTACTATATCAATACACATATTCTTTTACAATATATCCTTTTCCATTTCATGTTATACATTCCTCAAAACTCTCCTAAAGGTCTTGGAATTGAAGAAATTTGAATTTGAAGTAAAACTGATACAATTCCCTACATCAATAAAAAATTTTCTATACCATAATTATTTCCCAGGGTAAATTTCCTTCCGTTTCTTTCTTGAGATTATCTAAATCACATTTCACCTCACGTTCATATAGTTTATCATCTATATATTAGTCAGGATTCTCCAGAGAATAGAACCAAGAGGAGATATATAGATAGATAGATAGGTAGATAGATAGATAGATAGATAGATAGATAGATAGATAGATAGATAGATAGATATGAGTTTATTATAGGAATTGGCTCACATGATTCTAGTGGTGTAATTCAGTCTGTGTCAAAAGGCCAGAGAGTCTAGGGGCCAATGGTGTAAGTCCCAGCCTTAGCTGAGTTCAGAGGCAGTAGAAGAGGAATGTCCTAGCTTAGCAAAGACAGCAAATTTGCCCTTCCTTCATCTTTCTGTTTTTTTCCAGCTTTAGCACAGTCGATATATGATATTAACCATCATATCATCCCTTATTATCTTAAAGCTTTTTTGAATATTTTTTCATTGCCTTTTTTCCTTCTTTATATTTTTTAACATTAAGAACTAATTTTTTTCCTGAAGATTTATTCAGCTTCCTAGGGCAAAATTTTTCCCAATAAACATTCTTCACGTGATTCATTTTTAAGATTATTTTTCTTATTTGTTATTCTTCTTCATGCACAGGAAAACACCAAAGTAATTTTCAGTTATTTTTGTCTCATTTGTTTCCTTCAATATTTACTACAAATCCACATAAGCATTACCAAACTATACTGAATACCACAGTTCTCCCTACTCACCCTTTTACATTTTTCTTTTAAGGAACTAAAAATTTGCTATATTACACTTACCTAGGAGATAATTTATTTTTAGCAATAAATATTTCTTGGACCTTTGAGATGTCATTCAATCATCTAGATACTTAATTATGCTCTAATATAAACAGTGTATTTCAAATATCATACTATGGGCAGTTTTTGGTGATCTCAATATCTTCACATATGATACTACTGTGAAATTTTACCCTATCCCTATAAATGAAGTAAAATGTGTTACAGTTCTGCCTTAGTTGGCCCACTATTTAATTTACTTATTGGAATTTAAATCCCTTTATTCATAATTTGCCTTCCCTATGTTTTGTATTTACTCAGTGAAACTGAGAGTTATATTGTGAGCTACAGAAGAACAAGAAGAATATGAGCCATCTGCTCTAATCTCATACTCAACATTATTTCCTTTCTGGATAACTATAAAATATTCATATCATCCAATATTTAGGGTTCTTATTTATAGTATTTTCTATACTATCTTTATCTGGATAAATGCTATGTTTGCAGTAGTAAGCAATACTTGATATATATAATATCAGCTGTACTGCCAAAATTTAATCTAGGTAATGTGGAAGAATAAAGCCAGAAACTGGCAATTACTGAGAATATTCATTTCCTATTTTTTAAGAAAGTGTATTTTTTCCCAATTACATGAAGGTTTACCCAAGGATATTTTCACTGGCTATCATCATGAAGCTAGTGTGTATTACTCACCTAAGTAAAGTGTGCCAAAATAAATTATTTATTCTTCATTCTACTCAAAGTGCTTGTTCTAATAAAAGTTGAAAAACAAAAGGTTTATGAAAATGTTTCTATCACAATTGTAGGTTTTAAAATTTCTGAAAGAAAAATGAGGTTGCTAAGTATTGCTTTAAATGTCTACAAAACAAATCAGTTCTAATTCAACAAAAGTGCATAAACAGATCACCATATTTAGTGTTTATATTCAATTCTTTTCTTTTATAATGTTGTGCATAATTACAAAGAAAAAGTATATTTATTAAATATTTATTTTATATACATCTTCATTATCAGAATTTTACACACGGCTCTCTATTTCATAATAGAATATTTAAAAAAATACAACTACATATGATATTTTACTTTGCAAATATTGCTATTTTATGAGAACTTTTATAGCATCTAATTCTGCTGCTCTTTTATTTTAATGGCTTGTCTGTTACACTAAATTTTTCGTGTGTGGTCTGATAAAGAAAATAAATAAACATGTTAATTCTATAAAATTAATTTAAAAGCACTCTTTACAAGTCATCACAACCTTTCCAATTATAGAAAAATGAATTTATAATTCATGCCCCTTCAAAAAGAAAAGTTTTTCTTAACACAATTGCAAATAAATTAATCGGAGGTCAGGTAAATTCTGAAGAAAATTCTCAAGAAATTTATTTTGAAGAAAATTATTTGAAGAAAATATCTGAAGAAAACAGAACTTTTTCAATATGGCATCATATAATGCTCTATTAGGCCATAAAAAAGAAATAATGAAGCAAGAAGACATTGTTACTTGAAGGGAAGATCTTTATGCATTGTTTTAAAATATGAGATTAGAACAACTTCTATAAATTATTGTAGTTATTTATTTAAAATTATTTTCCAGGTGAGTTGCTTTGGTCACCTGTTTGTTCCCTTCTGATATGAAGTGTGGGAGGAAGAGAGAGAGAAGACTGCAAACCTTCCAGCAATTTGGTATGTCATTCATTTTTCAAACATCAATGGATTATTTATTGAAAAAATTATATTAAAATGGTTTTTCTTAAAGGCTCAAAATAATATTAAGCACATATTTTAGAAATGATTGATTAAAATGGGCATATTTTTGAGAATAGGCATCTATATCTTGGTTTTGAAATGTATTCCTTCATATAAAAGTGTGGCAGTATAAAATGGTATAATTACTTTGAAAAACAATTTTTTTTCATTTGAAAACCATTCCTTAAAAATGGGTTTCTCATAAAAGTAAACTACACACATGCTATGATGCATAATTAACTTTTAAGAGTGGAATTTACTGAATAAACATTTAAACATTTTTATCCAATAAACATGAAAATACACTTATTCAAAGGAATTCTATTAGCTGTTTATAACAAGTAGTTACCTAATAGCCTAAGACTGGAAATAATTTAGTTGTTGAAATAGATGAATAGATAAAGAAATTGTGATATATTCATACCTAACTCAGAAAAAAAATAATGAAACAGTAATACAACATGAAAAATCTTAAAATAATTTTCTTCAGAATAGACAAATCAAACACAAAAAATATAACATGATTCTGTGATTCACTTAGTAAGAATTTCTAAACTAGCTATACTGATAGAATATACTGTCAGAGCAGTGAGTGAATTAGAGGGAAGGGTTGGCTGAAAAGGAATGCGACAGAATTTATTGGGATGAGAGAAATATTCTATATCTTAATTGGGAGGATACTTACACTAATCCATACACAAATCAAAACTCATCAAACTTTTTCCTCCTTTCTTCCTTTCAGGCTTCCTACCTTTTTCCTTCCTTCCTTCCTTCCTTCCTTCCTTCCTTCCTTCCTCCCTCCCTCCTTCCTTCCTTCCTTCCTTCCTTCCTTCCTTCCTTCCTTCCTTCCTTCCTTCCTTCCTTCCTAATTAGTCAAAAATCCATTAAGCATAAGTAAGTGGGGAAGCATCTCAGTAAAGTTCAGAGATTTTTTTATATACAGGGGATTAACAGATACATAAATAATACAATGAAGCTAACTGGAGACAAATTTCAAACTTGAAAAATATATATTTTTTAACATGAAAAGGGTGAATGCTAGAATAAATCCTAAAGTATTATATTGAACTTTGAAGTACAGGTGTTAACACATAGATATAATTGTAGCTGTAAAACTATGGTTGTGTGTCTGTGGGTAGGTATATACCCATATGTAAAAACATGCATGCATATATTTCCGGGCTTCAGCCACTGGCAGGGCCTGGCACCAGCAAATCCCCAGTAGTAATGAAAATACCTAGAAGTCAGAACTTTGTTTATGAGTATTTTCCATTAAAAGGATCCACCATTACTTGGAGAAATGACTTGATTCCATGGCTGGGGAAGGGAAAGAAAAAGAGGATTCTGTAAGATTTTGTTCCTCAGAAAGCAAGAAAGTACTCAATAAATGAAGAAGAAATATAAGAACATGAAAGGCAATTTTAAGAGCCTATCATTGGCACTGGCTCAACTGAACAAATTGAGTGCCAAAATAAATAATGATCCTAACAGGAGGTATGTACACACACACACACACACACACACACACACACACACACACACACACACACAGTATTTATATCACATTGATTAAATTAGGAATCCGCAAGTCCATATTGATATATATGGGCATATATATTAAGAAATAAATGGGAAAATAAAATGTTTTCCTTGCAGTGGAATGATGAATAACAAATATAAATAAAATGCTGAAATTAGAAAATTATCCTTTCATCATTAAATATTTCCCTATCATTGTAGCAATCAAATTCAAGCAAGTAACATCAATTGATGATAAAGAATGACTGGGATCTGTGTGAGAAATAGGATATCTGCATAGTATCTATTTTTATTTCTAAAAAGGGGAAAACAAAACAAGTTTGCAGTACCATATCCTTTCTGATACCACCTCAAATGATTCTAACAAATGACATAAATGAGAGAACAAATTTACATTGATTGGCACCTGTTGAGATGTAATAATAAGAATTCAGCAGCATTCCTCTAATACTTCTTTCCAAAAGGCATAACTTAAATTGAATTACAAGAAAATATGAGACAAACCAAAGTTAAAGAACATTCTAAAAAAACTACTGTTCTCTAATCTTTAAAAATGTATAGTGTATTGAGGTCAAGAATGACCAAAAATTTGTTCTCTACTGAATGACATCTAAGTTCTTGGATTTAATCAGTAATACATATGTTTCTAAAGCACATTATTATGATAATTGTTAAAATTTGAATGAAATATCTGGACTAAGGGTAAAGTGGTAATTTGACCAAGAAATGCCAGACTGCTCTTAAGAAGAGCTGTATCAGCAGGTCACCAACAAGATTCACCATTGTCCAGTTTGATAGGTTTAATATGATATCCAATTACTTTTATTTCCATTTATGTGATTACCAATGAACTGCAAAATATCTTTACATCTTTCATAGTTTATAAGTTTCCTCTCCTATACATTGTCTATTTGTCTGTTTGACTAATTTTTTTATTTGGATTGCTATCTTTTTCCAGTTGACTTGCAGTTATATTTTACTGCAACCTCTTTGTATAAAGTATTAATCTTTATTGGTTTTATACGTTATTCCATTTTTTATATTTTTCATGATATTTTGATTGAACATCATCACTCTTTTTGTTTGCTTTGCTTCATGGTGAGTGCTTTCAAAATCGTGTTTAAGAAATTCTTTATACTATCTTAGTAACAATGATAGCCTTTAACATTTTTGTTTATTGTCTTTATAGTTTTACTTTTCATTGATTTTTTTAAACCATCTGGAGTCCACCTTTCTATGTGCAATTAGGTAGAGATTCAAGTTTGTTTTTCTCCACATAATGAGCCAATTTTCCCAACAGTATCTAATAAACAATCTGTTCTTTCTACATGCATTTGTGATGCTTCCTTTATATGATGTTCTTTCATATATTCATGAGCATGACTCTGAGAAACATTAAGAGGCAGTTGGCAAAATTTGATCCAAGAAGAGGAGGTGGAAATAAATGCCTATGAATGAGTGGTCAGGCCGCACCAGTTTCCATCAATTTCACTTTTGTATAAGGCATTGATCCTGCTCTGCTATTACTCCTGTTCCTTCTGACTGCTAAGCTAAGGAGTCAATAAACAAAAGAACAGTGGTATTCAAAATGTTTCTCCAAAAGAATTCTCTCTGTCTTCCTGTTCCAGTCAAGTTCTGCAGCAACCAGTCTCCACAAAACACGGACCCTAGGGAGACTTCAGTCTTGCTATAGACCTCTTGACTTTGTGGCATTTCTCTCTGCTGTCAGTTCCTAGGATTCACATTTCTCTTTACCCACTGTAGCTAATCTAGGCTTGTTTGTCCCAGCAGTGAGTTCACTGTTGATTTAGCATGAACCAGAATCTCCTCAATGCCACGTTCATACACTTCACGTTCTTGAAAGTCTGACATTCTTCTCTATCATCTTGTCTACTGTTCTGCAGCCAAGGAGTTTCTATTCTTAATTTACAGGGAACATCTCTTATCATCCTTGTTCTTTAGTAGGCTTAGGCTTTTGGAAACAATATCTTCTAGTATCCTTCTTTCAGACAAGGAATCACAGAACCTGCTACTTGGTTAAAAGGGAAACAGGTAAGGAGAAAACATGGGTGAAAAAACATTAACATTTAAAAAAGACACTTTCCGTGTATATATTAATGGAAATTAAGAGGAATCTGTATACTATTATGACAACTTACAACACATTATATATTTATATAATACTTGACAATTTGTAAACGGTTTTTAAATCCATGGACTTGTGGAAAGATAGTCCAATAAAGTATATCTACCTCACTAACATTCATATGTGTGTGTGTGTATGTGCGTGTGTGTGCGTGAAGTTTCGTAAGCATCTTACAACGTAGTCAGTTGTATTGATTCTCCAGTTCACACACAGTAAGCTTTCTTTATTATCAACAATTTCAACGAAATCTTCACATATAACTGTACTGCTTAAGGAATTTTTCATGTTAACTAACAAAAGTGCCTGGCTTTCCCTTACCACACATTATTTGACTGAGCTACCAATTATTATGCCCTGAGGAAAGAAAAACTAATTTTATTATTAGCTTAGGTGCAACACAACTAGGAAGTTAAATCTACTACAGAAAATCACCTCATATAAATTCTTTTAAAATTAACTGCACTTTTAGATTATTCATGCCACTGCTTCTCTCCAATAGCATGGATAAGTGAAAGTTGATGAAATTGCTAAATTGAGTTCTTCAGAACAGCAAACTGAAAAGTCTCCAGGAAGTTAACACTTTTCTTGATTGAAGATCAAATCATTTATTTTAAGGAATAGTCTCTTCACAGTATCACCCCAGAGCATTTGAACTGGGGGTTTCAAAATCACAGTTTGAAGTTTCTCATCACACCAACTCCCACATTGAAGCTAGGGTCAAATATGTTGAAGTTATGAAACAATATACTCTATACTAGAACCAATTTTTTTTCATGTAGAACTTGTAAGAAAGTCAAGCAAATGCAAGCCCATTTTTTCCTACTTGCAGACTTCTAAACTTCAAGAGGAATGATGTCTTCTGAAATTTTTATATCTTGTTACATAACAATTTTTAAAAAGACATATGTCCTGTTTAGAGGCTATACTTATTTGATCTTTTTTATGGAATTACATGAATAATTTAAAAATATTGGCTTGCAATGTTGAAATGACTGGTTTGTTGACTGGCTGGAAAAAATGGATTACTTCTTTTGAAGTTGTATAGGTAGGCTTATATATTATAATTTAGACAGGGAAGTAACAGGGGGCAGCCCCTGTCCAAGGAGAGGAAGATAAGGGCCCTGGGAAAGACAAACAGATACTTACTAAGGACTTTGGGAATGTGAAAAAACAGGAGACTTGCCGCTGAAACAATGCAAGAGTGTGTAAGAAGGTTCTCACTGAACGTCCGTGATAACCATTTTACTGACTGTAAGTTACATAGCTGACATAGCTTGACTAAGGCATACTAAAAGTAGAAGTGACCTTTAGTATGATTGGCTTATATAGCTGGCATTCTGACAGGAACCAATAGAAAACAAACAGCTTCTCTCCCTCGTCTATGCAGCAGGCACAAAACCCTTACACTTGAGCCCATAAATGGCAGCCTTGCCCCTCCAAGTATATGCCTGGGAGTTCTGTATCTTTACTTCTATCAATAAAAAGCCTCTTGCTTGCTTGCCTACCTCGAGAGTTTGCAAAGTTCATTCTTCAACTCCATAAACAAGAACCCCAGAATCATCTTTTGGGGGCTTGTCCAGGATCTCTCCCTTCTAGCCACCTAGAGGGCAGCTACCATTCCTTACTACTCTTGCTTTAATGAATTCCTTCCTCACCTATACTCATCCAACCTGTTCAAGAATTGTTTCTCCTACAGAGTCAAGAACCCTCCCCCGTCTGGGTTGAGGTTTCTTCTAGTGTTTCACCTAGTGCACAGAGAGAGACCTCCCCAGACACAGCTGCCTGGCAACATTTTGTCACTCCAGGTAGGAATTCTATGCTACTTTAAGGCACTCCTCTATCTCAGTTCCATGTCTATCCACCTACCTGCATGCGTATTTCTCTTGCCTCTTCCAATAAGATATTACTAAACTGAGGAGCTTTTTCTCCCCTCAGCATCACTGAAAGTACTCAGTTAAGAGGAGTCTACCCCTGACTTAAAGGCCTGAATCTCTTCCCCCCCACCTTTTTCCCCAGACTCACATTCTTGGGGCCATGGCTAGGGCAGAGTTGAGTCATAAGGATCCCATGCATGCTCAGGCAGGGCCACAGAGCTTTCTGTGCATGCCTGGTATAGGGCCACAGGGCCTATGCACACCCAGTATAGGCTCAGGTGTGCAGGGATGCCTCACATGACCTACATCGAAGAAGTTCTACAGGGAACAGGTTACTTTTGGTTTTCTGGGAATGCCTGGACAAGTGAGGGCCCCGTGGGGAACAGGGACGGCTGGTTCCCCTTGGCAGCAGCAGTCCGTTTCCTTTCAGGTCCTGACTTAGTCATGGGTGACACCTCCTCCATTCCAACTGACTCCCCATTAGAGTGTATCCTCAAAAATTGGGAGGTTTTTAAACTACAGTCCCTGAGACAGAAGAAATTAATCTACAATACTGTCTGGCTTCAAACGACTGGTGCTAGAATTGTATACTTCTTTACATCAGCAGAATGGGTGCCTAGAGAGCCTTTATTGGCCTGTTCATCCAGGCGGTCTGGACCTTAACCCAGTTATGTAAACTATTCCTTCTTAGGGTGCATTCTTGAAAATTGAGATATTTTTAAACAGATGAGCTAAAAAGAAAGAAGTTGATTTCCTTCTGTAATGTCACTTGGCCTCAATAAAACTGCCAAACAGAGAAAAAAGGCCCCAAAACGAGACCCTTAATTACATCATTTTGCAGTTGGGTATTAGTGACTAAAAAAATCTTCATCTCAGTTTCTTTGACTGTATGTGTTCTTACATGTTACCCATGGAAGTTATTGCTAAGCTTGTTTTGTGTCCTGTGAAATTGGCTTAATAACCATTAGGCTGGAGGCACTATGACCAAAGAAATGTGGGTTATATCCCATCTGTGGCCAGATATGGCTTGAGAGAAATGTAGGTTAAACCTCCATTTCCAAGCTGGGTTCTACCAAACAGCCCTCGTGGGAATTACAATCTAGAATATCTGTGGACACTATATCTCATTCTATATGTTTGTGTGTCTATATATGTAAATGGAAGATATTATTCTACCTCCACATGGCATTGATAAAAATTAATTAGCTTTAAGACAAGTGTTTGTAGAAATTTGTCATTCCAAAACTTTCAGAAATTCTGATAGAAGATATTCAGCATTGTTGTTAATTTACATTTAACTGAAGCCAACATGTCTCTATGGTTATTAGCTGCCTAGGTTTACTTAAAATCATTTAAGTTGATGTTATCTATCTGACAAATTTTTCAAAAAAAAGGAGGCTTGACTGATGTTTAATGAAGGTTTTGTGAGTAATCTAGCATGGTTACTAAGAACAAGTGAACTAAATAAGTGTAGTAACTAAACTTTTTAAAAATCATTATGTGTTACAGTATGTATACCTAAAAACAGTTTGAGAATCTTTGTGATAACCTGAAAACTTAGCTTTTCTAAGTTAAATAATGAGTCAAGTTAATGAATTAGATCACTTCCAAGCAAGATGAAATAATGAAACATTTATTATTGAATATAAGTTTATCCACTTTTGGCTTCCTTATAGTGGAAAAACTAAAAACAGATTTGGGTTTATTAGTAAGCATACCTTATGCTTATTGAAAGATTGTACTATAAAAAAGCACATATTTCTAGAACTTATGAAATGTGTTCATAAATTTGCCATTCTAAAGGATGGTAGTATAACAGATTACAGTAGCTTACTTCTCAGTGTTCACTAAAAATTAAGGTTTCTAATGGCTTTAAATTCAAATTAAGACTACTAGAAATAAGGGAAACATCTCTGCATGCTAGGTATGTGTTTTGATATGAAAAGTTATGAGGAATGAAAATGCATTTTTTTGAGGGGAAAATAGGGTAACTTTGTTCTAAAGTATAACTGGTTGTTTGAAGAGAGAAAATTCTGAATGTAAAAAGAAAGTTGTAGAAGGTTTGTGGAAGAATTTGATGTGGTCATACTATGTGAGATTGAAGTAAGTGAGGTTTAACATCAAGTACACCATGAGATTAGAATTTTGTTTTATTTGTTCAAAGGACAGAGTTTTCTTGAACTATTGGTCTGTTCTTAATATTAAGAAATTCTAAGGAATTTTTCTAATTGTTTGGACTTATTTCTCATGCTTAATATATCAGTAAGGTGTTTAAGTACTTAAGGAAACAAAATCTTAAAATAAAAAGAGCTAAGAGTTAAGTTTTGCCAACAGCTATGTAACCTTCTGTATCTGCCTTTAAAATCTTCTATTGTCATTTTGGTCAAATGGATAAGTATTGTTTCATGGTGACATATGATCCTATTTTAGCAAATGTTTTAAAAACTTTCTTTTGACAACTTCCCAAAATAAAATTTAAAAAGGTACTTTTGCCTCTAGTTAATTCTGAGATTTTCCAGAGGGCCCCTGGAACATGTCAGAGGAATTTTCTCATCAGGGAGAAATATTTGGCTAATATGGCTAATTTATTTTATATATATATATATATAATTACCTGGGAAGCATTGCCAAATGACTGATGCTAAACTTTAGATTGTTAAATGTTATATGTTACAGAAATAACCAAATTTCCTTGTCAATTATGTTATGAGGAACTCTCATAAGATCTTAAACCATTGCTATTTTTAAATCTTTTGTCATTTATAGTTACTATTTTACTGCAGAACTAGTAAATAACTAGATTGAAACAGAACAAGAATTAGTTACATAAGACAGAGTAAACTGAGGAAGGTGATTTTAATTTTTATCACTTTTTATTTCAATGTTGTTAATCTTAAAAAAAGTGTTTGTTTAACCTTTTTCTTTTAACCTGACCTACAACACTTCAGTAAATAATTACACTTTATAAGCAGAACTGAAACATTTATCTTTCTCTCTACCTGATTCCTCTAGGATTTAGACACTAGTGAGTATTTTTATATGGCAATATTTTTATTTGTATAAGGTCAGTAAGAATCTGTACCCCTTGTGACAGGAACAATTAAAAACACTGGTTATATTACCATGGCTTTGACTGAAATGTCATTATTTGAGAGACCCGTGCATAGACTAAGATATGACCTGACAGCTTTAAGGAACTACGGTTGACTTTATGGAGCCAATAAAGCCCCTTGGAAGAACTGGCTTGGTACCTTGCTTACAGGGTTCCCAGCAGTCTTATCAGGTGAGTAAAGAAGGTCACTTCCTGGCAGGTGCAGGAAACTCAGAATACCTTGGGGACTGGGAGAAGAGAAGAATTCACCCAAATCTGCAGCTACTGCAGGCAAAAACTGATGGCAAGATTCTGGTTTGGCTTTCCTGTCCTCAAGAGGCCTTTAAAAATTCAATCTGAGATTCCTTATGAAAAGTTCCAGAAAGAATATTTAAAAGAGCCTATGTGATCAATGGTTGTTGTTGCTGTACTTATGTAAATAATCAGGCATAGTGTTTTGAAGCTAAACTTATTTTACAAATTAGTCTTCATATGGTTACCACTAATAAAAATGAGGATGATTTTAGAAAGCAGAGAAATTTTGTATCAATAGTGCAACCTTATTGATATTAGACTCCAATACTAGTCATTGTAAAAATAGACTGGATCCTGAATTCTGATTTCCTCAAAATATCTGGCTGTGACTCCCCAAACATTTCTGATTTCCTCCCATCTTTTCAGTTGGAGTCTTACTGTTCCTAGTCCTCATATTCAGCCATGTATTCTTAATCTTGTCAAGTTTGTTCCCTCCAGAACAGAAAATTAACTCCAGATGTTGCTAGGATAAAGATTTCAACTCACCCCTTTCACAGATAAAGAAGCACATGAGCAACCCTCAACCTACTCGCACCCTCCTTTCAGGTGCACTTGTCTATCTCAGCCACTGCTAAGACATCTCCATGACCTCTCTTCCCGATGGACAGCAAAGAAACTAGCTGAAAGAACTTCCCAGATTCATTAGAAGCTTTCAGTATCATGAGGAATTTATTTCAGTCCCACTTTTTGGAACTGGGCATCCTGGCTACTCACCTTTACAGTGCCCCTACAATGCTTTTCCTAGCTCTCATATTAGGACCATGTTTACTTAATCTTCTAAATAAATTTGTCTTCTTTTGTTTAGAGTCCATTAAGCTACAGATGGTGGTGGAGTTAGAACCCAGAATATAAATTTCTTCCTTCCCGGTCCTCTTGACTGCCCAATGATGGAGACGTGACTGCATCCCTTCACTTCGCCTCCTTTCAGTTTGAAGCAGTTAGAGCAGTCATTACCCAATACTTTAATAGCGGTTAGGGTCTCTATCTGTAGAGGGGAGAATGGCAGCCTATGTCCAGTTAGAGCAAGATAAGGGCCCTGGGAAGGACAAGCGGGATGCTTACTAAGGACCTTGGGAATGTGAAAAACAGACTTGCAGTTGAAATAATACGACAGTGTGTAAGAAGGTTCTTACAGCACCTCCTGATAAAGAAACATTTTATTGACTATAAGTTACGTAGCTCACATAGCTTGACCAAGGCATACTAGCTAAAAATAGAAATGACCTTTAGTATGATTGGCTAAAATATAGCAGGCTTTCTGATAGAAACAAAGAGCTTCTCTCCCTCCTCTATGCAACAGGCTAAAACCTCTAGATCTCAGCCCATAAAGTGCAGCCTTGCCCCTCCCAGTGTGTGCCTGGGAGTTCTGTATCTTTACTTCTTTCTATCAATAAAAAGCCTCTTACTTGCTTGCCTGCCTTGAGAGTTTGTGAAGTTCATTCTTCAACTCTGTAAATAAGAACCCTAATATCATAATCCTTAGACTGGCTAATCAGATTATAATGCCCTGTATTGGCTCTTATTGTATTTCACTATATACCAACATTTTTCACATATTCTACATCCTTCAGTTTTTCACTCTCTTAGTTTCCGAAGAGTTTCAATAACCTAATAATTACTGTCTCCCACTACCTTCTCAGTAATAAACCCAAATATAGCTATCCTTTTATTGGTTCCCTAGTAAACTCCCTCTAATGATCCATCATCGTATGAAGAGCTCTCATTAGCACTGTAGCAGGCAAATCATGGCAAGTTCTAGAGGACTGTTTCACTGGGTGGCACTCCAGTGACTTCCCTGCCACCTAACACGGCCACAACCATGCTTCTCCAAAAGGTCTGGATCCAGCCCTGAGCGGTTCTCTTCTGTGGGTTTTCCGTCTCAGCTCTAAGGGTGATAGCTACACTTATACAGGCTATTCTTATATTCTTCAGAGTTCTCTTTACTCCTTACTAACTAATTCCTCCCTCCTTACCCTAATCCCCTGCGATAGCTTATAATTCTTTATATTAAACCCTTCAATTATTGTGTGGTTTCTACCTCCTGATCGAATCCTGATTAACATATGTGGAGATGACAGCAAAGTGAGGATGAAAAAAGATTTCTGCTTCCTGTTGACTGCTCACAAATAGACTGACCTTAAAAATAACAAATGCCAATGGAATTTATTTTCATAGAAAATATAATTCCACAGAAAAATGGTGAAACTGAAAACGAAGAGGGAAGTAGACAGATGATAATGTCTTTAATTAATGTGATGGAATAAACAGGTGGTCAGAAAATAACAGTCATCAAGAACACAGGGAAATTCACATGGAGAATGCCAGTCATTTATTTTAAGATAGAGCCTTTTCACAATCTTACCTCAGGAGTTTTAAACAGGATAGTGAAAACTCAAAGAATGTGTGGATTTCATAAAAGTGTGAAATTTAAACTTTGAAACTTAAAGTGCAGAGTTGAAAAAATGCTGATTCCTAATTTCTCCCCTTTTCCTACCTTTACTGTATACAGTATAAATGAATATGAGATTTTTTTACTAAAGACAATTTCAGAGAAATTGGTCTCCTTAATGAGGAGCCCAGAATCATTTACCAGGTTTTTGCCTACTCTAAAAAACGACTGTATCTTTTTTAATTAAAGCACTGTCGATATACAATCTATGTGTATGTCAAATACATAACACAGTGGTTCAACAGTTAACCATATTATTAAATTGTCACCCCTCTAAGTGTGGTCGCTATATAGCAATGTATTAAGATGTTACAGAAGCATTAACTGTATTCTCCATACTGTACTGCCTTCCCTGTGACCAACTTATATTGTGATTGAGAATTATTGTACCCCTTTATCCCCTTCTCCCTCCTTCCTGACCCCAACCTCTTCCCCTCAGTAACCATTAGTCCTTTCTCGGTATCTATGAGCCTTCTGCTATTTTGCTTCTTCCATTTTGCTTTGTGTTTATGCTTCACAATAAATGAAATCATTGTATGGTATTTGTCTTTATCCACCTGCCTTATTTCACTGATCATAATACCCTCTAGATCCATCTATGTTGTTGCAAATGATATTTCTTTTTATGGCAGAATAATACTCCATTGTATATGTACCCCATCTTTATCCATTCATCTATTGATGGACACTTAGGTTAGTTCCATATCTTGGCGATTGCAAATAGTGCAACAATAAACATGGGGATGTATATATCTTTTTGGATCAGGGATTTTGTTTTCTTTGGGTAAATTCATAGGAGTGGAATTACTGGGTCAAATGGTATTTCTATTTTCAGTTTTTTGAGGAACTTCCATATTGCTTTACTCAACAGTTAGAGCAATTTACATTCCCACCAACAGTGTAGGAGGGTTCCCATTTCTCTGAAGCCTCTCCAGCATTTGTAATTTCTTGTCTTTTGGATAGTGGCCATTCTAACTGGTGTGCAGTGATATCTTATTGTGGTTTTAAATTGAATTTCCCTGATGGTTAGCAGTGTGGTACATCTTTTCATTTGCTTGTTGGCTATTTGTATTTCTTCTCTGGAGAAATGTCTGTTCAGGCCCTCTGTGCATTTCTTAATTGGGTTATTTATTTTTTGGGTGTTGACAAGTATGAGTTATTTATATATTTTGGATTTAAACCCTTATCAGATGAGTCATTTATGAATATATTCTCTCATAGAGTGGGATATCTTTTTATTCTGTTGATGGAGTCCTTTGCTGTACAGAAGCTTCTTAATTTGATGTAGTCCCACTTATTTATTTTTGCTTTTGTTTCCCCTTGCCCAAGGAGATGTGTCCAGGAAAAAGTTGCTCATCCTTATATTCAAGAGATGTTTGCCTATGTTCTTTTAAGAGTTTTATGGTTTCATGACTTACATTCAGGTCTTTGATCCATTTCAAGTTTACTTTGTGTATGGAGTTAGATAATAATCCAGTTTCATTCTCTTACATGTAGCTGTCCAGTGTCCCAACACCAGTTGTTAAAGAGGTTGTATTTTTTCCATTGCATATTCATGGATCCTTTATCATATATTAATTGACCGTATAGGCATGGGTTCATATCTGGGTTCTCTATTCTCTTACATTGACCTATGAGTCTGTTCTTGTACCAGTATTAAATTGTTTTGATTACTGTGGCTTTGTAGTAGAGATTGAAGTCAAGAAGTATGATCTCCCAGCTTTGTTCTTCTTTCTTAGGATTGCTTTGGCTCTTCGTGGTCTTTTGTGGTTTCATATGAACTTTAGAACTATTTTTTCTAGTTCATTGAAGATTGCTGTTGGTATCTTGATAGCACTTGCCTTGAATCTGTAAATTGCTTTGGGCAGGATAGCTATTTGACAATATTAATGCTTCTTATCCATGAGCACAGGATAGATTTCCATGTATTGATATCTTCTTTAATTTCTCTCATGTGAGTCTTATAGTTTTCAGAATAAAGGTCTTTCACCTCCTTGGTTAGGTATATACCTAGGTATTTTATTCTTTTTGATGCAACTGTAAATGGAGTTGTTTTCCTAATTCTTCTTTCTGCCAATTTATTCTTAGTATATAGGAATCTGTGATAGTGTATAGATTTGATTTCTGTGTACCAGATTTGTATCCTATGACTTTGCTGAATTCATTTATTGTTTTTTGGTGGAGTTTTTAGTGTTTTCTATATATAATAACGTGTCATCTGAAAATAGCGACAGTTTAATTTCTTCCTTACCCATTTGGATGCCTTTTATCTCCTTCTGTTGCTGTGGCTAGAACATCCAGTGCTATGTTGAATAAAAGTGGCAGGAGTGGGCATCCTTGTCTTGTTCTCAATTTTAGAGGAAAAGCTTTTAGCGTTTCACTGTGAAGTATGATGTCAGCTGTGGATTTGTCATATCTGGCCTTTATTATGTGAGGTACATATCCTCTACACCCATTTTGTTGAGTTTTTATCATAAACTGATGTTAAATTCTGTCAAGTGCTTTTACAGATCTATTGAGATATTCATGTGTTTTATGTCTTTTTTGTGAATATGATGTATGATACTGATTGATTTATGAATATTATACCATCTTTGCATCCATGGAATAATACCACTTGGTCCTGATGGATGATCTTTTTGATGTATTTTTGAATTTGGTTTGTTAATATTTTTTTGAGGATTTTTCCATCTATGTTCATCAAGGACATTGGTCTAGAATTTTCTTTTTTTGTGTGGTGTCAAGAATACTATATTTTTAATCACTTTCTATTTTGTAAAAGAATTCAGCTAACAATTTTTTAAGTCAACAATATCTACACATTTCTGAAAATATCCAGTAACCTTGGATATAATGTAAAAAAATGACAACATTCCTAGCTTCTTATGCCCAACCTTTCATTAATTTAACATACATTAAGATAATTAATTTTGAGATTTTATTTGGGGAAAGTTATGGAAATATTTTGATTACTTCAAAAATTGCACAGTGAACTACAGATACATAGCACTTTCAGACATAGCTTTTACATGTTCTCAAATTTGTACTGAACTGCCAAGCAATCATAAACCATTTGAATAGACAATCTACAAATAAAATGCCACATTACATTAAGAAATAGTTTATTTGGAAAGTTCTGAACTTAAAAAAAATCCAGTGTAATCTTTTACTTGAATTTTTAAATGTCAGGTGACTTATAACTGATATCAATCTAAAGTCTCTGCTAAATAACTGAAAATCACAATCATAATAATTTCTCCTATCTTAAAATGGCAACCTCTAAAATTTTTTTAAACAGACACTCTATTTAAAAAGTTTTTAGATAAATGCTGGATTTCCAAAAGATTTCCTAGAAGATTTCAAGACACAGAGATTTCCAAAAAGATTTCAAGACAATAATATGTAAAAAATTCTTTGTGAGTTATCTCATTGTCTTTAACCGTGTACTTTAAGTAGCCTGATTTACTATTTTACCTTAAATTGTTCTGATAAATAATATAAAATCTTTAAAATAGAATTGATAAGTAATAGTGTTTTGTTAGTTTTTGTTGCAGTATAGTTTATATACAATATTATATTGGTTTCACTTATACAACAGTGACTCAGCAGTTACCCGCATTATTAAATCCTCACCCCAACCAATGCAATTACTATCTGTCAACATAGAAAGACATTACAGAATCGACTATATTCTCCATGCTGCATTTGCATCCCTGTGACAAATTTATATTATGATTGAGATTTTTGTATCCCCACACCCTAACTCCTCCCCCGTGATAATCATTCATCACTTCTCACTGTCTATAAATCTACTGTTATCTTATTCATTTTGTTTTGTTTTGTTTTTACATTCCACATATAAGTGAAGTCATATGGTATTTGTCTTTCTCTGCCTGGCTTATTTCACTTAGCAGAATACCCTTTAGGTCTACCCACGTTGTCACAAATGGCAGAATTTCTTTATTTTTCTGGCTGAATAATATTCCATTGTGTGTATGTACCACATCTTATTTATCCATTCACCTACTTTTGGACACTTTGGTTGAATAAGCAATAGTGTTTTCAGTTTGGTCCAGGCAACTGCAATTTCATTTTATAAAACAAATACATTGAAATATTTCTTACTATTAAGGGCTTGTCTGGTATATTAGTTTTGTCTATTTCCTCCCTAAGGGTGCCACTTGATCCACACCTGTGGCAAAGCCTAATTTTAGAGTCTAGCCTTATTTTTCACATTGATAAACATTTTGGAATTTAATAGCCAGCACCGTTCTTACTAATCTAACTCAGAGTCCTGATTTTGACCAATGTGCTTTTATCTTGTTTCTAATGTGAACTTTTGGTAGTTCTTTTTAAGTAAACTGTCTTCGAATTTTGGTTTTTCTTCATAAGGACAGATGTCAGTGCTTTTCTCACAAAATGTTCCATTTTCCTAACCTCCTGCTGTTTGTTTAGGTGCTTCAAACACCATTTTGTGCCGTCTTAGGAACTCCCCATAGTAACTGCTTTTCTTTGTTGACTCTGTGGAGCCCTGAGTTACTGTGCAGCCACCATGCTCAGCCTTCCGGCTGGCACGTCCTCCGAACAGGAAGCAGAACCTTCTCAGGACCCACCTACCACCAACTCTTGCACTGCATACATTCTGGTACATTGGTTCAAAACTTAGTCTCAAAACCTTACACGATATTATATTTTTAAATAAGGGGTCGTGACAATGTCACCATTTCCCATAGACTTGGGTTAATTGATTCAGTCAGAGAGCATTTGGTTAGTAGGGTTACTAACAGACCAGGTCATTGAAAATATCCCAGCCAATTCTGGGAATGGTAACATCCAACTATATAATAACTATTCCCATTTGTTTTTTTGTAAGCACTAATCTAGGAATACACTTTGATTTGAAGATTTACATGTATTCAAGAAACTGTAATTTTTTTGTTATTTATTTTATAAATATAATTTAACATGAATTATTACTGATGCAGAATTTAACTGTTGTACCAACTATATTTCATACTCTTCAAGAATAGCTGTGTCTGATGTAATCTTCCAAGAACAATTTTGCTGTTAGTCTTTTTCACTTTTTGTGTAATTCGGTTTCAGTACTAATATAATTGTTTGTTTTTGTATATTCTATTGGCCACTATGTTCTAAAAATTAATTTTAATAGTACTTTTCCTCAGAAGCGGATTTAGTAAGAGTTATCCACATTTTTAACTCTCTCACAAATTACCATTTCCTGCCCTTGGCTACCAGGATGGACACCTGGAGCAAGGGGGTTAATAGAATTTTATTTATGTTGTTGTGAATACTGATTTTCTGGAAAGAATATCTCCACTTTTACTTCTTTTTACACTTAAAATAATTTAGGATTGGTTTCTATCATTTATATTGAAAAACTTCTGACTGATGCAATATCTAGCATTTATCTCTTCAGTATCATTATTACTCCAATGTCAATAATCTGTTACTAGTATATCCTCTGTCATATTCCTACATGACCTCCCATATTCCTACGGATACCATTGGTATTAGTCAATAGCACTCACAGGTTATTGGCATCAGTCTAGGACTGATAGAAGATAGATATATAATATAGCAGGAAATGAGCTCTATCCCTCAGGTGTGAAATGGAACAATGTTAGGACTGTGCTTCATGTGCAGCACAGTCCCTGTGCATGGAAATAAATTAGAGGAATTTTAGTCAACACCATAGACAAAGGAAAAGAGAAAACTGTGGAAACTGAGAAGATGAAAGTTTTTAATCACTCTTCAGAATATCCTATTCTTCACTAAACATGACAAAGAGAATTTAAGAATATTAATTAATTATTAAATCAGTGGGAAGAGCAGAACCATCAAAGAGGTGATCTATTGTTACCTAGTCTCAATGAAATTCCAGATTGGTCCTGTTGTGAGGGACAATATTTACAAAAGTTATTAATATTAAGTGTCATTTTTGAATCCCACCCATGATTATAAAGAATAGTGTTTCCCAATATAGTAAAGATTAGGCATAACTATTAAAAATTTTATGATTCCATGACAATAAAATTGCTAATGGCATTTTTTGAGTAGGTAAAATTATTGTATGAGACTTATTTTTGAACTTTGGCAGTACACGCTTTAAAACATAATAACACTTTTCCTTTGAAAGGTCTGATATATCATTTTACATTGGTTTGTGTATGATCAGAATTGGTACTCAGGAAAATGTTGCATGACATTATGTCAGACTGACACATTCAACTTAACTGTCATGAATTTTACCTAATGTTTTTATTTTAATTTATGTGACTACGACTTATGTATACAGTTACTGAGGAGGGAGTGAAATATAGGACAAAAAATAACGTGTTTTTAGTAAGGATAATGTTTCCTAATAACCACAGCATTATGTATTTCTTAGGTATCATCTTTATAAGTATTTATGATTGAATGCTAAAACAGTTAAATAGTTCAACTAAAACAGTTAAATAGTTTTAAGCAAGTAAGGAAATGTTCAAGTTTATAGACTCATTAAGATTATTTCAATGACAGTTGACTTTTGAACAACATGGGTTTGTAGTGCATGGGTCTATTCTGGATCCTTTGTTTCCATAAAAGTTTTGGGGTCAGATCATTATTTTATGCCAAAAAAAATAAACACGTGGAATTTTGAAAGACATTACACTGGTTCTACAGATCAGTTTGGAACTTATTGCTATCTTAATAATATTAAGTCTTTTGATTCATGAATATGAGATGTCTTGACACATTTCTGTCTTCCTTCATTTCTTTTAGCAATATGTTTTAGTTTGTCAAATATAAACTTTGCACTTTTGTGAAAAAATTTCCCAAGTAACTCTTTTTCATACTGTTTTAAGTGGAACTGATTTCCTAAATCCACTTTCAGGTTTGTCATTGCTTGCTTATAGATTACAACTGATTTTTGTATATTGACCTTGTGTCCTACAAATTTGATGAGCTAGTTAAATAAGTAGAATAGTTTTTAATGAGTTCCTTAGGCTGTTCAAAATAAAAGATCATATCATGTGCAAACTGAGATAGTTCTACTTCTCTTATTCAAATCTGAATGCTTTTGTGTCTTTTTCTTGCCCCATCGCACTGGTTAGAACATCCAGTACAATGTTTAATTATTTAACAGAAGTGGTAAGAACCACTTAGATTTTTCCAAATCTTAGATGAAAAATATGTAGTTTTTCAACATTAAATATGATAGCTATGTGTTTTTCATAGCTGTACTTTATCACATTGAGAAAATTACTTTCTATTCCTAATTTGTTGAGTATATTTTTATCATGAAATACAGTTGGATTTTGTAAAATGCATTTTCTGCCTCTCTCAACATGATTATGTGTTTTTTGTCTTTGTTGTATTAGTATTTTGTATTACACTATTGATTTTTGGAGGTTAAATTAACCTTGCAATCATGCAATTAATCCCCCTAGTTATCATGTATAATCCTTTAAAAAGGATTATTCAAAATCCTAACAAAAAAGCTGCAGGAAGCCTGTAGAGTTTAAAACCAAGGATAGCCATATAGAAAAGCATAGGAAGCATTTTATCTACTGTCACCACAGCTCCCAGTCCAGAGCAGTTTGGTGCCAAGAGGGGTCCCCTAGGAGGGATTTCACGCTATAGGGAAAAGGAGAGCAGGAGAACCATAGCCAGGCTCCTTACTGCCATGGCTGTTTGCAGCCTTTGCTGTGAGGACCCCCACAGATCTTACCAATGCTGAACCCAGATGGTAGAGCTGCCTAAAGCTCCTGCTCCCATACCTCCTTCCCAGTGTTAGAGATGTTGCAGTGGTGAGACCTGACCCCAGAGACCACAGTCACTGCTGTGCCCTGCTTTCTGGTGTTCAGGTGCCAAAGGCTTTAACCATCTATAGGACCAGAGCTCCTACTGCTCTCCACCCCACCCTCTGAAACCTGAGTTGGAGCTTCGGCACCTTACAGGTTGTGCTGCAGCTACTCTGCACAATGCACTCTGGGGCCACTATCCAGGGCATGCTGCTCCCACCTCCAGGGCCCAAGTCACTGTGCTGAGCTCCCTAGTTCTATGGGAGATCTGTACCTACTATCAGAGCACCTAAGTCTATTCAACAGTTATCAACATATCTGAAGGCAGAAATAGATAATAATGCATTAATAGCAGGGGATTTCGATACCTCACTTTCAACAATTGATGGATCATCAGTAAGAAAATCAGTAAGGAAATAATGGACTTGAACTATAGTTTAGACCAAATGCACCTAACAAATAAACAGAATATTCCATCCAATACTGATGAGTATACATTCTTCTCAAGTACACACACAACATCCTCTAGGATAGGTCATATGTCAGGCACAAAACCAAATCTTAACAAATTTTATATTGAACATGGAAGAATGCCACAAAAATGAATGTCTGTATCACCATAAAATTCATATGTTGAAATCTAATCCCCAGTGTGATGGCATTTGATGGTGAGGCCTTTGGGAAATGACTGGGTCATGAGGGTGGAGCCGTCAGGAGTGGGATAAATACTGTTATAAGAGAAACCATAAAAAGCTCCTTCCTATTATTTATTAATATTAATTGGTTTTGTAACATGGAATCATCTCAGGATTCTTGGAATAAATACTATAAGGCCATAAAATATTTTTAAAGTGCTGTTGGATTCTGTTATTTTATTTACAATATCTATATAAAATGATTGAAAGTATTCTATAATTATCTATATTATAGATTTTTAAAAAATCAGGACACAATATAATGCTATGCTTATTTCATAAAAAGTAGAAGTTTGCATTTTCCATGTATGTTATGGGTCAGTTTAAGCACTGTTGGAATTATCTGTTTTTTGAAGATGTGACAGAAATCCACTGATTGGATGCCTTTTTTCTATGTTGAGTGGAGGAACTCTGATAGAGTGACTTGTTAAAGTTTTTTTTCTTTGTAAAAAAGATTAGTTTCCTTTCTTGCTTTCTTTTTCCCTCTAATGATATTAGACATAAATACTATATTTTCTATTAGTTTTTATAAGTAAATAAAATACTTCTTACTATAAAAGTAGTAAAATAAAACAAATTTTAAAACTTCCAGAAATGATATTAGTAAATAAAGTAAGCTAGAGGAGTTCTGCCTTAGCTGTTACCTTAATTTTTAATCAATTTCCCAGATGACTACATTTATCCATCCATTCTCTAGATCCTATTTTTTGTTACATTGTAATTCCAGTATTCTGACAGCAAACCTACATTGTGGAGGTCTTCCCAGGCATAGGGATGTGGGTTATCTGTCATTTGCATAGAAGCTTCCAGAAATTATTGACTCTCTTGGTGTAATCATGAGACACTTCTTGAATTTTCAGTACTTCTGTAGTCACATTTTAATTTTATATTTCTCATGAAATTTTAGTGTGAGCTGAGGTGGAAAGAGGACTGGACGTGTATGCAGTCTGTCATGATGGACTGGAACACTTATTATTTCAGGGTTTTTCTCAAATGTTGCTTCCTTTGTCAACTTTCCACCGATCTAACCCAAAGTCTATACATTTTTGATGTACAATTGAACTTTTCATAGATCTGCATTTTTACATATATTATGATATGATAATTTCATGTTTTTATGACTATTTGTCCTTATTAGAAAACTGAGATCGTGTCTTAATTACTTATAGATTCATATAATATAGTGTGGTTTAAAAATGTAAGTTGAAATAATATATATGTTAATCTTATGGTCAATGTCCTTCATAGTATATCATTCTATATAGAAAAATAGTAGTAAATATTCACAGAAGATACAGATTTTAATTCTGGAATCTTTTATGAACATATTGGTAAAATATAAGATAAAATGTACTTAATTAGTGTATGTCTACATCAAATAAGTAATACAAAATATCAGAAAATCTCTTGTACCTGTTAAGTCACTAAACTGAACCCCTGTATGATAATCATTCAAACTCTCTGAGTCTTAGCTTATCTATCCATAATCTAAGAATGATGTCTTCATTATATACATTTGCTCAATAATGCTTAATTATTTAATGCTGACAAGATAATGCAGCAAGATGCTATAGCTACATTTAAGAGAAAATGTAAGAATCAAATGATGTAAAGCATGTGAAACCAAACAGTAAAAGCTGACTAATACACAAAGGTAAGTCATTATTATTACATGCCTATCTTTTCAAAAAAAAGTTAAAATATGAAGAGAAACTAACTTACACCCTGCAAGAGTAGTCTGATAAAATTGGTGCCAATAGAACTTGTTATCAAGAGATACCAATAGTATCTATTAGGTTATTTTTGTTGTTTAGATATAACATTAAATTGTAATGTATCTTCTTATCAGGAAAGCACCAGTGTACTATAAATTATATGTAATTTGATTTACAGTATTCAGGTGCAAATTAAATGCTGATGAGAAGGAGGCTCTCTAGGACAAGGGTTGGGAAACTAAGGCCCTTATGCAAAATTTAACCTGCCTGTTTTTGTCAGGTCTGAGAGCTAATAAAGGTTTTTACAGTTTTAAATGTTTGGAAAACATGAAAAAGAAGAATAATGTTTCAGGACACTTGAAAAATTTATGAAATTTAAGTTTCAGTGTTGCTATGAGGTTGTGCGCCCCCAAATACATATACATTAATCCACAGTACCTCAAGATGTGACTATATTTGGAGATAGGGACTTTAAATAGGTGATTAAGTTAAAATGAGATAGGCCATTACAGTGGGCCTAAATATGATCTACCTCGTGTCCATATAAGAAGAGAAAATTTGGACACATAAGAGGCATCAAGGATGTGGGCACCAGAGGAAAGACTTTGACACAGGAGAAGGCAGCCATTTGCCAGCCATGGAGGAAGACCTCAGAAGAAATCCAACCAACGGATGCCTTGATCTTGGATTTATAGCCTACAGAACTGTAAAAAAATTAATTTCTTCTGTTTAAACCACCAAGTCTGTGGTATTTTGTTATGGCAGCCTCGCAAACTAATATAAGTGTCCAGAAATATAACACAATAAACAGGCTTGCTCATTTGTTTATGTTTCTTCACTGTGGCTGCTTTCTCACTCCAAAGGCAGAGCTGTAGTTGTGACAGAAAGCGTATGGACTGCAAACCTAAAATATTTACTCTCTGGCCTGTTGCAGAAAATGTTTGCCAATCCCTGGTGTAGGACATGGAGAAGATTAAGTATTTTAGCAGAGAAATGCATATAGTGCTGTGATTTTGAAAAGACTTGCAAAAATGTTTTGAATATTAACTAGGGAAATGCTATATAGTAGTAACTTTTCCCTATGTCTGTAGCATAAGAGATAGAAAAAGCATCTCTAAGGTTAGGGTTTCAGTACTTTAGCAGCACATGTGTAAAACAATTCCTTAATCAAAAGTAACATTACTGATAATAGTGAGAAACTGATTATGTCTTTCATGGTAAAACTGTAAAATTTTGAAAGGTTAAAGATGAAAATCCAGGAGATAATTCTCATGCTGACATATCTAGAATAATTAAGCCATGTACCATACTAGGATTGCTACCTTAGAAAGACAAAAAGAAATATTTTAATAGAAGGCTGAGAATAAGAAGACAAGCTATAGAAATTAGAGTAAGTTCCATTAATTATAACAGAACCTTAATAACAGAACCAGCAGAAGTATTGGTGTTGCTATCAAGTGGTTCTTATTTTCTTAAGGACTGGAGGAGTGTGAAAAAATAGTGTGAGAAAATGTCAATCCAACTTTTCTGTTGAAATTTAGGAAAATAATATTTCTCAAGGGATACAATAGGTGTAAAGAGCTACAAATGCCTAAAGCTTTCCAAGGAGAGAGAGAGAGAGAGAGACCCTCCAAGTCTCAAGGGAGGGAGGTACACGGTGAAAGGGAGCTTCCTGGCCAAAAACTCTTGGATTGGGTTTCTGCAGCTTTATTCAGTACAAAAACAAATTGTAGGCAATAACCTGGGTCTCCCAGCAACACAGACACACAAGAGGATGCGAGGTTCCATTCCATGAATTCACACAATTAAATGGTCCCAGCAATTGTGTTCTTATTCAGTAAGGAAGGTACAGAGAAAAACAAATGAACAGGTACCATGTGTTGTTTTCTTGTATTTTATAAATGGATGCCCCTACTATGTGCCAGGTGCTCTCTCTGCACCCGAGATAGATGTATGCAGCAGTATTCAGTGCTCTTACAGGTATAGAGTTACAGAGGCAGTAGAGTTGTCTTTGACCAATCAATTTGCAAATATAATCGTTTCTTTAAAAATAAAGTTCGTAAAATTTTTGTTTGGTTAAAGTACTGTGTAAAAGAAAAATTGTTTAATACTATTTCAAGAATTACAGGCAAGTAAACAAAATATATCTAACAAATAAAATCCTTAATCAACATCTTCCTCTTAGAGAAGTCTTAATAACTACTTGATAATTATCAAAAATATAACTAATACAGGCTAGCCTGGTGGTACACGAAAGTTGAAAGAAAACAACGTATCACTGATTCAACATGTCAGGTGCTCCGTATTTTCAACAGATAGATGGTCAGCATGAAAGTGAGAGGAGAGTAGTGTTATCTGCATCATATTTGGATTTATTTTCCTTGTAGAAGAATTATAATTTGATAGGCACACTGAATATGCAATTTCATTTTTCATGAAGCTATTCCCTATAGATCCATCAGCTAGAAGCTAGAATGTGTGAGACATATACATTATACAAAATGGAAATAGGAATTTGAATAATGATATTTTAAATGTGGAAATGGTAGTCAAAAAGAGCTTCTTACTTTCAATATCATGAACTTAGGGAATTTTAACACCTCTATTTAAAGTAAATTAGATTTAAGACTGAAGTAATTTTCTTCAGATTTCATCCTTTACAATTAAGCAAATTGAATATTTTATAGAAAAGGTTCTTGGGAATTTATGGCTCAGGATCTGTAGCAGATGCAGAAATTCCATATGCTTGTATTCCTGCCTGGTCGAAGGTTGACAGTGACTTAGAACCACTATGCTCTAATGCCATGCTCTCATTATGATATATCGATCTTTGATTTTTTTTTGGCCAAATCATAACATTTTCTGCTATTTCTCATTCAGGGTATTTGTTGGTTGTTTTCCTAGGAAGGTTCACTGTCAGTTTTACCTGAAACAGAACCTATCCTCATATCCTTAAGGTAATTCCTTCAAAAAAGGCTTACAGTCAGATAAAAGGCTCGACCTCATCCTTACTGCTGTTGTATTACATAAGGTAACAGAATTTACTAGCTCATCATCTTTTTAGGCACTAAAACCCATAGTAATTAGTAAAAAACAGATGCAGTTTAATTTACCTGCTCTTTATTTCAAACTGCTTTTCAGTTCATTTCATTTATCTATTATCTGCCATTATTTAGGCATCATTTTGCCTATTTTTACTTTGTTAATAAAGATGATAATGACAAAACTTTTTATACTAACCCTAACAAGACCTCCAACTGGGAAACCTGAAATCTCATCAAGTATATCTTCCATATAATTAAAAGAAGGAATATAAGGCAGAAGGAAAGCAGGTAAAATGGAAGAGAATAAAGAAGGAAAATGGAAGGAAGATAAGAAGGAGGCAGGGAAGGAGAAAAAGAAAAAGAATGAAAATAGAGTTTAATATCAGAGAAAATCTAGCAACTCTCACAAATGTAGTTTTGCATTAGGATTCAATAAGAATAAAGTGTTAAATGGGTATACATGAGTGAGATTGACCAAGGTTAACCTATTAAAAATATTCCACTGGAACAAATTTATGTTTATTTACATAACACCTAGAAATAGATATTCATTTCAAATGGGGATTCTAGTATTTTAAATGCTGTGACTCTTGTGTGGTTTCAAATACTATTTACCCATTATTACACTTATGCACATTTATTTTCTAAGTTGTTACCAATATGCAATTACATATCTTATATTGTAAGGTCAGTTTTTTTCTCCTCTCCCTCCTTCCCTTCTTCCTTTCTTCCTTTTTCCTTTCCATCATTTCCCACTGTCTCTCTTTTCTGTTTTTTATCTGTTTCTCCTTTTATCTACTCTACATGAAATCATTGGATTCAACGTGGGACATATAGAAATTGCTTAGAGAACTATTATCAATAAGGAAAAAGATATTTACTTATATACTTCTTTAAAGTGTCCTTTACAATTTTGAATTCAAATTTAATTGTTTATATTATAAATGCAATGAAAATATTGCCCAATTCCCAAACATTAACCAGAAATGTGGGTGGCTATTCCCTTGGGTATTAAAAAATTAATGTCATGTGCTATATAATATAAAGTTCTAGATTTTGCTCTCTACACTGGAAATTCTGAATCATTCCCTAGGACTGGTGTTCGATGTTTATCCCATATTCCTTTATCATCCAGTTCTATACATACCTAAGGGAATAGATACATTATTAGTCACTGCCAAACTCCATTTACCCAACTGTGTGGTAGAAGAGTAACGCTTTGCCTGTGACCTGCTTTTGCTCTACTGTAGGTCTCCACAGTGGAATAGATGTTTTTATTCCTTTTCCACAGGCACTGTATTTCATGAAAAAGTCATTTCTTCCATCTTCCACCTTCCACCTCTAAGTAACTGTGTAAAAAACACCGACAAAAGGAAGTGACCTCAAGTCCCTTTGCATGACCAGTCCCGAACTGCTGGTTTACTATTTACTGCTTTCATGGTGAGTGTCACACTTCTTATGCTGACCCTTCTAAACAAATTGAGCTGCAAGCTTCAACACTCCTTCACTCATAGCAATTAGGTTGTCCAGACAAACCCCAGTCAGATGGATATTGTTGAAGTGGGCTAGGTTCAAAGTTCCTCAGAAGAGTAGAGTGCAAAAGTCTCAGTTTTTTAAACTTGTTAAGTAAAAGAATTGGGATGAGCAAAATGCTGTTATTCTTAAAAATAAAAAGAAAGACAGTAAGGCAGGAAATTTTAACTTAGGAAGTTTTCATGATGTGCTCTGTGTCTAACAATAATTATAATTATGACTTCAGGAATGGTCCTTAACAATTTTTATTGCCTACCATATAAAATTGGACAATAAAAATTAATATCTGTGAATAAAATCAAACATACAAATAATACTAAAATAATACTAATGAAAATTCCTAACACTTTAATACTTCCTTAGAATTCCTGGGTCACTGCCAGAAAATAAAGATGCTTATAATCATGCTAATCATTTTCAGAGAGTAAATATGCATCTCAAAAAATGGATAAATTTTAAAAGTAAAAAATTACCAACATGGAATTTCAAATAAATACTTAAGGAAACCCTGTCAAACCTTCTGTATGTGACAAACAAGGTCTTTTGCTTTGTGAAGATTAGTAGGGAATTTGGGACCCTGAAAAATTGGGAAAGGTTTGGATAAATCATAGGCCATGAAACATTCTATAGACAGAAAACATTTTTAAACTTTGTTTAACCCACACATCACACATTTCTTTGGCCATGGAATATTTATGCATTTATTTATAAAATTAGTCTCTTTCCCTCATTTTCTCCTCTTCCTCTCCCTCTCTTTCTCTTTCTCTCCCTCTTCCCTCATACCTCTCACCTTTCAAGAAATCAGCATTCCAGGAAACCCATTATAAGAATTACTGGCACTAATGTTTTAGTGTTGTAATTTCTTTTGGTCTCAAAGTTATTATATTTATAAAATGAATTAGAAAGCATTTTCTATGCTCTAGAATAGTTGGAAGATGTTCCAAGTGTCTCTATGTGGAAGACTTGATATCACTTACATTAAGAATATCTGAGTTTCATAGTTTTGTAAACAGGGCTTCAAAGCATGGATTCTGCTGAAGATGCAGGAAAGCATTTTGCTTCCTTACTTCAGATTGAAGAGCTAAAAAACTAGACAGAATATTTTTCTGGCCCTTTCCATGTGACCAGTCCAGTATTTTATATTCCAACCTCACCAATAGCCCTATTTGAGGGTCTTAAATTTTGACAAGGCTTATAATTTATTTTGACTTAATTGGCCTATCAGCATTGATTACCTTGCTTTCATAATTTAATTTTCCTAGAAAATCATCTTCCATCTCTGTCTTCTAATTTCTTCTCATAGAATTGAACATTGCAATGTCTTTCTAAAAAAGATCTCCTGTCTTTGTTACCAAATCCTTCTTCCTTCTTAATGTTATGTTTTTACTCTTTTTCTCCTGAGTCAGATGTGGCATTTTTTAATTGACTTCAATTTGAAAGAACTAACCCTTTGTTTTATGCAGAAACTCTATTATTTTTATGCTGCCATAATTTCTACTCACTTTACTAATTACTAATAGTTTACTGATATTGTTCTAATAAGTTGTTTTATTGAATGCTTTATTAGGTTTCAAATGTACAAAGATAATGATATCTGTTCAGGAATTATTATGTCATATCATATTATATTATATTATATTATGGTTTTGACTACATTTCACAAAATTTAAACTGCTATATTTTTTCTTATTCAAGTCTATTGTGTCATTTAATTTTCACTAGGAACAGTAAACAAATTTCTTCGTTAATTTTTAAGATGTTTAAATGGTTTCATTATAGCACTTGTTTTGTGTCAAATTCAGTTTTTGTTGCATTGTTTTCAGAGGTCTAATTTTGGCTTATGTATATTTTTTATGTTCATGGGGCCTTTTGTTTATTTTTATATAATCAACTAATCAAAATATTAGGTGGATATTTTTTAAGTGTATTTTGAAGCCATTAGATACATATACACTATATTCCTATTTAATTAAACATCTTGGTTCTATTATTCCTACATGCTTTATTTTTATTTTGTTTTAGTGTCTTTGACAATTAAGAAAGAAGAGAAACAATCTCTCAGTCTAATTGGTCCCCATAATTTTCTTATATGAATATAAGATTTTGTTCAGTTTATAACTATATTTTCCAAAAAAATATTTCTTCAGTGGATAGACTTTCAACAACATACAGCTTTTTTTTCTGTCCTATTAAAGATCTTACTTGTATTTTAATTTTGATCTTAATAGTGCCACATCAGCTTTGCTTTATTTTAATTTCTGCTCCTTCATTTGGCCAACACTTAGGCCTAGATGACCAGGTAAAGCCGACTTCAGTAACTTAAGCAATGAAGACAGACAGTCACTGACATTCTCTATGCTACATCAACAGAGAAAAGTTAGAGAAGGATATAGAGAGAAAATTTTTGGATCTGGGGACAGACAGTTGAAGATGAATCTTTCACTGTAGGAAAACGATTGTGTTAGGTAAAGTCTGCATCACAGGGAGGCCAACATGAAGCAACTTTTGGTGGTTAAATTCTTGTTTATATAAGTAACCTGTTTGTCTCAGTGAACAAACTGATGTTCTGGCTAAACACTTTTCTCACTTGCCCAGGTGAGAAAAATATATACCCATATACATTGATTTGCAAGTCTTGACGCAAAAAGTGAAATTTCTTAAATTCCTAAGTAAGAATTTTTAGAGTAAATAGTTAATCATGTTGATGCAGGTGGTTTCAGTTCTCAGTCAAATCATTTAAGATAAAATAATGCTGTCAATCTCCATTTATCTTTGACCATGTCTTGATTTTTAAACATTCTATATAATTTTGCTTTGAAGTTTGATCATAAATTGCATATTGCTAGATCTATTGTTTCAGATTCTCTTTTCAGTTCCTTAGATCTGTATTTCTATCTTTGTGTCAATAACACCTGTTTTCTTCTACTCTAAGTTCTTCTGTTTATGTAAGTGACCAATTTTAAGTTAACTGATGTATATGGTGTTAGGTTTATAAATTTTTAAGGTGAATATTCCATGGTTTCAACATTTTTGGAAAAGACCATCTTTTCCTAATTGAATTTTCTTTGGACCTTTGTTGAAAATTGACTGACCCTATATATAGTTGGATCTATTCTGAGTTTTCTGTTCTTTCAAAATGTTCTTATGTCAATAACCCATTGCCACAATTATTGTAATTTTACAGTAAGTCTTTACATCAGTAACTACAGTCCTCAAACCTTGTTTTTTTCTTGACAAAATTGTTGTTATTCTAGGTTTTGTGATTTTTCATACACATTGGATAAGCAGCTTATCAACTTCTACTTCCTCCCCTAAAATTCTAGCCTTCTGGGTTTCCATTAGGATAACATTCAGTTTGAAGATCAACTTTTTGAGAATTTTCTTTTTAGTAATATGGGGTTTTCTTTTAATATGGTATAGCTTCTCCTTCTTTAGATTTTTAATTTCTTTCAGCAATGTTTTCTGTTTTTTAGTTAGTGGACCTTGTATGTATTTTAAGTTTTAAAAAATCATTCCTGAATATTTTATAGTTATAAATGGTAGTATACTTTACCTACAATTTCCAATTATTTGTTATTATATAGAAGTATACTTGGTTTTGGTAGATTGTGCAAATTAGTTAAGTTTATTTGTTAGTTCTCAGAGTTTTTTTGTGGATTTCCTTGATTTTTCTACATAATGGTTGTGACATCTACTAAAATGAAAACTTTCTCTCCTTGCATTCCGACTAGTATTCCCCTGAAATTTTTATATGCTTATTGCATTGATTGGATATACAGTATATTGTTAATGAGGAGTAGTAAATACACATATTCTTGCCTTGGTTTGATATTTGGGTAAAGCCTCCAGGCTTTTACTGGTTAGTATAATGTTAGCTATAGGTTTATAATAGATCTTCTTTTTCAGGTTGAAGAATTTTCAATTTTGATGATTTTATCATGAATGAGTATTGAACTTATTCAAATGTTTTTTCTGCATCTATAAAAATGTTCAAATGGTACTTTTTTGGATGCATTACTGTTCTAAATTACATTTTTTTTTCATTTTTAAACTAATTGTGCATGTCTGTAGTATACTCAACTCTGTCAAGATGTATACTTTTTGTAAATCACTGAATACCACTTACTGAAAATTTTGAGGTTCTTTGGGTCTGTATTCATGGGAGATATTGGTTTGTATTTTTTATTTTTGTCATGTCTGTTTTTCAAATCAGTGCTGGCCTCATGAAATGAGTTGGGAAGTGTTACCACCTCTCATCTCCTGGAAAAGTTGCAAAAAACATGCTGTATGTTTTCCTTAAATGTTAGGTAGGATGGTTTTAATTATGGATTCGATTTTTTAGTAGATGTATGGCTGCTCAGACTATAAATTTCTTCTATAGTTTGTTACATTGTTATACTGTTATATTGATAGTTTTGTCTTTCAGATATGTTCATATCTACTTATTGAATTTATCAGCATGAAGTTTTTCATAACATTCCCTTATTATCCATGTAATGCCTGTAGCTCCTGTGGTGTTGTTCCCTTTTCTCCAGTATCTGACTATAATCAAATTTATTGATAATGCTTCAAAAAAAAAACTGGAAAAAACATTTTTCTCTGCTCTTTTCTACTTCTATTTTTATGTTTATTAATTTTTTTTTTTACTTACTATGAGTTGTTTGCTTTTTTCTTAGCTTCTAAAGATGAAAGCTTATTGATACAGGCCTTTCTACTTTTCTAATAAAAATGATCATTGTTATAAATTTTGCTTTAGATACTCTTTTAGCTGCACCGCACAAGTGTTCTTATTTTTAGAAATCCATTCAATTAGAAAATTTTCAAACTTTTATTTATATTTCTTCTGCTTCATGGATTATTTTGAAATATGTTGATTAATTTTCAATAATGTGAGGATTTTCCAGATAGCTTCCTGTTATTGATTTCTTTTCTAATTCTGTTATGTCCAGAGAATATACATTATTGTGTATTTCCTTTTACATTTGTTGGGACTTGATTTATGACCCAGAATACAGTTTATGTGGGTAAATATTCCATCTACACATGGGGAAAAATGTGTATTATACTGCAGTTGATTGCAATGTCCTATAAATGTTCATTAGGACACTGTTCCAGTCTTCTAGATCCGTACTGGTGTTCTGCCTTCGTTTTCCATTATTATTTTGAGAGAAGTTTTTTTTTAGTTTTTCTATCTCTTCTTTGGAACAGTAAAATTGCCTTTAGGCAGTAAGTAAGGTGCTGTAATTACAGAACTCAGAGTTCTGTGCTGCTTGTTGTCTAATGTCTGAAAATGGTTTTTCAAATGTTACCTAGATTTCTGTTTGTTTAGGTCAGGATGCTAAATCTGGTTTCTGTTACTCCAAAGGGACCAGAAACTGAAAATATTTACCTCTTTGGTTAAAAACTTGTCTCTCTCCATTTTTTCTCTAATACGGTATATATACAGTTGTCACACTGGTTTTCATAGGAAGAAAAGATTACAAGTAACTTTCCCATTTCTTCTTTTCTCATATGCTGTAGTACTTTTTGCAATCTGGTAACATTTAAATAAACAGTCTATTTTAAATGCAATAGGTAAGTTATTTTAAATTCAGCTTTAAGAACAAATAACAAAAAACATAAACTGTCCTATTTTGCAGGAAAATTCCTAAACTTGAAAGTTTATTTTAATTGTTTAAAGCCATATCCTTTTTATTTATAGACATAGGATTGAAGTCCCCCTCTTCTGGATCCTTAAAGCTGGTACCTCCAAGAATGCACATGTCATTACTTTGCATTGTTTATTCTCATTATAAACTTTTTCACTACTGCACTTTCATTTTCAGAAATCAGATTCCGATTCAGACTCAAAGGAAGAATAACTGATATAGTCATATCTTTAAACCAGTTTAAATTAAAAGTGTCCATAAATGATAAGGACATTAGTGAATTTAAAGCTTCCTGGGGTGATTACTTTGAAGACTGTTGTTCTTTTCTGTGTATTTCTTTAAAAATAAATATACTGATTATTTATTATTCACATTCAGTGACATTAAAATAATATTTAAATCACTAATATAACTTATAACCATTTCAATGCATAAAAAGATCTGAAATCAAAATGCACCTTTATATTCCCCTCTGTCTTCTAGTGATGCTAACAGAAGAATTTTCCAGAGTTAGAGAATGTAATTAGCAAATCAATGGGTTAATTTAAAGATATGCAATTTTCAGTAATAATGAGAGTTAATATTTCTTATGGGAACTGACTTAAACTGGGTTATGAGGAGGTATGAATAGTTGAAATAGATTAATTATCTTTCAAATTTGGGATATTAAGATTGAATAAAATGCTTTTAAAACTCTATTAAAATGATATCTTTGTGTGAACAATCCAGGTCATTGATCTCATTTTTTCTCTTTCTTTTTCCCCCTAAATTCATATTTTAAACCATTTATCTGTAAACCATTGAATGAAAATGATAGTTTATGGTATTCTTGCCACTGACCCTGAAAATATATTAATGGTTTTATATACCTTGATGCAGATAGACTGAGAATTCTTTAACAAGCAAAAGTTCAGAAGTAGTTCCATTTTTTGCATGGATGTATTTTTCTTTTTGTCATTTATTTTGTAGATCCAAATTTTAAACTTATATGTCTGCACTAGCATGAAACTTAAGTTTATTTTATTAATATTTATACTACTTTGCTCAAATAAGCTTTAAATTTAAGCTTCCAATTTGAAAACTTTGTCAGCCCTCAATTATTTACATAGTAACTCTAAAAAATTAATAGTAATTCACTTTTATTTTTCATGGTTTCTACTTTTCTGTACCTACCTACTGCTATAATATCTATAGCTGTACAATTTGTACTTGGAAAGCTGGCAAATGGCTGTCTTCCAAAACTTCCTGCCAATATGAATTAATACGTACCATCAGCAGGACCCCCAAGTGGCATAAGATTGCAGCCTCTTGGGTTGTTTTTGTGGAAGAAGCTTGAAGCAAAACTGAATGGCTCTGGCTCCCATACAGCAGACATGAAAACACTTGTACCGTTAGTGTTGTCCCTGATGGTAGGTACTTATTCACTATATTATTCTAGTTTCTATTTTCAAAAGAATAGTGAGAAAAAAGTCATGCAATGTGAAGGTATATTTATATGTGCTTGTGCATATAAATGTATGCACAATATCTCTATCTACCTATTTATCTATTTCAACATAAAGAGCCTTAATGATATAGTTCAATTCTTCTATGGAAGTCACTTTTATGTATCAGTTCTTCACTCTAAGGAAAAAATGAATATAAAATTCTGATTAATGTATATTAAAATATAATTTTAAAAGTATAAATGTATTTTTTCAAATATCAAGTTTTCTTCTTCCATGACAAATTATCGTATTAATTTTGATTTTATCATATTTCATAGAAACTTGTGTTTTAGAAAAATAAATATTTACCCATACACATTTTTCTTGGGCTGATAAAGACATGGTAAAATATACTTTAAGATCATGAGTGAATTTGGGGCATTAAAATCATTCTCAAATATTTTTAACAAATGAACAAATAGTCACTGTTCCCAAGAACGCAGATTCAGAGGACACACACATACATACAACTTCATGAAACATTTTTAAAAAAATTATTTGTTAAAAGAGTGTTTTTGTAGAATTCATACATGGCCATTTCAAAACACAAAACTTTCAAGAAAAGAAGAGGCTTTGAGAACCCCCTGTAAGGTGTCTATATTTAACATTGTCAAAATATAATTTTAATTGTTTACATACAATTTTTAAAGTCAAAAAACACATTCCTATTAATACTGTTAACATATTAGTAGTGGTAGAGGGAAATATTATAGGCTTTGTCCTTCCTACTTAAATTCTCTCAGTGAAATTAAGTCACACAAAATTTTGATAAGTTAATACAATATAAACTTTCCTGATTTAGATTTTTTTAAGTCTTCTTAAATAAGTCATGATGCATAGGATATAATAAAACTCAAAGACAATGTTATTATTGATTAATTTAGCTATAGATGAAAGACAGGAAAGAATGGAGTTATAAATTCACAAGCCAAGGGATGTCTGGTGTCTCCAAAAGCTAAGGATATTTGGCATAGTCATTTCAAGATATTTATTTTCTTTTTAGGGGTTCAACATAGGCATCTTATCCTCTTTATTGTATTATACATTTGGCAAAGATGCATGGGAAGGCTCAATAATGTTTATTCATATTATTTTCTCTCTCCTACTGATGCTCTATTTTTAGGATTCCAAAAACTTCTTGGCTTACAATTCTCTTTTCTGTGTTCTTCTTCTTTCTATCCATACATTGCCAAGTCATGTCTCAAGGTCATTACTAGCATCAAGACTGAGCGAGCAAACCAATGAGACTGCAAATGAAGAGTTACATATATTTTGTGAGCAACATGCCATTGACGTGAATAAACGTATTTTTATGTTGCTACTGAAGTGGAAAGATAACTAGCTGATCTGTTTCACAAACATTAGCTTACTTTGTATATAAATACCCATGTACTATATATTTTAAAAAGAATATATTTGCCTGAGCTCAATATTTATGTCTTCTAAACAGTGAAGTGAAGAAACTATATCTTGAAAAGTGAAAATATATAAATAAACTGTAGTGGTCTTATCTCCCTATCCTTTCTACATTAGTGATAATAATACTATTCCCTAACATAATAAAGGATAAATTGAGATGTAATTATGAAACTCATCACTTGTTTTTTCTAGTGGTTAAAATAAGACTAATTAAAAGCACAAAATGTAGAGGTAAGTTTGTTGTTTTCAGTTTTGTTCATTAGTTTAAAATCAATACTTATCAGTTCTTAATTAGTTACATTACATCAATCAAATATTTGTTGTGTTTCTACTCTGATGTAGGTATCTTTCAAAGGCTGATGTTAATGAAGTCTCAGCTCTCAGGATTCTTTTATTTTAGTAAGAGAAGCACATACAAAATAACAAAGAGATTGTAATGTGTTAGGTGAGGAAAACTGCTGTGAAAAAAGACACCAAGACACCTCTGAGAACTGGATGTATTTAGGCAGAGAAATATATAGCAGGCATATAGAAAAATTTGTTTTAGGCAAAGAGAAAAGCTAATACAAAGGCTCTGTATCAGTTTCCTGAGCCTGCTGTAACAAACTGCTACAAACTGAATGCCTTAAAACCACAGAAATTCATTACCTCATAGTTTAAGAGACTAGCAGTTGGAGATAAAGTTATCAGCAGGACCACACTACCACTTTACCTCGTCTAGCTTCTAGAGACACCAGACATCCCTTGGCTTGTGAATTTATAACTCCATTCTTTTCGGTCTTTCTTCACATTGCCTTCTCTGTTTTCTCCTTTGTGTGTCTAAGGACATTTTCATTGGCTTTAGGAACCACCCAGATAATTCTGGATTATTTCATCTTGAAGTCTTAAAATTTCATTACATCATCAAAGACCCTTTTTCCAAATAAGGTCATATTCACAGGTTCCAAGAATTAGGGGGTAGTCATTATCTTTTGGGGGGCCACCATTCAACCCACTACAGGCTCCAAGGCAAGGACACACTTAAGATATTCAACAAAGAATATCATCATGTTGTGTTACTGTGAAGATCAGGTGAAAAAATTACCAGTGGCATTGTTATGGATTGAATTGTGACCCCTAAAGATATATGCAAGTCCCCGTGCCTGACCTGTGAAGCAATCTTATTTAGAAATAGGATCTTTGCTGATGATCAAGATGAGGTCATTAGAATGAGTCATAATCCAATATGATTGGTGTCCTTACAAGAAGGGGAAATTTGAACATAGACATGGACATTCACAGAGGGAAGACAACATGTAGACAGCTATATGATAAGGGAAACAGAGATTGAACTAATGTAACTGCAATCAAGGACTGTGAAAGATTGCTGGCTTCCTCCAGAGCTAGTAAGTGGAAAGCAATGATTCTACCCCCAGTCTGAGGAAGCATGACACTGTGGATACCTTGATGTTAGTCTTCCAGACTCCAGAATTGTGAGACAATAAATTTCTATTGTTTCAAGCCAGCCAGTTGTGGTACCTCATTACAGTAGTCCTAGCAAACTAATACAGGCAGATATTATCCAGAATATTAGGAGCAGATACATCTAAGGCTTGGAAGACCATCTTGTATCCATTAGAGACTGAGTTCAGCATCATGTAATAGAAAACTCAAATAGCACCTTAATTCATTTTTAAAATACATACTTCTAAAAATTTTATTACATGACAAGAGGTACAGGGCTGTTATGATAGATCCAGTTTTTCATTAAAAATTTAGAGTCATTTGAGCTATCTTCTACACCAGCCATAGAACATGGCTTCTATCCTTATAAGATAGCTGCCAAGTTTAAAGGACACACTCACATTCCAGAACACTGGAATGGAGAAAGATCAAAGACAAAATAAAAGTGCCATCAGGACCTCTTATCCTATTGTAGGAACTTTCTGACACCGCTGTAAAAATTTCTGTTTACATCTTTTCAGCGTCTATCTTAACTCTCTTCATAAGACATGATAGGAATTGAAGTTGTAAAGATAATCACAGTACCATTTAAATAAAATCAGTATTCTATTAGTAAAGAAAAAGTATAATGGACAAAAATGGATATTGGGTGGCCTCTGCAGTATTGTGATAAGGGCATGAAATTTATGCTGATAAAAACTAGAAATGATTTCAGATGATTTTGAACAGAGGATGCAAAAATTGACCTATATCTTCGAAGGTTATTTCTGTCAGTAATGTTGGCTATGGACCATTGTGGGTAAAATTACAATTTTTCAGGAATCTCTCACATGGCCTTAGCACATCTCCATATCAATAGGTGTTTCCAAGAGGTAAAGAGAGGTAGTCCATTTCCATATTGATAGGTAATTACAAGGGTGAGTGAGAGCATATCTGGACTGGAGAAGTCAGTAGGGCCCCTTCTTCCACAGCCAGGTTGCAAGAAACATGGGCAAACAGAAGTGGAGGATGACTGCTTGTAAGTAATAAATGGGTTTCTCCCACATTTTTGCTCCTTTTGACTGATTTCGGTTTCAAAGGTATTTTGCCCTGGGATTTTGCCCCCCAAGTTACAAGTTGGCAAGACCTCTGAACTGAAAATCAGTCTTCATGGCTGCAACCCTTGAGTAGGCTGCCCATAGATATGGTGGAGAGATGCCCAGAACCGCCCCCCATGGGTGGTGGGGAGGCCCCAATGGCTGCAGCAGTAGAGAATACAGCTTCATCCAGGAGCCTCCTATCTGTGGAGTTTCCAATTGGGGAGGCCTTAGTGCAAAACTGGTCCAGGGTAAAGCACCTCTTAGAGGGCTGGGGCCTTTCCCAGAGTTGGGGAAGATGAGAAAATGGGATGATATAGAAGACTGTTTACAGGCCCTGGGTAGCTGTGTAGCAACCAGGATTGCGGGGTGTCTTTCTTGAGATAGTGGGAAGGGTTATCGAGGCGAGAGATACACTTAGCGTTGCCTGGAGGAGCTGGGCGATGACCTATGGGATGCCCTTAGGAAGGAGAGACAGTTATGGAGAAAACAGATGGCGCCCCTATAAGATATGTTAGCAGCGAGGAATGAGGCAGCTGGAGAATCGGTGCTGCAGGAAGCCATGAGGGACGCGGAGAAAAGAGCTGTGCCTTCAGCTCTGGAGATGGTAGAGGAGAGATAGGGATAGTATGAGGGGGTGGGGCCAAGTGTTAATCTTTTCCCTAGGCTACTGCCCAACGCACTAGCCTCTCCCATATTAAAGGCCTGCTGCTTTGTAATTAAGAAAATAGAAATACAACAACTTTGGGCTCCTAAGGGGGTGGGGCAGCCCCCTCGCAAGGTTGTGGATCACTCCATGTCCCATCCCAGGATGAGCTGATGGATATGAGCATCTGGTTTCAGTAGAAGCCGTGGGAACCTCTGCCTACATGGCTTCTGTGTCTCTGGGATATGGGGTTGGAAAACATTGTTATGTTGGGTCCTGATATGGGTAAACTGGCTTCCCTGATGACTCACCCTTCTCTCCAACAGCGGTTGTAAAGTAGCCATCACACCTCAGGGAATCAGGAGCTTCTGGATTGGCTGACAGCAGCCGTCAGGGCAGTTTGGCCCAAGTAGTATGATTTAACAACTTACTGGTTGGAAAATGTATGCAGAGCTCCAGCAGGTGCTACGGGAGCTGGGCATGAAAAATACCATCTATAATATGGAACCCCAGGGCCCTGATGAGGAGTTGTTCACCTTAGAAATGAGAAATCTGGTGCTCCATACAGCTCCCCAATTTCTCTTTGGGTACCTAGTGACTATTCTTACCCCCAACATAGAACAACCCATAAGTGAGGCTACTAGTGCTTTAGTAGATTTGAGAAAGGTTGAAACAATAAGAGCACGGAAGGAAATACAGTCTATGAATGAAAGGAAATCTGCAAAAGGCACTGTGAAGGTCTCGAAAAAACCAAGTGTGGGTTGACTTGATAAAGACCAGGGTAGTGAAAGAAAAACGTGATGGGCAGCCAAATAGGATCTTGTTAGAACTGTGGTACTAATTAAAACCAGAGAAGAAGTTCCAGCCACTGAGGTCTGGACACAAAAGCTTGGAGAAAAGCCTCATGTCTGTCCTGTGTCCCTGCAACACTTCCTGGGCAACAATACTCAGGCTCCACCTGGGTCCTGACTGCCATGGGAGGACAATCGTGCATCACGGTTTGACAGAGGGGATGGTCAATGCCCTCATCTTGGGGGACATGGTGGGGATGGGAGGCCTTATGTAGAATTAGCAATTCATTGGTCCCCTGAGAATGTACAACATGTTCTGGCGGTAGTGGACACAGCAGCTGAATGTTCTCTGATTTATGGCAATCCTGAGCAATATTGAGGTTTTTCCTAGGACCCCTGCTGTGATAGATAGCTATGGGGAAAAGGAAATTAGAGTAAAGTAAGCCCAAATCCCATTGGGCCCCAAGGTAGTATACTGTATATTTCTCCCATCCCTGAATATACTTGGGGGGGTACATATCCTGCAGGGCCTGCAGTCTGCAGGTGAGGTCAGACTGAGCGTATATATGGTAAAGGTAGTTCTGAGGGGACGTGCTAAGCACCCACCTGTACTTCTGCCTGTACCTCAGCGAGTGACAAATCAGAAGTGGTTTAAATTGCCTGTGGGGCACGAGGAAATTGGAGATACTCCACAGGAGTTGGGGAAAGCTGGGCATCATAAAGCCCACTAATAGTCCTTTTAATTCCCCAGCATGATAAGTGAAAAAACCAAATGGCTCCTGGCATACAACCATGGACTACAGGGAATTGAATAAAGTAACCCTCACCCCTTTGCGTGCTGCTTTCCCCTCTATAAGAGTCCTTATGGACACCCTCAGACATGAACTAGGGATGTATCGTTATGTTGTAGACTTTGATAATGCTTTCTTCTCTACTAACATAGCACAGGAAAGTCAGGAACAGTTTGCCTTCATGTGGGAAGGCAGGCAGTGTACATTTGCTGTCCTTCCACAGGGATACCTCCACAGTCCCACCATTTGTCATGTACTTGTAGCCCAAGTCGAAGGGGCAGTTCCTAGACTGCTGCAACTTCTACAGGAGAAAGGATGGGCTATAAATAGCACCAAGGTTCAGGGACCTGGTTTGTCTGTAAAATTTTGGGGATTGTCTAGTTGGGTAAAACTAAAGTTATCCCAGAAGCAACATAGACAAGTCCCAGGCCTTCCCTACCTCTGTGGTAGTATTACAAGAATTTTGGGGTCTTTGGGGCTACTGGAGACTGTTTATCCCACACTTGGCACAAATTATGAAGTCCTTATACCAGTTGGTGTGAAAGGACATCAGGTAGGACTGGGATGAGACATTTGCAGCTGCTTTTACTGCTACTAAGTGAGCAGTCAAGACCATATAGGCCTTGAATGTAATGGACTCTTCAAGGTCCTGTAAGCTAGATGTTCATGTAACTGAAGATGGTTATAGATGGGGCCTTAGCAGTGGTTTGAATGGACACAACAATTGAATTCTGGTCACAACTCTGGTAAGGAGCAGAGGTCTTGTCCACCTTGGTAGAGAAGCAACTGGCTGTTGTGTACCATGTCTTGCTAGCTATGGAGCCCATCACTGGAACAGCTCCAACCAAGGTAATAACTACCTATCCTACCATGGAGTGGGTGCCAGACTGGACAGAAAGGTAATGAGGTAGCATGGTGCAGATGCCTAAACTGGCCAAATGGTGTACATATTTACAGGAACAGAGTGCCCCATCTACTAACCCCTTAAGTGGAGAACTCCAACACTTATTGGGGCCAGTGATATATACCAGTGGTAAGCAGGAAGAACTTGCTTTTGAGCCATTGGTAGCTGAGAGTCTTTATCAGGAGCGAAAAGCCCCAATATAGAAGATGCTTTGTGTACAGATGGCTTTATTTGTGGGCAGCCCCCAAAGTAGAGGGCTGTAGCTTTCCATTCTAAGACTGAGACAATATGGATGGAGAGTGAGGAGCAACCAATGGGCTGAGTAGTGGACAGTATGGCTTTTGATCACCCAGGAGCCCTCCCTATAATTGTCTGCACTGACATCTGGTCTGTCTATTGGGGCTTGATCCTGTGGCTACTGACATGGTACCATGCCAGCTGAATGGTTGGTCACCAGCACTTTGAGGACGAGGTTGTGGCAAGACCTATGGGCCTCCTGTCAGACTAGACACTTACTGTATATCATGTGACTGGCCATTTCTCTTTGACATCCCCAGGGAATAATGAAGCAGACACATTAGACCAGGTGTGTTGGTTAGAAGGAAAGCCTGCTCTGATGTAGCCAAATGGTTTCATATGTGTTTGTTGAATGTGGGGCAAAAGACAATGGGTTATAGCCCATTGGTGGGGCTTGCTGATGCTGTTTAAAGATGTCAGCAGAGCCCAGAGGGAGTGCCTTGTGTGTTCTAAGAAGGACTTAGACTGAGTCCCTCAACAACATGAGACAATAGTAAAGGAGTCAGTACCCCATGTCAGGTGGCAGATTGACTGTATTGGGCCCCAGCCCATATCAGAAGGATATCTGTATGCCATGATTTGTGTAGACATGGCTACTGGACTGTTGGTTGCTTTTCCTGAATGTTGTAAAGATCAGTTAACAACCAAAAGGGTCTCATTGCAACCTATGGCTGGCTGCAGGTGATTGAGAGCTATAGAGGTACCCACTTTAATGGACATGTGTTATAAGAATAGATACAGCAATTAGGCATAAAGTGAAGTTTCATGTATCATATAACTCTACTGGGTCAGGCATGATAGAGAAGTACAACAGTTAGTTGAAATCTGGCCTGAAGTCGGACGCCAATAGTCTATGATCAGTTTGCTTATGTATAGTGCTACAGCATTTGAATGAGAAGCCCCATAAAGGGAGACTTGATCCCTGTGGACATGCTAACATACATTGTTGCCTCTCCTATATGTCTGTATGTGCAAATAAAAGAGGTGTTATTGAAGCCAGGATATGGCCAGCAGAGCAACATCCTGCTGCTAGCCTCAACTGCGTTAAACCCTGGAGACTGTTGAGTGGGCATGGCTCTGGTGTCATTAAAGCATGTATCTTATCACCCTTAAGGTTATTTTCTTCTACAGTCTCTGTGGCCTGGACCCACCCCCCTAGCTGCAGCTGCTGCATGATGATTGCTCTGGACTCCCTACCTGTTCAGCTACTAACCACCTGTGTAATAGGTGAGCTATGGACTCAACCTGCATAAGACTGAACTTAGTTGAATCCTCTGGTTAGAGAATAATCATAATTTTATTGCTGCTGTTATTGTATGTTATTTGTCTGGTTACAGTGCTCCACTTTTCTCATACAGGGGGTGTGTAGATTGTGATGAGAGTTCTAGAGGGTGGGATATGGGTAAAATTGCATTATTTCCAGAATCTCTCACCTGGCCTTATTGCATCTCCACATAAATAGTCCATCTCCATATAAATAGGTAATTACAAGAGCCAGCAATGGCATATCTGGACCAGAGAGGTTGGGTGGGGCCCCTTTTTCTGCAGCCAGGTCATGAGAGCCACAGGCAAGCAGAAGTGGACAACTGCTTATAAGCAATAAACAGGTTTTTCCCACTTTATTTCTCCCTTTAACTGATTTCAGTTTCAAAGGTATTTTGCCCTGGGGTATCCCCCCAAGAGTTACAAGCATAAAAGAACCATAAGAACATGTAGACCTGTTTAGACATATAGGTAAGAGGTAATGGTGGCTTAGATTAAGATGTCAACAGTATAGTTGGGAAAAAGTGGTGATTTATGATGTATTTCAAAATAGAATTTGACAAGATTTTGTCAAGGTTTGAATATGGGGTGTTTGCTAAGAAGAGGAGTCGAGCAAAAGTGCATGATATTTGTCCTGAGAGACCAGAAAATTGAAATTGTTGCTTACTGAGATGGGGACACTGTAGGAGAAACAAGTTTGATGGTAGAAGTCTCAAGTTCTCTTTTGTAGTGTTAAGGTTGAAATTCCCATTATACTTGTCAACATAAATATCCAATATAAAAAAGAGTTTATGAGTCTGAAATTCAGAAATGTATAAGAGTTGGTAATCTATGTCCAGGAATCATTATATAATAGATTTCTTTCTTATTTCTTCTGTAAAAACATCAATATGACAAAGCAAACATCAATTTGCAAAAATTCAAATATGAGTTTAAGTTTATCACATTATTGCCCTTAATATTTTAGTGATAATTATATACACATCCTCTGTGCATTCAGGTATGCAAAAAAGATTAGTGTGTGGTTCTCCATATAGAAACTTTGTTTTTTAATTATGTAACTTTCTATTGTCAAAAAAAATGTTTCTTAAAGGATGAATTGTGCAATAGAAAGTGCTAAACTCTCTTTGAACTAGATCAGAAATACTGTATTATATGAAAACTTCTAGAATATGCTTAAATCTGATATTCTAAAGCCAGATCATATACATTAGTGAAAATAATTTTTAATTTAATAATAAGATTATCATGTTATTCTCTCATTTTCATGACTATTGCTTTCTATTGCTTTCCATTTTGAATTGTGTTTGGGAGCTGATTTTCTTTGTTTAATTGGTTGTGCTTCTTTTCCTGGCATTTTCATATACAGGATAGTTTTTCAAGCAGTTAAGGTCTTTATAAGCTATGTTAGGAATTACAAAAATCTTTTCTGCCATTTTGGACTTTCTGCTTTGCAGGAGCATAGAAAGTTCTGATTTCTTTTCAGCTCAAGGCAGTTGATCCTCAATAGAAGCAAATGCTCACAGCAACCATAAAACTTGAAAAGATTATTTTCGTACTTAGATATGCCTTTTCATATGAAAACAAAGATTGTGACTGCTACAGATAGCTGCAGGGATTGAAATTTTAAAAAAATAAACCTAATACAGTAGCCACAAGCTCTGAAACTATATTTGGGGTGTTATTAAGGGAGTCCTTCATGAACATTTCATTTTTAATTCATTTCTTATGAAATAAAGGCTTATAACATCAATCAGTGAAAAAGTAAATATATATCAATGTTATACTAATTACTGTACCATTTATGATAACATTTAATTATTTTATACCTGAACAGTTTTGGGTCATTCTATTTAAATGGCATTTAAAAAATGGGTATACTATTTTCATCAAATTAATATAAAATTTGGCTGAGTCTCAGAAATTCTTTGTAAGTGAGCTTTGACTTTAAACAAACATGGTGTTCATTTTGTACATAACAATACTTTTCTATTGTTGAAATGATGCTAGTATCATTTCAAATAATAATTTGAAGATGTGTGTCTTTGAGCAGTGATATAACAAGGTTGTTTAATGTCATGCAAGAAAAATGTAAAACAAATCAAGTGAACTGTGAATTAGTCTGTTCTCCTACTATGTGCCTATGCATAAGTCATTTCACCCCTTTTGTTTCTCAGTGTATAGAATTAAAATGTTAAGCATGATCATTAGAGATCTTAAGAGGACACTCTGTAAGAGTCCTTAAAATGTAGTGACATTAACTTTTCAGGTATGTCAATTACAAGGAATGGTTAGCAGAGCTATTGATGATTTTGTATGGTGAAACGAATTTTATTTTTGGATGATTGTAATTATGACTATCAAATGTGTCATTTGAAAATCTTAAGGAGAATATAGTTTAAGTATAAAAACAATACTTACTCTCATAAAAAATTTTGATGCTTATATTATTATCATTATTATTATTAGATAATCTTTTTCTTTTTTTGCCTATGTGGAAAGAACTCTGTGAGGGTAAAGCATCACAAAATCAGCATGACTGATTTGAAATTGAGCAAATGAGAAGATACTGATAGGAATTCTAGAACATAAACACATTGAATCACACTGTATCTGAAAATATATTTATAGATATCCTGAGGCCTAAAAAAATGAATAATTTCTTTTTGTACATGAATAATGTGATTATCTTATTTTTTTCCTTTTCTATGGGAATTTCAGTGACAAATTGTGATCATGATAAGTTTAAATTCATGAAACAAATAATAAAATTGGAATGAGAATATCTAAAAAAATCATACAGATGAAAATGGTCATTTTAGAATTGGCAGGCCTGAATACAATGATCATTTTAAGAACCACTTACCAGACCAAAAAATTCAGTAATTATCTGCACAATAGATCACTTTACTATAAGCAGGACTTAGAATGTATATCTTAATTCCACATGTAGATTTTAGCTTGTTCATCCTAGCTTCTTTTTAATTTTTTACGGTGCCATTATTTTTCTCCATATCCTAAAGTATTGATCTGTAAAACATCTGTTCATTACTATTTTCTTAACTTTTTCCGTATGATGTAAGTACTTAATGTATCAAAATGACCTTTATGTTTGAACTTAGCTTCCAATTATACCAACAACTTGTAGAAATCCAGCATCCTAACTGTTCCTGTTGAGAACGTACTGGTAGGTCCACACTTTAATATCACTTCTTCCTTGGGACAGCTTTCTTTGCAAAGGCACAGATACGTACTTCACAGGCTAGGAAAAAAATTAATTTCTAAGAAACTAAAATACTGTTGCTCTGCTATACACTTTATTGGTGAATACCATATTGTTCTTCAAATTTTTATATATTTCATTAACATAGACATCCCAATCTGTCTCATGTATACACAGCTTACATAACCCAATATATCTCTGAATAATGCAGGACAATGAGGATGATACATTATTATAGGTAGACTCATTCCCATGCCAAATTGATAGGTTGAAGTCCTAATCTCCAGTACTGCAGAATGTGATTGTATTTAGAGATAAGGTCTTTAAAGACACAATTAGGGTAAAATAAGTGGGTCCTATGGTAATGTGGGTGAGCCCAAATCCAATATGACTGGTGTACTTAAAAGAAGAGTGCATTTGGACACAGACATGCACACACACACAGAGGAAAGACTACATGAAGACAAAGGGAGAAGATGACCATTTCCTAGACAAGCAGAGAGACCTCAGAACAAGCCAACCCTGAAGACACCTTGATCTTAGACCTCTAAATTCCATACCTGTAAGAAAATTAATTTCTGTTGATTGAAACACCCGGTCTATGGTACTATGATAGCCTTGCAAACTGATGCATATATACTCAATTATCTTAAGTAAAGGAAGGTAACTAAAAATTGCTTATCATACAAAGTTCACCATGGAAAACAAAATAATTTGTAGTAGACCCCTTGAAGAATTATAAGGAAAAAGGGTTAACATCATTTCCTAATATTCCTTAGGTATGCTAATCCTTATTACTTTATCTGTGTTATTAATATAATTTCTAATTCTATATCTAGGCTATGTGGCATAAATTTAAGCATTGTCAAGTACTACAGAGGAAAAACCTTTACCTTCCCCAATGATTAATGTGGTTTTTAGATATTGATGCTACTCTTAAATTAACAGTTGTTATATATGGTATTCATATTCATTATATGTACATTTTAAATAATTTAATAATCAATATTTTAAACTCACCATTTGTGATTCAGGCAAAATCCTGTTGTAGTAAAATATTTGGAATCTGCTATATACGTCTTTTACCAAAGGCAGATTTCTTTAAAGTTTATGTAATAATGGCCATATTTACAGATTTTGAAAAATAGACAAAAGTATAGAAATGATGAAAAAGAAAAACAAGAGGCTAGAGTCCTCATCTTAGGTTGCAGTGACGAGATACATATAATTAGGTCAATTATTTTGTGCTTTAGTTCTGTCTGCTTAACTGCAAATATAAAATGAAAAGTATGTTTTTCTTTCTTTCCAGTTCTAAATCTTATTACCTATGGTCTAATGACAGGGGTCAGTATAAGACCAGAGAGTAATTATTTTAGGTGTTTCAGTCCATACAGCCTCTGTTGTGAATACTTGGCTCTGTTCAATTCAGTTGTTTTAGTGAAAAATCAGCTATAGATAATACATAAAAAAATGAATGGCTGTATTTATAAATTTTGTATATAAAAATAAGCAGTGGGTCAGATTTAGTCCAAATACTGATTCCTGTTCAATGATATTTACATATCACCATCCACAACCTTCTCAGATCTAGATAAATACATTTCTTTATCTTTACCTAGCTATGTACCTAAATCTCCTAAAGGGAAATAAAGCCATGATCTATGTCTCATTGATAACATAAGTATTGACAATAGAAAACTGTGCAAAGGTACATGATTAAGCAAGTTGTAAAAGAGCAAATTCAAAGTAGCAAAAAATGCATCTAGTCACAAGTACTACCCAGTCACAGCTAGTCGGTATTATAAATTAAAATAACAATGAGATAATGCTTTAAAGATCAGTTTAGTAAATATTGAAAATTGTGACTACTACTACTACTTGCTTAGCATAGCAGGGAAAACAAAATTCTCATATATTGCCTTTGAAAGAGTGGAGTAGCCTTTTTGAAAAACAATGTGGTACTTATTAAATATTAAAATACATGTGACCATGAATGCCAATCACTCAAGAAAAAACTGATAATCAATAGTCCTATGACTATCAAATACATTGAATTCAAAGTCAAAAACCTTCTATTAAAGTAAACATCATACCCAGATATAGTGTATATACGAGGGTTATGAGTTATAATTTCATTTCTGATAACATTGTTCTGTGATTTTGGTATTGAAATAATGCTTCTCTCTTAAAATCAGTTGGGGAGTATTTCTTCCTCTTCTGTTTTCTGGATAAGGTTGCACAGTATAGGTGTTATATTTTGACTACCTACATAAACAAACAGTAAAGGCTGTGACATTAAACTACTCATTTACTATTTTTGTCCATTGCTGTGTTCATTCTGTTCCTGTATTGTTTATTTTTCCCAGAGGACTGGATGTTCTCTTGTGAGATTTCTTTGGTGGTGACCTGGAAGAGTGTGCAGAGGATGATGAGCCACTTCCAGACAAGGACAGTGATGAGCATCTGTATGTCTCATCAGAGCTCTCTTCCTTGTATGCCTTGGTGAAGGAGGCACTTGTCTTTGGTGGATTTCTCCTTTGAGGAGTGGCCACCTTCTTGAACTGGGCTGCCTCGCAGGTGGCTATGATTTTGACCAGCATTTATGGCATTGGCTCCGTTGAGGATCAAGAGAGCTACAACACATCTGGAACTGAAATTTGGAGCAGAGCTGGGGAAGTCATCTCCTTGTCCTTTTCATTTTTGTCCTTTTTTTCTACCCAGAAAAGGTTTTCAGGTTTGCGAAGGGTTAAGGTAAGGGTTCAGGTTTGCGAAATGTTAGGATCCTACTAGGAGAAGTGGCCTCCTGCACTGCAGGTTCTTTTACTTCACTACAGGCTTTGAAAGCTCTGGAGTCTTCTTCCTTTCAGGACCTAGGGAAAGACTCCCCAGCCTTGGTTCTGTGAAAATGAGTCAGAAATTGACTGCCCTGTCATTCCTAATAAGGGAAGTCGCTGACTAGGGGAAGGTGATCTGGATTAATCTCTTCTTGGCCTTCCAGACTTCTCCATTTTTCTGTTCTGCTGTCTTTTTGTTCTTATTCCTCATCTTCATCTTGCTTTTTTATAGATGCCAAATTTCTTGTACAATTTATCTCTCTTTTATTTATTCTTGCTTGAGTTCTAGGAAAGCAGAATGGAATCCATCCATGCTCTTGTTTTTTTTTGTTTTTTTTTTTTGCATGTAACAGAAAATGACATAGTTCCTAAATTTTCTAGCTTTTCTTATTTTCCCTCCCACCCTCGCTCCCTCCCTCCCTCCCTTCCTTCCTTCTTCTCATTCAAAAACCTAGTCAGGTTGATTTGATTTACTTTAGAAACTGAAATCTTCACTTCCACCTAGTTGAATATAAACTCAGTCATATATCATTTTAAACCCAAGGATTTCTGTTACTTGTTTGTTCTCCAAGGCTTTATAACCTCCACACTTACTCTGTTCAGGGCTTCTCCTGAGGCCTCTCCTCCTGCCTTGCACACCCTCCTGCTGGGTCCCCACGTGGCCTTTCTGTATGGCAGGCATGCTCTCAATGTTTCCTATTGGATTAGGGCCCCACCCTTAAGATCTTATTTAATCTTAATTACCTCCTTAAAGACCCTATTCTAAATGCAGATACACTGAGGGTTAGTCTTCAGCCTATGAATTTGGAAGGCATATGATTCAGTCCTTACAGAGGGTAACTGAAAGTAAAATACAAACAGTTATGAATGAACTTAACTATATTTCAAATTAATAACAACGCTGAAGAAGGTGGGGATGAAAAGAACTAGTCTGGAAATACTATTTGGAAAATAGTATTTTAGCTGGGTAATATAGACTGAAGTTAAAAGGAACTACACAAAGATGCTGTGTTATATAATATTTTGTAATTATTTTTCTAACAGGTATATGGGTTACAATTTTAAAACTTATGTATGTGTGTATGAATTTTAACAAATAGGTAAATATATTGTAGGTAATTAGAACCTAATTTCTCATTGTTGAAGAAATAAATTCTCTAATGGAAAATATAAGAAGTCATTTAAGTATTTACTTATCTATTTATAATAGATATATAGATATGTATCTGCAGATAAATAGGTAGATATATAAATATAAATGTTAAGTAGGCATCAGTTAGTATACATAGTTATATTTGCTAGCTCTATTGAAAAACTCTAGAAATAATGATATCCTTGTAGTAATAAGCACATTTAGTGCACTGATTTTGCTCTCTAAATGCCATTTTCTAACTGAAGAAACCAGTTTCTTGGAGAAATTATTGATTCTACAGTTGGGACAGGAAAAAAAATCAAGATGAACATAGACAAATTTGTAGTGCCAGAAAGTGAGGAAATGCTGGTATAGATACAGAAATAAATATATAGATATAAATGTAGAGGTAAACATAGATGTAGACATATGTGTAGACACAGACATTGATATGTATGCATGTTGAAAGGACATAGAAGGCATTCTGAAAGAACTCTCAATGGCCAAACCTGGTATCATTAGAACACAATAATAATAATAGTAATAATAAGTTGTAAGCTATAGAATCAAATAAATACCTTAGTCTGTATTAGTATAGATAAAGCCATAAATTGAATTAAAAAATTACTGAGAACATGGCAAAGCTCCCCCAGAGAAAATTTCCAGTGGATAACATACAAGGAATATGGGAAGTATAAAACTGCTGTTAGAACACTACAGTAATAATTAAAGAAGGCAAAATTCACAATGAATATCAACATTAGTGGTAAAAAAATTTAGGAGAAATATATACTTGTATAATTTCAAAGAATGTCCTCAAAATATTAATTACAGAGGGAAAATACAATAACTTTTGCAGTAGAAAAACCCCAAGGCACACCTTTAATTAAGTGATCAGAATTAGTGTCTCCAGTAATCAGACATGCCATTATATATCCCTGATAAGATTCATTGAAAAAGGCAAAGGCTGTATGTTATTGCAAAAAAAAAAATGCATGTCCTTAATCTAATCATTAGATAACTTCAGTCAAAGCCTAACTTAAGGTCACTCTAGACAATGGCTGACGAGTGTTCTTCAGAATTATCAAGGTCATGAAAGACAAGGGAAGACTGAGGGGCTGTCACACATTGAAGGAGACCAAGAAGACATGTTAGCTAAATGCAATTTTGTGTTTTCAGTTGGATTCAGCAGCAGAAAAAGTGTATTAATGGAAAAGTAAATGGTGAAATCTAAATAAAATTCTGTAAATGAGTTATTAGCCTGCTGCTAATATTAATTTCATAATTTTAATAATCACACTATGATTATTCAAGGTTTTAATATTAGGAGAAGCTGGGTGAAGGATACACAGGAAGTATCTATATTATTTTGCAGCTTTTTTATACATGTACAATTATTTCAAAAGAAAAAAAAGACATAAGATTAATAAATGTAAACCTAATAGTCAGTTCTGGAATTTAAAATTTCAACATTGTTTACAATGTGATGTTCCTTACTTTTAGTGTTATCCTAGTTTATATCTAAATACACAATAACCAAAATTGTTTATGTATAATTTTTAAGTTGCAATTATTATATTTTTAGGTATATATTTTGATTTTCTTCGGAAGTTCTCAAAATTCTCAATTTTATTCAAAAGTAATATTCAGCTTATGAAAATCTTTTCAGAAAAAAATTAAGATCTGAAAAGATACAACATTATTGATTAGAAGAGAGAGGAGTTGTGTTAGATGGCCTTTGCCACCTCTTTTCAAGTAAGAGAAAAGAAAGGACAGAAAGAAGGGAAGCATAAGCTTAAGGGCCTTGGTGATACAACTTGCAGACATTGTCAGCAATGCATGCTGCAGGGAAGATAATAGCAGTAACTGTCTAATTGGCATTTTTTTTCCCAAGAAGTCATTATGTATCCAGGATAGCATGTGTTATTTCAATATGACAATAATTAAATCACCTCATCCACTGCATGAAAGTGTGAATTAGTTTAATGCATTGATGAACACCTAAGTTTTACAATTCTAGGGAATGTTACCTGAGGTATACTTCCAATAGGTAATTTTAATACACATTAATTTGATATACTTCCCAATTTCTTCTGGCTCATGTATTTTTAAAAAGATTCTATGGCTGTGCTATCCTAATTAAAAATTCAACAAAGCTTGTTCTTTCTCAAACATTCTCTTCCTTACCAAACAATGAATGGCTTAGACTTTTCTTATTGTTGTTATGGTAATGGTGGTAGTAATTATGAACAATCAAAAATATAGAGCACTTATTAGTGATAACACATGGTAGTCAACTTTGTAAAGTGGCATGATTAAGAAACACTTTTGGAGAGTTATAATGCATTCGTCTTCTAACCCAGGATGTCAATATTCAAAATAAAAATAGGTTCAATTACCATTTCACCTAATGTTTAATACACTTCCAGGATAATTTTTAAAAGCCACTTATATTAATCAGATATGAAGATAACTAGGAAAGAAATGGCTGCATAGATGTATTGCTTTGATTAATATAATGTAATTAAGTGAAGTTAAATGAGATTTTTCTGCTTAATATTAGCAACAGGAGCAAAATAAATTTAAAGAAGTAAATTAACTCTGTTAGTATCTCCTCAGCATACAGTTAAAAGAACACAATTTGCAGATTCACAGGCACAGGATACATATTGGTTGTATACCTTTTTAATTATTCCTTCAGTAATTAAGTCACAATATAGTAGAGTCATTAAGCTTTCCTTAGATTGCCAACAGGTTATAAGATTTGGATGCTGAAATTTTTCAGATGAATGGTGTTTATAATATATTATTGTTATCATTATTTTGAAAGAAGTTAATCTGGACTCTTGTTATTTTTGATTGACTCAAAATAATGCATTGAACTATCGGACTCACAGGGACAAACTTTCTAAAAATGTTGATAACATTACTTTAAACTTAAGTGAACCAAAGGAATTCTAATCCTACTCAAGGTCTAAGTTTTTAAAAAATGCTGTAGAAAAATTACATCTTCTAAGTAATTAGAAAAGCTTCACATACAGAACTATCTACCAAATACAATATGTCTTCCTACATCAATAAATGTTTTTAAATACTTCTCTCAAAAATAATTTAAGCTTATGATCCACAAATTTTTAAATTTTAATAAAGCTAACATTAAGCGCAATATAATAAATGACCAGTATTAGAACAAAGAATCCCAAATTTTACATAACCCTATTTTCTGTTCTCAGCAAATGCTTATTTTATTAGATTTTTACATTGTAATCAAGTGATGTATTGATAAAGGTGCTCTAAGACCTTGCTTCTCAAGGTATAAAGACATGCAGCAACCACATCGCTGGGAGCTTCTTTTGAAGTTACAAATGCATTTTTGATTATTTAAATATTTACCAATGCTGGAGTTGGTGGTTATTTCAAAAATTGAAATAATGAACTACTGAGGCTATGCATTCTTCTTCACTACCCTACACAGTACTTTTAAGCTTTTCTTCCAATGAAAAGTGGATATTTTTACAGTGTTAATGATATTTTGGATAGTATGAGTTTATAAACGGCTAGTGGTAATGATTATTGTATACAGTGCTTCCACTGGGGTAATACAAGTGGGCATTATGTACAATAATATAATTTCTATTTCATTTGAACTATGTGAAGTTAATAATTCCATATAATTTATAATTCACCCTGATGACCCTTCTAATAAATATATAAATGGTATGCCTCTGGTTTTGTTTTAATAAGAACTGTGCAGCAATAACTCTTTTGGTAATTTTCCTTCACCATACTCTATTTTACTCTTGTCCTTGCGTGGATTTTCTAGAGATTGTGATCATGAGAAGGCAAATGAGGGAGGATATATTAAATATAGAAAAGTAGAGAATATGTTTAATTACCTATAACTATCTAATAAACATCTTAGTTAAAATTCTAAATATGCAAATTTTACTACTACAGTAATACAGTTATCAAATTACAGTGTTGATTTTATATATATTATTTTACCACCTCTAATCTGATAAAAGTCATTCTATTACCCATATACATTCTAATTGTCATATAATCACCAATATAGTTTTAAAATATTTTAGGTGATTAAATATACATGAAGCACGACAAAGAAAATTATATATTCGTGAGTCTTCACTATTAAAGAGCAAAAGTCATCAACTCCCCAATCCATTCCATACATACCTAGCTTTAGTTTTTGAGCCTCAAACTCCTGATGCCTAGATTAATGTCATTCACTTTATCTGGGTATTAGTCTGTCAGTCAGCCAAAACTGACTGGACATTAATCTAGGCATCAGGAGTTCTGAGCTTTTATAATAAACATACTTGGAAATCCTGAGTTTTAGATTCTGATTAATATATACATACCGTTTTGATCAAATTTGTGAATGGAATTTTGATTTTTTTAATAAAAAAGATATTTTGGAAGTTATACATTAATATTTTATGATCTATAAACTTTTGCCTTTGTCCCATTTTTAAATAAAATTAATGTGATAAATTATGTATACTTTCTGTACAGTCTCTACATAAACTTTTTTCCATGAGAAAAATAAGCACCCTTACCACCAGAAGACTTCATTTAAAAAGCATTGAAGAACTGCTTCATGTCAGAAGCATGATAAGTGGCAGAGTAATAAAACAGCACTATAATACTTACATAAAAACTGAATTTCAAGGAGAGCACAGAGTATGATTATAAGCACTTACTCAGGGATTTGAATTCATCCCTTACCTAAAATACCAGCAGCATTGTTTTTGGAGTTAACCGTTGCCAAGTTTGGTTTCCACTACTCGGGATTTAATATAAAAATTTTCATCCATTTCTTAAGACTATTATGCACTAATTAAAGACTATAAAGCATCTTGCAAATAAAATGCTACATACACGCCTAATAAGGCTAATAATGTTTATAATGATACCAGCTGTTGAAATCCAACAGATATACATAATTAATGGCAATTGAAGTTTACCTACAGCTTTTCCATCTGCTTCATTAGAATACAATTTCCAAAATTAAAAAAAATGATATTTCAGAAGGCAAGGTTTTTCTCCACACCCATTCTAAAATATTATGTAGGTTTTATATGTAGCCTAAAAAATATACTTATTTCCAGAAAATACCCAAAGGGAGAATTTATGACAGACACATTTGGAAATACCTTCTTTTTCTCTAAAATAACTGTATTTGTGTATGTGTCAAGTTTCAATATCTTATTTATAAACAAATAGTAGTAATAGTTTCCTTGATTTTTGTCACCAGTGTTCTGCATGGCTGCATACAAACCACTATTCTATTCCTTAGGCAACAGCCAAAACAGGGGTGTGAGGTAGGTATTGCTAAACCTCAGTTTTATAATTTAGTAAACTAAGGTCAAGTCAGGTATTAATACAGAGGTAAGTTTCAAAAATCAGAGAAAATAGCTTCATAATTTAAAAAAGGACCCTTCAAAATAGAAGGGAAGGAAATTTTCATCACTCTATAAAATTTACATGTATACCCCAAATCAACCTCCAGCAACAATAAAAAGAGAAAATGGATATAAACATACATTATGCACTTTGGAAAAGTCAGCTGTATAGTTCAACATGAGTTGGGTGATATTCTTTATAACACTTCAGTTTCCCTATGGAGTCTAAGTTGGCAGGGTATTGAATAGCCTCGATTATAGGTTTCAATTTTGAGAGAATAAAATCAGATTTTAGGTAGAACAAATTTAATTGGTAAAACAGATTTAATTGGTGGAAAAATCAAAGGCTTCCAAAGTCAAACATATCTTTGGTTGTCGGAATGGATTACAGCAGACATTTACTAAGATCCAGGAGAGCACATGGCCCAGGAACCTGTACCCAAAGTAACACTCAGCTCCATTTCTCCGCAGTCCCTTAGGTTTTGTATTTCAGAAAAATGGAAAGAAAACAAGGCAGTCTCCAAACTCTAGCTTAACATTGGAAAATAAGTTGATCTAAATCAAGTGAGAAGGGTGTCAAGAATTCATCCACACTAACTCAGAGTAAAAGAAAAAGTCCTGGACAGAGCTTTTAACAATATTAAAGTGTAAAGAATGTAGTAAACGGGATTAGTAACTCTGGATATCCTCCTGTAAAATAATGAAAGAAATAATGCATCACAGAAATGAAGAACTCTTTTATAAAAATACAGGTAGTAAGTAATAAGATCATAAATACATATCACAGTATAAGGTATAACTCAGATAACAGTATGCACACACAATAAAAATTTAGGGACAATAGAGAAAGACCTCAATCCAGATAAAACAAACTACAAACAAGTGGATAGAAAGTATGACTATATAGTTGAGGAAAACTGTTCAGAAAAACAAGCAATGCTAGTGTAATAAATAAGAAACATCCAGAGGCATAAATAGAATGCTGATAAATGGAACTGTGACATGGAGGAATAAATTGAAATAATCATGTTGAATGTAAAGAAAAAGCAAATTAAACATTTTAAAGAGGGGACAGTAGTTCTGAATGGTATAGATTATCTAAGTCAAGGGAAATTGTCGTTGTGAAAGTAGAACTGAAGATGGTGTAGAAGACGTGTTGAGAGTTAGAATACAAAACCGTTTAAGTACTAGAAATCAGAAAGAATAAAATATGGAATCTACCAGGGCATATCACATATATGGAGGAAAATGGAAACAATTATCATCAAAACATAATGTTTCAATTATTGAATTTCAAATAAGAAGGACGAACTCTCCAGAAACCTGTATGAAAATTTAAGTCACCCATGAGGGCTAAGACTAAGTAAAATTTCTCTCCATCAATACTATTGTAGGAAAAAAAAAATGTAGATGTTGGTGTTTTGGATATTTGTTTTACATATTTTTGTATTTTTAATTATATAGTTTTTTAAGAGAATATATCATTTCCATAAATATTATCAATTTATCACTCTATAAAATTTACATGTATACCCCAAATCAAGATTCAAAAATTAACATTACATTCTATATATTTTTGTATCCTACTACAAACATTTTATTAATCTGAGAGTATTGTTCTACATATAATCTTCACCTGCCTGCTTTCTTTCGTACATTGAAAAATATTCTATGATTGGCTTTTATCTCTTAGGTAGTATTCTAGGTTATGAATTTATAGCAATGAATAGAATACAGAAAGCATCATGCTCTCAAGAAACATTTGTTATAAAGGATGTAGACAGAAAACATAATAAATTATTAGCATGTTAGAAGTTGATATGTTAAATGGAGGAAAAAATAAAAGGGTGCAAGAGATACAGGGTAATGTTGACAGAGTGGTGGTCTGGCATTTTTGATGAGGATGTGGGGGAGGCGTCTCTGAAAAAGTGTGATTTCAGTAAAGACAGGTGAGGCTTCAAAAGTAGCCATGTGGGTATTAGGGAAGAAATCTGGGATGAAAGAGAAACAGGTGAAAATATCCTGAGGCAGAACATATCTGGCATTTTGAAGCAAAAGCAAAAGCCAGTGTGTCTGGAGCAAAATGAGTAAAAAAAAGAAAATAATAGGAAAGAAGGGCAGAGAAGTAAGGGTGGTTAGACGGTTTGTACTGTGAATAAAATGGGGTGCCAGTAGAGGATTCTGAGCAGAAAAGAGAAGCAATCTGATTTGCATTTTGAAAGGATCACAGAAGTTGATGTGTTGAGAATATACTTTAGGGTAACAAAGCTGGGGAAAGCAGAGTAGTTTGGAGGCTAAAACAATAATCTGAATGAGAGAATATGGTTCCTTAGAGCAGAAAGGTAACAGTGAAGATGGCACTGAAGTATTGAGAGTTTGAATGTAAATGCAAAGACACACAAACTTAAGCATAACACACATGATCAACTTTATCAATGAATAATTTATTCACAGTCATTTTAAGTGTCTTATTCAATGGGGCTTAAACATATACATCTGTGTAGCCAACAAAATCAAGGTATAGAACTTTTATGTCACCCCAAAAATTCCTGTTGTGCTATATTCAAGCCTCAGCAGCCACTGATTTGCTTTGTGTCATAAGTTTGATCTGTTCAACAATTTCATATTAATAGGATCATACAGTATAATTTTGAAATTTCATTTCTTCTTTCAGCATAAATTTTGGGATCAAATATTCATACTTTGTTCTTGTTCATTTTTGAGTGATACCTTATTTATATAGATACTATAATTTGTTTATCCACTCACTAATTGATAGAAATTTAGGTTATTTCTAATTTTGGGTTATTATGAATAAAGCTACAATGAATGTTCAATTATAAATATTTTGTGTATATATATATTCACTTATTTATAGCATGAATAGCTAGGAGTGGAGTAGTTTGACCATATATTAAGTGTACATTTTCCTTTTTAAAGAAATTTTTCTCCAAAGTGTTTGTGCCATTTTGTATTCCTGCCAGGAATGTTTATAAGTTCATATTGCTCAAAATTCTTGCTACAACTTACTATCTTTTACCTAGAGGGTGTGTAGTGGAATTTCATTCTAATCTCATTATTTATTTCTTGAAGATTAGTGATGTTGAAAATATTTTCCTGTACTTTTTGGCCCTTTATACATCTTCCATACAAATTGTTTGTTGAGATTTAGCAATCTTCATGTATTCTGGATTCCATTAATCATGAACATGTTAAATAAGATATGTCTATTGTCATCCAAATAAAGGGTTTAAGTATAAAGAAGTTGAAAAAAAAAAGACCCATGCTGGAAATCTAGATTTTTGGAAATCTTTACATGCCGGTGTGTAATATATGATATTTAAAGCCTGGAGACTAAATAAGATATCAACCATAGCTTATAATTAATGAAAACGAGAGGTGGTCCAAGGTCTGAGATACATTAACAATAATGTTTGGAAAGAAAAGCCAGCAGAGAGAACAGAATGAGAGGAACTATATAGTAAAAACTGGGAGAGTATATGGTCTTTCTGGAAGGGCAGTGATGAACCATATTAAGGATGAACACCGATGAACTGTGTCAGATGTTGCTAATGGGTCAAAGTAACTTGTGGACAGAAAATTTGCCATTGTGCTTAATAGTAAAGGTCTTTGGTGATTTAACAAGGACAGTTTCAATGTAGTTGTAGGTTCAAAAACATAATTGGTGTGAAATTAAAGAGAAAAAGAACAATGAATAAATTAATAAAAGTAAACAGTGGTCTTCACTTTGCTGATATCACAAAAAGATCCAGTCACAGATTGTGCACTTCATAATCGATGTTCATGACACCATCTGTAAAGTAGTCCTACAAAAAATCAAACCTGAATCTAGAATGTGTTAAGTAACACCATAGGGTTCCTATGTGCAAAAGCCAGATTTTAGGAAAAATAACTGTTTTGAGAATAAATAGAAAGACAAAAAATTACAATGAAGGCAGAATATATAGATCTAAATACATATAATAAATTTACCCTCAATTACAAAGTGATTAATTTCTTGCATATTGATTCAGTTAAACAGACTGGAAAGCATCACATTTGTGAGGAATCTGGGGAATTTTGAATACTGATGGGCCTTTTACATTTATTGAAGAATTAAATTTTTCTTTGTTTTGAAATGGTGCTGTGGATTTTGTTTTTAAGTCTTTATCTTTTAGAGAGACATCCTGGAATGTTTATGGACAGTAGCTATATCTAGAACTTGCTTAAAAATTAATTAAAATAAGGAAAGAGAGAGGTGTAGACAAAATATATTGTCTATGAGTCAGTAATCATTGAAACTGGGTGATGTGTATGTATGGGTTTATTATACAACCTTAATTTTTAATGTAACTGATACATAAAGATGATGTATCTGAAACATAATAAAATGTTTAAAAAGTAAAGAGCCTAGGTAATTTCTTTAATATTAAAATAAAAGAGACTAAATGGGAAGAGAGGTTTCAGAAAAATAAGGACCAATTACTTTTCCAAGGAATTATCTCATTTTTATAAAACAATGAAAACTCAAAGGATTTTTATAAGATGAGGAAAACAATATCTTGTTTGTATCTGACAGGAATGATCCAGTAGAGTTGCAAAATTGATGGTGAAGGATAGAGGGAAGATGCTTGCTAAACTAAAGTCCTTGGATAGGCAACATGGGCTTCTCAAGTGAAATCTGGTGCACAAGCGGAGTTGTTGCCTTTACACTAAAGCACAAACTATTATAGGAAAAAAGATGGGTAATATGGGTGGTGCATCTGCGGGGGGAAAGGAGCATATGGTAGTGGGAGTGTAAGTTGTCTTTTGCTTGAAAGTGAAATAAATAAGGTCACCAGCTAAGAGTTAACAGAGGAGGTATTGCAGGTTTGAGGAGGAGAACATAACGAGTTACCCAGAAGAGTGAAAGACGGAGTACCTTGAGAAATGCAGTGTGCCTGCCAGTCAGTTTCAAAGGACAACTTGAGATTTATGGTAAAAAATTTGAGATGAAATCAGTCAGCAATTTTTGAATCATTTTGTCCATGACAGCCAGCTGCATCCAACTTCATCCAATTTTTATATCTCTAGATTTTCTAGACAATAACCAGAGTCATTTTACTAGAAACAAACATCTGATAATAATCAATCCCCCACAATTAATGGTTTTCTGTTGTTCTTAGGATAAAGAAATATCTTTTAACATGAGAAATAAGGCCATACATAATCTGCTTTTTACCTAATTCTCCAGCCTTATTTTAACTTCTCCCTGGTTGTCTCCATTTTGTTCTCAAAAGGCTTCTTTACTTTCTTTGCCCAAATAATAGTCCCTCAACAATACGTGTATTAAGATGGATAAAGGAAATAATTAATTAATGGATAGTTAATACCTATTAGTTATTTGTACAGTGTAGTTTTCTAGCCCCAATATTTTTGGATTATATCTTTTAGATTCAAGACCATAGTTTACTTATTTATATATTTTTCTCACAAGATCTAGTAGGATGACTGAATAGTGGTAGACACTTAATAACTGCTTGTTGAGTGAAAATAACTAATACATGTTACAACATTTCATACACTGAACCTTACATAGAAAGACTGGGTCTTGAAAGTTACTTTTTAAATAGAAACACAATAAAATACTTATTTATAAATTTGCTAAAGAGTTGGTCTTACTGAAGATCTTAGCCATATATGTGACAACAACAATATAGAAATATAAATTACCTTAATTTTACATACAGATATGTTATCTTATGCATCCATATTTAACTAAAATTATATGTCCAGTGCCTAGAACAATACTGGCACATAAAGGGTAGGAGAGGATAAAGGTTTCTTCAACCATTTTAGAGCCCTTGGCTGGGTCTGAAAATTAAACTGATAGATTAACAGGAAAAAAGCATGCAAATTTTATTAATTTTTTACGTGTGAATTGGAGTCTTTACGAGAGAATTAAGACCTGAAGAAGTGACCAGAGCAGGACAAAGAAACAATACATTTGTGAAGATTTGACAAGACAGAGGGGTTTGGGTTGGTGTAGTAAATGGTAAAGAAGTAACTAGAAAGACAAGGATTAGTTTAACAGTTTATTTATACAGACTTCTTATACTCAAATTCCCCATCTCTGGTGATTTGAATGTCTTCCTTTCTTCTGGCACAGGGAGGACACCTTTCAAATGGAATTATGTGACCTGTTTCAGGGAAGATGGGTAAGGGGGGAGGTCAGACTGACCTTACTGCTTCTGCCACTTTCTAAAAACTCCTTTAGTTTAAGATATTTAATATACCTTGGTGGCATGTGTTGGGGTATCATGTCTTGAACCATATCAGTAGCATAACAGATGTTCAAAAAATACTATTTGAATGAAAAAATCAGTAAAAGAATTGATGCATTAGACCAATAAGTAAGTGTGTGTGTGTGTGTGTGTGTGTGTGTGTGTGTGAGTAGCTCCTCCTAAACCAGTACTTGTGTCTCCCATTGTTTCATCTCTCCATGTCTGATCTTGGCATTTTTCACATTTTGGGGAAGTCATTAGTTATATTTATCACCACTTAAAGGACATTGTTGTACCAGAATACCTTATTCATGCTATTTTGGGATTTAAATTTCTACATTTGAGAAATTGAGATCCATCAAACATAAATTCATGAGTATTTTACATATTGTCAGGATGAGAAAACTGGAACAAAGGGTAATGAATGGCATAGTCAAGGTCACTTAAGATAAAACCCAAAGTTCTTGACTGCTGGTCCACTGAATGTTGCATGATGTTCCTTCTTAAGTGATACCAAAAAGCTCAAATCTATATTAATAACTTAATGCAATTATTTCAAGGAGCAGTAGCTTAGCATAGTGATTAAGAGAAGACTTGAAATCTGACAGTTAAAGAGAAGACAGTTAAAATCTGTCTCTCCAACTTACCTTGGACAAGTTATTAACCTCTTCATGTCTTAGGTTCCTCATCTGTAAGGACTATAATAATATAATAATAAAATAAATACTGCCTCATAGAATTCTTATTGGTATTGAATGAACTGAGACATTATTTGTAAAAGTGCCTAGAGCAGTGTCCTGGCTTATAATAGGTTATATGTAAGTGCTTTCTATATAACTAAATATGTGTAAATATGTATTTCCATTTCTTATACCTTTGTTTCCAAGCATGATTAGAGAGTAGAGGGTCAGCAACTAGTCTGTATCACATTATTCCTTCCTATATTTGGAAGAGGAAAGAAAAAGAAAAAAAAAGAAGGGAAAAAAAAAAGAAAAAAATGACCAAGTCAGCTCTCCTGTTCACTAATAAGACCTCTTAATGGCATTTTTTTAATGGAAAGATAATGTAATTAAAGAAGAATTCTTATGTATGTAATGCTTTTACCAGGATCTAGTTGCCCGAAGTTGTTCATGATAAATAAACAGAATTTATGAATTTTAGAGGCCCTGGCACACTGACAAATATCACTACTATGTGATTTTTGGAGTGTAAAATGGAGAGCTTTCCTGACTAAAAATCTTCCTTTGGGTGTGTGATGCCCCACATTCATCTCTCTGAGGTTTCATGTGCCAAAATGTCTCCAAATGCAGCACCAAAGAATGAGGGAAGCTGAGATCCCAAATCTATACATACATGGGTAAAATTACAGTATTTCCAGAATCTCTGGCCTGGCCTTAGTGCATTTCCGTATCAATAAGTGTTTCCAAGGGGTGGAGAGAAGTAGTCTACCTCCATTTCAGTAGGGGATTATAAGGGTAGGGGGAGTGAGGACATATCTGGGCCAGAGAGGTTTGGTGGGGTCCCTTTTTATTGTCAGGTCACAAGAGACACAGGTGAGCAGAAGTGAATGACTGCTTGTAAGCAATAAACAGGTTTCTCCCCCTTTATTTCTCCTTTTGACTAATTTCGGCTTCAAAGGTAATTTTAATTTTCCCTGAGTTAGGAACTTATTTTCCCCCTGAGTTACAACTGGAAGTAGTTGGCAGGATCTCTGAAGCTGAAATATGTCTTTATGGAAGTGACACTTGGGCAGGTTGCCCCTAGGGATGATGGGGCGATACCTGGAAAACCTTCCTGTGGAATGTGGGGAAGCCGAGGTGGCTGCAGTGATGGAGGGTGTAGCTTCACCCGGAAGCCCCGTACCCATTGGGCTTCCAACTGGGGAGCCCCTAGTGGAAAATTGGTCTAGGTTAAAGTACCTCTTAGGCAGGTTGACCCTTCCCCCAGAACTGGGGAAGGATGGAGATGCCAGAAGCTGTAGAATTAGCCCTCGGTGAGTTAGAAGACTGCTTAGAGACCCTGAATGGTCATGTAGCAGCTGGATTGTGGGATGTTTGCTCCTCGCCTTTCAGTTGTAGTTCTTATGTCCTTTCGTGCTCTTATTTCAATTTCCTCCAGATCTGCTAAAGTATGAGTAGCCTCACTTATGGGTTGCCCTATGCAGGTTTCAGGAATAGTCATTATGGACACAAAGAGAGATGTGGGAGCTGTATGGAGCACCAGATTTCTCATTCCTGCATTGAACAACTCCATTTCTGGGCTCTGGGGTCCATATTATAAATGATGTTTATAATAGCCCTGTGAGCTAGATTTTCATGTAACTGAAGATGGTTATGGTTGGGTCCTTTGGCAGTGGCTTGAACAGATGCTCCAGCATGCTGGATTCTGGTCACAATGCCAGAAAGGAGCAGACTTCTGGTATACCTTGATAGAGAAGGAACTGGCTCCTATGTACCCTGTGTTGATGGCTATGGAACCCATCACCAGAACAGCTCCAACCAAGGTAATAACCACCTGTCCAATTGCAGGGTGGGTGCCAGACTGGAAACAAAGGCCTCAGAGTGACATGGCATAGATGTGTACACTGGCCAAATGAGGCACATATTTACAGCACCATAGCACCCTCTTTACTAGCCCCCCAAGTGGAGAACTCCAACACTTACAGGGTCCATTAACATACACCAGTGGAAAGCAGGGAGAATTTGCTTTTGATCCATTGGTAACTGAGAGTCCTTTTCAGGAGGGAAGAGATATAGGGATACCAAAGATGCTTGGTATATAGATAGTTCCAGTCCTGGGCAGTCTCTGAAGTGGAAGGCAGTGGCTTTTGATCCTAAGACTGAGACAATATGGAAAGAGGATGAAAGGGGAAGAGCAGCCAATGGGCTGACTTGCAGGCAGTATGGCTCATGATCACCCAGGAACCCTCCCTATAATTGTCTGCACAGCTGGGCCATCTATCTTGGCTTGACTCTGTGGTTACTGACATGGTACCATGCCAACTGGATGGTGGGTCACTGGCCCCTTTGGGGGCAAGAGTTGTGGAAGATCTATGGGCCTCTGGTCAGATTAAGACAGTTACTGTATATCATGTGACTGGCCATTTGCCTTTGGCATCCCCAGGGAATGATGAAGCAGACACTTGGCCCAGGCACACTGGCTAGAAGGAAACCTGCCTCTGATGTAGCCCAATGGTTACATCAACTTTTGTTGCATACAGAGAAAAGACACTGTGGGCTGTAGCCCATTGGTGGGGCTTGCCACTGACCTTTGAAGAAGTCAGAAGAGCCTGGAAGGAGTGTCTTGTGTGCTCCAAGAGGGACTTGCACCGAGTCCTGCATCAACATGGGACAATAGTAAGGGGCCAATACCCCTTGTCAGGTGGCAGATGGACTTAACTGGTCCTCTGCCCACACCAGAAGGATATCAGTATGCCATGACTCATGTGGACACAGCGACTAGACTGTTGGTTTTTTTTCCTGCATGTCCTGTAGATCAGCAAACCACCAAAAGGGGCCTAGAGAACCTCTTTGCAGCCTATGGCGAGCTGCAGATGATTGAGAGTGATCAAGGTACCTACTTTCCAGGACATGTGTTAAAAGAATGGGTACAGCAATTAGGGATAAAGTGGAAGTTTCACGTGCCATATAATACTAATGGGGAAGGCATGATAGAGAGGTACAATAGTTTTTTGAAATCTGGCCTGAATTCAGACACCAATAATCTATGGGGCTGGTCAGTTCACTTATTTACAGTGCTACAGTGTTCGATTGAGGAGCCCCAAAAAGGAGCTTTGAGCTCTGTGGACAGGCTAACACACATTGCTGCTTCTCCTATACAACTATCTGTGCAAACCAAAGAGGAGTTACTGAAGCCAGGATATGGCCAGCAGAGCAACATCCTGCTGTCATCCCCAGCTGTGTTAAACCCTGGAGACTGTTGAGTGGGCATGGCCCTGGACATTTTGAAGCATGGACCATCATTGGCTGGCCCTTCTGGCACCTTGGAGAAAAGGCCTGGAAGCTGGCCTCCTGTGTGTTCCTGGATTAACAGCAGAGTCGCTCCCAAAGATCACAGTAGTGTACTCAAAACGTCCAGGAGGTAAGATTATCTTACAGGGAAGTTTTGTTTTATCTTTTAGGCCAGTGCATCTCCCTCCTGTAGCCTTATATATTGACCCATCTGTAACTCCACAAGGAGGGAGGTGAAAGTCTGGTATATTAAACTGGGATGAGATCCCCTTCCTGCTACTGTCTTACCACAGGACCACTCTCTTGCATGAGTCCTACTTTATGAACAAGAATTGCCTATGCTGGTGGCATTAAAACCTGTATCATATCACCCTTTAGGTTATTTTCTTCTACAGTCCCTGTGGCCTGGAACCACTCCCTGGCTGCAGCTGCCGCACAATGATTGCTCTGAACTCCCTACCCATTCAGCTACTGGCACTTGTGGAATGCAGAAGCTATGGATTTAATCTGTATAGGATTTTGAACCTACCTGAATCCTCCAGCTTGAGGGTTACCATGATTTTTTTGCTGTTGTTATTATACATTTTTAATTTGGTTACAGTGCTCCAGTTTTCTTACACAGGGGCCATTGCGGAAGATGTAGTGTGTGTAGACTGTGAGACAATATTTCTGGAGGGGTGGGCTGTGAATAAAATTGAAATAGTTTCAGAATCTCTCACCTGGCTTTAGTGCATTTCCATATCAATTGGTGTTTCCAAGGGTTCGAGAGAAGTAGTTCATCTCCATTTCAATAGGTGATTACAAGGTTTGGAGGAGTGAGGATATTTCTGGGCTAGAGAGGTTTAATGGGGTTGCTTTTAACAGCTAGGTGGCAAGAAACACTGGCAAGCAGAAGTGGATGATTTCCACTTCTCCCCCTTTATTTCTCCCTTTGACTGTTTCAGCTTCAAAAGTAATTTTCCCCAGGCTGGGAACTTATATTCCCCCAGGAGTTACACTGTGACTTGACAGTGTCTAATGGTTAATCAGTCCTTTTAATTTTTAGTTGAGTTTGAATCTGGGGGACAATCTTATTCTTCCAACTTAAATTTGGCAAGCTGTCTCTTTGTTAAACACTGTGCTGTGTACATTGTATACCCACAGTTTATAAATGTTTAAATCACCTTTGGTCAAGAGCCATGACGAGATAGGAAAAGCAGATGAAGATCTGGTGCTGTGATTGGTGCCTACTTATTTTTGATGTTGAAGTATGAAAGATTAGATTTGCGGCAGGTTGTGGAAGTCAGTCTGAACAACAGAATTTAGGAAAATTAGACTTAAAAAGATCTAGGAAATCAGGTGGACATGGAACATACTGCTGCAGAGAAGGAAAATTAGCAAAAACTTTAATTCTCTACCCGTTATTACAGTTCAGGTAAAAATGAGATGTCTAGAAGAAGGTTTCATAACAAAATAAAAGGAAATAAAACCAGAAATTCTTTGTCACTTGAGAAGCCTTCTTACTGTCCCTTAGCCACCTGTGTAGCTGGTACACTTACAAGTAAATTAACTCAAGACTACTAATTCCTTTAAAAAGCCTTTAAGAATAATAGCCATGATTGGTGACCATGGAATCCCAAGGGTATTCTTTTAAAGACTTAGGGTTCTTCATAGCAGAATATTGGCAAATTGTTATTTACATAGATGCATAGATTCTTAGAATTAATTTTAGGGGTGGGATCAGTGTCACTTTTTCCAGAAAATTCTTAAAGGAAGAAATTTTCTTTAGATTTTCAAATAATCCCCAAGTAAACTTGCATGAGCAGACATTTCTGCATAGTGACTATTAATTTGCTGTAATTGGTAAATGAAGGTTTTTGATGGATCTGCTCTGATAGGGGTAACTAATTTTAAATGAAAGCAATTCTAAACTGTCTTTGTTATAACACATTGAATTTAAGGTCATTGGCATGGACTGTGATATATGTTACAGTGTGACAAAGGATTCCCTAATCTTCTGTGCCTTATGTTATATTGTTCTTGGAGCCCTGTGAATTTTTAGGAAGCAGCAACTGACATATTCTGCATGCAAGGAATTGCATGATATTAAAAAGATGCCATCTATGCACAAGAAGCTATATAATGGGAAAAAAAAGAAAAGACAGAAGAGAAAATGTTAAGGGATACCTGGCATAACTGGGTGAAATGGTTTAGATGGCTTTCAAAGAATGGGATAAAAACTTGACAGGATTGCCATTAGGGAGTTGGTAGCTCATTATCAACAAAGAGTGGGGTGTAGAGATAAGAGAACTGCCCACCCACCTCATATTTCCCCATCTAATATTCTGTCTTTATTCTAGCCTGAAGAAATTCAAATCCAATTGTAAGGATCCTGGTATAGAATGAAATATATTGAATGAGCAGGTTGCTAATTCACACTCTAAAAATGAAGCAAGTGTAAAAAGCCTAGATTTGGTTGTCCAACTCCTGCGTGTGAATCTTAAGACATGCAAAGAATAGGGTGACATGTTCTTAGTAACCAGAAATAGTGGTATGCAACACATTTTAGATTTTCTAGGTGCAGGAGGTCAGTATATACAGATGATGCTCTGACAGGTAGGAAGGCTACACTGGGAACATGTGGAGATGTATGGTAGAGGAAATTAATGTAAAGCTTGAGTATCAAATTGTAAAGTTGCCCTGAAGAGATAAGTCTGTGATCATACATACTTTACTTGAGTGAATATTCTGGGTGGATAATGTGTGAATGGAGCATGTTTTATTTAACCTTTTGATAGAATAAATCTGTCTTAGAAGCAGTTACTTGGTCAAGCTAAATATTGCATTTATCCCTTCCATCTCTCCTCTACACAAACATTAAGCAATACAGTATTCCAGAAGGGCAGTAGAAGATCACTATAATGATTAAGGGAATGGTTGAAGAGGGATTTTTAATTCCCCTAAAGTCCTTTTTATCAGTTCTGTATGTCCAGCACAGCAAAACAAATGGTTCGAGAAGGTTGACAGTAGACTAACAATAAAACAAGATGATTCATTAGATTGTTTCAGCTGCACTTGATATGGGGTAGCCTCCATGGGAAGCTCAACAAGCCAAGGGAGACAGCAGGTCACAAGGCTAATGCTTTCATTTCAATACAAATTTGAAGTTCATCCAGGCACAAAAGTAGTGTTGCCTAAGTTAGTAAATAAAACATGGGAGCCCAGTTAAGTTGAACTTCAGATTAAATATATATATATATTTAGTACAAGTATGTCTTAGATCTTACATGGGTCAAATGTATTTTATCTGGCAGTCCTGTGTGGCATCCTTCTGGATTGTAATTTAGTACACAATTTTGCTACAAGTATATTTGAATTGCCATAAGCTAATGAGGCAGGACTTGCATTTGGTAACAATTTAAAGTATGTTAATACACTACATTGGTATATCATGACTTACCTCCTCTGAGGAAGAAGCACAGTAGGTATTAAGGACTATAGTCACCAGTACTACACATAGAGAATAACTGACAGATCCAACTAAAATTCAAGTGCCAGTCCAGTCTGTGAAATTCCTGGCAGTTAGTTACTCAGAGTCTGCCCTGCTCAGCTGCTTTTCACAGCCCATTAAATAGACATTTGCTGCCTTGTTACTGGATGTTGGTATAAATTACCCCAACCATAAAAGAGCATCAGGTAATTCAGGAGCCAGAAATTCTAAGCATGGCTAGGTGATGTAAGAGAGATATTCCAACAGATAAAAAGAAGCCCAGCAAAGATTACTCATCAGATGGAAGCAGTATATTTCTGAGCATACTAAGCAGGGAAAGGTCAAAGGAAGCACCTTGCTCTGGTGCACTGGCCATAGGCCTGACTGACAAGCACTCCAAGAACTTCCTTCGCCCCAGTGCTATGTAAGTGCAACAATATAATTCTCCCCAATTGAGGCAAAACAGATTTCTTGGTTTCCAGTTGAGGATTTGCTTGTTGGTTGGAAATCATCTGCAATATATCCTGCAGATGGAAAAATCTTAGTGACAGAAGGTCAAAGCTGAGAGTTGTTTATTTTGTGGTAGAAGAGAAATTCAGCTGGGGTGCTCAGGGCACTGTTTGAATATTTACAGACTGTTGGGCAGTAGCTAGTGGCCTTGCAACATGGACAAGCAAACAGAATCCTAGATGACTAGACTAAAAAAACAGCATCCTATGGGGTTCTCAGTAAAGGAAATTTCTATGGGAATTTACAGAAAGAATTAAAGTGGTTCATTTTGACTACTGTGCGTGGGTATGTATGCATGCACACATCACACACAACCACACAATGGAAAAATAAACAATCAAAACCAAAGTTGCCAGCTTAGGGGTTGGGATGCTAGGGTAGATGTCCTTGTCAGATCTGCAGGTCTTCCTCCCTAGGTAAATGAAACATACAGAAATGCAGGTACTCATATCACACACAGGACACAGAGAACACATATTACTTTGGCACCTTATGAAACTGAGACAAGGAAAGGAAAGTACCCATTTTTAATAGTTGAGAATTCACTTGAAAATGGCTTGGGGAAAAATTCCCAAGCCAAGAGCCCCACCATATCTAGCAAGTAGATTATATTGGACCTATACCAATAACCCCAGGGTGCTACAAGTTGTTGTTGTTGTTACCTGGGATTGACATTTATTCTGCTTTATGTTTTACTTATTTTGTAACAGAAGCAGCTTTGGACAGTATAGTCAAAAGTTTGAAAGAGAAAATCTAGCAATTCAGATCACCTGAACATATTTCTTCTAATCATACCATACATCTCAATGCTACCAATATATCAAGGAAAAAAAGAAAGAAAAGGAAACATAGTAAAAGTATCATCTTCCTACCACATCCTCAGAACTCTAATCTCTTTGAAAATTAAAATGATAGAAGCATGTGTTACTCAAACTATGTGTTTGATGATATAGATTAATTCTTTAAGTAATGTGTCTTCATGTTGTGTATGAAGGAAGTAAGCCAGGGACTTGAATGGAAAGGTTTTGAATATTAAACAGAAGAATGAAGAGGTGGGGGAGGATGAAAAAACAAAACTTTCGATCTCTCCTCAATAAATTTTCATTTTGTCTGACCCCATAGTCCCAGGCCCAGGTCAGACCTATATATATATATATCCAAAGAAACTGATATAAAAACAAGACATACTGTCTATGCCATTATATCTAACAGCTCCTCTTCCTAAATGTACTGCCAAATATCTCATCACTTCACTCCACATAGCTAGATTAGGCCTAACTAACTGCAACTCCATCACCATCACAGAGACAGTCCTGTGAATTTTTTATAGTCAAATCCATCACCATCCATCTCAAGTAGGTCTGATAAAGTGTTAGTCAGTTTCCTGTAGTGTCTGCCCTATTGGTGAGGAGTACAGCTGGACCAGGGAGAGAAAATCTGAGCAAAGAGAGAGGGTGTGGGTCAGAGAGATGATACACAGAAACAGAGGGGATCTTGCAAACAGGAGGAATGCTCACAAGTGGGTCAAAGTACCAGGAATTAAGTCAATCATGCCATTTTCTTGATAGTATGTTGGAGCTGAGAATAACTCTGTCCACTATTTCTTTCAGATCTGGTGCTGTCTAAAGGCTGATGCTAAGAGAAAATCCCTCTGGAGACCTGTGATTTCCACAGAAGGAAAATTAGATTTCTGCTGAAGTATGAGTTCTGCCTCAACACTCCACTTGGATAATATGGGAGAGTAAAATGATGTACACTCAGATGACTCAACTTCATAGTAGCCAAAAATAATTAACCACTGGGTTGTGCTTTATAGGCTATGTTACCCTTCTGATTAATTTTCAAGTAAGCTGAGAGAAATACTACCCTTGAATAATATAGAGAAGAGAATTCTGATCAGCAAGCTTCTGCATCCAAAATCTACCATGATACCTTTGTATCATGGGGAAAGGATTGCTGCCATGTGACTAATGTCAAAGCTTGGTTTACTCCTCTGATTATACCAAATGTGAATTTGGATAGAAATTATTTAAGGAAAGTGGAAACTGAGTTAGGAGAGCATTAGGAAATAATGCCTTCCTTGGATGTTATTTGTTTGCAATAAATTACAAAATGAGCCCTATTAAGGTTGGCAAAGGAAATTTATAGGAAACTTTATGAGATACAATTGTATTTGATGGTAAACTATATCCTATAATAGACTAGTGGGACACACTATATTTTGGGGTGCAGAATTCCCAGTAATGTTCACTGATAAAATATGTAATAGTTTGGTGAGCCTTAGCCTTGCTATGCCAGTCTATGTTATGCTATGTTCTGAGTGAATTTTAGGAACTGGCCTAAGGGTCTGAGTCAATTTAAGATTAACAGTCCTGGAAGTTCTTCAAAATTATGGAAAATACTTGCCAATTTAAATGAATCTTCTAGCAGGAATTCTCTTCCAAGAAACTTTGGAGAAATTCAACTTTAGAGGGATATAAATCTATAAGTAATTGAACTAATAAAATAATTGCTCTGAGGTAATAATACAGAGAGATAACTTAAAACTCTCACTCAAGGAGAACTATGGGATATTTTAATCATTGTGGAATCTGATATATTTTAACATCAGTGGCCAGGATTTCTAGAAGTCCAAGTTAAAGAGGCACATTTATGGGAAACTTATTTATCATAAGCTTATGGCATAAATTATGATAAGGTCCTAATTGACTGATGATTTGATCAGCATTTCTAATGATAATAATTAGAAGACCGTAAGTATAAAGCTGCTATACTTCTTTTGTGTTGTGACTCATCTGGGACAGGACTGATAAGAAATCTCACTATGTCATCCATATGGCAAGCTTGACTATTTTATATAATGACATTTGGAAGCTAATATATTAGTTATCTATGGCTGTGTAATGACCAAGACAGCCTTAATATCCTCTTCAGCCTTGTCAAACTTTAGACAGGATTATTCCTGAGTAGAGGTTTGATCTCCCTTTTTTTAGAGAATTTAATTTAGAAAAGTCACAACTCTAAGTTCTTTCTCTGCTCTTTAAATGTGAATCCTCCACATCCCATCAATATCTTTCTCAAAGACCTGGGAACTATCCCTTTGGAATGTAATTGTTAAGAAAGTTAGCACTTCTATATCCTAACCTCTGTTGAGGAGCCTAACTTCCATAACCGCCAATCAGCACACATAGATCACAGACACCCTCATCACCTTGACCAACCCTCTCCCTAGTGTTCTCCCATACTTTTTCCATCAACTGATACCAGAGTTTAAATATTCTCATCATTATTTTTTTGCAGAGTTGAGTTTACTGTCTCTCTTTATTGCATTAGTCTCTCCCTTATTGCAGTAGTCGTGAATGATATCTCCCTTGTTATTTTTAACAATTGTCTGTTACTTAGTGACTATTATTATCACATAGGAATAGACATGAGGGTACTTTGTATCTGGAGATTTGAGAAAGAGTGCTAATTAGCTAGTCTACCAGTCATTTGTTGTTATGCTACGTAGTTTCCTTAACCTGTTACAACTAACTCTTTTGTCATTCTCTATCACCTTATTCTTTTTGTTTTACTTTCCTTAATGCACTGATCATCTGTAATGTTATATATTTATTTGTGCATTATTTCTGTCTTCCTCCAATAAGACAAAAATTCCACAAGTGGTAGGACTTTTTTTTTTTACTCATGTATTCACAACAACTAAAACAATATTTTTATTATTAGAATAATATAAGGTTTATCATATATGTCCTCAGTATATTTTGATTGAATGTAAGAATGATATTATCAGTCTAGAATGTTATTTCTGATGTTCTCAAAATATGTATGTAAATAAACTCCTTTACAAAAACTATTTATTTCTTTATTTTATAACTTATCATTAGGTTTTGCTGAAATCTGTTGAAAGTCAAGCTTTATGTTCTACTTCAAAAAATCTCTGGAAAAAATCTTTTCAGTGTCTGCTAAAAGAGGAACAGCTAAAATGTATTTGCATAAAATTGCAAGTTTAATGTTTCCTTGGGGCATTCAGTTCTAGAGCTTTCAATCATTTCCTCATCCTTGCTCTGAAATGCCTGAGTCTCTTTTTAGGCATTTTGTAATTTCTGAAGCATTTTTCTCAGTCTGAAAATTCTTACTTGGATAGAGTACTTTTCTTCATGCTCTTTAAAAATCAATTTTACTTTTTTTACTTTCACTTCATAGTTTTATCTATTTCAGTGAATGATGGTTGATTCTTCCCATTAAAGCCTTCTCAAGTTAAAAACCTTGCAGTTCAAAGCCCTGGATAATAATTTGACAACATTTTTGAAGTCTGTCAAAAATTTTAAAATACGAGGATGCTCAAGTACTGAGTTGCTCTTTCATTTTGTTGACTCTTACTACTTCTACATATACCTAAAGTTGCTTGAATTTTAATTGAACACATTTCTTTTAATGAAAGGATCCTTTCAGATGTTTGAATGTGTATGTGTATACGTGTGTGTAAGGTTATAGTAAGCTAGATGATCTTAAAGATGCAAGTGAAAAAAATCCCTTTGAGGTGAAAACACAAAAGGGAAGAGGAATAGAAATCAGACTCCAGACCAAGAGAGCAACAAAGCAGATCCCTGAATTTCTCTTTTCCCACAGACACACTGAATGTACTGCTACACACATAGCAATTCCCTCTTAAGCAACTTTCAGGCACTAGCTTAGTGACTCTACACATTGAGCAAGTGAGAAAATACCCACACTGAAATGGGTAGGAAAGGCTGAGACAAATTCTTTCCATCAACCCTACAAGTGGCACATCATTGTATAATAATAGAGAGTGAGCCCAATTCCCAGCTTCCACTGAGGAGCAGATAGTTTGGACTTCCTATTTGGTTCCCCAACTTTTAAGGTTCCCACACAAAGGACAGGACCCCAAATCACCCTGCTCTGAAAGCTAATGATGTTTGCATTCACAAGTCCCACAGAAATATAGCAAATAAAGAAGCAGTCATTAATGAGTGTGGGAGCATTCTCCATGGCTACCTAGCTAGGGCTCAAAGCAGAAGAAGTAGGCAAAAGTGCCCATTTCCCAATCTTGCCCTGCAAGTGATTTCACTGCATACTTTCCATGCTGATGCCTGAGGATCTGGTTTCTCATTAGCATCATCAAGGTGCTGGGTGTTATCCTTTCTAGAGACCAAGGAAGCTTGTATGCACTTCCTCAACTTTTCCCTCTAGTTTGCTCCAACAGTAAACCCAAGTCACCAGCATTTTTGTGGAAGCATCATTTCTAGTACAACAGCCTTTATAGCTGTCATCTGAGGAATGGGCCCCTAAGTGAGTGAGGTTTGATTCCCAGGGTTGCTTGCATTCATGAATCCCTCAGGACAGTAGTGGACAAAGAAGTAGGTGCATACGTAAGCACTTGCTGAAGCTATGACCCAGGGCTCCATGCAGAGAGAGCAATCACATCCGTCTTCCAGTCCTTCCCTGAAAGGGGTTTGACTACATACTTTATAAGCAATTCTTAATAAATTTAAAAAATATTGAAATAAATCTTAGGCATCTTTTCTAAACACAAAATATGGAACTAGAAATCAATTACAAAAAGAAAACTGGAAATTTTGGAGATTAAGTAACATGCTTCTGAGCAACCAGTGGGTCAAAGAATAAATCAAAACAATGATTAAAATAGGTCAAAAGGGAAATAAAAAAAATATTCTAAAACAAATGAAAAGGGAAAGGTAATATACCAAAACTTAATGGAATGCAGGGGAAGTAGTTCTAACAGGAATTTTATAGTGTGTAATGCCTACATTAAAAAGAGAGCTCAAATAAATAACCTAATGTTGCACCACAAAGAACTAGAAAAAGAAGAGCAAACTAAACCCAAAGTTGGTAGGAGGAAGGAAATAAAAAAAGAGCAGAGGAGAAATAAATGAACAAAGACTTGAAGAGACAACAGAAAAGACCACTGAGATTAGATCTGATTTTTTGAAGAGAACAAAACTGACAAACATGTTAAATAGGCTAAGAAAAAAAGACATAAGACTTAAATAAATAAAATAAGAAATGAGAAAGGAGACAATATAATTGATGGTATCACTTATATGGGGAATCTAAAATACCAAGAAGTTACACTCAGAAACAGAAAGTAGTACTGGGATTGCCAGGATGTTGTAGGGAGCATTGGAAGAGGCTGGTACAAGGGCACAAATTTTAAGTTATAAGGTGAATAAGGGCTGAGGATCTAGTGTACAACTTGTTAACCATAATAGACAATACTGTATTGTATAATTGAAATTTGCTAAGAGAGTAAAGTGTTTTTACAAACAAAGGTAAATAGATGAGCTGATGAATGTTTTAATTAACTTGATAGTGGGAATCCTTTCATAATGTATGTGTATATCAAATCATCACATTGTACTCATTAAATATATCACAATTGTATTTGTCGGTTATGCCTCAAATCTGAAAAGAAAGAGTATAGAATAAATAGTGGAAGCCACAAATATAATAAGACCTTCTTACTTTTTCCTCTGCCCTTTCTATTAATTAAATGAAATAGCCAGATATCTTTATTATGCTAATTTTATAAATTATGCTTCAATGGAATGTATATTAATTCCTGTGAAGTAGAATGCATCATTGATGACTACATGATTTGGGACCCCAAAATACAGAAAGATGTCAATCACTAGATGCCAACAGGAATTCAGAAAAAATGCAAGAATGCTTTGCATTCTTCCACCTAGAGTTTCTCATTAACCTGCTTAGTATAGGTGAGAAACTGAAGTGTATTAATTATAGGATAATCCTTATCAGACTTGATAAAGTGCTATGGGAACAAATCAGCCAGTGATGAGTCTGAATGGAATAACTATGAAGGAACTTTACAATGAATCAGAACCTGATTTAAGGGGTATTGTTTTAAGAAATGGATTTGACGACACAGATTCATTAAAGAGATAAATCAAACCTTGAGATTTAATAGATATGTAGTTTGAAAAGTAAATGGAATATAGGATAATTCAGAGATTTTTAAGATATGTAAATTAGAGTGGGTGGTTGATTAACTCAGATATTGGATGAAGAATGAATAATTCAGTAGTGGAAGGTGCTCTATATCTAATTGATTTAAAAAGGTCACTCGATGATTTCTGTTATTTATTTATGTGTAACAAACTACTTTAAGACTTAAAAACTAAAACTACCATTCATTATTATCCCTCACAATTCTGTGTGCTGATTGGTCCAAGCATGGCAATTTTTGTATCTCTCAATTATCATTTCAGATGGTGACTAATAGTTTGACTAGACTGAACACTGAAGGTGACTTTTTCTCTTAGGTGTGGGACCTAGAATGGGATACTTAGATGGCATCTCTTTACCATGAGGCCAGCTGGATTTTTCTCACAGCAACTTGGTTCATCTCATGGTCAATAGACATTTTATATAGTGGATTGTTTTCTACTGAATGAGCATTCCAGAAGATTTAGGAGGAAATTTCAAGAGAGCAAGGCCCAGAATACCACTTGTTTTGCATTTTACTTGTCCAGTAAATCACTAAGACCAGCCCAGGTTCAAGGTGTGGGGAAAAACAGATTCCATGTCTTGTGGGGAAATGAGATGTGAATACATGGAAGAAAATAATTGATTATAAACATCTTGGGGATAAGCTATGACACTTATCTCCAAACCATTTACTAGCTTTTGGGTGAATAAGGTGAACACAGTAAGTATAGAGATTTGGGAGTCTTGAGGATATAAGGAGTGCTTGTAACCACAATAGTTTATGTGACTGTTCAGACATAGCATGATATATGAAAATAACATTATATTTTGACAGAGGTTGGTGCTTACCAATGTTCAAAACTGCAGTATCAAGAACAATGTAGGATCTGACATTTAACCCTTCCTGAGTTTTCCACACTTTCACTGATGCTGGCATCACACACAAGATGCTTGAGTCAGGGATAAAGAATGTTATTGAATGAGTTTCTTTCATTTGCCATTTCCCTTGACTCCTCAAACTTCATAGGACTAATATGGTTAAGTGTAGATGTATGTTATTCACGTAGTAAGTTTCTCAGCTGAGAACCTTGAGTACAGAAAACACCAACTTTTTATAGTGGTTGCAAGTAAATCTGCTTGATTTTAATCCTGAGTGAAGATATTACCTATATTACACTCATTAGCAAACAAACCTGTCCTCTGCTCTGAAAGGAGACATAATTTCTATCTTTCAAGGCTGTTTGGTATTTGAATATCCTTGAAACTAAATTTATATTCTATTGCTGCCATAACAAATTATCTTAAACTTAGTGCCTTAAAATGACACAAATTTAATATTAATATTTCATAGTTATGCAGGTCAGATATCTGAGTTGACTGAACTGGTTTCTCTGCTCCAGTTTTCACATGTCTGAAATAAAGTGTTGCCATTGGCAAGCTAATGTGTTACCTGGAGGCTCTGAAAAGAATTAGTTTCTAAGTTCATTTAGGTTGTTGCAGAATCTGATTCCTTGTGATTGTGGGTTTAAGTTTCCATTTCCTTGTTGTTTGTCAGGGGCTTCCCTTTGCCTCTTCCCAAGAAAATCACCAGGCCTCTCTTACTGGTGATTACCTAAAGATCCCTATATTTCAGAGCCAGAGACATCATATAAAATCTTTATCAGTCTACAGCAACTACAAACACAAAGCACAGAGGCTTATACCTGTGTGCTCGGCCCACTGGCTCTGGCACTGCAGGCAGGCAAAGCAGCCAGGAAGCAGGAAACAGCTCTTCCTTCCCCCTAGGCACCAGTACCAGTCCCCTGCAATCCCTGACATTGCTTCAGGGGCTGAGCAGCTCCAGAGAGTAGATTTTCTGGGCACTAGAGGGTGCCATATACCAATATGAAATACCAAAGAAACCTGGTTCAAAGTAAAATTATGAAAAAAAGACCTGAGAAAGATTCAAATGAAAATGACCTCATGAATCTTCCTGAAAGGGATTTCAAAATAAAAATCATTAACATACTCATGGAGGTACAGAAAAATATTCAAGAACTCAGGAATGAATTCTGGTCAGAGATCCATTTGTTGAAGAGCACAATGGAGGGTATTAAAAGCAGATTAGATACAGTGGAGGAGACAATAAAATGAAATCAAAATTAGAAGAGAGGAATAAAAAAGAGGCTGAGGCACAGAGAGAAAAAAGGATCTCTAAGAATGAAAGAATATTGAGAGAAATGTGTGACCAATCCAAATGGAACAATATTCTCATTATAGTGGTACCAGAAGAATAAGAGAGAGAGAAAGGGATAGAAAGTGTCTCTGAGGAGGTAACTGTTCAAAACTTCCACAATCTGGGGAAGGAAATAGTCTCTCAGGTCATGGAGGTGCACAGACCTCCCAACACAAGGGATCCAAGGAAGACAACACCAAGACATAATAATTAAAATGGTAAAGATCAAGGATAAAGACAAACTTTTAAAAGCAGCTGAGAGAGAAAAAAGTTCACATAAAATGAAAACCCATCAGGCTATCATCAGATTTCTCAACAGAAAACTTAAAGGCCAAAAGGGAGTGGCATTATGTATTTAATGCAATGAAGCAGAAGGGCCTCAAACCAAAAATACTTTTCAGGCAAGATTATCATTTAAACAATTTCCAGATAAGCAAAAGCTGAGAGAATTTACCTTCCACAAACCATCTCTACAGTGTTTTTTGGAGGGACTTCTATAGATGGAAGTGTTCCTAAGGTTTAATAGCCATCACCAGAGGTAATAAAACTACAGTAAAGAAAGTAGAACAGTTAATTACTAAGCAAATGTAAAATTAAATCAACTATCCCCAAAGTGAATCAAGGAATAGACAAAGAGTACAGAATATGATACCTAATATATAAAGAATGGAGGAGGAAGAAAAAGGAGGAGAAAAATAGAACTTTTAGGTTGTGTTTGTAATAGTATATTAAGTGAGTTAAGTTCAACTCTTAGATAGTAAGGAACTTAACCTTGAACCTTTGGTAACCAAGAATCTAAAATCAGCAATGGCAATTGGATCTCTGAATAGAATTCATTCCAACTGGAATACATACCTATTGATAATCACCCTAGATGTAAATGTACTGAATAGACCAATCAAAAGACATAGAGTCAACGGATGGATAGAAACAACAAGACCCATCTATATGCTGCCTACAGTGAAACCCAAAGACATTCAGAGACTAAATGTGAAGGTGTAGAAAAAGATATTTCATGCAACTATTAGGGAGAAAAAAGCAGGAGTTGCAGTACTTGTCTCAGACAAAATAGACTTCAAAACAAAGAAAGTCACAAGAGGTAATGAAGGACATTACATAATGATTAAGAGGTCAATCCAACAAGAAGTTATAACCATTATAAATATCTATGCCCAACACAGCAGCACCTACATATGAGAAACAAATACTAACAGAATTAAAAATGGAAGTAGAATGCAGTGCATTCATTCTGGGAGACTTCAACACTCCATTCACTCTGAAGGACAGATCAACCAGACAGAAAATAAGTAAGGAGACAGAGGCACTGAAAAACACATTAGAACAGATCTACCTAACAGAAATCTACAGAACTCTACACCCGAAAGCAGCAGAATACACATTCTTCTCAAGTGCACATGGAACATTATCGAGAATAGATCATATACTAGGCCACAAAAAGAGCCTTGATAAATTCAAAAAGATTGAAATTGTACTGACCAGTTTCTCAGACCACAAAGGTATGAAACTAGAAATAAATTATGCAAAAAAAATTAAAAATCCCACAAAAACATGGAGGCTTCAGAACATGCTCCTAAATAACCAATGGATTAATGACCAAATAAAAACAGAGATCAAGCAATATATGGAGACAAATGACAACAATAATTCAAGACCGCATAATCTGTGGGACATAGTGAAGGCCATGCTAAGAGAATAGTATATTGCAATACAGGTCTACTTCAGGAAAGAAGAAAAATCACACATGAGCAGTCTAAACTCACAATTAACAAAACTAGAAAAAGAAGAACAAATGAGGCCTTAAGTCAGTAGAAGGAGGGACATAATAAAGATTAGAGCATAAATAAATAAAATCTAGAAGAATAAAACAATAGAAAGAATCAATGAAAATAAGAGCTGGTTCTCAGGAAAACAAACAAAATAGATAAACCCCTAGCCAGACTTATCAAGAAAAACAGAGTCTACACACATAAACAGAATCAGAAATGAGAAAGTAAAAATCACTATGGACACCACAGAAATATAAAGAATTATTAGAGATTACTGTAAAAAATTATATGCTAACAAACTGGATAAACTAGAAGAAGTGGACAGCTTCCTAGAAAAATATACCTTCCAAGGCTGACCCACAAAGAAACAGAAATCTGAAAAGACCAATTAACAGCAAGGAAACTGAACTGGTAATCAAAAACTATCTAATAACAAAACCCCTGGTCCAGATGGTTTCACTGGTGAATTTTATCAAACATTTAGTGAAGACCTAATACCCATTCTACTTAAAGTTTTCCAAAAGTAGAAGAGGAGGAAATACTCCCAAACTCATTCTAAGATTCCAGCATCACTGTACTACCAAAACCTGGCAATGACACCACAAAAAAAGAAAATTACAGATTAACATTCCTGATGAATATAGATGCAAAATTCTCAAAATGTTAGCAAACCAAATTAAAAAATACATCAAAAAGATCAACCATCATGAAGAAGTAGGGTTTATTCCAGGGATGCAAGGATAGTACAACATTCAAAAATCCATCAACATCATCCACAACATCAACAAAAAGGACAAAAACCACATGATCATCTTCATAGATGCTGAAAAGGTATTTGACAAAATTCAACATCCATTCATGATAAAAACTCTCCAAAATGGGTATAGAGGGCAAGTATCTCAACATAATAAAGGTCATATATGACAAACCCACAGCCAACATACTTAACAGTGAGAAACTGAACCTTTTTCCTTTAAGATCAGGAACAAGACAAGGATGCCCACTCTCCCCACTTCTATTCAACATAGTACTGGAGGTGCTAGCTATGGCAATCAGATAACACAAAGAAATAAAAGACATCCAGATTGGCAAGGAAGAAATTAAACTGTTCCTGTTTGCAGATGACATGATATTGTACATAAAAAATCCTAAAGAATCCACTCCAAAACTATTGGATCTAATATCTGAATTCAGCAAAGTTGTTGGATACAAAATTAACAGAATTCTGTTGCATTCCTTTACACTAATGATAAACTAGCAGAGAAGGAAATCAGGAAAACAATTCCATTCACAGTTGCATCAAAAAGAATAAAATACCTAGGAATAAACCTAACCAAGGAAGTAAAAGACCTATACTCTGAAAACTATAAGACACTCATGAGATAAATTAAAGAAGATACCAATAAATGGAAACACATCCCATGCTCATGGATAGGAAGAATAAATATTGTTAAAATGGCTATCCTGCCTAAAACAATCTATAGATTCAATAAAATTCCTATCAAAATATCAACAGCATTCTTCAATTCTAGAGGAAATGCTTCTTAAATTCATATGGAACTAAAAAAAGACCCTGAATAGCCAATGCAATCCTGAGAAGGTAGAATAAAACAGAGGGGATTATGCTCCCCAACTTCAAGCTCTACTACAAAGCCACAGTAATCAAGACAATCTGGTACTGGCACAAGAACAGAACAATAGACCAATCGAACAGACTAGAGAACACTGATATAAAACCAAATATATATGGTCAACTAATATACAATAAAGGAGACATGGATATGCAATGGGGAAATAACAGCTTCTTCAACAGCCTGTGTTGGCAAATGTGGAAAGCTAGATGCAAGTGAAAGAATCTAGATTATTGTCTAACCCCATACACAAAAGTAAACTCAAAATGAATCAAAGACCTGAATGTAAGTCATTAAACCATAAAACTCTTAGAAGACAACATAAGCAAACATCTCCTGAATATAAGCATGAGCAACATCTTCCTGAACGCATCTCTTCAAGCAAGGGAAACAAAAGCCGAAATGAACACATGGGACTACATCAAACTAAAAAGTTTCTATATGGCAAAGGACACCATCAACAGAACAAAAAGGCATCCTAGAGTGTAGGAGAATATACTTGTAAATGACATATCTGACAAGAGGTTAACTTCCAAAATATATAAAGATCTCACACCTCAACACCCAAAAAGCAAATAACCTGATTAAAAAATGTTCAGAGGATATGAAGAGACTGTTTTCCAAAGAAGAAATTCAGATGGACAACAGACACATGAAAAGATGCTCCACATCACTAATCATCAGGGAAATGCAAATTAAAACCACAATGAGATATCACCTCACACCAGTAAGGATGACCAGCATTGAAAACACTAAGAACAGCAAATGATGGCAAGGATGCAGAAAAAGGGGAACCCTCCTACACTGCTGGTGGGAATGTAAGATAGTTTAACCATTGTGGAAAGCAATATGGAGGTTCCTCAAAAAACTAAAAATAGAAATACCATTTGACCTGGGAATCCCACTCCTTGGAATTTACCCAAAGTATACAACTTCTCAGACTCAAAAGGACATATGCACCCCTATGTTTATTTAAGTGCTATTTACAGTAGCCAAGATATTGAAGCCACCTAAGTGTCCATCAGTAGATGAATGGATAAAGAAGATGTGGTACATATATACAATGGAATACTATTCAGCCATAAGAAAGAAACAAATCCTACCATTTGCAACAACATGAATGGAGCTGGAAGATATTATGCTCATTGAAATAAGCTAGGCAGGGAAAGACATGTGCCAAATGATTTTCCTCATTTGTGGAGTATAACAACGAAGCAAAACTGAAGGAACAATATAGCAGCAGACTCACAGACTCCAAGAAGGAACTAGGGGTTACCAAAGGGGAGGGGTGTGGGAGGGCATGTTGGGTGGAAGGGAGATGAGGTTGGAGGGGTATTATGTTTAGTATACATGGTGTGTGAGGTCTCAGGGAAAACACTGTAGCACAGAGAAGGCAAACAGTGAATCTGTGGCATCTTACTACACTAATGGACAGTGACTGCACTGGGGTATGGGTGGGGACTTGATAATACAGGTAAATGTAGTAACTACATTGTTTTTTCATGTGAAACCTTCATAAGAGTGTATATCAATAATACCTTAATAAAAAATTAAAAAGAAATCTTTATCACACTAGAAATATCTCTGACTTCTCCTTTTACTTCCAGCTCTGGAAAGTCCTCTGCTTTTAAGGACTTGTGTTATTAGATTGTGCACACCAGAATAATCTTATTTTAAGATTCTAATTATCATTATATCTCAAAAGTCCAGTTTGCCAGGTAATAAAGTATATTCACAAGTTCTAGGGAATAGGCTGTGAAAGTCCTTAGGGAGACTATTATTCTGCCTACTACATAAAATAGCCCTGAACAAAATCTGTCAAGGCTTCTTCTGCTCACGAGAAATGCAGAACCATAAGAAACTGATGGAGAATTGTCTCCTAGCACTCCATAGAGATACAAAAAAGTCACCAAAACAAGGGCTCCAAACTGATCAAGTTCAAAAGGGGAATAAGGAAAGAATAGTGCCACTGAAAGTGGGGCGGGGTAGGAGGGGGCAGTAAACATTTAAAGTAATTACAATAACAATATTAAATACTATATTAAGATAAGTTTAGGCAGTAAATGTTAATCCATTTGATATAGTATTTAAAAAGCCATTAGTGACTATTCAAAAACAATTTTAGCAGTATTGTGGAGATAGATGCCACATTATACTGGAGGATCAAGAAGGTATTTAGTGAAAAAGAGATATCAGCACAGCATACTCCCTTTGGCAAAGCTCGTCAGTGGAGTAAAGGGGCCATCAAAAAGTTTAAAGCTAGGAGTGGAATCACTGATGGACTTTCCTGTTTTGTGTGTGCGTGTGTGTGTGCGTGTGTGTGTGTGTGTGAGTGTGTGTGTGATAGAGAGAGAGAGAGAGAGAGAGAGAGAGAGAGAGAGAGAAAGAAAGAGAGAGAGACAGACAGAGGGAGGGAGGGAGAAATTTGGCCATATTCATATGGTAAAAGTTCCATAGAAAGGGAAGTCAAAGTTGGGTTTAGCTGAGACAGAAGAATTGGTGAAATAAAAGACAGAAGTTGATTGAATCAGAATCACAACTATTAAAATGGAAGTAGAAAATGATGACATGAGCATAAGTTTATATATCGAATTTTATACTATTCTAAACAAAATACAAAAGAAATAGTGGATCAAATGAACACATGGAGATTGACCTTGACCTTGAGTTTAAGATTGAGTGAAATGAGAATACAAAATAGAAACAAGTTAATAGGAATTAGTAGAGTTTGGGTTTGGGGTATCCATGAATGAACTTGTAATGGTATGAAGGTGATAAGGGACGATAATTTTTGCTAAAATCAAAGATGGTGAAAGTTGAAAAGGAATATTACAAAGACATGATGATTATGGCTAATTACTGAGGGAGATGCATAAAGAGATTATATAAGGACACAGAAAAGTACTGCGACTCAGCACAGATGCTCATTGAGGGAAACCGCTGTCGATTTGAATTTTCAGCACTTTTACATGGCTTTTTTCAATAATGCTCAGTGTTTGCTTTAAATCTCTGTTCATACAGAATTTTTTACCATATTTTACATTGCTGAGGGATAAGAAACCAGACCTTATACTTATGTACAGATACATCTTAGATCACAAATTATATTGGGGCACAAAGAATAACCACAAGGTGGGCTTAGAAAGAGAATGTGGAATGATGGCAAAGAGAATGACTGGCTTGCTTCAGTTTCCTGGAGAAAAAATATTATAATATAATTATGTTCTGTGTGAACCGTGTCAATACCCTACTGTACTTATTGAGGAATTTATATTAACCTGAAAAAATATGATCCAAGCAATTAAGTGAATGAGGTATCAGAATTGAATGCCCTTTCTATCAATAAGTAAATATACAAGTCTTACCTGAAAAATTCTTTCTAAAGCCAAGCCTCTTATTATATCAAAAAAAAAATCAGCTAAATGTTAACTTCACAGTAAAAATTACCAAATACAAAAGAAACAAAGCTACCATTCATGAGAGACAGTGGAAACAACAATTAACAAATTCAACTTTGATTGGTAAATATTAATTGATATATCACTAAAAGGCAAAATCTCTTTAAGAATATAAACAGAATGTTATCATATCTAAAATAAATCTTAACTATAAACAATATCTAGTTAATGTTCAAAATTATCTGATTGTTTTATATTTACTTAGATTTTGTTGGGTTAACTCAAGTTCCAGGTAAAGACCATATAGTGTAATTGTTTATTATGTTTCTTAATCTTTTTTTGATCTACAGGTAACCCACCCAATCTCTCTTTTTTTTTGTTTGATTTTACAATTCATTTGTTGAGGAACTAGCTTCCTTGTCCTACCTGAAATTCAGTGTGGTTGTATGGTCACATATATCATGTTTTTCTGACCTTTGTTTTTCCTGGTAGGCAGATCTATGGGCTTGAACAGATTTGGAATTAATATTGTTGTTATTTGATTTCTTTTTTGGCAAGAGAACTCCAGGGGTTAATTTTATTCTCTTATCAGAAAGTAGAGTTTCTGTTTATTTGTTATGTTAGCAGCCTAGATTTATTTCATCTGGTCACAAAATGGCAAAATTCTATTGTTATATTGTCTTCTTCATTTATTAGCAGGATTGTATCTATGCAGATTAGGAAAACATTTCTTCAACTATTTGCTTACACTGTGGTATGGTTTACCCAGGCAAGAAGGAATACAATTTTATTATGTTTTATTTTATTAAACCATCATAATGATGAGCTAATTGCCAGCATCATCCAAAAATAACTAAAGAGGGTTTTGGCCTTTTTTTGTCTTTTAGCCATGAGCAATCCATAGATTTAAACATATTTATTTCAATTATGTTTTTTTTTCTATGATGATTACATTAACATCTTTTGACAGAGAGGCTTCTTCAAGTTGGCCACCGAATCTTTTTAACATGACTTTGGTAGATTTTGACAGTTTTCCCTTTCTGTTATGACAAGTTTTATCAGATCTTTTATATCAAGCCGATCTTTTACTTTTTATGCTTGGACTTGAAATTGGCTAATTTCCCAAAGAATCCTTGTTTCTTTCACTAAGGGAAAATAGGATTTAATAACCATCACCTGAGCACTATTATTGGCTGTAACAGTTTGCTGGGACTGCTGTAATAAAATACCATAGACAGGGTGGTTTAAAGAACAGAAATTTCTTTTTTCAGTTTTGGAAACTGAAAGTCCAAATCAAAGTGCCAATTTCTTTGAGGGTTGATGTCTCCTGAGCCCTCTCTCCTTGTTTTGCAGGTGTTTTGCAGGCTGCTGTCGTGATGCATCTTCATATAAACATCCCTCTGCAAGTGCACCCCTAGTGGCTTTTTGTGGGTCCAGACTTCCTCTTCTTGTAAGGATACCAGTTAGATTGTACTGGGGCCCACCTGTTTGACCTGATTTAATATTGATTACCTCTTACAGGTCCTACTTCTAAATACAGTCAAATTCTGAGGTACTGGGAATTAGGCTTCAACATATGAATTTTTGGGGGGACACACTTCAGCCCATAACACTGGCTGTTTATTGTTTCTAAGTCTTTTCAGTGGAAACAGTGAGGGCATATTTACTTTTAAAAGGTAGTCCATCATGAGTTACGTTTGCATATACTTTTTGTTCTTGGTTCCTTATTAGTTGAATATCATAACTCAAAATAGTTTAGGCATTTTTACAGCTTTGTTTTTCTGCCCTTGGTATAACGCACTAGAGATTTGTTATCAAATTTCTAGGTTATGAAGTGAACTGAAATAGCTTCTTTGTGATTTAGCCACCAACTACACACACAAATAAATTTTTTAATTTGTCTTAGATTTTAAGAATTTCATTGTAAGTTAATTTTTTTCTGTTGTTATGAGAAACATTTGCATTTGTTTCCCAAGTCAAATTCATATATGGTTTCCTGTGAAGCCCCTGCTTAGTATCAGTGGGACCTTCTCACGCAGAGCAGGAACACCTTCTTTTAGGGGTAAGTTCTTGACAGTCAGCTTTCTGATTTCTTGGATCTCAGTACCATCAGAATTCCCCTTATTTTACCTTACTTCCCACATGGTTACTGATACTACCAGAGTCTGATTGCATTTGTGATTTGACACTTTCTACTCATAATTGACACCCTCCATTTTGTATAGTTGTAGGGATAATTTGTGAGGCAGATTATATTTTTCAAAGATGGATGTACATATATATGTATGGATATTTGTTATGTCTTGTGTGTACATGTGTGTGTGTTTGTGTGTATGTGTGTGTGTGTGTATATATATATATATATATATATATATATATATATATATATATATATATATCTGTCTCATCTACTGTGCTGTTAAATGTTTAACCACTGACTCAAGTGGTGAAGTGGATAGCATTCATTGCATTTTTTTGTCAGTTTTCTTGGTGTAAATACTACTGCCATGCCTGACTTCAAGTTTTCATTGTGATGCCACTGAAGAAAAAGCTGGGAAGCAGTGCTGTCATCAGCCTCTATGAGTCAGCTTCACCACACAACTGATCCCGTTATAAATGTTCCACTTTCTATGTGACATCAACGTTCCTCCATAAAGCTGGTGGAGATGATACTATTCTCTTTGAACCTAGGCAGACTTTTCTAATAATTTCAACCAAAAGAAAAGTGCTATATATGACTTCTGAATCTAGATCATTAAGAATAGTGTGGCTTTCTCCTGACTTTCTTTCTCTTTGGAGCTCTGACTCACAACTTAAGTAGTCTAGCTGCTCGGAAGCTGCCTTACTGATGATAGTATATGGAGTGACCCATCAGAGATGGAGAGAAATTTCCTCAGCTTTTTATCTTTCCACAGCAGGCAGCAACGAAGCCTCCAGATGACTTCAGCCCCATCCAACATCATCTGACTGAAATTGCATGGGACACCTCAAACCAGAATACTTAGTTAGGCACAGTCCATTCTTAGAACTCTGAAAGACAGTAAAAATTATTGCTACTATAGTTGGTATAACTGTTCATTTAGAAATAATTTTAGATTAAAAAATTACAAATATGGCACAAAGTATATCATTCAACCAACTACCTCAAGTTTTGCTACTCGTTTTTCTTTGGGGGCAGGATACAACCCAGGAATCCATACTATACAGCTTTAGTTTTGGGTGGGTTTTAGTGCAGATATAGTACTGGGGACATCATTTCTTATTTTTGGCTAATGAGAATCTCTTTATATTGACTTCTGTAATGGAAACCATCTGTTTTAGCTCCCAGATCTACTCTCTGTGCTTCTTCCTCAGCTTTCCCTTAGTCTCAGGAGACTGATTTGGATCCTCTTGATCTAGAGCCTTATGCAGTAAAGATTCAACTTTTCCACCCGACGTAAGTGAAACCAATATATAATGATGGAACAGGGACAGGATTATTAAAAAGCACTTCTGTTCAGGAAGGGAGACTTATTCTGGTGGTCATTTTATTATACTTTATCATCTCATCCAAAGTGATCATTGGAGAAATTAATTGCCCTTCCATTTCTCATCTTGTTACAGGCCAATAGAAGTTTGGAGAGTCCCTTAGGTATTTTAAGTCCTGAAGAAATACTTTCTATTTTGAGTCCAGACCTATCATCTTTTGTAATGCAGATCTCTTACAAACTTGCTAGTTTTCTTATCTTTTTTGGTGTTTAATTCTGAGTTATTTTCTAATTATAATTCTGTGATAGGCTGTAGGACATTTCTTTGTGTTCTTGCCTACATGACTCTTTTTATCCTTGACTAAATTGGATCTGACAGGCTTTGATGAAGAGTCTCATGCTTAGCCTTTATCCTGGAGTCATTTATGTTAAAATAAGCAGATGTATTGGTGTCATGTTAACCAATTAAATTCACTAATTCTTATATTAAAATACTTTTTATTTGATTTTTTCTGCAAAGCCGAGTTTTAGTCAGATTTTTACTTAATTATTTCCCTTTAATTTTCTACTATTTGGAATGTAAGGATAGTTGTCTCTTCCAAATTTACTAGTCCCTGGATTTCTGGATTATTTGAGAATTTTTATCCCTTTCTGCACACTGGCTGATTCTGAATTTAAATTTTATGATACTTTTAAGGAGCAGCAAATAATCAAATGTGCTATTATAAATCTGTCTTAAGACTTTTCCCTAAGATCCATAAGTACATCAGCCAAATTATCTGTCATCAATACTATTATAGGATAAGTTTCCCTATATGTCCACACAATATAACATGCATTGCCATCTGTCAACCTCTGACTCAAATAGTTTCTAAGCCAGGGCCACATCTTACAGGTTCTGGTTGTGGAAATGCCCTACTAATAGGTACTTGTGTTGAGGTATCCCAAAACCATCCCTATACACCATTCACTAGAATTACTTACTGTTATCCTCATGGTTATAGTTAATTAGACCTTAAACATACCAATAAAATGAACAAAGAGAAAAGCCGCATGGGATAAAATCCAGAGGAAGCCAGTAAAAGCTTCTAGATATCCCACCCAGTGAAGTCACATAGGACACTTAACTCCCCCGCAGTGACATGTGGCATGTGCAAAGTGTTGCCAACTAGGGAAGCATATATATGTGTATAGATATGCATGTACATGAATATTCAAATAATTTTACATATATGAAAGTATTTTTTCGTAACATCCCCAAATTTGCTTTTTAGAATATGAATCTCTCACAGGCATTTACTATGTGTGAGATCATCCATCATGGAATTTAGTGCTTATTTATGCTGCAACTTCTATTATTCATCACTGTAAATTTAATGCAGTCATCTCCTCCCCCAAACCTTTGATCATATTTTAAAATCCCTTAATCTAAGGACACTATGTTTCCATTTTTTAAGAATTATGAAGACATTAGCTTATCTTTGATTACTTTTATAGTTTCATCTAGAGGAAGTTGTATGTATTTTTTTGACATGAGGGTTAATTTTCCTTGAAGAAAGACAGAAAAAAGTCCCAGTAAGATCATTTTTGTGGGTTTTCACTAATTTAATGAGGAAATTCTTTGATTTTATTTCATTCTTATTATTGCCCTAATTTTCTTAATATTCCCAATAAGAATAAATATACAGATCTAGAAAACTCTTCGAAAATTTTGATTGTCAGGCTCCCACGCATATTTTTGAATATTTTAAGAGTCATACCCTCCAAAGTTATTATACTTTAAAAGTAGTGTAATATGCTTTTAGCATATCACATTAAAAGGTATTTGTAAAGAATAATTTTATTAAGTCTGTGGAAAACAATTTCTAAAAGTAGTTATATTTTCATATTATATGAGAAACTAAAACTGAAATTAAACTTAAATTTCACTTAAATAAATCTTATTGAGGAACATTTACCTCAAAATCTCAATCTCTACTATTCATTTTTTGCTCCTACATCTGTATACTTCACTTTTTCTTAGCCTAAGAGAAGTTTAGGGCCTGCATCTTAAGCATAATATGAACAAATGATTGTTCATATCCATTAGATTTCAGGGTCACTAGTCAGCTATATTTTTGTTTACTCACTCTTCAGCAGTTCCCATAATATGATAGTATAAGCACTGGTTTTAAATTTTTAGTAAGTGAACTTTATCTCTGTTTCCTTTTTTTAGTTTTTTAAATGCTTTTATTTTTTGAATTTGCTAAAGACTAATCACCTTTGAATCACCTTTAAATTGGATGGTATTTTAAGTCACAGCATGCTTCTCGTTAAGAAGCAGATTGCCTTATAATACTATGAATGCACTAGAAAATATTAGTAATGAAATTAATGAATTATAACTGTTTTATTGATTTAGATATCAAATTGGTTGTTATATAATCATAATTATTTACTCTGCTAGAGTAACTTGTAGACTATATTTTATACATTGATAATAAAACCACATTTCCTTTATAAAATTTGTCTTTCTTAATCTTTTTGTCTTCTTTATTCTATTGAATATTTGTTCTTGAGTTTTTTCCCAGAACACTCCATCTTGACACAGCCTGCAGCATTTCATCACCATTGACACTCTAACCTTGGGTACTGTGAATCAATATTTGTCCTACACGGTCTCTTCTTTCCTATTCTACCTCTAAAACTGTGTATTTTCCCCCATTGGTATCTTGTCTGCAATGTTGTATTTATTTTAAACAGCATGGGAAGCAATTTAATGAAGAGTATTTGTATTTTTAGATTTAGGATTCATGATATTAATGATAAGAGATTGCCATGAACATTTTATGAATTTTAATTCTTTGTAAATCTGATGAGGCACAAAAGGTACTTACCACTTCTACTTTACTTTCTTGAAGATACTGTTTTCCTAGATGTCTTCATCTTTCTGGTCCATTCAAAGCCTGCTCTAAAACCAATTTCTAAAAAATGCATTTATTCATCTTCCTGAAGTTGTTATACATCTTTTGCCTGAATTTAATAAATAATTTTTATTTGTTTCTTTTCAAAATACAGTGTGTACCTTTAAAATTGTTCATTAAGCTCTTGTTCTCTTTGAACACATCTTTAAGCAACTTCCTAATAAATAACCCACGTGTGCATGGGAAATAATTTTTTAGAAAGATAATATATTGAAGTGTATATTAATTCGACCTTCACTCTTGGTTGATAAATATTTTTTATTCATTTTATTACCATTAACCTACAATTACATGAAGAACATTATGGTTACTAGACTTCCCCCATCACCAAGATCCCCTCACAAACCCCATTACAGTCACTGTCCATCAGTGTAGTAAGATGCTGTAGACTCACTACTTGTCTTCTCTGTGTTGCACATCGCTCCCTTTGCTCCTCCACATTATACATGCTAATTGTAAGGCCCCTTTACTTTTTCCCTGCCCTTATCCCTTCCTTCCTACCCCTCCTGCCCAGTCCCTTTCCCTTTGGTAACTGTTAGTCCGTTCTTGCGTTCTGTGATTCTGCTGCTGTTTTGTTCCTTCAGTTTTTCTTTGTTCTTATACTCCACATATGAGTGAAATCATTTGGTACTTCTCTTTCTCTGCCTGGCTTATTTCACTGAGAATAATACCCTCTAGCTCCATAAAAGTTGTTGCAAATGGTAGGATTTGTTTTCTTCTTATGGCTGAATAATATTCCATTGTGTATATGTGCCACATCTTCTTTATCCATTCATCAATTGATGGACACTTAGGTTGCTTCCATTTCTCGGCTATTGTAAACAGTGTTGCGATAAACATAGGGGTGCATCTGTCTTTTTCAAACTGGGCTGCTGCATTCTTGGGGTAAATTCCTAGAAGTGGAATTCCTGGGTCAAATGGTATTTCTATTTTGAGCTTTTTGAGGAACCTCCATACTGCTTTCCACAATGGTTGAACTAATTTGCATTCCCACCAGCAGTGTACGAGGGCTTCCCTTTCTCCGCAACCTCACCAACATTCATTGTTGTTTGTCTTTTGGATGGTGGCAATCCTTAATAGTGTGAGGTGACATCTCATTGTGGTCTTAATTTGCCTTTCTCTGACGACAAGCGATGTGGAGCATCTTTTCATGTGTCTGTTGGCCATCTGAATTTCTTCTTTGGAGAACTGTCTGTTCAGCTCCTCTGCCCATTTTTTAATTGGATTATTTACTTTTTGTTTGTTGAGGTGCGTGAACTCTTTATATATTTTGGATGTCAAGCCTTTATTGGATCTGTCATTTATGAATATATTCTCCCATACTGTAGGGTATCTTTTTGTTCTATTGATGGTGTCCTTTGCTGTACAGAAGCTTTTCAGCTTGATATAGTCCCACTTGTTCATATTTGCTTTTGTTTCCCTTACCCGGGGAGACATGTTCATGAAGAAGTCACTCATGTTTATGTCCAAGAGACTTTTGCCTATTTTTTTTCTAAGAGTTTTATGGTTTCATGACTTACATTCATTCAGGTCTTTGATCCATTTCGAATTTACTTTTGTGTATGGGATTAGACAGTGATCCAGTTTCATTCTCTTACATGTAACTGTCCAGTTTTGCCAGCACCATCTGTGGAAGAGACTGTCATTTCCCCATTGTATGTCCATGGCTCCTTTACCATATATTAATTGACCATATATGTTTGGGTCAATATCTGAGGTCTCTATTCTGTTTGACTGGTCTGTGGCTCTGTTCTTGTACCAGTACCAAACTGTCTTGATTACTGTGGCTTTGTAGTAGAGCTTGAAGTTGGGGAGTGAGATCCCCCACACTTTATTTTTCCTTCTCAGGATTGCTTTGGCTACTCGGGGTCTTTGGTGTTTCCATATGAATTTTTGAACTATTTGCTTTAGTCCGTTGAAGAATGTTGTTGGTAATTTGATAGGGATTCCATCAAATCTGTATATTGCTTTGGGCAGGATGGCCATTTTGATGATATTAATTCTTCCTAGCAAAGAGCATGGGATGAGTTTCCATTTGTTAGTGTCCTCTTTAATTTCTCTTAAGATTGTCTTATAGTTTTCAGGGTATAGGTCTTTCACTTCCTTGGTAAGGTTTATTCCTAGGTATATTATTCTTTTTGAAGCAATTGTGAATGGAATTGTTTTCCTGGTTTCTCTTTCTATTAGCTCATTGTTAGTGCATAGGAAAGCCACAGATTTCTGTGTGTTGATTTTGTATCCTGCAACTTTGCTGTATTCTGATATCAGTTTTAGTAGTTTTGGAGTGGAGTCTTTAGGGTTTTTTATGTACAGTATCATGTCATCTGCAAATAGTGACAGGTTAACTTCTTCTTTACCAATTTCGTTTCCTTGTAATTCTTTGTTTTGTCTGATTGCCACATCTAGGACCTCCAGTACTATGATTAATGACAGTGGGGAGAGTGAGCATTCCTGTCTTGTTCCAGATCTCAGAGGAAAAACTTTCAGCATTTCACTGTTCAGTATGATGTTGGCTGTGGGTTTATCATATATGGCCTTTATTATGTTGAGGTACCTGCCCTCTATACCCATTTTGTTGAGAGTTTTTAACCTGAATGGATGTTGAGTTTTGTCGAATGCTTTTTGAGCATCTATGGAGATGATCATGTGGTTTTTATCCTTCTTTTTGTTTATGTGGTGGATGATGTTGATGGATTTTCGGATGTTGTTACCATCCTTCATCCCTTGGATGAATCCCACTTGGTCATGGTATATGATTCTTTTGATGTATTTTTGAATTCAGTTTGCTTATATTTTGTTGAGTATTTTTACATCTACATTCATCAGGGATATTGGTTTGTAATTTTCTTTTATGGTGGGGGTCTTTGCCTGGTTTTGGTATTAGGGTGATGTTGGCTTTATAGAATGAGTTTGGGAGTATTTCCTCCTCTTCTATTTTTTGGATAACTTTAACAAGTATGGATATTGTGTCTTCTTTGTATGTCTGATAAAATTCTGAGGTAAATCCATCTGGCCCGGGATATTTTTTCTTGGGTAGTTTTTTGATTACTGCTTCAATTTCTTTTCTGGTAATTGGTTTGTTTAGATTTTGTGTTTCTTCCTTGGTCAGTCTTGGAAGGTTGTATTTTTCTAGGAAGTTGTCCATTTCTTCTAGGATTTCCAGCTTGTTGGCATATAGGTCTTCATAGTAGTCTCTAATAATTCTTTGTATTTCTGTTGGGTCTGTCATGATGTTTCCTTTCTACATTCTGATTCTGTTACTGTGTGTTGATTCTCTTTTTCTCTTAATAAGTCTGGCTAGAGGCTTATCTGTTTTGTTTATTTTCTCAAAGAACCAGCTCCTGGTATCACTGATTTTTTCTATTGTTTTATTCTTCTCAATTTTGTTTATTTCTTCTCTGATCTTTATTATGTCCCTCCTTCTGCTGACTTTAGGCCTCATTTGTTCTTCTTTTTCCAAGTTTGATAATTGTGATGTTAGACTATTCATTTGGGTTTGTTTCTCCTTCTTTAAATATGCCTGGATTGCTATATACTTTCCTCTTAAGACTGCTTTTGCTGTGTCCCACAGAAGTTGGGGCTTGGTGTTGTTGTTGTCATTTATTTCCATAGATTGCTGGATCTCCATTTTACTTTGGTCATTGATCCATTGACTATTTAGGAGCATGTTGTTAAGCCTCCATGTGTTTGTGAGCCTTTTTGGTTTCTTTGTACAATTTATTTCTAGTTTTATACCTTTGTGGTCTGAAAAGTTGGTTGGTAGAATTTCAATCTTTTTTAATTTACTGAGGCTCTTTTTGTGGCCAAGTATGTGGTCTATTCTGGAGAATGTTCCATGTGCACTTGAGATGAATGTGTATCCTGTCGGTTTTGAGTGTAGACTCCCATAGATGTCTATTAGGTCCATCTGTTCTAGTGTGTTGTTCAGTGCCTCTGTGTCCTTACTTATTTTCTGTCTGGTGGATCTGTCCTTTGGAGTGAATGGTGTGTTGAAGTCTCTGATAATGAATGCATTGCATTCTATTTCCCCCTTTAGTTCTGTTAGTATTTGTTTCACATATGCTGGTGCTCCTGAGTTACGTGCATATATATTTATAATGGTTATATCCTCTTGATGGACTGAACCCTTTATCATTATGTAATATCCTTCTTTATCTCTTGTGAGTTTCTTTGTTTTGAAGTCTGTTTTGTCTTTTACTGGTACTGCAACACCTGCTTTTTTCTCCCTATTTTTTGCATGAAATATCTTTTACCATCCCTTGACTTTTAGTCTGTGCATGTCTGTGGGTTTGAGGTGAGTCTCTTGTAAGCAGCATATAGATGGGTCTTGTTTTTTTATCCATTCAGTGACTCTATGTTTTTGGATTGGTGCATTCAGTCCATTTACATTTAGGGTGATTATTGATTGGTATTTAATTATTGCCATTTCAGGCTTTAGATTCATGGTTACCAAAGGTTCAAAGTTACTTTCCTTACTATCTAAGAGTCTAACTTAACTCACTTAGTATGCTGTTACAAACACCATCTAAAGATTCTTTTCTATTTCTCCTCCTTTTTCTTCCTCCTTCATTCTTCATACATTAGGGATCAAATTCTCTACTTTTTTCTGTCCCTTGATTGACTTCATGGATAGTTAATTTAATTTTGCATTTGCTTCATAATTAGCTGTTCTACTTACTTTATTGTGGTTTTATTACCTCGGGTGACAACTATTCAACCTTAGGAACACTTCCATCTATAGAATTCCCTCCAAAATAGACTGTAGAGATGGTTTGTGGGAGGTAAATTCTCTCAGCTTTTGCTTATCTGGAAATTGTTTAATCCCTCCTTCAACTTTAAATGGTAATCTTGCCGGATAATGTAATCTTGTTTCCAGGCCCTTATGCTTCATGTCATTAAATACATCATGCCACTCCCTTCCAGCCTGTAAGGTTTCTGCTGAGAAGTATGATGTTAGCCTGATGGGCTTTCCTTTGCATGTGATCTTATTTCTGTCTCTGGCTGCTTTTAACAGTCTGTCCTTTTCCTTAATCTTTCCCATTTTAATTACTATGTGTCTTCGTGTTGTCTTTCTTGGGTCCCTTGTGTTAGGAGATCTGTGTATCTTCATGGCCTGAGAGACTATCTCCTTTCCCAGATGGGGGAAGTTTTCAGGAACTACCTCCTCAATGACACTTTCTATCCATTTTTCTTTGTCTTCTTCTTCTAGTATCCCTATAATTCGAAAATTATTCTCAGTTTTCTCAATATTCTTTCATTCTTAGAAATCCTTTTTTTTCTCTGTGCCTCAGCTTCTTTGTATTCCTCTTCTCTAGTTTCTATTTCATTTATTGTCTCCTCCACCATATCCAATCTGCTTTTAATACCCCCCATCATGCTCTTCAATGATTGGATATCCAACCTGAATTCATTACTGAGTTCTTGGATGTCTTTCTGTAGCTCCATTAGAATGCTGATGATTTTTATTTTGAACTCCCTTTCAGGAAGAGTCACGAGGTCCATATCATTTAAATCTTTCTTGGGAGTTGTATTAATAATTTTACTCTGGGCAAGGTTCCTTTGGCGTTTCATGTTTGTATATGGTGTCCTCTAGTGTCCAAAAGCTCTATTCTGGAGCTGCTGAGCTCCTGAAGCAATGTTGGGGGTCACAGGGGAGTGGTATTGGTGCCTGGGGGTAGGAAAGATCTGTTCCCTGTCTCCCAGCTGCTGTGCCTGTCTCCAGTGCCTGAACCAGTGGGCTGGGCACACAGGTATAAGTTTTTGTCCCTGAGTAGCTGGATATGGATCCCTGCTTTCCACAAGTGGTGGGAGTCCCAGTCTCCCCAGGAACTCTGCTTGTATTAACTTTCCAACCCAGTAGTCATGCGAGTCTCATGAAAGCACCATGAAATGTAGGTTTGTGCTCCCAGCACAGATCTCTGGAGCTAGGTATTCAGCAGTCCCAAGCCTTCCACTCCCTCTCTGCTCCATTTCTCTTCCTCCCGCCAGTGATCTGGGGTGGGGGAAGGGTTCAGGTCCTGTGGAGCCACAGCTCTGGTACGTTACCCCGTTCGCTCAGGTCTGCTCTTTTCTCCAGGTTTGTGCAGTCTGACACCATCCTCTTTCCTGTCTCTCTTTCATGATTAGTTGTGCCAACTGTGTTTTCTAATTGTATCCAGTTTTAGGAGGAAGCCTCTTTCTCTCCTCTCATGCCGACATCTTTTTGGTTGATAAATTTTATGCTGTATTTTTTTTTAACATTGAAGTTTAGTTTTCTTATATGTCAGTATAAATGTTGAAAAGCTAATGCCTTCTTATTCTTAATTCTTTTACTTTATTTCAGAATACGTTTGTTTTCACCTAATTCCAGTGAGATATTTTACCTTATGGTCCTTTTTAAAAGTTTATTGTCCAGGTACTCAATTCAGTAAGCTTTTTCTTTCTATTGATTAGTTCTGGAAATTTTACTTTGTTTTTCAGTTAACTTAAGGGGGAAATTCTTTGATTTATTTCATTCTTGTTATTGCTTTAATTTTCTTGTATGACCAATAAAGCTAAAGATACAGTCTTATTCTAAAGATACAGAATGTTTTAAAATTTTTTGATCCTCATGCTCCCTTGCATATTAGGTAAATAAGATTAATTAAATAAATAAAATAAATACCCTTCTTTCTTTCTCTCCTACTGTAAGTTTTTCTAATAATCTATTAGATATGCTGTATTTTTTAAAATTTTAATTCTGTTTTCTTCCTAATTTCCACTTTTATATACTCACATTTTTGAGACATTTCATAAACACGTCTTTCAACTCGTTAGTTATTTTATTAGTGTTGTTTGTTTTACTTCTCAGGAAATCTTTCATGTTTTCTAAATGTTATGCTTTTATAACAATTATTTATTTCTTGGATACAGGTATCTCTTATCTCTGTAGGCTGTATTTATAGTTTCTTTATTTCAGGTTTTGTTGAGATTCTACAGCCTACATCTTAGAAGGGAAGATAAATAGCAAGTGGATATACTCCCAAGGACTGGGGACCAAACATGAATCCTTTAAATCCCTAAATAGGATAACTAGATCTTTTATTTCTAGGACCTTTAGCCAAGTCAGTTGCAAAAGTAAATGTTATTTGAAGAAGATAATGAGACAGGGAAAATACAGGGGTAGACCCATTCTGTTAGAGCAGGAAAAGGACCCTCAGGAAAGAACAAAAGCAGGAAGTGTACTGAGGGCCTCAGAATTGTACAAAAGCAGGGTGCCTGCGGTTTCTTTTTCTGGTAGCAGTGAGGGTCTTCCAAGGGTGCCAAATTTGGGAATATAAATAACTTTCAATGAGATTGGTCAAAAAATGAACAACATTCCAGAAAGAACCAGCAGAAATTTCAGCTAGGTATGAGATTAGACAATTCAGCTAGGTATGAGATATATACCCCTAGACACAGTACAGAGCGGGTCATTCTTGTCCCCTCCCAGTGTGCGCTGGGAGTTTTGTACTTTCACTTTCTCTGAATAAGAAGCCTTTTTCTCCTGCTTGCTTACCTGGAGCATTTACAAAGCTCATTCTTCAACTCCATGAACACAAACCCAATATCAGTAACATTATCTGTAACTCCATTGCATTAAGTGCTGTAGATTTTCATATATAAGGTATAGAGCACCCTTTAAGAAAAGGCAAATGAGATACCACATATTAATAAAAAAAAGGAAAATTAATAGAAATAGCAACACCAGAGTTTAAGAGATGCTAATATTTAGGCTTATCAACAAAATACTATTACAAAATATATAACTAAAATTAATAACAGATGAAATTTTTACAGAAGATCAAAATTGTACTTATTTAATCTATACATTTAAAACTCACAAAGAAAACTCAAGGCTAAATGGACCCACCAGTGAATTAGAGTAAACAATTATGAAATAATGCCAATGTTATTAAAATTCTTCCTGAGAATGGAAAATGAAGGGCTATTTCCCGTTGTGTTTTATGAGTCTAGTATAACATTATTTCTGAAACTTAACAAGAATTAGATGAAGGAAATATATAGGAAATTTTCATGAACATATACAAAACTAAACAGACAAAAATAACCAGGTATTTATCAAATGTATGTTTTCTTTGGTTAAAGATTGAAAGAGGAAATATTTTTTTACACTATTATGGAAGTTTATCCTGATTTATATCTCAAAGTTTACTCCTCTTTGAAAGAAATATCAGAAAGATTAAGATATCAGATACAGACATTGCAGTAATCTTTTTGTAGGCTCTGTTAATGATTTCACTTTTCTCACTTTTGAAAAAATGTCTGCTTAATAAAAGGCATATATCTGATAGATGACATTCTTATTGCCAAGATGAATAAATAGAACTCTATTTAAGAATGGGGAAATATGTTTTCTGATTAGTTTTCTCAAATTTATCTGCTTGTTCAATTCTTTTGTTTCAGTGTATGTGTCTTCTCTGGCATTTTTACCTTTTTCCCAAATGAAAATAACACTGAAACTGTGGAGAGTATCTGAGAGAATGAAAAACAACAAAGTAAACAATACTTTCATGACTGGTTCTCCAGTTTGGAGGTACAGGAACTGCAAGGTAAGAATTTACTTACAAGAGTAAACCAAAGTAAAATAATAAACCAAAAAAAAAATAATACAAATTCATTTTCTAGTAGCATGCTCATTTGGAATGTATAACTTAGCCAGAGCAAGTCCATTTATATTCAGTTACAAAAGATTGTTGGGGCAAATCAAGTTCAGTGTATGGGGAAAACCTCTTAGAAAAAATTTGCTTCCAGTGCACCAAGTTCTCTAGGCCTTCTTGGAACACCAGAATAGAGAGAAGTTTCACAGGATATCACTGATTCCTTAGAAACTGTGGAAGGTGAACACTTATTCTTGGGATCTTTAAATGGTAGATACATTGAAAAGTGTGCATAAAAGTATTTTAAATATAATGCAAAAATTATTATCCTCCCTATAGATTTTTCAGTGGGATTTTTACATTTGGGATAGAAAAACACATAATTGCATGTTAACCACTGCACACTGAATCTATCATATATTCTTTGCAATATGTTAGGCTCTTGGAAGTTATGTAATGAATGAAACTGTATGATATCTGCCCTTGAACAGATTTTACTTAATTATGGAGATAAACAGGAAACTTTAAAATAGAGCTACTCTTAACATAAAATTCACTTTAAAACTTTTAACTTTATTGAGCTCTACATCTTAGGCCTTCCTTGTCAGACAAACTAATTTCTTGCTTCTTTGATAATATTGACATGACATGGGAGGACCTCACTTTCCATTCTGTCAGTCACAGATTTTATGGCATCTTCAATTCCTTTTCTTCCTTTTCCAAAATCTCAGTAGAATATTTGTCATTTCTTCTCTCCACGGCAAATCACTCTGCTGTGTCTTGGAAACATTCTTTCTTCTTAATAATTTTGCCTTTTATATCCCTGCTTCTTGGCATTTCATTCTATCTTCACTGAATTTTTGCACCTTCTTTTCTAACTTACTCTCTCACCTATGTTCACAACATCTTTTAGCCAACCCTACAACCATTCATTCTAATGATTAAACTTCTTGAAGATTAGTCTATATTTACTCCTTCTATTTCATCACCATACATTTATTTTTTATGCTACAATAATGCTTTGCTTTTCAATCCTGTATTTTTAATGCTCTTAATGGGACAGAGATTCAAAGTACCATAGATTTTTATATTCTCTAGTTCTTAAAAACCATTTAGAATCATTTGTTATGCTTTCCCTTTGTCATAGCAAAGTTTAAGTTTTCACTCCTTATACCTGAATGGTCAAAATTTCTTTCTAACTGTTAGGGTATCCTTAAATAAGCATAACTTATGAGAGTAAGTTCATTATGCATAGTTACTAAATGAATCTTTCTGAAATACTGATCTGAAAAATAGTATAGTATAGAACACCTCTGATGAATCCCATTGTCTAAAGACTAAAAAAAATTGATTTATTTTACATGTACTGCACCATTTGACTACAAATCACTTTCCTGATTTTACTTTTCACTACTTACCCTAAAGCCTTGCCCATAATCTGCTTATGCTCATACATTTGCTCTATTCAAGTGCAGATATCATATAGTTTCATTAGTCATATAACTTCCAAGAGCCTAACATATTGCAAAGAATATATTATAGATTCAGTGTGTAATGGCTAACATGCAGATATATTTCTATTTTTCTATACTAAATGTAGAAGTCCCATTGAAAAATCTACAATTAGTATCAAATCTCTATACATCCACTTTCCCAGTTTCTCCAGCTTTATGATCCTTCTCTGATACTTTAAGGAAAATACACTCTCTTTCTTTTTAACTTCCTTCTCATTTTACTTACACATATCTTATTTTTTTCTTTAAATATATTTTATTACTTATAAAATATACCAAGGTGTGGGTAAACTGCAGTATTTCAAGAATCTCTCACCTGATCTTAGTGCATCTTCCTATCAATAGGTGTTTCCAAGGGGTGGGGAGAAGTAGTTCATGTCCACACCAATGGATGATTACAAAAGGGATGGAGAGAAAATGCATATCTGGACCAGAGAGGTTTGGTGAGGTCATTTTGCAGCTGGGTTGTGAGAGACATGGATGAGCAGGAGTAGATGACTGCTTATCAGCAATAAATGAGTTTCTCCCACTTTATTTCTCCCTTTGACTGATTTCAGATTCAAAAGGTATTTGCCCTGGACTGGAAACATATTTTCCCCCAGAGTTACACCTGGCCATAGTCGGGAGGACCTCTGAACCTGAAATCTGTCTCCATGAGCATGAAGCTTGGGCCAGCGGCCCCTGAATATTGTGTTGAGATACCTAGAAACCCTTGTGGATGGTGGGGAGGCCCCGGTGACTGTTGCAGTGGGGGGTGATGACTCACCCTTCCTTCCAGCAGCAGTGGATGTGCAGCTTCAACCGATAACACCCCACATGTAGGACTTCCCCTCAGGGAGCCTCTAGTGGGGAACTGGTCTAGGGTAAAGCACCTCCTAGATGGGTGGGCTACTCCCAAGAGCTGGGAAAGGGTGGAGATACCAGAAGCTGTGAAATTAGTCCCCCAAGAGACAGAAAACTGCTTAGAGGCCCTGAGCAGCCATGTAGCAGCTAGGATTGTGGCATGTTTGTTTCTCGAGATAGTGGAAAGTGTTATCAAGGAGAGAAACACACTTAGGCATCATTTGGATATGCTGGGCAATGACCTATGGGATGCCCTTAAGAAAGAGAGATGTTATTTAGAGAACAAGTTGTTCTCCTGGAAGCTTTAGCAACAAGGAAGGAGGCTGCAGAAGAATCCATGTTGCTGGTCTCCGTGGGAGAGGGGAAGGAAAGAGAGGTGCCTTCAGCCCCAGAGATGGTAGAGAAGATGTAGAGAAGATGAAAGGGTGGAGCTGAGGGAAGAAATGTTACTAAGGCTACTGCCTGAGGCAACAGCCCTTCCTTTATCAAATGCCCACCCAATTATAATTAAGAAAATAAAAACACAACAATCTCAGGGGGAGGAACAGCCCCCTCGTCAGATTGTGGAGCATTCCTTGCTCTGACCCTATACCCAGGAGGAGCTGGTAGACATGAGCATCTGGTTTCAGCAGAAGCCATCAAAACCTCTGCCTATATAGCTTTGGTGTCTTTGGGATATAGGAGTAGAAAATATTGTTATATCATGTTCTGAAATGGGTAGACTGTCTCCCCTGATGACTCACCAATTCCTATGACAGAAGTTCCAAATTGCCCGTCACACGTCAGGGAATCAGGCACTTCTGGACTGGCTGACAGCAGCCATCAGGGCAGTTTGGCCTAATCAGGGAGATTTACCATATGTACTCACTAGCTGGAAAATGTATGTGGAGCTCCAACAGGTGTTATGGGAATTGGACATGTAAAATATCATATAGAATATGTATATCCAGGACCCTGAGGAGGATTTGTTCAATGCAGGAATGAGAAATCTGGTGCTCCATACAGCTCTTCCATCTCTCTTTGGGTCCATTGTGACTATTCTTGAACCCCACATGGGGCAACACATAAGGGTGGATATTTGACTTAAGCACATCTGGGGGAGGTTGAAACAATCAGAGCACAGAAGGAAGTATGGACTACAACTGAAAGGAGAGCTGCAAAGGGCTCCCTGAAGATCTTGAGGACAAAGGTGTGGGTTGATTTGATAAAGGCCGGGGTAGTGAAAGAAAAACTAGATGGGCAGCTCAATAGGATATTTTTAGAACTGTGGCAACAATTAAAGCCAGAGCAACAGTTTTAGCCACTGAGGTCCAGGACACAAATCTGGAGACAAAGTTCCATGTTTGGCCTGCATCCCTGCAAGACTTCTTGGGGGACAGTACTCAGGATTTGCCTGGGTCCTCACCCCCACAGAAGGATGATTGGGCGTTGCAGTTTGACTGAGGTGGGGGACAAGACCCACACCTGGGGGGACATGGTTGGGACCAGAGGCCACATGTAGAATTAGCAATTCATTGGTCCCCTGTGAATGTAGAACAGTCCTGGTGCTGGTGGACATAGGAGCTGAATGTTCCCTGATTTATGGCAAAACTGAGCATTTTCCTGGGCCCCCTGCTGTGATAGATGGCTATGGAGGTTAAGGCAATTTGAGTGAAGAAAGCCCAAATCCTGTTGGGGATAGGGCATTTACACCAAAAGAGTATACTCTGCCCTCCTTATAGATGTCTTCATTGACAGCTGAGCCATCTATCAGGGCTTGACCCTGTGGCTACAAACATGTTACCATGTCAACTGGATGGTCACCAGCCCCTTCAGGGGCAAGAGTAGTAACAAGACCTATGGGCCTCTAGACAGACTAAGACAGTTACTGAATATCATGTGATTGGCTGTTTGCCTTTGACATCATTAGGGAATGATGGAGCAGACACACTGGCCTAGGTTTTATGGCTTGAATGAAAGCCTGCCTCTGATGCAGCCCAATGATTACATTAGCGTTTGTTGCACGTGGGACCATAGCCCATTGTGGACCATAGCCCATTGGTGGGGCTTTGCTGTTGACGTTTGAAGAAGTCAGCAGAGCCCAGAGGGAGTGCCTTGTGTGCTCTAAGAGGGACTTACACTGATTTCCTCAGCAACATGGTACAATAGTAAAGGGTTCGAAACCCCGTGTCAGGTGGCAGATTAGCTATATTAGGCCCCAGCCCATATCAGAAGGATATCTGTATGCCATGACTTATTTGGACATAGCTCCTGGACTGTTGGTTGCTTTTCCTGCATGTTGTAAATATAAGTAAAAAAACCAAAAGGGCCCTAGAGTGTTTCTTTGCAACTTATGGCCAGCTGCAGGTGATTGAGAGCTATCAAGGCATCCACTTTAATGGACATGTGTTACAAGAATAGGTACAACAATTAGGAATAAAGTGGAAGTTTCATGTATCATATAACACTCCTGGGTCAGGCATGATAGAGAAGTACAAGTTTGTTGAAATCTGGCCTGAAGTCAGACACCAATAGACTATGGTCAGTTTGCTTATGTTTAGTGCTACAAAATTTGAATGAGAATCTCCAAAAAGGAGCCTTGATCTCCGTGGTCATGCTAGCACTCATTGTTGCCTCTCCTGTACAACTGTATGTACAAACCAAAGAGGTGTTATTGAAGCCAGGATATGGCCAGCAGAGCAACATCCTGCTGCTAGCCTCAACTGCATTAAACCCTGGAGACTCTGTTGAGTGGGCATGGCTCTGGACATTCCAACACATGGACCAATGATGGCTGGCCCTTTTGAGACTATGGTTAAAAGGCCTGGAATCTGGCTTTCTGTGTGCTCCTGGAAAATAGCAGATATGTCCCTGAAAGTCATGGTAGTATACCCAAAATGTCCAGGAGGTAAGAACATCTTAATGGGAAGTTTTGTTTTATCTTTATGGCCAGTGAATGTACCTCCCATAACCCTATGTATTGATCCATCTGTAACCCCCACAGGGAGGGGGGTGAAGGTATGATATACTAGACCAGGATGAGATCCCATTCCTGCCATTGTCCTATCACAGGACCACTCTCTTGCATGCATCCTACCTGATGGACAAGATTTGCCTATGCTGGTGTCATTAAAACCTGTATCTTATCACCCTTAAGTTTATTTTCTTCTATAGTCCCTTTGGCCTGGACTTGCTCCCTGGTTGTAGTGACACGTGATGAAGGCTCTTAACTCCCTACCGGTTCAGCTACTGGCCACCTGTAAAATAGGTGAGGTATGGAGTTAATCTGCATCGGACTTTGAACCTAGCTGAATCCCCTGGCTTGAAGATTATTATGATTTTATTACTGTTGTTATTGTATGTTATTAGTCTGGTACACTGCTCCAGTTTTCTCACACAGGGGTCATTGCCGAAGATGAGGAGTGAGTTGATTGTGAGGCAAGGTTTCTGAAGAGGTGGACTGTGGGTAATATTGCAATATTTCCATAATCTCCCACCTGGCCTTAGTGCATCTCTATATCAATAGTTGTTTCCAATGGTTGGAGAGAAGTAGTCCATCTCCAGAGAAAATGCCTATGTGATCTGGAGAAGTTTAGTGGGGTCTTTTTGTAGCCAGGTAGTGAGGAAAGTGAGCAGAAGTTTTTGACTGCTTGTAAGCTTTAAATGGGTTTCTCCCACTTTATTTCTCCCATTGACTGATTTCAAAGGTTATTTGCCCTGGGCTGGAAACATGTTTTCCCCCCAGTTACGCAATGGTAATAGTGTTGCATGAGAAACAGCATAAACATAAATATTGCAAGAATAATATTTTGTGTTATATTTTAAATTAGTTATACCATCTAGTGTATTATCTTGATTAACTGTAAGATTTTTCTAACTTTCCTCTCTACAAATGCTTTTATTAAGTTATCCAAATATTTAACTTTTCAACTTTATTTTCAGTTAATATGAATTAAAACATCATTGTCTGCACTTGGCAAATGCAAAATACAAGTAATTTTTGAAAATTTTTAATGTTGAGTATATTTTTGCAATATAATCTAATTGGATTGTTTGGATTTTTAAAACACTGTTGAGTTTTGAGACTTTTCTATATACTCTAGCTTCAAGTTCTTTGTCATATATGTGGTTGAAAATATTTTCTTCCAATACGTACATTTTATTTTCATCCTCAGCAGAATCTTTCATAGAAAAAAAAACATTCTTTTATCTTATCTAAATTGTCATGTTTTATATTTATAGATTGTGTTTTTACTGCCATATCTAAGAACTCTTCACCTATCACTAATCATTTAGGTTTCCCTGTATTTTCCATTAAAGTTTTACATTTTTGTAATTCATATTTAAATCTACAATTCATTTTGAGATAATTTCTGTAAAGATGTAAAGTTTAAGTTTTTTCTTTGTTTCTTTTACTCTCCTCCTCTCTCCACTAATCTTTTTTTTTCTTTTTTGAATATGAATATCATGTTGTTCCAGCATCATTTATTGAAATGACATTCTTTCATTTAAACTGCTTTTTCACCATAGTATAAAATCAGTTGTCTATGCTTGTGTATGTCTACTTTGGTGTTCTTTATTCTCTTCCATGGATCTGCATTTCTATTCTTACCCCAAAACTACAAATCTTGATTACTGCGGCTATATAATAAATCTTTAAATTAGATAGAGTTGCTAGTCAGCTGCATCTGGGGTGGTTTCTCCCTGAATACCAGGTGAAACCTCAATCCTGATGGGGGAGGGTTCTTGACTCTGAATGAGAAAGAATTCTTGAGCAGGTTGGATTAGTGTAGGTAAGGAAGGAATTCATAAAAGGGAGACATGGAATGGTAGCTGTCTTGCAGGTAACAGAGAGCAAGGAAGCTGAAATAGGACAGTTGGAGTGAAAATCTGTGCTTTAAGTCTAGAAAATAGAGTGAAATAATGAAGTAACAAAGATGTTTACTACTGGAAGAGTGCAGAGACAAAATACAATAAGTTGAGCAGTGAGAATGCTTTATTTAAGAGAATGCATTTAAAGGAGAGTGCAGGCAACCTTAGAGAGGAGGCTTGCTAAAAGTCTGGGGATTCTGTCTTTTAAGGGTTGTCAAGAATGTGACAAAGGGCCAGGGGTATAGACTTGTAAAGCGATCTCAGGATGCTTATCTCCAGTGAGAGACATTATGTCCCCTCTGCTCTATTATCAGTCCTCTAGGTAATTCTACAAAATTAACACAAGAAATTGCTCAGTTTCTCTCCAGGATAGCGGCTTCCCTCTATGAACACATCAGTAAAGACTGCCTGTCCTGCCCTTAACGTGGTTTAAGTATTGACTGTTTACCAAAAAATACGTGAGGATTCTTACCTCCTAACTTCCTGGTTTTTAAAATGGAATCTTAGCCTTAAGGTGGAGTCCCTACTGTTCTTACTCTACTGCTTATATCTTGGCTTTTTTCATCATAGGCAGAAAAAATTAATGAAGGTGCTTGTCCCAGGTCCCTGCTATACATCAGAGTGATTCCTTGCATTTTCTTTCTCTTTTTCAAAATTCTTCAGTAATTCTAATTCCTTTGATTTTTAGAATAATATTATCAATGTCTACATGATATTGCTGAAATTTTGATGGGGGAGAATTAACATCTTAACTGTGGAAAGACTTTTATGTATTTACTTAAATCATCTTTTGTTTCTTTCAACAATATTTTGCACTCTTCAGCATATAGCTTTTATACATGTTTTGTTAAGTTCATGTGTAAGTCCTTGTTTTTGAATTATGTAAATAATATGTTTGATTTTTGTTTCTGTGTTTTCATTGCAAAATAAATACAATTGATTTTGTATGTTGATATTATATCCTGAACATTGATGAACTCAGTTATTAGTTCTAGGAGTTATTTGTAGTTTCTTTAGAATTTTCTGCATGGACTATCATGTCACTGCAAATATTTACCTATGGTATATCTTAGTAGTTACATATCTCTACATTTTATTATAGGCTTGAGAGTTATCTCATATATTTTCTCCATTAATTTAAAAAATGTGTAAGGACTGAACTTTGCACATCAGGAGTCCTAAATAAATAATTAAATAACTTGAATAAAATTTCCTATTTATCTAATTCATATATATCATATAGTGTAATAGAATGAATTATGAACTAAATTAGTCCTTTGGTATATTGCAGGTAAATTCCCATTTAGGAATTTTACCAGCAATATGTGAAATGATATCTGCAACAGAGTCTAATATCATATGACAAACCAATTTATTATTAATTAGTCTTACTTATCAGAATCTTGATTCTGTCATTTGACAGTTATCCTGGTACTATCTATATTAAGCGAATTGCCAAAGAACTTTAACAACTTTTAAACATGTGAATTTCACACTTTCCTTTCATATCCACTGAATCAAAATCTCTTGGTCCTGAGGCTCTGGAATCCTATTCTAAAATCTCTTCAGCTTTTAGTAAAACAATGTGGTTATGAAGAGGTGCATGAGTGAATCTTGTCATGGTTCAGTTAACTTTCTTGATCATGGCAAGAGTTACATTAAGCTACACATACAAAATGCATGAGGTTACACACACATGCACACACACACACACACACATACACACTAAGGCATGTGTAACTGATGAAATCAGATTAAGTTCTCTGTATTATACCAATGTAAATTTTCCAGTTTTGATATAGCATAGTGATGTATGATATTAATTTTGGTGGAGACTGGGTGAAGAGTGAATGAGACCTCTCTTATTTCTTTAAAACTTCTCGAAGTTCTATAATTATTTCAAAAAGTCAAATTTAAAAACAAAAACAAACAAACAAAAAATCTTCTCAGGTGACTTTTATGCAGCCTTTTGACTCCGCCCTGATCGGCATTTAGGAACCCCTGCATAGGAAACTTTGGGGGGAATTCATGCAAAAGTTGCATAGACATTTCTCCCTTTGGTGTTAAACATATTATAATACTGTTATTAAAGAAATTTGACTTGTACTTTGAGTGTTCGAAGAGCATAGGAATACTGTTATGTGTGTGTTAGAAAGATACTGCTTAATTTAAAATTAATCCACCCATCTCTTTCTTCTATACATTAAGCTGCCTTGACCTTGTATTACAGTGATAGAAGATAATATGAATCTCAAACTCCTCATACTGTTAGCTAACATGTCCAGGCTAAGCTATAATTGATAGTCATTTCATTATTGAGGAAGGTCACTGGATTTGCATAATTATTCTTTTATTGTGAATGCATAATTCACATTTTATCCTGTGAAATGACATCTTGGTTCTTTGGTTCATAATCCTAATGGGAGCTATTCATTAGCAGTGGGTAACAAGATGAACTAACAAGATGAACATGAATGCACAATGTCAATCCTTAGTTATAAAAACAGTGGAATAGTGGAATTCATGGTGAGATGGAGAGTATGTTATCATGATATAAGTCTCCATTATACTCAACATCCCAGCATATTTAAAACCTTTTATGGGTACCACGTTAAGTTTTGGTTCTGCAATGTAAAAGAGAATTTACAGAGGATTAAAAGAGAGTTCTGTAAGTGATAAAAGGATTAAGTATATGACCTCCAAAAGAAGGTTAAAGAGACTGTAATTATTTAGCCTGAAGAGAAGAAAGCTAAGAAATAAGTTGGAATTATCTGTTACAGACAATTATATGGAGAATGCTATGTTGTATTCTCTAATTCTTTTGAATATGCCTGGAAGAACTGAACATAAATTTCAGCATAAAAGATTTATATTATATTTTAAATGGAATTTCAAGGCAATTAGATATTTTAGATATTCAAAATCCTTGTCTATGGATACAGTACCAAGTCTGTTGTGAAAAAAAATAAACATATTTAATCAAAATGTATCTAATTTAATTGATCTACCTGAAGAAATATTGGGTACGGAGTGATACTTCTGTCATAGAAACCCACCATATAAGAGTTGGTCTAAATAATGTCCATCATGCCAAGCAACAACATGACAACAATAATGAACAGTGCTTAAATAAGTCGTATAAAACAGACAGACCTATTTTTGCAATGATGAAAAAAATACTTCCTGGAATTAGATAAAGATAAAGGTAGTCTGTCTTGGAAGAATTATGCTCCCTGCCTACAGTGTGTTGTCTTCTTTTGACCTCTCATTGGCATATTTTCCCTCTCTACACTTTAGGCATCCAATATCCTCCCATTTTCCCTATTTAGTCTCCTCCTGTGGAATCATTTATTTGTTTATTTGTATCTAGCATGCTACAGGCTCTATGTTGGCTACGAGGACATAGGGAACAAATACAACAGGACCTACTGTCATGGAGCATACAGAGAAGTAAACAAGCAATACAATACAGGGTGGTATGGCACCACATAGGGAGATAACTAACTTTGGTAATGTGGCAGTTTTGATGACCTAACATTCCAGTAATCAAAGAAATGTGTTCCCACCTTGTTGGATAGCAAAGTAACTTAATCTTGACAATATCTCAGTTGCTTCTGATGTGTATAATTTCTGTTTAATTTAAAATAATTCAAGACAGCTGCTCAGCCTTTCTGCCTACTAAAGTTTACATCTGTTTCTTTCTTAAATGGAAAGTGCTCATTATATTCTCTTGACACAGAGTAGGATTTTCTATCTGGACATGAAGGATCCTGCTCCTTGGGACCTTGAGGGATCCTGAAGTGAAGGTTTTTCTTCGCTATCTGATCACTGCTCTCAGGCTCTGTCCATGAAATCTGCAGCTGGTAGCTTCACAGGCTGAACTCTTTTAGTTTGATCAGAGCCTGGGGTCATCCTCATTGGCACAATCCAACTTCAGTTTTCATCTACTCCTCTGATAATCTGGCTGTGATTTCCATTTGCTCTCTGACCCTCCTGGGGTCCCACCTGATCACTCACAGATCCAGTTAGCCCTTTGTAAGGCAAACTTCTGAAACACTGACCAGACAACTTCATTAGCTACATTTTTATCTTGCCAATGGTTATTCACAATCTTCTCAACAGCTAGGTTCTTATGTCAGTGAATCAAAGCCAAAGAAGTGGGTTGCTATATTTGCAGCGATGAATGATCTTGATGACCAAGAGAAAGTTAGATTACATTACAAAGTGGGGGTGAAAAGGCATATTCCTTGATTGTAAAAGATCCCCTGAGGCACCCCTAAGTACTGCCCTGCCTGTGTTTAACAAAGCAAATTTACAACAACCCAGTGCAGGTAGATCTGAAGATCTGATAGATAGTGAACCACTTATGTCAGGGATGAAGTTCTGAGTTAACCTACCCCACAAGGAACCCAACAACCCAAGATGCTTGCTGAAGAAAAAGGGATTATAGAATGAGTAGGAGAAAGAAGTTGTACTAGTTGTAATCATGTGACAATCTGCTATATGTATTTCTTTATTATTTCGATATAAATATATCTCTATAAAAATATTTTTACACATGGATGTACTATATTATACATATATATTTATAGTATATTTACAGTGTATATTTATATATTACATTACATGTATATATTATACATTTACATTTCTATATAAATAATATAGATATATAAACTTACATACAAGAGTTGATTAAGCAATTTACGTGTGGCTGCTGGTGGTTCCACTTGTTTAATCAAACCTTCAGTGATATATTTGGATAATAATAGTAACTAAGGATAATTGTTAGAATTAAACATGTTGGTGCCTAACTCATGGAATTAATATGACAAATAATTAAAATATTAAGAAGCCCTTAAAACACTTCTGGCCTATAACAATATAACTATAATAAAGTAATGAACTTGTGGATATGATTATTTTAATTAATATTATTACTCATATTTTTATAAACATTCCCATTCTTTCTTAAAAGTATAGCTCTGTATTTATTCTCAATTGTATATTGTTTAGTACCACATGCTTTTGAAATTTACATAATTGAATTATACCATATATTTCTTTGTGACTTGCTCACTTATTACAGTAGCATGTGATCACTGCTGCATTATATACTCTTTTTCTAAACACATATTTATTTATGTATAAAAGTGACCAGAAATAATATTTAATATATACTAACATATAACACAATATATATATATAAGTTGAAGCTATATAGAAATGTTATAAAATAAAAAGTGAAGAAACAATTTATAAATCAGGAAAAATGTATAGCAAAAGGTCACATGGTTGCAACCAGTATTTATAACTATTTTCTTCTACTGTTCATTTTATGCTTACCCTCAACAAACATCTTGGGTTGTTAGGTTCCTTATCGAGTGGGCTAAATGAAAACTTCATATGTGACATCTATGGGCCACTATCAGCTCTGCTTGTATGGGGTTGTCATAATATTTGTTAATCACAGGGCCTAACAGCATTAGGTGGTGCCTCACAGGATCTTCTTCACTCCAGAGATACTTCTTCTTACCCCAACTTAATTTGTTTGGACTTCTATAACAAATACTATAGACTTGGTATTTTCTAGACAACAGAAATGTATTTCTCATAGTTCTAGAGGCTGAGAATATAAGATTAGGGGGCCAGCATGACTGGGTTCTGGTGAAGGTCCTCCTCCGAGTTGCAGATTGATGACTTCTCCCTGTGTCCTTCCTTGGTGGAAGGGGCTAGGGAGCACTGTGGGGTCTCTTTCATAAGAAAACTAATCCCATTCATTAGGGCTCCTCCCTTAGGGATTAATCATCTCTCAAAGGCCCCACCTTTTAATTCTGTCACACTGGTCATTAGTATTTCAAGACATAAATTGTGGAGCAGACACAAACATTTAAACCATCATCCCTATTGTTTATTAGCCATCCCATTTTCTTCTGAACATCAATTTTCCACTGAAAATAGTAGGAGTTTATTTTAGCATTTTTGTGCGTGTGTGTTATGAACAATGCTACTATAAGCATGTAATTATCTATTGCTGAGTAACAAATCACCCCATAACTTTGTGGTTATAAACAATAATAATATATTTACTCATGATTCTCTGGGTCAGAAATTATTCTTGGGCTTAGCTGGGAACAATTCATCTTTGTTTCACATGATATCTACTAGTATCTGTCCTTTGTCTGGAGTCTCAGATGGGAGGGCTGGACCTTTCCGTTCACATGGCTTACATCCACAAGGTGGGAAGTTCAGGCTTTTTCATTTAGTGACAACATTTCAAAAGGGCAAAAGCAAAGGCTGTAAGACTTACCAAGGTCAAGGCTTAGAATATACAGCGCACAATGTCCATAGCATTCTATTAGTCAAGGAAGTCATAAGCCAATCCCAGATTTAAATGGTAGGGAAATAGATGCCATATTATAATGAGGACTTAACAAAGAATTTTAAGCCACAAATTATTCACATTACTTCTCACCTTAAATGTGCCTATCACAATGCTAGATTCCCCAAAAGAATCTTTTCCAAGTGCAATACCAGGCTCAAAGTCCATATTTGCATTATCTACATCAAGTCTGGATGGGGAAATGCTATTGGGATGCAGTTCTCTTGAGAGATCTTTGATTTAAAAAGGCACATTATCATCCTTCTCTATACCCTGTGTATAATCAGGAGACCATGCAGGACAGAAACAATAGACACTGTCAATCAAAAAGGGGAAAAAGAAAGGATACATAGTAGTCACTAGCCCAAAGCAGTTCTTAAATCTATCTGGACACCAGTTAAACCACCTCCTCCATCCTACTCTAGAAGCTCAAAGTATTCTTTAATGAGGACCTATTTTTGTAAACTGAGAATGTTTTCCTGCTTTCTCTTCGTTTCTTAGATCATCTTCTAGGCCCTTGGATTCATGCTCCTAGATAATTATCTTTTCTATAAGATATGATTTGTGTTTTCAGCTGTGCAGCATTTTTATCTTGTTTCCTGTTCACAAAAGCTCAAGGTTCTGGAGGTTTCCTTTGTGTTTTTATAGCGTCTGTCTTTTTCACTTGAGGTATGTGGTGATTTTGCTAATAAAAATCCTTTAAATTTTATGTGGATTTCCTTTGAGTCTTATTAGAGAGTATAGCATACTCTAAAAGCACATATTAAAATAGGCTTTGGGATTTAGAGCAGTTTTAAGTTCATAGCAAAGTTGAGTAGAAGGTATGGGGGGATTGCCCACATATCCCCTGCCCCACTCGTGTGCTTTCCCCATTGTCAACATTCTTCACCATTTGTTGCAATTGATAAACCTACATTGACACATCATTTTCACCCACAGTACATAGTTCATGTAAGGGTTCACTCTTAGAATGATTTATTCTATGAGTTTGGACAAAATTTTGATGAAATTTTATCAATGTGTGTGCTGTAGTAATATGTGTGCAATAGTATCTCACTGTTGTTTTAATTTATATTTCCCTGATGACATATGACATGGAAAATATTTTCATATGCTTACTTGGCATCTGCACATCTTCTCTGGCCTATTTTTAATTGGATGTTTTCTTATTGTTTGGTTTTAACAGTTCTTTGTATATTTTGGAAAATGGTCCTTTATCAGATGTGTCTTTTGAAATGCTTTTCCCAGTATGTGGTTTTTCATTCTTTTGAGAGTGACTTTGCAGATCAGACATTTTTATTTTAATGTAGTACAGTTTGTGATTTCTATCATGGATCATGTCTTTGGTGTTGTCATTACCATATCCAAGGTCATGTAGGTTTTCTACTGTGTTATTTTCTAGTTTTATAGTTTACATTTAGGTCTGTGACCTGTTTTGAGTTAATTTTTGTGATGAGTGTAAGATCTGTGTTGAATGTTCAGTTCTAGCACCACTTGTTGAAAAGACTATCTTTGTTCAATTTTATTGCCTTTGCTCCTTTTTCAAGGATCAGTTAACTCTTTTTGTGTGAGTCTGTTTTGGGGCTCTCCATTCTTTTCCATTGATCTGTTTGTTTTTGTTTTTTCACCAATATACACTGTCTTGATTAATGTAGCTTTGTGTTAAGTCTTGAAGTCAAGGAGTATCAAGTCCTCTGTTCTTCAAAACAGTTATATGTGTTGCCTGTTCAGTCTTTTGCTCTCTGTACAAAATTTAAAATCATTTTTTCAATTTCCCTCCAAAAATATCCTGAGATTTTGATTGTGATTGTACTGTATCTGTGAATCAAGTTGGGGAGAACTGACACCTTGACAATTTGAGCCTTCCTGTCCGTGAACATGGACTATATCTCCATTTATTTAGTTCTTTAATTTTGTTCATCAGAGTTTTGTAGTTTTCCTCATTTATATCTTTTAAATCTACATACTTTGTTAGATTCATATCTAAGTATTTCATTTAGTCCTAATGTGACTAGTATGTTTTTTATTTCAAATTCCCCTTGTTCATGGCTGTTGTATAGGAAAGCAAATGACTTTTACATATTAACCTTGTATCCTGCAACCTTGCGATATTTGTTCCAGGAGTTATTTTGTATTATGGATTTTCTACAAAGATGATGTCATTTGTGAACACAGTTTTGTTTCTAACTTCAAAATATGTATAATATTTTCTGTCTTATTGCATTGTGTAGGATTTCCAACATGATGTGAAAAGTCCAACATGATGAGAGGAGACATCCTTGTTTTGTTCCACATAAGTGGGAAATCCTCAAACTTCTTGCCATTAAATATAATGTTAATTATGGGTATTCTATAGATATTCTTTATTAAGTTGAGGAAGTTCCCCTATATTCCTAGTTTACTAAGAGTTTTATCATGAACTGGTGCACATTTCTTTGGGAGACCAATTTCATTCTGTTTAGAGCCATGTGTCAGTCTACTCTTGGATGGTATTCTTAAGATAATTTGAAGTGCTTTCTTTTTATGTATCTTTTTACAAAATGGTTACTTGAACATGTGATTAATAACTTTCAAATATGGGTATTTTCTGTTTAAATTTGTAATAATTTTATATAATTTTCATTGAAATCAGGAAACATTCTTTATGATCCTAGTATTGAGTTTAATTGATGGTTGTTTATTATTGAGGATATTCTCAATTTTCATAAAATTTCTTTTTGGGTTTTAAGAGAGTGTATGTTCTACTATTGTGAATATGTTTTGTTTTCTTAATAATTTAGTACAGAATATTTTCAAATTTATATTGTAATTTCTCCTTTGACTAATATGTTTTTATGGGTGTATGGTTATTATTTCCAGATATCTGGAGCTTTTCTAACAGCTTTATTGTTGTTGATTTATAATTATAATCTGTTTTCATTCAGGGAATCTATGAAGTAGGATTTCCTTTTTAAATGTATTAAGACTTGTTTTGTAGCCCAGCTTGGGTTTATCTTTGTGAACAATCCACACAAATATTAAAAAAAATATGTACTCTGCAGTTTTTGGAGGTAGTCTTCTATAAATATCATTTATGTTAAGGAAATCGATAATGTAGTTCAGATCTTCTATTAGTTTCAGGAAATGCATTAAAGCATCTGATTATGATTGTGAATTTCTCTATTTCATCACTTAATTTTATCCTTTAATTTGGAAACTGTTATTAGATACATATGCATATAAACATATATATAAATATATATATATACACACACACACACATACACATAAATTTCATATGTATGTATATATATTTCTTTCTATATATCACTTTGATGTATTGTCTCCTTTACCATTGTTTTGGGGCTGTTTTTTCCCTGACATTAATATAGACACTCTCCAGTTTTCTAATGTCTACTGCTTGTATTTTGTATCCTTTCCCATCCTTTTACTTTCAACCTCTATGTCTTTATAAACAAGTGTGCCACTTACGTATGTCATATAGCAGTTTCTTGCTTTGATAGGCCATCTGATTATCTGTGCCTTTTGATTTGAGTGTTTAGTCCACTTATATTTCATGTGAGTGTTTTAGTCAGCTTAGGCTGCCATAAAAATCTATTATCCACTGGTGGCGTAACCAACAGAAATTTATATTTTCTCACAGTTCTAGAGGCTAGAAGTCTAAGATTAAGGTTCCAGCCAATTTGGTTTCTGATGAGAACTCTCTTCCTGGCTTGTAGATTTATGCCTTTTTGCTGTGTCCTCACATGGTGTTTCCTCAATGACTGTACAAGTGGAGATAAAGGGATTTCTCTGTTGCCTTTTTTTATAGTACAATAATCCTATAGGTTCAGGGACTCATTCCTATGTGACTTCACTTAATCTAATTACTTCTTTAGAGACCCCATCTCCAAATATAGCCACTTTGGGGATTATGGCTTTGAACATATCAATTTTGGGAGGATGCAAACATTCATTACCTAACAGCTTTGTGTTGTTGTTGTTTTTTTTTGCTTACATCAACTGCTTTGTTATTTATTTTCTATTTGCTTGTTTTTATTTGTTTATATTCATCTTTCCAACATTCCTGCCTTTTCTGTGATACTTATATATATTTTAGTGTTCTACATCTAATCAACTTGGTGAGTTATTTTAAGTAAAATGCCAGATCCTTATAACAGTTAATTCATATCATTTAATTATATATATAGATAGGTAGGCAAATAAGTAGGTAGATAGGTAGGAATGCACACACGCACACAGATACACACACACTAGCTACAGTTTTTCTTATTTTGATAGTCATGAATAAGTAAGAGAATAACAGAAACTTGAAATGATTAATATGTGGGTAAATTTAAAGGATATGTTCCATCAAATGGTTTATTTCTATTGTCCTATTCTTGTGTAAAATTTTACTTTTTTTCTCTTTTAATTATTATTTTGATCATTCTGCTTTTCTCCTTGAACTGCTTTTAAAATTGCATTTTCTATTTCTGGTATTGTGTTAGTTAATAGAAATTAATACATATATTCCTAACACTTCAAAGTTTAAGTTTACTGAATAATATATACTCCTAAAAGATAACATAAGATCTTACAATATTAGCTCTGACTTTTAGACATACATCACTATTTTTATTTGGCATAATTTATCCTGTTGTCATTTTATCTTTATAAGACATTATTATCATTGATTTATATGATCTAATATGTTAAGATTTTCACATATTTTTTTTCACTTTCACTGGTCTTCATTTCCTCTTGCCTCTCAGCCATTTATTCTGGATTTATATTCCTTTTGCTTGAAGTACATTCTTTACAATTTCCATTACTGATCCTCAAACTTTCTCCATTTCTTAACATTTTTTTTCTGGAAGTAACTCCTTAAATCTTTGTGAGCACAATTTTCGCATTTCAATATAATGTTCTAGGTTGTGGTAAACATTATTGATTCTGACCAGTATTTATTTATTTTCTCCTTCAGACATATAGAAGTCTTTACTACTTTGCTCTTCTTTGGGACACGGGCATATCACTGTGGCTCTGGATAAAGAAATAGGAGCATAAGTGATTGGTATAACTGTGTTGTAAGAAAAACTAAAAGGCAGTTGGCTAATGAACAATAAGGAAATTTGTATCAAAGACAGGAAAATTGTAATTCATTTTTGTAGTGGCAAAATATTTAGTAAAATCATGTCTTCCATAGGAGGCCTAGCATGTGATTATGTTAGGAAAAGAGTCATGGTAAGGAAAGAGTTTGGACAACAGAATATAAATAGTAAGTATGCATTCCATTTGCTGCTTTTATCAGTGTATTATAAGAAAGTGAGGATCTTGGGAAAATGTAGACAAGTTTTGCACATAAAAAAAGTAATATTGAGGTTCCATAAATTTGGAGCTTTTTCAAGTATGGAAGAACCAACTGCTACATATGATAAATTTGAAAATACTTTTGAGGGAAAGACATCCAATAAATACCTTCAGATGTGTAAGTTGCCTATGGGCAAGAATGAATTTAACCCATATATGTCCCCATTGCTTCCACAGCCATCCATTTCTTTAAAAAATTTTTGCTGTGACTTACCTTGTTTTTCCAGTTGTTGCATCTTGTTTTTCTAGTTATTAGACTCCCTGTGACCTTCTTCTTCCTTACCAGTTGTGGAAGTTCTCTCCTGAAATAAAAAAAGAATTTACAAATACATAGTTGTCCTTAAGATCCCTTGAGTGTACAATGAAAAATGCTATAACTATTTAAGTCTTTAAAAAAACCCTTGTTTCCCTACCTCTTATGAGCTACAAGTAGGCTAAGGCCATGTAGCTTCCAAGGAAGAAAGACTATTACCCAACAACCACTTCAGCTAAAGCAGAGGAGAATAGAACTCTGTTAGATCAGGGGTCAGCAGACTTCTTTTTAAAGGGCCTGGTAGCAAATGTTTTAGGCTTTTTGGCCGTACGTACAGTCTCTGTTGCAGCTACTCAATTCTGCCACAAAAGCAGTCACAAACAATATGTAAATCAATGTTTGTGGCTGTGTTCCAATAAAAGTGAATTTAAAAAAGATTTTGGTCAAGGGCTAAGTCTGATATTTACGTTGCAGTTTGTTGACTTTTGCTCCAAAGATTGAGCCAGGCGTCCTGGGACAAGTTTGTAGGAGTTACTTCTTAAACAGTAGAAGTGGTACCTAGTAATACTTTACTTTAGAAGGGCCACGACTGCTCAAGGATATTCAAGAACAATTTTATGCTTGTGGCTTTGCATGTCTTCCATAATTCTCCTTTCTGAATGGAAGTAATTATGTTTCCTATTAAGCCATTTTACTGTTATCTGTTAAACCTGTACCCCATGTAAGTGCGCAGGTACAAGACTGCAAATAACTTGTTTATTTAAATCCAGACAGCATGACCTAATTTATCTTGGCTAACAAATAAAGAGACAGATACATTATTTCAGCCTATTGACAGAGCCATTCTACTGTGACTTTTTATTGCTAATTGCAATTCAGAACTTTTTTCCAAATGTAAAATCTTATTTTGGAAGGTAATATCTCTTTTATTTTAGGCTGCTGTTGAGATTTGTCATTCTCCATGAAATGACTATGTGCTGATTTCTGTTTAATTTAATCTGATTGAGATTTGTTGCTTTTCTTAGTCTTTAGTTGCTTGTTTTTTTTGTTATTCTATGGAATCTTCACAATTATCTTTTCCTCTGGGCATTCTCTTTCTCTTCTTCTACTGCAATCATGAAGAGAATGCAGGATCTTCTCCTAGTGTCCCACATGTCTCTTAAACTATCTTCCAAATCTGGTTATCTCCTTGCCTCACCAGGCTGTGCTCTGGAAAATTTCTTCTGACCTTTTATAATCTTGAAACCTACCCATTTACTTCCAATTACAGTGATTTAATTTAGTTATTATGACATCAATAACTATTTCTAGAGTACCCATTTGATTATTTTTGAAATTTTGTTAATCATTTATCATACTTCTGTTTTCTGCAAATATATTCTAATTTTTCTATTTTGTTTAAACTTACTAATCATAATAAATAAATTTCATAAGGGTTTTTAAAATTTATGCTTGATTAGTCCAACACTTAAAACATTTTTGAATACTAACTGCTATCATTTCTGCTGGTTCTCAGTTACCAGTTACTTATTTACTTGTATGATTTTTGCCTGTGAGATGTTTGCTTTTTAATGCAACTTAATCTGTGAATAGTTTTAGGCATTCCTTGACTTGAGTTTCTCCAGACAGGATTTGTATTTGCTGCTGTTTCCTGCCTGGGGCCACTAACAACCAGAACCACTTTAAATATTAATTCCCTCTTTGCTTTGGTATTTGATGTTTTTCAGAGAATACAGGTAGCATGTTGGGTTGAAAATAAGTGCTAGAGCCATTTTAGGGTTTTTGACTTTTCAAAAGAGATTTTTGTTTGTTTGTTTATTCTTCCAACATTGAGGTATTTGAGCTTCCCTTCTGTGTCCACCTCAGTGCAGTGTATTTCTTGTTGAATCTTACCCTGAAGGTGTACCCTATTGAATGCTGTCTTATAACAGGTTTCTTTAGGTTTTCTGCCTTGTCTCTGCTTCCTTGTGTTCAAATGTCAATTAAAAAGCCCTTGTTCCCAGAGTACAGCAAACAACCCCAGGGTGAAAGACACCTTCAACTTTCACTTTTTTTTTTTAAACAGGATTCTTGTTTTCACTTCACTTGTTTCTTTCAGTGTCCTTCAGCAGTGTTTACAAACAAATCTGGGCTTGTTTATTTTTACCATTTTAGCTATTTATTTGGAAGGACCAGCAGAGTGTATAAGCTGCCATACTGCAGGAAATATAAGTTCATTCCACTTTCCCAATTTATAAAGTGTTATGACAATTTACTTTTTATTTGCTTTCAACATGATTCATGAGAAGAGGAACCATGTCTCTTACTTATCAATACATTCCAGCACCTAGCAGAGAGCTGGATGTATAGCAGCTAGCTGGTAATTATTTGCAGAGTGGAGGTGTTACTAGATTCTTTTAGATCCTAAAGGCCACTGTCCCAGCATAAATGTCTATACAGAATAGGTTTCTGTATTAAATCATAAATGAGATAACAGGTAAGATGCAAATTGCACAACACATGGCACATAATTGAAATTCAACACATTAGTCATAACCTGCTCTGTCATAAGCCATGCCCCACACATATCCCAGTTCTGTTTCACAATCTGATATACACATCGATCTTTTGTAAGGTTTTCATTTTAATTGTGGTTTGACTTTAATATTTCTTTTTCATTTCAAATCATATAAACATCACCCACATATCAGGCAGTAAAATGATATTGAACAACTACATTATTTTTACCTGCAGTTATGCAATTTCTGATGAAAGACATATGTAATTGAAATCAGTGTCTTCACTAATAAATATATGACCTATCAACATATTTTTCTGTTATATATGAGTTACCCAATAAAATATGTAGAATATTAAAATAATCTGTTTAGATAATACTGACTTTTTGATAAAAATTAAGTACCTTAAAAGCTAATTTCTATTTCAATAAACACTAATGTGTATTGTTCTTTGTGTTATGAAAACATATTTAATTTTTTAGAATGTGCAACAATAATTGAAATGTTGAAACTCTTCTCTATTCAAAAAATATCATTTAGTAAGCAGTGTTGTAGTAGTGTTGGCCTTTAATTCTGCTTGTTTTTATTTTAAATATTCTTTGTAATTTTCTTTATCTGGGAACTTTTCACTTGGTTTCACTGAGCCATAGAACTTACTCTTTTGGGAATCTTTTTTCCCCCAATTGTAAGCATACCTACACAAAGTTTATTTGTTAATTTTCTGGACAGGGTTAATCCACTAAAAATAAAAATGGCATTTTACAAAATATTCAGATACACTGATGTCACATAAACCAATAAATGTATTTTCAGATTTCACCTGTTTCTATGATACTGTTTCCTTGAATTCAGGTGCATTCAGAAAAGATAAATATAGCAGGAAAGGACAGAAAGAAGTTGAAGCAACTCATCTTTAAGGAATGTTTCAGAAAAGTTGTTATCTTAGGCAAATATAAATATGGGGCAAAATTTCAAACCAATAAATGAAGTTTTGGGTTAACTTACCTGAAACTTAGTCTATATAGTGGCAGAAGTAAGTTTTTTGGGAAAGATTAAGCGAATCTTCAGCAAAATGGATTATCAATGAGGCTTTTAGGAATCTGTGCTAAAGAGAGACTGATATAATTTCTACACTGTCTTTCAAATCCAAGTGTTGTCCTAGAAGACACCAACCTGCTATTCGGAAATCTAGGATTCTGTACTGGTGGCAATCAATTACTTCATTAAGAATCTGAATATTTGTCTGTTTGCAGTGAGACTCTGATCACAGAGATCAAAAATGAGCTTCTGTATAGAGTAGATTGGTAAGAGATGGGCAGGGAATGAGGCCCCACATAATCAAATAAGGTTGTAGATTGCTCACTACAGTACTGCAAGGGAACATAACCTGAGAGAACCCTGGTGTAATTTCAGCCACACAAATTTAACTATTTCAGAGAGGGAATTTTTTCATCTGAAAATTTTTGGATATTAATTGTTCTGCATTTGCCTTATTAACAATGTTCTAATTTCATATTCCATCCTCAGTAATGTAAATATTTCCACTTTGGCTTCCTGCCTACACCAGAGGCTGCTCCCCCACGTACTTTTCCCCACATTATACCTTCTTGACTGATGCTTTTGATGTTGCCACTTTTCAAGTTTTAAGCTAGGCAACAGAGATTTATTATAAAGACATAGGAGATTATATCCCTTCCCATATCATAACTGTATGCTGATGATTCCCAAATGTGTGTACGCAGCCTGACCTAGCCATTGACTTTCAGATGTTTGTATTTATTGGCCTATTCATCATCTGTACTTGGAACTTTCATATGCTACTCAAACTCAACAGTTACAAAAGAGAACTCTTGACTCCCTCTGAGAGCCTTACTAGATTCCCTCAACTCATTTGTTGGCATCAGCAATTTTACTACATGCTAAATACATATTGAAATTTGAAATCTGACTTTCATTCTTTTGATTAACTCTTCATCTAGAGTATAATCTGAATTTGCTCTCTCCTTATAATCTATAGCCTTGACCATTTTCTAGTAACTCTTTTTTCCTGTTGTCCTTTTGTCCCTTCCTATTCCATTTATCTTAGATAAGCCAAAATGAATGTTTCAAATAGTGAAAAGCCAGTAATATTGCTTCCTTATTTATAAGTGCTGTCATTAAATTTACAACAACTTCCAAGCTTCTCCCAATGCTTCTGGTTTGGTTCAACCTCCACCCACTTCTCCTGACTCTATTCTCAGTTCTTCCTTATTCATTGAGTTCTAGTAACATGTTCCTTCTGTCAATTTCTAGATCATATTGAGCTACTTTTTTCATCTTTAAGATACAGTCTCTGATTATACTGTCCAAAGTTGGCTTCCTTCATTATTATCATAGAATAACTTACCAAGTATTAATATTATACATGTATATATATTATAACATATATATAACACATATTTATGTATATCCAAACACATGTGTATATAGCATATGTATGTTACATATATATATATATACATATATTATATGTACATGTAATATCACAGAACTATGCATTCTGGGTGTCTTTCCCTACATCAGTGTAAGATGTAAACCCCATAGGGGCATGGATGGACCTTGTCTACCTTATCATTCACCCTAGCATATACAAAGCTCTTAATAAATATTATATAATTAAAAGAAACATAAATAGTTAATGAAATCAAAGAAATCTTGTTGAGGGGGAATTACAGGTAGATACCATCGTTGGTCTTAATTCCATAATTTAAAAATTCTGCCCCTTCTTAAACATATGAATGCCATTTCATTTTGTCAAAAAACATCTATTATAAGCCTATCATGTGATAAATGTTGCATTAGGGGATTGAAATCTCATATCTTTGTGAGCTAACTATGGTTTGCCATCTGGAAGTTATATTCTAATAAAAAAGGCAAAGGATATTCAAATTATAAAAAAATGTAAATTTTCAACTTTTAAAATGGTTATAAAGGAGTACAGAAAGTGTCATGCGAATTTTAGTAGGAGAAAAATTAGAAGTTAAATATGTGAGTTGGAAATATAAAAAGTGTTTCTGGGATAGATAATTACATACAAAAACCCAAGGACCTGTTTGATTTGTATCTTCCCTTTGTACAGAGACACCTTTCACTGCTGTTTAAAGTACAGAATAGGAGAGGACCAAAGCAAAAGAGAAGTCTTTGGGCTAATGCTGGAGCCCAAAATAAGAATGTCCTATGTTGTATAAGGATGACAGCAATAGAAATGTAGATGATTAAATGGATTTGAGGGAAATTCAGCATAAAAAATTTCAACAGCTAATCAGAAGTCACCTGATGGCTACCCTTGAATAGCTAACATAAAATAACTTGTTATTCACTATCACACATAACCTGCTTTATTTTTCTGTATAGCAGCTACCATAAACTGACAGACTTGCTCTTTCATTATTTCTTGGCTGCCTTTCTTTCCCACTTCTCCCATCCTTTTATTGAAATGGTGTGCCATGATGGCATGGACTTGACTTATGTATTTTTTCCTTCTATATCCTTAGAACTTAGATCAGTCCCTGGTCAGGAGTAGGCACAAGAATAAAGATTAATTTGTTGAAAGACTGAATTTGGGAGGAAGAGAAAAACAGGAGCCAAAATAGCTTGTAGACTTCCAGTTCCTGAAGCTGGGATGGATTGATGGTGATGTAACTCAACGATCGGGAACACCAGGAGAGCACTAGGTATGGAGTGCAGAGAGGGAAATGTCGCAAATACGGTTTAGGACATTTTGAGCCTGAGCTGGGCAGATAGATATACAATTAGAAATAACTAATAGACAGGTAAGTGTATGTATATATATATATATATATATATATATATATATATATATGTAGGTAGGCCTTAAATTTATTTGGATAGGGAAATGATTGACTAGAAATCAAAGCATTTAATTCAGTCTAAAATCTATACTTGAGAAAACCAAATTCTTACATTTTGGTAAAGGATCACATTAAAAACACCAATTAGCCAATGAACAAGACAAATATTAATGTTCAGAGATATAGGAAAATAGTATCAGAGGACAATTTTAAATAGGGAAGAGAGGAGAGTTTTAACAAAGATGGAAAGGCCATCATTGATCAATTTGGGGGAAGATAAAAAGATAGTTGGAAATGAATATTGAGTTTAGCAGTATGAATGCCATTGATATCTTTAGTTACTTAGTAATATTTCTGTGGAAGGAAAGAGACAGTAGATAGAATGGGGTGAGTGGAAAATACAAAGATGGGGAATGATGATACTCTGTGGTTCTTTCAAGGAGATTGGCTGTAATAAGAAGGTGGTCTCAGATATGGAGTCTAGGAGTTATTTTTAATATGGGAGACATAATGTTTAAATGCTGAATGATATTCAGAGGGAAAACTGGATTAAAAATAGTTAATTGATCATCTAATTTTCTTAAGAAAGTGGGAGGTATGTGACCCAAAACATAGGCAAGAATACTGACCTTTGATAAGAGACGCTTCCTCTATTAAAACAGAAGTCAGGAAAAAAATGAATAGATAGAATTCGAAGAAGTTCCAGTTGAATGCTTTATATTTAACCTGTGATTTAGGAGGCAATCTCATCTGATAAAAAGTGGGAAAGTTTTGGTGGAGAGATAGAAACTTGCAGGAAATTAGAAAACTTTAGAAATAGCTATTGTGGAGAAGAGAAAATAACTGAAGAACTCCTGGTCCAGGTTCAAGGAAGGAGATCTTGAATTTTTTTAAATCATGTATTTTTAAGGACAACAATAATAATAATTATAACAATAGCAAACACATAGAACTGAGCTAGGCATTATTCTATGTTCTTAACATGTTTTAAGTCATATCATTAAAGGAAATATGTGATTTGTTTAAGGTCAGAGAGCTAATAAGTATTGAGCCTGGTTTAACAATTTGTACTAGGTAGGTAATTAGTCACTAGGGGTGTGTGCTCTTACAACCAATTGAAATTTCACCCTGCCTTTGCTGGCTATAATGGCAACCAATTTTTCCAAACCAGCAACCAGAGGAAGAAATCATGCCTCCATAATTGTCTCCCTCCATTCTCTAATTGTTCAATAATAGATACTTTTTTACCCTCAGATATAAAATTTCCAAGATATTTTTTCATTTCCCATAGATACTCCCTGTGTTCTCAGTTTATTTACAGTAGGGGCCCTGGCCAATTTCACATGTCCTAAACGTGTTTATTTTTTTCCACTGAGAGAAAGCCAGTAAGAACCTGCATCTTACTTGTTTCTATCATGCTGGCTGAAAGGAAACACATCAGACTAGTTCAATTAGGACAACTACTCACATAAATCTTAAATAGCAAAGGAAATGCACACACACATATAGGGAGTACACAACTTTTCTGGCCTCATATAAATAGTCTGCTTCTCTGGATCAACTGAATTACAAAGAAATATATACTATTAGTCTACTGGGAATTGAACATATCATAAACAGTCTATATCATTCTTTCTCTTAGTCATAGATCCTGTAGCAAAAACTGCTCAATAAATGTCACAACAAAATCCATTGGCATAAAATAACATTAAATTGCATTTTTGCGTAGTGTGAATGAAGTATGAAAAGTTTTTCTTAATTGTTGCTAGCAATTTATCTTTTAAGTTCTTTGCATTTTTGTACAAGCAATGTGTGCATTGCATTGGGTAAGGACCCATGGGATACAGAAAGCATAAACAAAAGAGGCAAATGAGGAGAGTTTAGTGAAGAGCCTACTTAACAAAAGTTTGGTCAAGGGAAAGAGAAATCAATGAGAGATGGTGTGCCATAATAGGGATACCATTAAAACACATGGAGAAAAGTTGGCTGAGAGTTTTTTTTAACATACTAAATTTAATATGATCATTGCTCTGGAATATTATTCGGCCTTAAAAAATAAAAAAATAACCTTGCCATTTGTGACAATGTGGATGGACCTGGAGGACACTACTCAGTTAAATAAACTAAATACAGGAAGACAAATACTATATGCTACCACTTATATGTGGAATCGATAGTAATCATACTTATAGAAGCAGGGACTAGGGTTGTGGGAAAATGAGAAATGGTCAAAACTTGCAAATTTTCAGTTATGCAGGATGACTAAGTTCTGGAAATCTAATGTACAGCATGGTGACTATAGTTACTGTACATTATATTTGAAGTTTGCTAAGAGGATAGCTCTAAACTGTCACCATAAAAACAAAATGAAACATGGTACTTAGGTGACGGATATTTATTAGATCGATTTGTGGTGGTTATTTCACAATGCATATCAAAACATCAAGTTGTTTATCCTTAAGTATATACGATTTTTAGTTGTCAAGTGTATCACAGTATAGCTGGAAAAAGAATAAGTTACCTAAGATGTGAAGAAGGGTTGTTTGGACTTGGGTGGGTAGTCCTATCAGTCGCTTTGTAACAGGACTAGCAATTTTGTTTTTCAGGCTCAGTAACATCATTCTTTCCATTTAGTATGACAGCCTGACAATGTGAAATACTTACGGTCTCTGAACCAGAAGCCAGTTCTGACATTTTTTTCCCCCATCTACAAGAACTATTATTCTACATTTGAAAGTACAATGTAAATTTTATAAGGTTCTCAGCAGTGAATTTTGTCATTTTTATTCTGGAGAGGCTGATAAAGGGAGGAAATAGGGGGGAGTCAGAGCCACTGCAGAGCTCGACACAGTTTGCTGTTTGTCACTGCCTAAACTCATCATGGGTATGGGGTTATGAAAGAGCCTGCTGGAAGAATAAGGATTTTACTAGAACATTTCAGAATAATATTAAAGTGAGATTTATATTGACACTTAAGATGAAAATTAATGCTTACTCTGTTAGCTGCTGTGATCTGAGGAAATACACAGTGTTGAAGTGAGGCACATTATCCTCCCAGCCAGAGCAAGTTATATAAGGTATAAAAAGGAATACAGGAAATGAAGGGGTGGAACATACAAAAGATAGATGTATAGTTTTTTAAGGAAATGTAGGATAAAAGAAAAGGAAGAAATAGAGAAAAGGCAGGGAGGGCTATAACATACATTTGGGAGAAAGAAACATTACAGAGAAAAATGTTTATTTCATAGTATAAATAGCATAGAAAAATAAAAGTAGAAGGAGTAAGAATAAAATAGAAACTGATATGAAAATATTCTAGTTAACTTCATTTTTACTATGCATTATTCAACATATATTTTTTAATTATAGCATGTATTATTTACTCTGAAATTATGCTTCCTATTTCTTAACACAATTTCTCAAGGTTTAATAATTTAATTGAACAAATTTCATTCTAAATATCAGCTTAATGAAGGCTTTATTCAGCTTGCACATATTGCCACAGAGGCTGTGCAACATCATGTCTTAAAGCTTGGCCTTGGCCTGATCTCAAAGTGAAATACTGGGTAAAGTATTCATTCTCTCTGTGCCTCATTTTCCTCAAGTGTAAAATGTAGTTGGTTGCAATAGTATTTACTGCTTGCTGTGCCCATGAATATTGAATTAATTCATGAAAACACTGAAATGAATGATTGCTAAACAATATATGCTTAATAATATTACCATTCTTATTATCACCTGCAGGTTAGTAGTTCACGCCTGTCATAGTTATAACAACATCACTAGATAACACAGTTTTTAAACTGTTTATTTTTAATTAATTTAAAGAATGTATGAAAGTTGCCAAAATCACACAAAGTGTCTCCTTATTTCTTCATTCTGCTTTCCCTGAGTTAGCATTTTATTTAACGATAGTACAGTTGTCAAAACAAGGAAATTAACACTGGTGCAATACTATTAACCATATCATAAGCCTAATAAAATTTCATCAGGTTTTCCATTAATGTCTCTTTTTTGTTTCAGAATTCTATCCAGGACCCACATTATTTAGAATTTTATTTCTTTTTGGTATCTTCCTAGTCTGTAAGATTGTCTCAGCCTTGTACTGTCTTTCATCATGCTGACACTTGAAGAGAATTGTTCAATTCTTCTACCAATGTCACTTAATTTGGGTTTGCTGATGATTTCTCATCAGAGCAATGATGTTACACACTTTTTGAAAGGGCACCATAGAAACAGTGCCATATCCTTTTTATTGCACCTTATCAAGTGGTGCGTAATGTTAAAGCATTCTACCACAAATGTTGTTAATCTTGATCACTGAGTTGAGGTAGGTAGCTTCTTCCACATTTTCCATGGTAAATTTTCTATATCTTCTTTGCACTTAATAAATATACAGAAGAGATACTATGACATTATGAAATCTTGATTCTCCTCAAACTTTTGTCTAATAATTTTAGCATTCATCAGTGAATCTTCTTTCAAAATGTACTATTGCTGTGTTTGTCTAATGGTAATTTTCTATTTTCCTCTTGCCTTCTTTAACAGTTTGAATTATACTGTAAGAAGGAACATTCTGTTCTCCTTCATTTTTATTTAATATGGATTTAATATTTATTCAATAATTTATTAACTATTTAATATTCAATATGGACATACAAATACTTATATTCATCTTGGTTTAAAATCCATTACTATCTATCATTTATTTGGCTGTTTAAAAAATTTTTTTCAGCTTTTGCCATTACAAGATTCTTCAGATTGATGGACTCTTGTGTTCTTTTAACATGGCCCTGTTTTTTTTTTTTTTTTAGTATTTCTTTACTTTCTGACAATGTAAGATGTTCTAGTTCTTGTTCTATTTCTTCTGCTGTGTCATTCACATTTCTAAGGGGTTATTGTTCCTTTTATTGGAGAATGTTGTGTATAGAGCAAAATGGAATACTGGATGTGCTGATTTATACTAGAGTATTATTGCTTCTAACATACATACATTTATATGCACATCAATATGACTGTGTATAGCTAGCTATCTCTGTGTGTGTACATGTGTACATGTATGTTTATATAAGAACACACAGATCTGCATATTAAAAATTATTAGTTTATAGTGCTATTTTATAGCAAATGTCTCTGGATGAAGTTAAAAATCTGGCTAAATTTTGAATATGAATTCACATATATATCCATTGGATATCTAGCCAGTGTAGCAGTTGTGGAAAACTGCAGTCCAGCTGCAAAGCTGCATAAGCACATACATAACAAAATAATCATGGAGTGGAAGAGGAGCAAATTTAACAATGGAATTGTAAACATCAGGAAGAGAAGACAAGTGAGGAAAAAAATAAAAAATATCAGAAAAGAGGTAAACAAATTGCAGAGGCCCATGCGTTAAAAGTGAAACAGAGTAGGCTTAAAATCAACTATTTAATACCAGAGAGACTTCTCTGGAAAAAAAAAGGGGGAATGGGGATTGAAGGAATAACTAGATAAATTCATTTCTGATATCAAATTTGAATAAGGAAAAAGAAGTTTTCTCAAAGTGGAAAAGCAGAATCTAGGCTACAAAAGAATATTTTTTGTATTTGATAGTAGTATAGAATTATAGAATATCAGATCTGAAATCTATTAAAAGTCAGATGTAAATAAAACCTAAAAATTATCCTTTAAATTGGATCCAGTAATGAATGTGTAGAAATTATGCTTATAGTTCAGATTAGAATGTAATAAATACATTTAAGCTTTTCCACACTAACTGACTAGAAATAACTGAGTTTAATATAAAGTAGTAAATCATCATAATCGATGAATCACGGGGCATCTTCAAACAGAAGTGAATTGTAGATGATGTAGGGAAGGAAAGGCAAAGGAGATTCTCATTGGCCATTCCAGTCCAATGCGTGCATTGATGGTGTTACTTAACCCATTACTGGAAAGAAAAGTATGTCCCTCTGTTCGTAGCATTTCTAGGAAATTCTTAAGCGAGGATTAACTGCTAATAATGAGTCCTGGCAAAGAGAAAATAGTGTGGTTTGTGTGAATATAACTGTCAAAAGGCAAGTCCTATGACATGATCCCACACAGGATATAATGGCAGAATAAGGGCCTCATAGTCTCCTCAAAGATGTCCAAGTCCTAATCCCTGCAAGTTGAACACCGCAAAAGGGAGTTTGCATATGTGATTAAAGTTAAAAACCTTGACATGAGAAGATTATCCAGGTAGGCCTAATCTAATCACATGAATTCTTAAAAAGCAAAAAGATGAGAACTGAGAAGGATTTGAGCTGCCATTACTGGCTTTGAAGAAGGATGAAGAGGTTCACAAATGAAGTACATGAGGTGGCTTTTAAAAGAACTAACCTACAGTTTATAGCCAGCAAGAAAACAGAGACTTTGGATCCTCAGTGACAAGGAAAAACAACTGAATTTAACAACTGATTCTCCTTTAGAGCCTCTAGAAAGGAACACAACACTGACATCTCGACCTTAGCCAACTGAGTCCTGTGTCAGACTATAGAATTTTAAAATAATAGGTTTGTGTTTTAAGTCCCTAAGCTTGTGCTAATTTGTTATAGCAGCAGTAGGAGTTAATACATTGGGTTTTCCTTTTGTTCTGTATACCTAGAGGGACATGAGAAAGTTCAACAAGCTGCAATGATTAAATTAAAAAAAAGATTTATACTAACATGGTAAAAGACAAATGAATGTTTTTGACAACAATTATGTATTAAATGTGTAAAGTAGCTTAAAAAATTATCATATAAAATCACCTCTATAACCCTGTGAGATAGGTATCATTGTGCTCATTCTATACATTTGGAAACTGATACCTAGTTGGAGAGGTTGAATAATATTCTGAAGGGTATATAATTATGAAAGAGTGAGATTGTGATTTCTAGCTAATGTAGGTCAGTCTTCAAAGCCATATCCAATAAGAGGCCATGTTTCTTGAAACATCTGGACATGTAAAGTCTTGTGATATGTGCTTTATTTGCATTATCTTATTTATTACTTATAACAATTGTGCTGGGATTGACTATATAAGCAAGCAGTTTAAAAAAGGGAAACATCAGTCAGTAGAACAGTTTTTTAAAAAAGGTGGAAGTGGAACAAAGACTGAGCCTTTGAATGGGAGATGGGTGATAAACGGCATTTAGGTTGCCAGAGAATAGTAAGAAAAGCAGCAAGATGCTCTAAAGGTGAATTTGTGTTCAGTGGGTTTTTTATATGAAAGATATTAGAAGCACTAAGAATTATGTGTGTATGTAATATAAAATGTGTTTATATGTAATGATGCATTACTTTATAATATTGGCATTGTTTTTGATGTACTATCTATATAAGCTATATTGTCCTTTCTGACCATAGTGATAAAATGTGGTTGTTCATTAAACGGACAGAAATGGAAATTCACTTGATTGTTAAAGAAAGCTTTAAGAAAAACTTACCAAAACTGCAACTAAGGGAGACCATGTCTCATATTGATAATCTATAATTGCAGATTTAAAAAATATAGATGATAATTTATATTCTACAGTATGTCTCATATATAATCTATAATCATTTAAGATATATTCAAGAAGTACAGTCTACAAATGATTTTAAAGACAGAGTTGTAATAACATAAGCAATCTTTGATACTTCATAGCATATAGCTCACTCTGCAGTTAAAATTCTAGCTAAATTTTGACTGCCACACCTGAAACAATGCAACAATTTCACTCAATTTCCTTTGATTTTTTTCCTCTGATTTTTTCACAAGAATGGAGTATTGGCATTTGCATGCTCCATTTATTCTGTGAAGTATAGTAATATGCTGTACTATTTTGACCTTTTTGAAAGTCTGAAATTTAATTAGTTGACTATTTTCCACTATCATCATCTCAACCTCATTGAGTTGTAAGAAAGGATAGGCTAGCCATAAAATATGAGAAATAATGAAAGATTTAACATTTCATATGTCTTTAATCCTCGTGATCCTCTCAGTTCTGTTTCAGGTACCTCAGATGTATAACCAGTATTTGATCATATTGAAGTCATGATAATACTGTACAGTGTTCACTACAACACACATATCACGATGCTTAAAATGTTTAGCTCGACCTCACATATCTAGAAATGATGCTCTTTAAAAGTGAATGTACAGTATACTCTACAGAGAGAAAGATATTTGCTGTCTGGGAAAATAACTTACTATTTTGATATCTAAGGGTTTGGCTCCTATTCCTACTGAAATGAAGGGCGGTCATGTAGATAAAGTTCTGTAAATTACATGAAAGAAATAATCTGGTCTGTGCTGCTGTTTTAAAAACAGTCTGCTATCAGTCTTAAATTATGTTTCTCCCAATTTATATTAGTTAATATAGAAGTCCATCTGTGCTTCCATAAAATAATGAGTAAAACACTTAAAATTTTTTTTGAATGAATGCATGGATAATAGAAATTGAATATGCACTACTTAGTTAAATAACTCCATTTGTGGCTAATGAATTTCCTTTTCTGGAAATAACATTTCAACATATGTGATGTTAATTATAATGATTTCTATGTTGTATTCAAATGTACATTTTTTGTGCAACACAAAATTATAGTCATCACTAAAGCAAGCAGTCTTTTAAGGTTAATGGGATAGTATAGCTTTCCAATTCTTATCTAAGGAGGATCTTTAAGAAAAAGGGATTATTTTTCTTTGTCACTTATTAGTGACCATATACTTCATTTCTATTTATGTTGCACGAATTTAAAAATAAAAATTATGTTTTTAACAAAGTTATATTACCATAAATATGAGAACTTAAAATGATTTTCAATCGCATTATAAGTTTACTAAGATTTTTAAGTTGAGGCTACAATTTTAAACCTGTCATCTGCACAGTTGGTTGTGGAGCTCATGAGGTAGAGGGCCTCTTCGTTTACTATTGCCATGACTTGCTTGTTGTTAAACAAAACAAAACAAAATTGTAAGACTTACCATTATCCAGTCCCTGATGATTTGGGAGATGTGCTTCAAGTCAGAAAGCATCCTCTTCTTATATCATCATAGTTTCACCTTCCCCAGCATTCTCATTTGTTCTCAGAGCTCTGCTGCTTATGGCTAAATTCATTTCTCTGAACCACTAAATCAAACACTAATCAGACTCTTTCCCACAAAAGGAGATATTTTAAAATAATCCTACTCCATTTATGTGATTTGTAAGAATGGGAACACTTTAATTAAGCCAAGTGAGCAGGCCTTGAATTACTACAAAGTAATTCACACCAAGAGAATACTTATAAACAGCATAATAATTCAAGTCCATGAATGTATATTTTATTACAAAGTGATATTTAAAAAACTCTCATTTGTTTGGAAGTCACATGAGGATATATTACACTTTACAATACCAGTTTCTTAAAAGGCAAATGATTTTGTGAATTATAAAAGCTAAGGAGAAAGGAAGAATCTCTAGATACCAAATTTGTTAATCTTCCCTGAAAGAGTCAATGTGTTTCATAATGATTCTCTTGGCTTCTCTCTTGCAATGGCTGAACATGGGAAAGGAAAGTAAGAACTTATTTATATATGCATATTTTAGTGTTTTTTCCAAATATGAAGTAACACTGTACATATTGATTATAACACATTTGAAAACTTATTTACCAGCCACACAGAATGTCTGGTTTCATTTCTAATGACATCAACAAAGATCTCTCTGTTCTCTGGAGTCTAGATTATAACATTCATAAATTGTTGACAAAATGTATGGGCCATGGCTGTTTATTATGGTAGACATTGTATGTTCATTTATTATTTTATTATTATTATTACCATCAGTCACTTGCAGTTCTTCTAACACAACTTAGAGCATCCCATGGATGATCACTTTTCTTTTACATCCTCTTGGTCTGAAGTCACATTCTAAGTAGACATTCAAGATGCTCACCTTTCTCACTTCTGCTAGGATTCTAAGTAGCCAGAGATAAGGTAGCAGTAGTAGGTAATATGTTCTATAGAACAAACTCCAGAGGTCATCTGTTTTATTACCATTATTCATTATTAATGTCTTCTTTGGCATTTAGGGAATAATTGCAAACAACTTTATTTTAACTCAACTTCCCTTTTATTAGATATGCATAATACTTAACATAGTGCTATGACTATGTTAGACCCTAAATAAAAACTGGTTGGTTAGTTAATTAATTTAGAATAGTTTCTACTACTTCTCACCAATATTTCTTTTCTATAAATTTTGATTTATAGGTTACTAGATTACCCCCATTATCAAGTCCCCACCACATACAAAATTACAGCCACTGTCCATTAGCATAGTAAGAGGCTGTAGAGTCACTACTTGTCTTCTCTGTGCTGTACTGCCTTCCCTGTGCCCCACCACCCACATTACATGAGCTAATTGTAATGCCCCTTATTCTACGCAACACCCCAAGTCCCTTACCCTTTGGCAACTGCTAGTCCATTCTTGGGTTCTGTAAGTCTGCTGATGTTTTGTTCCTTTGTTCTTGCTTTGTTCTTATGCTCCATAGATGAGTGAAATCATTTGGTACTTGTCTTTCTCCACCTGGCTTATTTCACTGAGCATAATACCCTCTAGCTCCATCCATGTTGTTGCAAATGGTAGGATTTGTTTTCTTCTTATGGCTGAGTAATATTCCACTGTGTATATGTACCACATCTTCTTTATCCATTCATCTACTGATGGACATCTAGGTTGCTTCCATTTCTTGGCTGTTGGAAATAGTGCTATGATAAACATAGGGGTGCATGTGTCTTTTTGAAACTGAGTTCCTGCACTCCTTGGGTAAATTCCTAGGAGTGGAATTCCTGGGTCAAATGGTATTTCTATTTTTAGTTTTTGAGGAACCTCCATACTGCTTTCCACAATGGTTGAACTAGTTTACATTCCCACCAGCAGTGTAGGAGTGTTCCCCTTTCTCTGCATCCTCACCAGCATTTCTTGTTCCTATTCATTTCTATGTTGGCCATCGTAACTGGCGTGAGGTGATATCTCATTGTGGTTTTAATTTGCATTTCTCTGATAATTAGCGATGTGGAGCATCTTTTCATGTGCCTGTTGGCCATCTGAATTTCTTCTTTGGAGAATTGTCTGTTCATATCCTCTGTCCATTCTTTAATCGGTTTATTTGCTTTTTAGGTGTTGAGGTGTGTGAGTTCTTTATATATTTTTGATGTTAACCCCTTGTCGGATATGTCATTTACATATATATTCTCCCATACTGTAGGATGACTTTTTTGTTCTACTGATAGTGTCCTTTGCTGTACAGAAGTTTTTAGCATGATGTAGTCCAATTTTTTTATTTTTTTATTTTATTTCCCTTGCCCTAGGAGAAGCATTCAGGAAAAAGTTGCTCATGTTTATATTCAGGAGATTTTTGCCTATATTTTCTTCTAAGAGTTTTATGGTTTCATGACTTACATCCAGGTCTTTGATCCATTTTGAGTTTACTTTTGTGTATGGGGTTAGACAATAATCCAGTTTCATTCTCTTGCATGTAGCTGTCCAGTTTTGCCAACACCAGCTGTTGTAGAGGCTGTCATTTCTCCGTTGCATATCCATGGCTCCATTATCATATATTAATTAACCATATATGCTTGTGTTTATATCAAGGCTCTCTAGACCGTTTCATTGGTCTATGGGTCTGTTCTTGTGCAGAATAAAATTTGTCTTGATTACTGTGGCTTTGTAGTAGAGCTTGAAGTCAGGGATCATAATCCCCCCCACTTTATTCTTTCATCTCAAGATTGCTTTGGCTATTCAGGATCTTTAGTGGTTCCATATGAATTTTGGAAATATTTGCTCTAGTTTGTTGAAGAGTGCTGTGGGTATTTTGATAGGAATTGCATTTAATCTGTAGATGGCTGTAGGCAGGATGGCCATTATGACAATATTAATTCTTCCTATCCATGAGCACAGGATGTGTTTCCATTTATTGGTATCTTCTTTAATTTCTCTCATGAGTGTCTTGTAGTTTTTAAAGTATAGGTCTTTCACTTCCTTGGTTAGGTTTATTCCTAGGTATTTTATTCTTTTTGAGGCAGTTGCAAATGGAATTTTTTTCCTGATTTCTTTCTGCTAGTTCATCATTAGTGTATAGGAATGCCACAGATTTCTGTGTATTAATTTTGTATCCTGCAACTGTGCTGGATTCAGATATTAGATCTAATAGTTTTGGGGTGGATTCTTCAGGATTTTTTTCTGTACAATATCATGTCATCTGCAAACAGGGACAGTTTAACTTCTTCCTTGCCAATCTGGATGCATTTTGTTTCTTTGTGTTGTCTGATTGCTGTCACTAGGACCTCCAGTACTATGTTGAATAAAAGTGGGGAGAGTAGGCATCCTTTTCTTGTTCCCAATCTTAAAGGAAAAGCTTTCAGCTTCTTGCTGTTAAATATAATGTTGACTGTGGGTTTATCATATATGGTCTTTATTATGTTGAAGTCCTTGCCCTCTATACCCATTTTGTTGAGGGTTTTTATCATGAATGGATGTTGAATTTTGTCGAATGCCTTTTCAGCATCTATGAAGATGATCATGTGGTTTTTGACCTTTTTGTTGATGTTGTGGATGATGTTGATGGATTTTTGAATGTTGTACTATCCTTGCATCCCTGGAATAAACCCTACTTCTTCATGATGGTTGATCTTTTTGATGTATTTTTGAATTTGGTTTGCTAACATTTTGAGAATTTTTGCATCTATGTTCATCAGGAATGTTAATCTGTAATTTTCTTTTTTTGTAGTGTCATTGCCAGATTTTGGTAGTAGAGTGATGCTGGCATCTTAGAATGAGTTTGGGAGTATTTTCTCCTCTTCTACTTTTTGGAAAACTTTAAGTAGAATGGGTATTAGGTCTTCACTAAGTGTTTGATAAAATTCACCAGTGAAACCATCTATTCCAGGAGTTTTCTTATTAGGTAGTTTTTGATTACCAGTTCAGTTTCCTTGCTGTTAATTGGTCTTTTCAGATTTTTGTTTCTTTGTGGGTCAGCCTTGGAAGGTATATTTTTCTAGGAAGCTGTCCATTTCTTTTAGTTTATGCAGTTTGTTAGCATATAATTTTTATAGTAATCTCTAATAATTCTTTATATTTCTGTGGTGTCCATAGTGATTTTTACTTTCTCATTTCTGATTCTGTTTATGTGTGTAGACTCTTTTTCTTTCTTGTTAAGATTTTGTTTATTTTCTCAAAGAACCAGCTCTTGCTTTCATTGATTCTCTCTAATGTTTTATTCTTCTCGATTTTATTAATTTCTGCTCTAATCTTAATTATATTCCTCCTACTGACTTTGGGCCTCATTTCTTTTTCTTTTTCTAGTTTTGTTAATTGTGAGTTTAGACTGTTCATTTGGGATTGTTCTTCTTTTCTGAGGTAGGCCTGTATTGCAATATACTTCCCTCTTAGCATGGCCTTCGCTACATTTCATACGGTTTTGTACTATTAAATTGCTGTTGTCATTTGTATCCATACATTGTTTAATCTGTCTTTTTATTTGATCATTGATCCATTGGTTTTTTAGGAAGATGTTGTTAAGCCTACATGTGTTTATGGGATTTTTCATTTCCTCTGCATAATTTTTTTTCTAGTTTCATACCTTTGTTGTATGAGAAACTGGTTGGAACAATTTCAATCTTTTTGAGTTTACTGAAGCTCTTTTTGTGGCCTAGTATGTTATCTATTCTTGAAAATGTCCCATGTGCACTTGAGAAGAATGTGTATTCTACTGTTTTGGGTGTGGATTTCTGTAGATGTCTGTTAGATCCATCTGTTCTAATGTGTTGTTCAGTGACTCTGTCTCTTCACTTATTTTCTGTGTGGTTGATCTGTCCTTTGGAGTGAGTGTTGTGTTGAAGTCTCCTAAAATGCATGCATTGAATTCTGTTTCCCCATTTAATTCTTTTAGTGTTTGTTTCACACATGTAGGTGTTCCTGTGTTGGGTGCATATTTATAATAGTTAAATCCTCTTGTTGGACTGACCATTTTATCATTATGTAATGTACTTCTTTGTCTCTTCTTACTTTCTTTTCTTTGAAATCTATTTTGTCTGATACAAGTACTGCAACTCCTGCTTTTTTCTCCCTATTAGTTGCATGAAATATCTTTCTGTCTACTTTCTGTCTGTGTATGTCTTTGGGTTTGAAGTGAGTTTCTTGTAGGCAGCATATAGATAAGTCTTGTTTTTTTATCCATTCACTGACTCTATGTCTTTTGATGGTGCATTCATACCATTTACATTTACGGTTCTTATTGATAGGTATGTACTTATTGCCATTTCAGACTTTAGATTCATGGTTACCAATAGTTCATGGGTAATTCCCTTAATATCTAACAGTCTAGTTTAACTCACTTAGTATACTATTAAAAACACAGTAAAGGTTCTTTTCTTTCCTCCTTTTTCTTCCTCCTCCATTCTTTATATATTAGGTATCATATTATGTACTGTTTGTCTATCCCTTGATTTACTCTAAGGGTAGTTCCTTTGATTTTGCTTCTGCTTAGTAATTTATTGTTCCACTTTGCTGTGGTTTTATATCCCCTGTTCACAGCTATTTAGCCTTAGAAACACTTCCATCTATACCAATCCTTCCAAATGCACTGTAGAGGCATTTTGTAGAAGGTTAATTCTCTCCACCTTTGCTTATCTGCAAATTGTTTAACTCTCATTCAAATGTCAATGATGACCTTGCTGACTAGAGTATTCTTGGTTTGAGGCCCTTCTGTTTCATTGCATTAAATATATCAGCCCACACTCTTCTGGCTATAAGATTTCTGTTGAGAAATCTGATGGTAGCCTGATGGGTTTTCTTTTGTATGTGATCTTGTTTCTCTGTCTAGCTACTTTTAAAAGTTTGTCTTTTATCTTTTATCTTTGCCATTTTAATTATTATATGTCTTGGTGTTGTCTTCCTTGGGTCCCTTGTGTTGGGAGATCTGTGGATTTCCATGGCCTGAGAGATTATCTCTTTCCCCAGATTGGGGATGTTTTCAGTAATTACCTCCTCAATGACACTTTCTATCCCTTTTTCTCTCTCTCTTCTTCTTCTGGTACCCCTATTATTCCAATACTGTCCTGTTTGGATTGGTCACACAGTTCTCTCAATATTCTTTTATTCTTAGAGACCCTTTTTTATCTCTGTTCCACAGCTTCTTTGTATTCCTCTTCTCTAATTTCTTTTCTATTTACTGCCTCTTCTGCTACATCTATTTGGCTTTTAGATCCCTCCATTGCATGTTTCATTTCAGATATGGGATTTCTTAATAAGTGAATCTGCATCTTAAATTCATTCCTGAGTTCTTGAATATTTTTATTAACCTCCATGAGCAAGTTTATGATTTTTATTTTGAACTTTCTTTCAAGAGGATTGGTGAGTTCAGTTTCATTTGGCCATTTTTCTGGGGTTTTTGAGATTTTGTTCTAAACCAGGTTCCTTTGACGTTTCATATTTCTGTGTTGCAACCTCTAGTGCCCAGCAGCTCTAGTATTTAGAGCTGCTCAGCCCCTGGAGTGCAGTGGGGGTCACAGGGGAGTGGTACTGGTGCCTGGGGGGAGGAAAGAGCTGTTTGCTGCTTCCCAGCTTCAGTGCCTATCTCCAGTGTCAGAGCCAGTGTCTAAGCATACAGGTGTAAGCCTCTGTGCTTTGTATCTGTAGCTGTCATAGGTGGGGCCTTCCTCTGACTTCCCTGACCCCAGCCCAGTGACTGCCGATTTGTGAGCCGGTACTGGCAGGCCAGGAGGAAGGTGCAGCAGGCTGCATATCACAGTGGGGGACCTTGGAGCTGAGTAGGCAGCCAGGGGATGGGGCGCCTGAAGCTCCTCAAAGTTCCCAACCTGCTGGGCAGAGTGTACACAGACAACTTTGTCCACCTATCTCTTCTCCCATGCAGGAAGCTACATGTAAACCCTTGCCCCTTCAGCAGCCCTCTCCCTTCTAGGAGGCCTCTCAGACTTCCCAACTTTCCTTTGTCCCAGAGCAACCAGATGTGCATCCCTGCCCTCCACAAATGGCTGGAATCACAGTCTATCTAGTATTCTTCCCGTCTTAGCTTTCCAACCCCACTAATCTCCAGAGTACCATGCAATGTAGGTTTGTGCTCCAATCAGATCTCCAGGGCTGGGTGTTCAGCAGTCCTAAGCTTCTACCTCTTCCCTGAGCTGCAGTCAGGAAAGGGCTTGGGTCCTGCAGGATCAAGGCTTTGTTTTGTACATTACCCTGTTTCATGAGGTCTGCTCTGTCCTCCAGGTGTATGCAGTCTGGTGCAGCCTTGTTTACTGTTGCTCTTTTAGAATTAGTTGTATTAACTATATTTTCATACTATATGTTGTTTTGAGAGGAGTTCTCTGTCTCACCCCTCATGCCACCATCTTGAATCAATCCAGTATTTGTGTTTCATTCTTTCATTTGCATTTTCCTGTCTCTCTGAAATTATATGAGGCATGATGAATTGATTTTCAAGCAGAATTGAGTTTTTTTAGCTTTTAAGTGGAAACATTTAGCATTAAAAGCCAGTTGGTGATTCTTCATGCTCTTTTTCATAGGTCGCCATGATAATGGAAGCACATATTGATTTCGATATCCCATGAAATTAGAGTACTTTCAAATGTGTAGTCATCACCTGGAATGCAACTTTCTTGTAAATTGCCTGGACTCACAAAGAAAAAACTTGGCTATTTTAAGTTACTGGTATTTTGGATTATTTGTCCTAAAGGATTGAATGATAACTTTCTCTGTAACAATACCAATTTCTATCCAAAACATTTACCAGTGGTCATATAGAAAGCATGTGTGTGTGTGTATATGTTTGTGTTTGTGTTTGTACTGAATAAGCATAAACAGATATGTTATCTAAATGACTATGGGTAAGCAAATTGATTGTTCCTTCATGTGAATATGGGAATGGGAAAAATAATTAGAGGTTACACATGACATCCTTCTGTGAAGAAATTCCACAAAAAGCAAAGCTAGGGATATCAGAAATCCCCTCTTGTGACAAATTTTCTCATGAGTTTCAGGTTTCTTTAAATGTGACTTGTTGACATTACCAATGTTATTTACAAAAGCAACTCATATTCTATATTTCTCATTCCTAGCTCATCATTTCTCCTTCAAAAGATTCCATGATTTTTTCTCAGTGAGTGATCCACCACTTTCTCAGTTGCTTAGTCTTGAAATCCAGAAGTAACTGGTTTCCTCTTCTCCTCTTTCACCCAGACACAAGTCCTCTATGGACTTCAATTTCTTAGCATAGTTCAGTTGTTCCTCCCTTGCTTTACTGATCCTGTGTTATTTCATTATTTCTTACCTGGTCTAGCCAATAACCAGCTTTCTCATATCATTTGATTTTAGCCTTCAACCGATCTCCATAAAAGTCATGAGAAAAGTATTTCTAAATTTGAAAATATTGTCTCATCACTTCCACATATGAAGTCTTATATTTTCATTCTTTTCTAGGAGAATTTTTGATACTTGTAAAAATTACCATGAATAAATGAATTTAGGAATCACTTATATTTAGTAATTTACAAAGCACATAGATACATTAAAAACTCAAAGAATGCTTAATCTTGTTTAATTGTTATTTTCCAAATTTATTTAATGAATACTTTTATTAATTTATATCTATTAACACCCTGCAGATTGTTTTTCCAGATGGACCCTAGGATAAATGTCAGTCTCTTAGCATGTCATTCCACTCCATGTTTGCTTCTCCAGACCTATTTCTAGCCTTTAACTTTATGCTCTACAAATTATAAAATTATCTAAGTCACTGAACATTCCCAGTTATTTCTCATCTTCTTATATTTCTTTTTGTATTCTATCTAGAATGTCCTCCCTCCCAAAATATTATCTGCCTAACTGCTATTACATCTCTATGTTTCAGCTCAGATGTATGTAAATTATCACTAGAAAGCCTCCTCACGTTTACCTATTTCAGCCATTTCAATTTCCATTATAAATGCTAGTTATCTATTTACGTGTTTTTTTTCCTTACAAGCAAAACTTTTGAGAGCAAGGATCATCTCTTTCTTGCATTTCAGTTCCTGAGAGATATTCCAGTGCTTGGGTGTTCAATAAATATTTATAGAATGAGTGAATGAACAGATTCACATACAAAAAATAAATAGTTTTAAATGATAATTATATGAATGACTGTATATTACAAATCACTGTGAATAGTCTTTAAACGTTTAATTCCAATGTCAGTGAATTGCAATTCATTTCAAGCCCTCTTTCTTAATTTTGACAGGCTTTTTTAAACACCTAACTCAGGATTATAAATTTTCCATAGTGCATCCACAAAATATAAATGTATTATGATCAGTTAAAGCTATCAGTCTTGGCCATTGACAGTTGTTGTTTTTTTCTAGTTTGCAGTTAATCCTTTTTAATGAAGTGTGCACTTGATGAACTTATGTTGGGTATAAAAATTGTCTGCTGTCTGTCCTGGATTCATCACAATCTAGAAATTATCAGATTATGCTATAACAAGAGTTTTCCCGAGGTAGGCTTGATCTCAGAATCATGGACCATTGTGTTTTGCCTTATTGGACTTGCTTCTGCATCCCTGGGTAGAAAGTTGGAGTTACTTCTGTGGATTTCTTAACTATTGTATTTTGCTTTAATCCTGTGACTTCATCTCCAGATTCTTGCAATTCCTGTCAACCAGATATAGTCTACTTTTAAACAACACATCTATGCAGAAGTCTCCAGAATCTGTATGTCTTGTTGAAACTGTCCTAAGTCAATAACCCTTTATTCTAATTCTTCATGTCTTCACCTTGAAATCTATAAGTGGCATACACTTTAGAACCTATTTTATCTCTCCCCCTTCCATCACCACCAGTGTCCTTTCACTGATTTTCCTAAGGCAACATCATTCTCACAATCACTAACATGTGAAAAATCTGAACTTCTTTGGCTTCTTTTTCTACTTAGAAACCCAAATTGTTATAGATTCTATATTGAATAGAATCTTTGACATTGAATATTTTTGGATTTCTAACTTCTGTGAGCCATTACAACAGAATCCACACTTTGTCCCCCATATCAATTATTTTTGCTTTCCAGTTTCTTGTATAAACTGACGGTTTGCGCTAAATTTAAACTCATAAACCTCATTTGGAGTCTCATGATATTTTAACTGGCTCATAGTTATAATCTTTTATGAAACAACAAAAAAATGTAATGGAAATATCTCATTCTGATGTTTCATGTATTGCCCTGAGTAATCTTGAATTGTTCATTGGAATTTTTTTTTTTCTTTGAGAGGGCATCTCTCATATTTATTGATCAAATGGTCGTTAACAACAATAAAATTCAGTATAGGGAGGTCAATGCTCAATGTACAATCATTAATCCATCTCAATATGGATACCTTTTCAAATTGAACATGTAGTTATTATGATTTAGATAAAAATATTTGATTCCTGAATCAAATGCTGAAGCACACAAAATCTTATGTCCTTTTAATACAGTCTAAAATTATGTCTGTTTATCTGTATATTGATAAATATATACATTTTATTCATAAGCATCATAGATCAGTTCATTTAGAAGCATCCTAATTCTTATCTGTATCAATATAATTTATATTCTGTTAAGAGAAAATAAATGTTTTTGATTATTGTCTGAAGGCCATATATTCCATTCTTATTCTAAAGGTTGACTGGATTAAGTAAAACAAAAGAATTGTATGTACAGATCATATTATTTTAGTCCTCTAAAAGACCACTGCCAAGCCAGTTTCATAGCTCACTAGATTACAGTTGTGTTGAGATGTGGATTCCTTCATCTTCTAAGAGGACAATGTAGGGCCTGAGGTGACTTAATGTCTTAAATTGGTTGCTCTGTTCATGAGCAATAAGGGTCAAAGGGACAGTTCACAAATATAGGGTTATCATTTTTTATGTATACTTTGGTTTGACAGTAGTTGGAAAACACTACTACAAAATTTTTACATTGAAATTTTTAGTAATATTATGACATGTATTTACATTATATAAAAGATGGTATTATAATTATACTAAGTGTCTTTGAGAATCTAATTGACTCCTGTATCAGTCAGGGCTCAACCAGAGAAAGAGCACTAGTGGAAATATACACACACTCATGCACACATACACACACACTTATTGCAAGGAATTGATTTATATGATTGCAGATAACAAAAACAGTTTGAAATCTACAGCACAGATGGTCGGGAAAGGCAGGTTGAAACTGTCAGATACGAATTGAAGCCGCTATCTATAAGTGGAATTTCTTCTTCCAGAGGGATGCCTTGGTTGTACTGTGATAGCCTTTGAACTGATCAGCCCTATCAAGATTATCTAGGAAAACCTACTTTACTTAAAGTCAACTGATTATGGACTTTAATCACATTTATAAATTACCTTGGCAGCAATACCTGAGTTATCATTTAATTGAGAAATTGATGAAGACAGCCGAGCCAAGTTGATACATAATACTGGCCAACATAGCTACAACAGCCCGTCTAATCTTAATGATGCTACAGAGTAGAATTTTTCACCAGTCTTCAGGGCCAGTAATATATGCTATCCTTCTGGGAAAGTTATTTTAGTTTGCTTGCTTTAAGTTTATTTAAATCATGACTAACAGCCTTAGGATCCTAAGCAGAGGAGCCAGCTAACTGATGCCTTATTTCTCATACACTCAAACTGAGATAATGTCTGTTGTGCTGAGCTGCTAAGTTTCTGAAATTTCTTATGCAGCAATAGAAAATTAATTCTCTTTCTCTAGTTCTGGTTAAGGAAGTCTAACTTTTAGTTGGTGTTCTTTAGCAAGACCTTTAGCAGCCCCAGTAAGCCTCATACCATACCCAAAACTGAACCAAGAAGAGAAGTGATATTTTGACTTCTGCATGTTTTAATATGTGTCTTATTGGTTTAGAATTTATATGAAATAGAAAGATGGTTTTAATTCAGCTGCATAAGAAACTGCACAGTCAGTTTCCTGATCTGGGGTTACTGGGAAATAAAAGAAGGAGTGGAATGTGCAGACCCAAACAATAAATGGTAAAGTCCTTGGTGGAACCTTTAGGCTCCAAAATCTTTGAACTTTATTATTTTGTATTATTTCATGGTGAGGCTTAGTTTAGGGCAAATTCTCCTAATGCCATTATAGGTCTTGATAGATTTAACAGTTTTACTCAGTCTAATGATTTTTCTGTGTGGGTTTGATCATGAGGAAATTTTAGGCTTGAAACTGTAAGCATTGACCTTTATCCAATGGCCAGGACATGGTCCAGAAATTGTGTAGCTTGTCTCTCTTGGCACCATTCTGAGGCCTTCTTTATCCACCCTGTGCTAATTATCCTCTTGAATATCCAGGATCAATATTCTGGCTTTACTCTCAGAAATGTATTACTTAAAAATAAAAGGCAAGAAGTGATTTTGCCATGTCAGAGATAGACTATCCACTTGCAAAGAGATAGAAAAAGCTGGGTGACTTCCTAACAATTTCACAGTCATGATATCTTTACAGAGTACTTCGTATGAGGTGACTGGGTAGTTAGGCATGGTGCAAGGAAGTAGAAGGAAAGAGAAATTACAAGATGCTAGAAATGAATAGAAGACAGTGGCTCAGGAAATAGTTTCAGTGTTAGAGTGGCACAGACAAATACAGAGAAATAAAAGAGCAGAGGGACACGCTTTAAAGGAGACTTGAAGCTTCAAAGGATAAATTAGATCTATAGCCTAATATAAATTAGAAAAGAGGGAGTATATCTAAGATGACTCTATATCAAATCTGACGGTCTTTAAAGATAAGGTTATAAGGAGGAGGTTTGACTAGTTACCACATAAAAGCACAGGGCTAGGGACCAAAGAAATCTAGTAAAAAAAATGAAGGGATCAGTTTAGGGAGAAGATGGAAATGACAATCCTAGGGAGAGACAGGATCTAGGAAATTAAAAATCACAATCCTTAACGCTTAGTTCTGATATCTGAAGTGCACTAAAAATAAACTGTCTTTAACAACTTGATCTGGAAGCAAAGCATGACCTTACCTGAATTATATAGGGAGAAAACTTGATTTGAAGTTATTTATAGTCTTTATGAACCTTATTTTATGTGAATATTCACATATTTCCAGCAGAAATATTAGTGTGCTTTCTTATAGAGCACACCCCAGCTCCCTATGGGTCTTGCACAATATACAGTATATAGACAATTTCACATTTCTATAATCCCCAAATTCTGAATTCTGAAATTTAATTAATTCCAAGTGTATGGAACAGGGACTGTGGGACTCATTTAAGAAGCACCCTTTCAAATCTGAAGATAGAGAAGCCATTAAACAAATAATTAGAAAAATACTCCTTACAGTTTAGGAAATCATGCAGAAAATGTGAACAGCATATAAGTTGTGGCATGTATATTGCTTGTCTCCTGAGAAAAATAGTTATGATAATTTATGGAACTAGGACTCTAAGGGACAGGAAAAATTGTGATAAGCAATGTTAAAGAGGAGCTAGACCAGACAATTAAAAATTGAATCTGAGCTTAACATGACTTTTGGTTCCCTGGGAAAGTATCACTTGAATAGGATTACCTAATCAAGGACATTAAGGTAGCCTCCAAAGAGACCATAAAAGCTGCTAGAAGTCTCTTTTAAAGGTCCAAAAGCTGCTGATGCATATTTTGTAAACTTATTTTCTACTGGCTCAATCTCATTTTAGCCTCTCATTTTCTTTCCCATATGTTTTATTTTTTACTTTATCTGGTATGCATTTCACTAAGTCCTTTTCAAACTTAAATAAAAAAATGGTAGGTAAGCAAACACAAATAAGTATATATGTATCATGGTAGCCAGTATTTCTAAGGAATAGTTTCACTATCTTACTAAGAAGCTCTTTATTGGATGTTTTTGCTTATTCAACATAAAAAGTCTACTATATTTCAATTTTCATATCCCACAACCTTCTATATCCACCCAAAAGCCAAATAAATCTTAAATACTACTTTTTAAGAACACATTGTACCTTTCTGATAACTTTAATGAGGAGTGTTTGTTTATTTTTCCATTGTCAATTGGTGTGTAAGAAACTACCTTAGAATTTAGTGGCTTAACCAATCAACTATTATTTCTTATGTCTGTGTGGATTAGAAGTCGGGGCATGGCTTATTTGTCACTTATTCTGTTCCTGAGGAATCAGCTGGGAAGTTAATTCAGCTACATTCAGGTGACTGGGTTAGGCTGTAAGGTCCAAGGAAGCCTCATTTACCAATTTGGCACTCCAGTGTTCCTCCATGTAGCCACATTCTTTTCCAGTGGTGTCTTATTCTCCAGCCTTCTTCTTCCTCTCTCTTCCCTCCAGAACAGCCTGAATTTTCATACAGCATGGTGGTTGGTTTTACAAAACAAGGGAAATGAAAGCTGCGGTATTCTTAGGCCTGGATTTGGAAGAAGTTGAACATCAGTTGTGCTGCATTTTGTTGCTCAATGCCAGTCAAAATGTATGCACAGCAAAGGGAGGAATGGTTAAGTGTCCTTATTTAGTGGCTCATATTCAGAGATACTTATTCATATATTTGATACGTTGGGCAAGAAATAAGGTATTGGCAAATAGGTACTGGAGACATACTTTTGCTCAAAACTCTCTGTCTACATATTCAATATGTCGCACAGACATAACCCTTATTTCATTGAGCAACATATCTAGTAATGAAGACAGATCTTAATCAAATCTCTTTAAAATATGATTCTAAATGGTTGTATTAGCAATAAAGAGAAACTTTAGAGAGCTCTTTGCATCTGTAAAATAGGGGCATCATTTATCTTGGATGAGACAATGAGTAATTGATGGTTGAATACAGGTAACAAAATGAAGTAGAAAGAACATGGCAGAATTTCAGGCAGTGATAATATGTGCAAGCATGGGTATGACAATACACCAACTTTCAAGGTGGCTAGTGCTACTAGATTAAAGAGATTAAGAGAAAAAAAAGAGATTAAGAGAAAAGAGTGACTTGAAATGAGGTTGGAGAGTCAAGTCAAAACAGACAGTTCTGGGTCTTGTAACCCATAGTAAAAGTCTTAGTCTTTATATTTACAATAATGAGCTCTCAGTGTAAGGCCTGAAATGATTGTCTTTATTTATGTTTAAAGTTCACACTGCCTACAGGGTTCACAATGAATAGGGTGAAACAAAGGTATGTAGGAGAGAATATTTAAATAGCTAGTACAAGAGATGCTGGTAGCTTAGTTTGGTTGTTTAAGGTGAGATGGATAGATGCTTACAAATGAGACGATTTTTTGTTTGTTTGTTTAAGTACAATCAACACAGCTGGATGAATGGACAGAGTAGTTAGTGAAACAGATACATATCAAGGATACAGCATTCTCAGAATGGGGAATTCTCTTTTTAGGTGTCTGGCTTGGGAAGCTGAGTGAATTTTGGGTGTGTGGTTCTTCAGTGCCTTTCACAATTTCAAGTTGAAATGTTATGGAGTATGTTATGTGGACATTTTTCTGCTTTGAATTTTGTCTAGTAGTTTATTTTGTAAGTTTATTTCAGGATACATTATTATATCTATATGTTACATCAGTTATTGCTAACACCTTAACATATTGCTTCTTTCAAAATACATTTTAAATTGAATTAATGCAGCTCCTAAGAATTTCTCTACAATTTTAACTCTTTCTCCTGGAAGTAGGTCATGTATATTAGATTGATCAATTTCAACACAATACTTCTTCTAAATCATACTCTACAACTTTCTTAGAGTATGGCATTTTTCTTCTCTCCAGGTTCTTCCTACAGAAATAAAAACATACTTAAAAGTTATAATGAAAAAATATTGAATTTCTTTAATGTTATCTATTTAAGAATAAAAATAATGAAAAATAATGTTGTATTTGAAATGAAGTGGAAAGGGAGAATTCCTTTTCTCTTCTTCAAAGAATGTCATTCTGAGGGCAGAACTTAAAAATCGTTACCTAAGCTAATCGATTTATGGCTTAGCACTATTTCATCTTAAAATGTCACAGTTCTTGGGTAACAATATCAGTTGTCCACATTTGAAGTCAGGATTTACTTTAATAGTGGCAGGAAGGACATTATGCTATAGAAGAACAGATGCATTTTGTTCTTTACACTAACTTAAAAAGTCAAAGAAAATATTGCCTAAATATAATGTGAGCATACTTCCCAGTTTGACCCTCCTAGTTTACACTTGTGATACCAGGGTTCTGTTCATGGAGTCCAAGAATGAGCTTCGCAAACTCTCAGGAAAAGCAAGAGGAATGGCTTTAATTTAGAGAGAGAAAAGCACAGCTTGTGGGGTGGGAGGGGCAAGGCTGCCACATAAGGGCTCAGGTCCGGGGTTTTATGTCTACTGCAACAGCAGGAAAACTAAGCTGATTCTTACTGATTTTTGCAACTCTGTTGCTGTTTTTCACTGGTTCCCGTCAGAATGACCAGCTGTATTTTAGCCAATCAAATTAAAGGTCATCTCTATTTCAAATTGGTATGTTTTAGTCGAATGCTACCTGACTTAGAGTAGGAAGAATGTTCCTTATTATCGAGATTCGGTGAAAACTTCCTTATACGTTGTTGTATTGTTTTACCTGCAGGCATCTTGTTTTTCTTTACATTCCCGAAGTCCTTAGCAAGCATCCTATTTGTCCTTTCCCAGAGCTCTTATCCTGCTCTAACTGGACAAGACTGCCCCCTCTCCTCTCCCTGCCTCACTTGTATCTATATTTATTTCTAACCACTTTTTTTATTCTCAACATTGTCCCAGCTTGGATCATAAATTATATAGTCACTCTCTTTAAATATTAGGAATTAGTGTATGTGCTGCTATTTGTGAATTTTCCACAGCCTATTTTAAACTATGTATTTCCTTGGATTCTGCAATATTGTAAGAAAATTCATACTTTTGTTAGGTGCTGTGTGATGTACTCATCTGCTTTTATTAATTTACATCCTTAAATCTTTTTTTAAGTTTATTGAGGTAAAATTGGCATGAATTATTATGTTAGTTTCAGATATACAATATAGCCATGTGATGTTTGTGTGCATTGTGAAGTGGTCATCCCAGTAAGTCTAATTACCATCTGCCACCTTACAAAGCGAATACATCGTTGACTGTATTCCCCATATTGTACATTACATCTCCATGACTTATTTGTGTTATAGGTGGAAGTTTGTACTTGTTAATTCTCTTCATCCATTCTCACCATCAATTTCTCTCCTCTGGTAACCACAATCTGTTTTCTGTACCTATGAGCCTAGATTTTGTTCTGTTTTGTTTTTGATTTTTAGATTCCACATATAATTGAAATTGTGTTGTTTCATTCTTTCTCAGTCTGACTTACTTCACTTAGCATAATACACTCAAAGTCCATCCATAGTATAGCAAATGACAAGATTTAATTCTTTTTTTGTGGTTGAGAAGTATTCTATTTTGTAGAATAGGTAGATGAATCAATGCCACATTTTATCCATCCATCAATGGACATTAGGTTTCTTAACATGTTAGTACTTATAAATAATGCTGCAGTGAACATAGAGATATGTGTATATCTTTTCAAATTAGTACTTCTATTTTTTTCAGATAGATAGCCAGTAGTGGAATTGCTGGATAGTATTAGTAGCACTATTTTTAATTTTTTGAGGAACTTCATAATCTTTTCCATATTGGCAGCACCAAGTTATACTCCCACCACCAGTGAAGGAGTCTCTTTTCTCCACATCCTCACTGACACTGTGATATCTTGTCTTTTTGATAATAGTCATTCTGACAGGTGTAAGGGAATATCTTATAGTGATTTTGATGTGCATTTCCCTGATGATTAGTGAAGTGGAAAATCTTTTCATATGTCTTTTGGCCATCTGGTTGTCTTCCTTGGAAGTATGTCTATTCAGAACCTCTGTCCATTTTTTAATAGGACTTAGGACTGTTTTTTTTATTATTATTGATTTGAATGAGTTCTTTATATATTTGGGATATTAATCCCTGTTCAGATATATGATTTGCCAATATCTTCTTCTGTACCATAGGTTCCCTTTTGATTCTGTTGATGGTTTTGTTCACTCTGGTCAGAAGCTTCTTACTTTGATGTAGTCCCACTCATTTATTCTGCTTTTCTTTCCCCTGCTTTTGGAGTCAGATCCAAAAAATATCACTAAGTCTGAAGACAAGGAGTTTACCACCTATCTTTTTTTTCTAGGAATTTTATGTCTATTAAGACAGGTCTTAAACCTGTCTTTAATCCATTGAGTTAATTTTTGTATATGGTGTAAGATAGTGGTCTACTTTCATTCTTTTGCATGTGGTTGTCCATTTTTTCCAGCACCATTTGCTGAAGGGATGTCCTTTCCCTTTGCATATCCTTGCCTCCTCTGTTTTAGATTAATTGACCAGATATTCATGGACTTATTTCTGGCCTATTTTGTTTCTTTTTATTTATTTCTTAAATTATTATACTTTTTAATTTGCCTTACATTATTACATTTTTTAATTGTGACTTACTCCTTTTTTTTAGTTTGTATTTTCTCCCTGCCTCTAGAGTAACATTATGTTCAGTCAGCTTTCCTATCCTTTTCTATTTGCTTTTTCCTCTCTGGCCTTTCTCCAGTACCCATTCTTGAAATGTGATGACCAGAAGTGCTTGCAGTATTCAAGGTACAGGTGCAGTAAAGTTTTCTACAAGACAAGGACAATATGGGTTCTGCTGGGTTTGCTTTTGCTTTTATGTTTGCTGGCTTCCAAAAGCTCTCCTGAGTGTATTAAGTATTGTGTTGGCTCCTTTGTCTGCTGCGGCACATTGGCTTGATCTCCCCAGGGAGGAAGCTCCAGCTTCCCACACTGATACTGTATTGTCTTAAGGGTGCCACAAATGTCCTCAGCTGCTGTTAAAAATTGTTAATTCAGATATTCCTTTTGCCATTGCCTGAGGGAAGCCAACTTTGACACAAAAGATATGAATGAAAGATGATGACATGCTTCCTTTGAAAGTCACTACCTTTGTTCTAGGCATCAGTATTTTAGAAACATATTTTGTGCTCTTAACAATTGCAGTTTTCAGACAAAACGTTAATTTTTTTAAAAAAGAAAGGAAATATATTTCTGAAAACACATAGTAAAACTTCTTTGGATTTCATCCATATAAATCAAATAAATTTTTCTATTGTTTCCTGCAAAAAAACAAGTGTTTTATATTTTATTCATAGTTAAGATACATTTTTTCAAAGCATCATGGTATTAAGACAGTCTTTTTTTTAAAATTTGTTTTTAGAATTGATATTCATTGTCTTACTTCTTAGGCAAAAAGTGCTATAATTTGAAGGAACATTATCTCTATGAGGTTTTTTTTTCCCCTTGATAATGGGAGGTTTCAAAGTTCTGTTGAGGAACCGTATTTTACAGGCTGAAATTGCTAAGGAGAAGAACAATCTAGAGTCATTTTCTCTTAAAAGACAGGGACAAAAAATCCATTCTACGTGTCTTTAGTTACTAACTTAGTTTTCCATCCAACTTTGGGAAAGTGATTTGTGCAAGTAACAGAATAAAGACACTAGCATTTATCACTCTTACATAAGGCTCTACATAAGCCAAACAAATCTCTTTAAGAACAGCTGCTTTTCATTTTAAGGTGATAGAGGGCACGAAAGCTACATCTTAGAAATTTTCAGAGAAAAAAATAAAACATGAATAAATGAAAATAAAACATCCAGATTATGGAGTGTATTGTTTGCATGCAAGAATGTATAACATAGCTAGAAAAAATGTTTAGTAGTGTTTGTGTAAGTGTGTGTTTATGATTTAGGATCAGTGGATATAGCAAGAGGGGCATTTTCGAATGAGGAGTTCAAAGAGTTTGAAGGTATAAACTAACTCTTTTTTATGCTATTTACTGAATAATTGAGCAACTTGATGTTCCTTTAAATGATTCTTTCATCAAGTTTCCTGGGCTTCCCAAGGAGACGGTAGGCTATCAGAATGAGCAAATTCTGGTCCAAACCTCTCACATTTTATAGAAGGAAACAGTCTCAGAGGGAGTGTTCCAGAGTGCTCCAGAGAGCATGTGGAGTGACTTACCAAGCACAGGCAGCGAGTTCGTGGCAGAGCCCAGATGAACGCCCGGGTTTCCTGAATCCTGCCCTGGGTTTTTTCTGTAGCCCTTGCTGGATCCTGGCCTTCGGGGATTTATCTGCTTAGCACTCCTGACTTCTCTTTGGCTGTGCTGTCCTGGTTCTGCAACTCCCCTAAACATCTCAGAATACATCTCCAATTCTGTTTAGTGAGAAACTAGCACAGGCCTCATGCATTCCATCCACACCCACTGAGGACCTGTGATCAGAAAGGATGCTGGATGGAACTTACTGCAGTGAATGAGAATGGGTCCCTGCTCTTCTAGGAAGAGAGGTTTAATAGACTAGTTGGGAGACAAACACTGGAAGAGAAATATTATTGCAATGTTGATATTATATTTAACGATTGAAAGAAACTATCCACTAAAAAAGTAAAATGGCTCAACCACGGTCACAGAAATTATTAAGTGGCAGAACCAGTACTGAACCCTAGCAAATTGCATCTAGAAGTCTCTGTGTCAGTGTTATATGAGAAGTTACCTCCAAGCAAAATTAAGATAGAAATGTTCAAGGAGAAATACAAATGTCCAGAAGAAATATGTTGTGCAGTATCTTTAGGAAATATTCACAAATCCTAGTCAGTAATGTTGATGAGAAATCTTCACATTGGCCCTCTATTGGCCATAGGTCAAATTTGACATGTTATAGAATTGGACAAAGCTTACAATTATTACATTTACTTAATGTACATGAATTAGGAATAACACTTTCCAGAGGGGAAAAAAACAACACAAGAAACCACAGTATTTAAAGAAGCCTACTGTGTTTGATTTATATTATGGCTTTACCTATTATAAAAATAGAACAGAACAGAATATATATGACTTTTAAAAACATAAAGATAAAATATTCCTCTATTTTATGTTGTCAATTTTGGGCTAACAAAAACAGAATAATATTTATTCACATGTATTTTATATATTCCAAATATTCTAAAATCTATTTTTTATCATTTGAGCCATTTGATTCTCTTAAGTTTTGAGTGGATATGATATACAAAAATAAATTAAGTGTTTTACTAATGTTTACAGTAAAAAAGGAAGAAGATGGTGAATATTAGAAATACCAGATATTTTTGCCATTTTCCTGAGAATCAGTCAAGTAGAAGAGAAGCTATTGCAGTCATGTTTTATATATATATTATTTCTCAAACAAGCATGCTAATGTTATGATTCATCTGAACAAGAGTATGTTTGACCAATGAACATCTTAGAGAATATATCATGATAGAAATTGGAGGGAACAACTGAGAGAAAATTCTGAGATTATTCAATTACCAAGAGGAAAATAAAATACATGCTACAATCACACCATACAGATGGGCACTTCATATTGTTGTATATTTCCTATCAGATTAAATATGTGTATTAACCAAATAGATTATATAAATTACTTTCCTCTTTCCAGAATATGGTGATGCCTTTTTCTTCAAGCACACACTACACTAAGCACTTTTCTTACTGTTTTCATCTAATACTTTTTAATAGACAGACATCAGCAATCATCATAGTACTTGAATTTTATTAATTTCAGTAAGAAAATGCATTTTCATATATAAAAAGAAGCATTTTTTCTGAAATTCCTTATATGTCCTTTATTCATTTTCTGTTGAACTTTGTGCATTTTTATTAAAATAGTTTCATATATTTTATATTAACCAACATTTTCTCTTATATGCTGAAATTATTTTTGCTATTTTATTTTTTGAAATTTTGTTGTCTTTTCACTTCTTACATACATATATTCCAAAAACTTACTTAATCAATTTTATTCCATTATGTCTGTCTCTGAGAAAATTACTTTTTCTGTTGGCTTTCACTTAAAATGTTTAAAATGAGGTTTTTTATGTTGAGATTAGATATGCACCAACATTTACTTTTAATGTTGAAAGTTTTTAAATATTTGATTCTGAGCCAAATACAATTTGTTTTTATATATTTGTGAGATAAGAAACTAATAGATTTTTTCTTAATACGTTATAAACTCTGCCAGCACTAGGTGTATTTATAATTCACTTTTTCTCTAAAGATGTGTCATGGCATCTTCCACATCTACCAAATTCTTATATATACTAGCTCTGTCCTGGGCTGTCTATTCTATTCCATGAACTTTGCTCTCTCTGCTTTTCAAAATACCAGAATTTTAATTATTGCATTATCAGTTGCTTTATAATAAATTAACTTAGTTATATGATAATTAGTTACGGTTATGGCTATGTTTCTTATTTAGTGATTTCATTGTTTATTAGAGCTCCATGACATGCAAGATAAAGAAGTCTTGGTTTTGTTCCTTTTACATTTTTCCCTATTTAAACGATTTGGGGAAACATTATTAGAAAAGATGTATCTGTCAAGTTAGGTTACATTATGCTGAAATAACTAACAGCATCCACAAATACCCAAATCTCTTGATGATTTAAATAAATATTCATTTTCACTCATTCTCTATGTCCTTTGAGTTAGTGGATTGAGTTGAGGGCTTGCTTTTCTCATAGATACCAGTGAGGGTCTGGGCTGCTGCAGACCTCATGTTAATGCATGGTTCCACACTAGCCAGAGTAGATAAAGGAAACCTACTGACTCTTCCACTGTCTCTTAAATATTTTATCCAGAGAAGACATTCACCCTTTTGCTCATGTTTCATGTCAAAGGAGTCAAATGATGACACCTAACTTCAAAGAGGCAGGGAAGTACAATCCTGTTGTCTGAACAGGGCACAGGATCTCTGAAGTACTTGCAGAAGAGTTTGCTTTTCTGGTCACCAAGCATTCAGGTCACTCTTCAAATATAAGATGCGCTCCTCATAAAATGAAACAACACAGCTTCAGGTTGAAAGTCTAGAATCTCCGAGTTTTCATACTACTTTCTTAATCAGAAGATGATATCAAATGGTCTACAGAGTATCTAAAGTGGGTTTTCTTCTGATTCAGAAACATGAGAGATAAAAACCAATTGATATATTTCCAAATGCCCAAAATACGATAATACAATGGTAGAACAAGGATAGGCTATCCAAAATATACCCTTCCACTTAGGAATAATTAATGGTTATTACATAAGAGACTCAGCAATCATATATGTATGTATGTGTGTATATACAATCAAATATGTAAAGGGCCTGAGACTTCAAAGAAAAAGTGAAGTAGATCACAGGCATATGAAAAGAGTAAATGCTTGGTAAATAAAATACTTGATGGCCGCATTGAAACAATGGGACAGAGTGAGGAGTTTTAACAGACTTTGTTAACATTCCTTCCTGTCTTATCATCACTAGTTTACATTATATATAATAGTCTATGGTGATAGCTCTCCTCCTGGTGTAGCTCCTCCCATCTAAATCCTTTCTATGCAGGTGTGTGCGTGTGTGTGCATGTGTGTGTGTGTGTGTGTGTGTGTGTGTGTAGTGTGGTGGGGGAAGCCAAAGCATCTTCCTTAATCTTTTTGGCCTTGATGGTTTTCAGCTCAAAATAATCTGCATGTCACAGTGGCACATCTTGGGGCAGCTTATCCTTGGTCCCAAAAACATCATAGATTGTTCCTGAGCTACCAGTTTAGGTCACTACAGACTGTTCATAAACTCATTAACTTGAAATTTATTATTATGCACATATCCATTTAAAATTAGCAACAAAATTGCAGATGTTCATTGATGATAGTTCTGATTCGTGTTTAATTCATATTGCATATTTTCAACTATTTATATTACAAATATCAAGTTATTTCATTTTTTTGTCTTATATAAAATTTACAGATTTATTCCATATACAATACATTGAAAACATGTAAAGTGTATAATTTAAGTTTTGATATGTGACTAGACCTGTGAAGCCATCAGTAGAATCAAAAATACTAATTTAGAAATCTCTCTAAAAAAATTCACTGTAGTACAAGCAATAACAGTTCAACTTTAATTAAAGTCTCTAGTAGGATTTGTCATCACATTTTTTTCAATTATTTTTTAGGGATTTCAGATTTTCCAAATGGTACAATGTATGATTTAATAGTGCTCTGCCTCTGCTAGATTAATGAAATTTCTCCATAATTGTATCATGTGCTACTTAATTTAAAAATTGTATTGGTAATGAAAATTATTAGCATGGATTTAGATCATTTAAATGATCTCCAACTCACATTTCCCCCTTCATATTTGACAAAATGTATTTATGATTATTTAATCTCAAATTGATTATGAAGAGTTGTAAGCACCTAACATTAGATGGAAATAACATAAAAATTGAAATCTCAAATAGAAAATATTACAAAATAAGCAAAATTCTATGATGTTAAAAGAGAAACGCAAGAATTTCTCAAAGCATACAAAAATTTAATTTTATCAATTTCAATTTCAACCTTGAAAAGACAAAATATTAGGTACTTGACTATAGAACAATTTGGGCATCAAAGAATAACAGTGGCCTTTTGACAAACTGATGAATGTTTTGAATATATATTTTGAATTTATGTTTTATATATGTTTTGGATATAACCTGGAATGAGATGCATAGTAGCTCAAAATCCTCCACTTCAAGAAAAACTGTTACTGCTCCCAGTAAATTCACTATGAAATTGGTGAGACCAAATAAAGACAACAGAAAGTTGCGGGTTAAAAGGGGATCATACCACGTTTATTCTCCCTGGTGGTCACCTGGCTGTGAACAAGCGGCAAAGACAGTCTCTGATCACCAGTCTGTGGTCTGGCTGCAGCTGCACAGTCTGGGGACTGGCTCCTGCTCCCCCAGCATGGGCTGCACCTCCACACGCTTCTACACACTCTGCGGCTTCTCTCTCCTGCTTCCTTTCTCTGCGCCCTAAGCTTTCCGCTTCCATCCTTCTCTCCTTACCTGCCCCTAGCACTGAGAGGAACTCTGTGGGCAGGTCTCTATGGTGACTGGCAGATGCCCTACCAATTACAATTATGTTTCCTGTCCACCCTCCCCTGCCGCCGGTGCTCCAGTGACTGATGGTTGGCTCAGTGGGCTGCTAAACATTCTGCTACCCATAAGTATGCAAACGGGCTTTTTAAAAAATCTATACAATGGGCTAAATTAAAGCCAGGTGAGAACCCTGGTCAAATATTTCCATTTTCTGGACTCTAACCTTTAAAATAAATTAATCAATGGGCCGTGACCTGAATGTGAAAATGAATAGACTGCCACTGCTCACAGTGATCTCTTTTTCCACTGGACTAATTCCTTCTTACTATTCGTTTTTTAGTAACGCATGTAAAATCTGAACACATTATTACTACAAAAAATATTACATATAAAGACAGTTTTTCTTATCTAAAATCTTGGCTCTATACAAGCCACTATTGCTACCATTCCATAAATATACAGTATATAATAATTATTATAACCATATAATCATTCTATATGATTATCCTCTCATATATCAATATAATTATGTTAAATTATATTACTATATTTAAATGTTAAATCATATTAATATATATATGTATTATTATTATATAATATAATGTGTATATATTAATATTACATAAACATACATATGTGTATATATTGGTATGACAATGATTGGCTATCTTACATATAAATATAAAATATAGAATAATATTCAAAGTAAGGTACGTATGTATGGATTATCATGAACAATGTAAACTACATGCTTTTAAGTAAAAAAGAAAAAAAATGGCAAAAATCATGTAAAGTGCATTTAAAAAATTTTTTAAACTAAATATCTCTGTACTGGCTGTAAATGTGTACATACAAAAAAAGATGTAGGACATGCATACCTAACTGTTAATTATGCCTTTTCAATCTATCTGAAATAGTGATATTTTAATAAAGATTAGCTATATTCTTGGAGAATGAGAGTGTTCATTAAGGAAAGTGTCTATTTATGTATTTTCATCTATTATACAGTTTTGATTTTTATAACAATCTGATTTTATAATTATCAATAAAAGCAGTTATTTAAAATATGTAAATAACTATTCAGTTCTTTTTAAGCAGATCATGTGCTTAATTTTTTTGATAGGGGCTTTTTCTAGAAATTCTTAAAGTTTGATTTACTCAAATTTATTGTCTCATGTTTTTTGTTTTTGGAATTTTAGAGATCTAAGTCATAACATTATCTTAACATTATCTTTTTTTAAACTTATTATCTATTACATATATTTTTTATTAAATTTACTGTTCATTAACTTTTTTTAACAACATTAATTTTAAATTTTACATTTAATATTTTTTGAATCCATATGGATTCTTTGTATATCTCATGCTAGAAAGTAGGTTTTATGCTTCTACTTAGAATTTGCAAACTTCTAAAACAATCTTTCTGCTCTGTCTCTGTCTTTCTCTGTCTCCCTTACTGTCTATTTCTCTCTGTCCTGCCTTTTTGTTTCTTCACTTTTTGGAGAGTGGGAGTGTCCAGTAAGGTATGTTTCAGTAGCCAGTAAGGAAGTCTTCTGTCTCCTGTTTTGTCCAGGTTGACACAGCTTAATTAAAATGTTGTATTAAGTAAATATCAAAATAAATGAATTATTCAGAAGTCTAACTGAAATATTTATTGGAATTGCAGTGAATTTATGAAAATCTTGAAGATAATTGATATCTTTATTTTAAAACCTCCTGTCCAAAAGCATGGAATGTTTCTCTCATCTTTTTAATTTTAATTTTTTAAAATATAATTGAAAGTTTTTCACTACAGAGACAATTTAAACTTGATTTTATGTTGTATATTTTAAGCTTGACTTCTAGCTATTACATAGTTTTTATTCTCTTCACATTTTGGTTATATTACTTTTACTTACTTTTAGTTATATTATTTATTTTTTTTTTGCTATTTGGGAGAAATGTTAATGATCTTTGTAATTGAGAGATTCAAAGACATATTGAAACTACTTTTGTATTAAAAATGCTGAAATTACTGTACTAATTTAATATTCTATTTTTTACATAAATATTTATATCATCTTTAAGTGATAACTTGTTTCCTCCATATATGTTTACATTATTTATCTATATGTTTACATTATTTATCTGCTTTTCTTGGTTATGTCTGTGACATTTTAATAAAAGTGTAATATATCTCCAATAAGAATAATAGTTACTAGAGATTTTTAAAAGTTCTACCTCTTCTGAATAATTTCTCATGGATTAATAGTTTAGTAAGACTTATAAAAATCATAATTGTGGTTTTTTAAAGTATCAATACCTTATTTATAGAATATCTGGAACTTTTTCATTTCTATTCTTTCCTTTTTGAAGGAAATATGATTTCTACTTCTTTATTATTAATTGAAATGTCTGAATTTTCTATTTCTTAACTAATTTTGACATATTGCATCTTTACAAACATTTTACACCTAATAGCTAGTTATCATAGTTTTAATTCTTCAAATACCTTTGTTTCTAAAGATTTTCCACATTTTTAATCTTGTAGACTTTTAGATATAGTATTCTTTCATATATCAATCTTTGAAAAACAATAGTAATAGTATTTCCAAATAACCAAATTTAGGGTTATATTTGCTATTTATTACTGCTGCATTTCATGGATATGTATCTTTACTATTCTCATCTTCATTTGAGATTGCTCTCAGGCTCTTTTTACAAATTAAATACTTTATCTGTTCTTTTTTTTCTGTTTTCTGATAGACATTTAATATTTTCAAAATTTTGGTAAGTGTAGTTTATTTTCTCAGTTCTAAATATAATATAATTTTCATGATGATTTCCTCTTAAACCAAGGATTATAGTAATAGCAGTAAATTTCTAGACTTACAGCATTTGTTTTTGTTATTTTCATATGTTTTTATTACTTTCATTGAATTCCAGTAATTAATATAGTCAATTATAGATACAGGAGTTACTGAAGTTGGCTTCTGAAAATATACTTGCTAATATGTTTATTTGACTCTTTTGCCATTTGTGACTTTATATATTTAAAAGTAAATGTTCCTGATTTTTTGTTTCTTTGGAAGTATAAAACTTCCCATTTTTAGCTGAATTCTGTTCTGTCAGATATTAAATATGGTATGATGTTTTTATTATTTTTGCTCATATTTTTTCTTCAGTATTTTAATTTCAAACTACCTTTAGCCATTATTTTGTAGTAGACACCATATTGTCTGTGTCCTAAAAGAGCCATATTATACAGGTTGATTGCTTCTTAATGGTATAATTTATTTTCCTATTATTTCCATTTCTTAGGACTTGGTATTTTGTTCTGGAGTATTGGTTAGAATAAATTTTGTCTTTGGAAAGGATATTCCATAGATTATTTGCTATTGCATTTATTATGAGGAGATAGCATCTCACTTTCTAGTCCAAGATTGGTTTGTTACTTCAGATGGTGCTTTCCTTCATTTGAAGGAATTTATTTCTTTTTGGTATAGTTCTTCCTCCAAAAGTGTTATTATGGACTCCCTGTGGCAAAATTCCTGAGGCCTTGCATGCTTACAAAATATTTCTATTGGACATACACATATAAATCACAATTTTGCAGGATTCAATTCTGTAGGTTGTGTGTTCAAACATTATCTCTTTTTACACTTTGAAGACATTGTTTTTGTGTTAGATCCAAGATTGCTGGTCAGCCCTCTGTTACCATTCTCAATTTTTGTTACTTATGGTGATCTGTATTTTCTCTTTGGAATTCTTTAGCTCTATTAATTTCTTAAACTTTACTATAGGTCTTTCTATGCACTTTCATTTTCTGATTGCCATTAATTTAATCTTATGTCTTTGTCTTGATTTGATTCTAGAAAATTATTTTCATTATTTCTTCCAACATTTTCTAATCATGTTTTTTCCCTTTTCTATTGATGTCTGTTATATGGTGATAGTTATATTGTCATGACTCTTAGCTGTTCTTTCATGTTTTCTGTCTTTGTACCCCAATTTTTTGATATCTTTTGGAAGAGTTACTCAATCTTTTTTCAGATTATTATTTTTTTCTTTGGTTCCATTCATCCTATATATTCTCCATATCCCAATTTTGGATTTTATTTCATTTATTTTATAAAATTAATATCTTTCCTTAATGTATATATATATATACACACATTCACACATACGTTGTTTTAGATATCATATATTATTGTATATAATTCCCTTGACAGTTATGTTTCACTATTTTGTTGCTTATATACTGTTTTGTTTGTTGCTTATTTTTATTATGGTCACATGTCATTTCAGATGTTTGATTATTTTGACCTATGAGTTCATGTTCCCAGAGGTTTTAGCTACCCTATCTCTATGAGGGTGATGGAATGGGAGCTGGCCCCAGTTTTGTCCTTCCTGTGGGTTGTAAGAAGATGATAGGAATTGTGAGTAGATCATTCTAGGTATCACAGATTAACTGATGAACAACCCAGATTTTTCCCACATCCTTACACAACTCTTTTAATCAGATAATCTCACTTAAAATTTTTAAAATAAGTATTACTGGAATAAAGACATACTCTTTAGCTTGTAATCCTCAAAATTTAAATATTCAGAAGAGCAGAGACTTGTGAATAGTTGATTGCACACACTTATTTTCATTAGCTGCTATCCCCAGGAGGGCCTTAATATTGTTTGATATTATTCATCTTATACCCATGATGTAGGCTGTTGTTACTTCTTTCCATTATATATGTCCTTTCCTAAAGCAGATATTTAATCTCTTCTCCAATATATACTCCTTCTGATAAGCCTATTGCCAAATATTTTTCCTAGGTGTTGGTACATACTCCTCCTTATATACCAGTTCAAAGAACCTTGTCTTTACAGAGAGTTATTTGTGGTCCCTTAGGTATATGTTTAGCTGTATTTTCTATAGTTTCTACATAGTAAATTATGGTGAAAAGAACCATCTGTTTATGTCAGCTCAGCATCTTCCCAGGAAGTGAGAGCACCCCCCTAAAATTTTTATCAGCATATTTTTATCAGCACCTTTGGAGATTCACTTTTGTAGAGAGATACTTCTTGAGCTATATAAAATGTGTATTTTTTAAGTGCTAGCAAATTTTACTCTAAATGTTTTCAATGATAACTTGTATATTAATTCAGGAAACAACCATTTTTGAAGACATCAGTAATTAACATTATCCTAATGTATACACACATGTACTGTCTATAAAACTTACAGTAACTTTTGAATACAAGCATAACATCAATGTAATTATGCAGTATTAATAGTTATTAAATTTTTATTTCTTTAAAAATCCCACTCTGTTGGGTTAATCTGGCAAAGCATTCCCTAAGAAATCAGAATAAATTCCTGTAAATATCTGATGAAGTAAGAAGGAAAACAGTTTCCTTTTCAAATATATATCTAATCAGCTTTAATCTTAATTATATCTATAAATCCAAGCTAAATTTTGCCTTATAGCGTTGTTATCTTCTTTATAAACCACATTATTGATTGAAGTGATAGAGATTATAAAGTGTAAACACAATGGACCATCATATATTTGCAGTTCATGGCCTTTATATAGTTTGTATTCTATTTGATATAATAAGTGAATCTTGATTCTTAAACATTTTATTTGCCATTTTGTATAGATTAAAGAGGAAGAAAATATAAACTTTACAAATGCATTCCAATCCCAAATCAATTACTCACCATTCTATACTATTTATATCTTTTATCTTATCTATAAATTAAAATAACAGAAATATCAATTTTTACAATATTATCAGAATTTTATTCAAAGACACAAATTCATGTAAAAACTTGACAAAACTGCAGTTAAAAAATGGACCTGTTTTGTTCATTAATTTTTCTTTGCTCACTGACTTTCTCTGTCTGAATATGATAATTTAGGATATATGTACACATAATCAAATAGTGATTTATGCAACAAGTGGCACAGTGAACATTTAATGTTTTTAAGTAATGTAATCATGTTATAAAAGGCACACAGACTGTTGAATTGTTCATTAGAACAGCTCACCCATGTAACTATCAACTCAAAGTGAACTATCTACAGGGAATCTTATCATATGAATTTCACAGTAGTTAAAAAATGAAGCAAGATCAAAACAATATTCAGGGAAGGTTGTGAATATCAATATATATCACTTCATTCTTATATTTCCTATTGCTCACTACCATACTAATTCTAAGAGACAAATGTTATAATAATAGAGGCGGCCCATAGCAAAAATGTTATTGTTCATATCAAGTCACAGATAGAAGATGGTGGAATAATGCCAACATTTATTATATTCCAGGTGTTTTATATGTATTAAATATATAAACATGTGTATTATTAAATAATGTATATTAATATATCTTAATACATTATCATCTATGTTATATATGCAGTCCAACTCCAAGATCATGCTCTTAACCACCAGAATATGCTAAAGATATGGTTATTTCTATGAGAAGTGAACTTCACAGTCACTTCAGTGAGAACTACTAATTTTTTTTTTGCCTTTAGAATTTCTTAGTCTATCACTTATTTCCTCATTTCTAACTCTCAGTTTTTTCTTTGTTGATTTTACCCAGCCAGTTGCATGTGTATGTGTAGATGTTTATCAGTTTATACAGTATGTAGCCAAAACACACTAACTTTCAACCCTCATTATTAGTTATAAAAAGATTCTAATGAAGAATTATTGTCATTTTCTAGTCTAGAGTGACCAACTGTTTCAGTTTGTCCGGTACTAAGGGGCTTCCCAGGATGCAGGACTTTCAGTTTTAAAACTAGGAAAATAGTCCCAAGAAAACCATGATGAACTGGTCATTCCATCTTTATGGTGATAAAGTTATGCCTAGCTAGAAACAGTAGAATTTTCTAACCCAGTTCTCCTTCACACATGCTTAATCCTTTTTTTTAAAGTTGTGGACTAGCCCACAGAACCTCTAATATGTATGGAGAAGATGTATACTAGTATCTGAAACCCTTGGAATAAATAAAGCTTTTCTCTTGTTTAAAGTCCACACAAAGGAAATCCCATGGTTTAGATGCATTCACAAATTACCATAAACAGACGTGAAAAGTAAGAATCTTGTTCTTAAGACATTTTAAGGAAAGACTTGAAACCTGTCAGACTACCAGTATTAACCCTTTTCTCATAGAGGAAACTGTTCCTGTAAGCCTTTGTGTATCATCCTTAATTTTCATTTAAGAGTCATAAATTTCAAGTGACACTTCCCTCCAGAGCTGGCAAATTATACTACCTCATTGCTTTCTGGTGTTCAACTGGAGAACCGTATATCTTGCAATTTGATGGCTTCATGCTGAATGACCACCAGGTAGTAATAATAATGTAAAAAGGATGGGTGTGCATTTTCAGTGATACACAGGATGAAATATGGGTAAAATCCCTCCTACCAATAACAGCACTTAGGCTTGAAGTAATAGCTCTTTCAAAGTATGGAGAATGGATCTCTATAATGTTTAATTCTAAATCATTAGAGGACGGGCTCTCAATCCTGACAAGCTCATGGTATGCATTGAGAAATGACTTATTTTGATAAGATCATCTTACACACACCGCACAGCTGAAGAATATTTCTGACCCTCTAATGACTGGAACTGCAATTATCATCTGTGACTTATGTCTCACATGTATATGTACCTGCATGACTCTCCTATAACTAGGAAGTTATTTAGGCATGTGTTTGGTGACAGGACTCTATTTCCACTTTCCTCAAGGATGTATTATATTACTAAAAAAATAAAAAATCAGTGCTATGAAACACTATGGTAATCACATGTATATTCTACTCACAGCACATAAACATATATTACATAACTTTTCCAGACAAGAATTTCCCACAGATTCTTAGGAGACCTCCTATGCAAGTATATAATAAATGGGAGGTAAATTTCAAACAAGTAGCTTATTTTTATTTCCAATTCAGTCATCCATTATGTAGGTCCATTATGTTTCGGCTCCTATGGAGCTGAGCACTGCAGGAACAATGAATTGAGCAGTACTGACTACCATTCTGATTAGACCAGAAGCTGAGACAGGGTAATTTAAATAGAATAGTCTGGCCAATGGCTAGATGGAGGGGGTTGAATGAAGAGAGGAAGTCATTTGCAGAATTGGGCAGAATCACAAAGGTGCGATTATCCAGGCTCAATCCCTCAACCATAGCTCATGTGGTCCTCCTTGGAATACTGTGGCCATCACCTGCTGTTAAAACTCATTTTGTTCTCTTGCAGGTTAGCAAATAACATCTATTTGGAACTACTGGGATTTGCTATGGTTTCACTAAGGAAAAGCCCCACAGAGCTTTGAATAAGAAACTGTACCTGTACTTATCTAATTCTATCTTCATATAATCTGCACTCTGGTAATTGAAAATCAAACAACAACTGTAAAAATGAAGGTTATTTGGGTCCAAAAGCTTAGAACAAATAACAATGAAACTGTGATTCATGTTGCTGCTGGCAGCAGAGATAATTATAGAAGCTATTGGGCAACTTTCTTTGCCTTCAGAAAAACTGGGCAGGAGAGAAAACTGGATGACAAAGTTGAGGGTGAATCTTTGATAGCAAGTTCAAACATTTGTAGGTTTAATGATCCTGTTGATTCATAACAAATAATAGTAGTCCTTGTGGCTGAGATGGTGAATTTGAAGCAAAGCAAATATCAATGTGTAGAAGGGAGTCATGTGGCGAGAGTTCAAGCCAGGATGGCTGCCCCTTGTAAGAGCAGTCTTGTTGGTCTCATTTAAGGCAACATATTATTGAGTTCAAATGATAATGTGGCAATATTGGTACTACTATTGGTACTATACAAATAAAAAAAATGAAATGATGTGCTGTTGTGCATTTCATGGATTTAGACAATTACCAATGTTTTTGAAAGTACCCTTTGTTAATGGTGTCCAGAAGCATGTTAAAAATTACGAATTGTATCTTCAGTTTGGCAGTCTGACCCTTTTGAGTGCAGTATTTTGGAAGTAATTTGTTTTATCACCATAGAACTGGTGACCAGTTCACTACCAGTCAACAGCCCTGTCATGCATATTGCACAAAATTTCAGTCAATAGTTTCATTATAGGTCTTTAATATTAAGAAAATTTAAATCCAAAAATTCAAGGAATATTTTTACTATGATTAGAACAATTCTGAAGGGTTTTCTTCATTATTTATATATTCAATTAATGCTAAACACTTGCTTTCCTAGGAAGTGGTGTGAAGCAAATACTTTCCTACTTCTGTCTTTTAGGTTTTGGAATATAAAGAGTCCTTTTTGGAGATTTTCTTTTGGAATTAATACCTTCTTTAGTATGGAAAAAAAGTCCAAAAGGTCAAATGTGGCAAGTGCAGATAGAATTTGGTCCTTAAGACAGAGCTTGCCTAATTCCTGCTTTCAAAAAGCTAAAGGCAAAATGATCTTGCGAAAAGTACTTTTAGTTGGCAATATCCTCATCAAGTACAGAACATTATTCTGTACCTTAGGTTAATACTGTCAGATCATCATCAATCCTTTTTTGTCTTCCAATGCAAGCTGAAAACATAAAATTTGGTATGAATTAAAATAATGGTAGGAAAAACACACAGACCTATTTAATACTGTGAGATGTAAACATAAAGCTGACAGTTATTACCAGAGTCTACTCTGGGATCCTTTTACCATGGATTGATTAATTTCATCTGCTTTATCTAGTGTGAAAGACATAGCCAACCTACAAGGCACCACACACTTGGGGATAGCCCTCACCAGAGCAGCTGGAAGGAGCAAGCTGGCCTTGCACTCTAATCCTATCTGTGAGCTTGCCTTACACTCTAATTCTACTCTTAAGGATAGGAGAGGAGAAAATGTTTCCCAAGTAGGTGCATACACACCAAAAAAGCAGCAAGAGTAGGAATATCTTGTGCAATAATGAATTACTTTAACCAGTATTTAACCCCACTAAATCTTTCAGCAGAAAACTTTAACATTCCAGGCTACTGTATGATGCAGAGAATTCTTCTTAAATTAGTGTTGACATTATTTCTGACTCCTTTTGCTGTTTATGTTTTCAAATAGTAGGTTCTAGAGTCTACTTCCTTTCTTTTGTTTCTTACTAAAGCAAAACATCCATGCAAGGAACAAAACTCTACCTTTCTTTGGGCAGCACATATACTTTTTCTTTGTAATGGGAATATTAAAATTAACCTTCACATCTGTTCTACTCTCTAATTACACATGGAAACAGAAGAGCACAATTCACAACTGTATCATAAAACATAAGCTGTATATGATTTAAATTCATATGCAGTGTACGCTTTATTCCAGGCAGTATATATCTGTTATGTTATTCTCCTGTTGCAGACATAAATCAATGAGCAGTGTCTTTCCCTGGGGAAGAATTTCTGCTGCCTTTTCCCCTATGTAAACAAAACACGGTTTTCCTCCACAGAAAGGACTTTCATTTCATTCGTTTTTAGAGCAAAGTTCAAATGACTATATTGGTCCTGTGAGTTTGCTTTGATTGCAAGGACTAGCCCCAAACTTAAAAACAAAACAAAATGCACTCAGACAAAAAAAGTGGTCACTTGATGAGAATTTTACAAGCACAAAGTCACATAGGAGCCTTTTTTTCAAGAATCCTTAAAAAAATTAAAAGAAAAAAACTTTTTATTTGAGGAAAGTTAACAGTTGAGTTGGTTTAATGTAAAAACAGAATAGACTACTGAAGGGCCCCCACCAGTAAGATGGCGAACTTCTGGCTTCTCTTCCAGGTCCTCGGTTCCCGATGGTGCCACCTGAAGCCCAATCACCTCCCTCCCCCCTCACACTCCCAGCACCTAGCCAATAGCCACCAGCCCCGTAGAAGTGACACCTCAATCAGCTCATGCCCCTTCCTATATAACCCAGCACCTTTCCCTAATAAAGCAGAATTCTCTGGTAAATTGCTGCTGTGTGTTGCTCCTTTCCTTTCATTGGTGCTAAAACCCGGGAGACGGGACACCCCAACTGGGCCCTGTCTTCCCCCCGACACCAACAGCAGCTTGCCCTCATCCTCTTTTTCTGGCGCTGGCTCATCACACTCACCACTCCTCTCACCTTTAGGTAAGTTTTCCCCCGGAGTGGACCACTCTTCCCCGAGCTATCGCAGTGCCATTGACCGTGATTGTCTGGCAAGGCTCTGATGCTCGGGGATGAGGAGGGAATTCTCCCCGCCTCAGGCCTTCATGGCTGCAGTGGACCCTCAGGCCCCTCCTGCAACAGCCATAAACCTTGCCTCAGGCCTTCACGGCTGCAACAGACCGTCAGCCCCCTCTTCAACAGCCATAAATTGCCGCCTCAGGCCTTCACGGCTGCAGCAGACCCTCAGGCCCCCCTCCAACAGCCATAAACCCTGCCTCAGGCCTTCACATCTGTGACAGACCCTCAGGCCCCTCCTCCAACAGCCATAAACGAGGTGACTCCTTTGCGGATGAGAATGCTCCCTTTTCCCCCTTACTCCTTCCGTTCTGCCTGCCAAAATCCGTTCCGTCCGCTGAAAATTCCTAGTACTAGGTACCTCGTGACTCCGGCACTCTGCCTTCTTAGGGAAGTCTGGGTGAAGACCCACACTTCCTAAGAAATTCCAACTCATATACAAGTTTCCTTACACTCTAATACCAGCAAGGATCATCCGGGACACCCTTTGTCTCCTTGCGGTCTGCCTCCAGTCCGAGGATCTCCATTCATCTTCCCCTGTTTGTCTCCTTCTCTGTCCTTTACCATGGGAGCCTCCTCATCCCTCCCTGAAAGTTCACCTCTTGAATGCCTGCTTAAGCATCTGTCTACCCTCTCCCTGACACCTGATATAAAACCAAAACTTCTCCGTAAATACTGCTCCCAAGATTGGTCGACATACCCCCTAGACAATAACAACCAATGGCCCGCAGGGGGAACTCTTGATCCTAACATCACTTGCAATCTCTTTAACTACTGCCAGCACCTGAAAAAATGGAAGGAGATTCCCAATATCGTAGCTTTCCACCTCCTCTCTCCCCGCCCCCACCAAGTTCTCCTGGCCTGCAAGCCGTGCCCTTGCAGAAGCCTCCCGTTCACTCCCTTCCCCTTCTCCTACAACAGCCCTTCTCCCTTCCTCCCCCACCATCTCCTCCCCCATCTCACCTCCTCCACCTTCATCCCCAGCGGATTAAGCCTGAGCCTTTCAGCCCCCCTTTAACTAGGTCCCGGGGGCCTCTCCGTCTTTGCCCTCATCACCTGTTTCTCCCCTGTTGGGGACCGCCTTTGTCTTCTCACATGTTTGTAGGCAGAATGGGAAAGCACCTTCCCCCATGTCTGAATGCAGCATAGGAAAGCACAAGCTTGAGAACAACCGATGCAGTCCTTGGAAGTTATCTGTCCACAAAAACATATCTTGTCCTTGAAGACGAGCCAAGACTCTTCACTCTGAAAATAGAGAGACCTTGAAGATGTGTAGAAACACCGCCCCTGCTTCTAGCTATGCCCTTCCCCCACTTGCCGATGTGGCAGGAATAGAGAACAAAAAACATTCTGTTTATGCATTCCATAAGCAACTAACAGGAGCCCTGCTGTAGCTCAGTTTGTAGAGCATGGGACTCTTAACCTCAGAGTCATGAGTTCAAGCCCAACTGGAGCGGCAGAGGCAAGCAGCTGGGCTGCTGGCTGGCGATGCATGGGAGCGTCAGCCCTCCCAGTTCTTTCTATCTTTCTTTATTTTCTTCACCCCCCTTCCGCACTTCAGGACCTGCTTAACTAGGCACAGCTGGACCGTGTCACTCCCCCACAGACTGAGCCAGAACCCTTCAGTTCCCCTCAGACTCGGTCCCGAGGGCCTCCCAAAATTATCACCCCCCTCTGGGACGTAGCTTAGACAGACTCACTCAAGCCCTACTACAGTATACCAGCCTTGACCCAGAAATGCCTGATAGAAGACATGTCCTTATGACATACTTCCTAGCTCAAAGCTACCCCAACATTAAAGCTAAACTCAAAAAGTTAGAACAGGACCCCACTACCCCACAGACTGAGATCCTAACAGTGGCCTTTAAAGTCTTCCATAACCGGGAGGAGGAGAAAGAACGCTATAAACAAAAGGCTGATCCTTTTGTGCTGATAAAACCACAACCTGGGTGCCCTTCTACAAACAAGCGCCCCCCAGGAGCTTGTTTCAAGTGCAGACAAGAACGACATTCGTCAAGGGTGTGCCCTTCCCCCAGATCTCCTACCACCCCATGCCTCTGATGCCACAAAAAGGGCCACTGAGGGTCTGATTGCCCAGCCACCCGAAGGGGAGGCTGGACAAACAACCCCCATCCTAAGCCCGCAGTAGTGGGGCTGGCAGAAGAAGATTGACAGGGTCCGGGGGCTTCTCGCCTGACCATTTCCATCACCAAACAGGAGCCCAGTGTTACTTTAATAGTAGATGGTCGCCCCATCTCCTTCCTCCTAGATACAAGACCCACCTTCTCAGTCTTGCAAGAATACCGGGGCCCTACCACACCTGCCGTTACTCCTATAGTTGGGGTAGGAAGTAAACAGATTTTCCCATTAAAACCACCCCCCTTTTATGCACAATCCAAGACAATCCCATACCTTTCTCCCACTCCTTCCTAGTTATGCCCCAGTGTCCCATCCCTTTACTAGGATGGGACATCCTTTCTCTCCTCCACGTTTCCATAACTATATCCACTCCCACAGCCCCCAGTACTCCCTTTCTGATAGCCCTCATAGCTGATGACCCCCCCTCTACCCAATGAAAATTCCAGTTTCACCCTCATACACCCTGTAAGTCCCAAAGTTTGGGACATTACAAGCCCCTCCATAGCTCTATGTCCTCCTGCCTCTATCAAATTATGTGACCCCTTTCAGTATATCTGTCAGGCCCAATATCCCCTAACCACTTCAGCCCTCATAGGCCTCCAACCCATCATTCAAGATCTCTTAAACAAAAATTACCTCAGACCCACTCACTCCCCATTTAATACCCCCATATTAGCTGTTAAAAAAAACCAACGGATCTTTCCACCTCATCCAAGACCTTCGCCTCATCAACATGGCCGTTGTCCCTATCCATCCCTTAGTTCCAAATCCATACACCCTTTTATCGCAAATCCCTGCCTCAGCATCCCACTTCTCAGTCCTAGATCTCAAGGACCCATTTTTCTATTCCTCTGGACCCCTCCTCCCAAGATTTTTTCATCTTCACCTAGACGGATCCATACACAAGACATTCTGAACAACTCACTTGTACAGTTTTGCCACAAGGCTTCCAAGATAGTCCCCATATTTTTAGACAGGTCCTAGCTCAGGACCTCAAACAGTTTCATCATGATCACTCTGAGTCCACCTTATTACAATACGTGGACGATCTTCTACTCTGCAGTCCCTCGTGGGAACAGTCTCAACTTGACACTGCCTCCCTACTTAACCTTCTAGCTTCCAGAAGTTACCGGGTATCCCCCATCAAAGCTCAAATCTCTTCCCCTTCTGTCACTTACCTCAGATTCCTCCTATCTCAACAAAGAAAGTCCATTACCTTAGACAGAAAACAGCTCCTCTCTGACCTGCCCATTCCCAAAACCAAGACTGAAATCCTTTCCTTTCTAGGCCTGGCTGGGTATTTTAGAGCGTGGATCCCTAACCTCTCCCTGTTAGCAAGACCCCTATATGACCTCAGCAAGGGCCCCCCTGAAGAACCATTATCCTCCTCACCCCGACACTCCTTCATTGAGCTCTGTCAAGCCCTTGTGGAAGTGCCAGCTCTCCATCTTCCTGATTTGTTGAAGCCCTTCTCATTATACATTCATGAGAGGTCCAGTCAAGCTCTAGGAGTCCTAGGTCAATATTATGGCCCATCCTTTGCCCCAGTAGATTACCTCTCCAAGCAATTGGACCCCACAGTTTGGGGATGGGCCCCCTGCCTATGGGCATTAGCCGCTGGACAGCTCTTGCAGAAGGAAGCTCCTAAACTAATATTCAGGGTGCCCCTTACCATTCTGTCCCCACATCACCTAAAAGATCTCTTAACCTACAAAAGTTTACAGACTCTCCCTTCCTCCAGACTCCTGACCTTACTGCCCTCTTTCCTCCAAAATCCCGTTCACCCCCTTTGCCATCCATACCCGAATCATGACTTTTTCCTCCTTCACTGCTCTCTCGCTTTTTTTCCTCATTCCTATTGTCTTCCCCGCCACCCCAGCCTTCTTTGTATGGTGATTCAAAGTTAGACAGACTTACACACAGCATCAAACAAAAGTTACTGCCCTCATTGCCACATCATACTGCCCTCTGAAAAGCTGCTCTGAGCCTTTATACCTCCACTTTCCTCCCTCCACTAAAGTGTTCACTAGCAGCTACCCTTATTCTCCCTACCACTGCTTCCTCTATGACCAAAAACAAGCCTATAGCAGGCAATGCCCAGACACCTACAGGGAATGTCCCTACTGGTCCGGCACCACTCACTGCATGAGTAACTCCCAGTACCCACAGTATTACTCCTCCAACCATTTCATGAAATATCCCAATGGCTCATTCTCCTTATCAATCCCAGATCCCTGGGACTCTCGATGGGCTGCTAGAGTCACAGCCTCAGTTTACTATGGGGGTCCTCGACCCCCCACAGTACCCTTCATATCTCTTAAAAGTATGTTCCCTCTCATTCCCAGATCTCTCAAATTGCATCAGATATCAGACATTCGGAAAAAGTCATTATCCAAACTCTTGACAGCACCTCTTCATCTTCTTATCCCCGCCCCTCTTCCAATTTCTCCTACTCTTCATTATAGCTCATTCAAGACACCACCATCTTTCTCAACCACACCCTTAACACCGCCAATTGTTTCTTGTGTACATCACTATAGTGCCCACTGCTGGCCACTGTGCCCCTTAATATTTCCAACTACTCCTTCCATGCAGAAAGACAACCCCTCTGCCCCCTGGCAGACATACCCCTATGAGAACCAGAATATGCAGATAATCTCACCATCCACCAATGTGTAGGCCCGACTCCACCCCCCTCCAGCGCACTTGACTGCCTCCCAACTCCAGCACACCCTGCATTTTCGTCACCCTAATCCCACAGCTTACACTTTACAGCATGGCAGAATTCCTTGAGCTCCAACCTCCCTTGCCCTCACGCACAAAAAGGGCTGCTTTCCTTCCCATCATGGTCAGTATCTCTTTGACCACCTCAGCCATTGAGGCAGGATTTTCTGGGGGAGCCTTGAGTCACTCTCTATGGGCAATTAAAGATATCAACGCCAAACTTGAGGGAGCCCTGACATCCACTGCAGATTCCCTGGCCTCTCTCCAAAGACAGGTCACTTCGCTAGCTAAGGTCACCCTTCAAAACCGGCGGGCCTTAGATCTGCTTACAGCTGACAAGGGCGGCACCTGTGTCTTCCTTTGAGAGGAGTGCTGCTATTACATCAACGAATCCAGCATTGTAGAAACTGACATCACCAAACTCACCGACCTTGCCTCCAGTCTCTTCCAATTCTGCTTCCAATTCCAACCCATTCTCGTCAATACTAGCAAACCCCTCCTCACCTGGCTCTGGCCCATTGCAGGCCCCATAATAATCATTCTTCTCACCTGTCTCTTCTTACCCTGTATAATAAAGTTCATCAAATCCCAAGTCGGAAAAATCTCTAATCAAGCTTTCAACCAGCTTTTACTCAGGAACTACCAGCTTCTGGCCACAGAAGATCCCTCACCCTCACATAACCTCCTCACTACATGCTGAGATGGAGCCCTCTCTCCACTGGAAATTGTTCCTGTAAACAATGGCTGCAGACGTCTGGCTTCTGGCACCCTTATCCTCCTGGCACCACCATTAGAATCAACAAGTCCTCAACCTATAGTTACAGAGAACCTTCATTGATTTCCAACCTGAAGTCCACACCTACTCATCCTTACTGTGGGGAGTCTTATCAACCTTTTCCTCCCAGTCCTCAAGCCCTCACTCCCTTCTCCGCCCCCGTTCAGCAGGAAGCAGTCAGAAAGAAAACAATGTCCACAACCCCATAGAGGAGAAAGGGGGGAATGAAAGGCCCCCACCAGTAAGATGGCGAACTTCCGGCTTCTCTTCTGGGTCCTCGGTTCCCGATGGCACCACCTGAAGACCAATAACCTCTCTCCCCCCTCCCACTCCCAGCACCTAGCCAATAGCCATCAGCCCCATAGAAGTGACACCTCAATCAGCTCATGCCCCTTCCTATATAACCCAGCACCTTTCCCTAATAAAGCGGAATTCTCCAGTAAATTGCTGTGTGTCGCTCCTTTCCTTTCAACTACAGTCCTCATTAAATAAGCCACCTTTCTGATTGCATAGCCTCAAATCACACTAATTCATTCTCTCTTCAATCCAGTCAATTCCTGGTTTTCCATGCTGCCAAGAGTCATTTCCTTGGACAAAGAAAATTCAGAATATTTTAATATGATTTGAAATATAACTGTTTCAAACAAATTATAATGGCATTCATGTTGGAATAGTAGAAAATATCAATCACATTCTTGTCTGTATAGTAGAATTTTTATAAATGTGAATTAAATGGATAAACTGAACTGAAAAAATATGCATCTACCATCCATTTCTTTCCCCCTGCCCCCATTTTTACTCTCATTGCCTTGAAAAGAGGTCTTTATAAAGATGGCTCCTTGACAATTCATTCTTAACCCAAGGTCATTCTTCCAACACATCTTCTATAGTGCTCTACAATTTATCACATTCAGTTACAATTTTTGATTAACTTCATTTATGTTGGTTATCTAATACTTGCTCAACTACATCCAAATTCTATACTTTGGATTAAGGCATACCATAGATCCTTACCCTATATTTACACTCTTTCTAATTCTGGGAAATATTTTAGCCATCATTAAGTGATATTTTATAATGTTCTATTTGGCCTTACCCCAACATTTTTCTGCTTTATCAATATTAAACCACATCTCTGCTACTTTCTGTCTCTAGAATTGACCTTTCTTAGTCTATTTTTAGACTGAGGCTATTAGGAAAAAAAATAACCCTCCATCTTCTAAACTCAACATGCCTTTTCTTTTCTACTCCCCTCTGGATTCAGAGCAATACTTTTTGGTCTTGTTTACCAAAGCTCAACTCCCTACTGAGGCTATGATTCTTACCTCTTATCATATATGGCTTTTGTCTCTTAAAAAAAGTCTCTCTCTTCACTCTATCCTTCCAGTCCACTGAAAACTTGTTCAAGGGAATTTTATTCTAAAATCTAGTAACAAGAAACTATAAAGGTATCTAACCTAAAATCATGTACCTGTCAAGGCTGATAGACTTACCTCTCTACTGCTGTACTTATTGGGCAAGTTAGTGTACATTCGCTGCCTCAGTGTTATGATTACACCCAAATCCTGAATCTCCTGTAGAGTGGTTTCCTTCTCATCAGTCTTCACAATTGCTTGCATAAGTATAATCAAATCATCTTCTTAAGCTAACTTATGGAAAGCTTTCTATGCCAGATATATCCTAAGATCTTCACATGGATTACTTAATTTAACCCACAAACAGATACAGAACTGTGTCAAAAACTTAGAAAACCACACAAGGTCACAACAGGGCTAACAAGTGGCAAAACTTGGGTTTGAATCCAGATTTTCTAATTCCAGAGCCTACTGCCTAACTGACCTTTTCTTACTAAATACCAAAAAACAAAACCAACAAGTTAGCATAGAATTATTTTAGCTTTTACCTTGAATTTTCTGTATCATTTATCACTATTGACTGCCGCATTATCAATTCATTTTCTACTTACTTGGCATCTGACATTGAAATATTTCTGTCCTCTTCTTAATCTTATCTGCTTTTTTTCTAGCATCTCTATGTTGAATTTTATTCCTCCTTCACTCTGCCAGTGCAGATGTTAACACAATGGATATCTCCATGACCCTCTGCTCTCTCAGCAGTCTATCTCTTTACACTGCTACAGCTGTTCAACTATCACCTCTATATGACTGACTCCCAATTTCGTAAATTCTGCTCTGACTTTCTTCCTGAGATATGAATATTCATTTTTAATTGACTTGTCACCATTCCTTATTACTTATTGAAGCTCAATATAATAACTTCACTTCACAATAAAAGGATAAGGTTAAATACTGTTACCATAATGTCATCAGAGACATTATTTTTTCTGGTCCCACAGCTACCAATGCTGTTAATCCAGTGAAGATTGAGGAATGATCCAAAGACATGTATTGCTCAGGATTATAGAAAAAGAAATGTAAAATAAGTGGAGCAAGAAAGCATTTTATTAAGTAGTAATTTAACTGAAATTTGTATATGGAACTCATTTAAACTTTTGAGGTAACATGCTATATATAATAAGACATTTCTTAAAGTGTAAGGTTCCTATGACTATTTTTGTCAGCTCCATCCTCTCCTTGAAACCAAATTCTGGACTTGAACATAATCCTGTCTTTTCCAGTTACTTTCTTACACTCTTTTTTTTTTTTTTTGCTATTCCAAATCATCTTCAGTGGTTATAGTGTTATGCTGAAGAGTACAAAATTTGGAATTTGTTTTAGACAGTTTGATGATCTCTGTAATGCTAATGGATCTCAGATTCTATGACCAGTTTTCAGATTACTGGGAAATGCATACCATTCACAGAGATAGAGGACATATCTTATTTTTTACATTTTTAATACACATAATGTAATAGTGAATATATCTTCTTCATATGATTTTCCTTGTCTTTACAGATATTTTATATGACATGTGTACACTATCATTGGCAATTCACGAAGGGCTTTTATCCATAAACACAAACAATCTATTACTTATCTATCTTCTAGTAGATTTGCTTAGTACTGGGAAATGCAAGAAAATCAAAGTATAAAAATCATTGTTTCTTTCTGAAGGTTTACAAGTTGATGATGGCTAGAACAATGTTCTTGTAGAGTTGTTATTGCCTATGGTATGGCACTATTGGGCATACATTGGAAACAGTATCTTGAGAGATACCAAGTCTTAGCTAAGAAAAAAACAGAGGGAGCTTGATTTATCAAAGGGGGTAGATAATTACCACGAGATGAGCTGAAGTGAAATAAGTAGTAGATGAGACATTATACTCAAATGGAGAGAAAGCCATTGTGTTTAACCTGAGTATGTTTGTAAGCTGATGCGTAAATACCCACTAAGCCTTTTGCGTTGTTATCTGGGTGTCCCAGATCCCTTTAGTGGACTTTAAACATTTTAGGTTTCTCTGTAAGTTTCAGTATGAAGGTGGAGGATAATCAATATAGATATGGAAGATTTTGAGCTGCAGCCTATTAAAATGGTGTGTAAACTAGGGGCCATGATCAAGTTTTTCTTTTATAAAGGAAATATTTGTTATTAAATAGAATGAGGTGAAAGGTTGACAGGAGGAGTTGTACTGTCTTATTGTGATTGAACTACCTTTTATCATTGAGATGGTGGGAAAGCTACGGGAGCGGATTACTATGAAAGCAAGTTCTTTGTGGTAGGAATATAAGGTCTCTTGGAAACTGGAGGGCTTTCATTAATCTCTTACACTTCCCATATCTGTCTTATTCTAGGCCCATCTACATATGTAAGATTATTGTTTCAGATGAATGAACACCCAAAGTCTCTAGGGCCATGTTATGAATGGGCCATTGTAAATTATTAGGTAAATGTAAAAATAATCCTGTAGAAAATTAGCATGGATCTGTGGTTAATCCATACAAATAGTCTTTCTGATAGAACAGGATCATCTGAGCTCTGAACTTCTGAGGACTGGAGAATTCTCAGTCTTAGTCAACAATATTTACATAAAATCATCTGATGGTTCATTCAGCTAATTTTCATGGAACAAGCTGATTATTAATTCCTTAGATCAGAACATTTTTTAAGGTTAAGCAAACTTATTTTCTTCTTAAGATCTCTTACAGGACTGCTGTAAACTGTGGTGCTCAGGAATAGACATCATGAATGGAACTGTTCCTCTAGAAGAATGTACATATACATTGAAGACTGTGTTTTCCTTGATAGTTAACAAAGCTATTCTCTGATATTACAGTATCACCTGTTCTGGAAATATGGTAGGATTGCATTTATCTATGTAAATTGAAGATGGCTGTCTGACTTGCTTCCATAAATGGAATGTGAATAGACTACTTTTTGTAAAAGCCATTAATAGCCTATGAGCCATATGCCAGATATTCTTTCTCTTGCATGAAGAATCTCTGCTCTAGAACCTTTCTAATCAGTGTAGTTTACAGACCAACACTATAAATATTATTTGTGAGCTTTCTAGAAATGAAAAATGTTAGGTACCTCATTAGAGATGAGTCAATATATGCATTTTAACAAATGTTTTGTATGCACAGTAAATTTTGAGAAGAGTTGCTATGAAAGTTCAGCCAGCCTGTGTCTCAGAGTGAGGAGAGCTGGGAATAAAACTGCCAGCAAATGTACCATAAACTTGTAATATTAGCAGAAATGAACTTTAGTGGTCTTATGTCACATAGATATGGGATAACTTTTCATTGCAACATAACATAGCTTATTATGATTAAGACAAACATTGAAAGCCCCACTATAACATTGGATAAATTATCCCATATAATAGTAGTACTTAAGCTTGAAATAGAAAATATTGTGCCTGTTTTTTGTGCCACATGGTTTTGATTACTATAACTTTGTAGTATAGCTTGAAGTCAGGGAGCTTAATGTCCTAAGCTTTGGCTATTTGGGATCTCCTGTGGTTCCATATGACTTTCAGGATTATTTATTCTAGTTCATTGAAAATTCGTTGGAATTTTGATAGGGATTGCATTGAATCTGTAAATTGCTTTGGGCAGAATTGCTAATTTGACAATGATAATTCTTCCTATCCATGAGCATGGGATACAGTTCCATTTATTTGTGTCTCTTTAATTTCTCACATGAGTGTCTTATGGTTTTCAGAATACAGGTCTTTCATCTTCCTGGTTAGGTTTATTCCTAGGTATTTTATTCTTTTTGAGGGAGTTGTAAATGGAATTGTTTTCTTGATTTAATCTTTCTTGTGTATGTCTTTGGGTCTGAAATTAATTTTTATAGGCAGCATATATTAATGGGTCTTTTTTACTTTATCCATTCTGCTGCTTTATGTCTTTTATTTGGTGCATTCAGTCCATGTACTTATTGTCATTTTATTAATTATTTCCTGATTGTTTTTGGAGTCCTTTCTTCCTCTCTTATACTCTTCTCTTGTTATTTGCTGGTTTTCTTTACTGTTGTGATTGGACTTCTCTTTTTAATTTTTTGTGCATCTGTGATAGGCTTTCAGTTTGTTGTTACCATAAGTTTCAAGGATAGTTTCTGACAATGTAACAGTCTATATTAAGATGATGATTGCTTTATTTCAAACACAATCTAAAAGTACTTCTTTTTTCTTCTATTTCCTCCTCCACACTTTATATATTAGATGTCATAATCTGTGTTTTTTGTGTTTCCCTTGGCTGATTTTTTTGTATAGTTGGTTTCACTACTTTTGTTTTAATTTCATACTTGCTTGGTAAGTAATTAGTCTGCTACCTTTACTGTAGGTTTATTTTCACTGGTGAAAACTATTTTTGCTTAGAAACCTTTCCATCTACAGAAGTCCCTTTAACATATCCTGTAATGCTGGTTTAGTGGTTATAAATTCCTTCAGACTTCATTCATCTAGGACATTTTTAATCTCTCAAGTTTGAATAATAATCTTGCTGGAAAGAGGATTCTTTGTTGAATGTCCTTCTGTTTCAATACATTAAATATTTCATGCCACCCCTTGCCTGTACACTTTCTGCTGAAAAGTCTGCTGATAGCCTGGTGAGGTTTCCCTTACAGGTAATCTTCTTTCTCTCTCTGGCTACTTTCAATACCCTCTCCTTTTCCTTAATCTTTGTCATTTTAATTATTATATTTCTTGGTGTTGTTTTCCTAGGGTCCCTTTTGTTAGTGGTTCTCTGAGATTCCAGGACTTGGGTGTCTATTTCTTTCCCCAGACTGGGGAAGTTTTCAGCAATTATTTCCTCAAAGAGACTTCCTATGCCTTTGTTTCTCTCCTCCCCTCTGGTGCCCCTATTATGTGTATATGCTTTCATTTGGAGTTGTCACACAGCTCCCTTAGCATGCTTTTGTTTCTAGACACTCTGTTTTCTCTCTTGTTCCTCAGCTTGTTTTCCTGTTCGCTAATGTCCGTCTCATTGTCTCCTCTACTTGTAGCAATATATTATCCATTCCCTTCATTGTACATTTCATTTCAGTTATCCAGTTTGTTGGCATACAGTTGTTTATAGTACTCTCTTATCTTTCTTATTTCTGTAGAATCAATAGTAATGTCTACACTTTTATTTCTGATTTTAGTAATTTGAGTCTTCTCTATCATTTTCTTAGTCCATCTAGCTACAGATCTCTCAACTTTATCAAACTAACTTTTGGTTTCTTTGATTTTTCTCTCTGTCCTTTTTTGTTCTTCTGTTTATTAATTAGTTTACTTATTTATTTATTTCTTATGCTGTACCATAATCCCTGTGACTAATTTATTTTATAAGTGGATGTTTGTGCCTCTTTATCCCTTAATTTCTCTCTCTTGTTTTTCAGCTCCAAAATTTGTTTTTGATATCTTTTTAGGTTTGCTGTCTCTGTAACTGATGTTTCCATTTTTTCATACATTGTTTTGACTTTCTCCACATCTTCCTTTTCTTTGCACAGTTTTAGGGCAGTTGTTTAAAAATCTTTATCTACTAGATCCTAAATTGGTCTTTTTCAGGAAAAGATTTTGTTGATCTATTTTTTTCCTTTGGCTGTACCATATTTCTCCTTCTTTATATGTCTTGTGGTTTTGTTATTTAAAACAGGATATTTATAAATTAATAATGTGGTAACTCTGGAAATTAGATTCTCTTTCTCTATTTTTTACTTTTTTTTATTGTTTTTATTTTTATAGGCCCCTTCTTTTGCAAGGATCAGCCTGAAATGTAACGTTAAGGTCTTTTCAAGCCTTTATCTGAGTCTATGCCTTTCTCTGAGCATGTGTGATGACTTTCATTAATTTCCCCCATATATGCAGCTGCTTTTGAAATGTTCTAATATGTAATGTCTGACTCCAAAAGGGGAAAGAGCACTCTTTTAAATCCCATAGTAGTCACTTCAACCACAGGGGAGGGGAGTGGCTTGCAACAATTGGGGGAGATGCCACATAAATGGCTTCCCTCATCTTTGTCTGAACCTCTGAGATCAGAAGCAACAATGAGTGATCAGAGAAAAACTCCCTGATATTTGGAGAATAGGGTCCTTTTTGTCCACCTCAGCTCTTACTAGCTGATATAAACTGCTTCAGGAATGCATGCATGCATCTTCATATGGGGAAGGAGGTATGAGGGAGTAGCTGCTGCTATGCTAAGAGCTGAAACTGACTGAAATTAACTGCAAATTTATTTCAGTCTTCCCCTGGAAGCTACAAGCCTTCAACAGACTCCAGAATAGTTCCATGAGATCGATTCTGCTAGTGTAGTGTTTTGTAAGTGGAAAAACATATTAGTTCTTCATACTCTACCATCTTCCTCTATATATTTTTTCTACCTTTACATTTTTTTAATTGTGGTATAATTGATATACAAAGAACTGCACATATTCCATATGTACAAGAGATAAGTTTGGACATATGCAAACACTTGCGATTCCATCACAGCAATCAGGTAACAGGCATATGCCAAACTTTCCAGTGTTTCCTTGTGTCCCCTTTATTTTTATGGTAAGGACACTTAACATGGAATCTATTCCCTTTAAGAAATTTTTAAGTGCACAATACTTATTGTTAACTGTTGGCACTGTGTTCTACATCAAATATCTAAAACTTATTCATCTAGCATAACTGAAACCTATGCCAATCAAATAACTGATATTTTCTTTTTAATGAGTCTGATTAATATAAGAAGATATGGCTTCATCAATTCAATGTTCTAATAGTTGAATCTCCTCAGATCACCAAAAAAAAACTATTGCTTTCTCAAATTCAAAGGGAACTTTTCAAGCAGTTTACTTTGTCATAAAAAGCATAATAACCCTAATTAATTTAAAACGATGGCTTGAAAGTTTTTAAAGGGGAGTCGGATTATCAACAATAATAATTCTGTTAGGTAGATCGTATGCTAATCATGTATATCATTTTTCATAATTTTTAAGGGACATTCATACAAAAGAACTGTCTTAGTCTATGTTCTATATAATTAAAAGAATTGTCATGGAAGTTAAAGAAGGCAAAATAAAAGTATTGTTGAAGATTTAAGAGAGCATGCATATCAAACTGGGTCCATGAATGGTGGGTATATGTTTCTAAAAATTAGTAAGTACACCTTTTCTGGAAATTAGAAGAGTTTAAATCATGATTTGGTATGAGATAACTTAGGAAATGTGAAGAAGGATGAAATTAATGCCAACAGGAACCATTATTCTAGTATAAATGGCTCCTTTGGGTAATTAAAAGAGAGAGAAAAGTTTAATAGGGCAAAATTAGGAGATTTTATTAATGCATGGAGTCCATCACACCAGGGAGGCTTGGCGATATCCCAGTTTGGACTTAAATAAGAATGGGATACAGTCACGGATTACCATGTACTCTTTCCCATTATTGTGTGCTATTTATTGCAACATTAATAATTCCATTAGGTACAAAAAGGGGAAGCCAGAGCAGAAACCTTCACCTATCTGTTCTTCTTGACATTCCATGCAAGACTTTCTATGACATGAAATACAACTCCAAACTGATGTTTTAAGTGCAACACTGTATGCTTGAGTATGTAGAATAAATAAAATGTACCTACTTGGGGAATATATGCCTATCCAAAATCTATAAAAACATAATAAACAAATAAAATTCCAAATTAACCAGTGGAATGAAAGAAGGAACAATATTAAAACATTTCTATATGAGAATGTTATGCCCTGCAATTGTTTTGAACCTTGAGAAATTGAAACCACATCTTTGCACAGGACTCAGGGAAGATTCAAATATACCTATCCACCAATTTAATCTCAATTCAATCATATTTTACCTTGCTTGTAATAGATGTTATGCGTGTGTAACATCAGGTCTCTGCAACATTACCCAGAGTACTTATACCAGGCAATTCAGGAAACCATGGCAGTACCTGAAGAACATGATGTAATCTGAACAGACAACCCACGAAGGAACTAAGAATATGTATTCAAGAAATAAGAATTAAACCTGTAAGCTAAATTAGAAACTGTGTCATAGAAGCCTTTGAAGTGGGATTTCTGAAAATAGTCTATGAACTCAAAGTTATATTGAGATTCTAGGAATGAAACATATTACTTATATGACGTTAAGCAAATCATTTATTCTCTTTAAACCTTCGCTTCCTCATCAATAAAACTGAGATCTAATGAGCACTTTATTCTGAAGATTAAAGAGATGGTGCTCATGAGGAACCTGAAAGATGGAAGATATTGAATGCTGGTTACCTCCTTGTTCCTAAGAAAGTTATTCCAAGCAACTTCAGTTTGCTAACATGATGGGAAGGTGCTGGCTATCATGCATAAATGTGTATGTGTGTGTGTGTATGAACAGACAGTTATTTTCTTACCCATCATGAAATAGAAATGTGCTCTGAAATTTATCAAAAGATTTTCCTCCAATATATTCATTCAGTATTTACAATTAGGTCAGACACTTCTAAAGAAATTACTTCTGTTTTATTTATAATCCATACAGATTCAGCTAGGAATCTGTGAAATAATACATACCTAATGGATTGAGCAATTTTGAGGCTAAAACATGCGACATAATTTCTAATTATTTACTAAGACTTATCAGCCAAGTGTAGAAGGCAAATTCCAGAAAACTCATAATTTTCTATGATCACTAGGACAGAATTATATTTAGTGAAAGCAGTGTTCTTGACATATGAGACTATCTTAAATGTTATGTAAGAGGTTTGCTGTTTTGAAAGATCCTTGAATATCTGCAATATCACATTTTTCAGCAGGGGTTGGAAATAAATCAATTTATGATTCTCATGGATGAAAATTTTAGTTCACCTTGGCTTATGTGCAATTAATTTTTAAAACAGTGGTTATTTGAAATATTCCTTTCTGTTACCTTCTTTTAATGGTATTTAAAGACTGCTAGCAGTCCCTGCCTCTAAAAGGGCATCATGCCTTTTGTGTTCCCCCTCCTGACAGGCAGTTCTACAATACCACTGATATAACAAAAGGGGCACTCACAATACCATCTGGTAACCTGAAAGAATTGACCTTGTTCAACACAAATTTTATCTAAGAATCAGTTAATTCACCAGTGAGTGTCTGCAATGTCTTCTTGTCTGTCTAAGCAACCTTAGGTCAGTGAGTCTTATTTGAGATAAAAATGAGAGAATATTGTTGGTGAGTCATGGTAAAGCTTGAAAACACTGAAAACTACATATAGCAAGTCATATTAAACACACTTACAGGGGAAACTGTAGTATGCATTGACAATAGAAAGGAATGTGTTTCTTGTCAGGTACTGTGACTTAAATAGAGTTTTTAGTGATATGGACCTCTTTTTGCTCCATAACATTAAATGATACCAATCTCACATATACTTACTCTAGTCTTCTACAGTAGCAGGTGAGACAAATCTGCTTGATTTGTATTTCTCTGTATCTTATAAGCAAAAGCATGTTTTTGCTTATAAGAAACAGTACATTGGATCATTGAAGTAATAATGCATTTTGTTAAAATGGGAAGCAAAATGATAGAATGGTCTTAGGCAACGCTCTTTGTAAGTATGGCAAAAATCTATTAGCCACCTGGAGGGTAGCTATATACTCAATATTTATCACTGAAGTCTAGCAGAAAACAATTAAATCAACACCTAAGAGGAAAAAACCTCTCAAATCACAAACAGAATATAGATGAAATGCTATTCAGAGAATGGAACTTGCAAGTATCATAAAAAATTACCTTCAAATGAATATCACAGAATGCCAAGTCAGTTTTTAGGTACTTCCTTTATTACATTTCCTATCATGGAAGAAGTCAATAACCTAATTACTGTCTCTCTAAAGGAAATTTTGGTTTGTTCCATCCGTTTTATTTGTATGTTAAGAAATTTTGGATTTAAATATTTTATTCCTGGGAAGCTCCACTATTATCTGCCTTCACCTTTGCACTGACTTTACTTATGCCATATGTTTTATTCTCCTTCAGAATTGTTGATCTTTCTTAACAAACATGGCACAACCTTAGGGTTCTGCAACTACCACCATCATTGGTGATGGGGCACATGGTAGGATTTTAATCACTTGAAAATACTACAGCCTTTTCATCCCCAAACTGTTCTTGTACAAAATGTCCTGCTTTGAAGCATTGCTTAAAGTGCACATGGAGCTCTCTCTGCTTTCAGAAGCTTCATGCATTACTTTGGTGACTCTGTATGGAGCCCTTTTGTCAGTAACTGTGTAGAGTAGAATCTGCCCCTTCTCTCAGGGAGCTCCCAATCAATCAGGATGACACGTATCATATTTTATGATTCACTCTACATTAAGGGAATGAAAAGAGGAATAAGCACTAACCTGAGTTCAGCAAAGGCCTTTTGTAAAGATGGCTGAGTTGAATTTTAAAGAATAAGTACTCCTTTGACAAAAGAAGTGTGTGTGTGTGTGTGTGTATGTGTGCGTGTGTGTGTGTGTGTGTGTGTGTGTGTGTGTGTGTGTGTGCATCCTTTTGTAGGGGTGCTGGTGTTCCTGGTTATGTGTCCAGGCAGAAAGAAAACCTTATGCAGCTGTGAGTATGTCTAAGATGCCGTGACACTTTTTGTAATATTGGAATACTGTAAATTGTTCAGCCTAGCTAAAGTATAACAGACAAGGTTGAAATAGAGAGACATATCTAGAAAGAAGGGAAATAAGCAGTCAACATAGAGATTTACTTGAAGAATGAGCTAGGGAACAGACTGTTATGTTATCAACTCCTTTTGGCTATCCTAATCAAGTGGTTCTGTTATTTATTTCTGCTACTTCTACTTTCACCCTCACCAGTACCATGGCCAATGTCTCAATATGTGCCGGTCTTTATGATAAATGTTTTACACACATTAATTCCTTTAAAACATTGCCTCTATGAGGTTTTTAAAAATAATTTTCATAAAGGCAATTTTAAACTAAGAGGTTATATAACTTGTCCAAGTTGTACGGTCAGTAAATGATGGACCCTAATAACACATTCTCTATTCTTACCCAGACTACTGCACTGTATCTGATATAGTTTTGTTTTCTGGTAGACCAAGTTCATTCCCAGTTGCCATACCCGAACATCCCTGAAAAGGATGATCCAGTGCTAATCATTTCTTCATAACTGGTTAAAAGTTAGAGAATTTAACCTTGTCTAACTTACTTTTCTATTTTCCCTAAATATTTTTTCATTATATTTTTTATGTCCTCAAAGTTCTTAGTTCTTTTTCACACCTCCAACACACACGTTCAGCTGATGATATTGCCATAGAATTCATTATGAAAAATAAAAGCCATCAGATGGGAACTCCCTCATTTCTCTAATAGGAACTCTAAAACTTACAGCCATATACCACAGGCTTTATTTGTCCCTCTACTTTTAGGAAGGAGAAGGGATTCTTTTTCCTACTGGAGACCAATTCCTTCACATTTGCTCCCTCCATGCCCTTGATTGTCTCAATGAATTCACACCTTCAATTTTTGCTCCTTTTTCTTACATCTTTAAGATACTGCTTACAGGTGAATCATTTGAATTTCCTCCATCCTATTTGCAAGCCTCCCTTAATCCTTCAACTCTTTCCTTTACTATCCTGTTTTTCTGAGTTTTCTGCTCACTCTCACAGCAAACTTTCCTGGTAGACTCTTTTTTATTCACGTGCTCTTCAGTTCCAAAACTTCAAATCATTCTTTTTGTGTAGAGTGTAGGGAAGGAGTGTGGAAGTTATGATAGTAGTAATCTATAAGGCTGTCTGGTTAAAATGAAGGTTGGAATTAAATAATATACTAGTCTGCAGCTTCACATTTAGAAAACATAAAATGCCCCACTTCACCCCTTGTTTTCCTCCACTGCCTCAGTCACTATTATCATTACCAGGCCATAAAGGCAAGGGGGAGGGACAGTTGTCAAGGTCTGGAAGCATTAGTTGTCTTACTGATACATCAGTAGCTTCAGAGCCATCACAGCCTTGAGACCTGGATGCTAATTTATGTAGTTTCTGGCTGTGTGTAAGAAAGTTAGCAAGAAATTATTTATTTCAAACCAAACTTGCTGAGTTTTGGCTTAGCAAGCAGAAGCCGCTTAGCCAGTTGAACTACAAAACAATATCATCCCCATACTTTGAATGTTTAAAGGCACCAGTGGTTCCCTACCTGCCCCTGAAGCAGTAGCTTGCTTAGGCTCATCCATTGTCTGAATCCCTAGGCAGCTCCATCCACAGTGCCCACAGCTGTCCCTTCATATGCAATAAAAAGGAGAAAACAACATGGATGCATCTCAAATACTCTGTGCTAAAGGAAAGAAGCCAGACTCAAATCCTACTATTTATAGGATATTCAGGAACAGGTAAAACTAGATTATAAAAAGCAGATTAATCATTGTCAGTGATAGTATGAGGGGGATACAGGTGGGCTTTTGGGGTTTTTTTTTGGTGGTGTGAATTTTTTTTATCTTGGTTTTGACTGATGTGACATAATTTTAAATATGTGTCAAAACTCATAGAACTATACACTAGAATGGTAAGTTTTATCATATATGAATTATTCTCAATAATCTGATTTTAAAATCCATTAATTCTTTACAAAATATTTAATTCTTCCAAACTTGAAATTTTACTTCTTTCCTATTTGACCTCTCACCCTCTGAAAAATATGCTATTAATCTAATTTCTGTCTCATTTTCTCCTGAAAGAAGACATACTAAGTGGCACTTTGGAACTATAGACCTTGGGATAACGACTATGTATAACAAAGTTGATAAGTGACATTATAAGTCTTTCCTTCTGTCTATAATATACCTGTCTGTTCTTTATGTTTATACTTCATTAATTTGCCTCCTATGAAAGCATTTGTGGAGAATGTAAGTATGCTTTATACTCATGCTTACGTAGGTTAAGGAAGACCCAGTGTGTTTCATCTACCATAGAAAGTTTAAACTATTAAATTGACTTAGAGACCTTTTATTTTTCCAGTCCTCAATGCAGAAACAATAAAGTCTCTATTTCACATAATTTTAAACCTAAGATTTCCATATAAAGTGTATGTCTATCAACCTAATTTATAATAGGAAAATTATGACTGTGAAAGCAAAAATGACACTTGCACAAGGTTACAGGTTATGGGGGTCTGGGTCTCTTTCCTGCTAGTTAGGAGATCCTTCCAAATCACAATACTGTCATTCTAATGATGTAAAGACACATCAAAGTGAGACTTTTTCAGAAGTAATTGTACCTTGGGCTAATGCTAACAGAGAAGCTAAGAAATCATGAATTGTGACATAAAACAATCCTGTTATTTAAATGCTTCATTATTGCATGGTTGAGAAATACTGGGAGTCAAACTGTTTCCTGTCTCTCAGTGGATGTAAATGATTTAACAACACAATGCCAGGCGGCTGCCACAAGGAAGATGTAGAGGAGTAATTCACAGGAAATATAAAAGTGCCTAGTGATATCTGCAGAAAAGCATTTTTCTCATTGTACTCAATCAGAAAAAAGCTCACTCTTGCTTTCTGCTAAAAGCCAGAGACAGATAAAACTTGCATACTTTTATAGCACAGAAAATGAGAAAAACTGAAGCCATACACTCATAGCAAAGATCCTTGGGACAAAACAGGTGACTGGCCTTTTTCTATGTAAAAGGTACTTTAGCATATTGAAAATGAAAAGATATATAGAACCATAGGAATATAAATTATGAAGATAGTTACACATCAACAGACTAAGTATTTCTGTTTTCAGTTGTAGAATATGCTCAGTATTTCCACCATTCTTCACATGCCTGAAAAACTATGTAGGTAATAAGCTCATTCACCTTATTATACAAAAATAACATTTTGGATAGTTGTTTGACCAGTTCAATATTGAAGTCCCTAAAAGATGATGGAACCTTCCCTTGTGCAGGGGGAGTTTTCTGACCCCTCAGCATTAGATGTGGGGCTGCTGAGTCACTGGTTTCACCTTTTGCCTTGCGTATGTTCTCTGTTATGGGGGAAGTTGTATTTTTCCTGAGTTATGCTCTAACTTGTATCTGCCAAGGAATATTCCCATTTTTGTGCATCTTCCTGGAATCTGCTACTAAAATCTGTGACTAGTAATTTTTGTCATGTTACTCTTGACTCAACCTGGTGGTGTCCTATATTTATGGCTTTTTAGGTGAGATACAAAATATAAAAACAAGTTCTCCGAGACACAGGAACTGCATAAGTAAATTACAATTAGCTGTGTTCTGTACAGGATAACCCTCAGGTCCCTGACTTAATGGAGCAGTATTTTTACACATTAAAGGAACTCTGGGTATATATGTAAGATCTGTGTGAGTATATGTGTATGTACATATACTAAATGTTATTTTAATACCTACATACTTATAAAAATTTTATTTATAAGTATTCACAAGTCAGGGAAAATGCTCAATTCTTTTGTTCTCATTTTTAAGTTTATTGTTGAATATCACCATAAACAGTATTAAATTAATCCTGCTGGATATTTTCTTGTGTTAATGTATTGCATCATGTCATGAAAAGCATTTTTTTTCATGTCCCGATTTTATCTAAAAAGGGATAATTTAAAGTAGGTTATTTTTTTTTCAGGAAAATCTTCGTAAGACTAGCAAATACTGTAATGTACTAAGTGCCCAACAGTGTTAACATTGTAGTTATTGAAGACTTGTTTAGAGGTAATGAGCTAAAATGTTGACAGAATTTGAGACTATGTGGAATTCTGCTGTATGTCTTGAATGCTCTGAGTCCTTATAATCATATTATATCTGCTTTTGCTCATTCTGAAACAGACAACCTCAGACATGGAGAATTGATTTTTAGTTGGCTGTTCCCTGTTTTATTTCTGAAAGGGGAGTTAGTTGAAAAGACCTCAATAACAGAAAATACACCTTCCTGAGTTTTAAAGTCAGCCTCTTTATTTTCAGTTATTTATGGGGAATTCTCTTACAAGGAGATATTTTTATTAAGTATTTTATCTTTAAAGTCTCATGTTCCAAAATTCATATGAATCATAAGCCCTGCTTCAAAGGTTTGAGGGCAAATTGAATCTTTAAAATAGTGACAGCATATCATATACAATTGATGTTTAAAAATAGAAAATGTGTGCAAAAACTATATGTTCTATGCATGTTTTAAATATTTTGATTACTTCTCTCAGCCCTCAGACTATATACACTGCCATGAAAGCAAGAAAAATTGAAAGTAGACAATATTGTAGTACTTTCCATTTCTTTCTATCTCTATCTTCATTCCTCTAAGCTCTGACCTGAATCAACTTTAAGGAACACGGTTCTCCAATCAATCAGGCCATTGCCAGAAGATATTTATGAAGATGTTAGACAATGAGAATTAGTCCAGGAGTAACAGGAAGATAAATATGTTCTAAATCTCACTGTACTACAGATGGTCCTTGAAATCAAGGAGATGTATATGTGTGCACATATATTAACATATAATATATCAAGTACTATTACATAAGTCTTCTTCAAATGTCAAGAAACACTGAAGAGAGGCACAGAATCTCGCTTATTGGAGCTAAGAAAGTTTTATCAGTGGAAATGCCATTTGAGTGGAGTCTTGAGGCATCAGTAGGGGAATTACACATAAACAGAACTAAAAATTTAAGCTGAGGTAAGGTGGAAATAACTTTCATATTTTTCACTTAAGAGTTTTGATTTTTTTTTAAAAGTCAGCAGACAGACTAAGAGTCCTTAAAACAACATGGCATTATCAATTTTGAGCTTTAATACCTGTAGAAGTAGTGCAGAGGATGAATAGGAGGTAAAAATTATCAAGGAGGTAATCTCAGAGTTGCTTCAATGACCTAGGTAGAGAGGATTTTAAGAGTATGACTCATTGTATGTTAATAAATATTTAGTAATTTGTTTTCTAGCTTTATGACAGCAGTGCTTAACTCCTCCATGAAGAATTCTGGTTTTTTTCTACCCAGGTTGCTATCACCAGTTTTGAATCCCAATGTGAACTCCTATAATTAGTACTGTTCTGATTAAATGTTAGCTTTTTGTATGCTGTTTGATCTCTGTAACTTTACTATAAATGTATCTCCAGACACAGCAAAATGCCAGGTATCTAGTGTGTTACTCAGTAATAATCTACCATTACTATCTATATTTATATTATATAAATATCATATATCTGTCATTAAAGATAATTTGGAATATTTTTTTAAAGTTTATCACTAAAGTATAGTTTTAGTGTGATGAATTTAGTATTTAGTAAGGACATTTGTACAATTACAACTGAAATAAAACATGTTCAAAAACAAAAGATAAAATGCCATTTGATTCTACTTTCTAATGGACTCAGGAGTTTTGGTTTTGTACAAGAACATACTCCACCAGGAGAATTAATTATAATATCATGACATCATAATTTCAGGAACTTGAAAAATAAGAAAGCTCAGATAACTATGCATCATTATGATATAGTCTGATGCTTGCAAATTTATGAACTTCATACCCTACTCTATCAGGGGAAACAATTAAATGATGGAATTTCCTTACCTATCATATAGCTATGATTTTATCTTTTGTTCAATTAAAACTTGAACAAATTTCATTTTTATCATTGGGAATATTACTTGAACTATAACTAGAGAACATACTTCTCATACAAACTAGGAATGGTTAAAATCATAAAGCCTAAACGGGGACAGAAAGAACAATAGAGTTTGCCTTGAACCAAAAATTCCACTTATTACTAACTTATTTTGTTTCTTGTGATTTATGAAATTGGAAGGAAAATAAACTTTCAAAAATTTGATCCCTAAATAAGTTGATTTTATGTTAAAGAAGGCCCCTGTCTTTTAAAGTGTCCCTCAAAGCACCAAAATCTTGTCTACAGAAACCTTAATTATCCTCAACTCATATGAATTCAGAAAGGTAAGCTGAGTAATGTATCAAACTGTGGAATGCTGAAATCTCCATATAAGTTACCTAGTCACTGACAATTTAAAATGAAGATTAATACAAATGAGAATTAGCAGCCTCTTAAATGCCATTTAAAATAATTATGTACTCTTGCCAGTATTTCTCATACTTTTTTTATTTTTTTGAATATACTACCCACTCTACAGATTGGTATATGCTTCCTGGATCAAATTCAATCTGATGAATAATGCATTACCAGAAAATCAAACACATAAAATGAGATTAGCATAGTGCAAATTACCTCTTGCAATGTTCCCCCAAATGTGCAGCTTAAGAATTGTAGTATGGTAATATGTGGGCCAGAGGGAAGGAGGTTACCTACCAACATCAATCATAGCTCATCACATACCTAAGTCCTGAGTGTATAGTAGGGAATGTCTAGAGTGAGCAAAAATAGTAGTTAGATTGATGAGTTTACTAGAAAATTCTTTTATATAATAACATCCCTGGAGTCCAGTCTTTTATATATGCTTAAAGATGCATCAATCACCAATATATATCCTTGGCAGGTTTCTTAAGGAATTGATTTATTGAATCATTCAGTTTTGCAGTTTACAGGTTTTTGCATTCAACCCAGGATAATGAGATCCTATTCCCACATTTGAAACATCACTAGGCTTTTTAATGCTACTGAATCAACACTATAGAAACATGACATCCTAAGACAGTTTTAGCTTGAATCCTTTATACAACAGACAATAAGGAGTAACTTGATCTTTATGAGTTATCATTTCCCAGACCTCCCTACAAAGTAGACTATTTAATAGGTGGAGAACCCTATCTGGAATCTGCTTTTGATTTGGCATATATATTTTAAATATCAAAAGATATTTATCAAGAAAGAAAATTATTCCTTTTTCATTTCAGTTTGACATATTTTAATATATTTTATTTTCATAGAATTTCAGATAAAATAAAAATGGTAAAATATACTACTGCATTCCAAATAGCTTTATCAAGACAAGCTGCCATCTATTAACTAAAAATTAAGCTAGCAAAGAAAGGATATATGGTTCTACCAGCACCCCCATAACTCTTGGTAATCTATTTTATATTAGATAATTTATTTTAAGAGATACATTGTTATTAATTTAATGTGAAGGTTTTCATGAGCAAATTATAGATATCACTTTACAGAAAAGAAGGATGAAAAAAGGAGAAGAACAAAATGTGAAGAGAAGCAGAGAGAAAAGGATGCTGTAAGACTGTAATGTTACTCTAATTCTTTCTTGCCATGGAAGCTGTAAAAGGAAAAATGTTCATATAGGAACTGTTTCTCTATGCTATATCTAAAAAAGGGATTATCTCAGTTTTAAAGAGATTATTCCATATATTAAAATGATGTTCATTACTATGTGAACATTTGTCTGCCTTTTAGGTAGGTTCAAAAATCTAAGATAAAATGCAACATCTACTGCTTCAGTTAATATATCTTCAGTGATCATGAATTATATCTTCCATTGGAAAGGTTTTTTCTCAGGTGTGTGCTACTCTGGTATAAAGATGTAACCTACATACCATTTTTTCAAATAAATGAGGCTGAAATAGTGTTGACTGTCTGACCAAGGATCAGCTTTGATCCTAGTTTTTGTTATTACCACCAAGGGTAGGAGTTGAGGGAATGGCATAGGGTATCCAGAGAATAGAAGTCTGAAATGCTGTGTGCAAAACTCTGGCCTATTTTATGTAAGGTTGCTTGACAGTACCATTCCAGTAAGCATTTATGACAGGACTGTTGTAAAAAATAATGATTTCATTTGATCATCTCTATGTGGTGTAGGTGGTGTAGCCTTGAGGCAGTGTTGCTTGGTAAACATGTTTTATTACCTGGAAATATTTCTACACTTTTAAAGTAAAAATAACAATGTTTAAAATGAGAATGATCTTCCTTGCCTGTACTCAAAAGCAAATGCAATATAAACACTAAGATGAGTTTGATCTTGGAGTGCTCAGAATAAATGCTGCTACCTAATGGATCATTTTCTTTTTTAACACAACATATGCCTGATGTTAAGTTTGCAAGAAGATCTGCAAAAAGTCTAGTTAGATGACAGCCACAGGTTGAAAATCTTCATTTTGTAGTGTATGATTAAATTTAGCAACCCAGAAAGATTATATCTAATCAATGCAGCTATGATGATAGATCAGGAATATCTCTACACAGAAATGTTCTCGTATGTTAAATACGCTTCCAATAAAATAAGTCTACATACCACATGAAATTCTCTTAAAATAGAGAATCAATATAAGGTATGTGTCAAATATCTATTATTAACAAACCCACTTGGTTTTTATTTAAATAAATTTGAGAGAGCAGCTCTTATGAGACCTTTATGTGAAATGCTAAATATTTTTGTTATTACATATATTTGTATTTCAAATAATTTACCACAAGTTTAGAGAGTAGGATCTCTTTTGAAAAAAGATATGCAAATTAAGGTTTTATAGGTACAAAAGGACAAAATGGAGAATAAATCAAGATTAAAATATCTGCATCTTCCATGCAAAATTCCTTCAAGTGACAAATTGACTACATTGTTCTTATAAACAATATCCATGTTTTGTATGTGTGTGTTTTCTTTGACAATCTTCCTTTTACCAAAAACTGTATTTATCACTCAATCCTTGCTTCAAATACAGGGCTGAAACCTATTTCTACATTTCTTCTTGACGCTGATGTGGCTCACTGCCACCTGGAAAGGTATTCTCATAAATAGTTTTCAACAGGCAACATCATTATTCCTGTCTTCTTGTTTTTACTTCAGTCTCATATACACATCAGGTAAATCCTGCCTTCCCCAAACATCGAAATGTAAACAAGGTTGTAGAAAGTGGGTCAGGAAAGTTAACATCAGTAGCACCAAGATGATCCTGACTTTATCGCCTGATGTGTGTAATGGATAGAAATGCAAGCTCTTTATTCAATTTCTCTTTAGATTGAGGGGGTGCGGTTCCCTTTGAAATAACTGCACAATAGGGAGTCCATTAACTTAAATAAATAGAGAAATGTTGACTTAGAAGTTTACATTTCTTCTAGGCACCTTACACTATAATGTTATGTTATGCTGATAATTTGATAATCAAATTCTACAATTGATTGTCAGCTGAGATGAACATATAAAAAGTTTTTTGTTTGTTTCTTGCTTCATCAAAAATTTCTTAAAAAGTGACTCATTCTCTTGTGTAGTAAGAAGAAAAAGAACACTCATTGGTTTGGAGGAGAAAACCCTTGTTTCCAATTTTCATTTCACCATTTTTAAGATTGTCTTATATCTTTATGTTTAACCAACTTTTAGACAATGCCACTAACTTCCTCCGGCTTTAACTATTCCATCTGTAGAATGAGGAGGATCAAATATTTTTAGTCTTCTTATACAGATGACACCACATATTCTTTGCTGATTTGATGAAGATCTTTGACACTATCTCTCAGCATATCCATAATTATGTTTATCTTGCAGGGCCATCTCCAGTGCCACCTAACATGAGCTCAGCAGCTACAAAATACCTTTGGAAAAACATTCAGTCATCTATTTTGGAATAAAATTTCTCACAGATGGACTGTTTTTGAAAAAGTCTCCATCACATTATTTAAATAGCCCTTAGATTCCTGAAAACAGCAATAAAGAGCTTTAGGTCTCTATGGATGATTTAGGAAACTAGGCCTAGGAAATAGCTCATAATAAGCTGGTTTTCATCATCAAATATTGTTTATGACGCCAGAGGAGTACTCTCTAAGGCAGGGCAAGTACATCCTGATGATATCAAGGAAATCTTACTCATTCCTATCTTATATTTGTTTTATAATGTACAAAGTACAATTTAAATAATACTTGGTTATATTAATATTTGACCCCAGTCTAAAAAACTGCTTCTTCTTTGAGGCGTATTATTACAAACAAATGAAATGACACTGTGCTGAAAGATTATTTGCTCAATGCTGCTATGCTTACTAATTTATATTTTGTTTTTAAAAAATATAAAGTACAATAAAAATTAGGTCACTAGCTAGTTATTGCTTGGTTGCATAAAGTTCTTAGTTAAATAATACATGTGTTTCAAGGGTGAGTGGCATTATTAAAATCTATATTTTCTCATCAATTAACACCTAATTGTTATTATGATTAATATTCCAATGTTATTTCTACAGTATGAAATAAATTCTCTATACTTTACTTTCATAACTTCTTGGAATGATATTCGATCTGTGAAACTATATTTTCCCACACTATATGCAGTATATTACTCATCTTTAAACATAATGCCTTTCACTATAATCAGAACATTACTATGTCAAATTTTGTTTTGCTTTACTTTCATAATTGTTTTTCACATCAATGTAAACCATAAGATTTAAATAACTACTGTAACATGCTCAAACATTTCAAGGTTCATCATTTCAAAGAAGTTAAAGACTGGTCATGAACCTTTGACATTTGATTCAGATTTAAAGATAATTTTATACTATTTGAAATGTTTCTTTTAGGTTTATCAATGTGAAATTATTTTTATAATTGACACCTATCTGGTTTCATTAGGGGAAGTCTTGCATTAACCAGGAAAAATATATACATTTTTTTCTTACGGAATATCTTTCATCAATGAGGGCAACACAGAAGAATGGCAAAAATACAGACAGTAAAAAGGGACATGCTTGTTTTACTTTTTCCCTCACCTGATGATTCTGTTACTCTGAACACATCTCTTAAACTTAATAAAGCTCCATTACTTTTCCTAAAAAAATGCATAATATTCTTTTTATTGCCCTATAGGTTTTTAACTGATAGTGATTTTTTTAATTGTAGAGTATGTGTATAAAATACATTCTTATTTACACCAATCAGCCCACTTGCTCTCATTAAGTCATCCTTCAGAAAACTTTTTGGACTAGTTGAAAACTAGAGGAATAATAGAAGTGTATCATTTTATTCAATGATAATCATATATTGAATTTCTTTAATTTTCTACATTTAAATGCTTCAGTAAGCATATAGTTTGTTTACTTTGAAGTTATTCTGATGAGTAGACAAAAGTTTATGTATAGACTGTAAGTTTATATATAGGTTAGAAAATTTAAGGAACACCTACTGCTGATCAATTTTACAAGCATAAATACTCTGCAAGTGGTAAACGGGTACTTTGCACTTTTTTTTTTGAGAGGGCATCTGTCATATTTATTGATCAAATGGTTGTTTACAACAATAAAATTCTGTATAGGGGACTCAATGCACAATCATTAATCAACCCCAAGGCTAATTCTCAACAGTCCCCAATCTTCTGAAGTATAACAAATAAGTTCTTACATGGTGAACAAGTTCTTACATAGTGAATAAGTTCTTACATGGTGAACAGTGCAAGGGCAGTCATATCACAGAAACTTTCTGTTTTGATCACACATCATGAACTATAAACAATCAAGTCAGATATGATTATTCATTTGATTTTTATACTTGATTTATATGTGAAGCCCACTTTTGACACCACCACCTGACGTGGCGTCCAAAGTAGACAAATGAAGGAAAGGGTTACAGGGAATATAATGATCTTTCCTCAGAGATAGTTCTCTTTGTTTTCTGAGATAAGTCAAATTTTATGTTTCCATCACCGGATATTTATTATATAAACAATGGGGATGAATAAGCAGTTTCTTGTATGCTTTCTTGTATGCATGGTGAAATTTATTTCACTATCATGATAGTCCAGATTGTAGTAGTAGCTTAATTCTGAAGCTTTCTCAAATGCAGGAAGCATCTTTAGTGACCTCATAAATGTGTGTTTATATTCTTTCATTTGAACATTTGGTTACTGCCTGTATTCCTAAAAACTCAATTGGAAAGTGAGCTCACTGAGGACAAGTCTTAATGTTGCATACTTAGTAAGATGTTGTCAAATATTTAGAGTGATTATCAAGGTGGGGGAGGGAGGGTGGGGAGGGAGGGAGAAAGATATTCAGGGGTATTATGATTGGCACACACAGTGGGGGGGGGACCATGGGGAAGATGGTATAGCAGAGAAGGCAAATAGTGACACTGTGGCATCTTACTGCACTGATAAACAGTGACTGCAGTGGGTTTTTTGGGGGGGGACTTGATAATATGGGTGAATGTAGTAACCACATTGTTTTACATGTGAAACCTTCATAAGTGTGTATATCAATAATACCTTAATAAAAAATGCATATATAAACAAAACTTGAAAAAAGTACCTAAAAATAAATAAATAAATAAATAAACTGTGTTAAACAAATAAAAAAAGAAGGTAATAAATTTGGAATAAGCCACTAAAAGATTCAGTATAGAACAAAAAGACTAAATTTTCCTGGTTGAAAAGAGAACAGACTTTTTAGAAATAAATTGTTCACACTGTCAAACAGAAAATCTAAGTACCTGATAAAGCAGCTATCAAGTTTGACACTTTGGAGATCATTGGTAACCTGTAAGAAACCAATTTCAGCAAGGATGAGTATTAGAGTAAAAAAACAATGGCTTGAGATAAACAGAAAAGGAAGATGGGAAGCAGCAATCATGGATCATTTTTTTTGTGTGAATAATTAGGGGTAAAGAGGAATTTAAAAATAGAATCATAGTGTAGAAAATAAATAAACAATGGTAATGAGAGTTTAGGGACACAAGGCCAACAGAGAAAGGCACTTAGAAGTGCACTTAAGAATACTATCTGTCCTTAGATAGAACCTGCCTGTACTTGAGATTAATACCCAATGGATAGTATTCTATGTTTATGTTCATTTTTTTCACTTACATTTTCTTGTATGTTCTAATATTTCCACGATCCCCAAAAGCTTATTGTATCTTCCATTTCTTCTTTAAGTCTTGCCTCTGGCTCACTCATTATGATACTGTTTCTTTCTTCACTGAGCACCAGCTATCATAAACTCTTTTCATATTGTGAAATATTATGCAATGTATTAAGGAAAGTGTTTCATAAATGAATTAAATTGGGGTCAGCATATATAGGCTGCTACTCCCATATCTGGAGTACATAGCAGGCATGCTAATTCATCTACATACTTTTTCTATTAATCACTGAAACAACTTAAACAAAGAATTTTAGTGAGCTGATCCCAATAAAGCATGCAAAGATGAAACTTTTGCAATTCTGAGATAGTAGTCTTGGTTAAGTTAACGTCAGATATTTAACCTTCCACTTCACAAAGAAAAACTCTATTTTTAATCCAAAGAAGAATTCACTTTGAATTACTTGTAGTTATCATGAACATTTATCCTTTTAGTCACAGAAAGATAATATGCATTTCTTCATTTCTTACATTTCCAAGTTTATTAATTTCACTAGATACCTTGAGGGTCTCAAAAAGTATGTTTTGCCTTTAATGGTGACAATCTAGTTAATGAATACAACAGTATAGAATGTGCTACCCACAAAGCATTCATGCATAATATATATTTAGGTGGACAGCTTAAAACTCACCAATCTTTAATTAATAAAGATGGACAGATACACACTAATACACAATTCACAGGCACAATTAGACAGCTGAGGAAAAATAATCCATCTATTATGAAAACAGCAAAATGTTCAGCATTATTTTTTCTAATAAATGAAATTCTAAGTGTTAGCCCATTTATTATACTTTGAGAGCAAGTATGAACAAAATAGGTACTTTATTTGTGTGTGCTTTATACTTTGTAAATGTTCACAAGATGATATTTCTAATTTTCTTGTGCTGTCTATCCCATATTTCTTTTGTCTTTAGTCAGAATGTCAACTGAAAGTTAAATAAAATTTAATTACCACTCCTAACGGAGTTGGGACTTATTAGTCCACACAGCATAGAGTCAGTGAAAGAAACAGAGAGATAGAGAGCTAATTGAAAGAAAATGCCAATAAATAGCTGCATATCATATTCCAAAAGTTAGGTTGATTTCTTATGAGACACAGATCACATCTGGATGAGTACTTACAACAGTGTGAAAGTGCCCCTGTGAACACATTGTGAGGATGTTACTGTTCTCATCCTTTGGGTCCTTCTCAGACACTATAAATAGTAAATAAAAATGTATACAAATATACATTGTCGATGAGTGTTGATCAATTCTAGAGTTTCCAAATTTCAGCTTCAGGATTTGGAATATTTAACCACTTATATAAGATTTTACGATTATATATTTCTATTTATTCATGACAAACAAATTCAGTTGCTAGCCATCTCTGAGTTTTTATTTCTTCATCCCTAAATCCAATCTTCTATATAAATTTAATTTTTCTTTTTAACTGTCTTTATGAGCACTTTTTACTTTCTATTTCCTTTATCGTCACCTCAGCCTAGAACTGTGTGAAAGAAAACTCAGTAATTTCTCAGAAATTTTACTGAATCATTGTCTGAAAATATAAGCAAGACAGTTTGTTTCCCATGATCCTATCACATACACATGTCCAAGAAGTCTAAGAAAGAATAATATGCACCACTTTATATTAACAAATATACTTTCTATTTTTTTTGTAGTATGAATCCTTCACTTTGAACAAGCACTGTGATTCTTTGAATGTTCCCTCACAATTTTCCTTATGGCTTGAACACTCTGCTCTCTCCTAGCTGCATGATTTATAATGCCATACCTTTTTCCATTAAAAGTCAATTTAAATACACTTTCTCCAAACACAGTGTGCAAATGTGTGTCATAAGCAGGTCCTAGTTGGTGAGTAGGATGGGTGAATTTCATAGCACATAGTCCTCTGAGATTTTCTTCAATAGAGATACCTGCACGATCTCTCCCTTACCCCATTGAACATGAAAACTGTTAATATACTAAAATGTTTAAGCATTTCTCATGAAATAGCACTGGCCAGATAAATTATGGTGAGGCAGAAAATCTATTGATAATCATTAAAATAGCGCATTTATGGAGAACAGTATATTTTACGTTTAGATTCCCTGATAACCAGAATAATATATTTTATTAAAATATCACCCAATCAATATACAATCTAGGTTCAGCTAATATCTAAATGTGTGCTTTTTAAAATTGTTATATTTTGCAAGTTTAAGACTCAGTAAGCAATCATTAATTGCCAATAGACAAAAGCTTTGCATAATATTTATGTATTAGAAGGAGAGACCAATGTTTTGAAATTACTTAAAGATGCAATGTAATATACAAAATCCAATTTTTCCTACAGATAGAATAAATGGTGTAGGAATTTAATATGAGCAATGCTTGTAAACACTGAACTACCATTCAATTATGTATTATATAATAGTTTGGGGATGTATTCTGTAGTACTGTGACACATCAGAGTCAACCTTGCCCTGAATATGTTCTGTTCAAATGTATATTAGAAAATGATACAAAATGAGGAATGGAATGTAAAAGTAAATCAAGGCATGCAATATTATAGTAATATTTTTAGCATGCAAACATGCCAATATGAGTTCTGACTTAGTCATCTCATAAAACAGCATCAAATCTGTCAGCATTTACATAAATTCTTCAAAGAAAATTGAGAGTTTATAGGGAATTGTGAGGTGGCATCCTTCAGTGTGAATGATAAATAAAACAATCCTTGAGAACTGATGGGAGGTTGGCATTATTTCAGTGAAAAAGTTTTATTCTTCAGTATTCATTATGCAGTGACAGACAAAGCTTTCTGACCTGGGAAAAACCTATTTGTAAGTAATTTATTTGGAGCTTTTGCATGTGTTTCTGTATAGGCATTTGTTTACCACTTAAGTCAAAAAACAGTTTATTTAGATTTTAAAGGCTATCAAATAAAATGATATTTGTGGAAGTATATAGCATATATAAACTTAAGTTACTATTTTGCTAATACAAAATTTGCATAATTCTAGCCTATACCATTGTTCCTTTATAATAGAAATATTACATAAATATATGCTAGATCACATTATCAAATCCAATCAGCAGAAAATTATCAGATAGTTGTTAGCAGATGTATTATTTGGGAGTCACCACCTAAAATGACAGTTAATCTGCATATGATTTACCTAAAACAAAATGCAAATCAAAATTCCTGCACATCAATCTTCACTTAATGACATTTACTACAGTGCATGACCCTAAACTAGTTACAAAACTGTATCCTGTGTAAAAAGAAAAAAAAAATACAACAACCACACCAAGGAATATCAAGCAATGATCAAAACAGGGATCTCTTAATCAATTCGAAAATGACCAAGTGTGTCATGAAAACAAAAACACTCTTTGTTACTCTGTATATTTTTAACTATTAATCTGGATTTTACAATCAGTTTAAATATTTGAATTCTACCTAATTTTCTGTAACAGTGCTCCATAAGCTTTATTTTAACTTTGTGTTTAACGTAGTAAATAAAACTGAAACTAAAAATTAGTAGGTATTTTGAAAATAATACTGCTGGAAAGGAAAATTCTTAATCTCTTCCATCATTTATTCCCAAAGTCTAGACACTATTACACAATCATCAACATCCTTCAGAAGGCAATTCTTATAATTTAAATGGTCTCTTCTCTAAATAATTTGGCATTTCCCTGGTTGGTATATGCAATTTTTTCTGTATCACATTGGTTAAAACCATTCATTCATTCATTCATCCATTCATTCATTCACTTTTAAACTACTCTTGTTTATTTTTTATTGTGATTAAAAAAAACACATGAGATTTACTTTCTTAACAAATTTTGAAGTGCACACAGTATTATTAACTATTACAATGCTATACATCATATCCATAACTTTCTCATTTTGTACATTTGAAACTTTCAGCCATTGTACAACTCCCTTCCAATGCATTTTTTGCACGTATTGAGATCATGATTTTTATCTCTCATGTATCACACGAACTGATTACAAATGTTGAATGTGTATTCTATTGCTTTTGAATGGAATACTCTGTATATATCTGTTAAGATCCTCTAGTCTGATCTATCATTTAAGGCTGATATTTCTTCATTGATTTTCTATATGGATTATCTGTTGATGTGAATTGGGTATTAAAGTCCCCTATTATGATTATATCACTTTATTTTTCTCTTTATATCTGTTAATATTTGCCTTATATATTTAGATGCTACTATGTTGGGGGCATAAATATTTTAAAATGTTATATCCTCTTGTTAGATCGACCTCTTCATCATTATGTAACATATTTTTTTGTTTCTAATTAAAATCTTTATTTCATGTCAGTTTTATCTGATGTAAGTATAGCTATCAGAGCTTTCTTTGGTATCCATTTACATGGAATATCTTTCTCCATCCCTTCACTTTCATTCTGTGTGTGTCCTTAACATCTAAAGTGAGTCAATGCTCACACCATTTGTTGAGGAGACTAACCTTTGCCCACTCTGTATTCTTGGCATTCTTTTTGAAAATTAGTTAACCATATATATACTTATATTTATTTGTGGTGTCTCTATTCAGCATCATTGGCCTATGTGTCTGTTTTTATGCCATTATCATACTGCTTTACGTACTATAGCTTTGTCATATGTTTTGAATCAGGAAATGTGAGACCTTCAGCTTGTTTCCTCTTTCTCTATATCGTTTTTGCTCTTTGGAGTCTAACAGAGTTTTGTATGAATTTTATGATAGTTTTTCTATTTCCATAATAAATAGTATAGATTTTAAACAAGGATTGAATTGAATCTGTAGATCACTTGGGACAGTATGGAAATTAACAATCTTAATTCTTCCAGTCAGTGGACACAGGATTTCTTTCCACTTATTTGTGTCTTCTTTAATTTCTTTCTTCAAAATTTTGTAGTTTTCAGTGTAAAAATATCTTGTCTCCTTGATTAATTTTATTCCTAAGTACTTTATTTATTTTTTGGTGCTACTCTAAGTGGAAGTAGTTTCTTAATATTATCTTTGGATTATTTGCTGTTAGTATGTAGAAACACAACTGATTTTTATATATTGATATTGGAATCTTGAGCCTAAAATAAGCAAGGCAGCCAGAAGGGAAGAAACTTAGGCAACATTTTTATTTTTACTCTCTAGGTAGAATCCCTCATTCCTTGGAAATCCTCTCTTTTCTCTAAAAACATTCAACTAATTGAATAATGCCCACCCACAATATAAAGTGTAATCTACTTTGATTAGTCAATGATTTGTAAAAAAGTATATTTACAGCAACATCTAGACTAGTGTTTGACCAAACAATTAGATGTTATAATCTATCCAAGTTAACACACAAAACTACCATCATATCTGCTATATTCATTTATCAGCATTAGAACATGTTCCTTTCTTTTTATGGTTCACAATCCCCTTTTTTTTATTAAGGGATCATTGCTATACAAATTTATAAAGGTGTCACATGAACAACACTGTGGTTTCAACATATACCCATATTATCAAGTGCTCATACCCCACCCCACTGCAGTCACTGTCCATCAGCATAGTAAGATGCTATAGAGTCATTACTTATCCTCTCCATGCTGTACTGCCTTCCCCATGACCCTATGTATATTGTGACTGCTAATTACAGTGCCCTTTAATCTCCTTCTCCCTCCCCACTCAACCTCCCCAACCCCTTCTCTTTGGTAACCATTAATCCCTTCTTGGAGTCTGTGAGTCTGCTACTATTTTGTTCCTTCAGTTTTGCTTTGTTGTTATACTCCACAAATGAATGAAATCATTTGGTACTTGTCTTTCTCTGCATAGCTTATTTCACTGAGCATAATACATACTAGCTCCATCCATGTTGTTGCAAATGGTAGGATTTGTTTCTTTCTTATGGCTGAATAGTATTCCATTGTGTATATGTACCATATCTTCTTTATCCATTTTTCTAGCGATGGACTCCTAGTTGCTTCCATATCTTGGCTATTGTAGAGAGTGCTGCCATAAACATAGGGGTGCATATGTATTTTTGAATAAAGGATCTTGATTTCTTCAGGTAATTTCTAGGAGTGGAATTACTGGGTCAAATGGTATTTTAGTTTTTAGTTTTTTGAGGAACCTACATATCAGTTTCCAAAATGGTTGAAATAATTTACATTTCTACCAACAGTGTAGAAGGGTTCCCCCTTCTCCTCATCCTCATCAACATTTGTTGGTTCCTTGTGGTTTGGATTTGGCCATCTTAACTGATGTGAGATGATTTCTCATTGTGGATTTAATTTGCATTTCCCTGATCATTTGTGATATGGAGCATCTTTTCATGTACCTATTGGCTATCTGAATTTCTTCTTTGGAGAAGTGTTAATGGGAAGAATTAATATTGTCAAAATGGCCATCCTGCCTAAAGCAATCTACAGATTCAGTGCCACCTCACACCAGTTATGATGTTAGTGGAAATGTAAATGTAAATTAGTTCAGCCATTTTGGAAACCAATATGTAGGTTCCTCAAAAACCTAAAAATTGAAATACCATTTGACCAGATCCTCCACCCTTTTCTAATTGGGTTATTTGTTTTTTGGTTGTTCAGGCATGTGAGCTTTTTATATATTTTGGTTGTTAAACGATTATTGGAAAAGTCATTTATGAATATATTCTCCTATATTGTAGGATACCTTTTTGTTCTGCTGATGGTGACCTTTGCTACAGAATTATTTTAGTTTGATGGAGTCCCATTTGTTCATTTTTGCTTTTGTTTCCCTTACTCGAGGAGATGCATCCAGGAAAAAGCTGCTCATGCTTATATTCAAGATATGTTTGCCTATGTTTTCCTATAAGAGTTTTATGGTTTCATGATTTACATTCAGGTCTTTAATCCATTACAAGTTTACTTTTGTGTATGAAGTGAGACTATAATCCAGTTTCATTCTCTTACATGTAGCTGTCCAGTTTTGCCAACACCAGCTGTTGAAGAGGCTGTCATTTCTCCTTTGTATGTCCATGGCTACCCTATAATATATTAATTGGTGATGTATTTGTGGTTTCATATCTGGGCTCTCTCTTCTGTTCCATTGATCTACGGGTCTGTTCTTGTGCCAGTACCAAATTGTTTTGATTATTGTGGCTTTGTAGTAGAGCTTGAAGTTAGGGAGTGTAAGCCCCCCAACTTCATTCTTCCTTCTCAGGATTGCTTTGGCTATTCTGGGTCTTGTGTGGATCCATTTAAATTTTAGAACTGTTTGTTCTATTTTGTTGAAGAATGCTGATGGTGTTTTCATGTGGATTGCATTGAATCTGTAGATTGCTTTAAGCAGGATGGCCATTTTAACAATATTAATTCTTCCTATCCATGAGCACAGGATGTATTTCCATTTATTGGTGTCTTCTTTAATTTCTTTCATGAGTGTCATAGTTTTCAGGATATAGGTCTTTCACCTCCTTAGTTAGGTTTATTCCAAGGTATTTTATATATTTTGATTCAATTGTAAATAGAGTTGTTTTCCTCATTTCTATTTCTGCTAGTTCATAGTTAGTATGTAGGGATGCAACAGATTTCTGTATATTAGTTTTGTATCCTGCAACTTTGCTGAATTCAGTTATTAGTTCTAGCAATTATTGGGTGGATTCTTTAGGGTTTTTTATGCACAATATCATGTCATCTGCAAACAGTGACAGTTTAACTTCTTCTTTATCAATCTGGATGTCTTTTATTTATTTGTGTTGTCTGATTGCCATGGCTAGGAATTCCAGTACTATGTTGAATAAAAGTGGGGAGAGTGGGCATCTTTGTCTTGTTCCCAATCTTAGAGGAAAAGCTTTTAGCTTTTCTCTGTTAAGTATCATGTTGGCTGTGGGTTTGTCATATATGCCCTTTATTATGTTGAGGTATTACCCTCTAGACCCTTTTTGTTGAGAATTTTTATCATGAATGGATGTTGAATTTTGTCAAATGCTTTTTCAGTGTTGAGAAGATCATGTGATTTTTTTCCTCTTTTTGTTGATATAGTGTATGATATTGATTAATGTTCAAATATTTTACCTCTTGCATGCCTGGAATAAATACCCTTGGTCAAGATAAATTATCTTTTTGATATATTTTTTAATTTGGTTTGCTAATATTTGGCAAGGACTTTTCCATCTATGTTTATCAGGGGTATTGGCTTATAATTTTCTTTACTTGTAGTGTCTTTGTTTTTCATAGTTGAGTGATGCTGGCCTCATAGAATAAATTTGGAAGTACTCCCTCCTCTTCTATTTTTTGGAAAATTTTAAGGAGGATGGGTATTATGACTTCTCTAAATATTTGATAAAATTCAGTGTTGAAGCCATCTGATCCAGGGAATTTGTTCTTAGGTAGTTTTTAGATTACCAGTTCAATTTCTTTGCTTGTAATTGGTCTGTTCAGATTTTTTGTTTCTTCCTGGGTCAGTCTTGGAAGGTTTCATTTTTCTAGAAAGTTACCCCTTTCTTCTCAGTTGTCCAATTTGTTATAATGACATTTTTCATAGTATTCTCTAATAATTCTTTGTATTTCTATGTTGTCCATAGTGATTTTTCCTTTCTCATTTCTAATTCTGTTTATGTGTTTACTCTCTTATTTTTATTGATAAGTCTACCTAGGGCTTCATCTGTTTTGTTTATTTTCTCAAAGAACCAGCTCCTGGTTTCATTGATTCTTTCTGTTGTTTTATTCATCTCAATTTTATTTATTTGTTCTCTGATCTTTGTTATGTCCATCCCTCAACTGACTTTGGGCCTCATTAGTTCTTCTCTTTCCCATTTCATTAACTGTGGTTTAAACTGTTCATTTGGGATTGATCTTTTTTAAGGTAAGCCTTTACTACAATATACTTTCCTCCTAGAACTGCCTTGACTGTGTTCCACAGGTTTTGGGCTGCTGAGTTGTTGCTTTCATTTGTCTCCATATATTGCTTAATCTCTGTTTTAATTTGGTCATAGATCCATTGTTATTTCGGAGTTTTGTTAAGCCTCCATGTGTTTGTGGGTTTTTTTTGCTTTCTTTGCATAATTCATTTATAGTTTCTAACTTTTGTAATCTAAGAAGCTGGGTGGAACAATTTCAATCTTTGTGAATTTACCGGGGCTTCTTTTTTGGACTAATATGTGATCTATTCTTGAAAATGTTCCATGTGGACTTGAGAAGAATGTTTGCCCTGCTGCTCTTGGGTGGAGTGTTCTGTAGATGTCTGTTAGGTCCATCTGTTCTAACATGTTGTTCAGTGCTTTTGTCTCCTTATTTTCCATTTGATTAATCTGTCTTTTGGTGTAAGTGGTGTTTTGAAGTCTCCTAAAATGAATGAATTGCATTCTATTTCCCCCTTTAATTCTGTTAATATTTGTTTCACATATTTAGGTGCTCCTATATTGGGTGCATAAGTATTTATAACGGTTATCTCCTCATGTTGGACTGACCCCTTTATTATTATATAATGTGCTTCATCTCTTTGTTTTGAAATTTATTTTGTCTGATATAAGAACTGCAACTCCTGCTTTTTTCTCCCTATTATTTGCATGAAATATTTGTTTCCATTCCTTCACTTGGCTCTAAAATGTGTCTCTTGTAGGCAGCATTTAGATGGGTCTTGTTTTTTAATCCTTTCTGTAACTCTATATCTTTTGATTAGTGCATTCAGTCTATTTATATTTAGGGTGACTATTGGTAGATACTTACTTATTGCCATTGTATGCTTTAGATTTCTGGTTACCAAAGGTTCCATGGCAGCATCCTTACTATCTAATAGTCTGTCTTAACTTGTTTATTACACTACTTCAAACACACTCTAAAGGTTCTTCCCCCCTTTCTTCTTCTTCTTCCTCCTCTGTTCTTTATATATTAGATGTCATATTCTGTACTCTTTATCTATCCTGACTGACTTTGTGGGTAGTTGTGTTAATTTTGAATTTGCTTAGTAATTACTTCCTTTAGTTTGTTTTTATTTTCTCTGGTGACAGCTATTTAGCCTTAGGAGCACATCCATCCAGAGCTGTCCCTTTAAAATACACTGTAGAGATGTTTTATGGGTTCTAAATTCCCTCAAATTTGCTTGTCTGAAAATTGCTTAATTCCTACTTCAAATTTAAATGATCATCTTGCTGGATAGAGTATTCTGGGTTGGAGGACCTTCTGTTTCATTGCATTAAATATATCATACCACTCCCTTCTGGCCTGTAATGTTTCTGATCAGAAGTCTTCTGATAACTTGTGTGGTTACTTTTATAAATGATCTTTTTTCCCTCTCTAGCTGCTTTCAGTACTCTCTCCTTGTCCTTGATCTTTAGCATTTCAATCATTATATGTCTTGGTGTTGTCTTCCTTGGGTCCATTGTGTCAGGAGATCTGTACACCTTCATGGCCTGAGAGTCTACTTCCTTCCCCAGATTGGGGAAGTTTTCAGCAATTATTTCCTCAAAGAGACTTTCTATCCCTGTTTCTCTTTTTCTTCTGGTACCCCTATAATGCAAATATTCTTTCATTTGTATTGGTCACACAATTCTCTTAATATTCTTTCATTCCTAGAGATCCTTTTTTCTCTGTGTTTCTCAGCTTCTTTGTATTCTTTTTCTCTAATTTGTATTTAATTTACCATCTTCTCTACCTCATCTTATCTGCTTTCAATTCCCTCCATTGTATGTTTCATTTCAGATACTGTATTTTTCAAAGTTTCCACGTCTTTCTTGAAGTCGCTTCTGAGTTCTTACATATTTTTCTGTAGTTCTGTAAGAATGTTTATGATTTTTATTTTGAAACCTTTATAATTTGTAGTTTCAGTTTCACTAAGGCCTCTTTCTGGAGGTTTTTCTTGAATTTTTGTTTGGAAAAAATTCCTCTGTCTCTTCATTTTTTTTTTTTTTTTAGTGTTACTTATGGGATAAATATTTGTGTAGGAAGTACCCTCTAGTGCCCAGAAGCTCTACTCTCTGGAGCTGCAGAGCACCTGTAGCAATGGCAGGAGTTGCTGGCAAGTGGAACCAGCACCTGACAGGAGGAGAGCTCTTGCTTCCGGCTTTAGTGGCTACCTCCACTGCCAGGTCCAACGGGCCAAGCATGCAGGAAGGAGCCTCCTCTGTGCTATGTCCCTCTAGCTTCAGTAGGCGGAGCATCTCTCCAGCTGACCTGGCATGGTGGGGGTGGACAGCAGGTGAGCAAGACAATTGCCTGCAGCCAGGAAGAAGTAGTAGGCTATGTACTGCAGTTGGCAGCCTCTGGGCTGCATTGCCAGCCAGGGGAATGGAGTATTTGAAGCTTTTGAGAGTTCCCAACCTGCTGGGAAGTGTACTGGGGTGATTTTGTCCATGGCCCTTCTCCTGAGCATCAAGCTCTGTGTAATCTTTGCCCCTTTTGCACCCCTCTTGCTCTTGGAAAGTCTTTCAAAGTTCCCGCCTTTCTCTTGTTTGAAGGGGGCCTGTTGTGTACCTGTTCTCCAAAGGTGGCTGGAGTGTCAGCCTCTCCCAGTATTCTATCAGTCTTTCCTTTCCAACCCCGTTAATCTCCAGAGCACCATGTAACATAGTTTTGTGTTCCCAGAATAGATCTCCAGGGCTGGGTGTTAGCAGTCCTGGGCTTCTACTCCCTTCCTACTCTGTTTCTCTTCCTCCTGCCTGTGGGCTGGGGTGGCGGGAAGACTTGGGTCCTGCTGGATTTTGTCTTTGCTTCTTTACCCTTTTCTATGAGGTCTTCTTTTTCTGTAGATGTTAGCAGTCTCTTCTGCAGTCCTCGGTAGCTCTTTCAGGATAGGTTGTATTTGCTATATTTGTTTGTTCAATGTAGTTTTGGGAGATTTCTGCCCCACTTCTCATTCTTCCAATTTTTCTCCTATCTCCCAAAATACATTATGCTTTAACATTAAAATATTATGTACTTAATTTTTAACTTTTTTTTGAAAGTCATATTGATTTATATATGAGAGTATACTGATTATCTGGTTGTAAGCCCACCAAAATACGTAAATAAAATGTATTCTACATTTTAAACTTCATGTGATAAAATGCTCTTGGTGTTAAAAAATATTTAGAGTTAGTTAACATGGCAAATATTAGTGTTATAATTGGTCAAACACCATAGAACACATACTTTGGTAAAATGTATTAAACATAAAGAGGAAACTTTATTGAAAATGAATTTCTTAGTAGAGGTGTTTTTAAATCTGTTCATTTTTTGGATGGGGTCATCAAGAAAATGACTGCCAGTTGACCCAGAACTGGAACTAGGAAACTGGGGGCTCCCCACTCACTCCGCTTTCTTTGGATTGTGTGCTTTGCTTGCCTTCCCAGCTCCCAAAAGCTGCTTTCAGCAGCCTTATGGTAAAAATGTGGTGTTGAGGCTTTCTGCAATGGGGAATGGGACAGAATCCAGTTAAGGCTCCCTTTGTATGAGTTCATCTAAAAATCATAAAGATAATCGTAAAAGAGTATAAAAGTTGTTTTTCAAGTGATCTCAAGAAATTCATTCCACAGCACATTCTAGACATAGGAAAAATCAGTACAGAACCCTAAATTGGAGGCATGCTTGGATTGATTAAAGAAGAGCAAATACACCAATGTTCTTTAGATGAGTGATGGTGAAACTGTGGAATGGGAGATGAAGTTCAAGAGTTTATAGATTCATGCAGAGGCTAGTAGGCCATTCTGGGATCTGGCTTTTACAGACAAAATTTATATGGTTGATCTGAACATGACATTTTAATAGGATCACTCTGGCTACTGTATGGAAAATAGAGTAGGAACAAAATTGGAAGATACAAGATTGGTCACAAAATTATTGCAGTAATCCAGGTAAGAGATGATGGTGATACAGAATGAATTATTAGCAGTATGGTTGTGGGAACTGATTGGAATAATACCATTCTGATAGAATTTTATTGTTGAATATGATGAGAAGAAAGACATCAAGAGTGACTACAGATGTTTTAATGGGAGAATGTGAGAAGGGTGAGTGACCATTATCAAGATGGGGAAGACTTCAAAGGAAGAAAATTTGGGGTAATATATAGGGTTTTTCATTAATATAAGAAGATAGAGTTAATGAATGAGAGACAATAAACCACAAAATAATAATTTTGCTACAATTTAATAATTATAGAGAAAAACTTTGCTATAAATGTGTAGACAAGGGGCTAATTCATAAAGGGTTCATGTAGATGAATAAGACAAAAATTGTCATTCAGTAAAAAAGTTGTACAAAGGAAAGCAATACACACATTTCAAGAAATTCAGAACTAAATGGTAAAAATGATAAAATTTATATATAAAATATATAAAGACAATTATAAGGATGCACTGTAAAAGAAATAAATGTTAATACCTAATTTGCATAGTGTGTGTGTGTATGTGTGTCTCTGTGTCTGTGTTGCTTCTGTGTACTAATTATACCTATGCCACTGGTGAGATGAAATGAAACATTTATACTCTATGTTGAGAATGTTTGTTTAGCCATCTTTTATTTTATTTTTTAATTTTTTGTTGGTATCATTAATAAACAGTTACATGAGCAACACTGTGCTTACTAGATTCCACCCATTATCAAGTCCCTACCATATGCTCCATTACAGTCACTGTCCATCAGCATGGTAAGATACTGTAGAATCACATTTGTCTTCTCTGTGCTATACTGCCTTCCCTGTGCCCCCCACTGCATTATGTGTCTGATCATAATGCCCCTTACTCCCCTTCTCCCTCCCTTTCCACCTACCACCCCCAGTCCCTTTCCCTTTGGTAACTGTTAGTCCATTCTTGGGTTCTGTAAGTCTGCTGCTGTTTTGTTCCTTCAGTTTTTTTCTTTGTTTTATACTCCACAAATGAGTGAAATCATTTAGTAATTGTCTTTCTTCACCTGGCTTGTTTCACTGAAGATAACACCCTCTAGCTCAATCCATGTTGCAAATGGTAGTATTTGTTTTCTTTTTAGGGCTGAATAATATTCCATTGTGTATATGTACCACATCTTCTTTATCCATTCATATACTGATGGACATTTAGGTTGCTTCCATAATTTGGCTATTGTAAATACTGCCACTATAAACATAGGGGTGCATATGTTTTTTTGAAACTGGGCTCCTGAATTCTCAGGATAAATTCCTAGATGTGGAATTCCTGGGTCAAATAGTATTTCTATTTTTAGTTTTTTGAGGAACCTCCATACTGCTTTCTACAATGGTTGAACTAATTTACATTCCCACAAGCAGTGTAGGAGGGTTCCTCTTTCTCTACATCCTCACCAACATTTGTTGTTGTTTGTCTTTTGAATGTTGACCATCCTAACTGGTGTGAGGTGATATCTCATTGTGGTTTTAATTTGCATTTCCTTGATGATTAGTGATGGGGAGTATCCCTTCATGTGCCTGTTGGCCATCCAAACCTTCTTCCTGGAAAAGTGCCTGCCCAGGTCTTCCGCCCATTTTTCAATTGGATTATTTGATTTTTGTTTGTTGAGGTGTGTGAGCTCTTTGTATATTTTGGATGTCAACCCCTTATGAGATATGTCATTGATTAATATATTCTCCCATATTGTAGGATGGCTTTTTGCTCTACTGATGGTGTCCTTTGCTGTACAGAAGCTTTTTAGTTTGATATAGTCCCACTTGCTCATTTTTGCTTTTGGTTCCCTTGTCCATGGAGATATGTTCATGAAGAAGTTGTTCATGTCTATATTCAAGGGACTTTTGCCTATGTTTTCTTCTAAGAGTTTTATGGTTTCATGACATACATTCATGTCTTTAATCCATTTCGAGTTTACTGTTGTGTATGGATTAGACAGTAATGCAGTTTCATTATCTTACATGTAGCTGTCCAGTTTTGCCACACCAGCTGTTTAAGAGGCTGTTATTTCCCCATTGTATATCCATGACTCCTTTATTGTATATTAATTGACCATATATGCTTGGGTTAATATCTGGAATCTCTATTCTGTTCCACTGGTCTGTGGCTCTGTTCTTGTGCCAGTATAAAATTGTCTTGATTACTGTGGCTTTGTAGTAGAGCTTGAAGTCAGGGAGTGTAAGACCCCCAGCTTTATTCTTCCTTCTCAGGATTGCTTTGGCTATTTGGGGTCTTTTGTGGTTCCATTTGAATTTTAGAACTATTTGTTCCAGTTTGTTGAAGAATGATGTTGGTATTTTGAAGGGGATTGCATTGAATCTGTAGATTGCTTTGGCAGGATGGTGATTTTGACAATATTAATTCTTCCTATCCATGAGCAGGGGATGTGTTTCCATTTACTGGTATCTTCTTTAATTTCTCTCATGAGTGTCTCATAGTTTTCAGAGTATAGGTCTTTCACTTTCTTGGTTGTTTTTTCCTAAGTATTTTATTATTTTTGATGCAATTGTGATTGGAATTGTTTTCCTGATTTCTCGTTCTACTAGTTCATTGTTAGTGCATAGGAATGCAACAGATGTCTGTGTATTAATTTTGTATCCTGCAACTTTGTTGAATTCAGATATTAGTTCTAGTAGTTTTGGAGTGAAGTCTTTAGGGTTTTTTATGTATAATATCATGTCATCTGCAAACAGTGATTAACCATTTTTTATTAACTAATATCCTTAAAATACTGAGTGACTTCTACCCAGAAATTCCAATAATAATCCAAAATAGAGGAAAATTTTAAGTAAATAAATGTTATCAGAATTTTTTTAAATAGTAAGAAAAAGAATAAATATCCAATAGCAGAGATTATGGTAATTGAGAAATAGCTAGAGATATGGCTATGTACAGTATAAATTTTCTTACTTGTTTCTGTGTAATTTGTTTCACTTTATATGTTTCAGGTTTCTTTTGTGGTTCTTTTTAATAATTATTTTTTACTTTTGGAATCAGAAAATGAAACAAAGTACTATGAAATGCATTAGATTATGCATTAGATTATGCCATGGTACATTTTACCAAATAATATATGTATAAATTTTATCATTAAAAATGTTGGTACTAGAAGAAACAAAACCAAACATAAGAGACTCTGTATCTATCTACAGTCTCTCCTCAGTATTTGTAGATTCCATATTTGTAATTTGTTTAGTCACTAAAATGTATATGTAACCCAAGTCAACTCTCACATTCTTTTCACACTCATTCACAGATATTTTGTGTGGAATAGCTAAAAATTTGAGCCACCCAATGCACCCAATATTTGGCTGAAGTCAAACAAGGTAACATTCTGCCTTCTTTTTTTGGCGAGCATAAATAAAGGTTGTTCTTTTCATGGTTTATTTGATGACATTTTTCTTGAAGTTTTGTACTTTCTGTTGATGATTTTGCTGTTTAATGGAATCCAAGCATAGTGTTGAACATCTATGTAGTGTTTCTGGTATGAGAAGCCTATTACATGCCTTAAAGAGAAAATACATGTGTTAGATCATCTTAATTCAGACAAGAGTTAACAGTGCCATTGGCCTTGAGTTTAATGTTAATAAGTCAACAATATATATTAAATAAGGTGTCTTTAAACAAAAACATATATATAACAAGTTATTTATTTATTTGTTGATGAAAATATTGTGAGCAGAGACTCACAAGAATGTAACCCTGTATTTCTTCTAGTAGCAATTCCTCAGTATTTCCTAAATCAGTGTCTTCGTGATTTTCTTAAAGAATATAACTACTGAAAAATAACACATAATGACTATCTCTTTAGTGATCTGAATTCCCTAATGACAATAAAGCATTGTGAATCATTGGAAACTTTAAGTATTTTCAATAAATGCTACTGGGACAACTACTTGATAATATTATGGGAGCAAAAGGTTTACCTTATGCTTTTTTTGGTACATGTAAATTTACAAAGTTTTTTACAGTAGAGGCTGTATTGATGGATTAGAAGCTAGTAGGATTTCAATGAAAAACTTATCAGTTTTCTTGAAAGGGCCATTATAAAGAGTTACAGTAACTTTCTGCCACAGATGAAGAGCATATATGTATGAATCTCTTAGACTGTGACATACAGATAACCCTTAATGTAGTACAGCCTCTGCCATCACTGATGTTTCAGTTTATTGATAAATAGAAAAGCAAACCTGAAGTTCTTGGTATATTTGTGATTTATATTTTGGAAAAACTGTCTTCTGGAGTGGAATAATCTTGATCATGTCCAAAAAACAAACAAACATACAAGTATCTTAGATAATGAACTCCAGAAGTAGTTCTTTTCTGTTAGCATTAAGTATCAATGCTATAACAATTTCCTTGAATTTAATATGCAGAAAAAAACAATTTAGATAAGTTTGCAATGTGGTAAACTCTTTGAATTAGTAAGCATGAACAAAATTAGACTCTACAGATAAAAAGTTTATTGAAAGAGGGAAAATAAATTGTATATTGTGAGGCTAACTGTAAGTTCTGATTTATATTGAAACAGTCCTATAGAGAAAAGAAAACTGATTTGATCCAATTAAGAGTGCTAGTTGTTTCTGATGAAGTTGCTTTAATTTTTTTTGCTTATTTTTCAGTGTTCATAATTTGGAGCTTAAAATTCATTAACATATAAGTACTAGTACTTAGTTTGTTAAAGATAAAGCTATTTCTTCTGGATTCATTTATTCCATTTAAAAAGTTACCATGCAAACAAAAATATATATATATATATCTACAATGGTATCCTATAAAACAGTGCTCTTATTTTACGATGTCCATTCTAATAAAATGCAATCAAAATGACTGCAGTTTGAAAATCAGATAACAGCCAGCTTAAGAGACTATGCTAAAGATGCTCAGGTTTCTAAAACAGAAGTCCCAGAACAAAGATTCTTATTCTTACCTTTTTAATTCTGAAAAATGAAAACTTGGCTTTCTGGAGAAGAAAAAATAAATCATTCAGACTCTGCCACAGTTTCTTTGAGGGAATGTAAAAGTTTAAGTTTATTATTATTCTTCAAATAATAATTGTATCTAGTGCAAGCAATGTGCATAAAAGTAATAGTTTTGTAAAATCAAAGTTAGAAATGTCCCTCTTACCCAGAAAGACTATAATATGATAAAGTAAATAAAATGCTACTTTCTTCTAAACAAATGTCACTGTAATCAATGAGTTTTCAATAGTACATTGAAATGACACATTGCCTTGATGTTCTTACAAAGGTATTTGAAAAGTCAAAATCTTTCTGAATACCTATTGTTTCTTTTTATATTCAGAAATAAAGGCAGCTGTTTAATACAGATTATTTAACTATGTTTTTAGCATGTAGTTATAATAAAGACACCATACAACTATTCAGTAAATATTTAATCGGCCTTGGAAATTGGAGTCATAGGCAAGTCTGTTTTATGGACCAAAAAGGTTAAATTCAGAACAAAAGCAGATTTTCTGTTTTTGTTATTATAGAAGTACAACATGATTTTTATTTAAAATTTTGAAAGAAAATAATAATAATAATAATAGAGTAATTTTTTTCAAATACTATATGCCCAGTTAAAATCCCCATGATGCCAGAACACACACCTGAGCTCTGAGTATTGACTGTCTGTAATTATTTCTACTACTCAGCTCTCTGAAGTTTGTCTTCTTTGAATCACACACAAGGAGATAAGGATTTAACTTGTAAGCCTTTTTCAGCATCAAGAGAAACCATATTTCCCACACATAAAGTTGGACAACAAGAAAGTGAAAACTTTCATCTCAGTCTAATATGACTATATTTGTGGAAAATAAGGTCCAGGAAAAGATCAATGGCAGTATTAATTTGTTCATTTTTTTTTACGGAGATTCATATGATTTCTTTTGTAATGTGGTAAACTGTGTTGAAGGTTTTAAAATTGTGCCTGGCTTTCTAGTAACCTAAACTATCTTTTCCTGGGATACATACTATTGATTTTAATATTCTTATTGAATATTTCAGAGACAGTCTGAGAGCAGGTGTGGGCAAGATTGAACTTTCTGACTAGGATTCCTGCCTGGACTTAATATCACTCATTGTGAATACAATAAGAGCCTGTTTGAACATTTATAAGATGTTTACTTGTGCCAGGGCCCTGGTCTATCATGGAAGTACTTGTTCAGGGGAGGGATAGAGAGGAAATACCCATTCTCTCCTCTCCCTGCATTCCTGGTGCATAATTGGCCAGGCATCCGCCAGTCACCTGAAACCTGCCCAGAGAGTTCCTCCTGGTACAAGGGGCAGGGAAGGAGAGCCTGGCCAGGAGAGTTGGGAGAGAGCCATGAGGCCTGGTGCTCTTGGAGGGTTAAGCTCATGTTGGGAAGCAGAACCTGTAGCCACCTGGGGAGCATATTCAAGCCAGCCATGTGAACTGAGCTGTCCGTAACCCCTGTCTGTGACAATAAATGTGGTAAACCCTGAACTTCTTGCCCTTGTCTTTATTCAGTCTCACTGAATTCACAGAGAATTTGCTCTGGATGGGGAATCTCCTCCTCCTGGAGCTATAACAGGATATAAAAATAAGGAGAAATATGCTACTTTATCTAACAATTATAAAAAATTTCATAGTCATCATAAATCCAAATGAGAATGTTAATACATCAGGTAGAAGTATTTGCCACTGTGAGTGACAAAAATATTGAACAGTGGTTTAACCAAGTTCAGAGTGAGACAACTAGGACATTGAACGAGTGAGTGTTCAAAATGCATATTTTAATCTTTCCACTTCACTGTATCAAGAGTATAGGGTGTGTCCTCATATTATGTTCTCATGGTTGGAAAATGATTGGTTCAGTTCCAATTGTCCCAGTCAAAGCTGAGGCTAATAGAAAGTGGAAAGAAGAGAAAACGAACATGCTCCTTCATTTTTTCGCTTTCTATCAATACAACATACACTTTTCTTGAAACTACTCCTCCCCAGTAGATAAATATTTATAGTTTATTGGTCAGGACAGTGTTAAATAGTTGAAAGAGGTGGTATATCTGAATAATGATGTTTGTGATTATATATTTTAGGGAGAGAACAAAAGAGAAGGTATTTGGTGCCTTGAACATTCAGAGTGAGTTAACATTAATTTTGGAAGGTTGAGTGACTCTAAAATGTGTCCAAAAGAGAAAATAAATAAACATTCAGTAACTTATTCTTACAAGTTTCTGAGTGTGCCAACGCAGTGTACTAAATGATCTTGAGCTTGTCCTATTTTGATCAATGAGTATTATCTATAAACCATTATCAGTGGGTTTTATTCAGCACACTAATTTTGAATTGAAATATATAATAATATATTCAAGTTCTCATTAATTCAACTTTTTAGGCAAATACTATGTGCCCAATTCTGTGATAGATTCTGTATTTTATTTAAAGAAACACTGATTTTTAACCTGTCCAGAGATTTTTAGACATATGAGGAATTAAAACTGCTATGCATATAATACAATGTGTTTATTGAAGTTAGCATAAGATGGAGAAATGAGGAAATACAATATAATAAATACCATGCAATTCTAAGATAATAGAAATATCTATAAATATGGTTGTGCTGAGCTGTAAAGATCAGGGAACATTTGTAGAGATGGTAGGAATGGAGAAAGGGTGCTCTGTGATTTTACAGATGATTTTGTGGCATAAAGGTCACACTGCCTTAGCAAAGGTTTAAGTTTGGCAAAGGGGAGGAGGATGCTTATCTGAATATTCTGTAGGGCTTTTCAAAGTGACTTAACCTCTCCTCTTTGTCAAGTTGAGAATCACTATTTGAATGAGTTATTATTTAGTGTGTGAGTTTGTTTACCCTTCAAGTCTGTCTAGGAGTAGGAATAATGACTTTCTGGATCATGGAAAATACTGAAGTTTTGAAACAAGAACAAACGATCTTAAGCACTAGAACAAAGTGAAGTATACTCTTGGCAGGTTACTACAGAGGCATGATGAACATTTGAGAATTATTTAAAATACTTCCAGATTAAATTAATTTTTTGATAAAGTTGGTGAGAGTTGAAAAGGTAAAGAAACAAAACATATGAAAGATCTTTTCATAAAGACAACATTCTAGAATTTTATAGTATATGACAGTGGTTGGACTTTACATATTAGGTAACCTGTAGTCGGAGCTTTCAAAAGATTTAAAGTTGTTTGAAATCACAAACCCATATCTTAGGTTGATTCTGTTACTGTTCTATAAAAATTGGAGTGAGTGCAATTACAGGAACATTTACCTTTTATTTCTTAATGAGTCAGATGTCTCTTTTAAATCACAATCATCTCCAGAATCCAAATCACATATAAACTTTTAGAATTTAATAGCTCATATTTTAAGAAATCAGTACATGGTTGATAATTGAGATAATAAAAGTCAATAATGGCTTTTAGTTCTGTATCAAAATTTATATACTTATTACTACTGCACACTGTAAATTTCATAAATAAGTATAACAGCCTACCAAGAATGACTGTGGGGTTTTCCCATTTATAATGTAAGCTTCTTAAATAGAATATGCAGAGATCGGGTGTACTGGAAACACTAGATAATTACTGCAACAGAATATTTCAGATGTTTACACTTAAATAGCCTTTTAATTGAGTACATCCATTCACTACTGATTCTAAAATAAACTGAATCCCCAAATGCTTTAAAAAATCAGAAACTGATTTTCCCTGTTGTTAGTTGTAAAATAGATAATTCTAGTGCTTCTGCATTTTAGAAACTTCATAATTATAGTTATAAAACAAAACAAAACAAAAAACAATCCTTTTCTCTGACGGTTGTGTTCTCACTTAACTCTGAATAAACATAGATGGATTAATTACTTAAACACAGAAGTGAGGTCAGTAAGGAGGGGAATAGATTTTAATAAATATGTTGCTATGGCCATCCAAAATAGAAAAACAAAAAGGCTGTTGACTGTGTTTACTGAAATGAAACAATGCTGTTGTTTTAAGAAAAGTTTTTTCAGAATCAAACTGTGCGCTATAACCAGCCTGTAACTCAGGAGAGAGTTCTGAGTAGACTGCTCCAAAGCCTTTGTCTGAAAACAGCTTATATACCTTTTTGTAACAGGGAATCCATGCAAGAAAGAGGTTACACTAATCAGTGCACTAAGCAGTGTTTCATGGATACCTATGGTTGGTGTCTTAAAAGAACATACTATACACATTCCAATGTTATCTACGTGAGAGGAGGCAAGGATTAATACTGCTAACCATTCTCCTAAAGAGTTCTACCAAATACATGAGAACGAGACTCCCATCCAATTTATCTGCTTTGAGCATTCCAGGCTGGCTGCATGGCATCCTTGCAGCACAGCCCGAGTTGACCAGGCTGATTTAGGGCTTCTACAGCTAGTACCTTGCCTGTGGGACTATTGTGGGGAACCATAAAAATTTTATTTTATTTCACAAATGTAAAAGATTTTGGTACTTTGTAAGACATTTCAGTTCAATCCTATGAGAAGCAACTGGGGATCTTTTTCTTTCATTTTATAGCAAACCAGAGTTTAGAGAAACAAAACATTAGGAAAATTCCTATCTTATATTGAGCTTGGTAAAATGAATGGATATTTATCCAACGCACATATTTGTATTCTAGGTAATGTGTATATATCAGTAAATATTCTAGGTATTGGAGATATAGAAGTGAACAAGACACGTTTTTATTCTAAATGAGCTCAAGTTTTAAACAGGGAAATTTAATTAGGTTTTAGCTTTGCCACATCAAATAAGAAGGCAAAAGTCCCTCCCGGTTTGACAGAAAAAGTTACCTCTAATTGAGGTCAACATTTAGAATTAATCCCTTTTTGGACAAAAATGAATGATAAACTGGCTTCTGTGTAGCAATATTAAACACTTTCCCTGACTGCAGCAACTAGGAATAGGTCATTTTGTAAGAATTATGTGCCCTTTCCTTATGTAGTCCATATTACCCCCTAACTTTCAGTTACCAGACATCTGTGGTAGAATTGCAGAGGTTTTACACTGGAGCATGTTCCTTCACTCATTTATTCATTAGTGTATTTGGTTTTTCAACAAGGATTTATGGAGTGACTAATAGGTACCAATGGGAATTCATCAACAGGAAGCCATTTCTTTGTGAGATGGACTGTGAAATATATGGTGTGGTTTGGAGTCAGTATATTGGTGTTCAAACAACAGATACACAATTCACAAACTGGTATTCATAATTTAGAGTAAATTACCTAAGATTTCTGTGTTCTCAAATCATAATATATTCATAGGATTATTAGATACCTTAAAATATAAGAGCTCTTCAGAAGTGTTACAGAACTCTCAGTATATGTTAGGAGTTCAACAAAAGTTTGAAATAATGTACCCTCAGTAAGAATTGTTTGTAGAGACAATATAACATCATGAAAAGCATCAAGAAAGAATTAGATTTAATTTCAGGCCCTGCTACTTATTTGTGATGTAATTTTGGTCAAATCACTCACAATTTCTAAGCCCTAATTTCTCATCTGTTAAGTAGAAAGTATAGAACCTAGTTTCACAGTTTCAAACAGGTATTGCAGTATCACCCTAGAAAAATATTTTTTTTTTTTCTTTTTGCTTCTTGGAAGTCTTAAAGGGGCAGGACAGGTCACTTAGACCATAGAAAAAGATTTTTTAAATGATTTATAAACAATAACAATAAAACATTGTGCATTGTTAAAAGAATTATATATTTAATTGCTTTCTTTCTCTTAAGCCGTGTTTCAAAAGTATGTTTCAAAGTTAAATCCATTTTCATTTTTCTCTTAATATTTAATCTGCCTTTTTTCCTAATTATTGGCTTCATCTTAATTTACATTTTCACCCCTTTTTTCTTTGTTCTGTTTGCATTGCTTTATAATCTCTTTCAGTTTAAACTAGCACATACTTTCTAGAGAACTCCCTCTGTTTTTTCAAGGAACAACACACACACACACACACACACACACACACACATAAATACATAATAAACCTACCAGAATTCTCTTTCCCTGTCCTGTCACAGAAAAGTAGACTTCTCATATAGAGAATTCCAGCTATTCAGCACATTGATAAAAACAATTACCATTTCTTGAGCTCTTATTGTGTGGTAAGCAATATGCTAAATGCTCTTATGTGTACAAATGTAAATTTAATATTCACAACAACCTTGTGAAGTTGACATTTGATTATTTAAATAACTACATAGTAGATCAGAAAGAGTCCACTTCTAGTGATTTCAGAGTGGAATGTTTTATTATTACATGATGCTTTTTTATTTTAATGGAGAAAATTCCAAAATCATAGAGCTCCTCTTTTTTTTTTTGACAAATGGAATTACAATTTAAAAAAGGGACAGTTTAATGGTATTTATTATTTTAGCAAGTTATTTTTACAAGTGCATGACATGTGTAATATGCTAATGTTATACATTTCTTATTTCTTCTTTATATTTACTCTTTCTGTCTCTTTATTAAGTTAGTTATGATTTAGTTTTTCTGAAAACAACTTTACTTTGTGGATATCACTATATAAGTGAATTCGCTCACTTTTTATCAGCACACAGGAATACTTAGGCCTGAAAGAATTTTTTAATTGTATTTCTATTAATATAAATAAAGATGGCTTTGGATAAAATATGGATTAACATCAAATTCCATCCAGAGGATAATTGATTAGGGATTTTATGTAAATATTTATTATCTCACAAATATATGTAAATATTCAATATTTCAGGCAGTTTCTAAGATGGGATCAACTACCTTGTAAGCCTAAAAATGAAAGGCTTTCATTTGATTTTCACTTACAGCCAACAAGACTTCTGTTTTAAAAGGTTTCATTCAAAAGTTCCCTGCACAGCAAAGTGCATGGCACTCAATTTATCTACCTAGAAGAAGATGAAGGGCTTAACTGGCCTTGTGTGATTGGAAACTCTGGCTTTAGGAAGCCTCCCAGAAATACAGCTCTGGTAAGCTACCCCTCTGACTCTCACATTGTTATTATATAAATGCTGTGATTTTTTTTTGTAAAGAAAGACTGAAATTGGCTATTTTTACTTGGGGACAAAGCATTTTATGTAGGAGCAATATTATTTTTTCTGTCAGAAAACATTTTATCTAAGCACATTGAGTACACTTCAGTAAATCACAAACAGCTATAACAGCAAAGTCAAACATCTCGAAGTCTAGATTTTATTAAAAATAGGGCATGCTTCTGGAGGTGGAAACATTATGCAGGCATATGCAGGGGAAGAATTTTGACAAAAAAAATAGTAAAATTACATAATACTTATTTTTCTAATATATGAAGCATGTGATTTTATGAAGCGCTCAGTTAAATCAGTCATTATGAACATTCCAATTATTTATTTTCGTGGGTGTGTGAGAATCACCCACTGGTATCTGAACAAAGAAAATACAGGGAGATTTGTCCTTTGCAGTGATTTGGATTTCATACCAAAAACAAAGGCAACAATTACAAAAATCAGCAAGCAGGACTACATCAAGATAAAATGCTTCTGAGCAACCTACGAAATAATGAAACAAAATGAGAAGGCAACCCACAGAATGAGAGAAAAATATTTGTAAATTTTTTTTTGTTATCTTAAAAGGGGTTAATATACAAATATATATATAGGAAATTCATACAACTTAATAGTGAAGAAACTAACAACTCATTTAAAAAATGGTCAAAAGTTCTGAATAAATATTTTTCCAAAGAAGACATACAAATGACCAACAAGTAAATGAAAAGGGGCTCAGTGTCACTAATCATCAGGGAAACACAAACCAAAACCACAAGGAGATATTACCTCACACTTGCTGATTTTTGTTTATGTCATCTTTGCCTTTGATATCAAAGCCAAAAAAATCATTGCCAAGACCTTTATTCAGAACCTTTCTCCTTAGATTTTCTACTAGGAGTGTGAGTAAAATTGCAAAATTTCCACCATCTCTCACATGGCTTTAATGCATCTCCACATCAATAGGTATTTCCAAGGGGTGGAGAGAAGTAGTCTATTTCTATATCAATAGGTGATTAAAAGGGGGAGCAAGGGCATATCTTGGCTGGCATGGCCGTGTGGAACCCCGTTCTGCAGCCTGGTAGTAAGAGACAGGGGTGAGTGGAAGTGAATGACTGCTTGTAAGCAATAAAAGGGTTTCTCCACTTTATTTCTCCCTTTGGTTGAGTTCAGTCTCAAAGGTAATATGCCATGGGCTAGGAACATATTTGCCCCATGGAGTTACAAGGAGTTTTATGGTTTCAACTTCAATTTTGGGTGAATAATAATATTTAGAGTTTTTTTATCCTTTTCATGAATTGATCCCTCTGTTATTATATAATGACCTTCTTAGCCTCTTGTACAATTTTTTACTTAAAATCTACTTTGCCTGATATGATAATAGCTACCTCTGCTCTTCTGGTTTCCATTTGTATAGCATATCTTTGTCCATCCCTTAACTTTTATTCTCTGTGTCTTTAAACATGAAGTGAGTCTCTTGTAGGCAGTATATAATTCTCATTTTTTAAATCCATTCAGCCACTCTGTACCTTTTGATTGGAGAATTTAGTCCATTAACATTTAAAGTGGTTATTGATGAGTAAGGGCTTTCTATTGCAATTTTCTTCATTGTTTTCTGGTTGCTCTGATTTTTTGCTTCTTCCTGCCTGTGGTGATCATTCTGTCATCACTTTTGGGTGTATGATAGGAATTTATTTTCATTCAGGTAAGAGATAAGGGAGAACTTTATTTAATAATCCTTTTTTGTTTTTAGCAAATTAAGCCAAATGATAAGTTAATTTTCACACTTTTCTGGTAAAATTCCTCACTATTAGGAGTGTAATAACCATAAATCCGCTAAATATTGTCCTGGATATTTCATGAAATCAGTAGATCTTTCCCAGAAGGTGTTGAAAATGACAATCACAGAATGTATTGCTGAGGTTTTTCTTTTCTCTTTTACCACATATTATGGATAGAATTGTTTCACCCAGAAAAATTTTGAAGTCCTAGACCTCAATAAATGTGAAGGGTGACCTGCTTATAAATAGTTACTTACAGAAAGAGTCTAGTTAAAATGAGCTCATTGGAATGGATCCTTATCCAGTATGATCATGACCTTATAAAAGGGGTAAATTTGGACACACAGAAATGCACAGAGGGAAGATGATGCAGAAGAACGCCATATACAAACCAAGGAATGATCAAAGTTACCAAGAGTTAAGAGAAAGAAATGGAACAGATTTTCTCTCACAGCCCTCAGAAGGAACCAACTCTGCCAAACTTTGATTTCATTCTTCTAGCTTCTAGAACTGTGAGAAACAATTTTTTCTCGTTCTAAACCACATAGTTTGTAATACTATATTAAGGAAGGCCTATTAACTAAGGTTTTCTTTCATAGAATGACAACTGGATTTCCATCTATCTTATGCTTATAAAGCATAAGCCTGGGGAAGTAGAGTCTCCAAATTGATGTTGTTTGAGAGATTCTGATGGAAAGAAACAAGCCAATATTGGTTTTTCTTACCTATAAGAAGCAGTTTTCAGTTAGTGGATGTTTTATTTGCTTTCTTTGGGCAGCTAGGGGGAGAATGGAAAAGATAATTGACCATACTCATAATAACCACATTGTATGTCAGACAATATTTTAATTTGTTTAATATAGTATGATGGTTTATTAGAAAGACTTGAAAATCATGGTCATGCTGTCTTCTCAGAGATGAGGTATGATTTTATTTCATTTCTAATATTCAATATTTGATAAACTTCTTTGAGAAAAAACATCTAGTCTTAGATTATGATGAATGACAGATTACTACAAAGCAGAATGTAACCCTTGGAACATACCCTGTAAATTTCTGTGCCATTGAATATTGCACAAAAATGGCTACCTGTGGATCTTGGAATTGCTTGATACAAAATAACATGTTAATTAAGGCAGTCTCAATTCAACACACAAAAGACATAAATTATTACCCAATACAAGGTCGATGAAAGGCTATTTTCTTGTTTTATACAATAATACTACCAAAAAAAAAGGAATATCAAACACACAGAATTACATTTCAATAATTATAAGGTACAAATTCAGGAGCCTACAAATGTGAGAACATTCAGTTGGAATTTGGGTGTCTACACTGAAAAAATAGGAGCATTTTACTTCTTTCGTAGGCTGCAACAAAAGTCACACTGACATGACACAAAGCAAATGTTTATATTGAATATACACTGATTATAAGGCAGGGTCTAAATGATGCTTTTTATAAGTTATAGTGCTATTTAAAGGACAAAAGGAGAACACTCCATGCAGAAAACTAGTCTCCAACTGGCTTTTAACATTTTTCCTTATACGAATGAAATATATTTAGTATCAGAATTTACCAATACAAATTTGAACTACAAATAATCAATATATTTTTGTCTTTCTTAAGTCCAAGGTATTATTTCAACCTTAAGTATTCTCTTGCTATACTTTGAAGTATTATGCAGTCTAAGAAATTTTTAAAAAGACCCTATACAAAGATATGAATATGTATCAAGAAATAAAGGAACTAGGACATTGTCATAAAATAAGCAGTTCTATAACTCGATTCCATTCCTATAATTTAATTCTACTCATAATATGTCTAAAGGCTGTCTATATTTGGTTATGATTGCACCGGTGATTTTTTTTAATCTAGGGAGACAGTGTTAATGATGTATGCTTTATACAGTAATAAAATTTAAAATTAAATGTATGACAAGCTTAATTTTAGTGATATTTTGACTTTTATAGATGTTGTCAGAATTAAAAAGTCTTTGAATACATGTTTGAAAAATCTAGAAGTTTAATAGTGAAATTTATGTCAGATCTTGAAGTATTCTTTTGCAAGATTGCTTTGGATGCTTGTGGGTCTTTTGTAGTTCCACACAAATTTTAGCCAACATGGAAGGATGTAAAGGGACCACACTTCTGGGACAAAACCTTCTGTTTGAGTAATGCATGTGCAGCTTGGCAGTAAACTGGTCAGATTTTCAGTAACATTTAAGTTAATGGATATGTGAGAAGAGAAATTCCAACATTGAACAAAACAGGGACAAGGATGCCCCTAGAGCTAATAAAGGATTAGGTAGAAATGCTTTAATAGAAACAGGAAATAGGAACCAAAGTAGAAGGCAAATAGACTGGATTATAAATTAAATGGGAATTGGATTATTGGACTGAGGGAGAAAAAATGTGGAGTTAGGGAATAATAGTATTCCAATACATTTTAAAACAGTAAGGAAGAATTTGATCCAGATTATTATAATTGGAGAATTATCATCTGGGAGACAGACAAGACCCAAGCAGGGATTTTACAGGCAAGAGTAGAGTTGGGGAGTGGGGGTTGGTCAGGAGGTAGGAAATTCTTTAAAAGGAGATGTCAAGAGTAGGGGGATTCTTGCTAACCCAACTTAACAGGATTCTTAAAGAAGGTAGGCCAGATAGTCAGTTTGGGTGAGGACGAGGGGTTTAACCAGATATCAGGAATGGGGAAAACTCACTATACTGATCTAGTGAGAATCTCCCTAACACTGAAACTGGCAAGGATGGACACAGAAGCCAAATGTCAAGGCCTACTTGAAGAAAAGCCTCAGAGGAGTCTTTCTACGGTTTGTTCAAGGAGAAAGTCTTTCTCAGTAGGGGGTACTTGAGAGTAAGGTCTAGAATGAGTAACATAATAAAAGAAAATATTTATTGAACATATAATCTGTTTCAGATACTACTGAAAGTACCTTATAATTAGAAGTCTATGCTTCTTTATCCATTTCACTTATTTGACCCATCTTCCCACTCCCCTTCCTTATGGCAACCACCAGTCTGTTTTGTATATTTATTTGTTGTGTTTGTTTATTTCCTTGTTTTGTTTTTTAGATTCCACATATAAGTAAAATTTGTCTTTCCCTTTCTAACTTATTACACTTACATAATACCCTCTGGGTCTATCCATATTGTCAAAAATGGCAAGAGCTCATTGCTTTTTAAAATTTCATTCTTAATATTCCATAGCATATATGTACCATATTTTTTCATCTTTCATCTATTGATGGATGCATAGGTTGCTTCTGTATCTTAGCTATTATAAATAATGCTATAATTAATATAGGAGAGCATATATCTTTTTTAATTAATTTGGGTTTCTTCAGGTAAATTCTCAGAAGTGGAATTACTGGATCACATGGTATTTTAAGGTTTTTGAGAAAGCTCCATACTGCTTTCCATAGTGGCTGAACCAATTTACATTCCTATCATCAGTGTGCAAGTGTTGCCTTTTCTCCACATCTTCATCAACACTTGTTATTTCTTAATACCATTCTGAATGATATAAAGTGATGATATATCATTGTGATTTTGAAATAAATTGACCATATATGTGTGAATTTATTTTTGGGCTCTCTGTTTAGTTCCATTGACCTATGTGTCTATTTTTATGCCAGTATCATACTGTTTTGATTATTAAAGCTTTTTAATAGAGTCTGAAATCAGGAAGATAACTCCAGCCTTGTCCTTCTTTCTCAAGATTTCTTTGACTATCCAGTGTCTTTTGCAGTTCTATACAAATTTTAATAATTTCTCTAGTTCCATGAAAAGTGCCATTGTTTTTTTCTGTTGTTATTTTTTAATTTTGGTATCATTAATCTACAATTACATGAGGAACATTATGTTTACTAGACTACCCCCATCACCAAGTCCCCCATCACAGTCACTGTCCATCAACATAGTAAGATGCTGTAGAATCACTACTTCTCTTCTCTGTGTTGCAGAGCCCCCCACCACATTACACATGCTAATCATAATGCCCCTTTTCTTCCCCTCCCCCTTATCCCTCCCATCCCACACATCTTCCCCAGTCCCTTTCGCTTTGGTAACAGTTAGTTCATTCTTGTGTTCTGTGATTGTGCTGCTGTTTTGTTCCTTCAGTTTTTCTTTGTTCTTACACTCCACATATGAGTGAAATCATTTGATATTTGTCTTTCTCCACTTGGCTTATTTCACTGAGCATAATACCCTCTAGCTCCATCCATGTTGTTGCAAATGGTAGGATTTGTTTTCTTCTTATGGCTGAATAATATTCCATTGTGCATATGTACCACATATTCTTTATCCATTCATCGATTGATGGACACTTAGGTTGCTTCCATTTCTTGGCTATTGTAAATAGTGCTGCTATAAACATAGGGGTGCATATGTCTTTTTCAAACTGGGCTGCTGCATTCTTAGGGTAAATTCCTAGAAGTGGAATTCCTGGGTCAAATGGCATTTCCATTTTGAGCTTTTTGAGGAACCTCCATACTGCCTTCCATAAGAGTTGAATTAGTTTACATTCCCACCAGCAGTTCAGGAGAGTCCCCGTTTCTTCACAACCTTGCCAGTATTTGCTGTTGTTTGCCTTTTGAGTAGTGGTGATCCTTACTGGTGTGAGGTGATATCTCATTGTGGTTTTAATTTGTCTTTCTCTGATGACTAGCAATGTGGAGCATCTTCATATGTCTGATGGCCATCTGAATTTCTTCATTGGAGAACTGTCTGTTCAGCTCCTCTGCCCATTTTTAATTGGATTAATTGCTTCTTATTTGTTGAGGGCCATGAGCTCTTTATATATTTTAGATGTCAGCCCTTTAATGGATCTATCATTTATGAATATATTCTCCCATACTGTAGGATGCCTTTTTGTTCTATTGATGGTGTCCTTTGCTGTACAGAAGCTTTTCAGCTTGATATAGTCCCACTTGTTCATTTTTGCTTTGTTTCCCTTGCCCGGGGAGATATGTTCATGAAAAAGTTACTCATGTTTAAGGGGTTAGAAATGATCCAATTTCATTCTCTTACATATAGCTGCCCAGTTTTGCCAACACCAGCTGCTGAAGAGGCTGTCATTACCCCATTGTATGTCCATGGCTCTGTTATCATACATTAATTGACCATATATGTTTGGGTTAATATCTGGACTCTCTATTCTGTTCTACTGGTCTGTGGCTCTGTTTTTGTGCCAGTACCAAATTGTCTTGATTACTGTGGCTCTGTAGTAGAGTTTGAAGTTGGGAAGTGAGATGCCCCCTGCTTTATTTTCCCTTTTCAGAATTAATTTGGCTATTCGGGGTCTTTTGTGGTTCCATATGAATTTTAAAACTATTTGTTCCAGTTCATTGAAGAATGCTGTTGGTATTTTGATAGGAATTACATTGAATCTGTAGATTGCTTTAGGTAGGATGGCCATTTTGACAATATTAATTCTTTCTAGTCATGAGCATTGAATGAGTTTCCATTTGTAAGTGTCCTCTTAAATTTCTCTTAAGAGTGTATTGTAGTTTTCAGGGTATAGGTCTTTCACTTCCTTGGTTAGGTTTATTCCTAGGTATTTTATTCTTTTTGATGTGGTTGTGAATGGAATTGTTTCCTGATTTCTCTTTATGTTAATTTGTCATTAGTGTATAGGAAGGCAACAGATTTCTGTGTATTAACTTTGTATCCTGCAACTTTGCTGAATTCGATATTAGATCTAGTAGTTTTGGAATGGAGTCTTTAGAGTTTTTTATGTACTGAAACATGTTATCTTCAAATAGTGACAGTTTGACTTCATCTTTACCAAGCTGGATGTCTTGTATTTCTTTGTTTTGTCTGATTGCCGTGGCTAGGACCTCCAGTACTATATTGAATAACAGTGGGGAGAGTGGGCATCCCTGTCTTGTTCCTGATCTTAGAGAAAAGCTTTCAGCTTCTTGCTGTTAAGTATGAAGTTGACTGTGGGTTTGTTGTATTTGGCCTTTATTATGTTGAGATACTTGCCCTGTATATCAATTTTGTTGAGAGTTTTTATCATGAATGGATGTTGAATTTTGTCAAATGCTTTTTCAGAATCTATGGAGATGATCATGTGGTTTTTGTTCTTCTTTTTGTTGCTGTGGTGGATAATGTTGATGGATTTTCAAATGCTGTACCATGCTTGCATCCCTGGGATGAATCCCACTTGGTCATGGTGTATGATCATTTTGATGTATTTTTGAATTTGGTTTGGTAATATTTTGTTGAGTATTTTTGCATCTATGCTCATCATGGATATTGGTCTGTAATTTTCTTTTTTGGTGGGGTCTTTGCCTGGTTTAGGTATTAGAGTAATGCTGGCTTCATAGAATGATTTTGGAAGTATTCCCTCCTCTTCTATTTTTTGGAAAACTTTAAGGAGAATGGGTATTATGTCTTCTCTATATGTCTGATAAAATTGAGCGGTGAAACCATCTGGCCCAGGGGTTTTGTTCTTGTGTAGTTTTTTGATTACCGATTCAATTTCGTTGCTGGTAATTGGTCTGCTTAGATTTTCTGTTTCTTTCTGGGTCAGTCTTGGAAGGTTGTATTTTTCTAGGAAGCTGTCCATTTCTCCTAGGTTTCCCAGCTTGTTAGCATATAGGTTTTCATAGTACTCTCTAATAATTTTTTGTATTTCTGTGGGGTCCGTCGTGATTTTTCCGTTCTTGTTTCTGATTCTGTTGATTTGTGTTGACTCCCTTTTCCTCTTAGTAAGTCTGGCTAGAGACTTATCTATTTTGTTTATTTTCTCGAAGATCAACTCTTGGTTTCATTGATTTTTGCTATTGTTTTATTCTTCTCAATTTTATTTATTTCTTCTCTGATCTTTATTATGTCCCTCCTTCTGCTGACCTTAGGCCTCATTTGTTTTTTTTCCAATTTCGATAATTGTGACATTAGACCATTCATTTGGGATTGTTCTTCCTTCTTTAAATATGCCTGGATTGCTATATACTTTCCTCTTAAGACTGCTTTTGCTGTATCCCTCAGTAGTTGGGTCTTTGTGTTGTTGTTGTCACTTGTTTCCATATATTGGTGGATCTCCATTTTGATTTTGTCATAAATCCATTGATTATTTAGGAGCGTGTTGTTAAGTCTCCATGTGTTTGTGAGCCTTTTTGCTTTCTTTGTGCAGTTTATTTCTAGTTTTATGCCTTTGTGGTCTGAAAAGTTGGTTGGTAGGATTTCAATCTTTTGGAATTTACTGATGCTCTTTTTGTGGCCTAGTATGTGGTCTATTCTGGAGAATGTTCCATGTGCACTTGAGAAGAATGTGTGTCCTGTTGCTTTTGGATGTAGAGTTCTGTAGATGTCTATTAGGCCCATCTGTTCTAGTGTGTTGTTCAGTGCCTCTGTGTCCTTACTTATTTTCTGTCCGGTGGATTTGTCCTTTGGAGTGAGTGGTGTGTTGAAGTCTCCCAGAATGAATGCATTGCATTATATTTCCTCCTTTAGTTCTGTTAGTATTTGTTTTACATATGTTGGTGCTCCTGTATTGGGTGCATATATATTTATAATGGTTATATGCTCTTGTTGGACTGAGCCCTTTATCATTATGTAATGTCCTTCTTTATCTTCTGTTACTTTCTTTATTTTGAAGTCTGTTTTGTCTGATACTAGAATTGCGACACCTGCTTTTTTCTTTCTGTTGTTTGCATGAAATATCTTTTTCCATCCCTTGACTTTAAGTCTGTGCATGTCTTTGGGTTTAAGGTGATTCTCTTGTAAGCAGCATATGGATGGATCTTGCTTTTTCATCCATTCTATTACTCTGTGTCTTTTGATTGATGCATTCAGTCCATTTACATTTAGGGTGATTATTGAAAGGTATGTACTTATTGCCATTGCAGGCTTTAAGTTTGTGGTTACCAAAGGTTCAGGGTTAGCTTCTTTACTATTTTACTGTCTAACTTAACTTGCTTGTTGAGCTATTGTAAACATGGTCTGATGATTCTTTATTTCTCTCCCTTCTTATTCTTCCTCCTCCCTTCTTCATACGTTGGGTGTTTTATTCTGTGCTCTTTTTAGGAGTGCTCCCATCTAGAGCAGTCCCTGTAAGATGCCCTGTAGAAGTGGTTTGTGGGAGCAAATTCCCACAACTTTTGCTTGTCTGGGAATTGTTTAATTCCTCCTTCATATTTAAGTGATAATCGTGCTGGATAGAGTTGTCTTGGTTCGAAGTCGTTCTATTTCATTGCAATAAGTATATCATGCCATTCTCTTCTGGCCTGTAGGGTTTCTATTGAGAAGTCTGATGATAGTCTAATGGGTTTTCCTTTGTAGGTGACCTTTTCTCTCTCTCTGGATGCCTTTAATACTCTGTCCTTGTCTTTGATCTTTGTCACTTTAATTATTATGTGTCTTGGTGTTGTCCTCATTGGGTCTCTTATGTTGGGAGTTCTGTGGGCCTCCATGGTCTGAGAGACTATTTCCTCCCTTATTTTGGGGAAGTTTTCAGCAATTATTTCTTCAAAGACACTTTCTATCCCTTTTTCTCTCTCTTCTTCTTCTGGTACTCCTATAATATGGATATTGTTTCTTTTGGATTAGTCACAGAGTTCTCTTAATATTGTTTCAATCCTCGAGATCCTTTTATCTCTCTCTGCGTCAGCTTCTCTGCATTCCTATTCTCTAATTTCTATTCCATTAACAGCCTCTTGCACCTCATCTAGTCTGCTCTTAAGTCCTTCCAGAGATTGTTTTATTTCTGTATTCTCCCCCCCAACTCTATCCATTAGCTGTTGCATATTTCTCTGCAGCTCCATCAGCATGGTTATGACCTTTTTTTTATTTCTTTCTCAGAAAGATTGGTTAAATATATCTCCCTAGGCCCTCTCTTGGGGGTTGTCTGAGTAATTTTAGACTGAACCAAATTCTTCTGCCTTTTTATGGTGATAGAGGTAGCTGTAAGCAGGCAACGCATGTGTCAGCTGGGAGAACAATGTTCTTTCCTGCTTTCTGGTCTCCTTGCCCTTCTCTTCTACCTGTGTTGGTTGTCTGCACTCCTGGAGCAGCCTCCAGATTAATCTCCTAAGCTGCTGTGGGTGAGGTCTCCATCAGGGTAGTGCAGAGCCTTGCCGGGAGTGGCAGGTTTACCGGTGTGCTCTCCTGCAAGAGTGGCTATCCCGCCAGGCAGCTGCATACTGCCGACTGCCTTTGGGTTTGGCCCAGGCAGCTGTGCACCAGGAGGAGATTCTGGGTGGCTGCTGGGGGCATGGCCACTCCCGGGCCGCTCGCTAGGCCTCACTGCCACCTCACACGGGCCACTCTCCGGCTACTGGGCTGGTGTATCAGGGTCTGTGCCAGCCAGGGGAACAACTATCAGGCTGCTTATTGTTGTGAGGTGCTTCTGAACTGCCCTGCCGCCCAGGGGTTAGGTCACCTGGAGTTCCCTGGGATCTCCAGTTTCTGGGATGAGTGTGCCTGGATAATTCCTTCCAGCTGTGAGGTCCCTGTCCATTTAAGACTTTCAAAAAGCACTCGCTTCTCTTTTGTCCCAGGGGAGCCATTTGCGAGGACCCACTCGCAGATTTTGCTCTTCTGTTTCTCTGATATCTAGCACACCATGCACAGTGGGTCTGTGTTCCTGGTGTGGATTACTAGAGCTGGTTGTTTAGCACTTCTGGGCTTTCATTCCATCCCCACTCTGACTCCTTTCCTCCCGCTGGGGAGCTGGGGTTGTTGGGGTGCTCAGGTCCTGCCAGGCCATGGCTTGTATCTTACCTGCTTTGTGTAGTACTGAGTTCTCGCAGATGTAGATGTAGCCTCTTTGTTGTACTGTATCCACTGGTCTCTCTTTCAGGAATAGTTGTATTTGTTCTATTTTCAAAAATATATATGTTTTTGGGAGGAGATTTCCACTAAACTACTCATGCCACCATCTTGGCTCCCCACCACCATCGATATTTTGATAGAGACTGCAATGGATCTGTAGATTGCTTTAGGTAGTATGGCCTTTCTAACAATATTAATTCTTCCTATTCATGAGCATGGGATTTATTTATATATTTTTTAGTTTGTTTCATCAAAGTCCTATTGGTTTCAGATTATAGGTCTTTCACAACTTTGGTTAGATTCCCAGAAATTTTATTCTTTTTGATGCAATTGTAAATGGGATTCTTTTCTTAATTTGTCTTACTGCTAGTTCATTATTTGTATATAGAAATGCAACTTCTTTATACTGACTTTGTATCGTGTGACTTTACTGAATGCATTTATTAGCTCTAGTAGTCTTTTGGTGGAGTCTTTAGGATTTTTCTATATATAGCATCATATCATCCATAAATAGTGACAAGTTTACTTCTTCCTTACCAATTTAGATGCCTTTTATTTTTTTTTCTTGTCTGATCCCCGTAGCTAGGACTTCCAGTACTATTTTAATGAAAGTGATGAGAGTGGGCATCCTTGTCCTATTCCTGAACTTAAGATAGGTACTGAAAGCTTTTCTTAATATGATGCTAATGGGTTTGTCATATATGGCCTTTATTATATTCAAGTATGTTCCCTCCATAGCCTTTAAAAATATCTAATTTTGAAAAACTGTAATTAGTACTAAATTAAATAATAAATTATAAATAAAATAAAAATAAATTATAAATACATAATTTAAGAATTCAGCATTCCTAGGAGGTAGGGAGTAATAGTACTCTTATTCTACCTTGAGGTATATAGAACTTAGATAATATAAACTTCTGCTTTCAACCAACATAAAGCAGTAGGTTCAGTTATCATCCTGCTCAAAACAAAACAAAGTAAGACCCAAATAAAAACAAACAAAAGATACAAAACAGAAAATGAGACAAAACATATGAGTCAATGTTTTCTAAGACACTGAAATATCAGGTAATGAAGTAGAATGAGCCTTGAAAAACAGGAAAAAGCATAAGTGACCCATAATATTACCCCAGTTTACTACCTTGAGAAGTTTCTAAGCTAGTACTTGAGAATATAGAAAGACTGACTCTGAGGTTTGGAGAGTACAGTTCCTGTACAGTTAAGGCCAAGAATAGTACTTGTCATTGCTTGTTCATCTCACCTATTTTGCCTCAGTTATCAAGCAGCTCAACTACTTCCACACCAAGGGCTTGGGCATAAATAAGTTTTGTTATCAATTTAAATATTTAGCATTATTTTAGAAAGAGCTAACATCAAATGGATAATTATTTCTTACTCAAACCCAAAATTCCATTTATCCTTCAACTGTATTAGGGGTTATATTCCATAGGACTATATTTATATTTGGTTCTCTAGGCATAGACACTTTTTAAAGCAAGTCTTATGAGTATCTAGATCTTATTATGTGTGTGTGTGTGTGTGTGTATATATACACACATAGAGAGAGAGAGAGAGAGAGAGAGAGAGAGAGAGATGATAGATTGATAGACTTTTAGACAAGCAAAGGTCAAATCTAATGAATGGTTTGGATATTCTATTTCCTTCTAAAAGTACTTTCCAGTGGTTTTTTAGTAATAATAAGAATAATACTAATATTACTGTTACTGATAATTAAATTAGATTAAAATGTACTATTTTGGGGAATATGGTTTGCTATAGATTTTTTTATTTCATATTCATAGATTCATTCACAATTTTTCAAACAGGTATTTTTCAAGAACCTACTACATACCCAAAACTGTCTTAAGGATCAGAAATAGAGGAATGAACAATAGGAAAGATACTCTGCCTTCATGAAGTTTACATTCAGGTGAAAGACAACATATTTGTGTTTTTTTCCAAAGATTTTTATATAGGCTTTCTTGGATTCTGAATAAGGCTGCTAAATGAATATAGATTCTGCTTTTTCTTTTCTTTTTTTAGTTTGCTACATTCACCCTTGGATTTTGATATAATGTCTTTGCAGAAGTAGATAACCAAAGCTAATCCCTTCATATTTTAAAATCTTCCCAGTTAAAGTCTCTACTTTGCTGGTAAAATCATTAAACTTATAAAGCAATTGACAGACACATTTTTATTTCTTCCTGGTGCTGTTTAGCTTCAATTTCTTAAGATTCTGGGACAGTATTTATACCAAGCATCAATTTTCCACATGTGAGCAATTTTATGTTACCCATATGATTCAAAATAACAAAAGACAGCTATCTTTTTCAAATTATTTGGTGCTATGGCTCTAATTTCTCAAAGTTAAATGAAGCTAAAAAAATAGGCAACACTTTGGATTTCACGCATTTAATTGCATAGTTATTCATCAACCTGTTCCACATTCTTATTTTGAATATCCAACCTACAGCATAGATTGTCTTTGCTTTTACTAACACTTCTTGGTAGCTAATTTGCTGTGTTCAAGGATTATTTTAATCAACATTGAATAATTGAAAATTGGACCTTTTCCATTACCTGCAAGTTTCACTATAATTGCTTACCTTGTTCAGTTCTTCTAATCCACATGGTACAAAGCCATTTATCCTTTTGTCGCTGCTTTTGCTGATCTAATTTTTTTCCCCCAAGGCATGAACATTACTGGAGACCTTTTCACCTTCGTTTGGAATAGTATTTGGGAATTTGATATGGAGATCTTCCATGCTCTTCACTCTGCCCACATAGTGAATGAAAACCTCAAACTATCATGTACTGTGGCCAAAGAATTATCACATCCTGAACCACAGAACACATCAAATGTTTGGCCCTTGAGACCATCCAACAGCTGCCTCTGTCACTCTCTATTGAGATTTGTTACAGCTGTAATATTTCAGAGGATTAATTCAGCCAGTTTTTAATGTTTCTCCACTGATTTGGGGAAAATAACCATACAAAACCTTTATTTTCAGTATTAGCACATATAACTGTATTTTATGCTCTTTAAACTTGTACCAAACATGGATTTACATAGTGGGGGGAATATCATATTCTTAGATAATGAGAAGCACTCTTATCCTCTATAATGCTTTAAAAAAGTGTCGTAATTTTTCTTTCTTTCTGTAGTGGAAGTAAATTTTTTTAAATTATGTATTTCTGTTTTAAGCAAATGATCTAGTGCCATGATTTCTAAAAGGTAAAGCATTTTTCATTCATCTAGTCAACAAATAATTTATAAGCATGTCTTGTGTTCCAGACACCATCTACATCAGGACCTACAGAAGCTACAACATTCATGCCATTATCAAAATCAGAGAATAGACAAACACAGAAACAAAATAATTTTATGTTGTGGTAAGAGCTAACTAGAAAATAAACAAGGAGTTTACTTACAGCAATGCAATGATGAAGGAATGGGTAGATAATCCTAAGTACTGGGAAGGATCCAAGCATATGAGGGCCAAGAGGAAGTGCATTTCAGGCAGAATACAACCAGCTTTACCTATTTGAGTGCTGAAATATTGAATAACATGGGTAGAATTTGGTATGAAAGAGGAGATTGTTTTGAAAATTGGATAAGTAGGATGAAGTTCAACCATATTAGGGGTTATGTTCCATAGGAATATATTTATATTTTTGTTCTCTAGGCATAGATACTTTTTAAAGCATGTCTTTTGAGTATCTAGATCTTATTGTGTATATATCTCTGAGGCTGGAACATCCCAATTGTTTCCTTTATACTGATAATAAATAGAGATGATGATGATAGATGATAGATGTTAGATAAATAGAACCTGTGTCAATCTTTTATAGTAGGTAGAATTGCAAGATTGTTTGGGAGGAGCCAAAATTTTATATTCCTGCCATAGCCCCTACCGCAATGCTGAGTAGCTAACTGGTGCTTAATATTATTGATCAATTGACTAAATTATATACATTTTTGCCAATTTTATAGTCATCATCATTTTTGTATAAAGAACGTTAGTTTTGACTTTAAGAATTCAACTCTCCTTCCAATTAACTGAAGATCTAATTTGGGGGCAATCCCTTCGTGGTATACTCTTGGGAAAAGCTTTATGCCCCTTTGTGCTACACAGACAGAACCAGCTAATAGTCTTATGATTTAGGCTCAACCAATTAGATATTCCCTTCAAGTTCTTTAAGCGCTCTAGTGCATGAATATAGTAGGATTCAAATTCAAGACACTAACAGCTATAGCATGCTGGCCCTTTTTCTCCTTTCCTCTGGTTTACATTCAATAGCTCCTAGGAGTGCTATTTATCCTTCCCATAACATTTTTTTCTTTAGTTCTGTGATTTCCCAATATTCTAACAATAAATGTCCTTGTTGCCACATAAACAGTTCTTTTCTGGTATAATTATTTACCTCCACATATGGACTATATGTATTTATTTAAATGTCTTAGTAAATACCTATTTACCTAAATATTGTGTTAATATTTATATAGACTATACATATTTAAACATCTAAGTAAATATCCATCTAAATATTATATATATCATTAACACATAATTCATATGTACTAAAATATTACATATCATATTAAGAAATGGGATATTTTGCAATACTTTCTAAGAAAAACAGCAACAGCAATTTCAGTATTACAGTGTAATGGCAAAATAGGTTAGTTTATGGCTTCTAGTCTATTTATACCAATACAGAATTCTCTAGTTCTAAAAAGTCATATGTTTGTTCTATAAAAGAAAAGACAAATGCTTGAATAGTTATGGAACTAAATATTTGGCTAAATAGATGTCTCAGAAGTTTGAAGAAACAAACTTTGATCCTATACTTGTACATATTTCTGGTAAAGTAGCTGCATGCATTTTTCCTTTGATTGTACTTAAAGTGAAGCATATGGGAGCCATCGGTTAGTCAACTAAAGGATCAGATATCAATGGTTTGATAAAGAAAGCATTTCATTCCCTGCCCACTGATAAACTTTCTTCTGACATAATCATATATTTTATCCAGTGAATTTCTTCATGCAAATTTCTCTCTCTTCTATCTATACAATTCCTCTGAAACCAGTTAGGAGCAGCTGAATTTTCATCTTTTCCTGTGGAAATTCTTTGACAACCAAAATTGAGCATTCTAAAGTCAGAACTCACTTGCCACTTTTAATTTTTCACGTCAATTTGCAATTATGATAAGGCTTGTATTTCTAAGTTACCAGATAGAATGCAAGCCTAGTTGAGGGAGACATTATACCTTACATTTTTGGGTTCCCATTTCCTCAGTTTTCTTAAAGATTTAACATGATTGTCAGAAAGATGTCTACAGACCTAGAAAGACAGTAAGACACAAGGCCAAGTGAAATATATGAAGTTTATTGGATGACATTATTACATAAAGCAGGAGATACCAGTCAGAAAAGCCATTTTCTATAATCTTTAAGTCTCCATAAATTTTCCCAGTGCTTCTGATAATCCCTGAGCAGAAGGAGGATCTTGTTACATCCATTAAGAGGTTTGCCTTTATTCTCCTCTCAGGGATTATTCTATAGTCCTCTGCCTCTACTCACTGTTTTGAAAACTGACAAAAAGCTTGCCCATGACCATGTACACATAACAGATCACAGGGTCTATTCAATCCTGAGTAACTGCTGAAAATCTGGGTGAATCAAAGGTCATTTAATTGATCTTCCAGCCTTCAATAGGCTCAGGTTTCAGCCTTGTCTGAGGCCATTTCTAGAGTAGGAAAATTTAGCACAGTGTCTTTTCCATTTTAGGAGCCGAAATATCTGTAGGTTATTTCAAAGATAATGTATATTGGCAGTAACTTCTGAAAGTGTGTTTCACCATGTGTCATTGTACACCTTAATTTACCTTATGATTCTGCCTTGGCAATATCAAATTAAGTGTGCTTGACCTACTAAGATACAGACTGCAAAATGAGGTTCCCATTCTCACCTTCTACCTCTCTCCCCACTTCCAAGCAGGTCTTAACTTTCTCTGGCTAGGTTCTGAATTTTGATTTCAGACTGAAATAGTAAAATGTGAATGTGTATGGAGATAGCAAAGGCTTGAGTGTGACGTGGTAAACTTAAGATAATAGATAACTTGAAAGGTAAACAAAGAATGAAAATTAGTTTCCTAGGACTTGAGTAACAAATGATCACATACTGGTTTAAAACAACCCAAATTCATTCTGTCACATTTCAGGAGGTTGTAAGTCTGAAATTAAGATGTTGGGGGGGCCATGCTCCCTCTAAAGGCTCTAAGGGAGGCTTTTTCCTCTCCTTTCCTCAGTTTCTAGTGATCATTGGCCATCTGGCATTCTGTGTTCTGTAGACACATCACTTCAATCTCTGCCTTCCTTTTCACATAATTTCCCTTCTTGTGTGTGTTTTTTATAGGGACATAGTCATACTGGCTTTAAGGCCCATCCTAATCCAGTATGACCTCATCTTAGCTAAATACATCTGCAATATAGTTGTGTTTTCGGGGGACATAGTTCAGCAAGCAACAGTATGAAAAAGAAAGAGAGGAAGGAAGGAAAGAAGGGAGAAAGGGAGGGAAAGAGGGAGAAAAAGAAAAAAAGTGCTGCAAAAGAGAAAGGTGGAGTAAAATAAAAGCCTGTATAGTTTGAGTTGTTAACAGTTTTTAATTTGGATTTTTTTTTCTTTTTTGGAAAGGGAGAAGGAGTCTTTTGGGGAAGTTATAGGTTATTACAGATTAAGAAAGCAGAGGATATAAATTCCTATATTCCTATCCTGGATGATAATCTCCTAGAGAACAGGAACTTGAATTTTTATTGCTCAATCCCTTAGGATATTAAATATTACCAAGATCATACTTAGAATTCAGAATATAATTTTGAAATGACAAAAAATTCATGAATTAATGCACAATTTATGAATATGAGCTGTGTGTTATAAGTAGTATCCTTGTGTGAGTAAAGACGGGATTACTTTTCAGTTTTGATACCCAAACTATTTTTTTATAGACATTTCATAAAATATTTGATTGGGAGATGCCTAGAATTTTTTAATAGTTTGCATTAGCATGATGGTGCTTAAGAAAAATTATAAAAAAGAATTCAAAGCTATCATCTGTAATTCTACCACTTAAATAGTGTCCTCATTATATGAAATCTGGGGTCATTATATGAAATATACATATATTTTAATGAAGTAGTTTCGAGCTTATTGTTTTATTTTCTGAGAGTAACTATAACTTTTAAATTAGATTAATTACAGATTATTTTAAGGTCACACATATAATATAATTTTATGTCTTACAAATACTGTTAAAATTTAGGAAAAAGCAGATTACACATCAAATATTTTCAGTTCGGTTTTATTCTAGTTTTTAAAGTTTCCTGTTTCAAGACTTTTTTCTTATGTCATATGACAATATATTCATGCTGTAGTCATCAAATGAAAGAATGACATTTGTAACTAATTTTAAATTCTTATATTTTGTTCTCCATTATAGGTCATTTTCACAACAGAGATATTTAATTTCTTTAACCATATGGCATTCTGTGTTTTCATTGTATATGAAACAAGAAAGTAAAGGATGATCAAATGATCTTATTTTCATGTTTAAAAAATATTTCTATTTTTATAATTTTTAATAGATGACATCTTCCTCTGTACGGTAAATATACAGTTGTTCTCTAAAGCTGTTAGTTGAAATGATTTATTTGATTGTTGGGCATTTTTAAAAAATAATACAAAGAGATCCTTGTGCCCTTTACCTTGTTCTTCCCAATGGTATTATCTTGCAAAACTATAGTACAATATCACAACCAGAAAAATGATATTGTGATAAATCAAGATACAAATATTTCCCTCACCAAAAGGATCCCTCATCTTGCTCTTTAAAACACCACACACTGCTCTCCCACCCCCATTCACTTGCTCAGCTTTGGCAATCACTAATAAGTTTTCTAATTCTATAATTATTTCAAATCAAGAATGTTCTGTAAATGGAATTATACAAAATGAAACATTTAACGATTAACTTTTTCCATTCAGAAAAATTCTTTGGAGATTCCACCAGGTTTATATAAATAGTTTGTTCTTATTATTACTGAGTAGTATTCCGTAATATGGATATAATACTGGTTATTTAGCCACTTGCCAGGTGGGGAACATCTGGGTTGTTTTCAGTTTACAGCTACTAAGTATAATGCTGCTATAAATACTCTTGTACAGGTTTTGATGGGAACATTAAATTCATTTCTCTGGGATAAATGCCCAGGAGTGTAACTGCTGAACTGTATAGTTATTGCATGTTCAGGTTTTCAAAAAAAGCCCATCAAATTGTTTTCCAAAATGGTTACAGCATTTTATATTCTCATCAGAAATGTATAAGTGATCCAGTTTCCCATATTCTCTCCTTCATTTGGTGCTGTTACTTTTCATTTTAGTCATTCTAATAAGCATATAGTACCATGTCATTTTAGTTTTACTTTGTGTTTCCCTAACAGCTAATAATGTTGCACATCTTTCTATGTGATTGTTTTCTGATGTATATTCTCTTCTATTATATGTCTTTTCATGTCTTTTGCCCATTTTCTAGTTAGTTTTTTCACTGTTTGAGTTTGGAGAGATCTTTATATATTTTAGATAGTAATCTTTTGGATATGTTGTTTACAAATATATTCTACCACTCTGTAGATTGTCTTTCATTCTACTAACAGAGTGTTCCATATGGCAGACATTTTAATTATAATGTAATATAATTTATCAATCTTTTGTTTTTATAAATTATGCTTTTGATCTCAATTCTAAGAAAATGTTGCCTGGTTCCAGATTCTGAAGTTCTTTTCCTCTCTCTCTTTTCTATAGTTTCGTACTTACATAGTTTTATTGTTTATACTTAAATCTATGATCCCTTTTGTGTTAATTTTGTGTAAGGTGTGATATTTAACTGATGTTATTTATTTATTTATTTTTGTCTGGGAATATCCAATTACCCCATGGGTTGAAAGCTCTCTTTATTCAACTGAGTTGCTTTTTATTTTTGTCAAAAATTGGTTGAGAATTTTTGTGGAACTCTCTGGATTCTTTGTTCTGTGTCTTTGACCTAAGTTTTCATCCCTCCACCAATATCTCAGATTCATGATTACTGAAGTAATCATGAAGTTTTGAATTTAATGGATTGATTCCTCCCCTTCACACTTCTTTATCAAAATGACCTTACTATACTTATTTATTTGTCTTTCCATATAAATTTTATGATAACCTTATCTATAGGTACAAAAAATTCTTGCAGGGATTATAATCACAATTGTGTTAAATCTGCATATCAGTTTGAAGAGAATCAACATATTTACTATGTTGAATTTTCCAGTCCATCAATACAATATGTTCCCATTTATTTACATCCTTAATTTCTAACACCAGCTTTGGGTAGTTTTCAGCATATGAGTCCTATATGAGGTTTGTTAGATTTATATTTAAGTATTTCATTTTTTTGTGTGGCTTTAAAATGTGTTGGATTTTTAATTTCAATGTGTATATATTCATTGCTATCATGTATTAAGCCCCATTTTAAAATATTAATAGATGAGTAATGTCAACAAGATTCTAGACTAGGAAACTTCAGGCTCTATTTCTTCACAGAAACATTTAAAAAGCAATTAAAGACAGGTTGAAATAACTTTATAGGAGCTCTAGACATCAGTAAAAGATCTGCAGCAACAATAAAATGCCCAATGAAGAAAAAGTCACATTCAAAATGGTGGAAGATTTCATGAGATTTTTACTCAAACTTGCCCAACCCTCTTCTCCAGGGAGGCATGGCATGGTTGGGAGAATCAGTGACCCTATGTCCACTTTGTATTCATAAACTGGAATATCAGAGCAAAACTAATGGTGGTTTGCAACGTGCTAACCACCCTGGGGTGCCTGCTTGGTCTCTATGGTAGGTACTTCCTACGAAGTTCAGAAAGCCAAAGCCACTAAAGCTCAGATCTCAAGCTATAAGGAGTTTCAAAAAGCAGTGGGCATGACTCACAAAAATACCAATAGACCAACAAATGGAGACTATTAAATGAAGAATATTATGGAGTCTACTGCTATTCTGTATGTTTTGTTTTATTTTTGTATTCCACAAATAAGTGAAATCATATTGTATTATTTGTCTTTCCCTTACTGGCTTATTTCGCTTAGCATAATATCCTCTAGGACCATCCTTGTTGTTGCAAATGGCAGTTTTTAATTTTTATGGCTGAATAGTATTCCATTTCATATCTATACTACCTCTTCATCCATTCATCTACTTGTGGTTACCATCAGGAAGGAGTTGGGTGAGTAGGGTGAGGGGGGAAAAAAGGGCACAAAAATTCTCCATCAGAATGTAAGTTGGTCATGGGGATGATATTACAACATGGAGAATATAGCCACTGATTCTGTAACATCTTTCCATGTTGACAGATATTAACTGCACTAGAGCGGGTGAGGATTTAATAATATGGGTAACTGTTGAACCACTGTGTTGTGTACTCGAAACCTGTATAATTGATATAACTGATACTTCAATAAAAAAATTGTATGCTAACTCTACTTCAATAAAAGAAGACAATCTGAAAAAAATCTAAAATAAAATATTTTGTAAAGTAAAAGTAATAATAAATTTAAAAAATAATGCTATAGAATAATTAAGGCTATTGGTAGAAGGTATTAGGTTCTTAGGGAAACTGATATTTAGCAAGAAGCCATATGTACTAGGAATTATAAAATACATATACACAGTCTCAGAGAAGATACATGCTCAGTAAAGACCTGAGAAGACTTTTTAAGCCTTTGTGACAGGCTATGAATGAAAGTTTTCTCTTCTACTAACGCAGTGAGTAGAAACTTGGATTGACTGTTTTTATAAATGAGCAATTTTCTACAGACAATCAGAAGGCATACAAAGAAATAAGAAAACATAGCCCATTCAAAGAAACAAAATAAATATTTATAAAATCAACCCAAAAGCAATACACCAATTGGACTTATTAGACAAAGACTAAAATAGTTCTCCCAAATATTCACAAAAAGCTAAAGGAAAAGACAGACAAGAAGTAAATGAAATTAAGAAATTATATATGGATGAAAATGGAAATGACAGCAAAGAGATAGAATTATATATAAAAGGCCACCAAAGAGAATAAAAATAAAAAGAAAATGCTTAGGAATAAACTTAACCAAGAAGGTAAAAGACTGTATACTGAAAACTACAATACTGATGAAATAAATTAAATAGAACCCAAATAAATGGAAATACACCCTGCATTCGTGGATTGGAAAACAATACCATTAAAATGTAATACTACTCCAAATAATCTACAGATTCAGTATATTCACTATAAATTCCCAAAGACTTTTATTACAGAAATTGCCAAAACAATCAAAATTCATATGAAACTTCAAAAAACTTTGTCCAAAACATTTTTGATCAAGAGTAGCAAAGCTAGAAGCATCTCACTCCCTGATTTCAAATATATTAAAGCCACAGTAATTAAAACAGTGTGATGCTGCCATAAATAAAGACTTAGAGATCAAAGAAACTGAATAGATAGCCCAGAAACAAACCCATGCACATATGGTCAATTGATCTTCAACAAACATGTGAAAAATCCAAATTGAGGAAAGGATATCTGTTCAACAAAGGTGCTAGAAAAGTAAGATAAACATATCCAGAAAGACCATTAGATCCTTATGTTTTACCATACACAAAATCAACTCAAAATGAATTAAATACTTAAACATGATACCTACCATCATTTTTTTTTGTTTCTGGAACTCTAATGGCATGGATCTTAGACTTTTGTGTTAAACTTTCAAAGGTTCCTGAGACTTTGTTCATTTTTTTCAAATTCAGTTTTCTGTCTGTTGCTGAAACTGGTTCGTTTCTATTTTTTTCCTTCCAGTTGACTCTTTCCTCTTCCCCTTTATTCTCCTGTTAAAGCTATCCATTGAGCTTTTTATTTTTGTTATTGTAGTTTTCTACTATAAATATGCATTTGGTTCTCCTCTCTATCTTCTCTTTCTTTGCTGAAGAGCTGTGTTTTTACATATGTTTCAAACATGTTCATTATTCATAAACCATTTTTATTATGACTGCCATAAAATAATGGTCACATAATTATAGCATTTCTGTCATCCCATGGTGGCATCTCTTGATCATCTTTTTTTTTTTTTTTGCATTCATTTTGAGATCTTCTTGACATGGCAGGTTATTTTATATACAGCCTCTTGAATATCATGAGATTGGATCTTAGTGAAACATTGTTTTAGCTAACTGTCTGATGCCAGTTTATCAGGAGGAAGGGGAACCTTGTCATTTTTAGGTGGAGATAGAATTGTAGGTTCACTGCTTGGGCTCTACTGACACTGAGGTGGTAGATCTCAATACTGATTGGGAGGAATGGGATTTCTGTCTTCCCTACTCCATCTTTCCTGAAGCAGAAGTCCTCCAATCAATTCAAACTTTTGCATTTAATGGTATCCTCAAGATATATATTAAATATTTATTTGTAATTTCTTCACTTTCCTTGTAATAGTTATACACATAATAATGCCATTTTTTCCTTCATAGTGGATAATCCTTCTTTGCTATATTAATATTAGATATTTCAGTCATGATAATAATTTTATACTTAAATTTAAATATTTTAACAATTAACTCTTATACAATTACATTAATTTGTATTTATTTATACCAAAACAGCCGGCTTAAGAGTGGAAGTTATTAAACTCAAAAGTCAATAATAAATCATTTGTTTCTTTTAGTTATAACTGAACCAACTAAACTTTTTGTTATTTAGTTAGATTATTTTTATGTTTGACTTAATTAGCAGGCCATTTTGGTTTTCAAAATTGCAAGGTCTACCAGAAAAAATAACCTATCTACATTTTAATACCTTAATTTTAGTTCTTTTTTTAGAATAAATTTTTAGCCTTTACAGGCAGTATGCTCACTATGAAACAAGGAAAACAAGGGAGATATACCACAAAAAGAGCCTCAGTAAATTCAAAAAGATTGAAATTCTTTCAATCAGACCATAAAGGTATAAAACTAGATATAAATTGTACAAAGAAAGCAAAATGACTCACAACCACATGGAGGCTTAACAACATGCTCCTAAATAATCAATGGATCAATAACCAAATTAAAATAGAGATCAAGCAATATATGGAAACAAATGACAACGACACAAAGCCCCAACTTCTGTGGGATGCAGCAAAAGCAGTTTTAAGTGGAAAGTATATAGCAATTCAGGCATATTTAAAGAAGAAAGAACAATCCCAAATAAACAGTTTAAAGTTACAATTATCAAAATTGGAAAAAGAAGAACATATGAGGCCTAAAGTCAGCAGAAGGAGGGACATAATAAAGATCAGAAAATAAATAAATAAAATTGAGAAGAATAAAACAATAGAAAAAATCAAAGAAACCAAGAGCTGGTTCTTTGAGAAAATAAACAAAATAGATAAGCCCCTAGCCAGACTTACTAAGAGAAAAAGAGAATCAACACACATCAACAGAATCAGAAACGAGAAAGGAAAAATCATGACGGACCCAACAGAAATACAAAGAATTATCAGAGAATACTATGAAAACCTATGTGCTAACAAGATGTAAAACCTAGAAGAAATGGACAAATTCCTAGAAAAATACAATCTTCCAAGACTGACCAAGGAAGAAATAAAATCTAAACAGACCAATTACCAGCAACGAAATTGGAGCGGTAATCAAAGAACTACCCGCAAGCAAAACCCGGGGACCAGATGAATTTACTGCAGAATTTGATCAGGCATGCAGAGAAGACATAATACCCATTATCCTTAAAGTTTTCCAAAAAAAAGAAGAAGAGGGAATATTCCCAAACTCATTCTATGGAGCTAGCATCACCCTAATACCAAAACCAGGCAAAGACCCCACCAAAAAAGAAAATTACAGACCAAAATCCCTGATGAACATAGAAGCAAAAGTACTCAACGAAATATTAGGAAACCGAATTCAAAAATACATCAAGAGTATCATACACCATGACCAAGTGGGATTCATCTCAGGGATGCAAGGATGGTACAACATTCAAAAACACATCAACATCATCCACCACATAAACAAAAAGGACAAAAATCATATGATCATCTCCATAGATGCTGAAAAGGCATTAGACAAAGTTCAACATCCATTCATGATAAAACTCTCAACAAAAAGGGTATAGAGGGCAAGTACCTCAATATAATAAAGGCCATATATGATAAACACACAGCCAACATCATACTGAACAGCGAGAAGCTGAAAGCTTTTCCTCTAAGATCAGGAATGAGACAGGTATGCTCACTCTCCCCACTGTTATTCAGCATAGTACTGGAGGTCCTAGTCATGACAATTAGGCAAAACAAAGAAATACAAGGAATCCAGATTGGTAAAGAAGAAGTTAAACTGTCACTATTTGCAGATGACATGATATTGTACATAAAATCCCTAAAGACTCCACTCCAAAAGTGCTAGAACTAATATCGGAGTTCAGCAAAGTTGCAGGATATGATATTAACACACAGAAATCTGTGGCTTTCCTATACACTAACAATGAACCAATAGAAAGAGAAATCAGGAAAACAATTCCATTCACAATTGCATCAAAAAGAATAAAATACCTAGAAATAAACCTAACCAAAGAAGTGAAAAACCTATACCTTGAAAACTACAAGACATTCTTAAGAGAATTAAACAGGACACTAACAAATGGAAACTCATCCCATGCTCTTAGCTAGGAAGAATTAATATAGTCAAAATGGCCATCCTGCCCAAGGCAATCTACAGATTCAATGTAATCCCTATCAAATTACTAAGAGCATTCTTCAGCAAACTGGAACAAATAGTTCAAAAATTCATATGGAACCACCAAAGACGCTGAATGGCCAAAGCAATCATAAGAAGGAAGAATAAAGTAGGGGGGATCTTGCTCCCCAACTTCAAGCTCTACTGCAAAGCAACAGTAATCAAGACAATTTGGTACTGGCACAAGAACAGACCCCCAGACCAGTGGAACAGAATAGAGACTCCAGACATTAACTCAGACATATATGGTCAGTTAATATTTGATAAAGGAGCCATGGACATACAATGGCAAAATGAAAGCCTCTTCAACAGTTGGTGCTGGCAAAACTGGACAACTACGTGTAAGGGAATGAAACTGTATCATTGTCTAACCCCATACACAAAAATAAATTGTAAATGGATAAAAGACCTGAGTGTAAGTCATTTAACCATAAACCTCTTAGAAAAAAACAGACAAACATCTCTTGGACATAAACATGAGCGACTTCTTCATGAACATATTCCCCTGGGCAAGGGAAACAAAAGCAAAAATGAACAAGCAGGACTATATCAAGCTGAAAAGCTTCTGTATAGCAAAGGACACCATCAATAGAACAAGAAGGAATCCTACAGTATGGGAGAACATATTCATAAATGACAGATCTGATATAGGGTTGACATCCAAAATATACAAAGAGCGCATGCACCTCAACAAACAAAAAGCAAATAATTCAACTAAAAAATGGGCAGAGGAGCTGAACAGACAGTTCTCTAAAGAAGAAATTCAGATGGCCAACAGACACATGGAAAGATGCTCCACATCGCTAGTCATCAGAGAAATGCATGTTAAAACCACAATAAGATATCACCTCACACCAGTAAGGATTGTCACCATCAGAAAGACAAACAACAACAAATGTTGGCGAGGTTGTGGAGAAAGGGGAACCCTCCTACACTGCTGGTGGGAATGTAAATTAGTTCAAGCATTGTGGAAAGTAGTATGAAGGTTCCTCAAGAAGCTCAAAATAGAAATACCATTTGACCCAGGAATTCCACTTCTAGGAATTTACCCTAAGAATACAGCAGCCCTGTTTGAAAAAGACAGATGCACCCCTATGTTTATCACAGCACTATTTACAATAGCCAAGAAATGGAAGCAACCTAAGTGTCCATCAGTAGATGAATGGATAAAGAAGATGTGGTACATATACACAATGGAATATTATTCAGCCATAAGAAGAAATCAAATCCTACCATTTGCAACAACATGGATGAAGCTAGAGGGTATTATGCTCAGTGAAATAAGACAGGTGGAGAAAGACATGTACCAAATGATTTCACTCATATGTGGAGTATAAGAACAAAGAAAAAACTGAAGGAACAAAACAGCAGCAGACTCACAGAACCAAAGAATGGACCAACAGTTACCACAGGGAAAGGGATTGGGAAGGATGGGTGGGAAGGGAGAGATAAGGGGGAGAGGGGAAGGGGTCATTATGATTAGCATGTGTAATGTTGTGGGAGGCATGAGGAGGGCTGTGCAACACAGAGAAGGCAAGCAGTGATTCTACAGCATCTTACTACGCTGATGAACAGTGACTGTAATGGGGCTTGTGGGGGGGACTTGGTGAAGGGGGGAACCCAGTAAACATAATGTTCCTCATGTAGTTGTAGATTAATGATACCAAAAGAAAAAACAAAAACTAAAAAAAAAAAAAAAAAAAAAAAACAAGGGCCATATAACAGACCAAAGCTATTCATTTTCTATATGGGCATCAGCAACAATATGAAGATTAATGATTTATACTTACTTTCCAAACCCAAGAATTGGGTAAAATTAATATTTAGTTATGGTCAGCTCATCTCTGCTTTGTCTTAGAATCTAAAGTTTTAATAGCAAAATTTTCTTAGAACATAGTAATATATTGCCAGCAATCATATCTAAGGAAGTTTGAAGGGTCTTTTAAAAGTCATACTCTATAACAGAAAGGGTATAAATCCTATGAAAAAAGGATCTGTTAAAAGAGATAAAAAAGGATGACAGAGCATCAAAATAACTGTTAAGTGCTACTGTACAGATAGTCACAGATTTGGAGAATGAAGTTTTCAAGTATTACATCTTGGAATCAGCATTGTTTATAAGATATTAAAGTGTTTGAGAATTGACACTTACTAATTCTCATTTAAATAGCAGGTGTGTTGGTTCCATCTTTTTCTTAGTCTATGGACTGAAGTATCAATGGATTCTTGATTATGCCTATTATTTCTAGAAGAACAGAGTTTGAGATGATCATCTCCTTTGTGTGCACAATATCTTCTACGTAGTTAGTGCTCAAGGCACAATACAATAGGAAAAATACAAATGAGAATGACATTACATTCTTTTTCTCATTGGTTTATCCCATTATTGCTATGCTATCCTTATCCATTTCTTAATTAAAACTTGGCAGAGTTCTTGATAAATTGTTTACTTTTCTCAAAGTAATCTTGTCAAATGCACTTTTTATTGTCACATCCCTGTTGAAACCATTTTAATGATCGCCATTACTTTTAGAAGATAATTTAAATTAATTTGATTTGTTATTCCAAAACTTCCATTAGGAGAAAATATATCTTCTGAATTTACTTTCACAGACTATTTGTAATGATGATGATGATGATGTTGATGGTGTTGATGACAGTAGTAATAGTGATGCCCAGCCATACATAAAAGATAAAAGATCTCATATCATTTGTCAGGCATTATTCTGAGCTCTTTATATATATTAAAATTTTAATCCTCATTTAAATTTAATGCTCACTTAAATTTAATTTAACTTAATCTTTATTTAATTTAATTCTTATTTGAAGGGGCAGATACTATTATAGCCTCCACTTTATGCAAGAGAAAACTGAAGCAAAGATTATTTAATTAGCTTGCTCCAAGTCACAGAAATTGAGGAGGTAAGTCAATAAGACTTGACTGCCATTTGACCTATGAGCAATTGGAAGCCTCAGGGAGTTGGAAATTCCCCATCCTCTCCTTCTTCCTAGGAATCTGTGGTATTCTGCTTGTCATTCCATTCCTGGAAGTTGCCCTAAAGATATAGTCTTGAGGCAGAAATATGGCATTGAGGCCACCTGGACTGGGTACGTGGTACGTGACTGGACCCATTCAAGGCCTCTACGTCGAGGCAGGTAGGTGTGCACATTTTCTCATCTTGAGGTCTCCCAAGAAAAGACTTGTAAGGTCTGTTACTTATTAAGCCTGCTACTTACCAATCTCAACTGTCCACTAATCTAATTAGGCCTTAAATAATAGGCTATTTTCACCTTCCTCTAAAATGAAATTATATTTTGATACTAATGTTTCATCTATTACCCACTGAAACAAGACAATAAATCTAGTCTCTTATTCATGTATCAATACAATGATATCAATACAATGAGCAAATTACTATCTACATCTTCTTTTCAGTCTAAATATAACCAATTCCTTTAAATCTTAACTGGACATGATTTTCTATAATCAGGTTCACCTTATCTGGTAGTATATCACTTTGTCACTGTCCCTCTCAAGGTATTTGTGAAGGATTCCCTTTTTTTAACATTACCACTAACACTTGTTATCTCTTGTCTTTTCGATGCTAGCCATTTTAAGAGGAGTGATGGATATCTCATTGTGGATTTGATTTGCATTTCCCTGATGTTTAGTGATGTTGAGATCTTTTCAGGTACCTGTTGGCCATTTGTATGTCTTCTTTGGAAAATGTTTATTTAGTCCTCTGTCCATTTTTTTATCAGAATTTTTTTAATTGGTTTGTATGAGTCTCTTACATGTTTTAGATATTAACCCCCATATCATCTGTATGACTTGCAAATGTTTCTTCTGTTTCAGTTTTCCTTCATTTTGTTAATTGTTTCTATTGCTGTATAAAATATTTTAGTTTGATGTGTCCAACATATTGGTTTTTGCTTCTACTGCTTGTACTTTTGGTGTAAAAAAAATGATTGCCAAGATCAACATCAAGGAAATATTTCACTCCTTTTTCTTCCCTAGGAGTTTTATAGTTCCAGGTTTAATGTTTAGAATTTAATCTATTTTGAACTAATTTTTGTGAGTGGCATAAAATAGGGAACAAATACCATTTTTCTGCATTTGGTTATCTAGTGCTCCTACACCATTTGTTGATGAAACTATACTTTCTCCATTAAGTATTCTTGGCTTCTTTGTCAAATATTAGTTGACATAGTTGTTTATTTCTGGGCTTTCTATTCTGTTTTCTTGATTTATTTGTCTTTATGTATTACAGTCTCATACTTTTCTGATTATTATAATTTTGTTTTATAGTTTGAAATAAGAAAATATGCTGTCTCTAGTGTTATTTTCTGAGTCTTTCATGGTTCTATACAAATTTCAGTGCACTATTGGTGGGAATGTAATTGGTACAGTCATGATTGAAAACAGTATAGAGATTCCTCAAAACATTAAAACAAAACTACCATATAACTCAGCAATTCCACTTCTGGGTATATATCCAAAGGGAATGAAAATAGGATCCTGAAGAGAGATCTGCACTCCCATGCTTATTACACCATTATTCACAATAGCCAAGTTATGAAAACAATGTCTGTCAGTGGATGAATGGACAAAAATATATGTATATATCACATATGTATAGTGTGAGAACATGTGCAAGAACATGGAAGGCATTATGCCTACTGAAATCAGTGAGACAGAAAAAAACAAATACTGTATGATATCACTTATGCATAGAATCTGAAAAAAATGCTGAGACTGGGAAGTGGAGGAAATGGGAAGATGTTAGAGAGTACAAGCTTCCAATTAAAAGGCAATTTCATTCTTGGAATCTAATGCACAGCATGGTGATTATAGTTAACAGTAGTGTATTATATACCTGAAAATTGCTGAGAGAGTAGATCTTAAATGTTCTCAACACAAAAAAGAAATGGTAATTATGTGATGAGATGGAGGTGTAAAGAAAGGCTAAGGTGGTAATTAGTTTGGAACACCTAAGTGTATCAAATCAATATGTTGTAGATCTTAAATTTACCCTAGATATGTCAATTACATCTCAATAAAACTGGGGGCAAAAGTATAGAAGAAAAAATAAGAAAGGTACAGCATATTTGCTTATTTCAAACTATACTACAAACTGTACGCAAGAAATGTTTTAGGTAAATTCTTCAAAATATCAAGTAAAAAGAATAGATGTGGCAACATAGCACCACCAGTTAACATTTTAGAATTGAACAATGAAAAAAGACACTTCAGGAAAATTAAGGACTGATGCATTTGAAGGGATTATTGATTCCTAGAAGCATTACATTTCTGAGAAAGGAAACTCAGTAGGGATTATTCAGTACCTGGGAATACTCCATCAAGAAGATGGGTGATGAGCTAGAACTTGCAATATGAGCATGTTTCATAAATGACTTAAAGTTCTCAAGGAATAAAGAAATGTATTTATTCCAATTAAAATCCTCCTACTCAATGTCCCTTCTGTCTGATGTTTGTACAAGTGAAAGTGATGAGGAGAGCATGGATTGGCAGGTGGCAGCACAATAGGTGCTAAATAAGCACAACACATTGTCTCATGTGCTTAATGGCAGGAGAAAAACACCTCCTACTTCCCATGTGCAGATTAATGTATTAAATTATGGATTACCTCCTTATACAGTATAATAAATTAAGTCCTATCTCTTCAGTGTCTACAAGTATAAGTATCCATACATATCTACAATTAGGTAAAGGTTTGTATTTTTTATAAAATGATGAGTGTGCAATTTCACAGGCTTGTAGGAAGTTTTATGGTAGGTTTTATAATAGTTCCACAATTAGTCAAGTAAATCTTCCTCAAAATTATTTTATACCATAAAGTTTACTGTAACAAGAGAAATAAAAGAAGATACACCACTGAATTTTCAAAGAATATGTGGGGAAAATGGAAGTTCCTATGGTCAGGATCCTCACCTGAACCTAAACTACTGGATGATGTAACTGGCCTGCTGCTAGGCTACTGCTTCCACACCTATTGGCAATAAACTACTATTAACTGAGTCACTATATAGATAGTTTTGCCCAGTGCTCTCTGGGTAGAGACAGAAACGGAGGAGGATTACAGACCTGCAGACCATTGGATGCAGACCTAATTCTAGTTAGTGACCTATTTCCGGGAGAACAAGTTGGGTAATAAGCCCTTTTACCCCAAGAATGTTCCATTGTCATTCCTCCATCTAACTGAATCCATAGTGAACTTGCCCAGGGCTGAAACCTTTAGGCAAGACAAGATAGATACAGGATTCACAATATTGAAAATGTTAGTGTTTTATTCAAGTGAACACAAGAAAAACTAATGACAAAATATAAAAATAGTTTTCATTTTTCTAGAATTAGGACAAAAGTATAACATATTAAGTAATGTGGATACTCAGGCTTATTTGGGAAAACTTGTAAAGCAAGGAATATGCTACATAAAATATAAGCAGTTTTGTCTACAGAGATGCTGAGTAATGTTATTAGCTTTTAAGATTAAATTATTCATATAGAAACTATCAGGATGAGCCAAGAACACTCTTTAAATTATTCCTATGAATTAATGTGAGGATGTATTATGTTTAGGATACTGCTTGCAGCACATTGGGGATTTCAAATCTCTGAAATATAAAGACATCTCTGGCATTTTAGTCCTCTAAGAGCTACACATGTGTGCACACAAAATCCAGAAAGAAAGTGAAAATATAATGTGGGTAAAATTGCAATATTTCCAGAATCTCTCATCTGGCTTTAGTACATCTGCATATCAATAGGTGTTTCCAAGGGGTGGATAAAATTAGTTCATCTACATATCAATAGGTAATTACAAGGGCTTGCAAGGGTTTATCTGGACCAGAGAGGCTGGGTGGAACACTCTGCTGCAGCCTGATCAAGAGAGAGACAGGACTAGTGCTTGTAAGAAATAAACAGGTTTCTTAACTTTATTTCTCCCTTTGACTGATTTTAGTTTCAAAGGTATTTTGCCCCATGATATTCCAGTTTCAGTCAAATGACTGAAAACGATGGAGCGAGAGAAAAAATACATGATCACCATCTCAAGGAGAGTTAAGTCTTTTCACTGACATTTAGGCAATATAAACTTCAATATCTCTGGAAAAAGTCACAATTTCTTGATTGATGAGTAGTTGATGATCTGGAAATAATTGTGGTAAGTGCTAACCAATAACCTCAATATATTTCTTTCAGAATTAATATAATTTCAAAACCTGAGATGTCATACTAATGTAATTGTAACATGGTTCTTGGGTGGCAGAAAGAACTTTAGTGAATCCCTTAGTACATGCGTTTTCTTGCCAAATTATTTTAATAGTGTTTTTAATAAATATCTATTTCCTTATATGTAAAATTCTATATACCTTCATTCTTTAATGGTTTATATATGTACTCATACCCCCCCACCACCCAGTATTAAATTTCTGTGATCAATGTTACTTATTAGTTGTAGTTTTAATAAATTAAATCTATTTATAATAAAATCTAGTTAAATTGTTTCAGTGTTTAATATTTCCCCCTTTAAGATTTCAGCCAATACTTATATAAGTTTATTTTTTGTATTTCACTCTTCCTGTGTTTTTAAAATCACAGGGACTAATCAGAAAAGCAGCTGTAAACACTCAGATTAATAACTTTTTCTGTCCCTGATACAGTGTAGTTAAAAGCTAACAAATAGCTTATTGCATTGTGGAAAACGTTATGGTAGAAACTTGTAATTGTTGGATATGAATTTAGAAATATTTCTAGTTCATGTTTTTGTTATGTTCCAAAAGCTGCAGACTAAGAGCTTTACCACTTTGAAATGCAGATTTTTAAAAATTCCTTTTAGAAACAATGCCATAAAAGGTAATCAGTTGTTGAGGCTAGTTCACAAATACTATAAACCACGATGTTATAGAAGGATATTTTTGATTGCAACATTTCCGTTATTAAGCACAGCTCATGACCTAGTTTCTCTAGACACTCTATTAAGAATCCTATTAGAGAATGTAGATCTATATTCCCCAATTAAGCAGCTGGAATAGGAACTCCTAGGGATGCTTTGGCAGGAGGAAGGGATTCCAGAATAAGCTCTCCCAAGGTGATATCTTTAACAGAGATTGGCCAGCAGAGTATTGGGGTTGCAGGAAGCTGATATGGCTTATTTGTTAATTACATATGTAAAAAAGGACAATAAATCTCTAATTGAGAAATCTTAAACATTACTATATATATTACATCTCCTGCTGCTCTCTAGCTTCCTGTAACCACACTGTTGAGACCCAGCTTTTCCTAGAAAGTGTCATATTTCAAAATACTAACTTCTTATCCATATTACTATAGCAAAAACTGCCATTTTTTCAAAAAAGATGCTTTAGTAGAATGTTTTGAGAAAATACTGGTAAATTCACAAAAAAATTTGAAGTTTGATTGTATGGTCTTGTTTCACGTTTATGTTGTATCTAAATTATAGTTTAACTGTGGGGTTCTTACTTCTGGAATGACTTTTTGTGATCATAACTAAAATTGAACCACTAATATATTCATCTTACTATGTGCACGGTGCATTCTGATCTCATAGTAATGCCATGTAAAATAATGAGAAAGAATTCAACACTAATTATTATTTTAATGTTAACTGGTAACATCTTGAAACATAATGTTTTAGTTGTTGAATAGCATGTTAGTTTGATTATCTTGAGTAAGAATATAACTGATTATAAAAATGGTAGAATAAATTTCCTTATGTTTATTTTCTAGACAAGCTGATAGAACTGATGAAAGATAAAAACTTTATTTAGTATATCATGACAGTATTTTAATTCATTTTTGAATAATGATTTTGTATTAGGAATTTCAACATATCTTTCAGCTTTTTATAGGACAGTAACATCTATTGTTTCATTTAGTAATAATTTTGTTTGCTCATGAATTAACTTATTAATTGTGAATATAGTTAGCATATAGTAATTTAGTTATGTTAGCATATAATAATTTAGTACTTTTCTAGATAATGTTGAGTATGAAACATTTCTCCTTTTCATACACTGTTTCCATGGGTGGGACCCTGGGGTGGGCTGCCCCTAGAGAGGGTGGGCAGAAACCCTTCATGGATAGTGGTGAGGTCCCAGTGGCTGCAGTGGGAGAGGGTACAGCTTTACTTGGGAGACCCCTATCTGTGGGCTTGTAACTGTGGAGACCCAAGTGGGTAATTTGTCGAGGGTAAAGCACCTCCTAGAGGGGTGGGGCCATCCCTAGAGTTGGAGAAGGGTGGAAACTCTGTGGAATTAGCCCTCCAGGAGATAGAAGACTGCTTAGAGGCCATGAGTGGCCATGTAGCAGCCAGGATTGTGGGAGGTCTTTTTCTCAAGACACTGGAAAGGGTTATTGAGGAGAAAGAACTTCAGCAGGAGAGAGACACACTTCAGTATCACTTAGAGGAACTGGGTGATGACCTATGGGATGCCCTTAAGGAAAAAAGTCACTAATTGAGAAGATGGGCTGCGCTACTGAAAGATACATTAGCAATGAGGGAGGAGGCAGCAGGAGAATCGGCATGCAGGAGCCCATGGGGGAGGGGGAGGAAAAAGTGGTGCCTTCAGCCTTGGAGATGGTAGAAGAGAAGTCAGGAGAGGATGAGGGGGTGAAGTCGATCAATTTCTTGCAGAGGCAACTGCTGAGGCACCAGCCTCTCGTATTAAAGGCCTGCCAGGTTATAATTAAGAAAATAAAAATGCAACAACTTCAGATTCCTCAAGGGGAAGAGCCACCCCTTCCCTAGGTTGTGGAGCACTACATTCTCTGCCCCTATACTGAGGGTGAGCTGATGTACATGCCGTCAGAACCTCTGCCTACATGGCTTCTCCATCTTTGGGATATGGAGGTGGAAAACATTGGTATGTTGGGTTCTGAAATGGGTAGACTGGCTTCCATGAAGACTCACCCTTCTCTTTAGCAGAAGTTGCAAAATTCTCTTCACTCCTCAGCAAATCAGACACTTCTGGATAGGCTGACAGCAGCCATTAGGGCAGTTTTCCCTAATCAGGATGATTTACCATACTTACCCACTAACTGGAAAATATATGCAGAGCTCCAGCAGATGTTATGGGAGTTGGGCATGAAAGATTCCCCAATGAGGAGTTATTCACCATAGGAATGAGAAATGTGGTGCTGCATACAGTTCCCCCATCTCTCTTTCAGACCCAAGTGACTGTTCTTGGTCTCCACATAGGGCAACCCGTAAGTAAGGCTACTTGTACTTTAGCAGAACTGGCAGAGGTTGAAACAATAAGAACATAGAAGAAAGTATGGGTTATGCCTGAAAGGAGAGGTGCAAAGGGCCCTGTGAAGGTCTCATGCACCCAGATGTGGGTTGATTTGATAAAGGTGTGTGTAGTGAAAGAAAAACCTGATGGACAGCCCAATAAGATCTTGTTGGAACTATGATACCAATTAAAGCCAGGGCAGGAGTTCCAGTCACTGAGGTCCAGGACATGGAAGCCAGAGTCAAAGCCCCATGTCCTGCCTGTGTCCCTGCAAGACTTCCTGGGAGACAGTACTCAGGCTCTGCCTGGGCCCTCACCCCCACAGGATGTGGAGGGCTATGGCTTTCCATCCTAAAACTGAGATAATATGGATGGAAGACAGACAGAGGAAGAGCAGCCAATTGGCTGCACATAATGCAGATCAACAAACCACGAAGAGGGGCCTAGAGGGTCTTTTTAGGGCCTGTGGCTGGCCACAAGTGATTGAGAGCAATCAAGGCACCTACTTTACTGGACATGCATTACAAGAATGTGTGCAGCAATTAGAAATAAAGTGGAAGTTTCATGTACCATATAACCTTACCAGGGCAGGCATGATAGAGAGGTACAAGGGTTTGTTGAAATCTGACTTGAATTCAGACACCAATAGTCTACAGGGCTGGTCAGTTCGCTTATGGACAGTGCTATGGAATTTGAATGAGAACCCCCCAAAAAGAGCCTTGATCCTTGTCAACATGCTAATAAACATTGCTGCCTCTCCTATACAACTGTATGTGCAAACCAAATAGGAGTCATTAAAGTCAAGATATGGCCAATAGAGCAACATTCTGCTGCCAGCCCAAACTGTTAAATGCTGGAAACTCTGTTGAGTGGGCACAGCCCTGGACATTTTGACAAATGGACCAGCAATGGCTGGCCCTTCTGGCACCTTGGAGAAGAGTCTTTGAAGTTGGCCTCCTCTGTGTTCCTGGAGTAACAGCAGAGTGGCCCCCAAGTATCATGGTAGTATAACCAAAACATCCAGGTAGTAAGAGCATCTTTTATCTTTATGGCCAGTGCATGTACCTCCCATAGCCCTGTATATTGACCCATCTGTAACTCCCACAGGGAGGGGGGTGAAAGTCTAGTATACTAGACCAGGATGAGGTCCCATTCCTGCCACTGTCCTATCACAGGACTACTCTCTTGCTACCTGATGGACAAGATTTGCCTATGCTGGTGTTATTAAGACATATGTCTTATTGCCCTTAAGGTTGTTTTCTTCTATAGTCCCTGTGGCCTGGACCCACCCCCTGGCTGCTGCTGCTGCATGATAATTACTCTGAACTCCCTACCTGTTCAGCTACTGCCTGCCTGTGCAATGGGCAAGCTATGGACTTAATCTGCATAGAACTTTGAACCTAGCTGAATCCTCCAGCTTGAGGATTATCATGATTTTATTACTGTGCTATTATAAATTATTAATCTGGTTATGATGCTCCAGTTTTCTCGCACAGTGGTCATAGCGGAAGATTCAGAATGAGTAGATTGTGAGGCAAGATTTATGAAGGGTGGACTGTGTGTAAAATTGCAATATTTCCAGAGTCTTGTCTGGCCTTAGTACATCTGTATATTAATAGCTGTTTCCAAGTGGTGGAGAGAAGTAGTCCATCTCCATATTAATGGATAATTATAAGGGCGAGCAGGGCATATCTGGACCAGAGAGGTTGGGTGGGGTCCCTTCTTCTGCATCCAGGTTATGAGAGACACAGGAGAGCAGAAGTAGTTGACTGCTTGTAATAAGTGGGTTTCTCCCACTTTATTTTTTCCTCTGTCTGATTTCAGTTTCTAAGGTATTTTGCCCTGGGATTTCCCCCCACCACCTGGTGTTACAATAGGGAGAACAAATAAGCAATCACAATTTTTTTCATAAATTATATGGTGAATTTAATAAGATGTCAGTGGAGCAAATAAGAGAAATTTTGTAATTTGGTAAGAATGACATTGAGCATTTTCAAGTAGAGGAAATGACATAATTTGTCTAAATTGTGGGAAATGGCTTGTCAGGCAACATGATGAAGAAATTCAGGGGAGAAATAATGATACCATGACCACATCAATGGCTAGTGGCAGGAGAAAAATTTGAGAACATTTAATCCACATGTAGTTTGTCACACATGGACAAGAGGGAGTAAATGGGCTAGTGAATAATGATGCATAGGCTTCTGGGCTGGGCATTATGATAATTGCTGTTGATAAACCCTTATTTAGACAAACAGGTAAAAAACATGAGCACTAGCAAATCTGTGTTGGGAGATAAATGACTTCAAATACAGGAACAGTGATTTGATTTATAATGTGGGGGATTTTGTATACATGAAGGCATAGAGACATACTGGGTTTCACTATTAATACTATACTATGATTAGATTTTCAATTAAATTAGAATTTTAAAAATCTGAATTCATATCAAAGTATTATAGGTGTAGGTAATTTTATAAAATTTCTGTGATTTATGTAATAAAGAGGTGCTTCATTGATTTTGTACTTCACATGTTTGCTTTTATACATTTTTTAAAGTGAATATCTAGTTTTAAAAATAAACCTTTCATCATAATGGAATTCTACCAATCCTCAGGAAAAACAAAAATACTTCCATTTACTTAACAGTATCCAGTAGTCATAATTTAGAAAAAATAATGCAAATGAATTAATATATTTGAAAACAAATGGAAATTACAATTAGAAATTAGAAAATAAAGTATTTTCTCCTCTATTGTACTGATTACCAACTGCTAATAAAAAGTTTCCCTGCTATTGAAGTCAGCCTGATTTTGTCTGTATAGAGTTTATACAAATTAATACGTTTGCCTTTTCTATCTAATAGAATAAAAATAAGAATCTGTGGAATAATGAATGTACTATTTCCACTTAAATCAGATTTCTCATAATTTCAGAGTTATGTTATTTTCTGATATTTATGATGCAACAGATTTAGAAACATTAACTGTGGCATACCTTTTACTTTGGCCTGTATTTTGTTATTTACTATTAACTTAAGAAATAATTGAGATATACATACCCAATAGTTGCCTTTTAAAAACTGTGAGCAGAATGAATGTTGGTAAAAAAGGAAGCAGAATTGATAAATTATGATAAAAACATTTAATTTTATTATTGGGTGATTATTAGATTAGTTACTATGAGAAATGTTTAACATTTTCAAGAAGCCTGATGCAGCTCATAGATACCACCTTATTGATGTCATATAGCATATATCTAAATTAACTTTATTCAAAATGTATTCTTTCAACAGCTTTTGCATGACCAATATTTACGAGGAGCTGAAACTATCCTTGAAGAAGAATGATTCTCTCTCTCCCACCCTGAATACCACAGTTTGGTTTAAGAGATAAATTTTCAATACAATATTTTAAGAAGTATTTTTTGGCTTAATAATCAGAAATGATAGTTATAGAGTTTAGCTAAAGAATTTGGGTATACACAAAAACTCTAGGTAATATTTGCCCTATGAGACTTTATATAAGGCACCTTTGAAAACTAGATATATTTTTAATGAGGTTCAATGCACAAAATAGGCAATGTAAATAAAGTATGTGTTATTTACCATGATCTGTCAATAGAAAATGAAAAAGTAGATTGACATTATAAACATGACCTTAATGAGCTAGTATTAAATAAAATATCTAATTAGTTGGATTTCATTAGTTTGCCAAAGAAAATCCTCTTGTATACTATAGAAAATGTTGCAAAAAAATTGGAAACCTTTGAATGATGTATTATGTACTGTTATAGGTTTAAAATTTTAGTGGTGGAAGACAGAGTATAATCTGATTTGTGTGTTTGGTCAGGTCACTCTATTGATCTTGTACATGGTAACATTCTCTTTGGCAGATGAAATTGAAAATGAATGTCCAAATGATGCATTTTATTTTCAGTGCAAGTGGTCATTAAGGCTAGAAGTCAGCATGCTAGCAGATACTTTATCCTAATAGCTGTACTGCAAATATTGAAAGGAAATTCTACATTACCACATTCTGCATAGTGCCCAAAACAAGCAAACTATTTGATTTATGCATGTTTGTACCAAAATGCAAATAAGCATATTTCTCCAAACTCCAGAATACATGGAGTTTACCATGTTTAGTCTGGTATAGGAAGCTTATTTAAAGGAATATTTGCTTTTTAATTTCAACTTATAAAGCCAGGAAACATGTTTGTATAAAGCATTGCAAACTGTACTTAAACAGCTTAGTTACTCTGCACTATGTTTTTTCTACTTTTGTCATTCTTGCATCTGTGTGAACTACAAAGAGTTATACTTGTCCTTTACAACTTTTCTGAAAGGCTTGTTAGTAAGAGTTTTATTCATAATTAAGGAAAATGGTAAGACATAAAATGGCAGCTTATTTACTTGTTACTGTATTTTAGGTTATATCTTAGACTTCTTGTCTATATGGCAGAAAGGGAAAAGACCAATAATAATCACTTTAAGTGTTTATTTCATTACTAAAAATATTTCCTATTTTTCAGGTGCAGGAAAATATGCAGGCTATTTTTTAAGTCATATAATAATAATAATTTGAAAGGGGTTATAAATTTTCCACTTAAAAAAGTAATATATTTGGTAACTTATAAGATATAAATTTAGTTCTAGTACTATTTCCTTTAATAAAAATCTGAAAAAGTATTTTCCTTCAGTACCTTACATGTTTATGTGATCACAAAGAGACCAACTGCAATGAACTGTACCTCTGGAGTAGTGTAGTTAAAGAATTAACCTTACCCAAAGAGAGGTTTGCCTTTGCTGACATTTTCTGGGAGGTAATCTCTAAACCTTGGATTCCTACCTCATAAAATGTCTTTCTTTACCTGGGCAACTTGGGATGAATGATAGTTCTATGCTCACAGACATTTGTGGTGGGAGATTTGGACCACAAGGCATAAGCTAGACCTCTGGAAAGGCGAGAGGCTAAGGTCAGCTACCTGGGAAATCTGCCATGTCTATAGGTTCAAACCCCAATAAAATTCTGGATACCAGTTGCTTGGGTGACTTCCCTCATTGGCCATACTCCGTGTATAATGTTAAACAGCACTGCTGGGAGCTGTTAGTATTGTTCACAACTCCACTGGGGGAGTACCGCTGGAAGCTTCTAATTTAGAAATCTCCAAAACTCTAACCCCATGTGCCTTTTCCTGTGGCTGATTTTAATCTGTATTTTTTTCACTCTGTTAAACAGTAACTCTGAGTATGACAGCTTTTAGAGAGTTCTGTGAGTCTGAGTGAATTACTGTATTGGTTGGTGGTATTAGGGACCACTGGATTTACAGTTTGTGTGAGAAGAGAGGATGTTCTTGGGGACTTCCAAACTTCACAGTAATAAATATTTATCTCCTTAAAATTTGTTTTTGGGGTAGAGAAGGTGTTAAGAACATGTTTCTAGAAGAGCTAATGTTGGTTTGGGGATATAAAAAAGCTGCCAAATTTCATGATGATTGCATAAGTAATCTGTGTTAATGTTTTGAAGCACTTAGAACAGTCCTAAAGCACATGTAGACCAAGCTCTACATAAATATCAGTTCTTACTGTCTTCATTCGTTGACATAAATAAAATCTTTTTAGGATGAATTTAATATAGCAAATATTACTTAAAGAAATGTATACACAGTCAATTATTATGGTCTCACATGATTTCTGGTTGACTTTTGGCCAATTGCCATAGAGTCTCCACTCATCAATTTCCATTCACTATGTAAATGAAAGGATTGGAGTTTTCAGTCTAAGGTTTTTGTTCTAGAATCTCCTTTGCTGTTGATAAGGTAAAGTTTCTGTTCTTGAGCCTGCCAAACACAAACGAGTTCATCTCTTTCCCTAGATCCTTTCTTGAGATAATGAGCCAAACATTGTTTCTTCACATCATTTTTCTATCCTACTTTTGGATAGTCTCAGGAACTTATTTGTTTATTCATATAAAATTATATATCCATTTAACCTGTAGCCAATTTGTGTATAACATGTTCATTGGATTTCTCTCCCTAACCTGCTAATATCTTTAAAATGCTTGATAATCTTTACGTGATGATTAAATTTAGTACCTGGAAATATGATGATGCCACCTGAATTCTTAGTTATAAGAGTGTCTTATGCATGTTCACATTATTTTGAACCAAATCTTTGCATAATTTTGTTTTTTAATGATAGGATCACTAATGCTCATTAGCTTTTATGGTTTTGACTTATTTACCAAAATTTTAGATTGTGTTGTACTGAAATTATGATTTCCAGATACAGGTAGAGATTAGATAGATAGTTACATGATAGATAGAAAGCTACATAGATGGTAGGTAGATAGATCAATATGCACATGTACATGCATACATACATGTGGTGATGGATTGGCTGGCTGGCTGGAAGGATTAGAAGAGAAATAAAGTGGCAAAGAGATGAAGTGGAGGAGAGGAGGGCAGGGGAAAGGAGGACAGTAGAAGAAGAGGTAAACGGAAGGGGAAAGGAGAGAGTTTGTACACATATGTATATGCAAATGTACAAACACTGTCCTGTGAATTTGCTGGTCATTGCAAGATATTTTCCTATTTTACTAAGTGATTTAATTCCTCTCAACCCATTTTTTCCCCTTTTCAATATTTCTACAGACATATTCCCAAAGAGGAAACTGCAAAAACTTAGATCCAATAAAATTGTTCTTGCATTAGTATCTAAGTTAAATGATCAATACTGTCTTATAAATAATCAAGTAATTATAAATGAGGTTAACTTAAGTATTTGATAGGCAAATAGAATTATCTTTATTGACATTGAAAAAAATACATAGATGACTAACATGCAACAGAAATTTTAAAACAAATTTTCCATGTGTGAAATTGAAATTGAATGTTGGGGAATGGTGGCATAATAATACGAATATAAAATATATTCAAAACCAGTAAGAACTAGGCAATTAATTTAATGAGAACAAGCTATTCGGTGCTCTGAGAAAATTCTCTGGAGTGTTTAAGATAATCTAACGATTGCTATGTAAAAAGATATAAAAATTATCATTTACTTCTGCATTTGGCTTATTATATATATTATATTACATTGGAACATTATAATTCAACTAAAAATTCCTTAAGTAAAATGATTTAGGCAAGATATAATTTATTTGGTCACTTTCTGAACTTAAATATTGTCTGGAAGGAAATTCTGCTGTGGTTATATAATTATTGGCAAAGGAATCATGCAAAAGAAATTGGTTCTTAATAAATGAAACTTGAAAGTTATTTAATAATCAAAAAGAGTGTGTACTACTTTGCTGTGTTAAAAATCACTTTTTAAGGAAAGGTGATGCAATGATTCAAGAAAGGATACAAGGTTCAAGAATACATCCTTTCTTTATTCCTGTTTTTGTTCTTCAGCTGCTCAGCATGTGTTTAACTTAGAAAAAAATGTGTCCACCAAGTACATAGCTGTAAACTCATATGATCCTATTTAACAAATTAAAAATATAAATGCAAATTCAATTAAAATATCATTTGCAGATTTTTTCAGAATTAGACACTACAATACCCCTTCTTTGTTTAGATACACTGTCCTGCTGCCTTCTAAAAAGTGCATAATAATTTATTATTTCTTTCAGTTAAAATGGATTGTATTCTGGTAATTTTTTGACGTCTTTGTGACACTTCATAGCTAACTACACATGTAGAGTGAAAGCCACAGGCCATTTTATTATTCCTTTTGTAATTTTTGTTGCCATTTTCTCTGAAGACAACTTAATTGTAGCTCAATGAGTTAATTCTGCTACTCATCCTTTATACAGTATAAATAAATGTCTGTGATTTTCCCCTTTTCCAATCTAAAGCATGTACAGACTGTTTATAATTAGGATTATGTATCAAGATGCAGTCAGTTTTACTTTGTGTAACATTTCCAGTATGAAATTTGGACTCAATGCAATTTAGCATTTATCTTTATATTTATTCTATTGTGGAAAATTGGAATGTTTTCTTAAAGTTTATGGAAGTTAGCACTCCAAAATAAAGTTTCCATTGCAAAATAAATAGTAACTCTTACTGAAAAACATACTACCTTAGAGTTTGCTTGACTATTAATGACAAAATATTATTTATGGATTGGATGAATTGGAGACAAACACTAGCCTCTCTTAAAACATCAAAGTATGCCTGTAAGATCTGTTTGAGACAATATAAAAAGACCTTTTAAACTTTTAACTATAAATATCCCTTCTGAAGTATAGATTTTCATGTATAGGGGATCTGCCACATTATTCTCTACTCATCACAGGATACCTATATTAATCTGTGATAATCTTTCTCTCTCTCTCCTTTTTCTGTCTCTTTCTACCTCCCCCTCTTCTGTGAGATTATAGGACATCAACTTTTATGCCAACTGTAAATCTTTTTCAACTCTTTAAATATTGAAAGCTCTGTAAAATTAGAAAAAAAGGCACATTATTGTATACTTTTTCAAAGTACAGACAGGCATAACATTCCCTTGAGTTTTACTAAATCTTATCTCTACGTGTCTGTCTTTATTCATCTACATTAAAATAGGTCTGTTTTTATATATTCCTTTGTGGTACCCAGTCTGGCTTTTTATAATAAATGGATCATACAATTTAGATATTTCAATCATGTTTTATCTTTTGTTCCTTCAGTATTGTATAATCAGGGTGTTTTACTTGTTTGTTTGTTTTCCTTTTTTTAAGTTCCAGGAATTTTAAGGCATTGGTAGACTTTGGCAAAGGAACAAGATATTTATCACTTTAAAAAGAACTTTTTACTATTTTGGGATTTCAGGAGTATGGTACACATTTCAAAATTCTATAGAGTATTAGTACGTAACTCTACATTCAAAATAAATCTTGGTGTAGCTGTAAGAGCTTCACTCAGCCTAAGCAATCTTGTTTTTTCCAAGAGACCTATCTTAATATAATGGCTCTTTCCTTCTATTTAGCTGTTTAAACATCAGTGTTCTAACAAAATTTCCAAGATGGTAAGTTGGGTCAGTATGCAGTAGAGAGATCTTTCAGACTGTGTTTTTTATTATCTCTTTGTTTTATGAATACTTCCACATTTGGCTGTCTTATGCCCTCTGGGAGATCATCCAACCTCTGAGTATTTTCTTAAAGCTTTTTCTGTACTTCTTTTACCTTTGTTATGAGAATTGTGGAGTCTTTTCTCTGAACCTTTTCCAGTTGATTAATGTGGTCAGTGCTGTGTCTTTGTGTGAGCCACTTTGATTCCTCTCCCTGGGACTGGATTCACACTTTTTTACACTTTTTGTTCCTTATTGATTCTTCTGCTAACAACTTCTCTTTATTCCCTTGGATATTGAGAATCCACATTGCACATCCAATTCTTTTACCTTTTAAGAAGGGTCTTACTGAATCATGCATTCTACATGAGGAGTGGGAGAATCCAGTAGAGCAGAGGATGCCATGTCTTCAGGCACTTGTAAGAAAAAAAAAACTAAAATGAAAATCAATAAATAAATGAACCCCAATAAATTAGTTAAATTCAAGGACAGAATATTGAGAGAAAGGGGTCATAAATATATTATAAAATGTTGGAGACACTTGTAAATATCATCTCGTCCAACACCTCATTTTATAGAAGAAACTGAGATGAGAAAGTCAAGTACTTTGCTAAATATGATCTGAAACAGGAAGTTAATTATGGTAATTATGTCAAAGGAGGTAGACCTTAATCTCTTCTTTCCAAACTTTTGCAAACTTTCAGACTTCAAGAGGAATTGCTGGAGTCTCTGATATACATTAAGTGGTTGAATATTTTACTCATTCAACAAATGATATCAAATGCCTATTACATATCTGATAATTCTTTGCAATGGTTATAGGATGATGGATGTAATAAGACATGCCCCTGCCATTAAGTCAATTACAGAAAAAGTGAGTAGAACTAAAACAACCCAAAGCTGGACATGCATCAATTCAGAAATGAGTGATCTCTTGCTTGAATATATTAGTGTCAGTGAATGTTTTCATTAATAAAATTAATAAGGCATTACTTTAATTGCCAGAATGTCTTAAACTTCATAATTTCTTTTGGCAGACATTTAAAAATTTTCTGTAAAATGTGTTAAATAAATCTTTAAATATTTTAATGAGCTGAGATTTTTTAATAGTAATTTTATAAAATATTAGCCCATTATACATTTTATATATATTTTTCACAATCATAGACTAGAAATGCTTTTGATGCCACCTTAAAGAAACAGGTAATGAGAATTATCTTTTCCATAGAACATATAAAATGTTTGGAGAAATTTGAAAGCAGTTTATGTAATTTAACTACTTCCCTTCTATGAGCTGAAATAGTACACATCCTAGTGAATGTCCACTTAGTACCTTTCTGGTTTAGCTAATGTTCTTCTTTCCTACTATAAAATATACTGACTGATGTCTATGACAGCTTAAGTCTTTGACATTAGGAAACTCCTCTCATATGTACTTTAATTTTTACCATGTATAAACCATGGTCTCAAACCTTATTTTGGGTTCTTGGATGGAATTCCAAAGTGTGTGTGTGTCTGTGTGTGTCTGTGTGTGTCTGAGTTATGCACATAGACAACAAATTTGGGGACTAACAGAGTCCAAAAATTCAACTCATTCTCATACTGTCTACATGGAGAGAGCCTCCAATTCCATAAGTAAAGTGTTCAGTCCTATGAGACTGTCCTCATGAGAATCCCACACTTGAGAGGGTAATTCTAAGTCTGGGTTGTTACTGTGCTTCTGACCAGCTGGCTGCAGAATGGCGATGCCTATAATCCCTTCCTTGGGTTTCATTAATTTGCTAGAGTGGCTCACAGAACTCAGAGGAAAATTTTACTTATTAGATCACTGGTTTATTTTGAAAGATTGTAGTAATAGGGTAAAACTCAGAAACAGCTGGAAGAAATAAATAAAGGAAAATACGTGGGTAGGAGCTTGAGCTTCCATGCCCTCTCCAGGCACCCCACTCTCCCCAGTCTCCATGTGTTCATCAACCCAGAAACTCTAAGAACCTTTATTTTGAGTTTTTATGGAGGCTTCATTACATAGAAATTATTGACTAAATCACTGGCACTTGATTCAACCTCCAGCCCCTTCCTTCTATGGAATTTGGGAATGGGGAAAACAGGTAGGAATGTAAGTTCCAATCCTCTAATTACATGATTGGCTCTTCAGGAATCAGCCCACATTCTTAGGTATGGTCCAGTGGCCACATCATTAACATAAATTCTTGCTCTCATCACTTAGAAAATTCCAAGGGTTTTAGATTCATTCCAGAAATGGGATGGAGACCAAATTTATTTTACTACAAATCACAGCATCACAAACCTGCTTATGCTACATGGACTTGTTATTTTATTTATATAATGTTTTTAATGTCATATTTACTGATCCATATTAATACAAATATAATGAGTGACTCAAAGGGATAACTTACAAAAGTTGTAGGTATAAACACATTAAACACAAAATATTAGGAAAATTATAATTCAAACCCAAAAGCATTCTGCATTCAAATTCTTAGAGAATTTTCCTTAAACTCTTTTTTCACAGAGAAGAATATGTACATGACACAACTGGATGTGATGTGTGAAAGCTAGACAATGCAGAACTTCTCAAAAAGCCTTTTGTGTGTATATATATATATATATATATATATATATATATATAAAATACATTTTGAATATATATATTTCAGTGTATATACATACACATATATAAAGTGAAATAATTAAAATGCTGAATTATGTATGTACTATAATTTTGCTTTAAGACCTTTTTTCCACATATGCAATGTGTGTTACATTTACTTATAGCTGATGACTGTTATGTTAATTATTTTAAAAACTTGATGTTTTCTGTTCTTATAATCTTTCTAAAAGTTTAGATTTTGAAATTCATTATGACACTTCTTCCAATAATTACTACTTTGGCTACTTTAACAAACCTTGAACAACTTTAACAAATTTTTGTGAAATCTAAAGCAAAAGGTTAAAAGTTAAACTGTTGTTCTCTACTCTTGTCAGGAAGATCATCCTCTTCATATCAGTTCATTTCTTTTGTAGAATTCCAATTAAGTTTATATAATCCATTGTGAGTGCCAAATATTGTTAGAAAAAGTAATATTCTCAAAAAAATAAAAATCAGAAAGATAAAGTAAGGGGGCCAAAGACATCTCTTTTGTATTTTATATTTATATCTGCAGTGACCAAAAGAAAAAAAATCTCTCCTTTATTTCAGTGACACTTTTAAAGGGAAATTCCTCGATATTTTTCTAATTTTCCCTTTTTTATATGTTAATGTATTTGTGTTTCAAAAGGAAAGGAAAATAATGTGAGCCAACATAGAAGATAGATGATCCCTGATTATCATTAACTCAGAAAATATCAAAGATTAATGATGATTGATGAGTATGAGGGCAGAACAATACTCAGATACATTAATTAGGTTCTATTTCAGTGTTATATTGAACAGATAGGTTAAATCAGGAAATTAAAAGTATAATTATTGTATATCCCTCCATGAAATGTTTCAATAATCATAGATTGGGAAAGAGGTGAAAATAATTTCACACTAAAAGATTCTAAATTCTTACTAAAGCTAAGCTAACTTTATTAACTACACTACTACAAGTAAAATGCAGTTCTTGATGTTGAAAATATGATGGCATAAATGTCATGGGTTCTCAGTGAGCTTCCAAATTAATATGGAAGAGAGATCTGCTACGGTACTTTTTCCTTCCAAAAAGGGAAGGGGGTGACTTCTAAACGGAGCTATCAAAGATGAATCAGAATATCCACAGTTTGGAGGGGAGGGGACAGTAGAACAAAGGCAACAGCAGTGAAATGTTCTAACCTAATGTAACTTTCAAGCTAATTCTTTGAGTCAAAGAATGTCATAGTAGGAGAAAGAAAATAATTATATTATGGCTACAGCATGAGATGGTAGTATGTGTACACATATGTGCATACATGTATACACACACAGGTACACCCTCATTTGTACTGGAGGGCTCGCAGGAGGCTTTAAGAGCAACAATCTGTTTGGAAAGGAAAGCTTGGGAATGCATTTGTTTCACCCTTTTCATTAAACACAGTTTTCTTTATCACAGTGTTGTTTGGGTCAGGCTGATGAGATTGAGCCTCTCAAGCTTGTTTTCCCCCAAGTTTTTGCAAATAAATAAGCTGGGCCATGGCCCTTCTCATCCTTGTTAAGGAGGTTGGACTTTGTTCTGAAGACAGAGAGATGTCACTGAAGGGTTATAAGCAGAGAAATGTTCATGATCAGAATATGTTTTTAAAATCACTGTAAAGGTTGAGAAAAAGGGTAAGATTAAAAACAGAAAACAAGTTAGGAGACTGGAAATGGAGATGGATATATAAATTATTTAAGAAAAAATTTACACAGATCAATGAGAAAGACAAAAGCAACCCGGATCCAGTTGCTGGCTGGACTTCTGGGACCCAGCAGGCAGGTCTTGGTGTTTTCCTGTTGAACATAAACACTTTCACAGCACATCAACATCAGTAAAATCCTCTCTGAGTATAATGGTTCAAGACAAAAACAACACCACTCTGTGTTCATGTCTGATCACAGGCAATGAAACTTAAAAACCACAGAATGACCAAACATCCTCCTACCCTAGCTAAAAGGGGTGACTGCTGCCTCTTTCCTGATTACTGTTTCAGCCAGGACTCTAGTCTTCCATTTCCTAGGTAAGAAGATACACAATCACAAAATTACCCCGACTTCCTAATAGTAAAATCAGTCACATCAAAGACCAAAACCTCGCCTTCTAAATTCTTCCTAAATCACAGAATGCAAGTCCAAAACCTATAAGTCTTTCTAATACTCTCTTTTACTGCAACACCAGTCAATTCTGGTGTGTTTGTCATTCCTTATTGTATCTGTAAATGTGTTCCTGGTGGTCTTTTGGCTAGAGACCATTGACATCAGTGAGATGATGTGGCTATGAAAATATTCAATCACTTATTTTGTTTCTAAATTAAAGTTTAACACAGAAATGCATATCCTATTTGAACTTTCTCAAAGTAAAAGTAAAGGGAAAATTTATAACAGATGGATATTAGAAATTCTTTTCGTGAGTTATTGGGGTCTCTATACTGGTCCTAGAAAAATTGCATCATCAAATTATTTTTTAAATGATTGCATCTTTAAAATGGCAGATTTATTATTAAAAAGCAGTATGATTTTTATTTTGTTAATTACCATTAATGCAATAACATTCTTAGTTTATAAGTACTTTCCAGTTAGGCTTTTTGAAGAATTTCTTCCAAAAGAATAAATTTTCTCTCAACAAATTTGGTTATGTATATTAAGAGTCTTATTATATTTCCATAATAGTGGTAAGAAGCATGTTTCAAACATCATTTTTTATTTATGCTTTAATACTCATAATTTTATATGCCTTAAATTGTAGGATATGAATATCAAATTGTGAATGAGACTAGGTAACTTCTGTGAAATATAATTTTTAAAGTTTTAATATTTATTAAATACAAATGTAATATCATACATTGATATTTCATAGTGACCATAGCTTTTGCAGCTCACCATAAATACTATAATATTATACTGCTTGAAATATTGAAAAATAGAAACGAATGTTTAGTTTTTAATTGTGAATTTATGAATGTATCTTTTAATATTCTTCTATCTCAAAAAAGAAAAAACTGGAAAAAAAGCTTTGTTATTTGTTATATCCCTATTGCTGAATAGTCAGTGTTTTATATATATTTTATGTAGTAAAGTATATGGATATTGCATCAGATAAAATAATATGCAATTTAATATATAATTCAACAGAGAATATCTCAAAATGTTGAAGGCATAAAATAAAAAACTGATATGAAGAATAATCATAGGTAAAGTTTTGAATTTATCATTTGAAATGCTTATGTAGTCATCTGATTCTTTTTCTAATTTTTGAGTTTTTGAATTGGCTGTATTATGAATGTACCAATGAAATAATTGGGAATAGTATATATGAATATTTGTATATTAGAGAAAAGAACCAATATAATGTGTGTACATATGTAAGAAGATTTATTTTAAGGAATTGGCTCATGCAATTATGGAGACTGGCAAATCCAAAATCTGTATGGTGAGGCAATAGACTGACGCCCTAAGAAAAAGTTGTTATTGCAGCTCAGTCTAAGGGAGGCAGAGTTCTCTCTTAGGTCTCAGTCTGTTCAGTGGACTGGATGAGACACACGCACATTACGGAGAGTAATCAGCTTTACTCAAAGTTTATTGATTTAAATGTTAATCTTGTCTAAAAAATACCTTCACAGAAACATCTATGCTGGTGTTTGACCAAATGTATTTGTATTGTGACCTAGCCAAATTGACACATAAAATTAACCATTACAGTTTGTAATATCATTTAAATATCATTGGTATGTTGAATATTTATTTCTCAAACGGTAAGTAGAGCTATGCTGTAGTCCTCATTCCTTCCCACAGAATTTTATAAGCTTTAGAAAAGAATATATTTCTTCTTTTGAGATGACCCCTGAGTTATTTATGCTTCAGTTATACTATGAATTTCTAGTGATAAGGGTGTGATTATGGCAAATTTTTTGCCATAAATATTAGGTTGGTAGTATGCCTGTGTGTTAGTAAGTAGGTATTTAAAAAAACACTGAAGTATTTCATTGTTAATACCTGAATATAGGCAAAGCTAATTAAAGATTAAACAGTTTTCAAGCTAATACTTGCTTTCTTGGATTAAACATTTTTAACTAAAAAAAATTTAGAAAAATAAAAGTATTCTTCATGGAGATCTATAATAGCAGAAAAATGCAAATACTTGTTTTAGATATATTAATAAAATAAGCCATTAATTTTAAGGAAACATCCAAAAATCCAGAATCTTTGAATATATTGAATGAGACATCAAGTAACTGGAAGAATTAAGGCCTGTTCTCTTTTGCTTCCTATTTTCCTTTTCTTCCCCCTTTCCTCCACCTGTCTTCTTCCTTCCGTCCTTCTTTCCAGTCTTCCCTCGTTCCTTTCTCCCCTGTCTCCTTTTTTTCTTTTGTAAGCATTGTGTATTAATTTTACTTTAAGGAGATAGAGAAAGGTAAATTAAGAAAGAATATTCAAAATTAAAAATGAGGATCTTTTCCTTCATTACATTTATACATATGTGGGCAGAATATCTAGTACATACTTTATTTTTTTCATTTTTTTAGTATTATTAATATATAATTGCATGAGCAACACTGCAGTTACTACATTCCCCCCTTATCAAGTCCCCACCACATACCCCAGTACAGTCACTGTCCATCAGCATAGTAAGACGTCACAGAATCACTACTTGTCTTCTCTGTATTATACTGCCTTCCCTGTGTCCCCACCCCCTACATTATGTGTGCTAATTGTAATGCCCTTTTAGCCCCCTTATTGCTCCCTTCCCACCCATCATCCCCAGTCCCTTTCCCTTTGGCAACTATTAGTCCATTCTTGTGTTCTGCTGCTGTTTTGTTCCTTCAGTTTTTGCTTTGTTCTTATACTCCACAGATGAGTGAAATCATTTGATATTTGCCTTTTTCCACCTGGCTTATTTCACTGAACATAATACCCTCTAGCTCCAGCCATGTTGTTGCAAATAGTAGGATTTGTTTTCTTCTTATGGCTGAACAATATTCCATTGTGTATATGTACCACAGCTTCTTTATTCATTCATCTACTGACAGACACTTAGGTTGCTTCCATTTCTTGGCTATTGTAAATAATGCTGCAATAAACATAGGGGTGCATATGTCTTTTTCAAACTGGGCTGCTGCATTCTTAGGGTAAATTCCTAGGAGAGGAATTCCTGGGTCACATGGTATTTGTATTTTTAGTTTTCTGAGGAACCTCCATACTGCTTTCCACAATGGTTGAACTAATTTACATTCCCACCAGCGTGTAGGAGGGTTCCCCTTTCTCCACATCCTTACCAACATTTGTTGTTATCTTTTGGATATTGGCCATCCTAACTGGTGTGAGGTGATATCTCATTGTGGTTTTAATTTGCATTTCCCTGGTGATTAACGATGTGGAGATCTTTTCATGTGCCTGTTGACCATCTGAATTTCTTCTTTGAAGAAGTGTCTGTTCCTCCACCCATTTTTTAATAGGGTTGTTTGCTTTTTGGGTGCTCAGGTATGCAAGAACTTTGTACATTTTTTATGTAAACCCCTTGTCAGATATGTCATTTATGAATATATTCTCTCATACTGTAGGGTGCTTTTTTGTTCTACTGATGGTGCCCTTTGCTGTACAAAAGCTTTTTAGCATGATGTAGTCCTACTTGTTCATTTTTGCTTTTTTTTCTCTTGCCCGTGGAGATATGGTCATGAAAAAGTTGCTCATGTTTATATTCAAGAGATTTTTGCCTATGTTTTCCTCCAAGAGTTTTATGGTTTCATGACTTACATTCAGGTCTTTGATCCATTTTGAGTTTACTTTTGTGTATGGGGTTAGACAATCATCCAGTTTCATTCTCTTGCATGTAGCTGTCCAGTTTTGCCAACACCAGCTGTTGAAGAGGCTGTTATTTCCTCATTGTATGTCCATGGCTCCTTTATCATATATTAATTGACCATATATGGTTCGGTTTATATCTGGGCTCTCTAGTCTGTTCCATTGGTCTATTGTTCTGTTCTTGTGCCAGTACAAAATTGTCTTGATTACTGTGCCTTTGTAGTAGAACTTGAAGTTGGGAAGCATGATCACCCCTGCTTTATTCTTCCTTCTCAGGACTGGTTTGGCTTTTTGGGGTCTTTTGTCATTCCATATGAATTTTAGAACTATTTTCTCTAATTCATTGAAGAATACTGTTTTTGTTTCCATAGGGATCACATTGAGTCTGTAGTTTGCTTTGGCAGGATGGTGAATTTCATAATATTAATTCTTCCTATCCATGAGCAGGGGATGTGTTCCCATTTATTGGTATCTTCTTTAATTTCTCTCATGAGTGTCTTGCAGTTTTCAGAGTATAGGCCTTTCACTTTCTTGGTTAAGTTTATTCCTAAGTATTTTATTCTTTTTCATGCAATTGTGAAAGGAAGTTTTCATGATTTCTCATTCTGCTAGTTCATCGTTAGTGCATAGGAATGCAACAGATTTCTGTGAATTAATTTTGTATCCTGCAAATTTGCTAAATTCAGATATTAGTTTTGGTAGTTTTGGAGTGAAAGATTTAGGGCTTTTTATGTACAATATCATATAATCTGCAAATAGTGACAGTTTAACTTCTTCCTTACCAGTGTGGATGCCTTTTATTTCTTTGTGTTGTCTGCTTGTCATGGCTAGGACCTCCAGAACTATGTTGAATAAAAGTGGGGAGAGTGGGCATCCTTGTCTTGTTCCTGATCTTAAAGGAAAAGCTTTCTGCTTCTTGCTCTTAAATATAATATTGACTGTGGGATTGTCGCATATTACTTTTATTATGTTGAGGTACTTGGCCTCTATACCCATTTTGTGGAGAGCTTTTATCATGAATGGATGTTGAATTTTGTCAAATGCTTTTTCAGCATCTATGGAAATGATCATATGGATTTTGTTCTTTTTGTTGATGTGGTAGATGATGTTGATAGATTTTTTAATGTTGTACCATCCTTGCATCCCTGGGATAAATCCTACTTGATCATGGTGTATGATCCTCTTGATGTATTTTTTAATTCAGTTTGCTAACATTTTGTTCAGCATTTTGCATCTATGTTCACCAAGGATACTGGTCTGTATTTTTCTTTTTTTCTGGTATCTGGTTTTGGTATTAGGGTAATGCTGGCTTCACAGAATGAGTTTGGAAGTATTCCCTCCTCTTCTATTTTTTGGAAAACTTTAAGCAGAATGGGTATTATGTCTTCTCTAAATGTCTGATAAAATTTAGCAGTGAATCCATCTGGTCTAGGAGTTTTGTTCTTGGGTAGTTTTTTGAGTACTGATTCAATTTCATTGGTGGTAATTGATCTGTTATAATTTTCTGTTTCTTCCTGGGTCAGTCTTGGAAGGTTGTATTTTTCTAGAAAGTTGTCCATTTCTTCCAAGTTATCCAGTTTGTTAGCATATAGGTTTTCATAGTAATCTCTAAATTCTTTGTATTTCTGTAGTTTAAGTCATGATTTTTCCTTTCTAATATCTGATTCTGTTTATGTGTGTAAATTCTTTTTTTATTAATAAATCTGGCTATGGGTTTATCTATTTTGTTTATTTTCTCAAAGAACCAGGTCTTGGTTTCATTAATTTTTTCTAATGTTTTATTCTTCTCAATTGTATTTATTTCTTCTCTGGTCTTTACTATGTCCATCCTTCTGCTGACTTCAGGCCTCATTTGTTCCAGTTTCAATAATTGTGAATTTAGACCATTCCTTTGGGTTTGTTCTTCTTTCTTTAAATAGACCTGGAATGCTATATACTTTAATCTTAGAACTGCTTTTGCTGCATCCCACAGAATTTAGGGCATTGTGCTGTTGTTTTCATTTGTCTCCATATATCACTTGTTCTCTGTTTTAATTGGCCATTGATCCATTGATTATTTAGGAGCATGTTGTTAAGCTTCCATGTGTTTGTGAGCCTTTTTGTTTTGTTTTGTACAATTTGTTTCTAGTTTTATACCTTTGTGGTCTGAGAAATTGCTTGGTACAATTTAAATCTTTTTAAATTTACTGAGGCTCTTTTTGTGCACTTGAGAAGAATGTGTATCCTGTTGCTTTTGGGTATAGAGTTCAGTAGATGTATGTTAGGGCCATCTGTTCTAGTGTGTTGTTCAGTGCCTCCATGTCCTTACTTACTTTTTTTCTGCTTGAGCTGTCCTTTGGAGTGAGTGGTGTGTTGAAGTCTTCTAAAATGAATGCATTGCATTCTATTTCCTCCTTTAATTCTGTTGGTATTTGTTTCACATATGTAGGTGCTCCTCTGTTGGGTGCATAGATATTTATAATGGTTATATCCTCTTGTTGGACTGACCCTTTTGTCTTTATGTAATGTCCTTCTTTGTCTCTTGTGACTTTCTTTGTTTTGAAGTCTATTTTGTCTGATTCAAGTACTGCAACTCCTGCCTTTTCCTCCTTATTGTTTACATGAAATATCTTTTTCCATCCCTTCACTTTTAATCTGTGTATGTCTTTGGATTTGAAATGAGTCTCTTGTAGGCAGCATATAGACGGGTCTTGTTTTTTTAGCCATTCTATTGCTTTGTGCCTTTTGATTGGTGTATTCAGTCCATTTACAGTTAGGGTGATTATTGATGTGTATGTACTTATTGCCATTGCAGGCTTTGGATCTGTGGTTACCAAAGGTTCAAGGGCAGCTTCTTTACTATCTAACTGTCTAACTTAACTCAGTTATGACACAATTGTAAACACAGTCTGATGATTCTCTTTTCTCTCCCTTCTTTTTCTTCTTCCTCCTCTCTTTATATGTTAGGTGGTTGATTCTGTACTCTTTGTGTTTCTCTTGACTGATTTTGTGGATAGCTGATTTTATTTTGCATTTGATTAGTATTTGGTTGGTCTACTTTCTTTGCTGTGATTTTATTTTCTCTGGTGACAGCTATTTAGCCTTAGGCATACTTCCATCTAGAGCAATTCCTTTAAAATACATTGTAGATCTGGTTTGTGGGATGTAAATTTCCTCATCTTTTGCTTATATGGGAATTATAAGTCCCTCCTTCATATCTAAATGATAATCTTGCCAGATACAGTATTCTTGTTTCGAGGCCCTTCTGTATCATTGCATTGAATATATCATGCTATTCCCTTCTGGCCTGTAAGGTTTCTGCAGAGAAGTTTGATGATTTTTCCTTTGTAGGTTTTTCCTTTGTAGGTTATCTTTTTCTCTCTCTGGCTGCTTTCCTTTGTAGGTTATCTTCTTCTCTCTCTGGCTGCTTTTAATACCCTGTCCGTTTCTTTTATCTTTGCCATGTTATTTATTATATGTCTTAGTGTTGTCCTCCTTGGGTCCCTGTGTTGGGAGATCTGTGGACTTTCATGGTCTAAGATACTATTTCCTTTGACAACTTGGGTAAGTTTTTAGCAATTATTTCCTCAAAGACACTTTCTATCCCCTTTTCTCTCTCTTTCACTTCTGGTACCCCTGTAATGCGAATATTGTTCCACTTGGATCGGTCACACAATTCTCTTAATATTCTTTCATTCCTAGATATCCTTTTATCTCTTTCTGCCTCAACTTCTTTGTATTTCTGTTCTCTCATTTCTATTCCATTAACAGTCTCTTCTACCTCATCCAGTCTGCTCTTAAATCCTTCCATTGTTTGTTTCATTTCAGTTATCTCCCTCCTGAATAAGCCTCCCTTAGCTCTTGAATATTTCTCTGTAGCTCCATCAGCATGCTTATGATTTATTTTGAATTCTTTTTCAAAAAGATTGGTGATTTCAGTCTCACCAAACCCTCTGTCTGGTGTTTGAGGGATTTGGGACTGAACAAGGTTTCTCTGTCTTTTCATGGCAAAGGGAGTAGTTGAGCGGCAAGTTGGGTGTGTGTCAGCTGGGAAAGCAAAGTCCCTTCCTGCTTGCTGGTTGCTTTGCCTGTCTCCACTGTCTGTGCCAGTTAACCGCACACAGGGAGCATCCTCTGAGTTAAGCCCCTAAACTGCCATGGGCAGTTCAGCTTTAGAGATAATGTAGGGCAATGGCGAGGTTTGCAGGTGAGCGGCATGTGTTCTGTTGCGAGAACAGAGCCCTTTCATGCTTCCCAGTCTCTGCTCCCTTATCTACTGTTTGTGCTGGCCAACCACGTGCAGGGATTAGCTTCTGGGTCTGGGCTGGCTAGCCACCTGCAGGGAGAAGACTCTGTGTTAAGCTGTGTGATTGCTCTAGGCGGGGCTGTTCCACAGCAATTATGGGTCAGCCAATATGCTTGCAGTGCCAACAGGGTGGAAGGAATGGCAGGCTTCTTATCTCTGTGAGGGGCCTAGGAGCTGTGTTGTCACCCAGGGAGTTAGGGCACCTGAAGTTCCTTAAAGTTCCCAGCCTTCTGGGCTGAGTATATCAGGACGAATTTGTCCACCTATTAAACCCTTTTTCCTCTAAGACTTTAAAAGTCCCTGCTTTTCTTTTTTCCCAGGGTAGACAGCTGTGGGAACCTGTTCATAGTCTTTATCTTGGATTTTGCTTTTCTTCTCCTCTAATATCCAGTACACCATGCAATGTGTGTCTGTGCTACTGGTGCCGATTACCAGGGCTGGTTATTTAGCAGTCCTGTGCTTCCACTCCCTCCCCACTCTGATTCTTTTCTCCCTGCTGGTGAGCTGGGGACAGGGAAGTGCTCAGGTCCTGCCAGGTGATGGCTTTGTATCTTACCTTTTCTGTGAGATGTTGGGTTCTCGCAGATGTAGCCTGGCTTGTGTACTGTATCTTCTTGTCACTCTTTTCGAAATAGTTGTATTTGCTGTATTTTCAAAATATGTATGGTTTTCGGAGATTTCCACCACCCTAATCATGCCACCATCTTGAGAATCAATTTTTTCTCTAATACTTACTTTTAACAAAATTTTATTACATCAAAACTGAGTGAAATATTTAAACACTTTTAATAGTTTCAGAGACATGCTATTTTTATTAGCAATATATTTTATCTTAACTGCTTAGTGATCACAGGAATGAAAATTGTTTAAATGTTCAGTGTTCAGTTTTTGTTTTGTTTTGTTTATAAGTTTAACTACACATTAAACTTTTTACTGTGTAAATGTAAAGAGTAATTATAAAATTATAATTACACATAATCAATATCCAGATCAAGACATAGGACATTACTGGGACCCCAAAAGTGTCTTTCCCTCATGATAAGCTCCTCCCCAACCTAGAGATAACTGTTCTCCTGATTATTGTCAAAATGTTCTTGTCTTCATAATTTACCCCATTTACCCCATGTACGCATCTGTAACTAATGTAGTTCATTTTTGCCTGGTTTTGAATTCTGTAAATGGGATGATAGTTTATGCATGTGTCTTTCTTGTTTGGTTCAATATTATGTTTGTGAGACTCTTCCCATATTGTCGATGTAGGTTTTAAACATTTTTAATAACTTCTTTTTTATTGTAGAGTATTCCATTGTATGATAATGCATAGTTTATCCCTTCTGCTTATCTTAACTGCTTAGTGATTTAAAGAATGAAAACAATTGTTTAAATGTTTGTTTTTGGTGTTTATTAGTTAGAAATAGCTCTGATTGCTATGACACATAAAATTCATAGCACAGCATGTATGTAATGAAAGTTCCACTTCTGCTAGCTCTTACTCAGGCAGTATCTACCCTGGTGTTGGTGATGTTGGTTAGTCAACAAAGAAAATAGCACAGCAGAAGCTTCAAACACAAGACCATGGCACTTTCATAACTCATTACATTCGATGAGAATGTGCACACATGTAGCAAAGAGAAGAAATTTTAGCTAGTAAATCTCGAAGACATTTAGTCTTTCTTTTTCTATTCTTCACTCTACACAAACATTATTCTACATTTCAATATCTTAGATGGTTAATGGAAAATTGGAGGCTAGATATTTTTAAATTCTGCAAAAGTTGTTTTTATCCAAAACATACATACACACATAGAAAAACACAAAGTGAGAAGTACACTGTAGCTCATTAAAATAACACTTAAAAAGCTTTTAGTATTTTTTTCTAGCAATATTAGTACTATGAACATATCTGGCTAAGAATTCCTTGAATCTTTCATTGTTTTAGAGGACCCAGTATATCTGGGTGTTTTGTGATAGTTGCGTACTTTAGATTGGTTTTGTGGGGGGGGGGCATGCTTGCATGTGTGGTTTACTGTTTGTGTCTACAAAAAAGTAACAGAAACAGCAGAAGTTCATTTGTTACATTATAAAAAACTTGATTTAAAAACAGTGAGGAGAGAGATATATATTTTTTATTCTTACAAAGTCTTTATTTCTAGATAGACCTAGAATACTGACTCCTACCTTGAGACCCATAAACAAACGTCAAGAATATCTGAACTCCCTAAAGTTACATAGAAAGTTTTACTTTGTTTTGATGCATATTTCTACTTTTTCCCAAGGGTTTGAAAAAGAAATTCTGTTTGGCCAAGGTGCCTTAGTTTTGGTGTCTAGCTAACCTGGGCATCTTTTCTAATTTGGTGAAGGTTTTTATATATTTAAAATTCATGCTGACACTTCAAGCATACATAGCTCTAACTATATTCTTAAGCAGAGATCAAGATGCTCTGCAAAGTTATCACTAAGTAATTTCGGATTTTCTGAAGAATGTCTGATTTTTCTTTTTTTTATTTTGAGGCAGCAGATTGCTGACATTTACATAATTACTACAAAAATAAAGAAGACTTAGTAGTAACTTAAATCATCCCAGGTGTTTACCACAACCTTATTTCAATAAAGGACAATGGTGCATCCTGTAATTCAATCCTTAAAGTCTAGACACTGAATAAAAACAAGTCTCTTTGATAATAAACTGTGTTGTCTTTCTGTGTTCTTTCTTTCTCTTCCATCCTTCTTTCTTTCCTTCTTTATTTTTCTTTCTTTCCTTCTTCCTTCCCTCCTTCCTTCCTTCCCTCCTTCCTTCCTTCCTTCCTTCCTTCCTCCTTCCTCCCTCCCTTTCTCTCTCTCTCTCTCTCTCTCTCTCTCTCTCTCTTTCTTTCTTTCTTTCTTTCTTTCTTTCTTTCTTTCTTTCTTTCTTTCTTCCTCTTTCTCTGTCTTTCTTTCTTCGGTGCAGAATTAAAGGAGACCAATTTTTAAGTTTTAATAAACATACAAAGGTGGCCAACATATTCCATTATTTACTGAGACAAAAATATCATCATGATAAATTCAATAAGATATGTGCCACTTTATGGCAGGAGGAACTAGATTAATTATCATTAATTGTTTTCCCAAACCCCCAAGAAGGCAAGGATTACTGTGAATCATCATATTAAGAATTAGATGCTGTAGACTGAGCTTCTAACTGTTTTATGGGAGACACTGAATGCTGACCAGAAGTTTTGAAAATAAACTGAATGCAAGGAATGTATAATATGAAATGTTATATATTCTAATAAAATAGAAGTCCAGACAATCAAGGAACATGTGTCATCTTAAAATGACCTGTATTGTTCAACTAAGGTTTGACTCTCTGCCTTTATATAGGGAAAAATAAAATATTTTCAGAAAATATCCACAAACACAGAATGAAAACTTAGTTAACTAGACCACAGTCCATGGTGCGAGCAGAAGAAGAATGGCATATTTGGCATCTCATTGCTTTTGAGATCATGTGAGAAAAGAGGCAAAAAATATATTAAGGCATTTTAGCAACATCAATAAATAGAAGACTGGAGATAGAACAATTATAAAATTCTACATAAAAAGGTTAGCAATTTGTTTTCATCTTTGACTTATGACTGCGATATTATGCCTTGTTATGAAGCTTGTTTTGTTTTCATATTTCCTCATAGACATTTTCCTGATTTCCCCTCAAAGGTACAACCAATTCAACAGTTTCCCTTCTTGTTCCTCTCTCCTCTTATGTCTCTAACTCTGTCAAATCAACAATAGAAATGACTAAACAGCTTAGAGAATTAGAGGTTTTTTAAATATCAGATAACCAAGAAGCAAGAGGTATTCATTCTCTTAGAGATTTTTCTAAGACTCATTCTGAAACTCAGAATCACACTGTTACTTTAGTCTCCATCTTAAGAAAGTAATAATGAGTAAAACGCCCCTACTGACAAAGTCACCAGGTATTTGGAAGCAGAGTATTGCCTACACTGCATCCACTTATATCACTCAAAGTTTCACTCTCTTGTTAGGGACTAAAGGTTTTTCTCCCCAGTATTCCTGTGTTGAAGCTCTAACCCCACAGTAGGATTATATTTGGAAATGGGGACTCTAAGAAGGTAATTAAGGTTAAATAAGATATAATGGTGGGACTCTGATCCCATAGGACTATTTTCCTTATGAGACCAGATTGCTAGCTGGCTCCCTCCTTGCAAATGCACCTAGGAAAGGCGCCGTAAGGACAAAGCAGCCCTCTGCAGACCAGGAGGAGAGCCTTTGCCAGAAGCCAAACCCTGATGGAACCTTGATCTTTAATTTTACAGATTCCAGAACTGTGAGAAAATTAACTTCTTATGTTTATGCCACCCAGTCCACCATATTTGTTTGATAGCCCAAGCAGTCTAATACTCTTCCTTTATGTCAAACCACAACTCCAAAAACTCCTTCAGTTCTTAAATTTATTCTGGCCTGCTGTCTTATAATTTCTGTTACTTTTGCTACTATCGGAGCAACCCTTCTACATCACATCATGCTAAGTTCTGTTTCTACTTCATTTTTACAGATATCTGCTGCCCAATCCACATACTAGCTCCATGAACTGTTTATCCAAAAGGAGAAATATTAAGACTGGACTAACTTTGGTGACATGGTAAAAAAAAAATTCTTGTCTCACAAAACTAAGTTAGGAGAACAATGACCATGAGTAAGAAATAGTAGAGCCCTTTGATTCTATGGAGCAATAGGCAAAAGGGAAGATTCAGGGAGGGTTAATAATCTGCTTCATATGTATATGTATGTATAAATCCTATTAGATGCATTTTTTGTGAATGTTTTCTGTCCTGTAGTGAATCAGATGGCATTTAGTAGCAAAATTCACTTATCCTTTCTACCTTGTTAGCAATGAAGCCCTGAAGAAAGCAAATCTATTTTAATCCTGAATATCTGATGCTGAGTAAAACATCCGTGGACTTTTGATAGTTTTTATTTTAAGGCACTCTGAATTCTGACCCAATTCTGTCATTAGGTTATTATACGTTTCATGTGTTTGCTGTATATTTGCAATTTTACATATTTTGAAATTTTCTCAAAGTTTTCTTTGGTTCTTTTAACATATATTACAAAATTTAAATTCTTGTCATCTAAACTAAAATGCTCACTAGATTCCTCTAACAGGTCTTGGAGAAGCATAAAGCAATGTCACTGATAATTTCAGTGATGTTTATTTCCTTTGAAATTTAATGAATAGTGGAATGACATATGTAAGGAAAAGACACATAATATGTAGGTTTTATGAAGTGGCAAAATACAATAGAAATTTCTATTTTAGTTCTAACTATGACTGACAGCAGCTACTCCTCTACTTGTCTATATAAGGTTGCATGTGACAAGTTCCTGGACATTACAAACTTAATATAAATTATCACATTTCAAGATTTTTGCATAGTTAATTTAAGAATTCAAACTATTTTTAACAATTAAAAAGCAAAAAAGAATATGACAGACCTAGCATATCTCAGGAGTAAGGTAAATATATCTAGCTGAGAAAACTATAAACTCTTTTTCCAGGACCAAAAGGGTCTGATGAATTTAGGATTAGGAAAAATGAAAAGTGCATAATTGTAATTCCATAAGAGGATAAATCTCTAAGAGAAAGAACCTTCTGTGTGTTCTCTGAAATCTACTTTATACCTTCACGTTCTTCCAAAGATCTCTTTGAGAAAATTGCACAGATGTGGTCAGATTAATTTGACATTCACTTAGTAATTTACTTTGTGGTAAATTATGATCCGGTTGTCTTATAAATTAGGCATATCTTTTGGACAGATTGACAAATAAAATGTATTTTTATTGAACAGTGCTCTCTGTTTTTTGCCTTTCAAACTACTTTCACCAAAGAAATTAGTATAAATAATAAAATAAAACAGTAGAAATCTATATTGGATAGTTCTATCCAAGTCATCATTAACCCAGGATAATGAGTCTGAAAGGACTGTGAAATCTCACTCTTTATATAAGCCACCCTGTTTTACATCGTGTTTGAAAGGGTGGAGGGTGGCTGTTGAACTAAATTTACTTACCCTATTCATTAAGACTTTGCACCATACAGAATCATGGATTACATCACATATTAGAAAAGATTACTATGGGTTAATCTTGTTTATTGGCTGTAAAACCAGGAGATTCACAGAAATTAATATGATCATCTAATATCTATAAAGGTGAATGGCATTTACTTTCAAATGTACTTATGGAAGAAAATGTCTGGGACCGTTTGCTGTTTCCTGGTCCTGAATTGTCCACATATATCTTTGTTGAGTTCTTTATGCTGTTCTTTATCAAAAATTGCAAAGTTTTAATTTTTCACAGTTTGTGAAGAGGACAAGAGACTAAACATTCTCTTCATCTCCTTAAATACATTATTGTGCATATCATATTATTATGTTTTGTTGTTTCTGCATTGCTTAAAATTTATAATCCTACTTTGTACCTTCTTTTCATCACTATTTTTGCAAACAGGCAAAGTATAAAAGGAGGTATCATATGCAATTATTAAAAATAGTTCTTTCCAATCTCCTACATGTTTCTTAACTGTGAATTATTTGGGTTTCAAACAAAATTTCAAGTTTGTTCTCACCCCATTCTTAATTGGAATGAAACCATGAACACAGACATAGTTTTTGACAGCTGAGATGAAATTGGCCTTGTCAACGTCACAGCTAACATAATTTTGGCTTTCTTTGAAACTACACAGACCTACCAGAGAAATTAAAGAAGATTTTGCCTTCATTATAGGATAATTTTCAATTGAAAGTCAAAGGGGAAAGGACTTTAAAGTCAATAGATTCTATGTTGATAAGTTCAACAAAAAATATTTCGTTAGAGAAAAATCATTAGAGAAAATCGTTAGAGAAAAAAATTAAAATATGCAAATGTCTTGAATTTCATAGCATTTTAGACTAAGAATAACTACATAAGTTAATAGTTTATAATTTGAATATTTATTCTAGGTAACAGGTAGTTTTTTTAAGTTATATATATATTTTATGTTATAGTTGTAATTAACTTCATCCAGTGTATTAAGTTTGGCTCTACGCAGGTAACCTAGTTTGTGTGTGTGTGTGTGTGTGTGTGTGTGTGTGCATGTGTGAGTATGAATGAATTTTTAAATATTTTTCTGGTACTTTGCCCTGGGCTTTCTTCTGAAAGAAAACTAAGCAGAAATTTCCTGAAGTGGTTTATAGTGAGATGGAAGAATGGAAGCGGTATTGAATAAAGCTAACGCAAACAGAACTTTTATTCACTATTTAAAGCTCCATGGAATCTAACCTTTTAAACTTGTATTTTGTGAGCACACAAATGACCTTTAAAACTAAGTGGTAAAGTCTGTTGTTAGATTCATTGTGGTTTGATACTGGTAGTGGCTGTTGGACTTTTTTTTTTCCTTGACATATCCTTAGAAATGCTTCTGTGTTCCAATAAATGGTGACGGTTAAATAGCATAAAAAGAAAAAGAAAGCCTGACTGGAAGAAAATTTCCTGTCTATGCACATCTTAATTTAAGCAGAAAATTGAAAGAATTTCCAGTGATACATTAACAAATTTATGTCCTACAATATTCAGAAGCAGTGGTTCAGCACATCCCATTTAGGCTGTTTAGCATAGAAGAGGACAAGATCTAAATTCTGAGACTGTAAGTGCCTCGTTCCCAACATATGGCCTTAGAATTCTTAATTAATCTTTTTCTAAGTCTTCCTTTCATAATCTAGAAAATGAGGCTAAGACTAGACATTCCTCATAGGGTTTTGTTGAAGATAAAATAATGCAGTGCTTGTAAACCAATTATTTTGGTGCCCGATTCTTGCTCAGAATTCAAAATATTTTAGTAATTATTACAGACATTGTTCAGGATAATTTTTGTATACACTGGTTTTATACTTAATAGTCCATAATTTCTGATATTTTTGTAATTGTTCACTTATTTCTATGTTTATATATTTTCTTCTTTAATTGCATGTGAACTTTGCCTTTGGAAGTTTATCCTTTTGAGGAAGTAGACCAAAACAATGTGAACAGTATTCAGTATTTGTTGACTATCATAACTTTGATAATACTGCAGATCTTTGCCATTAGACTATTCAGCTAATAGCTGCAAACAATATGCATTTCGCAGTGATTTTATTTATGGATTTATTTTTTCCCCTTTGCATGGTTATTCATAGGAAGAAGCTAAGCTCTTGGTTTCTGCCTTCTAATTCATGGGGCAGGCAACTTCTCAGAAACTTTGATCTCTCCTGCTATTTCCCCTTCTCAGAAGCTCACTGTATCACCAAAGAAGTATTTTTACTGTTTTTTCCTTCTTTACTGACATCCCAGGATGGTCATACAGACTGTGCTCTGTTCTTAAACTCAGTGACATTTTTCCACAGAAATAGAAACTATTTTAGAAAAAATATATATACATAAAGTATATTACCACATTGTGTATTGTTTTATTTGAATTCAATGCTCTTGAAATGGAACTCCTACATAGTGTAATTTATTAACCCTTGTAGTTTTAGAAATGATATGTAAGCATCCCTACCTCTCCATGGTCAAATATTACTTATCCATAGCCGTAACACCTTTATAGGATTCTCACCTATTCTACATTTAATTATGTTATATCCTAAAAAGACTATTACATGAAGGATACATTACATACAAATATATGCACACATGTATATGCATAGAGTATATGTATATATAAATGCATATATATGCATATATTTATATGCCACAGTAATGTTTTGAATAAATGTTCTTGAAAGACCCAAATAGAATTCAGATAATCAGATATAAGTAAGCCATATTGGACACCCATAGCTATATTTAGAAATTGGTAGAAGTACAATTTCTGAAAAGAACTTTTTATTTACTGGAAGTGAATACTTCTCTTATTATGAATCACAGGACAATGATAAATGATAACATCAGTCTCCACTTTACTCTTTCCAGAGAACCTGGAAAAGAATGGAACCAGGCAAAGCATGTGAGGTAGGGTGACTAATTAGAGTTATGTCTGGGAAGGTTTTTCAGATGCTGCTGCTCAAAAATGACAAAAGAGGAAATGAACATGGGAAAACGCAAACATGTATCTTGGGAACTGCAGGAAGATGAGGTCAGGGGGACTGAAAATCAGAAAGGTAAGCAATTAACAAGCACAACCTGAGAATTCAGGGAGGAACATTTAGATACCAGGTATAAATATTGAAAGGAAGGACAAAATTAGTTCATAAATAGAGTTGTTGCATAAGTTTGAGAATGTAGGTTTTCATATTGAAGTGTTTGCCTGTGCCTCTATTTGTGATCCCTGCTGGAGGTGGGAAGCCCTGAATAAAAGGATATTAATTAGAGCTGAAAAGAAACAAGGGCACTAGCAATGTTCTCCTCCTGGATAAGGAAGGGCTTCTTCCTGTGCCTCACACATTTCTACAGGGACAAAGGATCATGGGTTAGAAAGTGACAAAGAGCCCATAGGACACAAGGTGGGTTTCTCTTGGGCATGTCGGTGACAAGCAGAAGATCCTAGATAAGGCTGTGGAGTAAAGGGTTAGGATGAAACCTGATGCATATGCTTGATGAGAAACAGGAAGGAATACAGAAACGCTTCAATAGAGATACAGTATTTCCCACATACCAATCTACTGAAAAGGCAAAATAGCTTAAGGCTATTTTATCACCAAAGCCATCTGTTTCTTCGGAATTGTTTGAACTGCAGATGTGTAACTCCAGGTTCATTAGAGAGTTTGTTCTCAAAGTAAAGGAGAAAAAGTAAGATTGTATGAAGGTTACAGATAACACAGTATTTATTTATAGAGCAGATTTTATACTATACTGGACCTAACTTGGAAAAATTTCATACAAAATTGTGTACAGAATATTAATTGTACTCTATTAAAAGTCATTAGAATTAGTTTAAAATATTCTGTTTTGTTATAAAATACTTTGAGAAAAATTTTAGATGTAAAGGATTAAAATTTTCTAAAATAGTGATTTAATGACTATAATAAACTACTATCCACAGGTGGTAAAATAGGGATTAATGAAGTAGGAACATCTAAAAATAGAAATGGAAATTCTTGGACCTCTCCCTAAATTTAGTGAATCAGATACTCTAGTCTCATCAGTCTATGCTTTATCAATTCCTCCAAGTCATTATTATACTTGATAAACTTGCAGAACCTTTAATCTACTGTTATTCCTGAATTAGGGAGGTGAAAAAAATAAAGAAACAGCAAATAACCAAAAACAGCAGCAATAGAAAAAAAATGACACCACTTAAATTAGATTTCCAGAACAATAACAAATATTTATGGCCCACAAAGTGGCCATTTCTCATTAGTTGTTTATCTGAAATTCAAATTTCACTTTTCTTATGTTCTGCAGTAACTCCAGGGGAAAATCCCAGGGCAAAATGCCTCTAAAACCGAAAGCAATCAAAAGGAGAAATAAAGTTAAGAAACCCTTTAATTTCCTACAAGCAGGAGTCTCATCTCTCTCTTGACCAGGCTGCAGCAGAAGAGAGCTCCACCCAACCTCTCTGGTCCAGATAAACACTTGTAGGCCCTTGTAATTATCTATTGATATGTAGATGGACTAATCTCTCCACCCCTTGGGAAAATCTACTGATACACAAATGCACTAAAGCCAGGAGAGAGATTCTGAAAACAGTGCAATTTTACCCACATTTACCTAGCAATCTTAATCTGAATGGATGAGATTAGAGATAGATTAATCAATGTAACCTTCTCATTACATGGAAATATTTACATTTAAAAACGAATAATAAATGGCTATATTCCAGAGTTGTTTATTTCAAAAGTTAGCCTGGACCAAAATACATTGAATCCTTGCCAAGTGCTCCTTCCACTACTTCCTTTACCCTAAATGTAATGAAGGAGGGTTTTGGTCGGCTAGGGCTGCCATAACAAAACGCCATAAACTGGGTGGCTTAAAGAAAAGAAACGGGTTCTCTCTCAGTTGTAGAGACTGTGATCAGGATGCAACAAGGCCAGTTTCTGGCCAGAGGTCTTTCTGACTTGCAGTAGACCTCGTTCTTGTGTTTTCGCATGGCAGAAAGAGAAGTAGAAAAAAAGCAAATTCTTTAGGGTGTCTCCTTATAAAGTCCCTAATCCCATTTTGAGGGTCCTTCATGACATCACCTGTCCGATTATCTCCCAAAAGCCCCAAATGCCATCTTGTTGGGAGTAAGGACTTCAATGTATGAACTCAGTCCATAAGGAGAAAGGTCATATCTGTATTTTATGCATGTAAAAACACATTGCCTTGAAAAAATATATTTAGAAATTTGATATAAATGAAATAAATGATGAAATACCTAATAAAATATAGTATTTATGAGAAAAACTTTGTAGTACTTTTTATTGGAATTACCCATATTCATGATATTCTAAACTGTGAAATGGTTAGTGAAGCCACATAATCCAGCAGTATATATCCAGTCAGCCTGTACTGTGTAGACCAAAATACATACTAAGAACGATTAAATTTTTATTGAATTAATATACTTCATTCTTTTGAACAAGTTTAGTTTTGCAGAAATACAGAATTCCAACATATGTCCTCATTCACCCTCTTTCATTCTTATTGTTACATCTTTTATTAATGCATACATTTGCTACTATCTATTGATAATCCACTATTGCTACGTTATTTTTAACTGGAGTCCCTAGTTTACATTAATTAGAGTTCACTCTTTGTGTTTTATATTCTTAAGGGTTTTTTGCAAATGTATAATGCTACATATCCATCATTATTATACATAGTAAAGTCATTGTTCTAAATTCCCCTGTGCTCAAGGAATCATTTGTAAACCATGTGTTTTCATTGCTGCAAAGTGAAATCTCTACTGCAGATATCTAAAAGAAATTATCTGAACAAAGGAAGAGAAACATCTTTAATACTTATTCCCACAGAAGCAATTTCTATGATTGTACATTTGTTATTACATTCTTATTTCCTGTTTTGTTTTCAGTAAGTTCAAAGGCCTGAGCTATATAGACTTAGAGAATGAAATTATTCATCTCCCAAAATTCACATTGAGCATCACTAAAATTAAATGAGAATTAATTTAATTAATTAACTAATTAATTTAACAGAAAATGAGAATAATTAGAAAGGATTCAAAGAAAATCAGAATCTTCCTCTGTGAGTCTCCAGGCAGCACTAAGTGACATAGAGGAGAAATTTATGCTACCTTCCTAATAGCAAAGCAATCTTTTTTATTTGCTGTATTCAAGTACTAACATCTGGTTGGTTACATTTCACTTAAATTTCATGTTTTTAATAGTCTGTTCAAAACAGCCACTTTAAAGATTTCTTTCTTTCTGTAGCTGTGTTTGATATTGGTATTTGTTCTCAGTCCTTTGTAGAGTGCATTAATTGGATCATTTTACACTAATCAAAACTGTTTGCCAAACAGTTACTTTGGCAATTTGGAATGGAATTTCTTTTTTTTGTCTTGCATACTGGCTCAGTCTGGATCAGAGCAGAGATGAGAAAACTGATAGATAAGCATTTTCTACTTAACACTCCTCAACATTTTAGCTTCATGGTCAATTATGCTCAATCCACATGCTTTTATATATAATGAGAAATTTTGTCATAAAATTTCTTTTTATTTTTGTACCTTTTTAGTTCTGCTGGCTAGAAAACTGTACTTATTTGGGTCACTGTATATTTTCACCATTTAGTTTTTATTGGTTATTTAAATTCTAACAGAAAAGTTGTCATTTATTTTGTTTAATAAAAACAGTCAAGTAAAAAAATGAATCAATCTTAAGAACCACTCATTATTTTCCACACATTGAAATTTAACATCTATTTATTTTCCTAGGAAAATTTAACCTGTGATTGGGATTAGTAAAAAGCATTCTAATTAAACTATAAAATGATGTTTAGTAAACAATTCATGTACATTCATAAGGAGGAAATGTATAGAAATTGACTATTAAAGCATATAGAATTTAATTAACATCAAAGAAAATATTTAGAGTTACTTTTAGGTGCATTCATTGTGAAATTTGAGTCAAGTGTGTTAGCAGTAAAGGGAAGATTTTAGTGTTTTGGATTTTGTTTTAATGACACCCTTAAATTGTATTAGTTTTTTACTAACATACAGTTAGTAGAATATCAGTTTTAGTTGGCAAAACAGGATTTCCTTTGACAAAATTGACAAGGGAAATTTGTCTGCACCAGTTGTATGTGGTCTTTCATTTAGATTTTAGATCTTTAGGTGGAATATCCCTTTTGCTCTCATTTCTTCTGACTAATTTTATCAATGCAGAATGCTCAAAATACACATGCATTTTCTCAAATAGCCTATCAATTTGGTTGGTATGGTTGAGTCAGCTGTCTTCTCTCTTGCAATACAGTAATTGTATACTTCTACACCATTAAGTATCACAATCTAATCTAGAAAATGGACTTTATTGCCCATTTTACTATCTTCAGTTTCAGTAGTGCCTTTTTAATTTTTTTTTTTTTTATTTAGGAAGCATTTTTTCATATTGAATTCAAATTTATTTATGCTTTCTTTGAAGATGACTCACTCCATATTCATTTTTAGAACAGAAGAAAAAAATCAATCTACCCTTTTCTCTAAAACAGCATGTCCCAAATGTATTCAATAGAATGGTAGCCCCATGATCCACTATATTATGGAAACACTGCATATGTTTTCCCTCTCTTCCGTGTCTACCATTAACATACTAAAAGTTTAGGTAGAAGTGCAAAAAAAGAAATTATTTCCATATAATTGACTGAATACATTTACTTTCCAGCATTCCTCCTTCCCTTCTCTCTAAAGAGATCTATTAACATTACTCAGGATCCATTGGAACAGGCTACTCTAAAAATTGCCAGAGTGGTGTGGAAAGAATAAACTCTGCTTTCTAACTGGATGTTGATATTGTTAAGTCATTAAACTACTAATGTGATATGAAACATTTTTTTTTATCCTTCTTAGGATGCTCCACAAAACCAAGTATGTCTACATGCTTTGTAGGTAACTTAAAAAACATTGAATAAGTACCATGGGTTAAATTCAGGGTCTTTGGAATAAGCACTACCTCCCACATGAAATTTGCTGAAACTTGTATATTGCTTTCATAAGAATGAAAAAAAGCCCTTTTCCCAAATCCCTTAATATTGAAAATGAGACAATATGAAACAAACACTAGAAACTTAAGAGTAAAATTACTTATTTGTAAATATTAAGACACAAAGACTTATACCAGAAAGTAAGAAAGATAAATATACCCAATTTCCAGAAAAAGTATGAACTTCTCAAAAGTATGCAACTCAGAAATAAGTTAAAGCTAGAGACCTGGCAGGAGAAATGCTGAATCCAAAATCCATCCCTACAGTTTGATAGCTGTGTATCCACTGGATAAGCACCTGACACCTCAAAACTTCAACTGCAAAATGAGGATGCAAATAGAAATAAAATCATGGGTTAATTTGGATTTTAGATGAGATTATTGAGGTGAAATCCTAGCACAGTTCCTGGCACATGGTAAGCATACATTTTCTTAGTTATCATAATGAAAATCTGTTGTGGCAAAACATGTTAGCAATACAAATATTCTGTGCTCACAAGAAGGCAGACATGTACAAGACTCTCCCTGGCAAGAAAGCAAAGAAATTGGAGAAGACAATTGATGCTCTCAAATACTTGAGAAATTTTCTGCCCATTTGCTTTTTGCCATCGGAGGCTTGGGTAAATTTTATAAATGATACTTTGCTGATAATGAAATGATTGCACCACAACCTACATAAAACATAATTCTTAATAATGGGAAGAAGGTCCACCAATATCATCTCTCTAGAACCAAGGCAACCTACACCTATGGTGGTTTCTGAGGTATTTATTGCAATGAGGTTCTCAAGGGAAATACAAAAAGTCAGCTGTTGATTTCATTTCTATACTCTACCTAAGAGCTATGCGGGTCACTTTGGAACTAAGCAGTGCTTGTAATTCATGTCCTTCAAAAGAAATAAGAAATTACGTGTTCTTATAACTAAAGTGTTCTCTATGCTTACACAGAATGTGGGGGAGCTTGAGACCCATCACTCTAAACTGGTTTTTACCAGAGTTAGTGTCATAAAATATAATTTAAAAAACAGGAAATGTAACCACAAAGAGTATAAAGTACACATTATAAAAATTATGAGTATGTTATAGAGTAGCAAAAGAGGGAAAAGGAACATGAAATATTGAAACTTTATAATAATTATAGGCATATAGCAATATGTCAAGTCCTTTGCATCAGGGTGATATAGCCTAAGAGAGTCAGTACCACAAATTGATAACTGAGGTGTGTGATAGAGAAAGGGGCAAATAACAAATGACCATGGGCCACTGAAGACTCACAAATATTCCAGTGCTTCATAGTAAAGAACTAGGCCCTTATTGGTACAAACTCTGAACAATGAGGTAGAATCCAAATTATTGTAGATTAAAGAATCATGGAACTGATTTCAAGAAGCAAAAAAGTGATTCTAACCACTACTCTTCTGGGTGGGACAGATATGGTGGCATGTAATTTTAAACCTTCCTGATGGAAAGAAAATTTTTAATAACTTCATTCACATCTGTGTCTCTGATCCTGTCATATTCCACTTTTTACCAGTAACATATTATAGACATACAAAGCACATTTATACATTTTTCAATTATATTAATCAAGAATGGAGGAAGTATACAATAATATCAGTAAAAATAACCAAAAAGATTGTAACTAATTAGAAACAATATTCAAAGTATAACAGGATTAAACTTCACAAAGACAAATTAAAATTTCAAATATTTGATGAGAGGGGAAGCTGGGTGTTCTTTTATAGCAGCTACTTGAAATGTGCTTGAAACTTTTACTTAATTCTACATTTTGTATGATCTAAAAATAAATGCAACCATTAAATAAACTCTTCAAGTCTACATTGACAGTTACATCCAGAGTGAGAGGTGATAAGTCTGCCTTCTTAGAATGTCATTAAATGTTATCTGAATCATGTTAAGTTTTTGGTAGGACACCCAAGTAGAGGGTAGGAAATTCAAACTCACTTATTCGATAACAAGAGTGGTTGTTATTGTAACTCAAAAGCATGTCTTATTAATAAAAAGAGGCTAAAGATAAGAGTTGGGGAAGGAAAGTCATTACAGCAACATTCAGATTCTGAGAAATGTCAAGCAAAATTATTATACATTTTCTTTTTACTTTAGCAATAAATGAAGATACAGAAAATATCTCAACTAACATAAAAAATATAACTCTACTATAATTGTGTGAATGAGGAATTTGTTACTTAGAAGATATGCAAGAGTACTTTGTGAAGCCATTCTGCAGTTATCCAGAGAAGACAGAAGGCTCGTGGGAGAAGATAATCTGCATTTTCTCTATTAGTCTTAAAATCCTAAAATACTCTTCTAACTTGATAAAGAATCAGAGATGCTGAGAAATCCAGTTTAGGATCTTAAACTAGGGAGTTTAACCTTGAGGAAAGATGGCATAAAATGGCTTCTCTGAAAACAATCAACAATGAAATTTATGATAAGAAAAATTTGTCATACTCAAAAATTTTAATAAGTGTGAAAGAATATAAGTCAAAATTCATTGGACTCTATGAATGTTACAAGGTTCAGTAGGCATGGAGTTATTAAAGTCACAACCCTTTATGACACTGCATTTCCATACTGGACTTATTCTTTAATTCTAAGGAGTTGATGATCTCTGAAGGCCCTGACATTTCTACTATTTTCTGTTTCCATGATCTGTTGTCATTCTATGATGTAATGGCTTAAAACAGAGTTCATCAAGAAAAGCTCTTTTCTCAAGAACGGTTTATTGAAGACTTGCTTGTCTACTACTCTTTCAGCTGACCCAACAAAACACCCAATGGAACATTTTGACTTTTTGCTTTTCAAGCAAATATTTGACATCATATTGGTAAAGTTTTAATCCCTTTGAATTAGTTTTCTTATCTCTAAGATTGCTGTTACCTATATGCCTTTTGGAAAGTAATAACAAAAAATATCTCTTATTGAAGTCTTTTGGAACAAGGGAGCATATAGAAGATACTATTAATGAGTTTCTTTATTAATCCTTATGCTTCTCTGAGGAGTATATCCTTGATATGCAGGTGAAAGAGGATTATACAGCCAAGCAGTGAGCCAGAGTGTTTCAATATAGTTTATGGAAGTACAGCAAGAGTTTCTTTTCTGTTTAACTTTACTATTTGCTGAGAGTTGCTCTTGTTAAAAGTAATTTCACAAACAGATTTAAAAATTATTTTTAGGAAAAATTAAAATAAAAAAATAAAAGGAAAAATAAGGTAGCCCTCAATATAAGTCTATGACACCAAGTTACAGTGAATTAGCACCCATGAAATAAGCTAGTCACAAATAATATCGGTGCTGTGATTGGAAAAATAATATAACTTCTCAGTGATTAGTTTTATGTATATATTATGAAAATTGGCTACAATATTTTAGGCATCTACATGCCCTTTTTAATATAAAAGGACTATATATTTGCTATTAGATATTTGCAGTTGTCTTTTGAAGACAAATTTCATTTTCACATACTTTTCTCTATATTTATCATAAACAATGTATAGATTTTTAGAATTTTGAGACCAGCATAATTTACCCTCAAGACACTTAATATTTATTAATAGATAAATTTGAATGCTGAAATGTTTAAAATCAAGTAATTGATTACGTTCACAGTATCTGACATATATAGTTAGGTGTTCAGTTTAAATGTCATGAATTAAGCAGTAATGTGATTTATAAGGATATCAATTTTCTTCATTAAGTAACCTTACTTAAAATAGAAATAAAAATAGTATAGTATATTTAGCAAATAACAAATTTAAATTATTCCATTGTTTCATTTGGCATCAGTAAATAATACTGTGAGGAATTTCATTTAAATTGAAAAGAATTTAAGTGATTTGCCAAAATTCACATGAGTAGTAAATACCCAACTCAGTATTTTTTTACTTCAAATACAGTGTTCCATGCTCACATCTAAATCTCTATGCTTGCTTCTTTTTCATAGCAGCCTTGATTGCAGTCATATCACCTGTACACAGACTTGCTAACAGGCACATATGGGAGAACTGGTAAATCAATGTTGGTAGATAACTGCAAGTCACCAGTAATTATAAAAGTAAGCAAGTAGTTAGCCTCATGACAGTGGTCACTATTGTGTTTCTTCAAATATCTTTTGTCGTTTTATATTCTATTCCTTAGTAAATTTCCTTCTCTAGCTTTCATTTACATTTTGATTTTGGAAATCCATCCTTGAAGAAATTGCCTTGAGTTTGATGAGAAAAGAAAACTGCATGGATTTAGTTTATAATCAAAATAAATATTTAAATAAAAAGTATTTGCAATTTCTTAAAACAGGTTATATGTCATAATAAATATAAATCCATGGTTATAAAGTGATTTCAATATATAATACAAATATTTGTATATTGCAACATTGTTTTTAGAGAAAAGTTCTTGGCCAATCTTCCAGATGCCTTTAATAACCCAAGCCTATATTATACTCCACAATTTGTATAGTCTTTCGGAAAACAGAAGACCAGCTTCTACAGAATACATATACTTTCAAAGTAGTATCTTAGGAATATTTATTTGGTTAAGTTAATTTAATATTGTTAATACCATAAAGGAGGTAAATTTAAGAAATGTACTTTATATATTAGAAAATAAAGTGAGGCCCCTTTTTACCCATTCCTCACTCTTGATATGAAAGTGAAAGACCTTCTTTCTACAGGTTTGCTTGTGGCCAGGATGCTTTATAACATTATTCTGAATATTCAAATCATGTCTCTACTTCAAAGTTTAGCTTATATCTTATTTGCTCCATAAAAATATTAATAATTCAAAAAAAAGAGAGTAAATTTATTATCTGAAATTATATTGACCTATAAATTAAAACTTCATAAAGTATAAGTAAGGTGAAGGCAAGAAACTGTTTTGTTCTTTATTAACTTCCTCACACCTGGTACATCCTTGCTATGGGCAAAAACAGGTAATGTGCATGTATTCATGAAAGAATTATTATGCTTATTTCATTCTATGTTTCTAAAAGTGTTAATAATCTTTGAAGAACATTACTATATTTTAGGATTGTGTTTCTAAGTATTATAAAATAATGTTAATTTAGGAGACAGTTTGAATGCTCACAGATTTTGAATGGCACTTAATATGTGTGGGAAGTCAACCTTTTCTCCACTTAGAAGTGCATCAGCAAATCCTGGGTAAAAAGTAGACACGTTTCACTTTTAAAATATTTTGTTTCTGTTTCTGTTTTTGTTTTTTGTTTCTATTATTCTGAAAAATAAATGATACATTCTGGCTCAGAACTTAGAAGAAAGACCATTTCAGGCAGGGAAGATACTGTTCCTTTATCTATTCTTCAATAAAGTGTCCCACCAGTTCACTGGTAAGGACTAAAATCTTATATCATAATCCCCTAATTATTGAATATAATTAGTGCAATGAAAAAGTGTTTGCAAGATACATATGGCTATATTAATGCACAGATACGTGTATGACTTAGTTTTCCCTACAAATTCTTCATGCACGTTCATAAGAATCTGGGTTAAAGAATTCTTAGGAGACATCAAAAATTTTTTTTATATTGAGGTACTTTCAATAAAATGCAAAAATCTTAGTGTACAACTTAATGAATTTTGACTTGTTATATACTCATGTAACCGTCACACAGATCAAGATATCAAAATTCTCATTGTTTTTTCTCCTTCATAAATAATATTTTTTAAATTCTCATATTATTTCCTTGACAAAATTCTGTACAAATAACATTTACTTTCACTTAGTTCAACTATAAATATTACCCTTATTTCCTATCCTTTCAAATTTCCTTACAAGTTTAATTTCTCTTATTCAACTCTGAAATTTCATTTCTAAAAGCCAAGAGCTTCTACAGTTTTGTAGGAATCAGGATGCAGCAACCCCAGAGAATTATATTGTCATAAGAGCAAAGTGGTGAAGGCCATGAATTTTTTATTCAAGAAGATCAGGTTTGAGGTGATTTCACAATGTATCAACAATATAACCATGGACAGGTTAGTTTACCTTTCTATCAAATTTGGCACAATTCTTTAAAAAATGTCTTTTTCTTTAAAAATAATGAGTAGGGAATCTAAAATCCTGTTATGGAGATTAAAAGATGCAACTAATTTAAAGCAGTAACTAGAAACTAATTAGTGTTTACTAATATTATATTTAGGATAGTATTTACTATAACATCTCATGGAAGAAAAGGTTTTCACTTATGCAAATTTGAGGCTATTCTATTATTTTCAATTCTCTCATATTGTTATTCCTTTAGAATCTTAAATTTTACCATTGATACAAAAGTCAAAATACTTTCTCAACACTTACATTGATATTTGCACATTCTTTTAAGCAATACTGTTATTTTGACATCCAAAATATATTCAAAGTAGATTTCTTAAAAAAGAGGTTTTTTATATCTTTCTAATTTCTAATTAGTTTTTCAGAGAAACACATACCAAGTGATAGAAAAACATGGGGAATAAAATTGTCTATTTAAAAACTGGTTTTGCATAATTATTTTAGCCAAGTATCAATTGATACACATTTCAAATTATACAATAATGGTGGGAGAATAGATTGTATATTCTGGAACTGATTTTACAAAAATATCTTAGGGATACATCAATTTCATAAAATAATATTCAACTCTATCAAAAATATGCAAACACATAAAAGGTTGTGCAAAATAATCAGTTTTGTGAGATTTCATGTTCTCAAAAATTTTAAATACACAGATGGCCAAAGTACACATGATCTTTGGGAAGTCTTGCTCCCTAATGCCTCTGTGCATGCTGTGCTTGTTTGTCAAAATGGTGTCAAGTCTGTTAGAACAGCTTGGCCAGTTCTGACAGAATTTCTTCCTGAATTAAAGATGGCAAGACAGAGCTTGTAGTTTCATGGGGTAGGGAAACTTGAATTCTAGCAACAGTCCTCAATAAAAAGAAGTTATTTCTCACTGTATGATGTGTACTTCCTTTTTATTTTAAAGAATGTAATGTTTCCATATTTCATTTTTAAAACCTAATCATGCATTTTATTTAACTTTTTCAAAAAGTCTATCATCCACATATAGCAAAAACAATGTGACTGACTTTAGTATTTGATCAGACATAGGTTTGACATCAGAGGCAGCAGATTTGCATTCTCTCCTGCCACTTCACACCTGCAAGCCTGTATGTTCTTTGGAAAACATCTTCAGTGAAATTCAAAATAATATGAGATTTTTGCCAGTATTGCAGAAGACAACTGAAGATATTTACCAGTGAGTTTAGCAAGTGCTTAACAAATTGGGCCTATGTTCAACAGGTGTTGTTTCTGTTACCATCATATGGGTAGGCTGATGTCTTGAGTGAGAATCCTATTTATCGTATTTGGTTCACAGAGAATTCATGATGAACTGGGTGTTACACTGAAAAAAACTAGTGTTAAACTGTCATTTAAAAAATATCCACTATACACATACCCACTGTTACTCACTGTATACATACTGCATCATCAGAATGGTCACCATTTACAGATGGGAATCATAAACTCAAAGATTCAATGTCTTGTTCAGTTTGTATACTTACAGAAAATAGTTGACCAAACATTTAAATCTAGGATTGTCTGTGTCCAAAGGCCTTGCTTGTATCCTTGTATAAGCTGCTTCCAATGTCTTATTGTGTTTGGAATCAGAGTTAAATTAGGACTTTTATATCTGGGGAAATTTTACTCTAAGGTCATTTCAGATACAACAAAATTAATTGATAGACAAAACTTTTTGTTCTTGTATCAATATTATGGGAGGGATTCATCCTATTAGTATTAATGAATTTTGTGCCATAATGGTTTACTAATAATATGATCTCCTACATAACCTTGTGAGACTATTTCTTTTCACATATTTTTAAATCATTTTACCAAATGACTGTCAGAAGTAAATGTAAATCACATTAAAGCCCTGTTTTTCTGACGAATGGAAGTCTGAGTAATTTCCAAGGCATATAAATTACTAAAAGTACAACTAATAACACAATTACTAAAATAATGTACAACTGACACTAGTGATTTCAAGTCATTTGTGTGAAATTGTTAAATGTTTAAATCTAACACTTAAGAAAAAAACTGATGCTTTATATATGACATGTTTATTACAAAGCAAAGCATGTCAGTTTCCAGTTTTATAGTCATTAATGAGAATTAACAGCAAAAATTATACTGTGTTAAATTCCATACTATGCTATATCTTTGCCTTACAACTAACTGATCCATAGTTAGATCTGATAAGATAAAAAATTAAGTTATTAACTTTGAATCAGTTAATTAAGCTAGGCAACAAAGAAGAACATGCCAAGCAGAGAAATCATTGGCCAGAGTCAAAGAATAAAACAAAAGCTATTAGAATATAAGTATTTGTGGAGTGTTTTACACTCATCTTGTATTATAAAGCACATTTTTATTTCTTAGCTTTTTAGTAAGCATGTGTATGTGTTAGTGAATGTGTGCATTTGATGCTTTCTTATTAATGCTGCTTTTTATTCATTTTATTTATATGGTCTCTAAATTAGAGAAGGGGATATACTTTTCAGAAGCTTTATAATATTGAAAGTCAATGAACATGTAACAATGAAAATATATTTGTCTTTGATGAACTCACGTTGTAAATAAAAATTTCTGGATTTTCTTTTTAAGGAAGATTATTTGCATGGTGCCCTAGATTTTTTACAAACTAGAAGAGAAAGACAACAAGAATATTTGGAATGGATCCAAAGTCATGTATCTTATCCAGTATACACCCTTTCTAGAAGCATTAATAATGTATTGAATGCTTCATTCTCTACCCCAACCCTATTTTATTTTTATTATTACTCCTAAACGAACTGACGTAATCTGTGCTTTGTTGTTGATGATGATGTATGTTTATTATCAACTTCTCTGATTAGAACGTAAGTCCACAGGGCAAAGACTGGTTTTGTTAACTCGTGTCTTCTAGCACCTTCTACAATTATGCACTGAACAATACTGGTTGTCAGTTGAATGACAAAACATAAAACATAACCCAAAACATGTCTAAATAACAAATAAATTATATGGATATTAAAAAAAATCTTCTTGAAGAGTAAGCATTTAGTGAAATACAGAAACTGTTACTACACTACAATATAACTATGCAAGTATAACTAATTCTCACCTTCACAGTCTTCTAAGGATTCCTTCTGATAAAAGTCTATGATGGTAAGAATATTGAAAATATACTTCAGTCAACAATCTGTACTTGGCAGTGAGGCACAGAGTTCAGCACATGAAAAACACAAAGCAAGTCAGGGAGTGAGAGATTCAAGATTTGGAATTATCCTCACAAACTTGTACCAGGACAGATGCTGGGGAAGTGGCCTAGATGCAGAGCTATGCTTCTGGGCATGTGCAGGGTTTGACAGATGTACGTAGGGTTTTCAAAGGAGAAGGCATTTGATGTACCAATTCATTATTTAAAGAATTAATCAATTAACTGATGACTTTCCACTGATTTTGACTTTCAGACCATTCCTATATCCTTTCTTTCTTAACTATCCCTGTCTATTAGCATGGTTTAGTTTATTTTGGACTCCCAACTAGATAAATGCAACTGTCTCCTGATCTAGCCTCATGTTCCTCTGCTATACCTGCTATTCTACTTCCAGAATCATCCTTCCTATATTGAAAATGCATACTATCACTGTAAGATTAAAGATTGCTCAAAACATTCATTTCTGAAGATGTTATTACTATTTTGTTGTTGTTGATTGTCTCCTACCATCTAGACCACCATAAACTCTAAAAGGGAAAGATTTTTTGGAGGGTGTTTTGTTTTCTTATGCAAACTCACATAATATATACTCAATAAGTATTTATTGACTGAATCACTGAGTGAATGGCCAAATAATTGTTACTGGTGACTCATTTAATTCTGATCAGGCCAAGGATCATAAGTCTGACAATGATTTCTAACACTGTTTCCCCTAATATAACAATTTTTCCATAGTTGTTGGTACTCATGTCTTCTCTCCCCCTGTCACAGTACATCCTTCCTCTCCCTCCCCACCTACACCCTGCCACTGTGCACACACAAATCAACGCCTCTATAATTAGCCCACTCTTCTTCTTCGAGGAATGGTAACTTGTTCTGAACATCTGTTATTTAGTAAGTATATTTAAGATATAACATTCACAGCATCATTTAGGAAGTAGCAAATATCTGCATGCTGCTGGAACTTAAAGGGAAGAGAGAGAGAAGATGAAACGATACAATCACGGCTGTTCTTGAACGTCCTATTGGAGGTGGGAGAGGTCTGAGAGAGAGAGAGAGAGAGAGAGAGAGAGAGAGAGAGAAAGGGAAAGACAAGCAGGGAGCAAGACACAGATGCACAGATATTTGGGAATGCTGGATTGGAACAAGGCTGTAATCTCTACCACAGTCTCCTGAATGACCCCTTTGCATCATACTGTCCTCCTCATGGTATATTATTTTATCCCTTTACTGGTTCTCTTTGTGAAAAGTTTACCTGGTCAAACAGAACCTTTCAAATATGAAACTGGTTTTGAGATATGGACATATATTTGAGACCCATTAAATGAATGGGGCAGAAAGGGCAAGAATACTTTTTCTGTCTTAACTGGATTTACTCCACACTGATGTAATTACAAGCATAGGGTTCCTGTGTCCTTTTTGGACCCATCTCTGCAGTTAGGAGAAGCAGAGACAGGAGTTGAGGTATAGGCTTGATATAGTATATAGTCTTATTTTGCCTTCTTTGAAATTCGTAACACTTAAGTCACTTTGGATGTATAACTATCACTTCTAGAGTAATATTGATTCAATTCAATTAATAACAAATTACATTAATTTATGATCATACTAAAGAAAACCCAGGAATAGAAATCAAAGTAACTGCCAGGTAGAGCCAATGCCACACATAGGGCTTCAGTCAAGTTGAAAGACATGTTTCCATAGACAGAGAAAAACAAAGAGAAATGGAGAAACTGGCATGGAAAGGAATCAGAAAAGATAGCACTGAAATTTATGGAACTCCCATTGGGACCTTCACATCTTTCATGGTTCTTTTCTAAGGCTGGCTCTGGTTATGGCGCCACTTAAAACTTTCCTCAATGTGAGAAGATAAGGATGAATTTTTTAGCAGAGATTTTTGTTTGCCTCATGAGAAAGACTGACATGATTTTCTCTTTCCCCAGTGATCTCACTAAAAATTTCATTCAAACATCTCATACTTGTAGATAAGGTGAAGGAGTACAAAATTATCTTTGCTAGAAATAAAAGGAATTTCATATTCCTTTATTATTTTAAATGAAAATGAGATTGAACTATACCGAAATTATATGTATGAGAAGAATGAGCATACTGAGAAAGGAGGTGGCACTTGTGTCACAAAAGAATGGCCTAAAAGGACGCGCAACCAGGTAATCCTATTATTAAAGAATAAACTTGTCTGTATGCTGTATGTGCATGTGTTTTTTAGCCACAATGTTACCACTGAAGTTTTTGCAACAGTTGGCCATTTTCTGATATAAAACCTATTGCCTTTGTCAAAGGAAAGAAGCTCTGGCAAAAACAGTTGGCCATTTTGTCAAATCCTTACGTGTGAAGGAAGTCCTAAATAACTGAAGGACTAATGTAATGAACGGTGCAAAGCAATGTTACTATGCAATTGAGGGCAGTTATTAATTTGTTTCAATTGGGTGCATACACCAGAAAACTCCATTTACGCAGACCATTCAAGGAAATAAAGAGATAACTCAGCCTGAGGGAACATAACAGTAAAAATTTTCTTCAACGAGATCTGCTCTCCCTTACAACACAATGTCAGTTTCACAAGTTGATATTAAGAGGAAAAACATAGGAAAATTATAAAAGGTTTCTTTAAGCTCTTCTCCAAATATTTTAAATTAGAGAACAACAATGAGAGAAAGTTTCCATCTTATTTCTCCTCATGTCCGTAGGAGTAAGTACTTGGAAATACATATTGTTGCTACACAAGGTGGCATGCCTATATTTACATGCTGGGATTTCTTACATGCCTTTGAGATTTTAAGTACTGAATAATTAAAATATGCGTGCCATTTTTGACATTTAAATGTCTACTTAAAACTCATGGTTTTATCAGTTCTAAATTGTCTAGATAAGAGTCATTCCTGATTAAAGAATTGTTCTACCCCCAATCTGTTTTATTTTACTGTAATTTTAATATAGAGACATTTATTTTTATATGGCATAAACTGCTTTAATGTAAAGTTGTATATTTTGAGCAACATGTTGGAAAAGTACTGCACTTTTATGGTAACCGAATAATGAATCATACCTAAATGTATCTTAACTGTGCCAATTTTACAAACTGCCATATTGTCTTGGCTTTTTGCTTTATTTTGTTTTGTTAAACATTCACTATGAATTTTAGGCAAAATTCTGAGAAGTTACAATATTTTTATGTGCCAGTAATGTTTTTATATTCATGCTGATTAACTCTGGATAGTGTATCACCAAGGACACTCCTCTCTGAATTGTGAGATGATGGCAAAGTTTCCAGTAAAAACTGAAAATGGCATAAAATTTTCAGAAGCATTCTTCAGAGGAATATGTGTTTCATTGTGCATTACTAAACATTCTTAATTATTTCATGCTAATTTTCATAAAATTTAATGGTCATGAAAATTCTGTTACTGTAAAATCTATATGAGTGAACCTATCAATATGTGTTAAGATAATCTGGTTATTAAAAAGTCAAGCTTAGTCTATTTACATTAGAAAAAACGTTTCAATGGAAAAAATGTACATTTTTTCAATGTCCTAAGTATAATAAAATATGGAAATGAAAATTGCAACTTATAACAAGCTGCAATCATCTATGAAGTATTAGATCACTCTGCTTTAAATCATCAGGAATGACTCAGAAATATCCAAACTAGTTTCTACCTTAACAGAAGCTTGTATATTCTAGCTACTGGGGTAATGGCATGTGTTTTTTGTTTGTTTGTTTGTTTGTTTTTTTAAATTTTTTATTAAGGTATGATTGATATGCAATCTTATGAAGGTTTCACATGATAAAATAATGTGGTTACTACATTCACCCACATCATCAAGTCCTCACCCACACCCCAGTGCAGTCATTGTCCATCAGTACAGCAAGTTGCCAGAGATCCACTATGTGTCTTCTCTGTGCTACACTGTTCTCCCCGTGATCCCCCACACCATGTGTACTAAACATAATACCCCTCATCCCCTTCTCCCTCCCTCCCCACCTGCCCTCCCACACCCCTCCCGTTTGGTAACCACTAGTTCATTCTTGGAATCTCTAAGTCTGCTGCCATTTTGTTCCTTCAGTTTTGCCTCATTGTTATACTCCACAAATGAGAGAAATCATTTGGCATTTGTCTTTCTCTGAATGACATGTGTTTTTAACATGACGTAATTTCTACATGAGTATCAAAATACATATATTTTGAAAATTTACATAAAGCTCTAAGCACACAATATAGCTGGTTAAAATTCAACAGAGTGTTTTGCCCTAAGGCAGATGGTTTGCTATGGGATGAGCAAGAACATCCTCTAAAATTGGTCCAAATAAGAGAAATTGTCCTCTACTAGAGTTATCTGAGATGTCAAATTAAATAATTCATTGATTCATTGTAATTTCATTTGAGAAGGCAGCTTTTTCAAAACTGATAGCTAGCAGAAAGTTAATTAAAATACTAATTTTAAGTACTGTTATTCAACAAGGACAAAGTAATTGGAGAAAATTAGGAAATATAATTTCAAAGAGGGAGGAAATGGGGGAAATGATGTGAAGAAAATGAACATAAAGACTGAAACTTGGCAAGATAAGGTGGCAAAAAAGGCAAAGCCTTAAGGAAGAGAGATGGTATCAATACTCTTGAAAACCTACCTGTAATTTCCACAAATATAATAAATATCTGATAGTCCCTCAAGTTTAGGTGCTTCCTTCTGGACCATTTTACCAGAAGATTTTCAGTGACATTAAAAAAAAATTGTTTTACGGTATTCTCATAGGAGATTAAGGAACTTGGAAGCAGAAAAGTTCTGCTGACAATATCATACCTGAAGCCAAAGAAGGAGGGGCTCAGAAGACTGAGAGGGAGAGTGCAAAACCCAGCCGAGACAAGGAGAGCTATTTGCATAGACTTTCAAGTTTGCTTCCCATTTTAGAGTGAAAATACCACGAGTTCAGCAGAGATTCTGTAATTGGATAGAGTGAAGAGACTTTTTGAAGTACCTGCATTACCTGAAGCTATATTACTGTTATTTCACCAAGATTAAGTTCATTCAAGTTAGTAGCAATGTAGGAAAGGTGTTGAAGAGGTGATCATAGAAGGAAAATGGGGAAAATGGGCATGGCTGAAACGCAGTCTGTGTCTGATCACACTACTGCTGTAGATGTTACGGGGATTACATATTTATTCCGTTACAGGTAATGGAATTAGGCTATATTTAAAGATCAAACATAAGGCATTGCCTTAAAATTCATCTTTAAGAAGGATTTTATTTTCAAGTTGGATGCTAAAATGAGACTACTGGCAAGACAGAAGAGAATGTAAGATTCAAAAATCTTAAATCATATTTTTATTTTCAGCTTTTCTCAACAAAGCCTATGTAAAACACTCTGTGAAACCATCCTGCACTAACTCAGCAAGGAATTAAGAACATCCTGAACATACATAAAATACCAAGAATTGAAATTCTTTTTGCTGCTGTGTGCAAGTACAGTAAATACAAAAATTACAAGCCAAAATAATGCTTATGGTTTACCTCAGAATGTGAGATGGCAGTTTCTAAAGAAATACTTTAATTCTAATCCCATTCAGTCATGTCAGGTCAAGGTGAGATAAAAATAAATGCAACTCTTTCTTTACATTTAATTTTAAAGTACTCTTTCTTTTATTCATTTTTTTCCTTCTGTCTGTTTCTTTGTCCTTGTAAGAGGTCTTCTTGGTCAAGTAATGAATGTTTAGTGTTAGTGCTTTTACAAAAGATGTGAATTTCTTTGCTTTGTTCCCTTTGATCTCTGAATACTCACCTTGCATTAAGAATCTGCCCTATTTATTTGGAGTCAATAATGCAACTCCATGAGTTGTGAACACTAGAATATTACCTTTGTGCACTAATTAATTGAATATGGTAATGAGGGCATGACTACAAAGTCAAAGAGAAAATGAGAAATAAGGCAATTTATTTACCAATCAGAAATAGTGAAAGCAAGTTTTACTGTCCCTTAAACAATAGTTTTTAATAGTTGTATTTTACACATACAGTTATATTTTTATTTTTGAATAGCTATATCATGAGAAGAGTCCATTTTATTTTTATTTTGTTTTTTAAGTTAAAAATAGGAATAATGCTTTGAATCTAAGATACCAAGCTAAACTATGTGGCTATTGTATTAATTCTGCTAACAAGTTACTGTTTGAAATGTCTAGTTTCTATCTTATATTTTTTAAGCTTTAATTTGTTTCTTAAACATGCTACTGCATATTTTATGCACAGATCTTTACATTATGAACTACAGTAGAGTTTTCTGATCATCCCTACTATAATATACGAGCAGAAGTAAAATTGTATCACTAAGAAACAGTTGTTAATAATTATATAATGATTTTAGTCAACAATTGCAATTTCTCAAACAATTGCTAATAACAGTCAATCACAAATGAAACATTTTATTTTTTATTTGTCATGAAGTAGTATTACCTGCTTAGTTTAAGGGTCACTGCTCACCCTACTGTGAGGTAGATGGAAATTTTCAGCCAGAATTTTTCACCTTTCAGTAAAAATAAATACATAAACAAACTTTACTTTGTCTTTGTTTTATGCTTGATGATTTCTCTCAGGGAGATTTTCATGCAAAGTGAAGGGAGGCCCATAGATATATAATCTATATTAGAACATGTATATTTTTAGTGCCTCTTCATTAAGTAGATTAAGAAGGAAACATGAATTTATGGAGTTGGAGATTACTACTAGTATCAAATCTGAAAAACAGCTGTTGTTTTCAAGGATATGGTCATAAAAGATAACTACCATGCTTTTCCACAAATGTCTCTTTGGCCACTGTCAAAGAAAGAATATTACATTACTTAGAAAAACTGAACAGATAAAGAATGGCACTTTCTCTGGCTTTATTAGTAATGATGGCAGGTATTGTTACTACAATTTTTTGGCATTTGCACATCAATATGTACAGTTTTATCTGTTTTTTTTTTTAAATTCTTAAGGCAGTATTCTTTCACTGAGGGTAGCTGCTCCCAATATAAGGAGGGAAAAGTGAAAAAAATTTAGATTTAAATTTAGACAATTTCCTGACAACGCTTGATTAGATCAGAATGGGAGCAATTGTTAAATCTAGAAATATTCCTGTGAAAAGTAAAGATATTATCATTTTGTGTTCTCAATAGAAATCTCTCTTATATGAGTCTATCAGTCTATCTATCCATCTTTTACAAAGCACACAAATTAATTCTCTACTTCCTAACCACAGCTAGTATGGAATATAGTCCCTTGAGTAAGTTAAGTATCTTGAAATACCTTTATTAATATGACTCATTTTCTCTATTGCATTATTTATTTTCTCTTAACTGTTGGCCACCTCAAGTTACTTTCCATTTCTAAATCTATCTGAATATTTCCCATCTCACTGCTGTGACTTAAAATACAAGTGGTGATCACTTGTGACATTTTTGTTTTAATAACATATATATAAAAAGACCAAAATTAGCTCTTACTTTCTCCTAACTCTAACATGATACCTACTATTATGAAGAAATAATCTAAGAATGGTATTTTCTGTATTTTTCCACTTAGTTAAATATGTGTAAACTCACTTTCAGAGAGGCTTTATATAACATTAATATTTCAGAACAAGCTCAGCCTAATGCAGTAACTTGGGGCTTCTCCATCTAAAGCAGTGATTCATAAAATGTAATGTACATCTGAATCATCTTGGAGGTACTTGTTAAACATGCAGATTCTTGGATCCACCTCCACATCCATTGAAGCAGAATTTCTGGGGGAAAAATTTTTATGCAGATAAATATGGATCATGCTCTGGCAAAGACTCAGCTAGCTGAATGAAACTAGCTAGCCTCTTAAAAACTACAGATTTAATTTCCTTCTGCATTCTTTGAAACTCATCTTAAAATTCACAAAGTGCAACAAAATTAGCCAGTTTTCTTTTCTATAAAAAGAGAACTAACATTTGTCAAAAAGCTGGAAATTGGAAGAGTAGGATTCAAATGCAGATCTGTCTGGTTCCCAGATTTGTGCACTTTCTGCAACAATATGGACATCAATTCTAGTTTAAGAAATTCTTGCATGAATATATGAATTACTTTAGCATCTTTCATTGCATAATCATATAGGGAAAAAAGCAGAAAATGTGGAGTTAGTTTTTCCTACATTTAAGTTGCAGCTCAAATGGTAATATTAGTTTACAATTTTGAAAATAATGTGAATGAGAATCTTACCTTCTTATCCTCCAAACGCTCTATAACCTTTATACTTCAGTTTTCTTTACATTTTCCTTTCCCTGAATTAATTATTTTCCCATTCTTCCTAATGTATTATTTTTTACAACCTGTTTTCTGTTTTAAGTCATATTAATTTTACAAACCTTTGTTCTTGAACTTCAATCTCTTATCTCTATGACACTCTGCTTCAAAAAATGAATAAAAAGCAAATGAGTGAAAAAACACTGCAATGCACTTCAAAAATTTTTCTTTTGAAATAAAGTATTTTTTATTAAGGTATTATTGATATACACTCTTATGAAGGTTTTGCATGAAAAATAATGTGGTTACTACATTTACCCATATTATCGAGTTGTCCCCATACCCCATTGCAGTCACTGTCCATCAGTGTAGTAAGATGTCACAGAGTCACTATTTGGCTTCTCTGTGCCACACCATCTTCCCTATGATCCCCCCCACACCATGTGTGCCAATTGAAATAAATAATTTTTTACAGAAAATATTTTATATACAGCAAAAATAATATTAACATTCCCCATAAGCCCTTTACCTACATTTCATAAATGCCAGCATTTTATTACACTTATTTAACATTCTCTCTCTGTTTCTCTGTCTTTGTCTCTGCCTCTCTGTTTCTATCTTTTCATATATAGTTGGGAATGGATAAGTCACATATGCCTTATACAGTCACAGTGCAATTATCAAAATCATAAAATTAATGTAATTATGAAATCTATTGGACATTCAAATTTTATCATTTATCCTGCTAGAAACAAATTAATTTATTAAAACCCAATCACGGATCTTATGATGCATTAGTTATCATGCCCTTTTATGTTCCCTAATTTGGAAAAATTTCTTGAGTTTTCTTAGTCCTTTAGGACCTTGGAATTTTGAAGATGAAAGGACAATTATTGTCTAGAACATCCCCTAGTTATGTTTATCTTATAATTCAGCATAGTTATGCATTTAGCTGAATCTTTTCTGGTAGGAATTCCATAGAACACCTGCTGAATTTTCAGTGTGTTATACATAACAAGACCCTTATAATGAAAATTTGCCCTGTTGCTAATGATATTAATTAACTTTTATCTAGGTTAGGTAGGTTTCTTCTAGGATTCTCCATGGCCAAGTCCTGTCTTTCCCTGTAAGTATCTTGTGGGGAGACACTTTTGAAAACACATATTCTCAAGTTTATCATTATTTTGCCCACAGTGCACAGATTATTAATGCCTGGAACAATTATTACTACTGGTTAATGATACTGCCAAATAACTACTGTTGTAATAGTTGTCAAATGGTGATTTAGTAACTGTATCATTTTTGTACATTTATTATTTGGAAATTAGCCTTAAATTCGAGTTTTTCCTTCTATTCATCCACCTATTATCTATCACCTATCATCTACCAACTATTTTTTATTCATAACAGTATGATTTCATAGATTCTTATTTTATTTGGTGGATTATAAAGTATTCTGAGTCATTGATTAAGATTATAGAAGAATTTGTTGAATTTTCTATTAATTAAATTTAGTATTTCTTTTTTCTTCTTTTCTTTTTTACTTTTAGGTACCTGATATATTTGGAATGTATTTTTATGTATGCTGAGATATATGGTTTTTTAAATTATCCTCTATTTGTTCAAAATACTGTCCAATTGTCCCAGCACCATTATGTAAAAGTTCATCTTTCCTACAGAAATTAGAGATTTCAAATTTAACATATATTCTCTAATATTTGATTTATATTCAAAAGATCCAACATTATTTTTGTTGTTTATGTCTTCTATATCTTATTTGCATCTGTCTACTTAAACCATTTTGTAATGAGAATCCTTGAATTTCCTTTTGTCTAGTAGAGTGGTTATTATGCTATATGGTACAAATACATTCTTCTAAATTGTGAATTATCATTTTAGCCTTAAAAGAAGTATCTTTTGCATGAGTAAAAGCTATTTAACTTGAATTATACTTTGTCTAGTACAAGATAACTAATCTTTCATCTTTATTATTTCTCCTCCCCTGGTATATCTTTGGCAATCTCCTTATTTTTAGACTTAATTACTTTAGTGTATCTTGTATAAAGCAGAGTTGAATCTTATTTTGTGAGCAAAATTAGAAATATTTTTCTTATAATAAGTGACTTTCGCACTTTTTATATGTCTGCTATGCTATCTTACTCTCAATTTTGTCATACAGTTTTTAATCATGTAAGGTATATTTCCATGTTTATTTACCACTATAATGTATTTTCATCGCTTTTTATCTTTATTTTAGTTTTTAAAGAATGCTTGCATTTTATTCATTTTATTGTACTATTTGCCTTTGAACTTTTTCTTTTTTAGTGAATTTGTATCCTGTTTTCTTATTTGGCCTGTTACTATCTGGCTTACTGGTTTTCTCTGGTATCCTTTGACCCATGTTTTATCTATTCAACAATCAATAAATTAATTCTACCTTCCCATTTCCTTTCCCTTCTATTCTCATATTTAAATGCATTTTTCTACTTTGTCAGAATACCCAACATTTGCATACTATTCTTCTTTTAAATTCCCAATTTGTTTAGTCTTAGATGGAAATTTTTAAATATTAAATGTTTCCCTTTATGCCTTTGCATATTTTTTCTTGTCATTTTCTTGTTGGGTGAAGATTCCTCAAAAAGGGCTCAAGAATAGTGAATTTCCTGGTATGTTTCATACTAGCATTGCTTTTTCTGTATCTTAATTCTCAATGGACAGCTTGCAGAAATATAAGATCTTTTGATTCTCACTTAATTTTCCTTGAATATTTTGAAAATGCTATTCTAGTTTCCCTGCTTTTTATGTTGTTTTTGAGAAATCCAATACTACTATAATTATTTTATCCATATAATATAGTATTTCCTTTTCTTGGAAGTATTAAGGAATTTAGCTTTATCTTTGAAGCAAAATACTTATGTTAATCTTATTTTAATATTGTATCAATGTCGAACACCTTTTGGTTACCTTAAGTGTGTAGACTTTCACCTTTTACTTAAGAAACTTTTTTAAATAATTTTTTTCTAATTCTATCATGGTTTTTAAAATCTTTTGCAGGAACTCAAATTAAGTAATTTTCTCTCCTCTTTGCATATCTTCTTTTCCAACGAATTTCTCTCTGACACATTTTCAATGATACTTATTTCATTTTCATTGCCTTCTTTGTTTCTTTGCCTTTCTTTAATATTACTTTCTGTATCACATTGTAAACCCGTTAGTCTTCATTCCTGAGAAAACATTGTGATTTTTTCCCATTTCTTTCCTGATTTCAATCAAATCTTTTTAATTTCATATTTTGCCCATTTGTGTTTTAAACTTTAGAACATATAAAACATGTTTTTTTAATATCCCTCAAAATGTGAATAAGGATATGTATTTTATTTTGGATAATAGTATTACTGGTTTCTTTGCCTCATCATTTTGGGAGAGAGGAAGAAATACCATCAGCTAATGTGCTTTCATTCTTATATTCTCTGTTCCTATAGGAACATGGTATAGGCTTGTGTTTGTGTGCATATGGCATTAGAGCAATTTACCCCATTATTAGTTTAGTGGCCCTCTGTTCTTCTGAATAGCAAAATGCAATCTCTTCAATACTTAAGTTGGTGTATATATGTGTTTTTTTTCCTTCCTTCTATAGAAGAAGAGTCTTAGTGTTCTTAAATTTTTGAATCCTATTTCTGACAAATATCTACCTTTTTTTTTTTTTAATTTGCTACCTGATTTCCAAATTGTCTCACCTCTCCTAGTAAATTTTACTCTTATGGAAGTGATGACTTTAGAAGATGTAACCTTGGATTGTGCTTACCTTTAAGTTGCTCTACTATAGTCAGTGCTATCTAACATGATGATTTTAGGTATGGACTTTCTTTTTGAGAATAGTTTTAGAATAATCTTACAAATGCTGCTCAGTCTTCTGTCTTCTTTCTTTTGTGCATTTCCTTCAAAACTACCCTTCTCTGGCACTCACCACAGAAGCCTGTCATGGAAATGTAATAGAGAGCTCATTAATACTTGTTCATTCAAATTTATTCTACAAATATATATATGAATATTCTATAAATTGTATATTATATAAATTACATAAATATACATAAATTATATTCTATAAATATGTATATTTCAATTCAATTCTTATATTCTTATTCTATAAGAATTCTTATTCTATAAGAATTTTGCTTATTCTATAACTAAAACTTATTTATTTTTACTTAGCAATTTGCAGAATGGGCATTTTCTATGTTCTGGTTATAATTAGGGCTTGTTTTTGTGTGATTTCATTTGCTTTCCTATTTTTCCCTATTGTTTTTAGAGTTATTATGGTACAGATCATTTTAGGCAGCCATTATTTTCCTCTCCTACATGGAAGATACTGGCACTGAATTTTTATTCTCTAATTTTTGTCTTTGTCATGATTCTTGAAACTATCTAGAACTTCTCTTTTTCATCCTGAGCAATCATCCATGACCTTATTTTAGGTAGTTTTATTATTTCAATCTCATTGTTTCATTCTTAAATATTTTATATAAAGGTGTTTTATAGTGATTTATGAGACATTTTCAGAAAAAACAGTGATCAAACATGCAAGTAAATACTGGAAGAACAGAATATTAGAAGTACATTTGAATATTTTATTGATGTCTCTGAACATTTAAATCACCAGATTAGCTAAAGATATCTTTCAGTGGACATTCACCTTAGCAAAATTGAAAATCATCTTCTTTTGAGGATTTTGGACTATTTTTACTATGTATGATACATATAATTTTTATGTGTAGACTGACATAGTACATAAGCTTCAATGTCACTATAATAATTCTTGTTTTATTAATGACTTTAAATAAGGCACAAAAATATAAAAAGAGGCAATTACATTTGTTCTAATATACCTTTGTTTTATTTCACTGACTCTGTTTGGATGTATGATTTTTTTTTGGAAGAGGGAATTTATGTAAGACAAAGCCAACCCATCTAGTCACTCAGAATTTTAGAAAGATGTCATTGGAATAATTCTTGAGTGTAATTGGATAGTTGTTTAATAGTTTGATGCCAACTATTTAAAAACTTCAGAAAGGATATAAAAAGGAATGAATAATATATTCAGAAGACAAAGGATAAAATATTTAAGGGAATCAACAGCTGTTATCTGAAGCTGTTATCAACAGAAGGATCTGAGGGTGGGTCACAGCTATGGACACATACTTGTATTTACACACCTAGAGGATTGTCATGTTGAAAATGATTTAGGTCTGTATGGGACTAAAAGTTATACCGAAGTTCATTGGTAAAGACTAAAAAGAAAACCACTAAAATTTTTTTTTAATCAAAAAATGGTAGATTCAAAACCAAGGAGATAAGATTTTGTTGCTCCTTCTTAAAGTGTTGAAGTCTTTTTCCCCATGCTTTGAAACCATGCTTCCTTGTGATCTGCATTGACCACAGGATGTGGTAGAACTTATGCTACATAAGGTCCACTGCTTAGTTCTAAAGAGGCTTTGTAGCTTCCAGACTGGACTTTCATGGAATATTGTCCTGAGACTGACATTAAGGGAGCTAGTCTTGTTTATTGAAGTTAAGGGGTCACTAGTGATGTGGATTAGAACTGACATGCCACAGCTGACAGCTCCCCTTTCTGAACCCTCATGAGAGCTCCTAGACCATCTCTTCCACATGCTGACTACAGCCACATGAGTGAGTCTCAGAACATTCAATAGCAGAGCCATCCAGGCAAACCACAGAATTTTGACAAATATTGTATTGTTGTTTTAAACTACCAGGTTTTGGGTAATCTGTATGTCAGCAATAGTTAATTCAAACCAAAATCTTCTTCGATAGTCACAGACAAAACGAAGAATTAGTCATTCAAATAACAGTTTTCAAGATATTCCTAGAATAGATGCATATATAGAGAGGATGATTAAATTACTTTAAGATTACCTCCAAATCCGAAATTCTGTCATGTTGTGAAGAAACAACTTCAAATCACATGGAATTCTGTCTCTAAATATTAGCATCAGCTGGAACTGAAAAATTAAGATTTTACCCCAAATAATATCTTTCTTTGCTCTCCAAACACCTTACATGTTAAAGGGCGGTCTCACTTAGAATCCTGAGTACAGGTCTGTGTGAATCGTGCCAACCTGTAAAGTAGGCAAAGCCTGCATTACTCTGCCCAGGTCACTTTTGAAAGTACTGCTTCTTTGAGAGGAAATGTCTTCCTGGCATAAAATACAGACTAAAGTGTACTATGTCTTGATTTCCAGTGTAGGTTTCATTAAAGTGGAAATAGGTCTTCATGATTCTTGAAAATTATAAAGCCAGAAAGTGGAAAATAAATTTGAATTATAATAATTGCATTCCCAAACACTCAGTCTTTCAACCCACACCGAAAATGTTAGAAAACTACCCAGCTTCTCAACCACAGATGCCATTTATAACAATTCAACTAAGTTTACATGAATAAAATAAAATCAATGTTTTCTTCCTTTTCACACTCATATTTAGTGGATTTACTTAATATTTACTTGAACTAAATAATTACAGTAAGAAAATGTCTGATAAATTTGTTTTTTGGGAATAGGCACAGTGACTATTGGTATGTAACAATTAATTGGTGGATAATTATAAGTGTGGATTCTATTAGTCAGTAGTCTAATGCCCATCAGTGTTAAGCTTCATACTTCAGTTAGTAGTTTAAAGGGGGAATTTATCATCAGTTAATAGGGTCAAACACTTAAATGGAGAAACAAATCAAAACAGAAACAGACCCACAGATACAGAGAAGAAACTGGTGGTTGCTAGAAGGTATGGAAGGACAGGTAAAACAGGGAAGGGGATTAAGAGGTACAAATTCAAGTCACAAAATAATTACATCATAGGGATGTAATGTCTATCATAGGGAATATAGTCAATAATATAGTAATAACTTTGGTGACAGGTGGTAATTAGACCTATCATGGTGATCATTTCATAATGCATAAAATATGAAAAGTATGTTGTGTACCTGAAAGTAATATAATACTGTATGTCAGTTATAGTTCAATAAAGAAATAGAAATATTCTGTAGTATTTTGGGGAATGGAGTAATATAATTATAAAAAATATAATGTTAAGATATATAAAGGTATATATTGGCCATAAAATTGGCTGGAGGGGAACTTACTTAGAGTAAATAGCAATTACATACTAATAAGATTCATATATTGCTTTAAATTAAGTTTTCTAGAAGAAAATTTAAACATTGACTCCAAATCAACAAAACACTGAAATTATAATAAAGGAAAGTTTCCTAAATGCAGTAAAATAGTAATTGAGAGAATATTTTTAAAATACTCTGCATGTTAATCAAAGAGAGAATCAGTCATGGATACATATGAAGTTATTGATTCAGAACTTCTTAAAATTCATTTATGAAAAATTATTTGAATTGTAATATGCATTATTCTAAAAATTGCCTTGGCATATGCATATGAGATAACAATAAATATATCTCTTAACTATAGGTTCAGATAACTTATAGGTGATGCTGTATTAGCACTTTACTAATGATATGATTTAAAAGTTAAATAGGACGTTAATGAAATGTGTAGTTGTAACAAAAGCTAGAAAATGTATTTTACTTAAAAAGAGCAATAAAAAAATACATGTAAAATCTTAATCCAATTGAAAAACACACAATAACTTTCTTGGGAGAACAAAAAAGAAAAGGAAAACCATTCAAAAAAATATAACCTTGACGTAAATGTGTTTAGTCATGTGGGAGCCTAGAGATTGAAGAGCAAATCAAGTCTTAACAATTCTTCTCTTTGATAGAGACCCACCACCTCACTTACACACAAGCACATACGTACACATGCACATCCCACAGTGTTTATTTTTGCAGATTTCCATTTAATATCTAGCAATAGGACTATGAAAGATAAATGCAATTACCTAGATCACTACACTTTCCTAAACCTAGGAACACTTATTTTCTACTATTATTTCACAAATTCTGTTTTTCTGCACCCTTACATGTGTTATTCCAGGATTCCTTAAAAAGAGTAACTTTATTTCAATTACAGCTACAATTTAGAGATTATGTAAAATGTTAAATCTGTACTAATTATGTTAATTAAAAGAGAACATAAAAAAACTCAATAATACACCTAAACAGTGGAAATAGAAAAGTTAATTGGCATGATGATGAGTGTAGAAAGAGATCCCAGAGATATGAAGTGAAATGGAAAGAATAAAGTTAAAGGCAAAGTACCAAATAGCATTAAAATTTATCACTAATCTATTAAGTTATTGAAGAGTCTCCTTTGAGAAGAGATTGAACCCTTATTACTAGCTAAATATTTAAGGTTTGACAGGTAGGAAGAAATGTACTGAAAGGAGTAGCTTGTCTCTGGTCCAATCGTTTGAAGGAAGGAGGAACTTTATAATCTGAAATATATCTTGCATTTCTAATTTGGGTAATTATTTGATAGCAAGGGCTTGACTACAATGTTCATCTAAAATGTAAAATGATATATGAAAACAGGCATGCTGTGAGAAATTATCTTAAATATCTGAATGTGTCAGAAAGGTAGGCTGAGGCACTTTGTGATAAAAGATTCCACATTATTCATCTCTTAAAGAAAATCAAGCATTAAAAAAAAACTCTAAGGACTTGTCTTCTATAGTTCTGTACTTACATATTACCATAATTGCATATTATTTTTATGCACTTTAACAGAACGAACTCAAAAACATTGCAAAATTCAGGTAACAAAAAATCTGGTATGAACAAAAGTTATCCTCAAAGGAATGATAGAAATAATTTGGCTGGAATATCATAATGAATAGATGAAGAATTTAGCCTTTATCTGAAAAATAAATTATAAAGCTTATATAGAGAAAAGGAAGAACCAACGTCTATGTGAAAATTACCGAGTTGAAAGCATAAGAAACAATGTTCTAATATTTATTGACCCAGGTATGACTAATACAATGATAAAACTGAGCAAGATGACTCTTGTGGAGATGTAATCTGTTTAAAGGTTGCATTTTCACCGTATTCAAATGCCAAGTTAAAATATTTTAAGGAATAAAACAGAAGACAAAAACATGATCAAACATCCAAAACATAGGCCATGAATCAATCCTTTTGAAATACTAATACTGAATTTTTACCCATACAAATCAATTAAATTTAAATCATATGTTGCATTTGACACTTGGCACACATCCTCCCTAATGACTGGCTCCTATTTTTGTTGTTAACCTGATTGAGTTCTATGACTGAATTTAATAATTTCTTGACCCTATTAGGCTATTCAGTCTTTTGGTTATGCCACCTTTTACTTTTTCTTATGCTCCTCAAATCCCTGCTTTTTTCTTAACTTTTTTTTGAAGAGTAGTTCTTTTTTTAATTAATTAATTAAGGTATCATTGATTAATAATCTTACGAAGGTTTCACATGAACAACATTGTGGTTTCAACATTCACCCATATCATCAAGTACCCACCCCCACATCCCACTGCAGTCACTGTCCATCAGGATAGTAAGATGCTATAGAGTCACTACTTGTCTTTTCTGTGATGTCCTGCCTTCTCAATTACCTACCTATAGTGTAGTGCTAATTATAGTGTCCCTTAAGCCCCTTCTTAATTTTTTTGTGGACTCCACTGTCCACCATGATAACTACTACGTTTACAGCCTCATTGTCCTTGCTCCAAAGTTCTCAGATAACTGACAAAAGACCCTAATCTGATTGAATAGATGACTCCTCTTAATGCAGGCCTAGAAAAAGATATAAATCCTGATGTATACTGACTGTATACTAGAAATTTATGGCCATATACATTCAAGTGGGTTATTAGAAGTTTATGTTTATTTCCTAGTTCCTACATTCTTTCACTCCTAATGCTTTAACAATTTCTACATTCTCTTCTAACTTCAAATATATATACTCTCTGATTACTCCCAAATATTTACCTTTATTCTTGATTCACTAAAACAGCAGGAACAATAAAACAGTAGAAATAATCATTTTTTCCTATTTTTTCTTCATTAATGCTACCAGCATAACTGCACCTGCTATCCACATATTTTGTCTTCTGTTAAAGCAGTGGGCTTCCTCTGTTCTAATCAAAATCTACTCAACTTTTTCTTCTCTTCTTTATTATCCCCATAAGCTTATGTAACATGAATCATCCATATTTAAATAAAAACATTCCTTGAAACTACTTCCTCCTTCAAGATCTGTCCTATTTCTCTGTTCAACTGAGCACTAAAATTCTTCAAAAGAATACTATTGGCAGATATTTGTTCTCTTTTTAAATTCTCATTCTTTCATCAATCAGTGCCCATTAACAAGGCTTTCACCACATCATTCCATCAGATCAGCTCTCGCCAGTGTCACTAATGACCTCCACAAACTAAAATATCTTACCACATATCATTATCCCAGGAAAAGATCAAAGTTCAAAATTTGAAGTGTGGTTTTTACTGAATGTGTATTAATTTTGCACCACTATAAAACAGAAAAATTGTAAGTCAAACCATCATCAATCAAGGATAATCTGTATTTAATCACAAATCTTCTACAAAGAAAATATCAGGCCCAGATGCCTTTAAATTCTATAAAACAGTAAGAATTTATTATTGTCAGTGTTATGCAAATATATCCAAATAAGGAGAAAAATACGGGACTCTCCCCAATTGGTTCTGTAAGGCTGTAACAACCTTGATTAAAAAACCTGACAAGAATATGTTTGAGAAAAGAGAATTATGTATCAGTCTCATTCATGAAAAGGATATTAAATGAAATTTAATATATAAATTAAATAATACCTCATGCCTAGATTGGATTTATTCAACTATTAAAAATATTCCAAAATATCAGTAGATCTAATTTACCACATTTACAGGATAAAACAAAAGCAGCAAGTGTTTATTTTAAAAAATGATTAATAGAAAAGATGGTCCTGAACTGAGAGTGTGAAAGGATGATTTAGAACCCGAGAGTGAGAATTGGAGCCCACCACAGCCTTTCACCACATCCAAATTTCTAACTTCAATGATATGAGTAACCTTCAGAAGAATTTGGAATCCTTCATCAGGGAGCTAAAAATGCACCTGGCATAAGCGTCAGGCTTGTTACATGCCCTGTTACTTGTTTGTACGTGAGATCAATAACCAAGTACTATAGATGCTATTCATCATTGCCCACTTTTGAATTTATATATATTATTTATATTTTCTCTTATGTTACTTGGGCCCCAGACTCATCCTCTTCCCTAGTTCCCACACTGTTTGATCATCCAAGCATTCTTGATTTTTAGTAGAACTGATTGAAGACGAGGAGGATATATTGAGAAGACATACATAGATTTAGAGTCATGCCTTCTCTTACCTAATTCTAAAATTATGAAAAGGAGATTAAAATGGTAAAATCCTCCTGGAAAAGAAAACAGACAGATATTAATGTAAGATAGAAAACAGGCAGAGTGGGTGAAAGTTTTGATATAAGGTTGAAAAATCAACAGTTCAGTGTCTACAGTGATAATAATTCCACAAAACATGAAGTTGATCTGACTGATGGATCGTAAACTAAAATACCAACTGTAAGTAGTGTTACAAAGGATAAAAAAAAGTAGTATTAATTTAAAATCTGCCCTAATATCAGTCAAGCCCTAAGCCTCTTCCTCACCTCTGCACGCAGCAACCATGTATTTTCTCTAAGCCAGAACATTTGAAAAACTTTATTTGTCCAAAAGAAAAGTCTACATTATGCTGGAATCCAGGAGCTCTCCAGTGTTAATAATTCCTGATCTGGTCACTCTAAAGAGATTTCAGAACACAGGTAAGGCTAGAGTGAGGCAAATAGGTACAAAGGCTATTAGCACCTAAGATATAAAATGTAATTAGGTATCACTTTCAGGCTCACACCAGTGAAACTTTCTTATGATTAGTATTTACATGTTACTAATTTTTACATCCTTTTGTTTGTTTATACATCATATGCTTGAGTCTTGCTAATTTATTGAGTCTGTCTCTCCGTTTTAACTAAAGTATTTAGATTATTTATTTCATGTAAGTGTTGATGGTTGGATTTAATTTCCCATTTTGCTCTTTTCTCCTCTGCCTTTTGTTACTTTTTTTTTGTCCTTTCCCTCTTTTTGGTAGACAAGATATTTAAACAAATCTCCAATATACATTTATTGTTTGTTTAAAATGTGACAGGTGTCTTCTGGATGCTTAGAAAGGTAAATGAGGTAAAATATGGTCTGCAAAGTTTTCAGGCTGTATCAACTTTGTAATGCATGGAGTGTTATGTAACTAGAGGAGGGATGTTTAATTCACCCTGCATGAAAGGAGTAAAAGGTTTTAAAAAAAACGTTCTTTGCACAGTGATGTCTAAAGAGTATCTTGAAGGTTGAATATGAATAGATGAAGATCCTTAAAAGAAAAACAAACAACATAAGTAAGCATTGTTCCCTTTTTTGTCCTTCTTTATGCTTACAGAGGCTATTTTTTTTCTGACTGAAATTGCATGGTTTTATATTTTCAGATCTCAGGCACACAGTACATGCACCTTGTACTTTATCATTTGATCATTCTCTTGTACTTCCTAGTTATTGAAGTCTAGTAGATATTGAGTGCAAAACTTGGCTTAATTTTTCTGAATTTTATACATTGGAAATCAAACCCAATTTTTTTCTATAATTTGGCTCACATCTGCTTAGTTCCAAACAAAACTTTCAATAGTTTCATATTTAATAATAATTATTATAATAATAGTTTGAATGCTTACTCTGTACCTGACACTAGTCTGTGTTCTTGCTAGCAAAGATAATACACTCTACTCTTTCATGTTATATCCCTGCTTTTGAGAAGATTTGCTTTTAATGGTGTTTTTAAAAACAAAACAGAATTATTTGAATATATATGTATATAAGAAAACAATTCTTATGAACTGTACAATTTACTATTTCAGAGTTCCATACAAAACGTGCTTGTGATGATTATAGTATATTTATAAAACTTGTAACTTCATAAACATTATAATGAAGTACAAACTCATCCGCACAGAACATACCAGGGGGATTTACTCTACCCATCACTTGTAAGATACTATATATGTTAAAGCACAGTGAGTCAATGTGTATATATACCCTTGAAAGAATGTTTTAAAATCCATTTTTAGAAAGGTATTTCAAGAAATATTAGAGAGCATTTTAATTAAGTTACATAGGCTTGTGAACTACCATTGAAATATCTTTCTCACTAGACAGGTATTTTCTGTTTCTCACAACTTTAATTACAAGATAGCTTCTAAGCACCAAACATTTTCAGTGCAACATTCTAAAGAGATGCTTTTAATGGCATATTAATTAGAAAAGTATTCACCTAGTTAAATTTGAAGACAAACTATATTTTCAAAGAATGTAAATTTGAAAATATATAGTATTCTCATTCATGACCAGGAAGTTCTCTAAACACTGAGATCAATATATGCCTGAAAGAGAAAATCTTTCTTACACTTCAGAAATCAATATGAATAAGGAGTGAGACTACAAAAATATCCTGTTTCATTTTAAAAAATTGAGTATACTTTTAAAATATGTATTTAAAATATAAATCTTATTTGATGATCAGAGGTCTAACTTACCACCTGAATATTAAATGCTGGCTTATATTTAAAATAAACAAAAACTGTAAGTAGCCAAAATATTGTCACCTATTGGAGAACTAACCAAATTATTTTTATGTCCGTACACTGAGCTTATACACAAAAATGAAAAAGAATAGAAAACTGATATGGGCAATAATATGAGTCAATATCAACATCTTTGTACTTCCGGAAAAAAACCATATACAGAAGGATACATACTGAGTGATTGCATATAAATCAATCTTCATAAAAGGAAATTTTTATCTGTAGTGATAGAAAGTAGACCAGAATTACCCAGCCTCAAGTTTTGGGTATAAGGATTGATTAGAACAGGGCATGAAAAAACTTTTTCAGATGACTAATACATTCAAAACCTTTATTTTGAAGGTGATTAGATGGATATATGCATTTTTAAAAGCTAATCCAACTATAGAATTAAAATTGTGCATTTTGTATGTAAATTAAAAATGTTGATTAAAAAAGCATAGCAACACACACATCAAAATAGCTAAAGTTAAAGGGAATTAAAATACAAAACAAATGAGATTCTCACAAATGGTGAGAGGATAAATTAGTACAGTGGCTACAGAACTGTTTAGCTAAATCTAAAATGCAATATGTGTGTACCCTATGACCTAACATTTATATTGCTAAATACATACCCAATAGAAATGAGTTCATGTATTCATCAAAAGACATCTAAAAGACATCTAAGAGGAAGTTAATTGCACCCCTAATTGTGTTTGTATTTATCCATGAAAATATTGTTTCCTAGGAAAAAGCTATAAATACACACTGTGAACTGCTGTTCTAATGTCTTTTTTCCATTATCCGCTCTTAAATAACTTATAGTGACATAATACTATAAATTCCATTTTAAATTTATTACATCATTTTACAAATATGAGGATGTATTTCATGATAATCTTTGCTATAAACATGTCTGACTTTTCTAAAACTAAATAGTGCATAATTATTAAAACAACTCTAATTAATAAAAATGCACTTGAATAATAAACCATATTCATTTCAATATATAAGGGTAATTTTCATAAAAAGGATCATCATAATAATTTAGAAATATTAGAAATCTGGAAAATTCCAAGAAAACCTTGTGGTTTCTATTTCTTGACACTAATGGAAACAAATACTGTAGAGTGAAGGCAATTATTATGAGGTGAAAAAAGAAATAATTTGAGTAACTCAGTGACTTTCCAGAAAACCCCAATGTATTTTGAATGTGAAGAATATTTTAACAGTTTTATTTATCAGAATTCAGGATAAGTCTGAAGAAAACAAAGTAAATAGGTCATCAGAGCAGACATTTTTAAAAGAGCAACAAAAGAATAGTTATCTTGTCTAGTTCATAAATCGATGTAGGAATATGACATTTAATATAAATAGAAGTTAGCATAATAATCATTAAGAATCTTTTCCATGCTGGCATGAGGAATCCTGGTTCTTCATTTCAAATAGTGTAGAAGACAAAACTATAAATGACATGAGAATTGAACATATTCCTATAGACAAATATGCACTGAAATATGCACTTTTGTTCTTTGAAATATTTTTCACAACTCTGAAAACTAAGCTAGAAAGTAATTACAATAGCAGCAAAAAGAATAAAAACATGAATAATTAAACAAAAGAAGTGCAAAATGTGTACTGAAAACTATAAAACATTGTTGAATAAAATTAAAGATCTAAGTAACTGGAAAGATATTTTGCATTCATGGAGTTGTAAACTTAATATTGTATAGAGGGCAATATTACTCCTGTTAAGTAAAACAAAATGTATGTAGCATCTCTGAAACTATGAAAAAATGAGAATATATCTTAGATTTTCTATTACAAAATTATCAGAAAAATATAATTATTTCAGTGATTATATTCACTAGGAAAATAGTATTCTACACTTTGCATCTATAAATTTAATTTTAAAGATATAAATTTTTTAAATAAGTGCTGAAGTTGCTGTTTTCCTTCTTCTCTTGTAACTTAGTAACCAAAGCCACTGAGTTAACTTAGATCTACAGCTGCAGCTACAACAGATTTTTTAGAGTCAAGTCATTTAACATACTGAGTGTTCCTCCAATCTGGTGATATTTTTTATTTTTTAATTTAGAATTTATGGAAATGATTGTTAATAGTCACTATATACAAATTGATACATACTCTCCCAAATACTTCAAGAGGTTTTTTAATTTGAATAATTCTTCTTTTTATGTTATGTATGTTTATGCAGACTAGATACTGCTATATGGTACACATAATGGCATATATTTTTTATAAGCAATTAACCTCCAAGTGTCCAGAGAAAAAGAGTAAAAGAGGAAGCTGGTTATGGAAAAATTTCTAAAAGTCACAGCCTGAAGTAAGATGTTAATTATATTCCCTTTGCAAAAAGGGGAGAAAGCTTAGTGCAGAAAGTTTTCTCAGACAAAACTGGGAAAGTCACAAGCTAGTTTCTAGTAGTGCTTGTGCAATGTGTCTAAGGCTCATAACAATCCCATCAGAGCCATTACAAAGAACTACATTAACTCCTGAAATATGGAAACACAGTTTTCCTATGTTAGTCAAATTGGTGATCTTTATTTTAAATGGTCAGGATGGAGAACCTCCAACATGGACTCAGGGCTAAGTGGTTGCCAGTCTTACAGACCCATATACTTGCTTTATTCCTCAGGATAGCAGAGTAGTAATAAAAAAAATTAATGCTTTTGTCTAAGCCCTATTGTGACAATCCAAAGAAACCATAATACAAAAGGATATTTAATAATACAAAATGAACAAAGGAAAGATACAAAGTGTTAGTAAAGTAGACGCTCATCTGTTGAGCTCCCTGAAGAGCCAAAATCAGAGGAATAATCCCAGAGGTGTTTTTTTAATTCTCAGTGAACAAAGTAATTCTGATAAATTAGTTTTTAGTGATGTAAATGTTGATTAGTATTCAAATTACCTTTAAATTGCTCATTTGACATGAAGAGATCAAAGAAAGAAGGGCCATAAATAAAATAGGTTCTGAGAATATATATTGTTTATAAAGGAAATTCCAAGATTCTATTGGGCAACAATTTCCAAGTTAAGGTCTATATAGACTCTCCAAATTGTCAAATCATAAACCAATACTTTCTTTTTTTGTTTTGGTAGCATTAATACACAATCACATGAGTAACTCTGTGGTTACTAGATTGCCCCAATTATTAAGTCCCTACCACCGACCCCATCAGTCACTGTCCATCAGCATAGCAAGATGCTATATAATCACTACTTGTCTTTGTATATACTGCCTTCCCCATGTCCCCACCCCCTACATTATGTGTGCTAATCATAATGCCTCTTATACTCCATCTCCCTCCCTTCCCACACACTTTCCCCAGTCCCTTTCCCTTTGGCAACTGTTAGTCCATTCTTGGGTTCTGTAAATTTGCTGCTGTTTTGTTCCTTCAGATTTTTGGTTGTTATACTCCACAGATGAGTAAAATCATTTGGTACTTGTCTTTCTCTGCCTGGCTTATTTCACTGAGCATAATATTCTCTAGCTCCAGCCACGTGGTTGCAAATGGTAGGATTTGTTTTCTTCTTATGGCTGAAACATATTCCATTGTATATATGTACCACCTCTTCTTTATGCATTTATCTACTGATGGACACTTAGGTTGCTTCCATTTCTTAGCTTTCGTAAATAGTGCTGCAATAAACATAGGGGTGCATATGTCTTTTTGAAACTGGGCTCCGGCATTCTCAGGGTAAATTCCTAGGAGTGGAATTCCTGGGCCAAATGGTATTTCTATTTTTAGTTTTTTGAGGAACCTCCATACTGCTTTCCACAAAAGTGGAACTAACTTATGTTCCCACCAGCAGTGTAGGAGGGTTCCCCTTTCTCCACATTCTCACCAGCATTTGTTGTTCCTAGTCTTTATTTTTATTTATTTTGGTATCATTAGTTTACAATTACATGAGGAACATTATGTTTACTAGACACCCCCTTCACCAAGAGCCCCCCACATACCCCATTAGACACTGTCCATCAACATAGTGAGATGCTGTAAAATCACTACTTGTCTTTGCTGTGTTGCACAGCTCTCCCCATGCCCCCCAACCCACATTATACATGCTAATCATAAGGCCCCCTTTCTACTCCCCCTCCTTCTCCCTAGCTTCCTACCCATCCTCCCCAGTTCCTTTCCCTTGGGTAACTGTTAGTCCATTCTTGGGTTCTGTGATTCTTCTGCTGTTTTGTTCCTTCAGTTTTTCCTTTGTTCTTATACTCCACATATGAGTGAAATCATTTGGTACTTGTCTTTCTCTGCCTGACTTATTTCACTGAGCAAAATACCCTCTAGCTCCATTCATGTTGTTGCAAATGGTAGTATTTGTTTCCTTCTTATGGCTGAATAATATTCCATTGTGTATATGTACCACATCTTCTTTATCCATTCATCTACTGATGGACACTTAGAATGCTTCCATTTCTTGGCTATTGTAAATAGTGCTGTGATAAACATAGGGGTGCATCTGTCTTTTTAAAATTGGGCTGCTGCATTCTTGGGGTAAATTCCTAGAAGTGGAATTCCTGGGTCAAATGGTAAGTCTATCTTGAGCATTTTGAGGAACCTCCATACTGCTTTCCACAATGGTTGAACTAATTTACATTCCCACTAGCAGTGTAGGAGGGTTTCCCTTTCTCCACAACCTCGCCAACATTTGTTGTTGTTTGTCTTTCAGATGGTGACAATCCTTACTGGTGTGAGGTGATATCTCATTGTGGTTTTAATTTGCATTTCTCTGATGAGTAGCAATGTGCAGCATTTTTTCATGTTTCTGTTGGCCATCTTAATTTCTTCTTTGGATAACTGTCTGTTTAGCTCTTCAGTCCATTTTTTTAATTGGATTATTTGCTTTTTGTTTGTTGAGGTGCATGACTCTTTATATATTTTGGATGTCAACCCTTTATCGGATCTGTCATTTATGAATATATTCTCCCATACTGTAGGATGCATTTTGTTCTATTGACTGTGTCCTTTGCTGTACAGAAGCTTTTCAGCTTGATATAGTCCCACTTGTTCATTTTTGCTTTTCTTTCCCTTGCCCAGGAAGATATGCTCATGAAGAAGTCACTCATATTTATGTCCAAGAGATTTTTGCCTATGTTTTTTTCTAAGAGGTTTATGGTTTCATGACTTACATTCAGGTCTTTGATCCATTTTGAATTTACTTTGGTGTATGGGGTTAGACAATTATCCAGTTTCATTCTCTTCCATGTAGCTGTCCAGTTTTGCCAACACCAGCTGTTGAAGAGGCTGTCATTTCCCCATTGTATGTCCATGGCTCCTTTATTATATATTAATTGACCATATATGTTTGGGTTACTGATGGAGACTTTATTCTATTCCACTGGTCTGTGGGTCTGTTCTTGTGCTAGTATCAAATTGTCTTGACTTTTGTGGCTTTGTAGTAGAGCTTGGAGTTGGGGAGCGAGATCCCTCCCACTTTATTCTTCCTTCTCAGGATCCATATGAATTTTAGAACTATTTGTTTCAGTTTGTTAAAGAATGCTGTTGGTAATTTGATAGGGATTGCATTAAATCTGTAGATTGCTATGGGCAGGATGGCCATTTTGAAGGTGTTAATTCTTCCTAGCCAAGGGCATGGGATGAGTTTCCATTAGTAAGTGTCCTCCTAAATTTCTCTTAAGAATGTCTTGTAGTTTTCAGGGTATAGGTCTTTCACATCCTTGGTTAGGTTTATTCCCCAGTATTTTATTCTTTTTGATGCAATTGTGAATGGAATTGTTTTCCTGGTTTCTCTATTAGTCCATTTTTAGTGTGTAGAAAAGCCTCAGATTTCTGCGTATTAATTTTGTATCCTGCAACTTTGCTGTATTCCGATATCAGTTCTAGTAGCTTTGGAGTGGAGTCTTTAGAGTTTTTTATGTACAATATCATGTCAACTGCAAATAGTGACAGTTTGACTTCTTTAGTGATCTGAATTCCTTGTATTTCTTTGTTTTGTCTAATTGCTGTGGCTAGGACCTCCTGCACTATGTTGGATAACCGTGGCAAGAGTGGGCATCCCTGTCTTGTTCCCAATCTTAGAGGAAATGCTTTCAGCTTCTCGCTGTTCCGTATGATGTTGGCTGTGGGTTTTTCATATACAGACTTTATTATGTTGAGATACTTGCCCTCTATAACCATTTTGCTGAGAGTTTTTATTATGAATGGATGTTGAATTTTGTCAAATGCTTTTTCAGTGTGTATGAAGATAATCATGTGATTTTTGTCCTTCTTTTTGTTTATGTAGAGGATGATGTTGATAGATTTTCGAATGTTGTAATGTTGTACCATCCTTGCATCCCTGAGATGTTTCCCACTTGATCATCGTGTATGATCCTTTTGATGTATTTTTTTTTTTTTTTTTTTTTTTTTTTTGAGAGGGCATCTCTCATATTTATTGATCAAATGGTTGTTAACAACAATAAAATTCAGTATAGGGGGGTCAATGCTCAATGTACAATCATTAATCCATCTCAAGCCTAATTCTCGTCAGTCTCCAATCTTCTGAAGCATAACGAACAAGTTCTTACATGGTGAACGAATTCTTACAGAGTGAATAAATTCTTACATGGTGAACAGTACAAGGGCAGTCATCACAGAAACTTTCGATTTTGATCATGCAATATGACCTATAAACCATCAGGTCAAATATGAATATTCATTTGATTTTTGTACTTGATTTATATGTTGATCCCACATTTCTCCTATTATTATTATTATTTTTATTTTTAATAAAATGCTGAAGTGGTAGGTAGATGCAAGATAAAGGTAGAAAACATAGTTTAGTGCTGTAAGAAGGCAAATGTAGATGATCAGATGATCAGGTGTGTGCCTATGGACTAAGTATTAATCCAGGCTAGACAAGGGCAGCAAGACATCCACGGATGCAGAAGATTTCTCTCAAAGCAGGGGGGGTGAGGTTCTGAGCCTCACCTCTGTTGATCCCCAAATTCTCACCTGATGGCCCCCCTGCGACTGTGCCTGTCTTAGGTTGTTCCTCCCTTGAGGAATCTTACCCGTCTCTGGCTAACCAGTCATCTTCCGGGGCCATACAGGGAAATGTAAAGTTGGTAAGTGAGAGAGAAGCCATATTGTTTGCAAAGGTTAGCTTTTTACTTCTTTGCAGATTTATGCCCTGTGGCTTCTATGCCCAGCACTTGTCTCGAGGTATCTTTACCACCTGGAGGAATTATGATACTCGGTAAATTCGATATGAGGCACGAATTCTATTTAAAGTTTGTAATTAGGAAGGAAGAAGAAAAGCTATAGATGTAGCATATGAAGGAAACTTGGGAGGATTGATTATTTCTTTGACATATCTTCTTGTATAGTACCTTTAGTATGTATAGGTTTTAAACTACTAACTAATTTGCACACACATATTGACATAATAGGAATACGGTGACATAAACAAAGCAAATCTATAATTACCAGCCATCTCCAGTGAAGCCAAGAAAACCATTTAGGCACCCTAGGCATTTGTGAAAATTTATCTATGATATGATGGATATTTTCCAACTGTACTTGAACCATCAGACAAATTAAAGCAGCCCATTTCTGGGATCTGTTCACATCCCATATGTTCTTTTAACCATAGATAGTCTATAGTCATGAGATTTTGGGGTGCTACAACTTGCACCCCTCCCAACTCCTGGTTGAGTTCCAACAGTACAGATCCAGTCAAATTCGTTGTCTCACTGTATGCACATGCCAGCCTAGACATCTCCCTCCTCCTTCTTATGGCAAGTCCAGGAGATGGTGGGCTGGATGCAGCCACAACCGCAGCATCGTCCGGATCCCTGTGGAGGCTTTTTGATGATCATCCCCCGGCACGAGTCCTCCAGAGAGTGCTGATGCCGGAAGCTCCTCCTCATATCGTATCTTAGTTCATTTTCTGGGTATCCAAGCTAGGCCTTGATTTTCTGCGTAGAAACAAACAGACCCTTTGCCCACACTTTGACATGCCCTCTATACCACTGTGCAGAACTCATTGGAGGTCAGCACACAGTAACTGCTTTTTTTTTTTTTTTTTAATTAAGAGAAAGGAATATTATCAGAAAAGAGTACCTCCATAGCTGATCATCTGACACCCTTTAAGTGATCAACATTAAGGATATTTAAAGCATGCGTTGATCTTTGATTTACCAATAGTTTTATCCTGTTAAGGAGTAATCCCCCTTTTCTTTCTTTCTTTCTTTTTTTTTTTTTAAATTTTTAATCTACACTTACCTGAAGAATACTATGTTTACTATGCTCTCCCCTATATCAGGTCCCCCCTAACAACCACATTACGGTTACTGTCCATCAGCTTAGCAAAATGTTGTAGAGTCACTACTTGTCCTCTCTGTGTTGTGCAGCCCACCCTCCCCTTTCTCCCTCCCCCCCATGCATGCTAATCTTAATACCCCCCTTCTTCTTCCCCCCCCTTATCCCTCCCTGCCCACCCATCCTCCCCAGTTCCTTTCCCTTTGGTACCTGTTAGTCCATTTTTGGGTTCTGTAATTCTGCTGCTGTTTTGTTCCTTCAGTTTTTCCTTTGTTCCTATACTCCTCAGATGAGTGAAATCATTTGGTATTTCTCTTTCTCCGCTTGGCTTATTTCACTGAGCATAATACTCTCCAGCTCCATCCATGTTGCTGCAAATGGTTGGATTTTTCCACTTCTTATGGCTGAGTAGTATTCCATTGTGTATATGTACCACATCTTCTTTATCCATTCATCTACAGATGGACATTTAGGTTGCTTCCAATTCTTGGCTATTGTAAATAGTGCTGCGATAAACATAGGAGTGCATCTGTCTTTCTCAAACTTGATTGCTGCGTTCTTAGGGTAAATTCCTAGGAGTGGAATTCCTGGGTCAAATGGTAGGTCTGTTTTGAGCATTTTGATGCACCTCCATACTGCTTTCCACAATGGTTGAACTAATTTACATTCCCACCAGCAGTGTAGGAGGGTTCCCCTTTCTCCACAGCCTCGCCAACATTTGTTGTTGTTTGTCTTTTGGATGGCAGCTATCCTTACTGGTGTGAGGTGATACCTCATTGTAGTTTTAATTTGCATTTCTCTGATAATTAGCGATGTGGAGCATCTTTTCATGTGTCTCTTGGCCATCTGTATTTCTTTTTTGGAGAACTGTCTGTTCAGTTCCTCTGCCCATTTTTTAATTGGGTTATTTGTTTTTTGTTTGTTGAGGCGTGTGAGCTCTTTATATATTCTGGACGTCAAGCCTTTATCAGATCTGTCATTTTCAAATATATTCTCCCATACTGTAGGGTTCCTTTTTGTTCTATTGATGGTGTCTTTCGCTGTACAGAAGCTTTTCAGCTTAATGTAGTCCCACTTGCTCATTTTTGCTGTTGTTTTCCTTGCCCGGGGAGATATGTTCAAGAAGAGATCACTCATGTTTATGTCTAAGAGGTTTTTGCCTATGTTTTTTTCCAAGAGTTTAATGGTTTCGTGACTTACATTCAGGTCTTTGATCCATTTTGAGTTTACCTTTGTATATGGGGTTAGACAATGGTCCAGTTTCATTCTCCTACATGTAGCTGTCCAGTTTTGCCAGCACCATCTGTTGAAGAGACTGTCATTTTGCCATTGTATGTCCATGGCTCCTTTATCAAATATTAATTGACCATATATGTTTGGGTTAATTTCTGGGGTCTCTAATCTGTTCCACTGGTCTGTGGCTCTGTTCTTGTGCCAGTACCAAATTGTCTTGATTACTATGGCTTTGTAGTAGAGCTTGAAGTTGGGGAGTGAGATCCCCCCTACTTTATTCTTCTTTTTCAGGATTGCTTTGGCTATTCGGGGTCTTTGGTGTTTCCATATGAATTTTTGAATTATTTGTTCCAATTCATTGAAGAATGTTGCTGGTAATTTGAGAGGGATTGCATCAAATTTGTATATTGCTTTCGGCAGGATGGCCATTTTGATGATATTAATTCTTCCTAGCCATGAGCATGGGATGAGTTTCCATTTATTAGTGTCCCCTTTAATTTCTCTTAAGAGTGACTTGTAGTTTTCAGAGTATAAGTCTTTCACTTCCTTGGTTAGGTTTATTCCTAGGTATTTTATTCTTTTTGATGCAATGGTGAATGGAATTGTTTTCCTGATTTCTCTTTCTATTGATTCGTTGTTAGTGTATAGGAAAGCTACAGATTTCTGTGTGTTGATTTTGTATCCTGCAACTTTGCTGTATTCCGATATCAGTTCTAGTAGTTTTGGAGTGGAGTCTTTAGGGTTTTTTATGTACAGTATCATATCATCTGCAAATAGTGACAGTTTAACTTCTTCTTTACCAATCTGGATTCCTTGTATTTCTTTGTTTTGTCTGATTGCCGTGGCTAGGACCTCCAGTACTATGTTGAATAACAGTGGGGAGAGTGGGCATCCCTGTCTGGTTCCCGATCTCAGTGGAAATGCTTTCAGCTTCTCGCTGTTCAGTATAATGCTGGCTGTGGGTTTATCATATATGGCCTTTATTATGTTGAGGTACTTGCCCTCTATTCCCATTTTGCTGAGAGTTTTTATCATGAATGGATGTTGAATTTTGTCAAATGCTTTTTCAGCATCTATGGAGATGATCATGTGGTTTTTGTCTTTCTTTTTGTTGATGTGGTGGATGATGTTGATGGATTTTCGAATGTTGTACCATCCTTGCATCCCTGGGATGAACCCCACTTGGTCATGGTGTATGATCCTTTTGATATACTGTTGAATTCTGTTTGCTAATATTTTATTGAGTATTTTTGCATCTACGTTCATCAGGGATATTGGTCTGTAGTTTTCTGTTTTGGTGGGGTCTTTGCCTGGTTTTGGTATTAGGGTGATGTTGGCTTCATAGAATGAGTTTGGGAGTATTCCCTCTTCTTCTATTTTGTGGAACACTTTAAGGAGAATGGGTATTATGTCTTCTCTGTGTGTCTGATAAAATTCCGAGGTAAATCCGTCCGGCCCTGGGGTTTTGTTCTTGGGTAGTTTTTTGATTACTGTTTCAATTTCTTTGCTTGTAATTGGTTTGTTTAACTTTTGTGTTTCTTCCTTGGTCAGTCTTGGGAGGTTGTATTTTTCTAGGAAGTTGTCCATTTCTTCTAGGTTTTCCAGCTTGTTGGCATATAGGTTTTCATAGTAGTCTTTAATAATTCTTTGTATTTCTGTGGAGTCTGTCGTGATTTTTCCATTCTCATTTCTGATTATGTTGATTTGTGTTGACTCTCTTTTTCTCTTAATAAGTTGGGCTAGAGGCTTATCTATTTTGTTTATTTTCTCAAAGAACCAGCTCTTGGTTTCGTTGATTTTTGCTATTGTTTTATTCTTCTCAATTTTGTTTATTTCTTCTCTGATCTTTATTATGTCCCTCCTTCTGCTGACTTTAGGCCTCATTTGTTCTTCTTTTTCCAGTTTTAATAATTGTGATGTTAGACTATTCATTTGGGATTGTTCTTCCTTCTTCAAGTGTGCCTGGATTGCTATATACTTTCCTCTTAAGACTGCTTTCGCTGCATCCCACAGAAGTTGGGGCTTAGTGTTGTTGTTGTCATTTGTTTCTATATATTCCTTGATCTCTATTTTGATTTGTTCATTGATCCATTGATTATTTAGTAGCATGTTGTTAAGCCTCCATGTGTTTGTGAGCCTTTTTGTTTTCTTTGTAGAATTTATTTCTACTTTCATACCTTTGTGGTCTGAAAAATTGGTTGGTAGAATTTCAATATTGTGGAATTTACTGAGGCTCTTTTTGTGAGCTAGTATGTGGTCTATTCTGGAGAATGTTCCATGTGCACTTGAGAAGAATGTATATCCTTTTGCTTTTGGATGTAAAGTTCTATAGATGTCTATTAGGTCCATCTGTTCTAGTGTGTTGTTCAGTGCCTGTGTGTCTTTACTTATTTTCTGCCCGGTGGATCTATCCTTTGGGGTGAGTGGTGTGTTGAAGTCTCCTACAATGAATGCATTGCAGTCTATTTCCCTCTTTAGTTCTGTTAGTATTTGCTTCACATATGCTGGTGCTCCTGTATTGGGTGCATATATATTTAGAATGGTTATATCCTCTTGTTGGACTAAGCCCTTTATCATTATGTAGTGGCCTTCTTTATCTCTTGTTACTTTCTTTGTTTTGAAGTCTATTTTGTCTGATATTAGTACTGCAACCCCTGCTTTCTTCTCACTGTTGTTTGCCTGAAATATGTTTTTCCATCCCTTGACTTTTAGTCTATGCTTATCTTTGGGTTTAAGGTGAGTTTCTTGTAAGCAGCATATAGATGGGTCTTGCTTTTTTATCCATTCTATTACTCTATGTCTTTTGATTGGTGCATTAAGTCCATTTACATTTAGGGTGACTATTGAAAGATATGTACTTATTGCCATTGCAGGCTTTAGATTCGTGGTTACCAAAGGTTCAAGGTTAGCTTCTTTAGTATCTTACTGCCTAACTTAGCTCGCTTATTGAGCTGTTATATACACTGTCTGGAGAGTCTTTTCTTCTCTCCCTTCTTATTCCTCCTCCTCCCTTCTTCATATGTTGTGTGTTTTGTTCTGTGCTCTTTTTAGGGGTGCTCCCATCTAGAGCAGTCCCTGTAGGATGCCCTGTAGAGGTGGTTTGTGGGAAGCAAATTCCCTCAGCTTTTGCTTGTCTGGGAATTGTTTGATCCCACCATCATATTTAAATGATAGTCGTGCTGGATACAGTATCCTTGGTTCAAGGCCCTTCTGTTTCATTGCATTAAGTATATCATGCCATTCTCTTCTGGCCTGTAGGGTTTCTGTTGAGAAGTCTGATGTTAGCCTGATTGGTTTTCCTTTATAGGTGACCTTTTTCTCTCTAGCTGCCTTTAAAACTCTTTCCTTGTCCTTGATCCTTGCCATTTTAATTATTATGTGTCTTGGTGTTGTCCTCCTTGGATCCTTTCTGTTGGGGGTTCTGTATAATTCCATGGTCTGTTCGATTATTTCCTCCCCCAGTTTGGGGAAGTTTTCAGCAATTATTTCTTCAAAGACACTTTCTATCCCTTTTCCTCTTTCTTCCTGTTCTGGTATCCCTATAATACGAATGTTTTTCCTTTTGTATTGGTCACATATTTCTCTTAGTGTTGTTTCATTCCTGGAGATCCTTTTATCTCTCTCTATGTCAGCTTCTATACGTTCCTGTTCTCTGGCTTCTATTCCTTCAATGGCCTCTTGCATCTTATCCATTCTGCTTATAAATCCTTCCAGGGATTGTTTCACTTCTGTGATCTCTTTCCTGACATCTGTGATCTCCTTCCGGACTTCATCCCACTGCTCTTGCATTTTTCTCTGCATCTCATCCCACTGCTCTTGCATTTTTCTCTGCATCTCATCCCATTGCTCTTGCATTTTTTTCTGCATCTCTGTCAGCATGTTCATGATTTTTATTTTGAATTCTTTTTCAGGAGGACTAGTTAGGTCTGTCTCCTTCTCAGGTGTTGTCTCTGTGATCTTTGTCTGCCTGTAGTTTTGCCTTTTCATGGTGATAGAGATAGTCTGCAGAGCTGGTACAAGTGACCGCTGGAAGAGCTTCCCTTCTTGTTGGTTTGTAGCCTTTTCCTGGGAGAATAGCGACCTCTAGTGGCTTGTGCTGGGCAGCTGTGCGCAGACAGGACTTCTGCTTCCTGCCCAGTTGCTTTGGGGTTTATCTCCACTGTTGCTGTGGGCTTGGCCTGGCTGGGGCTGTTCCTCCAAAATGGTGGAGCCCCGTTAGAGGGGGAGCAGCCAGGAGACTATTTATCTCCGTAAGGGGCCTCTGTGCTCCCTGCTGCCCAGGGGGTTAGAGTGCCCAGAGATCCCCAGATTCCCTGCTTCTGGTCTAAGTGACCTGTCCTGCCCCTTTAAGATTTCCAAAAAGCACTCTCCAAACCAAAACAACAACAGCAACAATGAGAGAGGGAACAGAAAGGAAAAAAAAAAGAAAAAACACGCGATTTTTTTTTTTTTCCTCAGGTGCCGGTCCCAGGCACCCGCGCACTGGTCCTGCTGCCCTGTCTCCCTAGCACCAGGGTCCCTGTCCTTTCAAGGCTTCCAAAAAGCACCCACCCACCGGTCCCGCAGGGAAGGAATGCTCAATATTCTTGGTCCTCAGGCACTGGTCCCACGCACCCGCTCACCAGTCCCGCCGCCCTGCCTCCCTAGCACCGGGGTCCCTGTCCCTTCAAGGCTTCCAAAAAGCACTTGGCAAAAAGAGAGAAAAAAAAAGGGGAAAAACGCGCGATTTCTTCCGTCCTCAGGTGCTGGTCTCAGGCACCCACCCACCGGTCCCACAGTGAAAAATGCGGGATATTCTTTGTCCTCAGGTGCCGGTCCCAGGCACCCGCTCACCAGTCCCGCCGCCCTGCCTCCCTAGCACCGGGGTCTCTGTCCCTTTTAGGCTTCCAAAAAGCACTCGCAGAAAAGAGAAAAAAAAAAGGGGAAAAACGCGCGATTTCCTCTGTCCTCAAGTGCCGGTCTCAGGCACCCGCCCCCAGGTCTCGCAGGGAGAAACGCGGGATATTCTTTGTCCTCCGGCGCCGTTCCCAGGCACCTCCTCACCGGTCCCGCCACCCTGCCTCCCCAGCAACGGGGGCCCGTCCCTCTAAGGCTTCCAAAAAGCGCTCGCCAAAAAAAAAAACTGCTCCGGTTTCTCTCCACCCGCCGGGAGCCGGGGGGAGGGGCGCTCGGGTCCCGCCGGGCTGGGGCTTGTATCTTACCCCCTTCACAAGGCGCTGGGTTCTTGCAGGTGTGGATGTGGTCTGGATGTTGTCCTGTGTCCTGTGGTCTCTATTTTAGGAAGATTTTTCTTTGTTATATTTTCATAGCTCTATGTGTTTTTGGGAGGAGATTTCCACTGCTCTACTCACGCCGCCATCTTGGCTCCAGATTTTTTTGATGTATTTTTTAATTGGGTTTGCTAATATTTTGTTCAGTATTTTTAAATCTATGTTCATCAGGGATATTGGTCTGTGCTTTTCTTTTTTGACGGGGTCTTTGCCTGGTTTTGGTATTAGGGTGATGCTGGCTTCATAGAATGAGTCTGAAAGTATTCTCTCTTCTTCTGTTTTTTGGAAAAATTTAAGAAGAATGTGTATTATGCCTTCTCTGTATGTCTGATAAAACTCTGTGGTAAATCCATCTGCTAAGGAGTTTTGCTCTTGGGTAGTTTTTTGATTACTGATTCAATTTTTTTGCTGGTAATTGGTTTGTTTAGATTTTGTGTTTCTTCCTTGGTCAGTCTTGGAAGGTCGGATTTTTCCAGGAAGTTGTTCTTTTCTTCTAGGTTTTCCAGCTTGTTAGCATACAGTTTTTTGTAGTATTCTCTAATAATTCTTTTTATTTCTGTGGCATCCGTCGTGATTTTTCCTTTCTCATTTCTGATTCTGTTGATGTGTGTTGATTCTCTTTTTCTTTTTATAAGTCTGGCTATGGGCTTAACAATTTTGTTTATTTTCTCAAAGATTCTGCTCTTGGTTTCATTGATTTTTTTCTATTGTTTTATTCTTAATTTTATTTATTTCTTCTCTGATCTTTATTATGTCCCTCCTTCTGCTGACTTTAGGCTTCATTTGCTCTTCTTTTTTCAATTTCAATAATTGTGTCTTTAGACTATTCTTTTGGGATTGTTATTCCTTCTTTATATATTCCTGGATTCATATATACTTTTCTCTTAAGACTGCTTTCGCTGCATCCCACAGAAGTTGGGGCTTTGTGTTGTTGTTTCCATTTGTTTCCATATATTGTTTGATCTCTATTTTGATTTGGTCATTGATCCATTGATTATTTAGGAGTATGTTAAGCCTCCATGTGGTTGGGGGCCTTTTTGCTTTCTTTGTAGAATTTCTTTCTAGTTTTACAGCTTTGTGGTCTGAGAAGTTGGTTGGCAGAATTTGAGTCTTTTTGAATTTACTGAGGCTCTTTTTGTGGCCTAGTATGTGGTCTATTCTGGAGAATGTTCCATGTGCACTTGAGAAGAATGTGAATCCTGTTGCTTTTGGGTGTAGAGTTCTATTGGTGTCTATCAGGTCCATCTGTTCTAGTGTGTTGTTCAGTGCTTCTGTGTCCTTACTTATTTTCTGTCTGGTGGATCTGTTCTTTGGAGTGAGTAGTATGTTGAAGTCTTCTAAAATAAATGCATTGCATTCTATTTCCTCCTTTAATTCTGTTAGTATTTGTTTCACATATGTTGGTGCTCCTGTATTGGTTGCATATATATTTATTATGGTTATATCCTCTTGTTGGACTGACCGCTTTATCATTATATAATGTCCTTAATCATCTCTTGTGACTTTCTTTGTTTTGAAGTCTATTTTGTCTGATAGTAGTACTGCAACACCTGCTTTTCCCCCTTGTTTGCGTGAAATATCTTTTTCAATCCCTTGACTTTTAGTCTGTGCATGTCTTTGGGTTTGAGGTGAGTCTCTTGTAAGCAGCATATAGATGGATCTTGCTTTTTTAATCCATTCTATTACTCTGTGTCTTTTGATTGGTGCCTTCAGTCCATTTACATTTAGCGTGATTATTGAAAGATATGTACTTATTGCCATTGCAGACTTTAGGTTCGTGGTTACCAAAGGTTCAAGGTTAGCTTCTTTACTATCTTTCTGTCTAACTTAACTCACTTATTGAGCTATTATAAACACAGTCTGATGATTCCTTATTTCTCTCCCTTCTTATTCCTCCTCCTCCATTCTTTGTATGTTAGGTGTTTTTTTGTGTGTGTATTTCCTTTCACTCTTTTTGTGGGTAGTTGATTTTATTTTTTGCCTTTATTTGATTGTTCCACTTTCTTTGCTATGATTTTATTTTCTTTGGTGACATCTGTTTAGCCTTAGGAATGCTTCCATCTAGAGCAGTCCCTCTAAAATACCCTGCAGAGGTGGTTCGTGGGAGGCAAATTCCCTCAACTTTTGCTTGTCTGGGAATTGTTTAATCCCTCCTTCATATTTAAGTGATATTCGTGCTGGATACAGTATCCTTGGTTCAAGGCCCTTCTGTTTCATTGCATTAAATATATCACGCCATTCTCTTCTTGCCTGTAAGGTTTCTGTTGAGAAGTCTGATGATACCTGCTAGGTTTTCCTTTGTAGGTGACCTTTTTCTCTCTCTGGCTGCCTGTAATACTGTCCTTTTCTTTTATCTTTATCATTTTAATTATCATGTGTCTTGTTGTTGTCCTCCTTGGGTCCCTTGTGTTGGGAGTTCTTTGTGCTTCTGTGGTCTGAGAGGCTATTTCCTCCCCCAGTTTGGGGAAGTTTTCAGCAATTATTTCTCCAAAGACACTTTCTATCCCTTTTTCTCTCTCTTCTTCTTCTGGTACCCCTATAATGCAGATATTGTTCCATTTGGATTGGTCACACAGTTCTCTTAATATTCTTTCATTTCTGGAGATCCTTTTTTTTTGCTCTGTATCAGCTTCTCTGCATTCCTGTTCTCTGATTTCTATTCCATCAATTGCCTCTTGCATCTTATCCATTCTGCTTTTAAGTCCTTCCAGATACTGTTTTATTTCTGTATTCTCCCTCCTTAGCTCTTGCATATTTCTCTGTAAGTCCATTAGCATGGTTATGACCTTTATTTTGAATTCTTTTTCGGGAAGATTGGTTAGGTCTATCTCCCCAGGTTCCCTCTCAGGGGAGGATGTCTGTGTCATTCTGGTCTGAGTCAAATTCTTCTGCCTTTTCATGGCGATGGGCATATGGCACGTGTGTCAGCTGGGAGAGCAAAATCCCTTCCTACTTGCTCCTTGCATTCCTCTCCTGGGAGAAGAGCAACCCCTAGCAGCTTGTGTTGGGCAAGTGCGTGGATATAGGGTCTGATTCTTGCCTGGGCCACTGTGGAGCTCTGCGCAGTTGCTGCGGGTGTAGCTACTTTCAGGCTGCTGCTCTACTACGGTGGGGCCCTGCTGGAGGGGGAACAGGTGGCAGGCTGTTTATGGCCATTAGGGGCCTCCAAGCTGCATTGCCTCCCAGGGGGTTAGTGCACCTGGAGTTCCCCGGGGTTACCTGCCTCTGGGCTGAGTGTGCCGGGATGCTTCCGTCCAGCTGTGGGGTCCCTGTCCCTTTAAGACTTTCAAAGAGCACTCACTTTTCTTTTGTCCCTGGGGCACCCGCTTGGAGATTTTTCTGTCCTGTTTCCCTACTATCTAGCACACCATGCACTGTGTGTCTGCACTCCAGTGCGGATGGCTGGGGTTGGGTGTTTAGCAGTCCTGAGTTCCCTCTCCCTCCCAACTCCAACTCCTCTCCTCCCACCGGGAGCTGGGGTGAGGGGTGCTCGGGTCCTGCTGGGTCATGGCTTGTATCTTACCCCCTTCGTGTGGAACAGGATTCTCGCAGGTGTAGATGCAGTCTGGCTATTGCACTGTATCTTCTGGTCTCTCTTTTAGGAATAGTTGTATTTATTGTATTTTCAAATATATATATATGTTTTTGGGAGATTTCCGCTTTCCTACTCATGCTGCCATCTTGGCTCCTCCTATTATGTTCCTAGTCTTTTCTATGTTGGCCATCCTAAATGGTGTGAGGTAATATCTCACTGTGATTTTAATTTGCATTTCTCTGGTAATTAACCATGTGGAGCATCTTTTCATGTGCCTATTGGCCATCTGAATTTCTTCTTTGGAGAAGTATCTGTTCATATCCTGTTCATATCACGTTATTTGCTTTTTGGGTGTTGAGATGTGTGAGTTCTTTATATATTTTGAATGTTAATGCCTTGTTAAATATGTCATTTATGAATATATTCTCCCAGACTGTAGGATGACTTTTTGTTCTGCCTAGGGTGTCCTTTACTGTACAGAGCTTTTAAGTATGATGTAGACCCATGTGCTCATTTATATTTTGTTTCCCTTGCTCGAGGAGATGCATTCAGGAAAAAGTTGCTCATGTTTATATTTAAGATATTTTTGCCTATGTTTTCTTTGCCTAAGGGTTTTATTGTTTCATGACTTAGATTCAGGTTTTTGATCCATTTTGAATTTACTTTTATGTATGCAGTTAGACAATAATCCAGTTTCATTCTCTTTCATGTAGCTGTCCAGTTTTGCCAACACCAATTGTTGAAGAGGCTGTCATTTCCCCATTGTATATGCCTGGCTCCTTTATTGTATATTAATTGACCATATATGGTTGGGCTTATATCTGGACTCTCTAGTCTGTTCCTTTCATCTTTATTTCTGTTCTTCTGCCAGTACCAAATTGTCTTGATTACTGTGGCTTTGTAGTAGAGCTTGAAGTTGGGGAGAGTAATCCCCCCCACTTTATTCTTCCTTCTCAGGATTGCTTTAGCTATTTGATGTCTTTTATTGTTCCATATGAATTTTAGAACTATTTGATCTAGTTCGTTGAAGAATGCTGTTGGCATTGTGATAAGAATTGCATTGAATCTGTAGATTGCTTTAGGCAGGATGGCCATTTTAACAATATTAATTCTTCCTATCCATGAGCAGGGGATGTGTTTCCATTTGTTGGTATCTTCTTTAATTTCTCTCATGAGTGTCTTATAGTTTTCAAAGCATAGGTCTTTCACTTCCTTTGTTAGGTTTATTCCTAGGTATTTTATTCTTTTTGATACAATTATGAATGAAACTGTTTTCCTGATTTCTCTTTCTGCTAGTTCATCATTAGTGCATAGGAATGCAACAGATTTCTGTGTATTAATTTTGTATCCTGCAACTTTGCTGAATTCAGATATTAGATATAATAGTTTTAGAGTAGATTCTTTATGGTTTTTTATTTACTTTATCATGTCATCTGCAAACAGGGACAGTTTAACTTCTTCCTTGCCAATCTGGATGCCTTTTATTTCTTTGTGCTGTCTGATTGCCAGGGCTAGGACCTCCAGTATTTTGTTGAATAAAAGTGTGAGGAGTGGGCATCCTTGTCTTGTTCCCAATCTTAAAGGACAAGCTTTCAGCTTCTTGCTGTTAAGTATAATGTTGGCTGTGGGTTTGTCATATATGGCCTTTATTATGTTGAGATATTTGCCCTTTATACCCATTTTGTTGAGAGTTTTTATCATGAATGGATGTTGAATTTTATTGTGTACTTTTTTGGCATCTATGGAGATGATAATGTAGTTTTTGTCCTTTTTGTTGATATGGTGGATGACGTTGATGGATTTTTGAATGTTGTACCATCCTTGCATCCCTGGAATAAATCCTACCTGATCATGATGGATGGTCTTTTTGATGTATTTTTGAATTCAGTTTGCTAATATTTTGTTGAGTATTTTTACATCTATGTTCATCAGGGGTATTGGTCTATAATTTTCTTTTTTTGTGGTGTCTTTACCTGGTTTGGTATTAGAGTGATGCTGGCTTCATGGAATGAGTTTGGGAGTATTCCCTCCTTTTATACTTTTTGGAAAACTTTAAGGAGGATGAGCATTAGGTCTTCACTAAAAGTTTGATAAATTTCAGTAGTGAAAACATCTAGGCCAGGATTTTTGTTCTTAGGTAGTATTTTGATTACCAGTTCAATTTCATTTCTGGTAATTGGTCTATTCAGATTTTCTGTTTCTTCCTGGGTCTGCCTTGGATGTTTGTATTTTCTAGAATGTTGTCCATTTCTTCTAGGTTATACAGTTTGTTAGCATATAATTTTTGATAGTATTCTCTAGTAGTTCGTTTTATTTCTGTGGTGTCCATAGTTATTTTTCTAAAATCAATCCTTTCTTAAAAAGAACAGCTAGATTTAATTCTTTCTTGTGCAGGGGAGAAACCCAGAAATGTAGCCTCCCACCAATCAAAAGGATGAAACAGAGTTTTTGATTTTGGAGAAACAGGAAGTTTGGGTAAGATATAAATGAAGCAATGTTCTGATTGGTTCAAAGCAAAGCAGGACTGTGTATAAAAAAAGAAAAACTTTCCACTGTAAGGACGGAACTTTCAGGAACAAACCAAAAATATATGATGATAAAGTCAGAACACAGAAAGGAAGAGGAGAAATTGTTGTGTTAACTTGCCAGGGTCAGTTTAAGAAAATGATAATCTTTAAGTGTAGGCTGTAGAGTGGATTTAAAGTTAAAGTAAATTTGGGTTTCATGTTGAGTCTCAAAATTCCTTATCTGAAACTCTCCTGGTTAAATGGGTATTTCTTTCCTTTGATTTAGATAAAATTTGTTAGGATTGTGTCCCTGATGTTCATTAATTAAAGCAATTTTTATTGTTTAACATCTGCTTAAATTCTGGGACTATGTTCATTAAAATCTTTGTATTTTTTTGCTATATTTTATATTTTCCTGCTGTACCTCTTGGCACTGACCTTTTGCTGTGTGTTTGAACATTCGTATAGCATCTATAGAAATTCTGAGGGTTATTGTGTTCAGTGGTACAATGTCATTTAGGCAAGTAAGGCTCTACAACTTTTCTTCACAGAGGCCCATTTGAAGGAAAGTTAAATACAGATAAGATTTTAAAGTTTTAGGTTTATTTACACTGCAACAATAACTACTGTGAGTTTTAACAGTGAAATACCACATTCCACATTGATTCCTGTTTGTAGGCATTACACTATTTTACTTTTTACCTGTTTGGTCATCATTTTCTTAAACTGACCCTGGCAAGTTAACACAACAATTTCTCCTCTTCCTTTGTGTTCTGACTTTATCATCATATATTTTTGGTTTGTTCCTGAAAGTTCCATCCTTGTTTAGTACCATCTCATTGTAGGGAGGTCTTCCCCAAAAAAGTTATTTTTTGTCACAGTGGAAAGTTTTTCTTTGTTAGAACATGATAAAATTGTGTATAGAATCAATACAAATAGAAATACTTGGATCCAGTTGGGTTAGTCTGCCTTATCCCTGAGAGCCATAGAGAAAAGATCAATTTTAATCCTGTGTAGCTCCTGCTGTCTTTCATCAGTGAGAGAGTGTAGAGGTGAAGTTAAAGGAGTCAAAAGGAGCCTATCGCAACTCATTAATGGGGAAAGGCCTGTAATTCATTTCTTCAGATTTTTATTATTTTAAATACTTATAATCTTCTTAAGTCTTCATCTTCATCATCAATTCCACACATTGGTCTTCCTCACTAAGTCCCCTTTATTCTATTTATTTTTTATTTTAAAGTGGTTTTTTTATTCATTCTCTTGTATGTTTGTCTTTTTGTTTAACACTACAGGCTGAGAGTCTAGGACCATTTGAGTCACATAGCAGGTGTTAGATACTCAATAGACAGACATGTATTTTACTACAACAATATGGAATAACTGCAAAATAAAGGAAAGAAGAACTTTTAGGGACAAAAAATTGAAATCGCATGGAATTTGAGGTTCGATTATCCCAGATTAAAATGTTCAATCTTTCTGTTCCTCATTTGCAAAACAGGGAATGACATGTGTCATGCATGAGTTTTATAGAAATCAAATTTTATATAAATTTATTTTACATAAATCAACTGAAATGGCATATAAAAGTAGTTGAAAAAAGTCACACAATAATAATTACAGTAACAACAGAATACAGTGTAATTATCCATAATTCTAATACTTAAACATGATTTTTAATGATTCCATCTCTACTGCTTTTTTTCTAGAAATATGTGATTTTTGTTTGCAGACAGAATTCTTTAAGCAGATATTCTTCACTTAAAATTTTAAATAACACCTCAAGATATTTTCTAATATTCAAGATATATACTTTAAAAATCTTGTTGGAAATACATTTTGAATATTTTTTATAAAGAAGTACCATTTTTATGAAATGTTTTCTTCAGACAGCAAAGCCTAAGAATGCTTGTTTTGTGTAACATGTACTGTTTTAATTGTTATGAGTGTAAAAGTTTTCCTAATGAGAAAACTTGCATTTCTCATTTGTTTAGCATTTTGAAACTATTTCGAATATCAGTACTCATCTATATTGTCTTTTATGAATAGCCTGCTCATCTTTATCACAGTTTTTTCTAACATATTTATGTGTCCATTATATTAAGAATATCAACTTTTTGTCATAATTTGATTAAAATAATTTTTAATCAAATAAAATTATTTTAATTGTATTTTCAATATTTAGAAACTTAAGGTAAATGCAATTACATCTATTCATAATTGTTATAATTATTTGCAATGTATCCTATAGCATTTAAGTGTCCAAAATTCATAAACACTTAAAGAAAGTTCTGGGTTTCTAAATCTTAACATTCTAATATACCTTAAGGTATTTCAATGTGTAACATGAATAAATGTAGTTTATTTACCTTTTTCTTCACAGTATTTTCATGTCAACATTGACACATTATATGTCAAATGCTAAAATTTGTATCAGTTTTCTCTAATGATTTTATGTTTAATTTTATATTGTAATTAAGTGTTTAATCATGGGATTTACTTTTATTATAGGATTGATTGTTATAATGATGTGCAGCTTTATTTTTGTTATCTTTAGAATTATTATTTTTCCAAGCCACCTTTGCCATCCATTCTTTATTTTTTTACAGTCATGTATGGAAGATGACATAGATATTTTATGCATTTTTATATTCATTTTTTAGTGCAGTGTTCAGAAATTGTAACAGTAATAATTAAAATAACTAAGCGGTGTGAGATAATAATAGTTTTGCCTATTTCAACAGTGAAGGCATCTTATTAGACTCCCTATAAAATGTACTGCCCTTATCCTAATCAGAAATGCCCAAAACGTAGGAAACATTTTTGACTCATCTTTTTTTGCTCATTATCTACATTCACATGGTTTTAAAATTTTTAAGTTCTTCATAAGTAATATGTTTCAAACTGATCAATAAATTCTCTTCATCCTTTTTATCACCTCTGATTTAGATTTTTATAAATCTTACCAGAATATGGATAATACTTCTTACTTTGTTCCCCATTATCATTTCTCTCTTACTCCAATCTTTCATTCTCAATGCTGCAGTTTTTTACTTCTAACACAGATTTCTGAGAATATTCTTTCATCATTGCAATGTATGTACTGGTACTGTATTGTTCACTGAATTTATTTCAAGTTTTAAAAGTTGGACCATACACACCTCAATCTTCATTCCCTGATGGTCACACACTATTGATCCAGTTTTAACTTCCATTGTGCCCTCCTCCAAACTAATTTCTTTCTCTCTTTGTTTTTCATTGTTTTAAATTTTTTATGCCTTCTCATTTTCCTCTTCTATGAAAAATCCTTTCCAAATAGTCCTTATCTATTTAATCCCAATACATCATCTCCTAAAATTGTTTCCTAACCCAGTTATAATAATCATTTCTTAGGGTTCTCCATAGCATATTGTTTTTATTTCATTGTAACACTATTACTTCAGCTTGTTTGATGGATAGCTGATATTTACTTTTTCCTTCTTTTTCAATTATAAATGATTTGGGTATAGCACTGAACATTGACCCTTTCACATAGTGAAACCTTTTTACAATTTCTTTATAATATGCCCAATAAAGGTAAATTCCTAAGGCACACAGTCCAAAATCATATTATTCTTGTTTCAGTTTAGTAAAAATGTTTTCTTAAAAATAAGATTTTGAAAATTCTATCACAATCCTTAGTGTTCTGGTTTTAAGAAAAAAAAATGAAACAAATGAAACAGTATTTGCAATGATTATAACATTTTTAAATTTCTACCAGGAATGTAGCAAATATATTTACACAAATAAATAACAGTAAACATAGGTGGAGATGCTCTAACTTACATACTTAATAAAGTGAATCATATTTGTGGATTTTTGGTGTCATGGTATAAAACTTTCATGTATATTTTCAAGATAAAGAGCAAGGCATTTGTCTATTTTAGCCCTGATTACTAGTAGTAAGGCTCATACTGATTATTAAAAAAAAAACAATTTCAAATGCAAAAAAATGAATATAAAAGTAAAGAAAAATCAGGGACTTTTGAAAGTATGTCAAGGGAGGAGTGAGATGAATCAGCAGAAAATAGATTATTTTTTTAGGGCAGTGGAAATGTTTTGTATGATATTATAATGATAGATATATATCAGTATACATTTGTCTAAACAAATAGAATGTAAAATATCAAGTGAAACCTAATTTTTACTATGTACTTTCAGTAATTATGATGTATCAATGTAGGTTCATCCTTGGCAACAAATCTACCAATTCTGCTGAGTTATGTGATAATGTGGGAGCCTTTGTTTGTGTGGGAGCAGGCAATACATGGGAAACTTCTATACCTCCATCTCAAATTTGTTGTGAACCTTAAACTACTCTAAAAAACTCTTTAATGAAGATGAGTATTTCAAAATAAAGCATCTCAAAAACCAAATAGCTCTCATGATAAAATATTGTTAATGAAAATGAATCAAGGAGAAAACATTCATTTTTAAATGTATAAACATTTATAAATTTCACTTGACCTTTAAATAATTAAACTCATGATAATTCAGAGATGAGGTCAAAATGTGTTTGAAATTTTCCACTATAAATATTCTAATACTGAATCTAAAGAGTTGAAATAAGCAAATAACTTTTGATATTCTTTTAATTTAACTACAACAAGATTATGGCCAAATACATACACTGCTACCCTTCTGGGTCTATATACTTACAGTTTTTTCTGTATTATTTGAGTTAGAAATATTGTGTCAGATACACCATCACTTTCTGGTTCTCAACTCTCAGTGTGTTTTATCATTACATATATCAAGGAAAACTGATAAAAATGATTATACATTTTCATTTTATAGTATTATAATATGAAATATGTGGTACAAGTTAAATGCCATATTCTTTCAAATTCTAATGTCTAAAATATTCCTATTAAAATAGTAGTAAAAAGAAATGAGTTATGTTTTCAAAAGCTTGGAGTAAGAGAAGATTTATATCAATACAATCATTTTCAATAATTCAATACTGTGGGTAAAACTGCAATATTTCCAGAATCCCTCTCCTGGCCTTAGTGTATCTCGGTATCAGTAGGTGTTTCCAAGGGGTAGAGAGAAGTAGTCCATCTCCATTTCAATAGGTGATTACAACGGGAGCGAGGGCATATCTGGACTGGAGAAGTTGGGTGAGGCCCCTTTTTGCAGCTGGGTGACAAGAGACATGGGCAAGCAGAAATGGATGACTGCTTGTAAGCAATAAATGGGTTTCTCCCGCTTTATTTCTCCCTTTGATTTCATTTCAAAGGTAGTTCGCCCTGGGCCAGGAAAATATTTTATCCCCGGAGTTACAAATTCCTTCCCCAAAAAAGAATGTCTTGGGCATGCAAAAAAGAGAGGGAAGCATTACAATCCAGATATCACCCTAAAGTGTTTGCTTTGGTCATTAAAGCCGAGTCACAGACTGAGTACACACTCCTGAGGAGCAGTCATGAAAATGAAAGAAATCAAGGCAAGTAAGAAGATGATACAACAACCTCTTCAATCCTCATCTGGTCTTTTCAGTCTTAAACTAACATTGTATACATGATGACTACTTCTGAAAGTAATTCATCCATTCTTCTTGTTTGCTGGTATCCTAGGATTCAAGACTCTTTGTTTAGGCTTTTATCTATACACCTAAAGTGAAGTATGCTCATTAATATTGTCTAATTTGTGGCAAAGTTACTTCCGCAATTGAGTGGAAAATAATTGCTTTTTGAAATGCATAGTACTGTGTAATTTGGGGCTATATACAAAGTAAGAACAAAAACCCTGACCCCTACATTAAGCCACAGATATAAGCAAATAGTTTGAGATTACTACTAGATCTGATGTAAATGTTAAGATAATAAAACTAATAAAAAGGAAAGAAAGTAGAATATCTTCATAACTTGTGTCTTCAAATAGACACAAAATTCACTAACAAAATAATGAGATTGATACACTGGACTTGATTACATTTATGTACTTCTTTTCATCATAATATGCTATTCAGAGTGTGATACTCTAGCAGTGCTTTAGGAAAAGGGTTGTGTAATATCAATAACCAACCAAAACTCACATGCAGAATATATACTATATCCATATTTATTTATCCTTATGCCAAAACCACACTGTCTTAGTTGCTATGTCTTTATATTAAATCTTGATCTCTGATACCATGATCTCTCAAATTTGTTCTTTAAAATTGTTAGGAATATTATGAGGCCTTTGCATTTTTCACATAAATTTTAGAAACAACTGGTTTATTTGCACAACAGAAAAAAAATTGCTGAGATTCTATTTGGATTTGGATTACGTCTACATGACAATATGAAGATAGTTAACATCTTGTACTAAGAGTGGCACTGATGCTGGTGTTCTTGTTTATGAAGTCGAAGAATGAACTTTGCAAACACTCAAGGTAGGCAAGCAAGAAAGAGGCTTTTTGTTGATAGAGTGAAGTAAAAATACAGAACTCCCAGGCATATACTGGGAGGGGCTAGGCTAACATTTATGGGTTCAGGTCTAGGGGTGTTATGCCTGTTGCACAGTAAGAGGAAGAGAAGCTCTTTGTTTTCTATAGGTTCTGGTCAGAATGTCAGCTATATTTTAGCCAATTATACTAAAGGTCATTTCTATTTTTAACTAGTATGTCTTGGTCAAGCTATGTGAGCTATGGGACTTATAGTCAGTAAAACGATTCTTTATCACAGAGGTTCAGTGAGAACTTTCTTACACACTGTTCCATTGTTTCAGCTGCAATCTCCTGGTTTTCACATTCACATTTTCCTTAGTAAGCTTCCCGTTTGTCCTTCCCAGGGCCCTTATCTTGCTCTAACTGGACAGGGGCTGCTCCTCTTTCCTTCCTTATCTCAGCACCAGAGAAAAAGATTCATAGAATGAGTTTTCTGAATGATTCTGGGGTTTCTGGAATTGGTTCACTAATCTGATTAGATTTAAAAGTACTGATAACTCTGCTTGAAGTAGTAAGGAGAACACTGATATTCAATATGCAATATAAAAATGCAAAATATTGCCCTTGGATACCTCAATTTAATCTTGTAAGAGGCAATTATGACTCCAGACTGCCATCAAAACTTGATCTGCAGCATCAACTTTTCCTTGGGTCTGCAGCCTGAAGATCACCTCTGCAGATTTTGGACTTCCCAACCCCCACAATCATGCAAGTCAACTCCTTAAAATCTTTCTTTTTCTCTCAAATTATATATAATATTTACTATTATAATATATATTATGATATGTACTATAAACATCTAAAATACCAAATAGCTCTCATAATAAAATATTGTGAGATATTTATTTTATCTCACATAATAAAATATCTGTGATATATAGTAGTATTTACTACCATAACACATATTATTTCTTCTGTTTCTCTGGAGAGCCCTGACAGGTTTTTAACCTACTAACATAAATATATGAATCTTCCTTAATTTTTCCCTAATAATTTATAGTTTTAATGTAGTTTAATGTAGTTTCTAGTACATCTTTGCTAATTTTTTAAGTGAATAATACTTTTGTTAGCTCCTAATATCAAAAAAGGCAGTTTTATATATTGCTCAGTTACTTTGTTAAATTGATTTATTTTCAAAGTTTACACATTCTTTGAACTATTTTATTACAAGTCATCTAATTTGTATGAAAGTTTGCTCATTCTTTTTAATTTTTTCACATTTTTTTCTTCTTACTTTTATGAACATTCAGTGTAATTTGAATAGAAATAATGATAATCAACATCTTGTCTTATTCATGAACTCAGAGGGATAGTGGTCAATACTTCACAACTAAGTATGATGTTGGTGATAGGTCACTTTTATATTTATAGTCTTTATTAAGTTAAGAATGTACCACTCCATTCCTAAATTTTTATAATTTACTTTGGCCAGTTGTTTTTCTGTCTCTACTGAAATGTGCATATGGTTTTTTTTCATTTATTCTATTGATGGGATTAAGCATATTTCATTTATTATATTATCCTATATGTCTGAATTTATCAATTATTTGTTCAGAATTTTTATTACTAATTTATGGAACTTGCTGACTCAGAGTTTTGCTTTTTCATAATGTCCTTTTACAAGTTTGATTTATGAGGCCTGATTTTTTTTTTTTTTTTTTTGCCTGGCCTCATAAAATAAGGTGGAAACTATTCTATTTCTATTTATTCTCTAAAAAAGATTGTATAAAATTGACATTATTTAGTCCTCAAAAGTTAGAAAAAGCTGGGCAGTAAAGCCTCTGGACCAGAAATTGCTTTGTGGAAGGTTTTTAGATATAAATCAAATTTCTATAAAAGATTTGTAACAATTTTGTTTTTCTGTATCTTTATGTGTTGTTTGGTAAACTGGATTTTTAAAGACTTGGCTATTTTCATATAAAATATTGAGGTAGGCAATAGTAGGATTGAAGCAGATAAAGATCAGGATCCTTGTAAGTTTCAAAAAGCCCCAATCTAACTCAGCCACCTAGCTAGAAAGACCTCAGCTGCTCTGACTGATTGTGCCCTATGTAGGTAAACCTCAGCCATTCAAAAATATTCTTAGATAGACTCAGCTGCTCTGACTGGTTGTGCCCTATGCAAATGAAGCATTGTTCTTTCAATCAATCAGAAATGAATTGTGATGCTATTACTTCAGTTCTCTATTAGGTCCAAAGGGGTGAGACTTTCTCCTCTTAGGAGGCAATATAAACCCCAAACACCACAGCCTTTATGACATCCTCTCTTGTAGCCCCTCCTGATTATCAGGAACTTTCTCTTTTCAGTCATTAAAAGAGCTTTGATAGTTGTTCTATACTCCTGTCTGTTGGCTTAATTCTTCATTGCCTCCAGGACATGATCCTGGGAAAGAAACTGTTTCAGCCAGTAACAATATAAAACTTATTGGATGGAGTTGCTCATTAGATTTTTCTTACCATCTTTTTAACATCTGTGACTCTATTTTAATGGGCCTTTTTTCTATTCCTGATATTGATAGTTTGCATTTTCTTTTTTTATCTTAATCAATCTAGGTTTATATTATTTTATTAATTTTTTAAAGAGCCAACTATTGATTTCTGGACTTTTTCTTATAGATTCTTTCCTTTTCTTCCTTCTACCTTTTTTGATTTTAATATGCTATTTCAATTCAGCTTCTTTATATTGACTCTCTACCTATTCTTATTTTTACAATGGGTATGAAAACTCTAAATTTACTTATAAATATTCCTTTAGTTACATTGCACAAGTTTTTATGTCACATTTTAATTACCATCTAGAACAAACTACATTCTAATTTCCATTGGAAATTCCCAGGATATAAATATTAAACAATCATTGGACAGGGTTTGCACTTTGGACACACACACACACACACATTTAAATATGGTACTAGTTGCTTAGGAATTTGTTATGTTAGCATGGTCAAATCATATCCTGCTGATTTTCACAAAGTAAACAAATATATATGTTTACATGAATACTTCCATTATAAGAAAAATAGAATTATATATATATTGAGTACATGGTGCAATAGATCTTAAAAACCCTTTTTCATAACAATTATTATTAATATTTTCTTAACATTTAATTCACACTGAAAGAAGTTTTATTTTTTTCTTCCATTAAACAAATGTAGAAATAAATATTGATAGTTTTAGTGTTTTTAATCGCTAAAAACTTTTGTGGCAAGGAATATAAAATGTTTTGCTCTACCATTGACTGGAATTTTCAATCACTTCTGATGTATTTGTTATAACAACTACATTTATTTCTCCTCTCCTCTTTTTCTTTTCTGGGTATTAAGAGTCCAGAACTGATTGGCAGGTGTGCAAGTGTACTGAAAAACACTGTGATCTTTGTGGAGTAAGTTTTTGCCACCCAGGAGGTATGACTATGCAAATACAAGCAGATGGCTATGTAATGTAAATGTGGTTCTACTGTTTTGACATTATGACATAATTAATTAATTTAAAATATATCAATATTTTTTCCACAAAATTTATATTAAGAAATGTTTTATAGACTTTGTAACTATTGCAGAATTCTTCTTACCTGTGCAGGGCTAATGGGCATTGTGAAATCTTGGCAAAGCATTTTATAGTTGAAAGATTTCAATCTTTGAGATTACATGGCAGATGGTAATGTAAAGGAAATACTCAACAATCTGAGTGCTAGTGTTTACATAGCCATCTGCTGGGTATTCATTTCCCTGGGCTTCACAATTTACTTGGGGGCTGGAAAGTGTGCCTACAGATTCCAAGTACTTTAAGGTCCAGGTACTAATATATATATTTAGCAAAGCATTTTTGCTGCTATGTAGCCAGTTCCTAATTTTAAATTATTTCATGATTCATTTTGTTTCATATCCTAAATAGATAACATGCATCATCTATTTTGTTTAGTCTTTCAGCTGAAAAGCTTGAAATTCACCAAAATTTAATCTTAGTCCAGTTAATTTTTTTGTATTGTATTTAAGGTCATATTTGGGAAGATAATGTTTTATAGATAAATATATTATTAGGTTTTATAGATAAATATAAACATAATATATTAGGTTTTATCTATGTTATGTAAATATAAATATATTATTGATTTATAACAAATATTAATAATGTATCCATATTTATAATTTTTTAAAATAATAAAAATAATATACAAGGAGAAATTAAGCCAGTGGGTTGAGACATGATTCAAATATATTTCAGGATTTTTTTTGTTTGCTATATTTTTGTTTTTTAATTTACCTCCCTCTTTTATTGAATGTTTTTTCAATAAAATTTAGTTATCAACCACTCAGGTAACTATTATATTATGTGTATTGGAAAATATATATTTAAATGCACATATTCTGGGATATAGAAAATTCATACTCATATATTGAACTTTATACTAAAATAATACACAAAAATACCTATAACCCTTTTTAAAAGTATACAAACTTTTAACTGTGCCAACTGAGCTCATTTTCTGTCATCACTCTAGTGGTTTAAGTTTTTTGATACATAATTTTGCTTTCTTTATGACTGAGAATTTTCTGATAATAAGGTACTGGAAAATTATTTCAAATTATAAAAATTACTTTAAAAGTTTCAGGTCTCAAATTATCATACAACTAAAGTAAAATGAGATTTTGTGGGATATGTTGTATTTTGAAATAGGCATTTTTACCAATGATAAATATCAAGGACAACAAACACTCACTGAAGAAAAAAGGGTATGTGTTCTGTAAAGTATAGAATGATGATACTTCCAAATCTTCAGGACCATGGTCAATTGAAAAGACTAGAAAATCAGCCAGGCCTTATTTCCAGAGCAATAGGTGAGTATTTCCAGGGTCTGAGATGAATTGTATATAGGTTTTGCCTAAGTGAAATGAGCAGCTAAGATTAGTAGCTTATATAAAAGACTTAATTTGTGGATTAAAAAATAGCCTGCTCCTCTGTAGACCATCTTAAGTGATCCCATAGTAGAAAAATTTTATTTAGACACTTTGTTATGAACAATTCCTGATGTACACAGTGCCTGAGGCTATTTTCTGGTTTATTTTCCAGAATATCTCTGAGGATCCAAATTCTTTAGTTTTAGCCATTTGTGCCAAATAATTAAAGTCTCACAGTCTTTGGTAAGGAATTAGCTCCAGCTAATAGTTTGGGGAATCCAAAAGGAATTTGTCTTCATATTAAGTTGTCTGATCTCATAATATAATGCTGCTTGGGGAAATAGGATTGTTTACATGCCACAGGGAAAAAATATAGAAAATATGTTGACAAGTAATAAACATAGTTTTCTTTATTCCTCCTGTAGTTGAAATGCAGGTAATAAGTGTGCTCTAAAATGGAGTAAATTGTCTTACTGTTCATTAAGTTGTGAAGTAAGAAAGACATGAAGATATCATTCTTAATTAGATATCTGGTGTATTCATTTAGAAAACTCTATTGGTCTTTAGCATTCTTGATTAGTATATTGATCAATGTTTCCGGAATATTTTCTAGAAAATTTATGTTCTCATCTTATAGAAGCTGCAGTGCTTTTAAATTGTTCTGTAATATATTGTATTCAATATTATTTATAGATATTCTAATATACTCAAGCAACTTGTATAGTCATTCTACTGGACAGCTGCACCTAGAGATCAGCAGTATTTAGTACTAGTTAATTTTCCTGCAAATGCATTTTAATGTCTAAGTGTGTATGTAGCTCTGGGGGGGAGCTGCTCCAATTGTCAAAATATCCAGGGTGACATCCACCCAACAGTCTCCAGGGTTTAATTCAGTTGGTGCTGGAAGCAGGATGTTGCTCTGCTGTCCATATCCTGGCTTCAATAACTCCTCTTCGTTTTGCACATAGAGTTGTACAGGAGAGGCAGCAATATATGTTAGCATATCCACAGGGCTCAATACTCCCTTCCGGGACTTCTCATTCAAGCCCCTTAGCCCTGTCCACAAACAGACTGACCAGCCCCATAGACTATTGGTGTCTGACTTCAGGCCTGATTTTAACAGCCCATTGTGCCTGTCTATTATGCCCCAGTAGGGTTACATGGTACATGAAACTTCCACCTTCTCCCTAATTGGTGCATCCTTTTGGACAGGTTTCTGGTTTACTGGACCCTGCTGAATATGCCAAATGTAGCTTTTCAGGGAAGGATGTCCAGCCCCTGGAGCAAATTTCCCTATGAATCTGATGAAACTGAAGTAAGGCAAGGGGAAGGGCAGGTTAGGAGAAACCATTTTTATTGTTCAGAGCTTGCTCAAATTCCCTGGCCAGGCACAGCTCCATCTGTTCTTCACAGATGTGGCACACATGCTACCCAAGCCCTTTCTCCCTAGTCTCTGCTAGCCAAAGCCTGCTCTGTTCTCTGTTTCCCTGCAGTCATGGTGGGTTCTCTACTTCCCCATCCACACCTTCCTAGTGGAACTCCATGGGCCAGTCCTTGGTGACTGGCAGATGGCAGACCAATTACATGCCAGGAATAGAGAAAACAAAAGAATGGCCATTTTCTCTCCATCCCTTGCCTGGAAGGCTGAAGGAGTCTGCAGTGGTAAGCAGCTATTGATATGTAAGTGAACTAAGGTTAAGTGGGAGATTCTGGAAATTCTGCCATTTACCCCACAACGTATTTTGAAAAACTATTTTAGAAGTTAATATATATGTATGTATATATATATTATTTATTTATAATAAATAATATAGCAATTTAGAAGACATTAAGCCAGAAGAGATGAAGTGCATAATATTGCCTCAGTTTTTTGTTCACGTGTTTACTTTTTAGTTTGTTTTCTTTTAACCCCCAAGTTAGGTTGATTGATTTTTTTTTTCAAATAACTCAAAATTTACTTATCATGTACTCAGGTGCTGACTACATTATTAATATTGTGTGTTGTTAGTATTGTGTTAATATTTTAATATGAATATAGTGTCAATATGGACAAACCTTACTTTCTTGACGATAGATGAAACTTCTAGAGATGCCCATTGTCCTAACCTTCAGTGTAAATCTAGAAATGTAGTATGTGTTCAAAGAAGTATTTACTGAATTGAATTGTTTAAAATTTTCACTAATTCAAGGTCTCTTCATTAGATATTCCCCCAAGAATTTGAAGACTGCACCGCTGCTTAAGCAATTAAATCAAGGAGAAAAAAACACAATAACAGCAGGGTAATACTGTAGCTAATTTAGGCAGGGGATTTTCAAGATTTGATGTATTCTTAAGTAGTATATATTGTGCCCAGTAGTGTCTATAAGTTGGAAAGTTCCTGTATCTTGATTCATCCTATTTATTTCCATCAACTATTGAAATATACATAGACCCTATAGAAGTCTTCTCCTATTTTATTTTATTTTTTAGTAATTTTAGGCCAATCTAAATATATAGTGTTTCCTGAGTACCTCAGTATCAAAATAACTATCTTAATTGAACGCTTACACTCCAGATACACATTTGATTTGCAAAAGCAGGTAAGGCAAAGGAGCTAAGCTATTGAATGCCCACAGGCATTGGACAATCCCTCCTTAGCTTCCAGGACAACATTTGAGGAAGCAAAGAAATCTATGACTGAAGTGTACCAGCATCCATTAGTTTCATAAAATCTTAACTCAATACTAAAATAGAAAAATGATTACCGTTTGTTACAGACATTCTTAGATGAACAATGACTGATGATTTACTATTAATCTGAAATTCAAATTGTTGTATAGTCATTTTTATACTTGTGTTTTTAACCAAAAGTATATATTATAGAAAGAAAAACCTGTATATTTTAAATGATTATCTGAATAAACTGCTCCCATATTAGTTAATTTGATATATTGTCTTTCTATATTATTTCCCTAATTTATATGGTACTATATGCCTTTAGAGCTATGATTTTAAAATCAGAACTGTTTATAATTCTATTATATGAATTTCACTATTATAGATTTCCCATTTATAGAAATCTTTTCAGACATAATTGAACCTAACTTTGATATTTGACATTTTCAATTCTGAGAGGATATAACCTTTATCCTTAATGCTAAGGCAGGTTGAAGGTGAATATATGACAGCCCTATTCCTTATCTTAGATGAAATAGGAAACGCAGGTTCAATTTCAAGGTGACTATGCATTAAGGGATATTGCACACTGCTGGGGGACAGAAAGATTAAAAAGTTATTGAATAAAATATAAACGGTGTCCATGTGGGTCTGCTTTTTAATTTTGTAATTTGACTTGCATAATAATGGAAAAAAGTTTTATTAAATGCATGTTGGAAACAAAGTTAGCTATAGATAAACTAACAATATTCTGTTTAAAAATCCCCATATTCTATTTTCGCATTCTCTCTGTTTCATATCTCATCTCTCTTCCACAACTTACATTACTTACATCCTAGGTAGTAACATCACTAGTTCTATATTTTATTGAGTGGTAAGGATTGATTTGTCCAAAATTCATCCTTTGTAAGCTAGACTCTAAGGAAAGGAACAAGTCTCTTAATAGTTCCAAGAAAACTTGTCCTTCTTAACCATAACACATGAATGTTGGTACCTCCACTTGACACTTTATTTCCAGTTATGCCACAAGATAGGGAGACATGGCAAATTCCACCACTACTTTGACAGGATACCCACAAGGCACCAGCCCCTGATCACAACACAGAAATAATTGTGCCATTGCTAGCTGAGTACACAGGATGGGGAAAAGCCAAGTTTCTTTCAGACCATATTGCTTTTGTGTTCTTATCCATGCTCTCAACAGCAAGAAAACCAATGATTTCCAATCATGCCATTTAAATCCCAATATCTGAGGTCATTCTCCCAGAGTCTGACTTCTCATTTGCCAGGTAATTATGTTCAAGTGTGGGTTACCTGCTACTGATCCTACGTCTGTAGGTTTAGTCCAGTGAACAGTCATCCAGATGGCCAGATGAGTGTGCTGTTTGGCTATCTGTTCTCATTTGGATCATGCCCATTATTTTAACCCTGTCTTTGATGGCTTGGAAAGAAGAAAGAACTTTAAGTTGGTAATGAATAACAGTTTTGCATAAGAAAAATGAACTTTTAAAATGTATAAAGAAAAATATAATTTCTAATAAAAATAATTTAATATAAAATAATAGTCAAGTAATTCTTCTAAGTAAGCATTAACTCCTGAATGAATTGCTTCAATCAGGGACTTCAATTTTTCATTCACATATTATTTCCTGGGCATCATGATAGGCACAGTAATTATCAACAGATTTCCTGCTTTCTTGAACTTTGATTTTTATGGAGGGATCAAAAAATAAACAAACAAATATGTAATATGTATTGTATGAAGTTCAGTGAAGCCAGATAAGAAGACAAAATAGGATAGAATAGTTAATGGAGCTTATATGAAATGACAATGTATCAAAAGTAGTTCTCTCTTATTTTAGAGTGAAAAATCAAACAGTAAGTTTAAAATTAACAGCTGTGGGCAAAGTTGCAGGTTTTTCCACTATCAAAATTAGAGTGTTTTAAAGTAAATATTTTGTTTCCTAAATTGTGCTTTTTATAGCCTTTTCTTTAATTGAGGTACAATTGACAATAACATTATATTAGTTTGAGTTGTACAACATAATTATTCAGTATTTGTATATATTGTGAAATGATCACCACAATAAGTCTAGCAACAACCATTACCAAGCATTTGCAATTTTTTCTTTTTGCCTAGATTGGTTTTAATTGCATATTCAGACCAGCAGCACTGGAAGACAGACATGTATTTTCAGAAATGCACCTTTAATATTAAGAACAGGAAGCATGATTCAATATACATTTGTTTGGTGTACATGCAACTTTTCAATAATAATTCAAATGTAATTTTAAAATATCTGTAAAAGTAGCAGTGAAAATACCAGAATACTTTTGGAAAGTATTTCCAAGTCTGTAATAGAAGATTTCTATTATTTCGTCTTTTTCTATTTTATTCCAAGATGGCTTAATGCATTCAAATAGTTTCTGCATGCACTATGTCTTTCTCACATCATTAGTCTAGAGCTACTGCTGAGAAGTAGCATTATAATATCAGCTTCCACTGAGAGGCTATTTACACCACTGGAAATTATGGAAATTTGGAAGTAATGACATGTGTTTCTAAATACTCTTTTGAATTATCGTGTTTACCAGCTTGGTGGTGCTGTCCAAAGATAGTGCCCTTAGTTTTAATAATATGTTTGAAAAAAAGTTTTTAATGATTTATTATGTCATTGATATCAAATGAAATATAGTCTACCAAATTTCAGTGTGCATAAACATTGAGTTAAGAGTAGAAGGATAAGTATTGGGAGAAAGTGTGGAGATTTGGTATGAAAGAATAGGTTTTTAACACATTAAAATTACAATTTTAGAAATGACACTTATTTAGGAAACAAGCTAATAATGGGAATTTCTGTAAATTTTTTTAAAATATGCTTCACCTACTTTAAAGAACAAGCAGTGCCCAACAGCTCAGAAAAACTGCTTTTCCTATATATACCTGGTGTCATAATCAAAACCTTGTATGTATCAGTGTGTGCTACATTATGGTTTTAATCAGAAAATAGTCCATTCATTTTTGCTTTAGAGTATTAATTTCAAGTCCCTACATATCTATTTTAGAAGAAGGAAAAAAGTGATAAGTATAGCTGAATAAAAGTAATTCTTAGAAGCAACTGTTTACTTATTATTACAAAGGTAAACTCCCTTAAGAGAAATGAATTCAGGCAATGTAAGGAATATTGAATCTGTTTAAAGGCCTCTGGGATGTGACTGAAAGAAGACCACACCCTAATGATTTCTCTTGTGTCTAAATACACAGAATATAAAAGTCAAAACCACTGATAATGATTATTTCAATATACTGATTACAAACACACCTAAGGCCCCACTTCAACTAAAATTATATTTGACATATTGCCCAAATTAATGAAGGATTTATAAAAAGCCACAAGAGAGTGTAAGAGCTTAAATTTCACAAGTGTGATCTTATGAAACTGAGGATGTAGCTACATATATTACAATGCTCTGTAATTTGTGATTTTTTTTATTATATCATAGAATGATTAATATATAGGATGCTTGGCAGAAAATAGTAACAAGTGTTGTAGGGGGTCTAAGACTTCAAAGGTAGTAACAAGGGGGTAGGGGTCTAAGACTTTAAAGGAAAGGGAAGCAATTCATAGGAATATGAATAGAGTAGATGTTTGGTAAACAAAATACTTGATGGAACACACAGAAACAATGGGACACAGAGAGTAATTTTAACAGACTTAGCCACATCCCTCCCCATCTACCACACTTAGTTTACCCTATATTGCTGTCTATGGAACAGGAGTAGTTCTCTATCTAAATTCTTTTTATGCAACTGTGTATATGTGTGTGTGTAGGGGCGGGTGTATAAGTATCTTCCTAAATCATTTGGGACTTGATGGTTTCTCATCTCAAATAATTTGCATGTCACAGTGGCACCTGTGGCATCTTGGGGTCACCTGCCCTTGGTCCCTACACAAGCAATGTTTAGGTGTCCAAATGTGGCATTTCTAGTGTCACATGAATTGAAACATAAGCCCTCAAAGTTTCTGCGATCATGAGATTTGTCAACTGAGTAAACTGAGTTAGCATTATCTAGATGCTTTGTCCAGAAATTATGCAGCTCAGCTTCAACACCAAAAGAGTGTCAGAAGGGTCAGATCAGCATATAGTTCCAAAGGTTGATAGATTTTCTAGATTCAATAAGAGGACAAATGACCTTGAGAAACTAGGCAATTCAAAATGGATTAGGAAAATATCCAGAAATTCTTACAGGATTAGGACTTGACATCAAGTGTGCTTTGTACTCACCTTTAGGACTATGAGATTGATAAATTGGTTTTGAAAATTAGAAAATTAATCAGATAAATCTAGACTAGTGTTAGAATATCCATTCTTCTGGGTTGTTTGGTTTTGTTGAGGGAGGTACTGGCTTTTTGACTTCAAGAAACTTTCTTATTTTTCATCATATGCTTGTCAAAAAAATTTTGTCAGGTTCTACAACTGTTTATCTTTCTCTCAGGCTGTATTGCAGATGCCTTAATTCCCTGAGGGAATATGTATTCTTTTTTTTTTTTTTTTTTTGCTATCAATCTTATGTCTAACAAATAGTGCATCTCCAGAAGATGCTATGCTGGACATTCTGTGACTTTCACTTAGAATGAAGCTATGTAATGTGCTATTCAGAACACTACCCCTTTGCACACTTTGGCAGAAACATAAATATTTGTAACTCTAATTATGGAAGAACTTTTCCAAAGTCAACAGCAGCATATTTAAAATGGAATAAGAAAAACTGTTTAAAATGTCTGAAAATGTAAGATAAAGGTAGAAAACATAGTTTAGTATTGTAAGAGAGCAATTGTAGATGATCAGGTGTGTGCCTGTAGACTATGTGTTTATCCGAGCTAGACAAGGGCAATAAAACATCCACAGATGCAGAAGATTTCTCTCAAAACAGGGGGCGTGAGGTTCTAAGCTTCACCATTGTTGATCCCCAATTTCTCACCTGATGGCCCCCCTGCGACTGTGCCTGTCTTAGGTTGTTCCTCCCTTGAGGAATCTTACCCGTCTCTGGCTAACCAGTCATCTTCCGGGGCATCTACCTACCTACCACTTCAGCATTTTATTAAAAATAAAAATAATAATAATAATAAAGGGAGAAATGTGGGATCCACATATAAATCAAGTATAAAAATCAAACAAATATTCATATTTGACCTGATTATTTATAGTTCATAATGCGTGATCAGAACCGAAAGTTTCTGTGATGACTGCCCTTGTACTGTTCACCATGTAAGAACTTATTCACTATGTAAGAATTTGTTCACCATGTAACAAGTTGTTCGTTATGCTTCATAAGATTGGAGACTGACGAGAATTAGGCTTGAGATGGATTAATGATTGTGCATTGAGCATCGACTCCCCTATACAGAATTTTATTGTTGTTAACAACCATTTGATCAATAAATATGAGAGATGCCCTCTCAAAAAAAAAATGTCTGAAAATGTGAGCACTTCAGTTTTTTAAAGAAAATCTTGAATTAAATTGAAATTTGTATTTGAAGGGTTTATATTTTTAGAAAACCAAAATTGATTTGATTGGTCCTACTTTGTGCAATAAATATCTTAGGGACATGTATTATTTTATTACTGACAAGTTTTTGTTTTTACACTTTGACAGCTCTCATTCCCTTGTTTGGCAGAGTTAACAATTAAATTTTATTTTTATCAGCCAACTTGCCTCATCAGCCTTACATTTCACTTTTCCAAATATGATCTCTATATCTAACTAATCATAGAATGTTACAAAGACCTGTGACAATAACCTCATACTTTGTATCCGAAGGTATTGGTTAGTTGATTTATTATTATACTTTTATACTAGGAATAGCATAAACTATATGAAGACCTGAATTAAAATGCAGTTTATGGCCAGCCATGATTTCCCATAAAATTTGTATGAAGATTTCCCATCTTTTTGGTGGCATTTAATGTATATAAAGTGGATTGTGACCTGGCCTTTGGCTCATTATATTTGGACTTTTTCTCTTAAAAAGATCCAAAGACACATAATTAATATCTACTGCTTTTATACCCCACCATTTGAAAGCTCTCTGGCATAAAAAAGAAATGACTTTGAAAAATGATTTCAGTACTTGGACTGATGATAAAGAAAAACTCAAGGACTACATTTCAAGGACTATCTTCTAAATACAGTTACCAGCTCCCCAAGCTCTGGCCTTCATAATAGCATCTCAAACTTAGAGGGCACTTTTTACTTTTTTTGCCAGAAGAACTCTAGGAGTTTTTGCAAAGATTATTGGGATGATTCTTATTCAATCCCCCAGCAACTCTATGGGTATGAGTTCCCTTATTATTCCTACTTTGTAGCTTAGCTAGTTAAGGTTGTTGTAGCCTATATGTTTAAATAAAGTCCTTCTCAGAGCTTTTAGGATTGTTTGAGGGATAATTACAATGGAGACCTCAGAGTTTAGTTTCCCAGGGTCTTGCCTTCCCATGAATTCCTTATTTCTTTTTGAAGAACTGAGTAGATCTGTTACAAAGGCATTAGAAAATAGAATGTTTCTACCACAATACAACCTTTTTGAGTGCAATGCATTATTCAACCTTACTCAATAAAATACAACATAATATAGGGCTTCTGTGAAACCAGCGTCCGTGCTCAGAATAGCTATTAGAAAAAAATACAAGAGAAATTCTTCCTAAACTCGCCTGTTTAAAAAATAATAATATAACAACAACCTTGAAAGCTAGTGTCAGAGCAGGAATTTAAGAAACTAAAAGGCAACTTATTTCATTGATAAAGAACAATGGCAATTTATCCATCACCTAGCATTCAACAGACAGGAAGGTCGACTTCCAAACAGTGGTGTTATAGATCTTAGCAACATAGTCACAGAAAATAAAAGGGAGCATAAAGGGGCTTTAATGTCATTTATATAAAGCTTGTGACTGCTGTCAGCTTTACTGAAAGATGCAAAGATTCTCACTGATACAAGTGGCTTTTTAGCAACACTGACATATTTTTATCCACCTCTTTGAGAAAGATGGTAAATTGGTTAGTGTAATGAAGAGCACACTATACCCAGTGCGACCACATCCTTGTTATTTTTTACAAATAATTTTGTGATGAAATAAATCAGTTTTAAGTGGATGACATTAAGTTTAGGCTACAATCATTCTACAAAGCTACTTCATTCTAGCTTCTAAATTTCCGGGATGTCAAAAATAATGTACTATCTGAGGAAAATGTGTAATAATTCTAATATATTAATTTAAAACAGGCTTCTCACAGAAAAGTTTTCACTTTTTCCTACATAAAATGGAATTCTGACTTATACAGCAAATCAGTGAGAAGCTGTACACACACACACACACACACACACACACACACACACGCATGCACATGAAGTTGTAATATTTATATTTTTCAATTTGCCAACATAGCAATGCATAATATTTGAAAAACAAAGTTCAAGATACAAACCTAATTTTAGTTAATTAAACCAAGTTCAGAAACATACTTTGAATTAATACCAGATTTTGGAAAAAGAGGTAAACATTTTAAACACACACACATGTGTAAATGCACACAGGATGATCTTTCAGAACTAGAATAAAAACAGAGACAAAGTAAATAGGCCCATGGATTGAAATGAATCCATAACATAAACTTCATAAGTGCAGGGACTTTGTTTTGTTTTTTGCTGGATGCCCAGGATTTTGAACAAGCATATATGCAATATATATTTACATAATGGAAGAATAGAGATAGAAAGCAGAAACCATCAAATATATCTGAACAATAAAGCACTACCTGTGAATGGTCCATATTATTCTCATTTTGAGAAATAGAAAATACTATAGTTTTTCAAGAAGAAATGAGAAATGCATAGGAAATGCAATATCTCAGAAAACTAAACTCTGAAATTTCCATTATATGCAGTTTTGAAACCTTGGAAGAGATTTTATATAAATATATCAATTACTGTAACCATTTGCAAAGCAAAAATGATTAACAATATTCCATTTTTTATATAAATAATGAATATTTCATTAAATTTATTTTACTTTCAAATGAACAGGCAAGCAAAAAAATCTTTATCACATTTATTAATATCTTCATTATACACATGACAATATTGACAAATTATGAGGGCATTTTAAAATTTGAAAATATGTCATTGGATTCAATATGAGAGTAATGCTTTGTTTGCTAACTGAGATAGAGGAAAATTTTATTTTATTGTATTATCTCTCAAGAATTAATAGTAAAATATTATGATATTCTATATAGATTGTATAGTAAGTAGAGACTCTGTAGGTCTCTTTTAATGCTTATAAAACATTTCCTTGAATAAAATTCCTATTTGTATGAATTTGTTAAAGCAAAGATTTATATTCGTATAATCAAGTTTTCCCAGTTTGACATGTCCTATATTGACTGAATTAATGGCCCATAACTTTGTTGTATTCTCTTACTCTGACTCCAGGTTTAGCCCTGAGACTTGCTTTGGAAATTGAATAGTAGCAGACTCAACCCCAGAGAAAGCATGTTCCTGCTTGCACTTTTGTGCCTCTGCCATCACCTTGAGAACACACTCAGGCTGATCTACTGGAGGGTAAGCAAAGGAAATACCAAAATCAAATTACTCCTGTTATCCCAGCTAATGCCAGTTTAGATCCACTGACAGCTAGACATGTAAACAATCCCAGACAAGATTAGGACCTAGCCAACCACCCTACGAAGGTAAATAATTAAATGTTTATGCTATGGCAATCTTTATGAGGACTTGTTCTTGTTGATATTCTTGTTATTATGACACTCTATAGTATCAATTGTAATGGATATCAAAGTAGCCACACACAAAACTTGTGATGTTTATTTGCATGCCTCCTTCTTTTGAGAACTCACTAATCTATGCCACTAAATCGTGAGTTAGCATTTTACTAAACAACTAGGCAATAATTAATTCAAACACTAGCTGAAGAGAATTGATTCTGTCCTTCCTGTGTTCTTACGGTGAACCAAAATTTGATCTCATCACCTATTCTGTTCATACCCCAGGTGAATTCTCTGAAGTGTTTTCCTGACAAATTTTTCCTTAGTTTGTTCTCTAAGAGCTATTAGGATTTAATTAACAACAAATAGAGAAAAAAACCTCCCTATTTTTACTTGCAATGCCTGACTTAATCCTGGTAATTCCTGACCCCTTAAACTTTTAATTCATTGGAAAGAAAAAAAACATAAATAAAAGTTTCCCCCCACCATGTTGTCCAGTTATGCAATATAAAAAGTATCTTGGAGCAGTATACTAGGTCACTGTATTTTCCTTATGAAATGTATATCTTCCAGAATTACATGATTAATACTGCTGGGAAAGAATTAGGTTTGGAGATGCAGGGAAGTCAGAGTGCAAGTTGAGGAAGGCAGCAGGGAGCAAAGAAGAGCAGAGGGAGGAAGGGAAAGCTCATTGAACTCCTGTTTGGCATTGGGAAAATCCCTTGCCAAACTCCTACAGCCATGGTCACCTGGCATCCAGCATCTGCTTGAATCTGCACAGTGTGGGAACTAAGTCCCTACCAACCCAGGATTTGGGGTTGCTGCAGAGCACTGGACGGGGTGAGATTATGTTCTAAGAACTTCCCAAAGCAAAGGAAGGTGACTTTCAGGCAGACTACTAAAGAGCACAGTTGTACAACTGCAGTCCTATCTGACCAGGTCGCCCAGGCAACAGGAACTTGCAAGCCCAAATCAGAGCTCTCAGCAGCACTTCCCTACTTATTTGGAGTAGAACAGAAACAGAGTGAAAACTTGTGCTTAAGTCTGGGTAATAGAATGAAATAGCAAATTAACAAAGACACCACTGGAAGAGAATAGAGACAAAATGTAGTAAATTGAGCAGTAAGAAGTCTTCATTTAAGGCAAAAAAGGTGCACTCTCAAAGAAAGGGGACTGCAGGCAGCCTCAAGAGGCACACCTAAGGGTTTAGGTTTTGGGATTTTATAGAGCTTTTTGGGTAGGAGTCAGCATAAGGCATAATGTATACAGGTGATTCATAGTTCCTTTGAAGTTTTTTCTGAAGAATAGAGTTATTTAGGTGACTGTGTTGGTCCAGATCTTGGTATACTTTATCCACATAGTTTTACTTACACTTTGGAGGTCTGTCTTGTGTCCTAGTTACAAAGTCACTTAATTAAGGGGATGGAAGCAGAGGAAGTACAACATAGAATTAAGTTAAAGACTAAGCTGGGCCTTTTTTGCAAGCTAAGTAGATTGTAATGCCATGACCCTTGTCCCATTTGTTTGCCTTACATCATGAGGTAGAGCAGAGAAGTCCTTGATTGACTTTTCTTTATCTGGGGAATTGTTTTTGATTTGGGGAATATCTGGACTTTCCAAGACACTCCTGGCTTTTGAAACTTCAAGTAATTAACTAAATAGTTAATGTAATCACAGGGACCAATACAGGAGAGATTCAGGTAAGTTAGAATAAGAGGTGAACAGATATTACAACAGACACAGATATTGGTGTGATTCACTTTGAAGATGGAAGAATGGATTGCAAGCCAAGGAATACAGACAGCCCCCAGAAACTGAAAAAATCAAGAGAACAGCTTCTGCCATGACAGCCTCCATGGAGGTTTTTGAAACATAGATTTTTACCCCAGTGAAACCAATTTGGTACTTCTAACCTCCAGAACAAGAGGACACATCTGAGATGTTTTCATCCACTAAATTTATAGTTTTTAAATTTGTTATAGCACCAATAAGAAACCAATATATGGAACTAGTGAGTTTATAAGTCTATCATCTCATCTGCTATTTGAAAATAGTTCAATTTTGTTTCCTTATTATGCTTTTGATGCCAGCGTTCTTGTTTGCAGAATTGAAGAATGAACTTAGCAAATACCTAAGGTAGGAGAGCCAGAGAGAGGCTTTTATTGAGGAAATAAAATGAGAGCAAAGAGCTCCTGGCTCATGCTGGGAGGGGACAAGGGAGCCCGGGGTGGTGCATTGTCTAAGGGATTTATAGTCAGTTGAGGATTTTTAGGAATGTGGGTAAAGGGCTAGGGGTGCAGACTTGTACCACCTGCCCTGCCCCCAAGGTGGGCTGGATTGTTGTCTGTTTGCTATGGCTGTTTATAGTTGAGATACAGTGAAGTCACTGAGGGTTATGCTGAGATACCCTTGCAGAACGCTCAAACATTCCAGGCCAAGTTGCTCCTGGCCTTTTAGCCTTTAACTGATCTCACTGAAGATGTCTATATTCCTGGTCTGGTATCTTTACCCTAGAGAATTGGTATGACCTTGACTTTGCATATTGCTTAACACGGAGTTTTGATAGGGGCTTCTTTACATTGTTACATTGCTTGACTGTAAATATCCTGCCTTGCTTTTTCTGGAGGCCCTCACCCTACTCTGACTACACTCAAGGTCCCTGTCTCACTTTTAGGCCTCAATTGCTGCTGCTTCTAACATTCCAGTGTTGAGTTCACAAATGTTTACACTTGAAACCCATTGCCTTTCAGTCCTTATATTTATAAATTGATAAATACAATTCAGCATCTTCTCAAATGGCTGGATAATGGAGTCATTACAATCGAGTCTGATACAAGCATGGTTCTTGAAGCTGCATGTACTATTACTTAGAATTCTCTGAGAAGTGCAATGAGTAACCTTCACACTTAGGTTTGTAACAGATTTTTGTAGTTGAAAGATTATTGTCCTATTATTTATTATTTTGTTCCAATTCTTCTTTGTACATGCATATTTCCTTTGTGTCTATATTTGTTAAGAATTCTGCAACTTTCCTGCACACTATTTGAAACAACATTCTCTTTTGTCTTTAATGTACTTTAATCTTTCATCAAATACCACCCTAGATCTTACTATGCTGTTCTTTAGAAAAAAGCCTGCATTCTTATACAATATAAAGTAGTTAGGCATTTGGCCATTTGTCTGCCTTCTTACCCTCTTTTTTTTTTTCAACCAGCATTACAAGTTTTCTGACTGAACTCGTAAGCTTAAATCTTTCCACACTTTATAGAGTGCTTTGTTTTTCACAAAACTTTCAGATTTGGTTGTTTCTTTTCAGAAGAGCAAATTTTAGACAAAGCTGTATATTAGGCTCTTGAGGAGGAAGAATTTTCCTCTGCCCTTCAAGGTTCTTCTAGCTAGTCTAGGACATAAGACAGATAAACAAGATAAAAAATAAGAAGTTTAATTACTTACATCCAGGGAATCCATTGATATGAGATTCCAAAGACAGGAAAAGTGTGGTATACTTGTCATATGGAACACACCAGAAAAGGGAGCATAGGACTCTGGGACATCAAAGGGAAGGAAAACAACCCTCAGAAATGTGAAAGATAAACAAAATATTATAAACAAATGTTTGCTGAACCATCCAGAAACAATGGGACATAGAAATTTTAACAAACAAAATTTGCTAAGTTTGTCCCTGTCTACAACACTTAATTCATATTATACTGTAGATATCTATGATGAGAGTTCTCTTCCTGGGGCAATTCCTCCACTTAGATTTTTTTATGTAGTTAGGTGAGGACAGGCCAAAGTTTCTTTCTGAGTCTTTTAAGACTGGATTGTTTCTAACAAGACAATCTGCATGACCAAAGTGGCACCTCTGGGAAGTCTGCGCCCTTGACCTCTACAAGGCAAAATGAACCTTGATTGCTTTTATAGTTTTCTAATCAATGATACTTTATTGTTTTCCTTCCTAAAACTTAAATCTACTATTTTACACTTATATTTGACTTCATTCCAGAATGATCCTTTTATTTGTATGAGCTTTCCAGCAATATATCAGTTGATCTCTAATAAACAGTGCTGTTTGTCAGAAAACCAGAGGGGATCTTCCAGGGTAGTCATGACAGTTCAAATAGAAATATACAATATAAACTTATTCAAAATTGAAAATAAAACATCATAGCCATTCACATGTGATAAGGAGGTTATTTTGGATAAATTTTCCCTGTGTCAAATCTTAAACCTCTCCAAAGTTCATATAACTAAACTTCTTCCTTTTCTGTATCCTAAAATATTTTGGGTCCATGGGAATTCTCTAAGAATTAGCTGCATGTATACAGTGAAAAAAGATTTTCACTGCACGTAATGATTAATTCAAAGTCACTGCATGAAAATGCCTTTAGGTGGAAAAAAGCATTGTCCTTTATCTTCTGTGTAATGCAAAGCATGAACCCAGATGATATGGCCTATTAATTCACTTATTTTGTATGTCTTCTCTTGAATTATCTTTTAAGGTGTTAGGGAGTGTGGGTAAAATTGCAATATTTCCAGAATCTCTGCCTGGCCTTAGTGCATCTCCAAATCAATAGGTGTTTCCAAGGGGTAGAGAGAAGTAGTTCATCTCCATATCAATAGGTAATTACAAGGGCAAGTGAGGGCATATCTGGACTAGAGAGGTCAGGTGTGGCCTCTTTCTGCAGCCAGGTCACAAGACATATGGGAGAGAAGTGGACTACTTGTAAAAAATAAATGGGTTTCTCTCACTTTGCTTCTCCCTTTGGCTGATTTCAGTTTCAAAAGTATTTTGTCCCAGGACTTTCCCACCAGCATTATATCTGGCAGTAGTCAGCAAGACTCTGAACGGAAATCTGTCTACATGGGTGCAACCATTGGGAGGGCTGCCCTTTGAGATGGTGGGGAGATAACCAGAACCCCCCATGTGGATGGTGGGGAGGCCCCAGTGGCTGCACAGTGGAGGGTACAGCTTCACCCAGGAGCCCCCTATCCTTGGGTCTTCCAACTGGGGAGCCCTTAGTGGTGAATTGGTCTAGGGTAATGCACTTCCTAAAGGGGTGGAGCCTTCCCCACTAGAAGCTGAAGAATTAGCCCTCCATGAGATAGAAGACTGCTTAGAGGCCATGAGTGGTCATGCAGCAGCTGGGATCTCTCTTCACTGAGAGAGTGAAAAGTGTTATTGAGGAGAGAAAGAGGATTATCAAGTATAGAGAGAAACTTTAGTAGAGAGACACACTTCAGCATCACTTGGAGGAGCTGGGTGATGACCTATGGGTTGCCCTTAAGAGAGTTATTGAGTAGACAGGTCGAGCTCCTGGAATATACGTTGGCAGCAATGAGGGAGGAGACATCAGGGGAATCTGTATTAAAGGAGGCTGTGGGGGAGGGAGAGGAAAGAGCAGTGCCTTCAGCCTAGGAGATGGTAGAGGAGATGTTAGGAGAGGATGAGGGGGTGGGGTCAAGGGCCGATCTGTTGCCGGCCGAGACCACCACTCGAGGCAACAGACTCTCCTGTATTAGAGGCCTACCCAGTTGTAATTAAAAAAATAAAAACACAGCAACACAGGCTCCTTGGGGAGGTACAGCCCCCTCCCCATTGTGGAGCACTCCATGCTCTGCCCCAGTACCCAGGATGAGCTGGTGGTGGTGGACATGAGCATCCGAATCGGCAGAAGCCATTGGAACCTCTGCCTACATTTCTTTGCATCTCTGGAATATGGGGGTGGAAAACATTGTTATGTCAGGCTCTGAAATGGGTAGACTGGTTTCCCTGACACTCACCCTTCCCTCTTGCAGCAGTTGCAAAGTACAAGTCACTCCTCAGGGAATCAGGCACTTCTAAATTGTCTGACAGCAGCCATCAGGGCAGTTTGGCCTAATCAGGGTGATTTACCATACTTAATCCACTACCCGGAAAACACATGCAAAGCTCCAGCAGTTGTTATGGGAATTTGGCATTAAAATATCATGTACAATATGGACCCCCAGGGCCTCGATGAGGAGTCGTTCACTGCAGGAAAGAGAAATCTGGTGCTGCATACAGCTCCCCCATCTCTCTTTCAGTCTGTAGTGGCTATTCTTCCTCCCTACATAGGGTAACCCATAAGTGAGGCTACTTGTACTATAGCATATTTGGAGGAGGTTGAAACAATTAGAGCACAGAAGGAAGTATGGGGTATGACTGAAAGGAGAAAAGCAAAGGGCCCTGTGAAGTTCTCAAGGAACCAGATGTGGGTTGATTTGATAAAGGCCAAGGTAATGAAAGAAAAACTTAATGGGCAGCCTAATAGGATCTTGTTAGAACTGTGGCACCATTTAAAGCCAGAGCAGCAGCTCCAGCCACTGAGGTCCAGGACACAGAAATTGGAGGCAAAGCCCCATGTCTGTCCAGCCTGTGTCCCTGCAAGACTTCCTCGGGAACAGTACTCAGGCTCTTCCTGGGCCCTCAATAACATAGAGCAATGATGGAGCATCACAATTCAACAGAGGGGGAGTCAAGGTCCCCACTTTGGGGGATGTGGTAGGGACCTGAGGCAACACGTAGAATTAGCAATTCATTGGTCCCCTGTGAATGTACAATGCGTCCTGGTGCTGGTGGACACAGGAGCTGAGTGTTTTCTGATTTATTTCAACCCTGAGTGTTTTCCCAGTATCCCTGCTGTGATACCTGTCTATGGGGATAAGGCAATTAGAGTGAAGAAAGCCCAAATACCATTGGGGATAGGGTGTTTACCCCCAAATGAGCATACAGTATACACTTTTCCAACCCCAGTATATATTTTGTGGGTGGATATCCTGCAGCACCTGTGGTTACAGGCCACTGCAGATAAGTTCAGACTGAGGGTACATGTGGTAAAAACAGTTCTAAGGTAACATGCTGAGCACTTAACTGTCACTTTGCCAGTACCTTGGAGAGTGAAAAATACTAAGCAATATAAATTGCCTAGGGGCACAGAGAAATTGGAGAAACACTACAAGAGTTGGTGAAGGTGAGCATTATAAAGCCCACTCATAGTCCTTTTAATTCTACAAGGTGGCCAGTTAAAAAGCCAGATGGCTCCTGGTGTATGACTGTGGACCACAGGGAATTGAATAAAGTTACACCCCCTTTGCATGCTGCTGTCCCTTTGCAGGCTGGCAGGGAATATTTGCTTTCCTCCCACAGGGATACCTCCACAGTCTTGCCATTTGTCTTGGAATTTTAGTACACGACTTGGCCACATCAAAGAAACTGCATATCGTGCACCTATATCACTAATTTGATGATATTATGCTCATGTCTGATTCTCTTGCAGATTTGGAAGGGGCAGTTCCTAGACTGCTGCACCATAAACAGGAGAAAGGATGGACTGGGAACAGCACCAGGTTTCAGGAACATGGTTTGTCTGTAAAGTTCTTGGGGGTTGTCAGGTCACATGAAACTAAAGTTATTCCAGAATCAGTCATAGACAAGGTCCAAGCTTTCCCTTTCCCTACCACTATGGGACTATTACAAGACATTTTGGGTCTTTCGGGTTACTGGAAAGTGTTTATCCTGCACATGGCACAAATTTTACAGCCCTTACACTAGTCAGTTCAAAAGGACATCGGGTGTGACTGGGATGAAACATGTGCAGCTGCTTTTACTGCTGCTCAGTGGGCAGTCAAGGCCATACAGGCCTTGAGTAATGGGCTCATGAAGTCCCTGTGAGCTAGATGTTCATGTAGCCAAAGATGGTTATGGATGGGGTCTTTGGCAGCAGCTTGACCAGACACACCAACCTACTGAATTCTGGTCATGACTATGAAAAGGAACAGAGGTCTGGTATACCTTGATAGACAAGCAACTGGCTGTCATGTACCATGCCTTGCTGCCTACTGAGACCATCACGGAAACAGCTCTGACCAAGGTAATAACCACCTATTCCATCATGGGGTGAGACTGGACCCACAGGCCACGGAGTGGGTATGGCACAGACACACTGACCAAATGGGGCGCATACTTACAGCAGTGTAGCACCATCTCTACTAGCCCCTTAAGTAGAGAACTCTAATGCTCATTGGGGCCAGTGAACTATACTAGTGGAAAGCAGGAAAAACTTACTTTTGAGCCACTGGTAGTTGAAAGAACTTATCAGGAGAGAAAAGCCCCTATACCTGAAGATGCTTGATATACAGACAGCTCCAGTCATGGCAGCCCCTGAAGTGGAGGGCTGTGGCTTTCCATCCTAAGATGGAGACAATATGGATGGAGGATGGAGATGGGAAGAGCCAGTCAATGGGCCAAGTAGAGGGCAGTATGGCTCATGATCACCCAGGAGCCCTCCTCCATAGTTGTCTGCACTGACAGCTGGGCCACATATCATGGCTTGACCCTGTAGCTACCTACATGGTACCAGGCACACTAAATGGTTGGTCACTGTCCCCTTTCGGAGCAAGAGTTGTGTCAAGACCTATGGGACTCTGGTCAGACTAAGACAGTTACTGTATATCACGTGACTGGCCATTTGCCTTTGGCATCCCCAGGGAATGATGAAGCAGACACACTGGCCCTGGTGTGCTGGCTAGAAGGAAAGCCTGCCTCTGTTGTAGCCCAATGGTTACATAAGCATTGTTGCATACTGGGCAAAAGACAACTTGGCCTGTAGCCCATTGGTTGGGCTTGCCATTGACCTTTGAATAAGTCAGCAGAGCCTGGAAGAAGTGCCTTGTGTGCTCTAAGAAGGACTTACCCCAAGTCCCGTGGCAACATGGGACAATAGTAAAGGGGCTGATACCCCTTGTCAGGTGGCAAAAAGACTGTATTGGGTCTCTGCACATATCAGAAGGTTATCAGTAGGCCATGACTTGTGTAGACTGTTGGTTGCTCTTCCTGCACATCGTGCAGGTCAGAAAACTACCAAGAGGATCCTAGAGTGTCTCTTTGCAACCTATGGCTGGCTGCAGGTGATTGAGAGCAATTAAGGTACCCATTTTATGGACATGCATTACAAAAATGGGTATAACAATTAGGAATAAAGTGGGCTTTTCATGTATCATATAGCCCTACCAGGACAGGCATGATAGAGAGGTACAACAGTTTGTTGAAATCTGGCTGGAATTCAGACACCAATTGTCTACAGGGCTGGTCAGTTTGCTATGGACAGTGCTATGGTGTTTTTAATGAGAAGCCCCAAAAAGGAGCCTTGAGCCCTGTGGATATGTTAACACACACTGCTGTCTCTCCTATGTGCAAACCAAACAAGAGTTATTGAAGCCAGGATATGGCCAACAGAGCAACGTCCTGCTGCCAGCCCCAACTGCATTGAACCTTGGAGACACCATTGAGTGTATGTGGCCCTGAACATTTTGACATATGGACCAGTGTTGGCTGGCCCTCCTGGCACCTTGGGGAAAAGGCCTGGAAGCTGGCCTTGTATATATTCCTGGAGAAACAGCAGAGTGGCCCCAAAGATCATGGGATGTAAGAGTATCTTAAAAGGAAGTTTTGTTTTATCGTTATGGCCAATACATATACCTTCCATAGCCCTATATATTGACCCATCTGTAACTGCCACAGGAAGGGGTGTGAAATTCCAATGTACTAGACCAAGGCAAGATCCCATTCCTGCCCCTATCCTGTCACAGGATCACTCTCTTGCATGCATCGTACCTGATGGACAAGATTTGTCTATGCTGTTGTTAAAAGATGTATCTTATCGACCTTAAGGTTATTTTCTTCTACAGTCCCTGTGGCCTGGACATACTCCCTGGCTGCAGCTGCAGTGTGATGATTACTCTGAACTCCCTACCTTTTCAACTACTGACTGCCTGTGGAATGTGCGAGCTATGGACTTAATATGCATAGTAGTTTGAAGCTAGCTGAATCCTCCTGCTTGAGGATTATCATGATTTTATTGCTGTTGCTATTGTATATTATGAGTCTGGTTACAATGCTCCATTTTTCTTGCATAGGGGCTGTTGTGGAAGATGAGGAATGAGTAGATTGTAAGGTGAGATTTCTGGAGGGTTGTGCTGTGGGTGAAACTGCTATATTTCCATAATCTCTTGCCTGTCCTTAGTGCATCTCCATCTCAGTAGGTGTTTCCAATAGTCCAAATAGGTAATTACAAGGGTGAGCAAGGGCTTATCTGGACCTGAGAGGTTGGGTGGGGCCTCTTTTGCAGCCACGTTGGAAAGATATGGAATGACTGCTTGTAAGAAATAAACAGGTTTCTCCCATTTCATTTCTCCCTTTGACTGATTTTGGTTTCAAAGGTATTTTGCCAGGATTTTACCCCCGGTTTTACAGGGAGGAAGAAATTTCCTTAACCCCTCTACATTATTCTAGGTGGTTAAGAATCAAATTGACATGAGAAAGATTAACAGGAGAAAATAAAGTTTAATTATATAAGTATGCCACAAACATGGATTCCAAAATACAGCAACTGTAAACTATATGTGTCATCCTGAACCAAGGAGAAGGGGAGGTAGGCATCTGGACTTCAAAGGAAAAGGAAAGTATTTCACAGGAATATGAAAAGAGTAAATGTTCAGTAAACAAAATACTTGATGGGCTGCACAGAAACAGTGGGGAAGAGGAAACAGGCCTTGTCACATTCCTTCCTGTCTATCATCCCTATTTACCTCATAATATAACATCTATGGTGATAGCTCTACTCCTGGAACAGTTCCTCCAACTAAATTCTTTTTAAGCAGTTTTGGGGTTGGGGGTAAGGTCAAAGTATCTTCTTGAGTCTTTTGGGCCTTGATGGTTTTCAGCTCAAAATAATTTTCATGTCACAATTGCACATCTTGTGGCAGCCTGCCCTGTGTCCCCATAAAGACTTTGTTAATTTTCTAATTCTGAATGAAGGGAAATTTATCAGGGTCTTTCTAAGGTTCTCATTAATGAATCACAAAAAAATATTCCAGATAAAGGTTGAAATCCATAACTAGTATTGCCATTTTGTATTATTAAGTGTTTTATAATTTCTAACAAGGTACTATAGCACATTTGGTTACCAAGTGTGCCCACATCACCACACTTCAGATTCGCTGATGAAGTAGTACGGGTAAAATTGCAATACTTACAGAATCTCTCACCTGGCCTTATTCCATCTCCATATCATTAGGTGTTTACAAGCAGTGGAGAGAAACTTGTTCTCTCCTTAGTCCATGTCCCTATTAACAAAGGGTGGGGGTGGAGAGCTTGGAGTCCAGCACGCAGGGACAGGAGAGGTCTTTGGCCTCTCAGCCAAAATGTGAGAGAAATGGGAGGAGTGAGAGCAGTGGCTGGAGAGGCAGGTAAGCAGGAGTAGACAGATGAACAGAGCAAGGATTCTTGCAAGCAATAAAAGACCTTCTCTACCTATGTAGTTTTTCCCTTGACTGATTTTGGTTTCACTGGTTTGTGGTTTATTTGCCCTGGGCATGGAACACATTTTTTCCTCCAGAGTCACATGTAGGAAAATCCTTCCTGATATATTCTAGTTCTTAAAGATACTATGACTCATTATCTGTGTTTCTGTAGCATTTGATTTCCTGATACTGGTTAACTAACCACCCTTTGCTCTCAGTCACATTACATATACGGTCATATTAGAGGAGGCAGTTAGACACAAACAAGAGAAAGAGGCCAGCCCATAACCAAGGAAGAATCCACCCTGACCAACCCCTAAGCCCTCATATTCCTAGTTCCATGATCAGGGATGCCTAGCTTATTAGGAGGCCCAGACCATCAAGGACACCTAGCTTATCAAGAGGTCCATTGCCACAGGGGCTTTCCTGATTACAGGATATACACAAAGTCCAAGACCTTGTCCAAAGTAACCCTACCTCATTAAAGTAACATCTAAAACTAATTAGCATTGTGGTTTTGTGACTCACCACACCCACCATGGGTAAGGTGCCTGCTGACTGAGAAAATAATTTATGTAACTTACAGCTGTCAATCAAAGGACATAAGATTCAGGGCAGGACTTCCTGCCATTTTAAGACAAATTAAAAGCCAAACTAACCCCAATAGTAGGGCAGCTTCTGGTTTCCTCTCTTCTCTTGAGAGCGTACTTTTTGCTATAACCCAATAAGTTCCTGTGGGGTAAATTGCAGAATTTCCAGAATCTCCCACCTGGCCTTAGTTCATTTACATATCGATAGGTGTTTAATACTGCAGGTTCCTGCAGCCTCTTGGGCAAGGGGTAGAGAAAGGAGAGCCATTCTCTCCTCTCCTCTGTTCCTGGTATGTAATTGGTCTGGCATCTGCCAGTCACCAAGGACTTGCCCATGGAGTTGCTGCCAAGAGGGGAGGAAAGGGAAGTGAGGGCACACCATGGCCGCAGAGACATAGAGCAACAAGTGGGCTTTGCCAGCCGGGACAGGGGAGAAAGGAGAGAACATGCTGTGACCAGAGGGGACAGATGGGGCTGGGCCTCAGGTAAGCAATAAAAAGAGTTTACCCCAACCTACCCCAACCTACCCTTCCCTTGACTCATTTTAGTTACATGGGTTTATTTGCCCCAGGCTGGGAAAATCCTTCCCCCAGAGCAATAGCTCCCTATTGCTTTTTCTTGCTATCTGGTCTCTCAAATGAATTCCTTCTTCCTGGAAGACAAGAACCAGGGAAACACAATGTGTTCAACCAGTAGCAGTGACATCAGCACAGCATCAATTCTCAGAGATGTTATAGGTACATCTGTACAGGTATATTTTTAACAGGTGTAAAAAATATTGATGTTCTGAATCAAAGAAAAATTTCTATAGTTGGAAATCAATAGTTAAGTTCTAATGACAAAACAGGAGTTTAGGGAATGTGTATAGCACATCCTAAATTGCATTTGAATATTTATTCAGAAAATATATCCATGGCATGAATATATATATATATATATATATATATTCATGACATGTCTTTTCCTACCACAAAATATTAGCCTAAAGCCTAAGCATTTATGTTTTAATAAATTATATGCAGGATTGACATTTTATGAAACATGGAATCTTCTCTTGTGTATGTGGGCACTCAGTAGCTTCTTATTATCAATTCCTTTAGGCCTCTGTTTTGCTTAAATTAGTACAATCTTAGAATTTGTTTATAGTTTCATGAATTGAGGCAAAAGTCCTTAAAATAAGGATGGCTTTTCATAAAGACTAAGAAGGAAAGAGAAATTATAGATACACTGTAGATACAAATTTGGTTGCTGCTGTTCCTATTGCTCTTGTTAAAAAAATATGAAATTAATTCAAAATGAGAGGGGAGAAAAATTTATGATTAAAAAAAATCTAGAAACCACTTACCCATCCCTCCTCTGTTATCTTTTGGACAAAATTCCTCAAGGATGTTATCTTGCTTGTCACAGAACTCTTCCTACTGAATGTGGGGTTAGGGAAATAGTAAATCAATGAAGTTAAGATCAGTGATAATGGTGAATTAAAGAAGTGTATTATTATGGGTGCAAATTACTAAGAAGACTTGAAAATATATAAAATAATGTCTGAATTGAGTATGTTATTCTTTCTCATTAAATGATTCTGAAATGATATACTTTTAAAGACACATCAAAATATGTCATTTGTTTTTTGAAACAATAATGATATAAATTAAAATATTATAAACTTCATATACCTTACTATCCCATACAGTCTTGTGCATTGTAAGTAAGCACCTTCCTTTTTAGATACTTGATTAGACAATAAATCATATATATTTTCATCTATGAAATTTTCCTGATGACAATTATTCCCCATACTCAGACAATTTGGACATTTTTAGTGTGCTCAGAATTTAATAGCCAAAGACATAGAATGTTCTCAATAAATTATTGTTCATAAGAATTCATTAAAATTATAGATCATACATAATACATGCATTGAGTAATAATGGCACCTACAGGGTGAATTATGTTTATTTAGTTTGGAATAAATTATTAGTTTTGGCAAATCTTATCTAATGAACTATCCTTAATGATTTCCTTTAAGGATATCCTGTTAAAACAATTTAACATGAAAAATATATGACCTGCAAAACCTATTTTTAAAAGTGCTTCAGTTTCCAATGCTACATAATAAATGATGGCATTATAATTAACACATATTTCTTCTCACAGAGCTTAAAAAAAACCAGAAAATTTGCATTCAATCTACTTAAACTACATTGGATTGTTTAACTATTTGGATATTTCACATATAATCCCACAAGCATGACACAAGGAAGCAGTTTATTATTATAATTTAGAGCATCATCTTTGACACTGTAGGGGACAAGGGCAGGCGGCCGGAAGATGTGCCACTTTGGCATGCAAATTGTTTCAAGCTCAAAACCATCAAGGCCCAAAAGAGACTCAGGAAGATACTCTGACCTTCCTTCCACATCCAAACTGTTGGGGGAAGAGTTGTTTATTTCTTTGGTTCCTGTTCCCACCACAATAAGGAATTGAAGGGCAGAGACACAGTAATGAAGCGCAATAAAAGTTTTATTTAAAGTAATGCACTTAAAGAGAGGAAAAAGTGTGGGAATCTTCTTAGAGAAAGAGGTACCCTGGAAGGTTGAAAAGTTTTGGGAAGGAATTTGGTTTGGAGACAAAGGGAAGTCACAGTACAAAGTGAAGGAGGCATTCAGTAAAGTGAGAGTGTCAGGGAATGACAGAACAGAGTGATAAAGGAATTTCATTGAATTGCTTCTCAGCATGGGGCACATCCCCTGCTACTCCTTAAGCCAGTGCCACCTGGCATCCAGTGTCCACGTGGATCTGCATGGCATGGGAAATGAGTCCCTACTACCCCAGGATTTGGGGGAGCAACAGAGCACTGGATGGAGTGAGATTATGTTCTGAAGACTTCCTAGAGGCAGAGAAAGAAGACTTTCAGGTAGGGTACTAAAGATCATGACCATATAGCAGCAGTTCTGCCTGGTTCACTCAGGTAATAGTAATTTGCAAGCCCATATCTGAGATCTCAGCAGCCCCTCCCTACTTATCTTAAATAGGACAGAGAGATTGAAGATTTGAGCTTAAATCTGGAGGATTAGAATGAAATAGCAAAGTAACAAAGACACCATTGGCAAAAAGCACAGAGACAAAGTCTTATAAGTTGAGCAGTGAGAAGTTTATTTAAAGCAAAAAGATGCACATTTGGTGTAACTTTGGGAGTGGAGGGAGTCTTTCTCCCCACCTGGGGCAAAATCAGTCAAGAGGAGAAACCTGTTTATTGCTTACAAGAAGTCACTACTTCTGCTCACCCATGCCTCTCACCACCTGGCTCGAAACTTCTCTGGTCCAGTTATTCATTCCCTCACTCCTACCACCCTTGTAATCACCTAGTGATATGGAAATGAACTACTCTCCACCCTTGGAAACACCTACTGACGCGGAGGTGCGCAAGATCTGACGAGAGAGTCTGAAAATATTTCAATTTTACCTACACTTGGAGAAAGGGGAGTGTGGGTAACCTCAGAGAAGAGGTGCCTTGAAAGGTTGGGGGTTCCCCTTTTAAAGATTTTTCAGGAATGTGACAAAAGGCTTGGGGGTGTAGATTTATCAAGATGTTTTTCTTTGTTGAGACATTAAGTCTCTTCGCTTCTATTATCAGTCCTTTAGGTAATTCTGCAAAATTAACACAAGAAATTTACTGATCCAGTTCTTCCCCAGGATATCAGCTTCCTTCTTGACATGTCAGCTGCCCTGCTCCCAAGGTGGGCTAAGTTATTGACTGTTTGCTGATAAATATATTAGGAATCTTACTTCCTAACTTCCTTGCTTTTAAAATGCAACCTTAGCTTTAAGATGGAATCTTTCCTGTTCTTACTATGCTGTATATATCTGGGTTTGTTTGGAAAATTAATCATGATGCTTGTCTCCTGTCCAGGTTGCAATTTGCTTGATCAGGGGCTGAAGGAGTAAAAAAAACAGTATATAGGGTAAGTTAAAGAATAACCTGGGCCTTTTAGCAGGCTAAAGTAAATCTTACAATGGCATGATCTAATTGATGCAATGAAGACATGGGCTATGTTGGGATACTTTTCTTTATCTGGGGAATATCTGGACATTCCAAGTTATTCCTGGCCTTTGAAGCTTCAACTGAATAACTCATTAACTCTGTGAATCTTTTCTGGTCTCTAATTTTATCTGGTTAACTCTTTGAGTCCCTTTTAGTGGGCTTTCCTGGCCTTATTCTCTCTCCACCCCACTCATATCTATTTTTCTGCCTAACACAGCCCCACAACTGCATAAAAAGAATTTAGGTGGAGTAACTGCTCCAGGAGGAGAGCTATAACCATAGATGTCTATATTATATTGTAAACTAGGGAAAATAGACAAGAAGGAATATAACAAATTCTGTTAAAATTTCTCCCTCTGCTCCATTATTCTGTGTGTCCCATCAAGTATTTTGTTCAGCAAACATTTACTGTTCATATTCCTGTGAATTACTTCCCTTTTCCTTTGAACACCTTCCCCTTCTCCTTGTTTTGGCATGACATTTATACCTCAATCTCCTGGTCTCTGGAGTCCATAACTGTGGATTCCCCAAACATCATATGTAATTAAACTTTTTTTTTCTCCTGTTAATCTATTAGTCTCATGTCAATTTGAATCTTAAACCAGCTAGAAGAACTTAGAGGGATAGAGGGAATATCTTCCTCACAAACAGCACCAAGCTACTTGAGTTGAAGTCCTGACATTGACACTTACTACCAGTATGACCTTGTAAGTGTGGATAATAATATAACCTAAGACAAAGTTTATTATAAGAAAGGGATTATGTTTAAATTGGGACAAATCAAAAACTCTAGAGACCAAGAAATTTCTGAAATAAAGGGGCTTATTAAGCCATTGCAGATGCTAGGCAGATAAAGACTATGTCCTGGGACAGGAAATTTCTGCTTCACCAGCAGCAAGGCCAGTTAACAGAAACAGCTTTTCTGCCAGACTCAACAAACAGGGCACCTTTAGGAGGGGTTTCAAGGAAAGAAAGTTCATTAAATCCACATTAGCTGCAGTTGAGGAAGGCAGGCTAGCATGAAGCAAGGGAAGTCCTGGGATAGGTGGTCAGTCAATAAAAAAGGGTTGTAGATTATTTCTTGATGATGGTCAGACACTAGTCATGGACAAGGGGTACACAGTAGTCCCGGGGACCTTCTAGATGCTTCTTGAAATGACTTATTCTGGGAATGTGAAATTTCTGGTTAGCTACAACTTGTGACAATCTATTGACTGATGACCTTTCATTTTCACTGTTCTTAATTCTCTGGCCCCTTTGCCACTTAATTTAGGACATTTCAGAATTTTTGCCTTGTCAGTTGTTAAAAAGAGTTACTGGGGAAAAAACTCTTTCGAAGTGTTTGTTATTTATTTTACACTATTTTCTTTATAAGGTTTTTATACTGCTTTCATTTTTATATTTTCTTTCAAGTTTTTTTTTTCAAATCTGCAACTTAGGTTACCCCAAGATCTTACTTATGTTGCTAAGACATACTATTAACAATTTCTTGTTACCTATTCTCAAAGCTCAAATAGTACCAAGTGAAGTTGTATTGTGTCACCATTGTCTGGCTAAGGAGCTGTCTGAATAGAACATTTAAAATACCATTACTAACAAACCATTGTTCATAAGTGTAAACAGCAGCACCATAATATAACTTTGTTAACAAACCAGGGCTGACTTATTTCTTATATTAATAGACCATGAATGAAAGTTTAGTAATCCATTCTAATAAGAACTCTATCTTTATTATTTAAAACCAAACAAAAAAACTGACATAATAGAATCACATATCTAAATAACATCTGAAATTCATGATAAGTCTATTATCATTGTAGACTTTAGATCTAGATTGACTTGTTGGTCATAACTTGATGATATATGAGTATGACATGGATTATAAATCTTGAAAGCCTATCTGTATTGTTTTTCCGTCCTTTTTAATAGCCTTTATAGTATTCTATAGTCATGTCTTTCTTATTGCTTGTATACATATATTAAATCTTCATGGGTCACTTACACACAGAAAAGACACTGCTTTCCAATTGAAGTGTAGCTTTGGAATGGAGAACAGAATACTATCATAATTTATCTGTCTAATGCAATGCACAATTAATGGTAAAAATAAGTTGTAAACTCTTAAGTGCTCACTTAACTTTTACTAAAATTTTATTGGTCCGATTATACTGATCTTTGTATTATTATTCATGCTTATAGATTTTTTAAATTGCTTTTTCCCTCTTTGTCTACAAAATAATCAGTTGATCTATTTATTCTAAGACTTTACAACAAAATGATGTTATAAGGGAAAACTTACACTGGTTATCCCAAATGAGAAAAAAATAGTACATTTTAAAAATACTACTTTTAAAGCTGTACATTTAGAACTGTCCTTTATTCTTAGATTATTATATGTCACTGGTATAGTTAATGTGACAGTAGACAATATTTTTGTTTAATATTCTTTCTTTACAAACAAAAATTAAAAAAGCTCTGACAACTATACAGATCAGTTCTTCATTGTTTTTAATTTTGAAGGATTTATGATATCTCACTGCTCTAGATGAAGTAGAAAATTAAGTCTTTTGAATATTGTACATGTTCTCAATTGGTATGCTAAAGTTCACTCATGTTTCAAAACTTTTTCCAGGTGTCCAATAGATTTTAACTCTTATGATTATGTCTGACACTAGCAGATTAACCTGAGGAAGCCAATTACTATGCATTTGTAGTAATATTTTCAAAATGTTCCAGATATGAGTCTAGTGGTGCATCAGCATCTAAACTGGTTCCATACAATTAACAATACACTTTAGTATAAGCAAAAGAACATTGCCTCATGAGCACATACTGGGGGATGTGACCAGGGCAGTAAACTATTTTATTCAAGTAGTGACTTAGTACTGAAGTGACTGAATAAAGACTACAGTATCTGTAGAAATTATATAAGTTAAAAGACATTGCTGTAATTAGTTATTGATAAAATTATAATAACTTTAGGCTCCTTATACATTAATTCCTTTAATAATACTAAGTTCCTATAATATTAAAATGTTAAAGGATGTCACTAATGCAAAAGATTTAGATGTCACTGCTCTATTCCATGGTATGTGCATGTGAATGTGCATGTGTTAAGGCAAACTCAAAATAGTTGTACACACAACATACAAACCCACATGGACTAATTCCTACAAATAAGTTGGGGAATGAAACACAGAAACACAGAAAGTTTGGTGAAAAGATGTTTGAAGCTGCTTTGCATCTCAGACAGCATGATACCATAAGGCATTTACCTTGCTCTGTAAGCATTGGTGGACACAACAAAGATGCTGCTGGTGTGTACTTAAAGGAATTACAGTTCCTTCAAAACATTGGCTAAGATCCCTCTCCAGCCCAGTAAAACAGATATCAGTAACCCATTACTGTCAGGTGTCAACAGCTATCTAGCTGTCACATGAATATAGAGAAAATGGTACTTTTGCTTTTAAAACAAATAAACAAATAAATCTGAATGTTATCCAGGTAAAATGTGAGTTATAAATTAATATGTGGGAAGAGGAAGGATCTGACAGTTTTATCCCCCATTCTCCATCATCCCCAAAGACATACACATATGCAATAAACAATCAAAAGAATCCTCAAACATATATATATATATATATATATATATATATATATATATATTTAACTATATATATATATAAAACCTTTAAACTTTGAGACCAGAAAAAGTTGGAAGGAAAAGTGGAAAAGATCCTGGTAAGGGTAATTGTGGAAGAGACATGTAATGCCTGCCCCAATCCTGGGATTACAATCCACAGGGAAGTTAAATAACAGGATTCCTATTACTTAAATTTATTATTATTTAAAAATTCTATTTCATAAATAGAAGTTTGTGGATTCAGGGACAGAGGAGACTTGTACCCTATTTCCTCTCCGGAATTCTGGGCAACCACAGCTTCTCAGGCCCTTCTCAAATTATAGTGGTACAGGATCATTGGCGTAAACATGGCTGTGTGGGACACAGCTGTGCCAAAGTAACAAGGCATCACTCTAGAGAAGTTCTATTTCAACTTTTATTTTGAATAATCTATTCACCCCTACTCTGTTTTGAAGCTGTCATTTATCATATTTATAGTTATTTGAGTCTTAACAAGTACTAGGTTATTTTCTGCTGAGTGATTACATTTGTGTCATTCAGTCACAGACTAGGAGCACAGCAGATCGTAAAACTTTGGAGATCTTACATTTAAGCACTGTCAAAGAGGATTAAAGATTACCTCCAGAGTTTTTCATCTGCTCTGCACCAGGAGCCAAGCATGCTCAGACTGTGTCAATAGAAAAAATTCCTAATACTACTATGAAGAGCTTGAACAACCAGATATGAAGGTAACATCTGAATTATCTATTTTTCCATGATATTTTTCATCATTTTAAAAATCCAGAAGGCTATTTAGATATGTAAGTGTTATATTCATTTTTGAGAGGTCAGTATTTGAATTCAGTTATGTTTCTTATAGTTTGACTGCACTGACGGTGTCAATAGGCCATAATAGAGCTCTTTCCATTGTGGCCCAGAGCCAATTTCTTTTCGTTTTCCAGAAGTGGTTGTTTGGGCAGATGTACTAGAAGGGACACCTATACACATAGTAATAAGATAAGTATATGCTTCAGTCTCTTGCAGTATTAAGCCATATTTGCTTATAATAGATTCAAATATTGATTTAATATTTCTAGATGAATTGAAGAGTCATCACCATATCCTAAGAGGAAAGTCTGTGTACCTCATTTTGGGAAGAACATAAAATCATGAGAGCCAGGGGAGAATACTTTGGTCAAAGTAGTACAAGTGTCTCTGAGGTTTAGCCAATGACTAAATCATGATGAAATAGAAAATGTAAAAGGACCAAGTTCTAGTAAGGCGATTAAGTCAGTAATCAAAGACTTTCCCCCAAAAGTCTGAGTCCATACAGCTTCACTGGTGAAGTCTACCAAACATTCAAAGATTGAACACCAATATTTCTCAAACTCTTTCAAAAAGTGGAAGAGGAGGAAACTCTACCAAACTCAATTTATAAGGTAAATACTATCTATCCTGATACCAAACTAAACAAGGATGTCACAAGGAAAGAAAATTGCAGGTCAATATCCCTGATAAATTAGATGCAAAAATCCTTAACAAATTATTAGAACACCAAATTCAACAATACATTAAAAGGATCATAAACCATGATCACGTGGCATTTTTTCCAGAGATGCAAGGGTGATTCAACATCCACAAACCAGTTAATGTGATACACCATATTAGCAAAATGAAGGATAAATTCATATGATAACCTTAATAGATTCAGATGCTTTTGCATTTGACAAAATTTAACATTCATTTATGATAAAAAAAAATCTTAACAAAGCAAGTATAGAGAGACATATCTCAATATAATAAGGGCCATATATTGCAAGCCCACAGCTAATATCACACTCTACAGTGAAAAGCTGAACTCTTTTCCTTTAAGACTAGGAAGAAGCAAGGATGTCTACCCTTGTCACTTTTATTCAACACAGTACTTGAAGTCCCAGCCAAAGCTATAGGCAAGAAAAGAAATAAAAGACATCCTAATTAGAAAGAAAGAAAGAAACATTTAATATTTTGAGATGAATTATTATGTATAGAAATCCTAAAGACACCATCAAAAAACTGTGGAACAAGAGCCAGGAGTTAGGGGGTGAGCATATGAGCTATTTGAGTGCTTTATTCCAGTAAGTGAATTCTACTATGAATTTCTTCATATCATGAGTGTAAATATTCTCCAAAGGAAGGAAACTGTTATAAGAACTTCATGTTCTATGATTTGCAGCTACCATTCTTTACAATTTCAAATTTAAAAAGTTAATTTTTAAGAATACATATATATGCTTGTTTTAGAAATAATTACATTACATCTGCTGAAAATCATACACACTTAATAATGTGGCTTGTGGCTATAGTAAATAGAGTGAAAATGACAGTTGTTTCTTAGAAATAGTTGATATTGTTCTTATAGAGTATTTAATAACAAATAATAAAGTCTTTTCCCCAAATACTTAGAAATAAGTTGTTAGATTGAAGATAATGCTGAAAGTAAAATTTAGATGTATCATAAATGACAGTTATTTAAAATTCTAGTATAAAACTGTATTATGAATATTTTATTAGAGTGATTTTTTAAAATAAAGTTTATTAAAACTGTTATAAGTAGGAATATAACATTTCTGATACATATTAAACATAATTTTTCTAACTTGATAATTTTTGGATAATCACTAAACCTGGTTAAAGTAAATTAAGGTTACATTTTGCTATGCAAACTTTATCTTAAGCACTGCTTTGATTACTTATTTAAAAAACATTAATACATCTAAAAATATCTTATTGCCAATCTTTTAATTTTTATTTGTTGAATTCATCAATGTTAGACATTAGTTTGAGCATTACATATAGTAAACTGTAATATAAATAATTTTCATTATTACTTAAAATGCTTTGAATTACATAATGTGAATAATAAGTCAAAATATCATTACAAAACATTTTCTATAGCTTCAAGTAATTTTGATTAGAATTTGTTTTTAATTGAATAATTACTTGGTATTACATTTTTAAAAATTTTTTTATTAAGGTATGATTGATATACACTCTTATGAAGGTTTCACATGAAAAAACAATGTGGTTACTACATTTACCCATATTATCAAGTCCCCACCCATACCCCAATGCAGGTCACTGTCCATCAGTGCAGCAAGTTGCCGGAGATCCACTGAGCTCCTTCTCTGTGATACACTGTTCTCCCCATGATCCCCCACACCATGTATACTAAACATAGTACCTCTCAGTCCCCTTTTCCCTCCCTCCCCACCCGCCCTCCCACACCCCTACCCTTTGGTAACCACTAGTTCATTCTTGGAGTCTCTGAGTTTGCTGCCATTTTGTTCCCTCAGTTTTGCTTCAATGTTATACTCCACAAATGAGGGAAATCATCTGGCATTTCACTTTTCTCTGCCTGGCTTATTTCACTCAACATAATGCCCTTCAGCTCCATCCATGTTGTTGCAAATGGTAGATTTGTTTCTTTTTTATGGCCAAATAGTATTCCATTGTGTATATGTACCACATCTTCTTTATCCATTCATCTACTGATGGACACTTAGGTTTGCTTCCATATCTTAGCTATTGTAAAAAGTGCTGTGATAAACATAGGGGTACATATGACTTTTTGAATCTGAGAAGTTGTATTCTTTCAGTATATGCCAAGGAGTGGGATTCTGGGGTCAAATGGTATTTCTATTTTTATTTTTTTGAGGAACCTCCATATTGCTTTCCACAATGGTTGAACTAGCTTACATTCCCACCAACAGTGTAGGAGGGTTCCCCTTTCTCTGCATCCCCACCAGCATTTGTTGTTCTTAATCTTTTCAATGCTGGCCATCCTTACTGGTGTGAGATGATATCTCATTGTGGTTTTAATTTGCATTTCCCTTATGATTAGTGACGTGGAGCATCTTTTCATGTGTCTGTTGGCCATCTGAATTTCTTCTTTGGAGAACTGTCTCTTCATATCCTCTGCCCATTTGTTAATTGGGTTAGTTGCTTTTTGGGTGTTGAGGTGTGTAAGTTCTTTATATATTTTGGATGTTAACCCTTTGTCGGATGTCATTTACAAATATATTTTACCATACTGTAGGATGCCTTTTTGTTTGGTTGATGATGTCCTTTGCCATATAAAAACTTTTTCATTTGATGTTGACCCATGAGTTCATTTTTGCTCTTGTTTCCCTTTCTCGAGGACATGGGTTCAGGAAGAAGTTGCTTATCTTATATTCAGGAGATGCTTGCCTATGTTGTCTTCTAAGAGTTTTATGGTTTCATCACTTACATTCAAGTCTTTAATCCATTTCAAGTTTACTTTTGTGTATAAGCAATATATACACAATGTATGTTTTGTGGGATTAAGCAATAATCCAATTTCATTCTCTTGCATGTAGCTGTCCAGTTGCACCCACACCAGCTGTTGAAGAGGCTGTCATTTCCCCATTATATGTTCATAGCTCCTTTATCATATATTAATTGACCATATATAGTTGGGTAGATATTAGGGCTCTCTAGTCTGTTCCATTGGTCTATGGGTCTGTTCTTGTGCCAGTACCAAATTGTTTCCATTACTGTGGCTTTGTAGTAGAGCTTGAAGATAGGGAGCATAATCCCCCCTCTTAGGATTGCTTTGGCTATTCAAGGTCTACCAAGGTTCCATATGAATTTTAGAACTATTTTATCTAGTTGGTTGAAGAATGCTGTTGGTATTTTGATAGGAATTGCATTGAATCTATAGATTGCTATAGGCAGGATGGCCATTTTGACAATATTAATTCTTTCTATCCATGAACATGGGATGAGTTTCCATTTATTGGTATCTTCTTTAATTTCTCTCATGAGTGTCTTGTAGTTTTCAGGGTATAAGTCTTTCACTGTCTTGATTAGGTTTAGTCCTAGATATTTTTTTTTTTTGATGCAATTGTGAATGAAACTGATTTCCTGATTTCTCTCTCCACTAGTTCATTGTTAGTGTGTAGGAATGCAACAGATTTCTGTGTATTAATTTTGTTTCCTGCAACTTTGCTGAATTCATATATTAGATAAAATCATTTTGGAGTGGATTCTTTAGGGTTTTTTATGTACAATATCATGTCATCTGCAAACAGGGACAGTTTAACTTCTTCCTTGCCAATCTGGATGCCTTTTATTTCTTTGTGTTGTCTGATTGCCATGGCTAGGACCTCTAGTACTATGTTGAATAGAAGTGGGGAGTATGGGCATCCTTGTCTTGTTTCCGATCTTAGAGGAAAAGCTTTCAGCTTCTTGCTGTTAAGTATAATGTTGGCTGTGGGTTTGTCATATATGGCCTTTATTATGTTGAGGTACTTGCCCTTTATACCCATTTTATTGCGAGTTTTTATTATGAATGGATGCTGAATTTTGTTGAATGCTTTTTCAGCATCTATAGAGACCATCATGTGTTTTTTGTCCTTCTTTTTGTTGATGTGGTGGATGATGTTGATGGATTTTCAAATGCTGTAACATCCTTGCATCCCTGGAATAAATCCTAGTTGATCATGATGGATGATCTTTTTGATGTATTTTTGAATTCAGTTTGCTAATATTTTCTTGAGTATTTTTGCATCTATGTTCATCAGGGATATTGGTCTGTAATTTTCTTTTTTTGTGGTATCTTTGTCTGGTTTTGGTATTAGAGTGATGCTTGCCTCAAAGAATGAGTTTGGAAATATTCCCTCCTCTTCTATTTTTTGGAAAACTTTAAGGAGAATGGGTTTAGGTCTTCACTAAATGTTTGATAAAATTCAGTGGTGAAGCCATCTGGTCCAGGGGTTTTGTTCTTAGATAGGTTTTTGATTACCATTTCTATCTCATTGCTGGTACTTGTTCTGTTCAGATTTTCTTTTTCTTCCTTGGTCAGCCTTTGAAGGTTGCATTTTTCTAGAAAGCTGTCCATTTCTTCTAGGTTATCCAATTTGTTAGCATATAATTTTTCATAGTATTCTCTAATAATTCTTTGTATTTCTATGGTGTCTGTTGTGATTTTTCCTTTCTCATTTCTGATTCTGTTTCTGTGTGCAGACTCTTTTTTTCTTAATAATTCTGGCTATGGGTTTATCTATTTTGTTTATTTCCTTGAAGAACCATCTCTTGCTTTCATTGATTCTTTCTATTGTTTTATTCTTCTCAATTTTATTTATTTCTGCTCTAATCTTTATTATGTCCCTCCTTCTACTGACTTTGGGCCTCATTTGTTCTTATTTTTTTAGTTTCATTAATTGTGAGTTTAGACTGCTTATATGGGATTGTTCTTCTTTCTTGAGATAGACCTGTATTGCAATATACTTTCCTCTTACCACAGCCTTGGCTGCGTCCCACAGATTTTGCAGTGTTGAATTATTGCTGGCATTTTTCTCCATATATTGCTTGATCTCTGTTTTTATTTGGTCATTGATCCATTGGTTATTTAGGAGCATGTTATGAATCCTACATGTGTTTGTGGGATTTTTCATTTTCTTTGCATAATTTATTTCTAGTTTCATACCTTTGTGAGTTGAAAAACTGGTTGTTACAATTTAAATATTTTTGAATTCACTGGGGCTCTTTTTGTGGTCTAGTATATGATCTATTCTTGAAAATGCTCCATGTGCCCTTGAGAATAATGTGTATTCTGTTGCTTTTGGGTGTAGAGTTCTGTAGATGTCTGTTAGGTCCACCTGTTCTAATGTGTTGTTCAGTGCCTCTGTGTCCTTACTTATTTTCTGTCTGGTTGATCTGTCCTTCAGAGTGAGTGGAGTGTTGAAGTCTCCTAGAATTAATGCATTGTATTCTATTTCCCCTTTTAATTCTGTTAGTATTTGTTTCACATATGTGGGTGCTCCTGTGTTGGGAGCATAGATATTTATAGTGGTTATATCTTCTAGTTGGATTGACCCCTTTATCATTATGTAATGTCCTTCTTTGTCTCTTGTTACTTTCTGTGTTTTGAAATCTATGTTCTCTGATACCTTTACTGCAACTCCTGCTTTTTTCTCCCTATTAGTTTCATGAAATATCTTTTTCCATCCCTTCACTTTTAGTCTGTTTATGTCTTTGGGTTTAAAGTGAGTCTCTTGTAGGCAGCATATAGATGGGTCTTGTTTTTTTATCCACTCAGTGACTCTATGTCTTTTGATTGGTGCATTCAGTCTATTTACATTTAGGATGATTATCGATAGGTATGTACTTATTGCCATTGCCGGCTTTAGATTCATGGTTACCAAAGGTTCAAGGTTAATTTCCTTACTATCTAAGAGTCTAACTTAACTTACTTAATATGCTGTTACAAACACAATCTAAAGGTTCTTTTCTTTTTCTCCTCCTTTTTCTTTCTCCTGCATTCTTTATATATTAGGTTTCATATTCTGTATTCTTTGTCTATCCCTTGATTGACTTTGGGGATAGTTAATTTAATTTTGCATTTGCTTAGTAATTCGCTGTTCTACTTTCTTTATTGTGGTTTTATTTCCTATGGTGACAGCTATTAAAACTTAGGAACACTTCCATCTATAGGAGTCCCTCCAAAATAGACTGTAGAGATGTTTTGTGGGAGGTAAATTCTCTCAGCTTTTGCTTATCTGGAAATTGTTTAATCCCTCCTTCAAATTTAAATGTTAATATTGCTGGATAAAGTAATCTTGGTTCCAGGCCCTTCTGCTTCATTGCATTATATACATCATGCCACTCTCTTCTGGCCTGTAAGGTTTCTGCTGAGAAGTCTGATGTTAGCCTGATGGGCTTTCCTTTGTATGTGATCTTATTTCTGTTTCTGGCTATTTTTAATAGTCTGTCCTTATCTTTGATCTTTGCCAATTTTATTACATGTCTTGGTGTTATCTTCCTTGGGTCCCTTGTGTTAGGAGATCTGTGTACCTCCATGGCCTGAGAGAATATCTCCTTCCCCAGATTGGGGAAGTTTTCAGCATCTACCTACTCAAAGACACTTTCTATCTCTTTCTCTCTCTTCTTCTTCTTCTTCTGGTATCCCTATAATGTTAATATTGTTCCATTTGGATTGGTCACACAGTTCTCTCAATATTCTTTCATTCTTAGAGATCCTTTTCTCTCTCTGTGCCTCAGCTTCTTTGTATTCCTCTTCTCTAGTTTCTATTTCATTTATTGTCTCCTCCACCATTTCCAACCTGCTTTTAATAGCTTCCATGATGCTCTTCAATGATTGGATCTACGACCTGAATTCATTCTTGAGTTCTTGGATATCTTTCTGTACCTCCATTAGCATGTTGATGATTTTTATTTCAAACTCCCTTTCAGGAAGAGTCATAAGGTCCATGTCATTTAAATCTTTCTCCAAGTTATATTAATTTTACTCTGGACCAGGTTCCTTTGGCATTTCGTATTTGTATATGGTGCCCTGTAGTGTCCAGAAGCTCCACTCTGGAGCTCTTCAGCCCCTGAAGCAATGTTGGGGTTCGCAGGGGGGCAGTATTGGTGCCTGGGGGGAGGAAGGAGCTGTTTCCTGCTTCCCAGCTGCTGTGCCTATCTCCACTGCCTGAACCAGTGGGCCAAGCCTTTGTCCCAAAACTGCCAGATATGGATCCCCGCTTTCCACAAGTGGCTGGAATCTCAGTCTCTCCAGGAATTTTGCCTATATTAGCTTTCCAACCCCATAATCACATGAGTATCATGAAAGCACCATGAAATGTAAGTTTGTGCTCCCACAGCAGACCTCTGGAGCTAGGTATTCACCAGTCCCAGGCCTTCCACTCCCTCCCTGTTCTGTTTCTCTTACTCCCGCCAGTGAGCTGGGGTGGGGGAAGGGCTTGGGTCCTGCCGGGCCACAGTTTTGGTATGTTACCCTGTTCCATGAGGTCTGCTCTTTTCTCCAGGTGTGTGCACTCTGGCACCATCCTCTTTCCTGTTGCTCTTTCTGGATTAGTTGCACCAGCTATATTTTATAATTGTATGTGGTTTTAGGAGGAAGCCACTGTCTCTCCTCTCATGCTGCCATCTTTAATTCTCTCCTCTTGGTATTACATTTTAAGAGTGAACGTATGATTTTCTTTTTTTCTTTTTACAGAAAAGCACTGCCCCTTCTGTTCCCAGAAATTAGAATCCTCTTATCCAATTGTTATGATCAGAATGTTTGCATTCCCCCAAATTTCATAGTTTGAAATCCCAGCCTACAATCTCATGGTATTAGGAGGTGGGGTATTTGGGAGGGAATTGGGTCATAAGGATAAAATGAATAACATGAACACCTTTTTTTACAGGCGATCAGAAAGATTGCTCTCCCTCTTTCTTGCTGTCCACCATTTGATGACACAGTAGAAGTCAACCAATTGCAAACAAGGAATAATAACCTCAGCAGACACTGGATCTCCCAGTACCTACCTTCTCTTGGACTTCTCAGTCTCTGGAATTGTGAAAAGTCAATTTCTGTTGTTTAAATCACCCTCTGTGTGGTTATTCTGACGAAGCACCATGAACTAAGACACCAATGTAAGAAAATCTACATTTATATAGACCAATGGGGTTGGAAAAGGCTTATTCTGCCTTCTAGGACACCTTGAATATGGTCATATAAAAGCAAATATTACTTTTTAATTATTTACAGTCATAGTACATAAAGCCTAACTCTTTAAAGTCATACTCAATTTAAACACATTTAAACCATTCATCACGAATATGAGATTGAACATTTTTTATATGAAGTTTATATTTGATATGCATTGACTGATAAATCCTTATATTTAGGAGATAAAATTTGTATGTGTGTATGCTTTCCAGATTACTTTGTGCATGGTAAATGACAGAATTTCCAGAATCTCCCACCTAGCCTTACTTTATTTATATATCAATAGGTGCTTACCATGGAGAGCCTCCCATTCGTTGATCTCGGGCAAGAGGCAGAGAGAAAATAACCATTCTCTCCTCTCCTCCATTCCTGGTACATAACTGGTCTGTAGTCGGCCAGTCACCAAGGACCTGCCAATGGAATTCCTCCCAAAAGAGGCAGGTAGGAAGTAGAAAGCACTCCTTGATGGCACAGCAAGAACTGTGACCAGAGGAGACAGACGGTGCTGAACCGGGCCAGTGAATTCCAGCAAGCTGTGAGCAATAAAAATGGTTTCTCCCAACCTACCCTTTCCCTTGACTTATTTTGGTTTCATCAGTTTTGTAGAGGACTTGCCCTGGGCCAGGAACACCCTTCTCTCCAGAGCTATAATTTGATACAGCAGACGTTCCCAAATCTGGATGCACCTAAAACCACCTGGTGGTCTTACCAAAAAAAATTACCTTTTTTGGCAATCTGCTTCTGAGGTTTTAAAGGGGAGAAGTGAGAACTGAAAATTGGGATAATTTATTAGGACTCCAAAATGTTACTGTGCAGTAAGGGTTAAGGACTACTTGCCTTTATACAAGTAGATAACAGTAGAGAAATTCTTAATAATTCCTGCTGCCTCTTGGTAAGAAGGTGGGGGTGATGGGGACAGAGAGAGAGAGAGAGAGAGTAGTTAGTCAGAGGAAAGTCAATTTCTCTCCTTTGGCAAAAACATACTTGCTCTTTGCTCTAGTCAAGGAACAAATGTTAAGTGTGAGGGAAATTATTTGGAACCCAAAATCTATTTCGGGTCATTACCTTTCTGCTTGTTTGGGTGAAACCTTGTGACGTTTACTTCCAATATCTCCTGGTAACTTTAAAATGCTTTAGACAATGGATTGCCACACTTGCTTCATATACTGTTTCCAGTATGAGCACATTTAGATTCACTCAGTTCTTTCTGCTGTGTGAATATAAATTGTCCCAGGGCAATTCCCCTACAAAACTGATGAAACCAAAATTAGTCAAGGGAAAGGGTAGGTTGGGAGAAATCATTTTTATTGCTCACAGGAAAGTATCACTCAGGCCAGGAAAGTAATAAAGACTTGGCATCTGCAATAAGTTGTGTTTGTCTTTACAGGGCATGTTAACATGTTGGTTTTTAACTATTGCAACAGTTGTTGAGCCATTTTATTTCTTGTGAAATTTGAGGCAGTGTAATGCCAGGACCAAAATGCACAATCAGAAATATGCAATTATTACATATGCCACAGTAAGACTGTACTTTTTTAATAAAAATGCTCCACATTTATTACTTTATGCAGATACTTTGGCAAGACTTATCAGTATTTTCATATACAATACTTGATTCAAATTTTTATATATTGAGTTTGAAAGGGTAGAAATACACTTGATGGATCAATCAATAAATAAAATCAGTACTAACACATCTCATCATAATACATAACTAAAAAAAGTACTAATAACTACTTTAACAAATTCATCTTGCTTTTAGGTGGAGAAGGTGTGATTACAAACTTACTACATCTTAGTTTGTGGGGGATGATGTGTATCACTGTGGCCCTAAAAATAACTGCAGCTATCATTTTTCCTTTTCTAAGTTTCCCCTTAGGAAAAGAGGATTACCAGAATCTGTAGGAGCTGTTCCTCAAACATATTTGGAGAAACAGAGGTGAGCAACGACATAGGTGGACTGTTGTAGACATGGAGATGCCCCTCCCAAAACATCTTTTCTGGAAGGATCAGCTGCCCTGTGGTGTATGCATGTGGGAGGGCTGCCCACAGACAGCCTCCAACCTGTCCACCTCACTCGGCAGGGTCCTAAACCAAAGTTAGTAAGGGAGAGGAGGAAAGGAGTTGACTTGAGACAGAGAGAAGAATGGTAGTGGCTATGAGGTTCATCTTCCAAAACACTTTTTAATAAAAGGGACAAGATCTCAGCACCTGCTCTCAGATGGTGCATTGGCACAATTCTGAGCTTAAATGTCATTTGTATGAGTAAAGATAAATTATACAATTGAATATAATGAAAATATTGAATATAAAAATGAAGCTATATGTATAATCTATATAGTCTTATACATTATTATTTAAAGACTGCCAAAATAAGTCAGGCACCTTGGGAATTTTTACCCAATTAAAGGAGCAGAAGCCCCTCATACTGAATATTTTTTAAAACGGATAGTGGGAAAGAAAAATATATGTGTGCTTTGGTTATGTCATGAATCATACTTAAACATATTCATTATTTATATTGTAAATCATATGTATAAAGATAAACCTTATGTACTATATGAATATATTTTATCTTTTGATAATTGTGAAGTATACAAATGTTAAGTGTGGAAACATCATGAGCTAAGGCCTTTCATTGTTCCATTCAATGCTATAACTCCTGTGTCTGAAACAGTATCCAACACATGTAAGACATTTAATAACTATTTTTTCAGTGATTAAGTGAATGAAACAAATAATTATTACTGGTGGGCTACTTAGCATATCTTTCTACCTTCAATCAAAACACTGTTATCTATTCAGTGTACTCTTATTAATTGCAAAACATGCTATAACATGTACAGTCCTGCTTTATATAATTTTCTTATGTTGTTTTCTCTGTCTTAAGATATCTTCCTTCTCTTTGACAATCCAAAACCTTTTGCCAGTCTATAGGCCTGCCACTCAACCTACCTCACTGTTCTTTTAGCACCATTTTAAATTACTGTTTGCAATATCTGTATATTTGTCCCAAACCATGTAAAGCATTACAGTGCTTTGCTGTTCTCTAATTACTTCAACAATGTAGTTTCACATACTAAATTATATTGCACAGTTGTGGATGCTTCATGTGTCTTGTAATTTGTTGTTACTGCCAGATACCATTTTCATTTTAAAAAATATCTGTTCAAAGTCCTGAGTTCACAGTGCAGGTATGGAGAGCTGACAGCCTCCCACACCAAGTACCCTTGCCATTCTCCCTTTGGATTCTCTGCTGCTCTGCCTAAAGGATTTCTTGGGGAATTTTGAGAGCTTGCTTAGCCCTCATGCACTGCTTTTTACTAAGGATTTCATGGCCCTCAACCAATGGGAATCAGGAGTTGTCAGACCAAAGTCCCAGCCTTCCCATATCCCATTGATAGAATTCTGAGATGTTTTGCTCAAAAGCTTCTCAGCAGGATTGAGCTCCAGTTACTTCTCTTAGTTTTTTTCATTATCACACTCATTATTGGCTACTCTCTATTCCCTGTTTCACTTCTCTACTCTTACTTGTCCTTGCTGGTATCACCTCCCAAATAAACTACCTGCTTTCAAGCACCTGCATGTGCTTCCCTGAGAATCCAACCTAAGGCAGTCTTTTCCAGCTTTTATGTCACTGGCTCTTTTTCCTTCAGAACTCTGCTTAAATATCATGATAGGCTGAATAATAGCCCCTCAAAGAGGTCCATGTCCGTAGTCCTGGAATCTGTAAATTTGTTACTTTATATAGTTAAAGGGACTTTCTACACATTACTAAGTCAAGATCTTATGATGAGGAAATTATCCAGGATTATCCAGGTAGATCCAATGTAATCACAAGAATCGTTACAGAATCAGAAAGAGAAGAGAGAATGGAGGTAGAAGTCATACAGGAAAGGAGATGGCACACTTCTGGTTTTGAAGATAGAAGGACCACAAAACAAGGCATGAAGGACATCTGAATGCTGGAAAAGGGCAAGGAAAGATTCTCCCAATAATCATCAAAAGGCAACACCACCACTGTAGACCCATATTTAGACTTCTGATTTCCAGAACTGTAAGATAATACATTTTGTGTTCTAAGCAATGAGATTGTAGTAGTATGTTACAGTAGCACTAGGAGACTAATACAATTATCACTTTTCAAAATCATTACCTGATCACCTATCTATGGGAAATTCCCAAGCAAATATTTGCGAAATATGATTTTGTTTTGTCACATAGTAGGAGCTCCACATTAAGAACAAAACAAGGAGTTTGCATTATCTTTATTTACATTAGTGCCTTTACAGTATTGTTGTCTCAAGATTATGGAAAAATATATGTTCCTACCTCTGACTTGTGAATTAACATTTAAAGGTTTTTTCCAAGACAGTGTCCTACCACTATTGTTGAACATTTTCATGGACATGTTTCTTCAGTATATTTCAGTGGAAAGCCACATTTTTTTTCAATGCATACTCAATTTACATGGCTGACAAATGATTTACAACAGAGATGTGTGACTTGCCAGACCTGCAGTGATTTTGCACTTGTGTATTTAACTAAGCTGTTTAAGCTTCACGAGAGCGAATATAACTGAGTATCTTCCTAACATAACTCCTTTATCACATGTCTCTAATAGCTTGATAAATAGGACACTTACTTAATATGCTTTCTTGTCTCACAATGTACATGAATATCCTTGATCTCCTGAATAAAAAAAAGCAAAAACAAAAATAATAAATCAAAGTCACAAAAAACTTAACCTGAAATACCCAAGTAGGGTAACCAATTGCTCTTGTACATCACCATCATGCTTTCTTCTGTGCATGAGATGACCTACTTTTTCCTAGTAGCAGAGCCTCACATTTGTGGGGCTTGTTAATAAAAAGTAGCCACACCTTTCTATTTCATGGAATTATTTGTAAATTCAAGTTTTTCGATTTTTTAAATGTATATATCTACCTATCTTCGTAATTGATTTTGGATATTGTGCTATTAGTGATATTTTATACTATTTTTCTTTAGCCAAAATTCTTATTTTACAATGCCACATTTAGCTGTCCATAAAACATCATGATTAGCAAAAATCAAAAATATTTTCTCTAAGTAAGATGTCTGTAGGAGAAAGAAGATTCTGAAGGCTACTACATGTGAATCATAAAAAATGCAGAGTTCTTTAGATTTTCTGGTTTCAGGATTAATCACTAGAAGCTGCCTCAGGGTTGATGCTTTTCAAATTATCAATAAACTAAAGCATACATTCAGTCATTGATTATGCAAGGATTTGCATAGGTTGAATACATAGGTTACTGAAGGCACTGTGTGCATATCTAGAATACAGCACAAAAAAATGTAGTTTGCACACATGAAGCAATCTAGGGAGGCATAGATACTAAAAATTAAGCAAAACAAAGCAAAACAAATAACACCTTAGTTGTGGTAACCACTCTAAAAGAAAATGGTAGTAGAGTATAAGAGAAAAATGTGAGGGAGAGTTATCTATATCAAATAGTAAGAATCTCTTAGAAGGAGGTGACATAGAAATTGAGAATGATAACTGAAGAAATAGAAGGATCGAGCCTTATGGAGAAAGTAGGAAGAGACCTTCCAGACATACCATATGTAACTTTCCTTAGGAAAATGTGTGTTCATGAAACAAAAGTAACTAGGAAAAATGTAGAGAGAATGAGGAAAGGCAGGATTAGATAAAGTTTGATAGAACTTGCACATTTTTCTGAGGTCACCATAAAAAGTCGGGATTCTCTTACCATTTTGGAAGAGTTCATCAAAAGGAGGTGACCACCAGTTGACCTTCAATCTGGATGCACCTGGAGGTTCCTCATCCCTTTCCCTGTACTTGGAATATACATTCTACCCACTGTTCCCACAGTGGGAGCCATTTTCGAGAACACAGCTTGGAAAAAGCAATGTGCTATTGATACCATCTGGGCAGTATATGTAACTGAACTCAGTTAAGGCCTCTACAGAAACATTTTAAGATTTTGGTGGGCAGGAGCAGAGATCTACTAATTTTGCGGCCATCCAAGACAAGCCTTGTACATAAGTCCATGGCTTCTTAAAACGGCCATTTAGCAATCTGGAGTGGTCTGCCTCTTTCTTCAGTCTCTGCCTGCCCTCTGTCTACAGGGACCGGTTTGTGAACCAACAGACCATGCACAATGATAAAATTTCTTAACAGGAATGAAGCGACCTTATTTATTTTTAAGAGATCACCTTAGTTATTGTGAAAAAATGCACTGTAGCTCAGATATTACCCTTTTAGACACAAAACACAGCACTCATTTTGTCACTGTCATTGTTATATGAATATAAGTTAATAATTTAAATTTTAAACTTATAACTTCCATAAAACAAATAAAGATTTTTTTTTCAGTTTGGGTGTAAATAAGATGATTCAAAGACTGTGATTTATTTTCAATTCTCCTTTCTTCATAAAATGTTACTTAACTCAGAACGATGAAAACATGTGAAACATCATTACTCACTTATACTGTTTCTCCCCGTAGGAAGGTTCTGGATCTACTTTCAGTACAGAAGAGTTTCATTAGAGATTACTTTCTTTTTCTATTTTATAATATTTTTATTTTTATAAAGTTCCTTTTTTAGCCTTGATCTTAAGTTACTGCTTTATTTGAGGTAGTATGTTTCTTAATAGAAAAAGTGATCAGATTTTTGGATATTTTGACCACTATGTTACCCTTCGCCCCATCACATGAAATTGATCCTAAACAAGTTAACATCCATAAATAAGATTCTTCTTTAAGTGAGATATTAGCTCTGCAGATCTAGATATAAGTGGATTGGCAGGATTTTGGATACATAAATATCTCCTATATAATGATCAAATTTTGCCAAAGATCTGATTAAGATAATGAACAGCATCTGGTTTAATATAATCAATGTCAGTTAGTAAGTAGTAATCAACCCAATGCTCACAACACTCTATGCAGATAAAAATATAAACATGACTTACTTGCTGACACTCCAGCATCAGTAATTATGGGGCCTCCAGCAGTAAGGGCACTAGTATGAAGACGAGCAAGAGCATCAAGAGGAGGAAGAGGGTGATAAGTAAAGGAAGAAGATGAGAATGAATAAGAATAAGAGGAAGAGAAGCATTGCTGTAGTAATATTAATTCAAGTAAAATGTGAGCACAACTGGAATTCTAGTCAAAAGTCTTTGCTGATTGGTCTTAATTAGTTTGGACACAACATAGGTAATTTCTTTAATTTCTTTTATTGGCTTCACTTTCGTTTCATCAATTTGGGCAATTCAAATAGTTATTGCTGAAAGGCTTGCACTGGCCACTTGTAAATGCAGTCAAATTACTCTCAGTGACATTCTCAGTGGTTTTATGCAAGTTGGAGGCAGTGAAGTTTAAGTGAGTGATTAATTCATTAAGTATAATATAGTAATAGACTAAATGCATTTCTCACCTATAAAATTAATCTGAACTAGATGTGTCTTGTAAACACTTGTCAAAAAATAGAATAAACTTAAAGAATCAAAGCATATGGAATTTTCCTTTGCCTAATCATCTTGGTGAGATGACTTATGAATGGAGGCCCATGAATACAATTGTCAAAAAAACTTTGCTGTGTTTACAAAAAGTGATACGGAGATTTGTGTTTTTTGTCTTGGTTCAGTTGAATAGAATCTCTTTTGCTAGAAATACTAGGGAACTATAGGCATAATACAATTTTTCTTTGTATTAGCTGGGAAGATTTCATAAAAAGATGCAGGGTTAATTATTTAAGGAATTAAGCAGATAGTTTCTCCATTTTAGAGAGTTCTTCCAAGAAATGATGCACTGTTGCTCCAAATATTAATTCCAGGTATGAAAGTAAGCTAAATAGATATCAATATAGCAATCATGTAGTTTTTTTAATATTCATTAGGGTCTATCAAAATCTAATTTTATGTTCAGTTTTCTTTTAGTTGCCTGGCATTAATTTGAGAGTGCTACTCTTGCAATTTTCATATTGATTTTCATTACCAAAATAAAAGGATTTTTATGGTTGTTTCCTATTCCTGCATTTGTTGCTAAAAAATCACACTTTAATTAAATCTTTGTGTTAATGGGCTTATTACTAGTCGTTACCTCAATAAATCAGAACTATCAAATCTGTTCAGTTTACTCAAACTGCAATCAATGCTAATTTCCTTTTGCTTCAGCAATTTCATTTACTTGTGTATTGGAAGTTCAATTATTTGTAATTACAGTCTCAATATATTAAGATAAATGTGATATAACAACTAAATTATAAATTACAGATGCTCAATTTTTATTATTTTGTGTATTGGAATCTATTTAGAAATAATGATCTTAGAAAGTAGTGTAAATATTATTAATTCTACTATTATGTATTTTTCCTGGACATTATTTATGCAAATATATGTATAAATACATTCACTGCTAACACATATTTTTAAATGATAAAATAGAAAAATTGCCTAGTAAAAGTTGAATTGACAGCCACCCACATGATCTTCTGTAATATGAGTATTGTCATATAGATGTTACTCAATGCTTCCTTTTTAATGAATTTTTTTTTATATTTTAGATTTCAAACAACGCTAAAGTTGTGGGATAGTAAGCAATTTTATATAATGCCAGTATATTTTCTACAATTATACAAGATTGATTCACATCTCTGCTACATATTTAAAGCAAATCTGATCTTCATGTTCTATTTTCATAAGAGAAATATGTATCTTTTGACACATTTCTTATACCAAAAGAATATTTATACATAAGTAAGAAATTAAAACTTCCAGCTTTTCTGAAACAATAAAAATGATACATAGTAAGGTAACAAAAACTTTAGAGTGCTATCGTAGTGAATATTTTAAAGATTGCATGCATATTTTTCCACTATAAATTATATTATTTATGAGAAACAACTGACCTTGAATATTTTGAATAATTTTATATATAGTAAAAAATTAGGCACATTGCTTGAAGATGGAGTGAAAAAGATATCCTTACCTTTAAAGACAATGAATACTTTTTAAAGAGCATTTGTTTAATATTCTGATGACATTTTTCAAGAGCTCCTGAAATAATTTGATTAAGAGATGTCTGCTGTAGAGAGACTGTGTAAATTCTTGTATTATTTCCCTTATACAATCCCTACATTTCTTATTTTTCTTAGGAAAAAAAATCTCTTGAGGTTTTGGTTTAAAATATATATATATCATTTTGGGTTTTGTTAAAAAATCAGGTATCTGATATGGGAAGTATCACAAATTCTGACAGTAATACTTGAGAATATGTTTAATATACTCTGATACTCCAGTTTGCCTTCTATTATTTTCACATTCATTTTAATATCTTCCAAGTTTGTTAGGCTTCTAACATTCCAAATTGGACCAAGTTTTTATGTTATCACAATGAATCACAACTCTAACCCTGTGAGAATTCTGTTACCCAAACAATAAATGCTTAAAAATAATAAACATGTAACTTCTTGGACATTTAAATATGAATTCTGAAATCTATGTCAATTCTTTTTTTAAGAACTCACTGTATCCCATGTTGAATCGAAAGTCAGAGAAATCAGAAAGAAAATTCCTAATGTTTTTATTACGAGAATTGTAAAATTTGAGCACTTCAACTACTATTCCACCAAAAGCTCCCTGGTTAATAACAATTAATGCATTTTTATTAAAAGTCTAGCTTGGACTGTTTAAATGCAAACTGATGTGAAAAACATTTGTCCTGCTCTAATGTTGCAAAAATATTCACTCAGGTTTTTATTTTCCTTCAAGCCAGTTTTTGACACAATGTTCAAAATAGAAAGTTTTTAAAGATACTGGGAAACCTAAATATGGCATGGAGTTTATGGTTGTTTGTTACTAGCTTTTAGATATAATATTTACAGATAATTAAGATATTTACTGTCATAATCTCAATATTTTCTAAGCATAGAAAAAATTCTCTATTTGTATTATAAGGGGCATTTTTAAAATCCTAGGCATTTTGTAAGCACTCAACTAAAAGATAAGCTTATTTATTTTGAAGAAAATACCTATTAATAATTATCTAAAAGATTATGATTACACTTGAAAATATTCAGCAAGATAGCTGGATGTTATGTAAAACATAAAGAATGCCCATGGTTAATTAAATTGCATTTCATGAGCAAAACAGAAAGTATGTCAATAAGATATGTGATTCCTAGTCTATCTCTCTGCTAAGCATTTAAGACTTTGGGAAAAAAAAGGAGTAAGTTGGGTTTAGCATTATTATAGATGTGAAACACATCACTAGGAGATAATACCATATTATTTTTCTGGAATGACAATGAGGACATTCACCTTAAGAGCCTCCTTTTGATGTAGTCTTTAAAATCGTTAGTGATGGCTGTGTTAGGAATAAAATAGAACCACAGGTGGTATTTTCCGTCTCACATTCCTAATGCTTCAAATAGAAAGAGTGAATTAACAGATGAAATACAGAATCTGTATGAAGTCTGGAAGAAACTGTTCAAATATTTAATTTGCCTGTTTAAATCTTATTAATGACAACAAAACACGTTATCACAAAAGCGAGCAGAGTTCAAATAATTACCAGTTAGGGAATCATTCTCATTTGTGTGCTATTATCTTAAATTTGAGTTTTGTTTTTTAGGAAGAACAGACTATCTTTTGTTTTGTTTTGTTTTTTTTGTTTTGAGAATTTTCCAGTGAACACATTTGTTTAAAATACTTTCAATCATGTTTTTAGACTTTTGTTTAATTTTATTTTTTAATACATAAAGCCCTTTCCTTCCCTGTAGAGTAAAACTCAACTATTAGGGGGATGTTCCTGTTTCTCTTTTTTCTGACTATATAGTTAATAAAGACTGTGGGTTCATATGGCTTCCAGAAAAGAAAGTACCTCACAGTCAATATCCTGTTTAGTGTAATGGCTGACAGAGATTGTCAGTTTGACTTTTTTCAGCACAGCTGTTAAAGAGCTAAAGTCCTGTTACGTCACTATTGGTGCTTAGAAATTATTAAAATATATGTAATTGTAAGGTGATTATCTTAGTGAGTAATGGGAATACTGCTGGTTTATTCTGGGAAACAGTAATAATATATTCATAATGCAGGAGATAAATAAAAGAAATAAAACATTGGAGAACCAAAAAAAAAATTAATACCATTCCTAAAAGAGAAAGAAAATTCATATGAACTTAAGAGATATGAACATAAAAATTATAATGAATTTCTAGGTAACTGTTCAAAAGATTGCAAAAATCGTCATTAAAAAACATATGCTTGAGGGCTGTTTTTCATGAATGTGCAATAGATTAGCACTTTTTATGATAGAAATCATTAAAGTCAGGAACATAGTGGTTTATTAAGACTTTTGTTTTGTAAACTCACATGTATGTGTCCTCTGAGACAAAAATAAAAACTTCCAAATTTATTTTTTATTCCTTCTTTGTAAAATAATGTCAAAAAATTTATGAAAGTGCTATGTATTCAGTAAAACTTCTAAGTAGTTGACAATATCATTTGATTCTTATCTAGCTTGTGGGTCTTCAGTCCTTTGGCAAGTATGTTAAATATAACATTTTTAATATTTAAAGAATCCAATGCATGTGCTTCCTGAAAATCTAACTAGATGACTTTTAAATAAGAACAGGTACTATAAAATTTATCATTGTTAATTGTTTAAATAGCTATATGTTTTGTCTTTCTGTAAACAAAACCATAACAGAGACTGGAGGCCAGGAGAAGATAAATTAAAGAAATGAACTAATGGATCAATATGTGAACCCTTGTTCTATCTAAGAAAGGGTAACCTGAACTCAGCTACAAAATGTCATTGTCCTATGAAAGGTGGGGCCAGTGTTGCCACATCTGATCTTTTTTGAAAGAATAGGAATTCTGTGTCTATAACAAGCTTCTTGCGAGTTAAAATGATGTGATAACTTCAGATATTTTCTAACATCCTGTCTAAACCCAGAAGTCATGGGGAAGGTCTCTATGTGGTATGCATGTCTCCAGTTTTTCATCTCAAGATATTAGGACAAGAAAGATAAAATATTTTTTGAGTTCTTTTTCACTGAAAATATTTTTTTTCACTGAGATTATTTGTTCATGTGTGCAAATTTATCAACATTTTAAAACTTTTTGTTGTGTTTGAAATACTATTGTTCTGTTTGCTAAGAGTTGCAAAAATAAATCTTTGTTCCTTAAAGTTCATCTAGCCTTTAAATAGGATAATACATAACTATACATGATAAGTATTATAGTTTATAGATAGGAGTTTAGAAGAAATCATATCTGTTTAGAGATATTGAAGTGTCCCTAAAAGAGCTAGAACTTGAATCTGAACTTGAATAGTTCATTTGAACTTGAATACTTCCTTCCTTTTTAGTTAATTTAGGTTTTCCTGGTACTATGGCACATAATTGAAATAAATGATATAATGCTAATAATATTTGAAGCAAGATTCATAGTTTAGCTATTTAGTTAATCATAAAACTTTGAGAGAATGAATATTTGTAAATTGTCATTTTGAGGTATACTAGTTTGAGCACTGATTATCTTATTAAGCTCTTATTCAAATTTCTCACATACTGCCTCTATTTATGAAATGTTATCCTGGCCTCACAAGTTTTAATGATGTTTTGTGAGGTTATGGTATGGCTTTCTGCTAACACTCAAAGCTGTCCATCATTAAGCATAGTTTACAAACTGATTCCCTTCACTACCTGATCATGTGAACCTTACCTAGTCTTTTGACAACTTTTCATTTGACATGTTTGAAATAAAACAAGAAATACATTATTTTGCTTTTGTATTTCTTCCTTATTATGGTAACTTAAATTGCAATTTCTCATTTACATACAGAAACATCTTAATTAGATTGTTATCTCCATTTCTCCTGGAAGATCCTCTCTGCCCATGAAACTCTGCATTTTAGTGTCACTAGTCTTGATTCCGTTTATTTGCAAACATCTATCTATTTATTATTCATTGAAAAACTTTCTGTTCATATTTTTGCATATTCTCATATTTTAAGCTAAAAGAATCTTTGCAAATCATTAAAAAATGTTTAAGGTTCTATAAGTTTCCCAATTTAAAAAGTGCTGTTACATTACCTGAAAGATACCATAAGATTAGTTAACAATATAATTTTTCCACTTCTACATTTGAATAGTCTGCTGTATAAATGAGTATAGCTGGCAGTGAAAACTACTTTTCCAACCAGAGAATATATGCATTGTATAACTAACATTAAATTCTTTTTATTAGTACAGTGTTTTGGATCACATGATTTTCAGATTTAATTTAGAACACATTATTACAGAAAAAGAAAAAAGGTAGCTTTAAAAAAGGTAAAAGGTGAGAGAAATATTAAAATGAAAATGGTTTCAGGGGTTTGAAAGAAGCATAAGTAGATATTCCTAAATTCTATAAATTGCTCTGCATCTTGGAATTAGATAACAGCCTTTTAATGTGAATTTCAGTGTCACTGAATACCTACACCTTAGAAATATTTTCAATTAAAATTAACAATATTTTTTGTGTAATCTTTAACCCTAAAAATGATTGAACTTCAAATATATAACTGGAATAGAAAACAGAATTTTCCTATGTTGATGTGGGTATTTATTAATCTCTTACTTTGGTTAGATATGACCCTTATTCAAGTACTTCCCTAGAAACAGGAAATACTCTATAGAGCAATAACTCTGAAAACAAGTACACACCACATTAGGTAAGAAAGAAACAGTCTTGCCCATTTTTTAAATCTATACTTTCAATTCTTGTTTCAAGTCTTATCCTGTGGACATTTGAAAAGCTGCTTCCCAATAAAAGCTTCTTATGAGTTGAGATATGGTCCATCCTGGAAAATCACTTGCAATCTCCAGACTAAAGCTAGTCTACTGATTAGAAGGCTTCTTAGTCTTCAAAATATCTTCTACATATGCCTACAAAAGTGCTGGAATTTCTAAAAGCACCATATCCATTTCTCAGTGTTAAAGCTATTCCTACTGTTAGAAAACAAATTATGCCACATTAGCCATTAGCCTTAATGCCAATTCCTACAGCTTGAGTTACGATTCCCCAACTATGTGTCTGATCAACTGTCATTTTAAAGAATAATGTTGAAAACATTAAACCAGTAGAAAATTATATAATGTAGTATTTTAGAAAAACACATGTTTGGGGAGAAAAGGATATATTGAATTTTAGCTAGTAGGTCTCCTATTTATGTGTAATTTATTTACCTACCTAGTCATCAGCAACCCATTTATTAAACTAGGAATGCTACATCACTTTGCAGGAGGATTGTGGAACTGAAATGAAACAATGCACTCATCATGGGTTCTGCCCTAAGTCAGCGGTCTCTCTGATTATAGCTGTTGAAGGAAAAGGTTAAAACATGCAGAGTTGAACAGGAGACATATGCGGAGGTGGTGTGAGATATGAAAAAAGGGAAAGAAAAAGCTAAACCGAACAAGTGGAGCAGGCAGTGGCTAAAATAACCTGTGTTCTTTTCCTCCTTCAATATTCTATTGTACTGCAGAACAAAATCTATCTTCCATTTTCTGATATCCTCTAGCAATGTGCCTATTCTTCTCTTATAAAAGTAATCCTGACTTGAAGTTTCAATCTTACCCAAATATTTGTAAAATAAACAATGAAGAGAGGACTTAGTGCATGTTATATTGTCTGGGACAAAATTCAGGACGTAATAAGATGTTCTACTTTTCATTTCCATTTAAGTGCAGAAGTACATGATGAAGTTGTGTGGTAAAATAGGCAACAAAATAAAACTGTGTATTTTCAAATTAAAATATTCATTATATATTAGCTATATATAAAGTTATATATATATAATCATACATATGTGTCTACATACATATATATATAGAAAGAGTTAAATACCTAGTTAATATGTAGTTGAACACTACATATAAAGGACTAAAATAGTCTTTGCTGCTTTATTGTTAGGATCTGAGGATCAAAATATGAACAAATAGATTCTTCTGAATCTAATAAATGAATAGATTTTAATTTTTCTTTGAATTAGATTGTCCACCGAGTTAATAGCTTCACTCATGGACCAGTTATTTACAAGGTAGGTCTTCAATGTCTTCAAATGCATCCAGGACTTCTGCCTGTTATTCTAGCAAAAGTGACTTTCATGTCTCTTAAATACTATAGGAATATTTTTAGCGAATATTTTATTTAACCAGTCATGAAACAAAGATGTGCTATGGTGTGCTTCTCTAAACTTCTCTCCTCATTTGGAGTCACTGCGTTGACTTCCCTAGCCACTCCATGTCTATTGCCAGCTCATCCTCCTCTATCTACCCTGATATGTTTTAATTCATCAAAGCCAGGCCCTTGGCTATTTTCTCTGTTCAGTGTCATTGTCTGCAGGAATGATTTAACACATGCCTAGTTTCAGAAGTTGCTGAATAGCCTGTATGGTATTTCCATTCAGCAGTCTTAAAAGCACTGAAAAATCACTGCAGAAAAAGTCTTCTTCTCTTTTCTTAATGGGTTGTTTCAAAAAAGCAGGGCCTAAGACAGGGATTTGGGAACTGTAGTTTATTGGGAGGTGTCTTTAGAAACAAAGTAAAGAACTAGAGAGAGTGAGATGGAGAACAAACGACACTGAAGTCTATGCTGTTGAGTTGTCACTGCAGTGGGCACAGGGCTCAGGCCTTCTGGTGGCCCTATTAAGGACTGTGTAATACACCAGAATAGTTCTAACGAAGGAGGGAAAATTAAAGGACAAAAAAATATTAAGGACTAAGTGTGGGTTGGGTTTTCACCAGGCTGGCAAAGATTTACATTACTTCTTCTTAGGCAAATTTCTTCCTGTTGAAAGGCTCTTTTCAATCTGAAAATGTACCTTGTGGCAATTTACCTCTCTAGACATGGGGTGCTTGTCAGAAATGGCTGTGACAAATGTCCATTGTATACAAACAAAATAATCGTAGTAGATTGGTTAGTGAATGATGGAACATTATTGAAGCTTAGAGTTTGACCCTTTGAAACATGTAATAATTTGTTCTTGCTTTGCCGTGAGAGGAAGATACTATTTTTCCATATATCTCTTTTGTAAATCCATTAAAATTAAAAATTGAACAGCATTATATTTATTTAGATATGGAAGTGTGTTTCTAATTCTGATTTTGATTCATTATTACGCTAGAAAATGCTGCTCCAAAAAATAAAAGAGTAAACATAGCATTCTCCATGGTTAATTCCTAATGATGTACAATTTGAATGCCCAAATAAAATATAAAAACAAAAGTCAAACATTTTATCATTGAAGCTGAACCACAGAAGAAGATCTGGTACAATAAGATTCAAAGTTTACTAAAATGAATTAGAGAAAATGTAATTGTTCTTACTTCTTTATGTCTTTTTAAACACATCACTGATTTAAAAAGAGGGGCAAATCCTTTTAAAACACATTAAATTTTTCAAATAGATCTTTTATATATATTTTATTATCTTATATATTATTTTTGAAAAGTTTACATAGATGACATTAGTGAAATTCAGTTTTTGTAATATCTGTAAAATAAATTTATTCATTCTATTTCATGATTCTTTCATTTATCTTAACCATCTATCCAATACTGAAATGTTACTTGTATTTTAAATGTTAAATATTTATGTTTAAATTGACAATATATTACTAATTTTGCCCATTTTACATTTACATGAATAATAATATACCTAATATTTTATTCTCAGGTTTTTAAGAGACAGTTACTCTAAGAAAATAATTTAATAATATTTATTAATAATATAATTTTATTAATATTACTTAATATATTAATCTAATGATAGTTTAACAATATTAAGTAATTTTATTGAATAGTTTGATCAAGTTGTTTTAACAGTGACAGCTATTTTAAATCATTTAGCAATATTCCTTTAAAATTATAACTGTTGAGGTATTACTGATATATTTAATAATTTTATTAATGAGCTTAATTGAGTCTCAGTGAAGGAGGTTTCTTTTAATCTGTGCCTTTCTATGTATTTGTGTGGTGCTTTATAAAACAGAAAAATTTTTCTGCATTCATCTTTACGGTTCTATTAAAGATCTTATATAGATAGAGTGACAATTATCAGTGATAATTATAGGTGATAAACTTGACTCAGAAGTTTTAATAGCTTCTTAAATCTCACATATCTTGTTTATTTTGATGTTACTTGCCAGTTCACTATTAGTTTCCATAAGCAACATTTCTTTAGACATTGTTACCTCAGTGTCTATTGAGAAATACCTCAGAACACTCAGTTAAAATGAAACTAAAAGCATATTTATATTTTCACTATAAGTTTCACTTGTCAGATGGAACTGCAAAATATCATTACAGTGATTTTCGAAGTAACTAAATGAAAACGTTCATTCAAAAGTTATTTCTGCCAATATGCCTTGTAGTTCCAAAAATTGTATTTAAAGCATAGTATCTTTTACTTTTCTTCTCCTTGACTCTACTTAAACTACTTCTTTTCCCAAGTAACAATGCTAGTATCTTATAAAATGTTATTATGTTATTATTATGTCCTTTCTTTTCTTGGGAGTCCTTTTGGCTGTATCCTCTAAAGTTTTCTATCATCTCTTTTAATTGTCTGCACTTCTAAGTAGAGGAAACAAATTGGCACATAGTCTTCTGTTTGTAATTCTACTTTTTTGGTTATTACACTGTAGAATCAAAATCAGCAGTTCTCATTTGGATTATCAATTGTGTCAGTCTTCAATTAGTCTTTGCCAGGATAATTTTCTCACATCAAAACCCTCTTAGAGTGTTTCAACCTCTTCTTTGAGGTTACATGCTTTAGTTTACAACAAATAAGTGAGAAAATGAAAGACAAATATATTGAATAAAGTACACTAGTAACACAAAGTATTATTAATTACTTTTTTAAAGAAATTTTTATAAAGGAAGTATTTTAAATAGCCAGTTTAATTTGTTTCATCCCAGAATAACTCAATTCTCAAAGCCAGGCTATGTGTTTATAGGCTCTGGGGGACTGATTGAGAGAGTGAGGTAATTTAGTGATGGTTAGTAAGCTAGAAAAAGAGAAATCTTGTGCACTAAGAAAAATGAAAGAGGAAGGTTCACCTATAATCTAACAAAAGAATAAATGTCAACAAAGGGAAGTATTTTTCCATTTGCATATTTTATTCCTACATATGCATCTTTTTCTAAATTGAGTTATTTGTAAGACCTGCTTTCTATAACTATATATATTAAATACTTCCCATGTCCCTATACATTCTTATGCTACATGATTTTTAATGTTAATAATCACAAACTATATTTACTTAAACAAATTTGTATAATACATTTACTTTGTTTCAAAATATTTACTAACAGAATAATGTAGAAAACTACTTTCTTATTCATTTTTGCAAATATTTTTGATAGTTCACTTAGTACACTAATGAGCTTTAGAATTACAGACTTAAAGGGCAAATATACTAGTATATTGACAAATATACTATATTGTCCTTCAGAACTTTTACCAGTTTTAATTCTGTAAGCCATTGATTGATTACTTACTTACCAAAAATTCCATGAATAAAGAATAAGAATATTATGCTTTTTAATTTTTGTTGGCTTAATGACCAGACTATATCTTTTCAGTGTTTAAGTATATAGTGTTTATATTATCAATAATTTGAAATAAGCTTTTATGTTTTTATTAGCTATTAATATTTCTTTATACCTGAGTTTCCATATCATCTCCTTTACCCATTTTACTTTTACTTTCTCAATATCTTTTTTGAATATTTGAAAGCTCTTCCTCCTAAATAGTAGTGGGGGGGTCTACTATTTGACATTAATTATTAATTCCAAACATTGGTGAAGATACAGAACAACCAGAATTCTTACACATTTTTAGTGGGACCTAAGATGGCACAACCAATTTAGAAAATTTTTAGCATTTTCTTTTTAAAACTAAAGGCACACATAACATGTGACTTATAAATTCTACTCCTAAACATTCACCTAAGATAAATGAAAACATATGTCCACACACACACACACACAAAATAAAACAGTTCATATTGTCCCCAAATTGAAAACAGCATAGGTGTCTATCTATAGATGAAATGATAAGTGAATTGAGGCAAATTTTAAATATAATACTATTCACAAACTTTTAAAACCTACTGATTCAGATAAAAAGATAGATGAATCTCAAAAACACTCAGAGTGCACACTATATAGTGATATATATATCACTACTTTCTTACTCATTTTTGTGAATATTTTTGATAGTTTACTTAGTACACTAATTAGCTTTAGAATTACAGACTTAAAGGGTAAATATACTAGTATATTGACAAATATACTATATTGTCCTTCAGAAATTTTACCAATTTTATTTCTGTAAGCCATTGATTAATTACTTATTTATGAAAAATTCCATGAATAAAGAATATTATGCTCTTTCTTCTAAATAGTAAATATATATATACAGAGTTCTAGAAAAGGACACAAACAAAGTAATCCACTATGGAAAAATAAAATCCAAAAGAGTCATTAACCAGTGAAGTTCCAGTAAGGGGAGGGAGAGGTTGGTAAATAGAAAAAGGGAATTTATGGTGTAATAGAAATATTTAATGTATAATCTGGGTGCACCTAGATATATTTGTAACAGCTCAGTGACTGGATATTTGATATTTTGCATTTCATATTATGTAAACTTTGCCTCAAATATACAACTGCAAACAAATATTGAAATATAGTTAATGATATGCATGAAGAAGAATTTAGGGGGAAGTAGTATCTTATGCCTGAAATTTATTGAAAATCTTCCCAAAATAAGATAATTTTTTTCTTTTTTTTTTTTGTTAAGGTATCATTGAGACACACTCTTATGAAGGTTTCACAAGAAAAACAATGTGGTTACTACATTTACCCTTATTATGGAGTCCTCCCCCATACTCCACTGCAGTCACTGTCCATCAGTGTAGTAAGATGCCACAGAGTCCCTACTTGTCTTCTCTGTACTACACCATCTTCCCCGTAACCCCCCACACATCATGTGCACTAATCATGATACCCCACAATCCCCTTCTCCCTCCTTCCTCATCCACCCTCTCCCACTTCTCCCCTTTGGTAACCACTAGTCTCTTCCTGAAGTCTGTGAATCTGCTGCTATTTTGTTCCTTCAGTTTTGCTTCGTTGTTATACTCCACAAATGAGGGAAATCATTTGGTATTTGTCTTTCTCTGCCAGACTTTTTTCACTAAGCATAATACCCTCTATCTGCATGTATGTTGTTGCAAATGGTAGGATTAGTTTCCAAAAGATAATGAATGGATAAATAGAGGAATGGCTAAATTAATAATACATGATAAAGCAAATATGGTGATATGTTAATAGTAGAATTTATGTTTTTCACTGTAAAATTCCATCTTATATAGTTTGGTATCATTGCTGGGCAGCTGCACCTGAGGGGTCTCTCCCTGTGCACCAGGTAAAACCTCAACCTGGGCAGTGGAGGGTTCTTGACCCTGAAGGAGAAAGAATTCCCGAGCAGGTCAGAAAAGTGTAGGTAAGGAAGGAATTTATTAAAGCCAGAGTAGCAGAGAATGGTAGCTGCCTTTCAGGCAGCAGAGAACAGGAAATGTAGAGGGAAAGAGAAAATTCACTGAACATTTTTTTGGTATATGGCAGATTTCCTTGCCATCTCTTATAGCCAGGGTCACTTAGCATCCCATGTCCACTTGGATCTGCACTGTGTGGGGACTAGCCCCTACCACCCTGGGATCTGGGGAGATACAGAGCACGGGGATGGAGTGAGATTATGTTCTGAGAACTTCCCAAAGAAAGGAGATTTTCAGGCAGGCTCCTGCAGGTGCAGTTCCCAGGTCAACCAGGGGACCGGAATTTGCAAGTCCAAATCTGATCTCTTGGCAGCCATCCCTACTTATCAGGAGTAGAATGGAAACTCAGATAAAGAATGAAATAACAAAAGATGTTTATCACTGGAAAAACACAGAGAGACAAAACACAATTAAGTTGAGCAGTGATTAAAGCTTTATTAGAATTTACACACCTAAAGAAAGAAATAGTGTGGGCATCCTCAGAGAGGAGGCATGCTGGAGGTTGGGCGTTCCCTTTTTTAAGGATTTTTCAAAGGGCCAGGAGGTATAGACTTGTAAAGTAGTCTCAAAATACTTATCTTCAGTGAAAGACATTAAGTCTCTTCTGTCCTCCAGGTAATTCTGCAAAATTAATATAACACAAAGAAATTCATCACTTCCTCTCTGTCAGGGTCCAGGACTCCGGGGTTTCCCAGAGAACAAGACACACGGACACAGAGATGAAAATCCAAGCAAAGTCTTTATTCAGCCAGCAAGCTGGGGTCGACAGCACCTCCCCTGACACACAGGCCGAGTCTGAGCTGCCGACCCCCAAGCAACTTTAGGTATGGTTTATATGGGATTTCTACAGTCATTGCATCAGAGCCTGTACATTACCCCAACCAATGAATTTGAAACACATTCTATACATTGGCCAATAAAATTGGAACAGGGATACACCAGGTGCCTGACCTTTGCATAAGCATTCCTATGTGACTTATCACTAGTTTTGACCCCAGGGGGGTCGTTTACTTCTAGTTATCCAACTTAGGGTAGGGTCCAGGAATGTTAGCCTCAGGTAGTTTCTATGAAAACTGGGTGGCTCAGCCCTGTTCCCTACACTCCTCTATACTCTCCAGAATAGCAGCTTCCCTATGGGAACATATCAATCAAGACTGCCTGCCCTGCCCCCAAGGTGGGTTGAGTTATTGTCTGTTTGCTGAAGAATATGTTAGCATCTTACCTCTTAACTTCCTGGCCTCCAAAACAGAATCTTAGCCTTAAGATGGAATTCCTCCTACACTTAACTATACTGTTTATATTTCAGCTTTTTTCATCATAGGCAGGAAAAGGTGACCATGATGCTTGTCCCAGGTCCCTGCCTTGCATCATTGTGATAATTAATTTTATATTTATACTGGGCTAGGACACAGTATCCAGAGATTTGCTCAAACACATCTGGATTTTGTTCTTAAGGTATTTTTAAAAATGAGATTAATATTTAAATAACTAGACTCTGAGTAAAGCATACTATCCCTATTAATGTGGGTTGGCCCCCTCCAATAAATTGACGCAATTAAGAAAAACACCAACCTCTCTTGAGGAAGAGAGTATTCTGTCATACTTCTCTTGTCTTGATATATAACATAATTTCTTTCCTAGGTCTCCAGCCTGCTGACTTGCCCTGGAAATTTTAGACTTGCCTCATTATCAATCACATAAGCCAATTCCTTAAAAATACATCAATTTCTCTTTCTGTCTCTATCTTGTTCTCTCTCTTGTAACTATAGTTTCTGGGTAACACTAAGAGGAAAAGTTGCATTGTCCACAATGCAAAGTTTTCTAATTCTAAAAGTTTTATTTTGGCATCTTTTATTGTTTATTTTATTTTTTACTAAAATGTTTTTCAAAAAAAAGTACACGGTGAATCTCTACAGACACTGAACATCAATATATTTTATTGTTTGGTCCATAATTACAATTTAGGTATTATTTGTTTTTAAAGTAAGATAAGTGGCTCCAAATGTGAGGCTCTCTTCTCCTTCTTCTTTAATTTCAGATATTGACTCATTCTCCACTGCTTTGTAATTTCTCTAATGCTGTCAAAAAGGTTTTCTTTTAAAATGATTTGTCAAGTTTTTCTAATTCTTCTCAGTAGGAGTGTGTTAGTCTAATTTATTTAGACTTCCTTTAATAAAAACAAAACATACAATTCACTTTTCAATAATGTCAAGTATTTTTGTTATTTCTAGAATTAATTATGTATGCTAAAATTTTCACTCATCAACTTGTATGACTTGACAGGAAAGAAAATTGTCTTGGAAAAACATTTTTTTTTAATGACCAAATTTCATATTTCTGAACCTAATATCACCCCTGTTTTACTCATAAAACAGAATATTTTTCCATCATTTTTAAATTTATAATTTTTGTTAATCACTTAGAGGAAGATAAAATAAAATCAAAATTTAATTTATTAAAATGAAGTTTTCCTTAATATTAATCTAGTATTTCAGTGTTTTTAGAATAACTCCAAACCCAGAAAATTTAATGAGGTTAGGAGTTTAAATAATGAAATACTGATTATAAATTGGGCTATAACTTGATCTGATAAATTAGCTGTGACAACAAGCCATATCCTGTATTAAGCAGAAAGATTTGGCCCATACAAGTATTGATATTAATTTTTATACTAGAGTAATGCAGAATTGGTCTCATTACATTATAATTATAGAAAATTATTGAACAGAATGATTGTCCAGAATGATCATATATATTGTTCACAAGAAACTTCTGAATAACTTCCAACTATCTTTAAATATCTGAAAGACTAAATTCCATTTTTCCAGCAGACACGCAAAAAGATGCTCCACATTGCTAATCATTAGGGAAATGCCAATCAAAAGTACAATGGAATATCACCTCACACGAGTCAGAGTGACTAGTATTCAAAAGACAAGAAATAACAAGTGTTGGTGAGGATGTGGCGAAAAGGGAACCTTTGTGCACTATTGGTGGGAATGTAAATTGGTGTGGCCACTATAGAAAACAGTATGGAGGTTCTCCCCAAAATTAAAAACAGAAATACCATACAACCTACTTCTGGATATTTACTCAAAGACAACAAAAATGCTAATTCAAAAAGATACATGCACCTTTACTTTTACTGAAGCATTTACAATAGCCAAGAATGGAAGCCACCTAAGTATCCACTGATAGATAAGTGTATAAATAAATGTATGTACAATGGAATATTACAAGGACAAAAAAGAGAAATCTTGTCATTCACAACAATATGGATGGACCAATAGAGTATTATGCTGAGTGAAATAAATAAGAAAAAGACAAATACCATATGATTTCACTTATATGTGGAATCTAAAATATAAAACAAATAAACAAACAAATAAAACAGAAACAGACTCATAAATACAGAGAACAAACTAATGATTACCAGACAGGAGGGGGTGGAGGATGGATGAAATAGGTTAAGGGAATAAAGAGGTTCAAACTTACAACTATAAAATAAATAAATCATGACGTTGTAAAATACAGCATAGGGAATATAGTCACTAATACTGTAATAACTTTGTATGGTGACAGCAACTACAAGTATCATGATGAGCATTTTGCAATATATTTAATTGTCAAATCACTTTTTTGTAAACATGAAACTAATATAACATTATATGTCAACTACATGTCAATTAAAAAAACAAGAAAATACTAAATGTCATTTTTAACTAGACTTCCAAAGTAGTAAATGGCAATTTTATAGGCTATTAGATTAATCATTTCATATTTATAAGAAATTTCTTAAAATCTCATAAACTAATAAAATATTAGCCTACTTGATACAATTATTTTCAACAACAGAATAGTAATTAACTTCTACTTTTGCTATAGAAGTTCTCATTTGATTATGCATGCATGGTTTGAGAATCACTTGATTTAATGTTTTTGTCCTTTTTTGTATTTTATGTCATAAGATAACTATACATTCAACACTGTTCAAAATTTATTTTCTAGATGGGAGGTAATATTTCTATCTATTGAAATTTCAGTTTTAACTCTCATTTTAGCTATGTGCATAATTTAAAATGTTATAAGATCTGGTCCACAGAACATATTATTTAGCATAATATTTTTCAACTATTATCTATTTGGCACAGACTGTTTTTATAAATTTTATCATTTATTAGTAAAATGCTTTGCTACAGTACTTCATAAAGTATCATTTTCACATTATTAGCAGATTTCATCCATTATGAAAACAATTTGCAATATAATGAAGAATATACATATATTTTTAAATTTAATTTTTATTTTTTTATTAAGGTATCACTGATATACACTCTTATGAAGGTCTCACATGACAACACTGTGGTTACTACATTCACCCATATTATCATGTCCCCCCATACCCCATTGAAGTCACTGTTATCAGTGTAGTAAGATGCCACAGAGTCACTACTTGTCTTTCTGTGCTACACTGTCTTCCCTGTGACCCCCACATACACCATGTGTACCAATCATAATACCCCTCAATCCCCTTCTCCCTCCCTTCCAACCCACTCTCCCCTGATCCTCTCCTTTGTTAACTGCTAGTCCCTTCTTGGAATCAGTGAGTCTGCTGCTGTTTTGTTCCTTCAGTTGTGCTTCATTGTTATACTCCACAAATGAAGGAAATTTGAATGAGTATATTTTTAAACAATTGCTATAACTTTCATTTTTGGCAACAATTAGTAAAATATTTATTTGTTTTAAAAATACTTAACCTGGCATTTTTCAAGCTCCTTTTGCTTTGTACTGTCCAATCTATGTGACCTTCTGTTAGCTTTTGAAAATATGCTCTTGACACTCAGTTCACCAGAACGTTCCAATTTGTGATACACAGAGAGAACTCTAGGAGTCCATTTAGATGACAGAAATATGTTCTTTTTCTTTCACTGGATGTCACTTTAAGAACATAATAGGGGGAATGTAACTTTCACAATATCCCTGTATTTTCAAGAATTCTGTGTTTAGCTAAATTCATTGAAAATCAGAGACTGTAGCTGATTTCTCCAGCTTTACTCAAATGTTCCAAGTAAATTTTGTGATATTACATTTTTTTCAGTGTCAACTGCTAGCTTTCTAAAATGTGGAATTATTGAATATTTGTGATTTTCGATTAACTGTAATTAACCTCTTTTTAGACTCCTATTTTAATTTTATTTCCATAATATTCTGGTGAAATAAAGTCAATAGAGACAATCCCTTAACATCCATAATGATAGAGAAACAAACAGATTTATATAGGCTACATTCCCCAAGAACCAATAATATTTTGGAATAACATTTGCCAAGAAAGTATTTTAAATAATATTCCTTTCATATATAATTAATGAAGTTTAATAAAGTTAGTCAAGCCTCCTTGTCCAGTATGGTCAGTTTGCAATTGCATTCGATTTAAGAGTCTTACACTGTAATCAAGAACTTCATAGGAGCAGACTTAGGACATCATTGTGAATAAAATGCCCACGAACAACCATGTTGGGAAGTACATCTGGTCGAAATGCAATCTTTGCCACACTGTAAACAGGGTTCTTTCTCAGTAGTTAACTGGTGAGGTGGATAATTCAAGTAAGAATTGACATTGCTGGAGGCCAAATTGCTGAAATATTTCTCGATTAGAATTATAAGAAGAGGAGAGATCTTTGGAGAGAGAATAAAGGTCATTTGGCCCATCAAAGCATATCCTTTTTAGTACTCTATTTCCCTAAGGATGGCATCTAATTGTTTCTTGAATGACATTCCTGCTTTTTGCCTCAACAACTTTGCCTGCAGGCTCTTCTAAGCATTTATTATTCTCCACATGAAAAGGTACTTTCTGAAATATGTGCTGAATTTATTTTTTAATTTCCATTTATGCTTTCCTGTCCTATAATCTGTGTTGAAATGGAAATAATAATTTGGTTGACATTATCTGTGGCAGTTAAGACTTTATATGCTTCAAATCAGACAGCTCCAACCCTGTCCTTATTTTCATATGCCCAGATTTATTGTCCTAACAACCAGCACTGCATAGAAAGCAGTTGTAGGTAGGGGTCTCAGGACATTTAATACTTCTAAAATTCATAGTTCCTCAAGCATTTATTTTTTTCTTTGCAAAACAGAGACTAGCACTTGCTGAAAATAACTGAAAAATAAATGAATTAATAGGTATATATTCCCCGTCACTTTTATGTGTGTTTAATATGTGTAATTGCATGTATGCATATGTATGTTTGTGTGTGTGTAAGTACATGATATAGACACATATATGTATATGCATATATCTATGTGTATATGTATATATGAATACATCTTTTTGTGTGTATATATATATATATATATTTGTGATATATATATATATATCTCCTGATTTTTCTCCTGGATGAAGAGTAATGATAAAAGACACTAGAAGTTTAGTGCTATCTGAATAGACATTTTATTCTTTTAATTTTTTTACCCATGATCAAATAATTACTTTATTGCTTTTGACTAAATATTTACAAAATATAAATATAATAATCAAAAGTACCACAAATTTAGGAAAAAACACATCACATTTTCAAGTTAATTGTATGTTAAAAAACTAGTAGCAACTGTTTTATAGACAAAGAAGTTAAGTGTGAAAACTCACAGTGAGTTTCTAAGCAGCAGCTAACAGTCTTTTAGTTTTTGTTTCTGGAAATGTTAGGAAGAAGAAATTATTGCTAACCTGCTGTCCATCTCCCTTCTTAACATTAACCATATTTTAGAAAATCAACCATTCTGTCTCAGTGATACTATGTGGCATGTTTATTAGGCCAAACATTGTAATCAAACTTTCATTCCAATAACGGTTAGATCTGTAATGAGCAGTAATCCAGGTTAAACCAGTTAGTTAAACCAATCATCGCATGACATTACCCTTGGCCACAAGGATTGGTTCTGGTTAATGCAATAAGATCAAAGTTCAGAATTTTGTTCTGACTTGTGGAAAACAATCATTTGTTTTCCCTTCTGTATTAAAGAGGAAGCACGTAGCTTGCAACTGGTGATGGCATATTGGCACTGCTCACTTGTGGGCAATACATTATTATTGACTCTCTATAGAGAGCTCCACCCAGTTTTCTGGGGCTGTGCAGCAGCAGGAGAGCAGAGGCTGGAGTGGGGACAGAGACTAAGACAGCTGTGGAGGCAGAGATGTCAGGAGGCAGAGACCCTGCCTGGAAGCAGACAGGATTCTAGTGCTTGAGCTGCCACCAGGAGAGTAAAGCTTGGTATAAACTCTTCTGATGCAAAATGTCCCACTGTTGTGATTCAGTCTCAGCAAACCCAGAGTTAACTTGTCTGGGACTAAAACCTCCGGCAAGACACCAGGACATAGCTCATGAAAATGTGAGTGAGACAGACCCTCTTAGAGTGGGAATTGGAGTCCTGAAGCCCAATTTAAATTTCCATTTTTCAGTTACATGACTAGTAAAATTTCACATTGTTTAAACCAGTTTAGTTTTTGTTTTGTTAACTGTAAATGAAGGCAGGCAGTCAAGCTGATAATCTAAACTTTATTTTTAAATTAAATTATAACTCTTTCTCTTTCCTAGTTTTTACATAATATTTGTGCACATCATATTTGTGTGAGTCTGGATATTACTAGTTGCTATCATAAACTATTTTTAAATATCACCATAAAAGCATTTGGAATAATTATGATACTCCCCTGGCAACACACTATAGATAAGCAAAACACACATGCACATACCACCAACTAGAAAAAGAAGTAAGTAGATTAGGGAGGCAATGAATATGGTTCATGCTGGTTGCATACTGGCTTCAATGACAGCTAGTAGAAACATGAAATCTGATGTTGGCTAATTTTTTAAGATCATATAGGAAGGTAAATATTAGCCCATGAGCCCAAAATAAATTCCACATGGTGCTGATCATTATTTTAGAACATACTTCACTAGAATGTCAGTTTAGACCATCACTTGGGTGTTAACTTTAAAAAAAGGCATAGGTGAAGAAAAATACTCTCTTTTTATTGTCAGGGTCCTTGCCATTAGTTTTTATTGTCACAAGAGTAGGAGAACTTTCCTCTGATCATGAGAGATACTTTAATCACAAAGGAAGAGAAAAGTCATGACAAGAGGCCTTTTTCTTTTATCAGAAGAGCAGCAGGACTGTCCCTTTATCATGAGCAAAGTGAATCTCTTTTCCCATCTCTCCTTTTGAAGCAACTTTTGGAATAAGAGGTCATAAATTTTAGGAAGTAAGAGTATGATTCTAAGAATATTTAGAATTTCTAGTCCTATTTTCTAAGTTGGAAAAGTGGTTTGGGTTTCTCAGATTGGTCTTCTCCATTGTAAAAATCTTCCTAATGTGTTAATTCCCAATGGAAAAATCATTAAAAAATAATAGAAAAATAACAGTAATTCATAAATCCATTTATCTACTCCTGTGATTACTTGAGTTCAGTAGGACATGCTAAGGGTTATTGCATACTGGAGATTGGAGATTGAAAACCTTAAAGTATATGACGTGTGCAGTGTGACATGATGCAATGCTTCAGAGTAAAACATGCTCTTGTAATTTAGTCAACAGTCGGTGGTCTGAAATGACAAGTGAAAATTGACTTCCTGGTAGATAAACTATGCTTTACAATTCTTACCACATTGTACATGCTATTCAAACTATACAACTGTGATTAATTTTACATTACCCTTTGGTATGGATCATCAGTGATTCTTTGTGAAATTAACAAAAAATGATAAGAAATAATATGACTTGTTTGAGTACATTGTCAAGCTTATAAACTCTATCTTTTCATGACAGATTATACAATTTTTCTAAATTTTAATAAAAGACTTGTGATTTCAGTAAATTTGTATCATGTCTATCATTATAACACATAATTGCATTGACCTTTCACTTTCAAAATATCTTAAATACATTTCAGCTATAGAAATAAAACATAGAATGGCAATAAACACGCATGCTTCTAAAGGTTTAGATATTACATATATTATTCAGCCACCTCTTAATGGCTAATAATTTGACAGTTAATAGAATATTAACACAAAGGCACTTTTTTGCTTATATGTTTAGGAAAGCCAAAACTAATAAGTATGATTAGAGAATTATATAAATATCTGCCTTTAATAATTCAGTCTGAACAGTTTATATCATTTGAAATAAATGAAGATATATTTGCTCTTTAGGTGTTAATTAGTTCAGCACAATTATGAAGTATAAAGATAACTGCTGTAACATGAGGTTCCTGCTCACCATATATCATAGTCATTCTAATAAATGACACCAGATTTCTAAAGCAAATAATTATCTGAGAGTAAATTGCACTTTGGCTTGGCACTACTTCCCACAGAAGCTGGCATATCTCTCCCCAGTCTCTTTCTTCTCAATGGTCTATTCCCTTTCAACAAATGCATTTAACAGCTGTGGATACAAACAAGGCACTTTGGGCAAAAGTAGGAACTAGATGCCAAAGTCTGAATGTATGTTCTATTCAAAGCATCAGGGCTTGTTGCTAACTCCTTGGTGTCCCTGCTGTTGCCTTTCTCGATCATCTACTGGCAGTCTACAGAGGCTCATCTGTAGATACCGCTGAGGTCATGTAGCTGTCGCCTGGTCTTGGACACCTTATGAAATTGTAACTATTTTGAAGTGGTTTCCAATGTCTAAGAATGTGTTGGTAGGAAATAATATTATGAAACCCCTTTATATATAAACACATCATTTCAACCCAGTATATATACTGGGTTGAAATATTACCAGTGTACATTGAAAATAAAATCTACAAGTTAAAGAATTTCAAAATTCTTCCTAAGAGCAAAATACTGTTGTTTGAAATGGTAAAAATACATAATTACCAAGTATGTTTGAACAAGTGTAAAGTACAAATTAATATTCCAATCTTCATGAGAAATTACATCAGTTTCCTGGCAAAGAATTAGCAGTTTGTCATAGCTCAGGCTCTCTAGTGCCTAAGGCCAGCTTGCATGTATACAGTTTATTTGCAGGTTGATCCCACAGAGTAGAAGGGAGGAACAGAGTGGGGAGTGAATAGATAAAGAGGAAAGGTGGGAAATACAGCAATAGGGTAGGCAACTCCTGATTGGTGCTGGATCCCATAATAATTCCTGTGGCTACTTCTGATATATTTTTTTCAGAGTTGCACATCTGAGGGATGAAAAGGAAAGCACTGATTTTCATTCCCCATGGCCATGAGTTACTCCCCACCCTTCCCTGCCACCTGGAACTTTCAGGTTGTGCACGTGACGGTGTTGGCCAGATTCCTCTGGTTTTTGCATTCTACAGAATAAGAGTAAAAGCGGTTTTTACCTGGCATAGACTTGCATCAAGGCACAGTTAAATTACAAACAAAAGAAGTAGCTGGATTAGGGAGTCAGAGGTAGGGCTGATGATGTTTAAATAAGCAGCAAGAAACACAGCTACTGCTTTTTAAAAAGTGCTTGTTTCATGATTATTTGGAAAAACAGGAACCAGAAGTGGCTCAGAAATAATTGTTATAAAAATGTTTCTCTAAATATGCTATTAATATCAAAACACATTTACATTGCCTTGATTTACTGAAGACTATGTATCAAGGATTTTTCTTGGCTCTTTGCATATCCTTGCATTAATTCTCACAATAAGTCTAAATGTAGATGTTCTTGTCATTATTGTTCCATTTTATAGTTGAGAATACTAAGCATACAGAATTTTCTCAGATCGTTCAGATAGAACCAAAACTAGAATTTGACCTTTTCCTGGATGATGCATGAACTTTAGACCTTTTTAATAGACACCCTTAACTACCACTGACCTAAGGATCTGTTCTTCAGCACAAATAAAATGTCCTCTTCATTTTAGGGAACAGATGGTCTGTTGGAACTCCTCCACTCTGACCAGCTTCTTAATGCAGGCCATAGATGGTGGGTGCACAGGCTTCACCTCATTTGCTCTTTCCCCTGCTCAGGTGTCCTCATGTGCTCTCAGCTGCTCTCCCTCCAACCTCCTCCCCACAGCCCCATATCTACTAACATGGTCACTTTCTTATGGTTTTCAAAGACCTGGAAAACAAAACAAAACAAAACAAAACCAACAACTAAAAACAATTATTAATAATTTGTTTTTACATTACTGAGAATAATAATCTCAGTTCCCTTCAGAGGAATGATGGGTGCTGCTGACTCACTGGAAAAGTAAGAATGAAGAAAAAACAGACATAATAAAGGAACGTAATCATCAATATTACAGCCTGCCATCATTTTTTATGGAGAAGAATAACTGATTGCTACACTTTGGAATTTTGTTCAAGTTCAGAAGGAAGTGAAGAATAAGAGTGAATGGAATGTGCGATGGTTTAGCATAGCTAACTTGATCTATCCAGTGTGGTGGCATGTAGTATAAATTAAATTAAGGAGGATATGCACAGAGGTATATAGAAGAGAGCTAACAGTTACCTTGAGCCCAAGAGGAAAAATTTGCATTTGATAGGCAGAAAGGAAATCAGTCTAAGTCCTCAAAGGGGAGTAAGGAAGTTTATAGCATTTGAAAAAGAAAATCCTAGCAGCTATGTTAGATTTGATGTGAACTGAAAAATTAAATGACTGAAAAAAGGAAAATAAGATAGCTGATTTCTATAAAGTTAGATGAGTTGGTGAGGGGTCAAGAAGTTTTATCAAGGACATAACTGCCAAGATTTATTGATGGGAGAAGTAATGAAATATATGAATATATGTGATTCTGTGTCAAATCTTGGATATCCAAGACTTATTTAGAATAATAGAGACATTATATAGGAGTGAGAAGTTCAGGGAAAATATGATACGCAGACAACTTTCATTATTTTTAATTTATGTCATTTTACATCAGTCCATTTTGGACTTGCAAATGAATGAATCAACAAAACTATTGATGGCCTAAAAACAATCACTTTTAGAAGACAGGAGAAGATATTTGTATTATCTTATTCCAAAGAGGAAAAAAAGAAATACTCTAAGTGACTGATCCCAGTAGAAAAATAAATATAAAAAGACTTAAAGATAGAATGTTGATCATAGTACAAGCTTTCAGATGTTTCTAAATTTAATGGTTATACAGTAATAGTGAAAGAGACCATATATAGCCAAAAATAACTTGGGAGGATCAGATAAGATGTTATTGATACAGAAAAAATTGTGGCAATTGGCATCCAATCTAGCAGAAAACATCAAAAGACTACGGAAAAAAATTTCTGGTGTGAAGAAACTTGAAATCATAAAATGACTACACTGACACAGAAAAAGGGGCACTGGAATGCAAGAGATGGAGCAGGTGTATTGACAAATGCAACAGAAAGCTATTCCATTGCTGATTTTAAACTAACTTAAGAAATGTGTTTTCCCTGATTCACCTTCAAATGTCCCAAAATGCATTGCAGGGATACTTGAATACAGTAAATTCTTAATTAAAGCATGTTTCTTTATGAGCAAAATAAATGAACCAGCACCCTGCAAGACAAAGAATATTCTTAGTAAGGTTAATGTATTGAACTATGTAACAAATTAATATGTTAAGCAATTTAGAAGTTTGTGAGATAAAGTTGAAGTCCTTTAGTAGTGAATGTCAAAATTTTAACTTCTCAACCAATGAAAATAAAATATATAATTTCACCTGTTGTGCATTCTGCTAGGTAACATGACTACATGAATTTCAAGAGTTTCATCCAGTAAAAAAGTTATAAAATAGTGGCTGTTGTGCTTCCTATGAGTTGGAAAAGTGGTTCTGATATTCTAAGACATCATGTGTATTGTTGATCAGAACTTAAAATATACTAAGGATTCAAGTCCTCAGGTAAGTGTTACTGAGAAGGCAGGAGATATTATTTTAATATTTGAAGCAACTAATAAAAATGTCAATTATAAATTTTTTCTCAGGTTAATTAATATACTAATAATGGCAGCAATGTATCATTTCTACTTTATAATCGTGAAGTAATTATTTTGAATATGAACTTTTTATTGAGAAAATTAATTTAATATATGAAAATTAAAGATGTTGTTACATAAGAAAAATAAGATATTCATCAGTTCAAACCAATAATTCTTTTAATATGGTTAAAATTTATTTTATTATACATGTAGGTATTATGTTTAAGAAGCATGGCACTCAGAAAAAGCCTATACATTAAATACCTCATTTAAGATTTGAATTATAACCATGAAATGCCCTTGTTATTTTATAATTCAAAGTTATTTGAACAGAAACACATAAAAGAGCAATGTCTACTGGTTGAACAGTTTTTTGTATTTTAATGATATAGTAGGTGGTTGCAAGCAATATTTTGGCAATTTTGAAATAGAAAATTTTTACATTATAAACACTAAATGGTCAAGAACTAAACCTGAAGGGATGAAAAAAGCAGCAGCAGATTGGGAGGATGTAAAGCCAGCCATATTTAAGGAGCTGACACCAATTAGAAAGGTATCATTGAGGGCTGTTCCACAGCAGACCTGAGGTGGAGAGTGAGCATAAAAATAAATTATCATGGGTGATAGTTTCTAAGGCCTGTGGAATGCCAAGAAGCAGCAAGTATGTAATGTTTGCACCTTAATAAGCAATTTATGAGTAATTCAATGCAAGACTGTTTCTGTTTTTGGAGTCTAGATTGAGCACTGGATGAAATGGAACACCGTTGGGCAATGCTATTAATCTGTGTACTAACCACATGTTCAGATAGCTTCTGTGGTGCTGGCAATTGGCAATAGTTAAAAATGGAAGATCATTACATGTTAAAGATTTAGAAATGTAATGGTCTTTTCCTTCAGGGAAAGGAAAAAAATGACCCTGTGAAAAACTAAGGAATGCCAAACAAGTAGCAGATCATTTCCATGCTTTTATTAGCAGTTTACTATGGTAGACTTCAGATCTGTATTAAAAATTAAAGAAGCAAATGATATATTTGTGATCTTTACAAGATACTTTGAAGGTAAGGGAATATTTTCCATTTAATTAAAACCTCAAAAACACATTCCAGATAATTTCTCAATATTTATCTTTGTGTAAATTAGCTCATATATTTGGGTTTTACAATATGCATCTCATGTTTTGCTTTCAATGTGTGTTCTAGCCTATACTTGAGAACAATATGGTAGCATATATGATGATTTCAGTTGTGAAATATGGCTTATCTCATCATTTAAGAAAGTCTTTGTAAAGAAGCTAAGTAACAAAATATTTCTCTTAATCATTTGAAAAAATTTTAGCTTATTTAATATAACACTATTAAGTTCTTCTGGGAAAAATCACTCAAAAACCATCCATCATTCAAACTGGTTGCACATCAGATGCTGTAAAGTATATTTTTTCAAGGTATTTAAAATAACGTTATACACTCATATTCATCTACATACATTGAACATTCATATATGGAAATAAAACAATGTAACTGAAATGTAAACATTGTAATTGAAATAAACTTTGGAGAAAGTCAAATAAGAAAAAATGTTCTGCCTTCTTTGACTTAATACATACTTAATCTACTGTATGTTAACTAAAGTTTAATGCAGTGGAAAACTTTTCTGTATATGAAAATTAAAACTCTGGTTTTACCTGAGCACTCATTTCATATTAAGGCCAAAAATAAATTAACCAAAAATTGATGTCAACTTTAAACCTGGAAAATGGTCAATATTTTTGGCTTTATCAGGAATTATATATTACTTATGAACATTCTAGGTTATAATGAGAATAAAATGATTGCTATCCCCTAAGTGAATATTGATATGTGTGAACATCTAAGTTTCTTATAGTTGTATTGAATATTATCTATGAACTATGAAATTTTTCTTGCTTTCCATAAATTGCTTAAAATACAGAAATGCAAATTACATTTTGGAAAATATATATGTATGGCCTGGAAAGTCATGAAAGATATTACCTCCACCTAATTAACTCAATTCCTGCTACTAATACTCAACTGGATGGAAAAATGAATACAAATAACTAACAGAGGATTCAATATGGTGGCATGAGAGGTGAGACAAAGGCCTCCTCCTAAAGCCACATATAATAAGAAAGAATAATTAATACAACTAATCCTAAAAGAGCAACACGAAAGAAGGCTGTGCCAGACTGCATACACCTGGAGAAAAGAACAGACCTCACAGAACAGGGTAATGTACCAAAGCCATGATATGGCAGGACCCAAGCCCCTCCCCATTCCAGCTACCTGGAGGGAGGAAGAGAAATGAAGCAGGGAGGGAGTGGAGACCTGAGACTGCTGAACACCTAGCTCTGGAGATCTGTTCAGGGAGCACAAACCTACATTGCATAATGCCATGGTGATTAGTGGGGTTGGAAAGCTAAAACAGGCAGAATACCTGAAGAGACGGAGATTCAGCTGCTTGTGGAAAACAGGGATGCATATCTGGCTGCTCTGGGACAAAAGAAAGGTAGGCAGTCTGAGACTTCCTAACAAGGAAGCCTTTAGCAAGAGGGCTGCTAAAGGGGCAAGGACTGCACAGAAATTGCTGTTCAGGAGAAAGGACAGGTAGACAAAATTGTGTGGATGCACTCTGCATAGCAGGTTGGGACCCTTCAGGAGCTTCAGTTGCTGCATTGCCCTGGCTGGACATGCAGCTCCATGGCCCCCACTGTGACACACAGCCTGCTGTGCCTTCCTCCCAGCTAGGTTGCCCCTGGCTCACAAACCGGCAGCTCCTGTCCTTGTACCAGGTCAACCAGAGGAAAGCCCTGCTTACAGCAACTACAATTGGAAAGCAGAGAGGCTTACACCTGTGTGTTCAATCCACTGGTTATGGCAGTGGAAACAGGCATAGCACCCAAGTAGCAGGGAACAGCTCTTTCCTCCCCACAGGCACCAACACTGTTCCGCAGTGACCCCCAACAACTTTCCAAGAGCTGAGTAACTCCAGAGAGTAGAGCTTCTGGGCATTAGAGAACACCACATAAAAATGTGAAATGAAAGGAAACTGGTTCAAACCAAAATCGTACAAACACCAGAAAAAGAGTGAAATGAAACTGATCTCATCAATTTTCCTGAAAGAGATTTCAAAATAAAAATCATAAACATGCTAATGGAGGAACAGAAAAATATTCTAGAACTCAGGAGCAAATTCTGGTCAGAGATCCAATCATTAAGGAATACAATAGAGGGTTTTAAAAGCAGATTAGATACAGTGGAGGAGATGATAAATGAAATAGAATTAGAGAAGAGGAATACAAAGAAGCTGAGGCACCGAGAGAAAAAAATGATCTCTAAAAGTTAAAGAATATTGAGAGAACTGTGTAACTAATCCAAATGGAACAATATTCATACTATAGGGGTACCAGAAGAAGACAGAGAAAAAGGGATAGAAAGTGCCTATGAGGAACTAATTTCTGAAAACTTCCCCAGTCTGTGGAAGGAGATAGTCTCACAGGCCATGGAGGTACACAGTCTCCCAACACAGGGGACCCAAGGAAGATAACACCAAGACATATAATAATTAAAATGGTAAATATCAATGATAAGGACAGACTACTAAGAGCAACCAGAGAGAGAAATAAGATCACATACAAAGGAAAACCCATCAGGCTATCATCAGACTTTTCAGCAGAAACTTTACAGGCTGGAAGGGAATGACATGATAAATTCAATGCAATGAAGAAAAAGGGCCTTGAACCAAGAATACTGTATCCAGCAAGATTAACATTTAAATTTGAAGGAGGGATTAAACAATTTCCAGATAAGTAAAAGCTGAGAGAATGCTCCTCCCACAAACCATCTCTGCAGTGTATTTTGGAGGGACTGCTATAGAAGGAAGTGATCCTAAGGCTAAACAGCTATCACCAGGGGTAATAAAACTACAGTAAAGAAAGTAGAACAATTAATTACTAAGCAAATCCAAAATTAAATCAACTACCCCCAAAGTCAGTCAAGGGATAGACAGAGTACAGAATATGATACCTAATATATGAAGAATGGAGGAGGAAGAAAAAGGAGGAGAAAAAGCAAAAAGAAACTTTATATTGTGTTTGTAATAGAATACCAAGTGAGTTAAGTTAGATCCTTAGATAGTAAGAAAGATAACCTTGAACGTTTGGTAACCATGAATCTAAAGCCTGCAAAGGCAATAGGTACATATCTATCAATAATCACCCTAAATGTAAATGGTCTGAATACACCAATAAAAAAGACATGCAGTCACTGAATGGATAAAAAATAAGACCCATCTATATGGTTCCTACAAGAGATTCACTTTAAATGCAAAGACATACACACACTAAAAGTGAAGGGTTGGAAAAAGAAATTTCATGCAACTAATAGGGAGAAAAAAGCAGCAGCTACAATACTTGCATCAGACAAAATAGACTTCAAAACAAAGAAAGTCACAAGAGACAAAGAGGGACATTACATAATGATTAAGGTGTCAGTCCAAAAAGACGATATAACCCGATATAACCATTACAGACACATGAAAATATGCTCCACATCAGTAATCATCAAGGAATGCAAATTAAAACCACAATGAGATATCACCTAACACCAGTAAGGATGATAGCATCAAAAAGACTAAGAACTACAAATGCACACCAGTAAGGATGATAGCATCAAAAAGACTAAGAACTACAAATGCTGATGAGGATGCGGAGAAAGGGGAACCCTCCTACACTGTTGGTGGGAATGTAAGCTAGTTCAACCATTGTGGAAAGCAATATGTAGGTTCCCAAAAAAAATTAAAATAGAAATACCATTCGACCCAGGAATCCCACACCTTGGAATTTACCCAAAGAATACAACTTCTCAGATTCTAAAAGACAGATGCACCCCTATGTTTATTGCAGTACTTTTTACAATAGCCAAGATATGGAAGCAACCTAACTGTCCATCAGTAGATGAATGGATAAAGAAGAGGTGGTACATATACACAATGGAATACTATTCAGCCATAAGAAAGAAACAAATCCTACCATTTGCAACAACATGGATGGAGCTAGAGGGTATTAAGCTCAGTGAAATAAGCCAGGTGGAGAAAGACAAGTGCCAAATGACTTCTGTCATCTGTGGAATATAACAACAAAGCAAAACTGAAGGAAGAGAACAGCAGAAGACTCAGAGACTCCAAAAAGGAACTAGTGGTTCCCAAAGGGGAGGATTATGGGAGGACTGTTGGGGAGGGAGGGAGAAGGGGTTTGAGAGGTATTACGTTTAGTACACATGGTGTGGGGGATCACAGGGAGAACTGTATAGCACAGAGAAGGCACATAGTGGATCTGTGGCAGCTTGCTGCACTGATGGACAGTGACTGCATTGGGGTATGGGTGGGGACTTGATAATATGGGTAAATGTAGTAAACACATTGTTTTTTCATACAAAACCTTCGTAAGAGTGTATATCTATAATACCTTAATAAAAAATAAAAAAAATAAAAAAAGATACAACTATTACAAATATCTGTGGATGTAACACAGAAGCACCTACATATGTGAAAAAAATATAAACAGAATTAAAAGGGAAATAGAATACAATGCATTCATTCTAGGAGTCCTCAACACTCCACTCACTCCAAAGGACAAACCAACCAGATAGGAAATAAGTAAGGAGAAAGAGGCACTGAACAACACATTAGAACAGATGGACCTAACAGACATCTACAGAACACTACACACAAATGCAACAGAACAAACATTTTTTCAAGTACACATGGAATATTTTCAAGAATTGATCATATACTAGGCCACAAAAAGAGCCTCAGTAAATTAAAAAAGACTGAAATTGCATGACCCAGCTTCCCAGATTACAAAGGTTTGAAACTAGAAATAAATTACATCAAAGAAAACAAAATATCCCACAAACACATGGAGGCTTCACCACACGTTCCCAAATAACCAATGGATCAATGACTAAATAAAAACAGAGATCAAGTATTATATGGAGACAAAATAACAACAATAATTCAACACTGCAAAATCTGTGGGATGCAGTGAAGGCCACACCAATAGGGAAGTATGTTGCAATACAGGTCTACCTCAGGAAAGAAAAACAATCCCATCTGAACATTCTAAACTCACAATTAATAAAATAGAAAAAGAAGAACAAATGAGGCCCAAAGTCAGTAGATGGGTGGACATAATAAAGATTACAGCAGAAATAAATAAAATTGAGAAGAAAACACAATAGAAAGAATCAATGAAAGCAGGAGCTGGTTCTTCAAGAAAATAAACAAAATAGATAAACCGCTAGCCAGACTTATCAAGAAAAAAAGAGAGTTTACACACATAAACAGAATCAGAAATGAAAAAGGAAAAATCACTATGGATGCCACAGAAATATAGAATTATTAGAGAATACTATAGAAAATTATATGCTAATAAACTGGATAATGTAGAAGAAATGGACATCTTTCTAGAAAAAACAACTTACCAAGGCTGACTGAGAAAGAAACAGAAAATCTGAACAGATCAATTACCAGCAAAGAAATTAAATTGATAATCAAAGTCTACCAAGAACAAAAAGTCCTATACCAGATGATTTCACCACTGAATTTTATCAACATTTAGTGAAGACCTATTACCCCCCCTCCTTAAAATGTTCCAAAAAGTGGAAGAGGAAGTACTTGCAAACTCATTCTATGAGGCCAGTATTACTCTAATACCAAAACCAGGCAAAGACACCACAAAAAAAGAAAATTACAGAGCAATATCCCTGAAGAACATAGATGCAAAAATACTCAAAAAAGTATTAGCAAACCCAATTCAAAAATATATAAAAAAGATCATCCACTAGGCACTAGGATCAAGTAGGATTTATTTCAGGGATACAAGGATGGCACAACGTTTGAAAATCCATCAACATCATCCACCATTTCAACAAAAAGAAGGACAAAAACCATATATTCATTTCAATAGATGCTGAAAAAGCATTTGACAAAATTAAACATCCATTCATAATAAAAACTCTCAACAAAATGGGTATAGAGGGCAAAAACCTCAACATAATAAAGGCCATATATGAAAAACCCACAGCCAACATCATACTTAACAGTGAGAAGCTGAAAGCCTTTACTTTACAATTGGGAACAAGACCAGGATGCCCACTTTCTCCACTTTCATTGAACATATTTCTGGAGGTCCTAGTCACAGTAATCATACAACACAAAGAAATAAAAGGCATCCAGACTCAGAAGGAAGAAGTTAAACTGTCTCTGTTTGCAGATGACATGATATTGTACAAAAAATACCTTAAAGAATCCACTCCAAAATTACTGCATCCAATATCTGAATTCAGCAAAGTTTCAGGATACAAAATGAATACACAGAAATCTGTTGCATTCCTATACACTAATGGTGAACTAGGAGAAAGAGAAATCAGGAAAAAAATTCCATGCACAATTGCATCAAAAATAATAAAATGCCTAGGGATAAACCTAACCAAGAAAGTGAAAGACCTATACTCTGAAAACTACAAGATGCTCATGAGGGAAATTAAAGAAGATACCAATAAATGGAAACACATCCCATGCTCATGGATAGGAAGAATATTGTCAAAATGGCCATTCTGCCTAAAGCAATCTACAGATTCAATAAAATTCCTATCAAAATACAAAAGCATTCTTCAATGAACTAGAGCAAATAGTTCTAAAATTCATATGGAATCACAAAAGACCACAAATAGTCAAAGGAATCCTGAGAAGGAAAAATAAAGTTGGGGGGATTACATTCCCCAACTTCAAGCTCTATTACAAAGCCAAAGGATTCAAGACAATTTGGTACTGGCACAAGAACAGACCCATAGACCAATGGAACAGACTAGAGAGCCTAGATATAAACCCCAACATATATAATCAATTAATATATGATAAAGTAACTGTGGACATACAATGGGGAAATGACAACCTCTTCAACAACTGGTGTTGGCAAAACTGGACAGCTACATGCAGGAGAATGAAACTGGATTATTGTTTAACCCCATAAAATTATACTTGAAATCGATAAAAGACCAGTATGTGTCATGAAATCATAAAACTCTTATAAGACAACATAGGCAAAAATTTCCTGAATATAAACACTAGCAAATTCTTCCTGAATGCATATCCTCGAACAAAGGAAACAATAGCAAAAGTGAGCACATGTGACTACATCAAACTAAAAAGTTTCTGTATGGCAAAGGACACCACCAACAGTACAAAAAGGCATCCTACAGTACAGGAGAATATATTTGTAAACAACATATCCGACAAGAAGTTTACATCCAAAATATATAAAGAACTCACATGCCTCAACATCCAAAAAGCAAATAACTGAATTGAAAATGAGTGGAGGATATGAAGAGACAACTCTTCAAAAAAGAAATTCAGATGACCAACAGGCACATGAAAAGAAGCTCCACATCACAAATAATCAGGGAAATGCAAATAAAACCACAATGAGATATCACCTCACACCAGTTAGGATGGCTAGCATCGAAAAGACTAAGAACAAATAATGCTGGTGAGGATGTGGACAAAGGGGAACCCCCCTTCACTGCTGGTGGGAATGAAGGCTATTTCAACCATTGTGGAAAGCAATATGGAGGTTCCTCCAAAAATTAAAAATAGAAATATCATTTGACCTGGGAACTCCACTGCGAGTAGTTGACCCAAAGAATGCAAGTTCTCAGGTTCAAAAAGACATATGCCCCCCTATGTTTATTGCAGCACTATTTACAATAGCTAAGATATGGAAGCAACCTAAGTGTCCATCAGTAGATGAATGGATAAAGAAGAGGTGGTACATATACACAATGGAATACTATTCAGCCATAAGAAAGAAACAAATCCTAACATTTGTAACAACATGGATGGAGCTGGAGGATATTATGCTCAATGAAATAAGCCAGGTGGAGAAAGACAAGTGCCAAATGATTTCCCTTGTTTGTGGAGTATAACAATGAAGCAAAACTGAAGGAATGAAACAGCAGCAGTCTCACAGATTCCAAAATGGGACTAGTGGTTACTGAAGGGGAGGGATATGGGAGGGTGGGTGCAGAGGGAGAGAGAAGGGGATTGAGAGGAATTATGTTTTAGTACACATGGTTTTGGGGGTCATAGGGAAGACAGTGTAGCACAGAGAAGGCAAATAGTGAATCTGTAGCATCTTACTACACTGATGGACAGTGACTGCAATAGGGTATGGGGGAGGACTGAATAATAAGGCTGAATGTAGTAACCACATTGTTTTTTCATGTGAAACCTGCATATATTGATATATATCAATAATACCTTAATAATTTAAAAAATAACTAATAGAGTTTCATGCATAGTCTTTCCATTCACCTGTATTTTTTCAGATGAAAACAGTAAGTAGAGACAATAAAGCCCATTATTTATCTTTGTTTTGTAAATAATTATGCATTATCTTCCTATGAGAATGTAAATAGCTTGTTTGGGCCCCACTTTTCCCATTAGATTATTTAGATTTTTAAAAAATTTGTAAAACAGTGACAAAGTGATTAACCAATTATGCTGGACACAGTACGTCAATCTTAAAGGCTCATTACAAGCATTTAAATGAGAGAGAGTTCTTTTTAGTCAAACATCTCTCAGGGGAAGTTGAACATGGAGCTAGAAGTAAAATTGAGAAACCACTTGGGGTAAAGACCACTATGCCACTGGTCTGCTCAGGTGCTTCCTAGAAGATAGGATTTTGACACCTATGAGACATTTGTAAGCAGGTTTGGGGCTACAATCTGCTTAGGACAATAAACTAGAGGCTAAATACTTCTGTGGGGAGATTTCTTTTTCCTCCTTTACCCTATAAACAAAATAAATAATGAATGCTACTTAAACAGACACACCCATTATTGTTTGGGTGTACTTGTTTTGGATGGACTCTGGGCATCTCTAAAATGCTATGGGTTGAAGATTTAGTACATATGTTAAGTACCTATTTGTTCTTCATTAGTGATGGCATCCACAAAACCTTTAGGCACCTGCAAGACCCAGACCTTTGCTGTTATTTTGTTACCAAATGACAAAATCAATCAAGCCCTCCCCTGAGGGGCAGGGCCAGCCTCTCTGTTCTTCAGATTCTCTTCTCCTACCTTAATACTTCAGCCTAAGGAGAAAAATGGAAACTTTCAGTGGTCTTTAGTAGTTTCCTATTCTGATTTACAGAGCCACTCCTATCATGACTTGTTTTCTTGTTCTCTCTTTTACTATTTAATGTAAAAACATCAAAATACCCTCATTTATGAGTGCTAACTCCAATAATACTCCAAAAATGGAACCTTACCAAAATTATTCACCATATTGGAAAATTGGTTCACTCATAGCTTCTCATGGTGTTGGAGTTATCAGTACAGCATAGCACCAGCAGTCTGCATTTTTTACCTCCTCTAGGATGATTCTCAGTAGAAATGCAAACTTCTGATTATGTTATTACATATTGCAGAAGAGTCATATTTAAACATTTATATACTGACAGATGTCAATTAGTGTAAGTTATTTCCTTTTTATTTACCCATATTGTATCTAGGATATTGCATTTAATTTATTTAAGTGAGTTTAAAGTTGTTTATATCTTCTATGAATTCCATTTCACAATATTAAAGTGGTGTTACATAATATTTGTGATAAAATTAGACTTTGATACTGATATGAATCCTGAGAAAAGTCCTGAATTGGTTCCATCCCTACTGGTCTCCAACTTCCAAATGGTTCCACTGTGTCATTTCTAAGTAAATTCACATTTGCCACTCCACAATATTTTTGTTCTAACTTAAATCTAGCTGTCCCTGAATATGCTATTTCTTCTACAACTCTCTTAAGTAGTGATTATTAATTTCTTCCTCTCATATTCCATACACCAACTGATGTAGAGGAGATACAAATGAAACATTGCTTTGCATTGATGTTTGCCAGTTGTTTCTTCTCCTTCCTTCTTAATATCTAGTCTATGTGAAATTGAAAGTCATCAGAGTTCACTGAATTTCATCCCTTCATGTTATTGTCATTTACTGATTTCATCCCTTGATGTTATTGTTATTTACTGATGCTCACTGATAAATTCAGTGCCCAACTCACCTTTTCTTTATCCTCCAATACTCATTATCACTGTTGATTTAAACCATCACAAGGATGATCTATTTAATCTCCTAACTTCTCAGTTTCTTTACCTCCTTATCCAAGGCAATGATCTTTCTTTGACAAAATCACTGACGCCCAAAACACTTGTTCATATTTATGCCTTATCATTATTGACTTCAAATAGTTTCTCTTTTATAAATAATTGCAAAAATGTAGAAACAGCCTGAACAGCCATCAACTGGTGAATGGATAAACAAATTTGGTATATCCACACAATGGAATATTATTTGGCAATTAAAAGATATTAAGTACTGATACATGCTATGATATGGATGAACTTTAGAAGTATTATGCTAAGTTAAGGAAGCCATACCCCAAAAAGCACAGATTGTATTATTTCATTTATGTGAAATGTTAAAAAAAAAAGTAAATCTTTAATCCCATGATCAAATTATTGGTTATCTGGGATGGAGATAGGAATGGGGATTAACAGTATAGAGACAGGTGAAGTCTTACTGGATTTACAGGAATACTCTAAAACTGGGTCATAAAGATCATTGCTCAGTTGGTAAATTTACTAAAAATCACTGAATTGTACACTTAAAATGGGTGAATTTATGTTATGCAAATTATACATTGCCAGCCTTATGTGTCCCTTCCTTCTTAACCCAGCCTTGATCTAATTGTCATTCTCTATAACTGACTGGAAAATACAGTTAACTCCATTATCTCTCTTCTTTCTGATGTATTAATCTGCCTTTTAAAGCAGGTAACTGTTCCTGAAGACAATCAAAGTATTAAGTATTTCATAATTATGATGAAAAATGTCAAATAGTTATCACCACCACCAGACTACATACTACACTTACTTAGTAAAATCACTTACTGAATTTTTGTTTTACATCCCCTGCTACATCTCCAAGCTTAGTCCCCCATCACTCTCTGCTGTTACTCTTGTCATTTCACTCATCTTCCTGCACCTGAAATCACACACTTTGCTTTCACTCCCGGTAGAATGGAATAATTAGAATAATTAGTGCCTGTTCCAGTCTAAAAAAAACCTCTCTATTCATACCATGGTTCCCATCCCATGTTACAAGTAAAAGCAAAATAAAACAAAGATAAAGCAAAATCAACCAAACAAAAATAAATCCCTCAATCCTGCATTTGTATCGGTGTTTTCTTTCAGCTTCACTTTCTTCACTTCTATGAAATCGTTACCATCATTATTGTCACAAAATTACCACGGTCCTGTAACATTCCTTAGTGATCATCACCTACCTAAAGAAAATTCTGCAGCCCCACCTACTCATTCAGTTTCTGCCCCCTTTCTTGATTCCTCCTTCTGGGGACTCAAAAAGTTGTGTCTGTCTATTGCCTCCATTTCATTTCCTGATTTTTCTTCAGTACCCTTTAATTGGGCTATCAGTATGTTCGAATTCCTCTACCATTAAAACAGAGAGCTCTTATTAAGATGAACATTAACCCCCCTTTTTTGTCAGAATCAATGGCTGGTTTTCTTCTTACTTAGCTTCTCAACAGTATTTTGTACTACTGGAAATTTTGTACTTCATGAAACTGGGCATTTGGTTTACAGAATGCTGCATGCATTTCATTTACTCCTATGTCCCTAGTGCCCTATTCAAAATCTAGTACTGGTTCCACCTATTCTTCCGTAATTGACTCCAAATTTCTTGGTGTCATAATTTTAAAAGTTGCAAATAAATAACATTTTAAATATTGACCTTTAAAAAAACTGCTACTTTTAACATAATAATATTATATAATAATGTGTGTTTTGGAATGTAAATACCATAGACATTCAATATTTAGCATCATCCCTTGAAAAAACTATATTACTAAGATCTTCTTTACAAGTGAAAAAGTATTTACATGGTTTTCTTCTTGAGCTTGCATTTCTATTCCATTTCCACAAAATTTTATCCTAATATACTATTTATTCTAGAAAAATTTACTTATTATTCTATTATAATTTCTTAGCCATGAAGCATGTAGATAAATTCTTTTGGGAAAATTATTAGTTCAGAGTTATTCAAAATAACATAAATATATCACACACTTTAATATGTAATTTTGAAGCTTAAGTAATAACATTTAAAAGATAGTTCTTAATGAGTTGAATAGATTCTCTTTAAAATTTTGGATCATCTATACAAAGACAAATTTCACTTGTAATAGAGTGAAACAGGATTCTATTTTTATGTTTTATTTTTATAGATTTAAACACTGGAAAATTTTATTTAATTAAAAAGCAGATGAGAATTTGGGAAGTTTTTATTAGAACACTCAATTCTTTGAATTATTTCAGAATTATATGACAAACATTCTGAATTTGATGTTGGTCACATTAGGACCAATATCAAAATTAACTTTCAATCACTTTTTGGCTAATAAAATATTCAGGCTTTATTTTAATTTGTTGAAATTAAAGAACTGGAAACTAAATAAACAAATATTTAAAAACTCTTTCATTTAAGCCATTCACTTTCAAAGGTTCTGTGAGGTATACAAATAAAAAAAGCTTTATTCAGACTTACCAAGTGACTATTAATTTTATCTATTATCCTTTCATTTATATGCACATTTTTAAAGTTGCCATACTTAGAAAGGTTTGTAAAAATTGAAATATTATTGATTTAAAAACATATGTAATGATATGCTTAATGAAAATACTTTTATCTTTTCAGGTACCTTCCATATATTTTTGGCTAAAATCAGAAATGCAGACTTACCCTTTTCAAGTTATGGAAAAGTGTTTGTCATGTAATGTAATTTGTAGAAATAATCAACCAAACCACTTATTTTTGCTATTTTCTTCCTTGAACTATTCTGTCAGAGTCCACTTAGGGAAGATGAATAGGTCACATATTATATAAAACTGTAACTACATTTCTAGATGACTAAATTTTCAGATTCCTTCTTTTACATTATAGTAGATAACTTTTACTTTTTATCTTGTTTCATTAGGAACAAAAAGGACAGATGAGAATCTTAACTTTCAATTTAATAGAAACTCTCTTATATTCTCTGGTGGAGGAATTAATCCCTTGGTTACTATGAGACCTCTAAAACCAGCAGATCTCAGCTTCGGCATCAGACTTCTCAAACCGGCAGAGCCTCTTCCAGCAGCATCCAGGTTTCAAGGTCAGAAAATAAGCATTTTACAAGAAGTTTTCGGCTGTAATAGTGATATATACATATCACCCACCAATTCTAGTCCTTACTTCCTGGACTCATGCATTCTGGTTCTAGGAGAAACATCATGACATATTTCCCACTGATTTTGAGAATATAGGACTAAAAACCCAACTCTTTTGGTTATATTCACTTAAAGGACAGTAAATGAGTATTGAATCAGCTGTTGGATAGCTCTTTAACAGAGCTGTTGCTATAGAAAGGTCCAATGAAATCACTATTCCATGATTGTCATCTTGAAGTCACAAGTTGAGATATTATTTTTAATGGCACAACATTGGTCATTGTTGCTGTAAGGAAAGGCACCCAGCAGTGGTAGCTGTGACAGATTTGGTGAAAGGAGGCCATATTCTGGAGCTCCTGCCTCACATACACTATTGTTACTATGGTTACTTAGTCTATGAATTCATGGCTGCATATTATGGGCTTATTTATGTACCCCCAAAACTTATATGTTCAAGTCCTATGCCCCAGTACCCTCAGAATGTGATATTATTTGAAGATAGGACCTACAAAGAGGTAATTAAGGTAAAATGAGGTCATGTATATAGGCACTAAACTGATATGATCAGTGTCCTTATAAAGAAAAGGAGATTTAGATACAGACAAGCACGAGGAAACAGCATGTGAACGCAGGGAGAAGCGAGCATCCAAGTCAAGGAAAAGCCCTAAAAAAGAAATGAATCCTGTTGACACCTTGATCTTGGACTTTAAGCCTCCAGAACTGTGAGAAAATAAGTTTCTGTTGTTTAATCCACCCAGTCTGTGGTACATCATTATGGCAGCCCTAGCAGACTAATATACAGGGAAAAGAAGTGACTGATGACCACAGGTCAAGTTACATTGTGTGTTTGATTTTAAAAACCTTCTCCTCAATAGGGTTATTTTGTATGCCAACACATTCTCATACCCTGGACCTATTTTCAGAGATCTATCATTGTATCACTACCTCTGATTCCATGAACAGGTGATATTTTTGTTTCCTCTAATAGAACACAGACATGAATCAAGATTTATTTGACATGAAATGAAGGGCTTTGATATAATAAGTCATAAGAGATACCACATCTCTTCATCTGATTGTTAACTTGCATCCATTACAGTATCATTTATTAAACTGGTAAACATGATTTCTTGAGTTCTGTGAGCCACTCCTGCAAACTAATCAAACCTAAGTGGGAGGTTTTTGGAACCTCCCATCTACAGCCAGTAGGTTAGAAGCACAGGAACTGTCTGGCACTTGGAACCAGCATCTGGAGTCAGGGGATGGAGGACAGTCTTGTAGGACAGAGCCTTTAACCTGGGGAATCTGGTAGCTGTGTCCAGGCAGATGGCCTCATAATTAATTGAGTTCTCAGACACCCTGCTGGTGTTCGAGAATTGCTTGGTGGCGTGTGTGTTGGAAGACCCCCCAGATCCCCCCCAACACACACACACATTGGAATTGGGTCTGGAAACCTGAAAGGAGTTGTCCTATTGTTAAATTGTTGTATACTATAAGTGCTATGTAATATACTATTATTGTTGTGTGGGAAAAATAAAATAACAAGGGCTTTGTTCCGTATTCCTACAGAACATTACCGTAATTTTCCTGCCCAGGTTTTCCACATCACTGTTTATTTAGTTATACAGGTCAATTAAAAATCTAATTCATTCCTAGGAATGGATGATCAATATGCCACTGGATCAGACAATTTCAAATACCATTCTGCCCTGCTACCTATTAACCCTGCCCTTCCTGTTAAATACTTTCAGTTAGCTTTTGCCACCAGGAAAGCCTATTCCAAAGACAGCATCTCTCATTTTATTATTTTATATTATCACTAATATATAAAAAAATCCACTCTAGTGATTTTTTAGAAATGTCAGTGCAATCCTCAAGTATATTTCTCTTAAGGAAGTGAAATGTTTTTTTCTAGCCTTTATTTGAATAGCTGTGTGATGTTATATATTATGTGTGATAAAAGCATGATGACATTTCTATCATCCTGTCTTTATACCTCTTCTTCTATTGTTACAGCAAGAAAGGATCACCTCCAAGACATGTGACCTGTGGTCACACAGAGACATGCACTCAGAAGGCCTCACAACTGGCTTAATGTTCTGCTGCCCAAGAGATAATACAGCATGTACATAAGCATGTAAAATATGTACAGTATTCATATTCTCTCATCATTGGCTCCCCATTAGCACATAGCATTTATGATGTCTCATGAGCACAGAATTCTAGGTAATCCAAAATTCATGGGATGTCACAAGATTCAAAGTAAGTACAAGGTAAGACTGTTACATCTGTGATTAAGGAAGCAAGAGTGCTAGCAGCCTGAGAGACCATGATTTCGGTTCAGACAAGAACCTAATTCAAAAGCAAAAAGAAGGCAATGGCATTCTAATAAACATGAATGACAAAGGAGCCCTATCCCTTCCTTTCTTACCTGTGTTACTTTCCTATGTTTGCAAAGCACTTATACTGAAAATAATGTCATAAAAGAATAAGGAAGTATAGCATCATTAAGTCTTTCCTTTACTCTTCAGTAATCCAAATGTAAAGAATGCTGACAGAGTGTATAAGAATCAAGAAATGGAATAAAAGCAGTTGAGTTAGTCCTGTGCAGTGTTTCCACTGTTCCAAGAAAATGAAATGCATATGCATGATAAACTATAAAATACAAAGTTCAATGATTCTCCAAAAATGAAATGCTCATATATGCACTTAAAACTGACATTTCATGATGTAGAAATGAACTATAAAATCCATGCTAATAACTTAAAATATCAAATAACAAATAAAAAAATACAAGTCAAGAGAGCCCATAGAGAAAGGGAAACACTTTATATTTTAGTACCCTTAATGGAATAGTGTTCTTACTTTTTTAACCAGAGGTCCTTACATTTTAATTTTGCACTGGATCCCACAGATTAGGTAGTAGGCCCTACATCCAGGCATTTCTGGGGTCTCAACCTCAGTAAGCCACTACTGAGTTCAGGTTTCAGTCAACCAACAAGCAAATGATTAGAAACACACTCAGATAGTTGCAAAAGGCATGTCAAGGGGTTCAGAGCATGACACCCCCAAAAATGTCACTTTGACATGAGCTGAGGGCAACTGAGAAGCAACAGACATAGGATGAGCTCTCTGCCCTCCTGTTATCTACCTGAAAGAGAATGTTAATTCCTTTTGAGTGGGTCCCTTGGCATTCCCTGTGCCAGGAGAGAGGTAAGGTCCTTATTACCACAGATGAGATGGCACTGAGAAAGTCTACACCAACCTTACTAACAAATCCTTATTTTCCATTAATCCCCCATATACTTACTTTCCCACAGTTTGCTGCCCCTGAAGCCCCTTTTCCTTGGTCATTTCTCTACAAATTTATTGTCCTTTGCTAAGATGCTGTTATAACCCAAGTTCTAACCACCCTTTTGAGTAATGCATCACTAAGGTTTTCCACTGATGAGCAATAAATGAGTTAATGGACTGTTTAGGGTTTTATTTGTTGTTGTTAATCTATCTTCTGTCAGTGCCCTATCTGAAGAATCTCTGGGAGTAGAGGGATAAAGTATTTCCTCCCCTACCATGAAAGCAAGATTAACTGTTAAATAAATCACAAGTTCAAATTAGTCATGCTTTTCTGTGTTGGTATAATGGAGTACTAGAATGTTATTGATGGTTATATAAATATCTGTATATCATATAGATCTATCTCTTTATCAAGTAGTTTGGTGCAGTTTACCTGGACTTGATTTTGTGATCAATTATTCAAGAAATGGTAAAACCTGGTTCTAATTCTAAATCTGGAAACTTTGATGAAGTCATTACAGTGTATTTCCCCCCCCAAAAAAGGTAAACTTTATCAGATTGAAAAGAGCTGCTTTCCTCAGCATGGGTGACATTTGGGAGTTTGGGATACTAGAATCACTAGATCTCTCCTATATTGTTATTTCAATTATACGTTTTTCTCGGTAATACTTTACTCCTACTGTCTTCACATTTTGGTCTCCACATTCAGGAGACTGGCAGTGAGTTACCATACTGACATAGGTGTTAATCCTAATCATCATGAGAATTCAGGGCTGCTACAACATAATAGAGGCAGGAAAGAGTATGTTTTATGTACAGGTGATCCACTGATGTTTTCTGTAGCCAGTTGTAACTGTAAATGTTCCCCCAACATCCTTGGCCTACTAAGAGTATGAGAATCACTGTATAGCAGGTATAGAGATGTGGCACCCACTGCTCCATTTAGAAAGGATATTCTGCCTAACTTCAGGAAGTGTAGTCAACCTTCAGAATTTGCCTGAATTGCATAGACTCACCTCTCCTCAAGGTTTCACTTTTCCTGCGGAAGCCTTCAGATCTGATGGGTGAGTGAGAGGCTTGGGCATTTTTTCCTGACAAAGGATAATTCTAACAGGCAACCATTGCCCCAGACTCATTGCTGGATTGGTTAAGGTTTCCTCAGGCCTATATTGTGTTCTCTTTCTACCTAATCCTGCTTACTCTCTCTGTTATCAAGTAAGGTGATCCTTAATATAAATCCTGCACCTGAAACTCCTCAACTTCCTTTCTGAAGAATTCAACCTGTGACCACAGAATCCCTGATCCTTTATCAATGACAGTCTGGGTCACCCCAACAATCTCCATAGAGCAACCGAATCACTAGCTGGAGATCTAGAATGGGGGGTTTTGGAAGGTAATAACGAATGCCCAAGCCTCTCACTTAACCAAGGTACCTACTGCAGCATTAAAAGAGCCATAGATCATCTAACACTCCTTTCCTGTGGTTTAATTTTTTCCAACTATTATGAAGATGGTGAGAGTAAAATTCCTTTTATATATGTTCTCTCATGTGATTATCAATGAGGGAGAAAAATCTACGAAAGAAAAAATATTGGGTCAACTTTAAAAGTATTGATAATGGCTTCAAATTGTGAGTGTAGAAATCAATAGGTTATTCACTGTATTTAACCATGAAATTTTCTGCAGTTTATAAATATTTAGTTTTTTTTTCTAGTACCTTTATTGAATCAGTTTTAATATTTCCGAATTAGTACACTTTGAATGACTTTAGGAACTTGGTTTCTCAAATGGTGCCCAATGTAATTTAATACAACAGGGAAAGACAGAAGTATGTAGAACACTTAGCAAATTAATGGAAGTCTAGATAACAATGTTCCTGTGGACTATTCTCAAATCAGATAAGGTATTTACAACTTTATGCTAAGAAATAATTTCTAATTTAAACAAAAGGGATGTAACATGTGCATTTGTTTGTGAAAATAAAATTCATTCAATAATATCCTAGCACAACACATGTTCCAGACAAAACATGGATTATCTTTCAAGGGTGCTTTACTTCAAATGGCATAAACTTTAGCCTTGGAATCTGAAATGATCATTCTTTTGAGCAGCATCATGCTATCATGCTCTCTCACTAGAGGCATATTAACCAGTATGATTTATTAATTTATTCCATTATTACTTATGCATGCATATATTCAATCATTTGTTAAATGTTTGTTTATCACTGACTATAACCTGGTGTGGAAATATTTTGGAGTACAAAACAAAAAGTATACAACATTTTTTTTCTGCTCAAGTAAAATCATTTTTTGTTATTTTATTAATCAAACAGTTACTTTAATATATGATTTACAACCAGGAAATTGATCTAACCTTTTAATGGAGGAATTCTTACAAGAGTCTGCTCTGTTTCAACTCCTGCTTACCCAAACATTAAACTCTAAGTCTCTTATCTTACCACTATGAATCTTGAAATTATTTCATATTATAAATTGAGAATGAAACCAGAAAATACCAGGTGGCAGTGAAAGTGCCTTTGTACATCTAGCATGCAGCCAGGACAGGAAATCCACACACAACTGTGCTTGGTAAAAGAAAAACAACCACCAAAGACCAAGACAGAAAGCAGCAGTGCTGCAAACATACTTTAAAATGGCTCCATGATCTCTGTCTCCTGATGTTAAAGGTCTTGTGTATTCACTACCTCCCCCACACCACTCCAGATTTTGAATTTAGGCAGGATTATGACTTACTTCTCTCCAAACTTTCATAATTAAGTTACCTTGTATAAGATTTGGTCTTGCTAGCAGAACCTTTCTAGTTTCCCTCTCCCTCTTTCTTTGTTGACAGGAAGTAAGTTGTCATAAATCTTAAAATCACAATGAACTAAAGGCTACCAATAGCTACAGAAGTGGCCAAGCAGAAGCTTCCCTAGTCATCCCTCCTCCGTACAAGAAGCCAGATCTTTCCAACACCTAGTCTGCAGCCAGACAAGACCCTCTGTAAAGGACAAAGCTAAACTATGCCTGATCATCTGACCCACCAGAACTGTAAGATAATTCATGTATGTTATTTTAAGCTGCAAATTTTGTGGTAGTCCATCACACAGTATAAAAAAAACAAATGTAACATGTATGATAGTCTCTGGGCTTTCATAGTAGCCTCAGGAAGAGAAAAAGGAGAGAATAAAGGAGGCCTAACCCTATACCAAAATTTGAAATATAAAGAATGACAGGCAATGAAAAATAAAGAAGGTCCCACTTTCCAATGATTTGCCTAAGTAGGCACTATCTCATCATTATAAACCCAATTATGCTGTTCTTATTTTTTCAAATGTGTAGATGGTTTTCTTCACTTTTTACAACAAAACCATTCAAAAATTTCATGGAAGCCTGTGTGGAGTTTTCACCTTACCTGTTCAAGCACCCTTTGTACTTGTAGGTCTGAGAAAATCATCATGCTCTTCCCTCCACAAGGTCTCTCACACTTCTAGCCTCTTGAACTGGGTTCTCTTCACTTAACTTAATATAATTTTCTTACTTTTTATACCTTTACAACCAGCCATTGCTTTCTCGTGGACACTTTTTATCACCCTGAAGACTAGGTCAAATCCTCTATTTTAACTCTTATTACATTTTATATCTCTATAATATCTCTACATGTCTTGCTCTACAAAATCTATATCTTATCACTCATCACAGAGGATGAGGAAGTGAGTGGAGATGCTTGACAACAGAAAAAAGAAGCAAAGGCTTGAAGATTATTTGAGATTAAGTATACAAGTATGATTGATTATATTGGCCAAATAATACTTAATTCTTAAGTACTAAGTAATGACAAGGAGACTGTTCTTAGCAGTGACTAACGTATCTGAAGTCATTGAGAGATCTGGAAGATGTAAATTTACAAAGTCTTTTCATAGCAATTCAAATATATAGATTTTTTAATGTGGCAATCAATATAGGCATGTCTCCAGAAAATTTCTTACATGAGTCATTTGAAATATTTAGGGTTATTTTAACATATATCTATAATATTAAATTCAAGGAAATATAAAACACATATTACAGCGATCTGGTTTTCTTCCATCACAGTGAATTGTATGCTTAAAAAGTAGTACAGCATTCTTAGACAGTTGCAGATTACAATGATTTAATGAAGTATCTATTCTTAAAGGTTTGTTTTTCTTTTCTTGAATGTCTTTAATTAAAAATGGATTTCTTCATTTCATTAGCATTTTTTAATCATGTACTATGTTCTAAGAATTATGCTTTTAACTTAAATTGGTGTAGATTTTTTTATCACAAAAAATAGTATAAACACTATGGTAATGCCAAATATTAAGAAAACTCATTGAGGGTTATGACATGAGAAAGGACCACTGATAAGTCCTATTTCTCTGGACAGTGTATTCATTTTGTAAAACCCATTTAATAGCTACTATTTGCTACCTATTTTTTTTACTGGAAAGAGTAGCTATTCCAACAGCTGTGCCTCAAATCATTCTTTCCTTTTATACTCAGTTTAGTCTGAAGTGTGTAGTTCTTCCTTACTTGATCCTGAAATATGCTGAGGCAGCAGAAGTCAACATTTATCGAACATTTTCTGATCTCACCATGCAATAAAAGCATTCTTTTTAAAGGATTGGTGTATGTATTATTTACTTTTACATTTTATACTACTTTCCCAGCAAAAACTTTGAACATTTGTATAGAAAATTTTAAACCTGTAAAATGTAAGAACATCAAATAAAAAACTAAAATGGGAAGATGAGGAAAAAAAGTGGAGAAAAAATAATATAAAAAGAAGAAAAAAGTAGTCATGAAAAAATGGATAAGTATTTCTTAGGTTTTTAGAAAAAATATTTGTTATTTAGCTTAAAATTTGGCATTTTAGCAAAAGTAAGTATTACTATTCTTAGGCAATATGTAAATTAAAAATCTAAAATAATCAGCATTTTTATATAATAGTAAACAGTCTAGGCAGCGTTTGCATTATTTCTTCTGTTTAGATTCATATTTTCCACATTTGAAAAACACATGCATCATTTTCTGAAGTCCACAATTAGATATGGTACCCCAGGTGGTCATAGATAACTGTAATCTCTGAAGTTTACACTTCATGACAAGAAACAGAGATGAAGAATGTTATAACTCTATTTTTAAACCTTACAAGTCTCCAGGCACACACCTGATCATCTACATTTGCTCTCTTACAACACTAAACTATGTTTTCTACCTTTATCTTGCATCTACCTACCACTTCAGCATTTTATTTAAAAAATAATAATAATAATAATAATAAAGGGAGAAATGTGGGATTCACACATAAATCAAGTATAAAAATCACACAAATATTCATATTTGACCTGATTGTTTGTAGTTCATAATGAGTGATCAAAACCGAAAGTTTCTGTGATGACTGCCCTTGTACTGTTCACCATGTAAGAACTTATTCACTATGTAAGAATTTGTTCACCATGTAAGAACTTGTTCGTTATGCTTCAGAAGATTGGAAACTGATGAGAATTAGGCTGGGGGTGGATTAATGATTGTGCATTGAGCATTGACTCCCCTATACAGAATTTTATTGTTGTTAACAACCATTTGATCAATAAATATGAGAGATGCCCTCTCAACAACAACAAAAAAAGAATATTTGGATCTAAATCTAAAAGGTGTTTTCAATTGCTGCCATAATAAATTGTCACACACTTAGTGGCTGAAGCAACACCCATTTAGTAGCTTACATTTCTAGAAGCCAGTGGGCTCATCTGGTACTCAGCTTAGTCTCTTAGGACTGAAATCAAGGGGCCCATAGAGCTGTGCTCCTTTCTGGAGGCTCCAGGGAAGAATATACTTCCCAGATAATGCAGATCGTTAACAGGTTCCAGTTCTAAACTGGTGTAGCCCTGAGACCCAGTTTCCCTGCTGGCCACTGGCTGGGCGTCCTTCTCAGTTTCTGGAGGCTGCTTACAATCCCTGGGTGATAGGCCTCCTCACCTCAGAACCACAAAAATACATCAAGTCCTTTTATTCTTCACATTTCACTGACCTCTCATTCTGCTGCTTCTCCCCTCTTCCTCCTTTTCTGCAGCGTCTGTTCTGACTGACTCTTCCATCTTCTAAGGACCCTGTGGTTGCATAGGAGCCATGGACAACCCAAGACGTCCTCCCTATTTAATAGTCATCTGGTTTGCAAATTTAATTCCAAATACAAAATCCCTTTTTCATGTAATTAACATGTTTTAGGGTTTATGGTATGGACATTTTTCTGGTGGGACACACACACATGTGCCTTCACACATAAACAAATACATCCACATGTATATCATATGTGTGTGTATACACACACATATGTAATATTTATACATCAGGAAAGCTTAATCAACATTATTAGGATTTCTCTTCAAAGATGAGCTGGTGTCACTGTTTTAAATGAAAACATTTTGAAAATGAAAATAATTGTCATTTTAAAAATTACATAGATATTATTAATTACAGATTAATCTATGATTAATCTTATACCTGCTCTCCAGCAACTAACATTTTTACCTATAAACAATTTTACACTGAGTTTCTTCAAAATATTAGTGCATACAGGTATGTATTTTGAATTTTTATAGTCAATTTAATTTTATTAAACATTTCAATATTCAATCATCTATTTGATCACTGAATGTGAACAAAATACATATAAAGTATACATTTGCATTCTGAAATATTGGAGATGACATGATAAAAGACTAATCCTCTTAATGAGCTTATATTTTAGAACACCTATCAAAAGTGTAACTTAAAATATTAATAGAAGTTGATGGCTGGGAATTTTCAGATACTTTTATGAATGTACCATTACCTGATATAGGCCATAAAAAATGGATACAAGAAAAAATATAGAGATGATCCGAATGGACATTCTTGAGGAAAGAAATGTCATATTCTAAAATGTGGAGCTACCGGAGTATGTCTAAGGTTGCCAGGGATTAGAAAGTAGATTAAAGCAATATTAAAAAGCTGAAACTTCACATCAGAGCATGTAAACATTCTTTGTATATTGTCATTGTTATTTCTCCTTTATAGTGTCTACATACCAAGTAGAAATGACTCTCCTGCCTCAGAAACCCACCTCTGTATTCTTTATTCATTTACTGCTACATTCAAGATATTGCTTTTAAAAATAAGCCCTCCTTTTTTCTGCATCATCAATTAGTCTCTGCACAATACTCTTTTCTCTTTATTTTTCAAAAATTGGAAATCCAGTATCTACTTTTACCCAAATAATCGTCTGTATATAAATTGAGCTTATTCTTTGTTGAGATCAAAATGATTTGATATAAACTGTTTTATTCTCCTGATTGCCATTGCGATTTATGTTGGTCACTTTTTAATCTTTCTATCCACCTAATTGTGTCAATCCTATACCACTATAATCTCTACAAATCTATAACTACATTGGAATTTATTGTACCCTACTTTTGAACCAATAAGCTGTTGCCAAAGGGGCAGAATCATCTTATAGAAAATATCTTTGCCTAAGCAGACCAACACAGCAGGGTTTGCAGACACGGAATTGCCTGTTAAGTTTATGATGCAACAACTGGGCATCTCACCAGCTTGGCAATTAACAGCATTCTTAGTTAATGTTAAATGATGATGAAGAATATTGAGATCTAGAATTTTTCTCACTATTCAAAACTACTCTGAATTGTTATTTGAGAGTGAACAGAGACATTTTTATGAACTGAAAGAAAATTATTGAAGAATAATAATACCCCTTTTTCAAAGAAGTCTTTTCTGACTAACCAGACTACATTTTTAATAGAATGTTCCATAGTTAAGTGGCTTTTGTGGGCAGGAAGGTATGCGCATAATTATTTTAACTTTGCTTCTTGGTGAATATATTAATCTTACATTCAATTATGGTATTAATACCTACAAGCTACCAGTCTTTAGAGAATTTCTTAAAATAGCTTCACTTTTATATGTGATATCTCAGATTTTCTTGTGGATTTTATGTTCTGAAACATGAATCTTTCTAAGAACAGAGTTTTACTTTATACTTGCATTTACAGTAGTATCTGATTCATTATGCTATATTAGTGGTCTATTTACTGATCTGTTCTTTTTTAATGCTTTATTATTATTAGAAGTCTCATCCAGGATCTCCTAGAGAATTGGGATTTGTCTTTGGAGTGAGCTTTCTTCTAGACATTTGGTAATTTCATCATTTTTTAGCTAATTATGAAACCCTTTCTCTACTCTGTTCTACTTAGATAATAATATGCAGTCACTCAAGTCAATGAACGTTGCAGGTCTTGGCATATTACCTTTGTGTTTAAGAGATTACAAAATTTACTCATATTTAACACTATTTCTCTTTCCTACTTGCAAAAACTAAAATACATAGATATAGTTAATTAGGCTCCTCAGTCACTTAGAACTCTCTTTTGGTATTGTAAGCATACTTGCTTTTTGGAAACAATAAGAGGTTCCAGGTACATCTAATTTATTTTCTGCCTCAAGTCATGGAACTACTCACCACAGATTAGCTTTAACAGTTTAGAAATTGACATTGTCTGATTTTTTTTAAATTGTTACATTTCCAGCTCATAGGAAGGAAAAATAATGCTTACCAACTTACATAATAAAAATTACAGTAAAAAGTAAGAAAAATATAAATATTCTTTCAGTCCTTTTGTTTATTAGGTATAATCTAAATGCTTGTAAGATATATTCACATTTAAATATCAAAACAAGCAATGAAAAATGTTAGAAAAGGAATTCAGAGACTTCCTGAGAAAAATTATTCAGGTTAAATAATGAAGCAGAATCACAATATTTATTGAACAGAGTTTCTGAGACTTCTAAATGGTTTAAAAAGAGCTAAAATTAGTAATCACATATTTCTATTTTAATGTAATTTATCTAAATAAATTTAAAATTCTACATTAGCTATGTTTATTCAGAATTGGAGAAGCTGATTCATTTGAGGCCTGAAATTAATTAAAGACTGATATTTGAAGATATTATAAATGACTTTACCCAATCTCTGAATATATTCTTGCTTTTGCAAGTCTACAGAATACCCTCTAAGTTATCATTATGTATTCAACAAAATTTTCAATTCTACTTGAATATCTTTCATATATTTCAAGATATGAGCTAATATTGGCAACTTCAGTCCAAACATACAAATACAAACACAACTACATATGCAGAATTCTTAATATTATTCATCCTTCATTTTGAGAAGAAGAAAAAATACCTGGGTTCAGATGAAAAGAAAGAGAGGGAAAGAGAAAAAAAATTAACATTAATTTGAACTGTGAAAGACAAAAAAAGACAAGGTAGTTAGATGTAATGAAACTTATATCCCATACATGGTAAGTAGTCCATTTTCCCAGAGAAGTCTTTGACTGACTAACATCATGCCAGAGCAGACAAAATATGAGAAGGAGAAAGAGAAGGAGGACGAAAGGCCAGGAAGGGAAGAGGAGGGGGTGGGGAGGAAGGCGAGGAGGAGGATGCTAAGAGATGAAGTAATTTAAGATTGCTGCACAGGGTAGAATTTAATTGACTGTGGTGCCTAGTTAATAACTCTGGAATTATGGGGGTACTAGGAAACATGAAGCAATTGGAGGCTACAGTTGGAATACAGAAGAAATGAAGAAATCAGACGTGCATATAGTAAATTCATTGAAGTTAGAGATAAGACACAGATAAAAAAGTACCTAGATTTTGAAATTCTTCATGATATCTAAAATGGTCTCAGAGTAAGAATACGTACATACATACATACATACATATATACATACAAGAATGCATGAATACATGCACACATGTATACATGCATATAGGGAGGTCATCAGTGACCCAGGAAGTGATATCCAGAATTTGAATGAGGTTGCATTCACTTTTAGCAAGAATAATTCTAACCTCAGCCAGCGAAATTTTCTTAGAACATATAAGCATTCAATAAATTGTTAATAACTGTTGCTTTTTAAATTTACTTCATAGCATAATTATAAATAATTAGATCAAGAATTTTAATTCTAGGAATTTTTAAATTGAAAATCTTGATATTAATGTCATTAATGGTGACAGCCTTGGTGAGGTTGGAGTTTAAAATTCATATGACAACCTTGGGGAAGTCAAAACCCTTTACTACACAAATACAGCCTGGAATCAGCAGCAAGGGTGTCATCTGGAAGTTTGTTAGAAATGCAAAATCTCAGCATCACCGCAGGTTTAGTGACTCAGAATCTGCATTATGACAAGGTTTCTAACCAATTCTTAGGCACATTAGATTGAGAAATACTGGAATATGTGAGTATATTTAACTTCATAACATGTAAAGATCCCTAAAAAAATATAGTACATATCATAGAGTTTATATTAGAAAGATCCATGTAGATCATTTAATTCAAAGACTACATTATGCTTTATGAGAAAATTGAGACCCAGAAGGGTTATCACTTTAAGGCTACATGGCTAGCTAGTTAAAACTATTTTAATAATGGGTCATCCCAAGGTTGTTGCATATTTTTAACTTTTAATGTTTGAAAAGTTTTGCAATATTCAGCATTAAACAGTCTTATACTATAATACTTATACTATAATACTATACTAAATAAAAAGGAGAAGCAATGTCACAATTTATAATATGGGGAAAATCCAGGATAAATATTTTTAATTGGACTAATATCTTAAAAACTAAAATATATATATTTATATATAAATATATAAATATATATATATTACAGATATATAAAATATATATATATTAGAGATAAATATTTATATATTCATAGTTGAATTAGTTTTCTAAGGCTACCACAGCAAAATACCACAGACCAAGAGGAATATATTGTATCACAGTTCTGGAGGTTCTAAGTCTAGATCAGGGTGTCAGTCAGGTTGGTTTCTTCTGACGGCTGGGAGAAGAACCTAACTCCATGCCTCTCATCTAGCTTCTGGTATTTTACTGGCAATTATTTGTGCACCTTGTCTTGTAGAAGCATCACTCTGACCTCTAGCTTCATCGTCACAAGGTGCTAGTGTGTGTGTGTGTGTGTGTGTGTGTGTGTGTGTGTGTGTGTCTGTCTCTAGATTTCCTCTTTTTATAAGTCCATCAGTCATATAGGATTATGGCACACCTTAATAACCTCATCTTAACTAATTATATCTACAATGACCCTTTTTCTGAATAAGGTCAAATTCTGCCGTACCAGGGGTTTGGACTTCAGCATATGAATTCTGAGAGGACCAGTGCAATCCAACACACTGGGTTTTAAATTTCCTCAAGAGAAGGACAGGACCTGTTATTGAACTTAAAATTTGACATTGTTAACAGTGGCTGCTGAAGGACTCATGGAACTACTTTAAATGAATATCTTTCATTCTTATTTAAAAATAAATATGTTAAGAATAAGAAAGTGATTATTATAAAACCTTTTGAAAATATGTCTTTTAATTTAACCTCAAAATATCTTTATTTATGTATGTAAAAGAACAATATATAATCAGGCAAGTGAAAAGCAATTGTTACATAATTACTTAAAATTCAAGTTTTAATAACATTTTTAGCATACTTTTAAATCTGAAGCTTCAAAATTGATTACTATAAAATGTCTTCTTTCTACAATAATTATAAGAATATTCATTTCTCTTGCTAACACCTTGCTACATCAAATTTCACATATTTTGAGAGGAACAGAAAAAACACCTCCTAACTATCAATGAATAGATGATATTACTATGTACACACTTTCTTAAGCGATATTTCCTTTCTTTCTCTCCACCAACCTCTAAGCAGGATCTAAATCCATATTAATTCTACTTCTTCACTATCTCTCCCTTTATCCTCTCTAGACTTGCCATGATTACCACAATAATCTTGTGACTTCTCTCCATATCAGTTCTTTTCTCAACATTTTCTATGCCCTAGAACTAAATTGACTTTCTAAAAGATAAATATAATCATGTCACCCTCATCCTATCATTTTTCTAAGAGCCTATAATGTATCATTTATGAATGTGTGCTATACTAACAAAACTCTAGCATTAGAATCTTGGCTTTAATGTTAATTAGCTGAGTGAACTTGACTTCAGAGAAATTTACTTATACTTACCATTTACCAATTTCCTCACCTGTGAAGCAGTGATTAAAGTGTTGCCTGCATTATGAGGCTATTGTGGAGAATAAAACATATAATACTTTAGAGCATTAAATGACTACAAGAATGCCATCAATCATTATTGTCATTATTAAAACTTCATGTAAAACTTGACTTAAAGGATGAAATCAAGAAATTTTTGGTTCTTAGAGAAAGAGATTTAACATCAGACCTGGTTCTCAGGGCACAAGTTCCCTGTTTACTGAAGAGAGTCCTACTCTCACAATTCTTCAGCCCTAATTTTTACTATCATCCACTTCCATTGTAAAGTGTTCCCGTTTGGGTAATAAAGGATATGGTGACTGTATGTATACTCAATTGCTTATCCTACAAGAATTTAATATACATGTACTTAAGAATTTAAAACAAATTTACAAGTTAGGATTGATATGATAAATAATTTCAAAGTGAGTCCACGTAATCAGCTCCACTCCATCCTCAGACCTAGAAACAATTATAGTAGCTAAAACTCAAGTTATGTCTGCTGTTCCCTGTACTCCACATAGTGTTTAACAACTTTATGATGCCAATTAATCTAATTATCAAAATAATGTCAAAAGAAAATATGTGCTATTATCTCCATTTTATAGAGAAAGGCACTGAGAATTTAAATGGCTTAGATCTCACAAGTTGTCATTTTCAAAACCAGCATTTGATCCCAGGCAGAGAATTCTGAGTCCACGCAGACAATATCTGCTTCACTATGCTATCTGTTTCTGCAAATAGCTTTCCACTTAATGTTTTCTATGCAGCAGTGGGACCATGGATGTCAGGACAGATACTTGCAATGACCTTGGCTACCTCTTCTATTTCTTGACCTTGGTTCCAGAGAAGATTTACTCGAGTCTCAAGTAACTGGTAAGTGGTGTACCTTTTCAGTTGCTGGAAACTGTTTATTTCATTCTCTAAGACCTATCAGTGTCTTAGCAATATAAAATATCACATATTTTAATGATTTATTAGTAAATATTTGTTTTTTATGTTTCTCTGTAAAAAACATATCTGGTAGGTATATAATCTCTTTGGTGTTAGGATATCTAGGATGTGATTGCCCGTGCTAACTGGCATCTTTCATTGCTTTTTCCTGAAGTAAGAGAAGACCTTTAAACCAGTGCACTGAGAAGAAAAGTCAAACTATTTACATGACTTCCCAAATCATTTTTGCTTGTCCTCTGCTTTCATGTTCACCCTGTTTTCTCACAACTACTTTTCCACATGTGCCCACAAAGATCTCTTTTCAATTCTTTCATGGTAATGTTCTTTCTCTACCCTCTGAGAACTTGAACTTACTGATTTCTCTCTTTTCAAAACTCTAACTTATTTGCCTGGCTCACTCTATTTTTATCTTAAGAGTTTAATTTATGAGCAATTTATTTTTAAATCCTTAGATCTCTTCTAGATGGCTCTGTAGCCCCATTACCCCAGTGCATAAATCAGCCAGGCCACACTTCATGATTTTTCTGTGTAATATCTACTTCCCAGGCATGTATCAGAGAAGTTACCTGCTAACTTGTTTTACCCTCTTTTAAAGTGTTATGCTTCATTGGTAAGTACCATGTCATGTTTATCACCGAAATAACTTAGTGTAATAACTGGTGGTCAACAACTGTATATGTGGCTTATACTAATTATTTGCCCCTCATAATAGAAACATATGGCCAGTGATCCCTGTATTTATTAAGTTATTTATACACAACACTGTACAACAATAATCAGTGAAAAAAAATATTCAAGTAAAATTTAAGGTTAACATAAAATACAATATTAATTTAAAGTATCACCATGAAAATGATTAACAGTGAGTTACATGATAGGCATGCTAACTTACATATATAAGTGCATTTGTTGCTACTTGCATTTAGTGAAGGAAATGAGAGAATTTGTTGACTAAACAGATGCTCTGAAGAATCCTACTTCACTTTTTCCTCCCAAGATTTCCCCCCTAATTTAAAACATTTGGTTTGTTTGAACTGCATGTAAGGCAATCCAAAAAGGGGCACTGAGGAAAAGAAATAAGCACATTCTTCTTCTTTTTTTAAATTTTTTATTAAGGTATCATTGACATACACTCTTATGCAGGTTTCACATGAAAAAACAATGAGGTTACAACATTTACCCATATTATAAAGTCCCCACCTGTAGCCCAAAGCAGTTGCCATCCATCAGTGTAGTAAGATGCCACAGAGTCACTGTTTGCCTTCTCTGTGCTACACTTTTTCCCCATGATCCCCCACACCACGTGTACTAAACATAATACTCCTCAGTCCCCATCTCCCTCCCTCCAAAGCAGTCCTCCCACAACCCTCCCTTTTGGGAACCACTAGTCCCTTCTTGGAGTCTGTGAGTTTGCTGCTATTTTGTTACTTCAGTATTGCTTCTTTGTTATACTCCACAAATGAGGGAAATCATTCAGCACTTGTGTTTCTCTGCCTGGCTTATTTCACTGAGCATAATATCCTCTAGCTCCATCCATGTTGTTGCAAATTGTAGGATTTGTTTCTTTCTTAGTGCTGAATAGTATTCCATTGTATATATGTACCACATCTTCTTTATCCATTCATCTACTGATGGACACATAGGTTGCTTCCACATCTTGGCAATTGTAAATAGTGCTGCAAGAAACATAGGGGTGCATATGTCTTTTTGAGTCTGATAAGTTGTATTCTTTGGGTAAATTCCAATGAGTGGGATTCCTGGGTCAAAAGGTATTTCTATTTTTAGTTTTTTGAGGAACTTCCATATTGCTTTCCACAATAGGTGAGCTAGCTTACATTCCCACCAGCAGTGTAGGAGGGTTTCCCTTTCTCTGCATCCTTGCCAGCATTTGTTGTTCTTAGTCTTTTCGATGCTGGCCATAATTACTGGTATGAGGTGATATCTCATCATGATTTTAATTTGCGTTTCCCTAATGATTAGTGATAGGGAGCATCTTTTCATGTGTCTGTTGGCCATCTGAATTTCTTCTTTGGAGAATTGTCACTTCATATCCTTTGCCCATTTTTTAATCACATGATTTGGTTTTTGGGTGTTGAGGCATGTAAGTTCTTTATATATTTTGGATGTTAACCCCTTGTCAGACATGTTACTTACAAATATATTCCCATACTGTAGGATGCCTTTTTATTCTGTTGATGGTGTCCTTTGCCGTACAGCAACTTTTTAGTTTGATGTGGTCCCATGTGTTCATTTTTGCTTTTGTTTCCCTTGCTTAAGGAGATGTGGTCAGGAAGAAGTTGATCATGCCTATATTCAGAAGAGTTTTGCCTATGTTTTCTTCTAAGAGTTTTATGGTTTCATGACTTACATTCAGACCTTTGATCCATTTCAAGTTTACTTTTGTGTGTGGGGTTAAACAATAATCTGGTTTCATTCTCTTCCATGTAGCTATCCAGTTTTGCCAAAACTAATTATTGAAGATGCTGTCATTTCCCTATTGTATGTCTATGGCTCCTATATCATATATTGAATGACCATATATGGTTGGTTTATATCAAGATCTCTAGTCTGTTTCATTGGTCTATGGTTCTGTTCTTGTTCCAGTACCAAATTGCCTTGATTACTGTGGCTTTGTAGTAGAGCTTGAAGTCGGGGAACATAATCCACCAAGCTGTATTCTTCCTTCTCAGGATTGCTTTGGCTATTCAGGGTCTTATTTGCTTCCATGTGAATTTTAAAACAATTTGCTCTAGTTCATTGAAGTATGCTGTTAGTATTTCGATAGGAATTTCATTGAATCTGTAGAATGCTTTAGGCAGGATGGCCATTTTGACAATATTAATTCTTCCTATCCATGAGCATGGGATGTGTTTCATTTATTGGTATCTTCTTTAATTTCTCTCATGAGTGTCTTGTAGTTTTCAGAGTATAGGTCTTTCACTTCCTTGGTTAGGTTTATTCCTAGGTATTTTATTCTTTTTGATACAACTGTGAGTGGAATTGTTTTCCTGATTTCTCTCTCTGCTAGTTCATTGTTAGTGTATAGGAATGCAACAGATTTCTGTGTATTAATATTGTACCCTACAACTTTGCTGAATTCAGATATTAGATCTAGTAGTTTTGGAGTGGATTCTTTGAGGTTTTGTGCTGTCCGATTGCTGTGGGGAGGACCTACAGAACTGTGTTGAATAAAAGTGGTGGAGTGGGCCTCCTTGTCTTGTTCCCAATCATAAAGGAAAAGCTTTCAGCTTCTCGCTGTTAAGAATAATGTTCGCTGTGGGTTTGTCATATATGGCCTTTATTATGTTGAGGTACTTCCCCTCTGTACCCATTTTGTTGAGAGTTTTTATCGTGAATGGATATTAAGCTTTGTCAAATGTTTTTTCAGCATCTATAGAGATGATTATGTGGTTTTTGTTCTTCTTTTTGTTGATGTGGTGGATGATGTTGATGGATTTTCAAATGTTGTACCATCCTTGCATCCCTGGGATGAATCCTACTTGATCATGATGGATGATCTTTTTGATGTAGTTTTGAATTCAGTTTGCTAATATTTTGTTGAGTATTTTTGTATCTATTTTCATCAGGGATATTGGTCTGTAATTTCCTTTTATTGTGGTGTCTTTGCCAGATTTTGGTATCAGAGTTATGCTGGCCTCATAGAATGAATTTGGAAGTATTACCTGTTCTTCTACTCTTTGGAGAACTTTGACAAGGGTGGATATTAGGTCTTCACTAAATGTTTGATAAAATTCAGTGGTGAAGCCATCTGGTCCAGGAGTTTTGCTCTTAGGTAGTTTTTTGATTACCAATTCAATTTAATTTTTGGTATTTGGTCTGTTCAGATTTTCTGTTTCGTTCTGGGTCAGCCTTGGAATGTTGTATTTTTCTAGAAAGTTTTCCATTTCTTCTAGGTTATCCAGTTTGTTAGCATATAATTTTTCATAGTATTCTCAAATAATTCTTTGTATTTCTAAGGTGTCTGTAGTAATTTTTCCTTTCTTATTCTGATTCTGTTTATGTGTGTAGACTTTCTTTTTTTCTTGATAAGTCTGGTTCTAGGTGGTTATCTATTTTGTTTATTTTCTCGATGAAACAGCTCTTGCTTTCATTGGTTCGTTCTATTGTTTTATTCTTCCTGATTTTATTTATTTCTATTCTAATCTTCATTATATCCCTACTTCTACTGACTTTGGACCTCATTTGTTCTTCTTTTCTGGTTTCTGTAATTGTGAGTTTAGACTGTTCATGTAGGACTGTTCTTCTTTCCTGAATTAGGCCTCTATTGCAATATACTTTCCTCTTTTCATGGCCTTTGCTGCATCCTACAGATTTTGCAGTTTTGAATTATTGTTGTCATTTGTCTCCATATATTGCTTGATTTCTGTATTTATTTGGTCATTGATCCACTGGTTATTTAGGTTATGTAGCTTCCATGTGTTTATTGGATTTTTTATCTTCTTTGTGTAACTTATTTCTAGTTTCATACCTTTGTGGCCTGAGAAACTGGTTGGTACAATTTCAATCTTTTTGAATTTACTGAGGCTCTTTTTGTGGCCTACTATATGATCTATTCTTGAAAATGTTCCATGTGCACTTGTGAAGAATGTGTATTCTGCTGCTTTTGGGTGAGAGTAGATGTCTATTTGGTCTATATGTTCTAATGTGTTGTTCTATGCCTCTGTCTCCTTACTTATTTTCTATATGGTTGATCTGATCCTTTGGAGAGAGTGGAGTGTTGAAGTCTCCTAGTATGATTGCATTGCATTGTATTTCCCCTTTTAATTCTGTTAGTATTTGTTTCACATATGTAGGTGCTCCTGTGTTGGAAGCATAGATGTTTATAATGGTTATATCTTCTGTTGTACTGACCCCCTAATCATTATGGAATGTCCTTCTTTGTCTCCTGTGACTTTCTTTGTTTTGAAGTCTATTTTGTCTGATACAAGTACTGCAACACACGCTTTTTTCTCCATATTAGTTGCATAAAATATATTATTTCATCCCTTGACTTTTAATCTGTGTATGTCTTTGGTTTTAAAGTGAGTCTCTTGTAGCCAGCTTATAGGTGGGTCTGTTGTGTTTTTATCCATTCAGTGACTCTATGTCTTTTGACTGGTGCATTCAGTCCATTTACATTTAGGGTGATTATCAATAGGTACGTACTTATTGCCATTGTAGGCTTTAGATTCATGGTTACCAAAGGTTCAAGGGTAACTTCCTTACTATGTATGAGTCTAAATTAAAGCACTTCACATGCTGTTACAAACACAATCTAAAGGTTCTTTTTTTCTCCTCCTTTTTCTTCCTTCTCCATTCTTTATATATCAGGTATCATATTCTGTACTCTTTGTCTATCCCTTGATTCACTTTGGGGATAGTTGTTTTAATTTTGCATTTGCTCAGTAATGAACTGTTCTACTAAAAAAAGGTGATGTTTTATTACCTCTGTTGACAGCTATTAAACCTAAGGAACACCTCCATATGTAGTAGTCCCTCCAAAATATACTATAGAGATGCATTTTGGGAGGTGAATTCTCTCAGCTTTTGCTTATCTGGAAATTGTTTAATCCCTCCTTCAAATTTAAATGATAATCTTGTTGGATAAAGAAATCTTGGTTCAGGCCCTTCTGCTTCATTGCATTAAATACGTCATGCCACTCCCTTCTGGCCTGTAAGGTTTCTGCTGAGAAGTCTTATGATATCATGATGGGCTTTCCTTTGTATCTAATCTTATTTCTATCTCTAGCTTCTTCTAATAGTCTGTCTTTATTCTTGATCATTACCATTTTAATCATTATATGTCTTCATGTTGTCTTCCTTGGGTCCCTTTTGTTGGGATATCTGTGTACCTCCATGGCCTGAGAGACTTGTATATAGTTTAGAAAACATTTATTTGATGATCAGTGTGTAAGCCATTGTACAATAATATCTCATTTCTCATAATAACTCTAGTAGTTACACATTAATATCAGCACTCAAAATGGTTTTTAATATTACATGGACAAAGCTACTAATATAATTCTTAAAAAAGGAGCATAATATATGGTGTTTAAATCAATCCTTGGACATTTTTGGAAATAGGTAACAACCGTTATCTATTTGCTTTATTCTTATTAACATCCTCTTTTTAAATATATGTGCATACTAAAGTAAATTTCAGTACAAATATATATTTAAGTATACTCAGTATATGAGTATACTGAGGTTAGGTTGATTATGTGAAAAGTAATAAAACCAGGTAGTTATGTCAGTATTCAAACCCAAGACTCTGCTCCTTAAACCATGAATGGGGTTTCTACAAATTGTGTCTCTTTGTAGAATTACACAGTGTTTGGAGTTTCTCAGAACTTCAGAACTGTACACAAAAATTGATGTATATTTTCTTTTAAGTAGCATATGTCTAAGTAACATGGCTTTCCATTTTACTTATCACCATATGTACAAATTAGGCCACATTTTCCCCATCATTAATTTCAGTAAGTTGGCTTACTCTTTACTTTTTTTCAACAAAAAAATATTAACTGCAAAGGCAAAAGATAAGTCCTTTCAGGTAATATTAAAATGACTTAGCTCATTAGATAAAGTCAAACAATGTTGACACAATGAAACATAGCAATACTAAATATCTAGACCTTAATTTTTAGTAACTGTTTAAGATGTGACATTTCAAAACATTTTTTAAATAAATTGATATACACTGTTAACAACAATGCTGCACACCCCAATGTGTAAAGAAGGTAAAGGGGAAATTCTTTGTGACTATCCTATTTTCTAGAAGGAACTTTCAAATTCCCAATAACAAATAAAAACTAAATCAAAAGAATTGATTGGTGTACTGTTTAATTCAAATAATGAGGTTGATTGATTCATTGATTTCAAATTGATCAAGTGAATAACATATTTTGCAGTGTCTACTCATGACATTTGCCCATTTTTAATTCAGTCAAGTCAATCAAATCATACTTGTTTCTATAGGTTTGTTATATTTTATTTTACCATTTACATTTTATTTTATTTATTGATAACAATTTGTTGTAGTAAAAGATCAATATTTTCTTTTAAGTATTTGTCTGGCAATTTCTTCTAAAAATTTCATCTATTCTAAATTATGCATAATTGCCTTTTATTTGATATCTTAAGGATCCTTTGATAATTCTATATTGAATCCATCTGGAAATATTTTGATTTTAAGGAAATTAATCAATTATATTTCCATTTTAATGAGTCAATTTTTCTTAAGTCATTTATTGAATAATCAGTCTTTCCTTCATAGATTTGAAGCACTACCTTGTATTAAATTATAGTTCCCACTAGTAATACTCTTGTATGCCATATCAATTTTATTTATTAATTAAAAAACAATCTTTGCACTGTTACCTTTTCCTCTTACTTGACATGTAAGGTTTTTCTTTCAAAATACTGCTGAATTTAAGTAGTAATTACATAGTTCATAGTGTTTTCACAAGAAAATTAAATAAAACTATTATTTGGACTGCTCTATTTTTGAATTAAACTTTTTAAAAATGATCAAGACTTCATATAAAATCAAAATATGCTCGTGTAAAACGTGAAAAGAGAATTTCCACACTAATAGATTGAGTTCTTATATTTGTTTTTATCTTTTTTTCCCAGCTCTTCCACAGGTTTAATTCTATTTTGGGGGATCAATTTCATAATTTATATTATAGTATAATTTCATATTTACAGTAAAAATTACCCATTTCACTCCACTTTGTAAAGCACTGATGTAAAATCTGCCATATAGGTAAGATTCTAAGTCAGAGGAACAGTTACCCTCAGCCTTACCTTTTGATGTGTCTCCATTGGTTCTCCCAATTTCCATTCTGCCACCCGGAACGAGGTTGATCATTGAGGCAAAAACACTTTTCTGGACTGAGTTCCTTTCTGTTCCATGGACAATTTGCCTTCCAACTCATAAATCCTCAACATTAAGGGGTTTAGTGAGGATTTGGCCAGATATCTTCTACTTGCCTGCTCTAGAAGATACTTTCGTCTGGATGCTTCCTTCAGCCATATCTCATCTGCTTTCTCCATGGTGCAACTACTTCAAAGCGGATGTATGATATTGGTTCCCTCCCATCATTTCGGGGTTGATGCATAGGTGATATTTCCCCCTCATACTAGGTTTATCTTTATCCCTTTTGTCAAATGTTTGTAAGAGATGTCAACGTTTATTTTCATGCTGTAATTTTTTGGAGCAAGTTTTAATACTTATAAAAATGTTGAATACATATATTAAAGATGCATTCAGTAAGTTATAAATGGCTGATTTTGTAAAAATTATTGTTCAAGAGGCCAGTTGTCTTTTTTATGTCTTATATAGTTTAATAATTTTTTCACCATTTACATGTAGGTGTTTATTGATACAGGTTTTTTTCCTTATTTTAGTTGCAGATAGGCAATTCTTTAAAATATTATACATTAAAATGATTTAAGATATAAGATGAGGATTGAAAAGTCATTTTCTTTAAAGATTACTTTTTAATAAAATTGCAAAAATTAGATACTGAATGGATTTCCTGCATCATGATTACTGCCTCATATGATATCTATGCCATTTTACTTATGAAATATGATTTTATTTAACTGCTAGTTCCTTTTATATTATTTTAGTGTTGTATATACAGTTTTGTTCATTTAAAGCACTATTTGTATTCAACACTACTTGCAGGAAATCAAGTGTTCTTATTCTACTAACTAGATAATCACTATTTGACACTGACCTTTCTTCTTTTCATTAAACTCCTACTAATTTTCTTAATGTAAAAAGCATCATGGAAATTAAAGACACATGTTTCTTAAAGAATTAATGTACAAGTTCATTGAATTAAGACTAAATAAAACAGCAAAACTAATATATCTTACTGAATTCTCAGTGAATGATCTTTATCCTAAATTATAAGCTTTAGGATAAGACATACGTTTCAAATTCTACCCTTCTTTAACTAACATATTACTTGTTTTCCTTACATATTTGTGAAGGTACAAGTCAATAATAAGTCAAAGATCACTTCAGAAGATATATATTATATATAAATAAATTATCTCATCTTTAATTTGTTGAGTTTCTAACACATTTTTTATTTACTACTAGTACATTTCTTCTGTGTACCAAAATTATTTGGACCAGATCATTTCCTCTGTTCTCTTTTTAGTGGATACATGCTTTAAGAGTACTTTGATTTAAAGTAATGGCTCATATAAAGGCAATGTGAGCTTTTGTAAAACCTAGGAATCCATTATAAGACAATTTCTATATATTAAATGGCCATATAATCCTTGTGCTATGCATAGTAAAAGACTGTGCATAGAGACTTACAGTTCACATTTAGTTTTCAGCAGGGTATTGCAGTATTCTACTGTTTATTTTAAATTTTCCATATAAATGCATGTGTATACACAGACACACATGCACACATACATAGAAACATATATACACACACTGCTTTGTTGCTGTATATTTTTCAGCTCTATATTCTGGTTGCCACTAATAAACTTGCAAGATTTGCACCTTACAAAGCCTCTGACCTTTTTGTCCAGTCGCACTGGACAGGCTTCCATATTCATTGGAACAGCAAAAAGATAGATTTGAACATGATTCTAAAGTGACCCATATATGTATCAACCAACTTCTGTCTTCCTCAGTATTTGAAGCTTGATTAGGAATATTGTTATATTGAATAATACAGGAAATCTTTTGTGCCCAAACACTAGCAATTTTAAATGGTTGCAGTATTCCCATCATTACCAAAAGGAATATGACCAAACATGAATAATAAAGTTATTTATACTACAAATAACTACCAGTGAATAATTCATATTTCATATGGGCATGCATACTAGAAAAATACCTGTGGTGTGTAGCTATACAACAAAGACCTGGTTAAGAAAATATCTTATATACAACTCATGTGAAACTAGTACATAAACAACAGCAATAATAAATGAAATTGAATTTTAGATATTTATTTTGAATAAATGTTTGTAAGCATACATGCAGAGTATTTATTGTTAGTTGAAATATGTGTTTCCATATGTAGTATAAAGCACATCTGAAGTTGCTGAAATATACCACATATTCAAAAATATTAATTTTTATTAATTATAGTTATTGTGTAAAAATTCTGTACACATACACAGGTAATATGTGGGGAAAGAATATTTGTAACTGCTTCAAAATCTTCTGTGGTTTATATAGACTGATGTGCCTGTCAAATTTTAAATAATAAGCATGACTTTAAAAAATTATAGCTGATTATTTTTCTTTCAAAGACTATGTACTATTCATATTGCAATAAATTTTTCTTTCAAAGACTATGTACTATTCATATTGCAATAAATGTAACAATGATTTGAGTGGAGAAAAGTTTTCTGCATTCTATAAATAAAATGATTGAAAGTAAATATTCACATACATATCTGTATGTCTTCAGCCTGCTGGAGAATATATTCAAGAGGAGAAGAAAAGAAGAGAGAGGGAATATTTTTTCTCCCTTCAGTGTTTTAATAGACATGGCACTTCCTCATTAATTAATATAACTAGACTTCCTCAAAATCTCTGTCCTAGCTTTTATAAGCATTTTTCTTGTACTAGCATTTCTTTTTTTACTCATCAATTAAGAACTATTTACCAGTATTAATAAAAGGTTGCATCAGAAAGTTTATCTTCCTCCTGATTTTCAACAAAGGGTCAAAATAATTATAACAAAATGGAGCCCAGCAGCCACAAACTAGTTCTTGAGAACTTTCTTGCCAGTCTCTGTATCACGGGGGAAGTGATGGGGAAATAGCTCTACAGGTTCACTTTCCGTAATTCCTGGAGTGCTTCTCATTGTCACAACAAAAGTAACTTAACTTAGATTGCTCTTAGCTATATAGGGATCTAACAAGTGTGATTTTTTAATATATTTGGTCTGTTGTAAGGATATGAACATAAGAGTAGTGTGAAGAGATGCTAAGTAAACATAAACAATATTCATCTCTATCCTAACATGGAACAAAGAAACCAAAGCCATAACATACAGGGAAAATAGTTAAAAGTAAAAAGCCCACCTAAATCTAATTAACAGTTTTATTCTACTGTGTTTTAATTACCAAAATTAAGTAAATCCAAATCAGAATATCTTTCTCCTTCACAAAAATGTAAAAATTGCAAAACCATGAAAAAAATTTTTAAATAGCATGCCTATTAAACTCCATTGTCATACTTTTTATTAGTAGTCTGCTAATTTATCTCAATTACATATTTGAGAAATTTTATATGTCTTTAATGTTGTGCATAATTAAGAAAGACCACAGGAAAAGTTATACATTTAACAATCAGTGAAGAAAAATGTATAAATACATTTTCAATTATATAGACAGTACATAAATAAAAATATAACACAAATATATTTCCAAAATAAAAATTAAGAATATAAAAATGTAAAAAAGGATAATTCAAATCTAATGTAGGCATTATCATAACTGAAGAGGAAAGTTATTAGGCAGACATAAAATCTCAGATTCTGAATGTAATTTATTTCTATATTTTTGTATATATGTTACTTTATCAATGGGGTGTTATTTTTTTGTTTAAAAACCCTGGTTTATTTCTGTCCTATTGGCATATTTTACATCACATAATTAGATGGTTTCTTAAATGTTCCCATATTTGTAATAACAACCATTTCCTAACTTTACGTATACAAGTGTCACTTTAGAACGTGTTTATATTGAACAAATTATGTAATTATAAAAATATGTAATAGGGTACAGAATTAAGTTTTTTATTTTTTACACATACGGTGAAATAGCTCTTTAGGCCCAAGATAAGACCACTGCTGCTCCTGGTACCATGTCAGCAAACAGAAACTTAGGTAATTTTCTTGTCCCTATAAATGATCCAACTAAACAAAAACACAGTATATCCAGGCAGCCAATCCCCAAATGCAAAACCAACTCTGGGTTCCATAATTACTTGCTTCTTTCTTCTCATTCAAGAGAAGGTTGAATCTGTAGCCCCCCTCAGTGAAATATTCTCTACTTCTTTCTTCCTTGTTCTTTATTCTTTATTTTATAAAAGCTTCTTGCCTTCTGTCCCATTTTGCAGGTTTCTGAATGAAGACTGCCCACTTCATGCAGTATTAACTCAAAGTTTGTTTGTATTAGCTAAATTTTTTCTTTAATCATTTTTAAACAAATGCTAATTCCAAACAGATTTATAGTAAACTTGTGACTTAGTTAACATTGATGTAATTGGTGCTTAAGTTTTCTCTCACTTTCAAACAGAAAATCTATGTCTAAATTTATAATTTTGATACTAATATTGTGATATTAATAATGGGATAATTCTTTACCTAACATGTGTTTTTGGTCCCTTAGACATTCTTTCAAAAATGCATTATTTAAGATAAGTATTTTAGTGTTCAGTATTCTGAAGTGACACAAAAGCTTTGAAAGTTTATTAAAATAATTATAATACGTGTTATTAAAATGCCAAATGTCTTTCTAAGTAACAATATTTTTAACCTTAAAATAGTTAACTCTAGATTCATTTAGGCCTTATTTATCTGTTTCACAGAGATATGCAAGATACATAGTTTAGTTAAAACACAAATGAATGATCTAAGATATCTACTAACTAATCATGTATTATATCCTAAATATTATACTAAGCACTTAGGTCATACTTAGTAATATCAATTGTAAATTTAGCATATACATTCAAAAACTGGCTTTTGAAATGAAATCTCAATGGATAACAAATATATAGAAATGTTAAGAAATTTTTAATTTTTCAGGTAAATTATTAATACCAGGGAAATAAAACACTGAAGTTTACCTAATTCTAGTTGACGGACCTTAATGAAGTGAGGACAAACAGATGTCAAAGATTGGGTGATTTGCGTTTAATGGAAATTGCAAACATGTGAACCCAAGGTACAAAATTCTTTGGGTTAACATTTATTATACATTCATTAAGACATTTTTATTTATGTAATGATAAAATAAATCCTCTATAATATTTTGTGCTGTTATTGCCAGATTGTATTTTCTTTGATTTGTTGATATTACATAATGCACAAATGCCCATGCTTCCTAGAAACTCAGTGACATATGGAAATACAAAAAGTTTAATGTAGGATTCTCCAACCTCACCATCACCCAAGCTTAAAATTCCATTCAGGAGACCACAAAAGTGCACAAACTGGGCAACATCTGGTCTGACTTGGATGTACTTGCTGAAAGCTGCAACACCTGGTTACATAACTGAGCATGTTTCCCTCAGTTTTTTTCAATAAACTAGCAGTAATGTTCCCAAAATTTTAAGTAAATTACTATTTTCTTCTCTGCTTATCAGACCTCTCCTCAGTTTATTACTTGCAATTTCCCAGGGGACAAAATATTATTTTAAGTAAGAAATAGAAACTTTTACTCTGAAGATTTAGTTTAGCAATATGAAGAATTTTATCTGAAAATCACTTTTTGAATAAAGATCCTCCTACACTTGAAGATAATTTTACATGTGTTTAATCAATGACATGCTTCTGAACACCAAGTGTTAAAATTGTCACATCTTTGATAAAACTGAATTTAAAATGTTCAAAATTCTTTTAGACCTAAATTTAGAAAAGTGTTTTTATCTGTATTTTTTCCCTTCAACAAATCAGCAGACGATTTCATGCAATTTATATTTCACTAGTTGGAGGAATACTTTCTCTTTTGCCCTTCTATTTTAATCATTTTTTAAAGTTACTATTGCCATGGTGACAGTGATATTTGGCAATATCAACCAAAACATTTTTTAAGTTTGAAATGTGTCCAGTACTCTCTGTAAAGTCATTAAATATAGACAGTTTTACTAGTTACTTGTTTGTACTTCTTACATTTTCCTCTGGTGATAAAACACAAGGTGTGATTTAATTGAAATATGGTGGTTCTAATATTCTCTTACCTGATAAACATGACATACTATAAATATGATTGTGTAGAGTTGGAAAAGTTCTGTGCCTTAATCTCATTATTTTTCCTTGTAGCTACTCTATTGAAATAAAATCTTCACTTTTCATATGCCTATCATATATTTTCTATCAGTTACAATCAATTTAAAATTACAAATTGTTTCATCTTTGCATGTTTAATGAAAATTCAGTAACAATTTATAACTACACAGACTTGAGTTGAACACTTTGAAACAATTATTAAAACTTTATACAGGGAGGGAGCCAAGATGGCAGTGTGAGTAGAGCAGCAGAAATCTCCTCCCAAAACCACATTTATCTATGAAAATATAACAAAGACAACTCTTCCTAAAATAGAGACCAGAGGACACAGGACAACATCCAGACAACATCCAGACCACATCCACACCTGCAAGAATCCAGCGCCTCGTGAAAGGGGTAAGATACAAGCCCCAGCCCGGCAGGACCTGAGCACCCCTCCCCCCGGCTCCCAGCAGGTGGAGAGGAGTCAGCAAGGAGGGCTAGGGAGCCCAGGACTGCTGAACACCCAGCCCCAGGATTCTGGACCAGAGCACAGACACAGTGCATGCATGGGGTCCTGGATACTAGGGAAACAGGGTGGCAGGACCAGTGAGCAGGTGCCTGAGAACAAAGAAACGGGAGCAGCTTTTTTTTTTTTCTTTTGGTGAGTGCTTTTTGGAAGCCTTAAAGGGACAGGGACCCCAATATACTTGGGAAACAGAGCAGCAAGACCGGTGAGTGGGTACCTGAGACCGGCGCCTGAGGACAAAGAAAATCACATGTTTTTCCTTTTTTTTTTAAATTATTAATTTAATTTTTTTTTTCTCTTTCATTGTTGCTATTGTTGTTTTGGTTTGGAGAGTGTTTTTTGGAAGTCTTAAAGGGGCAGGACAGGACACTTAGTCCAGAGGCAGGGAATCTGGAGATCTCTGGGCACTCTAACCCCTTGGGCAGCAGGGGGCACAGAGGCCCCTTACAGAGATAAATAGCCTCCCAGCCACTCCCCCTCCAAAGGGGCTCCACTATTTTGGGGGTGCAGCCTGAACCAGGCCATGCCCACCGCAATAGCGGAGATAAACTCCATAGCAAACGGGCAGGAAGCAGAAGCCCTGTCTGTGCACAGCTGCCCAACACAAGCCACTAGAGGTCGCTATTCTCCCAGGAGAGGAAGGCCACAAACCAACAAGAAGGGAAGCTCTTCCAGCGGTCACTCGTACCAGCTCTGCAAACTATCTCTATCACCATGAAAAGGCAAAACTACAGGCAGACAAAGATCACAGAGACAACACCTGAGAAGGAGACAGACCTAACGAGTCTTCCTGAAAAAGAATTCAAAATAAAAATCATGAACATGCTGGTGGAGATGCAGATAAAAATGCAAGAGCAATGGGATGAGATGCAGAGAAAAATGCAAGAGCAATGGGATGAAGTCCGGAGGGAGATCACAGATATCAGGAAGGAGATCACAGAAGTGAAACAAACCCTGGAAGGATTTATAAGCAGAATGGATAAGATGCAAGAGGCCATTGAAGGAATAGAAACAAGAGAACAGGAACATATAGAAGCTGACATAGAGAGAGATAAAAGGATCTCCAGGAACGAAACAATACTAAGAGAACTATGTGACTAATCCAAAAGGAATAATATCCATATTATAGGGGTACCAGAAGAAGAAGAAAGAGGAAAAGGGATAGAAAGTTTCTTTGAAGAAATAATTGCTGAAAACTTCCCCAAACTGGGGGAGGAAATAATTGAACAGACCACGGAAATACACAGAACCCCCAACAGAAAGGATCCAAGGAGGACAACACCAAGACACATAATAATTTAATGGCAAAGATCAAGGACAAGGAAAGAGTTTTAAAGGCAGCTAGAGAGAAAAAGGTCACCTATTAAGGAAAACCCATCAGGCTAACATCAGACTTCTCGACAGAAACCCTATAGGCCAGAAGAGAATGGCATGATAAATTTAATGCAATGAAACAGAGGGCCTTGAACCAAGGAAACTCTATCCAGCACCACTATCATTTAAATATGATAGGGGGATTAAACAATTCCCAGACAAGCAAAAGCTGAGGGAATTTGCTTCCCACAAACCACCTCTACAGGGCATCTTACAGGGACTGCTCTAGATGGGAGCACTCCTAAAAAGAGCACAGAACAAAACACACAACATATGAAGAATGGAGGAGGAGGAATAAGAAGGGAGAGAAGAAAAGAATCTCCAGACAGTATATATAACAACTCAATAAGCGAGCTAAGTGAGGCAGTAAGATACTAAACAAGCTAAACTTGAACCTTTGGTAACCATGAATCTAAAGCCTGTAAAGGCAATAAGTACATATCTCTCAATAGTCACCCAAAGTATAAATAGACTTAATGCACCAATCAAAAGACACAGAGTAATAGCATGGATAAAAAAGCAAGACCCATCTATATGCTGTTTACAAGAAACTCACCTCAAACCCAAAGACATGCACAGACTAAAAGTCAAGGGATGGAAAAACATATTTCAGGCAAACAACAGTGAGAAGAAAGCAGGGGTTGCAGTACTAATATCAGACAAAATAGACTTCAAAACAAAGAAAGTAACAAGAGATAAAGAAGGACACTACATAATGATAAAGGGCTCAGTCCAACAAGAGGATATAACCATTCTAAATATATATGCACCCAATACAGGAGCACCAGCATATGTGAAACAAATACTAACAGAACTAAAGGGGGAAATAGACTGCAATGCATTCATTTTAGGAGACTTCAACACACCACTCACCCCAAAGGATAGATCCACTGGGCAGAAAATAAGTAAGGACACACAGGCACTGAACAATACACTAGAACAGATGGACCTAATAGACATCTATAGAACTCTACATACAAAAGCAACAAGATATACATTCTTCTCAAGTGCACATGGAACATTCTCCAGAATAGACCACATACTAGCTCACAAAAAGAGCCTCAGTAAATTCCAAAATATTGAAATTCTACCAACCAATTTTTCAGACCACAAAGGTATAAAACTAGAAATATATTCTACACAGAAATCAAAAAGGCTCACAAACACATGGAGGCTTAACAACATGCTTCTAAATAATGAATGGATCAATGAACAAATCAAAATAGAGATCAAGGAATATATAGAAACAAATGACAACAACAACTCAAAGCCCCAACTTCTGTGGGATCCAGCGAAAGCAGTACTAAGAGGAAAGTATATAGCGATCCAGGCACACTTGAAGAAGAAAGAACAATCCCAAATGAATAGTCTAACATCACAATTATCAAAACTGGAAAAAGATGAACAAATGAGGCCTACAGTCAGCAGAAGGAGGGACATAAAAAAGATCAGAGAAGAAATAAACAAAATTGAGAAGAATAAAACAATAGAAAAAATCAACTAAACCAAGAGCTGGATCTTTGAGAAGATAAACAAAATAGATAAGCCTCTAGTCAGACTTATTAAGAGAAAAAGAGAATCAACACAAATCAACAGAATCAAAATGAGAACGGAATAAACACGACAGACTCCACAGAAATACAAAGAATTATTAAAGACTACTATGAAAACTTATATGCCAACAAGCTGGAAAACCTAGAAGAAGTGGACAACTTCCTAGAAAAATACAACCTCCCAAGACTGACCAAGGAAGAAACACAAAAGTTAAACAAACCAATTAAGCAAAGAAATTGAAACGGTAATCAAAAACTACCCAGGAACAAAACCCTGGGGCCGGACGGATTTACCTTGGAATTTTATAAGACACACAGAGAAGAAATAATACCCATTCTCCTTAAAGTGTTCCAAAAAATAGAAGAGAAGGGAATACTCCCAAACTCATTCTATGAAGCCAACATCACCCTAATACCAAAACCAGGCAAAGACCCCACCAAAAAAGAAAATTACACACCAATATCCCTGATGAATGTAGATGCAAAAATACTCAATAAAATATTAGCAAACCGAATTCAAAAATACATCAAAAGGATCGTACACCATGACCAAGTGGGATTCATCCGAGGGATGCAAGGATGGTACAACATTCGAAAATCCATCAACATCATCCACCACATCAACAAAAAGAAAGACAAAAACCACATGATCATCTCCATAGATGCTGAAAAAGCATTTGACAAAATTCAACATTCATTCATGATTAAAGCTCTCAGCAAAATGAGAATAGAGGGCAAGTACCTCAACATAATAAAGGCCATATATGATAAACCCACAGCCAACATTATACTGAATAGTGAGAAGCTGAAAGCATTTCCTCTGAGATCGGGAACTAGACAGAGATGCCCACTCTCCCCACTGTTATTTAACATAGTACTGGAGGTCCTAGCCACGGACTTCAGACAAAACAAAGAAATAGAAGGAATCCAGATTGGTAAAGAAGAAGTTAAACTGTCACTATTAGCAGATGATATTATATTGTACATAAAAAACCCTAAAGACTCCACTCCAAAACTAGTAGAACTGATATCAGAATACAGCAAAGTTGCAGGATACAAAATTAACACACAGAAATCTGTAGCTTTCCTATACACTAACAATGAACCAATAGAAAGAGAAATCAGGAAAACAATTCCATTCACAATTGCATCTAAAAGAATAGTATACCTAGGAAAAAACCTAACCAAAGAAGTGAAACACCTATACCCTGAAAACTACAAGTCACTCTTAAGAGAAATTAAATGGGACACTAACAAATGGAAACTCATCCCATGCTCATGGCTAGGAAGAATTAATATCGTCAAATGGCCATCCTGCCCAAAGCAATATACAGATTTGATGCAATCCCTCTCAAATTACCAGCAACATTCTTCAATAAAATGGAGCAAATAATTCAAAAATTCATATGGAAAAACCAAAGACCCCGAATAGCCAACACAATCCTGAAAAAGAAGAATAAAGTAGGGGGGATCTCTCTCCCCAACTTCAAGCTCTACTACAAAGCCATAGTAATCAAGAAAATTTGGTACTGGCACAAGAACAGAGTCACAGACCAGTGGAACAGATTAGATACTCCAGAAATTAACCCAAACATATACTGTCAATTAATATTTGATAAAGGAGCCATGGACATACAATGGCAAAATGACAGTCTCTTCAACAGATGGTGCTGGCAAACTGGAAAGCTACATGTAGGAGAATGAAACTAGACCATTGTCTAACCCCATATACAAAAGTAAACTCAAAATGGATCAAAGACCTGAATGTAAGTCATGAAACCATTAAACTCTTGGAAAAAAACATAGGCAAAATCCTCTAAGACATAAACATGAGTGACCTCTTTATGAACATATCTCCCCGGGGAAGGAAAACAGCAGCAAAAATGAGCAAGTGGGACTATATTAAGCTGAAAAGCTTCTATACAGCAAAAGATACCATCAATAGAACAAAAAGGAACCCTACAGTATGGGAGAATATATTTGAAAATGACAGATCCAATAAAGGCTTGAGGTCCAGATTATATAAAGAGCTTACATGCCTCAATAAACAAAAAACAAATAACCCAATTAAAAAATGGGCAGAGGAACTGAACAGACAGTTCTCTAAAAAAGAAATACAGATGGCCAACAGACACATGGAAAGATGCTCCACATCGCTAATTATCAGAGAAATGCAAATTAAAACTACAATGAGGTATCACCTCACACCAGTAAGGATGGCTGCCATCCAAAAGACAAACAACAACAAATGTTGGTGAGGCTGTGGAGAAAGGGGAACCCTCCTACACTGCTGGTGGGAATGTAAATTAGTTCAACCATTGTGGAAAGCAGTATGGAGGTTCCTCAAAATGCTCAAAACAGAGCTACCATTTGACCCAGGAATTTTACTCCTAGGAATTTACCCTAAGAACGCAGTAATCAAGTTTGAGAAGGACAGATGCACCCCTATGTTTATCACACCACTATTTACAATAGCCAAGAATTGGAAGCAACCTAAATGTCCATCGGTAGATGAATGGATAAAGAAGATGTGGTACATATACACAATGGAATACTACTCAGCCATAAGAAGAGGGAAAATCCTACAATTTGCAGCAACATGGATGGAGCTGCAGGGTATTATGCACAGTGAAATAAGCCAAGTGGAGAAAGTGAAATACCAAATGATTTCACTCATCTGAGGAGTATAAGAGCAAAGGAAAAACTGAAGGAACAAAACAGCGGCGGAATTACAGAGCCTAAAAATGGACTAACAGCTACCAAAGGGAAAGGGACTGGGGAGGATGGGTGGGCAGGGAGGGATAAGGAGGGGGAAGAAAAAAGGGGGTATTAAGATTAGCATGCATGTGGGGGAGGGAGAATGGGGAGGACTGTACAACACAGAGAGGACAAGTAGTGATTCTACAACATTTTGCTATGCTGATGGACAGTGACTGTAATGTGCTTTATAGGGGGGACCTGGTATAGGGGAGAGCCTAGTAAACATAGTATTCTTCATGTAAGTGTAGATTAAAGATTTAAAAAAAAAGAAAGAAAGAAAGGGGGATTACTCCTTGATAGGATAAAACTAATGGTAAATCAAAGATTAACGCATGCTTTCAATATCCTTAATTTTGATCACTTAAAGGGTGTCAGATGATCAGCTATGGAGGTACACTTTTCTGATAATAATCCTTTCTCTTAATAAAAAAAAAAAAAAGCAGTTCCTGTGTGGTGACCTCCAATGAGTTCTACACATTGGTATAAAGGGCATATCAAAGTGTGGGCAAAGGGTCTGTTTGTTTTTATACAGAAGATCAACGCCTAATTTGGCTACCCAGAAAATGAACTAAGATACGATATGAAGAAGAACTTCCAACATCAGCACTATCTGGAAGACTCATACCAGAAGATGATCATCAAAAAACCTCCACAAAGATCCAGGTGATGCTGCAGTTGTAGCTGCATCCATCCCACCATTTCCTGGACTTGCCACTGGAATGAAGAGGGAGATGTCTAGGCTGGCATGTGCATACAGTGAGACAACGAATTTGAATGGATCTGTAGTGTTGGAACTCAACCAAGAATTAGGAGAAGTGCAAGTTGTAGCATTCCAAAATCTTATGACTACAGACTATCTATGGTTAAAAGAACATATGGGATGTGAACAGTTCCCAGGAATGGGTTGTTTTAATTTGTCTGATTTCTCTCAGACTGTTCAAGTACAGTTGGACAATATCCATCATATCATAGACAAATTTTCACAAATTCCTAGGGTGCCTAACTGGTTTTCTTGGCTTCACTGGAGATGGCTTGTAATTATGGATCTGCTTTGTTTATGTAACTGTATTCCTATTATGTTAATATGTGTGCGCAATTTAGTTAGTAGTTTAAAACCTATACATGCTTAAATTACTCTACAAGAAGATATGTCAAAGAAATAATCAATCCTCCCATGTTTTCTTCCATATGCTACCTCTATAGCTTTTCTTCTTTCTTCCTAATTACAACCCTTAAATAGAATTCGTGCCTCATATCGAATTTACTGAGTATCATAATTCCTCCAAGTGTTAAAGATACCTCAAGACAAATGCTGGGCCTAGAAGCCACAGGGCATAAATCTGCAAAGAAGTAAAAAGCTAACCTTTTCAAACAATATGGCTTCTCTCTCACTTACCAACTTTACATCTCCCTGTATGGCCCTGGAAGATGACTGGTTAGCCAGAGACGGGTAAGATTCCTCAAGGGAGGAACAACCTAAGACAGGCACAGTCGCAGGGGGGCCATCAGGTGAGAAATTGGGGATCAACAGTGGTGAGGCTTAGAACCTCACCCCCCTGTTTTGAGAGAAATCTTCTGCATCCGTGGATGTTTTATTTCCCTTGTCTAGCTCGGATTAGCACATCGTCTACAGGCACACATCTGATCATCTACAATTGCTCTCTTACAACACTAAACTATGTTTTCTACCTTTATCTTGCATCTACCTACCACTTCAGCATTTTATTAAAAATAAAAATAATAATAATAATAAAGGGAGAAATGTGGGATCCACATATAAATTCAGTATAAAAATCGATCGAATATTCATATTTGACCTGATTGTTTATAGTTCATAATGCGTGATCAAAACCAAAAGTTTCTGTGATGACTGCTCTTGTACTGTTCACCATGTAAGAACTTATTCACTATGTAAGAATTCATTCACCATGTAAGAACTTGTTTGTTATGCTTCAGAGGATTGGAGACTGATGAGAATTAGACTTGAGATGGATTAATGATTGTGCATTGAGCATTGACTCCCCTATACAGAATTTTATTGTTGTTAACAACCATTTGATCAATAAATATGAGAGATGCCCTCTCCAAAAAAAAATAGAGATAAAAAAAAAAAACTGTATACACACATATATACATATCTTTAAAATTTAATTAAAAAGGTATTTTAGGATAACAAAGTTAATTATTCATGTATATAAGATAACTTCAACAAAAGTTCTTCATCTCCATTAGAGTACTCACATAATTACAATTAGCTATTCATTTCCTAGAAAAATGCTTTGGATTTTAAAGTAATTAATAGCTTAAAAACTAAAACTGTAAAAAATTTATCCTCAAAGTAATGTAACAATAAAAATGTGCTTTTATTACAGAATCTCATTTTTCATGATTTATATTCATAGGAAAAATATCTTCATAACTAGGAAGAATAAACATTGGTAGGGGAAGAGAGGTCCTTTGTAGTGGTAAAGGTATATTCCCTAAATTCCCACCACTTTAATTACATAGTCTAGAGGAGATAAGAAAGTTTCTTTCAATTTCTCAACTTGAGGTTACAGCAACAGAAACCCCAGCACTGAAAAACAAAGACAAGGACAAAAGAAAAAAAAAAGAATATCTAAGAACCATGATATAGCTATAAAATATGTAATGAAATTTTTATATTAAAAACATGTAATTGTAATACAAGAAAAAATAGAGAAATAACAGGAGAAATATCTGAAATAATATTGATTGAGAATTTCCCTGATTTAGTATCAGACATGAAAACACAAATTCAGGAAAATCAGAAGGCAGCAAGCCAAGATATTAGCTCAAAAAACTACACATATGTACATAATTTTTAAACTATACAAAATCAAAGGAAAAAAGAAAAAGTGCTGAAGAATCCAGGGTGTAGAACCACTTATAAAGATAGAAAAATAAGTAGTACATATGACTTCCCTTCAGAAACCATGCAAACACAGTGAGGTGAAATATTTAAAGTACTAGAATGAGAGAAATCACCCACCTAGAATTCTGTACCCCAAAAAACTGTCTTTTAAAAGTGGGTAAATTTTTTCTCAGATAAGCAAGAGGGAATTTATTGCTGGAAAAGCTACCTTTAAAATAAATGTTAAATTTCCATTACATTGACCTATATAATATAGGTACAAAAACTCAGATCTATATAAAAAATGGAAGAGTATCAAAGAAGGAGTAAGTGAAAGTAAATTGAAGTTATGATATATAATTAATTCCAATATATAAATAAGAAGTACATTTTATAGCAGAAAAGTCTGAGTAATTTTAAGGCATATATAAACTTTAATAAGGCATATATAAATTTTAATAAGAAAGCAAACAAACAAAAAAAAGAAATTCTATGGTTTAGGTGATTTTTTACCAATATGTATGTTACAGACCTCAATTATTTAATTTCTACAGTTATACACTACTGATTAATTTATAAAGAAGCAGTGCAATCTTGAAAAAAATTTGATGACTACTGATTTAATTCAGAAATACCATTTTTCAGACTTAAATACTCTTTCTTTTGTGCTTTTCTCCAAATGTCAGTAAAGAGCTTCTCAGTTTGTGGTGTTATGTTTGATGCAAGACATAAATGGGAAAGTGTACCATAAAGCTCACTCACAGCCTATTGCTGTAATGGTGAAACAATTGTTATTCCCTGTCTAATATACATTAAGAAGATCTATACAAACATAGCAAAAGGAGAGATTAGCTATGCTAGGGCAGCTGATATCCAAACAGATAAATGACTAGCATATAGTCAAAAATTCAAAAGTCATAATATATTAAATCATTTGAAAACAATTATATAGATAAAAGAGATGCCAGGAAAGGGATTAGCTATAGTACAATATCCTACCAATTTTATGGACCTACTTTTTGATCTCACTTGTTCTCCATTTGCAATAAATAATTTGAGTTTGTTTTTCTCAATCTTTAAAGAAGTTAATATATTAATGAATTTTTGTCCCTACAACAAGAAAGAATCTGCTTTAGTATTTACTGATAAAAAGAAACAAAGACACAGGCCCAACATAGTGTCACTTTTGCTAGGCCAAGTTAACCATATTGGGGCTTAATCCCTTATCTAACTGCATTTTCCACCTCTCCCAGAAATGCAGTCAGTCCAGAATTTTCTGTTCAGCATCCAAAAATAATCTGTTACATGTGTTCTCTCCATCCCCCAAAGGAATCCACCTAATAAGACTCTTTGAACCTTTAATAAAGGTGACCTCACACAAAATAATCAAGATTTCTTGTCCTGCCTTTAAACCCTCTCCCTTTCTGTAGTCCTCTGGAACATCTTTCTACTTGCTAGGGGAAATGCTGCCCAATTCATGACTTGTTGAATAAAGCCAATGAGATCTTCAAATTTACTTGGATGAATTTTTTTAACATTATCAACTAATAAAAAAATAAATAGTATTTTAACCGACCCTACATTTAAGCTAAATATGAGAAAGAACAGATAGGTCTCTGAGAAAAAGTAATATGAACCTGAATAAAGCAATCTACATCACTTTAGTAGTGAATGTTAGTTAATAATTACTAACTCAGAGTTGTGAGGGACACATTATTACTTTTGAAGCACTTGCAATGTTTGCTTTTATGTGCTAATTTGGCTGAGCTATTGGGTGCTCAGACACTTGGTCAAACAACCTGGGTGTGTCTGTGAGGGGGTTTCTTGGTGACATTAACATTTGAAAGGGTATGGATGTGCCTCACCCAACCAATTGAAGACCTACATAGAATAAAAAGGATGAAGAGGGAACTCAGTTTCTAAGTGCTTTAATTTGGACATTGGTCTTCTCCTGCCCTCTGACTGGAATTTACACCATCAGCTCTCCTGGTTCTCAGGCCTTCAGACTTTGACTGGAACTCATCCAAAAGCACCTCCTGGGTGTATAGTTTTTTGAGTATAGATCTGGGGAATTATCAAGCCCTAGAACTATATGTACAACTACCCACCTTACCCAAAAAGTCTACAGAGATAAGCCAATTAATAAAATATTTCAGCATGTGAAAAGAATATTCACTCTAAATAATTTGTAGATCACTGCAAATGATAGACTAAAACAAAATATTTGACACATTGTGGGTAAAATTGTACTATTTCCAGAATCTCTCACCTGGCTTTAGTGCATCTGCATATTAATAGGTGTTTCCAAGGGGTGGAGAAAAGTGGTCATCTACATATTGAAGGGTGTGGAGGGCTTATCAGGACCAGAGAGGTTGGGTGGAGCTCTCTCTTCTGTTGCAGCCTTGTCTAGAGAGAAACAGGACGCGATGATTGCTTGTAAAAAATAAACAGGTTTCTTAACTTTATTTCACCCTTTGACTGATTTTGGTTTCAAGGGTATTGTTGCCCTGGGATTTTCCCCCCAGAGTTATACACATGTTGGAGTAACACTGGTAGTGTGGTGTTAAATACTTAATAGCCAGATCTCCTAAGAAGGTAGAGGAGCTTACTCAAAGTTTTGGCCAATTTCTATGATGTAAAATTTCCAACAAAGTTTAGGTTCATGCTATCAGTGACATCATTCAACATAAAATTTTAAGTAAATGTGACACAGCTCTGGCACAGAATCAGTCAAAACCATTGTGCATGCAACTCTAAAAAAGAATGGGTGTTTCAAGAAACAATGGTAGATACTTTTAATAGGCAGATGTAGAATTGAATATTTCTATTCAATTGAGATTTCTAATTTTGGATAATTTAAAATCATTTTGTTAAACAGAATGACAGATACAAGTGGGATGAGAAGCGGGTGGAGCTCACCAAGAACTCAGAGAGTCAGTCAGATTAAGCCAGAGAGCTAGAAAAGATTCATGTCCTTTGCAATGTGACTTCATTCTGAGTACTCTGAATCTGGACTGACCTTGAAACTTGCTCTAGCTAGTGCAGGTGAGATAGGGTAGAGACAAGGGACAAGCATTATGATTAATTTTCCTAAAAAAATGCTGAGATTAGCAAACTAAGAACAAGAGGGACTTATCTTAAGGCTGAGATTTCCACTTTTAAAAGAGATTTGGGAAGTTAAACTAACATTTTTTGGTAACCAGCCAACAACTTATCTTAAGGCAAGGCAAGCAGTCTTAATGGTTGTGTTCCCAATACTTGGGAGTAGCCACTATCTTAGAGAAAAACAAGGGTTTTTCCTAGAGAATTACTTAGAGGACTGCCTAAAGGCAATGACATTGTCTTTCACTGGGGATAAACATCATGAAACCACCTGACAAGGCTATGGCCCCCCCTCCCTCTGCCCCTTAATCCTTTACCTTTATTCCATTCTTGAAACTCCTTAAAAAGACAGACTCCCAGCTTTTGGGTATGCCTTGTCCTCTCTGAGGTTGCCTACACTCCCTTTCTTGTACTGTGTATTTTCAAAAGACTTTTTACTGCTCAACTTACTACACTTTATCTCACTTTGCTATTCAATCTCTTTTCCAGACACTAAGCATAAGTCTTTACTCTCTCTATCCTAGTCCTGATAAGCAAGTAAACCTGATTTTATCTACCTTGACTTACCCCATTTCTCCCTTAAAGTATATTTAAATAAAATATTTATTCTGCTTCACTATTGTGTCTCTGCCCTTTAATTCTTTGTTGTTGCATGAACAAGAACTGAGGAGAACAAATTCATTGCCCCCAACAATTTGACCAGGTAACCTTCAATTTACCTGAGTGAATTTTTTAGTGAATCTCTGAACTTGAAATTAATTTTCAACCTATGAAAACAAAAGCTGTTTGCAACTTTTCTCATTAGAAACATTTTCTATTTTCATTATTACCCTCTCTCCTGAGTACCCAGTTTTTAGCTAAATATTTTCTAGATAAACTAATGAGACAGGGAAATGAAAGGGGATAGCCCCTGTCTAGTTAGAGCAGGATAAGGGCCTCAGGAAAGGAAAAAAAGAGGATGCTTTCAGTTGGAACAATGTAATAATAAACCAGGAAGTTCTTACCAAAACTCTGTATTAAGCAAATGTTTTGCTGACAGTTAAAGCCACACAAATGCTTTGAAGTAAACATGCCAACTTAAGAAATATATGCAAATTTCAATAAGGTTGGTTGAAATAAATGGACAGCATTCAGGCTGGAACCATTAGAAAATACACAACTCAGTCAACTCTGAGATATAAACCCTAGACAAAGCCCAGAGACAGGTATTTTTGTCCCAGGAAGCACTGGGAGTTCTGTACTTTTCTTTATTTGAATAAAAACTTTTTCTCCTGCTTGCCTACATTGAGCATCTGTGAAATTTATTCTTCAACTCTGTGAACAACAACCCACTATATAATATTGTTGCCTGTGGGGAAAGTTGGTGTTCCTATGGCCAGGATCCTCACCTGAATCTAAACTACTTGATGGTGTAACTGGCCTACTTCTAGACTACTGTTTTCACACCTGTAGGCAATACGGTATTATTGATTGAGTCACTATATAAAGAGCTCTGCCCAGTGCTCCAGGTGGAGGCAGACATGAAGAAGGATTACACATCTACAGACTGTTGGATGCAGACATAATTCTAGTGCTTGACCTATTGCTGGGAGAACAAGCCAGGCAGTAAACTCTTTTACTACAAGAATGTTCCCATGTCATTCCTCAGTCTCACTGAACCCATAGTGAACTTTCCAGGGCTGAAACCCATTGGCAAGACAATTGGTGAAGGTGGCAGGATTCATTGGCCAAGGAAAGTAACAGGCTTCCCTGATAGGAGGGGTGCTTCAGCAGGCTGCCCCTATGAATGGGAAGACAGTTGGTTGTCCCCCAGTAGATATGTAGTCTGAGGTGGCTTGCCTCCTAGAGGGCTGGGCCCCATCCCAGGACTGGAGGAAGGTGGAGGTGACACCTGAGGCAGTAGGGGTAGCCCTTGGTATAGTAAATAGATCCTTTGAGAAACAGAGTGCTTATGAGGCAGCAGGAACTATGAGTTGGCTGCTTCTCACAATATTAAAAAAGTCTACAGATGAGAAGAACATGGTGCTTAAAGAGACAAAAAAATGGCAGCACAAGAATGTGAGCTATGATAGATTCATTGAAGAATGAAATGGCTTTGACATGAGAGGAGGCAGCACAAGAACACTGGCTGCAAGGTGCCATTGAGGAGGTAAAAAATTTGTTGATGACTGAAATGGTGTCACTACAAGGTACTGTGGAAGAGGTAAAGGCCATTAAGGAAAATGATGGACCACTGCAAAAAGCTCAAGAGACAGTGTGAGAATGTGAGTTGTGAGGTCCAGTGGAGGAGGTAAATATTCCTTATAGAATGAGACAGCAGTGCTGCCAGGTGCTCTGAAGTAGGCAAAGACCATGGAGAAGGACATACTCCTGAGGGAAGCACAGGAATGGACAGCATGAGAATATCAGCTGTGAGGTATTGAGGTGAAGGTAAGAGAGCTATTGAAGTTAGCATTGCTGCAAGGCACTGTAGTAAAGATAAAGGGCATAGCAGAGGAGGTACTCAGAAGAGTAGAGAGAAAGGTGTCATCAGCCCTGGAATTAGAGGAGCTGGGGAAGAATGAAGGGGTGGTGCTGGAGCCACTGACCCTTCCTCTATTAAAATCATACCCAGTGGTTGTAAAGAAAATAAAGACACAGCAACCAAGGGTTCCTCCAGGAGAGGCGCAGCCCCCTCCCCAGGTCATGGAACACTTTATACTCTGCCCCTCTACTCAGGCTGAACTGGTGGATTTGGGATCCTGGTTTTGGCAGAAGCCCTCAGAGTCAATATCAGCTTGGATCATGCATTTATAGGATTTAGTGGTTGATGGAATTTTTCTGTCTGGATCAGAGATGGGAAAGCTGGCTTTCCTGACAGTTCAGCCTGCCTTGAGGCAATGATTACAAAATGCTCATCAAACCCCAGGAAATCTCTCCCTGCTCGATTGGCTTATGGCTACACTTCATGCTGTGTGGCCTAATCAAGGTGATTTACCATCCTCCTCTGCTAGATGGCAAATATATGCTGAGCTCCAACAGGTGCTACAGGAGCTAGGCATGAAAAATGCCATCTACAGTCCAGAGAATTATGGCCCAGATGAGAAGCCTTTTACTTCAAGGGTGAGAAATGTTCTTAAAATAGCTACTGCATCTTGTTTGGGCCTCTAGTGGCTATTCTTGGTCCTCATGTAGGGCAGCCCTTAAGTGGGGTTACCCATACAGTAACAGACATAGGAAAGGCTGAAGCAATGAGGGCATGGAAAGAAATAAGGTCTGCTATGCAGAGGAAGAATTTAAAGGGCCCCATGAAGGTTATGAGGACCCAAATGTGGGTTGATTTAATACAGGCAGGAGCAGACAGAAGGAAATTAGATGAGAAGTCAAACAGAATTTTAGTGGAGGTGTGGCTACAACTGAAACCAGAGCAGCAGTTCTAGCCATTAAGAACAAAGAGGAAGAGGCCAGAGACAGAGACAAAAGTCTGGCATGTGTGTTTGCAAGACTTCCTCCTGTAGAGTGAGCCAACCTCACTTGAACCTATACAGGAAAATGATTGGGGAACATGGTTTGATTGAGGTGAAGGTCGAGGTATCTGCCATGAGGGACCAGGGAGGGACCAGAGGCCACATGTTAAAACATCTATCTATTGGTCCCCAGTGAACATACAATGTGTCCTGGCTCTGGTGGACTCAGAGGCTGTATGATCACTGAATTATGGCAATCTGAGTGGTTTCCATGGACCCCGCTATTACAGATAGATATGGAGGTAAGGCTACCACAGGGAAACAAGCCCAAATCCCTTTGGGAATAGGGTATCTACCCCCAAAGATCACAGTAGTGTATCCTGATCAGCCAGAAGGTGGGAGCATCTTACCAAAGAATTTTGTTTTATCATTATGGCTAGTGCATGCACTTTCAGTAGCACTTTATGTAGACTCCTCAGTAACCCACAGGGAGAGGGATAAAGGTATGTATCCTAGACCTGGATGAGATCCCATTCCTGCTACAGTCCTATCATAGGTCTTCTCTCTTGCATGCATTCTATCTGATGGACAAGATTTGCCTATGTTGGTGTCATTAAAATGTGTCTTATCACCCTTAAGGTCTTTATGGATTGGGAATAAACCCTAGCAAAAAAATTGCAACTCGCTTGGGCCATGGAGCTCCATATCAGTACCACTACTAAGTGTGAGTCATGTACAGTTATCTGAGTATAACTGGTTTTGAATATACCTGAAATGACCTCCTCAGGCTTAAGGAGGATTATAATTTTTGTTACCTGTATCAAATTTTGTTGTATCTTAATTTTTATTATTATCTCTATGTTGTTCTTACATTTGTTGCTGTTGTGGAATCTGGTTACAGTGCTCCAGCTTTCTTGCACAGGGATTGTGGAAGATTGAGAGCATGTAGATTATGAGGTGTGTATCCTGGAGGGGTGGAGTGTGGGCAAAGTTGGGTTCTATGGCCAGGATCCTCACCTGAACCTAAACTACTTGATGATGTAACTGGCCTGCTGCCAGGCTACTGCACCCACACCTGTAGGCAATAAGGTACTATTGACTGAGTCACTATATAAACAGCTCTGCCCAGTACTCTGGGCAGAGGCAGAGATGAAGGAGGATTACAGACCTGCCGACTGTTAGATGCAGATGTAATTCTAGTGCTTAACCTATTACTGGGAGAACAAGCTGGGTAATAAACCCTTTTACTCCAAGAATGTTCCATTGTTATCTCTCAGTCTCACTGAATCCATAGTGAACTTTCCCAGGGATGAAACCCACTGGCAAGATAAAGTAGACAAAATATATTTTTCATCTCCAAGGTTATGTCTTGCTCTTTTGATGTTAAATCAAGGGACTTTGTTGGAGAACTTCAGGAACAATGAACAAGGAGTCTGGACACCAAGATGTTTGACAAAAAACAGTTTATTTGTGCTAACACTGGCTCAGCAGATTCATATCCAAAGGCTGAGCCCCAAGGACAGTGGGGCCATGCCTTTTATACACTCACTACAAGGGTAAAGGAGAGTCAGGCCCCAGGAATGTTGCAGTGGGAGCTGTTAGTGTACTATAGGTTCAGCCAAAGTGCTAGTTATGTTTTAACCTATCTCAATAAAGGGTACCTGAATACTCTGTTGTCAACTAATGTGCCTACATGACTATGATTGACAAGCTGTTCCATATCACTGAATCCCAGTGGGGGGTGCTTTGTTATATTGCTTTAAACCCAAGCACCCTGGTATTCCTCTGCATTCTTAAAGCCTTAAAGAAACATTGTCCCTTTTCTTGGCTTGGCTTCCTACCACAACTTCACATGAGAAGTTAGACGACAAAAGTATTTTGCTTCACCTTATAAAGGTGACTCTAAGTGTTAGGAGAAAGAAATTTATCCTATTCCTCAAGGTTCTTCTAACTGGTCTAAGAATCAAATTGACATGAGACAGATTAACAGGAGGAAAAAAAACAGATTTTAATTATGTACATTTGGGGAAGCCACAGACATGGATTCCAAAGACAGCCAGGAACAATGAGGTATATATGTCCCTGTGAATTAAGGAGAAATGATAAGGGTATGAGACTTCAAAGGAAAAGGGAATTAATTCATAAGAATATGGAAAGAGTAAATGTTTGATAAAAAAATGCTTGATGGGCCACACAGACAATGGGGCACAGAGAGAAATTTTAACAAACATTGTCACCTTCCTTCCAGTCTAGCTAACATACCTAGTTTACAATACAGCTATCTAAAGTGACGACTCTCTGCCTGGGTAGCTCCTTCATCTAAATTCTTTTTATGCAGTGTAACTCCCTAGGGAAAATGTGTTCCCAGTGAGGGGCAAAAAATCCAGGGAAACCTGTGAAGCTGAAATCAGTCAAAGGGAAAAATGAAGTGGGATCAATTCATTTATTGCTTACAAGAATACTGTCTCCATTCATCTACTTCTGCTGCTCATATCTCTCTCGTCCTAGCTGAACTAAGGGAAGAACAGCTTCTCTCCACCCCTTGTAAATACCTATTGATATTGAGATGGACTAAGGCCAGGCAAGAGATCCTGGAATTATTGCAATTTTACCACAGCCCACCCTCCAGAAATCTCACCTCACAATCTATTCACTCACCATCTTCCACAATAGCTCCTGCATAAGAAAGCTGAAGAAATACAGGTAGGAATATAATCACGATAAGCCTCAAGACTGAGGAGCTAGCCAGGTTCAAAGTCCTATTCATATTAAGGCTATAGCTCGATCATTCCACAGGAGACCAATAGGTGAACCAGCAGGGAGTTCAGTGCACCATGATGCAGAAGCTAGGCAGGGGGCAGGTACAAGCTGTAGAAGAAAATAACCTTAAGGGCCTAAGATACATATTTTAATGATACCAGCATAGGCAAATCCTGTTGATCAGGTAGGATACATGCAAGAGAGTGGACCTGTGATAGGACCATGGCATGAATGGGATCTTGTCCTGGTCTAGTATGCCAGATTTTCATCCCTCTCCCTGTGGGAATTACAGATAGGTTAATATATAGGGTTACAGGAGGTACATGCACTGGCCATAAAGTTAAAACAAAACTTCCCCGTAAGACTTCTTACCTCTCGGCCATTTTGGGTATCACTATTGTGATCTTTCAGACCACTCTCCTGTTACTCCAGAAACACACAGGAGGCCAGGTTCAAGACCTTGCTCCCAAGATGCCAGAAGGACCAGCCATCACTGGTCCATGTGTCAAAATGTCCAGGACCATGTCCACTTAACAGAGTCTCCAGGGTTTAATGCAGTTGGAGCTGGCAGCAGGATGTTGCTCTTCTGGCCATATCCAGGTTTCAATAACTCCTCTTTGGTTTGCACAGACAGTTGTATAGGAGAGGCAGCAATGTGTGTTAGCATGTCCACAGGGCTCAAGGCTCCTTTTTGGGGCTTCTCATTCAAATGACATAGAACAGTCCATAAACAAACTGACCAGCAGAGTAGAATACTGGTGTCCATCTTCAGGCCAGATTTCAACAAACCATTGTACCTCTCTATAATGCATGCCCTGGTAGGGTTATATGGTGCATGAAACTTCCACTTTATCTCAAATTGCTGCACCCATTCGTGTAACGCATGTCCAGTAAAGTGGGTGCCTTGTTCACTCTCAATTACCTGCAGCCAGACATAGGCTACGAAGAGACATGCTAAGCTTCTTTTGGTTGTTTGATGATCTGCACAACACGCAGAAAAAAGCAACCAATGGTCCAATAGTTGGGTCCACACAAGTCATGGAATTCTGATATCCTTCTGATACGGGCAGAGGCCCAATATAGTCTATCTGCCACCTGACAAGGGATATCAGCCCCTTTATTATTGTCCCATTTTGCTGCAGGACTCAGTGTAAGTCCCTCTTAGAGTACACAAGACAATCTTTCTGGGCTCTATTAACTTTTTCAAAGGTCAACAGCAAGCCCCACTGATGGGCTACAGCCCATATTGTCTTTTGCCATGCATGCAACAAACACTGATGTAACCATTGGGCTACATCAGAGGTGGGCTTTCCTTCTGGCCAATGCACCTGGACCAGTGGGTATGCTTCATCACTCCACGGGTATGCCAAAGGCAAATGGCTGGTCACATGATATATGGTATCTGTTTTAGTCTGACCAGAGGCTCATAGGTCATGCTAGAACTCTTGTCCCCAAAGGGGCCCGTGACCAACCATCCAGTCAGCATGGTACCATGTTAGTAGCCACAGGGTCAATCCCTGATAGATGGCCCAGCTGTCAGTACAGATAACTCTAGGGGAGGGCTCCTGGGTGATCGCTAGCCATACTGCCCACAACTCAGCCCATTGATTGTTCTTCCTTTCTCCATCCATATTGTCTCAGTTTAGGATGGAATGCCACAGCCCTCCACTTCCTGGGCTGCTCATGACTAGAGCTGTCTGCATACCAAGCACCTTGAGGTATAGGGACTCCTCCTTCCCAATAAGGACTCTTGGCTACCAATGGCTCAAAAGCAAGTCCTTCCTTCTTTCCACTGGAATATATCACTGGGCCCAATAAGTGTTGGAGTTCTCCACTTAAAGTGTTAGTGGAGAGGGCACTACACTTCTGTAAATATGCACCCCATTTAGCCAGTGTAGGCATCTGTGCCACGCAACTCCATGGCCTTTGGGTCCAGTCTCTCACCCCATGGTGGGACAGGTCATCATTACATTGGTCACAGCTGGTCTGGTAATGGGCTCCATAGTCAGCATGGTTTGGCACACGGCATCCAGTTGCTTCTCTATCAAGGTGTACTGGACCTCTGCTCCTTTCCAGAATTTTGGCCAGAACTCAATAGTTTGAAAGGTACATTCAAGCCGCTGTCTGTCAGTGGCCCCATCTATAACCATCCTTGGTTACATGAACATCTAGCTCACAGGGCCCTATTGGTTCCATTACACTCAAGCATGTACAGCCTTGACCACTTGCTTAGCAGCAGTAAAAGCAGCTGCAAATATCATCCTAGTCCCACCTGATGCCCTTTTGTATCAACCAGTATAAGGGCTTCAGAATTTGTGCCAAGTGTGGGATAAACACTCTCCAGTAGCCCCAAAGACCCCAAAACTCTTGTAATATTGCCACAGTGGTAAGAGTAGGGGAAGCCTGGAGTAGGAAAGTAGGAGTAGGAAAACCTTATACTTTAGTTTTACCCGACCAAACAACCCCAAAAACTTTACTTACAAATCAGGTCCCTGAACCTTGGCACTGTTCACAGCCCATCCTTTCTCCTGTAGATGTTGCAGCAGTTGAGGAACTGCCATTTTAAATCTGGAAGAGAATCAGACATGAGCATGATACCAATGTAGTGACCCAGCTGCATCTTTTGCAGTTTTTTTCCATGTGGCCCAGTGCTGGGCTACAAGTCCATGACAAATGGTGGGACTGTGGAGGTATCCCTGTGGACAGACAGTGAATGTCCATTGTGAGCCTTACAACATGATGGCAAACTGTTACTGATTTTCCTGTGCTATGTCAATAGAGACGCAAGCATTAGCAAGGTCCGCAACATAATAATACCTCCCTAGCTCATGACTGAGGGTACCCATAAGGCTGCTATAGAGGCGACAGCAGCATGCAAAGGTCATATGACTTTATTCAATTCCCTGTAATCCACAGTCATATCCCAGGAGCCATCTGACTTTTACACCAGCAACACCAGGAAATTAAAAGGACTAGGAATATGGTTTATAATGTCCACCTTTTCCAACTCCTGTAGAGTTTCTCCATTTCCTTGTGCCCCCAAGGCAATCTATATTGCTGAGTATTTGTCACCCACCAAAGCACAGGAAGAGCTACAGGCAGGTGCTAAGCATGTCCCCTCAGAACTGCCTTTACCTCATGTACCCTCAGTCTGAACTCACCTGCAGTGGTGTGTAAACACAGGTGCTGCAGGATATCCACACACAAAATATATTCAGTAATGGAAGAAATGTGTGATGTATACTCCTTTGGAAGTAAATGTCCTATCCCCAAATAGGATTTGGGCTTTCTTCACTCTAAGTTCCTTACACGTGTAGCCGTCTATCACAGCAGGGGTTCTGAGAAAATGCTCAGGGTTGCCATAAATCAGAGAACATTCAGCCCCTGTGTCTATCAGTGCCAGGACACATTGTACATTCAAGGGATACTGATGAATTCTACATGTGGCCTCTAGTCCCTACCATGTCCCACAAGGTAGGGACCTTCATTCCCTTCTCAGTCAATTCACAAAGCACAATCGTCCTCCTGTGGGGGTGAGGGTCCAGACAGAGCCTGAGTACTGTCCCCTGGGAACTCTTGCAGGGACATAGGCTGGACATGAGGCTTTGCCTCTGGCTTCCATGTCCTGGACCTCAGTGGCTGGAACTGCTGCTCTGGCTTTAATTGGTTCCACAGTTCTAACAAGATCCTACTGGGTTTTTCCATCTAATTTTTCTTTCACTACCACTGCCTTTATTAAATCAATCCACATCTGGGTCCTCAAGACCTTCCTAGGGCCCTTTGAAGCTCCCTTTTCGGTTGTAGCCTGTACTTCCTTCTGTGCTTTTATTTCAACCTCTCCCAGATCTACTTAAGTACAAGTAGCCTCACTTATGGGTTGCCCTATCTGATGGGCAAGGATAGTCAATAGGGACCCAAAGAGAGATGGGGGAGTTGTATGCAGCACCAGATTTCTCATTCCTACAGTGAACAACTCCTCATTGGTGCCCTAGGTGTCCATATTATGCATGATATTTTTCATGCCTAACTCCCATAACACCTGCTGGAGTTCTGCACACATTTTCCAGCTAGTGAGTAAGTATTGTAAATCACCCTGATTAGGCCAAACTGCCCTGATAGCTTCTGTCAGCCAATCTAGAAGCACCTGATTCCCTGGGGTGTGAGGGGCACTTTGCAGACACTGTTGGTGGGATTGGTGAATCATCAGCGAAAACAGTTTATCCATTTCAGAAGCTGACAGAATAATGCTTTCTACCCCCATTTTCCAAAGATGCAAAAGCCATGTAGGCAGAGGGTTTGTTGGCTTCTGCTGAAACCAGATTCTCAAATCCAACAGCTCATACTGGGCAGAGGGGTAGAGCATGGAGTGCTCCACTATCTGGGGAGGCGGATGCTCCTCCCCATGAGGACCCCGCAGTTGTTGCATTTTTATTTTCTTAATTACAACCTGGTGGGCCTTTAATATTAGAAATGCTGGTTTCTTCAGCAGTGGTCTTGGCAATATTTCTGCCCTCAGCTCCACATCCTAATCCTCCCCAACGTCTCCACCATCTTTGGGGCTGAAGTCGCCACTCCTTCCTCCTCCTCCCGTTCGGCCTCCTGCAATGTGCAGTCTCCTGCCACCTCCTTCCTTACTTATAGTGTGTCTTTCAGCAGAGTAAACTCAGTTCTCAATAGTTATCTCTCTTAAAGGAAACCCATAGCTCATCGCCCAGCTCCTCTAAGTGACACCAAATTTCATCTCTCTCCTTGGTTACCCTTTCACTCTCTCAAGAATCAACAAGGCCACAATCCCTGTTGACACGCAGCCACTCTGGGGCCCTAAACAGTCTCCTATCTCATGGTAGGCTAATTCCACAGCTTCCAGTGTCTCTACCCTTCCCCAATTCTGTGAAGATGGTCAGTCATCTAGGAGGTGCTTTACCCTAGACAAATTCCCCACTTGGAGCTCCCCAATTAGAAGCCCCACAGATGGAGGGGTTCCTGGGTGAATCTTCCCAATCCACAGGGGGGACCACCATCCTTACCAGCCATCTGGAGGTCCCCACCATCTTCAGGGGTGTTTCTGGGCATCTCCCCACCATCTCTAGGGGCAGCCCACCTAAGCATCATACCTATGAAGACAGATTTCAGGTTTAGAGGTCCTGTCATCTACCTCCAGGTGTAACTCCTGGGGAAAAAAAAAATGTGTTCCCAGCATGGGGCAAACAAACCAGGGAAACCTGTTAAGCTGAAATCAGTCAAAGGGAAAAACAAAGTGGGAGAAACCCATTTATTGCTTACAAGAATCCTAGCTCCGTTGGTCCACTCTGTCTAGTCTTTGTTTCTCCTCATCCTCCCTGGACTAAAGGGAGAACAACTTCTCCCCACCTCTTGTAAACACCTATTGATATGGAGATGAATGAAGGCCAGTAAAGAGATTCTGGAAATACTGCAATTTATATACATGCAGTTATGCAGTTATGTGTGTGTGTAGCAGGGCAGGGGGGTAGTTTGAAGTTTCTTTATGAGTCTTTTGGGTCTTGATGGTTTTCAGCTCAAAATAATCTACATATAAGATGGAAAATAATCTGCATAAAATTTTTACAAAATTATATGTCACATAAAATTTCACATCAGTCGTTCAATAACAGAGTATATTTACTTCATTTGTAGCCAACATATAATATTACTATAACCACCTTTAAAAATAAAATAGCCATTTAACCTGCAAAAGTGAATTTACCTGAATATAAGAGAGGAATTGCAATTCAGGATGTTCAAACTATAGTGAACCAAACACTGGAGACATTGCACTATTTATTGTACTCTATTACTTTTCATCTCTATCAGAACACATACATAACCTAAAATGAAGTTAAGAGAACCCAGGCTCCACCAAAGAAATCAATTATTGACTCTTCTCTCAGAGGAAAAGGTTTATATTTTATGTTGGCAGATGTCCAGTTCCTATGAAGAATATACCCCTTCTAACCTTGAATTAAGGAGATCCTTCTAAGAGTGGCACACTTAACAAATACTAGTCATTGAAATAGTGGTTTTCTTTTTTAAATAGACAGAGTCCTTGGCTTTAATTAAGGATATCACATTTTCCAGGGATACTGAAGAAATTAACAAGGGCTCAGAGATGATGGCTATGAAAAGCAGAACTGATAATAAATAACTCAGGATTACACAGCAAACCTAATTTCAAATTCCAAAGCCATGTCTCTGGAGATGAGTGGTGTTTCAAGTAAATTTAGTCTTGAGATTTTTTTGTTACAGATAATTTTGTTTCTTACTCTAGAACACTCTGAACAGGTAATATCAGTAACTCCATAAATCTCTCTCCACTTACATTGAAAGTTTGAATTTAAGCCATGTCTCTGAGGTAAAGGGTCAGAGGTTTTATCCACTAAGCCAGCAAACCCCTCATTTCAAATGCTTCTGAGTCCTGGTATTTCTCTGTGACAGAAGACACTCAGGAGGAATTATACGCTGTGCCTGAGGTGAAAAAGTAAAAGAAAGACAAGCCTTATGGAGTACATGGGCTGCAGCCTAACAGATTTTGACCTTCACAATGACACAAAGGCAAAGATGAGTGCAAAATAGCAGTGGAGCTATTAAACATGGCTTTAAATTTTTTTATAAAATTATGTCACAAGACAATCTTTATGACCTAAAAAAGGAGGGACTGTTTATCAGTACAGGGAGGGTGAAAATAAACAGTATTGGTCTGAGAGAAATAGAGAAAAACTCCAAGATAGAAAACTGTGAAAACTATGATCAAAATAGATTTGAAGGATATGGAATATGCACTGATTTGTTAACTGTTTGATACTGTCCAATGTTTTTGTCTCCCAAAAGTAGTTAAATTGTCATTTAAACTGCTTTTCTCATCTTGAAAATGATGATTGTTATTTCTTAAATAAAAACTTATGGACAGGAGATAGGGTAGGGAAATGGGACAAGGATCATGCCTCTGCAAAATCTACTTTAGCCTGTGAAAATGGCCCAGTTTATTCTATAACTTAATGTATATGCTGTTCTTCCTCTTCTTCCAATCCCTTAATCAATTAAGTAACTTTATAACCTGGACAGAAGATAGAAATCTGAGGTTTAAATCAACCTATTTGGATTAATAATGCTGAGATCCACATCAACACAGTCACCTAAATAACCCTATTTTCTTAAGACAAAATTTCAAAGGAATTATGAATCAGCTGCCATTTACTACTACTCTCATCCTAATGAATTCCTTCCTTACCTACACTCATCCTACCCATTTGTGAATTCTTCCTTGAGAATTCTTTGTCAGGCAGAGTCAAGAACCCTCTCCCGGTTTGAGGTTTCACCAAGCATGCAAGGAGATTTCCCAAGACTGGATTGCCCACAACAGATGGGATACTTTTAAAATTACTTTTTAATAGTATATTATGGCTGGAAAATAAATATAGCAATACTTAACCACCAAAAACAGAGGACACTACTAATTTAATTATATTTTGATCCTAACTGGGAGAAGATAAATTATAAAAATAAGCTAGGAAAAAGCCACGTGGTGCCGTAAGTTCCATGTTGTGCAAACAACATTTGTGCAGGAGAATTGCAACTAAAATAACACATATGTTTAGCTTTAAGTAAATCTGTCTTTTAATTTTTACTAATGAAATTAGCATCAAGAAATTAGCAGAAAGCTGTCTCCTCTTTCCTGTCTTCTCACAACTTTGCCTAAAGCATCTTGGCTTGTTTTTGTATAGAGTCTAATTTAAAATTGTTTAATTCTCTTTTCAAGTGGCCGGGTATAGACAGCACTGGGAAGCCCACTGCAACCATTGTTTCTCAAGCTGTCAAGAGTCCTCATCAGCAACATCCAGTTTCAATTGCTCATTGCACTATCTTAAAGAGCTCTTTGCATGTCATACTAGAAAAAAAATGAGTAAATCAAAATCACCAATATTTTAAATTATTCCAGAACACTTAATATTTCTTGAAAAATCCATGTGTGCTTTTAATTATGAAATTTCTCAAGAACACAAGTGGTCCTTACTTTTTTATTTTAAAATTACAATTATATTTAAATTCCGCATGATTTTAAATTATACTCTATCATAACTTGCTTGGTATCTTTAATTATTGAAACCATACTCATTAGCAGGAGAAATTAATTTTGTATATGCTCATATGTTAGAGCTCATGATCATTTTTATTGGCTTAATATATAGTAACTGTCCTGTCACAAATACAGCAGCTATATATCAGTAAATTTAGAAGGCATATGTTAATGCCAGAACATAATTTCAATACACATTTTCCAAAATCTTTATTTTAATTTGCTGAAATGTATTCTTTCTCTGTTCACTCTTCAGATGACATAAAAATTCATTTGTCGCCATGCTTACATACAATGGCTCACAAGGGAGTTAAAAAAAGACTTACAGAGGTTGCTGTTGACCAAAGTAATCTAGAATGAACATTGAACATCAACTGGTAAGCACTATATGTAGACATAGTCTCCTATTTGTTGATTATTAATCTTCCAATATTCAATATCAGAAGTAAACTTACTATATTCTATGAGTTAACAAATAGGATGATGGATTCACATATGTCTCCACAGGATCTGTATCTTTATATAGGTGGTATTTCTCACACTCTTCAACAAATTCACTCTAAATGAATGCTAGACAAAAAAATGCTGATGCTTAAAATAATGAACTCAAATCTTTTGGGAAGTAGTTCTCAAACTTTAGTCTGAAATCAGAGTTAGTGGCAGGCTTAGGAAAATGTGGATTTCTGAGTTCCCTCTCCAGAGTTTATGGCTCATTTGACCTGGAGTGGGACTCAAGAATTAGCATTTTTCAGAAATTCCCAGTGTTACTAATATTTGTAGTAGTGGGATCTTGCCAGAAGCACTGCTCTAGGGAATCTGAGTTCTTCACAAATTCTCAGGTGATTTCGGTGATCATCCAAGAGTAGGAAGCATAATTATCTCACTGAGCTCTAGCTAACTCCTTGATACCCAAGCTTTACCTGGCCATCATCTCAGCCTGTTCTGCCCTGTTACCACATTTCTTCCTGCTACACTTCCACTCACATGGAGAACAAGATTTCTGTGAAGCATCATCAACACAATGAAAAATTGTAATTTGAGGAAGTTAGTTACTCCTTTCTTCACATGATATCAAACACTTTTTACAGTTTTTATGTGATCATATTCCAACTTTGGTTTACCATTCTTTCTCTTTACCCATGCAATGAGTTGTAAATGTAGAAACGTACAGGACCAGGAAGACAAAGTAAATGAGATAAATGAGTTGGATGAAAACTCTGGTGAACCAGATGGCCCATACCCTGTCTAAAGGGAAAAAATAAAATCTGTTCTAATTAACTATTACTATAATAGAATATGAACCCAATAGTAGCAAGAAGTGAATAAATAAAATAGTTACAAATATTTTCTAATAAGCTACTATTTTCATAATTATTTTAGACTAGTTTTCTATGGGAAAGTTTCAAAGACAATACAGAGTTCCAATAGGCCCTTCATAATTATTTTTTAAACTCCTAATATAAGATGTTAAACTCAAGAGCTAAATTTGGTATACTACTATTAACCAAACACAACTAATTCAAATTTCACTAATTTTTCCCTAGTGTTCTTGTTCTGTTCCAGGATCCCATTACAGACAGATTATATTTAATTATTATGTCTCTTAGACTTTCTTTGGCTTTGATGTTTCTCACAATTTCTTTGTTTTCGATGATGTTAAAAGTCTTAAAGAATACTGGTAAGGTATCCTGTATAATTTCAATCAAATGAGGTTTACCTGATGTTTCTCTCCAAGGCTTATACCAGGGTTATAAAATTTGGGAGGAATTCCACAGAACTAAGTATCACACTCACCACATTACCTGGCAGTATTAGAGTAGGCAGTTTGTTGGACATAATCAAGAGAAAGGTGCCAGCCCATCACCAAGGAAAACTCTTCCCTGGCCAGCCCCTAAGCCCTCCTTAGTTCCCAGTTCCACAGTCAAGGATGCCTAGCCTATCAGGAGACCCAGACAGTCAAGGATGCCCCAGTACTCAAGAGGCCCAGGACCATAGGGGCTTCCCTGATTACAGGGCATGTGCAAGGTCTGAAGCCCTTGTCTGAAAGTAACCCTGCCTCATTAAAATAAGATCTAAATCGAATTAGCTTTGAGATTTTGGGCCCCCCTGTGGGCTTCACTTAGGTAATTGTTGGTAAGGTACCTGCCCACTGAGAAAAAGGTTATGTAACCTAAAACTGTCCATCCCCTTGTCAAGCAAAGGTCTTAAGACACAGGGTAGGTCTTCCTGCTACCAACAAACTCTAATAGTGTGACTGCTTCTGGTTTCCAGACAGCCTGCTCTTCTGTCTTGAAATTGTTCTTTTTGCTTTAATTCAGTAAATTCCTCACTGCTTTCTCAACTCTTGTCTATCTAGTCTCTTAACTAAATTCTTTCCTTCCGGAAGACAAGAATCAGTGAAACACAATGCGTTCCACCGGTTGAAGAAGTACATGCTATCAACACAGATCATCATTGGTGATGTTAATGATTACCTGCCTGAAACTGTATTTGCTAGGTTTCTCCATTATACAGTTACTCCTGCCCCCTTTTTATGATCTACTCTTTCAAAGCAAGTCACTTAACAGAACCCACACTCAATGAGGAGCAGTTCCACCATCTTAAGTGGGGAGGGTTTTCATAAATTATCTGGGATTCATCTATAAGATAAATTAGTCTATCTATCATAGTAACTTTACTCTCTTTTAATAATAATAATAACAAATTAATAAGAAAGCATTCTTCAATTTGACATAATGTGACACAATAAGGGCAAGTATACTATTCTTCATTTTATTTCTAATAGAATAGTCTCAAAAATTAATATATTACTTTCTAAATTCAGATAGCCTGTAACACCGTTTACAAATGTTCCTTCTAAAATGTGGTGCATATTGATGAAATATAATCAGAAATGATCTAGAAGTTGCAGAGGAAGGACTACAAGCCTGAATGAGTTATTAAAGCCTATTTTCTCTGGGGTAAAGTAGGATAAATGTAAGGCTTTGAGGAGCATTCAATATACCAAGGGCAAGGATAAACAATGCATGTTGCATTTGATTGATTCAGCCCTCCTTAATATATTAAAGACTCCAACAGTTAACTATATTTTTAGATTTTCTTTGCTATGGCCAACAAAGAGACAAAGAACAATAATAAAGAGAATAATATAATTTTTGGCCAGCAAGAACCTTAGCCATCATTTATTTAATAAGCTCATTTCATGTATAAGGAAGTGTTTAACCTGACAATGTTGAAAGGCCTGCATTGTGGTATACAGCTATCTGGGGAATAAATAGGATTATCTCCCGTTTCTCTTACTCCCAAGTTAGTGCTTTATTATTACACTCTATTTTACTATGAAGAATCAGAGGAGAAAATTAACCTTTATCTGGAGAGAATGCTGAATTGTAGTTTTCTTTGTTCTTGTGCTGGTTTGTGTCATAGGGACTTGAATAAGGCTGAGAGTTGTTTTCCATGAATTCCCTTCCCAGGGTTTTGGATTATAGACGGCTAAAATAAAATTTATATGAGATTTGGAAGATTAAAAAAAATAACAGACTTCCTAATTCCTGGAAATTTCCTTTTCCATAGATCTTGCCTAGAGATCCCTCTTCCCCATTGTTCTTCAGTTGCCAGCGCAGTGGGCTCGGCTTGGATTTTCCTGCAGCTCTGACTTGGGCACCAGTTTACACTTTCTATACAATTCACAAGCTTCTCCATTCCAGAGCATCTCTATCTTAAACTCCTCCACTCTGCTCCCTGCTCATTTGGATGAGGTTTAATTCATATAACAAATCTCTAATTTACATAGTGCTTAATAACTCTTCTTTTCTTTTTGTATTCCAGTTTTATTGAGATATAAGTGACATAAAACACTGTGTAAGTTTAAGGTGTACAGAACAATGAATTAAGTATATATTGTGAAATTATTATCACAATGTTTAGTTAATATCCACCACCTTCTTATAGTTACAGGAAAAACTGTTGTCCTTGTGATAAGAACTGTTAGGATCTGCTGTCCGAGCAACTTTAAATATACCATATAACTGTTAACTATATTCAGCATGTTATACATTACATTCCCAGGACTTATTTGTCTTATACATGGAAGTGTTTACCTTTCAACCACCTTCACCCACTAACTTTATTTTCTTGGGTGACATCTGACTGCTCCATTTTCTTGGCTGATTTAAAAACAAAGAATGATGGAAATTACTATTGAATTTGTTTCTGTATTAATTAGTCTGCTGAGGCTGCCATAACAAAAATGATAGAATGGATGGTTTAAGCAGTAAGAATTAGTTTTCTCACAGTTCTGGAGTCTAGAAATGGTCAAGGTGCCAGTGTGATTTGTTTCTAGTGAAAGCTCTCTTCCTGGCTTGCCAATGGCCATTTTACTGTTGTACCCTCACTTGGCCCTTCCTTGGTGCATGCGTGCTAAAAGAGAGAGAGAAAGACAGAGAGAGCAAGAGAGTACTTTTCTTTCTGGTACTCTTTTTAAAAGAATACTGTCTCACCTGAGGGTTTCAACCCCAGATAAGTTCACTATAGATTCAGAGAAACCGAATATGGACAACATAACATTGGGGGCAAAGGGGCTCATATGGAGCTTTATTTGCAGGGTGGTAGGTAGAGAACTAGAACCCCATCCACCTGCATCTCTACTCCTGGCTCAGCCTCTTGCTTTCTTCTCTAGAATATGCTCTCCTGCTTCCCTGTGCTCTTAACATTGGGTGGAACTCTTTCTATAGCAATACTATCTGTAATGGCTCATTGCCAACTGGTATGCAAGCATGTGCTTGCACAGTGGGCTATTACCTCATCGCATGTACACAATGGGTATACTGGCCATGGAACTTCCATTTTCCCTACAAATACCAATCCTGTCAAGTCAGGGTCCCACCTTAATTACTTCCTCAGAATCCCTGTTCTCAAATATACCTACACTGAGGTTTACGGATTCAACATGTGAATTTTATGAGTAAACACTCAGTCCATAATGTTACTTAAGCAAATAAAAACAAATAATAAGCTAAATAAATGTATGAACATATATACAATTTTTTTAAGTGAAAGGATCACAGATTTGAATGTTTTCTCAATGTTGATCTTAAATGTATGCCAATCTGACTTAAAAATTAATTAGAGATTTTTATTAAAATTCAGATTCCTTGATTTATTGAATACAAATCTTCAGGAAGCAGACCTAGAAGTGTATATTGTGGCAAGGCTTCTGGAGTGATTCTTAGGAAAATTTTTATAAACTTCTTTTTTAAAGCACAAAATGTAATTCACTGGTAGTCTATTTTTAGTCACATTACAGGAAAAAAATTAAAGCCAAGCTTGACCCTGATTTGAAAGTAGTGTACATGATCAGCATCCCCTACTATGGACATGGAATGGTATAAAGATGGGAATATACAGTATATGTGTGTGTTGGGAAGGAAGAAATTTCCTCTGCCCCTTGAGGTTCTTCTAGCAGGTTTAAGAATCAAATTGACATGAGACAGATTAACAGGATAAGAAAGCAAACTTTAATTATGGGGAAGCCATAGACATGGATCCAAAGACAGTCAGGGAGGATGAGGTATACATGTCATCCTTAACTAAGGGGAAGAGGGTCTGAGGCTTCAAAGGAAAAGGGAAATAATTCTCAGGAATCTGAAAAGAGTGAATATTTGATAAACAAATGTTTGCTGGGACACACAGAAACAATGAGAGGGCACAGAGGAGAATTTTAAAAGACTTAGCTACATTCCTCCCTGTTTACCACACCTAGTGTACATTATAATGTAGTTATTTAAGGTGATAGTTCTCTTCTTGGAGCAGGTCCTCTATCTAAATTCTTTTTATGTAGTCGGTGGATGGGAGATCAAATTTCTTCCTGAGTCTTTTGCACCTTGATGGTTTTCATCTCAAAATAATCTGTATGTCACAATGGCACATCTTGTCATCCTTGTTAAAAGTTAAAAAAGGGAGATGTATACATTTCACATCTGTAATATATTCCTCTAATTGAATAAGATTTGTCCTTTAAGTTTCCAAAGTTTACTTAAAAGTAAATTTTAAAAAAGTTTGAAATCAATTGTGAACATTTATAGTAAAAGCTAAACCAAATATTTCATAAATGTCAAATGTATCTAAAGTTGTATTATACATAAGAAGAAAAAGATCAAGCATATAATAAAGGTTAAATAATGGGAGATATTTTCTTGCATAATACAAGAAACTCTGAAAATTAAATTCCTTCAGCATTCAAGTATCCTTTTTTAATAGCAAAAAGGAAATGTAACTGCTTTTGGCAAGGAACTAATTCCTAGAATTAATAAATGTTGGCAAAATGCAACTACACTTGTCTTTAAATGAATTTTTAAAAGCATAACTAATTGGGGCAGGATTATTTGTCTTAAAAGAAAACTCCACAGAATGAAATAATGGTTTAGAAGTCTATAAAAGGCATTACAGAAGGAATATTGAACAGTTGTTTCAGTTTCAAGTTATGACATAAGTGATCCATTATAGAAGAAATCTGAGTACTCACTACGAGCATACCACTAAACCAGCTGCTTTTATGGATGATACAAAGGAAGAGACAGCATGGCTTCTAAGTTAAAAAACTGGAGGAGTTCAAGGTAGGATAAGCCACTGGAAACAAACAAGACATAGCTTTTGTAAGGGTTGAAAGAACATGACTTAAAGAAATAGGTTAAATTGAGCAGTATTAGAAGCAATTAAAAAGTAGAACTTTATTAGAACAAATAACTCTTCAGCCAAACTGATCTTTTTATTTTTTCTAAAGGATTATAATCCTCTTTTATATTACTACTGTTAACATTTGAAAGCAGATAATGCAAATTAATGTGATGAAGATACTTCAATATTATCAGAATTGGGACCAGGTGTGAAAGTTAATATTCTGTCATTAAGACAGAAGCCTGGTCCAGCAGTTGATAATTTTTAAATTCATCACTTTGTTCATTATTTATACATGTCCATTGGCAGCTTGCCAATCATAATATATGCACAAAGACAAAAGCCATATAATTAGCTGTGGATGACCTGTTTTGGTTGGAAACCTCTCTCCAACATGTCAGAAATGTTATTTTGAAGCAAATATTTTGATAAAATTTTGTAAGCATAGATATAACTGTCACTAATAAACTTATATCCATATCAAAATATTCTCATGTACTCTTTCCAAAATTATTTGTTTGCTATCATAGCATTAGCTGATTTGGGGGATATAAATTATTTTCTGTATAGTGTCTGCTGACTACTAAAGGAAAATATATTTGCTATAAGCATCAAGATGGAGAAAAATGGTGCTGAATTTTCAGTACTTAACAGTTGACTATATTTCCCCATTTTACTTTATGTGCATTTTGAATTGAACAGGCACAATATTTCATAGTTGATTTTAGCACAGGATCCAGATGTTTGAGACACATCTGCTTTTGTACCTTTATATAAATGAACTTCAGCATGATACTAGCAACTCCTGGGAGTGCCTTCCTCACAATAAAAAGTATGTATTTTTGTCTTGTCTACATAGGGATCATCTATGTGTAAAGTTGATGTCAAGTAGCTAGTCATATTTTATGTGTCCTTGCAATGCAGTTATTTACATACTACTGATTTTGTATGCCTGGCCATCTGGTTATGGATGAAATACTACAGTTACTTTTTTTTTGTTCTTTTTGCCTTTTTTAAAAGGACTTTCCAAATGTTATCAATGTCAATGTTCTATGATCATTTATGCTAAAAACCTACTGAAATATTTTATGTTACTTCCAGATTGTTTCATGATACATATCCATATTTGCATACCATTAGATTTGTAACTGACTTTGTAAAATAGTAAAATTAAATGTAGGTTTTGAGAGCTTTTATAGATGTTGTCTGACATGTGTTATTTCTTAATAACTGTGAAATGCTAGATCTCCACCTGTTCTTTCATCATTTAAGATGCTGCTCAGTAGTTAAAAGCTCAGGCAGAGCAGTCAAGGTGTTATGTGGCAGCAATGGCTCTTGCCTTTGTTGACTGTGTGAACTTGGGCAAAATATAAATCTCTAAATCCCAATTCACTTACCTGTAGAGGAAGGGTAGTTGTAGTATTAATTCCTGTAGCTGCTGTATGGATTAAATTAGATATCTTATTTAGGGAATTTAGCACAATATCAACTACGTGAAATGTGTTGTTTAAAGGGTGGCCACTTAGGTCAATACAATTAAATAGGGAGTAATTAAAATATTTTATATGAATTTGAAGAAGTTGATTTTATTGTTGCTTACTGTTACTAAGTATTTTGTTAATTTTAATATTGAAGATAAACTATTAAATAATATGTTCTTGCTTTAATCCACTAATACACATAAGTAGTTTATGATGTCACGTTCTAAATTTTTTAAATATTAAAAGCTTTCCTAATGAAAAGTCTAAAATACATTTATACACAAAGGGCCTCTAAGCCTTTTCCTTAAACAGCTGTACTGAGGTATAATTAATATACAAAAATTGTACATTTAATGTATACAATTTGGTCAATTTGGACACATGCAGATATCTATGAAACCATCACCACAATCAAAGTAATAAATTTATCCATTACTCACAAAAGTTGTCTTGTGTCTGCGTGTGCCTTTGTGTGTGTACATGATAAGAACACAACATAAAATCTACCCTCTTAACAAATTATTAAGTGTATCATACACTATTGATGAGTAGAGCCACTATGTTGAATAGCAGATCTTTAGAATGAATTCATATTGCAGAACTGTTGAGCAATATATACAGTAGCATTTTGAATTCCAAAGCATGATTTCAAGGTATAGGCATTTTCATTCAAAATAAATCTGCCAATAGCAAATCATAATACAAATATATAATTAAAAATTTGTCAATAACTTACGCCTCTTTTGAAATATAGCTAATTTATATGTATAAGCATGGATATCTATCTGTTCTGCTCACTCTGTCCTCTAGTCAGTTTATCTATTCCTTTGCTGTTACCAAATTGTTGAATTGGTAATTAGTATCTAGTAAAGAACTCCACTGTCACCACATCTCCACTGCCTGCTTCTAGGTCTAGAGTCCGTTGGCTTCAGCATCACTGTCCCCTTGGTATTTCTGTTGGTTTATTTTTTATTTATGTGTGTGTGTGTGTGTGTGTGTGTGTGTGTGTGTGTGTGTGTGTGTGTGTGTGTCTTATTTGTTTGTTTGTTTTCTGGTCCCCACTGATGTTTTAATTCTTTTTTGATCTAACCGTACATTTTATTTATGTGTATTTAGAGCAAACTGAGTATGGTGAGGCTTGAAAATGCTTTCCCTTTGTAACAGAAATTTTTGTGTGTCATTTTTGTGGTATCATTCTTCATTCAAATTTTAGTATACTATGTACAGTAAATCATGATCATGTCATATTGGACATCTTCTACTAGACATAAAGAAGTTTTGGGTTTTGCTAAAGTTTATATGAGTAGCCAGAAATTTAAATAATGGCATGACCAAAGTCTAAATTCTAAGATATAATTTTATTTCACAGTCTGCTTAGAATGCAGTTTTTAAATAATTCCCAACTACCATCTTAGATCCTCCAATACATATCTAAGCTCTACATTTTGTCTTGATGATTTTAATATTTCAAAGGTATCCCCATTATTTTCTTTTTATCAATCGTATCGAATTTTAGATATTTATCGCATGAACTTAGAAAAATAACTGTGAAAATAGTTGGGAATTCACTTGAATCTAAACACTAAAAAGAATTCAACAATGACCTGTCTCTAATCTTCCAAATATGCTAATACTACATTGTCTTTTACATGATCATTTTTTCATGAAGAGGATGGAGTTTATCATAATTCTTAAATTAAATATCATAGTGGAAAAGCCAGTATAATAAGGTGTATAGTGGCTTGAAGTCTGTTCATGATCATCAGATAAGGAATGATGTGGAATGTGAAATTGGATCATTGATTAAAAGGGGTATGAAAGATGTGAATTTATACACAAGGTCTTAAAGGCAAATACAGTTGTTTGAGCTTTTTTATTACAGCATTACATTAAATCACTGATCAACATCATTTCATTGTACAGAAATTAATACATTTATTTTTGAAGTTTCTCTTTGCTTACCTGGGTAACTACCCTGCAACATCAACTTATCTTCTGATATATGTTAAAAATTGACAACATTTCACAAGTTTCATTACATATTAGAGAGTGAAAAGAAATCTTTGAAATTAAAATGAAAAATAATAGTAGTTCTAATCCTATGACTCCATAATTCAACTTTTCCTTCAATGAACAATAATAAATTCCTATTCCACAAAAAAATAATATTAGGGGATATTAATTTTTGGTCTATTAAAAAAAACCTGACTAGTATATAAAAAATATTATGATTATATAAATGTGTATGGTAGGTAGTACATAAGCAGAGTTTACTATGCTAGTTTAGCATCAGGAATTATGCTTTTTATTTTGCTTATATGTGCATGGGTGACAAATTACTAAGTATACGAGGCTGGCAGGAAGGGCTTTTTAGTATTTATTTTTACACTAAATTAACAGTGTGAACTAGGACTACTTTCCATTTTCTCACCTATGAAATGACCTACCACATCAAACTATATGTCTGTTCTCTGCTCTGTATGTTCTATGTACCCGTAAGCCAACCTGAAGCTTCTGGAAAAAAAAAAATAGAAATAAAAATTCAATAGAATTGCATATTGGTGAAACCAAAAGTTTGTTTAATGAAGCCCAGTGTATAGAAATAAAAATGGTAAGATGAAGAAGAGACTGAGGTTTTGACATAGATCTTTTAATTAGTAATGAGACTCAAGTGAAACAAGGTTTTAGGAACCAAAATAGAACTACTGCAGAATGCAGTTCTGACCGGAAGTCACATGGCAATCAGAGTAGTTGCAGTTGACATTCCGATATAAGAATAATGAAAAATATTGCGTTACCAAGATCTACTTGCTCCAGTAAGAATTATAACCTAATTTAAATGAATACAATGGGCCCTCTTATAGAGGAGAGAATCAGGTTTCATCGAAGTGGATTCAGGATGTGGCATGCTGTGTTTGGTCGTGACCCAAGTCACAGCCCGCTGGGAGTGGCAACGCCTGTCATCAGGGTCTGTGTGGAAGCAGACATTTCTTTCTTTGTATTATCAACCAGCTCTGGGCTCCTGTGCCTGTCAGACTGCAGTGAAAAGCTGACAGTGAACTGCTTCACAGAGAGAGACCAGTGAGAGGCTCTCACTCTGTATTTAAAGGGGCCAAGAGCTGCAGGAAGACAGTGTTCCTGCCTCTTCTAAGTGGCATGTATGAAGAGACATCTGATTTAGCAGCTCTGACAGCCCACAGGAAACGTGATCCTGACAGAAACAGAATATGAAATAACAGGAGTTCTCATTCCCAGGTTTAAGAAAGAGAAAAGTGGACTAAGAATTCTGAGTGTCTCAGATAAACCAGGCATTATGTTGAGTGCATTCAACACATACTTTCATTTAATTTTCCAAAACACCACATGTGTTTGTAGAGCTTAAATAATGTACCATCAGTCATTGAGTAAATAAGTAATTGTAGGGAAAAAAATTCTGATAATCTGAATTAAAGCAGCGATTAAAATGCAGTGATGAAAAATGTGGGATCTGGAATCCTGCAATTTCACTACCAAAGTGTTTCAACCACTTTGGTAGTGATGAAAACTCAGACAAGTTTTCTAAACCTATTGCCTTCATTTCCTCATCTACAAATGTAAGTCATGTCTGCATGACAGAATTGTAAGATTCAAGTAAAATAATCTCTATTAATGGCTTAGATGAATATCTAACATTTACTAATGCCCCAGAAAATAATTAATATTATTTTCCATTGATCATCAAAATCCATGCTCATTCTCAAATGCCATTCAGCTTTCTGTATTTGAGTGATAGTTATAATATCCACTGAAATATGCTTTTCAATATTTCTATATTTTGTATATAATATACTAACATGATTCTCATTTATATAATATATCCTAATTATGGTGATGATCTTATGCCACTTGCATATTTGCTGAAAACTAAACTTATGCTATCCCCTATTACTGGAAAGATTCTCTCTGATGAATTATAAGTAATACATTATTGGAAATGAAAACTTAATCTGCAATTTTGTCTTCTCAGGAATTGTTATTAGAGAGCAATGGAGTAAGTACCTTAAAAAAAAACAGGGAAATGAGAGGTGAAGCCAAGATGGCGCATGAGTAGGACAGTGGGAATCTCCTCCCAAAAACATATATATTTTTGAAAATACAGCAAATACAACTAATCCTAAAAGAGAAACCAGAAGACACAGGACAACAGCCAGACTACATCCACACCGGCGAGAACCCAGCGCCTGGTGAAAGGGGTAAGATACAAGCTCCAGCCTGGTAGGACCTGAGCACCCCTCACCCCAGCTCCCAGCGGGAGGAGAGGAGTCAGAGCAGGGAGGGAGAGGGAGCCCAGGACTGCTAAACACCCAGCCCTAGCCATCCGTACCAGAGTGCAGACACAGTGCATGCGTGGAGTGCTGGAAACTAGGGAAACAGGACAGTAGGACCTGTGAGTGGGTCCCGAAGCCAGCACCCCTGTGACAAAGAAAAGCGAGTGCTTTTTGAAAGTCTTAAAGGGACAGGGATGCCACAGCTGGACAGAAGCATCCTGGGTCACAGTCCAGCGGCTGGAAATTCCAGGGAACCCCGGGTGCACTAACCCCCTGGGCAACAGCTCTGAGATCCCTCACGGAGGTAAACAGCCAAACAGCCCCCCATCCATTACCCCTCCGGGGCCCTGCCATAGGAGAGCAGCAGCGTGAGGCTGGCCATGCCCACAGCAAGGGAGGTGCGTCCATACCGGCCGGGCAAAATACAGAGACCCAGTCTACACGCAACTGCCCAACACAAGCCACTAGGGGTTGCAGTTGTCCCAGTAAAGAAAGGCCAGGAGGTAGTGGAAAGCCTTGGATCTCCCAGCTGACAGAAAGTCAATAGTTCACCATTGCACCTATCAACATGAAAAGGCAAAAAAATTTGATCCAGACAAGAATAACCCATACAGCTTCGACATCTGCTACATCTTCCCCTGAGAAGGAACCTGGGGAGATAGATTTAACCAGTCTTCCTGAAAAAGAATTTAAAAAAAAGTCATAATCATGCTGATGGACTTGCAGAGAAATATGCAAGAACTAAGGAAGGAGAATACAGAAATAAAAAAAGCTTTGGAAGGACTTCAAAACAGAATGGATCAAATGGAAGAGACCATTAATGGACTAGAAAACAGAGAACAGGAACGCAGAGAAACTGATGCAGAGAGAGATAAAAGAATCTCCAGGAATGAAAGAATTTTAAGAGAACTGAGTGACCAATCGAATTGGAACAATATCTGCATTATAGGGTTTCCAGAAAATGAAGAGAGAGAAAAGGGATAGAAAGTGTCTTTGAAGAAATAATTGCAGAAAACTTCCCTAAACTAGGGGAGGAAATGGCCTCTCAGACCACAGAGGTACACAGAACTCCCATGACAAGGGATCCAAGGAGGGCAACACCAAGACACATAATAATTAATGGCAAAGATCAAAGACAAGGACAGAGTATTAAAGGCAGCCAGAGAGAAAAAAAAGGACACCTACAAAGGTAAACCCATCAGGCTATCATCAGACTTCTCAACAGAAACCCTACAGGCCAGAAGATAATGGCATGATATACTTAAATGTAATGAAACAGAAGGGCCTCGAACCAAGATTACTGTATCCAGCACGATTGTCATTTAAATATGAAGGAGGGATTAAACAATTCCCAGACAAGCAAAAGCTGAGGGAATTTGCCTCCCACAAACCACCTCTAGAGGACATCTTACAGGGACTGCTCTAGATGGGAGCACTCCTAAAAAGAGCACAGAACGAAAGACACAACACATGAAGAAGGGAGGAGGAGGAATAAGAAGGGAGAGAAATAAAGAATCATCAGACCGTGTTTATAATAGCTCAATAAGCGAGTTAAGTTAGACAGTAAGATAGTAAAGAAGCTAACCTTGAACCTTTGGTAACCACAAACTTAAAGCCTGCAATGGCAATAAGTACATACCTTTCAATAATCACCCTAAATGTAAATGGACTGAATGAGCCAATCAAAAGACACAGAGTAATAGAATGGATAAAAAAGCAAGATCCATCCATATGCTGCTTACAAGAGACTCACTTAAAGTCAAGGGATGGAAAAAGATATTTCATGCAAACAACAGAGAGAAAAAAGCAGGTGTTGCAATTCTAGTATCAGACAAAACAGACTTCAAAATAAAGAAAGTAACAAAAGATAAAGAAGGACATTACATAATGATAAAGGGCTCAGTGCAACAAGAGGATATAACCATTATAAATATATATGCACCCAATACAGGAGCACCAACATATCTGAAACAAATACTAACAGAACTAAAAGAGGAAATAGAATGCAATGCATTCATTTTGGGAGACTTCAACACACCACTCACTGCAAAGGGCAGATCCACCAGACAGAAAATAAGGAAGGACATAGAGGCACTGAACAACACACTAGAACAGATGGACCTAATAGAAATCTACAGAACTCTACATCCAAAAGCAACAGGATACACATTCTTCTCAAGTGTACATGGAACATTCTCCAGAATAGACCACATACTACGCCACAAAAAGAGCCTCAGTAAATTCCAAAAGATTGAAATCCTATCAATCAACTTTTCAGACCACAAAGGCATAAAACTAGAAATAAACTGTACAAAGAAAGCAAAAAGGCTCACAAACACATGGAGGCTTAACAACACGCTCCTAAATAATCAATGGATCAATGACCAAATCAAAATGGAGATCCAGCAATATATGGAAACAAATGACAACAACAACACAAAGCCCCAACTACTGTGGGACACAGCAAAAGCAGTCTTAAGAGGAAAGTATATAGCAATCCAGGCATATTTAAAGAAGGAAGAACAATCCCAAATGAATGGTCTAATGTCACAATTATCGAAATTGGAAAAAGAAGAACAAATGAGGCCTAAGGTCAGCAGAAGGAGGGACATAATAAAGATCAGAGAAGAAATAAATAAAATTGAGAAGAATAAAACAATAGCAAAAATCAATGAAACCAAGAGCTGGTTCTTCGAGAAAATAAACAAAATAGATATGCCTCTAGCCAGACTTATTAAGAGGAAAAGAGAGTCAACACAAATCAACAGAATCAGAAATGAGAAAGGAGAAATCACGACGGACCCCACAGAAATACAAAGAATTATTAGTGAGTACTATGAAAACCTATATGCTAACAAGCTGGGAAACCTAGGAGAAATGGACAACTTCCTAAAAATACAACCTTCCCAGACTGACCCAGAAAGAAAAAGAAAATCTAAACAGACCATTTACCAGCAACAAAATTGAAGCAGTAATCAAAAAACTATCAAACAACAAAACCCCCGGGCCGGATGGATTTACCTCAGAATTTTATCAGACATACAGGGAAGACATAATACCCATTCTCCTTAAAGTTGTCCAAAAAATAGAAGAGGAGAGAATACTCTCAAACTCATTCTATGAAGCCAACATCACCCTAATACCAAAACCAGGCAAAGACCCGACCAAAAAAGAAAATTACACACCAATATCCTTGATGAATATAGATGCAAAAATACTCAACAAAATATTACCAAACCAAATTCAAAAATACATCAAAATGATCATACACCATGACCAAGTGGGATTCATCCCAGGGATGTAAGAATGGTACAACATTCGAAAATCCATCAACATCATCCACCACATCAACAAAAAGAAAGATAAAAACCACATGATCATCTCCATAGATTCTGAAAAAGCATTCGATAAAATTCAACTTCCATTCATGATAAAAACTCTCAGCAAAATTGGTATAAAGGGAAAGTACCTCAAGGTAATAAAGGCCATATATAATAAACCCACAGCCAACATCATACTGAACAACGAGAAACTGAAAGCTTTTCCTCTGTGATGGGGAACAAGACAGGGATGCCCGCTATCCCCACTGTTATTCAACATAGTACTGGAGGTCCTAACCACGGCAATTAGAGAAAACAAAGAAATACAAGGAACCCAGATTGGTAAAGAAGTTAAACTGTCACTATTTGCAGATAACATGATATTGTACATAAAAAACCCTAAAGACTCCACTCCGAAACTACTGGAGCTGATATCGGAATTCATCAAAGTTGCAGGATACAAAATTAACACCCAGAAATCTGTGCCTTTCCTATACACTAACAAATGAATAGAAAGAGAAATCAGGAAGACAATTCCATCCACAATAGCATCAAAAAGAAAAAAATACCTAGAAATAAACCTAACCAAGGAAGAGAAAGACCTATATACCCTGAAAACTTTAAGACACTCTTAAGAGAAATTAAAGAGGACACTAACAAATGGAAACTCATCCAATGCTCCTGGCTAGGAAGAATTAATATCGTCAAAATGGCCAACATGCCCAAAGCAATATACAGATTTGATGCAATCCCTATCAAATTACCAACAGCTTTCTTCAATGAACTGGAACAAATAGTTGAAAAATTCATATGGAAACACCAAAGACACCGAATAGCTAAAGCAATCCTGAGAAGGAAGAATAAAGTGGGGGAGATCTCACTCCCCAACTTCAAGCTCTACTACAAAGCCACAGTAATCAAGACAATTTGGTACTGGCACAAGAACAGAGCCACAGACCAATGGAACAGAATAGAGACTCCAAACATTAACCCAAACTTATATGGTCAACTAATATTCGAAAAGGTGCCATGGACATACAGTGGGGAAATGACAGTCTCTTCAACAGATGGTGCTGGCAAAACTGGACAGCTACATGTGAGAGAATGAAACTGGATCACTGTCTAACCCCATACACAGAAGTAAATTCGAATTGGATCAAAGACTTGAATGTAAGTCATGAAACAATAAAACTCTTAGAAAAAAACATAGGCAAAAATCTCTTAGACATAAACATGAGTGACCTCTTCTTGAACATATCTCCCTAGGCAAGGGAAACAAACCCAAAAATGAACAAATGGGACTATATCAAGCTGAAAAGCTTCTGTAAAGCAAAGGACACCATCAATAGAACAAAAAGCTATCCTACAGTATTGGAGAATATATTCGAAAATGACAGATCCGATAAAGGCTTGACATCCAAAATATATAAAGAGCTCACACACCTCAACAAACAAAAAGCAAATAATCCAATTAAAAAATGGGCAGAGGAACTGAATAGACAGTTCTCTAAGGAAGAAATTCAGATGGCCAACAGACACATGAAAAGATGCTCCACATCGCTTGTCATCAGAGAAGTGCAAGTTAAAATCACAATGAGATATCATCTCACACCTGTAAGGATGGCTACCATCCAAAAGACAAACAACAACAAATGTTGGCGAGGTTGTGGAGAAAGGGGAACCCTCCTACACTGCTGGTGGGAATGTAAATTAGTTCAACCATTGTGGAAAGCGTATGGAGGTTCCTCAAAATGCTTAAAATAGAAATACCATTTGACCCAGGAATTCCAGTTCCAGGAATTTACCTTAAGAATGTGGCATTCCAGTTTGAAAAATACAGATGCACCCCTATGTTTATTGCTGTGCTATTTACAATAGCCAAGATATGGAAGCAACCTAACTGTCCATCAGTAGATGAATGGATCAAGAAGAAATTGTACATATACACAATGGAATATTACTCAGCCATATGAAAAAAACAAGTCCTACCATTCACAACAACATGGATGGAGCTAGAGGGTATTATGCTCAGTGAAATAAGCCAGGTGGAAAAAGACAAGTACCAAATGATTTCACTCATATGTGGAGTATAAGAACAAAAGAAAACTGAAGGAATAAAACAGCAGCAGAAGCACAGAACCCAAGAATGGACTAATAGTTACCTAAGGGAAAGGGACTGGGGAGGATGGGTGGGAAGGGAGGGATAAGGGCGGGAAGAAAAGAAAGGGGGCATTACGATTAGCATGTGTAGTGTTGGGGGGCACGGGGAGGGCTGTGCAACACACAGCGAAGAGAAGTAGTGATTTTACAGCATCTTACTATGTTGAAGGACAGTGACTGTGAACTTGGTGACAAGTAGCGATTTTACAGCATCTTACTATTTTGATGGACAGTGACTGTGAACAGGGATGTCGGGGGGACTTGGTGAAGCGGGGAGCCTAGTAAACATAATGTCCTTCATGTAATTGTAGAATAATGATACCAAAATAAAAAAAAAGAAAAACAGAGAAACACAGATAAAATGCTTCAAAGAAGATGTTATTTGTCCATCATCATCTGAATGCCTACAGGTATCTTGAACTTAACATATTGGAAAAACTACTGACTTCCCCAACCATATTGCATATTTACTCTCCAGCTTGTTTTACTTGTCCTGTAAGTAATGTGGATTAATAATCTATTATTTCATGTTTTATTCCAACCAAATCTTTATGAATTGCATAGTATTAGATAAGCTTGTCTTAAACTATGTTTATTTATATATACATAGAAGTAAACATTCAACAAATATTTAATTAATACCTATTATATGCATTCAGTTTTTTTAACTCTATAATCAATGATGAACAAATGGAAATTATTCTTCTCATAGTTTATAGTCTTCAAAGAAAAAGACAAATCCATGCATGATACAATTAAAACTTCTGATAATACTTACTATAAATAAGCACAATAGCGGAAAAAATAAAACAACAAGGAGCAGTGGAGGTACAGGCATACCTTGGAGATATTGTGGATACAGTTCCAGACTATTACAATAAAGTGAGTCAAATGAATTTTTCATTTCCTAATGTATGAAAAGTTATGTTTACACTATACTGTAGTTCATTAAATGTACAATAAAATTGTATCTAGAATAACAAAGAATTTTAATTTAAAAAATTTTTATTGCTAAAAAATGCTAACCATCAACTAAAGTTTTAATAAGTCCAGTTTTTGGTGGAGGTGGAGGCTCGTGCCTTGAGGTTAATGGCTGCTGACTGCTAGAGTGGTGGTTGGGAAGCCGGGCGGCTATGTTTATCTTAAGATAAAACAAAATGACTTTTGCCTCATTGATTGACTCTTCCTTTCATGAATGATTTCTCTGTATCATAAGATGCTTTTTGGTAGCATTTTACCCACAGCAGAACTTCCAAAACCTTTTAGAGAACTAAATCTGCTGCTGGTTTTCTTCAACCAAGTTTATGTAAATTCTAAATCCTTTGTTGTCATTTTAGCAATCTTCACAGCATCTTCACCAGGAGTAGATTCCATCTCAAGAAACTCTTTGTCATCCATAAGAAGCAGCCCCTCATCCATTCAAGAATATTTCTTTTTTTAACCATCACTCATGGTCATTTGGGCTGTTTATAGTTCAGGGCTATACTACAAAGTTCAGGGCACTATTAAAAAGAAACCTGCAATAAACTTTTATCAACAAATAATTGTGTGGATCTATATTTCATTACTCTTAGGTAATGAAGAAGTTGAACAACTGAGTTGTGCAATATATATATTTTTTTAATTTTAGGAATTACATGCAGTTCTCCAAAGTAGTCCCATCATTTCACATTCCCACCAGCATTTTATGAGAGTTCTGGTTTCTTCACATGCTCCACAATACTTGATAATTTTAGAAATTCTAGCTGGTATGTAGTTGTATATCATGGTTTTAATTACCATTGTCTTGATGTATAATGGCATTTACAGTATTTGATGTGCCTAGTGACTATGTATCTTTTTTCATGAAGTGTCCATACAAGTATTTTGCACATTTTTAAAGGGGACTTTTTATTTTATTAATGACTTTTAAGGGTTTTCATATTTTTTGCTATAGGTCCCTTTTGTATCTCAGACATTTTTAACCAGTCTAAAGCTTGCCTTACCATTCAATTTCTTAATATTTTTTAAAATAATTTTTTTGTATAAATTTTTAAAATCATTTCTTAACTATCCTAAGATTCTTGTTTCCAAAGGTATCTTTGCTTACTTCAAGGCATGGGTTGTTTTAAGTCTTTTGTTTAATTTGCAATATTTCTAGATTTTTATAAGATTCTTACAGATTTATAATTTAATTCTTTGGTGGTCAGGAAATATCCCCTATGGTTTCAATCGATTTACATTTCTTTCATATTTGTTTTAAGGCCTTTTATTGTCTATGTTGGTGAATATTTCATGTGCAAGTCAATAGAATGTGTACTAATAAGACTTTTGGTTGTAAACTTCTATAATATCAGTTACATCAAATGTCTTTTTAATATTGTTGAAATTGTCTATGTCCTTAGTGAATTTTTTCTGTTGGTATTTCTATCAATTGCTGAGAAAAGAGTGTCAAAATATCCAATTACCATTGTGGCCTTAGAGAACTCTTACCATTTTTCCTTTCAGAACTCTCACCTTTTGCTTCATATATTTTTAAAGTTTATTGTTATGAGCATATACATTTTGATTACTATGTTTAATGAATTAAAACTTTTATTATTAAAAATATCTATCATTTTTAGTAGTATTCCTTTTTTTAAATAATATTCCTTTGTCTAATATTAATATAGATACTTTAGCTTTTTTGTGATTAGTGTTTGAATGTAATTTTATATTTTGTTACCTAGGAACAGCTGATAGTTAGGCCTTGCTTTTTTATTCTTTCTTGCATTTTTAGTCATTCTACTTGTAGAATCTGAGTCATTTATGTATAATTAGGAGTATAGGTGGTGTACCGACTGGGCTGAATTGTCTTCTCCACAAATTAATGCCCTTTTAGAGCCTGTGGATATAATTTTATTTGTAAATAGGGTCTTTGCAACATAATTAAGATGAAATTGCAGGGGATTAAGGTAAGCTCTAAGTCCAATATGACTGGTATCTTCATAAGAAGAGGGACATTTGGACATAGAGACACAGATACACAGAGGAGGGATGGCCATGTGGAGATGGAGGCAGAAAATAAAGTCATCCTTCCGCAAGCCAAGGATGCTGGCAACCACCAGAAACTGGGACAGGAAAAGAAAGGAAGCCTTTGAAGGGAATATGGACCTGCCAGCCCCTTGACGGACTTCCAAAGTCCAGAATTATGAGAGAATAATGTCTGTTGTCTTAAGTCACCCATTTTGTGATTATTTGTTACAACAGCTGTAGGAAATTAATGTAACTGGTTTTAAGCCTACTGTCTACGTGTGTGTGTGTGTGTGTGTGTGTGTGTGTGTTTGTGAGAGAGAGTTTTTTTCCCTTTTTCTTTGATTTAATGTTTATTTTGTAGTATTCCACTTTGTTTCTTCTATGAGCTTACTAGTTGTATATGTCTATGTTTTATATTATTCACCTATTCTTTCATTTTACAATATTCAGCTTTAGTTATAAGAATCAACTTCCTTTTCAAATGTACTTCTCTTTCTCCCTTCCAGTCCTTTACATTAATTTTTAACATTTTCTAATGTATCTATATTACATTCTGTATGTTCTTTATATTTCATAAATATGTATATATTTTATAAACCTCATAATAACTGTTATTATTACTCATAGTCTTCAGTTCTAGGTACTTCATTTGATTATTTTTTATTGTCTCTTCTGCTCTTGGTATGTCCCATTTTTAGGTATTATAATCTTAATTTTTATTATTTCTTTAAAAATCTTATTTTAAAAAATTTATTTATAAGATCTGAGTCAGAAGCTTTCTCTGATAATTCTAATATGTGGAGCCCCTCAGAGTCACTTCCTATTCCATAATTTTTTCCTAAGTATGAGCCTTTCTTTGCATATCTTATGAGTCTTGTTGTAAACAGGACATATAAGATACTATTTTATAGCAACTCTGGATTTTGTAACCCCTTGTACCTTAAGGGTAGCTATTGCTTTTAAAATTTTTACTCATTTTAATTTTATTAATTTATTAATGTATTTATTTATCTACTTCAGTAACTTGTCTATAATTGATCTGTGGAATTTGGCTGGTGATATCACTTCTGTTTTTACTTATAATTTTTAAAATTCTGACTTCCTTTGTGTCACTACTTTGTCTACAAATGTTAGTGGTTAACACAGAATGGGAAAGCTGTACTTAAACAACTTGAATTCATAAAACTTCCAATCTCTGCTAATAAACTTGTGTTTGAGTTAGAGACTGTATTCAACGTTGAGGCCATTTTCAGCTCTTGTTCAGCTGTACTTTCCCCTGAGCCCTCTCCGGTGCTGACCCAAGGATGATGCTGATCCCGGAGCAGCAGAGTCACAGGGTTTTCCTGCTGTTTCCTATAGAGGTTGCCGATTTACTGATGATACAGTTAGGTCTATCTTTTGTTTTTGTATTTCCTTTTCCAGCCCAAATATAAAATATTACAAAATCAAGCATGACAGAGCAGAGGTCGGGGTGGAAGGGATACCCAAGAATGGTCCCAAGCAAGAAAGCTGTAGACTCCAAGGGTTCTTACCCTTCTTAAATAGTTATTCTTGAAGAAAAAGTTGCTAATTCAGTTTGCCCTTGTTCAATTTCCAGAGACAGGAAATTGTGGGATTTTAGAAAGCGTATTTTTCCATTTTAAATTTGTGTTGTTGTATTTAGAGAAGACAATATGCAGTCGCCTCACTCTGCTACAGCTGGAAATCAAAAGTCTATTTGATGTGTTTGATGCAATTTTAAATTAGATCATTTTAAAATTTATTTTTAAATTATTTTGCATAAATGCTATTTAGAAATGCCATTGATTTTTTTTCTTTTTTTCTTGGGATATACTAGAGAGATAATATATTGATTTCAACATATACATGTACAACATAGTGATTTGATAATTATAAATGCCCACCACAGTAATTGCTGTTATTGCTTGTTACTCTATCAATATATTACATTATTATTGTCTAAACTACCTATGCTGTATTTCTATTCCTAATTTATTTTCTGATAAGTTGTACCTTTTTATCCCCTTTACCTATTTCACCCATCTTCTCACCCCGTTCCTCAATGGTAATCAACAATCTATTGTTAATATTTGAGTCTATTTCTTTTTTGTTTATTTTTGTTTTTTAGATGCCACATGTAAGAGAAATATGGTATTTGCCTTTCTCTGATTTATTGTACACCCATGTTGTCCCAAATGGCAAATTTTCCTTCCTTTTAGATCTAAATAATAATCCATTGTGTATATATATCACATCCTCTTTATCCATTCATATATAAATGGAAACTTGGGTTAGGAATGTTATTGAGTTTTAATTATCTTACCTTAAGTGAAGTTGTTTAATTCACATTTTAATTCTAGTACTTCTTCTGTAGTGTTTTCTGAATTGTGTATATGCACAATTATTTAACTTAATTGACATAAATAATGACAAATTTATTTCTTTCAAGCCTTATGTTTTTCTTTCTTTCTTTCTCTTTTCTTTTTTACTTTTGATCCTTGAAGATCTCATGCATGATATTGAATTGAAACAGTGATGACAAATATCTTTGTCTCATTCCCATTCTTAAGGGGAAAGGATTAAATGCATTTTATCAGATTAAGAATGCCCCCTTCTCTTAGTTTGCAAATACATTATCTTGATCATTAAACTTGTGTTAAATTTTTATGTACTGCTTTGCAACATCTATTGAGAAAGGCACATTTTTTTTCTTTTATTCTATGGACATGTAGATTTATTTGATTGGTTTTATTGAAAATATTACATTCCTGAAGTAAGTCCAACTTATTAATGAATTGGACATCTTTTAATTTGCTTATTTGAATCTTTTAATATGTTATTACTAAAATTTCAGATTTTGCATTTATGAGTGATATGATCCTGCAATCATCTTTTTATGCTGTACTTTTATTAGGGTTTTTCTATCAAGAGTACACTGCTCTCATAACATAGTTTAGAAATATTAATTTATGGATGAAGTATTACAAAGTAACACAGTTTTCCTAAATAAAGGGATAAATTTAACCAAAAAAACATCTTTTTGGAGATATCTCTGTGGAAAACTTTGAGGATTTATTTTTTTCATTGTGTATAAGATTATACTAGATTTCTGTTTATTCTTGTGTCAGTTTTGTTAAACTGGGATTTTTCATGAATATCTTTTTAATCTGTTTATTTAATAAACATGCTCATAATATATAATTTACCTGCTTAACATTTAACACACAGTAGGAACGTCAAAAATGTTAACTTTTATTCAGAAAAATATTGATATATATTAATCTGAAGTTTTTACAAAATTCATTTGTTCTAGGTATAACAATTAGTTCCTAAGAAAGGAATGAGAGCCAAATGTATGTTAAAAGGTGTTTGCTACTCTAAGATCAGCATATTTGAAATTAGTACTTTAAAGATTTTTTCTTATAAAATTATAAATGTATTAATTTGGAAGATATTTGAAGCATTCTTGCTACTGGCATCTTAAATCAAGGTTTAGATGGAAAAAGGAATTATTCCTAAAACATATTATGAATAGTTAGATCATAGCTGTAATATAACAAAATTTTTATTGTACTGTCTTATTTGAGCTAACTTCAGTTTCCCACCTTGGTGCTATTCTATTAAGACATTTTAATTAATTAGAATCTATCTTTCTATTGCCTAGAATCAACATTTATTTATAAATAGCTTATAAAATAATTGGAAATATATTTTACAATTGCATTACTGATGAGTCATTGTCATGATGTTTCTAAATCATAGTATTATAGGGCTTTGTAAAACAATTAGAGATTATGAGTTATTTCTTCATATGTATTTCCTTTCTCCACCTCACATGAGTCTTCTGAAATTTGATCTTATTAATATTCAGATTGTTTTATAACAGATATTTGAGTCTCAGGCTCATTCTTACAGAATGAAGGGAATATTAACCAATATATGTTCCTAAAGCCTTTGAGAATATCCACATTCATTACCTCCATGTAATGTGTACTTCATAATTAATGAAGGCCAAAAGAGCAGTTTAAGATGGTGGTATACCCTGAAGAATATACTCGCTCACTTCCTATGTATTTTTCTCCTGCACATTGGCTTTGAAACACAAGCAATTAAATTTTTTACCGCACCTCAGCAAAAATCATACACTCTGAAAAGCTGGAAACTTTCTAGGTTGCCTACAGATAGCTAAACCTATAATTGTGCAAACTCTGAATGACAATCCTACATTCTGAATCTTACCTTCTTTTCAGCATAGTAAGCAAAGAGAAATCCAATTTATCTTTCGCTTATCTTTTTACTCATGAGAAAATTAGAATTTTTTATAAAATGTGGCAAAACATGACCTCCTTTCCCCAAGATGCCAGACTGTTTGATTTTGTACAAAAACAGAAATTTACTGTATTCAAAAAATAAAAAGAGAACTGCTACTGGTGAAGTAAACATAAGCTACTAAGAATTCTAGATCATAGGAAACAGATTTTTAAAATCCATGTGGAGATAGGAATTGAGAAGAAGCTTTATGTGAGACAGGGAGCTGGAGGAGATTATTTGCATGAAGCAGGGAGTTGAAATGCATTACACCATCATCCATAATGGGAACCCATCTTTGGCTGAACAACCATAAAAGAGCTATGGGTATGATTAGAAGATGTATTATTTTTCTATAGTTGTGTAAAAAGTTACCTCAATACTTAGTGGCTTAAAACATAATAAGCATCTCCCAATTTTTCAGGGTCAAGAACTTACAAGTGGTTTAGCTGTGTGATCCTGGCCCTGATTAGGGGGTCATCTGAGAAATAGAACCAATAGGAGATACATAAATAAATAGGCAAATAAATAAGTAAAAGATCTATTATAGTAACAGGCTCATGTGGTTATTATGGAAGCCAAGAAAGCCCATAATCTGTAATCTATAAACTGGAGAAGTAGGAAAGTTAGTCGTATAATTCAATTTGAGTCCAACAGCCTGATAATCAGTCATTGTGGGTGGGGGATTTGGAACACATTATGTAAATCATGAAGTGAGTCCAAAAGCCCAAGAACCAGGATCTCCAATGTCTGGAGGGGAAGGACAAAATGGGTTTCTCAGTTCAAGGAGAGAGAGTGAATTCACCCTCTTCCACATTTTTCTTCTATTTGTACCCTTAAGGGATTGGATGATGCCCAATTACCCAATGATATCTGGGCATTCCTTTGTCCAGTCAGGGCGGCACATAAAACCCAGCATCAGATGTGGTAAAATGTTAAATGTACAAAGTACAGTTCTCTGACTAGGGTGAAAACAATATATACCAACTTGGCTTCTCTACCTACCTGGCAAGTCAGGCTGGTTACTGGCAAGAAGACATCATTCCTCATCATGTAGATGTCTCTGTGGACCTTTCCACATTGTGACTGGCTTCCCCCACAGCAAGCGATTCAAGAGATCACAAAGTGGAAGCCATGATATATTCTATGACCTGTCATTGGAATCACACACAATCATTCTTACAATACATTTTTGTGGATTCACGTTAAGCTCTATTCAGGGTGGGAGGAGACTTATATGAGGGTGTAATGTGAATAAAAAGGGGCAAGAACTATCAGGGACAATATTGGAGGCTGACCAGCACAGACCTTAACTTTGTTCATTGTTCTGGACAAATATAAAACCTAACCTTGAATTATCTTTGTAGTGTGGAAATTCCAGCCAGCATATATCATTTAAGCAAGTACTGATTTGAAATCTTTAACCCTGAGATGTTCAAGTAAAAGCAATAACATATATACATATATATATAGAGAGAGAGAGCAAAATACAACTACTAAAATGAATGAACACAACTTGTGGGTCCTAATAAAAATATAACTTTATTTTTATTTCCCACTAACCCTTTCAAATATATTCCCTAGAGGGTTTCATTTGTCTTCCTGTGGCTAAAACCTGTCTTACTCTGTCTTTTATTAAAACTTGTATGATCCCTTCAAAGGGGTCCCATTAGCTCTCTCATGCAAGCCTCTTGGATAGGACTTAAAATAGTTCAGACCAGCTCCCCGTCTGTGTGCTTTACATATGGTCCACATAAAAAACTCACACATTCTTTAGCTCATTGTGTTGTACTATGAATGTAGTTATTTCTTTAATGGAAAAACAATTCATCTTTCTGAAGCTGTCCTTCAGACACTGTGGACGGGACTCAGACACTGGAGAGCCCTTCCAGAGTGTTTTCTTGAAGTAACCCTCACTGGAATTGAGGTAAGGAGTAGAAAACCATTCCTACCCCATTTGAGAAATTAACCCTCCTTAGATTCATAGCACTCCAAAGACATCCTCCAAAGTCTCCTTGAAGTTTCCTCTCCTTTTTCCCATCTGGACTTTTACAGACTCAATCTGTTACAGTGTACATAGACCAAACATTATGAAATTGTTTGTTTAAGCTTAATCATGTAACATCTATTTAATTTTGGAGATCAGATCAAAATATTTATGATAATGACCTTATCCTAACACATTTGACTGGGCTGGAGCCATCTGCTGCCTTAATCTCATAACGTAGGAAATATCTAAAATATCTAAAAAGTCTCCATCATTTTTTTCAAGTTAGAATGATCTAGATTTTAAAAATGAGCCTTATTTGAGTGCAAGCCAGTGATCTCTGGTTGCAGACTTCACTTCTGGTTCTTTCTCTTTCTCTTTCTATTTTCCTGTTTTTTCCTTTGATGTTTTCTCCCTAAGATAATGAATGATTCAAAGTATAGCTGTCTTATTGTGACAGACATGTCAAAGATTATTTCAAGAAAATGGGAGAGAGGCATTGCGCTTATTTTAGATATGTGTAAACACCAGGTATCAACCCAGGTTAGGGGATTAGCATCAGCTATTCAGTAAGTTTAGGGTTATCTTCCTTCACATCGTTGCTTGCCTAATCCCATAACCTTTATCAAGTTTTTGCTTAAATCTCACCTTCTAAATGAATATCCCTTTTAACAGTCAATTTTATCCTGAAACTTTCCTGTACTTTTTCCCCTTTTTTGTACTCCAAAGTTTTCATACATGTTTCTAGATTTTCCCAGCGATATTTATTACCTTCTTACACACTAAGCAGTTACTTCCTAATTATGTTGTTTGTGATCTGATTGAAAGGCTAAATATACAGACAATAACAAGATCTCATATAAAAATAGAACTCGGACTTATAACCTGCTGCCAACTGTCTAGGAAAACAAACCCCTTATCTACAACAAAGAGCCCAGGAAGTTAGCGGGCTGTAAATCAGACTTGTAGGAAGCCAGACTGACTGCTTCCTCTAGCAACTGCTGTCTCTAGGAAGCCCAACAACTTCTGTAACAATTGTCCGCGAACGTTCAAGATTTGAATAGTAAATGACAGGTTCCTTACCTTTTGTCCTTGTTTCAAATTTAGGACCAACTACAAAAAGCTAAATATGCAGCCTTAACCAATTATGAGGATGTTCCTCTTCTACTTAGCCTGCATACAGCTTCCCCATGCCAACAACTTTAAATTCAGACACACATGAAACCTTCTCTTTTTACCACTCTAAAGCTTTCCAAGCTCTGAATAAATAGTCTTTAACTGTTCTCATTTGGTTGGTCTTCATTTACTTCCACAGTATCTTTATCCCAAATCTCTCCACTTTCTGAATTTGATGATTAATTTTATGAGTCAGCTTGGATGGGCCATAGCACCCAGATATTGTGTCAAATAGTATTTTGGATGTTCCTGTGAGGGTTTTTTGGATGGGCTTAAAATTAAATTGGTGGACCTGAAATAAAACAGATTGTCCTCTATAATGTAGTTGGGCCTCATCCAATCAGCTGAAGGTTTTAATAGAATAAAGACTGACCTTCCCACAAGCAAGAAGGGATTCTGGACAGCTTTCACACTTGAGTTTCAACGTTGACTTTTCCCAGAATCTCTAGCTTGTTAGTCCATTCTGCTGATTTTGGATTTGCCATCCCCCGTAAACATGTGAGCCAATTCCTTAAAATAAACCTCTCTTTCTATGCATACATATCCTATTTGTACCCTTTCCCTGGAAAACTGATTAATATACTGAACCTATAACCCCACAGCTTGCTTTTTGGAATATAAACATGAAGAAAGGTTTTGGGTCAGTTTTGTTTACTTATGTAACTAAGTGCTAAAAATTATGCCTGGCATACAGTGGGTAGACAATGTAAAATTGTTGAATAAATAAGTAGTAATCTTTCTAGAATATACAGTTTGGTATATTAGGCTTTCATCTGTTAGGGATGTTGAATGTTGAGAGAAATAAAGAAACAGGTAGACAGGGACAGAAGCAGAGAGACAAATACACATAGAAAGAGAGATTATATCAGAATAATCTCTATAGACTGAAATCCAAGGTTTTATGAGTCTAAGAAATAATGAAGTAGAAGCCACTGAATATTGCCTAGGCTTACTACTGCTCTCTGTTAAACTAGAAACAAAATAAGAAGAGAAACTAACATCATACCTCTTATTAATGGAATTTCATGAACACATTTCATCTCAATTTATATTTCATGGCATCCAGGTGCTAAGTGCAGTTTCAAGCACACTCTACCCTCCATAAATTATACAGTAAATCATCCCTTCGTAATGGGCACTTTATTTTTCATGCTGATTTTCTTAAGTGCTCCATTCTGAGGTTTCTCAGTCACGGCCATATGCTTTTCTTTACTTTCACATATTTGAATATAGAACCATACTGATAGTTTCAAGAATTTTTCACCTTTTTTTTTAATGAACCCTGGGTTATTCAAAATTGTTCTTTCAGATCAAGAACAGAGTGAAAATGTTTCACAGAAAACCAACGTGTAGCAAACTTTTTTTTTTCTTTTATCACTCCTGGTAAGATTCATTTGATAAAGATTTTCCTGAAAAAGATGAAAGAAGGTGTGACAACTTTTGAGTCAAAAATACCTTGAAAAGTAGAAACATAGCTGAAGAAAATGGGTTTCAGTTTTTAAGAACTTTGACACATTAAAATATGTGTTTTTTTATTTGTTTTGCTTTGTTTTTTTTCCTCTGTTGCTCCTTTATTTGAGTAGAGGTATACTTAGAGTCAGATACAGGATGGAGGATAAAGCATGTTACACAAATACATAACATTTAAAGTTGCACTGCTATAGACTGATAAATATTCTTTTCCCTCATCTTCCTCAGAAATATTAATCACAATTAGTTCATTTGCCTTGTGGCAGCCAAACCCCTAGGCAATCTTGGGCTTCTGTCTGGGCAAATGTTTCTCCATGCTGCTAATTCCATGTACTGTTCTCTGGCCTGTTCCCAGCTGTTCAATTTCCCTTGCCTCAAACTTTTAGTTCTCATTTTTCAAAGGTTCCTAACATTCTGCCAAAGAGATTTTTTAAAGGACAGTGCTTTCCACTTTTAAATTGTTACCTAATTCTCAAATATTACATCTAGCCATAATTCCCAGTTATTATAGGTTGATATGACTTAAACTGTGAAAGATAGAATGGAGGAATTATTATGCCTAATCCTTTCTGGCTCTCTATAAAAGGTGATTTCTTCCTGTATTTTTATTTTAAGTTATTTCTAACATTAAGTGGAAAATTAAAATAAATCCTGTGAGTGATTTATAAGGACATATAAGAAATGTTCCTCTGTGGTTTTGGAGATCAAGGGTATAAGAATGGGTCTTAAGCAACCACAGGGTTAGAAAAAAAGGAGCTTTATTAGAAAAATTCATACTTCCACAAGGGAGTTATTCACTTGCCCAAATGGGAGAGGCTTGAGCAAATATCTGTAACAGTTACTAATCAACAATGTTTTAAAATGAAATGTAAATGTGTTTCTAGTAAATTTTAATGCATATTATTTGTCAATAAAATGAAATGCAATAATGAAGTCATTATTTTTGAGCACATGGGTGGATTTTTTAATGTTCTACAAATAAAATAATTTTGATTGCTGGGCATATTATTTAAAAATAGAGTAATTTATTTTGAATTTTCAGGAAATTCAGTTTTACAGTTGCATATTTTGTAAGTATCTTCTCAAACTTCAAACAGTTCTTCCCCTGACTTTATGGAAATATTTCTAAATTATAAGATACAATATTATGCTTCCTTAACCAAAGCATTTATATATCCTATATCTCTGCCTTGCCAAATTCTTATCATTGTAATGATTCTTTTGACAAAATATGAAGAACTGATGCCGTCAAAAAATAATACAATGTTTTAAACTTCTTTGATAGTTCTATTTATAGGCTATACTTTGATAGTTCTAATTAAACTTGTTTTTGTTTGTTTTGTTTTGCTTTTCCTTATTCAATGTTAGACTACTACTTGCTAATCTCTACAATATTCTCTGGTCCCATCAGTACCATTGCAGGTCCAGATTTTCTTGACCCATCAAGTCACCATGAAGGTTTTTAAAACCACATGTTATGGGTGAAATAGGTGAAGGGGATGAAGTACACACCTCAAATTATAAAATAAGTGAGTCACAGGGATAAAAGTATAACATAGGGAATATAGTCAATAATATAGTATCTTTGAATGGTGACAGTTGGTAGCTACATTTACCGTGGTGAGCATTTTATTATGTATATAATTGTTGAGTACTAAGTGGTACACCTGAAATCAATATAACTTTGTAATAACTATCCTTCAATTTAAAAAAACCCTACATGTTCATATACTCCAAAATCAAAATGTATCATTGGTAAGATTGACATTGGCTAGTATCTTTAATACTTTTCCAAAGCCGTGCAGAAGATTGTCTTGTTTAACCATCTGAAGAACAATTGTTCTAATCATTACCTTCTCCTTGGATGTGAGCTGGGAATTAGGATGATTCCATGTCATACATATTTCTCATTACCAGCTTGAAAAGAGACAGTCAATGGGATTTCAGAACAAATACTTTCCTTCTGAAATATACACTGGCATTTTATCCCCCTTAATTTTCCCTGTTTCCCAGAAGTGTTCGTGTGAGTTGTATGGAGGGGAAGGGGGAAAAATGTTCCTTTTTTAGCTCTCTTTAATTATGTTAGGCAGTAGGCTCAGTCTCTTCTGATCTTGCAGCTCTGAGGTGCTGTGTTACCTGCCATATGCATCTTGTAATAATTCTCTGTGCTGTTCTGTTTCTGTCGACAGCATCGGTTTGGCTCCTCTTTGCCGGCAGATGCTGCCACTGCTTCTCTGCTAAGTACCGTCCACCATCACGGCCATTCTTATCAGGATCTTCCCACTGCGCCTAAACACAGAGGTCAGGATATGTGCTATTAGCTTCATGTCCAGGATGGCACCAGATGCTTTCAAATTCCTTTCAAGACATGAAATGCCATGATCTGATTCTCCCCATCAGCCCTGAACTTTTCTGAAGATGCACCTTCATGTTATAATAATCATAGGCTTAAAAATTCAATGTCTTTAATAAATTAATCTAAAATATAGATAGATTTAGAGGCTGTGCCTTTTCATGTGTCTGAAAGTTCTTGCCATTTTTTTAGAGTTTTAATACTATAAGACTAGTTGGTCACAAATCTGACCTTTCTAAGGCATATTAAAAGATTATAAATTATTAGTATAGAATTAATTTTTGACCTCTGTGACTACTGTTAACTTTTGTATATTTTTAAACATATATCCTATAATGAAATTTCTTGTTTATATAAGATAGGGAATTCTCTGATGAAGTCTACATTTTATATATCTGTAATTCAGAATTTCTCCTCAGAGTATATGCTTAGTATATATGATTGTTGGGTAAATCTATTACATTTATTTATTTCCCTTTATGTATTTAAAATATGAACTGGCAGTATAAAAAGGACCAAATAAAGAAGTAATTTAAGTAAAAACATGTTATGAATTTTTGTGTTCCATGTGTAATTGTTGGTGGTACACTGCTGAATAAGACTGTTATTGTTTCTAGTTTGTATTCAATGAGGGACAAACAGAAATAATCAAATTTCATTGAACAAAAATTAAACAGTAAAAGGATCAAGAATGCACTGGAGGCAGAGAGTGATGAATCTTCTTTCAACCTTGAGAAAAGGAGAAATAGCATAAATATACATGTCTGGGGCAAGAAAATTCCAGAAAGAGAAGCAAGAAAGGCAACAAAAAAAAAAAATAAAGGAAATAAGTAACAGCAAACAAAGGTGAATATAATTGGAGCAGAAATGAGCCTTGGGTAACAGGGGAGCACAGAAGTAGAAAGAGACCATGAAAAATGGTCACATACAACTTTATAGGTCATATAAGCGATTTGAATTTTATTCTGAGGAAAAAGTTTTGGATGGGATGGTAAATGTAGATAAGGGAGGTTTTCTCTTTTATTTTCATTACATGAAACCTATTAAATATGTTTAGGAAAAAGCTGTCTCAAATGAGGAACTTAAATAAATTAAATTTGAAAGTGCAAAGTTGATGAAAAGGAAATTAGCCTAGAAAAGATTTCTTCTATGGAATGGGAAGAAAAGAAAGAGTGATGTGTATGTAAGTATGATGGCATACTTGTTAATATGCTCATGAAGATGCACTGCAGAGATCTGCCTTCAAGGATGCACTGACTTCCACAGCTGTCATCTGGCTCAGTGTTGATCTCAGCAACGGAGAACCACTTTGCTCAAGGGAATGACCTTCCCAGGACAGCCCAAATCAATGACTGATTAAGGCTGAGGTGTATTTTTCCTCAACATAATACAACTCTGATGGGCACACGTTTCAGAGTTCTCCATGTGATTGTCTCTCTCTGCTCAATCATGCTTTCTCCTACTTGCTTCAATAGATGTTGATCTCTAATAAATATCTAGGAAGACAAACTGTCATAGAGAACCTAATCAGTGACAGTTACAAATTGAAAAAAGTTTTTGGATAGTTTTTTTTTTTCTGTGAGTTTGCAGACAAAGCCTTCTCTGAGAATGAGTTATGATGTATATAGATATAGAAATAGTAAGTTCAAAGTGGATGTAAATGTTTGAAGAGGCTCCTAGGAAAAAAATAGGGTTAAGAATATTCTGAGGAAGAATGGCTGGGCTGTCGTGGTAACCAAACTGAGCTTATAAACCATTGTTGATCCTGGCCGGGTTTCTTGTTTGTGGAGTAGAAGAATGAATTTAGCAAACACCCAAGGTAGGAGAGCCAGGGAGAGGCTATTATTGAGAGATACAGTGAGAGGACAGAGCTCCTGCATTGTGTAGGGGTTTTATAGGCAGTTGAGGGCTTTTGGGAACCAAATAAATGGCTTAGGGGTGTGGACTTGTTAAGTGGTCCCTGAATATTAAAAATTAACTTAACACAAGAAATTTACTGCTCTGATTTCTCCCTGGGATACAGGCATCTTGGTCTTGGAGCATATCAAACAAGGCTGCCTGCCCAGCCCCCAAGTTGGACTCAGTTATTGTCTGCTTGCTAAAGAGTAAGTTAAGAATCTTACTTCTTAACTTCCTGGGTGTTGAAATGAAATCTTATCTTTAAGATGGAATCCTTCCTGCCTTTTACTGTGTTGCTTGTGACTGTGCTTACTTGCCATATTAATTGCCCAGGTTATATATTACTTGATTAGGGGATGAAGAAGGAAAAGCAGCATCTGGGCAAAGTTAAAGAAGATAAGCTGGGCCTTTGAGCAGGCTAAAGTAAATTTTACAATAGCCTCATTTAGTTGACACAATGAAGACATGGTCTATGCTGAGGTACTTTCTTATCTGGGGGATGTTCAAACATTCCAGGACAAGTTACTCCTGACTTTTTAATTTTAACTAATCTCACTGAAGAATACTTATATTCTTAGTTTGATATTTTACATTAGAGAATTAATGTGACTCTGACTTTGCTTAATTGTTTAATATGGAGTTTTGGTAGGGGTCTTTTTCCGGAGGCCTTCGCCCTAGTCTGACTTCACCCATGGTCCCTGTCCTTCCTTCTTTGAAAAGTATCTTCTCTCAGCTATTTTGGGAACACACATTTATGTTTTCCTTCTATTTGTCTTAACATTCCTTCTCAGTCTCCTCTAATTATCCTTTTTTCTTATCCTTACTTATCCTTTTAAAATTTAATGTTTATCAGAGTCTGTCCTTACTCACTGTACACATTTTTCTGATAGACTTCTGTATTCCAATGATTCAATTACCCTCTATATAATAGAGTACCCAAACTTTTTTGCAGCCCATAAATCTTTGTTAAACATATGACCTTATTTAATAGTCTCTACTATGAAATCTAATAGGTGCTGCAAACCCAACATACACAAAATTTTACTTCATTTTTGCTTTTGTTTTGAAAAATTTCTTTCATCTTTAATATTGCATTCTATAAATTACAGCTTTTCTTCAATTTTTAAGTGAAGATAATTCTCTATAATTACCTCTTTTCTTATTAAATATATTGTCATCTTTATGGCCTAAGTCATATTTGAATCCATCTAACATACCCTTATTTATGGCCTCCAGCATGCCTGACCTACATTATCACAATATCCTGCAAACTGGTCTCCCAAACTTAAATCTTTTTTCCTCCCAACTGTTTTTTTTAACTTAAAACCTATAATTTTACTAGATCTTTATTAAACTGTTGGAATTGAGAACACACATAAGTAAAAAACCTTAAAAACAGATCCTGAAAGGCACTTCTTAGGTAAGCAGTCATAAGCATGTAAAGAAGGTAGCTTGTCTGTATCACAACCAAGTTAGCTTTCCCTATGGCCAGACACACAAGCTCTGCCTCATTTTAGTTTATGCTATCCAGACCCCTTGTAGAACTAACTCAAGGTTTATTATGTAGGAGATGTGTGGGCCTCTCCAGGAATGCTGGAAACATTTTTCCTTATGATTTTGAGGAAAAAAACATTTTTTTAAAGCTGCTATTTGAGAGTATGGCTTCCTTGTAAGTATGTCATGCCTCAGCATACAGTAAGTAACTAGAAATGTTTAAGTATGAAAAGATTTCTTCCTCTGCACCAAAAGCCCTGCACTTTGAAAGAAACTGGCTTCTCAGTTGCCATCCCAGCTGCTCTGAGAGTTCATAGGACCTGCAACCTATGGAACCTCAGTTACTGCCATGTGACTTCTTTGACGTCACCCAAATGCCCAACACCTGTTTTTCTAGAGCTACGAGTCAGAGAGGTTTGGCTAGTGCTGAATCCGATTTGGTGTTTGAAAGGATATCTGAAATCTTCTTCTTCTGCTTCAATGGCTTAATGCTTTCCTAATGTCCTTGTAATAATTATACATTTTAAAAGCCTTAATAGGACTCACATAGCTCTTTAATATCTAGCTGTTGCTTACTTTCCTGTATCATCTTTTCCAACTACCAAGCCTATCCCTGACTCGACTCTATAAATCCTAGGTTTTAACTATACTGAATCTCTTTAAGTTCTTAGAAAATGTAGTTTTCTTAAGAAGCTTTGAACCTTCTATTGTGTATCAGGCATCTATATCCACAATGATGCTATACCACAAAAAATCACTTAACTCTTCATGGCCTCCATGCTAAACATTTCTTTAGTGCCTGAGTCTGTGAGTCTGTTATTTAAACTGGTCTTGATTGGGTGAGTTTGCTGATCTATAATGGCATTGACTGGAATGACTGCATGTGAAAGGCTGAAAATGTCCCCCCAGATCATCAGGTGTTAATTCCTGGCACTTGTAAATCTCAATACTTAGAAGTAGGATCTTTATAGATATGATTAAATTAATGATCTTGATATATCTAAGGATCTTGAGATAGGGAGATTATCCTGTTATCTGGGTGGGTTTACAGTGTGATCATATACAATATACATCCTTATAAAAGAGAAGCCAGAGCTGTGGAGCCAGGGAGCAGAGACATGAGTCCAGAGATTGCAGCTTACAGCCTCAGAAGTTTATTCTTAGGTCTTGAGACGTGATAAAATTTGCCCTGCTGGCAAATTTGAAGTTGCTTAGGATTGGTGATTCCTTTCTTCCTTCCACTTTCTCTTATTTGGAATAGGAACATCTATAATTTGTCCTTTGCCCATCCCACTATTGTATTTTGGAAACATAACTTGTTTTCTAGTTTCACAAGTCCACAATGGAAAGGGATTTTGCTTCAGGATGAATCATACACATTCTCATACATACCTGATTTAAATTATTAAATCATGAGATTTAAGATGTTTGATCTGAGGATATTTTAATGATATCTTGAAATTGAGTTGATGCCATAATCAATGAAGACATTTGGGGTTGTTGGAATATGGTAAATATATTTTGCATATGTCATGGATCTTGGTTGAGAGGTTAAACTATGGTGGACTAAGAAATTACATTTAAAGATATCAGACTAATTCCCTGAACTTTTAAATGTTGCCATATTTGGAAAAACAGTCTTTGCAGATATGATTAGATTATAGGTTTTAAAATGGGAGATTATCTTGGATTACCCAGGTAGACCCTAAATACAATCATAAAGTCCCTTATGAGAGGCAGAGGGAGATTATACAGAGACACACAGAAAAGAGAAGACGATGGGACCACGGAGGCAGAGACTGGAGTGATGTGGCCACAAGCCAAGGGATGCTGGCAGTCACCAGAAGCTGGAAGAAGCTGGAAAAGGTTCTCCCATATAGTTTTTAGAGCATGTGCAGCTCTGCCAACACCTTAATTTTGGTCCAATAATACTGATTTCAGATTTCTGGCTACCAGAATAAATTTCAGCTGTTTTAAGCTGCCCAGGAAACTTAGATACTGGGATGCATTATCTGTTTTACATGTTTCTCTCATTCTCTTGCATTCTGTCACTGTGCTAATCAATCTTCACGGCAATTTCAGAAGGCAAAAGCGGAATAGGAAAAGGCCACTGTGTTTACAAATCTCTGCATCTAGTTTGCTGATAGCCCAGTTGGAAAAGTAAGTCACATGACTGGCTGATCCAGAGTCAGAGTGAGAGTGCTGTAAGTTTGCATAGTAAAGGATGTGGACATGGGGTAAAATGAAGAGTCAGGGTCATTTTTGTGATCTCTCATCCAGAGATTTATTTTTTCTTAATTTGGTTATTATCTTTGATTTTATCTATGGCTAGATATCACTTGTTTTCGGATTTTGCCCTTTCTTAGTGATTAAGAGTTATGCTATTCTTCTGTGGCACAATTTTATGTTCATTATTATAGCATTTATCACAGAATTTCAATTTCACAGGTCCTCACAAGACTGTAATCTCAATGGGGGCAAGCACACAGGCCCTGTCATCTTTACACCTCTAGTAACTAATGCAGAACCTTGAACAAAGTGCATGTTAGAAACATGTTAATTGAATTGATGGCCAAATTATACTCTTACATTAGACCTACTGTTAATGAACTAAAAAGCCACTATTAATTTTTTATTTCAAGGGATTTTAAACAAATACGATACAACTTGTTATTCTTTTCTGGAAATAAGTTCATGTACTTTTATTCTCATGTTATATATCATGAATAGTATTAAAAGTCAAATTTTAAATGTTAAGATGAATTTTAACTACCATTTTATAAGTTTTCAGTAAGGCGGTACTAATTGCCATATGACCACATTCAAACTTGCTGGGCAAAAATCATTAAATTTTTCTTTCAAATTTATATTTCCTATCATTTTCCTACCTGTTTTTCCAAGAAGCTTTGGAAAACAGGTTGGTAACACTAGGAAGTTATTTGTGCCCACATATACCTATTTAAACACTTATTGTTGAATGAATATGTTCACTTGCTTGATGCTTCTGTTTCTAAATAATTAATATATTGTAAATGGTTTGATTTTTTTCAAATGTTTTAATAACACTGGAATGATGACTAAAGGGTGAGCTTTACTCTATCTCTTTTTCTTTAGTTTTATAAAAAGTGAATAGAAAAATTTTAAGAGTAACCTTAACTTTAGCCAGAAACATAGGGGAAAAATTTGAAAGCTGGAATATGCAGTGAAAATTTCAAACACATACACACACACATACACACACACACAATTTCTATTAATTTCACATTATTTTTATTGTTACTACTTTTTATCTTTTTTCTGATATTGATAATGTTCTCTTTTAATTGTAATGTTAATAAATGTAATCAATTCCAGCAATATAACTTTCTTTTTTTTCTTTTCTTGTTTCTAATATGGTAAATATTTATGAAGAAGAAAAAGAGAAGTTGTAGCTAATATTGGCTTGAAAAGTATTTTAGATACATTCTCCATCAGGTCCCCCAAACAGCTGTGCCCCTACACCTCAGTCCAAAAGACTTGTCAAGTCCTGGGCCTTCGCAGAGCACAGGGTGCCAGCTCAGTTGGCCTATGCCAAGCTGGGGAACTTGCCTAATGCTGATTCAGATCCAGTTGGAATGTTGTTTAAAAACTTCAAATTCAGTAAATTTTTATTTCTAGGAAGAAAACCATACATTCTTTCCTTTTTTTTCTTCATATTAGTTTTAAAATGATACATGGACTATATAAAATAAAAATCACAAAATGATCGTCTTTGCTAAAACCATGTTTGCCATTTTATAGCTTCCAGACCACAAAAAATCTCATGATCTTTGAAAAATTGGGCCTCATCCATTCAAACGTAATTATTTATCAAACTTTTTTGGCAAAAGACTACAGTACATAGTAGTTCATTTTGCATACATGCAAGCAGTACAAACATCCTGAATTATTGAACAGATATTAGCTGAGTGGTAATCACTGAATTCAGTCATATTGGTAAATTTAGTAGTCTATTTAGATGCAGTTTCTATGTGAGTAGCAGCAAGTATCAGAATAAATAAATAAGCTTAGTAAATTAAAGCACATGATATAATAAATTTTTTGACTTTCTGAATAAATTTAAAGAGATAATAATAGAAGTCAAACGATCAACAACAACAAAGAAATGCTATGAGTTATGAAATGTGTCTCAGCTTGGAGAAATTATAAGAAAATATTATTTTCAGTTATTGTTATAGCCATGATGTAATAGTTTTCTTAGGAAAATGAACAAACCATAAAGTGGTACAGACATTTATCACAAAATACATGTTATTTTTAGTCTGATCTTATCACCTAGAAAATGAAATAGAAAACATTAATTGAAAGGATAATACTTCAAAAGTTGAAAATAAGTTAACCATGAAGAAAACAGAAAATCAAAACATAAATTTGAGTCTCTATTAAGCGTGAAATAGTTCATTATTGAAATACACAAAATATTATGTTACTCACATTGTGCCATATTAGCTACTAGTATGCTGTTACAATGAAAGAAATTACTGCAGAACATAATGCGCCCTTACTCTGCCCTCAGTGGAGATTTAATTATCGATTTTTCTTTATTCTGAAATTTTCATAACCCTTTTCAGGCGCACATGGTAGAATTACTCTTTTTTAATGTCTATATATGAAACATATGTACAACAGTAATTAACTCACAGAGTTAATGTAGACCAAGTGTTAGCATATTTTACAGTTCAAAATAAATGTTGAAGAAATGGTAATTATTATTTATTAATTTAAAAATTACCATTGAACTTCACTAAAATGTATGTGTCTTTTCACTAGTTAAATTGGTTGCAGTTTTTATAGTTAACTTTTGATAGTTAACATACATCATCAGTGTAAAATCTAATCCAGGTCACTTTAACCATCTCCAATTGACAAAGTGGGAACTTGGGAGATTTTCTCTATGATAAAAAAAAAAATGCAAAAATTTTATATATACATATATAAGCATGTGGCCCCTTTGTTTTTCCTTTTACTATGGTTTTACAATTAGTGATGATGTGACGGTTTGCAATAAGCAAAACTGTCTCATTAGGTGAACATCTTGAGCAGCAATTTTTGGACCAATATTTTTAATGTATAAGTCTAGATTTTCCAACATCCCTTTAGAAATTCAGAGAGAATTTAATACTGATTTGGGGGGTAGACATGGTACTCATAAGGTGACCATTTTTCTTGGCTAATATTAACAAATGAGCAAAAATCTTGTATATTCAATAAAGATAATAGATTTATAAACACATAGTACATATAATATATACAAACTCAATAATTTCTTCACAAATAAAATCTATTTCTATTTTGTATCTTCCATTACATGCATAAAAGTATTTAATTAAAGAAAAAGTGAGCATACAAAAATCTTGGGGCATCTCCTTTTAAAGTACTGAGGCAAATTTGAACATAAGTACTTTATATTTAATGCAAATTTAGGCAATGTTGAGGTAAAAGGAAAATTATAATTATAAATTAAATCTCTAGGCAGGTATTTCTGATTGTAGGGATTTTTTGAAACAATGTTTCAAAATGACAGCCCCTTCTACAATGGCATGTGAAAGTACATTGATGAAGTCTGATAATACTCCTTGCTGACCACATAGCACACATAGCAGATATCCCTCAGGTGTCTCCAAGGTGCCAGTAGATTCTACCAATATTAAATCAGAACTAAATACATCACACATCAAAGATTTTTACCAATTGAGAGCTGACTTGGGGTCTGTAAGGTTAGTATTTTGTAGCCTAGTAAATTACTCAAAATTAAATGTTAAGAAGAAAATTTCAAAAGATAAATAAATAATAGGCAGAGTAAAAGAAGCATACAAAGAATCACTCTAAAATAATGTTATGATCTTGTGCCTCCAGAGAATCTTTAAATTCTCAGTAGTCCTAAAGGAGAGATTCTTCCAACTCTTACTATAGTTTTCTCTCAGCCTGAGATGCAGAGTTGAACTATGCTATGTGATGGCACTTACCTATAAACATTCTAAATCAGAAGATAAAGAGAAAATTGTTAATCTCCTCATTTTCAGGAAGAAATAAAGAATTGTTTAAAAGCAGCTGGCAAGAGAAAACTCAGGTCACCTTCTGTAAAAGGAAGTGAACTGTCTAGAGTATGTGCCGGGACTGAAATGGGGGGGAGAGGCAGAGACAAAACTGGAGGGATTTCCTGCTCAATAGAACATCTGCTGTCATCCTGACAAATCAAAGTATTTGGGGACATGGGATGATCTAATAGTTATTCAAATGAATTAGTACCAAGTAGAAATCACCAAAATATTGGCTTAGGGGCAATCCAGAGAGATACCAGCAAAAAGAAAGTGATTTGTTTATTTGGGGGGTTTTTGATGACAGAGAAGGGCAGTTTCATAGTCACAGAGAGGGTTGAAGCATTTCTTAAGACATATCACTAAGAACATGCAAAAAATAAAGACAATAGAAAACAATTCTGCCTATGAGAAATTATACACTATTTGCACATTAATTTATGTAGCAACCATAGCTACTTTAAAATACAATATAAGTATAGAAACATCCATGTAATATTTGTGGAATAAAATGATACTTGTTTGGCTTAACATTTTACAGTGATTAAACTCTCTCCCTTCTAACAATTATATGATATAACCATACAAGTATATATTCAAGTTAAGTTTTTGAAATTAGGAAACTTTTTAAATGTATAATTAATGATTATATGAACTAATACAAATATTTAATACATTTTATAGTGTTCTAGCATAGAGTTTTCACAATGCCCAGTTGTCTTAAGGTGCACAGCCACTTATTTTTAACACAGTCTTTAAAAAAGCAGCTATTCTGTCAGGTTAAATCACAGTATTTCTTTTTTAATATTAGCTAGACCTAAAAGACATCTAATTAGAAGCAAAAATGAGTCGACCATATAATATTTAAGGTGTATATATTTATATTTGATCAATTTGAAAATTATTTCACTGCAATGTATTAAACTAGCTGGCAAATATTTAATATTAAAGTCTCTTTTAAATAATTGCTTTTGGTTACTTAGCTCTTGTATCATTATGGTAAACAGCAGTATTTCTAGCTTTCTTTCCTCCTAGGCACATGGGATCATTACATTTCTCTGTCCCTTTAAAGCTAAGTGTAGCTACTTGATTTACTTTAGCTAATGAAAAGCAAGCCAGTGAAAGTGAATCAGTTCCTGGCAGGATGCATAAGAATTAATAGGAGATTCTCCATTCTTTCTTCTTTTGTCATTCTGATTGGAAAAACAGAGAGTTCTGTACAATGCAGTCTTAATATGGATTGCTGAGATGTCACCTAGAGAAAGTTGCCCTAAAAGCACACTCATATTCACAGCTGACATGATGAGTGAAACATAAATATCAGTTATTAAACTATAAAGGTTTAGTTGTTGTTTGTCAATGCAGTATAACCTTGCTTATCCTGATTCATATAATTTTCTTTTCTCTAATTCCCATGATTGGATGATGTGACCCCCTAGCCTGCTCCACTGAGAAACTTCACATGTTTAAAATTATCCTATTTCTGTAGAGAAGTAGTATAAAGGACACTAACAATTTATCAGAAATATCTAGTTTTATGTAAGTGCTTTGTTGAACACCATTTAAGTGCATTGGTGAACACAGACTCGATGATAGGTTATTTATTCACAACAGTGATAAAATCAGTCCTTGTTCTCCAGGAGTGTATGTTCTAGAGACATGGCAAACAAAAATCCAAATGAATTGGCTCAATTCAATGTGATCATTTCTTTAATAGAAATATATACAAAACAAGGCTGAGAGCAGACAGAAAGAAATCAATCCTTGCCTGAAGGAGTTAAGGAAACCTTTGCAGAGAAGAGTAAGTATGGTGGCTGAACATAAAGTCTGAGTGTATTTTAGGCAAAGGGAACATACAAAGGCCTGACAATGTGTGAGCTGAAGACAAAGTCATGGTTAAATAATGCTAAATATAATATGGGAGAGGTACTGGAATAGAGAGATTAGACAGCTGGATGAGGCCATTGTATGGTGATGTAAAGTGAATCATATAGTCAATGTAAAGAGCTTCACATGTTTATAAATGAGAAACTTTGGAAGAATTTGGAGGTGGAATTGAAATGATCATTTTGCATTTTAGAAAAAATTAACAAGAAAAACTTTGGTTTTGATTAACTTTAGGATTGATTGGAATAAAGTGAAATAAAAGACAAGAGAACATTATGAAGCTAATAGAAAAGAACAACTACAGAAAAGGAGAGTAACGGCAACATAGAAAAGGAAATGAGCAGAACAATATTTTAAACAGAAAAAAATATCTGGGTGACAGGACTGAGAGAAGGAGGGACCTAGAGGGATCAATGCCCACCAAGATTTTAAGTTTGTGGCACCACCTATGAACCATTTACTGACATGGGGGATGTAAGGAGAAAAACAAGTTTGAGGAATGGAAAGGTAACAGTGATGAGTTCAGTCTGGGACACACTGAATTTGCATTAATGTTTCATTTAGATAAAGATGTCTAGCAAGAGCTCTAAATAGCTTTAGATCTCTGATTCATAAAGCTTATATCAAATTGTTTAAATAAAATATACAGATTGATTGGAAAAAAGGATTAAGCAGAGAGTGATAGAGGAGATAGCTAGAAATAACTCTTTCTGAAATCTCACATGTGCATTTTTCTCTGTGTTTGAATTCCCTGAGTTGTTTCCTTAGTTTCCCTGTGAAGAATGTCTTCATGATTCATTATATAATTCATTAGAGGCTAGGCTTTGTGAAATCAAGGACTTTGCTTAATTCGTATTTTACAGTCTATGGAAGTTAAAACAGTGTTTTGTAGTTAGGAATCTCAATAAATTATAGGTCACAATTTAACCTTTCATGGAATAATCTAAATGTATAGGTACTAGGAGAATTATGTGTTATGTCATGAATAAATAGCATAAGAATTTAATTTAGGTAGCCGCTGGATACCCTTGGTTCCCCAGCTGTGGTATCTATAACAATGAGACTTCGTCATGAGATCAAGATTGTGTAGGAAGTGGGTACATCTAGTTATTTCAAGTAGAAAGAGCTGACCATTGCCCTACATTGTTCTGACATGCTCTTTTATCATCTTTGCAATAAGACAATCTGAGAGAAAGTATACTTTAGTATGCTTTGTTGGAAAGGAATATCTGACCTTGTACCAGTTTGGTTTAACATTACTTTTCGCTTCACAAACAAGGGATATAATTTGTTTGATTTCCTCCATGGTGATAATATCGAAAAGAACATTTTAAAAGATCAATTCCCTTAGCCAAGCTTCTGAACCTTTACAGGATCTGTATCTCAGCCAGGAGAGTACCCAAGAAGGTTTGTGTGTGTGCAGTAGAACTATGTATATTCAGTAGGACACAGGTCTACTAATATTGACAATAAATAAACATATCATATTTCTGATTGTAACTGAGTTTGTCTTTGACTCATATCCTGATGAATATTCATCTGTCCTTAAGTTTTACTGCTTAGGTTTCTCCATGGAAATTCCATTCTCACTTTAACTATACCACAGTACAGACTATCTGACTTCTGTGATGCTAATTGCCATTCTAGAATAATTAATCTTTTCCTGCTTGCCTTCCATGGCCCTGGTTATATAGACATATGGGTATTGTATTTAGGTTTGGAACTTTCACTTATGGTAATAATGTCAGACAATAATGTCTTTATATCTGTAAATCATTTTTTTTCTTTAGTTTCAAAACTCTATTTGGAAGGATGCTCCTAAGTGCTGCCTTTAAAGCCATGACTCTATTTCCAAATCAGACCCCGAGATATGGATGCATTCTTGTTTCAGTCTATCTGCCAACTGCCATAAAACACTATGCTTTACATCCAAGCAGATCTGGCATATGGCTTCCTAATGTTTATTAATCCAAGAGGCTTGTTCCAAGTGAAGAGACAAGCACTTTGTAAAAGATCAAAAATCTGTAGGAAAGCAGGCTAGCAATTAGGTTTATATGTCTTTGTTTTGAATGTGTTTATTGCAAGAACTATTTACCCGTGCTATTTAATAACAACATCACAGATCTAATGACACTAAACCGGCAAGAGTTCGTTTTGTAGACCAGTAAGTCTATACCATAAAGATTACTAGAAATTAAAATGACTTTTGTGATCTAAAGAAAGGACAACTGAAAACATGACTGGCATAATTTATCATGATGTGGAATGACATTTATTTATAAATATTCTCAATCACAGCATGCTTACTATTTCCAACTCAAGATCTAAAGCATACATAGCTAATTTGGATTCATTTTTATTGGCTTCCTCCAATTTAGCTTTAAGCACTTCTAATTTACTCTTGATTGTATTTATGTTTAAAGCAGTTTGTCATTTGCATGATTTCCTAAGAATTTCTGTTAGACTAGAAAATACCATGGTTTAAGCTCTATCTCTTATAGCCACTTTTTTAGAAATTACACTCTCTGTTCTTGTTTTCTGCTCCATTCTAATTCTTATAATACTACAAATCTGGTATGAACTGTTAATGGCTTACAAATATGCTTGTAAAATATATATGTGTTTTCTTATTTTTCAAGTTACCTGAACATAGATGCTTATCTAGAGACTTTTAACAGTATTCTGATGTGAGAATTTCTAGAATACCTGTGAAGCTCTTTGAGAATATACAGGGATTTTTAGGAATCATGGAAGACAAAATATTTATTGAACACATATGTTAGTGTTTTCATATTTTCATGCCTGCTCAATAAACCTCAGTAAAGAGTGGAATATCACAAAGGTGACAGTAATGTCAAACCAAAAATAAATAAAATAATAGAGAAGTAAAAATACTTCTGAGGTTCTAATGTAAAATATGATGACAAAAAAATACCCAATGCATATATTTATGTGTTTATGTGAGACTTGTTAGCTGCACACTTACACACATTGCTGTGCATAGAAGTCTCATAAATGTATAGAAAGGTTCCCTATGTCCAGGTACAAAGGTTCAAAACTGAAGTTTGGTTATACCTACCTAGTTTTCATAATAAGTTTTTACCTTATAAAAATAAGAGATAATAACTGCATGATCAGTTGCCTATTGATGGACCTTTAGGTTATTTTTAGTTCCTTCCTTCCTTTTTTTCCTTCTTTCCATCTTTTCTATCTTTTTAAACATTATAGAATGCTGACGTTCCACTGAGCAGTGAATAAAGTGGTGCATAAACATCAGTATCCTCAGACTTGTGTGGTCAGGACCTCACTGTACAAACTTTATAATAAAGTTAGAAAACCAAGTGTAAACTGGGTTTTCATCATCTCATTATGAGGCTTTTCAGTTTTTGAAGAGTTTCCTTCAGTTATTCTTCAGGCTTATAATTAAACAAGATTGGAGGCATTTTTCTTAAGATGTACTAATGTGTGGTGCATTCTAAACAGAAACGATCCTACTGTTCTTAAGGAATGTATTTTGAAAGTTTAATTGATTGATCAATTTATCTTTAAATTGATTCATTGGTATCCTTCTCCTGATTGGTTGTGAGAGCAAACATATATTTTTAGAAAAGTTATTCAGATTTAGGACTAGTTCAGACCTATGAGATATGGCAAAACTAACTAGAAAGCATGAGAATTGCAATTGTAGTGCAATCTGTACAGAAGTTACCGTCTGAGGATAGTTTTGAGTTTCTCCCAAACACTTTAAATACTGATGCTGCAGGCCTTGCGCGTTTTGTAACATTTCCCCACCCCTCAGAAAAGATAGCTGCTGGCTACCCATTCTAGAGCTGAGTGAACAAAGCACTTTTACTATGATATATGCATCTGTAGATTTCTTTGTTTATTCTAAGTTGACTATTTTCCAGGAAGTGTAGATTATAGTTAAGTCAGTAAATATCACATATGTTCAGGCCTTCTGTCTGTTGAAAAAAACAAAATTTATCTGAGTAAATTTTAAGATCTAATTGGCTTTATTAAGCTATTCATGAATTGGGCAGCATCCCATCTAGGGAGTAGAGAGATGCTCCAAGGAGTTGTATAGAATGGAAGGTTCTTATAGACAAGAGTGTGTGTGGCTGGGGGGAGAAGTTCTTTGCAAAATAAAAGAAAGGACTGTTTCAGGTAAGGCCACCCTCCCTTCAAGGGAAGAGCAGGGGGTCTTATCATGCAGATTTCCTCATCTTTCAGGGATGGAGAGACCTCTTATGGCAGATTGCCTTTGGTGCTGACCAGAAAATTACTGATTAATTGTTAGGACTATATTTCTGAATTGAAACTGCAGTCAAGTTAGATTTAAGACTCAGTTTTGTGACTTGTCATAACGGAAGTGACTCCGTTCATGTGTGTATGTGTGTGTGTGTGTGTGTGTGTGTGTGTGTGTGTGTGTGTGTGTGTGTGCATGTTTTAATATATCTGTGAATTTTCTGCCCTTTTCTTTCTTCTTCTGGTATTCTCACTATGTGCATATATTGGTGTACTTAAGTGTCTCATATTTTTTTGAGGCTTTCTTAATTTTTTTTCATTCTTTTTTCTCTATTTTTCAGTTTATATAATCTCTCTCTATTTCTCTGCAAGTTAATTTATTCTTTCTTCTATCATTTCAAATCTGCCATTGAGCCACTTCAGTGAATTTTTGTTTCAGAGGTATTAAAGGTTGCTTTGCTGCAATTTTCACCAGTTGTATGAGGAGGATGTCAGCAGAGCTCTTGACACTGTATGTCAGAGGTCCATCTCTTCATAGAGGGTACTCTTCATTTCTGAGTTTCTAGTTGTGTCTTTATTCACCTTAGATCATTAAAAATGCACTTGTTCTAAAGATTTAATAAATAAAATGAATACTCACTAATGTGGGATAGAAGTCACCTCTCTCAATGTGGTATTTTTGTCTTTTTAAAAGTAATATTTCTTATAGGAATTTTATTGATCACACAATAATTACAAGAATGTCAGGTATAATGATGTATACAATCTTTTAATACATATTCTTATGAAATTGCTTGAATTTTATTGACTAAGGCCATAAAATATCTTCTTAAGACTATTTACTTAAATATATAAATGCATATGAACATTTACATATATAGTTATATATCACTTATATAATATCATATCATATACATCATATATGTCATGACAAAAGAAGCATAATTACATAAGACAATAATATTTAATGATTATTTTCAACAAAATGTGTTAGTTATTGTAACTCCAGGGGAAAATCCTGTGGCTAAATACCTTTGAAACCAAAATAAGTCAAAGGGAGAAATGAAGTTTATGAAACCCATTTATTTCTTACAAGCAGTCCACTTCTGCTCTCCTGTGTCTCTTGTGACCTGGCTGCAAAAAAAGAAGCCTCCACCCAAACTCCCCAGTCTAGGTAAGCTGTTACTTACCCTTGTATTACCTATAAATATGAAGATGGACTACTCTTCTCCACCCCGAGAAAACACCCATTGTATGGAGATGCACTAAAGCCAGGCACGAGATTCTGGAAATATTGCAATTTTACCCACAATTATGAGTTTTAGACCATAACCTTCTCAAACACTATCATTATGTTAAAAACTATTAGATGAACCAATGTTATTAAAATAGAAACTTGATTTCTATGTTTTTTCCAAGAACAGAACAAATGTATGTTTATTATTTAGAAGTTAGTAGAATAAATTCATAGCTTCTAATAGATGATTTTTTTCTCATATGGAAAAATAAAATAATACAATTATTTTAAAAATTAAGCTAACAAAGAAAAGCAATATATGTTTTAACAATGAGTCATTAGTCAATAGTAGGGGGAATTGATTTTAAGTTTAAAACCAGAAAGGAAGGGTTATTTTTCAGTGAATTAAGATGATAGGGACATTTATATATACTTCTAATTTCAGGCTAGTCTATTAAAAAACACCTAACAGTATTTTCAAAATTTACAATATGTATGAGATAGTCTTTAGAAAAGTATTAATAAAGAAAAGTTCTCTAAAAGTTTGTCAAATAGGGCACACCATATATTTTTTTAAACTCTCTTAAGGTTGAAATTGTATTTATCTTCTGCACTTATCTTCTGATTGTATTTATCTTCTGATTCAGTAAGTGTCATATATCTCCAGGCCTTCTATTTGTACTTATCCTCTGATTATATTAATCTTCTGATTCTTATAAAAGTCCATCTATATTCAACTAAATTTTGCTATTATGAATATTTTGTTTCAATGTCCTGGCAGAAGAACTTTCTGAAAGAGCTATAAAAGGCATTCAACTTTCCTCTTTTATTTGGCAAAACATTATCTATTGTTTAAATTAAAAGCCAATGCCTTCACAAAATGAGTGTATTATGTTATGTGCTAAGATTTTTTTAATGCCTACAAAGACCTACATTAAAATCAAACAAACAATAACAACAATAAAAATTATCTCTTCCCAGGAAAATACAGAAATACATTTGCTTTATCATTTCTTCACTGAAATACATCCCATGAGTTAACTATAATATTTTTCTAAGAAATAGATTTGCAAAAGGCTTTGCCCAGAGTGAATTATCTTAATCTCAACACATTTGCTAGAAAAACACTACTATATTATACAAAAATGTACTTTTCAGCATAATTATCACAGTAAAATATTATTGGAAAGCATATGTAATACCATATTAAATAATCAATTGAAATACATGAAAATTCTATAGAAATTCATTTAATATCTACTCTATTGATACTTGTAACTCATGAATAAAAAAATCTATCTTTATTACCATATGTAGATAAACCTTGATTCAGCAATTTTAAATAATTGAAAAATAATGCAATAAACACTTCCTATCACAAAACCTAGAATGTCAACAGTACTATCTCTGTAGGTTTTTTTTTTTTTTTTTTTTTTGGTGAAGGGAAGAAGACATCCAAAAATGCTGTGGTCTTACAGTTAGTTCTGTGATTTGCATGATAGAAAAATTAATACAGACTAAATATGTCTCATGACCAAAAATATTTTTAGGTCTGTTTGTAGTGTGGGATGACACATACATAAAAAAAGAAAAAGAAATACAAATTCAGAGACTGTGTATATTTCAATTTATATTTCCTGCTTTTCTCCCATTCCATCTATCATCCAGTCGAAATTTACTTCATAGCCAGATTTCTGACCAACCCATGCAAACAGCAAGTGAAACTGGCCACATCATTCAAAGATAATTGTAAAAAGAAAGAGAAACAAAGGAGAGAAAAATGAAAGAAAAATGAGAATGAAGAAAAGAAACAAAGGAGAAAAGAAAAAAGGGTGGAAGGAAGAAAAAAGAATGTAACAAATTGATGAATTAATTCTTTCTACATTTTTTTTCCTTTTTTTGGCTTTGCACATTAATTTGTGACTGTTGGTGTGTTGATGTAATTGACTCATAACTCAGAGGTACAGCAGGCAGAAGTGATTGTTGCCCTGGAGACTATGCTCCTCTGGGCTGCTGTTGTCCCTCAGCTATTTCTTTAGAGAAATCCAAAGGGATTTGCTTGAGGATATTCTTACATTAGAAACTAACCCCTTTTGCTACCACTAAGCTAATAGTTTGTAGTATGAATCTTTACAATATTTTTCTGGAGGAAAGTGAAATGGGTCTAGGGATATGTAATCTGTAATTAACTAATGTTAAAATAATTTAATTTTGTGCCAGTGGCTAATATTCTTATTTTTGGAAGTACTTAAATTTAAATACCGAAACCATTATTAAGTGTTTCTACTGGTTGAAAACACACCAATGAAGTTGCAGTCATCAAAAATTAAATTGGAATTGTAAAAGTAGGTTGAGCTTTCTATATTGCAACATACATGGTTATCACTAAACTTGATGTTCGATAGAAAAGGATACAATTTTTTAAGCATTTAATTATGAATTTCTCCAATAGTCATTTATTTTGATATAAAAACAATTAAATAATCAATGGTATAGTTTACATATTCTTTAACTTCGTAGATGAGGAAGCCAAACTGAAAGTACTTAAATTTTACATATTTAAAGAGTGGTATATTAAATGGAATAGTATATTATAGGTTTTGGTAAGATGCCCTTTCTTCTATTGGTGTAAAGGAAAAAACATAAAACACTTCCATGTGTAGAATAAATCTGGCCCTGAGATGCCTTACCAACCTTATTATAGGACATTTGCTCACAAACCTCTTCTTTATCTCTTCGGATTTCTTCATCTCATTCAACTTCAGTTTCCAACTTGTTTCTTCCCAAAATACTAAAAGAAAAATCGGCCTATTGATGTACAAATATTCTATAATTTATCCCTGCTGAAAATAACACGAATATTTCTTCCTGAATGCACAAGCTAGTTTGATTTTTTACTGAATTCTGGAAAAATTACTATCTCCTTCAGGATAACTGGACTGGTAAGATAATTTTCTAAATGTGAAAATAGTAAATGCTCTTGTTGGAAAGTCAAAATACATGAAAGTATGAAAATAACTAGTGGAAGAAAAAGGGAATCTAAATAATAAAAGATCCTAAAACTCTTTCAACATTGTTTCTTAGGGATAGGCATGTAATTCCATCAGAGCCACTAGAAATAAAGAGTTGTTTGCTAGAGTCTCTGGGGAAAAAATGAGATGTGAGAATGTAAGTGAATCTTAGTGTTGTTGAAAGATTTGGTATGAGTTACAGATAAAACATGGAGTTCCAAGAGGCAGAGAAAGTAAGTCCTAATGGCATGGCTGGTGTTTGAACTTTCAGGTATAATTTTAGATAAATTAATTTTATTCAGTCAGTGAAAGTTTGGCTTTCTGTCATACAAAATAAACCCTCATTTATGTGATGGTGCATAAGAGAAAATGACTGGATTTCATTTCCAGAAAGTATACATGGAATATCAATCTGAAAACTGCAGATTCTTAATCAGTTGGTCACCCCTTGTCTTCATAATATGATTCATTCTAATACCAGAATTATTTGGTCATTTATAAAGCAACTAAAGTGATTTAAAGTAATGCTGAAGTTAGTGATAATTACAACAAAATTATACTACAACAAATGTTCCTGGGTATCCATTCTTCTCTATCATCCTCAGTATTTTAGAACTTTTTGAGAAAGCAACTTTATAGTCCTGACCACAATCTATGTTCTGGTTAAATCATAAACAACTGTTATTTGTTGATAAACTTCATAAATTTGGTATTTCAAGCCTCTTTCTCTGTACACCACATTATACAAACTTGCTCCACTCAAAACTATTTTCTGAACTTCTCCCTAACTAGTGCATTCATTAGTTGAGGCATCTGATCACATAATCACTATTTGATTGCACACCTGTGAAGGACACTAAAGTTGACAGCTATTGTTCCAAACTGTAATTTAGCTTTGAATTTTTTGCTCTAATATGTGTTCCATAAACTGAGGGTTTCACCAACATTGTGATTATTGTACATTTTCTTGAATGTTTTCCTTTAAAAACATTGTATCTATATTTATTTTCCTTCAAATATTTATGCAATGGTACAAATTGATTTGATAGTGAAGATTAATGTCATGTTCTCTAATCTTTCATGATCTGTAATCTAGGGATGTTAGAAAGTTACCTGGAGAAAGTGGCAGCAATAAAGAAAAATGCTAGTTTAAATGAATGAAAACAACTATCCAAGCACATTTTATTTTATTTGTAATTATGCTTTATGTTCTTATTAGTAGAAGAGACATTTAAACCTTATTGTTAAGAGGAAAAATAAAGACTCCCATCTGTTCTTTCTCACAGCAAGGATCATGATCTTGCAAATGGTAGAAGGATTTAAATGTGGAATGCGAATTAGCTGCAATAGCCCATGCTCCTTCAATTCTCATAACTCATTTAAAATTATAAGGATAAACCAGTACATCAAGCTTTTTAACTGATTAACAACAAATCAAGGGACTTGGATCTTTTGACTATAATTCAGAATATGCATAGCAAAAAGTCTGTTAATATTAAGGATATGGCCCTTCATATTTAACACATCAACTGTCTTCCACCAGATAAATGAACAGTTTTAGTAGCCTAATTCAGTTCTTACAATAAGAAAAGTTGAATATTTCACATTATTCTGTTTATTTACATAAGCCTTTCTATTTTGCTTGGTTTGCATTTATCTTTAATTTTTTCCCATTTCATTTGAACTCCAGATAAATGGGATTACTCTGAAGTTGAAATTTTAATAAGCTTCTTGTTGTATCTACTTTTGTTTTCATTTAATTCTTAGAAGCACTAAAAATGTACCTTGTGGGGCAAGGTAGAAAGATAAAACTCTCAATTAATTTCTGTCGATTTTCATATAGGAAGCAAAGGGAGTTTTCAAAGGAATGATTTCTTTATTTATCCACAACTTGTAAAGAATTGTTAGAGTAACACTAAAAGTAACTTCATCCTAAAGTGTTATGACTTGCTTTGTACTAGACTATTAATGCTGTTACTAAACTTTAGATTTTTTAGGAATTGATAAATTATTTTTGCCTTTAGGCATGTAAATTCTCAGATATACCATAATCTGTGGCAGTATGATTCCAACAATAGACTTGAGATATAAAAGAACTTTATGAATTTCCCAGCTTTAGCAGCTCCCCTTCCATTCTTGATAAGAACCACTGACTATAGCTCTCAATAGTTTATAAAATGTTTGGCAAACTCAGGTAATGTCCTCCCACCTTTTGCAGTATGATTACTTTCCCCTAAATTTCACTTAAATAACATTTTGCCAACTGCACTAAATAATTTTTTTCTCGAGTTATATGTTAGAGTCAAGGCAAATTCTAGAGACATGTACACTTGAAAAGGGTATTCTCAGGATAATTAAATAGAGGCTTTAAAAAAGACCATTTTTATTTATATATACCATTGACCCTTGACCAACATGGGTTTGAACTACATGGATCCTCATACGAAGACTTTTTTTTCAACAAGCATATTGGAAAAATTTTTGGGAGATTTGCAACAATTTGAAAAATATCTTCTTTGCTGTAGTTTTCTACATTGTGAGAATACAGCATGTACTACATATAACATAAAATACATGTTAATTGTTTATGTTATTTGTAAGGCTTCTGTCAACAGTAGGCTATTAATACTTAAGTTCTGGGGAATAAAAAGTTATGTATGAATTTTTCAATTGTGTGGTGGGTTGGTAATGCTAAACATGTGTTGTTCAAGGGTCAGCCTTATTTTCTTTTCATTATCAACTGAGAAAAAAATCAGTTACCTCAGTTTAAACTATGTAATTAATATACCTTTATTACCAGAGGTTCAGAAGCAGATCTATTTATCTGCCATAAATAGATAAGTATTAAAATAACTATATATAGTGCATGAATCTAGCCAATAGAAAAATCAACAAACAGGCAAAAACACGGTTCATAAGAATCGGTATATTTTCATACTTTTAAGAAGTTACGACTATAAGGAATATCATTGATCTGATAACAGTTTTTATTAACTCTATTAACATGAGGTATGAAGATGGTAATGCTAACACAGTAAACCATTAAATAAATGCACTGATTGTGCAATGACTTCCAATTCTTGAGAGATTAATAGGTGAAAAATATGTATATGACAGACAATATTTTATTCCAAATCAATGTAGGGACTGAACACTATACTTGTAAAAAAAAATCTATCTGTCATTAAGAGAAACATTGAAGAAGATTTTTGTATGAATATGATTAATACACCGAAGATAAAGTACTAATAAAAATAAATTAATAATTATAAAAATGTTTCCTTTCAGGAGACACTAGGAGTTGTATTTTTCATTACATATTAATAACCATCACTACTAATAAAAAAACAGCAAGTACTATTCTAAATGTGGCTTAGTCATTGAGAAAAGCAAAAGGGTGTGAATTATAAAGCTAGATTTTTAACCTCAACAGTTTGACATGTTTACATAAAGAAGCATTTCCATTTTCTCATTCTTAGTTTCCTAATCTTCAAAATTAGTACCTGCATAATCTATCTGAGCCTGTTGTAATGTTAAGTAACAAATGACAAACATTCTTTACAATGTAAAATTTTTATCCAAATACTGTTTTATATCAGTATGCCATTTAAAAAATAGGAAATAATAATCCATACTTTGTCAAGTTATTGAAAGATATAGAGACAATATTTTTGAAATTTCTAGCACAATGTCTCATAAGTATTCTGTATTTTAAAGCACATGTGTTTGTGTGTTGTGATTTTAAGTGCTGAATGTTTCATATGTTTCTTTTGTGCTTTCAAATTTTTAAAATTGAAATATAGTTGATATATAATATTATATTGGTTTCAGTTTACAACATGGTTAGTTGAAAATTATCTACATTACTAAATGCTCACCTCGATAAGTGTAGTTGCCATCTGTCAAAATATAAAGTATTATAAAGTTATTGACTATATTTTTTATGCTGTGCAATACTTTTATATGTTGAATTATTGGATCTCTAAATACATTTCAAAATAAAAGGGGTATTTTATTATTCCTTTTAAAAATAACTTACAGTGTTGTAACACTTATATTACTTAGTTTTTTAGAATTCTGTCATATAATCCCTGTTTTTCACTTTGCAAACAAAAAAGGAAGTGCAAAATTATCAAGTAGTGTATTAATAATATTGCTTATTTAATATTTGTAAAGTTGGCATACTACTTGAACTTCAAATGAATAACTTTTCAAATTTAAACCCAAATATTTTTAGGTTCCAGGCTGCTAGAGGACATATTTTTTTAATGTTACATTCTAAATTGCGATTAATTTTTCTACCGCTTTGAGCACATTTAAGTCTAAATTTGTTGCTTTAATTAAACTGAATAATTCAAATATTAAATGAAACTGTGTAACCTCAACTAATTGAAAAACGAGTGGGCTGATTACTGAATATGAAGACAGATATGAAAGTGTAGAGTTCTGTATTAAACTCACAGTTATTTTTAAACATTATTAAAGATTTTTTTCCAAATGTGAACTGAAAGGGAAATTCCCCCTTTTGTGGTAGGGGTGTGTGTGTATACGTGTGTTAAACAAAATTAGAATATTTCTTCACGTTTTCTGCTTGACGTGCATTACTTTCATGGATCCCCAATAAAAATCTTCCTCAGATACATTCTACCCTACTTGATCAAAATGTATAAGTTTCAGTCTTGATAAGCATCATTGATTAAAATATGATTTTAATAGTAAAGTTGAATTTGATTAAGTCAGGTCTTTTGCATTTGAAAAATCTTAACTGAATTAATGAATACATATAGAGGAGGAAGGTGTCAGGAAAACCTCCTGTAGCTTTTGCTTTTGATTTTAGTGGCTTTAGAACAATTTGCCTAAATCTCAATATGTCTGCTTAATAAATTGTTAAATAAAGTATATATATGAGAGAGATACACACACAAGTACCTAATATAGTTCCAGTAATATAAAAATATTAAATAATATTAAAGTATTTGCCTTTTAACATTTTAATAAGCAAAGGAATGTATTAATTATTTACAATTTCAGTAACAACAATCATATTTAAGTGCTGATTGTCATGGTGAAACAAAAGAGAAAAGGCATTATATTTCTCCCTTCAGTTTAGTATATGGCGTAGTGAATCTTGTTCACTCATGAAAGTAGGCCTTACCTTAGATTTTTAAATTTACCTGTAACTAGAAATGTATCACCTTAGCTAGTTCTGTTTCCTTGTTTTTTTGTTAGAGTAAAATGAATCATTTTATGTAAACTTACCTGTAAATGAACAAGTACATTCAAGAGTAGCTGAGAATTTTTAAATGTCTCTATGTTCCATTATGTTTTTAGTTTCTTTCTATTCTTCTAATTATATCAGAGGGAGAAATGCCAATGGACTATGCTTATATGTTTAACATGTTTACACTTGTTTAACATGTTTTACATTTTCATGATTGCTCAAATTTAATTATAAATGAAAGCTACCTCCATGAAGGCAAATCAGCTATTTCTCTAATCTTTCTCTCATTTCATGAAGTGGGTTATAATATTACAGAAAATGAAGTGACAAATTGGTGTCCAAAAGAAATAGCGTGACATGACTGTATTCATTTTGAAATAGCAATGATTAAACCATTACCAAATTTTGCCTTTTTAATAATACAATTTATTTCGTATCTTTAGAATTTTTCGTATTTTTGGAGACAACCAATATATCTCTTGCAACTCTACCACTATTGTTTTACATAATTATTTTAATCAGATGGATATCAATTCCAGTGGTAGCTGAGAATTGAGAAGTCTTCAGAAATGAATCTTTAATGTCATTGGGTTTTCACATTTTAATTAGTTACAAGTTCATTTCTGACTATAATAAAATGCAGTAAATATTTATTTTGGTGAACAAAAATGATTGAGTTCACCATGTGCAAATACTGCACTAAACACTAAAACCAAAGGAACAAATTAGAAAGTAAACTGCTTTTAAGCAGTTGAAAATATGAGAGTGATACATAAAGGTCAAATTTTATGTCATTTATAAAAATTTTCATTTGAATTGAGTAAAGCTAGTGATATATAGTGTACTTTATGAAAGATTTCCTCTGTTGATTCATGAAAACAATGTTAGAGATGCAAAGTTCCAATAGTCCTAAAGTAGGAAATTTTGTCTAATTATCTGTTTGTCAATATGAAGAATTTTTAGAAGTAACCATAGAAATATCTGTGGAGTGACTGGGGAAAAAAATGTGTATGTAATTTCTGTCAATCCATGCACTCTTGGGAACCTCACAGAAAGGATAAACCTCAAGAAAGAAAATACACTTCTGCTTTCCATGTTACTCAGAATGATTTCACTCTCAAATTTGGCCCACTAATATCTTTTTATTTATACCAGTTCTTAAGTTATATTTCAACATATTCAATCAATATTATGGTAAAAGTGATTTAAGGAAAGTGTTTCATTTCTGAAGATAAAAGGAGAAAATTTTAAGCCTAGAAGAGTCATATGTAGGACTTGCTGGCTAATATTGTTATTTAGAGATCCTGACAAAGTATTGCTTTAAATATTCTTATGATATCCTTTTATAAATTCCTACCCTCAAAAATATATTAACAGATAATGTTAATCATCTGTTGCTTAAGAGGGACTAGGATATTTCCTACTAAGTCAATAGAACACTTAAAATTTAGGACAACAATATATCACTGGGAAAGGTAGAAGCTATAAACAGCAATGTGTCTTCTGATTTAAAAGAAATCAAAACCTTAGCAGCAATTAGGGCCCACAAGGACAACCTAAGTTACATGCGCTTCCCACTTAAAAAAATATGGATTAGTCTCTTTTTTATTTAAACATGAATAAACATCTTTATGGCAGAATAATTGCCATAAAGCAACTACAAAGACATTTGATAACACAGAAAATAAAGAACATACTACTGAGGATGTGAAGAAAAAATATACTTTAGAAAAGAAAATGTACAAAACACGAAAGTAAATTTTGGAAAGAATGACTTTATGATCAGTAATATTCAGGTTGACAAGGACTTTTTAAAAGTCAAAGATGAGGTCTAAATATATAGCAAGAGAAAAAGAATTAGTGGAAACTATAATTTTCCTGAACAAACAAGCAATCTTAATGACTTATAAAAAGGGCCCAACTTGTGAATTACAGAAAGATTCATCCCTCCATATATCTCAAGATGGAATTTTTGAATTTCAAGTTTAAAGAATAAATTTTGCACCCATTGGGGAAATATAAAGGTGAATCTATGCCTAAAACACACACTGCCCACACTTCCTTACAATCTAACAGCTACTAATATAATTGAGCAGTTTATAGTTTTCAGGGGAAAAGAATTGAGACAATTATTTTATACTAAGCTATCAGTTTTTACTTGTGAAAGACATTTTTCAAAATTCAATCTCAGGACATAGTCTTCACAAAGGTATATTCCTGAGTTCTTTTCATTGTGAATGAATGTACAAATATCTACAATACAAATTTTTGAAAAAAATAGATGCCCACATAACCACCTCTCAGTTAGAACAAATGTTATGTGTTTGCCATATATGAGAGCAAAAACTGTAAAATCAAAATTCCATCATCAGTTCTATATTTTTTGGCTAGTCTCACTGTTCAGAAATAGAAGGCATCCCTAGTTTGATTTGCTTTAGTTCCATGAACTTATTTGTAATAAATAATATATATTATTTTCCATGTTTTTAAATTTTATGGAACTATTATTAATATATGTATTTCTATGCAATTTGTGTTTTCTTTGATTTTTGTTTTATCAGTGACTATATAGAATTATTTCTTTAATTTTAGTTCTGTATTGTATACAGTTTACTATTTTTCCTATGAAGGAATTATTTTTTTTCACATGTGTTTTCAAAATACAAACAGCTGTTACATTGAACAGTGTTTCATATGGATTTCCTAAATGGACATATGCAAGAAGGTGTCTTAGATTTAAAACTAAGAACGAAATATTTGAAGTGATATAGTATGAGCATTTGCCATACAGTGACTGATTTTGATGCCGGAGTTCTTGCTTACAGAGCTGAAGAATGAATTCAGCAAACACCCAAAGTAGGAGAGCCAGGGACAGGCTATTATTGAGAGATACTGTGAGAGAACAGAGCTCCCAGCTCGCCCCAGAAGGGAACAATGGAGCCCATAGTTGTGTGTTGCCTAGGGGTTTTATAGGCAGTTAAGGATTTTGGGGAATCAGATAAAGGCTTAGGGCTGTGGACTTGTTAAGTGGTCTCTGAGTATTAAAAATTAACTTAACACAAGAAATTTACTGCTCTGATTTCTCCCTGGGATACCAGCATCTTCCTCTGGGAGCATATCAAACAAGGCCACCTGCCCAGCCCCGAATATGGGCTGAGTTATTGTCTGTTTGTTTAAGAGTAAGTTAAGAATCTTACTTCTTACATTCCTGGGTGTTAAAAATGTAGTATTATCTTTAAGATGGAATCCTTCCTCCCTTTTTACTGTGTTGTTTGTGACTGAGCTTACTTGTGATATTAATTGCCCAGGTTATGTATTACTTGATTAGGGGATGAAGGAGGAAAAGCAGCATCTGGGCAAAGTTAATGAAGATAAGTTGGGCTTTTTAGTAGGCTAAGGTAATTTTACAATAGCCTCATTTAATTGACACAATGAAGCCATGGGCTATGCTGAGGTATTTTCTTATCTGGGGGATGTTCAAACATTCCAGGCCAAGTTTCTCTTGGCTTTTTAGTTTTAAATAATCTTCACTGAAAAATGATTATATTCCTAGTTTGATATTTTACTTTAGAGAATTAATGTGACTCTGTCTTTGCTTAATTGTTTAATATGGAGTTTTAGTAGGGCTTTTTTCTATCAGCCCTTACCCTATTCTGACTTCACCCATGGTCCCTGTCTCAATTTGGCATTAAAATTCAGTTCTAGTTGCTCAGGTTTATCATATCATGATTTATTTTTATATATTTTCACTATTTTAAAATTTCCAAAAAACATATATTCAGTACTTCTTGCCATTGATTTCAGTGTGATTGCACTGCAGTCAGAAAGCCTTCATCCTTCAATTTTCAGATTATTAATCTACAGACATCCATTGTGTCCAGGCTTTTGATACTGTTCAAATCTTCCCTATCCACACTAATATTTCTGCTTGACAAAATTTATATGTCATTTTTTTAGTGAAATGTTCTAAAATTTATCAGTATGATTGTCAATTTTTCTTGTAATTCTGACAACCATTAATTAATCCACATATTTTGATCTATTTTGCTAAGTGCATTCAAGTTCAATTGTCTTTTTTTTGTGATTATAATGTTATTTTATTTATCCTGGCCAATACTTTTTGGCCTTAAAATTTAATTGTTTTACTGTTTAAATAGCCATAAATTTCATCTTCATTATTAATTCCCTGAAATGTATTTACCACTTTACATTCAAGTTGTCTCATATTTTACTATGAGAATATGTTTTCAAATAACCATAAGTGCTTTTAATTTCAAATGGGAATGGATGATAGGATTACAAAGCAATGAATTAAATCTATTAAAATATGTTAGTTTTCCACTGATTTGGAAGTACAATTATGAATATATTAGAACTCTTTCCAACTTTTCGTCAATGTAAGGAACTGAATAACAAATAAATAGTTGATGGCTGCTTTAAAAAAATAGATAAATATCACACACTGGGTGGTTTAAAAAATAGATTCTTTCACAGTTCTAGTACTCTGAGGTCCAAAATTAATGTGTCGATAAGGCCACACTCCCACCAGAGGATTTCCTGTTTCTCCTGGCTTCTGGTGGCTTCTAGAAACCCTTGATGTTCCTAGGTGGTAACTGCATTACTCCTGTCCATACCATTTGCTTCACATTGCCTTTTCCTGTGTGGATGTATCTTTTTCTCTTTCATTTGTCTAATTTCCCTATGCTTCCCTCTTGTAAGAATACATTTCATTTTATTTAATACCCACCCACATAATTATCTCATCACCTCAAAATCCTTAACTAATTACATATACAAAGATTATTTTCTATATAAACTAACATTCACAGGTCAAAGTATTGGGACTTGGACATCATTTGGGGCCCACCATTGACTTACTAGAAAGTTTATGAACCCATGGAAAACCCATGAAAACATTGTTAGTTTGGGTTTGTAAAGAAAGTTTATGTCATCCTTTTTTGAAATTTGAATGTAATATTTCACTATAAACTACACAGAAATGAAAAGTAGTATAAATCCTGCTGAGAAATATTACAAACAGCTTTCATAGGAAAAGTTAGCTAGCAACTTCTCTATGGAATTCTTTTTCTAAAAAATAGTCAATTTGTATTGGGATTGTGTACTTAAATTGTACTTAATCTATTCTTCATATTAATTCCAAATATACTTAAGAGGATTATTACTTTTAATTCACATGTAATTTGAGTTTTTCATATTTTACCATATTTCCTAAGCAACATAAATAAACATTAAGATTAACTGAACTTATTTTGCTGAAAACGGCATCTATATCTCAATGCTAAACTTCTACAGATAAACTACCTCTGGAATTTAACCAATTTCCTGACAAAGTATTATATCAGAATGGCCTTTTACTGCTATGCTATTTTCTTGCCTACTGTTTCCGTATATGCCATTCCCATTGGTATTTATTTCTTCCATTCCGGTGCCACATTTGGTTAAAGTGTTGTAATTTATGCTCTGTACATTATGCTACTGGCTTTGGGCAATGTGTACATTTTAAATAAACAAAATGAATAAATTAGTTTTGTTGTTCTAACTGCCTCTTACCTTCAGTATTTCTCTGAAAACATATTGCCTATAGGGATATCTGAAGACTTATTTAGGTAGCAATTCTTAGCAAACAATAGGAGGCAATTGCAAAATATTTATGAAATATAAATATTTAAATTGAGAATATTTGTCTTAATTTATTTTACAATTTCCTGACATTTCAAATATATAAAGTTGAGGGACTATTTTTGGGAAAAAAAAGGACCATAACACTGAGAGCCAGTATACTTAGGGAAGGAATTAAGTTAAAAAATGCAATGATATTGTGGATAAAAATCTCCTTCCTTAATATTTCATGTCACTACAGCTATTTGAAATACAACTATGGAAAGGCAAAGAGTTAAAATGTAATACTGCAGCTTAATGTTATTACAGTTAAACATCTTAAGATGCGATATTTTGTTTTAAATTATAATAAAAATTGAGCTGATTATTTTAATTAATTTTATTAAAAATAATATTAATATTATTTAATTATTGTTAATTTTATAAAAAATTGATAGCATTCTTATAAAATATCATTTCCAAAACAGTACTTTCTGATGTCTTATAAATTACTATTTTCCTCATTTTTTATTCTAGTTAAGAGCTTTAATTCATTTACCAATTTTTTAAACAAATATTTATTGAAGTGCTCTAAAATGAAAGACACTGAATGTAAAGTTGGAAAAGGTAGAGTCCCTGCTCTGTTTTCAATTGCATAATAACATTTAAGGGTACAGAAAAGTCCATAAAGGGATTTTGGGAACAGGCCCTTTTGTTTTATTTGTTTTTAAATGTAGAAGTAGATATGATTAATTCTGAATTGAGTGCTATAGGAGTTTTCAAAGGAAAGGTATCAGCTGACTTGGTTCATCAAGAATTTGTTTTCTGGGTCTGTTAGAAAAACCAATGAACTATTTGCTGTCAAGATATGGCAAATGGACACAAATAAAATGGTAATGGAAAACACAATTATTTATGTATTAGTAGATGTTATTCATTTTCTAGGAAATAAGACAAAGCTGTCAAAAGAGAAGGCAGTAGGAATATGGCATTTAGATTCATCATATTTACAAAATGTGTATGATTAAAAAGTACCAAGATAGGGAAGAAATAAGGGAGACAGAAACTCTTATGACCTGTTGGTAGTAAAGTCAGACAAACATGTACATATACAAACCTACTTTTCAAAACAATACATACAAAAATTAACATTTAAAAAATTGAATATATCTAAATGTAAATATATATATATTAACTTTTTATTAACATATTATTGATATACACTTTTATGATGGTTTCACATGATAAAACAATGTGCTTACTACATTTACCCATATTATCAAGTCTCCACCCATACCCCATTGCAGTCACTGTCTATCAGTGTAGTAAGATGCCACAGATTCACTATCTGCCTTCTCTGTACTACACTATTTTCCTGTGACCCCTCATACCATGTGTACTAAACATAATAGCCCTCAATCCCCATCTCCCTCCCTCCCCACCTGGTCTCCCTTCCCCTTCCCCTTTTATACCACTAGTCCCTTCTTAGAGTCTGTGAGTTGGCTGCTGTTTCATTCCTTCAGTTTTGCTTTATTGTTATAGTCCACAAATGAGGGAAATCACTTGGTACTTGTCTTTCTCTGCCTGGCTTATTTCACTGAGCATAAAATCCTCCAGCTCCACCCATGTTTGTGCAAATGGTAGCATTTGTTTCTTTCTTATGGCTGTATAGTATTCCATTGTGTATATATACTACTTCTTCTTTATCCTGTCATCCACTGATGGACACCTGTGCTACCTCCATATCCTGGCTATAGTAAACAGTGCTGTGACAAACAGGGGTGCATACGTGTCTTTGAATCTGAGAACTTGTATTTTTTGGGTGAATTCCAAGAAGTGGGATTCCTGAGTCAAATGGTATTTCTATTTTTAGTTTTTTGAGGAGCCTCCATATTGCTTTCCACAACGATTGAACCCGCTTACATTCCTACCAGCAGTGTAGGAGGGTTCCCCTTTCTCTGCATCCTCGCCAGCATTTTTTGTTCTTAGTCTTTTCGATGTTGGCCATCCTTACTGGTGTGAGGTGATATCTTGTTGTGGTTGTAATTTGCATTTCCCTGATGATAAGTGATGTGGAGCATCTTTTCATGTGTCTGTTGGCCATCTGAATTTCTTCTTTGGAGAATTGTCTCTTCATATTTTCTGCCCATTTTTTAACAGGGTTATTTGTTTTTTGGGTGTTAGGCCTGTGAGTTTTTTTATTTATTTTAGATGTTAACTCCTTGCCAGATATGTCACTTACAAATATATTTTCCCATACTGTAGGATGCCTTTTTGTTCTGTTGATGGTGTCCTTTGCCATACCGAAACTTTTTAGTTTGATATAGTCCTGTTATGGAAAATACTGGAAGACCTAGACTGGATCACAGATGGAAGAACCAAGTGGCACTTAGAGGTCTTGGATTTTTGAGGTTTATTTTACACCAGTGGGCCCAGAGGGGAGTAATCTCCCAAGCTCTGAGCTCTGAGCACAAGCAAGGGGAGCAATTTATATTATATTGATATGTGGCATTTTGGCATGCACAGGGCAAAAGAGGAGCTTGGAGGAGGGTAGGAGGGAGCTGGGAGTGCTTTGCCAACTGGAGGGAAAAAGCAGTTTTCTGACCTTGAAGGCTGTGTTGAATATTTTCCTTATCACTCCCCCCTCTGATGCCCCTTTAAATACTTCATTTTAGGGGGCATCATCTTTTTGGTTTATGATAGGGTTATAATGGCTTGTACTTATACTTTTGTACAGTAAACATTACACAGAAGTACTTTGAAATGCAGGCTGAGACTTGAGTTCAGTTAGGAGAGACATGTAAGCAGAGCAAAACAACCTAATAATTACTCAATAGACAATAGAAAGGGCAGCCTTTTGAGGAACAGTTTAGTCAGATGGGGCAGCAGCAGAGAGTTTAATGCCCAGGGTGAGAGATTCCATTCTGGCGAGGGCCAGGATCTACGGCATGCAGGTGTTCATTAGTCAGAGGGTAATCATCAGATGAGTTGGTGGAGAGGATCAGGAAGTCTGGCTGGGCTTTCTACTGATGTATTTCTTTGTCCGGAGTATGGACTCTTCTCACTCTGGGATGGCAGACCCATGGAGTGATGCCTGTAACTTTGAGGGCAGTAGGAGTAGTTAGAACAACAATTTTGGGCCCAGTCTATTGAGGTTTGAGGGGCTCTCTTTTTCAATTTTTGACACAGACTGAGTCCCTAGCCTGGAAAGAATGTACTGGGGTCCCTAAGGAGATCTGGGCTCTTTCTATGGTATATTGCTGCAGCTTATTTAGGGTAGCTCTTAAGGCTTGGAGATGTTCTCTTACTTTGTTATTTCCTGTCTGGTGTAGTTTCCCTGGGAGGCTTCCTAGGCACAGGGAGGGTGTCCATATACTAATTCAAAAGGGGAAAAGCCTTGAGTACCAGGTCTGCAGCGAGCATGCAGGACAGCCAGGGACAGTAGGTCTGGCCACGGGAGGCCCATTTCTTGGCAAAACTTAGGGTTCCTTTGAGAGTGTGATTTATTTGCTCCACTTTCCCTGAACTTTGTGGGCTGTATGTTGTGTGGAGTTTCCAGGTAATGTTGAGAGATTTAGTTAAAATCTGTACTGCATCTGCTACAAAGGCAAGTTAGTATTGCTTTTTGATAAGGGCTTCTAATGCAGTTTTCTAAGGTGGGTGAGCTGATGGTATTTGCTGACTAGATGCCTTCCGGTTGCAATTGGGACAATGATGTGTCTGTCAGGCAGCAACCATCTATTGTTTTTCTTTTTTAGTTAGGATGGCTCCTTCAGCTATGGCCCAGTCTTTCTCTTTTTCAGTGTACTTGGGTGGAGGGGCCCCCACTGGGGGTGTTAGGGCCATGGAGGGAAGGAGCTTTATCTGTTTTTATTGGGTGCTGTTTCAGCTGCCTTATCTGCCAGCTGGTTCCCCTGTGTTATAGGGTTGTTTCCTTTTTGGTGTTTATTGCAATGCGGAATTGCTACTTTTTCTGGGAGCAGACAGCCTTGAGAAATTTTAGCATTGTGCCAGGTGACAGTTGGAGAGGAATTGGTGTCCCTGTGTGTTTAAGAGGGACACAATATTATGGGAGACCTTGACATTTATTTTTTGTCCCAGAGTAAGTTTATCCACTTTTTTAATGAATAGAATTGTGGCTACCAGTGTTCTCAGGCCAGGTGGCCATCCTGCCTCAGTTGGGTTTGTTTGTTTGTTTGTTTGTTTATTTATTTATTTATTTATTTATTTATTTATTTATTTATTTATTTATTTATTTATTTATTTATTTATTTTCTACAGGTATGCAATGGCCACTGCCAGGGCCTAACAGTTTATGTGAGAACCTCAAGGGCTACTTTTTTTCATGAATGAAGGGACTGAAGGGCTTTTTTACATCTGGCAGGCCTAGGGCTGGTGCCTGTTCTGAAGCAGCTTTTATTTCCAGGAAGGTGGCTCATGCCTCTTTTGTCTAGATGGGGGATTCTTGGTGCACCCCCCCTCGCCCCCCGTAGGCTGTAGAGAGGTTTTGCCATTGCCAAGAATCTGGGAATCCAGATTTTGCAGAACCCCGTAGCCCCCAGGAACTTTGATATGCTTTTCTTCAACTGGAGCTGTAGCTGGGCTAAGGCTAATTTTTCTTCTTTGGCCCTAGTGTCCTTTTTTAATGAGGCTTGGTATCCTGAATCTGACAGGAGTTGCAGGAGGGCTTTGGTGCCTTTTGCACAATTTTCCTGGGTGTCACTGGCAAGGAGAAGGTCACCTATATACTGCAGGAGGGTGCAGCATGTGGCTTCCCTCAGAAAGCCAGTGAGTTCTGTGGTCAATGCCTCTTCAAAGAGAGTGGGTGAGTTCTTGAACCCTTGCAGAAGCCACATCCATGTTAACTGCATCTGCTGCCATATCCGATTCAGTCCATTCGAAGGCAAACAAGAGCTGGCTTTGGAAGCAGAAAAAAGGCATCTTTTAAGTCTAGGCAAGTGAACCATTTGGCAGACCCCGGGATCTGGCTGAGTAGGGTATACAGATTTGGGACCACTGGGTGTACAGAAACCAGGTGTTAATGGCTCACGGGTCTTGAACAGGATGGTGCCCTTCTCCTGGCTTTTTCACTGGTAGAAGCGAGGTGTTCCAGGGCAACTGACACTCAGTCAGAATGCCTGCCTCTTTGAGTCTGATCAGGTGTTCCTGGATGCCTGCCCTTGCCTCTTGTGAGAGGTGTTACTGCCACTGTCTTTGTGACTGGGCCCCCGGAGTCAATTTTACAATGACAAGGGTTCAGTTATGAGCAAGTCCAGGTGGGATGTCTTCAGCTCATACTGAGGGGAAGTCAGCTTTGAATTCAGGTGGGTTACTTGAGAGGGTCTGGGCACAGAAAAGCCTCCACTCCTCTTCCCTAGTTGTGGTTATTGCCAGTATGAGGGACCCTGACTCTTTTTGGCCTGGATTTAGTTTGAGGCTGGTTCATCCAGTTGGCTCAAAAGTTACTTGGGCTCCAAGCTTTGGGAGTATATCTTGGCTGAAGAGGAGAATAGGGCACTCAGGCAGGTAGGGAAACTTATTTCAGGCTTTGTGGTTTCCGAGTTCATATTGGTGGGCTTGGCAAAAGTGTTGCTGGACTGCTTATGTCCCAGTGGCTCCAAGAATAGTTGCAGTCCTTTTACTGAAGGAAGTTACAGGGAGGGTGACCACAGAGTGTTCTGCCCCTGTGTCAACCATAAAAGTCGTGTGTTGTCCCCCACTTTCATTTTGACCATGGTCTCATGAGGGCCGAGCATGAGAGAGCCCGGTCCTTGTCAATCTGAGTCTGTACAGACTAATGAGCCTCTCCCCATGATGCCCCTCCTGGCAGTGACTGGGCTTCGGTGCTTTGCCTCGGTTGGGGCATTTGTTCTTCCAATGCCCCTTCTCTTCACAGTAAGCACACTGGTCCCTGGCTAGGGGCATCCTAGGCTTCCCCCCTCTTGGCGGCCAGCTTTTCTCTGCCTTTTGATCATCTCTCTTTTAGGGCAGCTACCAGGAAGCTGGCCTTTTTCTTCATTTTCTTTCAGCCTTTCAGTCAGTCTGAACTTCTCTGTTTAGATATACTTTGTTGGCAATTTTAATCATTTGACTGATATTTATCCTGGCAAAGCCTTTAAGTTTTTGGAGCTTTTGCCTGACGTCTGGGGTGGCTCGAGCTATGAATGAGGTGTTGACCATATGTTGACTTCCTGGTGACTCAGGATTGAAGGGGGTATAGATGCTATAAGCTTCTCACAGTCTTTCATAATAATCCTCAGGAGACTTTCCTAGTTGTTGAGTGACTGAAGATACTTTGGTCATGTTCATAGGCTTTTTGGACCTGGCTTTGATACCTTGGAGGAGGGTATCCTGATATAGATGGATCTGGTGCTGTCCCTCAGGGATGGTGAAGTCCCCCTAGGAGTGCTCCTCAGGGACAGTGATTTCAGCTCATGCATCCCAATCAAGGACCCCGGCTGCCCCCTTTCTTCCATTGTGAATGGGGTGTAGAGAAGCTGTTGGCAGTCTTTCCAGGTCGATGGGTTTGGAAGAGGGATTTCATGAGATCAACCAGGCTTGTGTCTCTTCTAATGGGGTGTTGTGTTTTTCATTGAGGAGGTTAGTTGTAGAGAAGGGCTGATAGTAAAACATGGACTGGCCAAGCTGGATGGTCTCTCTTTATTACACCTTTCAGGCTCCTGTGTCTCTTGCACCGGGATCTGAAGGGCACCTGCTCCCGGCCAGGGGCACAGTCTGGCTGCTGGTTCAGGGAAGAGTGGGACCACTGGTTCTAGAGTTGGCGGGGAGGCTAACGGCAGCAGGGTGTCTGGCACTGGGGGGCTGGATGCTGCCAACCTTGGGGCCACATAAGGTAAGGGCAATATTGGCTTTTTCTTTGGGTCACCAGCAAGAATTTGCAGAGGCTCAGGCTTCTGTTGATTCTTTGCAGGCTTCTTTGTTGAGGCAACTAAGACCCTACCCTGTCCTTGCCTGTTGCAAGTGAATTGCAACCGAGGGGGATGAGTCTGGGTAACTACTAACCAGGAGTTAAAATATGGGGACTGATTAGGATGACCTGGATCTCTAAGAATGATCCACCAGGCTCAGCAGATTGTTGGGACATCTAGGGTTTCTTCTGGAGGTCACCCTACACTAAACGTGGGCAATACAGATTCACACAGGGTTTTCAACCTGCCAGGAGTTAATTTTACTCTGTAGTTTTCTGAAAATCCCTTCCTGAAATTCTTGATCATAGTATCAAGGACTGTGAGTTAACTGTGCCCTGACCCCATGACATGTCCATGGATGATGCTGTGACAACAGACAAGGGAGGGGTGCCTCTTCTAGAGAGGAGACCAGTTAGATGCCCATTCATTTGCACTCCTCTCGGAGACTTTGGTCAGCCTTGACTAAGGTGCAGCCATATGAGTCCCAGGCCAGGTCAGCCAAAGCTAAATCACTGTTATGTCATGGCAGCCAACAGCAAATGTGGATGAGGGCCGACTCAGATTCTGTAGTGCAGGCCGTGGAACCACAGATTCAGTGTAGACTGAATGACTTCAGCTGCCCTGCACACTCACTCATATGCACTCAGGCCAGAGTTTAAACATTCTCCCCCTGGGAATGTCTACCTGTGAGACTTCTAAGAAGTCTCCAGGAGGTGATCAGGCTCCCCTTGCACCCCAAGGGGTGGGATTGGCTGAGTCAGGGGCCCCGGAGCCTTACTGGATTCGATGTCAGAACCAGGTCCTCATCTGCCAAACCTCCTTGAGTCCAGCAGGAGCAGCAGAGCAGGGCTGGCCCAGGGTGACCGGGTGGGAGACTGCTGAAAGATCAGGCAAGGCATGCCTTCTCTCTTTCAATCTCCTGTTTCATCACCGCCCCACCGTTGTCCCAAACCAGTGGCAACAATGTGCCAACGTGGTTGGGTTGCCCAGTCAGGGAACCAAATGTTATGGAAAATACTGGAAAACCTGGACTGGATCTCTGATGGAAGAACCAAGCGGCACTCGGAGGTTTTGGAATTTTAAGGTTTATTTTTCACAGGTGGGCCTAGAGGGGAGTAATCTCCCAAGGTCTGAGCCCTGAGCACAAGCAAGGGGAGCAACTTATATTATTTTGATATGTGGCATTTCTGCATGTGCAGGGCAGAAGAGGAGCCTGGAGGAGGGGAGGTGGGAGCTGGGAGTGCTTTGCCAACTGTAGGAAAAAAAGCAGTTTGCTGACCTTGATGACTGTTGAATATTTTCCTTAAAAGTTCCATGTGTTCATTTTTGCTTTTGCTTTCCTTTCTCAAGGAGATGCATTCAGGAAGAAATTTCTGATGTTTATATTCAGGAGATTTTTGCCCATGTAGTCTTCTAAGAGTTTTATGGTTTCATGACTTAGATTCAGATCTTTGATCCATTTTGAGATTACTTTTGTGTATGGCATTAAACAATAATCCAGTTTCACTCTCTTGCATGTAACTGTCTAGTTCTGACAACACTAGCTGTTGAAGAGGCTGTTATTTCCCCATTGCATGCCATGGCTCCTTTATCATATATTAATTGACCATATATGGTTGGGTTTATATATCTGGGCTCTCTAGTCTGTTCCATTGGTCTATTGTTCTGTTCTTGTGCCACTACCAAATCACTGATTCCTGTGGCTTTGAAATAGAGCTGGAAGTTGGGGAGCATAATCCCCTCAGCTTCATTCTTCCTTCTCAGGATTGCTTTGGCTATTTGGGGTCTTTTGTAGTTTCATATGAATTTTAGAACTATTTTCTCAAATTAATTGAAGAATGCTATTGGTATTTTGATAGGAATTGCATTGAATCTGTCAATTTTAACAATATTAATTCTTCTTATCCATGGGCATGGGATGTGTTTCCATTTATGAGTATCTTTAATTTCTCTCATGAGTGTCTTGTAGTTCTCAAAGTTTAGATCTTTCACTTCCTTGGTTAGGTTTTTTCCTAGGTATTTTATAATATTTGATGCAATTGGGAATGGAATTGTTTTCCTGATTTCTCTTTAGGCTAATTCATCGTTACTGTATAGAAATGCAATAGATTTCTTTGTATTAATTTTGTATCCTGCAACTTTGCTGAATTGAGATATTAGATAGAGTAGTCTTAGAGTGGATTCTTTAGGGTATTTTTTATGTATAATATCACATCATCTGCCAACAGGGAGAGTTTAACTTCTTGCTGACCAATCTGGATACTCTTTATTTCTTTGTGTTATATAAATGCTGTGATGAGGACCTCCAGAATTCTGTTTGAATAAAAGTGGAGAGAGTGGACATCCTTGTCTTGTTCCCAATCTTAAAGGAAAAGCTTTCAGTTTCTCACTGTTAAGTATAATGTTGGCTGCGGGTTTGCCATATATGGCCTTTATTATGTTGAGGTACTTGCCCTCTACACCTATTTTGTTGAGAGCTTTTATCGTGAATGGATGCCAAATTTTGTCAAATGCTTTTTCAGCATCTGTGGAAATGATCTTGTCATTTCTGTCCTTTCAGTTGATGTTGTGGATAACTTTGATGGATTTTCTAATATTGTTCCCTCCTTGCATCACTGGCAGAAATCCTACTTGATCATGGTGGATGATTTTTTAAATTTATTTTTGAATTCAGTTTGCTAATATTTTGTTAAGTATTTTTGCATCAATTTTCATCAGGAATATTGGTCTGTAAGTTTCTATTTTTGTGGTGTCTTTACCTGGTTTTGGTACTGGAGTGATGCTGGCCTCATAGAATGAGTTTAGAAGTATTCCTCTTCTACTTTTGGAAAACTCTCAGGAGGACGGATATTAGATCTTCACTAAATCTTTGATAAAATTCAGTGGTGAAGCCATCTGGTCCAGGAGTTTTGTTCTTAGGTAGGTTTTTGATTACCAGTTCAATTTTGTTGCTGGTAATTGGTCTGTTCAGATTTTCTGTTTCTTCCTTGGTCAGCCTTGGAAGGTTGTATTTTTCTAGAAAGTTGTTCATTTCTTCTAAGTTATCCAGTTCATTAGCATTTAATTTTTCATAGTATTCTGTCATAATTCTTTGTATTTCTGTGGTGTCCATAGTGATTTTTCCCTTCTCACTTATTCTGTTTATGTGTGTAGACTCTTTTTTCCTTGATAAGTCTGGCTGTGGGTTTATCTATTTTGTTTATTTTCTTGAAGAACCAGCTCTTGCTTTCATTGATTCTTTCAATTGTTTTATTCTTCTCAAATTCATTTATTTCCACTCTAATCTTTATTATGTCCCTCCTTCTCCTTACTTTGGGCCTTATTTGTTCTTCTTTTACTAGTTTCATCAATTGTGAATTTAGGCTGTTCATGTGAGATTGTTCTTTTCTGAGGTAGGCCTGTATTGCAGTATACTTTCCTCTTAGCATGGCCTTTGTTGCATCCCACAGATTTTGCAGTGTTGAATTATTGTTGTCATTTATCTCCAATTATTGCTTGATCTCTGTTTTTATTTGGTCATTGATCCATTGGTTATTTAGGAGCATGTTTTGAAGCCACCATGTGTTTGTGGGATTTTTCATTTTCTTGTGTAGTTTATTTCTAGTTTCATACCTTTGTGGTCTGAGAAACTGTTCGTACAAATTCAGTCTTTTTGAATTCACTGAGACTCTTAGTGGCCTGGTATATGAGCTATTCTTGAAAATGTTCCATGTGCACTTGTGTAGACTGTGTATTCTGCTGATTTTGGGTGTAGAGTTCTGTAGATATCTGTTAGGTCCATCTGTTCTAATGTGTTGTTCTGTGCCTCTGTCACCTTACTTATTTTCTGTGTGTTTGATCTGATCCTAATGAGTGAGTGGAATGTTAAAGTCTCCTAGAATGAATGCATTGCAGTCTATTTTCTCTTTTCATTATGTTAGAATTTGTTTTACATATGCAGGTGCTCCTGTGTTGGGTGCATAGATATTTATAATGGTTATATCTTCTTGTTGGATTGACTCCTTTATCATTATGTAATGTGCTTCTTTGCTTCTTGTGATTTGCTTTGTTTTGAAGTCTATTTTGTCTGATACAAGTACTGCAACTCCTGCTTTTTTCTGCCTATTAGTTGCATGAACATCTTTTTCCATCCCTTCACTTTTAGTCTGTCTTTGGGTTTAAAGTGAGTCTCTTGTAGGCAGCATATAGATGGGTCTTGCTTTTTTTATCCATTGTCTATCTCTATGTATTTCATTGGTGCATTCAGATGATTTATATTTAGGGTGATTATCAATAGCTATGTACTCATTGCCATTGCAGGCTTTAGATTTGTGGTTATCAAAGGGTCAAGGTTAACTTCCTTACTATCTGTGACTCTAAATCACATATTATGCTTTTACAAACACAATCTAAAGGTTCTTTTTTTTCTCCTCCTTTATCTTCCCCCTCCATTCTTTACATATTAGGTATCATGTTCTGTACTCTTTCTCTATCCCTTGACTGACTTTGGAGGTAGTTGATTGAATTTTGCATTTGCTTAGTAATTAACTGTTCTACTTCCTTTACAGTGATTTTATTACTTTTATTACCTCTGGTGACAGGTATTAAACCATAGGAACCCTTCCATCTATAGCTGTTCCTCCAAAATACAATGTAGGGATGGTATGTGGGAGGTAAATTCTCTCAGCTTTTGCTCATCCAGAAATTGTTTAATCCCTCCTTCAAATTTAAATGATAATCTTGCTGGATAACATATTCTTGGTTAGAGGCCCTTCTGCTTCATTGCATTAAATACATCATGCCACTCCCTTCTGGCCTATAAGGTTTCTGCTGAGAAGTCTGATGATAGCCTGATGGGCTTTGATTTTTATGTGATCTTTTCCTCTTTCTGGCTGCTTTTAATAATCTGTCCTTCATCTTTGCAATTTTAATTATTATATGTCTTGGTGTTGTCTTTCTTGGATCACTTGTGTTGGGAGATCTGTGGACCTCCATGGCCTGAGAGACTGTCTTCTTCCCAAAATTGGGGAAGTTTTCAACAATTACCTCCTCAAAGACACTTTCTATCCTTTTTTCTCTTTCTTCTTCTTTTAGTACCCCTATAATGTGAATATTGTTCCATTTGGATTGGTCTTTCTTTCTTAGAGATCCTTTTTTTTCCTTTGTGCCTCAGCTTCTTTGTATTCCTCTTCTCTAATTTCTATTTCACTTATCATCTTCTCCACTCTATCTAATCTGCTTTTAAAACCTCCATTGTATGTTTCATTTCTGATACTGTGTTCTGTAATGATTGGGTCTCCAACCAGAATTCATTCCTGAGTTCTTGAAATATTTTTCTGTACCTCCAAGAACATACATTAATGATCTTTATTTTGAAATTTCTTTCAGGAAGATTCATGAGGTCAATTTGATTTGATTCTTTCTCTGGTGTATTCACAATTTTGCTTTGAACCAGTTCCCTTTGATGTTTCATGTTTGTCTGTGGTACCATCTAGTGCCCAGAAGCACTACTCTCTGGAGCTGCTCAGCCCCTGGAGCAATGTCCAGGGTCGCAGGGGAGTGGTGGTGGTGCGTGGGGAGAGGAAGAGCTGTTTCCTGCTTTCTAGCTGCTAGGCCTCTCTCCATTGCCAGAACCAGTGGGCCAAGCACACAGGTATATGCCTCTATGCTTTGCTTTTGTAGTTGCTGTTGGTGAGGCTTCCTTCTTGCTCTCCTGATGCCAGGGTAGGGTTTGCCTCTTTGCAAGCTAGTTGGGGCTGGCTGGGAGGAAGGCACGGCAGGCTGCATATCATGAAGGGGTGCCTTGGAGCTGTATAGCCAGCCAGGGGGCTGGAGCACCTGAAGATCGTAAAAGTTCCCAACCAGCTGGGCAGAGTGAATCTGAACAATTTTCCCTGCTTGTCCTTTCTCCTGAGCAGTAAGCTCTGTGCAATCCTTGCCCCTTTAGTAGCCCTCTTGCTGTTAGGAAGTCTTTCAGACTGCCTGCCTTTCTTTTTTCCCAGAGCAGCCAGTTATGGATCCCTGTTTTCCACAAGCAGCTGGAATCTCTGTCTTAACTTTCCAACCCCCCTAATCATGAGAGCACCATGTAATGTAGGTTTGTGCTCCCAGACCAGATATCCAGAACTAGGTGTTCAGCATTCAAATGCCTCCACTCCCTCCCCACTCCATTTGTCTTCCTTCTGCTGGTGAGCTGGGCTGGGGGAAGGGCTTGGGTCCTGCCTGGCGATTGCTTTGGTACATTACCCTGTTCAATGAGGTTTATTCTTTTCTTCAGGTGTATACCATCTGGCACAGCCCTCTTTCCTCTTTCTCTTTCAGGATTAGTTGTATTAATTATATTTTCATATTATATGTGGTTTTAGGAGGAAGCCTCTGACTCATCTCTCACTCTGCCATCTTTAATTCTAAATGCATAAGTATATATTTAAGGGAAGATTTCAAGATGCTTGGATGTGAGTGTATCTCTGAATGATTAAAGTATGAGTGATTTTTTCCCTATTTTATAAATTTATGCAGTTATAGTATTTTATAGAAATTTTTTTATAAAGTTTTTATCAGTGTAGAATGCTATTTAAAGGTTACAATAAAGATACAAGGAAATATTTTAACTACAAAAGCAATATTCAAGAGAACATTTTCAATAGAGGGCTGAGAGTATAAGCAAACTATTAATAAATGGAATAAAAATTTATGTATAAATAAAGGAATGCTGGATTTTAATGCTGTCATACAAAACCAAATTATGAGTGGCTTTACAAAACACAAGTGTATTTCATACTAACAGTATCTGCTCTGCTCTGCTTCTAAATATTTCTCCAGTGCATCAGTGAGAAATTCATTGCTACATTTCAGGCTAGTTTGATTTTATGACACCTTCGCATCAACCTTCAATTCCAATATCATAATGGTAGGAACAGAGATTATCAAAAATCACAAAGCAATTCTTAAGTGCTTCCACCCAGAAGTGATGTATTCCTCTCTGTTTCACATTTCATTGGCCTAAGAAAGTCACATGTTCATATATAATTGCAAAGGAGTAGGAAAATTTGATCGTTTTCTTTGTCTGAAGTTGGCACCCAATTTCAAATGTTGGTTTGGACTTACATAGTCTATCTCAAATTCCTTTTCAAGAACTTGAGTTGTAGAAAATGGAAGAATGAAACTTACAACTAAAACTATAATATAGTCTGTATTCCTTAGGATTACTCAATATCTTAGATAAAAATTTTTTTTAGTTTGTACATGTTAAAGTTCACTCATTGTTATGTTCATTTCTCTGAGGTTTGTCAAATACATAAAACCATGATTCTACCAACACAATATAATCCAGAACAATTCCATTACCCTAAATTTCCCCTGTATATACCCATTATAGTACCTATTCCATGTTTTTCATGGAAACTACTGAAATGTTTTTTTGTCTCTAAAGTTTGTCTTCTCCAGAGGGTGAAATGTATTGTATCCTATGAAAAACGGCTATTTGGTTTCAGCTTCTTTAATTTAGTAAAATGTGTTAACTTTCATGTATGTTGTATGACTCAATAGCACATTACTTTTTATAACTTAGTTTTCCATTTCACATCAGAGAAGATTTTTATATTCTCTTATTGAAGTACATTTTTAATAGTTTTGAATAAAATAATTTGTCAACACTACTGGTCTAATATCTTGTCAGAAAATATTGTGGCCAGTGACATTTGCCTCATTTAAGTAAATGCTCAGGTTCTATGTCTCTAGATTTCAGTATGACTCTGTCCTTGGACCTGAGTTTTCTGATGAATTCATAAAGAGTCATTAATTTGTACTTTCTTTTTCTTTCTGTGGTAAGGGTGGGAACTACTTCTTCCAGTTATTTTTGTCTCTGACCTGTTATTTTTGCATTTTTACAAAAAGTAATACAGATTCAATATTTTGTATATTTACCCATTCCTGGAACGTAATTAAAAGGTTCACCAAATTGGATGCACATTAGAACATGTGATGTATAGTGTGTTTTTGGTGTGCAAAATAAAATAATGTTTAACTCTGACAGATTTGAACATTTTGTGTTTTAATGTGCAGAAAGACACAATATGATTGGATCACTACTAGTGTAAGTGATAATAAGGAAGCATGTGTTAAAATAAAATAATTTGCTGCTAACATCTAATGACTAAATAGTTAATTGCTTTTAGAGCGGGTATGTACTATGCAAAGTGGTGTAAGGCAAAAGCTATAACATCAAAGTTATTCTGATTTCTCTTTATGTAAATTCAGGGAAAATGTTACCATTCTAAAGGACTTAATTTTTTTCTTGAGATTTTGAGAATTATAAATAGCAAGAGATTTTACAACTATTTCATGGTTTTTGATCCTAATCCCTAAGATCTATTTCTTAGAAGTTGTGAATAGAGTTTAGATAATAAGATGAAAGAGTAGTAATATTGGCACAATTTGGAATGAAGTGTGATGATTTTAGTCTTTTTTATTTTATCTTTTATTCTAGTGAATTTTAATTTGTTGCTTATTATTTTTTCAAGTTGTACATTCTAGAATAAATAAAAGCTACTGTTAGCTTGATTGATTTTTAACTAATAAACATTAAAATCATATTAACCAAACATATCCTACTATTTTGAAACAGTTAGTTTTGAAAACAGTCATCTAGAAATTTATCATTTTTAGGATGATCAACCAATTATGGCTTTAATGCTCTGGTTTATATAAATGCCTTTTAATGCCTTATTCACATGATTTACAGTTGTAACAGTCTTTTTGATGAGGAAATATTCAGAAAGTTCTCAAATCTCTCATCTTTTCCATGTTTGGTAGGACGCCAAGGAGATAAAGTTTCTATTAAGGCTTCAAGAATATAAAGGAATTACAAGGTGCTCAGGTGCTTGAAATTGAAACAATGTAACAATGTATTCCCCCCCAGTGGGACTCAGTGATATAGAACAGCTTGTTCATCATAGTCATGGAAGCACATTAGTTTATAATATGGTATCGGGTAACCTTTACAGAAACAGATTAAAATATAACTAGCATCCTGAATACACCTATAGTGACCTAATAGCTCCCAGTGCAACAGTTTCTGGGTGCTGACTCCCCATTTAGTTTTGTAGTAAATGTATGAAAGACATGGCTCTGATGTACTCGGAGCTCAGACCTTTGGAGATCACTCTCCTCTGGGCCCACTGTTGTAAAATGAACTTCCACCCTCCCAAACCTCTGAGTGCTATTTGGTTCTTCCACCAGCAATCCAGTTCGGGTGTTCCAGTTTCCTGTAACATTTTGAGCTCAAAAGGAGTTGGAACAAGAACATCAGATAACTTGATATATCTACTAATTCATAAAATATTTTCCATACTGGCCTTTATTGAAACAATATTTGGGACTCTAACGTATGTGTATTTGTGGTTGTGTATCCATGTGTTAAATTGGGAACCATTACTTATCAGCAGGTTCTAACATTCATCAAAATCTTATCTCTCCATATTGTTTACATGCAAACCGGTAGTAAGATCTGTTTGAAGATAAAAACTCAATATAAAGAGAAAGTGTTGGATACTTAACTAATTCTTATTGTTAATACTTGATAATGTTTGAAACAAAGTCATATTTGTTTTTATAGATATTTCATTAGGACATTTATTTGGTTTTAAACAGAATTATGCTTTATTCCTTTATATGCTTTATTATGTTTATTTTTTGATTAGGGGGAAAACGGTACTAAAAACAAGAACTTCTAAATTCCAGTCTCAGAACACACACAAAAAATTATCTTCAAAGCCAACATTTTGTGGAGCAGTTTGAAAACCAACTGTCATCCCTGTGGAGTCATTAAACATGCCTCCTTTTCTGACGCTTAAACAACAAGGAAAATCTCTTCATTGGTAAGCAGTATTGACAGTCATGACCCTCTAGCAGCTCATCTCATTAAAAATATCTGTAAACTATTTTTCTTTATTTTTACTGATGCTTAAGCAACTGCAGTGAACTATAGCACTTATATGTGTTAATGTGAGATAGTAAGTAAGCTTTATATTTATGTCAAAATATAAGACTTATTTTTACTTTAATTTTAGGAAGTTGACAATTCTTTTTCTCTTCCTTTTTATGCCTTTTCATTTCATGGTCAAACTTCGGCTAAAGTCACTATCCTCATATATATTGTATGCAGCCTTAAATTATTATTTCTTACTTTTATTGTGTTGGTTGGATTCACTGCTTTTGCTTCATTATGCAATCAGACTCATGAAAGGAGTTCTTGTTCTGTCATTTCACATTTCCATTACGTAACTAAATCCTCTATATTTAAATTTAAAAACAATTTCTCACTTGACATATATGTACATTTATATAATCACAAATACATATGCAGTCTGTGTATATTCATATTTATATACATACATATACACATATGAATACATTTACAATATTACAGAAAACAGTGGTTTAGTTGCCTCTGTTAAATCTTCAATGGTAATTAAAATTTTTGACAATCCCTTATGAACTTTTTAAGTAACTATGAAATTACAGACAATCTTTACTAGGTAATTAGAGTATATTTTCTCTTTGTTTGAAGGAAATATTATTTTCAAAAGGCACTTGTGTGTTTTTGTTTGTTAGGATTTAAAGAGACTAATTATCAAAAAAAGTATAAATAAAATCATTTAGAGATATGAAGAGTTTTCAAAGTCAGGGAATGGTTTTAATTCAACTCAGTGAAAGCAAAAACATGAGTATATAAGCACTAAAATAATCTTAAAACATATTTTTACAGATAGTTCTTTTGTTTTTTTTTTTGAGAGGGCATCTCTCATATTTATTGATTGAATGGTTGTTAACAACAATAAAATTCTGTATAGGGGGGTCAGTGCTCAGTGCACAATCATTAATGCATCTCAAGCCTAATTCTCATCAGTTTCCAATCTTCTGAAGCATAACGAACAAGTTCTTACATGGTGAACGAATTCTTACATAGTGAATAAGTTCTTACATGGTGAACAGTACAAGGGCATTCGTCACAGAAACTTTCAATTTTGATCACGCATTATGAACTATAAACAATCAGGTCAAATATGAATATTCGTTTGATTTTTATATTTGATTTATATGTGGATCCCACATTTCTCCTTTTATTATTATTATTATTTTTATTTTTAATAAAATGCTGAAGTGGTAGGTAGATGCAAGATAAAGGTAGAAAACATAGTTTAGTGCTGTAAGAGAGCAATTGTAGATGATCAGGTGTGTGCCTGTAGACTATGTGTTAATCCAAGTTAGACAAGGGCCTTAAAACATCCTCGGATGCAGAAGATTTCTCTCAAAACAGGGGGGGTGAGGTTCTAAGCCTCACCACTGTTGATCCCCAATTTCTCACCTGATGGCCCCCCTGTGACTGTGCCTGTCTTAGGTTGTTCCTCCCTTGAGGAATCTTACCCGTCTCTGGCTAACCAGTCATCTTCCGGGGCCATACAGGGAGATGTAAAGTTGGTAAGTGAGAGAGAAGCCATATTGTTTGAAAAGGTTAGCTTTTCACTTCTTTGCAGATTTATGCCCTGTGCTTCTATGCCCAGCACTTGTTTCGAGGTATCTTTATCACCTGGAGGAATTATGATGCTCGGTAAATTCTATATGAGGCACGAATTCTATTTAAGGGTTGTAATTAGGAAGGAAGAAGAAAAGCTATAGAGGTAGCAGACGGAAGAAAACATGGGAGGATTGATTATTTCTTTGACATATCTTCTTGTAGAGTACCTTAAGTATGTATAGGTTTTAAACTACTAACTTGCGCACACATATTAACATAATAGGAATACGGTGACATAAACTAAGCAAATCTATAATTACCAGCCATCTCCAGTGAAGCCAAGAAAACCAGTTAGGCACCCAGGCATTTGTGAGAATTTGTCTATGATATGATGGATATTGTCCAACTGTACTTGAACAGTCTGAGAGAAATCAGACAAATTAAAGCAGCCCATTTCTGGGATCTGTTCACATCCCATATGTTCTTTTAACCGTAGATAGTCTATAGTCGTAAGATTTTGGAGCGCTACAACTTGCACCCCTCCCAACTCCTGGTTGAGTTCCAATAGTACAGATCCATTCAAATTCGTTGTCTCACTCTATGCACATGCCAGCCTAGACATCTCCCTCCTCATTCCAGTGGCAAGTCCAGGAAATGGTGGGATGGACACAGCCACAACCGCAGCATCGCCTGGATCCCTGCGGAGGCTTTTTGATGATCATCCCCCGGCACCAGTCCTCCAGAGAGTGCTGATGCTGGAAGCTCCTCCTCATATCATATCTTAGTTCATTTTCTGGGTAGCCAAGCTAGGCCTTGATCTTCTGCATAAAAACAAACAGACCCTTTGCCCACACTTTGACATGCCCTCTATACCACTGTGTAGAACTCATTGGAGGTCAGCACACAGGAACTGCTTTTTTTTTTAATTTTTATTAAGAGAAAGGAATATTATCAGAAAAGAGTACCTCCATAGCTGATCATACAGATAGTTCTTTTTATAAAATATTTTCAGTTTTCCTTATTTAATTTTTACAAAACAGGAATATCTAAAGTCCAAAAGAGGAAGGCATGCCTAAAAGTTACAGTAAAATATTTAGTTAATATTCCTAATGAGTATACTTTATTAAAATTTTTCTGGATGAAAAAGGGAAATCCCGTGTCATTATATTTTCATTTATTTCACTCGAATTCTTGGTCCTTCAGTTTCTGCTCTAGACTCTTTTGAGTAACCAGGATGCTGAACTGCTTTGATCTTCCAGCCTGATAGTTCTCCTTGAAGCAGAAACCTCCTTGCCCTGCAAGATGCATCTCTATTGTACCTTCCCTGACGTTAGTCGCTTTCTCTAGCACTGGCTTTCCCATTGCTTGCAGCTGGTTTCAAAGAAATGGGCATTATTGGGGAGTCCAGTAATATCTAAAATGAGGGCTAACATATCCCTACGCAGAAACCATATGAAATATGACAAGGGGAAAAGTTTTATTTACTTAAAATTATTCAGGAAGATGAATGTGTGTGTTGGAAACCCTTTGGAGTGGAATGCGAAAACAGTGCCTATCCGCAATGAAGCCTGTGCGTTAGTAAGATAAATGGTTTCTTACCTGCCTTTTGAAGAGAAAGGATCTCAGGAAGGGCAAAATTATGATTATCTGAGCATGACAGCCAATTTGAGATCAGACTTTACATGAGTAATTTTCTTTCTCTTGGCATCCCCACATAACACTAATTTCTTCTCTTAAAAATAAACAAATATATAAAGACTATATGCATGAAGAGGAGAAAAATCACATAAATATTCTGTGCACTAAGACTGACACTCCTAAGAGCTCCCCAAAGAAAGAGTATTGACACTTATACTCTGATTGACACTCATAATCTCTTCCAGGGAGGTAATTTTCTTATAGCGTTCCTTGCTCACAATATCTACTGAAGAATACAAAATGATTTTAAATACATATGTGACTATGGAATTTAACGGTTTTCTATTGACTGATGCAATGTGTCCTACATTGGATGTATGCACATTTTATAGTTCTTTATATTGAGTACATTTTTCTGAAATAAGCAATGTATTTATATTGATTATGAATGTTTCCCTTTTAGTTCATGTGACTTCGACTTTATTTTTTCTCTTTAAATTACTGATTTTGTTAATATCATTTCTTACTTTATGCATAGTCTTTACTGTTAAATATTTGATAATTAAAATAAATTTTCTGGAAGATAAATTTTCATGACATTTGTTATTTATATTGTGGAATAATAGCTGGTGCTAAATTTGAAAAAATTTATATAAATGAAAAAACTTCAACCTCTCTGACTCATTCAGAAATAGCATTTAAAATGAATTTTTGTTCATTTATAAAGCACTAAATATTTAATGTCCTTTTTTCCAGTTGTTTAATTCTGTTTTAGAGTTTTCTTTTTAAATGAAATAGCATAAATATTTATTTAGCCTAGTGTCTGACATATATTCATTAATGAGCAGCAGCTAGTATTTAAAAATCAGTATTATCATTATTAACAATGGTTAAATATTTTCAGCATAGTTCAAACATATATTTATATTAATATTTTCAAAAGACTAAACATTTCTTACTATTCTTGTTCAATGATATTTTACTGGATACAAATATTCCATTAAATTGACATATACTGTATGTGCAGTCTATATACAGTGATTTTTAACAAATATATTAAAATTGAGAAATCAATTTTTATTTATGTGACAAAAAACAAATGTACATATATATATACAAACATGTAAAAGACAGTTTGGCAATATTATCTTTGGAATCCCCTCTAATACATATTTGTCTCATAAGTATTTCTAGAAGCTATTATTTACTCTCAAGAATTCAGGTAATTCTCTAATGGTTCATATAAATTTCCATTCTTTTTTTGGTAAAACTCAACTGAATTCTCTATGCTTCAATTATGCAAGTATTAACACTATATTTTTCCTTTAACTAAGAGAGCAAACAAGTTTTTCACTTTTAAGCAAGAATAAAACTTTATGATGGATACAATTAGAGTGTGAATATAGGAAAGATATTTCCAAATAATAGGTGCTGTTTCCAACTTTGCTTCTCTTTTGTATTCTTTCCATAATATAAGTAGGGAAAATCTGAAATATGCAGGTCAAACATAATGTGGAGGGTGTAATGGTATTTGAATAGCAGACTAAAGTCACACTTCACACATTCACAGAACTATATGTTTTGTTGTAATGCATTTTAAAGAGGTCATTCAACACTTTCAGATTATAATTTGTTTGGTAGTGATCCCAGGGACTCAAATTAACAAGTTGTGGGTAAAATTGCAATATTTCCAGAAACTCTCACCTAACCTTAGAGCATCTTCATATCAATAGGTGTTTCCAAGGCATGGAGAGAAGTATTCCATCTCCGTATCAATAAGTGATTCCAAGGGTGAGGAAGTGAGGGCATATCTGGACTCAGGAGTTTTGGTGGGGTCCTTTTTTTGCAGTTTGGTTGTGAGACCCAAGCAGAAGTGGAAGACTGCTTGTAAGCAATAAATGGGTTCTCCTATTTTATTTATCCTTTTGACAATTTTGGCTTCAAAGTTTAATTTTCCCAGGCTGGGAATATACTTTTCCCCTGGAGTTACACCCGGTGGTAATCAGCAGGACCTCTGAACCTGAAATCAGTCTTCATGGGTGCGAAGCATGGGTGGGCTGCCCCTTGAGATGGTGGTGGGGAGATACGTGGAAACCCCCCTGTGGATGGTGGGGAGGCCCTGTTGGCTGCTGCTGTGGTGGTGGGGGTGATGACTCACCCTTATCTAGGATAGCACTGGAAGGTGCAGCTTCATCTGCGAGCTCCATATCCATGCAGCTTCCAGCTGGGGAACCCCTAGTGGGGAATTGGTCTAAGGTAAAGCAACTCCAAGATGGGTGGGCTCTTCCCTGAATTAGGGAAGGGTGGAGACACTGGAAACTGTGGAATTAGCCCTCTGTGAGATAGAAGACTGCATAGAGGCCCTAATTGGCTGTGTATCAACCAGGATTGTGTGATGTTTGTTTCCTGAGAGAGTGGGAAGGGTTATCAAGAAGAGAGACAAACTTCAGTATTGCTTAGAGTTGCAAAGTGGTGACCTATGGGATGCCTTTAAGAAAGAGAGTTATAGAGAAAATGGGTCATACTTCTGGAGTATATGTTAGCAAAAAGGGAGGAGGAAGCAGGAGAATCCACAGTGCAGGAGGCCGTGAGATACAGGAAGGAAGGAGCAGTGCCTTTAGCTCTGGAGATAGTAGAGGAGATATCAGGGGATGGACAAGGGGGTGGAACTGAGGGTCAAACTGTTGCCGAGGGTTGGTTTGAGGCACCAACCCCAACCATATTAAAGGCTTGCCTGACTGTAATTAAAAAAATAAAAATACAACAACCTTGGACTCCTCAGGGGAAGAACAACCCCTTCCCCAGGTTGTGGAGCCCATAATGTTCTGCTCCTATACCCAGAATGAGCTGGTAGACATGAGCATCTGCTTTTGGCAGAAGCCGTCATAACTTCTGCCTACATGGCTTTTGTGTCTTTGGGATATGTGGGTGGAAAACATTGGTATGTCAGGTTCTGAAATGGGCAGACTTACCTGATGACTTGCCCTTCATCTCTGGCAGTGCTTGTAAAGTGTCTGTCGCATCTCAGGAAATCAGGTGCTTCTGGATTGGCTGACAGCAGCCATCAGGGCAGTTTGGCCTAATCCAGGTGATTTACCATAATTACCTACTAGCTGGAAAATGTATACAGAGCTCCAGCAGGTGTTATGGGAGCTGGGCATGAAAAATATCATTTACAGAATGGACCACCAGGTCCCTGATGAGGAGTTATTCACCATAGGAATGAGAAATACTGCACTGCATACAGCTCCCCCATCTCTCTTTGTTTACCTAGTGACTATTCTTGTCCTCTAATAGGGCAACCCATAAGTGAGGCTTCTCGTACTCTAGCAGATCTTGAGGAGGTTGAAACAGTAAGTGAATGGAAAGAAGTATGGGCTACACTTAAAAGGAGAGATGGAAAGGAACCTGTGAAACTCTCCATGGCACAGAAGTGGGTTGATTTGGTAAAGGCAGGAGTAATGAAAGAAAATCTGATGGACATCCCAATAGGATCTTGTTAGAACTCTGGCACCAATTAAAGCCAGTGCATCAGTTAAATCCACTGAGGTTCAGGATATGGAAGCCAGAGGCAAAACCCCAAGTCCAGCCCATGTCCCTGCAACACTTCCTGGGGGAAAGAACTCAGGCTCTGCCTGGGCCCTCACCCCACAGGAGGATGATTGGGTGTTGTTTGGATTGGATTGGTTTGACTGAGATGTTCATTGTAAAGCGTATTCAAAGTTTTTTTAATTCCCTGGTATGGCCAGTGAAAAAGGCAGGCAGCTCCTGGCATATGACCAGGGATTACAGGGAATTGAGTAAAGTCACATTCCTTATGCATGCGGCCCTTATGTACACCCTCAGTCATGAACTAGGGACGTATCATGTTGTGGATCTTGCTAATGTTTTCTTCTCTACTGACATAGCACAGGAAAGTCAAGAACAGTTTATTTTCATGTGGGAAGGCCGGCAGTGAACGTTCACTGTCCTTCCACAGGGATAACTCCACCATTCCACTATTTGTCACGGAGTTGTAGCACAGGACTTGGTCACATGGAAGAAACTGCAAACGGTGCAGCTGTATCACCACATTGATTATATTATGTTCATGTCTGATTCTCTTGCAGATTTAGAAGGGGAAGTTCTTAGACTGCTACAACATCTATAGGAGAAAAAATGGGCTGTGAACAGCAACATGGTTCAGGGACCTGACTTGTCAATAAAGTTCTTGGGGTTTTCTGGTTGTGTAAAACTGAAGTTATCCAAGAAGCAGTCATAGACAAGGTCCAGGCTTTCCCTTCCTCTACTATGGCACTATTACAAGAGTTTTTGGGTCTTTCGTGTTGATGGAGAGTGCTTATCCTGCACTTGGCACAAATTCTGAAGCCCTTATACTAGTTGGTAAGAAAGGGCATCAGGTGGGACTAGGATGAAAAATGAGCAGCTGCTTTTACCACTGCTAAGTGAGCAGTCAAGGCTGTACAGACCTTGAGTGTAATAGACCCAACAGGACCCTGTGAGCTTGATGTTCATGTAACTGAAGATGTTTATGGATGGTGCCTTTGGCAGCAGCTTGACATGCCAACCTATTGGATTCTGGGCACAACTATGTGAAGGAGCAGAGTCTGGTACACCTTGATAGAGAAGCAACTGGCTGCTGTGTACCAGATCTTGCTGGCTATGGAGTGCTTCACAAGAACATCTCCAACCAAGGTAATGAGGTATCCCATCACGAGGTGGGTGCGAGACTGGACCCATAGACTGGCATAGCACAGATGCCAGCACTTGCCAAATGGTGTGCATTTTTATAGCAGTGTAGTGCCCTTTCCTCTATCCCCTTAAGTGGATAACTCCAATGCTTACTGGGGCCAGTAACATATACCAGTAAAGAGCAGGAAGAACTTGCTTTTGAGCCCTTAGTAGCCAAGAGTTTTTATCAGGAGGGAAAAGCTACTATGCATATAGATGCTTGGTGTACAGACAGCCCAGTCATGGGCAGCCCCCTAAGTGGTGGGCTGTAGCTGACCATCATAATACTGAGACAATATGGATGGAGGATGGAGAGGGGAAGAACAGCCAATGAGCTGAGTTGTGCTCAGTATGGCTCATGATCACCCAGGAGCCCTTCCCTATAGTTTTTTGCACTGACAGTTGGGCCATCTATAAGGGCTTGGCTGTCAACATTGTACCATGTCAACTGGATAGTTGGTCACTGAACCCTTTGGGGGCAAGAGTTTTGGCAAGAACTCTGGGCCTCTGGTCAGACTAAGACTGTTATCATGTTTCATATGACAGGCCATTTGCCTTTGGCATCCCCAGAGAATAATGCAGCAGACTCATTGGTCCAGGTGCATTGGCTAGAAGGAAAGCCTGCCTTTGATGTAGTCCAAATGGTTACATCAGCAATTGCTGCATGCGGGGCAAAAGACAATGTGGGTTGTATCTCATTGGTGGGGCTTGTTGTTGACCTATGAAGAAGTCAGCAGAGCCTAGAAGAGGTGCCTTGTGTGTCCTAAGAGGGACTTACCTAGTCCTGCAGCAAAATGGGACAATAGTAAAGGGGCTGATATCCCTTGTCTGGTGGAAGATAGATGATATTGAACTTTTGTCCATATCAGAAATATATCAATATGCCAAGACTTTTGTGGACACAGCTATTGGACTGTTTGTTGTTTTTCCTGCACATTATGCAAATCAACAAATGACTAAAAGGGGCCTAGAGCCCCTCTTTGCAGCCTATGACTGGCTGCAGGTGATTGAGAGTGATCAAAGCACCCATTTTATTGGACATGCATTACAAGAATGGGTGCAGAAATAAGGAATAAATTGGAAGTTTCATGTACCATGTAACCCCCAGACAGGCATGATAGAGAGGTACAATGATTTGTTGAAATCTTGTCTGAAGTTGGATATCAGAAGTCTATGGGGCTGGTCAGTTTGCTTATGGACGGTGCTATGGTGTTTGAAGGAGAAGCTACAAAAAGAAGCCTTGAGCCCTATGGACATGCTAACACACATTGCTGCCTTTCCTATACAACTGTATGTGCTAAACAAAGATATATTGAAGCCATGATACAGAGAGAAGAGCAACATTCTCCTGCCAGCCCCAACTGCATTTGAGTGGACATGGGCTTGGACATTTTGACAAATGAACAAGTGATGGCTGTCCTTCTAACATTTTGGTGAAAAGGCCTGGAAGTTCACCTCCTGTGTGTTCCTGGAGTAAGAGAATGGTCCACAAAGATCATGATAGTATACCCCAAATGTAGAGGAAGTAAGAGCATCTTAGGGGAAGTTCTGTTTTGTCTTTATGGCCAGTGCATGAACCTCCCATAGCCATAAATATGTTGACCCATCTCTAACTCTCAAGGAAGCAGGGTGAAGGTTTGCTATACTAGATCCAAATGAGATCCCATTCCTGTTACTGTCTTATCACAGGATCACTCTCTTGAATGCATTGTACCTGATGGATAGGATGTGCCTGTGCTGGTGTCATTAAAACATGTATCTTATCACCCTTTAAGTTATTTTCTTCTAGTCCCTTGGTTTATACCCACTTCCTGAATGGGGCTGCCGTGTGATGATTGCCCTAAACTCCCTACTCTTTCAGCTACTGGCTGTTTGTGGAATGGGTGAGCTATGGACTTAATCTTCATATAACTTTGAACCTTAGTGAATCCTCCAGCTTGAGGATTGTCATGATTTTTTGCTATTGTTATTGTATGTTATTAGACTGTTTACAGTGGTCCTGTTTTCTCACACAAGGGCCATTTTGGAAGATGGGGAGTGAGTAGATTGTGAGTTGAGATTTCTTAAATGGGTGAGCTGTGGGTAAAATTGCAATACTTACACAATCTCTCACCTAGTTTAGTGCATCTCCATATCAATAGTTGTTTCCAAGGGGTGGAGAGAAGTAGTCAGTCTCCATATCAATAAGTGATTACATGGATGGAGGAGTGATGGCACATCTGGACCAGAGGTTTGGCTGGGTACCTTTTTTTGCAGCCAGATTGTCAGGGAAATTTGTGAGCAGAAGTAGATGACTGCTTGTAACCAGTAATAGGGTTTCTCCCACTTTATTTCTCCCTTTGACTGAGTTTGGCTTCAAAGGTTATTTGTGCCAGGCTGGGAACATATGCCATCCCCCCTCCCAGAGTTCCACCCTAAAGAAATTTTGGATACTTGCAAGATTTTTAACAATCTTAGATAAAAATAATTGCAAATGACATACTGAATGTCCAGAAATGAGTGTGTACCATCATCAGTATTTTTTTGTTACTTCCTAATACTCTTTTAATTCTCCATATTAATCAGTAGATTATAGTACATTGCTTTAGTTGTTGAATACTATTTTGCTCAGTGTCTTAAAAGTGATGAACTGTATATTGGTTAAACTTTGGTATATAATACCATGAAAATATAGAACTACATTATTCTTAAAATTCTGTTGATTATTTTTGTTTTATGACTGATGAATTATTTGTACATTTAAGGCACATTAATAAATTAGTTATAATATTCCTACCACACTAGGTATTCTTTTCCAAAATGATCTTGTGTGGCTTTCCTTAGAGCAGGGTGAATTATACAAATAAATAAATATTTGCCAAACAACCTAACTGCTGATGTAAGAGACCAATGGTATGCTCCTAGAAAAAAATGCAAGAGGCATATTGTCTGGAATAGGACTGATTTGTAGAGGAGAATTCATTTAAAGAGGAAATCACATTTCACATTAAAAAGATGTAGGATCAGTAGCAGTTATCACATATGGATAATTACTATTCACCATGATTTGGTGACTTGATTGGTTTTTCTGTCTAGCACATGGGGAGATGACATGTTCCTGTCTCTTGGCCAGTGAATTTTGAGCAGAAAAGTTCAGTGTTTATGCCTAGTATAAAAGTGCTGGGACTCAATTCTCTGTGCCTTTCTTCCTCTGCTCCAGGAGTCATGGAAGATTTTAATGACATAAAGACTGAGTTATCACATGGAAGGTGGCTTCCCTGGGAAGTTTCCTCAAACAGTAGCATAACTAGCTTGAGAAAATTTTAAACTTTCATGTTTTAACCCACTCTAATTTCAGGATTGTCTGTTTCTACATTATAAACTGTAATACCCTGAATAATACACCAAGCAAATATAAGTGAGGGATTATGCAGAAGAGACCAGGATAAGAGAAAACTTTATGTTCAAATGTCAGGGATGAAAGAGGAAACATGGCATTTTGTTGGAAAAGAGAGAAGCTCAATATAGTTTGCTTTTATGAAAATATGAAGATGGAGTCAAAAAATTAGGCTCAAGTGTCTCATATACTAACTACAGTAAGAAATGCTATGTTTAGATTTTATCATCAGGACAAATGGCAGCTAGTAAAGAATTAGAAACAGGAATGTTATATGAATACATTTACATATTAGAAAGTATCTTGGCTGTAGTATGAAAAATGTGTTGGATTAATCAGTTAAGTTTTGAGTAGATGACATGTTTGTTTGAGTTGATGAAAAAAAGTTTTATTTTGTTTTCCCTTTTCAGTATTTTAAAATATTGAATCAAATCATTATTTCTATCCTCCATTTTCTCTGATGAATAATCAGCTTCTATTTGTATATTTGGTTTCATCTCTATATTACATTTTGTCACTGTGACAGCTTTTAGTATATTATCTTTTTTATGAGTTAAATATGACTTGACTAAGTATGCTTTTCTGTGAATTTATCTTGCTAAGGGACAAATAAACTTTTTGAAACTGTGTTAGTTATTTTTACCTCTCACTTTAGAAAAATTCAGTTACTTTATCTTAAATTTTTTTCCCCTTACTCTCATTCTACTCTCCTAGGATTCTAGTTACAGGCATGTTAGGCATACAGTATTGTATCATAGGTTCCTTGAGTATCTGCTAATTTTCTTCAGCTTTTTCTCCCTCCAATTTAATTTTTCATTCTGATAGCTTCTCAAATTCACTAAGTCTGTGTTCTGCCAATATTCACCCAGTGAATGGTTCATTTTATTTACTCTATCTTTCAATTATAGAATTTACATTTCACTCTTTATTTATAGTATCTATTTCTATGCTGAGATCATGTATTTGCTCATACATTAAGATTATACTTTTAAAGTTGGTGCACATATTTATAAACAGCTGCTTTTAAATCACTGTCTTCTACTTTCAATATTTGTGTCATCTCAAAGTCTTTTTATTTAGGACTTGAATTCTTAATTGTGAATATCACATTTTCGGTTTCTTTGCATGTTCGATAATTTTTAAATGTATGCTTTTATTATGGACTAATTACTGTAGGGACTCTGGGCTATCTCCTGGGGGCATTTGTTGTATTGATTTTGGTTCTAACAGGTAGCTGAATTATGGATTAGTTATCTTGCTCTTACATATGATTAAATTAACTATTTTTAGGGAATATGTATAATTAGAAGTCCAACATATTCTCAAATCCTTTCTAATGTGACATGACTTAAAGTCCAATCTCTGTATACTGTGAAGATCTTGTTAAGCCTTGGTTTTCAACTTCATTATAACAGTTTCAGAAGATGAATTAATCTCTCATGTGGTAACTTTGATTCTTATATATTCCTGGTGTCTCAGCCTGATGTCTATTTTGATAAACAAACTGCTCTACTCTGGATTTAGCAAAAACCTAAAATCTCCCAGCACGTCTTGCTTGGCCTCTATTGTATTTGCTTATCTTTACAACCTGTAGTAGTTTTGATAAACCGATCCTCTCTGATAAAGCTTGTGTTTTCACCCTGTACATAAGAAACCTAGCCCTCGTCCAGGGATTCACGGTCACTGGGTCACTCTCACAGTGATTTTTGATGCTCTCCTCTTGTACATTTACTTTCTCTCTAAGAATCTGCTCTGAAGATTCTAGATGCTTCTGATCTGATCATTTTGCTCAGGAAATCACCATGATGTTTGGACTCTAGTTAATGCAGGTTGGAGCAAGGTTTTTCCTGTAGTTTACCTCCTGAGTTTCCTTTCAATCATGAAGTATAAACTTAACTTCCTGTTATCTGAAGAGATAACAGCTGCATATATATTGGAAAGATACTGTAAAGAACTGCTTCATATATTTTTGTCTAATTCAAAATTAATTTACAGTTGTATTGCTGATCAATTACATATAACCTGTTATGGATGGAAGTAAGCTTTACATAACTCATAAACACAACAATAATCTAATAAAGTAGCCTACTGATTTTCTCCCTAATTAACTGACTACTTTTATATTTTGTCACTGCCTTCCTGTTATGTCCAGACAGTTCACAGATGGGATTGAAATAGCTAGGATCCATTTATAGGTAGAGGAACTCATAATGAATTTTGTTAACAGCCTCTAAGGTTTCCCTGGAGCTCTGACTCTTCTTTTGAGCACAGCACTGTTCTCTGTTAGCTCAGCCGGTCTTCTAACTTCGCTGAGTTTTGCACACTCTTGTCTGAGCATCATTGCGTTCTGCTCTTATGCTTATGCACCTCAGTCTTTTTGTTTTAGTGGTTTCCAAGCTTAGCTCTGTCCCCTGACCTTTCCAAATTTGTGCATTTATACTAAAGATATGATTGGATGTTGTTTTTTCAGTAGATTTTGTTTAAGGTACTTAAGCTGACGTGGAAAATGGTTTAGCCCACTGAATTTTAAAGAAACAAATGTATTCATTAAAATAATGACTCATGGCAAATGTACAAAATTAATTTTTACAATTACCTTAATAATCTGAACAAGTGATAATTTAGATTTAATAATATAATTCTGAATGGAATAGGAGACTAAGTGATTGTAATAGTATGGGGAATATTATGATTTAGGTGGACACTATGTGAATATGCAAATTCTAAACATTGCTGTGAGTTACTTTGAATACAAATTCATAAAATAATTTTAACACACTTTTGTTTTTGAATGCTGCTTTACAGTGAAATACTTCTGGTCAATTTTATTGAGATGCAGAAGGGTAATAAATATAAGGTGTGCGGGATTGATTAGAATCAGCTACTCATTCATGATATCCTGGCCCAGATGATAATCCCCACAACAGGAATTTGATCTTAGAAAGGAAGCATATGGAGAAAAGCAGGTCTAAGGAAAACATATAACCAGGCTGCCTACTTACACTGTTCACATTATAAATTTCTCATACACTTACAAAAAATTTTGCTTTTTTTCTATTTATTTCAGGTGATAAATCAAGTTCAAAATAAATAAAGGCTCAATTTATTCATCAGGTAACTTTAGAAATATTTTCTTTGTATTTTAAATCTCATCTATCCTGGGTTTTCAGTATACTCGGGCCCATAGCAAAAGTAGTAAAGGGTATAAGACTAGAACTGTTATGATACTTGGGTACAATTAAGAAAGTCAACACTGAAAACAAACCCCCCAAAAATAAATTCTATCTTCTTATTTACACCTGTTGCTGTGGTTAATAGACTGTCTTTTTTCTCTGACCCAAAGGCCTTGTTTTTGTCTGCCAGGATCTATGAAAATGTGTCAGACTAACAGACTAATTTTGATATAATTAGAGTAAAATCTCAGACCATTCAAAACTCCAGACCTGACATTTTAATATGTAAAAATTACGTACCAAAATGGCATATTTTAAAAAGACTAATGCTAGTGGACATTATGCCATAAATATAGCATTTATATAATACATATAATATATATATATATATATATGTCCTGGATAATTTATATATATATAAAAAACACACACACATATATATATATATAATATATGTGTATATATATGTGTGTGTATATAAATATATATATTTAACACATTGATGAAATATAAAATGTGAATTATCCACAAGAATATGAAGTTTGAGTTTAAATATAGAGGAAAATGCGGAAGAGTTTATATTTTTTAAAAGGGATGACATATTACAGATACGTAGGAAGCACTGTAAATATACATTTTTTAAATTTTTTCACCTGTTTATACTAACTTTTGTTATTGTTGGTGCCATTTTATTGAGGTATGGATGGGCACAAATTTAGAATGACTGACAGTTACTTTATAGTTCATATAACAAATATTTTAACAAACATTAGTTTAAGAAGTGAAGCTATATAAAAATAAGTATCATAATTCTTTTAATATCTATGATAATATCTGAAACTAATTCTTAGTATAATATTCCTTCACAGACTAGTACAATATTGATTAAAAATGCCTCAAAATGGTGACATCACCACCGTATACTGCTTGAAGTCTTCCTAAGACGGAGAGCCTGAGGTAGGAACACTAGTTTTCCATAGTAATCTAATAGCAGAAGAATACAGATGTAAACCTCCAAAGCTGTGTGAGCAGCAGCACCTAGCATTCCTGCCTTGAAAGGGTGTTTTTTGACTTCACATAATTAAGATACATTCCCATTCAAATACATAGCTAACAGCTCAGTACAAGTTAAAAGATATATTTTAAATGTGTTTCTCTCATATTATACTCCTTTTCTTGCTGGAGCTGTAAGTCTAGGAACCGTTTCCCAGATTTGTGTACAGAGCCACCTCAGTTTTGTTCCTCCAATGTGATGAAATTATGTGAGATCTAGAAGTTAGAATAGAGATCGAAGAAATGTAATTCTTCCCCCACCAACATTAGACAGATAGAGGAGCTTGGGAGACAGAATTTCCTCAATGGTTTTGCAGTGTTCCCTTCTGAATGATCTGCCTGAATATGACTGGAAGTTGTATGCACCCATAGTGAGATGATGAAATCCTGTAATTCCTTAGCTGAGTGAGAGGAACCCCCTTCTGATTCTCTGGAAGCTCTAGGTATAGCTGGGAGTTAATGGCATCCATGTTTGACTTTGCTCATTCAGTCACTTTCAAGCACCAAATGGCAGTGCTAAATCGTATACTAATTAGACAGGATTTCTAGAATGATTTCTGTGCTCCCCATGGAGCCTTAAATAAAATAAATGAATTTGTGTGTGGTACTATGCTACACTCCCTGCTCAAAAATACTTTATAATCCACATAGGAAAGCTAATCATTTGCACACACAAGTTGCATAATAAAAACAATATAATATGAAATAACCCTGAAAAATAATGATATGCTAAGTATGCCAAATTCTGCTGATATCATTAGAGAAAATGACAGTAAGTTACAGGTCACATTACAGATATTTTTTAATAGAAATCCTCTTTATAGGGAGCCATCATTAGGGAAACATTTGAGAAGAAGTAAGACCTGGAGAATTGCTGAATTGGGCTAGACAGAGAAGAGGCCATTGTATAGAGTAGAGGTAATTCTGTATGTGAACAATGTAAAATAAACAAAAAGTAGCTTATTGTAATAGAAATTACACTTTGGAGATTAGCTGGAAGTATAACTGGGCACATAAAATGACACCAGATTTTGAAAAACTATACAAACCTTGTGATGTAATTTAAATTTAATGTGTCATTTAAAGTTTCTTATGTGCCATTTCTGTACCATGATATAGTACCATCACTGCAAAAAGACTCTCTAGTAACTATGCTAAACCACTGAAATGTGGAAATTATATTATATTGAGTTACACAGTTTATTACCTTCCTCTGATATTTTTAATTTCCACCATTGGTCAACCACCTTTCCCCCAGTAATTTCTTGTGATGCTATCTACTACTAAGGATAGCTTCAACACCTTTTGTGAAAAGTATTTTTCAGTTACCTAAAGAAAATTGTGGTAGAATAAAGCAAGATTGTGAGTTCTACCTTTATTAATACCTGCTGCAATTAAGTCCTACTAAAGTATCAAAACAAACCAACAACCAAACAGTCACGCACGTACCAACAGCATGAGTGAGACACAGTTCTCAGCGAAAATTCCTCCTTTTCAGACAGTATTGATTTGTGTTTTGGAAGACACTTTGGTTTTTATCCAAGTGTTATTTTTACAGTGTTTGTTTATTTCTTAAAGTACAGCAGACTAAAAGATGTAGCAGTGGGGCCACCAACCTAGATTATCAGCTCTAACTTCCCCTTGACTCCAATTCCTCTCTTAGCTCTCTGTACTTCATGGGGAATGACCACTCAGGCCCTTTGTTTATATCCCTTGTCGCAGTTAGAAACCTTTCTCTTTTTTATTTGACTCTCTCCACTGATATCCCACCACTGATTTTTCCACAAGTCATTCACTGTGCTAACACTTGTGTACCAGATGGTATAAAATGGCTAAACATGTATTTCCTTCGTGAACATAAGGAAAGCTGTCACTTGGCTTATTTCACTTTCATTACTAACCGTTTGTTATTAATGATTAGATAAGGTAATGCTTGATGGAAATAACAAGATCTGAACTTTTTGTGCTTTTTAATGTAGTGATTAACTTTTTTATTCCCATTGTTATGGAAGACTTTTTCATGAAATCAATAATTTAGAGAAAGTGGAATATTTGAATTTTGTTTTTATATTTTATTAGGCTAATAATACTCAGGCCTTTTTTGTTCTTCAGGTTTGCTTATATTTCTACCTTCCATTTTGTTTTTTTCCTGATTTTGTGCATAATAGTTACACAGTTTTAGTGATCATTATCTCAACAGTATGCTTGGATAATTTCCTAACTGTGATGCCTATAATTGGTGAAGGGAAGTATCTCTTTGTTTTGTCAATAAATACTGTGCCAAGATGATGTGTCAAAATTGAAAAGGTAAGGAGCAAATGTGAGTTTTGAAAATCTCTCCTGGGTAAATTATTGTTTTGTACAACCTAACTGCCTACATTTAAATTTCAAACATAATGCCATAGAGGCTCCATTTTATTTCCATAGAAATCTGGAGATAATATGCATACTTCTTCACCAGTAAATAATAAACTCACATGTTTGCATTTCTGTTTTACAGAGATGTTGTTATGGAGAAAGTTTATATTTGATATGTTTTCCTATTTAGCTTATTCTCTTTTCAGATCATTTAATCCAGAGAATTAGTTCATTTCTTTTTAATGTTTTATCTCCTCATTATAGTGGTCAACCAGAAAGAGCATTCCACATGTGACTTCTAAGAAAATCAACAGAAAGAAAATAAAACTAAATGTTATATTACAGGAACATATTGATAGTATCCTGAGGTAGATGAAGTATACAGAATTTTAATGGAAAAAGTGTTAAAATGAAACACAAGTGCAACATGAACAGGCAATAATTTTTCCTAAAAAAATATATATATATTTTCTCAGGATATTATGAGCTGAATGGAAATACATAGTTGTGTTCCATGAACAGTTGGAAGAGAAAAGAAAATACAGTGTGCCCTTAAAACTTTGAGCTGAATTACCAACTTATTATTTTTTAAATGCCATTTGTCTAAACTTTGAACTGGAAATTATTTTTCCTTCCTTTTGGGCATTGACACTTCAAGAAGAGTAGTGTCCAAAGACGGTGATGCATTTTTTTCAATGCTTTCCCTTAACTCTACCTTATAGGACTGGAACTAATAAAAATCTCCCTGAAAGCTCTCTCTCAGGCTTTCAGCACATGAAACTGCCTTCTCCTGGCTTTGCTTTAGTTCTGTCAGCTCCATCTTTAAAGACTGAACTCTTTCTAATTTCTGTGTCCATGTTTTCCATATTTTGCAGAATATTAGAGAAAATACAAATCATGACATAGTTTTCTAAGCCAGGAAATTGGTCCAATATTAAGCAATAAGTTTGAAGAAGAAAGTAATTAATGCCTTCTAAAATAAATACACAGTATGAGAAATGTTGTGCTTATAAAATTTATTAAACAAGAAACAAATCTATCTTGCATGTATTTAAACCACCGAAGAGAAGTTGATCATATCATAATTGTTGAAAAACATTCAAGATCAATAGTTTGACATTGAGATATTGTCCTTCTGCATAGAAAAATTCAAAAATATTTTTTATTATTCATTACTTTAAGACTATTAGTTACAATTACTAATATTTTGTTAATTATCTGGTTTTAATTATTTTATAAGTGCTTTATATATGTTTTCCAATTTTTCCTTTTAAAAATATTCATGAGTTGGAAAATATGTGTTTATTTTACAGATGAGTGAATTGAGGTTTAGAGTTCATGTATGGACCTGCATTCATAACTACTACGATACACTGACCTTTCACTTCCATCAAATAGAAAATAGTGCACTTCCAAATAGGTAAAGGTGAAAGCTAGACAAAGTGTTAAGAATATCATATGATAATTAAAGCTCATATTTAATAGTCACTGCCCTCTTATTTATCAATTTATCAGTCACATTTACCAATTGATAATATGCACAATTTCCTGTAATGACTGGAGAATAAATTATAAACATGTCTACAGTCAAAACAAGCACTGGTATAACAAAACATTGACAAAAGTACAGCATTTCTAAGAGACAAAATAATTTCTTTTGGCCTAATTCTGACTTTCCCATAGTGAATCGGTGGGATTTACTCAATTAGTATATGCGTTTATCTTATTTCAAATGTCATGATTTCAGGAAGAAAGTAAACATGAACTTTTGTCAGTGTGACCTTCTTTGTTTCAAAGCTGTAGAATGTTCATGGAGATTTGGAGACACTAAATTCTTCTGGGGGCTTGAAACAACTGCAAGGATGGTAGGACTTTGGCAGAGAAGTCATGGTCTCTGAAATTACTTTACCTTAAACAGTATTTTGCTTAGGTCTAGCCCTGTTCAAGAACACAGAATGGAAATGAGATTATTACTCTACATTTATCTTATCTATCTCTTTAGAGGTCAACCACCACATAAACATTTTCCAACTTCTGCTGACTGTATGTTAGCAAATTTCTTTTTCCCTGAATATTGTTCTCAATATGGAAGAACAGACTGGTTCAAAGCAAAGCTTTGATGAAATGTTTTCTCAGGAAATCTGTTTCTGCTGCTAAGAGACTGCCACCTACAACCATCTGTGGTTTTGTGTTGCTTGCCAAACTTTTGTGTTGTCTTTATTTAGATACTGCCTTTATCATTTTTGTGGTATCCAGATATAGCACCTTCTATTAGTTGTATTCTTTTGTTAAAAGTGTTTTATGGCCCTGCTAAATTTTATAGTGAACTTTCACACATATATACCATATTTCATACTTTAATATATTAGGCACTGAATCACTTTGGCTAACTTTTCCAAATAGAAGCATAAAATTATCTTAAAGATTCTTATCCCCAACCTTGGCAACAGTGATTTATATAAGTATTACAGATCTTTAAAATTTAAGAAACATTGGTAAGAGATAAAATATATAATTGGTCCAAATGTAGTTTTAATGGAATAAAATACATAACATGGCAGATAAGAAATACTGGAAATAATCATTACTAAGTTTCCAGAATTGAAGAAAGACATGTGTTCTTCAGTAAAAAGCACCCACTGATTTCTAAGCTAGATAAATAAAACTAAATTCTCAGCTTGATACGATGTAGCAAAGACACAGTACATGAAGAAAAAGTAACAAAAGCTCATTTGCTAAAAGGAAGGAAGTACCTAACAGGAAAAACAGATTACTGCTTTCGACCATAACAAAGTATTTCATATCAAACTAATCCTAAGAACAAATAAACAGCTAGATTATTGTTATTGTTGTTATTATTATTATAACTTACAATAACAACAAAAAATCCTCTGAATTATTGGAAGGCACCCAAATCAGAGTGAACTTCAAGAACCAAATTATAAGGGAAACTGAATGAGATGAACCTTACGTTTCTTCTGCTGAATTTTTCTTTTTTGGGTATATGTAATTATTGGTTTTGACCACAGTGGCTATCTAGAAAACACAAATCTAGAATTTAAGGCAGTTACAATGGCCTGGGAAACATAAATTGAAATTTAGGACTATCAAGATAGCCAGGGTTCAGAGGACCAAGACCCTAGAGGAAAGAGAGCTGCTGGGCAACAGAAAGATCATAATAACACAATTTTCCTGAGGCATTTGTCACCTCCAAAGCTTTGTGTGTGTGTGTAGCAAAAAAAAATTATCATAACACAGTAACTTTTTGAAATTAAAAACAAAGAGAAACCTTAAAATCAGTCACAGAGTTTATTCCACTTCTGCTTAGGGTATGCAATGCTTGAAGGGGTGATAGTTTCATCATAGTAACAAGAAAATATGGACAGATTAAATAAAAATTTTTCTGGAAACCATTAGTGTTGCAGGGCAATAGAGTAGCCCATCTAAGGAATGACATGCCCTTCTAAAGAGACAGGACACGAGCAAATATTCCCTTGTGGAGAAACATGGGGAAGAAGTGTTGGATGCAATAAAAATGGGTCAAAAGAACCCAGTTAAAATTGTTCTAAATTGCTATACAGCAAGTGTTGGCTAGCCTAAGAATATAGAAGCACTTGGTACCAGAAATAGGCATCCATCTTCTCTGTGAACCTCCCATGGTACCGGTAAAAAGGATTAGAGGAAAGGGCATAGACTGGGGGAGTTTCACCAGGTGGGGGTGTCTTAAAGGAGGGGGATCAATTGTTAGTACATAAAATACACAGCCACACCACACACAGACCCTTATCCAGTATGAGAGAAAAACCTTATGCCACTGAATGAGGGAGAGAAATGCTGTCGCTGCCAGGGCAAGGGTGAAAACCAAATTTAGCTGGGAGAAAGTTAGAAGTAAACAAGCCTCTACTCATAGACATGAGATAGGAAAGAATACTGAACTATAATGATGCCATTAAAAGTCTCCTACTGATGTAAGGCAGGGACCTGAGACAAGCCTCATAGTTAACTTTTCCTGCCCATGATGAAAATGCTGAGATATAAGGAGTGTAGTAAGAACAGGAAGTGTTCCATCCTAAGACTAAGATTCCATTTTAAAAGCCAAGAAGTTAGGAGGTAAGATTCCTAACATATTCTTTAGCATATAAACAATAACTCAGCCCACCTTGGGGACAGGGCAGGCAGTCTTGAATGATATGATGACAGAGGGAAGCTGTGGGGAGGAACCAGATCAGAAAATTTCTTGGGTTTAGTTAATTTTACATTATTATCTGGAGGACTGATAATAGAAGAAAAGACAGTTAATGTCTTTCACTGGAGATAAACATTTTGAGACTACCTTGCCCTTTGAAAAATCCTTGAAAGAGGGAACCCCCAGCCTTTCAGTGCACTTCCTCTCTGAGGATGCCAGCTCTTTTTCTTTCTTTATAGGACTTTAAAAATATTTACATCTTTGTGCAAAATTAAAAGATCATTTTGATTATGAAATAATTTTGAGCATTCCTGCAGGGACACATGCAGCACCTAAGAGTTAAACTTAATAGTAGTCACTAAGAGATGGTATAACAAATTTCAGCAATTTACTTTTATACATTTTGTGACTTATTTCAAATTACCCTGAGAGTTTATAGAATATTCTTTTGCATATCTATGTTGGGAAGTTCCACCTAGGAATAAATAAGGTGGTCTTTTGTATCTTACTTTTATTTATTGAAGTATAATTGACATATTTTACATTATAAATATAGATGCCAAATTTGCCACCTTACATCAGATAATGTCTTACTGGTAGAAGAAAGGATAGCGTGTGCACCAAATCAGACTTCTAAGAAAGTTGCAGAAATATGCAGTTCTCCCAGGCAGGCACAGGAGTTCTGAATCTAGGCAGGACTCCCCCTGCTCAGTAGCCTTTCCCAAAATGCCTCCTTAAAGCTGAAAGCACTCTGAGTTGGGAAAACTCACTCTGCCACAAGAAAAGTGGGTAGTTCACGAACAGCCATGTCTAGTTAGATATTCCAAATTTTCCTACCAGTCAAGTCACTGTATCTCTGGAGAAGAGTGAACAGAAGGAGTCTGGGAGTTGTACCCATTGAGAATTCCTTGCAAGAACCCCACCCCCATCTAGGATGAGGATTCAGCTGGTGCACAAGGAGAGACCTCCCAGATGTAGCTGCCTGGCAACACTACCACTGGAGGAGGAACAGGAAGTACTTTCTCTTATAATGACTACCAAAGATACAAATTAGATTGTAGGAGCCAGTGGAAAAAGAAGCAGGGCTAGGAATGTCCATCTCTGGGGAAAAGAGCACAAGTTTGGATCACTAATACAGAGAATCACCTCTGGTCTTCATCATCAGGCTAGAATGTTCCAAGTGACAGAAAAATTGTCCAACACTAGGGGAGAAACAATAGTATGGGAAGTTACCACCTCTGTGGCATGAGCACAACAACCCAATATTAAGAGTCAAAGCAATCAACAGACTCAGAATCTGAACCAGACTCACAAATGTTTCTGATGTTGACATTACCATAAAGGAATTTTACATGACTATGATTAATCTATCAAATGTTCCAGTGGAAAAGATAGATAACATGCATTATCAAATGCATATCAAATGGTGCATTTCTTGGTAAACCAATAAATAAAAACTCTAAGACTCAAATGGAAATGCTGGAAAACAAACAAAAAACATGGTAACAAAATGAAACATGCTTTAGAAAAGCTCATCAGTAGACTTAATTGACATTGATAGAAAACCCTACCCAACAATAGCAGTATGGATGCTCTCTTTAAGTATACATAATTTACCCAAATACATCACATTCTATGTGATAAACAAATCTGAAAAAAATAAAAAGACATTAACTTATACAAAGAATGTTCCTGGAGCACCTGGTATTAAATTAGAAGACAATACTAAAAAGATAACCTCTATAATCCCAAATATTTCTAAATTAATCACATAAATAATCTATGGGACAAAAAAACAATTACAAGTGAAATAGAAGTATTTCCATTTGGATGAAAATGAAAAAAAAATTGGGGAGACACATGTAAAGAACCAATAGATGCTGAAAAAGCACTTGCAAAAATCAAGTTTCGTTCATCATATAAGGAAGGCTCAGTAAATTCAGAATTAAATGGAACTTCTTTAACACAATGAGGCCTTTACAAACAAATGTTCTCTACTGCTAACATCATACTTAATGACAAAAGACTGATATTTTGTCCCTACAATTAGAAACAAAGCCAGAATGTTCATTATCAGTCCCCTTAATCAATAGCTTTAGGTTCTCATGAGGAAAAAAAAGAGAGAAAATACATGTCAATTTAAAAAGAATAAAGAAACCTGAAACAGAAGAAACAACCATCTACACACAAATTTTCCAACAAATATACAATTAAAAAAAATAAGTGAATTTAACAAGGTCAGAGGATGTAAATTCAGTACACAAAAAGTAATTGTGTTCAATACTAATAATGATGATTAGAAATTAAAATTAAAAGAATTATCATTTACTAAAGCACATAAAATCATTTAAAATTTAAGTATTAATCTAACAAACATATGCAAGGTCTGCATGCTGAAAAACAGAAAAACTGATAAGAGAAATCAAAGAAGATATAAATTAATGGAACTTAGAATTTATAAGATGCCAATTCTCTCCAAACAGTTACCTATTCAATATAATCTTAATCAAAACCCCAGCAAGATGTTTTGTACAAACCAAATTTTATTTTTAAATATGCCCAAGGAGTAAAGGAAATGGACTAGTCAAAACAATTTAGAAAAGCAATACTTAAAGAACAAAGTTGGAAACTCATACTATTTGATTTCAAGATTTACTCAAAAGCTATAGAATCAAGACAATGTGTTATCATGAAAGTATAGTGACATAGATCAGTGGAATGGCTTCCAAAAAAAAAATACACTCATATAAGGTGATTTCATTTTCAACAAAAATTCCAAAGCAGTTCTATGGGGATTTAATATGTTCAATAAATGTTGCAGGAACAATTAATTGAACACCCATATGGAAATATATGAAAAAATATGCATATAAATTTATTATTACCTATAACATAAAACATAGAAAAACAAAGATTCTAAAATGAAACACAATAGTTCTAGAAAGAACTACTTTTGGCTTTGGTTACACAAAGATTTATTAAATATTGCACACATAATTAAAAAAGTTCATGCTTTCCTTCTTCAAAATTAAGTGTCCATTCTTTTAAGTCTATTTAAAAATAAGAGAAAATACGAACACACACTTCATCAAAGAAAATATAAGCATGATAAATAAGCACATTAAAATATACTCAGTATTATTAGTCAATAGGCAATGAAAATTAAAACCACAATATAATATCATTATAGACCTTAGGATAGCTTAAGATAAATTTAAAAGAAATTAAAAGAAAAGAGAACAGAAACAAAAACTTGACAACGTCAAGTGCTGATGGCATGGATATCAATTGAAACTCTCCTACTTTTCTCGTGGGAGTGCAGTTTTTTGGGGGAACAGCCACATCTCCATGTATGTTGATCATCTCTTATAAAAATCTGTATGTACATTTTCCATCTAACTCAGAAATCTCACTCCTATGTATTTATCCAACAGAAATGAAAATGTATTTACACTGAAAACTGAGTATAATTGATGGCTGTTTCATAACTGAAAAATTTGGAAACAAGAAAAATATCTTTAAACTGGTGAATAAATTAATATACTGTAGTACCTCCATACAATGCAACACTACTTGGCAATAAAAAGAAACCAATTAATGAAATACACAATAACATGGATAATTCTTGCATGCATTCAAATGAATAAAAAAATTCAAAGTCAATTACATTGTTTATTTTTCCCTTTACTTGAATTACTGGATAAAATGAACTGTAGACAGAATATAGAACAAATTGTTACCATGAGCTGTGAGGTTGAGAGGGAGGAGGGTGGTGGCTACAATTAACATTTCAGTAATGAAAAATTTCTATATTTATTATGGTGATGGTTACATCATTGTATCAGTTTCTCAAAACTCATTAAATGGCAAACCAAAAAAGGGTGAATTTTACTGAGGCAATTACAACTCAATGAAGCTAATAAAAAAATCAGCCTATACAAGAGAATTTTAATAGGGTAACAGCCAGGGTATCATAACAAGTGCTGTAGAGGCCAGAATACAAGGCAATTAACATCAATGAAGTCAAAGGATAATAATTCTTAATCTAGAAGTTTACACCTAGTAAAATATATGATGGTACAATAGAGATTTATTTTTACAAAGAGAATTTTTATGTACAAATAAATAAAACTATACATCTAAATAATATATAAGTAAAAATATAAAATAATACATAAAAAATAAATATAAAATAAGTGAAATTCCTCAGCATTTGGTAGAAAAAATATAAAGAAATTCATTAATTTTTAAAAGACCCTTTTTAAAAGGTCCTGCATTTTTTGATGCCTATATAGTTCATCATTTTTCAAAGTTCCAATTTAGGTGTTAGTTCGATAGTAAATTAATTCTCACAAATGCATTCAAAATAAATCCTTACTGAGGTATTTATGGCCCATTTACTTCTGCTGAAAAAGATCCACCTATGCTCGTATAACTGCACTGTACATGAAGATAATTTACATATTTTTGTATATTTCTAAGATAATATAAGATCATCACACACTTCCAAAAATCTATAGTTATGTTTTATGATTCCAAAATTGTATATGTTCTTTTTTGGATAGAGTTTTAGATGTCAATAAGACTTAATAATTTGATAATATCCTTAAGGCCTGTGCTTAGAAATGCCTGGCAAGACTATTGCTTTATTTAGGACCTTATTTTTCTTGATAATTTAGAAAGAAAATATGGTCACTTAGGATGTGTGTAATATTAAAATACAGTGAAGGAAGTACAGGTAAGCCAGGGAAAACCTGACCAGAAGAGCTAAACATTAGATAATTCTTCCTGGTTTTTACTATTTATGAACTCTTTATTAGGTGTTTTATAAAGCTCATAGATAAAAAAGAAACATTTCATTTCCTCCGTTGGGTTTATGGAAGATATGTATCTTTTTTACTTACAGGGAAGTTTATGAAGTAGAAGAGTAGTCAATCAATGGCCAATATGCATTGGCTGAATATTGCAACATCCTAACAGCCACAATTTAATAGTATCAGGCAATTCTGAAACAGAATTAGGAAAAATCTATGAAACCCAAACCATTCTTGTTTAGTATTTAACCTGAAAGCATTATATCATGAATTAAACTAACATTTATGTAAGAAAAAGTATATGTTAAAGGCAACAGTTATGATTTTTCTATCTGTTTTAGTAAAAATCAATTGATCATTTGGAATAATGTTTCTCAATTAGTCTGGGTCCTATAGGAAGTTTATCTCTTCATCCTGGGATTGTTTGTATGCATGGAGATGTGTGGGAGTTCAAAATGCTTGGCAGGTAACATTAGAGACATATGTGAATGACATCTACAAAAGACTCAGAAAGTAGTGTTTACAGTAGAAAGTACAGAAACTATTAGGCTTAATAAATCCATTTCAAAATAATATATTCAAGGAGCTCTAGAAATATTACTTTATTTTTAAAAGAATATGAGATATGATGTCAATACTCATGGAATTGAATTGTTGTCTTGCTAATTTGCAACTAATGATGAATTCTTGATCATATAAACATCATTTGCTGATGTGTTTTTGATATGCCCATTTCACTTTTTAAAATTAATAAAGATACAGGTTATTTTATTGTTCTCTCACAAAGTTTATATGTTTATTGAAAGTCCTAATTTGGCATTTCAAAGAGACTAGTAGTCATTATCCAGCTGAAGCTGTGGATATAAGAATAGCATGAAAGACTTCATGGTAGGTGACATATCATATACAGTTTATTGACATGATAAGAGGATATACGTATTAGCTTCAAAGGGAGCCTCAACTACAAGGGGCAGAAAATTTCTTTATAGAAGATATTTATTTGTTTATCAGTTAGTTTTAAGCTTGGAAAAACAATTTAGTGGCAAGAATGGTGTTAGTGACAAGAATGTTTTATGCTATAATGATTATATGATCATGACAAGCAACCCAAGAGATCAACCAGTTAGTATTATTGTGAATACAGATATATATGAAGTTTTCCTAAATATATTTAATGTCAAAAATGTATGTATTACAATGTAGTACAGTAGTAAAAATAGCAAAAGATAACCTAATATCAAAACATATTTGTATATATAATAGAAAAGCTACATTAGCTTTATGACATCTCCATATTAATAAAAAACAAATATGCTCTTGTAAAATAATGAAATAATTAAAGAAAAAATTAAATAAATGACACATAAACACCAAAAAATATACTATTGATTTTTATCAAAGAAAGGTAAAGTGAAAAGCAATTCAAAGACTAAAAATGCTATTTAAAAAATTGAGTGTTTTTCAATAACACTGTACTATGTGGAAGTTATACATCTAGGTTCAGTCATGCACAGACCAAGAGAAGACAGATAAATTTTTTCTTATGTCTCCCCCACCATTAAGGAAAGATGTTGATGCTTGACCAGAAGTAGGAGTTTTGGATTCATTAGAATCATGATAATAAGAATTTTTTAATTAAACTGAATGTGATAAATTCTTGATAACTTTAAGAATAACTTGGTTTATTATGTTCCCTAATTTAACTTTAACTTCTCTATGTATAAATGGGTATTTAAATTGCCATCTCTTATAGTATGAAGATAAAATAAGGACCTATGCAAAATATGATACCTAGTATAAAAGAATCACTCATTAAATACTTTTAGTAGCTGATAATAGTAAATTATTTAAAAGTTAGATAAAAGAAGAAATAAAATTAATCCATTTCCTATAGTTAGATTCCCCAACCCCTAGGAATTCTAGCTAGTTTGGTAATTAAGGGGAAAATTTTTTAAAAACTTTAAAGTGGCTGAAATGTTGCTGTTTAACAAAATTTATTCCCCCTCTAACACTCTGTCTCTCTTTTTTTCCATTTCTCTATCTCTGCAAAGTAATATTTGTCTAAGACACCATTTCTAGTCTTTTTTGAAATATTTAATTCATTAAAAAATAAGGAAGTGTTCTTATTTATTAAAAATTTTAGACACATAAAACTTCAATTAGCCTTAAGTATTAATTTATGCCTCACTCCTTTATTTTTATATTGTATAAAATTATTTTGTTCTCATGCATTAATTTTGTATTTATTTTTTATTATAGAACTTACATTCATGAACGTACCACCTACACAAGAAGAACTAGAACATTGTTCCTCTCCTACCCACCTTCCAGTCTCCCTTCCAGAGGTAGCCACAACACTTGATTACGTGTGTTTTATTTCTATGACTTCTAAACTTACATTTCTTTTTGCTTGCTTGTTTTGTCAATGTAGGTATGTATCCAATGACAGAGTTTAGCTGGGATTTCTGTGTACTAAATAATGAGTACTGAAACCCCTTTCAGGATGATGTTACTGGGATTATTTGTTGCACAGTTGTGACCTTCAGGTGCTCTAACAAATGGAAACAGAGAATATATCCCTCCAGGTGCTAGTGATTTGCAAATTTAGCTGAGACAACCTAGGCTATTCAGCTTCCTTGTGCTCATGACTTATGTGTCAGCTCTTGTCATCATCCTGCACAAATAAAATCCATCTCATATGTTGTTTGGGGACATCAGAAATTACATCTGGGTAATTAAAGCTTCTGAGATCCTGATGCTGTGAATGATGCTATATTCATTCCTAAATGTAGGTAAACTTTGTGTGGGGCTTTACTTATTGTATTTAGTGAGTTTGATTAACAATTCAATCTAGAAACTCATTCTGGCCTCCATGTAGGGCCTTACTCTATTATTATTATTTTGATAATTATTAAACATTAGAAAAGTGATGTGCATTTTTCTGTCAAAATTGTATTATACAACATACATAGGTTAATGCATGTATCTACAATGCATTCAGTGCTTTATAATATGCTAGTGTGTGTGTGTGTGTGTGTATAAATAAAAAAATATATATGTATTTCAACTCATCTCTTACAAATCATGTTTTTGGTGTCATATCAAGAAAACTTTGATAGCCAAAATCAAAGATTTCCTTTAATGATTTAAAGTTTTATAGTTTTAAGTTTTACATTAATATCTGTGATAAAATTTGAGCCATACAGATTGAATATCCTTGTATTTTGCAGTTGATATCCAATTATACCAACATTATTTACTTAAAAAGATTATCAATTTTCCACTGAATTGCATTTCAACCTTGAAAACTTTAAAATCAGTTTTCCATTTTTTGTATTTCTATTACCTGACTCTCTTTATTCCACTGGACTATTTGTCTAATTTGACATCGATTCTATAATGTTTTGATTACTTTGCTTTTATAATAAGCCTTAAAGATAGATAGTGTTGGGACTTCCTTGTGCATCTTATGTATCTCAATATAGAAAAAACATAAATTAAAACTTATCAATATCAAATAAGTAAATAAATAGAGAGATCTGAAATAACATTTTTTTAAAAAGCTTGCACAAATATGTTTTCTAAAGGATAAGTCAAGTCCTGTAAAATTTTTTTCTGGATGAATAGGCTATTTTATTACCACCTAACTTCCTAGTTTTATTTATCATTATTTTACTTCATAAACTTCATAAACAGATTTCCTCCTTCACGATTTTTTTCTTACCTTTTCCTTTCTTCTTAAATGTTATTCCAATCTCCATTAGTCAAAATTTTAACAATCTTTCAAGGCCTAGATAAAATGCCACTTCCTCAGTCCTTATTCATAGTCTTACAATAACTACTTTTTCCGAGCTAGATGTAATCTATTTCTATATTGAGTCTCCATGTCACTATTTTTATTCTTCTCTGGAATGTACCTCTAAAAACATATGTATTATACATATTTGTATTTGTCTTAACCCACATACTCATTGTTTCTCTTTTTTCCTAAGTAACTTTCAGTGAGTGAATGAGATATAGATGGATTTTGACAAAGTAATAACTGAATGACCAGTCACAGGTATATGTGTTCAAGGTATTTAATTATGCTTAGATGGTAAATCATGTAAATAATAAGGGGAAACTCTAGAGATAGAAAATACTTCAACAGAAATTGAGAGAAGAGAAATTCCAGGGAGAGCAAAAACATTGACACAGAAGTGGGTTCTTGCCTCTTACCTAAATTTGATACTTGAATTCAGTGATAAAAGTAAGAAAATACAGTACAGAGTTTTTCCATGAATTCACTTCCTTCTCTAAGATTAGAGTAATTATAGTTCATATCCTGATAATATCTATGTAATTTCTGTTGTGTGTATATGTTTGTGTTATGGTCTCTCAAGTGTGTCATATAGGTTTGCTTATTTTCCAAACATTCAATATTTTTGAATGGACTTTTAATCTTAGTCTTCAGCTAGTGTTGTTTACAGTAGACTGTTATTCTTTGGGTGGGGGTGATGTTGAGAATTGTTTAGTACCTTGTTATATACCTCATTTGGATGCGATTAGAAATACAGTGGAAAGGAATAACCATTTTCTTATGCTTCTTGACAGTTGGGATGCAATCTAAGGGGCCAATTTCAGCACCTTGGTCAGAGCAATGGAACTAAACATTTTTGTAAATCTGTACACCTTGGGGAATTATTGGGGAATCAACTGGGGAATTATTGTTTCTCCACACAAGTACATATATATTCCAAAATTATTGGCAAAGGAATATAATAACCCACTGTAATCATTATAAAGTATTCATAAAGTCTTCAAGTAGCTTTACCTTAATAAACATCCTTTTAAAAAATCAAATTATGTTGGATTGTATCTGGACATTTTAAATTTTATGTTGTGGAGACTCTCTTTTTTCCCTTACAGTGAATGATTTTTTTCTTGTTTTAGCAGGCAATTAACTTTGTTGAACATGAACTACAAACTATTCTTGTGAGGTAGCACCAAGCTTCAAATTTTTTATTTTTACTTGAGGTTTGTTGCTTTTCTCCATGTGTGTCTTCATAGATCAGCCAAGATGTTGTCAAACAGAATTGGAGATTCCATCTCTGACTCTCTATTTTTGTATGCTCCTCTATTTCCAGTGGTCATTGTTGCTTGAAATCACTACTTTGATTCAAATGGACAGAAAGCTTGCTGTGTAAAATCTCTGTAGTCTCCTGCAATCCCCAAATTTTATATTTGATGACATTTTATATGTCTATGCCAACTTTCATCCCAAAATGTTATTTTTACATGAATATTCTAATTTTACAGTCTGCATGTTGTAGGAAGTCATATACAGGAATATATGGAATAATAGGAATCATCTCAATTTTATTATTTATTTGTAGTTAATTTAGTAAGGTCTTACCAGGATTCTTAGTTCTATTACTTCAACATTTTTAAATGCAGTACCATGGCTGATCACTTGAAATGAATAGAAATGTGTCTTTCCAAATGAGATTTGAATGGAAATTAAGAGAGGTTTTATTTTTTGGAAAAAAAAAAGGATATGTTAAAATAGAAAGTTATAGAAAATGCTTTGGTTCTCTTCACCAAAATTAATTTTAATATTCAATTTAAAATGCCCTGACAGTTACTAGAACTGTAATCAGTAAGAAAAGATAGTAAACAGGAAGTGGCATTGTGTTTTATTTAACTATAACAATGGGCCAGTCAAGCTGTGAAGATTTCTCTATGGTTAATGCAAAAGCTTAAGTGTACAATTTTAAAACTGGACATGTTTAATATTCTTAGGAGCTTAGGATAAAGCCAAACATACCTACTTGTATTTAGATCTTCCTAATTACCTAGGAGGAGACTATCTTCATCATGAACATAAACAACTAGAATCCACAAATTATAATACTGATACCATTTAAATATACGTGTCTCTGTGTCATGCCTATGGGTTAATTTTTGCTGATGAGTTTATTACTCTGATTTCATTGCACTGCAGAGAATTCCTATAGGCAAGCACCTGGAAGTAATTACCTGAAAAACTTAACTATATGCACAGGTATGGCTTACAAGAGCAAAAATATGCTTTACCTCATGAAAAATTCAACAGTTTGCCTACTGTGTTACATATCTGAGTTAAATGAAAGTCATCATGCTGAACTTCTAAGATCCAACTAAAGCAAATCTATAAAATTCAAGCTAGTTTTCTTGCCCATAAATATTTTTGATCTTCATTACTCTGTCTACATAACTAAGACCAGTTTACGAGATAAAGCATTATTTTAGAAGGGGGAAATAAGGACCTTTACCTTGTGTTGTGGAATTAAATTCTGACCTGAATTTATGATTTTCTGGCCTGTATTTAAATTCTTCAAAAATGTGGATTCCTATCTTGTAACACTTTATTATAATTAAATAATATTAAAGACATGAATGACTTAGTAGAGTCCAGGCACATTGTAAAAGTAGTCAATAATTCCAAAAGCAATCATCATGGCTATCATCATCATCATTATATCTACCATAAACATAATTGTACTCAAAGTGACCCTTTTACTTCAGGATGTTTCTGTACATGACACATATATATATTCTCCTCGATTACGTATGTATTCTACTTCCAGATTTGCTGAGAAATACTGAAAACATAATTCTTTAAAAAATTGCTATTGAAATTACATTACATACTAACATTACATTTAGAAAAAAATCAATTTCATGATATAATTTTCATTTCTTAAAGCCAATACCAATATTTCCACACTGTTATGTAATATCGATAAATACACCTCAATGGTTTACTCATCAACCACATTTTTTGAGCTCTGATTTAGTTACTTTGAAATCAGGTAAGAAAATGGGACACAGATATAAAAAAAATTTATTGGGAATTATAATAAAAGTTCCTACAATCTTAACTGTAGAAATTTCCCACTATTCCTGAGCCTTCATTGTGATTATAGTTCATTTACCCTTACTTATTGATTTTTAAAAATATAATTTTATCTGTTTTTGAAAGTCTTAGATTTGTTTTAGAAAAATAAAGACTTCTCTGAAAGTCTATCTTTTATTTTTGCTTATCATTTTTTCTTTGGATTTATGTTCTCAGGATTCTTCAGTCACAGAAAACAAAAATGTTTGCTTACTAAATCAAACATAAGTAAATGGTTTAACAAAGGGATGTTGAATAGCAAAGAGAATTAAATGAATATCTGGTATACCTGCCCTCAGAAAGGACAGGAACTAACGCAGGTCCATTGTTCTCCGCCAAATTGGTGTGCAGAAAGTCTTTATAGTGCTGTGGGGTCAGAAAACCCAGCATTGGCAGCCTGCTGTCTTTGAAGTCTCAACTTATGTTTAAAGTTTGCAGGAAAGTCAATGATTGTACTACACTGGATCATATGCTATTCCATATTATATTTAGATGAGATTTTGGACTTAGAGTTGATGCTGGAATAATTAAGTCTTTTGTTAATGTTAAGATGGGGTAAATCTATTTTGAACACACTAAGGACATGGATTGGGGGGCAGAGAACATAATCTTATGAGTCAAATTGTGTACCCACAAACTTTTTTGTTGAAGTCGTAATCCCTAGTTCTTTAGAGTGTGACATTCTTTGCAAATAAGGTCATTGCCCATTTAATTAGTTAACATCAATTATAATGGAGTAGGGTAAGCCTCTGCTCCAGTATGACTAGAGAGTTTCCTTACAAGGCAGAAATTTGGACATAGATATGTACACAAGGATAATGTCCTGTGAAGATGAAGACAGAGATGAAGGTGATGCCTTTACATGCCAAAGAACACCAAAGAGTGACAGAAAAGTACCATAAACTACATGAAAAGCATGGAAAAGGTTTTCTCTCATAGCTCTCAGAGGGAATGCGACTTGCCAATGATACCGTATTCACGGAGTCGAAGAATAAACTTCACAAACGCTCAAGGTAGGCAAGCAGGAGAAAGAGGCATTTATTCAGAGAAAGCAAAAGTACAGAACTCTTAGGGCATGCTGGAAGGAGATAAGCGTGCCAGAGTCTGGGCTTTGTCTAGGGGCTTATATCTCAAACTTAGTTGAGTTGCCTAATTTCTACTGGTTCCTGCTGGTATGCTGTTCATTGTTTTGACTAATCTTATTGAAAGTGTCTATATTTCTAAATTTGTCATGCTCATGAGATTCCAACTGCTAGCAAAAAAACCAAGGACTTTGCCCCGCAGCTGTTCTTCCCTTTCCCAAGGCCCTTATCCTGCTCTATCAAGATTGAGGCTCCCTGCTCCCCGCCATCTTTCATGTCTCACCAACAACTGGATGTTGGAACTTAAGCCTCCAGACCTGTGAGACATGGGGGTTCTCTTCTTTGAGCCATCCAGTTTGTGGTGCTTCTGTTATAGCCATCATAGCATCTAAAACAATTATAATGACCTATCCTGTTTGAAAACAATTTCAGTATCAATTCAGAAGATCTTATCTTTCAGTATGATGTCAACTAACAGATTTTCATATCCTTTGTTACACTGAGAAAGTTTCTTTCATTCTTAGTTTTCTGAGCATTTTTATCAATGTAGTGGGTTTTTTCACTGTTCCTTCTAAACCAAGTAAGATGATATGGGTCCTTTTTTGTTGTTCTATTAATATGATGTGTTACATTGATTGATTTTCTTATGTTGAAGTACTATTGTTTTCCTGTAATAAATTTCACCTAATATTGGTGTAAAATCCTTTTAATACAGTGTTAGATTCAGTTAGCTAAATTTTCTTGAGGACCTTTGCATCAATATTTGTAAGGGATATTGGTCTGTAATTTTCTTTTTCTGTGCTTTTTTTCCTCAAGGAATGAGTTAGGGAAGTGTTTCATTTACTAATTCCATCTGTTTAAATGTAGTTTTGTTGAGATTTTATATTTCTTCCCAAGTCTGTTTAGATAATGTATATTTCAAATAATTGGTATATTTCTTGTCAATTATCTTATTTGTTGGTGTACAGTTGTTCAGTGTTTTCTTATAAACTTTGTTACTTCTATAAAGTCAGTAGTAATGTCCCCACTTCTGATTTTAGTTATTTACATCTTCTTTATTTTTTTTTGTCTGTCTAGCTAAAGGTATGCTAATTTTCTATAGCTTCTCAAAAAACCTACTTTTGGTTTATATTGAATCTCTCCATTGTTTATTCTTTATTCCATTAACTCTGCTCATATTTTTATTATTTCCTTCCTTATGCTAGCTTTGGGCTTAATTTGCTTTTTTCCCCTACTTTCTACTTTCTTAAGGTATAAATTTAGGTTGTTGATTTGAGATATCTCTTCTTTTTTAATGTAAATGTTTTCCATTGTAAATATCCCTTTGAGTGTTGATTCTACTCCTGTCCATAAGTTTTGGTATATTGTGTTTTTGTTTTCAATTGTCTGTAAGTATTTTCTAATTTTCTTTATAATTATTTTTGGCTTATTGGTTGTTAAGAGTTTGTGGTTAAATGCCCATATATTTATGTATTTTCCAGTTTTCCTCCCTTTGGTTATTTCTAGCTTCATTCCATTTCCTTAAGAAAAGATACTTTGTATGATCTCAATCTTTTTAAGTTTATCAGACTTGTTATTTGGCTTGCCATATACTCTGTCTTGGAGAATGTTCCATATGCACTTAGGAAGAATGGATGGAGTGTTTTATGTATGTGCATTTTGTCTATTTGATTTATAGAATGGACCAAGTCCTTTATTTCCTATTGATGTTGTGTCTGGATGTTCTAGCCATTATTGAAGGTGGTATATTGAAGCTTCTAAGACTGTAGAACTAGTTGTTTCTTAACCTCCTCCATTACAGCGTTCTTTTGTGTTTAGTTGGTTTTTTGAACTAAACCTTTTGGATTCTCTTCTTGTTTCCCTTTTTTGCATATATATATTTTTTCTTCTCCTAGATTCAGAAATCTTTTATAATCCCTTTCTCATTTTTCATATTCTCTACTGGTCATTGTTGTTCTGGTTTCCTTTAGCTCTTTTCCCATGCTTTACAGTGGTACTTTAAGCATATATAAGACAGTTGACTTAAAGGTTTTTTTCTAATTAGTATATTTCTTGGGCTTCCACAGAATAATTCTTCAAATTCTTTTGTTTCCTTGAATTGGTAATATTGTCTTATTTCTTAATATTCTTTGTGATATTTTGTTGAAAACTAGACATTTGATTATTATGATGGGTAATTCTGCAGGTCAGATTTTCCCCTTTCTAGGGTTTGCTTTTTATTTCTATTTTTATTTTATAGTTGAAGGCTATAGTGGTCCATTTACTTAGTGACTTTTTCAAACTGTTTTGGCAGAGATTATATTTCCTATTGAATGCTGTCACTGAAGTCTCTGTTCCTCAGCTTGTGCTCATCTGGTGTTTTAACAGAGATTTCCTTGAATACTAGGACCTAAACAGATGAACAAACTTCTCTTAGTCTTTGCAGACTGACTCTGTGCTGAAGGCATCTTCAAATACTTTGCCAAGCTTGCACTTAGCCTAGGGATCAGCCTCAGGTGAAAACTGAAAGATTCTTCAGATCTTTTCTGACCATGTGTCCTGCCTTCCGAATGTGGGTGGATTTCTACATTCTCCCATATATCTGGGTGCTTTTACCTGGGTATAATTTCCCCTTATACCTGGGGAAATTCCCCAATTTCCCAAATAAATATCTCCAGCTTTTCCTTCCAGGTCTTAGGGTATCTATTGTATGTCTCAACTGTAAACTTATACCTCAGGTTTCTATAGATTGTTATCTACCTTACAGTGTGTTCAAGTAATGCTCATGGCTTCTCTGGACTGAGTGAGTTCTGTATTAAGCAAAACAGAGATGAGCATCTTGTATCAGTCCTTCAAGCAGTTCCTAGAAGGTTAGAAGAGACATATACAATATTTTGTGTGTAAAGTTTACTTTGTAGTCTCCAGAAGCAGGAACCAAGCTCCCATAATAGGAGCAAAGGATTGCCATCCTCAAAACTGCCAACAAGCCAGGAAGAAGGGTCGGATAAGGATGTCTAAATATGCCATAAAACTTTTTTACAATATTTAAGCTTCTTTTTCTTGATGCAGCATTCATGTGACTGCTGTGAAAGTTTGATTGTTATCCAGAATTATGATGAAGTTGGTTCTATCAGTTTCCATTAGTTTTTCAATGTTTCTGGGGAGGGACATAACTTATTGCTGCTACTCTATTATCTTGCTGATGTCACTCCAGATATAGTCATTTTGTAGGTCTTTGCTGGTTTGACAGTTAAAATTGTTAGCTTTGAAATTTTCATTATGTTATATTTAAGTCTTTTTGCATTTTCTTCTTAAATTAGCATCATGTCTCTTAAATCTTTTGCTTCATCATGTCACTGTTTATCACTATATTAAACAATCCACATTTTCTTGAACCTTATTGGTATATATAATGTCAAAAACATACTTCAAAATTTGAGAGTATATTTTTTAGATATGTTTTTTTCTCTAAATTTTCAGTTTAAGTATAATTAGAATATTATACTTAAACATAAAACTTTATGTAGGCTTAGATTTTTGTGGATTTAAGGGGGATCTGTTTACATGCTGGTAGGTATTGTGACTTTTTATGTCTTAGGTTTGGAGATATATGTTACTTATAAGTAAATCAATTATTACAGAATAGCATGACCATTACTTTAATTTTAGAGATTAGGAAACTACAGGAAAACTTGTGCATTTGAACCAAGGTCACACAGCAACAATGTGACCATGCTAGAACTCCGAAAGTGTGTTTCCAAAATCAAATCTGATTAAATAAGAAGCTGTACTGATTCTCACATTTTTTATTTCTATTTCTTTACTCATCTTTGAATGAATATTGATTTATTCAATCATGACATTTGCTCTAAAATCCTGTGCATATATATATCTCTTGTCTTATAATATAGTATTTAAATCCTCTTTCTGGAATAGGCATTGGATGGCTAGTCAGTGTAAGTTTATATTAACAGTTTAATGGCATTTAAGCCTGAGGTGTTTAGAGAAAAATAAAGGGTCCTAGACAAACCCAGTTATATGTGAAGTCTCTCCTTAATGAAGTCAACGTGGCCAAAGTCAAATTTCTATATCTAGTACTGAGTTTGACCCTCACTCAGTACTTCGTAGATCTGTGTTAAGCCTCATACCCATAGCGTGCTCCATTTGTTGCTTCATATTGAGAGCTCTCTTAATAGCAGATTTCTATTCTGTGTGGATCTTCTGGTCCCTACTGGTTTTTCTGAATCCTTTGAATAGCCTCAAGAATAAACTGTCAAGTGGAATATTCAGTTCCACAGATAACTTTGACTCTAGAACTTACCTTTTGGTTCTATTACTTACTTCATTGCAACACTTTAGAGGAAGACTTGATGTGTACCTTCTGCACTATGTCTAGCAACAATGCTCAAAATATCTCTGTAGTAGTAGATGCCCTTTCCTGTTTCCATCAAGAATGCATGTCTCTCCGCATGTTAAAATGTCTCTGGTGCTTTCAGAAAGTTCTCTGGAAAGGAAGTTGTCAATGTTGTCCTATAACCCATAATTCTATATTTTAATTAAATGAAATGACTTAATAGATTGAACTATTTGCATAGATGTGACTGTTTCTCATTTGTTTCAGGGTAAAACACAGCACCAGCTATTCCATGTATATGCTTTCTAATAAATTTTATCTGTATATAGACTTTAACAAGCTCTGAATATTCAGTGAGTTTCCAACATATTCCTTGCAGTGATATTTATCTGTTCACCATAATAAATTAAGCTGATATTCTCTACAATAATCTGTTCTTTCAAGCATTATGCTTCAGATGTAAGGCCATCTTTCTTCAAGTGATTCACAGATCTGTAAAAAAGATAAACATATAAATATTATGAATATAAAACATGTATGATGAAAAGTGAGATGCACTTTAATAAAATTATCACAATATTATCACACCAATAATAAAAAAAATTAAACATTCCTTATAACTTCTGTGCTTTACTATTTAAAGAAAAAAGCAACAGATATGGATTATAAAATTCAACTGTCTTCAAGTGTTTCAGCAACCACTGGGAAAAAGCAGTGGCCTTTGTGGCAGACAATTCATTTTAATCAAACTAACCCTCTGAACTTTACTCAATTCACTCATCCAATACAGTTTCTCAATATGGCTATGTTTGAGCCTGGTTTGAGCTGGCTCAGACTTATGAACCATTCAGTCCCAATTGAAACAGGCTGCTCTATGGTACATTGGACATCTGTGACTTAGAAACATACATCATCTTAAGAAGAAAAACTTTTTAAGTAAAAATTCTTCAACTAAAATGTGCAATAATAATAAATACTACAATATAATGATTCTATTAATTTATTAATTTATTATAAGTGAAATATGAGTTTAATAAGCTTTAAAAATGTTTAGTCTGAAAATGATCACACTAAGAGAGAAAAATAAAGCCAAGTATCAGGTTTATAGTAAAACATAAAATGTTTTATGTTGTCTACTTATACTTGAATAATTTATTCCTTTAAATTATATCATTAGCCATACATGTGGTTTAGCCAATGTAAGTGGATTAAGGATTTAAAGGAATTCATGATTCAGCCAGGTTAATTTTTAATTCTTTTCTTTGGTGCTTCCTCAAATGTAAGTGCTAGATATCCTAATTGCAAAATATGAAGATCAGAAAAAAAGCTACAGAAATTTATTTTATATTTGGTAATACAAACACGAGTTACTTTTAAATACATTATCATATGACACCTAAACATGTTGAATTTATAAATGACTTTTACTTAATTAATAGAACTTTTATATTAATCAATAGCTACTTTGATAAAATGCTTCAGGATTTTATAAAGTAACATCAGAACACAGTATAGAATGCAAATACATGACTTTATGTGTATGAATATCTAAGAAACATATATATATATATATGCTCATATATATTCTGCAATTATACCATAAAGCAGCCCAATTTCAAATACATGTGCATGTGTGTGTGTGTGTGTTTCTTTCCATTTCATTCATTCAAATATATTCACTTATTTACAAATATGTGTGATATAAAAATATGAAAATTTGATAAATAACATCAATAACTAATCATAATTCAAAACAAAATAGTTTTGGCATACTGGATGTACCCTTAATTTTCTAGCTTTAAATTAACATATAGTCTAATTATGTATTTTTATTTATGGATTTCACTTGTTACTTATATAGCATCTTTTAGCTCATACCTCACAATTAAAATTATTAATTTTAATATATACATTTTAAATGGGATATATCATAATGTTAAAGTATATGTTTGAACTTATGATCTTACCAAGTTAGTTAAGTCAATCATAAAATTTTATATTTATAATAGATCTATGCATAAGATTCTATAAATTATTTGTAAACTTACCACAATGTCTGGTAGTCATAGGAATTCAATATATAGTTTTTGGATGCATGAATATGTATATTAGAAATGACTATTTTCACTTGCAAAAATAAACAGGATGGTTAATAATTTACTTAGAATTGCCTTTTGCCATGCTTCACGTTCTCTTAAAAGTGGATTTAAGAACTGAAATCTATTATTCCCTAGACCCTAAATAGTCATAAGGTCTACCCCAGTATCCCTTGTTATTTCTAGTCTTTATATGTTCCTTCTTTGTGGCAAAAATCCTATAAGTTACATTTTACATTCACTGTACTCCAAACTTTTATTAGTTTGGGTATCAGAATTTTCAGGATTAAACAATTTTGTGATCTAGGGCCTATTGTCCACAAAATATGACAAATATACATAACATCATTTACAAATTACAAAAAATTAATTACTACTTAACTTTTTCATGTACACAAATATTCCATTAATATATACCTACTAAAAATAAAGGAACCTTTACAGAATTATCAGTAGACTATAAAATTAAACCCCTTACTCTATGTACTAAAACCAATGTTTTTTCCTCTGCAGGCTACTGTGTTTAAGAGTACAGTTATAACCCTCTCATATTATTCATATACAATTTGTACTCATACCAAACTGGTTACTTTAATTGATACAAATGAACTAGTCTCTACACATTTCATACATCATGTTTTCCCACTAATAGTATTTTCACTGCTGTTATTATAAATATACATTATTATTACCTGATATATAATATTTCATAGTAGCAATGCATCATACTATAATATGTGAACAATTTCCCATTTTAAGCATTATAAATGTCCTGTAATTAATATATTTTGATACATTACTTTATGTACTTGCACAGATAATCACACAGATGTGTAATTACCCACTAAGAATATTTTTATCATATCTCACGGTGCTTTTGGCTTGAGAAACCTGAACTCACCCTGGATTTTACAACAAAGAGGATTTATTGATTTATATGATACATATTCTGAAGATTTGGACATTTTGCAGTTGCTTGAGCATTAGGTACCAAGATTCTTGCTGGCTTGCCTGAGTTCCCCACACACAACTCATATTCTTCTGACCATTCTTCTTGGTTGTAAGGAGGCTCTCAGCAACAACTTGGGCTGTGTGCTTTATGATTTAAACCACGATCATTAACAGTTAATTGTGTTTGACTGGTGTTTTCTCATTTTTAGCAGAATTGTTTGTATTTTATGAGGTATTATTTACATAGTAACTTGATTGTTATACCCTGAAAACAAATACTGCAAAGCATAACTCCCACATCAAGATGATACTTTATAAGATATATTTTCAGTGAGAAAATAGTATCCATAAATAGTGATACTTGAATACCATGCAATTGATACCATCTATGGTGGGGCTGTGTAATTACTTAGGAATATAGGAATATACTTAGTAAAATTAGAGACTGTACCTCATTATCATTAGCATGGCTTAGAACATCATATACTTTCAAACATAAATCATATCTATTTGAGTTACTTTAATTAAATTATTAAGATTTATTTATGTTTGTTTTTTTTCCATTAAATAAACAAGGTTGTAGCAAGGGTTTATTTAGGAAACTTAAATCACAGGTGGTAATTCAGGTTTTGTTTTCACCTGATTTATGGAGTATTAGGTTATATGTGTTTCTTAGATGGTAGATAGTAATAATGTCCATAGTTCTATATTAGATAGGAGCCTATGAGTATTTAATTCAAATGTGAAGCAATAATAAAAACTACTTGCATAACTAGTAGACAAAACTAGCGTTTGGTTATTTGTCTAACAAATGTTTTTTTTGTTTTCAAATACCCAGATATCTCAATTACTTTTCTTTGATTTTTTATTAGTATCTGAGGATCAAAATGTTTTAAGTTTAATAATGTTACGGGTAAGAGCAAAATGTATTCAAAGTAGGTGTTTTTATACAGTATGTAACTTTTTTTAGCCACCCATTTTAAAGGTAAAATAAATCTAAATTTGTGATCATATAAAGTTATGAACATGATGTATTTTCTGTAATAGAATGTTAAGTATTAAAGAAATATTGTTTTTATATTTATAAAATGACATCAGAGATAAATTGATATTAACACTAATAGCCAATAGTTTATGCTGTGCTATTGATGATGAAAGATGAAATAAAAGATGAAAATTATGAATATAAAACCTGTCTTATATAAAGTAAAATTGTTTAAAGTTATTTCCAATATGATAATACTTATCAGTATCAGTCATATAAATTTTGCAGTGATAGATATTTTCAAAGAATATTGGTGACTTAGTTTAATTAAATAAACAAGCACATACGATCTAAATTAGAATTTTTCCTCAAATCTTCTTTTATAGCTTATATGATTACACAATATTTCGGTCTCTATGAATATTGCCTGCAATCCTATATATACAGTAGCAGATTAGGAAAAACAGGGCACCACTATGAGACAAATATTATGAAAAACAAACATATAAACAAAACTGGCTATGATGAGCAATATTGTTCTTACTGCCTGATAAGAAATGCATATATATCCTGTCTGAAAGCTTTGCTAGTTACTGCTTCACAGAGTTGTGAAAGAACAGCATCGTTTTATAATCCATTTACAATCATTTCTGATCTAAAATCAGGCTGTTGTGGTTTAAAGAGAAAGAATTTGGGGAGGTGTTCATATGCAAACAGAACTTATTTCATCTGGAAAAGGTCAGGTTAGAGCTTGAGAAGGATTCACTTTTAGACTAAGACAAAGAGAACTGTTTTCAGATGTATTATTATGAATAAGAGGAAAATGAAATTTGTTCTTTATGGTCAATATCTCTCAGAACAATAAAGATTTTCTAATAGTATTCCTTAATTGTCAATTGCATGTTTGCTTTACTTTATAATCACCTTCATATATATTAGAAACTTCAATATTATGTGGATATTGTTCTCTAATACACTTAAAGTACGATGAAATAAACTTAACTGGAAAAGAAAAGACTATTGTGTCACTTCCACAAGAGATTTTTCAAATTCTTTCAAAAAGACTGGCTAAATTTATAGTAAATTATGAGTTTGTATGTACAAACTGTTTCTAAAGCCTTGGCTGCATCATTATTTTCACACATTGGAACCAGGCATATAGCAAGCAAATAATCATGTACTTGTTTATTGTTTTGGATTAAATGTATTTTACATACATCTTGTTCAGAATTTAATTTAATTACAAATCATTCTTTATGTGGATCAGTCATTAATTTAACAAGTTTGCAAAAAGGATAGGGCAGAAGAAAGAAGAGGAATGGCTTCCTATTAAAAATGAGAATGGCTTAGAGACGGGTAAGATTCCTCAAGGGAGGAACAACCTAAGACAGGCACAGTCGCAGGGGGGCAATCAGGTGAGAAATTGGGGATCAACAGAGGTGAGGCTCAGAACCTCACGCCCTGTGCTTTGAGAGAAATCTTCTGCATCCGTGGATGTTTTGCTGCCCTTGTCTAGCTTGGATTAATACTTAGTCCATAGGCACACACCTGATCATCTACATTTACCCTCTTACAGCACTAAACTGTGTTTTCTACCTTTATCTTGCATCTACCTACCACTTCAGCATTTTATTAAAAAAAAAAAAATAATAATAATAATAATAATAATAATAAAGGGAGAAATGTGGGATCCACATATAAATCAAGTATAAAAATCAAACGAATATTCATATTTGACCTGATTGTTTATAGGTCATAATGCGTGATCAAAACCGAAAGTTTCTGTGATGAATGCCCTTGTACTGTTCACCATGTAAGAATTTATTCACTATGTAAGAATTCGTTCACCATGTAAGAACTTGTTTGTTATGCTTCAGAAGATTGGAGACTGATGAGAATTAGGCTTGAGATGGATTAATGATTATACATTGAGCGTTGACCCCCCTATACTGAATTTTATTGTTGTTAACAACCATTTGATCAATAAATATGAGAGATGCCCTCTCAAAAAAAAAAAAAGAAAAGCAAAAAAAAAAAATGAGAATGGCTCTTTGGATATCTAGTTATTTTTGATGAAAGAAATAGGACATTATTGTTAATTTTATCTGAAAGTAAATGTTTTGAAAAAATTATATTTATTCTTTTATGTATCAGATAATACAACACATCCAAAGAGCTTTATTCATATTGCTATTTGAAAATCACTGGCAGACCCTTTTTAAGGATGACCATAATGAAAGACTTTGTAGTTAAATTTTCAGTTTGATAATAATTTATGTGACTAGAATCTTTGAGGTAACACAGGAAAAATATCTTTAAAAAAATCTTTCAAGTAGCTGATGGCTAAATATTAAAACATTATATTTCATTGATTATCTCCAATAACTACAAAAATGAGCATTCTTAATTAGTTTCTTATACTTTATTAGGCTGGTTGTTCTTAGACATTTTGTTTTTAGGTGTTTGTTATACACACTTTCACAAAACTAACAATATTCAAACTGAAAAAAATACGAATGATTTTGGTCCATTCTGTTTTATTTTTAATATTATTTTATCTGTTTATGTGAACAGCTTGTTATGAAATAGCAAATATTTAGTCTGTTTATAGAAACTCATTGTAAGTTGAATTCCATGATTAAGAAATAAGTATTCTCAAATGAGAATAATAATTAAGGCTTTAAATTTAATACACTAGTAAACTTACAAAAAAAGGTCAGTGTTGATTTGTTTAGCACAAATGTTTCAGTAATTGTGAATTATTAAGACAATTAACAGTAACAAATTTTACTTATATTTGTAATGGAAACTTCACTATATTTTTTAATATTATTTATTGGGTTCAAATGGGATATTCACTCAATATCTGATAATTTTTTCTTAGTGTAAACTGCACTTCATTTTTCTGCTGGAGTTCTTACTGTCCCAAGACATTTGAAGATCTTGACCTGTTTGCCTTATTCCTTCATAACTGTTCTGTTTGCAGATTCAATGGGATTTATCTTTTCTGTTAATGGTGATTTTTCATTGGTTTGGTGGCTCTAGAGCTAATAATAACCATTGTCTCAAGGGCCAGGGACAGGTCGGGAGGGATTTACTCAGGTCTTGTCCACTTGAAAACTCCAGAGGGGGAGAGGTGGAGAAACCATTCCTGTTTCATGGTTTTATTAAAACACAACAGTATTGTGGCATTTTCTTGACGCACTATTATTTACTGTATTTTTTTATAGACATGATTCATTGATGTCATTAAATTGTGGTGCTTAATTCAATGGAGTATTATTTCCCAAGTTATCCCCTTTTTGTCACTGTATTCATTAAATATTCTATTCTTGAATTTTTGAAATAAAGCAAGTTTAGCTATTTTTTAATCCATTGTTTACATTCAAATCACTCCAAAATCAGTAATTTTCCAGAGTTTAAGATATAGAATCTCTGAAAGCTAAACTGTAATGAGAAAGTACAATATTACCTTTCATTTCCAATTTAGTTTTAATATTGTCATTGGGGTGTAGAACTTTGAAATGTCATAATATAATAATATTATGCTTCTTAAAAATTAATGTGGAATTCTATTTTATTGATATAAGTTCCATAGACTACTTTGATAATAGTTTAAGTATTTTAATCATAGCAATTGTTCTTGCCATCAGATTTTTTTACTGATTTAAATTCGTCTATCTGGATGTTCATATTGATTAATTGCCATATTGGCATTTTATTTTCAACATTTCTGTATGATTTTACATGTTGTTTTCCACAGCAGTCAACGTAAGTAAATGAGAAGTAAGATGATGGAGGAAAGAGAAAGAACAGAAGATTAAAATGAATAAGAGATAAACTGACAGCCTTCTAAAAGTTCCTTTTCCTTTATTCTGGATTTAAGTATAGTTTGTTAAACTGCAGTGAAGCTTAAACAAGTACTAGGCACTGAAACTGAAGTGTTACTTTTAATAGAACAATAGAAACTTCAATTATATAACACTTTCAAGCATATCTCTGACATCTTGTCTGAAATTGTTTCAAAAAGTAAAAATAATGAATCATAGATAACAATTATCAGATGATTCAATTAAATGCAATGATAAATTCTAGTTTTACAGTGCAATTAAAGTTTCTATTTTATAGATTTAAAAAGAATTCCTTTTTATTTTGTAAATCAGTACAAAAAGCTCCAAATTCAACAGTTATCACAGACAACACCTAATTCAGCATATTAAGGATATAAGGAATTATAAAAGATAGCAGTGGTAAAATATATACTTAAAACTCTAGAAATCAAAAATATAGACCTAGAAGCAGTTTGTTCTTGAAAAATAAACACTAATAATTCAAACTACAGCAATTAATATTCAATTGATTCAAGGTCATATTTGATTTTAATAGGAGCTTTGAAATGAAGTAATAGATGAATGAATGTGTGTGTGCATATGCAAATATCATTTTTATCATTAGAAGATTAAAATAAGACTATATAATGGCAATTTTTTTAGGGAAGTATGTCTAATATATTTAATTCTAATGAGGCATAAAATCAAATGCAAACATTTTCTTCAGTCTTCTCAATATTCTTTTGAAGTGTACATATTTTATTTTTTTAAACTCTCTTTTGAAAAATTTTGTCAGTGTTTATAGTGAAAAATGTAGCTTTGAATTTCCCTGAAGTACTTTCTCATAATAATAATAATTTTCCAAATGTTTTCTTAATTGCTGTTTTAATAAGTTTCAAACATAAATTGTCCTGTATTTCAGCAGTATGTCAAGTTTTCTTTAACTAGTTTCTCTACTGACCTCACTTCTATTTCTCTTAATTATTTTTTATCCAAAATTCTCTTTCTTCTTATATATTCATCTTGGAAGATTATATTAGAGGAGGTATGGGATATAAGATTGTTTCAGTTTCTGATTTTTCCACCTATCAGAAGAGAAGCATAAATTTATCAGTTTTTTTTCAGTAGACTTCTTTCTTCAGCTATTTTGCTCTTCAAATATAATAGCTAGGTTCAAAAAATATTATCAAATTTGTATTATTTTAAAGGGTGGCAATTGTTGATACAGTTTCTAGTTAAGACAAGACTGAGAAAGCCTTGGGAGTATAGTAATTGTGACTGCTAACATTTTAGAGGGAAAATTTTAATAAATGGAACTACATAATATTAACCATTTCTATATGCATGATTAAATTTTTAATAAAATTAAAAGATAATACACCAACTGATAAGTGATTTGCAACATACATAATAGAAAAAGCATTTGTAATTAGAATGTAGAGAGAATTCTTGTTGATAAGACTGTTTTAAAAATCCAACTAGAAAATTTTTTAAAGATACGGATAGGCAATTCATAGAGAGGAAACAAAGATGCATTGCAAATGTATGACTATTTGACATTCATCTGATTTGTAAAAGCTTCAATGTTAACGGAATTGGTGAGACTGAATCAATAGTAACTCATATCCTCCTGATAGATGTATAAACAAAAACAATGTTTTTGAGAAATAATTAGGTGATATCTATTGAATTTTAAAATATATATTCCAGAAAATAGTGGCCACAGCTAATAACTAGCTATGGAAATATGCTTAAGTCTCCATCTCATCCAACTCTTCCATTTTTCACACCACAGTATACTTTCCTCCTTATACTTAGTTTGGGCCATGTGCCCTTTTCTTGCCAATAGGTTGTGAATACACAAGTCATTTATTATTTCAATCCAAAGCATTTTATTGCTTATATGTAAATCCAGTGTTTTTTTTCCCCTACACTGTAAAAAGCAAAAGCTGCATATCCCAGCTATAAGATTCAGTTATGGAGACATCTTGAATCCCTAGAGGCCACATTGTTTGAAGAGACTTGTGAATCTTCTGAAACTATTCTACCACACTTGGACAAATTTTGACTAGTACCACTTCTTGAGAAAGTGCTGTACATATGTAGAAGTGAAACTGACATTGTAACAACTTTCATAAATTCAACTAGGTAAACATATTTAAATAATATACTGGAAAACCTATGTAGCAATTAAGCAACTTATTTCTCCATGCATGAAAAAAATAATTTATCGAATAATCTGGACTCAGGCATACAAAGTAGAAAACTTTTCATGCCCACACACTTTATACATGTTCCACTGCTCATTCATAACCCCTCCGTTTAATGTCAACATGACAAGAGCCCTTGTCAGTTATTCTTAGTTAAAAGAGTGGCTTCTTTTTTGAAGTTCAGTACAAACTAATGAAAACTTCAAGCATATATACAATTCAAAGCTCAAGCCCTGCCTCCAGCTTAGGTCTTACCAGTGAATCGAGGACAAATATTCTCAGCTTCTGTTCCCTGGAGTACATCCACAAAGCTATTTGCCAATGAAATGTTTGGGTACTGGGAAACAGCCCTCCTATGCATGATCTCGGGCTGATATTTACCTGGTAAATATTGGCACAACTAGTTCCATTCTGATTGGCCACTGCCTTGTCAATATTTGTTAAATATTTTTAAATGTGCACCGTCAAGCTCCCTTTAAATAGTGCAAACCCAGGTGCCTTTTCTACAAATGGTCCTTAAGAAAAGTCAATTAAATTCCTACATCCAAGGCTGGATATAACATTACATTTTCTTTGTTCACCTTTGCAGGCTGCTCCAACCATACACCAATTTTTCAGGTTTCTCAGGTTAGGACCAAGGATATCTAAGTTGACATAGGTAGCTTTTACTGAGCAGGGAGCTAGTCTATTGCAATTATGTTTAAATACCAAATACTTTCAAATGTATCTAACTGTGCAAAAAGAAAATTTCATATTGAACTTTTAAAAAACTAGTATATAAGATATTATATTGCAGTAAAGCATCCCTAATATTCATCAGATATGTACATTTAAATGACTTTAGAATTATGTCCTTATTAAAACAGTTTGTATGTTATACACATCATGAAATATAAAATAAAAATGATGAGGAATATTACTAATACTGAATGTGATTTTAATCATGAAGAGGCCTAATAATTCAACTAATCTTAATAGCTGGTACAAACTGAATCTCCCACTTATATTCTTCATTGAAAATACTGAAATGTTTCTCCTCAAATCTAAGTGGTTGCAATACACATTTTCTGTTCCTTCTTTTATTCACTGAAGCTATTTGAAAACATCTTTATTATGTATCAAGTCCCTTTGGAAGGAATTTACCTTAGTGCTTTGTAAAACACAGGCAACTTACTATTTTCAAAGCACAATTCAAAATTTAGGAGTAGAGTTTTAAATCCTCATGTGCTGACATAAGACAAAGTCTCTGGACAGGTTTATGTCATATTTTCCTCATGAGCTCTTGAAAGCTGTTGTGATGACTGGGATATAATAGATTTGTTTTAGCATAAGATCTTTGTGAATGCTTCTCCTGTTCGATAGGCTTCATCTGAGACATGGTCATAACATGATGAATTGCTTAATATTAAGAAAGGACACAAATTATTTAAGCCAATCATTCTTAATCTTGTAAAAGTAATTAGTGAAGCCAGAATCTAATGCTAAATTATATTTCATTATTTCTTCTTCCATCTTTGACTATTAAGGGGAAATTATGTGTCTGTCAGTGATGTAAATATGGCAATGAAAAATCCCACATTAGGGTTTAGTAAATATAGAAGTTTAAGATAAAGTGAGCAATTGTTAACTTTTAATGTGATCAGTTTTCATTATTCTAATTTTTTCTAGACTTCTTTCAGCTTAGCTAAGCAGTCTACCAAGAAATCAATATTTTTCCCCATATGTACAGTTTTTTCAACCTTAATTCAGTTCATATTTAATATAAAATATTATATTTAGGTTTACTATTTAAACTAATTAAATAAGACCCAGAATATCAATCTTTTTAATAGCCTCTGCAAGTAGAGATTTTAGAACTCACTTTGAGGAATTGTGTGCCAGGATCACTAAAGTAATCAGTAATAGGATTCTTTTTATCCATTAGTTAGAGTAATATATATACATAAATGCATTTATGATTTGCACAGTACTTAAAGTCATGCTTTTATAAACAAGTTTGGAATTTGCAAGTATTTTATAGCTCTTGAAAGTGCAGGCTTATAGAAAGATGGCCAATAGTAGTCCTTGTATGTGCATATTTGTCAAAATTCCTAACTTGATAGAAAGTTAGTGACATAAAGCAACTTTTAGTTTTATAGTATTTTTTCTTAAGGTTTTATAATGCTAAACAAAATTATATCACTGTAGATGAAAATATGTTCCTTCGAAAGGGTATGCTGAAAATACAATATTTCTCTGTGCTCACCCCACTGTTTTGCTTAGGCTAACCAAATGGCATTCCACTTTAAGCAATCGCTATGACACTGCACCCAATAAAAACCAGCAAGATAACCTTATGAGGGCTTAAAGCATATAAATACAATTCAGTGAATTATATTATTAACTTTAATTCAAATACAAAACCAAAATTTTAGAAGTACAAATGTGTTTTTCTTGTTCAGAGTGTACTTTTGATGTTTCTAAATTATATTTCAGAGTAATTAAATTGGAAAACTATAGTCTCATAATTAAATATAATGGCCAGACAAATATGAAAAATGACCCAAGGATTGGAGAAAAACTGGATTAGTGGTTTTAATAAGCATGTGCTTCCACTAAAACACCATTCTGATTTATTTTCATGGATTGTTTGTAACCATGGTTCTAGAAAATTATTAAAGTAAGATTTTAGAGAAATTGCACTGCATTACAGTGCATTAGTTGTGGTTTCCTTTCCCTTATAGAAAATAATTTTAGCACAATTATTTTATCTTGGTACAGATGATCAACATGTGTAAACAATGACTAGGAATGGTTTGACAGATATTCATGTATTCAAGGCATGAGTTCAAGTATTCAGGGCAAGTATTATGCCAAAGAAACCTTTTTCTCCCTCTCTCTCTTTTGCTCCCTCTGTAGCTCTAGGTAAAACACAATCCTCTTACCCTGTCTAATCAATTAATATGCCATAATGTAATAATGCCTACTTGAAATTTAGCACAAAAATGTTTTGCAAAAAATACAGTGTTTTTCTTATTTTGAACTTATCTGTAACTTTTGACTAAAGGCCAATTTCTTGAGTGGGACAAATTTAATATACTTTTCCTTAAAATTGCTAAGCATGAAAGAGCATTCTAAGCCATTATTGGCATTTCGGGACAACTACAAACAAGTTTTCTAGCATAACAAAATAGTTTTCTACATTGAAGATCACCTTTAATCTTCTTCACAGAACTTTGCTACAATGTCACATAGAATTATGAAAAGGAGCTTTAAATGCCACCTTCTTTTCATCGAATAATTGTATTATACAAAGATGCATAATTTTAGAAAATTATTCACTTATTTTACTAAATGCTAGATGATCACCCACATTTTTTACTGGACTGTTTCTGTTACCAATTTATGGAAAAAGGCATACAATGTTTAAACAATTATGCTTTCTACAGGGTGAAATGATAATGGGCTCATAAATAAATTTAATTCATCTAATAATGCCTGTAGAGATATAATTAGAAAGCAAATACTCTGAATCTATACAATATGTCCTTGGACTCTCCTAGGGCACATCTAGAAACACAAATAATTGTCTCCAAAACAGATGGAATCTAAATATTATGTCTAAAATTGTGAAATAGCCTAAACTATCAATCTAAAACAAACAGATTTAACAAAATATTATGCCTAGTAATTTATGAGTAAATATTCTAAAGGTGACACAGAATCAGGATATTACCTGGGACTTAATACTGATTCTCTGTGTACTCCTAAAGGTTTTGGAATGATCTGTCAGAATGTTTAATAGAAGATATTCTGATCTTTGTGCATGAGTGTGTAGAGTTTCAAGAGTAGTTGTCATTTGCCACAAAATATAATATGAACAGTCTTTAAATATCTTCATTTATGTTCATTTTCTCTGTATACATATATTGTGGGGATGTACCTTCAGCAATAATGTCCCATGTTCTCTGAAATTAATATATATTTATGCCATATGCTCAGATAATTTTCAGATTAAAACAGTCTTTGAATTTTTTAATCAATCAGCTTGATCAAAGGATTATTCATTTAGTCAAAACTCACCCAAATCAGTTGATTAACCAAAGCAGTGAAAATGCATATTAATGGTATTCAATCTTAAATGGGAACATGAAGCTACTGAGCATTCTGCAATGTTTCCTGGGTAAATTATTTCTTCCATACCAAATCTTCCCACAGTTATCTACAGATTTACCACTTTAAATCTCAGTAATCAATAACAGTAATAATAACAAGTCACTAGTTTGCATAGGAAAACTCTAAGCAATTAACTAAGAATAATCTTACAAGAACCCCGTGGTTTATGTTCATTTGTTCATCACCATTTATCTTATGGGGAACATGACTCACACAGCAACTGATACGGCTTGCTGATAGCATAGAGAATAAGTGGCAGTGATGAGGTTTGAATTCAAGCAGTCTATGTGCACAGCCTGTATATTTAATCACCACACTTAAGTTTACCCTATTTCTTGTGCTGTAGAAGCCTTATATTTCAAATCCATTAGTTTCTTGCCACTAAACAATAAATTTTTACTGTGCATTTAACTTTTCCTCATTTTTTTGTTTGAATAGGCAAGATACTGATCTAATGCTTATTTTCTTACTTATCAACTAGACCTCAGCTTCTCCACCTTACTCAGTGGTAATTTCCATCTACTATACATTCTTTCCTGATCAGTGAAGTTCTCCCTCATCGTTTGCTTCTTTCTGTAAGAATTTAGTCATGGTTAAGACTCTATGCTTAAAACAAGGAATAAAGAAACAAAAAAATCCACAATTATATATCTCCCTCCAGTTCCCACTCTAATTCTCTTTTTGCCATCAAGCTTAATATTATACACAGTAATAAAAAATCACTCTTTTCACTTTTATGTCTTCAATTTACTCTGAAGGCAACTGTTTGTCACTAACTCCTGAAGATAATTTAAGCCTTCCATATCCTCTGTAGAATTGATAAAGCAATTGTTTTTCATTTGATCAATTTTGCAGTAATTAATTTTGTAATTGTTTATTTCCTTCTTGAAATACCCTTTCTTATGTGTTCACATTGCACACACTCTGATTTTCCAATACTCTTCCTCATGTCTTCTCATTAAGCACCTCCATATCCTCTTCATGCTCTTCTCCATATAATCATTCCTGAGGGATCCTTATCTCTCTTCTCTAGCTATGTTATCCCTATGCAAACATATCAAGTCTTATTTTTTAGTATTATAATACCTTAATTTTTGTTCATGGAATCATGATCTACACATTTGCTGAAATCTAGTTTTCTTTAACATATAACATCAATTCTCCCCATATCTAACCAACTGTAATATCTTTGTAAGAAAATTTTCTAATTATCCTTAATTTGCATATTTTTTACCATATTCAGTGTTATCAATTAAATAAAGGCCACATCCACTTTCACTTGAATTGTGATGACTATTTTTTTATTTATGCTGTTGATTGAATCCTGGCCTTCACCAGTTCCTTTCATACACACATGTTGTTATTTTTCTATAGCCTAAATCTGATCACTTCTCTGATCAAGACATTTCACTGACTCTCCACTACATTTAGAATCAAGTGCACTCTCATTAACTCTCATGATTCCATAGTCATCTGTTGGCCTGGTTTTTGTGAGCATTCTAGTCATATCTTACCCTACTTTGCAAATGAGAAACTCTTCTTAATGAACTATCTCTAATACTCAGAGAGTGTGGTACAATTTTGTCAACTATTTTTTAAAATGTATTATTTCTTCTTCCAGGAGCACCTTTTTTTTTTTTTTTGCTTTATCTAACTTACATTTGAATGCATATTTAAGCTTGCAAAGCCTTTGTCAGGCGTCCAAGACTGAGATAGGTATCCATCCGGCATGTTTTTAAAGTACTCTCTTAAAATGTAGCAGAATGCTTCATAATTTCCTATTGCTTGTCTTTCTTATGCTCTATGCTAAAATTTCATTAATCAAGGATTATAACTGACTTAACATATCCTCAATAACATGTTTCTTAATAAATGTGTTCAATTCATAATTTATAAAAAAGTATACATTACTTTCCTCAGAATAATAAAATCGTTTTGTGTATCTGTTTTTATTTAGATGTATCCCACCTTCCATAGTAGGTCTAGTTCACATTATTTTCTTTTGCACATGTTCTATTCTATCTGCAAGATTACAGTCCTATATGGTTGAGGGAATGGTGGGGATATTTATAGAAGTCTGAAAGTTAAAGGTAATAAGGATTGAGACAAATGTTAGAGATGACTAATATTGTCTCACAATTTTGAGTTTGTGGAGCTAGAAAAGTGTTTGGAAAGCTATTTCTGCTAGGAAATAGAATTTTAAAGCCTGGACCTTAGGAGAGAAGCCAGAGCCTATGATCTGAAATTAGTCTGCATAGAGTTAATATATAAGCCTAGGGTTTTTGATGATACGGTTATGTAAGATGACTGAGAGAAATGAGGACTGTGACCATAACTTGAACTTTTTCCCCCATATTTAAGGTATGTAAACAAGAAAGGAGTAATGAAAGCATAGCAGGAGAATTCATAAAATTCTAGGGAGACCTGGATATATAGAAAACAAAAACATTTTAAAGAGGAGTGACATTTATTTATTTCCAGTGTTATTCTGAAGAGATACCAGAATGGTATTATCTGAAAAATGACTTTTGGATTTGGTTGTCAGGAGGAAATCTGTGACTAGAGGACAGAAAATTCTGTTTGCAAATAATTTATTTTAAATAAATACATAAATATTTAATGAATTGAGCAATGACTATTTGAAAAGGTCTATTAAAGCACAATAAGGAATGTTAAAAGGAAGATCAAAATTCCTTAAGACTTATTCCTTAACTGCCAAGGGCTTAAAATCAGCTGGGTAAAATATACATAATAGTGCTACAATTTATTGAACCATGCCATGTACTAAGCATTATATTGAGTATTTCCTGTATTTTATCCCCATAACAAGCCTATGAAATAGGTGCTGTATTATCCATACTTTACAGAAATATGACCTTTATAAATATTAATATCTTTCTCAACTTTACAAGGGTAACCAATGACAAAAGATGTATTTGAAAATTTATCTGACTTCAACTTTGTTCTTTCAGAATTTATTATTTAATTATAGAAATCATAATACATGACAGATTGAAATAAGTATTATAATGATGTTTTCTTCTATATGAAACAATTAGTCTAAGAGAGTTCCTGTGTCTATATGGAAAAAAATTATGTGAATATTCTGAGCATTTAAGAGGTTAATGGTTGTCCACCTGGTATGATTCAATATCTTATCCAACACAACTATGCATGTATTACGTGAGCTGACTTTTGTTAGCTAATCTGAACAATATTAGCCTTTCTTCCAGACCTTTGCCTGTAGACAATATTATCTAAGTTAATGATACCATTCCTAACAAATTTAGACTTGGAGCTAACATTTCTTTCTAATCCTGTCTCCTTAATAGCTGTTATTTACATGTTGGTGCTCTGGATAACTGTTGTATTCCACATGAACAGTGAGGCAAAAAAAAAATAAAGCTCATTTACAGTAAGGAAAATGAAGAAGGTCCTTCTGAGAAAGATGGCAGCATGAGAGGAGAGACAGAGGCTTCCTCTTAAAACTGGATACAATTAGAAAATTTAATTGGCGCAACTAATCCTGAGAGAACAACAGGAAAGAGGATGGTGTCAGACTGCATACACCTGAAGAAAAGAGCAGACCTCAATGAACGGGTAACATACCAGAGCTGTGGCTCCGTTGGACCTGAGCCCTTACCCCACCCCAGCTCACCAGTGGGAGGAAGAGAAATGGAGCAGGGATGGGGTGGAAGGCTTGGGACTGCTGAATACCTGGCTCCAGAGATCTGCGCTGGGAGCACAAACCTACATTTCATGGTGCTTTCATGAGACTCGCATGACTACCGGGTTGGAAAGTCTCTGGGGAGACTGGGATTCCAGCCACTTGTGGAAGGCAGGGATCCATATTCAGCTGCTCAGGGACACAAACTTATACCTGTGTGCCCGGCCCACTGACTCAGGCAGTGGAGACAGGCACAGCAGCCGGGAGGTGGGAGCAGCTCTTTCCTCCCCCCAGGCACCAGTAGTACCACTCCCCTGCGACCCCCGACATTGCTTCAGGGGTTGAGCAGCTCCAGAGACTACAGCTTCTGGACACTAGAGGGCACCATATACAAACATGCAATGCCAAAGGAACCTTGTCCAGAGTAAAATAATTAATACAACTCCCAAGAAAGATTTAAATGATATGGACCTCATGACTCTTCCTGAAAGGGAGTTCAAAATAAAAATCATCAACATTCTAATGGAGGTACAGAAAGACATCCAAGAACTCAGGAATGAATTCAGGTCAGAGATCCAATCACTGAAGAGCACAATGGAGGGTATTAAAAGCAGGTTGGATATGGTGGAGGAGACAATAAATGAAATAGAAACTAGAGAAGAGGAATACAAAGAAGCTGAGGCACAGAGAAAAAAGGATCTCTAAAAATGAAAGAATATTGAGAGAACGGTGTGACCAATCCAAGCAGAACAATATTCACATTATAGGGATACCAGAAGAAGAGAGAGAAAGGGATGGAAAGTGTCTTTGAGGAGGTAGTTCCTGAAAACGTCCCCAATCTGGGGAAGGACATAGCCTCTCAGGCCATGGAGATCCACAGATCTCCCAACACAAGAGACCCAAGGAAGACAACACCAAGACACATAGTAACTAAAATTGAAAGATCAAGGATAAGGACAGACTATTAAAAGCAGCCAGAGGCAGAAATAAGATCACATACAAAGGAAAGCCCATCAGGCAAACATCAGACTTCTCAGCAGAAACCTTACAGGTCAGAAGGGAGTGGCATGATGTGTTGAATGCCATGAAGCAGAAGGGTCTGAAACCAAGATTACTTTATCCGGCAAGATTATCATTTAAATTTGAAGAAGGGATTAAGCAATTTCCAGATAAGCAAAAGCTGAGGGAGTTTACCTTCCACAAACCATCTCTGCAGTCTATTTTGGAGGGACTGCTATAGATGGAAGTGTTCCTAGGGTTGGACAGCAGTCACCAGAGGTAGTAAAACCATTGTAAGGAGGGTGGAGCAGCTGATTGTGAGGCAAATGCAAAATTAAATTGACTAACCCCAAATCAATCAAGGGATAGACAAAAAGTACAGAATTTGATACCTAATATATAAAGAATGAAAGAGGAAGAAAAAGGAGGAGAAATAGAAAAGAACCTTTAGATTGTGTTTGTAACAGCATACTAAGTGAGTTAAGTTAGACTCTTAGATAGTAAAGAAAGTAACCTGGAACCTTTGGTAACAACGAATCTAAAGCCTAAAATGGCAATAAGTACATACCTATTGATAACCACCCTAAATGTAAATGGACTGAATGCACCAATGAAAGGAAATAGAGTCACTGAATGGATAAAAAACAATCGAAAGATCCAGAGTAACAGAATTGATAAAAATGCAAGACCCATCTATATGCTGCTTACAAGAGACTCACCTCAAACCCAAAGACATGCACAGACTAAAAGTCAAGGGATGGAAAAAGATATTTCATGCAAACAATAGGGAGAAAAAAGCAGGTGTTGCAATACTAGTATCAGACAAAATAGACTTCAAAACAAAGAAAGTAACAAGAGATAAAGAAGGATATTACATAATGATAAAGGGCTCAGTCCAACAAGAGGATATAACCATTATAAACATATATACACCCAACACAGGAGCACCAGCATATGTGAAACAAATACTAACAGAACTGAATGAGGATATAGAATGCAATGCATACATTTTAGGAGACTTCAACACACCATTCACACCAAAGGACAGATCCACCAGACAGAAAATAAGTAAGGACACAGAGGCACTGAACAACACACTAGAACAGATGGACCTAATAGACATCTTTAGAACTCTACACCCAAAAGCAACAGGAGACACATTCTTCTCAAGTGCACATGGAACATTCCCCAGAAGAGACCACATACTAGGACATAAAAAGAGCCTCAATAAATTAAAAAAGATTGAAATTCTACCTACCAACTTTTCAGACCACAAAGGTATAAAACTAGAAATGAATTTACAAAGAAAACAAAATGGCTCACATACACATGGAGGCTTAACAACACGCTTCTGAATAGTCAATGGATAAATAACCAAATTAAAATGGAGATCCAGCAATATATGGAAATAAATGACAACAACACAAAGCCCCAAATTCTGTGGGACGCAGCGAAAGCATTCTTAAGAGGAAAGTATATAGCAATCCAGGCATATTTAAAGAAGGAAGAACAAACCCAAATTAATTGTCTATTGTCACAATTATCAAATTGGAAAAAGAAGAACAAATGAGGGCTAAAGTCAGCAGAAGGAGGGACATAATAAACATCAGAGAAGAAATACACAAAATTGAGAAGAATAAAAAAATAGAAAAAAATCAATAAAACCAAGAGCTGGTTCTTTGAGAAAATAAACAAAATAGATAAGCCTCTAGCCAGACTTATTAAGAGAAAAAGTGAATCAACACATGTCAACAGAATCAGAAATGAGAAAGGAAACATCACAATGGACCTAACAGAAATACAAAGAATTATTAAAGACTACTATGAAAACCTATATGCTAAGAAGCTGGAAAACCTAGAAAAAATGGACAACTTTCGAGAAAACTACAACTTTCCAAGACTGATCAAGGAAGAAACACAAAATCTAATAAACTGATTACCAGCAAAGAAATTGAAGCAGTAATCAAAAAACTACCAAAGAACAAAACTCCCTGGGCCAGATGGATTTACCTCGGAATTTTATCAGAAAAACAGAGAAGATATAATACCCATTCTCCTAAAACTTTTCCAAAAAATAGAAGAGGGGGGAATACTCCCAAACTCATTCTATGAAGCCAACGTCACCCTAATACCAAACCAGGCAAAGACACCACCAAAAAAGAAATATACAGACCAATATCCCTGATGAACGTAGATGCAAAAATACTCAATAAAATATTAGCAAACAGAATTCAAAAATATATCAAAAGGATCATACAACACGACCAAGTGGGATTCATCCCAGGGATTCAAGAATGGTACAACATTCGCAAGTCCATCAACATCATCCACAACATTAACAAAAAGAAAGACAAAGACCACATGATCATCTTCAAAGATGCTGAAAAAGCATTCGACAAAATTCAACATACATTCATGATAAAAACTCTCAGAAAAATGGGTAGACAGGGCAAGTACCTCAACATAATAAAGGCCATATATGATAAACTCACAGCCAACATCATACTGAACAGTGAGAAGCTGAAAGTTTTTCCTCTGAGATTGTCAACAAGACAGGGATGCCCACTCTCCTCACTGTTATTCAACATACTACTGGAGGTCCTAGCCACAGCAATTAGACAAAACAAAGAAATACAAGGAATCCAGATTGGTAAAGAAGAAGTTAAACTGTCACTATTTGCAGATGACATGATATTGTACATAAAAAACCCTAAAGACTCCACTTCAAGACTACTAGAACTGATATCGGAATACAGTAAAGTTGCAGGATACAAAATTAACACACAGAAATCTGTGGCTTTCCTATACACAAACAATGAGCCAATAGAAAGAGAAATCAGGAAAACAATTCCACTCACAATTGCCTCAAAAAGAATAAAATACCTAGGAATAAACCTAAACAAAGAAGTGAAAGACCTATACCTTGAAAACTACAAGTCACTCTTAAGAGAAATTAAAGAGGACACTAAGAAAGGGAAACTCATCCCATGCTCTTGGCTAAGAAGAATTAATATCATCAAAATGGCCATCTTGCCTGAAGCAATATACAGATTTGATGCAATCCCTATCAAATTACCAACAACATTCTTCAATGAACTGGAACAAATAGTTCAAAAATTCATATGGAAACACCAAAGACCCCAAATACCTAAAGCAATCCTGAGAAAGAAGAATAAAGTGGCAGGGATCTCACTCCCCAACTTCAAGCTCTACTACAAAGCCATAGTAATCAAGACAATTTGTTACTGGAACAGGAACAAAGCCACAGACCTGTGGAACAGATTAGAGACTCCAGACATTAATCCAAACATATATGGTTAATTAACATTCAATAAAGTAGCCATGGACATACATTGGGGACATGACAGTCTCTTCAACAGATGGTGCTGGCAAAACTGGACAGCTACATGTAAGAGAATGAAACTGGATCACTGTCTAACCCCATACACAAAAGTAAATTCCAAATGGATCAAAGACCTGAATGTAAGTCATGAAACCATAAAACTTTTAGAAAAAAACATAGGCAAAAATATCTTGGACATAAACATTGGTGATTTCTTCATGAACATATCTCCCCAGGCAAGGAAAACAAAAGCAAAAATGAACAAGTGGGACTATATCAAGCTGAAAAGCTTCTTTACAGCAAAGGACACCATCAATAGAACAAAAAGGTACCCTACAGTATGGGAGAATATATTCATAAATGACAGATCCGGTAAAGGCTTGACATCAAAAATATATAAAGAGCTCACACACCTCAACAAACAAAAAGCAAATAATACAATTTAAAAATGGGCAGAGGAGCTGAACAGACAGTTCTCTAAAGAAGAAATTCAGATGGCCAACAGACACATGAAAAGATGCTCCACATCGCTAGTTATCAGAGAAATGCAAATTAAAACCACAATTAGATATCACCTCACACCAGTAAGGATGGCTACCATCCAAAAGACAAACAACAACAAATGTTGGCGAGGTTGTGGAGAAAGAGGAACCCTCCTACACTGCTGGTGGGAATGTAAATTAGTTCAACCATTGTGGAAAGCAGTATGGTGGTTCCTCAAAATGCTCAAAATAGACTTACCATTTGACCCAGGAATTCCACTTCTAGGAATTTATCCTAAGAATGCAGCAGGCCAGTTTGAAAAAGACAGATGTACCCCTATGTTTATCACAGCATTATTTACAATAGCTAAGAAATGGAAGCAACCTAAGTGTCCATCAGTAGATGAATGGATAAAGAAGATGTGGTACATGTACACAATGGAATATTACTCAGCCATAAGAAGAAAACAAATCCTACATTTTGCAACAACATGGATGGAGCTAGAGGGTATTATGCTCAGTGAAATAAGCTAAATGGAGAAAGACAAATACCAAATGATTTCACTCATCTGTGGAGTATAAGAACAAAAGAAAAACTGAAGTAACAAAGCAGCAGCAGAATCACAGAACCCAAGAATGGACTAACAGTAACAAAGAGAAAGAGACTGTGCAGAATGGGATGATAGGGAGGGGTAAAGGTGGGGAAGAAGAGAGGGGGTATTATGATGAGCATCTATAATGTGGGGGGTGCATGGAGAGGGCTGTGCAACACGGAGAAGACAAGTAGTGATTCTACAACATCTTACTATGCTGATGGACAGTGACTGTAAAGGGGTTTGTGGGGGGGGCTTGGGGTAGGGGAGAGCCTAGTAAACATAATGTTCTTCATGTAATTTTAGATTAATGATAACAAAAAAAATGTTGGAAAAATGAAGCAGATGCTCAAGAGGAGAAATTATATGGAGAAATAAGGAGCCCTGACTTCATTCTCCTTCAGTGTCCCACTCCATTCCTTACTTATAGATGCATCACAGCTATTTTAGTACATAAAACAACTTGTAACTTTGAGGAAATTCCTGCTGCTAACTTACATTAATGGTAGTGTGTTTGACACATATAAAGTGCCCTAAATTCTGTGATTTGAGATGTGAATATATAATACAAAGACAGAATCAACAATACTTGAAAATTTTTTGGCATCAAGAACTGAGAGAAATAGATAATAGTTTGATTTTAGAGATTTTAATCAGCTCAAGAGAGGTGATAATAATGAAATAAATAAAATAGGACTATGAAATGGGGGAAAGTGACAATGATTTTGGAATCAATGTGTTGTGTTGTTTGATTTTCTGGAAGAATATGCCAGTGAAAATTTTCAGCAAATCCTGGATATTGGACCCAATAACTAAAGAGTGTTGTCACGGTTGAAGGCAAATCTCTTAATGTTATCTAATACATGCATGATATCACAGAGGGAGATAATATAAGGAGAAAAGAGAAGAAGATTGAAGATGAAAACATAATCAAAATTTAATGATGACTTCTGATTCCAGCAAGGACAGAGTAGTAAGTATAAGCTTTACTCTTATGCCACAAATAATTATAAAACTGATAGACTATAATAAATGTTTTTCATATATTAGACACCCTTGAAACAAGGGTAATACATGAGGTGAGCTCCACAATTACTTTGGCTTCCCATGTGGTTATTTTCCAAACCATATTATAGGTAACTCTGTTTAAAACAAACCAATATAAAACAGGAGAAAGCTGCATTCTTGGTTGCTGATGTAGCTGAAATTTTCTGGATAGAGTACCAGATTTGAAGGAACTATGAAAAGAAAGAACTTCACACATTTGGATAGATCCCTTTGATTCTCTGATTCTGATTATTAAGCCATATATGCTTGAAGTGAGACTGCATGAGAGCTTGCAGGGAACAAATACCAGCTAAGTGAAAATCAGCCTATTAAGAGGTTATGAGGTAAATGGAGATTCTGAAGGTTTCACAGTGATCATAGACTTTACACCTACCACCAGCTCCAGAAGAACAATTTCACTCATCACCCAGACAATCAGTTGAAATCCCATCAAGGTAACATCCTTATGGTGGTACTTTAAACCACAAAACTAAACATCAACGTAAACATAGGATAGGCAGATCCATCAGTAAAATAATTTTGTGTCTCCTAGAGCATAACTCAAACTGTTTGGAGGAATAAAAGAAAATCTAGACTTTAAACAATTTTATATACCCTAAAACAACATATAAGAAAAGTATTTTGATATGGAAGAAAACAGGAAAATATGACACATAACCAAGACAAATCATAGTCAATACAAATAAACACAAAAATGAAACAGCACCAGAAATATGAACTATGTTGTCAAATGGAAGTATATCTATATATATTATATACAAACACACACATATATTTCTCATTTATTAGTTTAAATATAAACACACTAAAGAAGATATAAGAGAAAGGACAGAAAGACATATTTTTTAAATATTAAGCATGTTCTGCCTAACAAAGCTGGACTGGCTTATATCAATGTCAGGAAAAATAGACATCAAGACAAAAATATTTACAAGCAATAAGAAGGAATATTTTATAATAATCAAATAATTTCTTTAAAATAAAAATGTTAACTCTTTAAGCTCCTCAAAATACAACATGAAATGTCAGAAAACTGGAGAATTGGCACATTTACAATTTTAGGTGGAGATTTAATAAAATTCAGAAATTGGTATAATCAATAATATCAGTAAGTTTTTAGGAATATTGAAATTTTCTATAAATAAAATGAACACAATGACATTTATACTGCATTATACTCATGAGCTATAAAATACAGTTATTTTTTTACAAGCCCATGGATCATTTACCAGGTAAGACCAGGAGACAGATCAAAAGAAAATCCTAATACATTTGAAAGGATTGAGATCATACAGAGAATAATCTCTGACAACAATGTGATTAAATGGAGAACAAATACATTTACATGGAATATCTCCACATATTTGGAAATTAAAGAAAATATTTTTAAATGAATCAAAGAGAAATTATAAAGAAAATTATTTAAAAATATTGTGTAAAAGAATAATAATGAAAACACATGTCAAATCCTAAATTATTCTTCCTCTTTCCCATCTCTTCTCTTCTGACACTGGACAATTTAATATTTAAATCATTGGGTGTTGCTACAAGGTAGGCTTCCATGATGGAGACTATGGAAGGAGTCACAGTGCCAAGAGTGTGAAGGTGAGCATGAGCAAAATGAAAAGGGTGCTTGTGTAGGTGGATGCCTTACATGGGGTTTCAGAAAGTAATAGATGTCAGGAGGATATCTGAAAGGCCAAGCAGATTTAGAAGAGTGTCAAACATAAAGTCTCCTTGTGAAGGTTGTCAAATCCCATAGGTAACATTTAATCCTCATATCAACTCTTAAATTATTTTCTGTTTCATTGTGGAGAAAGTAAGAAACATAAAGTTTAAATAGCTTCCCCAAACTCATACGATTGGTAAATGCGGGAGCAAGAGTATGTTGAGGATATACTCTAAATGTGCATTAACAATGCATTATTATCAGCAGGAGATATCTTAACATCATTGTTTGCAAAATGAGGGTAATACTTTCTCTTGTATTGACAATGAAGGTGAGCTGAATTTGGCACCCCAAAAATGCCTTTTTGATATGGTGAGTATTTTAAATTAAAGTTACTTAGCCAGAGCAATAAAAACACTCACACTCCTTTCTCTCCCTGAAAGCAGGAGTTAAATGTCCCATATGAAAGTTACTTCATGCAAGAATACTTCAGAGATATTGCAGATTTGGTTCCAGACAGTGACAATAAACAAATATTACAACAAAGTGAATCGAATGAATTTTTGGCATATAAAAGTTATGTTTATATTATATAATAGTCTATTAAGTATGCAATAGCCTTATGTCTAAGAAACAATGTGTATACCTTAATTAAAAATACTCATTAAAAATCGTTTAACATCATCTGAGCTTTCAGCAAGTTGTAATTTTTTGCTGGTGGAGGGTTCTGCCTAATGTTAATAGCTGCTAATTGATCAGGGTGGTGATTGCTGAGGGGTAGGGTGGCTGTGGCAATTATTTAAAATAAGACAACAATGAAGTTGGCTTCCTCAAGTGACCTTTCCTTTCAAAAATGATTTCTTGGGGGCGGAGCCAGGATGGCGGCGTGAGTAGAGCGTGGAAATCTCCTCCCAAAAACACATAGAGCTATGAAAATATAACAAAGAAAAATCTTCCTAAAATAGAGACCACAGGACACAGGACAACATCCAGACCACATCCACACCTGCAAGAACCCAGCGCCTTGCAAAGGGGGTAAGATACAAGCCCCGGGCCGGCGGGATCCGAGCACCCCTCCCCCCGGCTCCTGGCAGGTGGAAAGAAACCGGAGCGGTTTTTTTTTTTTTGGCGAGCGCTTTATGGAAGCCTTAAAGGGACGGGCCCCCGTTGCTAGGGAGGCAGGGTGGCGGGACCGGTGAGCAGGTGCCTGGGACCGGCGGCTGAGGACAAAGAATATCCCGCGTTTCTCCCTGCGGGACCGGTGGGCAGGTGCCTGAGACCGGTGCCTGAGGACGGAGGAAATCGCGCGTTTTTCCCCTTTTCTTTTTCTCTTTTTGGCGAGTGCTTCTTGGAAGCCTTAAAGGGACAGGGACCCCAGTGCTAGGGAGGCAGGGTGGCGGGACTGGTGAGCGGGTGCCTGGGACTGGCGCCTGAGGACAAAGAATATCCCACGTTTTTCCCTGCGGGACCGGTGGGCGGGTGCCTGAGACCGGCACTTGAGGACAGAGGAAATCGCACGTTTTTCCTCTTTTTTTTTTTCTCTTTTCTGCGAGTGCTTCTTGGAGCCTAAAAGGGACAGGGACCCTGGTGCTAGGGAGGCAGGGCGGCGGGACTGGTGAGCGGGTGCCTGGGACCAGTGCCTGAGGACAAAGAATATCGAGCGTTCCTTCCCTGCGGGACTGGTGGGTGGGTGCTTTTTGGAAGCCTTGAAAGGACAGGGACCCTGGTGCTAGGGAGACAGGGCAGCAGGACCAGTGAGCGGGTGCCTGGGACCGGCACCTGAGGACAAAAAAAAGAAAAAAAAAATCGCTTGTTTTTTCTTTTTTTTTCTTTCTTTCTGTTCCCTCTCTCATTGTTGCTGTTGTTGTTTTGGTTTGGAGAGTGCTTTTTGGAAGTCTTAAAGGGGCAGGACAGGTCACTTAGACCAGAGGCAGGGAATCTGGGGATCTCTGGGCACCCTAACCCCCTGGGCAGCAGGGAGCACAGAGACCCCTTACGGAGATAAATAGCCTCATGGCCGCTCCCCCTCCAAATGGGGCTCCACCATTTTGGAGGAACAGCCCCAGCCAGACCAAGCCCACAGCAACAGCGGAGATAAACCCCAAAGCAACTGGGCAGGAAGCAGAAGCCCTGTCTGTGCACAGCTGCCCAGCACAAGCAACTAGAGGTAGCTATTCTCCCAGGAAAAGGCTACAAACCAACAAGAAGGGAAGCTCTTTCAGCAGTCACTTGTACCAGCTCTGCAAACTATCTCTATCACCATGAAAAGGCAAAACTACAGGCAGACAAAGATCACAGAGACAACACCTGAGAAGGAGACAGACCTAACTAGTCCTCCTGAAAAAGAATTCAAAATAAAAATCATGAACATGCTGACAGAGATGCAGAGAAAAATGCAAGAGCAATGGGATGAGATGCAGAGAAAAATGCAAGAGCAGTGGGATGAGATGCAGAGAAAACTGCAAGAGCAGTGGGATGAAGTCTGGAAGGAGATCACAGATGTCAGGAAAGAGATCACAGAAGTGAAACAATCCCTGGAAGGATTTATAAGCAGAATGGATAAGATGCAAGAGGTCATTGAAGGAATAGAAGCCAGAGAACAGGAACGTATAGAAGCTGACATAGAGAGAGATAAAAGGATCTCCAGGAATGAAACAACACTAAGAGAAATATGTGACCAATACAAAAGGAATAACATTCGTATTATAGGGATACCAGAAGAGGAAGAAAGAGGAAAAGGGATAGAAAGTGTCTTTGAAGAAATAATTGCTGAAAACTTCCCCAAACTGGGGGAGGAAATAATCGAACAGACCATGGAAGAGAAAAAGAGAGTCAACACAAATCAACATAATCAGAAATGAGAATGGAAAAATCACGACAGACTCCACAGAAATACAAAGAATTATTAAAGACTACTATGAAAACCTGTATGCCAACAAGCTGGAAAACCTAGAAGAAATGGACAACTTCTAGAAAAATACAACCTCCCAAGACTGACCAAGGAAGAAACACAAAAGTTAAACAAACCAATTACAAGCAAAGAAATTGAAACAGTAATCAAAAATCTACCCAAGAACAAAACCCCGGGGCCGGACGGATTTACCTCGGAATTTTATCAGACACAAAGAGAAGACATAATACCCATTCTCCTTAAAGTGTTCCACAAAATAGAAGAAGAGGGAATACTCCCAAACTCATTCTATGAGGCCAACATCACCCTAATACCAAAACCAGGCAAAGACCCCACCAAAAAAGAAAATTACACACCAATATCCCTGATGAATGTAGATGCAAAAATACTCAATAAAATATTAGCAAACAGAATTCAACAGTATATCAAAAGGATCATACACCATGACCAAGTGGGGTTCATCCCAGGGATGCAAGGATGGTACAACATTCGAAAATCCATCAACATCATCCACCACATCAATAAAAAGAAAGACAAAAACCACATGATCATCTCCATAGATGCTGAAAAAGCATTTGACAAAATTCAACATCCATTCATGATAAAAACTCTCAGCAAAATGGGAATAGAGGGCAAGTACCGCAACATAATAAAGGCCATATATGATAAACCCACAGCCAGCATTACACTGAACAGCGAGAAGCTGAAAGCATTTCCACTGAGATCGGGAACCAGACAGGGATGCCCACTCTCCCCACTGTTATTTAACATAGTACTGGAGGTCCTAGCCACGGCAATCAGACAAAACAAAGAAATACAAGGAATCCAGATTGGTAAAGAAGAAGTTAAACTGTCACTATTTGCAGATGATATGATACTGTACATAAAAAACCCTAAAGACTCCACTCCAAAACTACTAGAACTGATATCGGAATACAGCAAAGTTGCAGGATACAAAATTAACACACAGAAATCTGTAGCTTTCCTATACACTAACAACGAATCAATAGAAAGAGAAATCAGGAAAACAATTCCATTCACCATTGCATCAAAAAGAATAAAATACCTAGGAATAAACCTAACCAAGGAAGTGAAAGACTTATACTCTGAAAACTACAAGTCACTCTTAAGAGAAATTAAAGGGGACACTAATAAATGGAAACTCATCCCATGCTCATGGCTAGGAAGAATTAATATCGTCAAAATGGCCATGCTGCCCAAAGCAATATACAGATTTGATGCAATCCCTGTCAAATTACCAGCAACATTCTTCAATGAATTGGAACAAATAATTCAAAAATTCATATGGAAACACCAAAGACCCCGAATAGCCAAAGCAATCCTGAAAAAGAAGAATAAAGTAGGGGGGATCTCACTCCCCAACTTCAAGCTCTACTACGAAGCCATAGTAATCAAGACAATTTGGTACTGGCACAAGAACAGAGCCACAGACCAGTGGAACAGATTAGAGACCCCAGAAATTAACCCAAACATATATGGTCAATTAATATTTGATAAAGGAGCCATGGACATACAATGGCAAAACGACAGTCTCTTCAACAGGTGGTGCTGGCAAAACTGGACAGCTACATGTAGGAGAATGAAACTGGACCATTGTCTGACCCCATATACAAAGGTAAACTCAAAATGGATCAAAGACCTGAATGTAAGTCATGAAACCATTAAACTCTTGGAAAAAAACATAGGCAAAAACCTCTTAGACATAAACATGAGTGATCTCTTCTTGAACATATCTCCCCGGGCAAGGAAAACAACAGCAAAAATGAGCAAGTGGGACTACATTAAGCTGAAAAGCTTCTGTACAGCGAAAGACACCATCAATAGAACAAAAAGGAACCCTACAGTATGGGAGAATATATTTGAAAATGACAGATCCGATAAAGGCTTGACGTCCAGAATATATAAAGAGCTCACACGCCTCAACAAACAAAAAACAAACAAGCCAATTAAAAAATGGGCAGAGGAACTGAACAGACAGTTCTCCAAAAAAGAAATACAGATGGCCAAGAGACACATGAAAAGATGCTCCACATCGCTAATTATCAGAGAAATGCAAATTAAAACTACAATGAGGTATCACCTCACACCAGTAAGGATAGCTGCCATCCAAAAGACAAACAACAAGAAATGTTGGCGAGGCTGTGGAGAAAGGGGAACCCTCCTACACTGCTGGTGGGAATGTAAATTAGTTCAACCATTGTGGAAAGCAGTATGGAGGTGCATCAAAATGCTCAAAACAGACCTACCATTTGACCCAGGAATTCCACTCCTAGGAATTTACCCTAAGAACGCAGCAATCAAGTTTGAGAAAGACAGATGCACTCCTATGTTTATCGCAGCACTATTTACAATAGTCAAGAATTGGAAGCAACCTAAATGTCCATCGGTAGATGAATGGATAAAGAAGATGTGGTACATATACACAATGGAATACTACTCAGCCATAAGAAGTGGAAAAATCCAACCATTTGCAGCAACATGGATGGAGCTGGAGAGTATTATGCTCAGTGAAATAAGCCAAGTGGAGAAAGAGAAATACCAAATGATTTCACTCATCTGAGGAGTATAAGAACAAAGGAAAAACTGAAGGAACAAAACAGCAGCAGAATTACAGAACCCAAAAATGGACTAACAGGTACCAAAGGGAAAGGAACTGGGGAGGATGGGTGGGCAGGGAGGGATAAGGGGGGGGGAAGAAGAAGGGGGGTATTAAGATTAGCATGCATGGGGGGAGGAAGAAAGGGGAGGGTGGGCTGCACAACAGAGAGAGGACAAGTAGTGACTCTACAACATTTTGCTAAGCTGAGGGACAGTAACCGTAATGTGGTTGTTAGGGGGGACCTGATATAGGGGAGAGCATAGTAAACATAGTATTCTTCATGTAAGTGTAGATTAAAAATTAAAAAAAAAAAAAAAAAGAAAGAAAGAAAGAAAGAAAAGGGGGATTACTCCTTAACAGGATAAAACTATTGGTAAATCAAAGATCAACGCATGCTTTAAATATCCTTAATGTTGATCACTTAAAGGGTGTCAGATGATCAGCTATGGAGGTACTCTTTTCTGATAATATTCCTTTCTCTTAATTAAAAAAAAAAAAAAAAAGCAGTTACTGTGTGCTGACCTCCAATGAGTTCTGCACAGTTGTATAGAGGGCATGTTAAAGTGTGGGCAAAGGGTCTGTTTGTTTCTATGCAGAAGATCAAGGCCTAGCTTGGATACCCAGAAAATGAACTAAGATACGATATGAGGAGGAGCTTCCGGCATCAGCACTCTCTGGAGGACTTGTGCCCGGGGATGATCATCAAAAAGCCTCCACAGGGATCCGGACGATGCTGTGGTTGTGGCTGCATCCAGCCCACCGTCTCCTGGACTTGCCATAGGAATGAGGAGGGAGATGTCTAGGCTGGCATGTGCATACAGTGAGACAACGAATTTGACCGGATCTGTACTGTTGGAACTCAACCAGGAGTTGGGAGGGGTGCAAGTTGTAGCACTCCAAAATCTTCTGACTATAGACTATCTACGGTTAAAAGAACATATGGGATGTGAACAGATCCCAGAAATGGGCTGCTTTAATTTGTCTGATGGTTCAAGTACAGTTGGACAATATCCATCATATCATAGATAAATTTTCACAAATGACTAGGGTGCCTAACTGGTTTTTTTGGCTTCACTGGAGATGGCTGGTAATTATAGATTTGCTTTGTTTATGTCACCGTATTCCTATTATGTTAATATGTGTGTGCAAATTAGTTAGTAGTTTAAAACCTATACATACTTAAGGTACTCTACAAGAAGATATGTCAAAGAAATAATCAATCCTCCCATGTTTTCTTCCATATGCTACTTCTATAGCTCTTCTTCTTCCTTCCTAATTACAACCCTTAAATAGAATTCGTGCCCCATATTGAATTTACCGAGTATCATAATTCCTCCAGGTGGTAAAGATACCTCAAGACAAGTGCTGGGCATAGAAGCCACAAGGCATAAATCTGCAAAGAAGTAAAAAGCTAACCTTTGCAAACAATATGGCTTCTCTCTCACTTACCAACTTTACATTTCCCTGTATGGCCCCGGAAGATGACTGGTTAGCCAGAGACGGGTAAGATTCCTCAAGGGAGGAACAACCTAAGACAGGCACAGTCGCAGGGGGGCCATCAGGTGAGAATTTGGGGATCAACAGAGGTGAGGCTCAGCACCTCACCCCCCCTGCTTTGAGAGAAATCATCTGCATCCGTGGATGTCTTGCTGCCCTTGTCTAGCCTGGATTAATACTTAGTCCATAGGCACACACCTGATCATCTGATCATCTACATTTGCCTTCTTACAGCACTAAACTATGTTTTCTACCTTTATCTTGCATCTACCTACCACTTCAGCATTTTATTAAAAATAAAAATAATAATAATAATAGGAGAAATGGGGGATCAACATATAGATCAAGTACAAAAATCAAACGAATATTCATATTTGACCTGATTGTTTATAGGTCATATTGCATGATCAAAACCGAAAGTTTCTGTGATGAATGCCCTTGTACTGTTCACCGTGTAAGAATTTATTCACTATGTAAGAATTCTTTCACCATGTAAGAACTTGTTCGTTATGCTTCAGAAGATTGGAGACTGACGAGAATTAGGCTTGAGATGGATTAATGATTGTACATTGAGCGTTGACCCCCCTATACTGAATTTTATTGTTGTTAACAACCATTTGATCAATAAATATGAGAGATGCCCTCTTAAAAAAAAAAAAAAAAAAAAAAAACGATTTCTTGGTTGCACGCGAAACTGTTTAATGACATTTTACCCACAGTAACACTTCTTTCAAAATTGGAATCAATCCTCTCAAACCATGCCACTACTACCTTATTGACTAAGTTTATGTAATATTCTAAATCCGTTGCTTCCATTTCAACATCTTCAGAGCGCCTTTATTAGTAGTAAATTTCATCTCAAGAAACCACTTTCTTGTTCATCCATAAGTCAACTCTTCACTGATTTAAGTTACATCATGAGATTGCAGCAATTCAGTTGCATCTTCAGGATCAACTCTATTCTAGTTCTCTTGCTATTTGCACTACATCTGAAGTTACTTCTTCCACTGAAGCCTTGAACCCCTTCAAGTCATCCATGAGGGTTGAAATCAACTTTTTCCAAACTCCTGTTCATGTTGTTATTTTGACCTCTTCTCATGAATCACGAATTATTCTAAATGACATCTAGAATGGTGAATTCTTTCTAGGTTTTCAACTTACTCTCTCCAGAGCCATCAGAGAAATCATTAACTATGGCAGTTATAACCTTATGAATCGTATTAAATAATAAGACTTGAAAATCAAAATGACTCCTTGTTCCATGGGCTGAAAAACGGATGTTGTGTAGCAGGCATGAGAACAACATTCATCTCATTGAGCATCATCATCAGAACTCTTGGGTAACCAGGTGCATTGTCAATGAGCAATAATATCTTGAAAGGAATTTTTTTTTCTTAGCAGTAACTCTCAGTAAACCATGTTGTAAACAGATGTGTTATATTCCAGGCTTTGTTCCATTGATAGAGAACAGACTGAGGAGATTTAATGTAATTCTTAAGGGTTCTAAGATTTTCAGAATGGTTATGAGCATTGGCTTCAGTTTAACATTCCAGCTGCTTTTTTATTTCCTAACAAGAGAGTTAGCCTGTTTTTTGAGGCTTTGAAGTCAGGCAGACTTCTCTCTATCTGTGAAAGTCCTAGATGGCATAGCCTTCCAATGTAAGACTGTTTTGTATACATTGAAAATCTGTGGCTTAGTGTAGCCACCTTCATTCATTACCTTAGCTAGATCTTCTGGATAAATTGCTGGCTTTTTTACAGCAGCACTTGCTGCTTCATCTTGAACTCATATTATGGAGATGGCTTCCTCCCTTCAATTTCATGAACCAACGTCTTCTAGGTTCCAACTTCTGCAGTTTCCTCAGCTCTCTCAGCCTTCACAGAATTGAAGAGATTTAGGACCTTTCTCTGGATTAGGCTTTGGTTCAAGGGAGCATTGTAGCAGGTTTGATCTTCTATCCAGATCACTGAAACATTCTCATATCAGCAATAAGGCTGTTTCACGTTCTGATCATTCATCTGTTCATGGGAGTAGCAATTTTAATATCCTCCAAGAACTTTTTGCATTCACAACTGTTGGCTGTTTGGTTTGAGAGGCCTAGCTTTCAACCTGTCTCAGCTTTTGACATGCCTTCTTCACTAGGCTTAATCATTTCTAGCTTTTTATTTAGTGAGAGTTGTGTAACACTTTGTTTCCATTGAACACCTAGAGGCATTTGTAGAGTTAATAAGTGGCCTAAATTCAATATCCTTGTATCTCAGGGAATAGGAAGTCTCACAGAAAGAGAGAGAGAAACAAAAGAATAGCCAAATTATGGAGCAGTCAAAAAACACACATTTATTGATTAGGTTGACCATCGTATATAGGCATGATTTGCAGTGCCCACAAACAATAAAAACAGTAATATCAAAAGTCACCATAACAAATATAATAATGAAAAAGCTTGAAACAGTGTGAGAATTACCAAAATGAGAGAGAACTGAATTGAGCAAATGTTGTTGGAAAAATGGTATTGATAGACTTGTTTAACACAAGATTGCCACAAACCTTCAGTTTGTAAAAGATACAACTGGTGGGGTGCAATAAAACAAAGCACAAAAAATGAAGTTTCCCTATACCATGAGGGTAGAAGGCATCCTTAGAACCATACATAGGCAATTTAAAGCCAGGAAAGCTATAGAAACAAACCTTGTTACTTCTCTATTAATTTTTTATCCCAAGCTCAAACTTCTTTGTCTTACCAATTCTTCATAACATGATTGTTCCTTTTCCTTAAAGGTAGAGAAGATGCCTGCTTTGGTCACTTCTTTGAGTCATATACTTTATGAGCTCCCATACATACACAATTTCATCTCTTTTTCTCTTGTTAATCTATACAATGTTAATTTAATTTAGGCCAACCAAAGCACCTAGAAAGGAGGAAGGGAAAAGTTCCTCTTCCCTAGAGTATCATAAAAACATTTCAACATAAGTTCAGAAAATAAGCTTATTTTCATGGCTATAGTTTCTTTTTAAAATGTTTAAAGAAAAGGAAAGATAGGGAATTATTAAAGTATGGTAAATCATCTAAATAAATTCATGGGACTAAAACAATTTGTTGGAAAAATTAAAAACTGTTATTTCAAGCTTCTGCCAGTTCTTTGTGTCTAGTGGTGGACACTAAAGTTAGATGACTCTTGCTTAGTACAATACATTAATCACACTTTGATTATTAAAGGAAAGGCATTGTCTGCAATGAGAAGTTTGATATAAAAAGGAGCTGGTCTGCTTTGCATAACAAAAGTGAAGTGGTATTTTAGGTGGGTGCAAGATTATTAGAACACTAGATGATTGCTGGACTTTCTCTAGGTAGTTTTAGAAAGTTTCTTTTAAGGTACTAAGATGTATAAAGGAATAGTGCTTTGAAATGATATTAGGCAAGGAGTTGGCCATGCAGCAGAAAAAAGGGACAGAACGTAAGAGATACGTAAAAACTACCAAAGTTTACTTTTAATCATCTACTTTTAATAGTCTAATGCTAAATTTTAATTATTTTATGTTCTGAGTTATAATCCCTTTTATTAATTCCTCTCCACTATCATCATTTAACTCCACCCCCTTTTCCTCCTCCATATAAATAAAGCTTTAGTTAATAGCTATCTTTCCCTGTATTGTTGGAAAATCCAAATATAGGGAAAATACAAAGATGGACATGTTCTTCCTGGAAACAAAGAACAGCACTAAGCAGAAAGATGAAAATACGTACACAGTTTATTGCAATTTGAACCATGGATATAACTTAGTTTTTTGAATAGGTAATATATTGCTAAGGCTTAGTATTCTAAAAATATAAAAAGATACACTGAAAAAATGTTCCTCCCCATCCTGATGGCTCTCGCCATCCTTCACACAAGAGAAAACACTCATTTCCTGGTATGTCAGCCCGGAGTCTTCCCATGCATATTTAAACAAATACAAATTTAAATATTTCTACTTTCCTACAATTGAAAAGATTCTTATGTGCACTGTTTTACCCCATATATATTTATCTAAAAGTACATTTAAGAGTGTTCCATAACAGTATAAAGAGTTTTCTTAGAGCTGCATAGTATCTGTGTCTTGATGTATTACAAAATACAATGTTACAATGATGTAATGAATGATACTGTAAAAATATCTATAAACATCTGCAAACACATCAGTTGGTAAAATAACTAGAAGTGGATAGCTGATTCAAAAGTTCTGTGAAATATTACTACTATGTTTTCCATTGGCTTCATATTTAAATTATCTTTTAAAAGTTTTTCATTTTAAAATAATCACTTTCAATCACTTTCCAATTTTTTGGAGGTTTTGGTTTTTAGGATTCTTCATATATTATCAAGTATAGCCCTTAATCTGAGGTCTGAGAGGCAATTTGGTTTCCTGGCTTGTCTTTCATATTGTGGCTTTGTTTATGATAGATATATCTGTGTGTGTTTTAATATAGACAACTTTTTTTAGAAAATCAATTTTATCAATCTTATATTTTATCAGATTATATAAAATTTTGTATTTGGAATCAGTTAGAAAGACCTTTTATTCCTCTTTTCAGTGGCATGCTCCAATCTTTATGTATTTTTTATTTTCTTTTTTAAACTTAATACTTTAAACCAATTTGCAGTTTATTATGGCATATGGTATGATGTATTGATCCAAATTTATTTTAGAGCTAGAAAAAATGAATTATGCCTGTTCAATATCCCAGTTCTCCTTTTGTGTCTGTAGTATGACTTTGTTTTTTTATTTTGTTTATTATAATATATAATTTCAACATTTCACTTTATACTTATTCATAAGAATATTGTGTTCTTGTTTATGATTATGGTATTTCTTACATGATTTTTCTTTGTATTTATGGGCATATTTGTCATGTATACAGTTGATTTATTGAAATTCCTTTCTTTTTTTTTTAATATGTCTTTGTTTTTCCTCCAGATATACTAGTATAGTATTTGTGGGAATGATATTTTTATCTCTTCCCTTCATTTTTTTTTAAATAACCTGGCTTTTTTCTCTTGTATTATCACATTGGTTAGTGTGTTTGTTGTATTTCTAACTTTAGTAATAAGTCAACTAACATTTATATAACCATAGGTATGATATTCATTTTAGAATTGAGGTAGAGCTATATTATTATAAAAAGAGTATATCTAGCCAATCATATAACAATTTTAACTAATGATTTTCACTTACTTTGTAATGCTTTTTCATCATCTCTGTAGATCTTTTGATTTATTAAAAGAATGTGTTTAGTTAACAAATATTTACTAAGCATGAATAATTTATATCAGTAGTTTTGCTAATATGTATCTAAACTTTCATTCCTAGTATAAATCTCACTTGGTTAAACTATATTTCACTTTTGTTGTACTGGTTTAATTAATTTACTGTAGTTGTCAACAAATATTTCTGGTGTTCTTTCCTTTGCACATATCATACATATGTGCTTTTTTAACTCCTGTAAAGTTAGGTGTCTTAACAGAATTTGAGAGATGGGTTTACATGTTGATATTTTATTTTGGGAAGTAATTTCAGGAAATAGAAATGAAGAAACTGAGAAGAATGAAACAAGAAAGGAGGAAAGTCAATCTAAAGATGAGTTATTGAGCTATTAGTCCAGTGGATAACTGGGACTCAGTTTCTCAAAAACCCACTGAGAAAGCTCATAGTATCAAACATGGAATTGAATGAGGAAGAGGGGGCTATTTTCATCCCCTTTTGGTCAAAGACTGATCCAGGGGGTATGATTAACCCTTTGCAGGCATGTAGTTTTGCATCTGTTTTGATCGCTGAGTGAGCTCCCTTACAAATGCACTGGGTGAACAGGAAGTCTTTATGCAGAAAAAAGGTTATGCATTGTGCCACTAAGTCATGGTACTGTAAGACCATACATTTACAGTTGGCTATGTACATCAAAAGTCAAGATCAAAAGGAGGGCTAAGAGGTTTTCAGGAGAAACATACAGTGTATCCAACACTTTAAGTGTGGTTGAGTGACTTTCTCTAGATAATAAGATGAATGGAGGTGAAGTATGACGCGTCTAGGTGGAAATATTAAGAGTTGCTGTGCAGTTTTTTTACATAGTATTTCTTCTTTCAATAATAGAAATATTCACAGTGAGAATTTCTTTTTTATCTTGGGTCCACTGGTGAGCCAGACTTGAAAAAAACAGCTATCCTTTGATGATAATGCAGATAAAGTGAGAAATAAACTTTTCTTGTTTTAAATTATTAAATTTGGAGATTTTGTTTTAAAACTTCAAGACTGTATATTGTAGAAACATGAACCTACTTTATTTTTCAATGTAATCACTTCGTAACACAAAACATTTGTTCTGTTGCTACAAAGGAAAAAACTACATATATAAAAAAATGATGGGGAGGAGAATGACAGATCAAAAACTCTAGAGACTGAGAAATCTTTGATAAAAAAGGGTGTATTGAGCCTTTATAGATGCTAGCCAGATAAGGACTGAATCCTGGGACAGGAAATTTCTGCTTTACCAGCAGCAAGGTCAGTTAACAGAAACAATTTCACCAGACTCAAGAAATAGGGCATGTTTATGAGGAGTTTCACAGAAAGAAAGTTCAATAAATTCACGTTGACTATTAAGGAAGGTGAGCTAACTTAAAGCAAGGAAAATCCTGACATAGGTGTTAGTACAGAGAGAAGTCTCATAGATAAGTTGACGATGATGGTCAGATACTCGTCACATGCAATATAAATGTGGTAGTTCTGTGTACCCTCAGATATTGTTGAAATGATTTCATCCAGGAACATGGAGTTTTTAGTTAGTCATGGCTGGTGGCTATTGACTGATGACCTTCTCCTTCTCTATCCCTCATTCTCTGGGCTTATGTCACTTAATTTAGGACATTTCAGAATGTTTGCCTTGTCAAAAGAAAGAGGAGAAATCATAGAACCACATATGCTTGAAGAAGACTTCTGGTTCTTCCAAAACCTGGCAGTGATTCTGCACAATTCTCTTCATTTTGCTGTGCCTCAATTTCTCCATCTTTAAAATAGTAGCTTGATCTAGATCTAGACCTATTATTATTATCATCTGAAAGCCATTCAAAATGCAAATTTTCAGACTTCACCCAGTCCTCCAAATCAGAAACTCTGGTGGTGGGCAAAAATCTGTAGTTTAGCAAGCCCTTCAGGTGATTCTTACGTGCACTCAAGTTTTGAGAACAGCTGTCAATGTTACCAGTGTAAAAGCTAGAATGTCATAGCATTGAAGAGCCAGAACAGCTAGATCTTATTGTTCCTGGAAATCACTATCAAATGGTAAGTCTCTGTCCATCTGTTTTGGGAGAACTGCAAAACAAAGCAGGAAGCAGGAAACTTTCATAGGATAACTGATACAGAACAGAGAAGAAAAATATGAAAAATATCTGATTGAGGCGGCATAGTTAACCTTGTTTGCGACAAGAAAGAGTAAGGAAATAAATATAGAGCACAGAGTTAGGATGGCATTTGGGAATTGGCTGGCTATATATACTGCATTTTTGGTCAGGCCAAGAATTTATGGGGACCTGAAAGTAAATTCTATGTTTTCATTTTCTAATATGGCACCCCAAAGAGTTGTGGCTCTACCTTGGGCTTAGAAATTTGTATCAACACTATAGTCTCCATCTTGTAGTTTTGGGTTTTTCTGGTGTTCTCACGATAGAGTCAGTATTGCCTAATGGAGGATTAAAAACAAAAGCAACATTGTAGTATCGTTCAGTACACTGATATTTTACTTACCATTTTTGGGGGGACATATTCATCAGTGAATCGGGCCCGTATGTGTGTTTGAGTGAGAGAGATGGAGAGAGAGACGGGAGATTGATTCTATATTTAGAACAATCTTCTCTTTCTCTGATACTTTAGAGTTACCTTTAAACATTTGGTAGTATTCTTCTGTGAATTATTCAACCATTGAACTCTACTAATTTAACTTTTTAATTAAAATTTTTATATTTATTGAAATAGTATGTATTCCATATATTCAAAGTATCTGTAGAGTTTCTCACATCTGAAATAACCTTATTTTGCCAAAAATGTTTTCCTAGAAATGTATTTTCCTAGAAAATAATATTTTAGGTTTTCAGTTTTTTTCAGAGTATTACAAAAAGTTAACTCAGATTAAAATTCTCTGTTTTTATTCCTATTATCCTTTTTATTGTATTTTGCATTCTTTTCCATTATTTTTTTTTCTTGAAATATTAATCACTAAAAGTCTTTTTTGAAGTCAAAATATTTGGATATTTTGGAATTCTTTATTTAATTTCTATTGTTTTTAGATAGCGATTTCTAATTTTAGGTATATTAATTCTATTTGGACTTTCTGTTTGTTTTGATAGTATTTTTCCAATATTTTAACTAAGATGCTTCATTTAATTGTTGCCTTCCATTCTTTTATAGGTAAAAATCTTAATTCTATCACTTATTTTCTTATTTTCTGTTTTCCTCTGAGTAGCACTTCATTTTATCACATAGTTTTTGGTAGATATATGCATTTTAAATTTGTAATTTCAACTTCTGTTGTCTTTGATTCAAGTATTTAGCAATATTTTTTTAATTAGAAAGAGTGCCTTTTATTTCAATTTCAAGTTTCATTGCAGTAGACACATATAATATCTTTATTTCATTTATTTCATTGATATTTATTAAATTATTGAGTATGGTCAGATTAACTTATGGTGTAGTCTATAATCAATTATTGTGGAAAAATTCTATTGGCATTTAAAAGAAAAGTGCTCATTACTTTAAATAGGCAGTTATTCAACACAATTTTAATAATTTTAAATATGTATATTTAAATATTTTTCATTAATTTCTTCAGCCATGAATAAAGGAAGCAAATTAAGATCTCTTATTTGCCCCAAAATAGAAACAACAGAATTATCCATTAACTGATTAATGGATATAAAATGGTACATCTATACAATGGAATAGTATTCAGCAATTAAAAATAAATGAAGTACTGATACATGTTACAACATGGGTAATCTTGGAATCATTATGCTAAATGTAAGTATTTGGTTTTAAAAGACTGTATGTCCTCTGATTCTATTCATGTAAAATGTCAAGAAAAAGCAAATCCATAGAGACAAAGTAGATTGGTAGTTTCTGTACTCATCTCCCAGAGAGAAAAAGAGGAAGTGACTGCTGATGGGTTCAGTTTCTTTGGGGAATATAAAAAATGTCATAAAATTGATTGTGATGATGAATGCACAATTTTGTGAATACACCAAAAGCTACTAAACTGTACACTTTACATATGTCAATTATGTGGTAAGTCAACTATATCTCAAAGGTATTAAGAAAAATATCTTATATTCCTAGAGAATATTTTCTTAACTGAATACATTTGACATATAACATTGTGTGAATTTAAGATCTACATGTTGATTTACTACATGAATATATTGTAATATCACTGCCATTGTGGCAATAATTAGTATCTCTATCATGTCGTATAATTATCATTTCTTTCTAGTGGTTGGAATAATTAATATCTAGTCTCCTAAGATGCTTATAATACATTATTGTCTATATTCACTATACTGTGTAGTAGGTCTCATAGAGATATTTAATGCTTGTTGCAAGTTTGTATCCTTAAACAGTATATGCCCTGTCCTAACCCTCCAACCTTCATCCCATGTTAACCACCATTTTGCTGTTTTTAGGAATTGCCTTTTTTAGATTCTACATATAAGTGATATCATTAGTACTTATTTTTCTGTATGACTTACCTCAATTAGTATAATATTCTCAAGGTCTATTCATATTGTTGCAAATGGCAGTATATCCTTTCTCATAGCTGAATAATATTTCACTGTGTGCATAAATGTGTATATACATCTATCCATTCATTCATTGATAGTCACTTAGGTTGTTTCCCTATCTTGACTATTATAAATAAAGCTGCAGTGAACATGGGGATTGTACATATCTCTTTAATATCCTGTTTTCATTTATTTTGGGTATATGTCCAGAAGCAGAATTGCTGCATTATATCATAGTTCTATTTTTAGTTTTTTGAGGAAACTTCACATTGTTTACCATAGTGGCTGAACCAATTTACATTCCCACCAATAGGGTAAAGTTCCCTTTTCTCTACATCCTCACTAGTAGTTTTTATCTCCTGTCTTCTTGATGGTAGCCATTTTAATGAGATGTCATCTTATATCTGTTGTTTTTATTTGCATTTCCCTGTGAGTAGTGATGTATAGCATCATCTCTTATACCTGTTGTCCATTTGTATGTCTTCTTTGAAAAATGTCTGTTTAGTTCCTCTGCTCATTTTAAAATTAATTTGTTTTTATTTTATTGAGTAGTATGAGTTCTTTATATATTTTAGATATTAACCCATATAGGTCTTACAAATATTTTCTCCCATTTTGTAGGTTACCTTTTCATTTTTGTAGGTTGCCTTTTCATTTTGTTGATTGTTTCATGTGTTCTATAGAAATTTTTAAGTTTGAGATGGTCTGGCTTGTTGGTTTCGTTTCTATTTATTTATTTATTCATTCATTCATTTATTTTTCACTTTGGTTTCATATCTAAAAATCATTGCCAAGAAGTTGTCCAGGAGATGTTTCTAGGTTTTTTATTTTACCAGGATATATGTTTGATCTTTGATCTATTTCAAGTCAATTTGTGTGTGCGGTATAAATGCAGGTCCAATATCATTGTTCTGCATGCATTTCCCCAATTTTTCTAGCACCATTTGTTGAAAAAAACTATTCTTTTCCCACTGGGTATTTTTGTCTTTCTTATCAAATATTAGTTGACCATATATGCATGGGTTTAATTATAGGTTCTCTATTCTGTTCTACTGGTCTCTGTCTATTTTTCTCCCAGTACTGTACTATTTTAATTAGTATAGTTTGAAATCAGGAAGTGTGATGCCTCTGGCTTTGTTCTTAGGATTATTTTGTCTACTGAGGGTCTTCTGTGGTTCCATACAAAGTTTAGAACTGTTTTTTCTATTTCTGTGAAGAATCTATATATGGCTTTGGATAGTATGACCATTTTAACATTATTTATTCTGATCCATAAGCATAGGATGTTTTTTCTATTTGTACCTTCTTTGATTTCTTTCAACAAAGGTTTGCAGTTTTTCTTGTACAGATCCTTTTCATTTTCTTAAATGAAAGGTTGATTAAATTTGTTTCCAGGAATTTTATTGTTTCTAATGCTATTGTGAGCACATGCAAATACAGATAATACCAAGGTTATTTTATTGTATTTACATGTCTATTACATTGTGTGATCTAGGAAACATACCATAATATTATTTAATTCTAGGGGGATAGGTGATAGTTTATATGTAGTAGTTGCTGATTTATTAATTATACTATAGTGCTAATAAATGATTGTTCTAAACCTAAAGAAAAGATCTTGAGGTTATGATACTGAATTTTACTATCGATTTTATACTATTTAACAAATTTATTAATCGTTTGGCAGAATATAAAGAAAGTATGCTTATTTATTTTATATAGAGAAAAAGTTTCTCTGTAGTAACTAATAATATATGCTAAAAGCAGAATTCCAAATAGTTTTGTTATGAAAAGCCTACTCATGCATGATGAGCTTAAAAGTGATGCATATAAAATATTTAAGTTAACAATGTATTTGAATTGTTATCAAACTGAAAAACAGGTTTGAAAGAGATTTGTTGTGTCAAAAATACCTGAACTCCTACTTAAAGATAGCCTCCTTATTGAATGGCATGATTTAAGAATTATTAATATAAATTTAGATTCAGTTTTAGTGTCTCCAAATCTAGCACTGTGATGATAGGAAGTATGAATTTGTAGGTTAGTAAATGCTTAATAAATGTTAGCTGTATTAATATTTTGGTGTACCTTATATATGTGATTTGAAACAAGAGGAGTAAATAAAAAGGTAAATGGTTTGGTAGAAGTCTATAAATGCCTCCATGTAGTAAATACTATTGATCTAGGAATTCTGATTTTTATGTTTAATGCTCAATTTATCTGATAATTTTAATAATGCCAGCAAGAATAAGTTCATATGTTCCCAAAAGTGTGAATTACAATATTGAATGGCAGTTATGTAATATCTTTATATTATTGAAGAAATTTTACTATTTATATGACTATGGAACTTCATGTAGGTCCTGCCACATTGAAAGTAAATATGTTTGATATTTTGTAATAACTTTTATAAATCAGCACGTTTGCTTTTCACATACTACCTAAAACAAAGTGGTGGTCAATAATTTTAAGTTCCTTGAATTACAGATCCATAGAAATTTGACTTCCCTCATTTCTACTTACCCTTTTTATTCACTTGTGTACTTTGGTTTCCTTTTGTATTAACTTTCTCCAACAACTAGTTACAAGGATAGGGGGTGTAGTTGTAGTTAGAAACAGGAGTTTTGGCAGAAGTTATTTTTATATTCACCTAAGCCATTTAAATTCCATTACAAGATTATATATTTTTACCTAAGGAGTTTGAATTTCTTGTGACCTTTAGTGTATTGCTTAATGTGTATTTTTCATGTAATGTAATCTTTATCTTTTTTTTGTGTCTACAGTCATCACTTTTTTCCTTCTACTTCTATGAACATGCATTTGTTGACTTTCCCACCAAACAGAATTAAAAGTTATTTAGACATTTACAGAAATATTGTAGAACATCATAATTGATTTAAAAAGTACTTGCCTTTCTAAAAGTCTTTGCTTTAAATAGAATTTTTGTTTTAACATTTTTGACAACTCACCAAAAGAAAATATTTATTCACAAAGCATTTGCCAACGTTTCAAAAAATTTCCTTGTTTTTAATAAACAGGTGGTAGCTATTAATTGTTGTTCTGTTAAGTCATGCTAATATAGCCTCATTTATTATTTAGGTGCCAGATATGTCTCTGACAGATGGAACATCAGTGTAGCTAATGTCAGATGATATGAGTACTGCAAGAATGATACTAATGCATTAGCTGTAGTATTGGCATTTGGAGCCATAGAAGTCATCTTGGCAGGACCAGAGGTCCAGTTAATAAATGACTGGGAGTCTCTAGCCAACCAAGCCCATGGCTGTCAGTTATAACATTATTTGGAAGAAAGGTACATTCAGAATTTTAAAACTGGCCACTGCATATAGTTCTATTCAAATCCAACTCTGAATTTTGTCAGCTCCATATGCTTTATTCTGTTTACCTTGTTGTTCATGTAGCATTTAAGGTAAGAGGACATCTGCTAACTTTGGCTCAGAATGCTAAAATGGACTTGTTATTCTGCTCTTGAAACAATTTTCTACTCACACCAAAGTTTTTTCAGGATGCTACAGGACTAGTCAGTCATTTCATATAATTCAATGTGTCTAAAAGATTTTTTTTTTAATGATTTTTAGTGGGATTTTCAGAATTACACTTGCCAGTTTTTTCCATCTCTGCTATCTCTGAACAAATGGCCTTAAGCACACTCTAAGAACAACCTGCTCTTTGGCATAAACCATTTGACATTCATCCTACTTTCTGAAACTTGATTCATCCGGTCTGTGACATCTCACTGAATTTAGCCAGAAGGTGGAGAATTTGACTTCTCGTGTTTTGTGTTATTTTTTTATGTTTCTCCAGGACCTGGATATAGGTTTCATTACATTCTGACCTTCGCTTCTATGGAGGTCTTACAGACTTTCTGTTACTGAGGTACATAAGAGTCATATAACATTGTGCTGTTAAGATTTTTTGTACATGCAAATGTTGATTCCAAATAACATAGAAAAATACTAAGTCATGCATGATTTATCCTGTTTAGTATGTTCATCCTATCTTTGTAAAATTAAAAATACAGATTACAAAAGAGGAATTGGGATTTAAAATTGGGAAACAAAACAAATGTCCTACTTCAACTGCCATATTGAATTGCTCTAAATTCTATGCCCTGTAGTGAATGGATAAATATGTTGTATTTTCAGTGTCTTATGGGAAAGTTTCAAGTGTATGCTAGTCTTTAGGAGTTCCTTGTTTCAATTTTAATCAATGTGCTGAAATCCAAAGGAAAATAGAAAACACACTTACTGTTTAAAGTATCAGACCTCGTATTCTGGTGAAATTATCTTTGTATTAGGAGAACAGGAATCAGCCAAAATATGAGTAGTTAAATTTTCAGTAAGAAATCAGTTTTAAATACTTTAGTATTTCTCTATAAAAAAAGGGTTGAAAATGTTCCAAATTAGATGAGATACATATTTCATAAATCCAGTGACCTTCATGATATATAATTATTTTAAAAACTATGTTATTGAGGTATATGGCTGTACATTATTTTACATAATTATTAAACATTTGCATAATTTCTCCATGTTCCTAGAAATATCAGAATTAAAATTTTATTAGCAAATATAATTTTTATCAACCCTTACTTCAGAGGCATGATAATCTATTTTGTTCAACCTAAATTTTCTGGATAAGCATGCCTGACAATTGTTATTTTTGGTAAACATTTGCTTGAAACAGCATAGTATCTGATTTGAGATAGGTGAAGCAGCTGTTTTAGCTTCACAGAAAATGTTGCCAGAAAGAAATTGTGTCCCTAAAGCATGGGCTGAGTTACAGCTTTAAAAAATTAAATTAGCCTGGCACACATTTGGCTCCCCTGACACTTGGCTTCCTTGTACCATGGCTTCCTATCTGTTTGGCCCAAACTCTTCTGTAGTTTATTGACAGTAGCATGATAAATCACAGTTTCCACTGGGCACCATACCTGCTCACATGGCCTTAGTCTCTGTAAGGGGGCCAATAGGCATGCTTTCTCATGCAGAATTGTGAAATTGCTCTTTGAAAAGCTTAGAAATTGATGTTACATGAAACAAACTATTCTTAATCCAGTCAATAATTCTTAGGGTTGTGACTCTTCCACAAAAATGATGACAATCCTGACTCTCAGGTGTCATCCTTTATCTATGAGTCATATTTTATGTATGAAGGAGATAAATATAAATATGGAATGGGGGATAAGCCTTTCTGATTTTGAATTAAAAATTATTTTAGGATAATGTTAATTTCCTAGACTCTACATATCAATTCTTAAATGACAGTAATAGAAAATATCCTTTGAATGTGAAGCAATTTAGTTAATTTGATTTTCACTTGCACCATGAATTTACTCATGGGGAAAAAAGTATTATGTTACTTGAATTATATGTACCAATCCTTTACTTACCTTAGGCTACTGTCCAATTAATTTTAATTATACCATGTGTCTTGAATTTATGAATAACTAAAAAACTTCATTATATGAGACCATAACACCATCATAGAATACAATTAAAGTTACTATGGCTATTTGAAGAGGAACGTCACTAAATCACAATGGAATATTAATCTAAAATTGATATAAGGCAAAATGAGAAAATGAATAATGACATGTCTCCTAAATTGGCTTTAGTGAAAAGTCCGTGTTGCTGCTGTTGATCAGTAGAAGAATATCTTTCCCTTTAACATAGAAAAATCATTATTTGTTCTATGTTAACAAAATAGAAAACATCATGTATTTAATATTTTGCCTATTACTTAGAAGAACAAAAGAATGTGCTTTTGACTTCTCAAAGCATTGTTTAAGAATTGGTTGCTCAAATTACCTGAGCTATGTGATTTAAAAATAATACATTCTCTACTAGTTTGTGTCATATTTATCGATTCAAGCATATTTTAACAAATAAAAATAAAGAGAATTACATTCCATACTGACATATATATAATAATCATATTAAAGTTAAACTAAAATTCTCATAGTTTTAAAATGTAAGAGTTCAAATTAATAGAGTAATGTCTTCACCTCTTTCAATGTACTTTTGTTCCTCACAGTTTTCCCCAGGCTAATTATCCAAAGGATAATTGTAAAGTGTACTTTTTGCTATTTCTTGGGTAGTTTGATTTTTTTTTTTTCAGCGCTGTCCTAAAATAGTAAATCAATGTGACATGACACTTTTCCAGTGGTATATAACATAACCCTTCTTATTTTGTCTGGATTCAGAAGGAAGCTTATAGTAGATGAATTCCTTGCAGCCTGATTCATTTCTAGTATTGATTTTCAAATCTGGAATAGAATGGTAGCATTTCAACTTATTGAACACTTAAAGAATAATCTGCTTGAATTATTTTTTTATTCAACCTAAAAGTTGACACTAAGCAGACCCTACTGTTTTTAGGTTATAAAGGATTTTTTATGAGAGCAGAAGTTAAAGATTTGTGTTTTTTATAATCTTTTGGTCCTTTCATCAGTTTGTTTGAGAATTAATAATAATTTTCTACTCTGTGCATGCATATGGACCATGAAAATATAATCTGCTATCTTCTGTGAAAAATATATCCTCAAAAAGCCCTACATTAAATAAAACAAAACTCCTTATGCCCCTTTTATTTTCATTTTGCAATGAGAGAGGGAACTCTATGTTATATTGCTTCATATTGTATAGTTTCTTTCTGAAAAATTTTTAATGGCTCCAGTTGAATATTTATTTAACTAATAGTGAAATATAGTAGATGTCCTTAGAATTTTAATTTTTATAAGGTTTTCTATATATAATCTAAGAACCAAATGATAAAACTTTCATACTAACAACTGGGCTTAGAAATATTATTTTTCAGGTTTCCATCTGTACTATTTTTACCTTACTGATCATATGGCTTAGATTGACATTGTATTCTGAAAATACATATCAAATAATATATATATTTCATCATGATAGTGCTGTTAAATATTTTATGCAGATCTTAAACAATTAATTTTTCTGTTAAATTGAAAGTTTTACCCCACCCCCAGGAAAACCTTTTGCTTAAAGATCAGATTAGAATATAATCTCAGTGACTTTTATTGAATGCTCACAATGGGTCTGGTTCTGGGTTAGGTGTTCCAAATACATTATTTCATTTAATACACTATAGTATTTTAAAGAAGTGCAATTACTCTCATTATGCAGATGAAGAAGTAGAAGCTCAGAAAGTTTAACTCACTTGCCCAGCAATTATTACACAGTTAGTTAGTGCAAGAACTGGAATTTGAACTCTGATGTTAAAACATCAAATTTCACATACTTTCCATTTTACCAGACAATGGTAAAAACAGATTTTCAAGTTAGTTTTGTTATTTTTACTTTCAAATTTTATTTATGCTCAAAAATAAAATAACTGATATTCATCTCCATATATACTCTTGGAAACAAAACATCCAGGAATGCTCTAGCAGGAACATAACAATAAATTCTGTGTTTTACTTCTCCCAATAATCTGTGTTTCAGGGAAAAAAAAATTCCACTATTGTACTCACAAAATAATTAACATTCAAAACAATACTTTTCATGATGAAGAATTCTTCCTATGTAACCACTTTTAAAATGAGCTATTTGGGCACTGGATGACCTATAATACAAATGAATGTAATGATTGACAGCATAGTATTTTAAGCCAAATTGTTCAGGTTTCTATCTCAGTTCTATTACTTAATCATTGACATTCAGCATGTAACATAAACTTTCAAAGTCTTAGTTCCCTACTTTACAAAGTGGACATCAAAATGGAATCTGTTTCATAGGTTTGTTTGTTTGCTTGCTGGCTGAGTATTAAATACCCTTACAAAACTTAGGAGTGAAAAACCCCTCTTCACAGTGTCTGATGCAATAATGGATTGCTGCTATTAATTTTCAATGTTATTCTCAGGCCAACTGATTCAACTGAAATGATTATGTATAGTAAGTATTTCAATGTGTCCATGTTGGTTTTATATTGGATGAAATATACTTACACCAGAGATTATATTATATGAATATATTACTTGATTTTATTTTAAGGAATGAAAATATTTAAAATTACCAAATACATTTTATCCTTGGTTGGAGAAATTTAGTTTTCATATGTACAACTGTGTGCATCCTCAGGGACATAGAACATATTTATTTAGATATAGCTAAGCAAACTAGTGAACAAAATAAGAACAAGATTAAAATATTTTATTCTCAGAGTTCTCAAAAGACAATATGCATAGTGAAAAATATCTTCATACAAATAAATGTGTCTAAAATATTGTTCTCATCTTTGAGTATGTAGAATTCAAACATAGTATTAAGGTAAGGCATTATCCCAGCATATTAAAATATCTGGAACAGTTGAAAGCAACATTTCTCAGAGCAAATTCATTGATGATTTATGCTGTTGTCTCATGAGGTTCACATGAATCCCAACCTCTTGAGGGAACTTTGGAAATCAAGGCAGCCAAAGTCATTGTGCTCTGTAATGGTGCACTGCTAGGTTTCTTATGATAGACTCTGAATTTCCACTTTGCTTTCCATTCCAAATATCAGCACCTTCTCTCTTGGTCTATTCTCATGTATTTTTCCCTCTCAACACCTACAGTTTTTGCAAACAAATTATATCCTTGCATTTCTCCTACTTTTTATAATCAACTACAGATGTCAAAGTTACTGAACATATTTATTAAAATATTCCTGTCATAATATTGGTAATTTCAGTACCTACCTTGGTGAACCCCTAGATCAGAATTTCTTAGTCGTTGATTTTTTTTTAATTGAAAGCGAGATTTATTTAAAAAACAGAACAACTCATCATGCTTTTTCCCCCTTCAAATGAAAGGAGAAGTGCTGAAAATGCAAAAGTTCTTTAAATGAGTGCTGCTTGTAGGGTTAGAGGAGAGCTGATTTGGGCCAAGGAACTGCTGTTTCATGGTCTATGATCTTGAGCAAGTCCCAAAAACACTCAACTGGTGAAACAAGGCCAGCTCACTCCTCTCAGGGCCATAAGCAGGCCAGGCTCAGAGACACCTGGAGAAGGACTTGGTAGACCCCTGTTGCTGCCAGACCTAGGGGACAAAGACTCTTACTTGACCGTGGACATAGGTGGTGTGGGCTGGTAATGGAGTATGTGGGGGGGACTTGATAATATGGGGAGTCTAATAACCATAATGTTTTTCAAGTAATTGTACATTAATGATATCGAAAAAAAAATACACCACAGGGGCTGTGAGCAACTGATAGCCCAGAGCCACTGGTAGAGGCAGGGAGATGGAGCCCTTCATTATTTTGTCAGCTCAGAACAAGGTTGGGGGCAGGGGTGGGCTGCTCTGCTGAGAAAGCTGTTCTTTTTCCAAGAAGGGACAGTGAAGAGATGGTGAAGAGCAAAGATAACCGAATTAGTCAAGTGGGGAAGAGTGCTGTGCAATCTGTGCCCTGGGCCATCGTGACTGCAACTAATCCTGTTCTGCCTGGGACCTGGGATACCTGCTTCCCCAGGAGGGGCCCCATGTTGTGGGAGAGGCCAGGTCCTACCCTGAAAACCCGCTGCCTGCCCTGGGTAGTCTGTGACACTCCTTCTCAGGCCCTCTCGGCAGGTCTGTTGAACGACCCGGGTGGCAGTTCCTGGAGGTGGCCTGGCCTGCTGCCAGGAGAGAGTTCTGGAGTTCACATCCTGGGTCTGTCCTGAGATGGAGAAGTGAAGAGAGCAGTGGGAGTAGTAGCAGCCAGCCCACACCACCTATGTCCATGGCCAAGTAAGAGTCTTTGTCCCCTAGGTATGGCAGCAACAGGGATCCACCAAGTCCTTCTCAGTGAAATAAACCAGGCAGAGAAAGGCAAGTACCAAACGATTTCACTCATCTGTGGAGTATAAGAACAAAGAAAAACCTGAAGGAACAAAACAGCAGCAGACTCACAGAACCCAAGAATGTACTAACAGTTACCAAAGGGAAAGGGACTGGGGAGGGTGGGTGGGAAGGGAGGGAAAAGGGGGACAAAGGGGCATTATGATTAGCACACATAATTTAGGTGGGGGGACACGGGGAAGGCAGTATATACAGAGAAGAGAATGATTCTATAGCATCTTAGTTCTTGATTTTTGCAGGGAGATTTCCCCCTACACTGCCCCACCAATGGCCTTGTCACTACCAAGAATTATATGGATACCCTCGTGTCAGTTTCAAGCATCCCACTTCCCACACTACTACCATTCCATTTTTCTCCCACAAACGCCCTGACTCCAGAGTCTTTAGAACTTGACTACATCTGAAAATCTACTTTTCTAACTGTCTTACCAGTAGTTTTCAGCACTGGGCAAGTCACTATGGATTCAATGAGACCAAAAAATGGCAATGGAAACTTCTTGGGGTGAAAGGGTATTTACCCAACTTTATTCCCACCATGGCAGGTCAATCACTAGAATCCCATCCACTCAGAGCAAATCTGCACACAGCAAGCTGGTTTCCCTCTCTGGTTCTCTCTGCCCACAACAGCCGTCTCAGTCTCTGTCCTCAGTGCTGCCACCATTCCAGTCTCATTTCTGCTCTCCTGCAGCCTTACATCCATGCCACCGTGTCGCCCAGAGCACTGGGCAGAGCCTCTTCATATAGAATCAATAGTAATGTGTTGCCCACATATGTGTAGTGAGCAAGCCGACCAGGGCCAGTTGAGAATCCTGGCCATAGGAACCTTCACTTTATCCACACTAACCAACTTTTTAAAAAAAAACTGTAGTAGTTTTTTTCTAAAGCTGACTCACATGCACAATTCCCTTTCTTTCTCCTTCCAAAGTACGCATCTGAAAACATTTCACCCATATTTAATCCATCGTTCAACCTCTTTAGTGGCTGAATCTATGCTGTTAAATGTGGCCAGTAAAGAAGCAAACGCTACATTCACTAATCTTTGGAATCATTGCCATCAATAACTGCTGGGCCCTTAATGTTGTCTGATAATCCTATTAATTTTCTCACTTTCTTAGAAATCTTGATAAATTTAGAAATTAGTTCTAATATATTTTATTTGTTTTTAGACATTCATTCTTTTGGATTTTTTTATGCAGTCAAGCATTCCATCAGTAAATGCAATTTAATTTTTATTCCTTTATTATTCCTTTTTGTTAATTTGTTGTACTGGCTAGGATCTCTAGTTCACTGTTGCACGGACGTGATAAGAGAGAACATCCTTACTTAGTTTCCAATCTTAGGATCCCATTCTTTGCTCAACTCAGTACAATAATAAATTTTCATTCACACCACTCCCCTGAAACTGTGAAGATAACCCATGAACCACATCCTCCTAATTCTAACGGTCAGTACTCCTACTTTTTACTTATCTGTTTGTAGTTCTTGAATCCTTTAGATACTCTTCCTTTGGCTGCTGCAATATCACATACCCTCATTGTATTCCTCCCTGACAAAGTGCTGCCTTTTTAATTCTTTTTTAGAGAACTGTCTGTTCAGTTCTTCTGCCCATTTTTTAATTGGGTTATTTGTTTTTTGTTTGTTGAGGCGTGTGAGCTCTTTATATATTCTGGACGTCAAGCCTTTATCGGATCTGTCATTTTCAAATATATTCTCCCATACTGTAGGGTTCCTTTTTGTTCTATTGATGGTGTCTTTCGCTGTACAGAAGCTTTACAGCTTAATGTAGTCCCACTTGCTCAGTTTTGCTGTTGTTTTCCTTGCCTGGGGAGATACGTTCAAGAAGAGGTCACTCATGTTTATGTCTAAGAGGATTTTGCCTATGTTTTTTTCCAAGAGTTTAATGGTTCCATGACTTACATTCAGGTCTTTGATCCATTTTGAGTTTACCTTTGTATATGGGGTTAGACAATGGTCCAGTTTCATTCTCCTACATGTAGCTGTCCAGTTTTGCCAGCACCATCTGTTGAAGAGACTGTCATTTCGCCATTGAATGTCCATGGCTCCTTTATCAAATATTAATTGACCATATATGTTTGGGTTAATTGCTGGAGTCTCTAATCTGTTCCACTGGTCTGTGGCTCTGTTCTTGTGCCAGTACCAAATTGTCTTGATTACTATGGCTTTGTAGTAAGCTTGAAGTTGGGGAGTGAGATCCCCCCTACTTTATTCTTCTTTTTCAGGATTGCTTTGGCTATTCGGGGTCTTTGGTGTTTCCATATGAATTTTTGAATTATTTGTTCCAATTCATTGAAGAATGTTGCTGGTAATTTGAGAGGGATTGCATCAAATCTGTATATTGCTTTGAGCAGGATGGCCATTTTGACGATATTAATTCTTCCTAGCCATGAGCATTGGATGAGTTTCCATTTATTAGTGTCCCCTTTAATTTCTCTTAAGAGTGACTTGTAGTTTTCAGAGTATAAGTCTTTCATTTCTTTGGTTAGGTTTATTCCTAGGTATTTTATTCTTTTTGATGCAATGGTGAATGGAATTGTTTTCCTGATTTCTCTTTATATTGGTTCATTGTTAGTGTATAGGAAAGCTACAGATTTCTGTGTGTTAATTTTGTATCCTGCAACTTTGCTGTATTCTGATAACAGTTCTAGTAGTTTTGGAGTGAAGTCTTTAGGGTTTTTTATGTACAGTATCATATCATCTGCAAATAGTGACAGTTCAAGTTCTTCTTTACCAATCTGGATTCTTTGTATTTCTTTGTTTTGTCTGATTGCCATGGCTAGGACCTCCAGTACTATGTTAAATAACAGTGGGGAGAGTGGGCATCCCTGTCTGGTTCCCGATCTCAGAGGAAATGCTTTCAGCTTCTCACTGTTCAGTATAATGCTGGCTGTGGTTTTATCATATATGGCCTTTATTATGTTGAGGTACTTGCCCTCTATTCCCATTTTGCTGAGAGTTTTTATCATGAATGGATGTTGAATTTTGTCAAATGCTTTTTCAGCATCTATGGAGATGATCATGTGGTTTTTGTCTTTCTTTTTGTTGATGTGGTGGATGATGTTGATGGATTTTCGAATGTTGTACCATCCTTGCATCCCTCGGATGAATCCCACTTGGTCATGGTGTATGATCCTTTTGATATACTGTTGAATTCTGTTTGCTAATATTTTATTGAGTATTTTTGCATCTACATTCATCAGGGATATTGGTGTGTAATTTTCTTTTTTGGTGGGGTCTTTGCCTGGTTTTGGTATTAGGGTGATGTTGGCTTCATAGAATGAGTTTGGGAGTATTCCCTCCTCTTCTATTTTTTGGAACACTTTAAGGAGAATGGGTATTATGTCTTCTCTGTGTGTCTGATAAAATTCCGAGGTAAATCCGTCCGGTCCCGGGGTTTTGTTCTTGGGTAGTTTTTTGATTACCATTTCAATTTCTTTGCTCGTAATTGGTTTGTTTAACTTTTGTGTTTCTTCCTTGGTCAGTCTTGGGAGGTTGTATTTTTCTAGGAAGTTGTCCATTTCTTCTGGGTTTTCCAGCTTGTTGGCATATAGGTTTTCATAGTAGTCTTTAATAATTCTTTGTATTTCTGTGGAGTCTGTCGTGATTTTTCCATTCTCATTTCTGATTCTGTTGATTTCTTTTGATTCTCTTTTTCTATTAATAAGTTTGGCTAGAGGCTTATCTATTTTGTTTATTTTCTCAAAGATCCAGCTCTTGGTTTCGTTGATTTTTGCTATTGTTTTATTCTTCTCAATTTTGTTTATTTCTTCTCTGATCTTTATTATGTCCCTCCTTCTGCTAACTTTAGACCTCATTTATTCTTCTTTTTCCAGTTTTGATAATTGTGATGTTAGACTATTCATTTGGGATTGTTCTTCCTTCTTCAAGTGTGCCTGGATTGCTATATACTTTCCTCTTAAAACTGCTTTCGCTGGATCCCACAGAAGTTGGGGCTTTGTGTTGTTGTTGTCATTTGTTTCTATATATTCCTTGATCTCTATTTTTATTTGTTCATTGATCCATTGATTATTTAGTAGCATGTTGTTAAGCCTCCATGTGTTTGTGAGCCTTTTTGTTTTCTTTGTAGAATTTATTTCTACTTTTATACCTTTGTGGTCTGAAAAATTGGTTGGTAGAATTTCAATATTTTGGAATTTACTGAGGCTCTTTTTGTGAGCTAGTATGTAGTCTATTCTGGAGAATGTTCCATGTGCACTTGAGAAGAATGTGTATCCTGTTTCTTTTGGATTTACAGTTCTGTAGATGTCTATTAGGTCAGTCTGTTCTACTGTGTTGTTCAGTGCCTCTGTGTCCTTACTCATTTTCTGTCTAATGGATCTATCCTTTGGGGTGTGTGGCATGTTGAAGTCTCCTAAAATGAATGCATTGCATTCTATTTCCTCTTTTAGTTCTGCTAGTATTTCTTTCACATATGGTGGTGCTCCTGTGCTGGGTGCATATATATTTAGAATGGTTATATCCTCTTGTTGGACTGAGCCCTTCATCATTATATAGTGTCCTTCTTTATCTCTTGTTACTTTCTTTGTTTTGAAGTCTATTTTGTCTGATATTAGTACTGCAACCCCTGCTTTCTTCTCCCTGTTGTTTGCCTGAAATATGTTTTTCCATCCCTTGACTTTTAGTCTGTGTTTGTCTTTGGGTTTAAGGTGAGTTTCTTGTAAGCAGCATATAGATGGGTCTTGCTTTTTTATCTATTCTATTACTCTGTGTCTTTTGATTGGTGCATTAAGTCCATTTACATTTATGGTGACTATTGAGAGATTTGTACTTATTGCCATTGCAGGCTTTAGATTCGTGGTTACCAAAGGTTCAAGGTCAGCTTCTTTAGTATCTTACTGCCTAACTTAGCTTGCTTATTGAGCTGTTATATACACTGTCTGGAGATTCTTTTCTTCTCTCCCTTCTTATTCCTCCTCCTCCATTCTTCATATGTTGTGTGTTTTGTTCTGTGCTCTTTTTAGGAGTGCTCCCATCTAGAGCAGTCCCTGTAGGATGCCCTGTAGAGGTGGTTTGTGGGAAGCAGATTCCCTCAGCTTTTGCTTGTCTTGGAATTGCTTAATCCCACCATCATATTTAAATGATAGTTGTGCTGAATACAGTATCCTTGGTTGAAGGCCTTTCTGTTTCATTGCATTAAATATATCATGCCATTCTCTTCTGGCCCATAGGGTTTCTGTCGAGAATTCTGATGTTAGCCTGATGGGTTTTCTTTTATAGGTGACCTTTTTCTCTCCAGCTGCCTTTAAAACTCTTTCCTTGTCCTTGATCCTTGCCATTTTAATTATTATATGTCTTGGTGTTGTCCTCCTTGGATCCTTTCTGTTTGGGGTTCTGTGTAATTCCGTTGTCTGTTCGATTATATCCTCCCCCAGTCTGGGGAAGTTTTCAGCATTTATTTCTTCAAAGAGACTTTCTATCCCTTTTCCTCTTTCTTCTTCTTCTGGTACCCCTATAATACGAATATTATTCCTTTTGGATTGGTCACATAGTTCTCTTAGTGTTGTTTCATTCCTGGAGATCCTTTTATCTCTCTCTATGTCAGCTTCTATATGTTCCTGTTCTCTGGTTTCTATTCCTTCAATGGCCTCTTGCATCTTATCCATTCTGCTTATAAATCCTTCCAGGGATTGTTTCACTTCTGTGATCTCCTTCCTGACATCTGTGATCTCCCTCTGGACTTCATCCCATTGCTCTTCATTTTTCTCTGCATCTCCATCAGCATGTTCATGATTTTTATTTTGAATTCTTTTTCAGAGGGACTAGTTAGGTCTGTCTCCTTCTCAGGTGTTGTCTCTGTGATCTTTGTCTGCCTGTAGTTTTGCCTTTTCATGGTGATAGAGATAGTTTGCAGAGCTGGTACGAGTGACTGATGGAAGAGCTTCCCTTCTTGTTGGTTTGTGGCCTTCCTCTCCTGGGAGAATAGAGACCTCTAGTGGCTTATGCTTGGCAGCTGTGCACAGACAGGGCTTCTGCTACCTGCCCATTTGCTATGGAGTTTATCTCCACTGTTGCTGTGGGCATGGCCTGGCTGGGGCTGCTCCTCCAAAATGGTGTAACCCCGTTGGAGGGGGAGCGGCCGGGAGGCTATTTATCTCTGTAAGGGGCCTCTGTGCTCCCTGTTGCCCATGGGGTTAAAGTGCCCAGAGATCCCCAGATTCCCTGCCCCTGGGCTAAGTGTCCTGTCCTGCCCCTTTAAGACTTCCAAGAAGCACCCTCCAAACCAAAACAACAACAGCAACAACGAAAGAGGAAAAAGAAAAAAAAAAAAAAAAAGGAAAAAACGCGCGATTTTCTTTGTCCTCAGGTGCCGGTCCCAGGCACCCGCTCACCAGTCCTGCTGCCCTGCATCCCTAGCACCGGGGGCCCTGTCCCTTCCAGGCTTCCAAAAAGCACTCGCCAAGAAAAATTTTAAAAAAAGGGAAAAACGTGCGATATTGTTTGTCCTCAGGTGCCTGTCCCAGGCACCCACCCACCGGTCCTGCCGCCCTGCCTCCCTAGCACTGGGGTCCCCATCCCTCCAAAGTCTCTAAAAAGCACTTGCCAAAAAAAAAGGGAAAAATGCGCGACCCTCTCTGTCCCCAGGTGCCAGTCCCAGGCACCCGCTCACCGGCCCTGCCTCCCTGCCTCCCTGGCACTGGGGTCCCTCTCCCCCTAAGGCCTCCAAAAAGCACTCACCAAAATGAAAAAAAAAGGGAGAAACGCGCGATTTTCTTTGTCCTCAGGCGCCGGTCCCAGGCACCCGCCCACTGGTCTTGCTGCCCTGCGTCCCTGGTATTGGGGTCCCTGTCCCTCCAAGGCTTCCAAAAAGCACTCGCCAAAAAGAAAAGGGAAAAACGTGCGATTTTCTTTGTCCTCAGGCGCTGGCCCCAGACCCCCACCCACTGGTCCCGCCACCCTGCCTCCCTAGTATTGGGAAAAATGCGTGATTTTCTTTGTCCCCAGGCGCCAGTCTCAGGCACCCGCTCACCAGTCTTGCTGCCCTGTTTTGCTGGTATTTGGGTCCCTGTCCCCCTAAGGCTTCCAAAAAGCACTCGCCAAAAAAAAATCCGCTCCAGTTTCTTTCCACCCACTGGGAGCTGGGGGGAGGGGCACTCGGTTCTCGCCCGGCCGGGGCTTGTATCTTACCCCCTTCGCAAGGCGCTGGGTTCTTGCAGGTGTGGATGTGGTCTGAATGTTGTCCTGTGTCCTCTGGTCTCTATTTTATGAAGAGTTTTCTTTGTTATATTTTCATAGATCTATGTGTTTTTGGGAGGAGATTTCCACTGCTCTACTCACGCTGCCATCCTGGCTCCGCCCCCCTGCCTTTTTAATTCTTATCCCTTCAAATTCTAAATTTGATTTGCCTTAAGGGTCGGCTTCAGGATTATAATCCCTTTCTGGGTCACCTCTGTAGTTTTCTTTAGTGTTTTGGTTTACGTATCATGAAAATACTATCAAATTAAATTTTCCTAACCTATACATTGACAGCAGTTATATTTTCCAAAGTATATATTTAAATAATATATCTAAATGTCTATATGAGACATTTTCTTTCATTTTTAATAGGTATATCAAACTTAAATCATATTTAATCTCATAATCTTCCCTTCAAAACTGACTATTTTGCATTCTTTTTTTCCCCAAAACACAGGAACTCTACTTTTCCAGTTGCTCAGACCAATGATTTGGAATCATTTTTTATTCTCCCTTTTGGTAATACCACACAGCAAATTTATCACCAAATCCTGTTTACTTTATCATCAAACCATACAAAAGTCCAGTACTTGTCAGAATACTGGTCCAGGTTACCGTGATTTTCAAACTGAAACAAAAATTCTCACGAAAGATTTTCTAGTGCTCTGGCCTCCCTCTCAAGTCTGTCAATTTCCTACAACTTCTCCCTTTGTTCAAACTGATTCAGACACATGAGCTTTCTTTCTGTTCTTCAAACATGGCGAACACATTACAACTTCTGTACTTTGTATTTGCTATTCCTGAGCTTGGAACATTCTCCCCCGACTCATATTCAATTAGCTCAATTATTTCTCATCTCTCTGAGGCATCCTATCAAATGTTAGCTTATCTTTGAGGCCTTCCCTGATAATGATATTTCAAATAGTAGCCCCCCCCCTTATTCTAGTACTTTCCTTTATTCTGTTTAACTTTCTCCATAACATCCATTATCTAAAATGTTAATTTTAATTACTTATTATCAAAGAACAAAATTTAGCTGAGTAAAATTCAAAGACTTCATTTATTTTGTTCTGTGATTCATAAATCCGCTAACATCAAACCTAGCAGACAGAAAGGCACTCTGAAGAGCTGTACGGGCAGGACATTTTATAGGCAGAAGGAAACAAGAACAAGAAAGTTATACAAGGCAAATAACCAACTATTTGCAAACCAACTATATTGCAAAGTTACTTTGCTTATGGCAGACAGCAGGGGGTTATCAGCATATTAACTAAGTAATGCTGATCAGGAGAGTCCTGATAGTCTGGTTTAAGATTCTGTTTCTGGGGAGCCAAACCTGTAAAGTTTCAGTTTGGTGGTGAGGGATTTAGCCTAATACCTTACTATGTTTGGGGCCTGTCATGTTATTTAACAATGTTCTTCATGAGAAGTGCAGCTAAGTAGGAAAGCTTTTTGTTTATTTGCTCACCACTGTGTCTAAAGTATGCGGCTGTTTTCATGGAACAAGAAAAGGCACTAAAAAATAATTTTGAATGTATGAATACCTGAAAGAGAAACATTTTTGATTTTATGTTAAAAGCATTTTCTCTGTTATCCTAGTTTGTTTGTAACAGCTCAATAATAATTGTTATAAAAAAAGATGACCAGACCAAAATGTAGTAATTTCCAATGGTGTCAGAGCAACAAAATTAGAAGAAATTTGGGAGAATCTTTATTGTGAAACATATCATTTTCCTTCTATTTCTAATGAGAAATGATTTTGCAAAATGTTTAAGATGACCCAGAAATTAATTATAAAATAATGAAATTGAATCATTAGTTAAGAAATACATGAATATGTGATAAGCACACAATCTTCAGATATCCATTGTATCATAAAATACTTTGGAATTATGTTATTTTATTACCAAAAAAAGACAATTGTTGATCATTGTGCTTCTGTATTAATATTAGTTTTGTCAAGCCTTCATGTGGATGAGGGTATATAAGGCAAAACAACTTATTTTTGACTTTGATAGCAACCATAACTTTAAAATTTTACTATAGATCTTTAAAGCTAGAATCTACTACCTCAAGGTATATAAGCCAAAAGCACTCACAATTTTAGCTAAAACTAGGCATATTTCTGATATGTCAGTTCTCAGACATTAACCTATAATGTCCTTGGGTGCTTAGTTATAAAATATTAATGGTTTCTGTTAAAATGGAAACCAGAAGACAGTTGAAAGAATAATTTACTTATCAAATTAAAAAAGCCAGTGAAAATAGAAATGCTTTATTACCCAAGGTATATACTGTACTTGAAAATAGTCTGAATACCTTGGAACACTTTATAAAACAAAGTGAAATACATAAAATATTATTGTATTTTTTTCTCTAAATGGGAAGCACTGGAATATGTCTTTTCTACTTTGTTTGCTAATCAAACATATCTGCTTCATAAAACTTTCTACATGTTAACTTACTGCACTTAAATTATTTACCAATACCAAAAACAATTTATACATAGTAAATAGAAGAACCTCTACTGTTTTTGTCCATTTGTTTGTTTGTTTTTAGGTCCCCATACTTTAATTATCTTTAGATTTCTGCAATGGTGTTGAAGTGATGTATCTGTCATATTATTTTCCAGGATAAGCTAGTGCCATGTTGCTAACCCTGTATAAAAATATTATAGAAATGTGATTTTACAATCTAAAAATGATACTGTCAGCATTAGGAGACATTTTAAAGCCTGATACATAGATAGTCTTTGATGTTAACTTGTAAAACTTTTATTCATCTTTAGATTTTCTTTGTAGCATAACATAAAATTTCTTATAAGTTACTTAATTTAATTGTATTTGGATTCTTGGGTTAAGTGCCATTATATGACTTATTAAAATGCTTTTTTTTCTTTTTGGTAGAAAAAAAGTTTTTATTCTAAACAGGGCTGATTAGAGTGTCCTGGAATTAGATAGTGATGATGGTTGTACAACCTTGTGAATATACAAAAAACACTGAATTCTAACTTTGAAGGGGGTGAATTTTATGGGATATCAAATTTTTTTTTTGAGAGGGTATCTCTCATATTTATTGATGAAATGGTTGTTAACAACAATAAAATTCTGTATAGGGGACTCAATGCACAGTCATTAATCAACCCCAAGACTATATCTCAACAGTCTCCAATCTTCTGAAGCATAATGAACAAGTTCTTACATGGTGAACAAGGTCTTACATAGTGAATACGTTCTTACATGGTAAACAGAGCAAGGGCAGTCATATCACAGAAACTTTCAGTTTTGATCACACATCATGAACTATAAATAATCAAGTCAGATATGATTATTCGTTTGAATTTGTACTTGATTTGTATGTGAATCCCACATTTCTCCCTTATTATTATTATTATTTTGTTTTTTCCAGAGAAGGTCACTGAGAGCTTTTATTGCTTACATTCATCAAATATAAGAATATCAAATATTATTCTTTGTATTAAAGTAGATATTCAGTAAATTTTTGTTAAGTGAATAAATAAATGGTATTAGGCTTAGGGGTCTTGGATCTTTTATATAAATAGTTCTTAAACTTTTATGTGTACATCTGCATGGATAAAACAGCCATTGATTATCATGATAAAAAGAACCTTAAAAGAACTCTTCAATAAAACCTAAAGAATTCTTGATGTAGAATAGTATTTCTCCTCATCTTCCCAAGTATTTTTTACCAATGTAGAATTCCTCTTTAACTACATACTGTTAAGAATGAAAGAGAAATATTTCAGAGTATGACATTGTATAACATGCCATACTCTGACTTAAAAAACGTTTATGCTTGTTTTTTATTTTAAGGTAGAACAATTTATTAAAGGACTTACATAATATCTTTTGAAGATTCGAAAAGATTGGTTGCAACGATCAATTTTACGACGGTGATTTGTAAGAATACAGTTTCTTTATGTGATGTGCTAATGTTTGAAAGTAAATTGTGAGACTATAAAAACAATGTTTCAATTGCTATGGTAAAATTTTCATGACCATGCTCATTGAATTTAAAAAAATGCAAAATCTCATTTTAAAAATACTTGCTAATAATTCTTTAAGTAATCCAATTTCTTTCCTAAAACAATATGCACAAATATTTTGTTTAATTTTCAATAGAAAAGATGATATAAAAATAAAAGATATATCTATTAGGGTACCTGCTACTTCTACCATTTTTTGTCCACTAGATCTTATTGTCATCAATTTATATGGGGAAAAGATGTAGTTTTCCAGGTGCAAAGCCCTATCTTTTATCTTCTCCACTCAGATGCCTCCCTGAACCAAAACATACTCGAATTTATTCGAATAGTACTGAATATTCATCCAATTTAACATCAGAGGTGGATTTGTACCTAGTATAAAATCAGAGAACTCTAAAGAAATTAAATATCTGTCTAGGAAGAGGTAAGGCTCCCAGTTCTGGTACCCCCAAAATAAAACTCTCAATATTTTGATTCACTAGCTATCTATATTATTCAACCTGGTCATTTAATTTTTTTTTTTTTGACAGGGCATCTCTCATATTTATTGATCAAATGGTTGTTAACAACAATAAAAGTCTGTATAGGGGACTCAATGCACAGTCATTAATCAACCCCAAGCCTATATCTCAACAGTCTCCAATCTTCTGAAGCATAACAAACAAGCTGTTACATGGTGAACAAGGTCTTACATAGTGAATAAGTTCTTACATGGTGAACAGTGCAAGGGCAGTCATATCACAGAAACTTTCAGTTTTGATCACACATCATGAACTATAAACAATCAAGTCAGATATGATTATTTGTTTGATTTTTATACATGATTTATATGTGAATCCCACATTTCTCCTTTATTATTATTATTATTTTAATAAAATGCTGAAGTGGTAGGTAGATGCAAGTTAAAGGTAGAAAACATAATTTAGTGCTGTAAGAGGGCAAATGTAGATGATCGGGTCTGTGCCTACAGACTAAGTATTAATCCAAGCTACACAAGGGCAACAAAACATCCACGGATGCAGAAGATTTCTCTCAAAACAGGGGGTGTGAGGTTCTAAGCCTCCCCTCTGTTGGTCCCCAATTTCTCTCCTGATGGCCCCCCTGTGACTGTGCCTGTCTTAGGTTGTTCCTCCCTTGAGGAATCTTACCCGTCTCTGACTAACCAGTCATCTTCCGGGGCCATACAGGGAAATGTAAAGTTGGTACGTGAGAGAGAAGCAATATTCTTTGAAAAGGTTAGCTTTTTACTTCTTTGCAGATTTATGCCCTGTGGCTTCTATGCTCAGCATTTGTCTTGAGGTATCTTTACCACTAGGAAGAATTATGATACTCAGTAATTTTCGATATGAGGCACTAATTCTACTAAAGGGTTGTAATTAGGAAGGAAGAAGCAAAGCTATAGAAGTAGCAGAAGGAAGAAAACATGGGAAGATGATTTCTTTGACTTATTTTCTTGTAGAGTAAATAAGCATGTATAGGTTTTAAACTACTAATTAAATTGCGCACATACATTAACATAATAGGAATACAGCTACATAATAAAAGCAGACCTACAATTACCAGCCATAACCAGTGAAACCAAGAAAACCAGTTAGGTACCCTAGGCATTTGTGAAAACTTATCAATGATATGATGGATATTGTCTAACTGAATTTGAATAGTTTGAGAAAAATCAGAGAAATTAAAACAACACATTCCTGGGAACTGTTCACTTCCCATGTGTTCTTTTAACAGTAGATAGTCAATAGTCGCACGATTTTGGAGCCCTGCAACTTGCAGTTCTCCTAACTCTTAATTGAGTTCTGACAGTATAGATCCAGTCAAATTTGTAGTTTTACTGTATGCACATGCCAGCCTAGATATCTCCTTCTTTATTCCAATGGCAAGTCCAGGAACCGGTGGGGTGACTGCAGCTACAACTGCAGCAGTGCCAGGATCTTTGTTGAAGTTTTCGATGTTCATCTTCTGGAATGACTCTTCCCGAGGATGTTGTGTTAGAAGTTCTTCTTCATATCGTATCTTAATTCATTTTCTGTGTAGCCAAATTAGGCTTTGATCCTCTGTATAAACACAAACAAACCCTTTGCCCACACTTTGATAGGCTTTTATACCATTGTGAAGAACCTATTGGAGATCACCATGCAGGAACTGCTTTTTTTTTAAAGAGAAAGGAATATTATCAGAAAAATGCACTTCCATAGCTGATCATCTGAGACCCTTTGAAATATCAAAATTAAGGATATGTAAAGCATGCATTAATCGTTGATTTGCAGTTAGTTTTATCCTGTCAGGGAGTAACCCCCTTTTTCTTCCTCTTTTTTTTATTATCATTAATCTACAATTACATGAAGAATATTACGTTTACTAGGCTCTCCCCTATACCAAGTGTCCCCCACAAACCCCATTACAGGCACTGTCCAGCAGCATAGTAAGATGTTGTAGAATCACTACTTGTCTTCTCTGTGTTGCACAGCCCTCCCCTTTCTCCCAACCCGCACATTATGCATGCTAATCATAATACCCCCTTTCTTCTTCCCCCCCTTATCCCTCCCTACTCACCCATCCTTCCCAGTCCCTTTCCTTTTGGTACCTGTTAGTCCAATCTTGGGTTCTGTGATTCTGCTGCTGTTTTGTTCCTTCAGTTTTTCCTTTGTTCTTATACTCCACAGATGAGTGAAATCATTTGGTATTTCTCATTCTCTGCTTGGCTTATTTCACTGAGCATAATACCCTCTAGCTCCATCCATGTTGCTGCAAATGGTAGCATTTGTTTTCTTCTTATGGCTGAATAATATTCCATTGTGTATTGTACCACATCTTCTTTATCCATTCATCTACTGATGGACACTTAGTTTGCTTCCAATTCTTGGCTATTGTAAATAGTGCTGTGATAAACATAGGGGTGCATCTGTCTTTTTCAAACTGGAGTGCTGCATTCTTAGGGTAAATTTCTAGGAGTGGAATTCCTGGGTCAAATGGTAAGTCTATTTTTAGCATTTTGAGGAACCTCCATACTGCTTTCCACAATGGTTGAAATAATTTACATTCCCAGCAGTGCAGGAGGGTTCCCCTTTCTCCACAACCTCACCAACATTTGTTGTTTGTCTTTTGGATGGTAGACATCCTTACTGGTGTGAGGTGATACCTCATTGTGGTTTTAATTTGCATTTCTCTGATAATTAGTGCTGTGGAGCATCTTTTCATGTGTCTGTTGGCCATTTGTATATCTTTTTTGGAGAACTGTCTGTTCATTTCCTCTGCCCATTTTTTTATTGGATTATTTGCTTTTTTGTTTGTTGAGGTGGGTGAGCTATTTATATATTTTGGATGTCAAGCCTTTATCGGATCTGTCATTTACAAATATATTCTCTCATACTGTGGGGTACCTTTTTGTTCTATTGATGGTGTCTTTTGCAGTACAGAAGCTTTTCAGCTTAATATAGTCCCACTTGTTCATTTTTGCTTTTGTTTACCTTGCCCAGGGAGATATGTTCAAGAAGAGGTCACTCATGTTTATGTCTAAGAGATTTTTGTCTATGTTTTTTTCTAAGAGTTTTATGGTTTCATGACTTACATTCAGGTCTTTGATCCATTTTGAGTTTACCTTTGTATATGGGGTTAGACAATGGTCCAGTTTCATTCTCTTACATGTAGCTGTCCAGTTTTGCCAGCACCATCTGTTGAAGAGACTGTCATTTCCCCATTGTATGTCCATGGCTCCTTTATCAAATATTAATTGACCATATATGTCTGGGTTAATGTCTGGAGTCTCTAATCTGTTCCACTGGTCTGTGGCTCTGTTCTTGTGCCAGTACCGAGTTGTCTTGATTACTATGGCTTTGTAGTAGAGCTTGAAGTGGGGGAGTGAGATCCCCCCCACTTTATTCTTCTTTGTCAGGATTGCTTTGGCTATTCTGGGTCTTTGGTGTTTCCATATGAATTTTTGAACTATATGTTCCAGTTCATTGAAGAATGTTGCTGGTAATTTGATAGGGATTGCATCAAATCTGTACGTTGCTTTGGGCAGGATGGCTATTTTGATAATATTAATTATTCCTAGCCAAGAGCATGGGAGGAGTTTCCATTTACTAGTGTCCCCTTTAATTTCTCTTAAGAGTGTCTTGTAGTTTTCAGGGTATAGGTCTTTCACTTATTTGGTTAGGTTTATTCCTAGGTATATTATTCTTTTTGATGCAATTGTGAATGGAGTTGTTTTCCTAATTTCTCCTCCTATTGGGTCATTGTTAGTGTATAGGAAAGCCACAGATTTCTGTGTGTTAATTTTGTATCCTGCAAATTTACTGTATTCCGACATCAGTTCTAATAGTTTTGGAATGGAGTCTTTAGGGTTTTTTATGTACAATATCATGTCATCTGCAAATAGTGACAGTTTAAGTTCTTCTTTACCAATCTGGATTCCTTGTATTTCTTTGTTTTGTCTAATTGCTATGGCTAGGACCTCCAGTACTATGTTAAATAACAGTGGGGAGAGTGGCCATCCCTGTCTAGTTCCCGATCTCAGAGGAAAAGCTTTCACCTTCTTGCTGTTCAGTATGATGTTGGCTGTGGGTTTATCATATATGGTCTTTATTATGTTGAGTTACTTGCCCTTTATATCCATTTTTGCTGAGAGTTTTTATCATGAATGGATGTTGAACTTTGTCAAATGCTTTTTCAGCATCTATGGAGATAATCATGTTGTTTTTGTCCTACTTTTTGTTGATGTGGTGGATGATATTGATGGATTTTTGAGTGTTGTACCATCCTTGCATCCCTGGGATGAATTCCACTTGGTCATGGTGTGTGATCCTTTTGATATATTTTTGAATTCAGTTTGCTAATATTTTATTGAGTATTTTTGCATCTACATTCATCAAGGATATTGGTGTGTAATTTTCTTTTTTGGTGAGGTCTTTGCCTGGTTTTGGTATTAGGGTGATGTTGGCTTCATAGAATGAGTTTGGGAGTATTCCCTACTCTTCTACTTTTTGGAGCACTTAAAGGAGAATATGTATTTTGTCTTCTCTGTATGTCTGATAAAATTCTGAGGTAAATCCATCTGGCCCGGGGGTTTTGTTCTTGGGTAGTTTTTTGATTACCGTTTCAATTTGTTTGCTCATAATTGGTTTGTTTAACTTTTGTGTTTCTTCCTTGGTCAGTCTTGGAAGGTTGTATTTCTAGGAAGTTGTCCTTTTCTTCTAGGTTTTCCAGCTTGTTAGTATATAGGTTTTCATAGTAGTCTTTAATAATTCTTTGTATTTCAGTGTACTCTATCATGATTTTTCCATTCTCATTTCTGATTCTGTTGATGTGTGTTGATACTGTTTTTCTCTTAATAAGTTTGGCTAGAGGCTTATCTATTTTGTTTGTTTTCTCAAAGAACCAGCTCTTGGTTTCATTGATTTTTTCTATTGTTTTGTTCTTCTCAATTTTGTTTATTTCTTCTCTGATCTTTATTATGTCCCTCCTTCTGCTGACTTTAGGCCTCATTGGTTCTTCTTTTTCCAGTTTCGATAATTGTGATGTTAGACTATTCATTTGGGATTGTTCTTCCTTCTTTAAGTGTGCCTGGATCACTATATACTTTCCTCTTAAGACTGCTTTCGCTATGTGCCACAGAAGTTGGGACTTTGTGTTGTTGTTGTCATATGTTTCCATATATTCCTTTATCTCTATTTTAATTTGTTCATTGATCCATTGATTATTTAGGAGCATGTTGTTAAGCCTCCATGTGTTTGTGAGCCTTTTTGTTTTCTTTGTAGAATTTATTTCTAGTTTTATACCTTTGTTGTCTGAAAAGTTGGTTGGTAGAATTTCAATCTTTTGGAATTTACTGAGACTCTTTTTGTGAGCTAGTATGTGGTCTATTCTGGAGAATGTTCCATGTGCACTTGAGAAGAATGTGTATCCTGTTTCTTTTGGATGTAGAGTTCTGTAGATGTCTATTAGGTCAGTCTGTTCTACTGTGTTGTTCAGTGCCTCTGTGTCCTTACTCATTTTCTGTCTAATGGATCTATCCTTTGGGGTGTGTGGCATGTTGAAGTCTCCTAAAATGAATGCATTGCATTCTATTTCCTCTTTTAGTTCTGCTAGTATTTCTTTCACATATGGTGGTGCTCCTGTGTTGGGTGCATATATATTTAGAATGGTTATATCCTCTTTTTGGACTGAGCCCTTTATCAGTATGTAATGTCCTTCTTTATCTCTTGTTACTTTCTTTGTTTTGAGGTCTATTTTGTCTGATTCTAGTACTACAACTCCTTCTTTCTTCTCACTGTTGTTTGCCTGAAATATGTTTTTCCATTCCTTGACTTTTAGTCTGTGCATGTCTTTGGGTTTGAGGTGAGTTTCTTGTAAGCAGCATATAGATGGGTCTTGCTTTTTTATCCATTCTATTACTCTGTGTCTTTTGATTGGTGCATTCAGTCCATTTACATTTATGGTGACTATTGAGAGATATGTACTTATTGCCATTGCAGGCTTTAGATTTGTGGTTACCAAAGGTTCAAGGTCAGCTTCTTTAGTATCTTACTGCCTCACTTAGCTTGCTTATTGAGCTGTTATATACACTGTCTGGAAATTCTTTTCTTCTCTCCCTTCTTGTTCCTCCTCCTGTATTCTTTACATGTTTGTTGTTTTATTCTCTGCTCTTTTGTGTTTCTTTTAACTGCTTTTAGTGGGTAGTTGATTTTATTTTTTTCCTTTAGTTAGTATTTGGTTTGTCTGCTTTCTTTGCTATGATTTTATTTTCTCTGGTGATGTCTGTTTGGTCTTAGGAGTGCTCCCATCTAGAACAGTCCCTCTAAAATAACCTTTAGAGATGGCTTGTGGGAAGCAAATTTCCTCAACTGTTGCTTGTCTGGGAATTGTTTATTCTCTCCTTCATACTTAAGTGATAATCGTGCTGGATACAGCATCCTTGGTTCAAGGCCCTTCTGTTTCATTGCATTCCATATATCATGCCATTCTCTTCTGGCCTGTAAAGTTTCTGTCGAGATATCTGATGATGGCCTGATGGGTTGTCTTTTATAGGTGACCTTTTTCTCTCTAGCTGTCTTTAAAACTCTTTCCTTGTCCTTGATCTTTGCCATTTTAATTATCATGTGTCTTGGTGTTGTCCTCCTTGGGTCCTTTCTGTTGGGAGTTCTGTGTATTTCCGTGGTCTGTTTGATTATTTCCTCCCCCAGTTTAGGGAAGTTTTCAGCAATCATTTCTTCAAAGACACGTTCTACCCCTTTTTCTCTCTCTTCTTCTTCTGATACTCCTATAATACGGATATTGTTCCCTTTGGATTGGTCATACAGTTCTCTTAATATTGTTTCATTACTGGAGATCCTTTTATCTCTCTCTATGTCAGCTTCTATGCGTTCCTGTTCTCTGGTTTCTATTCCATCAATGGCCTCTTACATCTTATCCATTCTGCTTATAAATCCTTCCAGAGTTTATTGTTTGTTTCACATCTGTAATCTCCTTCCTGGCATCTGTGATCTCCCTCTGGACTTCATCCCTTAGCTCTTGTATATTTCTCTGCATCTCCGTCAGCATGTTTATGATTTTTATTTTTAATTATTTTTCAGGAAGACTGGTTATGTCTGTCTCTTTCTCTAGTGTTGTCTCTGTGATCTTAGTCGGCCTGTAATTTTGCCTTTTCATGGTGATAGAGATAGTTTGCAGAGCTGGCACGAGTGACAGCTGGAAGAACTTCCTTTCTTGTTGGTTTGTGTCCTTCCTCTCCTGGGAGAACAGCGACCTCTAGTGGCTTGTGCTGGGCAGCTGTACACAGAAAGGGCTTCTGATTCCTGCCCGGCTGCTATGCAATTTATATCCACTGTTGCTGTGAGCATGACCTGCCTCAGGCCGCTGCTCCGATATGGTGTAGCCGCATTTTAGGAGGCTATTTATCTCCATGAGGGGGCTCCATGCTCCCTGCTGCCCAGGGGGGTTAGAGTGCCCAGAGATCCCCAGATTCCCTGTTGCTGGACTAAGTGTCCCAAGACACTTCCATCTGGCTGTGTGGTCCCTGTCCCTTTAAGACTTCCAAAAAAGCACTCGCTTTTCTTTGTCCTGGGTGCAACGTCTGCAGGGACCCGGTCACAGGTATTACTGTTCTATTTCCCTAGTTTCCAGCACCTCATGCATGCACTGTGTCTGTGCTCTGGTGTGGAAGGCTGCGGCTGGGCATTTAGCAGTCCTGGACTCCCTCTCCCTCCCTGCTCCAACTCCTCTTCTCCTGCCGGAAGCTGGGGTTTGGGGCCCTCGGACCGGGGCCCCCCTTCGCGAGGTGCTGGGTTCTCGCAGGTGTGGATGTGGTCTGGCTGTTGTCCTGTGTCTTCTGGTCTCTTTTTTAGGAAGAGTTTTCTTTGTTGTATTTTCAAAAATATATGTGGTTTTGGGAGGAGATTTCCGCTGCTCTACTCATGCCACCATCTTGGCTCCTAAAATGCTTTTTTATCTGTCATTAATGGTAGACTCACAGCATCTGTTCATTGCTCTGTGTAGAAAAAGCACCCCAGGATATGGCACCTGTTATCTTGAATGGCATCTCTTACTTTCTCAATAATTACCTGTGTGCATCTTATTTGCATAAGGGTCTTGATGACTTCTTCAGTAATCATCGGTTTAGATTGTTAGCCTATTCAAATTGTTTTCCATTTTATACCCAGAAAATTAAAAACTTTACTTCACAAAATGGACTTTCAAAGAAAGGCAATGGTATATTTCTTTTTGTGCCTATCAACCAACTATTAAGTGTAATATCCTCTAGTATTTTTAGACACTATTTGTGGGAAATCTCTAAACCTTATAAATAAATGAAGGCATAATATGTCTATGTACTTCTTTTCCTTTATTATTTAGAATACTACCAAATTACATTTTGTTCTTATGAAATAGAATCCATGGTGTTAGTATTGTTAGTTTGAACATTCATTCAAATAAAATTATGTGCTTTAGTCTCAAGAGAAAATAAAAAAGTTCCCAAATGGAATACAATTCTGTTATAGCATCTCTCATTCTATCTCTCAATATAATTTTCCTTTCCTGCTACTGAAAAGAATAGCACATTAGGAGATACCATCAGATATAATGATAGATCAACAGATATTGATAACTAGGGTAGTGTCCAAGTGAATCTTTAGGGTTATAAATTTTCCATGTGATATCTCTTATATAACTAATTCTTGAAAAATTAGAAGTTGGTCTTCAAATGATGTCTCAGTGAAGGTAGGAAGTCTTCTGATCTTCAGGTCTAATAAGAGAATGGCATTTTCAGTCAGCTCATTCATAGGAATAATTATAATATTTGTAACTATCATACATTAGGTAATTTGTAAATGATAATCTCATTTATACATTAAGGTACAATGTTTTATAGTTGTATTCACGATGAAGATATGAAGGTTCAGAGAGTTTTAGTAGCGTTTTTAATGTCATAGAGCTCAACTCAGTAATTTGTACTCTGGTTAATATCACTATAGTTTCTACTCTTTCCAATGCTATACTGAGTTTCTCATTCTTTCTCAATTAGAAGAATGGCAAAGTAACATTTGGTAAGCATCTTTTATATATGTAATTTGTTTTGTTTAGTCACAATCAACTTGAAAGTTCATTATTCTTATTTTTTAACTATATAAAGTGATATTCTAAAATGTTATGCAAATTGTACAGGATCATACTTTGATATATAGTTGACCCAAAAATAGAACTTAGTTATTTCTGATCCCACAAAAAAAGCTCATTTTTCTATTCCCCACTGCCTATCAAAGTGTGGATCACAAATATAGTTATTTTCTGATGTGTAGTATGTTGGTGCTCCAAATGGTTTATACAGAAAAAGTGCTCAAGAAATAGAAAATATCAATACACTTCTCTTTTTGGGGAATCACACAGTAAAAATTTAATAGTTCATCTTAATTAGTATTTACAGATATTACCATAACATACTTTTATGGAAGCTTCATCCTTTCTTCATAAAGTATTTTTGAAGCCAAAGTAGTGTAAAAGTGCACAAAAGAAACTCCTTACCATGTCACTGCTAAATTACTAGGGCATATTACTTCAATTCTAAATTTTGGCTATTCACAGAAATGATTCACAGTGAGTAGATTAACAAAAGTAATAGGGTGAGTTTATCAGTGTAAACTGTTAATATGTATATTAATACATAATAGCGAAAAATAGAGACTGGTGTTGGTGTCTGGGTGTTATCCTATGAATACCCAGTAGGATGTATGGCAATGAAATTGAAAACTTGTTTCTAAGTTCTTTCCTTATTTTTTAATAATACTCGAACAGTTTTTGTATAGTCAAGTCAAAGAGAAATGGCTATTTCAGTTATCTGAAATAAAGAGATCTTGTTTTAAAGCCAAGAGGTTATAAACAGAAATGCTATATTTTCTCATAATTACATTAATTATATATATATAATTTCATTATTTTATCTCAGAAGGTTTCTTATTATAAAGTTTTAAATTATCTTAAATTGTAATACATTTTTCAACTCCTAATTACAGTCTTAAAATTAAAGGTTTTTACTTATTTATTATTAAGAGTGACATATAAGAAACAAAGCATATTTCCTAAATAATACATTTTCACTATTATTATTATTTTTTTTTTTTTTGAGAGGCCATCTCTCATATTTATCGATCAAATGGTTGTTAACAACAATAAAATTCTGTGTAGGGGCCTCAATGCACAATCATTAATCAACCCCAAGCCTAATTCTCAACAGTCTCCAATATTCTGAAACATAATGAACAAGTTCTTACATAGTGAACAAGTTCTTACATAGCGAATAAGTTTTTATATGGTGAACAGTGCAAGGGCCGTCATATCAGAGAAACTTTCAGTTTTGATCATACATCATGAACTATTATTTTTGTGTCATTATCAAGACAAGATTATACAGGAAAATGGCAGTTTAATTATATTACATCATATAGACAAATTCAAATTGGCAAACCATAGAAGAAAATATTCTCATTTATATTAACACTGCATTTCCAAGTTGATTTTAAAATATCCAACCACAGATCTGTTTTCAATTTTCACGGTAGTGTAAACAAACCTGTAGCTGGACAGCTTAGCTTCTTACGGAGTCAATCTGTGGTTCTTTTGGGTTTGGATGCTCTAGAACATCAGAAAAGTAGATGTCACATGTCAGAGAATATATTAATTTTTTATTATAGAATTTTGAAAAACAAAGTTGTATACTGGCAAAAAAAACATTTGGGACCTTTTATGTTGCCCCAGCTAATATGGTTATTTTGTTTTTTTTGTCATATTGTCAAGAGACTGACTTTTGTCTACATATTAAATCTTCAGATACTAAACGGAAGTAAAGGAGGTTGATATAAAAAAATTCATGAGAATTTTTGTATATATAACACATAGTAACTTAAGCAATTGCAAGCTTGATAACTGCCATTTGATATCCCAAATTTGACAACATATTTTAAAACACTTGATTTTAATGGTCTCATTGATTTATGGAAGCAAAGTACAGAGTGCCTTGCTTATCTAACCTTTCTCTGAACCCGTAACAGACTCTTTCTCAAAGAAATGGTATTTTTAACTTTAGAATGGGCAGGTCTCCATTATCTACTACCATTAAGGAAGCATTGAGTAAAATATTATTATTTTTGTTTGATTTAAATCTTTATAACTTCTATGATATAATATTTTTACTAACTATTTCACTAGCATATTCTTCAAAACACTGTGAAATTATATTACAGTTAAGTACTGGAGTGTGCTTAACAAGAGCCTTCAAATGCTTTTCTATATGCTCAAAGACAAGTTAAAAACTAATTTCAATTAATATGTAAGAGGTTGAAGATGACCTCAATAAATTGTAAAAATTCTACTTTAAACTTTTAGAAGAAGTTATTTCTGAATAATTAAAATGAGACCTTCCTACCTACAACCCATTTTTAGCCAATCCAGTCCCTCAAATCTTGGTAGTCAAAGGATATTTTCTCTAGGGACAGAAAGAAGTATTAGTCGTTTCCTAAGAGACACATGTTCTTCCTATATTTCATGTTAATGAATAGGGTATATTGAGTGGAATCATTTCAGGAAGGGGACCAATTTTAATAAAAATTGAAGCATTATCATAAAAGCTATGTTTCTCTAAATGCGATGGAAATATCCTTATTTGAAATACACATTTGATTCAGCCAGTAGTTGCTTCTTGTCTTCCAATATAAGTGATACAAACTCAGAGGTTAATGTAAATTTTAAACACATTAAAATACCCATGTTACATCATGAAGAGAATATTGGTCAAATTCCAATATGCAATGTTATAACAATATGCAAATTCCAATATGCAATTTTATAACAAAAGCAATAGTTTGCATTAGAAATGGATATTATTCAATACAGCTTTACTGAATTTTTCTCTGAATGCTTTGTTCACCTAAGTTTTTCACTCATGATCAAACATTATAAATAAGCAAACAGTCAACATGAAACATGAAACAATAGTCAAGTAATTTTAAGGGAAATTATGTACATTTAGAAGTGAATAAGTTCAGCATTTTGATGTTACAAATTAAAAACAAGATTAAAATAATACAGACTGGCATAATAATACAAAATAGGCATTGAAAGAAATGTAAAGCCAATATTGGTGTGTAGAATGTTTAGCAAAATGATTTGAGAGAAAATAAATTGTTTATAAACATTTTGTAAGCTTGGCATATAAATGTTTACATTTGACTACTAATATTTTCTGTGAAATGTTTTATTTTCTCTTGAATGTGTCTAATTAAATTAGTGAAAATTTAGTTAATAGATGTAATTGTCAAATTGCAATACATTAACTCATTTGTATTTTTATAGATGAAGTTATTAGGATATGACAAAATCATTTTCTCTCTAAACTACAGTGTTTTTTAAATAGAACTAGGAGAGCATTCACATTTACTATATGTATCTTCCAATCACACAATGTCACACACATGTATGTATGTTTGCACAGATAATTTTGATGATACTAGTGGAAATGTGAAATTTACCTGTTTAATAGGTAGAGGAATATTAATTGGATTACATAGCCTCATTTTAATAGGATAATGGCTTTATAAAGCCAAGTGACTGAATAGTGGAATCAGTTCTAAAAATAAATAAAATTGATTCTAATTATTAATGGTCAGTTTATAATGATTCTCCTTAAAAAAATTGAGCAATAATTCAGATCTGATCAAAATTTTACAATGTGCAACTAAGTCCAAGATGAACAATTTCAATCACATTTATTATGAAGCTCAGTGTCTTCTGCTTTTATACAGTAATACTTAACTTTTGAAAATGTTTATGCCAAACACTGGTAAAAATATTTCAGTATAGTCCCATAACCTGTCTCAATATTCCTATAGATAACTTAACTAGTATTTCAAAATCAGGAGATAGCAGAGCTAGAATTTAATTACAGTCTTCATTTTCAATCGCTGACTTTGAAAGCTGGGTAACTACAATTTATTTATTTGCTTTTTTACTAACATGAAGTTATAACTTGTACCTTTTATAATTAATATGCACATATACATATCAGGATTTTGATATACTTTTTTAAATCTAAGTATTAAGTGCTAATGATGTCATTTGTCTTTCTATGTACCCACATATATAAAATGTCAAAACTAATATTGACTATTATTTGTTCTTATGTATACTATAGGAATACACCCAATTTTCTTTTAATTTTTTTTTCAATCATATTTCCATGTTAGGTCAATTGTGACAAAGGTGTTTATAAACCTCAGGATCTACTGATGTGTGCACCAGGAAAGAAGTTGGGTATTTAGAAGGCCTACTCTCTGTGAGCATGATGAAAGGGCCTTTCACTGTGTTTACCAGAGAAATAGCCTGAGATTCCCAAAGGACTTTAATACAAAGTTAGGGTACATGTGAGGGTCATAGTATAAACTTTTAAATACTACATATGGAATAGATGCTAAAAATAGTGTGTAAGTAAGAACCCTACATGTTGTAAACCACATTTTTGAAATTAGCATGTTAAATTAACCTGTTTTTTAAAAAACTGCTTTTTTAAATTTAGCATGCTAAATTGCAACTAACATATAAAAAAAGTCATATTTTAAAAAATTCTCAAATTAAAAAAACATCATGCACCATTAGCCAAATTATCAGGAAATCACATTTTTGTGCAAAAGGGTTTTCACTGACTCATTCTTCTGTTACGTGGGCAATTATATAGTGGATGATATGCTTCAGTCATTTACTAAATGTTGCAGTTACATCTAGTGCTCAAAAAATACCCATGTTTCCTTGTTTCCCAGCATCTTTGTAGATTGGCACTGGCATGTATCATTTCTCTGTGAAACTACTGAAGATCCTATAACCTGATAATTCTTTCTTTATATTCCAAGAAATCTAAAAGCAACCATTGATACTACAAGGCCACAAAATCTAAACAGACTAGATTCCTGAGTAACTGATTGGTAGAATATTGTTCTAAAATCCTTCTAATCTTCAGAAGATCTTCATGAATGTAAAATATATGTTTTGAGATTTCACAATTTGATGCTACAGCATATTGATTAATGCATTAAACGAAAAATGACATATATATATGGTATGGAAAGAGACAGGTATGGTTTCTCAGCATATGGATCTTAAAATGGGCTATAGAAAGAAGACCATAATAAAAAAAAGTCTAATTGACCTATGATTCTAACAATCAAGGTTTGACCAAAGAAGGATAAGCTATATGTTTATTATATATACTTCATGTATTTGAATATTTTATATATATATGCATATATAATATACACATTTTATTTATTATAAGGTCATCCAACTCCGGAGGCTGGCTAAGGAAGTCCAAAATCTTCAGGCAGTCAGAAAGAGAAGACTACAGGTAGGTTCAAACTCCACAGTCATGATTTGAAACTGTTGGGAGCAAGACCAGTTTCTTGTCTCTCAGGGAAACCTCAGCTGTACTTTTTAGCCTCTCAACTGATGAAGTAAGGCCCACCCAAATTATTTTGGATAATCTCTTACTTAAATTCAGCTCATTAAGCTCTTTAATTATACTTGTAAAATGTCTTCACAGCAACACCTAGATTACTGCTTCATTTAATAAATGGGGCATAAAGCCAAGGGAAGTTGACCCACTGAGTCATCACAGTGATTGTAATGTTAACAGTGGTTAAAACATTTAGAGGATTTCCTTTAAGGGTTTATGAAAGACCTTTTATCCTAGACCCAAAAGACATAGTTAAATACTAAGGCCCTGGAAATCATTTGCCAATATTCATTTAAAAGCTCATTATATACAAATTTTCATGTTCTCACCTGAAGTGAGAAACATACTTCATGAAATAGCAAGTACAGTCTAGCTAGAGTACAGTGAGTGATGTGAGAATGGGAAGATATTGTATTTGGAAAGGTGGTTGGGTAGGAGAAGGAGGTCATTTAGGTTTTTAAGGTAATTGAAAGAAATCCCTCTTTGTAGAACAGAAAGCTGGTTTATGCTGTAGGGTTTAGTGAGTTGACTAGTTTTAAAATGAAGACTCTATAATGTGTAGAATACTCTGAAACAATATACATGTGGGGAGATCATTTAGGAGTCTACTGCAATATTCTCAGTAAGAGATTTTCATGGCATGGTCTAGGATGGTAATTTGGCATAGGAAGAATTAGTTGAATTCTAAGTATATTCTGAAGGTAGAGCATATAGGATTCACTCATGATTTGGAAGTTGTATGTGAGAGAAAGAAAAGAGCTAACTACAACTCTGAGATCTTGAATTTTAATGACTTTGGTCAATTATTCTTAAATGATATTGGAAATCAGGTCTTAGAGTGATTATTTTTTTGCTGCCAGACCTGGGCAAATGACTGGTTTCTAATCTTAAACTCTGGAGTTTATGGTTGAGATATGCAGTCTCACTTCTAACTTGTTTAACAGACTTGGTTGTGGCCTTCCACCATTCTGTTTTGGTCCTTTCTCTGTCCGGTGTTAATGTCACATTTCAGCAGCCTGCATCCATACCAGGTCTCAGTTCTTGTTGCTTGATTCTATTGCATATACATGTTTTAAGGGAGAATGTTGCATTTCTTGTCTATGGTTTTCTTCCTTCCCTTTTTTGTTTTGAAATCAAATGGTGATTAAATCAAATGGTGATTAAAAACATATATATTTCTATACCATACATGTATTTCTAGAAATCAAACAAAGTTTCAATCAACTGTCAGGTCTTGGAATGACAAAGATTTTGTTTTGTTTTTTGTTTGTGTTTTCCCTTAAAATTCTTGATAACTCTAAAGAGCACTAATTATGTTTATGTTGCATTAAGGGAACTGAGGCTTTTGGAAAACAAAAAGAACCTGAACCACAGCTTTTTACTTAAAATGTCTTTTGATATTTTATATATAAATTTTAGGCTTACATTATCATTTCTATAATGTAGCCTTATAATATGCATATTTTAAATAAATATACTTAATTGCCATACTTATAGGTGAAACATATTATGTAACCAGTATCCACTTGTTGAATATTTGGGTCTCTTCAAATATTTTATATCCTAATAATCCTTATATAATGTACTATATTCCATGAGGGAAATGGTGGGCAAATATAGAATTAAATAGATTGTCCTCAGAAAAAAGAAAAGCATAATCTATGTGGATTGCCATCCATAGAAGTAGTCAAAGTAGTCCCAGAGAATACCAATAAAGATGATGGGTAGGAGGGATGCAAAAGAGTTCATGGAAAGGGCTACAGTAAAAAGATATCTTCCATAAAACTGAAGAGATTCTGGAGACTTTATAAGTGTGTCCTGTAGCCTGTTGCTGAATTAAAGACCCTGGTGTGAGATCAATTAGGAAAAGCCTCTCTCAAGGAACACCCTGTCACCATGAGCATGACGCCGATAAAACTCTTGTGACCTATTTTTGTCTTTCCGATACAGCAGTATAACATTCGGAGCCCAGCAAAGAGGAGATAATGAGGCAATTACATTTTCAAAGCATTAGAGGAAAAGTCATTTGAGTGCCAACTCTTTGCTTTCCTAACAATTATTTTTACCTAGAGAGCAATGAATGTGTGGCACCCAGTCATAGGTACTGTTTCTGCATAATTATAAACCATATTAGGTAGAACTTCAAGTCCAACTGAAATGAGAATTTGATATAAATAGCAATTTTTTTTTTTTGGCCTATAGATAGAATTTGGGACAAGTTATTTTTCTGTAGTCAAATCCATTTCTCAGTTGATAATTTTGAAATATACAGGTCAATTTAGTAAATGACTGTTTCAACTAGCTTTCTCTAGAAAAATGGGTTAACAGATTATTTCAAAGGTGAGACATTGTTACAATTAACCAAATGTAACATCATATTTCACAAGCTTGGCATTAACACTGACAAAGTGAAATGATATCTCTAAATTCTGAATTAATCCCCATCATGTGATACATTGAAAAAGCAGTCAAAGTAACTTTCATTTCCTTTCATCAAAAGGTGGAACTTATTTCCATACCCATTGAATGTGGGTTTGATTGGTCAATGACATACTGCAAAAGTGCAAGTTCAGAGTCCAGGACACAGACCTGGCATGCTTTCACTCTGGATGCTCTTGAAACCCTGTCATGGACATATGAAGAAACCCTTCTCATAGTGTACACCTTCCTTACAAAGGAAAGTTTTCTACAACCTCTACCTGTGGAACAAATCCAAGGGTCCCTGTTCTTCTGACATCCCTGGGAAAAGTTAATCATAGGAATCTGGTTGATTTATTCATCATGTAGCATTAGACAGGGTCTTCTCAGTACATGAAATATATTTTATTGTCTTTGAACCTCAGAGACAGAGTCAAAGTATTGGTCCTTTTTCTCTCATGAGGTTTCTCTCTTTCTGTATTGATTTACCTGTCTCCTTCCCAGAAAGTTTTACATATGATACATAGAGAAGAACACTGATATTAGAGCTGTATGCATATATGTATATGTGTGTGTGTGTGTGTGTGTGTGTGTGTGTGTGTATCTGTGTGTGTGTATGGAGAAAGACAGACAGTTGAGCCAGGTCTGTGTGCTTAGCTCTATAATGAAAGATCTTGGTTCCTGCAGGATACTCTTACTACCAATGTGAAGGGCAATAAGATCTGACACAGGTTTCAATTCATCCTGGAAAGAATTCATCTGATGCTTGTATATTTCATCCTGCTTTGGTCTTCCTTATTTTGTATCCATCTTCCTTTCCCAACTGCATGCCCTTTGGATGTGATGATCCAGCATCAAGCATGTAGAAAAATTTGAGACTCACTGCTTGATCATCCCCCACCATTGCATAAGGTCAAATCCACCTACTACGATAAATGTATATGTGTTGGTGGTTCTACTTTTAGGTTTGAACATTGCCTAATACACGTGGCTTGTCATTTGTTGTCAGTTTGTGAAAGGCCTTTATATATTACAGACCAGTTGTTTCCAAATTTTTGTATGCATTGAATCATCCAGATGTGTTTAACCTCAGACTTCAGGACATGATCCCCTATGTTGATGATTCATAGGTCTGGGGTGTCTCCTGAAAACCTGTATTTTTAACGAATTTCCACATGATGCTGATGCTGCTTGTCCAGAGATGGAACTTTTACAAGCACTGTCTTAGATTTTTTTAATGGTCATTTGGTTTGTAGTTTTATTTCTGAAATTCATTTTCTAATATATTTGTCCAGCAATTATCTTTTTACATTTACATAAAAAGTAAATTAGTTTCCAGGACCAATTCTATATGTTTAGGCTCCCCACACCAACAAGAAATTTTCACACTAGCTGATATTCTGAAATTCAAGTCAATCATGATACTGTCTACTTGAAGACAGAATCATATTCCACAGCTTAATGGTTCAGTCCTAAAGACTGCCCCCAATACCACTTCAGACACCAGTCAAAAGTCCAGATTGTTATCTATACTTCTGACCAACTGATTATAAACCAGAGGTTCTCACAACTTCCTCAGGTTCAATTAATTTGTTAGAGTGGTTCAAAAACATTTTACTTAATAGATTGCTGGTTTATTATGAAAGGATATAACTCAGGAACAGCCAGATGTTAGAGATGCAAAAGGAAAAGCATGTGGAAAGGGCATGTTGGTCTCAAACCCTGTTCTGCTGGGTATTTATGAGGCTTTATTGCATAGTCATGAGTAATAAGTATTGACCATTGGTGACTGACTCAACCTCCAGGCCCTCCCTCCTCCCTGGAGATCAGAGGGTGGAACTGGAAGACCCCACCAGTGATCACATGGTTGACTCCAGTGGCAACCAGCCTTTCCAAAAGTCACCTCATTCACATAATAAAAGACACCTTTATTTTTCTCAGTGTAGGAAATTACAAAGGTTTTGGTTGCTGTGAGCCAGAAACTGTAGTCAAAGACCAATTATACATGGGAAATATATTTTGGTCATTTGATGGATCAAATATGTATTTCTTATAAATAACAATATCACAAATATTTTTTAAATAATTTAAAAATTATAATTTAAAATATGCATTCTTCTTATTCTCAATTTTTGTTTTAAGGGTTTGTTCTACTCCCAGGTTTTACATGTAGTTTAATTTTATTCCAATGTCAATTTTACTGGTCATATTATAGTATTAATTATGTTTTATTTTCATTGTGTGTAAGAGATAAGAATTAGGTCATACAGCAAAAAAACTTTGAATTCTCTGGATTACCCATTCTGTCCAAATGATACATTTGACAATTTCAATTTGTTGGGGAGGAAGAAATTTCCTCTACTCCTTAAGGTTCTAGCTGGTCTAAGAATCAAATTGACATGAGACAGATTAACTGGAGAAAAAAAACAAAATTTAATTATATCTGTAGGTGGAAGCCATAGATATGGGTTCCAAAGACAGTCAGGGACAATGAGGTCCTGAAATAAGGAGAAGAGTGTAGGGGTCTGAAATTTCAAAAGAAAAGGGAAGTAATTCACAGGAATATGAAAAGAGTATTTATTGAGTAAAGTTGAGTAAAGAAATACCTAATGGGCCACCAGAAACAATGGGGCAGAAAGAAATTTTAACAGACTTAATCACATCCCTCCCTGTCTGCCACACCTAATTCACATTATAGTACAACTCTCTATGGTAATAGTTCTCCTGCTAGAGTAGTTCCTCTATCTAAATTCTTTTTATGCAGTTGGGGAGTGAGAGGAAGTCAAAGTTTCTTTCTGAGTCTTTTGGGCCTTGATGGTTTTCAGCTCAAAATAATCTGCATGTCTCAGTGGCACTTGCTCTTGGGGTGGCCTGCCCTTGCTCCCTACAGAGTTCATACTGTAATGGACTTAAATTTTGAAATTGACTGTTAACGCTCAGTCATTTCTCATTCTGTGACTGGTTAGATGTGTTGGTACATTACAATAACAATTATAGAAGGAGATACGATAAAAAGGACTTAATTAAAATACATTTTTCCATCTATGAAGATTAATGGTTTCTGAGTTTTGGAAATACATTTGAGAAATGTATGAAATATGCCATGAGATTCTGTTTTCTTTAATCACAACATACAGGGTATGATTTTTTTAGTAATTGAGCCTCTTTTATGGACCACATGATTTATACACAAGATTTATAATCCAGTAAATCCAAACAAAATTCTTGTTACCACCCCTAAACTAATTAGATAATTATGACTCTAGCAGATTAAGTAATCTGTTAAGAATCACCAGCTGATCCAAAGGACTGAATCATACTAGGGCCTGAGTGGCAAGAAGATCCTTCTGCTTTTTTAGCAGTTTTTCTTTGGTATCCATTAGGAGTGCTGGTTGCTTAAAATTCTTCCTTAAAGAAACTTCAAAAAATGAATTTTTTCTTTATGAGGTTCCTAAATACAATTGGATTCCTAATACAATTGGATTCCTAAATACAATTTTTTCTCATACTGATTGTCCTGTTCACACCCCACCTTTGGAGGCTTGAGAGAAATAGCATGCTTTATACTGTACATTCCTGAGTTCATCATTTGAAAACCTGGTCATATATTTATATATGCTATACTCTGTAACAATTCAGAAATATGCAAACTTATTAAATATGATTATATAAAATAATGTGTCTGTCTATGCTTTGTAAGCTTTATTATGTGTACTAATCAACTAAGGTGGAGTTAAAGATTCCACATTTCTAACCAGTTCCCATGTGATGCTGAAAATCTGGTCTATGAGCAACACTTTGAGTAGCAAGACTCTAAATTGTAAGTTTCATTAGGACAATTATATCTGGTTTGTTTTATGGTGGAATGCATCTTAGTGTTTGGCTTCTCTTGTTTTATTTTTTGTAGGTTTTGATATTGTTTATCAACTACCTGGAAATACTGATAAAATATTTGTGATAAAACAAGCACCCTATAAATATAGGCTGAGCAAATTAATTAGCAAAAGTACTTGAAGCCAAGAATTAATGGGATCAGTGACTGAAATGTATATATTTAATCTTTTAGAGAAAAAATTATCAATCAGTGCAGAATATTTATGATCTCTCTCCTTGGAAAACAGTTGATTGGGCTTTTAGGTTCTTTATTTAAATTTCTTAATGATGCCAGATTAATGGCCTATAAAAATTTAAGAACATTGATTTTGTTTTGTTTAATATCAATGATTTCCAATATGAATGGCCAAGCTAGTAGGAAGTAATTTTGAAGAACCGTTAAGAAAGTACCAAAAAAATCATGAACAACAATAACAACAAAAACAAACCAAGAGTTAAAATTCAGGTTTTCTGACACTTTTGTTTTTGTACTAACTCAGAAGGCTATTATTATATCCTTCACCTTGCTTTAATTTGCTTGGCTAAGTATGCTTGGCTTCCTATAATAGGAAGTATCTATAATAAATAATAATCATATGGATTAAGCTCACAGATTTAAATTCTGTTAGTACTGGCAGCCTTATCTGGAAATCTGGGCTATCACAGGTCAACCTCTTTAGATGGCTTTGAGCATCACAGAAGATACCGATTGCGCTGGTGCCAAGTAAATTATGAAACACAACTCTGGGCTAACATTATAAGAGGTCAGGAGGGAAATGGAGGTACTACAGAAGTCATAGCCTAAAATCATACATTCTCATTTATCTTTTCTTTATCTTATGTCAAATACTATTATAAGGGTGATTTAATAATATTTCAACATTTCTTCAAGTGAATCTTTTGACAAAGCAGTCATACCATTTATGAGCAACTTTGAATTCAAAGGATGTAAGTTGTATTTGGCAGGTTTTGGTGAATGACTGGGCAAATTCCTGCTAGAGGCAATGTACATCAGCATCTAAAGAAATCATTCATTAGATCTTGTATCTAAGCAATGAAATGAGAGCAGAATCATTAGTAAAAGAGCCCTCCTTTTGTAGGACAATAATTTGGGGGAGGCACTATGAGTGTTTTTAAAACTGATAAGACTGAAACTATGTTATTTACAAGGACATTAAATGAAGGGATTCATTAACCTATTCTATTTACTGTTCTTATATTAGAAATATAATAGATTGCCACCAAAACAGTACCCTCCCAATTCTCTCCCATCTCTCCTCACCCCAGGCTGTTAACCAGGTAGGGGTGTGTGTTCAGAATAATCAATTAAAGATTTCTTCTAGTCACCAATAGTCATAATTTATTATACTAATTAAATAAAGAACACATATATACACATATTACTTTTTTTCCTGAATTCAAAAGGAATATTAGAGACTGAATTATTTAGGTACAAACAAAAATGCCTTTTATTTTTCCAGTACAGAAATAAATAAATTCTTGTCATTCTTCTGCTTTACACAAGAGATTTTCTCTACTTTGAATCACATTTTTAGGGTCCTATGAATATAAAATCAATCATATAGTACCAAGAACCATCCACTAATAATGGATAGATTTGCAAATAAAAAGAAAGACATCTGCTTTACAGTAGAAAAATATGGTTAAGAGGAGATAAATGACAGAATATGGTTGCCTTAAAATAAGGCATTCTACTTAATCCAGTCTCTATGAGAAACATTTAAAACTAAAAGAGAATCCTTATAAATTCTGAACTAGTATTGACTTGTTTCGAAGACCTGTTCTTATGAATATTGGTATGGTATTTATGTGGTTTAACATAAACTATCCAAGTTATATTATTAAAGTTCACAAATTTCTTACATCTAAATTTTATTGAATTTAGGCATCCAGAAATACAGCAAAAAAATATTTCTTTAATAAAATGAACAAATGATTAATTACATATGCAACTTAGAAAAACAATAAAGTTTAATTCAAAAGACAGTTTAAATTATTTGTCATCTAAATATAGTGAGCAATTACAAATGAATACAAGCACTGATGAAAAAAATTGTATTTGCGAAGTGCTCATTTGTCTAATGTGATTTTTCAATGTATGCTGTTTATATGTACACAAAGATTATACAGTGAAGACTAATTGGCAAAAGAAAATAGTAACTAAAACAGTTATTTAAAATTAGCACATATTAAGACACACTCCTTAAATGACTCTTTATCATAAAATATATCTTTAAAGTTCAATGCAGGCATAGTATCAACTGGGGCCTACTTTAAAAGCTGTAATTGGACTTTATCCCAGAAATGGCTAAATAAATTGAAATATGTTTTATATCATTATGCACATTCTTCTGTGATAAAAATAGCTTTATATTTCTTGTCAGCATGAAAAATGTCCAATAGAGGAATAATCAAAAAAGAAGGAAAAGAAACAATCAAAAGAGAAAAGAGAAGAATTTTAGCATTTTTTAGCACAGAAAGCAATGAATGACTTGTATTAATAATGTCAATGTCTTGAATAAGCTACTTGTACCTCCCAGAAGAGTCCTGGAAAAAATTAAAGAAGTGTTTTAAACACTTGAAGAGAACATATAAAATAATTTTCATGTTTTTTTATCTAAGACATAAAAATATGAGAAGTACAATATCTATCATACAAAATCTTATCTGAGAAACCATTAAAAGAATATGGAAATAGCTTAATATTGCATATCTATATTCCATGAAATTTCTCCAGGAAACAAAAAATGTCCCTGAGCATATAAACTCATTTTTGTTATGTTCAATGAAGAAATTACATTATTATTTCTATAAAATATTCACAGGCCTATATTCACACATTGCAAAGGAGGTGGTTTCTCCAATTTAGCATAGTTTTCATGTTTGCTGAAATATGTGGTTCTACCACAAATATAGCCTTTCAGTTACAAAACTTTAAATGTTTAACCATATAGAGACAAAATAATGTGAATATACAGTATCTGGGATCTACATGATTTTAAAGCCCGGTAATGTTTCTGTGTAAAGGCTTAAAATAAACTATAGTCAAATGGATCCCAAATTTCCAATACAAATACACAGGTGAGAATATTTATCTAATTATATATGGGCAGTTTATATAATATTTCAAAATATTTTAACATTTTGAAAATACTTGAAAGCCTCACTATTAGTAATTTTAACATTATTAACTGTATTCTACTGTTTGCCTTCCAGTAGTCTAAGCCCATCTCTTAGTATTCAAACTCCAAAAGTGTGAGAATTCTTTCTTGAGTGAATTAAAGTTTCTATTAGATGAGCATAGGAATACCTGAGAGTAATTCTCTCAGTCTTTGATAGCCCTGAGTCAAAGGATTAGAATAATAGTTTTGAAAAATATGTCTTTCCTTCCAGTTAGAGATCTTTTCACATCTGCTCAAGCTCCATGGATCTGCAATGTTCAAATCATTTGTGTTCTACTTTTTTCACAATTACCACTAACTCCTTGATTTCTCTGCTCATAAAATCATACCTTTTAATTTTTTTCCTTTATAAGAACTTTGAATGAATTTATTATGCCTAATATTGAATTATCAAAGCAGGATTTCTTTGTTGTTTCTTTTGTGTGTGGGGGGGGGTCAGGAGAAGTGGTTCTCGGGGCCAAGTTCTTATTGCAAAAGTATCTCACTGTAAATGCAAAGCTTATTTTTTATGCAAATACTTAATAGACATTTAGATTATTCTTCAGCTTAAAAACATGTAGTGTTTCCTTTCTGACACCGATTTCACATCAAAACTCTTCAAACTACCAATTGTTCATATTTGGTTATAATATATGAGTATATAACCTACTCACAGAAGTATATAAGACAACACCTGAAATTAGAGATTTAGAACAATTTTCTTTAAAACAGAGCAGATTTTATACCATTGAATTTTATGAAAATTAAATTTGATTCAGCTTCTCAAAGCTTAATTTTAAAAGAACATAGATTTTGTTAAATAGAAACTGTCGTCTTATGAAGTAGATGATTTTGAAACTTCTTGAAAAGACTTTATTTTTAAGAATGGACAAAGGACTTGACATTTAATTTTTGACTCATTTAAAACATGTCCTGTTTTTTTTACCAGTTATCCATATATCACTCTGAATGCCCATGTTATCCATAGTAAGTTACGTTTAAAGACTTTCTCAGCACTCAAGAAAACATCTGTATCCATAAGGATACAGAGCTTTATTTTTTGATAAAAATTTTGATGTTATATAACAGTATTTGAATATAGGTCAAGCTAAAAAAAAAGAATAAAATAAAATAAAGAAATGTGGCCAGTTTTCTCCTCACAAGGCGCTCACCACTGTAGCATCTAGGAATGTACTGGGCTGCAAGTAACAGGACACTCACCTAGAGTGACTTACACAGGCTGAAGCATATATTTATCTCCATGGCTGGTTTTCAGGTAGAATTATGCCATGAGAGACCCTGGCTGTTTTCCCCTCTCTGTCCCACCATGGTGGTGTTGGCCTTAAAAGGTATTTTAAACAAAATTCATAGAGAAACTTACCATATTATAGAAATGCCCCTCCACAGTCACTTTGTGAGGGAGTCTTTGTAATTTCTTATTTTTAAAAAGTCAAAGTGCATATGAATTACTGGAGTTGTTTTTCAAGTCAGGTTATTTGAGAGACCCCCGATATTTTTACTTTTAATAATTGTCTAAATGTGTCTGAGGAAATTGCTTTATATTTTGCAGTTTCAGAAGTGTTATTATAAATGTTTAAAACTTATGATTTTTTAAATGAACAACTCTAATTATTCTCCTTGTTGATAGGAGTTAAGAGAGCTTTGTAGACAAATAGTTCAGGTAAATGATTCTTCCTCATAAAATTTCCAGTGTATACAACCTTGCCAGAATCTTTGGGTGATCCTGATATATAAGTGACCCCAATTCATTATAACAAATAATGAAATAATATTGACTAGACAATTAAGTGAATTATAGATGCTTGAGGTATTTATATTCAAATTATTAGGAGACGTATGAATGTGTGTATATGTGTATGAAACTGAATTGAAAGGGTATACAATCCGAAAATTCCATTCTCTGATCTCCAATCTAGAGTTATGCAAAAATAAGTCAAAACCAAGTATACTGTCTTGCATATTATTAGTTCTATATAAATGTTTTTCTCATATTCTCCCTTAAACTTGGCAGCCTGCTTCATGTAATATAATTCATAGTATAAGAATTAATATAGCTTAAACAATTTTGTCTTTTTAGTTTCATCAGAACCTGACTTAGAGTCTTTGGCTTGGCTCTCCAATCTGTTTAGGCGCTCCTATTATTTCCATTATGCTATAGAAGTTTCCTTAATATGTTTCCCCATTGCCTTGGGGAGTAAGAAGTTGCTGTTATTTTTATCAAGTTTATTCATACCTAGAGGTGTGCCACATGATATACACTAATGGATGATCACTGAAGATACTACATGGTATAATTTCCTTATTTAAAATAACTTAAATGCCATAACCTGAAGAGAAATATATCCTGAGAGAGGAAAAACAAATAAACAAATAAATATCATGGAATGCTTTGTGAAAGCTGTCCCTCATTTTTAGAAAATAAAAGAATTTTGTTTTGATTGCAAGGAGAGAATGTCCAGTAGTCTGGCCTGGATGATGTATGATAGTCAGTAGTCTGGCCTGGACTTTCTTGACAGCATTGCAACAGGCTTTATGAGAAAAGAAACATCCAATCTTCAAAAGAGCTAAACACAAAAGTCTAAGAAGATTAATTTGCTGAAATCTGCTAACCAAAGCAAGTTGCAATTGGCCCAGATGGAAAAAGAGAAGAAACAGTCCCCATTCTTGATATGAAAAGCAACACACAGGAACAAGAATGAGAAGAATTGCTGGTGGCCATATAAGAAGATTATTGACTACTTTAATCCTATAAAATGAATTACACACAGGATTTTTATGATCAAAATTTGGGAAATGTTTCAAATCAAATGCCTATAATAAATCTATATAAGTACATATAGACATCCTTTTTATTGAAGATAATGGTTTTTAGTCTTATTTCATCAAGGTGAGTTAGAACCAACAGCTAACAACTTACAAAGCTGTGTCAATCACATGGCAGAGACTTGATTTTGTTCTCATAAAAATAATATTGAATTTACCAGATTGTCACACTTATTTTCATTAACTACTGTATATTCATGAAATTTTTTTCCAGAACCAGATGCATATGAACTCTTGACTATTTCTAATGTGAGGAAAACAAAAACTTATGAGAAATCAGGAGGTATGTTCCCCATTATTTGATTCTGGTAGAGAAAAGCTATATGGGAAGCTATTGGAAGATGGTATTTATTCATATATTTATTCTTCAATGAGTTCTGAGATTTCATAGGTGTCAAACTCAGTGTGAGACCAAGAATTAAAACTATATAAGTGGACAAAGTATTCTTGAACTTATTTCTACAAAGTTGACATCTAATTAAGTATATAAACAAAAATTAAGTATGACAAAATAAAGACAGAGATGTGAGTTAAAGAGGTACCCGTGAAGTTGAGGGTAGATGAAGAGAGACATAGATGGAGCATAAGATAAAGTATAATAAAAATTAAAACTTGGAAGGTGAATGTGAATTAACTAAGCAAAAAATCAATAAAGAATGATCTAGATGGGAATAAAGATGGAGGCCTGAGAGGAGAGACAGAGGTTTCCTCCTAAAACTGGATACAATTAGAAAATTTAATTGGTGCAACTAATCCTGAGAGAGCAACAGAAAAGAGGATGGCATCAGAGTGCACACACCTGGAGAAAAGAGCAGACCTCAGAAAATGGGGAAACGTACCAGAGCTGTGGCTCCATGGGACCTGAGCCCCTACCACCCACCAGCTCATTGGTGGGGGGAAGAAAAACAGAGCAGGGAGGGAGTGGAAGGGTTGGGACTGCTGAATACCTAGCTCTGGAGATCTACTCTGGGAGCACAAACCTACATTTCATGGTGCGTTCATGAGACTCGCATGACTACTGGTTTGGAAAGTTAATACAGGCAGAGTTCCTGGGGAGACTGGGATTTCGGCTGCTTGTGGAAAGCAGGAATCCAAACCTGGCTGCTCTGGGACAAAAACTTATACCTGTGTGACTGGCCCACTGGCTCAGGCAGTGGAGAAAGGCACAGTAGCCAGGAGGCGGGGAACAGCTCTTTCCTACTCCCCAGGAACCAGTACCACTCCCCTGCGACCCCCGACATAGCTTCAGGGACTGAGCAGCTCCAGAGACTACAGCTTCTGGACACTAGAGGGCACCATATACAAACATGAAATGCCAAAGGAACCTTGTCCAGAGTAAAATTATTAATACAACTCCCAAGAAAGATTTAAATGATATGGATCTCATGACTCTTCTTGAAAGGGAGTTCAAAATAAAAATAATCAACATCCTAATAGAGGTACAGAAAGACATCCAAGAACTCAGGAATGAATTCAGGTCAGAGATCCAATCATTGACGAGCACGACGGAAGGTATTAAAAGCAGGATGGATACAGTGGAGGAGACAATAAATGAAATAGAAACTAGAGAAGAGGAATACAAAGAAGCTGAGGCACAGAGAGAAAAAAGGATCTCTAAAAATGAAAGAATATTGAGAAAACGGTGTGACCAATCCAAGCAGAACAATATTTGCACTATAGGGATACCACAAGAAGAAGAGAGAGAGAAAGGGATAGAAAGTGTCTTTGAGGAGGTAGTTGTTGAAAATTTCCCCAATCTGGGGAAGGAGATAGTCTCTCAGGCCATGGAGATCCACAGATCCCCCTACACAAGCGACCCAAGGAAGACAACACCAAGACACATAGTAATTAAAATGGGAAAGATCAAGGATAAGGACAGACTGTTAAAAGCAGCCAGAGGCAGAAATAAGATCACATACAAAGGAAAGCCCATCAGACTAACAACAGACTTCTCAGCATAAACCTTACAGGCCAGAAGGGAGTGGCATGATGTATTAAATAGCATGAAGCAGAAGGGCCTGGAACCAAGATTACTTTATCCGGCAAGATTATCATTTAAATTTGAAGAAGGGATTAAACAATTTCCAGATAAGCAAAAGCCAAGAGAGTTTACCTCCCATAAACCATCTCTGCAGTCTATTTTGGAGGGACTGCTATAGATGGAAGTGTTCCAAGGGGTGAATAGCTGTCACCAGAGGTAGTAAAATCATGGTAGGGAGGGTGGAGCAGCTGATTGTGAGGCAAATGCAAAATTAAATTGACTATCCCCAAAGTCAATCAAGGGATAGACAAAAAGTACAGAATTTGATACCTAATATATAAAGAATGAAAGAGGAAGAAAAAGGAGGAGAAATAGGAAAGAACGTTTAGATTGTGTTTGTAACAGCATACTAAGTGCGTTAAGTTAGACTTTTAGATAGTAAGGAAAGTAATCGGGAACCTTTGTTAACCACGAATTTAAAGCCTGAAATGGCAATAAGTACATACCTATCAATAATCACCCTAAATGTCAATAGACTGAATGCATCAATCAAAAGACATAGAATCACTGAATGGATAAAAAAAACAAGACCCATCTATATGCTGCTTACAAGAGACTCACCTCAAACCCAAAGAGATGCACAGACTAAAAGTCAAGGGATGGAAAAAGATGTTTCATGTGAACATTAGGGAGAAAAAAGCAGGTGTTGCAGTACTGGTATCAGACAAAATAGACTTCAAAACAAAGAAAGTAACAAGAGATAAAGAAGGACATTACATAATGATAAAGGGCTCAGTCCAACAAGAGGATATAACCATTATAAATATATAGATGCACCCAACACAGGAGCACCAGCATATGTGAAACAAATACTAACAGAACTAAAGGAGGAAATAGAATGCAATGTATTCATTTTAGGAGACTTCAACACACCATTCACTCCAAAGAACAGATCCACCAGATAGAAAATAAGTAAGGACACAGAGGCACTGAACAACACACTAGAACAGATGGACCTAATAGACATCTACAGAACCCTACACCCAAAAGCAACAGGATACACATTCTTCTCAAGTGCACATGGAATATTCTCCAGAATAGACCACATACTAGGCCACAAAAAGAGCCTCAGTAAATTCCAAAAGATTGAAATTCTACCAACCAACTTTTCAGACCACAAAGGTATAAAACTAGAAATAAATTGTACCAAGTAAGCAAAACGGCTCACAAACACATGGAGGCTTAACAATACGCTTCTAAATAGTCAATGGATCAATGACCAAATTAAAATGGAGATGATCCAGCAATATATGGAAATAAATGACAACAACAACACAAAGCCCCAACTTCTGTGGGACATAGCAAAAGCTCTTAAGAGGAAAGTGTGTAGTGATCCAGGCACACTTAAAGAAGGAAGAACAATCCCAAATGAATAGTCTAACATCACAACTATCGAAACTGGAAAAAGAAGAACAAATGAGGCCTAAAGTCAGCAGAAGGAGGGACATATAAAGATCAGAGAAGAAATAAACAAAATTGAGAAGAATAAAACAATAGAAAAAATCAATGAAACCAAGAGCTGGTTCTTTGAGAAAATAAACAAAATAGATAAGCCAGACTTATTAAGAGAAAAAGAGAATCAATACATGTCAACAGAATCAGAAATGAGAAAGGAAACATCACAACAGACCCAACAGAAATACAAAGAATTATTAGAGACTACTATGAAAACCTATACGCTAAGAAGCTGGAAAACTTAGAAGAAATGGACAACTTCCTAGAAAAATACAACCTTCCAAATCTGACCAAGGAAGAAACACAAAATCTAAACAAACCAATAACCAGCAAAGAAACTGAAGTGGTAATCAAAAAACTACCCAAGAACAAAACCCCCAGGCCAGATGGATTTACCTCGGAATTTTATCAGACATACAGAGAAGACATAATACCCATTCTCCTTAAAGTTTTCCAAAAAATGGAAAGGAGGGAATACCCTCAAACTCATTCTATAAAGCCAGTATCACCCTAATACCAAAACCAGGCAAAGACCCCACCAAAAAAGAAAATTACAGACCAATGTCCCTGATGAACGTAGATGCAAAAATACTCAATAAAATATTAGGAAACCGAATGCAAAAATATATCAAAAGGATCATACACCATGACCAAGTGGGATTCATCCCAGGGATGCAAGGATGGTACAACATTCGAAAATCCATCAACATCATCAACCACATCAACAAAAAGAAAGACAAAAAAAACATGAACATCTCCATAGATGCTGAAAAGTCATTTGACAAAATTCAACATCCATTCATTATAAAGACTCTCAGCAAAATGGGTATAAGGGGCAAGTATCTAAACATAATAAAGGCCATGTACAATAAACCCATAGCCAACATCATACTGAACAGCGAGAAGCTGAAAACTTTTCCTCTGAGATCGGAAACAAGACAGGGATGCCCACTCTCCCCACTGTTATTTAACATAGTACTGGAGGTCCTAGCCACGGCAATTAGACAAAACAAAGAAATACAAGGAATCCAGATTGGTAGAGAAAAATTTAAACTGTCACTAATTGCAGATGACATGATATTGTACATAAAAATCCCTAAAGACTCTACTCCAAAATTACTAGAACTGATATTGGAATACAGTAAAGTTGCAGGATGCAAAATTAACACACAGAAATCTGTGGCTTTCCTATACACTAACAATGACCCAATAGGAAGAGAAATCAGGAAAACAGTTCCATTCACAATTGCATCAAAAATAATAAAATACCTAGGAATAAACCTAACCAAAGAAGTGAAAGACCTGTACCCTGAAAACTATAAGACACTCTTAAGAGAAATTAAAGAGGACACTAACAAATGGAAACTCATTGCATGCTCTTGGCTAGGAAGAATTAATATCGTCAAAATGGCCAACCTGCCCAAAGCAACATACAGATTTGATGCAATCCCTATCAAATTACCAGCAACATTCTTCAATGAAATGGAACACATAGTTCAAAAATTCATATGAAAACACCAAAGACCCCGAATAGCTAAAGCAATCCTTACAAAGAAGTATAAAGTGGTGGGGATCTCACTCCCCAACTTCAAGCTCTACTACAAAGCCACAGTAATCAAGACAATTTGGTACTGGCACAAGAACAGAGCCACAGACCAGTGGAACAGATTAGAGACTCCAGACATTAACCCAAACATATATGGTCAATTAATATTCGATAAAGGAGCCATGGACATACAATGGGGAAATGACAGTCTCTTCAACAGATGGTGCTGGCAAAACTGGACAGCTACATGTAAGAGAATAAAATTGGATCACTGTCTAACCCCATACACAAAAGTAAATTCAAAATGGATCAAAGTACTGAATGTAAGTCATGAAACCATAAAACTCTTAGAAAAAAACATAGGCAGAAATCTCTTGGACATAAACATGAGTGACTTCTTCATGTATATATCTCCCTGGGCAAGGAAAACAAGAGCAAAAATGAACAAGTGGGACTATATCAAGCTGAAAAGCTTCTGTACAGCAAAGGACACCATCAATAGAACAAAAAGGTGCCCTACAGTATGGGAGAATATATTCATAAATTGCAGATCCGATAAAGGCTTGACATCCAAAATATATAATGAGCTCACATACCTCAACAAACAAAAAGCAAATAATGCAATTAAAAATGGGCAGAGGAGCTGAACAGACAGTTCTCAAAGAAGAAATTCAGAGGGTCAACAGACACATGAAAAGATGCTCCACATCGCTAATTGTCAGAGAAATGCAATTAAAAACACAATGAAATATCACCTCACACCAGTAAGGATGGCTACCATCCAAAAGACAAACAGCAACAAATGTTGGCGAGGTTGTGGAGAAAGGGGAACCCTCCTACACTGCTGGTGGGAATGTAAATTAGTTCAACCATTGTGGAAAGCAATATGGAGGTTCCTCAAAATGCTCAAAATAGACTTACCATTTGACCCAGGAATTCCACTTCTAGGAATTTACCCTAAGAACGCAGCACTCAAGTTTGAAAAAGACAGATGCACCCCTATGTTTATCGCAGCACTATTTACAATAGCCAAGAATTGGAAGTAACCTAAGTGTCCATCAGTAGATGAATGGATAAAGATGTGGTACATATACACAATGCAATATTATTCAGCCATAAGAAGAAAACAAATGCTACCATTTGCAACAACAAGGATGTAGCTAGAGGGTCTTATGCTCAGTGAAATAAGCCAAGCAGGGAAAGACAAATACCAAATGATTTCACTCATCTGTGGAGTATAAGAACAAAAGACAAACTGAAGGAACATAACAACAGCAGTATCACAGAACCCAAGAATGGACTAACAGTTACCAAAGGGAAAGAGACTGGGGAGAATGGGAGGGTAGGGAGGGATAAGGGTGGGGAAGAAGAAAGGTAGTATTATGATTAGCATGTACAGTGTGGGGGGTTGGGGAAAGGGGAGGGCTTTGCAACACAGAGAAGTCAAGTAGTGATTCTACAACTTCTTACTATGCTGATGGACAGTGACTGTAATGGGGTTTGTGGGGGAGACTTGGGGTATGGGAGAGCCTAGTAAAGATAATGTTCTTCATGTAATTATAGATTAATGATTACAAAATTAAAAAAATTAAAAAAATGAATAATCTAAAAGGAATAATTCATGCAAATGTCTTTGAGTCAATAAAAAGTATTAGGTGTACTGAAATAAGTTCATGCTAGTTTATAAAGTTTGAGAAAAAAGAATCAAAGATGGTATGCAGAAGTAATTAGATAATGTTTTAATACATGTCAATACATTTGCCCTTTAGTTTCAGTTTTATAAGAAATCATTATATATTGTTGCTTGTTTGCTTATTTATGTTAATCTGGAAGATACAATGTTGAAATCATTTTTAGAGTGATTTTCTGTTATAACATAGTGAATGAATTAGAGGGATTCAGGTCAATCCTGGAGGCAGATTATAGGTTTAGATATTTACAATGTATTCATGGACTGAAAGTTAATTTTGCTGCAGTACCATGCAACAATACCTTTATGGTTTAAAATAACAAAGATGTACATAAACTCCACCTTTACATGTATACTCATCTGTGGGCTGGTTGTGAATCTGCCCTAATCTGTGGCTTAGCATCATGCTACAGATCAACTAAAGGCTTGACCATATGTTTTCTTCAATATGAGATCTAGGCTGAAGTTGCAGCCACATATAGGATAGCCAGTTTATAGAAAGAAAAGTAGAATAGTGCTAGAGGAATTCTGGGATATTCTTGAAGCATTTAGTCAAGCACTTCCACTCATTGTCCACATCAAATCCATGGCCACATAACTTCAATAAACAAGAAATTAATCTTCCTTAGAAGCTAAAAAGTCCTCTGTGTGACCATCAGTTACATCATACAGAAGAGAAGATTAAGGGAAAAAAAATATCACCTCCAGGCATGAGGCAATTTCTACAAGAAAATACATGGGATGCAATTACTCTCTGATACCAGGCCTGAAAAGAACCGACAGCTAGACATTAGTGCTGTAATTGTAGTCCAGAATCTTTCAATGAAGAGGGTTGATTAAGTTGCTTTAAATTAGAGGTGTTCAAATAGTGAAATATCCTTTATTCATTTACTGCCATAGGGATCACTGCACATGGGAAAAGACATTATCTGAAATCTAGATTAGGCTTTCAGTAGCCAAATTAAATCTATACCAAATTTAGCAAACTGCTTGCTTGACTGATAACTGTGCAAAGACCCCAGGAAATAAATCTGAGTTTTAGGCTAGAGATACCACAGTCTTAGAATTTTACTTTATATGCTGTAGAAGGAATGCATTCAGTATCAGATTTGAGTGACTAAGATTATTTTAATCAAATATTCTTTTATTAGACATTTAGATAACTGAAACATTTCTTGAGATAGTCATTTAAATATTGTTTATGCCCTAGTATGGATATTTGTTTTCTGTTTTTAACATTTTATTCCAAATATTTTTCCTTAATTTGATTTTTATCCCAGGTTTATTGAGACATAATTATCAGACAATAATATTCAACAAAGTGAAGTGTCTAGGTTATGTATTTTGACATTCAGAGGCAGCTTTGTAACTGCTTCCACAATCAAAATAAAAACATCCACATCTTTCTGAAAATCTCCTCCCTCCCTATTTGCTGTTAATACTCTCCCCCAACTCTAAATGCTGGGAAACATCTGTTTTCTGTCTCTAAATATTTGTATTTTCCTGAATTTCAAATAAATAGGATCAAACAAAATACATTGCTTTTGAATTTACATAGCATAATGTTTTTAATATTTGCCCACATTTTTGTATCTTCCAACAATTTCATTTTTTTAACTTTTATTGAACCATAGTTGATATACAATATTATGTTGGTTTCAGGTGTATAACATTTTTTAAAACTTTTTTATTAAACAAAAGTTGATATACAATATTATGTTCATTTTAGGTGTATAACATACTAATTCAACAATTAGATGCATTATGAAGTGATCACCACAATAAATGTAGTTACCATCTGTCACCATACAAAGATACTAAAATATTATTGGCTATATTCTCTATGCTGTATTTTTCACCCCTGTGACGTATATATCTTATAATTGGACGTTTGTATATCTTTATCCCCTTCACCTATTTCACCTGTCCCCGTGCCCCATCCCCTTTAGCAACCACCAGTTTGCTTTCTGTATTTATGAGTCTATTTCCATTTTGTTTCTTCATTTTGTTTTATTAGATTCCACATATAAGTGAAATCATGGTTTCTGTCTGTCTGTAACTTATTTCCCTTAGCATAATACCTTCTAAGTCCATCCATATTTTCACAAATGGCAACATTTTAATTATTTTTTATGGATAATAGTCTATTGCATACCTGTACCACATCTTCTTTATCCATTAATTTATGGACAGTTAGGTTGCTTCAATTATCTTGGCTATCATAAATAGTGCAATAAATATAGGCATGCTTATATCTATTCAAATTAGTTATTTTGTTTTCTTTGACTAAATTCAAAGAAATGGAATTATGGGGTGATATGGTATTTTTATTTTTATTTTTATTTTTAATTTTTTTGAAGAACTTCCATACTGTTTTCCGTAGTAACTGCATCAATTTTTAATCCTACCAAAATACATGAGGCTTCCCTTTTCTCCACATCCCCCCAACACTTGCTATTTCTTGTCTTTTTGATATTAGCCATTCTAACTGATTTGAGGTGATACCTCATTGTGCTTTTGATTTGCATAAAATCTAATCAGTGATGTTGAATGTCTTCATTCTCTATTGGTCATTTTGTGAATAATTTATTTATTATTATTACTCAGTAGTACTCTAAACTACAGATTTGCCACAACTTGGGTTATCCCCCAAGCACATGATGGACACAAAAAAAGTGTTGATCTTGACCACACTGAGGATGCAGTGTAATACATGGTACATCTGCAGGATTCTCTTACAAAAATTCCATAAAATTCAGGATTCTCTTACAAAAATTCCATAAAATTCAGGATTTTGAAACACACTTGATCCCAGGAGAATTGGATTGTAGAAGAAAACTGGATAGGGAAAGTCAATTCTATTGACATCAATTTTTTTTTCCTCAGAAATAATAGATTAATTAAAAGAAAACCCACAGATAAGTGGAAACTTGATAGTTGCCAAGTATTTACAAATCAATGATTAAAAGACTAACTGCTCACAAATAGTCCTTGGACATTCAGTTATTGTCATGCAACAAAATGGATAGCAGATGTCTGCATTATATCATCTATAAAAATAAAAGAATTAAGAATTTTAAAGGTTTACAAGAAAATATTAGAGAACAATATTATAATTGTTTTGTATTGTTATTTAAATAAGACACCAAACCTATATACCATAAAGGAAAATATTGATAAATTTGACTCTATTAAATTAACATTAATTTACTAATGTTAATTATTAATTAACTCTATTAAATTCTATTTAATAATTATAAACTCCATTAATAATTAACATCTTAATGTTATTTAATAAGATTAAACCTATTAAACTCATTAATTTATCAGTGTCAATTAATTAACTATTAAATTATATTTAATAATTATAAACTCTATGGATTAATAATTAACTCTATTAAATTAACATTCAACAAAACAGCATAAGCTAAGTAAAAAAGAACTTGAATTATATATAAAGATATTTTCAGACTATCTATTTATAGATCAATGATTAAAGGACAATTGTTCACAAATAGTCCTGAACTAGAACTTCTGGCAGGGAAGGACAAAGGGAACCTTTTTGAAATATGCCAGATAACTCTGTTCTTCTGAATAAGGCCTAACTTCAAGGAAAACTAGTTAACCACAGTCAAACCTGCTGAAATATTATCAAAGCCAAACTAACCTGGGGAAAGAAAATACTCAGCCACAGCCATTTTACCATACTGTCCCACTTGGGAGGGAGGAAAAAACTCACCAACTATTGCAAAGCTTATAGTTGAGAAGAATATGCTCACAAGAGACTGAGACCTAAAATAGTACTACAGAAGACTTCCCTTACCCTGCACCTCACCAACACATTTCTAAGGGCCTATTTACAGAAGTTCCTTTTACCTGGTCTGATTATCAAAAAGCTTACAAGGCATATCAAAAACAAAGACATAATTTGAAGAGGCAGAACAGTGACCACAACCAGACATGACAGAGATGCTGGAATTACTATACTGGGAATTTAGGATAACTGATTAATATGCTAAAAACTCTAATGGATAAAGTAGACAGTGTGCCAGAGCTGATGGACAATGTCAGCAAATATATGGAAATCCTAAGAAAGAACAAAAAGGAAATGTTGCAAAAAGGAAATTCAAGCAAGACTGTTGAATGGGCTACACAGGTTCCTATGCACTCTAGTTTACTGGTTGGGTGTGGTGAAAGCTGTAGTCAGCAATGAGGAGGGATATGAATTAGTTTGACTGCCTAGGCCCAGTGGGAGAAATAACTCCAAGGTTCTTTGTGATCTTGACTCAGGTTGATCCATGCTCCAAGCCTCCTGGCCAAAAAGACCTTTGGCATTGCTTTGCAGATTATCAGCTCTGCCTGCCCACCTCTCTGCTCAAGATTGCTGGGCTACACAACCTCCAGTTGTTCCTACCAGTATCTCTGGCCAGATAAAAAACAAGAGTCCCAGATGGAAATGAGTGGCATAATACCCTGCTCCCCTGCCTGGCTGGGATGGGAAGGCATACTTCAAGTACCTCCTAAAATTTCCCAAACAGACTTTTCCATAGAGGGACCAAGAGCTGCATTCAACAGTATGTAGGGCTATGAATTAATTTCCCTGGATGGGTCTTGGCTGGGGCACCCTTTATACCCGATACTGGCTTTTCTCTGAGGGTGATCAGCTGTGCCTGCCTGTCTTGGCTGAAGCATTGCTGGCTGCAAAGCTTTCAGGTGTTTTAATCAGCTCTACTGGTCATGTGGGGCTGGGAACCACACTTAGTAACAAGTGGATCTGTAAATCATCTTGCCTAGGTGGAGACAGGAAAGGCTCCAGGGTCACTGAATGTCCATGTTTTCCATGTTTGATGACCCAAAGCAGACATATCTATACTCTGCCAAGTTCTCTGGTCAGACTGTGCCACTGACTTGGTTTTGAAGATAATCAAAGCTGCTTATTTAGACTACTCTAAGGCCTCTGCTGATAGGAACTCAGTCTGCCAAGACCCAAGTGCCGGTGGTTGTAAGACCCTCTGCATTTCTCCAGACAGATTTCCACGGGTCAAGAACTGCAGATTCCCCTGCAATCCCTAGGGGTAAGACTGGAGTAAGAAATTCCACAAAGAAACCCACAGTGCTGGGGCTGGGGGGCTGGATGGACCCTTGGGTTCTCTTTTCCCTCGGCAGGAAACTCAGGCTCAAAGGAGGCCTCTCAGTGTGGTGCTGTGCCAGCCCGGCGAGGGTGATATAGTCCTGTGTAGTCACTCTTCAGACCCTTGTGATGCAGTCGGCTTGGTCTTTGTCAGATAGGGTTGCTTCAGCCTCACCCCATGTTCTAGGATTCTCTTATCTGTGCCTTATCATGCACAGTTAGTTGTTCTTTTGACAGGGAGTGTATTCAGGAATAATTTATGTTGACATCCTGCAGTACCATTTTGTGTAGGTGTTAAATGAATCTCAATGCTTAGAACATACCCAAAAAATAAAATAAATTATTGGCCAAACACCTTGACCTATTAAAAAAATATATGTAGTTATATATATATATGTGTGTGTGTGTGTGTGTGTGTGTGTGTGTGTGTGTATTATTACCTTTAGAGGATGATGGAAGGATACTAATCTCAATGTTATGGATCATTTTAAGTACTTTTTTTCTCAAGGACACCATTACTGTGGAAATGTCTAATAAAAGTAATTTGTGAAAGTCAATTGCTCTGTTTAAATATTTTAATACAAATTAGGAATAGGAGTAAAACTATGTTGGAAAAGCATAAATAGAGAAAATATTTTTTCCTAATTTCCAATAACTTGGTCATTATTTTTTTGATATAAATCACTATTTTTAATTACTGGTAAAATGGCTTAGCCTCTGAAGGATAATATGTTTTCTGAGAAAGACAGAGAATGAATTTTACTTGAGAATTTAAATTATTTTCCAGGAACAGGTCTTGGTGTAGTAATGCTTAGCAGATTTTTAAATTGCATCTCGATATATTATGTATTACCTTTACTGATATTAAAGTACTTGAGGCTCTTTTTGTATCTTCTCCATTTCCACCCTAAGTGGTTACAATGAAATTAAATTCTCATGCCATATTTTCTAGGGCTACCACGACAAAAATACCACGAACTGCGGGGCTTAAACAGCAGAAACTTATTTTCTTATAGTAAAAATGCTCTGGAGACTAGCACTCCAAGATCAGAGTGCTGGCAGAGTTGTTTTTCTCTGAGGTCCCTCTCCTTGGCTATTAGATTGTCATCCTCTTCTGTTTCTTCAAATGGTCGCCCCTCTGTGCATATGTGCCTCTGGTGTCTCTTCCTCTTCTAAGGACCTGTTGGATTAGGGCACCACTCTAATGGCTTCATTTCTGGCTTCATTTTAATTTAATGACCTATTTAAAGATCTTATCTCCAAATACAGTTACATTCTGAGATGCTGGTGGTTGGGATGTCAACATATGAATTTTGCAGGGATACAATTCAGTGCATTTAATTCCACCCTCAGGAACTCCAAAATTCATGTTTCTTCTCACATGCAAAATATATCCTCCCTATTCAACAGCCCAAGGACTTAACCCTTCACAGCATCAATTCTAGGTCCTAAATATCATCTAAATTTCATCTAAGTCAAGTGGGAGTGAGACTTGGTGTAAGATTCATCCTGAAGGAAAACTCCTCTCCAGCTGTGAACCTGTAAAACCAGCCAAGTTTTATGCTTCCAAATATAATGGTGCACAGGTATAGGATAGACATTTACCTCCAAAAATGGAGGTGCCCTCATTTTCTGAAATCAAAGAATAGACAATCTTGCTTCCCAGACCTGTGATGCAAATGGCAACCTTCAATACTGCTTTTCAGTGGCATTCTTCCCTTTTGAAGGATAACATGTGTTCACAGCCAGATAGCTCTTATCTCTTGTAGTCCAACCTGGTAATATTTCTGCTGCTATAACCCTATCTCTATTCCTGGCTTCAGCTGAGATTGCTGATGAAATCTGTGGGTACTCTCTTTCATGGATGATTGTCCAGCCATACCCTTCATTTTCTCTCTGAAGCATGCTTTCTCATTTTTTGCAACATGGATAGGTTGAGAATTTTCCAAATCTTCATTTCTGGTTCCTTAAGTTGTCTTTCTTGTTTTGCATTTTACTGTAAGCAGTAAAGACAAATCAGGCCATGCCTTCAAAATGTTCCTTAGAAGTCTCTTCTGCTAAATATCTAGGGTAGTTGCTCACGAGTCCTACCTTCCATAAAACACAACTTGGCCAAGTTATTTGGCACTTTATAATAAGGATCATTGTTCTAGTTTCTAACAATTTCTGAGACCAGAGCACCTTTAATGTTCCAGTTTCTACCAATATTATTTTCATTATGATATATGTATACTCTAAGATGATTCTTTCATTACAGCCCTCCTCTTTTCTTTCTTGACCCTTGCTAGAATCATCTGCAACATTCATATTTATACCAATAGTCCCTTCAAGGAAATCTACATTTTTCTAGAATGCACCTTAAAAATCTCCCAGCCTCTACCCATTACCAAGTTCAAAAGCCTACATTTTTGGGTATTTGTTATACAGCACTACATTTCATGTTATCAAAATCTCTTGTCACCTTGGCCTGTCATAACAAAATACACAGATTTGTTGGCTTACAAAACAAATTTAAGTTCTTACAGTTTTGAAGGCTGAAAATGAAAAGTCAAGGTGCGTGTAGAGTTGGTTTCTGGTGAGTTTTCTCACCTCAGTTAGCAGTCAATGCCATCTGGCTGTGTTCCCACATAGCCTTTTCTTTGTATATGGGGAGGGGAGAGAAATAGAGAGCCTGCATCCTCTGGTATCTCTTCTTTCTTATAACAACACAAGCCATATTGAATTAGAGCCCCACCATTATGACTTAACCTTAATTACTTCTTTAAAGACTGTTTACAATTAGAGCCACACTGGGCTGGTTCTTCAATATATGAATTGTGTGGGAATTCAATTCAGTCCATAACAATCAGATATAGTACATTAAAAACAGCACTTGTCATATAGTTATGTTTTGAAAAGTAGTAGCTAGTATTCCTGATGCTGATGGTGCTATTTGGATAAAGGCAGTGGCATTTTGTTATTGAAAGAGAAGAATCAGTAAGAAATAACTTTCACTAGAAAATTACCAGTTGCTTTTTCCATAAATTACGTTGACAATTGACTGCCATTGAAAAAAAAATTTTTTTAAATATTGTATTAGTTCGCTAGGGCTGCCATAACAAAACAGTTTACACTGGGTAGCTTAAACAATGAAACTTTATTTTCTCAATTCTGGCAGCTAGAAATCCAAGATCAAGGTGTTTACAGGTTTGGTTTTTCAGAGACCACTCTCCTTAGCTTGCAGATGACTGCTTTCTTGCTGTGTCCTCACATGGTCTGTACTCTGTGCCTGTGTATCCCTGGGGTCTCTCCATGTTCCCACGTTTTTTCTTCTTATAAAGACCCACCCATGTAACTTCATTTAACATTATCTCTTAAAGGCCTTCTCTCTAAATACCATCCCATTATGAAGTACTGGACATTAGGACTTAACATGTGAATTCTAGGGAGATACAATTAAGCCCACAAAAATTATCATTATATTCCAGGGCATTGAGTTAAAAAAAATTGTTACATACTTTAAGAAAGATACAATATCTGCCTACTTAAAACTGTGTGTGGATTTTTAGGCCAAAAAAAAAAAATCTTGACAAGTTTTCTGTCAAAAGGTTTAAATTTACTTAAAGATCTTTTGGGCATGTAAGTAACTTTTCCATTTTTAAATAAAAAATCCATTATTAAAATTTTTAAGTAACTTTTCCATTTTAACATAAATATTCCATTATTAAAATTTTTAAGTAACTTTTCCATTTTGACATAAATAATCCATTAATAAAATTTTTAACCACAGAAGAAGGGGTTTTGGCATGCACAGCTAGGAAAAAATTAGGTAACAGTGGCTTTTCCATTCTGCAGGGAAGTTGGAGAGATGCCATTATTATTGCTCTGAATTTCAGAGATGACGAACAGAAGAAAACAGTGAAGAAGATTTAGTGATCAGCACATCTATCTGCATACCATCCTAGGCTGTATTCATGTATTTAAAAATTAACTCAATGTCCGTCCTTAGATATAAGAGAAATTAGCTGCAACTAGCTTATCAGAAGCAGCTCTGGATGTTCTGGATTTCAACAAAGCGTAACCTGAAACTTAAGACAGAGTTCATATGCTTGTAAAGGTTTTGCCCATAAGTACATGTCTCTGCATAAACATGTCATTTTTTTCATTCATTCAAACAGTATTTATCAAGTGCCCTTTGCCAGGCATAGTTCTAGGCTTTTGGAATCCATTCATCATCAGGAAAAAAAAAGCCTTCTATCCTTAAAAATGTTGCATTTCTGGGAAGGGCACAATACATATTAACATGAAAAATAGGAAATATAAGAAATGTCTTAAAAGCTGAGAAGTGTGGGGTCAGAAAGAGAATGATCAGTGGGGAAGGGAGAAAGTGATAGATAACAATATACAATTTTGTAGTCAGGAGAGGCCATCCTGAGATGTGAATATATTCTCTTAAAAAGGGAATATATTCCCTTAAAATGGGAATATATTCAACTTCCTGAAAATCCTCAAATCCATTAATCAGGAGTAAGCTGATGCACATATACAAGGAGTAAGGTCCTGACCTCAATATATGTTCACATTATACCAGACCAGAGATCAAGACCATGATTCCCCTAAGACATCTATCCTTATTATTAGTGTTGAATAAGCAGAGGCTAGAACAAGAGAGTTAATCATCATCACTTGTATTTTGGCAAAGATCAAAGGTAGGCAGAAAAGTGGGAAAGTTTCAGATATGCCCTGATCAAAAGTTGTTGGCCTGGCGGAACTGAAGGCAGGCAAATTAGGAGCAGGGAAACTTGAATCATTCCCATGTGATTGGTGTAGCTTTCTCTCATTGAAGTAGAACATAAATTGGGGAAACTCTTAGTTATTAATCAAGTCCTTGCCATTTTAGTCAATTATTTCAGGGCTTATTGTTGGGCTGCCTGGATTGTTACTTGAGATAGCAGTCTAAGTCCGACATAAACCTGGCTGGTTTCCTGAGGTATCTGTTATAAATGAGGGGGCTGATTTCTTTGGGACATTGCTGTAGGATGTGGTTCAGCATTCTACTTTAATATAAAGTCCAGCCACTGTTTGTATCTTCAGTTTCTCAGTATCAACTAAACCAGGGTCTTCCAATTGCCACACTCTCTGCCTTGAATCCACTGGAATCAACATCACTGCACCTTTTATGTCTCATTGTGGCAGCCACATCAAAAACACTAAGGCCCAAGTCGGCTCTCTTCTCGTGGACTACATGGTCCTGCATTTTTCTCATTCTCTCACCTACTTCCCTTCCCCCCAACTCATTTTACTGTGAAATTTATGAAACATTATATATATTTCTCCATATATATATTTCATCTTCACTTTATTACTCTAATAAAAACCTGATTCTCGTCTGAGGACACCTCAAGTCCTCTCAAGTGGCAGTTACAAGTAGCCCCTTTCAGAACATTTTTTCTCCCTTTTAGGAAAACATACACACATGATTAATTTTTAATCTACTATAAGGTCACATTACCTACTATTGTGTGGCAGTTATCCATTCACCCTCACATACTTTCCCATTTTTTCATGATTTTTAACTCCTAATCAATGTAGTCTTTCCAATACTGCTACCCTCTTAATTCTTGGTGTCTTGATATACATGTTTGTGATACTTCCAGAGACCAACCTCTCAGTATCTTGAATTCTTTTCTTCCAAAACTTGCACTCCAGCCTTTCTCAGTCCCTTATTTGCAGAAACATAACCCAGAACTTTTAAACACAGCAACTCCTTTGTAAGACCAACTTTATACTTCCAACTCCCCAACTACCATCTCCTATGATTCCATCTCATTCTTTCTATTATCAACTCCCTGAAAATTTTCCTCTCTTTTAAGATTACTTAATCTGATGTTGCTCCTGATTCAGAGGAGAGGCTGCCCTTCTTTCTAAGGATTAGTCACATTGTTCTTGGCTTATTTGGTCTCCAGGGCTGCTTTTCCTGCCTTTCCATGTCTCTCTCCTTGGTGTGTTTTTCTGTCGGTCAACCTGCATATTAGTTTTTTTTTTTTTTTGCATGCCCCAAAAAACAAATGAAAGGAAAAGAAAAATTCTCCTTTTGAAACTATCTTGCCCACAATGTCATACCCTATTTTTTACCTTTTATGATAAAACTCAGTGACTGAAACAGTTAATGTCAATGTCTCTATTTCCTCCTCATTCCCCAGTGCATTAAATCTGTTCCCTATCTCTATGACTATACAGCAAAAGCTTTGCTACAATTACTAATGAATTCCTCATCAATAAATCCGATCCCTAGGTTTTGTTCTCATCCTACTTAATCCTGCTGCAGTATTTGGCACTGTTAGATACACTTGTCTTCAAATCTTCTCTTTCAGTTCAGAGAATTTAATTTCTATGATTCTTTTTCTTTTGTACTTTTTCTTTTAATATGGCTATGTTTCTCTACCTAAAATGTTATATTTCTATTTTTATATGCAGCTGTTATTGCCCTACATGATCCTGCCCACCTAGTAATCTCATTTATTACAAATACTTTATTGTCAGTAGAAAGAAAGTCTACTTTACTATCAGTAGAAATGTAAGTTCAATATGGTCATGGTCTGGCTATATTTATTCAGTTCTATACTCCTAGTAGCTGGCTTGAGCCTGTAAAATGGAATATTTTATTTAATGAATGATATGTTGCTTAAATTTAATGATATGTCACTTTATGAACTCTATATTTATATTTCTAGGTATGTACTACACATTTCTATTTTTATGTTCCACACATAACTCAAATTTAACAGTAAGATACTGTTTTTTCCTAAAAATATATTTTTTGTACTGCATATATATATCACTTCAGTCATTCATTTATTTGTATATTAGATAAATATTTACATTTTAGTTTGCATCAGACCAGCTTATAGCAGTGTACAGATGAAAATTCCTACCCTAATGGAGTTTATATTACAGTGAAGTAAATATAAGATAAACAAGTAACTATCTAGAGGGTTGAGTATTCATGAGTATCAAGAAAAATATAAAGCAGAGATTGGTGAGATGTATGCAAAAGAATTTAATTTATATAAAACTCTTAAGTGAAGATGTCAGGGAAGTAAGGGAGCTTCTTTGAACTCCCATATACCTATGGCATGAGTAAGCAAGTGCAAAAGCCCTGAGATGGAAGTTTTCCTGCCTGTAATGATGAAGATCAAAGGGGCCAGTGGGGCAGGAATGAGAAGACCTGAAGGGATAACACTAGAGCTGAGGTCAGAAAAGTAACAAGAGTTCACGTGGGGCTATAAATCACAGAAAGAGTAATAAAGGTAGGCATGGAGATGTTTGATTTTCACACATGGAAAATTAAGTAGAATTCACTTTAACTGATATGGAGGAAATTGTGGAAGAAGTGAATCTGAGGATGAATATCAAATGCTCGGTTTTGAACACATTAAATGTCATGCATTAACCTGGTTATATAGACTGGTCATAAATACCAGTTTGCCGTTCATGCTTAAAATGTTTTTGTAAGTTCTAAGTAAATACATGGTATTTAAAACATTAAAATGGGTTGTATTCCAGATTACTGAAGGAATAAAAGAAATGTCTGAGTCCTTTATTTCTTTAAAATTGATAGTCACAGAAATTAGGAAAGCTAATAAAGGGCGTGAGACAGAATACAAGAGAAGTAAGAGGAAAGCTGGGCAAGTGTCGCACCTTAGAAACCAAGACACAAAGCATTTCAAGGATTACAGACTGATTAAATGAGAGAGCTGCTACAGTTAAGTAAGATGAAGACAGAAATAATCAATTTAATTTTACTTTCTTCTACATTTTAGCAAGGCTGCAGTGGTCTTGGGCAAGATTATGAGAAACACACATGTCTGTTTTCATTTTTTTACTAACGGCCATTGATAAATGATTTTTGTATGTATTAATTTTTAAATGTTACAAAACAGTTACATGCTAACTCTATAATCATTTCATGTTTTCATTGAGAAATGTAATAAAGATATTATTATGGACTAAATGCTTGTGTTCTCCGAAATTTCTATGTTGAAGTCTTAATCCCTAATGTGATAGTATTTAGAAAGGGGCTTTTAGCAGGTAATTAGGTCATGAGGGTAAAGACCTCATGATGGAATTAGTGCCCTTATAAAAAGTGATATGAGAGCTTTCCCTTTATCTTGCCCCCACCCCCACCAAGTGAGAAAAGAAAGAGAAGATAGCAAACCATGGGGAGAGCCCTTACCAAGTACCAGGCTGACTCCTGATCTAGAACTTCTAGTCTCCAGACTGTGAAAAATAAATATTTATTGTGTAAGTCAACTATCTCTGGAAATTTGTTACAGAAGTCTGAACTAAGAAACATATGCTTTCCCTCATCTACGTTACAGTTATGTATCCAGTTGAACAGTTTATCTAGGAAAACCAATATAAATTTTTGGATTCTTTCCTTTATTTATCAGTATTTATGATAATGATTTTTTTCCTATCTACTTCTGAAGGTGAACATTTCTTGTCTTACCTAATACTTAGTGTAACAACAAGCTCATTGATTTAATCATACTTGATGGGTTTCAGTACACTTTAATTATTGTCATTATTGAAACACAACTTTTTAATTCTTTAGCTAATAATAGTTTCTTCAAGATGGCTTCTAAGATCTTTTTATATAAACTTCATAGTCTCTCTGGACATGTACAGAAATTCCCTTATACCACCTTGCATTCAGTCTTCTCTTCTAGGCCAGAACAAAGAAACAACTGATCTGCTTTCTGTCATTATTCATGTTTGAATTTTCTATTATTTTATATAAATTATGTCATACAGTACGTGCTTTTTTGCATCTGTCATTGTCCTCAGCCTGTTTCTGAGAGCTATCCATATCGTGACATGTGCTACATTAGTCCATTCTTCTTGATTACTGTATAGTGTTCCATTCTGTATTTACAATGCAATGTGATTATCTATTTACCTGCTCATGGACAATTCAATTCTTCACAATTTGGGGCTATAAATAAAGTTGCTATGAACAGTCAGGTACAGGTCTTTTTGTGGATATAAATTTTCCTTTCTTTAGGGTAAATACAAATACCTAAGAGGGAATTGTTGGGTTACATAGTAGATACTATTTTGTTGCAGAGTGTCTGTCATACATCATGACCTAGTGTTTACAACTTGTAAGTTGTGCTAATGATTTAGATTCTTAGATGAATAGCTAAAAATCTGTTATTATCGTGGCAATATATGCGCTACCATTAAAATGAGTACTGCCCTAAAGTGACTTTTTCTGGCTGGGTATTTTTGTTTGACTAGTAAAACATAAATGCCTTCAGAAAGAAATGGCAAGGCTTCCTGTAAATTGTAGAAGTTTGGGAAGAAGTATTTTGCTTATTCCTATATTTTTTCTGTAGCTATAGGAGCAAACCATAAAAAATCTCAACAATTTTAATATTACAGAAATGAAGCACAACAGCAAATATGGTTTTATAAAATAGTTATTAAATAGTGATACACCTAAATTTAAACCTCAATTTTACATGAAGTAAAATAAAGGAAAGTCTGAATTACAGTGTATCTGGAAACTGAAGTTTGCAGGTATTTCCCTAAAGACAAAGATGACAGAAGAGTCAGTGGCCTGATAATTACACCCCATGAAGATCAAAGACCTGAAAGATAAAAAGGGATCCTCTCACAGAGCCTCAACTGGTCCTTCAGGACAGTGACTGACAAAATCATTCTTCACCTCAGACACACATTGGGAAGATAATGAGGTCACCAGAGAGGACTGGGCAGGCTTTTTGGATTTTATATAAAGGGTTCTGAGAGTAGCATTTCCTGGGAGCACTTAATCCAAACCATTACCAAAACCATAGCGGCCTATCCTTTCACTAATAAAACTATGCTGAACTGAATACCATTGAGCTGATTATATCTAGGCAGGATAATTGTGTACGGATATGATAAAATATTTGGCTAATTGAAAAGCTTTGCTTTCTTGTCTTAAGCCTTCATCTTCTGATAAAGAAACTGCCATGCATCATTAAGAAATGTATCAAGGATGTTGAATTTAATGGAATGAATGGAAAAGGAATTAATAACCTTTTGTAGTGAGACAGTGAGTGTGTTTATGTGTGTATATGTATATGTGAAAGGATAGTGAACCAAATGTTTAATGGTGAAGTGTGAAAAAACAGTTAATGCTTTCATCAAATACATGCAGATCTCATCAGGTACTTTTAGGATTGAACTTCTATGAGCATTGAAATGATGTGTGACATATGGCTCCCTTTGTACAATACGAGCATAAATGATCTATATTATTTCTAGGCATAAGTCAGAATAGACAGTTCATGATTTGCCCCATGCAGAATACAATTTGTAGATGGCTTTTACCTCTCACTGAAACACTTAGAAAAAGAAAATTACAGCATGTACAACCATTAAAAACTAACCAATTTAATATGAAATGATAGCAGTTTGGTGTGAAACCCAGAAGCCCTCCATGGCAGTATTAAAAGATGCCTTCATTACCTGGAGCGGAGAGTGTGTTAAAAAATTGGCACAAGATCTGATTATAAGAATAGTGAAAATCACTGTCTTGGCACATCTTTGAGGAAAAAATTATAGTACTCTATTAGAGAAGGAGTAAAAGTGTGAAATAGGATGGAGATATTTAGGTAGATTCTCCTAAAAATGAACACTCAGATTGTCTAAATTATCTGGCCTGGGAGATTTGTCTGCCTCCATCTTGCTATATGTGAGCAGATTCATTTTTCTTGTAGAATATGAGAAGGACTCCCGTGGGCAGATACCTTTAAAAGTGTTGCTTGTCTTCCTTCAAATCTGCCCCAACCTTCTTTCATTCGTGAGACTCACCAAATTCATAAAGTGGAACAACTACATCAGATTCATCTGGAAATATGTTGGAAAATGTGACCATGGTTTGGGCCATTACAAACCAGTAATAGGGGGAAGGGTCATCAATCTATATTTTAACAAGCCTTTCAGTTATTTCTGATACATGATATAGTTTCAAACCTCTCTTTTTAAACAAATAAAGTAGTATTTTGAATAACAGAGGTCACATTGTGTCACTGGACTCTTCAATGCCAGGTAGAAATAATTCCCATAACAGGAAGTAAGACTGGAAGAGCAGCCAGGAAAGATCTGAAGTGATGGTTAATACATTATGGTGTGCCAAGAGACAAAAATACTTAGACAATAAGGATGTTTCTTGATTTCTATAACTTAAAAAAATCAGAAGCCAGCACTCAAGACTGATGTAAGTTCCTCCAAGAGAAAATAACAATTACTCAGTTTCCAAACATGAGTCAATTGTCAGCCACTGACTCTTACTGTGGTATTATTGATCCAGTAAATGTCTTCTTTAATCTTCATTAGAGATGACCATCTAAAGCAGTTCTTATGCACATGAATGGATAGCAATAAACACAGTTTTTCCAGGGCTTTATTATCTCCTGCTTTCTGTCACAACATAGTGTGAAGGAATATTTATTGTCTGAGAATTCTGAAGAACCTTACACTAGGTCATTATATTGATGCCATCATGTTGAGCAGCCCTGACACACAGGAAGCTCGATGTCCTCTTGCTGGATGTCATGATTAGACAAACGGACACCAGAGGGTGACAGAAACTGCTGTCAAATACTTAGCATATATTGCATTAGTGAAATTTCTTAAAGTCACTTGGAATGTGTTAGACTGAACTATCTCATTTAAGTAAGGAAAATATATTTCATCTTGACCCTATCACCCCAAATGAGGCCCAGCACTTGGTAAGCCTTCTTTGGCTTGCACAGGCATTGTCCAGGCCTAGCAGGAAATACCAAAGCATTCATGTTCCCAGAAGCTTCTCTCAGCAAATGTCAGACATTGCTTTGATTGTTAAATTTCCCAGATTTCCTGCCTTCCTGGTGAGATAACTTGAGTCATATTCTCCTCTGTCTCTCTATATTTGTACAGTGGGATTAAACTTTACCTTCCCACAATGATAATTTGCTTGATAATATATTCTTTTGGTACTTTCCTCCTTGTGCCCTCTCACTTCTCCATCCACCCATCAGTATTGCCTGAGGTTACAAAAATAAATTGTTTATGCCTGAATCTTTGTCCTAGTGTCTGCTTCTGTGGAATTCTATATTAGACAACATTTAGTAGAGAATTTTACCCATGATTGTGGGAGACATAGCTTTATAGTGACACTAGAATTTTTAACATTTGCCTTTAATAAAATGTATAAGGCCACTTTGCCAAATTTTTAGTGATCAAATTGATTGTATCAATTGTTAAACTTGTATTCCTTTTAGATTGCCTATTATTCTCTTTTGTACATATATCGATCCTCTGCATGATAACAAACTAAAGTCAAGGATGCTTTTATAATTGAATTTCTGTACTACATAGCATGATGGCTCATACATTTTGGGGCACTATGGATTCATTAGATTTAAGTAAAGTACCTTTATTTTAATATTAATATACCAATAGTGTGAACAATACATTTAATATACTTTTCCCCAAAAAACATCTCTTAGTTTGTGAATATGTGGGTAGAAGATAAATACTTAGTTTATGAATGATCCTATGATTTTCTCCATCTCCACTGCCTAGAAAAATAAAAAAATGACCTTGCTTTAGACAAAAGCAGGAAAGTTAGAAAACACAGTGAATAAGAAAAGATGATTACTATGACCAAATGTTTAGAAACTAGTATTGTAACTTCATGTTGAGTCATGAGTATGACCAAATCTAGATGCTGGGAGTGTTTTGAAGGCAGGAATTTAAGCAAAAATCCAGAGGCAGGGTGATATATAAATAGATTATGGGTTTGAATTAAAGTTGTCCTGTCTTATTATTTACTTGCTGGAGGCCATGAGCAAGCTATTTAGCATTTCTGATCTTAATTTATTTGTTTTCCTTGATAGTAATAATTATAGTACCTACTCACCAATGCTGTTTCTGGAATAAAATGCTTATGTCAGTTACTGGAAAGAAACAATTTAGGTGAAAATTGGGGGAATAAATTTTAATTATTTTAATTTAAGCATTTAAAAAATTATTCCATGTCTTTTTCCAAATTATTCAGCATCTACTATAATAGTTTTTTATTATTATGAGAGTATTCAATTAACAGAATCAACCACTACAAGAGACCTTTCCCTAGTTTACTTATAAGCCTGGTTGGTAAATTTTGTACTAAAAGACCATTAGATTAAACCTTAATGTAAACCTAAATCATATCATTTACAACTTATTTTGTATCAGATTATACATTTTATTAATATAAAAATAATTGTAAAATAGTATTTTAAATAATATTATTTAAAACAATTACTTAAAATATTTAATTTGTAATATTTAAAACAAATGTAATATGCCAATGTAAGTACAGGGAAAGGAAATCCCGGGGCAAAACACCTCTAAAAATCGAAATCAGTAAAAGGGAGAAATAAAGTTTAAAACCCATTTACTGCTTACAAACTGCAGTCTAGGACTGTCTCTCTGCTCTGCTCCTGAAGAAGCAAGCAAGCAAACAAGCCAGCCCTTCCCTTTCAACTCTCAAGTTCAGACAAACCCACCATTGCCCAGGTAATTACCCATTGATATGGAGATGAATTTTTCTCCACCCCTGAGAATATGCAAATGCACTAAAGCCAGGCGAGATATTCTGGAAATGTTACAATTTTACCCACAGCCAATCTGTTTTTTTTTGCAATGCCCTTATTTTCTTTCTACTTCTTCATTTATGCATTTAAATACATTTATAGAAAGTTATAATTGTGTTCAAATTTGAGCAAAACTGCAAGATGCAATGCTTTAACAATGTATGTGTGGTAGTCAGGAATAAATTAATGGTGTTGGTGGTAATAAGTTGATTAATTTTGCTTCTTAGGACCTAAAAGGGATGAAGGTTTGTACTTCTTAAATATGATTGGCTTAAAATTAAAATCACTTCTGTTTTATTCTATCTGAATGTTATATTTAAAACAATCTATTATAGTATAATATACCCATAGGAAAAATGCACAGATTTTAATAAAATTATCCTATGAACTAAATAAATAGACATCCATCTAGTACTTACTCATAATTGTTAAAACTTGGGAACACTCACATGTCCATCAACATCAGAGTAGATTAAATATGTTACATTTATATAGACTAAGTAGCAGAAATACTGAATACTGCTATTCTTAGAATCCCAGATTAAAACAAGTAAAATTATAATGATAAATAAGAAAAAAATACATCAAATACTATACAAAGCATAATTCTGTTTACATATGAAGTTCAAGTTTCAGGTAAAATTATTCTACATTCATAAAATCAGAATAACTGTTAGCTTTACATTATTGACTGGAAAGGGATGTGAGGACTTCATATGTAACAGATACAGAGAATAGTTAGGTGACTAATTAGCTAATAATTGTATATTAAATAAATGTCTTACAATTTGTATCTCAATATACACATATATAATAATGAATGTTTATATCTATTAGATGTTTTATTTACAAAAAACAAAAAATCCAAATATCTTTATAAAGCATGGAAGAATCATAAGTCATTTTAATCCTATTTGTAAAATTGGGCATCTTTATTCTTAGGTTTAGCTAATCATGCTAGACAATTGCACTGTTGATTCTAGAAATCTATCAAAATGTTTAGTTGTATCACATTTGATTGACAGATTTTTAAATTACATGTCCTAGTAAAACTGGATGAATAATTCTGCTTAAAATAGTGAAAAGCATTTTAACTATTTTCTTAAATTCTATTCCTTAGAATACAGGGCTGTGATAACTCAAAGAAATAAAACATACTGCCTTTGTTTTAAAGTCAACCAGCATACAGAAACAGTTGGTAAGTAATAGTAAAATTCACAAAATTTCAGAGAAAAGTAGAATACAGATAAGATTTTATGGGACATAAATTTGGTTCACTTTAGAAAAACCAGAATAAACATTTCAGGTAGTTTAACCAAATGATCAAACACCAAAGCAAAAATTCCAATGATATTAATAGATCATTTTAACTAGTTTAGGTACAGCTATAGATTAGGTAATCCACATTATTAGACCTTTATATTTTATTGGAGATGTTCCTTCAACTTAAAATTAAGTATCAAGTGCTTGTACAAGATACTGTGTTTTTGGTAGGTGACATGTGAATTAATATAAGAGTATAAAAGTGTGATGCATTCAGAACCAAGAAACCAAGAAAATAACTGCAAGGTAGATATATCAATATACACCAGTTTAATAAATCACTTAAATGGAGTAAACATCTCATTCCCAAAAGCAACTGACATTCTAAAATCTAAAGATTCTCAACTGTTTACAAATAAAATTAATAAAAGCTAGTAAAATATTGACAGAACAAAACAGTAAAATTTGGCTGAAATATAAATATATAAGAATAGTACATATAAAAGGAATAGATAATATTGTAAAGATGTTCTTTTTCCAAGTCATCCTAAAATGAGAATACAAATATGCATATAGAACATATAGCACTTAAAAAAATACAAACCTATAAAATACCCTAAATATTTAAGGAAAAAAAAAACAAAGAAAGGGATTGGCATTTGAGAATATTGAGGCATTTTAAAAAGTTACATAGCAATTAAAAGTGTGGGCCTTGTAAGATAAAGAGACTAAAGAATAAAAATATGTACGCATAACCAGATGCATAGATTATATACAGGGTTAATTGTATGATATAGGCAGCATTTCTAATTGATAGACTTTTCAATACATAATGATGATATACTTGATGACTTATCTGGAGCAAAAATAAAATTAAACCAAATTCTCAAGTCATACACAAAAATGAATTCCGGATTGGTAACTAAATAAAAAATAAATGATTAAAGAAATCATAGAAGAAAACAAAATAGAACAATTTTATAATACGTAAGTGTAAAGTACCTTCCTAAGCATAAAAATGTAAAGAGACTACCGAGAAAAGTAGATATATTAAAATATGTAAGTAATAAATTGTATAAAATGAAACATGCCTTATGTAAAGCTATGAGTGACAAATTTAATACATAAATAATGAGCTATGTATGAGCATCCTACAAGCCAATAAATAAAATAACCCAGTAAACAAGGAAAAGATGTAAGCTAAAAAGAAGAAATGAAAATTAATGATATAAACTACATACATAATAGTGTAAGGACTAAGGAGCAAGAAATGTAATAAAAGTTGATATTAATTTTGTACATAAACTTGAGGAAATTAGCATTCTTATAATATCTTGCCTTGTAAGGATAGGTTTATATTTACAGTAATGTTCACTATAGCATTTTTTTCTTATATAGGAAAACTAGAGACCTTAAATTCCAATAATTTGGCCATTATTAAAAGTAGCTCAGCATTACAGTATTCTATAATACTATGCAAAATGACAGCATGTGAGGGGAAAAGTGATAGAAAGGGAGATAAATATTTCTGCTAAATTTTATTGAATATGTTGTGAAAAGTAGCAAATTGTAGGTACAAAATATAGACTGATCTTATTTGCATAAACAAAACAGTATATTTACCGTGTGTTTGTAAAATGCTCAGAAAGAAAGTTACACACATATTGCAAGCACTACCTCTGGGGAGAAATTTGATTATGAGATTATTTTTAATGTAGGTTTTTCATTATTACTTATACACTAACATACAATTAGAATTATAAAAGTTTATAGGTAAGAAAGAAAAAGAAAAGCAGGAAACAGTAAAGGAAGAAAGAAGCAAGCAAGCAAGCAAGCCTACTGTGAGATGATCTAGGTTTCTATCTTTTGTTGTCCTTGGAATAGACAGATGTAGATAAAACAGTCTTGAGGTTATGACTACTTCTGTACCAAAAGTAGATTCTTCTCCATTCCTGCCAGTGTTCCTAGGACTTGGAAACTGAGTGGATGAACATAATGAATAGCATTCGGACTAGTGTAAATCAAAGATGTTGTTCAATATCCATTTTTATAATAACTGCAAGATGATAAGCAATTAAAAAGTGGAGGAAAAGCAGACTCAACGTCTGGGATAATGAGGGCAGCTCCCAAACCCCTTGGTTTGGACACAAATCTCTAGACCAGAGTACTAGCAGGGAATATTTATGTTACAAAACCTCCATGTTGTACATCAAATAGTAGTGTGGCTTCTGTGACATTTTCCAGGAAATTGTATCTCATAAATCAATATATTCTAGGTTTGCTTGCAATAATCAATGCTAAACTGAGATTAAAAGCATTATGTATGAAAGGATCCTTTCTTGCCTGTATCATCACCCTACTTCTCAGAAGTCCCAGTTATCAAGTTTATAAGGAAATGAGGCTCCTCCTGCTCCTCCTAATGTCCCAGTATCGAGATATACATGAGCCAACGTGAGTTGCTTTAACTTCTTTTTCCTCCCTCGTATAGGGCATGGTCCAAACAAGATCCATGCTGTGGGAATAGAGTGATAAGAACGTGTCTTTTACTGAAATTTTGACAAAGTTTCATAGGAAAATAGCATTCATAGGCCCTATGATATACTATGGTTTTACAAAGTAATTTAAATACTTCCGAATTTCAAAATCTAACAGATGATCTATTGTTTTAGAATGATGAAAATGCATTTATTATTATTGGGTCATGTCAAACATTATTAGTCTATTAATAAAACTATGTCAAAATTGACAGAAAGTTAAGTCCTCTTAATTATTATGTCTTTTCTTTGTGTCACCACAAAACAAAGTCAAATAAGAGTGCTTGTGTTCTTTGATGCTTGGAGAGGATTTGTATTAATTCAAATACAATTTCAATCTTTAGGTGTTTATAAGAATCATTTTTGAATAAATTTCATGATAAGAACATATTTACATCTTCATGTGACACAGATAAGATTGTTTGATGCATTAAACAGCAATAATTCACAACTCATGTTCTAAAAATAATTCTAATACAAATATGTAAATAACACAGAGGACATAATTTAAAAGATAACCCTGTGGAAAATCATAATTTATTTGAACAAGATCAAATGAATCTTTTATAATCACTTGAAATTCACTGGGATAAATAAAAAGAGCAAATAATTAATTCTTTACCAGAACTTACATGATGTTAGAAGTGAATGCAATAAATGAAAACACTCTTAAGAACTACAATCAAATAACAAGAAAAATATTTAAAACTGTAGTAGAATCAAACTCACCAATTTCTTTTTCAGCTCTCTCAAAACTGTGTCCTGATCTAATAAATTTGAAGCCACTTTCTGAGCAGCATACATAATATTCATAAAACACTATTAGAGAATATTTTAAACTTTACATATGGTAATATTGGAGTGCTACTATGAGATTGTTTGTAATAAAAGCATGAAAATATGAGGATATAGAACAAAAGACAGCCTAATATTCTAGATAAATCTGGATATAGACTTGTTTTTTAAAACTAAGCTAAGAGGGGCCTCATTCAAAGGAAAAGTAAAAATCTAACATAGTTTATGTTTAAAGTTTACTGATGTATTCAGTATTTACTGAGCACCTATTATGGACCAGGCTTTATTCTAGGTATAGTTGGAAATGAGACAGAGAACATCTTTACACTTTTCATGTAAATTCCATCAGGGGATCATGGAAAACTAAAAACATTTTTTAAAAGAAAAAATAACTGAAAATGTCTATTCAGAGATGTTATATAAAATTATATAAAAGACTTTTTTTTTAGGACTACTTTAAATAAGAAGAGGAGAAAGCCCTTCCAAAATGGTGATTTAAACTGAGATTTGAATGCCATGAAGCTGTCAACATAAGCAATTCTAACGTGTTCAATATATTAAAGGTGCTGAAATGAAACTATAATGGCAGGAGCAGGGGAAGTTACTTTAGAGAGACATGAGATGAGCCCAGAAAAGTTGGCAGGGTCTTTATAAGGTAGGAAGAGAATAGTTCACTACATTCTTGCAGTGCAAGGGTCATAAACATTGAGTGAAGTGGTGAAAGGACATTTAATAAAATAAAATCATCTTCAGAGTTACTAATTTATTCCTTTGTCCAGCTTTGTTCATCTCTTTTCACAAATCTCTCTCTTCCTCTTCTTTCTTTTCTATGATTACCAATCTTGCTGTATAGCTGTGATACATACTTCTTAGACTGGCTTAAATTGCTTTTTTATTTATTTTTAGTTATCAATATATGATTTGTATATAATGAGAATCAAAGGAATATATAGCACAATTAAACTGACATTGAGTGCCTACATGTTAGGATCAAGAAACACATTTTCTAAAGTAATTACAGTTGATGCTTGCATAAAAAGATGGTTAAGAATGCCAACCCCTAGGCAGTCGAAATTCCATGTATAACTTTTCATCCCCAAAAAACTTAACAGCATACTACTGACTGGAAGCCTTTGTTATAAACATTTGATTAGCATGTATTTTGTATGTTATATGTATTATGACTGTTTTCTTATACTGAAGCTACAGAAAAGAAAATGTTGTTAAGAAAGTCACGAAAATGAAAAAATACAATTTCAGTACTGTATTAATACTGTATGTTTATGTTATCTAAGATGAATTGTCACCACCTACATCAATATTGTCTTATATGGTACAAAACAGATATATATGTATAGATATTATATATATTGCTAGCACTAAACGTCAAAAATGAAAAAATAGTGTGGAAAAGATTGATATTATTTACATTTCTAATGATGCAATCTTGGTTCTCACTTCTCTTCCTTACTAATAAATGTCTTCATAGCATTCTTTCCCCCCTAGAATAGGGCACTTTTATTTTCATTAAAAACCTGCTCAAGCAAATATGCTTTCTCCTCAGTGATTCTCTTAATGGTGTCTGGGAACTAGTCTGCTGCCTCTTGGACAACAGAAGTTGCTGCTTCTGTTATTTGACATTTTTAAGCCAAACGTTTCTTGAATTATCAAACCATCCTTTACTGGTGTTAAATTCTCCAGCTTTACATCCTTCACCTTCCTTTGCTTTAAGTTGTCATATAATGATTTTGTTTGGCTCAAATTGTATTAGAGTTCATAGGAATGCCTTTCTTACAGCAATCCTGCACCCACACGAAAAGCTGAATTTTCAAAACAAAATAAAAAGATATTTCACAAGAAGTGCAAGGTTTTTGCACGTGCTGGTGTAGCTATAGCAATGGTTTCACAAATACCCTTTCTTTGTTTTTTTTAACAATGGTCCTTATGCTGGATTCATTTATCTTGAAATGGTGGGCAACTGCAGCTGCAGACCTCAACCTACTGTATATAAGAAGCAATTCAACTTTTTGTTGTAACATGACTTTTTTCTGATTCTTGGGAATGCTTCCAGCTTCACTAGTGGCATTTTTTATGGGCCCCATGGTTATTCAAGTTTTACAGTATTGCATTAAATACAATTAAAAATATGCAAGAACCATGACATAACTTTTTAAGGCAATATACAGTATACTGGAGGGAGGAAATGCTCACACAGAGATGATTAGCATCACATGGTGTTTGAAGCAGATATCTGAAACACAAGCTTATCACAAAAGCAAGAAGAGGTAGCAATTAAATTATTACAATAGTATAGTATGTTCTTCGGTTTATGAAGTTATGTTTTAATACTACATCTTTACATTTGTTTACATTTCTTTTGACTGTGAATGGTGCCATGTATGGTCTATGTTTGTGTGTGTACTTTTTGATATATTTTAACTTCTTATAATTTTGTATGTGTCTTATAGTAGTAAATGATAAAAGAGGTGATATATATATATATATGCATTTGTCCTACCTAACTTAAATTTTTAAAATATTTTCTAAGCTGTGTGGTTTATCTGGGAGTTTTTGAAAATTGATGCAAATCTCAAAAAAAATTTCCAGTACATTTTTTGAGAAAAATGTGCCAGTAAGTGTACCCACACAGTTCATGCCTATGTTGTTCAAGGGTCATCTCTATATTATATTCATTTCTGTGTAACAAATTATCATACATTCAGCAGTTTAAGATTTAAAGAAACAAACATTTCTTCCAGTTTTTATAGGTCAGAAGTTAGAATAGAATTTATCTGGGTTTACTTCTCAGGGTCATACAATATGTGTTAGCAAAGAAGATATTAGTTTGAGCATGTTTCACCTGGACTCTTGACTAGGAAGGAATGCGCTTCCAGGCTCTTTCAGATTGCTGGCAGAATTGATTTCCTCATCATCGTAGGACTGAGCACTGTTTTCTTGCGGGATTTCAGTGGCAAGGCTTTCTCAGCTCCTGAGGACACGCACACAGCTCTTTTCTATCTGACGTTCTTACAACATAAAAGTTGAATTTTTCAAATATAAAGAATTACTTGACTTTAGGCTCTAATATCCTCAAGTTATTAGGGATTCAGTCAGTATAGTTATTGTCCAAGTCTCTTATGTAATACATGTTATAGGTTGTCTAAATAAAGGTGATCTTTATTAGTTACTGAGGGAAATGTGTTAATAGCAATTCTGTGAGTTTGTCTACTTTTTTAATGTTTTGTTAAATTTTGCTTTCTATATTTTGGAATAATATTAGGAACACACAAATTTAGAATTGCTTCACCTAATTAAATTGAACTTTAATCACTCTGAATCATTTTCTTTCTCTCTACTAATATTCCTGGCCTTAAGGTCTAATTTGTCACATATTAAGAGAACCACAAAATTTAGGATTAATATTTTCATGGCGTATATTCTTCCATATTTTTACATTTTATCTTTCTATGCCTTTATATTGGAAATATCTCAGGTGCCAACAACATAGAGTTGCATTATGTTATTTTTATCATGTTTGAGACTGATAATCTTTGCTTTTGAATGGAGTGTTTAGTCAATTTGCATTAAAATAATTTCTGATAGTTTGGCTTATGTCTATCATGTTTCTATTTTCTGTTGCCTATTATTTTCTTATTCTATTCTTTTAGTACAATTAAACATTTCTAATTATCTCATTCTTTTAAATTACATTTTTAATTTTAGATTATTGAATGGTACTTAAATGGTTACATTAGACATTTGAATATGCATCTTGACACATTATAGTCTATCTTCACTTAGTAATTAATTTCTCCAAACTGTAGAAATTTTAAAGCAATTTAAAACACTTACTCTATTTTACTCCACTCCTGGCTCCTGTCCTTTTTATTTTTTATTTTTGTCAATTATTTTACTTTTACATTACTTATAAACCTCACAAGCCATTTTTATTATATATTATTTTAAATAGCCAATATCCTTCATATCTGTTCACATATTTATACACTGCAGTGATCTTTTCTTTCTATAGTTCCATGTTTCTGTTTGAGATCATTTTCTTAAGTCTAAAGAACTTTTATATAATTCTTGTAGAGACTACCTGTTGACAATGAATTTTCTGTTTTTTTATTCATTAAGGTATTATTAATATACACTCTTACAAATGTTTCACATGTAAAAACAATGTGGTTATTACATTTACCCGTATTATCAAGTCCCCAACCATACCCCATTGCAGTCACTGTCCATCAGTGTAGTAAGATGCCACAGATTCACTATTAGCCTTCTCTGTGCTACACTGTCTTCCCTGTGACCCCTCACACCATGTGTACTAAACATAATATCCCCAATCTTCTTCTCCCACCCTCCCTCCCCGCCCTCCCCCACCCCTCCCCTTTGGTAACCCCTAGTCCCTTCTTGGAATATGTGAGTCTGCTGCTGTTTTGTTCCTTCAATTTTGCTTCTTTGTTATACTCCACAAATGAGGGAAATCGTTTGACTCTTGTCTTTCTCCACCTAGCTTATTTCAATGAGCATAATATCCTCCAGCTCCATCGATGGTGTTGCAAATGGTAGGATTTGTTTTGTTCTCATGGCTGACTAGTATTCCATTTTGTATATATACCACCTCTTTATCCATTCATCTACTGATGGACACTTAGGTTGCTCCCATATCTTGGCTACTGTAAATAGTGCTGAGATCGACATAGATAGGGGTGCATATGTCTTTTTGAAACTGAGAAGTTGTTTTCTTTGGGTAATTCCTAGGAGTGGGATTCCCAGGTCAAATGGTATTTCTATTTTTAGATTTTTGAGGAACCTCCATATTGCTTTCCACAATGGTTGAACTAGCTTACATTCCCACCAGCAGTGTAGGAGGGTTCCCCTTTCTCCTCATCCCCACCAGTATTTGTTCTTCGTCTTTTCGATGCTAGCCATCCTTACTGGTGTGAGGTGATAGTTCATTGTGGTTTTAATTTGTATTTCCCTAATGATTAGTGATGTGGAGCATCTTTGCATGTGTCTGTTGTCCATTTAAATTTCTTCTTTGGAGAATTGTCTCTTCATATCCTCTGCCCATTTTTTAATCAGGTTATTTGCTTTTTAGGTGTTGAGGCATGTGAGTTCTTTATATATTTTGGATGTTAACCCCTTGTCGGATATGTCATTACTCCAGTTTTGCCAACAACAGTTGTTGAAGAGGCTGTTATTTCCCCATTGTATGTCCATACCTGCTTTATCATGTATTAATTGGCCATATATTGTTGGGTTTATATCTGGGCTCTCTAGACGGTTCCACTAGTCTATTGTTCTTTTGTGTCAGTACCAAATTGTCTTGATTACTGTGGCTTTGTAGTAGAGCTTGAAGTTGGAGAGCATAATCCCCCCGCTTTATTCTTCCTCTTCAGGATTGCATTGGCTATTTGGGGTCTTTTGTGGTTCCATATGAATTTTAGAACTATTTGCTCTAGTTCATTGAAGAATGCTATTGATATTTTGATTGGAATTACATTGAATCTGTAGATTGCTTTAGGCAGGATGGCCATTTTGACAATATTAATTCTTCCTATCCATAAGCACAGATGTGTTTCCATTTATTGGTATATTCTTTAATTTCTCTCATGAGTGTCCTGTAGTTTTCAAAGTATAGGTATTTCACTTCCTTGGTTAGGTTTATTCTTAGGTATTTTATTCTTTTTGATGCAACCATGAATGGAATTGTTTTCCTGATTTCTCTTTCTGCTAGTTCATCATTAGTGTATAGGAATGCAGCAGATTTCTGTGTATTAATTTTGTATGCTGCAACTTTGCTGAATTTAGATATTAGATCTAGTAGTTTCGGAGTGGATTCTTTAAGTTTTTTTTTGTACAAGATCATGTCATCCACAACAGTGACCTTTTAACTTCTTCCTTAGAAATCTGGATGCCTTTTATTTGTTTGTGCTGTCTAATTGCTGTGGGGAGGACCTCCAGAACTAGGTTGAATAAAAGTGGAGAGAGTGGGCATTCTTGTCTTGTTCTGATCTTAAACAAAAGGCTTTCAGCTTCTCATTGTAAGAATGATGTTGGCCATGGGTTTGTCATATATGGCCTTTATTATGTTGAGGTACTTGCCCTCTATACCCATTTTGTTGAGAGTTTTTATCATGAATAGATGTTGAATTTTGTCAAATGTTTTTTCGGCATATCTGGAGATAATCATGTGTTCTTTGTCCCTACTTTTGTTGATGTGGTGGATGATGTTAATGGATTTATTAATACTGTAACATCCTTGCATCCCTGGAATAAATCCTACTTGATCATGCTGGTGATATTTTAAATATATTTTTGAATTTGTTTTACTAATGTTTTGTTGAGTGATTTTGAATCTATGTTCATCAGGTATATTGGTCTGTAATTTTCTTTTTTTGTAGTGTCTTTGCCAGATTTTTGTATTGTAGTGATGCACTCCTCATAGAATGAGTTTGGAAGTATTCCCTTTTCCACTTTTTGGGAAACTTTAAGGACGATGGGAGATAGTTAGGGGAATTAATGGACACGGCCTCATCATAAGGTTCACAGCGATTGTAGGGGTCACTGGCTTCCATGGCAACTCTCTGGTAATGTACCTGCATGCACATCAACTGAATTGATTCAATTCTTTTTTGGACAAACTGGATAATCTTGTTAATAATGCAGGGCCCAAAAGTGAAAAGTAGGAGGAAAAGAAGGATAAGACCAAGGAAGGGCAGAATGTAGGGCAACCACCCATGTAACCCAGTCCAAAGAAAACTGGCTTGTAATTCTTTTCAGCGTCTCTCGAGGTCTTCTTGAAGTTACTTGACCTTATTTTGGACTATGCAGGAGTGGTTCACATAAAAGCAGCACTCTTCCTGTAAAAAGAGATATAAGCCTCCCCTTTCAGCTGTGAGGAGATCAAGCCCCCTACGGTTCTGTAGGACTACTGTCGTGAGGGAATCCAATTGTGCTTGGAGGTCAAGAATTGTGCTGGCTACAGCTTGTATATCATCGATCATCTGTTGAGAAAGGGCTTTATTATAATGCAGAGAGGTCCCCAATCCTGCTGCCCCAGTGGCAGCTCCAGTGGCCACCTCAAGGTCTATAAGCAGGGGGATAACTTGGATGGCCCTTTTTGATCTACCTCCAATGTGGTCTAAAGCAGGAATAGGGAAGCTCTGATTATTAGGGACCACTCCAATGTCAGGGAAAATTACAGCTGGAGCACAAAGCCCCATCCAGTCTGTTGGGAGAAAGCCAAACGCATCTTCCCCACAAATGAAGACCTTTCCATTTCGGGGACAGAGAAAGGTATTATTCACAGTAATATTTTGTTGGCAAAAAGAATAGTGGATTCAACCTACATCTATCCTACTAGTGTTATCAGTATGGGGGTCAGCTTTGAAGCATGGGCCTTTAAGGGAAAGAGGGTCTAGATAGACTCTAGAACTTGGGGGTAACAGCTGGCACTGGGGCTCGGTCTGTGACAGGTTAACAAGAAGAGCATTGGCTTGTAATGGTCCTGGCCTCAAGCACAGACAGCAATCCTTAGCTAAATCGGGATTGGTTCTATTGAGTAAGGTAAAAGCAGCCTGTATGATTGATTGTATCTCAGGATCAAGAAGCAATTCTCCCCTGATCTCCGGGAGGCTAAGAGGGTGGTAAATCGGGGGATTTTGGTCTTCAATCAGCCTGTCTACCAGTTTTTTAATTTTGTGCTGTCTAGCCTGATCTTGGACTCCGCCCCCATCAGAGGCACCTACAGGGGCAAATTTATTCCAGCAGACATTCTCTCCCCTATTCTTTCGACAGTCAGCATATTCATCCTTGCCTTTTATCAGAGTTGCATACTATTATGTTTTGTTCCGGTGAGTGTAGGGGATAACCTCCTGATAGCATTGAGCATGAACAGAGGCAAGAAAAGTGGTGCAAGGACACTCAGAGGGGGATTTCCATTGGGCAGGTGAAGATATTTTGGGGCCTGGCCAGCAATGGTGAGAGAGAACTCTCCCAAGGTATCCATTTTCTGTCCCTTGCATAAGTGTAACTGCCTGTTGCCCATTAGGGCAGGTTTTGGTAGAAGTATAACAGTGTGTGGGGGTAGGGACCTTGGAGTGAGCGCAGGCTGTGCAGGGGTGTCTCTGATGGTTTTTCGTAGTATGGCTCTTGCTTGACTGGGATCTCCAAATCCTGTCCTAGTTAATGGGAGATTTATTGCCATTAACAGGAAGACCAGCATCATTGGGTTCATTGCAGACCCTGAAAGAGAGAAAGAAGAGAGATATCCTCAGGAGGTGGGGGGCCTTCTGGGTCATCACTGACATCAGTGAACTCCCTCTCCTTAGGGGGGTAATACTTGAGATCCCTTGCGGGGACCCAGATCAGTCTTTTTTCATTGGTCGGAAAGACACAGCTGAATCCCCTTCCAGCTGTAATGAGGGGGTCTGGGCCCCTCCATTCTCCAGTAAGGGGGTCCTTCCATTGGGCTCTAATCGTCCGATAAGTAACGGTTGTTGTCCAGTGCTTTTGGAAGGGCGAGAAGTGTTCGCCTTTGGCAAAATTTAAAATATTTAGAGTAAATAATGCCATCTTTAGTTAACCATGGGGAGGGAGTATTCCCTCTTTTTGTTTTATTATTTGACATTTGAGGGTATGATTGTGTTTTTCCATGATTGCTTGTCCTTTAGGGTTATGAGGAATTCCAGTGGTATGGGAAATTTGCCATTTACCCAAGAATTCAGTGAAAGATTTACTAATAAAGCAGGGACTATTATCGGTTTTGATTTGATCTGGCAGGCCAAGAATGGCAAAGCACTGGAGAAAATGGCTTATGGCATGTTTAGATTTTTCTCCCATATGGGCTGTCACCCAAAAAGCATGGGAGAAGGTATCAACTGTTAGAAATATGTATTTAAGCTTCCCAAAAGGGGCAAAATGTGTGACATCAGTCTGCCAAAGGTTATTGGGCCTCAGGCCTCAAGTGTTCAGTCCGCCCTTTTGAAGTGGAGGAACTTGTAGAAAAGGCTGGCATGATTTACATGTCCTAATGATCTTTTTTAAGTCTCTGATGGGGACCTGAGGGAACCGATGGTGTAGTCCCCTCCAATTAGCGTGTGTAAGTTCATGAAAAGAGGTGGCCTCTTGTACCGTGTAGGCTGAAGCTAGTCGGTCGGCAAGAGCATTGCCTCTCGACAAAAAGCTCAGCAAGTCTTGATGTCCCCTTAAATGTTGTACGAAAAGGGGAACTAGTCTCTGTTTTAACAAATTGCGGGCTTTAATCATCAAAGAATGATGGGATTATCATCAAGTCTGATGTGTGCACCCACAAGGTTGGGCAGTAGATTGACAACATAAAGGCTATCTGAAAACAGATTAAGAGGGCCTTGGATCTCAGACAGAGCTGAAACAGCAGCATAAAGCTCTTTAAACTGGGCGGAGCCCTGTACCTCATGAAAGAGGGTTATGGCCAGAGGGCACTCACTTGTGCCCGGGGGAAACATTACCACAGAGGCTCCCTGCTTACCCCTGTCAGTAAAAACAGAGGGGAAAGAGGGGTCTGCCTCAGAGAGGAACATTTTAGGCGGCTGCCACACCAACTGGCTAAAAGAACTCATCCACTTATAGGGACCATAGAGGCAGTCCACTATCCCCGGAAAGCTTTCCATGGCCCTTGCCAATCTGGAATTATTTTTCTTTAGCCATGAGAAATCATTGACCCGAAGAGGGACGATCAAAGAGTAGGGTTCACACCCAAAAAGACGGACAGAAAGATCTCGTCCCTTGACAATGCAGTTGGCCATTTGATCCACTATAGGGTACACTCGGGGTGCCCCTCCCACAGATAGATGTATCCAATGTACAGGATCTCCCTCCTGAGCCAAAAGGGCAGTGAGGAGGGTCTCTCCCGCCATAATATAGAGGACCAGTGGCAAGTTTGGATCATATCTTTTTAAGGCAGCGTTATCAATGGCATGTTGAACTTTTGTTAATGTATCTCTATGTATAGGGTTTAAAGTCACTGTTGAAGCTAGATAAAGGCCTTTTAACAGGTCAAAAAGAGGGATAAGATCAGCTGTGGTTATAGGAATCCAGGGCCTCATCCAGTTGATTTCTCCCGGCAATTTTTGGAGCTGTGGTAGCATATATGTGCCCTGAATACATAACTGGGGCTTAACAGGGGAGACAACATCTAATGTCAAAGTAGTCCTCAAAATTTTAAAAGGAGCTATCTGTTGAACTTAATCTGGGGCAATTTGAAAGTTGTAGATTTTGAGCAGGGAAAGGCACCTTTTAAAGAGGTTGTCTAATTTGGGGGAACAAGTGGCCCCCAAGATAATATCTTCCATATATATGTAAAATAGTATGTCAGATTCCTCTCAGCTTGTTGCTGGCATTCCTCTTTATACAAAGCACACCACTTAATATGAAGGGGGCCAGGGAGAACCACCTGGGCAAGAGCCCTCCAATCTGTGGTGGTACACGGATGGTGAGCAAGTCCCTGGAGGATGGTCTCAGTCCAAGGAGCATTGGGGCTGTCCTCAAGAACGGCCTTCTTTAATTCCTTAAGGTCACCTGACTCTCAAGGGTACCAGGGGGCAGGGCGGTTACCTCCAGTATTAACATTGACAGGAAATAGCTGACATGGCCCTGGGTTAGGTTGTGGGTGGAACAATGGATTCTCTTGGGGTTGGCAGCCAATGGGAGAGCATGAGTCCTTATATGGGAGAGGAGCTGAAACCCCTGCCCATTGGTATGGGGGAGAGGGGTCTGATGGTGATATGAAAGGGTTAGAAGAGGAACTAGTACCAGGAAGTGGTGAGTACAAGGGAGCCGTGGATTTGGGAGGCCAGGGGGCGGCATCAAAAGGGTTGAGGGCACCATTGCCATGATTCTCATCTGGCTTTTTATGGCTTTCTTGTCCTGCTAGCATGGACTCAGCCTGAGGAAGGGGATCAAAATCTCCCTGGGAAGGGTCTCCCAACCCAATGGTTTCCCTGTCTAATAAGTTCTTGGCAGCTGGCTTTGATGGCCGAAGAGGGAAGCAACTCTTAAGGGCTGCTAAAGTGGGGAAGGTACCCAGAGGGGGAATATCACCCCGATTAACTTGGGCTTCTGCGTATGAGTTGCTCCACCCTGTCCCAAGTTTCCCAGTCAAACAAATTACTTGCAGGCAGCCACAGGGCGACCTTAACTAAGGTCTTCCAGGTTTTGATATCTTGGCTATCAGAGAGCTCTAGGCCTCTACTTTGGAGGAGGACCCTAAGGGATTCAAGAGAGGGATCAGGCTTGGAAGAAGAATGTCCCATATTTTATGGGATTACACTTACCCATAGTCTGATTAGCTCATCAGCGAAGTTCCTCGTTCCTCACACGGGGCACCATTTGTTGCTCTTCAGCAACAAGAAGGCAGGGGGACAAGCGGACCAGCCTGTTATCCCTGGGGCTCAGTGAGAGGGCAAGTGTCAGCGTCTTGGACACTCTCCCCTGAGATCCGGGGAAAAACAAAACCACACCAAGCTGGGAGATGTGTCAGCCTCAGGGGCACAGCAAAACTCAGCTTTATTCCATCAGAGGTTTAGTTATATAGGGGAAGATAAGGAAGTAACAGAAACCAATGGGAATTGACTATCTCATCTGTCACTAGGATCTTTAGGCAGGTTTCAGGTTAGATGGGGAGGTGGAGTTAGGGCCAAGAGCACGTGCATGGGAAGCTAGTTAGGCCATGAATGTGGAAGTAATGAGGGAGGATGGAAACCTCCAGTCTGCGGCCGTCACAGGCCTAAAAGAGGCAAAAGGTCCCAACACCCGAATAGCTAAAGCAATCCTGAGAAGGAAGAATAAAGTAGGGGAGATCTCACTCCCCAATTTCAAGCTCTACTACAAAGCCACAGTAATCAAGACAATTTGATGCTGGCACAAGAACAGAGCCACAGACCAGTGAAACAGATTAGAGACTCCAGACATTAACCCAAACATATATGGTCAACTAATATTCGATAAAGGGGCCATGGGCATACAGTGGGGGAAATGACAGTCTCTTCAACAGATGGTGCTGGCAAAACTGGACAGCTACATGTAAGAGAATGAAACTGAATAACTGTCTAACCCCATACACAAACGTAAATTCGAAATGGATCAAAGACTTGAATGTAAGTCATGAAACCATAAAACTCTTGGAAAAAAATGCAAAAATCTCTTCAACATAAACATGAGTGACCTCTTCTTGAACATATCTCCCTGGGCAAGGGAAACAAAAGCAAAAATGAACAAATGGGACTATATCAAGCTGAAAAGCTTCTGTACAGCAAAGGAAACCATCAACAGAACAAAAAGGTATCATACAGTATGGGAGAATATATTCATAAATGACAGATCCAATAAAGGGTTGACATCCAAAATATATAAAGAGCTCACACACCTCCACAAACAAAAAGCAAATAATCCAATTAAAAAATGGGCAGAGGAGCTAATAGACAGTTCTCCAAAGAAGAAATTCAGATGGCCAACAGACACATGAAAAGATGCCCCACATCACTTGTCATCAGATAAAAGCAAATTAAAACCACAATGAGATATCACCTCACACCAGTAAGGATGGCTACCATCCATAAGATAAACAACAACAAATGTTGGAGAGGTTGTGGAGAAAGGGGAACCCTCCTACAGTGCTGGTAGGAATGTAAATTAGTTCAACCATTGTGGAAAGCAGTATGGAGGTTCCTCAAAATGCTCAAAATAGAAATACCATTTGACCCAGGAATTTCACTTCTAGGAATTTATCCCAAGAATGCAGCACTCCAGTTTGAAAAAGACAGATGCACCCCTATGTTTATCGTTGCACTATTTACAATAGCCAAGATATGGAAGCAACCTAAATGTCCATCAGTAGATGAATGGATAAAGAGGATGTGGTACATATACACAATGGAATATTACTCAGCTATAAGAAAAAAACAGATCCTGCCATTTGCAACAACATGGATGGAGCTACAGGGTATTATGCTCAGTGAAATAAGCCAGGCAGAGAAAGACAAGTACCAAATGATTTCACTCATATGTGGAGTATAAGAACAAAAGAAAACTGAAGGAACAAAACAGCAGCAGAAGCACAGAACCCAAGAATGGACTAACAGTTACCAAAGGAAAAGGGACTGAGGAGGATGGGTGTAAAGGGAGGGATAAGGGCAGGAAAAAAGAAAGGGGCAAAACGATTAACATGTATAATGTAGTGGGGGGCACAGGGAGGGCTGTGCAACACAGAGAAGACAAGTAGTGATTTTACAGCATCATACTATGTTGATGGACAGTGACTGTGAACGTGTATGTGGTTGGGACTTGGTGAAGGGGGAAGCCTAGTAAACATAATGACCTTCATGTAATTGTAGATTAATGATACCAAAATAAAATTAATAAAAAAAAAAGTAATCTTGGTTCGAGGCCCTTCTGCTTCATGGTATTAAATGCATCATGCCACTGCTTTCTGGCCTGTAAGGTTTCTGCTGAGAAGTCTGATGTTAGTCTGATGGGCTTTCCTTTGTATGTGATCTTATTTCTCTCTCTGGCTGCTTCTAATAGTCTGTCCTTATCCTTGATCTTTGCCAATTTTTATTATTATATATTTTGGTTTTGTCTTCCTTGGGTCCCTTGTGTTGGGAGGTCTGTGCACCTCCATGGCCTGAGAGAGTATCTCCTCCAGATTGGGGAAGTTTTCAGCAACTACCTCCTCAAATACACTTTCTATCCCTTTCTCTTTCTCTTCTTCTTCTGGTATCCCTATAATGCGAATATTGTTCCATTTGGATTGGTCCTACAGTTCTCTCAATATTCTTTCATTCTTAGAGATCCTTTATTCTCTCTGTGCCTCAGCTTCTTTGTAGTCCTCTTCTCTAATTTCTATTTAATTTATTGTCTCCTCCACTGTACCTAATCTATTTTTAAAACCTTCCATTGTATGTTTCATTTCTGATACTGTATTTCATAATGATTGGATCTCTGACCAGATTTCATTTCTGATTTCTTGAATATTTTTCTGTACCTCTTTTAGCATGTTTATGATTTTTATTTTTTAAGTTTGTGAGATTGGTTTCATTTGACTCTTTCTCTGGTGTATGTATGATTTTGCTTTGAACCAGGTTCCTTTGATGTTTCATATTAGTATGTGGTCCCCTCTAGTGCCCAGAAGCTCTACTCTCTAGAGCTGCTCAGCCTCTGAAGCAATGTTGGGGGTTGCAAGGGATCAATGTTGGTGAGGGGGGGAAGGAGAACGAGCTCTTTCCTGCTTGTTGGCGTCTATGCCTGTCTCCGCTGCCAGAAAAAGTGGGCTGACCGCACAGGTATTAGCCTCTATGCTTTGCATTTGTAGCTACTTATGCGGGCTTTCCCTCTGGCTGGCCTATTGCCAGGGCAAAGTTTGCTGGTTTGCAAGCAAGTTGTGGGCTGGCCAGGAGGAAGGTGCAGCAGACTTCATATCACTTAGGGGCACCTTGGAGCTGCATAACCAGCCAGGGGGCTGGAGCACCTGAAGATCATGAAAGTTCCCAACCCGCTGTGCAGAGTGTACCTGGACAATTTTGTCTACCTATCCTTTCTCCTGAGCAGTAAGCTCTGTACAATTGTTGCCCCTTTAGCAGCCATCTCACTGTTGAGAAGTTTCTCAGACTGCCCTCCTCCTTTTGTCCCAGAGCAGCCTGATATGGATCCCTGTTTTCCACAAGCAGTTGGAATCTCAGTGTCTCCAGGTATTCTGCCTGTCTTAGCTTTACAACCCCCATAATCACCAGAGCACCATGCAAGGTAGGTTTGTGCTCCCAGGACAGATCATCAGAGCTAAGTGTTCAGAGTCCGAGGCCTCCACTCCCTCCCTGCTCTGTTTCTCTTCCTCCCACTGGTGAGATAGGGTTAGGGAAGGACTTGGGTACCACCAGGCCACAGTTTTGTACATTACCCTGTTCCATGAGGTGTATTCTTTTCTCCAGGCATATGCAGTCTGGTGCAGCCCTCTTTCCTGTTGCTCTTTCAGGTTTAGTTGTATTAATTATATTTTCATATTATATGGGGTTTTAGGAGGAGGCCTCTGTGTCACCTCTCACATTGCCATCTTTAATCCTCTGTCTCCTGATATTCTCTCTTTTGGTTTTGAAAACCTATTTGTTCATCTTTGTTTTTAGAGAGTTTTTCTCCATTTACATAAGTTTTTTATTGAGGCTGTTTCAAATAACACAAAAATACAATTTTAAAGTCTCAATTTAATGATATTTTATGTTGTATAACTATCATCACTATCTAATTCAAAAATGTTTCCAGAAAACATGCACACACAAACTCAGACCTGTTAATAATTAGCCACAATTCCTCCTTTTCTCTGTCTTCTGGCAACCACTACTCTACTGCTGTCTCTATGGTTTTGCCTATTATGGACATTTTATATAAATTAAATAATACAATGTATGCCATTTTGTGTTTGTTTTCTTCAATTAGCATAATTATTTGAAGGTGCATTCATGTTCTTAGATGTATCATTAATTCATTCCTTCTTAAGGCTGAATATTTCATTGTGTAGATATACCACATTTTGGTTTCCTTTGATCAATTGATGGACATCCACTTATCTATTTTGAATAATGCTTCTATGAACACTCATGTATATATTTTTTGTGAACATGTTTTCAGTTCTTGTGGGTATATACCTCAGAATGAAAATGCTGGGTTATATGGTTCTTCAGATTTATCTCCTCTGAGTGTCAACAGAATTCTGAAATTGTTACCCAAGTTCTTTTATGTTGGCAGGCTAAGAATTCCAAGTTGTGCTTCCCTATTCAAGTTTGTTAAAATGACCATTTAGCTTCTTAACCTCTAGACTTCCATTTCAGAACAGGCCTTAGAGGGAAAAGTTGCTCAAAATGCTCAATGTTGATTTTTTTCTACTATGAATTTACTCGTTGCTTATTAGTTTTTTAAAATCTTCATAGAAAATTTGTGTATCTTTTTGAATTTCTTAAATTATTCTCAATGAAATAAGTTATCTGAAATCAGTTAAACCATGAGTTCAAGAAGAATACCTCTGATTTATGAACTTTGGTGACATTAACTTGACTCATGTATTTTTCATGATAAATAGACCTTTATTTTATATTCCATGCTTTATTTATTTGTTGTGATAGTTAATGGTTATGAATTCATCCTTATCGAATATGAATACATTGTAATTTTGCTTTTCTGGTTATCTTTTTCTTGTGCACTTTTTTCTATTCTTTTTTTTAAACATCTTGAATAATTAATTTTTGATGTGATTCTTGCATGCATAATACAGTTTGGTTATATCAGTCATGAATCTTGTTTTTATCAGTCATATTTTCCCAGTTCTTTTATATATCTATTTTTTTCTTGGATTATCTTTATATTGAATCTGTATTAGATTCTGTTGAATAAAATTCAATTGGGTATGTATTTTTTAGGCTGTTCTTGTGTTACTGGACAAGGACAGTGTTACAGAATTGCAAGGATTCTCACTGATTCAAAGAGACTCTCCTTTTGATGAGCGTGAGTTATCTGTGTCTCTATTTCTATATGTGTTTTGTGATGGGTGTGCATGTGTGTTAATTCCTTGTGGTTTTTATTCTTTCTAGCTGAGAGTGTTCAGTTGCTGTAGATCTACTCACACTTCTCTTTTCAACCAGCATCATCTGCTTCTTGCAAAATAGCATACTTGGCATCTCTACAGTTATTTCTTAGAGCAGCCTTCCCTGCTTAATCTCTGTTTACAAAATGAATACAGAGAACTTCTTGGAGACAATTTATAAAATGTATTTCATCTATTGCATAGGAGGGTGCTTTTGCTAAAGTATCATCTGACTTTGAACTCCACTGGCAACAGCATGCACATCCCTTTACTTAAGGGCAACCTTCCCTTCACCTTCCTTTACAAAAAGCTTTCTGAGGAAATCCATAGGATAGAAAAATGAAAGATTTTTAAAATGCCAATGCAGCATTTATAGAACCAACCAATAAGGTGGGTGTAAAAAATAGAGAATCTACACAAATAAAATGTGTTATCAATTACTGTATACAAGTACTTAAAAATATATACAGCAGGTAAAATTATTTAAAATTACCCCCACTAATTTAAAAAAAACTGTTCTATGTTTAGAAAAAACTCTCTTGATGAGATATTTTGATGTAAAATAGTGATTTTGAAGGAAGTCTTTGGAGATTAAATTTTTCTCTGTATGACACTTTGAGCTGTTATAAAATGGATGGTAACAGTGACATGCCTCAAGAATATTTTTTAAAAAAAGACTAAGGCTCAAAGGAATAGATATTGAGAATGTACCTGTTATATCAACAATCTAGAATAAGTTCAAGATCAGTCAGATGTATTATTTAGCTTAATGTTTGTTTGTGGTACTTTGTACCTACAGTACTCATGCAATATTATTGATAGTTTGCAACATACATATGTATTTTAGCAGTGGAACTTTGAGAAAACTAATGAAGCAACTTGTCTCTGTATTATGTTTCCACTGAATTCTTTGGATAAATAACAACTAAAAAGGCTAAACAAAGGCTAGAATCAGGCATCAGTGAAAAAATCCATGTGATAATGGATTGGAAGATAAGGTAAATACATCTGCTTTAGGGAAGATCTAAGTGAACCCACTAACTTGGAAATTTAAACTGTTTTTATTTGTATGTACAGAAGGTATATTTTCCCATGAAGTTGGAGATGTGAAAACCTACAGGGCAAAGGTATCTATTACACTTGGGCTTGCTATAGGCAGAGCTTCTCAAACAGATTATTCCATTTCACATATGAGTAAGATAAATTTTTAACAATGAATGAATGAAATCCATGCGTGATGAGTAAAATTCTGTGATGAGCTAAATGTTATCAGAGAAATGAAATCAACAGGTTTCCCAAACATTTATTGTATGGTGAGCAAAAGTAAAATTATGAGAAGATTGGAAAGAAGTATAAATTTAAGTATACAAGAAAGCACAATTTCATGCAATACAGCAAATTTGTGAACTGCTGGGATATAGTTGCCACAATCAATCTTGAAATAAAGCAATAAACAAACAAGTTATTCTTTTCAGGCTAAGCTGTTGATAGTATCATGAGTGTCAGAGACATTTCCCTAACCAGTAATAGACTTAACAGTTTTACTCTTAAAATAGTGTCGTATTATGTATTGAACTTACAGACCCACCTGTGGTTCTACTGAAGGAAAATTATATGTTAAAGTTAAGAAACACCATTTACCAATAAAACTGATGTTTTTTGGAAAATATTTGAAGAACAAAAAAAATAGGAAGAAGGAGAATAAGTTGAAATAAATAGTAAGACTGAAGCTTAGTCAGGAAGGGCTAAGCAATGATTCAGTAAGATCCTTCTAAGACAAATAAGAATATTTATATAAAATAAAGAATTTAAGACTATTGCCTATTAAATGTTTTCCTTTTTTTCCCAGCATCAAGGTAAATTATTAAGTAAGCACTTATTTAGTGGACATCAATCTTTATTTGCATTCATAGACATCAAACTTTATTCATATAATAGTATTTTAACATGAATGAAAATGACAAATACATACCAATCATCTATGTTTGAAATGTTTGAATTTTAGGCTATTTGAAATAGAATAGGAGAAAATGACTAGCTTTAATGTCTGCCATGATAACTGCCTCAACCACAAAACTTAAAGAGCAGTCTATCTAGGACCAGTCAGTGTTTTATAATTATTATTTTCTAAGTGAAGGGATAATTATCTAAATCTTGTGTTACTCTGAATATTTTAATTGATAGTCATGTCTGTCCTGATTTCCAGGAAATTAAATTAGTCAAATATTTATTTTTATGAAATAAAAAATTAAAGTTTACATTGAGTTTGGATATTTATTTTAAGATCAAAGCAGAAAATTTATAAGTAGTATATATTTTGTTAGTTGCTTAGTAACCTTGTGATATGAAAATTTAGGGATTAGTTTTATAATTTACTTTGTGTATAATATTTTGAGGATTTTAATAATCCATTATTGTCTTTTAGGTACAATCTGCTATGTTCTGTTATTGCTGTGTGCCCTCTGAGCAGTAATGCAATTATTATTTTTAACCATCCCCAAGATTGATCATTGTTGACAACACATCTTTACAGAATTCTGTCTGTGGTTAAAGCACTCAACAGTTTCTCCAGACGAGGAAAAATAAACAAGGCAAATATGCCATTCTATATGTTACTTTGGTTGTTATAGATACTTGTAATTTATGTCCAAAATTAAAAGTAATTGAGATTTTCTAATAATGACATACCACAAAAATAAAAAAAATAAAATTCAACTATTTTTATTATTTCTCTATTAACCTCCATTACATATGTTTTATTAAATATTTGGTTCACTGTATGTGTGTGTTTACACACTGAATATATATGAAATTGTTAAAGACTTCTTTAAGGGAGTTAAAAATAAATATACCCATTGTAAAATGAAGAAAGCATAGAAAACATCTAATATAAGACTATAGTTCAAAAGCCCAAATTTCAAGGAACTTAAATATTTTCAAAAGACTAATTAAACAGAAAAAATATAGGAATAAGGAGAATAAGTAGAAATAAATATTAAGACTGAAGCTTAGTCAGGAAGGGCTAAGCAATGCTTCAGTAATTGATCTGAAACTTTAGTGGCTTGAGGCAGGAAACATTAACTTCTCCAGCATAGAGCAGAATTGCCCCCAAAATTGTGTTAGGTGATGCTCATGCTATAGACAACAGAAAAATAATCCAATGATTTATCATTTATATAAATATTCAATATGTTATTGTTGTAACCCCAGCAATAATTCAATGTAAGAAAATAATATATAACATTGTTAAGAAAACAATCTTCAATCTTGATGAAATTCTACTTTGTTTTAGTTAGAGAGGATAGTGTAGCATATGCTATGGTATTAAACAGTCTCAGCACTTTTAACAGCGAAACATGAGTCCAATTTTCTCATCCTTTCACCTCATATAACTTGAGGTAATGTTGTGGCCATATTTATTATGGGCATTCAAGGGCCCATACTAATGTTAGCTTTATCTCAACATGTGTTTTTACAAATGCTCAAGCCACTGAAGGTTGAGATCAATTACTAACGCATTTCTTAGCCCTTCCTAAATTAAATTGCCTACTAGTTCTTAAATCTTTTGTCCAGATATGGCTATGATACTCTGCTCTCAATTCTTTGGCTAAAATGAGTTCCAGGGCCAGTACTTAACCATGCCTGGATAGAAAAATTCAAGAATATAACAGAATTCTGATGATTATTACAAGGGATTAAAAAAGCAAAATGACACTAAAGAATAAAAATTTTAACATATTTTTTCTTCAACTCTTCTTATTCATATTATTACAACTATGTATGTGTGTGCATATGCACACAGAAACAATTGTTTGCTGTTAATGGTGTTATGTATTATCACTTTTGTATGTGTTCATATTCATTTTATTTTTACTTTTAATATTTCAAGTAAGAATGTCTTGATTGATGTTACTGTACTACATGTCACACCTATTCTTACCTGGGAATATTTTATAAATTCTGCCCTATGAGACAAGCTACTGTTGTTAGTGAAATATACAGAACAACCCTGACAGTGATTGAGAAAAATCAGTTTCATCAGAACTTTGTACTCTAGAGATACCACAAAATTGTTCTAAAGAAAAGCTGTCATTGATCTATTTTTTTATCATGACACAAGGAAAATGTACAATTCCATACACACTTATCCATCTCATTCCGTTTCATTCACTCTACTCACCAAGGAAAGACAAAACTTCTCCATCTATATTTCATTGATCAATGCTTTATAAAAGTTTGGTTAATATATTTTTACCTTCAAGTTTTATACTATAATTATTACAGATAATATTATAATCCTTTTTGTTTTAGGTTATTTTGTAGCTAGATAGGAAGTGTAAATAAATCAATGAGATTTAATTATGAAGATTCTCAATATTTTTTTGAAGTAATAAAAAGGAAAAATACATATTCTGAAGTTTAAACCAGTACCATCAATAAGCTACTCACCACTACTTTGTCATATTATTAAATAATTATACATAATTCTGTAATGCTATTGATTTCCAACTTAGTTCATGAAAAAAAATCACAGAAAGCTAGAAAGGAAATGGATTCCATTATTTTCATGAATGTCATTGAAACTACTGGTGGAGTAGGACTTCTTAAAAAATTGAGACAGAAGTGTCATTCCATAAAGAAATCTGAGATTTTTATCTACAACTGACAACACAATATCATGTGAAATTCTTTTTTCTTTCATACTTCTTTCTCTCTCTTCTTTCTGTTTTTGTATGCTTCTGGTATATCAGGGTAATATTGGACTCTTATAATTAGTTAGGAAGTCTTCCTCCAATTTTTCTTTCCCAGAAGAGATTGTATAAAATTGCCATTATTCTTTCTTCGAATGTTTGGTAAAAGTATCCAGTGAAACCACCATTGATCTTGGAGGTTTCATCTTTCAGAACTTTTAAATCATAGATCTAATGTCCTTAATACTTTTGCAACTTTTCCAGTTATATATTGCATCTTGTCTGGAATTTTGTCATTTGTGATTTTCGAGGAATTGGTCCATGTCTTTAAGTTGTCAAATATGAATGTAAAATTATTCATGTTCTCTCATAATTAATTAATAAATTAATTTCATGTTGTGTTGCATTTATTTGGGGATTTAGGGATCACAATCCAAAGAGGTACAGATTGAGGTAGCAACCCAAATTGTACTCCCAGCTGCCAGAAAAGTTGAGGGGTTTTAAAGGTAAACAACAGATGTTAATTCATTTACATAAATTGTTTTGAACATTTTGTGTTTGGAACCCGCAGAGAAGTTTGCACATTATTTGGTTTCTGGTTGCACATCAGGCAAGTGTCCATATAGGTCCATTAACAATTGGTACTCTTGGGAATGCGGTCTGGCACTCTTCTGACATGAGACTGCCACCATGTGCAGATTCCATTTCCTTAGTGGCCTCCCGGCTCCATTTTTACTTCCCTTAGCCATGCTGACTCCATTTTTATTTGTTTGTCACATGGCACACTATGCTTGCAACTACCCCAGCTTTGGGGACATGTATCTTACTCGACTGAACCACTCCCACAGCTGTATGGCAGTGCTCAGGCCTTGAATTTTCTAGGGGTTCACCACCCATCTTCTCCCTCACAGATGTTACAGCAAAGCCTGCAGACTATACTACAAAGCTTGTCTTGGGCAACTGCTAGACCAGTCCATTTCTTCACCCTTCCGTCACAATCTTAAGAGTATATAGAGAGGCCTAAACTGGGCTCAGTCATGTATATGGTTCAGATGGACTCAGTACATTTCTCATGGCTATGTCCTTGTGGCAGCTTCCCAGAGCAGGAAAGCAAGCAGGATGCACATTCCAAGGACAGGGGAGGAGAGGAGAAGCCTGTGGTTCTCAAGGTCTAGCTCGTGGGTGCATGAGGGGTCATGTCTACTCAAGCACCTCCCCCAGCAGAAGCTCAGGGCTTGGACTCTGGGCAGCTCCATCAGCTGGCATTAGCCCAGGCCAGTGGCAGAAGCTGCTGGCATCCTGACAGCCATGAGGGCCCCTGGGCTTCTGAAGGAGGGTTCACACCCAGGGGATCCCTGTTGGCAGCAAGCCATGAAGGATTGGGGGATGGATGCCACAGGTAAAATGCCTCCTACGCTTTTCTATGTGGCCACCTTCACATTTTCTGCTCCAGTCAGTTGCTGCAGCTTCTTAGTTATTCTCCAGAGTGCTCAGGGCTATTTTCATCAGTTTGTGATTGTTTTTTCTTCTTTTTTTATTAAGGTATCATTGATATACAATCAAATGAGCAACAGTGTGGTTACTAGATTCCCCCCAATTATCAATTCCCCCCCACATATCCCATTATAGTCACTGTACATCAGAATAGTAAGATGCTATAGAGTCACTACTTGTCTTCTCTGTGCTATACTTCCTTCCTTGTGCACCCCCCTACATTATGTGTGCTAATCATAGTGCCCCTTAGCCCCCTTATCCCTCTCTTCCCACCCATCCTCCCCAGTCCCTTTCCCATTGGTAACTGTTAGTCCATTCTTGGGTTCTGTGAATCGGCTGCTGTTTTGTTCCTTCAGTTTTGCTTCGTTGCTATACTTCACAAATGCAGAAATCATTTGGCACTTGTCTTTCACCACCTAGTTTATTTCACTGAGCATAATATCCTCCAGTTCCATCCATGTTATTGCAAATGGTAGGATTTGCTTTCTTTTAATGGCTGAATAATAATCCATTTCGTATATGTACCAGCTCTTGTTTATCCATTCATCTACTGATGGACAACACTTAGGTTGCTTCCATTTCTTGGCTATTGTAAAAAGTGCTGCGATAAACATACAGGTGCATGTGTCTTTTTGAATCTTTGTGCCTGTTTTCCTAGAGTAAATTCCAAGGAGTGAGATTCTGGGTCAAATGGTATTTCTATTTTTAGTATTTTGAGTGACCTCCATACGGCTTTCCACAGTGCTTGAACTAATTTACGTTTCCACCAACAGTTAGAAGGGTTTCCCTTTCTCTGCATCCTTGCCAGCATTTGTTGTTTGTCTTTTGGATGTTGACCATCCTTACTGGTGTGAGGCGATATCTCATTGTAGTTTTAATTTGCATTTCTCTGATGATTAGAGATGTGGAGCAACTTTTCATGTACCTGTTGGCCATCTGAATTTCTTCTTTGGACTATTGTCTCTCTTCATATCCCCCACCCATTTTTTAATCACGTTATTTGCTTTTTGGGTGTTGAGGCATGTGAGCTCTTTATATATTTTGAATATCAAACCATTATCAGATATGTCATTTACAAATATATTCTCCCATACTGTAGGATGCCTTTTTGTTGTACTGATGGTGTCCTTTGCTGTGCAGAAGATTTTAGTTTGATATAGTCCCACTTGTTCATTTTTGCTTTTGTTTCTCTTTCCTGGGGAGATAAGCTCATGAAAAAGTTGCTCATGCTTATATTCAAGAGAGTTTTGCCTATATTTTTTTCTAGAATTTTTATGGTTTCATGATTTACATTCAGATCTTTGATCTATTTCAAGTCTAATTTTGTGTATGGAGTTAGACTGTAATCCAGTTTCATTCTCTTGCATGTAGGTGTCCAGTTTTGCCAACACCAGTTATTGAAGAGGCTGTCATTTCACCATTGTATGTCCATGGCTCCTTTATTATATATTAATTGACCATATATGCTTGGATTTATATCTGGGCTCTCTAGCCTGTTCCATTGGTCTTTGGTTCTGTTCTTGTGCCAATACCAAATTGTTTTGATTACTGTGGCTTTGTAGTACAGCTTGAAGTTGGGAAGCATAATCCTCCCAGATTTATTTTTCCTTCTCAGATTTGCCATGGCTATTCAGGATCTTTTGTGGCTCCATATGAATTTTAGAACTATTTGCACTAGTTCGTTGAAGAATGCTGTTGTTGTTTTGATAAGGATTGCATTGAAACTGTAGGCAGGATGGCCGTTTTGACAATATTAATTCCTCCTATCCATGAGAATGGGATGTGTTTCCATTTATTGGTATCATCTGTAATTTCTCTCATGAGTGTTTTATAGTTTTCAGGGTATACATCTTTCACTTCCTTGATTAGGTTTATTCCTAGGTATTTTATTCTTTTTGATGCAATTTTGAATAGAATTTTTTTCTGATTTCTCTTTCTGCTAGTTCATCACTAGTGTATAGGTATACAACAGATTACTGTGTATTAATTTTGTATGCTGCAACTTTGCTCAGTTCAGATAGTAGATCTAATAGTTTTGGAGTGGATTCTTTAGGTTTTTTTGTGTACAATATCATGACATCTGCAAGCAGGGACAGTTTAACTTCTTGCCAATCTGGATGCCTTTTATTTTTTTGTGTTGTCTGATTGCCATGGCTAGGATCTCCAGAACTATATTGAATAATACTGCGGAGAGTGGAAATTCTTGTCTTGTTCCCAATCTTAAGCTTCTTGCTGTCAAGTATGATGTTGGCTTTTGGTTTGTCACATATGGCCTTTATTATGTTGAGGTACTTGCCCTCTATACCTATTTTGTTGAGAGTTTTTATCATGAATGAGTGCTGAATTTTATCAAATGCTTTTTCATCATCTATGGAGGTGATCATGTGATTTTTGTCCTTTTTATTGATATAGTGGATGATGTTGATGGATTTTTGAATGTTGTAACATTCTTGGATCCCTGGCATGAATCCCACTTGATCATGATGTTTGATCCTCAGTAACGTATTTTTGGAAACGGTTTGCTAATATTTTGTTGAGTATTTTTGCATCTATGTTCATCAGGGATACTGGTCTGTAGTTTTCTTTTTTTGTGGTGTCTTTGCCTGATTTTGGTATTAGAGTGATGCTGTCTTCATAGAATGAGTTTTGAAGTATTCTCTCCTCTTCTATTTTTTGAAAAACTTTAAGGAGTATGGGTTTTATGTCTGCTCTAAATGTCTAATAAAATTCAGCAGTGAATACATCTGGTTTTGGGGTTTTGTTCTTGGGTAGTTTTATGAATACTGATTCAATTTCATTGTTGATAATTGGTCTGTTCATATTTTCTGTTTCTTCATGGGTCAGACTTGGAAGACTGTGTTTTTCTAGAAACTTGTCCATTTCTTCTAGGTTATCCAATTTGTTAGCATATAATTTTTTATTGTCTTCTCTAGTAATTCTTTATATTTCTGTGGTGTCCATGGTGATTTTTCCTTTCTCATTTCTGATTCTGTTTGTGTGTGTAGATTCTCTTTTTTTATTGGTAAGTCTGGCTAGCAGCTTATGTATTTGTTTATTCTCTCAAAATACCAGCTCTTGGTTTCATTGATATTTTCTATTGTTTTATTCTTCTCAATTTTATTTATTTCTTCTCTGATCTTTATTATGTCCCTCCTTCCACTAAATTTGGGCCTCATTTGTTCTTCTTTCCCACTTTCAATAATTGTGAATTTAGACTGTTCATTTGGGATTGTCCTTCCTTCTTAAAATAGGCCTGAATTGATATGTGCTTTCCTCTTAAAACTGCCTTCACTGCCTCCCACAGAAGTTGGGGTGTCACAGTTTTGTTTTCATTTGTCTCCATATATTGCTGGAAGTCTGTTCTAATTTGGTCATTTGTCCATTGATTTTTTAGGAGCATGTTGTTAAGCCTCCATATGTTTGGAACCTTTTTGTATTCCTTGTACAATGTATTTCTAGTTTCATACCTTTGGGATCTGAGAAGTTGGTTGGTACAATTTCAGTCTTTTTAAATTTGCTGAGGCTCTTTTTGTGGCCCAGTATGTGATCTATTCTGGAAAATGTTCCATGTGCCCTTGAAAAGAATGTATATCCTGATGCTCTTGGGTCTGTCAGGTCCATCTGTTCTAATGTGTTGTTCAGTGACTCTGTCGCCTTACTTATTTTCTGTCTGGTTGATCTGTCCTTTGGAGTGAGTGTAGTGTGGAAGTCTCCTAAAATGAATGCATTTCATTCTTTTCCCCCTTAAGTTATGTTAGTATTTGTTTCACATATGTAGGTGCTCCTGCATTGGGTGCATAAATATTTATAATGGTTATATCCTCTTGTTGGACTGACCCCTTTATCAATATGTAATGTCTTTCATTGTTTCTTGTTACTTTCTTTGTTCTGAAGTCTATTTTTTCTGAAACAAGTACTGCAACACCAGCTTTTTTCTCCCCATTGTTTGCATGAAATATCTTTTTCCATCCCTTCACTTTTAGTCTGTGTATGTCTCTGGGTTTGAAGTGAGTCTTCTGTAGGCAGCATATAGATGGGTCTTGCTTTTTTATCTGTTTTGTAACTGTATGTCTTTTGATTGGTTCATTCAGTCATTTACATTCAGGGTGATTATCTATAAATGTTTATTTATTGCAGGCTTTGCATTCATAGTTACCAAAGGTTCAAGAGCAACTTCTTTACTATCTAACAGTCTACCTTAACTCACTATAATAACACAGTCTGATGATTCTTTTGTCTCTCCCTTCTTTTTCTTCCTCCTCCACTCTTTTTATGTAAGGTGTCATATTCTGTACTCTTTGTGTATATCTTGAGTGACTTTGTGGGTAGCTCATATAATTTTGCATTTGGTTTGTGTTTAGTTGTTCTACTTCCTTTACTGTGGTTTATTTTCTCTGGTGACAGCTATTTACTCTTAGGCACACTTCCATCTAGAGTAGTCCCTTTAAAATGCACTATAGAGGTGGTTTGTGACAGGTAATTTCCCTCAACTTTTCCTTATCTGGGAATTGTGTAATCCCTCCTTCATATTTAAATGATAATCTTTCTGGATAGAGTATGCTTGGTTCTAGGCCCTTCTGTTTCATTGAATTGAATATGTCATGCCACTCCCTTCTGGCCTATAAGGTTTCTGCTGAGAATTCTGCTGATAGCCTGATGGGTTTTCCTTTGTAGGTGATCTTTCTCTCTCCCTGGCTGCTTTTAATACTCTGTCTTGTCCTTGATCTTTGCCATTTTAATTATTATATGTCTTGGTGTTGTCCTCCTTGGGTCCCTTGTGTTGGGACATCTGTGGACTTCTATGTCCTAAGAGACTATTTCTTTCCTCTGATTGATGAAGTTTTCAGCATTTATTTCTTCAAATACTCTTTCTATCCCTTTCTCTCTCTCCCTTTCTGGTGCCACTATAATGCAAATATTGTTTATTTGGACTGGTCACACAGTTCTCTTAATATTCTTTCATTCCTAGAGATCCTTTTTTCTTTTTATGCTTCAGCTTCTCTGTATTTCTGTTTTCTGATTTCTATTCCATTCACTATTTCCCTCCTTCACCTAATCTGGTTTTAAATCCCTCCATTTTTTGTTTCATTTCAGTTATCGTCCTCCTGAATTCATCTCTTAGCTCTTGAATATTTTTCTGTAGCTCCACTAGTGTGCTTATGCTTCATTTTGAATTCTTTTTCAGGAAGATTGATGATTTAAGTTTCACAGAGCCCTCTTTCTGGTGTTTGAGGGATTTTGGATTGTACAAGGTTCTTCTACCTTCTCATAGTCCTGGAGCTATGGGAGTGGTCACCAGCGAATGGCATGGGTGTCATCTGGGAGGACAAAGTCCCTTCCTGCTTGCCAGTTGCCATGCCTGCCTCCACTGTCTGTGCCAGTTAACCACATGCATGGAGCAGCCTCTGGGTTAATCCCCTAAACTGCCATTGGTGGGGTGACCCTTAGGATGGCCTAGGGCAATGGCTGGATTCACAGGTGAGTGGCACCAGTTCTGCTCCAATAACAAGTCCCCTTCATGGCTCCCAGTCTCATCGCCTATCTCCACTGTCTGTGCCAGTCAACCATGCGCAAGGAGCAGTGTCTGGTTCTGGACCGTTTAGCCACGTGCAGGGAGAAGCCTCTGCATTAAGCTGTGTAGTTGCTGTAGGCAGGGCTTCTGCAATGGTTGGGACAGCTGGTTTGTTGTATATGCTGGCAGGGATGAAGGAGCAGCAGGCTTCATATCCCAGTGAGGGACTTTGGGGCTGCATTGCCAACCAGGGGGATAGAGTGCCTGAAGTTCCTGAAAGTTCCCGACTTGTTGAGCTATGTGTGCCATGACAATTTTGTCCACCTGTTCCTTCTCCTACACCTTTGCCCCTTAAGCAGCCCTCTGACTGTTGAGAGGTTCCTTAAAGCACCTGGTTTTCTTTTGTCCCAGGACAGACAATTGTGTGAACCTGTTTGCAGTCTTAGTCTCAGACTTTGTTTTTCAGCTCCTCTAATCTCCAGAACACCATGCAAAGTGGTTCTGCACTCCCAGGGTAAATTTCTAGGGCTTGGTACTTAGCAGTCCTATGTTTCCACTCCCTCCCCACTCTGATTCTTTTCCTCCTGCTGGTGAGCTGGGGTTGGGGGAGTGCTTGGGTCCCACTGGGTTGCATTTGGTTAGTGTTTAGTTGAAACTTTTTACCTTACCCTTATCCATGAGATGTTGACTTCTCCCAGATGTAGACTGGCTGGTGTACTGTTACTTCTGGTCACTCCTTTAGGAATAGTTGTATTTGCTGTATTTTCAAAATATGTGTGGTTTTTGGAGGAGATTTCCACCACACTACTCACGCTGCCATCTTTTACTCATTATTTTTTAATGGCTTCAGGGACTGTTGTGGTATGTTGTTTCTCCTGATATTGGTGATTTTGTCTTCTTTTTTTTTATCTTCACCAATATCACTAGAACTTTATCAAAGTCAATTGGTTATTGAAATTCATGTTTCATTGATATTCTGTATCATCATTCTTCTCTCTCTGATATTGTTGATTTCTGCTCTTATCTTTGTCCTTATTTCTTTAAGTTCTTATTTCCTCATTACCCCTTGGTTCATGAGACAAGAAATTAGATGATTGATTTCAGAGTTTTCCTCTTTACTAAGGTAAGCATTTAATGCTTTAAATTTTCCTCTAAGCATTGCTTTGTCTGTATCACATAAATTTTACTATATTGTTTTTCAAATTTGTATTTAGTTCTATATATTAAGTTTATTTATATTCCTTTAAACCATGGATTATTTAGAAATTATTTAATTCAAAGTATTTGGAGATTTGTCTATCTTTGTTATCAATCTCTACTTTCACTTTAGGGAATATACTCTGTGATTTTAATTATTTCACGTATGTTAAGGCTTATTTTATTTTTTGCAAATTTTGTTCAATATTCCATGGGAACTTGAAAGAATATGTATTTTGTTGATGAATGGAGTTTTCCTCAGTATCAGTTAGATCCTGTTGTCTGGTGATATTCACTTTTATATCCTTATTAACTTTGTATTTAGTGTTTCTATAAATTGTGAGATGTGGTGTTGAAATACTCAATTCTAAATGTGGTATGTCTATGTTTTAAGTATGTCAGCTTTTGTTACTGTGTTTTAAAGCTCTGGTCTTTTATGAATACATATTGAGAATTGCTATATCTTCTTGATAGGTCTCACTTTTCATTATGTAATGTCTCACTTCATCTCCAATGAATTTTTTTACCTAAAATTTCCTTTATCTGATATTAACATACTCTTTTTAAATTAAATTTTTCATGGTATAATTTTTTAGATATCTTATTTGCAAACAATCTATATTGGTAAGTTTGAAGTTAAAGTTTCTTGTAGACAGAATATAGTTGATTGTATTTTTTTATACATTGTTAATCTTTGTCTTATTTGGTGTATTTAGACATTCATATTTAATGTAATTATTATACTAGAGTTTCAGATTGCCTTTTTATTATTTGCTTTTTGTTTTCTGTTATGTGTTTTTTTGTATTTTTGTAGATTACTTGAATATTTTTATGTTTCCATTTTGTGTTATTTATAAATTCTTTGATATTTTGCTTTGTGAAGTTTTCTTAGGGGTTGATGCAGGTATTACCACGTACATATATATGTAAACATATATTACAACAGCTTATTACTGTTAATGTTTTACCACTTTGTATGAAGCAAAAAAAATCTTACTTTCACTTAGGTCTTTACCAACATAACTTAAAACATGTTTCTTAAATATTCCTTCTATATACATTGAGTAATGCATCTGATCATTTTGCTTGAGCTACAAAATATAATTTTTAAAAACTCATGAGGGAAAGATACTTTATTATGTGAACTCAATTCTATTGTTCTACTTTTCTGTTATAAAGTAGGACCTATATTTATTTTGCTGTCATTTTGTTTTCTGTTGTGAAAGCAAATTTTATGCATTCTTTATTGCTTGATCTTTAACAAAAACATTCCTTTAGCTTTTCCTTGTCTGTGAATATTTTTATTTCTTCTGTGTTCCTGAAGGAGAGTTTTGAGTTTGACGGTTCTCTTTTACCATTTGAAAAATGTGAAGAGTAGATCTTGAAAGTCCTCACCACAAGAAGAAAAATGTAAGTATGGCGATAGATGTTAACTAGACAAACAAAATTTTTTAAAATGTGCCACTTTCTTCTGGTTTCTTGGGAGGCACATTGAAATCTGTTTCATTCTAACTGGTGTTCATTGTAAAGGAATGTAACATTTTTCTTAACTGTTTTTATGTTTTTTTTCTTTAGTTTTACTAAGTTTAATTATTTTTCCTAGTGTGTACTTACTAGGTTTTTCCTAATGAGAATATATTCAGCTTCTCAAATTGATTTTTGCAGAAATTTTATGAAAGTCATTTTAAATCTTTGTTGGATAATTCCAAAATCAGATTAAACTCAGTATTGGCATCAGTTTATCTTCTTTGCTTTACTTAAATTCTAGGTCACCTTCATTTTGCCATGTTGAATGGTTTTCAACTGTACCCTGATCGTTTTGGTTATTACCTTGGGAGTATCTCATTTCAATCCGCTATATTTACTTGTATTTTATCATTCAGCCATTTTATTCAGATTTGTCACTTTCATACTTTCCTACATTGGTGTGCTTTACTTACATGACAGATTAGTTTTCTGAGGCTTTGTAAGACTATTCTAGTATACTTCATTCTTCTGAGGGTACAGCTCCTTTTGAGTCCTTGCTAAAGACAATTACAGAGGCAGTAGGAACTTCCCTGGATTACTTGATTTTGCTGGGCAAACTTCAAAGGCTTTTAGGGCAAATCCACTCAGACTGATTATCCTTATTCTGCTAGGTGGAGTGTCCAGGAGACACCAACATTACTGCCGATGTTGTGCACAGTTGGATCATATACCAGGACAACAGTTGTGGAGCAAGGATTAGAACAGCCTGAGTTTTCACTGCTGTCATTGCCAGTGGCTAGGACCACCTGCTGGGGGGTTTCCCACTAGATCTCTGTTAGGCTTCCTTTTTCAAAGTCTTTTTTCCAGAGAGAAAAGGCTTTTGAGGATGTTTTACTTCTGCCTGTTGACATTATCAAGTTGCAGTCACCTCCAACATATAGCCTTGGCTTTTATGGGAAACAGAAGATCCAGGGAACTCAGCACATTCTTGTTACTCATCTTGAAGTGGCTAGTCAGCCCACCTTCTTTCCAGCTTTCAAAACCCTGTTACCATTATCTTTTAAATAACTTCCAGACTATTTACTTAGAAGGAAAAACTGTGAAAGCAAATCTGTGCCATGTTTTTCTGGGACCAGAAGTCATATTAATGTATTTTTTAAAACAGTATCTTTAGTCTTATTTTTTTAATGCTGTCTATCTATTCTATACTCTGAGCAATACTGAAACTATATAGTGACTGATTCTACCCAACTCCCTCTCTTCTCCAAACTATCTCATTTCAATCCCTTATATTATCTTACTGTCAACTTTTATACTTCTTAATGAGCTTAAATTCCTGTCTTTCATTTATCAGTTTTAACTGATTCTTTAGCAGTAAGTAGCTAGAGGCCATATATATTGATTTTATCAGACTTTCAATATATCTCCATTCTTCTATGTTATATTAGTTGTAATATTTCTTCATTGCCAGATGTAATCTATACATTATATTATCATCCAAATTTTGTTTCCTTTTTCTTCACTTTACAGCTAAATATATTTAGTGTTCCAAAACAATTATTTTTACTGTAGTGTAATGCTACTCAAAGTTTTACTGTGGAAGATACCAACCCGGAAACTTTTTTGCTTGTTTAGAATGAGATAAAGAGGAAGTTAGTGTATTTGTAAACTAATCTACAGATGTAATCTCGCCTAGACATTGCCAGGCTTTACTGTGCCTTTTACCTAAGTATTTAATATTGGTTCTTGAAGAACTGGGAAAATAAACATCTCTGATTCCTTCTATCATACCTAGGTAACAGGAGGCCATCTTGGTCCACAGAAGAGCAATTGTCAGCTATAGGCTTCTGGTTTCATTGTTGCATTCAGTTTCAAAGGTAAAATTTATCTCAAGACCACAAAATGACCAATGTGAGAAATACAACTTAGAAAACATGATAATTCTAATTCATTATTAAAAATTTGTATTCTCAAGTTATATCTCATTTTTTCAAATCACTCATATGCAGATCTTTTATTTTGGCTTCAATTCTATTCTTTTACCCAGGGTAAAAAAAAGAAAGAAAGAAATAGAGAAAACATAAACCAACAATAAATAATAAAAGCCTTATGGAGAATTTCTTTGAGGATCAATCATGGCAGAAATAGTTAAGAATATTATTCTCTTGTTCTAAGATATTCTTTCAGGAAAAGAATGATGACATCCTTTCCCTTTATTTTTACCTGTTTGTGTACACACTTTCATTCCATAATTTTCCCCTTTTTTCTGAATTTGTTAATTTTTTCATTTCAGGCTTGACTTCTCGAGGTAGGGATTTTTGTTTCAGCCATAACACCCACCCATAAGAAAGAGCACAAATAGACTTGCCAAAGCCTCATTTTTATCATTTCCAGGAAGAAGTCAGGTTAAAGAGAAAAGAATAATGACACGATTTCTATAATTAGGCAGTGCGGCATCTATTATAATCAAATCTATTTTAACCACATGGAAATTCCTGATCAAGCCTATTGTTCTTCTAGGAATATGCACAAATTTAGAGCAATTGAAATTCTCTACTGAGCAGCGATGTTCCTTTCTACATATACATGTGAGTATAATCGTATACCTGGTATAAGATTTATGATGAGATAAAAGATATATAACATGAGACAGAAAAATAATTTTGGTTGGTTGCATCATTTCCAATCTTCATTTCAAAAACCATTTAAAAGAATTGTCCCTTTACAATCAATCATATTCAGATGAAGTACCTATATATTTAATTAAGCAAGCCAGCCAATAATGTCCTATCACCCCATTTCTCTATTTTTATTAACAAGTGTTTTACTTTGTAACTGACGACTATGATTCTGAATCAAAGAACAGCTTTTGAGTTGTAGAGAATATAATAAGTCCAAAATACAGGATGCTTATGTAATTTCCAAAATGAAAGAAGCAGTATGATTCATTGTAGAACAAACTGCAAATCAATTCATAGTTCCAGGAAATTAATATATTTTTCTGACAAAATGGAATATTTATCTGAATAGTCAGGATGCTTTGAAATCCTTAAAGATATTACTAAGATGGTAGATCTACATTTATGCAGGCTTTTGTTCTAGGGAAATCCTACTCAAAGGCATCATTTCCTGTTTTCTTTCCATTAATTTTAGCAAGCTAATAAAATCAGTTGGCAACATGTCAATGTCTTTTTTAACTCATATTGAGCAGTTTGAGCATCAGAGTACTGCATCTTTTCATGTACCGGTAAGAGAAGAGAATGGCAGTTTGACTTCCAATCTCCTTCAAAGTAAACAATTTCCCTTCAGTATCCATTGGTGGTGACTATATGACATTACTTTTTTAAATGATTTTAGTTATTTGGAGCAGTTTTAAGTCCACAGAACACTTGAAAGGAAGATACAACAACATCCACCATTAGAGTGATATATTATTTATAACTGATGAACTTACATTGAGAAATCATAATCATTCAAAATCAATCATTTAAATTAGGATTTCTTATTGGTGTTTTATATTATATAGGTTTTGAAAAATATAAAATGACATGTATTTATCATTGTAGTGTCATATAAATTATTTTCATTGCCCTAAAATACTGCTCTGCTTATTCAAAACCCTCCCCAAACCCATGGCAGCCACTGATTGTATATTGTCTCCATAGTTTTGCCTTTTCTAGAATACCATGTAGTTGGAGTTATACAGCATATAGTCTTCTCAGGTTGGTTTCTTTTACTTAGTAATATGCATTTAAATTTCTACCATGTCTTCCCATGGCTTGATATCTCATTTATTTATTTATTTATTTATTTATTTATTATTTTTTTTATTAATTTTATTTTGGTATCATTAATCTACAATTACATGAAGGAGGTTATGTTTACTAGGCTCCCTCCTTCACCAAGTCCCCCCCCACATACCTGTTCACAGTCACTGTCCATCAACATAGTAAGATGCTGTAAAATCACTACTTGTGTTCTCTGTGTTGCACAGCCCACCCCGTGCCCCCCACACACACACTATACATGTTAATCGTAATGCCCCTTTTCTTTTTTCCTGCCCTTATCCCTCCCTTCCCACCCGTCCTCCTCAGTCCCTTTCCCTTTGGTAACTGTTAGTCCATTCTTGGGTTCTGTGCTTCTGCTGCTGTTTTGTTCCTTCAGTTTTCTTTTGTTCTTATACTCCACATATGAGTGAAATCATTTGGTATTTGTCTTTCTCTGCCTGGCTTATTTCACTGAGCATAATACCCTGTAGCTCCATCCATGTTGTTGCAAATGGCAGGATCTGTTTTTTTTCTTATAGCTGAGTAATATTCCATTGTGTATATGTACCACATCTTCTTTATCAATTCATCTACTGATGGACATTTAGGTTGCTTCCATATCTTGTCTATTGTAAATAGTGCAGCGATAAACATAGGGGTGCATCTGTCTTTTTCAAACTGGAGTGCTGCATTCTTGGGATAAATTCCTAGAAGTGAAATTCCTGGGTCAAATGGTATTTCTATTTTGGGTATCTCATTTATTTTTAATACTGTATAATATTCCTTATCTAGATATACCACAGTTTATTTATGCATTCACTCACTGAAGGCCATCTCAGTTACTTCCAAGTCTTGATGATTATGAATAAAGTTATTGTAAACTTCCATTGTCACAGTCTTTGTGTAAACATAAATTTTCAATCTTTTAGGCAAATACCAAGTAGCAAGATTTCTGGATTGTGTGGTAAGAGTATGATTAGTTTTGTAAGACATCACCAAACTGTCTTCCAAAGTGGCTTTTCTTTTTCCTTTTCATTCTTATTGGCAATGACTGAGAGTTTCTATTTTCTTTATCAGATGAATGTTTGCATTGTCAATGTTCTGAATTTTGGCCATACTTATATGTATGCAAACTTGTTTCATCCTTGCTTTAATTTTCATTTCTCTGATGATGTATCATATGGAGCATCTGTTCATATATTTATTTGCAATGTATAAATCTCCTTTTGTTTGGTGTCTGCAAAAATCCCTGGCCTATTTCTAAATGAAGCTGTTTTCTTATTGTTATGCTGGTTTGTATCCTCTTTATATGTTTTTCTTACAGTTTTAATCATAAATGGATGTTGAATTTTGTTAAAAGCTTTTCCTGAATCTATTGAGATGATCATATAATTTTTACCCTTAATTTTTAAAAAATATATTATATCATGTTGACTTATTTGCAGATTTTGAACCATCCTTACATCTCTCAAATAAATTCTGCTTGATCATGGTGTGTGATCCTTTTAATGTATTGATGAATTTGATTTGTTACTCTATTATTGAAGATTCTTACATTTATGTTCATCCTGCATACTGGCCTGTAATTTACTTTTCTTGTGCCATTCTTGACTAGTTTCAGTATAAGGGTAAATGCTGGACTCATAAAATGAGTTTGGAAGAGTTCTCACTTTTATTTTCTTGAAAAGATTGATATTAATATCAATCTTTGAATATTTTGTAGAATTGATCATTGAAGCCATCTGGTTCTGGACTTTTGTTTGCTAGGAGGTTTTGATTACTGCTTCAATCACTTTGTACTAGTTTATCTGTTCAGGTTTTCTATTTCATCATGATTCAGTCTTGGTAGGTTGTATGTTTCTAAGAATGTATCCATTTGTTCTAGGGTCTCCAATTTGTGTGAATTATTCATAGTAGTCTCTTATGAACTTTTTTGTTTGTTTGCTATGCCCTTTCTTTTCTGATTTTATTTATTTGAGTTCTCTCTTGGAGAGTCTAACTAAATGTTTGTCAATGTTGTTTATATTCTCAAAGAACTTGCTTTTCATTTCACCAATCTTTCTATTCTCATTTAGTCTTTATTTTCAATTATATCTATTCTTTGTTATTTCTCATTCTGATTTTGGGTTTCATTTTAAATTATTTTTCTAGTTACCTGATGTGTAAAGTTAGGTTGTTTGAAATTTTTCTTGTTTCTTGAGATAGGTATTTATTGCTTTGAACTTCCTTCTTAGAACTACTTTTGCCATATCCCATAAATTTCTGTGTGTTGCATTTCCATTCTCATTTATCTCAAGATATTTTTTTATTTCTGTTTATTTCTTCTTTGACCCTTTGGTTGTTCATTAGCATGTTGTTTAACCAACACATATTTATGAATGTGCCCTTGAGCAGAATGTATATTATGTTGCTTTTGGATGAAATGTTCTGGAAATAACTTTTAAGTCACTTTGATTATTAATGTTTCATTTAAGGCCATTGATTCTTTACTGATTTTCTATCTGGATTATCTATCCAGTGATGTAATGGAGTATTAATGTCCCCTACAGTTGTATTTCTGTTTATTTTCCTTTCAGATCTGTTGATATTTGCTTTATATATTTAGGTGCTCCTATGTTAAGTGAGTAAATATCCACAAATGTGATATATTCTTGTTGGATTCAACTCTTTATCATTCTGTAACAGACTTCTTTGTTTATTATTATAGTCTTTGTTTTAAAGTCTAGATTGTCTGATATAAATATACATACTCCAGCTTTTTTTTGTTTTCCATGTGCATGGAATATCTTTTTCCATCCCTTCACTTTCAGTTATTTTTGTGTCCATCTAAATTGAGTCTCTTGTAGAAAGCATATATAATTTATTTTTATCCATTCAGAGACTGTGTCATTTGATTGGAGAATTTAGTCCATTTACATTTAAAGTAATTATTGATGATCGTATGCTTATTGCCATTTTGTTCATTTTTTCTGGATTTTTTGTAGTACTTCTCTGTTTCTATCTTCTTTTCGTTCTTCCTTGTACTTTGATGACTTTCTTTAATATACATATATTTACTCTTTATCTTTTATGTATTTACTATAGGTATTTGCTTTGTGGTTTCAATGAGGTTAATACAAAGAACTTATATCTATAACACTCTATTTTATTTTAAATTAATAACATTTTAAGTATTGATAACTTACCTTTAGTATATATTTATCTTTCCAATGAAGTTTGTTATTTTATGTGTACTCTTGTTACTAAATAGCATTATTTCTCTTCAGCTTAAAGAAATCCTATTAACATTTCTTGTGAGGCCTATTTAGTAGTGATTAACTCCTTTAGCTTTTGCTTCTTTGGAAAACTCTTTATTTCTCCTTCATTTATGAATGATTATTTTGATGGCTAGAGTATTCTAAGTGGGAACTTTTTTTTTCTCTTAGCTCTTTGAATGTACTGTACCACTCACTCCTGACCTGCAAAGTTTCTGCTGAAAATCTGATAGACTACATGGGTTCTCTTATATGTAAAAAGTTATTTTAATCTAGCTGCTTTTAAGAGTTTCTCCTTGTCCTTAACTTTAGACATTTAATTGTAATGTGTCTTGGTGTGGGTCTCTTTGGGTTCCTCCTATTGGAACTTTCTGGGCTTCCTGGAACTGGATGTCTCTTTCCTTCTCCAAGGTAGGGAAGTTTTCAGTCATTATTTCTTCATATAAGATTTCTGCCCCTTTCTTTCTTTTTCTGGGAGTCCTATAATATGAATGCTAGTTCATTTGATGTTGTCTCATAAAGTTCCTTAAGCTCTTTTCACTTATTTCATTCTTTTTCTCTTTCATGCTCTGATTTAGTGAATTCTACTGCCTTGTCTTCAAGTAGATAGATCCTTGTTCATTTAGTCTGTTGTTAAATGCCTCTATTTTTTTTTCTAGCTCCATATTGTATTCTTCACCTCTGTGACCTTGATTTGGTACTTTCTTTGTATTCTCCATCTTTGTTGTAGTTCTTATGGTATTCATCCATTCTTCACCCTGATTCAGTAAACATCATTATAACCATTAATTTGAACTCTTTATTATGTAAATTGTTTATCTACATTTCAGTAAGGTTTTTTCTGAGGCTTTTATTTTGCTTTCATTTGGAACATATTTCTCTCTTTCTTCATTTTGCTTGATTCTCTGTTGGTGTCTATACAGTAGACATCGCAACCACCCCACCCAGTCTTGAACAAATGATACCATGAGCTAGATGAAACTTATTTAACCCTTTCTTAGTTCTTGGTTGTCTCTCAAACCTCTGTGCTGGACATGTCCAAGCAAACTATTATATTTTAAATAGCTCCTAGTAGTTGAGGATGTGATAAGAACTGTCAGTATCCAAAGGGGGAGGATCTCATCACATATATTTAGGTTAATGGGAAGCCTGGCCCTCAGCCATAACTTTTAAAAGTATGCATTTATTTATATATTTATGCATATATGCATTCCTATTAGACTTTGAGAATTTGCTTAAGAACCATCTCTCCAATTGCCACTGTTTCACAAGACCCAAAAATGCAAGCCCTCCTGGTCAGCAGAGTCACTTGATCAAGAGGTGTCTCCTGGGAGGCAGGTGCAAATGGAGCATTAGGAAAAATCCAAAGCATAGGACAACTATAAAACTTCCTTCCAGGAAACACACACTCTGGTAAACAGAGGAGGGTGATGGCAAAGATGGTGCCTGTCCCCTAAGTCTGTCCCCTAAAGGATGACAGTTAGCCTTATGTATGCTTAATTAGAATCTTGGCCCTTAGGATACAGTCATAATGATTAGCTAATAGTCCATCTTCAAAAAAGAAAGCCTGAACTTCTGGGTCTCTTCCCTCTTGCTATGCTCTTTAAGAGCATAGGGCTAGTAGCTGTTTAAGAACTCATTCTTCATCATATAGAGCCCTGTGAGACCCATGAATATAAGCCCCACTGGCCACCATAGGTAGGTGATGTAGAGGTGTTTCCTGACAGCAGTTATAAAAACTGGGGCAGCAGACAGACTTATGAGATCCTTTCTGTGTGACACAGATTATTATATTCTCCTGGGACTAGGAATGCAATCTCCTCTGGCCTCCAGAGCCAAGTGATCAAGAAGCATCCCCTAGGTGGAAGCCAAAAAATTGGGGCACCAGACATATATAAAATCTCCTTTCTGGGAGATCCCGGTGTTTCAGAGTGCAAAAAAGGAAGACCTCCAGATAACACCTACCAGTGTCCATCCTTAGAGAGCTTCAGCAGCTCCTAGATATGTGTGTTAAATTAGATGTCTGCCCCTCAGTTTGATGCTTTTATGTAAGAAGGTGTGCCTTATTCACTTTAAGCCTCTGAGCTGGGTCCTGGATAGATGAGAATGCATACATTAGCCCTTTAGTTATGGTTTATCAGATAACTATATTCTTGTGGGTCTTCAGACATGAGACATATTGGTTTTGAAATTTGTATGTTTTGGGGGACTTATCTCCTAAGCGTATGTCTTAAAAGTTGTTATGCCCAATGTGGTGTTTGAGTATTTTACTCCATGAGAAGCTCTGGGTTTCAAGTTCCCTCTTAGTTATGGGAATCTGTACTGAGAAAGGGTTTTTGGCAAGACTATGTCTCAGCCTCTTCTACTGACTTTGATGTGGTTTTCTTCTCATTTGCTCAATTTGTAGTCCTCACAGAGCCAGTCTATTTTTTTTTAAGAGTAAATTTTTCTGTATAGGAGGACCATGTGAGCTCAGGGCTTTCCTACCATATTCTTTAGTAAAAATATATTTTCATTAAATTTGCTTCATTGATCAGTCCCATGTAATGATTCGGAAATTCTTTTGCAGTGGTTCTCAACCAGGGGTTCCCAATTTTGCTAATTGCAATATTTGGCAATGTCTAGAGGTATTTTTGTTATAAATGGTGTGGGTATTAGTGCATCTATAGAGTAGTGCTCTGAGATGCTGCTAGACATATACAATGTACAGGAAGCCCCCACTCCTGTGAAAAACAATGCAACATGGACTATCAGTGATGTCAAATTCAAGAAATCCTATTCTAGAGAGCTCCAGGCTTCAAGGACAAATAATTAGAACTTTTAACATAGGAGATTCTGTCTCAGTGTGCTTCTATAACCCTTTAAGAATCTTGACTACAAATTCAGTAGGATGAATTTCCTTCCTTATAATGTATTGCAAATTTCAAAGAGCACAATACATTTTGACTCCTTGAACCTCAAAAAAGACACTTGATGTTAAAATTTGTCATGTCAGAGGATTCATGATTGTAAGTTTTCCTTGGGTAGTAGAGGCATCCAGCTGGAGGGGAGCAAATCAGTACATATGGCAAATGACTTAAGATGGTGGTGGGGGAGGGATAGTAGCAGAAATGGCAAAAAAAGCAACTTGCAGAGACACATCCTTAGTAACAAGTTCAATGTTCTCAAATAGGTAGATGCTATAAGTTAATAATAAAATCATCATTTGAATGTATCTATTAAGGAAGTAAGGAAATTCTACCAGAATAGGAATGTGGTATATGTGTGAGTGAGATAGAATAGGATATAAAGAAAGCAGTTGACTTCTAAAATCAAGTTATCTTTTCATTAACAGTCACAATAATGTGCTGGTGAACAAAAGCTTACTATTTGGAAATTGTTTTTCTATTCTAGGTAAAACTGTCATTTAGAGGGTTTTTTTGTGACTATACTAAACTAAAACCAGATGACTAAATATTTAAAAGTTGACAGTTATTTTTGCTATCTCTAGCTGAAGAGGCAGTGCAAAATAGTTGCACATTAAGGTAAATACTCGTGATGATGTTGATCCACAGATTATGATAAGGCAACCACTGTCAGAGTGTGTAAAAGATATACCCCTCCCACCCCATTTACCTTCTCAATTACAAAATGGGGTGACTCAATTCCTGTGAAAAATTATCATGGTGGGGAGGAAGGAGAATTCACCAATTGCTTCACTCTTCATCCAAGTGTTGTCAAACAATTATAGAAAGAGTATTATGTATGCTGTAATCTTTGTGGTAACAATGGCAATCTTCTTTTCTCTTAGGAGGAAGATGCAGTACAAAGGCAACAGTCCATTTTATCATAGAATAGTGCTGAATAATACAATGAGGCTAAAATCTTGCCTGGCTGAAAGCATGGGGTTTGAAATATCAACCCAGGCATCGGTCACACAAAAGCTTGAAATCTTTGTTGTCTGTGTTTAAGAAAGAAGTTTAGCTGCAAAGAAAGAATGACTAAATCAACTAAGGGGAGGTCGTAAGGTATCCTCAGAGATGATAGCAGTCACCAATGTCCTCACTAATACTTAAAAGAAAAGGAAGGATCTAGCCTCATTATAATAACATCAAGACATATCATTTAGGTTTTCCTTGAATAATGGTTTCTTAAACAGATAAAAATGCTTTTTCCTGAATAAAGAAGTTGGCATTAACATTCTTGTGATAGACCAGGCCACTTGGATGGAGGAATGGAAAACAAATGGAGACAATTAGAAGAGATCTACTCACTGCCAATAGCAATTTATGAAGGAAGACTATGTATGCATCATAATCATCTGGGGACCAGAATGAAAAGTTCATTTTTCATTAGATTTAGGTGGGGAAAGAGGAGTTATTTTTTTGAATGTGGATGTCCTAGCTGATATCTTTTGGGAATCTTAGTGATTTTCTCCCCTAGACAAAACTATTCTCCTTTTCTGAGGCTGAGCAGGCTCTCAAGGACATCATCAATCCCTAGCTTATAGCTGGTTCAGTCTTATTTGAAGAATCGTGATCAAACCTGTTCACATATTCAGAGACACTTTTGTTGCTAAATATTCCAACTCCCCAAGATGTGAGCAACAAAACACTCTGATATATTTTAGTCAGCATACCAGATATATGAATTATTTAAGCAGGCATTCCTTTTTTCTTTTTAGATGCCAGGAAGTAGGTGGCAATGCCTTAATCGTGTTTGTGTCGTCAGGCCTGAGGGACTCTTCTGTCCTTGTCAAGGGGCGTGCTAACCTGCTGTCCTTTCATACACTTCAAGTGGGCATTCTTAATTAATTATTTTATTTGGATCAAAGATTTTAAAAATTTTATGTTTGGTATTAAGTTACAGAGCTTCCATAACAAATTAACAAACAAGCTTTCATATTTCATATTTAATTGCTCAATTGGAGCCATGATTTAGCAATATAAATCCCACCATGTACTTAGTTGAGACATTTATTAATATATCACTTTTATCTCATTAAAAATAAAAGAGACCTCACTTTAACTCATTTTGTTAGAAATTAATTCAAGTTCTAATAGAAGACAATCACAATTAAGTTATGTATTTTTTATGCTGTGGAGATATTTAGAATATCCAAAAATTTGTTTTGAATTATCAATAGTCTGTCTGCATTATTTTCAGATATTTTTGTAGGACCAGCAAGAGGTACCAACCTACAACTGGTAACCCTGAATTACACAATGGATAGGATCTAGGTAATCTACTATTGTGTCACTCAACAGTTGATGACTCAAATTACTTTTTAAAGACACTGGTTTTATAACCATCTTTTCCTAATTGATAAACTCCTTAAGTTTGAATCAGAGCATTTTTCTAGGTACCTCTTGTAATTTTTATTCAAAATAACTATGATATTGGAATGTGAGTCTAAAGTAGAGTTACTCTACCTAAAGCTTCTTGACCAGTTTGTTAGATTTTGCTAGGAATAAAATCCAACACGTAACAAACTAGCCAAGTAGAATTAGTGATATGGTAAGTATATAGATAGGCTTTTCCCTTGAACAGAGGCAAAGGAGAAGTAACTAGGTGTTGATATTAAAAGTTATACTTTCATTCCTTTGCATGTTCAGTATTGTTAGCAATGAATCTCGAGATACTCGCAATACACTAAATTGTTCCTCTGGTCACAAATCTTCTGATACTCTTTATCTTGAAATAATCAAAGGAGCAAATAAGAAATATATAGTCTCAGAGTCCCTATATGTCTTCTCTGAGCTTCAGTGTCTTTCCTGTGACCCCAGACACACTGTGTGCACCAATCACGATACCCCACATGGACAGTGACTGCAGTGGGGTATGGGGTAGACTCGATAATAAGGGTGAATGTAATAACCATATTGTTTTCCTTGTAAAACCTTCATAAGAGTATATATCAATGATACCTTAATGAAAGAAATAAAGAAAAAAAGAAAGAGATAGAGAGAGAAAGAGAGAAAGGAAGGAAGGAAGGAAGGAAGGAAGGAAGGAAGGAAGGAAGGAAGGAAGGAAGGAGGGAGGGAAGGAAGGAAGGAAGGAAGGGAAAGAAGGAAGGAAGGAAGGAAGGAAGGAAGGAAGGAAGGAAGGAAGGAAGGAAGGAAGGAAGGAAGGAAGGAAGGGAGGGAAAGAAGGAAGGAAGGAAGGAAGGAAGGAAGGAAGGAAGGAAGGAAGGAAGGAAGGAAGGAAGGAAGGAAGGAAGGAAGGAGGGAAGGAAGGAAGGAAGGAGGGAAGGAAGGAAGGAAGGAAGAAAAGAGAGAGAGAGAGAGAAATACATAGTCTTTCTTTGAGCTACGTATCTACTAAGTATATTTTCAAATTTCCTACTAGATGACAGGCTTATTAAGGAAAGGGATTGCATCTTTCTACTTTTATTATCCAAAATAGATCTTTGCACATTATAGTGGTATAGTGATCACTTCTGAGACTGAACTGACTAGTTTCATCACTAAACTTCTTAAAAGACTGCACTATACAAGTTGTTCATCTTTTCGTACTGGCTTTACCTCATGTAAAATTGCTTCAACTATACAAATACCTTGGAAAATATTTTTTAAATGTTCAATGTCCTTCTAATTGGCTAATACATAGTATTATCCTACAAATTCCATCACTTTATGGTATGCAACTACCTTATTTCTTAAAAGTTTGTCTCCTTTTTGTGTGAAGTTATGAAATTTATTGGTTCTTTCTTTTCCTATTTCCTTCTACTGATGCTATTAATTATCCTATATCTTATCAACATTAATATGATAAAATGATATCCAATAAAATAATTTGTTCTTTCAGGTCAGTTGCATTGGCTACATCTAAATTATCTAGTTCAAACTAAACTATGACTACTTATTTATATCAGCTATCTTTAGGGTATAATAAAACATCTGAGGCATACATCAGTAAAAAAGAAAACATTCATTTATCTTCAGTTTCTATGGATTGGGCTATTGTTCTTCACATTTGGACTAACTCAGCCAGACTTGGTTAAGCTTTCTCATATAATTGACACCATCAATTATGTCAGCAAGTGTCTAGATAATATAAGATGGCTTTAATTACTGATCTGGAAGTTAGGAAGCTGTTGGATGACAAATCAGCTGTAACTGAATGACGTTTCTCCTATCATACAGCAGACTAGTTAGAAATTCTTGATATAGCAATTATATCATACCAAGAACAGCAAAAGAGAACAAACCAAATGTATAAATAGTTACACATCTCTGCTGATTTGAGTTTTTTTATATGTTCTACTGCCAAAGAATTTTGAACATATATTGTACCAGAGTCAGTGTGAAAGAAAACTCTCAAAGAATATGCCCATAAAGAGGAGTAAACATTAATTTAGAAATCTAGTTATTTTCTCCAAGTTGATTTATGTACCCACAATGTAAAATAATACACATATTGACTCCCAACACTCCCAAATGTCTCATCTAATCATGGCATCATACACTGATTTCAGAATCTCATGTTTTAAATTTGTATGCAGAGATGGCTTCTCAAATGTGGCTTATGTTGGTTCAGAATGCAACCAACATATAATAATAATATATGGACAGAGAAACAGTAATAATCACTAACTTTTGAAAATGGGAGAAATGGCAGGTACATGGAAGTCACTGTTCTATAACAATTTTGGTCCCTTGCTACAGTGGATCTATGTCTTGTGATCTGAACTTTTTTTTCTATAAAAGGTAAATTATGTGGTAATGCTTAAGTATCTTTCTCAACCTGCCTCCTGTCCATAGCATGCCAGGGATTAATGGTCCATTTTTTACTTTTTATTTAGACCCTTTTAGTTCACGCTACCATGCTTTCTCCAATATAACTTTCTTAAACATCTTTTGAATTTCCTGTAAACATGATAGATCTGTCACATGCCTCAATAGCTACATGCATAGTTAGTTTTAGGCAAATGTCTATAAACTTTGGGGATGTCAGGGTACTGTGAGACAATGTTCTGAAGATTCTAAGTAGCTCTTTTGCCTAGTTGAGTGAGTATGTCTGGAAACAACTTAGGTCTTTTAGTACTTTAAGTTATTCTATAATCATTGGCTGTTACCCACATTTTAACTTTTCTTTGATCCTGAAGCTATTTTCTGTTTTAAGAACCTATGGAACTTGAGAGCCTAGAATTGATAACAGGTTTTATTTTCTAAATGGAACTTTTCTATCATCTATATTCTTTCTAAATTATGTTTATGAAATGTAGTATTTGAATTCAGTTCATATTTTTCTTGCATATCATCATAGACAGCTAAAGAAAGTGAATGATACTTTGAAATTTCTACCTAGGAATCATCTGTCAATGTCCACAATTCATTATATATATTTTTCTTATGTTCCAAATTTTCAGTCAATATTCTTCAATATTTCAGTTACATAGTGTGACTTGCGATTTTCCAGACTTTTCTAACAGTTTCCCCATTGCCTGCCTGAGCTCATTGCCTTATATCAAATTCAACCCACATAGTTCACATTTTCATTATGGCAGTATCCACTTTCTGTATTATTTCATCTATTTCTGTAGCAGTTATCTGTTGTCTCGTAACAAGCCATCTCAAAACTTAGTGTTTTAAAACAAAATATTTATTTTTCTCACAATTCTGTGGGTTTGCTACCATATTACTCATTTTAATTAACTGAGGTACACATAGCATTGAACATTATAAGAGAAAGTTCAAGTAGAAAAAGGTCACGTAATTAATTTGAAAACTGATATCATTATTGTTTAATTCATTTCAATATTATTAAAGTTTTTCAGATGACTTGTAAAGGAAAATAATGGAAATTTGGTGGTAATACATACAAATATATGCAGCCAAACAGCTGATACTAGGCGAGTCTTTTACCTAACATAAAGGCTACAAATACAGGTTTTGAGATTAAATGTAAGGACATATTTTAGTGTATAATAATAAGAAATGGTAGGAGAATAAGTTGGTTCTATAATATGCTATGGATTTATCTATCATTAACTCAAGCATATAGATTAAGACATATGTGTTTTTATGTTGGGCACTAAAGATGAGTTAATACTTAGCTCTAGCATTTTAGTTTAAAAAAGCAACAACCTTAGAAACTAGGTCCAGGACTTACCAAAATCTGTAGTGTAGTATCAGGTAACATCAGCTTTTGAAAGAGGTCTAGATTCCATAAGCCAGAAGCAAATGGCAGTTCATGAAGGTGAATCAGAGAGATATGATCATCCTCTAAATTATACTAAAGCTATAATCCATACACTGTAATTTTTGACTAGTAGCACTAAAAAGTATCACTTATTATCTGCTTCCAAAAATCTTGATTTCTGATGAAAGCTTTTCTACTTTGTTTTTACTTGAAAATATTAAAATCCTAAGACTAAATGTATCTTTTCCTTTTCCCTATGGATCTCTTTATAATATTGTTTGACAAGTCTTTTTACAATATTCATTCATTTCCTGAATTCTTGTAACTATGTGCCATATATATGTATTTTTTCCTCTTCTCAGATGGGGACTTTTGCCTTTCAAGTGTGCAGATATTTTATACCATGTATGAAATACTCAGTCATAAATGTCCATTGACTCATCCAGATTGATACAACCTCTGGTTTATGATGGTTCAATGTACAGTTTTTCCTTTTTTTGCTTTATGATGGTAGGAAAGTGATATGAATTCAGTAAAAACACTTCAAATTTTTACTTTTGATCTTTCTCCAGTCTATATATGGTATGATTCTCATAATCCTGGGCTTAGGCAGTGAGTTGCAACTCCCAGTCTGCCATGTGATCATGTAGTTAAACAACTGATACACTTACAACCATTCTGTACTTGTACAGTCATTCTGTTTTTCAGTTTCAGTATAGTATTCACTACATTACATGATATAATCAATACTTTATTACAAAATAGACTTCATATTAGATGAATTTACCCAACTGTAGTCTAAGTGTTCTGAGTATATTTAAGGTAGGCTACCCAAACTATGATATTCAGTAGATCATATGTACTAAATGTATTTTATTTATGATTACAAAATTTTCAAATTTTGATGTGTCATATAACCCCACTTTAAGGTGAGGAAGATCTGTATTCAGTAATTCATATCTCTAAAACAAAGGCAACTTACATTTACAACACAGAAAGTCTCTGTATTTGATTAAATTAATGGTTTTACATTTTCTAAGTGAATGGGTAAAAAAAATCACATTCTTGTTAACTAACTATCCATAGCATCATAAAAACTGCAGAACTGTGTCCACAAAGTTTCAGAACATATTAGGGTTATTTTCAGCTACTTAGCACTTTTATCAGCTATTTCTGAGTTCTATTTCCTCCTTTAAGACTTATCTAATCTGATCAAATTTTATCTCATTTGTTTTTAACAACATGAAATGTTGATAATTCCAGTGGGAGTAGAGGTTAAATTTGACAAGAATGGGACACATCTATGATATTCTCTTCTGGGAAATATTGACAAAGCAGGTCTATTTTATTTCTCCCTAGTCCCAGATAACATGAATTGCTTAAGAGAGAAAGAGTAATATTAACAGTTGCAGTCTGAGAAGAATATTTTTATGAATCCAAACAACTGACATTTTCTACACTCCTAGGGGATTTATTCTTACCACAAAACTTATGTTTAAGGGGGAAAAAGGACTACCAAGCTTCCCAAGGAATTGGTGCTACCCATATAATGACCAGAAAAATTCAGAAATTCTTTTTGGATCCACTTTAAGGATACCATTTATGTACACCCAAATGATTCACCAATCTTCTCTTGGTATCTCAGCAATTCTAAAGAAGAACTCCAGGGATTTAGGAATCAATCATCACAGAATCAGTTCTTCTTTATTATTTGAGGGGATCAACAGTGAGAATTATTACAACCAGCATTAAGTCAGCAACATGAGTATACTATGCTTACCTTTTCATGCATCTGCTACCTGGCTTGATAAGATATTTACTGAATAACTTGAAAATATATATTTCTTTTTTGAAGATTACCAGATGCTTGAAAGCAGACACTATGACTTATTCATACTTTTATCCTCAGAGCTTAGTACAAGACCTGGTGTGAAGTAGACTTCTGCTGCTTCATGGATTAAATAGTTGTATAATTGAATGATTGAATGGGTCTATTACCATAGATTGAATAGGGTCTCTTACTGTTACTATAGGATCATATAAGCACTGACTTTAAAACAATTCTGTAATACTTTTAGAACAGAAGGATTATAATGGCTTTAACTTTTTACTGTTTTTTTTTTAAAGACATCATGATTGAGCACAGTTAGGAAAATATACCCTAACTTAAAAGTTATAATGGGGGGGCAGAGCCAAGATGGTGGCATGAGTAGAGCAGTGGAAATCTCCTCCCAAAACCACATATATCTATGAAAATATAACAAAGACAACTCTTCCTAGAATAAAGACCGGAGGACACAGGACAACATCCAGACCATATCCACACTTGCGAGAACCCAGCGCCTCACAGAGGGGCAGCCTGAGCCAGGCCACGCCCACTGCAACAGCAGAGATAAACTCCATGGTAGCCGGGCAGGAAGCAGAAGCCCTGTCTGCGTGCAGCTAACCAGCACAAGCCACTAGAGGACACTGTTCTCCCAGGAGAGGAAGGCCACAAACCAACAAGAAGGGAAGGTCTTCCAGCCGTCACTCGTCCCAGCTCTGCAACTATTCCTATCACCATGAAAAGACAAAATTACAGGCAAACCAAGATCACAGAGACACCAGAGAAGGAGACAGAACTAAACAGTCCTCCTGACAAAGAATTCAAAATAAAAATCATAAACACACTGACAGAGATGCAGAGAAATATGCAAGGGAAATGGGATGAAGTCCAGAGGGAGATCACAGATGCCAGAAAGGAGATTACAGAAATGAAACAAACCCTGGAAGGATTTATAAGCAGAAGGGATAAGATGCAAGAGGCCATTGATGGAATTGAAACCAGAGAATAGGAATGCATAGAAGCTGACAGAGAGAGAGATAAAAGGATCTCCAGGAATTAAACAATATTAAGAAAACTGTGTGACCAATCCGAAAGGAACAATATCCGTATTATAGGGATACAAGAAGAAGAGAGAGGAAAAGGGATGGAAAGTATCTTTGAGGAAATAATTGCTGAAAACTTCCCCAAACTGGGGGAGAAAATAATCAAACATACCATGGAAATACACAGAACCCCCAGCAGAAAGGATCCAAGGAGGATAACACCAAGACACATAATAATTAAAATGGCAAGGATCAAGGACAAAGAAAGAGTTTTAAAGGCAGCTAGAGAGAAAAAGGTCACCAATAAAGGAAAACCCAACAGGCTAACATCAGACTTCTCAACAGAAACCCTACAGGCCAGAAGAGAATGGCATGATATATTTAATGCAGTGAAATAGAAGGGTATTGAACCAAGGAAACTGTATACAGCACGACTATCATTTAAATATGATGGCAGGAATAAACAATTCCCAGACAAGCAAAAGCTGGGGGAATTTTCTTCCCACAAACCACCTCTACAGGGCATCTTACAGGGACTGTTCTAGATGGGAGCACTCCTAGAAAGAGCACAGAACAAAACACCCAACATATGAAGAATGGAGGAGGAGGAATAAGAAGGGAGAGAAGAAAAGAATCTCAAGACAGTGTGTATAATGTCTCCATAAGTGAGCAAACTTAGGCAATGAGATACTAAAGAGGGTAACCTTGAACCTTTGGTAACCACGAATTTAAAGCCTGCAATGGCAATAAGTACATATCTCTCAATAGTCACCCTAAATGTAAATGGAATTAATGCACCAATCAAAAGACACACAGTAACAGAATGGATAAAAAAGCAAGACCCATCTATATGCTGCTTACAAGAAACTCACCTCAAACCCAAAGACATGTACAGACTAAAAGTCAAGGGATAGAGAAACATCTTTTAGGCAAACAACAGCGAGAAGAAAGCAGGAGTTGCAGTACTAATATCAGACAAAATAGACTTCAAAACAAAGAAAGTAACAAGAGATAAAGAAGGACACTACATAATGATGAAGGGCTCAGTCCAACAAGAGGATATAACCATTCTAAATATATATGCACCCAACACAGGAGCACCGCCATATGTGAAACAAATACTAACAGAACTAAAGGGGGAAATAGACTGCAATGCATTCATTTTAGGAGACTTCAACACACCAATCACCCCAAATGATAGATCCACTGGGCAGAAAATAAGTAAGGACATGGAAGCACTGAACAACACAGTAGAGCAGATGGACCTAATAGACATCTATAGAATTCTACATCCAAAAGCAACAGGATACACATTCTTCTCAAGTGCACATGGAACATTCTCCAGAAAAGACCACATACGAGCCCACTAAAAGAGCCTCAGCAAAATTCAAAATATTGAAATTCTGCCAACCAATTTTTCAGACCACAAAGGTATAAAAGTAGAAATAAATTCTACAAAGAAAACAAAAAGGCTCACAAACACATGGAGGCTTAACAACATGCTCCTAAATAATCAATGGATCAATGAACAAATTAAAATAGATATCAAGGAATATATAGAAACAAATTACAAAAATAAAACAAAGACCCAACTTCTGTGGGATGAAGCGAAAGCAGTCTTAAGAGGAAAGTATATAGAGATCCAGGCACACTTGAAGAAGGAAGAACAATCCCAAATGACTAGTGTAACATCACAATTATGGAAATTGGAAAAAGAAGAACCAATGAGGCCTAAAGTCAGCAGAAGGAGGGACATAATGAAGATCACAGAAGAAATAAACAAAATTGAGAAGAATAAAACAATAGCAAAAATCAATGAAAAAAAGCGCTGGTTCTTTGAGAAAATAAACAAAATAGATAAGTCTCTAGCCAAACTTATTAAGAGAAAAAGAGAATCAACACAAATCAACATAATCAGAAATGAGTACGGAAAAATCATGACAGACTCCACAGAAATACAAAGAATTATTAAAGACTACTATGAAACCTATATGCCAACAAGTTGGAAAACCTAGAAGAAATGGACAACTTCCTAGAAAAATACAACCTTCCAAGACTGACCAAGGAAGAAATACAAAAGTTAAACAAACCAATTATGAGCAAAGAAATTGAAATGGTAATCAAAAAACTACCCAAGAACAAAGCACCAGGGCCGGACGGATTTACTTTGGAATTTTATCAGACACATAGAGAAGACATAATACCCATTCTCTTTAAATTTTTCAAAAAAATAGAAGAGGAGGGAATACTCCCACACTCATTCTATGAGGCTAACATCACTCTAATATCAAAACCAGGCAAAAACCCCATAAAAAAAAGAAAACTACAGACCAATATCCCCAATGAACATAGATGCAAAAATACTCAAAAAAATATTAGCAAACCGAATTCAAAAATACATCAAAAGGATCATACACCATGACCAAGTGGGATTCATCCCAGGGATGTAAGGATGATACAACATTCGAAAGTCCATCAACATCATCTACCACATCAACATAAAGAAAGACAAAAACCACATGATCATCTCTATAGATGCTGAAAAAGCATTTGTCAGAGTTCAACATCCATTAAAACTCCATAAAACATCCATAAAAACTCTCAGCAAAATGGGAATGGAGGGCAACTACCTCAACATAATAAAGGCCATTTATGGTAAACCCACAGCCAACAGTATATTGATCAGCGAGAAGCTGAAAACTTTTCCTCTGAGATAGGGAACTAGACAGGATGCCCACTCTCCCCACTGCAATTTAGCATAGTACTGGAGGTCCAAGCCACAGCAATCAGACAAAACAAAGAAATACAAGGAATCCAGATTGGTAAAGAAGAAGTTAAACTCTCACTATTTGCAGATGACATGATATTGTACATTAGAAACCCTAAAGACTCCACCCCAAAACTACTAGAACTGATATCAGAATACAGCAAACTTGAAGGATACAAAATTAATACACAGAAATCTGTAGCTTTCCTATACAGTAACAATGAACCAATAGAAAGAGAAATCAGGACAACAATTCCATTCACAATTACATCAAAAAGTATAAAATACCTAGGAATAAATCTAACCAAAGAAGTGAAACACTTATACTCTGAAAACTACAAGTCACTCTTAAGAGAAATTAAAGGGGACACTAACAAATGGAAACTCATCCCATGCTCGTGGCTAGGAAGAATTAATATCATCAAAATGGCCATCCTGCCCAAAGCAATATACAGATTTGGTGCAATCCCTATCAAATTACCAGCAACATTCTTCAATGAACTGAAATAAATAATTCAAAAGAAACACCAAAGACCCTGAATAGCCAAAGCAATCCTGAGAAAGAAGAATAAAGTAAGGGGGATCTCACTCCTCAACTTCAAACTCTACTATAAAGCCATAGTAATCAAGACAATTTGGTACTGGCACAAGAACAGAGCCACAGACCAGTGGAACAGACTAGAAACTCCAGACATTAACTTAAACATATATGGTCAATTAATATTTGATAAAGGAGCCATGGACATACAATGGTGAAATGACAGTCTCTTCAACAGATGGTTCTGTCAAAACTGGACAGCTACATGTAGGAGAATGAAACTAGACTAACCCCATATACAAATGTATTGTCTAACCCCATATACAAAAGTAAACTCAAAATGGATCAAAGACCTGAATTTAAGTCATAAACCCATTAAACTCGTGGAAAAAATCATAGGCAAAAACCTCTTAGACATAAATATGAAGTGACCTCTTCTTGAACACAACTCCCCGGGTAAGGAAAACAACAGCAAAAATGAACAAGTGGGACTATATTAAGCTGAAAAGCTTCTGTACAGCAAAAGACACCATCAATAGAACAAAATGGATCCCTACAGTATGTGAGTATATATTTGTAAATGACAGATCCGAGAAAGGCTTGACGTCCAAAATACATAAAGAGCTCACTCGGCTCAACAAACAAAAATCAAATAATCCAATTAAAAAATGGGCAGAGGAACTGAACAGACAGTTCTCCAAAAAAGAAATATAGATGGCCAACAGACACATGAAAAGATGCTCCACATCACTAATTATTAGAGAAATGCAAATTAAAACTGCAATGAGATATCACCTCACACCAGTAAGGATGGCTACCATCCAAAAGACAAACAACAGCAAATGTTGGCGAGGCTGTGGAGGAAGGGGAACCCTCCTACACTGCTGGTGGGAATGTAAATTAGTTCAACCATTGTGGAAAGCAGTATGGAGGTTCCTCAAAATGCTCAAAATAGACTTACCATTTGACCCAGGAATTCCACTCCTAGGAATTTACCCTAAAAACGCAGCAATCAAGTTTGAGAAAGACAGATGCACCACTATGTTTATTGCAGCACTATTACAATAGCCAAGAATTGGAAGCAACCTAAATGTCCATCGGTAGATGAATGGATAAAGAAGATGTGGTACATATACACAATGGAATACTACTCAGCCAAAAGAAGAGGGCAAATCCTACCATTTGCAGCAACATGGATGGAGCTGGAGGGTACTATGCTCAGTGAAATAAGCCAAGCAGAGAAAGAGAAATACCAAATGATTTCACTCCTCTGTGGAGTATAAGAACAAAGGAAAAACTGAAGGAACAAAACAGCAGTGGAATCACAGAACACAAAAATGGACTAACAGGGGATCAAAGCCTAATTTGGCTACCCAGAAAATCAACTAAGATATGATATGAAGAAGAACTTCCAACATCAGCACTCTCTGGAAGAGTCATACCAGAAGATGATCATCAAAAATCCTCAGCAAAGATCCAGGTGATGCTGCAGTTGTAGCTGCATCCATCCCACCGGTTCCTGGACTGGCCATTGGAATAAAGAAGGAGATATCTAAGCTGACCTGTGCTTTCAGTAAAACAACAAATTTGCCTGGATCTATACTGTTGGAACTCAACCAAGAATTAGGAGAAGTGCAAGTTGTAGCACTCCAAAATCTTACAACTACAGATCATCTACTGTTAAAAGAACATATGGGATGTGAACAGTTCCCAGGAATGGGTTGTTTTAATTTGTCTGATTTCTCTCAGACTGTTCAAGTACAGTTGGACAATATCCATCATATCATAGACAAATTTTCACAAATGCCTAGGGTGCCTAACTGGTTTTCTTGGTTTCACTGGAGATGGCTGGTAATTATAGACCTGCTTTGGTTATGTAACTATATTCCTATTATGTTAATGTATGTGTGAAATTTAATTAGTAGTTTAAAACCTATACATGCTTAAGTTTCTCTACAAGAAGATATGTCAAAGAAATAATCAATCCTCCCATGTTTTCTTCTGTCTGCTACTTCTATAGCTTTTCTTCTTCCTTCCTAATTACAACCCTTAAATAGAATTCATGCCTCATATCGAATTTACCGAGTATCATAATTCCTCCAAGTGGTAAAGATACCTCAAGAAAAATGCTGGGCATAGAAGCCACAGGGCATAAATCTGCAAAGAAGTAAAAAGCTAACCTTTGCAAACAATATGGCTTCTGTCTCACTTACCAACTTTACATCTCCCTGTATGGCCCCAGAAGATGACTGGTTAGCCAGAGACAGGTAAGATTCCTCAAGGGAGGAACAACCTAAGACAGGCACAGTTGCAGGGGGGTCATCAGGTGAGAAATTGGGGGTCAACAGAGGTGAGGCTTAGAACCTCATTCCCCCTGTTTTGAGAGAATTCTTCTGCATCCATGGATGTTTTATTGCCCTTGTCTAGCTTGGATTAACACATAGTCTACAGGCACACACTTGATCGTCTACATTTGCTCTCTTACAACACTAAACTACGTTTTCTACCTTTATCTTGCATCTACCTACCACTTCAGCATTTTATTAAAAATAACAATAATAATAATAATTAAGGGAGAAATGTGGGATCCACATATAAATCAAGTATAAAAATCAAATGAATATTCATATTTGACCTGATTGTTTATAGTTCATAATGCGTGATCAAAACCGAAAGTTTCTGTGATAACTGCCCTTGTACTGTTCACCATGTAAGAACTTATTCACTACAAAGAAAGGCGTCAGGAAGAATCACTGTTTATTTAACTATAAGCTGAATGGGAGAGATAATTAACTGATGACTATTAACTCTCATTTTTGGAAATTTATGTATGACCATATGTTTAAGAGAAAGATTAAAATTAAAACTTTTTATGTGCAAAATAAAAAAAATAATAATTACCCAGTATGTCATCGTAAAGCTGGGAATACCTGCTGAAACTACTGAATTCAGCTCAATGCACAGATCATATTCACCCCAGTATTCTACTGCCATGTAAAGCAGGAAAAAAAATGTGAAGAGAGAGGAGTGACCGACCGACACAGGACAGACACATTTCAAGATCTGAGAACATCATCCTACAAGTGAAAGTGTGGTTCTGGCTGTGTCTGAACTTAAACTCCTTTCCTGTCTTTTTTTTCATGGGGCACCCCAGCATCCTTCTAATAAATTCCCGTATTTACTTAAGATAATTTAAGTTGGATAAAAATAAAACTTGATAAATAGTTTTAAAAAAAAGTTACAATGGTCTTGAGCTTTTTGATTTTTTTGTCTAAATAACTAGAAAAATTCTAGGAATCTCTTAAAATATGTCAGTATATCATATAGATGATAGGTTGGCTTGTAAAATCTTTAAAGTTTTTTCATTTTCTTAATTAATGAAAAAGAAATACATTAATAGTTAATTGGAAGGTCATGCTGGGTAATTGTTAGTTTGGATAAAATATCATTGAAAAATAATTTCAATACAAAATCTGTTAGTGGGCCATTCTGTATAAGTTATAAAATTTGTACAGAGTGTGGAAAGACGCACTGTGGTCAGACACCCAAGTTTACCTAAAACAAGTGTATCATTTGCGGTTACATTGACCTGGGACTTAATAATTAAAACACTGGTGTGACAGTGACAACATAGAAACATCTTTCTTCCTCAAACAAACTAAATCTGAAAGCATTTTAGAACTTTTCTGTTAGGAGGACAGTTTACTACTATCTACTGGGTCTGCCATACTTACCATGTTAATTTATTCCAGATTCAGCTTAGATAATAGAAAGCTAATGAACACACCAATTTGTTTTGAAGACATTTATTGGAAAAGACAGCCAATAAGTTTTCTTTCATTTTACTCGCCTGATCTTATTCACATGACTACCACTATTTCCATATTTATTATATTTAAATTTACATATTTATATACATACTTATTGTATATTTATATTATAGTGTGTTATAAGTATATTATTATAAAATATATTATAAATATTATATATTATAATAGAGAGATTGTAGAGAAGTCTCAAGTCTAGCTATTACTTTATGACAAGATAGTGAATCAGCAAATCAACAACAGAGGCGTGAGCTACCTCTCCTTTGAGTCTCCAAATCTTCCAAGAATCTAATTTGAGATTCTGCCCTGGCCAGAAACATACAAAAATGGAATTCTGAGTAATACAGTTAAACCTAGCCAAGTAGCACATTATAAATCTACTATACCACCCATTAGAAAATGGGCAAATGACAAGCATCAATTCATAAAAGCAAATACATAAAGGCAAAAAAGAAAAAATGTTCAATATCTCTATTAAATCAAATTTTGAAAAGTATAAAAACAAAAATTTTAATGAAGTTATTATATTATTTTACCACTATCAGACTTTCAAAACCAAATATAGGGTTGTGTTATTCATTGTTGGGGAAAATGCAAATTATACCATGTTATCAAAATCTAGAGATAAGTATACTCTTTTATTCATCAACACTGCTCCTGTGATTTTTGAAAATCACAGGATATATCTCTTTGATTTAATGATTTTTTTTCCTTTGGACAAATTCCCAGAAGTAGAATTACTAGGTCATATGGTATTTCTATATTTAGATTTTAGAGAAATCTCCATACTTCTTTGATAGTGGCTGTACCAATTTACATTCCAGTACTATGATGAATAAAAGTGGTGGAAGTGGGCATTCTTGTCTACTCCTTGATCTTAGAAGAAATTTCAGCATTTTACCATTGAGAATGATATTAGCTGTGGGTTTATCATACATGGTCTTAATTATGTTTAGGCATGGTCCTTATATTCACTTCATTGAAAGTTTTTATCATGAACTGATGTTGAATATTGTCAAATGCCCTTTCAGCATACACTGAGGTGATCATATGATTTTCATCCTTCCTTCTGTTACTGTGGATTATTACATTGATCCATTTTTGGATATTGAACCATCCTTGAATCCCAATAATAAACCCCACTGGGTTATGGTGAATGATCCTTTTAAGTCTGTTTGGTCTAATGTGTTGTTCAAAGCCAATGTTTCTCATTGATTTTCTGTCTGGATGATCTATCCATTGATCTTAGTGGGGTGTTAAAGTACCCTACTATTATTGGACTATGTCAATTTCTCCCTTTATGTTCATTTAGTGTATGCCTTGTATATTTAGGTGCCCTTATGTTAGGTGTGTATATATTTACAACTGTTATGTCTTCTTACTGGATGGAACCCTTAATCATTATATAATGTCCTTCTCTGTCCTCGTTACTATCTGTTTTAAAATCTATTTGCCTGCCAGAAGTACTGCTACTCCAGCTATTTGTTTTCATTTCTATTTGTATGAGTTATCCATTTAGTTTCAGTCTGCATATGTTTTTGGTCTGAAGTGAGTCTCTGCTAAGTAGCATATAGATGGGTATTGTTTATTATTATCAGTCACCCTGTCTTTTGGTTGGAGTATTTAACACATTTATACTTAAAGTATTATTGATAGCTGTATATTTATTTCCATTTTGTTAAACATTTTCTTGTTGTCTTTGTCATTCTTCTCTGATCCTTCTTCTCTTGCTCTCTTGCCTTGTGTATGATGATTTTCTTTAGTATTATGGTTGCATTCCTTTGTCTTTTTTTTTGTATCTTTTATGAGTTTTGGTTTGTGCTTATCATTAGGTTTATATATGACATCTTACATATGTATCAGTTGTTTTAAATCAATAGTTGCTTAAATTTGAACACTTTCTTACAGAATGACACTTTTCTCTTCTCTCTCATGTCATATATATGATGTCTTCTTTTATACAATTTTATTTAGTGATTCCTTTAATTTTGAGAAATAATTGATTTTACTGTTTTTATTAAAGTATCATTTATATGCAATCATATATTGATTTTAAATGTATAACACAGTGGATCAACAGTTACCCATGTTATTAAATCGTCACCCCCTCTATGGCAGTTACTATCTATGTAGAAAAGTGTTATAGAATCATTGGTTATGTTCTACATGCTGTACTACTATACATGTGACAAACTTATATTATGACTGAGAATTTTTGTGCCCCTTTATGCACTTCACCCTCCACAGAACCCCAAGCCCTCCACATGGTAACCAGTTGTCACTTCTCAGTGTCTAAGTCTACTACTGGAATGTAAATTTTTACAACCACTGTGAAAAGCAATATGCAGGTTTCTTAAAAAACTAAAAATAGAAATACCATTTAACCCAGGAATTCCGCTTCTAAGAACTTGCCTAATTTTATGACTTTTGTCTTTTGACCTTCCTACTAGATTTTAAGTGATTAATCTACTACCATTGCTATGTTAACTTTTACATGTGAATTGATTTCTTTTCAAAACTTTCTTCTAGTTTTGGCCTTTTTATTCCTCTTATAGAAGTTCTTTTAACATTTCTTGTAATTCTGATTTAGTGGTGGTGAATTCTTTAACTTGTTTTTATCTGAGAAGCTTTTTATCTCTCCCTTAATTATGGATGATAATTGTGCTGGGTAGAGTATTTGTGACTACAGGTTTTTTTTTTTCATTTAACACTTTCACTGTATCATGCCTCTTCCTCCTTTCCTATAGTTTCTGCTTAAAGTCAACTGATGATTCTATGATTATGTCAATTCCCTTGTACATAAGCCATTGCTTTCTCTTGCTGCTTTTAAGATTCTCTATTTTTGATCTTTAACATTTTAATTATGTGCCTTGGTTTGGATCTCTTTGTATTCAACTTGTTTGAGACGCTCTGTGCTTCTTGAATCTGAATGTTGTTTCCTTCCCCAGGTTAAGGAATCTTTCAGCTATAATTTCTTCAAATAAGTTTTCAACCCTTCTCTCTCTCTTCTCTAAGACTCCTTTAATGCAAATTTTAGGACATTTGATGTTGCCCTAGGAGTCCCTTAACCTATTCTCACATTTTTTTATACTTCTTTCTTTCTTCTGTTGAGCTTGTATCCTTTCCGTTACTGTATCTTACAAATCACCAATTCACTCTTCTGCATCCTTCAATTTGCTGTTGAATCCCTCTTGTTTACTTTTTATTTTGTTTATATTTTTTATCTATGATTAGTTCCATTTTTTTTATATTTTGTCTTTGTTGGGGTCCTCCCTAAGTTCATCCATTCTTCTCTGAAGTCCAGTGAACATCTTTATAACCATTTGAAAACTTTATCAGGTAATTGCTCAACTCTGTATTTAGTTTTTCCTGAAGTTTTGTCTTGTTCTTTCATGTGAGGATAAGAGAAGGAAAAAAAAAAAAAGAAAAAATAATCTCAGAAATATCCTACATGTATCATATGATATCATTTATGTGAAATTTATATGTATGTGTGCATGCTTTTGTGTATAAGTAAATTAAGAAGAAGCATTAGATCTCTATAGCTCCTGACCTATAGGTATATCCATTGTTTATCAAAAGAAAACAAAAAGCTGAAAATTATGTTTACCCTATTCTTCTCTTCAGTAAAAAAGTTATCGAAGATAAATTTATCAGGACATATGCATGTTTGTAAGTACATAAACAAAGAAAAATAAAACACAACAACTTTATACTTATACTACAGAGTATGTGTTAAGGAAGACTGAGGGAAATATTTTAAAATTATGAAAAATTTTGAAGAGTCATCATTTCTTATTTTTAACCTACCATCTTATGCATATTTTAATCTCACATATCTTATTTAGTGATATTTAATTACTGAGGTTCACATTAGGTCAGTTAGATATTTAAGAACATAAAATGTACAAAAGCTCAGGTACCAGATCTTTTAAAACTCAGTTTGAAGATAATTAATTGTAAAAAAAATCTGAATAATTATATAACAATTTTAGGAAGGGAAGAGAAATGCCTAGCTATCCAGGGAGTACAGGGAATAGTTCATCCAGTGGGAATGCTTGATAATAATCCTGAAGAATGAGTATGAGTTCAATCACTATTGAGCAACTCGGATATTTCAAGGTCAGTTTAGCTACTTATAGAAGTTTGAGGAAGATTAGTTTGAAAATGTATCCAAGGTCCCAAATATCAAGGGTTTTTATAATTTACTAGTATTTGCATAACTTACTAATGAGAATGAAAATAGCTGTGATTCATTGAATAGTTATATGCTAGTTTCTGGGCTAAGTGGCTTATGACAATTGTTATTTAATTTTATACTCAGAATGACATTAAACATTGGTAAATTAAACATCATTTTACAAGTGATGAAAGAGAAGCTTATGGGTTTTACTTTTAGTCCATGTGAGCAAAAAAACAGTAAGGAAATCAGAAATAGTGGCATGATCATTGTTTTAGAATATCAAGATGAAATTATTACAACAGTCCAAGAATGAAATGTTAAAAGCATAAAGCAGTAGCATAAGAAAATGGAGACGATGGATATGACATAAGTGATATTTTAGATATTTAATTGGTAAGATTTGGTAACCTGCTAGGTGTTTGAAATCAGGAGAAAACCACAGTTGCATTTGACATTGTATTTTAGGTGCTGAGTGATAAAAGTACTATTAACTAAAATCATAAAAATGGTAAAAATAACATGCCTCATTCTTATCCTATAAAGATCATATAAGTTCACGTTTAAACTTAACAAAATTTAGCAGCCTATCAGCTATTCAACTAAAAACTATCCAGGAAAATATGGAGATATATTTCTGCTCAGTACCAAGATGTGTCAGGACTTGAGGGCCATCCCATCTTCTTCTACACAGAGGCCATACATGTGGACATTATTTCTTAATTAACAATGAATTGTGATTTAGTCAGTCATATTGAACTGGTGTGATAATCCCCAATTGCATGTCAGTCACAAACATTAGAATCAGGACAGGAAGCATAGTCTTTCAGAGGATTGTTTATCCTCTTTGCATAAATACAAATTGATCAGCTGCCATTATTTCTTCTTTTCTGTGTGGTAAAATGCCTTGGAGATATTTTCATTAAAAATATCTTAAGAATCCAGAAATAGAGCCACATAAATGTACCTATTTAATTTTTGACAAAGGAGCAAAAGCAATTCAGTTAAAGAGAGTTAGGTTTTTTAACAAATGATGCTGACATTCATGGGTAATAAATCAACCTTAAACTAAACTTCACACTGTATACAAAATTTAACTCAAACTGAAGCATGGTTTCAAATGTAAAACACACAAGTGTAAAACTTCTAAGGAAAACAAGAGAAAATCTTTGGGGAAGAGGAAAATAATTCATAGACTTGACACCAAAACTCCAAAATCTGACCTTAAAAGTTCAAAACATCTGGCTTTGTGAAATATTCTGTTAAGAATTTGGAAAAACAAATTAAAACTGGAAGAAAATACAAATACTTGCAAATCATTTATATGACAAAGAATTTTTATCTTGAATACATAAAGAACTTTAAAAGCTCAACAGTAAAAGAACCAACTAAACAATACAATTACAAAATGGTCAAGGCGGCATAAACAGATATGTCAAAAAAGAAGATAAAGAGATGACATCTAAACACATGAAAAAGAGGTGAACATCGTTAGCCATAGGTGAAATGCAAATTAGAACTACCATGAAATATACTACATGCCTATCTGAATAGCTAAATATAAAATAAATGTATTATTTCTATACTATTGTTTGTATTGCAAAAGAAAGAAAAGCTGTATTTGTGTTTTATTAATCTATCAATATAGTAAAATTTTAGAAAAACAACATCAATAAACACTGTAAAGAATAGAGAAGCTTAAGTTGGTTAATTACGAATGCTTTTTCTTTATTAAGTTTATAACCTCTTTATTATGATATTGTAAAAATATGGAACTTTTCTAAGCATACAGAAATATGGAGAGAATAGTACATGAACTCCTTTGAACCATAATCCAACTGGAATTATCCCTATTTTAAAATATTGATTCATATATATGTCTGCTCTTGCCTAACCTAACCACAAATTATTTAAAGATAATTACAGACATTGTATCATTTTTTTCAATAAAAGTCCTACTAGGTAACCTGAACACATAAAGATCTTTTTAAAAAACCAATTCTCTAATAATATCCAATGCCTGGTTTGTATTCAAATTTCTCTCATTTGAAAATGTGTTTTTTAAGTTAGCTTGTTTAAATTTGAGTACTAATGAGTCTCACCTATTACATTTTGTTATATGTCCCTTAACTCTCTATATAATATATCCATCATTCCCAGTATGTCAGCATTTTTAGTTTTTTTTAAGTCATATATTATATTTTAAAATTTTGTGCAATTAAACATAACCAATACCTTTGCCTAAAATATACTCCTTAAAATGAATGCTCATTTTTAGGAAAGCTTTGTCACTCAAATCTTCAATGTTTTCTTTTAAGATTTTTTTTAAGATTTTAACATTCTGTGGCACAATGTTGTAATCATTCATGAATCATCTAAGAACAATCCCAAAGGATATTGTTGTCCAGTAAGTGCATTCTCCATAGCTGAGTAAGTACATGTTTATGATAGTTTGAAGTAGGCATACAAGGTTTCATGACATTTTTAAGAATTGTATGTAATTGAAATTGTTATAATTTATTTTCAAATGTATAAACAATTTAGAATTTCTCATACATTTATAATTTTTAAATATATTTCAAAGACATTTCACATTTTTGGAAGGCATGTGTCAATAAGAGGAGCTGCAGTTTACTTTCTTTTTATTCTATAGACAAGATTTCTAATATAATTTTTATTAGCATATTTCATAGTTTTCAATACACAACACAAAACAGCAACTATAAATTTCAGTAACTTGTTTTGAGAGGGTCACATTAGACTGCATGAATTAAACCATAGTTCACTTCAACAGAAGCTTGTACCAGTACATTAACATAATCCATTTGTAAATTTCAGGGTACACTTCTGCAGTATTTCTGTCTATAGATCACCACCTGACATTTCTGCACACGATTATTAAACTATACAAACAAGTCAGTGCTTTCTAAAATTGCACCTTAGACTTTAAGATTTTTTTTTTCTGTGTACAGACTCATAAAATATTAGGAGAGAGGAGGAAAGTCTTCTAGGTCATCTTATCTCTGTCTGTTCCAATATGACATTGTTCCAGGCAATATGTTTTTAAATATTCTGAGAGGTTTTAAATGGTTCAAGTAAGAGACCTTTTGCTCCTTCCCATGGGGTTGCATTCTGAAGTCTAACGCAGTTCAGTAGAAACCTACTTCACATTCTGACTTAGGTTTCCATGTCTCTGTTCACTGCCCTTTGTTGTGTTTAGTGCTGGAATGCTGCTCTGCCAAATTGTCCTTCAGCAACCATGAGAATCTCTGCTGCCATGCCACACCACATTTTAAGTGCATCCAAAGGGAAAACATTATTAGGATAATAAAGAAAGCATATTATATCCTAAGATGTTTAGTAATACTGCAGAAAAAATCTTTAAATACAGTTATAAGATAATTGCTTTAAAGTTGAATGTTCTAGTGACATATGCATTTCCTAATCTGATGTGATATGCCTGATTTGGAGATGTGATGTGAAAAGCATGCTAAGCCAGTCTAATATCTTAAAACAGAGTGGCAGTTTGTCCAAAACTACTGAAACCAGTATTTCAATTGGATTCACATTTCAGCATTTCTAAATCCCTAAGAAGTGAAAACATTGGTAGATATAAGCAGGCAATAAAAGAGGGCTCATTGGAAAAATCCTCTGGTTGAGAAGAATCTGGACTAACAGTGTAAAGCAGAAGCACAATTTTCAGTGTTTTGTACACAACATAAATATTCCAAATATCAAATTATTCTTTCAGCACAAGCTAAAGTGATTATTTGCATTAGTAAATATATTCACCCAATGATAAAACATTTTATTCTAGTCTAGTCTAACCAATATGTATATACTACAGGCTAAAAGACATATTTCTATTATTTCTAAATTAAATACTCTAGATATATTATATTTCATTAGACTTAAAGCTAATCAGAGTCCTTTTAAGATTACCAATGTATTTCAAACATTAAAATGCTCTGATCCTAGAAGACTTCAATGAAGAGCATCTTACCACCCCTGCCTTATAATGAAAATGTTGAATGTCAACATTTCACATCTTTTTTCTTATGTGCTCAGTTCCATCCAAAACAAATCTGGGGGAGGTGTGTGTGTGTGTGTGTGTGTGTGTGTGTGTTCAGAAAATTCAAAGGAAAAATATTGCAACACATATTTTTTTAATATCGCTGTCCCTTTTCATGGTAACATTGATGATATTTGTATTATCATTGATGATTTAATGTATTTAAGAAATACATTAAAAATTAGTATTTCAATTGTTTGTTTCCCTTTCTATCTAAATTAAGATGTATTTTGTCCAGAAAAAAATTGAATTGGAAGATAGAATGACCATATTTAAGTTCTAATTCTGCCAGTAATAGTAAGGTAGTTAGGTTCCAGATGTTTCTTGCTCTGTGATTTCATATTCAAAACAAGACACTTAAGTTGAATATCTGTCAAATATTCTGTAACTCCAATTGTCTTTCTTTATGTTTTTTTTTTATTGCTGTTTGCCAAATATCTATAGTTTGGTGGGTGTTTTAGTAATTGTGGTTTTGGATTTAGAGAAATTCAAGATATTTGATTTTTCACCACTCTCCATGAAGCATTTGTTTCATTTAAAACAAAGTTTTTGTTAATAACAGTTGACTTCCTATACACTGATTAATCTGTAACAACCTATCTCTCAGTCAGTCATTTGCATTTATATAACACACCTCTTGTTCAAACTTTAAAGAGCTTTACAGATCAGAGCAAATTAAGAAAACACCAACTCAAATAAAAGTGTTTAATTTGGAGTTAAGTTGTGACAGCGACTATGAGAATTTAATCCTGAGAGGAATAAAATGAGGAGAACTGAATACTGGCAGTGATTGTACAAACAATAGCTATTTTGTAGCTAACCTATTTCTAAAATGAGGCATTTAAAATTAAAATAAAGAAATGAAGGACGATTATAATATGTCAAACATGCAACTTTATTCTGAGGAACTAAAAACATGCCAATTTCTCATTTATAGTGTGAATATTTCAGAAAGTAGAATTGTCAAATGAAAACTTTGTGGCAGCATGCAAAACACTAGAATCCTATAACAAAGTATGGTAGTATTAATATTGGAATAACGTCTTCTGCTGTCAGTATTATGTCAAACCCAGCAAAGCCTTCTCAAAAACATATGGAAAGTGTTTAGCTTTGTTTTTCTACACACGTACATTTACTTAATACCAAGCTTGTAAGGTTTTGTAATTCTGTAAGTGGAGTTGGGAGAGAAAAGCTATGGAGACTGATAATTAAGTAGTATATATTCAATTTTGTAGAAAATAATAATGGCCTAAAAGAAAACAGGAATCAATATATTTAATAATGTAGCTGTTCAGTTTGAATTTTGCATTCTTATTGATAACTATGTTGACATCTTTATCTTGGTTATGAAAGTACTCAAATAAAAAATACATTTTAATTTTTTCTAATTTAGTACATATGAACTTTTAAAAACAAATAAATAAATTAAAATTGGTTATCAGCTGATAATAAAATGTGCTAATAACCTGATACTGTTTGGTCACTCTGTTCTGTCCATATACTCATCTACAGCAGATAATTCATCACTTGTCAACTTGTTTTACAAAGACAGTATCATCCACTGTTCACTGATCTGCCTCTGCTATAGAAACTGTACACACTTCTTATTCAGGAATCTTCTTTTGCAATTTGGTTATAACCTTAAATGACCTCATACAATTCCATTACAAGTAGATGAACTAAAATAATATATTATTTTCGGTCACAGGCCATTTTTCCATATTAGCTTTTTTTAAATTATGAATTGATGACAAGCTTTTATAACATATTTACTTAGTTGGTATAAATTTCTAGGAAAATAACTTCTGTGACAAATAGTTTGAGCAATATACTTTAGAAGTTGGAAAGTATGTGAAACATATTTCCAGTTAAAAGGCTAACACACCTACATATATATATGTACAATGCTATTAATTTTATTTTAATTCTCTATCAGTGTTAGATGTTGTGTTAAAATATATTGAAAGATTTTATGGTCAAATAATTCTATTGTTGCTCTAATAAACTCTCTGACCATGGTGGATATTAATAGGTAATGATTAATTAACATACTATTTTATTTTTTGTTTATATTAATATTCATATTTAAAACATATCTATAGTTTTTTTATTGTTGTTGTTAGTCCAGCTTAGAAAGCTAGGCTATTACTATATCATCATAAGTTTTAGGCACTTTTTCTTTTTTAATGTTTTAAAAATATAAGATAGACTTTATCAGAAGATTTTGTATTTTAATTTTGGTATCATTAACCTACAATTACATGAGGAACATTATATTTACTAGACTCTCCCCTTCACCAAGTCCCCCCACATACCCACTTACAGTCACTGTCCATCACCATAGTAAGATGCTGTAGAATCACTACTTGTCTTCTCTGTGTTGTACAGCCTTTCCCGTGCCCCCACCCACATTATACATGCTAATTATGGTGCCCCCTTGCTTCGACCCCCTTATGCCTCCCTTCCCACCCATCCTCCCCGGTCCCTTTCCCTTTGGTGACTGTTAGTCCATTCTTGGGTTCTGTAAGTCTGCTGATGTTTTGCTCCTTCAGTTCTTTTTTCTTTGTTCTTATACTCCACAGATGAGTGAAATCATTTGATACTTGTCTTTCTCCACCTGGCTTATTTCACTGAGGATAATACCCTCTAGCTCCATCCATGTTGTTGCAAATGGTAGGATTTGTTTTCTTTTTATGGCTGAATAATATTCCACTGCACATATGTACCACATCTTCTTTATCCATTCATCTACTGATGGACACATAGGTTGCTTCCATTACTTGGCTATTGTAAATAGTGCTGTGATAAACATAGGGATGCATCTGTCTTTTTCAAACTGGGCTGCTGTATTCTTAGGGTAAATTCCTAGGAGTGGAATTCCTGAGTCAAATGGTATTTCTATTTTGAGTTTTTGGAGAAACCTCCATACTGCTTTCCACAATGGTTGAACTAATTTACATTCCCACCAGCAGTGTAGGAGGGTTCTGCTTTCTCCACAACCTCGCCAACATTTGTTGTTGTTTGTCTTTTGGAAAGTGGCCATCCTTACTGGTGTGAGGGGATATCTCATTGTGGTTTTAATTTGCACTTCTCTGATGACAAGCAATGTGGAGCATCTTTTCATGTGTCTGTTGGCCATCTGAATTTCTTCTTTGGAGAAGTATATGTTCAGATCATCTGCCCATTTTTTAATTGGATTATTTGCTTTTTGTTTGTTGAGGTGGCTGAGCTCTTTATATATTTTGGATGTCAACCCTTTATTAGATCTGTCATTTATGAATATATTCTCCCATACTGTAGGATGCCTTTTTGTTCTATTGGTAGTGTCCTTTGCTGTACAGAAGCTTTTCAGCTTGATATAGTCCCAGTTGTTCATTTTTGCTTTTGTATTCCTTGCCCGGGGAGATATGTTCATGAAGAAGCTGCTCATGTTTATGTCCAAGAGATTTTTGCCTATGTTTTTTTCTAAGAGTTTTATGGTTTCATAACTTACATTCAGGTCTTTTTTTTTTTTATTGAAGGGTAGTTGACACACAGTATTACATTAGTTTCAGGTGTACAACACAGTGATTTAACATTTATATACGTGATAATTCTAGGTACCAGCTATCACCATACCAAGTTGTTACAATATTTTGACTATATTCCTTGTGCTATACATTACATCCCGGTTACTTATTTATTTTACAATTGGAAGTCTGTACTTTTTTTTTTTTTTGTGAGGGCATCTCTCATATTTATTGATCAAATGGTTGTTAACCACAATAAAATTCTGTATAGGGGGGTCAATGATCAATGCACAATCATTAATCCACCCCAAGCCTAATTTTCATCAGTCTCCAATCTTCTGAAGCATAATGAACAAGTTCTTACATGGAGAACAAATTCTTACATAGTGAATAAGTTACATGGTGAACATTACAAGGGCAGTCATCACAGAGGCTTTTGGTTTTGATCATGCATTATGAACTATAAACAGTCAGTTCAAATATGAATATTCATTTGATTTTTATACTTGATTTATATGTGGATACCACATTTCTCTCTTTATTATTATTATTTTTAATAAAATGCTGAAGTAGTAGGTAGATACAACATAAAGGTAGAAAACATAGTTTAGTGTTGTAAGAGAGCAAATGTAGATGATCAGGTGTGTGCTTGTCAACTGTGTTAATACAAGCTAGACAAGGGCAATAAAACATCCACCTATGCAGAAGATTTCTCTCCAAACAGGGGGGAGAGGTTCTAAGCCTCACCTCTGTTGATCCCCATTTTCTCACCTGATGGCCCCCTGCGACTGTGCCTGTCTTAGGTTGTTCCTCCCTTGAGGAATCTTACCCGTCTCTGGCTAACCAGTCATCTCCCGGGGCCATACAGGGAAATATTAAGTTGGTAAGTGAGAGAGAAGCTTTATTGTTTGAAAAGGTTAGCTTTTTACTACTTTGCATATTTTATGCCCTGTGGCTTCTATGCCCAGCATTTGTCTTGAGGTGTCTTTACCACTTGGAAGAATTATGATACTTGGTAAATTCGATATGAGGCAAGAATTCTACTTAAGGGTTATAATTAGGAAGGAAGAAGAAAAGCTATAGAAGTAGCAGGTGGAAGAAAACCTGGGAAGATTGATTATTTCTTTGACATACCTTCTTGTAGAGTAACTTCAGCATGTGTAGGTTTTAAACTACTAATTAATTCCACACACACATTAACATAATAGGAGTACAGTTATGTAACCAAAGCATACCTATAATTACCAGCCATCTCCAGTGAAACCAAGAAAACCAGTTAGGCACCTTAGGCATTTGTGAAAACTTATCTATAATATGGTGAATATTGTCCAACTGAACTTGAACAGTCTGAGAGAAATCAGACAAATTAAAACAACCCATTCCTGGGGACTGTTCACATCCCATATGTTCTTTTAACAGTAAATAGTCTGTAGTTGTAAGATTTTGGAGCACTACAATTTGCACTTCTCCTAATTCTTGGTTGAGATCCAACAGTTTAGATCCTGTCAAATTTGTTGTTTTGCTATATGCACAGGCCAGCTTAGATATCTCCTTCTTCATTCCCATGGCAAGTCCAGGAACTGGTGGGATGAGTGCATCTACAACTGTAGCACTGCATGGATCTTTGTTGGTGTTTTTTGATGGTCATCTTCTGGCATGAGTCTTCCCGAGAGTGCTGATGTTGGAAGTTCTTTTTCATATCGTATCTTAGTTCATTTTTGGGGTAGCCAAATTAGGCTTTGATCCTCTGTATAAACACAAACAGAACCTTTGCCTACACTTTTATATGCCCTTTATATCATTGTGTAGAACTCATTGGAGGTCACCACACAGGAACTGCTTTTTTCTTTATCATTAATCTACACTTACATGATGCATATTTTGTTTACTAGGCTCTCCCCTATACCAGGTCCCCCCTATATACCCCTTTACAGTCACTGTCCATGAGCATAGCAAAATGTTGTAGAATCACTACTTGTCTTCTCTGTGTTGTACAACCCTCCCTTTTCTCCCAACCCCGATGCATGCTAATCTTAATACCCCCCTTTTCTCCCCCTCCCTTATCCCTCCCTACCCACCCATCCTCCCCAGTCCCTTTCCCTTTGGTACCTGTTAGTCCATTCTTGAGTTCTGTGATTCTGCTGCTGTTTTGTTTCTTCAGTTTTTCCTTTGTTCTTATACTCCACAGATGAGTGAAATCATTTGGTATTTCTCTTTCTCTGCTTGGCTTGTTTCACTGAGCTTAATACACTCCAGATCCATCCATGTTGCTGCAAATGGTAGGATTTGCCCTTTTCTTATGGCTGAGTAGTATTCCATTGTGTATATGTACCACATCTTCTTTATCCATTCATCTATCGATGGACATTTAGGTTGCTTCTACTTCTTGGCTATTGTAAATAGTGCTGCGATAAACATAGAGATGCATTGGTCATTCTCATACTTGATTGCTGCATTCTTAGGGTAAATTCCTAGGAGTACAATTCCTGGGTCAAATGGTAAGTCTATTTTGAGCATTTTGATGTAACTCCATACTGCTTTCCACAATGGTTGAACTAATTTACATTCCCACCAGCAGTGTAGGAGGGTTCCCCTTTCTCCACAGCCTCACCAACATTTGTTGTTGTTTGTCTTTTGGAGGGCAGCCATCCTTACTGGTGTGAGGTGATACGTCATTGTAGTTTTAATTTGCATTTCTCTGATAATTAGCGATGTGGAGCATCTTTTCATGTGTCTGTTGGCCATCTTAATTTCTTCTTTGGAGAACCCTCCGTTCAGTTCCTCTGCCCATTTTTTAATTGGGTTATTTGTTTTTTGTTTGTTGAGGCGTGTGAGCTCTTTATATATTCTGGAAGTGAAGCCTTTATCCGATGTGTCATTTTCATAATATATTCTCCCATACTGTAGGGTTCCTTTTTGTTCTATTGATGGTGTCTTTTGCTGTACAGAAGCTTTTCAGCTTAATATAGTCCCACTTGTTCATTTTTGCTGTTGTTTTCCTTGCCCGGGGAGATATGTTCAAGAAGAGGTCACTCATGTTTATGTCTAAAAGGTTTTTGCCTATGTTTTTTTCCAAGAGTTTAATGGTTTCATGACTTACATTCAGGTCTTTGATCCACTTTGAGTTTACTTTTGTATATGGGATTAGGCAATGGTCCAGTTTCATTCTCCTACATGTAGCTGTCCAGTTTTGCCAGCACCATCTGTTGAAGAGACTGTCATTTTGCCATTGTATGTCCATAGCTCCTTTATCAAATATTAATTGACCATATATGTCTGGGTTAATGTCTGGATTCTCTAGTCTGTTCCATTGGTCTGTGGCTCTGTTCTTGTGCCAGTACCAAATTGTCTTGATTACTATGGCTTTATAATAGAGCTTGAAGTTGGAGAGTGAGATCCCCCCTACTTTATTCTTCTTTCTCAGGATTGCTTTGGCTATTCGAGGTCTTTGGTGGTTCCATATGAATTTTTGAATTATTTGTTCCAGTTCATTGAAGAATGTTGGTGGTAGTTTCATAGTGATTGCATCAAATCTGTATATTGTTTTGGGCAGAGTGGCCATTTTGACAATATTAATTCTTCCTAGCCAAGAGCATGGGATTAGTTTCCATTTGTTAGTGTGCCCTTTAGTTTCTCTTAAGAGTGTCTTATAGTTTTCAGGGTATAGGTCTTTCACTTCTTTGGTTAGGTTTATTCCTAGCTATTTTATTCTTTTTGATGCAATTGTGAATGGAGTTGTTTTCCTGATTTCTCTTTCTATTGGCTGATTGTTAGTGTATAGGAAAGCCACAGATTTCTGTGTGTTAATTTTGTATCCTGCAACTTTACTGTATTCTGATATCAGTTCTAGTAGTTTTGGAGTGGAGTCTTTAGGGTTCTTTATGTACAATGTCATGTCATCTGCAAATAGTGACAGTTTATCTTCTTCTTTACCAATCTGGATTCCTTGTATTTCTTTGTTTTGTCTAATTGCCATGGCTAGGACCTCCAGTACGATGTTAAATAACAGTGGGGAGAGTGGGCATCCCTGTCTTGATCCCGATCTCGGAGGAAATGCTTTCAGCCTCTCACTGTTCAATATAATGTTGGCTGTGGGTTTTTCATAGATGGCCTTTATTATGTTGAGGTACTTGCCTTCTATTCCCATTTTGCTGAGAGTTTTTATCATGAATGGATGTTGAATTTTGTCAAATGCTTTTTCAGCATCTATGGAGATGATCATAGGGTTTTTGTCTTTCTTTTTGTTGATGTGGTGGATGATGTTGATGGACTTTCGAATGTTGTGCCATCCTTGCATCCCTGGGATGAACCCCACTTGGTCATGGTGTATGATCCTTTTGATGTATTTTTGAATTCAGTTTGCTAATATTTTGTTGAGTATTTTTGCATCTGTGTTCATCAGGGATATTGGTCTGTAATTTTCCTTTTTGGTGGAGTCTTTGCCTGGTTCTGGTATTAGGGTGATGTTAGCTTCATAGAATTAGTTTGGGAGTATCCCCTCCTCTTCTATTTTTTGGAAAACTTTAAGGAGAATGGGTATTATGTCTTCCCTGTATGTCTGATAAAATTCTGAGGTAAAACCATCTGGCCCGGGGGTTTTGTTCTTTGGTAGTTTTTTGATTACCGCTTCAATTTCGTTGCTGGTAATTGGTCTGTTTAGATTTTCTGTTTCTTTCTGAGTCAGTCTTGGAAGGTTGTGTTTTTCTAGGAAGTTGTCCATTTCTCCTAGGTTTTCCAGCTTGTTGGCATATAGGTTTTCATAGTACTCTGTAATAATTCTTTGTATTTCTGTGGGGTCCGTCGTGATTTTTCCTTTCTCAGTACTGATTCTGTAGATTTGTGTTGACTCTCTTTTCCTCTTAAGTCTGGCTAGAGGCTTATCTATTTTGTTTATTTTCTCGAAGAACCAGCTCTTGGTTTCATTGATTTTTGCTATTGTTTTATTCTTCTCAATTTTATTTATTTCTTCTCTGATCTTTATTATGTCCCTTCTTCTGCTGACCTTAGGCCTCATTTGTTCTTCTTTTTCCAATTTCGATAATTGTGACATTAGACCTTTCATTTGGGATTGTTCTTCCTTTTTTAAATATGTTTGGATTGCTATATACTTTCCTCTTAAGACTGCTTTTTCTGTGTCCCACAGAAATTGGGGCTTAGTGTTGTTGTTGTCGTTTGTTTCCATATATTGCTGGATCTCCATTTTGATTTGGCCATTGATCCATTGATTATTTAAGAGTGTGTTGTTAAGCCTCCATGTGTTTGTGAGCCTTTTTGCTTTCTTTGTATAATTTATTTCTAGTTTTATGCCTTTGTAGTCTGAAAAGTTGGTTGGTAGGATTTCAATCTTTTGGAATTTACTGAGGCTCTTTTTGTGGCCTAGTATGTAGTCTATTCTGGAGAATGTTCCATGTGCACTTGAGAAGAATGTGTATCCTGTTGCTTTTGGATGTAGAGTTCTGTAGATGTCTATTAGGCCCATCTGTTCTAGTGTGTTGTTCAGTGCCTCTGTGTCCTTACTTATTTTCTGTCTGGTGGATCTGTCCTTTGGAGTGAGTGGTGTGTTGAAGTCTCCTAGAATGAATGCATTGCATTCTATTTCCTCCTTTAGTTCTGTTAATATTTGTTTCAGGTATGTTGGTGCTCCTGTATTGGGTGCACATATATTTGTTATATCCTCTTGTTGGACTGAGCCCTTTATCATTATGTAATGTCCTTCTTTGTCTTCTGTTACTTTCTTTATTTTGAAGTCTGTCTTGTCTGATACCAGAATTGCAACACCTGCTTTCTTCTCTTTGTTGTTTGCCTGAAATATCTTTTTCCATCCCTTGACTTTAAGACTGTGCATGTCTTTGGGTTTGAGGTGAGTCTCTTGTAAGCAGCATATGGATGGATCTTGCTTTTTTATCCATTCTATTACTCTGTGTCTTTGATTGGTGCATTCAGTCCATTTACATTTAGGGTGATTATGAAAGGTATGAACTTATTGCCATTTCAGGCTTTAAGTTTGTGGTTACCAAACGTTCAGGGTTCGCTTCTTTACTATCTTACTGTCTAATTTAACTCGCTTGTTGAGCTATTTTACATGTGGCCTGATGATTCTTTATTTCTCTCCCTTCTTATTCCTCCTCCTCCCTTCTTCATATGTTGGGTGCTTTGTTCTGTGCTCTTTTTAGGAGTGCTCCCATCTAGAGCAGTCCCTGTAAGATGCCCTGTAGAGGTGGTTTGTGGGAGGCAAATTCCCTCAACTTTTGCTTGTCTGGGAATTGTTTAATTCCTCCTTCATATTTAAATGATATTCGTGCTGGATACAGTAGTCTTGGTTCTAGGCCCTTCTGTTTCATTGCATTAAGTATATCATGCCATTCTCTTCTGGCCTGTAGGGTTTCTGTTGAGAAGTCTGATGAGAGCCTGATGGGTTTTCCTTTGTAGGTAACCTTTTTTTTTCTCTCTGGCTGCCTTTAATACTTTATCCTTGTCTTTGATCTTTGCCATTTTAATTATCATGTGTCTTGGTGTTGCCCTCCTTGGATCCCTTGTCATGGGAGGTCTGTGTACCTCTGTGGTCTGAGAGGCCATTTCTTCCCCTAGTTTGGGGAAGTTTTCGGCAATTACTTCTTCAAAGACACTTTCTATCCCTTTTTCTCTCTCTTCTTCTTCTGGTATTCCTATAATGTGTATATTTTTCCTTTTTGATTGGTCACTCAGCTCTCTTAGGATTCTTTCATTCCTGGAGATCCTTTTATCTCTCTCTGCATCAGCTTCTCTGCATTCCTGTTCTCTGTTTTCTAGACCATTAATGGTCTCTTGCATTTTGTCCATTCTGTTTTGAAGTCCTTCCAGAGCTTGTTTTATTTCTATATTCTTGTTCCTTAGTTCTTGCATATTTCTCTGCAAGTCCATCAGCATGGTTATGACTTTTGTTTTGAATTCTTTTTCATGAAGACTGGCTAAATCACTGAAGAATGCTGTCGGTATTTTGACAGGGATTGCATTGAATCTGTATATTGCTTTAGGCAGGATGGCCATTTTGACGATATTAATTTCTCCTAGCCAAGAGCATGGGATGAGTTTCCGTTTGTTAGTGTCCTCTTTAATTTTTCTTAAGAGTGTCTTGTAGTTTTCATGGTATAGGTCTTTCACTTCCTTGGTTAGGTTTATTCCTAGGGATTTTCTTTTTGATGCAATTGTGAATGGAATTTTTTTCCTGATTTCTCTTTCTTCTAGTTCATCCTTAGTGTATAGGAATACAAAAGATCTCTGTATGTTAATTTTGTATCCTGCAACTTTGCTGAATTCTGATATTAGTTCTAGTAGTTTTGGAGTGGAGTCTTTCGGGTTTTTTATGTACAATATTATGTCATCTCCAAATAATGACAGTTTGACTTCTTCTTTACCAATCTGGATGCTTTGTATTTCTTTGTTTTGTCTGATTGCTGTGGCTAGGACCTCCAGTACTTTGTTGAATAACAGTGGGGAGAGGGGACATACCTTTCTTGTTTCCTGTCTTAGAGGAAAAGCTTTCAGCTTCTTATTGTTAAGTATAATGTTGGCTGTGGGTTTGTCATGTATGGCATTATGTTGAGGTAGCTTGCCCTCTATACAGATTTTGTTGAGAGTTTTTATCGTGAATAGATGTTGAATTTTTGTCGAATGCTTTTTCAGCACTTATGTAGATGATCATCTGGTTTTTGCCCTTCTTTTTGTCAATTTGGTGGATGATAGTGATGGATTTTCGAATGTTGTACCATCCTTGCATCCCTGAGATGTTTCCCACTTGATCATGGTGTATGACCCTCTTGATGCATTTTTGAATTCGGTTTGCTAATATTTTGTTGAGTATTTTTGCATCTGTGTTCATCAGGGATATTGGTCTGTAATTTTCCTTTTTGGTGGAGTCTTTGCCTGGTTCTGGTATTAGAGTGATGGTGCCTTCTTAGAATGAGTTTGGAAGTATTCCCTCCTCTTCTATTTTTTGGAAAACTTTAAGGAGAATGGGTATTATGTCTTCTCTATATGTCTGATAAAATTCAGAACTGAATCCATCTGGCCCAGGGGTTTTGTTCTTGGGTAGATTTTTGATTACTGATTCAATTTTATTGCTGGTAATTGGTCTGTTTAGATTATCTGTTTCTTCCTTGGTCAGTCTTGGAAGGTTGTATTTTTATAGGAAGTTGTCCATTCTAGGTTTTCCAGCTTGTTAGCATAGAGATTCTCATAGTATTCTCTAATAATTCTTTCTATTTCTTTTGGGTACCTTGTGATTTTTCCTTTCTCATTTCTGATTTTGTTGATGTGTGTAGATTCTCTTTTTCTCTTAATAAGTATGGCTATTTGTTTATCTTTTGTTTATTTTCTCAAAGAACTAAAAAAAGGCAAAGTTGTAAAACAATCAGTTGCATTTATATGGGGGATTAGGGATTCCAATACTAAGGAAATAGATTCAGGAGGAAATGATAGCATGGTTCTCTGTCATGAAGTGGAAGACTGAACTTCACAAATTCTCAAGGTAGACAAACAGGGAAAAAACATGCTTTTTATTTAGAGAAAGCAATAGTACAGAACTCTAAGCACATGCTGGGAGGGATCAAGTGTTCCTGTGTCTGGACTCTGTCTAGAGGTATGTATCTCAAACTTAGCTGAGTTGTCTGATTTCTATTGGTTCCTGCTGGAATGGTATTCCTTGTTTAGGCCAGTCTTATTGAAAGTTGTCTATATTTCCAAATTTGGTATGCTCCTGCTAGCAAAGCAAAACAAAACAAACAACCAAACAAAAAACAAGGGCGTTCCCACCACAGACATCCTGTTTTTGTATATTCTTGAGGCCTTCAGTAAGCTTGCTGCTTTTGTTCTTTCCCAAGGCCAGCCATCCTGTTCTAACTAGACAGGGGCTGCCTCTGTCTTTTCCCATTCTCAGAAACACAAACGTATTCTGAAGAGGGGAAATGGCTTACGACTTTTAACACAAAAAGGACAATTCCCTAGGAGGTCACATGAATTGTTTTGAGAGAATCATGATTAGCTAAAGCTATTGTAGCCTACACTTAGCTATACATAATTGGTTACTCAACCTGTCACTAGGCAAAAAATCCACTTTGCTACAGGCAGCAGATGTTTGTCTGAAATGTTTATGGTGTAGCGTACCAAGTTCAATGATCTGAAAAGAGCAGTTTCAGAGAAGAGGACATGGGTAGACCCTATTTCTTTAATGGCCTCTGACTTCACTTTAGTTTACTCTCAGTGTTAGTGTTAACTCCATTTTGTCTATAGTTACGTTTCCCCCTTTTAAGTGAGATCTTTCTCTTCCCCCTTTTGAGTGAAAGCATCAGTGATTGATCTTTTATGGTCATAGCCCCATTGCAGTGCTGGAGTGAGCAAAGGTCTTCTCAGGGTCTATCATGTCCTTTGGAGGGGGTGAAAAGTATTGATATGTAGAATCAGGAAAACATGATCTTTTAAAGGGTAAGGCCACATTTGAGCAACAAGGAGGCATTTGGGGAATACGATCTAGATGTTGTTTTTATCTGAATTTTAAAAGCCATGATGGTTTTGTTTCCAAAGATCATCAATCAGTGTGTTGTAGGACTAATGGGTTGTTTGAAGCCTTTGAGCAATCATAACTTTCATGTTCAATGTTGATGTTCAACAGCAAGGCACATAAAGAAAGTAACAGTAGTTTCAATATAACACAAAATGAACAAATTAGTATAATAATTAGGAGAATTATTTGTAGACCTGAATATAAAGAGGTCCTGAGCCTGGAAGGAAGCCAGTAATAAACAGAAAACTTAAAAGTCAACCAACCTGGGGTAAAATTTGAGTGTCCTTTTAAAGATTTGGCTAGTTTAAATAACTCAGTGGTTTCTACGTCTGCTTTCTGTGAGGTGTTTATCCAAGTACAGCAAGTGTTAGCTATGGCACTAAGTCTGTGGGGCAATGAAGCAAGTAATCTAAAGCTAACTTATTATTGAGGACCACTTAGGCTAGGAAATCTAAAGACCTTTTTTCAGGCATATTACTCTGGCAATAGAGCAAGCTATTCTGCCAACAGTTCTAATTAGATTATCATCATAAATTCTAGGTCAACTGTGCCTACTCCAAGCCATGAACTTATGATTCTAGGGTATTAGTAAACTGATCCTCAGAATAGCTGTCAGGGAGGTGGGAGCCTTAGCTGTGACCACAACAATTATCTTCATATTCAGAAGGTTCTTCATCAGGGTAATCATATATTACTGACAAGCTCTACTTGTTCTTGAGTACTGCCTGTTAGCATTTTGAGAATAGTGAAAAAGGTGGTTAAATGCCCCAAAAGGCATCTCACACATGTATTTTTACAACTGAAAGACATTTGTAAAGCCAAGGTCTGTAACTCTCACTGTCCACACACAAAAATGTATCTTGAAGGATCTCACAGTAGGCTGAACATACTACTTTTTTTTGGAGTTATTAGTTGGCAGTGAGGGTAATATTGGATCAAACAAGAGATCTGTTTTAGATAAGCTGTTCATATTCAGTCGGCAACTCAAAAGGCATAGGTTCACCATAACCACCCTCTCCGCAATATCTGGAATACTCTCAAAGCTTTGCATAGGGGTGAGAAAGGACTTCAGAAAGGGTAGGAGGCCTGGAAAGGGAAGGAGACTGCTGTCTTTTTACATATTTATTGGAGGTTTTTTGCAGTGGTATTAGAACAAGAGCAAATCTTGTTACTTTCTACACAACAAGTGGCTTCAATTATTAAGGGTGTTAGGAAGAAACATGGAACAGGTCCATATTGGGTCAAGTGAAGATGAACTTAGTAGGTGTTAGATAAGGAAGGTCTGGCAAAGGTGATAGTGAAATTAGGGACATTAGAAAACTTAGATACAGGTTTTACTATCTGGTTGTTATTTTTTTCAAAAGTTCCAGTCATAGAATGATGGCAAACCTAAAAATGAGATTCCCAGATGAAGCAAGGGTTTGAGACATTTGAATAATGGCTTCTGTCCAGGTATTGAAAATGGTAAGAACAGGAAGGGAAGGTAATCAGATCAGGATTCTTAGAGTGTCAAGTACATATATAAACACAAAAATGGAATAATTAAGGATGTAAGGAAATCTCCAAGATCTTGACTACTGTCAGGGTAGGAGTTCTACTGTGTGTAAAACAGGAAAAAAAAATCATAAAAATTCCTAAGTAGAGAAATCATAGTCTAAAGTTTCAGCAAGCTTAGGAGTATATACCCATTAAATTTTGACAGTTATAAAGGAATTATTATACTGGCCTGGTCCTGACTCTTGGGAAAGAAGTTTACTCAGATGTCATCTGATTCCTTTTTCTGGAATATGGTCATTCTGAGTTCTCTAGTTGACTTAGTAATCCAGTTGAATGTTGGAGTCACTTTTAAAATGAGAAACATGAATCCATGAGTCAATGCCTTCCAATTTAGTGTCACAGGATTGGGTAGCAACACCTGATATCCCTTTCAGCAAGACTGGAGGGAAACTTTGTGTGGTGTCTTTTCCAATAAACCATATCTCTGGAATGAAGGCTGTGATGTTTTATGTCTTCATCTACTTGGAGGACACTGTGGCAATAATGTCCTAACAATTTTTCATTTTTTTGAAGGGCCTGAATTATTCTCTTACAATAAGTCATCATGACATCTTTAAGTAAGCTGGTTCATATGGCCCTTGATCTAATCTTATTGGTCTTCCAGTAATGACTACAGGGTGAGTTTGTCTCCTACGGAGAACAGATCTAAGACTCAATAGTACTAAGGGAAGAACTTTTGGCCATAGTATTGGGGTTGTTTTTTCTCCTTGTTCTTGTCTCCACCACAACAGACACAATAGTGAAACAGAGTTAAGGTTTTATTTGAATATTCTCCAGGGGAGGAGTGGACCAGAGTCAAGGTAGACAAAGGCAGGTTTACTTGAATAAAGCAGAGAGGAAGGAAAAACAGAGGAAAGAAAGGGAAGCTCATTGAACTGCTGCTCAGCATAGAGCATAATTCCTTGTCAACTCCTAAAGCCAGTGTCACCTAGTGTCCAGTGTCCCCTCCTCAAGTTTGCACAGCATAGGAACCGACTTTCCACCACCCCAGGATTTGGGGGAGCTGCAGAGCACTGGATGGAGTGAGATTATGTTCTGCAAACTTCCCAAAGGCAAAGAAAGGGGATTTTCAGAAAGGCTACTAAGGAAGCTGATTGTATAGCTTCAGTCTTGTCAAGCTCAAATCAGAGCTCTCAGTAGTCCCTCCCTACTTATTTGCAGTATGACAGAATGACCACTCAAAGAAAGGCTAATGTGGGCAAATTCAGAGAAAAGGCATGCCTAACAATTTAGGATCTGGGGTTTTATAGGGCCTTTTGGGTAAGGGTAAACATAAAGCATCATATATACAGGTTATTCATAATTCCTTTGAAGTTTTGTCTTAAGAATAGGGTTATTTTGGTGACTGTATTGGTCCAGATCCCAGCATTCTTTGTCCACATAGGTTTCTTTATAGTTCCAAGGTCTGTCTTCTGTCTTGGTACAAAGGTACTTGACTGAAGGACAGGAAGAAGAGGAAAAAAATCCACATACAACAGGTTAAGTTAAAGTATAAGCTGAGACTTTTTGGAGGCTAAGTAGATTTTACAATGGTGTGATCTAACTGATGCAATAAAGACATGGGCCACACTTGGACACTTTTCTTTATCTGGGGAATATCTGGACGTTCTAAATTGCTCCTGTCCTTTGGAAATCCAACTAATTAACTCATTAACTCTGAGTGCTTTCTGGCTCTCTGGTATTATTTTGTTAACTCTTTGATTCCCTTTTAGTGGGCTCCACTGGTCTTATTCTCCCTCCACCCACTCATATCTAATCTTTTGCCTAATAATAGCAGATGGAAAAAAATCAATATTTTCCGCACTGGGTTTTTAAATAATACCATCGGCTCATTCTACAAGCTGTATGACTGAGGATGACATAGTGGAAAAGGTGAATAATTTGCTAAATGTGACAAAAAGCTTATGGGTTTCTCAGTTACTGTGAAGTTCTGAGGGTATTTCCTAAATTTGGAATAATTTTCTCTACTAAAAGTTTTCCTTCTGTTAAGCCCATGTCTCTGTAACATGAAAACCCTTCTAACCACTAAGAAAACATACGAATCACCATTAAAACTGATATATACTTTTGAGATGGTGGCAGCTGGATACCAATTGCCATATCTTAAAATGTTTAGAAGGCAAGAAGATTCCCTACTGAGCTGTGGATAGGTTTCACTGGATTGTGTTTGAGGCAAATCTGGAAATGTCTCACAAATTTGGGAAGCTATTTTAGGAGATGGTTACCAATAACATTGTTTTCCCCAAAGAACCATCTTAACTGTGTTCCAGTGGGTTAGTTTGTATACATAGTTAAGGATTTGTTCTTGGAGGCAATGAGAGAGGACTGGTGTGCCATTTGGGCTGTAGGAGGGATTCTTTTTAGAATTAAAATGGTAGCCTTGTTCAGACCATGTCTTTCTATCCTGCCCTGAGGCTATTTCTTGAGCATCCTTAAATGTTCCCTTAAGATCTTTCATAATTTTTGTGGCTATAGGTAATTTTAAGATTTGTTTTTCTTTTTGGAGGGCTCCCTATTTAGGAGCAACATCAACCAAATTGTTTCCTGTTTCCTCTATGTCTGCTGTTGAATGACCAGGAATTTTTATAATAGCTAAATATTTAAGTTTTTGAATGTCATGTAAAGTTCTAAAACATGAGATTGTTTTTAATCTTTTGTTCTGAAATGGTTAAGAAACCTTTGTTTCCAGGACATGCCAAAGTCCTAAGACACAGTGAAGGCATAGAAACTGTATAAATAGTGGAAGTTTGGTTTCTGGCCAGGCGGCAAGGCCTAGTTAAGGCTCTCAGTTCAGGTTGTTGGATCAAAGTAGCCATGGGTAAGGATCCAGCCTTGCTGATCTATCAGGGAGACAATAGAGTAAACAACTTTATATGTCCCTGTTGCATCTTTAAGATACGAATCATCAGTGAACCAAAGTAAATCTGCATTTTCAAGTGACGTTTTTTGTAATTCAGGTCTGGGGATTAAAGCTGGTTCATCAATGAAACACAGGCATGGGGTTTCATCAGAGGGTAGGTAAGGGTAACAAAGTAGCAGGATTTAAAGAGTAACAGTGAGCAATAGTGATGTATGAAAGCCAGGGTAAAGTAATTTCATATTTTATTTTAGTATATGAAATATGAGTTAAGTCTACTGGAAGATCTATGTTGAATGTGATAAGAGTTAAGGAGGGTTTGCACATATGGGGAACATATATAGTTAGTGTAGAGCCCCTAGCTATTTATTTTGGCTTGATTTTAAATAGGACCATAATGATGGGAGAGGGTCAAGAGGATTTCAGGAAATGTTGGATAAGAAAGAGGGGGGAGAGTCAGGATCCCTAGGTTAGAAGAAGAGTTCAGCAACAGAAGTAGAGAGGAGGGTGAAGATAAAAGGGAGGAGGAATGGTAGGTGAAACTAAAGCAAGAGGAAGAATCTGTGTGGATTCAGCTAGTTTATATAATTTGGAAAGCCTCATAGAAAGGTCCAAATCATCCTTTGAAATTTTTGAATTGACTGCCTGTAGAGAACACACGTTTTTCAGTGTTTTGTTTGGAGGCCCCCAGCTAACAATTAGAAGAAACCCCCTGTTTGTTTTGTCATGTTTTATAACATTTTTCTAATTTTACATGCAAATATGCCAAATTTAGGAAGTTCAAATGAGCCCCATTTTGGCCAATGGAGTCTTAGAACGTTCAATTGATGTAAGTCCAATGGGGCAAAAATTTACAACTGAAAGGATCATATTCCTTAAACTTAGATCCGTGAAGAGTCCCAGCAGGGGGCCAGTTATTAAAGGTACCTTAAAATAATTTTTTCCAATAACTGAAAAGTACTCATCAGAAAAGTAACAAGAATGTGAAACTCACATCTTCCACTCAGAGTGAATGAAGATGGAAATCTCCCCTCAGAAATGTGTGAGGACTGAAACCAGCAACAGAGGACATCAAAATAAAGGCCTTAACCTCAACGGAGGAGGGAGAACCAGGTCTCTAGGAGGACTTACTCCTGGTACAGGGGCTGCCAGGAGAGACAATGATTAAGAGAAATAGCGTGTCCTTTGTCTGCAATGGCATGGTGATGAGAAGTCAGTCACTGGATACCACTTCTCTGACACCATGCAATGTGACCAAGAAAAGGCGAAGTTGTAAAATCAGTTGCTTTTGTTGGGGTCTTAGCTGTCACAACACCAAAACAGATTCAGGAGGAAACCCAAATGTATACTCCAAAGAAGCGGAAGGGCTTAAGGTTTTTCAAGGCAAAAAGAGGATATCTGAGAGGGCTTACATGAGTTGTTTTGAAAAAATTACAATTGTCTAAAGCTATTTTAACCTACATTTGGCTATGCATAATTGGTTGCTAAGGCTATCACTAGGCAAAAAAGTCCACTTTGCTCCAGGCAGCAGATGTTTGTCCAGGATGTTTATGGTTTGGCAGAATACAGGTTCAATATTCTTTGGAAAACAATAGTTTCAGAAAAAAGAGACATCCGTAGATACTCCTTTCTTAATGGCCTTCTTACTTCATTTCAGTTTACTCTGTGTCAATGTTAATTCCATGTTTGTCTACATTTACATGTACATAGAAATACTTGATGCATATTGACAACTGAAATTCTTATAAATATAAAAGTGCCTTTACATTGGCCTTTTTGCTTTGATATTATATTTTCTTTGTATTACCTTTCTAAAGACTTATATATTATTTTTTTATTTGTCACACATTGGTAAACTGATTTTTGTTAGCAGGATAGTGTGTCTAATGTGCTTTGTGAAGAAACTCCATGACTTAGTTGAATTAGGACTTTTTTTTAACCTAAAATTGCTTTCTATGTTCCGTTACACATGCTAGTAAGGGGCATTTCAAATGTAGAGAGACAGATGTCTAACACAGAACAAAGGAAGAATTTAACAGACTCGGCAATTTGTTGGCAAAGGGACAACCCAGAGGAAGAAAGAGAAAGATGGTTATTTATTCATACAATACTTCAAGCTTTGAAAACCTGAGATGAAGGCCAAGCCAATGTTTCTCTAAAAATGGAGGAACATCTGAAAGAATCTGATTTGACTGGTTAGGGACAGAGGTGGCAATTGCAATTTGTTCTTAAACATTATGAATTTAAGAATGTTCAGACCGATGCTGAAATTTACTTCAGGATATATCAAATTTTACTTAACTTACGAATTAACAGAATGTTGCAAATCCATACAGTGGAGTACAATTTAGTACTATAAAAGAACAAACTACTGATACATGTTACAGGAAGGAGGAACTTGAAAAAACACTATTCTAAGTTAAAACGCTAGATGAAAAATATGAAATATTCTGATTCCATTTTGAATGGAGTGTCTAAAAAGACAAATTTATAGAGTAATTGGATCACTGGTTGCCTGGGACAGGGAGGTGTGATTGATAGTGGATGAAAAATGGATTTGAAAGATATTTTAGAGATAAAATTTTTTTCTAAAATTGGATTGTGATTATGTTTACATAATTCTATACATTTACTTTAAAAACATTCAACTGTTAAATAATGATTAAATTGTGTGGTCTGTAAATTATAATAAAATCAGTAAAAATATTTTAAAATCCTATTTTTTTATCTGACCCCTTGGTGAGATGGTATTGATTCCTTACAGTTTAAAAGGTTTAAATTTGGTGGGTTTTTTTTTTGGTCAGCCTTCTTGTCTATGAGACATATACAAATGTTAACATTTTATATCATTTCTTGCAATGAGAGAGTTGTAAACAGAATACATCCCTTCTTTTTATCTATTTGGCCAACAGAAGTTGTTGTTTTTGATAAATTTGGTGGGAGATTTTATGTATTACTGTGGCTTTCATATACTTAATATGCTAATAATTTTAAAAACTGTAATTTCTTTTCAACTCTCCTTCTTATACTCCATGTACTTATATCACTCCTTTTAGTCAGGTTCATTTAGATGAGACACAAATATCTTAAGCCTGAGATCATACTCTTTCATCTTAAATGTGTTGATTGTTTTCCCATTTTAGTGTTATTGTTTACTAAGGCCTTAAGACAGACACTTGGATAGTATGTTTAATTCCAACTAATTGCACTGATGCCGAAATGATATATAATGTCAGTTAAAATAGACGGAGAGCCTATATCAGTTTCTAGCAATATGCTTTTATCCAGTCCAATGAGATGACTTTACAAATATGAAAATTTTGCCAAATTTATAAAAAATTTTACATTAATAAATATTAATACAAAAAAGGAAAATAGGTCAATAATAAAATACACAGAAATTAGTGTTTTTCACTTACAATTAAAGATTGACAACAATTAAAATATAGATTGGTTAGAAGTATAAGCAAATTGGGAAGTACATTATTTGCAAAATTTCCATTGTCAATGTGTCTGTCATACTGTTGAAATGGATAGATGTCTCTTTCTCCCCAAACTTGCCTATGGGAATTCAGGGACCTTTTTTCTTCCATGAGTCATAATATATAGGTGTTAGTATCTTCAAATGACTATTGTATTCATATAAAATTTAAAATGCTTAACAGATTTGTAAGAAACTATAAGATTTGCCTCCATCTTCTTTCTTTTATTATCCCTAACTGGCATCTTTACTATAGTAATTATGAATTACTTCACTCCCCAAAGACTGACACGACACATAACTACTGTACTTAACTATTCCCTGGGTAATTTTCATACTCCAGGAACAGCCATCTACTATCCTGCAGGCTAAATTTTCACTTGTTCTTCTAGAGTAATTTTGGGTATTATATTCTCTGATGAACGTGCCCTAACTCTTCTTTCTTTCCCATCCACTATAGGAAAGATGCTCTTGTGACCTCTTCATCTCACCACTTATGTAATATTGTATTATTTTGAACAACTATCCTTTTCCTTGCTGGAATGTGAGTTCCATTAGAGCAAAGAATCTATCTTATTTACCTTTGTAACTTCAAGATCCAGTGCAGAAAAAAGCAAATCATAGGAGTAAAAAACATTTGGTATGTAGTTAAAATCATGCATATATGTTATGAAAATATGTTAGTGAAGATGTAAATAACTTATTTTATCTTCTCTTTTTAAGAAGAAAAATCCTCTTTCTGCTGGAGAGCCCCAACATCTGTGTCCCTACTACAGCACCCATGGTTGCCTATCAATGAGTTTGTTCTCCAGTACTGCTTGCTCATCAGGAAAAGCTACAAGGCCCCTATCTGATACCATGCTGATATATGAACTCCCCTAAACAAATGTCTTAGGGCCAGTATCCTGATGAGAGAATTTACATTTTCTCACCTCTGTGTCCCCACTACTGCCCCAAAAATGTGTATACACATGAAGAAGATTCATTCTCTTATAACCCCACTCCAAGTATGAGCAACCATGCCTAAGGAAGGTGTACATCTCCATGGACTGATGATAGCCTAGAAGACTGTGTGCATTTGGCCAAGCCTTTGCCTATAATGTCCATGGAAAAATTCATGTATAGATTATTCCCAGAAGTGGAAGAGTCATCAACAAGCATAATTAAATATGTTTAACTTTACAAAAATTGAAACTACAAATTAAAGCAGTAGTATTAGATGTCATTATTTGCCTTAAAAAGTGGCAAGGACCTGAATAAATAATCACTTCTATAATAACTTTTAAATTTTATAGATGATTCATTATTAATGTATTTTGGCACCATCCTGTGCCTGATTATTCAGGGGCCCATATTATTCTTAGTACTTGGGGTTCCATATTATTTTTCTTCCCGAATAACTACTGGTAAATGTTTTAATTTAGCAGAAATGGTTACATGTACAAAATCATATAAATTTTCTTGAATGCTTTATTTTTTGGTATTAATAGAGAAAGGTTCTCTGTATTATTCAGTAAATTAAATGTTTAGTGATTTATAGGTATATTAGTTGAAACATATGGAATCGACATATTTATGGGTAAAAATGGTAAAATATTGGCAGTAAGTTTTGATGTGATACAATACAGCATATTTCTTTCTCTTTAATATTAATTATATAGCAATAACTTTCAAAGATAAATATTTTATTCTATAAACTATTAATCCTTAAGAATTAATAAATTACTATAATTATGCTCTTCAGATACAAAACACATTATATGATATATAATTCATCTAAAATCACTCCCTTCAAAAAATTTCTCAAAGCCTGTATTGATATAAGCAGTGCCAAATTTCTTACATTTTTTTTAAACAGCTCATTCTCCAGTCCTTAAATATCTGATGGGAGATGGATTTTTTAAATATATTTCAACTTACAGGTTCAGGATAATTAAAACATGAAAATATTTTATATAATGTATACACTATTTTTCAAGCAATGAAATAAGCCTGCTATGCTAGATGATAAGATAATAGGATTGCAAAACATACTTAGTATGTTGTCCATAATAACCTAGGAATGATAAATAGAAAAAGAATTAAAAACTGCTGTCTAAGCTCAAAGGATTACTGACAGATAGCCTTGACCACAAATCATTGCCATTCATGATTAGAAAGTAATCAGTCATTGCAGCACATTATTTACTTTTGGAAAGACAGATGAAGGTTTCTTGGGCAGGAATCACGAACTTCCACTATATTTAGTAAGTAAATTACCAATTCATCTTCTGATTCCAGATTATTTTTGTTAAATCATGTATTTTTTGTTAAAAGCATATATTCAACATATTACATATATTTAATGTATTATTTTTGCTTAATTCAAATAGAAAATACTCTTGAAATGGTATTCAATGAAAAGTACCTAGTGTATGTTCATATCTTTAATTTTCCTATGTTTTCTAATGGTATAGAAAATTTCATAGCATTGGAAACATTCAAGAAAGTTATATTTAGCTCTTTAGGAAATGTGATGCCTGGAATGGGAATGATATTTTAAATGTTCCATTATAATTTCCATATTCTACACACATTCTTTTTTATAAATATATTTTATAACATTTTTCATTTTCTTTAAAAATTAATATATGAAACATATGCTGTAAATACTAAAAAGTAAATTATTTTTATCTTCAAAGTGAACAAATATCAGTGATGTAGAGAAAACTGATAAAATAGAATATGAACCAAAGAAATGCATTATTCAAGGTTAGTAAACTGGATGTCATGCATGAACATAGTATATTTTTGAAATATATTTTTGATCTATTTTTTTATTTTTTGTAGTCTACAACATTATACTTTAAATGTTTTAGGTTTGTTCTAGATCTCTATTTTTAATTACATTTTTATTAATGTATCATTGATGTACACTCTTATGAAGGTTTCACATGAGCAATGTTATGGTTACTACATTCACTCCTATTATCAAGAACCCCCCACATCTCACTGCAGTCACTGTACATCAAAATCATAAGATGCTATAGAGTCACTTGTCTTCTCTGTGCTAGACTACCTTCCACATGACGACCCTATATTATGTGTGTAAATCATAATGCCCTTTAATCCAATTCTCCCTCCCTCCCCAGCCACCCTCCCCAACCTCTTCCCTTTGGTAACTGCTGGTCTCTTTTTGGAATCTGTGAATCTGTTGCTGTTCTGTTCCTTCAGTTTTGCTTCATCATTATACTCCACAAATGAGGTACTTGTCTTTCTCTCCCTGACTTATTTCACTGAGCATAATACCCTCTAGCTCCATCCATGTTATTGCAAATGTTAGGATTCATTTTCTTCTTATCGCTTAATAATATTCCATTGTGAATAGGTACCATGTCTTCTTTATCCATTCATCTACTGATGGACACGTAGGTTGCTTCCATGTATTGGCTATTGTAAATAGTGCTGTCATAAACATACGGGTGCATATGTCTTTTTGAATCTCTGATACTGTTTTCTTCAGGTAAATTCCTACAACAACTGAGGAGTGGAATTCCTCAGTCAAATAGTATTTCTATTTTTAGTTTTTTGAGGAACCTCCATATTGCTTTCCACAATGGTTGAACTAATTTGCATTCTTACCAGCAGTATAGGAGGGTTCCCCTTGCCCTTCTTCCTCTCCTGCATTTGCTATTACTTTTCTTTCAGATATTGGCCATCGTAAATGGTGTGAGGTGTTACCTCACTGTGGTTTTAATTTGCTTTCCCTGATAATTAGCAATGTAGAGCATTTTTTCATGTTCCTGTTGGCCATCTGAACTTCTTCTTTGGAGAAATGTCTGTTCAGATCCTCCTCCCAGTTTTTAATTGGGTCATTTTCTTTTTGAGTGTTGAGGCATGTGTGTTCTTTATATACTTTGGATGTTAACTCCTTGTTGGATGTCATTTACAAATATATTCTCCCATACTGTAGGATGCCTGTTTTTTCTGCTGATGGTGTCCTTTGATGTGCAGAAGCTTTTTAGCATGATGTAGTCCATGTGTTCATTTCTGCTTTTGTTTCCCTTGCTCGAGGAGATGTGTTCAGGAAAAAGTTGCTCCTGTTTATATTCAGGAAACTTTTGCCTATGTTTTCTTCTAAGAGTTTTATGGTTTCATGACTTACATTCAGGTATTTGATCCATTTTGAGTTTACTTTTGTGTATGGGGTTAAACAATAATCCAGTTTCATTCTTTTACATGTAGCTGTTCAGTTTTGCCAACACCAGTTGTTGAAGATGCCGTCATTTCCCCATTGTATATCCATGGTTCCTTTATCATATATTAATTGACCATATATGCTTGGTTTTATATGAGGACTCTCTGTTCTGTTCCATTGATCTGTGGGTCTGTTCTTGTGCCAGTACCAAATTGTCTTGAACACTGCAGCTTTGTAGTATAACTTGAAGTTGGGGAGCATAATTCCTCAGTTTAATTGTTCCTTCTTAGTATTGCTTTGGCTATTAGGTGTCTCTTCTGGTTCCATATGGATTATAGAACTGTTCTAGTTCATTGAAGAATGCCATTGGGATTTTGATAGGTATTTCATTGACTCTGTAGATTGCTTTAGGCAGGATGACCCTTTTGACAATATTAATTATTCCTATCCATGAGCATGGGCTTTCTATTTATTAGTGTCTTCTTTAATTTCTCTCATGATCATCTTGTAGTTTTCAGGGTATAGGACTTTCACCTCCTTGGTTAGGTTTAGTCCTAGATATTTCATTCTTTTTGATGCAAGTGTAAATGGAATTGTTTTTCTGATATTTCTTTCTGCTAGCTCATCGTTAGTGAATAGGAATGCAATAGATTTCTGTGTATTAATTTTGTATCCTGCAACTTTGTTGAATTCAGCTATTAGTTCTAGTAGATTTTTGGTGGATTTTTTAGGGTTTCTTATGTACAATGTCATCTGAAGACAGTGACAGTTTAATTTCTCTCTGACCAGTCTGGATGCCTTTTATTTTTTGTGTTGTCTGATTGCCATGGCTAGGACCTCCAGTACTATGTTGCATAAAATTGGGGAGAGTGCACATACTTATCTTTTTCCCAATCTTAGGGGAAAAGCTTTCAGCTTTTTACTGTTGAATGTGAAGTTGGCTTTGGGTTTGTTGTATATGGCCTTTATTATGTTAAGGTACTTGCCCTCTATACCAATTTTGTTGAGAGTTTTTATCATGAATGAATGTTGAATTTGGTCAAATGCTTTTTCAGCATTTATTGAGATGATCATGTGATTTTGTCCTTCTTTTTGTTGATGTGGTGGATGATGTTCATGAATTTTCAAGTATTGTACCATCATTGCATCCCTGGAATAAATCCCACTTGATCATGATGGATCATCTTTCTTTGCATTTTTGAATTCAGTTTGCTATTTTGTGTAATCTTCACCTCTCTCATTGTTAGGAAGTCTTTCAAAGGGCCCACCTTTCTTTAGTCCTGCAGTGCTGGTTGTGGGTCCTGTTCTCCACAAGCAACTGGAATCTCAGTTCCTCTGGGTGTTCTGCCTGTCTCTGCTTTCCAACCCCACTAATCTCCAGAACAACATGTAATGTGGCTTCATGCTCCTGAAGCAGTTCTCCAGGTGTGGGTGTTTAGCAGTCCTGGGCCTCTACTCCTTCCTGGTTCCATTTCTCTTCCTCCCACCAGTGTGCTGGGGAAGGGAGAGGGCTTGGATCCTGTTGGATCATGGCTTTGCTACTTTACCCTTTTCTGTGAGGTCTTTTCTTTTCCCAAGTTGTAGGCCATCTGTTGTAGTTTTCTTTATAGTTGTTCTTTCAGGATTAGTTGTATTTGCTGTATTTTTTGTGTTATATGTTGTTTTGGGAGGAAGTTTCTTCCTCACCTCTCATTCCACCATCTTTACCCACCCCTCCTCTGATCTCTTTGAGTTTTTAATTTTTGGTAGCTCTGTTGGGACATATTTGATATATAACATTGTATAAGTTAAGATGCATAATGAAATTTTATTTATGCATACTGCTAAATGATTACCACAGTGAGAATAGTTAACATATCCATCACTTCACAGGGTTGTACTTTGCATATGTGGTGAGAACTTTAAGATCTACTTGACAATTTTAAATATGCAGTAATAATACATATTGTAAACTATAGTCACCATAATGCACATAATATCCGCATGACTTATTTATCTTATAACTGGATGTTTGTACTCTTTGACCACATTCACCCATTTCCCCCAAATACCCACCACTGTCCCTGACAACCACCTACCTGTTCTCTATTTCTAGGTTTTATTTTAAGTTCCACATATAATTGAGATCTTTTGGTACTTTCCTTGCTCTGTCTGACTTATTTCACTTAGCATAATACTTCAAGATACATCTATGTTGCCCAAAGTGGCAATTTTCTACATCTTTTATGACTGGATAATATTCGTGTGTATGTATGTGTATGTACACCATGTTTTCTTTATCCATTCATCCATATTAATGGGAATTTATATTTTTAAAATTTTGCCATAAAAAATGACCTCTAATTTTTAAATAACTCAGTTTTCATTTTTTTTTAAATATCCATGTGAAATCTTTCCTTCTGTATTACTGTAATTGTCTTTTTGGTAGTTTTTCTTCTGTCTTGAGTCAACCACTTATAGTGTTCTTTCAGTTCTTTCATTCTTCCTTACTTAGTAAATAACTAATCCTGTAATATTTCTTTGAACACTTGGTTAAGCAATATGTAGTATATATAACCCAAGCATTTTGGCTCTATTTTTATAGACAGAAGATGTCTTCTGTCTGAAACTCTCTTCTTTGAAAATAAAAAGACAGGTTTACTATTTCTCTAACCAGATTACCATTCAATAGTGCAACTCTTTTTCTCCCTGGGAGAAAGGAAATTAAGGTGACCTAATTTTAGGTAGCTTCTATTTCCATTTTTCTTTTCTTGTCCAATGAAGGTCATAGCATCCCTCCATAATTTTACAGACATTATTATGCTAAACAATGAAAGCCATTTATTACAAATGAAGTGTGTTGAAATATAACATCACCAAAAGACACTAAGTCCATTTCTGAATTTTTTCCCATTATTACAGTGTTAATATATAGACAAGGAGAATGTCAAGAAGATAGAAGGTACTTTCACCACAATCTGATTTTTATTAAAGTAGTGCTATGTGATTTAAACAGTTATGACAATTAGAAAGAAATTACATTACATAATTCTAAGATTTATATGTATAAATATACAAAGAAAGACATGAAAACATTGTTTCTTTAGATTACTATTGCTCTTGTTATTTTCATGCTGTATCATTTAATTAACTGTGATTATTGGTTTCATTATTTGCATATAGTAAGAGAAAGGAATCAACTCCTACCATTGTTTCTATGTATTTTCCTTGTAAATTATAGAGATTTTATGTTTGTTATTTATTTTTTATTTTTAAACGTTTTTTTAGAGCGTTTTTAGTTTTATAATAAAACTGAAGGGGACATACATAGATTCCCCATATAATCTCTACCCAACACATGCATAACCTCCCTCATTATCTGTATCACTCACCAGAGTGATAAATTTGTTACAAGGATGAATCCACATTGACACATCATAATTATCAATAGTGCATAGTTTATGAGGGTTCACTCTTGGTGTTATATGTGCATTACATGGGTTTAGAAAAATGTATACTGACATAATATGCATCATTATAATACCATATAGAGTATTTTCACTGTTTTAAAAAATCCTCTATGCTCTGTCTATTAATTTTTCCACTTATCAACCCCTGGCATACATTTATCTTTTTATTATCTCCATAGTTTTCCCTTTTTCAGAATGTCATATAGTTGGAATTACACAGCAGTCTCATAAGATTTGACTTTTTTCACTTTATGGTGTGTATTAAAGTTTCCTTCATGTTTTTTCATATTTGATAGCTCATTTCTTTTTAGCACTGAATAATAATTCTATTTTCTGGATGTATCACAGTTTATTTACCCATTCATCTACTAAAGGACATCTCGGTTGCTTCCGAGTTTTGACAACTATGAATAAAGCTGTTATAAACATCCATGTGAAGGTTTTTCTGCAGACATGAGTTTTTGACTTTGAGAAAATGCCAAGAAGTGTGCTTGCTGGATTATTTAGAAAGAGAATGTTAGTTTTGTAAGAAACTGCCAAACTGCCTTCCAAAATTCTTGTACCATTTTGCATCCCCTGTTGCTTCACATTATCACCTGCATGTGGTGTTGTCAATGTCCCAGATTTTGGCCATTCTAACAGTTGTGTAATTGTACTTTATGGTCCTTTGTATATTATGGATAAAAGTCTTTATGAGATATATCTTTTATAAATATATTCTCCCAATCTTTGATTTGCTTTCTTATTCTCTTGATACTGTCTTTCATGGATCAGAAGTTTTTAATATTACAGAGTTCAGCTTATCAAGTATTCTTTAGTGGGTTTTGCCTTTGGTGTTGCATCTAAAAAGGTATCACCATACCCTCGGTTATTTGGGTTTTCTCCTATTTCATCATTTACAAGTGTCATAGTTTAGCATTTTACATTTAGGTTTGCGATCCATTTTAGGTTAATTTTTGTACAGGGTGAACGTGTGTGAAGACTCACATTTCTCTGCATGTGGATGTCCACTTGTTTCAGCACTATTTGTTGAAGAGACTATGCTCCATTGTATTGTCTTGGCTCCTTTGTCAAGGAATAGTTAACTATATTAGTGGGGGTCTATTTCTGGGATCTTTATTCTGTTCCATTGGTCTTTCTGTTATTTTGCCAATATCACACTGTCTTGATTACCTTACCTCTACAGTAAGTTTGGAGGTGTGTAGTACAAGGCTTCCAAATTTGTTCTTCAGTATTTTGTTGGATATTCTGAAAAGTATAAATTTTTAAGTTCAAATTTAATTACAACTTAGTAATTATAAGGCAGCATTGTCTTGTTCAATACATGTGCTTTGTCTTCAACTCTTCACGTCATCAGATTTTGTTTTGTGTTTATTTAATTTTTTTTATTTTGTGACCTAAACAGTGAAACACATTTTTATAAGTAAATTTTTCTTATATTTTTGTAAATCCAGATATATTTGATCTTATGTTTTCTGCTGTTTGTCACTTTTTTTCTTTTGCTGCTTTTGATTTCCTTCATTATGTGATCTGTGTTTATTTTAGAATTGTGGACTTGAATATACTTAGAAGCTGTATACCTGTTTTAAGATCTTCTAAGGTTTACTTAATCATTATGATTAATAGCTAATATGCTATTTATTCTCAATATACAGTATCAATTAATTTTCAATGAAATAGTTGTACTTCCATTTCTATACCTATTATTCCACCCATTTTGTGTATTTTATTTCATCATTAATATTATACAATGATCAGTCATAAAATTTGCAATCTATTCTTTAACAAGTATTTACCAAATTTATTAATTTTGTATTTTATTCAACTCTCATAAATATTTTTAAACTGTTTTCTGTTTGATTTATTGTTCATTAAGTTTTTCTTTTCTTTTTGAAGTTGTGAGGGATACTCTATTCCATAAGTCTTCATATTTTCATTATTAGGTAGAATCACATTCACATTACTAGGTAGACCCAAAAATCCTTGGGTCAACCTTGTCTTGTTTCATACTTGTAAGCACTTATATTTGACAATTTATTCTGATGTTTTTGAAACAAAGATACCATTATAATCAAGCTATTTAAATGTTATAGAGATAGTATATTTCACTTGCTCTGTTTACTCATCTAGACATCATCATTTCATATAAGATTGCTGATTAAGTTTATGAGGTGTTTGTCACCTAATAGAGGGATTGAAATTATATGTTTGGTCTAAGGCAGTGAGTACTAACTCTACAATTAGTGTCCTTCCTCTGTTATCACATATTATCTGTGTATCTTTAGAATACCTATGAATCTGTGGTATAGCCATATCTTTGGTTGAATAAAGATGGAGTTCTCCAGCTCTTTTTTAAAATACTTTTTAATGATTCAGGTTTTAGGATGGAATTAAAAAGATGTACTCCATTCTTTCATTTTTTACTATAAATTCCATTAATGTATTTGAATACTATCTTTGACAAAATGTGAAATAAAAATAAAAGACAGATTAAGAAACTAGTTTCTATCCTTTGCATATGGACAGGAAAGAAAATAAAGTTAAATGTTTTTAATGCACATATGTTCTTAGTACAAATATTTAAGACTGTGCAAATGTTCTCAGTTTGCAAATTTTGAAAATATGATTCCTTATTATGCAGGTTTTAATTTCAAGAAATCTCTAGGTTAGCTAATCTTCAATTGAGCATAAGACTTGGAACTGGTAGTATGTTATTTTTAAAAATTTAAAGGTGTATGAGATAAGGAGGTATTCTGTAAAAATAAGCCAGAGAAATCTGCAGAATCAAAACAAAATCAATATTTCTGTAGAGCATATAGGCAAATACTAAGAAATAAAAAGAAAAGAAAGTTAACCTATGAAATTTCAAGATTTTATGTTCAGCTAAAGTAATGCTGTTAAAAATGATTCAGATCACTAGATATCTAACTGTAACTTCCATTGCTTGTACTTGGGAAGAAAATAATGTTCTCTACACTGAAGCAAATTCCTATATAAGCAAGCAAAAATAAACCAAAAGAAAAAAAGGTATTTTTAAAAGTAGTGCCATGCCCCGGAAGATGACTGGTTAGCCAGAGATGGGTAAGATTCCTCAAGGGAGGAACAACCTAAGACAGGCACAGTCGCTGGGGGGCCATCAGGTGAGAAAATGGGGATCAACAGAGGTGAGGCTTAGAACTTCCCCCCTCCTGTTCTGAGAGAAATCTTCTGCATACGTGGATGTTTTATTGCCCTTGTCTAGCTTGGATTAACACATAGTCTACAGGCACACACCTGATCATCTACATTTGCTCTCTTACAACACTAAAGTATGTTTTCTACCTTTATCTTGTATCTACCTACCACTTCAGCATTTTATTATAAATAATAATAATAAAGAGAGAAATGTGGTATCCACATATAAATCAAGTATAAAAATCAAATGAATATTCATATTTGAACTGACTTTATAGTTCATAATGCATGATCAAAACCAAAAGCCTCTGTGATGACTGCCCTTGTAATGTTCACCATGTAACTTATTCACTATGTAAGAATTTGTTCTCCATGTAAGAAATTGTTCATTATGCTTCAGAAGATTGGAGACTGATGAAAATTAGGCTTGGGGTGGATTAATGATTATGCATTGAGCATTGACCCCCCTATACAGAATTTTATTGTGGTTAACAACCATTTGATCAATAAATATGAGAGATGCCCTCACACACACAAAAAAAGTACACACTTCCAATTGTAAAATAAATAAGTAACTGGGATGTAATGTATAGCATAAGGAATATAGTCAAAATAATGTAACAACTTGGTATGGTGATAGCTGGTGCCTAGAATTATCATGTATATAAATGTTAAATCACTGTGCTGTACACCTGAAACTAATGTAATACTGTGTGTCAACTACCCTTCAATAAAAAAAAAAAAGTAGTGCCATGAACTATTCATTTTAAGGAACACCAACTGAGAGCACAACCTTTTTTTTTTTTTTTTTGAAATTTCAGGGATACACTGTCTTTTAGAAGAGCAAGTTTATGGATTTTTCCAGTATTAAATTTTCAGTTGCTTTTGCTTGTCTAAAAGTCACAGATTTTTTAATAACAATGTATTTACAACTTTAGACTACCATAATATGAAGCAAATTTTTCAGTCAGTGTGCAAATAATATCCACCACTAGGGACTAGGAGACTATCTATTTGTAAAAACAAAATATTATTAAGACAATTTCTTCAATTTCTCTCATAACCGGGAACATTTTGCAGTCTAATTTTATTTCTTTGTCTTTGTGGAAACATTACTTATTCAATTAATTTTAAGAAGTTTTATTGAGCAACTATGATATTCTTGGGTGAAGTTTTATTAAAACAAATTAGAATGACATCTAGCTTCCTCATACATATGTTGTTGCAAATTTGAACTCTTCCAAGTTACTCTATAGTATTTCTCTCCTTTCTATGAAAGACTGAAATAAAAACTTTGGTTGAAAACATTCAATTATTTTCATAATTTGCCTTACTTCTGGTGATAGCTTCCTTATCTAATACCAATTATATTTTATTTCTTTGGAAATTATATTTTATTTCTTTAATTCTGAATATTAGGGAATATATTTATTTGTCCTAATCAGTATTTTAAAAATATCACATGATTAAATAAATGTGTATGTGTGATATTGTTAAAGGTATAGTTTACAAGTTATAATTAGTTTACAATTTGAAAATAAAACCAAGAAAGCAATTTGCCAAGAAAATATTTACAAAAACATGTTTCTTATAAGAGTCTAATGTGAGTGGAAAGTGATAATAATTATTCCATTGATTAGATGTTTTGAGTAAATTTGCCATTTATTTTTTCCTCAAGAGTCAAGAGTTCTACACTACCTGTCTGCCTTATCCAAAGATATAAAAGAAAACGAGATTTCTAGAAAACTCTTCCATTTTATAACTAGAAATTCAGTGCCTGAGTTTTCTTCATTCCTCGAGTAACATTAAATTGAATGTTATTATTCCAAATCTGTATCTATAATCTCTTAATTATCTCATTTTCATATACTGAAAACCTAGAATCTACAATTAAGACTTCTTGAATTTAAAAATGAAATGATGTTGAAAACTTTGTATAGTTTCACTAAATTTCTATATACATTTTTCTTTGGTTTGTTTGCATTTTTTTTCTTTTACTCAACTAGAAAATTTTTTCTTGTTTAATTTTTAAATTTTTTTGTCTTTTTCATTCTTTAGTATTCATTTTCCTATGCTTGAGGAATGATTTGCCTATTGTTAGGAAATAAGTGAAATGTTTGTAGGTTTTCCTTAAGATATTTTAGATTCAGATGAAAAGGGAAGAAGGAGCTAAAGTAAGATTTTATTTTTAAATCTCTACTCTGTGGAGTCCTGAAATAGATGGTGGAATGTGAAGTGAGGCAGAAACCTCCTCCCCAAACCACATATAACATGATAATATAGCAAATACAACTAATCCAGCAAAAGTGACACAAAGACTACAAAGCAGAGAGCCTACATCTGGGGAAAAGAGAAGACCTCACAGAAAAGGGTAAAGTAGCAGAACCATGATCTGATGGGACCCAAGCTTTCCCCTCACCCCAGCCCATAGGCAGGAGGAAGAGAAATGGAGCAGAGAGGTAGTATAAATCCAGGATTGCTAAAAATGCAGCCCTGGAGATCTGCTCTGGTAGCACAAACCCACATTACATGGTGCTCTGGAGATTAACATGGTTGGAAAGCAAAGACAGGCAGAATACTGAGAGCATCTGAGATTCCAGGTACCTGTGAAGAACAGGTACACACAACTTGCTCCCCAGGAACAAAAGAAAGGTAGGCACTTGAAAGACTTCCCAACAATGAGAGGGGTGAATATTACACAGAGCTTGCTGCTCAGGAGAAAGGGAAGGTGGACAAAATTGGCTTGGCACACTCAGCCCAGCAAGTTTGGAACTCTTGGGTGCTTCAGATGTTCCATTCCCCTGGCTGGCAACACAGCTGCAGGGCTCACCCTGTGATATTCAGCCTGCTGCTCCTTCCTCCTGGTAGGCACTAGTCCTACAAACGTTCTTCCCCTGTCATCACAACTGGCCAGTTAGCAGGAGTGTTGCCCTGCCTATGGAAGCTACAGGGCATAGCACAGAGGCACTTCCCTGCACTCTCAGCTCACTAGATGTGGCAACCAAGCCTTACACTAGGGAAGGCAGGAAGGAGCTCTTTCCTCCCAGCAGGTGCTGGTTCCTCTCACATGTGAACCTTGCCATTACTACGAGTCCTCAGTACCTCCAGAGAGTAGAGCTTTTGAGAACTAGAGGGCACTTACTACACAAAGTTATTCCATAGGAATCCCTAAAAAAATGAAATGGTAAAAAATTTTATACAAACAAATATACAGGAAAAAAATGCCAGAAAGAGGGCTAAGTGAAACTGAAACCACCAATCTTCTTGATAAATATTTCAAAACAAATATCATAAACATGCTCACAGAGCTACAGAAAAATATTCAAGATCTCAGGGATGAATTCAAGAGTGAGGTAGAAACTTTGAAAAATACAGTAGCTGAAATGAAACATAAAATGGAGGAATTTGAAAGCAGATTAGATGAGGTAGAGAAGATGGTAAATGAAATAAAAATTAAAGAAAAGGAACATAAAGAAGTTGAGGAACAGGGAGTAAAAAGAATCTCTAGGAATGAAAGAATATTAAGAGAACTGTGTGACCAATCCAAACAGAACAATATTTACATTAAAGGGGTACCAGAAGAAGAAGAGAAAGAAACAGGGATAGAAAGTCTCTCTGAGGAAATAATTGCTTAAAACTTCCCCAAGCTGGAGAAGGAAATAGTCTCTCAGGCCATGAAGGAGCAGAGATCTCCCCATATAAGGGACCCAAGGGAAACAACACCAAGACATATAATAACTCAAATGGCAAAGATCAAGGACAAGGAGAAAGTATTGAAAACACCAGAGAGAGAAAAAGATCACTTATAAGTGAAATCCATCTGGCTATCAGCAGATTTCTGGGCAGAAACCTTACAGGCCAGAAAGGAATGGCATGACATATTTAATGCAATGAAGCAGAAGGGCCTCAAACCAAGAATACTTTATCTAGAAATATTAACATTTAAATTTGAAGGAGGGATTAAACAAATCCCAGATCAGCAAAAGTTGACAGAATTTACTTCCCACACACCATCTCAACAGTCTATTTTAAAGGGACTGCTCTAGATGGAAGTACTCCTAAAGCTAAATAGCTGTCACCAGAGAAAATAAAACCACAGTAAAGGAAGTAGATGAATTAACTACTAACAAAATGCAAAATTAAATAAACTACCCACAAAGTCAGTGAAGGGGTACACAAAAAGTACAGAATATGACACAACATATAAAGAGGGGAGGAAGAAGAAAAAGACAGAAGAAAAAAAGAATCTTCAGATTGTGTTTATAATAGCATAATAAGTGACTTGAGTTTGACTGTTAGATAGTAAAGAAGCTGCCCTTGAACCTTTGGTAACCATGAATCCAAAGCCTGCAATGGCAATAATTACATATTTATTGATGATTACCCTTAAGGTAAATGGTCTGAATGCACCAATCAAAACACATAGAGTTACAGAATGGATAAAAAAGCAAGACCCATCAATATGCTGCCTATAGAAGACTCATTTCAAACCCAGAGACATACACAGACTAAAACTGAAGGAATGGACAAAGATATTTCATGCAAACAATAGGGAGAATAAAGCAGGTGTTGCAGTACTCATTTTAGACAAAACATTTCAAAACAAAGAAAGTAACAAGAGACAAAGAAGAACATTATATAATGATAAAGAGGTCATCCCAACAAGAGACTGTAACATGATAAATATCTAAAGACCCAACACAGGAGCACCTACATATGTGAAACAAATACTAACATAATTAAACGGGGGGAAAGAATGGAATGCATTCATTTTAGGAGACTTCAACACTACACTCACTCCAAAGGACAGGTCAAACAGACAAAAAATAAAGAGGCAGAGGCACTGTACAACACATTAGAACATATGGACCTAACAGACATCTACACACAACATTCCACCCAAAAGAAACAGGATACATGTTCTTCTCAAGTGCACATGGGACATTTTCAAGAATAGATCACATACTGGGCCACAAAAAGAGCCTCAGTAAATTCAAAAATATTGAAATTATACTAACCAAATTCTCAGACTACCAAGGTATGAAACTAGAAATAAATTGTACAAAGAAAACCAAAAGGCTCACAAACACATGGAGGCTTGACAACATGCTCTTAAGTAATCAATGGATCAATGACCAAACTGAAACAGAGATCAAGCAATATATGGAGACAAATGAAGACAATGGCTCAATACCCCAACTTTTGTGGGATGTGGTGAAGGCAGTTCTAAGAGGAAAATATCTAGCATTTCAGGCCTACTGGAAGAAGGAAGAATATTCCCAAATGAATAGTTTAAATTCACAATTAATGAAACTGGAGAAAGAAGAACAAATGAGGCCCAAAGTCACTAGAAGGGGAGACATAATAAAAATTAGAGCAGAAATAAGTAAAATTGAGGAGAATAAAAAAAATAATAATTAATGAAACCAAGAGCTCTTTCTTCAAGAAAATAAACTAAATAGATAAACTCCTAGTCAGACTTATCAAGAAAAAGAGTCTACACACATAAACAGAATCAGAAATGAGAAAGGAAAAATATCACTACAGACACCACAGAAATACAAAGAATTATTAGAGAATACTATGAAACATTATATGCTAACAAACTGGATAACTTAGAAGAAACAAACAACTTTCTATAAAAATGCAACCTTCCAAAGCTGACCCAAGAAGAAACAGCAAATCTGAACAGACCAATTACCTGCAATGAAATTGAACTGGTAATCAAAAACTGCCTAAGAAGAAAACCTGTGTACCAGATGACTTAACCACTGAATTTTATCAGACATTTAAAGAAGACCTAATACCCATCCTCCTTAAATATTTCCAAAACAAACCCATTTTATGAAGCCTAATCTCTCTATTAACAAAAACAGGCAAAGACACCAGAAAAAAAAGAAAATTACAGACCAATATCCCTGATAAACATATATGCAAAAATACTTAGCAGAATATTAGCAAACTGAATTAAAAAATACATCAAAAAGGACATATGTCATGGTCAAGTGGGATTCATTACAGATATGCAAGGATGGTAGAACATTTGAAATCCATCAACATCATCCACTACATTAATAAACAGGACAAAAATCACATGATCATCTGCATTGAGGTTGAAAAAGTATTTGACAAAATTCACCAACCATTCATGATCAAAATTCTCAAAAAAATATGTATAGAGGGCAAGTACCTCAACATAAAGGCTATAAATGACTAACCCACAGCCAACATCATATTTAATAGTGAAAAGCTGAGAACTTTTCTTCTAAGAACAGGAACAAGACAAAGATGCCCACTCTCCCCACTTTTATTGAATATAGCACTGGAGGTCCTAGCCATGGCAATCAGACAACACAAAGAAATAAAAGGCATCCAGATTGGTAAGGAGGAAGTTAAACTGTCACTGTTTGCAGATGACATGATATTATACATAAAACACCCTAAAAAATCCACTTCAAAAATACTAGAACTAATATCTGAATTCAGCAAATTGCAGGATACAAAATCAATACACAGAAATCTATTACATTCCTATATACTAATGATGAACTAGCAGAAAGAGAAATCAGGAAAACAACTCCATTTACAACTGCATCAAAAAGAATAAAATACCTTGGAATAAACCTAACCCAGAAAGTGAAAGACCTATACCCTGAAAACTGCTAGACAATTGAAAGAAATTAAAGAAGACACTAAAAAATGGAAATACATCCCACACTCTTGGGTAGGAAGAATTAATATTCTCAAAATGGCCATCCTGCCTATAGCAATCTACAGATTCAATGGAATCCTTACCAAAATACTGACATTATTCTTCAACGAATGAGAACAAATAGTTATAAAATTCATATGGAACCACAAAAGACCCCGAATAGCCAAAGCAATCCTGAGAAGCAAGAGAATAGAGAGCTCAGATATAAACCCACATATATATGGTCAATTAATGTATGATAAAGGAGCCATGGAAATACAATTGGGAAATGACAGCATCTTCAACAACTGGTGTTAGCAAAACTGGGCAGCTACATGTTAGAGAATGAAACTGGATTACTGTCTAACTCCATACACAAAAGTAAACTCAAAATGGATCAGAGACCTGAAAGTAAGTGTTAGAAGAAAACATAGGCAAAACTCTTTTGAACATAAACATGAACAACTTTTTCATGAACGTATCTCCTCAGGCAAGGGAAACAAAAGCAAAAATGAACAAGTGGGAGTACATCAAACTAAAAAGCTTCTGTATAGCAAAGGACACCATCAGTAGAATGAAAAGACATCCTACAGTACGAGAGACTATATTCATAAGTGACATCCAATAAGGGATTGACATCCAAAATATATAAAAAGCTCACATGCCTGAACACCCAAAAAGCAAATAACCCAATTAAAAAATGGGCAAAAGATCTGAACAAACACTTCTCCAAAGAAGAAATTCAAATGGTCAATAGGCACATGAAGATATGCTCCACATCGCTAATCATCATATGTCATGATACAATTATCATATATTAATTCACTAAAGTTGCAGAGAAATGCAAATTAAAACCACAATGATATATCACTTCACACCAGCCAACATCCAAAAGACAAGCAACAACAAATACTGGCGAGGACACAATGAATGGGGAACTCTTCTACACTGCTGGTGAGAATGTAACGAATCCTAACATTTGCAACAACATGGATGGAGCTAGAGGGTATTATGCTCAGTGAAATAAGCCAGGCAGAGAAAGACATTTATGGAATACAACAACACAGCAAAACTGAAGGATCAAAACAGCATCAGACTGAGAGACTCCAAGAAGGGAATCGCGGTTACCAAAGGAAAGGGAGTGGTATGGGTGGGTTTGGGGCAGAGAGAAGGGGATTAACGGAAATTATATTTAGCACACACAATATAGGTAGGTCATGTGAAGGGCACTACAGCACGGAAAAGACAGGTAATGACTCTGTGGCATCTTATTATGCTGATGGACAGTCACTTTAGTGTGGTGGGGGGGCACTTGAAAAAAATAGGTGAACGTTAAATGTACAATGCTACTCATGTGAAAACATAAGATTGTATATCCATAATACCTTAATAAAAAGAATGCACCATTGTGTTAATTCAGGAATTTAGTAAACTGGCAGTAGTAAGGACCTAGAAAAAGTAGTAGCAGGATGCATTATTCTTCAAAAGAGTATAATTCTTACTGTACTCCTTTTTTAATAAAAATTATATATATTTAAGTTGTATACTATAATGTTTTGGTATCATATCCTTAATAAATGGATACTATAGTCAAGCCAATTAGCATATCCAACACTTCACATAGTTACCTTTTTTGTGTGCGGTTGTTAGAAAAATTAAGATCTACTCTTAGACATTTCAAGTATTCAATACCATGTTATTAACTATAGTCACTATGTTGAACATTAGATCGCTTGAATTTATTCATCATACAAAACTGAAACTTTGTGCCATTTGACCAGTATCCATCAATTTCTCAAACCCCTGGTAACAACCATATTAATCTCTGCTTCTATAAAATCAATAGAATCTATTAATCTTTTAGTTATATCATAGAGTATTTTTCTTTCTGTGGCTTATTTCACTTAACATAATGTCCACCAGGTTCATCCATGCAAATAATAGATCTTATTTATTTTTCAGAGTGAATAACTTACGATGTATGTGTGTTTCTGTGTCTATTTGAATCTATTTATATTCATAATTAGATAGATAACAGGTGTGTGTGCATGTGTATCTTTATATATATATCTCAAAATTTCTTTATCTGTTCAACAGAAACTTAGGTTGTTTCCATATATTGGCTATTATGAATAATACTGCCATGTACATGGGAGTATAGATAACTCAGATACTGATTTCATTTCCTTCATATCCTTAGAACTGCTAGGTCATATGGTAGTTCTAGTTTTAATTTTTCCAGGAAACTTCACACTGTTTTCCATAATGGCTATACCAATTTACATTCCCATGATCTGTGTGCATGGGATTTCCTTTCCTCACATCCCCTCCAACATCTGTTATTTTTATCTTGTTGAATAATAGCCATACTAATAGGTGTAAAGTAATATCTCCTTGGGTTTTGATTTGTATTTCCCTGATAATTAGTGATGTTTAGCGCCTTTTCATATACCTGTAGGCCATTTGCAATGTGCACTTTGGAAAAATGTCTATTCAGGTTCTTAGCCTATTTAAGTCTGGTTACATATTTATTTTTTGCTACTGAGTTGTTGGAGTTCCTTACATATTTGGGGTCTAAACTCCTTATTAGATATGTAGTTTGTCAATATTTTATCTCATTCTATGTAATACCCCTTTATTTTATTGATTGTTATCTCTTCTATGCAGAAGCTTTTCAGTTTCAAGTAGTCCCACTTACTTGTTTTTCCTTTTGTTATCTCAACTTTTCTTGCCATTTCCACAAAAATCATTGCCAAGACCAATGTTAAGGAAGCGCTCCCTATTTTCTTCTAGGAGTTTTACAGTTGGGGTTTTATGATTGAGTCTAATCAATTTTGAGTTTATTTTGCTATATGTTACAAGATGAGAGTCAACGACATTCTTTTGCATGTAGTTATCTGGTTTTCCCAACACCGTTATTTTAAAATATCTTTCCCTGTTGTGTATTCTTGGTATCCTTGCTTGAAGATTAGTTGTTTGTATATGCATTGCTTACTTCTGAGCTTTCTATTCTGTCCTTTTGTGTTTGCTTTTTACTTGGATTCTTAGTCATGTAATATAAAGTCAACATTTTTACCCCTCAAAATTGCTTTGGTTATTTGGCATATTTTGTGGTTCCATACAAATTTAGGATTGCTATTCCTATTTCTGTGAAAAATGCTGTTGGAATTTTGATAGGGATTGCATTGGTTCTGTATGTTGCTTTGGGTAGTGTGGAAATGTTAACAAAATTAATTTTTCTAATCCACGAACATGTGATATCGCTCTATATGTGTCTTCAATTTCTTTCTTCACTGTTTTATGCTTTTCAGTGTACAGACTTTTCACCTCTGTTAAAATTATTCCTAAATATTTGATTGTTTTTGATGGTATTGTAGACAGGTTTTTTATTTCTTTTTTTTTAATAGTTCATTGCTGATATAAAGAAATGTTTTTATGTTGATGTTCTAGCCTGCAGTTTTACTGAATTTATTAGTTCTAACAGTTTTTCTTTTAATGGAGTCTTCAGGGTTTTCTGCACATAGGATCATGTGATTTACAAATAGAAATGACTTTATTTCTTCTTAGTTTTGGGTTACTTTTTTCCTTGTCTAATTGCTCAATATCAAAAATTACTATCTTCAAATACATGGAGGGGGACAGTGAGGAATCTTAGTAGATCTTAGAAAAAAACCATTTAGTTTTTCCCCATTGATTATGATGTAATCTGTGGGGTTTTCATAAATGACTTTTATTATGTTGAGGTAAGTTCCTTCTATAACAATATTGTTTAGAGTTTTTATCATGAATGGCTGTTGAATTCTGTCAAATGCTTTTGTGCATCTCTTAAGGTGATTTTGTGGTTTTTAACTTTGATTCTCATGATGTGTCACATTGATTGTTTGCATTTGTGGAATCAACCTTGCATCCCAGGGATAAATTCCACTTATTCATGTTTATAAACTGTTGATGTGTAGTTGAATTCAATTATCCAGAATTTGGGGCGTTTTTGCATCTATATTCAGTAGTAATATTAACCCATAGTTTTCTTATATTGAGATTTCCTTGTTTGCTTTGGCATCAGGGTGATGCTGGCTTCATAAAATGAATTTGGAAGTGTTACCTGATGTTTTTTGGATGAATTTAAGGATTGTTCATTCTTGTTTGAATGTTTGGCAGAATTCACTCTGTCCCTAGACTTTACTTATTTGGGAAATTTTTGATTACTGAATCAATCTCCTAATTTGTTATTGGTCTGTTCAGGTTTTCTATTTCTTCTTGTTTTAGTTTTGGCACTTTGTATATTTCTAGGAATGTATCCATTCCTACTCTGTTATCCAGTTTGTTGCCTTGTAATTTTTAATAAAAGCCCAGTATAATTATTTTCATTTATGAGGAATCCATTGTAATGTTTCCTCCCCCATTGCTGATTTTGTTTGAGTTTTTCTCTTTTCCTTAGCTAGTTTAACTAAGGGTTAGTAGATTTTTAATTTTTTTTAAAGCTCTTGATTTTATTGATTTTTTTCAATTTCTTTTTAGTTTTATTTCTGTTCTTATCTTTATTTCCTTCCTTCTGCTAACTTTGGGATAATTTTGCTCTTCTTTTCCTTCTTTCTTGAGGTGTAAATTTAGGTTATTTATGAGATTTTTTTTTTAGTGTAGGTGTTCATTGCTATAATCTGCCCTCTTCATACTGCTTTTGCTGCATCCAATACATTTTTGTATGCTGTAATTTTGTTTCTATTTGTCTTATTGATGTTATATGGTTATATTCCCTGTTGATTTCTACTTTGACACAATGATTTTTCAAGAATGTGTTTTCTAGTTTCAACATATTTGTTAATTTTCCCATGTTCTCACTGTTACTGGCTCATTACATTGTTGTCTAAAAAAGTACCTGGAATGATTTTGATCTTCTTATGTTTATGGGGAATTGTTTTGTGATCTAATATATGACCCATTCTAGAATTACTCAATAGCACCTGAGAAGAATGTGTATTTTTCTACTGTTATATGGAAAGTTCTCAATATGCTAGGTCCATTTGGTCTGCTGTTTTGTTCAAGACCATGGTGTCTTTATCAATTTTCTATCTTGATATTCTGTCATAATTGAAAGTGGTTTGGTGAAGTCTCCTATTATTGTAGATCTGTCAATATTTACTTTATTTATTTAGGTGTTCAAATGTTGCATGTGCATATATTTATAATTGTTTGTATCTTCCTGTCAAATTGACCCTTTGCCATTATATAAAAAAAACTAATTCATTTTTAGAGACAGGTTTTGACTTTAATCTAAGTATAGCTCCCCCTTGATTCTTTCCAATACCATTTTTGTAGAATAACTTTTTCTATCCCATTAGTGTAGGTGTGTTCTAAATGTAAAGCAAGTCTCTTGGAGACAACAAATCCCTAGATCTTGTTTGTCTTTGTTTTTGTTTAATCCATATAGCCATTATAGTTTTTTCAATTGGGGGATTTAATCTCTTTACCTTTAAAGTAATTATTGATAAGTGAGGACTTACTGCAATTTGTTAATAATTTTCTATCAATTTTGCTGTTGTTTAATTCTTTTTTGCCTTTCTTACTGTCTTCCTTTGTTATTTGATGACTTTTGTAACAATTTACTTTGATTTTTATTTTTGTCTTTTGAATATCTATTATAAGTATTTTTTATTTGTAGTTACCCCAAGGCTTGCATAAAATATCTTGTAGTTAAATCACCTACTTCAAGATGAAAACTTAATGTCAGTTGCATACAAAACCATTATACCTTTACTCACTCCACACATAGATTTTTTTCTTGTAGTCACTCTACTTCTTTTTATGTGATATACATTTACAAACATTTGTGATTATAGTTATTCTTAACATTATTTTTTAATTTTTATATCGGGGCCAAAAATAATTTGTGAACCACCATTACAGTATTATATTTTTCTGTGTTGACTATGTATTTACCTTTACCCTTGAGACTTATGGTTTTATGTGCTTTCATGATGCAGCTTAGCTTATTTTCATTTTAGATTGAATGAATCCCTTGTGCATTTCTTCTAAGGTACATCTACTGAAGTCTCAAATTTTGTTTGTTTGGGAAAAACTTAATTTTTTCTTAATTTTTAAAGAATAATTTTTCCAGGTATAGAATTTTTGGTGGGCAGGATTTTTTTTCTTTCAGGTCTTTGAGTAGACCTTGTCTCTCTCTTGTCCTGCAAAGTTTCTGCTGTGAAATATGCATGTAATCTTAATGTCATTAGTCAATTTTTCTGCTTTCAAAATGCTCTTTGTCCTTGACTTTTAACAATTTGATTAAAATTTGTCTTGTTGTGGTCTTAATTGGGTTAACCCTGTGTAGGGAGTTTTAAACTTCGTGGAACTGGATGTTGGTTTCCTTCCACAAACTTAAGAGTATTTTGCCATTATTTATTTATATAATCTTTCTACCACTTGTGGACTCCATAAAGTGTTTATTGGTTCTTTGAAAGGTATTTCATAAATCCTGTAGGCTTTCTTTTTATTCTATTATTCCTTTTTTCCCCTCAGTTTGGATAATTTCAAATGACTTATCTTTGAATCAACTTGTTCTTTCTTCTGTTGGATTAAGCTAGTTGTTGAGGCTTTCTTGTATTTTTCGTTGTAGACACTGTATTTTTCAGCTCCAGTGTTTCACTTTGGTTCTTTTTTATGATTTCTGTCCCTGTTAAACTTATCATTTTGTTCATGTAACATTTTCTGTATTTTTCCTCTTTTCTTGTGGCACAGCTGAGCTTTTTTAAATCATTATTGTAAATTCTTTGTTTGGCAGTTCATAGATTTCTATTTCTTTGGGGCTAGTTACTGGAGCATTATTGTGTTACTCTGGAGGTGTCACATTTCCCTGGCTTTTCATGTTCCTCTTTGCCTTGGGTTGTCTGCATTTGAAGAAGCAGTCACTTCTTCCAAATGCCAAGATCTGGCTTAAGCAGAAAAATACCTCCCCTCATCGGTACATTTGAAGATACCAGCTTGGTGAGGTATACTGTGATTCCCAGGTAGATCTGTCTCCAAGAACTTATGGGGAAATAGGTTCTGGGGGTCTGTGGTGTCCTTGTCTAGGGAGGGACATGCATTGTTTGGGTCAAGTGGGTAGTAGCTGTAATTGTAGTAGGCACCCTGGTCCTGTGAGTGCGTTTTATGGTAGAGATTGGTCCACAATAATGATGGTGACACCAAGTTCTGGGACCAGTGCACTGTTGTGTATTCAGAAGTATCAATTCATGGACTCAGGTTCACCCAGTCTCACCAGGGTGGGGAGGAGTAGTTCTTGGTGGCCCCACTTCAAAGGGATGCAGGATCTATGGCTCTAAGCAACTCCAGCAGCTGAAGTCCACATCAGTAAAAACCTTGGGAGTCTGTGTTGGCAACTAGGGCTTCTGGGATCTCAAAGGTTGCTGAACTTTCCCCTTTCCACCTTCTCCCTGGGGGAGCTCACAGCCAATGGGATACCTCATGGTGCTTTCTTTGTATCAGAAATGGTAAGATATAGGTAGAATATTTCATACTCATTTCTATGCAGCACTCCTATTCTCTGCACTCTTTTGGGTTCCTGAAGCCTCCTAACTACACTATGGGTTGTTTCAAAATGATGCTCATTGGGAGACAGTTGACTTGATCATTGTGTTTATTTGAAGGTGATGATTGAGATCTTCTTGTTTACCATCTTGTTGATATCTCTTCTCTTGCTGCACTCACTGTTATCTGCAATAAGCATCTAAACTATGTTAAAATGAATAATAATTTTACCATAGACTCTGTTTAGTGTTCAGGAAATTATTATCTGACATCCCTTTGTAATATTAAATTAGGAAGTTTTTAGTAAATTGGCTATTCTTTCTTTCTTTAGTTTTTAAAATTTTTGAATCTTTGGAGACTTTCCTTTTTTCCAGAACTAGTTTCCAGCATCTCTAATCTACTGATTTCATGGGAGATATTGAACCTAAGCAATATAAATTTAAGGGACTCTGTTAATCGTCTAGCTCTGAGAATCAAGTCAAATTGATGTTTTTGGTCTGAGCTGACACATTTTACCACATATCTGGCCCTTTCTAAAATAAAGATGACTGCCTCCAAGATCATACTTCCTTGTAGTGGTCATAATTGGTATCTCCAGGTCTCCTTCTCTACACTTTCTCCACCAAAGAAATAGACCAGGTTTAGAGAATTGACAGTATATAACATCAAGCTATGCATGTCATAGTCTTTTTAACTGAAGTGACACATTAAAAGTATTATTATAATAGTATTTTTATTGATATTCAAATCACTACCACCACAATCACTACCAGAAGAGAATAAATTATATTCTTTACAAATTTTCTTTATGATTTTCTGTTATTTTACAATACATTGAAGCTTGAAAATACAATTCCATTGACTATTGATTTTATTCTGTGCTATTTAACAAACACTAGGGTGCATGGAGATTTGCAGAACTAAATTCCTATGCAGTATGATGAAAAATTTCAAATAACATAATTCTATTTTTACCATCCAAAAGTAAAAGTAAAACATAAGTGGGCTTCCATGTGTTTGTTTCCTAAATTATTTATTGGGTTTCTCCATATTAAATAATGTTAATTATTTTATAAATTGGAGTTTGAACAAGTCAAAAAGAGAAGGAATATGTTCTCACAACTAAACATCAACTCTTAAACTTATTCAAATAAATAAGATTAATCAGTAATATAATCCCAAATATAAACTGAGTCTAAATTACAAGAAAAGACACACAAACATATCTGTACAAAAACAATGTACTGTGGCCACCAGTGACTTTGAGAATATATTATTCTTTTTTCACTAACTTACATGTATTTTTAAAGCTTTTTATAATATGTAAATGTGTACAATAAATGCCAGCAATGGGAAAGCTTGCTTAATCTAAGTAATTATGTTCACTCCTTCTCTTTGAATGGCAATTCTCCCTGCAGCATACAATTTAGAATGTATTTTATGCCCTCTGCAACTGAATAGTTAAGGTTGTAGAGGAATAAAGGAAGTGCCTATAATCAGCATGTAACTTCACTGCAACAATACAAAGAAATATCAGACATAGGTCTTAAAGTACACTTCTCTGTTCTTTTATGAATGAACAGGATTATCCAAAGCCTATATGTGTCCTTGAAGTTTCCTGGATGGATTCAATAAGGGAAACATTTGTTCCAGCATGCAACAGCTGAAGCATTCATTTACTCCTGAATAAACATAGTGGAGATGGACTAGAGTTTTCCTCACTGGAAATCTATGACAAAGGATTCTATAACAAAACAATGAAGATACAAAAGCTTAATATTAATAATTCTTATCAAGCCTAAAAAAATCAAAGTAGGCTTACCCATTAACAGATTTTTAGAAAAGGAAATCATGTATGTTAATCAATGATGTGTTAGTCATGCCATATGATGTAGAAGGGGTGGAAGATGATTTGTATACAGTTAAACTGAATTTTCTTACAATTTTAAATTTCTAATAAAAATAAACATTAGCCAATCTTATGGCAGATTAATGGCCTGGGGCATTTGCCTGCCAAAATGTGAACAAACAACACTGAATCTTCATGAACCAGAAAGTACTTGTGAAATGTGGAAAAGGAATGAAAAACTAGTGAGAAAGGAAGCCTAGCATAGCAGGTCATAATCTGGAGAAAGATAAAATTTTTAAATGTCAGCTTTATAATTTAGGGAGAAATTAATATTATTTATTTATTAATATTTAAAAAATCAAATCAAGGGGGTCTGCTAAATTTCACATGGTATTATGGCTTAAATTGTGTCCCCTCAAAATTCATATACTGAGGTCCTAAACCTCAGTACCTTAAACTGAAACCTTATTCTTACCATAGTCAGTTTTCCCTAGAATAAGTATTCAAGGCACAGATCCTTTATTATTCAGAAATAAGGGAGTAGCAGAGGTGATTGTTTAAACTGAAGTCATTACAGCAGACCCTAATACAGTATGACTGGTATTCCTCCAAAAAGGGAAATTTTGACACAGAAATGCATATAGGGAAATCATCATGTGAACCAAAATGTAGCCGCATATGTGAGCCAAGGACAGAGGCCTAGACCAGATTCTTCTCTCATAGTTCTCAGAATAACATACCTTGATTCAGATTTCTGGCCTCCAGAACTGTGAAATATAAATTTCTTCTTGTTTATGCCACCCAATTTATATATATATGACAACCCGAGCAAACTAATACATACGGCATATTCTAATATACAAATGGTAACTGCACTTACCACTAAACTTCAAATGTACAAAATCAGTAAGTTAGTGATTTCAAGGGATGTCACACACACACACACACACACACACACACACACACAAAGTTGAAAGAATTTAAGGAATTGGCTCATTGCTGGGGCTGACAAATCTGAGCTCTGAAGAACGGACTGGTAGCCTGGAAACTCAAGCAAGAGTTGAAGTTGCAGTCTTCAGTACACAATCGATAGGCGGAAGTCAGGCAAAATTTCTATTACAGTCTTGAGGTTGAGTTCCTCCTTCTCTGGGAAAACTTAGTTTTTGCTTTTAATGCCTTCAGCTGATTGGACAGGCCCATACATATTGAGGGTGATATCCTTTATTTAAAGTCAACTGATTATAAATGCCAATCACAAATACCTTCATAGAAATGTCTACACTAGTGTTTAAACAACTGGGCACCACTGTCTAGCCAAGTTAGCATATATAGATATCACATAGATGTATTGCATCCTCTGCATTAGATAAAATCTCAAGAGGGGACTAATTTACTCGAAGTTAGTCTCAGACAATAAATGCTTAGGTTATGTTATGTCTATAAACAATCTCAGTTCCATTATTAAAATTTCCAACTAATAAAAATTCCAATCCTATATAATATTAATAATTACATACATCTATTTAAGAATAAGGAATGAGTATCCTTTATCTCCTTCCCTCTGCAGACTCCACTCAAATACCAGTACATGGATTTTTGAGTAGATACAGTCCAGAAACAAATCCACACATGTTAGTCATCCAGCTTGTTTAAAACAAAGGAAAGGGAAGAAATGAAATTTTTAAAGATAGTACAGGTAAACTGGAAATTCATATAGGAAAAAGTATTTCTGACTCACCTATCCTACACCATACAAATATGTAAATCAAATCCAGTTGTATTTATGTAACTGGATGGTAACATAAAAGAACTTCTATACAAATATACTCATGACTTATGTATACATTCAAGAAAATTTCATTAATGATATTGAGGTAGGCAAATATATCTTAAACAGAGCACAAAAAGTACACAGTAAGAGAAAATATTGATAATTGGACTGTAATAAAATAAAAGATTGTTTTTCAAAGAACATCATTTGGAGAGTAAGGAGGGAAACCACAGGTTATAACATAACACATTAAGCATATAACAAAATTCAGCAAGTAATTAAAAAGAAAAAGAAAAATCTGCCAAATACTTGAATAAGAACATCACAAAAGAGGATATCCATATATGTCTCACACATACAAAAAAAGTATGAATTTCATAAATCATGAGGAAATGGAAATTAAGTATGATATGAAAGCTCTAGATATACCCTAGGTTGCCCTCAAGTTAAAAAGACTGATCATATTTAGTGTTGGGTAGATTTTTGAGGGACTAGAACATCCATATTTTTCTGTTAAAGTAAAAAAAAGTATTTTGGAAAACAGTCTGGCAATCTGGTTATGCTATGCATATGTCTTTCCTATAACTCAGAAATTCAACACCCAAGAATAAGTACCTATGACCACTAACACATGTAACAGAAATGTTCAAAATGGCTTTATTGATAATAGCAACAAATAATTTGTCATGTCAAAGAATACATAAAATTTGGAGTACTCATTACTAAACCTAAAATGAATAAAAGCATGACACAAGGATATTTATAATTTGATTTCATTTATAGAAAATGTAAAAAGGGACAACATTAATTAACTGTGACAGTAAGACTAGAGGCAGTGACTCAGAGGGGTTAAGATGCTGGTGTTAAATACATTAATTTCTGCTTTAAATTTTTGCTAGTTTACCCAGTTGTGAACTTATGATTTATGCACTATTTTTAATGAATTATACTTCAGTTATACAATTATAAATCCACAAGGATAAAGAAAATGGGAGAAAAGAGAATAATTTGGAGCCTAGAAAGCAGATGGATGGGGGGTAAATATGGGTTCTATATACCAATTCCTTACCTAAATAATCCATTTTAGCAAGGTTTATCTGGATCCTCTGATTTTTTTCTTGTGCAAGAGAATGTTTCTTGGAAGGACTTTATGGTCAGCCATGTGGCAAAATAGATAAATCCCCAAACTAAACCCTCAACTTTTCTGTATTACTCTGTAAAACACATACAGTGTAAAATACTTGTCATTATATTTATAGATACAATTTTTCTTAATATGTAGAGAATGGAAGGGTTCTGTTCTAATTTTTTTCTTAAAAATATACCTAAACCAATCCTTCTTTTACCCTCACTTTTTTCTCAACTCAGTTCCTGGAATACTGTCCAGGTGTGAATTCGAGGTGTCAGATCTGATCAGTCATCCAAGGATAAAGTCGTAATAGTAGTGACTCAGGGGGTTTCAAAATGTTGTGATGATAGGTAAAGCCTTTCTTAATTTCCCCCTTTGGCCAAGCCCCATGTAATCTCATTATTGAGAACACTGTCTAAGTCTTTGATTTAGAGCATTATCTACATCAGAGAATAAACTTCATACTCACAGTATATTATTTCTTAAAAGGCACATCACTTATGTCATGGCCTTTAGCACTCAGTCTCCTGGGCATCCATGTTTGATTAGTTCTGCTGGTGTAAACTAAATTTCGCTTTTGTTAAATACTCAGATATTTGTTCCTAGGGATGCTGTGTTCTCATAAACATCTCCACAATTCTATGTCCTTTATCCTGACCCTCATGCTGCCTTTTGAACCTTGTCAGTTATTAGAATAATTGCATTAACCTAGCTTGCTATAGTTAAACACCACTGTTTGGCCTCTATTTTAGAGAGGCTGTCATCTCTGTTTCTGTAGGCAAATCTGTTTTATAACAGTCCATTCTATCATCTGCATTTCTGAGGAATGCAATCACTTACTGAGTCTTCCAGCTATATGCACAATGCCCATTTCCTCAAATTTTTAGTCCCTTTCTAGACTGCCTATAACAATTGACATTTCTTCTTTTAAAACTGAGGTATACAACATCATGATTTGAAATTTGTATTTATTGCAAAATGGTCACCACAGTAAGTCTAGTTAAATTCTGTCACACCAACCTAATTACAACATATTTTTTCTTGTGATGAGAACTTTTAAGATCTATTCTCTTAGCAATTTCAAATACGCAATACAGTCTTATTAAGTATAGTCACCATGGTATACATTACATATCCATGACTTATTTTATAACTGGAAGTTTGTAAGTTTTCATCCCCTTTATACATTTCACCCACCCAACTGCCCACCTTTGCAACCACCAATCTGTTCTCTTTATGTTTAAATTTATTTTTTGTTTTTTGTTGTTGCTGTTTTATATTCCACATATAAGTGAGAGCATCTGATATTTGATTTTCTAAGTCAGACTTATTTCACTTAGCATAATGCCCACAAGATTCATCCATGTCACAATTGGCAAGATTTCCTTCTTGTTATGATTGAATAATATTCCATTATATATATTTACCACATCTTCTACATCTATCCATAAACACATACTAAAGTTATTTTTCTATTGGCTTTTATAAATAATGTTGCAGTGAACATTAGGGTGCATATATCTTTTTGAGTTAGTATTTTTGCTCTATGGGGATAAATACCCAGAAGTGGAAATGCTGGACCATATGGCAGTTCTCTTTTTAATTTTTTGAGGAAATCCCACAGTTTTCCATAGTGGTTGAACCAATTTACATTCCCACCAAAAATGCACAAGGTTTTCCTTTTTTCCTCATCCTCATCAGCACTTACTATGTCTTGATTTTCTTTGATACAGTCATTCTAACATGTATGAGGAAATATCTCATTGTAGTTTTCATTTGCTTTTCCCTGATGATTATTGATGTTGAGCATCTTTCCATGTATCTATTGGCCTTCAATGTGTTCTTTGAAAGAATGTGTGTCCAGATCATCTCCTTTTTTTATCAGATATTTTTGTTGCTTTTGAGTTATATGAGTTCTTTTTGTATTTTGGATATTAACACCTTATCAGATATATGATTTGCAAATATTTTTTCCCAAATATTTTTGCCTTTTTATTTTGCTGATGGTTTCCTTTGCTGTGCAGAAGCTTTTCATGTATTTATTTTTTTTAATTAATTGAATTATAATTGACATGCAATACTAGCTTCAGGTATACCAGATAGGTATACAATACTTTTATACATTATGCAATGATCATGATAGATATAATCACATCTGTCACCACACAAAGTTATCATAATATTATTGACTATATTCCATGTGCTGTATATTATATCCCTGTGCCTTATTTATTTTATTACTAGAAGTTAGCACTTCTTATTCCCCTTTACCTATTCCCCTTTTCTCCTCTGGCAACCAATCTGTTCTCTGAATTTATTAGTCTATTTCTATTCTGTTTTGTAGTTCATTTGTTTTTTAGATTTCACACATAAGAGAATCAGATGGTATTTGTCTTATTATGTCTGACTTATTTCACTTAGAATAATACTCCCTACATGCATTCATGTTGTCAGAAATGGCTTCATTTCATTTTTTATGGGACAGATATCTAAGTTGCTTCTATAACTTGGCTACTGTAAATAATGTTGTAACAAATATAGGGGTATATGTATTTTTGAGTTAGTGTTTTCATTTTCTGCAGATAAATACCCAAAAGTGGAATTGCTGTATTTCATGGTTGTTCTATTTTTAACTTTTTGAAGAACCCTTATACAGTTTTTCTGCAGTGGCTGCACCAATTCACATTCCCTCCAACAGTGTAGGAGGGTTCCCTTTACTCCATATCCTCATCAACACTTGTTATTTCTTGACTTAGTGGCAATAGCCATTCTGACAAGTGTGAGGTAATATTTCACTGTGCTTTTGATTTGTAGTTCCCTGATGATTAGTGATCTTGGGCACTTTTTCATATGCCTGTTGACTCTATGTCTTCTTGGGAGAAATGCCAACCCAGATCTTCTGCCCATTTTTTAAATTATGCTATTAAATTTTTGGTGTTGTATGAGATCTTCATATATTTTGGATACCACTCCTTTATTAGATACACAGTGTGCAAGTACCTTCATCCTTTTAGTAAGTTGCCTTTTCATTTTATTGATGGTTTTTGTCACTATGCAAAAGCCTGTTAGTTTGATATAGTCTCATTTATTTACTTTTGCTTTTGTTGTGCTTGTCTGGAGACAAATCCAAACTATATTGCCAAAATCAATGTCAAACACCTTACTGCCGATGTTTTCTTCCAGGAGTCTTATAGTTTCAGGTCTTATATTTAAGTCTTCAATCCATTTTGAGTTTATTTTTATATGTGGTTTAAGAAAGTAGTCCAGTTGCATTCTTCTGTATGAATCTGTTCAGTTTTTCCAAGATCATTTATGGAGGACCATTTATTTCTGGTCTGATCTTTATTACTTCCCTCTTTCTACTAATATTGGTCTTTGCTTATTCTTCTTTTTCCAGTTCTTTTTAATGTAAAGTTATATACTTTCTAGTGTAGTATCAAATTTGAGTGGTTTAGGGAAACCCTTGAAGTTGTAATTGATGTCAGAAATGAGGGAAGTATTGTATATATACTGTTTCCCCTCACATTTGCAGGCACAGAGTAGAGCATATAGGCACAGGCTTTTGAGTTACTTCCCAGCCAGAGCTGTATTGTTTCCTCTCTAGCCAGATACTCTCTAAACTAAAGGATACACACAAAATATCTCAGCCTAAGGAGTCCCATCTGAGCCTGAGAATCCAAGTCTTTTATGGATGAGTTATCACATGAGCATATTCTGATATGCAATCAACCATAATAACCAAATCTCAGGACCTCATCAATAAAAGCAGGGCATATTGTCAGTGATAATGCAGTGAAATACTGATAAGGTGGTAAGGCCTAGGTAATGCTCCAGGTTTAAAAAAATTCAACAATTAATACAAATAGCTTACTAAGGGCTACATTTCCAGGGGTTGGCCTGTAGTCAATCATGCCTCTTCCCAGGCTCCATTAGAGAATTAAAAGACTGAGGGAAAAAAAAAACACAGGTTATGTATTTTTTTTTCTCATAGATCCCTAAGTTAATGAGTCTAGAATCAGAAGAAATAAATTCAGTCACTCACTAACTCAACCATTTATTCTTTTATGCATCTGTGTTGGTTTTTTAGGGCTTCCAAAACAAAATACTACAGACTGGATGACTTACACATAAAAAACTTATTTTCTCACATTTGTGAAGGCTAGAATCTGAGATTAAAGTTATGGAAGGTTGGTTTCCAGTGAGGTATCTCTATTTGGCTTGTAGATGGACATTTTTTCTTTATGTTCACATAGACATTCCTCAGTGTGTTTCTATTTCTCAACCTCCTCTTTCAAGGTCATGAGTCATACTGGATTGAAGCCCACCTGTGACTTCATTTTAACTTATCTACCTCTTTAAGGATTCTATCTCCAAATACAGCCACGATAAGGAACTGGTATTAAGAACTTTAACATAAGAATTTTGAGGGAACACATTTAACCCATAACAAACAGTTTTTAATAAATTCTTTCAGATTCAAAGTTTTCTTTCTATGTTATTTGTTATTTTTTAAACATATGTTGAACTTCAGTGTAGAAATGTAATTTAAATGTTACCATCATAAAAAAATTGGCACTACTTGGAAGAGCTTATTCCCATTAATCAATCATTAATCAACCAATGTACTTTTCATTGGATTTTTAAGCTATTTACAAAGAAATATTTTTAAAAGAAAGGATTGAGTTTCCCACATCTACAATTTGATTTTAATACTCTGATATAGGGATTTCTTTGAAAAATATATGTATTAAACAATTTAAATATATTTCATAGATTTATATGCAATACCTTGTCCCAGTGATTTCCTTCAGACTCTCACTTTAGTTTCCTGCTCTTCTCCGGTGATTTTAGCAATGTCTGATAAATAGAAGGTGCTCAAAAATATTTGCTGAATGAATAACCAAGGAAAGATTGACAAACTGCTTCATTACTCTGTAGAAGTAGAGTAAAACATTTTGACAAGAATTTTGGCTAGATTTTTTAAATTTGTCTATAGGATATCTACTTTATTACTTGCTCATTTTATTTCTAATATATACAGATTGTTATTTAATAAAAATGTTGCTTTTTTTCCAGGTCTAGAAAAGGCATGGAAACTAAAATTGTATATTTCCCATATTTAATCAAAAAAGATTTCAAAGTAATTCTTGTGTGTTTTGTTTGAAAACTCAGTTCATCCACCCCTATAGATATTTTTAACTATATCCCAAGATTCAGCTGGATCCTCTGATCTCACTATATATATTTTTTTATGTACTAGCATTCAATATGTACAACTATTCAATTTTATGTATTCAGCTTTACAAAATTTTGCTAAGACACTGACTATTTTACCTCTAAGTTCTATTCATACGAGTGAATATTTATCTGAGATATATCAAAATTGATTTTGAAGATTTCTTTTTCCTATATAGAACTGGCTGGCTATTTTTATATGGCAATGAGAAGCAAAGGAGAGGCTGGATTTTACTCTGATTGTATGGGTTGCAAAGAATCCTAGTGATGAATTTCTAGTTCAAATTTGGTTCTATTTTTTTATATCTCCATCCACACTTCTAATTCTGTTTTTTTGAGGGATTAATTCATTGTATGTTTTTTCATTTTAATGAGTTAATAAATAAGTTTACATGCAAAAAATATCAAATGCAATCAAAGATTATTTTTGTGACCTGTACAGTAATGTATCAGAAAGGTTGGTCTCCTATGTCAGTTATGTACTTTTATCACTATATTTGGTTTATTTGGTAAACCAAAGTGGGAGTCCATTAAGAAAATTGGAATCTGTTTATCATAACTGTATTAGGTCTCAAAAATCACTTTACACATATTGAAGTGTAAATTTACTTGACAATTGCTTTTGACCATTTCAATTTGTATATATGCCTCCTTGATACCAAAGCAAGAAAAAGAAAAGTACAAAAGTTCCCATTTCTATGCATGTGCATGTGTGTATGATAGGAATGTATATATTCACATATATGAAATACCAAAAAGTGGGTTAATTTCTGTACTATACAATCAGGACCTATGAGAGCTTTGTGATAGCAACTGATATACTTTTCTACTTACCATAATAAATTTGAGTGAGATCAGAATGTCTCTTTTTAGGCAACTTGCTGACAATAGATAATACTGACTAGTATTAAAATTTTTCCAAAGTATGAAAAGAAATAACAAAACAGAGATCTTTTATATCCTTTCATAAACTGCTATTTGATTGTTAAGCTCCTTTAAAAATAAATGAATTAGTGTATAAGAAATTAAGAGAATGATAATTTTAGAACTCACTTAAGTGAATCTGTTACTAGAATAAATAACCTAAAGAATAATACCCTAAGTTCACTTCAATTTTTAATAAAAAAGAAAAATGTAACAGAAGACTAATTCAGTGAGTGAAATCTTGGTAAAAACAGAACAATGTGCATTGAGAAATGGAAACACATTTTAACAGCAGGATATTTTTATGTGTAATACAGGATGATATGTGCTACTTAGTGGTCTGGTTGAGGATTATAACTTGTAGGAGTTTAATGCAGGTCAGAAAACAGCTGATCAGGCTGACTGTGGTTTTTATAAAAGTTTAGAGAGTACTGTAAGTATATTAGAGAAAGAAGTAATGATGCTACAACAAATGTACACTTGATGAATACATTATTGAGTTTAAAGCAAAATAAGACATAATCATCAGCTGTAATTGAATAATAAAAAACTCAGTGTCTCACAACAATAATCATTTATTCCCATGAATCAGAGGGGTAAGTTACATTTAATCTAGGCTGTGCTTAGCTATCCTTGTTCCAGACTACAGGTTGGGTCTAGATTTGGTCTATTTGTCATTATCCTTGGACTACCTAGCTAGCATGATCTTCTCATGGTGACTGTAGTAGTGCAAGAGGACAAGTGGAATAGGTGACACATCATAAGGTTTATATCCATAGTTGGCACATCGCAGTTTTCACCTACATTCAATTGGCCAAAACCATTATGTGATGATTAGTTTTATGTGGCAAGTTGACTGGGCTAATGAATGCCCAGATAGCTGATAAAACACAATGTGGGATGTGTCTGTGAGGGTTAACACTTAAATCCATAGAATGTGTAAAGAAGAACACCGTCACCAATGCAGGTATTATTGACTGTAATTGTTCTCATGAGGGAAGTATGGGAGTGAAAGCTCTCCATTTTGGTTAATTCTCATGTAGTCAGAAACAAACTGATCTTCAAATAAAATAAATTATGGGATACAATAATGGCTAACTTTATATTTTAAGAGCATTGCTTGACTGTCTGTCAACCAATGTACAGATGGTGTGCATTGCATTCTATTAAAGGAATATAGTATACTTCCATGTAGCACAAAAAGCACAAAATTTTTCTGTTGATTTTTTATATGAATTGTTTCTAATCTGTATCACATTGTGTTTGAGACAAATATCCAAGGTGCATTACAGAGAAATACAAATGGTTTCCTATACTTATACCAGCTTCTTATCCCTTGATCCATGAACTTGAGGAGTAATCATATTACACCATAGCCATCACAACGGTGGCAAGAATGGCTTTTGGAGTGTGACTACTCTGTTGGGGCATATTAAAGGAAAAAGTACGTTTTTCTCTCATCCCTGTGTTCCTGCTATGTGCATAAATTGTAATATAATTGGAGAGAGACTTGGCAACCTTTTGTCACACCAGTGCTGGTTTTGAAAATGGATGTGACCACATGAAAAAAAACTGTAGGGAGCCAAGAAGTAAGACCCACGTTAATAGGCAGCAGGGAACATGGATCTCACTCTTATTGCTGCAAGAACACTGAATTCTACAAACAACCAGAATGACCTTAGAATCAGATTCTTCCCTATAGCGTACAGAAAGGAAGGTAGCCCAGTTGACATCTTTATTTCTGTCTTATGAGATTATGATCAGAGAATCCAGCTATATAATATCAAACTTCTGACCTACAGAAACTGTGAGAAATATGTTTTATAAAGCTACTAAATTTGTGGTAACTTTTTCACACAGCTTCAGAAAACCAATACAATGATATAAAGAACAAAGTGAGAAATTTAACATACATTTAGTTTTGGTTAATAAATGGACATTTTATATTTTGCATGCAGTTAGCCAAAGACAAACAGAAAAATTTTAAAGCAACCAGAGGCAACAGAGGATAAGTTTAAAGGTTTTTTAATTATATTAATAGGTTATTCCTCAAGAGCAGCTATTATAGCCAAAAAAAAAAAAAAAAAGAAATGATAGCTTAAAACCATTGAAAGACCATAACAACCAACCTTAAGAGCTATGCCCAGAAAAATATTTTTTGAAATGTAGATATTTTCAGTAAAATAAAAAGTAGATATAATGATTTAATACCACCATGAACTGAATTAAGAAAATTTAAAATGATCTAGCACAAATAGAAGGAAAATTTATCCTAGAAAGAACGGTTGATATTATACTGAGGTACTTGCGCTCTATACCCATTTTGTTGAGAGTTTTCATCATGAAAGGATGTTTAATATTGTCAAATTAGTTTTCAACATCTATTAAGATGATCATGTGATTTTGTCCTTCTTTTCGTTGATATAGTGCATGATGTTGATGGATTTACAGATATTTTACCATCCTTGCATCCCTGGAATATATCCTGCTTGATCATTATGTGTAAACTTTTTGATGTATTTGTTAATTCAGTTTGCTAATAATTTGTTTAGTATTTTTGCATCTATGATCATTATGGATATTGGTCTTTAATTTTGGTTTTTTTTTTGGTGTCTTTGTCTGGTTTTGGTATTAGAGTGATGCTGGCCTCATAGAATGAGTTTGGAAGTATTCCTTCCTCTTCTGCTTTTTGGAATACTTTAAGAAGGATCTGTATTAGCTCTTTAAATGTTTGATAAAATTCAGTGGTGAAGTCAGCTGGTCCAGGAATTTTGTTCTTGGGTAGCTTTTTGATTACCAATTCAGTTTCATTGCTGGTAATTGGTCTGTTCAGATTTTCTGTTTCTTCCTGGGTCAGTCTTAGAAGGTTGTGTTTTTTTCTAGGAAGTTGTCCATGTAAGGTTGTCCAATAAGTTGGCATATAACTTTTCATAATATTCTCTAATAATTCTTTGTATTTCTGTGGCATCCATTGTAATTTTTCCTTTCTCATTTCTGATTCTGTTTATGTTGTGGACACTCTTTTTTTTCTGATAAGTCTGGTTAAGGATTTATCTTATTTATTTTCTCAAAGAAACAGTTCATGGTTTCACTGATTCTTTCTATTGCTTATTTTTATCAATTTAATATTTTCTGCTGTGATCTTTATTATGTCCCTACTTACACTGACTTTGGGCTTCATTTGTTTTATATCTAGTTTCATTATTGTGAGTTTACACTGCTTATTTGGGATTGTTTTTCTTTCCTGAGGTAAGCCTGTATTGCTATATATTTTCCTCTTAGAATTGCCTTTACTACATCCTACAGGTTTCTGGCTGTTGAGTTGTTTTTTTCACTGGTCTCCATATATTGCTTGATATGTGTTTTAATTTGGTCATTGATCCATTGATTATTTAGGAGCATGTTGTTAAGCCTCCATGTGTTTGTGGGCTTTTTTGTTTTCTTTGTACAATTTATTTTTAGTTTCATACCTTTGTGGTCTGAGATGCTGGTTGGCACAATTTTGATCTTTTTAAATTTATTGAGGCTCTTTTTTGCCTAGTATGTGATATATTCATGAAAACATTCCATGTACACTTGAGAAGAATATGTATCATGCTGCTTTTGGGTGGAGAGTTCTGTAGAGGTCTGTTAGGTCCATCTCTTCTAATGTATTGTTCAGTGCCTTTGTCTCTTTAGTTATTTTCTGTCTGATTAATCTGTCTTTTGATGTGAGTGGTGTGTTGAAGTCTCCTAAAATGAATCCATTGCATTCTATTTCCCAGTTTAATTCTGTTAGTATTTGTTTCACATATTTACGTGCTCCTATATTGGGTGCAAACATATTTATAATGGTTATATACTCTTGTTAGACTAACCCCTTTATTATTATGTAATGTCCTTCTTTGTCTCTTGTTACTTTCTTTGTTTTGAAATCCATTTTGTCCAATATAAGTACTGCTACTTCTGCTTTTTTTTCTTATTATTATTTGCATGACATATCTTTTCACTTTCAGTCTGTGTATGTCTTTGTGTTTGAAATGAGTTACTTTAGGCAGCCTATTGATGGATCTTGTATTTTTATCATTCTATCACTGTGTATCTTTTTATTGGTACATTCAGTCCATTTTTATTTAAGGCAATTATCAATAGATATGTACTTACTACCTTTGATGCTTTAGATTTGTGGTTACTAAGGATTCAAAGATAGCTACATTACTAACAGTATCTTAAATTGCTTATTACCGTATTTCATACACTATTTTTCCCCTCTCCTTCTTTTTCCTCCATACTTTATATATTAGGTCTCATATTCTGTATTCTTTGTGTATCCCTTGACTGATTTTGTGAGTAGTTGATTTAATTTCATATTTGCTTAGTAATTGATCTACTACCTTTACTGTTGTTTTATTTTCTCTGGTGACAGCAATTTACCCTTAGGAGTATTTCCATGTAGAACAGTCCCTTTAACAAATTCTGTAGGGATGATTTAGAGGAGGTGAATCTCCTCAATTTTTGCTTATCTGGAAACTGTTTAATCCCTGATTCAAATTTAAATGATAATCTTGCTAGGTAGAATATGTTTTGTTGGAAGACCTTCTGAACTTCTGTTTCATTACATTAGCTATATCATGCCTCTCCCTCCTGGCCTGTAAAGTTTCTGCTAAGAAGTATGTTCATAGCCTGATGGGGTTTCCTTTATAAGTGATCATTTTTCTCTCTCTGACCACTTTCAATACTCTCTCCTTGTCCTTGATCTTTGCCATTTTAATTATTATATGTCTTGGTGTTGTCTTCCTCATGTAATTTATGTTAGGAGATCTCTGCACCTCCATGAGCTGAATGTTTATATCCTTCCAGAAATTGGGATATTTTCAACAATTATTCCTCACACATTCTTTCTATCCCTTTGTCTCTCTCCTCTTCTTCTGGTACCCCTATAATGCAAATATTGTTCCATCTGGATTGCTTACACCACTCTCTTATTATTCTTCCATTCCTAGAGATCTTTTATTTTCTCTATGCCTCATCTTCTTTGTTTTCCTTTTCTCTAATTTGTATTTTTATTACTATCTCCTCAGCATCATCTAATCTACTTTTAATCCCCTCCATTGTATGTCTCATTTCAGATACTGTATTCTTCAGCTCTGAGTGGTGCTTTTTCAGGATATCTATTTCTTTGTTGAAGTCCATCCTGAGATCTTGGATACTTTTCTGTAAATCCATGAGCATGTTTATGGCTTTTACTTTGAAATCTTTATCAAGAATATTTGTGTTTCCAGTTTCATTAAACCCTCTTTTGGATATTTTTCCTTATAGTTTTGTTTGGACCAAATTCCTCTCATCCAGCTTTTTTTTTTTTTAATGGAATAACAGCTTTGAGAAGGAGGCATCCTCTAGTGCCCAGAAGTTGAATTTCCTATGCAGAAGCCCCATCTGTTGGTGTGCAGTGGGTGTGGCATCTTTCTGTATTGCCTGTATTGATCTGATTTCACATGGTCTGTGTGGGCTGTCAGCTGATCGCATGAACAGGGAGTATAGTCAGGGCTGCACTGCTGGAGCTGCCATGGCTGGAGCTGCCCTGCCTCCAGCCTGTCACAATGGCAGGGGCCACAGGTGAGTGGGAGCGATACCCTTTTCTGTGAGATCTTCTCATCTTCTCAGATGTAGGCATTCTGTTCTGCAGTCTGCAGGTCATTTTCAGGATTAGTTGTATTTGCTTCATTTGTGTTTTATGTGATTTGGGAGGAGTGTTCTGCCTTGATTCTTATACAACCATCTTTTTTCCCAAAATCCATTTGTTATTCTTATTCTAGTTCTTAGGTTTAAAGTTAAATTATTTATTTGAGGTTTTTCTTGTTTCTTGAGGTAAGTATTTATCACTATGGATTTCCCTCCTAGAACTGCTTTTGCTGAGTCCCCTGCTTAGTTGTTAGGCTTTATTTCCACTTTTGTTTGTTTCAAGGAATTTTTTATTTCAGTTTTGATTTATTCTTTGACTATTTATTATTAACATGGTGTTTAATCTCCATTTATTTGTTTTATTCTGGCTTTTTTCTTTTAATTTATTTCCATTTCATACCACTATGGTTAGGGAACATGTTTGTTATGATTTCAAATTTTTTTTAATTTATTAAAACTTGTTTTCTATTCTAACATTTGACCTATACTAGAGAATGTTCCATGTGCACCTGAGAAAAATATGTATTCTATTGCTTTGGGATGGAATTTTCTGCATATATCTGTTAAGTACATTTGGTCTAATATGTTATTTTAGGGTAATGTTTCCTATTGATTTTCTGTTGGAATAATCTATCCATTGTCTGGATGATCTATCCATTAATTAAACTGAGGGTATTAAAGTTCTGTATTATTACTGCATTGCTGCCTATTTGCCCATAAGACTTTTAATATTTGATTTATATATTTATGTACTTCTATACTGGGTGAAAAAAATACTTACAAATATTATATCTTCTTATTAAACTGACCTTGTTATCATTATTTAATGACATTTTGTCTCTTATTAAAGCATTTGTTTTAAAGTTTGTCTATATAAGCATAATTCTTGGTTTGAAGTCCATTTGTCTGATATAGCTTTGGTCTTTCAGGCTAAGGATCCTGGACAAGCAAATTGGCCTCTTTTACAGAAAGACTGGAGTGTGTTTCAGTGTGGTTTCTGTGATTTGCCTGAGTTTTTTAGCCTGCGAAGAACTTTTTTTCATTTTAGTCCCATATGATACAGCAATACAAGTTCTCCTGGCCACCAGAGCCACACAACCAAGAGGTATATCCTGGGTAGCAGCCACAAAAACCATGACACCAGATGTAAAAAATGGAATCAGATGTGTATAAAAGTCCTACTCTTGAGATCCTGGTGCTCTGGAGCATGGCAGTGGAAGAGCTTGAAGATATTGCCTGCTCTCTGAGGTCTCTGAAAAAGCTTACAGTCAGCACTTAGCTGTGTCTTTAATTGGGGTCTGACCCTCAGGATGCAGCTTCGAAAATAAGCTAAGAGCCTTCTCTCACAGAAAGACTGACTCTTTCAGCTGTTGCCTATTGCAGTGTCTTGACAATATAGCTTGTTTAAGAACTATTTCTCCACTGGCCACCACAACCAGGCAATCTAGAGTTGTCCCTTGGGTGGGAGGTGCAATAATCATGGCACCAGAGGAGGTAAAAGGTTCATTCCAGGAAATACTGTAAACTGGAGTCGGGCAGACCCACAGCATAAAGATTGCACCCCTGGCTGAAGCAAGGCAGAGGGAGAGCACAAATATGGTAACTGACAGTCATTGTCCTCAGAGAGTACCTCAACGGACCCCTAGGTGTGTGTTAAATTCAATGCCTGTCCCTGACACTGATGATTTAAGATAAGAAATAAACATTTTCACAAAAATTTTGGGCACCTCTCAGTATGGTGCCTCTGGGCTGGTTTGGTGCACTAAGAGTGAACAGTTGAGCTCTTTAAAATCTGTTTCTCAGTTCACTATAGCCTTTCATGTCTAGTGGTTTGCAAAAGCTAGATGTTTCATAATCTTATTTTTCATGTTCGTTTCTTAAAGTTCAGGGTGATAGAATGGGTTTCAAACTCATCACCCTTCAGGAAGCAGCTCTAGGTTTTCTTTCTTCTCAATTGTGAATCGTCATTCTCAGGGTGAGTTATTTTAAATTTGTGTCTTAGCTTCTCCTAACCTTTTTGGTGTGTGTTTTTTTTTCTTTTTTGTCTAATGTGTAGGAATTGTTCAGGTAATTTTTAGGGTGTTTCAGAGGATATTGTTCCAAATGTAGCTATAAATTCAGTGTATCCATGGGAGAAGTTGAGTTCAGGATCTTTCTATGTTATAATCTTGAATGGGAACCCTGAAGGCTTTTAATTTTTAAAGGATGATCAAAGTTTGAGTACATGGAAGGTTATTGAGATATAGAAATAGGGTGACTGTGCTAAGGATCTGGGAAAACCAAGACAAATACAGCTACACTGTTGCTAAGGACTGAATGTTTGTGTCCCCAAAAATTCAAATATTGGAACCTAATCCTCAATGTCATAATATTTAGAGATGGGGCCTCTGGATGATTAGGTCATGGGGGTGGAGCCCTTATGACGGAATTGTTCCCCTTATATAAAAAGACACTTGAGAGAGCTGGATTTCTCTCTCTGTTCTCTGTCACATGAGCTCACAGGAAGATGTCCAACTGTAAACCAGGAAGAGGGTCCTCACCAGAACTCAACTATACTAGTACCATGATCTCAGATTTTCCAACCTCCAGAAGGGTGAAAATTACTGTTGTTTAAGCCATCCAATCTACAGAAATCCCAAACTGATTAAGAGAAGTTTACATTACTGTTTGTTTACTAATGGATCCTAAGTTCTTACTCTATGTTATGCGTATTACAAGATTCTGGAGACCAAATGTTAGAAAAACAGCAAGAATAAACAAACAATCCAATAATTAAACAACCAAACAAAAACCCCTACAAAGCCAAAAGACGATTATTTTTTTATGATGCTTACAGTATAGTGGCAAAAATATACATCAAATTAATAATCACACGAATGTCAGTTTTCGATGTAATATGGCTGCAAAAGTGAAACTTATGTCAATAGAACATGACAGGAGGGAATAGTGAGAATAGTGACAGAAAGAAACAGCTCTGTTTTCATGTCTGTCTAGAAATATGACAGAAAGGACCCAGAGGGTGGTGGAGTGGCTAGGATGCAAGGCAGCATTCCATGTGATGCTGATTGAAGTTGCAGAGGAATACAAAATCAGAGAAATGAGAAGATCCTAAATGGATTTAATTAAGGAGAATTATGTTCTGATTGGTACTTTCACAAATTATACCCATGATTTGTCAAAATAGCAATATAATTCACATTCTCCTTTGTCAGTGGCAAATAGCATATACAAAAATTAATCAAATTTGCAATGGTATAAATGATGCAAATAACTGTACTGATCATTAAGATAATGGAAACACGTTTGAAGAAATCTCACAAAGACAAAAGGCATTACCTCAAAGTCAAGTGTTTGGAGTAAGAATTATGAAAATGGTTTAAAATGTTATAATTTAGACTAAGATTATTATTTTTTATTGAGGTATGTATTACATACAGTAAATGGCACAGGTTTCAAATGTACAAATAAATGAATTTTTAAATATGTAAAAACCTTTGTGATTACAAAAAAATCATATTATAGAATATTTCTATCATCCTTTGCCAATAAACATGCTGTAGAAGTACATAATTTTATAATTTCTGTCAACATAATAAGACCTATCTGTAGATGAACTTCATATAAGCAGAAATCCAGAATGCACTCTTGCTTTCATGACTTATTTTCTTACCAGAATGGTTTTGAAATTAAATAATGTTGCTGTATATATGAATAGTTGAATCTTTTTATAGCAGTGAAATATTACTGTGTAAATATTGCAATGTCAATTCCTTTCTTCATGCATGTTTGAATTATTTTTATTGTGGGGTGTCTAAACTAATCTTTACTGAACAGTCTTGAACAAATTATCTTTATAGACATAGATATGCATTTCTCCTGTAAAAAATTTTGAAGTAGAATTGTTTATCATAGGGGATGTGTATGGTTCCCTACATCAAAAATTACCAAGTCATTTTCTAACTTAGTTGTACAGTTTTAAAATTGCAGTAATGATGAATGAAAGTCCATTCACTGCACAGTCAGCAACAGATATTTATTTCAGTCTTATTTTTAGCCATTTTTTATAGATATGTATGTTAGTCCCATTTTTTTTCCTTTCTCTAATTTAAAATAAATTTTACCCCCTCATCTATTTCACCTATCCCCAATCCCTTCCACTATGGTAACCATCAATCTGTTCAGTGTTTATGAGCATATTTCAATTTCGTTCATTTGGTTTTTAGATTCCACATATAAGTAGAATCATATGGCATTTGTCTTTCTCTGTCTAACTTATTTCATTTAGCATAATATCCTCGAGATTCATCCATGCTGTCACAAATAGCAAGATTTCTTTCTTTTCAATGGCTGAGTAATAATTCATTGTATATATGTATCATATCTTTTTAATCCATTCTTCTATTAATGAACATTTAGGTTGTTTCCATATTTTGGCTATTGTAAATACTGCAGCAATAAACATAGGAATGCATACATCTTTCTGGATTGGTTATTTTGTTTTCTTTGGGTAAAAGAATTGTTGGGTCATGCAGTATTTCTATTTTTAGCCACTTGAAAAACCTCTATACTGCATTCCACAGTGACTGCACCAATTTGCAATCCCACCAGGATTGTAAAAGTGTTCCCTTTTCTACACATCTCATCACTTCTTTTTAGGTCTCATCTTGTTGATAGTAGCCATTCTGACTGGTGTGAGATGATATCTCATTATGGGTTTAACTTGTGTTTGCTAATGAGGACCAACATTGAGCATGTTTTCATGTGTCTGTTGGCCATCTGTATATCTTCTTTGGAGAAATGTCTATTCAGGTCCTCTGCCATTTTTTAATCAGATTATTTGAGTTTATTTGATGAGTTATATGAGTTCTTTATATATTTTGTGTATTAGTCCCTTATCAGATATATAATTTGTAAGCATAACTTCCCATACAGTAAGTGGACATTTTGTTTTGTTGGTGATTTCCTTTGCTATGCAGAAGCTTTTTAGTTTGATGTACTCCTACTTGTTTATTTTTGTTTTTATTCCTTTGCCTGGGGAGACATGTCCAGAAAAGCATCTCTAAGGCTGATGTTCAGGAATTTATTGCCTATGTTTTCTTCTAGGAGTTTTATGACTTCAGATTTATATTCAGGTCTTTAATCAATTTTGAATTTACTTTTGCATATAACATAATACACTGATCTAGTTTCATTCTTTTACATGTAGCTGTCCAGTTTTCCCAAGATGTTTTATAGAAAAGACTGCCTTTTTCCCATTGTATATCATTACTTCCTTTGCCATATATTAACTGACTATTTGATATGGGTTTTTTTTAATAATTTTAATGGAAAAAATGCAAAATAACTTTTCTATGTTTATTTGAAACTTAGATACTTTTTCTTAGAGTGATTGTTCAAATAATTTTACATTTATTTTACATTTTTTATAGAATTTTAAGACTTATAATGTTGTAACTAAAGCCATTTTTCAGATTTTTGAAGTTATAGTAACTTCTCCCAGTTTGTGAATGGACTTTTGATTTGCTTAATGTTCTTTTAGAATAACATGTTTTGAATTTTAAGTTCTCAATTTTCTTGTAGTCTATCATGTTATCTTCTTTTATAGTCTGTTACTGATATAAAAAAACATATTCCCCTAATATCATGAATATATTCAATTTATATTTTTTAAATAGATATGTAATCTGCCTCACATATTTTTGTGTATGATGTGAGGTATTGGACAAGTTTACACTTTTTCTGTATTGATAGTTACTCTACCACCATATATTGAAAAGACTTTCTTTCACCATTCTATCTCTTCCTAGTTTGCTAAGGATTGCTTTTGTTGTTGTTTAAATCTCAACTAATAATTACATTTTGTTAAAATTTTTTATCATTTATTCTTCTAATTAGGTGAAATTGCATTAACTTTAGCCTTGTATTCTTTGCATATATTTGTGTTGTCATAAAGTGTTATGTATTTTATACATTTTACTCAATTAACTGAAATATTTAAAATGGTATATTTATGATAGATACTGATTAGAGTACTCATTTATTTTAATATCCTTTTAAAAGTTTGTTTTTAGGGTCAGCCTGGTTTCTTACAATTTATGGAGATATGTGTCATTTGCTCTTCCATTATCTGAAAAGTATGTGCCAAATAGATAGTACGCTTTTTGATTTAGTTGTATTCTACAAACTGCCAGTTCATTATTATAATCATTCTGTTGAAAATATTTCATTTTGATTGTTCCATGAGCTACTTTGAAGAATATGATATTATTTCTAAACATTTTGGTATTTGGACTTTTTAAAAATTCATTTCTAGTTCAACAGCAGCTTAGATAATGCTTTTGGCTCAGGGACTGTAAAAGAGCAATTACAAAATATCTATCAGGAATGCATGTATCTAAAAGTCTGAACTGAGCTAAAGAAGCCCTGCTGAGATGGGTTACTAACATAGTTGTTAGCTGCTTGTCTCAGTTTCTCAATTTCTGTTATTAGCACTAGGATTTGGTTCCTCACCAAGTGTATTCTTCATAGGGATGATCAGGTTTCCTTTTTACAAGGTAGCAGGCTTCTCCCAGAGTGAGTGTTCTAAAGGAGATAGCAAGTCTTTTAAGATTTAGCCTTAGGAGTAACTTGTATCATTTCTGCTGTTATCTATTGCTCAGAGAAAAGAGCCCTGGTATAAAAGGGAGAAACTATAACATAAGAGCATGAAAATCTGAAAGTAGAATTATGAAGGACAATCTTGGTGGCTGTCTTCTATAGGCTTAATAGTTCCTACATGCAAATAAAACTTCCCACTCCCTTATCCTAAAGAATTCCATGACTTTCCAATGTAAAATGATAAAAATTAAATTATTTTGTAAGATATAGAAGGTCATTTTTGGTAACGCTCTTTAATGGGTCATATTTCCTGCCCCTTCAATGACTACCCAATTACTTACTTCACTTTTCCAGTTTTTCACACATGATAATAATGATAGTCATGATAATTATATTTTCTATATAATTTAATGATTGGCATTTTGTGTTAGACACTAGTTTAATTACTTTATGTTAACTTTGTCTTCAAAAAATCTTCATGATACTTGTTCTATTAATATACCAGTTTAAATTTAAAGAAACTAACAAAACTGTGAGGTTCACATAACATGTACTGTAAGAGAATGGAGGAGGTTAAATTAAATGTTTAATTGCAGCTTTACTCCTCTAATCATAATGCTCATATCATGCCAACTATTCTCCATCCTGTTCAAAAGCCATTACATATTTCTGGAATTATCATGTGGGTTTCTCTCCCTTGGAAAGTTCTAACAGCTTGGAAAGGTTTTAATTCATTTATCTATAAAAGTTCAACTTAAACATTTTATCTACGTAGACATATGTTCTCTTTCTCTTATGTCCTCTTCATTTAATTTATATCCAATTATTTTACTGGATATCTTATACTATTTGCTTCAAGATTAGCAGTTCCTTTCACTTGTTTATAGGGCTGAAACATAGTACATAACTGATATTTGTTGAATGATTAAAATCATTACTGGAGGAAATGACATATTAAGTTGATCTTATAAGACTGGTAGTTCACAGGAGAATTGAGATATAAAACAATAGCACATGAATGGAAACAGAAAGTATTTGGAATACTACTACTACTACTACTAATAGCTAACATGTTTTGAATGCTTGCAAATAATTGGCATAATTATAAGCAATTTTCAAATATATTACTTTTGATTTTGCCTATCATTCTATGGAACTTATGTTATTTTCCCTGTTTTGCAGAAGACAAAAGGGAGACCTAATAAGTCATAGAAAAGGATTTGAAACTAGGATTCTAATTCAAAATTCATACTCTTAGAAAAGTTATTTAACAAGTTTTACTAGGGTTTTGGACTAAACATCTTTCATAGATAATACATGATTTGGAAAACATTTTAATGTGGGAGTGACACATTCAAAAAATATACCATAAAATTATTATTTTTGCTATAGTGAATAAACCAAGTTAAAGAGAATCTTGAGGCATAGGAGAGATGCAGTTTATAAGTCATAAATTTATATTGTTATTAATATATATTATGCAGAAAGAACATTAATTCTATGCTCATCAATGAGCTTATATTTCATTATTCTGTACCAAGAAGCACACAATAAAGACAATAGACTGAATTATAAAATAATAATCATAGTTCATTTAGTTCAAAAAAATTGAAAAAATTGAGGCTCCAATCTTTCTTGAGATTATATGGTAATTTTAATGGCAAAGACTGCTAAGCAGGACCCAGTTTTCTCAATCCTAATATATTTCTTCCTTTTAAAACCCAATTAGTCATTGTTAAGAAACTTCTTGCCATAGGAAGAAAAGTTTAACTTCCAGATCTATAAAAGTGTAATAATTAATTTTACATTTGGAAGGTATCTCTGGTAAGTAATTAATACTTTGTCAATTTAGATATCATTCCAGACTGAAAAATATGTGTCATGCACATTAGGCATACCTTAATTATTTTGTTTTGTTTTAGATTTAGAATTGGGTCAGTTTTTCTCATATTGGGTTTAAAAATTGAAAAGTTTGAAAAATTGTTCTCATTCTTTCCAGAGTAGACACGAAAATTTTGTATTTCATTTATTCAAGTGCAAAAAATTCCTCAAATCCATCATGCTAAAATAATAGTACAATATCATGTAAGGAATACCTTAATAATTTTCTAACATGTGTTCTAGGAACCTTTATTATAATAATGAATCCTACACAGGAAAACTCAAATCCCAAGTGCAGAGAAGATTAAATCCGATTTCTCTTCTCTCAAGATGCAGAAAATGAAAGTTATTAGTGACATTTGAACTTCTATGTGGTCTCTCATTTCTGTTATATGTTAGTATTACTAAAAACCCCATGCTGTAAAAATAAGTCTTTTACAAGATTCGTGGACTTTGCTAGTGATCCTTTCACCCTTCAGACTCTTTCAAATATGGTTCATATCAACTGTGACACAAAATCATTATGGGATAACCTTGGTTCATGAGAAGTGAATGGGTGGTCTCTGTTAACTGCCCTCATACAGCTGACTATATAATAAGTACAGACATGGCTTGTTTCAACATTGAAGTCAAAGGTTGAGTCTGGATAGAGATGAAATTCTATTACACAACTTTGAGGGAAAATCAGCTCCCCTGAGCTGGAAGTAACACCTTCTTCATCAGAGCTCACAGTACTTTTTCTGCCTAGCTTTTATGGTGCTTCTCACTTTATGCCTTGTATTTCAGTTATTCATGAACATATTTTCACAGGAACTTCTTGAGATCAGGATCTTTGTGTTATTTACCTTTGCATTGCAATAAGCACATAGTGGATGTACATATTATTCAACTAAAAACATATTATTCAACTGAATTTTATTAAATGCGTTAGTGAATTAATTTTATTGAAATGAAACTTTGCTTTTACAGACACACAAAGGGTAATTTCATATAGCACATTCAGCCTTTTGCTTAAAACAAAATTATGTATAGTTCTACAAGTTGAGTCAGGGTTCAATGAGAGAAATAATCAGGAGATATATATTTATAGATTGATTGCAAGGAATTGTTACATGCAAATATGGTAGGAGGCAAGATGAGTCTAAAATTTGTAGCCCAGGACATCAGGAATCACAGGCTGGGAATCACAGACATAAGTTGGAGCTATCATCCACAGTGGAATTTCTTCTTCTTCTCTAAGAAAGCCTTAGTTCTGTTTTTAAAGCCTTTCAACTAATTCAGTCAGACCCATCCAGATTACCTAGGATGATCTCTCTTAAAGTCAACTAAACAGTAATCACCTCAACAAAATACCTTAAAAGTAAAACCTTCAAAGATAAGTCTTTGAATAACTGGAGATTATAGTTTGGCCAAATTGATATATAATTGTGACCATAACACAGACTGATGAAAGTGATGATACCATCCATATCCAACAGCACACTGATTAGGAAATGTAAACCAGGCATTTGAAATGATTGGTCAGGATTGCCAAATCATGTATACAATCAAGTAATTCTTCCACCTAAGATATTATATAGGGTTATCCAACTTTAAGTTTAGGTTTTATTTTTTCCAGACTTGGCCAAGACTGCCCAAGGACTTCTGACACCAACTGCAAGTGAAGGGGTGCATAGAGCCACCCACCCTCTGGAGTAACATGCTGTTGAGACCTGTTTGCCCCTTAAGCATGTATGTCAGCAACCCACTTCCCACATGATTGTCTCACCTGTGCCAACATCCTTCTGGAAGCTCCTAATTGTGTTCTGAGATTACCTGGACATATAAATATTAAATTTTACCTGATGTCCCGAGTGTCTTCAAGTTTTGTTTTTAAACTTTCAGTGACAGATTTCCAACCATGCAATACTGAACATTTCTGCTTATCATTAAGGAGGCATTCTTTGAATTAACCTATTTTTTTTTCTGAAATCTTGCAAATTGTCTTCATTAACTATAAATTTATTGCCACTCTTAAACATTTTGATTTATTCAGCTTTGGCTACCTTTAAATAGGACCAACTGACTACAAATCTTGTTCTTTTCTACAAGGAATTGACATGATTTTCATTGAAGAAAGCAAATTCTAATAGAAGCTGAGCATTCATTTCTTTTCCATTAATGAGAAAAGATAGACATTGCACAATAATGATCAGAGTGTGTCAGCAAACAGACTCTGAAATGATCATTAATTCTGTGTTATCCCATCTGCACTTCCAGATCTGGTCACTGTATCTCACACATAAAATGAAAAATATTTAGTATTTAAGACTATATAAGGCTGATGCATTTACAAAATGATGAGCCTGTGAATACTTATTTTCTATATTTTTTCCTGAGGAAACTCACAGATATCATGCAGTGCACTTTCTTGCTTGCTTTTTTTTTGAATTTTTTAAATTTAGGTGTCATTAATACACACTTACATGAGCAACATTTGGTTACTAGTTTCCCCCTATTATCAATTCCCCACCACATAACGCATTACAGTCACTATCCATCATCATAGTAAGATGCTATAGAATCACTATTTCTGTTACTTGTGCTATACTGCCTTCCCTGTGCCACCCCCACCTACATTATGTGTACTAATCATAATGCCCCCTTTTCCCCTTATCCCTCCCTTCACACCCATCCTGTCCAGTCCCTTTTGCTTTGGTAACTGTTAGTCCATTCTTGGGTTCTGTGAGTCTGCTGCTGTTTTACTCCTTCAGTTTTTGCTTTGTTCTTACACTCCACGGATGAGTAAACTCATTTGATACCTCTCTTTTTCTACCTTGCTTATTTCACTGAGCATAATACCCTCTAGCTCCATCCATGTTGTTGTAATCTTTGAAAATTACTTAAAGTATTCCAGAGGTTAAGTCTGCTTTCATACCACACAGCCTTATCATTTTAGGAGTAAAATCATAGCATATGAAAGCCTTTCTAAATATTCTGCATATAGTGTTTATCTAACCTTGTGTAACTGACATTTTCCCATTTGACCACACTGGGAAATTATGTTTTCTGACTTTAGACATTGATATACCTGAAATTAATGTGCTGTGTCAATGATGTAACTGAGTTGTTGGTTATCAGTGTTTGTAAATATGGGAAGATTATGAATGCAATTTTTGGGAAATGTGATGCCATTTCATTTCTGGGTGAATGGAGATAGTACAGAAAAATAATGAATAATAACTGATATTGCTAATAGAATATAACATATACATCCACTTTAAAGGAGGTAGCAATGACATCGAACAAAACTACCCCATACATAATTAAGACTACAGGGAGAAAGAAAATAATATTTTCATAGTAAGATAGTGTATTGTTAGAGACCATAAGGTATATAGCAGCAAAAAACGTACATGTCTCACATTCATTTCTTAAAAAGACAAATAAAAAAATTTCAGTGCTAATTTTAATATATTTTTCCCTTCTTGATCCCAACCAGTAAGATTTCAGTGCTCAGAGTCCACAATTCTATGCCTTCTATTCACAACAGGTAGTAAAAATAAACTCAGCAAAGTTAAAGTAGAAAATAATCTGCATCATGCTACTTCCAGTATTTGCAGAAAAGGCTAGGAGCATTCATTATAATTATAGTTGTTCTGATAAAACAGCAAATGACATCTTTCATAAAAGTATCAATCTTATTCTCAAGTTCATTGTGGGTATATATAATCTGCTGTTTTCTATTGTTGTAATTGTTCTCTGAGGCTTGTATTTTCATCTTATTAATTATGTCATTCAATGAACATAAGTTTCATATGTTAATTTTTTCTTTTTTTTTGGTTGTTCATACTTGCTATATTCCATCAAAGAAAACTATGCCCACCTCAAGTTTATAAAGATTCCCTCTTAGGTATTTCAGAGTTTTAGCATTTACATGTAGTTTCATCAAATTTTAGTTAATTGTACTGCACAGCTTCTGTCAAGATGTAATTTTGTCCATTAAGAATTCTAGTTGTTTCAGCACCATTTGTTGAAAAGACTTTTCTTCACCCACAGAATTACTTTAGCAACTTTGTAAAAGTCAACTCAGATATGCATGGGTTTATTTTTTACACTCTCTGATCTATATATTTGCCTTTATTTAAAGTAAGCCTTAAAAACAAGGAGTGGGATCTTACATCTTCTTCTTCTTTATTGATTGTTTTGGCTATTACTGGTTATTTACATTTTCATAAATATTTTTGAATTAGTTATAAATTTCTTCAAGTACTTGGTGGAATTAGGAATATGTTGAACATACTTGCCAGGCAGCTGTGTCTGGGAGGTCTCTACTGTGTACCAGGTAAAAATCTCAATATGGACAGGGGAGGGTTCTTGACTCTGAAAGAGAAAGAACTCTCAGGTAGGTCAGAAGAGTGTGAAGCAGTGAAAAGAGTTATGCCTGCATTATGAGGTTATTGTGGGAAATAAAACATGTAATACATATAGAGGATTAAACAACTATAGAAATGCCATCAATAATAATTGTAATTATTGAAAAATTCATGTAAAATTTGTTTTTTTAATTATTTTTTATTGAAGGGTTGTTGACACACAGGTTTACATTAGTTTCAGGTGTACAACACAGTGATTCAACATTTATATACATGATAATTCTAGCTACCAGCTATCACCATACAAAGTTGTTACAATATTTTGACTATATTCCTTATGCTATCCATTACATCCCAGTTACTTATTTATTTTACAATTGGAAGTCTGTACTTTTTTTTTTTCTTTTTTTTTTTGAGAGGGCATCTCTCATATTTAATGATCAAATGGTTGTTAACAACAATAAAATTCTGTATAGGGGACTCAATGCACAATCTTTAATCCACCCCAAGCCTAATTCTTGTCAGTCTCCAATCTTCTGAAGCGTAATGAACAAGTTCTTACATGGTGAACAAATTCTTACATAGTGAATAAGTTCTTACATGGTGAACAGTACAAGGGCAATTATCACAGAAACTTTCGGTTTTGATTATGCACTATGAACTATAAACAATCAGGTCAAATATGAATATTCATTTGATTTTTATACTTGATTTATATGTGAATCTCACATTTCTCCCTTTATTATTATTATTATTTTTATTTTTAATAAAATGCTGAAGTGGTAGGTAGATGCAAGATAAAGGTAGAAAACATAGTATAGTGTTGTAAGAGAGCAAATGTAGATGATCAGGTGTGTGCCTGTAGACTATGAGTTAACCCAAGCTAGACAAGGACATTAAAACATCCACAGATGCAGAAGATTTCTCTCAAAACAGGGGGAGTGAGGTCCTAAGCCTCACCACTGTGGAACCCCAATTTCTCACCTGATGGCCCCCCTGCGACTGTGCCTGTCTTAGGTTCTTCCTCCCTTGAGGAATGTTATCCGTCTCTGGCTAACCAGTCATCTTCCGGGGCCATACAGGGAAATGTAAAGTTGGTAATGAGAGAGAAGCCATATTGTTTGAAAAGGTTAGCTTTTTACTTCTTTGCAGATTTATGCCCTGTGGCTTCTATGCCCAGCATTTTTTCTTGAGGTATCTTTACCACTTGGAGGAATTATGATACTCGGTAAATTCGATACAAGGCATAAATTCTATTTAAGGGTTGTAACTAGGAAGGAAGAAGAAAAGCTATAGAGGTAGCAGATGGAAGAAAACATGGGAGGATTGGTTATTTCTTTGACATATCTTCTTGTAGAGTAACTTAAGCATATATAGGTTTTAAAGTACTAATTAAATTGTGCACACACATTAACATAATAGGAATACAGTTACATAACCAAAGTAGATCTATAATTACCAGCCATCTCCAATGAAGTCAAGAAAACCAGATAGGCACCCTAGGCCTTTGTGAAAATTTGTCTATGATATGATGGATATTGTCCAACTGTACTTGAACAGTCTGAGAGAAATCAGACAAATTAAAACAACCCATTCCTGGGAACTGTTCACATCCCATATGTTCTTTTAACAGTAGATACTCTGTAGTTGTAAGATTTTGGAGCGCTACAACTTGCACTTCTCCTAATTCTTGGTTGAGTTCCAACAGTATAGATCCAGTCAAATTTGTTGTTTTACTGAAAGCACAGGCCAGCTTAGATATCTCCTTCTTCATTCCAATGGCAAGTCCAGGAACCGGTGGGATGGATGCAGCTACAACTGAAGCATCGCCTGGATCTTTGTTGAGGTTTTTTGATGATCATCTTCTGGTATGAGTCTTCCAGAGAGTGCTGATGTTGGAAGTTCTTCTTCATATCATACCTTAGTTCACTTTCTGGGCAGCCAAATTAGGCTTTGATCCTCTATATTAACAAAAACAGACCCTTTGTCCACACTTTTATATGCCCTTTATACCATTGTGTAGAACTCATTGGAGGTCACCACACAGGAACTGTTTTTTTTTTTTAAGAGAAAGGAATATTATCAGAAAAGTGTACCTCCATAGCTGATCATCTGACACCCTTTAAGTGATCAAAATTAAGGATATTTAAAGCATGCATTAACATTTGATTTCCAGTTAGTTTTATCCTTTCAGGGAGCAATACCCCTGCTCTTTTTTTTTTTTTTTTGTTATCTTTAATCTACACTTACATGAAGAATATTATGTTTACTAGGCTCTCCCCTATACCAGGTACCCCCTATAAACCACTTTATAGTCACTGTACATCAGCATAGCAAAATGTTGTAGAATCACTACTTGTCTTCTCTGTGTTGTACAGCCCTCCCCTTTCTCCCTCTCCCCCCATGCATGCTAATCTTAATACCCCCTTTCTTCTTCCACTCCCTTATCCCTCCCTAACCACCCATCCTCCCCAGTCCCTTTCCCTTTGGTACCTGTTAGTCCATTTTTAGGTTCTGTAATTCGGCTGCTGTTTTGTTCCTTCAGTATTTCCTTTGTTCTTATACTCCACAGATGAATGAAATCATTTGGTATTTCTCTTTCTCCGCTTGGCTTATTTCACTGAGCATAACACCCTCCAGCTCCATCCATGTTGCTGCCAATGGTAGGATTTGCCCTCTTCTTATGGCTGAGTAGTATTCCATTGTGTATATGTACCACATCTTTATCCATTCATCTACTGATGGACATTTAGGTTGCTTCCAATTCTTGACTATTGTAAATAGTGCTGCGATAAACATAGGGGTGCATCTGTCTTTCTCAAACTTGATTGCTGCATTCTTAGGGTAAATTCCTAGGAGTGGAGTTCCTGGGACAAATTATAGGTCTGTTTTGAGCATTTTGATGAACCTCCATACTGCTTTCCACAATGGTTGAACTAATTTACATTCCCACCAGCAGTATAGAAGGATTCCCCATTCTCCACAGCCTCGTCAACATTTGTTGTTGTCTGTCTTTTGAATGGCAGCCATCCTTACTCGTGTGAGGTGATATCTCGTAGTTTTAATTTGCATTTCTCTGATAATTAGCGATGTGGAGCATCTTTTCATGTGTCTGTTGGGCATCTGTATTTCTTTTTTGGAGAACTATCTTTTCAGCTCCTCTGCCCATTTTTTAATTGGATTATTTGTTTTTTGTTTGTTGAGGTGGGTGAGCTCTTTATATATTTTAGACGTCAAACCTTTATCAGATCTGTCACTTACAAATATATTCTCGCACACTGTAGGGTCCCTTTTTGTTCTACTGATGGTGTCTTTTGCTGTACAGAAGATTTTCGACTTAATATAGTCCCACTTGTTCATTTTTGCTGTTGTTTTCCTTGCCCGGGGAGATATGTTCAAGAAGAAGTCTCTCATGTTTATGTCTAAAAGGTTTTTGCCTATGTTTTTTTCTAAGAGTTTATGGTTTTATGACCTACATTCAGGTCTTTGATCCATTTTGAATTTACTTTTGTGTATGGGGTTAGACAATGGTCCAGTTTCATTCTCCTACATGTAGCTGTCCAGTTTTGCCAGCACCATCTGTTAAAGAGACTGTCATTTCGCCATTGCATGTCCATGGCTCCTTTATCAAATATTAATTAACAATATATGATTGGGTTAATGTCTGGAGTCTCTAATCTGTTCCACTGGTCTGTGGCTCTGTTCTTGTGCCAGTACCAAATTGTCTTGATTACTATAGCTTTGTAGTAGAGCTTGAAGTTAGGAATGTGATTCCCCCTACTTTATTCTTCTTTCTCAGGATTGCTTTGGCTATTTGGGGTCTTTGGTGGTTCCATATGAATTTTTGAATTATTTGTTCCAGTTCATTGAAGAATGTTGCTGGTTGTTTGATAGGGATTGCATCAAATCTGTATATTGCTTTGGGCAGGATGGCCATTTTGATGATATTAATTCTTCCTAGCCTTGAGAATGGGATGAGTTTCCATTTCTTAGTGTCCCCTTTAATTTCTCTTAAGAGTGACTTGTAGTTTTCAGGGTATAGGTCTTTCACTTCTTTGGTTAGGTTTATTCCTAGGTATTTTACTCTTTTTGATGCAATTGTGAATGGAATTGTTTTCCTGATTTCTCTTTCTATTGGTTCATTGTTAGTGTATAGGAAAGCTACAGATTTCTGTGTGTTAATTTTGTATCCTGCAACTTTGCTGTATTCCGATATCAGTTCTAGTAGTTTTGGAGTGGAGTCTTTAGGGTTTTTTATGTACAATATAAAAAAATATCATCTGCAAATAGTGACAGTTTAACTTCTTGTTTACCAATCTGGATTCCTTGTACTTCTTTGTTTTGTCTCACTGCCGTGGCTAGGACCTGTACTACTATGTTAAATAACAGTGGGGAGAGTGGGCATCCCTCTCTAGTTCCCGATCTCAGAGGAAAAGCTTTCAGCTTCTCGTTGTTCAGTATAATGTTGGCTGTGGGTTTATCATATATGGCCTTTATTATGTTGAGGTACTTGCCCACTATTCCCATTTTGCTGAGAGTTTTTATCATGAATGGATGTTGAATTTTGTCAAATGCTTTTTCAGCATCTATGGTGATGATCATGTGGTTTTTGTCTTTCTTTTTGTTGATGTGGTGGATGATGTTGATGGATTTTCGAATGTTGTACCATCCTTGCATCCCTGGGATGAATCACACTTGGTCATGGTATATGATCCTTTTGATATGCTGTTGAATTCTGTTTGCTAATATTTTATTGAGTATTTTTGCATCTACATTCATCAGTGATATTGGTCTGTAATTTTCTTTTTTAGTTGGGTCTTTGCCTGGTTTTAGTATTAGGGTGATGTTGGCTTCATAGAATGAGTTTGGGAGTGTTCCCTCCTCTTCTATTTTTTGTAAAACTTTAAGGAGAATGGGTACTATGTATTCTCTGTTTGTCTGATAAAATTCTGAGGTAAATCCGTCCAACCCCGGTGTTTTGTTCTTGGGTAGTTTTTTGATTACCATTTCAATTTCTTTGCTCGTAATTGGTTTGTTTAACTTTTGTGTTTCTTCCTTGGTCAGTCTTGGGACATTGTATTTTTCTAGGAGTTGTCCATTTCTTCTAGGTTTTCCAGCTTGTTGACATATAGGTTTTCATAGTAGTCTTTAGTAATTCTTTGTATTTCTGTGGAGTCTGTCATGATTTTTCCATTCTCATTTCTGATTCTGATTTGTGTTGTTTCTCTTTCTCTCTTAATAAGTTTGGCTAGAGGCTTATCTATTTTGTTTATTTTCTCAAAGGACCAGCTCTTGGTTTCATTGATTTTTACTATTGTTTTATTCTTCTCAATTTTGTTTATTTCTTCTCTGATCTTTATTATGCCCCTCCTTCAGCTGACTTTAGGCCTCTTTTGTTCTTCTTTCTCCAGTTTTGATAATTGTGATGTTAGACTATTCATATGGAATTGTTCTTCCTTCTTCAAGTGTGCCTGGATCCCTACATACTTTCCTCTTAAGACTGCTTTCGCTGCATCCCAGAGAAGTTGGGGCTTTGTGTTGTTGTTGTCATTTGTTTCTATATATTCCTTGATTTCTATTTTGACTTGTTCATTGATCTATTGATTATTTAGAAGCATGTTGTTAAGCCTCCATGTGTTTGTGAGCCTTTTTGTTTTCTTTGTAGAATTTATATCTTATTGCTTTTGGATGTAGAGTTCTATAGATGTCTGTTAGGTCCATCTGTTCTAGTTTATTGTTCAATGCCTGTGTGTCCTTACTTATTTTCTGCCCGGTGGATCTATCCTTTGGGGTGAGTGGTGTGTTGAAGTCTCCTCTAATGAATGCATTGCAGTCTATTTCCCTCTTTAGTTCTGTTTGTATTTGTTTCAAAAATGCTGGTGCTCCTGTGTTGGGTGCATATATATTTAGAATGGTTATATCCTCTTGTTGGACTGAGCCCTTTATCATTATGGAGTGTCCTTCTTTATCTCTTGTTACTTTCTTTGTTTTGAAGTCCATTTTGTCTGATATTAGTACTGCAACCCCTGCTTTCTTCTCACTGTTGTTTGCCTGAAATATGTTTTTCCATCCCTTTACTTTTAGTCTGTGCTTGTCTTTGGGTTTGAGGTGAGTTTCTTGTAAGCAGCATATAGATGGGTCTTGCTTTTTTAACCATTCTATTACTCTGTGTCGTTTGATTGGTGCATTAAGTCCATTTACATTTCGGGTGACTATTGAGAGATATGTACTTATTGACATTGCAGGCTTTAGATTCGTGGTAACCAAAGGTTCAAGGTTAGCTTCTTTAGTATTTTACTGCCTAACTTAGCTTGTTTATTGAGCTGTTATATACACTGTCTGGAGATTCTTTTCTTCTCTCCCTTCTTATTCCTCCTCCTCCATTCTTCATATGTTGTGTGTTTTGTTCTGTGCTCTTTCTAGGAGTGCTCCCATCTAGAGCAGTCCCTGTAGGATGCCCTGTAGAGGTAGTTTTTGGGAAGCAAATTCCCTCAGCTTTTACTTTTCTGGGAATTTTTTAATCCCACCATCATATTTAAGTGAAAGTCGTGCTGGATACAGTATCCTTGTTTCAAGGCCCTTCTGTTTCATTGTATTAAATATATCATGCCATTCTCTTCTGGCCTGTAGGGTTTCTGTCAAGAAGTCTGATGATAGCCTGATGGGTTTTCCTTTATAGGTGACCTTTTTCTCTCTAGCTGCCTTTAAAACTCTTTCCTTGTCCTTGATCTTTGCCATTTTAATTATTATGTGTTTTGGTGTTGTCCTATTTGGATCCTTTCTGTTGGGAGTTCTGTGTATATCTGTGTTCTGTTTGATTATTTCCTCCCCCTTTTTGGGGAAGTTTTCAGCAATTATTTCTTTAAAGACACTTTCTATCCCTTTTCCTCTCTCTTCTTCTTCTGATACCCCTATAATACAAATATTGTTCCTTTCGGATTGGTCATGTAGTTCTCTTAGTATTTTTTCATTCCTGGAGATCCTTTTATCTCTCTCTATGTCAGCTTCTATACGTTCCTGTTCTCTTGTTTCTATTCCTTCAATGGCCTCTTGCATCTTATCCATTCTGCTTATAAATCCTTCCTGGGTTTGTTTCACTTCTGTGATCTCCTTCCTGACATCTGTGATCTCCCTCTGGACTTTACCCCATTGCTCTTGCATTTTTCTCTGCATCTCTATCAGCATGTTCATGATTTTTATTTTAAATTCTTTTTCAGGAACACTGGTTAGGTCTGTCTCCTTCTCAGGTGTTGACTCTGTGATCTTTGTCTGCCTGTAGTTTTGTCTTTTCATGGTGATAGAGATAGTTTGCAGAGCTGGTACGAGTGACTCCTGGAAGAACTTTCCTTCTTTTTGGTTTGTGGCCTTCCGCTCCTGAGAGAATAGTGACCTCTAGTTGCTTGTTCTGGGCAGCTTTGTGCAGACAGGGCTTCTGCTTCCTGCCCGGCTGCTATGGAGTTTATCTCCTGTGTTGCTGTGGGTGTGGCCTGGCTCCGGCTGCTTCTCCAAAATGGTGGAGTTGCATTGGAGGGGGATCGGCTGGGAGGCTATTTATCTCCGTAAGGGTCCTCCGTGCTCCGTGCTACCCAGGGGCTTAGAGTGCCCAGAGATCCCCAGATTTCCTGCCTCTGGACTAAGTATCCCGCCCTGCCCCTTTAAGACTTCCAAAAGGCACTCTCCAAACCAAAACAACAACAGCAAAAAAAAAAAAATTAAATAAGTAATTTAAAAAAAAAGAAAAATGCAGAATTTTCTTTGTCCTCAGGTGCCGGTCTCAGGCACCCGCTCACCGGTCTTGCTACCCTGTTTCCCTAGTATTGGGCTCCCTTTCCCTTTAAGACTTCCAAAAAGCACTCGCCAAAAAAAAAAAAAAAAAGGCCACTCCTGTTTCTTTGTTCTCTGGCTTCAGCCTCAGGCACCCGCTCACCGGTCCTGCTTCCTTGTTTCCTTAGTATCCAGGACCCCACACATGTACTGTGTCTGCGCTCTGGTCTGGATATCTGGGGCTGGGTGTTCAGCAGTCCTGGGCTCCCTACCCCTCCCGCTCAGACCTCTCTCCTCCTGCCGGGAGCTGCGGGGAGAGGCGCTCAGGTCCCGCTGGGCCAGGGCTTGTTTCTTACCCTCTTCTCAAGGTGTTGGGTTCTCGCAGGTGTGGATGTGGTCTGGATGTTGTCCTGTGTCCTCTGGTCTCTATTTTATGAAGAGTTGTCTTTGTTATCTTTTCATAGATATATGTGGTTTTGGGAGGAGATTTCTGCTGCTCTACTCATGCTGCAATCTTGGCTCCACTCAAGAGGCTTTTTATGACCAGGGTTTTCAGTGGGTTTTTTGAGGGGAAGGGTCAGGGTAAAGGTGGGCTTGTGGCTTGCTGACGTATCCTCTGGAGAATGCTTGTAGCCTAGGTAAGGTGATACCTAGGTCTCTCTGAGATGGTGGGTGGGCTTATTTGAAAGGTGGTACTCAGGTCCGGATTCTCTCATTCCTGCTCTAAAAGGGTATAGGGAGATTGGTCGCCATTCTTTCCTTGGTTACTTCCTGCTGAGTGGGGGTGATGAAGGGGATTCTCTGATATTTTGAAGCAGGCAAGCCATTTGGAGGTGTTCTTGAGTAGTTGCGTGGGAGATGGCTGCCATTTGATCCTGTATAAATCTTTGGAATAGGTTATTTAAGCAGGGAAGGAAAAGTAGGTGAGGGTGATAAATATGAATGAGGCCAGGAGAGGTAGAAGGTAACCTAGGGTTGTGCTTGGGCCAGGGAGAGAAGGGTTAGAGCCCAGTGGCTGAGAAGGTTGGAGAAGTTGTGAGTTGTGTACTTAAAGGAGCTGGTGGAGTGCAATTTTTGGGCTTGGGGGATAAGAAGAGCAGCTGATGCTAGGACTTGTAAGCAGAGAGATCAGCCTTTTATTACAAGGTTGAGTTGTTTAGACAAAATAAGCAACAGGCTGGAGGGAGTCCCCAGCTGATTGTGCAAGTAGTCCTAATGCTTGTCCCTTTTTGCTGGATAAGAAAAGAAAGGTTTGTTAGAGTTAGGTAGAGTCAATGCAGGTGCCTTGAGGAGTGCTTGCTTAGGAGCCCAGAAAGTGCTTGCTTGGTGCCAAGAGAAAGCCGATAAGAGGCTAAAACCTTACCCTCCTGAGAACTGCGGCCGGTGATAGATGTTTAGATTGAGGTCTGGCAAGATGGTCGGTCCCTGGACTGGAGTTCATGAGGGGATGTTGGGTGAGGGAGGGAAGGGAAATGGGGCAAGACACAGGAGGCTCCCAGGATCTAGGCTTTAGCCTAGGATGAGCTTTCACTGCCCACTGCTTCCTAGGCTGCAAAAGAGCCCTGGGTCTCAGCTCCCACTCCCAGGTTTTGGCACCATTTGAAAGGGAAGAAAGGATGCAAACTCCATAGTCCAACTAGGTTTATGGCTAAACCTGAGAGGGACCCATATGTCCTAGCCAGCAGAACAAAGAAAAGGGTCCTCTAGCATGTCAAGAGACTTTTTATGGCCAGGGTTTTTGGTGGGCTTTTTGAGGGGAGGAGTCAGGGGAAAGGTGGGCTTGTGGAGAATGCTTGTAGCCTAGGTAAGATGAAACATAGGTCTCTCTGAGATGGTCGGTGGGCTTATTTGAAAGGTGGTACTCAGGTCCCAATTCTACCAAGTCTAATTACCACAATAATCCCCAAATGAAACATGTGCTATTATTATCTCCATTTTACAGAGAAGGGCACTGAGGATTTAAATAGATTAGATCTCACAAGCTGTCATTTTCAAAGCCAGCATTTGATCCCAGGCAGGATCCTCAGGCAGGATCCTGAATCCATGCAGTTAGTATCTGCTTAGCTACACTGTCTCTGCAAATAGTTTAACACTTAAATTTTCTAGCAGTGGAGCCATGGGTGTCAAGACAGATAATTTCCAAAGACGTTGGTCCTGGCTACCTTGGCTTCTATTTCCTGACCCTGGTTCCAGAGATTTACTCATCTCAAGTAACTGGTAAATAGCATACTGCTTCAGTTGCTAGAAACTGGTAATTTTATTCTCTAAGACCTATGAATTCCTTAGTGTTGTTGGGCAGCTGCATGTGGAAGGTCCCCTGTGCACCAGGCAAAATCTCAACCTGGATGGGTTAGGGGATTCTTGACTCTGAATGAGAAATAATTCTCAAGCAGGTCAGAAGAGTGTAGATAAGGAAAGACTTCATTAGAGCAATAGTAGAAATGCATGGCAGTGGCCTTGCAGGCAGCTGAGAGCAGGAAAATGCAGAGGTACAGAGAGAAAGTTTGCAGATTCCCTTGCCATCTCTTGGCCAGGATCACTTGGCATCCTATGTCCACTTAGGTCTACACTGCGTGGGGACTAGCCCCTACCATGCCAGGATTTGGGGAGATGTGAAACACAGGATAGAGTGAGATTATGTCTGAGAACTTTCCAAAGAAGAGAGATTTTCAGGCAGGCTCCTGCAGCTGCAGTTCCATCCAGGTCACCCAGGTGATGGGAATGTGCAGGCCCAAATCTTAGCTTTCAACAGCCCTTCCCTACTTATCAGGGGTAAAATGGAGACTTGGAAATAGAATGAAATAGCAGAGAGACAAAACACAGTAAGGTGAGCAGTGAGAAAGCTTTATTTAAAGGTATGCACTTAGAGAAAAAGTGCAGGTGTCCTCAGAGAGAAGGTGCACTAAAAGGCTGGGGGTTCCCTCTTTAAAGATTGTTCAAAAGGCCAAAGGGTATAAACTTGTAAAGTGCTTTCAAAATGCTTATCTCTGATGAGATACATTAAGTCTTTATTGTCAATCCTCCAGGTATTTCTGCAAAATTAACTCAAGAAATTGGTCAGTTCCTCTCCTCCATAGCAGCTCCCCTCTGGGGGCATATCAGTCAACAGTGCTCACCCTTCCCTGAAGTGGATTGAGTTACTGTTTGTGTTTGCTAAAGAATATGTTAGGAATCTTACTTCCTAACTTCCTGGTTTTTAAAATGAATCAGCTTTAAGGTGGAATCCTTCCTGTTCTTACAATACTGTTATATCTCAGCATTTGTCTTCATAGACAGGAAAAGTTAAACATCATGCTTGTCCAAGGTCCCCACCCTACATCAACAAAAGCTGCAAAATATTGATATCTTAATTATATTGTCCTCTAATTCTTGATAATTATATATTTCTATTTACATAGGTCCTCTCTAATTTCTATCTGAGTTTCTTGAAGTTTTTTGGAATTTTTTTTCTACATACATAATTGTATGACTTGTGAATTAAAACAAGTTTACTTCTCTCTTTCCTGTACATTTTTTTTTATTATTACAATGGCAAGGAATTCCATGAAGTGTTGAATAAGAGTGAAGAGAGTGAAAATCTCTGGCTTAATCACTGTCTTAGGGGGAAAAGGTTAAGTCATTTTCCCTTAAGTGTGACATAAAACCTAGGTATATCCAAAATTCCACCTACTGGATGAGAGTTTTTTTCCCTAATTTTATTTTGCTTTTTGGCATCATATCCAGGAACATATTGCCTAATTCAAGTTCAAGAAGATTTTCTGTTATGTATTTTCCAGAAGTAATGAGAAGTCTCTGTATCTTCTCCTCATTTTTGTGAACCTAACTGTGAACCTAGCACTGTGCTTAATAGACATTTAAGTTTCTCTGTATCTTTCATGGCTTGATAGCTCATTTCTTTTTCATGTTGAAGAATATCTCATGATCAAGATGTACCACTATTTATTTATCCAATTGCCTACTAAAGAATATCTTGTTTGCTTCCAAGTTTTAGCAATTATGAAAAAGCTGCTATGGACATCTGTGTTCAGGTTTTTGTGTGGACATGTTTCCAACTCTTTAGATATGTAACAAGAAGCAAGACTGAGGGTTTGTATAGTAAGGGTATGTTTAATTTTTTAAGAAATCACCAAATTGTCTTCCAAAGTGACTGTATAAAATTTTGTATTCTCCCTGGCATTGAATGACATTTTCTCTTGCTGAACATACTTGTCAGCATTTGGTTTGGGCAATATTATGGATTTTGGCCACTCTGACAGATTTTTTGGGGGTTGGTGGGAGGAATATTTTGGTCTTTTATTATATCAATATTATTTTTATATATTGTGGGTAACATTGTAACATTTCCAGAATATCTCGCCTGGCTTTAGTACATCTGCATATCAATAGGCATTCAGAGGTGGAGAGAAGTTCATCTCCATATCAATGGGTAATTACCTGGGCAATGGAAGGCTTATCTGTACCCTGTTCCTGAGAGGTGAGGGGAGGGCCATGCTGCTGCTGAAGCAGAAGACAGAGATGGGCCATACCGCAGTTTTGCAAGCAATAAATGGGTTTTAAACTTTATTTCTCCCTTTGACTGATTTCAGTTTTTAGAGGTGTTTTGCACCAGGATTCCTTTCCCTGGACTTACACCTGGCATGGTCAGTAGGATTCCTCTGAACCCAAAATCTGTCATAATGGGTGCGACCTTTTAGAGAGCCGCCCCTAGAAATGATGGGGAGAAGTGGTGCTTGCACTGAGGGTCGTGTATCTACACTCATGTGGTCATGGAGCTGCCACCACCGCTGCTGGCCATGCCTTCCCATGCTTAAGGCTATACTGCTTCTGCCACCTCTGGTTTGAGAACTATGATTGTATTGCTGTAGTCAAGAAAAAAATGCTTAAAGAAAGGCTTGACTTTGTCTAATGTTTGGTAAAAGTTTTGTGAGCAATCTAGCATGGTGGTTAGGAATGAGTAAACAAGTGTAGAAACATGTTTTGTACTTAGTGAAAGATTGTGCTATAAAGTACATTTACTTAATCTGCATAGGATGAATCCTCTGGTTTGAGGATTATCATCATTTTATTGATGTTGCTATTGTATGTCATTAGTTTAGTCAGAAGACGGGGATCAGGTAAATTGTAAGGTGAGATTTCTGGAGGGGTGGCCTGTGGGTAAAATTGTAATATTTCTAGAATATCTCACCTGGCTTTAGTACATCTGCATATCAATAGGCGTTCAGAGGGTCTAGAGAAGTATGGCTTTAGTGCATTTGCATCATTCCTCAGGGGTGGAGAGAAGTTCATCTCCATATCAATGGGTAATTACCTGGGCAATGGAAGGATTATCTGTACCGGAGAGGTAAGGGGAGGGCCATGCTACTGCTGGAGCAGAAGAGAGAGGTGGGCCAGACTGCAGTTTTGTAAGCAATGAATGGGTTTTAATCTTTATTTCTCCCTTTGACTGATTTTGGTTTTTAGAGATATTTTTCCCCAGGATTTCCTTTCCCTGATCTTACATTACTGTTGTGTTAAAAAAAAGCTGCTATGGGTCTATTCATATTTTCTTTTTTTGAATCAGTTTTTGATATTTGACTCTCAATGAACTTGTCCAATTAATTAATTTTTTCTAATTTGCTAGCATATATTTTTTTATAGTTTTCCTTATAGTCATTTTACTTTATGTAGGTTAGGTTACAATGTCTTCTTTTTAGTTCTTTATTTTGTTAATTCTTTACTTTCTTTTTTCTTTTTCTTTCTAAATAAAGATGTGCCAATTTTTTTCAAGGTAACAACTTTAGGTGTCATTGATTTTTTCTATTTCTGTTTCGCTGATTTCTATTATAATCTCTATTTATTTTATGTATCTTTGGGTATAATCTGGGTTGTTTTTTCTTTTTTTTTTTGCAGTTTCCTGAAGTGGGATCTTGAGTTTAGAATCTTATTTCCTCTTTTTTAAAGAGGTACCAAATATGAAAGTTTTAGGTTCATCCTATATGTCTTGATATGCTATGTTTGCATTTTCCTTTCATCTAAATTTTTTTCTATATTCCTTCTGAGTTTTTCCTTGTCCCATGGGTTACTTAGAAGTATTTTTTGTTTGTTGTATTTTTACCAGATATGTTTATATTTCCCTAATTTATTAATGGTTTTAATGTCTGATTTAATTATTTTGATCAGAGAAATATATTTTATATAATTTCCATCCTTTTGAATTTATTAAGACTTGTTTTATTGCATAGTATGTGTTTTTTCTTGGAAAATGTACCATGTGCACTTAGAAAGAATGTGTATTCTCCTCTTGCTTTTTGAGAAGTATTCTATTAATATCAGCTGGGGCAAGTTGGTCAGTTCTGCTGCACAAGTGTTCTGTATCCTGGATTATTTTCTGGTGAATTGTTCTAGCCATTGTTGAGAATCAGGTAGTTAGGTCTCCAAATACTCCTGTTGAATTATCTCTTATTCCTTTGGCTCTCTTAGTGTGTGCTTCATGTAAAATTTAGGGCTTTGTTGTTATGTACATACATACTCATAATTATTCTTTCTTCCTGGTGTAGTGACTCTGATCATTATAAAATATTACTCTGTGTAACTAATTCCATGTTTTGTCTTGAAGTGTTTTATCTAATAATAGTATAGACATTTCAGCACTCAATGATATTCTTTTGCATGGTTTGTCCTTTACCATCTTTTTCCTTCCAACCGTTTTTTACTTTGAATCTAAAGCATGTCAATGTTAGGTGGCATATAGTTGAACCTTGTTATTTTTGGTTGTTGCCTTTTCCTTGGAATGTTAATCCATTTAAAATAATTATTAATATTGTAGAATTTATTTCTGCCATTTTGTTATTAGTTGTCTATATGACTGAAGTCTTTTACTTAACCTCTCCTATACCTTCTTTTCTGTTAAATAGATATTTCATGGTGTACCAATTTCTCTCATCATTTGTGAGTTATTTTCTTAGTGGTTGCATTATTATATGCTAACTTACAATTTTGTTTTCAGAAAATACTAAATTATTTCAACAAATGATAGAAACTGCTATATCTGTAATACATATAATCTAGTGTGACAGTGTTTTCTGTTTTGTTATCTCCTTTATAACTTCAAATATGTTGTCTTCTGGCTTGCATATTTCAATCAAGAATTATCTGGTTATTCCATTTTAATAATTTAATTTTGAAGTATATGTGGGAGTGTGTGTATATGTGTGACTTATACTCTACCTGGATTTCATTTAATTGCCTGGATTTATAGGTTTACAATTTTCATAAATTTTGTACATTTTTTACCATTATTTCTTCAAATATTTGTCCTTTTCTCAATTTTCTTGGATTCAAATTATGTATACATGTGATTACATATGTGATGGTTAATTTCATATATATCAACTTAACTGGCTACAGGATGACCAGGTTAAACAGTATTTCTGGGTGTCTATGAGAGCAATTCCAAAAGAAATTAGCATTTGAATCAGCGAACTCAATAAAGAAAATTGCCCTGTCCATTGTGCATGAGCATAATCCAATCCTTTAACATATGAATAGAACAAAAGGCAAAAGATGGAGGAAAAAGATGGAGGAAAAACCTTTTTTTCCCATTACTAATTGAGCTAGGGTATCTCATCTCATCTTCTCTTGCTGTTGGACTGGGATTTATATCCCTGGCTCCCAGTTCCAAAGCTTTCAGACTCAAAATTACCACTTGCTTTCCTGTGTCTCAGCTTGCAGATGGCAGTTCATCAGACTTCTCAGCCTCCTGAATCACACAGGCCAACTTCTTATAATAAACATACACTATAATTAATTAGGATACATACCGTGTATATAAGTATGTAAGTATATGTATTACATATATTTATGTATGTATGTCTATATTCTTCTATTGGATTGTTTCTTTGGAGAACCCTAATACAGCATAGTATCATCATCTTATATTATTGAGGTACTGCTCATTTTATTTTCAGTGTCTGTTTTCACTGTGCTTCAGGTAAAATAGTTTCATTTGTTATATCTTCAAATTAGTGATATTTCTTCAACAACATTTTATCTGCTATCAATAACACACAGAAATTTTCTTTCAGATATTTTTATTTCCTCCCCTAAAAGTTGTATTCTTTCTCTTTATATATATTTTTTCAGTTCAGTTTATAATAATATCTCTTTTAAAAAGTTGTCTACTAACTCCATTATCTCTGTCATTTCTGGTTCGGTTGCTACTGACTGCTTTACTCTAGGTTATCATTTAATTTTTCCTGCTTTCTTTAATGTCTGATAATTTTTATTGGATGATGGACATATGATAACATAGTTCAGTTGACCACTTGTGCTTTTTTTTTTTCCTAGAAAGCATTATAGTTACTTATATTACATTCCAGTTTTTATTTTTGAGATTTGTTTTATGATTTCTTAGGTCAGATTAATAGTATTCTTTATTCTAGATGTAAATTTTAGGTGTGATCCTTATGCTATTACCACTGTATGACCTTAGTGTTCAATGTGGTTTCATCCATCTGGCTTGATGCTTAAGTGTCTCTTACATCTGTGAGCACTGGAAAAATTTCAACTTAACAGCAATCAGTCATTATTTTCTTGGCAGCAAAATTTCATACTAGGCCTGAATGACTGATCAAAGAGATTCATATCCTCATGTCTACTTGGTTTATTGGAGTTTCCTTCTTTTCTAACCGTAATTTCTGGTCCCCATTTGCCTTTCTGAATTCTATTCTCAGTGTCCTCAGGGAGACTGGTGTGTTCTACTTGTGGTCACCCTCTCTGAAAAATAGTCTAGAAAATGCCTTTAAGGTAAAAAGGAAAGTAAGCTATAGGTTGCCACATCTTTGTTTCTCTCTTTTCAATTATAACCCATAGTTATTTGATATTAAATATTCAAAAATCTTTGTCTCAAATGTTTTGTTTTATGTTTTAATATTTACCATTAAAGAGCCATCTTTGTCACTATGACTAGAAGTAGCTATATATGTCTTTGTTCATTCTTATGTTAATGTCAGAATTATGGGAGATTTATATACCAAGAAATATATTAGCCCTCTTATTACCATATTTTCTGCAGAATTTTCATGTCAATTTTCCCTTTTGCATGTATATTATTTTTATTTAGCAGTGTAAAATCCATTGATATTTTTCTTTACAAATGTTTGTTTTAAAACTCTAGGTAGTGCTTTATAAATTTGAAAGTAATGTCTCTTTTTAAGTGTGTAATTGTTTTTGTACCACTATGTCATTATTTGCTATTTGTCAATAAGGGGTTTCACGTATGAATTGATTTTATTTTATTCAAAATACATAGAAAGTAATGCAAAATAACTTAGTGTATAATTCCTTTATTAATTTCAAGATGTTTCTGTTTGATACAAAATCTATATAAGACATATATTCTTACAAATTTATAACTCCAGTCTGATTATTATTGTAGTTGTATGGTAAATATTAATTGGTTTACTGACATTCCTTTTACTACTTTAGAGTAGAAATAGCACTTCGAACATAAAATGGAAGCAGATAGACCCTTTACATTATATGGTTATTTAGGGCTAGTGTTAACCTAGTTCATATAATCTTAGTAATATATCATGACATGTTTTCTCCTCTTGTATAATTGAATCTAAGTTCACAGTGCCATTTCCAGAAGTTATTTTTATTTCCTTAAAATCTTTTTCTTGACTCTGACTGTAATGAGAATTTTTTACCCTGGAGAAACACATATGAATATCTTTCCTACTATTATCCTGAATAATCATGATACTTTAGGAAAATTAATCAATGCTAGCTTAATTATTTATTTGCACTGTTCATATTAAAGTACCTTGAAAAAGATAATTCTATTACAGATGTTGACACCTGAAACACAGTTTATCAAATTTGACCTTTAAGGAAAATATGAAACATTGTCTTTGATACAGATAGTTTGGAAAAGTTAGCAAAATCACTTAATCCTATTACAATCTGAGTTTGCTCATCAACTTTTAAAGTGGGTTTCAAATACTGTACCATATAAAAATTCAGTCATGATATTTGGTCATTATGAACAGATAACATGTTTAAAATCATGAGCTCCATAAAATATTAAAGAAATAGTTGCCTTACAAATGGATTATTTTGGTGAAAACCATTACACACATATACACACACACAAATTTGAATGTGTTTTGTTATAAGTATTTAGGAGACTAAGAGACCAATAATAAGCCTACTTTTGACAGAATGAATTTCTTATTCTAAAATTACAAAATTGGTTTATTTAGAATAGATATAACAATAAGCAGAGAGTGGTAAAAAATAGTTCATTGGTGTTACGTTCAAATATTACTAAAACAGATTACTTGGAGAGCCCTAGTTTCAGGAGACCACTTGAGTAGCTTATAAGGAAGAATGAAGTAATAATGATGTGCTACCTCTATAACAGGAATTATTTTGGAAAAATTTTAAGAAATTGTATACAGGCATACCTTGCATTATTGTGCTTTGAAGATATTGAGTATTTTACAAACTGAAGGTTTGTGGCAACAATTTGTTGAACATTTTCCCAACAGCATTTTCTCATTGCATGACTCTGTGTCACACTGTGGTAATTCTTACAATATTTCAAATGTTTTCATTATTATATTTTGTTATGATATTTGGTGATCTTTGGTGTTTTAATGTTGTACTTTTTATTGGGGGGGTGCACCACAAGTCACATCTATATAAGGCAGAAAACTTAATAAATATGTGTGTTCTGACTACTCCATCTGGCCAGTCCCCTGTCTCTTCCTCTCCTGGGGCCACCCTATTCCCTGAGACACAATATTGGAATTAAGACAGCTAATAACCCTACAGTAGCCTCTAAATGTTAAACTGAAAGGAAGAGTAGTGTGTGTCTCACTTTAATTAAAAAGCTAGAAATGATTAAGCTTAATGAGGAAAACATGTCAACAGTAGAGATAGGCTGAAAGCTAGACCCCTTGTACCAAATAGTTAGCCAAGTTGTGAATGCAAAGGAAAAGTTATTGAAGGAAATTAAATGTGGTACTCCAGTGAACAGATGAATAATAAGAAAGAAAACACCATATTGTTGATACAGAGAAAGTTTTATTGGTCTAGATAGAGAAAACTAGCTACAAATTCCTCTAACCCAAAGCTTAATACAGAGCAAGGTCCTAACTCTCTTCAATTCAATGAAAACTGAGCAAGGTGAGGAAAATACAGAAGAGAATTTGGAACTGAGCGGGATGTTCATGAGCTTGAAGGAAAGAAGCCATTTACGTAACATCTAAATGCAAGGTGAAGCAGCAAGTGGTGATGTCGGAGCTGCAAGTTATCCAGAAGAGCTAGTTAAGATAATTAATGAATGTAGCTCCACAAACAGATCTTCAGGGTAGATAAAAGATCCTTATATTGGAAGAAGACCCCATCTAGGCTATCTAGAGCTTGAGAGGACATGTCAATAATAGGATTCAAAGTTTCCAAAAACAGGCTCATTCTCTTGTTAGGGGTTAATGCAGCTGGTGACTTGAAGTTGAACCCAATCGGCATTTAACAAAAATCCTAAGGTCTTTAACTATTTTGCCAAGTCTACTCTGCCTGTGCTCTAGCCATGGAACAGAGCCAGGATGATGGCCCATCTGTTTACAGCATAGCTTACTGAATATTGTAAGCCCACCATTGATGACTATAGCTCAGAAAAAAAAAGAGATTTATTTCAACATATTACTTCTTACTGACAATGCACCAAGTCACCCAAAGAGCTCTGGTGGAGATGTAGCGTGAGATGAATATTTTTATGCCTACCAATACAACACCTATTCTGGAGCCCATGGACAGGGAGTAATTTTGACTTTCAGGTCTTATTATGTAGGGAATATATTTTTTAAGGTTATAGCTGCATATATGGTGATTCCTCTGATGGATCTGGGCAAAGGAAATTAGAAACCTCTGAAAAGGATTCACCAGTCCAGATGTCACTAAGAATATTTATAATTAATGAATTCAAAGAGGTCAAAATATCAACATTAACAGGGGTTTTGAAGAAGTCAGTTCCAACACTCATGGATGACTTTGAGGGATTCAAGACTTCAGTGAAGGAAATAACTGCAGATGTGGTGATAATATTTTTAAGAAACTCTAATTAGTAATGGAGCCTGAAGATTGACTAAATTTCTGAAATCTAATGATAAATCTTGAATGGATGAGTAATAGCTTTTTTTCCAAGGATGAGCAAAGACAGAGGTTTCTTGATGTGGATCTACTTGAGCTGAAGATGTGAAAATTATTGAAATGACAAGAAAAGATTTGGAAAATATCACAAACTTAGTTGATAAAGTAGTAGAAGGCTTTGAGAGAACTGACTTCAATTTTGAAAGAGGTTCTACTGTAAGTAAAATACTATCATATAACATAATTTGTGAATCGAAGATTCAACTCATACAGCAAACTTCACATTGTCTTATTTTAAGACATTTCCATAGCACCTGATTTTTGACAGCTACCACCCTGGTCAGTCATCAGCCATCAACATCAAGGCAGGACCTTCCACCAGCAAAAAAGCTTTTGACTCACTGAAAGCTTAGAAGATTATTGACATTTTCTAGCCATGAAGTGTTTTTAATTAAGGTGTATGCATTACTTTTAGACATAATTCTATTTTATAGACTGAACAGAATACAGTAGAGTGTAAATATAACTTTTATATGCACTGAGAAACCAAATGATGAATTTGCTTCATTGTGATACTCACTTTATTGCAGTGGTCTGAAACTAACCTCATAACATCTCTGAGGCATAACTGTAATTATTTCTGTTTTTCCATTAAAATGTATATTAAGGATAAGCAAATTCTCTTCATGATGATATTGTGGCAAAGCTTTGACCTCTTTCTTTCTAGGAATTGGGTCAGGGTGAAAATCAGATTATAAACAGGAATGGGGTGAGGAGTCTACAGAATCCTACTGTTTGATTAATATCATATATTCAGTGGTAGTGAGTTTTAGTCCAATGTGTGCAGAGTATCATCCAGGAGTCTAGCTGGGTTCTGAAAGATTTCTATAGACTCCTATTGAGTTCATAATCTGTAAATGTATTCAAGCCATGCTACCTGGCAGTACTTAACCAAAGTCAGACTGCTGCTAGAGTTAACTACACATCATTTAAGTTCCACAGACATTTATTAAGTGCATTATGTTGCAAATATTGTGTTGACAGAAAGATACAAAATTATTGTTATACATTTGTGACCCTTGGGAATTTACAATCTTCTTGGTTATTTTTCTTTGAAATACAGTATGGTTATTAAGGGCCATGTTATCAATGTTCCTTTCTGCTGCTTCATTAACCTATATGCCATTACAAGTCCCTATCAAAGCAGAGAATGGAAAAAGTGTAAGTATGCTCTGAGATATATTTTTGTGTGTATAGAGCATTAAATGTGTGAAAACAAGATATCTGAATGTTCTATATGCTCATGCTTCAAAGCTATGTAGTAAGCATTACATGTTTTAAATAACTTTTCTCTTCCAGCTATTCTTTGGAGACTATTTTTATTGTATAGGTATTAAAAAATGAATCAATTTCTCAGAAATAAATAATAGACTTCCTTATTTTTATATAAAAGAAATACAGTTGTATAAAAAATGCACAATCCTGTGTTGTTTTAATTTGTCTGATTTTTCTCAAACTATTCAAATTCAGTTAGACAATATCCATGATATCATTGATAAGTTTTCACAAATGCCTAGGGTGCCTAACTGGTTTTCTTGGTTTCACTGGATATGGCTGGTAATTGTAGGTCTGCTTTGGTTATGTAGCTATATTCCTATTATGTTAAAGTGTGTACGCAATTTAATTAGTAGTTTAAGACCTATACATGCTTATGTTACTCTACAAGAAGATATGTCAAAGAAATAATCAATCTTCCCATGTTTTCTTCTGTCTGCTACTTTTATAGCTTTTCTTCTTCCTTCCTAATTACAACTCTTAAGTAGAATTCATGCCTCATATCGAAATTACAGAGTATCATAATTCTTCCAAGAGGTAAAGATACCTCAAGACAAATGCTGGGCATAGAAGCTACAGGGCATAAATTCGCAAAGAAGTAAAAAGCTAACCTTTTCAAACAATATTGCTTCTCTCTCACTTACCAACTTTACATTTCCCTGTATGGCGCCGGAAGATGACTGGTTAGCCAGAGACGGGTAACATTCCTCAAGGGAGGAACAACCTAAGACAGGCACAGTCGCAGGGGGGCCATCAGGTGAGAAATTGGGGATCAACAGAGGTGAGGCTTAGAACCTCACCACCCCTGTTTTGAGAGATATCTTCTGCATCCATGGATGTTTTGTTGCCCTTGTCTAGCTTGGATTAATACTTAGTCCATAGGCACACACCTGATCATCTACATTTGCCCTCTTACAGCACTAAACTATGTTTTCTACCTTTATCTTGCATCTACCTACCACTTCAGCATTTTATTAAAAATAATAATAATAATAATAATAATAATAATAATAATAAGGGAGAAATGTGAGATTCACATATAAATCAAGTATAAAAATCAAATGAATATTCATATTTAACCTGATTGTTTATAGTTCATAATGCGTGATCAAAACCGAGAGTTTCTGTGATGACTGCCCTTGCACTGTTCACCATGTAAGAACTTATTCACTATGTAAGAATTCGTTCACCATGTAAGAACTTGTTCGTTATGCTTCAGAAGATTGGAGACTTTTGAAAATTAGGCTTGGGGTTGATTAATGATTGTGCATTGAGTCCCCTATACAGAATTTTATTGTAGTTAACAACCATTTGATCAATAAACATGAGAGATGCCCTCTCAAAAAAAAAATGCACATTCCTAAAGGATTCTAGGAGAGGCAAATCCAGAGAAATTACAGAATAGCTATGTAATAACTCACATCTAGTAGCATTTTCTTATGGTCTTTATTTGATTTTTTTGTATATATTATGTAGAAGAAATTCAACGTGAATAGCTACTGACATAATGGTACTTCTTAAAATATAACATCCTTTAGTTGAATTACAATGATATCTTTCTTACAAATTATTAGCTATATGTAATTGTTTTTATTAATAAGAGAGCTTTATTGAGATAATGTATATAGAAAAAATTTCATCCTTTAAAAAACATATATATATATATTTGTTTTTTAGTAGAGTCACAGGGTTGTTCAACCATTAATGCTAATTCCAGAATATTTTCATCACCCCATAAAGAAACCCTGTATCCAGTAACAGACACTCTCCCTTTTCTCCACAAGCCCATGCATTCTGTCCTTCCTACAGTTCCTAATCTACCTTTTTTCTCTGTATTTGACTAGTCTAGACCTTTCATATTAACAGAATTATATATGGCCTTTTGTAACTGGCTTTCTTCACTTTCCATATTTTCCTGGTTCATCCATATTAAAGCATGAGTCAGTACTTCATTTCTTTTTATGGCAAATAATACTCCATTTTATAGATATCCCACATTTTATTTATATACTCATCAAGTGATGGACATTTAGTTTGTTTTTAATTTGGGGATTTTATCACTAATGCTGCTGTCTAGGCCTGGCTTTCTTAGTGGAAATATTTTTATTATTGCAATCTTATCACTTGTTATAGTTCTCTTAAAATTTCCTGTCTACTCTTGAATCAAATGGGGTAACTTGTATATTTCTAAAAATTTGTCCTTTTTATCTACTTTGTTTGCATATATTTGTCCATTGTATTAACTTGTAATCATTTTTATTTTTTAAATTCCTCTAAATTCAGTAGTGATGTCTCCTCTTTCCCTTAATATTTTATTGATTTGAATCTTCCTTTTTTTTACCAGTCTTGCTAAGGCTATGGCAATTTTGTTGATCCCTCCAAGGAACCAATAGTGTACGTTGTTGACATTTTTCTGTTATTTCATATATTTTCTCTTAGTCTACTGTTTTCTTCCTTCTGCTTGTTTTGGGTTTTCTCTTCTTCTGGTTTCTTAAAATGAAATCTTAAATCATATAGATATTTATAGCTATTAATTTCTCTGTAGATCTTGTTTTAGCTACCATGAGCTTTAGTATATTTTGGTTTTCATTCATCTCAAAGTGGTTTTTTTTTATTTTTTATTTTGAGAAGGCATCTCATATTTATTGATCAAATGGTTGTTAACAACAATAAAATTCTGTATAGGGGGGTCAATGCTCAATGCACAATCATTAATCCATCTCAAGCCTAATTCTTGTCAGTCTCCAATCTTCTGAAGCACAATGAACAAGTTCTTACATGGTGAACAAATTCTTACATAGTGAATAAGTTCTTACATGGTGAACAGTACAAGGGCATTCATCACAGAAACTTTTGGTTTTGATCACGCATTATGAACTATAAACAATCAGGTCAAATATGAATATTCGTTTGATTTTTATATTTGATTTATATGTGGATCCCACATTTCTCCCTTTATTATTATTATTATTTTTAATAAAATGCTGAAGTGCTAGGTAGATGCGAGATAAAGTTAGAAAACATAGTTTAGTGTTGTAAGAGAGCAATTGTAGATGATCAGGTGTGTGCCTGTAGACTATGTGCTAATCCGAGCTAGACAAGGGCAATAAAACATCCATGGATGCAGAAGCTTTCTCTCAAAACAGCGGGGGGTGAGGTTCTAAGCTTCACCACTGTTGTTCCCCGATTTCTCACCTGATGGCCCCCCTGCGACTGTGCCTGTCTTAGGTTGTTCCTCCCTTGAGGAATCTTACCCGTCTCTGGCTAACCAGTCATCTTCCGGGGCCATACAGGGAGATGTAAAGTTGGTAAGTGAGAGAGAAGCCATATTGTTTGAAAAGGTTAGCTTTTTACTTCTTTGCAGATTTATGCCCTGTGGCTTCTAGGCCCAGCATTTGTCTTGAGGTATCTTTACCACTTGGAGGAATTATGATACTCGATAAATTCGATATGAGGCACAAATTGTATTTAAGGGTTGTAATTAGGAAGGAAGAAGAAAAGGTATAGAGGTAGCATATGGAAGAAAACATGGGAGGATTGATTATTTCTTTGACATATCTTCTTGTAGAGTACCTTAAGCATGTATAGGTTTTAAACTACTAACTAACTTGCGCACACATATTAACATAATAGGAATACGGTAACATAAACAAAGCAAATCCATAATTACCAGCCATCTCCAGTGAAGCCAAGAAAACCATTTAGGCACCCTAGGCATTTGTGAAAATTTGTCTATGATATGAGGGATATTGTCCAACTCTACTTAAACAGTCTGAGAGAAATCAGACAAATTAAAGCAACCCATTTCTGGGATCTCTTCACATCCTATATGTTCTTTTAACCGTAGATAGTCTATAGTCATAAGATTTTGGAGTGCTACAACTTGCACCCCTCCCAACTCCTGGTTGAGTTCCAACAGTAGAGATCTGGTCAAATTCATTGTCTCACTGTATGCACATGCCAGCCTAGACATCTCCCTCCTCATTCCAATGGCAACTCCAAGGAAACGGTGGGGTGGACGCAGCCACAACCGCAGCAACACCCGGATCCCTGTGGAGGCTTTTTGATGATCATCCCCCAGCACGTGTCCTCCAGAGAGTGCTGATGCCGGAAGCTCCTCCTCATATCGTATCTTAGTTCATTTTCTGGGTAGCCAAGCTAGGCCTTGATCTCTGCATAGAAACAAACAGACTCTTTGCCCACACTTTGACATGCCCTCTATACCACTGTGTAGAACTCATTGGAGGTCAGCACACAGGAACTGCTTTTTTTTTTTTATTAAGAGAAATGCATATTATCAGAAAAGAGTACCTCCATAGCTGATCATCTGACACCCTGTAAGTGATCAACATTAAGGATATTTAAAGCATGTGTTAATCTTTGATTTACCAATAGTTTTATCCTATCAAGGAGTAATCCCCCTTTTCTTTCTTTCTTTTCTTTTTTTTTTTTAATCTTCAATCTACACTTACATAGAGAATACTATGTTTACTATGCTCTCCCCTATATCATGTCCCCCCTAAAAACATTATGGTTACTGTCCATCAGCATAGCAAAATGTTGTAGAATCACTACTTGTCTTCTCTGTGTTGTACAGCCCTCCCTCCCCTTTCTCCCTCGCCCCCATGCATGCTAATCTTAATAGCCCCCTTCTTCTCCACCCTCTTATCCCTCCCTGCCCACCCATCCTCCCCAGTTCCTTTCCCTTTGCTACCTATTAGTCCAATTTTGGGTTCTGTAATTCGGCTGCTGTTTTGTTCCTTCAGTTTTTCCTTTGTTCTTGTACTCCTCAGATGAGTGAAATCATTTGGTATTTCTCTTTCACCGCTTGCTTATTTCACTGAGCATAATACTCTCCAGCTCCATCCATGTTGCTGCAAATGGTAGGATTTTTCCGCTTCTTATGGCTGAGTAGTATTCCATTGTGTATATGTACCACATCTTTATCCATTCATCTACCGATGGACATTTAGGTTGCTTCTAATTCTTGGTTATTGTAAATAGTGCTGCGATAAACATAGGGGTGCATCTGTCTTTCTCAAACTTGATTGCCGCGTTCTTAGGGTAAATTCCTAGGAGTGGAATTCCTGGGTCAAATGGTAGGTCTGTTTTGAGCATTTTGATGAACCTGCATACTGATTTCCACAATGGTTGAACTAATTTAAATTCCCACCAGCAGTGTAGGAGGGTTCCCCTTTCTCCACAGCCTTGCCAACATTTGTTGTTGTTTGTCTTTTGGATGGCAGCTATCATTACTTGTGTGAGGTGATACCCCATTGTAGTTTTAATTTGCATTTCTCTGATAATTAGTGATGTGGAGCATCTTTTTATGTGTCTGTTGGCCATCTGTATTTCTTTTTTAGAGAACTATCTGTTCAGTTCCTCTTCCCATTTTTTAATTGGGTTATTTGTTTTTTGTTTGTTGAGGCGTGTGAGCTCTTTATATATTTTGGATGTCAAGCCTTTATTGGATCTGTCATTTATGAAAATATTCTCCCATACTGTAGGGTTCCTTTTTGTTCTATTGATGGTATCTTTCACTGTACAGAAGCTTTTCAGCTTAATATAGTCCCACTTGCTCATTTTTGCTGTTGTTTTCCTTGCCCGGGGAGATATGTTCAAGAAGAGGTCACTCCTCATGTTTATGTCTACGAGGTTTTTGCCTATGTTTTTTTTCAAAGAGTTTAATGGTTTCATGACTTACATTCAGGTCTTTGATCCATTTTGAGTTTACCTTTGTATATGGAGTGAGACAATGGTCCAGTTTCATTCTCCTACATGTAGCTGTCCAGTTTTGCCAGCACCATCTGTTGAAGAGACTGTCATTTTGCCATTGTATGTCCATGGCTCCTTTATCAAATATTAATTGACCATATATATTTGGGTTAATTTCTGGAGTCTCTAATCTGTTTCACTGGTCTGTGGCTCCGTTCCTGTGCCAGTACCAGATTGTCTTGATTACTATGGCTTTGTAGTAGAGTTTTAAGTTGGGGAGTGAGATCCCCCCTACTTTATTCTTCTTTCTCAGGATTGCTTTGGCTATTCGGGGTCTTTGGTGTTTCCATATGAATTTTTGAATTATTTGTTCCAATTCATTGAAGAACGTTCCTGGTAATTTGAGAGGGATTGCATCAAATCTGTATATTGCTTTGGGCAGGATGGCCATTTTGTTGATATTAATTCTTCCTAGCCATGAGCATGGGATGAGTTTCCATTTGTTAGTGTCCCCTTTAATTTCTCTTAAGAGTGACTTGTAATTTTTAGGGTATAGGTCTTTCACTTCTTTGGTTAGGTTTAGTCCTAGGTATTTTTTTCTTTTTGATGCAATGGTGAATGGAATTGTTTTCCTGACTTCTCTTTCTATTGGTTCATTGTTAGTGTATAGGAAAGCTACAGATTTCTGTGTGTTAATTTTGTATCCTGCAACTTTGCTGTATTCCGATATCAGTTCTAGTAGTTTTGGAGTGGAGTCTTTAGGGTTTTTTATGTACAGTATCATATCATCTGCAAATAGTGACAGTTTAACTTCTTCTTTACCAATCTAGATTCCTTGTATTTCTTTGCTGTGTCTGATTGCCGTGGCTAGGACCTCCAGTACTATGTTAAATAACAGTGGGGAGAGTGGGCATCCCTGTCTGGTTCCCAATCTCAGTGGAAATGCTTTCAGCTTCTCGCTGTTCAGTATAATACTGGCTGTGGGTTTATAATATATGGCCTTTATTATGTTGAGGTACTTTCCCTCTATTCCCATTTTTCTGAGAGTTTTTATCATGAATAGATGTTGAATTTTGTTAAATGCTTTTTCAGCATCTATGGAGATGTCTTTCTTTTTGTTGATGTGGTGGATGATGTTGATGGATTTTCGAATGTTATACCATTCTTGCATCCCTGGGATGAAACCCACTTGGTAATGATGTATGATCCTTTTGATATGCTGTTGAATTCTGTTTGCTAATATTTTATTGAGTATTTTTGCGTCTACATTCATCAGGTATATTAGTCTGTAATTTTTTTTTTTGGTGGGGTCTTTTCCTGGTTTTGGTATTAGGGTGATGTTGGATTCATAGAATGAGTTTGGGAGTGTTCCCTCCTCTTCTATTTTTTGGAAAATTTTAAGGAGAATGGGTACTATGTATTCTCTGTGTGTCTGATAAAATTCCGAGGTAAATCCATCCAGCCCCGGTGTTTTGTTCTTGGGTAGTTTTGTGACTACCGTTTCAATTTCTTTGCTCATAACTGGTTTGTTTAGATTTTGTGTTCCTTCCTTGGTCAGTCTTGGGAAGTTGTATTTTTCTAGGAAGTTGTCCATTTCTTCTAGGTTTTCCAGCTTGTTGGCATACAGGTTTTCCTAGTAGTCTTTAATAATTCTTTGTATTTCTGTGGAGTCTGTCATGATTTTTCCATTCTCATTTCTGATGATGTTGATTTGTGTTGATTCTCTTTCTCTCTTAATAAGTTTGGCAAGTGGCTTATCTATTTTGTTTATTTTCTCAAAGAACCAGCTCTTGGTTTCATTGATTTTTGCTATTGTTTTATTCTTCTCAATTTTGTTTGTTTCTTCTCTGATCTTTATTATGTCCCTCCTTCTTCTGACTTTAGGCCTCATTTGTTCTTCTTTTTCCAATTTCGATAATTGTGATGTTAGACTATTCATTTGGGATTGTTCTTCCTTCTTCAGGTGTGCCTGGATTGCTATATACTTTCCTCTTAAGACTGCGTTCGCTGCGTCCCACAGAAGTTGGGGCTTAGTGGTGTTGTTGTCATTTGTTTCTATATATTCCTTGAACTCTATTTTGATTTGTGCATTGATCTATTGATTATTTAGAAGCATGTTGTTAAGCCTCTATGTGTTTGTGAGCCTTTTTGTTTTCTTTGTAGAATTTATTTCTAGTTTTATACCTTTGTTGTCTGAAAAATTGGTTGGTAGAATTTCAATATTTTGGAATTTACTGAGGCTCTTTTTGTGAGCTAGTATGTGGTCTATTCTGGAGAATGTTCCATGTGCACTTGAGAAGAATGTATATCCTGTTGCTTTTGGATGTAGAGTTCTATAGATGTGTGTTAGGTCCGTCTGTTCTAGTTTGTTGTTCAATGCCTGTGTGTCCTTACTTATTTTCTGCCTGGTGGATCTATCCTTTGGGGTGAGTGGTGTGTTGAATTCTCCTCTAATGAATGCATTGCAGTCTATTTCCCTCTTTAGTTCTGTTTGTATTTGTTTCAAAAATGCTGGTGCTCCTGTGTTGGGTGCATATATATTTAGAATGGTTATATCCTCTTGTTGGACTGAGCCCTTTATCATTATGTAGTGTCCTTCTTTATCTCTTGTTACTTTCTTTGTTTTGAAGTCTATTTTGTCTGATATTAGTACTGCAACCCCTGCTTTCTTCTCACTGTTGTTTGCCTGAAATATGTTTTTCCATCCCTTTACTTTTAGTCTGTGCTTGTCTTTGGGTTTGAGGTGAGTTTCTTGTAAGCAGCATATAGATGGGTCTTGCTTTGTTATCCATTCTATTACTCTGTGTCGTTTGATTGGTGCATTAAGTCCATTTACATTTCGGGTGACTATTGAGAGATATGTACTTATTGACATTGCAGGCTTTAGATTGGTGGTAACTAAAGGTTCAAGGTTAGCTTCTTTAGTATCTTACTGCCTAACTTAGCTCACTTATTGAGCTGTTATATACACTGTCTGGAGATTCTTTTCTTCTCTCCCATCTTATTCCTCCTCCTCCGTTTTTTATATGTTGGGTGTTTTGTTCTGTGCTCTTTTTAGGAGTGCTCCCATCTAGAGCAGTCCCTGTAGGATGCCCTGTAGAGGTGGTTTGTTGGAAGCAAATTCCCTCAGCTTTTGCTTGTGTGGGAATTGTTTAAACCCTCCATCATATTTAAATGATAGTCTTGCTGGATACAGTATCCTTGGTTCAAGGCCCTTCTGTTTCATTGCATTAAATATATCATGCCATTCTCTTCTGGCCTGTATGGTTTCTGTCTTGAAGTCTAATGTTAGCCTGATGGGTTTTCCTTTATAGGTGACATTTTTCTCTCTAGCTGCCTTTAAAACTCTTTCCTTGTCCTTGATCCTTGCCATTTTAATTAGTATGTATATTGGTGTTGTCTTCCTTGGATCCTTTCTATTGCGTGTTCTGTGTATTTCTGTGGTCTGTTTGATTATTTCCTCCCCCTCTTTGGGGAAGTTTTCAGCAATTATTTCTTCAAAGAGACTTTCTATCCCTTTTCCTCTTTCTTCTTCTTCTGGTACCCCTATAATACGAATATTATTCCTTTTGGATTGGTCACATAGTTCTCTTAGTGTTGTTTCATTCCTGGAGATCCTTTTATGTCTCTCTATGTCAGCTTCTATCCGTTCCTGTTCTCTGGTTTCTATTCCTTCAATGGCCTCTTGCATCTTATCCATTCTACTTATAAATCCTTCCAGGGATTGTTTCACTTCTGTGATCTCCTTCCTGACATCTGTGATCTCCCTCCAGACTTCATCCCATTGCTCTTGCATTTTTCTCTGCATCTCATCCCATTGCTCTTGCATTTTTCTCTGCATCTCATCCCATTGCTCTTGCATTTTTCTCTGCATCTCTGTCAGCATGTTCATGATTTTTATTTTGAATTCTTTTTCAGGAGGACTGGTTAGGTCTGTCTCCTTCTCAGGTGTCGTCTCTGTGATCTTTGTCTGCCTGTAGTTTTGCCTTTTCGTGGTGATAGAGATAGTTTGCAGAGCTGGTATGAGTGACTGCTGGAAGAGCTTTCCTTCTTGTTTGTTTGTGGCCTTCCTCTCCTGGGAGAATAGCGACCTCTAGTGGCCTATGCTTGGCAGCTGTTTGCAGACAGGACTTCTGCTACCTGCCCATTTGCTATGGAGTTTATCTGCACTGTTGCTGTAGGTGTGGCATGGCTGGGGCTGCTCCTCCAAAATGGTGGAGCCCCATTGGAGGGGGAGTGGCCCATAAGGGGCCTCTGTGCTCCCTGTTGCCCAGGGGGTTAGAGTCCCCAGAGAGCCCCAGATTCTGGGCCTCTGGTCTAAGTCTCCTGTCCTGCCCCTTTACTACTGCCAAAAAGCACTCTCCAAACCAAAACGACAACAGGAAGAATGAAAGAGGGAAAAAAAAGAAAAAAAAAAAGGAAAAAATGCGTGATTTTCTTTGTCCTCAGGCGCTGGTCCAGGCACCCGCTCACTGGTCCTGCTGCCCTGCCTCCCTAGCACTGGGGTCCCTGTCCCCCTAAGGCCTCCAAAAAGCACTCGCCAAAAAGGAAAAAAAAGGGAGAAACGCGTGATTTTCTTTGTCTGCCATGCACCCGCCCACTGGTCTTGCTGCCCTGCCTCCCTGGTATTGGGTTCCCCGTCCCTCCAAGGCTTCCACGAAGCACTCGCCAAAAAAAAAGGGATAAACACGTGATTTTCTTTGTCCTCAGGCACCGGTCCCAGTCACCCGCTCACCGGTCCTGCCGCCCCACCTACCTGGCTTTGGGGTCCCTGTCCCTTTAAGGCTTCCAAAGAGCACTCGCCAAAGAAAAGAAAAAGGGAAAAATGCACGATATTCTTTGTCCTCAGGCGCCGTCCCCAGGCACCCGCCCACCGGTCCCGCCGCCCTGCCTCCCTAGTATTGGGAAAACCTCGCGATTTTCTTTGTCCCCAGGTGCCGGTCTCAGGCACCCGCTCACCAGTCTTGCTGCCCTGTTTCCCTGGTATTGGGGTCCCTGTCCCTTTAAGGATTCCAAAAAGCACTCGCCAAAAAGGAAAAAAAAAGGGAGAAACGCGTGATTTTCTTTGTCCGCCATGCACCTGCCCACTGGTCTTGCTGCCCTGCCTCCCTGGTATTGGGTTCCCCGTCCCTCCAAGGCTTCCACAAAGCACTTGCCAAAAAAAAAGGGATAAACACGTGATTTTCTTTGTCCTCAGGCACCGGTCGCAGTCACCCGCTCACCGGTCCTGCCGCCCCGCCTACCTGGCTTTGGGGTCCCTGTCCCTTTAAGGCTTCCAAAGAGCACTCGCCAAAGAAAAGAAAAGAAAAGAAAAAGGGAAAAATGGGCGATATTCTTTGTCCTTAGGCGCCGGCCCCAGTCACCCGCCCACCGGTCTCGCCGCCCTGCCTCCCTAGCATTGGGAAAAACTCGCGATTTTCCCTGTCCCCAGGTGCTGGTCTCAGGCACTCACTCACCGGTCCTGCCGCCCTGCCTCCCCAGTAGTGGGAAAACCGCATGATTTTCTTTGTCCTCAGGCACTGGTCTCAGGCACCCGCTCACCGGTCTTGCTGCCCTGTTTCACTGGTATTGGGGTCCCTGTCCCTTTAAGGCTTCCAAAAAGCACTCACCAAAAAAAAAAAAAAAAAACCACTCTGGTTTCTTTCCACCCGCCGGGAGCCAGGGGGAGGGCTGCTCGGGTCCCGCCGGGCCGGGGCTTGTATCTTACCCTCTTCGCGAGGTGCTGGGTTCTTGCAGGTGTGGATGTGGTCTGGATGTTGTCTTGTGTCCTCTGGCCTCTATTTTAGGAAGAGTTTTCTTTGTTATATTTTCATAGATCTATGTGGTTTTGGGAGGAGATTTCCACTGCTCTACTCATGCAGCCATCTTGGCTCTGCCTCTCAAAGTGTTTTTTATATTATGTTGTAGTTTCTTCTTTGACCAGTTATTTAGAAGTGTGCTGTTTTATTACCACACCTTTGTATGTTTTAAAATTATCTTGTTATTGATTTTTAATTTTATAACTTCATGGTTAAAGAACATATATTGTATGATTGCAATGCTTTTCAAAATAAGTGGAACATTTTATGAGCATATAGCATACCCTAGAGAATGTTCTAGGTGCACCAGTGAAGAACACATATTCTGCTGTAGTTGAGTGCTCTGTATATGCCTCAGTTCTACTTGATTTACTGTATTGTTCAATTGATTCGTTTTCTTGTTGACTTACTGCCTAGGTGTAGTATGCATTCTTGAAAGTGGGGCATTCAAATTTTTTTGAATTGTCTATTTCTCCCTTCAGTTGTTAGATGTTACTTCATGTATTATTGAGCTTGTTGTTAGGCATATACATGCTTATAATTATTATGCTTTCTTGATGCACTGACCCTTTTATCATTATAAAATGTACTTTAATTCTACAACAATTTTTAAGTCTTTACAGTCTTATATTAATTCCCCTGCTCTCTTTTGAGCTCTGACTTCATGATATATTATTTTCCATCAGTGTACTTTTGACATAATGGCATATTTGTGACTCTTGTCTTTAGGGTTAGATTTTTCTTGGTTTCTCTTTCTTTTTTTAATCCATTCAGATAGTCTGCCTTATTATTGGAGTGTTCAGTCCATCTACACTTAATGTAATTCCCTATAAATTAATTTGCATCTGAAATTTTATTTCATTTTTTATTTTTTATGACTTTTTAATTTCCTATTCCTCAATTATTGATTTCTTTGTGTTAAACAGATATTTACTGGTATATTATATTCACTACTTTGTTGTTGCTTTGGCTCTATTTTTTATAATCATCAGATATAATTGACAGAAAACATTATATTTGTTTCAGGTATATAACATAGTGATGAAACATTTGTATACATTGCAAAATAATCACCACCATAAATCTAGTTAACATCCATCACCACACAGTTATTATTTTTTCTTGTGATGAGGACTTTAAGATCTACTTTCCCTTAGCAACATTCAATTATGTGATAGGCTATTATTGACTATAGGAACCATGCTGTATATCACATCCCCACGACTTATTTAATAACTGGAAGGTTGCAACTTTGACTCCCTTTACACATTTTGCCCACCTCCCACTCTCCCACTCCTCATCTCTGGCAACCACATATCTGTTCATTGTATTTTTGAGCAGTTTTTTTTTTACCTGTACATATAAATGAGATGATCCATTATTTGTCTATGTCTGATTATTTCACTTAGCATAAAATTTCAAGGTCCATCCATGTTGCAAAAAATGGCATTTTAACTTTTTTTATGTTTGAATATTTTATAACATAAGCTACACATGCACACCACAACTTCTTCATCCATTCATCCATACACAGACATTTGAGTGGTTTCCATCTCTTGGTTACTGTAAATAAGGCTGCAGTAAACATGGGTATAAAGATATATTTTCAAATTATCATTTCATTTCCTTTGGGTAAATAACCCAAAGTAGAATTGGTCGATCATATAGTAGTTCATTTTTAGTATTTAAGGAACCTCCACACTGTTTTCCATAGTGGCTCTACCAACTTGCATTCCTACAATCAATGCACAAGGGTTTCCTTTTCTCCACATCTTAACCAACACTGGATATTTCTAGTCTTTTTGATAATAGCATTCTAACAGGTATGAAATGATATCTCATTGTGGTATCAATTTCCATTTCCCCCTGATGATTAGCTATGTTAAGAACCTCTGCTATACCTATTTCCATCTGTATATACATGGAAAAATGTTGATTCAGATCCTCTGCCTATTTTTTGTTCAGATTGTTTCTTTGGTCATTTATGTGTTTTGGACATTAGCTCATTATCACATGTATGATTTTCAAATATTTCTCACATTTACTAAGTTGTCTTTGCATTTTGTTGATGATATTAATTGCTATTTAAGCTTTTAGTTTGATGTAGTCCCACTTATTTATTTTTGCTTATGTTCCTTCACTTTTGGAGACAGATACAAAAAATCACTAAAACTGATATTAAGGAGCCTATCACCTGTTTTTTTCCAAGTTTATTGTTTTAGGTATTACATCCAAATTTTTTAATCTATTTTAAGTTAACCTTTATGTATGATATACAATAGAGTTTAGTTTTAGTCTTTTTCATGTGGCTGTCTAGTTTTCCCTACATCTTTTATTGAAGACTGTCATTTCCCCATTGTATATTCTTGGCTCCTTTTTAATAAATTAATAGGTTATATATGCATGAGTTTATTTATGGGCTCTGTATTAGATCCCATTAATCTATGTGCCTGTCTTTAAACCAATGCAATAGTTTTATTTACCATAGCTTTGTACAGCTTGAAATCAGGGACCTGCTGCCTCCAGCTCTATTTTTCTTTCTCAAGATTGCTTTCACTATTTGAGTTTTAATTGTATGTGTTGTTATGTACAAATTTTATGATTGTTTGATCCATCTCTGTGAAAAATGCCATTGGAATTTTTATAGGAATTGCACAGACTCTGCAGATCACATTTGGTAGTATAGCCATTTTAATAATATTAATTCTTCTAATCCATAAGCAGAGAACATTTTTCTATTTATTTGTGTTTTCTTCATTTGTATAGTTCTTACACATCCTTGGTTAAATTTATTACTAGGTATATTTTTTTCTTTTTGAGGCAATTATAAATGGGATATTTTTTAAATTTCTCTTTTGATAGTTTATTAGGGGATAGAAATGCATAAAAATGTTTTGCATTAATTTAAATCCTGCAACTTTATTGAATTAGTTGGTTAGTCTAATAGTCTTTTGGTGGAGTCTTCAGAGTGTTCTACATATAATATAATGTTATCTACAAAGCAGACATGATACTTTATTTCCTCCTTTCTAAACTGGATGCTGTTTATTTCTTTTCTTAGCCTGATTACTCTCACCAGGACTTCCAGTATTATACTGAGTAAAAGTGGACAGTGTCTGACCTTGTCTTTAGCCTAAATATAGAGAAAAGCTTTCAGCTTTTGACCATTGCATATGATATTAGCTGTGGTCTTCTATATGACCTTTATTTTGCTTAGGTATATTCCCTCTATATTCATTTTGTTGAGAGTTTTTATCATAAACATATATTGGATTTTGTCAAATAGTTTTTCTGCATACTTTGAGATAATCATATAACTTCTATTTTGCTAATATTGTATATCACTTGAATGATTTTAGATGTTGAACCATCCTTGTGTCCCTGGAATAAATGCATTTGATCATGGTATATGATTCTTTTAATGTATTGTTGAATTTGTTCTGCAACTATATTGGGGGGAGATCTTTTTGTTTATATTCACCAAGGATATAGGCCTGTAATCCCCTCTCAGGATAATACTGGCCTTATAAAGTGAATTTGGAAGAGTTCTGTCCTTTTTCCTTGAGGTAGACGTTTATCACTGAATTCCTATCTTAATTTCTTCATTGACCTATTGGTTGTGCAGCAGCATTTTGTTTAATATCCATGCATTCGTGAATTTTCCAGTTTTCTTCATGATTGACTTCAAGTTTCATACCTTTGTGTTTGGAAAAGATGCTTGATATTATTTTGGTCTTATTAAATGTGTTAAGACTTATTTTGTGTCCTAACATATGATGTTTTTTTGTAGAGTATTCCATGTCCACTTGAAAATATTGTATATTCTGCTGCTTTTGGATGGAATGTCCTGAAAAATAATATATATATATATATATATATATATATATATATATGTGTGTGTGTGTGTGTGTGTGTGTGTGTGTGTGTGTGTGTGTGTATGTGTACTTCATCTATATGGAAGTCCATTTTTTCTAATATGTCATTTAAGGCTGATAATTCCATACTGATTTTCTGCTGTCTGGATGATCTACCCATTGATGAAAGTGAAGTGTTAAAGTACCCTACTATTATTGTGTTGCTGTTTATTTTTCCCTTTGGTACATTAATATTGTTACATATTTTTTTCTCCCATATAAGATATATAAATATTTACAAATGTTATATCTTGTTTCATTATTGACTCATTTATCATTATGTAATGCCCTGATTTGTCTTTTTTTACAGTCTTTGTTTTTAAAGTATCTTGTCTAAGTATAGCTGTCCCAGCTTTCCTTTGCTTTATATTTGCATAGAACATCTTTGTTCATCACTTCAACTTCAGCCTGTGTGTTTCCTACATCAAAGGAAGCAAACAGACAGGTGCTTTTTTCTTAATCCATCCAAATATTCTCTGTGTTTTAATAAGAAAATTTAATCCATTTACATTTAAGGTAATTATTGATAGGTATGTACTCAGCCATTTTATTAATAATTGTTTACTGGCTATTTTGTAGTTCCTGTTTTTTTACTGTCCTCTACCTCTTTATTTTGATAATTTTCTTTAGCATTGTGATTAGATTCCTTTACTCAATGGCTTTTGTACATTTGCTGTAGGTTATTGCTTTGTGATTATTATGAGCATTATCTATATTAAGTTTGAACTAAGCTCTACCTTTTTATGAACCCCACCAACATTTTATTTGATGCCATATTTTATATATTTGTACATGTGTATTTAAGTAATTTTTGAAGTTAAAATTATTTTAATTAATTTTCTTTTAACTTTATACTAGCTTTATGGGAGATTCATCTACTACCTTTACTATGTATTAACCTTTACCAATGTGATTTATACTTTCACATTTTCTTCTTACGATTAGCATACTTTTCTTGGAAGTTCAAGAAATCCCTTTAACATTGTTGTAACTACAGTATAGTGTTGATTAACTCTTTTAGCTTTTGCTTGTCTATAAAACTCTTTATCTTTACTTCAATTTTGAATCATATCATTGCCAGGCAGAGTATTATTGGTTGGAAGTTCTTTTGTTTTGTTCACCATTTTGAATATATCACTTATTTCTGGCCTGCAAAATTTCTATTGAAAAATCTATTGATTGTCTATAGAATTTATTGTATGTAACAAGTTGATTTATTCTTGCTGCTTTTAATATTCTTTCTTCGTCCTTAGTTTTGGACATATTATAATGTCTTTGGCATGGGTCTTTTTTATTCATATTATTTGGGACTTTCTGCATTTCTTGGAATTGGATATCTGTTTTCTTTGCCAGGAATGGAAAAATTTCAGCCATTATTTCTTCAAATAGATTTTCTGTCCTTTGCTTTATCTCTTTTTGGGAGAAATACAGTACAAATATTAGTTTACTTGATATTGTCCACAAGTCCCTTGAACTATCATTGCATTAATTTTTTTTTTGATTGGGTGAATTCATCTGCCTTGTCTTTGAGTTCACTGATCTTTTATTCTGTCACATCTATTATGATATTGAATTTTTCTACTGTATTTTTCACTTCAGTTATTTTATTCTTCATCTCTTTTCTGTTCCTTACATTAGAACAGCTCAACTGACCTATCTTCAAATTCAGGGATTTGAGCTCAGATCTTCTGTTTAGACTTCTTTGTAAGTTTTCCTTTTGTCCTTACACTAACAACAAACATATTTATCACAGAATTGAAATGTGCTTTGATATTTCTTTCTGTAACTCATCAAATTTTTATTTTTTTTCAAGATAATGTTTGCTTGCATAGACATTTTGCATCACTACATGTATGTTTATAATTTTATAAGAGATTTTTGATTCTCCACAAACATCTTTACATTATGTACATTAATTGATGCTGTGCAAATACATGGTATCCTTCCAAATACTTGAGTCTGTTAATTTCCTTCAATGATGCTCTTAATATATGTACATATACATATAAGCATATGTGAATATGTATGTATTGCAAATATATCTATATTTCACTATAATAAAGTGTGATATTAACTGGACTTGTCTATAAATACTATCACATTAGAAAGTTTCCTTCTATTCCTCATTTGCCAGGTTTTTTTTTTTGGTAATGAATGCATTTTGTATATTATTACATTTCCAGGAAAACACTATTTTATTTTATAGCCAAAGAAATAAAGAACCATAAGAATTAGTTTTAAGGTCAAAGACTTTGTCCTTAAATTTAATTGACCAATGCTAGGCTCCAAAACGTTAGGGTAAGCCAATCAACAATGGACTCATTCCTTTGAAAAATGTTTTAAAACCATACTTATCAGTAAGAGTCTTACCAAACCTCCCAAGGATGATATCAATTTTCTCATGCCACTGTGCAGTCCCCCAAAGTGGTTCATTTAAAATACCCATAAAAATTAGAAGTCTCTGTTTTAAAAGACTGCTTGTCTTGAACAAGTCTCATAAGCCATTGCTAACAACCAGGTGGAGGGCCTGATTACAACAGTTGTAGCTCAGGAGGTACAACAGGAGGTTACACAAAGTCCACAATGGGGACATCCCTGGAGAACCTGGTTCTGTTGGTCATGAGATATTGTTGTTATGGGAACCACAGGACACCTACTACATACGACCACTGCTTTCAAGACCAGGATACATTGCTTACCTACCTAATGCATGGAAACAAACACAAATGCATAGGTAGCAGAGGAATATGGTCCAAATGGAAAGAACAATGGAGAATGTCAGAAAAACTGCCAAGAAAATGGACATTAACCATCTACCTGATAAAGAATTGAAAGTAATGGTAACAAAAATACTCACCAGACTGGAGAGAACAGGGGATGAACTCAGGAAGGACACCCATAAAGAAACAGAAAAAAGAAAGAACCAGTCAGAGCTGAAGAATGAATCAGTGACCTAGAAGACAGGGTAGATAAAACCAACCAAAATGAATGGAAGAAAGAAAAAATAATTTAATAAATGAGGATATTCTAAGAGATCTCTCTGCTACAAGTTCAAGCAAAACAATATTTTCATAATAGGGGTGTCAAACAGAGAAGAGAGAGAAAGGGGCATAAATCTATTTGAAGAAATAATAACTGAAAATTTCCATAAACCTGGGAAAAGAAACAGACATTCAGGTCCAGGAATCACAAAGAACCCAAGGTGGTCCATACCAAAACACACAGTAATTAAAGTGTCAAAGATTAAACATAAAGAGAAGTTTAAAAGCATCAAAAGAAAAGCAGACAGTCACATACAAGGGAAATACCATAAAGCTACCAACTGATCTTTCAAGAAAAACTTTGTAGGCCTCAAGGGGGGTGGCATGATTTATTTAAAGTGCTGAAAGGAAAAAAAAACCCAAAATCTATAACTAAGAATACTCTACTCAGCAAGTTTATCACTCAGAATTAAAGGAGCAATAGTTTTCCAGATAAAGAAAAGTTAAGGAGCTCATCACCATTTAACTGGTCTTACAAGAAAGAAAAAGTGATTCTTTTCATGGGGAAAAAGGCCATAACTAGAAGAAAATTAGGAAAGGACAAAAATTTCATGGTACACACAAGCATACAGTAAAGGTAGAAGATCAATCACTTATAAAGCTAGTAATTTCAAAACACTAAAGTAGTAAAATCAATTATGCACAAAAGCTAGTCAAAGCATACACAAAATAAAAAGATAAATGATCACATCATAATATGTGAGGGGGATAATAAAAAAGTAGTGCTTTTAAAATATGCTTGTACTTAAGTAACCACCAACCTAATATAGGCTGCCATATATATAATAAACTATATATAAATCTCATGTTAACCACAAACCAAAACCTGCAGATACACACAAAAAAAGAGAAAGGAATCTAGACATAAGGGAAGAGAGCAAGAGAAGAAAGGACCATAGAAGAACTACAAAACAACCAGAAAACAATGAATGAAATGGCGATAATCATACCTATCAGTAATTACTTTAAATGTAAATGGATAAATGGTCTAATCAAAAGACAGAGGGTGACTAAATGAATAAAACAAGGCCTATATGCTGCCAGCAATGGTCTCAATTCAGACCTAAAGACATACAGTCTGAAAGTGAAGGGATGAAAAAAAGAAACCCCATGGAAAAGCAAAATAAAAAGCTGGAGTAACTAGCAATATTTATAGCAGACAAAATAGACTTCAAAGCAAAGACTGTAATAAGAGACAAAGGAGAGCATTGCATAATGATAAAGGAACCAATCTATTAGAGGGTATAACACTTGTCAATATCTATGCAACCCTTAAGGACACCTAAATATATAAAGCAAATATTAACACACATAAGGGGAGAAATAGACAGTAATACAATAATAATAAAGGACTTTAACATCCCACTTACATCAATGGTTAGAATATTCAGTTAGAAGGTCAATAAGGAAACAGACTTTGAAGGATAGAACATACTAGATGGATTTAACAGATCTATGCAGATAATTTTATCACAAATCATAATACACATTATTTTCAAGTGCACATGGGACATTCTTCAAGATAGATCATGTTAGGCCACAAAACAAATTTCAATAAATTTAAGAAGACTGAAATCCTATCAAGTATTTTTTCTTACTATAACAGTATGAAACTAGAAATAAATCATAAGAAAAAGCTGGAAAAACACATGGAAGTTAAACAAATGCTAATAAGATCAAACAAAAAATTTTAAAAAACACTGAGATGAAAAGTAAAGCAAAATTGTACAAATATTGGGATGCAGCAAAAGCAGTTCTAAGGGGGAAGTTTATAGTAATACAAGCCTATCTCAATAAACAACAAAAATCTGAAATAAACAATTTAACATTACAACTTAAGGAAATAGAAAGAAAAAGTTCAAATTAGTAGAAGGAAGGACATTATAAAGATTAGAACAGACATAAATGATAGACTAAGAAAACAGTAAAAAATAATCAGTGAAACTAAGAGCTGATTTTTTGAAAAGATAAACAAAATTTTTAAACACTTATGTTAGTCAGGAAAGTAGACATTAGCAGGAGGCTGGGTCAGATAACCACAGGTGTCTCCAACCAATCAGAAGACATAAATACTGAGCTGTCAATCAGTGCTTGTTAGCATGGATCACCCCATATTTAAAACACCTTGTAAGCCACAAAAAAGAAGCCCCCCTGAATACTTGGGGACTGTCAGACATTAGGTCGGGGACCACTCTGATACAGAGTTTAATTAACCTGCTTTCTTTCTTTCTTGACTTTGGTTTCACTCTGCCCGGCTTCCCTGCAATACTGAACCTAACCCTTCCCAACATACTTAATGCTGTAACTCTGATTGCAGTGGTAAGTTGCTCTTCACAAATAGCATTATGCTGCCCAACACTTTTTCCTTCTCCAGTTTTTTTTTTTTGGTTGAGCCTCCTGTAGGCTCCCATAAAGATCTTTTTCCAACCTTGATTTCCACTGTCTCTTGCCTCTTGGGGCCTCAGATTGCAGTAAGCTCTATTACTCCTAAACTAGTAAGCCAAAGGACTCTAATCCTCCATCCTGTTCCTGGAGACATCCAAAAACAGGAAGCCACCAGACTCTAGTCCTCCATCCTGTTAGAGATGTCCAAAAACAAGAATAGATTTCCAGGTCTTGGGATGCTGAGATCTCTGGAATAGAGCCTGGGATGCTAGGTTTTCTAAGCCGTTCCTTTCTTCTATATGGGCAACCATGAATCCCTTCTGACCAACATGCCTTTGGGCTGTATTCTTTCTTTTTGGTCCCATGTAGAACCAGAGACACTCAAAATGAAAATATTAATATTATTCTGCAACACAGCTTGGCCCCAATTCCAACTAAGGAATGAAGAGCAATGGCCACTTAACAGAACTCTTGACCCTAACACTCTCATTCAACTTGATCTCTTCTGCAAATAGGTGGGTAAATGGGCAGAGATCTCACATGTTCAGGCTTTCTTCTATCTTAGAAGCTGAGGGGATCTCTGATGACTTGTAAATCAGGTACTCCTCCTGGCCCTCCCTGCCTCTTCTTACCCTGCATTACCACCACTCCTGTATCCAGGACCACCCAAGGGTGAAAAACCCCACAGAGTCCTCAGGAACTGGGTCCTGAACACTCAAATCCATTCTTAAAGGCACCTACTAAAGTTCTCCCATTGGTAGAAACAGTGGGTGGAGAATTCGGTACCATGGTAGTACACAAACCTATCTTGCTGACTGAGTTAAAACAGCTAAAAGCTGACCTTGGCAGCTACACCAATCTAAATAACTATACTGGCCAATTCCAACATATTAGCCTGTTTTATGACCTTTCCTGGAAAGATGTTATGATAATCTTGGGACAAGCACTCTCCAATTCTGAACAAGAAAGAGTTATTAAAGAAGCCTGCAGGTTTGACAGCAGTCTTCATTTGTTCTATACTCAATTTCCCATTGGAGAACAGGTGTCCTCTCAGTGGATCCTAACTGGGATTATAATGACATGTGGGAGAGGAAACATCTCCTCCTTTGCATAAAAACCAGGCTTATGAATGCCAGACTAAAGGTTATTTAACTATTCAAACGTTGAAGCTGTTAGACAGGGCCCAGAGGAAAACCCAGTTACATCCTTAGAAAAATTACAAGACACCCTCACTAAATACACTAATCTAAATCTAGGTTCATACAAGTCCACAATGAGGAAGAAGAGGCTATGACCCAGGAAAAGGAAAAGAGGAAGGAGACCCAGTATAATCAGCTGTTAGCTGCTGTTGCAGCCAAACCCACATCCCCAGGCTCACATGGTCCTAAACCAAATCCTAAAAAGGGTAACAAATGCAATATTTGTCAGAGGACTGGGTATTGGGTGAAGAGCTGTCCTAATAAGAATAAGCCTCCTCAAACTCCTTGCTACAAATTAAGGAAACAGGTCATTGTGCCATCCTTTGTCCCAGAGGTTGTAGGACCCCTGACCATTAGAACCACCCATGGTCCTTGAGCAATTTTGCAGGAATGAAGATGCCCTAGCCATTTGGCCGAAATCCATGACATCAACATAACTGGACTAGAGTCAAGGGTAATCGTGGACATGGCAGGTAAGACAATTTTCCCTTTAATTGACACTGCGGCCTCCTACTCTGTCCTCATTTCCTGTTCTGGACCCCTATTCTTCTGAACTTGTACTGTACTCAGAGTGACAGGGATCCCTACCTCTTGGACCTTTAGTCCACCCTTTGGATGGCATATCCACAGTCATTATTTTCCACATCTATTTTTAGTCATAAATGGAAGCTCTATTTTCCTCCTGAGACAAGAGATATCAGAAAAACTACATACCAGGATAGTTTTCAGCTTTCCCCTGGCAAGTCAAACTAACCCTTAATTTCTTAGCTGAGCAAGGATATAAAGTTTCAAGGGCCAAAGTTCAGTCAGTACAACAGAAGTTCACTTACCTGAGAATAATTCTTACTCCAGGAAAGGAAGGCCTTTCTCTGGACTGAGTTCAGGCTGTTTTCTCACTCTCCCAACCTACTAGCTGCAAATAATTCTGGGCTTTCCTAGGACTGACAGAGTACTGTAGATTGTGGATCTGAAATTATGGAAAAGGCCAGGAAAATGATATGAAATCATTCCACAGTTAGGTCTCCCCAAATCATTCCAGAGCAACAATGGCCTTACCTTTATATCCCAGGTTACCCAACTTATTTCATAGGCACTGCACATCTCTTACCACTTACATTGTTCCTGGAGACCCTAATCCTCTAGGCAGGTAGAATGGGCCAATCTGGCCCTTAAGGCTACAGAAAATTAGTATAAGAAACCCCCTAAATTGAGTCAAATTTCTATCCATAGTCTTATTAAGAGCTCACATTGCCCCAAAAGTCTCTTTTACTTTCATTTCATTTGAGGCCACCTATGGATGCCTTTTTATTCACTGACTGACCTCTTAGATCCAGAAACCAGTGCTTTATCAGAATATGCCCTATACATAAGTTCCAAAAGGCTCTGAAAGAATTTGAACTCATCCAAGTCCTAGTCTCTAACTGATCAGAAGACAAGCCTCTCTATAGCCCAGGGACCCAGGTCCTCATCAAGGTCTGGAAAGATGGGTTACCCCAATATCAGCTATAGCCCATTTGCAAAGAACCCTACTCTGTCCTTATGTTCACTCCTTCATCTGTTTAGGTCCTTGGGGTCACCACCTGGAAACATTACTCACAATTAAAACCTTGGAAATAATCCACTGCAAGCAATTGGGACCCTGAGAGTGAATCAGGAAGAAGTAGAAAATCTGAACACTTATTACTAGTAACAAAATTGAATCAGTAATCAAAATACTCCCAACAAACAAAAGTCCAGGCAAGACGGCTTCACAGGTGAATTATATTAAACATTTAAAGAAGAGATAATACCTATCCTCTCAAACTATTCCAACAAACTGAAGAGGAAGTAATGTTTCCAAATTCATTCTACATGACCAGAATTATTCTGGTATCTAAACCAGACTAAGACCCTACAAAAAAGGAAAATTACACACTAGTAGACTTGATGGACAAAAAATGCAAAAATCATCAAAATATTGGTAAACTGAATTAAAAAATACATTAAAAGGATCATTCACCAAGTGGAGCTTATTTCAGGGATACAAGGATTCTTAAATATCCACAAATTAATCAATGTAATATGCCACATTAACAAAAGAAAGGATAAACATATGATTATTTTAATAGATGGAGAAAGAGCATTTGACAAAGTTCAACACCACTCATGATAAAAACTATCAGTAAAGTGGGCAGAGGGGAAAATTTTTAACATATTAAAGGCCACGCATGACAAACCCACAGCTAATATCACACTCGATGTTGAAAAGCTGATAGCTTTTCCTCTAAGATCAGGAATAAGACAAGGATGCCCACTATGCTTACTTTTATTCACCATAGTACTGGAAGTTATAGTCATTGCAATGAGACAAGAAAAATAAATAAGTGGCATTCAAATTAGTAAGGAAAAAGTAAAATTGTCACTATTTGTAGATGACATACTATATACAGAAAACTCTAAAGAATCCATCCAAAACTATTACAACTAATACATGAAATCTGTGAAGTTGTAGGATTCAAAATGCATAGTTTTATTCATTTTCTAACATGAATGAAGTACCAGAAAGAAAAATTAAGAAAACCATTCCATTTACAATTACATTAAAAGGGATAAAATTCCTAGATTCTTTTAACTAAGGAAGTGAAAAACCTATATTCTGAAAACGTATTGGTGAAAGTAAATATGATATTGATGAAAATGACAATAAATAGAAAGAAATACTATGCTTATGGATTAGAAGAATTAATTTTGGTAAGATATCCATGCTACCCAAAGCTATCTACAGATTTAATGCAATCACTATGAAAATAACAATGATATTTCTCACAGAAGAAGAAAAAATAACCCTATCATTTGTATGGAACCAAAAAAGACCCTAAATAGCCAAAGAAATCTTGAGAAAAAATAAGTCAGAGGTATCCCAGGCCCTGATTCCAAATTATACAACAAAGCTATAATATAAAACAGTATGATACTGGCACAAAAATGGGCAAATAAAACAATGGAACAAGTTAGAGAGCCCAGAAATAATCCCACACTTATATTATCACTTAGTCTATGAAAAAGGCGGCAAGAACATGCAATAGGGAAAAGACAGTCTTTTTAATAACTGGTGTTAAGACAACTGGACAGCTACATGAGAAAGAATGAAATTGGGCTACTTTCTTTCAACATATGCAAAAGTGAACTCAAAGCATATTAAAAGAATTAAATGTAAAACCTGAAACCACACACCTAAAAGAAAACATAGGTTAGTAAACTCTTGGACATAGGCTTTAGCAAAGTTTTTTGGATACATCTCCCCATGTAGGGAAAACAAATGTAAAAATAAACAAGTGGGACTTCATCAAATTAAAAAGCCTCTGTGCTCTGTGTAGTGAAGGAAACCATCAACAAATCAAAAAGGCAATCTACTGAATGGAATAAAATATTCTCAATATATTCAGTAAGGGGTTTTTATCTAAGATATACACAGAACTCATACAACTCAACACCAATAGTAATAATAATAATAATCTGATTAAAAAATGGGCAAAGGAACTGAATACACATTTTTACAAAGAAGACATATGAATGGCCAACAGACTTATGAAAAAGTGCTCCACATCATTAATTCCCTTGTCTATTCTTTACTTTGAAATCAAGAGTATCCTTGCCTTGCCTAGCCTTAGTTCACCTCTTTCTCTCTCATACCTTCATCCAAGATAAACTGAGCTAACAGAATGTAATGCCAATTTGGATTTAGATAGTGCTCCAAAGGCAATGATAAGGGTATAAATTTATGTTAATGATTATATATTGTATAATATAAGCACAAACATACATTCACAAGTCTGAAACACTTAAGGAGAAGTAATTGGTTCATAGAAAATGCTCCAGGTATTTATAAACAGAAACAAATACTGTAAAATATTATGTGAATCAACATTACCACAGAAGTGCAGTAAATTATAAATCACAAGAGCTTCAGGAATCTCTGTAATTTTTTGCAAAATGTTTAGCAATATCTCTGTAACATGTATCTTCAGTTTTCTACTTTTTATTTTATATTTTATGAGGAATTTTTTAGTATTAGTTTCTGTGATTAAAAAGGTGTTAGGAGTTATCCTTTTTCAAACACACATTCTTGTTAGGGTGACTATATTTTCATTGGCATGAACTTGTTGTGACAAAGAAGACCCATATTTCCACTGAATGTGTGTGCTGTTTTAAAATTTGATTTTCTTTTCATTTTTCATTATGGTTTATCAAATTTTGGAAAGAGGTATCTAGTTATTTACTGATTTATATTAGCATGCCCCTCTTGGAGGATATGAAAGAAAGTATGTAGTATGATTGTATCATCTCAGCAAACAAAATTACCTTGTAGACCATGGCATTGTGTACAGGAAAACATCTAATGTTTACCATGTGGACAAAAGTGAAGGTATAATTAACATATCTCTGATAACCAGATATTAAAGGACAACACAGCCCATGAAAAATAAATAATATGGTTACAAAGGACAATTGATAGTATCACTTCATTAAAAATTGTAAGGATGTGCTTTTCTCTTTTAATGGACATGGGAAAAATTGTTACCTTAGGATACTGATCAAATAAATGTTTCATAAAAAGGCAGACGAACTAAACTCTGCTATAGTAAATCTGACTATAGTGGGACAGTATGGGTTTAGGAATGGCTGCTAGATTAGTTTAATTTACACACATTTTAATTCAATTCTTCTTGGATTTGTGTAAGTATTATGTGCATGAAGTGATTTTTATAACAAACTTTTAAAATGAAATGAGTCATATCTTCTCATACTGTGAACTGTTATGGAATATCCTTCTATCATTCCTCTAAATTTTTGTCCCATGTCAATCACTTTTATGGAGAAATACTTTTCCCACAGGATGATTGCAACTTACAGTAGGAATACTATCAAAGTTTCACTTCTGCTGGTACAATTTGAGTCCCCATGATTATTTACTTTATAAATATGAAGGAGTAGAGATAATAACCACTATCATTCAAACAGGGTGGCTATAACACAAAATTAATCTTTAAAATTAATTGGTGTGTGATATTATGTCAGACCATTTATAACATATTTCCGTTAGCTCCCAGCAATCACAGAATATCTTAGTCTTCATGGGTCATATACTTAATGCTACAACATTAAAAGTGGAGGTGTAGTTCTAAAATATGGGTCCCTACTAACTATGTGGTAGTTAAGTGCCTTGTATCTTTAAAACTCTTATTCAGAAAATATAAGATTTAATAAGACTGTGTTGATGAATTTCTGATATCTATGAGTAGTACCTGGATAAATTATATCTATATCTCAAGAATGATTTTTGAAGAAATAATGGGCTTAAAGCAATATAATCTATACAACATAAGTATTAAATAAAGGTATATAAATCATATTCTCTATGCTGGGAGGGTATTAAATGCTATTCCTTAAAGTGTTGTGATAGTCACATATTTCAAAGAAGGAATATATTGCAAATGCAAATTCCAAGACATGGAAGTCTCTTTCTCCCCAGAGAGATTTATAATTATGTACATTACATATTGCTTTGAATGTGAGCAAAAGATATTCAGTAATAAGGATCCTGAGGGACCAGAACTACTACCTTAGTCATACTGGTCAACAAGTCAATTTAATGTTTAGCTAAAGTAATTACAAATTGGCTTTGTACAAGTTATGGTACTAATACCAATGTGTGCGGGGATCCCTATACCAACAAGCAACTCTCAGACACCAAAGGGATGTCCTACAATTCAGTCTGACACTGCCTGCAATAGTGTCAGGTTCTACAAGTTAAGGACTCAGCCCTACAAGACTGTCTCCTGCCTTAACACCAGTCACAAGCCCAAGCCGTAACCATTCTTCTGACTGATTAGCAAATCAGAGGTTTCAACAACCCCTTCCTATTCAGGATGCTAATCACAAGTTCAGGTTTGCTACCTGTCCTTCTAGTGCCTGACTATAAATCAGAGGTTCCCCTCACCTCCTCGGGTTCAATTAATTTGCTACCTAAGCTCACAGAACTCAGGGAAACATTTACTTATATTTACCAGTATATTAAACAGTATGATAAAGAGTACAGATGAATATCCAGATGGAAAAGGGCACGGTATGTAGGAAGGGGCCTGGAGCTTCCATGCCTTGTCCAGAAATCCACTTCCAGAATCTCCAGGTGTTCATCAACTCAAATCTCCTTAAACCCATACATTGTGATTTTTTGCACACTTCATCAGGCAGGTAATACTAATCATTAACTCTATTTTCAGCCCTGCTCCCTTTTCAAGAGACTGAAGAGCAGGGCTAAAAATTCCAAGCTTCAGATCATGGCTTGGTCTTTACAGTGATGTGCCCTCATCAAGAAGCCATTCAGCACCCCATCCAGAGTTGCCTCATTAGAACAGATGTTCCTAGTGTTAACACTAGAAATTGCAAGGGTTTCAGAAGCCCTTTGCCAGGAACCAGGGGTAGAGGTCAATATATATTTTCTGTTATCTCACAACATCAGAAGTCATTTGCTATATTATATGCTTGGTTGTATTTAAGGATGTGCTATAATATATATATATATATTATATGGTATACAATGAGTATCTTAAAAAGTCAGCAACCATCTTTTGTTATCATATAAAGACCTAAGTTAAAGGATTTCCTCAAATAGAATCATAGATGGATACTAGAACTGGTTCTCATGTCAAGATTTTGTTGCTTAAACTGAGAAAAAGTAGATTTAAAAATGATAACAAGAATTTATATAACACCATATAGCATGGCTTATTCAAAGAATTTTGTTTATGAGGTAGATACCATTATTTCCATGCCTAATTTAGAATGAGTGACTCTAAACACAAACCCCAAGCATTAAGTGCCCAAGGTTACTGAATTTATGAGGAACAGAGCTGAGATTTGAATCCAAGCAGTCCACCTCAGAGCTAATGGCATTACATTTTAATAAGGTATATTTTTACCTTGTGAATATGATGTGGGCAGAGCGTGAGGAGGTAAGGATCCGCTGGAAGGTAATGAGGAACCTTAGTTGTAAGAATTGACCTATGAAAGGAATAATATTTTCCTAGTGAGTTTTGGGCATGTTTTTCATGAGTGGAAGGAAGCAAGCTATAAACTCAGGGAAGAAAAGTCAATGAGTCTTGAGAGAAGATACAGTTACCAAGAGAACAGTTGGACATCATTTATAAGAATATTAACTCTAGCCCTGTAATTAGAATTTAAGGCATTATGCCCAAAATACTTGGATATATATATATATATATATATATATATATATATAGCCTTAATTTCTAGATGTGATACATGTACAAATCTAGAAATTAAGGCAATAGAATTATAAATTATACTATAGCTACTTCCAGGTGAGTTGCTCAGACAGGCAGTTATAGAATTACTTCCGGTTAGAAATGTAAATTCTCAGGCCCACCAAACACCTACTGAATCAGAATATCAAGGGTTCTACCAAGGAATCTGTGATTTCAGTAACTTTCCAAGCTTTCATATTTTCCATAGAATCATATGGAGTTTGTTTTGATACTATATGTGAATAAAAAGTGTTCCTTTAAAGCAAAGTAAAGTCTTCCTCAAATGGGAAGCATTTAATATATTTCTCTAGGGTGAAAAACAGGCTGCCATACATGACAGTTCTTGACAGGTGTTACAAGAAAGAATTTCTCCATTAATTTGTGAAATAACAAAATACATGCACATGCAAAGACACACACATACATGTGAATACCAATAATCGTGGATATAAAAGTTTCTAAAGGAAATGTTCAGAACAACTGTTAGACATTAAGAGCACTGTTATGAAACCCATATAGCCTCCAGACTAAAAAACATTCAGTAGTTTGCTTATTTTAAGTTATTACCCACTAAATAGGATATTCTAATACAATTATATGCTGCATGTAAGCGGAAATTTAAAAACTGAAAAGCATAATACAAATTATGTCTGTGTGCCTTTAAGTTTCTTTACTATATATACATGATGCTTGTAAACTATCTAGAAGTATAGTTTTAGTAAAGATCAAATATTTCTCTAAAGTCATTTAATTCAGAGACTTAAAAGAAATTTTAATATGATTTAACTTTCAATTTATTTTGTCTTACTGTTATTTTTACAAAAATTATCTGTGTTACCACAAGAGAATTCAATATATTTGTTGATGGCAGAAGTTTGTGCTCTTCAAATAGTGATGTAGAAAGACAATATAGATAATAGTGAAAATGATGTCAGGATTTATCAGGTATGATTGTGAATTAAATCAGAAATATTCTTGATATAAAATTTCAACTACGCTATTATGAAGAGAGACATATTCTCAATAATAAAATATTAGCCCCCTCAACCAATGCCTCTTGTGTTCCAATAGACAAAGAATATGAGCCTCAGATGGAATGATTAACAGGTAAACATAACTAAAACAGATTATCAGCCTCATTCCAAATTGAATTGATTATCAGTTTAATTATATACAATAACTTTCAGATTAGGTTTAGCTTTACAGTTTAGGTATAAAAAACTATTAAAGAGTTTGGGAGATATATTTGAAAACTTCTAACATCATGTACCTTTAAATGTTAACCTGCCTATAATTAATTAACAAGACACATTAGCAGCCACAATAGTTTACTACAAAAAGCTTTTATTTTACTAAAAGTTAAAATTGCTTTGAAAAAGACCACATTTGTTCATAGTTCTAATATTGCTGCAATAGAAATTAGTTCACCTTTTTATTGGCTCTATACAGTCTTCTATTTTTCTACATTACATATTTTTCTACATTAAGTGAAACATTTCATGTAAAATTCTTGATGGTATTTGATAAGCTAATAATATCCATATTCATTGAATAATAGAGAGGGGGGCATTTTTTGAGTCAATATTTTGAGTGAAAAACATATGACTCATGACTTACTAAACTCATTTCTTAAATATTGAGTCAAATAGAATAAAAAACAGACATTTAAGTCACTGAGTTATTTTTTGAAAATTCACTGTATGATTAGTTGTTACCCACTTTTCAAAAGTTTTAAAATTGCCACCAATGACTGTGCTTTACTTTCAGTTCTTGCTATAGGAAGTGAATGAAAAAGTACAAATGTGGAATCTACATAGATTTTATGTGTTTTCTAAAATGAGAAATATTCATTTCTTAACATTGTAGAGACACGCACAGTGGTAGATGTTGCATTATCCTCATTGTTTAAACCGTTTGATTTATTGCACATGTATGCACAAGTTTCCTATGTCATTGGGATCAAAACACCTATATTATTAGGTTGGAATTTGTTTAAAGGAATAGCTCTCCTTGGCATATGTTAACATTTTAGTTTGTTTTGATACTATATGTGAAAGTCATTTTAAAACTCTCAGCCTTACAAAAATCCTTAATAATCCATCCATCAACCTGCCAGTGACAAATCCTTGAGTCTATCCATATTCTAAAGGTATAGTAGCTATGTGCTTCTAATGGTATATGTTTTAGATGTATTGGATATGTTGGATGTGAATAGGTGGACTGGGCTGGGCATCAGTAAGAAGGAAGAAGAAATGCTATGGAGTGTAACTTGATTGGGATCACCTAAGAGCATCAGCCATTCAGCTGCCTGTAAGTGTTCACTGAAGCACAACATCTGACAATATGGGACAGTCACCCACTGCTGAGAATCAACAAAAGCAGCCGTGTCAGAATTCACCAGTTGGCTGGCAAATCTTTCAGATTGTCACACTCTTATCCCCTCAGGGAAGGCCCTTAGAAATGGTACATGTTGTCACTTGTAAAATTAGAATTTCCTTATGGAAGTTCATCCTGATGCCATGCCTTTAAGTCAGAGTGGGAGAAAAAGAAAACAGAGAAAAGTAATATTTTTTCCAGGAGAATGGATGAACACAAAAATAGAGATAATAATTACAAATTATAGGAATATTGTATTTGAGGAAAAAACTGGGGTGTGCTTTGAAAGGACTCAACAAGTTTCAAAATATATTGATGAAAAAGACACATCTAGACATTTCTGTTAAAATTTTATGAACTCGAAGTATAAAAAGTAAGTCATATAAGTTAAGTAGAAAGTAGAGGTTATCAACAAAGTAAAAAAATTAATTTTGTCATTGAACTTATACCTGCAATAATGAAGGAAAATTGCTTCTATATTCTGAGATAAATTAACTTGTCCTAAAATCATGACTAGCACAAGTACTGTTAATCTGTTGCAAAGAAATAAAGATAACCCAGTAACAGCAAGAATTCAGATCTTATATCCCCGAAGTACCTGATCTGAGAGTATTTGTGAAATAACTAATAAAACAACAAATGATCTTGAAAAGAGACTTTCAAAATGGGTCAGAACAAAGAATGGTGATATATCAATCTTGATATCTCTGTATCTGCAAATCTCTACATCTGTGAGGTATGGATATAGGCAAATTTAAAGATGTTGCAGAATTTGATAAACAGAAGGGACATAATAAAAATAAAATTATAATAACAACACACATAGCTTGCAAAATTTAGGAGTTAAGGAGGAAAAGTTATGGGAAACCTTCCAAGAATCTCATTGAGGAAACAATAAAGGAGGGAGTAGATGTGAAAAAGTAAATGCCATCTATTCTTTTTATGTATACATCCCATGTGGGAGCTTGAACTGTGCATTGTGTGAAGCAAGGCAGGAGGAAAGGAAAGAGAGCTCTATCCTATTTACAAATATTAGTAGAGTCATCTGAATCTGCATAAGAATGCAGAGAAAATCATTCTATTTATGAGAACACAAAATACAAGGATGAAGAAACAACAGGAATATACATCTAAGATTTCACAGATTTCATGGTTATTCTAAACAAAATCAGGTTATTCTGTTAAAGAAATAAGGACATACCTAACGGTACTGGTCATGAATTTATGGGGAGACCACTCAGTAGGGCTGGTTTTCTCCATTGACAGTCAACTGCAGAATTATAGGTGTGGAATAGACAAGTTCAGAATTTCCCAAAAGCCAAAGAGCAAAGAAAAACTAGGCAACAGAACTGAAACATAGGCATGGGAAGGACCATAGCAGTTTCTCTATAGAACAAGGGATATTAAGGGGTTGAAAGAGAATGGAAAAGTGGTAGAGTAATTGAATTTCAAGTCCTGGTAAAGTACAAGTGTTAATGGAGTTGAGGTACTGGAGGACGTGAACTAGAAAAAAAAAAACTAGAATGTAATCACTAGAGATAGGAGCTCCTGATTCTGAGCTTTTTGAAAGTGCTGCTGTTTGCATAAACAAGTCTGAAGATAACCATAACACTTAATGGCTGAGGTAGGATGGAAAAGATGATTGAATAAAAGAAGTTCAATAAAGAGAAGTGGGTGATGGTAAGCTTTATCTTTATGGATGTTAAAATAACCAGCAAATAAGACAGTAGTGCATTTGAAATTAATAGCAGCTATATACTAAAATAAATAAAAGGCCAAGAAAATATTACATAAAAACCTACCTAGAAATTTATATATGCTTATTTTAAACCAGATACAACTAATGTAAAAAGTATAACCAAATAAATAGAAGAGTTGGTAATAGTCATTAAACTTAATTGATACATATATAAACATACTTATATAGCTCATACAGAATATATACAGTTTTGTATGCTGATAGACCACTATGAAAATGATTATGTATTTGAACATAGAGAAAACTTCAGCCATTTTTACAGCCTACATTTTCTATTCATAAGCCAATTAATTAGAAATAAATAATCAAAGGTGACTAACATTCTTCAAGTACTTTAAAATCAATGACATGCACTGTTATATATCTAAAATTTTAAAGTGAAAAGATAATTAGAAATTGAGATATTTCACTTGAGAAACTATAACAACCAAAGGAGTAGAGAAAATCTTACAGCTCTAAATGTTTTTATTTTTGAAAAAACAAACTATAATCACTTTTTAAAACTGGCAAACAAAAAACATACCAACACAAATAAGGCAGTGGATATTTAATTAAAATATGAAGTTTTAAAGTAGAAAGAAAAGTGAATCTAAAACTGAGTTTTTAAAAATAAGTAGTAAAATAGAAAAATTCCTTGAAAGCTTGACTGAGATGAGAACATGATACTGACAGAGGATAGATCCTTAATCAATGAGGAGAATAAAATATGCCTAATGTGATAGTATAAAACCAAGAAATATTACAGAATGATACTAGAAATGTAGGAAAGTGTCAGATCCATGTTGCTTAGTTTGTAGTCCCTCTTGGTGAGTCTGATGCATGCTAAAATTAGTAAACTGTTTTACAATAATGATTTTTATGTGATCTTTTTCACACCTCATAATTTTTGCATGTATTTTTACATACATTTTAGGTTGACTTTTTAGTAGAAATGATAACCTATGGAATATTTTAGGGAGTCTTTAAAACCTAAAAAAATAATTTGAAGTGAATGAGGATTTTTATAATACTGAAACTTCTGGGGAAGGATCTCCATTTCAGTCATAATATAAGTTGTTCACAGGCATAGTACTGTGTGTAAAACATAGCCAGTGATTCTGTAACATCTTTCTATGTTGTCAGATAATAACTGCACTAGTGTGGGTGAGGATTTAAAAATGTGTGTAACTGTTGAATCACTGTGTTGTATACTTGAAACCAATATAATATTGTTTATCAACTACACTTCAATTAAAAAAAAAGAAAAAATTGTGGACAGAAACTTCTGGGAGTAGAAACACAGAATGGCTCTTATTTAATTATCAGAGTAATACAAATATTTTTTATTTTTATATAGGAAGACATTAACTATTTAAAAATAGTGACCTTCATTGAATATATTTTTTTAGTTGTTTTTCAAAATTGGGGATTTTTAAAACAATGTGTTCTGGGGAAATTTTTAAATGATGGCAAGTTAGTATTTATAATTTTTATCCTATTTTTCTTGCCTATTTCAATTGCCTACCACTTCTAAAACTAAGCCAAGAGTGGTAGAAATGGCCCTGATAGTATTGGGCACACTCCTATTTTTTTATTCTTATTTTTTAGATTTTGTATCCCTTTATTGCCTTCACTTATTTCAACCGCCCACCACAACCCCACCCCAAGGTAACCATGAGTCACTTCTCAGTATCTAGGAGTCTATGGCTATTTTGTTTGTTCTGTTTTTAGATTCCACACATATGTGAATTCATATGATACTTGTCTTTCTTCACCTGGCTTATTTCACTGAGCATAATATCCTCTAAGTCCATACATGTTATTGCAAATGGCAGGATTTCTTTCTTTTTTATGGCTGAATAATATTTTATTGTTTATATGTACCACATCTTTTTTATCCATATATTTTGTACTTGATAGTTTGTTGAAACTATAATTAAGATTTCACCTCAGAAGCAGCTTCATACGTGCATAATGTTTTCCTGAAGTGGAGAGACACTGCATAGATGATTCCCTCCAGATGTTGCTGCTTCATTTATTAAGCAGCTGTATCTAGGAATTAGGCACACTATTTGATGGTGAGAAGTACAAATGGTAAATTTATTATTTTCTTATATGGCTTATACATAATTTTTTTACTGATTTCCTGAATTCCAAGAATGGTTCTTCCTGATCTTTTCTCCTTCTACGCATCATACTATGGTTAAACTTTTATTCCCTGTACTATATCCCTTCCTCCTGAAATACCTAGAGTATTTTTGTTTTACTGAGTAAATCATTACTAGTATGGTATTTAAGTCATCTATCTAATCATCTGTTTTTAATCTGAGATACATGTCACTTAAAAGCTCATATTCACTCTTGTTATTTAAAGGTGTGAAATAGCAAGGAATTGTAATGCATGGTTGCTCTTAGAATAAAAAGAAGAGAAAGTTAATCCATCTAGCCATGAAACAATGTAAACTGGCTTACGGACAAAAAGATTACCAGGTTACAAAATCACACAATACTTTATATATAAACCTATTATTGAACTGATGTGTGAAAAACATCTTTGATGACCTAATATACTTGTGCATTTAATAAATGTGTTCCTTGCTACTTAATTATAATAATTTCTAAAACACCCAGCTAAAACACTATCCAGGATAATGTAAATTATAATAAATAAACATTAATCCAAGCTGGGCATAATGCCCAGAGAACCAGCTAAGTGAAAATGGGCAGTGAACTCCAAAAAAGGGAGCTAGTGAAAAAGGGTTGCTAAATACAAAATAACTACAGGTGTCCACACAACCATCTTTCCATTTTGATAAGCAGGGAGCATTTTTGCATACTGGGGAACCTAATAATCATTTGTTTGAAACTGGCTTTGTCCTTGCTTCAGTTTATAAACCCTTCTTAAGATTGAAAACTAAAGATTTAAATTATTATATATTTGGGAAGATAAAAGTGCAATTTTACTACAACCACAGTGTCTATTGACAGTTTCTATTTTTAATAGTGTAACCCAGGCCTGTATAGGGCACCATAACTAGCACTGCCAGAAACAGTAGCAAAGAATATCATAGAGAAATTTAATTTCCCTTCAGAATCTGAAGATGTTAGGGCGATCCTGTCATTGCTTTTCTTTCCTTATACACTGAGTAATAGTAGCCTTAGTATCAGTGAAATATCTTCCAGAAACTACTTGAGAAAAAAGGTTAATCTGAAATGTAATATAAAGGGGGAAATTACAAGAAACATGAAGTTACTATTATTCATTCTCCATGAAACTGAATACGTTCATATCAAAAACAGTAATTGTATCCTCAGCTATGTTGTTATTATCACGACAAATCTGATGGAATGAGTAAATGAAGGCTTTTTTGAAATAAGTCTTAACTGCAATATGTTATTTAGTTTGAAAGATTCATGAAAAGAGAAGGTGAAAGAGAGAAGAGGACAGGCAGGGGCTGGACGAGGGGGATGGAGTCTGGCAGAGTAAAAGGAAAAAGGTGTAAGAAGGAGGAAGGAAGCGAGGGATAAATTAAAACAACTTAAAAATATTTAAGACTATAAATACTACCTCTATGAAGAAACTATAATAAAGGACAGAAACTAGGGAAGGACTATATGGATTAAAATTGCTGCCAATAATCCCACTGGTGACTACTGAAAAAATATTTCACTAGTGTGATTTTTAAACAATTTTTAAACAAAAATGTTAATACAAATACAGGATAAAATTATATCCACATATACCATAAGCTGCTGATTTTTCAGAGTGATGTAAATTGGTACAAGTCAGTGTGGCATAATATAGTATTAGATCCTTGTAAGTAGTAACCTGAAGTAACCATTGAAAGATTGGATAGCAAATGTCATGTAAAGATTTTTTAAATGTTGTATTAATTTTATTAGTAAAACTTTACCTTTATTATAAAATCATATTCACTTTTGAACATATTTTCACTAAAATAATGCCAACATTTTCATCTAGAACCCCCAAAAAACAATAAACTAAACATTTGAAAATTAAAAACACCCCAAATTATGAAGCATTTATATGTAAGATTATTTTAATGAAGCATTAACCATCTCATAATAGTGATGTACTAAAAGATGCCTAAATTCCACTGAATAACTTTATCAGCTCTTATTCAATGAGTGATCTGTAGACACTAGTGATAGACAACTGCATGTCTATTCCTGTATGACCACATAGGAACATGTCTGTGCTATGCAGACTTGAAAATAATCTTTCTGAAATGCCTGCAATCATTAGATGAACTAATGAACATCTCTTGAGTTTAGATTAAATAAGCATTATGAGATTGTGATTAAGAAAAACACATTTCTGAAATCATTACTACAAGTTAAGTCTTTTGATCAAACTTTAACTGTATATAGAATTAGTATCATCAAAGTTATTTCTTCTTGTATAAAGTGGTAATCATTTAAGTATTTTAAGTATCACATCATATCAGTGGCTTTTTCTAAATTAAATGATTTGTCGACATTTAAGTAATGCTGTGAGGGCAATAAATATACACTTATTGAATTATGAGTAACTCCTAACTAAAGCACATTGATTATATATAGATTTTCTGACAAATTAGGAAAAAACATGCCCAAATTGCTAACCTGTGTTTTTTTCAGAATTATTCTCCTCTGAAAATTAAAACATTAGATTTAGAAAATTTTAGGAATCATTCTTAGACTGTGCCCAAAATACATCTGATATATGTTTTCCAGAAAATAAACCCACCAATTATTGCTTTTATCTACTAGAGAATCAACATGATCAACTGGTAACAAGGGGACATGGCAAAATCATTTTTTGTGAGTTCAAGTTTCAATATTGCCATTTATTAATCATGAAGATTTAAGCTACTTATCTACATTCAGTTTCACTTCTTCATCTGTAAGGTGGGATTAACAATAATACACATATCAAAATTATTGTGGATATTAAGTCAGAAAACTCAAATCAGTGCTTAGCATACTCTGAACACAAAGAAGCATGGCACTTTGATTAGCCATCCTCATAATCCACATTTCATAATAATAATAATTAGATTCTTTTAAATAATACTTTTTGAAACACCATATATTTTAAAGAACACATAAACTTCAAATTTGGAAGCCAATTTTGACAAGTCATTTGACTCATTGGTTTCCTGTGATTTTGAGTAATTATTTGACAGAGCTTCTAATTTCAAAATTATCTTCAGGAGCTCACCTATCATCACTAGTAGTGCATATGATTTATTGGCCAATGCTTTCAAAAATTAACTACATAGATTTCTTCATACTATTCCTTTCTGTGTTTAGAGATATTTTTTAAATGTTTCATTCAATCTAAAGCACATGAATAGTACATTAAAATAAAAGCACAAACTACTTCAGAGGAATCTCTTACTTTCTCACAAAATGATTACATTCAAAAAAGTACATCAAATTTCTATCTCATGCCAAATTTTGCTGCCACTACATTAAATTTTCCACAATGTTCATGGCACTATAAGACTTTCACCTTTAATATAAATCAAGAAGATTCTATGCAAGGAATCTTTTTAAATGCTGGTTAAATTAGATGCAGTCCTGTTTTAAATATCAAAGAAAACCAAAAATCTATTTTAATGTCAGAAGTCTGTTCTTTAATTGCCTTCGCACATCCAACATTTCTTACTGCCAATGTAACAAATTACCACAAATTCAGTAGCTTAAAAATATATTATCATAAAGTACTGGAGTTTAGAAGTCAGAAATGTGCCTGTTCCGTTTTGCAGAGGCTGCCTGCATTCTGTGGCTGTGTCCCCCTCCATCTTCCAAGCCAGCAATTGCCTCACTCCAGTCTCTGCTTCCCTTGCTACATCTTCTCTGGCTCTGATTCTTCTGCATCCCTCCTCTACCTCTAGGACACTTGTGGTGTAATTGACCTACCAAGATAATACAGGATAATCTCATCTCATCTTCCTTAACATAGTCATATTTGCAAAGTCCCTTTGCCATGTAAGTTAAAATAGTGAGTTTTCCAGGGTAAAGACACAAACACCTTTTGGGGAGGGAGAGCATTATTCTGTTTAACACACTGAATAAACACTGGTCATATTTATAATGTCCTGCAAATCTTTCAGGCACTGAGTTTAAACTTTGTAAATTTTGATATAAATTAATTTATAATGTTGATTTCTGAAAGATATACTCCCTTTTATTTTTTAATTTCAAACTACTCTATATTTTGTTCATAGATTAACTGTCTTGTTAACAGAAAATAGTGTCTTATAAGAATTTAAAAAATTAATTTTGTATTTATCTATGAATTCAATATTTTCAACTCATTTCAAATAAGCAAATTCATCAGCCAATTTCACTGGAAAATCAATATTAAAAAATGTTTGTAACTATTTAAAACATTATTTGTTTCTGTCTGAATTTTACCATAGTGTTGCAAATAGAAATTTCTTGAGCTATTACAGCCATTTCTCTAGCTAAACCCTCTATTTATATGTCTTCCATGTAAACTTGAGTATTTGATCATTTATAACAGTATGCTCCAGCCATATACTTTAGATACTTAGAAGGTAGAAGTTATTTGATATTCAGTCACTTACATTCAAATTTATAGAGGGTAAATATCCTGACTTTGAACTGTAATATATGCTATATCTAAATTGTGACTAGATACATATACTGATTAATTTATGATAAAGATAAATTCAGCTACTAAATTCAAACACCATCACATTTAGGCAACTCATAGATATTTTTCGAAATACATAGCAATACAGAGGTTTATTGTAACATGGATTTGAATGGTTATTGTTATCAAGACAATGGAAACATAATTACGTGAGAAGTAGGAAATGACTAAAATAGAGTAGGAATTTAGTATCATGGATAGAGAGATTGCTGTTGTCTGGATGTTTGTATCCTCCCACATTTCACAAGTTGGAATCTTAACACCCAATGTGATGGTGTTAGCAGGTGGGGCCTTTGGGAAGTTATTAGTGTTCTCATAAAAGAGGTGTCAGCTCCCTAGTTCCTCTGTCATGTGAGGATACCATGAGAAGTTTGCAACCTGGTAGAAGGCCATTTTGGCACCCTGATCTTGGACTTCAGATCCAGAAAGATGAGAAATAAATTTTGTATTTCTATAAAAGTCTTATAAAGATGTAGTTTATAAGCTACCCAGTAGTTTATAAGCTACCCAGTTTGTGGTATTTTGTTAGAGAAGCCTGAACAGACTAAGGCTGACATATTTACATGAACAAACAAGATAGTATAGAAGGGGGAGGAAATACCAACCAAATATATCATAAATTAACTGTTACTTCCAAATAAGTTATACCCATGTACTTAGGGTTTCCTTCATATTTTAACATTTTATCTTTTAAAGCTTGCTATATTTACCTTAGTATAGATCAGTAAGAATTATGGCATATATTTCCCAATTTACATAAACGATTTCATACATTCTTTGACAGTTTTATGGCATTACATTTCTTGGCACAGGATGTTTTTTCCCATTTGGGAATTGAGGGGCACAATCCTTCTGTTCCTACACTAAGACTATACTCATGATGATTTACTGTGTAAATGCATTTTAAATCTCAAAGCATTGGACACTTGTCAGAGCCTGAAGGATATGTTCCTTGCAAGGTTATATAATGACACCTGTGACATCAACTTATTGTCACAGATACTGAAAGAACACTTATCTGACCCAAGGGTGGCCCTGGTGCAGAACTGCCAGTGAGCATGAAGAGCAAAATCCCACAGGGGAAATAGTATTTCTATCCAGAGTACTGGGGAAAGCAGACTGTGCAAATAAGTATATGGAGGGAAACTCCTACCACCATCCTCTTTTTCTCTTTAATCCACACACACTAAGAGAATTCTGTGACAAAAATGTTAGAGCTACCTGACAGATTTTAATTTAAACTAATAACTGTAATAAAACCTTCCCAAATGTACAGTCATGCAATTGCATGCTGAGACTTCTCTAAACTATGAGCTTGCCTAGGATAGTGAGTAGCATACCAAGCATAACTCTTCACATGTCTGCCCTCCAAACAATTGCAAGATGGTCACATTGATTCTGTGAGTTAGCTATTGCTATGTAACTAACCTGTCCACAACTCAGTGATTGGCTAACGCAACACTTCTTTTATTTTAATTATTCATGAATCTGTGCTCTCGTTGAGGAAAAGCTGAAGTGGAAGTAGTAGCTGGGATGTAATCTGTGGATCTGACTGGTCTTGGGTGCTCACAGAGGTCTGGGGTCATGTCTGCTCTACATGTTGTCATTCCGTGACTGACCAAGGGGGTAGCAGCCAGGGAAGTATGCCTTACCTTCAGTGAGAAGGCACCACAAAATTACATAGTAGACGTGTGTGCACCTCTTCCTCCTGTTCTTGTTCATCTTTCTACTCACTACGCTACATTTCTGTAAAATCTTGCTTGACTGAAAATCTTGCTTTTCTATTTAAAAAAATGCATGAGTGTGCGTGTATGTTTTCTCCTTCATATTATTGGCCTTGTAAAACTGATACTGAATTTGAAAGACTGATCTTTTCTGATCTCTAAGTGATGTATTTGCTATCCTCAAATTGCTTCATTCTAACCAAGATGCATGTGTGTTTGTATATATGTATTTACAATTCACCCATTCATTCATTTATACTTGTTTTTAACATTCAAAATAAGTCTGTTAATAGGTACAGCTTCAGTAGGTTCTTATTTATTGTAGTCATCTAAAATGGATGGGAAGAGAGGAAAGGAATGAAATAAAAAGAAATTACATGGAAAAAAATAACTAAGTATCTCTGGTAGGACTAACTGCTAATACTAACTAACAGTATCCATTCTTGACATTCTCCCCTTCTACTTAAGCATCTAGTCAGCCTCCTTTAAGTTAGGTATAAACCTGTGTCTACATTCTTGCACAAGAGAATTTTCAGGGGCTAGAACTAGGAATGTAGTGCTAGATAGAAGACTATGCATTTGTCAAAACTCACAGAACTGGGCACCAAAAAGATTAAACTCTTTAATGAAAATTTTAAAAATAAAATCAGGATATCAGGGTACTTTAGGATGAAATGCAGACAGATGAAACTACAAACGTGTGACTGAGTAGAGAAAATGTTCTAAGCAACTCTGGAAATGATGTTTTGTGTGAAAATTTTAAAACTAAACACAAAAGGAATGGTACGTACATGCTCTAGTTAGGAAAACTTGTTTCTTACGAGTGTATAGGTTTGCAATCCTAAAGTTACATCACAAGTATAACAGAGTTGAAAAAATACCTAAAGAAGTTGTAGGTAATAACAGCCGATTATCTCACTGCCAGAGAAAGAAGTTACAAAGGAGCAAGGGGATAGGAGCAGGGCGACTATCATGAAATATCATTGTGGTGAGATTAGAGTGGGGGAGATGACATGAATTTATATGAATATGCAGACACATATATGCATATATACAAACAGATAGATACAGGAAAATATATAGATAGATATGTGTGTCTAAAATTACTATAAATTCATGTATTTTCTAATTTTATAAGTTAAACATACCTAAAGGCAGTGATCATCCAGGAGCAATGAACACTCTTAACATCCAAATTTTTGTTTCTAATACCATTCTTCAATGAAAGGATCCAAGATTAGTTCTGGGCAGAGCATGGAAAATACAGATGAGCCTGTGTATCTTTCAGTGCCAGAAAGTAAAGGAGGGGGGCCAGAGAAGACACAAAGCCAGAAAGAAAATGTGGGAAGGGCAGAGTCAACAATGAAAGTGCTGCTAATGGCCAAACCTGGAATAATTTCAACAACAAAGAATAATAATGGTGTTAGAATATAATTTAAAAGTAAAATAGCTATCCTTGAACCCATGCTGATATATTATAGTTATTTTTAAGTGTGGGTATTCTCAGTCTTCAAGGTATACCAAGGGAGAGCATTTTGTATAATTTTGTTTTATTTATCTCCGGCTATGTATTGTTTTTGGAAGAAATGTACACTAGGGGAGAGAATAGCTGCTATAAATAATTAAAGTGTGATTCTTCTGGGCCAAGATAGCAAAAGTTGTTAAAGCTAAATGGGACATCTATGCCCAGTGATTTTAACAGGAAACATTGTCTTCGAGTGCAGCTTTTTAAGATACTGTCCAAATCAGCACAGCCCTAAAATCATATGCTTGGAACTTTTGCAAATAGACTAATAAAGTGAGAATTTATGAAACATACTCTCGCTTCCTCTCTCTTTTCTCACTGTATCAAGCATTACCCACTAGTGGCTGTCACACCTATATACTTGCATGGGCATCGTGAAAGAATTCTGTTTATGGGTTTCCTGCCTACATTGATTCAAACTGAGGCAGAGAATTTGAAAGTCAGTTGCTAAATGAATTACTTCAATTTTCAGGGAAAATTGATTTACAGTGAGACCCATAGCCAGAGAGATTTAACAGAACTATATTTCACATGCTGAGAACTCTGCACTCTGAGTGAAAGGGGCAATACGACCAACAAAGTTTCTTTCCGATCCTTGTCTAAAATGCCCTCAGAAATAATGTCACTGGGATTCTTTATATTTTACTTATTTTTTCAGATAAATGATATATACATGTGGCCAAAAGATCATATTTATTTTTATCATATAATTTTCTGAGAGCAAAGAAATATTACTAAAACTATGTTTTACCCCTCAGCAGTTTTTCCCTAAATATAGTGCTGACAGATTTTTTTAGATCCTTCCTACAATGTGGACACATATGTGTATGCATCTAGTTAAATATGAGCATATTTTAAATACGGTTCCTCGTGTTCTTCCTCTTTTTCTTAACTTTTTAATATATCTTGGAGATTTATCCATATGAACACATACATATTCATTGATAGAATATAATTTTTAATATCTAAAACTAAGTGAAACCTCACACATTTCTTGGTATGCTTTTGTGATCACACCCTGGTAATAGCTACAGATCACTCCCAGTAATAGAGCTTTGACAAGTCAGTCGCAATATCACAGGGCAAACATGAAGTTTCAGTGTAGAGATGGTAGTATAAGTCAGCATGTTGGATTTGTAATTCATATCAAAGTGACAAAGAATATGAAAGACAAAAAAGGAGACAAACTAAAAAAATAGGCAGAAGCATTTCTGAAATGAATGGAGACTGTGAAATTATGTTTTGGAGGCAGCAGGAGGAGGTTACTGTGCCTATAGGTCTCAGAAAGAGCCTACAAAGTCCATTTCTTTATCTGAAAGTCATATAATGAGTGTAACACCTGTATCCCATGTTGGCCCCAGTGGGAACCAAACACATGGGCAGCCAATGAGGTTTCCCTAGAACTGCTTTGAGTTTGAGAATCAGAAAGGAGTTAAATGAGGAATCATAAAAACAAAATGCATATTCCAGAAACAATATTTCTCTGAAATAATAAGAAAAAGAGTTTATATTATGAGTAGCCTCATAACTGCTTGTCTCTACTTGCTAAGAAGTAAAGCAAATGAACTGAAGTGATTTACTTAGGTATCTTGGCCCATTCTCTGTACAAACTTTCTTGAGGTAGACCAAAAAAAGGCCTTTCAAAAATGTCCAACACACTAATACCCAGTACTTGGTAATGTATTACTTAACATGGCAACAGGAATATTGAAGATGTGATTAAGGTTACAGACCTTGTGATGAGAAGATATGAATCAACCAAGTGGGTCCAATTTAGTCACAAGAGCTCTTTAGAGTAGAGAACATTTCCTTCAGAGAGAGATGGGACCACAGTTATTATTTAGTCCAGTGAGACCAGACTTCTGAATTATGAAATTATAAAATAAGAAATAAATTTGTATTTTTTAAATCATTGTTTGCTGTAATTCATTAGGGAAAACTAAACAGCCTGCAAGAGCTGAATCATACTGAATGTATATTGGCTCCTACAAGTCACTGCTTCCTTTTCTAGTTGTTCACAACGAATTCTATAGACCTTTAGGATTTTGAAACAAAACAACACCATCTTCTGCAGGTGAGCTTTTGAGAAATATCTTTTAGCTAGTAATAGAGGATCAGTAGATTGAGTATGTGGCCATTTAACTACCAAGTTACTATACTTTAGTTGACCATCATAAACTGTCTGTGGTTGACCTACTAAGCCATGAAAATGGACACACATAGTAACCAGCATCATGAAATGCAAGTGTTATATGTGAAGTCAGACTTAAGCAGGCCCTGGTATCATGAATAAATTACTTAAATAAGTGGTGCTAATGCCCATGGCATATATTCCTGATAACTTATCTTTACTTTCTCAACCTGAAACTGTAACATCAATTTGTTTTATCATTATAAACAAATTATGGAAGAATATATAGCTTAAGCCTAGTTTGTCAATGGTTCTGCATGATTTGGTGACACCACCAAAAAAGATCAGCTGTAGGATTGCAGTTTTCCTCCTGTGGGAAAATCCATTTCACGGCCAGATGTTTTTCCATTTAACCTGAAGATTCAGACCTGTAATTATTCATGCACAGTGACTAATTGTATGGCTGGATTATGAGGAACTTTGAAGGAAATATACTGAAAGTTTAGTGGGAAGATATATATGGTTAGACTGCAAAGGGAAAAAGATGGGAATATATAGGGGTCCCAAAGTATTTGTTGAATATTAAAATGGTAATGAAAAGGCCCTTTTCAGGTCCTTCAGGTGGACCATATAATCTACTCTGTGGAAGTCAATCCACTTTTTCCCCTCCCCTCCCCATCCTTTGCAATAGAATAACTAAAAATGGTAGAAATGGCTGTTTATGGGCTCAGAAACATGCATGTCCTTTCAATAATGATGACTTTCTGGATATAGTCACTGTTGAATGCCCATTACTGATCATCTAATATACACTGTTCTCCAGTGAGGTCAACCAAGCACCTGGAAACTGTGCGTGGATTTTACTGTGTTGAGATTACACTGAAGTGACAATATCAGTTTTGCTTTACATAAGAATTGCTTTAGTATCAATGAGAAGATAAATCAAGGTTAAATAGGATTTTCAGAGATGAAAACTGCAATAAATGCTACACATTTACTATCATTTGGTGATAACCATGTTCTATAACCTCTACTTTCAGTCCCCTTTCATTCACAAAATAGACTTTTAAAATTAAAACAAAAATTTGTAGTTTCATTATAACAGATACAGGGGCTTGCACTTGTTTGGCTCAATTAAGTATTTATTATTGGCAGTTAAAAAAGGAATTTATATCAATCATTAGTCATCAGTATTTCTAAAGAATCCTTAATTTTATTTTTCATTGAACTTACTCTCCTTGATCCTCTTCTATTCTGCTTTTCGTGAATATTTTAACTATGTAAAAAATGGTCAGCAGTTAAAGATGAAGGACCAAATGACATCCATCATCTGGAAGACAACGTAAAGTACATTAAGTCAAAATGAGAGACTCAATATGTGGGAATGGGGAGGCAGATTAATAAAGCATAATTAGGAGAATAAAAAAATGGAATATACTCAATTTGAATAGGAAACAGTGGCACAATCTAGCAGTAAGTAGTCATATGAAAGACTTGCTTAAGTTTGATTTAAAGGCAGAGAACAGAAAACACTGACTAAAAATAGAAAGGGACTCACAGGCAGGCTAAGACTATAGAAAGACTCAGATAATATATTCTCATCTAAAGACTCCATTATGTAAGGGTGGCACTAATGAAATGTTTTTTTTTTAGAAAAGAGAACACCAATAAATCAATTCATCCCAGAATTTTCTGGGTTCAGTAATTTATATGTGAACTTGTGTTTCTTTTTTCATTATTTTCTTCTGTAATTTTTTCAGTATTTGAAATAGATGATTTTTCTTTATTAGGTATGCACTTCAGTAGCTGTTTTTGAATTATTTCTCATCACAATTAAAAAATGTGAGGCATCATTGCTTTGTACTTCTGATAATATTACAAGAAATGATTCTTTTTTACAAGACTATGTTCTCTGTTATGGGAGGCTAGATATTTTTCTTAGACAAAGCAAGAAAAAATTTTAAATTCTTTAAATCAAGTTCTCAGGCTTCCTACAGGGAAAACAGGGACTTGTGAAGGCATGTTGTTTGAAGTTTATGTACTTTTTCATGTGAATATATTAGCTACAATATTTCAAAGATTTCTTGGAAGAGAAATTAAACTCAGCTATCCTAAAGGCTGTGTTGTGAAATGCATTTATTTTTATAGAAAAATTTGGTTAGTCTGAAAAGCAAAATTATAATACAATATTCTATTTCTTGAACTGTGTGAGGGTTATATGGTGATTAAATTCAGAATAATTCATTAAGCTATTCATCTATTTGTAGGAAGAATTCTGCTTGTTACATTATATGGTAACCTTAAATATGTGATAGCATTACTTGCTTTTAACATGGTATCATTTAAATATAGAAATTATTTATATTTCCTCACTGTTAATGATATTGCCAACCTAATATATAAATAAATGCATTTTGAAGTCACTTTATGATCAGGAGTAAATGTAGGCAAAAATAAATTTGAAGGAACATAAAGATGTGCAGAAATATAACAAAATGTGTCTTAATAGTAAAATGTTTTAGCAACATTTTTTTCCAGTATTGTATTTTGTTTAGTAAGCATTCAATTAATGATGGTATTTTAAAATATATGAGAACTTACATTTTTATATATTAAGTAAATACATAAATAAGTAAAATATGTGAAATAACTTACTGCCTGTCTTTATAGAAATTGAGAAAACATCTACAATATTTCTCGATTTCCTGTGAAAACACAACACGCCCTACCCCACAACTTTTCTTGAAAACAAAAATTCACAGAACTTCTAAATTCTTTATCATAACGTGTTTTTATAGAAGTTTGAATCATATAAGAGAAAAAATCACTATGGACTTGTTATCACAATACATTTTCTTATTGCATTTTGGCAGCTTGTGGTTAACCAGTTCTTACAAAGACTCTTCACTGTTACTTGGGTCATTAATTTTAATTTCTGTCAATACTGATGAAATTCCATGCTGAATGTTAGACCCACAGAGAACAACTTCAGTTTCATGGAATTTATGCTGCTCCTTTACAATCATTTCACCTCATGGCATATGCCTTTTTGTCTGTCTTGAAGCAGACCGGGATTTAAATTGTGGCTTTGATATTTACTCTTTCTGTGATTATGAGTGATTTTATTATTCCTTCAAAGATTCTTACCATCTACTCATTAGCAGCACTGATAATTCAAAAAGATTGTAGTGATGCAACATTATTGTTATACTTGAGCAAAAGAGGCACAATGTTCTGAGGTAAGGAATCTGTATGCCTACAATGAAGTTCGCCAGAGCCGCACGCCTATGCTTCTATACTATGTTTAGGTAGATATGAACCCCAAATCCACTACAGAGATTTGTAAACCTTTTCCCCAGTCTGTCTTTGGTAAAGGTAAACCATGCCTTCAGTGTGCATAAGCTGGACTTCAGGGCAGCCAAGAGGATAATTTCAAGGTCTATGCATGCACATTGCTTGTGCTGTATGAGTTGTCAACACATGCATGCAAAATACTCTGAGATACTCCATGAGAAGAAAAGTGGAGAAGGACCATGGGTCCCGTTTCTCTTTATGTCACCACATTCTGGTACAGAACGTCATAGAGTCTCAGAACTCTCAGCCTTCCAGATTGTTATAGGTTTTATTTTCTTTTTTTAGCCCATTTACTTGTTTGTTTGTTTTTTTAATCAGGTAATGGGATAGAATGCATCTTATTTAAGAGTAAATGAGCTTGATGTAGTATTTTAAATACCTGGCTATATTCTATGTGAGTGTCCATTTGTGCTCTTAGTTTGGGCTTAACATTTATTAGACACAGGTCTATAGTGATGATTAAGCTAGAAAATGTATATAAATTACTTGCAAAAGCCTAAGCATTGCTTGTCTGCCTCCTTCTGTGTTCTCTTACCTTTACCGTGTTGGTAGGCAGAATTTCAAAAACCCACTTGCACCCACTCATTCCAAGACTTCTCTCCCCTGACTCCAAATACTAAAATACAATGAAATGTTACTCCTCTGTTAGGCTACATTACATGTCAAGAGAGGTTTTTGAGAAATTAGCTAAGCTTAATATAAGAAATTATCAGGATGGGTCTAAGCTAATAACCTAAACATTTAAAATCAAAGACTTTCCTCTGGCTAATAGTGGAAAATTTAGAGAGTTTTGAAACCTGAGAGTAATGCACCCCTGGCTTGAAGGTATAGGGGGCCATTTGCCAGACAAAACAACAGCCTCTAGGGGCTAAAAGAGACCTGCAGGCAATATCCAGCAAGGAAATAGGGACCTTTGTCTTACAATAGAACTGAATTCTCCCAACAACCTGAATGATTCTGCAAATGAATTCTAGCCCAAAATCTCTAGATAAGAGTGCAGGCCATCTGGCACCTTGACTTTAGCTTTGTGAGACTGTGAAAAGTGAACTCAGTCAAATCCCCTGATTTTGGATCTACAGAACCACGTGATAATAAATGGGTGACTTTTAGGTTGCTAAATTTGTGATAATTTGTTACACACCAATAGAAAACTAATACAAATATTGCCAGATATCCTCAGCCACCATCTGCTTTGTCCATTCTGATGAAATTAGTTTCTGAGTGTGATTCCAGTATGATTAAACCCAATAATAATGAATTATCCTACCTAGCTTGCATTTTCAATGGTGCAGAACAGTCACAGTGTTTATTTTACACTGACTTCCTGTTCCATTTATTACAGCTGCTTTTTTAAAATTGTGGTGAAAAAATACATAAAATTTTCCATCTTAACCAATTTTAAGTGTACGATTCTGTAGCATTAAGTATATTCACACTATTGTGCAATCTCCAGAATTTTTCATCTTGTAAAACTGGAATGTCATTCCAGTAAACAACTACACATTTTCCTCTTCCTCCATCCTCTGGCAATTACCACTGTACTTTCTGTTTCTTTGAATTTGACTACTCTAGATGTGAAATCATATAGTATTTGTCATTTTGTGACTGGCTTATTTTACATAGCATAATATCCTCAAAGTCATCCTTGTAGTACATGTTAGAATCTCCTTCCTTTATAAGGCAGAATAATATTCTGTTCTCTGGATACGCATTTTATTTTTCCATTCATCCATTAATGGACATTTGTGATGCTTCCATCTCAATTATTGTGAATAGTGCTGCTATGAAATTGTATATGCAAATATTTCTTCAAGATTCTGCTTTCAGTTCTTTTGGACATATACTAAGCAATGGAACGCTGAATCATGTGGTAATTCTAATTTTAATTTTGAGGAACCAACATCCTCTTTTCTGTACCAGTTTCACTATTTAATATTGGCACCAGCAATAACAAGAGTTCCAGACATTTTCTCCATACCCTCCCTTTCCAACTTTTGTTATTTATTTTTCTTTTTATAATAGTCATCCTAATGAGTGTGAGGTGAAAGCTCATTGTGGTTTTGATTTGTGTTTCCTTATGATTAGTGAGGCTGAAACAATCTGGTTGAACTCCACTCCTAGTGCTGTGACTCACAAGTGGGAGGGAATTCAAGTTCAGAGCTTCCTCCAGAGGAGCAAAGGGTTTGAAGCCCACGTTGGACACCCCAACTTTTAAGACCTGTAACCTGAGAGGTGAGCCCCCAAAACATCTAGCTTTGAGAGCCAAAGGGACTCACATTCATAAGACTCACAAAGCCACACCAAACTGAAAAACAGTCCTTAAAGGGCTCGCATGCAGACTCACCTGTCCAAGGGCGCAACAGAGTCAGACATTTGAAAAACACCTACACTTTCTAAAAAACGCTTCCTTGCTTATTTTAAAATGTCTGTCAGAGGGGAAAGCATCTCATTTGTCACACATCTACGGGCCTGTTGAAGTACTCTGTGGGGACAGAAGAAGGCAAGCAGCATTTCTGTGCTATTTACTCTGCTTCAGCAGTGGGTATTATCTTTTTTTCTTTTTTTTTTCTTTTTTTGCTGTCTTTGTATTTTCCCTCTGCTATGCTACAAAGAGAAAGTATCTCTCAGAAGTGAATTTTTTCACATATCTGATGCCCCCATTTTTGCATCCGGAGGCCCAGTTTTTTTGTGGCTGCCACCCAGGGAACACCTCTTGATCACCAGGATCTGGTAGCAAGCAGAGGTTGTGTTCCTGGGTCCCAAAGGACAGTAACCATCAGGACACTGTGCAGACAGCAGAATCAGACATACCTCCATTCATTCTGTGAAAAAGAACTGTTGGCTTGTCCTGGAGCTTTGGCCTGAGTGGCAGACCTTCTGGTTTGGCATATCTAGAGCCCTACTGAGGGCTTTCAGGAAACAGAGGCTGGTGTAAGTCATCTTTGTGTTTTCCTTCTGCCTCACTCCAGCTCACTGTTGTCTTCCAAAAAGGAGCTTGTACATATATCTGGCACTCTGATTTTTGCACATGTCACCAGGGTACACCACTAGATCACCTAGCCCTGGTACCCAGCAGGGCATATGCTCACAGTTCTCACAGGACTGTAACCAATGGAGAAAGTTTTCTTTTACTTGCTACCACCCCAGGGTACAAAAGTGGCAACATTCTCAGAATCCCAATCTTTCTGTAAAAGAGGCCTGTTAAGTTTGTCTATATAGCTGTGTCCTTAGAAGTAAGCTTCTAATCAAACACACATCTAAAAGCTGACTATAGTCCTTTTACATTTGGAGTGGCTCAGAGGGTGAGCACTGCCTTTGTGTTTTCCCTCTGTCATGCTCTAGAGTGCCAGTATCTCCCATAGGTAGCATTTACATGCCTCTGGTGTCTTGGTTTTTTTTTAAGCTGCCATCCAGGGGATGCCCCTTGATGGCCTCATGCTAGTAGCCAGTAGGGTTTGTGTTTCTGGGCACTATGGGACCATAACAAGTAACGAGAAGGTTCTTGGCTGGCCTTCACCTCCAGGGCACTACACAGAGGGCAGACTGAAATATACCCCTCTCTTTGTGTGAAAAAGTCTTATTTGCTTGTCTTGGAACTTCAGGCTGAGGGATGGGCTTCCCGTCTTGCACATATGTAGGATTCTACAAGGCTGTATTCTGGGATGGCTGTTGGTAGGCACCATTTTTGCACTCTCCATCTGCCTCCATCCAGGTGGCCAGTGTCTTCAGAAAAGGACCTTCTACACTTCTCTATCACTCTGATAATTGTGACTCTAGCCCAGGGGAAACTTCTAGGTTATCTGGCTCTAGTGGCCCATAGGACTTAGGCTTGTAGTACCACTGAACTGCATATATTCACATATATTAAAAACAGCTGGCTGAATCTAGATTCCAATCATCCTGAATGTAAGAGTTCACTAAGATTCTCATCTTTGGTGTACTGACAGGTCATAGCACACCTTCAGCTACTGCAAGCCATTAAAAATAAAGTAGGTTGTTTGGAAAATCACAAAGGTTTGAGAAATAACCAAGATCTAGGGCTGGGATGAATGGCGAGGTACATCTCCTACACAAGGACACTTTCTCAAAACTGGGAGGGTGCTTCTTTTATCTTATTCAAAGGAACAAAGCAGAGAGTCAAGGGAAATTAAGAAACAGAGGAGTATGTGGTACACAATGAAACAAAATTATACCTCAGAGAAGTACTTAATGAAATGGAGAAAAGTGATTTTCCTTATAAATAGTCCAAGATTACAGTCATAAAAATGCTCAGTGAGCTTTTGAGAAGAATAAAAAATACAGTGAGACAGAAAATATAGTACCAGATAGAAGCCACAGACCATAAGAATACCATAACTGAACTGAAATATACACTATGAGTTGCAACAAAAGACTGTATGAAGCAACAGACAGGATCAGTGGACTCAAAGGCAGGACAGTAGGACTTAACCAATCAAATAGCAAAAAGAAAATGGAGTGAAAAAAAGTAAAGATAACTTAGGAGACTCATAGGACAGCATAAAGCAAACCATCATTTGCATTATAGTGGTCCTAGAAGAAGATAGAAACTTTCCTAACCTGGAGAAAGAAACAGACATGCAGATGTAGGAAGCTTATAGAGTTCTGCATAAGAGAATTCTAAAGAGAGCCACACCAAGACACATAAAGTTAAAATGTCAAAATGTAAAGGCAAAGAGAAAACCTTAAAAGCAGCAAGAGAAAAGCACTTGTTGTGTACTAGGTAACCCCTATAAAACTACCTGGAGATTTTTTCAGCAGAAACTTTATAGACCAGAAAGGAATGGTATGATATATTCAAAGTAAAAGAAAAGCCAACCAAGAATTCTGTACTTATGAGGTTGTCCTTCCGAATTGAAGGAGAAATAAAGAGTTTTCCATATACCCAAAAGCTAAAAGAGTCCATCACTATAAGTCTTACAAGGAATGTTAAAGGGACTTGGTTATGCTGAAATGAAAGGGCACTAATTAGTGATAGAAAAATATATGAAAACATAAATCCCACTGGTATAGATAAATATATAGTAAAATTCAGAAAAAATCTAATGTCAAGATGATGGATAAAACTCAAAGTAGTGTGAAGAGTTAAAGACAAAAGTGGTAAAAATAACTCTAACTGCAATACCTTATTATGGAACACATAAAATAAAAAGATGTAATATACTTCAAAAACCAAATGTGGCAACAGGAATAAAAATGTAGAGCTTTACAGTATGTTCAGACTCAAGTTTTTATTAGCTTCAAAATAAGAGAAGTTATGATTTTTTAATGTCAGCTTCCTGTTAACCACAAAACAAAAACTACAGTAGATAAATGAAATATAAAGAGAAAGAATCTAATCATACTGCCACAAAAAAAAAATCATCAAATCAGGAGTGAGCAAGAGAAGATAAGAACACAGGATTTATAAAAGAGACGTGAAAGAATTAACAAAATAGAAATAAGTAGATTCTTATGAATAATAGATTCAATATAAATGGACTAAATTCCCCAATCAAAAGTCATAGAGTAGCTAAATGGATTAAAAAAGCAAGTTCCATCTGTGTGCTACCTTTAAGACTTACTTCAGGTATAAGGACACACACAAATAGAAAGTGGAAGGATGGAAATTGATAGTCCATGCAAACAGAAAACAAAATAAAGTTAGAGTGGCTATAGTTGTATCAGACAAAATAGACTTTAAAACAAAGACTGTGATAAGGGATAAAGATGATCATTACATAATGATACATGAGTGAACACAATAAGAGGATGTAACATCTGCAAATATTTATGCATCCCACTTAGGAGAACCTAAATAAGTAAATATTATCGGACTTAGAGAAATAGATATAAACACAATAATAATAGGGTTTAATACCCCAATTTCATCAATGTATAGACCATCCAGAAAAAATATCAATAAGAAAACCTCAGGCTTAAATGACACAGTAGACAAGATGGACTTAACAGATACATTCAGACATTACTTACAAAAACAACTGAATACACATTTTTCTCAAGTCACATGAAAATTCTCTAGTATAGATCATATCTTAGGCTACAAAATAAGTCTTAATAAATGCAATAAGACTAAAATTATATGCAGCATCTTTTCATAATAATAAAATGAAACTAGAAATTAATTACAGGAAAAAAATGGAAAATTCACAAGTGGATATTAAACAACACACTAATGAACAACCAATGGGTCAAAGAAGAAATCAAAAGAGAAATAAAAAAAATATATCTTTAGTCTAATGAAAATGGAAATACAACATTTTGAAATTTATGGAATGCAGCAAAAGCAGTTTTAAGAAAGAAGTTTGTAATGGTAAATGCCTATTTCAAGAACATTTCAAAATATCAATGAAACTTCATACCTTGAACTAGAAAAAGAAGAACAAATCCAAAAAGTTAGTAAAAGTAAGAAGATAACAAAGCTCAGACCAGAAATAAAAGAAACATAGAACAAAAACAACAATAAAAAGGGTCAAATAAACTAAAAGCTGGTTCTTTGAAAAAATAAACAAAATGGACAACTGTCATCTAGACTGACCTAGAAAAAAGAGAGCAGTCAAAAAAATAAAATCAGAAATGAAAGAGAAACGTTACAACTGAGGCTATAGAAATACAAAGGATTATAAGAGATGATAATATAAGCAATTGTGTATTATTTTATAAGGAATTATACACCAGCAAATTGGACACCCTAGAAGAAATGGATTCATTCTTAGAAACATACAACCTACTAAGAATCATGAAGAATCATACAACATACTGAATCCTGAAGAAACAGAAAATCAGAACAGACTGATTACTAGAAAGGAAGTTGAATCAGTAATCAAAAACATCCCACGTACAAAACTGTTGAATCAGACAATTTCAGTAGTGAAATCTCCCAAACATTTAAAGCAGATACCAATCCTACTCAAACTGTTCCAAAATACAGAACAGGAAGGAATACTTCCAAACTCATTTTAGGAGGCCATCATTACCCTGATAACCAAAATCAGACAATGATACTATAAGAAAAAAAATTACAGGCCAATATTTCTGATGAAAAAGATACAAAATCCTCAACAAAATATTAGTTTATCAAATTCAGCAATACACTCAAAGGATGGTATACCATGATCAAGTAAGATTTATTCCAGGGATGTAAAGATGATTCAACATTTTCAGATAAGTAATGTGATACACATGAATAAAATGAAGGTTAAAAATCATATGATCATCTCAATAGGTGAAGAAGGTGCATTAGACAGAATTCAACATCAGTTTATGATAAAAACACTCAACAATGTGGTTATAGTGGAAATATACCTCAACATAATAAGAGCCATATATAACAAGCCCACAGCTAACATCACACTCAGTGGTGAATAGTTGAAAGCATTTCTCTTAAGATCAGGAACAAGACAAGAATGGCTAGTCTTGGCACTTTTATTCAACATAGTATTGGAGTCTTAGCCAGAGCAATTAAGCATGAAAAAATAAAAGGCGTCCAATTTGGAAAGGAAGTAGCATAATTGTCTCTATCTGCAGATGGCATGATATTATACAGAATATTCTAAAATCACAACCAAAAATCTGTTAGAACTAACCAACTAACTCAACAAAGTTACAGCATATAGAATCAATGTACAAAATCTCTTCTTTTCTGTTCACTAACAGTGAAGTAGCAGGAAGAGAATTTAAGAAGACAATCTCATTTACAATTGCATCAAAAAGAATGATTTACTAAGAACAAATTTAACCAAGTACATGAAAGATCTGTACACTGAAAACTTTAAGATATTGATAAAATAATTTGAAGAAGATACATTTAAATGAAAAGATATTTCATGCTCATAGATTGAAGAATTAATATTGTTAAAATGTCTACACTACTCAAAGTAATTTATGGAGCCAATGCAGTCCTTATCAAAATTCCAATGGCATTTTTCACAGAAAAGTACAAGCAATCCTAAAATTTATATGGAACCACAAAAGATGCCAAATAACCAAGGCAATCTTGAGAAAGAAGAATAAAGCTGGAGGCATTTATGTACTCTCTAATTTCAAACTATATTACAGGAATAAACCCATACATATGTGGCCAATCAAGTTATGACAAGGGAGCTAAGAATACACAATGGGAAAATTAGAGTCTCTTCAATAAGTGATGGAAAAACCAGGGAGACATTCCAAAAAACGGAAACTATTTTTATACCACACATAAAAATTAATTAAATATTTAAAGGTTTAAATGTAACACTGGAAATCATAAAAGCCCTAGAAAAAAACACAGGTGATATGTTACTTTACATTGTTCTTGGCAATGATTTTTTTAATGTGACATCAAAAACAAAGGCAACAAAAGCAAGTGGGACCACATCAAGCAGGACTACATCAAACAAAAAGCTTGCAGGACAAAAGAGACCATCAACAAAATGAAAAAGCAACTTAGCAAATGGGAGAAAATATTTGCAAGTCATCTATCTGTTAAGTAATTAAATATCTAAAATATGTAAAGACTTTAGACAACTCAGTATCAAAAAGCCAACAATCCAGTTAAAAAGCAGGTGCAGGACCTGAATAACTATTTTTCCAAAGGAGATATAAAAACAGCCAAAAGGTACATGAAAAGATGCCTATCACCAATCATCAGGGAAATGCAAATCAAAACCACAAGGAGATACCAGCTCAAACCTGTTAGAATGGCTATTCTCCAAAAGACAAGAAATAACATAACAAGTGTTGGTGAGGATGATTGGATATCAATCCAAAGAATATGAAAATACTTAATAGAAAAGATATATGCAACCCTAAATTCACTGCAGCATTGTTTACAACATCAAAGATTTGGAAACAGCCTATATCCATCAATAGATAAATGGATAAAGAATATGTTATACACACAGAGGCACACACAAAACACACACAGGATTATTCAGCCATTAAAAAATAATCTTGTCATTTGAGACAATATTGATGGATTTGAAGACCTTATGTTAAATGTAGTAAGAGAGAAAAAGACAAATACCACATGACCTTACTTACATGAAATCTAAACACACACACACACACACACACACACACACACACACACACACACACACACACAAGAAAATGAACACCAAGGTCATATATACAGAGAAAAGACTGGTCATTGATTGTGGGAGTGGGGTGGATGAGAGGCAAAATGGGTAAAAGAAGTTAAAAAATACAAAGATCCATCTATAATAGGTTGTGAGGATTTAATATGCAACATGGCGACATAGTTAATAATCCTGTTGTATATTTGAAAGTTGCTAATGGAGTAAACCTTAAAAGTTTGTATCACAAGAAAAAAATTACATTTATTGATGGACGTTAACTAGACCTATTGTGGTGATGTTTTTACAATAAATGTACATGTCAGATCATTATGTTGTATACCTAAAATTAATATACAACTAGATGTCAATTATATCTGCATAAAAAAGAAAAATATGAATTACAGCTTGAGTTAATAAATATCATTATACTATATAAAAGAAATACAAAGTTAAACATTTTATATTAATTCATTTATAATCATATCTATCTAAAACTTGTCCTTTCACAAGTAATTTAAATTCATGGATTACAACTTTTTCTTATAAGTCAAAATCACCATTTTTCATAACATTATAAATTTCCTATATTAGCAAATAAACTTTATCCTATGTCCAGAATGAGTAAATAATTGTTTTCATTATGAAAGGATAGTTTGTGTAAATTATCTGTGTATTAATCCCAACACTATAGAAAAATCTGAAAGCAGATTATATCATATGCACACAACTACTCTGGGTACTGAAATCCATTTCCCTTATGAAGGCATTTTTAATAGCTATTAAATTAAAATTCAAATAATGAGAATCTTGGCATGCATTTGGCAATTCTTCAAGGCTATGAGTCAGAATATATTATGTGTCTTTATTACTATTACACTAAGCCACTGTAACTGCACATGCACAATAGTTATGACAGGCTGTACCATATAGGTAAGACAGCTGATTGCCTAGGGCAGCAAAATATTAGAGGAGTCAAATGTTTTGTGCCTGTTTATTATGTAAGTGATTACTTGCTAGAAGGAGGAGACATTTTTTTACTGCCTAGGGCAATAAAAATCCTCAATTTGACATTAGTCTTCTTCCTTTAGTAAGAGATACAAGCATACAATACATAAATGAACATCTCAATTTGACATTAGTTGTTAGTCTGTATGTGAACTTTTGGTCTTCCTGGGTGTGATACAGGGCCGGCACATGGTTTAACCAGGTCTTACATGATTAATGTTACTGTAAAAAGTATTATGCTAAAATATGGAACTTCTATGATGTCTCTACAGAGTCACATTCCTTAATAAGTTGATTTACAGTGATGTCATCTTTGAAACTTCGCTCTCACATACTATAAAACTTGTAGTAACATGAACTTAAAATTTGTTCATAAAGGCACTTCAAATGGAATATGCTTGAGACTGATTTCTATGCATCTTCTATGGGAGAACTAATCTTCATATTTATAATTCTCATGAACAGTGCCCAGACTTGCTTCTTACATCAAAATATGCTGACTCATGAGTGAAAAAATCATCAGCATTGAGGCCTGATTCAAAAGGTAGAAAATAACTGTAAGTGATTTTGTTTTGATTACTACCTTGAAGCTGAAAGACCACTTTCCTTCAAAAACAAAATGATTGGACAAGAAACATTCCTTGAGAATAACTTACAGTAAGAAAGAGACACCATTTTCCACAAGAGGAAATGTGAGAAGAATACCAACTTCAGGCTATCACTCTCTCTTAATATAGGCTGAATTTAAAATTTCACTGGAGGGGGTATCATTTAAATGTACAATGCTCACATCAATTAGGTAACCATGGAAAGTACTGAGAAATTACATTTGAAAAAAGGAATTTGCTACCTTAAAATATTTAGCTTCATTGTCATTATATATAAATGTATTCCCATTATAATCCAGAATTCTTGACTAAACAAAGAAAACTTAAATTTTAAAAGATAAGTTTTTGATACCCACCAAGAAAATAGGCAAAGTGCTATATATAGATGTGACAGTCATATAAAGAAAACATTAAAATATATAGAAAATGATCCAAATTGTCTTAGTAGCATGCATTAAATACTTTAACCTATCCAGCATGAGGCATCATTAGTAAGAACAAAATCCAAGTTATTTCTCAAATATATACATTGGAAGATACAGAAAAGGCAAACAGGGAAACAAAACTGAAGAAAACTGCAGTTGAAATTCCTGCTATGACAGATGCTGGCCTGAGTATAGATTCTATGTTTGAGTACCATGATGTTGATAGACAATCAGTTCTGTCAGTCATCATGGAAGTGATTGCTAATGGACTTTATTGTCTTGGACTCAGAGACATCATCAAAAAAAAAACAACTCTCCAGATTGAAGTTCTTGACATGCAATCAAAGTGCAGGAACACAGAAGACTACTGAAAGAACTGTCACTAAAGAACAATTGCTACAGAGCAATCCATAGGATCAGGTCAAGGATTTGTGACATGTTTACAGGGGATGAAATATCAGAGTTCTAAAAGTATTTATGTGTAGCTGAGAAACTTTATTCCCAAAGTACCATTTATGTTTGGGTTGAGATAAAAACAAAGATTCTGAATTTCATTTGTCAATATCTATCATCTAAATGTAACACTGCCATTATAAATATAAGGTTGTGCAATGGAATGACATATTAATCATTATTTATTTAATAAAAAAGTATTTGAAAGAAAAATGTTTGGCATAATTAACACATTCAAGTTGACCAGTGATCTAATTACAAAGAAATGACACATAAATATGAAACACAAACACATATTCCTGAATCCCTAACGTGATGTGCTGGACATGCTACTAGATAGTTGGGACACAGATATGCAGAAGACATTTCCTACCATCCAAACTGATATTATAGATTATATATATTTAATCTATTATAATAGGTAGTTGATAATTCACTGGAGATATACAATGGATCTCAAACTTTAGAGGCAGGAGAGGTCATGGTTCACCCAGATTTCTGGATTATATCCAAGAAATCCAGATTTAGCACATCTGTTTTGGGGACAGGAATCATCATTTCTGTAAATATCCCAGGTTTGTTTGACCCAGTTGTTTCCTGGAATGAATTTGCCAGACTTGAGGTTAAGGGCACAGCCTTCCACAAACCACCATCACTTCCACACAACAGCTACAAGTTCAGGCATCCCTAGGACCACCCTTACTTCTGACTAGTTGGCTTCAAACTTGAGTCCTCATATTCTCCCTCAAGTTCAGTAGTTCACTAGAAGAACTCAAAGAACTCAAGAGAGTGCCTATAATTATGAATGCAATTATATTATAGCAAAGTATACAAATCAGAACAAAAGTGAGAGACATATGGGGTGAGGTCTAGGAGGGATTCAAATGCAATGTTTCCATCCTTCTAAGGATGTGTTATCCTCCCAGCATATTGATACATGACAATATAAAAGGACTGCAACCAGGAAAACTCACCTAAACTTCAGGATTCAGAATTTTTATTGGAATTTTATTACTAGGCATGATTGATTGAATCATCACTATGTGTTTGAACTCAATTCCCAGTGACCTCACATGGCTAAAAGCTCCAGCCCTCTAAGAATAGGGATGGTCTTTCTGGTGTGGCCTGCTTCCATTCCACACCATCTCTTTAGCAAAAATTATCTAGTTGCCTATTGTGCGTCATCTCTTAGATATAAAGTATTTCATGTGGTGTGGTACAATGTAGTCCACAATAGTAGTCCACAATAATAAAGACACTTTCCTACTCTGTAAATTTGAAGGCTTTGGAGGTTACCTTCCAGAATCAGAGACAAAAGCTAGTTTAGTTCTTTGTTATATAACCCACAAACCAAATTTTGATAAGCAGAGGTCCTGTTATATGAGTGGCATAAATAAAGGGATTGATGACCTTTCTTACAGATGGCTCAATACAGACAATATTTAACATGGGTCTTGATTTAACAGTAGGAACTCAGTACTGTAATTAGAGAACTTTCCATGAATTGAATATTATGTGGATGGAGGTAAAGTGGTTCTGTGTATGAGAGGAGAATAAGAGACAATAGAGGAAGAATGGTAAAAAATAATAAAATATTCTATAGATTCCAATTCATGCACACACTACAAAACATAAAAAGGATGTAGGGTTGTAGAAATATGTTTACATAAAGAATGTGCTTTAGCCATTGTCATTACATTGCCATGAAAACCATTCCAGGACATAAGCTTTGATTCTTAGAAAAGAAGGCTAATTAATAGGGTTTTTTATTTCTAGATTTTTCTTCCTTATGATTAATGTTTTGTGGGGTCTTTTGGTTTTGTTTTGTTTTGTACTCATCACAGGAAGGCTCACAAAGGCTTAGATCTTCCAAAAACATCCTATCATTTAACAGTACTGATTTTAGTCTCCAAATTCTGCAACAATTGTTAACTTCCTAAGCTTCCCCCAAAATAGAGATTCTGAATTAAGGCAGTAGAGCAACATTACCAAACCTGGGGAAGATGAGAAAGGTGACAAATATTTTGAAACATAAATATAATTGTGAGTCAAAAGTGGATAAAATAATGGAAAATATGAAAATGGAAATATGTGCACACATGAGCATAACTGGTATAGAAGAAAAAACAGCAAAAAAATGACAGTAGTAGAGTAGGGCAAGAGACAACTAGATAGGCAAAAAAAAATTGGCATTGATGGGAATTTTTGCTTTGCTTGTGGAAGGAAAGGGAGAAGATTCCCTACAACCCTCAGGTTTTCAGTTTGTTTTAACAGAAATAAAGGGGAAACATATTTTTGGAAGATACTGATTTAATTTTGACAATAATCTTATGATGGTATTTGTAGGATACCAAAGTAGAGAGACCACGTTAAGCACAATGTCCAAGCATGGAGGCACTAGAGTGAGAATGACTTGATACCAAATTCCAGTTGCATTCACTTTATGGCTATGTGACCTAAGATAAGTTACGACTTTCCAAGAGCTTCTATTTCCTTGTGTATAAAATGGGAATTTTAATAATATCTATTCAATTATTGAAAGGAAAAAGTTGCCATCACATATAGCAAATACTTAGTACAGTAAAAAATAAAATTCTATCTGCTATAGTATAGTTAAGAAATAAAATCTTTAAGAGTAGGATATGGTGGAGAGGATTAAAGATGGCGGTGTGAGAGGAGAGACAGAGGCTTCCTCCTAAAACCGTATACAATTAGAAAATATAGTTGGTGCAACTAATCCTGAAAGAGCAACAAGAAAGAGGATGGTGCCAGACTGCATACACCTGGAAAAAGAGCATACCTCACAGAACAGGGTAACATGCCAAAGCTGTGGCTCAGTGGGACCCGAGCCCCTCCCCCACCCCAGCTCACTGGCGGGAGGAAGAGAAATGGAACAGGGAGGGAGAGGAAGCCTGGACTGCTGAACACCTAGCTCCAGAGATCTGCTCTGGGAGCACAAACCTACATTTCATGGTGCTTTCATGATACTCGTGTGATTACGGGGTTGGAAAGTTAATACAGGCAGAATTCCTGGAGAGACTGAGATTCCAGCTGCTTGTCGAAAACAGGGATCCATTTCCAGCTGCTCTGGGACAAAAGCTTATACCTGTGTGCTCGGCCCACTGTTTAAGGCAGTGGAGACAGGCAGAGCAGCCGGGAGGCAGGGAACAGCTCTTTCCTCCCCCCATGCACTAGTACCACTCCCCTGTGACCCCTGACATTGCTTCAGGGACTGAGCAGCTCCAGAGTAGAGCTTCTGCATACTAGAGGGTGCCATATACAAATATGAAATGTCAAAGGAACCTGATTCAGAGTAAAATTAATATAACTCCAGAGAAAGATTTAAATGACATGGACCTTATGACTCCTCCTGAAAGGGAGTTCAAAATAGATATCATCAACATTCTATTGGAGGTATGCAAAGATATTCAAGAACTCACAAATGAATTCAGGTTGGAGATCCAATCGTTGAAAAGCATGACGGAGGGTATTAAAAGTAGGTTGGATATGGTGGAGGAGACGATAAATGAAATAGAAACTAGAGAAGAGGAATAAAAAGAAGCTGAGGCACAGAGAGAGAAAAGGATCTTTAAGAATGAAAGAATATTGAGAGAACTGTGTGACCAATCCAAGCAGAACAATATTTGCATTATAGGGATACCAGAAGAAGAAGAGAGAAAGGGATAGAAAGTGTCTTTGAGGATGTAGTTGCTGAAAACTTACCCAATCTGGGGAAGGAGATACTCTCTCATGCCATGGAGGTGCACAGATCTGCCAAAACAAGGGACCCAAGGAAGACAACACCAAGACAAATAATAATAAAATTGGCAAAGATTAAGGATAAAGACAGACTATTAAAAGCATCCAGAGAGAAAAGTAAGATCACATACAAAGGAAAGCCCATCAGGCTAACATCAGACTTCTCAGCAGAAACCTTACAGGCCAGAAGAGAATGGCATGATGTATCTAATGCAATGAAGCAGAAGGGCCTGGAACTAAGATTACATTATCTGGCAAGATTATCATTTAAATTTGAAGGAGGGATTAAACAATTTCCAGATAAGCAAAAGCTGAGAGAATTTACCTCCCACAAACCATCTCTACAGTCTATTTTGGAGGGACTGCTATAGATGGAAGTGTTCCTAAGGTTTAATAGCTGTCACCAGAGGAAATAAAACCACAGTAAAAAAAGTAGAACAGCTAATTACTAAGCAAAGGCAAAATTAAATTAACTATCCCCAAAGTCAATCAAGGGATAAACAAAGAATACAGAATATAATCCCTAACATATAAAGAATGAAGGAGAAAGAAAAAGGAGAAAAAGAAAAGAACCTTTACATTGTGTGGGTAACAGCATATTAAGTGAGTTAAGTTAGACTCTTAGTAAGGAAATTAACCTTGAACCTTTGGTGACCACGAATCTAAAGCCTGCAATGGCAATAAGTACATACCTATCGATAATCACCCTAAATGTAAATGGACTGAATGCACCAATCAAAAGACGTAGAGTCACTGAATGGATAAAAAAGCAAGAGCAAGACCCATCTATATGCTGCCTACAAGAGTCTCACTTTAAACCCAAAGACAAACACAGACTAAAAGTGAAGGGATGTAAAAAGATATTTCATGCAACTAACAGAGAGAAAAAAGCAGGAGTTGCAGTACTTGTATCAGACAAAATAGACTTCAAAACAAAGAAAGTAACAAGGGACAAAGAAGTACATTACATATTGATAAAGAGGTCAATCCAACAAGAAGATATAACCATTATAAATATGCACCCAACACAGGAGCACCAACATATGTGAAACAAATACTAACAGACTTAAAAGGGGAAATAGAATTCAATGTATTCATTCTAAGAGATTTCAACACTCCACTCACTCCACAGGACAGATCTACCAGACAGAAAATAAGTAAGGACACAGAGGCAGTGAACAACACAATAGAACAGATGGATCTAACAGACATCTACAGAATTCTACACCCAAAAGCAACAGAATACACTCTCTTCTCAAGTGCACATGGAACATTTTCAAGAATAGATCATATTCTAGGCCAGAAAAAGAGCCTCAGTAAATTCAAAAAGATTGAAATTGTACCAACCAGATTCTCAGATCACAAAGGTATGAAACTAGAAATAAATTATGCAAAGAAAATGAAAAATCCCACAAACAGATGGAGGCTTTACAACATGCTCCTAAATAACCAATGGATCAATGACCAAATAAAAACAGAGATCAAGCAATATATGGAGACAAATGACAACAATAATTCAACACCACAAAATCTGTGGGACGCAGCCAACGCTCTGCTAAGAGGAAAGTATATTCCTATACAGGCCTACCTCAAGAAAGAGGAACAGTCCTATATAAGGAGTCTAAACTCACAATTAATGAAAGTAAAAAAGGAACAACAAATAAGGCCCAAAGTCAGTAGAAGGAGGGACATAATAAATATTAGAGCAGAAATAAATAAAATTGAGAAGAATGAAACAATAGAATCAATGAAAGCAGGAGCTGGTTCTTCGAGAAAATAAACAAAATAGATAAACACCTAGCCAGACTTACCAAGAAAAATGAGAGTCTACATGAATAAACAGAATCAGAAATCAGAAATGAAAAATCACTACAGATACCACAGGAATAGAAAGAATTATTAGAGAATACTATGAAAAATTATATGCTAATAAACTGGATAACATAGAAGAAATGGACAACTTTCTAGAAAAATACAACCTTCCAAGGCTGACCAAGGAAGAAACAGAAAATCTGAACAGACCAATTACCAGTAATGAAATTGAACTGATACTCAAAAACCTACCTAAGAACAAAACCCCTGGACCAGATGGCTTCACTGTTGAATTATATCAAACATTTAGTGAAGACCTAATATCCATTCTCCTCAAAGTTTTCCAAAAAATAGAAGAGGAGGGAATACTTCCAAACTCATTCTATGAGGCTAGCATCATTCTAATACAAAAACCAGGCAAAGACACCACAAAAAAAGAAAATTACAGACCAGTATCCCTGATGAACATAGATACAAAAATAATCAACAAAATATTAGCTGACTGAATTCAAAATACATCAAAAAGATCATCCATCATGATCAAGTAGGATTTATTCCAGGGGTGCAAAGATGGTACAACATTGGAAAAATCCATCAATATCATCCACTGCATCAACAAAAAGAAGGACATAAACCACATGATCATCTTCATTGATGCTGAAAAAGCATTTGACAAACTTCAACATCCATTCATGATAAAAACTCTCAATAAAATGGGTATACAGGGCAAGTACCTCAACATAACAAAGACCATATATGATAAACCCACAGCCAACATTATACTCAACAGCAAGAAGCTGAAAGCTTTTCCTTTAAGATCAGAAATAAGATAAGGATGCCCACCTTCCCCTCTTCTATTCAACATAGTATTGGAGGTCCTAGCCATGGCAATCACACAACACAAAGAAATAAAAGGCAACCAGATTGGCAAGGAAGAAGTTAGACTGTCCCTGTTTGCAGATAACATGATATTGTAAATAAAACACCCTAAAGACTCCACTCCAAAACTACTAGAACTAATATCTGAATTCAGTAAAGTTGCAGGATACAAAATTAATACACATAAATCTGTGGCATTCCTATACACTAACAATGAACTAGCAGGGAGAGAAATCAGGAACACAATTCCATTCACAGTTGCTTCAAAAAGAATAAAATACCTAGGAATAAACTTAACCAAGGAAGTGAAAGACCTATACTCTGAAAACTACAAGACACTCATGAGAGAAATTAAAGAAGATACCAATAAATGGAAACACATCCTGTGCTCATGGATAGGAAGAATTAATATTGTCAAAATAGCCATCCTGCCTAAAGCAATCTATAGATTCAATGCAATCCCTATCAAAATATCAACAGCATTCTTCAACGAACCAGAGAATATCATCCTAAGATTCATATGGAACCATAAAAGACCTCAAATAGCCAAAGCAATCCTGAGAAGGAAGAAAAAGCAGGAGGAATTACACTCCCCAACTTCAAGCTCTACTACAAAGCCACAGTAATCAAGACAATTTGGTACTGTCATAAGAACAGACCAATAGACCAATGTAATAGACTAGACAGCCCTGATATAAACCCAACCATATATGGTCAATTAATATATGATAAAGGAGCCAGGGACATACAATGGGGAAATGACAGCCTCTTCAATAGCTGGTGTTGGCAAAACTGGACAGCTACTTGCAAGAGAACAAAACTGGATTATTGTTTAACCCCATACACAAAAGTAAACTCAAAATGGATTAAAGACTTGAATGTAAGTCATGAAACCATAAAACTCTTAGAAGACAACATAGGCGAACATCTCCTGAATATAAGCATGAGCAACTTCTTCCTGAACTCATCTCCTCGAGAAAGGGAAACAAAAGCAAAAATGAACTCATGTAACTACATCAAACCAAAAAGTTTTTGTACAGCAAAAGGACATCATCAACAAAACACAAAGGCATCCTACAGTATGGGAGAATATATTTGTAAATGACAGATCCAACAAGGGGCTAACATCCAAATATATAAAGAGCTCACACACCTCAACACCCAAAAAAGCAAATAAACCGATTAACAAATGGGCAAAGGATATAAAGAGACAGTTCTCCAAAGAAGAAATTCAGATGGCCAACAGACACATGAGAAGATTATCCACATCACTAATCATCAGGGAAATGCAAATTAAAACCACATTGAGATATCACCTCACACCAGTAAGGATGGCCAGCATTGAAAAGACTAAGCACAACAAATGCTGGTGAGGATGCCAAGAAAGGGGAACCCTCCTACACTGCTTGTGGTATGTAAGCTAGTTCAACCATTGTGGAAACAATAAGGAGGTTCCTCAATAATCTAAAAATAGAAATACCATTTGATCCTGGAATCCCACTCCTTCGAATATACCCAAAGAATACAACTTCTCAGATTCAAAAAGACATATGCACCCCTATGTTTATTGAAGCACTTTTTACAATAGCCAGGATATGGAAGCAAACTAAGTGTCCATCTCTAGATGAATGGATAAAGAAGATGGAATGGAATACTATTCAGCTATTAGAAAGAAACAAATCCTACCTTTTGCAACAACATGGTTGGAGCTGGAGGACATTATGCTCAGCGACATAAGCCAGGTGGAGAAAGACAAATGCCAAATGATTTCCCTCATTTGTGGAGTATAACAATGAAGCAAAACTGAAGGAACAAAATGGCAGCAGACTCAAAGACTCCAAGAATGAACTAGTGGTTATGAAAGGGGAGAGTTGAAGGAGGGTGGGTGGGGAGGGAGGGAGAAGGGGACTGAGGGGTATTATGTTTAGTACACATGGTGTGGGAGATCACAGGGAGTACAGTGTATCACAGAGAAAGGATGTAGTGGGTCTCTGTCAACTTGCTGCACTGATGCACAGTGACTGCATTGGGGTATGGGTGGTGACTTGATAATATGGGTAAATGTAGTAACCACATTGTTTTTTCATGTGAAACCTTCATAAGAGTACATATCAATCATACCTTAATAAAAAATAAAAAATAAAAAAAAGAGTAGGATATGATGAATGGTGTCAACTCTACCATAAATTCAAGGTTTTTGAATTTGTCTTGGTTTGCAATTCATTGCAAGATGAAAATGGCTCTGGAAGAAATGTGTTCAAGTCAAACTTATTGTATATTGAGGTATAAAGAGATCATTTTAGAAAATGATTAATAATAGGTGCTGAAGAAATTACGTAGTGGTTGAATCCACATGAAGGTAAAGAGGACCATAGTATTTGGTACTATCTGCTGTGTACTCCTGATATAATTAGAAAGTAATTATTTTTTAAATCCCCAATGTAAGAACTGATTCAAGAGGGAAACATCAGTGCACACTAAAATAAAATGGGTAAAAGACTATTGAAGAACAAGATATTGACAGGCTATCAATGTATTACTACATAGATTATTAGCTATTGAAAAAGTGAAAAAAATATGTACTTTTATATTATAGACTTGGCAGTTACCTTTTAACTGAATGATCAAATTTAATCATTTAATCAAAGTGGAACATCCTGGTATTATGTGTTCACTGATTAATATGCAGCTTATAGCATCACCCAAAAGTGCCCTTGCAAAATTAAGTTAATGGATGAAATTCCGATAAAATTCACAAAGTGGAATATTCCACAAGACAATTGACCTAAGTTCTTTAAAATGTCAGTGTAGTAAAGATTTAAAGAATGGGAATGTTCTAGAAGTGACTATAGAGACACTACAAAAAATGTAACTCATGAACCGTGAATAAATTCTGAATTTGGAGAAATCAACAACATAAGGATCTTTGCTGGAGGAAACAGTTTCTGAATATCAATATGAAATGGATTTCACACCATACTGTATAATTATTTTTAATTATCTTAGGTGTGCAAATTGCACGTCCAGTATGTATTCTTGGTCTTAGGGAGTACATGCTAAAACAGCTAGTGGTGTATTATCATGATTTCTATAGCTCACATTCAAATAATTCAGAAAGACAAAAAGAGTAAAAACAAAATGGCAAAATATTCACAACTGGTGAGTTTTGTACTGTTCATTTTACTGTTTTTAAATTTTGTTTATCTGTCTTTTAAAAATGTTTTGGAAAATGTATCCAGAATCCCTAAAATTAATACAAATATAATAAATTATTTATTGTTAAGCCATGGGTCTATTTATCAAAGACCAACTCATATAGAAGTATGGGTTGTGAAGAGAGATCAAGACTGTCATCCTCAGCAAAACATGGCATTGAACACCAAGGGACAGATTAGGTTACTTAAGGAAGTATGATCAGGCCCAAATCCTGGGCCATTCTTACATTTCTGACATTTAAAATTAAAGCAGATGATGAGGAGTCACACACACAAAAAAATGCCGAACTAGAAACAGACAATGAAGGATGTGTTGGCACTTGGACCAAGAGAAGAAAATGTGGAAAGCTACTGAGAAGCTAAGGAAGGCAAGAAAACAGTAAAAGGAAAAGAATTTTAGGATTTTTTAAGAGTATCTTATTAGGATACCTGTTAAATGTACAGATTATAATTCTTAGCCAAGTTATGAGGACATTTTGAATTCCTACGTTTAGTCTGATATGTCTGAAAGCTGTGTATTTCACAAAACTACAAGCGATTTTTATCTTCAGGGAAATCTGGGATACTTTTATCTAAGATGGTGATTTTCAGAATCTGTTATCTGGATCAACAACAGCAGTATCAAATGGAATCTGTTAGAAATAAACATTCTTGATCCCACTCTACACAGAATGATATGTGCTCTGAGAAGGCTGACTCACAGTTGTTGAACTTTGAGAACCATTAGTCTAAGACCTTGCAAATAAAAATTTTAAAAGAAATAGGATATGTATTAAAACTTACAGAAAGGTAGAATTCTTGAAGTATTAAGCACAGGAAAAGCACACTACTGCAAGAATGATCCAGAAACCAGATGCTAAACCAAAATCACGCTGATAAAATCAATCCCATTCAGACCAGTCTAATTTAATCTTTTCTTTCTCTGAACTTCTAAACAATTATAGCCTGTATTACATCCCCTTCATGTAGTCTGTGTTACATCTGCCTGCATTATCCTTTTACCCATTGACAACCACTTTACCCCTATAATACACAGACACATACATACACACTCTTCATGAAGCCCTGTGGTAGGTAGGTTGCTTCCCTTTTCCCAAATCAACACCTAGGATCAATTATTAAGATCCATAATATTCACAAAAAACGATGAATTTTTCAGGGTTTCAATGTGTCTTGTTTACCAATGCCATCTTCTCAACACATAGCAGAGAACCTAATGAATAATGGTGTTCAATAAATACTAGAAAGATTACCATATAGCTTATCGATCAAATGTATGCTGACTTATATTAAAATTTTTTATATCCATTCCTTCCCACTCTCCAATCATTTTTGAGTAACTTGAGGACTTTTGATTAGATGGATGCTAAGTAAAAAAATCAGCTCATTTATTAAATTCCTCAGCCTACTATCTACCAGGGAAGTACAGACAGGTAGACTGGAAGCTTTCAGCTCTTGATTCCTTGATCAAGTTCTTGAAATTGAATCAAACATGGCATGGCCTGTGGAGACTATGGGAATTATTTAAGGAAAAATCAAGCAGTAGTATATCAACATTTAAATCTTTCCTGTCTAGCCAAGTTCCAAAGTCATATACTTGTTTTTGATTGGGGTCATATAGCATAGAGGCAGGAGAGAAACTCATGCTAGAGGCTATTACAAGCTAGAGGTCAAGGACAGAGATTATTAAATATTTACTTTGTGAAATGACCCCTTCTTACTTTGCTGGGACCATAATTAATATTCAGTAACAGTTGTGGTGATAGTAGGGAGAGAGTGTTGAATGGAGTTTTAGTGCTAACATTCTTGTCTTCCATGTCCCGAAGGAAACAATTAGTGACTCACTGATTCCAAAGAGAGAACTAAAACCCTTGGAATAGTAGGACATTTCTGAATATCAAACTTAAATTCATGTAGTTGAATTAATCTGCTGAAGCAATTTGTTTAATTTGGAGAAACTGCATGAGGCATTCAAATTAAACACTTGAATGACTTATATAGGCTGTGCCTGATTTAAAATTTTATGCATTGTAAGGGTTTCTGAACCTTTTCTGTTCTCTTTGATGACCTTGATTGACTTAAGCTAAAAATTAGATCATTAGAATGCCTTTTCTTGACTGTGATGACAGAAATTATTATTCTGCAATTTTAAAACAAAGATATTTTTATTTTAACATCTTTTTATTGTTCACATACCTGTTTCTTAAATAAGAAATAATGAAAGCTTTATACGAAATTAGAGCTAGCAAAATCATTTTTCAAATTTTACAATGTCCTCTATTTCTTCCAGGATATCTATAAAAATATTTTTAATGTAATTAGACCTAGAGGGGGAATGAGGGAATACTCAATATTTCTTCAATATCATCATGAAACAAGGGAACTCTTCATGCATTTAGGACATACTGAATTTCAAATATTTAAAATCTGGCTTACATTTTTATAAGGGCCTATTTGAATCATCAGAATAAAGATGAAAATGCTGAATACCAGCCAAATAAACTATTAACATAAATTTCATAAATTTATTTAAACTTGACTATATAATACTGACTTACTATAAATTATGGTATAATATCAATCAAAGCAATAATCAGGTATGTAGCTGGAATCATAAAATTGAATGCTAAACAGCTTCTTAAAAACTAATTTCAAATATGTGTTGATATCTGTGAATATATTATAGGATTTCAAATAAAGAAAGTATACATGATAATAATGATTTTTCCCCACTACATTGGACTTTTTATCTTGAATATTAAAAGGAAAAGATATGAACCACAGATTATATTTTGTGTAATATACATTTCTTAATTGCTAAATCTCATTTTTGCTATATTGTCTTAATTTTATAATGGGCAAAATAAAACTCACTTAAAAACTATGACCAAAAAATAAAGTCCAAATTATGTAGACCTGTTTCTATTATACTGAAGGATACTTCCCATTGACGAGGATTCCCTCCTCAGTCAAACTTTAGTCAGTCTTCTCTGAACCGTTTTGTGGACTAGACCTTGTCCTCAGCTACTGAGTCCTGTTTTTCAAGAATCCTGGTAAGTCGGTTTAGGGATAACTACCCCCACACTTGATATCTAATCAATTTCCTCAGCCTCCCCCTTCACCCCCATATCTAATCAAGTTACTCTTAATAATTTTCAGTTCATTAACCCTCTCCTTCCACTCACTAGCTATAAATCCTCACTGCCCTCTCTGTATTCAGCATTGAGATCTATTCTATTCTGACGTCTCTCTACCCTACTGCAGTAGCTCAAATAATATCTGTCTTGCTGTTTTTAACAAGTATCTGGTGCAATTTCTCTTTGACTTGACCAATTTAGCTTTGCACAATTTGTTATTTTTTCTCTTCTTAATGCATACAGATTAAATAACATACAAATGTTTTATTTTAAATCTTCATTGGTATTCAGTGTATGAAGAAACAGTAAAATTATTTAAAAATCAAGTTGAAATAAGAAAGCATAATGCTGTAAACCAGATGGAAAAGAGTTCTGTCAGTTATTTTCTCTCATTAACCTTTAATGACATGGTATAAAAAGTGGCATAACAGAAGTAATTTAAGAGGAAGAAGAGTTCATGAAATACAACAGATGAATACAGTAATTTAACATGGTTAAGACATTTACCTTGTTCTCTGAAATGACCCCTTCAAGCAATTTCATGTTGCTTTTATTCTCACTTAAGTTAAGATTACATAATTATCACTGCAATTAGTTTTAGGCTTGAAAGACAATATCATTTAATTCATTTTAATAAAATAAATAAATGTAAAATTTTCTATAAACTTGAATTTTAAACTTATATGACACAATTTTAAAATAGACTTTCTGAGATACAATTTTAAGATAAAATATCTTAAAAGCTATTTTAAAATAAATTCCTTACCTCTTTTTTTTATTTCTTTCTTGTTTTGGCTGTGCATTAAGATTATTTACTTTTCCTTTCTGTTTAGCTGCTCTTACTTTATAGTTTTTGCTCAACCTGTCTTTCTTCTTCCTTTTGTTAAACAAAATTTCAGGTCACAAAAGAAGCTTCTGAAATGTAAATGGATAAAATGTTTCAGGCAGGTGTTTCTATTTTTCTACTAACTGCATTGAATGTCTAAAGAAAAAAGAATGTCATCTTGTATTCCAGATACAATGATGTTATGTAATGTGTAATGCTACTTGTAATTTGGAAGAAATTGCCCCACTGTTATGTAATGAGTCCTTTGAAATTATAATAATTATGAAGTACAGGAGTTTTCACTCACCATTGCTTCATTATATAAGGCAGATTTACCACATCATATTTAAATAACAGTTGTCAAATATTTACCTGTATATTCATATTTACTCACAAGGTAATAGTGATTATTAAAAATATTTATATCAAAGTCATTGTCTAATTTCTTTATAATTTTGTCTTTTTTCAGAATAGTGTGAAGATCTCTAGACAATGAACATGTGAGAATATGCCGAAAATACTGGAAATTATTTTGAAATCATGAATTAACATAACGTCAAAATTAATCATAAATATCATCAAGATCAATCTCTATATTTAGGCTTATTAAGAATATAGACAAAGATGCCATCTAGTATATTTCTTTATATAATATTATCTCCTCCTTTCACCTCATGCTTACCTTCATTGTTGACTTTTCATCTATTCTCATTATAAAAATAGGAGATCTTCAGGACTCAGTCTTGGACCTCCATTCTTCTTTTCTCTATCTCATCTGTGATGACTTTCCATTCATTTCACTGACCTACTTCAATCACCATTCATATGATCACAATTTCCAAATTCTAATCTCTGGCACAGGCTTCTTTCAGCTTTATTATTGTATATGTAACTGTCTTCTTGACATTTCTACTCAGAAATTTTATAGTCATCTTGTGTTATCATATTCAAAACTAAATTATTTGATAAATTTTTTCACCTGAATACTCTTCTTTTCCATGCTTCCCATCCCTCTAAAGAAGGTGTTAGCTGATGCCTGCATATGTAGTAGATACTTATAAATATCTGTTGATTGGATGAATTACTACATGGGACCTGATTCCTATTATCCAAAGATTGACTCGAAATCATTCCTATAAAAACAGTGGTATATTGTTCTTAGATAAAGGATAGAAATAGTTTTTCAAGGAATCAGGCAGTATATCTGCTATGTAAAGAGCAAGAGTTACGGATTTTTTTTTTTTTTGGATTTTCCACAAGAAACAAACTCCTGTGACATGTGCCATTTGAAATGTTGCCATTTCTACTCTTTCTGCATGTTTCACTCCTCATGTATTGGTATCCGCTGCCTCAGCATAAACATTATAGGCATGGAATATATTAGAAAACATAGATGAAGTATGGGTTCCTATTCCAGCATAGTAAAAAGTTGACAGAGTTTCAAATCAGATACATCTTTCATTGGATTTATCTTCATGTTAATAGCTGTTATCTTGAAAAAGTAACTATGCTTTTGAACATCACTTTTCCTACTTCAAAAATGGAAATAAAAAATCCTACCTCATAGCTTAGTTGGGACATATTATAAGATTTTGATAAATAATTTCATAGTAAAAAATACTACACAAAAATGCAGTCAGTAAGAACACTTTTGGCAGTCCAAAATATCAACAAGTAAATTTAGGATAGAAAAATCTAAGAATAACTGTTCTTTGCCATAAAAATTGTTTGCAGACTTTCTATTCACTTTATACTTTGCAGAGTTGTTTATGGAAACTATGAAAGTAAGACACTACACTCAGCAGAATACTGCTTATAAGAAGCACAAAATAAAGTGAACCGAAGGAATTATAAAATATTAAAATTTAATATTAAATATGAATTATTTAATTTTTATTTATTTATTTTATTTTATTTATTTATTTTATTTTATTTATTATTTTATTTATTTAATTAATAATTAAATTTTAATATTAAAATATTAAAAATAATCAAAATTTTATAGTCAAAGTGAAAAAGCTGAGTGTTTTGGATTTTCAGTGATTGAGTGACCAGAAGGGTCTCAGACTTAGTAAGACTGACTCAGTGTATTCAGAGTCTGCTCCTGGTCTAGAAAATTTCATACACAGTAATTGGGAAATATATAAAGCAAACTGCTCAGGTATTGTGAACACATCACACCAATGTCACTGTATCCCTGCTATTATGTTTCATAAACGAAAAAGAGACTGCAATGGAGTAAGTTACACAAAGGTTACATATTCTTTAAAAAAAGGATGTTTTCACATTTTGTTTTAACTGAGATTTTAGTTGTTCTTCGGTTTTGTTTTTAATTTTCTTCCTTCCTGCTCTCCCTTCTCCCTCTCTTCCCCTTCTTTCCGTCCCTTTTCTTTCTTTCTCTATAACTTGGTATCTTTATGACCTTTTTCCACTCAAGGTATTAAAAAAAAACCTACATTTTAAAACTGTCACTGCTAGAAATATTATTCAAGAAAACAGAAAGAGAGAGATTTTGCTTTTTAAACAAAACAAAACCCTGCAGGCAGTCCCAAGCATGTAACCAATTACTTATCCACTTGTCCACATACCTTTTGTTATATGAATATTTTCACAGTATGAATGTCTTTAAGACTCACAAAGATGCTTTGGCAGATAATCAAATATCTGCTCCATTTTAAAAATAGTGATAGCTACTTATAATAGGGGCACTGCCGTGTTGATCGCTGTACAGGGACCACTGTGCAGTACAAAAGGGGCTGATATCTGTAGCAATTATTTCTGCTTGTAGCATAATAAACTTTTAGGACAATTTATAGAGGGCATGTGCTGAGTGCATTTGAGGTTTCTCATTTTAGCCATCAGCTCTGTAAACTGAGCAGGGAGGGACAAGGCACAAAAGTATTTACTTAGATTGCTAGAGAGAAAATCTTGAAATTAAAGGAAGAGTAAAAAGCATCATAATCTCTATTTCTTCAGTTAATGAGTGACAAATTTTCATCCTCTTTGAACCCAAGTCTAGTTGTCTACAATCTATATTTCTCCACACAGGATTTTTCATGGATATATTTTAGATGAACAATTCATGTACTTTTTCCTTTTTTTCACCTCATAGATTTCCTCTTTCTCAATACACACACACACACACACACACACACACACACACACACACACACACATTGCACACCAGGTTGCACAAAGCCATTGGACAGGCTGATACAATCCTATCTAGTTATAGTGACTACAAAAAAGGTAAGGCTTTAAAAATAGTACTATTCATGAAGTCCTCAGATTGTCCTGCGTAGACTGGGTCTTCCTATATTCCCCTCTATTCATTTGTTATAGTAGACTTGGCACTTTTAAAAATAATAATGAGGTCACAGGAACATTTCCCAATAGCTTAATAGAATCACGCTCTTTTTCTCCCTTTTAGCAAATAATGTTGAGCTAGTACACATTTCTTGGGTTTTACCTATTAATGATACTTTCTAAAATATGCAAATAACTCTTTCTCCAAAAGCAGGTTGTCTGATTATGCTGTATTGCCAAGGGCAAAATAAAAAGAGAGGCTAAAGTAGTTTAAGGGATTTTTAACTAGTTCTGTAACTTTTGCTCAGGTTGAAATTATTCAGTTTTCTCAAATTACTGAGACACTTTAATTCTTTTCTCATGGGGAAACTAATTCAGGGAAGACTTTTCCTGGACAGCTTAGCTTGTGATCAAAGAGGCAGTTAGGAAGTACCTTTCCAAAGCTCTCATGCGGGGTCCTGGTCTGTTCTAAAGTGTCAAAGGCATGAAATGCCAATCTCAAGATGCTTTTTAAAATATTATTCTGTTTTTCTTCATCCTTTTCTATTTGGGTGAACTATACATACATATAATTTACTATTTAGCCACTTTTTAAGTGTATAGTTCAGTGGTATTAAGTACACTTACATTGTTGTGCAACTATAACCACACCACCATCCATCTCCAGAATTTTTTTCTTTTTTCCTAAACTGAAACTCTACCCATTAAAAAGTAAACACCCCATAACCCTCTACCATCAATCTCTGGTTTAAAAATGTTTAAAAGTACATTGTTTTATAATAATTAGATTTAACAGTATTTAGAAATTACTAGTCACATAACTGTGTAATAAGGACAATCAGAAATGGTATATATGAATCAGCAAGATTCATGTGACAGTCAGTAATATTTATTAAATGAACACCTGGTTCTTATTTTTATTAGGCCAATTAAATTCACTTGTTTCTTTCTGTAGGAATTTTTATATTATAGCAGGTTTTGCACACAATATACAAATGTGTAAAAATTTCTAGTAGGTGAGATGATCTGTCTTGGGAAGTGTCAGTCAAGGTAAAGGGACAGAGCAGAGGGTCAGATTCAGGCCAGTCTTGGAAAATTCAGACCCATCCAATAATCTGCTTAAATAGTCTCTCTAAAGGATACTTTCTCTTTTGATTTCAAATAGTATTTATTGTGTTTGTGTCCATTATTCTCTCTCCTTCCCAGATAAGGCAGCTGAAACAATTCTAATGGTAGCAGAGAGAGGAATTGTCTGCCTCTAATAAATCTTCTGGTGTCTGCAATAGGGCTCTCCATGTTCGTCTGGTTTGCAGGAGACATGTTGCTATGTAAAGTCTGTCAATGACCAAATTGTTATCTATTCTCTTTGTCTCAGGCAAAGATGGGAAGTCCATCGTACACATTTTCCATTCAAGACCACTGCTAGACTGACCCCCTTACCAAGGGCTCCTGCCAACATTCAGCTAACTTCTCAGCTTTCTCTGGTAATGCTGAGGAACTTTTCAAACCCTTCCTATCTGTTTCCTTTGGTCTAACAATACCATATTGCTGACTTCCCCTTACAGACCCAAATAAAAAGTTAAGCAAAGATGCTGTGTTCTTCTTATCCTTTCACCCTAAACCAGAGTGCCCCATTTTATTTTGCTTTACTTTTTGATCTTTGAAGATACTGTGTGTTGTTACAAATTTTACAAATTGTGTGCTTCTGGAAACCCTGCATTGAGAAAGTCTATTGGTGCCATTTTTCCAACAGCATCTTCTTACTTCATGTCTTTTTCACATTTTGGTAATTCTTGCAATATTTCAAACTATTTCATCACTATATTTATTACAGTAATTTGTGATCAGTAATTGTGACTTCCTGAAAGCTCAGATGATGCTAGAATTTTTTAGCAATAAAGTATTCTTAAATAAAGGTACTATATATTTTTAGACATAATGCTATTTCACACTTAATAGACTACACTGGGGAAACCAACTGCACTGGGGAAACCAATAAATTCATTTGACTTGTCTTATTGTGAAATTTAACTTATTGTGGTGGATCGGACTCTGTAGTATCTCTAAGGTATGCCTGTGTATTAGTCTTTGACCTATAGAAGGGTCAGCAGTATACACACTTTTCTTTACTGCTTATCCAAGCTTTTTAACCCTTCCATCCTTCTTTTAGAAAAAAAAGGTAAAGTTTTCATTTCTGAAACTGGTAAACTCTTATAAATAATTATCCCCAGTACAATTTTAGTTAAGCCCCATCAGCTTTAATAAACTACTCAAAAAAGCACAAAGCTAAGCAAACACCAATCCAAGAAGTAACATGGAAATAAATCTGCATAGTGTAATTTTTAAGACTGACAAGTATTAACCCAATCAGAAAGATGTAACAAGAACTTTTTAAATGCAAGTAACTACAGTTTGTGTTTAAAGCCATTTTCTAGTGTTGAACTAGTTAATTACAGGAATAAAATAAGTCATAAAGTATTAATATCCATATTTTTATGAATAAAATAAAGTTTAGGGTCATTTTTACAGATTCATTTTGATTACTAGAAAGTAAACATGCCCTCTTTAAAAATAAATAAAGTAACATAAAGCAAATTTTGATACATTTCTGATGTTGGAAATGCCACCTACAGCCCTGTATTCATTTAACCTAAGGATTGATGTTTGGATGGATCCAACACTCCTCTGAGGATAAGAGACATTATCGGCCAATTAGTCTTCAGTGGGAATGAGCTTTCAGTTCTTAAATGTAAGGAAGTGCATTAGAGCAATGAGAAGAGATAAAACTATTGTTGTACATTTAAAGTGTTGGTTGATTTAAGCATATATATAGTAATTAAAAATAGTAATATTTGCTCAAAATAATTTTTATCAAAATCTCTGTTGTACTTTGAATCAAGATTACTTTTTTTGCTTCATTTTTCAAAAGCAAGTACAACTTGTGAAATACAAAAAGTGTGTAAGATGACATGTGGTGACTATCTGTATTTTTCAAGTTAAATAAAAATCATTTTTTTCACCGGCAGTTTTACTTAATAGTTTTAAGATGTATGCCTTTGAACCAGGATAGCTTCACTAAATGGACTTTGATTTTATCATATTATTTTTGCTTTTGTTCAATCCTTCATACTTAGGGACTATTCCAAGCATTTTGTGTATTCCAAGTCTTCTGATCCTTTTATTAAAATTAATCATACATATATGCTATACAACATACCCAGAGGCAGCTACAGTGGGCTTTTGCCATCTATCTCCTCAAAAGAAAAAGCATAAAGCATATTGCTATGACAACAAAGTATTCTTATTATACTAGCTAATCAATACCAAAGGAAAGAAGTATTCTCTCTCAGACACTTAACACACACACATTTTCTTAAAGATTTTTCCTCAGCAAAGACTATGCCAGTATTCAAATAAGTATGACAGTACTGCACTTTTGCACTTTTCAGAAGAAAATAAGCTAATGTCTAAAAGGCTGTGAAATTTGTCTAGAATTGACAGATGTTGGTAGGTAGTATCTTATTTCAGCCCAGTCGAAATAAAGGCAGATTGAATGAGATATGCAGCAACTGAAAATATAAAATTTTATATATTACCTGTCGTATTGAAAAATATTTCTACAAATTACAAACCATCTCTATGTTCCAAATTCATTACACAAATACTGGTAGCTGTTAAAATACATAAAAGTTCCTCTCCTCCCTGGTATTTTGAATCATTAGGCAATACCTTTCTAGTGACTGGGGTGGATGCTGGTGATACTATCAGGCAACAGCAGGACATGCAGCTAACTGTTAGACCTCAAAGATGTACCTTTGAACCAGGATAGCTTCACTAAATGGACTTTGATTTTATCATATTATTTTTGGTTTTGTTCAGTACTTCATACTTAGGGACTATTTCAGTCAGTAGTTAACCAGTACAACTATTGCCTTACTGGCATGTCCATTCTCACAAGCCCTGATTGCAATCTTGAACCCAGGGTATTAAATCTTAGAGAAGAATTTAAATTTGAAAAAGACAAAGAAAAAATTTTGTTCTAGATACTAAACAGGATATAAAGTATGAGTGTAAAATGCAAATACATGTTGATTCTTTTACTTTTCTTCTTTTCCCAATTCCTTTGCTTTCATGTGGGAAGTTATTCATTATATTTAGTTACTATAAATCAGTGGAATGGTGGAGATTTGTAATTTGTAAATAAATCTGTAGATTTTTTTCAGAAACAAATTCTCTCAGAAGTGGTTGACCCCACAGGCCCAGCTTCCCTGGCATTCTTCTCATGTGGAGGCTATTATTCTTTTTTTAATAATCTTTTTACACATTAGGCTTAGACCATTAGTTCAGTGATCTACATTGTTCCCCAGTGCCCTTTACAGATCATGTCTTCTCCTTCCTCTTTCAGTAACTTGTTCAGCAAAGATTCTTCTATCCATTTCTATTATCCTCTTCTCCCTCTTATATGCTGCCTGTTCCTGGCATCCCTTATTCATTGAGGATATTAGAATATGGCTCCATTTCTCTTTCTCCATTCTTATTCTTTATCCTGTCAACCTTGTCTAGGTTTGCTTTAGCTTCTGGTCCTCTATTTTGTAGTCAGGACTTCATGATGTGATCCTCAGAGTTTCAATTTATGTTGAACATTGAGGCATGGCCAGGAGCTTTTGACTAGTGTACTTTGTGGTGGACCAGTCAGCAATGATCTTTCCTTTCTATAAGGAGATATTGCTATGTCAGAACTTTTCATTGGGACCTTTCAGTGTTTAGGTAAATGATTCTCCATTTGTTGGAGCACTCGAGTAGAGGAAAGCAGTTGGAAGTCTAGTTTTGCAGTATGCAGTTTTTCAGTTTAGTATTCCAGCTGCCGCACCTGATCTCTGCTCTGTCTGACTTTCCTTGTCAAGTACCTATGGAGGGCTATATTAATAGAGAGCTGTGTTTAAAGCCTCAAGTTTTCCTGAGGAGGTTTGGGAGCTTCAATTTTGTAGTTTCACAGATTTAAGGAAGGGACCCAATGTTTTAATTATTTTTACATTTAGATTTTTACCCAAACCCTTTGTTTTAGACCCCTGAGTCATCCATGTTTCCCATGATGACTGGTGGCTTCAGCCTCTCAGGGCTCTACAAGGTCAGTGTACATGCTTTTTTTAGTTTTTCATCCAGTACTTAATGTTTTGCCCTACCTGCCTTCCCAAGCAGTTAGAGCTTTCTGGCTTTCCTTCCTTGGACTATTTTTTGTTGTCATTTACCCATAGCCATTTTTGTTCATATGTATTTGCAGAAATTTTATCCATTCATGATTAATGTAGGGTGGGTCAGGAGAAGAGAATAATATTAGTGTTTAATCTGTCATATTTACTAAGAATCTCACCAATGGTTGGCCAGTGACTTAGTACATTTTTAATTTAAGGAAATAAAATAGCTTTATAGTTTCTCATACATTGTGTATGCATATGACTGGAAAAGTTCAATATATGAATCATTAAGATCTATCTACTTATAAAAATATCAATGTATTTATAGTGCTATTATTAATAAAAATTTCTCCACATTATTAATTGTTAAGGCATTTAATATACAAGTTGATTTTATATAATTTTCAGTCTTATGCTAAAAATTTTCCTAAAAGTCAAGATGCAGGTATTTAAATATCATGTTCCTGCTTTAAAAATAAAATGTTTTTCTATGAAAATAGAAGCATTTCATTCCTGTAAAGTTTAATAAAATTTATCCCACCACCTTTTATACCCACACCATGTCAACAGTAGATATTGTAGCTTTCAATTATTTTAAAGCAACACACAAACAAAAAGTACTATAGGAAATTTAAACCTGAATATGGGGAAAATAAAGAACATTTACCAGAGATTAGATTAACAAATAAATATTATGTATCATTAAATACTTCATACAACTGATTTAAATAATGCTCATCATGGTTTCATTTCTTGCTAAAAGCATAACTCAGCTTTTATACTTTAAGACACCCTCTATCAAATGAAGCACTACGTCACTTAACTCATCAATTCCAGATGCTAAAGATGCCGATTTTAATGAAAACAAAAATAAAACTTTATTATCTCAATCATCATCCTTTCATTTCATAAAGTAGACACCATCTGAAAACCACAGTGATATATATATTTTACAGAGGTAAATTTTATATATCTAAACAACCTCTGTTACTGTATTAGGACATCATTAAGATAACTTAAATGTGAAGTGTATTCTGTAAAGATACTGGGATTATCTCATTTTAAATTTTGGTAAAACAGGAAAATAAAAATTTCCAAATCTGGAATGTTGGTTGTTAAGGATTAAATCTCTGTGTGTTTGTTCTCAGGTCCCCCTCAACATTAAGCTCTAAGATCTATAATTTTATAGCCAGAAGCCAACCTCAGCCATGAATCAAGTTTAAAATCCAGCAGCCCTGAGAACAATTCCAAATGACAGCTTCATCACAAAGAAAAGATCAAGATATAGCTTTGTTACAGCCACTGGGAACAAGAGAAAAGCAAGTTCTCAAGCCCTGAAGAGCCATACAGCAACCTATTTGCTATGGATTCCTTCAGTTTCCCTTAGGAAAGAATAACTACTCAAACATACCCCTTTCTGGTGAATTTTTATGGGAAGAAGCACAGATGGAGTAAACCCAGGAAAGGGCTGTGTAAAGTGACAGAAATTGAACTTATGTTACACTCAGGGCGCTCTCATTCCTCACTTAGGGCCCTTCAAGTGAAAACTGACAGGTAAGAGCACGTCTTTGTTAGGATATAAAAATCCAGTGTAATAACAAAAAAGAAACTTGCAGCATTTACCTTACGTGAAGCAGAAATTCTTGAACACAACATATGAAAATTCTAGCTAATACCTATATTCTTAACTATTCTTAGAGACTGAATGTGAGATAATGTTTTTTCATTCAAAACCTAGCTTAATGAAACAAAGAGCTTCTAAGAAAGGTTTAGGGACAGTAAAGTATATGTATAATTAATGATCTCTCAGATGTCAGTAAAGATGGTGTTCTAAGTTTACAACAATTTTAGGGAATACAACACAAAAATTGTCAAACATAATTATTAAAAAAATTTAACTATGGTAACTCTCCCCTTAGGTTAGGATTTCAAAAGGCAACCAGAGAAAACATATTTTCTAGTGACTATATTCCATATATTTTATATATGAGCAGTGTATGACTGCAAGAATGGCAGGTTCCTTTGTTGTGTGTACAGGGAGGGAGAAGAGGGCAGATATACACATTTGAGTTAAAATGTTGTGACTTCAATGAAAAATATTCCAAGCCAATGTAATGAATCCTTTGAATAGATTAGTTTTCTTTAGGTAGGAGTTCATGTAGTGGAAAATAAGTTATTTCTGTTAACATTTATATGACCCAAGACTTCTGAATCTTCACAGTTGGTTAAAAAAAAAAAAGCCAAATTCTTACCATACAACCCATTTATAAGATCTTTATTTCTAAGGAAAAATAACTCCCTTAAGTGGAAATGATTTTGTAAGCAAGGATAGACCAGACAATTAAAATTTATACTGAAGTATGTTAGTGAAGGTATCTTAAGTATATGTATACAGTATTTTTCATAATTGGCAAAAGGAAATATTCAAGAAATAGATATTCAACATTTGCCTTATCAATAACCTGATAATAAAAGCAGTTTTATTATGATTAAATGAATATTTAACCATTGCAATAAGCCTGAAAATAATATAAAGCTGCCCCAAAGTATAATCAAATATTTTTTTAGGAGATAATCAGTCAATAATTTAAAATAGAAATGATAAAAAGCAACTTCAAACATAGTATTTAATTCCATATACTTATAATTAAAACAAAAAAAAAACTTAAATATTTTTATGCTCTCATCTTAGGTAAATGTGTTTAACTGCATTTGCAGAGTAGTTTCAACTTAGTTTTCATATTTTAAAATGTGAAGTGTATTCTGTAAAGAGAATTTTCCACTAGTCCTTACAGAATTACCAAAATAATGTTTCCTTCCACACATACTTAGAATCCTTGCATTAGGCAGTATGCTGAAAAAAGTAAATTACTTGCTTGCATATTATTTAGCATTCCCCGGAGTAGTATTCAGTAATTACAAAATCAAGTCTATGTAAAAAAAATAAAATAAAAAATAAAATAAAAAAAATCAAGTCTATGTATGTATACACATATACTTATCAAATTTTACAGATTGTATTTAAAGTCAGATAACATCTAAATGAGTACTATTACTGATTTACTTGGGAAGATAAAGCTGGATGAGTCAAAAAGGTGATGGTATCATATCCAGGAGAATTTCTTCATAAATGAGAATTGAGAAATCTTTACTCAATTCTTATTGGTTCCTACTTGTTTCTTTTTATTTTTTATTTATTTTTTGTATCTTCCTATTTATTAATTAGGGCCTCTGGGGTCCCTGCAATAAGGTAAGAGGTAGCCAGCTTTTTCTATCCTTCACTAAGTTTCTTATATCTCAGTATTTTTTTTCAAATCTGGTTTAGTCTCTTCCTCTTACTGAAAAATTTTGTCTTTTTCCTCCATTTCTGAGGGGAAATGACACTTCTTCTGTTGGAGCTGGGGGAACAGTTAATAAGACAAGGGACAAAATCATTGGGAAAAGGCCAGAATGACTTCCAAGAAGCCGTTGGAAGTTTGCTCATAGTTCAGAATGTAGAGAAAATAAGCCTAGAATTTGAGTTTGGAAAAATACATGTAGACCTTATGATAGCTTTCAGAATACCATAGAAAGGTTAGACACTGTGATGATCCTAAACACTTTAACTTCAAGCTTTTGGAAGACATGAATACATTCTTATTTCTTTCCATTGTTTTGGGTTTCTCTATAGTACAGGATATATGGGTTAATAAAAGAAATAGCCTTATTTACCAAAGTGCAGCACTTTCTGTTGTCAGACTTTCCATCAATGACTAATTTCTAAAAAACTTTCTACAGTAGTACCTTTGTACACTAGCACTTCCTATATTAGTAATTTTTCTAACACTCGTACTTAGTATGTTTAGAGGAAATGCACTATAGAATTTGCAGAACATTCTAATTCTGCATTGCAAAATGTGACTCATTGGATACTCCTTTAGTTATTATTATGGTTATTTATGGTCTGAGAAAAGGTTTGGAGATAATTGTATACCTTTAGAAATGAGGATGGGTTTAATGACATGGATGACACATGTCTTTAGTTGCTGTCACGAGTTTGGTATGATTTCTATTCTGATCTGTGCTCCTGTGAACACTGGTCACAAACTGAGGAAAAGTTAATCCATTTAAGTCATTCCTAGAGTCTGAAATGTCAATGGATAAAGAAAACTTTTTTGCATTCAAATTCATATCAAGTACTTTTTATTTTCAATTTAATTCAGCTGAACTAAGGCACAGCTTCTAATATACCTTTTGAATAAAACAACATGTTTGCACAGAAGATTTTGTTTATCATTATAAGTATTTTATGTTTCTTAGAATTTATTGTCAGTGGCAATTGTTTAAAATATCTAATAATATTTTTATATCAGTTATTTTCATTATGATTTTAAGTCAAAATATGGAGAGAGGAGATTTATTGTATGTCCACAATGTGCCTGACACTTAATATATCTTAGGTAACCTTCATGACACAGTACTGAGGTGAATAATAAAATTTCTTATTTTGTATATCAGAAAATAGAGGCTCACAGATATTGTGCACTGTGTTTTATTCACAAAGAAATACACAGGAGTCTTGGAATTCAAACCAATGCCAGTCTGTTATAATCACCAAGTCAAACTGTGCCAGCTACATATAATGTTGCTGTTCATTCCATGTCATTAAACCTTTATTCCCTCTGAAGGGGCTGGAGTTGTGCTTCTAGCAGCTAGGGGATATTTGTACTGGTTGAAGTAAAACTTCAATTTATTAATCGTGACCTAGATGTTGTCATGTTGATACTTAAGATGGCAACTTCAAGGGTTTGAATTCAAGTGACTTAGGTATTGTTGAGGACAGCCTTTAAACTCAAATCCATTTTTATGTGATTACCAGTCTCAGGATTGGTCAGGAAGCCATACACAGTTGACCCTTGAATAACGAGGGTTTGAAATGCAGACCCAATTACACATGGATTTTTTTCAATAAATATATTGGAAAATTTCCTGGGAATCTGTGACAGTTTGAAAAAACATTCTTTTTTCTCTAGCTTACTTTATTGTAAAAACACTATATACGATGCATGTAACATACTAAATATGTTAATTGACTTTATGTTATCAGTAAGGCTTCTGCTCAAAAATAGGCTCTTAGTAGTTAAGTTTAGTAGTTAATAAGCTTAGTAGTTAAGTGGGAACTCAGATGTTCTATATTGATTTTTGACAACATCATGGTTGGCGTCCTTAACCCCTGCATTGTGCAAGGGTTAGCTGTACTTTGCATATGCTACTGTCACTTCCTCTTTTGTCATTCCTCCTTGGCTGAGTCTTTCTGTGGCCTTTAAGGATCATTTCTCAATGTTTTCCCCATCTGATGCCTTTTAACTCAATTATCTATGCTAAAGATTTAGGTGATTTACTAATCTGGAGCATGTTTCTTTTTTAAGTCTTTTTATGGCTTCTCTGTCCTTCAATTGCTTTTTGAATGTATTTATTCCACATCACAAATAATACAACCTGTTAACTGAACCAGAAGGCTTTTTAAGTAATCACTCTACCTGATAATAAACTCTTATTTCAGTTTGATCACATCAGCCTTCAATATATGAAAACGTGCTCACCTAGGACTACGTTATTTCTTCCACTGGTGAATTAAATTATTTCAGACAGTTATTTTCTTTCCATTTGTTCTGCAATATCTCTGCTATTAAGAGAATCAGTAGGGAAGAAGGCAGTCTCAAAATGATAGCAAAAGCTAGCTTAGTAGAAGGACCATTTACTAAAGGATTATGCAAATGACAAGGGAATGGGAACCATGCAATGAACTAGCAGCAGTAGAGAGCTGTTACTACTTTTTTCACACACAACAATAGTACACACAGCAGTATACTCCTTTTGGGTTCCTGGACTTGGATTTCAATGCACATGTGTGTGGGAAGAGGGTCTTCTCATGCACAACATGAAGTAATTCTCTGACACCAGCAGGTTGTAGGACAATTCAACACAATTCTTACACTGCCTGGAGGCAGCACCATATTCCCCAGGTAAAGGGCTCTATCCTATAAGACTGCCCGCCACTCCCCACCTCAAGACACAAGTCACAAGCCCCAGGCAGTTACGTGTGCTTTTGACCAACTGGCTACAGATTGGAGGTTCCAACAACCTCCCTCTTAGGTTCAATTAATTCACTAGAGCAGCTCACAGAACTCAGGAAAACACTTAATGTTTACCAGTTTAATAAAGGGTACCATAAAGGATACAAGTCAACAGCCAGATGAAGAGAGACACAGGGCAAGGTCCCAAATAAAGGACCTTCTATTCTTGTGGAGCTTAGGGCCCAACTCAGTGGCATGTGGATGTGTTCTGATTCCCCAAGCCTGGAAGCTCTTTCTGATAAAGAAGGAGGAACAAGAGAGAGATATATCCTCTTATCATGGGTATTTGGAGGGCTTCATTGCATAGTCATGATTGACTAAATCATTGGCCATTGGCTGATTCAACCTCCAGCCCCTGCACTTGGGTATAGAGTCCAGAAGTCTCTGATTAACATGACAAGACATCCATTTCACCCTTAAGGTTATGAAATATTTTCAGGAATAGTGGATGAAGACCAAATATACCTGGGAAATATGTATTTGGTCATCCTTATGACCAAATATGCATTCCTTATAATATTGCACTAACCTTAGGCTGAAGGGACAATGAGAAATAATGTTCTTGTCATCAGATGCTCGGGTATCTGGAACCACAACAGAAGAGGAGGAGAACAAAAAGAGAGGCTAGGCGCCAATGTCAGAGACATGTCTAGGCTCTCTGGCATTCTGAAAGCTACTGTTTTCTGTTGGCTGAAGGAAGCTTGGAGTGTGAAGGTAAAGGAGCCCAGGGAGCTGTTACAAGTGTCAGTTTCCTGTGGCACAAATCAGGACAGCAAAGAAAAGAATGTGGATGGGAAGACTGGGTTGTAAATATAAAATAGCCAACATAATGTTCAAATGTGTATTTTCAACTCAGATCTCTCCTTTGAATTCCAGATTTCTATATTTAATGGGTTACGTGATGTTTCCACTACATACCAAACAGGCATCTGTGGCATGCAGAATTCTAAGATGGTTAAGATTCCCACTCCATTGTACACACACCCTGAATAATCTTCTCCTCTTCGCTACGTAGGAACCTGTGAGTGTTATGGGATATTTTTTCTTTTGATCATGTTATAGCAGATTATCAAGATGGGGAGTTACTCTATGATACTCGTAATTCATATAGGATTCCTTGGTAGCCGACTAGGGGAATTCTCCTTGTGGCCTTGAACAAGCAACTGCCTTGTTATGGAGAGGACCACTTGGCATGGAAGGGCATTTGGATTCTAGGAGCTGAGAACAACCTTGGGTTAATTGCCAACAAGCAAGTAGAACCTGAGTCCTATAGCCTCAAGGAGCAGAATCCTGCCAAAAACCTGAATAAACTTTTAAGAGAACATTGCTTCAGAAAAGAGGCCCAGAATGGCAGACATCTTGACTTTAACCTTTTGAGATCCTGAGCAGTGAATCCTTTTAAGTCAAGCCCAGACTTCTGGGCCTGTAGAAACTGTGGGATGAAGAATGTTTGGTGGTCTAACCTGCTGAATTTGTACTAATTTGTTACATAGCACTAAAAATCCAACAATATGTTACAGTTTGATAATCAACTCCTGACTCTTTCCACCCTTCAGACCAAATTTACTCCTCCCTGAGTTCTCCTTGTAAAATGGTAACTCCATATTTCAGCATACTAAGGTTCCAAATTTTTACTTGTCTTTGAAAAGTTCATATCTTACAAATTCATCAGTAAGTCCTGTTGGCTCTACCTGCAAAATATGTCCATAATTTCAACATTTATTTGACCACTACTAAGGCCAATGTGCCTTAATTCCTTCTTTGGATTATTTAAAACTTCCATATTGGTTTATCTGCTTGCACTTCAAAACACCAAAATCTATTCTCTCATATCTAACCACACAAAATCTATTATATTAGAATAACATTTATAATATGTAAATTGAAAAACATCTCTGTTCCAAACCTTACAGTAGCTTCCAGTTTCACTCAAAGAAAAACACAAGTTCCTGTATATCGTCCATGAATAATTCAGAGTATGGTCAGTGGTCCATAAACTATTATTCCCTATCCATGACATTTTCATGAACAAAATATGGCTTTGTCATTTTTTCTTTTTTCCTATGTTATGTTTGTTATGCTCATATTTATTCAAATTTATTTCCTGCTGACTCTAACATTAAAAATTTGGGTTGCATTTTATAGATCTTCTACACTTACTTTAAATTTGTGTTCCTAGCAATTTGTTTAATTATATTTTACAAACGGTATTGGCTTGTGACAAAATGCACATTTAAAAAGTCTGATAAATGTTTTCGTTAACCAGAGATCATTTGAGAATCTCAGATTTCCTACCACCCTATGCCTTGTTCACTGCTCCAGGCTCACTGGCTGCTGGTTATTGCTCAAATTCCTCAGGGTCACTACTAGCTTTAGTTACTCTGCATGAACTACCCTTTTCCCAGACAACCTTAAGGCTTAATCTTTCATTTCACTCAGACCTCTACTGAACTATCACCTCATCAAAGAGCTTTTAAAAATCACCTTTGCTGTCATTAACCTTATAAAAAGTGTCTGTCCTTTTCTTTGGCAATATTTCTCCTGTTTCCTTAATTTGAATATATATTTATTAATATGTGTGTATAACAAAAATGAACTTACAGAAATATATGAATAATATATGTATACATTTATATTAATTTCCTATTGATGCTGTTAAAAATTACCACCAACATAGTGGCTTAAAAGAGCAGTTATTTTGATATATTAATATGTTAGACTAGGACTTAGGACATGTACATCTTTGGGTGGCTATTATCCTGTCTACTACAATATGTAAATATATAAATAAGATTTTGTTTTTTTCAACTAGAAGATTATAATTATGAGATTATTGGAACTGGAATTTTGTGTCATCATTGCCTATGACTAGGACATTTCCTAGCATGCTTTGCTGGTATCTATAATTAGTTCAGTCCATATTGACAGAGATTTGATGAGAGTAACACGTATTACATAGTCAACAGTATGCATGTGTATATATATAACACGTATATATCTGACTCAACCTTTACATATACAAGCACACACAGATATATATTCAAACACACACCCATACACATTTCTCTTGAACTATCACCTCATTATCAATTCTAAACATTTATTTATTAATCGATTCCCATTCCTATTTCATAAACAAGAGGTCATCTGATAATAAAAAAAATTAATGTATTTTCATATAGGTTTCAGCCCATTCAAAAAGTAAATTAATTTACTCTTAATTTTAAACCATTTATGCAAAAAGTGTTTTTTACTGAGGCTAGCTATAAATCTTAACTTCTACGATAATGTTAAAAATTAAATTCATACAATAATTTAAAAGGCGTTGTAAAAGTATTAATATAGGTGTTGTGGAGATCTTACTTAGTTCCTTGTACTAATAGTTATTTAATCTTGAGACATGAGTACTAAATTACATCTTTTCCAATAAACATAATTTTGCCATTCTTCTAGAAAGATTGTTACATGCATAAAAAAAATTCAAGAGATCTTTGTGATAAAGGAGCACTGATTATGACAGAGTATTTTTGTTAGTGATATAAGCCATTTAGAAGCAGAATGATATTAGTGCTTACTTTCTTACATTAATTGAATAAATTTTTGAAATTTTTCATCTACATATGACATGAAAAGAAAACAAATTCTTTTAACAGCAAAGTGGTTGTTAAACAGGTTCTTCATTGAGATCCTATGTGATTCCTAAGGATATTTCTAAAATCTGTTTGCTTGCTCACATTTTGAATTTAAGCCCATTTTAAAGTAATACCAATGTCCTTTTGGTGGCCAACTTAAAATTCTATAATTTCCGTATTTTTTTCAAAACTGTATATGCAGTAAGAGTGACAAACTATAGTACATTCATTATATCTGCAAGGAAAACCTCTTTAATAAAAAGTATAAATACTTTATATTATGTAAAAAAAATGTTTTTACCTTTTCCTGGGCTGACAAATGCACTAATAATTCATATATATGTGAATACTTTACTTTATTTCTTATGGACCTTTAATTTTATATTTCTGTATTTTTGCTTTTGTGTTGAGAATAAGTTGATATGCTAATAAAATAACAAATTTTCCAATTTTTAATAGTGAATACTCAGACTATCACTTTGTAGTTGGGCAAAAAAAGAATTTTGGTTAGTACTAAAATATTCAAAATATATTTTTCTCTACCTCTTAAAATTCTATCAGCTAAAACTCTTCCTTAAGTATTAAAACATTTATCAGCATTGATATTCATTTAAGAATTCTGATAAAATATACATGGTAATGGACCAATTTCCTGGAGTAAGTAATACTTCAAGCTTAACACAGGGAACTCTTTATCAAATGTTTCCTCTGGACACAGGGAAGGAGGAAATCCATTCATTTGTTCAACAAAGACTAGTACGGCAGAACGGGCATGAATCAAAACAGACAAACACTTTGTTTTTTGTGGAGCTTATGTCTAACTGGGGCAGGTACCATAAACAGGAAATATGCCTTACGTCAAATGGAAATAGCTGCTGTGAGGAAGAACGGATGAGAGTAAAGAAAGGAAAAGTGATGGTGACAGGAGACTGCCCTTCCATATAAAAAGGAGAAGGTCTGTCTTAAAAAGTGAATTGTAAGCAGAGGTCAGAAAGGAGTGAGGTTCACATGTGTGGGCAAACGGTTTTCCAGGCAGAAGAAAATAAAATGGTTGCAGAAGAATAATGAAGAGAATTTTCCACCTTTATCTTTTACTTCACAGAAAAGCATTTCCCTGGCATAAGTGAAATCAGAAAGATTTGTGGTAATATATAATGAGGGATGCAACATGATTTTTATAGAGGTATGTTCCTGCTGGTAGCTGCCGTAGAAATGATTCTTTTGGGCAAAGATCAGCCTCCACTGTATATCCAAAAAGACTCGTCTGGGGAAAGTCAGGGAACTTGGGTTCTCAGAGAATTTTCCAAAGAGGATTGATATGAACACTAAAGCTGCATTATTCTCTAACTAGTTCTCTGACCTTTCATGACAACTCATATCCACACTGTCAAGAAAGCACTTCCAATTTTTATTAAGGACAAAGTTTGTACTCATACATTTTCCCTTAAAACTGATGTTTTTTTTTCTTTCTGACTTATTTTATCCTAAGGCCCAGTCATAGAGTCTAATTAATAATGGCTTAATTTTTTTATTTTACTTAGCAAGGCAAGTTTTTTATATCAGGTTCATCTCCTGAATCAGGTCATGCTAGTGAGGACATTATTTTTGTATGTGATATGTATTTTAAATTTAAATACATTCAATTCCTATAGCATTCCATTTGCCCTTTCCTCTTCTAAAGAAAAAATATGAAATATGAAAAATGTCCAGTTTGCTGACATGTCATCTCTTTTTTTTCCCATTGCTTTGCCTTTCTTATAAAGCATTTACAATTATATTAAGTCTGACAGAATTAATTTTCTTTATCCTCAGATTATGTTCCAATGCATTCAATAAATTGTCTGGAAACCAATATATATGTCTAAACATGTAATTAACACACAATTCAGGATATTTTCATAGGTTCATACTCTAAAGCATGCATCATAAGGCAATGCTTCTTGAGCACTATTGTTCTACTTCTCTCTGAATGCTGAAAGACAACTCCCTGCTTGTCCCCTTCTAGAGTTGAAAGAAAAATGCATAGACAAAATCCAGGGTAATAGGTGGCTTTCTGTGTAACAAGGAGTTACAGGAAGACTTGGTATCAATCGTGGGATCTTGGACTTCAAGACTAATATTATGAGAAAGTCATAGTTTGGGTGGGTTTAAGATGGCCACATATACTATGAATTTACCTCCTTCCACAGACAGACCAAAGATATTGCTACATATGGAACAATTACCTCTAAAAAAATCCTGAAGACTGGTGGAGTGACGGCTTCCTTTCAGCCAAGTGAGAGGGAAGCCAGATCAAAGACTGTAGGAAAGGCTGAGACACAAACTTGCCGTAAACCCCACCCAAGGCATAGCAACCCATGGTGGGGCTGTAGCTACTGGGAGGGGTCTCAAAACCCAGAGCATTTCTCTGAGGCATGAAGGGTTTGAATCTCACAGCAGGTACCCTAGCTTTTAAAACCTGCACTTGAGAGATGAGCCCCTAAAACATCTGCCTTTAAAAGCCAACAGGGCTTACATACATGAGATCCACAAGGCTATAGCCAACTGAGAAACAGTTCTTAGGGGGTTGTGCATGGACTCACATGTGCCTTGACCCTGTATAGAGGCAGCAACTTAAAAAGTGCTCATATTTTCTGTAAAAGAGGTTATTTGCTTATATTAATATGTCAGCCTAGGGGACAGACATCTAATTTAAATCTGGGGATGGCTGGGATACTCTACAGGAATAGAGGCCAATGGGTATCGTCTTTGGATTCTCCACCAACCATCAACCTCACTCCAATGGTAGGCACCACTTTTTTTTTCCCTAAACTCTAGGCCTTTTTCCCCAAGTGTGTGGTATCTTTGTAGTTTCCCTCTATAGCACTCCAGACACTATCTCCTGGGTGGAAGATACATGTTTCTGGTGTCCCTATTCTTAAGTCTGGTGCCCTGCTTTTAATGGCTGTCCCCTAGTGGACACCCCTTAATTGCCTGGTTCTGGTGGCCAGCAGGGCTTGAGTTCTGGGGTCCCGTGAAACTATAACAGAGACAGTTCTTGGCCAGATACCACCACTAGGGCACTGTGTAAAAGAGAAAGTGCAAACACACATCCAGTGTTTGTTTGTTTTTCTCCCCTGGAGGACTATTATCTCACCCTGTAGTTTTACCCTCAGGGGCAGGTTTCTGGTTTAGCATACTACTAAGGGTCAACTGAGGGGCTCTCAGGGAATAGAAGCCAGTGTATATCATATTTATGCTCTCCTCTGCCTTACTCCAGCTTTTTAATGTCTTCCAGAAAGGAGCTTATGTTCTTATTCATATCCCAGTTTTTAATGGCTGGCTGATACCTGGGGACACCTCTGGATCACTTAGAAGCTTGTGGCCAGCAAGGCATATGCTCAAGGGTTCCACAGGAATCTAATTAACTGAAAAAGGTTCTTAACTGGCTATATTCACAGGGCACATCAAAAGGAAGCAGCCTGAGGAGCCCAGTGTTTCTGTGAAAGAGGCCTATTAGCTGATCTACATAGCGGTGGCCTTGGGTATATGTTTCTAATCAAACATAAATCTAAGGATTGAATGTAATTTCTTCCAGAAACCTCAAAGGATGGATGCTACCTTCATGCTTTACCTCTTCTGAGTTCCAGAGTATCTGTATCTCCTGGAGGGGGGCTTTTATAGGGGTCTGGTGCCTGGGAGTTTTTAGACTGTTGCCAAGGAGGCATGCTTGATTGCCTGGCTCTGGTGGCCAGTGGGGCCTGTGTGGCTAGGACCCATAAGACAGTAAAAAACAGAGACAAGTCATGGCCAGCTACCACCCACAGTGCACAGTGCAGACAGAAGACTAAGACACACTCCAGTCTTTCTGTAGAAGAGGTCTATTTGCTTGTTCTGGAATTTCAGCTTTAAGGGCAAGCTCTTGTTTGCATATATCTATAAACCTACCGAAATGCTTTCTAGGGATGGAGGAGAGTAGATGCTGTCTTTGCATTCTCTATCTGCCTCACTCTAGGTCACAAATATATCCCTCAAAGGAGCTTGTACACTCAACTAGAACCCTGATTACTGTGACTATCAACGAGGGGGATACTTCTAGGTTACCTGTTCTGGTGGCCAGTGGGATGTATTCTTGCAGTCACACGGGACTATACATATATTCTGGTTTTCAGTCAGCCTGAATCTAGAAACTGAGATTCTGCTGTCACACTGAAGGTCTTGGCACACCCTTAATGACTGGGAGGCACACACTTAATGACTAAAAATAAAATAGTTCCCTTGGAAAATCACAAATACTTGAAAGACAACCAAGGGCCAGTACAGGGATGAATGATTAAGTCCATCTCCTACACAAGGCCAACTTTCAAGACTGGGAGGGGTGGTTCTTTTATCTTAAGCATAGAAACCAAAACCAAGAGAGTCAAGGAAAATGAAGTAATACAGGAATAAGTTGCAAAAGAAAGAACAAGATAAAATCTCAGAAAAAGTGTTCAATGAAACAGAGATAAGTGGTTTACCTGAGAGAGTTAGAAAAGAACAATTTCAAGAGCTTACTGAGCTGCTGAGAAAAATGGACACAGTGAGAACTGCAACAAGAGATAAAAAATACAAAAGGTATGGGATTGAAGTCACAGAGCTGAAGAATACAGTCAGTGGAGTAAAAAGTATACTACAGGGGTTCAACAACAGACTGTATAAAGCAGAAGAAGGGATCAGTTATCTCAAAGACAGGGCACAGGAATTTACCCAAGCAGAGTAGCAAAAAATAAAATGAAAAAAGTGAAGATAGCTTAATGGACTTACATAACAACATCAAGCATTTCAGCATTCACCTTACAGGGTCCCAGAAGAAGAGGGGAGAGAGAGGCAGGAAATTATTTAAAGAAATAATGGCTGTGAAAACTTCCTAAACTTGAGGAAGGAAATGAACATTCAGATCCAGGAAGTCCAATGAGTTTCAAATAAGAGGAACTCAAAGAAACATACACCAAGACCCATTATAATTAAAATGTCAAAGTGGAAGACAAGGAGACAACCTTAAAAGCAGCAAGGGAAAACCAACTTGTTATGTACAAAGGAACCCTTATAAGGCAATCAGCAAAGTTTTTTCAGCAGAAACTTTGTGGTTGGTACAGAAGGGACTGGCATAATATATTTAAAGGGCTGAAAGAAAAAAATGTTTCAACCAAGAAAATTCTACTCAACTGTCACTCAGAATTATTGGAGAGGTAAAGACTTCCAGACAAGCAAAAGCCAAAGGAGTCCAATATCACTAGATCAGTCTTATACAAAATGCTGCAATTATGTAAGCTGAAACAAAAGGAACTATTTAGTAATAGAAAAAATCTCAATGGTAAAGGTAAATATATAGTAAAATTCAGAATAATCTAATGTAGTAAAGATGGTTTTAGTACTTATAAAGCTAGTATGAAATTTAAAAGAAAAAAGTAGTCAAACTAACTATAGCTAGAATAATTTGTTAAGGGGTAGCAAATAAAAAAATGTAACTTGTGACAACAAAACATGTGGAGATGGTGAGTAAAACTGTAGTGCTTAGAAAGCTTTCAAACTTATAAACTAAAAGAGACTATTATAAATATAAGCTGTCATATGTAAGCTTCATGATAACCACAAAGAAAAAACCAGTAGCAGCTACACAAATGATAAAGAAAAAGGAATGTAAATCTACCACAATCATTAAATCACAAAGAAAGAGAGAAGAGAAGCAAAGAGGAACTACAAAACATCAAGAAAACAATTAATGAAAAGCAATAACTACTACATTCTTATCCATAATCACTTTAAAGTAAATGAACTAAATTTTCCAATCAAAAGACATACAGTGGCTGAATGGATAAAAATTACAGGGTTCATCTATATGCTGCCTATGAAATACTCAATTAAGATGTAAGGACACACAGGGACTGAAAGCTCACAGATGGAAAAATATATTCCAGGATATTTATAATCAAAAGAATTTTAATTGCATAGTTATATAAGACAAATACATTTTAAAACAAAGACTGTAAAAGGAAACAAAGAGGGCAATACACAATGATAAAGGAGTCAATCCAATAAGAGGGTATAAAATTTACAAATATTTATACACCGACATAGGAGCACCTATATATACGAAGCAAACATTAATACTATAGGGAGAAGTAGACAGCAATGCAATAGTAGTTGGAATTGAATGCCCTACTTTCATCAATGTATAGATAATCCAGACAGAAAGTCTATCACAGTGAAAAGCTAAAAGCTTTTCTTTGAATATCAGGAATATGACAGCATTGCCTATTCCCACCACTTTTATTCAACACAGTATTAGAAGTTCTATACAGAGCTTTTAGGAAAGAAAGAGAAATAAAAGGCTCCCAAATCTGAAAGGAAGAGATAAAACTGTCACTCTTTGCAGATCATATGATATTATAGAAAGAAAACCCTAAAGACTCCACCAAAATACTGTTAGAACTAATCAGATCAGTAAAATTGCAGGATACAAATATCAATATACAAAAATCTATTGAGTTACTATACATAGTGGTAGAGAGAAATTAAAAAAACAATTCCATTTACAATTGTACCAAAAAGAATAAAACACCTGGGAATAAATTTCACCAAGGACATGAAAAACCTGTGTACTAAAAATGAAAATATATTGATGAAAGAAATTAAAGAAGATATCACAAAGAAATGGAAAGTTATTCCATGCCAATGTGTTGGAAAAAATCATATTGTTAAAATGTCTATACTGCCCAATACAATCAACAGATTCAATGCATCCCTATCAAATTTCAAGGGCATTTTTCACAGAGTTAGAACAATCCTAAAATTTGCATAGAACCATAAAAGATCTAAATAGCTACAGCAACCTTAAGAGAGGTGAATAAACCTGAAGGTATCATACTCCCTGATTTCATACTACATTATAAGCTCTATTAATCAAATTAATATCATATAGTCATAAAACTTGACACACAGTGGAACTGAATTGGCCCAGAAATAAACCCACACATATGCAATCAATTAATATATACAAAGGAGCTAAGAATAAGCAAGGGGGAAAAGATAGTTTCTCAGTAAATGATGTTGGGAAAACTGAATAGTTACATGCAAAGGAATGAAACTTGACCTCTATACCATACACAAAAAATGAACTTAAACTGCATCAAAAAATTGAATGTAAGACCTGAATCCTAGAAGAAAACATAGGTGGTAAACCCTTTGACAGTCTTGATAATGATTTTTTGGACTTGACACCAAAAGCAAAGGTAACAAAAGAAAAATATAAACAACTGGGAGTATATCAAACTAAAAAGCTTTTCAATAACAGTGAAACCTTCAACAAAATGAAAATGCAACCTACCAAATAGGAGAACAATATTGGCAAATTATATATTTGATAAAGGATTAGTATCCAAAATAGAAAGAACTTACACAACTCAATAGCAAAAAATGCATAAAAAGTATAATTTACAAAAAAGGGCAAAGGATCTGAATAAACATTTTCCAAAGAAGACATACAGGTAGCCAAGAGGTACATGAAAATATGCTCACCATCACTAATTATCAAGGAAATGCAAATCAAAACCACAATGAGATATCATCTCACATCTGTTAGAATGTCTGTTATCAAAAAGACAAGAAATCACAAGTGTTGGTGAGGATGTGGAGAAAAGGAAACCCTTGTGCATTGCTGCTCAGAATATAAATTGGTATAGCCACTATGAAAAATAGCATTGAGTTTCCTCAAAAAGTTAAAATTAAAAACAGAACTACCAATTTTACTTCTGGGTATTTATTGGAAAAAAACATAAATACTAACTTGAAAACATATGCACCCCCATGTTCATTGCAACATTATTTACAATAGCCAAGATACAGAAACCACGTATGTGTCCAATGTATGAATGGATAAAGGAATCATAGCATATATCCACAGTGGAATATTACTCAGCCATAAAAAAGAAGAAACTATCATCATTTGTGACAGCATAGATGGACCTTGAGGTTGTTATGCTAGGTGAAGTAAGTCAGAAAGAAATATACAAATACCATATGATATCACTTATATATTGAATCTGAATAAACAACAAATTAAACCAAGTTCATGGATACAGAGAAAAGACTTATTGGGGTGCTCATTTCACAATATATCCAAATATTGAATCATTTTGTACAATGGAACTAGTATTATATCTCCATAGATCTTGCTAAAAAATGACTAATATGAATGGATGGCAACTTTAAGGGATCTTGAGATGGAGGGTAAATGTATTCTGTATACATGGAAGATATAAAGTATAACTAAGAGGTCAGACTATGGAAAATGAAATTACTGACCTCAAATCTTCATTTCCCATTAATCTACCCTTTTCCATGTAAGTTAAGAATTTCTCTCATTAGAAGCAGAATATACTTCCCCATCTTGATGTTTGGCTGGCCAAATGACTTTTTCTGGCAAATGGGTGATCGGTGGATTTTTCCAATGTTTAAGGACTTTGGAGTAGGATGAACTGAAGAGCACTGAGTACAAAATGAGACAAAATGTACACAAAGTGTTTTTCAGCCAGCCACACAATGTTATATATGTATTCCATTGTATATTATTGATGTCAATTATATATTTCTGCATATATATTTACATATACAGAAATATGTCAGTATATATCTAAGAAGAGGCTTGAAATATACATGTGATAAGGTTCATCATCTTACATTTTTGCTATCATAATGCAACAAAGGACTTTTCATTGTCTAGCCTGCTGGTCCAAAGAGTATGAAAGACATATGAAGACAAGTATGTAACTTGCAACTTGGAGCTACCTTACCCAACCAACCCAAAATTAATCAGAACTTACAGAGTGCACATGTATAAATGAAAAAACAACTTTTGTGTTTTTTTTTTGCAACTGAATTTTGAGATGGTTAGTTCAGCAGCATTACTGGGATACTAATTAACTGATGAAAAATATATAGAATAATTTGAAAAATAGCAGGAGCCTAGTAAATGCTTCTTTTTTCACTTTATTTTATTTATTGCTTAAGCGCGGTCCATCTAATTGTAACAATATGATATGAATGAGAAAATGAAATATTCTCTAAAATCTATAACACTGAATGAGCAAAATTTGGATTGCTAGTTGTGGTATAAACTATATTTATTTTCCCCCAAAATATGTAGCTTATATATTTCACCTGCAGTGATATACTTGAATTACTGGGAATATTTTTATATAACAGAAAAACACAATCTGCTCAGATGAATATAAAATGTTGTGTGGTTGGGTGAGAAAAATATCTCTTGAGTCAACTTTGTTTCAGTGTGTGTCTTATTCCAAAGTCTCTATTCATTGCCAAAGTCTACAATGAGTAAAGTTTAACCTGTAAGATTTTTTAGATAGTTTTAGATAGCTGCTCATTTATTCAATTCAGCATTTATTGAGATCTTATCATGTTTAATATATTAATATATTATGTATAATTTATGTTTATACATTTATTTATTATTGTTAAAATGAATCACTCTAGTAAAGGATTGAGGCAACTTCCAGTGATGCACATATAAAAATACATTAAAAAATAAACATGAGAAAAGTGAAATGGAGGTCTACTAAAAACAGAACAATTAAAGCTATATGGTAAGGTTGTATGGTACTGTATCATTGAGATAAGTCATGAATTTGTTTTGAGCTTCTTAGCAGCCAAAATGAAGGTAAATTATGGAATATTATATGAATGGCAAAAGGATCTGTAATATCTATTATTTTTACTTGGAAAAATACAGCTTTCATAGTACTGAAAAATGAGAAGGGTCTCCTGTGAGCCCATGTAATTAGGTCATTCTGTACTGAAGTGACCAATGGTCTCAAAATTATCCTTACTACAAATGCAATAGTGGTTTCTTATGACTTAATACTAGAACAAGACAGTGCAAATTAGAGGCATGAAGCAAAAGCAGTAGTCAATATATATGATTCTGTAAAAAATAAATTTGACTCAAATATGGAAATATCTTGTTTTCTGGATATATATCAAATTACAAAATTCAGAATTGATGGACTGTCCAGATTTCAGGCCACTATTAGGGATATTATTTTAGTGATTTAAATTTTATTGAAAATTGATAAACAACAAAAAAGTAAAATTTAAGTTCTTTTTATAAAGAGGTAATGGCATATTATAAAAATTGAGGTGAGTGAAGTATAGATTGCTCATGTATTCATTCAACAAATATTTATGAAGTATTTATTTAAGTATTTGAAAACAAAAACTTGTCTTTAAATGTATTGTCCCTTTGACATTAATGAGCATGTTTAATTACTAATGTATTAAAATGTTAAATATTTTAATATACAACTTCAGTACACTGACCAATTATCAAAAGCATTCATAATCATAATGTATACCTTTCCATATAATACTTTTCTTACACACACACAGTGTATCTTTCATCTTTCAGAAGTATTTGCTTCTTGTATATAACAAACAGCAACTGCAAGAAAAATTACATCTTATTTCTAGATCTGTGGGCAAGTGAATATGTTTAATTGTGTTTTTAAGCTCAACCACTAGAAACAGAGCCAGGTTTTTAGGTACGGAAGATTGTCTAATACCAGTTTTGTCCCTAACAGGGGTCTCAAAAGGACTTGTTGCCGGGAATCACAGAGCCAAGGGTACCACAACAGGCACAGAACGGGTATGGTTGCTTTCAGTGGAACTCTCCACATTTTTAATTGCTCCAAGTCTATGTTTTAATTGCTAAAAGTCTATGTTACATGTTTATCTGTCCCCATCTAGGCAGCCTTTGCTTGTTTTCTCTTTACCTTCATAGTTACATGATGCATTTTACTGCTCTGATGGGTATTTTATAATAAATTCTATCATTTCTATTGTCCTCTATTAATCCACACATTGTAGTCAATCAGCACCATACTAAAATATCTTAAAATAAAACTTTCAATCATACTGAATTTTGTTTTCTCTATTATTTAGAGAGGTTATATTTATTCTAAGTTAATTTAAAATGCCTGAGTCTAAGTATATAGTTCACCTTGAACAAATCTTTCCAACAGTAATTGAAATACTGTATAGTAGAGTCACCCACAGATTTTTTTTGACAGCTTGAGCATATTTGCAGAGGGTGGTTAATCACTATTACTTTTGAAATCCGGTTTTATACTGATGATAATTAAGAATTATTTTCCTAGTTTTAAAATGGAGTATATATAGTAACTACAAATTAGTTAAGAAAATGAAGGCTGAAAAAGGTGAGGAGAAACAATTTGTATCTGTAAGACAGTGAGAAGAAAAAAATTACTCTAGCATAATATTATCATGCCAATTGGTTGTTTTGGAGAAACAATATTACATTTAGATGTATCTTTGAGGTGGAAAACTATGTCCTTTTGTGTTTGAGTAAATAAACTTAGAGAGCTAGATCTGCTTAAATGCAATTTCAACAACTAAGTGACCCATAATGTATATAAGAAACTATATAATAAATACAAAATCTCTCAAAATAAATATGACATTTTTATGCTTTTTAGGGTTATTATACTCAAGGAAATTAGTATTATGAAGAAAAAAATGTTATACTCAATTTTTACAGTGTGCACGCATCTTGTTCTATAGCTATCATTTTTATACTAAATAATGAAATATAATAATCCAAAATATTTTACTATGAAAAACCAATTAAAATTCAAATTTTATTAATGAATTAATCCTTATGACCTAAAGATTAAATTATTTTAACACTATCCATTTATCCATTACATTTCTCTAAATGTCCTATCATACAAAAACTAAAGCATAATATTTATTAAGAAACTGGCAATTATTAAATACAATATGGCATTCATCTTATAAAATCTAATGTTTAACTTAGAATGATGCATAAAGAGGTTTTAGAAAATCTTTTTATTTTTTCATTTACTTTTGTCAAGAATGATGTCTTTAAAGTAAAAGCCTTCAATTACTTCATACACAATGCATCTTTATAAATCATGTGAGCTGAAGAAAGATTTTACTTTTACTATTATTTTTATAAAGTTAAATAGTTTGATTAAGTCCACCAGGAAATGGCACATGCACAGAGTTTATGTAGAAATCATGGTAATCCTTAAAACATTTAATGACTTTTGACAGATAATAAGAGTTAAAACTTTGAAACCAAAATGAAATTTTCTTGTGTTCCAGTAAGTAAGTGTGTTTGTTACTAAGGAAACATAAATTTATCCAATATATATTAGGTTAGGTACATGAAAACACAATAAAGTACAAGCTTTGGATGAAAAGTTCAAGTCATATAACATGATTTATGTGACATTAGAAAAATAAATAAATCTCGGATGCCAGGGCTGGTTCTAAGAGTTTGCTGTCATTGATCTACAAGTAGACCATTACAGAACCACACAGATGGTTACATGACACCCTTGTCCACTGAATGAATGAATGAATAAATAAATAGACATATGCACATATAAAGCTAGACTGAGTTAAAAAAAGAAAATCTGTGAAACAGAAGCACAGAAAGTTGAGTCGTGGCATGCCATCTGTTCTGAATGAGCATCTTTCCATGAGAGCTAGTGTGTGACAGACATTAATCTTAACTCTGAGCCAAGTGTGTGTTACCTTGTTGGCCCAAGTCTAGTCTTATGTCATATGGGCCTTGCTTGTCAGAAGTCAAAACTGTGGTTCTGAGTATGTTTCTGTGTAAAAATCATGAAGTCTTACATTCATGCCACCTATTCTCCGTATGAGCAGATGGATCTCTGTGGCTTGAAACTCTTATAAATATACTTTATGTGCTTCCAATATGTGGCTGATTATCACTTCCAGTTTGTGTAGATTATTGACTAGGAAGCAAAGGTCACACTTTCCTTCATAGAAAGCATCTCACTCTCACTGTTATTACATGACAAGGTTATTTATTTTATGACTGATCTGTATATTGTTTCTTAGTAAACTAACAAAAATTTTTTTCAATTATTCTTTCTCAAGCTTCTTTAGGTTTTTCCATTGTTTTCTTAGACCACAACATTCTGACATATGTAATATTCATGCCTGTAATTTTGCAGTGTCATGTCACTGGGAGGCTGTCATTCAGCAAGAGAATGTTCCTTAGCCTCTTGGCTTCCAGTAGAGGAATAGATGGCTTAGAATCAGGAAAAAAAAAAAAGCCACAATGGAATAAAGGAGATGCAAAAGTAGACAAAAATGTTAACTACATGCTGAAATCCAGGTCCTTTAGGAAAGTTTGTTGTTAGATTCATGGCTGGCTAAATGTCCAGCTATATATACATTATTACTAGAGTAGAAATTCCAATTTTAAACGATTGTAGCTAAGCATAAAGATGTTCAGTTTTAGATAACCAGCCACATAAATTCTGCATGTCTCTGCTGTTACTCATTCATGTTACTCTCTTTTGCTGCAGTGCTTAAGAATTGTGGATTCAGAAGTCCTAAACGGCATTCCTTGACCAGCATAAGTGGACAAACTGAAGAGTCTGGGGAAACCTTCAATTACTTTTGTCTCTAGAGACAAAGAAATAATTGATAGAAGAAGATTTTGAGAAATTTAATGACTCCTGCATAGGTATTCCCTATATTAAGTAAAAATGATTTATATATTTATTAATCTCAAGAACTGAAAACATAGCCATTTTAATTCTGCTTGGTCCTTGAATTTATGAGATGATTCTATTAGAGTTAGAGTGACAGATTTGGATAAAATTTTATGATTTACTGTAACTACTAGAAAATATGGAAGCTGAGAGCATTCAAATAAGGTGAGGAAAAAATTGCTATATTCTTTGAAGATACCAAAACACCAAAAAGTTCCCAGGAATAATCTAAAAATGAATCAAAGCATAGTGGTGCTTGGCAAAAGAAGAGATAAGAGCAGAAAGAGATAGATATTAAGTTTTGAAAGAGCTGCAAAGTTAGAGAAAGATACTAATCTTGATTCTATTATGTCCAATAGAAAGCTGCAACTCTGCCATGTCAAACCACAGGTCAATTAATTTGCATTTGCATTGCTTTCCAGATACCAGCATCTGCAGACGTTTCAACTAGGCTGCCTTACTACTTAAAATATTGCAACAATATTTTTTATCTAGAAATTTAGCTACCGTTAGGAGTTTTCTCTTGCACGGTCTTCTGAAACATCAAATTTCAATAATCCAAATCTTGGGAATTAGTTCAATTCTTCTTTATTATTATCAGGATGAAATTGTGAAATATTAATGTATAGTTTCCCCAACTATATACTTACATGTTCTTTTAAACCCATGGCTCTCATCCAAACAGTAACATGTAAGTCTGTTGTTTCCCCTAAAATGAATTTTCCATTAAAAAAACCCTCAATGGTATTCTTGATTTAAAGATAAAGTCCATAATCCAAGTACAAAACAAGGAGATGTCACTAGAATGTCTTATGTAAAAAGTCCTCCTTCCCAACCTTCATTTTAAGTAAACATTTCTCTTTTCCTCCATCCTAGATATTGACCTTTCTTGCTGGAGGAAGATAGACAAAATTAGATGTTGAGAAGGGACTTTAAAAGCATCTCTCTAACAAGAAGATTTGGTACATATACACAATGGAATATTATTCAGCCATAAGAAGAAAACAAATCCTACCATATGCAACAACATGGATGGAGCTAGAGGGTATTATGCTCAGTGAAATAAGCCAGGTGGAGAAAGACAAGTACCAAATGATTTCACTCATATGTGGAGTATAAGAACAAAGAAAAAACTGAAGGAACAAAACAGCAGCAGACTCACAGAACCCAAGAATGGACTAACAGTTACCAAAGGGAAAGGGTCTGGGGAGGATGGGTGGGAAGGGAGGGATAAGGGGGAAAAAGGGGCATTAGGATTAGCACGTATAATGTAGAGGGGGACACGGGGAAGGCAGTATAACACAGAGAAGACAAGTAGTGACTCTATAGCATCTTAATATAATGATGGACAGTGACTGTAATCTGGTATGTGGTGGGCACTTGATAATAGGGGGAGTCTAGTAACCATAATGCTGTTCATGTAATTGTACATTATGAGAGCAAAAAAAAAAAGTGTCTCTCTACCTTGTCCATGTGCCTATCTAAGTTAGACTCCAGAGTGTGGGAATGTTAAACATCTGGATACAATTAATACTTTCAGAGTAATATGACCTGTATTGAATTTCACATCTGGTATCATAAGGCCCCCATAGTTTCCCACATTAGCATGACATACATATAGTAGAATAGTCAAAGTTGAGGGGTACTTCAGGGGCAGAGCATCTATGAATCTAACGGCCCTGGAAAAGTCCTATGAGACATGACAAAAAAGATAGAAGCCCCAAAGGGGTCTTGTTTTCAGACCTAGAGGAAAATTCTGAATTGTCAGTTTCCAAGGGAAATGACTGAGAAAACAAGATATTTGCTAATAATGATATTTTCTCACAATGTATAGAAGAGAGCTTAGATAAAAACCATGAAAAATTACAGAAAAATGTATATTTCACATATGAATATGTGATTTGAAATTTTATATGGTAGTTTAATTCCATTGAAATGCTGATGCCATTGCTTATGCTAAATCACTCTTCTCTCATTCATTTTTTAATTGCTTGTCAATGGTTTATTTCCACAGGAAATATAAAGAGGTAATGCTAGAGGGACAGGTAAAAGAATGGCCTAGTTCTTGAAAGAGGCTGAAAAACGTTCTTCCCTTGGTTAGGTATACACTGGTCTCTATGCACTTCAAAATTTATTTCCTATCATACTTTAGATAAATTATATAAAGCCTTCATAGGCAAGGAAACAGTATACTAAGAAGAGTAAATATTACTGTTCTAGGTAAGTCCAGAGGTCAAATTGCTTCCTCAGAATAAAAATTAGAGTGACCCTAAAGAGAGTTCAGGGAAATCAATGGAAAAATGTAATTGTGTTTATAGAATAGTATATAGATTCTATGGGAGATAATAAGGAAAATTTTTCTTTCATGTAGATAATCATATTATATTATCCAATTTTGCTGAACTACAAATAGAGTTGGATATACATGGGGAAATTTATCAATGTAAGGTCCTCTACTGTAATATAATATTGAAAATGATAGAAAAAAGTTTTAAATAGCTTTTTAAGTGCTTGCTTTTCAAACTAGAGGATGTTTTTCATTTGCCTCCATAATACTAATAGGTAAATTGCTCCATTTGGTTTTAAATACAGAAAAGAGAAGATACATTATTACAGATGTTTCATTGATAATTTCCTTAATTTTATTGAGGTTGGGAATGTAAAATTACTTTGAGTTTATAGATATGTTTTTTCTTGATTTATCATCTCTTCTTGATCCACAATGTTATCTTCTACATCAAGCAACATGATATCAATCCTCGTAAAAGTAGTAAAATTATAAATTAGAAAAATATTAGATAGTATTAGATGGGAATGTGCTAATTAAAAGCCTTTAAAACTTCCCTAGAACCATAGAAATTATTTCAGAGATGAATTTCAGATTAAACAGGCTCACCAAGGTTTTGTATAAATTCTAGCATCTTAATCCTTAGGGTGGGCCAGTATAATACAATGTGATGTCTTAGAAATAAAAAAATCAGTAAGATGGCAAATGTTCCTCCCTTCCCCCACACACCCATGAGTGGAGCGACTGTATTTTTCTGGTTCACTGTTATATCTCCTGTCCTTAGCACATGTCCTGGTACTAGATACTCAGTAAAACATTGTTGAGTTATAGAAGTAAGGTTTCATTTAATCAATTATAAGATGCACATTTTTTCATATTCTAAATATTTGAAAACATTGACCTGTTACAGTAAATATATAGCTGTTTACACATGTTGAGTAGGTATCAGTACCTTGGGAGTTCATAACGGAAGTAATATGGAGCTCTCTTAAAAAATGCCACATCATTAATATCCTTGAAGGTATGAAGCACAACTCCTGTTAATGATAAGCATTGATAACTGAGTAGATAAGTGATTTGGTAGACTAAGGCTCTAACTTTTAAAAAGTTCAGGTTTGCTGAAACCTATTTATTTTGATATGCTATCATTCTTATGTACACATTGACATGAGTAAAACAATGCATAAAAATATGTGTAAGAGTTATCCTTCAATAACAATAAAAATAAAAATTCTAGTGAAAAACAAGTAGACCTTTGATCTTAAGAAACTGCAGTCTCTTACACATTTATAAAGCGATGATAATAAGTAATTGCACTACCTTGTAAAATGTAACAGAATACCCAACAGGGATGATAACCGGTGGTAGAACTAAAACAAGAAAATAAAGCTGCATTAATAGCATGCAGTAAAACTGAAAAATTTTCCACCAATTGCACTAACATTGTAAATCAATTAATAAATTATTGTATCTAAATTTATGTGGATTAAATTTATGTAGTAAATATGTAGATAAATTCTGACATTTTTTTCCTCTAAGCCCTAAAACAAGAAGGACCTCACAAGGGGAACATTGAGTCAGTGGCCTGATCTATTTCTAGCTCTAGACAAAAATAATATACTAGAGACCATCATTCAACTCTGAATATACCAGAGCCACTCAGAGCCAAGGTTGGGCATCATCTTTTTCCCTTCCATGTGTTCTCTGACATTGTGGTTCCATATTCCAAATTACCAGAAGGAGGAGAAGGAAGGAGGAGGTGGAGGGGAAGAGGAGAAGACAGTGAAGAGGATAAGCATATAATAGCTTAGAATGCCTTTTCATCTAAATAAAATATCTATAAAATAAGAAGTTTAGGGTTTATAACTTATGCACAAATAAAATATATGTCAACAAAAGCATGGAAGCCTAGAGGAGATAATTGAAGAATACTTTAAGCTCCTTACGCAATGCTGGAAATATACTATGATAAGTAAAAGGTATATATATTAGCCAAAAGCAACTACTAAAAGAACAAAACAATGTATTTGTAGCTAATAAATCAACAAGGAAGTTAAACTGAATTATAGAATGTAATAAATTAACCCAAAATAAGTCAGAAAAATATGAGGAAAAGAACACAGAATAAGCAAATTAATAGAAACCAAATAGAAATATTTAAGGTTTAAACATAGTCATATCAATAATCACATTAAATATAAACCATATAAACATTACAAATGCCAGAGCTTCTCAGATTAAATAAAGCTATATGCTGCCTCCAAAATATCCATTTAAATATAAAGAATCACATGTTAAATTTAAAATAATGGAAAAATACATACCATGCTAACACTAAACCAAAGAAAAGTAAAAAGCTATATTTATGTTAGGAAACTTATATTTCATAGCAAAGAATAATGAGAGTCGTAAGAAAAGTAATTTTATAATGATAAAGGGGTAATTTCTTGATGAGAACATAACAATGCAAAATATATATGCATATATTAGTAAAGCTTCAAAATACATAAAGCAAAACTAGTGGTAGTCCAAGGACAAATAGAGAAATCTACAAATGTAGTTGAAGATTTCAATACTCCTCTCTGAATAATTGGTATGACAAATAAACAGAAAATCAGTAAGGGTGGTGGTGGGGCGAGGAAGGAAGGGAAAGAGGGAAGAAGTGTGGGAGAGGCTAAAAACAAATAAACCAAGAAGACACATATTTCCAGGATCAGTAAGGAGAGAAGTAGCAGTACTGCATCTCCCATAGATATTAAAACAAAAATAAGAATATGATGAACAAATATTTGCCAATAATTTCAACAAGTTCAATGAAATGGTCTAATTGTTTGGTTGACACAAACTACCAAATCACATGTTAAAAGTAATACATTCCTTGAGTAGTTCCATATCTGAAAAAGAAATATAATTTATATTTAAAATACTCACCATAAAGAAAATTTCAGAATTACATCACTTCACTAGTGCATTCTACCAAATGCTAAGGAAGAAATAATATCAATTATATACAAACTCTCTTAGATAGGGATAAATCTTAACTCCTTTTATGAGGCTATCACACCCATTTATCAAAACTAGAAAAAGACGTCAAAAGAAAACTACAGAACAATATTGTTCATGAACATAATTAGAAAGATTCTTAACTACAGTTGGCAAATACAATTTGCTAATTCTAGACTCTTTTGGAATTTATCAAATAGAACACGACAGCATGGAAAAATGGCTTTTATTGAAAGAATATAAGTATGGTTTAAAATAAATCAATTAATGCAATATACCATAGAGACAACTCAAAAACCAAACACTAAGTTATGGAAAAGATAGAGAGGAACTGGAAATTTCATATATTGTTGGCAGGAATGTAATATGTAGCCACTTGGGAAAACACATTTGACAGTTTCTTAGAAAATTAAATATAAATGTACCATATATCTACCCTTTCCAGACCTAGATATTTACTTAAAATAAAATCAAGTACATGTCCCTAAAAAGTTTATATATGAATGTTCACAACACCTTCATGTCTAATAGCCAGAACTACAGGGAAAGCAAATGTCCATCAAGATGTGAAAGGATGAAGAAACTGCGCTACATTACACAATAAAATACCACTTCACAAGAAAAAGGAACATACTTTACTGTCTGTACACAAAATAACATGTTAAATCTCAAAATAATTAAGCAGAGTGAAAGAGGCTAGACCCCAAAATAAAAAAGTACATACCATTTAGTTCCATTTACATGAAATTCTAGAATATATAATCTAATATTGCCTAGTATTTGCTTAAGAAATAGATAAGTGGCTGCCAGGAGAGAGAGATGCCAGGAAGGTTGAGAGAGGAAGATTACAAAGTATCATAAGGAAACTTTTAAGGGTGATGAATATGTTTGATATTTTGTTTGTGGTGATACTTTTATGATCTATACATTAATAAAAATCATCTCATATTGTACAATAAGTATTTATAGTTTATTATATGTTAATTATAGCTCAATAAAGCTTTTAAAGTGCTGTTTTAATTACAAGAGGTTTCCCACAGATACTAGTCAATATTTGTATCCACATTTCTGAAAATGATGACAAATTTCTCCATCTGGCTTTGGAAATGGATGTATTAATTAGAGAACTGCTGAGATCAAGAGGCCTTGAAGCTAATATTTTGATTAGGCCATTGGCATGAGCATTAAAGTCCTGTAAAATAGTGATGGGGCTTCCAAGTACAAGGAGGAGTATGTTGTCAAAATTGGCAAAGAATATGTGGTTGAGAAATGAAGAGGGCATTATGATATGACTGCCACAAAGGGAGAAGAGAATGGCATAGTAAGATTTCATGAACTGTGACTTACGAAAAATCTATGTGATATTGGACCAGTAACTTTCTGGAAATGGTAATAGGGAATAAATATATTTATGAAATGTTATGTCTTATCCAGGATGGGGAAGAATGAGAAGCTACACTTCAGGGAATCTCAGGTAAGTAGCTCAGGCACCAAGGTACAGAAATGTCTACCATACTTATGTGTCTATGTAATCAATAAAACAACTTATGCTAATTTAACAATTCAAATTTCTCTTTTTTCCTCTTCCCCATTCTGAGTCCGCTTTGATTCCATTATATATGTTTGATTACTGGTAGTCTTCTGTAGGAAAAGCGGAGGTTGCATAGCTAGGATCCTCACCTGAAATACTTGCTCACTGCGCACATGCAATGCTCACCTGAGCATTCACACTTGTTGGCAGGGAGCTGTTATTGGCTCCGTACAAAGAGCTCAGCCCAGTGCTTTAGGGTTGCAAGGCAGTGGAGAGGTCCTGAGGCAAAGACTGGCTTGCAAATTGCCCTGGAGGCAGATGGATTCTAGCATTTGACCTGCCACCATGAGAATAAAGCCCGATATAAAATGTTCTGTGGTTATGATTTGGTCTCACCAAACCCAATTTAAACTTGTCCAGGACAGAAACCTCCTGCAAGGCATCTTCCCATCTTTCATTTATCTCTTCCTGAAGACTGCAAGAAATCCCCTGAAAAATACCTATTTGGTCAAATCACCAGAACTCTTTAAAATCTGTAGCATCCACTTGGCTACAAGCATCATATAAAAGAAGTCTGCTATTACTAGCTCAGGCACTGCCTGGGTGGCCCAGCTGTTCTGTCTCATTCTAGCTTGCATTGTTTAGTCAATGTCCTTAGTATTTCTTTGTCCTTGACTTTAAGACTCAAGTAACCTCTTTTCTCACCCTGTCGCAGGATGAAGACATCTACTTCCTCTAAAAAAAAGATTTCAAATGAGACCATTAAAAAGAACAATCCTGGAAATAGCTTTGAAAAAAATAATTTTTAACTATCAGTCAGATCATCTGTCTTCATTATTGGAGCAATGTAGAGGTTTGGGGACTTAATCTATCCTAAAAGTCATTGAGTAATAGGAAATAAAAACATTAAAAATTGTTGGCAGCCGCGCTCAGAAAATAGCACCCAATGCAGGGCAGCCGGAAGGCCCCGAACTTCCTAATGACAAATCATCCCACACCACTAAACTACATGCTAATTGCGCCTTGGCATAAGGACCAATGAGACCCATCAAATGGTTATGCTAATAAGGCATATGGAGCCGCACCAACCAGGTCAGAGCATGAGAACTATATAAGCAAGCCTCTCCTTCCCCTCTGGGTCCTGCCCAACTCATTTGTTTCACAAAGAGCTGAAGAATAAAGCTTTCTGCAGAAGAATCCTGCTGTTGTTGCATGCTGTTGTTGCCGGCGAGGACAGGGCACGCGACAAGTGGTGCCGAAACCCGGGAACCAGAACATCACCGGCACAGGGAGGACCCTTCAGACATCTGGAGAGGATTCAGAACTGCAGGTCAGAAGAAAGCCCGGAGGGGTAAGTTCCGAGAGGCCCCTGCTTTTTAGGATGATGGTTGATGGTTCTCTGTAAATAAGGAGGCACCATGGGGAATGCACCGTCATTAGTCATGGCGCTGCAGACAGCTCTGAAAGAGCGAAACTTGAAGGTCTCCAGCAAAGTCTTAGGATCTTTTGTGAAGGAGATAGACCGTGTGGCCCCCTGGTTCATTTGTTCAGGGTCCCTCTCAATCCCGAGCTGGGACAAACTGGGGAAAGATCTTGATAGAGAGGAGGAGGAGGGTAGCCTGAGGGGAGGCACCAGGCCCCTCTGGAAACTGATTAGAGCTTGTCTGCAAGATGAGAGATGTGAAAAGGTAATAAAAGAAGGTCAGAGAGCATTGACAGATATCCAAGAGAGCATGTCAGAAACGGAACGGGAAACAGAGAGTGTGCGCGGCCGAAAAAAGGCCACAAAAACGAAGGTAAAGAAACCTCAGAGTGAGGGAGAAAGCCCGCCTAGGGCAAAAGCGAAAGAGCCCCGAGAAGCGAGTGACGATTGCCTCGGAGAAAATAGTAAATACCCCTGGAAAGAGTTGAGGGACCTCCAACTCTCCAATAGGGAATCTGAGGAGGAATTAACGTCCGCAGAGGAAGGGGAAGAAAATAAAACCGCAGAGTGTAGAAGTAAGGGAACCAGCAAAGTTGAAAAGCGGACCAAGGAAAAAATGAAAGCAGGGTGTCCCCCGACGCCCGTTGCCCCGCCACCTTACGTGAGTGGCGCACTCTCCTTTTGCCACCCAGATACTCTTCAGGCAATTAGACAAATGTTTCCTGTATTTGAGGATAATGGCGTACGCTCTCACCAGCCCCTGAGCCATAAACAAGTTAAGGAGTTAGCGGAATCCGTCCGAGCGTATGGGGTCAGTGCCAACTATACCATAGCACAAGTTGAGAGATTAACAGAGACAGCCATGACACCCGCAGACTGGCAATATGTAACTAAGGCATGCCTTTCTAGTATGGGGCAATACATAGAATGGAAGGCATTGTGGCATGATATCAGCATGACCCAGGCACGGGCAAACGCGGCCGAAGGACAGCCTGCGTGGTCATATGATATGCTGATGGGCCAAGGACAGTGGGTAGCCAACCAGACCGCCTTCCCCTTACAGGTATACGCACAAATAAACACGTGCGCCGCCAAGGCATGGAAAGCCCTCACCAACAAAGGAGAAGTATCAGGCAATTTGACAAAAATTATTCAGGGGCTGAGCGAGCCATTTTCTGACTTTGTCGCTCGTATGATGGAGGCCGCAGGCAGAATATTTGGAGATCAGGAACAAGCAATGCCCCTAGTGGAGCAATTAGTATTTGAACAATGTACCAAGGAATGCAGACAGGCGATAACACCCTGGAAACAAAAAGGGATACATGCCTGGTTGAAAGCCTGTAGAGAAATAGGAGGGCCACTCACCAATGCTGGCCTAGCCGCTGCCATATTACAGAGCCACAAACAAGCCAGGATCACTAACAGAAGTATCAAATGCTTTCAATGCGGGAAATTAGGACATATAAAGAGAGAGTGTAGGAGCCCAGCTTCAGAACAAACAACCCAAAAGACCCCTGGGTTGTGCCCTAAGTGTAAGAAAGGCAGGCATTGGGCCAATGAGTGCCGGTCTATTAAAGATATAGAAGGGAAACCCTTAGAACTGCCAAAAAACGCCCAGAGGGGCCCCTGTCACCAGGGCCCGCAAATATATGGGGCAACCAGCACGCAAGTGTCATTCGGGAACAACCAGGCCCCCCAAGGAGAGCCACTTCAGGTTCCGCGGGATTGGACATCCGTGCCACCACCAGAATAGTGTTGACTCCACAGATGGGAGTTCAGCCTATCCCTTCAGACTTTAAAGGCCCCCTACCACCAAATACCCTTGGGTTACTCCTAGGGCGCTCTTCTGCTGCATTGAAAGGCCTGGTAGTTCATCCCGGAGTCATAGATCAAGATTATGAAGGACAGGTAAAAATCATGTGTTCGGCCCCTAGAGGAATCTACCCTATATCTCCGGGAGACCGCATAGCCCAGCTCTTAGTTTTACCTAGTCTCCACGCCAATTATCCTGCTACCAACACGGAGAGGGGAGAAAGGGGCTTCGGCTCCTCTGACTGGGATTCAGCCTTCATAGTATTAGATTTAGCAGACAGACCAAAATTAACTCTTCAAATAGAGGGAAAGAGCTTTGAGGGAATCCTAGACACTGGAGCAGATAAAAGTATTATCTCTGCAACCTGGTGGCCCTCCAAGTGGCCTGTGACCCAATCCTCACATTCATTACAAGGTTTAGGATATGAGTCAAGCCCTTCAATTAGTGCCAAACCATTGAAATGGCGAGCCCCTGAAGGACAAGAGGGTACAGTCACCCCTTATGTACTCCCTCTACCGGTCAATTTATGGGGGAGGGATGTCATGAGAGACTTAGGCCTCAAACTCATTAATGAATACTCCACCCCCGCCCAAGGCATGATGATGGACATGGGATACATCCCTGGCAAGGGGCTGGGGAAACACCAACAGGGACACATAGAGCCCATCCTGCCCAAAGTAAAGAATGACCGTCACGGCCTGGGTTTTCATAGGGGCCATTGAAGATGCCATGCCCATACCTTGGCTCACAGAGGAGGCCGTATGGGTTCCTCAGTGGCCCCTATCCTCTGAAAAATTAGAAGCAGCTCATTGCTTAGTGCAAGAGCAGCTCCAAGTGGGACACCTAGAACCCTCTGTGTCCCCATGGAACACACCCATATTTGTAATCAGGAAAAAGTCAGGATCATGGAGGTTGCTTCATGATCTGAGAGCAGTAAATGCTCAAATGAGAATGCTTGGACCCGTACAACGGGGACTGCCACTCCTCTCTGCCTTACCCAAAGAATGGAAAGTGCTCATAATAGATATTAAAGATTGTTTCTTTTCTATACCTCTAAGCTCCAAGGACAGGGAAAGATTTGCTTTTACTTTGCCAGCTATTAACCATGAACAACCCGATGCCAGATTTCAGTGGAAGGTCCTCCCTCAAGGAATGGCAAATAGCCCCACCATATGTCAACTGTACGTTCAGCGAGCGCTAGACCCAATTCATAAGACCTATCCCACGCTAAAGATCATCCATTACATGGATGACATCCTTCTTTGCTCCCCACAACCAGCGGAAATAGAAGAAGCATATATAGATCTCACTAGATCCCTAGAAAATTGGAGACTGAATATAGCAAGCGAGAAGGTCCAAAAATCTAGTGTTAGCAAATTCCTAGGAGCAACCATTTACACAGATGTAATTTGCCCCCAAAAGCTTGAGATAAGACATAATCAATTGCGAAATTTGAATGACTTCCAAAAACTCCTAGGGGATATTAATTGGTTGCGCCCATACTTAAAGATACCCACCACTGAATTGACTCCACTATTTAAAACCCTAGAAGGAGACCCACAACTAACGTCACCGCGCTCCCTCACACCTGAGGCATTACAAGCCATTCGCAAAGTAGAACAGGCTTTGATGACAGCACAATTAAATAGAGTGCAATCGAATGAACCCTTTGAGTTGTGTGTGCTTCCCACCCCAGAGCTGCCAACAGCAGTTTTATGGCAGCACGGCCCACTGATCTGGATTCATCCCCAAGCCTCTCAGGCTAGGACAATAGAGTACTATCCGGCAGCCGTGGCCAAACTTGCTTTGAGAGGAGTAAAAACCTCCATGACACATTTCGGAGAGGCTCCAGCTAAAATTATAACCCCTTACAGCGTAGAACAGATACAAGTATTATGTGCTATGAACGATGATTGGGCCATACTTGCTTACAGTTTCTCAGGAACCTTTGATAATCATTTCCCTAAACATCCCCTCATCAACTTCGCCAAAAATCATCTCCTAGTATTCCCTCGAGTCACTAGCCTAACCCTGCTGCCTCATGGAAAAACAGTTTACACGGACGGGTCTAAGACAGGCACAGGTGCCTATGTCCATGATGGCAAGTTGTGACAAAAGGCTACACGCCTGACACTCCACAAATAGTGGAATGTCGCATAGTCTTAGAGGTCCTACAAATCTTTCCTGAACCTTTAAATATTGTGTCTGACTCCTGTTATGTAGTTAATGCAGTCAAATCTCTAGAAGTGGCCGGGCTAATCAAAGCGTCCAGCCCAGTAGCCACTTTGTTCAAACAGATACAATCAGCACTACTTCATAGACAATCTCCTTTGTATATAACTCATATCAGAGCACATTCAGGCCTTCCCGGGCCTATGACTCAAGGCAACCACCTGGCAGACCTCGCAACCAGAAATATAGCTTTTCCCCTGCTAGACCCTATCACCACAGCTTCAAAATTCCACACACAATTTCATGTCACTGCCGAAACACTGCGCAAGCGGTTTAGCATAACCAGGGCCGAAGCTAGGAACATTGTCCTTAGCTGCCAACATTGCTGCAGCTTCCTTCCCACACCTCATGTTGGGATCAACCCCAGAGGTATTAGGCCTTTACAAGTTTGGCAAATGGATGTGACGCATATTTCGTCTTTTGGGAAACTGAAATATGTACATGTATCCGTGGATACTTGTTCAGGAGTCATCTTTGCCTCCCCATTATCAGGAGAGAAAGCTTCCCATGTCATCCAGCACTGCCTTGAAGCTTGGAGCTCATGGGGGTTACCACAGATTCTGAAAACAGACAATGGCCCAGCCTATACCTCTACAAAATTTGCTCAATTTTGTCATCACATGGGGATAAAACATATCACTGGCCTTCCCTACAACCCACAGGGTCAAGGGATTGTGGAACGCGCGAACTGCACGCTCAAATCCTATTTACTTAAACAAAAAGGGGGAATTGAAGATATACCCCCCACACCAAAAACTGCCATAGCCCTAGCACTTTTCACTATAAATTTTTTGAATCTGGATGCTCAAGGCCATACAGCAGCGGATTGCCATAATCAGTGGCCAAAAGACCCACAAGAACTAGTAAAATGGAAGGACGTGTTATCTAACCAATGGAATGGCCCGGATCCAATCATAATCAGATCCAGGGGAGCTGTGTGTGTTTTCCCCTAGGGTGAAGAAAATCCCTTCTGGATCCCGGAGCGCCTAACGAGGAAAGTCCTAAACAAAGGAGATGACTTCGCTGTACCTCCTGACCCTGCTCCTGACACTGGAGACCCCGACTCAGGGAGTATTGAGATGGGGAATCCTGTCTGCCTTTCCTAAGCCTATGCCTGTCCGTTTCAATGCAGCCGTTTTTCCACGCTTTTTCACTACCAATGCTAGTATGAACTTGCCCTACTTAGTTAAAGACACCCTAGTAGCTCCCCTGGGAGAAAACACACCGATCCTTCGTAACTAATGGGTCATTATGCTTCACCACTCAGAATCTAGCTGGCTGTATCTCCCTGAAACGGAGGAAATACGGATGGTTCAGTGACATAATTCTAGAGGCCAGTAGCCTCCCCGTTATGTCAGCTAAATTTGAAGGGCCTAATAAGGAAGGGAGCCTGCCCTATAAGAACATGACTATCCACCAGATGGTTCTCTGGATCAATGGCACATTTGTACACTCTCCCAGGAACAATTCCACTGACAGGCCTCGTCAACCCAAATATGCCTCCCATTGTGTGGGCGACTATGAGGGAGAGCTGTGGCCCTGGACTGACTGTCAGTCAACTGTAGTAACGTGGGCAACTGAGAGGCAGGAGTTTACAATCTCCCCAGATATGGAGGGACGGCCAGCCAATGAGGCTTGGTGGCCAGTAAAGGTGCTCGAAGGCGAGTTTCATCAGCAGCTGAGCATGAACCCCTTCCATAAATGGATGCTGTGTGGAGTCAATGGCTCATGTACCGACCTCTCCCCCTTTTCCGCCCTCCAGGGTGGGGGAATCGGTGTAAAAAATATCACCTTTTGGTGCAAGAATAACCACATGCGCGCACACTGGAACATGATCATGACCCATAACAACGAGAACTACACGTGTTCAGCAAAATCAGGTCCAGAGTCACCTAATTCCCTTTTTCCACCTTCTCCAGTATGCGTATACCCCCCATTTCTGTTTATCTTATCCAATAGTAGCTTTGACTCCTGCTCCAATGAAACCTGCTTTCTGTCTCAGTGTTGGGATGCGCGTAACTTTACCAATGCTTTGGTAGTCCGCATCCCCCGTTGGGTCCCTGTTCCCGTAGACGCCCCTAACACCATGACTCTGTTTTGAGAAAGGCGCAATTAGCATGTAGTTTAGTGGTGTGGGATGATTTGTCATTAGGAAGTTCGGGGCCTTCCGGCTGCCCTGCATTGGGCGCTATTTTCTGAGCGCGGCTGCCAACAAAAAATTACATTTAAATTGGCAAGAAATTTTTTTAAAGCTTTAGGTGAAGGCTGATTTCATATTTATGAAAATAAAAGTAATTCATTTTATTTTTGAAAAGGAAAAATATGAATCCTACAGAGTTAAAGCACACACTAAAGTTTTGTTTGTTTTTTAATATGTAGTGAAAACAAAAGTAGGGAAAGAATAATTTAGTAGCTTGCACCCATACAGTGATATAATGGTAAAGCCAGAAATAGACCATGGTTTTCTGATTCCTACTATATCTGTGAACACATTTATTAAGTTCATATTTAACAGTATAGGTGAGATTGAGCATCAATGCACAAGTTTAAGAAAATAATTCTTCTAATCTTGGCTTTTGTTTTCCTAGACATTCTCACACAATTGATTTAAAGCCCATAGCCAAGTCAAGAAATGTCTTATATTTTCAGATAAAATTAGGACATTTTGAAGGCTCAGACTTCACACCAGGACTAATATCCTTTAAAAGAAGAATATTGATGAGGGTCAGGAATCAAGCATATCTTGAGGAAAAGTTAGCAAAGTATAAATCTTAACCCATATTCTACTTATATTTCTGCTATTTTGCTAAATTTCATTTATGTGTAGGTTGAGTGACATATGTTTAAACATTTAATCTTTATTATAATCCTGTGTGGTAATTTTCACGTCCTCCATTTTAATGATTAGAAAACTGAGATCTGAGAATCAGACTGCAAGTTAATTTTCAAGGATTCTAATAAGACTCTCTTTTATACCAGACTTCATATTCTTCCCATTATATATTTCTATACCTAAAGTACACCTTAAAAAACAAAAAAAGAAAAGACACCTCTTCATTGACATTAATCTGTTCAGTTATAGCATTGCTGCTCACCTCAATTATGTTTCAGTTATCTTTAAGCATATTCTGCTTAATTATGTTGAATTTGAGAAAAGGTTTCCTGGTCAGTTAGTAAGATCTAGAATTATATTCAGCTCTGAAGATTTCTATATAAGGCTGTAGTCAAGTTCTTTAACATCTTAGAACCTCAGTTCATGTATCTGAAAACAGAGATTAAGACAAAGGTTTTACACACACATACACATATACGTACCTCAGGTCATTGAGGTAAAAATAATACTTTTCTTGGCAGAATCTTACTAAATGTATTTCACTTAGTATATCAATGCCCATATCATCATAGGTGTTTAGAAATGTTATTAATCATAATGTTAGTTATAATTTCATACTCTTGAGCAATGTACTAAGTTAAAGGATTGTAATATGATAAAAAGACATCTCCTCACCACATAGCTGTTCTCTCAGGGAGCAAAGACTTGTCTTCATAATTTGCAAAGCTGACAATTTCTCTTTCCTTTGACCTCAGTTAATATAATCTCACTCCAACCTATTTTAAAAGATCTCTCAAATATGTCTCTTCCATTTTTCTTCAATCCATAGAGCCTATTCATACTAAATTAGTTTCTTTCATCTAATCATAAGAATAAGTCAGTTTATTTGCTCATCCTAGTTTTATTAGTACATTTATTCAGAGCTTTAATCTCTTGAAATATATAAAATACAATACTACTCCTGCCATCTCCTGTTGCAAGAAACTTTTACTAGCGGCCAGAATTCCTAGAAATGGATTTGTCTGACATGTGAATACCTTTCACTTTAACAAAGGTAATTTTTTTTAGGCCTGAAACTATATAGAGAATTTTAACCAAAGTTACCTTAGTACCAATATGTATTACATGAAATATATTTTCAAAAATTCACAAGTAAATATTCTTGGGGAAATTTTTAAATAGTTTCTTCTTAAAATGATAAATTTTTAAAATTCATAAAAAAGTACATAAAATAATAAACCAAAGAAATATTTATCTATCACTGATGATTTATACTTGCTAACTTGTCTACTATGTTCTTTTTATCTATGAAATAAAATGTGAAGTTTGGAGTCTGCTTTGGCACTCACTCCAGGAACATTCCCAAATTTATCTACAAGCTTCACATAATCAAGATAATAAATACTGTAATTAAGTGTTAAAAAACTCACATATTGTATGTTTTTTTATGTAAAATTCAGCACTTGATCTTCAGTGAACTTTGTATTATTAAGATGTTTCTATATTAACATATATATATTTAAGTTATAGGTTTAAGCTCCGATGTGGTATTGCATTATATGAACAAATATAAATATAAATGAACAAATATGAAAATAACAATTCAGTTACCCATTAGAAATGGCAACTAGATGGCTTAGAGGTAGCCACTATTTTTCTAACACGTGTTTAAGGAAATGACTAATACAAATTATCAGTGAATTCTATTTAATCTTTAACTTGGTAAAATTTGGGGTTTCTGGGCTGAGTAAATACTATAAAAATTGATAGCAAATATCTAAATCTTCTTATGTACTTTAATCTGGAATATTTTGCTGATATATATTTATACAAACAACCTGAAAGTATTTCTACATTCAGAAATTTTGCTAAGTACTTCTTAAGACATATGTAAATTAAAGAAGAAATAAACACTTCATCATCTGGAAAATTCCATTAAAGTTCATATGTAATAAATTATAGTGACAATTTCATCCAAACATAATTATGGGCAAAAGTATCAACAAAACAAACCATGATCCATACTATCTTTAGATATTCCAGATCCAACAAGGATCAGGTTGACAAGAGTAGCTGGCTCTTCTTTTAGAGTTGTGTTGTTCTGGCTCATTCTTCTCAAATAAGACGATAATATCTTGGAAAATTTCAGTATTGATATATGTGGTCAGGTTAGTGCATTGCCTAAATGGACTTTCAGAAGTATCCTTATTTCTATGCTATCTGTCACCAGTTTTACTCCTTATAGTTCAGCTATATTTGTTTTGCGTAGTTGAATTACTAATACCAAATTCCAAATAACTGGAGAAATAACGTGAAATAATCATTCCTTGTTATTGTCATAACAATAACAATGTGTATAAAAGAAAAAAAATTAAATTGATGAAACTTATTAATGTTACCAAAACATTAAGTTACAATGGAAATGCTGTGTCTCAAGTCTTTTGTTTCTCTTTGTGGACCCGCAAGAAGATATTTCCCACCCTAACTTTCAGTAAGGTTAATGTCATATGACTGGGTCTGGCCAGTGTGATAGAAGGAAGTGAGACAGATTGCTCTCAGGTTACACTATAAAATCCTATGCAAATTGTCCTTAGCATGTTGTTTTAATGACAATGTCACAAGGTAAAACCTAGATAACCAAATCAGCACATAGCACCTTGACCCACATCTGATTTTGATGTGATAGGGAAACAAACTTTATGTTCATCTACTGAAATAATGGTATTATTTATTACAATAACAAAATATCCTAGCTTATTCTAATATAAATTTGAAGTTGATTAGCCCTTATTGTTAAATACCTAAGCTGAAATTTTTGAGTGACTCTGGGGAAAAAAAAAATTATAAAGTGCAACAGAGAGTCAATTCAATTAACCACAAATATACCTATCACTAATACTAAACTCTTAGAGGTCACTTGAACAGCTCTCAGATCTTTTGCCTAGAAGGAAGAAGACTAGATTATCACTGTAAAAGACTGGGGATAGAATATGAGTATTTTTGCTTAGATTTGTTAGTGATCTTATGTCTTTAACACTCTCTCTCAGGGTGCTATGCTGTTGATAAAGAAAAATTCTGCCAATGAAGAGCTTATAGTAGTTATTAATGGATATCTCACATTTAGCTGACCTCTTTCATTTGTGCTTGGCACAAAATTGTATATGAAAGTTACAGCTGTGCTGCTTCTGACTGTAGGAGTAATTGGCCTATGATATTCCTGTCATGTTGATCTGGCCTCCAACTACTGCTTCCAATAGCACATTAGCTCAAGTTCACATTGAAAAAAAATATACACCTCCATTCCTCCAGGAAACTTTACCGTTTTTACCGTTTCGCAGTTCTCTTGAATATTTAGGCAGCCTTTTTACTTTTGGCAAGTAATACTAACAGAAAACTCTCAGTGCCAGTAATCTTTAAATTCTAAAAGTCTAAATTTACCACAAAGGAAGTAGAACTATTTTATTCCATTGATATAAACAACCTAAGTTATATATTCTTCCCTAAAATAAAATAGTCCTTAAAATAAGATATAACAGAATTAATTTGTGACTGGTTCATTAGTTCTATTCCCAAAAACAGTTAAAGAGGAGGCATGGGAATAGTTAAATCATACATAAATTAAATTTCACCAGTGTTAACCAACTTTCAACTTTATTCACAAGCTTTGTGGAACTCTATCCCTTTAGTGTTCAACTTGACACAGACTCTATATACTAAAGATAGGAAAAAAGCTTCACTACCCATTTATTATTTTTACAGTTCAATATTTCTGCCCACTTCCTAACTTCTATAGTGAAAGGCACTGCAGAGAAACATAGATCAGTGTCACAGACAGAAATATGGCCCAAGGATACCAACCAGATTTGCTCTGTTTGTTGTTTTGTTTTTATAATTTTTACCTGGCTAAAGCCCCCCTTCTTCCAAAAAAATGTTATTTCTTTGATTTATTTAGAAAGATTTAAAAAAACACTTATTACTAGGTGTAATTCATGAGTTTTATGCATGAGGAAAATGGAATCTAAGTAAGAGAGTTTAAAAGAACTAGAATTTGACAAATTATACTGTTAGGTTTATATTTTTATCATTTCTAATCACACTAAAGAAGCCACAAAGCAAATTATCAATTATTGACCTAAAAAATGTCCAATAAAATGTTGCCTATTGAGGTTGAAAATAACATCCTCTGCCACACAGCACAAAAGGAAAAAAGGGGAAAAGAAACTGTCAGTTTAATAAAACTAAATATAGAAATAAATGACAAGGAAAATTCACAGTAAAATAGCAATATATTATATGAATCTATAAAATGACAAATCTGACTACATCATTAGTATTTTGTTTTCCTCATGCTTTTAATCCACTGAGGGAATAATGATAATTCTATATATTATGAATATCTGAAAAGGCAAGATTGATATTAATAAATTCTCATCTGATTTGGCAAAATTGGACCCCAAGATAATTTTTTCTTTTGGTAATCACCAATTTGAGTCCTTAGGGCACTTCTAGTTCTCCTTTTTCTTCAACATTTTTCTGACTACTTAGTTTGAGGAATGTCTAAGGACTTAGTCCTGTGTATCCTTTATGCACACTTACTTCCATGATGGTATTACTGAATAGCACTGTTCTAAATGTGTTCAATAAAACTTTTTTAATAAAAATGCAGATCTCTTACATTAGTGGACTGTGAAGCCAATTTAATGCATTAAAACAAGAAATCTTTAAAATTGACAAAAATTACAAGAAAAAAATAAGAAACATAGGTAAATTTGGCTTTATCAAAATTAAAACTTTGTATTTCAAAGAACAAAAGTAGCTCACAGTAAAGTAGAAAATATTTGAAAATTATTTATCTGTTAAAGGAATAGTATCCAGAATACATGAAGAACCCTTACAATAAAAACAAGAAAAAAATCAAATAATCCAATTAAATAGCCTAATTAAAAATGAGTAAGGAGACATCAAATCATGTTAGTGCAATACCTTTTCTTTCCCCTTTGATTTACAACTAATTGGATATCCATAACCAAAAAAAGAATACCTCTGCAAATACAAAGACACTTATTTATCTTGCACCTGAAAGTGGATGGGTTGGACAGCAGAGGAGACTGTGAAGCCAGGGTAGTGGAAAGACAGAGATGCTAGTAGCAGAAGAGATAGTGGCAAATTCTGTAATCCAGCTAGCACATCTTTTGGGCAGATAAAGATGGTGAGTGGAGGTTTGCCCAGCTACATGTGCTATAGTTGGAGGGACCTTTTGCTCTCTGAAGAGAGATCTCAATGACTGGGGTTGGGAAAGGAAAGGGAAATAGGCAAACTACTAGAACTAATATCCAAATTCACCAAAGTTGCAGGATACAAAATTAATACACAGAAATCTGTTGCATTCCTATATACTAATGAAGAACTAGCAGACAGAGATATTAGGAAAACAATACCATTCACAATTGCATCAAAGAAAAAAATATCTAGTCATAAACATAACCAAGGAAGTGAAAGACCTATACCCTGAAAACTATAAGACATTCATGAGAGAAAGAAGATACCAATAAATTGAAACACATCCCATGCTCATGAATAGGAAGAATTAATTTTGTCAAAATGGCCATCCTGCCTAAAGCAATCTACAGATTCATTGCAATCCCTATCAAAATACCAACAGCATTCCTCAACAAACTAGAGCAAATATTTCTAAAATTCATATGGAACCACAAAAGACCCAGGATAACCAAAGCAATTCTGAGAAGGAAGAATAAAGCAGGTAGATTATGCTCCCCAACTTCAAACTTTACTATAAAGCCACAGTAATCAAGATAATTTGGTACTGGCACAAGAACAAAACCAAAGATCAATGGAACAGGCTAGAGAGCCCAGATGCAAACCCAATATATGGTCAATTAATATATGATAAAGGAGCCATTATACAATGTGGAAATGAGAGCCTCTTCAACAACTGATGTTGACAAAACTGGACAGCTACATCCAAGAAAATGAAACTGCATAATTGTCTAACCCTATACACAAAAGTAAACTCAAAATGGATCAAAGACCTGAATATAAGTCATGAAACCATGAAACTCATAGAAGAAAACATAGACAAAAATCTCTTAAATATAAACATGAGCAACTTTTTCCTGAGCTCATCTCCTCGGGCAGGGGATACAAAAAAAAAAAGAACAAATGGGACTACATCAAGCTAAAAAGATTCTGTACAGCAAAGGACACCGTCAGCAGAACAAAAAGGCATCCTACAGTATGGGAGAATATATTTGCAAATGACATATCTGACAAGGGTTAACATCCAAAATATACAAGGAACTCAAAGGGGACTAGTGGTTACCAAAGGGGAGGGGTGGGGAAGGGCAGGTGGGGAGGCAGGGAGAAAGGGATTGTGGGGCATTATAATTAGTGCACATGGTGTGTGGGGGGTCAAGGGGAAGACAGTGTAGCACAGAGAAGACAAGTAGGGACTCTGTGGCATCTTACTTCCCTGATGTACAGAGACTGCAATGGGATATGAGGGGGTACACGATAATAAGGGTGTATGTAGTAACCACATTGTTTTTCTTGTGAAACCTTTATAAGAGTGTATAACAATGATACCTTAATAAAATAAAAGAAAAAAGGGGAAAAAAGGAACAATTAACAAAATGAAAAGGCAATCTACAGAATGGGAGAAATTTTTTGCAAACTATACGTCAGAGTTTAATATCCAAAATACATAAAGAACTCAGTTTAGCAAAAATAAAACAAACATACAAAACCCATTGCTAGAAGGACTAAAGAAACATTTTTCCACAGAGTACATCAAAATGGCCAACAGACACATGAAAAGATGATCAACATCACTAATCATCAGGGAAATGCAGATCAAAATTACCTCCAACCTGTTAGAATGGCCGTCATCAGGAAGACAGGCGACAATTGGTGCTAGTGAGGATGTGGTAAAAGGGAACCATATGCATTATTGGTGAGAATATAAATTAGTCCAACCTCTATGGAAAACAATATGGTAGTTCCTCAAATATTGAAAACTAGGTCTAACCATGTTATCCAGCAATTTCACTTTTGAATATATACCTAATGGAAACCAAAACAGGATTTGATGAGATGTATGCAAACCCATATTTATTGCTGCTTTATTCATAATAGCCAAGTTATGGAAACAACCCATATGTCCCTCACTGGATGAATGGATAAAAGCGATGTGGCACATATACATAATGGATATTATTCAACTATGAGAAAGGGAGATATTCTCTCATTTGTGACAACATAGATGGAACTTGAGCACATTATGCTAAGCAAAATAAATCAGAGAAAGACAAGTATTGTATAGTATCACTTATTTGTGGTATCTAAAAGAGCTCAACCTGTAATAAACAGTAAAAACTGTATTTACTAAGGGCTTGGGGTGGATAAGAGTGATTGTGTTTAAGGGTACAAACTTGTAGAACATAGTAAATAAGCCATTGATACCTAATCACAACATAATGAATATAGACAGTAATGTTGTGTTGTCATTATGCAATGTGATAAATATCACTTACATTGGCAATCATACTACAATATAAAAATCTATCAAAGTAACATGCCATATTCTTTAAACTTACAGAATGGTACATGTCAAATTTATTTAATCAAAATGGCCAAAGGACTTGAATAGACATTTCTCATATATACACTTGGTCATTAATAATTATATAGTTAATAGCCTTTCATTCAAATAACTATATTAACTAATACCTATAAATGGCTCAAAACACAAAATGTTGCTCATCATTAATCATTAGACACATGAGAATTAAAACCACAATGAGATACCACTTAACACCCACTAGGAGGGCTTTAATCAAAAAGACAGAAAATTGAAAATAATGGCAATGTGAGAACTGGAACCATCATGTATCTCTGGTAGGAATACAAAATGGTTCAAAAGCTTTGGAAAACAGTTGAGCAGTTCCTCAAAAAGATAAACATAGATACTACATGGCCCAGCAATTTTACTTCTTGGTGTATACCCAGAAAAGTTGAAAATGTGAGTCCACACAAAAACTTGTACACAAATATAGATAGCAGCATTATTCATAGCCAAAAAGTGAAAACAACATTCATCAACTGATGAATAGATAAGCAAATATGGTAGATTCATTCAACAGAATATACTTCAGCCATAAAAATGGTCAAATATCTACTAGAACATGAATAAATCTTAAAAACATTCTAAGTGAGAGAATTTAATACAAAAGACCATAAATTGTGTATTTCCATTAATATGAAATGTCCAGAATAGTCAAATCCAGAGAGAGACAGGAGAGTAAATTAGTGATGGACAAGGGGTCGGGGGTGGCACTGGAATGGACAGTGATTTTGAGTGGGTATTGAATCTCCTTCCTTATTCAGTTCAGAAAAATGTTTTGGTATAATATAAAGAAAGGTGATCGCCCTCAATTTTGTGAATATATGAAAAATCACTGAATTAGAGACTCATAAAGGTAAATTTTACATAATTTTAGATAATTTAATTATTTAAGGTAATTTAATTTTCAATTTAAAACAATTTAATAAGTAAAAGAAACTATCAATTCATCTACTTGTCAATTCACTTGATAACACATATCTCGAATTTACTTTTTGAACCCCACTACATTTATCCAAAAAAAATATATAAAAAAGTGGCAATCGCAATAACAACAGAACACTCCTCCCAGTGTCTTTGAATTTAGTAAATGACAGCTTTATATTTCCAGTTTTTCAGGTCAAAATTTAAGTTTATTTATTTTATTCCTATCATATCCTGGTTGCAAGTTATAGAAATATTAACTTGCAAAAATACACATTAAAAAAGTTGAGATACAATTCATATTCCATAAAATTCATCATCTTAAATTATACAATTTAGTGGGTTTTAGTATACTTAAAATTTACACCCATCAGTATATTATAATTACAGAACATTCTCATCAGCAAGATAAACAAAAACAAAATAAGAAACCTGGTACCAGAGAGGGCATGCTTGTCTTCCTCCTGACTGGGAGTGAACCTTCAGGTGTGCACCATTAAGATATCCTCAATCTGGGTTTTTCATCAATGCCCTTGATCAGGTTGAGGAAGTCTTCTGTCCCTAGGGTGTTGGCTGTTTTTATCAAGTAGTATTTTGTTTGTCCAATATTTTTCATCTATTAAAGATGACTTTTTTAACCCAAATGTTTATATTCTAACTACTTCTCAGTAACTCCACAATTACTACCTAGATCAAACCACAATCATGGGCTATAACAATATTCCACTAAATATGTACTTCCTTCTATTGTCTTACCCGACTACAGTGTATTCCTCAAACCACATCCAATGTTCTTCTAAAACATAAATCACATGCTACTAGTTTGCTACAAACTTCCAATGCTTCCCATTTCCCATAAGAATAAAATCCAAAATCCTTATGGTGACTAGAAGGACCTTATATATCTTGCCTTTTTTATCTTCATACTTCATATCCTACAACTCTTTAACTCTTAAACACTCTTTTATACATATATTTGTTGCTGTATTATTCAGAAGTCATTTATTTGGCATTTAGTGAATGCTAAATATCCAAGACAACTATTTTTTAAAATAAAAGTTACAAAGTCCCAGATTCTAATTTTGAAGTGGTTTAGTTTTTAAAGAAAGGAGCTAGATATACAAATAACTGAAGTTAAAAATAAAAATTAATATGGTATAAAAAGGCAAAGATAAAATAATACCTTAGGAGTTCAATACAGTGAGAGACTTCTCCATTAGGGACAGTTAGGGAAATGTTTATAGATAATGTGGAACTTTTGGTTGGCCTGGAAGAAAAAGTTGATTGAAGAAAAACAGAATACCTCATATGGATGGAAAACAAGAGATGGCTTTTATTTTCCTTAACTCTTCATGTTCCCCAGAAATCCATGGGGTTACAAAAGATATCTTATATATAATTTTAAGTAATACTTCAAATATCATGATTTTATAAGGTTTTGGAAAATCAACGAGAAAGAAATAAATAGAATATAGAATACAAAGTAGTACTCAACATATCAATTGTTTTATATTTATCTATATGACTACTACAAGAACTATTTCCAAAATACAATTAAGAATATCACTAATGAGAAAATATAATTGCATAATATTATTTAGTATATATTATTAAATCAAAGGGCATTAGTTGTGCTATTAATTGACCACACACTATGTAGAATATGGGATAAGGAAAGGATTTTAGTTCAATGATGAAATTAGTGTATATTGTACTTTTAGAACAGTATTTCAGCATTTAGAGAATATTCATATTTTGGTTTAATAGAGTATAACGGGCAGAGTTGTAGTGGCAGCACAAATGAAAAAGAATATGTAACAACCATATTGTACTTTGGCTAATATAAATGTTACTTGAGTTAAAATGGGGATTGAAATTTATCATTTGATCTCATCAAAGCAAATGATTAAATTGAAACATTAGTAAAGATGTCTTGAATAAGACAATTGGAAGATATTGTTGAAATAAGAGTTGTGAGGTGTAAACAAAGTATGTATGGTCAACAAGAAGGACCATTCTCAAGATTATATGTAGTTAAGGAGGAATTACCAGGTCAATAAAAATGGATTTTAGATGACAACTTGCACAAAGTTTTATTTGTTTGTCCATGAACTGGCCTTTTTTTGGACTTGCCTTAGCAAAACAAAATTGATTCTTATCAATAAAAATGAGGGTATAGAGCAAGTTCAGGTCATAGACTTTATAAAATGCAGATGAGCATTACCATGTTGATGAATAATGAAGGGTTGATTACATAAGTATCAGTACAATTGTCTTCTCTAGAGCCATCTGGCATTGTTTTTCATATGTACCTCTGAGGACTCATCAGAGCCTCAAAGCAGTAACTCTTTTCTTACTATTTCAACTACTGTAATAGAATCTGCTGTTATTTCCACACTAAGCATCTTTAGATAGCTTCCCTTTAAAAAATGTTTTCCAGGGATTGATACAGGGTACTGTTCCATTTTTCTTTTCCCCTTAATATTCACTATAACACTTGTGGGAAATTTATGATGAATTGGAAACAACAGTAATAAAGAAGGTACCTAGTTATACTGTGGGCAAATGTAGATGTTTTTTATGTGTGTATATACATGTGCATGTCCAAATATATACACATTATACATCATATTCTCAGACCAATAGAAACCATATCAGTGATTTTCATACTTAAAGGTAACTCACCTGGTTCCTTGGGGAAAAATGTACTCTAATTCCTAACTTTGAAATCCATAAAATACAAGTAACATTATGTTAGTTTTTTTAATAAGATGAATAAAAAAGATATTAAGGTAAATCATTAAAATAAAATAAAGCTGAAAATATTAGGAAACTGCAACTACCTTCTATGAAAACTAACACTATAATCTTACAGGTTTAATATTAAATTGTTATCAGAGATTTTTAAAAGCTTTATACTTCAAAATGAGTTGGTAAGATTTTAGGTATAAACAATTTTAAGAATTTCAGCAATACTTCTGAAAGACACTCAATTTATTGGCTGTCAAGGTAACAAAATGCAAAGAAATCAGTAATCATTGTCTGATTTTAGCCTTGAATAAATCATTTTTTCCTGGCTATTATATGAGGGTTTGACAACTCTTTAATTGATAGATAACAATGAGAATAAGCTACTTATATTAGACAACTCTGGGATTACCCAGTTCAAAATACTCTCCAGCAAAAAAAATGAAAACAAAAGAAAAATTCTACTTCATTCAGTTTCATATATAAGTGGAAACAGTCTACGCACAAGCACTGGAAGATCTCAATTCCTAAAAGAAGACCATAGACGCCGTTTGAAGAAAGCTTGGAAAGGAAATAACTAGACTCTTAGACCATGTCAATGCCATCTGGAATAAAAAGTTAGTTAGTTTACTTTTTTAATGGGAAAACAAAGCTCAAACAAAGCAGAAAGAGAAAGAAAAGCAATGTTTTCTTCTCCTGAAAAAGTCAATGAAAAGGAAGTCATTTTTAAAAGTGGCAACAGCACCTGAACAACAAAACATGTCCAGACATGTGCATTGACTGTTCCTAAAGAATCTTAGTGAAAATGCTAAGGTGATATTTAGTGACACAATTATTGATTTTTATATAAACAATTATTGGACTCGTAATTGAAAAACAATTCTCTGAGCATGAAATTTTAAACGTTTTAAAATGCCTTTAAATTACTTTGTATGGGGCATCAAAAAAGCTAAAAGGATGCATATCTTCTGTCTTTGGAAACAAATAGAAACAAATATTTTGAAAAAAAATGTAAGTTTGAACACTAACTTTGATTATAATACATAATACAATGTTTTAACAAAACACCATTTATGTGTGATTTATGATCCTTCAGTGACGGTTGTTTGTTAGTTTCAAATACTTTACATAATGTATACCTATGCTTCTCATCAAGTACCTGGCAAAACAGCCTTCCAGAGAAGGGAAATGACTGTGTAGTAATGGGCAACAAAATTATAAAAATATCATTTGTACATATATAGACTGCAATATATTAATAGTAGTTTTTTGTGTCTGTAGTTTTGAGTCTTATTTTCATGTATAGAGAATTAGAGATACAGAAGATTGAAAGACTTGGAAAAAATTTTATTACTTATGTTCAGGTTTATTTCTGGCCTTTTAAACTTAACACACAGTATTTTACCATGTATTTAAATACTTCATTTATGATTTGTTTTTTCCCATATTTCCATGAATATCCAGAAAGTACTTTTCTAAGTTAAATTAAAATATAAAATGTGTATAATTGCTGAAAGAAAATGGCTTTGAACTAGAATTTGAAGCTGACAAGATAGATTGGAAAAAATGGTATAATAAAAAACTTTCATTAGGTAAAAACAGAATTAGGTTTTCATAAGGAAATGTGAAGGGTCCCCACCAGTAAGATGGCAAACTTCCGGCTTCTCTTCTGGGTCCTCGGTTCCCGCCAGCACCACCTGAAGCCCAATCACCTTTCGCCCCCCACCCAATCCCAGCACCTAGCCAACAGCCACCAGCCCTGTAGAAGTAACACCACAATCATCCCATGCCCTTTCCTAATAACCCAGCACCTTTCCCTAATAAAGTGGAATTCTCCAGTGAATTGCTGCTCTGTGTCACTCCTTTCCTTTCATTGGTGCCAAAATCCGGGAGACGGGACACCCCAACTGGGCCCCGTCTCCCCCCCGACACCAGCAGCAGCTTGCCCTCATCCTCTTTTTCCGGCGCTGGCTCATCACACTCACCACTCCTCTCTGGCCTTTAGGTAAGTTTTCCCCCCGGAGTGGGCCACTCTTACCCGAGCTATCGCAGTGCCATTGACCGTGATCGTCCGGCAAGGCCCTGATGCTCGGGGTGGAGGAGGGAACTCTCCCCACCTCAGGCCTTCACGGCTGCGGTGGACACTCAGGTCCCTCCTCCAACAGCCATAAATCCCCGCCTCAGGCCTTCATAGCTGCAGCAGACCCTCAGGCCCATTGTACAACAGTCATAATTACACTCAACATCCCTTCCATCAGTGCTGAAACTTTTTAAGCAAAATTTCCCTGGGATGGGCCACTCTTCCCCGAGCTATCGCAGTACCATTGACCGTGATCATCCTGCAAGGCCCTGACGCTCGGGGACGAGGAGGGAACTCTCCCCGCCTCAGGCCTTCACGGCTGCGGCAGACGCTCAGGCCCCCCTCCAACAGCCATAAACGAGGTGACTCCTTTGCAGATGAGAACGCTCCCTTTTCCCCCCTTCTCCTTCTGTTCCATCCGCCGAAATCTGTTCTGTCTGACAAAAATTCCTAGTGCTAGGTACCTCGTGACTCCGGCACTCTGCCTTCTTAGGGAAGTCTGGGTGACGACCCACACTTCCTAAGAAATTCCGACTCGTATATGAGTTTCCGCAGACCACCAAGGATCATCGGGGACGCCCTTTGTCTCCTTGCGGTCTGCTTCCAGTCCGAGGATCTCCGTTCGTCTTCCCCTGTTTGTCTCCTTCTCTGTCCTTTAGCCATGGGAGCCTCCTCATCCCTCCCTGAAAGTTTACCTCTTGAATGCCTGCTTAAGCATCTGGCTACCCTCTCCCTGACACCTGATAAAAAACCAAAACTTCTCCGTAAATACTACTCCCAAGAGTGGCCGACATACCCCCTAGACAATAACAACCAATGGCCCGCAGGGGGAACTCTTGATCCTAACATCACTAGCCTGAAAAAATGGAAGGAGATTCCCTATATCGAAGCTTTCCACCTCCTCCTCCCCCCGCCCCCTCCCAAGTTCTCCTAGCCTGCAAGCCGCCGCCCCCGCAGAAGCCTCCCGTTCACTCCCTTCCCCTTCTTCTCCTACAACAGCCTTCCTCCCCCACCATCTCCTCCCCCATCTCACCTCCTCCGCCTTCATCCCCCACAGATTAAGCTTGAGCCTTTCAGCCCCCCCTTTAGCTAGGTCCCGGGGGCTTCCTCCGTCTTTGCCCTCATCACCTGTTTCTCCCCTGTTAGGGACCACCTTTGTCTTCTTACATGTTTGTACGGAGAATGGGAAAGCACCTTCCCCCATGTCTGAAAGCAGCATGAGAAAGCACAAGCTAGAGAACAACCAGTGCAGTCCTGGAAGTGATCTGTCCACAAAAACATCTTGTCCTTGAAGATGAGCCAAGACTCCTCACTCTGAAAATAGGGAGACCTTGAAGATGTGTAGAAACACCGCCCCTGCTTCTAGCTATGCTCTTCCCCCACTTGCCGATGTGGCAGGAATGGAGAACAAGGAACATTCTGTTTACGCATTCGATAAGCAATTAACTGGAGCCCTGCTGTAGCTCAGTTAGTAGAGCATGGGACTCTTAACCTAAGAGTCATGAGTTCAAGCCCAACTAGAGCGGCAGAGGCAAGCAGCTGGGCTGCTGACTGGCAACACGTGGGTCCAATTCTATCTTTCTTTATTTTCTTTGACCCCCTTCCGCACTTCAGAACCTGCTCGACTAGGCGCGGCTAGACCGCGTCACTCTCCCACAGACTGAGCCAGAACCCTTCAGTCCCCCTCAGACTCGGTCCCAAGGGCTTCCCAAAATTATCGCCCCCCCCTCCAGGACATAGCTTAGACAGACTCACTCAAGCCCTATTAGAGTATACCAGCCTTGACCCAGAAACGCCTGATGGAAGACATGTCCTTATGACATACTTCCTAGCTCAAAGCTACCCCAACATTAAAGCTAAACTCAAAAAGTTAGAACAGAGCCCCGCTACCCCACAGACTGAGATCCTAACAGTAGCCTTTAAAGTCGGGAGGAGGAGAAAGAATGCCATAAACAAAAGGCTGATCAGGCCAATTTCCAAATGTTGGCCCAGCTGATAAAACCACAACCTGGGCACCCCTCTACAAACAAGTTCCCCCCAGGAGCTTGTTTCAAGTGTGGAAAAGAGGGACATTGGTCAAGGGCGTGCCTCTCCCCCAGATCTCCTACCACCCCATGCCCCAGATGCCACGAAAAGGGCCACTGGGGGTCTGATTGCCCAAACACACAAAGGGGAGGCTGGACGAACAACCCCCATCCTAAGCCCGCCATAGTGGGGCTGGCAGAAGAAGATTGATGGGGCACGGGGGCTTCTCGCCCGACCATTTCCATCACCAAACAGGAGCCCAGGGTTACTTTAACAGTAGACGGCAGCCCCATCTCCTTCCTCCTAGATACAGGAGCCACCTTCTCAGTCTTGCGAGAATACCAGGGCCCTACCACGCCTACCATTACTCCTATAGTCGGGGCAGGAGGTAAACAGATTTTCCCATTAACCCCCCCCCTTTATGCACAATCCAAAACAACCCCATACCTTTCTCCCACTCCCTCCTGGTTATGCCCCAGTGTCCCATCCCTTTACTAGGACAGGACATCCTTTCTCTCCTCCACGTTTCCATAACTATATCCACTCCCACAGCCCCCAGTACTCCCTTTCTGATGGCCCTCATAGCCGACAACCCCCCTCTACCCAATGAAAGCTCCATTTCTGCCCTCATACACCCTGTAAATCCCAAAGTTTGGGACATTACAAGCCCCTCCGTGGCTCTATGTCCTCCTGCCTCTATCAAATTACGTGACCCCTCTCAGTATATCTGTCAGGCCCAATACCCCCTAACCACTTCAGCTCTCATAGGCCTCCAACCCATCATTCAAGATCTCTTGAACAAAAATTATCTCAGACCCACTCACTCCCCATTTAATATCCCCATATTAGCTGTTAAAAAAAACCAACGGATCTTTCTGCCTTGTCCAAGACCTTAGCCTGATCAACATGGCCGTTGTCCCTATCCATCCTTTAGTTCCAAATCCGTACACCCTTTAATCGCAGATCCCTGCCTCGGCCTCCCACTTCTCAGTCCTAGATTTCAAGGACGCATTTTTCCTATCCCTCTAGACCCCTCCTCCCAAGATTTTTTCGCATTCACCTGGACGGACCCATACAAAAGACATTCTGAACAACTCACTTAGACAGTTTTACCACAAAGCTTCTGAGATAGTCCCCATAATTTTAGACAGGTCCTAGCTCAGGAACTCAGTTTCATCATGATCACTCCAAGGCCACCTTATTACAATACATGGACAATCTTCTACTCTGCAGTCCCTTGTGGGAACAGTCTCAACTTGACACTGCCTCCCTACTTAACCTTCTAGCTTCCAGAGGTTACCGAGTATCCCCCATCAAAGGTCAAATCTCTTCCACTGTCACTTACCTCAGATTCCTTCTATTTCAACAAAGAAAGTCCATTACCTTAGACAGAAAACGGCTCCTCTCTGACCTGCCCATTCCCAAAATCAAGACAGAAATCCTTTCCTTTCTAGGCCTGGCTAGGTATTTTAGAGCATGGATCCCGAACTTCTCCCACTTGGCAAGACCCCTATATGACCTCAGCAAGGGTCCCCCTAAAGAACCATTATCCTCCTCACCCCGACACTCCTTAATTAAGCTCCATCAAGCCCTTGTGGAAGCCCCAGCTCTCCATCTTCCTGATTTGTCAAAGCCCTTCTCATTATACATTCATGAGAGGTCCAGTCAAGCTCTAGGAGTCCTAGGCCAATATTATGGCCCATCCTTTGCCCCAGTAGCTTATCTCTCCAAGCAATTAGACCCCACAGTTCGGGGATGGGCCCCCTGCCTATGAGCATTAGCTGCTAGACAGCTCTTGCAGAAGGAAGCTCATAAAATGACATTCAGGGCGCCCCTTACCATTCTGTCCCCACATCACCTAAAAGATCTCTTAACCTACAAAAGTTTACAGACTCTCCCTCCCTCCAGACTCCTGACCTTACTGTCCTCTTTCCTCCAAAATCCCATTCACCCCCTTTGCTATCCATACCCGAATCATGACTTTTTCCTCCTTCACTGCTCTCTCGCTTTTTTTCCTCATTCCTATTGTCTTCCCCACCACCCCAGCCTCCTTTGTATGGAGATTCAAAGTCAGATAGACTTACACACAGCATCAAACAAAAGTTACTGCCCTCATTGCCACACCAGACTGCCCTCTGAAAGGCTGCTCTGAGCCTTTATACCTCCACTTTCCTCCCTCCACCAAAGTGTTCACTAGCAGCTACCTTTATTCTCCCTACCTCTGCTTCCTCTATGACCAAAAACAAGCCTATTGCAGGCAATGGCCAGACACCTACAGATGTCCCTACTGGTCTTGCACCATTCGCTACATGAGTAACTCCCGGTACCCACAGTATTACTCCTCCAACCGTTTCATGAAATATCCCAACAGCTCATTCTCCTTATCAATCCCAGATCCCTGGGACTCTCGATGGTCTGCTGGAGTCACAGCCTCAGTTTACTACAGGGGGTCCTCGACCCCCCACAGTACCCTTCATATCTCTCGAGAGTATGCTCCCTCTCACTCCCAGATCTCTCAAGTTGCATCAGATATCAGACATTCTGAAAAAGTCATTATCCAAACTTTTGACGGCACCTCTTCATCTTCTTATTCCTCCTACTCTTGGTTACAGCTCATTCAAGACACCACCATCTTTCTCAACCACACCCTCAACACCGCCAATTGTTTCTTGTGCACATCACTACAGCACCCACTGCTGGCCACTGTGCCCCTTAATATTTCCAACTATTCCTTCCATGCAGAAGGACAACCCCTCCGCCCCCTGGCAGACATACCCCTATGGGAACCAGAATACACAGATAATCCCACCATCCTCCACTATGTAGGCCCAACTCCACCCCCTCCAGCACACTTCATTGCCTCTCTATCTACACCCCTACCTCCGGCTCTAAGACTTTTACGCAACCGGGACACTTCTTTTGGTGTAATGGCAGTCTTTTCAACTCACTGCCTCTCAACTCCGATACACCCTGCATTCTCATCACCCTAATCCCACAGCTTGCACTTTACAGCATGGCAGAATTTCTTGAGCTCCAACTTCCCTTGCCCTCGTGCACAAAAAGGGCTGCTTTCCTTCCCATCATGGTCGGTATCTCTTTGACCACCTCAGCCATTGGGGCAGGGTTTTTGGGAGGAGCCTTGGGTCACTCTCTATGGGCAGTTAGAGATCTCAATGCCAAACTTCAGGGAGCCCTGACATCCACTACCGATTCCCTAGCCTCTCTCCAAAGACAGGTCACTTCACTAGCTAAGGTCACCCTTCAAAACCGGCGGGCCCTAGATCTGCTTACAGCCGAGAAGGGAGGCACCTGAGTCTTCCTCCGGGAAGAGTGCTGCTATTACATCAATGAATCCGGCATTGTAGAAACTGACATCACCAAACTCACCAACCTTGCCTCCAGTCTCCACTCTGCTTCCAATTCCAACCCATTCTCTTCAATACTAACAAACCCCCTCCTTACCTGGGTCTGGCCCATTGTAGGTCCCATAATAATCATTCTTCTCGCCTGTCTCTTCTTACCCTGTATAATAAAGTTCATCAAATCCCAAGTTGGAAAAATCTCTAATCAAGCTTTCAACCAGCTTTTACTCAGGAACTACCAGCTTCTGGCCACAGAAGATCCCTCACCCTCACGTAACCTCCTCACCACATGCTGAGATGGACCCCTCTCCCCGCTGGAAACTGTTCCTAGAAACAATGGCCGCAGACGCCTGGCTCCTGACACCCATATCCTCTTGGCACCATTGGAATCAACAGGTTCTCGACCTATGGTTACAGGGAACCTTCATTGATTTCCAACCTGAAAAAGTCCACATCTATTCGTCCTATCTGTAGGGAGTTCTATCAACCCTTTCCTCCCAATCCTCAAGCCCTCACTCCCTTCTCCGCCCCCATTCAGCAGGAAGCAGTCAGAGAGAGAAAGCAGCGTCCACAACCCCATAGAGGAGAAAGGGGGGAATGAAGGGCCCCCACCAGTAAGATGGCAAACTTCCGGCTTCTGTTTGGGGTCCTCGGTTCCACCTGAAGCCCAATCACCTCTCGCCCCCCTCCCAATCCCAGCACATAGCCAACAGCCACCAGCCCCATAGAAGTAACACCACAATCACCCCATGCCCCTTCCTATATAACCCAGCACCTTTCCCTAATAAAGCGGAATTCTCCAGTGAATTGCTGCTGTGTGTCGCTCCTTTCCTTTCAAAATGTCCATATTAGGGACTTAATAGGGACTCCTATGCTAAAGACTAGTAGGAAAAATTTTGGCTGAATTAGTAAGACCATATTAGTAAGGGCATTGAAAGAAACAGGAAATTATATATTAGACTATTCAGGAAAGCATCAGTAAAAGTGTGTGTATTTGTATGCTCTGGCTGTAAGAAGAGTGAATGGGAGTTGCTCTAAGGAGTAGTGGATCTGAAAAGTAGGGAACAAGCAACATTTTTGAAGGTGTTGATTTTCTGGAGGTGAAGATAAAGGAATAGAGTTTTGACAATGCATATAAAGAGAAATTGAGTCTTTGTGACCACAAGTGTAGCACTAAAAGAAACATACACACAGACACACACAAACTATGCTGTGACAAAAATGACAAGAATTAGCACTTGACAGGTAGAAAAATACAGTGATGTCCTTTAGGTGTCCATTCTATAAAGCCACTACCTTCATCGACCAATGAAAGCAGAAGTAGTTTTGACTGCCATATATTCAGCCTGCTTGAACAGAAGGCCAAGTCAATAAACTCTAACGATAACCATTTGTGTACAGTAATAGCAATAATAACAACAGCCAGTGAGCACAGAATTCAGACACTGAAATGCTTCTATACAGGGAGAAGCAGATCTGAGAGTAACTGAATTAAAGAGGCTGCCTGGTTTCTGACAATCTTCCTGTCCTTAGTTTATTCCCTTCAAGGCCTAGATGAATTTCATCCTCTTTCTTAAGCTGGATACTGATGTAACCTTTGATAAATGTTTGTCTCTGCTTGAAGATAACTAAAGTGGTTGTATGATACTTCCAATGGAAAGAATCTTTACTCAGAATTTTAATTAGTACAGAAATATTTCCGATGTCTTACTTTGAGATTAAGGATGAATTTATCCTAAATGCAGAATGTAGAATAGCAAATTCAGTGTTCTTTAATTAATACAATTAGCCAGGAGGGCAAAACAGAATTACAATTTGAAAGTATAGACAGTGAATATAGTTTACAGTGAACCTAAGAATAGTGATTCATAAACAGAAAAAGCAGATTGTTCAACCATACAACAAATTATACCTGACATTTGATCCCAAAGCAGAGTTACTAAAAATCTGTCTTAATTGTGTTTTTTTAGTATTGTTTGGATAAAAATGAATAGTGACAAATGTTGTTCCTTAGCATGAATTACAATTCTGCAAATGTAATTTATTTCAAGTGTAGATCCCCTGGGAAGTCTTTGCAGATTTAAAAATGACTCTTGGGTGTATTGCAATGACAATAGAAGTTAATATTGAGCTAGTGATACTATGTAACAAGTTACGTTTTTGAGAGTTCTGTATATAGAGTTAATTTCTTTTTCATAACAAATCTATAAATCCACTATTATTAGTCACCTCAGTGGAAGAAGACATTGAGACACAAGGAAGTTAGGTAAATTTCTCAGCTAAACAGAGGTAGCAAATCATTCAGTCTGAGTTCAAACCAAGGTCCCCCGCCACCTAGTCTGTTTTAAAACTTTAGGCTATATTACCTCCTTGATATACAATGTGGGTTATGGAAAGATCACTGAGCCTGGAGTTAGAATAGTTAATTTCTGTTCTTAATTCTCCTAATTACTATCTCTCGATCTTTAACACATCATTTAAACTCTCTGATTCAATTTCCTTTATCTGTACACTAGGAACAAGATTTAAATCTCTTGAGGATCGAAATGTGATGACATAAGTGTAAAGTATTTTATATAAAACAGAGTTTTATAAAACCGGTCTTACACGTATTTTGAATCACCCTAGGTAGTCTTTAGAAAATATAATCTTAACAAAGTACTTGTAAATTAATTATGAAGATTGTGTTGAAGCAGGAGAAATACCATACAGTTTTAGCCTAAGAGACAGGAAAAATGTTGATGCCACTAATACAAAGAAAAAACTAGTGAGACCATTTTTGAGAAAAGATGAAGAACTGCCATATTCGACAATTTCAAATAGAGGGACATTCATATGGAATTTAAAGGGACTTTGATATACTGGCAGAGTATGACCAGAGCTTTCTGAGAGGTTGAAATTGGAGATGTATTTTACGGCATCAGTATGTAATAGAACATATTTGCCAAATCCTGGATTTGCTTGCTGTTGGTATGGAACAAACTGCCACAAACTATGATTTAAAAAAAAAATACTCATTTATTATCTCAAAATTTTCCTGCATCAAGATTCTGGGTATGGATTAGTTAGATCATTGACTGAACAAAAGGTATTGGCCAGGGCCGTGATTAAGTTGAAGCTGGAATTCCCCTCTGAGCTCTGTGGTTGTTGGCAAAATTTCATTCTGTAAGTCTATAGAACTGGGGATCTCAGTAACTAGGGGCTGTCGTGCCATATGATGTCTCTACAGCATGGCAGTTTGCTCCCTCAAGGCCAACAGCACAGTTCTGCTGCTGCTTTTCATCTCTTTTCAGCCCTTTTTTAGGATTATCTCCCTTTTGATTAACACAAAGCTACTGATTATGCCACTTACATCTGAAAAATGTATATATATTTTTTAGCAAATAATGTAATCATGGGAGTCATAGCCCATCATATTCAAAGATTCTACATTCATGTAAAGGGAAGGAATTATAGAAGGATGCCAGGGATCAGGAGTCATTTAGAATTCTGCCTGTCACAGAAAAAATAAAATATTTCTCCTCCTTCATCCTTATTTCCTAGATTTCTTTGAAAAGACAAGATAATATATCATGATCAAAAAAATCAAATTATTTCAGTAAATAAGGGAAGACCTTTCCATCTTATATGAGGCCTATATAATGAGATAATTATATTATAAAATCATAAGTAATTTTAATTTTCTTGAAGATCTCTAGTACAGCATTGGAATAAATGTTATTTGCAAAAATGTAATAGAATTTCAATGTATTATCAGTATTACATAATTAAAAAAATTGTCTTGAATTTTGGATATTTCCTATACTTTAAAGATATGGTGTACAAAGAATTGAATTGAAAACTGGAAAACATTGTACGAAATGTAGCTTACACTTTCAAAGAGGAACTTAACTAACTCAAGTAAGAAATAGGTGAATTTACATCATTTTATGTATTTTTTTTACTCAATAAAATTTCAAAAGGGATTAAGTAAATGCTTATACATTAAAGTGGGAATTTTTTAAATTTATAAACTGACACTAGAGAATATTTCTAAAGATGATATTTTGACAAAATACCAAAGCAAAGCTATCGAGTACACCTCTCAATAAGACACAAAAAGGAAGTGGTAAAATATTTTTATACCACATATTCTTTAAAAATGGTTGTGAGGGTAAGATATCAGAATATTCGAGAAAAATAAATGCAGTACCTACTATTCACCAAATATTTTATAGAAAAATACAATTGTACAAAATTCTGAATATTTCACCATGTGACTTAGACAAATAAAAAAATATGGGACTAGATAAACAGGAGCACAATATTTTCTCCTTGACACCAAACATGACAAGAATTTATAACATAATAGCTATTTTCAAATATTATTACAATTTGTTATATACTATCATAATACAATAATTATATGTAAATTATAATTTTCTATTCTTCCACAAAAAAAGCTAATAAAGGTATTTTGAAGAAAAGATATTTTAAAGCAAATGCCAAAGTACCAATGTCCTAGTTATTCACAGTTCTATTATCTTTAATAATAAATAGATTTTGAAGAATGGAAAAATAAAGAAAAATGAAATATGACAGTACTACTAGGGAAGGTGGCAGTCTGAGAAAAAAAAGACAATAGTTTCCTTACTCCATTATATTATGGCTTAATAAAAATGGCCACAAAGTGTTACTCATTAATTACCTGCTGTGTATTTAATGGAGTGTATTTTCTAGAAGAACACTAGTGAAAAAGGAGAGCTAATTCATTGTAATTGACAGTATTTTTAAACCAAAGATACCAGAGATTCTCACTGAACTAGGAAAATAAGCCAACTTAATATGGATACAAAATATCCCTGAACAGATGGAGTAAAACCTATTATAGGAATTTAAACAAAACTTCATATAGGAGAATAACATTCATTTCCACAAAAATGACTGTCCTCATATTTTCTCTCACATCAAGAATCCTTATTTAACAAGATACCATGTGAATCTGCTTTTTTTAAAGGAAGGTATAATATTTGTAAATCAATCATTGTGATGTACCATTAACAAAAGCAAGGATAGAAACTACAGGACCATCTCAGTAGATGCTGGAAAAGCATTTGACAAAATTCAACATCCATTCATGATAAACACTCTCAACAAAATGTGTATAGAGGGAACATACCTCAGCATAATACAGGCCATATGTGACAAATCCACAGCTAACTTTATACCCAATGGCAAAAAGCTGAAAGCTTTTCCTCTCAGATCGGGAACAAGACAAGGATGTGCACTCTCACCAATTTTATTCAACATAGTACTGGAAACCCAGGCCATGGCAATCAGACAAGATAAAGAAATAAAAGGCATCCAAATAGGTAAGGAAGAAGTAAAACTGTCAGATGACAAGGCTCTCTATATAGAAAATCCTAAAGTCTCCACCAGAAACTATTAGAACTGATAAATGGATTCAGCAAAATTGTAGGATACAAAATCAATATACAAATATCTATTGTATTCCTTTATACTAACAATGAACTAGCAGAAAGGGAAATCAAGAAAACAATTCTATTTTCAGTTGCATCAAAAAGAATAAAATAACAAGGAATAAACCTAACCTTGGTAGGCTTCCTTTTCATTTTGTTGATGGTTTCAACAAAATATCCAAAATACATGAAAAACTCATATAACTCAACCCCAAATAATCAAGGAGGTGAAAGATCTGTACTCTGAAAACTATGAGACAGTCAAGAGATAAATTAAGGAAGACAAAAATAAATGGAAATCTATTCCATGCTCATGGTTAGGAAGAGTTAATACTGTCAAAATGGTTGTGTTGCCCAAAGTAATTTACAGGTTCAGTGCAATCACTGTCAAAATACCAATGGAATTTTTCACACAACTATAGCAAATATTTCTAAAATTATATAGAACCACAAAATATTCTGAATAGCAAAAGCAAGCTTGAGAAAGAAGAAAAAAGCTGGGTCACCCTTCTTCATTTCATACTATGCTACAAAACTAATCAAAACAGTATGGTGCTAGAACAAAAATATACACGTAGATCAGTGGAAAAGAATAAAGAACCCAGAAATAAACCCACATTTATATGGTTAATTAACCTATGACAAAGAAGGCAAGCATATACAATGGGGAAAAGACAATTTCTTTAATAAATGATACTGGGAAAACTGGAAAGCTATGTGCAAAAGAAAGTGGACTACTTCCTTACACCATATACAAAACACACTCAACATGGATTAAAACCCTAAATATAAGAACAGAAACTGTGAAACTCCTTTAAGAAAACAGGCAGTAAACTCTTGAACATTGACATTAGCAAATTAATTCTGTATATGTTTCCCCAGGGAAGGGAAACAAAAGTAAAAATAAGTGGAACTTCATCAAAGTAAGAAAACATTTGCAGAGCAAAGAAAACCATCAACAAAATGAAAAGGAAGGCTACTAAATGGAAGAATACATTTGTAAATGACATATCTGATAAAGGATTAATATCCAAAATAGATGAAAAACTCATATAACAACACCAAATAAACAAACAATCCAATTAAAAAATGGCAGAAGACCTGAATAGACATTTTTCCAAAGAAGAGATACAGATGGCCAGCAGATACATTAAAAGATACTCAATGTCATTAATCATTAGGGAAATGCAGGTCAAAGCTGCAATGAGCTATCTCCTCACACCAGTTAGAAATAACAAGTATTGGGGAGGATATGGAGAAAAGGAGCCCTCATGCATGGCTAGTAGGTACATCATATGGTGCAGCCACTGTGGAAAACAGTGTGGAAGCTCCTCAAGATATTAAAAAATATTAAAAATAGAAATGCCATACAACACAGTAATTTCAATTATGAGTATATATGTAAAGAAAAAAAACCAGTAATTTGAAAAGATACATGTACTCCTGTGTTTACTGCAGCATTATTTACAATAGCCAAGATGTGGAAGCAACCTAAGTGTTCATTGATAGATGAATGGACAAAGAAGATGGAGGAAATATATATATATATATATATATATATATATATATATATATATATATATATATATATACATACTGTAAGATAAATTCTAGCCAAAATAAACAGGTGAAGAGAGGCAACAAAGGGCCAGGTAGTTTATTTGAATGCAAATTCCCAGGTGAGGTTTCTCAGTCTACAGAAATGGAGGCTGGGAAAGTCGCACCCAGCAGGGCAGGCAGCAAGTTTTTAAAGAAAGTAGGGGGAGGGAGAGCTTAGATTTACAGTGACAAGAGGATTAGCTAGCCTAAGGCACATTTTTCAGGTTGGGAGGGGGCAGCAGCTGGGGACTTTGGCATGTCGTCAGTGTCTGACGTACTCACTCCTCCACCCCCCAGTGCCTTCAACCTTACATTCCAGCCTTTTGTTCATAATGGGCGACGATTTGATCTGGCTACTTCTAGCTGACAAGGGGAGTCATGGGGGGTGAGGGGGTTTGTAGCATGCAGTTATAATTGCCTTGCTTTCTCCAGAGGCTCTCACTCAATTCTGTCTAAGCTTATGGTCCCTGTCTCATTCTCTCCTCTACAGATAGAGACTCTAGCTGCTGCTAGGGAAAAGGGGCAATGACCGCTCTGGATTCTTCATGCTGAGAGGGGGCACAGTAAAGGGTGCAGCTGGGTCTCCATCACTGGTCAGTTGAGAGGGCCTTGGAAGGTTGACGCTTCTATTCTGGGTTTCATTTCTATTACCATTTACAGTTTTGTGGCTTCTAGGCAAGATAGAACAAATTGTTATTAGGTTAAATAGCAACATCTGGAGTTGGATTTTCCATTCTGGAAGGAAAAACGACAAGATTAAGAATACATGGCTGAATATGAGAACTAGAAATATGAAGGGTTTAATTGAGAATCATAGCCAGGTATTATGGAGAAACTAGAATTCTGGATCGGGTTTACATCTCAATGACTAGTATTAGGATTTAGTATAGATAAGACTGCATTATTAAAATAATACTTTTCTCTAAAATCACCCTCATTTTTATTAGAAGTAACTAAGTTAAGAAAATAAGTAACACTTGGCTTGATTATTTGCATAAGTGCAGCAAGAAGAGCAACCGATTACATAGGCTCTTTTAAATATGCTTTGCTGGAACTTTTTGTAAGGAATTTCAGATTGAATTTTTAAGGGCAAGCCAAGCCAGACTTGCCATCAGGTTGTGCCTGCAGTACCTGTAGATTTGGGTGAATTCCTCTCTTCTTGAGGTTCCCAAGACATTCCTGAGGTTCTTGCACCTGCCAGGAAGTGACCTTCTTTACTCACCTGCTAAGGCTGCTGGGAACTGTGTAAGCAACCAGCCAGTTCTTCTAAGGGGCTTTGTTGGCTTTATAAAGTCAATCTTAGTTCCTTAAAGCTGTCTGTTTATATCTAAGTTTACACACATGTCTCTCAGGTATGATGTTCCAGTCAAAGCCTTGGTAATATAACCAGTGTTTCTAATTGGTCTTCTTATAAGGAAAGCAGATTCTTATTGAACTTGTGCAAATAAACATACTGCCATGAAATATAAAAATAGTCACTGAGAGGTTTTTTTTTTTTAAATTCTGGACGGATCAGGTATAGAGAAAGATAAAGTCTCAATTATGCTTATAAAGGCAATCATTTACTAAACTGTTGTCAGCTTAAGAGAAAAAGCTTAAAACACTTTATCAGCAACATTTGAAACCAAAAGCTACAAAGTCATCTTCTTTAGTTTACTTATTCTTATGTAACTAATACTTGTTCTGCTGAAATCTAATTCTTTATTAGCTTTAGAGTAATAAAACAGTGACTATAAATAATAAAAGACTTACAAATGACAATGGTTAAAGATCTGATGAGAGCTTACTGTGAGACGGTTGACATAAGGAAATTCTGATATTTCTGTAACACAAAACATTCAGTAACAAAGTTTAGTATTTTTCTTTTTGACAGTGCTTTCTAGGTAATTAAGCAGGTAATTATATATCAGGTAAATAAGCTAAATTAGCCAAATACTTTCTCCAATGAGAAAAAGTTCCTCTGACATGTCCCAGGGGCCCTCTGGAAAATATCAGAGTTAACTAGAGGTAAAAGTACCTTTTTGAATTTGATTTTGGGAAACTGTTAAAAGTTTTAAGGCACTTACTTAAATAGGATTATAGGTTGCTATGAAGCAATATTTATATATTTAACCGGAATGACAACAAAATACCTCAAAGGCAAATAAAGAAGGTTACACAGTTGTTAGCAAACTTTAGCTTTTAGTCCTTTTAATATTAAGATCTCATTTTCTTAAATACTCTGACAACTCATTGAGACTTTAAGCATGAGAAACTGCTTTGATAAAACAATTAGAGAACTTTTTGCAATTTTTCAATATTAAGAGCAGACTAACAGTTAAGAAAACTTTGTCTTTTTAACTGAAAACAAAATTCTAATTTTGCTGTGTACTTGATACTAAGATTCATTTGCTTTAATTTTATATAGCATGACCATATTAAATTCTTCTACAAACTTTCCACAACTTTTTTTTATATTTATAGTTCTCTCTCTAAATAAACAGCTGTACTTTAGAACAAAGTTACTTTCTTTTATCAAGACACATTCTTTAGTATGCAGAAATATTTTCCTTATTACTTTAAGTAGTTTTAATTAGAACTTAAAAGTATTAGGTACTTTAATTTTTTGTGAACACTGAGAGGCAGGCTATTGTAAACTGTTACGCTAGCATTCTTTGGATTGACAAATTTATGAACATTTTATAATTTCTGTTAACTATGAGCTTTACAACACAATCTCTCACTAAGCACAAAGTATATCTTTTTGACTTAGCAAAATTTTAAGGTTTTAGGTTACCACAAAGATTTTTTGGCTGTAGATAGGTATACACACTGTAACACACAATTAAAAAGGTGTTCACTTGCCACACTTATTTAGTTCACTCATTCATAACAACTATGCTAGATTACTTACAAGACCTTTACTGAATATTAGACAAAGCTAAGCCTTTAAGCATTTTATTCTTAAAAGATTTAGCAGATAACAGCAACTTAAATGACCTTAGGTAAACTTAGGCAGCTGATAACCACAAGGACATGCCCACCTTAGCCTAACTCAAATAAGCATCAATGCTTAACATTTTTTATCAGATTTTCTGGAAGTTTTAGAGTGCCCAATTTTCACAAGCACTTGTTTTTAAATCGATTTTTATTAATACCATCTGGAAGTAGGAAAATATTTTTCATTTACACACCTAGACACACAAACATGCAAACTGAGACACAAAGACTACAGTTAGCAACACCTCTCACACAAAAACATATACACAGACAGACAAACCAATATAAAGACTTGAGTCACTGATATCCAATTGCCTTCCCTCTCCTCAGCTTCTTGTCAGTGGCTTCTGGAACCAGAGGGTGGGAGGAGCATGTTCTGGTGGGGGAAGAGAGCAGGGAAGGCAGAAGGAGAGGGGGAGGGGGTGGGGCAACCACCCGAAGAGGAGAGCAGGACAATGGCATGGTTGAGAATGTAGGACTTTAAGATGGCGGCGACACGTGTGAAGACAAAGGACTTAAAGATGGTGGTGGAGAGAGGGGGAGGGGATTGCGAGCTGAGGGAGGCAGGCGACTGAGGTCTCCTGGCGGATCTGAAAAGGAGGAAGGACTGGGCAGAGTAAGAGGCTGACAATCTTTAACTGGAGATTGGGCCAGGAGAACCTGAGTCATTGAACACTTAACATAAAGGTCTGGATGGGAGCACAAAGTTCAAAAAGCCTGCACATATGGGATTTCACTCTACTCTCTGCTCTAGTGGCAATAATTAATCAAGTCGGTAAGGAGGCCAAAACTGAAAGTTCCCTGAGGGGGCCAGCAAGATTGATTGTCCACAGGATACTGAGGCCCGGCCTCAGAGCAAAGAAAGACTAGCTTCCGTTTGCAAACTTCCTGGGACAAATATAGAGTAGCCAAATTAGAAATGAGACACCTCAGTGGGGTCTGAGCCTCTGCTTTTAAGGGCTGGTTCCCCATGTCTGCACCACTTCCTAATTAATCCCACTGAGAGGAGTGCCCAGTGTCCCAAGCATGCCAAGTCAGGAGAGATGTCGTGGGGACCTGGGTGAGGGATGTCTTCCACACCACAGGGCCAGGGGTCAGCCGGATGCCCACAGACATCTTGGGGCCTAGGGTAGGGACGTCTCCCATACAGCAGGGCCAGGGATGGGACGGATGCTTGCAGAGGGTGGGCTGGATGCCCAAGGGGCTGGATACCCTACCTGGATGTAGCTATTATTTCTAACAGACCAGGTGAAATGGAGTTAGGAAGGGAAACAGATGGGGGAAAACGGAGGGACTCACTGGAAAATAGTCCACACAGTGGAGAGCAGGCTGAGGTCCCAGGTCGGGGAAGGAGGGAGTAGGGCCAGTGGTGGTGGGTCAGGGCCCCACAGTCATGCTCCTTCTCAGGATTTTGGCACCAAATGTAGGATAAATTCTAGCCAAAATAAGCAGCTGAAGAGAAGCAACAAAGGGTCAGGTAGTTTATTTGAATGCAAATTCCTGGGTGAGGTTTCTCAGTCTACAGAAATGGAGACTGGGAAAGTCATGCCCAGCAGGGCAGGCAGCAAGTTTTTAAAGAAGGTAGAGGGAGGGAGAGCTTAGATTTGCAGAGGCACAAGGATTGGCTAGACTAAGGCACATTTTTCAGGTTGGGAGGGGGCAGCAGCCGGGGACTTTGGCACATCATCAGTGTCTGACGTGCTCCCCCCTCCCCCCAGTACCTTTAACCTTACACATACAGACACAAAGTACACACATATATATTCATACATACAATAGAATATCAATCAGTCATAAAAATAGAATGAAATCTTGCAATTTGTGACAAGATTTGGAGGGTATTATGCTAAGTGAAATAAGACAGAGATAGACAAATACTATATGATTTCATTTATGTGTGAAATCAAAATAAACAAATACAAATAGACTCAAAAATACAGAGAACAAGCAGGTAGTTGGATGTGGGGCAGGGTATGGCTGAAATAGGTTGAAGAGAATAAAGAGGTACTAACTTCCAATTATAAACTAATAAGAAGGTATGTGAGGTGGAATATGGCTGAAACAGGGTGAAGAGAATAGAGAATTCCAATTATAAATTAATAAGTCATGGAGATGAAAATACACCATAGGGAATATAGTTAATAACATTGCAATAACTTTATATGATGACAGATGGTAACTACACTTACTGTGGTGAGCACTTAGTTATGTATATAACTGTTGAATCACTGTACTGTACATCTGAAACTACTATAATAGTGTGTATCAAAATACTTTAGTTTTAAAAAATATGTTCTTTAATTAATTGAAGATAATGATAACAGCCACTTGAAAACTCTTTGTCTCTTAGTTCTAATGACTGATTCTTCTCAGGACTAGTGTCAATTGCTTTTCTTTTCATGTTAGTATATATTCCATATTTTTGGCTCTTCATTTATTGAGTAATTTTGGACTTATCCTGGACATTATTAATGAATATTGTTTCTTCTTTTTAGTTTTAGAGGTAATGATGCTGATTAAATCAGTATTGTTTATTTTTATACGTAATTTTGTTAACTGGGTTTGTACCATGCACACTTTTTCTTACAGGCTATCTCCTCTGTCATTCGTATATTTTCACTTTAGTTAGACTATTTTGGGTCCGTTTGAAAAATGCATGACTCCCGGTTTAGAGACATGGTTGAACAAAGTATGGGTGTCTTTTTTTCATCTTAAATACCCTAATCTGTTTCCCCATTTTCTTCTCTTCAGTATCATGCATTTTTTTTCTTCATCACTCCCCAAACCAGAAAAATTATGAGATTTGACATGTGCCCTCATTTGAAGCTTATGAGATGTGTGTATTGCCCATGGTCACAAGCTAAAAGCCAAGGAAATGGGGGACTTAAACTTATAGCTCCATGCCTCCTCTCTTTCAAACAAGTATGGATTACCACTAGTCTGTCTGCTTTTGTTCACTCTCCCGCATCTTTAGGAGGCTGCTTTTGTATTATATCCTGGTATTATAGTTGTTTCCTGCAGCAGAGGGGTCTTTTAGTAGAGTCTTAATCTCTCATGCCAAGAAATAAAACCAGTCACATGCATTAGTTTTTGCATTTCTGCATCCATTCTGTAGTATATTAGCCAGCCTTAAGCAATTAATCTAGCTTACTAGGTTTTAATTTGTACAAAATTAACTGATAAAGCATTCACACTGTAAAAAAACATAAAATACCACAAATAAAAAGAAGAAAAAAATGGTCATTAATCATTACAACACATGAAAGTAACAACTTTTGAGATTTTGGTATGCAATGCTCCACACTAACTTTCCTGATGGGTTATGTCTTTTATTTTCTGTTTATATATGTATTTCTATTTCTACTGTAATATCATTTTGGTAATATGAATACCCTACTTCCTTTTTAACCCTAAATTACAATGGCAAATTATGCTTAGATACCAATGCTATTTACCATAAATATACATATGCATACATGTGTTTCATAAGATATGCAGAAATGCTAAATTTCCATCTTTGACATTAAATGCTCAAACTGATTAGCATGAAATTTGTTGTGCTAAATAGCCTGAGAAGAGGGAAGCATGAAATTGACTTGACATGTTAATATCATATTTTACAGCAAGTCACATTATAATTAAATGGGAATTTTATTGTAACTATACATGGCTCCTCTGCCTTCAGAAAATACTCTTACTTTGGACACTTCAATGGAAATATTATTGGTCCCATGAGGATGTATGCTAATTTGAAATCTGCTAAAGTTTATGAGATTTACATGTCCAAATTCAGAGAAGACCCTTACTATTTAAATATTCATAGTATGAATTAAATACAAATCAATGAGAAAATTAGAAGACATTTAATATTTGAGATCTGCAAATGATACCTGTGTTTTTTAACTGAAGTTGGTAAATATTTTTTGCCTGATCCTGGAAACTTACATGTGCCAGAATAAATGCTAAAGTGATTTTTAAACTGAATGTCTAAATTGAAACAACCAGCCACTAATGGTAAAAAGAAAACAATTAAGTTTCTACCATTTTAACAATGAAGGAATTATCTAGTTTCCTAGTACTACTATCTACAGTTTTGCTTCCTCTCTATTAAATTTTAATCAACATTTTTTATTTTTTCAAAACTATGTTTATACCTCATTTGTATAGAACTATATTATATAAATATTTTTTACATAAGAATTGAATGACTTTTTAAATTACAGTATAGATCATTGTGAAAAGGTTACATTTATTAGAACAATTACTCTGCTTATAATTAGAAGCATGTAAATGTTGACAGCTGTGTTTAATGCCTTTTTATTTGATTTTAATGGGTTTATCACTAAGAACAAAGTACTGATCAAAAAGTTATAATTTTGCCAAGGTCACAAATTGATTAATACATGGTTTTGATGTCAAGACATAAGTTTAATTTCAAGTTTGTTTTTTTTTCTTCTCCCTAAACCCTTAAAAATCTTTACCTGTAATTAGCCATTAAAATAATATCTTCTTCAAAAGCCACATGACTTTTGTCTGATATCTTCATATGAATACCATATTCGAGTTAACATTTTAAATTGAATATTTTCAAGACAGAATTTACAACAGTTGATCACAAAATCAAAATAAATAAATAGTAGCTACATATTTTTATCTTTACAAAATCAGTTAATGGCTAGTTCATTGTGGATGAACAGTATAATATAATGGTTAAAGCATGACCTCTGGAGCAGAACTATCTGGATTTAAGACTTGACTCTATAAAATACTAGCAGCTTGACTTCAGGCAAGTTACTCATACTCAATTTCCCTATCTATAAAATGTGCATAATAGTAACACACACAGTTCAAAATATTATGTAGGTTATGCTAAATTAATATTTTGAAAACACAGAATGTAACTGGTACTATTCTGATTATTAAGCACAACACTTTACTACAAATATGAAAATAGCATTAGCTTTCTTGTTTGCTCATTTAACTCTTGCATATAGTTAGGGAATTTACACAATTTCTGATGAGCAAATTATCATTTACATTAATGTAGTAAATTTGCTTAAAGGACACAAATACTGGCTCAATATTTGATGACTGTATTCTGTTTTGATATCCAAAATTCTCTGTTCTCTAATGTATGTTTTCAGAAATAACGTACTTAAATTTGACAGATGAAATAGCTTAATTCAATAGATTCTAAATTATGGAAATGAGAGAATGGAAAATATTGTACCAAAGAAATGTGAGAAAAAAGAGATTAGCTTTCAACATGATCAGATAGAGCTCTGTGTGGATTTATTTTAGGGTGTGAAAAGCCAGTCAGTGCTTTTGTATTCATTCAGGAATTCTGACGTTATAGTGGCTGCATGCCTGAATAGCAATGGCTGGGAACAGGTGGACTTAGAGCTTCAAGGCTACAACTGGTTAGCAATAAATTGAATTCACTAAAGCAAAACAAATCAACAAAAAAACTTCTTTGGCAATGGCACAATATCAAGCCACAGGAAAGAATGTTGAATGAATATATAAGATACCAAATGGATTAAACTACTAAATTTAAGATAAATTTTGTGCTTATTATTTTCTTTGATTTCTTATTCAGGTAGTCAAAAATAGTCATTTAGTATTTTTGTTGACATGTAGAATCAAAAATTACAAAAGTTGATTTAAAACAAATTCTTGAAAGATATACTGAGCAGACCTTGGGAAATAGATCTTTCTGTACCTTAATAGATTTTGAGTGTTCTTCATAAATGGAGATTGACTTTAAGGTAAAAACAGTAATTTGGACATTAGAGATATTTATCAATCTGTCACAACAAACAACTACTGTTTTGATGTAAGGTATATTTAATTCATAAAATAATTAAACTGGTTTGAATTTTCTAATCCATTAGAAAGAGTGGTTAAACTTCAATTAAAAAAAGTGAATATAAATTCTAACTAGGCCTTTAAAAATACTAGTATACTTGAGTATATTATTACATTTGAGTGTCTATAATCTATAGATTTACACTTACATTTTTTAAAGTAAACACTCTTTCAGAATTACTAACCCATCTTTCTACAAATGAGAAACTTGTGGAAATCTAAATTTTAGGAATCACCTCATTGAAATTTTCCAGTTCTTCTTTAGGGTAATGTCTGTATATTATGAATTATTGTCAATATTAGGAATAAACAGAAAGATTCTGATTCTGTTCTGTAGGTCTTTCCATATGCAATACTTGGGGAATTGCATAGTGTGGACATAGTTCTCTCTATATTTTTGAAAATTCTATATTCATCTTAAAATGTGAGTCAAGATCTTTTTTTCTGAACTCAGTTCTTTCATTTTGCCTACAGATTACACACTAATCATAATCATTGTAGAAATGCTAAAACTATATCTGTTTAGAAAGATATATTTATAAATCCATCATAAATAATTAATATATCTGGATGTCCTAGGGTGACATTTCATATAAGCAGAACTGAACACTGGCCTATATTTCAAAAAAGAGTAAAAGTGATTACAACTGGAAGCATGTCCAAGATGGGAGCTTAGTACAGTGAAATAAAGGTAATAGTGAAAACATGAGGCAGTAAGGAGTAAAAAGTTCAATGAGAAGTCCCTGGGATTATTTCTTATTCATTCACTTACATATTCATTCAACAAATATTTATGAAGAGCTAATTACATGTCAAAACCTTTGCTAGGCATTGAAGATACAGTCTGGGGAATATATACATGTGGTTACCTCTCCATTAGATATAATGACAACTGGGAAATAGAAAAAACATGTGGCACAAATAGATACTGTGTTTTATACTTAAGTAGTTATATGTTTCATTCACTGGCTAGTCTTTTAATTTTAAATGGTGAGAGTTTTGTTCAATAAATGCTAAAATCCCTTGCATCCTAGAAAGTCTATAACTCAAGTTTGGAATCATAAGGTAAACTTTGCAAAGAAAATTGTTTACTTTTTTATTAGAATCAATAGTAGTTACAATTATTTTTATCACATAATTAAATTGTTTGGCTATGTTGAATTGGCCTTTAATAAGTCCAGAATCAGTTATATGGAATAATTTTCTAAAACTTTGTAGCATATATTTTCTACATGCAAACTTTCAGGCTTCATCTTACTATTGATACTTTGTTTTTGTTATCTATATATTTTATTAAAGTCATATATGTATGTATACTTTTATATAAACTTTTTACTTGATAGTGGTTTTACACTTAGAGATATACAGACAGGCTAATACAGAGACTAATAAAGAGTTTCCATACATTTCATACCCAATTTCTCCTCCTGTTAACACCTCATATTAGTTTATTTCTAACAATTGATAAACCCATATTGATATATAATTCTTTATAAAGTCCGTGGCTTATTTAGATTTCCTTAGTTTTCATTCAGGCCTATCTTTAAGCTGTTCTAGAATGTCATGCAGGATACTGCATTGTATTTAGTCATCTTGTCTATTTAGTTTCCTCTTGGTTGTGACAATTTCTTGGACTCTCCTTGTTTTGATGTCTTTAATAGTAATGAAGTATTTTGGTCAGGTATTTTGTAGAATGTCCTTCAACTTAGATTTACCTAATATTTCCCTCATGATTAAATTGGGATTATGGGCTTTTCGGAGGAAGACCCCAGAGATAAAATGCCATTCTCATGGCACTGTATCAGGGTTAATACTATCTATGTGAATTTGTTAAATTGACTTGTTAAACTTGGTCACCCAGGTGAGGTAGTATTTGTTAGATTTCCCCACTCTAAAGTTACCCTATTTTCACACTCTCTTTGGAAGGAAGATACTATGAGCAGCTAATATTCATGCAATTGGGAGTTTATATATAAAGGTGGGTCACATTTAAAGTGATTATTGTTATAGTTGGATTATATCTACAATGTTTCTAACTGTTTCCTCTTTCTGAAATTATTTTCCTTTGTCTTCTTTCTCTTCCTTAAATGGTTTCAAGAGAACACTGTATGTTTGGCTTCAAATGAACACTTAAGTATAATATGTGAACACGTATATGACTTCATTGTATCCACTCTTGTAGAAAATAAATTATACTTATTTTTTAATATTTTATATTATTTTCTCTAGATTTCCATTATTCTTGTTTACCTAACAAAGATCTCCCTTCATATAACACCATTCTACCACCGATGTAGCACCCAACCTTGTAGTAGTCCTCCCAATTCCTTCCTCCCATCCCTTTGGACATTGCTACCATACTTCATGTACCTGATACAATGTTAATATTATTACTTTAGTAAACTATTATATTTTGTATAAATTGCAAATGAAAAATAATAAAAAATATATTTTTATTTTTTCCTTTTCTGTTGTTCTGCCTTTATGTAGATACAAGTTTCTAACTTGTGTCATTCACATTTTGGCTGAAAAAGTTTTTAACACTTCTTGCAGGAAAGGACTACTAGCAATGAATTCTCTCAGTGATAGTTTGAGAACATCTTCATTTCTCTTTCACTTTTGAAGAATAATTTTGCTGAACATAGAATTCTATTTTGGTAGGTTTATTTTTATATACAAAATTTTTCACTCAGGGTATTGGCTTGCCCTGAGATAAATTTCTCAAGAATTCTAAGAAAAGTAATTGATTTTCAGTTTGTCTTGATTTTTGTTTTGTAAGTCTTAGTGACAAGTTCTAATCACTTTACCTGTCAGAGCTAAAGTCAGAAGTTATAGTAACTTTTTAAAGAAACTCACATGATTGTTGCCATCAATTGTCATATAATGAATTGCATTGTCAAAGGTAAAAAGATATCAAATCAACTATGGCCTTGTCTGTCTAATAATCACCAGTAGTGGTACTGTCAGGGTGCACCCAGAGTTCCATTGGCTTCTTATGCCAGAGTATACCCATTACCCAGTCTCACATTTCTCCCAATTTTTGCAGATTTTGGAGAGGGCCTTTATTTTGGTCATTCTCATGCCATTATTATTTAGAAAAGATCCTTATGCTGTGATCAGAAACTCATTGTCTCTCACAGAAAAAAATCCCTATGTCATCTATCTCACTTACCCTTAGGACTTTGTTTCTCTTGTATCTATTTCAGATGTGGACTATTTTCTCTATCATATTCATCTACCTGTGGTGCGTGGGTAGGGAAGATGGTCTCCTTGTTTCTTATTGATATTCATTCTTCCTACCAAAAGAACACTCTTCCCATGAAGCTTGTGATACTAGAATATCTCTTCCTTCTAGTTGTTGTCATTATAGAACTATCATTCCTTGAAGAGTTGTCCTCATCTCATTAACATTATCCTGATTTAACTTTGGTAATTTTAATATACCCTTGTTAAATCTTTTAAGTGCCATGTCTTTATATTTCTTTGATTTATTCACCTATACTGCTGTACTCTTCATTATTCTTCAACCACACACTTCATCCTTCCTCAGCATCTTGACTGTACTATCACGTACTACATCTTATCTATAATGTCAATTATAATTATCCCACTTTCTGATATCCACTTATGTGTGCCTTCTCCTTCTCTTTAATGTCATTTCCAATAATTTTGGCCCTACCAAGATCACTAATTTATTTGACCATAATACTTTTCTTTTCTCTTAATGATCTTGCTTTTTCCTTAACCAGGTTAGATTACCATCATTCTGCTGAATATACCCTGAAAACTCATAACATCAACAATCATATTACATTTTTTTGGCAAAAATGCAACCATGGTTTGTAATCTATCACACTCGAGTGGGGTAAGTGAAAATAAGGGGAGAAACTTCATAATTAGGTATGTGAAATGGGATGAAATGAAGTACATAGTTAAATAGAGGTGATGTCCCTACAAAGAAACATGGACAATTCATACATTCTAACAGGAAAGTGTAAAGAGTTTAGTTTGATTTTAATGAATGAGTAGGATGAATGTTATGGTAGACTGTATCATTTTTTCATTGGAGTCAGGATCTAGGGTTAATGCTATGATTGAGTAGCTGTTCTTGTGGGATTATTGGGAAGAGAAATTTGGCAAACAATAAATGCGTAGCTTGGAAACCATATTTTAAAAATATTTGAGACAAATCTCAATTAATGTTTTCTTCCAAAGCCCTTAGTAATATATATATAGTGAGTTCTTGAAGAAATGATATGTTGAAAGGACAACATATATTCATTGTTTGGAATGATTTCTCACAATAAGAGGTTTCAGACCAAATTTTTACATATTCTCTCTCTCCATATATGTGAGTGTTTCTCTTTTGCTTCACTCATGTACAGTGAAGCCCAGGCAGATGAAAAATGGTTCAGAGTTCATTCATTCTAGAGGTAGCATCCAATTCAATTTATCTAGACTATATGAAGTGGTCTGGTTCCTGTCTCCTACAAATCTAGATCTCAGCCTTCCATTTGGCCCTGTGATCCTTATGATGGTGGCCTCATACTATCAACATCAGCGTCATCATCATTATATTTAATAGATTTACCAGGGTCTCTGGTTGGTTAAATTTTTTTACAAACATGTAAAATTAACATATATGCCCACCCTTAGGTCATGAATAGAGATAAATCTTTTCTCAAGAACTCTCTATAATTTGAATTGCTATGGACAGAATGAGACATTATATAATATAGAGTTGATTGTATAATGATATCTTATTTTCATTATGTTCTAACATAATTGTGGTCACTCACTTTACTTGCTATACATAATATAACATTTGCTATTTCATTTGCTTAAGAATTTATCACTTTCTTTAAAAAGCTGACCAAGATAGTTTAGTTTATTCAATTTAACTTCCAATGTGAAATGCATCTTTTTACATAAAGAGGTATATGTGGGACTAATGGGATTAATATGTAAATTAAGTAATATAGAAATCAAATGTACAAATGCATATGACCTGATTGTTTCTCCTACAACTCATGATGCATGATCAATAACAGAACGAGGAAAGGCAAAACAGTCCCTACAACCCATGACTGCCCTCACTTGGTTTCAGTGTCCTTGAGGAGCGTCACGCCCTAGTGCTGAACTCAAGGTCAGATAATGATTGTGTGTTGATCATGTGCTGAACCCCCTACTCAAAATTCTTTGGATGTTTGGGTTCATTTCCTCAATAAGTATACGGAGCACCTTTTTGGCATTACTCTTGCGCTGTTACACCTTGAGTCCCCTGGCTGGTCCTTTCAGATCTTCAATATCTCATCACGTCTCCTCCCTTATCTGCAGGACAGATGCAGGGAGGGGACTGACAAGTGGCATCTGAACAGGGACCCTTGAAACTCAGAGCAGGGAAGCTCCAAAGATTGTCGACCTGGTAAGACTCCCAGGAAAAAATATGTAGGGATAGGGTCAAGACATCAGGGACATTATAATGGACCAACATGAAACTAAAGCAGATAAACTGGAGGATTACTTAAAATTACTCCATGCCCTCCTGAAAGCCTAAGGAGTGAAAACTTCTAAAAAAGACTTTGATCAACTTCACAAATATATTTAAAAACATTGTTACTGTTTGCCACCATGAGGAACCCTCAGACAAGCTGATTGGAGTAATGTATTAAGAGATTTCAAAAAGGCTCACAGATAGGGAAACATTAGCCCTGTACCTATTTGGGTGGATCAATGGCCCCACAATAAAGAAAAACTGGTAGCCTTACACACATTAGTTCAAGAACAGCCTCAGCTAAATAGATTAGAATTTCCCACAAGCCTGTGGAATTCCCCTGTATTCATTAAAAAAAAGAAGTCCATAAAATGGAGACTCTTACATTACTTAAGACAAACTAATGCAGTCCTTAAACCTATGGGCTATGGGTCCTTTACAAGAAAGCCTTGCTTCTCCAGCTATGATTCTGAAAGACTGGGACATGGTTATCATTGATCTTAAAGATTGTTTTGTTTTTTCTTCAATTCCTTTAGCTGTGGCAGATAGGAAGAAGTTTCCTTTTACTGTACCCTCCTTAAATTTACCACCTCCTTCAGAAGGATTCCAATAGAAAGTATTTCCTCAAGGAATGTTAAACAGCCCTACAATTTGTCAAAATTATGTGCACAGGGCTCTCTTATCCCATCCTGGTATGAGCCAGGAGCTGTCTGTCCTCTCACTATATCTCTAACTAAAAGCCTCCCCTAGCTCTCCTACCTTGACTGTTTTCTAAGTTCATTTATCAGCTCTGCAAACAAGACCCCTGGCATCATATTTGGGGGCTCATCTGGGATAACTTGGGAGGTGAGTATAAGCATCCAAGCCTGCCTTTTCTCTCACTGTCCTTACAGAAGGAAGCTGTCTGTGGCACACAGCATTGGGCCCTCATCAGCCACTTAAATGGGACTAGCCTGGCAGTCAATCTCAAAGACTCAAGCGACAGGTTCCCCTGCGTGTCCCTCAGTGGGTCCCCAATCTCCCTTGGGAGCTGGAAAAGTCACCTGAGTGGAGGCCAGGATTCCCTTTCAGAGGCATCTCCTTGGATGTGAGGGACTGAGGAAGACTGTGGGCACCTGCAAGAGTCTAGGCTGAGGCTACACTTCAGCAGTTTCTCAAAGGTCTGCGTGTCTGGAATCAGGCCCCGACAGCCCAACTGGATATCCATGAGGAGTGTCTCTCTTTCTGTCTCTGTCTCTCTGACTTCCAGCCTGCTTCTTCAGACTGCCCTGGCCTCTGGGTGAGGCAGGAGGCATTCCTAACTCTCTCCTAACTTCATCAGTTTCACGGAACCTTGCGACCACCACTGCAAGGTAAGAGATTGCTCTTATTACTGACTAAATGTGTACTTTGTACCTCATAAAATGTGTCTGAGTAGAGGCAGAGCCAAGATGGTGGCATGAGTAGAGCAGCAGAAATCTCCTCCCAAAACCACATATATCTATGAAAATATAACAAAGACAACTCTTCCTAGAATAGAGAACAGAGGACACAGGACAACGTCCAGACTATATTCACACCTGCAAGAACCCAGCACCTCGTGAAGGGAGTAAGATACAAGCCCCAGCCCAGCGGGACACAAGCACCCCTCCCACCAGCTCCCAGGTGGAGGAGAGGAGTTGGAGAGGAGAAGGAGAGGGAGCCCAGGACTGCTGAACACCCAGCTCCAGCCATCCGGACCAGAGCGCAGACACAGTGTATGCATGGGGTCCTGGATACTAGAGAAACAGGCCAGCAATACCGGTGAGCGGGTACCAGAGGCTGGCACTGGAGAACAAAGAAAAGCGAGCGGCCATTTATTTTTTTGCGAGTGCTTTTTGGAAGTCTTAAAGGGACAGGGACCCCAATACTACAGAAACAGGCAGTAAGACGGGTGAGCAGGTACCTGAGTCCAGTGCCTGAGGACAAAGAAAATTCTGCGTGTCATTTATTTATTTTATTTATTTATTTAAATTTTTTTGTTGTTGTTGTTTGTTTTGGTGAGTGCTTTTTGGAAGTCTTAAAGGGGCAGGGTGGAACACTTAGTCCAGAGGTAGGGAATCTGGGGATCTCTGGGAACTCTAAACCCCTGGGCAGCAGGGAGCATGGAGGCCCCTAATGGAGATAAATAGCCTCCTGGCTGCTCCCCCTCTAATGTGGCTCCACCATTTTGGAGCAGCAGCCCAAGCCAGGCCACACTCAAAGCAACAGCAGAGATAAACTCCACAGCAGCCGGGCACAAAGCAGAAGCCCTGTCTGTGCGCAGCTGACCAGCACAAGCCACTAGAGGTCGCTGTTCTCCCAGGAGAGGAAGGCCACAAATCAACAAGAAGGGAAGTTCTTCCAGCCATCACTCGTTCCAGCCCTGCAAACTATCACCATGAAAAGGCAAAATTACAGGCAAACCAAGATCACAGAGGCAACACCAGAGAAGGAGATAGACCTAATCAGACTTCGTGAAAAAGAATTCAAAATAAAAATCATAAACATGCACATGGAGGTGCAGAAAAATACACAAGAGCAATGGGATGAAGTCCGGAGAGAGATCACAGATGCCACGAAGGAGATTACAGAAGTCAAACAAACTCCGGAAGGATTTATAAGCAGAATGGATAAGATGCAAGAGGCCATTGATGGAATAGAAACCAGAGAACAGGAACGCATAGAAACCGATATATATAGAGAAAAAAGGATCTCCAGGAATGAAACAATATTAAGAGAACTGTGTGACCAATCCAAAAGGAACAATATCTGTATTATAAGGGTACCAGAAGAAGAAGAGAGAGGAAAAGGGAAAGAAAGTGTCTTTGAAGAAATAATTGCTGAAAACTTCCCGAAACTGGGGGAGGAAATAATCGAACAGACCACAGAAATACACAGAACCCCCAACAGAAAGGATCCAAGGAGGACAACACCAAGACACATAATAATTAAAATGTGAAGGATGAAGGACAAGGAAAGAGTTATAAAGGCAGCTAGACAGAAAAAGGTCACCTATAAAGGAAAACCCATCAGGCTATCATCAGACTTCTCAACAGAACTCCTACAGGCCAGAAGAGAATGGCATGATATATTTAATATAACGAAAGAGAAGGGCCTTGAACCAAGGATACTGTATCCAGCACGATTATAATTTAAATATGAAGGAGGTATTAAACAATTCCCAGACAAGCAAAAGCTGAGGGAATTTGCTTCCCACAAACCACCTCTACAGGGCATCTTACAGGGACTGCTCTAGATGGGAGCACTCCTAAAAAGAGCACAGAACAAAACACACAACATATGAAGAATGGAGGAGGAGGAATAAGAAGGGAGAGAAGAAAACAATCCTCTGACAGTGTATATAACAGCTGAATAGGTGAGCTAAGTTAGGCAGTAAGATACTAAAGAGGCTAACCTTGAACCTTTGGTAACCACGAATTTAAAGCCTGCAATAGGAATAAGTAGATATCTTTCCATAGTCACCTTAAATGTAAATGGACTGAATGCACCAATGAAAAGACACAGAGTAATAGAATAAAAAAGCAAGACCCATCTATATGCTGCTTACAAGAAACTTACCTCAAACCCAAAGACATGTACAGACTTAAAGGCAAGGGATGGAAAAACATATTTCAGGCAAACAACAGCGAGAAGAAAGCAGGGGTGGCAGTACTAATATCAGACAAAATAGACTTCAAAACAAAGAAAGTAATAAGAGATAAAGAAGGACACTACATAATATTAAAGGGCTCCATCCAGTGAGAGGATATCACCATTCTAAACATATATGCATCCAACACAGGAGCACCAGCATATGTGAAACAAATACTAACAGAACTAAAGGGGGAATCAGACTGCAATGCATTCATTTTAGGAGACTTCAACACACCACTCACCCCAAAGGATAGATCCACCAGCAGAAAATAAGTAAGGACACAGAGGCACTGAACAACACAGTAGAACAGATGGACCTAATAGACATCTATAGAACTCTACATCCAAAAGCAACAGGATATACATTCTTCTCAAGTGCACATGGAACATTCTCCAGAACAGACCAGATACTAGCCCACAAAAAGAGGCTCAGTAAATTCTAAAAGATTGAAATCCTACCAACCAATTTTTCTGACCACAAAGGTATAAAACTAGAAATAAATTCTGCAAAGAAAACAAAAAGGCTCACAAGCACATGGAGGATTAACAACATCCTCCTAAATAATGAATGGATCAATGAACAAATTAAAATAGAGATCAAGGAATATATAGAAACAAATGAAAACAACAACACAAAGCCACAGTTTCTGTAGGACACAGTGAAAGCAGTCTTAAGAGGAAAGTATATAGTGATCGAGGCACACTTGAAGAAGGAAAAACAATCCCAAATGAATAGTCTACCATCACAATTATCAAAACTGGAAAAAGAAGAACAAATGAGGCCTAAAGTTAGCAGAAGGAGGGACATAATAAAGATCAGAGAAGAAATAAACAAAATTAAGAAGAATAAAACAATAGCAAAAATCAATGAAAACAAGAGCTGGTTCTTTGAAAAAATAAACAAAATAGATAAGCCTCTAGCCAAACTTATTAATAGAAAAAGAGAATCAAAAGAAATCAACAGAATCAGAAATGAGAATGGAAAAATCACGACAGACTCCACAGAAATACAAAGAATTATTAAAGACTACTATGAAAACCTATCTGCCAACAAGCTGGAAAACCTAGAAGAAATGGACAACTTCCTTGAAAAATACAACCTTCCAAGACTGACCAAGGAAGAAACACACAATCTAAACAAACCAATAACGAATAAAGAAATTGAAATGGTAATCAAAAAACTACCCAAGAACAAAACCCTCAGGCCGGACGGATTTACCTTGGAAATTTATCAAACACACAGAGAAGACATAATACCCACTCTCCTTAAAGTGTTCCAAAAAATAGAAGAGGAGGGAATACTCCCAAGCTCATTCTATGAAGCCAACATCACCCTAATACCAAAACCAGACAAAGACCCCACCAAAAAAGAAAATTACAGACCAATATCCCTGATGAATGTAGATGCAAAAATAATTAATAAAATATTAGCAAACTGAATTCAAAAGTATATCAAAAGGATCATACACCATGACCAAGTGGGATGCAACCCAGGGATGCAAGAATGGTACAACATTCGAAAATCCATCAACATCATCCACCACATCAACAAAAAGAAAGACAAAAACCACATGAACATCTCCATAGAGGCTGAAAAAGCATTTGACAAAATTCAACATCCATTCATGATAAAAACTCTCAGCAAAATGGGAATAGAGGGCAAGTACCTCAACATAATAAAGGCCATATATGATAAACCCGCAGCCAACATTATACTGAACAGCGAGAAGCTGAAAGCTTTTACTCTGAGAACGGGAACTAGACAGGGATGCCCACACTCCCCACTGTTATTTAACATTGTACTGGAGGTCCTAGCCAAGGCAATCAGACAAAACAAAGAAATTCATGTAATCCAGATTGGTAAAGAAGAAGTTAAACTGACACTATTTGCAGATGACATGATATTGTACATAAAAAACTGTAAAGAATCCACTCCAAAACTACTAGAACTGAAATCGGAATACAGCAAAGTTGCAGGATACGAAATTAACACACAGAAATCTGTAGTTTTCCTAAACACTAACAATGAACCAATAGAAAGAGAAATCAGGAAAACAATTCCATTCACAATTGCATCAAAAGAATAAAATACCTAGGAATAAACCTAACCAAAGAAGTGAAAGACCTATACCCTGAAAACTACAAGTCATTCTTAAGAGAAATTAAAGGGGACACTAACAAATGGAAACTCATCCCTTGCTCATGGCTAGGAAGAATTAATATCGTCAAAATGGCCACCTTGCCCAAAGCAATATACAGATTTGATGCAATCCCTATGAAACTACCAGCAACATTCTTCAATGAACTGGAACAAATAATTCAAAAATTCATAGGGAAACACCAAAGACCCTGAATAGCCAAAGCATTCCTGAGAAAGAAGAATAAAGTATGGGGGATCTCACTCCCCAACTTCAAGCTCTACTACAAAGCCACAGTAATCAAGACAATTTGGTACTGCCACAAGAACAGAGCCACAGACAAGTGGAACAGGTTAGAGACTCCAGAGACTCCAGACATTAACCCAAACATATATGGTCAATTAATATTTGATAAAGGGGCCATGGACATACAATGGTGAAATGACAGTCTCTTCAACAGATGGTGCTGGCAAAACTGGACAGCTATATGTAGGAGAATGAAACTGGATCATTCTCTGACCCCACACACAAAAGTAAATTCAAAATGGATCAAAGACCTGAAGTCATGAAACCATTAAACTCTTGGAAAAAAAAAATAGGCAAAAAACCTTGTAGACGTAAACATGAGTGACCTCTTCTTGAACATATCTCCCCAGGCAAGGAAAGCAACAGCAAAAGTGAATAAGTGGGACTATATTAAGCTGAAAAGCTTCTGTACAGCAAAAGACACCATCAATAGAACAAAAAGGAACCCGACATTATGGGAGAATATATTTGAAATTGATAGATCCGATAAAGGCTTGACGTCCAAAATATATAAAGAGCTCACCCACCTGAACAAACAAAAAACAAACAATCCCATTAAAAAATGGGCAGAGGAACTGAACAGACAGTTCTCCAAAAAAGAATTACAGATGGCCAAGAGACAGATGGAAAGATGCTCCAGATCACTAATTATCAGAGAAATGCAAATTAAAACTACAATGTGGTATCACCTCACACCAGTAAGGATGGCTATCATCCAAAAGACAAACAACAACAAATGTTGGTGAGGCTGTGGAGAAAGGGGTTCCCTCCTGCACTGCTGGTGGGAATGTAAATTAGTTCAACCATTGTGGAAAGCAGTATGGAGGTTCCTCAAAATGCTCAAAATAAACTTACCATTTGACCCAAGAATTCCACTCCTAGGAATTTCCCCTAAGAACGCAGCACTCAAGCTTGAAAAAGACAAATGCACCCCTATGTTTATCACAGCACTATTTACAATAGCCAAGAATTAGAAGCAACCTAAGTGACCTAAGTGTCCATCAGTAGATGATTGGATAAAGAAGATGTGGTTCATATACACAATGGAATATTACTCAGCTATAAGAAGAAAACAAATCCTACCATTTGCAACAACATGGATGGAGCAAGAGGGTATTATGCTCTGTGAAATAAGCCAAGCAGAGAAAGGGAAATACCAAATGATTTCACTCATATGTGGAGTATAAGAACAAAGGAAAAACTGAAGGAACAAAACAGCAGCGAATTACAGAACCCAAGAATGGACTAACAGGTACCAAAGGGAAAGGGACTGGGGAGGATGGAAGGGTAGGGAGGGATAAAAGGGGGGGGGAAGATGAAGGGGAGCATAATATTAGCATACATAATGGTGGGGTGGGAGTAAGGGGAGTGCTCTAGAACATAGAGAAGACAAGTAGTGATTCTATAGCATTTTGCTATGCTGATGGACAGTGACTGTAAAGGGGTTTGTAGTGGGGACCTGGTATAGGGGAGAGCCTAGTAAACAATTGTAGATTAATGATAACAAAAAGAAGAAAAAGAAAGGGGGATTACTCCCTGATAGGATAAAACTAACTATAAATCAACGATTAATGCATGCTTTATATATCCTTAATTTTGATCATTTAAGCGTGTCAGATGTTCAGCTATGGAAGTACATTTTTCTGATAATATTCCTTTCTCTTAAAAAAAAAAAGCAGTTCCTGTGTGGTGACCTCCAATAAGTTCTTCACAATGGTATAAAGGGCATATCAAAGTGTGGGCAAAGTGTCTGTTTGTGTTTATACAGAGGATCAAAACCTAATTTGACTATCCAGAAAATGAACTAAGATACGATATAAAGAAGAAGTTCCAACATCAACATACTCTGGAAGAGTCATTCCAGAAGATGATGATGAAAAAACTTCAACAAAGATCCTGGGGCTGTTGCAGTTGTAGCTGCATTCATCCCACTGGTACCTGGAGTTGCCATTGGAATGAAGAAGGAGATATCTAAGCTGGCCTGTGCATATAGTAAAACAACAAATTTGACTGCATCTATACTGTTGGAACTCAACCAAGAATTAGAAGTGCAAGTTGCAGCGCTCCAAAATCTTGAGACTACAGACTATCTACTGTTAAAAGAACATATGGGATGTGAACAGTTCCCAGGAATGTGTTGTTTTAGTTTGTCTGATTTTTCTCAAAATATTCAAATTCAGTTAGACAATATCCATCATATCATAGATAAGTTTTCACAAATGTTTAGGGTGCCTACCTGGTTTTCTTGGTTTCACTGGAGATGGCTGGTATTACAGGTCTGCTTTGGTTACGTAACTGTATTCCTATTATGTTAATGTGTGTGCACAATTTAATTAGTAGTTTAAAACCTATACATGCTTAAGTTACTCCATAAGAAGATATGTCAAAGAAATAATCAATCTTCCCATGTTTTCTTCCATCTGCTACTTCTATGGCTTTTCTTCTTCCTTCCTAATTACAACCCTTAAATAGAATTCGTGCCTCATATAGAAATTACCGAGTATCATAATTCTTCCAAGTGGTAAAGATACCTCAAGACAAATGCTGGGCATAAAAGCCACAGGGCATAAATCTGCAAAGAAGTAAAAAGCTAACCTTTTCAAACAATATGGCTTCTCTCTCTCTTACCAACTTCACATCTCCCTGTATGGCCCCGGAAGATGACTGGTTTGCCTGAGATGGGTAAGATTCCTCAAGGGAGGAACAACCTAAGACAGGCACAGTTGCAAGGGGGCCATCAGTTGAAATATTGGGGATCAACAGAGGTGACGCTTATAACCTCAACCCCCTGTTTTGAGAGAAATCTTCTGCATCTGTGGATGTTTTGTTCCCCTTGTCTAGCTTGGATTAGTACTTAGTCTATAGGCACACACCTGGTCATCTACATTTGCTTTCTTACAGCACTAAACTATGTTTTCTACCTTTATCTTGCATCTAGCTACCACTTCAGCATTTTATTAAAAATAATAATAATAATAATAATAATAAGGGAGAACTGTGGGATCCACATATAAATCAAGTATAAAAATCAAACGAATATTCATATTTGACCTGATTGTTTATAGTTCATAATGTGTGATCAAAACTGAAAGTTTCTGTGGTGATTGCCCTTGTACTGTTCACCATGTAAGAACTTATTCAGTATGTAAGAATTTGTTCACCATGTAAGAATTTGTTTGTTATTCTTCAGAAGATCGGAAACTGATGAGAAATAGGCTTGGGGTGGATTAATGATTGTTCATTGAGTCCCCTATACAGAATTTTATAGTTAACAACCATTTGATCAATAAATATGAGAGATGCCCTCTCAAAACAAAAGAAAACAAAACAAAACAAAATGTGTCTGAGTACCCGTTAGCCACTTACAAGACAATTAACTCTGGCTACCAGTCTTAAGTCTCTGATGAGAAAGGCTTGGCCCCTTAGGGAATTATACAGTATAATAAGATTTTGCGGCTAAATATATGTTTATTATTATCTTCAAAATTGGGAAATTTTCAAACTAGACTCCCTGAAATAGAAGAAATTTACCTTCTGCAATACAGCCTGATTTTAAATAATTGGTGCTAGAATTGTACTTGCATTCTATTTCCAGCCCCCTAGACACACACAGTCACTATCAGTACAGAGCTTTTACCAGCCCATTTAGTCGGGGCCATCTGAACCTTAACCCAGTGATGTAAAATGCTCACTTTACAGTGCATTCTTGAAAACTGAGATACTTTTAGTCAAATAAGCTAAAAGGAAAGAAGGCAGTTGGATATTAGTAACTCAAATTTTTGTATCAGTTTATCTGTGTATATGTTACTTCATGAAAGTGTTGATAACTGTAGTCATTATGTCTCAATCTGTATGTTTGTGTGTCTAAGTATGTAAATGAAAAATATTTTTCTACCTCTGGATGGTATTAATAAAAATTAATTTAAAGACAATCACTTGTAAAATTTGGGCATTCTAAAACTTCAAAAAAATTCTAATAAAAGATACTAAGCATTAATGCTAATTTAATGGACATGTCCTTATGATTATCAGCTGCCTAAGTTTAGCTAAAGTCATTGAAGTAGGTGTTATCTGTTAAATATTTCAAGAAAATATGCTTAAAGAGAGGCTTGACTTTGTTTATTGTTTAGTAAAAGTTTTGTGAGCATACTTGTTAGGAATAAGTAAACTAAATAAGTGTAGCAAGTAAACATCTTAATAATAGCATGTTAATCTATTACAGTGTGTTACAGTGTATATACCTACAAACAGCCTGAGAATCTTTGTGGTAACCTAAAACCTTAATGTTTTGCTAAGTAGACATATTTTGTACTTAGATATTATGCTGTAAAGCACATGGTTCTGGGAATTATAAAGTGTGTTCATAAATTTGTTAATCTAAAGAATGCTAGTGAAATGGTTTACAATAGGCCACTTCTCAGTGTTCACTGAAAATTAAAGTTCCTAATGGTTTTCAGGTCTAATTAAAGCTACTTAAAGTAATAAAGAAAACATCTCTACTTCCAAAAAAAAAGATGTGTGTTTTAATACGAGAAGGTGTAAGGAATGAAAATTCATTTTGTAAAAGGTAACTTCTACAGTACAGCTGTTTATTTAAAGAGGGAGAAAACTGAATGTAAAAGGAAAGTTGTAGAAAGTTTGTGGAAAATTGATATAGTTATGCTATGTGAAATTAAAACAAATAAGTATATGGCAAAACTGTAATTTTTGTTTGTTAAAGGAACAAAGATTTATTAGTCAACCGTTAATGGTTGAAAGATTACAAAGGGTTTTCTAATTGTTTTATCAAAACAATTTCTCATGCTTAGAGTCTCAGTGAGTTGTCTGAGTATTTAAGAAAATGAGATCTTAATATTAAAAAGACTAAAAGCTAAGCTTTGCTAACAACTGTGTAATCTTCTGTATTTGCCTTTAAAATCTTCTAATGTCATTCTGGTTAAATAGATAAGTAGTGTTTCGTAGTGACTTATGATTCTATTTAGGCTATTTAGGCAAGTGCCTTAAAAATTTTCTGACAGCTTCCCAAAATTAAATTCAAAAAGGTGCTTTTTACCTCTAGTTCATTCTGATATTTTCCAGAGGCCCTGGAACATGTCAGAGGAATTTTTTCTCCTCATCAGGGAAAACATTTGGCTAATTTGGCTTATTTATCTGATATATATTTACCTGGAAAGCACTGTCAAAGGGAATGGCAAAATAAGTCTTTTGTCATTTATAGTCACTGTTTTATTACTCCTAAACTAGAAAGAACTTTATTGGCAGTAAATCTATAACTAAGTAATCAATTGCTCTTCTTGCTGCACTTATGCAAATAGTCAAGCCAAGTGTTAATTATTTTCTTAATCTAGTGACTTCTAATAAAAATGAGAGTGATTTTAGAGAAGAGTATTGTTTCAATAATGCAACCTTATGCATACTAAATTCTAATACTAGTCATTAGGACATAAACTAGATCCAGAATTCTAGCTTCTTCGAAATATCTGGCTAGGATTTTCCAGATGTTTTAGTTTTCTTCTATCATTTCAATTAAAGTTTTACTATTTCTAGTTCTCAAATAATCTTCTCACATTTTTCTTCCATTTGCTACTTCTATAACTTTTCTTCTCCCTTCCTGAATACAACCCTATTTCTAGAATTCGTGCTTCATACATAGAATTGTAGTGTATCAAAGCCTTTCCAGCTAATGAGGATACCTCAAGACAAGTGCTGGGCATAGTAGCCATGAAGTATAACTTTTCAAAAAGGCAGAAAGCTAACCTTTTCAATGAATATTACTTCTCTCTCACTTACCAACTTCACATCTCCCTGTGTAGCCCCGAAGATGGCTGGTGAGCCAGAGACAGGTAAGTTTCCTCATGGGAGGAATGACCTAAGACAGGCACAGTCGCAGGGGGCCAACAGGTGAGAAGAAGGGGGCCAACTGAGGCGAGGCTTAGAACCTCATCCCTCCATTTACGTGAGGCATTCCCTGCTGCCCTTGTCCAGCTCAGGTCAAAATTCCATCTATAGACATAGACCTGATCACCTGAAATTACCTTCTATTGGCACTAAATCTGCTTTCTGTCCTTATTCAAGAAGCAGACATTTATTTCATACTGCGGAATTTGGAGAAGTAAACTACTTTAAAAGTCTTCTGTTAGAAACTATCTGCTTGCTATACTCTGTATTATATCTACTACTTAAAAAAGGGGGAGGGAATGTGGGGCTACTGGGATTAATATGTAAATTAAGTAATATAGAAACCAAATGTACAAATGCATATGACCTGATTGTTTCTCCTACAACTCCTGATGCATGATCAATAACAGAACGAGTAAAGGCAAAACAGTCCCTACAACCCATGACCGCCCTCACTTGGTTTCAGTGTCCTTGAGGAGCGTCATGCCCTAGTGCTGAACTCAAGGTCAGATAATGATTGTGAGTTGATCATGTACTGAAACCCCTACTCAAAATTCTCTGGATGTTTGGGTTCATTTGCTCAATAAATATGAGGAGTGCCTTTTCGGCATTACTCTTGCACTGTTACACCTAGAGTTCCCTGGCTGGTCCTTCAGACCTTCAATATCTCATCGCGTCTCCTCCCTTATCTGCAGGACAGAGGCAGGGAGGGGACCGACAGGTATAAGATTTTATAATTGAATGGAGTGAGAAAATTATATTATTTTAAAGTAGTTACAGAAATCAGAAAAAAAAATGTTTAACTGTAGAAACTAGAGCAGTAGTTCTAGAAACTTCTGTGGGGGTGAATCTGAGGCAGATTTATAAAGATGCATTCTTAGTAAAATCCTGCATAATATAACCAATTTCAATGTGTTATTCTTTCTCCCTAAGGGCTATTTTCCAGTCCTGAAAGGACACCCTTCTTGCCTGTCTACTATCTAGGCTTTTCTCACGATGACTCAGAAAAGGTGACTACAGGGATTCTCTTGGCAATGCTTTCTATTTGAAAGTCTTCCTTTATCTAATTCAAATCCCTTAAGGTGAATGTCAGGCATATGCCCTAGTTTTTTTCTACAGTAGGAGGAAAATTACTATACTTTTTTCAAGAAGAGTTGAATATTTAAGTGGTTAAGAGCGCCTGTTTTTGCAGTCAAAATCTTCTCTCTCATATTTATGTTTTTTTGTGCAATCTGTTCACCTACTGAAGCTTCCACTTCTCACATGTAAGGAAAGAACATTGAAGGCACCTACTATACCCAGGAATTTCTGTTGTGGTCAATTTCTGTTGTGATATAATCCATGTAATATTATCAGCACACTGCCTGAGCTATAAAGTAATTGTGTTTATATAGCTAGCCTGTAAGTAAAACAGATGAATTGGCATATATTTTGTTATCCTAAAAAAATCATATTCCTTGAAAAGGCAATCTAGGAAAAATACATTATACTTTCAACAACACAAGTATTTCTTAAGTGTCTACTGTGTGATAGATACTATTAGAACTAATGAAACTTTATAGAGCAAGAATACTTTCATAAGTGAAAACACTTAAAATGATAATTGCTTGCTGTATGATTTTTAAAAGAAGTATTTTGTACTATCTACTAGGCCATACTGATTCTCAATTCTCAAACCAGACTTGAATAGATAGTAATTCAACAGAAACAGCACAAGTACCTAACCCAATATTCTCTTCTAAACCAAAGGACATTACATATTTTAGCCATTAAAACACTACAAAGCCTTTTGAATACAAAAGCCTCTAGTGCATGGAATGATTGATGATGATACTGACGTTGTAAACTTGTAATCTGTCTCTTGTTCAAATGGGATGCCAAGACAACTAATAAATTCCCCAACACTGGAGAGAAAGGCCTGTGGCATGTAGAGGGTCAGTCAGAAGAGAATAGATTCTCTTTCTGAGCTTGCTAAAGTACAGGTCCAAAATCCCTATCCACAGAAGTGTTTTTCTTATATCTATTACAATCTCACTTGGCAGCCAAAACTGATGTGAATGATGGGAGGATATTAGAGTTTAGAATATAGTCCTTGTGGTGAGTATCATATTGATGTTTTAGATTACAGTGTGCTGCTAGAGACCCCACCGAGAGTGTTATACAATACACAGACTATATACTGCATTACCTTTAAAGAGTGAAAAATGTTAAATTCTAAAGTATAACTCAAGGGTTTTAATAAGTAATTTCAGACTTTTTTTGAGAATTGGGAAGTGTCATTCATCTCATCTAAATTTCCTTCCCCATTTTTTTCAGTCACTATATAAGCATATATGTAATATTAAATATATTTCATATGTAGAAATACAAATGCATATATTATACATTCTTACTAAATATTTTGCAATATTCTTTTATAAAGAATTAGTACAAAAACATACAGATATATAGTTCATGAAACACAGTAAGAAGTTGCTTTTCAGAAAACCCATAACATTCTTTATTTTCTTGCCATTGTTATAAATGTTATTGATGCTTTTTTTCAATTTCATTTCTAGGATTACTAGTAAAGTAGAAATACTTTTTATATCCTGGTAGTTTACATTTTGTCTTTTGTGACTAATTGACTCATATTGTTTGCCCTTTTTTAAAAAGAGAATTTTGAGTCCCATTGATTCATCAAAGTTCATTCTATTTTAAGCCAATAGCCATTTCCCATTCTTATTATTTTAGTTGTGTTATTTCAATATCCATGTTACCATTTAAAAATAATATTTTTAAATATAGATATTCACTACAACTGTCTAGATAGAAAAGACTTAAAAATATTTTTTGGGGGTGGAGCCAGGATGGCGGCGTGAGTAGAGCAGTGGAAATCTCCTCCCAAAAACACATAGAGCTATGAAAATATAACAAAGAAAAATCTTCCTAAAATAGAGACCACAGGACACAGGATAACATCCAGACCACATCCACACCTGCAAGAACCCAGCGTCTTGCGAAGGGGAGTGCTTTTTGGAAGTCTTAAAGGGGCAGGACAGGTCACTTAGACCAGAGGCAGGGAATCTGGGGATCTCTGGGCACTCTAACCCCCTGGGCAGCAGGGAGCACAGAGGCCCCTTACGGAGATAAATAGCCTACTGGCCGCTCCCCCTCCAACGGGGCTCCACCATTTTGGAGGAACAGCCCCAGCCAGGCCAAGCCCACAGCAACAGCGGAGATAAACCCCAAAGCAACTAGGCAGGAAGCAGAAGCCCTGTCTGCGCACAGCTGCCCAGCACAAGCAACTGGAGGTTGCTAGTCTCCCAGGAAAAGGCTACAAACCAACAAGAAGGGAAGCGCTTCCAGCAGTCACTTGTACCAGCTCTGCAAACTATCTCTATCACCATGAAAAGACAAAACTACACGCAGACAAAGATCACAGAGACAACACCTGAGAAGGAGACAGACCTAACTAGTCTTCCTGAAAAAGAATTCAAAATAAAAATCATGAACATGCTGACAGAGATGCAGAGAAAAATGCAAGAGCAATGGGATGAGATGCAGAGAAAAATGCAAGAGCAGTGGGATGAGATGCAGAGAAAAATGCAAGAGCAGTGGGATGAAGTCCGGAAGGAGATCACAGATGTCAGGAAAGAGATCACAGAAGTGAAACAATCCCTGGAAGGATTTATAAGCAGAATGGATAAGATGCAAGAGGCCATTGAAGGAATAGAAGCCAGAGAACAGGAACGTATAGAAGCAGACATAGAGAGAGATAAAAGGATCTCCAGGAATGAAACAACACTAAGAGAAATATGTGACCAATACAAAAGGAATAACATTCGTATTATAGGGATACCAGAAGAGGAAGAAAGAGGAAAAGGGATAGAAAGTGTCTTTGAAGAAATAATTGCTGAAAACTTCCCCAAACTGGGGGAGGAAATAATCGAACAGACCATGGAATTATACAGAACCCCCAACAGAAAGGATCCAAGGAGGACAACACCAAGACACATAGTAATTAAAATGGCAAGGATCAAGGACAAGGAAAGAGTTTTAAAGGCAGCTAGAGAGAAAAAGGTCACCTATAAAGGAAAACCAATCAGGCTAACATCAGACTTCTCAACAGAAACCCTACAGGCCAGAAGAGAATGGCATGATATACTTAATGCAATGAAACAGAAGGGCCTTGAACCAAGGATACTGTATCCAGCACGACTATCATTTAAATATGATGGCGGGATTAAACAATTCCCAGACAAGCAAAAGCTGAGGGAATTTGCTTCCCACAAACCACCTCTACAGGGCATCCTACAGGGACTGCTCTAGATAGGAGCACCCCTAAAAAGAGCACAGAACAAAACACACAACATATGAAGAATGGAGGAGGAGGAATAAGAAGGGAGAGAAGAAAAGAATCTCCAGACAGTGTATATAACAGCTCAATAAGCGAGCTAAGTTAGGCAGTAAGATACTAAAGAAGCTAACCTTGAACCTTTGGTAACCACGAATCTAAAGCCTGAAATGGCAATAAGTACATATCTCTCAATAGTCACCCTAAATGTAAATGGACTTAATGCACCAATCAAAAGACATAGAGTAATAGAATGGATAAAAAAGCAAGACCCATCTATATGCGGCTTACAAGAAACTCACCTTAAACCCAAAGATAAGCATAGACTAAAAGTCAAGGGATGGTAAAACATATTTCAGGCAAACAAGAGTGAGAAGAAAGCAGGGGTTGCAGTACTAATATCAGACAAAATAGACTTCAAAACAAAGAAAGTAATAAGAGATAAATAAGACCACTACATAATGATAAAGGGCTCAGTCCAACAAGAGGATATAACCATTCTAAATATATATGCACCCAATACAGGAGCACCAGCATATGTGAAGCAAATACTAACAGAACTAAAGAGGGAAATAGACTGCAATGCATTCATTGTAGGAGACTTCAACACACCACTCACCCCAAAGGATAGATCCACCGGGCAGAAAATAAGTAAAGACACACAGGCACTGAACAACATACTAGAACAGATGGACCTAATAGACATCTATAGAACTCTACATCCAAAAGCAACAGGATATACATTCTTCTCAAGTGCACATGGAACATTCTCCAGAATAGACCACATACTAGCTCACAGAAAGAGCCTCAGTAAATTCCAAAATATTGAAATTCTACCAACCAATTTTTCAGACCACAAAGGTATGAAAGTAGAAATAAATTCTACAAAGAAAACAAAAAGGCTCACAAACACATGGAGGCTTAACAACATGCTACTAAATAATCAATGGATCAATGAACAAATCAAAATAGAGATCAAGGAATATATAGAAACAAATGACAACAATAACACTAAGCCCCAACTTCTGTGGGATGCAGCAAAAGCAGTCTTAAGAGGAAAGTATATAGCAATCCAGGCACACTTGAAGAAGGAAGAACAATCCCAAATGAATAGTCTAACATCACAATTATTAAAACTGGAAAAAGAAGAACAAATGAGGCCTAAAGTCAGCAGAAGGAGGGACATAATAAAGATCAGAGAAGAAATAAACAAAATTGAGAATAATAAAACAATAGCAAAAATCAACGAAACCAAGAGCTGGTTCTTTGAGAAAATAAACAAAATAGATAAGCCTCTAGCCCAACTTATTAAGAGAAAAAGAGAGTCAACACAAATCAACATAATCAGAAATGAGAATGGAAAAATCACGACAGACTCCACAGAAATACAAAGAATTATTAAAGACTACTATGAAAACCTATATGCCAACAAGCTGGAAAACCTAGAAGAAATGGACAACTTCCTAGAAAAATACAACCTCCCAAGACTGACCAAGGAAGAAACACAAAAGTTAAACAAACCAATTACAAGCAAAGAAATTGAAACAGTAATCAAATAACTATCCAAGAACAAAACCCTGGGGCCGGACGGATTTACCTCGGAATTTTATCAGACACACAGAGAAGACATAATACCCATTCTCCTTAAAGTGTTCCACAAAATACAAGAAGAGGGAATACTCCCAAACTCATTCTATGAGGCCAACATCACCCTAATACCAAAACCAGGCAAAGACCCCACCAAAAAAGAAAATTACAGACCAATATCCCTGATGAATGTAGATGCAAAAATACTCAATAAAATATTAGAAAACATAATTCAACAGTATATCAAAAGGATCATACACCATGACCAAGTGGGGTTCATCCCAGGGATGCAAGGATGGTACAACATTCGAAAATCCATCAACATCATCCACCACATCAACAAAAAGAAAGACAAAAACCACATGATCATCTCCATTGATGCTGAAAAAGCATTTGACAAAATTCAACATCCATTCATGATGAAAACTCTCAGCAAAATGGGAATAGAGGGCAAGTACCTCAACATAATAAAGGCCATATATGATAAACCCACAGCCAGCATTATACTGAACAGCGAGAAGCTGAAAGCATTTCCACTGAGATCGGGAACCAGACAGGGATGCCCACTCTCCCCACTGCTATTTAACAGAGTACTGGAGGTCCTAGCCACGGCAATCAGACAAAACAAAGAAATACAAGGAATCCAGATTGGTAAAGAAGAAGTTAAACTGTCACTATTTGCAGATGATATGATACTGTACATAAAAAACCCAAAGACTTCACTCCAAAACTACTAGAACTGATATCGGAATACAGCAAAGTTGCAGGATACAAAATTAACACACAGAAATCTGTAGCTTTCCTATACACTAACAACGAATCAATAGAAAGAGAAATCAGGAAAACAATTCCATTCACCATTGCATCAAAAAGAATAAAATACCTAGGAATAAACCTAACCAAAGAAGTGAAAGACTTATACTCTGAAAACTACAAGTCACTCTTAAGAGAAATTAAAGGGGACACTAACAGATGGAAACTCATCCCATGCTCGTGGCTAGGAAGAATTAATATCGTCAAAATGGCCATCCTGCCCAAAGCAATATACAGATTTGATGCAATCCCTCTCAAATTACCAGTAACATTCTTCAATGAATTGGAACAAATAATTCAAAAATTCATATGGAAACACCAAAGACCCCGAATAACCAAAGCAATTCTGAAAAAGAAGAATAAAGTAGGGGGGATCTCACTCCCCAACTTCAAGCTCTACTACAAAGCCATAGTAATCAAGACAATTTGGTATTGGCACAAGAACAGAGCCACAGACCAGTGGAACAGATTAGAGACCCCAGAAATTAACCCAAACAAATATGGTCAATTAATATTTGATAAAGGAGCCATGGTCATCCAATGGCGAAATGACAGTCTCTTCAACAGATGGTGCTGGCAAAACTGGACAGCTACATGTAGGAGAATGAAACTGGACCATTGTCTAACCCCATATACAAAGGTAAACTCAAAATGGATCAAAGACCTGAATGTAAGTCATGAAACCATTAAACTCTTGGAAAAAAACATAGGCAAAAACCTCTTAGACATAAACATGAGTGATCTCTTCTTGAACATATCTCCCCGGGCAAGGAAAACAACAGCAAAAATGAGCAAGTGGGACTACATTAAGCTGAAAAGCTTCTGTACAGCGAAAGACACCATCAACAGAACAAAAAGGAACCCTACAGTATGGGAGAATATATTTGAAAATGACAGATCCGATAAAGGCTTGACGTCCATAATATATAAAGAGCTCACACGCCTCAACAAACAAAAAACAAATAACCCAATTAAAAAATGGGCAGAGGAACTGAACAGACAGTTCTCCAAAAAAGAAATACAGATGGCCAAGAGACACATGAAAAGATGCTCCACATCGCTAATTATCAGGGAAATGCAAATTAAAACTACAATGAGGTATCACCTCACACCAGTAAGGATAGCTGCCATCCAAAAGACAAACAACAACAAATGTTGGCGAGGCTGTGGAGAAAGGGGAACCCTCCTACACTGCTGGTGGGAATGTAAATTAGTTCAACCATTGTGGAAAGCAGTATGGAGGTGCATCAAAATGCTCAAAACAGACCTACCATTTGACCCAGGAATTCCACTCCTAGGAATTTACCCTAAGAACGCAGCAATCAAGTTTGAGAAAGACAGATGCACTCCTATGTTTATCGCAGCACTATTTACAATAGCCAAGAATTGGAAGCAACCTAAATGTCCATCGGTAGATGAATGGATAAAGAAGATGTGGTACATATACACAATGGAATACTTCTCAGCCATAAGAAGTGGAAAAATCCAACCATTTGCAGCAACATGGATGGAGCTGGAGAGTATTATGCTCAGCGAAATAAGCCAAGCGGAGAAAGAGAAATACCAAATGATTTCACTCATCTGAGGAGTATAGGAACAAAGGAAAAACTGAAGGAACAAAACAGCAGTGGAATTACAGAACCCAAAAATGGACTAACAGGTACCAAAGGGAAAGGAACTGGGGAGGATGGGTGGGCAGGGAGGGATAAGGGGGGGGAAGAAGAAGGGGGATATTAAGATTAGCATGCATGGGGGTGAGGGAGAAAGGGGAGGGTGGGCTGCACAACACAGAGAGGACAAGTAGTGACTCTACAACATTTTGCTAAGCTGATGGACAGTAACCGTAATGTGGTTGTTAGGGTGGACCTGATATAGGGAAGAGCATAGTAAACATAGTATTCTTCATGTAAGTGTAGATTAAAAATTAAAAAAAAAAAAAAAAAGGAAGTAAGAAAGAAAAGGGGGATTACTCCTTAACAGGATAAAACTATTGGTAAATCAAAGATCAACGCATGCTTTAAATACCCTTAATGTTGATCACTTAAAGGGTGTCAGATGATCAGCTATGGAGGTACTCTTTTCTGATAATATTCCTTTCTCTTAATTAAAAAAAAAAAAAAAAAAGCAGTTACTGTGTGCTGACCTCCAATTAGTTCTGCACAGTGGTATAGAGGGCATGTCAAAGTGTGGGCAAAGGGTCTGTTTGTTTCTACGCAGAAGATCAAGGCCTAGCTTGGATACCCAGAAAATGAACTAAGATACGATATGAGGAGGAGCTTCTGGCATCAGCACTCTCTGGAGGACTTGTGCCGGGGGATGATCATCAAAAAGCCTCCACAGGGATCTGGACGATGCTGCGGTTGTGGCTGCATCCAGCCCACCGTCTCCTGGACTTGCCATAAGAATGAGGAGGGAGATGTCTAGGCTGGCATGTGCATACAGTGAGACAACGAATTTGACCGTATCTGTACTGTTGGAACTCAACCAGGAGTTGGGAGGGGTGCAAGTTGTAGCACTCCAAAATCTCATGACTATAGACTATCTATGGTTAAAAGAACATATGGGATGTGAACAGATCCCAGAAATGGGCTGCTTTAATTTGTCTGATGGTTCAAGTACAGTTGGACAATATCCATCATATCATAGATAAATTTTCACAAATGCCTAGGGTGCCTAAATGGTTTTCTTGTCTTCACTGGAGATGGATGGTAATTATAGATTTGCTTTGTTTATGTCACCGTATTCCTATTATGTTAATATGTGTGTGCAAATTAGTTAGTAGTTTAAAACCTATACATACTTAAGGTACTCTACAAGAAGATATGTCAAAGAAATAATCAATCCTCCCAAGTTTCCTTCATATGCTACATCTATAGCTTTTCTTCTTCCTTCCTAATTACAACCCTTAAATAGAATTCGTGCCTCATATCGAATTTACTGAGTATCATAATTCCTCCAGGTGGTAAAGATACCTCGAGACAAGTGCTGGGCATAGAAGCCACAGGGCATAAATCTGCAAAGAAGTAAAAAGCTAACCTTTGCAAACAATATGGCTTCTCTCTCACTTACCAACTTTACATTTCCCTGTATGGCCCCGGAAGATGACTGGTTAGCCAGAGACGGGTAAGATTCCTCAAGGGAGGAACAACCTAAGACAGGCACAGTCGCAGGGGGGCCATCAGGTGAGAATTTGGGGATCAACAGAGGTGAGGCTCAGAACCTCACCCCCCCTGCTTTGAGAGAAATCTTCTGCATCCGTGGATGTCTTGCTGCCCTTGTCTAGCCTGGATTAATACTTAGTCCATAGGCACACACCTGATCATCTGATCATCTACATTTGCCTTCTTACAGCACTAAACTATGTTTTCTACCTTTATCTTGCATCTACCTACCACTTCAGCATTTTATTAAAAATAAAAATAATAATAATAATAGGAGAAATGTGGGATCAACATATAAATCAAGTACAAAAATCAAACGAATATTCATATTTGACCTGATTGTTTATAGGTCATATTGCATGATCAAAACCGAAAGTTTCTGTGATGAATGCCCTTGTACTGTTCACCATGTAAGAATTTATTCACTATGTAAGAATTCGTTCACCATGTACGAACTTGTTCGTTATGCTTCAGAAGATTGGAGACTGACGAGAATTAGGCTTGAGATGGATTAATGATTGTACATTGAGCGTTGACCCCCCTATACTGATTTTTATTGTTGTTAACAACCATTTGATCAATAAATATGAGAGATGCCCTCTCAAAAAAAAAAAAAATATTTTTTGTTGATTTTTCATTTATGTTTATATTTTGGAGTTCCTATTCAAATTTGTTAAATAGTCACCAATAGATTTCTCTTTCATATGGTAGAAAATGTAAACTTTAGCTATTCTATTCTAACTAGATTGACATTTACTCTAATATAAAACATGCAGTGAAAGAATTACATTTTCCCAGAATAATTAATTAATTTCCCAGGAGTCTTTATTTAATCTTTGTTTAGAGTCTTTATTTCATTGAATTATTGCATTTATTAAATAGGACAGGAAATGATACTTGGCTTTATATTAAGTGCCAGTTTTGATCAAAAGGTCATCATTGTAAATATGCAGTAAGGTGAAAATGATTAGAGTTCATGTTAAGACTGCCTTAGTGGCAGAGAGTGCCAGGAAGGACTGTCCAAATCCTCACTGATGAGGGATAGGAAACTACTGTCTCAGGTACTGTATTTAAGCATATTAGTTCGAGGGTTTTATTTCTGCCTCATTTTTCCTAAACCTTCAATTAGTCTCAAATCATGCCAGCACTACTATACTGATTGTTAAATTTTCCATTTTCATATCTAATTCTAAAATTATCACATTGATTTTTTATTTTTCCCAACATTTCCTATCAGTTCTTACATTTCATGCTTTCTAATAAACCTTAGAATGTGCATTATAATACATTATTAATAATGCATAATAGACATTTTGATTGAAATGTCTTTAAATCTGTTAACCAATTCATGGAAAATAACCCCACAAGATTTAATATATAATTTTGACATTATTTTGTTTCTAAGGAAATTTTAATAGATGTTCTATAGATGCTATTATTTTGTATATTATTATTCTCATAATAAATAAGATTTTTTTATTATTATGTTTAAACGAAGTTAGAGAATTTATTATTTTTTTCCCTGCCAGTGTAAATAAAACTACACATTTTTTGTTTGGTTGCTTTATATCTAGTAAATTTACTGATATTTCTTATATTCCTTATATTCCTTATAGTCCTGTGGAGTATATCTGGTTTACAAGATAAATAATCATATTTCCTGTGAAATATTATTTTGCCACTTTCTGTCTGGTAGTTTTTTTATTTTGCTTCATATTCCTTATTATTAGGGCTAAAATGTACCTAATTATTTTTGCTAAACAATAATAATGGTGGTCAATATGTTTATCACCTCCTGATTTAAGTCAGGACAATAGAAATGATTTATGGCAAAACAGAATCAGTTTAAGGACATAGTATTTTCTGCTACTGAAAAATTCAGTAGGGAAAGTTTAGTAGATTTTATCAAAAGATGTTAAGGATCATACATCAATGATGTGGTGTCTTTCTTCTCCCTTTAGTTTATTAGCTTAGTACTGGTGTTTATATATGTATATTACATATATGCATATTGTCATTTACATATCTAAACACAGTGGTCAAGTTAAATACATATGTATATGCTGTGTGTTAACAACCACTTCCTCCCATGCTCTGCCAAACTAGAAACAGTTTGTGTTCTGTCTCCCCTCAGAAATATGAACACTCTAATTCAATCCTGTTTAGTTGAAGAGTGACCTTTACTCTCTGATGGGTTAAAAGTTGTGATTTTGTAGATTTATTTTTTCATTATAAGAACAAACACACTATTGTGTCTTTCTGTATTTGAAGCAGAACTCACCACATTTATAATGTATAATTTTTCTTATACAGTGCAAAATATTCTCTAATTTTCATTAAGATTTTTTTACACATGGTTAAGCTATTTAGGAAATTGCTTCTTAATTCAAAAGTATATGGGGATTTCAATTATATTGGTTTTATGTTGTTACTGTTTCAGGCTTAATTCCACCATGTGTGTTAGTACTTTTATATTAATTGAGAGTAGCTCTTTTAACCAGTACATGTTTATATGGTTAAATTTTGTAATTATTTTGTGTGTGCTTAGATGACCATTTTCTATATATGAGTATACATATATATGCCTGTATACATGTACAGTTACTCAGAGAGGAGAGAAAGAGATTGGATGGGATTGTCATCACAATCCAACAAACAGGTAGGTCTTGATGTGTGAATTATTGCTTTGTTACTTACATGGTTTTTGCTTTCTTGACAACAAAGTCTAGATGTCATGTCATTTAATGAATTAAACTACCAAACTGCCTTTTAAAATATATGAGTACACTTATACATTGAGTAAAGCAATGCCATAATTATGATTTGTAAGAGCTCTGAGAAAAGTTAAAAAAAAACTAAGAACAGTATTTAAGTTTCTACTTGGAACATATAAATTAAAAAATTGTACAACATGGATTAGTTATTGAAACCAGCTCTACTCCTTAGTTCTTTGTGGTTCAGATAAAAGCCAAGAAACTTTTCCTAAGCTAAGTTGAGTTTCTATGATGCAGAACCCAAATCTTCTTACTCAAGTGAGTATAGTGTGTGAAAACCCCTTTTTAACTAAGGTAACCATGTAATTTATTATACAATTGGAACACCTGTGAGGATGAAAGGTAGCTATTGGTAATTTATACTTAGAACTAAGTACATACTCAAGCTGTTCAGAAAAAACTGGAATGTCTCTCCATTCTACCTGCTTTATAATCAGTTTTAATAGCAGCAATGACGTATTTTGCCACAAGCTCTAATAATATCACTACATGTACTAAAGAAACACAAATACGTACAAGTTGTGTAACTAAACAAATCTTAATTCAAATAAACCCACAAATGAGATGTTCATCTTTTCTGCTTCCCATTTTCCTCTTTTTTTACCTTTAAAGTACACATCAGCATTCTTTCTAGTAGGCTCTTCTGAATACTAAAACTCAAGACCAAGACTTCCTAGCACTATTGTTCAAGTAAATCCTTGCTTTGTATGGAAGTAGGATAGCATACCCTTAGGAATTATTTCAATTCTGAAAATATTATTAAAATTTGTATTTAGATAGTTAACAGCTATTCTGAAATTATAAAAATGGGAACTATACAATACAATAAAAAATGTGCTAGTTAATTTTATGCTTAATAAAGTCAAATATGACAATATGTCTTTAAGCTAAATATGAAGTACCATAATAACTGAATAATTGAAAGTTCAGTCTGTGCCAGGTATTGTTTTACATACTTAATATAAAACTCATTTAGTCTCAGGATCACTATATTTTAAAACTCTAAGGGACATCACTTGTATAGATATATGTGAATGGTGCCTTTAGGATTGCATTTCTGTGGTCTTATTCAATTTTCCCCCAAACCCTATGAGTTGGTACTCCTACTATTCTCATTTTATGAATTAATAAAATGAGAAAAATTTAAGTAACTTTTTAGAAGTATTTCAGCTATTAAGTAGGGGAACTGGTTTCAAAGTCACATTCATTCATCAAACAATTATTTATTGAGCACCTCCTCTGTATCAAGGCATTGTACTGAGCATTGAAAATATAATTAGGAGTGGTTGTTAGAATGGGTCTATCTATATCAAATTTGAACATAAATCACGCATATTATTGTATAATTAGTTGGATACATAATCATGTATATCTATATATATCCCTAGATAGGTGAAAGAAAAATGGTAGATAGACATTTACATGCTGATACATTTAACTGAAGTAGTGATATATGATTGATTGAAGTGGAAAGTAGAAAAAAGTAGAAGGGAAGTATACAATTAGGATGGATGTGGTGGGAAAGTTTACATTCTTTGTCATCTGAAAATGGAGAAGGACCTATATAGATTAAATGTGTATGTGATTGTGTATTTGGGGGTGAGAGAAGGAGTAGTGTGGCAAGGCAGATAATAACAGATCTGTCTCTGTACTGGAGTACAGTGAAAAGTTAGAGATATGCAGAGACCAAATTCAAATAAAAATTACTCAAAATTCCTTTTTTTGTTGTTGATTTGCTGTTGTTACTTGTAGTTTCCCATCAAACACAGCTTGCCTTTCTAGTTATTGTTTTATTAGTGGCAAAAACAAAAAATGTGAAAACAATGGATAGATGTGTCAATGATGCTAACCCTGAATAAATCTATTTAGAGGGAATTAGAGGCTGTGAAAATTTGTATTGCTTACTTAAACTCTACAACAGATTCAGAGCTCCGGGATTAGGAATATTGTATCAATTATTTTTCTTTGTCTTGCTGCAAAGAAGCATTGCTTTGATTCAGCAAACAATTGTTATTGGTGTATAAAAGGGATTTTCTTATGTATGTTTAATAGTCATGTAAATATACCTATTTGCACTGAGTACTCAGTTACCATTTAATATGCATGATATTTACAAATTTTGTATAGGGAAGATATAGAATTTAAACATACAAGAGAGGTCTCCCATATCTTTCTTTCTTGCTCCCTTCTGACTTATCTGCTTTAATATTAAATATTAAATGTTAGAGGTGAAAATTTTTTCACAGAAAATTATTGCTGTAATTGAGGGTGGCAGAAAATAATGCATGTAAAGTCATTTGGTTTTAGTTTGTGTTTAGGGATTTGGCAATGGCTTTATCAGATGGAAAGTGGGATTGCAAGATCATTTATTTAGAAAGAAGAAATGCCATACAAATTATTTGTCATAAATGATACATTATGCTGAAAAACTTGTTTCTTGAACCTATAATTTGAACAAATCAATTACTTCTAAGTAATGAATAGTTCAAGGGAACAACAACTAAGTATTTCCACTATGTATTGCCATAACTGTAGTTTTTCTAATTTATATGATATTTTTCTAAACAAGTACAAGAAAACAAGATTTTTCTATTTCTTTATAATAATTACAAGACTGCTTAGGTATGTTTGACATAGAGTTATATGACAACTCTGGTAAATGGCATTATCCTTTTCTTCCTCAAAAAAATCTCTACATAATTTATTTTATATCTAAAATGCAATTAATTATCTGAAACAACATGCCTGGTTATCATTGGTATTTGAAAAATCTTTCTATGAAATCCATAAAGGTTTTCTTCAGCTTCTTAATCATGTATTATTAACTTGTGCATGAATCACTGCCTGAAAGCTTGTTAGCCACAATGTACACCAACTGCAATTCACTTTTAAATACATTCAATGACTCAGCTCATTTTTCTTTTCTAATACAAATTAGAAACAGATTATTGGCAATTTGCAGTTATTGCGCTTTGTCAAATCCCTCATTGACTATAATTTGTTAAATTTTCACTTTAAATGCAGACAACGTACACTTGGAGAAAATTTACCAATGTTTATTTTTCAGAAATATTATAGAAAAAGTGTAGTTTATAGAAATGTATATAGTGCCTTGGTAGCCTAAGTACTTGTGTAGAAATACCACTTTAGATAATGCATTAAATGCCAAGTTAGGAAAAAGAAATACTACGTGTGTGATATATAACTTAAAATCTGTTACAATAGTTTTCAGTATTATCAATAGTTTATTAAATTTTTTTCAATATATTTACTTTGAAGAGATAAAGACAACCCAAAAGCTTCCAAAAATAGTTATCATTAGTGTGTAGAATGCATGCTAATATTTTTCTCTTCTCATCTGTTTTCTTTGTTAAATGTTACTTAGGAGAAATCAATTTAATGATGAGTGCCTATAACACATATATCTAGTGCCAAGAATAAATTAGGCTCTTAATAAATATATGTGGAATTGAGTCATAGTTGTTAATAACATTCTTTCATTTCCCAGAGCAAAAACGTTAATAGTATTTTGGTTTCTAACAATTTATTTATTCTTCCATTTATCTATTAGCCCCAGATATATTTATTAAATACCCATTATCTAGAGAGAAACCAGACTGAAATTAGAGATTTGTGAAAAATGTAATATAATATCATTACTTAAAATGAGTTAAAATGAGTAAAACAGGAAAAAAGATATGATGCATAAAAAGAAAAATAACATCAAAAGAAATATTCTTGAGATAAGTATTTTTCTATGAGTATATGGACCATTGAAGATTACAGTTGAAATAAGTTTAATTCAAGTGAAAGATTAATTAAATTTGTCATCATAAGTTACAGTTGAAAAAAGGTAGGTGCTAGAATCATTCTACACTCAAAAAATATTTACTGAGCACATAATAAAAAGTCTATAATCTCTATTCCAATTCCATTAATTCTACTTAGCCAAACATTGTTTAGTAATTCTACTTACTCCACTGTTAACTAAGATAATTATTTTTTCCTTTTAAGTAAATGCTCTTGATTTAGGTAAATTTAGCTCCCTAACTACTGAAAAGACCAGGGTAATGTTTCTGCAGTATATGAATGATATTAATCTAATGTTTAAAACTTCTAAACATTTGATTTTAAATTATTCACATGGTTAGAATTGTTATTATAAATTGATACATTTTAAATAGTATTATTATTTTACCAGACTTATTCTCTACCTCTGCATCCAAATTATGAATTTCTTTTTAATGAAGCTAGTCCTTGCAGAAGATAAAACAGTGCTGTGATTTCATTAGTATAAGAACATAAAAAATTCTTAGGTCATCAACACATTCAGTGAATAATATAAATGTCTTATTTCTTAAGAGTCCTTGGCTCCATGGATGA